>NC_084802.1:155549200-160549200 GCF_963169125.1 Humulus lupulus | reverse complement strand
AAGTGGTCTCCCATCCTGCATAAGAACAGCGCCAATACCTGCACCAGAAGCATCACATTCAACTTCAAACGTGTTAGAAAAGTTAGGCAAAGCAAGTAAAGGAGCGTGAGTAAGCTTGGGTTTAATAAGCTGAAATGCTTCCTCTTGTGCTTCACCCCATTTGATTGCAACATTCTTCTTGATAACTTCGGTAAGTGGTGCGGCGATGGTGCTAAAATCCTTCATAAACCTCCTGTAAAAGCTAGCAAGTCCCTGAAAACTTCGAACATTACCTACACTGGAGGGGGTCGGCCACTCTTGGATGGCTTTGATCTTCTCTTCATCAACCTCAATACCTGTAGCACTCAAAACAAAACCTAGGAAAACAAGCTTATCGGGGCAGAAAGTACACTTCTTGAGGTTAGCATATAACTTCTCTTTCCTAAGCACATCCAAAACCGAATGCAAATGTGAGGCATGATCATGCAAACTCTTGCTATAAATAAGAATATCATCAAAATACACAACAACTCATTTTCCAATGAAAGCACACAAAACATGATTCATTAAGTGCATGAAAGTGCTAGGTGCATTAGTTAATCCAAAAGGCATGACTAACCATTCATACAATCCATGTTTAGTTTTAAACGCGGTCTTCCATTCATCTCCTTCTTTCATTCGTATTTGATGATACCCACTCTTAAGATCAATCTTAGAAAACACACAAGAACCATGCAACTCACTTGATTCGACCTTGCTCTCTGTTTGTCTCTCTTTTCCCTCACTCTCATTCATCTTTTCACTCTCTTTCTTTTGCTCACTCAATTTTTTTTTATCACTCAATTTTTGCAACCTCACTTGATCTTCAAATACTTGTTTTGGTGTCAACGGAGCTAGAGTGATTGGCCGTTGACGGAACGTGAAAGTGTACTTGTTGGTGAAGCCATCATGTTGCACCCGCCGTTCAAATTGCCAAGGTCTTCCTAGAAGGAGATGTCCAGCATGCATTGGAACCACATCGCACAATACTTCATCCTCGTATTTGCCAATTTGAAATGATACAAAAACCTGCTTTGTAACCCTTACCTCACCACTATCATTCAACCATTGCAACTTGTATGGACGAGGATGTCTAAGTGTTGTGAGCCCCAGCTTCTCAACCATGGAAGAAATAGCAACGTTAGTGCAACTACCACCATCAATAATAACACTATATACCTTGTCTTTCACATGACAACGAGTGTGAAAGTTGTTCTCCCGCTGCACCTCTTCTTCCTCTTCTTTTGCAAGCATCTCACCATATTCTGCCCCAAACTCCTCATCAACCATAGAAGCGTCCTCCAATGGTGGCATGTCATCACGTTCATCTTCATCTTCGGAATCTATCTCGCCATTTTCCCACATTACCATAAACCGCTTGTTTGGACATTGGCTAGCTATGTGTCCTCTCCCCTAACATTTGAAACACTTAATCTCACTAGAACAGGACGAAGTAGGGGCTGTTTTACCTTGAGAGGCTGTGGTTGTGGTGGCTGGTTTTGGCTCGGTTTTATCCAACCTCTCATGTATTTGTTCACACTCCGCCCTCATCATCCTTCGCATCTCCCCCATTAATGCTTGAATTTGTAGATTCGGAACCTCACGTGGTGGAATCTCATTGCTTGTATTTTTCTCTGGATTTTGTGCCATGATGGAAATCTGCAAAATAAGGTTAGAACAATATGGAGAAGAGACCTCACCACACTCCCTCACGGGTTTCACTCGAACAATATTTTCACTCAAATCCACTCATGTTTCAGTCAATTTCAATGGCTTTTACCCTCAAATAAGGTCGCATCGCTTTTTTCCACTTGTATTCTTCTTTAAGCTCTTTCAAAACTAATCAAACGATATGATGGAGGATTCTAGTAGTAAATCAAATCACAACAAACCAAACGAATATAGCAAAAACTAATAATTTTTGATACACTTGCGTGAAGATTTGGCAAAAGAGCCTCTTGGCCATAAAGAACAAGATTAGAACAAAAAATTTTAAAAGAGGTTTCCAGACTTTTTTTTTTATTTCTCAAACGTAGTTACAAGACACAAGAGATTTAGAATTTGTGGAACTCGAACGATTCGAAAACAAGAACAACTTGGATTTCACAAAAGAACAAGAGAAACTCAATGCAAATTCGAATTTCACAATAAGAATAAGAGAAACTCAACGCAAATTCGGATTTCACAATAAGAACAAGAGAAACTCAATGCAAATTCGGATTTCACAATAAAAACAAGAGAAACTCAATGCAACTTCAGATTTCACTATAAGAACGCTAATTCACGATTTCAGAAAAAAAAAATTATAGGGATTTTCAGAAACCCTAATTCAAATGCACGAATTGAACAAAGAAATGGAAAGAAAACAAGGAAAAGGATAGGCCAAACCATATGAACCTAGGCTTTGATACCAACTGATACGAACCACGCCAACAAATGTGACGAAACCCAAACCAAATTTGGAAAAACAACCCAAGAACACTCGAATTTGGAATGGAAACCACGATCCAATGCTTAGCAAAGCACGAACCTTGGTATGATGAAGACGCCACAAACGGGAATGGATTATCCGTTTGATAAGTCAGATTTGAATGCCACAAGGAAATCCTTGATAAGTTCGAAAGTTTATTCAAGAACTCAAGAAGAAAAACTCACAATTTTTCATTAACAAAAACTATCTGAATTCCAAACCGTCCACAAGGACTAAAATTACAAAGAGGGTTTTTAGACATATAAAAAACCCTAAAATACCCATAATGAAAAAGCCCAAACCGACATGTCTTTGACTCCAACAAAGACTCTAATAAAACATGAAAATATAGTTCAAACTAAAACAAATAATTTACAAAGAAGCCAAATCTTAATCAAGCTCCTAAGCTGAATCAACTTTGATGAGCAGCACAAGCCTTTGTTCACCCTCAGTAGTGAACTCGACCTCTTCCTGTTGTAGAATTCTCTGGACAAAGTTGTTAAGCTCTTCTTTGAATCTCCTAGCTCGCGCCCTCGTCACCGGACCAACTGGAACTTGAATTGGATCGTTAGTCTTGATGTTCTCATCACCAGTGAAGTTTGTGGTCGACCGGTCCTATGTTTTGGCTGACCAGTCGAGTGTTTTGGGCGACCAGTTGAGTGTTTTGGACGACCAGTCGAGTGCTTTGGCCGATCAGTCTCTCTTCAAGGAGTGAAGTTGGCCGACTAGACAGATCATCATTATGCAGTGAAATTTCAATAACAGCTTTGACCAGAATTAGTCGTACCCACGCGGGAATCTATCAGATTATCCCAAAGAATTCACATATTGTTGTATTTTAAATTTTATTATTAATTAAATATTGTGAGTGCAACAGAAATATCCCGATTATTTGTATTTCGGTTTGTGAGGGATTTCGGTTTGTACGATCCTGAGCCTATAAATAAAGAGCTCATGGCATCATTGGGGGGATTCGAATTCTGATTTTCTTGATAGAGTATTTGTATTCTGAGAGAAATATTGTATTCTTTTCATTTACACTTAAGAAACTCAGTTGACACAGGTTCATCTGATCTTGAATGTAGATCCATAAATCACAACTCTAAGTGGATTAGGCTATTACCAACATATTGGGGGCAGAACCACAATAAAAATTATCAGTGTCGTTTTTTCTCTTGAAGGTTTATTGTCGTTTTGACATCTACTCGTCGTTGGCCAAAATCGTGGTCAACATTTTGGTGCTTTCATTGAGAGCCTGAAGAAAAGGAAGACACAATTACCGTATTACTATGGCACCCAAGAACACCAATGCGGTCTCCAGGAAGCTAGATCAGAAGGTCCTGGACCTCAAGACCATGAGACTGGGCCCAGGGTCTTTCTTGAGGAGATGACTCCAGAGGTTGAACAACTCCAGGAAGCCATGGGGGCCTTCCAAGAAGAGATGTGATACGAACCACACCAACAATTGTGGTGAAACCCGACACCAAATATGGCATCCACCAAGAACACATGAAATTGGAATGAAGAACCGCGACCCAATGCTTAGCCAAGCACGAACCTTGGTATGAGGAAGACGCCACAAACGGGGATGAGAATCCGTTTGATAAGTCGGATTGAACGCCACAAGGAATACCCTTGATAAGTTCGAATAGTCTCTTCAAGAACTCAAGAAGAAAACCTCTCAATTTTCATTTCATCAAAATCTGCCCTTCCCAAACGTTTACAAAGGCCTAATATAGGCGAAAATTACATCAAGACAGCCCTTTGTCTTCCTAAAGAAAACCGAAAATTAAAGACAACCCTTTGTCTTCCTAATGAAAACTGAAAATTAAAGACAACCCTTTGTCTTCCTAATGAAAACCGAAATTTAAATACAACCCGTTGTCTTCCTAATGAAAATCGAAAATTAAAGACAAAAGGACTCTTGGACTCACACAAGTCACGTGTTTGACTTTTCACAAAAAAAAAACAAAGACTAAATAAAAAATACAAGATGACAAAATACAATAAGACTCGTCAAGCTCCTAAACTGAGTCTTTTGGCTCGCGCCCTCGTCACCAGACCAACTAGAACTAGACTTGGATCTTTAGTCTTGGTGTCCTCATCATTCCCCCCCTCTTGAGAAGGATTTGTCCTCAAATCTTCACCTGCATCAAAAGGACTCAAATCAGAAACATTAAAAGTAGCACTAACAGTATACTCACCTGGTAAATCGAGTCTGTAGGCTTTGTCATTGATCCTTTCTAGCATTTGAAATGGACCATCTCCTCGAGGTAGCAATTTGGAACGTCTTTGTGCTGGGAATCGCTCTTTCCTCATGTGTACCCATACCCAATCACCGGGGTCAAAAACCTGCTTGTGATGACCCTTGTTAGCATCAAGTTGGTTAGTGTTTAAAAGAGCCTCCTTAACCTCACTGTTTTTTGCATAAAAATTATTTTGTTTTCTCTCTAATTTTTCCTCATTGATTGAACTCTTCTCTTTCTTTTTTCTCTCACTTGAGTCCACACTTCTCTCTCTTTGTCTCTCTTTTTTCTCACTCTCATTCATCCTTTTCACTCTCCTTCTTTTGCTCACTCAATTTTTTTTTATCACTCAATTTTTGCAACCTCATTTGGTCTTCATATACTTGCTTTGGCGTCAATGGAGCTAGAGTGATTGTTCGTTGATGGAACGTGAACGAGTACTTGTTGGTGAAGCCATCATCTGCACTCGCCGATCAAATTACCAAGGCCTTCCTAGAAGAAGGTGTCCAGCTTGCATGGGAACCACATCGCACAATACCTCATCCTCATACTTGCCAATTCGAAATGATACCAGCACCTGTTTTGTAACCCTCACTTCACCACTATCATTCAACCACTGCAAGGCGGGGATTCTCATCTTGATATTTCCCAAATTATTGTCTACCCAGTTCCTAGCTTTCCTATCTCGGCCATACCTCCTATGGTTACCCTCTGACATCCTATCATATTCTTTCTCTAAATCGCCCCCATCATACTCTCTTTCACCCTCAACATCCCGTTGTTGCACCCTCTTCCTCCGTGCCCTCCATTGCGTTCCTTCTTCTACCCTATCCAACCTCTCATGTATCTGCTCACACTCTGCCCTCATCATCCTTCGCATCTCCCCAATTAATGCTTGCATTTGTAGATTCGGAACTTCAGGTGGCGGAATATCATTGCTTGCATCTTTCTCTGGATTTTGTGCCATGATGGAAATCTGCAAAATAAGGTTAGAATAATATGGAGAAAAGACCTCACCACACTCCCTCACGTGTTTCGCTCGAACAATATTTTCACTCAAATCCCCTCGTGTTTCACTCAATTTCAATGGCTTTTACCCTCAAATAGGCTCACACCTCTGCCTTTTTCCACTCGTATTCTTCTTTAAGTTCTTTCAAAACTAATCACACAATATCATGGAGGATTCAAGTAGCAAATCAAACCAGAACAAACCAAACGAACATAGAAAAACTGATGAAAAATGACGAAAAAATGATGATTTTTGGAACACTTAACTGGGGTTTTGGCAAAAAGGCCCCTAGACCATAGGGAACAAGAATAGAACAAAAATTTTTAAGAGAGGTTTCCAGACTCTCTTGATAAACAAAATTTTTTTTTTTTTTTTTTTTTTAGTTCGGATTCTCTTGATTTTTCTTTTCCTTTCTTCCTTTTTTTTTTTTTATCTCTCAAATTTGATAAACCAGATACTCAATTTTTGAAAAGAAAAATTTTGAACACCAAAGAACCAATCCGAAAACCAAGCAAACTGTGGTACTATAACAGATTCAAGAACAAACCAATCTCTGATTCAAGAACACATCCCAATAACAGAAAACCAATATTCCCAAAATCCAATCTGTGATTCAACCAATAAGATCAAAACCAAAATAATTTGTGGCACTATAATAGTCTCGGATTCCACAACAAATAAAGGAACCAATTGAAACCAGGGACACAATTGAAACAAGGGAATTATCAATACCAATTTGTGGCTTCTAGAGTACCTTTGGATTTCACAAAAAGAACAAGAGAAACCCAAGGTAAAATTCGGATTTCAAAACAAAACAGCAAGAGAAACTCAATGAAAAATTCAGATTCCACAATCAGAACAAGAGAAAAACTCAAAGCCCAAATTCACGTTAAGAACCCTAATTCACGATTTCAACAAGCTCTAGAATAGTTTCGGATTTCACAACAAATAAGGGAAACAAGGAAACAATTGAAACAAGGAAATAAACAAGCTCTAGAATAGAAAAACACGCCTAGATGAACACGAATTGAATATAGGAACACGAATTGATTTTTTTTTTTTATTTCAGCAACCCTAAAATTGAAAAACGAATTGAATAGAAAACACAAATGAAAAAGGATAGGCCAAACCGGATGATCCTAAGCTCTGATACCAACTGATACGAACCACACCAACGATTGTGGTGAAACCCGACACCAAATATGGCAGCCACCAAGAACACACGAAATTGGAATGAAGAACCGCGACCCAATGCTTAGCCAAGCACGAACCTTGGTATGAGGAAGACGCCACAAACAGGGATGGGAATCCGTTTGATAAGTCGGATTGAACGCCACAAGGAATACCCTTGATAAGTTCGAATAGTCTCTTCAAGAACTCAAGAAGAAAACCTCTCAATTTTCATTTTATCAAAATCTGCCCTTCCCAAACGTTTACAAAGGCCTAATAATATAGGCGAAAATTACATCAAGACAGCCCTTTGTCTTCCTAAAGAAAACCGAAAATTAAAGACAACCCTTTGTCTTCCTAATGAAAACCGAAAATTAAAGACAACCCTTTGTCTTCCTAATGAAAACCGAAATTTAAAGACAACCCTTTGTCTTCCTAATGAAAACCGAAAATTAAAGACAAAAGGACTCTTGGACTCACACAAGTCAAGTGTTTGACTTTTCACAAAAAAAAAACAAAGACTAAATAAAAAATACAAGATGACAAAATACAATAAGACTCATCAAGCTCCTAAACTGAGTCTTTTGGCTCGCGCCCTCGTCACCAGACCAACTAGAACTAGACTTGGATCTTTAGTCTTGGTGTCCTCATCAAGATGGCGCAATTCAACGCCCGGCAGGAGTCATTCGCTGAAGAGATGGCTACGTAGAAAGCTGCATTTGAGCTGCAAAGATGGGAGATGGACGCCAGGAGCAAAGAGATCAGGCGACGGCATGAGGAAGCCGATAGGC
Source organism: Humulus lupulus (assembly GCF_963169125.1). NCBI lineage: Eukaryota > Viridiplantae > Streptophyta > Magnoliopsida > Rosales > Cannabaceae > Humulus > Humulus lupulus. The sequence continues at coordinate 160,541,496 of NC_084802.1, read as the reverse complement.
AACACCGCGAGCTACACTCGCTCTGGAGGCGGCTACGCAGTTGACCCAGGCCAATGCCCAAGCTGCAGAACGAGGAGCAGCTACCCAGGGAGCAAGTAATACAGATGTTGGTCGAGAAACCACTGACAGACCCAATTCTCGAGGACCGAACAAAAGCGGGAGTAACCCTCCTTGTCGGGAAGATGATGGGGTCTGATCTGGCACTGCCTCGACTGAAAGGTTGAACTCTAGAACCCCCTCTAGGAGCCACCGATCAGAAACTTCTAGATTCGGCAGTCACCGATCGGGCAGTAAAAAGACTCCACCCAGGAACAAACCAGAACTCCGACAAATCGAAGGAAAAAGATGGCAACGACCAGCAAGGAGGAAAAGACTGCCCGACACAGACAGGAAGGCCACCACTGCATCCCAGCCAGCAGCGCAGTGGGAAGGAGCACGTCCCGCGCGGTAAGCCTTCCGAAAAAACTCGGAGCACAGTGTTTGATCGATTGGGAAGACGTACCTCTCAGAAGGATTTAAGAGATGTCATTGCTGACAAAAGAAGGACCATCCCGGTCAAAGGGCGAGATCCGACCCGACCTGCCAGTCAAGTAGAAATACTTGATAATAGTGTGCCGGATAGGAACGCCTTACCAGGCGGTCCAAACCTTGAGCCCCCAGTGGTCGCCCCAGGCATCCAGGCCCAACTCGATGCGCTAACGGCTGCAGTTCAAGGTTTGTCAAAACCACCTTCTGCAATCGATCCGGTAGACCACAGGAGTGGTAGCTCATTTTGTGCCCGAATCAGAGCAGCCTGGCTGCCAACAAAGTATAAAGCACCAGTACTACCAGTTTATACAGAAAAGGCAGAACCAATAAGGCATGTTGGGAAGTTTGAAGACCAAATGGAGCTGCTCCGGGTGAGTGATAACTATCGCTGTAGAGTTTTCCCCGCTACATTGTCCGATACTACCCAAGAATGGTATTGGAAATTCAAGTCAAAATCCATTACCTCTTGGGAGAGTTTCAGGAAAGAATTTTGTAGACAGTTCAGCGCTACTCGGACTCCTCCAGTTTATGCCAATCGCTTGGCAGATATCAAACAAGGGAAAGATGAATCTCTCAAGAACTACATATAGTTCATGAGAGAAGCCAACCAAGCAACTCCTGTTGGAGATGAGGGGAAGATGGTTGCCATATCTTCTGGTATAATCTATCGGAGTCCTTTGTGGGACAGTATTCATCGCAATCGAATTTCAACACTACAACAATTTCTTGACCGAGCGGACAAATATATGAAATTGGATGTCGCGATTGAAAAAGGAGAGAAAGGCCTAAACAATCCAGGCAGATCAACTGATCCTCCTAAGAATGGTGGAAATGGACAAAATGGTGGGAAGAAACGTGGACATAACGGGTCTGACTGCCATGAGGAAAAGAAGGCTAAGTCGGGACCAAACGACAAGCCAACTAAGTATGAACCTCGGTTTACCAATTACACCACTCTTTCGGCCAGCCGAGCAGAAATATATCTGGCAAGTCATCAAGAGGCTCCCTACCGGAAACCCCCACCCATCAGGAAGTAGATGAGTAAGAGAGACTTGAATAAGTTCTGTCGTTTCCATGGAGATTATGGTCACGACACAAATGAATGCAATCATCTCAAAGACGGAATAGAGTTTCTCCTGCGGTCAGGAAAATTAATAAAGTATCAAGCAGAAAAGACCCAAGGAGAAGGAAGTAACAACAATCCTGGGTTTAAGCGCAACGGTCTCCACCCTTGCAACCCGAGCCTGTGGACTTTACTCTAGACACTATATGTGGGGGTCCACATCTGGCTAGGGATAGCAATAAGGCAAGAGAGAGATATGCTCGAACACTTTGACATGAGTTGGACGCAGCATCAACGTTTGAGGTCATGGCTGTAGAGGAGCGACCTCCAAAGAACCCACGGTATGAAAGTGAGTCTCTCACTTTTACTGAAGATGATGGACGGCATGTGAGATATCCTCATAATGACCCCCTCGTCATTACAGTCCAAATAGAAAACATGAAGGTGAAGAGATATCTGGTCGACACGGGAGCTCTGTGAACATTATTTACAAGTCATCTTTTGAAAGGATGAAACTATCCATTAATGACTTGAAGCCATGCTCTCAAGTCATTTATGGATTTACTGGAGAAGGGTTGTCACCAGCCGGAACGATCAAGTTACCAGTCACAACAGGAGATGCTCCTAAACATGAGACAGTTATGACGGAGTTTTTGATAGTCGATTGTTCGTCAGCTTATAATGTGGTGATTGGTCGACCACTACTCACAGCCTTGCATGCGGTAGTCTCTATATGGCACCTTTCTATGAAATTCCCGACCAGTGCAGGAATAGGTTGTGTCCGAGGAGACCAAAGAGAAGCTAGAGTGTTACAATGCCTCGGTAGCTAAAGTGCGAAAGGGAGCTAAGGAGACTAAAATGATTGTGTGTGTAGATAGAGAAGAAGTAGAGGAGATGGATGTCGACCAACAAAGCATTATGGTTGTAGCCGATCAGGAAAGAGTATTAGAAGATGTTAACCAAGAAAGCACTCTTGGTTTCAATAAGCAACAAGCCCCATCCAAAGATGAAGTCACCAAATAGGGCGTTGCCCAATGCGAGGGAATGGACTTTGATCCTCGCTTTGGGGATTTCGATAGTGAAGTAGGACCCATGGAAGAATTAGAGGAGGTCTCAATAGATGAGAATGACCCAACCAGAGGGGTCAAAGTTGGAAAAAAGTTGAAGTTGGAAGTAAAAGCACAGCTGGTAGAACTTTTGCGGAGGAATCAAGATGTCTTCGCCTGGTCTCACAAGGATATGGCGAGTATCTCACCAACTGTGATCAGCCACGTGCTCAACATTGATGAAAGCTACCCAGTAGTGCAGCAGAAGAGAAGATTGCTTGACAAGGAGCGAGCAAAGGCTCTTAAAGAGGAGGTAGAGCGACTAAAGGAAAACAGGTTCATAAGAGAGGCTTATTACCCCGCCTGGGTTTCAAACCCAGTATTAGTGCCCAAGTCCAATGGGAAGTGGAGGACTTGTGTGGACTTTACCGATCTGAATAAAGCATGTCCTAAGGACTGTTTTCCTTTACCAAGGATAGACCAGTTGGTTGATGCGACCTCTGGTCATAAAACTTTGTCTTTTATGGATGCATACTCAGGGTATAATAAGATTAGTATGCATCCTCTCGATGCGGAGCATACCAGTTTCCGAACAGACATAGGGTTGTATTATTATAAGGTCATGCCATTCGGCTTGAAGAACGCGGCAGCAACCTACCAGCGTTTAGTGAATGGCATGTTCTGTGACATAATCGGCAAAAACATGGAGGTGTACATAGACGGTATGCTGGTAAAGTCAAAGGAAGCTGACGGACATGTACGAGATTTGGAGGAATGCAACAGTACTGAGAAAGTACAGCATGAAGTTGAACCCTCTAAAATTCTCGTTCGGAGTAAGTTCTGGAAAATTTCTTGGGCTTATTTATTGTTAACTCGCGAGGAATAGAAGCGAATCCGGAGAAGATAAAGGTGCTTGCGGAAATGAAGTCTCCAGCCAGGATTAAGGATGTGCAAAGCTTGACTGGGCAGATTGCTGCTCTAAGTAGGTTCATTTCCAAATCAACGGACAAATGGGTCCCATTTTTTAACTTGCTTAGAGGAAGCAAAAAATTCGAATGGATGGAAGAGTGTGAGCAAGCTTTTCAAGCCATAAAGAAACACTTGGCTCAACTGATACGAACCACGCCAACAAGTGTGACGAAACCCGACACCAAATATGGAACAGCCACCAAGAGCACACGAGATTGGAATGGAACCGCGACCCAATGCTTAGCCAAGCACGAACCTTGGTATGAGGAAGACGCCACAAACGGGGATGGAATCCGTTTGATAAGTCAGGATGAACGCCACAAGGAATCTCCTTGATAAGTTCAAAAGTTTCTTCAAGAACTCAAGAAGAAATAAACTCACAATTTAATTCAACATAATCTGATTTTTCCAAATGTTTTGGCAGTCCTTATAAGGACGAAAATTACATGAAAACAAGACCCTTGGTCTTCCTAATGAAACCGAAAAATTAAGGACAGCCCCTTTGTCTTCCTAATGAAAACTGAAATTAAAGACAAGCCTTTTGTCTTCCTCATGAAAACCGAAAATTAAAGACAAAAGGACTATTGGACTCACACAAGTCAAATGTTTGACTTATCACAAAAATAAAGAAAGACCAAATAACAACAATAACGTAAATAAATTAAAAATGACAAATACAATAAGACTCATGAAGCTCCTAAACTCAGTCAACTTTGATGAGTAAGACAAGTCTTTGTTCTCCTTCAATGTTGACCACGGTCTCCTCTTGTTTTAGGACTTTGTGGACTAGGCTGTTAAGTTCTTCCTTGAATCTCTTGGCTCGTGCCCTCGTCACTGGACCAACTGGAACTTGGCTTGATACTTGGGTCTTGGTGTCCTCATCATCAACCTCCAATTCTTTCGAAGCCAGTAGATGGAGAGGACCTTTTTGTTTATTTGGCAGTCACAGAGCATGCTGTCAGTGCTACTCTAGTGCGAGAAGAAGATAAGGAGCAACATCCAGTATATTATGTTAGCAAGCGGTTGATAGGAGCAAAGTCAAGGTATCCCGTGATCGAGAAGCTGGCCTATTGTTTAGTACTTGCATCTCGCAAATTGCGACCATACTTCCAGGCACATCCCATTAAAGTACCTACCGACCAGCCCCTACGCCAAGTCTTATAGAAGTCAGAGTCATCTGGTTGTTTACTTAAATGGGCGGTTGAATTAGGCCAATTTGGAATCAAATATCAACCAAGGTCCGCCATTAAAGGACAGGCTTTGGCAGATTTTATTGCTGAATGCACTGGGATTCCTGATATTCCCGACCGGCAAGAGAATGCGGCTGGGCAGAGAGAGGATTTTCCTACTTGGCAACTTTTTGTTGATGGGTTGTCAAACGAACATCATTCAGGAGCGGGTATTATATTGATCACACCGGAGAAGCACCGAATTCATTGCGCATTGAGGTTCGGATTTAACGCTTCTAATAATGAGGCAGACTATGAAGCCCTCCTAGCAGGATTGCGCCTAGCTAGAGATGTTCGTGCCCGGTTGGTTGAAGTAAACAGCGATTCCCAGTTGGTGGTCTACCAAGTTGTAGGGGAATATCAAGCAAGAGGTTTGCGCATGATGGCGTATTTGAATAAAACTAAGGACCTTCTAGCACAATTCGAGGAGTATACTATTAAGCTGGTACCACGTGAGCAGAACTCCAATGTAGACGCATGCTGAAACTTTGAACATAGTACCAGTAGAATACTTGGCAGAGCCGTGTATTAATGAACGGGAAACCACGCCCATCACATTAGCTGACACTTGGATGACACCCATCATTGCTTACCTTGAGCAAGGAGTCCTACTAGATAATCGTAATGAATCCAAGAAGATTATGAGGCAAACTGCTAGGTATATTATGATGGATGGGGTATTGTATAGAAGAGGGTACTCTATGCCACTGCTGAGATGCATAGCACCCGACCAGTCGAAAAACTTATTGACTGAAGTGCACGAGGGGTTTTGCGGAGATCATGCTGGGGGGCAAAGTCTCTCCAAAAAGATTTTGCGGCAAGGATTTTTCTGGCCTACAATGAATGAAGATTCCATGGAGTATGTCAAGAAGTGTGATAAATGCCAGAGATTTTCTCAAATACCCAGGGCGCCTCTGAATGTCTTGAAGCAGATGCAGAGTCCATGGCCTTTTGCAGTGTGGGGAATTGATCTGATCGGAAGACTACCCAAAGGAAAAGGAGGAGTGCAGTTCGCGGTAGTTGCTGTGGATTATTTCACCAAGTGGACCGAAGCTGAACCACTAGCAACGATCACCTCGAAGAAAGTGTTAGATTTTGTGGTTAAGAGTATAATATGTCGCTATGGTCTGCCCAAAAGATATTCTCTGACAACGGCACTCAGTTCGATAGTGACTTGTTTACTGATTTTTGCACTAGACTTGGCATTACAAAAAGTTTCTCCTCGGTAGCTCATCCGCAAGCCAATGGGCAAGTTGAGGCTGTGAATAAGACTTTGAAGGATACTCTAAAAAAGCATCTAGAACAAGCTAAGGGTGCTTGGGCGGAGGAATTGCCAGAGGTCCTTTGGTCATACTACTTTTTCCTTGGCATATGGATATGAAGCCATGTTGCCCATCGAGGTCGACCCACCATCTCATCGGAGAACCACGTATGACCAGGAGGAGAATCACCAGTTGTTAGCTTAATCTTTGGACTTTGTTGAAGAAAAGCGAGAAAAAGCAAGCTTGAAGGTTGCTGCCCATCAGCAAAAAGTGGCTCGCTATTTTAATTCCAGAGTTAGAGATCGGAAGTTCCAGGTCGGAGATTTGGTCCTAAGAAAGGTGTTCATCAAACCCAGCAACTGGAGTGCTAGGACCAAATTGGGAGGGACCGTATCAGATTGAGCAAGTCCTGCCACCCGGCACTTACAAACTTTTTCAATTAAATGGAGAACTGATCAGGAACTATTGGAATGGCGAGCACTTGAGGAAGTATTATCAATGAATACTGCTTACAGAGCAGTAGCTTAGTTTCAAGTGTTTAACTTGTTATTTAAGTTTGTTTGTGAACTGGCTATTTGCTAACCAGTCATTTTATTTTTGAACAATTTTATTTTGTTTGAGACTCGAGATTAGACACACTTTGTCCTTATTTTTTATGAGTAATAAAAGAGATCATGCGCAGTGCGGTCAAATCTTGCTACAAATTTTGCATATGTGTTGATTATTTTTACTTTGGCAGTGTTCAACTGATTATGAGAGGAAAAAACCGGGCAGTGTTCAACTGATTGGTATCCATCAGATAAATTGCCAGCATTTAAATGGTCGAATATTTTTGCAGTGTTTAACTGCTGAAATATCCTCTTTATAGTCGATGTGTTTCACGAGTAATAACTGCTCGAACAAATTCGGTCAAGTAGCAAGTGATCAAGGATTTTTCAACCCTCAATCACTTGGGGGGCACATAGGGTGTACTGGTATGTGATTCAACACAGGCAATAAGAGCACGAGCAAAAATATTTGTTTTTAGGCTGACTTGTAATTTTTGAAGTCAAAAAAGGCCATTAAGCTAATTTGTTTGACAAAGCTTAAGTAACTTGGAATTTTTTCAAAATTTTAAGTTTAGAACAACTATTCGTGTGTAAACAAAACACTATGCTCATAAAATGTTAGAGCAATAAGAATGTGAGAAAGCATACTTAGTAGTGACTTATGAAATGTTTAGAATTTCTAAGTTGGAAAACTAAGTACTCATATGAAAATGTAAGGCATCTATCAGAATAAAACTTTTAAATGACTCGAGTTTAAAAAGTAAAGTGTTTATGCCAACAGCTCGGCCATACGAGCAAAGTATAATAACAAGATAGTAAGATAAGTGTCTACTAGTCAGATGAGGAGCTCTCTGGTCGGCTAAAGTCTTGCTGGTCAGCTAAGGGACTCCCTGGTTGGCTAAAAGTATGGTCACTGGTCTGATAAACTGTTAACAGGTTGATCAACACCGTCCTCGACATCGGTGACTTCCTCTGGTTGGAATGATAACGCAGGAGAAAATGGCATAACACCGACAAGATTGGTTGCCTCCTCAGCGGCCTTTGCCTCGCACTTGGCAAGTTCTTCTGCCCTGGCTTCCTCTGTGAGAAAGTCGAGGTTGAGGGGCCTGTTCAACTTCCATACTTGGTAGAAGTAGTTGAAACAAATCTCTTCATAGTGAGCAAGATCGACTTCCTTTTCTCGCTTCAGCTCCTTGTTCTAGCAAGTCATTTTCTCCAGCGGGTCAGTCAACGTCTTGTTGGTTTGAATTTGTTTCTTGCTTTGTTCGGCCAGCTCCCTTAGAGATCCATCCCGCTCGGCAATGGTCTTCTCCGCCTGCTCGACCTTAGACCGAAGATCCCTTTCGAATGAAGTTAAAGTTTCTATCTTGGCTTGGGCTTCCACCAGCTGATCATTTAAGACCTTGATCAACTCCTTATAGTCTACTGCTTGGTGCTGAGCTTGACTGATAGTAATAAGCGACTGCAGTGGAAAACAGAAAGTTACTACAAGTAAAAACATTTAATAACAAAATGGGATGTCTTATGATAAAATACTTACACTCATCAGTTGGGCAAGGGGACGACTTCAACACTGAGTCGAGGCAAAGATTCAAAGGTTTGAATTGTTGAAGCATTGTGTAGAGTTTGGTCAAGCAATTCCTTCCCAATGTTACCAGCGATGCGAATGGGCTCACTTAAGCCAGTCGAGCGTGATACGAACCACACCAACGATTGTGGTGAAACCCGACACCAAATATGGCAGCCACCAAGAACACACGAAATTTGGTATGAAGAACTGCGACCCAATGCTTAGCCAAGCATGAATTTTTCAAGCTCCTAAACTAAGTCTTTTGGCTCGCGCCCTCGTCACCCCCCTCTTGAGAAGGATTTGTCCTCAAATCTTCACCTGCATCAAAAGGACTCAAATCAGAAACATTAAAAGTAGCACTAACAGTATACTCACTTGGTAAATCGAGTCTGTAGGCTTTGTCATTGATCCTTTCTAGCACTTGAAATGGACCATCTCCTCGAGGTAGCAATTTGGAACGTCTTTGTGCTGGGAATCGCTCTTTCCTCATGTGTACCCATACCCAATCACCGGGGTCAAAAACCTGCTTGTGACGACCCTTGTTAGCATCAAGTTGGTTAGTGTTTAAAAGAGCCTCCTTAACCTCACTTTTTTTTGCATAAAAATTATTTTGTTTTCTCTCTAATTTTCCCTCATTGATCAAACTCTTCTCTTTCTTTTCTCTCTCACTTGATTCGACCCTTTTCTCTCTTTGTCTCTCTTTTTTCTCACTCTCATTCATCTTTTCACTCTCCTTCTTTTGCTCACTCAATTTTTTTGATCACTCAATTTTTGCAACCTCACTTGGTCTTCATATACTTGCTTTGGCGTCAATGGAGCTAGAGTGATTGTTCGTTGATGGAACGTGAATGAGTACTTGTTGGTGAAGCCATCATGTTGGACTCACCGATCAAATATCCAAGGCCTTCCTAGAAGGAGGTGTCCAGCTTGCATGGGAACCACATCGCACAATACCTCATCCTCATACTTGCCAATTCGAAATGATACCAGCACCTGTTTTGTAACCCTCACTTCACCACTATCATTCAACCACTGCAACTTGTATGGACAAGGATGTCTAAGCGTTGAAAGCCCCAGCTTCTCAACCATGGAAGAACTAGCAACGTTAGTGCAACTACCACCATCAATAATAACACTGCATACCTTGTCTTTCACATGACAACGAGTGTGAAAGATGTTCTCCCGCTGCACCTCTTCTTCCTCTTCTTTTGCTTGCAAGGTTAAGGCTCGTCTTGTGACTAGTGCAAGCATCTCACCAGATTCTGGCCCATACTCTTCATCATCGATAGAAGCATCTTCCAATGGTGGCATGTCAGCAAGAGCATCTTCATCTTCAGAATCGAGCTCACCACTTTCTCGAATCACCATAACTCTCTTGTTTGGACATTGGCTAGCTATGTGTCCTCGCCCCTGATATTTGAAACACTTTATCTCACTAGAACGGGACAAAGTAGGGGCTGTTTTACCTTGAAGGGTCGTGGCTGGTTTTGGTGTAATGGATGAAGTAGGTTGGTCTTCTTCCTTCTTTGGATAGTTCGACCGCCAAGGTGTTGCACTTGAATTTTGTGGGATTTGTCTCGGATTTGAACTTGTACTACCCCTCTTGAGCTGCCTCTCAACTTTGATTTCCATAGCACCAAATCTTCCAATTCCACATAATGGTGTAGCTCAATTGGATTAGCAATCTCTCGGTTCAACCCATTCAAAAACCTTGCCATTGTCGCCTCCCGATCCTCTTCCACATTGGCTCTAATCATAGCCATCTCCATCTCTTTGTAATACTCATCAACACTCTTGGAACCTTGACGAAGACCCTGCAACTTAAGGTATAGATCTCGATAATAATGAGATGGTACAAACCGTCGCCTCATCACCCTCTTCATAGCCTCCCAAGTGTCAATGGCACGATCTCCATTTCGCCTCCTGTTGATGCACAACTGATCCCACCAAACAATAGCATAATCAGTAAATTCAATGACAGTTAGTTTTACCTTCTTCATGTTAGAGTAGTTGTGACAATCGAAAACCAACTCCATCTTCTTTTCCCACTCAAGGTATGCCTCAGGATCACTCTTGCCTTGAAAGGCGGGGATTCTCATCTTGATATTTCCCAAATTATTGTCTACCCAGTTCCTAGCTTTCCTATCTCGGCCATACCTCCTATGGTTACCCTCTGACATCCTATCATATTCTTCCTCTAAATCGCCCCCATCATACTCTCTTTCACCCTCAACATCCCGTTGTTGCACCCTGTTCCTCCGTGCCCTCCATTACGTTCCCTCTTCTACCCTATCCAACCTCTCATGTATCTGTTCACACTCCGCCCTCATCATCCTTCGCATCTCCCCAATTAATGCTTGCATTTGTAGATTCGGAACCTCAGGTGGCGGAATATCATTGCTTGCATTTTTCTCTGGATTTTGTGCCATGATGGAAATTTGCAAAATAAGGTTAGAATAATATGGAGAAAAGACCTCACCACACTCCCTCACGTGTTTCGCTCGAACAATATTTTCACTCAAATCCCCTCGTGTTTCACTCAATTTCAATGGCTTTTACCCTCAAATAGGCTCACACCTCTGCCTTTTTCCACTCGTATTCTTCTTTAAGTTCTTTCAAAACTAATCCAACGGTAATATGGAGTATTCAAGCAGCAAATCCAACCAAACAAACCAAACGAACACCGACGAAAACTGGTGAAAATGACGAAAAATGATGATTTTTGGAACACTTGTGTGGGGTTTTGGCAAAAAGGCCTCTAGACCATAAGGAACAAGAATAGAACAAAATTTTTTAAGAGGGGTTTACAGACTCTCTTGATAAACAAAATTTTTTTTTTTTTTTTAGAGTTCGGATCCCCTTGAAATTCCTTTTCTTTCTTCCTTTTTTGTTTTTTTATCTCTCAAATTTGATAACCCAGATACTCAATTTTTGAAAAGAAAAAATTTTGAACACCAAAGAAGCAATCCGAAAACCAAGCAAACTGTGGTACTATAACAGATTCAAGAACACTCCCAATAACAGAAAACCAATATTCCCAAAATCCAATCTGTGATTCAACCAATAAGATCAAAACCAAAATAATTTGTGGCACTATAACAGTCTCGGATTCCACAACAAATAAAGGAACCAATTGAAACAAGGGAATTATCAATACCAATTTCAGATTTCACAACAAGAACAAGAGAAACCCAAGGAAAAATTCGGATTTCAAAACAAAACAGCAAGAGAAACTCAATGAAAATTCAGATTCCACAATTAGAACAAGAGAAAATCTCAAAGCCCTAATTCACGTTAAGAACCCTAATTCACGATTTCAACAAGCTCTAGAATAGTTTCAGATTTCACAACAAATAAGGGAAACAAGGAAACAATTGAAACAAGGAAATTAACAAGCTCTAGAATAGAACAAAAAAACAAGACTAGATGAACACGAATTGATTTTTTTTTCTTTTTTTCAGAAACCCTAATATAAGAACACGAATTGAATAGAAAAAACAAATGAAAAAGGATAGGCCAAACCGGATGATCCTAATCTCTGATACCAACTGATACGAATCACACCAACGATTGTGGTGAAACCCGACACCAAATATGGCAGCCACCAAGAACACACGAAATTTGGTATGAAGAACCGCGATCCAATGCTTAGCCAAGCACGAACCTTGGTATGAGGAAGACGCCACAAACGGGGATGGGAATCCGTTTGATAAGTCGGATTGAACGCCACAAGGAATACCCTTGATAAGTTCGAATCGTCTCTTCAAGAACTCAAGAAGAAAACCTCTCAATTTTCATTTCATCAAAATCTGATTTTTTCCAAATGTTTTCAAGGCCTTATATAGCCGAAAATTACATCAAGACAAGCCCCTTTGTCTTCCTACAAACCGAAAATTAAAGACAACCTTTTTGTCTTCCTAATGAAAACCAAAAAATAAAGACAAGCCTTTTGTCTTCCTAATGAAAACCGAAAAAAATAAAGACAAGCCTTTTGTCTTCCTAATGAAAACCGAAAAATAAAGAAAAAGGACTCTTGGACTCACACAAGTCAAGTGTTTGACTTTTCACAAAAATAAACAAAGACTAAATAAAAAATACAAGATGACAAAATACAATAAGACTCATCAAGCTCCTAAACTAAGTCTTTTGGTTCGCGCCCTCGTCACCAGACCAACTGGAACTAGACTTGGATCTTTAGTCTTGGTGTCCTCATCAGAGCGAGTAGGGGTTAAACTAGCAGAAGGAGGAATTGATGAGGGAGTTAGCTGCGGGATGGTGATGGGCTGGTCAGGTAATCTCCCTTGATTGGTCGATATTGTCCTCGCAACTTTGCTTGGAGGGTTTGAGCTACTTCCCTCCCCAGGTTTCCTCTTTTGGGCAGAGGTAGTGTTGAATTGCTTGAATATATCTAAATATGCAAAAGAGTGAAGCATAAGATTTGTTAGTAAAAATTGGAACAATATGTAAATAAATAAAATTTTTACTACTACCATACAACTCTATAGATTTCATACAACCATTCTCAAAGAAAGTTACTTATAACAAAACATCAAACTATGGTTACTGAACCTGAGTTTAGAATTTAATCAAGAAAGTCGTCCTTTTCTTCAAATGATGAGATGAAATCTCTATGGAGCTCAATGGTCTTTCCTTTCCTAGGCTGTGTAGGAATGATAGGTCTACGCTGGTCCTCTGGAAGGGGTTCCCTAATTGATGAGGACACCAAGACTAAAAATCCAAGTCAAGTTCCAGTTGATCCAAGTCAAGAGGGGAGGAATGATGAGGACACCAGTTTAGGAGCTTGATCAATATTTAGCTTCCTGTAATGAGTCTTTTTATTTTTAATCACGTTTTTTATTTAGTCTTTGTTTTGTGATAAGTCAAACATTTGACTTGTGTGAGTCCAATAGTCCTTTTGTCTTTAATTTTCGGTTTTTATTAGGAAGACAAAGGGTTGTCTTTAAATTTCAGTTTTCATTAGGAAGACAAAGGGTTGTCTTTATTTTTCGGTTTCATTAGGAAGACAAAAGGCTTGTCTTTAATATTTCGGTTTTTAGGAAGACAAAGGGGCTTGTATTGATGTAATTTTCGGCTATATAAGGCCTTGAAAACATTTGGAAAAAAAATCAGATTATGTTGAATTAAATTGTGAGTTTATTTCTTCTTGAGTTCTTGAAGAAACTTTTGAACTTATCAAGGAGATTCCTTGTGGCGTTCATCCTGACTTATCAAACGGATTCCATCCCCGTTTGTGGCGTCTTCCTCATACCAAGGTTCGTGCTTGGCTAAGCATTGGGTCGCGGTTCCATTCCAATCTTGTATGTTCTTGGTGGCTGTTCCATATTTGGTGTCGGGTTTCATCACAATGTTGGTGTGGTTCGTATCAGTTGGTATCAGAGATTAGGATCATCCGGTTTGGCCTATCCTTTTTCATTTTTTTTCTATTCAGTTCGTGTTATTATATTAGGATTTCTTGAAAAAAAAAAAAAAATCTATCTATTCGTGTTCTTGATTTTCTTAGTCTTTGTTCCTGTTTTCCTTCTAAAAATCTGAAACCATTATAGTTAATCTCTTTATTCCAGATTGTTTCTTTGTTCAAATCGTGTTCTTATTTCCTAGTTCCCATTATTTCTTTGTGAAATCCCTTGAAATCTGAAACTAGTCTACACAAAGTTTCAATTCCTTTGTAATCCCCTATTTTGTTTTCTTTTCATTTCTGAAATCATGAATTAGGGTTCTTAACGTGAATTAGGGCTTTGAGTTTTATCTTGTTCTACTTGTGGAATCTGACTTTGCATTAGTTTTCTCTAGTTCTTATTGTGAAATCCGAATTTTCATTGAGTTTCTCTTGCTTTGCTTTTGAAATCCGAATTTTACCTTGGGTTTCTCTTGTTCTTATTGTAAAATCTGAAATTGGGTTTGAGATTTCTCTTGTTCTTATTGTGAAATCTGAATTAGGATTGAGTTTTCTCTTGTTCTTATAGTGAAATCTGAATTGAGATTGGGTTTTATCTTGTTCTTATGGTGAAATCTGAGTTGGGATTGAGTTTCACTTATTCTTATTGTTAAATCCGAAAGTGGGTTGGGTTGTCTCTTTTCTTTTTGTGAAATCCGAATCTGCATTATTTCTCTTTTCTTTTTGAGTCTCCATTGTTTCTCTTGTGAAAAACCGATTCATTTTGTTTTTGAATTGTTCCTTGTATCTGCATTTGAGAAAAAAAAAATATAAAGACAGAAAGAAAGAAGAAGAAAAATTCAAAGGGGATCCGAACCTAAAAAAAAAAAAGAGTCTGGAAACCTCTCTTAAAAATTTTTGTTCTATTCTTGTTCCCCATGCTCTAGAGGCCTTTTAACCAAAACCCCACACAAGTGTTCCAAAAATCACCAATTTTCGCCACTTTTTCATCGGTTTTCGTTTGATTTGTTTGGTAGAATTGGCTGCTTGAACCTCCATATCACCGTTTCATTAGTTTTCAAAGAGCTTAAAGAAGGAAATAGAGTGGAAAAAGGCAGAGGTGTGAGCTTATATGAGGGTAAAAGCCATCATTGAGTGCAAACACGAGTGTACTTGAGTGACCATTTTCTTTGAGTGAAACACGTGAGGGAGTGCAGTGAGGTCCTTTCTATAATTGTCTAACCTTATTATTTTGCAGATTCTCCATCATGTCACAAAATACAGAAAGAAATGCAGGCAATGACGCTCCACCACCTACAGTTCCAAATCTACAAATTGAAGCTTTAATGGGGGAGATGAGGAGGATGTTGAGGGAGGAGTGTGAGCAAATACATGAGCGGTTGGATAGGGTAGAAGAAGGAACACAACGGAGGCCACGGAGGAATAGGGTGTACCAAAGGGAGGATGAGAATGAAGGGGATTTGGAAGGGTTAGTTTCTGATGAAGAGTTTGATAGGATGTCGGCGGGTAACCATAGGAGGTATGGTCGGGATAGAGAAGCTAGGAACCAGGTAGATGATTATTTAGGAAATATAAAGATGAGAATTCCAGCATTTCAAGGGAAGAGCGATCCTGAGGCATACCTTGAGTGGGAAAAGAAGATGGAGTTAGTTTTTGATTGTCACAACTACTCCGACATGAAGAAGGTAAAACTAGCTGCCATTGAGTTTACTGATTATGCTATTGTTTGGTGGGATCAGTTGTGCATCAACAGGAGGCGGAGTGGAGATCGACCTATTGACACATGGGAGGCAATGAAGAGGGTGATGAGGCAACGGTTTGTACCACCTCATTATTATCGAGATCTATACCTTAAGTTGC
This sequence comes from Humulus lupulus, assembly GCF_963169125.1. Lineage (NCBI taxonomy): Eukaryota > Viridiplantae > Streptophyta > Magnoliopsida > Rosales > Cannabaceae > Humulus > Humulus lupulus. The sequence goes on along the minus strand of NC_084802.1, from coordinate 160,526,005 downwards.
AGGGCCTTCGTCAAGGTTCCAAGAGTGTTGATGAGTATTACAACGAGATGGAGATGGCTATGATTAGAGCCAATGTTGAAGAGGATCGGGAGGCAACCATGGCAAGGTTTTTGAATGGGTTGAACCGAGAGATTGCTAATCCAATTGAGCTACACCATTATGTGGAATTGGAAGATTTGGTGCATATGGCAATCAAAGTTGAGAGGCAGCTCAAGAGGGGTAGTACAAGTTCAAAGCCAAGACCGAGCCCACACCATTCAAGTGCAATACCTTGGCAGTCGAACTATCCAAAAAAGGAAGAAGACCAACCTACTTCATCCTTTACACCAAAACCAGCCACGACCCCTCAAGGTAAAACAGCCCCTACTTCGTCCCATTCTAGTGAGATAAAATGCTTCAAATGTCAGGGGCGAGGACACATAGCTAGCCAATGTCCAAACAAGCGAGTTATGGTAATTCGGGATAATGGGGAGATAGATTCCGAAGAGGAAGATGATCTTGATGACATGCCACCATTGGAAGATGTTTCTATCGATGATGAGGAGTTTGGGGCAGAATCTGGTGAGATGCTTGCACTAGTCACACGACGAGCCTTAAACTTGCAAGCAAAAGAAGAGGAAGAAGAGGTGCAGCGAGAAAACATCTTTCACACTCGTTGTCATGTGAAAGGCAAGGTATGTAGTGTGATTATTGATGGAGGTAGTTGTACTAACGTTGCTAGTTCTTCCATGGTTGAGAAGCTAGGGCTCTCAACGCTTAGACATCCTTGTCCATACAAGTTGCAGTGGTTGAATGATAGTGGTGAAGTGAGGGTTACAAAACAGGTGCTGGTATCATTTCGAATTGGCAAGTATGAGGATGAGGTATTGTGCGATGTGGTTCCCATGCAAGCTGGACACCTCCTTCTAGGAAGGCCTTGGCTATTTGATCGGCGAGTCCAGCATGATGGCTTCACCAACAAGTACTCATTCACGTTCTGTCAACGAACAATCACTCTAGCTCCATTGACGCCAAAGCAAGTATATGAAGACCAAGTGCGGTTGCAAAAATTGATTGATAAAAAAAAATTGAGTGAGCAAAAGAAGGAGAGTGAAAAGATGAATGAGAGTGAGAAAAAAAAGGGACAAAGAGAGAAAAGGGTCGAATCAAGTGAGAGAGAAAAGAAAGAGAAGAGTTCGATCAATGAGGGAAAATTAGAGAGAAAACAAAATAATTTTTATGCAAAAAAAAGTGAGGTTAAGGCTCTTTTAAACACTAACCAACTTGATGCTAACAAGCAGGTTTTTGATCCCGGTGATTGGGTATGGTTACACATGAGGAAAGAGCGATTCCCAGCACAAAGACGTTCCAAATTGCTACCTCGAGGAGATGGGCCGTTTCAAGTGCTAGAAAGGATCAATGACAATGCCTACAGACTCGATTTACCAGGTGAGTATACTGTTAGTGCTACTTTTAATGTTTCTGATTTGAGTCCTTTTGATGCAGGTGACGATTTGAGGTCAAATCTTTCTCAAGAGGGGGGGAATGATGAGGACACCAAGACTAAAAATCCAAGTCAAGTTCCAGTTGATCCAAGTCAAGAGGGGGGGAATGATGAGGACACCAAGACTAAAAATCCAAGTCAAGTTCCAGTTGATCCAAGTCAAGAGGGGAGGAATGATGAGGACACCAGTTTAGGAGCTTGATCAATATTTAGCTTCCTGTAATGAGTCTTTTTATTTTTAATCACGTTTTTTATTTAGTCTTTGTTTTGTGATAAGTCAAACATTTGACTTGTGTGAGTCCAATAGTCCTTTTGTCTTTAATTTTCGGTTTTTATTAGGAAGACAAAAGGTTGTCTTTAAATTTCAGTTTTCATTAGGAAGACAAAGGGTTGTCTTTATTTTTCGGTTTCATTAGGAAGACAAAAGGCTTGTCTTTAATATTTCGGTTTTTAGGAAGACAAAGGGGCTTGTATTGATGTAATGTTCGGCTATATAAGGCCTTGAAAACATTTGGAAAAAAAATCAGGTTATGTTGAATGAAATTGTGAGTTTATTTCTTCTTGAGTTCTTGAAGAAACTTTTGAACTTATCAAGGAGATTCCTTGTGGCGTTCATCCTGACTTATCAAACGGATTCCATCCCCGTTTGTGGCGTCTTCCTCATACCAAGGTTCGTGCTTGGCTAAGCATTGGGTCGCGGTTCCATTCCAATCTCGTATGTTCTTGGTGGCTGTTCCATATTTGGTGTCGGGTTTCATCACAATGTTGGTGTGGTTCGTATCACTAATAATAAGGTCGCCTGGTCTACGAGAGTAGGGAGATGGTTCAGGAGAGAACATCGGTCACTACTTCAGTGTCAGCGTTTGACTAGTCAGTTGCGTTCGCTTCTTCAGTAGTGCTATCTCCTATGATGTTTTGATTGCTTGGTAACAACCCCACCATCTGAAGATTGTCCACGTTGACCAACCCTTTTACATTTTTCTCCTCGGTAGACATGTTAGCCAGTTCTTCTGCTCGGGAACACATTTCCTTGGTTGGCAGAGGTTGGTGGAATGGACCCGCATGCGTGAAGGCCAGGTTGTTGGCCTTAATATCTGAAATCAGAAAATACTCTGTATAGTATTTTTCGGGATTTGATTTATGTGCAATACCATGGAGGTATTTGATCCCTTTATGCCTTTGGAATAGGTGAAAAAACCTATATTCTTGTGGCTCGGGTTGGTCCTAAAGTCGAAGAGGTAGTGCACTTCATGAGGAGTGGGTGGATCCTAGCCGTGAAAGATGTATAGAATGTATAAAGCAGATAATGCCTGAATCTCATTGGGAGCTATCTAGAAAGGGGAGACATTGAAGTAATCTGCTACTGATCGAAAGAAAGGGTGCAGCGGAATAGTAGCTCCTGCAAATACATGGTATCTAGACCAGGCACAGTAAGGTCCACCAGGCTTGTTGGCTCTCTGATGAGGTCATGGGCATATCACGTTTACCCCTTCCAGGCTCGAAGCTTGAATGTGTTTATCGAACATGCTGGAGTTAAGTTTGGAAGGTTTGGCTATGAACCAAGAGGGTGTTTCTTCTTCGTCTTTTCTTTGTTTTTGAACAGCTGATTGTTGAATCTCAGTTGTAAATTTCTAGATGATCTTTCTTCGAGGTTTGCTGGTTTTTTGTATCTTACGAGGTGGTCTTGAAGAAGCTACAGTTTGGACTTCACTACGTTCCACTACCTTTTGTGCCGCTCTGCGAGCCACTTGAGGATCTTGGTCTTGAGGAAGTTGATTGGATTTCTTCACCCTCATTTCTGGATGTTGAAGTTGTTGATTGAGAAACTATTCTTCGTGAAGGAAATATAAGGCTGATCGGGGAAGGATCTTTTTAAGGTGACGAAGGCGATCTTCGGGAGCGTGACTGCTAGGGGATTTGGATGAAGAGTCGCTACTTTGAGGAGTGTCGCTTGATTGGGGAATTGAAGTGTCAGAGTTTGTATGGTTGTCACCTCCCTTGTAGTCGAAGCGATTCATCTACAAAAAAAAAAAAGTTTGGGGAGGTGAGTAACCAAACAAACATAAATCAATCAAAGGAAACATATTTATTTACTACTCAAAAAATATTTTTCTGGGTAGTAAAAATATATTTTACTCCCCAAAACATGTATGAGGGAAAATAAATTTTGATGCCTAAAATGTATGGGTCATTTTTTACAAGCCCAAAGGCATGGGGGCCTTGATCCGACCGGTTGGGGCACTGATCCGAGCGAATGGACGTGTGTGACAGAGCGGATGGGCGTGTCCTTCAAGTGATCCGTGTGTGTCAGAGTGGATAGGCGCGGTGCTCGAGCGGATGGGTGTGTGTGCCCGAGTGGATGGGTGTGTCCTACGAGTGGTCCGTGTAGCGGCCGATCGGTGGCGTGTCATCCAAGCGGCTGGGTGTATGGAAAAGTTGACCGATCGGCTGGGTGCATGTCCGAGTGGAGGTAGATGTCCGAGCAGCAATCTGTGTGTCCGAGCGGCTGGAGGTGCGCATCCGAGGAGCTGATGCGTCCGAGCGGATGCATGGTGTCCGTGATGAGGACACCAAGACTCAAAATCCAAGTCAAGTTCCAGTTGATCCAAGTCAAGAGGGGAGGAATGATGAAGGACACCAGTTTAGGAGCTTGATCAATATTTAGCTTCTTGTAATGAGTCTTTTTATTTTTTAATCACGTTTTTTAGTCTTTGTTTATTTTGTGAAAAGTCAAACACTTGACTTGTGTGAGTCCAAGAGTCCTTTTGTCTTTAATTTTCGGTTTTCATTAGGTAGACAAAAAGGCTTGTCTTTAATTTTGGTTTTCATTAGGAAGACAAAAGGCTTGTTTTTAAATTTCGGTTTTGCTTTAGGAAGACAAAAGGCTTGCTTTTAAATTTCGGTTTTGCTTTAGGAAGACAAAGGGGCTTGTATTGATGTAATTTTCGGCTATATAAGGCCTTGAAAACATTTGGAAAAATCAGATTATGTTGAATGAAATTGTGAGTTTATTTCTTCTTGAGTTCTTGAAGAAACTTTTGAACTTATCAAGGAGATTCCTTGTGGCGTTCATCCTGACTTATCAAACGGATTCCATCCCCGTTTGTGGCGTCTTCCTCATACCAAGGTTCGTGCTTGGCTAAGCATTGGGTCGCGGTTCCATCCCAATCTCGTATGTTCTTGGTGGCTGTTCCATATTTGGTGTCGGGTTTCGTCACACTTGTTGGCGTGGTTCGTATCAGTCCGAGCTGCCATGGACGTCTCCGAGTGCTTGTGTCCTTGCATCTGAGTAGGGGAGGTATGTCCGATCGGCTTAGGGGCACGTCCGAGTGTCCCAATGGTTGGAGAGTATGACCGATCAGCCATGTACATGCTTTCCCAATATATTGTTTTCGAAGACCACAAATCTCAAAAGGTATGGACACAAACACATTTTTCTTACTCATAGGACACTAAAGCAAGATCAAAAGGTGGGATTTGAAAAGTTCATGAAGTTCTAGGGATTTTATTTGCTCATCAAAATCCCATAAACCCAAATATGCAATTTGGGGTGAAAAATCATTTTTTCTCCAAATTCTCATGAAATTGGAGACAAAATTGATTTACCCATAGCCTAAACTACTTCAAAACAGCCACAATTTGCATCATTCACCAAAGATTCATACACAAATCAAAGAGTATATTCTAAAGGGGGTTTCGGCATACAAAGGTTTTAGCAAGCTTTAAGTTTAAAACAAAAACTTACAAATGGAGATGAGGAAGAAGTGCTTACCCAAATGTCTTGAACATATGTTGATTTCTTGAAGAACCCGCCTGCGCTGGTCGTTGGGTCCCTGTGCATTGTTATGCCGTGGGGGGGCCCTGACCGCAGAGCCATACTCGTTGTTCCTTCTATTGGCAGAAGGACACCGTCCTCTGCTCGGTGGATTCGGCTGTTCGTCCCCTGGGCGTCTAGGGCTGCGGGGCGGCTGCCCGGCCCTATTCTGCCTCAGGCGCTGGGGATTGCCTCGACCAGCCTGAGATGGAGGTTGTTGCTTAGGATCCCTAGCTGGGACATCATCCTGAGCCACGGGTGGTTGCTCTGGCCTTTGAGGGCCTGCTGGCTAGAGTGGAGGGCTAGGATTGGGAGTTCTCTGAGGTAGCGCACTTGGCGGCTGATCTGGCTGAGAGGCTGGCACAGCCTGGCATAAGAATTTTCATCTCCTCCCAAGTGTCCACGGGTGGATCTATTCCTCCTCCTATTAATCAGTAATTGATCCCACCAAACAATGGCATAATCGGTGAATTCAATTGCTGCCAACTTAACCTTCTTTATCTCCGAGTAGTTGTGACAATCAAACACCATCTCTATTTTAGTTTCCCACTCCAAATAAGCTTCAGGATCATTTTTACCTTGAAAATATGGGATTTTAATCTTTATGTTTCCTAAATCATTATCCCTCCTAGGCCTACCCATCCTATCTTCTCTATTCCCATACCCATGCTCAAACCTGCCCCGGTTCAAATATGGCTCATCAAACTCCTCTGACCCAGCCTCTTCCTCAACATTTCGCCACGGAATACGCCCACCTTGTTGCCTATTGGGGATGTCTTGTTGTTGTTCCCTAGGAGTTCCTGCTTCTACCCTGTCCAACCTCTCATGAATAGGTTCTAATTCAGCCCTCATCATACGCCTCATCTCCCCTAACAACGCTTGCATTTGGAGGTTCGGACTTGCGGGTTGTTGAAAATCTCCGGGTGTGTCTTCTTCTTGATTATTATTGCACATGTTTAAAATCTGCAAAACAAAGTTAGAATCCTCACACGCACTCCCTCACGTGTTTCACTCAACAATTGATACACTTGCACTCGTGTTTTCACTCTAAACGGCTTTTACCCTCTTATGGCCTCACACACTCTTGCCTTTTTCCACTCTTTTGTGTCTTCTTTAGTTCTTAATCGAACTTCAAGAAACTAATCCAAAATAATCTAGCAACTTTTCAAAAAGGAGAAGCAACCAAACTCATCAACAAATCAAGAAGGAAAAAAAAAAGGACTCATCAAAAGATCAAGAACTTGAATACGGTGAGAAACAAGATTGAAAGGAATAAATTTTTTGACTGGAATCGTGTACTTTTTTTTTTTGCTGTTGTTCTTTATTTTTTTTTCTTTTTTTTTTTCAACTATAGTAGGGAATTGGAAAATGAAAATAAAAGATAGTAAAACTTGCCTTGGAACCAAAGCTCTGATACCAAATGATATGAACCTCACCAACAATTGTGATGAAACCCGATAACAATGATGGTTTGGAACCCCAAGATCGTGTAGACAAGATTTGTTGAGCCTTGACCCATCACCTAATTAGATGAAAACCAAGACTACAAAGGATAGAAAACGCCACACCAAGAAAACCTAAGAATATCTCAAGGATCAAGGCGATAAGTTTGGTTGTTTGAACGCCACAAGATTAACTTGATAAGTTCTAGAGTTCTTTCAAGAACGAAGAGGAACACACCTCACAATAATAATAATATTTCTCAAAACATAATGTCTTACAATGTTCATAAAACCCCTATATATACTTGGAACAATCCTCCAAGAATAGGAAAAGTCATAATTCAGCCTTAAAAATCACCATAAACATAAAAATAATAACTCCCCACGTTTTTAGGCTTTTGGACTTCAAAAGGCTGCCAAAAATAACTTAAATGACTAAATTTAATGCATTAACTTAACCAACCAAGGCCATTGGCATTCCCCTAAATAATGTCCTTGAAACTCATCAAATTCATGCCCTTTAATGACTTAAATGACTAAATTCAATGCATTAACATAACCAGCCAAGGCCATTGGCATTCCCCTATTTAATATCCTTGAAACTCATCAAATTCATGCCCTTTAATGACTAAACCATGCTGATTACGTTTTTGGATGTTATTTAGCCCCTTCACTTGCTTTGATGACATGGACTAAGCCTTGATTATTATTTAAGTCCATATTGGTCTTTTTAGAATCAGCCCAATTCTCTTGGATTAGCCCATTTAGTGCTTCCTTGAAACGCTTGGCTCTAAGTCTTGTAATCGGGCCACTAGGAAGTGACAAAGGGTCTAGTGTAAATCCAGCTCCATTCCCACATGTATGCAGCATGTCCAGCTCCTTGGTTTGCATCAAAACCGCTCAATGGGATCGCCTCAAGTCACAGATTACAAATATATCCACATAATAATGTGGTCTCGACAGTTTATCACATATATATACAGTTATGCCCTCAACGGGCCAAAATTACGATTATGCCATTCTAACCTAATCAGGGCCTACATGCATACTAATACACATAGTCATGCATCACAAATATTCAAGTAGTCATATAACATGCTTTTAAATTATTAAATCACATATAATCCAATTATGCCCTCCCGGCACACTAATGAAGGCCCTTAAGCCTTATTAGTAAATTTGGGTCATTACAACTATCCCCTCATAATGAGAATTTCGTCCTCAAAAATTACCTGAATAACTCAGGATACTAATCCCGCATCACTGTCTCAAGCTCCCAGGTCACTTCCTCGACCCTACTATTCCTCCACAATACTTTAACAAGAGGAATCGTCTTATTCCTTAGTACTTTATCTTTCCAATCCAAGATCTAAACCGATTGCTCCACATAAGCCAAATCTGTCTGCAATTCCAAGTCTTCATATCTCAACACATGAGTCGCTTCTGAGACGTACTTCCGGAGCATAGAAACATGGAATACGTCATGGACTCCTGCCAACGATGATGGCAAGATTAACATGTAAGCCACCTGACCGATCCTTTCTAGGATCTCAAAAGGTCCAATGAACCTAGGGCTTAGCTTGCCCTTCTTACCAAACCTCCTTACCCCTCACAATGGTGAAACTCGGAAAAACATGTGGTTCTTAACCTGGAACTCCACGTCGCTACGCTTGGGATCTGATACGAACCACACCAACACTGTGATGAAACCCGACACCAAATATGGCACAGCCACCAAGAACACACGAAATTGGGGATGAAGAACTGCGACCCAATGCTTAGCCAAGCACGAACCTTGGTATGAGGAAGACGCCACAAACAGGGATGGGAATCCGTTTGATAAGTCTGATTGAACGCCACAAGGAATACCCTTGATAAGTTCGAATAGTCTCTTCAAGAACTCAAGAAGAAAAACTCACAAATTTCATTTCATCATGATCTGATTTTTCCAAATGTTTTCAAGGCCTAATATAGGCGAAAATTACATCAAGACAAGCCCCTTTGTTTTCCTAAAGCAAAACCGAAATTTAAAAAACAAGCCTTTTGTCTTCCTAATGAAAACCGAAAATTAAAGACAAAAAGACTCTTGGACTAACACAAGTCAAGTGTTTGACTTTTCACAAAATAAACAAAGACTAAATAAAAAATACAAGATGACAAAATACAATAAGACTCATCAAGCTCCTAAACTGAGTCTTTTGGCTCGCGCCCTCGTCACCAGACCAACTGGAACTAGACTTGGATCTTTAGTCTTGGTGTCCTCATCATTCCCCCCCTCTTGATAAGGATTTGTCCTCAAATCTTCACCTGCATCAAAAGGACTCAAATCAGAAACATTAAAAGTAGCACTAACAGTATACTCACCTGGTAAATCGAGTCTGTAGGCATTGTCATTGATCCTTTCTAGCACTTGAAACGGACCATCTCCTCGAGGTAGCAATTTGGAACGTCTTTGTGCTGGGAATCACTCTTTGCTCATGTGTACACATACCCAATCACCGGGGTCAAAAACCTGCTTGTGACGACCCTTGTTAGCATCAAGTTGGTTAGTGTTTAAAAGAGCCTCCTTAACCTCACTTTTTTTTGCATAAAAATTATTTTGTTTTCTCTCTAATTTTCCCTCATTGATCGAACTCTTCTCTTTCTTTTCTCTCTCACTTGATTCGACCATTTTCTCTCTTTGTCTCTCTTTTTTCTCACTCTCATTCTTTTGCTCACTCAATTTTTTTTTTATCACTCAATTTTTGCAACCTCACTTGGTCTTCATATACTTGCTTTGGCGTCAATGGAGCTAGAGTGATTGTCCATTGACGGAACGTGAATGAGTACTTGTTGGTGAAGCCATCCTAGAAGGAGGTGTCCAACTTGCATTGGAACCACATCGTACAATACCTCATCCTCATATTTTCCAATTCGAAATGATACCAGAACTTGTTTTGTAACCCTCACTTCACCACTATTATTCAACCCTTCTGGTGAAAGTTTGGAAACCCTTCTTAAATTTTTTTGTTATATTCTTGTTCCCCATAGTCTAGAGGCCTTTTTTCCAAAACCCCACACAAGTGTTCCAAAAAATCATCATTTTTCGTCATTTTCACCAGTTTTCGTCGGTGTTCGTTTGGTTTGTTTGGTTGGATTTGCTGCTTGAATACTCCATATTACCGTTGGATTAGTTTTGAAAGAACTTAAAGAAGAATAGAGTGGAAAAAGGCAGAGGTGTGAGCTTATTTGAGGGTAAAAGCCACCATTGAGTGCAAACACGAGTGTACTTGAGTGACCATTTTCTTTGAGTGAAACACGTGAGGGAGTGCAGTGAGGTCCTTTCTATAATTGTCTAACCTTATTGTTTTGCAGATTCTCCATCATGTCACAAAATACAGAAAGAAATGCAGGCAATGACGCTCCACCACCTACAGTTCCAAATCTACAAATTGAAGCTTTAATGGGGGAGATGAGGAGGATGTTGAGGGAGGAGTGTGAGCAAATACAACAAACTTTCCTTCCCTCGAAGGAAGACTCAACACGGGCGCAAAGATAAGTCGTCGCTTCAGCTCTTGGAAACTATCCTCACACTTGTCTGACCAAATAAAATTCAAATTCTTCCGTGTCAATTCTGTCATCGGTGCCGCTATCTTTGAGAAGCCCTCCACAAACCGTCTGTAATAACCCGCTAAACCAAGAAAACTCCGCACCTCCTGATACGAACCACACCAACATTGTGATGAAACCCGACACCAAATATGGAACAGCCACCAAGAACATACGAGATTGGAATGGAACCGCGACCCAATGCTTAGCCAAGCACGAACCTTGGTATGAGGAAGATGCCACAAACGGGGATGGAATCCGTTTGATAAGTCAGGATGAACGCCACAAGGAATCTCCTTGATAAGTTCAAAAGTTTCTTCAAGAACTCAAGAAGAAATAAACTCACAATTTCATTCAACATAATCTGATTTTTCCATTGTTTTGGCAGTCCTAATAAGGACGAAAATTCCACACACACAAACCCCTTGGTCTTCCTAAAAAACCAAAAAAAATAAAGACAACCTTTTGTCTTCCTAATGAAAACTGAAATTTAAAGACAACCCTTTGTCTTTCTAATGAAAACCGAATATTAAGGACAAAAGGACTCTTGGACTCACACAAGTCAAGTGTTTGACTTTTCACAAAAAAAACAAAGACTAAATAAAAAAAATACAAGATGACAAAATACAATAAGACTCATCAAGCTCCTAAACTGAGTATTTTGGCTCGCGCCCTCGTCACCAGACCAACTGGAACTAGACTTGGATCTTTAGTCTTGGTGTCCTCATCACCTCCGAGGCGTTCCTTGGCCTCGGCCAATCCCTAATTGCCTCCACCTTAGACGGATCCACCTTAATCCCATCTGCGCCCACAATATGTCCAAGGAATGTCACTTCTGGTACCAAAATTCACATTTCTTAAACTTGGCGTACAACTGATGCTCCCTCAACCTCTGAAGAACCTGTCGAAGATGAAGCTCGTGCCCGGCCTTTGAACTGGAGTACACTAAAATGTCGTCGATGAAGACAATAACGAACTGATCCAGAAAGTACTTGAACACCCTATTCATAAGGTCCATAAAGGTTGCTGAGGCATTGGTCAAACCAAACGACATGACCAGAAACTCATAATGCCCATACCTCGTTCGGAAGGTCGTCTTCGGTATGTCCTCATCCTTGATCCTTAGCTGGTGATAATCAGATCGAAGAACAATCTTCGAGAACACCGTCTTGCCCTGCAGCTGATCGAACAAGTCGTCAATCCTTGGTAGGGGGTTGATGCGTGTCGTATTGCGTACCAAATTTAACAAATATTTTATTTACTCTAAAACCAATTATTTAGTATAACGGCAAATAGAGGTCGAACCCAAGGGAACTATATTCAGTTTATTATTCACAAAAGCTTAACAAAGTTAAATTGGAAAGGGGGGTTTTGGAAAGTAAAAGTAAAAGCAAGAATTAAGAAAACAATTGATAGCAAGAAGAGATTAACAACGATTTTAAAGATGGTTAAGAATTATTCTCCACCTCAGACAATCATGCATGAATATCAATAATGAATATTATTTCGATTCCCAATTAAACTATTAACCCTGTAGATAACGCTTAAGCAGTCAATTATCCCAATCTCCCTATCACAATCAATTACGGCTAAGCGCTCAATAATCAATTCTTTTTACCAAACAACAAACCTATTAAGCATACGATTCATTCAATTTAGGAAAAAGCATTAACAACAGTGGAGACAGGTTAATCTAGGCAATAAATCAATGAAGCATTTAATTCATTTAACCTAGGTTCTATTCTTCATCACAATCAACAATGCTTTTGACCACATCATCAATTGCAATTTATCACAAACACTTAGAATCCTAAACTATTAGGTGAATAGAAATTCTAAGATGACAGTAAAATAATGCAAGCCCTAATTAGTTGTACACCCTAACAAGGAATCACAATATTTCATACAATAGGCATAGAAGAATAGAAGCAATTTAACATTATGGAAATCAAGAACAATATTCACATCTCAAATCAAACATTCATGTCTGGGTTTTGAATAACCCTTAACCTAAAAGAAACTTAGCCAACAATCATGATGAAAAACATAACCAGAATCAAAGAATAGAAGAGTTTAGAGAAGAAGAAAACTATTGAAAAAGTTGAATGCGATCGACCTTCTTCTCCTGCGCTCTCTCTGTGTTTCTCTCTCTAAAATCGTGTATCTCCAATTCTCCTCACGAATATGACCTAATCCCCCTTTTATTTCCCCTCCAAAAATTAAGAAAAATCGAATTTAATTCTGAATTCAAACGCGTGCCGCGGCAGCCATATTTCCTTGCCGCGGCACGAGGCTTCAGATATGCGATATAGGCTTTGCGTGCCGCGGTATGCAACTTTCCTTGCCGCGGCACGAGACTCTCTGTTTCTCTTGTACTTTTGTTCTTTTCTCGATTTTTCTTCTCTTTAACACTTTACTCCAATGGTTAGAATCCTACAAAATCATCATTCAACCAAAAATCATCAAAAATATACAATTATCCTTAAAAATAATGATTTAGATTAAATGAAACAAATTAACAAAACGATTCTAACTATATCCTCCCAAACACACTACTTATGAACACAAAATCTGATAAGTAGAAAGGTAAATTATATACAAAAATATACTTATCAGGGGTACTTATTGTTGATAGTCAACTTGTTCAATTCCCTGTAGTCTATACACATTCTCAAAGTCCCGTCCTTCTTCTTCACAAAAAGAACTGGAGCACCCCACGGCGAGTAACTAGGCCTGATAATCCCCAAATCCAGAAGCTCCTACAACTGTATCTTCAATTCTTTCAGTTCTGCTGGTGCCATCCTATACGGTGCCCTCGGCACTGGCTCTGTCCCTGGCACCAATTCAATGACAAACTAAATCTCTCTAGGCGGCGGCAACCCCGACAAGTACTCAGGGAACACATCCAAGAACTCACAAACTAATATGGTCTCTTTCGGTCCTACTGGCGATACCCTGGTGGTATCCACCACACTATCCAGAAAACCTATACACCCTCCTTGTAACAGATCTCTGGCTCTCAGCGCTGATATCCTGGGTACGCGGGGTCCATGATGAGGACACCAAGACCCAAGTATCAAGTTAAGTTCCAGTTGGTCCAGTGACGAGGGCACGAGCCAAGAGATTCAAGGAAGAACTTAACAGCCTAGTCCACAAAGTCCTAAAACAAGAGGAGACCGTGGTCAACATTGAAGGAGAACAAAGACTTGTCTTACTCATCAAAGTTGACTGAGTTTAGGAGCTTCATGAGTCTTATTGTATTTGTCATTTTAATTTATTTACGTTATTGTTGTTATACTTGTGTGAGCTGAAGAGTTGTGTGAGCTGAAAGGTCTTGTTTTGTGAGCTGAAGAGTTGTGTGAGCCGAAAGGTCTTGTTTATGGTGCTTTCATTAGGAAGACCAAGGGTCTTGTTTTCATGTAATTTTCGTCCTTATAAGGACTGCCAAAACAATGTGAAAGGGCAGATTATATTGAATGAAATTGTGAGTTTATTTCTTCTTGAGTTCTTGAAGAAACTTTTTGAACTTAACAAGGAGATTCCTTGTGGCGTTCATCCTGACTTATCAAACGAATTCCATCCCCGTTTGTGGCGTCTTCTTCATACCAAGGTTCGTGCTTGGCTAAGCATTGGGTCGCGGTTCCATTCCAATCTCGTATGTTCTTGGTGGCTGTTCCATATTTGGTGTCGGGTTTCATCACAATGTTGGTGTGGTTCGTATCAGTCCATGCACCACTCCCACAAAAACAAAGGGATCCTCACCCTCCGGCTCAAAAGTCACCATCTTCTTCCTACAGTCAATAGTAGCTCCATAACTAACCAGCCAATCCATACCCAAAATCATATCGAAGTCCTCCATACTCAACTCAATCAAATCTACTGACAACTCTCTACCGTCTACTATCACTGGCAGTGCTCTAATCCACCTCCTAGACACTACCAGTTCCCCTATAGGCAAAATAGTCCCAAACCCTAAAGTACAATACTCACTAGGTCTACACAGTTTATCAATCACCTTACTAGAAACAAACGAATGTGTAGCACCAGAGTCAATCAATACAGTAAAAGGAGTGCCAACACTAGAAAGCTAACCTGTCATTACCGAGGGACTAACCTCGGCCTCCGCCTGCGTCAGGGTGAACACTCGAGCTGGAGTCAAGCTGTCCACCATCCCTGCATCTCCCTTCTTCACTGTCGGGCAATCTTTCTTGAGGTATCTCACCACCCCGCACACATAACAGACCTTAGCCCGACATTTGCCTAGATGGCGTCTTCTGCACCTCGTGCACTCAGGATAAGTCCTCCATGCATCACCGCCTCCCTTATGACCACCCTGAGCACTCTGACCTCTCCTATCAGGACCAGGAACGGTCGAGGCATCAGGGGTCTTCCTCTTTAAATCACTGGGGCATCTGCTTCTACCAGAACCAGAATATGGAGGCACCACCCTGCGGCCCTCCCGCCTTACTGCATTCTCCCTCCATATCTTATTTTCCGCTTCCTCAGCGGTAAGAGCCTTTTCTACATCCTGGGCATAAGTTGTCCCTCCAGGTACTGTTGTAATTCTCTAATCTCGAGCTATCATAGCATTAAGCCCTCTAATGAATCTGTCCTGCCTAGCTGCGTCGATAGGCACAAGGTCTGGTGCAAATTTTGCAAGTCTATAAAACTTTAGGGCATATTCTGTAACTGTCATGCTGCCCCGAACCAGCCCCACGAACACATTTACCTTCGCTGCCCTGATGGCAACATTATAATACTTCTGACTGAATAAGTCCTTGAATCCTTCCCAAGTCAAGGCAGTAACATCTCTGGTCTGTGATGCCACCTCCCACCAGATTCGGGCATCCTCCCTCAGCATATATGTGGCACAGGCCACTTTGTCATGTCCCTCTACCCTCATAAAGTCCAGAATGGTAGGAACTATGGTCATCCACTATTCAACATTCAGTGGATCTGGTCCTCCCTCAAAGATTGGGGGTTGTAGTTTCCTGAAATGCTCATACAACGGCTCCCATCTATTCCCAACCTCAACTGGTTGTACAACAGGTACCACTGCAGGTGGCACAATGGGGGCAACACTCCCTGATGGAGCCTGCTGCCACAGAATTCGGATCTGTTCATCTTGGCTCTGTAGCCGAGCCTGCATGTCTGCCATAAGCTGCTTCCAGTTCTCAGGGACTAACGGAGGGGTCTGGCCCTGATCATCATCTCTAGGGACTGGCGGAGGGGACTGGCAGAGGGGTCTGGCCTTGATCATTATTGAAGTCAATCTGCAATCAACGACTCGGCAATCAGACTATGACGACAAGGTAATAATCCTTTCATGATCCATCACTGGAACTCCAATTCACAAGCAATCAAATTATAACAGTTTATCCAATTATTCATCCATACATTCACATTCACAGCAGTGCTGATAAGCACGCCTCAATATCAGCATGCAATAGTCAAGGGCCAGGGGAGACCTATCCTATGGTCTCGATACCTAGGCTCGGGTATAGCAATAGTATTTTCCCATAATCTGCTAAAAATCTCATTCTTTAAAAGTTTTGCTATTAACCCGTACTTTCAACAAGTCGGTTAAATATATAAAAGATTTTAGCCGATATTATATCTAGAAAATGCTAATTAAATTCCTTAATTATTTTTCAAGAAAATAATCTCTTAATTTTCCTTTTATTTTTCTTAAGGTTTTATCTCTAAAAACCGTTTTAGGAAAATAGCCTATTTCTAACTTAATTAGGAAAAACCATTAAGAATTCATTTTAAGACTTACCAAGTCTTTATCTTGCAATATGCACAAAAATGTATTTTTTTTTTCTTAACTTCCAAAATCTCATTTTTGCACAAAGTGTGAAACCCTCATTTTTCACATTTTTAACTACATATTTTGTTAGGTCATAACTTGAAATTTACTTACTCAATTGTTACCAAAATTTCCCAATTCAATCTTTGGTATGCCATTTAGGTTTTTGTAAAATCTTAGATCAAAAAGATCATTTTTGATTGGTGAAAATACTTTCCAAACATTGAGGTAAAAATCACCTTATTTTCAAGTTCTTATTTTTTCCAAACTTTGGCACTTAATAACTCTCAGACTGTTAAGTATTTTGTTACCAAATTTTATAGTGAAATATTAGGTTATGCCAAGAACATGTCCACCAAATTTTCGCAAAAAATGGGTTCATTTGCCCTATACAGTGACAGTCCAAACTTGGTCTCGAATTTAAGAATACGAAAAAAAAAAAAAGACAGTTTTCTTGCCTAAACTTTGAAATAGCATATCTCAGTCATTTCTAAATGTTTTTTAGTGTTTCAAAAGCTCAAATTCATGTACTCCATCTCAACAACATCACAGTATAATTTATTTTTATAGAATCAGTATACAGTGGATGCTTGACCCCTTGGAATCACGACCCAAAACTTGTATTTTTGTTTTAGGGTTTCCAACAAAACCCTTATTGATTTTGGGTCCCTATTTTCAAAAATCAACATACAAGCATCATAAAAAATTTCAAGCAACTACCATAGCCTTATTACACCATCAATAAGAAACTTTAAGCATTAAATACACAAAATAATGCTTAAAATAAAAACCATACAAAAACAACCATAAAAAGTAAACTTTTTACCTCTTGTTGTTCTTGCTTTAGGTTTTGATGTTTCTACTAGCTTTAGATCCTTCAAGACTCTTTCAAAACCTTAAACAAACTCCCCTAACAACATATATAGTTAGTTATTGAAGAATCTATGGTTAAAAACTCTATAAAAGTCAAGTTTTTGAAACTTTTTCCATAGGGAAAAACTCTTCCAAGACCAAAGCTTAAGCTTCCAAGCTTGAGAGAGAATTTATGAACAAGATTAGAGTGATATGAGACAAGGGGGGTCGGTTTTGGGGTGGTTGGAAGAACATGGACAACTCTAAACTATCTAAAACACTTAAGTGTTTTTACCTTTTATCCCTTTGTGTCATTAACCCTAATTTAAATGTGATTTAGACCACACGTGACGTTGTTAAAAAATCGCCTAGGGGTCGACTGCAGGAAGGATGTCTTGCGGCTGTAGGATCACTTTTTTAAAAAAAAAAAGAAAACAAAAAAAATTAAAAAAAAAAAGCCCAGAACATAAACCAAAGGATGGACACTTTGATGTCTCAATTCCAGCAGCACCACTTATGGAATGTCAGTGTGGCACAGAACCAATATGCCTACAACCAAGCCTTTGCCATTCATTTTGGCATTGACACTAGTGGATTTCCACCATATCGACAACAACCTAACTTTGAGTATCCTTCACCTGTGTAGTGTCCCAGAATTTTACTTAGCTAGATAGTAGTAGTAGTTAGCATAGTTTGTAGTATGTTAGTTGCTGTGGATTTTGGTTCAAGCCGGGACTTAGTTGGAAACTCATAGCAACAGTTATGGATTCTATAAGTTGAACCTATAGTTTAGAAATATTAATTATAACATAAGGTTTGATTAATATTTTTGGTCTTAGAAATATTATTTATTATAACCTAAGGTTTAGATAGAATTATTAAGAGCATGACACTTGTCATAATCATGTTTATTAAGGATTTAAGTATTTTTGGTAAGGAAAATAGGATAGATTATATTTGTTTATATGTTTATGTTATGATATGTTTTATGCTATAATATGTATATGTATAAATATGTTTTGTAGTCGCTTGGGCATATGACTTGCTTAGATAGCAAGCCCCGAATTTTTTTATCATTTTCATGGTTTAGAGTTATGATTTACCCTACCTCGATTAGTAGATAGAGGACCTAGATGGTTTTATCACATGCCACGTTAATGAGTCAATGGCCATTAATATTGTAGTCCTACATGTTATATGTTTTTATAGTATATGTATATGATATAATCTTATGTTGATGATTTATGATATATGTTGTTAGTAGATTTTCTTTGCTGGGCATTAGGCTCATTCCTTTATTTTTTTAGCTTGATGTAGGAAAATTAATATGGAAGGCAGAAAGATTCATGGCAGCTTGGCTTGTGTGTTGAGGGTGAATGGATTGAATGGACTGCGTGAACGATTGACGATGACGTTAATTTTAAGTCTTTTGAATTATGTTTCTTTTGTAGTTCCGCACATAGTTTTTTTTTTAAATAATTGATTTAAGTTTATTGTTTATGTTTTTATGTATAAACAATGGGCACCCATGCCATATTTTATATTTCATATTTTACTTTGTATTTTGCACAATATTTATTTTGGGGTTTTAAATAAAGTTATGTTATTTCTTATGTATGTTTCCCAAAATAGTAGCTATGTCTAGTAGTTTTAATGGTCCAAAGTTTTAGAAATAGTTGGGTCATTACAACCTGTGGGGGATGGTGAGGCAGGTCCTTCATCGTGAGTCGAGTCAGGTAAGGTTCCTTTCCCTAGCTTTTATTTAAACATTGGGGACAATGTTTTTGTTATGTTTGGGGAAGGTTGTTTTATTTTAGTTATTTGTGTTAGGTTAGTCGAATCAAGTTTCTGTTTAGTTTGGTGCTTTGTTAAATTGTGTTTGGTTTTGTGTGTTAATCGAGTTAAGTGTTAGGTTATCTAGAGAGTCTGTCAAATCATGATAACAATGATTAGCCAATGAGAATATGTGTGTTTACCCAAAAAAAAGACTCACTTGATGACGTGGCAAGATTAGTACGCACCTGAGATGCATGTGACTATTTAAGTGGTTACGTTCTGGTTGACCATCGAACAAAGGAGAATTCGTACGGCAGAAGGCTTATTTTCATAGGTGACCAGGGCTGGTCGCAGTATATCAGATATTTTCTAGAGATATTTGATCTTCCATTTATGTAAAAAGTGTAATTTCCATTATTATTCAGATATGTTTGTATTAAATGTAATCAAGGCCCATCGGCCCATTAGGAGATCCTTAAGCCTATAAATAAGACTCAAAGGGCTCATTAGAGGGATCTTTAGAGACTGGGAGAAAGAAAACTATTGTTTTTAGACAATATCTTGTATCTATTATTGAGCTTGTGAAACTTGGTAAACCCGTGTTTACTGATCGCAGACTCTCATTACATTAATAAGAATACTAAGTGGACGTAGGTCATTACCATCACTTAGGGCCGAACCACTATAAATCCTTTTGTCATTTATCTTCTTGACTTGAATTTATCTAATTTCTGTCGTTTTATTTGACTCTGTGTCATTGACCAAATCAAGGGTCAACAATGTGAATGAATTGTAATATAATTTGAGAAAAATATATTTGATTGTAAAATAAAAAATTGTGTGCTTGGTTTGACCACTTCTTTGGGTTACTTTAATTCATTGTAAAACTGAATATTTGATCATGATTAGTAAATTCTTGCATTTAAATGTATGTACACTTGCTGAATTTTGAATGTGGAAAGAATATATGAACAATTCTAGAACTTGCTTTCTTGTTATTTGAAGTGAAATCATAGACAATGCATGTTTAAGAAAATGATTTAGGCAAAAAAATTTGGAACGTTTAAGCCTTTCAAGGCAACCTTGATTAATTTATCCCTAGTTACCCTTTTTGAGCCTAAAAGAATAACTTTTTATTGTTAAACACCTATTTTAAGCCTAATTGAACACTTTATTATTTTCCATTCCCTTGATTTATACCATGAGCATATAAATATATAAATGGGGATTGATTTGTAATGGGTGCTATTTTGTGATTTGGTTGTGACAATAGAAAAATAAAAGGAAAGATTGAGAGAAAAATTCGAAAAAAAATGATGAGGACACCAAGACTAAAGATCCAAGTATAGTTCCAGTTGGTCCGGTGACGAGGGCGAGAGCCAAAAGACTCAGTTTAGGAGCTTGATCAATATTTAGCCTCTTGTAATGAGTCTTATTGTATTTTGTCATCTTGTCTTTTTATTTTTAATCACGTTTTTTATTTAGTCTTTGTTTATTTTGTGAAAAGTCAAACATTTGACTTGTGTGAGTCCAATAGTCCTTTTGTCTTTAATTTTCGGTTTTCATTAGGAAGACAAAGGGTTGTCTTTAATTTTTGATTTTCATTAGGAAGACAAAGGGGTTGTCTTTAATTTTTGGTTTTCATTAGGAAGACAAAGGGGCTTGTTTGATGTAATTTTTCGGCTATATTAGGCCTTGTAAACATTTGGGAAAGGAAGATTATGATGAAATGAAATTTGTGAGTTTTTCTTCTTGAGTTCTTGAAGAAACTATTAGAACTTATCAAGGGGTTCCTTGTGGCGTTCAACCTGACTTATCAAACGGATTCCCATCCCCGTTTGTGGCGTCTTCCTCATACCAAGGTTCGTGCTTGGCTAAGCATTGGGTCGCGGTTCTTCATTCCCATTTCGTGTGTTCTTGGTGGCTGCCATATTTGGTGTCGGGTTTCACCACAATCGTTGGTGTGGTTCGTATCAAAAAAAATTGAGATTGAAAATGAACTACACTTCTTATGTTTGCTCACATTGAAAAAACATAAGTTTGGGGAAGTGTAGTTAATTAAAAGAAACAAATATCTAGTGTGAATTTTTCTCAATCTTGGAAAATAAAGAGAAATTTGGGGTTGTGTTGGACTATGATGTGAATATCAAGTGTGGTTTGTTTGGATTATATGCTTATGGTATATATGAGCCTAAATGACTATCTTATCCACCGTTACCTAAGCCTTTCAATACAAGATTTAAAAGACCTTTTGATTCTTGAACACACATTGGTTTATATTAGTGTAGAATAGTGAGTTAGCAAGCATATGGAATTATTGGACTTGATGGATTGATGGTGAGAGCTCAACGTGTGTAAATTATTTTAAATGCGTGTTATTTACTGTTCATGGTTGAGGAGGAAAAAAATGATCAATAGGTTAAGGTGAATTGAAAAAGTTGTTGAATTAAAAATCTAGATTACTTGCCAATTATTTTTCAAAAATTATATATGCTTGTCATTCATTAATTTTGAGGTTTGAAAATTGTGGTTATCTGGATTCATTTGTTTAGTGTTTGTTTGTTTGTTTTTTTGTGTTTAGTTTTTCTTGAGCCTTGTTTTCTTTGCTCGAGGATGAGCAAATGTTAAGTTCGGGGAATAAACAAGTTTTAGACTCATTTATTCATGTATTTTTAGGAAGAGTTTTAGATGTTAGGTTTGTTTTGTTCTATTTTACGCTTGTGTTTGGTGTGTTTTCAGGTGTCGAAGGAGTTAGGGGGTTTTTGTATGGAAACTAGGCGAAAAAAACATGACAAAAAGACGAAAAAATGGCAAAACGAGAATTTTAGAGCAAATGTTGCAACCGTAGGAATGCCATCCTGCGGCCGTAGGATATGTCCAGAAATGTGAAAAACGCAGATTTTTAGTGAAGGGTGTTTTGGTCATTTCATGTTTAGGAGAAGCGCGAATCAAGTTTTAATCACGATTTGGAGAGGATAAAAAGACTTTTTGGCAGGCCTAGGCTGGGAGAAAAGGATTAGGATCACTTTGGAGAAGAGCTTGGATCGGCATAGAGTTCTTTTCATTTTATCTTTACTTTATGTTAATTTCTCTTTTATGGATTTCTTAATGATGAACTAATTTTATTTTCTAGGGTTTTTAATGTAATCACTTAGATCTTTGTTATTTTCTATAAAAATTTCATGATTCTTTCTTCACTTCTATTCTAAATTATTGGATCTGTTCTTAATGCTTGTGAATGCTTGATCACCATTTGCATGATTTATGATTTCGAATTGAAATCTGAAAAGTGAGAATTTATTATGCTATGATTGAATGATCACAATTTTCATATTGGATGAGAACACCTATATGAATTATGTAGTTTTAGGATTATGGTGTTCCATGCCTTTTATGTGTTGGAATTTATCACAGGAATGTAGAAAATTAACATGTAAATTGAGTTCTTTGTTTCTTGAAAACGAGTAAGAATCGTTTTTGTTAATCTGCTATTAGTTTAGGAAGAAGAATTATGAAGTCTGATTAGCGAAATAATAAAGTGAAAAGTTGATGAAATTAAAATCCCTAGTTCTTTATTTTTAAAGTTTTTACAACTATTTGCTTTCTTTGATAGTGTTATTTTATGTTTATAGCTTTTGTTATTTTAATATTTTTGAAACCAATTTATTGTTGACCAAATAGAAATAGAAAATTAATAATTTGTTGGTAATAAGTAAATCAATCTCCGTGGGAACAATCTTTATTTATCATTGTATTACTTGTGTCGATTACATATACTTGTGTATCAATTTTACACAGTAATATGCCACCGAGGAGAAGCTCTGAATAAATCCGTACTTGTTGGTAAATAGGCCATTGTCAAACATAGTCATTATCAAATATTGTTTTCTTTGGGAGTCTGTATCGAAAAATAATATTCTTCACTATGAAGTCATGTATTCTCCTCGAGGTTATTGTTGCAAATGGTTCAGCTTCGACCCACTTCGTAAAATAGTCCACCACGACCACATCATAGCGAACTCCTGCTTTCCTCATCTGTAGTGATCCAATCAAATCTATTCCCCAGACGGTGAATGGCCAAGGCGATGAGATCATGGTCAACTCGACAGGTGCAGCCCGATCTATCGTCGAGAAACGTTGGCATTTATAGTACTTCTGAACATATGAGTCTGGGTCTTTATTAATGTTGAGCTAGAAATATCCCTACCTGAGTATCTTCATGGAGAAATTTTTCCCTCCGGCATGATCTCCACAATCCCCTCATGGACATCCTTCATAATAGCTCGGGCTTCCTCTAGTGAAACGCACCTATGCAAGGGCATGGAATAACCTCTCCTGTGTAGAGTCTTCTCGACCAGGACATACCTCGGGATCTGGTATAACTATCTTCGTGCATCCTTATGATCCTCTACTAGTCTCCGGAGGTGAGATAGTCAATGATTGGGATCATCTAGGTCGACCCTGTGTGAATTAACTCGATATTTTCAGACACTTCTTTTATACTCGACTTTCCAAGGATTTCAAGTCGAACTACATTCAACATGTCTGCTTCCTTGGTTGTAGCTAGTTGTGATAATGCTTCTGCAATTTTGTTTTGCTCGAGAGGTACCTGCTCGATTGAGTAAAACTTGAACTCTGCTAATTTTCTCTTTAAACTAGCAAAGTATGCAGCCATTTTAATTCCACGAGTTGGATAATCTCCTAGCACCTAGTTCACCACAAGCTACGAATCAGTGTAGCATTGGATGGCCTTCACTTTCAACTCTTTGGCGATTTGAATTCCAGCTAGAAAGGCTTCATATTCAACTTTGTTGTTTGATGCGCTTATTCTAAAACTTAGTGGCGTGTGGAAACGATGCCCTTCAGGAGTAATTAGAATAATCCACGTCACAAAAATGCATAGCTTCACTTTCTTATATCAATGAGAATGGGGTATGGCTAGTGGATGTGCGGTGAGAAGCTATGTACGCCCAACGTAAATGTGGGAGCTGTTCAGGCAGGCCACAATCCTTTAGCGTCCTCCAATCTATTCTTTTAGCTCTCCTTCAGAGTTTTATTTACCGCTTCCACTTGTCTATTAGCTTGTGGATACACCACCGAGGAGAAGCTCTTAATAACTCCATACTTTTTTCAGAAGTTGTTAAATAGGTCATTGTCGAACTGAGTCCATTATCAAATATTATTTTCTTTGGGAGTTTGTACATACAAACTATATTCTTCACTACGAAGTCATGTATTCTCCTCGAGGTTATTGTTGCCAATGGTGTCCATTGCGACCACATCATAGTGAACTCCACCTCTCCCCATTTGTAGTGATTCATTCAAATCTATTCCCCAGACGGAGAATGGCCAAGGCAACATGATCATGGTCAGCTCGATAGGTGAAGCCCGAGCTATCGTCAAGAAACGTTGGCATTTATCGTACTTCTGAACATACGAGTCTGAGTTTTTATTTATGTTGAGCCATAAATATCCCTGCCTGAGTATCTTCATGGATAAATTTTCCCCCCAGCGTGATCTCCACAAACCCCTCATGGACTTCCTTCAGAATAATTCGGGCTTCCTATGTTGAAATGCAACTAAGCAAGGGCAAGGAATGACCTCACCTGTATAGAGTTCCTCGACCAGGACATACCTCAGGATCTGGTATAACTATCTTGTGCATCCTTATGATCCTCTAGTAGTCTCCAGAGGTGAGATATTGAAGATTGGGATCATCTAGGTCGACCCTGTGTGAATTAACTCGATATTTTCAGATACTTCTTCTATACTCGACTTTCCAAGGAATTCAACTCAAACTACGTTCAACATGTCCACTTCCTAGGTTCTAGTTAGTTGTGCTAATGCATCTGTAATTTGTTTTGCTCGAGGGGTACTTGCTCGATGGAGTAAAACTCAAACTCTGCTAATTCGCTCTTTATTCTAGCTAAGTATGAAACCATTATAATTCCACGAGCTTGGTAATCTCCTAGCACCTAGTTCACCAAAATCTGCAAATCGTTGTAGCATTGGATGGCCTTCGCTCTCAACTCTTTGGTGAATCGAATTCCAGCTAGTAAGGTTTCATATTCAATTTCGTTGTTTGACGCGCTTATTCTAAAACATAGTGTCGTGTGGAAGCCATGCTATTTAGGAGTAATTAGAATAATCTCCGTCCCATGAAGAGCATCCACAATTCTTTGACAGTTTCTCTTAGAGGCTTGTCCTGAAAACATGTGCATTTAGCCACAAAATCAACTAAGGCCTGCCTTTTGATGGCTAATCGTGGTTTATATAAAATCTCGAACTTGCTAACTTCGATGGCCCATTTTCGCAAACATCCCAGTGTTTTAGGTTTTTGTAAATCGTGCCTTAAAGGTTGATCGATTAAGACGTGTATTGTGTGGGACTGAAATTAAGGTCGTAGTTTCCTTGAGGCGAGGACTAGACAGTACACGAGTCTCTCCATTAAAGGATACCGAGTTTCAGCTCCCAAAAGCCTTATTCTGGTATAATAAACTGGCTTTTAAGATCGGTCCTCTTCTCAAACTAGAACTGCACTGATTGCATTTTCTGTCACTGCCAAATAAAGGAACAAAGCCTCTCCATTAACTGGCTTTGATAAAATGGGGGGTTCAGCCAAATGTTTCTTTAGATCCTGGAAGGCTTGCTCACACTCATCATTCCATTCAAACTTTTTTTCACCCTTAACAAATTATAAAAGGGGAGACATTTATCAATGGACTTTGAGACAAAGCGATTTAGAACATCAATCCTTCCTATTAGACTTCGGACATCCTTACGCGATTTGGGGGAAGGCATGTCCATTAGGGCTCTGATCTTCTCTAGATTAGCTTCGATTCCCCTTGAATACATAATGAAGCTTAAGAATTTGTGCACACACTAAAAAAATTTACATTTTAAACTTAAAAGTCTTGCAGTGAACCAAAAATAGTTTAAACATAATTAAAAACAACATTTTATAAGCGCAGACTCCCCAAAGGTCAGACCACAGGTACATTTTTGCAGGTAGACCTCAGCTCTCGCTGTCCTAGAAATTTCAAACAAACGGGGTTGGTGAATCCACACCGACTCATTGAGACCTCTAGGTTTATCCTATATACTTACCTCCTGGCCAAATTTCACGATAGCTAATCAAACTAAATGATAACATTTCACAATGGAGCATAAGCACCCCTAGGATTGTTCAGATTCCTAAGTTACCAAGTAAACTTATCTCCTTGCCAATTCCCACAGTCACGAACTGAATTAAAATAACATATTAACTTGGAGCATAAGCACCCCTAGGATCATTCAAACTCCTAAGTTTATCTGGTATACTTATCTCAAAGGTCACGGGCGTAACCTGGACCGCCAATACACAACATCTCACATGGAGCATAAGTACCCCTAATGATTGTCTTCAAATTAGTCCTCTCTCTAACTAGCGTATAATCCCTACTTCAAGCAAGCAAAACACAAGTTAATTCACGTTGAAGACACATAAATCATAGATTGGCTTACCAGTTGTCCTTTGTTACGCACGGGTAATCTTCCCCACAAAGAATCCCACCTTGTTAACCAAAAATATCCACAAACATATTTATACAAGTTTCGCTTCACCCGTAAGGAAATCAAGTATTAAACATTTTTTCCCATAAAATCATAGTTTGTCTATGGAATTTTGGATACCATCACTAAACAATTATCCAAACACCCATGCATGTATGATCAGCCAACAATAAATAATATTACAATTACAAAAATAGATTTAAACACATTAAACAACTCAACTATGGTAGATTATTAAAAATTCAAGAATAAACATGATGGAGGTTACCATATACCTCTTGTAGACCTTGTGATTGAACTTGGGTGACCTCTAGCACATCTACTCCTTTTCTAAACCTTTAATCTACATAGTTATACTCCCCACAAGCCCAAAAATCAGATTACACATGCTTACAAGCTCATCTAAGTGCCCAAAACTAATGAAACTCAAACTTTGACAATAGAAAGTATTGCTTTTTACCTCTTGATAAACTATCTTGAATAGACTTCCCTTAGCTTCAAACCAAGACTAGGTAACTTAGAACTAAGTGTACAGGAGAAAGAAGATGAGATTTTTAGTATTTGGATGAGGGTTTGTAAAAAAATTCAGAGAGAAAAGCTTGTAGGGCAGTCAGCCACTTTGAGAAGATTTGAGAGAAACTTAAGGCCAAAGTTATAAAAATGTAACTTATGAAACTATTTGACTTTTTTGGCTTTTATCGGTGGTCAAAATAAAACCTAAAATTACTAATATAACCCCCTTCATGCCATCCTATGCTAAGTTTAATCAAGCTTTGGTTTACTTCTTAATTAATCTTAATCAAGTTAATTAATCTAAGACTAATGGAGTGTTTTCTCAAAAAGTTACCATATAATACTTTTCTTTTTACCATCGCAAATTGAAATCTTAACCTAGGGTAATTAAATTAAATCGGTCCAGCCATTTAATTTAAGTGCTCACACTCCTATATTTATATCTCATGTAATTTAATTAGTCAAAATCTCAATTTTTTTGGCTAAATATGCATTTTTCACAAAAATACATTTTTAGAGATTTTTCACACAAAAATAAAAGTTTTTGACCTTAATAGACTAATCAAATAATTTAATTTCCAGTAATATTTTTCCTAATTATGCTTCTCAAATAATAATTTATCCGAGAATTTACTAGATTAGGTTTTTCGTTTCGGTTTGAGACCGAAATGCTCAGTTTGTCACCAAACCGCACATTTCACACTTTGAATAACATTTGCTACATGAATTTTGCTTCTCAAGCATATAATATTATTCAAAATAATATTCACACATAACTCACTAACTCGTTCTTAAATAATAGTAGGTGCTCGGAATGTGGGGCGTTACATGGGCAGGGTTTGTTCAGGTCGGCGAAGTCGATGCAGGTTCTCCATTTTTCGAATGGTTTTTGTACTAGAAAAGGGTTAGAAATCCAGGTAGGATATTTTGCTTCCCTGGTGAACTAGCACTTCTAGAGGTGAGCTACTTCCTTCTCCAGGGCTTCTCCTCTTTCCTCTCCATGTAATCTTCTCTTCTATTGCTTGGCTGGTATGTCCTTGTCCATACTCAATGTGTGCATGATTACTTTGGGACTGATACCAACCATATCAGAATGTGACCACACGAAGACGTTGAGGATTTTTTCAAAACATTCGATAAGGTTCTTTTTCTATTCAACACTGAGATTTCTTTCAATCTTCACAACTTTGGAAGTGGCTTCCTAATCAAGGATTACCTATCCCTGTTCCTCAAGAACTTGGAGATTCGACTTATCCTCGCCTATTCATGGGTCAATTTATTCTAGTTCAGTGAACTCGATCTCCATTACTTGAAGCTCTTCTACTTCCTCAATGATTACCATCGCTTGTTGTCTGGGTTGCAGTCTTCCCTTCACGAGATGCTAGAGTATTCTCTGGCAGCAAATTGATATCCCTTAACCATGCATATTCCCGTTGGCATGGTGAGTTTCATGGCCAAATAAATAGTGGACTGAAGTGATTGCCTCGAAGGTTATTAGAGCACTATACGCAGTGTTTGGGGTTAGAGGCTTATAACCTTAGTTTTGTATTAGAACTCAAACCAATAATCACAATTAATCTAAACTCTAATGGAAGATAATGATAAAGTACATAAACATAAAAAACAAAGGGTAGATTAGACCTTTCTTGAAGAAGAACCATTAACCATAAAATAACAAGACTGCGATTTTATGTGAACCACAAATGTTACAAGGCTTAACACAAATAAAGATTTGTTGTCCAAAAATCTCTATTCCTAGCCTTCTCATTGGAATTTCTTGAAGCTACAACAATGGAATGAGATTGGGATTCACAAGCCTAGATCCTTCATTCAAGCCATGCTTTCATGATGAAGATCTTTGAGAAAACTAGATTCTTGAAAGCTAGATTGAGAGAGAGAGAGAGAGGTGAGTGATCAAGTCACCAATTAACTCAAATGATCTCTTTAAATAGTATAGGAACCTCATTAGACTCAACCAATGAGTTTAGAGTATTTTAATTTGAATTTTGGAGCCAAAAAGACATCACTGTATGGACTAGTACAGACAGCCTAGGCAACACGTCACCAGGGTGCCTTTTTCAAATGCAAGTGATGAGCCAATGTCTCTAACTTAGAGCTCCAAAAAATTTCTCATAACTTCCCCAAATTGTCCCAAAATTTCTGGGAACTCTCATATACTCAGAAGAAACACTTTGGACCAAAAAAGATGATTAATAAATGCCAATACAGAAAGTCAACTCTCGCATGTGTGGATGCTCAAAATTCCATACTTGTAAAAGATCCAAAGCACGTGCTAAAGTCCCATAAACGCCTAAGTACATACATGTGCCAGGAGGACCTTGGGCCACCATCATCTCGCGAGACCATCATGCGTGCCCGGGAGTTGTGCCATGCGAGGCCCTCATGCGCCTACGCCTCCGTGAGACCCTCGGGCCACCATCTTCTCGCAAGGAAATCGTGCGTGCCCAGGAGGTGTGCCATGTAAGGCCCTCATGCGCCTGCGCCTCTGCAGGGCCCTTGGGCCACCATCTTCTCGTGAGGCAATCGTGCACGCCCATGAGGTGTGCCACGCGATTCCATCATGCGCCTGCGCCTCCACGAGGAACACGGGCCACCATCTTCTCGTGAGGCCATCGGGCGTGGCCAGGAGGTGTGCCATGCGAGGCCCTCATGCGCCTACACCTCCGCGAGGCCCTCGAGCCACCATCTTCTTGCGAGGCCATCATGCCATCGCCTCATATGCCTGGGTTCGTGCCGCAAGGAGGCAAGCGCCTCACGACCCCCACGGTGCCCCAAGGTGCCTCAGACCAACGGATTCTCGCGAGGCCATCATGCCCTCACCTCGCATGCATGGGTTTGTGCCGCAAGGAGGCAAGCGTAGCGAGGCCTCTCACCCTTAGGAGCCTTGCTAGGCACAACCATTGCATGGGTCCTTGCCACCTCGCACCTATGCCTCGCGCATGGGGGCCACGGGGCATTGGTCTCGTGAAGTGAGACCATCGACTCACACATGGGTGTCAATTCTTATCGCATACATAGTAGGCCTCATTGAAGATGCCTCATCTCTCTCCCTGAGATAAGCGCCACCAACGGTGCACCTTTTTTCCTGTGGGTATCACAGGATGTAAAGTCGATGATCTCTTTAACTCGCGTTAAGGGAAGGCCTCATAGCGATTCAATGTGAAGTCAGAAGTGGTACGGAGCGCACTTACAAACCAAAAGGAGTTAGTGTACGAACATAATATCCATGCTAGACAAGTAGTGGTGGTTCGAGTGAGGTACCTTTTATGGTCCTCACCAGCCAATCTCTGACACTTGTACTAGGCGAGTAGTGGAGGCACAATTGAGTACTAAAGTGGAGGTGCTCTCACAGACTCTGACCATGTACTAGAGCCGACACCACTACACCTGATACCACTCTCCTGACAATGTACTTGTGTACAATCTGGTCCCTTGGACCACAATGTATTAGAGGCAATTAGAGCCCACTGTAAAGTGAACCCCACCTCAACATTGAAGGGGGTTGAAAAAACACTGTAGTTTTATACCAAGAGAAATACAAGTTCTTTTCTCCATTTTTTCTTTTTGCAACTATCTTATAAGATTCTTATTAGATCAGTGAAGTTTCATTTTTAAGCTATATACTTTGATTTTTTCTAACTTAACTTCGTTGACGAGTTCTCACTGTCAACATTTTGGTGCCGTCTGTGGGAAGAATAAGTGCCAAGCCACTGTTCTTCCATTGATTCTGTCAGGAAAAAAATGCACAAAAGGTGGAGGTCTACCTCGATGGAGATCAGCTGAAAGACTCCATGAAGAATCCTCCTCCACCCAAAAATGTGGAGGCCCCAAAGGAGCCCGAGGTTCACAAAGATTAATGGGAGGCCTCATCCCCGACCGTCCCACCTGATGAGAATCGTACAAGGTCAACATCTGCCCCTGGAAGAGATGCCGGTGAGTTCTCGCACCCAAGGCCGTCGCTGGGTCCGAACTCCGGCCGGCAAGATCCGGGCCCATCGACGCGCATACCTAACAAGCATCCCCGAGTCCATTCCATGAGCTCGAGTTCTAGATCTCTATTTTATGAAGAGGAGATACATGAACTACACCGTAAGAACCAAAGGCTAGAAACCACCTTAGAGAACATCCAAGAGGTATTGAATGGCCTATAAGAGAAATCAAACATATCTCTCCCTAGGTGAAAAGAGAGAGATTAGGGGGGGGGGGGGGGGGGTAGAAACCACAGTCCCAGTGGATGATGGGAGGACTCGACTCTCCACCAGTAATACCCCCCGGACAAAGCAGCACGAACGTCCCGGACCACCGAAGCAGCCCAGAGGCTAGAGCAGAAGAACAACGCTGGCCCTCGTAACGAAGTCGAAGTCACCTCAAGGAAAACACCCTCAGATTTAGGAGAGGAACTCAACAAGAAACGGCGGATAAAAGGACTACACCTCCTATGGCACCCTGGGAAGGCAAAGGAAAGGGAGATGCTAACCCATCCACGTTGAGAGACTCCTTGAACAAGAGGAGATGAGACCTAGACACAGAAATGAGGAGCCTCCGGAGCAAGATCATCACCGCATCTGGAGGACAAGCCATTGAGGATGAGTTCGACCATGAATCGCCCTTCATTAAGGAAATCCAAGTTATCAGGCTCCCAGCCAACTTCAAGGAGCCTTATATGACCCCATATGAAGGAAACACAGAACCCAAGTACCATCTGGACGCATTTAACGATCTGATGAAGTTAAGGGGGATTAGTAGCGAAGCTAGGTGCCATTGCTTTGTTGTCACATTGAAAGGACTTGTGTACAAATTGTTCAAAAGACTTCGACCAGGGTCCATCAAGTCTTGGCAACAATTTTTTAATGAACTTCTCCAACAACATCACGCCGTGCGTGATTACACAATGCTGGGCACCAACCTCGCTAATGTGAAACAAGGAGAAAATGAGAGTCTGAAGAGCTACATCAACAGGTTCAATATGGAGGCAACCAAGGTAGGGAGCTTGACCCGTAGAGAGCTAAAAATGGCCGTCACGACCGGAGTACGCCCGGGAAGTAAGTTATGGTATTACATGCTCAAGAGAGATGTCACAGATTTGGACGATTTCTATGAGCGGGCACATAAATTTATTCGCGTAAAGGATGGTCATGAAACCCTTAAGGCCGGAAAAGGCCAGTCCCCACCAAAACCCTCAATCTGGGAAAGAAAAAGCAGTGCAAAGAAGAAGAGGGTCTATGAAGGAACAAGAGATGATCGGCCTCGGAAGCCCCAGCGCACTGATGAGCGCAGGCAAGGCCCCTACACCTTTTATACTGACCTCACCCACGCTAGGGAACATATTCTCGTCACGAATGAAAACCAGGTCCCTTTCAGAAGGCCACCACCAATGAAAAAAGACTGATCAAAAAGAGACCCCAGTAAATATTGCCAGCATCATAAAGATATCGGCCACACCACCGCAGAATGCAACCATTTGAAAATAGAAATTGAAGAGCATATACGCAGGGGACATTTGGGTAGATCCGTCCGCAAAGAGAACCAAAGGCCGAAAGAATGGGTATCCTCGCCATGGGTACGAGAGGTGGCTCCATGAACTACAAGGAGAAGTCAGGACCATTTTCGAAGGGCCAGGATTCAGAGGCGAATCAAGGAAGGGGCAAGACAAATATGCCAGGGAGGCCAGGTGAAGTCCACCGTCGTGCGTCTTAAGATTGGAGCAACACCACCCGAAGAGATTTTAAGGGGCAGAACGACTCAATAACCTTCACAGAAGAAGATGCACGGGGCGTGCATTTCCCTCATAATGACCCCTTGGTGCTGACTGTCCAACTTACGAACATGAGAGTACATCGGGCCTTGGTGGATAATGGAAGCTCTGTAGACATCATGTATCGCCCTGCTTTGGAGAAGATGGTACTGAACATCCGGCACCTAAAGCCCTGCCATACCTCCCTTTACGGATTTACAGGGGATTCGATATAGCCCCTAGGTGCAATTGAGTTAGCCCTCACCATGGGGGAACAACCCAGGCAAACCACCATAATGGCAAACTTTGTCATGGTGGATTGCGCCTCAGCCTTCAATGCGGTATTAGGGAGACCCTCCCTAAGATAATTGAAGGCGATAACTTATGTATACCACTTAGCCATGAAATTCCCTAACTCCTGGGGGAGTAGCAAGCATGAAAGGAGAGCAGAAGGAAGCGAGGGAATGCTATAACACATCCCTCCGCACAACCACAAAGCCATCGGTGCCTATGGAAATGGTTGTGCATGAAGGCGTGAACCCGTACGAGTTGGACCCGCGAGTCGCGGAAGAACCTAGAGCTGAGTCGGTAGAGGAGTTGGAAGAAGTCACAGTCATGAATGAGCCATTGAGAAAGTTGAAGGTAGAAGAAACCTTACGGGTATTGTGAAGGAGAAGCTGGTAGAATTTCTGAAAGGCAACCTCGATGTATTCTCCTGGAGTCACGAGGACATGGTAGGAATAGACCCATCAGTCATGTGTCATCACTTAAACATCGACCCAAAAGCAAGGCCTGTGAGGCAGAAAAGGAGACCGCTAGACCTAGAAAGATATGCGGCCCTAAAAGAAGAGGTTGACAAGTTGAAGGAAAATGGGTTTATTCGAGAGACATTCTACCCAATATGGGTAAAACCCAGTGTTAGTCCCAACACCCAACGGAAAGTGGAGGACTTGTATGGACTTTACTAACCTCATTAAAGTCTCCCCTAAGGACAGCTTCTCGCTTCCCAAGATAGATCGGTTAATAGATGCCACAGCAGGGCACGAGCTACTTAGCTTCATGGATGCATATTCCGGGTACAACCAAATACCCATGAACCCGGCCGATGAAGAGCACACTTTGTTCATAACAGACAAGGGGCTTTATTGCTACAAAGTGATGCCTTTTGGTTTAAAGAACGCAGATGCTACTTATCAAAAAGGCTTGTGAATAGAATCTTTGAGAATCAAATAGGAAGGAATATGGAAGTATACGTGGACGATATGCTGGTAAAGACAAAGATGGCAGAAGAGCTCACAAACGATCTCAATGAGATGTTCAGCACCCTCTGAAAGTTCAGAATGAAGCTAACCCGCTCAAGTGCACCTTCGAAGTTTCATCAGGGAAGTTCCTGGACTTTATGGTGAATTCCCGAGGTATCGAGGCCAACCATGAAAAAATCAAGGCATTGCTGGAAATGAGCCCACCACAAAGCAAGAAGGAGGTGCAATGCTTAACAGGGAGAGTAGCAACCCTCAATAGGTTCATCTCCAGGTCCACTAACAAATGCCTCCCTTTTTTCAACATCCTAAAATGGAGCAAAAAGTTCACTTGGGATGATGATTGTCAGGAAGCCTTCACTAAGCTAAAGGAACACCTTGGAAAACCACCCCTTTTGGCCAAGCCAGAAAAAGGGGAAAAGTTGTACTTGTTTCTAGCCGTATCAGAGCATGCTATAAGTGCCGCCTTGGTCAAAGGAGAAAAGAAGCATCAACAGTCTGTGTATTATGTGAGCAAGCGGTTGGTAGACGCAGAAACCCGGTACCTAGAAATAGAAAAGTTGGCATATGCCTTGATAGTGGCTTCTCGAAAGCTGAGGCCCTATTTTCATGCTCATGCTATCAAGGTGCTCACAAACACCCCTTTGCGTCAAGTCTTGCACAAATCGGAAACTTCGGGAAGGTTGTTAAAGTGGTCGATTGAATTAAGTCAATTTGACATCACTTACATCCCAAGGACCTCAATCAACGGGCAGGTACTTGCAGACTTTATAGTCAAGTTTGGACACCGACCCCACGAGGAGGGAGAAGTAGAAGAGAATGAACCGGTGGGTGAAGGGGAAAAGCACCTTGAAGAATGGAGCCTCCATGTAGACGGTGCATCTAACAAAGGAAGAGCTGACGCTGGCATAGTGATGACGGGACCTGAGGGGCACAAGATGTATTGCGCCTTAAAATTTGGATTCGAAGCTTCCAACAACGAAGAAGAGTACGAGGCACTATTGGCTGGCCTGCGGCTAGCTAATGAGTTAAAGGTCCCATTTGCATGTCTTTAGTGACTCACAGCTGGTAGTGTTTCAGATGAAGGGTGAATATCAAGCTAGAGGCCCAAAAATGGCTGCATATCTTGCCAAGGTGAAAAGGTATTTGGATCAGTTCAAAAAATACACCATAGAACAGATCCCGAGGGAGCAAAACACAAACGCCGATGCTCTCACAAAACTCGCCTCTACTTGAGACGAAGACACGCTTGAGTCCATCCCAGTCGAATACCTCTCCAAGTCGAGCATAGTAGAAGAAAAGATCCATATGGTCAATAGCCCTGAGGAGTCATGGTTTGCACCCATCGTGAGGTACTTAAATGAGGGGACCTTGCCTTTGGACAAAAAAGATGCCCATAAGTTGTCTTACAAAGCTGCCCAATACACCCTAGTAGATGGAGTCTTATATAAGAGAGGCTTCTCTACCTCGCTCCTACAGTGCGTAGATAAGGGAGAGGCTTTAAAAATTCTGCAAGAGATACACGAAGGGGAATGTGGAAATCATGCTAGGGGGCAGTCCACGGCAAAAAAGACCATTTGCCAGGGGTATTATTGGCCTACCATGGAGAAGGACGCGAGCGATTTCGCGAAAAGGTGTGACAAGTACCAGAGGAATGAAAATTACCCCAAACAGTCACCAAATGAGCTGGTGAGCATGACCAGTCCATGGCCCTTCGCTGTGTGGGGGATTGACTTGATTGGAGCGTTGCTAGCAGGAAGAGGAGGAGCAAAATACGCGGTGGTAGCAGTCGATTATTTTACTAAATGGGTGGAAGCGGAGCCTCTAATCAACATAACGGCTAAGAAAATCACCACCTTCATCAACAAATTTATCATCTGCAGGTTTGGAGTACCCTACAAGATAATCTCCGACAATGGGACGCAATTTGAAGGGGGAATGTTCGAGGAATATTGTAGGAAAAAGGGAATCAAGAGGATTTTCTCCGCTGTAGTACACCCACAAGCCAATGGACAAGTGGAGGCCATCAACAAGATCCTAAAAGGAACTTGAAAACAAAGTTGGAAAAGTTGAAAGGAGCCTGGGTCGAAGAACTTCCCAATGTACTTTGGACCTACAGGACCACATGTAACACCTTGGATAGCCAAGACCGCTACACTGTGTACTTAGAAAGTGCAAGACTTGCTGATCAAGTCATTAATTTAAAAATGTGTCATTAGCTTCAGTGTTCTAGGGTTAAAAGACATTTTGGCCTCAAAAGATACATTTTATAAATTATAAACGGTATACAGAAGGGATCCCCAAAAGATCAGTGTTCAAAAGCTGGTTTGCAAAACTCAACAGTTAAAAGTAAACATTGGCCATACTAAGGAAAAATACAAGGTTTTGGTCCTCTTGTCCCTGTAATCTTCTCAACCGTGGCGGCTGAGCGGCCTGCCATGTACATTCACCCTGCAGAGCTCTCCAATCAGGGCTGATCGAGCTTACCCTTGCCTTTACCTGCACCACGTAGCACCTGTGAGCCAAGGCCCAGCAAGAAAACATCATATACAACACAATCAATGATACCAGACAGTTCAATTTATCAAGCATGAACTCACATCAAATAACTCACAATAGACATTCAGCACATATACTCAGATTCAGGATGCAATCAATCATTTATATCACTCATATCACATAGTATTCAGGGTCGACGACTTAGGCCGCACCCTCTGTTTTAACCCACTGACTCCGGCCCGCTTAAACCGAGCTCAGTGCATAATAAGCTGTCCTCGGCTACCAGTGGCCGAGCCGCGCCCTGTGCGCTAGTGTAACCCTCGGCACCCTTAGGCCGCTAGCTCACTAAATAGCTTGCATGGCATAATACCATCATTTCAAGCAGTTACAATAGGGAGCCCTTAGTCCCGTCACGTAAATTCAACCAGGTGCAGTTCTCTTACCTTTAGTCTGTACGGTTATTGATTATGAGCAACGCCCCTCAAGCACGATCCGATCCCGAGCCTAAGCCTTTATCACCTAGTCACAACCAAAGTATAGGGTTCCATTAATACTCGAATATAGGTTTCCGGTTACAAAACTAACTCCCGGGAATCCGAATTCCACCAAGCACGGTGGTGAAATTAATCCCGAGCATACTATACCACATTCTCATGCCTAAAACCCTCAAAAGTTCATGTGCACAACCAAGAGCTGTGGCCCTTGAAGCTTAGCCACGGCCCTAACCTCAAACAGAGCCAAGGACCACCCCTGAAAGAGGACACACGCCGCGGCCCTTGCCTTGGGCGCCGCAGCGCTCACCTTTGGCCTCCCCCTTGGCTCATCTTCATCCTAGGGCCGCAGCGCTCTAGAACAGAGCCGCGGCCCTTCCTTTCGAACCCAGAAAACCCACCATTTTAAAACTTAAAACCTCACCTTAAACCATCCCAAAGCTCCCTAACTCATAACCAATTAATCCCAACTCCTTTGGCATGACTTAAACCACATAATTCCACAGAAAACTCAGCCTAGCATACACTAATCTCCTCTTTCAAATTTCTGAAACTCAAAAGCTATAAACACCTAAACCAGCCATTCAAATCCAAATTAAAACCTTTAAATCATGGGTTGAAACTTACCTCTTCTGCTGAACCACTTCACCAAGCCAAAACCTAGCAAAATCCCCAAGTTTCCTCCTCAATTCTGCCTTCAAATATAAAACCACAACCTCCTCAATAACCCAACAAGAAAACCTAGAAGTTCTAATCACAGAAAAGGAAATTAAGTGCTTACCTTAGCCCTAATTTAGTCTTGGATTATTCACTGAGCTAAGCCTCAAGTTTACCCCTGAATTCCTCTGAGTTCCCAGCAATCTACAGCTCCAAATTCTCAAGAATTTTCCCCTGTTTTTTCCCTTGAGTATCTCTTGAATGTTCCTTGAGAGAGAAGACTAAACTGAAGGAAGAAAATAAGGTCGGTTTATCTTTTTCCTAAAGGCTTCCTAGCTTTTGTCCCACTCATTAAGTTAATCCCAAGGCTCAGGGTGCCGGAACCGTCCCCGAGGCCAAAATGGTAAAATCCCCCAGTATTCCCGCCTAGACATCCTAACCTCAAATATATCTCCATATATTTATTTTCATAACCCGATAGTCCAAATAGCTACCCGATACCTAAAATACCCCTGACTTGTCCAAAGGCATATCTTAAGTCCCGTTGTGACTTTTCCCGTTATCTGACCCTAGGATCGTCTCGAGTTGCTCTTTATGAACCTGGCCACATAATAATGTGGTTCTCACATACATCACATAATATCATTAATTATCATATAATCATCATCAATCACATATTCACACATTTAAGTCAATAGTATTGACTCTAATCCCATTTATGCCCTCCTGGCACACTAATCAAGGCACTTAAGCCTTATTAGCGAATTTGGGTCGTTACAACTATCCCCTCCTAATGATTTCGTCCCCGAAATTTACCTGAATAGCTCAGGATACTGATCCTGCATCGCCGATTCTAACTCCCAGGTCACTTCCTCGACCTTACTATTCCTCCACAGTACTTTCATTAACGGAATCGTCTTATTTTGTAAAACTTTGTCCTTCCGATCCAAAATCTGAACTGGTCGCTCCTCATAGGACAAATCTGTCTGCAATTCTAAGTCCTCGTACTTCAGCACATGCGTCGCATCAGAAACATACTTCCGCAACATAGAGACATGGAACACATTGTGAACTCCTAATAGCAACGGTGGCAAGGTCAGCCTATAAGCCACCTGCCCAATCCTCTCTAGGATCTCAAAAGGTCCAACAAATCGAGGGCTCAGCTTGCCCTTCACTCCAAACTTCCTCACACCCCTCAATGATGAAACTCGCAGAAACACGTGCTCCCCAACCTGGAACTCCACGTTCCTACGCTTAGGATCAGCGTAGCTTTTCTGCCTACTCTGCGAGGCAAGCATTCTATCTCGAATCTTCTCAATAGCCTCAGTAGTCTTCTGAACCATATCTGGCCCCAAATACTTTCTCTCACC
Organism: Humulus lupulus; assembly: GCF_963169125.1. NCBI lineage: Eukaryota > Viridiplantae > Streptophyta > Magnoliopsida > Rosales > Cannabaceae > Humulus > Humulus lupulus. Next base: position 160,487,146 of record NC_084802.1, on the reverse strand, counting down.
CATCTCATCTGATGAGGACACCAAGACCCAAGTATCAAGTCAAGTTCCAGTTGGTCCAGTGACGAGGGCACGAGCCAAGAGATTCAAGGAAGAACTTAACAGCCTAGTCCACAAAGTCCTAAAACAAGAGGAGACCGTGGTCAACATTGAAGGAGAACAAAGACTTGTCTTACTCATCAAAGTTGACTGAGTTTAGGAGCTTAATGAGTCTTTTTATTTTTAGTCACGTTTTTTTAGTCTTTGTTTAATTTGTGATAAGTCAAACATTTGACTTGTGTGAGTCCAATAGTCCTTTTGTCTTTAATTTTCGGTTTTCATGAGGAAGACAAAAGGCTTGTCTTTTATTTCGGTTTTCATTAGGAAGACAAAGGGGCTGTCCTTAATTTTTCGGTTTCATTAGGAAGACCAAGGGTCTTGTTTTCATGTAATTTTCGTCCTTATAAGGACTGCCAAAACAATGTGAAAAATCAGATTATGTTGAATGAAATTGTGAGTTTATTTCTTCTTGAGTTCTTGAAGAAACTTTTGAACTTATCAAGGAGATTCCTTGTGGCGTTCATCCTGACTTATCAAACGGATTCCATCCCCGTTTGTGGCGTCTTCCTCATACCAAGGTTCGTGCTTGGCTAAGCATTGGGTCGCGGTTCCATTCCAATCTCGTGTGTTCTTGGTGGCTGTTCCATATTTGGTGTCGGGTTTCGTCACACTTGTTGGCGTGGTTCGTATCATCATCCCAGTGAATGGGCGATCTGCACTTTCTTTCCCTTGCCAAACACTTTGACCTATGTTCATTGCGCATTTAGATCTCAAGACCATCTCTTGATTCTTCAAAGGTTTTGAAGACCTCTCTATCATAAGTTACATGAATGATGGCACAAGTGTCATACAACCATCCTTGCACTTTCCCTTTGATGGCATTCACTTCACTCAATGTAGCAACCAAATTCTCTTTGGTTGTGTTGACCTTGGATCCATGGTTATGGGGCTTTCGATACTTTCACTCCCTAGCCATATTGCCACTCTTGCTACAAACAAAGGAAGGGCCTCTCACACCCTTGAATTTTCCTTCATTCTTCGTTGGGGCTAGTTAAGTATCTTTCTTTGATTGCAGTTTCTTATGAGTCTTCACTTTGGATTGAAAGGGTTTCTCTATGATGTTGGCCTTGGATGTCCTAAACTCTTCCATAAACTTGTCTCCAGAATGAGACGCCGCTTCAATCCTTAGGTGCTTCAAGATCTCTTCCAAAGACTTCTCTGCATTATAATGGAGGATCTTCTTTCTATAGTTTCTCCAAGATGGAGGTAACTTAGCTATAATCCCTCCCACAATGAAGGGTTCCGACAATGTTATCTTGAGAGTAGATAACTTATTCACAGTCACTTGAAGCTCATGTACTTGGGGGAGTAAGGGTTTATCATCAAAGAATTTAAATTCCATGTATTGAGTTATGAGGAATTTCTTGGTACCTTCTTCTTCGATTTTGTACTTCTTCTCAAGAGCTTCCCAAATCTCGTTTGCCGATGTAGTGTTTGTGTAGAGATCATGGAGACGATCTAACAAAGCTTTGAGAATGTGACCTCTACATATAAGCTCATCCTCTTCCCTTTTCTTCCTTTCTTTGATCACATCTTGAGCATCATCCTTTGAGGGCTCCAAAGTCTTCAAATCATTGTCAAGGATGTAGTGCACCTTCAAAGTTGTGGGGAGGAACTTGATATTGTCTTGCCATCTTACAAAATGTAATGTCCTACTAATCCAGTACTATTACATTGTGTGTTTAAAACAGTGCTTAACTCATTAAGCGAGTCATTTGGACTGAAAAGTGTAATTTAAATTAATTAAAGGCTTAAGTGATAAAAAATTTATCCAAATATATAAACCTATTATTTAATACTTAAAATAATTACAAGGGATCTCAAAGGAGTTAATTACAACATAATTATAAACATAGTTTACAAAATAGTCATCCTAAGAGAAAAAATTGGACTCATATCCTAGGTCCTTCAAAATAACTTGAACGTGGTGGCCAAGCAAGTTAAACATGTAGGTGCCGCCCAAAGCCCTCCAACTCATGGCTGGTTTGCTTTCACTTTGCCTTAACCATAGAGCACCTATGAGCCAAGGCACAGCAAGAAAACTTAACAAGGCATAATGATAAGCACATTCAACATAAACTAATATTAAAATGTCATGCAATTTAAAACATATTCATTCCAAACATATAAATCATATACACGGTCATGCCGAGCGACCCTACCGAACGAGGCACGAATCCCAAGGCCAAGCTTACGACCTATGTCGAACGAGTGTTTATGACACTCCAATGGTGGCCCAGCCATCACGACCTACGTTTCGCACGATTATGGTCGAATACAGCCCGTGCTGATCAACCACAGATAGATATAATGGAAACATATGGAACAAGCTCGAATATATGACAAGGGTGAATAACCCTAGATAAATTCCCAAATATGCGATCATAACTGAATCCATGTCAATATTGGGGACAATGCCCTACTCTATGTGTATATCACAGTTTTCTTACCTTAGGTCTTGTGCGAGATTCAAGATGGCCACAAGTGTGATCCCTTCCTCGAGCCCCGCAGAAAACCTAGTCACAACATTATAATGTAGGTTTAGTTTCCTAATAAGCCACAACCCACCATAAATTTTCTGTAGAACTTCCTAGGCCTCAAATACTCTTTAAATGTGTCCCAGTATGTCTAAGGAACCTTAGGCTTCAATCCCCCAAGGTTACCCATCAAAAACACTTGAAAATAACCTTAAAGTATGGTTTCCAGCAAGGGCCGGTCGACCTCCTAGCACAAGCTTGTTGACCGCCTGGCATAGGTCGGCCGACCACCTGGCCAAAATGTCCAAGCCTACTAAAACTGCAGGTCGGTCACCATGTGCCTTAAGCCAGTCGACTGACGCAAGACAAAGAACAATCTCTGTAATTTTTCCAGAATTTTGAACTTAGGCAATTTCAATCCAAACTTGTTTCCAACTAGTTCTAAGCACATAATTCAGCCACATAATAGTTATAGAATTGATATACAATCTCTTGAACCCGAGTACACCTTCAATTACTTCTTATAAACACCAATCAAACCTTAGGGTTCTAAGAACCGATTTTCCCCCAAATCCCAAAACTGAACAAATTTCTGGTTTTTAATTCAACTTCAAAGCTTAAAACCATCATCTAACATGAACCTAATCTTCCTATGCTCATCTAAACAGTCCAACATCATCAGTTTTCAAAAAATAACCCAAGTGCCCCAAAACATCAAGAACAACTATGATGAACAAGAAGAAATCCACAAACATTGCTCACCTTACTCTGAACCCAGCTTGAAATCTTCAACCTCTTAGGTATCCTCAAGAATTCAAGAATTTGGCCTCCTAGCTTGGAAGAACTCTCTAGAACAAGGAATGGAACACAATAGATAGAGAAGGCATTGTTTTGAACATATAAGGTTGGCTACTAACATCACTTAGTAAATCTTATCTAATAATTGGTCAAATGACCATTTTGCCCTTGCCTTCACTTAACCTCAAGGTTAAACTCAAGGGAATTTTGGTCTTTCCACTTAAAACTCTAATTACACCTCAAATCTAAAAATTAATCCACTAATCACTCAAACACAAATGTTTCACCAATTTATTTCATTAACAATAAATCCCCAACTCATTAAAATTCCCAAAGTACCCCTAGGCCAGACACAACTCATTAAAATTTCCATAACCCACTCATGATGAATATCACAAATATATCCACATAATAATGTGGTCGCGAGCACATAGCATAATAATTATAAATATACCCTCAATGGGTCAAAATTATGAAAATACCCATTTTTAACAAAATTGGGTCTTTGAACACATTTAATACACTTAATAATTCGTACTCAATTATATAATAATGTAATCCACATAATCTCTGCATGTGCCCTCCTGACATGCTTATCAAAGTACTTTTTAATCTCATTATGAGTTTTGGGACGTTACACAAAATTTGAGACATCAAATTTATCTAGTCTCTCTAGATCTTGAGACATAAACTTGAGAGCAGAGATTGATGAGCTTTCTTCCATATCTTTGGTTAGTAGATAAACCTTAGAGATAGAAAAACTTTGATACAAAACAAAGGTTTAATGATAGAGATGTTTTATTGTTGGGGGTTAGGGGCTTATAACCTTATTTTTGTATTACAACTCAAAGAAATAATCAAAATTAATCTAAACTCTAATGGAAGATAACCACAAAGTACATAACATACAAAAAACAAAGTGTAGATTATACATTTCTTGAATAAGAACCTTCAAACATAAAATCACAAGACTATGATTTTATGTGAACCATAAATGTTACAAGGCTTGACACAAATGAAGATTTGTTGTCCAAAAATCTCTATTCCTAGCCTTCTCCTTGGAATTGCTTGAAGCTACAACAATGGAATGAGATTGGGATTCCCAAGCCTTGATCCTTCATACAAATCAAGCTTTCTTGATGAAGATCTTGGAGAAAACTAGTAATCATGAAAGCTAGAGAGAGAGAGAGAGAGAGAGAGAGAGGTGAGTGATAAAGTCACCAATTAACTCAAATGAACCCTTTAAATAGTATATTAACTCAACAAATTAGATTAGAGCCTTTTAATTTGAATTTCAGAGCCAAAAACACATCACTGTACGGACTTGTACAGACAACGCTGGCAACACGTTGCCTGGGTGGCTCCTTCAAAGGTGAGTGACACGTCACTGATGCCTCTGACTTGGTGCTCTAAAATTTGTCTAAAAAAATCCCCAAATTCTCCCAAACTTTTTGGGTACTCTCATATACTCCAAAGAAACACTTTGGACCTAAAAAGATAATATATAAATGCTTATACCGAAAGTCAACTATCACATGTTGACTTTTATTAAATCATCATGGTTTTTGCACCTCTTCGTCCCTAGCCAATTTCACCATGTATTTAACCAATCATAATAGGAAGTCAGGCAGTCTATGATGATAAACTCGAGCATTTTTATTGTGGTTCGAGCTTCATCCCTAATTGTTACCACGAGCTCGATCGTCCCTATTACTGCCAGCCCTTCTCCTGAAAACCCGTAAAGAGTCGTTCAAGAGTTTTTCAGGTACGTGACCGAGAGTTTCATCTTCTCTAGAATGGACCTGAATAGCACGTTCATAGAGCTCCTATTATTTATCAGAATTCTCTTGACTCTTCTGTTGGCGAGCTGAATAGTTATCATGAGCAGGTCATTATGCAGGAATTGGACGTGACTTGTATCCTCTTCCATAAAAATGATTGGTTGTTTATTTGTGATTTGCTGCTTTGACAGGTGCTGCTCGGGAGCATACACCGTACCATTGTGGCTCTTCAACTCCTGTATATATCTCTTATGGGCCCCATTGCTTGTTCCTACTAAAAGTGGCCCACCCAAGATCGTATCAATGTCCCTCCCTTCCACTAGAGGTGGAATGAGTTGGTTTTTCAGAGCTGGAAGAGCTACAAGTGGGTTTGGTTGATTACCCGAAGCTACCCGATTCCAAGCATACTATGCTAGTGGTCCGGCTTAGATCAACATCTCGATCTCATCTTTCAGTTGGCAATAGTCATCTATGGTATGACCGATGTCGTTGTGGAAACAATAAAATTCCGTCAAATCTCTTTTAGCCCGTTGATTCGTCATGGGCTTGAGTTTCTTCCAGGGGAGGAGAGCTGAATTAGCCAAGTATATATTTTCCCATATATCCTTAAGTTAGTATACACGGTGAAAACATAGACATACTTATCCCCTACTTTGTTTTTCTTGGACCCTGTCTAGTCGCCCTCATTATTCCATTTCTCTTATTATTGTCCGCCTGGTTGTTATGGGTAACTAGCTGAGCTGGCGCCATGACATTAGTTGCAATTCTAATAGCCTGAATGGGAATCCTACTAGTTCTAGCCATTGCTGACTCTTGCCTCCTCTAGGTTAGTCCACTCTTGAGCTCGAGACAGGAACTCATCAATGTTCTTTACCCCTTTTCTCTGGAGGTATTTCCATAAGTCTCCTCTATGATAATCCTAACTCGCATTGCCATGAGTTTGGTGCTATCGTTAACATCTCTTGCCTGAGCTGCAATGTTGGTGAACCAGTTTATGTATGTAACTGTAACGACCCCAAATTCGCTAATGAGGCTTAAGGGCCTTGATTAGTGTGCCGGGAGGGCATTATTGGGTTAAACATGATTTGCATGACTTTATTGACTTAAATGCATGATTATGTGGTTAAAGATGCTTGTGTGATTATATTGGCTTTTAAGTGTATATGGTAATTGTGAGAACCACATTATTATGTGGGTAGATCCGCAGAGCGACTCAAGGCAATCCTAGAGCTAGTTAGCGGGGAAAAAGTCACAACGGGGCTTAGCGGCTGACTTTGGATAAGTCAGGGGTATTTTAGGTATCGGGTAGCTATTTAGACTATCGGGTTATGAAAATAAATATATGGAGATATATTTGAGGTTAGGAAGTCTAGGCGGGAATATTGGGGGATTTTACCGTTTTGCCCTCGGGGATGTTTCCGACACCCCGAATCTCGGGATTGATTTAATGAGATAAGATTAGACTGAGGTTTTAGAAAACAGTGGATAGAAAATTAAACCGACATCTATTATCAGCCCTTTTTCACTATTCTCTCTCAAGGAAACACAAAGAGGAAACCATTGAGAATTTAGTGAAACAAGCTGGGAATTTCTAAGAATTGAGGTGGGGATTTGGAGGCTTAGCTCAAGAACTAAATTAGGGCTAAGGTAAGCATTTAAATTTCTTTTCTGTGGTTAGAAAATTCTGGGTTTTGGTTGGGTTTTGAGGTAAATATGGTTTTGATGTTTAAAGACAAAATTAAGGAGGAAAGCTTGGGAATTAACTTGGTTTTGGCTTGGTGAAGTGGTCCAGCAGAAGAGGTAAGTCTCAATTCATGATTTAGAAGTTTTAATTTGGGTTTGAATGGCTGGTTTGAGTGTTTATAGCTTATGAGTTTCAGAAATTGAAAAGAAAATTCTAGTGTATGTTAGGTTGGGTTTTCTGTGGAATTATGTTGTTTAAGTCATGCTAAAAGTGTTGGGATTGTTGAGTGTTGAAGTAGGAAGCTTAAGCGTGGTTTTGGCTAAGGTTTCAAGCCTAGAAATGGTGGGAATTCTGGGTTCGAAGGGAAGGGCCGCGGCTCTGTTCTAGAGCGCTACGGCCCTAGGATGGAGATGAGCCAAGAGGGCTCGACCAAAGGTGAGCGCCGCGGCGCCCAAGGCAAGGGCCGCGGCGTGTGTCCTCTTTCAGGGGTGGTCCTTGGCTCTGTTTAAGGCTAGGGCCGCGGATAAGCTTCAAGGGCCGCAACCTTTAGTTGTGCACTTGAACTTTTAGGGATTTTAGGCATGGGAATGTGGTATAGAATGCTCGGGATCGTTTTCGCCACCATGCTTGGCGGGATTCGATTTCTGGAAGTTAGTTTTGAACCTGAAAACCTATATTTGGATATTAATGGAACCTTATACTTTGCTTGTGGCTAGGTGATAAAAGCTTAGGCTCGGGAACGGATCGTGCCTGAGGAGTGTTGCTCGTAACTAATTACTGCAAAGATTAAAGGTAAGAAAACTGCACTTGGTTGAATATATGTAACGGGACTAAGGGTTCCTTATTGTGAATGCTTGAAAAGATGGTATTATGCCATGCAAGCCATTTAGTGAACCAAGGGCCTAAGGGTGCCAAGGGTTACACTAGCGCACATGATGAGGACACCAAGACTCAAAATCCAAGTCAAGTTCCAGTTGATCCAAGCCAAGAGGGGAGGAATGATGAGGACACCAGTTTAGGAGCTTGATCAATATTTAGCTTCTTGTAATGAGTCTTTTTATTTTTAATCACGTTTTTTAGTCTTTGTTTATTTTGTGATAAGTCAAACACTTGACTTGTGTGAGTCCAAGAGTCCTTTTTGTCTTTAATTTTCGGTTTTTATTAGGAAGACAAAGGGTTGTCTTTAAATTTCGGTTTTCATTAGGAAGACAAAGGGTTGTCTTTATTTTTCGGTTTCATTAGGAAGACAAAAGGCTTGTCTTTAATATTTCAGTTTTTAGGAAGACAAAGGGGCTTGTATTGATGTAATTTTCGGCTATATAAGGCCTTGAAAACATTTGGAAAAAAAATCAGATTATGTTGAATGAAAATTTGTGAGTTTTCTTCTTGAGTTCTTGAAGAGACTATTCGAACTTATCAAGGGTATCCCTTGTGGCGTTCAATCCGACTTATCAAACAGATTCCCATCCCCGTTTGTGGCGTCTTCCTCATACCAAGGTTCGTGCTTGGCTAAGCATTGGGTCGCGGTTCCATTCCAATCTCGTGTGTTCTTGGTGGCTGTTCCATATTTGGTGTCGGGTTTCGTCACACTTGTTGGCGTGGTTCGTATCAGCACAGAGCGCGGCTCGGCCATTGGTAGCCGAGGACAGCTTAATATGCACTCGGCTCAGTTTAAGCGGGCCGGAGCCAGTGGGATAAACAGAGGGTGCGGCCTAAGTTGTCGGCCCTGATTATTATGTGATATGAATGTTATAAGTGTTTGATTGCATCCATGACTCTGAATATTTGTTGAATAATATTATGTGGATTATTTGGTGAAAGTTCATGCTTGGTGAATTTTACTGTCTGATATTATCGATTGTGTTGCATTTCATGTTTTCTTGCTGGGCCTTGGCTCACGGGTGCTACGTGGTGCAGGTAAAGGCAAGGGCAAGTTGGATCAGCCTTGATTGGAGAGCTCAGCGAGTGGAATGTACATGGCCAGCTGCTCAGCCGCCACGGTTGAGGTTTAGGCAGGGACGTGAGACCCAAAGACTGTCTATTTTGCCTTAGTATGGCTAATGATTACTCATGTACTTTTGGGAGTCTGTAAACCTACTTTTAACTTTGTTTCTTTTGGGATCCCGTGTAAATAACAGTTTAATTATATAAAATGAAACTTTTGAGGCTAAAATCTTTTTAACCCTAGCACATACATGTTTAGTGACACGTTTTAAAACTAATGACTTGATTAGCAAGTCTTGCACCTTTATAAGTACACAGTGTAGCGGTCTTGGCTATCCAGGGCGTTACAGTAACGACCCAAAATTGCTAATAGGGCTTAGGGCCTTAATTAGCATGCCAGGAGAGCATAATTGTTATATGTATGTTTAATTGGTTAAATGCATGATTACGTGGCATGCATGATAGATATGAATATATGAGTATGTGATATGCATGTTTACGAGTATTAGATATGCATGTGGGCTCTTTATAGCTTATAAGGGCATATTTATAATTTTGGCTCGTTGAGGGCATAAATGTGATAAATTGTTGAGACCACATTATTATGTGGATTATTTATAGTATATGGCTCGAGACGGTCCTAGTGAGCAGATTAGCGAAATAGTCACAGCGAGGTTTAATACCCAACTTGGGGGGAGCCTAAGGGTATTTTTTTTGGGAATTTGGAGAATATTTTGGGATTTATTAGATATTGAATAAGTTCGTGGTAATTAACTGGATATGACGTGATTAATTGGTAAATATTAGGAACACTTGAGGAATTAGCGGGAACTAGGAGCGGAATGACCATTTTACCCTTAGTACCCTTAGGGGGTGTTTGTTTTGAGTAGTTGAGTTGCCTTGGAAAGTGTAGAGGGACCTGAATGGAAGTAAAATACATGTGGGGCCCACACAAATTATTAACTTTACCCCCTTAAAATTTGAACCAAACATAAGAAGGGTTTTAGATTCTCATTCCATCATTTACTTTACCCCATACCAAACACCCCCTTAGTGAACTAATAATCTTAGAGGGGCAAAGAGGTCATTTGTTTAAGCAGGGGATAAAGTCAGTAAAATCATAAGGATTAACTTAGAAAGTGGTAGAAACTCTCTGTTCTCACTTTCCTTCTCCCTCACGATTTTCTCCCTCTCTCTCTCTCTCTCTCTTGATTGAAGTTTGAGCAACTGAAAGAAGTGAAGGGGAAAGGCTTAGGCTAAGCTGGGGAAAAGTTGAATTTGAAGCATAAGGATTAGAAACTTGAGGTTGGTAGAAGCAGGAAACTTGTGGGTATTCAACAAGAAATTGAGGTAAGTTCTTGTCCCTAATTATGTCAAGAAATAGTGGATCTTTGGGTGGAATTGGACTGGGTTTCTGGGTAATAAATTGTTGTTGAAATAGGGTGTTAGCTTCAGTATTATTATTGTAGTTTTGTGTTTAAATTGAGTGATTAAAAGTCTTAAACTTGTAGCTAAGATTGGTTTGGGTTGGGAGGATTGTTAGGATTGAAATTCTGGGAATCTAGCTGGGAAAAGTGAATAGAAAAACCCAAAAATTCTGGGTGTGAGGGGGCGCGCTGCGACCCAGCTCAGGGGCACCGTGGCCTGCGTTCCCAGAACGCCCTAGGTGGCTCTCTGTCTTGAGGGCGCGCCGCAACCTTGGGGGGCAAGTCGCAGCCCACCTCCCCCGGAGGCTTGAGGTTTTACCCTTTGACTTGGGGGCGCGCTGCGACCCTTAGGGTCAAATCGCGGCTCGCCTAGGGGTTTTTGCTTTAGGTTGGTTTCTAGGATTGGTAAGGCTCGGGGGTTCGAACCTAGGTGCTCGGGACGATTTCTACTATCGGGTTTAGTAGAAATCAAGGTCCCGGAGGCTAGCTTTTCTCTCCTAAGTATTTATTTGGATTAGAAGTTGATGATTACCCATTGGCCACTGTGACTAGGTTTATCACCAAGTCTTAGGACTGAGGATCGTGCTCGGGACTGTTCTGCATCTCTCGCTCAGGATTCAAGGTACGAAAACTGCACCCTGAGTGGTTGTGAACGGGACTGAGATTCCCAAATAGTGATTGCTTGTACTATGTGTTTGTAAGATTGATATGTTATACAAGAATGACCCGCCTAAGGGAGCCTGGGCTGACGATAAGCGTACTGAGTGCAGCCCGGCCTAAGCGAGCCGGGGCCAACTACATCAACAGGGGGCTTGGCCTAAGTGTGCAAACCCTGATTATTTGAGAACTTGAGATTATGTGATTGTAATTGATTAATTGAATATCCATACTCAGTTTTACGTTTAAATGAGATAAGCTTGATTGAATGTTCTTATTGCTATATGTGTTTGCTGTTCTTGGTTTTCTGCTGGGCCTTGGCTCACGGGTGCTATGTGGTGCAGGTAAATGCAAAGGGAAGTTGGACCAACCATGAGTTGGAGAGCTCTGGGGTGGAGTGTACATAGTCAGCTGCTCGACCGCCACGGCTGAGGAAAAGTACATGGACAGAAGCCTGAAACTTGTATTTTGCCATTAGAGTGGCCACTGATTGTATATAACTTTTGAAAATTGTAAATTTGTCTTTTAAATCCTGTTTTTGGGATCCCATGTACCAAACATTTACTTTAATGAAAATTAACTGCTTACAATCAAAATCTTTTAAACCTAACCTAATTATTGACTTTAGGATCACATTTTTGTTCAAATGACTTGATTAGCAAGTCTTGCACTATTTCAAATACGCAGTGTAACGGTCTTGGTTATCCAGGGCGTTACAATGTAAGTCTTGAGAGACTCACCCAGTTGCTGCTTTATGATGGTCAAGGAGTTGGCCTCCGCACGTATCTCCTTGGCAGCACAGAACTGCTTCTTGAAATTTGAGGATGGTTTATTCTAGGAAGTGATTGTATGCCCTTTGAACTTGTCGAACCACATTTTGGCCACGCCTATCAAAGCTGCTAGGAACAGAACGCATCGCCAGTCCACGCTCGCATTATGGGCCCTCATCAAGGTGTTGAAAGTCTTGATGTGGTTAGAAAGATTAGGGGTTCCGTCGTAGGTCGCCATATATGGCATATTGAAACCCTGCAAATAGGGAGCTACGACAATGTGAGGAGCAAAAGGCTCGAGCTCCTCATCAGAGTCACAATCATCTTTGTTTTTATGTGCTAGGAGTAGTCACATCGGCTCTTCCATCAACACAAGCCTTTCTTGGTTTGGATCCTTGACTGTCAGGTTGTTAGGGAGCTGGTTGCTAACTCCCATCTCAGGATGCGTGTTATCCAGGTTATTGTTCCTCTAAGCTTGAGCTCGGTTATTTGGGACGTTCCCGTCATCACGCCTCACATGAGGGTTCTCCCTTGGCTGGCCTCTCTGTTTGTTCACCTTAAATTATGATATAAGATTACAATATCAGGCAAGAAATAAGGCACATATTTGAAAGAAGGAAGGAGTTCTATATACATAATTAGAATATTGTAATCTTGCCTGATAAATGTATAATATCAGACAATCAATATATTAAATATAATTATTTGTTTATTTAAAAACTTACCCAAACCTATCTATTAATCCCCTATAAATAGAGAGGGAATTGACAGGAAAATGGATCACATTCTTATATACTGAAACTCTAGAAAATTGTCATAAACGATTTTTTGAGAGAAGAGCAACAATAACATAGGTTAGTGGACCAAGTGGATTTTAACTAATGAATCACGAAAAAGTTATTTGTGTTCATAATATATGGTTTTATCCAAGCTTAATCACCACTCAAATTTCTTAATTTACTGTTGATAAAAACGGTGTCAAAATTAGTATCATACAAATTACAAAGTGCGAACTTTTAAAAAAATATTATGAAGACATAAACATGTTTTTTTCATTAATTTAAAAGAAAAAAAATAATGGTATTGATTGGTAACACTTAAAAAAATAGCTTTTTATTTAATTAATTAAAAATTTGACAATTAAACATAAAATGTATTTGGTAACTCTATTTTTATTTATTATTTTTTAAAATTTTGAAAATAGAATTTTTTTCCCTTCCAATTTTTTTTAAACAGTTTTCAATTTTTCTTTTTTTTCTTCTTCAGATCAACACATCATATTGTTAAACAAAAAATAAAAGTAAAAATTATCAAATGCATATATTATTTTTTGTTTCTAAAAACAAAAAACAAAAATAGTTACCAAACATATTTTTATTTTTTAAAAATAAAAAAAAAAAAATTTTACTTTTGTGTTTAAAATATTTAAAAACAAAAATTTTACCGCCCCTGTAAGAATGTTTTTTCTAAAAAATAAAATCAAATTGAGGAGAGAGACGGAGTACCCTTACATTTTTCCTAGTTGTACTTGTACTGGGACTTCGAACCCAAGCATACAATTAAAATTAAAATAAATAGTAATTAATTTATCAAAATTTTGCTCTGTACCATTCCATTCTCGCAAACCCTAATTCCTGACTTTGGTTTTTCAACAAAATTCACAACCACAATTGATAATCTCGCTTACAACCATCTTTCTAAGTAGATTGAACCGAAGTCTCCCGTCGAAGTTTTCGAGTTTGATTACCAAGGTCAGTCAAATCTTTCCCCTATTTTCATTTTTAGGGCTTTTGATTTCACCATGTAAACGGTTTTTTTCATCGTTTATATTGCAATTGCCATGCTCCTGTTTGTAAAAAAACTACAGGATTTTGATCAATTTATCTCTATGATTCTCTCTTGTGCCTAGTTTGAATACCCTAAAGCAAGTTGTTTTATTTTTTAAATAAAAAGAAAAATAAAAAAAATCAATTATGTATTGTCTTAATCTTAAATTGGTTTTGTGAATTTCATCATTGTTGTGGAATTTTGACTTTTATATATCTGATTACAGTGTACATTTTTATTGTTTATAAGGTTTCAAGATACTGGGTTCCTGTTAACACAGAACTAATGAGATTTAAGAAGGGAAGTAAAGTGGAGGTATTATGCAAAAGGGAAGACCCCTTTGGGGCTTGGCGTTGTGCAGAAATCGTTTCTCGGGATGGGCAGGCTTACAATGTTAAGTATGAATCCAGTTTTGGCATGGCCAATTGGAAAACTGTGGAGAAAGTTTCCCGTAAAGCGATTAGGCCTTCCCCACCATCTGTGGAAAGCATGAAGAATTGGACATCTGGTGATATTGTAGAGGTGCTCGATGCTGGTTCTTGGAAAATAGCAATTGTTTCAAAGTCCATGCGTGCAGATTTCTGCTTGGTTAGGATACTTGGATCTTCCAAGGAAATTAAGGCTCATAAATCTGAGACTAGGGTGCGTAAGACTTGGCAAGATGATAAATGGGTTGTATTTGTAAAGGTAAATATTAAGCTACTTATATTATTAAAGAAAATTGTTTTTCAAACTTTATTGTGCACTGAGTATGCTTTATTACTGGATCTTTGAAACCTGTTCGTAAATCATTTCGGCCCCTAAGGGAGTGCAATTGTAGACTTTTCCATCGAGCAATTGCAAGGTTTTTTCTTTCATCTTCAGGCATCTTTTAATTTATTTTCATAACTCTTTTACCTTTATTACTGATGTAATTTTTTCATGCTAATGCCGATACTTTTTTGTTTTCTTCTGTGGAAAATACCTTTGCTTTTGGTCTTTCTTATATTTGCTACATCTTGCAGGCATATGGAAATATTGAAGTAGCAAACTCCAACAACTTGAATTATCGGGAGGTGCCACCAGTTGATGCAAGAATAAAAGACTTAGCTGGAAATGATGGTTTAGCTCCTCAGGAGAAGAATTACCTTCCGGATTCTTACATTGTTTCAACTAAATCGTTGAAACGATCTTCTCCATTTTGCTCTTCTTTTGTTGAAGCATATCCCAGTAAATTAAGAGCAATGAATGAGCATCAACAAGTAGTTTCAAGGCCCCTATCTTACTTGCCGAAAAAGGTAGATGCTGTTGTTTCCCAACCAAATAATCTGGTTGAAAATGACTTGCATGCTCCCACTGGTAAACAAACAATCGGAAATTTGGAAACAGAGATGGAGAACACATGTTGTGGTGGTTCTTGGTTTTTTGATGGAAGCCCAGAATATAGTGATTCTGATATTGATTCATGCTCTGTTGGTAGCTGTAGTTTCAATAGTAATGGCATGTTTAAGTTGTCTAGTAGTTTCTTAGAATGTTATAGTAAAGATGCAGTTGTCCATTGTAGTGATGCGGAATCTTTTTGTGGTCTTGGAGATGAAGAGAAAGGCCCCCTTCCTCTTCAAGAGGACAAGCCATCGAGAATTCATAGATTAGAGTTGCATGCTTATCACAGCACCTTGGTGGCAATGCATGCTTCTGGGCCCTTAAGTTGGGATCAAGAAGCATTGTTAACAAATTTACGTATCACACTCCATATTTCAAATGATGAACATTTGATGGAACTAAGGAACTTAATTTCTTCTTCCAAGCCTTCATCTTATTTAGATTATAATCAATAAGACATGAAATACTTTACGCTAATGCCTTGCTTTTTGTAAGGAACAGAAAATAATACATTTTTTCATCTTTATTTTGATTGTTCAATTGGCATTGGTTCAAAGTATAAAGGTCATATGTAATTTAAGAATATTGTATCAATCATTATGTAAAGAAATGGATATATCCAGGTTTCTCCAAGTTCTGTTCACTTATTCCATTGTTTTATTATCTAGTTCCTTCCATGTTCCTTTTCAACCTGTTTTTTGGAGGCCTTATGGCATGCAACCAGCATGTTGTGTTGGATTGGAATTTGTTTCTATTTAATCTGTTGTCTTATTGTTATCAATTCGGGTAAAAATATTAGCCAGTTGAACACGAGACCTGGCTTTTGTTTATGTTTTTCCGACATAAAATTGTTTTCTGACGTGTTGTTCCTGTTTTCCTTTAATCCGAGTTTAGAGCTTTTTACTGGCTGACGACTTGTTTGCACCTAGTAGGCAGCAATTCTTGTTCATTTGTATAATAGACATTTTTTCGAAGAAGGTCAAAATAAAATAGCTCGACGCTGTCTTATCCATTGACAGCTTACAAGTTATTACAAGATTTTTATTGATGAATCAGCTCAATTTTTAGGGCCAAAGTTGGAGGCTTGCTTCCAAAGGTCTTTAGATGATGTCGCATCTTGCACCTGGCACAAAGAGTGGGACATAATTTCAAATTGGCTGAAACAGTGGGACGCATCTTTTGCCAAAGCAGAATCAGAGCTTTGAAAATCTTTGAGATAATTTTGATTTGGAAGGCCTTTTCTATCAAACTTCTATTTGAGATAATTAATGTCGTTATTTATGCCAGAATACGTTTATATAATACATAATGCTATATCTTATCCATGATAGTTGGGAAATTAGTGGCAGAAATACTTGAAATCTTTTATCTTTCATCTTTCAGATGTTATACTTTAATACTTAAATCATTTTTTTGCGAGGTAATATGTTGTTTTGTTTCTAGTAAAAAGGATACATACTGAACTGATTTGTGTGTTGGCCAAGACAAACCGTTCAATTTGAGCAACTTTGAGTTGTATATTTTAGATTTACAGCAGAGCTTTTCTCATTTATGGTTGGTGTTGTTAGTACACTTTTTGAGTCAATTAATAAAGTTAATATCAGTAAAGGTGAGGAGATTATTCGCTTTACCAATGAAAATGCCCAACCCACATTGTAATGCATGGTGCGATAGGGTTAATTTTCTTCGCAGTGTGGATTGTGGTCCAATTTTCTTCAATTGCAGCTGTGCGGTTTGTATAGGCGAAGTAAACTTTTAAAAACTACAATATTCATATCCCATATATTTAATATTTTCTTAATATATTATTTATAATTTTAGGGAGCTTTTTAGGAATGGGAATCACTTTTGTCCCTACCGCAGAGATATTTTCTATTTTTGCCGCCTGAAGAAATTATAAGCATTTTTTTTATATGATGACATAGATGATAGTTTTAGCACGCATCCCACTAATTTTTAGAAAATTATGAATAATTTATGATGTCGAAATCAGAGTTCAAACAATCTATTTTACAAGTGTATATAAAGAACCAGGTATGTGTGCAGCTGGTTGTTTGAATCCTGATTTCAACACTATAAATTGGAATTACTTGAAACGGGTGGGATGTCTACTATAACTATAATGTACACCATATTAAAAAAATTGAATTACAATTTCTTCAGGTACCGAAAATAGGAAATGTCTCTACGGCAAGGGCAAAAATGATGTCCCTACCTAAAAATTTCCCTATAATTTTATATCATTAACAATAATATACAAAAATAAGTAAATAAATTAACTTTATTTTTGTAAAGACTAAAGACAATAGATTAGTTCTTGATTTTGGTTGATTATAAATATTGTTGACGCAGTTTTTCGCCAACAGTGTATTAAGAAATAATAAGGCAGATTAGTGCTTAATAGTAAACCGTAATGAAAAATAATATGAGTTCATTCAAGAACACAGAACTTTTACGTGGTTCAGTGGTTAAAATTCACCTAGTCTACGAGTCAATATTATTGTTGTTTCTCTCTTTATTTTGGCAAAGTTTTGGTATTACAAAATAATGGTTCCCTTTCTTGTCCAATATTCCCAGTATTTATAAGGGAATCCCATGGACAGGTTTGGGTAACCACGTGGGTCAATCACACATTTACATAATGATTACATGTAATACAAATAATTTTCATTTATATTTGGATTTGATTTGATAATAGAATAAATAGGTTCCTGCTATCTCAGATAATAAATATGACAGTCTAGTCATAAATAAACGTATAAAGGGATCCCGAGTCTCCGGGGATTCGTTGGTATGCAATATACTAAAATTACCATGAGTTGGATATCTCCTCCAAGCTTGACCTTCGACAGCTATTTAAAATTATGAGCTCGCGCTTCACAGCCATTGCATCCTTAGTTCGGGATAAACTCATGACGCCTTACACCACGTATGACCACTATGAATCTCGAGTTGTCCATGTGGATAATTACTATATATCATTCTCCTCGGCTCTTTCTCTGTATATTTATTTGCCAGCTGTACCCGAGCTAAGTGCATGGACTCGTGCTAAAATCAGGGTACAACATTTTCCCCCCAAGCTCCTGCTCATGTATGATGTCGTCACTTTCTGATCTACACGGCAGGGGCTTTTAGACTTCTGTTACATAAAACCACACCTGCCTACTACTCGAGTATTGGACACGTGGTGTACCACAATTGGCATCTGTTCGGGTTTCGAGGACTTCAATAATTGTCTTGTCAACTTTTTGCCACCGTTTGGTCAATTTAATCTTGGCCCTTGGATCTTGAACTAACCCAATTGGATGGCCTAGATTAAGTTCCACAATTTACGTATAAATAGGATGGCCAAATTTCAAACTTCACCACCTTTGCATTTAAAAATTTCGCTTTTTAGAACTTCCAAACTTCTCTTCTTTCCCAGAATCACCAAAACCGTTCATCGTGCCCAAACATTCATAAGCTTTCCTGGAGCTTCCTGTCACCGACTTTACCCCCTCCAATCTGCAAATGTACTTTCCTGTAAGTATCTCATTATTTGGTTTGAAGAGATTTTTCCTTTTTTTTTTTTTATCCAATGGAATTTCTGTTCTTAACCATGTTCATCCGCAATACTGATTGTATTTACTGGTAGGCTATTTCTAAATGTTCATAGGGAATAGGTTTTGATTTTAAACTCCATAAGTGAAACCAAATATGAAGGTATTCATAAAACTGGGTAATTTTCTGGGTCAATTTGGGGTAGTTCTAATCTCAAATAGGTTTAGGAAATACCTATTTGGGGCATAAAAAATCGTAAGGTTTCTAGGTTTTAAAACCAGGTAGCTTAAGGGTTATAATTTCTTAAGTGGTTTTGCACAAAACTGATTTTCAGAGGAAAGTAGTGGCCTGCCGTTTCTGACACACGGATCCCTAAATATCAGGGGACTGTTAAGAAACTGAGGCGCGTAGCCTAGGACATCGCATGGCATGACGTGATGGGGCTGAGGCTAACTTTAGCCCGTATAACCAAAATAACTCGTTTCGTTCTTCGTACTATCGCGTCATAGTTATAGATCATCTTAGGTCGCCTTCTAACTTGGTCGCTTTGTCACCAGACGATCTGATTGCTCCTCAAAAGAAGAATGCTCAGAAGAAGAACGCCTCTAGCTCATCCTCTCATCAGAAGAACAAAGGGAAGCAGGTCGCCTCCGAATCTCCCATCCCGCACTTCGGTCCGGTGGTGGAGAAGGAGCTCATGATCGATCCCAACACGTATTTCAGGTTGAGCGTATCATCTCCAAGATCACGACTCAGGGGAGAGTGAATAAGATTATGTTGAGCCACAACATAGAGGTCGGAGATGGAACTCTCCTCGTCCGACCTGCGTTCGAAGGGGAAAGGAGTTATTCCCCTCTCCAAGATGACTATGCAGCTTGGAGTGATGAGCACCTGAAGGCTGGGGCCTTCCTTCCCCTGGACCAGTACTTCACGGATTTCTTGAATTACATGAAGTTGACTCTATTCCAGCTCCCCCCAAATTCGTATAGACTTTTGGCGAGTCTGAAGTACTTGTTCCTGAAACACGAGTGGGTGGTCCCCTCCCGGCAGACATATTGTACTTCTTCTGCCTCAAGGCAAGTCCCGACCAGTGGGGACGCGGTGACGGATTTTACTACCTCACACAATTTCCCAACTCCGCCTCCGTCATTGAGCTCCCCAGCCATCCAAACGATTATAAAGATTTATTCTTTATGTCGAATGGCTTCAGAAACTGCGAACACCATTACTTCAACCGACCTCGTAAGTCTTCCATCCTTGTAAATTAAGCTCGTGAATTTTTGTTCCTTTAAGATATATTTTTTTTTTTTTACATGCCTTAATTGATTTTGTTTCTTGTGCAGCCATATTTGCGAGGACGGGAAAATCTATGACCCTCAGGGGTCAATATGAAAAATTATCCAGTCTTCTCCCTGGCGAAAAGGACTATCGCCAAGTCGTGAACGATGCCACCATGTTGGCATGCAAGTTGATTGGAGAAGGGCAGACATTAGCACTGAGGACCCGGGCTCTGCTCCCAACCATACCCGAGCTTCCTGCTCCTCAAGAGGCCTTACCGGTCTATGAGGACAGCGAGGAGGAAGAGGTTGAGGTGCCTCTTGTGCGAAAAATATGGGCTCCCAAGGCTGTCGAGAACCTGATCCAGATCGAGTTGCATCAGGGGAAGCAGCCGGCCCCTCCGGCCATGGTAACCCATATCCCTTTAGGGAATTAGATAGGGTTGTTGCCGATTTTAGGTTAATTTGGTATAATCCGAATTAGCTTGTCCACTGTCATCCTTCCAACCTAGATCTAAATGTAACCCTACTCCAGTGCGTAGACCACCTAGTGGTACGCCATGACAATAGTTATCCTAGGGGCACAATCGTAGTTGACAACACCCTAAATTTTAGATCCGCCATTTTTGAAGAATACGGGACAAACCATAGGTCCTGGCCTTCTTTGCTACAAAGTGCATTTGCCCCTGGGTTCAGACAATACATAGATGAGTCTAGCCCCGAGGAAGATCCTGAACCCCTTAGGATCCAAGAAGTATTAACTGTAGATTTCCCTTCTCCTCCATCAGTTCCAAGGCTAGAGGTCGAGCCTATCCCGATCGAAACACCTGAGCTAGTGATAATAAACTCACCCCCCAGCTCGGAGGAACAACCAGGAGCTCCTGACCTCCGAACTGCTTTCCAGGCTAAGAAAGCCGGTGCGGGCCCCGTCGTGAAGAGGCTCAGGGTGGCGAAGAAGACCCCCCCTGCAGGGAACACTTCAAAGTCCCCTGCCAAGAATAAGGACACGAGCTCGACTCGAGAGCCAACTCCGGTGGCCAATGTCATTGTTGGGCAGCTTCCTCCTCCTCCCCAAGTCATTCAAGCTGAGGCCCCCATCGTCCAGATACCAGAAGATCCTCAGGACCTGGAGAAGATCCCTGAAGCCTTTCAGGGTATCTTCTATGAGACTGCGAGCCATATGGTGGGGCACGCCTACAAAGCCAGCATGAGGGACCCGAGGACCATCGAGGAACGCCGCCCCGGAGAATGTTGTGGAATCTTCCATGGGGATGAACCTCACTATGAGTTCTCTTTCCTTGGTGAATTTTTTTTAATGTGACTAGGTGTATATCTTTGACTTGTTTTGTTATTTTGTAGTTTGCCCTGGATCAGTACCGCAACATAGCTTGTGCTAGGGCCAGAAATGTGGAGCTCCAGGCCGAGCTGAACGCTGCCAAAACTGCCCTGACTGCTGCTCAAGAAGGTGAGTAGGCTGCTAAAGCTGCCTTGACAGGTGCTCAGAAGAATGAGCATGATGCCAAAGCTGCTCTTGTCTCGTCCCAAGAAAACGAGCAGGCTGCAAAGACTGCACTGTCTGCCTCCCAAGCTTAAACTGCACAACTTCAGGCCGAGATTGATGAGGTCAAAGCAAAACTGCTCGAGGTCGAAGTCACAGCCAAAGAAGAAAAGGCGGCGTCATCATCGTCCATGGAGGAGATACTGTACCATTGCTGGGCCTTCAACTCGGATGGGAACTTCTCTTTCATGGAACCCGGGCTGTGGGATCCATACCTTGAAAAATTCAAGGCTCGACTCTTGCAAGAACGGTCAGAGACTGATGATGCATCTGGAATGGTAGAGGGAGATGGTGAGGAGGTCCATCTTTGGGGCGAGCTGATGGAGCCCAATGATATCTCCTTTGTATTTGTTTTTCTTTGTAATTATTTATCAGTTTCTTGGATATTAAACAATTGCCTTCGGGCTCAATTTGAGATTTTTCCTATTTTAATATATATCTAACTTTTGATCCATTTATCTTTCCTTTATTATCTCTCATGCTTATGAATCCTTTGACTTGTACATTCGAGATTTTAGGAATCAATTTTTAGATCGGGATAGATTTTATCGAGCTTGGTTATATCCAACGTTTTGTTTGATTATTTTCATCATACCTGTTAAGAATCAGGCCTTGAACCTGGTTATATCCAGGGTTTTTTAATGATTTAAACTTAGTTCATTTTAGGTTCATTGAAAACTCGAGCTTTAAAAAGCTCTTGAATAATCAACTCTCCCAAATTTCCAAGTTTTTTACCTAGTTATGTCTAGGGTTTTAAATGATTTAAACTTGTTTGCACTAGGTTTAATTGAACACTCGAGCTTTAAAAAGCCGTTGAATACTCAATTTTTCCAAGCTTCTAAGTTTCAGACCTGGTTACGTCTAGGATTTTAAAATTAGTTCGCGCTAGGTTTATTGAACACTCGTGTTAGGAGTGTGTCCTAAAAGCATGTAAAAGGCATTTGTTTTTTTGTGAATGAATAAATACAATGGTTTATTATTATTTTTATATTTAGATTGTTAAATTATTGTTTGAATAATTTTGTAAATATCAGAAAAATTCCGTATTCATTATTAAGGATGTGATCTTGTATTAGTACGAGAGAATTAAGTTCACATGAATGAATAAAAATAGTCAACAACAACAAATTAAAGTTATGGAATTCTTTAATTGGAGTTGTAAGTACAGTTTACTGAGTATCATAATGATACAAATAATCTAGATTCGGATTATTGATGTGGAAAGACATCTCGGTAAATGTGCTTTATATAATATGATTATATAGACATGGACCGATATGATTTAAAGTCTTTATCCAAAAACCATTTAACAATAAAGACTTGTAATTCATATCATAACTGATGATCATTTATAGATCAACCTAAATCATGAGTGTTCATGAACTCCTGTTCATGTTTATTAAATCTTTTGATTCATTCGTTAAGGTCTCTTCAAAGAATGAGGCTAATGAATTTTGTTTTGGAGATTTAATATCATGGATGGCTAGGAACATGTATCAACAATACGGAATCTAATATTTCCTAACGGGTCGTATATTAGTTCACTTAAGGGTTAATTCTAGAATTGAATGATTTTGAGCTCAAATCTATAATTAGATTATAGATTAATTATTCACTAGTGAATTAATGGTACTTAAGGAATAAGAAGTAAATTAGAAAGGTAAAATGGTAATTTTTCCATTCTAATTTATGAACTAATTAATTAGAGGGTTGAACTATTGTAAGATGGTTATATCAATGGACGACTTAAGAAAAGATTTCTGTAAAAGTATATCTATAACATAAAGAGTGCAATTATGAATTTATAGTGGAGTAATATCAGAATTAATAAATTAACTATTATAATTAAAGAGTTTAATTATTTAGTTTATTTATTGGAGTTTAATGTTATAGGTCCATGGTCCCCGAAATGGCTCAAACAAACACTGACAAAGGTAAATACAAAAATGGGCAAAAAGGACTTATGTGATAAGTAAAATATTTTTCTATGTATCAAACATAATTATAGTATAATTATGTGTAATTAATTAATTATTTGATTTTACAAAAATATAATTAATTTTGAATTAATTTATTTTTTGGATTTTTGGTATTTAAATAATAATAAAAATTGGGAAAAATCACATGCCATCACTGGCATGTGGTACACGTGTAGCACAGTGCACAGTCACTGTAATACACACATAAGAGACTGAGCAGTTTCTTGGTTCCACAATTTTAGTAATTTAAATATTAAATAAATAATGAGATATTGTAATATGATTAAAATATTATTATTTAAACAAAAATCTGATAACTGATTAGTTGTTTTCAAATTGTTTAAAATAACTAAGATTTTATTTTAATATATTGGATATATTAAATATAGGATATTAGTTTTTCAGAACGTAACTTTTCAGGGATAGAAAAATATCTAGAAATTGGTAACGCCCCGGATAGCCAAGACCGCTACACTGTGTGTTTATAAAGTGCTAGACTTGCTAATCAAGTCAATTAGTTAAAAGCGTGTTACTGAAACTATAGAGGAACTAGGGTTAAAACATTTTGGTCTCAAGAGCCACATTTTCATTAAGAAAATTTCCTGTTTACACGGGATCCCAAAAATGATAAGTTTAAAGACTGTTTACAAAAGTCATAAGGTTTAGATACAATAGCAAACCATATTAAGGCAAACAGACATTTAGGCAATCTCTGTCCCGATCCACTCCTCGACCATGGTGATCGAACAGTTGGCTATGTACATTCCACCCCGCGGCCCTCCATCTCAGGGTTGGTCCAGCTTGCCTTTGCCTTTACCTGCACCACGTAGCACCCGTGAGCCAAGGCCCAGCAAGAAAACACAACAGCAGAGCATAGACAATCAACAGACAAATCAATATCTCCTATTGCATCACAAGTTCTCAACCATATAATCATTCAGTAAAATCAAATATTCAGCACATTAACATGTCATCTCATATCATATATCAGTTCACAAGTGATAACTAGGGCTAGCGCCCTCAGGCCGCTCCCTTCGTTATCCCACTGACTCCGGCCCGCTTAAACCGAGCTCAGTGAATATTAAGCTGTCCTTGGCTACCAGTGGCCGAGCCGCGCCCTGTGCACAAATATGGTGTACGGCACCCTTAGGCCGCTTTTACATGTCCCATGGCATAATACCATCATTGACACGATACAAATATCGGGAGCACTTAGTCCCATCACAATCATATAACCGGGTGCAGTTTTCTTACCTTTCGATTTGCTAGCTTTGATCCCTCGACTCCTTGAGCACGATCCCCCTCGAGCCCTAGCGCTCACCTAAACACAACCATAGGCCAAAGTCATCATCAATCCTTAAGTCCAAAACCTAGCCTCGGGCCAATCCCGAGCCCCCGGGAAGTCCTAGTTCCACCAAACAAGGTGGTGGAATCAAACCCCAAACCCTTGGTCAAAAACCCTTGCAAACAACCCTAAAATCCCTTTCTGAAAACAGGGCAGCGCTACAGCGCTCTTAGGAGGGCGCTACAGCGCTACAAACAGAAGCAAAATCCCCTCAGCATGCATGGCCTAGCGCTACAGCGCCCAAAGGCTAGCGCTGTAGCACTAGTCACAGACAGGCCAACTCCATTTCTCTTCCTGTGATTCCCTCGAACCAAACTCAACCAAAACTTCTCCAAACCTTTGCCAACCTCAAAAACAACCTTATAAACATACTCCACTCATCCCAAGCACCCCAAAAACTCAAAACCCAATCACATGCATCTCTAATCCCAAAATTCACCATAGCTGTCCCTAAGCTCAGAAACTCAGCAAAACCAGTCAAAACATCAGAGTTAAAGGCTTAGAATTTATACCTTTGATGGAACTTCGACCTCAAGTTGTCTCTAGAACTCCTTGGCTTGCTTTTCCTCAACCCTTGGCTCCAACTTTCCTAAAATTCCCCATCAACACAGCTTAGATAACTTAGCTAAGAACTAAAACAAGAACTGAAGAGACTTACAGAATTTTACCTCAAGTATTGGTGGGTTCTTGCTAAACCTCAGCCAATTCCTCAAACCTAGCTTAGGGTCCTTGATGCTCAGCCTAACCCAGCTCTCCTCTGAACTTTGCTCCAAAAATCCTCAAGAAACTGATGAAGGAAGTGTGAACCGACCTAATAAACTCTCTCTGTTTACTCCCTTTCTTTTTCTTTCTTTTCCTTCTTTTCTTTCTTTCCTCAGACTTCTATATTTTTCTACAACTTCCACTAACATAAAGCCTCAGTAATTTCCCCTCCTTAGAAAGCCAAATGACCTTAATGCCCTCCCTTTTATTTCTAACCCTTTAATCCACTTAAGGGCATTCTAGTCATTTTACCCAATTCCCGCTAACTCCTCGAGTGTCTCTAATATTTCCCGCTTAACTCTCGATACCTAATTAATCACCAATAATATTCCTCAATGTCAAGATAGACTCCAGTATACTCACTAAATTCCCATTTATACCCCTAAGCTCACCCCGAGCCGGGTATAAATCCCCGCCATGACTTTTTCGCTACTTTTCTCACTAGGATCGTCTCGAGTCACAGATCACGGATATATCCACATATATCACATATATCAAAACAGTTATGCCCAAAATGGCCAAAATTACGATTATGCCCTTCTAACCTAGTCAGGGCCTACATGCATACTAATACACATAGTCATGCATCTCAAATATTCAAGTAGTCATATAACATGCTTTAGATCATAATCATGCATCTTAATCATCAAAATCACACATAATTCCCATTATGCTCTCTAGGCACACTAATCAAGGCCCTTGAGCCTTATTAGCGAATTTGGGTCGTTACAACTATCCCCTCCTAATGAGAATTTCGTCCTCGAAATTTACCTGAACAACTCGGGATACTGATCCCGCATCACTATCTCA
Source organism: Humulus lupulus (assembly GCF_963169125.1). Classification (NCBI taxonomy): domain Eukaryota; kingdom Viridiplantae; phylum Streptophyta; class Magnoliopsida; order Rosales; family Cannabaceae; genus Humulus; species Humulus lupulus. Next base: position 160,461,052 of record NC_084802.1, on the reverse strand, counting down.
AGCTCCCAGGTCGCTCCTCGACCTTACTATTCCTCCACATCACTTTAACAAGAGGAATCGTCTTATTCCGCAACACTTTATCTTTCCGATCCAGAATCTGAACTGGTTTCTCCTCATAAGCCAAATCTGCCTGTAACTCCAAATCTTCATACCTCAACACATGAGTTACATCTAAGACGTACTTCCGAAGCATAGAAACATGGAATACGTCATGAACTCCTGACAATGATGGCGGCAGGGCTAACCTGTAAGCCACCTGACCAATCCTTTCCAGGATCTCAAATGGTCCAATGAATCTAGGACTTAGCTTGCCCTTCTTCCCAAACCTCCTCACCCCTCGCAACGGTGAAACTCGGAGAAAGATGTGGTCCCCAACCTGGAACTCCACGTCCCTACGCTTAGGATCAGCGTAGCTTTTTTGTCTACTCTGAGATGCGAGCATCCTAGCCCGGATCTTCTCTATAGTTTCACTTGTCCTCTGAACCATGTTTGGCCCCAAATATCTCCTCTCACCCATCTCGTCCCAATGAATGGGTGACCTAAACTTCCTCCCATACAACATCTCGTAGGGAGCCACATCAATCGTTGATTGATAACTATTGTTATACGAAAATTCAATCAACGGAAGATATTTACTCCATGAACCCTCAAAATCAATCACACATGCTCTGAGCATATCCTCCAATACCTGGATCGTCCTCTCAGACTGTCCATCAGTCTGAGGATGAAAGGCTGTACTGAACTTCAACTGAGTCCCCAAAGCCTTCTGCAAACTACCCTAAAACTTGGAAGTGAAGATAGGATCCCGGTCTGACATTATAGACTTAGGAACCCCATGGAGACGTACAATTTCTCTCACATACAACTCAGCATACTGATCCACAGTATATGTCGACCTCACTGGAAGAAAATGGGCTGACTTGGTGTATCTATCTACTATCTCCCACACCGAGTCATGAAGTCCTACTGTCCTAGGTAAACCTCTCACAAAATCCATAGTAATGTCCTCCCATTTCCATTCAGGAATACCCAAAGGCTGAAGCAACCCTGCCGGTCACTGATGCTCAGCTTTCACCTGCTGACAGGTTAAGCATCTGGCAACGTACTCTACCACATCCTTCTTCATCCCGGGCCACCAATATAAAGTCCGTAGATCCTGATACATCTTCGTGGTACCCGGATGAAGTGAGTACAGTGTCGTATGAGACTCATCCAGTATCTCTCGTCTGATCCCCTCATCAGCTGGAACACAAATCCGCCCCTGATACCGAAGTAATCCAACCTCAGAAACAGAATAGTCCTTAGCTACTTCCGCTAAGACATCCTTTCTAACCCTCTGTAACTGAGCATCTGCTAATTGCCCCTCTTTGATCCGCTCTAGCAGGGTTGACTGCAGAGTAATATTAGCTAACCGTCCTACTACCAATTCTATCCCTGCTCTAACCATCTCATCAGCTAACTCCCTCGAGATATGGATAGAACTATACAACTGACCTGGACCTCTCCGGCTTAATGCATCCGCCACCACATTGGCTTTCCCCGGATGGTAAAGAATATCACAATCATAATCCTTTACCAACTCTAGCCAACGCCTATGTCTCATGTTCAGGTTCCTTCTGTGTAAAGAAATATTTCAGGCTCTTATGGTCAGTGTATACCTCGCACTTCTCTCCATACAGGTAGTGTCGCCAAATCTTCAGAGCGAATACCACCGCTGCTAACTCCAAATCATGGGTAGGATACCGCTGCTCATACTCCTTCAGCTGCCGTGATGCATAAGCTATAACCTTTTCATTCTACATCAACACATAGCCTAAGCCCAACCTCGATGCATCGCAGTAAACAACAAACTTCCCTTCCCCCGAAGGAAGACTCAACACTGGCGCTGTAATAAGTCATCGCTTCAACTCTTGGAAACTGTCTTCACACTTGTCTGACCAGATAAACTTCAGATTCTTCCGTGTCAGTTCTATCATCGGTGCTGCTATCTTCGAGAAACCCTCTACAAATCTTCTGTAGTAACCTGCTAACCCAAGGAAACTCCGCACCTCCGAGGCGTTCCTTGGCCTCGGCCAATCCCTAACCGCCTCTATCTTAGATGGATCCACCTTAATCCCATCTACACCTACGATATGTCCAAGGAATGTCACTTCAGGTAACCAAAATTCACACTTCTTAAACTTGGCATACAACTGATGCTCCCTCAACCTCTGAAGAACCCGTCGAAGATAAAGCTCATGCTCTCCCTCTGAACCGGAATACACCAGGATGTCATCGATGAAGACAATAACAAAATGATCCAGAAAATCCTTGAGCACCCTGTTCATTAGATCCATAAAGGCTGTCGGGGCATTGGTCAAACCAAAAGACATGACCAAGAACTCATAGCGCCCATACCGCGTTCGGAAGGCCGTCTTAGGTATGTCCTCATCCTTGATCCTCAGCGGGTGATAACCAAATCGAAGATCAATCTTTGAGAACACCGTCTTACCCTGCAGCTTATCGAACAAGTCATCAATCCTTGGTAGGGGATACTTATTCTTGATAGTTAACTTGTTCAATTCTCGGTAGTCGACGCACATTCTCAAAGTCCCGTCCTTCTTCTTCACAAACAAAACTGGAGCACCCCATGGTGAGTAGCTAGGCCTAATGAACCCCAAATATAGAAGCTCCTGCAGCTGTATCTTTAATTCTTTCAGTTCCGCCGGTGCCATCCTATATGGTGCCCTCGACACTGGCTCTGTCCCTGGCGCCAACTCAATAACAAACTGAATCTCTCTACGTGGCGGCAACCCAGGCAAATCCTCAGGAAACACATCCAGGAACTCGCAAACCAATCTGGTCTCTTCCGGTCCTACTGGTGAAACTTTGGTGGTATCCACCACACTAGCCAGAAAGCCTAAACATCCACCCTGTAACAAATCTCTGGCTCTCAATGCAGATATCCTGGGTACGCGGGGTCCATGCACCGCTCCCACAAAAACAAAGGGATCCTCGCCCTCTGGCTCAAAGGTCACCATCTTGTTCCTGCAGTCAATGGTAGCTCCATATATAACCAGTCAATCCATACCTAGAATCATATCAAAATCTTCCATACCTAACTCAATCAAGTCTACTGATAACTCCCTACCATCAACTATCGCTGGCAGTGCTCTAATCCACCTCCTAGATACTACCAGTTCTCCTGTAGGCAAAATAGTCCCAAACCCCCTGAAGTACTATACTCACTAGGTCTACACAGTCTATCAATCACCTTATCAGATACAAACGAATGCGTAGCACCAGAATCAATCAACACAGTAAAAGGAATGCCAGCACTAGAAAGCTGACCTGTCACTACCGAGGGACTAGCCTCGGCCTCAGCCTGCGTCAGGGTGAACACTCGAGCTGGAGTCAAGCTGTCCACCTTCCCTGTCTCTCCCTTCTTCACTGTCGGGCAATCCTTCCTGAGGTGTCCCACCACCCCGCACACATAGCAGGCCTTAGCCCGACACTCGCCCGGATGGCGTCTCTTGCACCTCGTGCACTTCGGATAAGTCCTCCATGAATCACCGCCTCCCTGGCGGCCACCCTGAGTACCCCGACCTCTCCTATCAGGACCAGAAGCGATCGGAGCATCAGGAGTCTTTCTCTTCAAATCACTGGGGCCTCCGCCCCTACCAGAACCAGAATATGGAGGCACCGCCCTGCGACCCTCCCTTCTCACAGCACTCTCTCTCCATATCTAGTTCTTTGCTTCCTCAGCGGTAAGAGCCTTCTCCACAGCCTGGGCATAAGTTGTTCCTCCAGGAACTGTGGTAATTCTCACATCTCGGGCTATCATAGCATTCAGTTCCCCTGATAAATCTATCTTGCCTAGCTGCATCAGTAGGCACAAGATCTGGTGCGAACTTCGCAAGTCTGTCAAACTTCAGGGCATACTCAGTAACTGTCATACCACCCTGAACCAGCCCCACGAACTCGTTAATCTTCGCTGCCCTGATGGCAACATAATACTTTTGACTAAACAAGTCCTTAAACCCTTCCCAAGTCAATGTAGAAACATCTCTGGTCTGTGATGCCACCTCCCACCAGATTCGGGCATCCTCCCTCAGGATATAAGTGGCACAGGCCACCCTATCATGTCCTTCCACCCTCATGAAATCAAGAATGGTAGTAATCATAGTCATCCACTGTTCAGCCTTCAGTGGATCTGGTCCTCCCTCAAAGATCGGGGGCTGTTGCTTCCTGAACCGCTCATACAACGGTTCCCACTTGTTCCCAACATCAACTGAATGTACTACAGGTACCACTGCAGATGGCACAATAGGGGCAACACTCCCAGATGGAGCCTGCTGCAGAATTCGAATCTGTTCATCTTGGCTCTGAAGCCGAGCCTGCATGTCTGCCATTAACTGCTGCCAGTTCTCAGGGACTGGCGGAGGGGTCTGGCCCTGATCATCATCTCTAGCCCTGGACCGGCTAGACGCGTGGATTTTCTTGAACGCATAACTATTCAAGTCAATCTGCAATCAACGACTCGACAATTAGGCTATGATGACAGGGTAATAACCCTTCCATGATCCATCATTGGAACTCCAATCATTCATAAGCAATCAAAGTATAGCAATTTATCCAGATATTCATTCACATGCACAGCAGTGCTAATAAGCACGCCTCATTAGCATCATGCAATAGTCAAGGGCCAGGCCCTATCAGTATCTCATGCTCCCTACTCATCAAACACATATGAACAATCATATATCACTCAAATCATTTAAGCACATAGTCATGTATACACAATTACCAAACCCTGAGTTGAGCTTGTCTCTCGCAGCGAATGTACATATCCAGCCAGTCTTCAGGACCCATAAACCTAGGACGCTCTGATACCAAGTTGTAACGCCCCGGATAGCCAAGACCGCTACTGATGAGGACACCAAGACTAAAGATCCAAGTCTAGTTCCAGTTGGCCTGGTGACGAGGGCGCGAGCCAAAAGCCTCAGTTTAGGAGCTTGATGAGTCTTATTGTATTTTGTCATCTTATATTTTTATTTAGTCTTTGTTTATTTTTGTGAAAAGTCAAACATTTGACTTGTGTGATTCCAATAGTCCTTTTTGTCTTTAAATTCGGTTTTCATTAGGAAGACAAAAAGGCTTGTTTTTAATTTCGGTTTTCATTAGGAAGACAAAAGGTTGTCTTTAATTTTTCGGTTTTTAGAAGACAAAGGGGCTTGTCTTGATGTAATTTTCGACTATATAATGCCTTGAAAACATTTGGAAAAATGAGATTTTGATGAAATGAAAATATTGTGAGGTTTTCTTCTTGAGTTCTTGAAGAAACTTTTGAACTTATCAAAGGGTTCCTTGTGGCGTTCAACCTGACTTATCAAACGGATTCCCATCCCCGTTTGTGGCGTCTTCCTCATACCAAGGTTCGTGCTTGGCTAAGCATTGGGTCGCGGTTCTTCATTCCCATTTCGTGTGTTCTTGGTGGCTGCCATATTTGGTGTCGGGTTTCACAATCGTTGGTGTGGTTCGTATCAGTTGGTATCAGAGTCTGGAAAAAAAAAAGAAAAGAAAGAAAGAAAGAAAAGAAAGACGAAGAAAACAAAAACCAAGAGGATCCGAACTCTAAAAAAAAAAAAAAAAAAAGAGCCTGGAAACCTGTCTTACAAATTTTTGTTCTAATCTTGTTCCTTATGGTCTAGAGGCCTTTTGACCAAAACCCCACACTAGTGTTCCAAAAATCATCATTTTTCGTCATTTTCACCAATTTTCGTCGGTGTTCGTTTGGTTTGTTTGGTTGGATTTGCTGCTTGAATACTCCATATTACCGTTGGATTAGTTTTGAAAGAACTTAAAGAAGAATACGAGTGGAAAAAGGCAGAGGTGTGAGCCTATTTGAGGGTAAAAGCCATTGAAATTGAGTGAAACACGAGGGGATTTGAGTGAAAATATTATTTGAGCGAAACACGTGAGGGAGTGTGGTGAGGTATTTTCTCCATATTATTCTAACCTTATTTTGCAAATTTCCATCATGGCACAAAATCCAGAGAAAGATGCAAGCAATAATATTCCACCACCTGAGGTTCCGAATCTACAAATGCAAGCATTAATTGGGGAGATGCGAAGGATGATGAGGGCGGAGTGTGAGCAGATACATGAGAGGTTGGATAGGGTAGAAGAGGGAACGCAATGGAGGCCACGGAGGAATAGGGTGTACCAAAGGGAGGATGAGAATGAAGGGGATTTGGAAGGGTTAGTTTCTGATGAAGAGTTTGATAGGATGTCGGCGGGTAACCATAGGAGGTATGGTCGGGATAGAGAAGCTAGGAACCAGGTAGATAATTATATGGGGAATATCAAAATGAGAATCCCAGCATTTCAGGGGAAGAGTGATCCTGAAGCATACCTTGAGTGGGAGAAGAAGATGGAGCTAGTTTTTGATTGTCACAACTACTCCGACATGAAGAAGGTAAAACTTGCTGCCATTGAGTTTACTGATTATGCTATTGTTTGGTGGGATCAGTTGTGCATCAACAGGAGGCGGAGTGGAGATCGCCCTATTGACACATGGGGAGGCCATGAAGAGGGTGATGAGGCGACGGTTTGTACCACCTCATTATTATCGAGATCTCTACCTTAAGTTGCAGGGTCTTCGTCAGGGCTACAGAAGTGTTGATGAGTATTACAAGGAGATGGAGATGGCTATGATTAGAGCCAATGTTGAAGATCGGGAGGCAACCATGGCAAGGTTTTTGAATGGGTTGAACCGAGAGATTGCTGACCCAATCGAGCTACACCATTATGTGGAATTGGAGGATTTGGTTCATACGGCAATCAAATTTGAGAGGCAGCTCAAGAAGGGTAGTTCAAGTTCGAGGTCAAGACCGAGCCCACACAATCCAAGTACAACACCTTGGAGGTCAAACTATCCAAAGAAAGAAGACCAACCCACTTCATCATTTTCACCAAAACCAGCCACCACAGCCACACCACCTCAAAGTAAAACAACTCCTACTTCATCCCATTCTAGTGAGATAAAGTGTTTCAAATGTCAGGGGCGAGGACACATAGCTAGCAAATGTCCAAACAAGCGAGTTATGGTGATTCGAGAAAATGGCGAGCTCGTTTCTGAAGATGAAGATGATCTTGCTGACATGCCACCATTGGAAGATGCTTCTATCGATGATGAGGAGTTTGGGGCAGAATCTGGTGAGATGCTTGCACTAGTCACACGACGAGCCTTAAATTTGCAAGCAAAAGAAGAGGAAGAAGAGGTGCAGCGGGAGAACATCTTTCACACTCGTTGTCATGTGAAAGACAAGGTATGCAGTGTGATTATTGATGGAGGTAGTTGTACTAACGTTGCTAGTTCTTCCATGGTTGAGAAGCTGGGGCTCCCAACGCTTAAACATCCTTGTCCATACAAGTTGCAGTGGTTGAATGATAGTGGTGAAGTGAGGGTTACAAAACAGGTGCTGGTATCATTTCGAATTGGCAAGTATGAGGATGAGGTATTGTGCGATGTGGTTCCCATGCAAGCTGGACACCTCCTTCTAGGAAGGCCTTGGCTATTTGATCGGCGAGTCCAGCATGATGGCTTCACCAACAAGTACTCATTCATGTTCCGTCAACGAACAATCACTCTAGCTCCATTGACGCCAAAGCAAGTATATGAAGACCAAGTGAGGTTGCAAAAATTGAGTGATAAAAAAAAATTGAGTGAGCAAAAGAAGGAGAATGAAAAGATGAATCAGAGTGAGAAAAAAGAGAGACAAAGAGAGAAAAGGGTCGAATCAAGTGAGAGAGAAAAGAAAGAGAAGAGTTCGATCAATGAGGGAAAATTAAAGAGAAAACAAAATAATTTTTATGCAAAAAAAAGTGAGGTGAAGGAGGCTCTTTTAAACACTAACCAACTTGATGCTAACAAGGGTCGTCACAAGCAGGTTTTTGACCCCGGTGATTGGGTATGGGTACACATGAGGAAAGAGCGATTCCCAGCACAAAGACGTTCCAAATTGCTACCTCGAGGAGATGGTCCATTTCAAGTGCTAGAAAGGATCAATGACAATGCCTACAGACTCGATTTACCAGGTGAGTATACTGTTAGTACTACTTTTAATGTTTCTGATTTGAGTCCTTTTGATGCAGGTGCAGATTTGAGGGAAAATCCTTCTCAAGAGGGGGAATGATGAGGACACCAAGACTAAAGATCCAAGTCTAGTTCCAGTTGGCCTGGTGACGAGGGCGCGAGCCAAAAACCTCAGTTTAGGAGCTTGATGAGTCTTATTGTATTTTGTCATTTTATATTTTTATTTAGTCTTTGTTTATTTTTGTGAAAAATCAAACATTTGACTTGTGTGATTCCAATAGTCCTTTTTGTCTTTAAATTCGGTTTTCATTAGGAAGACAAAAGGCTTGTTTTTAATTTTGGTTTTCATTAGGAAGACAAAAGGTTGTCTTTAATTTTTCGGTTTTTAGAAGACAAAGGGGCTTGTCTTGATGTAATTTTCGGCTATATAATGCCTTGAAAACATTTGGAAAAATGAGATTTTGATGAAATGAAAATATTGTGAGGTTTTCTTCTTGAGTTCTTGAAGAAACTTTTGAACTTATCAAGGGGTTCCTTGTGGCGTTCAACCTGACTTATCAAACGGATTCCCATCCCCGTTTGTGACGTCTTCCTCATACCAAGGTTCGTGCTTGGCTAAGCATTGGGTCGCGGTTCTTCATTCCCATTTCGTGTGTTCTTGGTGGCTGCCATATTTGGTGTCGGGTTTCACCACAGTCGTTGGTGTGGTTCGTATCAGCTACACTGTGTGTTTATAAAGTGCTAGACTTGCTAATCAAGTCAATTAGTTAAAAGCGTGTTACTGAAACTATAGAGGAACTAGGGTTAAAACGTTTTGGTCTCAAGAGCCACATTTTCATTAAGAAACATTTCCTGTTTACATGGGATCCCAAAAATGATAAGTTTAAAGACTGTTTACAAAAGTCATAAGGTTTAGATACAATAGCAAACCATTTTAAGGCAAAATAGACATTTAGGCAATCTCTGTCCCGATCCACTCCTCGACCATGGTGATCGAACAACTGGCTATGTACATTCCACCCCGCGGCCCTCCATCTCAGGGTTGGTCCAACTTGCCTTTGCCTTTACCTGCACCACGTAGCACCCGTAAGCCAAGGCCCAGCTAGAAAACACAACAGCAGAGCATAGACAATCAACAGACAAATCAATATCTCATATCGCAGCACAAGTTCTCAACCATATAATCATTCAGTATAATCAAGTATTCAGCACATTAACATGTCATCTCATATCATATATCAGTTCACAAGTGATAACTAGGGCTAGCGCCCTCAGGCTGCTCCCTTCGTTATCCCACTGACTCCGGCCCGCTTAAACCGAGCTCAGTGAATATTAAGCTGTCCTTGGCTACCAGTGGCCGAGCCGCGCCCTGTGCCCAAATATGGTGTACGGCACCCTTAGGACGCTTTTACATGTCCCATGGCATAATACCATCATTGACACGATACAAATATCGGGAGCACTTAGTCCCCATCACAATCATATAACCGGGTGCAGTTTTCTTACCTTTCGATTTGCTAGCTTTGATCCCTCGACTCCTTGAGCACGATCCCCCTCGAACCCTAGCGCTCACCTAAACACAACCATAGGCCAAAGTCATCATCAATCCTCAAGTCCAAAACCTAGCCTCGGGCCAATCCCGAGCCCCCGGGAAGTCCTAGTTCCACCAAACAAGGTGGTGGAATCAAACCCCAAACCCTTGCAAACAACCCTAAAATCTCTTTCTGAAAATAGGGCAGCGCTACAGCGCTCTTAGGAGAGCGCTACAATGCTACAAACAGAAGCAAAATCCCCTCAGCATGCATGGCCTAGCGCTACATCACCCAAAGGCTAGCGCTGTAGTGCTAGTCACAGACAGGCTAACTCTAAATTTCTCTTCCTGCGATTCCCTCGAACCAAACTCAACCAAAACTTCTCCAAACCTTTGCCAACCTCAAAAACAACCTTATAAACATACTCCACTCATCCCAAGCACCCCAAAAACTCAAAACCCAATCACATGCATCTCTAATCCCAAAATTCACCATAGCTGTCCCTAAGCTCAGAAACTCAGCAAAACCAGTCAAAACATCAGAGTTAAAGGCTTAGAATTTATACCTTTGATGGAACTTCGACCTCAAGTTGTCTCTAGACCTCCTTGGCTTGCTTTTCCTCAACCCTTGGCTCCAACTTTCCTAAAATTCCCCATCAACACAGCTTAGATAACTTAGCTAAGAAACAAGAACTGAAGAGACTTACAGAATTTTACCTCAAGTGTTGGTGGGCTCTTGCTAAACCTCTGCCAATTCCTCAAACCTAGCATAGGATCCTTGATGCTCAGCCTAACCCAGCTCTCCTATGAACTTTGCTCCAAAAATCCTCAAGAAACTGATGAAGGAAGTGTGAACCGACCTTAGAAAACTCTCTCTGTTTTCTCCCTTTCTTTTTCTTTCTTTTCCTTCTTTTCTTTCTTTCCTCAGACTTCTATATTTTTCTACAACTTCCACTAACATAAAGCCTCAGTAATTTCCCCTCCTTAGAAAGCCAAATGACCTTAATGCCTTCCCTTTTATTTCTAACCCTTTAATCCACTTAAGGGCATTCTAGTCATTTTACCCAATTCCCGCTAACTCCTCGAGTGTCTCTATATTTCTCGCTTAACTCCCGATACCTAATTAATCACCAATAATATTCCTCAATGTCAAGAAAGACTCCAGTATACTCACTAAATTCCCATTATACCCCTAAGCTCACCCCGTGCCGGGTATAAATCCCCGCCATGACTTTTTCGCTACTTTGCTCACTAGGATCGTCTCGAGTCACAGATCACGGACATATCCACATAATAAGGTGGTCTCGACAATTATCACATATATCAAAACAGTTATGCCCAAAATGGCCAAAATTACGATTATGCCCTTCTAACCTAGTCAGGGCCTACATGCATACTAATACACATAGTCATGCATCTCAAATATTCAAATAGTCATAATAACATGCTTTAGATCATAATCATGCATCTTAATCATCAAAATCACACATAATTCCCATTATGCCATCCAGGCACACTAATCAAGGCCCTTGAGCCTTATTAGTGAATTTGGGTCGTTACAAAATCTCTCTCAGAGAAAGAGAACAGTGACACAAACAAAAGTCACTATTCTTCACAAAACCTAGGTCCAAACTTTATCAAATCTCATGTGTTGAGAACATCTGATAAATAGTTTTTTTGCCTATTGTTTGTATAGCAAGCCCACACTCGTTCTTTGTGTGCTGAGAACATTTTGGAAGATCTTGGTGTGAGATCTCAAGGATTTAGCCATACAAAAAGATAGCAGCAAGGAAGGACCTAAGGTAATTTTTCTATTCATGTCTTTGATTCAATATATATATGCATGTGAAGAAGTAGATCTAGAAATCTTATAGGATTACACCAACAATTTGATTGTTGTTCCGCTGCGTATAATCTCTGATTTGATCAATAAATACCAACAAATGTTACTAGAGTCATCTTCACACATATATATATTGAATCTGTGTGGGTTTACTTTTATGCATTTATTTATTTTGATGAATGAATGGATGGCTTAATGTGATTGAATGCATGAGAATGTTGAATCGTTAATTGTATGGTGGTTTTATGTTAGGATTTGTTTATGATTAGATCATTGTGTAAGACATTAAAGGGCATAGGGTTTATGTAATTTTATTTGGTTTTTGACACCATAAAATTGTAATTCCGATCACAGAAAAGTCAGAATGGAGCCGGGATTCAGAATTCAGCCACCGCTCCTCCGAGGCCGACCTCCGAGCCGCTGCCGGGACGTCGTACGGACGTCTGTACGGTTCTGTACAACCCGGCCCCGGCAACCCCGTTTGACGCCACGTGTCCTCGTCCTGCTGGTCCAGAATTTTTTTTTATTTTCTAAAATTATTCTGTTATTTTTAAAAAAATTTAAATGTTAAATATCCTATTTATTAGAAATTTGATATTTAAATAAAGTGATAATTTTTTTATCCTAACAAACATTTTTTTTGAAAATCTAATTTCAAAACTTAATTTTAAATATAACAGATTTTATTTAATTATTTCAGTTTCTAATTTTAATTAAAAGTTGTTTTAATTAAAAAGAAAAAGAAAAATAATGATTATTTAAAGGTTTGTTTTAATTAATCTAAAATAATTATAAAATTGTTTTCTTATTATTATTCTGGACCAGCAACGACACATATCCTACCGAAAGTAAAGTAAAGAAGCCCGATGGAGATCAAGGCGGTTTTTTTTTTAATTTTATAAAAGTGGTTGTAAAATTAGAAATACCCAAAAGCACCCGATTCAACATTTATTGTTTATTTATTTATTTAAATAATTATTTTCATGTGATTGATAACATGTTCATGCATTGTATGCCATACATAAAAACCCACACAATCATAATCATGCATCTCATTTGTAGAAACATGATTATTAGGATTGTCCTATATGTTTATATGAATTGTTTTGTGAAATTAATTGCATGTAAATTACTTAGTTTTATTTTGAAAACTTGGGAAAATATCACACCAATTTTTAAAGTCTTTATGACTTATTTTCTTTAAACCAACTTTATTGTAAAAGTGTTTTTTAGTAAAGTTTAGATGAACATGATTGGTAATTTAAAATTGGATATGGACCTAGAAACTCGCTTTCTTTCCAATTTTAATTATGTTCATAAGGTTTAAAGATGTTATAATTAATTTGGAATTAATTAGGTTAAAAACACTTATTTCAAAATAGTGTGTGGGAGAGGGTTTATATCTCAAACATAACCCATGGTCTCCATGATTAATATAACACAGTGAGATATGAATAGCGCCTCGCGACGACTTTGTTTTCGTCCCCCTAAGGAAGGTGTCTAGGCATATCAATAGCAAGGTTGTATTTCTTACATAGATAGGAACTAATGATGTATTTTAGGCTTGACTGACTAAGGCAGCATGTCCTAAGTTAAGTCATGAACTCCGAAATAATGGGTTACACTCACAAAGTTATGATTAAGCTCGTGCAGTGGATAATCATAACTTGACCAAACTAAGCGGTACTTTAATGTTTAAAAGAGAAAATAAAGAGTTATTTTAAGTATTAAACAATAAAGATAAGAATGTCTTATAAATTCTCTAAAATTAATTTGAACGACCTTAAGGCGGAACTTTAATTGTTAGAAAATTTTATCGTGGAAATTAATCTTTATTTTATGTGTTTTAATTGTGCTCATGCATCACGTTTAATTTCCGAAATTTTGATATTTATTTTTCTAATTATAATAATGATACGAACCACACCAACGATTGTGGTGAAACCCGACACCAAATATGGCAGCCACCAAGAACACACGAAATGGGAATGAAGAACCGCGACCCAATGCTTAGCCAAGCACAAACCTTGGTATGAGGAAGACGCCACAAACGGGGATGGGAATCCGTTTGATAAGTCGGATTGAACGCCATAAGGAATACCCTTGATAAGTTCGAATAGTCTCTTCAAGAACTCAAGAAGAAAACCTCTCAATTTTCATTTCATCAAAATCTGCCTTTTCCAAACGTTTACAAAGGCCTAATATAGGCGAAAATTACATCAAGACAAGCCCCTTTGTCTTCCTAAAGAAAACCGAACATTAAAGACAACCCTTTGTCTTCCTAATGAATACCGAAAATTAAAGACAACCCTTTGTCTTCCTAATGAAAACCGAAATTTAAAGACAACCCTTTGATGTAATTTGGAAAAATCAGATTGTGATCACATGAAATTTGTGAGTTTTTCTTCTTGAGTTCTTGAAGAAACTATTAGAACTTATCAAGGGGTTCCTTGTGGCGTTCAATCCGACTTATCAAACGGATTCCCATCCCCGTTTGTGGCGTCTTCCTCATACCAAGGTTCGTGCTTGGTTAAGCATTGGGTCGCGGTTTTTCATTCCCATTTCGTGTGTTCTTGGTGGCTGCCATATTTGGTGTCAAGTTTCACCACAATCGTTGGTGTGGTTCGTATCACATGGGCCTATGAAATCAAGCTCCAATAAGTTATCATAAATCTAACAAATAAATTTACTAACTTATTAATTCCTCGTGACTCCACTATAGACTCGGAATTGCACTCTTGAATTCATAGAACGCTCTATAACAAATATAGATACGCTATTAATTATCCATTGTTACAACCATAACTGTCACTCAATCCTCTATAGATGGTCTACAATGAGATAGGACTAAAATACCGTTTTACCCCTCATTGTATTTTATCCTTAAAACACTTAGTTCCTTGTAAATGATATTTCAGTAAACTAATTTAATTACTGAAATGAGATCTCTATCATTTAACACCTTGAACCAAACTAAAAGGAAACCATCGTTTCACTTCTTCATCAGAAGCTATAGATGTTCATATCTATGATTAACACTCCCACTCAATTATACTACCAAGTTCCCAAGATGTAAGTATGGGCTAGTCCATAGGGTAAGCTGGTAACAAACAAGTCAAAGAACTCAAATAATACAATTAGTTAGAATACTAACCACTCAGAATTGAGATTGAATTGACCCATGGTCAACTATATGATATGACTAGAATAGATAATAACGGTATGTTTACTTATCTTATCAACTGTCAATATCGGTCCAGTCCGATGTAACAAATACATCCGACCTTATCTACTTTGCTAATGTTCTGGAAAGAACATAACACTGTAATGTGTAAGTAGATCATATCGTAGATTGGCAAGTCAGTGTAAATCCTGTGCACTGACTAATCTTAGGACTAACTTATTTTGAACATATAATCATATTTATATTCCACTGTGATTACGTCACTATAAATAAGATTAGCTATATGTTCGGGATTTAATAGAAGCTTATATTAAACAAATAATCATGAAAATAAAACATGTGAGCAAAGTGATTAACCAAGTCAAAAAATGATTTCTATTCTTTTATTGATAATAAAATGAGATTACAAAGAATATGGGTTTTAATTAGGGCATAAAACCCCAACAAACCCCCACTTGCACTAATTGAAACTAATGTCTTAATTCTACTAATCCCATTTCCTTGATATGCTTATCAAATGTAGCTTCTGGTAGTGTCTTTGTAAATGGATCCGCAAGATTGTCTTTAGTTACAATCTTCATAACCTTCACATCTCCCCTGGCCACATATTCTCGAATAATGTGATACTTCCTTTCTATATGCTTACTCCTCTTGTGACTTCGAGGTTCTTTCGAGTTGGCTATCGCTCCTGTATTGTCACAAAACAACACAAGCGGTTTATCCATTTCTGGAATAACACCAAGATCCGAATAGAACTTCTTTAGCCAGACAGACTATTTCCTTAGCTGCTTCTGACGCGACTATGTACTCTGCCTCCATGGTGGAATCTGAGATTGCAGACTGCTTTACGCTTCTCCAAATCATAGCTCCACCCCCAAGAGTAAACACCATTCCAGAAGTAGACTTCCTGTCATCGACATCAGTTTGAAAATCTGAATCGGTGTAGCCTACAGGGTTCAGAACATCACCCTTGTAGACTAACATATAATCCCTAGTCCGTCTCAAATACTTCAGGATATGCTTAACTGCTATCCAATGTTCCGGTCCTGGGTTTGACTGATACCTGCTCACTACTCCCACTGCATAGCAGATATCTGGTCTAGTACAACATGGCATACATCAGACTTCCAACTGTAGATGCGTAAGGAACTTTTCTCATTGCATCTTCCTCTTCAGGTTTCTGGGGAGACTGCTTCTTTGAAAGATGAATTCCATGGCGGGATGGTAGATGCCCTTTCTTTGAATTTTTCATTGAGAAACGTTCAAGCACTTTATCTATGTAAGCTGCTTGAGATAGAGCTAAGAGTTTGTTCTTTCTATCCCTGATGATCTGGATACCTAGAACATAACTTGCTTCACCCAAATCCTTCATCTGGAATTGAGTGCTCAGCCAATTCTTCACGTCTGATAATTTCTTAACATTGTTTCCAATGAGTAAGATATCTTCTACATAAAAAACCAGGAATACTACTATTTGATTTGCCTTCAGTTCGTAAACACAGGGCTCATCAATAATTTGTTCAAAGCCATAGGTTTTGATTATTTCATCAAACCTAAGATTCCAGGAATGAGAAGCTTGCTTAAGTCCATAGATGGACCTATTCAACTTGCAAACTTTTCCTTCTTGTCCAGAAACTTTAAATCCTAAGGCTTTTCCATATAAATGACTTCGTCAAGCTTTCCATTAAGAAAAGCTGTCTTGACGTCCATTTTCCAGATCTCATAGTCGAGAGCGGCTGTTATGGATAGGGGGGTGTGAATGGATTTGAGCATGGCTACCGGACTAAAAGTTTCCTCATAGTCCATGCCTTCTCTTTGGGCATAACCCTTTGCCACTAATCGAGCTTTATAAGTCTTGATATTTCCATCAACACCTCATTTATTCTTGTAGATCCACTTGCATCCAATGGCCCTAAAGTTACTAGGTGCTTCCACAAGATCCCAGACAGAATTTGAGTACATGGACTCCATTTCCTGTTTCATGGCTTCGAGCCATAGTTCCTTTTTAGGGCTAGCCATTGCCTGTTTGAAAGACAACAGATCATCATCACTAGTGTCACCAACAACCATATTGGTTTCACCATCCAGACCATAGCGAACTGGGTTCCTAGAAACCCTCCCACTACGACGAGGCTTCGTGACTGTTTGCTCAGGAATAGTAGTACTTTCTTCATTTAAATCAACTTTTGTCGGTTGGACATGAAGAGTGGGAATTTCATCATTAACTTGCGTTGATGATGATAGAACATTGGTTGGAGTCAATTCTTTAACCATCTTCTCTAAAACTACTTTGTTGCGAGGTTTAAAGTTCTGGACATAGTCATTTTCCAGAAAAGTAGCATTTGTAGAAGTAAACACTATCTTTTCTGAATGACTATAGAAAAGTCCATCCCGAGTACCTTTAGGATAGCCAACAAACATGCAAACTTCAGTTCGCGGTTCTAGCTTTCCCTCCTTTTTCCTCAGGACATGAGCGGGACACCCCTAGATTCTATAATGGCGTAAACTAGGCTCACGATCATTCCAGCGTTCTAAAGGTGCTTTGGGGATTGATTTAGACGACACCACATTGATAATGTCGTTCGCGGTTTCAATTGCATGTCCCTAGAACGAAGTTGGTAGAGTTGAGTAACTAAGCATGCATCTAACCATTTCCAATAAAGTTCTGTTCCGACGTTCCGCTACACCATTTTGTTGCGGAGTACCTGGGGCAGTAAGTTGTGATAAAATCCCAAGTTCAGTTAAATGATCTTGGAACTGCATATCCAAATATTCTCCACCCCTATCAGATCGCAAGATCTTTAACGTTTCACCTAATTGGTTCTGAGCCATTGCTAGGAATTCCTGAAACTTTTAAAATGTTTATGATTTTCTATGCATTAGGTAAAGACATGAGTATCTAGAGTAATCGTCAATGAAAGTGACGAAATACTCAAAACCACCCCTGGCTTGTACATTCAAAGGTTTACAAACATCTGAATGCACAAGACCAAGTGGTTCTTTGGCCCTATCACCTTTTGCAGAGAATGGACGCTTGGTCAGTTTGCCTTCTAGACAAGATTCACAGACAGGAAATTCACCTAAGGTGAGTTCCCTCAAAGGTCCGTCATTTGTAAGTCTTTGAATCCTATCATAGCCAATGTGACTTAGTCTCAAGTGCCATAAATACGTCATATTATCGTTATCGGTCTTTTGACGTTTATTGGTCCTAGGTTTGGCTACTTTGAATAAATCATTGTTAAGAGCGAGGGGTTCATTAGGTCGCATAATATAAAGCCTGTTTTCCAAACATGCAATACACAATTGTGATCCATTGAAAGAAATGGATATATTAAAACTTGTGAAAGTCATAACAAATCGTTCTAATTTCAACATGGAAATTGAAATTAAATTTCTACTAAAATCTGGAATAAAAAATACATCATTTAAAAGTAAAAATTTATTTCTGAACTTCAGACGAGCTCTTCCTCTAGCTTGGACCGTAACAAACGCTCCGTTCCCAACTCTAACCTTTAAGCCGCCTTCGTCCACTTCCTCCCACGATTCAAGAAGCTGTAAAGAGTTACAAACATGGTTAGTAGATCCAGAATCAATAATCCAAACAGATTTATCATTCTCTAAAACACATGTTTCTAAGATAAATGAACTATAATCATTACCTTTGTTTTTCTCTGCTAGAAACTTGGGGCAATCTCGTTTCCAATGCCCCTTCTCTTTGCAGTGAAATCACTTATCTTTACCTTTCTTTTTTTCTTGTTCTTCCCCTTAGGTGTCTGTGCACTAGTCTTTGCAGCCTTTGCAGGCTTGGGGTTGTTGTTTTGTCCATTCTTCCTCTTGTTTCCAACTTTCGAAGCTTGGTTAGCTTCAGCCTTAGCTAGATCAGCAGCAACAACAGTAGTCTTATTTTCACCTCCTTTACTACGTCCACGCATGACAGGTTCAATAAACTGAAGCTCGTTCATGAGATGAGTCAGACCATAGTTGAGTTGATCACGAACGTGTAGACACGATGCCATTCGAGCATTCATAGTGTCATCACGTCTGTGCGGAGACGGTGATATCCAAGCATTTACGGTGCAATCACGAGCATTGACGGTGCCATCACGAACGTGGGGACACAATGCTCATTCTGGGGTTTGTTTCCTCAATCATGACGAACTCGGAGTTGTCACCAATCAACTTTATGTTGATATTCTGCTTCCAATTAAGGAAGTTTTCTCTAGTGGGTTTCTCCATCGAAAGTTGAGAAAGGATGGGAGTAGACATAGACACTACTTAACTTAAAACTACAAATTACCAATAAAATAGAAATCAATCACATTTACTCAATAAAACTTATATTCACAGATATTTCAAGAAATAGCACAACATATACCAAAAATATATAAGATATGAGAAAAAAAATACCAAAAACAATCATATCTCTGTTTCTTTAGATTTTTAACTAATCTATGATATCCTTGTCCCGGTTGGCGAGAGTAAAAAATAACACTAGTTGAATAGAGTTGTAAACTCATTTAATAATGGACACCATTATTAACAACCTACTATTATTCGATCAAAATAAGAAAACAAAATCTCTTATTTTATGAGCTAGACCCACGGTTTCAATAATCATAGATTTAGTCCTAGTAGTCACCGTAGTGGTGAGTCTAGTAGAATTTGACCTATATAATTATCTATCTTTCGAGATCTAACCTTGTCAAAATAACTAATGAACACCTTCCGTAGGGGGACGAATCAAAGCGCCTTGAGGCCCCATTAAGCTATTGACTATGTTAAACCAACGATGGAGATCGAATAAAATTATTAAAATAAGCTCATTATAAAATTAAAAATAGTATTTTTATTATTTATTTTTAGAAAATTAATGACTATGGTTTTACCAAAAAAATTAAACAGATTAAAATTTTTAAAACCAAAGTCCTATAATTTCCTATTAATTCTAAAGTGTCACATTGAAACAAATTCAATTAATTTAGAATTAATTTGTTGCTAATCAATATTTAGGATTTAACTAATATAATGAACCTATACAATTAAGTCCAACTCAAGTAAATGGGCCTTAACAATTGGGCTTGTATGGAGGAGGGCTGGGTCCAGTATGTCGTTCCCACTACAAACGCCCCCTATCTTCCATACAAGGTCCAAAAGACAAGAATTTAAACATTCGTTTTATTAATTGTTATTAATTGATTAGGCCCACTATAGTCATGCAAAGCAAATGGGCCTTCACAAGTGGAATCACCCACAAGAGAGGAATTTAAACTTTACATTTTCTAATGGGCCCAAATAAAACCTATCATTTTATGAATATTTTATTTGGCAAAATATCATATATCTAACAAACATATGAGCCACTATATGCATCTAAGCCCAATTGCAAAAATACCACATATAGTGCAAACAGACATGTTATAATTGGATGGGCCTAATCATATTACTATATGAGCAATTCTATGAATTTATGCAAAAATATCACAATTTATTTCATTTCCAAAAATACCACAATTAATTATCTAAAAATTTTCAAAAAAAATCAAATTAATTAAATTTTTACAAAAAATAAGTCAATTTAAATGAAATTTATCAACAATTAACAATAGTTAATTTAAATTTCATTTATCAACAATCAACTTGGTTTTAGGTTAATTTGAAAAAAAAATATTAATTTAATTTAAATAGGATTTATCAACAATTAACTAAATTTAATTTAAATATCATTTATTAAAAAAATATTTTATTAATTGGTTGAAAAAATGATATTTTTCAAAATTTAACAAATTTTAAATTTTAAAATCAATATCTTAACTATTTTCCAAAAATATCTTGTGTTATTATAACTATTAGCTAATATTTTAACCATTTTAAAAAATAAAATATAAATAGTTCTAACAACCCTAAAATATCTCAAAATAGTTAATCAAATTCAAATATCCATAAAAATATCTAACTATCAATATTCAAATTTCAAATAATTTAAATATTAAAAACTATAGAATAAAAAGATATTTATATTTTCAAATAAAGATTTAATAAAAAAAATCAAGAATTTAAATGAAAATATCTCAAATATCTGATATCATAATTCTAATATTTTAATATTTTAAAATATTTAAAATTAATTGTTAGTCTATTTTTAAATTTGAATTTGAATCTATGTAGAAAATATTTAATTATTTAAATCTCAATTAACAAAAATATCTTATTTAATTTTTTTTAAATACATAACAAATCTGATATTTTTGGCTTTGATTATAAATAATAAATATCCACAATTTAAATTTTCTTTAATTTAAAAAAAATTAATTTTTTTTGGATGAATAGTACCCGTGGGTATTGTTCACCGTGGCTGGTGCGCGTGGGCGCGCGCAGGCGTGCGCGCGCGGGCATGCGCGCACGCATGGGGAGCCAGGCCAAATTTTTTCCAAAATATTTTTTGAGCAGTTTTTCAAACCAAAACTATTTTCTAATTAATTTTTAACATGTTTTACACAAAATAAAGCATATATAAAAATTAATAGCATAGAAAACACAACAAAATAACCTAAAATTTGCTAAAATTCACATAAAATCAATATGCTTCATAAAAACATGAAAGCCATCCAATTATTCAAACATATCAAATAATCCAATTTTAAACATGTTCATGCATGAAAATAAATATTACCAAAGGCTCTGAGGCCAGTTGTTAGGAAAACTTATACAGGATCTTTATTTATTTTCATGTATATCTAATATTAAACAAATTAATACGAGATAGCCTAAAACATGTTTCTAAAATTTAATTCAAAGAGAAACAAAGAATAGAATACTTACAGTATACGCAGCAGAATGAAAGAGTCATTCCTTCAGTTTTTCTAACTCTTGTATCCTCTCTGTCGCAAAGTATTATCAAGAAACTGAACCGATCTTCTATTTTCTTCACAGCCTTCCAATGTATCCTTAGAATCACCTAGACTAGTGTGGGCAATTCTCAGAGAAGAAGAGAAAATAACAAAGAGGCTTAGAAAATGATGACATCAAGACTAACGACCCAATTCAAGTTCCAGTTGGTCCGGTGACGAGGGCGTGAGCTATGAGATTCAAAGAAGAACTTAACCACTTAGTCCGGAGAATTCTACAACAGGAAGAGGTCGAGTTCACTACTAAGGGTGAACAAAAGCTTGTGTTGCTCATCAAAGTTGATTCAGTTTAGGAGCTTGTTTCCTTTATTTATTTTGGGCTTTTGTTATTTGGAGTCAAAAGACATGTCATTTTGGGCTTTTGTTTTGGGCCTTTTCATTATTGTTATTTTAGGGTTTTTATTTGTCTAAAAACCCTCCTTGTATTTTCGGCTATATTAGGGCTTGTGGACAACTCGGAATTCAGATTGTTTTGTTAATGAAAAATATTGAGAGTTTTCTTCTTGAGTTCTTGAAGAGACTTTTTGAACTTATCAAGGGATCCTTGTGGCGTTCAAACCTGACTTATCAAACGGAAATCCATCCCCGTTTGTGGCGTCTTTCACTATACCAAGGTTCGTCCTTTGCTAAGTATTGGGTCGCGGTTATCCATTCCAAGTTCGAGTGTTCTTGGGCTGTTTGTCCAGATTTGGTTCGGGTTTTGTCACATTTGTTGGCGTGGTTCGTATCAGAAAAGGACTTGTGTTTAGAGAGAATCTAAAACTATCAGAAAACCAGTGATTAAACTTATGTTTTGACTTCTCTCTAAGCACTCCTTTTATAGACTCAATTAGGTCATTTAATTTAATTAAAAAATCAATAAAATAATAGCCATTTTAAAGCCCTAGGTCAAAATTATCATGGGCTTTAGGCCCGTGAAATTTCCTATTTGATTATATGCTTATTGGACTTAAAATCAAGACCTGTATTATTTTCTATTGATTTAATTAATTAAATAATTAAAATCCTTCATCAAATTAATTATTTATAATTTGAACTTTGATTTAAACTTATTTATTAATTTAGATACCAATTTATCTTAATTAATAAATCTGCCATAATTTATCTTTTCTTTTCAAAATTACACAACTCTGTGAAACTATCCAAAATTGACCTGGTCAACTTTGATAATTCTAATTGATAATTAAATCAATTAATTGAGACTATCTAGATGATTTTATCCAAGGTACAATGGGGACCATGGGCCTATGAAATCAAGCTCCAATAAGTTCTCATAAATCTAACAAATAAATTTACTAACTTATTAATTCCTCGTAACTCCACTATAGACTCGGAATTGCACTCTTGAATTCATAGAACGCTCTATAACAAATATAGATATGCTATTTATTATCCATTGTTACAACCATAATTGTCACTCAATCCTCTATAGATGGTCTACAATGAGATAGGACTAAAATGTCGTTTTACCCCTCATTGTATTTTATCCTTAAAACACTTAGTTCCTTGTAAATGATATTTCAGTAAACTAATTTAATTACTGAAATGAGATCTCTATCATTTAACACCTTGAACCAAACTAAAAGGAAACCATCGTTTCACTTCTTCATCAGAAGCTATAGATGTTCATATCTATGACTAACACTCCCACTCAATTATACTATCGAGTTCCCAAGATGTAAGTATGGGCTAGCCCGTAGGGTAAGCTGGTAACAAACAAGTCAAAGAACTCAAATAATACAATCAGTTAGAATACTAACCACTCAGAATTGAGATTGAATTGACCCATGGTCAACTATATGATATGACTAGAATAGATAATAACTGTATGTTTACTTATCTTATCAACTGTCAATATCAGTCTAGTCCGATGTAACAAATACATCCGATCTTATCTACTTTTGTAATGTTTTGGAAAGAACATAACACTGTAATGTGTAAGTAGATCATATCGTAGATTGGCAAGTCAGTGTAAATCCTGTGCATTGACTAATCTTAGGACTAACTACATATAATCATATTTATATTCCATTGTGATTACGTCTTAGCTATATGCTCGGGATTTAATAGAAGTTTATATTAAACAAACAATCATGAAAATAAAACATGTGAGCAAAGTGATTAACCAAGTCAAAAAATGATTTCTATTATTTTATTGATAATAAAATGAGATTACAAAGAATTTGGGTTTTAATTAGGGCATAAAACCCCAACAGTGGCAAGATGCCACAGTCACCGCCGCTCAGCTAGGATGATGACCCCCATCATTCCCTCAAGCACTTAGGCGAAAACGGATCTCATCAACACAAGTCTACTCCTCCCATAAAGCGAAGTTAAGCTGTTGCCAAAGACCCTAGCTAATCGCCAAATGAGGAGGAGAAAGTCCTAGCCGATGGCCCTAACTAATCACACTAGTCAATCGCCCTAGCCAATCACGCTAGCCAATCTCCCTAGCCAATTAGGTGCTAGCCGATTAGGAGCTAGCCAATCGCCCTAGCCAATCGTGCTAGCTGATCCACAGCTAGCCAATCGCCAGGAGCGCTAGCCAATCGTTGGTGGCCCTTGTAATATATGCCTTTTGCATTTCATGGGTATTGTGGTAATTTTGGCCTGTGAGGGCAATTTGGTAATTTTTGCAGATGCATATGTGAATTTTTTTTTATTATTTCATGATAATGTGTGATTTATTTCATGATTATGATATGTGTATGTATGGTAGCGCCAAGAGACAATTCCTTCAAGTATTGAGGGTTTAAGTGCCAATTGTAATATCCGCTTTTACTAGTAAGGGTATTATGGTAAATTGTATGACATTATGTGTTTAATTATAAGAATTATGATATGTGTTTATTGAGTTTTTTAGAAACTAGAATTATGAAAGATAAGAGAGCTTAAAAGGAAAGGATTCATAATATGCAAGCAAGGATTGTACGTGGTTGGGGCGTTAATGAGCCTTAGTCCATGAGTTAGCTGTATTAGAGCTTAGAGAGCTTGTGACAATGGATTTTTCTGCAAGTTTGAGTAGAATAATTGCTTACAAGAGAAAATCTGGGATCCCCACTACAGTGCACAACTGACCCTATTTATATGCAGTTAGGTGCAATGGGCTTGGGCCGGACTAATCCGAACCCAATAGGGATGTAATCATAGTTTGCTCGCTAATGGAGCCATAATATAACGAATGTTGCTTAATAAATCATATTTCTTGGGGCCCATTGGCCCGGGATGGGCATAGCCAAGTCTTACAGTTGCCAACAGTACATAACCTCTGACTGGTCCGCATGGGCTTCAAAGGGGATCCTGGGGACAGGATCTGTCAGAGTAGTGGCAGTACTATTTCCTAGGAACAGTGTATGTTCTGTGTGTAACCTCTACTGCAAGTTAGTTGAGGAGACCAACTTCCGTGTTTCTCAGGGACCTGCCACCTCTATTGGCATCCTGGAGGATACAGGTAGGTCGGGATTGAGAAGATGAGTTGGGCCTGCACCTTGGTTCTGGTTCCTAGAGGATACGGGTAGGTTGGGACTGGGAAGATGAGTTGGGCCTGCACCTTGATCCCGATTCTTGGAAGATACGGGTAGGTCGGGACCGGGAAGATGAGTTGGGCCTGCATCTTGGTCCCGGTTCCCGGAGGATACAAGTAGGTCAGGACTTGGAATATGAGTTGGTCCTGCACCTTGGTCCTAGTTCCCGGAGGATACGGGTAGGATGGGACCAGGAAGATGAGTTGGGCCTGCACCTTGGTCCCGGTTCCCGGAGGATACGGATAGGTCAAGAGCGGGAAGATGAGTTGGGCCTCCACCTTAATCCCGATTCCTGGAGGATACGAGTAGTTCGGGACCGAGAAGATGAGTTGGGCCTGCACCTTGGTCTCGATTCCCTTGTAATGTTCACGCCCATCGAACGTTGTTGGGTTCATTGACGATTGGGCTCTCAGGACTTTCTTCTTCCCTATTCATCCGGCTCAGGAGGGGCCTGGATCTCTTTGAGGGAGCCTATGGACCCATCGTGTAATGCCACATATCCCGAGGGAAAATAGGGATAGCAATTACCCCAAGTCATCATTTGTGTTTGCATGGTGGAGACTTGCCTTACTCTCCTGGATCAAATCCAAATATCCCGGGTAGGGATTTGGTTAAACTTAAGACTCAAGTTTCAATGGTTCTTGGCCATGCAAAGGAAAACACGTGTAGGGATTTTGTTATCAAGGACCACGTTAGGTCTGGAACACTTTATAGGTGTTGGGTTTTGAACCCCGCAGACACAGTACGTTCGGGATGGGACTAGGCTTTGAGCCTTGCATCCCATTGGGTTTTGAACCCCCCAGACCATTTATGTCTGGAATGGGACTAGGCTTTGAGCCTTGTGTCGCATTGGGTTTTGAATCCCCCGGACAATGTATGTATGGGATGGGTCTAGGCTTTGAGCTTGCGTCCCATTAGGTTTTGAACCCCCCAGACCATGTATGTCCGGGTTGGGTCTGGGCTTTGAGCCTTGCGTCCCTTGGGTTTTGAACCCCCCAGACCATGTATGTCCGAGAAGGGACTGGGCTTTGAACCCCCCAGACAATGTATGTCAGGGATGGGACAGGGCTTTGAACCTTGTGTCCCATTGGGGTTTGAACCCTCTAGACCATGTATATCTGGGATGGGACTGGCTTTGAGTGTAACGACCCAAATTCACTAATAAGGCTTAAGGGCCTTGATTAGTGTGCCTGGAGGGCATAATGGGAATTATGTGTGATTTTAATTATCAAGATGCATGATTATGAGTTAAAGCATGTTATATGACTATTTGAGTATTTGAGATGCATGACTATGTGTATTAGTATGCATGTAGGCCCTGATTAGGTTAGAAGGGCATAATCGTAATTTTGTCCATTATGGGCATAACTGCTTTGATATATGTGATAATTGTTGAGACCACATTATTATGTGGATATATCTGTGATCTGTGACTCGAGACGATCCTCGTGAGCAAAGTAGCGAAAAAGTCATGGCGGGGATTTATACCCGGCTCGGGGCGAGCTTAGGGGTATAAATGGGAATTTAGTGAATATACTGGAGTCTATATTGACATTGAGGGAATGTTATTGGTGATTAATTAGGTATCGGGAATTAAGCGGTAAATATTAGAGACACTCGAGGAGTTAGTGGGAATTGGGTAAAATGACTAAAATGCCCTTAAGTGGACTAAAGGATTAGAAATAAAGGGGAGGGCATTAAGGTCATTTGGCTTTTTAAGATGGGTATTACTGAGGCTCTATGTTAGTGGGATTTGTAGAATATTACAAAAGTCTGAAAAGAGAAAAGAAAGGAAAAATAGAGTGGTTTTCCTTTGAGTCGGTTTGTGGTTCTCTTACCACTTTTCTCCATTCTTCTTGAAGTAAAATTCAGAGGAGAGTTAGTTCAATTAAGCCACAAGGTTACTGAGCTAAGATTGAGGATTTGACAAGGGTTTAGCAAGGTTAGGCCATCACTTGAGGTAAGGTTCTGTAATCTCTTCAGTTGTTGGTTTGGTTTCTGAATTATGGTGTATAAGTTGAATTTGATGGGGAACTTTGGGGAAATGCAGGGCAAAGGTTAAGGAAAAGCAAGCCAAGGAAGTCTAGAGACAGCTTGTGGTCGAAATCCTATCAAAGGTATAAAGTCAAAACTCTAACTTTGCTGTTCAATTGGTTTTTGCTGAGTTTTAGTGTTTAGGAGTGGCTATGGTGAATTCTGAGTTTGTGGATGCATGTACTTGAGTTCTAGATATTTGGGGTGCTTGGGATGAGTAGAGTATGGTCATAGGGTTGTTTTTGAGTTTGGGAAAGAGTTGAAAGAGTTTTGGTTGAGGTTGGTTCGAGGAAATCGCAAGAAGGAGAACTGAGGGTGGTATTTGTCTGTGACTAGCGCTACAGCGCTAGCCTTTGGGCGCTGTAGCGCTAGGCCATGATGCTAAGGGGATTTTGGCTTCTGTTTGTAGCGCCCTCCCATGAGCGCTGTAGCGCTACCCTTCTTCTTGAAGTGGATTTTAGGGTTGTTTGCAAGGGTTTTTGACCTAAGGTTTGGGGTTTGTTTCCACCACCTTGTTTGGTGGAACTAGGACTTCCCGGGGGCTCGGGATTGGCCCTGAGGCTAGGTTTTGGACTTGAGGATTGATGATGACTTTGGCCATGGTTGTGTTTAGGTGAGCGCTAGGGCTCGAGGGGGATCGTGCTCAAGGAGTCGAGGGATCAAAGCTAGTGAATTGAAAGGTAAGAAAACTGCACCCGGTTATATGTTTGTGATGGGACTAAGTGCTCCCGATACTTGTATCGTGTCAATGATGGTATTACGCCATGGGACATGTAAAAGCGGCCTAAGAGTGCCGTACATTATATTAGCGCACAGGGCGCGGCTTGGCCACTGGTAGCCAAGGACAGCTTAACATTCACTGAGCTCGGTTTAAGCGGGCCGGAGTCAGTGGAATATGGAGGGAGCAGCCTGAGAGCGCTAGCCCTAGTTATCATTTGTGCAGTGATATATGATATGAATTGATATGCTTAGCATGTTGGATACTTGATTATACTGAATGACTATATGGTTGAGATTATGTGATGCAATGTGAGATATTGATTTGTCCGTTGGTTGCTTATGCTCTGTTGTTGTGTTTTCTTGCTGGGCCTTGGCTCACGGGTGCTACGTGGTGCAGGTAAAGGCAAAGGCAAGCTGGACCAACCCTGAGATGGAGGGCCGCGGGGTGGAATGTGATACGAACCACACCAACATTGTGATGAAACCCGACACCAAATATGGAACAGCCACCAAGAACATACGAGATTGGAATGGAACCGCGACCCAATGCTTAGCCAAGCACGAACCTTGGTATGAGGAAGACGCCACAAACGGGGATGGAATCCGTTTGATAAGTCAGGATGAACGCCACAAGGAATCTCCTTGATAAGTTCAAAAGTTTCTTCAAGAACTCAAGAAGAAATAAACTCACAATTTCATTCAACATAATCTGCCTTTTCACATTGTTTTGGCAGTCCTTATAAGGACGAAAATTACATGAAAACAAGACCCTTGGTCTTCCTAATGAAAGCACCATAAACAAGACCTTTCGGCTCACACAACTCTTCAGCTCACAAAACAAGACCTTTCGGCTCACACAACTCTTCAGCTCACACAAGTCAAGTGTTTGACTTTTACAAAATAAAGAAAGACCAAATAACAACAATAACGTGAATAAATTAAAAATACAAGATGACAAATACAATAAGACTCATCAAGCTCCTAAACTGAGTCTTTTGGCTCGCGCCCTCGTCACCAGACCAACTGGAACTAGACTTGGATCGTTAGTCTTGGTGTCCTCATCATTCCCCCCTCTTGAGAAGGATTTTTCCTCAAATCTTCACCTGCATCAAAAGGACTCAAATCAGAAACATTAAAAGTAGCACTAACAGTATACTCACCTGGTAAATCGAGTCTGTAGGCATTGTCATTGATCCTGTCTAGCACTTGAAACGGACCATCTCCTCGAGGTAGCAATTTGGAACGTCTTTGTGCTGGGAATCGCTCTTTCCTCATGTGTACCCATACCCAATCACCGGGGTCAAAAACCTGCTTGTGACGACCCTTGTTAGCATCAAGTTGGTTAGTGTTTAAAAGAGCCTCCTTAACCTCACTTTTTTTTGCATAAAAATTATTTTGTTTTCTCTCTAATTTTCCCTCATTGATCGAACTCTTCTCTTTCTTTTCTCTCTCACTTGATTCGACCCTTTTCTCTCTTTGTCTCTTTTTTTTCTCACTCTCATTCATCTTTTCACTCTCCTTCTTTTGCTCACTCAATTTTTTTTTATCACTCAATTTTTGCAACCGCACTTGGTCTTTATATACTTGCTTTGGCGTCAATGGAGCTAGAGTGATTGTTCGTTGATGGAACGTGAATGAGTACTTGTTGGTGAAGCCATCATGCTGGACTCGCCGATCAAATAGCCAAGGTCTTCCTAGAAGGAGGTGTCCAGCTTGCATGGGAACCACATCACACAATACCTCATCCTCATACTTGCCAATTCGAAATGATACCAGCACCTGTTTTGTAACCCTCACTTCACCACTATCATTCAACCACTGCAACTTGTATGGACGAGTATGTTTAAGCGTTGGGAGCCCTAGCTTTTCAACCATGGAAGAACTAGCAACGTTAGTGCAACTACCACCATCAATAATAACACTACATACCTTGTCTTTCACATGACAACGAGTGTGAAAGATGTTCTCCCGCTGCACCTCTTCTTCCTCTTCTTTTGCTTGCAAATTTAAGGCTCGTCGTGTGACTAGTGCAAGCAGCTCACCAGATTCTGCCCCAAACTCCTCACTACCCATAGAAGCGTCCTCCAATGGTGGCATGTCATCAAGATCATCTTCTTCTTCGGAATCTACCTCCCCATTATCCCGAATTACCATAACTCACTTGTTTGGGCATTGGCTAGCTATGTGTCCTCGCCCCTGACATTTGAAACACTTTATCTCACTAGAATGGGACGAAGTAGGGGCTGTTTTACCTTGAGGGGTCGTGGCTGTTGTGGCTGGTTTTGGTGTAGATGATGAAGTGGGTTGGTCTTCTTTCTTTGGATAGTTCGACCTCCAAGGTGTTGTACTTGGATTGTGTGGGCTCGGTCTTGGCCTCGAACTTGAACTACCCTTCTTGAGCTGCCTCTCAACTTTGATTGCCATATGAACCAAATCCTCCAATTCCACATAATGGTGTAGTTCGATTGGGTCAGCAATCTCTCGGTTCAACCCATTCAAAAACCTTGCCATGGTTGCCTCCCGATCCTCTTCAACATTGGCTCTAATCATAGCCATCTCCATCTCCTTGTAATACTCATCAACACTTCTGTAGCCCTGACGAAGACCCTGCAACTTAAGGTAGAGATCTCGATAATAATGAGGTGGTACAAACCGTCGCCTCATCACCCTCTTCATGGCCTCCCATGTGTCAATAGGACGATCTCCACTCCGCCTCCTGTTAATGCACAACTGATCCCACCAAACAATAGCATAATCAGTAAACTCAATGGCAGCAAGTTTTACCTTCTTCATGTCGGAGTAGTTGTGACAATAAAAAACTAGCTCCATTTTCTTCTCCCACTCAAGGTATGCTTCAGGATCACTCTTCCCCTGAAATGCTGGGATTCTCATTTTGATATTCCCCAAATAATTATCTACCTGGTTCCTATCTTCTCTATTCCCACCATACCTCCTATGGTTACCCGCCGACATCCTATCAAACTCATCATCATAAACTACCCCTTCTAAATCCCCTTCATTCTCATCCTCCCTTTGGTGTACCCTACCCCTCCTTGGTCTCCGTTGTGCCCCCTCTTCTACCCTATCCAACCTCTCATGTATCTGCTCACACTCCTCCCTCAACATCCTCCTCATCTCCCCCATTAAAGCTTCAATTTGTAGATTTGGAACTGTAGGTGGTGGAGCGTCATTGCCTGCATTTCTTTCTGTATTTCGTGACATGATGGAGAATCTGCAAAACAATAAGGTTAGACAATTATAGAAAGGACCTCACTGCACTCCCTCACGTGTTTCACTCAAAGAAAATGGTCACTCAAGTACACTCGTGTTTGCACTCAATGATGGCTTTTACCCTCAAATAAACTCACACCTCTGCCTTTTTCCACTCTATTTTCTTCTTTAAGCTCTTTGAAAACTAATGAAACGGTGATATGGAGGTTCAAGCAGCCAATTCTACCAAACAAACCAAACGAAAACCGATGAAAAAGTGGCGAAAACTGGTGATTTTTGGAACACTTGTGTGGGGTTTTGGCAAAAGGGCCTCTAGACTATGGGGAACAAGAATAGAACAAAAAATTTTAAGACAGGTTTCCAGACTTTTTTTTTTTTTTTTTTAGTTCGGATCCTCTTGGTTTTCTTCTTCTTTCTTTTCTTTCTTTCTTTCTTCTTTTCTTTTCTTTTTTCTTTGATTTCTCAAATGTAGATGCAAGGAACGATTCGAAAGAAAAAATGAATCGGTTTTCACAAGAGAAACAATGGAGACTCAAAAAGAAAAGAGAAACAATGCAGATTCGGATTTCACAAAAAGAAAAGACAAAACCCAACCCACTTTCGGATTTAACACTAAGAAAAGAGAACTCAATCCCAATTCGGATTTCACAACAAGAACCAGAGAAAAAACTCGATCCTAATTCAGATTCTCAATCCCAATTTCAGATTTCACAATAAGAATAAGAGAACCTCAATCCCAATTTCAGATTTCACAATAAGAATAAGAGAACCTCAATCCCAATTTCAGATTTCACAATAAGAATAAGAGAACCTCATTCCCAATTTCAGATTACCCAAATAGACTTGTAGCACTATAACAATCTCGAATTTCTCCCAAATAAAGGGAAACAAAATTTCAATCAGTGGCACTATAACAATTGGTGGTACACTCCCAATAACAGAGAACAAATATTCCCAAAAATAACAACCCCAAAATAGAAAAGGACCAATCAATCCGTGGCACTATCACAAAGTAAACAATTGACTCAATAACAATCTCACATTTTCACAAAGGAAACAAGGATTTTCACAAACTCAATAACAATTTCAGTTGATTAGTTTCGGATTTCAAGGGATTTCACAAAGAACTAATATAAATAAGGAAATAAGAACACGATTTGAACAAAGAAACAATCTGGAATAAAGAGATTAACTATAATGGTTTCGGATTTTTAGAAGGAAAACAAGAACAAAGACTAAGAAAATCAAGAACACAAATAGATATATATATTTTTTTTATTTCAGAAACCCTAAAATTGAAATACGACTAGAATAGAAACACAAATGAAAGAATAAAAAAAAAAGGATAGGCCAAACCGAATGATCCTAAGCTCTGATACCAACTGATACGAACCACACCAACATTGTGATGAAACCCAACACCAAATATGGAACAGCCACCAAGAACATACGAGATTGGAATGGAACCGCGACCCAATGCTTAGCCAAGCACGAACCTTGGTATGAGGAAGACGCCACAAACGGGGATGGAATCCGTTTGATAAGTCAGGATGAACGCCACAAGGAATCTCCTTGATAAGTTCAAAAGTTTCTTCAAGAACTCAAGAAGAAATAAACTCACAATTTCATTCAACATAATCTGCCTTTTCACATTGTTTTGGCAGTCCTTATAAGGACGAAAATTACATGAAAACAAGACCCTTGGTCTTCCTAATGAAAGCACCATAAACAAGACCTTTCGGCTCACACAACTCTTCAGCTCACAAAACAAGACCTTTCGGCTCACACAACTCTTCAGCTCACACAAGTCAAGTGTTTGACTTTTACAAAATAAAGAAAGACCAAATAACAACAATAACGTGAATAAATTAAAAATACAAGATGACAAATACAATAAGACTCATCAAGCTCCTAAACTGAGTCTTTTGGCTCGCGCCCTCGTCACCAGACCAACTGGAACTAGACTTGGATCGTTAGTCTTGGTGTCCTCATCAGAATGTACATAGCCAGCTGTTCGATCACCATGGTCGAGGAGTGGATCAGGACAGGGTTTATTTAACTGCTTGTTTTGCCTTAGTATGGCTGGTTATTGTATCTGAATCTTATAACTTTTGTAAACGATCTTTGAACTTGTATTTTTGGGATCCCGTGTAAACAAATAATGTTTCTTAAATGAAAATGTGGCTTTTGAGACCAAAACATTTTAAACCCTAGTTCCTTTATAGTTTTGATGACACGCTTTCAATTAAATGACTTGATATAAACACACAGTGTAACGGTCTTGGGATGGCTGATTGAAAATGGTGGATTTTTTTGGGTTCGAAGGGTCGGGCCGCGGCATGGTTCATGGTGAGCAGCAACCCTTCGAAGCTGATGCATGCTGAGGAAGGAGGGCGGGCCGCGGCATGGTCCAAGCAATGCCGCGGCCCTTACCTGTTTTTGTGCCTTAGATGGTTCTGTTTGGGGGCCATGCCGGGGCGCTTAAGGGATTTTGGGATTTTGAGATTTTAGGCTTGGGAATTTAACCTAGGGTGCTCGAGATTGAATCTTTTACCATATTTGGTGAAGTTCAATGTTCCGAGGACTAGAACTTGGTTTAGAAACTCATTTAAGATTGTTAATGGTATCCTTCATCATGGTTGTGAAAAGGTGCTAAGCTAGGGCTCGGGGATCGGATCGCGCTCAAGGAGTATCGCCCATAACTAATTCATCTAGAAGCCAAAGGTAAGAAAACTACACCCAGATGAATATTTGAACGGGACTAAGGGCTCCCTGATATATATGATTGAAAGAATGGTATTATGCCATGTAAATTATAAACCAACGGCCTAAGCGTGCCACGGTTAACTTGTGCAATTGGCACGGCTCGGACACTGGTATCCGAGGACAGCTTATTATGCACTGAGCTCGGTTTAAGTGGGCCGGAGTTAGTGGGTTAAACAGAGGGTGAGACCTAAGGTGTCGACCCTAGTATTTGAGTTAATTGATTATTATATTTGGCTATGAATGTGATTAATGAGATTGTTGAATAATCTGAGTATAGATGAGGTTACTTGTACCTTGAAGTGTGCTTATATGCTGTGGATTGAATATCTGAACATGCTTATTGGAATGTCTGTTTGATAATATTGTTTATGCTGTGTATGTTGTTTTCTTGCTGGGCCTTGGCTCACGAGTGCTGCGTGGTGCAGGTAAAGGCAAGGGCAAGATCGATCAACCTTGATTGGAGAGCTCTGTAGGGTGAATGTACATGTGAGGTCGCTCAACCGCCACGGTTGAGGAGATTACAGGGATGAGAGGACCAGAACCTTGTATTTTGCCTTAGTATGGCTAATGTTTACTCTTAACTGTTGAATTTTGTAAACCAACTTTTAAACATTGTTGAGTTTTGGGGATCCCTTCTGTAAACTGTTTATAACTTATAAAATGTATCTTTTGAGGCCAAAATGTCTTTTAGCCCTAGAACACTTTAGCTAATGACACGTTTTGATTAAACGACTTGATTAGTAAGTCTCACACCTTTATAAATACACAGTGTAGCGGTCTTGGCTATCCAGGGCGTTACAACTTGGTATCAGAGCGTCCTAGGTTTAAGGGTTCCTGAAGACAGGCTGGACATGTACATTCGCTGCTAGAGACAAGCTCAAAATCAGGGTTCGGTAATGTGTATATGTGCCTATGTGCTTATGTGTTTGTGATGAGCTATGAATGTTGTTATTTACTGGATTATTAGGAAGCATGAGATACTGATAGGGCCTGTCCCTTGACTGTTGTGTGGGAATATTGAGGCATGTTTATTAACATCGTCGTGCATGTAGATGAATATTTGAATGATTATTGTGCATATGAATGCCTGTTTCATAGCTTTTGTGCGATTGGATTGGAGGCGTGCTTATTAGCAGCCAGTGCATGAGAATGGATACTTATATGTGGATTGTTTGTGGTTGGTGATATTCTGTTGGTGGATCTTGGAGAAATTTTACCCTGTCATCATGGTCTGATTGCCGAGTCGTTATTTGTAGATTGACTTGGATAGCTATGCGTCCAAGAAAATCTTCGCGACTAGCCGGCACTAGGTCCGGGACCAGGGATGATGATCAGGGCCAGACTCCTCCGCCAGTGCCTGAGAACTGGCAGCAGTTAATGGCTGAGATACAGGCTCGATTACAGAGTCAGGATGAGCAGATTCGTATTCTGCAACAGCAGGTTCCGTCAAGGAGTGCTGCCCCTTTTGTACCACCTGCGGTGGTACCAGTTGTGCAGTTTGGGGAGATTGGTAACAAATGGGAGCTGTTATATGAACGGTTCAGGAAGCAACAACCCCCAATCTTTGAGGGTGGACCAGATCCATTGAAAGCCGAGCAGTGGCTAACTATGCTTACAGTAATTCTGGATTTTATGAGGACTGAGGGGCATGATAGAGTGGCCTGTGTGACATATATGCTGAGAGAGGATGCCCGTATTTGGTGGGAAGTGGCATCGCAGACTAGGGATGTGACTACATTGAGTTGGGAAGGTTTCAAAGATCCATTCAGTCAGAAATATTACAATGTAGCTGTCAGAGCAGCGAAAGTGAATGAGTTTGTGAGTCTGGTTCAGGGCAACATGACTGTTACTGAATATGCCCTAAAGTTCGATAGACTTGCGAAGTTCGCACCAGACCTTGTGCCTACCGATGCAGCTAGGCAGGATAGATTCATTAGAGGGCTGAATGCTATGATAGCCCGAGATGTTAGAATTACAACGGCACCTGGAGGAACAACTTATGCCCAGGCCTTTGAGAAGGCTCTTACCGCTGAGGAAGTGGAGAATAAGATATGGAGGGATAGTGCAGCAAGAAGGGAGGGCCGCAGGGCGGTGCCCCCATATTCTGGGTCTGGTAGGGGCGGAGGCCCCAGTGATTTCAAAAGGAAGACTCCTAACACTTCAACCACTGCTGGTCCTGATAGGAGGGGTCGGGGTGGTCAGGGTGGCCGTCAGGGTGGCGGCGAGGCATGGCGGACTTATCCAAAGTGCCCGAGATGTAGAAGACGCCATCTGGGCGAGTGTCGGGCCAAGGCTTGCTTTGTGTGTGGAGTTGTAGGGCATCTCAGGAAAGACTACCCAACGGTGAAGAAAGGTGAAGCGGGAAAGATGGATAGCTTGACTCCAGCTCGAGTATTCACCTTGACTCAGGCGGAGGCTGAGGCTAGTCCCTCAGTAGTGACAGGTCAGCTTTCTAGCGTTGGCACTCCTTTTACTGTTTTGATAGATTCTGGTGCTACACATTCTTTTGTTTCTAGTAGAGTGATTGATAGATTGTGTA
Organism: Humulus lupulus; assembly: GCF_963169125.1. Lineage (NCBI taxonomy): Eukaryota > Viridiplantae > Streptophyta > Magnoliopsida > Rosales > Cannabaceae > Humulus > Humulus lupulus. Next base: position 160,424,698 of record NC_084802.1, on the reverse strand, counting down.
GACCTAGTGAGTATCGGACTGCAGGGTTTGGGACTCTGTTGCCTACAGGGAAACTGGTAGTTTCTAGGAGATGGATTAGGGCATTGCCAGTGATGGTTGATAGTAGGGAACTCTCGGTGGATCTGATCGAGTTAGATATGGAGGATTTTGATATGATTCTGGGGATAGACTGGTTGGCTAGATATGGAGCTACGATTGGAAGAAGAAGATGGTTACTTTTGAGCCTGAAGGCGAGGACCCTTTTGTCTTTGTGGGTGCAGTGTCTGGACCTCGCGTGCCCATGATTTCAGCATTGAGAGCTAGGGACTTGTTGCAGGGAGGATGCATAGGTTTTATGGCTAGTAGTGGATACCGCTAGAGTCACGCCGGCAGGGCTAGGAGAGACTAGACTGGTGTGTGAATTTCTGGATGTCTTCCCGAGGATCTGCCAGGGTTGCCGCCGCGTAGGGAGATTCAGTTTGAAATTGAGTTAGCACCAGGGACAGAACCAGTATCAAGGACACCATACAGAATGGCACCAGCAGAATTGAAAGAGTTGAAGATATAGTTGCAAGAACTTCTGGATCTGGGATTCATCAGGCCTAGTTATTCTCCATGGGGCGCTCCAGTGTTGTTCGTTAAGAAGAAGGATGGGACTTTGAGGCTGTGCATCGATTACAGAGAATTGAACAAGTTAACTATTAAGAATAAGTACCCTCTACCAAGGATTGATGACTTATTCGATCAGCTGCAAGGTAAGACGGTGTTCTCAAAGATTGATCTTCGATCTGGTTATCACCAGCTGAGGATCAAAGATGAGGATATACCGAAGACGGCCTTCCGGACACGATATGGGCATTATGAGTTCCTGGTCATGTCTTTTGGTCTGACCAATGCCCCAGCAGCTTTTATGGATCTAATGAACAGGGTGTTCAAGGACTTCTTGGATCAGTTCGTCATTGTCTTCATTGACGACATCTTGGTTTACTCCAGTTCAGAGGTAGAGCATGAGCAACATCTCCGACAGGTTCTACAGAGGTTAAGGGAGGATCAGTTGTACGCCAAGTTTAAGAAGTGTGAGTTTTGGCTACCAGAGGTGACCTTCCTTGGACATATAGTTGGGGCAGAAGGGATTAAGGTGGATCCGTCCAAGGTAGAAGCAGTTAGGGATTGGCCGAGGCCGAGAAATGCCTCGGAGGTGCGGAGTTTCCTTGGGTTGGCTGGCTACTGCAGGCGGTTTGTAGAGGGGTTCTCGAAGATTTCTTCACCGATGACAGATTTGACAAGGAAGAATCAGAAGTTCGTCTGGTCAAAGAAGTGTGAGAACAGCTTTCAGGAGTTGAAGCGACGGCTTATTTCTACGCCAGTGTTTTAGTCTTCCCTCGGAGGAAGGGAAGTTTGTGGTCTACTGTGACGCGTCGAGGATGGGTTTAGGCTGTGTATTGATGCAGAATGAGAAAGTTATAGCCTATGCATCTCGACAGCTGAAGGAGTATGAGCAGAGGTATCCGACTCACGATTTGGAGTTAGCAGTAGTGGTATTCGCACTAAAGGTGTGGCGACATTATCTGTATGGGGAGAAGTGCGAGATATAAATTGACCATAAAAGCTTGAAGTATTTCTTTACCTAGAAGGATTTAAATATGAGGCAGAGACGTTGGTTGGAGTTGGTTAAGGATTATGACTGTGATATCCTTTACCATCCTGGAAAAGCCAACGTGGTAGCAGATGCATTGAGCCGGAGGGGCCCAGGACAGTTGTATAGTTCCACCCAGATCTCGAGAGAATTGGCTGATGAGATGGTCAGGGCAAGGATAGAATTGGTGGTGGGCCAGTTAGCCAATATCACTTTGCAGTCGACCCTGTTAGAGTGGATCAAGGAGGGTCAGTTAGTGGATGTGCAGTTGCAGGAAGATAGGCAGCATGCCTTAGCAGGGATAGCTAAGGATTATTCTATTTCTGAGACAGGTTTGCTTCGATATCAGGGGCGGATTTATGTTCCGGCTGATGAGGGGATTAGGTGAGAGATACTGGATGAGTCTCACACTACACCGTACTCACTTCATCCGGGTACCACGAAGATGTATCAGGATCTACGGACATTATATTGGTGGCCCGGGATGAAGAAGGATGTAGTTGAGTATGTGTCTAGATGTTTGACATGTCAGCATGTTAAGGCTGAGCATCAGCGACCAGCGGGATTGCTTCAGACTTTGGGTATCCCAGAGTGGAAGTGGGAGGACATTACGATGGATTTTGTGGGAGGATTACCCAGGACAGTTGGACTTCATGACTCGGTGTGGGTGATAGTGGACAGATACACCAAGTCAGCTCATTTTCTACCAGTGAGGTCGACTTATACAGTGGAGCAATATGCAGAGCTGTATGTGAGGGAGATAGTTCGTCTCCATGGGGTTCCAAAGTCTATTGTATCTGATCGAGACCCTATCTTTACCTCCAAGTTTTGGGGAGCTTTGTAGAGAGCTATGGGGACTCAGCTGAAGTTTAGCACAGCTTTTCATCCTCAGACTGATGGACAGTCTGAGAGGACGATTCAGGTATTGGAGGACATGCTTAGGGCATGTGTGATTGACTTTGAGGGTTCATGGAGTAAGTACCTCCCATTGATCGAGTTTTCATATAACAACAACTATCAGTCCACGATTGGAGTGGTTATGAGATGTTATATGGAAGGAAGTGTAGATCACCCATTCACTGGGATGAGATGGGTGAGAGAAAGTATTTGGGGCCAGATATGGTTCAGAAGACTAATGAGGCCATAGAGAAGATTCGAGCTAGAATGCTTGCCTCGCAGAGTAGACAGAAAAGCTACGCTGATCCTAAGTGTAGGAACGTGGAGTTCCAAGTTGGGGACCACGTGTTTCTGCGAGTTCACCATTGAGGGGTGAGGAGGTTTTGAGAGAAGGGCAAGCTGAGCCCTTGGTTTGTTGGACCTTTTGAGATCCTGGAGAGGATTGGATAGGTGGCTTATAGGCTGGCCTTGCCACCGTCGCTATCGGGAGTTCATAATGTGTTCCATGTCTCCATATTGCGAAAGTATGTTTCAGATACGACACATGTGCTGAAATACGAGGATTTAGAGTTACAAGCAGATTTGTCCTATGAGGAGCGACCAGTTCAGATTTTGGATCGGAAGGAAAAAGTCTTACGGAATAAGACGATTCCGTTAGTGAAAGTACTATGGAGGAATAGCAAGGTCGAGGAAGCGACCTGGGAGTTAGAGACAGCGATGCGGGATCAGTATCCCGAGCTATTCAGGTAAATTTCGAGGACGAAATTCTCATTAGGAGGGGATAGTTGTAACGACCCAAAATCGCAGGAGCCTTGAATAGTGTGCCGGGAGGGCATAAATGGATTAAAGTGAATAATATTTATTTGAATGTGATATTATGTGATTAATAGTGCTTAAATGATATTATTGATCATATCATATGAGATATATGTGAGAACCACATTATTATGTGGATAAATCAGTAGCCGGCGACTCGAGGCGATCCTAGGGCTAGATAGCGGGAAAAGTCACAACGGGGCATTATAATTGACTTTGGACAAGTCAAGGAGTATTTTAGGTATCGGGTGGTGATTTAGGCTATTGGGTGATGAAAATAAATAATTGGAGATATATTTGAGGTTAGGATGTCTAGGCGGGATTATTGGGGGATTTTACCGTTTTGCCCTCGGGGACGTTTCCGGCACCCCGAGCTTTGAGATTAGTCTACTAACCTAAGGATATAAAAAATACTAGACAGAAAACTTAAACCGACTCTTTCTCAGCTCCTTCTCTCTCTTCTCTCTCTTCTCTCTCTTAAGGAAGAACAACACTGAAATTTGAGGAGGAATTACTGGAATCAAGCTCAATCTTTGAGGAATTAAAGGGCTGAATTAGAGGTTAAGCTCAAGAACTAATCAAGGACTGAATTAGAGCCAAGGTAAGCATTGATTTTCGCTCTGTGGTTAGGAACTTTAAGAAAAATGACTGAGTTTTTAATAGTTGTGATTTTGACATTTAAGGTGGAGTTTGAGGCTTGAAACTCTGAAGATAGGCCAGGGGGTCCTTAGAGAAACGATTCTACAACTGAGGTAAGGTTTAATTTAAAGTTTGATGGTTGAATTTGAGAGTTTTCATGGCTGGTTTTGAGTTTTGTGGGTTTGAAATCTCAAAAATTGGAATTGGGATTTTGGTGAGTGTTAGGCTGGATTTTTGGTTGGATTGTGTTGTTTAAATCATTCTAATGATGTTGTTATTAATTGGTTTTGAGTTGGGGGCTTTGGGATTTACAATAATGGAATCCATACTTTCCTAACGGATCTAATATTGTGTAATGGCCCAATTGTTGACAGTGAAATCTCGTCAACGATATAAGGTTAGAAAACTAAGACTGTATTCCCAAAGATATCTTAGAAGAAGATTGAGAGAACTTGAAAGAGTAAATATGCAGAACTATAATGGAGTAAAATTCGTATATTGCTTAACAACCTCAGCATAAAATCCATTTTCCAACCCCTTTTCTGGAGGGGTGATGATCTATTTATACTGGAGCTCTAATGGCTTCCCATACATTGTGGTCCCAGGGGACAAGATTGTACATAAGTACATTGTCAAGATAGTGGCACAGGTCGTGGTGGAGCAGAAGGTTATGGTGTCGGCCTAGTACATAGTTAGAGGTATGCCTGTAGTTGATGAGGACATCAAGACTAACGACCCAATTCAAGTTCCAGTTGGTCCGGTGACGAGGGCGCGAGCTAGGAGATTCAAAGAAGAACTTAACCACTTAGTTCGGAGAATTCTACAACAGGAAGAGGTCGAGTTCACTACTGAGGGTGAACAAAAGCTTGTGTTGCTCATCAAAGTTGATTCAGTTTAGGGACTTGATTCCTTTTATTATTTTGGGCTTTTGTTATTTGGAGTCAAAAGACATGTCATTTTGGGCTTTTTCATTATGGTTATTTTAGGGTTTTTATTTGTCTAAAAACCCTCCTTGTTTTTTCGGCTATATTAGGCCTTATGGACAACATGGAATGCATATTATTTTGGTTAATGAAAAATATTGTGAGGTATTCTTCTTGAGTTCTTGAAGAGACTTTTCGAACTTATCAAGGGTTTCCTTGTGGCGTTCAACCTGACTTATCAAACGGATATTCCATCCCCGTTTGTGGCGTCTTTCACTATACCAAGGTTTGTGCTTTACTAAGCATTGGGTTGCGGTTATCCATTCCAATTTCGAGTGTTCTTGGGTTGTTTGTCCAGATTTGGTTCGAGTTTCGTCACACTTGTTGGCGTGGTTCGTATCAGTTGGTATCAAAGCTCGGATTTCTCTTTTGTGAAATCCGTATCACTTGAGGACAAATCCTTCTCAAGGGGTGGGGGGGGGGGGGGGGGGGGGGGGAGGGGAATGATGAGGACATCATGACTAACAACCCAATTCAAGTTCCAGTTGGTCCAGTGACGAGGGCGCGAGCTACAAGATTCAAAGAAGAACTTAACCTAAGTCCGGAGAATTCTACAATAGGAAGAGGTCGAGTTCACTACTGAGGGTGAACAAAAGCTTGTGTTGCTCATCAAAGTTGATTCAGTTTAGGGACTTGATTCCTTTTATTATTTTGGGCTTTTGTTATTTGGAGTCAAAAGACATGTCATTTTGGGCTTTTGTTTTGGGCCTTTTCATTATGGTTATTTTAGGGTTTTTATTTGTCTAAAAACCCTCCTTGTTTTTTCGGCTATATTAGGCCTTGTGGACAACATGGAATGCATATTATTTTGGTTAATGAAAAATATTGTGAGGTTTTCTTCTTGAGTTCTTGAAGAGACTTTTCGAACTTATCAAGGGTTTCCTTGTGGCGTTCAACCTGACTTATCAAACGGATATTCCATCCCCGTTTGTGGCGTCTTTCACTATACCAAGGTTCGTGCTTTACTAAGCATTGGGTCGCGGTTATCCATTCCAATTTCGAGTGTTCTTGGGTTGTTTGTCCAGATTTGGTTCGGGTTTTGTCACACTTGTTGGCGTGGTTCGTATCAGTTGGTATCAAAGCTCAGATTTCTCTTTTGTGAAATCCGTATCACTTGAGGACAAATCCTTCTCAAAGGGGGGGGGGGGGGGGGGGGAATGATGAGGACATCAAGACTAACGACCCAATTCAAGTTCCAGTTGGTCCGGTGACGAGGGCGCGAGCTACAAGATTCAAAGAAGAACTTAACCACTTAGTACGGAGAATTCTACAATAGGAAGAGGTCGAGTTCACTACTGAGGGTGAACAAAAGCTTGTGTTGCTCATCAAAGTTGATTCAGTTTAGGGACTTGATTCCTTTTATTATTTTGGGCTTTTGTTATTTGGAGTCAAAAGACATGTCATTTTGGGCTTTTGTTTTGGGCCTTTTTTCATTATGGTTATTTTAGGGTTTTTATTTGTCTAAAAACCCTCCTTGTTTTTTTGGCTATATTAGGCCTTGTAGACAACATGGAATGCATATTATTTTGGTTAATGAAAAATATTGTGAGGTTTTCTTCTTGAGTTCTTGAAGAGACTTTTCGAACTTATCAAGGGTTTCCTTGTGGCATTCAACCTGACTTATCAAACGGATATTCCATCCCCGTTTGTGGCGTCTTTCACTATACCAAGGTTCGTGCTTTACTAAGCATTGGGTCGCGGTTATCCATTCCAATTTTGAGTGTTCTTGGGTTGTTTGTCCAGATTTGGTTCGGGCTTCGTCACACTTGTTGGCGTGGTTCGTATCAATAGTGCTTCCACTCTCTATACAAATCCGTACCTCCACTACTTGTAGGACACAGATGTCAGGGTCATGCCTTTGCCCTTTTTCAGGGTTGTACATCCCGTGCTTGTACATTTATCTCATGCCTAGTGGTCCCCCTTACCTAAATATCTTCTCTAGGTTTCTTTATATTTTAGTAAGTGTCGATCTACACTTCTTTTATCCTATCCTTACCTCCAGGTACGAGGCCTGGAAATAGGCATGTGTGAGGCTTGGGGATGGGTCTCACAAGGCGAGACCTTTGGTGCCTAAGCGAGTATCTAGGCATGACTTGGGCATTCACGAGGCTCGGGGATGGGTCTCACAAGGTGAGACCCTTGGTGCCTAAGTGAGTACCCATGTGTGACCCGGGCATTCACGAGGCTTGGGGATGGGTCTCACAAGGCGAGATCCTTGGTGCCTAAGTGAGTATCCATGCGTGACCCGGGCATTCAGGAGGCTCGGGGATGGGTCTCACAAGGTGTGATGGGGTTGCATGAGGGGCACGAGACGGTGGTGGCACGAGGCACCTTAACGTGGTCGTACCTCACGAGACGCACACGGGTGTGGTGAGGTGTGTCTCACTGTGCGAGGCATTGGCGCGCATCTAGGTCGCAAGGCACGCGGACGAGGGAAGCCTCGCATAGCGAGGCCCTTGTGGCCTTGGCAGGCACACGCTGGGGAAGGGCAGCCTAGCCTCGCATAGCGAGGCCCTTGTGGCCTTGGTAGGCACGCGCGGGGGAAGGAAGCCTCGCTTAGCGAGGCTCTTATGGCATTGGCAGGTGTGCACGGGTGAAGGGCAGCCTCAAATAGCGAGACCCTTGTGGCCTTGGCAGGCTTGCGCGGGGGAAGGGCAGCCTCGCATAGCGAGGCCCTTGGGTCCTTCTAGCATTTTCACTAAGGCCTCCTCTGAGACATGGATCTCGCGTGGGGCAAGATATTGGGCTGCTTTGTTTGCCCGAGGCTAATGAGGGTAACCCTCAATTATTCTCTTGAGTGTTGACTATGGCTCTGGTCAATTTTTGGCATTCACACCAACTATTTCTAAGACCTTGGACCATTAAAACTACTAGACGTAGCTACTATTTTGGAAATATACATAAGAAATAATATAACTCTATTCAAACTCAAAATATTGTATCAAATACATAATAATAGAGTATGGCATGGGTACCCATTGTTTAAAAGAAAAACATAACTTTAATTCAATTGTTTAAAAACTAAATGCGGAAAAACATGATCTAAAAGACTACAAATAAATAACTTCATCCTCGATCGACACGCAGTCCACACATTCCATCCATCCTCAACACACAAGCCAAGCTACCAAGAATCCTTCCGCCTTCCATATTCATTTTCCTGCATCACACTAAAAATAAAGGAATGAGGCTAATGGCCAGCAAGGAAAACCTACTAAAAACATACATCATATATCATAAGCATAAAACTACATCATAAACATAAACCATAAAACATATGACTATAAAAACATATATCATATAGGACTACAATATTAAAGGTCATTAACTCATTAACATGGCATGTGATAAACCATCTGGTTCCCCTGTCTAATATCTGAGTTGTTGTGCTGTGACTAGCGCTAGCCATTGGGCACTGTAGCGCTAGGCTGAGTGGTCGGGGCGCTTTAGTCTCTGTTTGTAGCGCTGTAGCACTATCCTTAGAGCACTATAGCGCTACCTTGTTTCTAGAAAAGAGTTTTTGGGTTATTTTCAAGTGTTTTTGCCCAGGGGTTCGGGGTTTTATTCCACCACCCCGTTTGGTGGAATTAGGGCTTCCCGAGGGCTCGAGATTGGTCTCGATGCTAGGTTTTGGACTTGAGGTTTGGTGATGATTCTGATCTATGGTTGTGATTAGGTGTGCGCTAGGGCTCAAGAGGGATCGTGCTTGAGGATCAATTGAACAAAGCTAGCGAATCCAAAGGTAAGAAAACTGCACCCGGGTTATATGTTTGTGATGGGACTAAGAGCTCCCTATACCTGTATAATGTCATAGATGGTATTATGCCATGGGACATGTGATAAACAACCTAAGGGTGCCGTAAATAATACTTGCGCATAGGGTGCGGCTTGGCCACTGGTAGCCGAGGATAGCTTAATATTCACTGAGCTCTGTTTAAGCGGGCCAGAGTCAGTGGGATAAATAGAGGGTGCGGCCTAAGGGCATAACCCGAGATATCATATGTGGATTGATGGTTGATATAAAATGATATACTTGGTATGCTGAATACTTGATTAACATGAATGCTTAAACTGTTGAGTATATGCTTATGCGGTTTGAGTTACCTGATTGTCTGTTGAATGATTGTGCTCTGTTATTGTGTTTTCTTGTTGGGCCTTGGCTCACGGGTGCTACGTGGTGCAGGTATAGGCAAAGGCAAGTTGGACCAACCCTGAGATGGAGGACTGCGGGGCTGAATGTACATAGTCAGGTGTTCGTCCACCAGGGGCGAGGAGTGGAATAGTACGAGAAATGCTTAACCGTCTGTTTTGCCTTAGAGTGGCTAATCATTGTATCTAGATCTTGAATCTTTTGTAAACAGTCTTTAACTTATTACTTTTGGGATCCCATGTAAATAGAAAATGTTTATTTATAAGAAATGCAGTTTTTGAGACCAAAATCTTTTAACCCTAGCTTAACTATAGTTTTGGTAACACGTTTTTAAATGACTTGATTAGCGAGTCTTACACATTTATAAACACACAGTGTAACAGTCTTGGCTATCCAGGGCGTTACAACTTGGTATCAGAGCATCCTAGGTTTAAGGGTTCCTGAAGACTGGCCGGACATGTACATTCGTCGCGAAAGCCAAGCTTGACTCAGGGTTTGGTTAATTGTGTATACATGACTATGTGCTTAAATAATCTGAATGAGATATGACTGTTAATATCTGCTTGATGAATAGGGAGCATGAGATACTGATAGGGCCGAGACTTAGGGTTTAGTCTCAAAAAATTTTGAGTATGCATTTCTTGAATGGATTTAAAACCAAATAAGGATCTTTAATCCTTACAAATGATTTTGAAAATGACCAAACTGCCCAAAATAATAATAATAAATTGTGAGTGCCATAATTAATTCGAGTATACTGTATGGATAATTACAGTATTGGCTAAGCGTAACTGGACTATACGTTGAAGGATGAAATCCTGTTGAGAGCTAAGGACTCGAAGTAAGTCAACTTCTATTGTGTGGCTACAACACGAAACGACTAGTGTATTGTATGTTAGTATAGAGACACATGCACATATATATACACTGTCGTAGAAAGTTTCCATAGAGACGTTAGTCTAGTAGGTGTTGATTCACAAAATATGAACAATAGATATCCGTCATAACCGAGATGGCTGATCCCCGTCGCACTGCTTGTTTGATTTTATTATGTCCAGTTCACTACCGCGATGAATGGCCAAGAGGTGAGGATTGCTGGTTTAAACCTAGGGGCGCCAAAATGAATGGGACCTAGTGTAATGACCCAACTACTCTAGACTTTTGGACCATTAACGAAAACTAAACATACTAATCCTTAATAAAACTTACATTGTGAAAATACCATAACTTTATTAGGAAACTTGTAAAATTAAGAGTTACTTACATAAAATGTCAAGTAGGATATGAGATCCCATTGTTTAAAAAAAACAAAACATAATTTAAAATAAAAAGGAGTTACATAGCAAGTGCGGAAAAAATACATGTAAAACCATAAAAACAATACTACATCCTCGAAAATCGAACTCTCGACTCCTTGAATCCATTCATCACCGATACACAATCCCCAAGCATCCACGAACCTTACCGCCACTATAGCTATTTTCCTGCACATATAAACAAAAAGGAATGGGCCTAATGCCCAGCAAGGAAAATCTACCACATAGTTCATATACATAAATTTCATAAGAAACATAAAAACATAACATAACATACATTACATTTATATCATACACATACTATAATGGTCATTATTACTTGGGGTCCCATAGACTAAACAAGTCATATGCCCATTAGATTAGTGGGATCCTACTAGCTAAGTAGGTCATATGCCCATAATCTGTTTGGGGCTTGTTAGTCATATGGGTCATATGCCCAAGCCTACAAACATACATATCATAACACTTATCATAACATAAGAAACATAAGACAACATATAAAACATATAACATATGAATTTCTATCCTATTTTCCTTACCAAAATACCGGGATAAGAGGACAGAGGTGGGACTTTGGAACACTCCTAAGAACCATTTGAAAAAGAGTGAGTATAGTGAAGAAGAGAAATGAAAGGAATGGGAGGACTAAACCATTGAGAAAAATACTTACCAAAACCTTTTTGCTCAAGAACTTAGATTTCCTAACCAAAATAAAGATTAAGGTTAGAGGCTGAGTAGAAGACTATGAGAACTTAAAATAAAATAATACCAATGAACTAAGGTGTAGAAATACCTTGAAGACTTGTAGACCAATCTAAACCTCGAACCGAAATACTATGAAACCTTACTTCCCCAAGTGTTTGATAAGCTTATGATGATCAAGCTTATGATTCCCAACCCAGTGTTTACACTCTCACACTCACCTAGCAACTTGCAGCCTCTGAACTTAGAGCAAAAGATGAATAATGGCTGGGTACTAGGTCCTATTTATAGAGTTTAGGAATGAAAGGATCTTAATTTAGCTTGAATAAAAATAATGGCTTTTTAGGTGAAAATAATTTGAATTATCGTTCAGCAGAGGCTGAAGACTCGTTCAGAAAGGTGTTGGACTTATCAAGAGGTTGAAGGGTTGAATGGAAAATGATTTCAAAAACATTCAAAATATGCTGAAGGAGGCGATATATCGCCCCCTATAGGCGATATATCGCCTGGACCATTATGCTCGAGGCAAACGTGCATCGTTTCGTGTTTTCCGTATCTACGTGTTGCGATATATCGGCATACGCTGATTATTTAAACACGAAATTACACATTTTTAGCTTAATTCAAATTGGGTAAATAGCCTTGACTAAGCCCTCAAACGTATTCAAAGCTGCTGACTGACCTTAGAGCATTCAAACTTTACCCTTATTAAGTTAAATCCTCAAAATACTTAATTCTTAATCACCCATACATAACATGTGATTAAAATCCTATTGGTTCTTATCTAAACCTTATAGTATAATAAATATTATCCTCAATATCAATCATATTAATCAAACCTTAGGTTAAAATTAATATTCTTAAACTATAGGTTAAACTAAGAAAATCTACAAGTACTACTATGAGTGTCCAAATAATTCCCGGTCTGAACCAAAAATCCACAGTCATAAAGATAATACTATAAATACTATAATACTACTATCTAACTAGCTAAGTAAAGTTCTTGGACTCTACACCTAGGGGCCTTTATGCTTACTTAAACATTGAACGGTTAGAACCCGAGCAAGTGCTCTGATAAGTTATTCCCAAATAGTAGTCGTAAATATTGGCCATTCAGTGAGAGTGCCTAGAGATATTAGAGGTTGCCAAGTTTGAGTGAGGATGAACACCCTAGGGGCAACTGCTCACCAGCACCACTGATTAACATAGAAGTCTCTGTAAACCCGTGTAACTTCGATTACACTCTTGAATAGTAGCAATGCCCTTGGTAACTTGATGGTTACCCTTGTGATGGATTTACTTTTGGAAAAGTAGCGATGCCTAGGTAACTCGATAGTTACCATTGATGGGGATATTTATTGGCTAGATCTTAGTGCTGAGACTCATTTCTCCCCTATTGATTAGCAAATATGCTGGAGGGCGTGATATGCCCGAATTGTCGGAAATTGTCGAGCGTTGGTCTCGAATTATATTGTGATATATTATACATGTTTGCTTTGGGATTTTCTGAGTACAGAGATTTATCTGTTTATCTGAAATAGTTTATCAGACATGACCATAAGATTGCCAGAATGCTTTTGCGTTCTTGAAATTGATTGTTTAGGGTCCGGATGGATCCAGAACCCTAATTCTATTGAGATATTGTTACCAGCAGTCAGTGAACACTTGTCTTCTCTGCATTCTTTTGTTTTAAAGTTGAACTTACTAAGCGTTTTCGCTTACCTAGTTGTTTCTTGTTGTAGGTAAGAACAATGACAAAGCAGTGCAGTGAGCGCTGGAGTCTACTTTGTGGATGTACATGTGGACCGACCTTTTGGGAAGCTGTTTTGTTTTTAGAAATGTTGTTTTATTTTCATAAACTAGGCTCACTTTACTCTTCATAAACTATGTTTGTATTAAATATTAAGTATGGTTATACGCCTTATAAAATATATTTTTTATACGGGTTTTTGAGACATTTTGTTACATGAAAATGTTTATATTTCCGTATTATCGAGTATTGAAAATGCGAGACGTTACAATATTTATGCACACGGTTATCCAAACTTGTTAAGGAATATCCACTATAAATATTAGAGATAATTGACAAAAAAAAGGGAAAACTTTTTGCAATACAGAAACTCTCTGCAGAAATAGGAAGAGATTAATAATATTGTCTCATAGACTAGGTGAATTTTAATCACTAAACCACGTAAAATTGTGATTGTGAGAAGTTCTTCATATAATTTACTATGATTTAGAAAAGAGCACTAATATCTTTCTTATTGAATTTCTTAATCTATTGTTGTCAAAATACTGTGTCAACAGAAACTGAATATAGATCGTGCAGTTTCATCATCACCTCAAAAAATAGGAATTGGAGCTATTGTGAGGAATCATGAAGGGCAGGTTGTGGCTGGTCTTCTTATTCCCCTTCCTCGGAACAAAAATCTGCTGTCCCATTCCTGTCCCAGCCAATTAAATATTGACACATCATTTAATTTAACACATCAATTGACAGAGATGTAAGACTAAAAACGTTCTTAAATTTTCTGTTAATACCTAACATTTATTATTTCATTTTTATTTATCTTTTTAATAAAAAATAAATTAAGTCTGGTCTACAATGAATATATTGCAACAGAAAATATCCTTTCATCTTCTTCTAATTTTCATCTTTTTATTTTGTTTTTTTATGAAATAACAAAGACTGTTCTTGGAATAAATATATTGCAGAGAAAAAAGAAATTACAACGATAATTTACTACTATAGCTAGGTCTTAGGTCTTTCTGTATGAAGTAGAGAATGCTTTCTGAAAAGAGTTTATATTGCTATAAATTGTAACCCTATGATTCAAATTTAACTTCTACACGAGAATGTCGTTTAACTTCGATTAATTTACAACCCTTTTAATTTTTCTTCAGTACCACTACTGTCCTTTATTATTATTATAATTTAAAAAGAATAAAAAATACCACCGCTCTCACCAGCTAGCACATCTTCTTTCTCTATATCCATCTCAACCGAACATGACGACATCGACAGCAGTATCGGCCGTGTCTCCTTTACTCGCCGGAGAAACATGTAGATTCTCGTCTTTAAATCACCCGGCTACAATGGTCTCCCTGCATTTATCCAAAAGCCGACGTTGCATTCCTGTTCTGACCTCCGTACGCGCCGAACTAGGCGGAAATGGCCACAACCGCCTCTCTACAATATATTCATTCCAAGAACAGTCTTTGTTATTTCATAAAAAAACAAAATAAGAAGATGAAAATTAGAAGAAGAAGATGAAATGATATTTTCTGCTGTTGTATATTTATTGTAGACCAGACTTTATTTATATTTTATTAAAAAGATAAATAATAAATGCTAGGTATTAACAGAAAATTTAAGAATGTTTTTAATTGGCTGGGTCAGATTTTTGTTCCCTTCTTCGTAACCTTCATCTTTACTGGAAGCAAAAGCTTTATTATTGGCCATGACTTGGTGCCACAATGTTTCCCTTCCTATATCTTTTATTGAATCTGGCTGTGAAACTGTAATTCAAAAATTTAAATCTGATAGTTATGATTTATCATCTTTATTAGATGTAATTAGAGGCATTCGAAATTTGCTTCCTTCTTTCCCTCTAGCTACTTTCTCACAAGTTGTTAAGGAAGCTAAGAGATTAGCTCATGCTTTCTCTAAATTAGCTTTAGGGCTAGAAAGTGAACTGGTTTCGAATGGTTCTCTTCCAGCATATGTATCTTTGAATCCTCTTGTAGTGAAAGCTTTATCTTAATGAATTTCATTTTCATAAAAAATAAAAAATCCAATGGAAACACACTGTCCAATCATAATCGCCAATAAATGTAGGACCATGAGAAATAATGTACCGCTTCGTAGAGGATCGCCTTCTTCGCGGAAAAGCCCTCAAATCTTAACTCGAGAAAAAAAAAAAAAAATTATTTTCAGCACAGTACTCTACGAGCTTCGAAGGTGCTTCTTGGATGAATTTTGTTAAGAAATTGAGACCAACGAAACCCTAACTCTTCTCGCATTGTCAGATTTTGTAGTGTAGATATAGATATAGATATATACAGCTTTGTATATACGTACGAAACCCTAACTTCTCGGATTGATTGCGCGGGAATGGTGGCCGTGGGAATTGAGCGAATGGAGAAAGAGGAGCGGCGAACCAGGAAAAGGCCTCGGTCCGCATGGGACGTTGGGCCATCAGAGCCGGAGGTTGGTCTCGGGTTTTAGCTGCGGTTAGGGTTCTATAGGGTTTTGAATATCTGCAAGTGCACAGGCCATCAATTCAAATGGCTTACATGGTGATTTTTGTAGGCGCAACGTGCTTTGGTGCCAGCTAATGAAGGGCTAGGAAGGCATGCATCGCCTCCGAAACGGGACGATGATCGCGAAGGTCATTACGTCTTCAATCTTGGCGAGAATCTCACTCCGAGATGTAAGTTTATGTGCCCTAACTTTTTATTTGGATTGATGAGTTTGATTTGGGTACTCGTTCGATGATTTTTAAATGAGCGTTAAACTGTTGATGCTATATCTTTTGCCTATTTTATAGTCTTCAGAGCTAATGTTATATAAATTGAATATACAATTAGTTTTCTTGATGTTTTGTGGCTCAGCCTCGGCCTTCCTAGTGTTATGCTAACCTTTAAGTTTGCATCTGTTTATAATTTATGGTCCATCTAAACTGTTATGTTCTGATTAGTGGGTTGGTGTTGACCGGGAACATCTTTTTCTCTGTATCTAATTCTGGCAGACAAAATACTCAGCAAAATGGGTGAAGGTTAGCTGTCAAGTGATATGCTGTCTACACGCTTTTATATTTTTCTCGTTCTGCCTGTGTCATTCAAGCATGTTGCTAGTTCTGTAGGCACATTTGGTCGAGTTTTGGAATGTTGGGACCGCCAAGCACGAGAGTACGTGGCAATCAAGGTTGTTCGAAGCATTAGGAAATATCGGGATGCAGCAATGATTGAGGTAGACATACTTCAACATCTTGCTAAGCAGGAGAAAGGCAACTCACGGTACTTATTTTTGGTCTTGGCAGATAGCTTTCATTGGTGATTAATTATGCTGTAGGATCTTAAATTTCCCTGCTTTCTTTGTGCAGCTGCGTGCAAATTCGAAATTGGTTTGATTACAGAAATCACATCTGTATAGTAAGTATCCTATTAATGCTCCTATCTTAAATTGTTTTTATTTGTATTTTGAAATAGTTGTCTTTCTTTTGATTCGGAAATTTTTATTGTAGATTTTTTACTTTTCTTCTATAGTAGGTTGCTGTTGCTTATATAATTTGAAAGAAGTGGCTTGTCTGATGACATCATCCTGTGGCATTGACACTTCTGATGCTCCTAATCGATAATAAAATTAATACATTTTCCTGAGATTTGGTTATTGTTTGTTTGTCTTTCACCTGAATTGTGGCTGTAGTAATCATGCGCTATACTCATTTAGTTTAGATGATTGTTTCTGTTGTGTATTTATATAATCTATCAATTGGTCTTTGATATTAATTTATTGATAAACCTTATCCTTATCGATATTACTGGGAACTAAACAGAAACCCTCCTTTGAATCCATTTTAATGGTTTTATCAGGTCTTTGAGAGGCTTGGGCCAAGTTTATTTGATTTTCTAAAGAGAAATAAATACCACCCCTTTCCTGTGGATCTTGTGCGGGAATTTGGACGACAGCTTTTGGAATCAGTAGCATGTGTGTTGATTGTTCTTTTCCCCCTTTTTTAACTTTTCCTAACCATTCACTAAATTGTTTCATAGGCTTACTTTTGTTTGCCCAGGGTGGTTCCTAACAAGTTTACTATTTTGTTAATTTTTCTTTTTCCTTTGTTGTTTTGTTATATCATATCCGGCAGATATGCATGACTTATGCTTAATACACACTGATTTGAAGCCAGAAAATATACTTCTTGTGTCTTCTGAATATGTAAAGCTTCCTGGATATAAGGTACTTGGCCTTTTACAAATAGAAAATCTTGCCGTTTCACATTTGGGTTTGGACTTGGTTATATAATACAAAACAAAAAAAAAATCTTGAAAATGGTACAGAGGGTTTCTACAGAAGAAATGCAATACAGGTTCTTGCCCAAGTCTAGTGCCGTTAAGCTGATTGATTTTGGTAGTACGACTTTTGATAATGAGAATCATAGCTCCATTGTTTCTACAAGACATTACAGAGCTCCTGAGGTCATTCTAGGTAAATAATTAATGGTGTTGGAAAGCAGAAACGTGCTCATGTTTTTATTTGCTTTTATCTGTATCATGTTCCGATTCCTACAAGATAACGAGAAGGTGGTAGTCGATGAAAAAGTTATATTTTGTGGTCTTGGATCAATTGTTAATATTCAATGGCTTTGAAGGGTTGCCTCTTTCTGAAGGGGAATCTGATAAGAACGCAGGAATGGCCAAGCTAGGATAACAAAGAAGGGTGTAATAACCAAGTAAACAATTTGTGAAAATTATGTTTTGGATTGGTTGGTCATTTAAAAAGTAGGCATTTAGAATGTTAGGCTACTAACAACCAGGTTTATGTCCAAGGCACGAGCTTCATTCTTGTACCTGTCAAGTTTTTCCTTGATACATTGAGTGAGGGGACTTGAAACCCCCACTACTCACCCACCCAACCACTTGAGCTAGCCTCAAGTGGCTTGTACCTATCTTGTTGATCTTCAGCTTGTTTCTTAGATTTCAAATACAATTTGTTTTAAGGTCCCTTCCTTTTTTTTTCCTTTTTCTTTTCACTCTCTTTGTGGGGCTTGATGGGTTTGTATATGTATTGATAAAATCAAAACGTAGTCATACAAATTACAAGTTTTTGTTAGGTTATGATTTGGCGGATCTTAGCTGTCATTTTTAGGAAGCTTTCTCAAGAAATTGAGGTCGATCTTTTCTTTATTTTAGTTTTTCCACTTCGAGTACAGTTTCTTCTCCATTGCTTATCTTTTTGGATACAGTTTGTTTGGGGTCATTGAATTAGTGTATATCCTGTTGCAATCCAGATATCTTTCTTGCACATATGGCATAACTGCTGTATTGATTGTGTAAACATAGATATTCCTCTGTTCTACATTTTAATTGTCCTGTCTTCAAACTACACAGGTCTAGGATGGAGTTATCCTTGCGATATGTGGAGCTTGGGTTGCATACTTGTTGAACTTTGTTCGGTTAGTCTGAATTAACCTAGTTAGAATCATACATTATTCTTTCAAGAAACTGACAATGCCACCTAAATTTTCAGGGTGATTCATTGTTTCAGACACACGAAAATTTGGAGCATTTGGCAATGATGGAGAGAGTTTTGGGGCCTCTACCAGAGCATATGATTCGAAAGGCTAAGTGCGTAGCGAAGTTTGTTGCTGTATCTTCATTTTTACTTTGGTGATTTCCTTTTTTCTTGATTGTCTTTTGGTCTGTTGCAGCCGAGGTGCAGAAAAGTATTTCAAGCGAGGTTCACGGCTGAATTGGCCTGAAGGAGCAGTTTCAAGGGAGAGTATTAGAGCTGTTAAAAAGCTTGGCAGTTTAAAGGTATCTGTCTTCAAGCTGTGATCTTTTTTGTTTTAAAAATTGTTTTTTGGATTTCTGCTGCATGGGGGATAATTGCTGTGGTGTCAAACCATTGGAATCATGTTTTTACCCAGGCATTGGTATCTCAAAATGTATATCCAAGATCCTCCCTCACTGACTTGTTACATGGACTATTAAAGTATGATCCATCTGAACGTCTCACAGCACGGCAAGCTCTCGATCATCCCTTTTTTGGGAATCCAACCTGACCAGCTTCACTATGTTAGATAAGTTGAGCAAACTCTACTTTGGTAGCTCATTTTACCACCTGTCTGCTAAAGAGAGAGAGAGATGCTCGGCAACGGATTAAAGCTTGTCAATTGTCATGCTTGTGAAACGCTGGCTCAATGATTCTTTTTTTGTTGTCTGTATGAATTCCCTCTTTCTTTCGGGTGGGGTGTAAAATGTAGAAGATAATAGTCAGCTTTCATGCCATGTTAAACATACACTAAAAAGACAAATAAAAAGAAAACGCAATTTTTTTTCATCAGCACAAAAATAGATTTCATTCGTCTTTCCATGTCCCTCTACTCACTTGAAATATGGTTCGGACTGCGTTTTTGTTTTCGATTGAGATTGGCTTACCTAGTTCCAGTCAGGTACTGCTTCTTTATTACTGCCGAGAGTAATTTTTAGGGTTTTCTATTTTATGGAAATAATGAAAAATATGTGAATTTGGCTAATTTTGAAATATATTGGAATTATAAATATAACACGCTAAAAGACTTTGAGGTAGAATCCATGCTTTTGTAAAATTTCTTGTCTAAGAATCTTTCGTGAGACTTTAAGATTCAGCAAAATTCTTCTTTATTTTCAATGGCTACTTCTTCACCTTCTCCAGTGAACATCTTCGATCCATATATTGAATAAAATTGAATTTTAAATATAATTCGTATAATGTTTTTGTTCTAACAGATTTTTTTTTCGATTCAAATTATACAGCAAAACCAGTTTGTCTTGCTCTAAGCTCTAATTGATATGAAACAATTATCAATTAACCCAAACATCTACTAATTTTGGTGGTTGAAATTCAAACAAATAACAAACATGTCATCTCCCCACGCCTTTTTTTCCCTCTTCAATTAGAATTTAGATTTTTTTTTTTGGAAGAGAATATGTTAATAGGATCAATACAACAACGTACGCAACGTGTCAAATCAAATGACCAAGACGAATGCCTTTTGGTCTTTGTAATGCTCTAGTCACATTTCAACGATGTATGATGGTGATATTTGCTGATATGGTTGAAGAGATTATGGAGGTATTTATGGATGACTTTTCTGTGTTTGGTTCGTCATTTGATCATTGTTTACATAACCTCTCGTTAGTTTTTCATCGATGTGAGGAGAATAATCTTGTGCTTAATTGGGAGAAGTTTCACTTCATGGTACACAAGGTATTATTTTGAGGAATCATGTTTCTAAGAATGGCTTTGAAGTAGATTGAGCAAAGATTGAAATTATTGAGAAGCTTCCTCCTTTTATTAATGCTTAAGAAGTAAGGAGTTTTCTTGGGCATGGTGACTTTTATAGAAGGTTTATTCGTGATTTTTCAAAGATAAGTAAGCCCCTTTATAACCTTCTTGAGAAAGATACACAATTTATTTTTGATGATGCTTGGCTGAAAGCATTTGAGATTATAAAAGAGAAGTTGATCACAACTCCTATTATGATTGTTCTTGATTGGAGTTAAGCTTTTGAAATAATGTGTGATGTCAGTAACTATGCAGTTGGTGCAGTCTTGGGACAAAGATGTGAGAAGACTTTTCAAGCTATTTATTATGCAAGTAAGACTTTGAATGATGCCCAAAAGAATTATTCTACTACAGAAAAGGAGATGCTAGCGGTGATGTTTACTTATGATAAATTTCAACCATATCTCCTTGGTTCTAAAGTTCTTATTTATACAGATCATGCAAAGCTTCGTTATCGTTTTGCAAAGAAGGATGCAAAGTCTAGACTAATTTATTGGGTATTATTGTTAAAAGAGTTTGCTGGTGAGATTATTGATAAGAAGGGTAGTGAGAATTTGGTGGCTGATTATCTTTCACATTTGGAAAATAGAGTTGAGGGAGTTGAAGATTCAAATATTTTTTTTTTTCAAATGAGTTGTAGTTGGCAGTTTCTACTAGTTTACCTTGGTTAGCAGATATTGGTAATTACCTTGTTTGTGGTAAGCTTCCTCCAGATTACAATGTTCATCAAAAATGTAAACTCTTAAACGATTATAAGTTTTACTTTTATGATGATCCTTATCTTTTCAAGAGGTGCACTGATCAAGTGTTTCGACGATGTGTTCCTATAGAGGAGACTCACTCTATTATTGAACATTGTCACTATTTTGCTTATGGTGGTCATTTTGGTCCTTCTTGTGGCGCGACAAATGTATTACAATCTGGATTTTATTGGTCTTCTATCTTTAAAAATTGTTATACTTTTGTTAAGACTTATGATAGTTGTCAACGAGTTAGAAATATTTAATGGTGTCATGAGCTTCCCCTGAATATTATAATTGAAGTTGAATTATTAGATGTTTGGGGAATATATTTTATGGGACTGTTTCTACCTTTTTGTGGAAAATTTTATATTTTGTTAGCTGTGGATTATGTGTCAAAGTGGGTTAAGGCCATCGCTACCACAATTAATGATGCTAAAGTGGTGTTGAAGTTTTGCAAAAGATTATTTTCACCCGGCATTACACCCCAAGAGCAATTATTAGAGACGAGGGAACTCATTTTTGTAACAAGGTTTTTGATTCTCTCTTGAGTAAATATGGAGTGAGGCATAAGGTGGCTTTAGCTTATCATCCTCAATCCAATGGGCAAGCGAAAATTTCTAACTTCGAGATTAAGTTGATTTTGGAGAAGACGTAGTAAAAATCAGAAGGATTGTACTCAAAAGTTAGATGATGCATTATGGGCTTATCAAACCGCTTTCAAAACACCCACTGGCATGTCTCCATATCGACTTGTATTTGGGAAAACTTATCATTTTCTGGTTGAGTTAGAGCATAAGGCATATTGGGTTATTAAGAAGTTAAATTTTGACTTTCAAGCTGTTGGTGGAAAGCGTCTATTGCAACTTAATAAGATGGAAGAGTTTTGTAATTATGCTTAAGAAAATGCTAAGATATACAAGGAACAAACAAAGAAATACCATGATAAGATGATTCTGAAGAGGGAGTTTGAATTGGGACAACAAGTACTTTATCATTCTCGTTTAAGGTTGTTTCTGGGTAAACTTAAATCTTGTTGGTCAAGTCCTAGTCACTAAAGTTTTTCCTTTTGGGTGTTGTGGAGTTAGAGACACATTAATTCATTAATTAATATATAATAACATTAGTTATGAGGTTTATATATTTTTGAATAAATGATTATTAAATAATAATTAAATAAAAGTAGTTAAGACACATATATCCTTGAAATTGGGATATGCTACGCGCCGATCACAGTGCACTGTGATTGACGTGTTACTAGGTCCAAGCCCAATCTTTGATATTTCTTTTATTTTTTAATTAATTATTTAATAATTGGTTTATAATTTGAATTTTGAAATTATTATTATTTTTTTTTATAAATCTATCTAATAGAAAAATACTTTCAAGAAGTAGATACAAGATTTTAGAGAATTCTAAGTCTTTCACACAGAGAGAAAAATGTATCGTATTATTTTTCTCTATCCCTAAAAAATTGTCCCAGACTTGAAAAATTCTAAGATCTCATATGTTGAGAATATCTTAGGAATCAAAAAATTCATACCATAACTCTACGTACCCACATGCCTCCTCAGGTGTAGGGATACATCTTGGAAGATATTGGTCTGAGTATTTTGGAGACTACTTTGGATTGGATATTCGTAGGAGATACAAGAACATAGCAAAGATTCTTGATAGTTCTACAACTAGTAATTTCTTATCATTTTCTATCTCATTGAATAATGTTTGCATATTAATGGATCCAGTTATTTAAAGTTTGTTTAAATAATTATTTTGAAATCTATGGGCCCACCACCTCGTGCATTCCGCTGCATACATGGTAAACCAGTTACCAACAGTGCCTTGCCGAGTCCTAATTCCAAAACGTACAAACATATGTCTTTTAGAGACTCCTAACTTAAACCAAAGGTCATGAATAAAATCTCACCCTTCTCAAGAACCCTAACTTCATCTTCTCCCCCTAGCTATTTTTTCAATCACCAAAACTAGCAATCATAAGTTAATAAATTCAAAGCTTCCTATATAAATCCACCATTAACATACTCAAAGCTTCAAGAATAAACTTGGAAACTTTAAAAGTGTGAAAAGTGTTGGGAATAGTGCCCTTAAAGCTATTGTAGTTGACAAATATTTTAAATGAAGTAAATAATTGAATTGAACTAATATATATATAGACTATGTCTGATATTATGGTGATAATATTAAGTAAATATCAGAAAATTCTAAAGTTTATCTATATGGTCTTAATCTTAAATTGGTATGAGAGGAATCTTGAAACAGTTCGCAGTAAAATAAAGTTATGGAATCTTTAGATTAATTACTGCTAGTACGGTTCGCTAGTATTATGAATACAAGTGACCTAGATCTGGGTCACTAGTGTAGTAGGACACTTTAGTGAAAGTACTTTATATATAGTGATATATAGAACTAGACCAGATGTGAATTGTTAATACTTATTAAAGTGATTTGTTAATACTTATTAAAACACCGTTTCATAGTATTAATCAAACACATAAAACGATGATCATAACACAATGATCTTAATCCTGAGGTTACTATGAACTCCTATATATGTCATCTGATCCTTTGATTCATGCGTTAAAGTTTGTCAGAATGATCAGGCTAAGAACAATTATTTTGGGGACTCAATGATATATATGGGTGAGACATAGTTTAACAGATATGGAATCTATACCTTCTTATAGATTGATTAATGGTTTCCTATTGGGTTGACTTTCAGAATTGAAAAAGTTATGAGCGTTCATGTTGCAAACTTGTTATGACACAACCTTCACTAGTGAAGTCAATGGTACACTAGGAACAAGATATAGTTAAAAGGGTAAAACGGTAATTTTATTCCCTTTTAATTGTGAACCATTAATAGAGGATTAACGTTGTATGTAATGATTATATCAATAGACACGTTATTCTTTAATAAAGTACTTTGTAAATATATGTCTATAATTATCAAGAGTTCAATCTCATATTTATAGTGGAGTAATCATGAGATTAATAAATATGATTATTTAATCAAAGAACTTTGATTAATAATCTAATTATTATTAGAGCTTGATATGATAGGTCCATAGGTCCCCAAGGTGGCTCTATCAACACCATATCAATGTAAGAGTTGATATAATGGTAAAACTGTAATTTGAAAATTTGAGAAGAATTTTATTCTTCGGGTCAAATATACAATTATATGATAATTGAGGTTGAATAATTAATTTGGAAGAAATTATTAAATTTTGAAAATATTTTTATTAATTTAAATATAAAAATTCGAAATATATATAAATAAATAAATTAATTTTTGAAATTAATTATTTCATTTGAGTGGGAGAAAATAAAATTAGTAAGTCAAAATAATTTTTGAATTATTGAATTTTAAAAGATGATGATAATGATGATTATCAATTTGAATTTTGAATTTAAAATTTGAAATATGGTTGTGATCTTTTCCTTAAAAAGATAATACCATATTTTGTGGGAATGATTGACTTTAATTAAATAAATAAATAAAAGAAAAATACTGATATTTTATCCGTACTATCTTACACACATGGAACAGTCCCTGGACTGTGTCATGCGATATCCCTCAAAGGGAATACTGCTACACGCATGACACAGTCCAGGGACTGTGCCATGTATGTAAGACAATACAGATAAAATATCAGTATTTTTATTTTATTTTATTTATTTAATTAATAAATAATTTGAAAATATACTTTTTCAAATTTGGTAAGTTAGATATCACCTAAATCAATTTCTATCATTATTATTATATTACTATTATTATTAGGAATAATAAGGTAATATATTGTTGTACCCTAAAATTAGCACGAGTTCAATTACTCAGCTCGCGTACAGCTGGTAGATGAATATGTGGAAAAATAGCAAAGTAGAATATATGGCTAACAGTGATGTGAACAACTCGAGTTTGAGGGCCTGACAGCACGATACACAAGTTATTATTAGACCACCTCTCAGGATAGCAATAGAGTTCGATACTTATAATGACCAGATCCAACTTTGGGCACTTTGAGCTTACTACGACCTAGGGTTCAGATAGTCTTTGAACATGAACTCAGGTGAGATATTCAGCTCGGGGAAACCGAACAGAACGCATACTGAAGGATCTCAAGAGATTCGGAGGCTCCTTATACGCTCATTAATGTCCAGGCTGTATTGCATATCTATCATTTATTATCCAAGATAGTAAGAGTATATTCTATTTTGTTATCAAATCATATCCCAATGTAAATGTGAATAATCTGTATTAAATGTATACTTTATTTATTCACGTGGTTACCCAAACCTGACCAAGAAATTCCCCTATAAATACCAAGGATAATGGACAGAGAAGGGGACAACCATTTTTGTATTACTAAAACTCTGCATAAATTGAGAGAGAAAAGTAATAACATTGTCTCGTGGACTAGGTGGATTTTAACCACTGAACCATGTAAAAGTTGTGTGTGATTGAGAGGGTTCTTTTATTACTTCATTACGGTTTATAATTTAGCACTGATCTACCTATTTGATTTCTTAATATACTATTGGCGAAAAACCACATCAACAGTTTGGTGCTCTCATTGAGAGGAAATTAGAGCCTTGCAAGTTTCAGTTGACATTCATCATGGTGCTCACGCGATCGATGCATGACAATGAGATAGAACAACCTGGTGGGCAGGAGGCCCATCATATTGTTGTTCCCGCTGGAAGGGGCCCAGATGTTCAACAACGTCCTGGAAAGCAACCGGTGGGTCAGGACGATGACGGGAGTTCAACATCACTCCCACCAAATCCTAATTAGGGATATTTAATTGCCGTTGAGATGGAAATTGCCCAATTAAGAAGCCATCTCACTAGGGTAAACAGGCAAATCGAGGAGGTCTTGGCTCGGTTACCCCCTCTTGCAACAGACATTAATGTTGGAAAGAGGAAAAGTGGGTCTCATAAGTCCCACAGGAATAACCGGTCTAAACCTAGTCGTTCTTTCAGAACCACCACTCTGAACTTTGTGCCTTCAGAGCGAAACCACCGGAGTGCTCAACCCACTAATCGTCACAGGGGTCATCACCAACATGTCAGTCGGTCGGTCAGGACTGTGACCCCCAACTCCGTGCCTTATTCGCAGATTCCTAGGAGTGCCCACAACAACTCACCAGGGCGGGCTGTGACAAGTTCACGGAGGCAAAATGCACCAGCGAATCCTCCTGTGCCACAATTAGAACCCCAGGCACAGAGAACTCGGGACATTGGAGTAGAGCTGAGGCGGACTAATTTAGTTCATCATGATTGAACAAGGATAGCTTCCCCAATAGGGCACCCACCATCACTAGTTAGACATCCTACACCACCTTGGCCACAACGAGATGCTTCAACTCATGGGAACAGTAGGAGAAATCCTCCTCTGTCGGTAGATAGTTACGCCCCACGGGAACATGCTGAGAATCCAAGTCCTCAATCTCAACCGCGGGCTGTAAGTTTTGCAAATGGAAGTTGCTGGACGAGGAGCCAGCGTGGAGGCAGGTCTGAAAGTGACCTAAGAAATCATCTGAGCTTAGCACAAAGTCTGTGGTATGATCCACAGCCCGACCTACGCGATCATTTGAACTCAAAAAGAAGGTATCCAACTCGGAATGAGGTTGTTAGTTATACTCAACATGAGGGAGGTCCGTCTATCGTATGCGACAATGAGAATGTCCCACCTAACCCAGCTCAGACTTGGAAGGACAACAACCCATCAAACACATACAATAGGATGGGAGGTTCTGAACAACCCCCAACTAACCTAGAGACCAAGGACCTAACCCTTGAGCGAATGGCCTTGATGGAGGAACAGATGAGAGGCTCCTATCTGGAAAGGGGGGCGGATGATTGCAACTCAGATGAAGATCTCAAACCTTTCTCTCCAAACATTGCCACAGCTAAGTATCTTGTTGGCTTTAGGATGCCGAACATGCCGACATTTGATGGAAATATAGATCCATTCGATCACCTTGGGATGTTCAACACAATGATGATGGTCCACAATGTCGGGCTTGACCGAAGGTGTATCCTGTTCCCCGCGACTTTGGTCGGACTTTCCAGACAATGGTTTAAACAATACAAGAAGCATTCGATAAGCTCGTGGAAGAAGTTTTCTTCCAAGTTTAAGAGAGCATTCCAAGATTCACAGGAAGCTCTTGTAGAGGCCGACTCATTGGCCAACATAAAACAACAACCTGGTGAATCACTGAAGGCATACTTGAGCAGATTCACCAATGTTGCAGCACGAGCTAGGGATGCTAATGAAAGCTCCAAGCTCATGGCGATGAGGACATGAATCTTGGTGGGAGGCGACCCGTGTCAAGAACTCCAACGAAAAGGAGTTAAAAGTGTAGATGAATTCATGGTCCGAGCCCAGGAGTGGATAAACCTGGAAAAGGCGCGATTTGCTATCGTAGGAACCAGCCAGGCCCCTATCCAACTCTCTAGAGTAGTAGTAGATGTTGTAGCTACGACTCAACCTGTTACCCATAATAACCAAGCGGGAAACAACAAGAGGAAGGGAAATGGTGAGGGCGACCGAACAACACGAAGAAGAACAAGTCTAGGAAGAAATTCAAGCCCGTTTATGCCACCTACACAGACCTAACGGACACCCGGGAACATATTCCTGGAAAATTCTAATCACCTCCCGTGGAAGAAGCCAGAACCTTTAATGAATCAGAGGGCTAAGAGAGACCCCTCAAAGTTTTGTCAATTCCACAATGACATTGAGCATAACACCGATGATTACCGACAGCTGAAGGATGAGATTGAGACTCTCATTCGGGCTGGTCATTTGCCCAGCACGCCCGAAATTGGGTAGCTCCCAATCAACCTATAGGGTAGAATCCTCAGCCAACTCAAGAAGCTCCGACAGGTCAACCTGAAGCTTAGATGAATCAGGTTGACCCTCCCCTGACAGTATGGATATAACTACTATTGTCGGAGGACCTCATCTGGTGGGCACGAGCAGCGGGGCCCAAAAGAGGTACATTAATGAGTTGAAAACTCATAACGGTGTGGATTTTGTTCCGAAGCAGTGGTTATCGAAACAACAGCGGTTGGAAAAACAACCAATCATTTTCATGGAAGAGGATGCTAGCCACGTTCAATTTTCGCACAATGACCCGCTGGTGGTAACCATTCAACTCGCTAACCAAAGGGTACGGAGGATACTGGTGGATAACAGAAGTTCCGTTAATGTGCTTTTTAGGTCCACCCTAGAAAAGATGGGATTGTCTGTTGGGGTTTTATGCCCTAATTAAAACCCAAATTCTTTGTAATCTCATTTTATTATCAATAAAAGAATATAAATCATTTTTTGACTTGGTCAATCACTTTGCTCACATGTTTTATTTTCATGATTATTTGTTTAATATAAACTTCTATTAAATCCCGAGTATATAGCTAATCTTATTTATAGTGACGTAATCACAGTGGAATATAAATATGATTATATGTTCAAAATAAGTTAGTCCTAAGATTATCAGTGCACCGGATTTACACTGACTTGCCAATCTACGATATGATCTACTTACACATTACAGTGTTATGTTCTTTCCAGAACATTAGCAAAGTAGATAAGATCGGATGTATTTGTTACATCGGACAGGACCGATATTGACAGTTGATAAGATAAGTAAATGATACGAACCACGCCAACAAGTGTGACGAAACCCGACACCAAATATGGAACAGCCACCAAGAACACACGAGATTGGAATGGAACCGCGACCCAATGCTTAGCCAAGCACGAACCTTGGTATGAGGAAGACGCCACAAACGGGGATGGGAATCCGTTTGATAAGTCGGATTGAACGCCACAAGGGATACCCTTGATAAGTTCGGATAGTCTCTTCAAGAACTCAAGAAGAAAACTCACAAATTTTCATTCAACATAATCTGATTTTTCCAAATGTTTTCAAGGCCTTATATAGCCGAAAATTACATCAATACAAGCCCCTTTGTCTTCCTAAAAACCGAAATATTAAAGACAAGCCTTTTGTCTTCCTAATGAAACCGAAAAATAAAGACAACCCTTTGTCTTCCTAATGAAAACTGAAATTTAAAGACAACCCTTTGTCTTCCTAATAAAAACCGAAAATTAAAGACAAAAGGACTATTGGACTCACACAAGTCAAATGTTTGACTTATCACAAAACAAAGACTAAATAAAAAACGTGATTAAAAATAAAAAGACTCATTACAGGAAGCTAAATATTGATCAAGCTCCTAAACTGGTGTCCTCATCATTCCTCCCCTCTTGACTTGGATCAACCGGAACTTGACTTGGATTTTTAGTCTTGGTGTCCTCATCAGTAAACATACCATTATTATCTATTCTAGTCATATCATATAGTTGACCATAGGTCAATTCAATCTCAATTCTGAGTGGTTAGTATTCTAACTGATTGTATTATTTGAGTTCTTTGACTTGTTCGTTACCAGCTTACCCTACGGACTAGCCCACACATCTTGGGAACTCGGTAGTATAATTGAGTGGGAGTGTTAATCATAGATATGAACATCTATAACTTCTGATGAAGAAGTGAAATGATGGTTTCCTTTTAGTTTGGTTCAAGGTGTTAAATGATAGAGATCTCATTTCAGTAATTAAATTAGTTTACTGAAATATCATTTACAAGGAACTAAGTGTTTTAAGGATAAAATACAATGAGGGGTAAAACACTATTTTAGTCCTATCTCATTGTAGACCGTCTATAGAGGATTGAGTGACACTTATGGTTGTAACAATGGATAATTAATAGCGTATCTATATTTGTTATAGAGCGTTCTATGAATTCAAGAGTGCAATTCCAAGTCTATAGTGGAGTCACGAGGAATTAATAAGTTAGTAAATTTATTTGTTAAATTTATGATAACTTATTGGAGCTTGATTTCATAGGCCCATGGTCCCCATTGTACCTTGGATAAAATCATCTAGATAGTCTCAATTAATTGATTTAATCATCAAAGTTGACCAGGTCAATTTTGGATAGTTTCACAGAGTTGTGTAATTTTGAGAAGAAAAGAGAAATTATGGCAGATTTATTAATTAAGATAAATTGGTATCTAAATTAATAAATAAATTTAAATCAAGGTTCAAATTATAAATAATTAATTTGATAAAGGATTTAAATAATTATTTAATTAATTAAATCAATAGAAAATAATACAGGCCTTAATTTTAAGTCCAATGGGCTTATAATCAAATGGGAAATTTCACGGGCCTATAGCCCATGATAATTTCGACCTAGGGCTTCAAAATGGCTGTTATTTTATTGATTTTTTAATTAAATTAAATGGCCTAATTGAGTCTATAAAAGGAGTGCTTAGAGAGAAGTCAAAAAAGAAGTTTGATAAGTCACAAGTCAGATTTTCTGATAGTTTTAGATTCTCTCTAAACACAAGTCATTTTCTAAGTCTCTTTGTTATTTTCTCTTCTTCTCTCTATATCTATCTCATGTGTTGAGAATTTGATGAGGATACCAAGACTAAAGATCCAAGTCAAGCTCCAGTTGATCCAAGTCAAGAGGGGGGGGGAATGATGAGGACACCAGTTTAGGAGCTTGATCAATATTTAGCTTCTTGTAATGAGTTTTATTGGTTTTTGGCATCTTTTATTTTTATTTTAATCAGTCACTTAATCACGTTTTATTTAGTCTTTGTTTTTATCTTGTGAAAAGTCAAACACTTGACTTGTGTGAGTCCAATAGTCTTTTTTTTGTAATGTTCGGTTTTTATTAGGAAGACAAAGGGGCTTGTCTTGATGTAATTTTCGGTTTATCATTAGGAAGCAAAGGGGCTTGTCTTTGATGTAATTTTCGGCTATATTAGGCCTTGTAAACGTTTGGTCATGGCAGATTATGATGAAATGAAATTTGTGAGTTTTTCTTCTTGAGTTCTTGAAGAAACTATTAGAACTTATCAAGGGGTTCCTTGTGGCGTTCAACCTGACTTATCAAACAGATTCCCATCCCCGTTTGTGGCGTCTTCCTCATACCAAGGTTCGTGCTTGGCTAAGCATTGGGTCGCGGTTCTTCATTCCAATTTCGTGTGTTCTTGGTGGCTGCCATATTTGGTGTCGGGTTTCACCACAATCGTTGGTGTGGTTCGTATCAGAATTTCCCACACTAGTCTAGGTGGCTCTAAGGATACATTGGAAGATTGTGAAGAAAATAGAAGATCGGTTCAGTTTCTTGATAATACTCTGCGACAGAGAGGATACAAGAGTTAGAGAAACTAAAGGAAGGACTCTTTAATTCCGCTGCGTATACTGTAAGTATTCTATTCTTTGTTTCTCTTTGAATTCAATTTTAGAAACATGTTTTAGGCTATCTTGTATTAATTTGTTTAATATTAGATATACATGAAAATAAATAAAGATCCTGTATAAGCTAATCCAACATTGTCTGTAATCGATTTGAAGGTGACCTCAATGACTCTGTACGGGTTTTCGGGTGAAGGAACAACGGCCATAGCGACGATCGGATTGGTGGTTACATTGGGAGAAGAGTCACGAACTGTCTCTAAAATACTTGAGTTCTTGGTAATCGATTGTTCGGCCGCATATAGCGCAATTTTGGGACAACCTGCGCTAATGGCTTTTGAAGTCATCACTTCGATCCGACACCTGGCAATGAAGTTCCCCTCAACCTCGGGAATATACACAGTAAGAGGAGACCAGCTCACCTCCAGAGAATGCTACAACATTTCTATGAAGGGAAAATCACAACCCGGGCAGCAGGCGATGGTTATAGGCGAAGGAAATAAGGAGTCCCGGGAAATGGAAGTTACCCATAGGATGGAAGAACCTCGAGAAGGAAATGACGAGGTTGTTCAATGGGATGACATTGATTCGTGGGTAGGCAAAGACAAGTCTGAGCTTAAAGCTGTAGAAGAGCTCGAGGAAATAAACATCGACCCAGAAGAATCTTCAAGAGTTGTCAAAATTGGAAAAAATCTTGAAGTCGAAAGGAAGAAGGAGATGGTCAAGTTTCTAAGGAAGAACCTGGATGTTTTCTCCTGGTCACACGAGGATATGGTGGGAATCAGTTAGTATAATAATGCATACTTTAAACTTGGACAAGAATGTGCCCGCAAAGTCCAAAAAATGGAGGCTTTTGGGGACAGTATGATCTGAAGCGTTAGAAGAAGAACTAGCTCGCCTACTTAAATGCGGTGTATCAGGGAAGCAAAATACTCGATCTGGGTTCCTAACCCCATGCTGGTTCCGAAGCCAAACAGGAGGTGGAGAACTTGTATTGATTTCTCCGACCTCAACAAGGCGTGTCCCAAGGATTGTTCCACACTACTAGGAATTGATCAGTTGGTAGACGCCACGGACGGTCACGAGTTCATGTCTTTCATGGACGCGTACTCTGGATATAACCAGATCGCGATGAACCCTGCAGACCAAGAGCATACCAGTTTCATGACCGAGCATAACGTATATTGATACAACGTTATGCCATTCGGGCTGAAAAACACCGGAGCTACATGCCAACGATTGTTCAAATCAAAGACTGCCAATAACCATGTATCCGACCTGGAAGAATATTTTGGCATATTGAAAAAGTACAACATGAAGCTGAATCCTCAGAAGTGCACTTTCGGAGTCGCGTTGAGAAAGTCTCTGGGGTTTATAGTCAACACAAAGGAGATAAAAGCGAATTCGGAAAAAATCAGGTCCTTGTTAGAAATGCCTTCGCCCAGGTCGCGTAAGGAAGTACAAAGCCTAACTGGAAAGGTCGCAGCCTTAAATTGCACTACAAGAAAAAATACTTTCAATAAGACCGAAAAAGTATTATCAAATATATACCATAACACTTTTTGATGTGTTAAGGAAAGCGATGTTATAGTAAGTCGGAGCACTTTGCATAACACTTTTCCATAGTTATAGACATGTGTTATGGTATAGCCTACGATAACACTTTTGTTGTTTTATTTTAATAGTTAGATAAGTATTTCAGTATGCTATTTATAAGTAGATTATATAATACTTTTTTGTACTTATAAAGTAGTGTTATGATAAACTTTATAATAACACACTTTCTGCATTATAGAAAACAGTTTGCATAACATAATTTTATGCTTATAAACCAGTGTTATTGTAAAAGATACAATAACATATTTTTTGTATTATTCTAATATTTGGATAAGCTTGAATTATTATTATATAAACCTGTACATTATAATTATTTTTTATTTCTTTAATTCAAACCCGCTTCATTTAATATACTCAAGGCACCCTTAACATTGTATAAATATATTTTTGAGTACCAATTATATGGTTCATAACACATATAACCAAATAATTGTGTCAAACTATATTCAAGATTATCTAAAAAATAATCCAAAAGTCTTAAGATATTCAACAATGTCTAACTAACATAAACAAAACATTCTCACAATAGTCAACAAAATAGTCTTAAACAGTTGCATATTCAAAAGTAAAGGTAGAAATTCATGATCTTCCAAATGTCAGCACACCAAAGCCTTCCAAATTAGATTTTCTTTTGCACTTGACTTGTTGAATCTGGTAAATAAAACATAAAAGAAAAACTAATGAGGTCATGAAATATCATATCATTCATCTAAAATAGTCAATAATGCTATCATAATCTTGGATTGCATATCGGTTAATGTTGAACAAGCATTATATAATCAAATAACCAAATAAATACCTCTTGGAATAACCTTTTGAGAAGGCCATACAACTGTTGAACCAAAAAATTCTTGTATAGTAAGCATCGCATAGTTAGGACGAAATAAATAAGCACCAGGCACAACAACAACATCAACCCATACACGCATAAAATCAGGCCCAAGAGGAATTCCGTGCACCTCTAAGTCTTAATCGAGCAAGTAGCAAGCATTCCTTGCTCCTGTAAAGTTATGGCCCTTTTTAACTCCAACACTCTGCAAAATTAATTTTGAAAACAGCATATTAATTTTTGTATTTGTTTCCTTAAAAAGAAATAAAACAATTTGAAGATTTACCTTAGGAGAAGGAATATTGTTGGATTGTGGAATATTGTGGGACTGCCCCTAACTTGTTGTTTCTCTACCGCCCTAATAAATGGGTCGTTTACAGGGTTGACTTGCCTAACTCAAAAATTACATGTAGAAAATTAGACACATGTTTGTTTGACTTTGACTTTATGTATTTTTGTGATAGCACTATATGTTTGAAATTTGTTTTTCTCTCTCAATATATATTAATTTCCTAAATAGAAAGTTAGATTCTTAATCGGAAAGAAAATCAATACAATTGACTATAGTTTTTTATGTCTCCAATATGATAGGAATATTAGTCACTCGTGCATATAATACACATATACTGTTTGTTGGAATGATTTATATATATATATATATGTATATGTTATAATACTAGTACATTTAACTGTTTAAAGGCAGCTAGAATACATAGAATGATCAGTGGTTAAATTGAGCTATAAAAGCATGCATTATATTATAGTAAATATTGTGAAAGTTTTTGATGAATTATTAATTTTGCCACCTTAGATTAGTTTTGAAATCAAAATTATTAATTAGTGCAAAGTAATTTTAATTTTCTTTATGTCTCATTTGACAATTATTACTTGAAAATATAGGAGATTAAGTGATCATTAAGGAATGGACACAGATATATAGCACTGCTTTTGAGGGTATTTAGTTCATTTGTATAAGCACATAATCATTTGATGAGTAAGCCTCAAATTGTGTTAAATGTGACAATATGAACCTATTTTAACTACTGTTACTGTTACTGAACACTTTTATTTATTTGTTTATGCTTGGTTTCAGGATGAAGTGAAGCAGTTAGCAAAGAGTGAGAGGTTGGCAGTGAATGCATCAAACATAGCTAACTTAGTTCTGTTTGCAGCGAAAGTTTATGCTTCAATTGAGAGCAAATCACTAGCTGTGATTGCCTCAACTTTGGATTCCCTATTGGATCTCTTGTCTGGCTTTATACTGTGGTTCACTGCCTATTCCATGAAAAACCCAAATCACTATAACTATCCCATTGGAAAGAATCGTATGCAACCAGTGGTATATTTCCACTTCTACTACTTTGTTTTATTCAGAATTAATGTCAGGGCTACCAAATAGTTTGGAGAACAACACTATATGTACTAAAAATAACATGTGATTTGGTATGGTTTCCATTCAGAATAAGCATAATAAAATGTTCATTATCTATAACTAAGTTGTTGTTCTGCTGTTGTTCTGCTAAATGATGCTGAGGAGAAATAACTCACAGAGCCAAATGTGAAGAAGTGGCTTGATGAGCTTAAACAAGTACTTTATGATGTAGACCATGTGATGGACAAGATCAATTCTGAAGCTTTGAGACTCAAGTTGGAGAAAGGCCAAACTGGATCAAGAAAAGCAAGTTGTTGAACTTTGTCCCAACTGTTTTTAGTCTATTTGAGCATAATGTAAAGCTGGAATTAGAGGGGATTCTTGGTGCATTAAATTTTCTTTTAGATCAAACATTGTTCCT
Organism: Humulus lupulus; assembly: GCF_963169125.1. Lineage (NCBI taxonomy): Eukaryota > Viridiplantae > Streptophyta > Magnoliopsida > Rosales > Cannabaceae > Humulus > Humulus lupulus. The sequence goes on along the minus strand of NC_084802.1, from coordinate 160,389,243 downwards.
TGGTTTGAAAGAAGTTGACCAAAAAAGACCACCACATAGAACTTGTTTACAAGGAAAGGAGTGTCCAAAGACATTTTGACTTGAAAGCATGGGATACTGTCTTAGTAGAGTTTTATATTTTTAGAATAACAAAGACAATTTTGGAGTCTATCACTTTCAAGAAATGTGAGATTGAGGACATACATCAACTTCAAAATGATCTAAGGCTTTGACAAGGAAGAAGTTTCTTTTTGTTCATGATGATGTTTGGAATGAGAATTATGGGAGTTGCAATTTCAAGAAAAGCAAAATAACAAAATTCTTCCAGCTCTATGGTTAAGCTATCACTTTCTACCTCGGCACCTATAGCAATGCTTTGCCTACTTCTCAATATTTCCTAAAGATTATACATTTTATAAAAGTGAAAGGGAAAAAAGGTCCAATCTCCACCACTTTCTGATTTATTTTAACTATCAATTGAATTTAAATGACCCTAAAAAAAAGAGAAACAGAAGAGAACAAAAGAGAGAAGAAACAAATTTGTCGATTTCTGTAATGGGGTTGAAGCTATATAACTCTTTATGGCTATTATGGTGTCCACAGAGGCAAATATTGAAGAAAAAGCACTTAGCTGACACTTAGCAATGTGTATTCATGGTTTGTCATGGCTCATAATGGGGTTATCAATGAGTATAGGATGGAAGATCAGTAGATTTCAATGGTCAACTATTCACTTTGTGATGGCACAACAGAGAGGAATTCTAGTGGTTGTTTGATCATTCCATTAGTTTGTGAAAATGGTGATGATTTCTATGAGATAAAAGGACTAATACTGACTTCAATACCAAGTAATTCTAGATAAAATCTGACATCATTTCCCATATAAAAGCTTACCTAACCATCTATCAATACCAAGTAAAAAAATTCAAACAACACATAATAAGTTTTCTTCCTTATATCACCGCAACACACAAACAAATTTTCCAGAACCTATTTCTCTAAGACACACAAGTTTTCAACATTCCGTTATCACTGCAGCACACAATTTTAATCTCTACGAATGAATATTTAAGATATTCAAACTCCTCTAACATTTGTATGATATTAATAAAAGAGTTAAGAGAACATACTTCCGTACCTCTTGCAATTAATAATTAAGTTAATTAACTTTGCAATGCTCCTCGCCATTTCGATCCACAACCTAAAAAATATAATCAATACCTAAAATATTAATACAAAATAAAAATTAAATGATACAATAAAACCATAAAATTTATGAAATTACTTGTTACGAGTCTTAAAATCATAAACTATATTCATTAATGGTTCAAACTTAACATAAAGAAACATATTCCAACTCAAATTTCTATCAAACTTTATAATGTATTTCCAAACTCAAAAAAAGTCAAGGACCCAATTTAATTGAACACAAAAATCAAATCCCTTTTATAAAGAATAAACTAAGAAACATTGATGATATAATTGTTTCATAAGTACTATTTTTCTCTACTGTATGCACACAAAGCTTGATTAATTAATAGTAAGAAATCAATTATTTAGAAAGCTCATTCAATAGAAAAATTAGAACAACAATTTAAATGCAGATAATTCTCTCACCCAAAACTCTTTAAGAATGAAAGAACATTCTCTTTAAAAACAAAGGAGCCAGAAAATTTCAACTAAAGAGAAAGTGTCCAGCACATGTAGTCTCTTAGCATTTTTCATAATTCAATCATGCGCCATTAAATTTAAAAGAGTCAATCCCAAAATAGAATCAGGCCTGCTTTATAATCTTTCCACAAGTTTTATGGAAAAGCATTAAAATAAGAACTTTAAGAGACAATTACTTCACTTTGTTGTAGTGATTATCTACACTTCATTGTTAAATTATGTAGTTTTTAAAAAAAATGCATATCTAGTATCACACACAGAAACCAACATTTAATTCAAAACTCAACCATTTGTTTTTCCTCAATAACCAAAAGCTCATCATGAGGAAATCCATAACAGACAGAAAGCTAGAAATCCTAAGTAGCTAACCATGGCCAATAGGCCCAATACCAACACTAAATATCAACATACCAAAGATTCTCATAAAAAATCACTAAATTTTCTTAAGTTATCAAGTCTATCACTAACCTAAAGTATTCCTAGATCCCATACTCCAAAAAAATAATTTGAGTTTACTAAACATTGTTTATAATTAGTCATCCAACATAAAAGTTAAAAATTGCAGCAGCGAAAGAAGCTGTAAAAACAGAGGAAACCAAAGCACATGCATATCTAGAATTATCAAAGGAAGTACAAATGGAATGAACATAGATGAAGCAAACCTATATGTACCATCAGAAGCAAGAGAAATGGTAGACATAACAACATCAATAAAACTAGAAGCAGAACAGAACAAGTTTGGCTCTCCTTTTCTAGCTAATTGCTGCAACAAGCTACAACACCAACACAAACCAACCAAAAACTACATGTTGCGAGCATGACTTTGAGATAGTTAAATATTGAGAAAGAACACGTAGTAGGACTTGGAATTATGAGCAATCCTAAATTCCAAAAGCTTTAAGAATGAAAATTATTTTTCTTTAAGTCATCTTTTAGTGAGAAAATGAATTATTATTTTGAAATCATGAAAGTAATATGCTCGTGTCAAATAAAATACATGTAAGCTAACCAATCTCTAAATACCTCAAATTTATACTCCAACCAAATCAAATGAGCCTTATAAAATCTATTAATTGAACGTTAAAAAACTGAAATGGGGAGAAAACTTAAGCATTAGAGATCTTTGAATTGTTATCTTTTTATTCTAATCTAAGCAAGGAAGATGGTGGTTCAATAACTAACACAAAATTGGCATCGAACTTGTTATTTGAATTAAAAACAAATAGTTGTGATAGTGTTGATATATATACATATACATATACATATAAACACACCATACACACAAATAATCAACCCAGAAATTCATTTCTATCTCAACAAAAATAGAAACTCTTACTTAAGCATTTCAGTACTCACACATTAGTGTACTTACATTACATGTATATACACCAAAATTAAATTAAAGTCAAACATGGTAGTAGACAGTAGTAGCACATCGATATACAAAACAATAAAATACTTTTTTTGTGTTATGGTATACTGTAAAAGCAATTAATTAAGCAAGAACTAATTTTCTCAACAGGGAACAAAAATAACAAAAGAGACCATATAAAATAGGCAACTTAATTTTTCTGATAATGGTGAAGAGTTACTTAATAAGTCCCATGTATGCACTTTGCTAGCTCATGAAATTTATCTTTAATATGTACTAAAAGCTGTGTATGAGCACTATATGTGGTGCAAACAAGGTCAAAGATGTTTATATATATAATCATAAACATACGGTTCTGTGCATATAAATATAATAGCATAATGTAAGAAGCAATAAGGAGCACTACATGTGCTTGTGTGCATATAAACATAGCTCCATGATGTTAGATATGTATAAGATCCAATGGCCTAGAATCTAGATGACACTCATATTATATGTGTGGGCAAACATGTGATTAGTCTTACTAAAAAAGAAGCAATAAAGAGCATAAATGGTTGTGCCAATTCATTAGTATGAAGTAGTTTAAGAGATTAAATAAAGAGCATGGCCATGTATTAATTGGGACGGTGACATTAAACTTTGTTGTCAAATTATGATATTTATATGACATACATATTTAAGTGATTTTAAAAATAATAATTGACTCTTATATTTAAAATTTAAAACTATACTATTAAATTTAATACTATGGTGCTAAAAAACATTATTAATGCAATAGAGTGATTATGTGCTATGGGTATAAAAAATAATTGAATAGTTCCAAAAAACAAAGATAAAAGAGAAAGAAAACAATAGAACATATGTGTATACCTATGACCAGGGTATTGAAAAAAAAGCTTAATTAAAGTGGACTTATATATATATATAATTAAATCCCCTCTTGTGTGTTAACCTTAATTAATTCTCAATAAATATACATATATGGTTGTGATAATTTATGAGTGCATCTATTTCGTTGAACACCACAATTAGAGAAACACATAAGAAACTCATAAAAGAGAAACACAAATAGAACACCACAATAAACTAAGCTACAAAAATCAGTAGCAGAGTGTGCTTTATGTTCGAAGCCACTGCCAAAAAAAAAAAACAGAGAAAAAATACAACAGACTAAACTTGGAAGTTTGATTAACCAACAATTCTAGACCAAAATCATTGTCAGAGAAGGATCCCTTCTAGTTATGAATCAAAGACTATTTTGCAACATCAATAGAGATATTGACAACCCCTTTAACACAATCCAAACCCAAACACAAATAGAGATATTGACACCTAGAATAAACAACCAAACAAAAAGCTATTATGCAGGCACCACATTACTTCAAAAAAATAAAGCATGCATAAAGTACATGAACTGAACTAACACCACAACATCATCATCATCAACAACAAAGGCATACACAACATTTAAAATCCAGAGACACACAATGGCAAAAGCACAAGCTAAACAACTCTTTTGTACTTATACAAATGTGTATTTATACCATTGACTGAGTGGGATCACCAAAAATTGTGTTCAATCATAGATGTACATGTTTTGAGATGGTAGCAAGAAGAGGCTTTGATCATCCACAAGTCTTAACTCATTTTTTCTCATTTGTTGCCTATCAAGAATGAGAAACCAACCTCTAGCTTCACCATTATCTTCCTCAGATTCCTCCTGAAGTTAATAATAAATACAAATAAGCATATTATAGATAATGAAAGCACACACCCATATCATGAAATCATTTAATCATAACAATTGCTATGTTAGTGTGGAGGAGAGACTTGAAACTCAGACCTTTTACAAACAACCAAATGTCATCATCTTTTGTTTTGTTTTTTTGCATCAAATACTCTTATGGGTATCAAAATTTTCATGAAAAAGAAACTTGTTTACTCTTTAATGCAACTACATTGTTGGCAACATCGAAGAGATGTAAGGCGAAATACAAGATCAGACAATGACTTGATAAAACCAAAGAATGAAGAAGAAAAAGACAAAGGGAGAACAAAAACTAGCATTAATGACAATAACATCTATTGCCCTTTATAACTTTATTTATTATAGATTTATGGCTCTATGCAAAAGTAAATCTCGGCCAATATATACATATATGTATATATATATATACAAAAATTGAGTTCTATAGAAAATGGAAAGTTCAGAAATCTTAGCCAATTTATTATCATCATCCAAAACAAAAAACTCAGAACTAAAGACAAAAACATAGGCAAATACTAAATCTATAATATACACAAAATCAAATATTAAACGCCAATAATATATTAAACGACAAACATTTGGAACACACCTCCAAAAATATCAAATACAAATAGAACAACAACATTAAAGACTAACAAAGAAAGCTCAACCTCATTTATAGATCATACTATAAACATATTCAGAAAAATCAACACAAAATGAACCCTAACTCCACAAATTAATTGCTCCCATCTATTAAGCCCACAACAAAAACATATCAAATTAAAAAATTCAAAGCATGCATCAAAACGAGAATCAAGATACTAATATAAAAATCAAATTTGATGATAATTAACCATTATCATGACTCGTCCCCAACCAATGTATCGTCCTATATATATGAAGAGTTGGACCAAAATTAGCAAACATATATTTTACTTGCAATATTATAATACATAATTAAAGACATGCATATATAAATAATGAAAAGGAGTAGATAAATATACATCTATATATGTACTTGAATACGAAGATACTTGTTTCTATGATGACGAGACTGAAAGTGAGTGGAGACAAGAAGATCTACAATATCAGAACTAGCATCACCAAAAATGTCGATGATGGGTGTGCTGCCATTGTCGAAAATCCAAATCAGGAAGCCCCATTCGGATGCCTTGGCTGCATTGTACTTTTTCTTTACGCTTGGCTGATCCTGTGCCCAATGATAGAACTAGCATTCTCTTCCCATCCATCGTCGTGACACCGGCATCGGCACCAGAACCAGCCCCATGCTCTGCGCCCACTACATCATCATCATTCTCGCCCTTCATCAATTCCCCCAATGAGTGCTTTTTCTTTGTCATTTCTCTCAACATCTGGCTTATGGCCAACATTGTCTTCATTCACAAATGAAAAATAGCGAATAAGTTAATTGTGTCATCGGAGTATATATATACATACATGATGCATTAATTTGATTAGAAAACCCAAGTGCTAAGAAAATGAAAAAAGAATGATAAGAAGAACCATGAAAATCAGGTGAAAGCTAAATTTCAAACGAAAAGAAAGACTAAGACAAAGATCTTCACCAAACTTAAAGAAATCTAATAATAAAATTGAATTACAAATCAAAATATATTTAAAAAAAATGAAATTATCTGATGTGAAGAGAAGGATGAAATAGATTTGACCTTGATAGAAATATGGAGGGAGGGTCTTGAGAGAGATGGCAGAAGAGGTTTTGCAGTGGAAGAGGATTCGCGGTGGAGGAGACGGAGGAGAGAGGCGTAGAATGAGCTTAAAGGCCTGTTGATGGGAGCAAATAACAATTAGGTCATGTGTGAACATGTTGAATAGTGGAAAGCAAGAAAGAGATACCCGCTTAAAATTTTAATTAGGCGCTTATTTTTGAGTGAACCGCTTAAAATTTTAACACATACCATAATACTTTTTTAATAGTATTAGATTTCAGTGTTGTGGTTAGTAGTTTTTGTTGTAGTGTGCTTCATCTCAAAATCCACTGACAAATGTCTACCATTTTACAACTTGCTCAGGGGAAGCAAGAAATTTGAATGGACCGAAGAATGCGACAGGAATTTCGCGACCTAAAAAAGCACCTAGCTGAACCCCCCATACTATCAAAACCGACGTTTGGAGAATGTCTGTTTCTTTACCTGTTCATGATAGAAAATGCAGTCAGTGCTGTGTTAGTTCGAGAAGAAAATCGGGCGTAGAAACCCGTATATTATGTAAGTAAGAGGCTTCTCGGAGCTGAATCATGGTACCCATTGATAGAAAAGCTTGCGTTCTATCTCATTTTGGCTTCAAGGAAGCTCAGGCCATATTTTCAGTCCCATTCTATTCAAGTCTTAACCGACCAACCTTTAAGGCAGGTTTTGTAGGGCATCTATTAAAATGGGCCATCGAACTCAGCCAGTTTGAAATATTGTACATGCTACAAACTGCAATCAAGAGCCAAGCCCTTGCTGATTTTGTTGCCGAGTGCATAGGTTTTCAGGACGAGCTGATAAGGGAGGCTCTGCAAGAATTATGGAAAATATTCGTTGATGGATCGTCTAATGAAAATGGATCGGAAGGTGGGATAATCTTAATATCACTTGAAGGACATCGATTCCATACAGCTCGCAGGTTCGAGTTTGAAGCATCCAACAACGAAGCGAAGTATGAGGCCTTATTGGCAGGGCTAGGGTGGTGAAAGAGCTGAAGGCAAAAGCCATCCAATATAATAGTGATTCTCAGCTCGTGGTCAATCAGATATTGGGAGAATACCAAGCTCGAGGCATCAAGATGGCGGCCTACCTGGATAAGGTAAAGGGCGAGTTGTCTGAGTTCGAGTTTAGCTCCGTTGAGCAAGTACCCCGCGAGCAGAATTCCAACGTTGATGCTCTGGTTCAACTCACTACCACCAAAGAGGCAGATACATTGAATGTAATTCTGGTGGAGTTCTTGGAAAGCCCAAGTATAACAACAGAAATGGCTGAGGTCAGAATGATTGACATAAAATCGACCTGGATGATTCCCATAGTGGAATACCTCACAAACGGAAGGCTACCCGATGATAGGAAGGATGCAAAAGCATTTGTTGCCCCTCCTGCGATGTGTTCTCCCCGAGGAAGCACAAACTATTTTGTAAGAAATACACAAAGGCTTCTGCTGAGACCATGCTGGGGGGAAAAATCTAGCTCTAAATGTATTGAGATAGGGTTATTTTTGGCCCACTTAAACAAAGGACTCGATCTCGTATGTGAAAAAGTATGACAAATGCCAACGCTTCGTTAGTTGCCCGAGCTACTCCAGTCAAGCTAACCATGATCTCATCCACTTAGCCATTTGCGGCATGGGGAATTGACTTAATTGGTTCCCTGCCAATAGGAAAAGGAGGAGTTCGTTATGCAGTAGTCGCAATCGATTATTTCACGAAGTGGGTAGAGGCTAAACCTTTGGCAACCACCACCTCAAAGAGAGTCTTGGACTTTGTTGTGAAGAATATCATATGTCAATTTGGACTCCCTAAAAAGATCGTGTCAGACAACGGAACTCAGTTCGGTAGTGATCTCTTCACAAACTTTTGTGAAAAAAATATGGCATAACCAAGAGTTTCTCGTTGGTAGTGTACCCACAAGCCAATGAACAGGTCGAGGCTGTAAATAAGACCCTGAAAGCAAGCTTGAAGAAAAGAATAGATGGAGCCAAGGGATTGTGGCCCGAGCAGCTCCCACAATTACTCTGGGCCTACCGGACATCACATTGAACCTCCACGGGACATACCCCTTTTTCCCTAACCTTTGGAAGCGAGGCTATGCTCCCAATTGAGGTAATGGTAATGAATCACAGAAAAAAGACATTTGATCAAGATCATAACCACGAGCTACTTAGTGCATCCTTCAATCTGATCGAAGAAAAACAAGAGGCATTGCAATTACAACTCGCCCATTATCAGCAAAAGATCACTCATTATTTCAATTCAAAGGTCAAGGGACGCAGACTCAGATTAGGCGATTTGGTTCCCCGAAGGATCCTTTTGGAAAATAAAGATCCCAAGGACTGTGTGTTAGGGCCAAACTAGGAAGGACCATATCAGATCATAGAGGTCATGCACGAAGGAACTTTCAAGCTAGCCCGGCTAAGTGGGGAAATAGTCCCACGGACCTGGAATGCCCTACACTTAAAAAATTATTATCAATAGCTTTGTTGTCTTTAATGTTCCAGAGTTACCATCTATGAAAGGCTTATTTATAAATACCATTTCAATTTAATAACAGTTGGATTATTAAATAACCAATTTTATTGTTTTGTTATCACAAGCTCGCTTTGTAAAAGCAACCCAAAACATTTATACGTTCTGGTTGCTTGGGGGGCACATAACCGAGGATAGTTTTTAAGAGAGTTCAACTTATTTGGATAAGGATTAAAACTTAGAGTTTGGAGAAATTGATTATTCAACGACATTTTAAAGCTTGCTTTTAAAAAAAAACCCAAACGGGAACTAAGTTTGAGAAATCACTAAAACCCTGCATATAACTAGTTCCAAGGCTTGATTCCTAACAGGTACAATGATATTAAGAAAATTAAAAAACCCTAGATATAACCAGGTCCGAGGCCTTATTCGTAAAAGGTATAATGCTGCTAAGCTTATTAAAAACCCTTGATATAACCAGGTGTGAGGCCTGATTCTTAAAAGGTATGATGCAAATAAGCGAGCAAAATCTTAGGATACAACTAAGATAATGATAAAATCTATCTCGATCTAAAGTCAATCCCTAAGATTTCGAATGTACAAGAATCTAAGGATTCATAAACATGAGAAAATAATTGTTGACCACGATTTTGGCCAATGACGAGTAGATGTCAAAACGACAGTAAGCCTTGAATAGATAATAATGACACAAATAATTTTATAGTGGTTCAACCCCAATTTGTTGGTAATAGCCTAATCCACTTGGAGTTGTGATATATGTAGCCGACACTTAAGATCAGATGAACCTGAGCCAATTGAGTTTCTTAAGTATAAGTCAAAAAATACAAAGTTTTTCTCTCTAAGCTATCTCAGAAAACACCCACAAGAATGCCCTAAGTCGCAGTTCCCAAAAATTCTCAGTCAAAAGTTCAAAAGTACCCTAAATGATTCTATGAGCTCTTTATTTATAGGCTCATGGATCGTACATGAAAAATCTCTTGTGTTTGAAGGGTCCTTAGTTTTTTTTAACCAACTTTAATTAATAAAGAAATTTAAAATACAACGATATGGCTATTACTTTGGGATATCTGAGAGATTCTCGCTGTAGTTACGGATGATTTTGGTTGAAGTCGTTATTGAGGTTCTGTAAAGAAGTCCTCGGGCAGTTAACTCCTGAGATTTTGACACATCCGGTCTGCTACACTCCTCAATCTGACATAGCGGGTCAGCTAAATCTTCCTTCTGATGTAGCTCGTCAAGTGAAACTCCTTTATGATGAATCTGGTTGGGTAAAACACTCCCTGACAAGTTAAATTCTTACATGGTCGGGTAAATCACTCCCTAACTAGTTAAATTCTTACCTGGTTGGGTAAATCGCTTCCTGGCTAGGTAAATTCTTACCTAGTCAGGTAAATAACTTCCTGACCAGGCATTTTCTCGGCCAATGTTCTTCCAACTAGTGATATCACAACTCTGCAGGTCATTTTCTAACCTTTGCACTTCCCTTGGTCAACACATTTATTGACCATTAATGTGTCACTTGATGACCATGCATTGCCACTTGTCAATTCTGATTGCCACGTCATCAAACTGAAATTTTGGGGATAACATTTGGCCTCTAAGTTTATTATACGATTTATTCATATGATAAACTATTTCTCTAGCTGATAGTTATTGAGGTTGTTCAAAAGCTTATGCCTGGTCAGTAACTTTCACAAACAATAAAATTTCGACCAGTTAAATCTCCAAAATTTGAATAGCCAATTACAGATCAACGAATATCCTAGCAGTTGATTCCACATGGTGACTCGCCAGTAACCTTAATATTTTATGTCTCCCAACATTCCAAAAAATTAATTTCTATATTCTCCCGCCTTTTCAAATAGATCCATGATTAAACTTTTTAGAGGCCATGAAAATGAAAGTTATCAGTTCCCAAATCGTGGGATAATGGGATAGTGGGAGAGAAATAACTCTAAAAATTGTTGGGCATAGTAGAGAGCTTTTACCCTGGGCTTATAAATAGGCCCATGGTATGTCTATTCATTAGCAAAGCTCCTAAAAAATTCCTCATCCAAAAACCATTCTCTTGGCCGATTCTCTCCAAAGCTCCAAGGGTGCTCCACTTCCTTCGAGCAAATCAAAGGCTTTTTCAAGAAATCAAGTGTTTTCCCCTCCATTTGGGTAAGTTCTTTCTCCTTTAGCTTTACTTTTAAGCATTTTGAATCTTTTAAATAGAAAAAAAAAACTATACAAACTTTTTTGAGAAACATGGAATCTGAAACCCTCTATTGGAATGCTCTCTTTGGAATTTTTGTGATGAATCTTTGTTGGATAGCGCTTTTGTGGTTGTTTTGATGTAGTTTAGGCTTTGGGTTAGTCAATTTTGCTCCCAATTTCATGAAAATTTAGAGAAATATCATTTCCCATCCTCCATTGCATATTCGGGTTCATGGGTTTGAATGAACTCTGAAGTTTTCTTGAAACTTTTTGAAACCCTTGAAATTCCCTCTATGATCTTGTTTGTATGCCCCATGAATAGGAAAACGTGTTTGTGCCCCACACTTTTGATTGAATTTGTGCTTGCCGAGTGATAATATATACTTTTTTGTTTTTAAAAAAAAAAAACAAAATCATTGCTCGGATTCGTGTTTGTTATCGATCGGGTAGGCATTATATCACTCGGACTGGCGTTGTAACGACCCAAATTTCCTAATAAGGTTTAGAACCTTGATTAGGAGGCCGGGAGGGCCATAATTGATTTATTGTGCCATTATATGATTATATGCATGTTTATGAGGATCATATTATTATATGATGATAAATGCATGCATATGGGTATATATTTTGTTATGAGGGCATTTTGGTAATTTGGCCCGTTGAGGACGTAATTGTATATTTGTATGCATATTGGTAAGCTATTGTTGACGCCACATTATAATGTCGATTTGTTCGAGTTGTTCGGCATGAGACGATCTTTGGGTATAAGTTAGCAGTTTTGTCATAACGGAGTGCGGGCTCGGGGTGAGTCCCGGGGTAATTTGGAGATTAGAGCGTTGCTGGGAGTTAAGGGGTAACGGGATATGAATTATTGGTATTCGAGAATTTTGAGAATAATGGGAATTGGAGGGTGTTAATTATGGTTAAAGGGATAGGTGCGAAAGGACGATTTTTCCCTTGGTGGCTGTTAAGGATTTTAATTAGACTTGAGGGCATTTAGGTCTTTTTACCTTAACGATGTATATGAATCAAGGAAGGCTGTAGAAAATAGGAAGCAAAACAAAGCACTTCACCTCTTCTCCCGTACATCATCTCCTTTCCATTTTTCTTTGGATTTTGAAGCTTCTTTTGAGGAACCAAGCTAGGGAATCAAGTTTTGATGATCTATTGTTCCACCATTGAAGAGGAGTTCATACTGAGCTTGAGGTAAGATTCTAACCATTAGAACTCTGGTTTTCTACTCTATTTTCTTATTATGTTCAGTTGAGATTTTGGGTTTAAAAGTTGAGAATTCAATGGGGTTTTTGGCAAAGCTTGGGTAGGTTATGATGCCTAGGACTTGTGTATAAGGTATTTGGGTCCAATTGGGACTTAAAATGATGTTTGTAAGCTTTTGGTTTATGTTGAAAATGGTGTAGTTGAAGGGGGGAAATTTATGGGCAAAACTGGCTGTGTGTAGCGCTATAGCGCCCACAGGTGGACGCTACAACGCTACTCAGGGATGAATTCTGCTGACTTGAGTGCTGGGGCGCTAGGAGGGTAGTGCTACAGCACTACCCTGCTCCTTTAGATTTTGGTTTTGAGCATTTTTAAGGGTTTTTGGCTCGGGGTTTCAATTAATAAGGCTTGGGATCGAATCTACTCACCGTATGGGTACAATTCGGGGTCCCGGGAGTGAGGTTTAGGTTAAGACCCATTTATTGATATCTTCATTAATTGGATTCCATATTTGGTTATGACTAGGTGACCGCTAAGGGATCAAGGGATTGATCGTTCTCAAGGGTCGTTCGTAACGTACTTCTCGCTCGAACAAGAGGTAAGAAAACTGCACCCGGTTATGTGGTTAGGTTGGGACTAAGTGTTCCCTATATTTGTATGCATTGTTATATGATTGTGATGAACCATGTGAATATGATAGGACTAAGAGCTCCCTATATTTGTATATGATGTCATGAGATGGTATTATGCCATGGGGACATATGATTAACGGCCTAAGAGTGCCGGAATCAATATTTGCGCACACAGGGCGCGGCTCAGCCACTGGTAGCTGAGGATAGCTTATTAATCACTAAGCTCGGTTAAGCTAGCCGGAGTCAGTGGGTATATAACACTGGGGGTGGCCAAAGTGAGCCGAAGACAGTGGGTTAAATAGAGGGTGCGGCCTAAGGATGCCGACCCTGAATATTGTGAAATGGTTGTGATAAACTGTTGATTATGAAAGTGATTATTATTGTTAATTGGATGAAATATGAAATGTTGATTATCTGGATAACAAATTGCGATTTGTCGACTGTTATCACTGAATAGGCAAACATTATGAATTGCTAAGTGTTGGGTTATATTTTGTGGAATATCTGGTTATTTATATTGTTCGTGTATGCTATCATGTTTTCTTGCTGGGCCTCGGCTCACGGGTGCTATGTGGTGCAGGTAAAGGCAAGGGTTTATTGGATCAGCCATGAGTTGGAGAGCTCTGGGGGCGAGGTGTACATTGTCAGCTGCTCGGCTGCCACAGTCGAGGGATTGTACAGGGACGGAAACCTAAAATGTGTATTTTGCCATTAGAGTGGCCTGGGTTGTTTATAACTTATGGTATTTTTGTAAATATGTCTTCTAACCATGCTTTGAGTTTCCATGTATTAAACTGTCATATTTAATGAAAATAATCTGTTTATGACCAAAACCTTTTATTCCTAATCCGTTGATGACTTTAGATTAACATTTTGTTTAAATGACTTGATTAGCAAGTCTTGCAGTATTTTAAATACACAGTGTAACGGTCTTGGTTACCCAGGGCGTTACAAGCTTGCTCTGATCGGGTTCCTTGGCTGCTCGAATACCTCCTTAGCCACTTGGAACCATCCAACCTGCTCAGTTGACCTTTCATTTGATGGGTCTTCATTTGCACATTGTTGGTTTTATCCCGATCGGATGTAACTTGTGTTGCTTGAAAATTTCCTAGCTCCTCACATTGTTGGTTTTATCCCGATCGGATGTAACTTGTGTTACTTAAAAATTTCCTAGTTCCTCAGAAATCACCTTAGCCGATCAGAAATCACCTTACGGTGTCTTGGATCCTCGAAAATGCCTAGCTGATCAGGTAGCTCTTACTTGGTCATACTTTGGCCGATTGAATATGTTTGCCCCTCGAAATTCTTGGCCCTCAAAATTCTTCTAAATTGCTCGGATGCATCCTTAGTCGATCAGAAATCACCTCGGCCCTTTGAAACTCCTGCAAGTTGCTCGGATACCTCCTAGCCACTCGAGTAATTTGGTTGCTCAGATAGTATTAGATGCTCATGCATTCTTAGCCCAATACCACGCCTAGCCAATCGGGCACCCATCCCCAATTTGCACAAAAACACTTAAACCTTATGCCCCTAAAAACATAGTACCAAAAATTTTCCTTTTCTCTTGTGAACTGTTTAAAATTGTCACCATTGCTCCCATAAATTGTTTGGTTTACTCACCTCCCCGTATTTTTTGTAGATGAATCACTTCGACTACAGGGGAGGTGAAAACCAAACAGACTTCGATTCTTCATCTCCTGCTTCAAGTGATACCCTTCCGAGCAACGATTCTTCTTCCAAATCTCCAAGCAAACGAACTCCGAAAGACCGTCTTCGTCGTCTCAAGAAAATCCTTCCGCAATCATCTTTATACTTCCTTCACGAAGAGCAACTCCTTAAGTAGCAACGTCAGCACCAATCGATGAGGGTGAAAAAGTCCAATCGACTCCCTCAGGAATAAGATCCCCAAGTAGCTCGTAGAGCAACACAAAAGGTGGTGGAACGAGTGCCTTTTGTGGAAGAAACTTTATAAGAAGAGGTTGAAACTGAAACCTCTTCAAAGCCTCCTCGCCAAGTTAAAAAAACTAGTAAAACCAAGAGAAAGGCTACCTAGACTTTTGCAACAGAAATCGAACAAACTGCTACACTCAAACCGAGGAAAGAAGAAGATCGCGTGCCTTTATGGTTTGTAGCTAAGGATTCTAAGCTGAACTCCAAAATGCTCGATACACACATTCAAACTTTGGGACTTGAAGGAGTGAATGTGGTATGCCCACACCCATACCAGAGAGCCAATAACCCTGGTGGTGCCTATTGTGCCTGGTCTAGTTATCACATTTATGCAAGAGCTACTATCCCTTTGCATCCTTTCTTTAGGTCAATAACGAATTAATTTAATGTTTCTCCCTTCCAGATTGCTCCAAATGGGATACAAGCCCTGTCTGCCTTATACATTCTCTACCACTTCCAGGGCTGGAACCCACCTATCCCTCATGAGGTACACTATTTGTTCGATTTTAAGACTAACCCTAGCCACAAGAATACATGTTTTTTCCACCTCTTTCATAGGCAAAAGGGGTTAAGTATCTTCATGGAATTTCCCATAAATTGAATCCTGGAAAGTATTATACAAAATACTTTCTTACTCCAAACATCAAAGCCAACAACTTGGCTTTTACACATGGAGGCCCTTTTAGTCAACCTCTCCCAACCAAAGAAATGCATTCCCGGGCAGAGGATCTCGCTAACATGTCCATTGAGGAGAAGGATGTTGAGTAGTTGGTCACCTTGGACTGATATTTCGGGGTTGTTACAGAACAACCAAGACATTGTTGTGGGCAACACTACTGATGAAGCAGATATGTCTAATGCAGCTACTGCAGTAGTGGCTAACCAGTTCTCTCTTGCACCATCTCCTCAGCCACGCCGACCAGATGATCTTATCATTAGAGAAAGTCTTCTTGAAAATGCTCACCAACCCACCTTCCCTACCAGGCCTGGCAAAGGAAAAAGCATTGAGCTCCTCAGAGATGACAACTCATCGTCGGAAGACGAGGACGATGTTTTTGATGAAATTCTGAACTCTAGTTTTACTAATAGTAACCATAATTAAATTTTGAGAATGATTGTGACGAAAGCCTGTAGAATTTTCTTTTTCACTTATGTTTATTTATCATTTCCACTAACTAGGTTTTTGCTTTACTTTTATGCATATCCAGCCATGTTCAAGTAGCTCAACACTCCCTCTGCCCAAAAGAGGAAGACTGGTGAAGGTTGCAGCTTGAATCCTCCAAGCAAGGTCTTGAGGACCACACTGCCTAACCAAGGGAGGCCATCTAATCAGTTAGTCAGTATCCCACGCTTGACTCCTCCGTCTATTCCTTCTTCTGCCAGCCTATAAACTAGTCGATCAACCTGCTTAAGCGAGCCCCTTCGCATTGTTGGTGAGTACGACAAAGAGTTACTAGACTGTACTCTTCACCACTCAATGACAACTTAGACCTTTGAGACTCTACCCCGACAAAGCGTTGAAGTTGTCCTTCACAAAGGCCTTGCTCAAATTATGAGTGTAAGCATCTTATCAGAAAGACTCACTTTCTTATTGATTGTTCTTATTCTGAATACTTTTCCGATTATTTACTCTAGGGACTCATCACTGTTAGTCATGCTCAACGTTGAGTAGTTGACTATAAGGAGCTGGTCAAGGTCTTGAATGATCAATTGGTGGAAGCCCAGGCAAAGATTGAAACTCTAACTAAATCTGAGAAAGATCTCCAAGAAAATCCTGAGCAGGTAGAGAAAGCAGTTGCTGACCTGGACCGATCTCTGAAAGAGTTGGCTGATGAGAACAACAAGCAAATTCAGGTTAACAAGAGATTGACAGATCAACTGGTGGAGAAAACTCAAGAGAATGAGGGGCTGAAACAAGACAAAGAAATCAATCTGGCTCATTATGAAGAAATTTGCTTCAACTGCTTCTATCAGATATGGAAGGTTAACAAGCCTCTTAACCTCGACTTTCTCTCCGAAGAGGCGAGGGACGAAGAGCTTGCCAAAAGCGAAGCCAAGGCCGCCAAAGAGGCAGCCCTTCCCGCTGGCACTGTGCCTGCCTCTCCTGCTCTATCATTCTGTCCAGAGGAGGTTCTACATGTTGGTGATGGTGTTGACCAGCCGAGGACCAGTTTACCCGACCAGTAAATGTCCCCATCGGACAAGGGAGCCTCCTACCTGACCGGTAAAAACTTTGTACTTGGCCAATATAGTTTACTTGTTTATTTTTATACTTTTGTTGAGACAATTGTTGCTTACCAACTTAGATAGTTTGCTCGTATGGCCGAGTTATTTGAATTTTACGCTTGACTTTTCTTAAAACATTATAAGTCTTTTGTGAATAGTAAAGTCTCTTTGATTTATTCCTTATATTTTCGCATGAGTACTTAGTTTTCTAACATGGAAATTATAGAAATTTCGTAAGTCCCTGCTAAGTATACTTTCTCACACTCTTATCACTCTAACATTTTATAAGCATAATGTTTACTTTTACATGAATATCTGCCTTTACCTTCGAATCTTCAAAAATTCCAAGTTATTTAAGCTTTGTTAAACAAGTTAGCTTAATGGCCTTTTTTGACTTCAAAAATTTACAAGTCGGCCTAACATCAAATATTTTAACTCGTACTTTCATTGCCTGTGTTGAATTATATACCAGTATACCGTATGTGCCCCCAAGAGATCGAGGGTTGAAAGATCCTTGGTCACTTGCTACTTGACCAAATCTGTTTGAGCAATTATTACTCGTGAAACACATTGATTATAAAGAAAATATCCGAGTAGTTGAACACTACTAGAATACCTAACCAGTTAAATACTGTCAGTCTGCCCGACCAGATGAATACCGGTCAATTGAACACTGTTCGAAAAAATAATAATCAACACATATGCATAATTTTTAGCAAAATTAGACGGTGCTACGTGTGATCTCTTTTATTACTCGTAAATTATAAAAGGATAAAACATGTCTAATAACGAGTCTCAAACAAATCAAAATTGTTCAAAAATAAATGACTGGTATTTATTGATAATATTTCCTCAGGTGCTTGCCATTCCAATAGTTTTTTATCAGCTCACCATTCAGCCTAGAAAGTTTGTAAGTGCCGGGTGGTATGACTTGCTCAATCTGATATGGTCTTTCCCAATTTGGTCCTAGCACTCCAGCTGCTGGGTCATTGATGAACACCTTTCTGAGGACCAAATCTCTGACCTAGAACTTTCGATCTTTAAATTTGGAATTAAAATAGCGGGCCACCTTTTGTTGATGGGCAGCAACTCTCAAGCTTGTTTTTTCTCTTTTTTTCTTCAATAAAATCCAAAGATTCTGCTAGTAATTGGTTGTTCTCTTTCTGGTCATACGTGCTTCTTCGATGGGATGGGGGGTTAATCTCTACCGATATCATAGCTTCATAACCATATGCCAAGGAAAAAGGAGTATGACCAGTTGCTGTCCGACCAGTGGTTCTGTACCACCAGAGAACTTCTGGTAATTCTTCTGCCCAGGATCCTTTAGCTTGTTTGAGTCGCTTCTTTAGAGTGTCTTTCAACATTTTGTTTACTACTCCAACTTGCCCATTCGCTTGCGGGTGAGCCACCGAGGAGAAGTTATTTGTAATGTCATGTCTAGTACAAAAATCAGCAAACAAATCACTATCAAATTGAGTACCATTGTCAGACACTATCTTCTTTGGCAGACCATAGCCACATATGATATTTTTCACTACAAAATCTAGCACTTTCTTCGAGGTGATCGTTGCTAGTGGTTCAGCTTCACTCCACTTAGTGAAATAATCCACAACAACTACCGCGAACTGTACTCCTCTTTTTCCTTTGGGTAGTCTTTTGATCAGATCAATTCCCCATACTTCAAAAGGTCAGGGACTTTGCATTCTCTTCAAAACATTTGGAGGTGCTCTGGGCATCTTAGAAAATCTCTGACATTTATCACATCTTTTCATATATTCCATGGATTCATCATTAATTGTAGGCATAAAAAATCCTTGTCGCAAAATCTTTTTAGAGAGACTTTTCCCCCAGCGTGATCTCTGCAAAATCCCTCATGCACCTCAACCAACAGGCTTTGTGACTGGTCAGGGGTCACACATCTAAGTAATGGCATATAGTGCCCTCTTCTATATAACACCCCCTCTATCATGACATATCGGGTAGCTTGTCTCATCATCTTCTTTGCATCATTGTAGTTATCTGGTAAAGTGCCTTGTTCGAGGTATGTGATGATGGGTGTCATCCAAGTGTTAGCTATTGTGATGGGCATTGCTTCCTGCTCGGTGATACTTGGGTTTGCCAAGTATTCGAATGGTACTATATTCAGAGTGTCCACATCTTTTGTACTGGCTAATTTTGCCAAGGCGTCTGAATTGGAGTTATGCTCTCATGGCACCAGCTTGATTGTGTACTCTTCAAACTGCGCTAGCAAGTCCTTAGCTTTATTTAAGTATGCCACCATGCGCAAACCCCTGGCCTGATATTCCCCTAAAATTTGGTAGAACACCAGCTGAGAATCACTATTTACTTCAACTGACCGGGCATGAACATCTTTGGCTAGTCATAATCCTGCTAAGAGGGCTTCATACTCTGCCTCATTATTGGAAGCATTGAACCCAAACCTTAATGCGCAATGGATTCGATGCTGCTCAAGTGTGATTAATATAAGCCCTGCTCCTAAATGATGTTCATTCAAGGATCCATCCACATAAAGTTGCTAGGTAGGAAAAAATTTTCTCTGCCCAGCTGCATTTTCTGTCTGGTCGGGAACATCAGGAATTCCGGTGCATTTAGCAATGAAGTTCACCAGAGCTTGTCCTTTAATGGCCGATCGGGGTTGATACTTGATTTTGAATTGGCCTAATTCATCAACCCATTTAAGTAGTCGACCAGAAGTTTCCAGCTTTTGTAAAACTTGTCGTAAGGGCTGGTCGGTGAGCACTTTAATAGGATGTACTTGAAAGTATGGTCATAGTTTGCGAGATGCGAGCACTAAAAAATATGCCGAATTTTTTATCAGTAGGTATCTTATCAACCGCTTGCTGACGTAGTAGATAAGATGCTGCACTTTATTTTCTTCTCTTATTAGAGCAGCGCTGACAGCATGCTTTGTGATCGCTAAATAAATGAAGGGGTCCTCTCCATCTACGTGTTTTTGAGAGAATTGGAGGTTGGGCAAAATGTTTCTTTATGGCTTGGAATGCTTGCTTGCATTCCTCCATCCAATCAAATTTATTGCTTCCTTTTAGTATGTTAAAAAGCGGGACACACTTGTCCGTTGACTTGGAAATAAACCTACTTAGAGCAGCAATCCGCCCAGTCAAACTCTGCACATCCTTAGTTCTGGTCGAGGATTTCATTTCTATGAATGCCTTAATCTTCTCAGGATTAGACTCTATCCCACGTGAGTTAACAACAAATCCAAGGAACTTCCCAGAATATACTCCAAACGAGCATTTAAGGGGGGGGGGGGGGGGGGGGGGGTTCAACTTCATGAGATACTTTCTAAGTATTGCAAAGCACTCCCCTATATCTCGCGAATGCTCCCTAGCTTCTTTTGACTTGACTAGCATGTCATCGACATATACCTCCATATTTTTGCCGATCAAGTCACAGAACATGCCATTCACTAAACGCTGGTAGGTGGAACCTGTGTTCTTCAAGCCAAATGGCATAACCTTATAATAGTATAATCCTATATCTATCTTGAAGTTGGTATGCTCCTCGTCGGGAGGGTGCATACTTATTTGATTATACCCAGAGTAAGCGTCCATGAAGGACAAAATTTAATGACTAGAACTTGTGTCAACCAACTGGTCTATCCTAGGCAGAGGAAAACAATCCTTCGGGCATGCTTTATTCAAATCGGTGAAGTCCACGCAGGTCCTCCATTTCCTATTAGACTTGGGTACTAACACTGGGTTAGAAACCCAGGCAGGTAGTAAGCCTCCCTGATGAACCTGTTTTCCTTCAGGTGCTCGACTTCTTCTTTTTAGAGCTCTTGCTTGTTCCTTATCAAGCAACCTTCTCTTCTGTTGGACTGCTGGGTATTTTTCATCCACGTTGAGCACGTGGTTGATCACAGTTGGTGAGATTCCAACCATATCCTTGTGAGACCAGGTGAAGACATCTTGATTTCTTTGCCAAAATTCTACCAGCTGTGCTCTCACTTCCACCATTAAATTCTTTCAAACTTTGACCACTCCGATCGGTTTGTTCTCATCTATCGTTCTAAATCTTCCACAGGTCCTACTTCACTATCCAAATCCCCAAAGAGAGGATCAATGTTCATTCCCTTGCTTCAGGCAACGCTCTATTTGGTGAATTCATCATCGGATGGGGTCTGCTGCTCAATAGTACTAGCAGTCCTTTCTTGGTTGGTAACTTTTAAAACTTTTTCTTGGTTGGTAAAATTCACAATGTTATATGGTCGATGTCCATCTTGTCTACTACTTCTTCTTTCTCCCCACACATAATCATGTTATTCTCATTGGTTCCCCCCGTGCCTTAACCACTGAAGCATTGTAGCATTCCCTGGCTTCTCTCTAGTTTCCCTGGACACACCCTATTCCTGCACTAGTCGAGAATTTCATAGAAAGGTGCCATATAGACACCGCTGCGTGTAGAGCCATGGGTAGTGGTCAATCACCACATTGTATGCCGACGAGCAATTTTCTATCAAAATTTCCGTCATGATTGTCTCGTGCTTAGGAGCATCTCCTGCTGTGACCGGTAACTTGATTGTTCTGGCCGGTGACGAACCTTCTCCAGTGAACCCATAAATAACTTAAGAGCATGGCTTCAAGTCATTGACAGACAACTTCATCTTTTCAAAAGATGACTTGTAGACAATGTCCACAGAGCTTCCCGTATCAACTAGGCATCTCTTTACCTTCATGTTTGCAATCTGGACTGTAATGATGAGTGGGTCATTATGAGGATACTTGACGTGTCCAACATCATCCTCTGTGAAAGTAAAAGACTCACTCTCGTACCAAGGATTCTTTGGAGGTCGCTCCTCTACAGTCATGACATGTGATGTTGCAGCCAACTCATGTCGAAGTGTCTGAGCACATCTCTCCATTTCTTTGTTACTATCCCCAGCCAAGTGTGGACCTCCACATATAATGTCTAAGGTAAAGCTCACGGGCTCGGGTTGCAATGGTGGAGATCACTGTCGTTTAAATCCAAGATTGTTGTTGCTTCCTTCTCCTTGGGGTTTCTCTGCCCAGTACTTTTTCAACTTGCTCGACTGGAGAAGAAATTCTATCTCATCCTTGAGGTGATTGCATTCATTAATGTCGTGACCATAATCTCCATGGAAACGACAAAACTTATTCATGTCTCTCTTACTTATCTCTTTCCTGATGGGTGGAGGCTTTCGGTAGGGAACCTCCTGATGACTAGCGAGGTATATTTCTGCCCAACTGGCTGAGAGAGTGGTGTAATTGGTGAGCCGAGGTTCATAGTTGGTTGGCTTGTCGTTTGGATCTGATTTAGCCTTCTTTTCACCATGGCGGTCAGACTCGTTATTCCCACGTTTCTTTCCACCATTTTGACTGTTTCCACCATTCTTAGGAGGATATGGGCTTCGGTAAGTGATTCTAGAGGATATGGCAACCATCTTCCCCTCATCTCATACAATAGTTGCTCTGTTGGCCTCTCTCATGAATCTCTGTATATAATTCTTTAGAGATTCATCCTTTCATGTTTGATATCTGCCAAGTGGTTGGCGTAAATTGGTGGAGTCCAAGCAGCACTGAATTTTCTACAAAACTCCTTCCTGAATGTTTCCCATGAGGTAATGGAATTCAGTTTAAACTTCCAATACCATTCCTGGGCAGTATCTGACAGCGTAGTCGGGAAGACTCTGCACTGATAATCATCACTCATCCCGAGAAGTTCCATATGGTCCTTAAATTTCCCAACATGTCTGATGGGATCTGCTTTTTCTGTATACAGCGGTAGCACCGGTGCTTTATATTTTGTTGGAAGTTGGGCTGCTTTGATCCGAGCACAAAATGAACTGCCACTCTTGTGGTCTACTGCATCTATCCTGGAAGGCCGTTTAGATAAGCCTTGCACTGCAGCTGTAAGCGCGTCAAGCTGGGCTTGGATGACTGGCGCAATTGACGAGGCTCCAATATTTTGACCTTCTGGTCAGGCATTTCCATCTGGTTCACTATCGTCAAGTATTTCTACTTGATTGGCATGGCAGATTAGATCTTGCCCTTTGACTTGGGTGGTTTTCCTCTTGTCGCTGATAACATCCCTTAGAACCTTCCGGGTAGCATGTCCTCCTAACCGATCGATCACTGTACTCTTCAATTTTTTTAGAGGGCTTACTACGCGGGACCTGCTCCTTCCCACTACGCTACTAGCCAGGATGTAGTGGCAGCTTCTCAAAATGGTCCGGGCGGTCCTTTCCTCCTTCTCATTGGTCGTTGCCATCTTTTTCCTTTGACTAGTCGGTTTGATGACTATCAGCCTCATCCCGACCATATCCTGTCTTTTTATTGTAGAGTTTTCTTTTCTCAAGGAGATCTGGTCTGGTTATTCCCGGGCAGAGTTTTCTTACTACCCGACCGGTGACTTCCTGATCGAGAAGTTTCTGACCGGTGACTTCTGGAAGGGGTTCTATAATTCTCCCTTTGTGTCGACGCAATCCTAGAGCGAACTTCATCATCTTCCCGACCAGTGCGATTACTTTGACTTCGGTTTGGTCCTCGAGAATCAGACCTGTCAACATGGGACTTCTGACAAGCATTGTCGTTTCTTGCTCACTAGGCAGTTGCTCGTGCCCCAGCCTGAGCATTGGCCTGGGCCAATTGAGTAGCTACTTAGCAAGTGCTGCCTCGCGACGTCGTCGGTCGGCCTCCTCCTGCCATTGTCTGATCTCTTAGAAGACTAATGAGTCTATCTCTGTATAGGTGACTAATGAGTCACACTCTGAGGTCCCATACCCTCCTAGGCATGTGACGTGTAGGTCACCTGAGCCTTTCTGGCTCTGGCTCTAAATAACTAGCCTTTAGACTAGACAAGCGCTTTTAGTTTTCATCGAACTTGAGGTCAGTCCGACATTAATGCTCATTTGAGCCATTCAATGCAGATGTCGATTAGATCTAATCTTTTATCGGCTTGCGTTAAACACGCTAAGACCATTCTTGACTTATGAGTCAATACCAGGTGACCAGTGCTCAGTACCACTGCCGAACTTGACTAATGAGTCACAGCCTCACAGTTAATACTGACACCATTGGAAAATTTGGCTAGTTAGTCAATGCCACGCACAAGTAAGAAATGCTACCAGGCATATGTCATATGTCAAATATCCAAATGTAGGGCATTCAACATGCTTAGTTAATAGTTGCTAGCATAATTATGATCATGCACAAACAACACAGAGACTCAAGCTCTGATCAATCTTATATTCAACATTCATGACATGCCCTAATCACATGTGTTCTCGTGTAGTACACGGATCACATTTAAACACTCGACATGCCTCAATAATAACCATGCATATCACATATGGGGTGCATTTTCTTACCTTTGGTCCAAGCACAGGTTACCAATAAACGAGCCACAAGCATGATTCTGATTCCAAGCCCCTAGCGATAACCTAGTCACAACCATAAACGGTGATCCAATGAGTTCAAGTTCTAAAATCCAATTCTGGAACCAGACCTAGCCTCCAGGACATCAAATCCCACTAAACCAGGTAGTAGGAACGATCCCGAGGCCTAAATTTGAGTTCCCATAACCAAAACATCATTTTGGCCACAAATGGCACCGAGTGCCGCAGCCCCACTAACTAAGCGTCGCAG
This sequence comes from Humulus lupulus, assembly GCF_963169125.1. Taxonomy (NCBI): domain Eukaryota; kingdom Viridiplantae; phylum Streptophyta; class Magnoliopsida; order Rosales; family Cannabaceae; genus Humulus; species Humulus lupulus. The sequence goes on along the minus strand of NC_084802.1, from coordinate 160,364,384 downwards.
CCCCCAGGCCTTTCAGAATCCTCCACCTACTTCATCGAGCCTGGGTTGCGGCGCCCAAGAACAGGGCCGCGACCCAACCACGAACCAGCCATTTTTCCCCGATTTTACCATTTTAAAACCTTCCAAAAACCTATCCAAACATCCCCATAATCCAAAACCAACAAAACCCAAGTCTCAAATCAATAAAAAACTCATCAAAACACAAAGTCCAATTCAAGCTTAAAAACTTAAAACTTAAAACTTGAATTACCTCCGATTAAGTTGTTTCCCAACTAAATCCTCCGGCTAATAAGCTTCTAATCTTCCTGATACGAACCACGCCAACAAGTGTGACGAAACCCGACACCAAATATGGAACAGCCACCAAGAACACACGAGATTGGAATGGAACCGCGACCCAATGCTTAGCCAAGCACGAACCTTGGTATGAGGAAGATGCCACAAACGGGGATGGAATCCGTTTGATAAGTCAGGATGAACGCCACAAGGAATCTCCTTGATAAGTTCAAAAGTTTCTTCAAGAACTCAAGAAGAAATAAACTCACAATTTCATTCAACATAATCTGATTTTTCCAAATGTTTTGGCAGTCCTTATAAGGACGAAAATTACATGAAAACAAGACCCTTGGTCTTCCTAATGAAACCGAAAAATTAAGGACAGCCCCTTTTGTCTTCCTAATGAAAACCGAAATTAAAGACAGGCCTTTTGTCTTCCTCATGAAAACCGAAATTAAAGACAAGAGACTATTGGACTCACACAAGTCAAATGTTTGACTTATCACAAAATAAACAAAGACTAAAAAACATGATTAAAAATAAAAAGACTCATTACAAGAAGCTAAATATTGATCAAGCTCCTAAACTGGTGTCCTCATCATTCCTCCCCTCTTGACTTGGATCAATTGGAACTTGACTTGGATTTTGAGTCTTGGTGTCCTCATCATTCCCCCCCTCTTGAGAAAGATTTGACCTCAAATCGTCACCTGCATCAAAAGGACTCAAATCAGAAACATTAAAAGTAGCACTAACAGTATACTCACCTGGTAAATCGAGTCTGTAGGCATTTTCATTGATCCTTTCTAGCACTTGAAACGGCCCATCTCCTCGAGGTAGCAATTTGGAACGTCTTTGTGCGGGGAATCGCTCTTTCCTCATGTGTAACCATACCCAATCACCGGGATCAAAAACCTGCTTGTGACGACCCTTGTTAGCATCAAGTTGGTTAGTGTTTAAAAGAGCCTCCTTAACCTCACTTTTTTTTGCATAAAAATTACTTTGTTTTCTCTCGAATTTTCCCTCATTGATCGAACTCTTCTCTTTCTTTTCTCTCTCACTTGATTCGACCCTTTTCTCTCTTTGTCTCTCTTTTTTCTCACTCTCATTTATCCTTTCACTCTCCTTCTTTTGCTCACTCAATTTTTTTTTATCACTCAATTTTTGCAACCTCACTTGGTCTTCTTATACTTGCTTTGGCGTCAATGGAGCTAGAGTGATTGTTCGTTGATGGAACGTGAATGAGTACTTGTTGGTGAAGCCATCATGCTGGACTCGCCGATCAAATATCCAAGGCCTTCCTAGAAGGAGGTGTCCAGCTTGCATGGGAACCGCATCGCACAATACCTCATCCTCATACTTGCCAATTCAAAATGATACCAGCACCTGTTTTGTAACCCTCACTTCACCACTATCATTCAACCACTGCAACTTGTATGGACAAGGATGTTTAAGCGTTGGGAACCCCAGCTTTTCAACCATGGAAGAACTAGGAACGTTAGTGCAACTACCACCATCAATAATAACACTGCATACCTTGTCTTTCACATGACAACGAGTGTGAAAGATGTTCTCCCGCTGCACCTCTTCTTCCTCTTCTTTTGCTTGCAAATTTAAGGCTCGTCGTGTGACTAGTGCAAGCATCTCACCAGATTCTGCCCCAAACTCCTCACCACCCATAGAAGCGTCCTCCAATGGTGGCATATCATCAAGATCATCTTCCTCTTCAGAATCTATCTCCCCATTATCCCGAATTACCATAACTCGCTTGTTTGGGCATTGGCTAGCTATGTGTCCTCGCCCCTGACATTTGAAACACTTTATCTCACTAGAATGGGACGAAGTAGGGGGTTGTTTTACCTTGAGGGCTTGTGGCTGGTTTCGGTGTAAAGGATGAAGTAGGTTGGTCTTCTTCCTTCTTTGGATAGTTCGACCGCCAAGGTGTTGCACTTGAATTGTGTGGGCTCGGTCTTGGCTTTGAACTTGTACTACCCCTCTTGAGCTGCCTCTCAACTTTGATTGCCATATGCACCAAATCCTCCAATTCCACATAATGGTGTAGTTCGATTGGGTCAGCAATCTCGCGGTTCAACCCATTCAAAAACCTTGCCATGGTTGCCTCCCTATCCTCTTCAACATTGGCTCTAATCATAGCCATCTCCATCTCCTTGTAATACTCATCAACACTTCTGTAGCCCTGACGAAGACCTTGCAACTTAAGGTAGAGATCTCGATAATAATGAGGTGGTACAAACCGTCGCCTCATCACCCTCTTCATGGCCTCCCATGTGTCAATAGGGCGATCTCCACTCCGCCTCCTGTTGATGCACAACTGATCCCACCAAACAATAGCATAATCAGTAAACTCAATGGCAGCAAGTTTTACCTTCTTCATGTCGGAGTAGTTGTGACAATCAAAAACTAGCTCCATCTTCTTCTCCCACTCAAGGTATGCTTCAGGATCACTCTTCCCCTGAAATGCTGGGATTCTCATTTTGATATTCCCCATATAATTATCTACCTGGTTCCTATCTTCTCTATTCCCACCATACCTCCTATGGTTACCCGTCGACATCCTATCAAACTCATCATCAGAAACTAACCCTTCCAAATCCCCTTCATTCTCATCCTCCCTTTGGTACACCCTATCCCTCTGTGGCCTCCGTTGTGTTCCTTCTTCTACCCTATCCAACCTCTCATGTATTTGCTCACACTCCGCCCTCATGATCCTTCGCATCTCCCCAATTAGTGCTTGCATTTGCAGATTCGGAACTTCAAGTGGTGGAATATCATTGCTTGCATTTTTCTCTGGATTTTGTGCCATGATGGAAATCTGCAAAATAAGGTTAGAATAATATGGAGAAAAGACCTCACCACACTCCCTCACGTGTTTCGCTCAAATAATATTTTCACTCAAATCCCCTCGTGTTTCACTCAATTTCAATGGCTTTTACCCTCAAATAGGCTCACACCTCTGCCTTTTTCCACTCGTATTCTTCTTTAAGTTCTTTCAAAACTAATCCAACGGTAATATGGAGTATTCAAGCAGCAAATCCAACCAAACAAACCAAACGAACACCGACGAAAACAGGTGAAAATGACGAAAAATGAGGATTTTTGGAACACTTGTGTGGGGTTTTGGTCAAAAGGCCTCTAGACCATAAGGAACAAGATTAGAACAAAATTTTTTTTTTTTTTTTTTTTTAGAGTTCGGATCCCCTTGAAATTAAGAACACCAAAGAACCAATCCGAAAACCAAGCAAACTGTGGTACTATAACAGATTCAAGAACAATCCCAATAACAGAAAACGATTATTCCCAAAATCTAATCTGTGATTCAACCAATAAAATCAAAACCAAAATAATTTGTGGCACTATAACAGTCTCGGATTCCACAACCAATAAAGGAACCAATTGAAACCAGGGACACAATTGAAACAAGGGAATTATCAATACCAATTTCGGATTTCACAACTAGAACATGAGAAACCCAAGGCAAAATTCGGATTTAACAATAAGAATGAGAGAAACTCAAGCCCAACTCAGATTTCACCATAAGAACAAGAGAAATCTCAAACCCAATTTCAGATTTCACAATAAGAACAAGAGAAACTCAATCCCAATTTCAGATTTCACAATAAGAATAAGAGAATCTCAATCCCAATTTCAGATTTCACAATAAGAATAAGAGAAAACTCAATGCCAATTCGGATTGCACAATAAGAACAAGAGAAGTCAATTCCAATTTCGGATTTCACAACAAGAACAAGAGAAACCCAAGGAAAAATTCGGATTTCAAAACAAAACAGCAAGAGAAACTCAATGAAAATTCAGATTCCACAATTAGAACAAGAGAAAAACTCAAAGCCCTACTTCACGTTAAGAACCCTAATTCATGATTTCAGAAACGAAAAGAAAACAAAATAGGGGATTACAAAGGACCCTAATTCACGATTACAAAGGAATTGAAACTTTGTGTAGACTAGTTTCGGATTTCAAGGGATTTCACAAAAAAAAAAAAAAATGGAAACTTTGGAAATAAGGGAATGATTGAACAAGGAAACAATTGAAATAGGGAAATTAGCAATAGTAGTTTCGGATTTCACAAGAAAACAAAAGACTCAGATTTCAAACAAGGAAACAATTGAAATAATGAAATCAACAAACTCTAGAATAGTTTCGGATTTCACAACAAATAAGGGAAACAAGGAAACAATTGAAATTAACAAGCTCTAGAATAGAAAAACACGACTAGATGAACACGAATTGATATTTATTTTTTATTTTTATTTTTTGAAATCCTAATATAAGAACACGAACTGAATAGAAAAAAAAAATGAAAAAGGATAGGCCAAACCGGATGATCCTAAGCTCTGATACCAACTGATACGAACCACGCCAACAAGTGTGACGAAACCCGACACCAAATATGGAACAGCCACCAAGAACACACGAGATTGGAATGGAACCGCGACCCAATGCTTAGCCAAGCACGAACCTTGGTATGAGGAAGACGCCACAAACGGGGATGGAATCTGTTTGATAAGTCAGGATGAACGCCACAAGGAATCTCCTTGATAAGTTCAAAAGTTTCTTCAAGAACTCAAGAAGAAATAAACTCACAATTTCATTCAACATAATCTGATTTTTCCAAATGTTTTGGCAGTCCTTATAAGGACGAAAATTACATGAAAACAAGACCCTTGGTCTTCCTAATGAAACCGAAAAATTAAGGACAGCCCCTTTGTCTTCCTAATGAAAACCGAAATTAAAGACAGGCCTTTTGTCTTCCTCATGAAAACCAAAATTAAAGACAAGAGACTATTGGACTCACACAAGTCAAATGTTTGACTTATCACAAAATAAACAAAGACTAAAAAACATGATTAAAAATAAAAAGACTCATTACAAGAAGCTAAATATTGATCAAGCTCCTAAACTGGTGTCCTCATCATTCCTCCCCTCTTGACTTGGATCAACTGGAACTTGACTTGGATTTTGAGTCTTGGTGTCCTCATCACTTCCCTAGGATCACTATGCCTTGATCCTCGCTTGAATTCGAGTCCTAGAACTCAAGTTTCCTTCGAAAATACGATCGGGAGGCAAACCGGAACTTTGAGGGAGAGAGAACTTACTGAACGTTCTTTTTATTTCTTAACAGGTTACTTCAAGCTTAAGTAGCCTCAAACAAATCCTAACGCTCGGGGTCCCGAAAACATCCCCGGGGACAAAACAGTCAAAACCTCCAAAATTTCCCTGATCTTACTAACTCCCAATTTATCATCAAATACTTATTCCCATTACCCAATAACCCAGTAATGTGCTAGATACCCCTTGACTCACTCCGAGTCAAGAATAAATCCCGTTGTGACTTTCCCACTAGCTTACCTCCTAGGATCATCTCGTGCTGAGTAACCCTAGCATAACCAAATAATAATAAAGCACCACACACATATCACATATATGCCAAATATGCCCGAAATGGCCAAAATATGAAAATCACCCAATTAATCAGAAATGGGTTCTCTTGCATATTTAATAGACCTAAACATGCATATAATCATTTAATAGCATAACAAATCAATTATGGCCCTCCTGACCTCCTAATAAAGGTCCTAAACCTTATTAGGAAATTTGGGGCATTACATTTGCCCTGTCCTCTATATAACCATATCGTATGTTGCGCTTCTAGTTAGACATAACCATATCGACTAGTACTCAGCGCGCTATTGCCTTCCTTGACTCATAATTCAATGATTTTTTACCAACACTCAACGTGTTAAGGCCATCCTTGACTAATAAGTCAATGTTTTATGACCAGCACTCAAGGTGCTAAGGCCGACCTTGACTAATAAGTCAATGCTTTACGACCAGCACCCAACGTGCTAAGGCCGTCCTTGACTAATAAGTCAATGCTTTACGACCAACACTCAACGTGCTAAGGCCATCCTTGATTAATAAGTCAATGCTTTACGACCAGCACTCAACGTGCTAAGGCCATCCTTGACTATTAAGTCAAAGCTGGGGCCCAACCCTAGGATATGGGACTAATAATTCACCTCAGAGCCCATTGCCCTATCCTTTGTATAACCAGCCTTGGAGCTGGCCCAGCGTACATGGTGTTGAGTTTTCCACGGCCATTGGGTCGAACAATCATATGATGCACTCCTCGTTAACTTAACCAAAATGACCAGCGCTCAACGCACTATTGCCGCCCTTGACTAATAAGTCAATGCTTTACGACCAGCACTCGGCGTTATTGTTGACCTTGACTAATAAGTCAATGCTTTTTTACCAGCGCTCGGCGGTATTGTCATCCTTGACTAATAAGTCATGCTTTTCTCAATTAGATAATGCAAACTAGAATATATCATATATCAAATATCCAAGTACAAAGCATTCAACATGCTTAATCAACAATCATAAGCATAATCATAATCATGCACATTCTCAAGCGGTCATGCCCTATTCATATCCCTGTTCAATAATTTGGGCCAAGCCATAATCACATGTATCACATGTTGGGTGCAGTTTTCTTACCTTTAGTCCAAGCACAAGTTACCAATGAACGACCCTCGAGCACGATCCCAGTTCTGAGCCTCTAGCGATAACCTAGTCACAACCATAATATAGAATCCCGTCAATAATGAGTAAACACAGGCTTTTGGACTGAGTCCTAGCCTCCGAGACGTCGAATCCTACTGAATCGGGTAGTAGGATGGATCTCGAGCCCTTAGGTTTGAGTTCCTGCACTCAAAACCTCCCCAAGCCCAAAAATCCCTTAAGCATCGTGGCCCCCAAACATTTGAGCCACGGTCCACTCAAGTCAGAGGCCCAAGCCTCTTCTCTGCCTGCACCAGCGCCACGGTGCGCCCTAGTTGGCGCCGCGGCGCCAATGGCGCCAATAGCCCATTGGCACCTGCTTCTCCTTCGACCAATTTGAGCCGCAATGCCCAAAAAACAAGGTCGTGCCCCGACATGAAAACCCAGATTTTCCTCCGTTTTTCCCTTGCCAAATCCCTCCATAAACCTATCCAAAAATAGCCAAATCCTATAAACAAAATTCCCAAACAACTCAGCAGCCCAAAACATCAAAACCCAAGTTACAATTCAATCAAAAACTCATCAAAACACAAAAATCCAATCAAACTTAAGCAACTCAAAACTCAGAACTTAAAGCTTGGATTACCTCTGTTATCCAATAAATCAGCATTGGTGACGTGGCAAATAATTTCTGGACACGTGGCTGACACCTGGAAGCGTCTGCTAGAGTATCGACCAGAAGACACAGTAGAGGCAGGGGTAAGCCCTCTTACCCGCGACCAGCCTGGTCGATGGTTCCGTGTACAAGGCAATTTTTATGGGAAGATCTTTATGAATCCCGAATTTATCTCATACAATCTTTTGGATATCCGATTATTCAGGGAAGGATATCTGTAACAATCTCTTGTAACCCTCATTGAGCCTATAAATAGTAAGAGATAGCTCAAAGGAAGGGACCTACCTTTTCTCGCTTTTTAGTCATTCAAAACTATAGTAATTTTCCAAGTAAACTTGTATTGTTCTTCAGAGGTTAGTGAAACTCATTGAACCCAAGTTCTTTGATCACCCTTCTGAGTCTTATATCAATATCAGTCTAAGTGGACGTAGGTCATTACCAGATCTTGGGGCCGAACCACTATAAATTGCTGTGTTTTCTTTACTTTTGTCATTACATTCTTTTCTATACACTCGTTCATATCAATCACGTTTCGACTCCGTGTCAGTTGGCCAAATCGTGGGTCAACATTCTGATGCTTTCGTTGAGAGCTTGATTTATTGCTGTTGAGAAAACTAATGGCGAAAGCAGGAAAGAAAACTGGGCAGGCAACCGCCGCTACACCGTCGAATCCACCACCTCCTCCTCCCCCTGCAAGCATAGCGGAAGATGAGCCGCAACTGGATTTTGAAGAAGAGGAAATGGATGACGCGACGCTGAAGAGTACTCTGGGCGCGTTGCAAGAAGAACTAGCTAATCTGAGGGCCAGTCAGGAGACCACCACTGAAGCTATGGTGCAGCAGCAGCAGGAGATCGAAAGGCAGCGCGCAGAGTTGAGCGAAAGGCAAGCAGAGGTGGATCGCCGCCAGAGTGAAGCCATGGCAGCCCTGGAGGCAGCCTTGCTGTTAGCTAGAAGTCAAGCTGCACCTGCCTCGCAGCCTGACCAGCCGATGAATGGGCCACCCCAGAGGGGTCCTAATCCGAGCCCACCGATTCAGCCTTTAAGTCCGCAAAGGCCCGAGCAGCCTCAGATGCCTCATGACGATGTCCCACAGGACCCTGAGGCGCAGCCACCATCCTAAGCTGTTCGGGGTAATCCCCCGCAACAGAGGCAGAATAGGGCCGAGCATCAACCTCGCAGCCCTAGACGCCATGGGGATGATGGGCCGAACCTACCGAACAGAGGTCGGTATCCTCCTGGAAACAGGAGAGACTCAGAGTTAGGCTCTGCGGTCCGGGGCCCCCCACGGCACGCTGATGATGCACGGGGACACCACGACCAGCGCAGACCACCCTCTAACGCTCGGGATGGTTCAGCCAGGAACGGGCCTCGAGGGAACAACCGATCTCACCATAGCCAGTCAAGATTCAGAGATGGCCACGGATACAATGAAGCTGACTCAGGCAAGGGAAATGCCGGCGGGAGGAATGGAGAAAGAGGTAAAAGCAGGAGCCAAATACCTCAAGACGACCAGCCAAATAGACGGGATGCTGGGGGGCAGCCCAGACAAAATAATGTCTTCAACCGGCTTGGTGGTAGCGAGCAGAGAAGAAGAGAGGAGGACCTGAGAGATGTGCTCAATGATCGTCGCGAGAGGCACGGCGAGAACGTCCCCCCAGCAACAGAAGCCACCGCAATTCCTACCGCAGTGCAAGCCCAGATAGACGCACTCAATCAGGCTGTGCAGCAGCTGGTCGGAGGAAGGACTTCTTACATCGACCACGATAGGAGGAAAGGCACTCCTTTTGTCCAGAGGATAGCTAATGCTGAAACTCCCAGCAAGTTCAAGATGCCTACGCTCCCAAACTTTGATGGATATGGGGACCCAGTCTCGCATGTGAATAAGTTTGAGACTCAGGTGGACATTCAGAAAGTGTCCGAAGACGCTCGGTGCAGGATCTTCCCCGCAACACTTTCTGAAGCGGCCCAGGAGTGGTTCTTTAAGTTTCCTCCTGCAAGCATAGTTTCCTGGGAAATGTTCGTAAGGGAATTCTACGGACAGTTCTATGCGGGTCGTGTGCACCCAACAGAAGCAAACCAGCTAGTCGAGATTCGCCAGCAGGACGGGGAGTCAGTGAAGGATTACGTCCAACGTTTTATGCGAGCGGCAGCTGGAGCGAAAACAGTAGGAGACGAAGGCAAGATGATGGCCATTACCGCGGGGGTAAAACTTTGCTCTCCCCTCTGGAAAAGTCTCCGAAAGGAAGGAGTTAAAACAACCCAGGAATTCTTGGACCGAGCTGATCGTTACATCAAGCTTGAAGAGGCCATTGCTGATGATGGAAAACCCTCGAACAAGGGTAAGAAAGCCGCCGAACCCGCCAAAGCCGCCAATAGTTCTAAACCTAATGGCAACGGTAAAGGTGATGGAAATGGCAACAGTAATGGCAAGAATGGTGGGAAACGGTCGTATAACGAGCCTTCCACCTCCGACAACAAACGAGCCAAGGGTAATCGTTATGAACCTAGGTTCACTAACTACACTGCCCTCGTTGAGTCTCGGGGAGAGGTTTACCAGGCCACAAGCTCTAGTGTGCCTTACAAGAAACCTGGACCCATTCGAAAGGACATTTCGAAAAGAGACACTACCAAGTTTTGTCGCTACCATAACGACTACGGACATGACACTAACGAATGCAACCAGTTAAAAGACGAAATCGAGTTCCTTATTAGACAAGGACACTTGAGGAGGTACGTATGGGCCTCGGGAAGTTCCCAACGAGAAGCTCCAGGTGGCAACGAGCAGGCGTCCACACGCCAACGCTCGCCACCATTACAGCCTGCCCCCGTGACCGGAACACTCTTAACCATCTGTGGAGGCCCGCACCTCGCGGGAAATAGCGGAAAGGCCAGAGAACGATATGCTCGGACTCTGCGCCACGACCAGGACATCGAGATGATGACTGTGGAGGACCGTGCACCAAAAAAGGCTCGGTCAGAGGAGGGTGAAATTACCTTCTCTGAAGGCGATGCCCGACACGTCCGGTTCCCACATTCCGATCCGCTGGTCGTGGACATCCAGATGGCCAATATGATGGTAAAGAGAGTACTGGTCGATACAGGAAGTTCAGTGAACATCCTGTATAAGTCAACACTGGAACGCATGAAGCTGTCCGTAAAAGACTTGGAGCCCTGCAATCAAACAATATATGGCTTCTCTGGAGAAGGACTCGCCCCGGCCGGGATGATCAAGCTTCCAGTAACGACAGGTACAGCGCCCGCAACAAGGACATTACTCGCCACCTTTGTAGTGGTCGATTGTCCTTCGGCGTACAACGCCATTATCGGAAGACCCATACTGGTCGGTCTACGGGCCGTCATCTCTATGTGGCACCTAGCCGTGAAATTCCCAGCAAACGCAGGGGTAGGACGCGTCTTAGGAAACCAAAGGGAAGCCAGGGAGTGCTACAACGCCTCAATCACAAAGGCGAAAAGTGGAACGCCAAGGAGCACTACCTCAGACCAGTTGTAGATGGCAGTAGATACGCAAGCCCAATCAGGTGGTGAAGCCAACAAATAGGGTGTTGCCCAAAGAGAGGATAGAGATTTGGATCCTCGCTTTGGGGATTTTGAAGAAAATGTTGGACCCGTCGAGGACCTGAGGGAGGTCCAACTCGACAATAAAGACCCGACCAGAGTCGTGAAGGTTGGGAAAAATTTAAAGCCTACCACGAAGCATGCGTTGGTGGAATTCTTGAGTAGGAACCAGGAATTTTTCGCCTGGTCACATAAAGACATGGTGGGGATAGATCCTACGGTAATCAGCCATGTCTTGAACATAGACAAAACTTTCCCACCCGTGCAACAAAAGAGAAGGCTGCTCGATAAAGATAGATCAAGAGCCTTGAAGGAAGAAGTCGAAAGACTTAAGGAGAATGGATTCATCAGGGTAGCGTTTTATCCCTCGTGGGTCTCGAATCCGGTACTGGTCCCCAAACCTAACGGCAGGTGGCGTACCTGTGTGGATTTTACGGACCTCAATAAAGCCTGCCCAAAAGACTGCTTCCCACTCCCGAGGATCGACCAGCTGGTCGATGCAACTGCAGGACATGAGATCCTCTCATTCATGGATGCATATTCAGGCTACAACCAGATTAGCATGCATCCCCCTGACGAGGATCACACCAGCTTTCTGACCGATACGGGCTTATACTGTTACAAAGTCATGCCCTTCGGACTGAAAAACGCAGGTGCGACTTACCAACGGCTAGTCAACCACATGTTTAAAGAGCTGATCGGTGTTAACATGGATGACATGCTGGTAAAGTCTAAGAAGGTAGAAGGGCACGTGAAGGATCTACAAGAGTGCTTTAATGTGTTAAATAAGTACCAGATGAAGTTGAATCCCCTCAAATGTTCCTTTGGAGTCGGATCAGGGAAGTTTTTAGGGTTTATAGTAAACTCAAGAGGAATCGAAGCCAACCCTGACAAGATAAAAGCCCTGATCGACATGAAGTCGCCGGAGAAAATCAAAGATGTACAAAGTTTGACCGGAAGGATCGCTGCCCTGAGTAGATTCATCTCCAAATCAACTGACAAATGTGTCCCTTTCTTCAATCTACTCAGGGGCAATAAGAAGTTTGAATGGACAGGAGACTGCGAGCAGGCATTCCAGGCCTTAAAAGCTCATTTGGCGCAACCTCCCATTTTGTCAAAGCCAATTGAAGGAGAAACTTTGTATATTTACCTGGCGATTACTGAAGTTGCTGCTAGTGCGGTACTAGTACGGGAAGAAGAAGGCATACAGAAAGCAGTCTACTATATCAGCAAACGGTTGATTGGTGCAGAATTAAGGTATCCGCCAATCGAAAGGTTAGCATATTGCTTAATTCTAGCCTCCAAGAAGTTGCGTCCTTACTTCCAAGCCCATCCTATCACAGTTTTAACCGACCAGCCCCTTCGGCAAGTCCTCCAAAAACCTGAGGCGGCTGGAAGATTGTTAAAATGGGCAGTCGAACTAGGGCAGTTCGATGTAACTTATTCACCGCAAGCAGCAATAAAGGGACAAGTCTTGGCCGATCTTGTTGCGGAGTTCACCGAACTCCCAGGCAGGGAGCAGTGCGATCAACCTGAAGCGCTCATACCTCAAGACATAACTCCTTCGTGGAAGCTATTCACGGATGGTTCATCCAACGAATCCCACGCTGGAGCGGGAGTGATATTGATAACGCCGGAAGGGCATCGATTTCACTGCGCAATCAGGTTCGACTTCGCAGCATCAAACAATGAAGCGGAATACGAAGCACTCCTCGCTGGACTAAGAATGGCCAAAGATATGAGCATAAAGACGCTTGATATTTACAGTGACTCTCAGCTAGTCGTGAATCAAGTCCTGGGAGAAATATCAAGCGCGGGGCTTAAAGATGATGGCCTACCTGAATAAAACGAAAGATTTGCTGGCCCAATTTACCAAGTACACCCTCCAGCAAATTCCGCGAGACCAGAATTCGAATGCAGACGCCTTGGCTAAACTCACGAGCGCAAAGGATGCTGATACCTTGAACATAGTTCCAGTAGAAAGACTGAGTAAGCCAAGCATAGAAGTGGCCGAAGCCAATATGGAGATTCGTATAGAAAATACGTGGATGGCGCCATACTTGGAGTATCTGACGAATGGCACACTGCCAACAGATAGAAACAACGCCAGAACTCTGCAAAGGCGGGCCGCTAGGTACATACTAGTCGATGGCATTATGTACCGAAGAGGATATTCAATGCCACTACTCAGGTGCGTTACACCAGAAAAAGCTAAGGAACTCATGAGGGAGGTCCATGAAGGCTTCTGCGGAGATCACGCTGGGGGGCAGAGTTTGGCAAAAAAGATTCTAAGGCAAGGCTACTTCTGGCCAACAATGAATGAGGATTCGATAGAGTATGTACGGAGATGCGGCAAATGTCAAAGGTTCTCCAACATTCCACGAGCAGCTCCAAATGAACTAAAACAGATGCAGAGTCCATGGCCTTTCGCGGTATGGGGGATAGATTTGATTGGATCCCTGCCCATAGGGAAAGGCGGAGTAAAGTACGCAGTTGTGGCAGTCGATTACTTCACCAAATGGGCCGAAGCTGAACCACTCGCAACCATCACGACCAAGAAAGTCCTTGACTTCGTCATCAAGAACATTGTATGCCGGTATGGTCTGCCCAGGAAGATAGTTTCAGACAACGGAACCCAGTTTGACAGCAACTTATTCACCGATTTCTGCGAAAGGCATGGCGTTATTAAAAGTTTTTCTTCAGTCACACACCCCCAAGCAAATGGGCAAGTTGAAGCCGTGAACAAAACCCTCAAAGACACCCTGAAGAAAAGACTCGAAGAAGCTAAAGGAGCGTGGCCAGAGCAGCTGCCTGAAGTCCTATGGTCGTATAGAACATCTCACCGAACAGCAACAGGCCATACCCCATTTTCCTTGGCCTATGGATATGAGGCCATGTTGCATGTCGAGTTAGATCCCCCCTCGCATCGGCGTTTAACTTACGACTAGGACCAGAACACCCAGTTAATGATGGAGTCCCTAGACTCGATCGACGAAATGCGAGAAAAATCTCAACTCCGAGTTGCTGCTTACCAGCAAAAAGTCGCCCGGTACTTTAACTCCAAAGTTAAAGAAAGAAAATTCAACGTCGGTGACTTAGTGCTACGACGAGTTTTCTTAAATACCCGCGACCCCACTGCTGGAGTGCTCGGACCTAACTGGGAAGGACCTTATCAGATTGAAGAAGTCCTTCACCCAGGCACCTACAAACTTGCACGCTTAAACGGAGATCTCGTTCCACGTTATTGGAATGGAGAACACCTGCGCAAGTATTATCAATAAACAGTCCTTTTTAAAGGACTGGCTTGTGTAAAGATTTTCAATTTTTTTACAAGTTTTGCAAAGAGGGTTAGCCACGCTGTATGGCTAACTGCTCGTATATGTAAGGTTCTATTAAAGAATCACTCGTAAAGATATGTTTAGTCCATTTTTAATACGAGATTATAAGGGACTGTGCTCAGCCAGTCATTCTTGCCAACCTTTGTGAATTTATATTTACAAGTATTTGTTCATTACGTGTGTTGTTTTGCTGTATTACAAGTATCAATTTTCATACGAACAGAAATGTTCAAACAGGCCATGGTCAGGGCAAGTGACCAAGGACCTAAAGCTCCTCGATCACTTGGGGGGCATATAAGGCACATCGATAGCAAAGCATACTCTCAAGGTATGTAAACACATGAACAAAATAAGTGAAAGCATGCTACAGTACTTAGAGTATTTTTCAAAATTTATGTTTTGTTAAATCATGACAAAGTACTATGCTAAGTTCGGTCATACGGACAAATGGTATAATAAGTAAAAATATTATAGCATCAAGATTTAAGCTTTTACACCGCAAGCATCGCTGCTTGGATGTAACTGTTCAGGTAAAAGGATTTACTGCCCATGCAGCAAAGTTTAAAAAGAAACTATTGTCTTTACATCACGACCCTTGGGTCGTATATAAAAAAAAAAGAAGAAAAAATAAATGAGAAGAATTCAAGAGGCATTTGGGGCCGGAGGGTCCTGGGCAGCATCCTGGTTAGTCACGTCCTCGACAACTTCTTCTTCAACACCAGCGACGCTTGGAGTGGCAGGGGTTGCAGCTCTTGCCTCCTCTTCGGCCAGTTGGGTAGCACATCGAGCCAACTCCGCATTTCTGACTTCCTCTGAAAGGTAACTAAAGTCAACACCCTGATTGTGTTTCCAGAAATTGTAGAAACATCGGAGTGTCGTCCTCTTGTACTTTTCCAGATTTTTGGAGTTGTCAAGCTCCAACTGCTTCAGCTTGCCCCCGAGAGTGAGAATGGCCTCGTCCTTGGTCTTGAGTACCTCCCCCAGATGCTTGATTTCGCGGAGATGAGCCTTGTTGAAATCTCGGTACTCCTGCCTCAACTTGACCGCTGCTTCCTTCGCAGCTTCAGCCTCTGACAGCTTAGTCACCGCCGCATCCCTCTCTCGGACCACTGCCTCCAACTCCTTGGCATGCCTAGCCTCAGCAGCCGATAGCTCCTCGGCCGCCTTCACCTGATACCTCTCGATGGCTTTAGCCTCGGCCTGCTCGAGGTAAGCCTGGGCTCGGGTACGAGCAGTAGTGGCAGAAAGTAAGGCCTGTGAACAAAGAAAAAGGAGTTAGAACTTATCATAAGGACTAAAAAACTAAAGCTGGAAGAGTAAAGAAGTACTTACGCTGGAGATTTCGTTCAGAGCCCTATTCAGGATCTGGTCGACTGGCAGCTCTTCAGCTTGGACCATTGCGGCCCTAACACGGTCACCTTTGCCGATGCGATCGAGGCAGTCCCTGGCAGATCGAATGGCGCGGCTCATGAGTCTGGTCCCATGAGCCTCTTCACGAGAAAGCTGCTCTCTGGCAGGTGTGACTGGAGGGTTCGACGAGGCAGGAGCGTTTTGCTGCTCGAAAGGAGCTGGAGGAGGGGTAGGAGTTCGCCCAGTAGGCGTGGGACTTTGCCCAGTTGGCGTGCCCTGAGGAGGGTCTTCTGATCGACCCTTCTTAGCTGGAGGGCCTCGACTGGATTCACCAGTTCTCTTCTTAGGCTTCCGTTGGAGTTGAAGAACTTCCTCTTCGTCCTCAGCCTGATACATGTCGAAGATGTTGGGAGTCGACATATCTGCATGCAAGTAAACACAAGAAGTCAAGGAAAAAAGAAGCAGGTGAAAGTAGGCTATACAACAAAAAGAAGGTAATAAAGTAAATACCCGAGCTACAACTACTGGTCGCTACACTATTGACTCTATTAGTCATATACTCATTATCTGGCATGAAGAAGTCTGGCCCTAGATTTGGAGCATATGTAAAGTTACCATCCCCATCAAACATATGACAGGGAATTGGCAAACCATTTAAAAGCGAAATAACTTTACCATTATCATTGGAAGATTCTCCCAAGTCAACAATAGGCTCTTTGGCCTTTTCTTTCCCCTTGCCTTGGGGAGCAGAAGGCCTTTCTGCGGAAGGGCTACCCGTGGGTTCCATGATCGTAACTCCTGTTGGCCTCCTCCTTGGAGGAGGTACAGGAGGTTGCTGCTCGGAAACCCCCTCGGCAGTGACTTCGTCCACCACAGACCCTCTATTTTCATGGCGAGGAGCCAGGAGGCCAGACAACCTCAAGTTCTTTTCAGTTATCAGGGTCTTGACACATTTTGCTGCATTAGACATCCTGGCCAGGGTGTCAGACCTCGACACCATGTCTGGTGTTGGGGTCAGACATAACCAAGGGCCTGAAAAAACAGATTAATTCTGAGAAAAATGAAAGGAAACACTTTAGGTTAAAAGTATCGACCAATCAGGGACAAGCTCCTACCTCCTCGGGCAAAGGCCAAGTTGTTGCTGGTTATGTATGGAGTAAGGAAATACTCCCTATTGTAGTGCCCCACGTTTGATATATGGGTAGTGCCACTCAAGAACGTCCGGCCGGTCTCCTGGTGGCAGAAGTGGAAAAAGCCTGTCCCGTTGTGCTGTGGGTTAGACTTAAGGTCAAAAAGATAGTTGACCTCGTGGGGTGAAGGTTCTGGCCATTTGTTAAGTTTATACAAGATATAGAGTGCGGCCAGCATCCTATATCCGTTTGGAGTTATTTGGAAGGGGGCGACACCGAAATAATTGGCCACCCCCACAAAAAAGGGATGAAGAGGGAGATAAGCTCCCGCCTCAATATGATACCGGGACCAGGCGCTGTTCGCCCCTCCTGGACGGTTAGCCCTCTGGTCTGCGGTAGGACGAATAATGGTTATCCCCGTAAGGGGGAATTTCCTGAAGTAGTTAGCGACCATTCGAAGGGTCACTGAACTGGCTGGGGAAGTATACCACTCGACATCAGGCGGATTTCGATGGCGAGGGCGAGCCCTAGTTTGGATATTAGGGTCAGGAACGAGATTTTCTCGACCGCTGGTCGAGGGAGCCCTAGCCTGCGAATCAGGCTGGGCAGGAGAAGTAGGGTTGCTTTCAGACTCGGGTCTTTTCTTGCCAGAAGACTTGGAGCGGGCCATTTGGGAGGAAGGACGGGGTCTGGAAGAAGATTGCGAGAAAGGAATCTCATGGATGCGTACAGCTGGATGTTCTTCTCCCTCGAGCAGCTGGGCAAGAAGGTCGTCGTCGATGGGTCTTTCACCTCCCCACAAATCTGGCATTAAAATCTGCAAACAGAAGAATGGGGAGGTGAGGATATAGAACTTTAAAGGGCTTTTTAGAATAACGCTGGTCGAGTATAAAAGTTAGGCTTTTATACAACAGCATTCTAACAAAAAGTTGAATCTTTCTACACGAACAGTTTGAAAAACGGATCAAAGGGTGAAAGTAAAAAGTTTTTCTGAGAGAGCTTTTTCAACTCCCCTTAGGGCGGGAAAAATTTATTTTTCAACTATCTTAAAAATCGAAATGTTACTTTGGTTTTACGTCCTAAAAAGCATGATCCTGGATTTCAAACTAACTCGTAAATCTATTTTGCCTACAAAACGTCCTGTCTACAAGCATCTTAAACCAGAAACAAAAAGACCTAAACATTAGACCATCAGAAGCATGCACCGTAAGAAATTAGAAGCCTGGGGTTTCGAAAACTTACCAAGAAAAGTGATCGTGAAGGTGGAAGAAAGGTCTTCGGAGATTAAAGAGCCCACGGTCTAAGTCTTGGAAATGCAGGAAAACGGTCTCCGGAGAAGGTTAAAGCTCTGGTTTTTAGGGTTTTCTGCAAAGATAATGGCGTGCGTAAAAAGAAAGAAGAGGCTTCGACGGTCTTATATAAGTATTCTCTGATATTAAAAAAGTGTAATCATTAGTTTTCCTTTTTCTAAGTATGGGGAAACGGGATGGCCGTCGGAATCGTTTCTGGGGAACTGAAAAGACATGATTAGACAGAAGTGGTTTGCTTTTTTCAAGAACACACGAAGGGTTCTGACACGTCAGGAGGGGTTACCGAAGAGTCGTTCGTTCAAAGTTTATTTACTGTTCGTAGTAAATAAACTTTGGGGGGCAAATGTTATCCAATAAATCAGCATTGGTGACGTGGCAAATAATTTCTGGACACGTGGCTGACACCTGGAAGCGTCTGCTAGAGTATCGACCAGAAGACACAGTAGAGGCAGGGGTAAGCCCTCTTACCCGCGACCAGCCTGGTCGATGGTTCCGTGTACAAGGCAATTTTTATGGGAAGATCTTTATGAATCCTGAATTTATCTCATACAATCTTTTGGATATCCGATTATTCAGGGAAGGATATCTGTAACAATCTCTTGTAACCCTCTTTGAGCCTATAAATAGCAAGAGATAGCTCAAAGGAAGGGACCTACCTTTTCTCGCTTTTTAGTCATTCAAAACTATAGTAATTTTCCAAGTAAACTTGTATTGTTCTTCAGAGGTTAGTGAAACTCATTGAACCCAAGTTCTTTGATCACCCTTCTGATTCTTATATCAATATCAGTCTAAGTGGACGTAGGTCATTACCAGATCTTGGGGCCGAACCACTATAAATTGCTGTGTTTTCTTTACTTTTGTCATTACGTTCTTTTCTATACACTCGTTCATATCAATCACGTTTCGACTCCGTGTCAGTTGGCCAAATCGTGGGTCAACAACCTCTGATTACATAGTTTCCCAGCTAAATCCTCCGGTTATCAAGCTTCCAATCTGATGAGGACACCAAGACCCAAGTATCAAGTCAAGTTCCAGTTGGTCCAGTGACGAGGGCACGAGCCAAGAGATTCAAGGAAGAACTTAACAGCCTAGTCCACAAAGTCCTAAAACAAGAGGAGACCGTGGTCAACATTGAAGGAGAACAAAGACTTGTCTTACTCATCAAAGTTGACTGAGTTTAGGAGCTTAATGAGTCTTTTTATTTTTAGTCACGTTTTTTAGTCTTTGTTTATTTTGTGATAAGTCAAACATTTGACTTGTGTGAGTCCAATAGTCCTCTTGTCTTTAATTTTCGGTTTTTATTAGGAAGACAAAGGGTTGTCTTTAAATTTCGGTTTTCATTAGGAAGACAAAGGGTTGTCTTTATTTTTCGGTTTCATTAGGAAGACAAAAGGCTTGTCTTTAATATTTCGGTTTTTAGGAAGACAAAGGGGCTTGTATTGATGTAATTTTCAGCTATATAAGGCCTTGAAAACATTTGGAAAAATCAGATTATGTTGAATGAAATTGTGAGTTTATTTCTTCTTGAGTTCTTGAAGAAACTTTTGAACTTATCAAGGAGATTCCTTGTGGCGTTCCTCCTGACTTATCAAACGGATTCCATCCCCGTTTGTGGCGTCTTCCTCATACCAAGGTTCGTGCTTGGCTAAGCATTGGGTCGCGGTTCCATTCCAATCTCGTGTGTTCTTGGTGGCTGTTCCATATTTGGTGTCGGGTTTCGTCACACTTGTTGGCGTGGTTCGTATCAGTTGGTATCAGAGATTAGGATCATTCGGTTTGGCCTATCCTTTTTTTTTTTTATTCTTTCATTTGTGTTTCTATTCTATTCGTATTTCAATTTTTAGGGTTTCTGAAATAAAAAAAAAAAAAAAAATCTATCTATCTATTCGTGTTCTTGATTTTCTTAGTCTTTGTTCTTGTTTTCCTTCTAAAAAAATATGAAACCATTATAGTTAATCTCTTTTCCAGATTGTTTCTTTGTTCAAATCGTGTTCTTATTTCTTTGTTCACATTAGTTCTTTGTGAAATCCCTTGAAATCCGAAACTAATCAACTGAAATTGTTATTGAGTTTGTGAAAATCCTTGTTTCCTTTGTGAAAATCTGAGATTGTTTTGGTGCCACGGATTGATTGGTTCTCTATTATTGGGCGTGTACCACAGATTGTTATTGGGAGTATTGGTGTTCACAGATTGGTTTTCTGAAATTGGGTTTGAGTTCCCTTGTTCTTATTGTAAAAAAAAAAAAACAGAATTTTCATTGAGTTTCTATTGTTCTTATTGTACAATCCGAATTTGGCCTTGAGTCTCTATTGTTCTTATTGTACAATCCGAATTTGGCATTGAGTTTCTATTGTTTTTTTTGTGAAATCTGAGTTGTTGTCAAATCCAAGTCTAATTTTTTTTCTTGTGTCTTGTACCTGCGTTTGAGGATCAAGAGGAAAAGAAAAGACAGAAAAGAAAGAAGAAGAAAGAAAACCAAGAGGATCCGAGACTAAAAAAAAAAAAAAAGTCTGGAAACCCTTCTTAAAATTTTTTGTTATATTCTTGTTCCCCATAGTCTAGAGGCCCCTTTTCCAAAACCCCATACAAGTGTTCCAAAAATCACCATTTTTTGCCACTTTTTCATCGGTTTTCGTTTGATTTGTTTGGTATAATTGGCTGCTTGAACCTCCATATCACCGTTTCATTAGTTTTCAAAGAGCTTAAAGAAGAAAATAGAGGGGAAAAAGGCAGAGGTGTGAGCTTATTTGAGGGTAAAAGCCATCATTGAGTGCAAACACGAGTGTACTTGAGTGACCATTTTCTTTGAGTGAAACACGTGAGGGAGTGCAGTGAGGTCCTTTCTATAATTGTCTAACCTTATTGTTTTGCAGATTCTCCATCATGTCACAAAATACAGAAAGAAATGCAGGCAATGACGCTCCACCACCTACAGTTCCAAATCTACAAATTGAAGCTTTAATGGGGGAGATGAGGAGGATGTTGAGGGAGGAGTGTGAGCAAATACATGAGCGGTTGGATAGGGTAGAAGAGGGGGCACAACGGAGACCAAGGAGGGGTAGGGTACACCAAAGGGAGTATGAGAATGAAGGGGATTTAGAAGGGGTAGTATCTGATGATGAGTTTGATAGGATGTCGACGGGTAACCATAGGAGGTATGGTGGGAATAGAGAAGATAGGAACCAGGTAGATAATTATATGGGGAATATCAAAATGAGAATCCCAGCATTTCAGGGGAAGAGTGATCCTGAAGCATACCTTGAGTGGGAGAAGAAGATGGAGCTAGTTTTTTATTGTCACAATTACTCCGACATGAAGAAGGTAAAACTTGCTGCCATTGAGTTTACTGATTATGCTATTGTTTGGTGGGATCAGTTGTGCATCAACAGGAGGCGGAGTGGAGATCGCCCTATTGACACATGGGAGGCCATGAAGAGGGTGATGAGGCGACGGTTTGTACCACCTCATTATTATCGAGATCTCTACCTTAAGTTGCAGGGTCTTCGTCAGGGCTACAGAAGTGTTGATGAGTATTACAAGGAGATGGAGATGGCTATGATTAGAGCCAATGTTGAAGAGGATCGGGAGGCAACCATGGCAAGGTTTTTGAATGGGTTGAACCGAGAGATTGCTGACCCAATCGAGCTACACCATTATGTGGAATTGGAGGATTTGGTTCATATGGCAATCAAAGTTGAGAGGCAGCTCAAGAAGGGTAGTTCAAGTTCGAGGTCAAGACCGAGCCCACACAATCCAAGTACAACACCTTGGAGGTCGAACTATCCAAAGAAAGAAGACCAACCCACTTCATCATCTACACCAAAACCAGCCACCACAGCCACACCACCTCAAGGTAAAACAACTCCTACTAAGTCTCATTCTAGTGAGATAAGGTGTTTCAAATGTCAGGGGCGAGGACACATAGCTAGCCAGTGTCCAAACAAGAGAGTCATGGTGATTCGAGAAAGTGGAGAGATAGATTCTGAAGATGAAGATGATCTTGCTGACATGCCACCATTGGAAGATGCTTCTGACAATGAGTATGGGCCAGAATCTGGTGAGATGCTTGCACTAGTCACAAGGCGAGTCCTGAATTTGCAAGCAAAAGAAGAGGAAGAAGAGGTGCAGCGAGAGAACATCTTTCACACTCGTTGTCATGTGAGAGACAAGGTATGTAGTGTCATTATTGATGGAGGTAGTTGTACTAATGTTGCTAGTGCTTCCATGGTTGCCAAGCTGGGGCTTACAACGCTTAGGCATCCCTGTCCATACAAATTGCAATGGCTGAATGATAGTGGTGAAGTGAGGGTTACAAAACAGGTGCTAGTCTCATTTCGAATTGGCAAGTATGAAGATGAGGTGTTGTGTGATGTGGTTCCCATGCAAGCTGGACACCTCCTTCTAGGAAGGCCTTGGCAATTTGATTGGCGGGTACAGCATGACGGCTTCACCAACAAGTATTCATTCACATTCCGTCAACGAACAATCACTCTAGCGCCTTTGACACCAAAGCAAGTGTATGAAGATCAAGTGAGGTTGCAAAAATTGAGTGACAAAAAGAAAATGAGTGAGCAAAAAGAGAGTGAAAAGATGAATGAGAGTGAGGAAAAAGAGAGACAAAGAGAGAAAAGTGTGGAATCAAGTGAGAGAAAACAAAATAATTTTTATGCAAAAGAAAGTGAGGTTAAGAGAGCTTTGTGTACAAAACAGCCCATGATTTTACTCATGTATAAGGAGGCTCTTTTAAATACTAACCAACTTGATTCTTCGCTGCCAAGTGTTGTTGTGTCTATTTTGCAGGAATTTGAGGATGTGTTTCCTGAGAAAGTACCACATGGGTTGCCACCTGTTCGAGGAATAGAACATCAAATTGATTTTGTTCCAGGTGCTTCCATCCCAAACCGACCAGCCTACAGAAGTAATCCTGATGAAACAAAGGAATTGCAAAGGCAAATTGAAGAATTGATGGAGAAAGGGCATGTGAGAGAAAGCATGAGCCCTTGTGCTGTTCCAGTGATTCTAGTTCCCAAGAAGGATGGAACATGGAGGATGTGTGTTGACTGTCGAGCCATCAACAATATAACGGTAAAATATCGACATCCCATTCCTCGTTTAGATGACATGTTAGATGAATTGCATGGTTCTTGTGTGTTTTCCAAAATTGATCTTAAAAGTGGGTATCATCAGATACGTATGAAAGAAGGGGATGAGTGGAAAACTGCTTTTAAAACTAAACATGGATTGTATGAGTGGTTAGTCATGCCTTTTGGACTAACTAATGCACCTAGCACTTTCATGCGCTTAATGAATCATGTATTGCGTGCTTTCATTGGAAAATTTGTGGTTGTGTATTTTGATGATATTCTTATTTATAGTAAGAATTTGCATGACCATGTTTTGCATTTGCATTCTGTTTTGGATGTTCTTAGGAAACAGAGTTTATATGCTAACCTCAGTAAGTGTACTTTCTGCACCGATAAGCTTGTTTTCCTAGGCTTTGTTGTAAGTGCTACAGGTATTCAGGTGGATGAAGAAAAGATCAAAGCCATCCAAGAGTGGCCGACCCCTACAACTATAGGTAATGTTAGAAGTTTTCATGGACTTGCTAGCTTCTACAGGAGGTTTGTGAAAAATTTTAGCACCATCGCCGCACCACTTACAGAAGTTATCAAAAAGAATGTGATATTTAAATGGGGTGAAGCTCAAGAGGAGGCATTTCAGCTACTGAAATACAAGCTTACTCATGCTCCTTTACTTGCTTTGCCTAACTTTTCTAACACTTTTGAAGTTGAATGTGATGCTTCTGGAATAGGTATTGGCGCTGTTCTTATGCAGGATGGGAGACCGCTTGCATACTTTAGCGAAAAGCTAAGTGGGGCTGCCCTCAATTACCCCACCTATGACAATTGTATGCACTAGTGCGTGCTTTAGAAACATGGCAGCACTATTTGTGGCCAAAGGAGTTTGTGATTCGCACAGATCATGAATCCTTGAAACATTTGAAAGGCCAACACAAGCTCAACAAGAGACATGCAAGATGGGTTGAGTTCATTGAGACATTTCCTTATGTCATTCGCTATAAACAAGGTAAGGAGAATGTGGTTGCTGATGCCCTTTCTCGCAGGTATGCCCTAATCTCTACTCTTGATGCTAAATTTCTTGAGTTTGAACACATAAAGGAGTTGTATTCTGCTGACCATGATTTTGGGGAAACTTATGCTGTTTGTGAAAAGTCTGCTGACGGAAAATTTTATAGGCATGAGGGTTTCTTGTTTAGGGAGCATAGATTGTGTGTACCTAATTGTTCTGTGAGAGATTTGCTAGTTAGAGAGTCCCACGGGGGAGGGTTGATGGGACATTTTGGAGTTGCTAAGACCCTAGCTATGTTGCAAGAGCACTTCTTTTGGCCCCACATGAAACGAGATGTTGAGCGAATTTGTGGTAGGTGTGTGACTTGTAGGCAAGCTAAATCAAGAGTTCAGCCAAATGGCCTTTACACACCCCTACCTATCCCTAGTTCACCATGGGTTGACATTTCAATGGATTTTGTGTTGGGTTTACCTAGAAGTAAGCGTGGGAGGGATTCAATCTTTGTGGTTGTAGACAGATTTTCTAAGATGGCTCATTTTATTCCTTGTCATAAAACGGATGATGCCTCTAACGTTGCAGATTTGTTCTTTAGGGAGATTGTGAGATTACATGGTATGCCTAGAACAATTGTATCAGATAGGGATGCCAAGTTCTTAAGCTATTTTTGGAAAACATTGTGGGGAAAACTTGGGACAAAACTATTATTTTCTACTACTTGTCACCCTCAAACCGATGGTCAAACAGAAGTAGTTAATAGGACCCTATCCATCTTGTTGAGGGCTATCATAAGTAAAAATATTAAGACTTGGGAAGATTGTTTGCCACATGTTGAGTTTGCTTATAATCGTTCAATGCATCCTGCTACTAAATTTTCACCATTTGAAATTGTTTATGGTTTTAATCCTCTAACTCCTTTGGATTTATCACCTTTACCTGTTTCTGAGCATTTGAATTTAGATGGCGAGAAGAAGGCAGAATTTGTGAAGAAAATCCATGAGAGGGCGCGACTCAACATAGAGAGAAGGACTGAACAATACATTAAGCAAGCTAACAAGGGTCGTCATAAGCAGGTTTTTGAGCCCGGTGATTGGGTATGGTTACACATGAGGAAAGAGCGATTCCCAACACAAAGGCGTTCAAAATTGCTACCTCGAGGAGATGGTCCATTTCAAGTACTTGAAAGGATCAATGACAATGCCTACAGACTCGATTTACCAGGTGAGTATAATGTTAGTGCTACTTTTAATGTTTCTGATTTGAGTCCTTTTGATGCAGGTGACGATTTGAGGTCAAATCCTTCTAAAGAGGGGGGGAATGATGAGGACACCAAGACCCAAGTATCAAGTCAAGTTCCAGTTGGTCCAGTGACGAGGGCACGAGCCAAGAGATTCAAGGAAGAACTTAACAGCCTAGTCCACAAAGTCCTAAAACAAGAGGAGACCGTGGTCAACATTGAAGGAGAACAAAGACTTGTCTTACTCATCAAAGTTGACTGAGTTTAGGAGCTTAATGAGTCTTTTTATTTTTAGTCACGTTTTTTAGTCTTTGTTTATTTTGTGATAAGTCAAACATTTGACTTGTGTGAGTCCAATAGTCCTCTTGTCTTTAATTTTTGGTTTTTATTAGGAAGACAAAGGGTTGTCTTTAAATTTCGGTTTTCATTAGGAAGACAAAGGGTTGTCTTTATTTTTCGGTTTCATTAGGAAGACAAAAGGCTTGTCTTTAATATTTCGGTTTTTAGGAAGACAAAGGGGCTTGTATTGATGTAATTTTCGGCTATATAAGGCCTTGAAAACATTTGGAAAAATCAGATTATGTTGAATGAAATTGTGAGTTTATTTCTTCTTGAGTTCTTGAAGAAACTTTTGAACTTATCAAGGAGATTCCTTGTGGCGTTCATCCTGACTTATCAAACGGATTCCATCCCCGTTTGTGGCGTCTTCCTCATACCAAGGTTCGTGCTTGGCTAAGCATTGGGTCGCGGTTCCATTCCAATCTCGTGTGTTCTTGGTGGCTGTTCCATATTTGGTGTCGGGTTTCGTCACACTTGTTGGCGTGGTTCGTATCACAATCTCCCTTATAATCGTTATGACTGTAACCTTTCTTGAATCTAAGCCCTTAAACTCGAGTTTCCTATGAAAACGCTAATGAATGCCAAAAAGAGAACAAGAGAGAGAGAGAGTGAGAGAGAACTGAACGTTCTTTTCTTCGGACTGCTTAAGTAACCTCAAGTAAAACCCAAGGCTTGGGGTCCCAAAAACACCATTGAGGGTAAAATAGTCAAAATCCCCAAAATTCTATTATGAACTCACTAACTCCAAATATATCATAAAATAATCATTCTCATTACCCAATATCCGAGTAATGTACTAAATACTCAAAATACTCATTAACTGACAGCGAGTCAAGTATTGGTCCCGTTGTGACTTTCGCTCTAGCTTGCTCCCTAGGATCGTCTCGTGTCGAGTAACTCAAATATATCTATATAAGATGTGGTCACAAACATATATCACATATATGCCAAATATATCCATAACGGGCCAAATTACGAAAATTTCCCTTTTAATCAGAAATTGGTCCACATGCATATTTAATACACCTAAACATGCATATCAAGTCATATTATAAAATAACTCACATAATTATATAATGATATACATATATATCACATAATCACATAATTTCCATAATTTTCCATTCTGGTCCCCTAATCAAGGTCTTAAGCCTTATTAAGTAACTTCAGATGTTACAAATATTCATTTTTTAATTCTTTTTAATCATCAATAAATGATTTTAACTAATAATGATCTTATATATTAATATTAATATTTATATATGTAATTAAGTAATAATAATTTTATCTCAATAAAAAGAAAGATAAAAAAATTATTAATGGGCTTAACCTAAATTGCTAGATTACATTTAATATAAAAAAAATTATAAATAATAATTATACACTAATTTTCTGACAAAATTTAATAAAAAAAATCATTAAATTAATATATTAATTGGAGACAGAGATATATGTGTCATTTTATCCTTTGCATCAAACCATCAGTGCAACATCAATATACAATTGATTAACATCAAAATAGAGTTAGAGTTGATGCGTATCAGAGAGCTTTTTTAGCTTATTTAAAGGTGAAGTAGAGTTTGAATTATCACGTTGGAGATGCCCTTAGAATGCATGTTAGGTGAAATTTCCCTTTTTGTCAACCAAAGGAGAGTGGGGGATTGGGTTTTAGAAGATTTAAGGATATCAATAGGGCCCTATTGTCGAAGTTAGCTTGGCAGGTGGCTTCGGACCAAGATAGACCTTGGGTTCAAGTACTGAAAGAGAAATACTACAGGGAGGAGGCGTTTTTGGGAGACAAGCTTGCGGCCTTATGACTTATCTAATTGGTAGGGAATTTTGATAGTAAGAAATGTAATTCAGAAATCTAGCTGTAGTATAATTTCGACTGGAAGGAATATAGATTTATGGGCAGAGCCGTGGATACCATGGATGGAGTTTAAAGATTTCAAAGGTGTAATGGAAAGGGTTCAGTCGGGTGCTCCTAATCTTGCAAAGGTTGTGGATCTGATGAGGCCTAACAAAAGATAGTGGAATAAACAATTAGTAGGTGAGATCTTTGGGAAGAACTTGCAAGATGAAATTAAAAAGATTCAGATTATGCCACATGAAACAAAGGACACGGTGATTTGGAAGCCAAAAATGGATTGTCAATTCAGTGTTAAGTTTGCTTACATTGAAGACCAGAAAGTAAGATCCAGTGGGAAAAAGAAATATGGAAGCAAGTGTGGAAACCAGGAATACACCCGAGATTGAATGTGATTATGTGGAGAGTGTTGTTGGAGATTTTGCCTACTAGAGATAAGCTGGAATTCGTGTATGAAAAGGAATGCCTCCTTTGTGAAGAGGGAATAAAATCACATTCGCATTTGTTTTTCTAGTGTCTATTTATCCGAGCAATTTGGTTTGCTAGCGAACCAAGTTGTTTGATGGACTAAGCACCTGGCAGGGCAATTAAAGAGGTGTTCTCTGCATTATTCAAGGGAAGTAATGTGACAGACGAGAAGGAAGTGATAGTATACACAACGTGTGTGGTGGATGCCATCTGGAAGGCGAGAATTGTAGCCTTTAGACTTGGACAGAAACCAAATCCAACACAACCATTCGGAAAAAATACCAGAATTTTATGTCAGCTTTCCAAGACACTGGCATGAACTAGCTGGAGGAAAGCAAAAGGAAAAGTGATCTCAGGATAAGGGACTCTGTTCAGGGGGTGTTTTTTGTAGATGCAACTTTTTAAAACAATTTAGCTGGTGTGGCAGTAATGGCGATCCAACATGGAAGGGAAGGGTGGGAGGCAAAAACAGAGAAACTCAATGCATCAAGTGCAATGCAGAGTGAACTTATGACTGTGAAATTGGCACTGATGTGGACAAAAGAAAAAAGCTGAAACCGGTGCATAATTTTTACTGACTGCCTCAATTTGATGCTAGGATGCTAGGATATCTAGCAAAATTTACAATTTTCTCTAGGGGAGCGTTCCCTCATTATTAGTTAGTTTATGAACACTATGTTCCTTCAAAAAAAAAAAAAAAAAAGTTGTATAAACCAAATAGGATAAAGATATTAATTTTTAATTTTTTTAATAAAAACGATAAACATAAACGACATGTCATTGGTTTACTAGTAATAAAATGAGTTATACGAGGGTATTTTAGTCATTAGATTTTGAAATAAATCTTATAGCTACAGCATAGCTCTCTTCCCCGATGATTCTCAAGTCTCGACCTCCGCTTGCCCATCTCTGAAATCTCAAAGCTCCATTAAACCTTGAAATCGAAGCAAAGATGTCTGGGAAAGGCGCCAAAGGTTTGATAATGGGAAAAACGCCAGCCAACAAGGACAAGGACAAGGACAAGAAGAAGCCCGTTTCTCGTTCCTCTCGTGCTGGTCTTCAGGTTTTTTATTCTCTCTATTTCTCTACATCATTAGGCTTCAATTTATGGATTCTTTTTCGGTTTTTGGTTCTGGGTTCATGGGATTTTGTTCATAGCTTCATTCGTTCAACTGCGTCTGAATTTGAGCTCTGTCGTGTAATAAAAAACCTCTTCTGATCTGTGTTTGAATATGGGTTTTTTTCTTCTTCTTCTTCTTCTTCAAAATATCTTTCCTTAATTTTATAAATATGGGTGAGTTCTAGCTTTGGATTAGATGCTAGATAAGTACAAATATGGTTTGGTAAGAACGAGTTATGGAGGTTAGGTTGGATAGTCTGAAAGAGATTGAGAACAAACATTGAAAAAAAAATCAAAAAATAAAAGAGAAAGAAAAGAAAAAAAAAACAAAAAAAAGAGAAGGGGGGGGGGTGTAAGCGTATAGCATTCAACCGAACCAACAAGCTTGAGTATAATAGTGATCAATAGTGAAGAGTGTCAGTTTCAACATTCAATGGGTAAGTGTTTGTTGTTAAACCTAATTGTTTTTCGTGTGATATCTTTTTAAACTTTTCTGACTTAAACTTTGTTACCTATAATTATCTGCATTTCTAGTTCTTTAGAGACTCCTTGCTCTTTATGCGTCAGTTATCTTTGTTATAAAGTTTTAAATTGGAAATCGTTAAATACTGCAACTGTTGATTGGATTTCTGATCCATCTCTGCCTCTTTTGCATATTGCTTGATTTACCATGCTAAAATGTATTTGCTTTAGGTTTAACATATAGGTTAGTCTGAAGGAAGAAAGGAATGCTCTCTTTGATTTCTTTCTTCTATAATTCAATTCCTGCCACACATCATATGTGTAATGCTTTGGTTCTTGAACTTATTTTTCCAATCGTTACATTCTTCGATGTTAATTTGATTGGCATTCAGTTTGTATCTCATCATTGAACATATATTCTTTAGTTTCCTGTTGGTAGAATCCACCGTCTTCTGAAGACAAGGGTTTCAGCGAATGGGAGAGTTGGGGCAACGGCTGCTGTATACTCTGCTGCTATCTTGGAGTACCTGACTGCAGAAGTTCTGGAGCTGGCTGGTAATGCAAGCAAGGATTTGAAGGTAAAGCGTATTACACCCAGGCATCTACAACTTGCTATTCGTGGTGACGAAGAACTTGACACCCTGATCAAAGGAACAATAGCTGGTGGTGGTGTGATTCCGCACATCCACAAGTCTCTCATCAACAAGTCCTCCAAGGAGTGATATTGTTATTTGTTTTCTGTATTGTTAACCTTGAGAGTGGATTTATGTGTACATTTTGCTGATATCTTATTGATTGTTTATGGTCCTTTTTTGGGCTGGCAATAAGTAACTGCCCATTTCCTGCGATGAAGTTTCTTTTCCTAGTTGAAAAAAAGATGGTAGACATTGGGGTCGGATATGGTTGTGCTAATTTATCAAAACAAATTGATGTCCTGTCTGGAAGATTGGTATTTTGCATTGCCTTTTTAATGTATTAGGCTTTTCCATTGAACCATTGTATCCGGTAATTGGTATGCTGTTTTGTTTAATACTCTTCCTTCTTCTTTCTGTGCAGCCTCATCGTTTATCATTTTATAATAATGTCTCATTTAGTCATTGAGTTAGCCGATGAACTAAACTCATTTTCTGATTGATTTAGTTTGCTAATAGTTTCACATTATTATTATTATTATTAATTTTTTTCCAACCAAAAGATTCTAAAAAAAAATAAGTGTAGGAAGAAGCCACAGAAAACTAAACAGATTATGAATAAATGAACTAGTAGTTCACGCTCTATTTGACAGATAAGAGAGATCAATCAAATTCCATTTGCTACATAAGAAAATGAGACTAACGAAAGAAAAGAACATTTCTCCAACGATGCTTGCCAAGTGCCCTAACTCTCAAACAAATAACAACATGCGACACACAACCTCCTCCTTGTCATACTCTATATGGAAAAAAATACATGAAAAGTTTAGAGAAAAAAACATACATGAAAAGTTTAGAGAATAAGGTCAATTAATTTTTCATCTACTGTGACTCGACTCCACAAAAGACTAACACCTTGAATATCCTACAAACTAGTACCATCCACATTCCCATTCAAAGTTTAAACAATTGAGAAACTTCAATTAAGATTGGAGGGCAGAGACCTTTGGAACATTCACTGGGAAGTGGTGGATCTCATCCATCCACGGGTTCTTCTCTTTTGCTGGATTCATGGTCCTTAAAGCCTTCCACACTGCACTGTTACACTTGAAACCAGAACCAAATGCTATCTGCCATGTTCTGTCTCCTTTCCTTATCCTCCCCTTGGCTTCTGTATAAGCTAGTTCATACCAAAGAGAGCTGCTTGAAGTGTTGCCAAACCTGTGAAGCGTCATCCTTGAAGGCTCCATATGCCAATCCGAAAGGTGCAGATTCTTCTCTAGTTCATCCAGCACAGCTCTTCCTCCAGCATGAATGCAGAAATGCTCGAAAGCCAATTTGAAGTCTGGGATGTAAGGCTTCAACTTCATCTTGAACAATTTTTTCCCGACTAATGTGGCGAAAAAGAGCAATTGTTCGGACATTGGCAACACAAGCGGGCCTAAAGTTGTGATGTTAGTCTTCAGAGCATCCCCAGCAACTGCCATGAGATCCTTTGACAACGAAACTCCGATTTTCCCCATGTCATCCTCTTTTTGAGTAACACAAGTGAAGCACTTGTCATCAGCCCCTTTGTTGGTTCGAACCATATGGACCAATTGATACTTGGATAGCCTTTTATCAGACCTCTTGTTGGAGAGCAAGATTGCAGCTCCTCCCATTCTAAACAAACAGTTTGAAACGAGCATCGATCTATCATTTCCAAAATACCAATTCAAAGTAATGTTCTCCATGCTAATAACCAATGCATACGAATTGGGATGCACTTGAAGAAGATCTTTAGCAAGATCAATCGAGATCAAACCAGCACTACACCCCATCCCACCTAGATTATAACTAACAATATTCCCCCTAAGCTTGTAGTGATTGATAATCATGGCAGACAACGATGGTGTCGGATTAAACAAACTACAATTCACAATCAAAATCCCAATATCTTTCGGTTTCAAATAAGTTTTCTCAAAGAGCTGATCAAGTGCCCCAAACATAACCATCTCAGCTTCTTTCCGGGCCTCTGCCATACATGGATTTGGTGGGACTCTCAAAACTGCTTCAGGGAGATATGTTGATTCCCCAAGTCCTGATCTCTCAAGAATTTTCCTTTGAAACTCGAGGTTTTGCTCAGTGAATGTCCCTATCAAACGGGACCTGTCCATGAATATCTGCCTCGTGCATTTCCGGGCATTATCGGGTTTATAACACGAGAAATCAACAAGGTAAACAGGTTTGGGACGAGTTAAGAAATAAAGGGTCAACAAGAAAACTAAAAGCGTGGAGCAAACGATTACAGAAATGAGATTGAATCTAAGATGGTCCCAAAGGTCATGGAGGTCTTGGAGGGAAAATGTTGAGATTTGAACAGCGATAACAACGAGGAGTGGCGAAAGAAATAGGTACATAGCATGAGTTATGAGGTAATGATAGCCAAGCTTCACGTATTTGAGCTTAACAGATTGCTTAAAATCTGGAAGTTTTCTGGAATAAGATGATGATGATAACGATGGTGGTGGAGGTTGAGAGCCCAATGGTGTGCTCGGATTAGAGTCTGACATTTTTTAGGGGATGGGTTCGGATCAAAGCAAGTTAAAATGGCAAAAATGAAGAGACTTTGGGGGATCTGAATGAAATTATGACAGAGAAAGGGAAAAAAAACTACATGAAATTTGGTATCAAAGAAAGTGCTTTTTCCATGGAAGTGGGAATCTATTAACTGGGTGAATGATAAAGCCCCGTTTAGGTAGTTGGGTCAGAAAGAGAGAAATAAAAATGAGATGAGAAAATAAAATAAGAAATTTTCATGAAGAAAGAATAAAGAAAATGGAGGTTGAAGAACCTAAACCACTCCACCACTCCTGCAAAATGAATGACCCATCAGTGAGAGAGAGAAGCAATATATTTAACACAAACTTTATGTGACATAATGTACAAAGTGTGCGTTTTTCACCATTTCTAGATGAGATCTAATTTAAAGTTCAATAATTTCTACAAATAATAATAAGAAGAAGAAAAACCAATGAACATAAGAAAATCTAAATGAGGGAAAGACCCAGAGGAGAAAACAGACCTGGATTGTTCAATCTGAGAAGAACTGACCTTGAACTTTGCCCAATGATTCGAGTTGAGACAGAGAGCATGAAATAAAATAAGAGCTGAAAGGAGTGCTAGCAATTAACAAAACCAAAAAAAGACGCTCCCAAGAGAGAGGCCACTCTGATGCAGCTCAGCCGCAATTAAAGGGTTCTCCAACATTGACAAGTCAGCGTTTCAGAGGGAATGTATTGTTTTTCAACAGGCCAAAAACAACCAAACAATCTTCACATGGTGGGCACCACCAAATTCATCAAAAGGGAAGGGTCGATTACCGGTAATTCATAACTGGATCAAGTTATCTCATATTTAGAATAAATATACCAGTCATTAAGTTACTCATAGATAATTATATAAGTTCTAATCAAAATGTTTTAATTCAATATAAATGTGGTTAATTTCATAGTTTATTAAAAATATTTAAATTATTAGTCAACAATATTACTGTAACCACTTTATAGATTAATCATTAAAATTATTTCTAATGTAAATATATATAGTAGATGCAATATGTATTTTTATTTAGTTTTATTTATAGAATTTATTAATTATTTTTATTAAATTTATATTTATATCATATAAATTTCAAATGAATATTTTATTTTAATTAAATAATTTTTTTATTTTTGTTTAAATTTATATTTATTTTAGTTTTTAAATTTTAGAGTCATAGATATTATATATTATATGTTTAATGTAATATTAAATATTATACATGAATTTTAAATTTAAGTTTCTTGCTAAATTTTTTTTAAAAATAATTTATTGCTAATTGATAATAGATTATATTATATGTTTAATATGATATTATTCTAATAAGTGAGTTTAAATTTAATTAAATTTTATTTAAGTTATAAAACATATGATTTTATTATTTTTAAATAATTATCATTGTAAAATATGTCAAAAATATCATATTTTAATTTTTTTAATTATTTATTTTATTTTATTTAAGTTTAAGTGATATTTACAAACTACCGTTAAGTATAAGAATATTATGTTAAATATAAAAATATTCTTTTAAAATTAACATTAAAAAAATAAAAAACTGTTAAATCAAAAAAATTTCATTATGTACATACATTTTATATAAAAAATATATGTATATATATATATTTCAAAAATAAATAATTTGAGGAAGTTGAGTGTGGGACTAAGTCGGAGAGTATGGATACAACTTATTTTGGTTGCTAAACTAATAAGTGAATCGTAGTTAGAAGTTTTTGTATCTAAACATAAATATATTAAAAATATAACAAGGAATCATGTCATAGTGTGTGAGGAGTAAGAAAATTAGGTTAGTTTGTAGACAATGTTATCAGCATTAAATCTATAAATTTGATTCAACAACAACATTAAATGCTCATGCAACAACCCAAGAACATATTTTATTTAGGGCATTAATTTGGAAATGTAGAGAACATACCTCCCATATTTCCCATCACATCTTGAGCCATTTGCACACTCTAAAATCTGCCAAAATCACACACAATACACAAGATCAAGTGCAATGGTTATAGAAGACTAATGAAGAGCAACCCTTACCAAGATACCACCACATTCAAAACCCCATATTACAACTATATGCCTTCTTCCCTTTTATGCCCACTTACCCTAAGGGGTATTAGTGAGTTAATTGGGTTTTACAATAATAGTGGTGTTTGGACTATAGTTTAATGGGCCAACATATAGTTATTAGGGTGCCATCATGTGCCTCTAATGCAATTAATAGGTGTAAACCATCCCATTATGGTTATTGGTAATTAATAGACACTTTGGTTAATGATTGTGATTATGGAATAATGTTTATGATTATATTAGTCCATCATAATAATTCTAACATTCTCCCACTTGGACAATATAATCAAACCACCACAATATTGTCTAACACACACATGACAATCAAATAAATCATATATAATATCATACCGATAGAATACAAATATTGCACATGACTTGGCCATGTAGACATTAAATATCATAACAACCATTAACTATCAAACCAAACATGCATGAGGTACGACAGATTGAGACTATGCGCATTCATCTCCTTTTGTACCTGTCACTTCGATGAACAATAATATATATATATATATAAACATATATACGTAATAACAACAATAAGAAGTGACTTCAATTATCATTATGCATGTTCAGAACAAAATACAAGCTATAAGCAATCCATACAAAATACTAGCATGTTCAATACATAAATAACAAAACTCCCACTGAGCTCAACAAGCTAGGCTCCTAACAATCCCATTTGGGCAATGTGCTCTAAAAACACACATATAGGTAAGTCTTTCATTAGAGGGTCTGCTAACATGCTAGTGGTAGGCGTGTACTCAATAGAAATGAGGGACTCAACGACTTTCTCCTTAACAAAATAGTACTTTATATCAATATGCTTTGAGCGAGAAGTACTCCTGGTGTTCTTAGAGAAAGCTACTGCTGCGGAGTTGTCACAATACAATTTCAGCGGCCTCGAAATAGAGTCTACAACATTCAATGCTGAAATGAAATTCTGCAGCCATATTGCTTGACAAGTAGCCTCATAACACGCCATATACTCTGCCTCCATCGTAGAAGAAGCTGTGAGTGTCTGCTTGACACTTTTCCATGAAACAGCTCCTCCAGCCATCATATAAATGTAGCCTGAAGTGGGCTTTTTATCATCCACGCATCCTGCATAATCGGCGTCACTGAACCCAACTATATCAAGAGTGTCAGCTCGCCGGTAAGTCAACATATGATCCTTTGTACCCTGAAGATACCTCATGACTTTCTTAGCCGCTTTCCAATGGCTAAGACCAGGATCACTCAAGTATCTACCCAACACGTAGACAACAAAAGCAATATGAGGACGTGTGCATACATGAGCATACATCAAGCTACCAACCAGTGACGCACAATGAATGACTTTCATTTCATCTCTCTCTTTATCATTTTGTGGACATTGAGCCTTTGAGAACTTGTCACCCTTCACTATTGGTGCCTTCCCAGGAGAACATGCATGCATATTGAATCTTTTCAAGATCCGATCAATGTAAGTCTTCTGAGACAAACGAAGAATACCATTAGCCCTATCCCGAAGAATCTGAATCCCAAGCACATAGGAAGCTTCACCAAGATCCTTCATATCAAAATGGCTAAACAAAAGTTATTTTGTTTCAGACAACAGATCAGAATTATTAGATGCAAGCAGGATGTCGTCAACATACAATACTAGAAAAATAAAACTGCTCCCACTAACCTTCATGTATATACATTGATCTACTACATTCTCCTTGAAGCCATTTGCAGTGACAATCATATCAAACTTGAGATACCACTGTCTTGATGCTTGTTTAAGCCCATAGATAGACTTCTTGAGCTTGCAAACCATGTGTTCTTTGCCAGACTTCTCAAAACCAATAGGTTGAATCATGTAAACATCTTCAGATAAATCTCCATTCAAGAAGGCGGTCTTAACATCCATTTGATTGAGTTCTAGATCAAAATGAGCAACTATAGCCATAATGATTCGCAATGAATCTTTGGTAGAAACAGGTGAAAAGGTTTCTTTGAAATCAATGCCTTCTCTCTGGCTATAGCCTTTAGCCACAAGCCTAGTCTTATACCTTTCCACTTGCCCATTCGAGTCACGTTTGATCTTATACACCCATTTGCATCCAATGGGTCTGCAACCTTTGGGTAGTTCAACCAACTCCCAAACTTCATTTTGTGACATAGAACTCAATTCTTCTTTCACTGCATCCATCCACAACACAGATTTAGGACTACTCATGGCTTCTTGATAAGTGATCGGCTCAGGATTATCTCCCACATCGAACTCATGTTCCTGCAAATAGACAAGGTAGTCATCATGAATAGCAGACCTGCGGGTTCACTGTGATCTTCTCACCATAGCTTCATCATCCCCAATATCAAGATTTTCACCTTGTTCTTGATTTTGAGGTTCATCATGAGTTTCTACCGGAATCTATTCAATCACAGGGTCATCAATAGGAGCGGAAGCAACAGGTATAGGAACAAAAATGTGTTCTTCCCTGAAAACAATTTCTCTTGACCCTTGACTTGAACCAAATTCATCCTCAAAATAGACAGCCCTATCTGATTCTATAACCTTGGTGGTGTGAGATGGGCAATAAAATATGGAACCCCTTGATCCAATGGTGTAGCCTACAAAATAGCCACTAATGGTCTTCGGATCAAGTTTCTTAGACTGTGGGTTATAGGGCCTTACTTCAGCTTTACATCCCCAAACATGAAAATGACGCAAACTCGGTTTCTTACCCGACCACAACTCGTATGGTGTCTTTGGGACAGACTTACTAGGCACTTGATTCAAGATATAAGCTGCAGTCCTCAATGCCTCACCCCATAAAAATTCTGGCAAGCTAGAATGAATCAGCATACATCGCACCATGTCAAGAAGAGTGCGATTTCTTCTTTCAGCAATTCCATTCTGTTGGGGTGTTCCTGGCATTGTATATCTTGCATCAATGCCACATTCTTGTAAGTACCTAGCGAAAGGCCCGGGGTTCCTTCCATTTTCATCTTAACGTCCATAATACTCTCCACCTCTATCGGAATTAACTGCCTTGATCTTCTTCCCTTTTTGAATCTTAACTTTCGTCTTAAAAATCTTAAACGCATCCAAAGATTCAAATTTTTCACGAATGAGCTCTACATGCCCATAACGGGAAAAATCATCAATAAAGGTGATGAAGTATTTATAACCACCCATAGCAGGAGGAACAAAAGGCCCACAAATATCAGTATGAATAAGCTCCAATACATCTGTGCACCTGTCTGACTTGCTCATTCTAACCTTGGCAGTTAACTTTCCTTTTAATGCAATCAACGCAGGCAGTGAAATCTAAAAAATCCAGATCCTGAAGTACCCCATCTTTGATCAACCTTTCCATTCTGTCTCTAGAAATATGACCTAAACGTTTG
Source organism: Humulus lupulus (assembly GCF_963169125.1). Taxonomy (NCBI): domain Eukaryota; kingdom Viridiplantae; phylum Streptophyta; class Magnoliopsida; order Rosales; family Cannabaceae; genus Humulus; species Humulus lupulus. Next base: position 160,325,926 of record NC_084802.1, on the reverse strand, counting down.
TGCCACAACATAGAAGATTTCAAATCTAATCTTGCACGTTTAGAGCCAACAACAGTATGAAGACAAGAAGTAGAAGAAACAGAAGCAACATCATGCAAATCAAGTTTATATAAATTTCCACATAAAGTTCCATTTCCAACCAAAAGAGAGTCACGATACAAAGTGTAACGCCCTGGATAGCCAAGACCGTTACACTGTGTGTTTATAAAGTGCCAGACTTGCTAACCAAGTCGTTAAAGTAAAACGTGTTATTGAAACAGTAGAGGAACTAGGGTTAAAAGTGTTTTGGTCTCAAAAGTTACATTTTCATTACTAAACATTGTTTCATTACATGGGTTCCCGAAAATGACAGTTTCAAAGGTCATTTACAAAATTTACAAGGTTTAAATACATTAGCGGCCGTACTAAGGCAAAATGAGCAGTTAGGTAGTCTCTGTCCTGACACACTCCTCGACCATGGTGATCGAACGGCTGGCTATGTACATTACACCTCGGAGCTCTCCACCTCAGGCTTGGTCCAGCTTGCCCTTGCCCTTACCTGCACCACGAAGCACCCGTGAGCCAAGGCCCAGCAAGAAAACACAGCAATGACAGAGCATTAACAATTAGCAATCAAGTCATTTACTCATTTAGCATCTCATAAATTTCAATTATATCATCATTCAAGCATACCACATACTAAGGATTTCATCTCATAAAACATAATGCACAGACGATAACCAGGGCTAGCGCCCACAGGCTGCTCCCTCTGTTATCCTAATGTTTCTGGCTCCCAGTGGCCAATTCGCGCCCCGTGCGCTAAAATTATGAACGGTACTCTTAGACCGCTTATACGTGTCCCTTGGCATAATACCAACGATGACACAATACAACTTTCGGGAGCACTTAGTCCCATTCACAACCATATATTCGGGTGCGGTTTTCTTACCTTTAGCTTTCAAATGAGTTAGTTACGGGCGATACTCCTTGAGCGCGATCCGATCCTCAAGCCCTAGCTCAGTACCTAGTCACAACCATGAAGGAAGACACCATTAACAACCTTAAATGAGTTCCCAAGCCAAGTTCTAGTACTCGGAACATTGAACTTCACCAAATATAGTAAAAGACTCAACCCCGAGCACCTTAGGTTAAATTTCCAAGCCTAAAATCTCAAAATCCCAAAATCCCTTAAGCGCCCCGGCATAGGCCACCCATGCCGCGGCATGGCCCCCAAACAGAGCCATCCCAGGCACAAAAACAGGTAAGGGCCGCGGCATTGCTTGGACCATGCCGCGGCCCGCCCTTCTTTCTCAGCATGCAACACCCCTTGAAGGGCCGCGGCTCACCAAGAACCATGCCGCGGCCCGACCCTTCGAACCCAGAAAAAAATCACCATTTTCAATCTCCAAACCTCACCTAAAGTTATCCCAAAGCCCCCAAACCAAAACCAATTAATAATAACAACATAAGAATGATTTAGACAACACAATCCAACCAAAAATCCAGCCTAAGACTCACCAAAACCCCAATTCCAACTTCTGAAATTTCAACCCATAGAACTCAAAACCAGCCATGATAACTCTCAAATTCAACCATCAAACTGTAATTTAAACCTTACCTCAGTTGTAGAATCGATTTTCCAAGAATCCCCTGACCTATCTTCAAAGTCCCTAGCCTCAATTTCCACCTTGAATGTCAAAACCATAACCATTTAAAACTCAGTCATTTCTTTAAGTTCCTAACCCCAAAAACGAAAATTCAGAACTTACCTTAGCTCTATCTCAGACCTTGATCAGTTCCTGAGCTAATCCTCCAGATTACTTCCTTCAATTCCCAAAGACACAACTCAATCCCAGCAGTTCCCTCTCAAACTCAAAAGTTTTTCCCTTTGTTTTTCTGTGTTTTTCCTTTCCTTTGGTTCCCTTTGAGCGTGCAAGTGAGCTGAGAGAAGTATACTTGGTCGGTTTTTGTTTTCTTCTAAAGACTTCCTTAAGTCTAACTTATCCTTTAAGTTAATCCCAAGGCTCGGGGTGCCGGAAACGTCCCCGAGGCCAAAACGGTAAAATCCCCCAATAATCCCGCCTAGACATCCTAACCTCAGATATATCTCCAATTATTTATTTTTATCACCCGATAGTCTAAATCACTACTCGATACCTAAAATACCCCTGACTTGTCCAAAGTCAATTATAATGCCCCGTTGTGACTTTTCCTGCTACCTAGCCCTAGGATCGCCTCGAGTCGCCGGCTGCAGAATTATCCACATCATAATGTGGTTCTCACATATATCTCAAACATATATATATATATATCATATCATCATATAATATAATCAATTATCATACAAGCATCATTAAACATATAATTACTCATTAAATCACAATTACTCCAGTAATGCCCTCCTGGCACACTAATCAAGGCCCTTAAGCCTTATTAGTGAATTTGGGTCGTTACACAAAGTGAGTTTTCCAGTTCCAAAAAGAAGACTATAACCTAGCCTATCCAAAATAGATACAGAAATCAAATTCCTCCTAAAAGAGGGTATGTAAGCAACATCCTGTAACTCCAAAAAATGTCCTGTATTCAACTGTAATCTAACTATCCCCAAAAATTCAACTTGGACTTTTGTATCGTCTCCCATGTACACATTCTACTCCAGACTACTCGGTCTTCTTTGACTTGTCACTGCCTTTCTTCTCTAGGTGAGCTTTGAGCTTTCTACAATCAGCTTTCTTGTGCCCAAAATTCAGGCAAAAGTTGCACTTCCCTTTGAAAAACTCATTCTTATGACCATTAAAGGATGAGTTGGACTGTCCATTCCCTTTAGGACTAAGTGCCTTTTTCTTGGGAGGTTTTTGGTTACCAGAGTTATTGGAAGTGAACTTTCTCTTATGAGGATTGTTTGGGTTCGTCACCATGGAGATACTTCTTGCCCTTCCCTTTCTCATGTCCTCTTCTTCCTTGGCAAGAATAGCAGTCATCTCCTCAATAGTCCATTGCTCCTTTTGAGCATTGTAGCGTGATCTGATTGAATCAAACCGAGGAGGAATGGTTTCCATCACAAACCACACCATGTAATCTTCACCAAGATCCAACCCCATAGCCTTAAGCTTTTGGTAACAACCCATGAGCTTGTCTATATGAGCTCTAATATCACCCGTATCAGCGTAATTGGTGCGATGGAGCAAGGTTAAGCACTCATTCTTCTCATTCTTTGAGAACTTTTTGTACTTCTCCTTAATGGCAGCAAGAAAATCCTTTGCATTTTCAGTCTGAGGAATACTATCACGAATGGATTCATCCATGTGATACCTCATAAGCATCAAACAACAACGATTGGAATGCTCCCAATCCTCATAGGATTTCTTGTCCTTTTCAGTGGCATCATCAGCGGGTTTAGGTGGTGCATCCATTCTCAAGGCCAAGTCCACTCTCATAAGAGTCAAGTTCATCATAAGAGATTCAACCCACTACTTGTGGTTGGTTCCATTCAGTGTCAACATGGCAGAGGTTCTCGGAATGCTTACAGCTGAATGAGAACAAGAGCAATAACTATTAAATAAATACATGTTATGATAAATCATGTTATTTGTGCTCTTTTGTCATCAATATATGATCACAAAATAACAAATGATCATCATGTATGCTAGAGTTCTGAGACAAACACACAAAATATAACTCATACACAGGTAAGAACAATCTATTAAACATTATAACCAAATACTTGAATTTACTATCTAGAGGATAGACAAATTGTGGTTCATAAAATTCAATAGACTTTCTTCACCATATTAAGCATCCTTACCAAATAATTATTATCGATATGATAATTAATTACTCATATGGACCTTAATGTAACTTTGGAGGAAAAAACATAAAATTTAAATAAATAATTATTTAAATGTTCCTCGTCACTAAACAATTTACATGCTTATTCTTACAACAAGTAAGAAAATAAGCAATAATTGTTGTAAATTTATAATTAGATTTATGCCACAAAAGATTGAATACAAATACAATTATGAATAAAATTCATGGATTAATCTTGTGCATAAACATATATAAAATAAGGTATTAAAAGTTGAGTGAAATAGTGAAAAAATTGCCCAAAATGGACCCTCCACGTGCCCCCACGTGCCTAAAAATAAGTTTGTTTTTTTTTATCTGTGTCCGTACGACACGTCGTTTTATCAAAACGGCAGCCTCCTTACCCTCGGAAACAACGTGTCGTTTTTCCTGACAGAGGCAAAAACGACTTGTCATTTTTTCGTCGTCCCTGAGCTATTTCTGGTGCACGGGTCGCATTCGACCCGGCTCAGCCCGCGGATCTGACCCGACTGAAACCAGTAGCTCCGGCCACCATTTTGGCCACCGTCACTTGGGTTTTCTTCCTCTCACCGTCGCCGACCACCCTAGCATCTCCATTGTCCTCATATTCATCCAAAACGTCAGACAAGCATGAAACTCGAAATGGGTTTCCTCCATTTTTGAGCTCCAAGAAAAGCTCGGTTACATGTCAATACACACGATTTTTTTTGTCCAAAACGTTGTTAAAAGCCAACACACATTATCAAACCCGATTTCCCACATTAACATAGCATTATTTCAAAAAAAATTGTGCAAAAATCAGATTTGGAAAAATGGGTTTATGTCAAAATATTAAGCCCTAAAATCAAATGAACCAGCTCTTGATACCAATTGTTAGTTTGTAAACAATGTTATCAGCATTATATCTATAATTTAGATTCAACAACAACATTAAATGCTCATGCAACAGCCCAAGAACACATTTTATTTAGGGCATTAATTTGGGAATGTAGAGAACATACCTCCCATATTTCCCATCACATCTTGAGCCATTTGCACACTCTAAAATCTGCCAAAATCACACACAATACACAAGATCAAGTGCAATGGTTATAGAAGACCAATGGAGAACAACCCTTACCAAGATACCACCACATTCAAAACCCCATATTACAACTATATGCCTTCTTCCCTTTTATGCCCACTTACCCTAAGGGGTATTAGTGAGTTAATTGGGTTTTACAATAATAGTAGTGTTTGGACTATAGTTTAATGGGCCAACATATAGTCATTAGGGTGCCACCATGTGCCTCTAATGCAATTAATAGGTGTAAACTATCCCATTATGGTTATTGGTAATTAATAGGCACTTTGGTTAATGATTGTGATTATGGAGTTAGGTGTAAACTATCCCATTATGGTTATTGGTAATTAATAGGCACTTTGGTTAATGATTGTGATTATGGAATAATGTTTATGATTATATTAGTCCATCATAATAATTCTAACAAATTATCCATGTTCTTACTCATTCAAGATCCATCTTATATTTAATTAAATGCGCTTTAAATGGTGTGGATTGAAAAGAACAAAAAAAAAAAGAAGAAGAAGAAGAAAAGAGAAGCAAGAGGCCTAGCAGTGGTAGTGGCAGTGGCAGTGGCAGTGGCTTAGAATAAAAATGAATGTGGTGAGTTAGTAATGACCACAAATGCAAGGTGTCCCCCGAAGGATCCCAAGAACATGTAAGTCATATTTAATAATATGTTTACTTTTACCCTGGGGGAATTTGAGAAACTGCCCCCTAATTAAAAAATTATCCCCCTATTATTTAAATTTCAAAGGAAAAATGTTATTTTTCACCCGAAGATTCATAAACTTTTGTCATTTTCGTCCAAAATAATAATAATTTGCTAACATGACAGGTAAAAAAAATATTAAAAAATATTTTTTTATTAACTAATTGATTTTAAATTAAAAATAAATAAATAAAAATTATTTTAAAAAATAAAAAATTAGTAAAAACTTATTAAATTATATAAAATTCTATAAATAAAAAACCAATAAACATAACTTTTTTAATCTAATATAATTTAAAAAAAATTAAAATCAATATTTCTAAACTAAATTAATTTAAAAATTCAACTAAATCTATATTACAAATGTAGATAATCAAATATATTTAGAAAATAATGAAGCAAAAAATTAAAGATTTTAATTTAGTTAAGTTCAATGTATAATTTAGTTCAAAAGATTCTAATGTTTCAAAAACTACCTAAACTACCCCCTCTCATATTTTCCTCTTTCTCTCACTCTTAATCGATTTCTCTCCCCTTTCTTTCGCGAATGCACCCTACCGTCCCCATCAACGAACCATCGAACCTAGACGTCAGTGTCCCCCATCAACGATGACGTCCCCAAGGATTCCAACTAATGAACTGCCCTGTACAGACCCATGACCGCCTCCTTCGCAAACACCCCCATAAAAAAAACCAATCCATTTCGCGAAGATTAAAAAGCAAGGGTTCGATTTCGATTTGATTTTTTATTGTTTATATTTTATTTTCAATCATTTTAGCGGTAAAATATATGATTTATTGCATTTTAGTATGGTTTAATCTTTCTGAAATTTCTAGGTTTTCTATATGCCCAAATCATGATTTTTTTTTTTTAAAAAAAATGTATCGTTCTCGATGGTTGCTCGATAGTTACATAGGAATTGCAAGAGTAATTAGTTTCGATATGGTTCGATACATTTCGATGTTTCCTCGATACCCTACATAAAAATTGAAAAGCACACAATTCAATAAAGTTCGATGTTATTTGTTTATCTTGATATTTTTATTTTGATAGGTTTCGATATTACCCGATAGTTTTTGATAGTGTTTTTGTTAATTAATTATTTGGTGCTATGCCTTTTGTTTTATGTGATATAATGTCGATGGAGTTCAATGGTTCTTCGATGGATTTCGATGCCTTGTACACAATCTTTTATATGAATTATTCCTTTTATTTTGATTGTGTTCGATGGTTCCTCAATGGGTTTTGATGCATTTTATATAATCTTCTATAAGAATTTTTTTCATATTTTGATGGTGTTTGATGCATACTTGATTATTTTCTATGCCTCTTTTAGTTTTTTTTAAAAAGCATTTGTTTAACAAATTTATCTAATTTGATATTATTATTATTTGCAGAGGCCTAAGTCGATAATCCCTTATGAGGATTACTTTGTAGGTCATGTGACCTACCGGGGTAGTCCAAACATGGTTAAGGTCAAGGAGCAGTTTGAAAAACATGAGTTTTGGAAAAGGCAAAGGCATCCCCCTTCCAATAGTTTTTCAATGCCCCAGAATTTTAGTTTTTAGGAGTTCTATTGCAGTAGTTGTTGTTGAGTAGGATCCCATCTAAGTCACTGAAAAAGTTGCATTTCTATTTGGGGTAGGGGTGTTCGCGGTGCGATTATTTGCCAATTTATTAGACTGCACCACATATGCGGTTTGAGTAGTTTTCCAAAACCGTAACCCACAACGCATAGATCTCAAGCCACATAAACTGCACCGCAAAAATGTGGTTTGGTACGGTGTGAGCCGTTTATACCTATCGCCAAATAATTTAACAAATAAACACTACAATTAAGAAATATTCATAATAAAGCTCATAACTAAAGAGTGTTTAACAAACAATAAATATACAACAAACTATAAACTTTTAGCTAAACAATAAAAATACAACAAACTAATAATAAAGAAAAAAATGTGATATAGAAAGAATATGTGTTAGCATCTTATGAAACATAATAATTTTTCTAGATATTATGTATATTAGACTATATAAATAAATATGCATTAAGTTTAAATGTGGTAAAATTGAAAATAAATATATAAAAGATTAATTTATATAATGATGCGGTGCGGTACGGTTTGAACCGCATATATAAAATTCAAAACGACAAAAATATTGTGGTGCAGTGTGGGCAGTTTGATGAACACCCTTAATTTGGGGACAACTTCGTGTAGGTTTGGGTTAGGGGAGTTCACCTTGGTGATGTGACTTAATTTCAACGAACCCTCATCTGAGTTTGAGCTAAACAAGCATCTGACCAGTGAATGATTGATCAATTAGTACTTCAACAATGCTGCAAGAATCAAACAATCTCAGTTGGAGGTGGCTTTCAGGGGCTGCAATGTTCTCAAAGATATTTGGAAGCTCGACTTTTGTTAGATGGAAGAGGGGATATTGTTTGCTTCAGAGAATATGTCTACCATATGAGTTGATATGTTGAATATGGCCGAGGAAGTGAAGTACTTCTTTTGAGACAACCTAGAAAATATCTATATATAGTCTAGGTAAAATCTGATTAAGATTATGTTTTATTTATTTATTTAATATTTTAATCAAATTAAAATACCAATTAAATAATAAATGAATTATTCAAATTGTAAATGATACAAATTGAATCATTCAAACCGGGTCTCACCCTAGTGCTTGCGCCGGTCACTTTGAAGCACAATGACTGGGTGTGTGGCACCTTAGGGCCACTCCTAACTTTCTCATTTATTTATTTAATTAATAAGATAAAATAACTATGTATTTAAAATAATGTCTTATTTCAAATACACATAAATATAACATAATTCAAAATTAACATTATCTTAAAAAACCTAATTAAATTATTATCTTATAATAAATTAATATTTCCCTCCCTCAATATTAATTAACCTAAAATCAATTAATATTATGTTTAACTAATGTATATAGTTTCAAAGAAAACATTTAAGTTAGTTAATTAATTAATTACATATAATTATCCAATAATTTTATCTTTTCCCTAGAAAGTTAATTCCCTTGCAAATTAGTCATTCCCTTTTAATTTGTTACTAACATTCACACCTTACAATGTGTAGTATTGACGTGACTTGGTGACCATGTACCTATAATTCTAAGCTCTAATAAATCATATTATTTTATATAATTTAAGTACTTTTGTCACAAATATCTCTTATATATATTGTTGACTCATTTTTCGTCTACTTACGTAATAAGTTAAGAGTTGTTTTGTGTGCAAAATCCAAAGTGGAATCTCTGCTGCATACAGTAAACTAGAGAAAGAGAAATAAATGCAATAATAAATGAAAGAGACATTTATAGTGGTTCGACCAAAAAAGATGACCTATTTCCACTTTAATCAATAATATTTATGAACAACTTTGAACCCTCAAGAAAAGTTATACTTAGTTTGATATTGTTCTTGGGGTAGTACATGAATGGAGAGTATGAGCTCTCCGAAAATGAAAAGTTACTGATTTTTTTCTCAACCCTTGTTAAATTTTGATTTGCACTATTTATAGCTGCGAAGATGGGAAGAGTTGACGATGGCAAGTTTTTTTCCGATTAGGGTAAATTATGGGACACTTGGATGAAGGCAGGTTTCTGTCTCACCAAAAATTGTAATCTGACGAGTCCTATTCATGAAGAGGTTGATGGCACACTCTGGAATGGAAGAAGGCTCGGGTGGCGAGGGCCACCGGCGACGGGCAAGTGGTGAGGACTCTTTCCCTCTTACAATTGGTGACAACTTGGTCATTTGAAGACCGATTTACTTTGCGCAATAGGAGAAGTAGACATTTGTTGGTGAGGTCCATTTCTGCCTAATTATTGAGGGAATGACAAGGGTCACTCTCCTAGGTGAATGTGAATGACAGTGACTGTAGTGTCTTGCCACTACACTACTTGTTTTGACATGTCATTAGCTTTGCAGGCTCTGATGAACTTCAGGGGCAGTGGTAGCCTTCTTTCCTAGCAGTTTCCTCTGTTTGGCGACTGTACTAAGGCTACCCCAGAGCGCCTCCCAAATTATGAAACCACTCAAGGAACACACTAGAGATTTCATCCGTCCCTAAGATTTTCTCGCCACTAATTTTCCTTTATTGTGGGAGTTGGTTTCCCCTCCATTTTTTCTTTTTGACTCGTATTCGCACTCCAGTTACTTTCTTTGTGAAGAACTGCGGGTGAGACATGGTGTTTGAAGCGGAGTAGGTGTGCTTACTTTGTTGAGCAAAGGCTTGTTCCGGTTCTGCCCATTTGCACCGAATTTATAGATGTTTGGTCTCTCATGCAGCATGAGTTTACACTAGTTTGGCACTTCATTACGACGATACAGTTCATAATCATGCGTCTTCAGGGATGGAACGGCTGCCCAGCCTGTACCCAGGTGCTCTGCCCCGTCTTAGGAAATCTCCTTTTCAGCAACTTTTCACTGTAGTGAGTCACAGAAACTACTGGCGAGATGGATCTTTTGTACCGGCCTTAAGGCGATTGGTGACGTGAGGCCTGTACACTAGTGATGGAGAGCTTGGAGATCATCATTTCTTGACATTTTTTGAGATTTTCCTTTTTTATGAGTCACCTCGGGTATTTAATTTTGCTTTTTCAGGGCAAGTACATAAGTGGTGGTCGGTAGCCCTAGGTGTGTTTTTTTAATAAAGTGGAAAGGGGAAAGCATTGGGTCTCATTTACAGCGTGGTTCCCTTCCCTCTCGCATGAAGCCCCTTGATTGTAAGAGTGGTGGGTTCAATGCTTTAAAGAAGCGACCAAGGAAACCATTGGGCATCTCACTTTGTGCGACACTTTAGGAGGCGACAAAGCCATCGCCCACTCTTCCTCACGCGTGGCACCACCACAACTTGTCGGGTCCAAGGATTCTGCCACTCCACCAAGCTTCATCTTCGCATTGGTAAGCTCTCTTGCCTATTAATTTCATACATTAAATGATTTTTACTTAAATTCCATTGAATGCATGATCCATAGATTCTTCTTAGGAAATCTTCCCATTTCTTTCTTGACCCACAAAATTGGGGTTAGAAATTGGTTGGGCTAGGTAGAAATGAGATTGTTCTTGGAAAAATCTCCTCTTGGGTCACTTAAATCCGCAGTAGAGAGGTGTGGCCAGATTAGGGAGTGTTGGGTAAGCGACATCTCGGATTCGGTCCTTCCTTTGGCCTTCAAGTCCTCGTGGTGGTCGATGATGGGGCTGTGCCTTGGCGGGGGTGCCTTAAACATTTGGGGCGGATGGCAACGAGGCTTGCTACTTTATTGTCCCACCATCGGCGATAGGGGTCACCAGCCTGCATCGGCGACGGGAGCGGCAGTCTCACCACTCAGGTGCTTAGTGATGGCCTTGGGGAGGAGAGTGATGGTGATGGGAGCGGCAGTCTCACCACTCGGGCCCTGACCGGATAATTGGTGGTGCTCGCCATTTGAGGCGAGGGGGATTTGCTAGTGGCGACGGGCCTTGGTAGGCTGACTCAAGACGAGCCTCAGCGAGGAGAGCGATGGTGCCCGCCATCTACGCTAAGTGGGATCGGTGAGTGGCAATGAGGATTGGTGACCATCCTTGTTGCTGGGGCTAAGAAGGATTGACGAGGAGGCTGGCGGTACCTGCCACTTGGCCGAGCGGGATCAGCAAGGAGTGCGGCGATGTTTGCCATTTGAGCTGAACAATATTGGCAGGGGGAACGTAGACAACACTCATCGCCTGGGACCGAGCAAGGGCTGCAGAGTGGCGTGCCTTGCAAACCTTTCAAGCCGTAGCCTCTTGGTCTAATCATTTCCATGAACTATGGTGTACGGGCCATCTACGACATTCAATATTTGTACCTCATTAAGCAAGGTGGCTTCGTTATCCACGGTGGCCTCCTTTCAGCTAAGCCACTGGGATCTTGGGTATCCTTGCCAATTTTCGGGGATGATAGGCGAGGTACATTTTACTTTCTTTGTGAATTTATGATCGTGAGTTGTCGCTCTTTCACTAACTGAGAGCGGTCCCGTCATGCCTGATTATTTTTGAACTATGGATGCTAACTTTTTCCATGTTACTTTTTTCAGGTGTCCTTTCGAGAAAGCAGTTCCAGGGAGAGTCATCAACTACATTGATATGGCCCCTCGACAACTTCCACGCACCCAGGCTCGGCCGAGGCGGGGAGTGGTTTGCCCTGCCATAGTAGAGTCGGGGTCTTCTTCCAGCGCTAATTCCACCGACATCATTCAGGCTTAACATACTATTTATGTGCATAGGTTGGGAACCTCCCACGCCTTGCGAGATTCACTGCCTTTATTACCTTTAGTTCAATTTAGCGGGGAGGAAACCTGGCATTTACCATCTTCGTGCCCGGAATAGAGTGCCTAACCTAGTGGTTAGTGGGAAATCTAATGACGGGGCACTTACAGGTACTTCTTCACCAAGGGTATCAATTCCGTCTACAAGACCATCAAGAAAGTTGGCAAGTGGACCTGTCTCCTATTTTTTATGAAGTGTTGTCTTGGGGTTCCGATGCATCACCCTCAACAATTGGGTGTCGAAGTCTTCGCTAATGGCTACTGGAGAGCTCCCCATGTATGCGGCGAGGGTTGTGTCGCTAGCTTTCTTTCATCTCACACTAACATATTTGTTGTTTTTGTCAGGTACCCTTACTCATCCGACATCATGGTCCGACTATAGGGAGCGCTTGAAATATCTTCATAAATGGGTCCATGAGAAGTACAAGACCGCTCACTTCCTTACCAACAAAAACCTATATGCCTACGACTTTTTGGGCGCAAACTAGTCGCTGAATCTCACTATGCCCTCTCCACCCATTTAGTACATCGTTCTGAGAGGTTTCCCCGCTGTTCACATTGGGGGTGCTAATTTGGGGTGCCTGGAGCCCCAGCCAACTGCAGCATGGGTGGCGAGCCCAACTTGAAAGGCGACTGAGTGAGGGTGACTTCTAAGGTAGGAGGTCCTTTGACTCCATGCTGTTGGATTAGCTTACACAGGATCTTTATTTATTTTCATGTATATCTAATATTAAACAAATTAATACGAGATGGCCTAAAACATGTTTCTAAAATTGAATTCAAAGAGAAACAAAGAATAGAATACTAACAATATACGCAGCAGAATTAAAGAGTCCTTCCTTCAGTTTATCTAACTCTTGTATCCTCTCTGTCGCAGAGTATTATCAAGAAACTGAACCGATCTTCTATTTTCTTCACAATCTTCCAATGTATCCTTGGAACCACCTAGACTAGTGTGGGCAATTCTCAACACATGAGATAGATATAGAGAGAAGAAGAGAAAATAACAAAGAGGCTTAGAAAAGGACTTGTGTTTAGAGAGAATCTAAAACTATCAGAAAATCTGACTTGTGACTTATGTTTTGACATCTCTCTAAGCACTCATTTTATAGACTCAATTAGGCCATTTAATTTAATTAAAAAATCAATAAAATAATAGTCATTTTGAAGCTCTAGGTCAAAATTATCATGGGCTATATAGGCCCGTGAAATTTCCCATTTGATTATAAGCCCATTGGACTTAAAATCAAGGCCTGTATTATTTTCTATTGATTTAATTAATTAAATAATTATTTAAATCCTTTATCAAATTAATTATTTATAATTTGAACATTGATTTAAATTTATTTATTAATTTAGATACCAATTTATCTTAATTAATAAATCTGTCATAATTTCTCTTTTCTTCTCAAAATTACACAACTCTGCGAAACTATCCAAAATTGACCTAGTCAACTTTCATAATTATAATTGATGATTAAATCAATTAATTGAGACTATAGATGATTTTATCCAAGGTACAATGGGGACCATGGGCCTATGAAATCAAGCTCCAATAAGTTATCATAAATCTAACAAATAAATTTACTAACTTATTAATTCCTCGTGACTCCACTATAGACTCGGAATTGCACTCTTGAATTCATAGAACGCTCTATAACAAATATAGATACGCTATTAATTATCCATTGTTACAACCATAATTGTCACTCAATCCTCTATAGAAGGTCTACAATGAGATAGGATTAAAATACCATTTTACCCCTCATTGTATTTTATCCTTAAACACTTAGTTCCTTGTAAATGATATTTCTGTAAACTAATTTAATTACTGAAATGAGATCTCTATCATTTAACACCTTGAACCAAACTAAAAGGAAACCATCCTTTCACTTCTTCATCATAAGCTATAGATATTCATCTATGATTAACACTCCCCCACTCAATTATACTACCGACTTCCCAAGATGTAAGTATGGGCAAGTCCGTAGGGTAAGCTGGTAACGAACAAGTCAAAGAACTCAAATAATACAATCAGTTAGAATACTAACCACTCAGAATTGAGATTGAATTGACCTATGGTCAACTATATGATATGACTAGAATAGATAATAATAGTATGTTTACTTACTATCGATCCAGTCCGATGTAACAAATACATCTGATCTTATCTACTTTGCTAATGTTCTAGAAAGAACATAACACTGTAATATGTAAGTAGATCATATCGTAGATTGGCAACTCAGTGTAAATCCTGTGCAGTGACTAATCTTAGACTAACTTATTTGGAACATATAATCATATTTATATTCCACTGTGATGACGTCACTATAAATAAGATTAGCTATATGCTCAGGATTTCATAGAAGTTTATATTAAACAAATAATCATGAAAATAAAACATGTGAGCAAAGTGATTGACCAAGTCAAAAAATGATTTCTATTCTTTTATTGATAATAAAATGAGATTACAAAGAATTTGAGTTTTAATTAGGGCATAAAACCCCAACACATGCCCTGCTAACTCATCCACTTGTGATTTTTGTAGTACTTCAACCTTGCTGACCGTCGAAGCTCGTGGGGCCTCGCCCTCAGTTGAGCCTTCAGAGCCTTTCTTGGGGCAAGGGGAGTCTTCACTGTCTTCCTTGCGTGGTTGTTTCCAATTGCAGTGGGCCAACTTCCTCAATGCTACCTTGGTCGCATTGCCCCATTTCTTCCTTGCTGGCTCCAGCAGCCGTGAGCCTGGAGTAGATGATGAGGGGTCTGTTGGGTCTCCTTTGGGAAATTGGGTCGACCTTACATTTCTGGATCACCTACCGAGTCAGGGATTGTTCCTAGGTGGGCCTTCTTGTGATGATTCATGGGTATATAATACCCATTCCTTAAGACATTTTGCCTCCGAGGCTATTTATTTGAATGTGCTTATGTCGTCTTTTGATTTCACTTTGCCTTGCTATACTGGCTTATTGGTGAGAGGCTCGAGAAGAAAAAGAAACGGCCCTCGTCCTGGGACCAATCACGAGGAAAATCTAAGAAAGTTTAGACCCGCTCACAGGTTGCCACGACCACTAACCCCACATCCTCAGGTACTCCATCTCCTGCGGTACCGGAAAGCGTCGTGCCTCCCGTCGTGCTGACATTTGAGGAGTTGCCTGTAATGCCCTCCTAATCAAGGACCGTTACACTGTGTACTTTAAATTGTGTCAGACTTACTTCAAAGCACCCGTGAGCCAAGGCTCAGCAAGAAAACTTAAACATGTGCACGAACAGAAAGTATAAATCTCCATATACTTATCTGGCATGTCCAGTAGTAGTTTCCTAGTCATACAGGCATACAATTACAAATAAATGCTCATTGGACCATTCTGGGGTCGCTGCCCTAAGTAGTTGACCACAGAGTCAACCCAGGGGCCCTATGCCCTAGCTATGTGACCATAAAATCACCTGGGGCTCTCGCCCTTAGCTCTGGAAACTAGCCATAGAGCTAGCCACACTTTTGGTTTTCCAACAACCCTTGGGTCGGCCAACGTAATAGTACGTTGCTGATTTAGGCCTAAGCCTTTCGACCAGGGCGCAGTGCGCTATTGCCGTCCTTGACTAATAAGTCAAGCCCTGAACCAAGTATTCGAATATCGATATAGAAACAGATATGGATAGGCATAACTAACAAGACAAACACACATACATATTAATCACATAAAATCATCAAGTAACCGTAATCATAGTAATAATCATGCTTATTTCACAGGGCCAAGCCCTAGCCACGCAAAAACCATGCGAGCAGTCATGAAACACTTAAGCAGGTATAGAATATTCAAGTATGTTTAATCAATAAACGGAACGATAACTTAATCATAATCATTCTCAGGGGCCCAAGCCCTATTCATAATTATTATTAACAGTCGGGCCCAGCCCTAATCACATATAACATGTATTGGGTACAGTTTTCTTACATCGTGTCCGAGTATAGCATAAAATAGGAACGACCCTCGAGCACGATCCCGGTTATGAGCACCTAGCGATAACCTAGTCACAACCATAATATAGGATTCCATCAATAACGTGTAAATAAAGCCTTCCGGACCGAGTCCTAGCCTTCACAACCTCGAATTCTACTAAACCTGGTAGTAGTATCGATCTCAAGCCATAAGGAAAAGATTCCCATCACTAAAAACTCACCATGGACAAAACAGCCCAGGCGGGCCGTGACCTACCCTTGAGGGTCGTGGCGTGCCCCTTAAGTCAGAGGCCCTCCTCCTCCTAGAAATGGGATACGAGCTGCGACCTACCCTTGAGGGTCGCGACACGTCTCCAAGACAGAAGCCCCTAAGGACCCTGGTGTAACGCCTTGGATAGCCAAGACCGCTACACTGTGTGTTTATAAAGGTGCAAGACTTGCTAATGTTATTTAGTTAAAAATGTGTCAATTCAAAACACCAATGAACTAGGGTTAAAATGTTTTGGTCATAAAATAAACATTTCATATAAGTAAACGTTTTACACAAGGGATCCCAAAAGAAACAGCATTTGAAAGTCAGTTTACAAAATTGACAGAGTACAAATAGCCGCTGGCCACTCTAAGGGAAAAACAGACATTTATGGTCCTCCCGTTCCTGTCTCCTCCTCAACCGTGGTGGCTGAGCAGCTGATCATGTACATTCTGCTCTCAGAGCTCTCCGATTAAGGGCTGATCAAGCTTGCCCTTGTCTTTACCTGAACCACGTAGCGCCCGTGAGTCAAGGCCCAGCAAGAAAACATAACATTATAGTACAAACAATGATAACAATTGAATAATCCTTAAAGCATGTTCATATACTTAGCATACCACACTAATCACATAGTCCACGGACATAACTAGAGAATCAACAAACCAACACTCAGCTATTCAGCACGACAAATCCTTAAATCACTATTAATAATCAAATCACATGATAATCAGGGTCGACACCCTTAGGTCGCACCCTCTATTTATTACACTGACTCCGGTCCGCTTAAACCGAGCTCAGTGCATAATAAGCTGTCCTCAGCTACCATTGGCTAAGCCGCCCCCTGTGCGCCAATGTAAACTTTGGCACTCTTAGGCCGTTTGTTTATTATTTACATGGCATAATACCATCCTTCATAAAGCTTACAAAATAGGGAACCCTTGGTCCCATTATAAATTCACAACCGGGTGCAGTTTTCTTACATTTAATTTCCAAGTATACTGATTACGAGAGATGCCTCTTGAGCACGATCCGTTTCCTGAGCCCTAACTTAGTACCTAGTCACAGCCAAGATAAGGGATACCATTAATAATTGTATAAAGGTTTCCGGATAAGGTTCTAGCCTCTGAGACATCGACTTCCACCAAACACGGTAGTAAAATCGATCCCGAGGCCCTAGGTTATGTTCCTGCGCTTAAAACCTCCAAAAGGCCACAAATATCCTTAAGGGCCGCGGCTCAAGGCCCATATGCCACAGCATAGCCCCAACCAGAGGTTCAGCCTCGCCCAAAAACTGACACGGGCCGCGGCCCTACATGCCCCATGTCGCGGCCTGCCCTCCATCTCCAGCACTCATCAGCTTCAGAGGGCTGCGGCTCACTAAGAACTATGCCGCAGCCCGACCCCTTCGAACCCAGAAAAACCACCATTTTTAACTCTCAAACCTCACTCAAAACCTCTCATAACCATCCCAAGACATACTCCAATTATCACAAACATTCTTGCATGGTTTCAGAAGCATAAACCAGCAGAAACCTAATCTAAAAACTCATCAAAACACCATTCTAATTTCTGAAACTCACCACTCAAGAACACCAAAACCAGTCAGAAAACCCAAAATTCAAACACTATATCATAAATTGGAGCTTACCTTCACTGAAGAATCAATCCTCCAAACACTCATTGAGCTAACTCCCAAGCTTCCTGCCCAAATTCAACCTTTAATGCCAAAACCCATAAACACTTTAAAACTCAGCCAAAATCACAGAATTTAACCACCATGCATAAAACTTATGCCTTACCTTAACTCTAGATTGAATCCTTGAGCTAATCTCCCAAATCACAGCTCCAATTCTCTGAATTCCAACCAAGTTCCCTTAATTTTCTGTAGTTTTACTTGAGAGAGAAGGAGAAAGAGAGGGAAGGGTCAGTTTAGCTTTTGTTCTACTGTTTTCTAAAGTTTACTTAGTCTATCCTTAAGCACTTAAGTGAATCCCGAGGCTCGGGGTACCGGAAACGTCCCCGAGGGCAAAATGGTAAAATTCCCCAGTATTCCAACCTAAGCTTCCTAACCTCAAATATATCTCCAATTATTTATTTCCATAACTCGATAACTCAAATAACCATCTAATACCTGAAATACCCCTTGAATTGCCCCAAGTCAAGTATTAGGTCCCGTTGTGACTTTCCCGCTAACTTGTTCCCTAGGATCGCCTCAAGTCGCATGCTGTAGATTTACTCACATAATAATGTGGTCCTCACAATTATAGCTTGTATGGTTAGACTCAATCTAACCATACAAGCATGCTCATCACAGAATCATGCATTAAACTAAACTAATTATGCCCTTCTGGCACACTAATCAAGGCCCTTAAGCTATATTAGTGATTTTGGGTTGTTACACCTGAGTTCGATTGGGTCGCGGCCTCTCAAGAACAGGGCCGCAACTTGGCCCTGCCCAGATTTCCTCCATTTTTCATCAACCAAATTCAACCAAAACCATCCCAATCTCACCCTAAAACAACAATTCAATCTACATAGCAGTTTTAATATCTTCCCAGCAATAAAACCCAGCTAAAACCTAGATGCAAAACTCATCAAAACTCCCAATTCAACTCTTGAACTATAAGACTCAAGAACACCTCCAGAACATCCTATAACTCTAATAGAATTGAGTTAAAAACACAAATTAAACCAAGCCACAAGCTATCCGAGTTCTAGTCCCGAGCCTTAAATTCCTTGGTTTTCAGCCACAGTCTTCTTAATTATTCAAGAACTAACTTAGGAAAGCTGAGAGAGAAAGAGAGTGAGAGTGAGAGAGAGAGAGAGAGAGAGAGAGAGAGAGAGAGAGAGAGTCAGTTATGAGAGTGTTTCATTGTTTTCTTAAGGCTTAAGTTTACTTAAGCTAATCTCGAGGCTCGGGGTACTAAAAAAAAACATCCCCGAGGGAAAAATGGTCAAAATCCGCAATATTCCCTCCTAATCTCACTAACTCCAAATAAATCCTCAATTATTCATTCCCATTAACTGATAACCCGATTTAATGCTAAATACCTAAAATACCCCTTGACTCGCCCCGAGTCGGGTATTGGGTCCCGTTGTGACTTTCTTGCTAACTTACTCCCTAGGATCGTCTCGTGTCGAGTAACCCAAATAAACCCACATAATAATGTAATCTCTCACATATATCACATATATGCACATATATACAATTATGCCCATAACGAGCCAATTTACGAAAGTTTCCCTTCTAATAAGAAACGGGCCCAAATGCATATTTTATATCCCTAAACATGCATAACTAGTTATATTATCATATAACTCACATAGTCACAATCAAATAAAAATATAATTCCATATATTGCCATCCTGACCCCCTAATCAAGGTCTTAAGCCTTATTAGGTAATTTTGGGACGTTACAACTATCCCATCCTTACAGAAATTTCATCCTCGTACCTGAATAGCTCCGAGATACTGAGTCTGCATATCTGCCTCTAGCTCCCAGGTCGCTTCCTCGACCTTGATGTTCCTCCATAATACCTTAACTAAATGTATAGTCTTGTTCTTCAGGACCTTGTCCTTCTGTCTAAAATCTAAACCGATTGCTCATAGGACAAGTCTGCCTCTAGTTCCAGATCCTCGTAACTTAGTACATGAGTTCCATCTGACACATACTTCCTCAACATGGAAATATGAAATACATTATGCACAATAGACAGTGCAGGGGGTAAGGCCAACCTGTACGCCACCTGACTGATCCTCTCCAGGATCTCAAATGGTCCCACAAACCTAGGGCTCAGCTTTCCCTTCTTCCTGAACCTCTTCACCCCTCTCAGAGGTGAAACCCTAAGGAAGACATAGTCTCCCACCTGGAACTCCACGTTCCTCCACCTTGGGTCTGAATAGCTTTTCTGTCTACTCTAAGACGCGAGCATCCGAGCTCTAATCTTCTCAATAGGTTCAGTGGTCCTCTGAATTGCTTTAGGACCTAAATATTTCCTCTCGCCCATCTCATCCCAGTGAATGGGCAATCTGCACTTCCTACCATACGGTATCTCATAAGGTGCCACTCCAATGGTAGACTGATAGCTGTTGTTATAGGAAAATTCTATCATAGGAAAATATTTACTCCAGGACCCTTCAAAGTCCAACACACATGCTCTCAGTATGTCCTCCAATATCTGGATAGTTCTCTCAGACTGACCATTGGTTTGAGGATGATAAGCTGCATTGAACTTTAGCTGTGAACCCATCGCTCTTTGTAAACTTCCCCAAAACTTGGAAGTAAAGATATGGTCCTTATCAGACACGAAATACCTCGGAGTCCCATGAAGGTGAACTATCTCTCTCACATAGAGATCTGCATTGGCCAACCGTGTAATTTGTCCTCACTAGTAGAAAATGAGATGATTTCATATATCGATCCAATATGACCCAAATTGAATCATGCTGGCCCAGTGTCCTGGGCAATCCTACCACAAAATCCATCGTGATGTTCTCCCACTTCCATTCTGGGATATCCAGAGGCTGTAATAGTCTTGCTAGCCTCTGATGCTCAGCCTTGACCTGCTAACATGTCAGGTACCTTGCCACATACTTAGTCCCGTCCCTCTTATCCCAGGCCACCAATATAAAACTTTAAGATACTGGTACATCTTTGTGGTGCCTGGATGTAGAGAATATGGATAGTATGAGATTAATCCAGAATCTCCCATCTAATCCCGATGTCCATCGGAACATAGATCCAATCCTTGTATCTCAACAAGCCCATGCTTGACACCATATAGTCCTTAGCTACTCCAGCAAGGACGTTCCCTCTAATCCGCCCCAACTATGGATCATCTAACTGTTTCTCCTTAATCCTCTCCATAAGAGTAGACTGTAGGGTGATGTTGGCTAGCTGGCCCGCCACTAACTCAATTCCTGCTCTAGCCATATCGTCATCCAACCTCCTTGATATATGCTTGGCACTATATAACTGTCTCGGACTCTTCCGACTTAAGGCATCTGCTACCACGTTGGCCTTCCCAGGGTGATGGAGGATCTCACAATCATAATCCTTGACCATATCCTTCTGGGTGGAGAAGTATTTTAAACTCTTGTGATCAGTGTATATCTCACACTTCTCACCATACAAGTAGTGCTGCCACACCTTCAGTGCAAAAACCACTGCTGCAGGTTCTAAATCATGTGTGGGGTGTCTATGCTCATACTCCTTCAACTGACATGATGTGTAGGCAATCACCTTCCCTATCTACATAAGAACACAACCCAGACCCTGCCTCAAGGTGTCACAATAAACTACAAACTTGTCCCGATCTGTAGGAAGTCTCAAAACCAGAGCGGTGATCAAACTCTTCTTGAGCTTCTGGAAGCTGTCTTAACATTTTTCTTACCATATGAACTTCTGATTGTTGTGTGTTAACTCTTGGAAAACCCCTCCAAGTCACTCCACAAAGTGATGATGTAATCTTGGAAAACCCCTCCACAAAGTGTCTGTAATACCCTACCAATCCCAAGAAACTCCTAATCTCTGAAGCGTTCTTCGGTCTTTGCCAATCTCTGACTGCCTCAATCTTTGCTGGATCCACCTTAATTCCATCCTTACTGACTATGTGACCTATGAAAGTCACTTGTGGCAACCAGAACTCTCATTTCTTTAATTTCGCATACAACCTGTGTTCTCTCAACCTCTGTAGTACCAATCTGAGGTGATGCTCGTGTTCTATCTCTGTTGGAGAGTATATCAATATATCGTCAATAAAGACGATCGCAAACTGATCTAGGTAATCTTTGAGCACCCTCCTGTTCATCAGATCCATAAATGCTGGCGGGGTATTAGTTAATCTAAATGACATCACCAAAAACTCATAATGCCCGTACCTGGTGCAAAAAGCTGTCTTCGGTATATCCTCCTCTTTGATTCTCAGTTGCTGATAACTAGATCAAAGATCTATCTTAGAGAATACCAAACTACCCTGCAACTGGTCAAACAAATCATCAATCTGTTCTTGATAGTCAGCTTGTTCAGTTCTCTATAATCGATACACATCCTTAGAGAACCATTCTTTTTCTTCATAAAGAGAACTGGTGTGCCCCATGGTGAGAAACTGGTCCTGATAAAACCCAAGTCTATTAACTTCCACCTTTAGTTCCTTCAGCTCAGTTAGAGCCATCCTATAAGGTGCCCTAGATACTGGCTCTGATCCTGGTGCCAATTCAATCACAAACTGAATCGCCCTGTGTGGAGGTAACTTGGGTAAATCCTCTGGAAACATGTCCAGAAACTCACAGACTAGTCGGGTTTGTCTTGGTCCCACTGGCATGACCTGAGTGGTATCCACCACGCTAGCTAAGAACCCTATACATCCCCCCTGCAATAGGTCTCTAGCTCTAAGTATTGATATCATAGGCATACGGGGTCCATGCACAATGCCAACGAATACAAAGGGATCCTCACCCTTGGGCTCAAAGGTTACCATCTTCTTCTTGCAATCTATCGTTGCCCCATACTTCTCTAGCCAATCCATACCAAGAATTATATCAAAATCAGTCATCACCAATTCCACCAAGTCAACTGACAATTCCTTGCCATCCATTGTAACTGGTAGTGATTTAACCCATCTCATGGAAACCACTAATTCCCTAGTAGGTAGTATAGTACCAAACCCCACAGGATAAAAATCACATGGTCTACACAATCCATTGATAATCCTACTAGCAACAAAAGAGTGCGTAGCACCCGAATCAATCTAAACAATACAGAAGGTTCCAGAACTAGAAAGCTGACCTGTAACCACCGAGGGACTAGCCTCGGCCTTTGTCTGGGTCAAGGTGAACACCTGAGCTGGCGTCAAGCTATCCTCTTTCTTGGGCTCTTCCTTTCAGGCTTTCGAGCAGTCCTTCTTCAAATGCCCCACACTGCCGCAAACAAAGCAGGCCTTTGCCTGACATTCCCCAATATGGTGCCTCCTGCACCGAGTACACTCTGGGAATGCTCTCCAGGTCTCACCGCCACCCTGGCGGCCCATCTGTATGCCTCTTGGCCTCCTAGCTGGCCCTGGAGCTGAAACTATATCTGGAGTCTTTCTCTTCTGGTCACTGGGGCCTCCGCCCCTACCAAAACCTGTAAAAGGAGGTCCCGATATAACGCCCTGGAAAGCCAAGACCGTTAAACTGTGTATTTATAAAAGTGCATGACTTGCTAATCAAGTCATTTAGTTAGAAACGTGTTACTGAAACTATAATTGAACTAGGGTTAAAAGATTTTGGTCACAAAAGTTTCATTTCATATATTTAAACATTTTAGTACATGGGATCCCAAAAGAAATAGCGTTTAAAAGACAGTTTACAAAATTTCAGGCTATAGGTACAACTACTAGCCACTCTAAGGGCAAAACAAACATTTAGGCTTTCCCGTCCTGTACCACTCCTCGGCCGTGGTGGCCGATCAGCTGTCTATGTACATTCAGCCTCAAAGCTCTCCCACTCAGGACTGGTCCACTTTACCCCTGCCTTTACCTGCACCACGTAGCACCTGTGAGCTAAGGCCCAGCAAGAAAACACAATAGCAGAGCACAATCATCAATCAAACAATCAGATAATTCATACAGTATAGCCATATACTTAACAGTCCAGAACATCCATATAATTAGGCATTCAGCATACCAAGCTTATCAGTTAACATTAATAACTAATTTACAAATAATAACCAGGGTCGACGCCCTTAGGTCGCACCCCCTATTTATCCCACTGACTCTGGACAGCTTAAACCGAGCTCAGTGAATATCAAGCTGTCCTCAGCTACCAGTGGCCGAGCCGCGCCCTGTGCGCAAATATTGATTTCGACACCCTAAGGCTGTTTATCATATGTCCCATGGCATAATACCATCTATGACATCACACAGATATAGGGAGCTCTTAGTCCCAACATAATCACGTAACCGGGTGCCATTTTCTTACCTTTGCATTCCGGTAACTTTGATCAATGATAACAACCCTCAAGCACGAGCCCTTCCGAGCCCTAGCGTACACCTAGTCACGGTCATAAGTTAGAACCATTACCAAACTTCAATTCTAAAACCTAACCTCGGGACCAATCCCGAGTCCTCGGGAAGCCCTAATTCCACCAAACGGGGTGGTGGAATCAAACCCCGAGCCCCCGGGCAAAAACCCTAAGAAATAATCCAAAAATCCCCTTCTGGAGGTAGGGTAGCGCTACAACGCCCTAAAGTGGGTGCTTTAGCACTATAAACAGAGCCGAAACGCCCAAACAGCCCATACCTAGTGCTGTAGTGCCCAAAGACTAGCGCTACAACGCTAGTTACAGCACTCCTCTTCCCAGATTTGTCTCCTTCAAACTTCCTCGAACCAAAACCCACCAAAACTCTTTCAAACCATAACTATACTCCAAAATGAGCCTACCATCATCTATATCTCACCCACACAAGCCAACCATATAGAACTTAGCCACATGCACCCCCAAACAAAGAAAAAGCCATGTTTGAGCATGAAGCTCAAAAACCCAACAACAGAGAACCAGAACAGTCCAGAATTCAAGTGTTCAAGCTCATAATTTCTTACCTCAAGTGGGGAATTCGACCTTATGCTATCTTTAGTATCCTTCCAGCCCTAAGCTCATCAGCTCCTCAAGTTTATCTCCCTTAATTTCCACCAAAACCAAGTTTCAGAAATCCATGCCAATAAAACTCAGAAACTAAAGAAAACCTTGAAACTTACCTCAATTGGACTGAATTTCAGTAGAACTCCTAGTTTCACCAAGAACCTCAAGTGCTAAACTTGACCTAATCCTCCTCTAAACCACAGCTCCAAGAATTCACAAGAAATGGTGCAAGAAAATGAGAAACCGATAAAGAGAAGAGGGTAAGCCCCAAGTGTTTTGTTTTTCCTTCTTTCCCTTTTTGTCTTTTCCCTTTTTCTTTCAACTTCCCTCAGTTTCTAAACATTCCACTAAGTCATAAAGTAGTATAACACTTATCCCTTATAAACCAAATGACCATATTGCCCTCCCAATCATAACTAAACCTTTAAATTATTCTAAGGGCATTTTGGTCATTACTCCCAATTCCCACTAATTCCTCGAGTGTCTCTATTAATTACCGCTTACATCCCGACACCTAACTAATCACTAATTATATTCCTCAATATCAAATAATCTCCAATATATTTTCTAAATTCCCAGAAATACCCCCAGACTCACCCCAAGCCGGCTATAAATTCCCACCGTGACTTTTTCGCTAGACCGCTCACTAGGATCGCCTTGAGTCTCAAGCTGCAGATATATCCACATAATAATGTGGTCTCAAAAATTTGTCACAGATATTCACATTTATGCCCTCAACAGGCCAAAATTATGAATATGCCCTTATAACCTAATCAGGGCCTACATGCATACTAGTACACATAGTCATGCATCACATTTATCCAATTAGTCATATAAGCATGCATTTAATCATTTAAATCACTCATAATCCAGTTATGCCCTCCCGACACACTAATCAAGGCCCTTAAGCCTTATTAGTAAATTTGGGTCATTACAACTATCCCCTCCTAATGAGAATTTCGTCCTCGAAATTTACCTGAATAATTCGGGATACTGATCCCGCATCGCTGACTCAACCTCCCAAGTCACCTCCTCGACCCTACTATTCCTCCACAACACTTTAACTAGAGGAATCGTCTTATTCCATAGTACCTTATCCTTCCGATCCAAAATCTGAACTGATCGTTCCTTATAAGACAGATCTATCTGCAATTCCAGATCTTCATACTTCAACACATGTGTCGTATCTGAGACGTACTTCCGGAGCATGGAAACATGGAATACGTCATGGACTCTTGACAACGACGGTGGCAAAGCTAACTTGTAAGCCACCTGACCGATCCTTTCCAAGATCTCAAAAGGTCCGATGAACCTAGGGCTTAACTTGCCCTTCTTTCCAAACCTCCTCCCCCTCGCAGTGGTGAAACTCGAAGAAACACGTGGTCCCCTACCTAGAATTCCACATCTCTACGCTTGGGATCAGCTGTAGAGTCCAAGAACTTTACTTAGCTAATTATTTAGTAGTATTATAGTATGTATAGTATTATCTTTGTAACTGTGGATTTTTGGTTCAGACCGGGAATTATTTGGACACTCATAGTAGTACTTATAGATTTTCTAAGTTTAACCTATAGTTTAAGAATATTAATGTTAACCTAAGGTTTGATTATATGACTGATATTAAGGATAATATTTATTATACTATAAGGTTTAGATAAGGACCAATAGGATTTTAAGCACATGTTATGTATGGATGATTAAGGATTAAGTATTTTGAGGATTTAATTTAATAAGGGTAAAAGTTTGAATGCTATAAGGTCAGTCAGCAGCTTTGAATACGTTGAGGGCTTAGTCAAGGCTGTTTACTCCATTCAAACTTATCTAAAAATGTGTAATTTCGTGTTTAATTAATCAGCGTGTGCCGATATATCGCAGCTATAGGGGGCGATATATCGCAGCACGTAGATACGGAAAACACGAGACGATGCACGACTGCCTCGGGCATACTGGCCCAGGCGATATATCGCCTACAGGGGGCGATATATCGCCTCCTTCAGTATGTTTTGAAAGTTTTTGAATTCTTTTTCCATTCAGCCATTCAACCTCTTGATAAGTCCAGCATCTTTTTGAACGAGTCTTCAGCCTCTGCTGAACGATTATTCAAATTATTTTCACCTAAAAAGCTATTATTTTTATTCAAGTAAAATCAAGATCCTTTCATTCCTAAACTCTATAAATAGGACCTAGTACCCAGCCATTATTCATCTTTTGCTCTAAGTTCAGAGGCTGCAAGTGCTAAGTGAGTGTGAGAGTGTAAACACCTGGCTTGGGGAAATCATAAGCTTGATCCTCATAAGCTTATCAAACACTTTGGGAAGTAAGGTTCTATAGTATTTCGGTTTGTGGTGTAGATTGGTCTTACAAGTCTTTAAGGTAACCCAAAACTCTAGTTCATTGGTTTTATGTTATTTTCTTTCTCATAGCCTTCTACTCAGTCTTCTAACCTCATTCTTATTTTGGTTAGGAAATCTAAGTTCTTGAGCACATAAGTTTCGGTAAGTATGTTTCTCAATGGTTTAGTCTTCCCATTCCTCTTCATCTCTTTTTCTTCATTAGACTCACTCTTTTTCATAATGGTTATTAGGAGTGTTCCAAAGTCCCAACACTGTCCACATATCCCGGTAACTTTGGTAAGGAAAATAGGATAGAAATGCATATGTTATATGTTCTCTATGTTATCTTATGTTTCTTATGTTATGATAAGTGTTATGATATGTATGTTTGTAGGCTTGGGCATATGACCCATATGACTAACAAGACCCCAAATAGATTATGGGCATATGACCTACTTAGCTAGAAGGACCCCACTAATCTCATGGGCATATGACTTGTTTAGTCTATGGGTCCCCAAGTAATAATGGCCATTATAGTATGTGTATATAATAAGTGTTATGTTATGTCTTTATGTTTCTTACGAAATTTTATGTACATGATGTATGTGTTAGATTTTCCTTGCTGGGCATTAGGCTCATTCCTTTTTGTTTATATGTGCAGGAAAATAGATGTAGTGGCGGTAAGATTCGTGGATGCTTGGAGATTGTGTATCGATGATGAATGGAGTCAAGGAGTCGAGAGTTCGATTTCGAGGATGTAGTCATTTGTTTATGGTCTTTATATGTATTTTCCGCACTTACTATGTAATCCCTTTATTTTATAAATCATGTTATGTTTTGTTTTTCAAACAATGGGATCCCATATCCTTCTTGGTATTTATGTAAGTAACTCTTATTTCTATAAGTTTTCTAATAAAATTATGGTATTTTCGCAATGTAAGTTTTAGTAAGGATTTGTATGCATAGTTTCATTAATGGTCCAAAAGTCTAGAATAGTGGGTCATTACATCAGCGTAGCTTTTCTGTCTGCTCTGTGAGGCGAGCATCCTAGCTCAGAACTTCTCAATAACTTCATTTGTCTTCTGAACCATATCTGGCCCCAAATACTTCCTCTCACCCATCTCATCCCAATGAATGGGTGATCTACATCTCCTCCCATACAACATCTCATAGGGAGCCACTCCAATTGTCGATTGGTAACTATTATTATATGAAAACTCAATCAACGGAAGATACTTACTCCATGATCCCTCAAAGTTAATCACACATGCTCTGAGCATATCCTCCAATACCTGAATCGTCCTCTCAGACTGTCCATCAGTCTGAGGATGAAAGGCCGTGCTGAACTTCAACTGAGTTCCCATAGCCTTCTGCAAACTACCCAAAAACTTAGAGGTAAAGATAGGATCTCGATCCGACACTATGGACTTGGGAACCCCATGGAGACGTACGATCTCTCTCACATATAACTCTGTGTACTGATCCACAGTATATGTCGCCTTCACGGGAAGAAAATGAGCTGACTTGGTGTATATGATACAAACCACACCAACGATTGTGGTGAAACCCGACACCAAATATGGCAGCCACCAAGAACACACGAAATGGGAATGAAGAACCGCGACCCAATGCTTAGCCAAGCACGAACCTTGGTATGAGGAAGACACCACAAACGGGGATGGGAATCCGTTTGATAAGTCGGATTGAACGCCACAAGGAATACCCTTGATAAGTTCGAATAGTCTCTTCAAGAACTCAAAAAGAAAACCTCTCAATTTTCATTTCATCAAAATCTGCCATTCCCAAACGTTTACAAAGGACTAATATAGGAGAAAATTACATCAAGACAAGCCCCTTTGTCTTCCTAAAGAAAATCGAAAATTAAAGACAACCCTTTGTCTTCCTAATGAAAACTGAAATTTAAAAACAAGCCTTTTGTCTTCCTAATGAAAACCGAAAATTAAAGACAAAAGGACTCTTGGACTCACACAAGTCAAGTGTTTGACTTTTCACAAAATAAACAAAGACTAAATAAAAAATACAAGATGACAAAATACAATAAGACTCATTAAGCTCCTAAACTGAGTCTTTTGGCTCGCGCCTTCGTCACCAGACCAACTGGAACTAGACTTGGATCTTTAGTCTTGGTGTCCTCATCAGTATATGTCCACTATCACCCACCTACCCTCATAAAATCTAGGATGGTGGTTATCATGGACATCCACTACTCAGCCTTCAGTGGATCAGAGCCACCTTCAAAGACTGGAGGGTGTTGCTTCCTGAACCTCTCATACAGGGGTTCCCATCTGTCTCCCCCTACCTGGGGTTGCACTACTATTGGTACCTCTGGCTGTATCATTGCCGGTACTGCGGGCTATGGGTTCCCTACTAGAACATGTTTCTGTCTCAAGAGGCGAATCTCCTCTTCCAGCCTCTCTAATCTGGCTTGCATACCAGCAAGCACCTATTGCCAGTTTTCTGGAGCTGGCGGTGGGGCCTGGCCTTGGTCATTCCCTTCCCTAGCCTGTAACTCTTGGCAGCCAACCTTTCTGACCTTTGAGGATGCATACTGTTATTCAATCCACTCTGCGATGATCGAATCGACCATTAGGTACGTAATAACAATACTTCTTGCCTCCTGACGATCCAAGATCAAACAGACAAACAACAGATGCAATGCTAATAAGCATTCCAACACATACTGTGCTCATTCATGGTGCTAATAAGCACTTCCTGATATCCATCAGCAAATAACAATGCACATAAACATATCCAAACATTTACGCAAGTATAACATGGCTAATAATCCCTACCAATGTTAACATTGATAATAAGGATTTCCTAGCCTATATACAAATAAAAACGCTAATAAGCAATTCCCTTGCATTCACAAGTAGTAATGATACGAACCACACCAACGATTGTGGTGAAACCCGACACCAAATATGGCAGCCACCAAGAACACACGAAATTGGAATGAAGAACCGCGACCCAATGCTTTGCCAAGCACGAACCTTGGTATGAGGAAGATGCCACAAACGGGGATGGGAATCCGTTTGATAAGTCGGATTGAACGCCACAAGGAATACCCTTGATAAGTTCGAATAGTCTCTTCAAGAACTCAAGAAGAAAACCTCTCAATTTTCATTTCATCAAAATCTCCTTTCCCAAATGTTTACAAGGCCTAATATAGCCGAAAAATTACATCAAACAAGCCCCTTTGTCTTCCTAATGAAAACCAAAAATTAAAGACAACCCCTTTGTCTTCCTAATGAAAACCGAAAATTAAAGACTACCCTTTGTCTTCCTAATGAAAACCGAAAATTAAAGACAAAAGGACTATTGGACTCACACAAGTCAAATGTTTGACTTTTCACAAAATAAACAAAGACTAAATAAAAAACGTGATTAAAAATAAAAAGACAAGATGACAAAATACAATAAGACTCATTACAAGAGGCTAAATATTGATCAAGCTCCTAAACTGAGTCTTTTGGCTCGCGCACTTGTCACCGGTCCAACTGGAACTATACTTGGATCTTTAGTCTTGGTGTCCTCATCATTCCCCCCCTCTTGAGAAGGATTTGTCCTCAAATCATCACCTGCATCAAAAGGACTGAAATCAGAAACATTAAAAGTAGCACTAACAGTATACTCACCTCGTAAATCGAGTCTGTAGGCATTGTCATTGATCCTTTCTAGCACTTGAAACGGACCATCTCCTCGAGGTAGCAATTTGGAACGTCTTTGTGCTGGGAATCGCTCTTTCCTCATGTGTAACCATACCCAATCACCAGGATCAAAAACCTGCTTGTGACGACCCTCGTTAGCATCAAGTTGGTTAGTGTTTAAAAGAGCCTCCGTGTACATGAGTAAATTCTTTGGCTGTTTTGTACGCAATGCTCGCTTAACCTCACTTTTTTTTGCATAAAAATTATTTTGTTTTCTCTCTAATTTTCCCTCATTGATCGAACTCTTCTCTTTCTTTTCTCCCTCACTTGATTCGACCCTTTTCTCTCTTTGTCTCTCTTTTTTCTCACTCTCATTCATCTTTTCACTCTCCTTCTTTTGCTCACTCAATTTTTTTTTATCACTCAATTTTTGCAACCTCACTTGGTCTTCATATACTTGCTTTGGCGTCAATGGAGCTAGAGTGATTGTTCGTTGACGGAACGTGAATGAGTACTTGTTGGTGAAGCCATCCTGCTGGACTCGACGATCAAATAGCCAAGGCCTTCCTAGAAGGAGGTGTCCAGCTTGCATTGGAACCACATCGCACAATACCTCATCCTCATATTTCCCAATTCGAAATGATACCAGAACTTGTTTTGTAACCCTCACTTCACGACTATCATTCAACCACTGCAACTTGTATGGACGAGGATGTTTAAGCGTTGGGAGCCCCAGCTTTTCAACCATGGAAGAACTAGCAACGTTAGTACAGCTACCTCCATCAATAATCACACTACATACCTTGTCTTTCACATGACAACGAGTGTGAAAGATGTTCTCCCGCTGCACCCCTTCTTCCTCTTCTTTTGCTTGCAAATTTAAGGCTCGTCGTGTGACTAGTGCAAGCATCTCACCAGATTCTGCCCCAAACTCCTCACTACCCATAGAAGCGTCCTCCAATGGTGGCATGTCATCAAGATCATCTTCTTCTTCGGAATCTATCTCCCTATTATCCCGAATTATCATAACTCGCTTGTTTGGGCATTGGCTAGCTATGTGTCCTCGCCCCTGACATTTGAAACACTTTATCTCACTAGAATGGGACGAAGTAGGGGCTGTTTTACCTTGAGGGGTCATGGCTGGTTTTGGTGTAAAGGATGAAGTGGGTTGGTCTTCTTCCTTCTTTGGATAGTTCGACCGCTAAGGTGTTGCACTTGACTTTTGTGGGATTTGTCTCGGATTTGAACTTGTACTACCCCTCTTGAGCTGCCTCTCAACTTTGATTGCCATATGCACCAAATCTTCTAATTCCACATAATGGTGTAGCTCAATCGGATTAGCAATCTCTCGGTTCAACCCATTCAAAAACCTTGCCATTGTCGCCTCCCGATCCTCTTCCACATTGGCTCTAATCATAGCCATCTCCATCTCTTTGTAATACTCATCAACACTCTTGGAACCTTGACGAAGACCCTGCAACTTAAGGTATAGATCTCGATAATAATGAGATGGTACAAACCGTCGCCTCATCACCCTCTTCATAGCCTCACTAGTGTCAATGGAATGATCTCCATTTCGTCTCCTGTTGATGCACAACTGATCCCACCAAACAATAGCATAATCAGTAAATTCAATGACAGCTAGTTTTACCTTCTTCATGTCAGAGTAGTTGTGACAATCGAAAACCAACTCCATCTTCTTCTCCCACTCAAGGTATGCTTCAGGATCGCTCTTCCCCTGAAATGCTGGAATTCTCATCTTGATATTTCCTAAATAATTATCTACCTGGTTCATAGCTTCTCTATCCCGACCATACCTCCTATGGTTACCCGCCGACATCCTATCAAACTCTTCATCAGAAACTACCCCTTCCAAATCCCCTTCATTCTCATCCTCC
Organism: Humulus lupulus; assembly: GCF_963169125.1. Lineage (NCBI taxonomy): Eukaryota > Viridiplantae > Streptophyta > Magnoliopsida > Rosales > Cannabaceae > Humulus > Humulus lupulus. The sequence goes on along the minus strand of NC_084802.1, from coordinate 160,293,294 downwards.
CTTTGGTACACCCTATTCCTCCGTGGCCTCCGTTGTGTTCCCTCTTCTACCCTATCCAACCTCTCATGTATTTGTTCACACTCCTCCCTCAACATCTGATGAGGACACCAAGACTAAAGATCCAAGTCTAGTTCCAGTTGGCCTGGTGACGAGGGCGCGAGCCAAAAGCCTCAGTTTAGGAGCTTGATGAGTCTTATTGTATTTTGTCATCTTATATTTTTATTTACTCTTTGTTTATTTTGTGAAAAGTCAAACACTTGACTTGTGTGAGTCCAAGAGTCCTTTTTCTTTATTTTTCGGTTTTCATTAGGAAGACAAAAGGCTTGTCTTTAATTTCGGTTTTCATTAGGAAGACAAAAGGTTGTCTTTAATTTTCGGTTTTTAGAAAGACAAAGGGGCTTGTCTTGATGTAATTTTCGGCTATATAATGCCTTGAAAACATTTGGAAAAATCAGATTATTATGAAATGAAAATAGAGAGGTTTTCTTCTTGAGTTCTTGAAGAGACTATTCGAACTTATCAAGGGTATTCCTTGTGGCGTTCAACCCGACTTATCAAACGGATTCCCATCCCCGTTTGTGGCGTCTTCCTCATACCAAGGTTCGTGCTTGGCTAAGCATTGGGTCGTGGTTCTTCATCCCCAATCTCGTGTGTTCTTGGTGGCTGTGCCATATTTGGTGTCGGGTTTCATCACAGTGTTGGTGTGGTTCGTATCAGTGAAAGCCATCAAAGTTGAGTGAAACACGAGTGGACTTTAGTGACAATTTTTTAGTGAAAACACGTGAGGGAGTGTGGTGAGGTATTTTCTCCATATTATTCTAAACCTATTTTGCAGATTTCCATCATGGCACAAAATCCAGAGAAAAATACAAGCAATGATATTCCACCACTTGAAGTTCCGAATCTACAAATGCAAGCACTAATTGGGGAGATGCGAAGGATGATGAGGGCGGAGTGTGAGCAAATACATGAGAGGTTGGATAGGGTAGAAGAAGGAACACAACGGAGGCCACGGAGGAATAGGGTGTACCAAAGGGAGGATGAGAATGAAGGGGATTTGGAAGGGTTAGTTTCTGATGAAGAGTTTGATAGGATGTCGGCGGGTAACCATAGGAGGTATGGTCAGGATAGAGAAGCTACGAACCAGGTAGATGATTATTTAGGAAATATCAAGATGAGAATTCCAGCATTTCAGGGGAAGAGCGATCCTGAGGCATACCTTGAGTGGGAAAAGAAGATGGAGTTGGTTTTCGATTGTCACAACTACTCTGACATGAAGAAGGTAAAACTAGCTGTCATTGAATTTACTGATTATGCTATTGTTTGGTGGGATCAGTTGTGCATCAATAGGAGGCGAAATGGAGATCGCGCCATTGACACTTGGGAGGCTATGAAGAGGGTGATGAGGCGACGGTTTGTACCATCTCATTATTATCGAGATCTATACCTTAAGTTGCAGGGTCTTCGTCAAGGTTCCAAGAGTGTTGATGAGTATTACAAGGAGATGGAGATGGCTATGATTAGAGCCAATGTGGAAGAGGATCGGGAGGCAACAATGGCAAGGTTTTTGAATGGGTTGAACCGAGAGATTGCTAATCCAATTGAGCTACACCATTATGTGGAATTGGAAGATTTGGTGCATATGGCAATCAAAGTTGAGAGGCAGCTCAAGAGGGGTAGTACAAGTTCAAAGCCAAGACCGGGCCCATACCATTCAAGTGCAACACCTTGGCGGTCGAACTATCCAAAGAAGGAAGAAGACCAACCGACTTCATCCTTTAACACCAAAACCAGCCACGACCCCTCAAGGTAAAACAGCCCCTACTTCGTCCCATTCTAGTGAGATAAAATGTTTCAAATGTCAGGGGCGAGGACACATAGCTAGCCAATGCCCAAACAAGCGAGTTATGGTAATTCGGGATAATGGGGAGATAGATTCCGAAGAGGAAGATGATCTTGATGACATGCCACCATTGGAGGACGCTTCTACGGGTGATGAGGAGTTTGGGGCAGAATCTGGTGAGATGCTTGCACTAGTCACACGACGAGCCTTAAATTTGCAAGCAAAAGAAGAGGAAGAAGAGGTGCAGCGGGAGAACATCTTTCACACTCGTTGTCATGTGAAAGACAAGGTATGCAGTGTTATTATTGATGGTGGTAGTTGCACTAACGTTGCTAGTTCTTCCATGGTTGAAAAGCTAGGGCTCCCAATGCTTAAACATCCTTGTCCATACAAGTTGCAGTGGTTGAATGATAGTGGGGAAGTGAGGGTTACAAAACAGGTGCTGGTATCATTTCGAATTGGCAAGTATGAGGATGAGGTATTGTGCGATGTGGTTCCCATGCAAGCTGGGCACCTCCTTCTAGGAAGGCCTTGGCTATTTGATCGGCGAGTCCAGCATGATGGCTTCACCAACAAGTACTCATTCACGTTCCATCAACGAACAATCACTCTAGCTCCATTGACGCCAAAGCAAGTATATAAAGACCAAGTGCGGTTGCAAAAATTGAGTGATAAAAAAAAATTGAGTGAGCAAAAGAAGGAGAGTGAAAAGATGAATGAGAGTGAGAAAAAAGAGAGAAAAGGGTCGAATCAAGTGAGAGAGAAAAGAAAGAGAAGAGTTCGATCAATGAGGGAAAATTAGAGAGAAAACAAAATAATTTTTATGCAAAAAAAAAAAGTGAGGTGAAGGAGGCTCTTTTAAACACTAACCAACTTGATGCTAACAAGGGTCGTCACAAGCAGGTTTTTGACCCCGGTGATTGGGTATGGGTACACATGAGGAAAGAGCGATTCCCAGCACAAAGACGTTCCAAATTGCTACCTCGAGGAGATGGTCCATTTCAAGTGCTAGAAAGGATCAATGACAATGCCTACAGACTCGATTTACGAGGCGAGTATACTGTTAGTGCTACTTTTAATGTTTCTGATTTGAGTCCTTTTGATGCAGGTGCAGATTTGAGGACAAATCCTTCTCAAGAGGGGGGGAATGATGAGGACACCAAGACTAAAGATCCAAGTCTAGTTCCAGTTGGCCTGGTGACGAGGGCGCGAGCCAAAAGCCTCAGTTTAGGAGCTTGATGAGTCTTATTGTATTTTGTCATCTTATATTTTTATTTACTCTTTGTTTATTTTGTGAAAAGTCAAACACTTGACTTGTGTGAGTCCAAGAGTCCTTTTTCTTTATTTTTCGGTTTTCATTAGGAAGACAAAAGGCTTGTCTTTAATTTCGGTTTTCATTAGGAAGACAAAAGGTTGTCTTTAATTTTCGGTTTTTAGGAAGACAAAGGGGCTTGTCTTGATGTAATTTTAGGCTATATAATTCCTTGAAAACATTTGGAAAAATCAGATTATTATGAAATGAAAATAGAGAGGTTTTCTTCTTGAGTTCTTGAAGAGACTATTCGAACTTATCAAGGGTATTCCTTGTGGCGTTCAACCCGACTTATCAAACGGATTCCCATCCCCGTTTGTGGCGTCTTCCTCACACCAAGGTTCGTGCTTGGCTAAGTATTGGGTCGCGGTTCTTCATCCCCAATCTCGTGTGTTCTTGGTGGCTGTGCCATATTTGGTGTCGGGTTTCATCACAGTGTTGGTGTGGTTCGTATCAACATCCTCCTCATCTCCCCCGTTATAACTTCAATTTGTAGATTTGGAACTATAGGTGGTGGAGTGTCATTGCCTGCATTTCTTTCTGTATTTTGTGAAATGATTGAAAATCTGCAAAAAATAAGGTTAGAACAGTTATAGAAAAAGACCTTACCACACTCCCTCACGTGTTTTCATTGAAAAATTGTCACTCAAGTCCACTCGTGTTTCACTCAACTTTGATGGCTTTTACCCTCAAATAAGCTCACACCTCTGCCTTTTTCCACTCGTATTCTTATTTAAGCCCTTTGAAAACTAATCAAACGGTAATATGGAGGTTCAAGCAGCAAATCCTACCAAACAAACCAAACGAACACCGATGAAAAATTGGCGAAAACTGATGATTTTTGGAACACTTGAATGGGGTTTTGGCAAAAAGGCCCCTAGACCATAGGGAACAAGAATAGAACAAATTTTTTTTTTTAAGAGTTCAGATCCTCTTGGTTTTTTTTCCTCTTCTTTCTTTTCTTTCTTTCTTTCTTCTTTTTTTTTTCTTTTTTTCTTTTTGATTTCTCAAATGCAGATACAAGGGATTCGAAGGCAAAACGAATCGATTTTCACAAGAGAAACAATAGAGACTCAAAAAGAAAAGAGAAACAATGCAGATTCGGATTTCACAAAAAAGAAAAGAGAAAACTCAACCCACATTCGGATTTAACAATAAGAATAAGAGAAACTCAATCCCAACTCAGATTTCACAATAAGAACAAGAGAAAACTCAATCCCAATTCAGATTTCACAATAAGAACAAGAGGAACTCAATGAAAATTCGCTTTTCACAATTAAGAAAACCAATAACAATACTCCCCAAAACAATCTGTGGTACACACCAACGAAATTGGTGTGGTTCGTATCAACTGATACGAACCACACCAACGATTGTGGTGAAACCCGACACCAAATATGGCAGCCACCAAGAACACACGAAATTGGAATGAAGAACCGCGACCCAATGCTTAGCCAAGCACGAACCTTGGTATGAGGAAGACGCCACAAACGGGGATGGGAATCCGTTTGATAAGTCGGATTGAACGCCACAAGGAATACCCTTGATAAGTTCGAATAGTCTCTTCAAGAACTCAAGAAGAAAACCTCTCAATTTTCATTTCATCAAAATCTCCTTTCCCAAATGTTTACAAGGCCTAATATAGCCGAAAAATTACATCAAACAAGCCCCTTTGTCTTCCTAATGAAAACCAAAAATTAAAGACAACCCCTTTGTCTTCCTAATGAAAATCGAAAATTAAAGACAACCCTTTGTCTTCCTAATGAAAATCGAAAATTAAAGACAAAAGGACTATTGGACTCACACAAGTCAAATGCTTGACTTTTCACAAAATAAACAAAGACTAAATAAAAAACGTGATTAAAAATAAAAAGACAAGATGACAAAATACAATAAGACTCATTACAAGAGGCTAAATATTGATCAAGCTCCTAAACTGAGTCTTTTGGCTCGCTCCCTCGTCACCGGACCAACTGGAACTATACTTGGATCTTTAGTCTTGGTGTCCTCATCACCACCCCTCTCATTGACGGGGGGCCCACGAAGGGCCCCTATGGTGCATGTGATGGCTCTCGTGAACTGCAGGTGAATTACTGTTTTAGCCTAGTTGTAAGTAATTTCTCACCTAGGGGCAAGTTGTTGTGTTCGTAAGATCACCTATAAAGGCTCTCATGCTTTTGCGATTGGACCTAGGTTCCCGTCACAACCCCTTGGGTCATTTGTAATAGTGTCACTTTCTCTTGATTAGTTGGCTTGTCCTCACTGGTTTCACCTTTCAATATTGGACCTTACAGAGGATTGGAGAAATCATGATGGTCCTGAGGATGTCTATTTTGATTTCCATTGATTGTGGCCAACTGGCCATTACATAGAAGTCACTTGAGAGTGATGCAAAACTCAAAATAATTATATTAAGAGCGACCACTGAAAAGTTGGGCATCGACCATGTTACTGATAGTTATTTCTCAGGTGTTCTTAGTTCCAATAACTTGGGACTTCCTTGCCGTCGAGTTTTGCTAACTTGTATGTTCTAGGATACATGACTCCTTCTATTAGATATGGCCCTTCCCAGTTCGGACCTAGGACCCCGGCAGTCAGGTCTCGTGTATTGAGAAACACACGACGATGAAAAAGGTTGCCAATAGAGGACTTTCTATCCTTGACCCGAGCATTGAAGTAGTGAGCCACCTTTTGCTGGTAGGCTGCAACCCATAGGTTAGCTTGTTCTTGTTTCTCTTCAACAAGATCTAGGAACTCGGCAAGTTGTGCCTTATTCTACTCCTGATCATAATTCAACCTCATGTGCAACTAGATGTCTATCTTGACGGGTAGCATGGCCTCATACCCATAAGCAAGCATGAAGGGTGTGTGATTAGTGGAAGTCTTGGTTGTGGCTCTGTAGGAACATAGTACTTCTGGAAATTCATCTGGCCATGCCTTTTTCTTTTCCTCTAAACATTTCTTCAATGTATCTTTGAAGGTCTTGTCGACAACCTTAACTTGTCCATTCGCTTGGGGGTTGTGTGTAACGCCCCACGTCACTATGGCTGCTTCCTGAAATGACGATTGGCCCTACAAACCAACATGAGTCTTTCCAGCGTGCTCTGTCCTCACTTGCACGCTTCCTGGGAAAACTTCCCAAGAGGTCAACCATCTTGAGATTACTCCAGGTCAAGCACGCTTAACTTTGGAGTTCTCAAGTGATGGGCTATCGGAAAGAAGAGGTATCTTGTTGATATAGGTAGTACCCATCAATCCATTTAAGCCCTCTTCAACTGTGTAGTCCCATACCTACACAGTCTTAGAATCATCACACTCGGCCTTCCCCAGGCGGTGTGGGATTGCATAGCTTTACCCAGTCTTTCCCCTTACGGATCATGGGATTCTGATTGTCATAATCACCCACCTTACGTGCCCGATGTCCCTGTCGGCCACACTTCCGGCTGGGTCAGGGCTCTGATACCATTTGTAACACCCCACGTCACTATGGCTACTTCCTGGAATGATGACTAGCCCTACAAACCAACACGAGTCTTTTCAGCGTATTTTGTCCTCACTTGCATGCTTCCTGGGAAAACTTCCTAAGAGGTCACCCATCTTGAGATTACTCCAGGTCAAGCACGCTTAACTTTGGAGTTCTCAAGTGATGGGCTATCGGAAAGAAGATGCATCTTGTTGATATAGGTAGTACCCATCAATCCATTTAAGCCCTCTTCAACTGTGTAGTCCCATACCTACACAGTCTTATAATCATCACACTTGACCTTCCCCAGGCGGTGTGGGATTTCACAGCTTTACCCGGTCTTTCCCCTTACAGAGCACGGGATTCTGATTGTCACAGTGTGCCACCTCCGAAAAGCTCTTCATAATTCTATGGAAAACACAAAAGTTGTGAAGTATTCTCTATTGAATTGGGTTCTCTTATCGAACACAATCTTGTAAGGCAACCCGTAGCAACATATTATATTCTTCACAACAAAATCCAACTATTTTTTGGAAGTGATGGTCGGCAATGGCTCAGCCTCGCACCATTTAGTGAAGTAGTGAATGAAGACTACTACATACTTCACTCCTCTGCATCTCGTAGGGAGTTGGTTTATCAAATTGATTCCCCAAATTGTGAAAGGCCAAGGGCTTTACATCTATTTCAATTCATTCGAAGGGCTCTTGTAATGTTTGTGAACCTTTGGAATTTTTCGCACCTCCTCACGTACTCCATGGAGTCCTCGTTCATGGTGGGACAGAAATAACCTTGTTGGAGTATTTTCTTGGAGAGGCTTTGCCCCCAGCGTGATCACCACAAAATCCTACGTGGATTTCCTACAATAAGGTCCAGACCTCCTCCTTAGTGACACATATGAGTAGTGGCATAGAATGACCCCTTCGGTATAGGCAACTAAGCCGTATGACATAGCAGGGTGCTTGGCAAAGCATATATATGGCTAGATTCCAATCCGGTGGGAGGATACCTCTTCTTTGATATTTGATGATAGGAGTCATCCATATGTCCACTTCATCAATTAGCATTGAGGTGTCAGGTCAAGTTCCTTTGTGGTCGCCACTCATGGTGTCGCCAGTGCTGGGTTCGTAATTTGAGTGGTCACCAGTCTTCATCTTGGGTCTCCGGTCCCTGGTTGCACTGTATGATGAAGTCAGTGAGTGCCTGTCCCTTTATTGCCGTCCTTGGCTGATAGGTGATCTTGATCTGTCCTAGCTCAATGGCCCATTTACATAGGTGACCTAAAGCATCGTGTCACTGCAAGACTTGTCTCAGGGTCTGATCTGTTAGTACCTTGATCGGATGAGCTTGGAAGTATGGTCGTAATTTCCGAGATGCCAAAACCTAATAGTAAGCTAGCTTTTCCATCTAAGGATATCGTGTCTTGGTGTCTATCAGTCGCTTGCTAATATAATATATAGGGTGTTGTACTCTTTCTTCTTCTTGAACTAGTGTCGCACTCAATGCATGGTCTAAGAATACCAAATACAAGTACAATTCTTCGACATTGACGGGTTTGGACAGGAATGGCGATTGCACCAAGTATTACTTTATCGACTAAAAAGAATGCTAGCATTAATTCGTCCATTCTAATTTCTTACTTCCTTCGAGGAGTTTGAAGAACGAGATGCACTTATCGGTGGACTTCGAAATGAAACGACTGAGTGCAACAACTCTTCTAGTCAGGCTTCGTACGCCTTTCATTCATGTGGGGGACTCCATATCGATGATAGCGTTGATCTTGTCTGGATTTTCTTCGATCCCCCTAGAATTGACGATGTTTCCTAGGAATTTTCCAGAGGTGATGCCGAACGAACACTTTTGTAGGTTTAGCTTCATGTTGTATTGCCGTGGGATGGCAAACACTTCCCTTAGAATGGAGACATGCCCCCAAACCCTTTTGGAAATTACTAGCATATCATCAATGTGGACCTCCATATTCCTTTCGATTTGATTCTCGAACATCTTATTATCTAGCCGCTGATAGGTGGAAACTGCGTTATTCAGGCCAAAAGGCATGACCTTGTAGCAATACAAACCCATATTTATCATAAACAACGTGTGCTCTTGGTCCGGAGGATGCATCGCTATTTGGTTATATCCAAAGTAGGCGTCCATGAACGACAATAGCTCGTGACCCATGCCTAGTTGAGGTCACTGAAGTCGAAGCATGCTTCCCAAGTTCCATTTGGTTTATGCATAAGCGCTGGGTTCGCAACCCATAGGAGGTAGAAGGCTTCTTCAATGAAGCCATTCTCTTCTAATTTCTTCACTTCTACCTTCATTGCTTTGCACCTCTCGGCGTACAACGACCTTCATTGATGAGGACACCAAGACTAAAAATCCAAGTCAAGTTCCAGTTGATCCAAGTCAAGAGGGGAGGAATGATGAGGACACCAGTTTAGGAGCTTGATCAATATTTAGCTTCCTGTAATGAGTCTTTTTATTTTTAATCACGTTTTTTATTTAGTCTTTGTTTTGTGATAAGTCAAACATTTGACTTGTGTGAGTCCAATAGTCCTTTTGTCTTTAATTTTCGGTTTTTATTAGGAAGACAAAGGGTTGTCTTTAAATTTCAGTTTTCATTAGGAAGACAAAGGGTTGTCTTTATTTTTCGGTTTCATTAGGAAGACAAAAGGCTTGTCTTTAATATTTCGGTTTTTAGGAAGACAAAGGGGCTTGTATTGATGTAATTTTCGGCTATATAAGGCCTTGAAAACATTTGGAAAAATCAGATTATGTTGAATGAAAATTTGTGAGTTTTTCTTCTTGAGTTCTTGAAGAGACTATCCGAACTTATCAAGGGTATCCCTTGTGGCGTTCAATCCGACTTATCAAACGGATTCCCATCCCCGTTTGTGGCGTCTTCCTCATACCAAGGTTCGTGCTTTGCTAAGCATTGGGTCGCGGTTCTTCATTCCATTTCGTGTGCTCTTGGTGGCTGTTCCATATTTGGTGTCGGGTTTCGTCACACTTGTTGGCGTGGTTCGTATCAGTTGGTATCAGAGCTTAGGATCATTCGGTTTGGCCTATCCTTTTTTTTTTATTATTCTTTCATTTGTGTTTCTATTCTAGTCGTATTTCAATTTTAGGGTTTCTGAAATTAAAAAAAAAAAAATCTATCTATTCGTGTTCTTGATTTTCTTAGTCTTTGTTCTTGTTTTCCTTCTAAAAACCCGAAACCATTATAGTTAATCTCTTTATTCCAGATTGTTTCTTTGTTCAAATCGTGTTCTTATTTCCTTGTCTATATTAGTTCTTTGTGAAATCCCTTGAAATCCGAAACTAATCAACTGAAATTGTTATTGAGTTTGTGAAAATCCTTGTTTCCTTTGTGAAAATCTGAGATTGTTATTGAGTCAATTGTTTACTTTGTGATAGTGCCACGGATTGATTGGTCCTTTTCTATTTTGGGGTTGTTATTTTTGGGAATATTTGTTCTCTGTTATTGGGAGTGTACCACCAATTGTTATAGTGCCACTGATTGAAATTTTGTTTCCCTTTATTTGGGAGAAATTCGAGATTGTCATAGTGCTACAAGTCTATTTGGGTTTTTCTGAAATTGGGATTGAGGGTTCTCTTATTCTTATTGTGAAATCTGAAATCGGGATTGAGAATCTGAATTGGGATCGAGTTTTTTTTTTCTCTGGTTCTTGTTGTGAAATCCGAATTGGGATTGAGTTCTCTTTTCTTATTGTGAAATCCGAAATTGGGATTGGGGTTTCTTGTTCTTGTTGTGAAATATCTAATTGTTCTTGTTCTTGTTGTGCAATCCGAGTTGTATTGTTTTCGAATTGTTGTAATTCCACCAATTCTGATTCTTCTTGTGTCTTGTATCTGCATTTGAGAAAAAAAAAAAATAATAAATAGAAAAAAAAGAAGAAGAAAACAAAGAGTCTGGAAACCTCTCTTAAAATTTTTTGTTCTAATCTTGTTCCTTATGGTCTAGAGGCCTTTTTGCCAAAACCCCACACAAGTGTTCCAAAAAATCATCATTTTTCGTCATTTTCACCAGTTTTTGTCGGTGTTCGTTTGGTTTGTTTGGTTGGATTTGCTGCTTGAACCTCCATATTACTGTTTGATTAGTTTTTAAAGGGCTTAAAGAAGAATACGAGTGGAAAAAGGCAGAGGTGTGAGCCTATTTGAGGGTAAAAGCCATTGAAATTGAGTGAAACACGAGGGGATTTGAGTGAAAATATTATTTGAGCGAAACACGTGAGGGAGTGTGGTGAGGTCTTTTCTCCATATTATTCTAACCTTATTTTGCAGATTTCCATCAAGGCACAAAATCCAAAGAAAAATGCAAGCAATGATATTCCACCACTTGAAGTTCCGAATCTGCAAATGCAAGCACTAATTGGGGAGATGCGAAGGATGATGAGAGCGGAGTGTGAGCAAATACATGAGAGGTTGGATAGGGTAGAAGAAGGAACACAACGGAGGCCACGGAGGAATAGGGTGTACCAAAGGGAGGATGAGAATGAAGGGGATTTGGAAGGGTTAGTTTCTGATGAAGAGTTTGATAGGATGTCGGCGGGTAACCATAGGAGGTATGGTCGGGATAGAGAAGCTAGGAACCAGGTAGATGATTATTTAGGAAATATAAAGATGAGAATTCCAGCATTTCAGGGGAAGAGCGATCCTGAGGCATACCTTGAGTGGGAAAAGAAGATGGAGTTAGTTTTTGATTGTCACAACTACTCCGACATGAAGAAGGTAAAACTAGCTGCCATTGAGTTTACTGATTATGCTATTGTTTGGTGGGATCAGTTGTGCATCAACAGGAGGCGGAGTGGAGATCGACCTATTGACACATGGGAGGCAATGAAGAGGGTGATGAGGCAACGGTTTGTACCACCTCATTATTATCGAGATCTATACCTTAAGTTGCAGGGCCTTCGTCAAGGTTCCAAGAGTGTTGATGAGTATTACAAGGAGATGGAGATGGCTATGATTAGAGCCAATGTTGAAGAGGATCGGGAGGCAACCATGGCAAGGTTTTTGAATGGGTTGAACCGAGAGATTGCTAATCCAATTGAGCTACACCATTATGTGGAATTGGAAGATTTGGTGCATATGGCAATCAAAGTTGAGAGGCAGCTCAAGAGGGGAAGTACAAGTTCAAAGCCAAGACCGAGCCCACACCATTCAAGTGCAACACCTTGGCAGTCGAACTATCCAAAGAAGGAAGAAGACCAACCTACTTCATCCTTTACACCAAAACCAGCCACGACCCCTCAAGGTAAAACAGCCCCTACTTCGTCCCATTCTAGTGAGATAAAATGCTTCAAATGTCAGGGGCGAGGACACATAGCTAGCCAATGTCCAAACAAGCGAGTTATGGTAATTCGGGATAATGGGGAGATAGATTCCGAAGAGGAAGATGATCTTGATGACATGCCACCATTGGAGGACGCTTCTATGGGTGATGAGGAGTTTGGGGCAGAATCTGGTGAAATGCTTGCACTAGTCACAAGACAAGCCTTAAACTTGCAAGCAAAAGAAGAGGAAGAAGAGGTGCAGCGAGAGAACATCTTTCACACTCGTTGTCATGTGAAAGACAAGGTATGCATTGTTATTATTGATGGTGGTAGTTGCACTAACGTTGCTAGTTCTTCCATGGTTGAAAAGCTGGGGCTCCCAACGCTTAAACATCCTTGTCCATACAAGTTGCGGTGGTTGAATGATAGTGGTGAAGTGAGGGTTACAAAACAGGTGCTGGTATCATTTCAAATTGGCAAGTATGAGGATGAGGTATTGTGCGATGTGGTTCCCATGCAAGCTGGACACCTCCTTCTAGGAAGGCCTTGGCTATTTGATCGGCGAGTCCAGCATGATGGCTTCACCAACAAGTACTCATTCACGTTCCATCGACGAACAATCACTCTAGCTCCATTGACGCCAAAGCAAGTATATGAAGACCAAGTGCGGTTGCAAAAATTGAGTGATAAAAAAAAATTGAGTGAGCAAAAGAAGGAGAGTGAAAAGATGAATGAGAGTGAGAAAAAAAAGAGACAAAGAGAGAAAAGGGTCGAATCAAGTGAGAGAGAAAAGAAAGAGAAGAGTTCGATCAATGAGGGAAAATTAGAGAGAAAACAAAATAATTTTTATGCAAAAAAAAGTGAGGTTAAGGAGGCTCTTTTAAACACTAACCAACTTGATGCTAACAAGCAGGTTTTTTATCCCGGTGATTGGGTATGGTTACACATGAGGAAAGAGCGATTCCCAGCACAAAGACGTTCCAAATTGCTACCTCGAGGAGATGGGCCGTTTCAAGTGCTAGAAAGGATCAATGACAATGCCTACAGACTCGATTTACCAGGTGAGTATACTGTTAGTGCTACTTTTAATGTTTCTGATTTGAGTCCTTTTGATGCAGGTGGCGATTTGAGGTCAAATATTTCTCAAGAGGGGGGGAATGATGAGGACACCAAGACTAAAAATCCAAGTCAAGTTCCAGTTGATCCAAGTCAAGAGGGGAGGAATGATGAGGACACCAGTTTAGGAGCTTGATCAATATTTAGCTTCCTGTAATGAGTCTTTTTATTTTTAATCACGTTTTTTATTTAGTCTTTGTTTTGTGATAAGTCAAACATTTGACTTGTGTGAGTCCAATAGTCCTTTTGTCTTTAATTTTCGGTTTTTATTAGGAAGACAAAGGGTTGTCTTTAAATTTCAGTTTTCATTAGGAAGACAAAGGGTTGTCTTTATTTTTCGGTTTCATTAGGAAGACAAAAGGCTTGTCTTTAATATTTCGGTTTTTAGGAAGACAAAGGGGCTTGTATTGATGTAATTTTCGGCTATATAAGGCCTTGAAAACATTTGGAAAAATCAGATTATGTTGAATGAAAATTTGTGAGTTTTTCTTCTTGAGTTCTTGAAGAGACTATCCGTACTTATCAAGGGTATCCCTTGTGGCGTTCAATCCGACTTATCAAACGGATTCCCATCCCCGTTTGTGGCGTCTTCCTCATACCAAGGTTCGTGCTTTGCTAAGCATTGGGTCGCGGTTCTTCATTCCATTTCGTGTGCTCTTGGTGGCTGTTCCATATTTGGTGTCGGGTTTCGTCACACTTGTTGGCGTGGTTCGTATCATTCATTTCTGGCGAACTTGGGGTGCCTTCGAGTATTTGTTCAGGACATGGCTTATGACTGACATGCTGATGCCTACCATATATCACTGTGGGACCATGCAAAGATGTCTTGATTTTTCAGCAAGAAATCGATGAAGTCGGCCTTCACTCTGCCATTTAGATTCTTCCCGATCCTCACCTTCCGAGTGGGGTCGCCATCCTTCAACTCTATTTCCTTGAGCTCTTTGACTTGTCTGACCAGTCTTTCATCATCCCCAAAGCAAGGATCTAACTCCTCCTCTCTTTGGGACTCATTTCCTAAGACATTAAGATTCAAGTTTCCATCGGTAGCACCGCTGTCCATAGCACCGCCAATGGTGACCTCGCTGGGGGTGGCCTCCTCAATCAGGGCCTCGCCTCCTCTGACGTCGTTAATCGTGGCCTTGTCCACTAGGGCCTCACCTATTGTGGCCTCCTCAATCGTGGCCTCACTGTTTGGACTTTTCTCTATCATCGAGATGATTTCTTCATCGAAAAATTCTTCGATGTCATGGGTGACTTGGTCATCGAAAATCATATTTGGGCAAGCAGTGCTTCCTTTCCTAGCTTTGTTTATTGGCCCATTGTAACATTCTTGTGCTTTTCACTGGTTTCGTTTTACGCAGTCGATACCTTCGATTGTGGGGAACTTGATGGTGAGGTGCCAAACCGATGTTATAGCTCGCAAATCAATAAGCACGGGTTGCCCTAGCACGACATTATATGTTAATGGGGAATTGGTGACGACGAATGTTGCCATGCAAGTCGCCCTTCGAAAGGGATCACCTAACATCACTGGGAGTTTGATGGATCTAATGGGAGCCAAGCCCTCACCATTGAACCCGCAGATTGTTGTTGAGCATGACGCAAGGTCACGAACAGAAAGATTCATTTTGTCTAAGCAGAACTTGTACAAAATATTGACAAAACTGCCATTGTAAACTAACACTCTTAACACCATTAGATTCGCGATCTGAGATGCTATGACCATGGGGTCATTATGCGGGTAATGGACATGTCTCGAGTCTTCACTGGTGAAAGCAATGTCTTGGTTCTCCATCCATGAGACCTTGCTTGGTCTCTTGTCATTTATCATCATTTCGTCTGTCTGATGGCACAAATCCCATGGATATCTCTCCTGACACTTACTTCTTTCACTGACGAGGTGTGGTCCTCCACAAATCGTGACCACAGTAGCTATCACCTCTGGTACTTTGCCTACATATGTTTTCGACCGTGGATGATTAGGTGGTGACAACCTGGAGAGGGTCATAACTCATACAATGACTAAACCAATTGACGACTTTATAATTATAGCTTCTAATAAAATAAGAATGTTGTTTTAAGAGTTCAACTACGAATTTCTAGTTGAATGATTCATAGATAATAAATTAAGTAATGGAACTAAGAGTTAGTAAAAATTAAATAAATTATTCAAGCTTAGATCTACGGTTCCATACAGTCCACGTACTAGCTCGATAACACAAATGTATGATTTTGTTATTAAAAGGAAATAATTAAGAATAATAAAATATTACTTTTAATCTAACAAATTAATAATATTTGTGGAATAATATTTAATGAAAAAATAAAGTAGTAATGCCCCAAAATTTCTAATAAGGTTTAAGACCTTGATTAGGAGGCCGGGAGGGTCATAATTGATTTATTATGCTATTAAATGATTATATGCATGTGTAGGTGTATTAAATGTGCATGTGAACCCATTTCTGATTAATTGGGTAATTTTCATATTTTGGCCATTTCAGGCATATTTGACATATATGTGATATGTGTGTGGTGCTTCAATATTATTTGGTTATGCTAGGGTTACTCAGCACAAGACGATCCTAGCAAGTAAGCTAGTGGGAAAGTCACAATAGGATTTATGCTTGACTCGGAGTGAGTCAAGGGGTATTTAGCATTACCGGGTTATTGGGTAATGGGAATAAGAATTTGATGATAAATTGGGAGTTAGTAAGATCAGGTGGAAATAATGGAGGTTTTGACTATTTTGCCCCCGGGGATGTTTTCAGGACCTTGAGTATTAGGATTTGTTTGAAGCTACTCAAGCTTGAAGTAACCTGTTCAGAAATAAAAAGAACGTTCTCTCTCCTTCAAAGTTCCATTTTTGTCTCCCAATCGCATTTTCGAAGAAAACTTGAGTTATAGGACTCGGATTCACGCGAGGATCGAGGCATAGCGATCCTAGGGAAGATTAGAAGCTTATTAGCTGGAGGATTTAGTTGGGAAACAACTCAATCGGAGGTAATTCAAGTTTTAAGTTCTAATTTTTTAAAGTTTTTAAGCTTGGATTGGAATTTGTGTTTTAATGAGTTTTTGATTGAATTGAAGCTTGGGTTTTGTTGGTTTTGGATCATGGGGATGTTTGGGAACTTTGATTTTTGAATTTGGAGATGTTTGGATAGGTTTTAAAATGTTAAAAATGAGGAAAAATGGCGCGGCCCAAGCTTGTTGGTGGAGGAGGTAGGCTCTGTCTGGGGGGCGGGCTGCGGCATGCTGTATGGAGGGCTGCAACACTTAAGGGAATTTTTCCCAGAATTGTGTTTTCGTCATGGGAACTTAACTCTAAGGGTCTTGGATTGATCCTACCACCTAGTTGAGTGGGATTCGACGTCCCGGAGGCTTGGGTTGGGTTTGGAAGTATTTATTTACTCATTTTGATGAGGTTTTATATTATGGTTGTGACTAGGTTATCACTAGGGGATTGGAATCAGGATCGTGCTTCTGGCTCGTTTATTGGTAACCTGTGCTTGGGCCAAAGGTAAGAAAACTGCACCCAGTATGTGATGCACGAGAAACATGTGATTAAGGCATGCCATGAATGATGAATATGAGATTGATCAGAGCTGGAGTCTCTGTGTTTGTGCATGATCATAATTATGCTAGCAATTGTTAAGTAAGCATGTTGAATGCCCTACATTTGGATATTTGACATATGATATATGTCCGGTAGCATTGCTTACTTGTGTGTGGCACTGACTAACTAGTCAGAATTGGCAATGGTGTCAGTATTAACTGTGAAGCTGTGACCTACTTGTCAAGTTCGGCAGTAATACTGAGCACTGGTCACATGGTATTGACTAATAAGTCAAGAACATAGTGTGTTTACCGCAAGACAATAAAGATTAGATCTAATCGACATCTGCATTTGATGACTTAAATGAGCATTAATGCTAGACCGACCTCAAGTTCAATGAAAACTAAAAGTGCTTGTCTAGCCTAAGGCTAGTCACTTAGAGCCAAGGCCAGAGAGCCCCAATGACTGTTTAGTCACATGGCTATGGGTGTTGAGCTCGAAGTGACTTACCTAGCAGTCACTCATTTGATTGGAGCAAGGGCCAGAGAGCCCCAGTGATCGTTTAGTCACATGGCTATGGGTGCTGAGCCCCAGTGACTGTTTAGTCATATGGCTATGGGTGCCGAGCCTCGTAGTGACTTGTTCGTCAGTCACTCATCTGATTATAGCCATTGCCAGAAAGCCCAGGTAACTGCTTCGTCACATGGCTATGGGTGTTGAGCCCCGTAGTGACTTGTTCGTCAGTCACTCATTAAGGTTAAACAAAACCTCAAAGTGATATTCACTCATCTGTTCAGGGCTATAAGCTCTGTATGATTATAATAATCATCATTCGCATGGCTGTGGGTGCTGAGCCCTGTGGTGACTTGTTTGTTAGTCACTCATTATGGTTAACAAAACTACCAGTGTTAAATCACTCATCTCATTAGGATTGACTTGATAGTCATCCAATCAAGAGGGCAGAATTTCTTATCTTAGATTCCCCAGCATTATTTGAACTTAATTGCATGCTTGATTAGAGGTATATTTGCTAGGCATGCCAGATATGATTTGATGACATGCTATTACTGTTCATGAGCATATTGAGTTTTCTTGCTGGGCTTCGGCTCACGGGTGCTATGTGGTGCAGGTAAAGGCAAAAGAAAGCTGGACCATCCATGAGTTGGAGAGCTTAGGTGACGATGTGTACATATGCGGCTGCTCGACTGCCACAGCCGAGGGTTTAAAGAGGAACTAGGGTTAAACCCTATTTTGCCACTTAGATCGGCTGGTTGTAAATATTTTCTTGTAATTAACCTTTAAATTATATTTTTGGGAACCCAATGTATACAATAAAGTTTTAGTAAAACGTTATATCTTAACTAAAATTTCTAATCCTAAACCGCTAATCATACTTAGTTATAAGATTATGGCCAAATGACTCGATTAGCGAGTTTAGCACTGTTCAAAATGCACACCGAACGATCCCTAGAGTTTAGGGCGTTACAAAAATCATATTGTTAATTTTGTGAAATTAATTTTTTATTGAAAAATAATTTAATCATATTTAATTTTGTGGTAAAATTTTATACCACAAAAAATAATATGATAAAGGTCCAACAAATAACATTTTATAGAGAAAAAATACCACATGGCTCAAAACCCTATTGTTGGCGCCAACCACAGTCCAAATGGACTGTGGGCCATGCATAGGCCCAATGAGATTAGGGCTTGGTTTTATTTTTATTGTTATATTAATAGAATATAATATCAAGAGAAAAAAAACATCAGATGCATTTTCACGTTATTTGCCAAGAGAGAAAAATAGAGAACTTTGTGTTAGGAACGGTTCCTAGTGCGCAACGGAAGTTGCGGTAATGGTATACAACAAATATTTTCATATAAACAAATTTATATGATGATCCTTTAATATGCAATATGTTAATCAATATATATAAAATATGTATATGAAAAATAATATGAAATGATTTACCTCTTGTAGCCTTTCAAGAATCCTTGAATCTTTTCGTATATGTTTCGATCTTCCTATCCTTGTTAGAGTACTCAAACCTAGATCTTGCAAGACGTTCTCTACACCTCAAGATGTGGGTGGGTACATAGAGAACAAGGATCAATTTTGTGAATCAAAAGTATTCTCAACACATGAGACTCTTGATTATAGGCAAGAGAGAAAAGGTTTTTGCTTTGTGAAAAAGATGATAGTTTTTCTTATCTATAAAAACTTGTTAAGTCTTGTTGTTTCTATTTTCTATCATATAGAATATATAGACATTATTACCATAATAGTAATAATAAATAAAATTAATCATCTTTTTATGATGATAATGATGATGATGATGATGATTATAATAATAATAATAATAATGATGATGATGATAAAAGACAAAGTCTAACATTCCATTTTAAAATCCCTTTTAAAATGTTTTATTAATCAATTAAAAATAAAAATAAGAAAACAACTTCTGATAATATCAGAAGTGCCACACACATAGGGCAGTCCAAGCCCTATGCATGTGGCCTATCCCTGAAAAATAGGATTTTGATTTTTTTATGTGTTTTTATTTTAATTAATTAATAATTAGATATCCAAATAAGGTATCATCTTTTTAAGGAAAAGATAACAACTTAAATTTCAAAATTCAGAATTCAAAATATGAGTTTCCATTATCACCTTATTATTAATTAAATGAATATAATAATCAAAACCAATTTTGACTATCCATATTTATTTATTCACACTTACATAAAATAATTGATTAAAATCAATTTATTCTATTTCCACTCAATTTCGAAAATTGCACAAATACAATAATAAATTGTGCAACTTCAATTATCACATAATTTCACATTTATTCCGAAGAATAAATATTTTCTCAAATAACTCATTCATAGTTTAATCCTTGTATCAACTCTTACCTTGATTAGTTTTTATAGAGCCACCCCGGGGACCTATGGACCAATAATTCCAAGCTCCAATAAATAAAAGATTATTAACCAAAACTCTTTGATTCAATAAACATATTTATTAATCTCATGAGTATTCTACTATAAATATGAGACTGGACTCTTGAGAATTAAAGACATATATTTACCGAGTACTTTATTGTAACCATAAAGTGTCCATGGATATAATCATTACATACAAATTAATCATCTATTGATGATTCATAATTAAGTGGGAAAAATTACCGTTTTACCCTTTTAATTATATCTTGATTCCTAGTGTACCATTGATTTTACTAGTGAAGGTTAATTAATTCATAATCTGATTATGAATTTGACGTCAGTAACCTTTTAAGTTCTAAAAGCCAACCCAATAGGGAATTATCATTCAATCTATAAGAATGTATAGATTTCATATCTGTTAAGCTATGTCCCCAGCCATATATATCATTGAGTCCCCAAAACAATGGAAGAGGATCGGGAGGCAACAATGGCAAGGTTTTTGAATGGGTTGAACCGAGAGATTGCTAATCCAATTGAGCTACACCATTATGTGGAATTGGAAGATTTGGTGCATATGGCAATCAAAGTTGAGAGGCAGCTCAAGAAGGGTAGTTCAAGTTCAAAGCCAAGACCGAGCCCACACAATCCAAGTACAACACCTTGGAGGTCGAACTATCCAAAGAAAGAAGACCAACCTAATTCATCCTTTACACCAAAACTAGCCACCACAGACACGACCCCTCAAGGTAAAACAGCCCCTACTTCATCCCATTCTAGTGAGATAAAGTGTTTCAAATGTCAGGGGCGAGGACACATAGCTAGCCAATGTCCAAACAAGAGAGTTATGGTGATTCGAGAAAATGGCGAGGTAGATTCTGAAGATGAAGATGATCTTGCTGACATGCCACCATTGGAAGATGCTTCTATAGATGATGAAGAGTATGGGCCAGAATCTGGTGAGATGCTTGCACTAGTCACACGACGAGCCTTAAATTTGCAAGCAAAAGAAGAGGAAGAAGAGGTGCAGCGGGAGAACATCTTTCACACTTGTTGTCATGTGAAAGCCAAGGTATGTAGTGTGATTATTGATGGAGGTAGTTGTACTAATGTTGCTAGTTCTTCCATGGTTGAGAAGCTGGGGCTCCCAACGCTTAAACATCCTTGTCCATACAAGTTGCAGTGGTTGAATGATAGTGGTGAAGTGAGGGTTACAAAACAAGTTCTGGTATCATTTCGAATTGGCAAATATGAGGATGAGGTATTGTGCGATGTGGTTCCAATGCAAGCTGGACACCTCCTTCTAGGAAGGCCTTGGCTATTTGATCGGCGAGTCCAGCACGATGGCTTCACCAACAAGTATTCATTCACGTTTCGTCAACGAACAATCACTCTAGCTCCATTGACGCCAAAGCAAGTATATGAAGACCAAGTGAGGTTGCAAAAATTGAGTGATAAAAAAAAATTGAGTGAGCAAAAGAAGGAGAGTGAAAAGATGAATGAGAGTGAGAAAAAAAAGAGACAAAGAGAGAAAAGGGTCGAATCAAGTGAGAGAGAAAAGAAAGAGAAGAGTTCGATCAATGAGGGAAAATTAGAGAGAAAACAAAATAATTTTTATGCAAAAAAAAGTGAGGTTAAGCGAGCATTGCGTACAAAACAGCCCATGATTTTACTCATGTACAAGGAGGCTCTTTTAAACACTAACCAACTTGATGCTAACAAGGATCGTCACAAGCAGGTTTTTGAGCCCGGTGATTGGGTATGGTTACACATGAGGAAAGAGCGATTCCCAGCACAAAGACGTTCCAAATTGCTACCTCGAGGAGATGGGCCGTTTCAAGTGCTAGAAAGGATCAATGACAATGCCTACAAACTCGATTTACCAGGTGAGCATACTGTTAGTGCTACTTTTAATGTTTCTGATTTGAGTCCTTTTGATGCAGGTGACGATTTGAGGTCAAATCTTTCTCAAGAGGGGGGGGGGGGGGGGGGGGGGGAATGATGAGGACACCAAGACTAAAGATCCAAGTCAAGTTCCAGTTGATCCAAGTCAAGAGGGGGAGAATGATGAGGACACCAGTTTAGGAGCTTGATCAATATTTAGCTTCTTGTAATGAGTCTTATTGGATTTTGGCATCTTGTATTTTTATTTTAATCAGTCACTTAATCACGTTTTATTTAGTCTTTGTTTTTTTTTTTGTGAAAGTCAAACATTTGACTTGTGAGAATCCAAGAGTCTTTCTATTTTGTGATTGTTAGGGTTTTCATTAGGAAGACAAAGGGGCTTTTCTTTCATGTAATTTCGGCCATATTAGGGCTTGTAAAACATTGGGAAATTCATATTTTGATGAAATGAAAATTGAGAGGTTTTCTTCTTGAGTTCTTGAAGAGACTATTCGAACTTATCAAGGGTATTCCTTGTGGCGTTCAATTTGACTTATCAAACGGATTCCCATCACCGTTTGTGGCGTCTTCCTCATACCAAGGTTCGTGCTTGGCTAAGCATTGGGTCACGGTTCATCATTCCAGATTCGTGTGTTCTTGGTGGCTGCCATATTTGGTGTCGGGTTTCACCACAATCGTTGGTGTGGTTCGTATCAATATGCCCGGCAACACATTCACATAGGGCTCAGCCCTGCACACGAGCTCTATGGGAACAGTGGTTATCTTACCTGTAACTCGAGCTTCCCAAGCACCGGAATCACGAGCACAGTCCTCTATCCCGAGCCTAGAAGAAAACCTAGTCACAACGCATGATAAAGGATTCCATTAATATTCGACTAACGGTTTCCAGATATAATTCTAGCTTCCGAAACATCGAATTCCACCAAACACGGTGGTGGAGTCGATCCCGAGCACCCTAGGTTAGGTTCCCGCGCTTAAAACCTCCATTCAGCCAAAATTTCCCTTTTGAGCCGCGGCCCGCCCCCAAAACAGAGGCTAAAACCTCTCTGATGCCCAATTGACCCGCGGTCCTGCCCTATGGCGCCGCAGCACTCAAGAACACAGCCGCGGCCCAACCCTTCGAGCCCAGAAAATAACACCATTTTCACCTCAAAAATCAGTCCAATTATCCCCAAAATCAAACCAACAATCCCAACTAATAATCATAATGGTTATACCATAGATTCAACAACAAAACCCAACAAAAAACTCAAGCAAAAACCTTATAAAAATCAAAGTTGAATCCTCATCCCTCCAACATGCAAAACTCTTAATTCATCCTTAAAACCAGCTGCAAATAAACACAGTTCCACATATTAGGAGCTTACCTTGATGAGTTATATTTCTGTGTAGATTCTCTAAGTTCCAAGCTTTAATTCCTCAAGACCATCAGCCCAATTCCTTAGCTTTGGCTAGTTTTTCTCCAAGATATTCTAAGTCTTCAAGAGTGTAAGAAAACCAGTGAAGGGAGAGGGAGTGAGTCGGTTAGAATAAGTCTGGGGGTTTCCTATTTGTTTGTGTTATTTAACTTAAGTCTATATGGTTACCTCAAGGCTCGGGGTACCAAAACGTCCCCGAGGGCAAAATGGTAAATTTCCCCAGTATTCATTCCTAGACATTCTAACCTCAAATATATCTCCAAATATTTATTTCTATAACCCAACAACCCCATAAGACATCTAGTACCCAAAATACCCCTCGACTCGCCCTGAGTTGGATTCTCAACCCCGTCGTGACTTTCCAGCTAACTGCTCTCCAGAATTGTCTCGGATCGTGCTACACAGATATATCACATACATATCATATTTATCACATTTATACCCTCAACGGCTAAAATCACAAACATACCCCTAATATCCAAATGGGGCCCACATGCATATTTAATTCAACTAAACCTGCATCCTAACCACATATTCATTAAATTCACATATATTAATACAGTATAACAATTTTTGCCCTCCAGGCACACTAATCAAGGCCCCAAGCCTTATTAGCAAATTTGGGTCGCTACAACACTACTCGATTTTATTTATGTTAGGTTCTTTACTGCGACGAGTTTCCAAGAGATGAGGATTGCTGATTTAAACCTAGGGGAGCCAAAATGAATGGGACCAAGGGGCCCTCATGCTTACTTAATCAGTGAACGGTTAGAACCCGAGCAAGTGCTCTGATAAGTTATTCCGGGATAGTAGCCGTGAATATTGGCCATTCAGTGAGAGTGCCTAGAGATACTAGGGGTTGCCTAGTTTGAGTGAGGCTTAACACCCTAGGGGCAACTGCTCACCAACACCACTGATTAACATAGAAGTCTCTGTAAACCTGTGTAACTTCGATTACACTCTTGGATAGGTAGTGATGCCCTAGGTAACTTGATGGTTACCCTTGTGAGGGATTTACTCTTGGATAAGTTGTAATGCCCCAGGTAACGCGATAGTTACCCTTGATGGGATATTTATTAGCTAGATCTTAGTGTTGAGACTCGGTTCTCTCTTACAGATTAGCATTTATGCTGGAGGGCGTGTTATGCTCAAATTGTTGGAAGTTGTCGAGCGTTGGTCTCGAATTATATTATGATATATTATATCTACTTGCTCTGGGATTTTTTGAGTGTTGATATTTATTTGTTGATAAGAAATAGTTGTGATATAATATATCTACTTGTTCTGGGATTTTCTAAGTGCAGGAATTTATCTTTTTATATGAAATAATTTGTCATTGGTTATCAGGCATGACCATAAGTTTTCCAGGATGCTTTTGCGTTCTTGAAATTGATTGTGTAGAGTCCGGATTGATTTGGAACCCTAATTCTCTACATGCTTTTGTTTTAAAGTTGAACTTACTAAGCGTTTTCGCTTACCTAGTTGTATCTTGTTGTAGGTAAGAACATGGGCAAGGCAGAGCAGTGAGTGCTGGAGTCTACCTTGCGAATGTACACGTGGACCGACCTTTAGGGAAGCTGTTTTATTTTTGGAAATGTTGTGTTATTTTCCTAAACTAGGCTCACTCTACTATTTATAAAATATGTTTGTATTAAATATTAAGTATGGCCATACGACTTTTAAACAGTTTTTTTTTATACAGGTTTTTGAGACGTTTGGTTAAATGAAAACATTTATATTTCTGTATTATCGAGTCTTAAAAATCCAGGTCGTTAAGAGAGCATTAAGGAAAGGGGTTGGGGTTGGAGCCTATAAATAGAGTTATTCCCATCACCATTTTTCACACTCAACAAAGCTTACACGCCTCTCATTTTTTAAATCTGTTGCTCCCAAAAGCTCTCATATTTTCGCCCCATAAACACACCATAGCCGAACCAATATAGCCTTTATAGTGCTCATGTATTCATTTCTTGTTCTATTTTTCTATTAAGCCGTAAACACCATTGTCACTATACAACCCTATTGCCGAAACACTAAACCCTATCAAGACAATATATAGCTGAAATCTACTCAAGTATTAAAGCTCTTGGTGTCGCTGTTGGAGATAGGCATTAGAGTGAAGGCTCAGGATTTCATCTTTGGTTCTAAGGTGAAGGTATGACTTTATGAGGTTTAGAATTCTTGGATGTATAGTTTTATTATAAGTCTCTAATTTAAATCTTTTATGTCATATATAAGGTTTGGGCAAGATCTACTAGCACAAGCAATCTCTTTTCTTCTCTATTTTTTCCATTGTAAAGGTGCAGAAAATTAGGTAGTTTAGTTTATGACCTATTAAGCGACTTGTATGACCCTACCATTTCAGGTACAATAAGAGATAAATGTGGCTAGAGCTAAGGTGTTCATAAATGTATGACAGACCTAAGTTGATGTCTGGTAGGCACAGTTGCCAATCTTGTATGACATACCTAAGTTGTTGTCCTGGGCTTCGTTCCCACCACCTTTATAATTAGTTATCTTTTTGTTATACCTTTCTTGTTATTATGACCTGTGTTATGACCTAGAATATATTATGATCTTGTATGATTAGTATAAATTAGCGTTGTTATGAACACTTGTATGAATTTATTGTATGTTTGTTATGACTATGTGGTTATACGATTGATTGTTTGTATTTTCCTTACTGGGCTTTGAAAGCTCACTCCTTATGATGTTATTGTGCAGATAATTGAGGTTAGAATTGCCAGTGGCGAGTGGGTCCTAAGAGCTTAGTGATGTGTTCGTGGGGACCATATAGTCGAGGAATGATTAGTGCTCAAAAATATCATTTTATTAGTTTTAAAGTTTAAAATTAATTAAGTTTTAATTAATATTTTCATGGAATTATTATAATATATTTTATATTTGAAAATATTAAATTAAATTTAATTTGTGTTTAAATTTTAGGAAATATAATGTATTTTGACACAAAGAAAAAGAAAGAAGGAAGAAAGAATTATAATTGAAGAAATCATACAAAAAAAGTGGCATTTTTTAATACAAATCAAGCCCAAATCCGAGCCCAACTCAAACAAAACCTGCCACCAGCAACCAACACGTGTGGGCTTCTGATTCGCCAACCCAAGCCATTGCCAGTCGAGTCGTCTGCCTCAGCTCCACCAGATGCTTGACACGTGTCCCACCAGAGTCGAGCCGAGCCATCAACATCTGACGCGCCTGACGCCGCCTGCCCCTCCGCCTAATGCGCCTGCTATGCTGCCACACCTGCCACGCCTCCTCGCTGAGCCAACCAAAAGGTGCCACGTCGCCTTGCTGTCTCCCACTTCACCAGCAGCATTTTTCTGATAGCCAATCTTAGCGCGACACATGTCCCACTTGTCCCATCTTGCATCAAATTTTGAAGCCACTTTCTCCACTTCCTAATGCAAGAAAATACCAATTTTTGAGCAATTTTTCTCTATAAATGGGGAATCAAAACTAGTGTAACATCATCAGATTTCAGAGTGGAAAAAAGACACTATGTTATTTTGTTTCTTTTCTTATTTCTAGTTTAGTTTTGCTTGTTTTAGGTGACAAAAATGAGTGAACTATTTTAGAAATATTGGTGAGGTTAGGGTGTAGTTGTTGTACTTCTTATTCTCAATAGTGATATTGATTCTTCTTATGCTTCATTTCCATATCTCATTAATTATTTTGTTTCTCATCTTCTAATTTCTTTTCTAAAATTATTTAGCATCTTTTACATAATTTCAGTCATGCTTTTCTTATCTAACTTAGACTGTTAATTTGTTTTAGTATATTTGTTATATTTTATGTCTTTTACTGCATTCTGCAGTGGTATTTTGTCGCTCTTGGATATATAATATAATATGCTATGAAATTAGGAGTGAGATTCAATTTAATCTAGATTAATTAATTTGTGTTTTTAACATATACATCTTCCAGTTGCAATTAATGGTGTAGAATTGCAACTGTGTTTTGAATTAATATCAATATTAGAATAGGTTTTACAACATTGCATCTCTACCTTACCATGCTCTTTATCTGATCACTTTGTCTAAACTATCATTTTAATCCACAAAATCCATCTCTTCAATTCTACTTTATTTACTAATCTAATATTTAATTGTGTTTGCCTCTCTGTGGATACGACATAGCCTGTTTACTACTGCGACCGCTTAGGAGTTTATTGGGAGATATCAAGGAATGATCAACGGCCTATGACATTTCTTTTAAGTTTTCTTTTTATTCAAATGTTGTTCAGTTCATTTTGTTAAAAATCTTATTTTATTTTTGTAAAGACATAGAATCCATTTGCTTATTAAGATTTTCTTAAATAAAGAAGCAACATTTATGTTTAAGTTTAAACACTGTGTTCTCGATAATATTATGTGATATTAGAGCGTTACAAGTGGTATCAGAGCCACAACTATATTGGCTCTTGAACGTTCTCATGAGATATACATGACAACTACAAAGGATCAACTCGCTACCAAGTAAGTATATATATATTTATATGTTTGAATATCTAAAACGATGTTTTTCCTTTTATAATCTATTTTTAGAATTTAGCACAATGGACCCAATTGTTGTTAGAAAAGTTAAGGCAATAAGGAGAATAACCGATCCTGATTGTAAGACTGAATTCGAGAAGGTGTTTTTTAGAATCAATCGAATCAACAAAGAAATAGAAAAAATTATTGCCAGTCACAAAGCCTTACTGAAAGCACATGAGAAGTTTATAGTACTCATGCACTCAGCCAAGTTACTACTAGTAGAACCAAGTTTAAAGATAGATGTAAAATGCCCTAGTCTAGTACTTTGTAAAATATTTGCATGCGCATAAGTTTATAGAAGAAAAGCCACTTATTATTAAAAACTTAGTGGGGCCTTGCTAAAACATTCAAGTTGGGCCCAATAGTTGAAAAGAAAATAATAGTTTTCATACAATGTTATAAAAATAATTAAAGTTCAAGCCCCATTGATAAGTTATGAAAATTAAAAATAAACATAACTTTATTCTTTAGAAATTGGTGTTAAACTGATCATTTTCTCGTCCATGGGTTGCCCCCACACCATACACACCCTGACGTTGGAACTCCCCACATCACCACGTGTGCCAAAGAGAAAACCTATTTGCTACCTGGAAGGGAAGGTAAGGGGGTGAGCTAAAAGCCCAGTAAGGAAGTACAAATAACGCACAAGTAAAACACAACAAAACATATTCATATTCATACATCGTCATACATCATAAGTGTCATTATCATAACCATCATCATCATACACATAAACATAATCATCATAACACAAACATCATATACATAGTCATCATAAACATAACATCATATCTTTGTGAACATGGACCGCTAACTTATCCATGTCACATCTTGAGGTAAATAGAATCTCTAGCCCTTGAATAACCTCAGTGCGTCCACCCTATGATCTACGTCTTCATATCCTTAGTAGCTCGGGTTACGTCTTCATATCCTTAGTAACCCCTTTGTTGTGTCGCATTCATCACGCCAACAACCATTACATAACAACATACAACATTCAAATCACATACCATCCAGTCATATCAACACAAAATAACATTTCGTAATTCATATCGCAAAATGTATCATCATACATAACATTCTTATTCATACAAGCCAAACTTACCATTCACAGCATAAATAACCAAAATTCTATCTAACTTCCTTACCTCAGGTCCAAGCAAAGAAAAAATTGAAAAACTTCACAACGAGCCTATAACCATAATCAAATATCATTTTTTTAGCACTACATAATACTTTCTTGTGCCCAACTCATATACCCCATGCGTGCATGGGCCATTCACATATGGTGAAAACTACTCATAATTTCCAAATAGGCATAATTACACATAAAATCACCAAAAGAATAATGCAAATTATACCTATGACATGCATGGTTTTTAAATAAAAATCATATGGTTGGATATTAGACACATTTTTTAACGTAAAAGTGCATTTGCATGCGACATGCCTACGTGGGAACATTGTTAAAAAGTGACGTTGAAAACGATAATTCCTACGCGCTTATTTCTATCGTTTTGAAAATAATGATTTAGTAACATACTTTTCTTACCATTATTTATTTCTTTAAAATCACTAAGTTGATTAAACCTCTAACATTATTTTTGTTTACCCAAAAATGGACTACCTGATGATGTGGCAAGATTGCTCTTCACATGGGAAACACGTGGCAGTTTTAAGTGAGCATATCCTCCTCGACCCTCGACCAGGAGATCATTGGCTTATCAAGTATCATAATCATGGGCGACCAGCCTGGTTGCATATATTCAGTTATTTCCTTCCAATATGCAATCTTGTAATTATGTATTAATGGTAATTTTCATTATTATATAGATATGCATGTATTAAGTGTAATTAAGGCCCATTGGCCCATGTAAACCTCCTTGAGCCTATAAATAAGTATCAAAGGGCTCAAGAAGGGGAACTCTTTTTGGTTTTTCAAACATTTGGCTTGAGAATGCTTGAGCTGAGAGATTCTAAGAGAGAAAAAGAGTGTTGTTATCCATCACAATTGTATTTATCCGAGATTTAGTGAAACTCATGAACCCTAGTTCAATGATCATTGTTCTCGGAATACTACATCAATAAGAACACTAAGTGGACGTAGGTTGTTACCATTCTGTTGGGGACGAACCACTATAAATTGTTTGTGTCGTTTATCATTTTGTCTGGAGTTCTTCTCATTTTCATCTTACTTTATATCATTTATCTGACTCTGTGTCATTGACCATTTCGAGGGTCAACAATTTTTATTTCATCAAGTAATTTATTTAGCCATTTAAAAATATAATAATTCCATTATTTAGTTTTAAATCAAATAGAAATAATAAAGGCTAGAAATTATTTAAAATACTTATAACTAGCATGTTTCCTTAGAAAATAACAATTTAATCCAATTTATTAAATTACAAACTTGGTGTGAGAAAAATATAGTTTTTAGGTGTAAGAAAAATACATTTTTATTTGTACTATTTTAAGACTTAATTTTAAGTAGAATAAATTCATAAGTGATAATCCAATAATTATTTTTGAATTTATTTAACCAAACTTTCAGCCACTATTTAATTTATTTAAAATTACAAGTGAATTAATCTCAACATTTTTCTTAATTAAAAGAAAAGAAAAATCATATCTATTAAAATGAACACTCGTGGTTATATTTAAAAATAGAATTTTTAATATTTACATAGTTTAGGGTATTAATTTATTTCAACATACAAACAAATTTCATTTTATTTAAAAATATAACTTCTCATTTTTACCAAAATTCCAGCAACAATATATACCCTCAAAATCACCATTTTGATTTTTTTTTAAAAAAACTCATATTTTCTCTAAAAATATAAAAAAAATTTGTAGGTATTTATTTGAGTAAAAAATATCATTTTAATGCATATAAAAGTTCCATTTAATTTCTTAAAACATCATAGCACTTGCAAAAATTATTTAAGCATTCAAAAACATTATTCTCATCATATTTGACATTATACACAAAATCAGCAAGTACTTCAAATCATGAAATTCATCACTTTCATCACACCTTACAAAATTCACACATTACTCATGTATGTTTAATTAATATAATTAAACACAAACCCTAGCATGCTTTTATCATTCATGTAATCCAAAAGATAACACAACTAACGTATACCCATTTAAAATCTTACAAACACCCTATCATGTTTCTAATGAGTATATACATGACATCAAATAAAATAAGAATGTCAAACATGCATCAATAACATAAAATACCAATATTCGTATATGCCTTCACATGAAACCTAGCATGTTCCTATTTCCCAAATAACATAACCAAATTCATAGAAACATCAAAAGAAACATAAGCAAAACTTCATATGTATTATCTACATATGTCTTGAGCGAGACCTATATGAGAGTTATACTCTTGAATCCAAAAAATATATAACCACCTAACATGTTTCTCATCAAGCCACCAGAACAATAGTGCAAGACATACACCAAGGCCAAAATAATCAAAACACTAGCTTTCTCTCAAAACATGATTTTCGAAAACATCCATCAATATCAAAGCAACACAAAAATAATATCCTTACCCAAAACACCAATCCACATTTCTCCAAAATAAAAATAAATAAATAAAACAACAACAACCATAGATTGAGGTAGGAATTCCAATACATCTCTTAATAGTAATCAAGAACCCAAACAAGAGTCACCACCTTGTTTGCTAGCCTCCAACATCTTATTGTTACCACCAAAACATTAGATCAAACAACCAAAATCTCACATAGATCAATATTAGGAAATCAAAACACCCTTACCCTCTTGTTGGCCGAAAAACCCTAACAACAAACCCTAAGCTCTTGTGATATTAGAACCTAGCACGACCAAGGACTTCCATTAGACTAGAACCAAGAAGAAGGGAAAAAGAAAATCACAATCCAAACCCATACCCATACCTTAGAGACCTTGAGCCCTTCTTCCTCCTCTTCTTCTTCCTTCATGTTTTCTCCTTGCTTTCTCCTCCTTCTCTCTAGAAAATGGCAGCCCCTCTCTCCCTTTCTCTCTCTAGCTTGCACACTCTCTCTCTCCTTCTCTCTAGGCCGATGGCTCCAAGTCTCCAAATGGCCTCTTCTTTTCTCTCTTCCCTTTTTATTCTAATTTGGTTTAAAATAACCTAATAAACATAATCATAAGTTTCCTCTTCTTGCTATTTTCCCTTTATTCTAATTTATTTGATTGACAAAAAAATGGAAAATCAAATCCTCCACATTCCCACCTATGCCGTTGTAACGCCCTACTGCCTTAGAGCCGTTACTAAGTGAGTTTAAAATGTGCAATTAACTCACTAATCGAGGTTTTAGGACAAAAGTGTAATTTAACCATAATCAGAGTCATAAGCTTAAGAATAAACCTTTCATTGAAAATTATAAAACGTTTAACATTTGGGATCCCAAAAAAAAAATATATTGTTTAGAAATGTTTACAACTCAGAAATATAACCAGAGTCGACTAAAGGACAAAACTTAGGTTTAGTACAAAATCCCCCAAAAGTACCGCTGGCCGTGGCAGTTAGGCAGACCAGACATGTACGTGCCGCTTGTCACGCTCACCATACTCAAGGTTGGTTGACTTTCCCCTTGCCTTTACCTGCAGCATAGAGCACCCGTGAGTCGTTGATGAGGACACCAAGACTAAAGATCCAAGTCTAGTTCCAGTTGGTCTGGTGACGAGGGCGCGAGCCAAAAGACTCAGTTTAGGAGCTTGATGAGTCTTATTGTATTTTGTCATCTTGTATTTTTTATTTAGTCTTTGTTTATTTTGTGAAAAGTCAAACACTTGACTTGTGTGAGTCCAAGAGTCCTTTTGTCTTTAATTTTCGGTTTTCATTAGGAAGACAAAAAGGCTTGTCTTTAATTTCGGTTTTCATTAGGAAGACAAAAGGCTTGTTTTTAAATTTCGGTTTTTTGCTTTAGGAAGACAAAGGGGCTTGTCTTGATGTAATTTTCGCCTATATTAGGCCTTGAAAACATTTGGAAAAATCAGATTTTGATGAAATGAAAATTGAGAGGTTTTCTTCTTGAGTTCTTGAAGAGACTATTCGAACTTATCAAGGGTATTCCTTGTGGCGTTCAATCCGACTTATGAATGTTAGAAATATGTTTATGATCCAATTTAAGCTTTGAATTTGAATTAAAAACCAAAAAATTGGGGGAAATTGGGATTTTGGAACCCTAAATTTGCAAGTGTTGATTGTGAGTTGAATTTGAAGTTTGATTGGTGTTTATAGGATGTATATGAGGTGTTATAACTGTATTAATGCTTAAATTTTTAGTTTGGAATAGGTTGGATCGGATTTGGGGAGGTTTAGAATTTCAAAAACTCCAGAGAAATGCTCTCTAGGTAGTGTCGGTCGACCAGCCTAAGGCACCCAGTCGACGAGCTTGTAGTTCGGGCAGGCATGGCCGTTTTGGCCAGACAATCGACCGGCTTGTGCCAAGCGGTCGACCGGCCCATGATGGCAGCCATATTTTGGGGTTGTTTTAAATGTATTTTGATGGGTAACCATGGGTGGTCATAAGTTGTAGCGTCCCAAAATTAGCTAATAAGGCTTAGGGCCTTTATTAGTGTGCTGGGAGGGTGATAATTGATTTAGTTATGATATTATATGAATTTGGTAATTCTGTGATTGGACATGCATGATTGTGTGTAATAATATGCATGTGGGCCCATTTCAATGAATTGGGGTGTGTTTGTAATTTTGGCCCGTTGGGGGACATAAATGTAAATATGCATGTGTTGTGAGTGAGACCCCAGTGTCATGGCGATATATTTGAGATGAGTGATCCGAGATGATACTAGGGAGCAGATTAGCAGAATAGTCACAACGGGGTCAAATACCCGTCTCGAGAGTAGCCCAGGGGTATTTTGGGTATGTTATATGTGTTGAGGGATGACCGAGTAATGGGTAGTAGTTTAGTAATAATTTGGACATGTCAGGATTAAATGGGAATTTATTAGGGACACTCGAGGAATAAGAGTGATGTGGCAAATGATGGGATTGCCCTTGATGGCATTGAGACATTAAGGATGGATTTGGGGTATTTTGGTCTTTTGGCCAAGGGATAGACCTAAGCATAGAATGACTCAGCTATTCTGGATAGTTGTAGAACTTAAGGGAAACACTTAGAAGGAAAAGAAAGATAGAACTCCTCAGCTGTTCCTCACTCTCTCTCTCGGCTCTTCCTTCCACTCTTGGTGGCTTAGGTAGTTTTGCATAAATTCTTGAGGTGTGGCTCTGAATTGTAGATGTGGATGCTTGGAGACTGAGGAATCAAGCTAGGATTAGTTGAGGATGGGTTTAGGGTCATTATTTGCAGAAGGGGTTAGTGAATTCTTGCACTTCTCTGTTGAATTATGAGTTTGATATTGATGTTCTTGAGTTTCAAACTCAAGGTTTGAATTTTGGGCAGTGATGGAGCTTTTGTTTAGCTATTACTATGGTGGTGGTGTTTAAGGTACTTGGGAATACTTGAGAGACTCAGTTATGGCTGTAGTTCATGTCTAGGGTGGAATTTTGGTGAATTGAGTTCAGGAAAAATGTAGAAAATGGTGGGATTTCTGGGTTTCAGGCTTGAGCCACGACCCTGTTCTTCAGGCACTGCAGCCCATGTGTTCGAAGAGGCTGGAAAGCCTCTGGCAGCTAGGCGCACCGCGACCCAAGAAAGGGAATGTCGCAGCCCGTGTCCCTCAACCAGTGAGGTTGTTGCCTCTGACTTGAGCGCTCTGCGGCCCTTAAGGGGCTGGGTCGCGGCTCTAGTGTCAAATGTTGGTCATTTGAGGGTTTCAGGTTTAGGAACTCAAACGTTAGGGCTCGGGAAGGATTTTATCACCCAGATTGGTAATCTAAGGCCCCGAAGACTAGAATTATATCCCAAAGTTTTTTAGTGGATTAGAGCTTGATGGATGACTATTGTTGATGCGTTGTGACTAGGTCTTACCACTCAGGCTTGGGATTAGGATCGTGCTTGGGATCACTTTGGATTGTTAGCTCAGAACACCAGGTAAGAGAACTGTTTGTACCCGTAGAGCTATGTGGTGTGTTGTACTGTATGTATTGTTTATGTTTGCTATGTCATACCTGTAATTATGACTGATCGGCAAGAGCCGAGAGCAGCAAAAGCTGGGAGAGGCAAAAGTTGGGATCGGCAAGAGTCGAGATCGAGAAGAGCCAGGAGAGGCAAGGGGCGGAGACCTGTGTTGAGCACGCGGAGTGCAAAGCCGGGAGCAGCAAGGGGTCGGGAACGGCGCTGAGCATGTGGAGTGCAAGCCGTTAGGGTGAGACCCTCCTAGGATGCTGGAATCATCCTCTCGGTGCAGACCACGAATCTAGAGCCTGGTAAAGTGCCTGGGACGGCATGGCCACTATGTGTTTAGCCTGTTGGCTGCTTTGTTATATGTTGTTGTTATATGCTGTTGTAATATTGAGTTATTGTGTGAATATACCGTCGTATTATTATGTTGTCATGTTATAATGCTAATGTGTTATTGCACTGTTGTACTGTTAAGCTGCTATGCCATTGTTCTTTTGTGTTGGTCTAGATGCTGTGTTGTTGAAGCATGCTACTAGGATCGGGTATCTGTTTGTTGCTCTTATTGAATATGAATTGTGAGATATATTTTTATTGCATATTGTGCTTAAAGTTCTCTTACTGGGCCTCAGTTCATGGGTGCTCTGTGGTACAGGTAAGAGCAAGGAAGCTGGATCTTTCAACCATGAGTTGGAGGGCATGGAGCGGTGTGTACATGTTTGGCCTGCCTAGGCGGAACACATGGTAAATGTTCGGTTTTGTCACTTAGGTCGACTGTTCTGTATTGTACTTCAGATTGTAAATGTATTTCAAAGCAGTATTTTGGGATCCCAATGTAATATTTTTACGAATTTCAATAAAGGATCAACTTTTTATACTTAAATGTTTATTGAATGAATATTTATTTTTATCCAAACACACTTTTTAATCTTAAACCTCGATTAGCGAGCTAGTGGCACATTTATAAATCACTTGGTCACGGCTCTAAGGAATGTTGTCTTGTCAGGGTTGGCAAAAATGGCACTAGTTACAACCTAACCTAATGATGGAAATAGATGGGATTACTATATGAAAGACTTTAGAAGTATTATCCTCCAGTCTCTGAGGGAGGTTTGGACCCACTTAGAATTGAACAGTGGACGAGCATGGTTAGCCTCATCTTCGGCTATATATAAGAGTGAAAGGCAATGATGGAGTGGCTTGTGCCACGTACATTTTGCAGGAGGTTGCTTGAACATGGTGGGAAGTTATATCCCAGACTCGAAATATTGTCATGATGGGTTGAAAGGAAACTCAGACAAAGGTTCAGCGAGAGGCACTACGGTGACGCAATTTGAGTTGCAAGGACTGATGAATTTATGAACTCGGTTAAGAGTATGACAGTGACAAGGTATGTTAATGAGCTTTGTAGATCGACCAAATCTATGTTTTGTTTGGTACCAATGGATGAGGCTCGAAAAGGGCGATCCACTCGAGGATTGAACCCTTGGATGGCCAGTGTATTAGGATCGTTCTAGTGTAGGAGATTGTTACCTACGCTTGGGCAGTAGGGAGGACCCTTATTATAGAGGACGCAGGAATCGAGACATGAAGTAAGAGTGCCGATGGGCAGAAATCTCGGCCAAAGGTATCATTGTTTTCTGAAGCAAATAGGGGCAGAGGCCCAGTAACCAGGAAAGAAAGATCTCTAATGGTTCTATTACTCCTGGTCCTGATAGGAGAGTTCATAGGCTTCAGGGCGGTCGTTGGGACGACTGTGAGGTCCAAAGGGGTTACATGGTATGTGTTGGGCGCAGGAGACATCATGTGAGTGAGTGTTGAATGAAGGCATGTTATTAATGAAGAATAGTAGGGCTTATCAAGGAGAGTTGTCCGAAGACATAGACAAAAGAACTAAAGAGTACAGATAACTCTACCCCAGCTTGAGTGAATGTTTTATGAGGAATATGAGGTGATCTTGAATTGTGATTTGCCGATTAAATAAGAGACAACCATGGATTGAAGAAGAAGATGGTGACTTCCGAGGTTTAAAGGAAAGGGCCTGGTTGTAGTTGCTGGGTGCCTAGCTGTTGAGGAAGATACCATTGAGGTTATATCAGATAGACCAGACGAATACCGAATCGACGGTTAAGGTTTCAGATGGGTTCATGAGGATTCGGTGGGATAATGGTCGCATTTAGGGAAAAAAAGTGTCTCACGAAATTAAGGTGGAGATAGAAGTTGTATCCGAGACATTACGAAGTATAGCACTAGCTCAGCGGAAAGAATTAAGGTTCAGTTGAAGAAGTGTTTGACTTGAGGGTTGATCGGACGAAGCATTTTATCATGGGACACGTCAATACGGTTTGACAAGAAAAGGGGCCAAGTCTGTGAGGATAAGATAATGTTTTCAAGAATTACCCAGTTAAGGATCAAGGCAAGAGGTGTTTCAAGAATTTCCTCTTGCACTAAGTAGGGTATGATGGAGTCTTGGTAAAGGCTTCTAAATTGACCAATGCATCAGTGGCTCAGGTAAGTTCGTTAAGCAGAGAGTACAGGGATAATGTTGATGAGTCATATTCAGATCGATCAAGGATGTTTCAGACTACTCCCAGCTAGAAGCAGAAGACGAATAACATCCTTATTGATAGTACCATGGTTAAGGAAACAAGGTTACAGGTAAGGTTTCAAGAGAGACAAGTTCCAATTTCTCTAGAAGATGTTCAGGGTCATGTTATGGGAGGTAATGAGATCATGTATGAGGTAATTAAGGTGGAAACCATAAGGAAATTTTTAAAGGAACACCATGGGGGCAAAAAGCATAGTGAAACCGGAGGGACACATCTACTACTGTATGAGGTATCTTTAAGGAAATCTATACTTTGACTGAGGCAACATTAGAACATAAAGTTGATCTGAATGGATGGCTGCGTACCAGATTTTCAGAGTTGGTATAAAGACTGATTCGCATATCATGATATTAAAGTTTGTATGTATGGATTGGTACAGGAGAACGATGCGAGAGACATCGTCCTTGCTTAGAGTGTGGAATTCTGGTGCAGTATGTTATGAGTTAAGGGGCGTCGTGTGTAACTGAAAGAGTGATCGTTGGCACCTTACAGTGCATGGCAAGCTGATAGTATGAAGTAATGACTGAGTTTGATTTGGAACTAGCGGTTGATAGTTGGTAAATATATTCCTATGAATGAACAGTGAAACGCAGGAAGAGGATCTTGTAGGAAAGGTTAAGAACCCTCTACTACTTTGGAATAAATGAGTTAAATTATGCGGTTCAAATGAGTGTTCTGAAGGATATTTGCAATGAGGGAAGATGTGGGATGAACCTTAAATCACCCCTTACGGGTATTACATCCAAGAAGTTGAATGGATGTTGAAACTGCACTATGTATATCGGGAGGCACATGGCCTAATAATTTAGTAAATAAGAGGTAATAATCAGAGGCCAGAAGGGCTATTATGATTCTAGTGTATCCTGGAGTTAATATAAAGGGATATGATTATAAACGCTAGGGGTGGACCACCTTGGGTCACAGATGAGGTAAGTAAATACAAAAGTTGTGATTTGACCTATTTGATTAGCACACCATGGTTGGTGTGAGTGAGGTATCAAAAGAGAGAGTGGGTACGAGAGGAGACTATACATCTCCATTGGACACCAAGGGTGATAGTGTCAGATTGGAACCCATGAACTTCTAGGTTCTGGAAAAAGGGGGTGTAGAGTGACTCCGAATAGAATATTGTGAGAATGGGAATGAGAAGTACTTACTTCAGACAGTGAACTTAGGGACAAGAAGTACCCTACACCAGGAATGACTCCAAGACCAATGAAATTATTAAGAAATATTAAGGTCAGGAGTGTCTGCGTTATTACAAGGATATGAGAATTCAATGTGGAGTTCCGAGATTGTGAAATTTGTGTCCTCTGTGTGTTATGGACTAACAAGAGTATGATGGTTCAGGAAGGAAAAGAGGAGTTTGACTCTAGAGTTGATTTATGTTTATGAAATCCTAATAATGATTAGGCCAGGGGCGTATAATTTGGCCTTACCCCATTACAAGTAGAGGCTTACGAGATGTTACTGGTGCCAATATTGAAGAAAGGGATGACAAGTACAACCCCTGATTAGGTAAGGAGACCCTGGAAACTTAGTGGAACTTACTATGTAAGGAAAAGCCAGTGAAATTTTGGATATATAAAAAAGAAGGTCTTACAGATTAAGACTATTGTACTTGTGCGAATGTTGCAAGTAACGACAAAGCAAAAGACCTGAATCTGGGATTATAGTCAGGTTTGCGGGATTAGTGTTCCGACGTATGTGAATAAATTTCGAGCACGAAATTCTAATGAGGAGGGGATAGTTGTAGCGTCCCAAAATTTGCTAATAAGGCTTAGGGCCTTGATTAGTGTGCCGGGATGGCGATAATTGATTTAGTTATGATATTATATGAATTTGGTAATTATGTGATAGGACATGCATGATTGTGTGTATTAAATATGCACGTGGGCCCATTTCTGTGAATAGGGGCGTGTTTGTAATTTTGGCCCATTGGGGGGCATAAATGTAAATATGCATTGTTGTGAGTGAGACCCCAGTGTCATGGGGATATATTTGAGATGTGTGATCCGAGACGATACTAGGGAGCAGATTAGCATAATAGTCCCAACGGGGTCAAATACCCGGCTCGGGAGGAGCCCAGGGGTATTTTGGGTATATTGTATATGTTTAGGGATGACCGAGTAATGGGTAGTAGTTTAGTAATGGTTTGGACATATCGGGATTAAATGGGAATTTATTAGGGACACTCGAGGAATAAGTGGGATGTGGCAAATGACGGGATTGCCCTTGGTGACATTAAGACATTAAGGATGGATTAAGGGGTATTTTTGTCTTTTGGCCAAGGGATAGACCTGACCATAGAATTACTCAGCTATTCTGGATAGTTGTAGAACTTAAGGGAAACCCTTAGAAGGAAAAGAAAGACAGAACTCCTCAGTTGTGCCTCACTTTCTCTCTCTCGGCTCTTCCTTCCTCTCTTGGTGGCTTAGGTAGTTTTGGAGAAATTCTTGTGGTGAGGCTCTGAATTGAAGATGTGGAAGCATGGAGACTGAGGAATCAAGCTAGGATTAGTTGAGGATGGGTATAGGGTTGTCATTTGCAGAAGGGGAAAGTGAATTCTTGTGCTTCTCTGTTGAATTATGATTTTGATATTGATGTTCTTGAGTTTCAAACTCAAGGTTTGAATTTTGGGCTGTGATGGAGTTTTGGTTTAGCTATTACTATGGTGGTGTTGTTTAAGGTACTTGGGAATACTTGAGAGACTTAGTTATGGATGTAGTTCATGTCTAGGGGGAAATTTTGGTGAATTCAGTTCAAGAAAAACGTAGAAAATGGTGGGATTTCTGTGTTTCAGGCTTGATTCGCGGCCCTGTTCTTCAGGCACCGCGACCCATGTGTTCGAAGAGGCTGGAAACCCTCTGGCAGCTAGGCGCGCTGCGGCCCAAGGAAGGGAATGTCGCGACCCGTGTCCCTCAACCAGTGGGGCTTTTTCCTCTGACTTGAGCGCACCGCGACCCTTAAGGGGCTGGGCCACAGCTCAAGTGTCAGATGTTGGCCATTTGAGGGTTTTAGGTTTAGGAACTCAAACGTTAGGGCTCGGGAAGGATTTTATCACCCAGATTGGTAGAATCTAAGGTCTCCGAGAATAGAATTATATCCCAAAGTCATTTAGTGGATTAGAGCTTGATGGATGGCTATTTCTGATGCGTTGTGACTAGGTCTTATCGCTCAGGCTCAGGATTAGGATCGTGCTTGGGATCGTTTTGGATTGTCGACTCGGGACACTAGGTAAGAGAACTGTTTGTACCCGTAGATCTATGTGGTGTGTTGTATTGTATGTATTGTTTATGTTTGTTATGTCATACCTGTGATTATGACTAATCGGCAAGAGCCTGGGCGCGGCAAGGGGCCGAAACGGTGTTGAGCACGCGGAGTGCAAAGCCTGGAGCGGCAAGGGTCTAGGAATGGCGCTGAGCATGTGGAGTGAAAGCCGTTAGGGCAAGACCCTCCTGGGATGTTGGAATCATCCTCTCGGGAATATGGCATGAACGCCTGAGAATGTGCATGATTATGATTATGCTTGTGAATATGGACTCAGCATGTTGAATGCTTTGTACTTGGATATTTGATGAATGATATATATATGCTGGTTTGCATTATCTAATTGAGAAAGGCTTGACTTATTCGTCATGGACGACAATAGCGCCAAGCGCTGGTCGAAAAGCAGTGACTTATTAGTCAAGGGCGGAAATAGCGTAGAGAACTGGTAGAAAAGCATTAACTTATTAGCTAAGGTGATTGGCTATGGCCATTTTCTTCTTACGATTGGTGTTGGTGTGGCCATCTAGGATTATTTGGATTCACGCAATGGAAGAAGTAGGTCAACACTGGCGAGTCCTGCCTCTTCTTGAGTATTGGGGAAGTAGCAAGGGTCACTCTTTACGGCGACGAGTGGTGATTGTTGTGTCTAACACTTTGTCTTGTGTTATCACTTCGAGGGTTGCTACATGGAAGTGCTGAATTTCGGTATAACAAAAACTTTTACTTTTAAGATAGAAACAACCTTAAGTTCTAAAGGAGATGACTTATAATTACTAATTTGTAAATGCATATACATTTTTGTTTTTGAAATAATTTTTTCATTTGGTGGTGATTGTATTTCAATTTTGAGTGTGGAACCAAAAAGGTGGTAACAACAAATATAATAGGTGGACCAGGTTATGCAATAATAGCTAAGAATTAAAACTTTTTATGATAATTAATATTTATATTTAATATATTCTAGATTTCCTGATGTAAAGTATAATTTACAAATTGATATTTATATATGTTGTTTAATTTATATATGAAGGGTGGCTTAAAAAGTAATGTTTTATGTTATGAAAAATATTAAAGTAAATATGTTACCTCAGTATGCGGTCAAGTACATACGAAATTTGGTTTGAACGAAATACATAAAACGTGTTCAACAACATAAGAGGCTGTGGTTTAAGAATAAAAAACTCTTCTCCTTCAAAAAAGAAAAAAGAAAACTCCTCATCATAATTATTCATTTCCTCCAATCTCATTATTAATATTCATTTGAAAAAACTTTCTACATATATTGGATCATTATATATTAATCAATAAAGTGACCGGTGTAATTAAATAAAGCTGATGATCAAAAGTTGGTTGGTTGTACAGACCAATGCGGCCAATAATATCTCCATCGTATAAGAAATTTGAATTTGTTAAGTTTGCATAATTAATACTTAAAAAACAAAAATGAGCATATGTGTCTAATATATAAGTACCTGAATGCTCTTTACGATTGGCCTTCTACTGCGGTTGATTTTCCTCGCAACTTTCAGCAAAGACGAGTAATTAGCCCTCAATAGCCTCCAAGGTAAATATATGCATAAGAAACTTGAGAATAGGAATAAAAATATCCGACGAGAACTTTTGAAATCGAGACGTGTTAAATATTATATCTCAAAACGTTACATATAGATTTAACAAGAAAAATTAACAATGCTTCATTGAATAGTAGCCAATTTATAACCTGTTTGGAGAAGTTGTGATTCAAAAAAGACAATGCTGCACTCACTAGTTACCATTGCATCTCTTCAAAAGTGAGGTTGTGAACCAAATTTGACAATGCTTTTCACTGATAAAGAAAACAAGTATTTCCCTTTTGAAAGGAATTGCTTATATTCTTAATTTTAATAATTATTACATTTTAAAAAATTAATAATTATTATTTTTATACATTTTGTGAATACAATTTTTTTTTTTATAAAATACTATTTTATCATTTCGAATTTGTATTCTTTATTAAAATTAAATTTATATTATATGTATAGATTGTTTAGTTTATTTTTTATAAGATAGTTTTTAATATACACACAAATGTTTTAATTTTAAATTTATATGTATGTAATCCATTGAATAAATTAAAAAGAAAATAAATGGAAAAAGACAAAATGAGCAATTCAGCTAACTAACACAATTGTAACTTTGGTGGATTTAACTAAAATTATTGAAAATTTAATTGATGACAAGTTCAATTAATTACTATTTGCAAAGGTTAACAACATATTCAGACTAAAATTATTAAAAATTTGCTACATATTCAACAATAATAATTTTTTTTTATTATTATTATTACATTTGATGATCTTTTTGACAATCATGATAAAAAATTAAAAGGACAACTATACTATAAAATAATAAGAGGAAATAGAGAACAATAACAGATATATCGTTGATTAATATTACTTTTATGGGATAAACATATAAATAAGACTAAATTATTTGTAAGATTATAAATAAACAAAAATTAAGTTGCAGAATCCTCGTTGCTTTTAATATGACATAAAATTGTTATATATAATATAAATTTTATATACAATTTAATTTAAATAAAAATACAAATAAGAATGATAAAATAGTATTTTATAAGGGAAATTGTATACACCAATGCATTCAAATAATAATTATTAATGTTAAAATATATATTGATAAACATATTTTCTTTATTTGTTTAATATAAATAATAAACTATTATTTGTCCAAAACAATAAAATTAAATTAAATTAAATTAATGTTGGAAAAGATACATTTGTAATATATTTTCTTAAACTGGAAGGTAAGATATACATAAGTTAAAATAATATAGCTACAAAAATACAAGGAGCGTCTGTTGTATGAGGATCCTGATTTATTTCGAAGTGGGACCCACCTTAATTTTCCAACTGTTATCATATTTAAAAATGTTTTAGAGTTATCTCTTAAAACAATTACCTAAATTTGGCAGATGGCAGTAAAAGGATTTTTAAAAACAACATTACGGTACTTGCATTTTCATCACCTGCACGCTAGAAATCTCCCTAATTTTTATTTAATCGTGAGTAGAGTATTGTTACACCATAATATCAAGATTAAATAAATAGTCTCGAAATGTAGGCTCGTAAAGAGTAAGCTCGGGAATAACAAGTATTATCAGTACACTTGTTCAGATTGTTGAACAATTCCAGATCTGGTATCAGCATGAGTTGTAGAGTCGAAGATACCAACCTTCTCTGAGGGAGGAGTTCGATCGACTTAGCGAGTGAGGAGGAGGCAACAACTGAAATGATGAGCTTGAAGCTATGAGTGATCTCGAAAACGCATTAAGGCAATGTTCGAGCTCGATTACGCATTTACCACACGGAAAATAAGTCAGGAAATCTCTATTTCTTTGGCATTCGTTAAAACCGTGTGATGAATCCCTGTTTTTATAGGATTATTATTTAAATAATGAATTTAATTTGTATTATTAATTCAGATATTTTTTTTAATTTAAATATTTGATTGTAACTTCTTTGAATTAGGGGGAAGATATTCTTACAACCAGGTTTATAAATAGTCTGGACTAGGACATTTTTACTCATGCGCAATTTTGTACTGAGAAGAGACTTTGTCAAATTGCTTTCATTTGAAGCTTTTACAGAGTGTTCATAATAATAGTGACTCGTTGATGTAGGCAGATTTTAACTGCTGAACTACGTTAAAAATCTCTGGTTTCTTCTATTATTCCTAAATTAAATGTTTATTGCTCTACATAATTTGGTTGACGAAAAACAGCGTCAACAGTTTGGTGCTTTCATTGAAAGCATTAAGCAATATTTTGTATTGTTTAGTAAAAACCTCATGCACATCATCAATGGCCGCCATGAACATCCTCGGAACTAGCGGGTGACCGTTACCTCAAATCCCCGAGGAGCGT
Source organism: Humulus lupulus (assembly GCF_963169125.1). Classification (NCBI taxonomy): domain Eukaryota; kingdom Viridiplantae; phylum Streptophyta; class Magnoliopsida; order Rosales; family Cannabaceae; genus Humulus; species Humulus lupulus. Next base: position 160,249,011 of record NC_084802.1, on the reverse strand, counting down.
ACTCCTCAAACTGAGAACCACCCTCGGAGGCCTGGAAAGCAATCTGTGGTGGATTAGAGCCCCGATGAGGGGAGTGCATCATCAGCCTCAAGGGGACAGCCTAGTCAGACCCCTAGGCTTGATGAAGACTTGTATTACAATCCTAAAAGGTACGTGATAATAGGGAATTAGAAAATCGCAAATTGCGCGAATAGTTGGCCGAAGCTAGACGACTAAATGAGGAGTTGGCGAGGCAAGCCGCTGAAGTATAGGTACCACCAAGGAGGGCCAGAGGACGACCTTGGGGGAGTATGGCTGCCAAGATGGCCGAGCAAAGGGCCCAACAAGCTCAACCGAGACCTGGGACAAACACCGACAATGGTTGACCTGGAAAGAATGCTCGGAACCTTGTTAGGAATAATCTTACGGGAAGCGTTCGTGCAGGAACTAGGAATAACCAAGCTCCTTCGATAGCTTAGAATGATAACCCAGAACCTGTCATGAACAACCCGAAGCCTGCCCGGGTTAACTCTGAACCTTCCCGACCAAATAACGAGGGGCCACCGCCCTCACAAATAATGCATCCACCCTCTCCAATAAGACATCCCTCTCTAGCGTGAAAGGTACCCCAACCAGTTCCCTGTGAGAACCGAGCAGGGTATCGAGTACCTCTGAGGCCCTCTCGGAGTGCTCGAAGTGGGATCTAAGACAGAAGCCATAGGGTTCGACCTGAGCACAAGGGTGAACGTGAGGCCCCGTGAGAGGCCCATCAAGAACATAGACCATCTCAGCGATCTAGAAGTTGTATGTCGAGATCACAAACAACCGGGGTGAGGGTGCAAGTATAAAACCCACCTCGTAATAACCAAGCCACACAACAACATCCAGATAGGAATGTTAGTTTCCTTAGTGGACGTTAGAACTATAGCAGGTCGGTGAGTGTGTATAACACCGAGCCTAGAGATTACGAGAACGATTATCCTGACCTTCGAGGCAATCTAATCTAATCTGCCAAACTCGGACCTAACGACACACTTAAATAACCGGAGAGAGCCTATACGACAATTATATGGGAATTAGTATAATCCTATACTGAGACAAGGAGATGGAGTTCTTACGAACAATAACCAGCTGCCGCTGGTGCAAGCTCCCCCTCTCGTGGATTTGGTCCAAGAGAGGATCAACCGACTTGAAGAGGTGTTCAGGCTCCATCAAAAGGGGGAAAATAAGGAAAAGGCTTACAATTCTGATGAGGAGCTCGAGCCTTTTGCTCCCCACATCTCAAATACCCCCTTTCCTCATGGCTTCAAAATACCCCATGTGGCACCTTATGATGGGACTACCGACCTAGGCATCCACATGAGTACATTCAATATGGTAATGCGAGCCTGTAACGTCGGATAGGAGCTCTGATGTATGCTTTTCCCGTCCACACTCACTAGACTAGCGAAAAACTGGTTTCACAAATTCCAGATACACTCGATCTCATCATGGGAACAACTGTCCCGGGAATTCAAGAAGCAGTTCCAGGTTGTGAAGAGTATCAACCCCGAGGCATTAGCATTGACTAATGTCAGGTAGTAGCCAGATGAGTTGTTGAAAAGTTACCTGGCAAGGTTCAACATAGAAGTGGCACGAGCTCGAAATGCCGATGACATCGGTCATCTCATGGAAGTACGAGCTAGAGTATTGCCAAGGATTCTCCTTTGGGATGACATGCAAAGGAAATCCATGAGGCCAATAGCCAAGTTTAATACTCGAGCTCAGAGGTTTGTAAATGTAGAAAAGGGGAGGTCAGTAATCAAGCTGACTTCACAACCCATAATAACTACAATGAGAAACGTCAACTTAGCCACCACCTCGGCTACACCCTCCACGTCGCGATCCTCAGAAGATAACCCTTGCAAGAGAAATAAGAATGAAGGGACTAACTTGGAGGCTGGCAGGGGTAAGAAAAATAAGGGAAAATAATACTTCTCCATTTATATAGTTTATATCGAGCTCATAGATACTCAGGAAAACATATTTGTTACAAACAAAATCAGGCCCCTTTCAGATGACTTGACTCGATGCGAAACCTGAACTCCAAAAGGAATGCAAACAAGTTCTACAGGTTTCACAGGGATATCAGTCATACCACTGATGAATGCAGATAGTTAAAAGATGAGATCAACGGTTTGATCTCGAGAGGATACATCAGGCAGTATGTCTGAAATAGAAATCCGGCCCAAGCTTCGCTTGGACAAAAGGTAGTTCCAACATAGCTTGCCCAACAAACTGTGGCCCCACATATGAGAGAGGACAACCGACCTCCCCCAATCGATGGAGAAGATGTAATAACCATCGTGGGGGACCGTATATCGTAGGGTTGGGTAGGAATTCCTAGAAGAGGTATGTCAATGAGCTCAAATGAGGATGGATCTCCCTATGAACTTGAACCCCAAGCTACAAAACAATAGAGGCTTGAATCCAAACCCATTACTATCATCGAAGAAGACGCCTCACACATCCAATTCCCTCATAATGACCCTCTAGTTGTTACCTTTTAGCTCGCCAATAAGAGATTGCGCAGAGCCCTGATCGATAATGGGAGCATAGTCAACATCCTCTATAAGGCCACTCTGGAAAAAATGGGACTTTCCCTTCGGAACCTAAAGGCCTGCGCGACAACATGTGGATTTTTGGGGGAGAGAATAGCCAGTACGAGTTCTATCGAGCTCTTAGTGACCTTGGGAGACTATCTAGATTCAATAACAAAGAAAATGGAGTTTATCGTAGTTGACACTCCTTCAACCTATAATGTATTGCTCGGGAGACAACCCTTGATTACGTTGGGGGCAGTTACATCTGTTAGGCACCTAGCTATAAAATTCCCAACATCCAGTGACATTGGAACACTAAAAGGAGACCAACTGGACGCCCGAGAATGCACAGGCACTGGTTGTCATTAAAAAAATAAGCGAGACGGTGTACGAGGTCGAAGAAGAGATCGATCCCGTGATAGATGAGGACAGGGTTGATCTCAGGCCAATTGAAGAGCTTGAAGACATTGAGCTCAATGATAAGGACACCACTAGGGTTGTAAAGATAGGGAAGAACCTTCCAAAGGATGCGAGATAACAATTAATTCGCTTCCTGAGGGAAAACCAGGATGCGTTTGCATGGTCGCACTTAGATATGATTGGGATCATCCCAAAGATTATAATCCATGCGTTGAACATAGACAAAAACTTCCCACCTAAGCAACAGAAAAGACGGCTTCTAGATGACAAAAGGAAGAAGGCCGTGAAAAAGGAGATCAAAAGACTAAAAGCAAATTTGTTTATCTGAGATGCTTTCTATCCGGATTGGATAGCAAATCCAGTTCTAGTCCCAAAGCCCAACGACAAGTGGCGAACTTGCATTGACTATTTGGACCTCGACAAGGTGTGTATAAAGGATTGCTTTCCCCTACTTCGAATCGATCAACTCGTGGATTCTACTGCGGGCCACAACATCATGTCATTCATGGACGCATATTCTAGATATAACCAAATAGCCATGCATGCACCTGATCAGGATCATATGAGCTTCATGACCGATAAAGATTTATACTGTTACAATGTGATGCCCTTTGAACTCAAGAATGTCGGGGCCACATATCAAAGACTGGTAAATAGGATGTTTGCCGAGAAAATATGAAACAACATTGAAGTATATGTGGACGATATGCTGGTCAAGTCTAAGAACAATTGTAACTATGTTGATGATCTCGTAGAATGTTTTTAAATACTCTGAAAGTACAACATGAGACTTAACCCACAAAAGTTCTCATTTGGAGTATCTTTGGGAAAGTTTCTTCGATTTATAGTAAACGCTCGGGGCATAGAGGCAAACCCGGATAAGATAAAGACTTTAATTGATATGCCTTCACCTTATAAGCATAAAGATGTCCAGAGTTTAATTGGATGAATGGCAGCCTTAAGTTGGTTTATATCGAAATCTACAAACAAATGCCTTTCGTTCTTTAATCTTTTGAGAGGGGGTAAAAAGTTTGAATGGTCAGATGAGTGCGAGCTCACTTTTCAAGCCCTTAAAAAATACCTCGCTGAACCACCAATCTTATCCAAACCAGTCACAGGGGAAATATTGTACTTATACCTCGCGACAACCGAGCATGCAATTAGTGCAGTACTTGTTCGAGAGGATATGAAAATACAAAAACCCATCTATTATGTCAACAAAAGGTTACTGGGGGTATATTCGAGGTATCTGTTGATGGAAAAACTATCCTTGTGTTTAATACATGAATCCCACAAACTCCTACCCTACTTCCAAGCACATCCTGTACACGTGTTGACTAATCAACCATTGAGGTAGGTCTTGTCGAAACCTGAGGCATCTGGGAGACTATTAAAATGGGCGGTCAAACTAGGACAATTCTAGATCACGTATCACCCGAGAAAGACGATCAAAAGACAGACCTTGGCAAATTTAATAGTTAAATGTTTAGGAATCACCAACGAGGAAGTCATAACCCCAGCCCACGAGCTGTGGAGACTTTACGTCGATGGCTCTTCAAACGAGAATGAGTCGGGGGCAAGAATTATCTTAATTACTCCGTAGGAAATCATTTTCATTCAGCCTTATGGTTTGGGTTCGAGGCATCAAATAACGAGGCTGAATACGAAGCACTATTAGCAGGATTTCAGATAGCTTTTGAGCTAAAAGCAAAAGCCATTCACTACTATACTGATTCCCAGTTGGTTGCCAACCAAGTCTTAGGAGAATACCAGGCTCGTGGAGTTAAAATGGCAACTTACCTGGAGAAGGTCAAAGCAGTAATCGGGCAATTTGAGTTTTACGCCATAGAACAGAATTTGAATGCTGATGCTTTTGCTCGACTCGCCACAACCAAGGAAGCCAATACACTCAATGTGGTACCGATTGAATTTCTTTCGATGCCGAGCATAGTCGAGCCTGGTAAGGATGGCGTTAACATGATAGACTCGCAACCTACTTGGATGACCCCCAAAATAGACTACCTTGAAATCGGGAGCTTGCCAGTGAACCTGAACGGGGCAAGAAAGCTACTGTACAAGATACCAATGTACACTATCATGGAGTGGAGACTATATAGAAGAGGATATTATATGCCATTGTTACGGTGTGTAAATCCACCCGAAGCTAGAATTTTTTTACAAGAAATCCATGAAGGATTTTGCGAAGATCACACTAGGGGGACTAGTCTATCGAAAAAGGTAATTAGGAAAGGATACTTCTGGCTTATAGTAAAAGCGCAATCGTTCGAATACGTCAAACACCATGACAAGTGTCAGTGATTCGCTTCAATCCCGCGAGCTCCACCAAATGAGCTCACCATGATGAGCTCCCCGTGGGCATTTGCAATATGGGTAATCCACCCCATTGGATCCCTACCAACAGGGAAAGGGGGAGTAAAATATGTCATAGTGGCTCTTTATTTCTTCACTAAGTGGAATGAGGTCTAACCTCTGGCCACAATCACCTCGAAGAAAGTCATGGACTTCGTGGTAAAAAGTATAATCTACAGATACGGGTACCAAGGAAAATAGTGTTAGACAATGGAACCCAATTTGATAGTGAACTTTTTACATAGTTCTGCGAAAAGAATGGGATAATCAAGAGATTTTCCTCAGTAGCCCATCCACAAGAAAATGGCTAGGTCGAAGCTGTGAACAAGACTCTGAAGAGCTCCATTAAGAAAAGGCTTGAAGAAGCTAAAGTGAAATGGCCAGAAGAATTACCACAAGTCCTATGGGCTTATAGAACAACAACTCGAACCTTAACAGGACACACTCCCTTCTCCCTGGCTTATGGTTGCGAAGCTATGCTGCCCATTGAGGTTGAAATCCCAACGATCAGACGCAATGCATACGACCAGACCTCAAACCAATCTTAGCTCGAATAAACTCCAGACCTAATTGAAGAAAAGCGAGATGAAGCCCAACTTAAAAACTCCACATACCAGCAAAGGGCCACAAGGTATTTTAATAAGAGGGTTCGAGACAAACACTTTTGATTGGGAGATCTGGTGCTTAGGCGCGTGTTTTTGGACACACGAGAACCCTCTGCAGGTGTAACGTCCTCCTAATCTAGGATCGTTATACTGTGTACTTTAAATAGTGTAAGACTTGCTAATCAAGTCATTTGCTTATAAACGTGTGACCAAGGTTAATATCAAGGGTTAGGGTTAAAATTTTTGGTCAAATGAACTATTGAATTTTCATTTAAAAAGTTTCATACATACTTGGGATCCCAAAATATTACAAACAACCATTTAAAAGGGTGTATATACATCAAAAGCTACAATCGACCAACCTAAGCAGCAAAATCAGGGATACAACCCTAGTTCCTCTGAGATATCTCAGTCGTGGTGCACGAGTAGCCGCATATGTACACGCCGCCACCGAAGCTCTCCAACTCATGGCTGGTCAAGATTTCCTTTTCCCTTACTTGCACCACATAGCACCCGTGAGCCAAAGATCAGCAAGAAAACTTAAACATGTGTATGAATAGAAAATACAGATTTCCAAATACTAATCTAGCATGCTCAGCAGTAATAACCTACTCATGCATGCATACAATTACAAATAAATGGTCATTTGACCATTTTGGGGCCGCTGCCCTGAATAGTTGACCTTAGAGTCAACCCCGAGATCCTATGCCCTATCTATATGACCATAGAGTCACCTGGGGCCCTCGCCCTTAGCTCTGAGTAACTAACCATAGAGCTAGTCAAACGCTTTGCTTTCCAGCGACCATAGGGTCGGTCAACGTAATAGTACGTTGCTGATTTGGGCCTAAGCCTTTCGACCAACGCGCTATTGCCACCCTTAACTAATAAGTCAAGCCCTGAACCAGGTATTCAGATATGGATATAGATAAGCATACTTCAGACAATACACATATGCATACATATTAATCATATAACACCATCAATTAAATGTAAACATAGTAATAACCATGTTCTCTAACGGGGTCGTGCCCTAGCTACGCAGACCATGCGAATAATCATTTAACACTTAGCCAGCAACGAAATATTCAAGTATGTTTAATCAACAAGCGTAATCATAACTCAAACACATACATTCGGAAGGGCCCATGCCCTATTCATAATTATAACCAACAATCGGGCCAAGCCCTAATCACATATATCGCGTATTGCCTGCAGTTTTCTTACCTTAGGTTCGAGTTCAGTGTAAAATAAGGATGACCTCAAGCACGATCCCTGTTCCGGGCCCCTACCAATAACCTAGTCACAACCATAATATAGGATCCCATCAATAACAATCAAATAAAGGCTTCTAGACCGAGTCCTAACGTCTGGGATGTCGAATTCCACTAAACCATGTAATAGAATCTATCAAGAGCCCTTAGGTTTAAATTCCCGTTACTCAAGACTTATGGTGGCTAAAACAGCCCAGGCATATCATGACTTGCCCTTAAGGGCCGCGACGCACCTCCCAGATTAGAGGCTCCCTCCTTCTTGGAACCTGGACACGGGCCGTGACCTGCCCTAGAGGGTCGCGGCACGACCCCGAAGCAGAAACCCCCCTCTAGCCTGGGTTCGGTTGGGTCGCGGTGCCCTACGAACAGGGCCTCGACCTGACCTTGCGAACCCAAAATTCCTCTGATTTTCTCTATCCAAACTCAATAAAAGCCACCCCAAATCCATCTAGAACAACAATAAAATCCTCAGAGCAATATCAACTTAATACCAGTAACAAAACCCCAGCTGAATACACTCAAAACTCCACCCAAAAATACAAATTCAAACCTTGAGCCACAAAGCTCAAGAACACTAAGAAGCCTTAACAAAACTCAATTAAAATAGAGATTGAAGCTTTACCTCTACTGTGAATGATGATTTCCTAGCCACAACCAATCTCGAATCCTAACCCGAGTTTTCAATTCCTTGGTTTCCTCAAGATTTCCCACACCAAAGTTGAGAGAAAGTGATGAGAGAGAGAGAGAGAGAGAGAGAGTCTGTTGGGAGTGAGGGAGAAGTTGAGTGTTTGTTGTGTTTGGTTTTTCTTTCTTAAGGCTTAAGTAATCTTATGTTAATCTCGAGGCTCGAGGTACAAAAAACATCCCTAAGGGAAAAATGGTGAAAATCCGCGACTAATCTCACTAACTCCAAATATATCCTCGAATACTTATTCCCGTTACCCAATAATGTATTAGCTACCCACAATAACCCTTGACTCGGTCCGAGTCGGGTATTGGGTCCCGTTGCGACTTTCCTGCTAACTTGCTCCCTAGGATCATGTCGTGTCGAGTAACCCAAATAAACCCACATAATAATGTGGCCTCTCACATATATCACATATATGTACATATATACAATTTTGCCCATAATGGGCCAAATTACAAAAATTGCCCTTCTAATAAGAAACGGGCCCACATGCATATCTCGTCATATTATCATACAACTCACATAATCACATAATCACATAATTACACACAAAATAACTCGTATAAGCATATAAATCCATTAATTGTCATCCTAGCCCCCTAATCAAGGCCCTAAGCCTTATTAGGTAATTTGGGACGTTACAGCAGGCATACTTGGGCTTAAATGGGAGGGACCCTACCAAATTGAATCCATTATTCGACCTGGTGTCTCTAAACTAGTGAGTTTAAATGGATAATTGGTTCCCTGAGCTTGGAATGGTGTCTATGACCTAGTGTCTATGACCTTATTACCAGTAATGTAGGAATGATGTTTATTCAGTTGTAACCAAGCTTGTACTTAATTTTTATGTTTTATTAATAACGCACTGATTCTTATTCCAATTTTATATTCTTATAGTTATAATTTTTGCAAGCTCTCAAAATTCAATAACCTAAGATTGAAATAATAGGATATTCATGGGGCATAAGTGGTATACAATCATACCATAGTCTAAAAAATATAGCATCAATAAAAATAAAATTAATAACAGTGTATGGATTATTAACCAAACACGAATTAAACAAGTCTAGAACAAACCAGCAAACTCTAATCGATATGACTAAAAGTTGGAAATCTAGATAAACCAACTAAATTCATGAGTCGAGACAGAGCTTGAAATTTTTGCAAATAAGTTTCGATCTCGCAACCTTGAGACCATACTTCAAGATGAGGAAAAGTTACTATAGTAAAGAAAGAAATAACTAGACTAACGAGGTTACACACCAATAAGTATTTTTTAACAAAAATACGTGGTAAAAGTAATATTCGACCTTGAGTATAATGAAGTCGAAAATGTGCAATCGAATGAACTATGTATGAATATATGGAAGTTCTAACTTAAGCACGACAATCTTTGTATAAATAAACAGATATGAAAACAAGTCCATGTATGCTCGAAATATTCCGAACCTGGAGTATGATGCATAAGGATAACACAAAAGTTATATGTAGATAATATGCATATAGATTTTGAGAAAGAGATTTAAGCATAAAAAACCACCATTAAAATATAATTCCTCAAATAACTCGAGCTCGAGTTAAAATTGTTTTTACCCTAAGGGCACAAAAAGTGTAATTACAAAGGAAATAAAAAACTACGGGTCATAGCCCATAAGTTAGCCTTCAAGGATTGGCATCTCTGGCATCCACCATCCCGACTTGTTTTGTGGCCTCCGCCACTTCATAAGCTTCGAGCCTGGCTTCTTCCTCCTCCGACTGAGCTTGCCATCTATTGACATACTCGGTCTCCTTGATGGACAGGAATACTGTTGTCAAGGTCAGGATTGTTGGCCCAAATGCGATACATCTCCATGTCGATAACGTTGTCTTTCTTGGTCCTGAATTCCTCAAGAAGACGAGACTTCTCACTCTCTATGAACTCGAAAGTCATCTTCTTGTCCTCCTCCAGCTTGGCATTCAATTCTTGGACCCTCTTAATCTCCTTCGCCTTAGCCTCCACCTCCCACCGAATCATTTCCAGCTCCTCTTGAGTCGCCTCCAGCCCTTGTCGAGTCGTTTCCAGTTCCTACCCAGTTTTTTAAGGTCGTCTTCAGCCCTGAACTATGCATCTCTTGCATCTTGGGCGTGCACCTTGCTCGTCATGATCGAGTGATTTAGGGCATAATTATGCTGAACGAAGTTTAGAAGGGCTTGCAATCAAAACTTGATATTAGAAGTAAGGAAATAAAGAGTTGACATTGAAACATGGAACTTATCAATTCTTAAAGAATAACTTACCGAAGAAACAAACTGTAACGTCCTACTACCTTAGAGTCGTTACTAAGTGAGGTTAAAATGTGCAATCAACTCATTAAATGAGGTTTTTAAAACAAAAGTGTGATTAAACAGAAGTCTAGGCTGTAATCTTTAAAAAGTACTCTATTTCATTAAAAGAATAAGAGTTTAACATTCGGGATCCCAGAACTCGGTTTATAAAATATTTACAATTCAAAGCAAGTTTATAAGTAGTTAACCATCAAAACTAAGGTTTGTACAGCCATTTCTCAAAAATATCCCCAACCAAAGCAGTTGGGCAAGCCACAAACATGTACGCGCCGCCCCCACGCTCTCCGTACTCATGGCTGGATGACTTTCTCTTTGCCCTTACCTGCAACACAGAGCACCCGTGAGCCGAAGCCCAGCAAGAAAACTCAAACAGTACATAACATATGCATAGTATACAGTCATTACATAGCTCATATCTAGTCAGGCAGCTCATAAAATCTAACACATATACGGCCATACCGTCCCAGAAGCGTTACCAAAGCCTGGGATCTCGGTCTACATCGTAAGGATATCCCATGTATCCATTGGGGTCTCACCCTAACCATGAGCACTCCATGTGCTAAGTGGTATTCCCGGCCCCACTGCCGTTCTCAGCCTTCGCCGTTCTCGGCCCTTCGTCGTTCCCGGCCCTTCGCCGTTGATTCTGCTATTTCCACATTTAGCATTCTCAAATAACAATCAAATATATAATCATTCATTTAATGCTACATCCTAGCAATAACACAATCTAGGGCCGCGCCCTGCAACAAAACTATGGGCCCAAGCCCTGCTCTACGGGTGCTACAATTTTCTTACTTGTATCCCGAGCTTTCTGATGCACCAAGGCCGCGAGCACGATCCTCTAACCCGAGCCTCTCCAAAGACCTAGTCACAACACATATAAAACTTCCTTTAATACTAATCAATCCAAAACCACTTCCCGGGACCATCCCACACTCTCGGAATCTCCAAATTCCTAAAACAATTCACTGGAAACATCCCCCGAACCCCCGGAGCAAAAGCTCAAAATTGCAAAATCCCATGATCTGAAAATAGCCTAGCGCCACGGCGCCCAAGAACAGGGCCGCGACGCTCCTTCGCGAACCCAGAAATCTGGGTTTTCCCCTGCGTTTTTCCCCGAGCTAAAACCACTCCAAATCATCCCAAACAAGTACCTAAGCCCCAAAACCAATTCAAAACCCTTACCATCATAAACAAACTCAATCACACAATCACACCCAAAAATCCACTCTTGGGTTTCAAATTTCAGAAACCTAAACTATGGCTTCTAAGACTTAAACCAAAGCTTGAAAAATATGCACCTTGCCTCTAGAATCTTAAACCACATCAGAAACAGAATGTAAACATATTAGAACTCTTACCTCAATCAAAACTCAGCTTGAACTCTTCTCACTGCCAGCTTCAAGCCCCCTTTTCTTTTGATTATCCTACTGAATTTCAAGTAAAACCAGCCACATCTCTTTTAGGTTCCCACACCTAATCTCTGTAAATTCAAGCTTAATCTCAACAAAGACAGAACACAAATTCTTACCTCTGAACAATTTTGGCCTAAGCTTGATCTTGGTTACTTCAAACCTCTTAATTCTCCTCCTAGGACTCAAATTCAGCTCCCTTCTTCAGCTCCTCTTTTGTTCTATCTCTAGGTCTCAAAGTTTAGCATAAACCAACTATCACCAAGTATAATACGTAAATTCCCTTTTCCTTCTGCTGAAGGTTATCTATCTTGTCAAATGACCATTCCACCATTCCTCAAATATCCCTTCCTAACTAAACCTCAAGGCCTTTTTTTGTCATTTCATTTCTATTACTATTCTACCACTTTTCATTACAACTTGTTACTCTCAGCAGTTACTAATGGTTACCCAGGTTACTCAATTACCAATAACCACTAACCACAAATTCTCAACTCAACTCACAAAATTTCCCCAAAGTACCCCTAGGCTCCTCCCAAGCCGGGTATAAAACCCCGTTGTGACTTTTGAGTTATCTAGCTCTCTAGGACCGTCTCGGCACGTGCATCACATTAATATCACCACACCCACGTGGCATAAACCGCGTAATATAATTATCACATTTATGCCCTCAACGGGCTAAAATTACAAATTTACCCCTATCATGCAAACGGGGCCCACATGCATATTTATACCACCTAAACATGCATTCTAATCACATATTCATTCAAATTCATATATTATCATATTAATTCACTTATTGCCCTCCAGGCACGCTAATCAAGGTCCTAAACCTTATTAGCAACTTGGGCTGTTACAGAAACTCCCCACTTTTGTCAAAAAGAGTGTTGGCACTCTCGCAGCTTGTTAAGAACTCTCACTGGGGAGCCCCGAGGTTGCTGAGGCATTTTCCAACGTGAGTCAAAGCATCATAACCGAGTTGGACCTCGGGAGTGTCGGCGTCATTTTTGACTACAAACTTAGCGACGTAGGTCGAGAGGGTAAGTTTGTGTTCTCTGATTGGAGGCTGGGTGGGGCAAAGTTTCTTTAGCTGGCTCACTGAAGGAGGGGCCACAACTCTCGGATGCACTAGAGGATCGGTGACAAGGTCCAAATCAACTAGCTTCGAGGCGGACGGGTATGCCTCTAACCTTTTGGGGACCTTAGAAGGGTGACCTTCCTTCGAGGACACTCGGTGGCATTTGGCTCCCCTGGATGCAATGGGTTGGTTGAGGATGCTATCAAGGTCTATATCCATCGTACCTAAAATAGAAAAAAACAAACATCAAGAGTTGACTATATTTTAAAATATATGTTGAAACTTCTAAGTGAAAGACACCTAACTGGAAGATTCCATCTAGGTGAAAGACACCAGGAACTCACTTTGTCTACAAATGATTCTAAAGGGGTTCCCTCTCTATAGGTGGGGGACATCCTCGATAGGTCCCTATAATCGTTAGTCCCATACTGGACAACTATCCCATCCCAAACTTCATTCAAACTATACATAGTTTGGTATTTCCTAACCAACTATCGAACCTATGCACCTTAAGATCTACCCCCTACCAAACCATAAAATTATTCTGAGGATCGTTAAATAGAACTACAACATTAGGCTCCCATCTAAGAAGAGTGGGATGCCACTTGGATAGATCTAACACAACTTTACCTCCGTCGGATGAGCTCAGTAAGGCCTCATCCTGAGCTTCAGTTCCTGAGCATGGAGGTTTGGCTAAGTGAGGAATAAAGGTCAGGGAGTGTGAGCCTGAGAATTTCCTTTTGGAGGGAAGCTTGGTTGTTGGCACAGGAACGTCTTCCCATCTCGCAAACTTGTGGATTCATGTGTCGTCTGTGGATTATCCTTCACCAAGGAGACCGCATAGTCGGAGCTTATCCTCATGAAGGAGATTTTTGAGGGACCGCCGACCGTACGATAGCTTGAGAATCACTTCCTTATGGTCCTTCATGGCCTTTGTGAGCTGTGGGTAGTGATAGTTGGCTACATGGAAAGTTTGAATGAGCATTTCGAGCTTGAAATGAAAAAATCAAAGAGAACTATAACATGATACTTACTGATCCGTTGAAACGAATAGAATCAGGAAGGATTGAGACCATCTGATACGAACCACACCAACACTGTGATGAAACCCGACACCAAATATGGCACAGCCACCAAGAACACACGAAATGGAATGAAGAACCGCGACCCAATGCTTAGCCAAGCACGAACCTTGGTATGAGGAAGACGCCACAAACGGGGATGGGAATCCGTTTGATAAGTCGGGTTGAACGCCACAAGGAATACCCTTGATAAGTTCGAATAGTCTCTTCAAGAACTCAAGAAGAAAACCTCTCTATTTTCATTTCATAATGATCTGATTTTTCCAAATGTTTTCAAGGCATTATATAGCCGAAAATTACATCAAGACAAGCCCCTTTGTCTTCCTAAAAACCGAAAATTAAAGAAACCTTTTGTCTTCCTAATGAAAACCGAAATTAAAGACAAGCCTTTTGTCTTCCTAATGAAAACCGAAAAATAAAGAAAAAGGACTCTTGGACTCACACAAGTCAAGTGTTTGACTTTTCACAAAATAAACAAAGACAAAATAAAAATATAAGATGACAAAATACAATAAGACTCATCAAGCTCCTAAACTGAGGCTTTTGGCTCGCGCCCTCGTCACCAGGCCAATTGGAACTAGACTTGGATCTTTAGTCTTGGTGTCCTCATCACCATCTGTCCAGTAGAAGATTGTTTTGAAGTTGGGAGGATGGTTAGGAATGTCCTTGAACAACCTTCTCTACTTTGGATAGCTCAAACAGTAATAAAAGCCATCCCCACCACGAGCTCGAGAGGGATTACTTTTGAGGGAGAAGAGATAAAGGATCTTATCGAGGGTCCATCCCACTTCATCTCATGGTATAGCGACCTCAGAGTGGCCAGGACTCTATATGAATTGGGCTGAAGTTGGAACGGGGCAATGCCGGCGTAGTCCATAAAATTCCAAAAATAGTCGTTCAAGGGTAGTAATGCCCCAGGTCGCATATGTGCACGACTCCAGGCCACGAGCTTGACTTTCCTTTCAGGGTTGTCTTTGCCCAGAACAAAGCAACTTCTCTCATTGGAGCTAGCGGGCTGACACACCAATTTTCCTGATAACTTTAATCCATGGAAGGATAGCAGTTTTGAAATCTGTCTGGTGGAAGTTATGGAACTTTGATAATGTTTAGTCTCAAAGAAAGAGCTCTCCGAGGCTGGGATGGAAAGAGCTTTGGAGGAAGTGTGTGTGGTTGGCTGGTTTGATGTACTCTCCATGAATTCGAAAGAGATTTCACTTGGGGTTTAGCAGAACTGGTCAAATTTCTGGGTTCGGGTCAGGATGCACGGCAAATCACAACCTCCTTCTTTTTTTCCCTCTTCGACCTTGTCAATCTGACATTGGAAGTAGGCCCTAATGTCTTCCCGTTTGAGGCACTCTTTCTGCTCCTTGATCAGTCGCTAGTTACGGGAAAATGGTGACTCAGGTTGAGGAGACGGTGGATGGTAAGGGATCGCAAGCTCGGGCCCCCACTAATTCTCTGAAGACTGTGACATCTAACAAGAAAGAAAAAGGAGATGGCCCATCATTTAGAAAGAATGGGATGAATTAAATTTTTTTTGATAACTCGAGTTTGCAAGTTCGAGATTATGAGATCGCATTAATCGAGCTTGAAGGCTCGAAATAGCGAGTTTAATTCAAATGCTAAAACTGAGCTATTAAAAGTTCAGGGCATCGAGAGTGGATCCACGCGAGAGTGGGGAAATTACTATCAGTTTGGGGTATCCCGAATTTCTAGGAAGAAATGGCTAGTTCCCCAAAAGGGAAATATTATCGGGATACATGCGTTAAAACCCTAATCCAAAGCCCTATTTCTTACTCTACACGAAACCTATAACCGAATATTCCATGATTAGAAAGAGGCTATTTTTACTTGTTTTTCGCCATAAACAACTTTTTACCCACAAGAAACTATACACCCTACGAATAAAAAAACTCCTATGTATAGTCAAGATCACATGAATATAACATGGACCAGGATTGTCTTCTTTTCTTTCATGCATGAAGATATAAAAAAAAAAGTACAAAAAATGAGTGATAAAGTCTAATAAACTTACACAAAGTTGATATGGGGAATGAAGAAATGCTGGATCGAAGGATCATAATTAAGAACGATGCAACAGAATCAAACAAACCAATGTTGATTTGCTTCATTGGTTAGGAAAAAGTAAAAAATGTTTTGTTTTCTTTTTGGCTGTAGTTTCCTTTCTGAAAGGCGGGAGTGTATAAGTACGGATGAAAGGAGATGAAGAAGGGGTTTAAATAGGCAAAAAAAGGTGATATCTTAAGGGAAATCTGAGCCCTTGATCTGGGATAAAACATGATCCGATGGAGCGCTTGTGATTTCCAGAATTTGCAGCATAAAGGGAATAGGAAAGGACGTGTGCAGAGAAAGGAGTACTCGAGTGCTCTCAGTATGCAATCCCCTAGGGACACATGTCCACTCTCGAGTGTGGTAGGAGGGCATGTTTTCCGAAAGCGAAGTTCAAAAGTTTCCTTCTAAAAGGATTCAAACCAACACTTTCTAGGGGGAAAAATGTTACACCTAAATTTCGAGATTAAATAAATACCCTCGAAATGTAGGCTCGTAAAGATTAAGCTCGGGAATAACAAGTGTTAGAGTACACTTGTTTAGATTGTCGAACAATTCCAGATCTGCTATCAGTGTTCTAGCATGAGTTGCAGGCTTGAAGATACTAACCTTCTCTGAGAGACGAGTTCAATTGACTTAGCGCGTGAGGAGGAGGTAACAACTGGAATGATGAGCTCAAAGCTATGAGTGATCTCGAAAGCGTATTAAGGCAATGTTCGAGCTTGATTACGCGTTCACCACACCGAAAATAAGTTAGGAAATCCCTATTTCTTTGGGATTCGTTAAAACCGTGTGATGAATCCATGTTTTTATGGGATTATTATTTAATTAATGAATTTAATTTGTATTATTAATTCAGATGTTTTTTTTAATTTAAATATTTGATTGTAACTTCTCTGAATTGGGGGGAAGATATTCTTACAAACAGGTTTATAAATAGCCTGGACTAGATCATTTTTACTCATGCACAATTTTGTACTGAGAAGAGACTTTGCCAAATTGCTTTCATCCGAAGCTTTTACACTAGTTCATAATAATAGTGACTCATGGACGTAGGCAGATTTTAACTGCTGAACCACGTTAAAAATCTCTTGTTTCGTCTATTCTTCCTAAATGAATTGTTTATTACTCAACGTAATTAAGTTGACAAAAAACGGCGTCAACAGGTATCGTTGTTCATATTTCTTTAACTGTCGTAAAGCATAAGCAATCACCTTCCCAGTCTATCTCACAATTTCATAACAAACCACAAAATTTTTCCTGATCTAAAGGAAGACTGAGTACTGGCGCAGAAATTAACCATCGTTTCTACTCCTGAAAATTGTTCTCACACCTGTCAGTCCACACAAACTTTACGTTCTTACGAGTAAACTTACTCAAATGTTTTGCAATCCTCGAGAATCCTTCAACAAAACTTTTATAATACCCCGCCAATCCAAGGAATCTTCTAATCTCTAAGGCATTCCTTGGTCTTGGTCAATCTCTCACTGGCTCAATCTTTGGCGGATCCACCATAACCCCATTCTCTCTCACACAATCACGAACTTGTATAAACGATCCTCGTACTCTCTATACGTCAGACCCATAAAAGTTATTAGAGCAATCAGTTCAAAAGACATCACCAAAAATCCATAATGTCCATACCTCGTACGGATAGCAGTCTTTGGAATATCTTCTTCCTTGATCCTCAGCTGGTGATAATCAGATCGAAGATCAATCTTTAAGAAACTTGTCTTGCCATGAAACTGATCAAACGAGTCGTCAATCCTTGACGGTGGATACTTATCCTTGATAATCACCTTATTCAATTCCTAGTAGCAGATACACATCTATAACGATTTATCTTTCTTCCTCACAAATAATACTGGTACATCCCACAGCAAGAAGCTAGGTCTGCAACTGAACCTTCAATTCTTTCAATTCTGCCAGTGCCATTCTGTAAGGTTCCTTAGGTATTGGTTCTGTTCCAGGCGCCAATTCTATAACAAACTCAGTCTCTTGGTGCGATAATAACTCAGATAAATACTTTGGGAAATACATTAAGAGCCAACAAATCAATCTGGCCTCCTTTAGTCCAATGATTCTTGTAAGAGATCTCTAGCCTTCAATCACGAAGATTGTCTAAATGCGAGGTCCATCTGTAGCACCCACAATCACAAATGGATCATCTCGCTTTGGCTAAAAATTACCCTCATTTCCTTTTTACAATCTATGGTCGCCCCTCACTTGGTTAACTGATCCATAACCCGTACCATGTCAAAGTCCTATTTTTCTAACCCAACTAAATCCGCAGATAATTCTCTACTATTCACTTATATCGGTAAAGCTCTAAAGTACGTCCTAGGAATTAGAAGTTCGTCAATAGATAATAAAGTTCCAACCCCACATCATATACATCACAGGATTTACCAAGTGCGTCATTAACCTAACTAAAAATAATTTAACACAGCACAAAAAGCAATCAATACTGTATATATATAGCCATTGCTAGAAACCTCACCTGTCACCACGGGGGGACTAACCTCAGCCTCTGTCTTTGTCAAAGAAACTACTCGAGCCAGAACCAAGTTATTGCCCACCTTCGACCTCTTTTTCTTTGATTGCAGGCAATCTTTCTTGGATGACCCACCTCTTCGAATAGGAAACACGCCTTAACACGACATCCTCCCAAGTGGTGTCGCCTGCATTGTGCACACTTCCGATAAATCTTCCAACTCTCATTTCTGCCCCGACGACCACTCTGAGCATCTCGAGCTCTCTTTGTTGAACAAGGGGTACTAAATGCATTTGCAGTCTTCATTGTCTGATCACCAGGGCCTCCGCCACTACTGAATCCCATAAACGGGGGTACCATCCTTCGAGCATCACGCCTTGTGGCGCTCCCTCACCATATCACGTCCTCGGCATCCTCAACAGTAAGGGCCTTCTACAATACCTATGCATATGTAGAAACCCAAGTACTTGAGCAATTTTGACACTCTGGGCTATCCTGAAATTCAGTCTCGGAAAAAATTGTTCCTTTCGAGCCACATCAGTCGGCACTAAGTGAAAAGAAAACTTAGCCAACCAATAAAATTTCAGAGCATACTCTATCTCTGTCATATTGCGTTGGACCAAATTCACAATGAACCTTTGTAGTTTGAACTGCATCATTATAGTACTTCTCATTGAACAACTGTCTAAATTCCTCCTAGCCCATCATAAAGACATTCCAAGTATTGGATACCACCTCCCAACAAGTCCGGGCGTCATCCCGCAACATACAAGTGGCGTAGGCCACCCTATCATTAGTTTCCACCTTCATAAAATATAGGATGAAATTGATCATGCTCATCCACTGCTCAACTTGGGCTTCCCTAAAACGTTGGATGGCGTTGCTTTCAGAATATCTCATACAGTGGTCCCAACAGTTCTAAATCTCTGGCTGTACCAATATCGATGCCACTAAAGAAGGCATAAGAAGGGCAACATTCCTTGGTGGAACCTGCTGCCTGAACCATCTGATCTCTTCCTCTTGCCTCTGAAGTCTAGCTTGCATGTATGCAAACATTTGCTACCAACTTTGAGGGGCAGGTTGAAGGTTCTGCCCTTGATTATCATTTCTGGCCTCGATATTAGCACCGCCTAATCTAATTTACCATCATGGAGACACAGCATCCAAGTATGTCTCCCATCAATGACTCGGCTTATCAGGCATGATAACCACATCCAGAAACCGTCCCACGTTCAAAAACCGAACAAATAAAGCATTCATATGGAACAACAATGATAATAAGAATATCTTTCATATTCCTATAGCAGTCAAGGGCCATGTTCTATTAGTATAATAATGCTCCCTATTGTAGCATGAAGATAAGACATAGTTCATTTAAGCAGTTAAACACGTATTCAACACATTACCTACCGAACCGTGAGTCGAGCTTGTCTTTAGTAGCGAGCATACATGTTCAGTCAATCTTTAGGAATGTCATACTAATCCAGGACAATTACACTGTGTGTTTAAAATAGTGCTTAACTCGCTAAGCGAGTCATTTGGACTCAAAAGTGTAGTTAAAATTGAACAGTGGTTTAGGTATTAAAATTTTTGGTCAAAGGATTAAACTTTTCATTACAACTTTAAATATTTACATGGGATCCCTAAAAGTTTTATCAAAATATATTTACATTAAGAGTTTACAAAATAGTCGACCTAAGCGACAAAATTTGACTTATACCGTAAGTCCATCCAAATCCCCGTGGCAGCTGAGCAAGCCAAACATGTAAGCGCCATTCCAAAACCCTCCAACTCATGGCTAGTCAACTTTCCCTTGAGCTTACATGCACCATATAGCACCCGTGAACCAAGGCCCAACAAGAAAAGTTCCACAAGACATACAGAATAACCACAACATGTGTATATAACAGTTCATGTGATTAATAAATCATATCACATATATAACAATCATATTAAAAACAATTCACATAACTCATAAGTCATAGCTACATATATTCAATAATCACATAGGCATTCGATACCAACTATACCAAGTAATATGCATCACCAACACCATATGTACGATCGATGCCTAGTAAAGTTCATCTCACATCACTAAGCTTACGGTAATAACTACACACTCACTGAGCAAAGTGCGGCTTCCGACCCTAATCTTACAATAATAACCGCATAGTCATAATGAAATACGGTAATAACCGCATGCTCATAACTAATTAGTTACTAATAGGCACAGCAAATAAAGTATGCAATAAAAATACACAATCCTAGCTCATTTCAATGTTATACAATTATAATTGTTTCTAGATACAATAGGGCCAATACCCGCTCTATGTGCATTGCCAACTTTTCTTACCTCAAGTCCTGTGATGAAGACGGAGCGACCTTGAGTGTGATCCTCTCTCAAGCCTCTTGGAAAACCTAGTCATGACAATATAATGTAGGTTTAGTTTTTCCATAACCATAACCTACCATAACTTTCTATAATTCTCACCAAGCTCCAAATACACGTTAAACATGCCCCATAATGTCTTAGGAACCTTAGCATATGTAACGCCCTACTTCCTTAGCGTTGTTACCAAGTGATTTATAAATGTGCCATTATCTCGCTAATCGAGGTTTAAGATTAAAAAGTGTGTTTGGATAAAAATAAAGATTCATTTAATAAACATTAAGTATAAAAAGTTTATCCTTTATTGAAATTCGTAAAAATATTACATTGGGATCCCAAAATACTGTTTTGAAATACATTTACAATCTAAAGTACAGTACAATCGACCTAAGTGACAAAACTGAACGTTTACCACGTGTTCCTTAAAATAACCCCAGCCCTGGTGGATTAGGTAGGCCAAACATGTACACACCGCTCCATGCCCTCCATCTCATGGTTGAAAGATCCAGCTTCCTCGCTCTTACCTACACCACAGAGCACCCGTGAGCCTAAGTTGTATCCACCACAGGCTAATTCAGTCTTTCCTAGTCCCACTGGCATGACCTAAGTTGTATCCACCACACTAGCTAAGAATCCTATGCATCGTCTTGCAATAGCTCACTACAGACATCATAAGTATACAAGGTTCATGCATAGTGCCAACAAATATAAAGGGTTTCTCACCTTCAAGCTCAAGGGTTACCATCTTTTCCTTGCAATTATCATTGACCCATACTTGGCTAACCAATCCATATCCAGGATCATATCGAAGTAGGTCATAACAAACTCTATCACATCAACTGATGAGTCTTTTCCCACAATAATCTAACTCATCTCTTAAAATTACCAATAGGATACCAAATTCTCATCACATCATAACCACATAAATTGCATATCAAGTATATGCCTCTCTAGATGCAAAAACAAGGGACAACACGGCACCAAAACCAATTAGTAGAATACAAGAATCAGAACTAGGAAGCTGACCTGCCACTACTGCGGGATCAACCTCAGCTTGATCTTCTGACTCTGACTGCGTCAGAGCAAACACTCAAGCTGGAGTCTAGCTATCCACCCCTTTTGGTTCATCCTTCCTTATCCCTAGGCAATCCCTCTTGAGGTGTCCAACCATCCCACATAAGAAACATGCCTTTGCTCGGCATTCCCCCAGATGGCGCCTCTCGCACCGAGCGCATTTCGGGTAGATTTTCCAATCCTCGTCCTCGCTCTAATGGCCTATCTAAGCACTTCAGATGCCCTTTTCTATTCCAGAGGTATCGAATACATTGATAACTTTTCCTTTTTGATCATTGGTGATGAGGACACCAAGACCCAAGTCCCAAGTCAAGTTCCAGTTGGTCCAGTGACGAGGGCACGAGCCAAGAAATTCAAGGAAGAACTTAACAGCCTAGTCCACAGAGTCATAAAACAAGAGGAGACCGTGGTCAACACTGAAGGAGAACAAAGACTTGTCCTACTCATCAAAGTTGACTAAGTTTAGGAGCTTCATGAGTCTTATTGTATTTGTCATCTTGTATTTTTAATTTATTCACGTTTTTTTTGTTATTTGGTCTTTGTTTATTCTTGTACAAGTCAAACACTTGACTTGTGTGAGCCCAAGAGTCTTTCTTTGTTGTGCTTGTTAGGGTTTTCATTAGGAAGACAAAAGGTTGTCTTTAATTTTCGGTTTTCATTAGGAAAACCAAGGGGTTTGTGTGTGTGGAATTTTCGTCCTTATTAGGACTGCCAAAAACAATTGGAAAATCAGATTATGTGGAATGAAAATTGTGAGTGTTTTTTTCTTCTTGAGTTCTTGAAGAAACTTTTGAACTTATCAAGGGACCTGACTTATCAAACGGATTCCCATCCCCGTTTGTGGCGTCTTCCTCATATCAAGGTTCGTGCTTGGCTAAGCATTGGGTCGCGGTTCTTCATCCCCAATTTCGTGTGTTCTTGGTGGCTGTGCCATATTTGGTGTCGGGTTTCATCACAGTGTTGGTGTGGTTCGTATCAATTGGGGCCTATGCCCAAGCCTGATCCAATAAACGGAGGTATCACTGCTTCAGCTCCGCTCTCTCTGGCACTCTCCCTCTATATATCATTTCCTGTGCCTTCAACAACTAGGGTCTTCCCTACCACCTGAGCATAGGTAGAAATCTCATGTACTGGGGCGATTGAAATGCTCGGAGCTATTTTGGGATTTAATCCATGGATAAATTGTTCTTTCTGAGCCACATCCGTGGGTACCATATCAAAAGCAAACTTGGTCAACCCATCGAATTTGTTAACATACTCTGTTACTATTGTATTTCCCTAAACTAGGTTCAGAAATTCATTTGTTTTTACAGGCTTAACAACATCACAATAATATCTCTCATTAAACAACTGCCTAAATTCTTCCCAATTCAACGCAGTTGGATTTCGTTTCTGGGATACCACTTCCAACCACGTCCGAGAATCTTCCCACAATACATATGTAGCACAGATCACCCTATCGTGACCCACCACCCTCATACTATCGAGGATAGAACTGATCACGCCCATCCATCATTCAGTTCTAAATGGATCTAGGCCTCCCTCAAAAATTGGAGGGCAATATTCCTGAAATCTTTCACATAGAAAATCCCACCTGATCTCAACCCTAGGCTGAGCCCATACTGGTGCCACTCCTGGCATAACAAAGGAAAAGGTGTTCCCTAATAGAATCTGCTATTTTAAACACCTGATCTCCTCATTTTGCCTCTGCAATCTTAATTGTATATCTGTAAATATTTGCTGCCAATTCTTAGGGGCAGGCAGAGGGCTCAGACCTGGCTATAATTCCCAGCCTTAAAATAAACACCACCGGGTCCCATTAATTTCCTTGGGTACTAAAATACATGGCCACGACATTCATGCATCAATCAATAATCCCTGCTCTTTCCAACATACATATCATGCTCTCAACTTCAGCATGTAGATAACACATTCATATATTCACTGAGCAGGTAATCACATAATCATATCAACATTCAAGGGCCAGGCCCTATTAGAATCTCATGCTTCCTAATAAGGCATGCATGTAAATCATTTATATCTTATTTAAGCAGGTAAACGCCTAACCACATAAATAGTCACCATACCCTGAGTGGAGCTTGTCTGTAGTGACGAGTGTGCATGCCGAGCTTGTCTTCAGGAACCCTTAACCTTGGCACACTCTAATACCAAGTTGTATCGCCCTACTACTCAGGGACTGTTACATTGTGTATTTTAAATAGTGTTAAACTCGCTAAATGAGTCATTTGTCGATAACCATGTAACTAAACGTGATTAATGGTTTAGGGTTAAAATTTTTTGTCAACGGTACCATCGTTTCACTAAAACAATTACTTTATACATAGGATCCCAAAATACATTTAAAAGGTTAATTACAATAGAAAAAGTTACTACCAGCCGACCTAAGCGGCATAACAGGGTTTGACCCTAGTTTCTCTTTAAACCCTCGGTCGTGTTGGACAAGCACCCGAATATGTACACATCGTCACCTAAGCTCTCCAACTCAAGGATGGTCTACCTTTCTTTTCCCTTTATCTGCACCATATAACACCCGTGAGCCAAGGCTCAGCAAGAAAACTTAAAAATGCTCATAAGTAGTTAATAACTCATATCCAATTCATAATAAGCATGCCTAGCAGTAATAGCCCTACTCATGCATGCATTCCATTCATTTAAATGACTACAAATTCATATGGGCCTATAGCCCAAGATAACCATTAATCAATCATATCGGGGTCCAATGCCCAAAATACATGGTTATGAAATCATACTAGGGCTCAGCGCCCAAACACATGATTAATAAATCATACCAGCTCAACGTTCTAGGATATGGGACTAATGAGTCACCCTGGGGACCCTTTGCCCTACCCTTTGTATAAAAAGTCTTGGAGCTGGCCCAACATACATGGCCCTGAGTTTACCCCTGGCCGATAGGACGGTCAAGTGTATGATGCGCTTCTGGTTAGACATAACCATATCGACGAGCACTTAGCGCGCTATTGTCATCCTTGACTCATAAGTCAATGATTTTTTACCAACACTCAACGTGCCAAGGTCGTGCTTGACTAATAAGTCAATGCTATACGACCATCACTCAACGTGCTAAGGCCGTCCTTGACTAATAAGTCAATGTTGGGGCCCAACCCTAGGATATGGGACTAATAAGTCACCCGAGGCCCAGCCCTAGGATATGGCACTAATAAGTCACCCCGGGGCCCATTGCCCTATCCTCTGTATAACCAGCCTTGGAGGTGGCCCAGCGTACCTGGCAGTGAGTTTTCCATGACCATTGGGTCGAACAAGCGTATGATGTGCTCCTGGTTAACTTAACCAAAATGACCAGTGCTCAACGCGCTATTGTCGCCCTTGACTAATAAGTCAATGCTTTTCGACCAGCGCTCGACGCTATTATCGTCCTTGATGAATAAGTCAAGCCTTTTTCAATTAGATAATGCAAACCAGCATATATCATACGTCGAATCCTACTAAACTGGGTAGTAGGATCGATCCCGAGCCCTTATGTTTGAGTTCCCGCATTCAAAACCGCCCCAAGGCAAAAATCACTTAAGCATCGCGGCCCCCAAACATTTAAGTCACAGGCCATTCAAGTTAGAGGCCCAAGCCTCCTCTCTACCTGCACTAGCACCACGCCCTAGCAGGTGTCGCGGTGCCAACAACCCATTGGCACTTACTTCTCCTTCAATCAATTTGAGCCGCGGCGCCCCAAGAATAGGGTCGCAGCTTGACATGAAAACCCAGATTTTCCTCCATTTTTCCCTTGCCAAAACCCTCCATAAACCTATCCAAACATAGCCAAATCCCATAAACAAAATTCCCAAACAACCCAGCAGCCCAAAACCATCAAAACCAAGTTACAATTCAATCAAAAACTCATCAGAACACAAAAATCCAATGAAACTTAAGAAACTCAAAACTCTGAACTTAAATCTTGGACTACCTCTGATTACGTAGTTTCCCAGCTAAATCCTCCGGATATCAAGCTTCTAATCTCCCTTAGAATTATTATGACTTTAACCTTGCTTGAATCCGAGTCCTAAAACTTTAGTTTTCTTCGAAAATGCTAACGAGCGTCAAATGAGCTAATAGGAGAGAGAGTGAATACTGAACGTACTTTTCTTTCTGACAGCTTACTTCGAGCTTAAGTAACTGTAGTGTCCCATAATATTTACTTAGCTTGCTAGATAGTAGTAGCAGTAGTCGTAGCTAGTAGTAGTTTGTAGTATGATAGTTTTCGTGGATTTGGTTCACACCAGGACTTAGTTGGAAACTCATAGCAGCAATTATGGATTTTATAAGTTTAACCTATAGTTTAAGAATGTTAATTATAACATAAAGTTTGATTAATATTGATGGTTCTAGAAATATATTTATTATAACCTAACGTTTAGATAGAACTATTAAGAGAATGACACTTGTCATAATCATGTTTATTAAGGATTTAAGTATTTTTATGAATAATTTAATTAAAAGAAAGATCTAGAAGCTCTAGAACCTTCTAGAAACTATTAGGATCATGTTTAGACTTAGTCAAAGCTGTTTTATCAATTCAAAATATGCTAAAAAAGTGCAAATACGTGTTTGATATATCAATGTATGCCGATATATCGCAGCTATAGGGGTCGATATATCACCTACGGAAGATACGGAAAACACGTCGACTTTGCACAAAAGATCGAATGGGGCTCGGGAATCTGGGGGAGGCGATATATCGCCTACAGGGGCGATATATCGGCTCCAACTCTCCCATTTTTTAAAGTTTGTGATTTTAATTTTAAAAATAGCCTTAACCACTTAAACCTGCCTTTGAACGATTTTGACCGAGTTCTAGGCGTCTGTTGAACGAAAATTCAAATCTTTTTCATTTTCTATTCAAATTAAAAGGGGTTAGTTTCACTCCTTGAAATCTATACATAGGACCTAGTACTCAGCCATTTTCTTCGTTCTTCAAGCATTTTTTCAGAGCCTCCAAGTTGCTAAGGTTACTATAGAGAGATACACTTGGGTTTTAGGTTAAAAGCTTTATCATTCTAAGCTTTTCTAAACACTTGGGAAGTGAGATATAGTTAGATTTCGGTGTCGAGGTTTAGATCAATTCATAAGATCATTCAAGGTATTCTTATCCCTAAGATCAGTTCTTTATGGCTCTTTAGTTTTCTTTTAGATCCTAACTCTTGTTTATAATTCTTGGTTAGGTGTTTAAGTTTCTTAAAACTTAAGGTTCTTTTCGGTAAGTTTGTTCTTGATGGTTTAGTTCTCTTTTCATCTTCATTCTTTAGAAATACTCATGGTTTTGCTGTTGGTTTCTAGGAGTGTTCCAATCTCATTCTTGTTCTCAAATATCTCGGTTTTTGGTAAGGAAAATAGGATAGATTATATGTGCTTTTATGCTTATGTTATGATACATTTTATGCTATAATATGTATGTGTATAAATATATGTTGTAGTCCTTGGGCATATGACTTGCTTAGATAGCAAGCCCCAAGAATTTTTAGCATTTTCATGGTTTAGAGTTATGATTTACCCTACCTCGATTAGTAGACAGAGGACCTAGATGGGTTATCATATACTACCATGTGATCTAACATACCTTGATTAGTAGACAAATGACCTAGATGGTTTTATCACATGCCATGTTAATGAGTTAATGGCCATTAATATTGTAGTCCTATATGATATACATTTTTATTGTCATATGTTTTATAGTATATGTTTATGTTATAGTCGTATGTTTATGATTTATGATATATATGTTGTTAGTAGGTTTTCCTTGCTGGGTATTAGGCTCATTCCTTTATTTTTAGCATGTGCAATAAATGAATATGGAAGGCGGGAAAGATTCATGGCAGCTTGGCTTGTGTGTTGAGGATGAATGGAATGAATTGACTGCGTGATGATCAAAATCGAGGATGATATTGTTTTGAAGTCTTTTTATTTATGTCTTTATGTATTTTTGCATTTAGTATTTAAACTATTAAAGTTTATGTTTTATGTTTTATAAACAATGTGATCCCATACCATATCACATTTTTACCTTATTTTGTATAGGTCCAATATTTTGGGTTTTAAATAAAGTTATGTTATTTATGATGTATGTTTCCCAAAATAGTCGCTATGTCTTGTAGTTTTAATGGTCCAAGGTCTTAGAAATAGTTGGGTCATTACAGTAACCTCAAGTAAAACCCAAGGCTTGGGGTCCCAAAAACACCCCTAAGGGTAAAATAATCAAAATCCCCAAAATTCCCTCCTGGTCTCACAAACTCCCAATATATCATCACATATCATTCCCATTACCCAATATCCCAGTAATGTACTAAATACCCAAAATACCCCTTGACTCACCCCGAGTCAAGTATTGGTTTCGTTGTGACTTTCCCACTAGCTTGCTCCCTAGGATCGTCTTGTGCCGAGTAACCCAAATATATCCACATAATGATGTGGTCCCACACATATATCACACATATCAAGTCATATTATGATATAACTCACATAATCATATAATGATACACATATATATCACATAATCACATAATTTTCATAATTTTCCATCATGGCCCCCTAATCAAGGCCCTAAGCCTTATTAGGTAATTTGGAATGTTACACTACCTGATACGAACCACACCAACATTGTGATGAAACCCGACACCAAATATGGAACAGCCACCAAGAACATACGAGATTGGAATGGAACCGCGACCCAATGCTTAGCCAAGCACGAACCTTGGTATGAGGAAGACGCCACAAACGGGGATGGAATCCGTTTGATAAGTCAGGATGAACGCCACAAGGAATCTCCTTGATAAGTTCAAAAGTTTCTTCAAGAACTCAAGAAGAAATAAACTCACAATTTCATTCAACATAATCTGATTTTTCCAAATGTTTTCAAGGCCTTATATAGCCGAAAATTACATCAAGACAAGCCCCTTTGTCTTCCTAATGAAACCGAAAAATTAAGGACAGCCCCTTTGTCTTCCTAATGAAAACTGAAATTAAAGACAAGCCTTTTGTCTTCCTCATGAAAACCGAAAATTAAAGACAAAAGGACTATTGGACTCACACAAGTCAAATGTTTGACTTATCACAAAATAAACAAAGACTAAATAAAAAACGTGATTAAAAATAAAAAGACTCATTACAGGAAGCTAAATATTGATCAAGCTCCTAAACTGGTGTCCTCATCATTCCTCCCCTCTTGACTTGGATCAACTGGAACTTGACTTGGATTTTTAGTCTTGGTGTCCTCATCACTACCCATCTCTGCGACTATAAATAGTGCAACCCGTACAGTAATAGGAGGATCTGGAACATGGGAAAATGTCTGGGAATCAAGAGAAAAACAAGTCAGTGCCTCTTCATTTCTGGAGAGAGCTTCTACTCTCCATTACTGTAACTGCCCCAAGAGTAAGATCAAACTCAGCTTGCACTTGAGGGTTCAAAGGTCATAAATAATACTGACTAAAGTGGACGTAGGTCATCTTTTTTGGGCCGAACTACAATAAATCTCCGTCTCATTCATTCATTATTGCATTTACTTCTCTTTCATTTAGCTCATTGTTCATCATTAAAGATATTCTCTGAGATATTACGCACAAACAACTCTTCATTTATCACTCTGTGTGCATTGACGAAAAATGAGTCAACATTTTGGTGCTTTCATTGAGTGTGTGAGCTTCAGAGTCAGATCTTCTCACCTAACACCCAAGGTGCCCCACTCCTTCACTCGTCATGGCACCTAAGCGTGGTCCATCTAAAGAAAACGGCCCCGCAGCACCACCGAATCCTCCTCTGCCGTAGAACATTGAGGATGGCCCTCATGAGAACCTGGATGAAGGCAATGGCGACCACCTCCCCCAATAGCCCAAGCCGACACAAAAGGACGTCGTGTAAAGTGCCCTATTTTATTACTTAATATAAACGTCACTTATCTCATGCAAAGTGGGCCCAATAGTTTGAAATTTAGTGAGGCCTTGATAAAACATGCAAAGTGGGCCTAATAGTTTGAAATAAAAATAACGTGTTCATATGCAATGTTTAAAGAAAATAGAAATTTAAGTCCCACTGGTAAGTTTGAAAATTTAAGGTCCATACATAGTTCCCAAAAAACTCGGCGCTTATGTTGATCATTTATTCGTTCATAGGAAACCCCCCAGGCCATACACACTCAGACGTCAAAACTCCCCACATCACAGCGCGTGCCAGAGAGAAACCCTATTTATTACCTGAAATGGGGAAAGTAAGGGGGTGAGCTAAAACCGAGTAAGGAAGTACAACAAAATCAAAGATAAGACCGGAAAAACATGTATAACATAACAACACAATTCATAACATCATCATACTCATATCCTATAATCAAAATGAAACATAATAATACATCACATTCATCAACATAAGGATATTCTTTGTGATCACCTCTATTGTCCATGTCACATCTTGAGGTAACCTGTATAACTGGGCTGGTAAATCTCCTCTATTGAGGTAAACAGGATCTGGGGTCCTGTATAACCTCGACACGTCCACCCTCTGAGTTACATCGTATCCTTAGTAACTCCTTTGTTGCTTTGCGTTCAGCACGCTAGCAACCATTTCTTTTCATTCATCATACAAACACATATAATCCATTTCACAAAGAAAATACATGTTTCATCATATTCGTCATAACATATCAAGATAGAATTCTACTTTTCCATGTCACATGGTTTATCATCAAAACATAGCATCATCATTTACATTACACATTATTCCTTGTAACAGACAATTCTTACCATTTCATAGCATAAACATAGAAATTCTTTCTAACTTCCATACCTCAAGTCCGAGCAAAGCAAAAATGATAAAAACGTCGCAACGACCCTATAATCATAATCAAACGTCGTCTCTTAGAATCACATAAAAATACTCATGCCCAACATATATACCCCACGTGTGCATGGGTCATGCACACGAGGTACAAGTTGCCAAATAATTCCAAACATGCACATTTTCACATAAAATCATAAAAGAATAACTGATACGAACCACGCCAACAAGTGTGACGAAACCCGACACCAAATATGGAACAGCCACCAAGAACATACGAGATTGGAATGGAACCGCGACCCAATGCTTAGCCAAGCACGAACCTTGGTATGAGGAAGACGCCACAAACGGGGATGGAATCCGTTTGATAAGTCAGGATGAACGCCACAAGGAATCTCCTTGATAAGTTCAAAAGTTTCTTCAAGAACTCAAGAAGAAATAAACTCACAATCATTCAACATAATCTGATTTTTCCAAATGTTTTCAAGGCCTTATATAGCCGAAGAATACATCAAGACAAGCCCCTTTGTCTTCCTAAAAACCGAAAAATAAAGACAACCTTTTGTCTTCCTAATGAAAACCGACAAATAAAGACAACCCTTTGTCTTCCTAATGAAAACTGAAATTTAAAGACAACCCTTTGTCTTCCTAATGAAAACCGAATATTAAGGACAAAAGGACTCTTGGACTCACACAAGCCAAGTGTTTGACTTTTCACAAAAATAAACAAAGACTAAATAAAAAATACAAGATGACAAAATACAATAAGACTCATCAAGCTCCTAAACTGAGTATTTTGGCTCGCGCCCTCGTCACCAGACCAACTGGAACTAGACTTGGATCTTTAGTCTTGGTGTCCTCATCAATAATGCTAATTTTACCTATTAACCTGTGACAGTCAGAATCCCCTGATCTGCAGGGGGAAAGATCGGGTAGAAAGATGTGCAATCCCACATCGCCTGGGGAAGGTCAAGTGTGATGATTCTAAGACTTTGTAGGTATGGGACTACACAGTTGAAGATGGCTTAAATGGATTGATGGGTACTACCTATGCCAA
Organism: Humulus lupulus; assembly: GCF_963169125.1. Taxonomy (NCBI): domain Eukaryota; kingdom Viridiplantae; phylum Streptophyta; class Magnoliopsida; order Rosales; family Cannabaceae; genus Humulus; species Humulus lupulus. Next base: position 160,217,301 of record NC_084802.1, on the reverse strand, counting down.
CATGATGCATCTTCTTTTCGGTAGCCCATCACTTGAGAATTCCAAAGTTAAGCGTGCTTGACCCGGAGTAGTCTAACGATGGCTGGCCTCCTGGGAAGTTTCCCCAGGAAGCGTGTGAGTGAGTACAAAGTACCCGGGAAAGACTCGTGTTGGTTTGCATGGCCAGTCGTCATTCCAGAAAGCAACCATAGTAATGTGGGGCATTTCATAGCCTTTCATGATTACAAAGTAAAAGTCATGTGTTTGAACAATACGCATATAATGGAACGTAATTATTAATCTTAAATAAAATAATTATTTTATCTTAATAACTCAAAGTTTCAGCAAATATTTTTTCTTAAAACCACAAATGAAATTAAACCATAATATTATTCACATTTAAAAAAAAACTGCACACATATAATAATGTAAAAAAAAAATACATATTTGCATTTTTAAAATAGCACATTTATCATATACATAGCTTAGGGTTTAATTTATTTGATGCACTAGTTTTATTTGTCTCTTTTAAAAGACTTTGCTTATTTTCAATCTAGAATTCCAGCAACCATTTATTCAATCAAATTACAAACTTAGATTAAAACTTTGTTTTTGTTTCATAAAACTCACAAAAAAATCTGCATGTATTATATTGATAAAACACTCTTAACATGTGAAAAAAAATGTTCCCTTTTGTGTACCCTAATTTCAGCACGATTCTTTCACTCAGCTCGTGTACAGCTGTCAAATAAATACATGGAAGAAATAGCCAAGGAGTCCATTTATTATCAACGTAGACATCACGGTTTTCATGATGGTTATACGAGGTAGGGATGCATAAGTTGAAAAGTGTGAGTTTATAATATTCATAAGGCACGACCTCCATAGTACGAGCTTGAAATCATATCTAGCCCGTGGTAACTTGGATATATGGCGTATCCGCGAATCCCCGAAGACCCGGATATTTTATACGATCATTTATGGCTAGCCTGTGATATTTAATGTCCCAGATATTCAGAGACCATTTATTTCGTGATCAGATCACATCCTAGTATAAATGGGAATATTACACATTGAATGTAATAAATATGTAAATTTGTGATTGACTTACACGGTTACCCAAACCTGTCCAAGGATTTTCTCTATAAATACTGAGAATATTGGACAGGAAAGGGGACGATTATTCTTGATGAGGACACCAAGACTCAAAATCCAAGACAAGTTCCAGTTGATCCAAGCCAAGAGGGGAGGAATGATGAGGACACCAGTTTAGGAGCTTGATCAATATTTAGCTTCTTGTAATGAGTCTTTTTATTTTTAGTCTTTGTTTATTTTGTGATAAGTCAAACATTTGACTTGTGTGAGTCCAATAGTCCTTTTGTCTTTAATTTTCGGTTTTCATGAGGAAGACAAAAAGCTTGTCTTTAATTTCGGTTTTCATTAGGAAGACAAAGGGGCTGTCCTTAATTTTTCGGTTTCATTAGGAAGACCAAGGGTCTTGTTTTCATGTAATTTTCGTCCTTATAAGGACTGCCAAAACATTTGGAAAAATCAGATTATGTTGAATGAAATTGTGAGTTTATTTCTTCTTGAGTTCTTGAAGAAACTTTTGAACTTATCAAGGAGATTCCTTGTGGTGTTCATCCTGACTTATCAAACGGATTCCATCCCCGTTTGTGGCGTCTTCCTCATACCAAGGTTCGTGCTTGGCTAAGCATTGGGTCGCGGTTCCATTCCAATCTCGTGTGTTCTTGGTGGCTGTTCCATATTTGGTGTCGGGTTTCGTCACACTTGTTGGCGTGGTTCGTATCAGTTGGTATCAGAGATTAGGATCATCCGGTTTGGCCTATCCTTTACTTTGTGTTTTTCTTTCAATTCGTGTCTCTATATTAAAAAAAAAAAAAAAAATTCATCATCCACTCGTGTTTTGATTTCTTTGTCCTTGTTTCCTTGTGAAATCTGAAACTATTCTAGAGCTTGTTGATTTCCTTATTTCATTTGTTTCCTTGTTTGAAATCCGAGCCTAGGTTCGTACGGTTTGCCTATCTTTTTTTTTTTTTCTTGTTTTTCCATTTCGTTTCTTTGTTCAAATATTGCAATTGAATTAGGGTTTCTGAAATTTCCCCTATTTTGTTTTCTTTTCGTTTCTAAAATCTTGAATTAGGGTTCTTAATTGTGAAAACCGAATTTTCATTGAGTCCTCTTGTTTTGTTGTTAAATCCGAATGTACTTTTGGGTTTCTCTTGTTCTTATTGTGCAATCCGAATTGGCATTGAGTTTTCTCTTATTCTCATTGTGAAATCTGAAATTGGGATTGAGGTTCTCTTATTCTTATTGTGAAATCTGAAATTGGGATTGAGATTCTCTTATTCTTATTGTGAAATCTGAAATTGGGATTGAGTTTCTCTTGTTCTTATTGTAAAATCTGAAATTGGGTTTGAGATTTCTCTTGTTCTTACAGTGAAATCTGAGTTGGGCTTGAGTTTCTCTTATTCTTATTGTTAAATCCGAATTTTGCCTTGGGTTTCTCATGTTCTTGTTATGAAATCCGAAATTGGTATTGATAATTCCCTTGTTTCAATTGTGTCCCTGGTTTCAATTGGTTCCTTTATTTGTTGTGGAATCCGAGACTGTTATAGTGCCACAAATTAGTTTGGTTTTGATCTTATTGGTTGAATCACAGATTATATTTTGGGAATAATCGTTTTCTGTTATTGGGATTGTTCTTGAATCTGTTATAGTACCACAGTTGCTTGGTTTTCGGATTGGCTCTTTTGGTATTCATTTTTTTTTTAATTCGGGTTGGTTCTTTGTTCTTGAAAAAACAGAAAAGAAAGAAGAAGAAAAAAATTCAAAGGGATCCGAACCTAAAAAAAAAAAATTTTTTTGTTCTATTCTTGTTCCCCATAGTCTAGAGGCCCTTTGCCAAAACCCCACACAAGTGATCCAAAAATCATCATTTTTCATCAGTTTTTCTATGTTCGTTTGGTTTGTTCTAGTTTGATTTGCTACTTGAATCCTCCATGATATTGTGGATTAGTTCCAAAAATCACCATTTTTTTGCCACTTTTTAATCGGTTTTCGTTTGATTTGTTTGGTAGAATTGGCTGCTTGAGCCTCCATATCACCGTTTCATTAGTTTTGAAAGAACTTAAAGAAGAATACGAGTGGAAAAAGGCAGAGGTGTGAGCCTATTTGAGGGTAAAAGCCATTGAAATTGAGTGAAACACGAGGGGATTTGAGTGAAAATATTGTTCGAGCGAAACACGTGAGGGAGTGTGGTGAGGTCTTTTCTCCATATTATTCTAACCTTATTTTGCAGATTTCCATCATGGCACAAAATCCAGAGAAAGATGCAAGCAATGATATTCCGCCACCTGAGGTTCCGAATCTGCAAATGCAAGCATTAATTGGGGAGATGCGAAGGATGATGAGGGCGGAGTGTGAACAGATACATGAGAGGTTGGATAGGGTAGAAGAGGGAACGCAATGGAGGGCACGGAGGAACAGGGTGCAACAACGTGATGTTGAGGGTGAAAGAGAGTTTGATGGGGGCGATTTAGAGGAAGAATATGATAGGATGTCAGAGGGTAACCATAGGAGGTATGGCCGAGATAGAGAAGCTAGGAACTGGGTAGACAATAATTTGGGAAATATCAAGATGAGAATCCCCGCCTTTCAAGGCAAGAGTGATCCTGAGGCATACCTTGAGTGGGAGAAGAAAATGGAGTTGGTTTTCAATTGTCACAACTACTCTGACATGAAGAAGGTAAAACTTGCTGCCATTGAGTTTACTGATTATGCTATTGTTTGGTGGGATCAGTTGTGCATCAACAGGAGGCGGAGTGGAGATCGCCCTATTGACACATGGGAGGCCATGAAGAGGGTGATGAGGCGACGGTTTGTACCACCTCATTATTATCGAGATCTCTACCTTAAGTTGCAGGGTCTTCGTCAGGGCTACAGAAGTGTTGATGAGTATTACAAGGAGATGGAGATGGCTATGATTAGAGCCAATGTTGAAGAGGATCGGGAGGCAACCATGGCAAGGTTTTTGAATGGGTTGAACCGAGAGATTGCTGACCCAATCGAACTACACCATTATGTGGAATTGGAGGATTTGGTTCATATGGCAATCAAAGTTGAGAGGCAGCTCAAGAAGGGTAGTTCAAGTTCGAGGCCAAGACCGAGCCCACACAATCCAAGTACAACACCTTGGAGGTCGAACTATCCAAAGAAAGAAGACCAACCCACTTCATCATCTACACCAAAACCAGCCACCACAGCCACACCACCTCAAGGTAAAACAGCCCCTACTTCGTCCCATTCTAGTGAGATAAAATGTTTCAAATGTCAGGGGCGAGGACACATAGCTAGCCAATGTCCAAACAAGCGAGTTATGGTAATTCGGGATAATGGGGAGATAGATTCCGAAGAGGAAGATGATCTTGCTGGCATGCCACCATTGGAAGATGCTTCTATCGATGATGAAGAGTATGGGCCAGAATCTGGTGAGATGCTTGCACTAGTCACACGACGAGCCTTAAATTTGCAAGCAAAAGAGGAGGAAGAAGAGGTGCAGCGGGAGAACATCTTTCACACTCGTTGTCATGTGAAAGACAAGGTATGCAGTGTTATTATTGATGGTGGTAGTTGCACTAACGTTGCTAGTTCTTCCATGGTTGAAAAGCTAGGGCTCCCAACGCTTAAACATCCTTGTCCATACAAGTTGCAGTGGTTGAATGATAGTGGTGAAGTGAGGGTTACAAAACAGGTGCTGGTATCATTTCGAATTGGCAAGTATGAGGATGAGGTATTGTGCGATGTGGTTCCCATGCAAGCTGGACACCTCCTTCTAGGAAGGCCTTGGCTATTTGATCGGCGAGTCCAGCATGATGGCTTCACCAACAAGTACTCATTCACGTTCCGTCAACGAACAATCACTCTAGCTCCATTGACGCCAAAGCAAGTATATGAAGACCAAGTGAGGTTGCAAAAATTGAGTGATAAAAAAAAATTGAGTGAGCAAAAGAAGGAGAGTGAAAAGATGAATGAGAGTGAGAAAAAAGAGAGACAAAGAGAGAAAAGGGTCGAATCAAGTGAGAGAGAAAAGAAAGAGAAGAGTTCGATCAATGACGGAAAATTCGTGAGAAAACAAAGTAATTTTTATGCAAAAAAAAGTGAGGTTAAGGAGGCTCTTTTAAACACTAACCAACTTGATGCTAATAAGGGTCGTCACAAGCAGGTTTTTGATCCTGGTGATTGGGTATGGTTACACATGAGGAAAGAGCGATTCCCAGCACAAAGACGTTCCAAATTGCTACCTCGAGGAGATGGGCTGTTTCAAGTGCTAGAAAGGATCAATGACAATGCCTACAGACTCGATTTACCAGGTGAGTATACTGTTAGTGCTACTTTTAATGTTTCTGATTTGAGTCCTTTTGATGCAGGTGACGATTTGAGGTCAAATCTTTCTCAAGAGGGGGGGAATGATGAGGACACCAAGACTCAAAATCCAAGACAAGTTCCAGTTGATCCAAGCCAAGAGGGGAGGAATGATGAGGACACCAGTTTAGGAGCTTGATCAATATTTAGCTTCTTGTAATGAGTCTTTTTATTTTTAGTCTTTGTTTATTTTGTGATAAGTCAAACATTTGACTTGTGTGAGTCCAATAGTCCTTTTGTCTTTAATTTTCGGTTTTCATGAGGAAGACAAAAAGCTTGTCTTTAATTTCGGTTTTCATTAGGAAGACAAAAGGGGCTGTCCTTAATTTTTCGGTTTCATTAGGAAGACCAAGGGTCTTGTTTTCATGTAATTTTCGTCCTTATAAGGACTGCCAAAACATTTGGAAAAATCAGATTATGTTGAATGAAATTGTGAGTTTATTTCTTCTTGAGTTCTTGAAGAAACTTTTGAACTTATCAAGGAGATTCCTTGTGGCGTTCATCCTGACTTATCAAATGGATTCCATCCCCGTTTTTGGCGTCTTCCTCATACCAAGGTTCGTGCTTGGCTAAGCATTGGGTCGCGGTTCCATTCCAATCTCGTGTGTTCTTGGTGGCTGTTCCATATTTGGTGTCGGGTTTCGTCACACTTGTTGGCGTGGTTCGTATCAATTCTATAATACTGAAACTCTGCCAAAATAGAGAGAAAAACAGTAATAATATAGGCTCGTGGACTAGGTGGATTTTAACCACTGAACCACGTAAAAGATCTGTGTTCTTGAGAGTTAATTTCTTATTTCGGTTTATCATCAAGCACTAATTCAACCTTGTTATTTTCTTAATTCACTGTTGGCGAAAAACTGCGTTAACAATTTGGTGCTTTCATTGAGAGTTGAGATTAGTGCTTTCATCAAAATCCCAATCAAATCTCATCATAGTGGTCACTTGCTCAATGCACGACAATGAGACAGAACAGCCTGGTGGGCAAGGGGCCCATCATGCTGCTATTTCAAATGAGCATGACCCTGAAGTTTTGCAATGACCGGGAAAATAACCGGTGGGCCACGGAGTTACTGGGAGTTCAGCGTCATTGCAACCGAATCCAAACCCAGACTACTTGACTGCAGTTGAGTTGGAAAACATGCAGTTAAGAAGCCATCTTGCCAAGGAAAACAGGAAAATTGAGGAGGTTTTGGCTCGGCTACCCCCTCTTGCAACCGACGCTAATGTCGGAAAGAGGCAAAGTGGGTCTCATAAGTCTCATAGGAATAGCTGATCAAAACCAAGTCAGACAGTCAGAATTGCCACCCCATGCTCTATGCCTACGGTGCAAGATCGCCAAAATGCTCAACCTAGTGGTCCTCCTAAGGGGCATCGGCATGTCAATCGATCGGTTAGAACTGCGACCCCAAGTTTGGTACCTCCATCGCATGCGCCTGGAAATACCCATGGCAACCCTCGAGGAGGGGCCGGAGCAGGCTCACAAAGACAAAATGTTCCAGCCAACCCTCCTGCATCATGATCGGGTCGCCAGACGCAAAGAGCTAGAAATGGTGGGGCAGAGCGAGCACGGGCTAATTTAGTTCGCCCTGATGGGACAAGGATTGCCTCGCCAGTCAGGCATCCCCCATCACTCATAAGACATCCGACACCGCCTTGTTTTGCATAGGATATTCCATCTTATGGAGACAGCATGAGAAATCCTCCTCCGTCTGCCCCTACTTATGATACGAACCACACCAACGTTTGTGGTGAAACCCGACACCAAATATGGCAGCCACCAAGAACACACGAAATGGGAATGAAGAACCGGGACCCAATGCTTAGCCAAGCACGAACCTTGGTATGAGGAAGACGCCACAAACGGGGATGGGAATCCGTTTGATAAGTCGGATTGAACGCCACAAGGAATACCCTTGATAAGTTCGAATAGTCTCTTCAAGAACTCAAGAAGAAAACCTCTCAATTTTCATTTCATCAAAATCTACCTTTCCCAAACGTTTACAAGGCCTAATATAGCCGAAAATTATATCAAGACAAGCCCCTTTGTCTTCCTAAAGAAAACCGAAAATTAAAGACAAGCCCTTTGTCTTCCTAATGAAAACCGAAAATTAAAGACAAGCCCTTTGTCTTCCTAATGAAAACCGAAAATTACAAAAAAAAAGACTCTTGGACTCACACTAGTCAAGTGTTTGACTTTTCATAAAATAAACAAAGACTAAATAAAAAATACAATAAGACTCATCAAGCTCCTAAACTGAGTATTTTGGCTCGCGCCCTCGTCATCGGACCAACTGGAACTAGACTTGGATCTTTAGTCTTGGTGTCCTCATCATTCCCCCCCTCCTGAGAAGGATTTTTCCTCAAATCATCACCTGCATCAAAAGGACTCAAATCAGAAACATTAAAAGTAGCACTAACAGTATACTCACCTGGTAAATCAAGTCTGTAGGCATTGTCATTGATCCTTTCTAGCACTAGAAACGGACCATCTCCTCGAGGTAGCAATTTGGAACGTCTTTGTGCTGGGAATCGCTCTTTTCTCATGTGTACCCATACCCAATCACCGGGGTCAAAAACCTGCTAGGGACGACCTTTGTTAGCATCAAGTTGGTTAGTGTTTAAAAGAGCCTCCTTAACCTCACTTTTTTTTGCATAAAAATTATTTTGTTTTTTCTCTAATTTTCCCTCATTGATCGAACTCTTCTCTTTCTTTTCTCTCTCACTTGATTCGACCCTTTTCTCTCTTTGTCTCTCTTTTTTCTCACTCTCATTCATCTTTTCACTCTCCTTCTTTTGCTCACTCAATTTTTTTTTATCACTCAATTTTTGCAACCTCACTTGGTCTTCATGTACTTGTTTTGGCGTCAATGGAGCTAGAGTGATTGTTCGTTGACGGAACATGAATGAGTACTTGTTGGTGAAGCCATCATGCTGGACTCGCCGATCAAATAGCCAAGGCCTTCCGAGAAGGAGGTGTCCAGCTTGCATGGGAACCACATCGCACAATACCTCATCCTCATACTTGCCAATTCGAAATGATACCAGCACCTGTTTTGTAACCCTCACTTCACCACTATCATTCAACCACTGCAACTTGTATGGACAAGGATGTTTAAGCGTTGGGAGCCCTAGCTTTTCAACCATGGAAGAACTAGCAACGTTAGTGCAACTACCACCATCAATAATAACACTGCATACCTTGTCTTTCACATGACAACGAGTGTGAAAGATGTTCTCCCGCTGCACCTTTTCTTCCTCTTCTTTTGCTTGCAAATTTAAGGCTCGTCGTGTGACTAAAGCAAGCATCTCACCAGATTCTGCCCCAAACTCCTCACCACCCATAGAAGCATCCTCCAATGGTGGCATGTCATCAAGATCATCTTCCTCTTCGGAATCTATCTCCCCATTATCCCGAATTACCATAACTCGCTTGTTTGGACATTGGCTAGCTATGTGTCCTCGCCCCTGACATTTGAAACACTTTATCTCACTAGAATGGGATGAAGTAGGGGCTGTGGTTGTGGTGGCTGGTTTTGGCTCGGTTTTAGGCTTGGGCGTGAAAGGGTTTTCTTCCTTCTTTGGATAGTTCGACCGCCAAGGTGTTGCACTTGAATTTTGTGGGATTTGTCTCGGATTTGAACTTGTACTGCCCCTCTTGAGCTGCCTCTCAACTTTGATTGCCATATGCACCAAATCTTCCAATTCCACATAATGGTGTAGCTCAATCGGATTAGCAATCTCTCGGTTCAACCCATTCAAAAACCTTGCCATTGTCGCCTCCCGATCCTCTTCCACATTGGCTCTAATCATAGCCATCTCCATCTCTTTGTAATACTCCTCAACACTCTTGGAACCTTGACGAAGACCTTGCAACTTAAGGTATAGATCTCGATAATAATGAGATGGTACAAACCGTCACCTCATCACCCTCTTCATAGCCTCCCAAGTGTCAATGGCACGATCTCCATTTCGCCTCCTGTTGACGCACAACTGATCCCACCAAACAATAGCATAATCAGTAAATTCAATGACAACTAGTTTTACCTTCTTCATGTCAGAGTAGTTGTGACAATCGAAAACCAACTCCATCTTCTTTTCCCACTCAAGGTATGCCTCAGGATCACTCTTGCCTTGAAAGGCGGGGATTCTCATCTTGATATTTCCCAAATTATTGTCTACCCAGTTCCTAGCTTTCCTATCTCGGCCACACCTCCTATGGTTACCCTCTGACATCCTATCATATTCTTCCTCTAAATCGCCCCCATCAAACTCTCTTTCACCCTCAACATCCCGTTGTTGCACCCTGTTCCTCCGTGCCCTCCATTGCGTTCCCTCTTCTACCTTATCCAACCTCTCATGTATTTGCTCACACTCCGCCCTCATCATCCTTCGCATCTCCCCAATTAATGCTTGCATTTGTAGATTCGGAACCTCAGGTGGCGGAATATCATTGCTTGCATCTTTCTCTGGATTTTGTGCCATGATGGAAATCTGCAAAATAAGGTTAGAATAATATGGAGAAAAGACCTCACCACACTCCCTCACGTGTTTCGCTCGAACAATATTTTCACTCAAATCCCCTCGTGTTTCACTCAATTTCAATGGCTTTTACCCTCAAATAGGCTCACACCTCTGCCTTTTTCCACTCGTATTCTTCTTTAAGTTCTTTCAAAACTAATCACACAATATCATGGAGAATTCAAGTAGCAAATCAAACGAGAACAAACCAAACGAACATAGAAAAACTGATGAAAAATGACGAAAAATGATGATTTTTGGATCACTTATGTGGGGTTTTGGCAAAAAGGCCTCTAGACCATAGGGAACAAGAATAGAACCAAAATTTTTTAAGAGGGGTTTCCATATGCACCAAAATTTTTTTGGTCTCGGATCCCCTTGACCTTTCCTTTTCTTTCTTCAAGAACAAAGAGCCAACCCGAACTAAAAAATGAATACCAAAGAGTCAACCCGAAAACCAAGCAATCTGTGTTACTAAAACAGATTCAAGAACAAACCAATCTATGATTCAACAACACTCCCAATAACATGAAAACCAATCTGTGAAAACCAATACTCCCAATAACAATCTGTGGTACACGCCCAATAACAGAGAACCAATATTCCCCAAAACCAATAATAGAGAACCAATCAATCCGTGGCACCAAAACAATCTCAGATTTCACCACAACTAAAGCAACAATTGAAACCAGGGACACAATTGAAACAAGGGAATTAACAATACCAATTTGTGGCTCTAGAGTACTGATGAGGACACCAAGACCCAAGTATCAAGTCAAGTTCCAGTTGGTCCAGTGACGAGGGCACGAGCCAAGAGATTCAAGGAAGAACTTAACAGCCTAGTCCACAAAGTCCTAAAACAAGAGGAGACCGTGGTCAACATTGAAGGAGAACAAAGACTTGTCTTACTCATCAAAGTTGACTGAGTTTAGGAGCTTAATGAGTCTTTTTATTTTTAGTCACGTTTTTTTAGTCTTTGTTTATTTTGTGATAAGTCAAACATTTGACTTGTGTGAGTCCAATAGTCCTTTTGTCTTTAATTTTCGGTTTTCATGAGGAAGACAAAAAGCTTGTCTTTAATTTCGGTTTTCATTAGGAAGACAAAGGGGCTGTCCTTAATTTTTCGGTTTCATTAGGAAGACCAAGGGTCTTGTTTTCATGTAATTTTCGTCCTTATAAGGACTGCCAAAACATTTGGAAAAATCAGATTATGTTGAATGAATTTGTGAGTTTATTTCTTCTTGAGTTCTTGAATAAACTTTTGAACTTATCAAGGAGATTCCTTGTGGCGTTCATCCTGACTTATCAAACGGATTCCATCCCCGTTTATGGCGTCTTCCTCATACCAAGGTTCGTGCTTGGCTAAGCATTGGGTCGCGGTTCCATTCCAATCTCGTATGTTCTTGGTGGCTGTTCCATATTTGGTGTCGGGTTTCATCACAGTGTTGGTGTGGTTCGTATCAAGTACTTTCGGATTTCACCAAAAAAAAAAAATCAATTGAAACTTTGTGTAGACTAGTTTCGGATTTCAAGGGATTTCACAAAGAAATAATGGAAACTTTGGAAATAAGGAAATGATTGAACAAGGAAACAATTGAAATAAGGAAATTAACTATAGTAGTTTCGGATTTCACAATAAGAACTAGAAAAAACCAATGCAAATTCAGATTCCACAATTAGAACAAGAGAAACCCAAAGCACATTCAGATTTCACAACAAAACAAGAGGAACTCAATGAAAATTCGGTTTTTTTTTTACAATAAGAACCCTAATTCACGAATTCAAAAACAAAAAGAAAACAAATTAGGGGAAATTTCAGAAACCCTAATTCAATTGCACGATTTGAACAATGAAACGAAAAAAGAAAAACAAGGAAACAAATGAAATAAGGAAATCAACAAGCTCTAGAATAGTTTCAGATTTCACAAGGAAACAAGGACAAAGAAATCAAAACACGAGTAGATGATGAATTTTTTTTTTCTAATATAGAAACACGAATTGAAAGAAAAACACAAAGTAAAGGATAGGCCAAACCGGATGATCCTAATCTCTGATACGAACCACACCAACGTTTGTGGTGAAACCCGACACCAAATATGGCAGCCACCAAGAACACACGAAATGGGAATGAAGAACCGCGACCCAATGCTTAGCCAAGCACGAACCTTGGTATGAGGAAGACACCACAAACGGGGATGGGAATCCATTTGATAAGTCAGATTGAACGCCACAAGGAATACCCTTGATAAGTTCGAATAGTCTCTTCAAGAACTCAAGAAGAAAACCTCTCAATTTTCATTTCATCAAAATCTGCCTTTCCCAAACGTTTACAAGGCCTAATATAGCCAAAAATTATATCAAGACAAGCCCCTTTGTCTTCCTAAAGAAAACCGAAAATTAAAGACAAGTCCTTTGTCTTCCTAATGAAAACCGAAAATTAAAGACAAGCCCTTTGTCTTCCTAATGAAAACCGAAAATTACAAAAAAAAAAGACTCTTGGACTCACACAAGTCAAGTGTTTGACTTTTCATAAAATAAACAAAGACTAAATAAAAAATACAAGATGACAAAATACAATAAGACTCATCAAGCTCCTAAACTGAGTCTTTTGGCTCGCGCCCTCGTCACCGGACCAACTGGAACTAGACTTGGATCTTTAGTCTTGGTGTCCTCATCAACTTATGTCCCGCGGACACGTATCAATAATCCAGATCCTCAGCCTCAACCGCGAGCAGTAAGCTTTGCAAATGGAAGTTATTGGACTAAAAGTCATCGAAGTGGCAGGTCCTAGGGCGATCTGAGAAGCCACCTAAGTTCAGCACATAGTCCTCCATACAATCCACAGCTTGATTTGCGAGATCGCCTAAATTCACAAAGAAGAAATTCAGCCCGAAATGAAGGAGTCAATTACACTCGTCAAGGGGAAGGTCCTTCCGAAGTACGTGATAACGGGAATGTCCCACAAAACCAAGCCCGAACATGGAGGGGCAACAACCCTCCGGATGCGTACGATAGGACTGGAGCTGTTGAACAGCACCAGAATAACCAAGGAACCAGGGACCAAACCCTCGAAAGGCTAGTCTAGATGGAGGAGCTAATGAAGAAGCTCCTATCGGAAAAAGAGAAAGATGAGAGTGATTCAGAGGATGAGCTCGAGCTTTTCGCCCCGAATATTGCAGCGACTGCATATCCACAGGATTTCAGAATGCCACATTTGTCAAAGTTCGACGGAGATAGAGATCCGTCTGATCACCAGGGGATGTTCAACACCATAATGATGGCCCACAACATCGGGCCCGAGCTAAGATGCCTTATATTCCCCTCGAATCTAATTGGGTCAGCTAGGCAGTGGTTCAAGCAGTACAAGAGGCATTCAATCAGCTCGTGGAAGAGTTTTCCACTAATTTTAAGAGAGCATTCAGGGCTTCTCAAGTAGCTCGAATTAAGGCTGACTCTTTGGCTAATGTAAAGCAGTAGCATGGTGAACCGTTGAAAGCATATCTAAGTAGGTTTGCCAATGTTGCTGCAGGAGCTAGAGATGTCGACGAAAGTTCTAAGCTCATGGCAATGAGGACGGGAATCCTTGTTGAAGGCGACCTGTGGCAAGAACTACAGAGGAAAGGAATACTGTGGACGATTTCTTGGAACGAGCTCAAAGGTGGGTTAACATAGAAGAGGCACGAGCTTCCGTCGCAGGAACCAACCAAGTCCCTGTCCAACCCGTTGGAGCGGTAACGGATGTTGCAGCTATGGCTCAAACTATTGCCCAGAATAACCAAGGGGAAAATAATAAGAGTGATGAGGACACCAAGACTAAAGATCCAAGTCTAGTTCCAGTTGGTCTGGTGACGAGGGCACGAGCCAAGAAATTCAAGGAAGAACTTAACAGCCTAGTCCACAGAGTCCTAAAACAAGAGGAGACCGTGGTCAACACTGAAGGAGAACAAAGACTTGTCCTACTCATCAAAGTTGACTAAGTTTAGGAGCTTCATGAGTCTTATTGTATTTGTCATCTTGTATTTTTAATTTATTCACGTTTTTTTTGTTATTTGGTCTTTGTTTATTCTTGTATAAGTCAAACACTTGACTTGTGTGAGCCCAAGAGTCTTTCTTTGTTGTGCTTGTTAGGGTTTTCATTAGGAAGACAAAAGGTTGTCTTTAATTTTTGGTTTTCATTAGGAAGACCAAGGGGTTTATGTGTGTGGAATTTTCGTCCTTATTAGGACTGCCAAAACAATTGGAAAATCAGATTAGGTGGAATGAAAATTGTGAGTGTTTTTTTCTTCTTGAGTTCTTGAAGAAACTTTTGAACTTATCAAGGGGTTCCTTGTGGCGTTCAACCTGACTTATCAAACGGATTCCCATCCCCGTTTGTGGCGTCTTCCTCATACCAAGGTTCGTGCTTGGTTAAGCATTGGGTCGCGGTTCTTCATCCCCAATTTCGTGTGTTCTTGGTGGCTGTGCCATATTTGGTGTCGGGTTTCATCACAGTGTTGGTGTGGTTCGTATCAAAGAGAAAGTGAAATGGTGAGGGCGACCAGAGCAGAACAAAGAAAAACAAGTCCGTGGAGAAATTTAAACCGATCTACACAACATATATCGATCTCACAGATACTAGAGAACGCATCTTCTTAGCTAATTCTACTCACTTTCCATGGAAGAAGCCATAATCGTTAAAGAATCAAAGAGTGAAGAGAGATCCTTCAAAGTTTTGTCGATTCCACAATGATATCGGTCATAATATTGATGACTGTAGACAGCTGAAGGATGAGATCGAGACTCTCATCAGGGTATGACCTTTGGCTCAATAAGGCCGTAATCGAGCAACTCCCAGTCAGCCCGCTGGACAAAACACTCCGTCGGCTCCTGAAGCTCCAGTGAATCAAGCCGGAGCTCAGATAAATCAGAACAATCCTCCTCCGATAATAGGAGGAGATATAGCCACTATTTCAAGAGGACCTCATCTGACAGATACGAGCAGAGGTGCCCAGAAAAGGTATATCAATGAACGGAAGTCCCATAACAGAGTGGAGTTTGTCCTGGAGTGGTTATCAAAGCAGCAACGATTGGAAAAACAACCAATCATTTTTACGGAGGAAGATGCCAGCCATGTCCATTTCCCACATAACGATCCTCTGATCATAATAGTTTAGCTCACAAACCAGAGAGTCAGGAGGACACTAGTAGATAATGGAAGTTCTGTGAATCTACTTTTTAGGTCCACCTTAGAAAACATGGGATTGTCTGTAATCGAGTTGAAGGCAACTTCAATGATTTCTATGGTTTTTCTGGTGAAGGGTCGACTACTATCGAAACGATCAAGTTGGTGGTAACATTGGGTGAAGGTCCATGAACTGTCTCCAAGCTACTTGAGTTTGTCGTCATCGATTGTCCAGCCGCGTACAATGCGATTTTGGGCCGACCTGTGTTGATGGCGTTTGAATCCATAACCTCTTTCCACCCTAGCAATCAAATTCCCTTCATCTGCAAGAATATGCACTTTCAGAGGTGATCAGCTCATTGCCAGAGAATTCTATAACATTTCTATGAGGGGAAAATCACAACCCGGGCAGCAAGCGATGGCCATAAGTGACGGAGGTGAGGAGTCCCAGGAAGTGGAAGCTGTCTATGGAATGGAAGAACCTCAAGAAACAAAGGATAGTGACGTCACCCCAAATGATGATATCGACCCGCGAATGGGCGAGGACAGATCAGAGCTCCAAGCTACTGAGGAGCTCGAGGAAGTAAACATAGATCCCAAAGACGCTTCAAGAGTCATCAAGATTGGGAAAAACCTTGGTGATGACAGGAAAAGGGAGCTAGTTCAATTTTTACAAGGGAATCTAGATGTTTTCACCTGGTCCCATGCGGATATGGTGGGAATAAGCCTGAGTGTGATCATGCACACTCTAAACTTGGACAAAAGCGTGCCTGCAAAATCCCAAAAACAGAGACGTTTGGGAATAGTCTGAGCTGAAGCATTGGAAGAAGAAGTAGCTCGGATGTTAAAGTGTGGCTTTATTCATGAAGCAAAATATCCGATCTGGGTTGTGAATCCTATCCTGGTCCCGAAGCCAAACAAAAAGTGGAGGACCTGCACCGATTTCTTTGACCTGAACAAAGCTTGTCCTAAAGATTGTTTTCCACTGCCGAGGATTGATTAGTTGGTAGATGCCACTGCGGGACACGAGCTCATGTCCTTCATGGATGCGTATTCTAGATACAACCAGATCGTGATGAATCCTGCTGATTAGGAGCATACTAGCTTTATGACTCCAATTAATATATATTGTTACAAAGTTATGCCCTTGGGGCTAAAGAATGCCAGAGCTACCTACCAATGATTAGTCAACAGAATGTTCATTGGTCAGATTGGGAAAAATATGGAAGTGTATGTTGACGATATGCTCGTCAAATCCCAGACTGACGATAACCATGTACCTGATCTGAATGAATGCTTTGAGATCTTTAGGAAGTATAACATGAAGCTGAATCCCCACAAATGTACTTTCGGAGTGGCGTCGGGAAAATTTCTGGGATTCATAGTCAATACAAGGGGGATATAGGCAAACCTAGATAAAGTCAGATCATTATTGGAAATTCCTTCGCCTAGCTCGCGCAAAGAAGTTCAGAGCCTGACTGTAAAGGTGGCAGCCTTGAACCGATTTATTTCAAAATCCACTGACAAGTGCTTGCCATTCTACAACTTGCTCAGAGGAAACAAGAAATTTGAATGGACTGAGGAGTGCGAGCAGGTATTCCTCGACCTAAAAACACACTTGGCCGAGCCCCCAGTATTGTCTAAGCCCATGTCTGGAGAACCCCTGTTCCTTTATTTGGCTGTGACAGAATATGCAATCAGTGTCGTGTTAGTTCGGGAAGAAGACCGCACTCAAAAACTAGTGTATTATATAAGTAAGAGACTTCTTAGAGCTGAATTACGGCATCCACTGATAAAAAAAATAGCATTCTGCCTAATATTAGCTTCCAGGAAGCTCAGAACATATTTCCAGTCCCATTCAACCCACGTCATGACCGACCAAACTCTAAGGAAGGTATTACAAAAACCTGAAATGTCGAGACGTCTTTTAAAATGGGCGGTTGAACTCAACCAGTTCGAGATACTGTACGTACCATGGACCTCAATCAAAAGCCAGGCCCTTGCTGATTTTGTGGTTGAATGCACCAAATTTCAAGAGGAGCTTTTGAAGGAACCTGTGCAAGAGTTGTGGAAAATATTCGTAGATGACTCATCGAATGAGAATGGATCCGGAGCTGGGATCATATTGATTTCTCCAGAAGGGCATCGATTCCATACAGCTTTGAGATTCAGATTCGAAGCATCTAACAACGAAGCCAAATATGAGGCCTTGTTAGTCAGACTTAGAGTGGGAAAGGAACTAAAAGCAAAGGTCGTCCAGTGCTATAGTGATTCCCAGTTCGTGGTCAATTAGGTGTTGGGGGAATATCAAGCGTGTGGTACCAAGATGGCGGTTTACCTAGCTAAGGTGAAGTAGGAGCTATCAGAATTTGAGTACAGTACTGTTGAACAGATACCTCGTGAGTAGAACTCTAATGTAGATGCTTTGGCAAGGCTTTCCACCACCAAGGAAGCTGAGACTTTGAATGTTGTACTAGTGGATTCTTGGAGAGTCCAAGCGTGGCAGAAAAAATGATAGAGGTCGAGATGATTGACACGAGGCCAACCTGGATGACCCCCATAGTGGTACCTTACAACAGGAAAGCTACCTAAGGAAAGAAAGGACGCGAGAAAAATATGCTATCAAGCTCCGAGGTATGTGATAGTGGATGGAACATTATACCGACGTGGTCATTCACTGCCTCTTCTACGATGTGTTCTACCTGAGGAGGCTAAAACCATTCCACAAGAGGTGCAAGAATGATTTTGCAGAGATCATGCTGGGTGCAAAACCTAGCCTTAAAAATATTAAGGCAAGGTTATTTTTGGCCCACTTTAACAAAGATTCCATCTCCCATGTTCAGAAATGCGACAAATGCCAGCGCTTCGCCACAATCGCCCGAGCTGCTCCAATCGAGCTAACAATGATCTCATCCCTGTGGCCATTCGTAGTCTGGGGAATTTACTTAATAGGATCCTTACCTATGGGAAAGGGAGGAGTTAGTTACGCGGTGGTGGCAATTGATTATTTCATGAAGTGGGTAGAGGTCGAGCCTTTGGCATCCATCACTTCAAAGAGAGTCTTGGACTTTGTGATGAAAAACATTGAATGCCGATTTGGGCTTCCTAAAAAGATCGTGTCAGATAATGGAACCCAGTTTGACCGTGATCTCTTCACCAACTTCTATGAAAAGCACGACATTAGTAAAAGTTTTTCTTCGGTAGCATATCCATAGGCCAATGGACAGGTCGATGCTGTGAATAAGACCCTAAAGGCGAGCCTTAAGAAAAGGTTAGATGAGGCCAAAGGAGTCTGCCCTGAGCAGCTCCCTCAAGTACTTTGGGCATACCAAACTTCCCACTGGACCTCCACATGACACACTCCTTTCTCCTTGACCTTCGGAAGTGAGGCCGTCCTTCCCATTGAAGCAAAGGTAACCATGCACAGATTAAGGACATTCAGCCAGGAGCGGAATGATGAGCTACTTAATGCGTCTCTCAACCTGATCGATGAGAAACGAGAGGATTCACAGTTACAACTCGTGCATTACCAACAGAAAATCACTCGTTATTTTAATTCTAAGGTCAAGAGACGCAGTTTTGGATTGGGCGACTTGGTTCTCCGAAGGGTCTTTTTGGCAAACAAGGATCCCAAGGATGGCGCTTTTGGCCTGAACTGGGAAGGACCATATCAGATCGTGGAAGTTTTGCGTGAGGGAACTTTCAAGTTAGCTCGGCTTAGTGGAAAAACAATCCCACAGACCTGGAACGCCATGCACCTAAAGAAGTATTACCAGTAGTATAACCATCCATGTAAGGCTTAATTATAAAATCCATTTAACTAAATAACGAGGGATTATTATGTAATTTTCTTGTTAACGTAGTTCTAAATATTTTTTCTTTATAAGGTTATTTATGAATTAGCTCGTGTATTAGTGTTTGTAAAAGCAACCAAGAAAGTCTTTACATTCTGGTTACTTGGGGGGCATATCACCCGAGGTGGATTAGAACAAGGTCTCCGACCAAGTTTAAGTTACTTAACATCCTGGATACAACCAGGTCAGAAGATTGAGTTTAAATTGTTTACCCAAAAACAGACTACCTGATGACGTGATAGGATTGGTCTACACGTGTGAGGCACATGGCTGTTTTTAGGAAGTGTATCATGCTGGGCCATCGACCAGAAGACTGTTGGTTTATCACACATCACGCTTATGTGCGACCAGCCTGGTCGCATACATTCATTTATTTCCTTTATTTATGCAATTCTATAATTATACATTGATTGTAATTTCTATTATTATCCAAATACGCAAGTCTTAATTGTAATTAAGGCCCATAGGCCCATGTAACCTTCTTGAGCCTATAAATACGAATCAAAAGACTCAAGGGAGGGGACTTTTTGGAACGGGGAGAATTCTGAGAGAAAATTATAGTGTTATTATTAACCGAAATTATAATCATCCTGAAGTTGGTGAATCTCGTGAACCCTTAGTTCATTGATCACAATGTTGGGATCCTACATCAATAAGAACACTAAGTGGACATAGGTTATTACCATATGATTGGGGTCGAACCACTATAAACTATTTCTGTCGTTTACTTTTTTCTTCTTGATTTCTTCTTGTTTTCATCTCATTCTATATCGTTTATCTGACTCCATGTCGTTGACCAATTTGAGGGGCAACATTTTGGTGCTTTCATTGAGAGACCGAATTCGAGATCAAATGGCCAAAACATCCAGAAAGGCAAGACAAACTTCTGGTGCTGCATCCACCCAGCCTCCTCCACCAAATGTGGCTGAAGATGAACCACAATTGGATTTTGAAGAGGAGATGGATTCTGAGACCTTAAGGACAACACTGAGTGTGTTGCAGGAGGAGCTGGCCAATTTGATGGCCAATTTGGAGAATGTGGCCAAGACGATGGCATTGCAACAAAGGGAGAGATGCCACCGCCGCCCTAGAGGCAGCCATCCAGTTGGCGCAAGTTCTCAATCAGATTAGCCACCAAGTGCACCACCACAAGGCCTAGACCCAACTCCTCCACCTCAGCCAGCAATCCCTCAGAGGCCGGAGCAACATCCTGCTGCTCAATAGGATATTCCATTTCAAGATCCTGAGTAGTAGCCACCTTCTCGTGCTGGTCGAGATAATCCCAAGTGTCAGAGGCAGAATACAGCTGGGCAGCGTCCCCAAAGCCCTAGATGCTAAACTGCTGAGGAACTGAATCCACCAAGCAGGGTACAACGCCCTTCTGCTAACAAAAGGCATGCCGAGTCAGGCTCAGGGCCCCCCAAGACATAATAATGCTCGGGGACCCACCAACCAATGCAGGCATCCCCCTGACGCTCGAGAGGTACCAGCGAGAGGAGGAAATAGTGCGACCAGTAGGTCGCGCCATAGCCAATCATGTTTTCGGGATGGTCATGACTACAACGAAATTGATTCTGGTCGAGGGAATGCTGGTCGAGGACAAGGATAGAGAGGTGGAGAAAGGAACCCCCCACCAAGAGAAAATAGGCCTGCAAGCCAGAACGATGTTGGGCAGCCTAGGCAACCTAACGTTTTTGATCGGTTAGGTGCTAGCGAGCAAAAGTGCAGAGATGGCGACTTGAGGGATGTACTCAATGACAGGCGCGAAAGGCACGATGAGCACGCTTCTCCGACACCAGTTTCCCTAGCTATACCAGACGCAGTACAAGCCCAGATCGATTCGCTGAACTAGGTTGTCCAGTAGCTGGTGGGGAGATGAACATCTCATATCGAGTATGATTGGAGAAGAGGTACTCCATTCATACAAAGAATAGCAATGGCAAAAACCCCTAGCAAATTCAAGATGCCAGTATTGCCCAACTTTGATGGATATGGGGACCCGGTATCTCATGTGAATAAATTTGAGATACAGATGGACATTCAGAAGGTGTCGGATGATGCTCACTGTAGAATATTTCCAGCCACCCTATCTGATACTGTTCAGGAATGGTTTTTTAAAGTCCCTCTTGCTAGCATAGTGTCATGGGAGATGTTTGGGAAGGAGTTCTACGAGCAATTCTATGCTGGTCATGTGCATCTGACTGAAGCCAATTAGTTGATCGAGATACGCCAGAAGGAGGGAGAGTCCTTAAAGGAGTATGCCCAGCGTTTTATGCTAGCAGCAGCTGGAGCTAAAATAGTTGGCGATAAAGGGAAAATGATGGCCCTTATTGCTGGAGTACGGTGCCACTCTCCCCTCTGGGACAGTTTAAGGAAGAATGGGGTGAAGAGTACCCAGGAATTCCTTGATCAAGCAAAATGGTACATTAAGCTCAAAGAGGCGATTGCCAACGAAGGTAAGTTGCTTGCAAAAGACAAGGGACCAAAAGAAGAACCCGCTAAAGCTGCCAACGTGTTTGATAAACCCAATGGCAACGACAAAAACAACGGGAAAAATGGTGGAAAAGGGGCGAACAACGAGCCATCAATGTCTAAAAATAAGCACCCTAAGGGCAATAGGTACGAGCCAAGATTCACCAACTACACAACCCTTGTTGAAAGCAGAGCGGAGGTGTACCAGGCGACTAGCACCAATGTCCCTTACAAGTGACCAGCGCCAATTAGGAAGGATATCTCCAAGAGAGATACAACGAAGTTTTGTCATTTCCACAATGACTATGGTCACGACACCAATGAATGTAACCAACTGAAAGATAAAATTGAGTTCCTTATCAGACAAAGACACATGAGGAGATGTGTACGAGCCACTGGAGGTTCTCAACGAGAGGCTCAAGGAGGCAACGAGCAGGCGCTTGTACACCAATGCTCGTGTAATGACCCAACTACTCTAGACTTTGGACCATTAACGATAACTATACATAGACACTAATCTTTAATAAAACTTACAAGTGAAATAATCATTACTTATATTAAAACTTGTAAAAACAAATGTTAAACGTACATAAAATTTAAAGTAGGATTTGGGATCCCATTGTTTTAAAAGAAAAACATAACATAATTGATTACATAGTAAAATGCGGAAAAATACATATAAACCATAAGTAAAGAAACTTCATCCTCAAATCGAACTCTCGACCCTTCAATTCCATTCTGCCTCAATACACATGTCCAAACTACCAAGAACCTTTCCCGCCACCAAAGCTATTTTCCTGCACATATAAACATAAAAGGAGTGAGCCTAATGCCCAGCAAGGAAAATCTAACACATAAACCATATACATAAAATTCATAATGTAACATAAGACATATCATAAACATATGTCACATACATACTATAATGGCCATTATTACTTGGGGTCCCATAAACAAACAAGTCATATGCCCATTAGATTTGTGGGGCTTACTAGCTAAGCAAGTCATATGCCCATAAATTTATTGGGGCTTGTTAGTTATACAGGTCATATGCCCAAGTCTACAAACAAACATAACATCACATAAATCATAGGTTAATCATAACACATATATGATAAGATAACACATAATATAACATATAGAATCCTATCCTATTTTCCTTACCAAAAATACCGGGATATGAGAACAGATTTGGGACTTCGGAACACTCCTAAAAACCATAAATGGAAAGGTGATACGAACCACACCAACTTTGTGATGAAACCCGACACCAAATATGGAACAGCCACCAAGAACATACAAGATTGGAATGGAACCGCGACCCAATGCTTAGCCAAGCACGAACCTTGGTATGAGGAAGACGCCACAAACGGGGATGGAATCTGTTTGATAAGTCAGGATGAACGCCACAAGGAATCTCCTTGATAAGTTCAAAAGTTTCTTCAAGAACTCAAGAAGAAATAAACTCACAATTTCATTCAACATAATCTGCCTTTTCACATTGTTTTGGCAGTCCTTATAAGGACGAAAATTACATGAAAACAAGACCCTTGGTCTTCCTAATGAAAGCACCATAAACAAGACCTTTCGGCTCACACAACTCTTCAGCTCACAAAACAAGACCTTTCGGCTCACACAACTCTTCAGCTCACACAAGTCAAGTGTTTGACTTTTACAAAATAAAGAAAGACCAAATAACAACAATAACGTAAATAAATTAAAATGACAAATACAATAAGACTCATGAAGCTCCTAAACTCAGTCAACTTTGATGAGTAAGACAAGTCTTTGTTCTCCTTCAATGTTGACCACGGTCTCCTCTTGTTTTAGGACTTTGTGGACTAGGCTGTTAAGTTCTTCCTTGAATCTCTTGGCTCGTGCCCTCGTCACTGGACCAACTGGAACTTGACTTGATACTGGGGTCTTGGTGTCCTCATCATTCCCCCTCTTTAGAAGGATTTGACCTCAAATCGTCACCTGCATCAAAAGGACTCAAATCAGAAACATTAAAAGTAGCACTAACATTATACTCACCTGGTAAATCGAGTCTGTAGGCATTGTCATTGATCCTTTCAAGTACTTGAAATGGACCATCTCCTCGAGGTAGCAATTTTGAACGCCTTTGTGTTGGGAATCGCTCTTTCCTCATGTGTAACCATACCCAATCACCGGGCTCAAAAACCTGCTTATGACGACCCTTGTTAGCTTGCTTAATGTATTGTTCAGTCCTTCTCTCTATGTTGAGTCGCGCCCTCTCATGGATTTTCTTCACAAATTCTGCCTTCTTCTCGCCATCTAAATTCAAATGCTCAGAAACAGGTAATGGTGATAAATCCAAAGGAGTTAGAGGATTAAAACCATAAACAATTTCAAATGGTGAAAATTTAGTAGCAGAATGCATTGAACGATTATAAGCAAACTCAACATGTGGCAAACAATCTTCCCAAGTCTTAATATTCTTACTTATGATAGCCCTCAACAAGGTGGATAGGGTCCTATTAACTACTTCTGTTTGACCATCGATTTGAGGGTGACAAGTAGTAGAAAATAATAGTTTTGTCCCAAGTTTTCCCCACAATGTTTTCCAAAAATAGCTTAAGAACTTAGCATCCCTATTTGATACAATTGTAATCTCACAATCTCCCTAAAGAACAAATCTGCAACGTTAGAGGCATCATCAGTTTTATGACAAGGAATAAAATGAGCCATCTTAGAAAATCTGTCTACAACCACAAAGATTGAATCCCTCCCACGCTTACTTCTAGGTAAACCCAACACAAAATCCATTGAAATGTCAACCCATGGTGAACTAGGGATAGGTAGGGGTGTGTAAAGGCCATTTGGCTGAACTCTTGATTTAGCTTGCCTACAAGTGACACACCTACCACAAATTCGCTCAACATCTCGTTTCATGTGGGGCCAAAAGAAGTGCTCTTGCAACATAGCTAGGGTCTTAGCAACTCCAAAATGTCCCATCAACCCTCCCCCGTGGGACTCTCTAACTAGCAAATCTCTCACAGAACAATTAGGTACACACAACCTATGCTCCCTAAACAAGAAACCCTCATGCCTATAAAATTTTCCGTCAGCAGACTTTTCACAAACAGCATAAGTTTCCCCAAAATCATGGTCAGCAGAATACAACTCCTTTATGTGTTCAAACCCAAGAAATTTAGCATCAAGAGTAGAGATTAGGGCATACCTGCGAGAAAGGGCATCAGCAACCACATTCTCCTTACCTTGTTTATAGCGAATGACATAAGGAAATGTCTCAATGAACTCAACCCATCTTGCATGTCTCTTGTTGAGCTTGTGTTGGCCTTTCAAATGTTTCAAGGATTCATGATCTGTGCGAATCACAAACTCCTTTGGCCACAAATAGTGCTGCCATGTTTCTAAAGCACGCACTAGTGCATACAATTCTTTGTCATAGGTGGGGTAATTGAGGGCAGCCCCACTTAGCTTTTCGCTAAAGTATGCAAGCGGTCTCCCATCCTGCATAAGAACAGCGCCAATACCTATTCCAGAAGCATCACATTCAACTTCAAAAGTGTTAGAAAAGTTAGGCAAAGCAAGTAAAGGAGCATGAGTAAGCTTGTATTTCAGTAGCTGAAATGCCTCCTCTTGAGCTTCACCCCATTTAAAGATCACATTCTTTTTGATAACTTCTGTAAGTGGTGCGGCGATGGTGCTAAAATTTTTCACAAACCTCCTGTAGAAGCTAGCAAGTCCATGAAAACTTCTAACATTACCTATAGTTGTAGGGGTCGGCCACTCTTGGATGGCTTTGATCTTTTCTTCATCCACCTGAATACCTGTAGCACTTACAACAAAGCCTAGGAAAACAAGCTTATCAGTGCAGAAAGTACACTTACTGAGGTTTGCATATAAACTCTGTTTCCTAAGAACATCCAAAACAGAATGCAAATGCAAAACATGGTCATGCAAATTCTTACTATAAATAAGAATATCATCAAAATACACAACCACAAATTTTCCAATGAAAGCACGCAATACATGATTCATTAAGCGCATGAAAGTGCTAGGAGCATTAGTTAACCCAAAAGGCATGACTAACCACTCATACAATCCATGTTTAGTTTTAAAAGCAGTTTTCCACTCATCTCCTTCTTTCATACGTATCTGATGATACCCACTTTTTAGATCGATCTTGGAAAACAAACAAGAACCATGCAATTCATCTAACATGTCATCTAAACGGGGAATGGGATGTCGATATTTTACCGTTATATTGTTGATGGCTCGACAGTCAACACACATCCTCCATGTTCCATCCTTCTTGGGAACTAGAATCACTGGAACAGCACAAGGGCTCATGCTTTCTCTCACATGCCCTTTCTCCATCAATTCTTCAATTTGCCTTTGCAATTCCTTTGTTTCATCAGGATTACTTCTGTAGGCTGGTCGGTTTGGGATGGAAGCACCTGGAACAAAATCAATTTGATGTTCTATTCCTCGAACAGGTGGCAAACCATGTGGTACTTTCTCAGGAAACACATCCTCAAATTCCTGCAAAATAGACACAACAACACTTGGCAGCGAAGAATCAAGTTGGTTAGTATTTAAAAGAGCCTCCTTATACATGAGTAAAATCATGGGCTGTTTTGTACACAATGCTCTCTTAACCTCACTTTTTTTTGCATAAAAATTATTTTGTTTTCTCTCACTTGATTCCACACTTTTCTCTCTTTGTCTCTCTTTTTCCTCACTCTCATTCATCTTTTCACTCTCTTTTTGCTCACTCATTTTCTTTTTGTCACTCAATTTTTGCAACCTCACTTGATCTTCATACACTTGCTTTGGTGTCAAAGGCGCTAGAGTGATTGTTCGTTGACGGAATGTGAATGAATACTTGTTGGTGAAGCCGTCATGCTGCACCCGCCGATCAAATTGCCAAGGCCTTCCTAGAAGGAGGTGTCCAGCTTGCATGGGAACCACATCACACAACACCTCATCTTCATACTTGCCAATTCGAAATGAGACTAGCACCTGTTTTGTAACCCTCACTTCACCACTATTATTCAACCATTGCAATTTGTATGGACAAGGATGCCTAAGCGTTGTAAGCCCCAGCTTGGCAACCATGGAAGCACTAGCAACATTAGTACAACTACCTCCATCAATAATGACACTACATACCTTGTCTCTCACATGACAACGAGTGTGAAAGATGTTCTCTCGCTGCACCTCTTCTTCCTCTTCTTTTGCTTGCAAATTCAGGACTCGCCTTGTGACTAGTGCAAGCATCTCACCAGATTCTGGCCCATACTTGATGAGGACACCAAGACTAAAGATCCAAGTCTAGTTCCAGTTGGTCTGGTGACGAGGGCGCGAGCCAAAAGACTCAGTTTAGGAGCTTGATGAGTCTTTTGCGTTTTGTCATCTTGTATTTTTTATTTAGTCTTTGTTTTTTTTTTTGTGAAAATTCAAACACTTGACTTGTGTGAGTCCAAGAGTCCTTTTTGTCTTTAATTTTCGGTTTTTATTAGGAAGACAAAGGGTTGTCTTTAAATTTCAGTTTTCATTAGGAAGACAAAGGGTTGTCTTTATTTTTCGGTTTCATTAGGAAGACAAAAGGCTTGTCTTTAATATTTCGGTTTTTAGGAAGACAAAGGGGCTTGTATTGATGTAATTTTCGGCTATATAAGGCCTTGAAAACATTTGGAAAAATCAGATTATGTTGAATGAAATTGTGAGTTTATTTCTTTTTGAGTTCTTGAAGAAACTTTTGAACTTATCAAGGAGATTCCTTGTGGCGTTCATCCTGACTTATCAAACGGATTCCATCCCCGTTTGTGGCGTCTTCCTCATACCAAGGTTCGTGCTTGGCTAAGCATTGGGTCGCGGTTCCATTCCAATCTCGTGTGTTCTTGGTGGCTGTTCTATATTTGGTGTCGGGTTTCATCACAATGTTGGTGTGGTTCGTATCAGTTGGTATCAGAGCTTAGGATCATCCGGTTTGGCCTATCCTTTTTTTTTTTCATTTGTGTTTTCTATTCAATTCGTTTTTCAATTCTGAAATCAAAAAAAAAAAAAAAACAAAGACTAAATAAAAAATACAAGATGACAAAACGCAAAAGACTCATCAAGCTCCTAAACTGAGTCTTTTGGCTCGCGCCCTCGTC
This sequence comes from Humulus lupulus, assembly GCF_963169125.1. NCBI lineage: Eukaryota > Viridiplantae > Streptophyta > Magnoliopsida > Rosales > Cannabaceae > Humulus > Humulus lupulus. The sequence continues at coordinate 160,189,723 of NC_084802.1, read as the reverse complement.
ACCAGACCAACTGGAACTAGACTTGGATCTTTAGTCTTGGTGTCCTCATCATTTGGTATTCATCATCTAGTCGTGTTTGAGTTCTTTGTCCTTGTTTATTTTTTTCTTGTGAAATCCGAAACTACTATAGTTAATTTCCCTATTTCAATTGTTTCCTTGTTCAATCATTCCCTTATTTCCAAAGTTTCCATTATCTTTTTTTTGTGAAATCCCTTGAAATCCGAAACCAGTCTACACAAAGTTTCAATTCCTTTGTAATCGTGAATTAGGGTCCTTTGTAATCCCCTATTTTGTTTTCTTTTCATTTCTGAAATCATGAATTAGGGTTCTTAACGTGAATTAGGGCTTTGAGTTTTATCTTGTTCTACGTGTGGAATCTGACTTTGCATTGGTTTTCTCTTGTTCTTATTGTAAAATCTGAAATTGGGTTTGAGATTTCTCTTGTTCTTATTGTGAAATCTGAATTGGGATTGAGTTTTTTTTCTTGTTCTTATTGTCAAATCTGAATTGGGATTGAGTTTTCTCTTGTTCTTATGGTGAAATCTGAGTTGGGATTGAGTTTCTCTTATTCTTATTGTTAAATCCGAATGTGGGTTGAGTTTTCTCTTTTTTTTTTTTGTGAAATCCGAATCTGCATTGAGTCTCTATTGTTTCTCTTGTGAAATCTGATTTGTTTTGTTTTCAAATCGTCCTTGCATCTGAGAAATCAAAGAAAAAAAGAAAAGAAAGAAGAAGAAAACCAAGAGGATCCGAACTCTAAAAAAAAAAAAAAAAAAAACCTGTCTTAAAATTTTTTGTTCTATTCTTGTTCCCCATAGTCTAGAGGCCCTTTTGCCAAAACCCCACACAAGTGTTCCAAAAATCACCATTTTTCGCCACTTTTTCATCGGTTTTCGTTTGATTTGTTTGGTAGAATTGGCTGCTTGAACCTCCATATCACCGTTTCATTAGTTTTCAAAGAGCTTAAAGAAGAAAATAGAGTGGAAAAAGGCAGAGGTGTGAGCCTATTTGAGGGTAAAAGCCATTGAAATTGAGTGAAACACGAGGGGATTTGAGTGAAAATATTGTTCGAGCGAAACACGTGAGGGAGTGTGGTGAGGTCTTTTCTCCATATTATTCTAACCTTATTTTGCAGATTTCCATCATGGCACAAAATCCAGAGAAAAATGCAAGCAATGATATTCCACCACTTGAAGTTCCGAATCTACAAATGCAAGCACTAATTGGGGAGATGCGAAGGATGATGAGGGCGGAGTGTGAGCAAATACATGAGAGGTTGGATAGGGTAGAAGAAGGAACACAACAGAGGCCATGGAGGAATAGGGTGTATCAAAGGGAGGATGAGAATGAAGGGGATTTGGAAGGTGTAGTTTCTGATGAAGAGTTTGATAGGATGTCAGAGGGTAACCATAGGAGGTATGGCCGAGATAGGGAAGCTAGGAACTGGGTAGACAATAATTTGGGAAATATCAAGATGAGAATCCCCGCCTTTCAAGGCAAGAGTGATCCTGAGGCATACCTTGAGTGGGAAAAGAAGATGGAGTTGGTTTTCGATTGTCACAACTACTCTGACATGAAGAAGGTAAAACTAGCTGTCATTGAATTTACTGATTATGCTATTGTTTGGTGGGATCAGTTGTGCATCAATAGGAGGCGAAATGGAGATCGTGCCATTGACACTTGGGAGGCTATGAAGAGGGTGATGAGGCGACGGTTTGTACCATCTCATTATTATCGAGATCTATACCTTAAGTTGCAGGGTCTTCGTCAAGGTTCCAAGAGTGTTGATGAGTATTACAAGGAGATGGAGATGGCTATGATTAGAGCCAATGTGGAAGAGGATCGGGAGGCAACAATGGCAAGGTTTTTGAATGGGTTGAACCGAGAGATTGCTAATCCAATTGAGCTACACCATTATGTGGAATTGGAAGATTTGGTGCATATGGCAATCAAAGTTGAGAGACAGCTCAAGAGGGGTAGTACAAGTGCAACACCTTGGCGGTCAAACTATCCAAAGAAGGAAGCAGACCAACCTACTTCATCCTTTACACCAAAACCAGCCACGACCCCTCAAGGTAAAACAGCCCCTACTTCGTCCCGTTCTAGTGAGATAAAGTGTTTCAAATGTCAGGGGCGAGGACACATAGCTAGCCAATGTCCAAACAAGAGAGTTATGGTGATTCGAGAAAGTGGCGAGCTCGATTCTGAAGATGAAGATCTTGCTGACATGCCACCATTGGAAGATGTTTCTATCGATGATGAGGAGTTTGGGGCAGAATCTGGTGAGATGCTTGCACTAGTCACACGACGAGCCTTAAATTTGCAAGCAAAAGAAGAGGAAGAAGAGGTGCAGCGAGAGAACATCTTTCACACTCGTTGTCATGTGAAAGGCAAGGTATGTAGTGTGATTATTGATGGAGGTAGTTGTACTAACGTTGCTAGTTCTTCCATGGTTGAGAAGCTAGGGCTCTCAACGCTTAGACATCCTCGTCCATACAAGTTGCAGTGGTTGAATGATAGTGGTGAAGTGAGGGTTACAAAACAGGTGCTGGTATCATTTCGAATTGGCAAGTATGAGGATGAGGTATTGTGCGATGTGGTTCCCATGCAAGCTGGACACCTCCTTCTAGGAAGGCCTTGGATATTTGATCGGCGAGTCCAGCATGATGGCTTCACCAACAAGTACTCATTCACGTTCTGTCAACGAACAATCACTCTAGCTCCATTGACGCCAAAACAAGTATATGAAGACCAAGTGAGGTTGCAAAAATTGAGTGATAAAAAAAAATTGAGTGAGCAAAAGAAGGAGAGTGAAAAGATGAATGAGAATGAGAAAAAAGAGAGACAAAGAGAGAAAAGGGTCGAATCAAGTGAGAGAGAGAAGAAAGAGAAGAGTTCGATCAATGAGGGAAAATTAGAGAGAAAACAAAATAATTTTTATGCAAAAAAAAGTGAGGTGAAGGAGGCTCTTTTAAACACTAACCAACTTGATGCTAACAAAGGTCGTCGCAAGCAGGTTTTTGACTCCGGTGATTGGGTATGGTTACACATGAGAAAAGAGCGATTCCCAACACAAAGTTGTTCCAAATTGCTACCTCGAGGAGATGGTCCGTTTCAAGTGCTAGAAAGGATCAATGACAATGCCTACAAACTCGATTTACCAGGTGAGTATACTGTTAGTGCTACTTTTAATGTTTCTGATTTGAGTCCTTTTGATGCAGGTGAAGATTTGAGGACAAATCCTTCTCAAGAGGGGGGGAATGATGAGGACACCAAGACTAAAGATCCAAGTCTAGTTCCAGTTGGTCTGGTGACGAGGGCGCGAGCCAAAAGACTCAGTTTAGGAGCTTGATGAGTCTTTTGCGTTTTGTCATCTTGTATTTTTTATTTAGTTTTTGTTTTTTTTTTTTGTGAAAATTCAAACACTTGACTTGTGTGAGTCCAAGAGTCCTTTTTGTCTTTAATTTTCGGTTTTTATTAGGAAGACAAAGGGTTGTCTTTAAATTTCAGTTTTCATTAGGAAGACAAAGGGTTATCTTTATTTTTCGGTTTCATTAGGAAGACAAAAGGCTTGTCTTTAATATTTCGGTTTTTAGGAAGACAAAGGGGCTTGTATTGATGTAATTTTCGGCTATATAAGGCCTTGAAAACATTTGGAAAAATCAGATTATGTTGAATGAAATTGTGAGTTTATTTCTTCTTGAGTTCTTGAAGAAACTTTTGAACTTATCAAGGAGATTCCTTGTGGCGTTCATCCTGACTTATCAAACGGATTCCATCCCCGTTTGTGGCGTCTTCCTCATACCAAGGTTCGTGCTTGGCTAAGCATTGGGTCGCGGTTCCATTCCAATCTCGTGTGTTCTTGGTGGCTGTTCCATATTTGGTGTCGGGTTTCATCACAATGTTGGTGTGGTTCGTATCAATACTCATTGTCAGAAGCATCTTCCAATGGTGGCATGTCAGCAAGATCATCTTCATCTTTAGAATCTTTCTCTCCACTTTCTCGAATCACCATGACTCTCTTGTTTGGACACTGGCTAGCTATGTGTCCTCGCCCCTGACATTTGAAACACCTTATCTCACTAGAATGAGACTTAGTAGGAGTTGTTTTACCTTGAGGTGGTGTGGCTGTGGTGGCTGGTTTTGGTGTAGATGATGAAGTGGGTTGGTCTTCTTTCTTTGGATAGTTCGACCTCCAAGGTGTTGTACTGGGATTGTGTGGGCTCGGTCTTGACCTCGAACTTGAACTACCCTTCTTGAGCTGCCTCTCAACTTTGATTGCCATATGAACCAAATCCTCCAATTCCACATAATGGTGTAGCTCGATTGGGTCAGCAATCTCTCGGTTCAACCCATTCAAAAACCTTGCCATGGTTGCCTCCCGATCCTTTTCAACATTGGCTCTAATCATAGCCATCTCCATCTCCTTGTAATACTCATCAACACTTCTGTAGCCCTGACGAAGACCCTGCAACTTAAGGTACAGATCTCGATAATAATGAGGTGGTACAAACCGTCGCCTCATCACCCTCTTCGTGGCCTCCCATGTGTCAATAGGGCGATCTCCACTCCGCCTCCTGTTGATGCACAACTGATCCCACCAAACAATAGCATAATCAGTAAACTCAATGGCAGCAAGTTTTACCTTCTTCATGTCGGAGTAGTTGTGACAATCAAAAACTAGCTCCATTTTCTTCTCCCACTCAAGGTATGCTTTAAGATCACTCTTCCCCTGAAATGCTGGGATTCTCATTTTGATATTCCCCAAATAATTATCTGCCTGGTTCCTATCTTCTCTATTCCCACCATACCTCCTATGGTTACCCGCCGACATCCTATCAAACTCATCATCAGAAACTACCCCTTCTAAATCCCCCTCATTCTCATCCTCCCTTTGGTGTACCCTACCCCTCCTTGGTCTCCGTTGTGCCCCCTCTTCTACCCTATCCAACCGCTCATGTATTTGCTCACACTCCTCCCTCAACATCCTCCTCATCTCCCCCATTAAAGCTTCAATTTGTAGATTTGGAACTGTAGGTGGTGGAGCGTCATTGCCTGCATTTCTTTCTGTATTTTGTGACATGATGGAGAATCTGCAAAACAATAAGGTTAGACAATTATAGAAAGGACCTCACTGCACTCCCTCACGTGTTTCACTCAAAGAAAATGGTCACTCAAGTACACTCGTGTTTGCACTCAATGATGGCTTTTACCCTCAAATAAGCTCACACCTCTGCCTTTTTCCACTCTATATCCTTCTTTAAGCTCTTTGAAAACTAATGAAACGGTGATATGGAGGTTCAAGCAGCCAATTCTACCAAACAAATCAAACGAAAACCGATGAAATTGTGGCGAAAAATGGTGATTTTTGGAACACTTGTGTGGGGTTTTGGTTAAAAGGCCTCTAGAGCATGGGGAACAAGAATAGAACAAATTTTTTTAGGTTCGGATCCCCTTTGAATTTTTCTTCTTCTTTCTTTTCCTCTTGATCCTCAAACGCAGGTACAAGACACAAGAAAAAAAAATCAGACTTGGATTTGACAACAACTCAGATTTCACAAAAGAGCAAGAGAATCTCAATGCAAATTCGGATTTTCACAATGAAAAACAAGAGAAACTCACTGTCAATTCAGATTTCACAATAAAACAGTAGAAACTCAAGGCCAAATTCAGATTGCACAATAATAAGAACAAGAGAAGTCAATTCCAATTTCGGATTTCACAACAAGAACAAGATAAACCCAAGGCAAAATTCGGATTTCAAAACAAAACAGCAAGAGAAACTCAAAGAGAATTCAGATTCCACAATTAGAACAAGAGAAAAACTCAAAGCCCTAATTCACGTTAAGAACCCTAATTCATGATTTCAGAAACGAAAAGAAAACAAAATAGGGGATTACAAAGGACCCTAATTCACGATTACAAAGGAATTGAAACTTTGTGTAGACTAGTTTCGGATTTCAAGGGATTTCACAAAAAAAATAGTGGAAACTTTGGAAATAAGGGAATGATTGAACAAGGAAACAATTGAAATAGGGAAATTAGCAATAGTAGTTTCGGATTTCACAAGAAAACAAAAGACTCAGATTTCAAACAAGGAAACAATTGAAATAATGAAATCAACAAACTCTAGAATTGTTTTGGATTTCACAACAAATAAGGGAAACAAGGAAACAATTGAAATTAACAAGCTCTAGAATAGAAAAACACGACTAGATGAACACGAATTGATATTTATTTTTTATTTTATTTTTTTGAAATCCTAATATAAGAACACGAACTGAATAGAAAAAAAAAATGAAAAAGGATAGGCCAAACCGGATGATCCTAAGCTCTGATACCAACTGATACGAACCACACCAACTTTGTGATGAAACCCGACACCAAATATGGAATAGCCACCAAGAACACACGAGATTGGAATGGAACCGCGACCCAATGCTTAGCCAAGCACGAACCTTGGAATGAGGAAGACGCCACAAACGGGGATGGAATCCGTTTGATAAGTCAGGATGAACGCCACAAGGAATCTCCTTGATAAGTTCAAAAGTTTCTTCAAGAACTCAAGAAGAAATAAACTCACAATTTCATTCAACATAATCTGCCTTTTCACATTGTTTTGGCAGTCCTTATAAGGATGAAAATTACATGAAAACAAGACCCTTGGTCTTCCTAATGAAAGCACTATAAACAAGACCTTTCGGCTCACACAACTCTTCAGCTCACAAAACAAGACCTTTCGGCTCACACAACTCTTCAGCTCACACAAGTCAAGTGTTTGACTTTTACAAAATAAAGAAAGACCAAATAACAACAATAACGTAAATAAATTAAAATGACAAATACAATAAGACTCATGAAGCTCCTAAACTCAGTCAACTTTGATGAGTAAGACAAGTCTTTGTTCTCCTTCAATGTTGACCACGGTCTCCTCTTGTTTTAGGACTTTGTGGACTAGGCTGTTAAGTTCTTCCTTGAATCTCTTGGCTCGTGCCCTCGTCACTGGACCAACTGGAACTTGACTTGATACTTGGGTCTTGGTGTCCTCATCAGATAACACATAATATAACATATAGAATCCTATCCTATTTTCCTTACCAAAAATACCGGGATATGAGAACAGATTTGGGACTTTGGAACACTCCTAAAAACCATAAATGGAAAGGTGAGTATACTAAAGAGAGGGAGATGAAAAGAATGGACAACTATACCATCAAGAAGTATACTTACCAAAAACCTTATGTTCAAGATCTTAGATTTCCTATCCAAGAATAAAGAATAAGGTTAGGGTGCTGATTAGAAAACTATAAGAACTTGAAGAAAATAATACCAAATGAACTAGAGTTTTGGAATACCTTGAATGCTTTTATGACCAATCTAAACCTTGAACCGAAATGTGTTATAAACCTTACTTCCCAAGTGTTTGGTAAGCTTATAATGATTAAGCTTATAATTCCCAACCCAAGTGTTTACACTCTCACAATAACCTAGCAACTTGCAGCCTCTGAACTTAGCTTGATGAATGAATAAATGGCTGGGTACTAGGTCCTATTTATAGAGTTCAAGAATGAAAAGATCTTCATTTAACTTGAATAAAAATAAGGGCTTTTAAGTGAAAAATATTTGAATTATCGTTCAGCAGAGGCTGAAGACTCGTTCAGAAAGATGCTGGACTTATCAAGAGGTTAAAGATTTAAAATGAGAACGTTTTCAAAAACTTTCAAAATGCACTGAAGGGGCCGATATATCGCCCCCTGTAGGCGATATATCGCCTGGGCCAGCATGCCCGAGGCTCGTCGAGGTGCTCGTGCGAAGTTACGTGTTTTTCGTATCCTCATACTGCGATATATCGCCCCCTATAGCTTCGATATATCGGCATACTCTGAATATTTAAACAAGAAATTACACAATTTTAGCTTAATTTGAATTGAGTAAACAGCCTTGACTAAGTCCTCTAACGTTTTCAAAGCTGCTGACAGACCCTAGGATATTCAAATATTACTCTTAATAAACATATTCCTCAAAAATACTTAATTATCATTAAACATACACATGACAAGTGTTACTTTCTTGTTGGGTCTATCTAAACCTTATAATATAATGAATATTTCCATCAATATCAGTCATATTAATCAAACCTTAGGTTAAAATTAATATTCTTAAACTATAGGTTAAACTTAGAAAATCTACAAGTATTACTATGAGTGTCCAAATAAATTCCAGTCTGAACCAAAATCCACAGTCATAAAAATACTACTACTATTTCTATTATACTACTATCTAACTAGCTAAGTAAAGTTCTTGGACTCTACAGCTCGCCCCCTTTGCAGCCCGCTCCTGTGGCGGGTACATTGCTAGCAATCTGTGGAGGCCCACACCTTGCAGGAGATAGTGGGAAGGCGAGGGAGTGATATGTTCGGACCTTACGCCACGACCAGGACATCGAAATGCTAAATGTGGAGGAGCGGACTCCCAAGAAAGCTCGAACAAAGGAAAAGCTAATAACTTTCTTTGAGCTTTACGCTCAGCATGTCCTCCCTCATTTGGACCCTCTGGTCATGGACGTCCAAATAGCCAACATGATGGTTAAGCGAGTGTTAGTTGACACAGGTGATACGAACCACACCAACACTGTGATGAAACCCGACACCAAATATGGCAACCACCAAGAACACACGAAATTTGGAATGGTAAACCGCGACCCTATGCTTAGCAAAGCACGAACCTTGGTATGAGGAAGACGCCACAAACGGGGATGGGAATCCGTTTGATAAGTCAGATTGAACGCCACAAGGGGCCTTGATAAGTTCAGATAGTCTCTTCAAGAACTCAAGAAGAAAACTCACAAATTTTCATTTCATCAAAATCTGATTTTTCCAAATGTTTTCAAGGCCTTATATAGCCGAAAATTACATCAAGACAAGCCCCTTTGTCTTCCTAAAAACTGAAAAATTAAAGACAAGCCTTTTGTCTTCCTAATGAAACCGAAAAATAAAGACAACCCTTTGTCTTCCTAATGAAAACCGAAATTTAAAGACAACCCTTTGTCTTCCTAATAAAAACCGAAAATTAAAGACAAAAAGGACTCTTGGACTCACACAAGTCAAGTGTTTGACTTTTCACAAAAAAAACAAAGACTAAATAAAAAATACAAGATGACAAAATACAATAAGACTCATCAAGCTCCTAAACTGAGTCTTTTGGCTCGCGCCCTCGTCACCAGACCAACTGGAACTAGACTTGGATCTTTAGTCTTGGTGTCCTCATCATTCCCCCCCTCTTGAGAAGGATTTGTCCTCAAATCTTCACCTGCATCAAAAGGACTCAAATCAGAAACATTAAAAGTAGCACTAACAGTATACTCACCTGGTAAATCGAGTTTGTAGGCATTGTCATTGATCCTTTCTAGCACTTGATACGGACCATCTCCTCGAGGTAGCAATTTGGAACGTCTTTGTGCTGGGAATCGCTCTTTCCTCATGTGTAACCATACCCAATCACCGGGGTCAAAAACCTGCTTGTGACGACCCTTGTTAGCATCAAGTTGGTTAGTGTTTAAAAGAGCCTCCTTAACCTCACTTTTTTTTGCATAAAAATTATTTTGTTTTCTCTCTAATTTTCCCTCATTGATCGAACTCTTCTCTTTCTTTTCTCTCTCACTTGATTCGACCTTTTTCTCTCTTTGTCTCTCTTTTTTCTCACTCTCATTCATCTTTTCACTCTCCTTCTTTTGCTCACTCAATTTTTTTTATCACTCAATTTTTGCAACCTCACTTGGTCTTCATATACTTGCTTTGGCGTCAATGGAAGAAGGACATTCAACTACTATAAAAGTAATGAGTAATGTCCTGTTCGAAGGTGCATTTCCTGCTATACTCGAAAGCCTAATCGACCCTGTTGGTGTGAGCCCTTCACCAGAAAAAACCATAAATGGTTTGGTTACACGGCTCTAGGTCCTTCACTGACAATTTCATCCTTTCTAGTAAAGACTTGTACAAGATATTTACTGAGCTCCCTGTTGATGAGGACACTTTATTTATTTATTTTTTTTTAAAACAAAGACTAAATAAAAAATACAAGATGACAAAATACAATAAGACTCATCAAGCTCCTAAACTGAGTCTTTTGGCTCGCGCCCTCGTCACCAGACCAACTGGAACTAGACTTGGATCTTTAGTCTTGGTGTCCTCATCAACAGGGAGCTCAGTAAATATCTTGTACAAGTCTTTACTAGAAAGGATGAAATTGTCAGTGAAGGACCTAGAGCCGTGTAACCAAACCATTTATGGTTTTTTCTGGTGAAGGGCTCGCACCAACAAGGTCGATTAGGCTTTCGAGTATAGCAGGAAATGCACCTTCGAACAGGACATTACTCATTACTTTTATAGTAGTTGAATGTCCTTCTGCGTACAATGTTGTGATTGGAAGGCCTATTCTGGTCGACCTGCGAGCCGTAACCTCGGTCTGGCACCTCGCCATGAAGTTCCCAAATAACGTGGGAGTGATGAGGACACCAAGACTACAGATCCAAGTCTAGTTCCAGTTGGTTTGGTGACGAGGGCGCGAGCCAAAAGACTTAGTTTAGGAGCTTGATGAGTCTTATTGTATTTTTTCATCTTGTATTTTTTATTTAGTCTTTGTTTATTTTGTGAAAAGTCAAACACTTGACTTGTGTGAGTCCAAGAGTCCTTTTGTCTTTAATTTTCGGTTTTCATTAGGAAGACAAAAAGGCTTGTTTTTAAATTTCGGTTTTCATTAGGAAGACAAAGGGTTGTCTTTAATTTTCGGTTTTCATTAGGAAGACAAAGGGGCTTTTCTTGATGTAATTTTCGCCTATATTAGGCCTTTGTAAACGTTTGGGAATGGCAGATTTTTTATGAAATGAAAATTGAGAGGTTTTCTTCTTGAGTTCTTGAAGAGACTATTCGAACTTATCAAGGGTATTCCTTGTGGCGTTCAATCCGACTTATCAAACAGATTCCCATCCCCGTTTGTGGCGTCTTCCTCATACCAAGGTTCGTGCTTGGCTAAGCATTGGGTCGCAGTTCTTCATTCCCATTTCGTGTGTTCTTGGTGGCTGCCATATTTGGTGTCGGGTTTCACCACAATCGTTGGTGTGGTTCGTATCAGGGAGTAGGGTGCATGTTGGGAAACTAGCGAGAGAAGTGAGGGAATGCTATAATTCCTTGATTATTAAGGTGAAGATAGGTTGATCGAGGGAAGGAACCAGAAAAGATTTACAGTTGGCCGATGAAATACAAACCCAATCAGGTGTGCTCGTTGCCAAATAGGGTGTTGCCCAAAGTGAGGATAGAGATTTAGATCCTCACTTTGGGGATTTTGATGAGGAAGTGGGACCAGTCGAGGACCTTGAAGAGCTCCATTTCGATAAGGCAGATCCGACGAGGGTTGTGAAAGTCAGTAAAAACTTAGAGACAACAACAAAGCAAAGGCTGGTGGAATTTTTGAAGAAAACCCTGGAAGTCTTTGCCTGGTCTCATAAAGATATGGTTGGAATCGACCCAATAGTTATCAACCATGTCCTGAACATATATAAAAGTTTTCCACCAGTGCAACAGAAAAGAAGGCTGCTCGACAAAGATAGATCGAAAGCTTTAAAGGAAGAAGTCAAAAATCTAAAGGAGAACGGATTCATCAGGGTAGCATTTTATCCATCATGGGTCTCTAATCCCGTACTAGTTCCCACGATGAATGGCAAATGGAGAACATGCGTGGATTTCACAGACCTTAATAAAGCCTACCCAAAAGATTGTTTCCCACTCCCAAGGATCGACAAGCTAATCGATACTACTTCAGGGCACGAGATCCTATCATTTATTGATGCATACTCTGGATACAATCAGATCAGTATGCACCCACCCGATGAGGTTCACACTAGCTTTCGGACCGATACAGGGCTCTATTATTTCAAAGTGATGCCTTTCGGTTTGAAAAACGCTGATGCAACTTACCAGCGACTGGTCAATCACAATGTTAAAGAGATAATCGGTGTAAACATGGAAGTGTATGTTGACGACATGCTATTTAAGTTGAAGAAGGCAGAAGAACACATTGGGGACCTACAAGAGTGATTCAATGTCTTAAATAAATATCCAATGAAGCCGAATCCCCTTAAGTGTTCCTTTGGAGTTAAATTAGGGAAAGTTTTGGGATTTATAGTGAACTCACGAGGTATCGAAGCTGATCCCAAAAGATCAAGGCACTGGTCAATATGAAATCGCCAACAAAGATAAAGGATTTCAAAGTTTAACCGGGATGATTGCTGCTCTAAGTAGATTTATCTCTAAATCCACAACCAAGTGCGTCCCATTTTTTAATCTACTTAGGGAGAATAAGAAATTTGAATGGACAGAGGAGTGTGAGTAGGCTTTCCAGGCTTTAAAGTCTCATATGTCAGAGCCACCAATTTTTTTCTAAACCGGTTGAAAAAGAAACTTTGTTCATCTATTTGACGGTCACAGAATATACTGCTATTGCAGCCTTTGTAAGAGAGGAGGAACATGTGCAGAAAGCTGTGTATTATATAAGGAAAAGGCTAATAGGAGCAGAATTGCGGTATCCGCCCATTGAGAAATTAGCCTACTGATTGATTTTAGCCTCCAGAAAGCTGCAACCATACTTCCCAGCTCACCCCATTGCAGTACTCATCGACCAGCCCCTACAGCAAGTCCTGCAGAAACTAGAAGCCGCTGGTTGATTATTGAAATGGGCGGTTGAGCTTGGAGAGCTTGATATTTCTTATTCGCTGCGAGCAGCAGTAAAGGGACAAGCTCTACCTGACTTTGTTGTAGAGCTCACTGGGATTCCAGACAATGAACAGATGGAAGAGCCTGAGCCTTAAAGCCAAACTCCCTCTTGGAAGTTGTTCACAGACGACTCTTCTAATGAGCACCATGCTGGAGCAGGTGTGATTTTGGTAACTCCTGAAGGACATCAATTACACTGCGCAATCAGATTCGACTTCACAGCGTCCAATAATGAAGTTGGGTACGAAGCGCTGCTCGTAGGGTTAAGATTAGCCAGGGACATGAACATAAAGTCACTTGAAATCTATAGTGACTCCCAGTTTGTGGTTAATCAAATTACTAGAGAATATCAAGCCCGGGTCTGAAGATGGTTGCTTACTTAAACAAAGCAAAGAATTTGTTGGCGCAATTTAAAAAATATACTCTCCAGCAAGTACCTCGCGACCAGAACTCAAATGCTGATGCTTTGGCCAAATTAGCAAGTGCAAAGGATGCTGACACCTTGAATATAGTGCATGTTGAATGGCTGTCCGCACCAAGCATCAAAGCAGAAGAAACCTCTCTAGTAATTCATGCAGAAGACACATGGACGGCACCCTTCATTGAGTACTTGACGCATGGAGTATTGCCAATGAATATAAACAAAGCAAGAGTCCTCCAGAGGCAGTCTGCTCGGTTTATCCTAGACGGCAGAATTTTATATAGAAGAGGGTACTCAATGCCACTCCTAAGGTGTGTTTCTAAAGAAAAAGCCAAAGAATTAATGCGAGAAGTCCATGAATGTTTCTGCGGAGATCATGCTGGGGGGCAGAGTTTATCAAAAAAGATCCTAAGGCAAGGATACTTCTGGCCAACAATGAATGAAGACTCTGTGGATTTTGTTCAAAGTGGGACAAGTGCCAAAGATTTTCCAAGATACCCCGAGCAGACCCTAATGAGCTAAAACAAATGCGATGCCCATGGCCATTCGCAGTGTGGGGGATAGATTTGATTGGGTCTTTGGCCACAGGAAAAGTCAGTGTCAAGTATGCGGTGGTTGCTATTGACTACTTCACAAAGTGGGACGAAGCTGAGCCACTTGTGACCATCACAACCAAGAAAGTGCTGGATTTTGTGGTCAAGAACATTGTGTGTCGCTATGGGTTACCAAGAAAACTTGTCTCAGGCAACGACACACAGTTTGACAGTGATCTGTTCACCAATTTTTGCGAAAGGCATGGGATTATAAAATATTTTTCTTCAGTAGCTCATCCAAAGGAAAATGGACAAGTTGAGGCTGTCAACAAGACACTAAAGGATACTCTGAAGAAAAGGCCTGAAGAGGCGAAGGGGGCATGGCCAAAGAAGTTGCCTGAAGTCCTCTTGTTGTATAGAGCATCCAATCGAATAGAAACATGTCATACTCCATTTTCCTTGGCTTATGGATACGAAGCTATGTTTCCTGTTGAATTAGATCCACCATCGCATCGAAGGATGGCATACGATCAAGATGCCAATAGCCAGTTATTGATGGAATCTTTGGATTTGGTCGATGAAAGGCGCGAGCAAGCCCAACTCTGAGTAGCAACTTACCAACAAAAGGTCGCCCGGTATTTCAACTCTAAAGGACGTGAAAGAAAGTTTAATGTGGGAGATCTGGTACTTAGAAGAGTTTTTCTTAACAGCCGCGATCAAGCTGCTGGAGTGCTTGGACCTAACTGGGAAGGACAATACCAAATTGAAAAAGTCCTTCAACCAGGCACTTATAAACTTTCTCGCTTGAATGGAGATCTCATTCCTCGCTATTGGAATGGAGAACACCTACGTAAGTACTACCAATAAACTATTGTTCTTAAAGAATTGGCTTGTATTAATTTTACTTTTTACAAGTTTATGAACAAAGGTTAGTCAATCATGTGACTGATCACTTATAAGTGTAAGATCAAATTTTTTATCACTCGTACAGACACAATTGTCCATTTATTATGAGAAATAAAAGGGACTATGCACAGCCAGTCAATCTTGCCAATTATTGTATTTATTACAAGTATTTGCTCATTACGTGTGTTGTTTTGCTATATTATCATTTTTTATAAATCTCTATTACAAGCAGTAATGTTCGAACAAGTCTTGGTCAAGGAAAGTGACCGAGGACCTAAGGCTCCTCAATCACTTGGGGGCATATAAGGTACCTAGTAAGAAAAGTATATCGACAAGTATATGTAAACACACGAGCAAAATAAGTGAAAGCATACTACGGTACTTAGAGTGTTTTTCAAAATTTTGTTTAAATTTTGTTAAATAAAAACAAAGTGCTATGCTATGTCCAGTCGTGTGAACAGATGTTATAATAAAATGCAAATATTATAATATCAAAAGAGAAATCCTTTACACCGCGAGCAGTTACTGTTCGAATGTAATTGTCAATTAAAAGGAAAAGCTGCCAGCGCAGCAAAACTTATATATTGTCTTGACACTACGAATCAAGGTCCATGTGTCCCTAAATACAAATTTAAATAAAAAAAAACATAAGGAATTATGAAGCAGGGGGATCTTGAGGAATTTGCTGGTCGACGGAGGCCCCAATTTCTTCGTCTGAGCCATCGATGCTCGTAGCCAAAGAGATTTTAGGGGAGGCTGGAACTTTCGCTCTCTCCTCCTCTTCAAGGTGAGCCAGAAACCTATTTAGCTCAGACTACCTCATACGCTCTGATAGATAGCTAAAGTCGGCCCCGCGGTTATGCTTCCAGAACGAATAGAAGCATTTAAAAGTGGCTCCCTTGTATCTCTCTAGGTTACTGGCATTTGTCTCCTCGAGCTCCTTGATGCGTTACTCCAACCCCTCAGTGTCCTTTCTGCTGATGACCAGATCATCTTGAAGCTTAGAGGCTTCCTTGAAATTAAGCAAAGAAGCCTCTTTGTACTTCTCTTTAGTTTCAAGGTAGCCTGGTGTTGTTTCAGCTCTTCGGCCAGCTTGGTCTTCTGCTCGAGTAGCTGAGTGTTTTTCTTCTCTGCTGCCTTGAGCCGCTCGGTGTATTTTGCCTTAACTGTCTTAAGCTCATCAGCATGTCTATCCTCGGACACTTTGAGCTGCTCGCCAAGCCTCTTCTCATATTGAGAAGTCAGGGCCCCCGAGCGGCGCCAGCGAGCTCTCATGGTTAGAACTCCCTGCGATCAGCAAAAAGGTAAAACTATTAGTGGGAATCAAGTGACAAGATAAACAAATAAAGCTCAACAAAAAATGGCAACTTACGTTGAGCACTTCATTCAATGCACGGTTGACGAACTGATCGACTTCCATGGAGTCAATATTATTGATGGCCTCTCAGCTGCGTCGGTGCCTCGATAGCTTTGTCAGCCTATCTTTGGTCGAACTGGGAACCATGTTCGTCAAAGCCTCACCTGTCTGATCAGGAGGTGTCTGGTCAGTGGGAGGTGGAGGAGTTGGGTTGGCAGGTGCTGGAGGACGTGTCTGGTCGACGGGTGCTGGTGGAGACGTCTAGTCAATAGGAGCTGGAGGAGGTGTTGTTTCCCTGGAAGGAACTGGTGCGGGAGGATCCCCAGTTCGAGCCTTTTTTTTTGGAGGATTGCTGCTGCTTTCTCGACGATGTTGCCTGCTCCCCTTTTTCTTGCTCGAAGGAGAAACGGGTTCAGGTTCGTTGTACAGGTCGAATAGATCTTCAGCCGACATGACTACAAAATGGAAGCAAACAGTCAAGCAATATAGATGGAAATACCACTAAATCAAGGAAATAAGATCCAAGAAATTACAAGTAAAATACCCGAGCTACAACTACAGGTCGCTACATTATTTATTATACTACTGCTACACTCACTCACTGCCTTGAAGAAGTCTGAATTTAAATTAGGCGTGTATTTAAAGTTGCCATCCCCATAAAATAAATGACAGTGAATGGGCAAACTGTCTAAGAGTGAGAAGTCAGTACCGTTCTCATCTGAAGATTCAAGAATAGGCTTGGGGTGCTCAGAAACCTTCTGCTTGCCCTTTCTTGGTGGAGCAAGGGCAGCAGCTACTCGTGGGGTGCTGGAGGATCCCCTGATGGTCACTCCCGTTGTCCTCTTCCTTGGGGGTTGTGACACATCTTGGTGTTGCTCGGGAAGTTCTCCACCGGAAGCACTCCCCGCAGTTGATTCCTCACATCCTGGTGAGGTGCCAGAAGGCCAACCAGCCTTAGATTGTTCTCCGTGACCAGCTCTTTGATGCTTTTTTCTATATTGGTCATGCTGGCCAGGGATGTTGCTCGTATCTCCATTTCTAGAGTAGGATTTGGTCGACGCCATGGACCTGAATGACACCAAAGTTCTAAGGAAGGTGCAGAAAATCTAAAGGGAATTGAACGATCAGTAAATAAATAAGTTACCTCCTTCAGTGAAGGCCAGATTGTTGGCGACCAGGTCTGGTGTTAAAAAGTACTCTTGGAAGTACTTTCCAATGTTGGACTTGTGGGTAATGTCACTCAGGAAGGTGTGAGCAGATTCCTGATGGTAGAAGTGGAAGAATCCGGTGTTGTTGTGATTAGGGTTGGACTTGAGATCGAACAAATAGTTGATCTCATGTGGCGTAGGAACAGGCCACTTCTTGTGGCTGTACAGAATATAGAGAGCAGAGAGCACTCTATATATCCATTTTGGGTGATTTGGAAGGGAGCGACCTCGAAATAGTTTGCCACCCCTGGAAAAACGGATGAAGAGGCAAGGTTTCCCCTACCTCAATATGATATCTCGACCAGACGCTCAAGGCACCCCCAGCCAGGTTTGCCTGCTGGTCGATTGTAGGCTTAAGTAGGGTTATCGCAGGAAGTCTTTACTTCTTGAGATAATTTCCTACCATCCTAGCTATATTTACTAGGAGGTACTACGTACCATTCGACCTCTAGTCGAAGGACGTCCCGAGGTTGGGCTTTTGTTTGAATTCCTGGCTGGGAAGTATTTTCAGGATGAGGATTAGTTGAAGGATTTTCAGCCCAAGGAGCAGGCTGATTAGCAAGAGGAATGGTTGCTTTCTTTTTCTTTTGAGCGATGGATTTTATGCGACTCATGTTGGTTGGGCTAGTCGAAGATCTATTTGAAGGGTTATGAGAAAAAGGAATTTCCGGGATTAGCAGCGAAGGTTGTTCTTGTTCTTCGAGTAACTGTGCGAGCAAGTCGTCGTCGATCGACCTCTCACCTCCCCACGAGTCATGCATGAAAATCGGCGAACAGAAAAGGGGAGATGAGAATCTACGGCCAAAAGATTAAGAAAGTGGAAAAAGTTGGAATAACGTTGCTCGCGTATAAAAGTTAAGCTTTTATGCGACCAGCAACATTCCAACAAAAACGCTAAATTCTATGCGAACAATTTGGAAAACAAATTAAAAAGCACAAGTGAAAAGTTTTTCAAGAAAAACTTTTCAACTCTGTGAAAAGGCGGGAAAAACCTAGTTTTTTCTAAAGGCTTAAATCAATAATCCTAACTCCTAAACCAATTCCTAAGCCTCAAGTAGTGTTTTTTCCTTATCCTATCATGCTCATACCTAATACCCATTTACCCCAAATCGGTTTGTCAAGAACATTCAAGAACTTAAAGTCTGAAACAAACCAGAAACTAAATATTGCATGGCATCTCAACGACGAAGAAGTTCGAGAAACTTACTTGGATAAAAATTGGTGTAAATTTCTGAGATGTTGAATCGAGTGGCTGGCCAGAGACTCTATGGATTGTTGGGATCATCTGAGTTTTTTAGGTTCCTTAGGCTCTGTTCTTCAGTGTTCTTGAGGAGAAATGAAAGGTAAAACGTAGAAAGTAAATTTGAGGAGTTATTTATATTGGTCGAGGCACGGTTACTGAGGTAATGATGGGAGGTGATTTTTCAAGGCATGGGAAAGCGTGATAGTTGTCAAACCGCTTTTTGGGAAACTGCAATGATATGATTGGTTTCCTTTTTCGAGAAGGCATGGACGACTCAGACAGATTTGACAAGAAATATGAAAGGTCTGTTGTCTAAGTTTACTTTATGCTGGTTGCAATAAAATAAACTTGGGGGCAAATGTTTACCCAAAAACGGACAACCTAATGACGTGGCAGGATTGGTCTACACGTGGGAGGCACATGGCTGTTTTTAGGAATTGTATCTTGGTCGGCCATCGGCCAAAAGACTGTTGGTTTATCACACATCATGCTTATGTGCGACCAGCCTGGTCACATACAATCATTTATTTCCTTTATAATGCAATTATGTAATTATACATTGATTGTAATTTCTATTATTATTATCCAGATACGCAAGTCTTAATTGTAATTAAGGCCCATTGGCCCATGTAACCTTCTTGAGCCTATAAATACGAATCAAAAGGCTCAAGGGAGGGGACTTTTTGGGACGGGGAGAATTCAGAGTGAAAATTATAGTGTTATTATTCACCGAAATTGTACTCATCCTGAAGCTGGTGAAACTCATGAACCCTTAGTTCATTGATCACAGTGTTGGGATCCTACATCAATAAGAACGCTAAGTGGACGTAGGTCATTACCATCTGATTGGGGCCAAACCACTATAAATTATGTGTCGTATACTTATTCGTCTTGATTTCTTCTTTTTTTCATCTCATTCTATATCGTTTATCTGGCTCCGTGTCGTTGACCAATTCGAGGGTCAACATAAATTACTTAAAATCATGGATACAACAAGGTACAATACTATCATGGATACAACCAGCTCATAAACTTAGAAGCTTGGAAAATTGATTATTCGACGGCTTTTTAAGAGCTCGAGGTGTCAATAAACCTAGCACGAACTAAGTTTAAATCACTTAAAACCCTAGATACAACCAGGTCCAAAACATAGAAGTCAGCAAAATTGAAATATTCGATGCCTTTTCTAGAAGCTCGAGATGTCAATAAACCTAATACAAACTAAGTTTAAGATATTTAAAATCTCGGATATAACTGGGCCCAAGGCTTGACACTTAACAGGTATGATATAAATCAACACATTAAGTTTGGATATAACCGAACTCAAAATATCTATCCCGATCTAAAAATTGATTCCTAAAATCTCGAATGTACAAGTCTAAGAAATCATAAACATGAGAGATAAGCAAGGAAAAGACAAATAGATTAAAAATTAGATGTATAAATTGAAATTCAATTTGTCTCGAGGAGAAAAACCTTGAACTAAGCCCGAGGGAAATTTTTTACAAGAAAAAAAATATAAAGAATTCATTGAGCCCCTCCAGGACGCTCTGAGGCGTGACCTCCTCGATCTCCTGCTCGCCCGCTGTAGAAGTGTCCCCTATTTCTGACGACTCTTGCAAGATCTGGGCCTTGAATTTTTCAAGGTATGGATCCCACAGCTCGGGAGCCATGAAAGAAAAGTTGCCATCCTGGTTAAAAGCCAAACAATTGTACAACATGTCTTCCATGGAGGATAGTGAGGCCACCTTCTCTTCTTTAACTGCAGCCTCGACCTTTAGCTATTTTGCTTTGGCCTCAGTAACCTCGACCTGGAATGCAGCCAAGGCAATCTTTGTGGCCTGCTCGCTTTCTTGAGACGACGCAAGGGCTAGCTTGGCATCGTACTCACTCTTTTGACCAGCTGTAAAGGCAGCTTTGGCGACTTGCTCGCCTTCTTGAGCAGCAGTCAGGGCGGTCTTGGTGGTATTAAGTTCAGCTTGGAGTTTGTCATTTCTATCCCTAGCTCAGGCTATACTGCAGTGGTGAGCCAGGGCAGACTGCAAAATAAAAAGGCAAGTTAGATGTATACTTTGGCAAGATGAAGAGAAAAATCTCACTAAGGAATGGCATCTTACTGTGAGGGTCATCCCCAAGGCTGACTCCAAGACGTTCCCCGGGCTCTGCTCCTCTATCGTCCTTAGGTCCCTCGGGCTGGCTTTATAAGCGTGCCCCACCATGTGGCTCACTGTCTCGTAGAGGATTCCCCAAAAGGCTTTGGGGATCTTCTCGAGATCCTAGGGATCAACTGGGATGTGCACAGTAGTAGCTGGGGCAGGGGGAGCTGGAGGATCAGCTTGTATTACCTGATCCCGAGAAGATGTGAACTGAGGAGGTGGGGGAGGATGAGGAATCCTCTTCTTAGTCACAGCAGACGCCAGAGCTGTCAAGCTCGCACCTTTCCCCTTAGCAGGGGATTTGGAGGTATTTCCTGCCGCAGGAGGGGTTTTCTTTGTAAATCGGGGCCTCTTCACAACAGGACCCGAGCCGGATTTCCTGCCCTGGAAAGTTGTACGGAGGTGATGAGCTCTAGGTCGTTCCATCTCATCACCTGAAAAGAACAAAAAATGGAATAGTTCACAAGTAAAGTAAAAAACATACACAAAGGAAATAAATAAAGATCATACCCTCCGGACTGGGGGAGGAGTCTATTATCACGACCTCCGGTCTTGGGACTACTGGAGGAGAAGGAGAATCTAAGATTAGTATTTCTTGGACCCTAGGTGGTTCAGGCTCAGGTTCTACCTTGAGACTAGATTCGTCTACATATTGCCTAAATCCAGGGGCAAAGGCGCCCTAGAGCAAAGAAGGCCATGACCTACGGTTGGTCCCATACTCCTAAAAAATGGCGAACCTAAAGTTTAAGGTGTTATATACAACAATGGTTCCCTTAGGGTAACTAGTATCATGGCGCAAAACTAAGTGATCCATACACTGGAGCAGGGTGACATTACGGTATGGATTGTGAGGGTGGCGATGGACGAGCTGATTTGGGATAAATCTAACTAACCTAAAATTGGCAACAACTCTATCTAGTTCCCTATAAGGGTATGGGTTACCTTGGCTGGAGGGGCCGGCTGCTTCCCCTGATGCAGCTTGCTCTAAATCAGGTTCCCGAAGAGCCTCGGGAACCCGCCTCTTTCGCACAAGAGTGATGAGGACACCAAGACTAAAAATCCAAGTCAAGTTCCAGTTGATCCAAGTCAAGAGGGGAGGAATGATGAGGACACCAGTTTAGGAGCTTGATCAATATTTAGCTTCCTGTAATGAGTCTTTTTATTTTTAATCACGTTTTTTATTTAGTCTTTGTTTTGTGATAAGTCAAACATTTGACTTGTGTGAGTCCAATAGTCCTTTTGTCTTTAATTTTCGGTTTTTATTAGGAAGACAAAAGGTTGTCTTTAAATTTCAGTTTTCATTAGGAAGACAAAGGGTTGTCTTTATTTTTCGGTTTCATTAGGAAGACAAAAAGGCTTGTCTTTAATATTTCGGTTTTTAGGAAGACAAAGGGGCTTGTATTGATGTAATTTTCGGCTATATAAGGCCTTGAAAACATTTGGAAAAAAAATCAGATTATGTTGAATGAAATTGTGAGTTTATTTCTTCTTGAGTTCTTGAAGAAACTTTTGAACTTATCAAGGAGATTCCTTGTGGCGTTCATCCTGACTTATCAAACGGATTCCATCCCCGTTTGTGGCGTCTTCCTCATACCAAGGTTCGTGCTTGGCTAAGCATTGGGTCGCGGTTCCATTCCAATCTCGTATGTTCTTGGTGGCTGTTACATATTTGGTGTCGGGTTTCATCACAATGTTGGTGTGGTTCGTATCAGTTGGTATCAGAGACGTTCCAAATTGCCAGCACAAAGACGTTCCAAATTGCTACCTCGAGGAGATGGGCCGTTTCAAGTGCTAGAAAGGATCAATGACAATGCCTACAGACTCGATTTACCAGGTGAGTATACTGTTAGTGCTACTTTTAATGTTTCTGATTTGAGTCCTTTTGATGCAGGTGACGATTTGAGGTCAAATCTTTCTCAAGAGGGGGGGAATGATGAGGACACCAAGACTAAAAATCCAAGTCAAGTTCCAGTTGATCCAAGTCAAGAGGGGAGGAATGATGAGGACACCAGTTTAGGAGCTTGATCAATATTTAGCTTCCTGTAATGAGTCTTTTTATTTTTAATCACGTTTTTTATTTAGTCTTTGTTTTGTGATAAGTCAAACATTTGACTTGTGTGAGTCCAATAGTCCTTTTGTCTTTAATTTTCGGTTTTTATTAGGAAGACAAAAGGTTGTCTTTAAATTTCAGTTTTCATTAGGAAGACAAAGGGTTGTCTTTATTTTTTCGGTTTCATTAGGAAGACAAAAAGGCTTGTCTTTAATATTTCGGTTTTTAGGAAGACAAAGGGGCTTGTATTGATGTAATTTTCGGCTATATAAGGCCTTGAAAACATTTGGAAAAAAAATCAGATTATGTTGAATTAAATTGTGAGTTTATTTCTTCTTGAGTTCTTGAAGAAACTTTTGAACTTATCAAGGAGATTCCTTGTGGCGTTCATCCTGACTTATCAAACGGATTCCATCCCCGTTTGTGGCGTCTTCCTCATACCAAGGTTCGTGCTTGGCTAAGCATTGGGTCGCGGTTCCATTCCAATCTCGTATGTTCTTGGTGGCTGTTACATATTTGGTGTCGGGTTTCATCACAATGTTGGTGTGGTTCGTATCAGTTGGTATCAGAGACGTTCCAAATTGCCAGCACAAAGACGTTCCAAATTGCTACCTCGAGGAGATGGGCCGTTTCAAGTGCTAGAAAGGATCAATGACAATGCCTACAGACTCGATTTACCAGGTGAGTATACTGTTAGTGCTACTTTTAATGTTTCTGATTTGAGTCCTTTTGATGCAGGTGACGATTTGAGGTCAAATCTTTCTCAAGAGGGGGGGAATGATGAGGACACCAAGACTAAAAATCCAAGTCAAGTTCCAGTTGATCCAAGTCAAGAGGGGAGGAATGATGAGGACACCAGTTTAGGAGCTTGATCAATATTTAGCTTCCTGTAATGAGTCTTTTTATTTTTAATCACGTTTTTTATTTAGTCTTTGTTTTGTGATAAGTCAAACATTTGACTTGTGTGAGTCCAATAGTCCTTTTGTCTTTAATTTTCGGTTTTTATTAGGAAGACAAAAGGTTGTCTTTAAATTTCAGTTTTCATTAGGAAGACAAAGGGTTGTCTTTATTTTTTCGGTTTCATTAGGAAGACAAAAAGGCTTGTCTTTAATATTTCGGTTTTTAGGAAGACAAAGGGGCTTGTATTGATGTAATTTTCGGCTATATAAGGCCTTGAAAACATTTGGAAAAAAAATCAGATTATGTTGAATTAAATTGTGAGTTTATTTCTTCTTGAGTTCTTGAAGAAACTTTTGAACTTATCAAGGAGATTCCTTGTGGCGTTCATCCTGACTTATCAAACGGATTCCATCCCCGTTTGTGGCGTCTTCCTCATACCAAGGTTCGTGCTTGGCTAAGCATTGGGTCGCGGTTCCATTCCAATCTCGTATGTTCTTGGTGGCTGTTACATATTTGGTGTCGGGTTTCATCACAATGTTGGTGTGGTTCGTATCAAAGAGGCACGTCGTCCTCTTCCTCATCTTCGCCGTCGATGGCCCGTAAGGCATCTTCTTACGAAGGGGGGAGCTTGCGGATTGCCGAGAGAGTAGCCCGGGTCCGTAAGGCCAATATCTGGCCTTCACCAATCAATTGACATGCTAACATCGTGACGTCATTCACGATCTTGCAGTAATCCTTCTCACTGGGGGGCAGCCCAGATAATTTCTCGTACTGACCCCCCAGGGTCACGGAATTCGATGTCCTCCCGAATATGGTTGCATGAAAATTAAACTTAGTTAATGCGAGTACAAGGGAAAATATTTTAGAAAGAATAAAATTTCCCGAGCTGAGGTCAGAAGAAAAAGAAAACTTACGAGGACGGTTGAAGTATCGATGCTCAAAGTTTCAGAACCCATTCGACATAAAAAACTTGTCCTTGTAGTCATTGGGGTGGCTTGGGAGCTCGATGATCGAAGAAGAGTTCGGGAATCTGGTGAGGTAGTAGAATCCATCACCTCGACCCTTTTGCCCCGGGCAGGCTTTAAGGCATCAAAAGTACAGAATATCTACCGGAGTGGGGACCTCCCACTCGTGCTTCAGAAATAGGCATTTAAGCCTCGCCAAAAGCCTGTAAGAATTTGGGGGGATCTGAAAAGGGGCCAACTTCACATAATTCAGGAAGTCAGCAAAATATTGATCCAGGGGAAGGAAGGCCCCCGCCTTCAAATGCCCATCACTCCAGCCCGCGAAGTCGTCCTAGAGAGGGGAGCAGCTCCGTTCCCCTTCGAACGGAGGCCGGGCAATGAGGACTCCGGACCCGACCTCGATGTTATGGCTTAGCATAATCTTGTTCACCCTCTGTAATGATCCAACTATTCCAGACTTTGGACCATTAATAACTACTATACATAGACACTAATCTTTAAGAAAACATACATGAAATCATTGCTTCATTAAAACTGTAGAACGAAAGTTAAAATACATAAAATTCCAAGTAAGATATGGGATCCCATTGTTTTGAAAACAAAACATAACATAACTTAAATCATAAATAAAATGGTTAAAATATTAAGTGCGGAAATACATAGAAATCACAATTAAAAGACTTAAACAACTTCATCCTCGAATCATTCACGCGGTCCACCGATTCCATTCTTCTCCCTCAATACACAATCCCAAGCTGCCACGAATCTTCCTGCCGCCATACTATTTTCTTGCACATATAAAACATAAAGGAATGATCCTAATGCCCAACAAGGAAAATCTACTACAAGCATGAAACATAATCATACACATAAACTATGAAAATATATCATATACTATAACACATATATCATAATTCTAACCCATGTAAATGGTGACTATTGGGGTTTGCTAACTAAGCAACTATAAGCCTCAAACTACTACAATGAGGTTTGCTAGTTAAGCAACTATAAGCCCCAAAAACATAAAAGTGTTGGGGTTTGCTATATCACAACTATAAGCCCATAACATAAAAGTGTTAGGGTTTGTGATATAACAACTATAAGCCCCAAAACATACATATATCATAACATATAAATCATACTATAGCATAATCATAACATATTATATAAACATAACACATTTCACATAGGAACTATCCTATTTTCCTTACAAAAATACCGGGATGTGAGAACAAGGACGGGATTTTGGAACACTCCTAAAAACCATATTTGAGAAAGGCGATTATTCTAAAAGAAAAAGATGAAAAGGAATGAACTAAACCATCGAGAAGATACTTACCAACAAGAACCTCAATTTCAAAGAACTTAGATGCCTAACCAAGAATAAAGAATACTGAGTTAGGATATGAGTAGAGAAAAACTATAAAAATACTAAGGAAATATACAGAGATGAACTAGAAATAGGAATACCTTTGAATGCTTCTATGACCGAACTACACCTCGAAACTGAAATATACACTATGAACCTTACTTCCCAAGTGTTTAATAAGCTTGGAATGATAAAGCTTATAACCCCAACCTAAGTGTTTAACACTCTAAAGTAAACCTAGCAGCTTGAAGGCTCTGAACTCAGCTTGATGAATGAAGAAATGGATGGGTACTAGGTCTTATTTATAGAGTTCATGAATAAAAAGATCTTCATTTAGCTTGAATAAAATAATGGCTTTTTAATTGAAAAATATTTGAATAATCATTCAGCAGAGGTTGAAGACTCGGTCAAAAGATTCTGGCTTATCAAGAGGTTTATGGAATAAAATGAGCTCGGTTTCAAAATCATTTGAAAATGCAGCCCTAGAGCCGATATATCGCCTACCATAGGTGATATATCGCCTGGGCTCATATTCCCGAGGCTCGTTGAAATGGTCGTGCAAAGTTACATATTTTTCATATCCCCGTGTGGCGATATATCGCCCCCTAGAGTTGCGATATATCGGCATACGCTGAAATATTATACACGTAATTACACTTTTTCAGCCTAATTTGAATTGAGTAAACAGCTTTGACTGAGTCTAATAACAATTTCAAAGCTTCAAGCAGACTCTGAGATTTTCAAATATTACACTTAATAAACTATTCCTCAAAAATAATTAATTTTTCATTAAACATACACATGACAAGTGTCATTATCTTATTGGGTCTATCTAAACATTATAGTATAATAAATATCATCTTCATAATCTGTCATATTAATCAAACTTTAGATTATAATTAATATTCTTAAACTATAGGTTAAACTTATAAAATCTACCAGTGTTGCTACGAGTGTCCAACTAAGTCCCGGCTTGAACCAAAATCCACAGTCATAAACATACTACAACTACTTCTAGCTATTACTATTACTACTACTACTAACTAGCTAAGTAAGGTTCTTGGATTCTACACCCTCCCCTGGGTCGAGATCTTGGTGACCATCCTTTCCGTCTCGAAGTAAACATTAGGGTCCACCACTACTTCCTTTTCCACCACTGGACCAAAGCGGGGAATGGGAGACTTAGGGGCGACCTCCTTCCCTTTTTTCTTTTGTTGAGAAGACGAGCTGGGTGCATTTTTCTTTGGTACATTCTTTTTGGGAGCCATCAGATCACCTAGTGAACAAGAATGACGAGTCACTTAGTAGGTGAGCTAAGATTTTTTAATGGTTATGACACAGAAGTACGAAGGAGAATGATGTCTCTAATATGCGAGCTGAGTTAGTCTCAGCCGTTGCGTGATGCCACGAGCTACCCTACTCTACGCGCCTCGGTTTCCCAACAAACCCCTGATGTTTAGGGATCCGTGTGTCAGAAAATTCGGCCACTACTGTCCTTGGGGGGCGGTTTAGAGAAAAATCACCCAAGAAGCGTGTTCCCTAAGTAATCTTGTCTCGAACCCTAACAACCTTTCATCTTCTATATCCCAAATGGGTATTTCCTAAAAAATTTCCATAAATTATCCAGATTTACCCAGAAATTACCTTGTATTATGAATATCATAGTATTAAGAGATGTTTTAAGACCTACTCGGTAAACCTAAGTTGAAGTCTATGTGCCAAAAACATTTAGAAAACAACGTAATATTGACTACGGTGAAGTTTGGATGAGCATGGTAAATAAAGCACATAAATCAGCATAGAAAAAGTTTCTTCGAAACAAAAAGGCTTACAGTGTTTTCATCGATAGAAGAAGTAGACTTTTCAAGGGAGAGTTCCTGGAAGACTCCTGAGTAATTGAGTAATGGGGTTTCGAAGATTTTTTGCAACAGATGGTTTTTGGGTTTTCTCTAAGAAAGAAAAAGGGTTTGAAAATGCAAAAGAGAGAAGATGAAGAAAGATTTCGAATAAAAGGTGGTGAACAATGGAAATTGTCTACCCTATTTATATGTAAATGACATAGATCAATTTGTGCCATCCGATTTGGTCCGTACAAGATCCAAGGGCTATGTTCCAAGGGACAAAACGCCGGCAAAAAGGTGACAAGACAATTATTGTAGTCCTCGAAACCCGAATAGACTCCAATTTTAGGGTTCCACATGTCTAGTACTCGAGTAGTGGGCAGACATGTAGGTCAGAAGGTGACATCATAAACCACGAGTAGGGACTTGGGGGGAAAATGTGTACCATAATTTCAGCACGAGTCTTTCACTCAGCTCGTGTACAACTGGCAAATAAATACATGGAAGAAATAGCCAAGGAGTCCATTTATTATCCACGTAGACCACACAGTTTTCATGATGGTTATACGAGGTAGGGATGCATAAGTTGAAAAGCGCGAGTTAATAATAATCATAAGGCATGGCCTCCATAGTACGAGCTTGAAAGCATATCCAACCCGTGGTATCTTGGATATATGGCGTATCTGCGAATCCCCGAAGACCTGAATATTTTATACGATCATTTATGACCAGCTTGTGATATTTAATGTCCCAGATATTAGGAGACCATTTATTTCGTGATCAGATCACATCCTAGTATAAATGGCAATATTACACATTAAATGTAATAAATAAGTAAAAATGTGATTGATTTACGCGGTTACCCAAACCTGTCCAAGGATTTTCTCTATAAATACTGAGAATATTGGATAGGAAAGGGGACGATTATTCTGTAATACTAAAACTCTTCCAAAATAGAGAGAAAAACTGTAATAATATAGACTCGTGGACT
Organism: Humulus lupulus; assembly: GCF_963169125.1. Lineage (NCBI taxonomy): Eukaryota > Viridiplantae > Streptophyta > Magnoliopsida > Rosales > Cannabaceae > Humulus > Humulus lupulus. The sequence goes on along the minus strand of NC_084802.1, from coordinate 160,161,016 downwards.
AGGTGGATTTTAACCACTGAACCACGTAAAATATTTGTGTTCTTGAGAGTTAATTTCTTATTTTGGTTTATCATCAAGCACTAATTCAACCTTGTTATTTTCTCAATTCATTGTTGGCGAAAAACCGCGTCAACACCTTTTTATTTACATAAAATCAAATACAACTAGAGGCATCACATGTCCATTTCAAACATTGTTTCACCATTATACTCGCAAATTATAAAAAAGAAAATCAAACAAACCAAGCAAAGCCATACCTATAGAGATTCAAACCCCTCCCTGCCTCCCCTCCTTCTTTTCTTCTCTTCTTTCTTTCTTTCTTCCTTTCTCTCTACCTCACGCGCTGTCTCTCTCTCTCTCTTTCTCCTCTAGCCGACGATTCCCAAGAGTTCAAATGGCTCTTTTCTTTATTTCTCCCCTTTTTATCTAACCCTAGAGAAAATAACTAGCCTAATAGGAATGGGTAAGTTTCTCAATCAAATCCTTTTTCCCTAATTGTTTTTATTTGATTGTCTTCAATAAAGGAAAAATAATCAATAAAATAAAAAGATGACAACCTCCTTTTCCCATTTTAACTATTGTCATCAATTTGATTTATTTAATTTCCAAATAAAATAGGAAAAGAAATCACCTCTTTCCCACTATGCTTCACACACCCCACACCTCATTTCTTTTTCTTTTTTTTTTTATTTAATTTTCATTTTAATTCTTATAATTAAATAAAATAAAAGAAAAGAAAATAATGTGTAGGAAAAACTATTGGATGCTCACCATGCACATGCATATACCCAATTGCTCATGTGCATCATTACTTACCATGCACCATGGTGCATTCAACCAAACCTCAACTTACTTACAAATTAAATTGGTAAATAAATAAAACAACTAATAATTAAGTTCACATAATTCTTACCAAACAATTCAAACAATTAAAATAATTTCTAACACTTAACAATTATTAATAAAAGAAAGCACAAAATTAATTAATCTAAAAAAAATGGTGCGCGACATGTCGCCACCCTGAGAGAAGAGCTGGCACGGTTGCGCGCCATGAATGTCGCTGCAGTAGCGAGATGGATGCTCTGCGATGGGACATATAGTAGCGACAATTAGAGGTGACCCTCACCTTCGAGATGACCACACACATGCCACAGTACGACGTCGCCAATCTCTTTTAGGGCAGCCCCATGCCATAGACGAAGAGGGAGTGGATGTAACGTCCTCCTAATCCAGGACCGTTACACTATGTACTTTAAAGAGTGCCAGACTTGATAATCAAGTCCCTTGGTTATAAACATGTAACTAAGATTAGTGACAAGGGTTAGGGTAAAAAATTTGGTAACAAGGAAACGTTGACTTTTCTTTAAAAAGTTTAGTACATACGTGGGATCCCAAAATAATATAAACAAATGTTTAAAAGTGTATATACAAGTCAAAATAGCAGCCAAGCCAACCTAGGCGAGAATATAAGGGAGGCATTCCTAGTTCCTCCAAGATAACCCCAGCCATGGTGGTCAACCAGCCGCATATGTACACGCCACCACCAAAGCTCTCCTATTCATGGCTGGTCCAGCTTCCCTTTCCCCTTACCTGCACCACATAGCACCCGTGAGCCAAGGCTCAGCAAGAAAACTTAAACATGTGCATGAACAGTAAATACAGATTCCAGATGCATATCTAGCCTGCCCAGTAGTAATAACCTACTCATGCATGCATACAATTACAAATAAATGATCATAGAATCATTCTAGGGCCCGCTGCCCTAGACAGATGACCATAGAGTCAATCTGAGGCCCTATGCCCTAGCTATGTGAACATGGAGTCACCTGTGGCCCTTTGCCCTAGGTCTGAGTAACTAGCCATAGAGCTAGCCAAGCTCTTTGTTCTTCCCAAATGACCATAAGGTTTGCAAATGTTATAGTACGTGTAACGACCCAAATTTGCTAATAAGGCTTAAGGGCCTTGATTAGTGTGCCTGGAGGGCATAATGGGAATAATGTGTGACTTTAATGAGTAAAATGCATGATTATGATTTAAAGCATGTTATATGACTATTTGAATATTTGAGATGCATAACTATGTGTATTAGTATGCATGTAGGCCCTGATTAGGATAGAAGGGCATAATCGTAATTTTGGCCATTATGGGCAAAACTGTGTATATATATGTGATAACTGTTGAGACCACATTATTATGTGGATATATCTGTGATCTGTGACTCGAGATAATCCTAGTGAGCAGATTAGCGAAAAAGTCATGGCGGGGATTCATACCCGGCTCGGGGTGAGCCTGGGGGTATAAATGGGAATTTAGTGAGTATATTGGAGTCTATTTTGACATCGAGGAATATAATTGGTGATTAATTAGGTATTGGGAAGTAAGCGGGAAAATATTAGAGACACTCGAGGAATTAGCGGGAATTGGGTAAAATGACTAAAATGCCCCTAAGTGGATTAAAGGGTTAGAATTAAAAGGGAGGGCATTTTGGTCAATTGGCTTCTCAGAGATAAGTAAGTGAGGGCTTTATACTTAGTGGGAATTGTAGAATAATATAGAAGTTTGAAGAAAGAAGGAAAAACAGAACAGCTTTTCCTAGGGTCGGTTTGTGGTTCTCTCACCATTTCTCTTCATTCATCTTGGAGAAAATTTCAGAGGAGAGCTAGGTCAACTAAGCCATAAGGTTTCTAAGCTAAGCTTGAAGATTTGGCAAGGGTTTAGCAAGTGATGAGGACACCAAGACCCAAGTCCCAAGTCAAGTTCCAGTTGGTCCAGTGATGAGGGCACGAGCCAAGAAATTCAAGGAAGAACTTAACAGCCTAGTCCACAGAGTCCTAAAACAAGAGGAGACCGTGGTCAACACTGAAGGAGAACAAAGACTTGTCCTACTCATCAAAGTTGACTAAGTTTAGGAGCTTCATGAGTCTTATTGTATTTGTCATCTTGTATTTTTAATTTATTCACGTTTTTTTTTGTTATTTGGTCTTTGTTTATTCTTGTACAAGTCAAACACTTGACTTGTGTGAGCCCAAGAGTCTTTCTTTGTTGTGCTTGTTAGGGTTTTCATTAGGAAGACAAAAGGTTGTCTTTAATTTTCGGTTTTCATTAGGAAGACCAAGGGGTTTGTGTGTGTGGAATTTTCGTCCTTATTAGGACTGCCAAAATAATTGGAAAAGGGGATTATGTGGAATGCAAATTGTGAGTGTTTTTTTTCTTCTTGAGTTCTTGAAGAAACTTTTGAACTTATCAAGGGGTTCCTTGTGGCGTTCAACCTGACTTATCAAACGGATTCCCATCCCCGTTTGTGACGTCTTCCTCATACCAAGGTTCAGCTTGGTTAAGCATTGGGTCGCGGTTCTTCATCCCCAATTTCGTGTGTTCTTGGTGGCTGTGCCATATTTGGTGTCGGGTTTCATCACAGTGTTGGTGTGGTTCGTATCAGTTGGTATCAGAGATTAGGATCATCCGGTTTGGCCTATCCTTTTTTTTTTCATTTGTGTTTCTGTTCGTATTTCAATATTAGGTTTTCTGAAAAAAAAAAAAAAAAAAAAAGTCATCATCTAGTCGTGTTCTTGAGTTCTTTGTCCTTAATCTTCCTGTGAAATCTGAAACAATTATAGTTAGTTTCCTTATTTAAATCGTTTCCTTGTTGAATCGTTTCCTTGTTTCATTGTTTCATTGTTTCCATTATTTCTTTGTGAAATCCCTTGAAATCCGAAACTAGTTGATATTGCTAAGTCCGAATCTGTTTTCTTTTTTATATCAATTCAAGTTCGAATCTATTTGTTGTCAAATTCATTTGTTTTCCCTTGTTTCAATTGTTTTTGTGTTGTGAAATCCGAAAGTACTCTAGAGCCACAAATTAGTATTGTTGATTTCAATTCATTTGTTTTCCCTTGTTTCAATTGTTTCTTGATGAAATCTAAAATTACTCTAGTGCCACGGATTGATTGTGTTATTTTCTTTACTAGTTGAGAAATCTGAGATTGTTTTGGTGCCACGGGTTGTTTGGATCTCTAATATTGGTTTTGGGGAATATTGGTTCTCTGTTATTGGGCGTGTATGATGAGGACACCAAGACTAAAGATCCAAGTCAAGTTCCAGTTGGTCCAGTGACGAGGGCACGAGCCAAGAGATTCAAGGAAGAACTTAACAGCCTAGTCCACAAAGTCCTAAAAAAAGAGGAGACCGTGGTCAACATTGAAGGAGAACAAAGACTTGTCTTACTCATCAAAGTTGACTGAGTTTAGGAGCTTCATGAGTCTTATTGTATTTGTCATTTTAATTTATTTATGTTATTGTTGTTATTTGGTCTTTCTTTATTTTGTAAAAGTCAAACACTTGACTTGTGTGAGCTGAAGAGTTGTGTGAGCCGAAAGGTCTTGTTTTGTGAGCTGAAGAGTTGTGTGAGCCGAAAGGTCTTGTTTATGGTGCTTTCATTAGGAAGACCAAGGGTCTTGTTTTCATGTAATTTTCATCCTTATAAGGACTGCCAAAACAATGTGAAAAGGCAGATTATGTGGAAATGAAAATTTGTGAGTTTTCTTCTTGAGTTCTTGAAGAGACTATTCGAACTTATCAAGGGTATCCCTTGTGGCGTTCAATCCGACTTATCAAACGGATTCCCATCCCCGTTTATGGTGTCTTCCTCATACCAAGGTTCGTGTTTTGCTAAGCATAGGGTCGCGGTTCTTCATTCCAATTCCGTGTGTTCTTGGTGGCTGCCAGATTTGGTGTCGGGTTTTATCACAGTGTTGATGTGGTTCCTATCAGTTGGTATCAGAGCTTAGGATCATCCGGTTTGGCCTATCCTTTTTCATTTGTTTTTCTATTCAATTCGTGTTCTTATATTAGGGTTTCTGAAAAAAAAAATTACAAAAAAAAAAAAAAAAATCAATTCGTGTTCCTATAATCAATTCGTGTTCATCTAGTCTTGTTTTGTCTATTCTAGAGCTTGTTAATTTCCTTGTTTCAATTGTTTCCTTGTTTCCCTTATTTGTTGTGAAATCCGAAACTATGCTAGAGCTTGTTGATTTATGAATTTCCTTGTTTCCTTGTTCCAATTTTCATTAACCAAATAATCTGTTTTCTTTGTTTCAATTTCCCCTAATTGGTTTTCTTTTTGTTTCTGAATTCGTGAATTAGGGTTCTTATTGTAAAAATCGAATTTTCATTGAGTTCCTCTTGTTTTGTTGTGAAATCCGAAAGTTCTTTGGCTTTCTCTTGTTCTTATTGTGAAATCTGAATTAGGATTGAGTTTTCTCTTGTTCTTGTAGTGAAATCTGAATTGAGATTGGGTTTTATCTTGTTCTTATGGTGAAATCTGAGTTGGGATTGAGTTTCACTTATTCTTATTGTTAAATCCGAAAGTGGGTTGGGTTTTGTCTTTTCTTTTTGTGAAATCCGAATCTGCATTGTTTCTCTTTTCTTTTTGAGTCTCCATTGTTTCTCTTGTGAAAACCGATTCATTTTGCTTTCGAATCGTTCCTTGCATCTGCATTTGAGAAATCAAAGAAAAAAGAAAAGAAAAGAAGAAAGAAAAGAAAGAAGAAGAAAACCAAGAGGATCCGAACTCTAAAAAAAAAAAAAAAAAAAGTTTGGAAACCCTTCTTAAAAATTTTTGTTCTATTCTTGTTCCCCATGGTCTAGAGGCCTTTTTGCCAAAACCCCACACAAGTGTTCCAAAAATCACCAGTTTTCGCCACTTTTTCATCGGTTTTCGTTTGGTTTGTTTGGTAGGATTGGCTGCTTGAACCTCCATATCACCGTTTCATTAGTTTTCAAAGAGCTTAAAGAAGAATAGAGTGGAAAAAGGCAGTGGTGTGAGCTTATTTGAGGGTAAAAGCCATCATTGAGTGAAACACGAGTGTACTTGAGTGACCATTTTCTTTGAGTGAAACACGGGAGGGAGTGTGGTGAGGTCTTTTCTCTATATTATTCTAACCTTATTTTGCAGATTTCCATCATGGCACAAAATCCAGAGAAAGATGCAAGCAATGATATTCCGCCACCTGAGGTTCTGAATCTACAAATGCAAGCATTAATTGGGGAGATGCGAAGGATGATGAGGGCGGAGTGTGAGCAGATACATGAGAGGTTGGATAGGGTAGAAGAGGGAACGCAATGGAGGGCACGGAGGAACAGGGTGCAACAACGGGATATTGAGGGTGAAGGAGAGTTTGATGGGGGCGATTTAGAGGAAGAATATGATGGGATGTCAGAGGGTAACCATAGGAGGTATGGCCGAGATAGAGAAGCTAGGAACTGGGTAGACAATAATTTGGGGAATATCAAAATGAGAATCCCAGCATTTCAGGGGAAGAGTGATCCTGAAGCATACCTTGAGTGGGAGAAGAAGATGGAGCTAGTTTTTGATTGTCGCAACTACTCCGACATGAAGAAGGTAAAACTTGCTGCCATTGAGTTTACTGATTATGCTATTGTTTGGTGGGATCAGTTGTGCATCAACAGGAGGCGGAGTGGAGATCGCCTTATTGACACATGGGAGGCCATGAAGAGGGTGATGAGGCGACGGTTTGTACCACCTCATTATTATCGAGATCTCTACCTTAAGTTGCAGGGTCTTCGTCAGGGCTACAGAAGTGTTGATGAGTATTACAAGGAGATGGAGATGGCTATGATTAGAGCCAATGTTGAAGAGGATCGGGAGGCAACCATGGCAAGGTTTTTGAATGGGTTGAACCGAGAGATTGCTGACCCAATCGAGCTACACCATTATGTGGAATTGGAGGATTTGGTTCATATGGCAATCAAAGTTGAGAGGCAGCTCAAGAAGGGTAGTTCAAGTTCGAGGTCAAGACCGAGCCCACACAATCCAAGTACAACACCTTGGAGGTCGAACTATCCAAAGAAAGAAGACCAACCCACTTCATCATCTACACCAAAACCAGCCACCACAGCCACACCACCTCAAGGTAAAACAACTCCTACTAAGTCTCATTCTAGTGAGATAAGGTGTTTCAAATGTCAGGGGCGAGGACACATAGCTAGCCAGTGTCCAAACAAGAGAGTCATGGTGATTCGAGAAAGTGGAGAGATAGATTCTGAAGATGAAGATGCTCTTGATAACATGCCGCCATTGGAGGACGCTTCTATGGGTAGTGAGGAGTTTGGGGCAGAATCTGGTGAGATGCTTGCACTAGTCACACGACGAGCCTTAAATTTGCAAGCAAAAGAAGAGGAAGAAGAGGTGCAGCGGGAGAACATCTTTCACACTCGTTGTCATGTGAAAGACAAGGTATGCGGTGTTATTATTGATGGTGGTAGTTGCACTAACGTTGCTAGTTCTTCCATGGTTGAAAAGCTGGGGCTCCCAACGCTTAAACATCCTCGTCCATACAAGTTGCAGTGGTTGAATAATAGTGGTGAAGTGAGGGTTACAAAACAAGTTCTGGTATCATTTCGAATTGGAAAATATGAGGATGAGGTATTGTGCGATGTGGTTCCAATGCAAGTTGGACACCTCCTTCTAGGAAGGCCTTGGCTATTTGATCGCCGAGTCCAGCAGGATGGCTTCACAACAAGTACTCATTCACGTTCCGTCAACGGACAATCACTCTAGCTCCATTGACGCCAAAGCAAGTATATGAAGACCAAGTGAGGTTGCAAAAATTGAGTGAGCAAAAGAATGAGAGTGAAAAGATGAATGAGAGTGAGAAAAAAGAGAGACAAAGAGAGAAAAGGGTCGAATCAAGTGAGAGAGAAAAGAAAGAGAAGAGTTCGATCAATGAGGGAAAATTAGAGAGAAAACAAAATAATTTTTATGCAAAAAAAAGTGAGGTTAAGGAGGCTCTTTTAAACACTAACCAACTTGATGCTAACAAGGGTCGTCACAAGCAGGTTTTTGAGCCCGGTGATTGGGTATGTGTACACATGAGCAAAGAGCGATTCCCAGCACAAAGACGTTCCAAATTGCTACCTCGAGGAGATGGTCCGTTTCAAGTGCTAGAAAGGATCAATGACAATGCCTACAGACTCGATTTACCAGGTGAGTATACTGTTAGTGCTACTTTTAATGTTTCTGATTTGAGTCCTTTTGATGCAGGTGAAGATTTGAGGACAAATCCTTCTCAAGAGGGGGGGAATGATGAGGACACCAAGACTAAAGATCCAAGTCAAGTTCCAGTTGGTCCAGTGACGAGGGCACGAGCCAAGAGATTCAAGGAAGAACTTAACAGCCTAGTCCACAAAGTCCTAAAACAAGAGGAGACCGTGGTCAACATTGAAGGAGAACAAAGACTTGTCTTACTCATCAAAGTTGACTGAGTTTAGGAGCTTAATGAGTCTTATTGTATTTGTCATTTTAATTTATTTATGTTATTGTTGTTATTTGGTCTTTCTTTATTTTGTAAAAGTCAAACACTTGACTTGTGTGAGCTGAAGAGTTGTGTGAGCCGAAAGGTCTTGTTTTGTGAGCTGAAGAGTTGTGTGAGCCGAAAGGTCTTGTTTATGGTGCTTTCATTAGGAAGACCAAGGGTCTTGTTTTCATGTAATTTTCATCCTTATAAGGACTGCCAAAACAATGTGAAAAGGCAGATTATGTGGAAATGAAAATTTGTGAGTTTTCTTCTTGAGTTCTTGAATAGACTATCCGAACTTATCAAGGGTATCCCTTGTGGCGTTCAATCCGACTTATCAAACGGATTCCCATCCCCGTTTGTGGCGTCTTCCTCATACCAAGGTTCGTGTTTTGCTAAGCATAGGGTCGCGGTTCTTCATTCCAATTCCGTGTGTTCTTGGTGGCTGCCAGATTTGGTGTCGGGTTTCATCACAGTGTTGATGTGGTTCGTATCAGTGTACCACAGATTGTATTGGGAGTATTGGTTTTCACAGATTGGTTTTCATGATATAGGGAGTGTTCTTGAATCTGTTTTAGTAACACAGGTTGCTTGGGTTTCGGGTTGGCTCTTTGGTATTTATTTATTTTTTTTCTTTTCCCTTTTCAGAAATTCGTATCTGGTTTCTCAAATTTGAGAGGTAAAAAAAAAAAAAGAAAGGAAAGGAAAAGGGATGGGAAGGGGATCCGAGAGCAAAAAAAAAAAAAGAAAGTCTAGAAACCCCTCTTAAAAAATTTTGTTCTATTCTTGATCCCTATGGTCTAGAGGCCTTTTTGCCAAAACCCCACACAAGTGTTCCAAAAATCATCAATTTTCGCCAATTTTTCACCGGTTTTTGTTTGGTTTGTTTGGTAGGATTGGCTGCTTGAACCTCCATATCACCGTTTCATTAGTTTTCAAAGGTCTTAAAGAAGAATACGAGTGGAAAAAGGCAGAGGTGTGAGCTTATTTGAGGGTAAAAGCCATCAAAGTTGAGTGAAACACGAGTGGACTTGAGTGACATTTTTTGAGTGAAAACACGTGAGGGAGTGTGGTGAGGTCTTTTTCTATAACTGTTCTAACCTTATTTTTGCAGATTTTCAATCATGTCACAAAATACAGAAAGAAATGCAGGCAATGACGCTCCACCACTTACAGTTCCAAACCTACAAATTGAAGCTTTAATGGGGGAGATGAGGAGGATGTTGAGGGAGGAGTGTGAACAAATACATGAGAGGTTGGATAGGGTAGAAGAGGGAACACAACAGAGGCCACGGAGGAATAGGATGCACCAAAGGGAGGATGAGAATGAAGGGGTAGTTTCTGATGATGAGTTTGATAGGATGTCGGCGGGTAACCATAGGAGGTATGGCGGGGATAGAGAAGCTAGGAACCAGGTAGATAATTATTTGGGAAATATCAAAATGAGAATTCCAGCATTTCAGGGGAAGAGTGATCCTGAAGCATACCTTGAGTGGGAGAAGAAGATGGAGCTAGTTTTTGATTGTCGCAACTACTCCGACATGAAGAAGGTAAAACTTGCTGCCATTGAGTTTACTGATTATGCTATTGTTTGGAGGGATCAGTTGTGCATCAACAGGAGGCGGAGTGGAGATCGTCCTATTGACACATGGGAGGCAATGAAGAGGGTGATGAGGCGACGGTTTGTACCACCTCATTATTATTGAGATTTGCACCTTAAGTTGCAGGGTCTTCGTCAGGGCTACAGAAGTGTTGATGAGTATTACAAGGAGATGGAGATGTCTATGATTAGAGCCAATGTTGAAGAGGATCGGGAGGCAACCATGGCAAGGTTTTTGAATGGGTTGAATCGAGAGATTGCTAATCCAATTGAGCTACACCATTATGTGGAATTGGAGGATTTGGTGCATATGGCAATCAAAGTTGAGAGGCAGCTCAAGAAGGGTAGTACAAGTTCAAGGCCAAGACCAAGCCCACACAATACAAGTACAACGCCTTGGAGGACGAACTATCCAAAGAAAGAAGACCAACCCACTTCATCATTTGCACCAAAACCAGCCACCACAGCCACACCACCTCAAGGTAAAACAACTCCTACTAAGTCTCATTCTAGTGAGATAAGGTGTTTCAAATGTCAGGGGCGAGGACACATAGCTAGCCAGTGTCCAAACAAGAGAGTTATGGTGATTCGAGAAAGTGGAGAGATAGATTCTGAAGATGAAGATGATCTTGCTGACATGCCACCATTGGAAGATGCTTCTGACAATGAGTATGGACCAGAATCTGGTGAGATGCTTGCACTAGTCACAAGGCGAGTCCTGAATTTGCAAGCAAAAGAGGAAGAAGAGGTGCAACGAGAGAACATCTTTCACACTCGTTGTCATGTGAGAGACAAGTTATGTAGTGTCATTATTGATGTTGGTAGTTGTACTAATGTTGCTAGTGCTTCCATGGTTGCAAAGCTGGGGCTTACAACGCTTAGGCATCCTTGTCCATACAAGTTGCAATGGTTGAATGATAGTGGTGAAGTGAGGGTTACAAAACAGGTACTGGTCTCATTTCGAATTGGCAAGTATGAAGATGAGGTGTTGTGTGATGTGGTTCCCATGCAAGCTGGACACCTCCTTCTAGGAAGGCCTTGGCAATTTGATCGGCGGGTGCAGCATGACGGCTTCACCAACAAGTATTCATTCACGTTCCATCAAAGAACAATCACTCTAGCGCCATTGACGCCAAAGCAAGTATATGAAGACCAAGGGAGGTTGCAAAAATTGAGTGACAAAAAGAAAATGAGTGAGCAAAAGAAGGAAAGTGAAAATATGAATGAGAGTGGGGAAAAAGAGAGACAAAGAGAGAAAAGTGTGGAATCAAGTGAGAGAAAACAAAATAATTTTTATGCAAAAAAAAGTGAGGTTAAGAGAGCATTGTTTACAAAACAACCCATGATTTTACTCATGTATAAGGAGGCTCTTTTAAATACTAACCAACTTGATTCTTCGCTGCCAAGTGTTGTTGTGTCTATCTTGCAGGAATTTGAGGATGTGTTTCCTGAGGAAGTACCACATGGTTTACCACCTATTCGAGGGATAGAACATCAAATTGATTTTGTTCCAGGTGCTTCAATCCCAAACCGACCAGCATACAGAATTAATCCTGATGAAACAAAGGAATTGCAAAGGCAAGTTGAAGAATTGATGGAGAAAGGGCATGTGAGAGAAAGCATGAGCCCTTGTGCTGTTCCAGTGATTCTAGTTCCCAAGAAGGATGGGACATGGAGGATGTGTGTTGACTGTCGAGCCATCAACAATATAACGGTAAAATATCGACATCCCATTCCTCGTTTAGATGACATGTTAGATGAATTGCATGGTTCTTGTTTGTTTTCCAAGATCGATCTAAAAAGTGGGTATCATCAGATACGTATGAAAGAAGGGGATGAGTGGAAAACTGCTTTTAAAACTAAACATGGATTGTATGAGTGGTTAGTCATGCCTTTTGGGTTAACTAATGGACCTAGCACTTTCATGCGCTTAATGAATCATGTATTGCGTGCTTTCATTGAAAAATTTGTGGTTGTGTATTTTGATGATATTCTTATTTATAGTAAGAATTTGCATGACCCTGTTTTGCATTTGCATTCTGTTTTGGAGGTTCTTAGGAAACAGAATTTATATGCTAACCTCAGTAAGTGTACCTTCTGCACCGATAAGCTTGTTTTCCTAGGCTTTGTTGTAAGTGCTACAGGTATTCAGGTGGATGAAGAAAAGATCAAAGCCATCCAAGAGCGGCCGAGCCCTACAACAATAGGTAATGTTAGAAGTTTTCATGGACTTGCTAGCTTCTACAGGAGGTTTGTGAAAATTTTTAGCACCATCGCCGCACCACTTACAGAAGTTATCAAAAAGAATGTGCCATTTAAATGGGGTGAAGCTCAAGAGGAGGCATTTCAGCTACTGAAATACAAGCTTACTCATGCTCCTTTACTTGCTTTGCCTACTAACTTTTCTAACACTTTTGAAGTTGAATGTGATGCTTCTGGAATAGGTATTGGCGCTGTTCTTATGCAGGATGGGAGACCGCTTGCATACTTTAGCGAAAAGCTAAGTGGGGCTGCCCTCAATTATCCCACCTATGACAAAGAATTGTATGCACTAGTGCGAGCTTTAGAAACATGGCAGCACTATTTGTGGCCAAAGGAGTTTGTGATTCGCACAGATCATGAATCCTTGAAACATTTGAAAGGCCAACACAAGCTCAACAAGAGACATGCACGATGGGTTGAGTACATTGAGACATTTCCTTATGTCATTCGGTATAAACAAGGTAAGGAGAATGTGGTTGCTGATGCCCTTTCTCGCAGGTATGCCTTAATCTCTACTCTTGATGCTAAGTTACTTGGGTTTGAACACATTAAGGAGCTTTATCCTGTTGACCATGACTTTGGGGAGATTTATGGTGTTTGTGAAAAATCTGCTGAGGGAAAATTTTATAGGCATGAGGGTTTCTTGTTTAGGGAGCATAGGTTGTGTGTACCTAATTGTTCTTTAAGAGACTTGTTAGTTCGGGAATCCCACGGGGGAGGGCTGATGGGGCATTTTGGAGTTGCTAAGACCCTAGTTATGTTACAAGAGCACTTCTTTTGGCCCCACATGAAACGAGATGTTGAGCGAATTTGTGGTAGGTGTGTCACTTGTAGGCAAGCTAAATTGAGAGTTCAACCCAATGGCCTTTACACACCCCTACCTATTCCTAGTTCACCATGGGTTGATATTTCGATGGATTTTGTGTTGGGTTTACCTAGAAGTAAGCGTGGGAGGGATTCAATCTTTGTGGTTGTAGACAGATTTTCTAAGATGGCTCATTTTATCCCTTGTCATAAGACTGATGATGCCTCTAACGTTGCAGATTTGTTATTTAGGGAGATTGTGAGATTACATGGTATGCCTAGGACAATTGTATCAAATAGGGATGCTAAGTTCTTAAGCTACTTTTGGAAAACATTGTGGGGTAAACTTGGGACAAAACTATTGTTTTCTACTACTTGTCATCCTCAAACTGATGGTCAAACAGAAGTAGTGAATAGGACTCTATCCACCTTGTTAAGGGCTATCATAAGTAAAAATATTAAGACTTGGGAAGATTGTTTGCCACATGTTGAGTTTGCTTATAATCGTTCAATGCATTCTGCTACTAAATTTTCACCATTTGAAAGTGTTTATGGTTTTAATCCTCTAACTCCTTTGGATTTATCACCTTTACCTGTTTCTGAGCATTTGAATTTAGATGGTGAGAAGAAGGCAGAATTTGTGAAGAAAATCCATGAGAGGGCACGACTCAACATAGAAAGAAGGACTGAACAATACATTAAGCAAGCTAACAAGGGTCGTCATAAGAAGGTTTTTGAGCCAGGTGATTGGGTATGGTTACACATGAGGAAAGACCGATTCCCAACACAAAGGCGTTCAAAATTGCTACCTCGAGGAGATGGTCCATTTCAAGTACTTGAAAGGATCAATGACAATGCCTACCGACTCGATTTACCAGGTGAGTATAATGTTAGTGCTACTTTTAATGTTTCTGATTTGAGTCCTTTTGATGCAGGTGACGATTTGAGGTCAAATCCTTCTCAAGAGGGGGGGAATGATGAGGACACCAAGACCCAAGTCCCAAGTCAAGTTCCAGTTGGTCCAGTGATGAGGGCACGAGCCAAGAAATTCAAGGAAGAACTTAACAGCCTAGTCCACAGAGTCCTAAAACAAGAGGAGACCGTGGTCAACAATGAAGGAGAACAAAGACTTGTCCTACTCATCAAAGTTGACTAAGTTTAGGAGCTTCAAGAGTCTTATTGTATTTGTCATCTTGTATTTTTAATTTATTCACGTTTTTTTTTTTATTTGGTCTTTGTTTATTCTTGTACAAGTCAAACACTTGACTTGTGTGAGCCCAAGAGTCTTTCTTTGTTGTGCTTGTTAGGGTTTTCATTAGGAAGACAAAAGGTTGTCTTTAATTTTCGATTTTCATTAGGAAGACCAAGGGGTTTGTGTGTGTGGAATTTTTGTCCTTATTAGGACTGCCAAAACAATTGGAAAAGGGGATTATGTGGAATGAAAATTGTGAGTGTTTTTTTTCTTCTTGAGTTCTTGAAGAAACTTTTGAACTTATCAAGGGGTTCCTTGTGGCGTTCAACCTGACTTATCAAACGGATTCCCATCCCCGTTTGTGGCGTCTTCCTCATACCAAGGTTCGTGCTTGGTTAAGCATTGGGTCGCGGTTCTTCATCCCCAATTTCGTGTGTTCTTGGTGGCTGTGCCATATTTGGTGTCGGGTTTCATCACAGTGTTGGTGTGGTTCCTATCAGCAAGGATAGGCCATATACTTGAGGTAAGACCTTGAAGTTTCTTCAGTTCTGGTTTTGGTTTTTAGCTAAGATATCTAAGCTGTGTTGATGGGGAATCCTAGGGAAGTTTGAACCAAGGGTTGAGGGAGAGCAAGCCAAGGAGGTCAAGAGGCAACTTGAGGTCGAATTTCCATCAAAGGTATAAACTCCGAGCTTTTAACTTTAATGTTTTGACTGGTTTCTGCTGAGTTTTGAAGTTTAGAAGTGGCTATGGTGAATTTTGAGATTAGGGATGCATGTACTTGGGTTTTGAGTATTTTGGGTGCTTGGGATGAGTGGATTGTGTTAATAAGCTTTTTTTTTTTTGAATTTGGTGAAGGTTTGGAGAAGTTTTGGTTGAGTTTGGTTCGAGGAAATCGCTGGAAGGAAAATTGAGGTATTGCCTGTCTGTGACTAGCGCTACAGCGCTAGCCTTTGGGCGCTGTAGCGCTAGGCCATGCTTCCTGGGGGATTTTACTTCTGCTTGTAGCGTTGTAGCGCCCTCCTAAGAGTGCTGTAGCCCTGCCCTATTTGCAGAAAGGGATTTTAGGGTTATTTACAAGGGTTTTTGACCAATGGTTTGGGGTTTGATTCCACCACCTTGTTTGGTGGAACTAGGACTTCCCGGGGGCTCGGGATTGGTCTCGAGGCTAGGTTTTGGACTTGAGGTTTGGTGATGACTTTGACCTATGATTGTGTTTAGGTGAGCGCTAGGGCTCGAGAGGGATCGTGCTCAAGGAGTCAAGTGATCAAAGCTAGCGAATCGAAAGGTAAGAAAACTGCACCTGGTTGTATGTTTGTGATGGGACTAAGTGCTCCTGATATTTGTATTATGTCAATGATGGTATTATGCCATGGGACATGTGATAGCGGCCTAAGGGTGTCGTACACAATATTTGCGCACAGGGTGCGGCTTGGTCACTGGTAGCCGAGGACAGCTTAATATTCACTGAGCTCGGTTTAAGCGGGCCAGAGTCAGTGGGATAACGGAGGGTGCGGCATGAGGGCGCTAACCCTAGTTATCATATGTGATTTGGTGTATGTTATGAATTGGTATGATTAGTATGCTGAATACTTGACTATTCTGAATGTTGATGTGAATAAGAATATGTGATGCAATATGAGATATTGAATTGTCTGTTGATTACTTATGCTATGTTGTTATGTTTTCTTGCTGGGCCTTGGCTCACGGGTGCTACGTGGTGCTGGTAAAGGCAAAGGCAAGTTGGATCAATCCTGAGATGGAGGGCTGCGGGGTGGAATGTACATAGCCAGCTGTTCGATCGCCATGGTCGAGGAGTGGATCAGGACAGGGATTGCCTAACTGTCTGTTTTGCCTTAATATGGCTTGATATTGTATTTAAACCTTATGCCTTTTGTAACGATCTTTAATCTTAATATTTTTGGGATCTAGTGTAAACAGGAAATGTTTCTTTATGAAAATGTGACTTTTGAGACCAAAACGTTTTAACCCTAGTTCCTTTGTAGCTTCAATAACATGTTTTTAATTAAAAGACTTGATTAGCAAGTCTAGCACTTTATAAACACACAGTGTAACGGTCTTGGCTATCCAGGGCATTACAATACGTCCCTGATTAGGCCCAAGCCTCTCGACCAGCACACAATGCGCTATTGCCGCCCTTGAGTAATAAGTGAAGGCCCTAACCAGAGATAACCATATAACCAGACACATATAAGCATACCTCAGACAATACAAGTATGCATACATATTAATCATACATCTCAACCAATTAAATACAAACACAATAATAGCCATGTTCTCAAACGGGGTCGAGCCCTAATTACGTAGATAATGCAAACAATCATATATCATTAAACAATTATCCAAACACAGAGCATTCAAGCATGATTAACAAACGAGCACGAACATAACTTTCAACATGTTCATTCTCAAGGGCCTGAGCCCTATTCATAATTACATTTAACAACCGTGCCAAGCCCTAATCACAGATATAACGTATTGGGTGCAGTTTTCTTACCTTAGGTTTGAGTGCAATGTATAATAAGAACGACCCTCAAGCACGATTCTAGTTTTAAGCCCCTAGCGATATCCTAGTCACAACCATAATATAGAATCCCATCAATAACGAGTGAATAAAGGCTTCCAGACTGAGTCCTAGCCTTCGGTACATTGAATTCTACTAAACTGCGTAGTATAATTGATCTCGAGCCCTTAGGTTTGAGTTCCCACACTCAAGACCTTCCTGCAGCTCAGAAGCCCTTCAAGCTTCACAGCCCTAGTTAAAAGTGTTGCGACCTGCCACAAGTTAGAGAGCCCATGGGCTCTCCTTTGGACACATGCGCCGCAACCCGCCCCTACAAGCGTCGCTACTCAAAATGGTAAATTAGCGCCTCCTTCTCCCTTTGTTCATGAGAGTCGCGGCACCCCAAGAATAGGGCCGCGACTCGACATGAAAACCCAATTTTTCTCCTTGTTTCTTCAAGCCAAATCTCACCGAAAACCTATCCAAACATAGCCAAATCCCAAAAATAAAGTTCCCAATCAACTAAACACTTTAACACCAACAAAACCCAAGATTAAACTTGGCCTAAACCTCACCAAATCTCCAAATTCAGAATTGAGTTTTCAAAACTCTAAAACTTAACTAAAACCAGAGAAAACATAGAGAATTGAGGCTAGAAATCAATACCTCTGCTGCCTAAAATGATGCTAAGCTTCTCCCCAAGTGATGAGGACACCAAGACCCAAGTATCAAGTCAAGTTCCAGTTGGTCCAGTGACGAGGGCACGAGCCAAGAGATTCAAGGAAGAACTTAACAGCCACGCCACCTCAAGGTAAAACAACTCCTACTAAGTCTCATTCTAGTGAGATAAGGTGTTTCAAATGTCAGGGGCGAGGACACATAGCTAGCCAGTGTCCAAACAAGAGAGTCATGGTGATTCGAGAAAGTGGAGAGATAGATTCTGAAGATGAAGATGATCTTGCTGACATGCCACCTTTGGAAGATGCTTCTGACAATGAGTATGGACCAGAATCTGGTGAGATGCTTGCACTAGTCACAAGGCGAGTCCTGAATTTGCAAGCAAAAGAAGAGGAAGAAGAGGTGCAGCGAGAGAACATCTTTCACACTCGTTGTCATGTGAGAGACAAGGTATGTAGTGTCATTATTGATGGAGGTAGTTGTACTAATGTTGCTAGTGCTTCCATGGTTGCCAAGCTGGGGCTTACAACGCTTAGGCATCCTTGTCCATACAAATTGCAATGGCTGAATGATAGTGGTGAAGTGAGGGTTACAAAACAGGTGCTAGTCTCATTTCGAATTGGCAAGTATGAAGATGAGGTGTTGTGTGATGTGGTTCCCATGCAAGCTGGACACCTCCTTCTAGGAAGGCCTTGGCAATTTGATCGGCGGGTACAGCATGACGGCTTCACCAACAAGTATTCATTCACATTCCGTCAACGAACAATCACTCTAGCGCCTTTGACACCAAAGCAAGTGTATGAAGATCAAGTGAGGTTGCAAAAAGTGAGTGACAAAAAGAAAATGAGTGAGCAAAAAGAGAGTGAAAAGATGAATGAGAGTGAGGAAAAAGAGAGACAAAGAGAGAAAAGTGTGGAATCAAGTGAGAGAAAACAAAATAATTTTTATGCAAAAAAAAGTGAGGTTAAGAGAGCTTTGTGTACAAAACAGCCCATGATTTTACTCATGTATAAGGAGGCTCTTTTAAATACTAACCAACTTGATTCTTCGCTGCCAAGTGTTGTTGTGTCTATTTTGCAGGAATTTGAGGATGTGTTTCCTGAGAAAGTACCACATGGGTTGCCACCTGTTCGAGGAATAGAACATCAAATTGATTTTGTTCCAGGTACTTCCATCCCAAACCGACCAGCCTACAGAAGTAATCCTGATGAAACAAAGGAATTGCAAAGGCAAATTGAAGAATTGATGGAGAAAGGGCATGTGAGAGAAAGCATGAGCCCTTGTGCTGTTCCAGTGATTCTAGTTCCCAAGAAGGATGGAACATGGAGGATGTGTGTTGACTGTCGAGCCATCAACAATATAACGGTAAAATATCAACATCCCATTCCTCGTTTAGATGACATGTTAGATGAATTGCATGGTTCTTGTGTGTTTTCCAAAATTGATCTTAAAAGTGGGTATCATCAGATACGTATGAAAGAAGGGGATGAGTGGAAAACTGCTTTTAAAACTAAACATGGATTGTATGAGTGATTAGTCATGCCTTTTGGACTAACTAATGCACCTAGCACTTTCATGCGCTTAATGAATCATGTATTGCGTGCTTTCATTGGAAAATTTGTGGTTGTGTATTTTGATGATATTCTTATTTATAGTAAGAATTTACATGACCATGTTTTGCATTTGCATTCTGTTTTGGATGTTCTTAGGAAACAGAGTTTATATGCTAACCTCAGTAAGTGTACTTTCTGCACCGATAAGCTTGTTTTCCTAGGCTTTGTTGTAAGTGCTACAGGTATTCAGGTGGATGAAGAAAAGATCAAAGCCATCCAAGAGTGGCCGACCCCTACAACTATAGGTAATGTTAGAAGTTTTCATGGACTTGCTAGCTTCTACAGGAGGTTTGTGAAAAATTTTAGCACCATCGCCGCACCACTTACAGAAGTTATCAAAAAGAATGTGATATTTAAATGGGGTGAAGCTCAAGAGGAGGCATTTCAGCTACTGAAATACAAGCTTACTCATGCTCCTTTACTTGCTTTGCCTACTAACTTTTCTAACACTTTTGAAGTTGAATGTGATGCTTCTGGAATAGGTATTGGCGTTGTTCTTATGCAGGATGGGAGACCGCTTGCATACTTTAGCGAAAAGCTAAGTGGGGCGGCCCTCAATTACCCCACCTATGACAAAGAATTGTATGCACTAGTGCGTGCTTTAGAAACATGGCAGCACTATTTGTGGCCAAAGGAGTTTGTGATTCGCACAGATCATGAATCCTTGAAACATTTGAAAGGCCAACACAAGCTCAACAAGAGACATGCAAGATGGGTTGAGTTCATTGAGACATTTCCTTATGTCATTCGCTATAAACAAGGTAAGGAGAATGTGGTTGCTGATGCCCTTTCTCGCAGGTATGCCCTAATCTCTACTCTTGATGCTAAATTTCTTGGGTTTGAACACATAAAGGAGTTGTATTCTGCTGACCATGATTTTGGGGAAACTTATGCTGTTTGTGAAAAGTCTGCTGACGGAAAATTTTATAGGCATGAGGGTTTCTTGTTTAGGGAGCATAGGTTGTGTGTACCTAATTGTTCTGTGAGAGATTTGCTAGTTAGAGAGTCCCACGGGGGAGGGTTGATGGGACATTTTGGAGTTGCTAAGACCCTAGCTATGTTGCAAGAGCACTTCTTTTGGCCCCACATGAAACGAGATGTTGAGCAAATTTGTGGTAGGTGTGTCACTTGTAGGCAAGCTAAATCAAGAGTTCAGCCAAATGGCCTTTACACACCCCTACCTATCCCTAGTTCACCATGGGTTGACATTTCAATGGATTTTGTGTTGGGTTTACCTAGAAGTAAGCGTGGGAGGGATTCAATCTTTGTGGTTGTAGACAGATTTTCTAAGATGGCTCATTTTATTCCATGTCATAAAACTGATGATGCCTCTAACGTTGCAGATTTGTTCTTTAGGGAGATTGTGAGATTACATGGTATGCCTAGAACAATTGTATCAGATAGGGATGCCAAGTTCTTAAGCTATTTTTGGAAAACATTGTGGGGAAAACTTGGGACAAAACTATTATTTTCTACTACTTGTCACCCTCAAACCGATGGTCAAACAGAAGTAGTTAATAGGACCCTATCCACCTTGTTGAGGGCTATCATAAGTAAAAATATTAAGACTTGGGAAGATTGTTTGCCACATGTTGAGTTTGCTTATAATCGTTCAATGCATTCTGCTACTAAATTTTCACCATTTGAAATTGTTTATGGTTTTAATCCTCTAACTCCTTTGGATTTATCACCTTTACCTGTTTCTGAGCATTTGAATTTAGATGGCGAGAAGAAGGCAGAATTTGTGAAGAAAATCCATGAGAGGGCGCGACTCAACATAGAGAGAAGGACTGAACAATACATTAAGCAAGCTAACAAGGGTCGTCATAAGCAGGTTTTTGAGCCCGGTGATTCGGTATGGTTACACATGAGGAAAGAGCGATTCCCAACACAAAGGCGTTCAAAATTGCTACCTCGAGGAGATGGTCCATTTCAAGTACTTGAAAGGATCAATGACAATGCCTACAGACTCGATTTACCAGGTGAGTATAATGTTAGTGCTACTTTTAATGTTTCTGATTTGAGTCCTTTTGATGCAGGTGACGATTTGAGGTCAAATCCTTCTAAAGAGGGGGGGGGAATGATGAGGACACCAAGACCCAAGTATCAAGTCAAGTTCCAGTTGGTCCAGTGACGAGGGCACGAGCCAAGAGATTCAAGGAAGAACTTAACAGCCTAGTCCACAAAGTCCTAAAACAAGAGGAGACCATGGTCAACATTGAAGGAGAACAAAGACTTGTCTTACTCATCAAAGTTGACTGAGTTTAGGAGCTTAATGAGTCTTTTTATTTTAGTCACGTTTTTTAGTCTTTGTTTATTTTGTGATAAGTCAAACATTTGACTTGTGTGAGTCCAATAGTCCTTTTGTCTTTAATTTTCGGTTTTCATGAGGAAGACAAAAAGCTTGTCTTTAATTTCGGTTTTCATTAGGAAGACAAAGGGGCTGTCCTTAATTTTTTGGTTTCATTAGGAAGACCAAGGGTCTTGTTTTCTTGTAATTTTCGTCCTTATAAGGACTGCCAAAACATTTGGAAAAATCAGATTATGTTGAATGAAATTGTGAGTTTATTTCTTCTTGAGTTCTTGAAGAAACTTTTGAACTTATCAAGGAGATTCCTTGTGGCGTTCATCCTGACTTATCAAACGGATTCCATCCCCGTTTGTGGCGTCTTCCTCATACCAAGGTTCGTGCTTGGCTAAGCATTGGGTCGCGGTTCCATTCCAATCTCGTGTGTTCTTGGTGGCTGTTCCATATTTGGTGTCGGGTTTCGTCACACTTGTTGGCGTGGTTCGTATCACCAAGAGATCTCGAGCCTAAGCTATCTTCGATTCCCAAGTTTTTAGCCTTTTCCTCCACACAAATCAAAGGAACTTATCAAGAGACAAGAGAGAGAGATAGAGAGTAACAAGAGGGAGAGTGTTTGCTAAGTGAAAGTGTTTTTGTGAGGTTACTTAGAGTTCAAGTAACTCTAAGTAAATCCTGAGGCTTGGGGTACCAAAAACGTCCCTGGGGTAAAATTATCAAAATCTCCAAAATTCCCTCCTAATCTCACTAACTCTAAATATATCCTCGAATATTTATCCCTATTACCCGATATCCCGGTAATACACTAAATACCCAAAATACCCCTTGACTCACCCCGAGTCGGGTATTTGGTCCCGTTGTGACTTTCCCACTAACTTGCTCCCTCGGATCGCCTCGTGCCAAGTAACTCAAATATATCCACATAATAATGTGGTCTCACACATACATCACATATATGCACATATATTCCAAATATACCTGTAGCGAGCCAAATTATGAAAAATTGCCTTTCTAATAAGAAATGGACCCACATGCATATTTAACACACCCAAACATGCATATCTAGTCATATTATAATTTAACTCACATAATCATATAATGACACACATATATATCACATAAACACATATTTCATAATTAAATCACATAATTTTTCATAATTTTCCATCCTGCCCCCCTAATCAAGGCCCTAAGCCTTATTAGGTAAGTTGGGATGTTATAGTGGAGCAATCCACCGCTCGCCACACTATGGGGACTACCAATCTTGAAAGATCCCAGTCTCAAGTAGGACAACTTCATTGATCTCCTGGGCAAGGAGTACAACGACCACCCAGGCTCGAGACCACAACAATGGCTCAAGGAGCCGCTCGTTTCACAGCCAGCCCCACAAGCGAGAAGGAGATACCGATAGTGCCCACGCTGGAAGCATTTTCACACGGCTTGGAGAAAGAGTGAGACCCAGAAATGGGCCTAACTTGTGTGAACACTTCAATGACCAGCGAGGTCATGCCCAAGTTCAGAACATGGAAAGCTGAGATGACTTGCGTTACCAACTGAACGCTCAAAGGGAAGGCCAAGGTGACAACCATGGACGACTCGCAGTCCCCGACGCCCAAGAGGTCCCAGTCACCAATGGGTGAGAGATCCCGGTCGCCAACAACCCAGTCCTCACTCAGATTGTGGAGCTAAAAAAGGTGATCATGGAGATGGGTGGTACTAAGAATGGCGAGCCGCCTTGAATCCTAGAAAGGATAACTCATTCACTCCCGTCGTCATCGATGCTCAGTAACTTGAAAACTTTAGGATGCCACTAATGGCGACCTATGATGGCAAAGGAGACCCCTTGGAGCACATCAACAACTTCGAGATTTAGATGGAGATCCAAAAATTTTCTGACAACGCTCAATGCAAAGTTTTCTCAGCCACACTAGTTAGAGCCAGGAAGCAATGGTTCTGGAAGTATCCAGCCAGATCCATTGTCTCTTGGGAACAACTCACTCAAGACTTCTACCAGCAGTTCTACGCCCCATGCGTCCACCCTCGCGAGGCTAACCACCTTGCCAACCTGAACTAGGGTGAGAAGGAGACTCTGAAAGGCTACATCATAAGGTTCCAAGAGGAAGTCGCTCGTACCAAGACCATTGACGATGAGGGGCGGCTAGTGGCGATCTTGTCCGACATCAGAGTCTGTAGCCCTCAATGGAAAAGCTTGAGCAATAATGTAGCTAGTTCGATGCAAGATTTCCTAGATTGTGTAAAGAAGTTCATCAAGCTAAATGAGGTGGTTAAGAATGTGGACTAGGCAAAGACTGGAAACCATGGTCGAAGGAACGATGAGGATCAGAAGGGTAGAAAGAACAACGGTAACAGGAAGCAAGCGATCAATTACCAGGTGTCCCACAAGCAAGGACAGGACCGCAAGAAGCCTAAGCAAGATGGAAGACAACCTGTATACGAGTCGTGTTTCACCAACTACACTACCTTGGCCCGGACGCGTGAAGAAATCCACATAGCAACCGAAGGGAAAAATTCATACAAGAAGCCTATCCCTATAAGGAAGGATCAAAACAAACGCGACCAGACCAAGTACTGCCGCTACCACAAAGACCATGGTCATGACATTAACGAATGTCGCCAATTGAAGGACGAGATTGAATTCCTGGTTAGAAGAGGACATATGGCTCGTTTGGTCGATCGCCACCAAGGCCAAAATCAGAATGGTGGCCAAAACGATGGAAGACAAAGGCAGCAGTCGCTGCCAAATCGCCTCGGTCGCCAGCTTATGTAGGCGAGGTTCCGATCATGATAGCCACTGTGATCATGATCTGTGGATGACCACACCTTGCGGGGGACAGCAACAAGTGCCGGGAGAGATATGTCCGCGAGCTGGGACATGAGACAGATGAAGTAATAACGAACAAGGAGAGACCACGAAAGGTCTCACGCATGGAAGACCAAAACATCACATTCACTAGTGAAGACTCTAGACACGTTCACTACCCCCACAATGACCCCATGGTCATCGCTGCTCAGATCACCAACCTAAAAGTGTTGAGAGTTCTAATTGACAACGACAGTTCCGTCAACATTCTGTACAAGTCGTGTCTGTAAAAGATGAAATTGTCCGTTCACAACCTAGTGTCGTGGTCAACCACAATCTATTGGTTCAATGGCGAGGGCTTGGCCCCTATTGGATCCATCAAGCTCTCGGTGACTCTAAACGACCCCCTCGGAGAGCGAAGTGCATGGCGGTGTTCATATTCGTCGACTGTCCATCGGCATACAACGTCGTGCTATGATATCTCGTATCCATCGATTTGTATGCCATAACTTCCACATGGAACCCCACCTTTAATTTCCCCACAAGTGCAGGCACTGGCTGTATGAGAGGGAACCAGCGAGAGGCACGAGAATGTTACAATGCCTCAATCAACAAGGTTAGAAAGGGAGGCACCGTCTACGCCAACATGATCTTTGATGACCTAGGATTTCCAGGAATGAAGGAGTTATTTGACGAGAAGACCATCACGACAATGGAGTCAAGTTTTATAGGTGAGGCCCTGATGGGCGATGCTGACATAGGCGAAGCCCTGGTGGGCAAGGCCATAGTAGATGATGCCCTGATGGGTGATGTCGACATAGACGAGGCACTGGTCGATGAGGCCATGGTAGGAAATGCCTTGATGGGCGATGCCGACATAAACGAGGCCCTGGTGGGGGAGGCTACGATAGGCGAGGGCGCGAAAAGATGCATCATGGGTTGTGAGGCCACCCCTTGCATGGTCTCTGATGACGATTAGAGGGGCAGCAACATTTGTGATGGTGACTGCGCTACCAGCTCTGTCGGTAACTGCAACCGCTAGGACGGCGTCGACAATGACGTCCAAGCGGTCACCAGCGATGGTGAACCAAGCCCACACATCTTATGGAACGAGTCCCAAAGTGGGGAGGAGTGGGATCCTTGCTTTGGGGATGAAGTGAGACCGGTTGGACCAGCTGAAGAGCTCGATGAAGTGGAAATGAAGGACAGCAACCCCACTTGGAAGGTGAAAGTTGGAAAGAACCTGAGAAGCAAGTGAATGCTGATTTGGTTAACTTCTTACGAAGGAACCAAGATGTATTTACTTGGTTTCACATCAACATGGTAGGCATCATCCCATCGGTCATCAACCACGTCCTTAACATACACCCGAAGGCATCCCTAGTCCACCAAAAGTGACGATCCCTAGATGTCAAGAGATACGAAATGCTGAAAGCAGGAGTAAAGAAGTTGCAAGAGAATGGCTTCATCCAAGAGGCCTTCTATCCCCTATGGGTCCCTAACCCGGTTCTTGTGCACAAATCGAACAACACTTGGAGAGTGTGCATTGATTTCAACGACCTCAACAAAGTCTGCCCCAAAGATTGATTTTTCCTTCCTCAAATTGACCAACTTGTCAACACCACCTCTGGATGCGAGCTACTATCATTCATGGACGCTACCTCTGGACATGAGCTGTTGTCATTCAAGAGCACACGCTATTCATGAAAAACATGGGCCTGTATTGCTAAAGGGTTATACCTTTTGGCTTGAAGGATGCTGGAGCCATCTACCAGTGGCTAGTCAATAAGATGATCAAGGATCAAAACAGAAGAAATATAGAGGTCTACGTCGACGATATATTAGTGAAGTCCAAAAATGTTGAGGGCATGTAGCTGACTTGGAAGAGGCTTTCGCCATTCTGTGCCAGTACAACATGAAGTTGAACCTGTAGAAGTGTTCATTATGGGTTGCCTCTGGGAAGTTCCTGGGATACATCATCAATTCAAGAGGAGTCAAAGCAATCCCCGACAGGAGCAAGGCCCTCATCGATGTGGGGTCTCCTAAATGAACGAAGGACGTACAAAGCGTGACTGGGAGAGTCACTGCTTTGAGTCATTTCATTTCAAAGTCAACCAATAAGTGCATTTTGTTCTTCAACCTCCTTAGGGGAAGCAAGAAGATCGAATGGACGAAAGAATGTGAGTAGGCTTTTTAGGCGATCAAGTAGTATCTGGCACAACTGCTTGTCCTTTCCAAGCTCATCAATGGAGAGGACTTGTACCTGTTGTACCTAGCTGTTTCTGACTATGCCTTGAGCGCAGCGCTAGTTCGAGAGGAGGGTAATGTGCAATACCCCGTCTATTATGTTAGCAAGCGACTAATTGACACCAACAAGACTTGCTACCCTCTGATCGAGAAACTTGCTTAATGTTTGGCGTGGGCATCTCAGAAGCTGCGACCATACTTCTATGCCCATCTGATCAAGATGTTGATGGACCAACCCCTCCAACAAGTATTGCAACGATGATAAAGCGACAGGCCCTCACCTATTTCATAGTCAAGTGTCTTAACCCCCAATTTGGACAACAAAGCTATGTCAACTTTATGATATAGAATAAGAACTGAAGTTAAGAATAAGAAACGACACAAAGAATAATAGTTGTTCGACCCTGCTGATCAGTAATGACCTACCTCCAGTTCGCACTCTCATTTAAGTAAATTCCCAAAACCTGCGAACGTGCATGGAGGTGCTTATAGTGTCTGGTCAAGGTATCACATCGAGGCCGAGGCTACTTTGCCTCTATACGATTTTTTCCAAGGAGTATAAAATTATTTCGACATTTCTCCATTCCAAATTACGCCGAATGGGTATAGAGTTTTATCGACACTCTATATTCTTTACCACCACAAAAAATGGCCTGTAGCCACTTCCCACAAAATCAACTACCTGTTTGATCTAAAATCAAACCCTAACAAAAATAACACGAGGTTTTTCCATTTTTGCTATCAGGAGTCTTCCTGCATATTCCTGACCGATATAACTTACAATTCCAATGTGGGAAAATACTGCCAAGAGTATTTGCTCACAACCGCTCATGTAGCGGACAACTTGTCCTTTACTTGGGGAGGAAATTTTTCTTCTCAAATTTGTTCAAACTTCTAGTCGTTTATTTCTTTTTTGTCTTAGTTTACTCTATTGAATATAGGCCCTTGGCTCCGACCAGAGCCTACTCAAGGCATCGTAGAGAGGGTTGTTGCCCTATCCAGCATGACCTCTATAGAAAAGAGTGTCAAGGAGTTGGGCACTGAAAACAATCTAAGGCTGGTCGGCCTTTTGGAGCCTAACCAAGATGTGAAGGAAACAACTGCTGGGAGTGCCATAGGAGAAGGTGCTGACGATGCCTCTCAACCACAGGATTTTTCTTAACCTCGCAGGCATCGACCGATGACAGGGGTCACTATTAGGGAACCAGTCCCCACTCCTCGACCAGAAGCCATTCCTCCTTCCCACAGAAAGGGAAAACCAAAACTACTCGATCACCCTGGTCGGGTATATGACTCGTCCGAGGACTAAAATGGTATGGATTTTCAACTCTTTTAGATACGTTGCCCACTCCTATTAGTATGTTGTAATGCCCCGAATAATTCTAAGATCTTGGACCATTAAAGCTACTAAGCATAACTACTATTTTGGAATACATACATAAGATAATAAAACTTTTATAAAAATCCAAAATACGGGATCCCATTGTTATTACATAAAATCATAAAGAAAACAAAAAAAACTTTAATTAATTGTTCAAATACCAAATGCGGAGAAAATAAATACATAAATTAAAAAGACTCAAAAATATAAACTTCATCCTCGATCTTTTCCAGCAGTCCATTCATTCATTCCTCTCCCAATACACTTGCCAAAGTTGCCACGAATCCATCCTGCCTTCCAGGCATATTTTCCTACACCATCTAAAATAAAAAGGAATGAGCCTAATGCCCAGCAAGGAAAATCTACTAAAACATATCACACATCATAAGACTAAAAACATAAATCATAAAACATAGGATGTAAAAACGTAAAAACATAAGACTACAATATTAATGGCCATTAACTCATTACCATAGTATGTCATAGAAACCATCTAGGTCCTCTTGCTACTATTCGAGGTAGGTTTACACAAAATATAGTAAATGACAAACCATCTAGGTCCTCTTGCTACTATTCGAGGTAGGTTAAATCATAACTATAACCTATTGATGAGGACACCAAGACTAAAGATCCAAGTCAAGTTCCAGTTGGTCCGGTGACGAGGGCACGAGCCAAGAGATTCAAAGAAGAACTTAACAGCCTAGTCCGCAGAGTCCTAAAACAAGAGGAGACCGTGGTCAACACTGAAGGAGAACGAAGACTTGTCCTACTCATCAAAGTAGACTTAGTTTAGGAGCTTGATGAGTCTTATTGTATTTTTTCATCTTGTATTTTTTATTTAGTCTTTGTTTATTTTGTGAAAAGTCAAACACTTGACTTGTGTGAGTCCAAGAGTCCTTTTGTCTTTAATTATCGGTTTTCATTAGGAAGACAAAAGGCTTGTCTTTAATTTTCAGTTTTCTTTAGGAAGACAAAGGAGCTTGTCTTGATGTAATTTTTGGCTATATTAGGCCTTGTAAACGTTTGGGAAAATCAGATTTTGATGAAATGAAAATTGAGAGGTTTTCTTCTTGAGTTCTTGAAGAGACTATTCGAACTTATCAAGGGTATTCCTTGTGGCGTTCAATCCGACTTATCAAACGGATTCCCATCCCCGTTTGTGGCGTCTTCCTCATACCAAGGTTCGTGCTTGGCTAAGCATTGGGTCGCGGTTCTTCATTCCATTTAGTGTGTTCTTGGTGGCTGCCATATTTGGTGTCGGGTTTCACCACAATCGTTGGTGTGGTTCATATCAGTTGGTATCAGAGCTTAGGATCATCCGGTTTGGCCTATCCTTTTTCATTTGTTGTTTTTGTTTCCTATTCAATTCGTCTTCTTATATTAGGGTTTCTGAAAAATTAAAAAAAAAATCATCATCTAGTCGTGTTTTGATTTCTTTGTCCTTGTTTCCTTGTGAAATCTGAAACTATTCTAGAGCTTGTTAATTTCCTTATTTCATTTGTTTCCTTGTTTCAATTGTCAATTATTTTTTGTGAAATCCGAGCCACAAATCTTGTTTCATAGAGTTCTTTATTCAATTGGTGCGTTTGAATTAGGGTTCTTAACGTGACTTAGGGCTTTGAGTTTTCTCTTGTTCTAATTGGGGAATCTGAATTTGCATTGGTTTTCTCTAGTTCTTATTGTGAAATCCGAATTTTCATTGAGTTTCTCTTGCTTTGCTTTTGAAATCCGAATTTTACCTTGGGTTCCTCTTGTTCTTATTGTGAAATCTGAATCGGGATTGAGTTTCTCTTGTTCTTATTGTGCAATCCGAATTGGCATTGAGTTTTTCTCTTGTTCTTATTGTACAATCCGAATTTGGCCTTGAGTCTCTATTGTTCTTATTGTGAAATCTGATTTGCCATCGAGTTTCTCTTGTTTTATTGTGAAATCTGAATTGACAGTGAGTTTCTCTTGTTTTTCATTGTGAAAATCCGAATTTGCATTAAGATTCTCTTGCTCTTTTGTGAAATCCGAGTTGTTTTCGAATCCAAGTCTGATTTTTTTTCTTGTGTCTTGTACCTGCGTTTGAGGATCAAGAGGAAAGAAAAGACAGAAAAGAAAGAAGAAGAAAAAATCAAGAGGATCCGATCTAAAAAAAAAAAAAAGAGTCTGGAAACCTGTCTTAAAAAAATTTTGTTCTAATCTTGTTCCTTATGGTCTAGAGGCCTTTTTGCCAAAACCCCAGTCAAGTGTTCCAAAAATCATCATTTTTCGCCAATTTTTCATCGGTGTTCGTTTGGTTTGTTTGGTTGGATTTGCTGCTTGAATACTCCATATTACCGTTGGATTAGTTTTGAAAGAACTTAAAGAAGAATACGAGTGGAAAAAGGCAGAGGTGTGAGCCAATTTGAGAGTAAAAGCCATTGAAATTGAGTGAAACACGAGGGGATTTGAGTGAAAATATTGTTCGAGCGAGACACGTGAGGGAGTGTGGTGAGGTCTTTTCTCCATATTATTCTAACCTTATTTTGCAGATTTCCATCATGGCACAAAATCCAGAGAAAAATGCAAGCAATGATATTCCGCCACCTGAGGTTCCGAATCTACAAATGCAAGCATTAATTGGGGAGATGCGAAGGATGATGAGGGCGGAGTGTGAGCAGATACATGAGAGGTTGGATAGGGTAGAAGAGGGAACACAACGGAGGGCACGGAGGAACAGGGTGCAACAACGGGATGTTGAGGATGAAAGAGAGTTTGATGGGGGCAATTTAGAGGAAGAATATGATAGGATGTCAGAGGGTAACCATAGGAGGTATGGCCGAGACAAGGAAGCTAGGAACTGGGTAGACAATAATTTGGGAAATATCAAGATGAGAATCCCCGCCTTTCAAGGCAAGAGTGATCCTGAGGCATACCTTGAGTGGGAAAAGAAGATGGAGTTGGTTTTCAATTGTCACAACTACTCTGACATGAAGAAGGTAAAACTAGCTGTCATTGAATTTACTGATTATGCTATTGTTTGGTGGGATCAGTTGTGCATCAATAGGAGGCGAAATGGAGATCGTGCCATTGACACTTGGGAGGCTATGAAGAGGGTGATGAGGCGACGGTTTGTACCATCTCATTATTATCAAGATCTATACCTTAAGTTGCAAGGTCTTCGTCAGGGATACAAAAGTGTTGATGAGTATTACAAAGAGATGGAGATGGCTATGATTAGAGCCAATGTTGAAGAGGATCGGGAGGCAACCATGGCAAGGTTTTTTAATGGGTTGAATCGAGAGATTTCTAATCCAATTGAGCTACACCATTATGTGGAATTGGAGGATTTGGTGCATATGGCAATCAAAGTTGAGAGGCAGCTCAAGAAGGGTAGTACAAGTTCAAGGCCAAGACCGAGCCCATACAATACAAGTACAACACCTTGGAGGACGAACTATCCAAAGAAAGAAGACCAACCTACTTCATCCTTTACACCAAAACCAGCCACCACAGCCACGATCCCTCAAGGAAAAACAGCCCCTACTTCGTCCCGTTCTAGTGAGATAAAGTGTTTCAAATGTCAGGGGCGAGGACACATAGCTAGCCAATGTCCAAACAAGAGAGTTATGGTGATTCGAGAAAGTGGCGAGCTCGATTCTGAAGATGAAGATGATCTTGCTGACATGCCACCATTGGAAGATGCTTCTATCGATGATGAAGAGTATGGGCCAGAATCTGGTGAAATGCTTGCACTAGTCACAAGACGAGCCTTAAACTTGGAAGCAAGAGAAGAGGAAGAAGAGGTGCAGCGAGAGAACATCTTTCACACTCGTTGTCATGTGAAAGACAAGGTATGTAGTGTTATTATTGATGGTGGTAGTTGCACTAACGTTGCTAGTTCTTCCATGGTTGAAAAGCTGGGGCTCCCAACGCTAAAACATCCTTGTCCATACAAGTTGCAGTGGTTGAATGATAGTGGTGAAGTGAGGGTTACAAAACAGGTGCTGGTATCATTTCGAATTGGCAAGTATGAGGATGAGGTATTGTGCGATGTGGTTCCCATGCAAGCTGGACACCTCCTTCTAGGAAGGCCTTGGCAATTTGATCGGGGAGTGCAGCATGATGGCTTCACCAACAAGTACTCGTTCACGTTCCGTCAACGAACAATCACTCTAGCTCCATTGATGCCAAAGCAAGTATATGAAGACCAAATGAGGTTGCAAAAATTGAGTGATAAAAAAAAATTGAGTGAGCAAAAGGAGAGTGAAAAGATGAATGAGAGTGAGAAAAAAGAGAGACAAAGAGAGAAAAGGGTCGAATCAAGTGAGAGAGAAAAGAAAGAGAAGAGTTCGATCAATGAGGGAAAATTAGAGAGAAAACAAAATAATTTTTATGCAAAAAAAAGTGAGGTTAAGCGAGCATTGCTTACAAAACAGCCAATGATTTTACTCATGTACAAGGAGGCTCTTTTGAACACTAACCAACTTGATTCTTCGCTGCCTAGTGTTGTTGTTTCTATTTTGCAGGAATTCGAGGATGTGTTTCCCGAGGAGGTACCACATGGTTTACCTCCTATTCGAGAGATAGAACATCAAATTGATTTTGTTCCAGGTGCTTCAATCCCAAACCGACCAGCATATAGAAGTAATCCTGACGAAGCTAAGGAACTACAAAGGCAAGTCGAAGAATTGATGGAGAAAGGGCATGTGAGAGAAAGCATGAGCCCTTGTGCTGTTCCAGTGATTCTCATTCCTATGAAGGATGGAACATGGAGGATGTCTGTTGACTGTCGAGCCATCAACAACATAACGGTAAAATATCGACATCCCATCCCTCTTTTAGATGATATGTTAGATGAGTTGCATGGTTCTTGTGTGTTTTCCAAGATTGATCTTACGAGTGGGTATCATCAAATACGAATGAAAGAAGGAGATGAGTGGAAAACTGCTTTTAAAACTAAACATGGATTGTATGAGTGGTTAGTCATGCCTTTTGGATTAACTAATGCACCTAGCACTTTCATGCGATTAATGAATCATGTATTGCGTGCTTTCATTGGAAAATTTGTTGTTGTGTATTTTGATGATATTCTTATTTATAGCAAGAGCTTGCATGATCATGCCTCACATTTGCATTCTGTTTTGGATGTGCTTAGGAAAGAGAAATTATATGCTAACCTCAAGAAATGTACTTTTTGCACCGATAAGCTTTTTTTCCTAGGTTTTGTTGTGAGTGCTACAGGTATTGAGGTTGATGAGGAGAAGATCAAAGCCATCCAAGAATGGCCGACCCCCACCAGTGTAAGTAATGTTAGAAGTTTTCATGGACTTGCTAGCTTTTACAGGAGGTTTGTGAAGGATTTTAGCACCATCGCCGCACCACTTACAGAAGTTATCCAAAAGAATGTAACATTTAAATGGGATGAAGCACAAGAGGAGGCATTTCAGCTACTTAAATACAAGCTTACTCATGCTCCTTTACTTGCTTTGCTAACTTTTTTAACACATTTGAAGTTGAATGTGATGCTTTTGGTATAGGTATTGGCGCTGTTCTTATGCAGGATGGGAGACCGCTTGCATACTTTAGCAAAAAGTTAAGTGGGGCTGCCCTTAATTACCCCACCTATGACAAAGAGTTGTATGCACTAGTGCGAGCTTTAGAAACATGGCAGCATTATTTGTAGCCGAAAGAGTTTGTGATTCGCACAGATCATGAATCCTTGAAACATTTGAAAGGCCAACACAAGCTCAACAAGAGACATGCATGATGGGTTGAGTTCATTGAGACATTTCCTTATGTCATTCGGTATAAGCAAGGTAAGGAGAATGTGGTTGCTGATGCCCTTTCTCGCAGGTATGCCTTAATCTCTACTCTTGATGCTAAGTTACTTGGTTTTGAACACATTAGGGAGCTTTATCCTGTTGACCATGACTTTGGGGAGATTTATGGTGTTTGTGAAAAATCTGCTGAGGGAAAATTTTATAGGCATGAGGGTTTCTTGTTTAGGGAGCATAGGTTGTGTGTACCTAATTGTTCTTTAAGAGACTTGTTAGTTCGGGAATCCCACGGGGGAGGGTTGATGGGACATTTTGGAGTTGCTAAGACCCTAGTTATGTTACAAGAGCACTTCTTTTGGCCCCACATGAAACGAGATGTTGAACAAATTTGTGGTAGGTGTGTCACTTGTAGGCAAGCTAAATCGAGAGTTCAACCAAATGGCCTTTACACACCCCTACCTATTCCTAGTTCACCATGGGTTGATATTTCGATGGATTTTGTGTTGGGTTTACCTAGAAGTAAGCGTGGGAGGGATTCAATCTTTGTGGTGGTAGACCGGTTTTCTAAGATGGCTCATTTTATCCCTTGTCATAAAACTGATGATGCTTCTAAACGTTGCAGATTTGTTCTTTAGGGAGATTGTGAGATTACATGGTATGCTTAGGACAATTGTATCAGATAGGGATGCTAAAGTCTTAAGCTACTTTTGGAAAACATTGTGGGGTAAACTTGGGACAAAACTATTGTTTTCTACTACTTGTCATCCCCAAACCGATGGTCAAACAGAAGTAGTTAATAGGACTCTATCCTCCTTGTTGAGGGCTAGCATAAGTAAAAATATTAAGACTTGGGAAGATTGTTTACCACATGTTGAGTTTGCTTATAATCGTTCCATGCATTCTGCTACTAAATTTATCACCTTTACCTGTTTCTGAGCATTTGAATTTAGATGGAAAGAAGAAGGCAGAATTTGTGAAGCAAATCAATGAGAGGGCACGACTCAACATAGAGAGAAGGAATGAACAGTACATTAAGCAAGCTAACAAGGGCCGTCATAAGCAAGTTTTTGAGCCCGGTGATTGGGTATGGTTACACATGAGGAAAGAACGATTCCCAGCACAAAGACGTTCCAAATTGCTACCTCGAGGAGATGGCCCATTTCAAGTACTTGAAAGGATCAATGACAATGCCTACCGACTCGATTTACCTGGTGAGTATACTGTTAGTGCTACTTTTAATGTTTCTGATTTGAGTCCTTTTGATGCAGGTGATGATTTGAGGTCAAATCCTTCTCAAGAGGGGGGGAATGATGAGGACACCAAGACTAAAGATCCAAGTCAAGTTCCAGTTGGTCCGGTGACGAGGGCACGAGCCAAGAGATTCAAAGAAGAACTTAACAGCCTTGTCCGCAGAGTCCTAAAACAAGAGGAGACCGTGGTCAACACTGAAGGAGAACGAAGACTTGTCCTACTCATCAAAGTAGACTTAGTTTAGGAGCTTGATGAGTCTTATTGTATTTTGTCATCTTGTATTTTTTATTTCGTCTTTGTTTATTTTGTGAAAAGTCAAACACTTGACTTGTGTGAGTCCAAGAGTCCTTTTGTCTTTAATTATCGGTTTTCATTAGGAAGACAAAAGGCTTGTCTTTAATTTTCGGTTTTCTTTAGGAAGACAAAGGGGCTTGTCTTAATGTAATTTTTGGCTATATTAGGCCTTGTAAACGTTTGGGAAAATCAGATTTTGATGAAATGAAAATTGAGAGGTTTTCTTCTTGAGTTCTTGAAGAGACTATTCGAACTTATCAAGGGTATTCCTTGTGGCGTTCAATCCGACTTATCAAACGGATTCCCATCCCCGTTTGTGGCGTCTTCCTCATACCAAGGTTCGTGCTTGGCTAAGCATTGGGTCGCGGTTCTTCATTCCATTTCGTGTGTTCTTGGTGGCTGCCATATTTGGTGTCGGGTTTCACCACAATCGTTAGTGTGGTTCGTATCACCTATGATAATGATAAAAATCTTGGGATTTATTTTCTATCTAAGCAACTATATTTCCTAAGTGACTACAACATAAAACATATTCATACATATATACATAGCACATAAACATAACATAGCATATTAGCATAACATAATACATACAATCTAACGTATTTTCCCTACCAAAAATCGGGATATTAGAGACAAGAATGAGATGGAAAACTCCTAAAATGAAATAGTAAGATCCACAAGTTTTCTAAAGAAATGGAGATGAAAAGAAGATCTAAACCATCAAGATAGTAACTTACCGAAAACCTTAAGTTTCAAGAAACTCAAACACCTAATCGAAAGCCATAATAACAAGTTAGGATCTGGAAGAAACTGAAAGAATAAAAAGAACTATAAGGAACTAAACCTGAGGATAAGAATACCTTGGATAGACTAGAAATTTGATCTACACCTCAATACCGAAATGCCACTCTATCTTACTTCCCAAGTGTTTGGAAAACTTAGATTGGAAAGCTTTTAATCCCAAAACCCTAGTGTTTTCTCTCTAGAATAAACTTAGCAGGTTGGAGGCTCTAAAGAATGCTTGAATGATGAATGAAATAGTTCAGTGCAAGGTCCTATTTATACAGTTCAAGGAGTGAAACTAACCCCTTTTAAAAAGAATAAATAAATGAATAAATTTGAAATTTCTGTTCAACAGATGCCCAGAACTCGGTTAAAAACGTTCAGGAGCAATTCTATGTTGTTGAGGGCTATTCTAATTCGGTTTCCATAAAGTTTCAAGAATACCATAAAGGGTCGATATATCGCTTGCCCCTATGTCCCGAGCCTTCATGGTTTCGTATGTGTGAAGTCGACGTTTTTTCCGTATCATCTATAGGCGATATATCAGCCCCTATAGCTGCGATATATCAACATATGCTGATATTTTAAACATGTTTCTGCACACTTGAACTTTGTTTAAACTACTTTCACTGAGTAAAACATGATCCTAGCAGCTGAGAGAAGGTTCTAGACCTTCTAGATCTATCTTTCATTAATTTATTCATCCACTATGCTTAAATCCTTAATAAACATGCATGTGACAAGTGTCACGTTCTTAATAATTCTATCTAAACCTTAGGTTATAATAAATAATATTTCTAGGACAAGCTATATTAATCAAACCTTATGTTAAAATTAATATTTCTAAACTATAGGTTAAACTTGAAAAATCCATAACTATTTCTATGAGTTTCCAACTAAATCCTGGCTTGAACCAATAAACACGATAACTAACATACTAAGCTACTACTACTACTATCTAGCTAAGTAAAATTCTGAGACACTACAATTCACCCCTACTTAAAATAATTTCATCCCCGAAATTTACTTACCAAACAATTCCGGATACCTTGCTTGGATGTCTCCCTCCAACTCCCACGTTGCTTCCCGTTCTATGCTATTACTCCATATGACCTTGACTATTTGAATACTCTTAGACCGTAATTCCTTCATCCCCTTCTCTAGGATGCTAACCGGTCGTTCCTCGTAACTCAGGTCTTTTTGAAGTGCTAACGTATCGTACTTGAGAACGTGAGATGAGTCTGACACATATCTATGCAGCATCGAGATGTGAAACACATTGTGGCTATTTACTAGAGCTGGCGGTAGGGCTAATCTATATGCTACTGGTCCCACCTTGTCTAATATCTCAAAAGGACCTATAAACTGGGGACTAAGTTTGCCTTTCTTCCCAAACCGCTTCACTCCTTTCATAGGAGATATTCTTAAAAAGACTTGATCTCCAACTTTGAATTCCATATCTCGTCGCTTGGCATCCGCATAACTCTTTTGTCGACTCTGAGCAGCTAGCATATGTTTTCTAATCATCTCCATTGCGTCTTGAGGTTTTCTAACAACTTTGGGACCAAGAAATTGTCTTTCTCCTACCTCATCCCAATGTAATGGTGACCAACACTTCCTTTCATAAAGTAACTCATAGGGTGCCATACCAATAGTTGCCTTGTAGCTATTATTGTAGGAGAACTCTATAAGTGTCAAACACTTACTCCACGATCCTCCGAAGTCTAGTACACAAGCGTGCAACATATCTTCTAAAATATGATGGTACGCTCAGACTGTCCATCGGTCTGAGGATGAAATGTTGTACTGAGACTTAGCTTGGTACCCATGGCTTCCTGCAAGCTTCCCCAAAATCTCAATGTAAACACCAATCCTCTTTCGGATACTATGGTCTTAGGAATTCCATGAAGTCGTACTATTTCTCGAACATAAATTTATAAGTACTGGTCAGCAGTGTGCGTAGTCTTGACAGGTAGGAAGTGAGCTAACTTGGTGAATCTATCTACCACAATCCAAGCTGAGTCGTGTTGCTTATTTGTTCATGGTAATCTTGTCACGAAGTCCATGGCTATATCTTCCCACTTCCATTCTGGAATACTAAGCGGTTCCGATAAGCCTGCGGGTCGCTGATGTTCTGCCTTCACTTGCTGGCATGTAAGGCAATTGGACACATGCTCGGCTACGTCTTTCTTCATTCCCGGCCACCAATATAGTGCCTTAAGGTGATAAGTCATCTTGGTCGACCCTGGGTGAACTAAGTATGGGGTAGTGTGTGCCTCTTCTAAAATCTTCATCTTAATCCCATAGTAATTCGGCACGCACACCCATCCTTTATATCTCAAGAATCCATGTCCTGATATGGAGAAATCTGTAGTTTTTCCTTCTCTGACTGCAACCATATGCGATACTAACGTGTACATATGCTCTACCCTAGCTGGGTCTACAGCAACTCCGTCTATGGATACTACATGGCTGAGGAACGCTACTTCTGATAGCCAAAATTCGCATTTCTTGAACTTGGCATAAAGTTGATGGTCAATCTTAAATGTTCCTCGTGCTCGACTTCATTCTTGGAGTACACCAATACATGATCAATGAACACTACGAAGAATTTGTCCAGGTAATCCTTGAAGACCCTATTCATTAAGTCCATAAATGCGAATGGAGCATTGGTAAGACCGAAAGACATAACTAGGAACTCGTAATGTCCATATCAAGTCCTAAAAGATATCTTTGGTATATCCTCTTCCCTTACCTTGAGATGGTGATAACCGGTCCATAGATCAATCTTTGAAAATACAATTGCTCCTCGGATTTGATCAAATAAGACATCGATCTGGGGTAGCAGGTACTTGTTCTTAATTGTCAACTTGCGGTAATCGATACACATCTGCATGCTTCCATCCTTCTTATTCACAAATAGAACTGGTGCTCCCCATGGCGAATGGCTTGGTCTGATGAAACCCAATTCCAAGAGTTCCTGCAACTGTGTTTTCAATTCCTTGAGTTCGGTTGGTGCCATCTAATATGGTGCCTTTGAGATAGGCTCTGTTCCCTGTACTAGTTCGATTGTGAACTCAATTTCCCTAGTAGGCGATAACTCTGGTAAGTCGTCAAGAAATATCTCTGGAAACTCCTTTATTATGCGGATGTCCCCAACCTTTAATAGTGTTTCTTGTGCCACATTCTTGACGCTTGCTAAGAATGCGTGACATCCTTTCTCTATCATCCTCTGTGCTTTGCGAGATGAGATAAGCCGTGTCCATAGTCCTAAAACCTTTCCCATAAAACATAGTTTCTGACCGTCAGGAGTTTTGAACGTCACTTTCTTGCATCTATAGTCGATGGTTGCGCCATGCCTTGCTAGCCAGTCCATGCCCAGTAGTCAAAGTCCTTGATCTCTAGCTCTATCAGGTCTCCTTCTAGTTTCGTGTCCTCGATTTTGATTGGTACTCCTCATACTATTCATGATGATAGGACTACTTTGCCCAAAGGCAGTTTCGTAACAAACCTAGTTCTAAATCTTTCACAAGGTTTGTCTAATTTTTCTATCATTCCTACGAGATATACGAGTGTGTTGCTCCCGAATCAAACAATACTGAACATATATTATTGAGGATAGGAAGCTGACCTATGACTACTTTGTTACTAGCTTCGGCTTCTCCTTGGGTCAAGGAAAAGACTCTAACTGGAACCATCTTGTTGTCCTTCTTTTCTTCTTGTTTAAGCTACAGACACTCCTTTTTTCGATGACCGACCTGGCCATAATTGAAACAACCTTTGGTATTTGCACGACACTCCCCAGGATGTCTTTTCTGGCACTTGGAGCACTGAGGGTATTCCACATAACCCGGCCTATTATTACCGTTCTTAGTCCATGCTCTTTCTTCACCATTGACTTGCTTACTATCACGATGCTTTCTTTCTGCCCATTACTATTGTGCTGGCGGTTGTTGTTTCTACCATTCTGAGTTTGATTCTGCTGCTTGGGTTCAGACTTGCTTGCCTCCTCCTTACTAACATTTTATTGAAGCCTTTCCACCTTTATAGCCGTTTCCAGTACATCGGCGTAAGAAGTGGTTACAAGATTTGCCAGCTTGACACCTAACTCAATCTTGGGTCTAAGTCCCATGGTGAACTTGGTAACCCTCAAGAAATCGGTTGGGACCAACTCCGGTGCGAACTTGGCTATGCGATCAAATTGTCGAGCGCACTTGACTACTATCAAATTTCCCTGCTTCAAAATGGAAAACTCTTCCACCCTCGTAGCGATAACTATCGAGTTGTAGTACTTTTTGTGAAACAGCTCCACAAATCTAGCCCAAGTCACGGTGGTGACATCATGAGTTTGCTGTACTAAATCCCACCAGATTCTAGCATCCATTTTAAGAAGAGAAGAAACGCAGGATATGCGATCCGCGTTGCCGAGGTTCATGTGTGCTAGAATCGGTTTCACATTCCTGAGCCATTCTTTCGCCTCGAAAGGGTCGGTTGTCCCTTCAATGTTTGGAGTGTGCTGCATACGGAAATGCTCGTAGAATGACTCTATGTGCTGAGCTGGATAAGGCGCATAGTTCGCCATCGGCCATCCCCCATGTGGATATCCTACTTGCTGGGGTGCTTGAGCCGCTGGCTGAGGCTACGGCTGAGGCTGTTGTTGTTGTAGTAGCTCTTCTACTTGTTGACGTAATCAAGAAATCTCAGCAGTGTTATCAACCGAAGGGGCTTTGTTAGTCTCATTGGCAATGTTGGGGCTTTGTTATTAGTAGCAGTAGTAGTAGCACGAGTTCCCCTTCTTTGAACTGGAGGGGCTTTGTTAGTCTCATTGGCAATGTTGAGGGCATTGCCATTCATGCGTGCAAACCTTCGTAGCGACATCTTCAACAAAGTTCTAACAGTTGAGAAAACACATTAGAACTTACCCTAATAGGTTCTTAGACAAAACTTAGTCTAAGCAAACATAACTCAGACCTATAAGTTATGATTTGTTATGAAAAATTATGTAAGCCTTCTTATAAATTAGGGTGTGTTTCTATACTTAGAACAATACAACATCTTTATTATTTTCTAAGTTTGTTTCTAACCACCCTATATGACTTAATTCTCAGGCTCGAAACTCGTCTCTGTTCCAACGTTAACCATATTGAGGGAGGGTTGGGATAAGTAAAATCGTTCCCACTACTATGGCCCCCTAAACTCTGAATACAAAACTCGTTCCATTGATTTGTATCCACTCTCACTGAACTCAGTCATTATTTATTGAATTTAATCTAAATTTATTATGATTGTAGAAAAAAAAATCAAACTCATACATGTCATTCAAAAATAACAACTTTATTCATTTGGAAAAAAAATTTCACTTATTACAACCATAAATTCAAAATAAATAAAGAATCTATACTAATAATAATCTAGGGTAAAATTTCTAAAAATCAGGATCTTCTACATCTTACCCTTCATCTAACATATCATCATTTATTTCTTCATAATCATCATTATCATGAGCCTCGAAACTACCTCGAGGAATATTCATTAAGATATTATGCTTTTGTTCATTAGTGAATTGAAACTAAAACTTAGAGGTAAACCTAAGTATAAGAAAATAATATCTCATGGCTACCGGTAAATCATCCTCATCATCCATAGTCTCCCATAATTCTTCTAATTTTTAAACTGCTGTAGGATCTTTAAAAAGCCTAATTACTAGAACATATTGTTCCATGGCTTTCATCTTAATTTGTTTAGTGGTTGGAAGGTGAACTATCTCCTTGTGGAATAGGATCAATCTTTGAGTGATTCTTTCTAGTACTCCTATTGTATTTCCTTGGTTCTCTGATCTTTTTCAATGCCTTAATGGCTCAGATATCATGATAGGTCAAAGCTCCATTCATTTTTAATTGAAAACATAATGACTAAAACGTTAGCTATTAATAGAAACATAATAATCATAATATAAACACTTACATTGGTGGTTAGATTCGAAGCTTTTGCATGTGTATGAAGGAGAACTTCATGCATATGAACCGTGGTCTCTGATACCAACTGTAATGCCCCGACTAATTCTATGACCTCGGACCATTAAAACTACTAAGCATAACTGCTATTTTGGAATACATACATAAGATAATAGAACTTTTATAAAAATCCAAATTACGGGATCCCATTGTTATTACATAAAATCATAAAGAAAACAAAAAGAAACAGTAATTAATTGTTCAAATACCAAATGCGGAAAAAATAAATACATAAATTAAAAAAACTCAAAAATATAAACTTCATCCTTGATCTTTTCCATTCCGCCTTCCAAGCTTATTTTCCTACACCATCTAAAATAAAAAGGAATGAGCCTAATGCCCAGCAATGAAAATCAACTAAAACATATCATACATCATAAGACTAAAAACATAAATCATAAAACATAGGACGTAAAAACGTAAAAACATAGGAATACAATATTAATGGCCACAACTCATTACCATAGTATGTGATAGAAACCATCTAGCTCATCTTGCTAGTATTCGAGGTAGGTTTAAACACAATATAGTATATGACAAACCATCTACGTCCTCTTGCTACTATTCGAGGTAGGTTAAATCGTAACTATAATCTATGATAATGATAAAAATCTTAGGATTTATTTCCTATCTAAGCAACTATATTTTCCAAGTGACTACAACGTAAAACATATTCATATATATATAAGCATAACATAGCATAACATATTCATAACATAT
This sequence comes from Humulus lupulus, assembly GCF_963169125.1. Lineage (NCBI taxonomy): Eukaryota > Viridiplantae > Streptophyta > Magnoliopsida > Rosales > Cannabaceae > Humulus > Humulus lupulus. The sequence goes on along the minus strand of NC_084802.1, from coordinate 160,118,465 downwards.
TCATATTCATAACATAGCATAACGTAAAACATATTCATATATATATATAAGCATAACATATTCATATATACATAGCATGTAAACATAACATAGCATATAAGCATAACATAATACATACAATCGAACCCCTTTTAAAAAGAATAAATAAATGAATAATAATTTAATAAATTTGAATTTTCTGTTCAACAGATGCCCAGAACTCGGTTAAAAATGTTCAGCAGCAATTCTATGTTGTTGAGGCTATTTCTAATTTGGTTTCCATAAAGTTTCAAAAATACCATAAATAAGGGACATAGATAAGTGGTACATACTGTGTGATTATTATGCCATGGGGCTTCAGATTTTAGTGTCTGCCTGGAGAAATTGGTAATTTCCAGGAGACGGGTCGGAGTACTATTGGAAGAAAGTTAGCAGTAATAATTAATTGAGCTGGATATATGATGATTTTGATATGATCCCGAGTGTGGATTTTTCTGTCAAATAAGAGACAACCATGGATTGTAAGCAATGATGGTTACTTCTAAGTTTTAAAGGAAAGGACCCAGTTACTGTTACGGAGTACCTAGACCAGATGAAAACTGGATCGGCTAGTAAGGTTTTAGATGGGTTCATAAGGATTCATTGGGATTGTTGTCTCATCTAGGAAATTGAGTGTGCTATGGGATTAAGGCAGGGATAGAATCAGTATCAGGGACATCATGAAGAATGAGGGTTGATCAGACGAAGCATTTCATCATGGGATAATTCAACACCGGTTGACAAGAATGAAGGATTCATTATCCGATTGCGAGGATAGGAAAATGGTCTTAAGAATTGACCCTTGATCTGGTTATTACCAGCTGAGGATCAAGGAAAGAGACATTTTAAGAATTACTTGTTGCACCAAGTAGGATGTGATAGATTATCAGTGAAGGCTTTTAAACTAACCAATGCTCCAGCGACCCAGGTAAGTTCGACAAGCAGGGAGTACAAGAATGGTATGGACAAGTCTTATTTGGATTGATCGAGAAAGTTTTAGACTACTCCCAGTTAGCAGCTAAACGAGAATAACAATTTCACCAATAGTACCAAGGCTAAGGAAGCGAAGTTTACAAGTAAAGTTCCAGAAGGGATAAGTTCTGGTTTCTCCAAAGGATATTCAAGGCCACGTTATGGGAAGTGATGGAATCATGTCTGAGATAATTAGGATAGAAATCATAATGAAATTGTTAAAGGAACGCCTTAGGGGTGAGAAGCACAGTGAGACCAATAAGACACATCGGCTACTACTTGAAGCATCTTTGAGGACAGCCATACCTTGACTGAAGTAACGTAAGAACCTAAAGTTTGTCTAAATGGATAGTTGCATACCAGATTTTCAGAAGTTAGAATAAAGTTTGGTTAGCATGCCACAGTATTAGAAAATGTATGCGATGGACTGATATAGGAGGACGGCATGATGGACATTGTCCTTGCTTAAAACATGAAATTACAGTGCGGTGCGTCAAGGACTAGGGTGCGCCTGTGTGTAGATAAAAAGGGTGATTGTTCATGCTTCACAATGGATGAAAGGATAAGAACATAGATGCTCTGCATGGGGCATTAAGTCGACAGTAATGCTAGATAGCCACGGTTAGGATGAGGAGACAACACTTATGGAAAAGAAGTGCGTACACTAGCATGGGAGTTGAAGTGTTTTGCCACCCATAGGGGGTTGACCATGAGACAAGGGCGCTAGTGGGAACTAGTGAAGGACCCACATTGGAATCCTTATTACTCAGAGAAGACTAATGTAGAGGCCGACACCTTGAGTGGGAAAAGTATGTGCTAGTTGTATGATTTGCCACGGACTACAGTAAAGTCAGATGAGGTGACGACCGAGATTGGAAAAGAATCTGCAGTCAATAGTTGGCAAATATACCACTATGAGCAACGCAATACAGGAAGGAGATCTTGTAGGAATGGTTAAGATATGAGGATCGAACGAGTGATCTGATGGATGCTGGCATTGAGGTAGAGATTCTAGATGAGTCTTGTACTACCTCCATACAATTGTTGTATCTAGGAAGTCTGAATGGGTATTAAGACCAAAATTTGTATATCAAGAGACACACTGCCTAATTCTTCTAGTAAGTAAGGGATGATGATCAGAAGCCAAAAAGGCTATTATGACTCTAGGGTATCCTAGAGTTAGTGTGTATGGATATAGTTATGGACCGTAAGAGTGGATTACCTTAGATTGCAGGTAAGACGAGTGGATACAAAAAGTTGTGCCTCAACAGATTGGGTTAGCACACTTTGGTTTGTGTGGACGGGTATCGCAAGAATGCGTATGTGTGAAGGGAGATCGTATGTCTCCATGGGACACCGAAGTCGATAATGTCGAAGTGAGCCCTTTATTTCCCAAGTTCTGAAAAAGGTTGTAGAGGGCGATGAGTATGAGATTGGGATTTAGAATTATTGGTTACCTTCAGACAGACTAACAACCTGAAGGAATGACCCAGACTATAAGAATTTCACCTCAAATGTGTAAGTTTTCGAGGCATTGAGGTAAGTACGGTCCCTTGATTTAATAGTCACGGTGTTGAATCTCGGTTAACAGCTAGGGTGACTCTGAATAAGATATAGGGAAATAAGGAACGAGAAGTACTTGTCCCGAGAAATGAGATGAGGGACAAGAAATATATTGGTTCAGAATTGGTCCGAAGGACCAATGAAGTTGTCTAGGATTGTTAGGGTAGGAATGTCTACTTATTGAAAGGACATAAGAATTCGTGAACTTAAATATAGGAACGTGGAGTTCCAAGACTGAAGACGTCATACTTCTCCGAGTATTTAGTTTGAGAAAGAAACAGGAGTTTTGACTCTAAAATTGATAGACTTGTAAGATCCTAATAAGGATTAGGCCAGGGGACTATAGATTAGCCTTACCCCAGCATGGGTAGAGGCTCATAAGGTATTACTAGTGCTAGTGTTAAGGAAAGAGGTGACGAGTACTACCCCTAAGTGGGTGAAGAGACCCTAGAATGTCAGTGGGATTCACTGTGTAAGGAAAAGTCAGGGGATGTCCCAGAGAGACGAGATAAAGTCTTACTAAATAAGACTATCACTCTAGTGAGGGTGTTACAAAAAGATAACAAGGTAAAGGACTAGACTTTGAAGATATAGTCAGATTCACAGGATTTGTATCCCGAGGCGTTTGAATAAATTTTGAGGATGAAATTTCATTAAGGAGGGGATAGTAGTAACGTCCCGAATTTACTATTAAGGCTGAGTGCCTTGATTACTGTGCCGGGAGGGCATAAGTGGGTTTATATATGTGGAATTAATCGAATAAATGTGTGACTACATGGCATACATGATTTATATGGTAACGTGAATATATGTGCATGTTTATGTGTATTAAATATGCATGTGGGCCCGTTCTTGTTAATAAGGGCATGTTTGTAATTTTGACCCATTGAGGGTAAAAATGTGCTTATATGCGTTAAATGATTGAGACCACATTATTATGTGGATATATTTGCAGTATTTGGCTCGAGATGATCCTATGAGCGGATTAACAAAATAGTCACAATGGGGTCCAATACCCGTCTCGGGGCAAGCCTAGGGGTATTTCAGGGACTTAGTGTGTATATGGGATATATTGGCTAACGAGTAATTAATTGGTGATTAATTGGGCATGTCACAAGTAGTTGGGAGTTTATAGGGCTACTTGTGGTTTAGCGGGAAAATGGTGGGAAAAGACAGTTTTGCCCTTAGTAGTGTTAGAAAGGCTAAGGATGAGTTTAAGGGCATTTTTGTCTTTTGTGTTAAGGGATAAACCTAAGAAAACTTCAGGAAGTGGCCAGAACCTCTCTCATCTCTCTCTCTCTCTCTCTCTCTCTCTCTCTCTCCCTTTATACGGTTCTCTTTCTCTCTCTCTTTCTCTTTTGGTGCATTTGAAAACTTTGGTGAGATTCTTGGAGAATTGATGCAACAGTAGTGGATTTGAAGCTTGAGGACTGGGGATTGAAGCTGGGAATAAGTAGAGCAATTCAAGGGGCCTCAAAATTTACAGTTGAGGTAACAATTTTAGCTCTAGTTTTGGTGAGTTTCTGCCGTGACTTAGCTAGGTTAAGTTGTTCAGGTAATGGTTGGATTTTGATTTGGGTTAAGGAATTGGCTTGGTATTTTAGGTTGTTTGTGTTGTTTAAAAGGTGTTATTGAGATCTTTAGACTCAATTATGGCTTTAGTACATGTTTAGGTTGAATTCTAGTGACTTTGGTTTGGAGGAAAACGCAGGAGGGAGCTTGGAATTCTAAGTTCGCGGGATCGCGCCGCGACCCTATTCTTGGGTGTCGCGGCCTGCATGAACCCAGAAGCCCTGGGAGCACCCTGTTTCTGTAGGTACGTCGCGGCGCGTGTCGCTGGGGATTTATGATGAGGACACCAAGACTAAAGATCCAAGTCTAGTTCCAGTTGGTCTGGTGACGAGGGCGCGAGCCAAAAGACTCAGTTTAGGAGCTTGATGAGTCTTATTGTATTTTTTCATCTTGTATTTTTTATTTAGTCTTTGTTTATTTTGTGAAAAGTCAAACACTTGACTTGTGTGAGTCCAAGTCCTTCTGTCTTTAATTTTCGGTTTTCATTAGGAAGACAAAAGGCTTTTTTTTAAATTTCGGTTTTCATTAGGAAGACAAAGGGTTGTCTTTAATTTTCGGTTTTCTTTAGGAAGACAAAGGGGTGTCTTGATGTAATTTTCGCCTATATTAGGCCTTTGTAAACGTTTGGGAATGGGAGATTATTATGAAATGAAAATTGAGAGGTTTTCTTCTTGAGTTCTTGAAGAGACTATTCGAACTTATCAAGGGTATTCCTTGTGGCGTTCAATCCGACTTATCAAACGGATTCCCATCCCCGTTTGTGGCGTCTTCCTCATACCAAGGTTCGTGCTTGGCTAAGCATTGGGTCGCGGTTCTTCATTCCCATTTCGTGTGTTCTTGGTGGCTGCCATATTTGGTATCGGGTTTCATCACAATCGTTGGTGTGGTTCGTATCAGTTGGTATCAGAGATTAGGATCATCCGGTTTGGCCTATCCTTTTTCATTTGTGTTTTCTATTCAATTCTTTTTTCAATATTAGGGTTTCTAAAAAAAAATAATTCGTGTTCCTATTTTCAATTCGTGTTCAGCTAGTCGTGTTTTTTTCTATTCTCGAGCTTGTTAATTTCCTAGTTTCAATTGTTTTCCTTGTTTCCTTTGTTTCCCTTATTTGTTGCCAAAGTTTGAATTGTTTCCTTGTGTCTATTGGTTCCTTTATTTGTTGTGAAATCCGAGCCACAAATCTTGTTTCAATTGTTTCCTTGTGTCAATTGGTTCCTTTATTTGTTGTGAAATCCGAGACTGTTATAGTGCCACAAGCTATTTTGGTTTTGTTCTTATTGGTTATTCTGTTATTGGTTGCATCATAAATTGGTTTTTGGGAATATTGGTTTTCTGTTATTGGGAGTGTTCTTGAATCAAAGATTGGTTTGTTCCTTGAATCTGTTATATAGTACCACAGATTGCTTGGTTTTCAAGTTGGTTCTTTGGTGCTCAAATTTTTTTTTCAGAAGTGATTATCTAGTTTCTCAAAAAAAAAGGAAGAAAGAAAAGGAAATTTCAAGGGGATCCGAGACCAAAAAAAAAAAAAAAAAAGTCTGGAAACCTCTCTTACAAAATTTTGTTCTAAACTTGTTCCTTATGGTCTAGAGGCCTTTTGGCCAAAACCCCACACAAGTGATCCAAAAATCATCATTTTTTTATGTTCGTTTGGTTTGTTCTGGTTTGATTTGCTACTTGAATCCTCCATGATATTGTGTGATTAGTTTTGAAAGAACTTAAAGAAGAATACGAGTGGAAAAAGGCAGAGGTGTGAGCCTATTTGAGGGTAAAAGCCATTGAAATTGAGTGAAACACGAGGGGATTTGAGTGAAAATATTATTCGAGCGAAACACGTGAGGGAGTGTGGTGAGGTCTTTTCTCCATATTATTCTAACCTTATTTTGCAAATTTCCATCATGGCACAAAATCCAGAGAAAAATGCAAGCAATGATATTCCGCCACCTGAGGTTCCGAATCTACAAATGCAAGCATTAATTGGGGAGATGCGAAGGATGATGAGGGCGGAGTGTGAGCAGATACATGAGAGGTTGGATAGGGTAGAAGAGGGAACGCAATGGAGGGCACGGAGGAACAGGGTGCAACAACGGGATGTTGAGGGTGAAAGAGAGTATGATGGGGGCGATTTAGATGAAGAGTTTGATAGGATGTCGGCGGGTAACCATAGGAGGTATGGTCGGGATAGAGAAGCTAGGAACCAGGTAGATAATTATTTAGGAAATATCAAGATGAGAATTCCAACATTTCAGGGGAAGAGTGATCCTGAAGCATACCTTGAGTGGGAGAAGAAGATGGAGTTGGTTTTCGATTGTCACAACTACTCTGACATGTAGAAGGTAAAACTAGCTGTCATTGAATTTACTGATTATGCTATTGTTTGGTGGGATCAGTTGTGCATCAATAGGAGGCGAAATGGAGATCGTGCCATTGACACTTGGTAGGCTGTGAAGAGGGTGATGAGGCGACGGTTTGTACCATCTCATTATTATCGAGATCTATACCTTAAGTTGCAGGGTCTTCGTCAAGGTTCCAAGAGTGTTGATGAGTATTACAAAGAGATGGAGATGGCTATGATTAGAGCCAATGTGGAAGAGGATCGGGAGGCGACAATGGCAAGGTTTTTGAATGGGTTGAACCGAGAGATTGCTAATCCAATTGAGCTACACCATTATGTGGAATTAGAAGATTTGGTGCATATGGCAATCAAAGTTGAGAGGCAGCTCAAGAGGGGTAGTACAAGTTCAAATCCGAGACAGATCCCACAAAATTCAAGTGCAACACCTTGGCGGTCGAACTATCAAAAGAAGGAAGAAGGCCAACCTACTTCATCCTTTACACCAAAACCAGCCACGACCCCTCAAGGTAAAACAGCCCCTACTTCGTCCCGTTCTAGTGAGATAAAGTGTTTCAAATGTCAGGGGCGAGGACACATAGCTAGCCAATGTCCAAACAAGAGAGTTATGGTGATTCGAGAAAGTGGCGAGCTCGATTCTGAAGATGAAGATGATCTTGCTGACATGCCACCATTGGAAGATGCTTCTATCGATGATGAGGAGTTTGGGGCAGAATCTGGTGAGATGCTTGCACTAGTCACACGACGAGCCTTAAATTTGCAAGCAAAAGAAGAGGAAGAAGAGGTGCAGCGGGAGAACATCTTTCACACTCGTTGTCATGTGAAAGACAAGGTATGTAGTGTGATTATTGATGGAGGTAGTTGTACTAACGTTGCTAGTTCTTCCATGGTTAAGAAGCTGGGGCTCCCAACGCTTAAACATCCTTGTCCATACAAGTTGCAGTGGTTGAATGATAGTGGTGAAGTGAGGGTTACAAAACAGGTGCTGGTATCATTTCGAATTGACAAGTATGAGGATGAGGTATTGTGCGATGTGGTTCCCATGCAAGCTGGACACCTCCTTCTAGGAAGGCCTTGGATATTTGATCGGCGAGTCCAGCATGATGGCTTCACCAACAAGTACTCATTCACGTTCCGTCAACAAACAATCACTCTAGCTCCATTGACGCCAAAGCAAGTATATGAAGACCAAGTGAGGTTGCAAAATTGAGTGATAAAAAAAAATTGAGTGAGCAAAAGAAGGAGAGCGAAAAGATGAATGAGAGTGAGAAAAAAGAGAGCAAAGAGAGAAAATGGTCGAATCAAGTGAGAGAGAAAAGAAAGAGAAGAGTTTGATCAATGAGGGAAAATTAGAGAGAAAACAAAATAATTTTTATGCAAAAAAAAGTGAGGTTAGGAGGCTCTTTTAAACACTAACCAACTTGATGCTAACAAGGGTCGTCACAAGCAGGTTTTTGACCCCGGTGATTGGGTATGGGTACACATGAGGAAAGAGCGATTCCCAGCACAAAGACGTTCCAAATTGCTACCTCGAGGAGATGGTCCATTTCAAGTGCTAGAAAGGATCGATGACAAAGCCTACAGACTCGATTTACCAGGTGAGTATACTGTTAGTGCTACTTTTAATGTTTCTGATTTGAGTCCTTTTGATGCAGGTGAAGATTTGAGGACAAATCCTTCTCAAGAGGGGGGGAATGATGAGGACACCAAGACTAAAGATCCAAGTCTAGTTCCAGTTGGTCTGGTGACGAGGGCGCGAGCCAAAAGACTCAGTTTAGGAGCTTGATGAGTCTTATTGTATTTTGTCATCTTGTATTTTTTATTTAGTCTTTGTTTTTTTTTTGTGAAAAGTCAAACACTTAACTTGTGTGAGTCCAAGAGTCCTTTTGTCTTTAATTTTCGGTTTTCATTAGGAAGACAAAGGGTTGTCTTTAAATTTCAGTTTTCATTAGGAAGACAAAGGGTTGTCTTTAATTTTCGATTTTCTTTAGGAAGACAAAGGGGTGTCTTGATGTAATTTTCGCCTATATTAGGCCTTTGTAAACGTTTGGGAATGGGAGATTATTATGAAATGAAAATTGAGAGGTTTCTTCTTGAGTTCTTGAAGAGACTATTCGAACTTATCAAGGGTATTCCTTGTGGCGTTCAATCCAACTTATCAAACGGATTCCCATCCCCGTTTGTGGCGTCTTCCTCATACCAAGGTTCGTGCTTGGCTAAGCATTGGGTCGCGGTTCTTCATTCCCATTTCGTGTGTTCTTGGTGGCTGCCATATTTGGTATCGGGTTTCATCACAATCATTGGTGTGGTTCGTATCAATTTAGGGCTGGGATAGGGGGCGCGCCATGACTCTCAGGGCCAAGTACGGCCTGCATAGGCAGACTTAGCCAAAATATTATTTTTAGCTCAGGAACTTAAACCTAAGCGCTCGGCACGAATTCTACTACCCGGATTAGTAGAATTCAAGGTTCCGAAGGCTAGTATGCTGTTATGGAATTTTTAATTTGTTTAAGTTGTAATGGCTTTCCGTTATCGCTTTGTGACTAGGATTACCGCTAAGGCTCAGATTGAGGATCGTGCTCGGGACCGGACCACACTTGCAGCTCGGGACTCGAGGTAAGAAACTACACCCGAGTTATGGATGGGGCTTAGACCCCTATTAACAAATATATTATAATTGTGAATATGTTTGTACCTGAGAATATTTGGATAAGCATGCTTGTATATGTTGCCTCTGATTGCTTGTTGTGCAATGTATATCTGTGATTATATATGTTTTAAAGGTCAGCCTAAGGGCGTCAGGGGCTGATAGAAAGCGTACGGAATGCAGCCTGATCTAAGCGTGTCGGGGTCAGCTGCAATACTAGAGGACTCGGCCTAAGGGCGACGGGCCTAAATAGTATTCAATAAACAAAAGTGATGTTTGCACTTAACTAATTGTATTGGTTGATGAGTTTGGTTTATTTATTTGATTGAGTTGAATATTAATGTTAAGCTTGTTGCTTATATCCTATTGTTGATTGAATTTATTGACTTAATTTTACTATTTATATATTGCTGCTCAATTGTGCATGTTGATTTAAGTTTCTTGCAGAGCCTCGGCTCACAGGTTCTATGTGGTGCAAGTAAGGGAAAGGGAAAGTCGGACCAGCCATGAGTTGGAGAGCTTCAGGGGCGGTGTGTACATATGCAGCCTACACGACTACCATGGCTAGGATAGCTTGGGAGGACAAGGATTGAACCCTGTTTTGCCGTTTAGGACGGCTAATTTGTATTCCATTTGTCTTTCATCAGTCTGTAACCATTTTTGGGATCCCGTGTATAAACTTAATATTTTTAATGAAAAGTAATCACTTTGTTGACCAAACTTCTTAATACATAACCTTACTTAGTCTTTAATTACACATTTAAGTCCAAATGACTCGCTTAGCGAGTTAAGCTCTATTTTAAACACACAGTGTAATGGTCTTGGCTAACCATGGCATTATACCACATATCAGAGGCAAGTTAACAAAATGTTTGTTGACCATATCGGGAAAAACATGGAAGTGTACGTCGATGACTACTTGTCAAGTCAAAAACTTCCAATAACCATGTATTCGACCTAGAAGAATGTTTTGGCGTACTGAGGAGGTATCATATTAAGTTGAACCCCCAGAAGTACACCTTTGGAGTCTCTTCGGGGAAAAAACTATGCTTTATAATTAACTCAAGGGGGATCGAAGCAAATCCTAAAAAAATCAGATCATTGTTAGAAATGTCATCTTCCAGGTCGCGTAAATCATTCCAGAGTTTAACTAGAAAAGTCGCGACCTGAAATCGGTTTGTGTCTAATCCACAGAAAAATGCCTTCCCTTCTATAATTTTCTCAAGGGAAACAGGCAATTTTAATGGATAAAATAATGATAACATGCATTTCAAGATATGAAGCACATTTATTCGAACCCCCCATTTTATCAAAACCAATTGCTAGGGAGTGTCTATATTTATACCTGGCAGTAACTGAGAACACAGTTAATGATGTGTTGGTTCGAGAAGAAAATCAAGAACAAAACCTAGTGTACTACACAAGTAAAAGGCTATTGGGAGCTGAGTCTTGATATCCTCTAATTGAGAATCTCGAGTTCTGCTTAATCGTGGCTTCGAGAAAACTCAGGCCATATTTTCAGTCCCACACCATACACGTCTTAACCGATCAACCTTTAAGGCATGTATTGCAAAAGCCTAAAGCATCAAGAAGTTTGTTGAAGTGGGCCATCGAACTCAGTCAATTCAAAATATTATACAAGCCACTGACAGCAATAAAGGACCAGGCGCTCACTGACTTTGTAGCTAAATGTACGGGGTTCCAGGAAGAGCCTATGAGGGATCCAGCACAAGAATTGTGGAAACTCTTCATTGATGGGTCATCCAACGAAAACGGATATGGAGCTGGCATACTCCTAATTACACTTGAAGGACATCGCTCCCATACAACTCTGAGATTCGGTTTTGACTCATCCAACAACAAACCGGAGTACGAAGGTTTGTTGGCTAGAGTTTGGGTAGCGAAAGATTTAAAAGCAAAGGAAATTCAATGTTTCAGTGATTCATAGCTCATGGTTAATCAAGTCTTGGGAGAATATCAAGCTCAAGGAATCAAAATGGTCATGTATCTAGCTAACGTGAAAAGTGAACTATTAGAGTTTGAATTTTACTCCATCGAACAAGTTCCACATGAGTAGAATTCAAGTGCAGATGCTTTAGCCCGACTCGCCACCACCAAGAGGCAGACACATTTAATGTGGTCCCCGTGGAAGTCTTGGACAAACCAAGCATAGATGAAGAGTCGAGAGAGGTCGAAATGGTTTGTGAAGGACCGACTTGGATGACTCCAATCATTGAATATCTCACGTCTAGAAAACTACCTGAAGACCAAAAGGATGCGCAAAAACTGCTATACCCAGTCCCAAAGTATGTTATGGTCGAGGGAATTCTCTACACACGAGGTCACTTTATGCCTCTTCTAAGATGTCTCTTGCCCAAGGAAGCACAAGCTATCCTCAAAGAAATTCTCGAAGGGTTTTGTGGAGACCACGTTGGTGGGAAAAGCTTGACCCTAAAGGTGTTAAGGCAGGTTTATTTTTGGCCAAGACTGAAAAAGGACTCAACCTCATATGTCCTCAAATGTGACAAATGACAACATTTTTCCACCATCGCCTGAGCTGTACCTATGGAGCTGACCTTAATCTCCTCGCCTTGGCCATTTGCTATATGATTGGCCTAATTGGACCGATGCCAACGGGAAAGGGAGGAGTTCGCTACACGGTTGTTGCAAACGACTATTTCACAAAGTGGGTGATACGAACCACACCAACGATTGTGGTGAAACCCGACACCAAATATGGCAGCCACCAAGAACACAGGATATGGGAATGAAGAACCGCGACCCAATGCTTAGCCAAGCACGAACCTTGGTATGAGGAAGACGCCACAAACGGGGATGGGAATCCGTTTGATAAGTCGGATTGAACGCCACAAGGAATACCCTTGATAAGTTCGAATAGTCTCTTCAAGAACTCAAGAAGAAAACCTCTCAATTTTCATTTCATCAAAATCTGATTTTTCCAAATGTTTTCAAGGCCTAATATAGGCGAAAATTACATCAAGACAAGCCCCTTTGTCTTCCTAAAGCAAAACCGAAATTTAAAAAAAGCCTTTTGTCTTCCTAATGAAAACCGAAAATTAAAGACAAAAGGACTTGGACTCACACAAGTCAAGTGTTTGACTTTTCACAAAATAAACAAAGACTAAATAAAAAATACAAGATGACAAAATACAATAAGACTCATCAAGCTCCTAAACTGAGTCTTTTGGCTCGCGCCCTCGTCACCAGACCAATTGGAACTAGACTTGGATCTTTAGTCTTGGTGTCCTCATCAGTGGGTTGAGGCCAAACCGCTGGCAACTATGACCTCGAAGAGAATACTGGACTTTGTGGTAAAAAAAAACATAATATGCCAATTTAAACTCCCAAAGAAGATTGTCTCGGAGAACGGAACTCAATTTGACAGCAACCTATTTACAACTTTCAGCAAAAAATATGGCATAATTAAGAGCTTCTCTTCCGTTTCATGCCCTCATGCCAATGGGCAATTCGAGGTAGTGAATAAAACCCTTAAGGAAAATCTAAAGAAATGGCTAGAGGATGCTAAAGAAGGGCGATGGACCGAACAGCTCCCACAAGTACTCTGAGCCTACCGGACCTCACATCACACTTCCACTAGACAAAATTCTATCTCTCTAAATTTGGGAAGCGAAGCTATTCTCCCAATCGAGGCTTTGGTAACGTCTCGCAAGCAAAAGACCTTTAACCAGGATCGAAACCACAACTTGCTTAATGCATCCCTAAATTTAATTAAAGAGCGACTAGAAGACTCCCAGCTACAACTTGCCCATTACGAGCAAAGGTTGATGCGCTACTTCAACTCAAAGGTCAAAGAATGGAGACTCAAACTAGGAGATTTGGTGCTCTAAAGGGTATTCCTAACTAAAATAGACCCTAAAGACGGTGTACTGAGATCGAGCTGGAAAGGACCCTATTAGATCGTGGAGATCTTACGGGAAGGAACCTTTAAACTAGCTCGGTTGAATGGAGAGATGGTTCCACGAACTTGGAATGCCTTGCATCTCAAAAAGTATGGTCAGTAATAGGAAATTTTTGTTAGTTCTATTTAATTCATCTTTTGTAAGGCTTAAGAATGAAAGTCATGTTTTCTATTGTTTGGATTTGAATAGTATAAGGTTGTTGTGTAATTTAAACATGGTACTAGAATTTTTCAATTTATTCTTGTTATGTAGCGCGAGTTAATTATGTAAAAGCGATCTAGAATATATATATAATTCTGATCGCTTGGGGGGATATAACCCTCGATAGTCTTTGAAATATTCTACAAACTTAAGATAAATCTCAATTTTTCAAACCAATTTCTAATGCAAACTAATTTAAGAAAATTCAAAACAAAACAAAAATCCTAGAATTTAACTAGGTACAAAAATCCTGGAGCTAAACCAGGCCCGAGGACTGAATCCTAACAAGTATGCCCAAATAGGCAATCAAAAATCATGGATATAACCAGGTCAATGACTAAAAATTAACTGGTCGAGCTATCAAGCAAACATTTCATTCTAAAAAGCATTTCCTATAATTATGCAAGTGTATAAAAGTTTCAAAAGTTTATAAAAACGATAATAATCAATAGAAAAAGGGGGAGTAGAAAGATGGTACATAAAAAAATCAACATATATAAATAAAGTTTTATAAAGTAAATGAGGATAATTAACCTCGAACAATGCCCTAAGGCAATTGTCTCGACCTAAAAAGTCTCATTACAAGGGATTACAATACCCCACCAACCTAAAAAGTCTCATTACAAGGCAATTGTCTCGGCCAAAAAAAGTATAAAAATAAATTAAGAAGAGCCTCTCAACCTTTAGCTCTGGCATCAAGACCTTGGGATGAGACCTCATCTTCCCCACCATGTCCACCAGCTCTGAATGTCGTGTAAACCATTTCTGCGGGCTCCTTCACCAATTGGTCTTGCTACATGGCAAGGTAGCACCCCCAGACTTGGGCGTCAAGGAACAAGAAATCCTCTTCCTGATTGTACGCCAAGAATCGGTAGAACATCTACTCCAAGAAGCTCTCAATCTGGGCCTCTTTGCCCTTCACTTGAAGTTCAAGCTCCTTGATCCATGCATCATCCTCCCTGGCTTTGGACTGGGCCTTCTCCTCGACCTCTGAAATCTTCTATTTAAAGTCCTTAACCTCCTTTAGAAATTGATCGTGGCTCTGGATCACCTCCAAAGCTTGCGCCTTGGCAATATTTTCATTGTTCTGGGAGGATTCCACCTCAGCTCGGATCCGAGCAATACCTCAAATCTAAGCCATGCCAGACTGCAACAAATAATTCAAGAAGGGTCAACTTGTGAAAACATGGAATTAAGGAAGGAGGATAAGGATAAGACTTACGGTCAGAGTCATCCCCAACGTAGATTCGAGGAGGGTCACCGAGGGTCTTGCCTCTATGGCCTGCAGCTCTTAAGTGCTGACCAAGTTCGCATTCCTCGTCATGTGGCTCGTGATCTCCTGGAGCAAATCACGCATGGGTTTTGGGTGCTTCCCCACCTCAATGGGTGGACCTGGGATCATAGTAGTTGGGGGTGTGGCTTGGACGACGTGTGGGACGTACGAAGCATCACGAGGATATGGAGGAGGGGCATCTTGGGTTGTAACCACAGAAGGTTGGAGCTGCTTTTGGGCGAAACTGGTCCCCTTAGTCTTGGCTAGAGAACTAGCAACAGTCCCAGTTCTAGAAATGGTTTTCTTCAAAACCCTCGCCCTCTTAATGACAGGTCCAGTGGTGAAGATGTCCTTGAGGTTCATGTCTTCTTTTGCAAGGATGGATAGAAAAGTTAGAACAGAATTTTATAATTTAAACTATGTAAGCAACAAAAAGTAACAGAATAAGACCCTACCCTCTGAACTAGAGGAAACTACTACGATCAGTTCCAGATTATGGAACGGGTTGGATATAACCTCTAACTCTTGGATTATTGGGGGAGGGGGAGATTCTAGCATTACAACTTAATGGGACCTACTGGGTTCGAGCTCCTTATCTAGACTAGGATCATACTCAGCCTACCTAATACCCGAGGTAAAGGAACCATGGCGCAAGGAACGCCATGACAGGAGGTTTTTACAATATTGTTCAAAAATGGTAGACCTAAAATGTAAAGTGTCATCTACTACAACGGTATATTTAGGGTAGGTGAAATCATGGCGAACGACCAATTGGTCAACACACTGATGTAAAGTCACATTCAGGTCTGGGTCTTCAGGATGTCAGGTCACAAACTCCCTCGGATTGAATCGGACTAGTCTAAAACTGGCAGCAGCCCAGTTTATTTCCCTATCTTGATTACCTTGGCCGGAGGTGCCGGCTGTTGCCCCTTATTTAGCAGGATCTTGGTTGGAATTCTGACCGCCTTCAGTGATCTTTCTTTTCACACCAACGGTACGACCTCCTCTCTTGACCTCCTCAACAATTGGAGGAAGCTCCTTGGGAGGTCCTCGAGGCTTGATGGCAAATGTTTGATCCTCTTTGATCATCTTGCATGCCACCATGGTGGCGTCATTCACCACCGCCCTGAAATCCTTCTTCTTAGCAAGAGCATTGGCCAAAGTTTGGTATTGACCCCCAAGGGTCTCAGACCACTCCGTTCTCTTGTAAATAGCTGCATAAGATAATAACTCGATCAGAATAAGCAAACTTAGCAAAAGTAGAAATAACTCCATCAGATGAAGAGTTAAGGAGCAGAGATACTTACGAGGTCAGTTGAAGTAACAGTATTCATTGTTCCAGAAACTGTTTGACATAGAGAACTGGTTTTTAAAGTCATTTGGATGGCTGGGGAGGTCAATGATGCTGGAGGATTTAGGAAACAAGGTGAGGTAGTAGAAACCGTCACCTCGAGTTTTAACATCTGCATTGTCTTTCAGGAAGAAAAAATACAAAATTTCCTTTGGAGTGAGGACCTCCAACTTGTTCTTGAGGAATAAATACTTTAATCCTGCAAGGAGGCAATAGGAATTCGGCGAGAGCTGGGAAGGGCGAGCTTCACGTAATTCAAGAAGTTTGCGAAATACTGATCCAGTTGGAGGAAGGCACCTACCTTCAAGTGTTCATCACTCCAAGCCCCAAATTCATCCTCCAACAGGGTGCTGCTTCGCTCACCTTCCAATGGAGGTTGAGCATAGAAGTTGGGAATCATCTAGATCCCGTGACTTAGCATAATTTTATTCACTTTGGGTTGAGAAGTAATTCGAGATGAGATCCTCTCTACCTCAAAGAAACTATCAGGTCCTACCTCGATCTCCTTCTCCACCACTGGACCAAAGTGGGGAATGGGGGTCTCAGGGGCGACCTCATTATCCTTACTTCAAGAAGAGGAACCTATCACATTCTTTATCTTTTGAGGGGCCATCACGAAGATTTTAGTTTGCCTGATTACAAAATAACCCATTAGAGGCGACCTAGGAATGTAACCTAATTCTAATAACAGAAGATGTGGCGACCTAAAATTCTAAGGTCAGAATTAAATAAAGCAAATGGCGGCAAAAAGTTACAAGAAAACTGTCACAGTACTCGAAACTCGAACAAACGCATAAGACAAGGAGACAAGTGTCCCATAATCGAGTGAGTGGGAGGGCACGTTTTCTCATAACAGGAGATGAAAAGCCCCTGCTTTGCATGTTAGGAGTGACATCATGCACGAGTAGGGACTTGGGGAAAAATGTTGTACCCAAAAAACACGAGCTCAACTATCTAGCTCGGGGTACAGCTGGCGCGAAATAAATAGAGGCAAGACTTCGAAGATGTTTCGTTAACTCCGAACCAAGTAGGTCGAGGTTGTATCACTGAGTCCAGAACAGCCCAGGATCTTCCAAACTGTTAAAGATGCAAATGACAAAGATCGAGGTGCCCATCGTCCAGATCGCCTGCAACAAGCCCGAGCATTATCTAAGTCAAGCCATCCTGTTCCAGTCATATCCAGCTCGAGAATGGCATCTAGCTCAGGCTGGTTCAACGACACACATGAAAGAACCCTACAGACTCAGATGTCCGATATGCACAATAAATGCATGCAATCGTTATATATATTTATTGATTGATGTAAATGGAAAATAGGCTTAATTAGGATATTTAAATGTCCATTAATTTGGGAAGTTACCCAATATTGCACCTTACCATTTATACTACGATTACCCAATATATTCCATCATAATTCCATACAAATACAAGGGGAATGGACAGTAAAAGGGATCAACATCTTGTATGCCAAAGCTCTGTTGAAATTGTCATAAAGAATTTCTTCAAGAGTTCCATGGCACTAATAAGAGTGACTTGTGGCCTAGGTTGATTTTAACCACTGAACCACGTAAAAGTATTGTGACTTTTTATTTATGGTTTATTATCAAACTTAATCTCTCTAATTGAATTTCTTAATCTTTTATTGACGAAAAACTGCATCAACAAGTATATAAAGAATGAAGCATGCAAGTAAACAACAGCCAAAAAGGAAAAATTTGGAAACTTTTGTGGAGCAACATCAAGCATAAATGCAGAAAGCAAGCAGAAGTTATCATCAATATACAACAAAAAGTGACCAAGTTAAGGGCAATGTTCATACAGATGGGATTACAGTCCAATGTAAAAAATAAAAATAAAGAAAAACAGTGATAAGGAGCCTATACAGGGTTGGTGGATCAGTCATCCATGCCAACGGTGCCCATGTCACTGGCGCCCTCGCTAGTGACACCCTTGCCCATGGCGCCCGCGCCAATAGCCCCCTCGCCAGTGGCCACCTTGCAAACAAGAGCCTCAACAGATGCAACTCCCTTGGCACCAACCTGTTCTGGGGCAGCCCGATCAACACCAACCTCATCAGCAACGTCCATAACGGTGTTCCCTGAGTCCTTGGCAACACTGTCATCTATCTCCCCTTTGCTTGTCTCCTCAGCTAGGTGAGCCCAACAGTATGATGAAATGATGTTGGCAGTTGGCTCACCAATAAACCTGAAGTCAATTCCATGTTTGAAGTGCCAAAGAGAGAACAATATGTTGTTGGTCTTCTCGCTGCTGCTCTTGTGAGTCGCCTCAACATCACGACAGACTTGTCTCCCTTGGCCATGCGAAGCACGTCAATGGATTCATGTTGAATCTTCCATGCCTTGGCATTCTGTTGGGAAGATGTCGCCACTCTGGTAGTGTCCTCATAGGTAGAGTGGACCCTCGCGAGCTCCTGCTCCGAGGCGTCGAGGGCAGTGGGAGAGCTCTTGAGGACAAAAAGGGTGCTCTCAAAATTTGAGCGAGTCTTCAAAAGATCTTCAGCATCCTGCTTAAGCTAGCGATGAAGATTCACAACAGTCAGCACCACCTAAAACACAAAGCAAGTACATTATGAGGACATGATCAATAACATAAAGGAAGGGAGACAAGTCAAAATGGTTACTATAACATTATTCTCCATCGGTTGGCGCGACAAGTCAAAATAAGAGCTAGTGGTTGCTGCGAAGGAGGTGAGGGCCTAATGCTATGGACTACAGCATTCCTCTCACCATGCTAACGCTTGCTAGAAGAGGCGCGGTAGGTGGCAACTCTGAAGAAGTCGGTGCGGAAAAAGGCAATGTGCACGCTGACGCTGCAGGAACAAAGCTCTCTCTAGAAGAAAATCTAATGGAACAGGACTGGAGGGAGCAACAGCTAGAGGTCGGATCCTGACCATCTGGGCTTTCCCGCATGATTGACTCTGGGTCGAAGGTCTTTTTTTTGCGTTCTAGAACCCCCTTGAATGGTCAAGGGCTGAGAAAATAATTCTGATGGGTCCATGGGTCCTGCAATTCAGAAATCAAATAGTCAGACGAGGAAAAAGCAAAATCATGACATCACATAAATAAGCCCAAATAAATAGCTTTGGCAACAAGTGGGCACTAAATACCCAACAAATCTGTGAAAGAAAGCCCACTAGCAGGCACCCTTCCACTCTGAAGAGAATCAAGAGAACTCTAACCAGCCCAGTTCTCCAAGATGGACCCCACTAACACCTCATCCTCTATATCAAGCTTGTGACCACACAGATCAGTGGAGAAGAAAGGCATATACTGTAACGACCCAAAATTACTAATAAGGCTTAAGGGCCTTGATTAGTGTGCCGAGAGGAAACAATTGGAAGTTATGTGAATTAATGGTGAAAATACATGTTTTATGTGATAAGCATGCTTATATGATTATTTGGATATATGTAATGCATAGCTATGTGTATTAGTATGCATGTAGGCCCTGATTAGGTTACAAGGGCATATTTGTAATTTTGGCCCGTTGAGGGCATAAATGTAAATATTTGTGATAAATTGTTGAGACCACATTATTATGTGGATATGTCTGTAGCTTGTGACCCAAGGCGATCCTAGTGAGCGGGTTAGCGGAAAAGTCACGGCGGGAATTTATACCCGGCTCGGGGTGAGTCTGGGGGTATTTCTAGGAATTTAGAGAATATATTGGAGATTATTTGTTATTGAGGAAAATAATTGGTAATTAGATAGGTGTCGGGAGGTAAGTGGTAATTACTAAAGACACTCGAGGAGTTAGCAGGAATTTGGAGTAATGACCAAAATGCCCTTAGAATGATTTAAAGGTTTAGTTATTATTGGGAGGGCAATGTGGTCATTTGGCTTAAAATCAGAGATAAGTATTTAGTCTGCTTTATGACTTAGTGGAAAGTTTAGAATCAAAGGGAAACTGAAAGAAAGGAATAGAAGGAAGAAAGAAGGAAAAACGAAACACCTAAAAGCTTATCCTTTTCTCTCTCTCGATTTACCATTTTCCCATCCATTCTTCTGGAGTTTGAAGCTGAAAATTCATAGGAACTTTAGGCTAAGGCTTCACACTTGGGACCTTGATTAAGCTTGAGGATTCAGCAGGGATTAGTCATCCAATTAAGGTAAGCTTCAAGGTTGTTTTCAGTTTCTGGTTTTTGGTGTTGAAATGGTTTTCTAAGCTGAATTTTGATGAGAATTTTAGGGAATTAAGACTGAAGTTTTGAGAGGTTGAAAGCTAAGAAGGTGTGGAAGATAACCTAGGTCGAAAACCTCCATCAAAGGTAAGCAGTTCTAGCTTCAAAGTCCTGAATTTCTGTTGTTCTACCGAGTTTTGAGCTCAATCATGGTGAATTATTTATCTTGGGGTGCATTTGGTTGATTTTCATATGGTTGGGTCTTATGGGATGTGTTATAGATGTTGGTAGGCTTGTTTTGGGATATGGTTGAGGTTTGGAAGGATTTTGTAGAGGTTTGGCTCGGGGAAAATCGAAGGAAGAAAAAAAAACAGAGTTGGTTGTGTTGTGGCTAGCGCTACGGCGCTACAGCAGTAGGCCTTGTGGTCAAAGAGCCTTTTGGCTCTGTTTGTAGCGCTATAGCACCTTCTTTATGCCTGTTTCCAGAAGGGGGTTTTTGGGTTATTTCTTAGGGTTTTTGCCCGGGGGCTCGGTGTTTGATTCCATCACCTTGTTTGGTGGAATTAGGGCTTCCCAAGGGCTCAGGATTGGTGTCGAGGCTAGGTTTTGGAATTGAAGTTTGGTGATGATTATGATTTATGGCTGTGAATAGGTGTACGCTAGGGCTCGGAAGGGATCGTGCTTGAGGGTTGGTTTCATTGATTAAAAGCTAACGGAATCAAAGGTAAGAAAACTGCACCCGGTTATGTGATTATGTTGGGACTAAAAGCTCCCTATATCTGTATGATGTCATAGATGGTATTATGCCATGGGACATGTGATAAACGACCTAAGAGTGCCGGAATCAATATTTGCGCACAGGGCGCGGCTCGGCCACTAGTAGCTGAGGACAGCTTGATATTCACTAAGCTCGGTTTAAGCGGGCCGGAGTCAGTGGGATAAATAGGGGTGCGACCTAAGGGCGTCGACCCTGATTGTTATATGTGAATTGGTTGTTAATGTTAATTGATAAGCTTGGTATGCTGAATGCCTGATTATATGGATGTTTTGGACTATTGAGTATGTGATTACAATGTATGAATTATCTGATTATTTGATTGGTGATTATGCTCTGTTATTGTGTTTTCTAGCTGGGCCTTGGCTAATGGGTGCTACGTGGTGCAGGTAAAGGCAAGGGTAAAGTGGACCAGTCCTGAGTGGGAGAGCTTTGAGGTTGAATGTACATAGTCGGCTAATCGGTCGCCACGGCCGAGTAGTAGTACAGGACGGGAAAAGCCTAAATGTCTGTTTTGCCCTTAGAGTGGCTAGTGGCTGTATTTATATCCTAAGATTTTGTAAACTGTCTTTTAAACGTTATTACTTTTGGGTACCCATGTAAAAGAATGTTTGATTATATGAAATGAAACTTTTGTGACCGAAATCTTTTAACCCTAGTTCAACTTTAGTTTCAGTAACACGTTTCTAACTAAATGATTTGATTAGCAAGTCTTGCACTTTTATAAACACACAGTGTAATGGTCTTGGCATCCAAGGCGTTACATATATGCTAGCTCTGCTACGGTAGGAGTCGAAAGGCCATCCCACTGAGGCGGGAATGAGCAGTACAGCGAGGATCACAAAGACTCCCCCTGCACCTGAGAAGGTCCAGAGGTGCCGACCTCAAAAAGCTTTGAGGCATCATAAAACACCCAAGACAAAGAATGGGCCACGCTAGGAGCTGAAGGACCTCCCACCTCGGGGGTCACCGGTCGCTAGTCGCCGACCACGGCGGGCCCCTCATCACCGGCTTCCACCTCGTCTCCACCATGAGGTTTTGGAACTCCACGACCTACCATGTCACTTCCTGTAAGAATAATGATGGGAAATCCTCTCTCATCAACGTGCTCTAGGGGCGGGAAGGGCTTCGTTGCATTAAGATACTGGTCCGCGCCCAAGAAGCTGCAAAGCTATAGGGTTTGGTCGAAAAGAATGAAGTGTGTGGTCTTGTACTTGGCGGCACTCTAGCATGGAGATGGTTCAAGCAACCCTCGTACTGGGGCCCTGCCGACGAATGAGTAGGGATACTTGCTAAAACAAACACACGCATTAGACTAATGCAAATCAAGTACAGTCAGGTGACTCCCACCGCCCCTGTGAAGGAGCTTGCAGGTCGCCAATGGCAAGGACTCCCCCACAGGACGACGAGAATGATGCCCTAATACTCCTAAGAAGTATTGCAAAGAAAGACGACTGGAATACTTACCAAATTCCCTAAAGGCGTGGTGAGAGGAGCTAATACTCCTCGTGAACAAGTATATGAATGGGTAGTCCCCGGCGTTAGATTTCCCACTGACTACCATGTCCGAGACTCCACTATGGGCGTGAAGGTGATAGAACTCATACTTCTTTCCTCCTGGATTGAATTGGAGCTAATAGAGGAAGAGGATCTCGCGGGGTGTGGGAGACTCCCAACCTAAGATGTGGTACAACATGTGGAGCCCAAGGATGACACAATAAGATTCAGGTGACAGCTGAAACGGTGCCACCTGAAAATAATCGACGATGCTGGACAAATAATCATGGAAGGGAAGGATGCCCCGAGGTCGCAGTGACAGGGGCTCCACGCCTACCAGCCCTCCGGGGGGCAATCTGGACGCTCGCCCAACTTAGGAAGCCGGCACTCATCATCGTCATAAATAATGTGCCACGATCTCATCTGTGCCAGTTGTGCAGTACTCATAATGGAAGGGCGATAGGTGAAATCCCCCTCAATAGATGAAGGCGGCATATAAAGAACCCATCTAACAGTGACAGAAGAACCACCGCAAGAAGAGGATACTAACTCGATGATGGCAGGTCGAGCAACGTTGCGTTTCAGGCGGGCCTTAGCCTAAGGAGGTTGTCTAGGAGACATATAATCAAATGGATACGTGAAATAGACAACATTTAAAGAGTCAGTACAAATGAATTTTAAGAATGGTCCATATTACAATGGATTGGTGAAAAGGGCCCGGCAACAGCGACACTATCTACCAGCAAAGCGCGAGCGAAGTAAACCAACAATGGCACACACGCCACTGTATGAGAAAGTGATGCAATGAGGTTCCGTGTCCCCAAAGGCAAGGCCAGGAAACCTGACACCAAGCAGTACAGACGTAGCCGAGACCACAATGCCCTTCAGCTCGCCAGTGCCCAGCGCTCGCCCCTCGTGCGCATCCAGCACCACTCGTGTGCTCCAGCGCCGAGCCCCTCCTATGTGTCCAGTGCTCGCCCCTTGCGCGAATCCAGTGCCCCCTCGCGAGTACCCCCGCATGCCCCAGCGACCAGCGCCGAGCCCTTCGCATGCACCCATCACTCGCCTAATGTGTGTAGCACCTCTGCCTCCATCAGCCACCCTCGCACGCAGCCCTCGCCTAACACCAAGTTGTTGAGGCCCCTCGTCGCCCAGTGCTTAGTAGCCGAGGACCCCAATCGCCGAGTGCCCAACTACAAAGCGCCCCTCGTCACCGAACGCCGCAGTCACCAAGGGCCCAGGCAATAAGATCCCCTAGTGGCCTAGCACCCCTCACCGCCGAGCCACCGAGATCCCGTGGCCAACAGAGCTTGTTGCCCCAATCAACACCCATGGGAAACCCGAGGCTCGCAAGGGACCTAAGTGGCCCCAATGGCGAAATTGGATCACCCAAAGTACAACTCCTACAAATGTGCCTAGTTCTACCTAGCCCACTCAATTTCTATCATCAATTTTATGGGTCAAGCAAGAAATTGGGAGATCATTAAAGAACACATGCACTCGACCAATGCAAGGCAAACTTCAAACAAAATGCGAAATTAATTGGCAAAGGATCTTACCACAATAAAGAAAGCGCTTGGAGGAGAGGACCCAAAGGCGAGAGACGAGAGCACTTGCTATAGAGGAACCAAAGGGGGGTGGCAAGCTAGAGGAGAGAAATGACCACCTCTTTTGAAACACCAAATGAAAATAGAAAGGCACCACCTTTATAGGCTCTTAGACTAGGCGCTCCGCCACAACATTCCAATGACTGAGTATTTCCCCGTGGAAGAAGAAGGCAGAGGTGGATACTTGATTTATCAAGACACAAAATAAGGAAAGTGAGGGTACAAGTCCCCTCCCTCATCGCCACCTTATAAAAGAAAGAGCCTAGGAGGCTCTCTGCCACCACCTACTGATGCACTATTGGAGCAGGACCCACTCACTTTCGATGGAAAAGGGAAGTACCAAATACTCAAAATAATTCCCAAAAATGGAGAAACCCCAATGACACCAATTACAAGGCAGCGCCCGGGATCCTGTCAACAATCGCCATTCTTCACCCCGCCAACGGCGACCTCAATCATCAAAAGTTAGAAAAAGAGACACGAATCGTATTCTTGATCACGGTCAGATTACGCGAGTACGGGCTGAGCATCCGTCCCATCAACCATCCCAGGCGTCAGGACACCATCTTTCAATGAGTTCTTACACAGTAAAGACAGTACGAGTCCACAGTGATCAGGGATTCATGGTCTATAAATACGAGTTATTTGTGCACCGTTAGAAGTGACAGACTACTATAGGCAAACTGCCCCCTCAACTATGAAAGTCAGGCCCACACCAACGTAGAGTCTGACTTGGGGGCAAATGTTATACCCATATTCAACACTTCCACGAGGCGGCCTACGAAGCGATGATGTGTCAAGACAAAGTCTCGAGACACAACATTCACCACCAGTCGCCGTAAGGAGTGGCCCTCACTACTTCCCCAATACTCAAGAAGAGGCAAGACTCGCAAGTATCAGCCTACTTCTTCCATCGCATGAAGCCAAATGATCCCAGATGGCCACGCCAATACCAATCGAAAAAAGAAAATGGCCCTAGCCAATCGCCCTAGCTAGATGCACAAGTCGGACGAACGCGCACAACAAGGATCTACTAAAGTCGCCATCGGACGTAGCTGATCCCTGAGACCCTCGTCGGTCACCAGTCATCGGTCGTCGGTCACCGAGGTCCCTCCTTCTCAGTGGTGGCCCTCGCCACCCGAGCCTCCTTCCACACCTGATTGCGCCTTCAACACAAGGGTCTGCTAAAGTTGCTATTAGACATATCTAATCCCCGACGTACCTTGTCGGTCACCAATAGTCGGGGTCGCCAGTCGCTGAGGCTCCTTGCTGCTCGTCGATGGCCCTCACCACACGAGCCTCGTTCCGCACCTGAGTGCGCCTTCAACCATTAAATGACTTGTTCACAATTCAAATTGTCTTATAATTTGAGGTCTTATGAACCTCAAAAGTGGATTCTCTTGGCCATCCACAAAGTAATTCCCAAATCTACAACTTTCTGCCTTCATCTTAAATTTGTTGTCTGATGGTTAGAGGCAAGAGAGGATGGGGATCTCAGGGCTGGGCTCATACACTATTAGAAAATAGGTTTTGTTTTTCTTTTATGTTAAATGAATACATCAGTAAAGTGACTTTATATAGCTGGAATGAGCTGTAAACAATTCGCATAGTAAAATAACAACCTGAGTAAGATTAAAAACTAACTTGAGTTACTAAGTAATACAATTATAATACTCCCCCTCAAGATAGGGTGTAAAAATTTTTAACACCTATCTTGGAGAGTAAGTTATGGAAAGCAATAGGGAACAAGGCCTTGGTTAAAAGATCAACAAGATTATCCTTGGAGTTGGCATGTATCATTTTGAGCAGTCCTCTTTGAACATTTTCTCTGACTATGTGACAATCAATGTCTGCATGTTTGGTTCTTTCATGGAAGATGTGATTTTCTTAAATATGTATGGCTGCATTATTGTCACAAAAGAGTAGAGCAGGTGTAGTGTTAGCCATGGCACGATATTCTGCTCCAGCAGATGAACGGGACACAGTTATTTGTTTCTTCGACTTCCAAGACACTAGTGCGTTGCCTAAGAAGACACAATAGCCTGAGATGGATCTCCTAGGGTCAACACAGCTACCCCACTCAGCATCAGCAAAGGCAGTAATTTGAGGAACTGTTGTAGTGTTAGTAGAGGATGGAAAAAAAAGTCCTTGTCCTGGTGTTGCCTTTAGGTAGTGAAGTAAGCAGTGTGCAGCATGTAAGTGAGGTTGTCTCAGATCAACAAGGAATTGGCTGAGTTGATTGACTGCATAGCTAATGTCAGGCATAGTGATGGTGAGGTATATCATTTTTCTAATGAGCCTTCTATAAGTATTGGGGTCATGAACAGGAACACCACAATCCTTGCTGAGTTTGAGGTTTGGTTCCATAGGGGTGGAGGCAGCCTTTGAACCTAAGTACCCTGTATTAGAAAACAATTGAAGAGTGAAAGGTCTTTGTGATACAGAAATTCCATATTTCTTATGACCAATCTCAAGGATTAAGAAAAAATGAATAGGGTCCAAATCTTTTAATTTAAATTTATTATCTTGAATAACAGCTTGTTCATTGTTACTAGTTATAACTATATCATCCACATACACGAGAAGGGCTAAGAAAAAACCTGAGCTATTTCTTATAAAGAGTGTGTGGTCGGAGGATGATTGTTTGAAGCCTTCTTCAAGAAGTGTGTGGCTGAGCTTGGCGTACCATTGTCTGGAAGGTTGTTTGAGACCATAAAGACTCTTGTTGAGTTTGCATACTGCGTTAGGTGGTAGCTCCCCCTTAGTGGAATATCCCTGTGGAAGTTTCATGTAGATGGTTTCATCAAGATGCCCATGGAGGAAGGCGTTGTTGATGTCCATCTGATGCACAACCCAATTATTATGAGCTGCAAGAGCAAGCATTACTTTAAATGTGTTAAACTTAGCAACGGGTGCATAATTATCTAGATAATCAACCCCCGGGTATTTGAGTGTAACCTTTGGTTACTAACCGAGCTTTATACCTATTAATAGTACTATTAGGATTATACTTTACCTTGTATATCCACTTATTACCTACTGGATGAGCACCATTGGGTGGTGAAACAACATCCTAAGTTTTATTATTGGCTTCTAGAGCCGTGAATTCTTGGTGCATGGCTTGCTGCCATTCAGAAATTTGTGAGGCTTTAGAATTGCTGGTTGGTTCAGAAACAATGGTGGAAGTTAAAATGGCAGCTTGGAAAGATGGGGCGCATTTACTATAGACAAGGTAATTGGAAATGTGGTGTGTAGTTGAGGAAGAAGCAGTAGTGTAAGTGCATATATAATTAGATAAGTGTGCAGGTGGGATAATGGTGCGACCTGTTTTGGTAGTAATTGGATGTTTGGTTTGGTGTTGCTGAACCTGTGGAGAATCAGTAACCTTAGTATCATTTTTCCCTGCATTATGATTAGAAAATAAAGAAGGATTGCATGCATATGCTAGACAACCATAGGATTTTAAGTGGTCATAATTTGTCATTTTATTATGTAAAAGCTTAAAAAAAGTGTTACTTTTCAGCAATTTTGAATGGGTGCGGTTGATAAGATATATCGCTGTTTTGACTAAGAAACTCCAATTGACTAAAAGAAGAACTGATTGGAAAGAAAGTGCTCGTGCAACATTTAAAATATGCTGGTGTTTTCGTTCCACAACAGAATTCTGTTGTGGAGTGTCAACACAAGAATGATAGTGTATAATTCCTTTAGTAGCATAAAAAGAAGTGAGATTCAATTCCTTGGCATTGTCAGAACGAATTGCTTTGATATTAGTTCCATATTGAGTATTGATAAAAGTAAAAAAAAAATAGGAATAACTGAACTAACATCAAATTTGGATTTGAGTACAAAAAAATCCAAGTAAATCTCGTGCAATCATCAATAATAATGAGAAAAAATTTGTATCCCTCAATGCTTAGTTGGTGAAATGTTCCCCAAATGTCTAGATGAAGTAAATCAAAAGCATGAGCAGAGAAATTATTATGTGAGATATAAGGGAGTTTCTTATGTTTAGCTAAATGACAAATATGGCAAAAGTTATTGTGAGAAAGTGATTCTGAAAAATGGAGGGTTTTATTGATGTTTTTAGTAACATAGATGGAGGGATGGCCTAGCCGTGAATGCCACTGGAAAGCATCAATTACAGAATTTGAAGAAAAAATGTTTGATGAACCTAAAAAATGAACATTGTCTTGATGAATATAGTAAAGTTTCCAAAACTTCTTAGCAGTCCCAATCTTCAAAGTCTACTCATGTATTGTGCAACAATCAGATTGGAATGTTAAGATGATTGAAATTTGTGCTATAAGAGATTAAACTGAAAGCAAATTAAACTTGAATTGAGGAACAAATAAGACATTGTATAAAGTGATATAAGTGTTAATTTAGACAGTGTCTATATTCCCAAATGTGACAGTGGTGCCATTAGGAAGCAAAACATGTTTAGCAAAAGGTTTCTCGTCAAAAGATTGAAAGCAATTTTTATCAAAGCATATGTGATGACTAGCTCCACTATCAAGAATCCAAGGACTCGAAAATAGTGGGGCTTTGTTACCAGAGAAATTAGAAGCAGCTGCTTGTGAAGATTCCATGGAAGGAGCTGCTTGTTGAAGTTGCTGACTTAGAAGAGAAATCAGTTGTTGAGTGAGTGTTGCTTGAGTAGAAATTCCGGTGTCATTTGAAGAGCCAGAGACTTGCAACGATTGAGGAGGAGGGGCTTTTAAAGAATCAGTTGGTTTTCTCCAATCTTTGTTGGTGTGAGTGTCATTGTTGGTGCGACGATTTCCATACCCCGGTGGAAAACCGTGTAAGAAGAAGCATTTATCCTTCAAATGACCTGGTTTTTTGCAATGAGAACAGGTGGGTCGTAGCTTCTTGTTTGTGGAAGGTAAATTGTTTGTAGAAGTTGATGCTGCAATAAGAATGGGGTTATGGGAGGAAGCAAGTTTTCGTTGGCGCTCCTCTTGTATGATCATGGAAAAGACTTTGGACAGAGACGGAAAAGGGTCAATAAGTAAGATTTGTGCACGAACTGAATGAAAAGAGTCATTAAGGCCAGCAAGAAATTGAAGAACTTGTTCTTAATTATGAAAATCAAGATTGCTGAGTCCAGCGGCACGAGTGCAAAGTTCGTTGATTTCATCCCAGAAGGATTTGAGTTTTACAGAGTAACAGGTGGCCGAGTCATCTCCTTGATGAAAAGCAATGAGGGTTTCTGTGAGTTCAAAAATCCTTGGACCACTCCCTTGATCAAACCGATTATTGAGTACAGACCACATTGCAGAAGCAGTTTCAAGAAACATAATGCGACTTTTGATATCATGAGAAACTGAACGTAAGGCCCAAGACATTACCATCTGATTACAGCGGTGCCAAGAGTGAAAGAGAGGATTTGTTGGTGCTGGTGGAGGGAGAGAAACAGTCAAGAACGCTAATTTTTTCTTTGCCCCAATCGAAATCTTGAAATCACGCCTCCACTGTTGAAAATTATTGTTTGTGAGTGGAAGAGAAGCGGGAAGAAGCCCTGGGTGATCTCCAGTGCCTAAGAAATAAGGATTGTTATCATCTTGGGCAGGTCGATCTGTAGAAAATACGGTTGAAGGTCGAGTCATTGCCGGAATATAGCCATGGCTGACGGAAGAGGACAATGGATGAATTTCTGTTGCTGTTGGACGTGGGAGAGTTTCATCAATTCCGTCTGGTTGTGGCTGTGATGTTGCATCGACGATTGGAGGTGGATTGGGGGAAACATAGTGTATCGGAGCTGTGCTCCTTGTACGTGGTCGAGCCATTAAGAAAAAAAAGGAAGAAGACGATTCTTGGAAGGTTAGTATTGCTTCAATACCATATTAGAAAAGATGCTTTTTGTATTTCTTTTATGTTAAACGAATACATCAGTAAAGTTAACTTATATAGTTGGAATGAGTTGTAAACAACTTGTAAAGTAAAATAACAACCTGAGTAAGATTAAAAACTAACTTGAGTTACTTAGTAATACAATTCTAATATACACAAATTTAGATTATTATTGGATTTTAAGTCTTAGATTTGGAATTTTTTTATGTTTATGAGTTTGAAATGTTAATTTTTTTTGTAATGATTTGGGAATATAGATTTTAGAATTGTTCTTATTATTAAATCTGGCATACAAGAACAAGTTTGTTTGATATTTGCTTTTTGAGTTTTTGGCATACAAGAACAAGTTTTTAACGATAATTATTTAGTTTAGATGATGTTTTAACTTTCTAGTATAATTTTTTTATTTTTTTAAATAATTTCTTATTAGATTTTTTTTAATAATTTTTATTTGATCTTTTAATATATAAATTATTTTTTAAATAAAAAAATAAATTACTTATCCAAATCACATATTGTCATATATAAAGTGTATTTTACTCTATCTTTTAACGTACTTTATCAAAACACACTTTTCTCTAATTTACCTAAATCTTTTACATTACACCATAATCTAATTTACCTAAATCTTTTATATTACACCATAATGATATTTATTTTTAAAAAAATTAAAACATTAATAAAATATTTATAACTCTCTCTACGTATAAAAAGATAAAACTATAAAATAACTCAAATTTACCTCTTATATACATTATAAGACTATTTTCCCCATTTTTTCTCTAAATTTTAGAGAAAGAGGCATTTTACATCAGCCGTTGAGATTGTAAATGTAAAACTTAGTTATTTTTCCAAAAACCCCTTATAAAAAACCACAATTTATAATTGAAAAACAAAAATTAGTATTAATGGGCAAAATTTGATTTTCCTGTCATAAATTTTGTTTTAAGAACTACGTGAATTTGGGTTTCAACGTAATCAAAATAATGGGATTATTAAATCAATTAGTAGTATACTAACTTTTGTTGGCAATTCTTGCATAAAATTGTAACCCAGTAAAGAAATCAATTCATACACCCCGTCAGCACATTCCAGAATGTTTGTATGCTTAATGGGAGGAATACAGAACATTATTTGGTCCCAATAAAATTAAATTGAACAAGGAGAAAAAGAAACAAGGCTAATCTGATCAATAAAAGACAGATGAACTGCTTAAGACCTTGGCCTAAATAGATGCGACTGGCATGTTTTTATGGCCTCAAAAATTATGCTACTGAGAAATCTAGTATAACCGAGGGAGTATGAAGTAAACGAAACAACACCATCTGGAAGAAGGGGAAAAAACAAAAGGACTATTTCTTGGGTTGAGTTTCGGTTATATGCTTAGTAAGAACATAGCAGTCCGGTGGGGAGATGTTTGTATAGTAGTTCTGAATAGTTTCTGTGATTTCAAACCCAAATTTCTTGTAGAAGTTTATGGCATCTTCATTATTTGTCTGCACATGCAAATAAACTTCAGAAATGTTTTGCTTCGAGCAGAGATCAAGAACATGGTTTACAAGCTTTGAACCTGCAAAACCCCCTGAAATTTAGACAAATAAACTGCAAAACTTGCGAAATAAATATTTCTAGCCAAATATCTCAAACTGCTGCTGCTTCCACATCCCATTTATAGTTTTCATCATATATTTAAGCCGCCAATCTACTGATTCACAAGTGGTAAAAGCTTCAAAATATTAAACTATGGCAGGGCTAATTGCATTTTCACTTTATAGCAATCGAGACATGGTTTTAAGGGGAACAAACAATGGGAAAACAACAATAACGGGAAAGAAAAAAAAATGATTTCTTACCAATCCCTATCCCACGATATGCTGCTAAAACACCCAAAGTCATTATGTAAATGCGGACAGCACCACTCTCCTTCTTCTCAAGCCGACAGGCAATAGAACCAGCACATATATCGCTATAATATGCTGAATAAGAGAAGGAAAAAAGTTTTCCAACAAATAGGAATATAACAGTGAGGTAAACACATCCTTTAAATTGGAAATGGATTGGTTGGATGGTAAAGAATAAAAAACCAAAGAAGATAATTTTCTGATGAAGCAACAATTACATGATTGGTTTATAAAAACACAGCTCAACCAAATTGAAAATAAATTACTAAGGCTTGCGATTAAAGCCAAAAAGTTTATTTTAGAAGCAGTGTGTCAACAATACTTTTGAATATAATACACCATTCAAATTGGAAAAGATTAGCAAGAGTATGAAAAACTCCATAAACAAAAAGAAAACTCTTCCAGACGATAAGTTCGGTACATTGTTATAAATACCAATTTTTGAATGCTCATTCCACTAAAATAAAGCTCAAACTAGTATAACAACAAATAGAAAGCTCGGTTCGGGAAAATGGATAATACCAATATAAATACTTGAAAGAAGTTCTAGGACCTTTCAGAATATTAACAGCAAGCATGCGTAAGAGTTTGACATATACCAAAAAAAACATCACAGCAGTTATATGACAATTACGAAACAGGTTGCAATTTACATTACAAACTGCTAGCTACCCGGGACCAAATTAGCTATGAAAGTTTAACACAACTTATTTCCTTCTATGTTGGGGGTAATAAGAATCTTTAGCCACCTATTTTTCACTGATGGAATAAACAACATGGCCTAGAAAGAAAAACGCACTAAAGCCAAAACAATCAACAAAAACATTATATAACGCACGAACAATAGATTTTGTAAAACTCATCACTCTTTTAGAAAAGTAGAGCCCAAAAGAACAATGACGACCATGAAACCACCATTAATTTAAAAAGAAAAAGAACGATAGAGAAGCAGTAAATAAGAAAAAGAGAAACAAAGCCAGTAAGAGTTTTCTATATCCAAACCATACACAAAGGCCTGAAACTCTGTAAGGAATGAGGCATTACAAGAAAACAGTGGAAATTATATCAAAACTCCAAATGAAAGCAAAATCATCGAGTTTTCTGCATATAAAGGCTAAGGAAAATGGCAAGGAAATTATCGTTGAGTGAAATAAACTAAGGGAAACCCATTAATAGAGTAAGATCCAGGCGCGTAATCGAACCTAGCTTGGTAAATTCGCCTGAAGCGAGAGCATCGGCGTAGTATTTGTCGTTGTAGCGAACAGGGAAGAGAGCGGTGTTGAGTTTCTTTAGCTGCATAAGGTTCTTTTCCCTCAATCCATCCAGCGAGATTTGGAGTTCGCGCCCAGCTCCCATGCTGATTTCTAGAGAGAAAAGGAGAGTGCGCAGAGGGTTTTGCAGAGAGCGAGAGAGAGGGGTCGATATGTTTGGACAGTGTATGGGTGAAACAACTTATACGACGGGTTTTGCTACAGGGTGGGAAAACAGTGATGAAAGTGATGTATTCTCAGTTTGGGCTTTGTATTTGGATCTATCGTTTGCGCTTTTTGCTAAGGTAACATGGACCTTTTGTTGCTTCGGGCCTTAAATCAATGGGTTCTAAGCAAAATGACATAATTAGTTTTGATTGAGGAAATTAGGGAAAACATGAGATTTTTAAAAAAAATTTGATAAATATAGCAGCTTTTTTTTCTTAAGTTTTATATGGCATATTTAATTTGTTTATATTTTTCTCATAGTTTTGTAATTTTATTAAAATATGCCACATATACTTAGTAAAAAACTTCGGTATTATTTTTTTTTAATTACCCTTAGGCATATTTTCTTACTGAATTTTATTTTTCATAGGTAAATAATATATATATACATATATATATAAACAATTAATAGTATATTTTAAACT
Source organism: Humulus lupulus (assembly GCF_963169125.1). Lineage (NCBI taxonomy): Eukaryota > Viridiplantae > Streptophyta > Magnoliopsida > Rosales > Cannabaceae > Humulus > Humulus lupulus. Next base: position 160,084,897 of record NC_084802.1, on the reverse strand, counting down.
ATATACTTTCCTCTATTATATATATACAAATATTATTGTTATAATTATTTTTATAAGTATATACAAATTTGTTGACGCTATTTTTTGCGCAACTGTGGATTTAGAAATTCGACAATAAAGAGACTAGACTTTTAATAAACCGAATAGAAAGAAAGAAAAAAAAAACACACACACACACACAATACTCACACAATTTTACGTGGTTCAGTGGTTAAAATCTACCTAGAAAACAAGTCACTCTTAATTATCTATTTTGGACTTTTGATGAAATTGTTTATGACAATTTCTGCAGAGTTTTGGCATACAGAAATTCGATCCCTTTCTCTGTCCATTCCCCTTGTATTTATAGGAGATCATCATGGACAGTTTTGGGTAACCGTACATTAATATGGTAACTTACAAATTTTGGTAACTTCCCATTTACATAAATACATGATCAGCTATTAATTATATACTTGTTATATTGGGTAATAATACATAATAAAATCTGGGCATTTATTAGACGTATAAGAAATCTCCGAGTCTTTTGGGATCCTTCACTATGCATCATAGTTAGGCTTCCGCGAGCTGAACACACTCCTCGAGCTAAGTGTTGTAGGACCAATGCAAACTAACACGGGTCATGTTCGGAGTTTCACGAGGGCGATCTAGACGATATGTACCTCAAACTAAGTTGTTGGCGTAAGAAGCGATCTGGAAACTCTGGTTGTCCTAGACTTCCAAATAAGCTCCAGCTACTCACTCAAGAGTTAACAAATTACTATTTATATGTATATTTTCTTTATGCGTTTGTCTACCAGCTATACTCCATCCTGAGTAATTCAGCCCGTATTTTTGGGGTACAACATTTGCCCCCAGGTCCCTACTCGTACATGACGTCATGTCTGACAGTCTATGACAAGCACATGAAGAAAATATACATATAAAGAGTATTTTATTAACTCTAGAGTGAGTAGCTTGAGCTTACTTGACAATCTATGACAACCAGAGTTTCCAGATCGCCTCTGTAATGCCCTACTACCTTAGAGTCGTTACCATGTGATTTTAAAATATGTCATTAGCTCGCTAATCGAGGTTTTAGACTGAAAAGTGTGATTAAATTGGAATAAAAACTCATTTACTGAAAAATTAAGTATAAGAGGTTTGGACATCCATTAAAGTTATAAAAGCAATCCATTATATTGTTTGAAAATATATTTATAACTCAAAAGTTAGAGTATAGTCGACCTAAGCGACAAAAGCAAACGTTCACAACATGTCCCTCAAAATAACCCCAGTTGTGGCGGCCAGGTAGGCTAAAACATGTACGAGCTGCTCCATGTCCTCCAACTTGTTAGGATTAATGCCCTAAAAGCATGTAAAGACATTTTACTGGTTTTAAATAAAAGTACAATTTTATTATATTTGAATGTTATAATTATTGTTTGAATTAATTATATAATAATATCAAGAAAATTTCCTATTCATTCACGAGAATATGATCTTGTATTAGTACGAGAGAATTAAGATCATGTATAATGAATAAAATAGTCAGTAACATATTAAAGCAAGAAATCTTTAATGAATGGTTACTAGCACAGTTTGCTAAGCATACGAGATGCAAGTAATCTAAATTCGGATTACTAATGTGGATAGACATCTTAGTAAATGTATTGTATGTAATAGATATTATATATGACAGGACCGATGAGAATTAATTATCTTTATAAACTTGTCGTTTGACGTAAAGATTTAATTCTTGTCATAATAGATGATCATTTGTAGATCAGTCTAAATCCTGAGTATTCGTGAACTCCTGTTTCTGTTTATTGGATCTTTTGATTCACTCGTTAAGGTCTTTTAGAACAATGAGGCTAATGACTTTTTTTTTTTAGATTCAATATCATGGATGGTCGGAACATTAATTACAATATTGGAATCAGTGCTTTCCTAACAGATCTAATATTGGTTCCCTTAAGGGTTGATTCTGGAACTGAATAGTTATTGAGCTCCAATCTATAATTAGATTATAGATTAATTATTCGCTAGTGATTTAATGGTACTTAAGGATCAAGAGATAATTAGAAGGGTAAACAGTAATTTTGACCAGCTTTAATTAACGAACCAATAAATGGAGGACATAACTACATATATTTATTATATCAATGGACTACTAGAGAAAACTATGTAAATATAATTCTATAAATACTTAGAGTGCAATTACATATTTATAGTGGAGTAATCATGGAATTAATAAATAAGATTATTAGATTAAAGAGTTTAATTAATAATCTAGTTTATTGGAGTTTCGTATTATAGGTCCATGGTCCTTAGATCACCTCTGTCCTACACTCTCAAGGGTAAGAGAAATGACTAAATTGCAAAAGAATTAATTTTTTAGGGCAAGGAAATAATTATTTGATAATTATGGGTAATTGATTAATTGTGAATTAATTAATTATTTAACTAAAAACTATATGTTAAAATTAATATTAATCTTGTTTGGATTAATAAAAAGAGAGAAAATAATAAATATCTTATTTATAGTATGATATTTATTTATTTAATTTAAAACTGATATTTTAAGATAAAGTTAATTTTAAATTAACTGATATTTATGTTGTAATAAATATCTTGTCTTAAAAGTTGATTAAATAAACAAATGAGAAAAATAGAGCAACCCTAATAGGGTTGGGCAACACACACTATATAGTACAGTGTGTGACACCTAGTATAAGGGATTTTATCCTTGGGATTTGAATTTTAAATTTAAAATAAATTTGTTTAATCAATTATTTAATTATTCTTTTTAAATATGATTTAAATAGATAATTAAATGAAAATATCTAATCAGTTTTAATTTGAATTATATTTTAATTAAATAAAGATTATTTAATTAGATTAAATATCTTTATAAATCTTATATACGTGATATTCAGAAAAATAATGGATTATCAGAGTCTCTCTCTCTAAAGCGATAGTTTTCTCTACACCTGAAAACTATTCTAAACTTTCTTTCAGTCAAAACTCTATAGATCTCATGTGTTGAGTATATCTAGGGACTCACATAAATCAACCTTTTGAATCCTACGTGCCCACACACGTCCTTGTGTGTTTAAAGATTGGTCTGGAAGATCAGGGTGAGAGATCTCAGAATACTGGATAGGTAGAGAGTTGATTTATACAAAAGACTCAAAAACACTTGATAGGGTACAAAAGGTAATCCCTGATCTATTTGCATGTGATTTAATATTTATATATGTATATGATCCTGGCTGGTATTAATATTTATTATAATGGATCCATATATTCTGCTGCATACCTTTGATTTGATCATTTAATACTGTTGACCCACGATTTAGCCAACTGACACGGAGTCAAAATATGAATGATATAGACGAATATATATAGATAATAACGTAATGACAAAAGTAAAGAAAACACAGTAATTTATAGTGGTTCGGCCCCAGGATCTGGTAATGACCTACGTCCACTTAGAATGATATTGATATGGGATCAAAAGTGTGATCAGAGAACTTGGGTTCAATGAGTTTCAACACTCCTCATAAACAATACAAGTTTACTCAGATAATTTCTATAATCTCTATGATTTCCGGGCTCCCCCCCCCCCCCCCCCCAAAAGTCCCTTCCCATGAGCCATCTCCTCCTATTTATAGGCTCATGGAGGGTTGCCCAATATTGTTACAGATATTATCCCCTGAATCATGGGATATTCAGAAGATTGCATGAGATAAGTTCGGGATTCATAAGATCTTTCCATAAATGTTGCTTTGCCAGCGGAACCACCGACCAGTCTGGTCGTGGTAAAGACAGGTCTGTCCTGCTTCTGGTGTGTCTCCTGGTCGATACTCTAGCAGACGCTCCAGGTGTCAGCCACGTGTCAAGAGATTATTCGCCACGTCACAAATGCTAATTTATTGGATAACATTTGCCCCCCAAAGTTTATTTACCACGAACAGTAAATAAACTTTGAGCGAACGACCCTTCGGTAACCCCTCCTGACGTGTCAGAGCCCTTCGTGCGTTCTTGAAAAAAGCAAACCACTCCTGTCTAATCAAGGCTTTTCAGTTTCCCATAAATAATGTTGACGGCCATTACGTTTCCCCATACTTCGAAAATGGACAACTAATGATCACGCCTTTTGAATACCAAAGACAAACTTATATAAGGTTACATGAGCCACTTCTTTCCTTTTTACGCACGCCACTTCTCTGTCGAAAACCCTAAAAACCAGAGCTTTACTCTCTCCGGCGAACCTTCCTTTGTGCTGTAGGATCAGACGGTGGGCTCATTGACTCCTGAAACTCTCACTTCCATCTTCACGAACATTTTCCTTGGTAAGTTACTTTGAAATTCCACGCTTTTAACCTTTCGTGGTGCATGCTTTTAAATGGTGTACTGTTTGAATCTCTTAGTTTCTGGTTTTTTGAACGCCTGTAGATAAGATGTTTTTGTAGGCAAAGTAGGCTTATGAGTAGGTTTAAAACCTAGGATTAGTGCTTTTTAGGACGTAGGATCGAAGTAGCATTTCGATTTTTTAAACCAGTTAGAAATAATTTTTTCCCGTCGTAAGGGGAGTCGAAAAAGCTTTTCAGGAAAACTTTTCACTTTCACCCTTTGGTCCGTTTTTTAAACTGTTTGCACAGAGAGACTTAGTTAGAATGCTGTTATATAAAGGCTTAGCTTTTATACTCGACCAGCGTTATTCTAAGAATCTCCTAGATTCCTCTGATCTCGCCTCCCCATTCTTCTGTTTGCAGATTTTAATGCCAGATTTGTGGGGAGGTGAGAGACCCATCGACGACGACCTCCTCGCCCAACTGCTCGAGGGAGAAGAACAACCAGCCGATCGCATCCACCAGATACCTTTCTCACGAGCCTCTTCCAGACCGCACCCTTCTCCTTCAATGGCCCGTTCAAAATCCTCTGGCAAGAAAAGGCCCGAATCTGAAAGTAACCCTTCTTCTTCTGCCCAGCCTGATTCGCAGGCGGGGGCTCCCTCGACCAGTGGCCGAGAGAATCTTGTTCCTGACCCCAATATCCAAACTAGGGCTCGTCCTCGTCATCGCAATCCGCCTGATGTCGAGTGGTACACTCCTCCAGCCAGTTCGATGACCCTTCGGATGGTCGCCAACTGCTTCAGAAAATACCCCCTAACTGGGGTAACCATTACACGTCCTACTGCGGAGCAGAGGGCTAATCGTCCAGGAGGAGCAAACAGCGCCTGGTCCCGGTATCACATTGAAGCGGGGGCTTATCTCCCTCTTCATCCTTTCTTTGTGGGGGTGGCCAATTATTTCGGCGTCGCTCCCTTTCAAATAACCCCTAACGGATATAGGATGTTGGCTGCACTCTATGTCCTGTACAAACTTAACAAATGGCCAGAACCTTCACCTCATGAGGTTAACTACCTCTTTGACCTCAAGTCCAATCCTCAACACAACGGGACGGGCTTTTTTCACTTCTGTCATCAGGAAACTGCCCGGACGTTTTTGAGTGGCACTACCCATATATCAAACGTGGGACATTACAACAAGGAGTACTTCTTTACTCCGGATATATCCAGTAACAACTTGGCCTTCGCGAGAGGAGGTACAAATTTGTCTTTGCCTTGGTCGATACTTTATCATAGAGTATTTCCTTTCGTCATTTCTCAAACTTGATCTGCTTTTCAGGCCCCTGGTTGCGCCCGACCCCAACACAAGACATGGTGTCGAGGTCTGATACTCTGGCCAAGATGTCTGCCGCAACCAAATGTGTCAAGACCTTGATACTAGAAAAGAATTTGAGGTCGTCTGGCCTTCTGGCTCCTCGCCATGACAATAGAGGGTCCGAAACAGACGAACCCACTGCCGGGGGGGTTCCCGAGCAGCAACCTCCTGTGCCCTCTCCAAGGAGGAGCCCAACAGGAGTTACGATCAGGGAACCCACGGGCAGCCCTTCTGCAGAAAGGCCTTCTGCTCCCCAAGGCAAGGGGAAAGAAAAGGCCACAGAACCAGTTGTTGACTTGGAAGAGTCTTCTGATGACAATGGTAACGTTATTTCACTTTTAAATGGTCTGCCAATCCCCTGTCACATGTTTGACGGGGATGGTAACTTTACATATGCTCCAAATCTAGGGCCAAACTTCTTCATGCCAGAAAATGAGTATATGATTAATAGAGTCAATAGTATAGCGACCAGTAGTTGTAGCTCGGGTATTCACTTTATTATCTTCTTTCTGTTGTATTACTTACTTTCACCTTTTTCTTCCCTTACTAACCTCTTGTGTTTATTTTCATGCAGATATGTCGACTCCCAATATCTTTGACATGTACCAGGCCGAAGAGGAAGAGGAAGTCCCTCAACTTCAACGGAGGTCAAAGAAACGAACTGGTGAAACCAGTCAAGGCCCTTCAGCCAAGAAGAGTCGACCAGAAGACCTTCCTCGGGGCACACCAACCGGGCATAGTCCTGCGCCAACTGGGCGAACTCCTACCCCTCCTCCAGCTCCTTCTGAACAGCAAAACACCCCTGCTCGGTCCAACCCTCCACCTGCGCCTGCTAGGGAGCATCTTTCTCGCGAAGAGGCTCATGAGGCCAGGCTTGTGAGCCGTACCATTCGATCCGCTAAGGATCGAATTGAACGCATAGGCAAAGGTGAGCGTGTTGGGGCCGCCATGATCCAAGCTGAAGAGCTACCAGTCGATCAGATCCTGAATAGGGCTCTGAACGAGATCTCCAGCGTAAGTATTTCTTTATTCCTCAAGTCTTTGTTTTTTCAGCCCTCGTGATAAGTCTTGACTTCTTTTTCTTTCGTTTACAGGCCTTACTTTCTGCTATTACTGCTCGTACCCGAGCCCAGGCCTACTTTGAGCAGATTGAGGCTAAAGTTCTCGAGAAACATCAGGTGAAGGCCGCTGAGGAGCTTTCGGCTGCTGAGGCCAAACATGCTAAGGAGTTGGAGATGGTGGTCCGAGAGAGGGATGCAGCGGTGACCAAACTGTCCGCGGCTGAAGCTGCAAAAGATGCAGCGGTTAAGCTGAGGGAAGAGTACCGGTCGTACAACAAAACTCATCTCCGCGAAATCAAGCATCTGGAGGGGGTGGTCAAGTCTAAGGACGAGACTATTGCCACTCTCGAGGGCAAGGTGCAGCAGTCGGAGCTTGACAACTCCAAGAATCTGGAAAAGTACAAAAGGACGACACTCCGATGTTTCTATAACTTCTAGAAACACAATCAGGGTGCTGACTTTAGCTACCTTTCAGAGGAAGTCAGAGTTGCGGAGTTGGCTCGGTGCGCTGCTCAACTGGCTGAAGAGGAGGCAAGAGCTGCGACTCCTGCAACCCCAAGCGTTGTTGGTTTGGATGAAGAAACCATCGAGGAAGAGACTGACCAGGTTGTTGCCCAGGATCCTCCTGCCCCCCATGCCTCTTAATTTATTTAACTGTTTTTCTTTCTTTTTGAACATGCGGCCCACGGGTCACAATGTAAAGACAATAGTTTCTTTTTAAACTTTGCTGCACGGGCAGTAAATCTTTTTGTTCGAACAATTACATTCAAGCAGTAATGCTTGCGGTGTAAAAGCTTAACTCTTGGTGCTATAATATTTTTACTTATTATAACATTTGTCCGTATGACCGAACTTAGCATAGTACTTTGTCATGATTTATCAAAACATATATTTTGAAAAAATACTCTAAGTACTTGAAGCATGCTTTCACTCATTTTGTTCATGTGTTTACATACCTTGAGAGTATGCTTTGCTATCGATGTGCCTTATATGCCCCCCAAGTGATCGAGGAGTTTTAGGTCCTTGGTCACTTGCCTTGACCATGGCCTGTCTGAACATTCCTGTTCGTGCGGAAAAATGATACTTGTAATACAGCAAAACAACACACGTAATGAACAAAATACTTGTAAATGTAAATTCACAAAGGTTGGCAAGAACGACTGGCTGAGCACAGTCCCTTATAATTTCGTATTAAAAATAGACTAATCATGTCTTTACGAATGATTCTGAAACAGAATCTTACATATACGAGCAGTTAGCCATACACCGTGGCTAACCCTCTTTGCAAAACTTGTAAAAATTAATAGAAAAATTTGAACAAGCCAGTCCTTTAAGAAGGGCTGTTTATTGATAATACTTGCGCAGGTGTTCTCCATTCCAGTAACGTGGAACGAGATCTCCGTTTAAGCGTGCAAGTTTGTAGGTGCCTGGGTGAAGGACTTCTTCAATCTGGTAAGGTCCTTCCCAGTTAGGTCCGAGCACGCCAGCAGTGGGGTCGCGGGTATTCAAGAAAACTCGTCGTAACACCAAGTCTCCGACGTTGAATCTTCTTTCTTTAACTTTGGAGTTAAAGTACCGGGCGACTTTTTGCTGATAAGCAGCGACTCGGAGTTGAGATTTTTCTCGTATCTCGTCAATTGAGTCTAAGGACTCCAGCATTAGCTGGCTGTTTTGCTCTTGATCGTACGTTAAACGCCGATGTGAGGGGGGATTTATCTCGACGGGTAACATGGCCTCATACCCATAAGCTAAGGAAAATGGTGTACGTCCTGTGGCTGTTCGATGAGATGTTCTATACGACCAGAGGACTTCAGGTAGTTGTTCTGGCCATGCTCCTTTAGCTTCTTCAAGTCTTTTCTTCAGGGTGTCCTTGAGGGTTTTGTTTACAGCTTCGACTTGCCCATTCGCTTGGGGGTGTGCGACTGAAGAAAAGCTCTTAATTACCCCATGCCTCTCGCAGAAATCGGTGAACAGGTCGCTGTCAAATTGGGTTCCGTTGTCTGATACTATTTTTCTGGGCAAACCATACCGGCACACAATGTTCTTGATGACAAAGTCGAGAACTTTCTTGGTTGTGATGGTTGCGAGTGGTTCAGCTTCGACCCATTTTTTAAAGTAATCGACTGCCACAACTGCGTACTTAACTCCTCCTTTTCCTGTTGGCAGTGATCCAATTAAATCTATTCCCCATATTGCGAAAGGCCACGGGCTCTGCATCTGCTTTAGCTCGTTTGGAGCTGCTCGTGGGATTTTGGAGAACCTCTGACATTTATCACACCTTTGTACGTACTCCATTGAATCCTCGTTCATCGTTGGCCAAAAATAGCCCTGTCGGAGAATTTTTTTCGCCAAACTCTGCCCCCCAGCGTGATCTCCGCAAAAGCCTTCATGCACCTCTTTCATGAGTTCCTTAGCTTTTTCTGATGTAATGCACCTGAGCAGTGGCATTGAATATCCTCTTCGGTACATAACACCGTCGAGCAGTATGTACCTAGCAGCTTGTCTTTGCAAAGTTCTGGCCTTGTTTCTATCTGCTGGCAATGTCCCATTTGTCAGATACTCCAGGTAAGGCGCCATCCATGTATCTTCTATTCGAATTTCCATGCTGACTTCGGTCGCATCAATGCTTGGTTCACTTAATCTTTCTACTGGGACTATGTTCAAGGTGTCAACATCTTTAGCACTTGCAAGTTTGGCCAAGGCGTCTGCATTCGAATTTCGGTCTCGCGGAATCTGCTGGAGGGTGTATTTTGTAAACTGTGCTAGCAAATCTTTTGTTTTGTTAAGGTAGGCCATCATTTTTAACCCTCGCGCTTGATATTCTCTCAGGACTTGATTCACGACCAGCTGAGAGTCGCTGTAAATATCGAGCGCTTTTATGTTCATATCCCTGGCCATTCTCAGTCCAGCGAGGAGTGCTTCGTATTCCGCTTCATTGTTTGACGCTGCGAAGTCAAACCTGATTGCGCAGTGAAATCGATGCCCATCGGGCGTTATCAATATCACTCCCGCTCCAGCGTGAGATTCATTAGATGATCCATCTGTGAATAGTTTCCACGAAGGAGTCTTGTCTTGAGGCATGGGCGCCTCAGGCTTTTCGCACAACTCGTTGCTGGGGAGTTCGGTGAACTCCGCAATAAAATCGGCTAAGGCTTGCCCTTTTATTGCTGCTCGCGGTGAATAAGTTACGTCGAACTGTCCCAATTCGACCGCCCATTTTAACAGTCGTCCAGCCGCCTCAGGTTTTTGGAGGACTTGCCGAAGGGGTTGGTCGGTCAGAACCGTGATAGGATGGGCTTGGAAGTACGGTCGCAACTTTCGGGAAGCTAGAATTAGGCAATATGCTAATCTTTCGATCGGTGGATATTTTAATTCTGCACCGATAAGCCTTTTGCTGACGTAGTAAACAGCTTTCTGCACGCCTTCTTCCTCCCGTATCAGTACCGCACTAGCAGCAGCTTCGGTAATCGCCAGATAAATATACAAAGTCTCTCCTTCGATTGGTTTTGATAGGATGGGAGGTTGCGACATATGAGCCTTTATTGTCTGGAATGCTTGCTCGCAGTCTTCCGTCCATTCAAACTTCTTATTTCCCCTAAGTAGATTGAAGAATGGAACGCACTTGTTAGTTGATTTTGAGATGAATCTACTAAGGGCAGCTATCCTTCCGGTCAGGCTTTGGACATCCTTGATCTTTTCTGGCGACTTCATATCGATCAGGGCTTTTATCTTGTCGGGGTTGGCCTCGATTCCCCTTGAATTCACTATAAACCCCAAAAACTTTCCTGACCCGACTCCAAAGGAACATTTGAGGGGATTCAACTTCATATGGTACTCGTTTAACACATCAAAGCACCTTCGCAAATCCCTCACATGTCCTTCAGCCTTCTTGGACTTTACCAGCATGTCATCCACATATACCTCTATGCTTACTCCGATCAGCTCCTTGAACATGTGGTTGACCAGTCGTTGGTAAGTCGCACCTGCGTTTTTCAGTCCAAAGGCATTACTTTGTAACAATATAAGCCAGTATCGGTCCGAAAGCTGGTATGATCCTCATCAGGGGGATGCATGCTGATCTGATTGTAGCCTGAATACGCATCCATGAACGAGAGGGTCTCATGCCCAGCAGTTGCATCGACTAGCTGGTCGATCCTCGGGAGTGGGAAGCAGTCTTTTGGGCAGGCTTTTATTGAGGTCTGTAAAATCCACACAGGTCCGCCTTTTGCCGTTAGGCTTGGGGACCAGCACCGGATTGGAGACCCATGATGGATAAAACGCCACCCTGATGAACCCATTTTCTTTAAGTCTTTCGACTTCTTCTTTCAAGGCTCTTGATCTGTCTTTATCGAGCAGCCTTCTTTTTTGTTGCACCGGTGGAAAGACTTTGTTTATGTTCAGGACATGGCTGATCACTGCAGGATCTATTCCGACCATGTCTTTATGCGACCAGGCGAAAACTTCCTGGTTCTCTTGCAAGAATTCCACCAGCGCCTGCTTTGCGGTAGGTTCTAAATTCTTCCCAACCCTTACGATTCGGGTCGGGTCTTTTTCATCGAGCTGGACCTCCTCCAGGTCCTCGACGGGTCCAGCATTTTCTTCAAAATCCCCAAAGCGAGGATCCAAATCTATATCCTCACTTTGGGCAACACCCTATTTGGTGACTTTTCCACCTGATTGGGTTTGTCTGTCTTCCGTCATCTGCAATCGTTTTGGGGTAGCGCTCCTCGATGCTCCACTTTTTGCCTTTGTGATCGAGGCGTTATAGCACTCCCTGGCTTCCCTTTGGTTTCCCAAAACGCATCCTACCCCTGCGTCCGTTGGGAACTTCATGGCTATGATACGAACCACACCAACACTGTGATGAAACCCGACACCAAATATGGCACAGCCACCAAGAGCACACGAAATGGAATGAAGAACCGCGACCCAATGCTTAGCAAAGCACGAACCTTGGTATGAGGAAGACGCCACAAACGGGGATGGGAATCCGTTTGATAAGTCGGATTGAACGCCACAAGGGATACCCTTGATAAGTTCGGATAGTCTCTTCAAGAACTCAAGAAGAAAACTCACAAATTTTCATTCAACATAATCTGCCCTTTCACATTGTTTTGGCAGTCCTTATAAGGACGAAAATTACATGAAAACAAGACCCTTGGTCTTCCTAATGAAACCGAAAAATTAAGGGCAGCCCCTTTGTCTTCCTAATGAAAACCGAAATTAAAGACAAGCCTTTTGTCTTCCTCATGAAAACCGAAATTAAAGACAAGAGGACTATTGGACTCACACAAGTCAAATGTTTGACTTATCACAAAATAAACAAAGACTAAAAAACGTGATTAAAAATAAAAAGACTCCTTACAAGAAGCTAAATATTGATCAAGCTTCTAAACTGGTGTCCTCATCATTCCTCCCCTCTTGACTTGGATCAACAACTTGACTTGGATTTTGAGTCTTGGTGTCCTCATCAGGCTAGATGCCTCATGGAGATGATGGCCCTCAGTTCAACCAGTATGGGTCTTCCAATAACGGCGTTATACGCTGAAGGACAATCGACCACTACAAAAATGGCGAGTAATATCCTTGAGGCAGGCGCTGTACCCGTTGTCACTGGGAGTTTGATCATTCCGGCTGGTGCGAGTCCTTCTCCCGAGAAGCCGTATATGGTTTGATTGCAGGGCTCCAAGTCCTTCACGGACAGCTTCATGCGTTCCAGCGTTGATTTATACAGGATGTTCACTGAACTTCCTGTATCGACCAGTACTCTTTTTACCATCATATTAGCCATTTGGATATCTACGACCAGTGGATCGGTATGTGGGAACCGGACGTGTTGGGCATCGCCCTCAGAGAAGGTTATCCCGCACTCCTCTGAGCGGGCCTTTTTCGGCGCTCGGTCCTCCACAGTCATCATCTCGATGTCCTGGTCGTGGCGTAGAGTTCGAGCATATCGTTCTCTAGCCTTTCCGCTATTTCCTGCGAGGTGCGGGCCTCCACAGATGGTTAAAAGTGTTCCGGCTACGGGGGCAGGCTGTAATGGTGGCGAGCGTTGGCGTGTGGACGTCTGCCCGTTGCCACCTGGAGCTTCTCGTTGGGAAGTTCCCGAGGCCCGTACGTACCTTCTCAAGTGTCCTTGTCTAATGAGGAACTCAATTTCATCTTTTAGCTGGTTGCATTCATTAGTATCATGTCCGTAGTCGTTATGGTAACGACAGAATTTGGTAGTGTCTCTTTTTGAAATGTCTTTTCGAATGGGCCCAGGCTTCTTGTAGGGCACACTAGAGCTTGTGGCCTGGTAAACCTCTCCTCGAGACTCAACGAGGGCAGTGTAGTTAGTGAACCTAGGTTCATAACGATTACCCTTGGCTCGTTTATTGTCGGAGGTGGAAGGCTCATTGTGTGGCTGTTTCCCACCATTCTTGCCATTACCGTTGCCGTTTCCGTTGCCATTTGGTTTGGTGCCATTGGCGGCTTTGGCGGGTTCGGCAGCCTTCTTACCCTTGTTCGAGGGTTTTCCATCATCGGCAATGGCTTCTTCGAGCTTGATATACCGATCAGCTCGGTCTAAGAACTTGATGAGGACACCAAGACTCAAAATCCAAGTCAAGTTCCAGTTGATCCAAGCCAAGAGGGGAGGAATGATGAGGACACCAGTTTAGGAGCTTGATCAATATTTAGCTTCTTGTAATGAGTCCTTTTATTTTTAATCACGTTTTTTAGTCTTTGTTTATTTTGTGATAAGTCAAACACTTGACTTGTGTGAGTCCAAGAGTCCTTTTGGTCTTTAATTTTCGGTTTTTATTAGGAAGACAAAGGGTTGTCTTTAAATTTCAGTTTTCATTAGGAAGACAAAGGGTTGTCTTTATTTTTCGGTTTCATTAGGAAGACAAAAGGCTTGTCTTTAATATTTCGGTTTTTAGGAAGACAAAGGGGCTTGTATTGATGTAATTTTCGGCTATATAAGGCCTTGAAAACATTTGGAAAAATCAGATTATGTTGAATGAAATTGTGAGTTTATTTCTTCTTGAGTTCTTGAAGAAACTTTTGAACTTATCAAGGAGATTCCTTGTGGCGTTCATCCTGACTTATCAAACGGATTCCATCCCCGTTTGTGGCGTCTTCCTCATACCAAGGTTCGTGCTTGGCTAAGCATTGGGTCGCGGTTCCATTCCAATCTCGTATGTTCTTGGTGGCTGTTCCATATTTGGTGTCGGGTTTCATCGCAATGTTGGTGTGGTTCGTATCAGTTGGTATCAGAGCTTAGGATCATCCGGTTTGGCCTATCCTTTTTCATTTTTTTTTCTAATTCAGTTCGTGTTATTATATTAGGATTTCTGAAAAAAAAAAAAAAAAAATCAATTCGTATTCCTCTATATTCAATTCGTGTTCATCTAGTCATGTTTTTCTATTCTAGAGCTTGTTAATTTCCTTGTTGCAATTGTTTCCTTGTTTCCCTTATTTGTTGTGAAATCCGAAACTATTCTAGAGCTTGTTTTAGGGTTCTTAATGTGAATTAGGGCTTTGAGTTTTTCTCTTGTTCTAATTGTGGAATCTAAATTTTCATTGAGTTACTCTTGCTGTTTTGTTTTGAAATCCGAATTTTTCCTTGGGTTTCTCTTGTTCTTGTTGTGAAATTCGAAATTGGAATTGAGTTCCCTTGTTCTTATTGTGAAATCTGAATTGGGATTGAGTAAATCTGAATTGGGATTGATATTCTCTTATTCATATTGTTAAATCCGAATGTGGGTTGAGTTTTCTCTTTTCTTTTTTGTGAAATCCGAATCTGCATTGTTTCTCTTTTCTTTTTGAGTCTCTATTGTTTCTCTTGTGAAAACCGATTCATTTTGTTTTTGAATTGTTCCTTGTATCTGCATTTGAGAAAAAAGAAAAGAAAAGAAGAAAGAAAGAAAAGAAAGAAGAAGAAAATCAAGAGGATCCGAATTCTAAAAAAAAAAAAAAAAAAAGAGTCTGGAAACCTCTCTTAAAAATTTTTGTTCTATTCTTGTTCCCTATGGTCTAGAGGCCTTTTTGCCAAAACCCCACACAAGTGATCCAAAAATCATCATTTTTCATCAGTTTTTCTATGTTCGTTTGGTTTGTTCTAGTTTGATTTGCTACTTGAATCCTCCATGATATTGTGGATTAGTTTTGAAAGAACTTAAAGAAGAATACGAGTGGAAAAAGGCAGAGGTGTGAGCCTATTTGAGGGTAAAAGCCATTGAAATTGAGTGAAACACGAGGGGATTTGAGTGAAAATATTGTTCGAGCGAAACACGTGAGGGAGTGTGGTGAGGTCTTTTCTCCATATTATTCTAACCTTATTTTGAAGATTTCCATCATGGCACAAAATCCAGAGAAAGATGCAAGCAATGATATTCCGCCACCTGAGGTTCCGAATCTACAAATGCAAGCATTAATTGGGGAGATGCGAAGGATGATGAGGGCGGAGTGTGAGCAGATACATGAGAGGTTGGATAGGGTAGAAGAGGGAACGCAATGGAGGGCACGGAGGAACAGGGTGCAACAACGGGATGTTGAGGGTGAAAGAGAGTTTGATGGGGGCGATTTAGAGGAAGAATATGATAGGATGTCAGAGGGTAACCATAGGAGGTATGGCCGAGATAGAGAAGCTAGGAACTGCGTAGACAATAATTTGGGAAATATCAAGATGAGAATCCCCGCCTTTCAAGGCATGAGTGATCCTGAGGCATACCTTGAGTGGGAGAAGAAAATGGAGTTGGTTTTCGATTGTCACAACTACTCTGACATGAAGAAGGTAAAACTAGCTGTCATTAAATTTACTGATTATGCTATTGTTTGGTGGGATCAGTTGTGCATCAATAGGAGGCGAAATGGAGATCATGCCATTGACACTTGGGAGGCTATGAAGAGGGTGATGAGGCGACGGTTTGTACCATCTCATTATTATCGAGATCTATACCTTAAGTTGCAGGGTCTTCGTCAAGGTTCCAAGAGTGTTGATGAGTATTACAAGGAGATGGAGATGGCTATGATTAGAGCCAATGTGGAAGAGGATCGGGAGGCAACAATGGCAAGGTTTTTGAATGGCTTGAACCGAGAGATTGCTAATCCAATTGAGCTACACCATTATGTGGAATTGGAAGATTTGGTGCATATGGCAATCAAAGTTGAGAGGCAGCTCAAGAGGGGTAGTACAAGTGCAACACCTTGGCGGTCGAACTATCCAAAGAAGGAAGAAGACCAACCTACTTCATCCTTTACACCAAAACCAGCCACGACCCCTCAAGGTAAAACAGCCCCTACTTCGTCCCGTTCTAGTGAGATAAAGTGTTTCAAATGTCAGGGGCAAGGACACATAGCTAGCCAATGTCCAAGCAAGAGAGTTATGGTGATTCGAGAAAGTGGCGAGCTCGATTCTGAAGATGAAGATCTTGCTGACATGCCACCATTGGAAGATGTTTCTATCGATGATGAGGAGTTTGGGGCAGAATCTGGTGAGATGCTTGCACTAGTCACACGACGAGCCATAAATTTGCAAGCAAAAGAAGAGGAAGAAGAGGTGCAGCGAGAGAACATCTTTCACACTCGTTGTCATGTGAAAGGCAAGGTATGTAGTGTGATTATTGATGGAGGTAGTTGTACTAACGTTGCTAGTTCTTCCATGGTTGAAAAGCTAGGGCTCCCAACGCTTAAACATCCTTGTCCATACAAGTTGCAGTGGTTGAATGATAGTGGTGAAGTGAGGGTTACAAAACAGGTGCTGGTATCATTTCGAATTGGCAAGTATGAGGATGAGGTATTGTGCGATGTGGTTCCCATGCAAGCTGGACACCTCCTTCTAGGAAGGCCTTGGCTATTTGATCGGCGAGTCCAGCATGATGGCTTCACCAACAAGTACTCATTCACGTTCCGCCAACGAACAATCACTCTTGCTCCATTGACGCCAAAGCAAGTATATGAAGACCAAGTGAGGTTGCAAAAATTGAGTGATAAAAAAAAATTGAGTGAGCAAAAGAAGGAGAGTGAAAAGATGAATGAGAGTGAGAAAAAAGAGAGACAAAGAGAGAAAAGGGTCGAATCAAGTGAGAGAGAAAAGAAAGAGAAGAGTTCGATCAATGAGGGAAAATTCGAGAGAAAACAAAGTAATTTTTATGCAAAAAAAAGTGAGGTTAAGGAGGCTCTTTTAAACACTAACCAACTTGATGCTAACAAGGGTCGTCACAAGCAGGTTTTTGATCCCGGTGATTGGGTATGGTTACACATGAGGAAAGAGCGATTCCCAGCACAAAGACGTTCCAAATTGCTACCTCGAGGAGATGGGCCGTTTCAAGTGCTAGAAAGGATCAATGACAATGCCTACAGACTCGATTTACCAGGTGAGTATACTGTTAGTGCTACTTTTAATGTTTCTGATTTGAGTCCTTTTGATGCAGGTGACGATTTGAGGTCAAATCTTTCTCAAGAGGGGGGGAATGATGAGGACACCAAGACTCAAAATCCAAGTCAAGTTCCAGTTGATCCAAGCCAAGAGGGGAGGAATGATGAGGACACCAGTTTAGGAGCTTGATCAATATTTAGCTTCTTGTAATGAGTCCTTTTATTTTTAATCACGTTTTTTAGTCTTTGTTTATTTTGTGATAAGTCAAACACTTGACTTGTGTGAGTCCAAGAGTCCTTTTGGTCTTTAATTTTCGGTTTTTATTAGGAAGACAAAGGGTTGTCTTTAAATTTCAGTTTTCATTAGGAAGACAAAGGGTTGTCTTTATTTTTCGGTTTCATTAGGAAGACAAAAGGCTTGTCTTTAATATTTCGGTTTTTAGGAAGACAAAGGGGCTTGTATTGATGTAATTTTCGGCTATATAAGGCCTTGAAAACATTTGGAAAAATCAGATTATGTTGAATGAAATTGTGAGTTTATTTCTTCTTGAGTTCTTGAAGAAACTTTTGAACTTATCAAGGAGATTCCTTGTGGCGTTCATCCTGACTTATCAAACGGATTCCATCCCCGTTTGTGGCGTCTTCCTCATACCAAGGTTCGTGCTTGGCTAAGCATTGGGTCGCGGTTCCATTCCAATCTCGTATGTTCTTGGTGGCTGTTCCATATTTGGTGTCGGGTTTCATCGCAATGTTGGTGTGGTTCGTATCAGAACTCCTGGGTGGTTCTAACCCCATCCTTACGAAGACGCTGTATCCTTGAGGCAGGCGCTGTACCTGTTGTCACTGGGAGTTTGATCATTCCGGCTGGTGCGAGTCCTTCTCCCGAGAAGCCGTATATGGTTTGATTGCAGGGCTCCAAGTCCTTCACGGACAGCTTCATGCGTTCCAGCGTTGATTTATACAGGATGTTCACTGAACTTCCTGTATCGACCAGTACTCTTTTTACCATCATATTAGCCATTTGGATATCTACGACCAGTGGATCGGTATGTGGGAACCGGACGTGTTGGGCATCGCCCTCAGAGAAGGTTATCCCGCACTCCTCTGAGCGGGCCTTTTTCGGCGCTCGGTCCTCCACAGTCATCATCTCGATGTCCTGGTCGTGGCGTAGAGTTCGAGCATATCGTTCTCTAGCCTTTCCGCTATTTCCTGCGAGGTGCGGGCCTCCACAGATGGTTAAAAGTGTTCCGGCTACGGGGGCAGGCTGTAATGGTGGCGAGCGTTGGCGTGTGGACGTCTGCCCGTTGCCACCTGGAGCTTCTCGTTGGGAAGTTCCCGAGGCCCGTACGTACCTTCTCAAGTGTCCTTGTCTAATGAGGAACTCAATTTCATCTTTTAGCTGGTTGCATTCATTAGTATCATGTCCGTAGTCGTTATGGTAACGACAGAATTTGGTAGTGTCTCTTTTTGAAATGTCTTTTCGAATGGGCCCAGGCTTCTTGTAGGGCACACTAGAGCTTGTGGCCTGGTAAACCTCTCCTCGAGACTCAACGAGGGCAGTGTAGTTAGTGAACCTAGGTTCATAACGATTACCCTTGGCTCGTTTATTGTCGGAGGTGGAAGGCTCATTGTGTGGCTGTTTCCCACCATTCTTGCCATTACCGTTGCCGTTTCCGTTGCCATTTGGTTTGGTGCCATTGGCGGCTTTGGCGGGTTCGGCAGCCTTCTTACCCTTGTTCGAGGGTTTTCCATCATCGGCAATGGCTTCTTCGAGCTTGATATACCGATCAGCTCGGTCTAAGAACTCCTGGGTGGTTCTAACCCCATCCTTACGAAGACTTTTCCATAGGGGCGAACGGCGCCTCACTCTCGCGGTTATAGCCATCATTTTTCCTTCGTCCCCGACTGTCTTTGCTCCGGCTGCCGCTCGCATAAAGCGCTGGATGTAATCCTTCAGTGGTTCTCCATCCTGCTGGCGGATCTCGACCAGTTGGTTTGCTTCGGTCGGGTGGACACGGCCTGCGTAGAACTGTCCGTAGAACTCCCTTACGAACATTTCCCAAGAAACTATGCTTGCAGGTGGGAACTTAAAGAACCATTCCTGCGCGGCTTCAGAAAGTGTTGCAGGAAAGATCCTGCACCGAGCGTCTTCAGACACCTTCTGAATGTCCATCTGGATTTCAAACTTATTCACATGCGAGACGGGATTCCCGTATCCATCAAAGTTCGGGAGCGTAGGCATCTTGAACTTGCTGGGAGTCTCTGCGTTGGCTATTCTTTGGATAAATGGAGTGCCTTTTCTTCTATCGTGGTCGATGTAAGAGGTCCTTCCTCCGACCAGTTGTTGCACAGCCTGATTTAGTGCGTCTATCTGGGCTTGCAACGCAGTAGGAATAGCTACGGTCTCTGCTGCTGGGGGGATGTTCTCACCATGCTTCTCTCGACGATCATTGAGTATGTCTCTTAGATCTTCCTCTCTTCTCCGTTGCTCGCTACCTCCGAGCCGGTTGAAGACATTATTTTGCCTGGGTTGCCCCCCAGCATTTTGTCTATTTGGTTGATCATCTTGAGGTATTTGGCTCCTGCTCTTACCTCTATTTCTGTTCCTCCCATCAGCATTGTCCTTGCCTGAGTCAGCCTCGTTGTAGCCGTGGCCATCTTTGAACTTTGACTGGCTGTGGTAAGACTGGTTGTTCCCTCTATTCCCGTCTCTGGCAGAAACACCCCGAGCGTTAGAGGGTGGCCTGCGCTGGTCGCGATGTCCCCGTGCATTATCATGCCGTTGGGATCCACGGACCGCAGAGCCTAACTCCGAGTCTCTCCTGTTACCAGGAGGGTAGTGACCCCTGTTCGCTTGGTGTGGCCCATCATTCTCGCGGCGTCTAGGACTTCGAGGCTGTCGCTCGGCCTTATTCTGCCTTTGCTGCGGGGGATTAACTCGAGCAGCGTGGGATGGTGGATCTGCCTCGGGGTCCAGTGGAACGTCGTCATGGGGCATCTGGGGCTGTTCAGGCCTTTGCGGACTTGAAGGATGGACCGGTGGGCTAGGATTGGGACCTCCCTGGGGTGGCCCATTTTCAGGTTGATTAGGCTGCGAGGCAGGCGCGGCCTGATTTCTGGCCAACAGCAAGGCCGCTTCAAGGGCTGCCATGGCCTCAGTCTGGCGGCGATCCACCTCCGCTTGTCTCTCGCTTAACTCCGCCCGCTAACGATCAAGTTCCTGCTACTGCCTTGCCATAGCTTCTGCGGCAGTCTCTTGATTGGCTCTCAGACTAGCCAACTCTTCCTGCAACGTGCCCAAGGTGCTCCTCAAAGTCGCGTCGTCCATTTCCTCCTCTTCAAAATCTAGTTGTGGCTCATCTTCCGCCATGCTTGCAGGGGGAGGAGGAGGTGGCGGATTCGACGGTGCAGCGGCGGCGGTCTGAGCAGCTTTCTTCCCTGCTTTCGCCATTAGTTTTATCAACAACGATGAATCGTCCTCTCAATGAAAGCACCAGAATGTTGACCCACGATTTAGCCAACTGATACGGAGTCAAAATATGAATGATATAGACGAATATATATAGATAATAACGTAATGAAAAAAGTAAAGAAAACACAGTAATTTATAGTGGTTCGGCCCCAGGATCTGGTAATGACCTACGTCCACTTAGAATGATATTGATATGGGATCAAAAGTGTGATCAGAGAACTTGGGTTCAATGAGTTTCAACACTCCTCATAAACAATACAAGTTTACTCAGATAATTTCTATAATCTCTATTGATACGAACCACACCAACATTGTGATGAAACCCGACACCAAATATGGAACAGCCACCAAGAACATACGAGATTGGAATGGAACCGCGACCCAATGCTTAGCCAAGCACGAACCTTGGTATGAGGAAGACGCCACAAACGGGGATGGAATCCGTTTGATAAGTCAGGATGAACGCCACAAGGAATCTCCTTGATAAGTTCAAAAGTTTCTTCAAGAACTCAAGAAGAAATAAACTCACAATTTCATTCAACATAATCTGATTTTTCACATTGTTTTGGCAGTCCTTATAAGGACGAAAATTACATGAAAACAAGACCCTTGGTCTTCCTAATGAAACCGAAAAAATAAGGACAGCCCCTTTGTCTTCCTAATGAAAACCGAAATTAAAGACAAGCCTTTTGTCTTCCTCATGAAAACCGAAATTTAAAGACAACCCTTTGTCTTCCTAATAAAAACCAAAAATTAAAGACAAAAAGGACTCTTGGACTCACACAAGTCAAATGTTTGACTTATCACAAAATAAACAAAGACTAAAAAACGTGATTAAAAATAAAAAGACTCATTAAGCTCCTAAACTCAGTCAACTTTGATGAGTAAGACAAGTCTTTGTTCTCCTTCAATGTTGACCACGGTCTCCTCTTGTTTTAGGACTTTGTGGACTAGGCTGTTAAGTTCTTCCTTGAATCTCTTGGCTCGTGCCCTCGTCACTGGACCAACTGGAACTTGACTTGATTTTTGAGTCTTGGTGTCCTCATCATCTATGATTTCCGGGCTCCCCCCCCAAAAGTCCCTTCCCATGAGCCATCTCCTCCTATTTATAGGCTCATGGAGGGTTGCCCAATATTGTTACAGATATTATCCCCTGAATCATGGGATATTAAGAAGATTGCATGAGATAAGTTCGGGATTCATAAGATCTTTCCATAAATGTTGCTTTGCCAGCGGAACCACCGACTAGTCTGGTCGTGGTAAAGACAGGTCTGTCCTGCTTCTGGTGTGTCTCCTGGTCGATACTCTAGCAGACGCTCCAGGTGTCAGCCACGTGTCAAGAGATTATTCGCCACGTCACAAATGCTAATTTATTGGATAACAAATACCAACACAACTCATGCTTGGTCAACATTTCCTTTGCCCTTACCTGCACTATAGAGCACCCGTGAGCCAAGGCCCAACAAGAAAACTCATGCACATAGCATATAATAATTCATTTAAGTAAATGCATAACTTTAAACAGATAACAAACTATTCACATAACGCCCTACGCTGACCCAGGTGCATTATCAGGCACTGGGTTCACGATCTTCACCGAATGGGTGAGTTCAACACCCTAGATGTCCATTCCATGGCGGCCTGTATTCAGCATGCTTGTTGCCGTTCGACCTGCATTCAGCATGCTTATCGCTGTTCCTGGCCTTCATCGATCCTAGCCTTCGCCGATCCTGGCCTTCGCCAATCTCAACCTTTGTCGACCAGTCATAATCATACAAACATACACAACAATTATAAACACTCATACATAGCATTAAGCACAGATAGTCGGGCCATGCTCTGCTCTACGGGCACAAATAATTTTCTTACCTGTGTCCCGAGCTGACTGACTAGTGCTATCCCGAGCACGATCCCCTAAACTTGAGCCTTTCCAGTAAAACCTAGTCACAACGCAATAATAATAAACATCCATCAAGTCCTAAACCAATTAAGATCTTCGGAATAATATTCTAGCCTCCGAGACCTCAAATTCTACTAAACCGGGTAGTAGAATCATTCTCGAGTCCTTAAATTTGAGTTCCTGAGCTGAAAACCCTAATTTGGCCAAAAACCCCTATTTGCACCGCGGCGCCCTCAATTAGAGCAGCGACCCTCTATAGGTCAGAGAGCCCAGCTCTTAATTTCTCTGGACACGCGCTGCAGCGCGCCCTGCCTAGAGCTGTGGCGCTGGGGCGATTCAGCGAATCCCCTTAGATCTCTAAGTTCATGCAGGCCGCGGCGCTCAAGAACAGTGCTGGGCACCCCGTGAACCTAGAATTTCCAACATTTTCAGATTTCTAACTCCCTGAAAATCGATCCAAACATGCTCTAAGGCTTGAATTAAGTCCCAAAATATCTTTATTACACTTAGAGCAGTACAAATATCTCAGAAAGCTAATCAAATCCCCCTATTCAAATCAAAACCCTACCTAAGTCTAAAACTTAGTTAAACCTCAATTCTCAGCAGAAATTTACCAAACAAACACAGATAATCCTTACCTCAACGACGAATCCGACCCTCAGCTGCTATTAACTAGTTCCAGACTTCAATTCCCTTCAATTCCCAAGCCCTTTTCCACCAAAAATTCTGAAAAAAGATAAACACATAAGCCTAAGGGAGAGAGAGAGAAACATGATAGAGGGAGAGAGTGAGGGGCTGAGAGGCTGTGTGTGTCTTACTACATCTCCAAGCTTCTCCAAGTCTACCCCTTGGAACCCAAAATGACCAAAACACTCCTTAGATCAATCCTAGCCCTTTAATACCACCAAGGGTAAATCCATCATTAGCCACATTCACGCGAATTCCTCGAGTATTCCTATAAATCCCCAATTAATCCCTGCATACCCAAATAACCGCTAAATAAATACCAGTTACCCAATAAATCCCGAATGCACGCCAAATTCTCAAAATACCCCTAGGCTCACCCCGAGCCGGGTATTCGAACCCATTGTGACTATTCCACTAATCCGCTCCCTAGGACTGTCTCGGATGACACATCTCAAACATATCTCCACAATACTGTGGTCTTAGTCATAACACACACATAATTTACATTTATGCCCTCGACGGGCCAAAATTAAAAATATGCCTTTATTACCAGGAATGGGCCCACATGCATATTTAATTCACCTAAACATGCATATCTAATCATATTTTAAATATAATTCAAGAAATCACGTACTGATACACATCTATCACAATTAACCACGTAATAACACAATTAAATCATTTATTGCCCTCCCAACACACTAATCAAGGCACTAAGCCTTATTAGCAGATTTGGGGCGTTACAACTATCCCCTCACAGAAATTTCACCCTTGAAATTTACCTTAATAACTCGGGATATGGATCCCGCATATACGACTCAAGCTCCCAAGTTGCTTCTTCTACCTTGTTGTTTCTCCACAACACTTTCACTAAGGCAATGATCTAGTTCTGTAATACTTTATCCTTTCGGTCCAGGATCTGAACCGGCTGCTCCTGATAAGACAAATCTTGATCCAAATCCAGGTTTTCATAACTCAACACATGTATAGAATATGATACATACTTCCGGAGCATGGACACATGAAATACGTTTTGAACCCCTAATAAAGTTGGAGGCATAGCCAATTTGTAAGCTACCTCTCCAACTCGTTCCAAAATCTCAAAGGGGCCAACAAACCTAGGACTTAACTTGCCTTTCACTCCAAATCATTTTACCCCTCTCAAAGGAGAAACTCTGAGAAACACATGATCATTGACTTGAAACTCTACACTTCTACATTTCACGAATGAATAACTCTTCTGTCAACTTTGGGAGGCGAGCATCCAAGCTCTGATCTTCTCAATTGTCTTGTTAGTCCTCTGAACGACCTCAAGACCTACGTACCTCCTCTGTCCCATCTCATCCCAATGGATGGGCGACCTGCATTTCCTCCCATACAAGATTTCATACAGAGCCACTCTGATAGTCGCTTGATATTTGTTATTATAAGAAAGCTCAATCAGAGGGAGATACTTACTCCAAGATCCCCCAAAATCCAACACAAAGGCCCGCAACATATCCTCTAGTATCTGAATCACCGTCTCAGATTGTCCATCCGTCTGAGGATGATAGGTGGTACTAAACCGCAACTGCGTGCCCATAGCCTTCTGCAAGCTTTCCTAAAACTTAGAGGTGAATGTGGGGTCCTTGTCGGACACTATTGACCTCGGAGCCCCATGGAGTTGCACAATCTCCTTTGATACGAACCACACCAACATTGTGATGAAACCCGACACCAAATATGGCACAACCACCAAGAACACACAAAATTTGGGGATGAAGAACCGCGACCCAATGCTTAGCCAAGCACGAACCTTGGTATGAGGAAGACGCCACAAACGGGGATGGAATCCGTTTGATAAGTCAGGATGAACGCCACAAGGAACCCCTTGATAAGTTCAAAAGTTTCTTCAAGAACTCAAGAAGAAATGAACTCACAATTTTTCATTCAAAGTAATCTGATTTTCCAATTGTTTTGGCAGTCCTAATAAGGACGAAATTTCCACACACACAAGCCCCTTGGTCTTCCTAATGAAACCCTAACAAACACAACAAAGAAGACCCTTCGGCTCACACAAGTCAAGTGTTTGACTTTTACAAAATAAACAAAGACCAAATAACAAAAATAACGTGAATAAATTAAAAATACAAGATGACAAATACAATAAGACTCATGAAGCTCCTAAACTTAGTCAACTTTGATGAGTAAGACAAGTCTTTGTTCTCCTTCAGTGTTGACCACGGTCTCCTCTTGTTTTAGGACTCTGTGGACTAGGCTGTTAAGTTCTTCCTTGAATCTCTTGGCTCGTGCCCTCGTCACTGGACCAACTGGAACTTGACTTGGGACTTGGGTCTTGGTGTCCTCATCATTCCCCCCCCTCTTGAGAAGGATTTGACCTCAAATCGTCACCTGCATCAAAAGGACTCAAATCAGAAACATTAAAAGTAGCACTAACATTATACTCACCTGGTAAATCGAGTCTGTAGGCATTGTCATTGATCCTTTCAAGTACTTGAAACGGACCATCTCCTCGAGGTAGCAATTTTGAACGCCTTTGTGTTGGGAATCGCTCTTTCCTCATGTGTAACCATACCCAATCACCGGGCTCAAAAACCTTCTTATGACGACCCTTGTTAGCTTGCTTAATGTATTGTTCAGTCCTTCTCTCTATGTTGAGTCGCGCCCTCTCATGGATTTTCTTCACAAATTCTGCCTTCTTCTCGCCATCTAAATTCAAATGCTCAGAAACAGGTAAAGGTGATAAATCCAAAGGAGTTAGAGGATTAAAACCATAAACAATTTCAAATGGTGAAAATTTAGTAGAAGAATGCATTGAACGATTATAAGCAAACTCAACATGTGGCAAACAATCTTCCCAAGTCTTAATATTTTTACTTATGATAGCCCTCAACAAGGTGGATAGGGTCCTATTCACTACTTCTGTTTGACCATCAGTTTGAGGATGACAAGTAGTAGAAAACAATAGTTTTGTCCCAAGTTTACCCCACAATGTTTTCCAAAAGTAGCTTAAGAACTTAGCATCCCTATCTGATACAATTGTCCTAGGCATACCATGTAATCTCACAATCTCCCTAAAGAACAAATCTGCAACATTAGAGGCATCATCAGTCTTATGACAAGGGATAAAATGAGCCATCTTAGAAAATCTGTCTACAACCACAAAGATTGAATCCCTCCCACGCTTACTTCTAGGTAAACCCAACACAAAATCCATAGAAATATCAACCCATGGTGAACTAGGGATAGGTAGGGGTGTGTAAAGGCCATTTGGCTGAACTCTTGATTTTGCTTGCCTACAAGTGACACACCTACCACAAATTCGCTCAACATCTCGTTTCATGTGGGGCCAAAAGAAGTGCTCTTGCAACATAACTAGGGTCTTAGCAACTCCAAAATGTCCCATCAACCCTCCCCCGTGGGACTCTCTAACTAGCAAATCTCTCAAAGAACAATTAGGTACACACAACCTATGCTCCCTAAACAAGAAACCCTCATGCCTGTAAAATTTTCCTTCAGCAGATTTTTCACAAACACCATAAATTTCCCCAAAATCATGGTCAGCAGAATACAGCTCCTTTATGTGTTCAAACCCAAGTAATTTAGCATCAAGAGTGGAGATTAGGGCATACCTGCGAGAAAGGGCATCAGCAACCACATTCTCCTTACCTTGTTTATACCGAATGACATAAGGAAATGTCTCAATGAACTCAACTCATCGTGCATGTCTCTTGTTGAGCTTGTGTTGGCCTCTCAAATGTTTCAAGGATTCATGATCTGTGCGAATCACAAACTCCTTTGGCCACAAATAGTGCTGCCATGTTTCTAAAGCTTGCACTAGTGCATACAATTCTTTGTCATAGGTGGGGTAATTGAGGGCAGCCCTACTTAGCTTTTCGCTAAAGTATGCAAGCGGTCTCCCATCCTGCATAAGAACAGCGCCAATACCTATTCCAGAAGCATCACATTCAACTTCAAAAGTGTTAGAAAAGTTAGGCAAAGCAAGTAAAGGAGCATGAGTAAGCTTGTATTTCAGTAACTGAAATGCCTCCTCTTGAGCTTCACCCCATTTAAATGTCACATTCTTTTTGATAACTTCTGTAAGTGGTGCGGCGATGGTGCTAAAATTTTTCACAAACCTCCTGTAGAAGCTAGCAAGTCCATGGAAACTTCTAACATTACCTATAGTTGTCGGGGTCGGCCACTCTTGGATGGCTTTGATCTTTTCTTCATCCACCTGAATTCCTGTAGCACTTACAACAAAGCCTAGGAAAACAAGCTTATCGGTGCAGAAAGTACACTTACTGAGGTTAGCATATAAATTCTGTGTCCTAAGAACATCCAAAACAGAATGCAAATGCAAAACATGGTCATGCAAATTCTTACTATAAATAAGAATATCATCAAAATACACAACAACAAATTTTCCAATGAAAGCACGCAATACATGATTCATTAAGCGCATGAAAGTGCTAGGGGCATTAGTTAATCCAAAAGGCATAACTAACCACTCATACAATCCATGTTTAGTTTTAAAAGCAGTTTTCCACTCATCTCCTTCTTTCATACGTATCTGATGATACCCACTTTTAAGATCAATCTTGGAAAACACACAAGAACCATGCAATTCATCTAACATGTCATCTAAACGAGGAATGGGATGTCGATATTTTACCGTTATATTGTTGATGGCTCGACAGTCAACACACATCCTCCATGTTCCATCCTTCTTGGGAACTAGAATCACTGGAACAGCACAAGGGCTCATGCTTTCTCTCACATGCCCTTTCTCCATCAATTCCTCAACTTGCCTTTGCAATTCCTTTGTTTCATCAGGATTACTTCTGTATGCTGGTCGATTTGGTATTGAAGCACCTGGAACAAAGTCAATCTGATGTTCTATCCCTCGAATAGGTGGTAAACCATGTGGTACCTCCTCAGGAAACACATCCTCAAATTCCTGCAAAATAGACACAACAACACTTGGCAATGAAGAATCAAGTTGGTTAGTATTTAAAAGAGCCTCCTTATACATGAGTAAAATCATGGGCTGTTTTGTAACCAATGCTCTCTTAACCTCACTTTTTTTTGCATAAAAATTATTTTGTTTTCTCTCACTTGATTCCCCACTTTTCTCTCCTTGTCTCTCTTTTTCCTCACTCTCATTCATCTTTTCACTCTCCTTTTGCTCACTCATTTTCTTTTTGTCACTCAATTTTTGCAACCTCACTTGATCTTCATACACTTGCTTTGGTGTCAATGGCGCTAGAGTGATTGTTCGTTGACGGAATGTGAATGAATACTTGTTGGTGAAGCCATCATGCTGCACCCGCCGATCAAATTGCCAAGGCCTTCCTAGAAGGAGGTGTCCAGCTTGCATGGGAACCACATCACACAACACCTCATCTTCATACTTGCCAATGCGAAATGAGACCAGTACTTGTTTTGTAACCCTCACTTCACCACTATCATTCAACCATTGCAACTTGTATGGACAAGGATGCCTAAGCGTTGTAAGCCCCAGCTTGGCAACCATGGAAGCACTAGCAACATTAGTACAACTACCTCCATCAATAATGACACTACATACCTTGTCTCTCACATGACAATGAGTGTGAAAGATGTTCTCTCGCTGCACCTCTTCTTCCTCTTCTTTTGCTTGCAAATTCAGGACTCGCCTTGTGACTAGTGCAAGCATCTCACCAGATTCTGGCCCATACTCATTGTCAGAAGCATCTTCCAATGGTGGCATGTCAGCAAGATCATCTTCATCTTTAGAATCTATCTCTCCACTTTCTCGAATCACCATAACTCTCTTGTTTGGACACTGGCTAGCTATGTGTCCTCGCCCCTGACATTTGAAACACCTTATCTCACTAGAATGAGACTTAGTAGGAGTTGTTTTACCTTGAGGTGGTGCGGCTGTGGTGGCTGGTTTTGGTGTAGATGATGTAGTGGGTTGGTCTTCTTTCTTTGGATAGTTCGACCTCCAAGGTGTTGTACTTGGATTGTGTGGGCTCGGTCTTGGCCTCGAACTTGAACTACCCTTCTTGAGCTGCCTCTCAACTTTGATTGCCATATGAACCAAATCCTCCAATTCCACATAATGGTGTAGTTCGATTGGGTCAGCAATCTCTCGGTTCAACCCATTCAAAAACCTTGCCATGGTTGCCTCCCGATCCTCTTCAACATTGGCTCTAATCATAGCCATCTCCATCTCCTTGTAATACTCATCAACACTTCTGTAGCCCTGACGAAGACCCTGCAACTTAAGGTAGAGATCTCGATAATAATGAGGTGGTACAAACCGTCGCCTCATCACCCTCTTCATGGCCTCCCATGTGTCAATAGGACGATCTCCACTCCGCCTCCTGTTGATGCACAACTGATCCCACCAAACAATAGCATAATCAGTAAACTCAATGGCAGCAAGTTTTACCTTCTTCATGTCGGAGTAGTTATGACAATAAAAAACTAGCTCCATTTTCTTCTCCCACTCAAGGTATGCTTCAGGATCACTCTTCCCCTGAAATACTGGGATTCTCATTTTGATATTTCCCAAATAATTATCAACCTGGTTCCTATCTTCTCTATTCCCACCATACCTCCTATGGTTACCCGCCGACATCCTATCAAACTCATCATCAGAAACTACCCCTTCTAAATCCCCTTCATTCTCATCCTCCCTTTGGTGCACCCTATTCCTCCTTGGTCTCCGTTGTGCCCCTTCTTCTACCCTATCCAACCGCTTATGTATCTGTTCACACTCCTCCCTCAACATCCTCCTCATCTCCCCCATAATGGCTTGAAGTTGTAGATTTGGAACTGTAGGTGGTGGATTGTCATTGCCTGTATTTCTTTCTGTATTTTGTGACATGATGGAAAATCTGCAAAACAATAAGGTTAGATAGTTATAGAAAGGACCTCACTGCACTCCCTCCCGTGTTTCACTCAAAGAAAATGGTCACTCAAGTACACTCGTGTTTCACTCAATGATGGCTTTTACCCTCAAATAAGCTCACACCACTGCCCTTTTCCACTCTATTCTTCTTTAAGCTCTTTGAAAACTAATGAAACGGTGATATGGAGGTTCAAGCAGCCAATCCTACCAAACAAACCAAACGAAAACCGATGAAAAAGTGGCGAAAACTGGTGATTTTTGGAACACTTGTGTGGGGTTTTGGGAAAAAGGCCCCTAGACCATGGGGCACAAGAATAGAACAAAATTTTTTAAGAGGGGTTTCCAGACTGTTTTCTTTTCTTCTTCTTTCTTTCTATTTTCTTTTTTAAATGCAGGTACAAGACACAAGAAGAATCAGATTGGTGGAACGACAACAATTAGAAAACAATAAGAAAAAGAGAACTACTTCAATCCCAATTTCGGATTTCACAATAAGAAAAAGAGAACTCAATCCCAATTCGGATTTTACAACAAGAACAAGAGAAAAACTCGAACCCAATTCAGATTTTCACAATAAGAACAAGAGAAACTCAACCCAATTTCAGATTTCACAATAAGAACAAGATAAAACTCAAAGCCCTAATTCACGTTAGGAACCCTAATTCATGATTTCAGAAACGAAAAGAAAAGAAAACAGGGGATTACAAAGGACCCTAATTCACGATTACAAAGGAATTGAAACTTTGTGTAGACTAGTTTCGGATTTCAAGGGATTTCACAAAGAACTAATGTAAACAAGGAAATAAGAACACGATTTGAACAAAGAAACAATCTGGAATAAAGAGATTAACTATAATGGTTTCAGATTTTTTTAGAAGGAAAACAAGAACAAAGACTAAGAAAATCAAGAACAAGAATAGATAGATAGATTTTTTTTTTTTTTTTTTGATTTCAGAAACCCTAAAATTGAAATACGAATAAAATAGAAACACAAATGAAGGAATAAAAAAAAAGGATAGGCCAAACCGAATGATCCTAAGCTCTGATACCAACTGATACGAACCACACCAACATTGTGATGAAACCCGACACCAAATATGGCACAACCACCAAGAACACACGAAATTTGGGGATGAAGAACCGCGACCCAATGCTTAGCCAAGCACGAACCTTGGTATGAGGAAGACGCCACAAACGGGGATGGAATCCGTTTGATAAGTCAGGATGAACGCCACAAGGAACCCCTTGATAAGTTCAAAAGTTTCTTCAAGAACTCAAGAAGAAATAAACTCACAATTTTTCATTCAAAGTAATCTGATTTTCCAATTGTTTTGGCAGTCCTAATAAGGACGAAATTTGCACACACACAAGCCCCTTGGTCTTCCTAATGAAACCCTAACAAGCACAACAAAGAAGACCCTTCGGCTCACACAAGTCAAGTGTTTGACTTTTACAAAATAAACAAAGACCAAATAACAAAAATAACGTGAATAAATTAAAAATACAAGATGACAAATACAATAAGACTCATGAAGCTCCTAAACTTAGTCAACTTTGATGAGTAAGACAAGTCTTTGTTCTCCTTCAGTGTTGACCACGGTCTCCTCTTGTTTTAGGACTCTGTGGACTAGGCTGTTAAGTTCTTCCTTGAATCTCTTGGCTCGTGCCCTCGTCACTGGACCAACTGGAACTTGACTTGGGACTTGGGTCTTGGTGTCCTCATCATCCTTTACATACAACTCATCATACTGCTCCACTGTATAAGTTGTTCTAACAATAAAAAAATGGGTTGATTTGGTGTACCTATCCACAATCACCCACATAGAATCATGTTGCCCTACTGTCCTCGGCAATCCAACCACGAAGTCCATGATGCTATCTTCCCATTTCCACTTTGGAATCCCTAAAGGCTCTAGCAACCCTGCTGGCCTTTGATGTTCAGCCTTCACCTATGATAGGTTAAACACATGGCCACATAATCCAACCTATCCTTCTTCATCCTTGGCCACCAATATAGAGTCCTTAGATCTTGGTACATCTTCGTCATACCCGGATGTAGAGAATAGGGAGTGGTATAAGACTCATCTAGAATCTCTTGCCTGATACCAGAATCCATCGGAATGCAAATCCAACCTTTATATCTTAGCAAATCAATCTCAGAAATAGAAAAATCTCTCGCAAATCCAGCTAAGACATCCTCCTTGTGCTTTCTCAAATGTGGATCCTCCTTCTGAGCTTTTTTGATCCTCTCAAGGAGCGTGGACTAAAGAGTGATATTGGCTAGCTGACCAACCACCAATTCAATTCCTGCTCTCTTCATCTCTTTAGCTAACTTTTCTGATATCTGTCTCGCACTAAACAATTGCTCTGGCCCCTTTCGACTCAATGCGTTGACCACCACATTGGCCTTTCCTAGATTGTACAAGATCTGACAATCGTAGTCCTTCACCAATTGTAGCCAACGCCTTTGGTGCATATAAAGATCCTTTTGAGTAAATAAATACTTCAAACTTTTATGGTCGGTGTATATTTCGTACTTCTCTCCATATAGGTAGTGCCTCCATATCTTCAGTGTGAATATCACTGCTGCCAGTTCCAGATTGTAATGACCCAAATTTGCTAATAAGGCTTAGGGCCTTGATTAGCGTGCCTAGAAGGCAATAAGTGATTTACTGTCATAATATGTGAATTTGTGTGAATATGTGATTCGTGATGCATGTTTTGGTGGATTAAATATGCATGTGGGTCCCGTTAGGTTATTAGGGGCATGTTTGTAATTCACATGCATGTGATGAATGTGAATAAATGTGATAATTGTGATATATCTGTGTTGCACGATCCGAGACAGTCCTAGGGAGCGGTTAGTTGGAAAGTCACAACGAGGTCGAATATCATACTTGGGGTGAGTCGAGGGGCATTTCGGGTATTAGACAATTTATGGGGTTATCGAGTTATGGAAATAAATATTTGGAGATATATTTGAGGTTAGAATGTTTAGGAGGGAATATTGGGGAAATTTACTATTTTGCCCTCGGGGACGTTTTTGGCACCCTGAGCTTTGAGGTAACCTTAGAAGCTTAAGTTGAATAAAACAAAGTTAAGGAAACACTCAGAATTTAGGAACCGACCCACCCACTCTAATTCTCTCTCTCATCTTCTTCCTTGGAAGCTTGGAGTTTATTTTTGTGAAAACTAATTGGAAATTAAGAATCAAGTTAGAACTTTGGAGGCTAGGAGCTTGGAGCTCAGGAGATCAACTCAGAGACTCAATTAAGCAAGGGTAAGCTTTTAAATTATTTGAATTGTGCTTGAAATTTCTGCTGGTGTGTTAAGAGTTTTGCATGTTGGAGAGATGAAAATTCATCCTTGAGTTTGATGAGGATTTGAGCTAGAATTCTTGTTAGGTTTTGTTGTTGAAGCTATAGTATAACCTCTGTGATGATTAGTTTGGATTGTTGGCTTGATTTTGGGATTAATTGGATTGGTTTTTGAGGTGAAAATGGTGAGTTTTTCTGGGCTCGAGGTGTAACGACCCAAATTTGCTAATAAGGCTTAAGGGCCTTGATTAATGTGCCAGGAGGGCATTAATGGAATAATTATGATTTAATGAGTAATTATATGTCTAATAATGTTTATATGATATTTGATTATATTATGTGATGATATGATATGTGATATATGTGAGCACCACATTACTATGTGGACAGGTTTGTTGAGCACGACTCAGGACGATTCTAGGGCCAGATAGTGGGAAAAGTCACAACGGGGTTTAAGATATGACTTTGGACAAGTCGGGGGTATTTTTAGATAGCGGATAGTGATTTGGGTTATCGGGTCATGAAAATAAATATATGGAGATATATTTGTGGTTAGAATGTCTAGGCAGGAAAATTGGGGGATTTTACCATTTTGGCCTCGGGGACGGTTCCGGCACCCCGAGCCTCGGGATTGATTTAATATGTGAGATAGACCTTAGGAAGCTTTTAGAAGAAAACATAAACCGACTTTAACTTAGCTTCAGCTCTCTCTCTCTCTCACGTTCAAGAGGAACAAAGGGGAAAGAAAACACAGAGAATTGAAGGGGGAAATAAGCTGGAATTTTGAGATTTGAGGTGAGAATTTGGAGGTCGCTTAGGGAGTTATCAAGCATCAAAACAGGGTTAAGGTAAGCTCTTAATTTTCTTCTCTGTGGTTAGAATTCTGGACTTTGATTAAGTGTTGAAACAAGTATAGTTTTGGTGTTTTAAGGCAGAATTAAAGAAGGGAATTTGGGGACTTGACTTGGCTACAGCTTGGTGAAGTGGTTCTACAACAAAGGTGAGTTTTAACTTCTGGTTTGAAGGTTTTGGATTGAGTTTGAGTGGCTGGTTTGAGTGTTTGTAGCACTTGGGTTTCAGAGTTGGAAAAGAGGAGATTATAGTGTGCTAGGCTGTGTTTTCTTGGGAATTATGTTGTTTAGATCATGCTAAAGAAGTTGGGAATTAATTGGTTAAGAGTTAGGAAGTTTTGGGATGGTTTAAGGTAAGGTTTTGAGTTTTGAAATGGTGTAAAATCTGGGTTCGAAGAGGAGGGCCGCGGCTCTGTTCTAGAGCGCCGCGGCCCTAGCATGCAAAGAAGACAAGGGGGCTCGGCCAAGGGGGCGCGCCGCGGCGCCCAAGGCAAGGGCCGCGGCGCGTGTGTGGTTCAGTGAGGGAATAGGTTCTGTTTTGAGGAAGGGTTGCGGCTAGGCTTTGGGGGCTGCAGCCCTTGGTTGTACACTTGAGATTTTGAAGGTTTTAAGCACGGGGGAGTGGTCTAGTGTGCTCGGGTTTGGTTTCACCACCGTGCTTGGTGGAATTAGGAGTCCCGGGAGTTAGTTTTGTAACTGGGAACCTATATTTGAGTATTTATGAAACCCTATACTTTGGTTGTGGCTAGGTGATAAAAGCTTGGGCTCGGGAACGGATCGTGCTTGAGGGGCGTTGCTCGTAATTTGATAACCGTACAGATTAAAGGTAAGAAAACTGCACCTGGTTAAATATATGTGATGGGACTAAGGACTCCCTATTGTAGAAGCTTGAAAAGATGGTATTATGCCATGCAAGCCATTTAGTGAACTAACGGCCTAAGGGTGCCGAGAGTCTCACTAGCGCACAGGGCGCGGCTCGGCCACTGGTAGCCGAGGACATCTTAATATGCACTGAGCTTGGTTTAAACGGGCCAGAGTCAGTGGGTTAAACAGAGGGTGCGGCCTAAGTCGTCGGCCCTGAATATTATGTGATGTGAACATTATATGTGATAGAATGTATCTTGTATTGGATTGTATATGCTGAATGTCTGTTGTGGATTATCTGATGAGTATACATGCTTACTGAGCTATTTGTCTGTTGTTATTGTTTGAGTTATTTATGATGTTTTCTTGCTGGGCCTTGGCTCACGGGTGCTACGTGGTGCAGTAAAGGCAAGGGCAAGTTAGATCAGCCCTGATTGGAGAGCTCAGCGAGCGGAATGTACATAGCCAGGTGCTCGGTCGCCATGGTTGAGGTCTAGGCAAGGACATGGAACCTGAAGACTGTCTGTTTTGCCTTAGTATGGCTAGTGGTTTCTCATGTACTTTTGGGAGTCTGTAAACTTTCTTTAACTTCGCTTTTGTATGGGATCCCATGTTACTACAGTTTAAATACGTTAAATGAGTTTTTTGAGACCAAAACCTTTTTAACCAAGTCCTGCACCTTTATAAGTACACGTTTTCAAATTAATGACTTGATTAGCAAGTCCTGCACCTTTATAAGTACACAGTGTAACGGTCTTGGCTATCCAGGGCGTTACACGAGGGGTTTTTCTGGCGCTGTTCTTGCTGAGTCGCGACCCCTTAGAATATAGGGGCGTCTGGAATTGGAGGCACACCGCGGCGCCCTTCAGGAAGGGTCACAGCGTGTGTAGGCTAATTTGAGGCAGGGCCTTGGGTTGAGCTGGGGGTCGCGGCATGAGTTCCTAGGACCGCAGTGCTTAGTGCATTTTTGGGTTCTAAAGAGGTTTTAGGCTCGGGAATTCAATAGTTAAGGCTCGGGATGGATTTTATCACCCGGATTGATAGAATTCAATGTCCCAGAGACTAGAATTATGACCCAAAGCTATTCAATGGATTAGAACTTGATGGGTGGAAATTGATAATGCGTTGTGACTAGGGTTTCGGCGAGGCTCGGACTAGGGGACTCTGCTCGGGACATCGGTGCATGGAAAGCTTGGGACACAAGTAAGAAAACTACTGTTCCCATATGACTGAGTTGTAGGGCTCAGCCCTATATGACTGTGTTGCAGGGCATAGCCCTTTGATTGAATTTATATGTGTTTAAGTATCTATTTAGTTATTATGTGTACATATAAATGAATGAATGGCGATGGCCGAGAATGGTGAAGGCCGGGAATGGCGAAGGCCGAGAACGGCAAGGGGCCGGGAGCAGCGTTTAGCACGCGGAGTGCGAGTTGCCAGGGCGAGACCCCAAAGGATACCTGGGATATCCTCACGGTGTGGATCGCGAACCCAGGGCCTGGTAAAGCGCTTGGGACGGCATGGCCGTACGTGTATAGCCTGTTGATGGCTTGTTTATATGTTAAGTGTTTGATATGCATATATTATCTGCTTGTGAGGGTTTTCTTGTTGGGCTATGGCTCACGGGTGCTCTATGGTGCAAGTAAAGGCAAGGGGAAAGTCGACCAACCTTAAGTATGGTGAGCGTGATGAGCGGCGCGTACATGTCTAGTCTCCTTGGCTGCCACGACCAGGGGTACTTTTGGGGGATGATTGTACTAAACTTAAATTTTGTCGTTTAGCCGACTCTGGTTATATTTTTGAATTGTAAATATTTCTAAACAATATTTTTGGGATCCCACATGTTAAACGCTTTATAATTTTCAATGAATGATTTATTTTCAAGTTTATGACTCTGATTATGGTTTAATTACACGTTTTTCCTAAAACCTCGATTAGCAAGTTAATTGCACATTTTAAACTCACTTAGTAATGGCTCTAAGGTAGTAGGGCGTTACAACTTGGTATCAGAGCGAGCCAAGGTTTATGGTTTCTGGAGAATGACCGAACATGTACGCTCACTGTCAGTGGCAAGCTCGAGTCAGGGTTGGTTGGTAATAATTGACTCATATGTTGAAATATGTGCTTAAATGCTCTGTTTGCCTGCTTATTTGTGTGTTATGTGGATTGTTGCTCATGGTTGACTGATGTGATTGGGAGATGGTTTTGGATGTTGTTATCATGCCTGATGAGCGGCGTCATTGATTGCAGGCATATTTGTTGAGATGCCTCGACAATCATCTAGACTCCGCGATAGTCAGGCCGAGGATGATAACCAGGGTCAAGACCCTCCACCTGCCCCACAGAATTGGCAACAGATGTTTGCCGAAATGGAAGCAAGATTGCAACGAACAGAAGAAGAGCTCGGACAGTTGAGGCAACATGCCCCTCCACAGGTCACTGGGTTGCCAATTCAGCAGGTTATGGTGCCAGTGCCAGTTCAACCTGTTGTGGAGAACAGGTGGGAACCTTTATATGAGAGGTTCAGAAAGCAGCATCCTCCCACCTTTGAGGGTGGACCAAACCCACTGCGGGCAGAGCAATGGATGAATATGATTTCCTCTATTCTCAATTTTATGAGGGTTGAGGGGAACGAGAGGGTAGCTTGTGCAAGCTACCTGTTTAGAGAGGATGCCCGCATCTGGTGGGATGTAGTAGTTCAGAGGAGAAATGTGACAACTATGACCTGGGAAGAGTTCGGGAACATCTTCAACGAGAAGTATTATAGTGTTGCAGTTTGAGTTGTGAAGGTTGATGAGTTTATCAACTTGACCTAGAACCAGTTCACCGTGACAGAGTATGCTCTGAAATTTGTTTGCGCCAGATTTAGTGCCAATAGATGCGGCAAGAAGAGATAGATTCGTACGGGGATTGAATGTCATGATCGCCCGTGATGTGAAGATCACCTTGGATCCAGAGACTACTTGATGAGGACACCAAGACCCAAGTCCCAAGTCAAGTTCCAGTTGGTCCAGTGACGAGGGCCCGAGCCAAGAAATTCAAGGAAGAACTTAACAGCCTAGCCTAGTCCACAGAGTCCTAAAACAAGAGGAGACCGTGGTCAACACTGAAGGAGAACAAAGACTTGTCCTACTCATCAAAGTTGACTAAGTTTAGGAGCTTCATGAGTCTTATTGTATTTGTCATCTTGTATTTTTAATTTATTCACGTTTTTTTGTTATTTGGTCTTTGTTTATTCTTGTACAAGTCAAACTGATACGAACCACGCCAACAAGTGTGACGAAACCCGACACCAAATATGGAACAGCCACCAAGAACACACGAGATTGGAATGGAACCGCGACCCAATGCTTAGCCAAGCACGAACCTTGGTATGAGGAAGACGCCACAAACGGGGATGGAATTCGTTTGATAAGTCAGGATGAACGCCACAATATCATGGAGGATTCAAGTAGCAAATCAAACTAGAACAAACCAAACGAACATAGAAAAACTGATGAAAAATGATGATTTTTGGAACACTTGTGTGGGGTTTTGGCAAAAAGGCCTCTAGACCATGGGGAACAAGAATAGAACAAAATTTTTTTAAGACAGGTTTCCAGACTCTTTTTTTTTTTTTTTTAGAATTCGGATCCTCTTGGTTTTCTTTTTCTTTCTTTTCTTTCTTTCTTCTTTTCTTTTCTTTTTCTCAAATGCAGATACAAGGAACAATTCAAAAACAAAATGAATCGGTTTTCACAAGAGAAACAATAGAGACTCAAAAAGAAAAGAGAAACAATGCAGATTCAGATTTCACAAAAAAGAAAAGAGAAAACTCAACCCACATTCGGATTTAACACTATGAATAAGAGAATATCAATCCCAATTCAGATTTACTCAATCCCAATTCAGATTTCACAATAAGAACAAGGGAACTCAATTCCAATTTCGAATTTCACAACAAGAACAAGAGAAACCCAAGGCAAAATTCGGATTTCAAAACAAAATAGCAAGAGTAACTCAATGAAAATTCAGATTCCACAATTAGAACAAGAGAAACTCAAAGCCCTAATTCATGTTAAGAACCCTAAAACAAGCTCTAGAATAGTTTCGGATTTCACAACAAATAAGGGAAACAAGGAAACAATTGCAACAAGGAAATTAACAAGCTCTAGAATAGAAAAACATGGCTAGATGAACACGAATTGAATATAGAGGAATACGAATTGATTTTTTTTTTTTTTCTTCAGAAATCCTAATATAATAACACGAACTGAATAGAACTTAAAGAACTTAAAGAAGAATATGAGTTGAAAAAGGCAGAGGTGTGAGCCTATTAGAGGGTAAAAGCCATTGAAATTGAGTGAAACACGAGGGGATTTGAGTGAAAATATTGTTCGAGCGAAACACGTGAGGGAGTGTGGTGAGGTCTTTTCTCCATATTATTCTAACCTTATTTTGCAGATTTCCATCATGGCACAAAATCCAGAGAAAGATGCAAGCAATGATATTCCGCCACCTGAGGTTCCGAATCTACAAATGCAAGCATTAATTGGGGAGATGCGAAGGATGATGAGGGCGGAGTGTGAGCAGATACATGAGAGGTTGGATAGGGTAGAAGAGGGAACGCAATGGAGGGCACGGAGGAACAGGGTGCAACAACGGGCTGTTGAGGGTGAAAGAGAAGAGTTCGATCAATGAGGGAAAATTAGTGATGAGGACACCAAGACTAAAAATCCAAGTCAAGTTCCAGTTGATCCAAGTCAAGAGGGGAGGAATGATGAGGACACCAGTTTAGGAGCTTGATCAATATTTAGCTTCCTGTAATGAGTCTTTTTATTTTTAATCACGTTTTTTATTTAGTCTTTGTTTTGTGATAAGTCAAACATTTGACTTGTGTGAGTCCAATAGTCATTTTGTCTTTAATTTTCGGTTTTTATTAGGAAGACAAAGGGTTGTCTTTAAATTTCAGTTTTCATTAGGAAGACAAAGGGTTGTCTTTATTTTTCGGTTTCATTAGGAAGACAAAAGGCTTGTCTTTAATATTTCGGTTTTTAGGAAGACAAAGGGGCTTGTATTGATGTAATTTTTGGCTATATAAGGCCTTGAAAACATTTGGAAAAAATCAGATTATGTTGAATGAAATTGTGAGTTTATTTCTTCTTGAGTTCTTGAAGAAACTTTTGAACTTATCAAGGAGATTCCTTGTGGCGTTCATCCTGACTTATCAAACGGATTCCATCCCCGTTTGTGGCGTCTTCCTCATACCAAGGTTCGTGCTTGGCTAAGCATTGGGTCGCGGTTCCATTCCAACCACGTGTGTTCTTGGTGGCTGTTCCATATTTGGTGTCGGGTTTCGTCACACTTGTTGGCGTGGTTCGTATCAATTAGAGAGAAAACAAAATAATTTTTATGCAAAAAAAAGTGAGGTTAAGGAGGCTCTTTTAAACACTAACCAACTTGATGCTAACAAGGGTCGTCACAAGCAGGTTTTTGATCCCGGTGATTGGGTACGGTTACACATGAGGAAAGAGCGATTCCCAGCACAAAGACGTTCCAAATTGCTACCTCGAGGAGATGGGCCGTTTCAAGTGCTAGAAAGGATCAATGACAATGCCTACAGACTCGATTTACCAGGTGAGTATACTGTTAGTACTACTTTTAATGTTTCTGATTTGAGTCCTTTTGATGCAGGTGACGATTTGAGGTCAAATCTTTCTCAAGAGGGGGGGAATGATGAGGACACCAAGACTAAAAATCCAAGTCAAGTTCCAGTTGATCCAAGTCAAGAGGGGAGGAATGATGAGGACACCAGTTTAGGAGCTTGATCAATATTTAGCTTCCTGTAATGAGTCTTTTTATTTTTAATCACGTTTTTTATTTAGTCTTTGTTTATTTTGTGATAAGTCAAACATTTGACTTGTGTGAGTCCAATAGTCCTTTTGGACTTTAATTTTCGATTTTATTAGGAAGACAAAAAGCTTGTCTTTAATTTCGGTTTTTATGTGGAAGACAAATGGGTTGTCCTTAATTTTTCGGTTTCATTAGGAAGACCAAGGGTCTTGTTTTCATGTAATTTTCGTCCTTATAAGGACTGCCAAAACAATGTGAAAAGGCAGATTATGTTGAATGAAAATTGTGAGTTTATTTCTTCTTGAGTTCTTGAAGAAACTTTTGAACTTATCAAGGAGATTCCTTGTGGCGTTCATCCTGACTTATCAAACGGATTCCACCCCCGTTTGTGGCGTCTTCCTCATACCAAGGTTCGTGCTTGGCTAAGCATTGGGTCGCGGTTCCATTCCAATCTCGTGTGTTCTTGGTGGCTGTTCCATATTTGGTGTCAGGTTTCGTCACACTTGTTGGCGTGGTTCGTATCACAAACACTTGACTTGTGTGAGCCCAAGAGTCTTTCTTTGTTGTGCTTGTTAGGGTTTTCATTAGGAAGACAAAAGGTTGTCTTTAATTTTCGGTTTTCATTAGGAAGACCAAGGGGTTTGTGTGTGTGGAATTTTCGTCCTTATTAGGACTGCCAAAACAATTGGAAAATCAGATTATGTGGAATGAAAATTGTGAGTGTTTTTCTTCTTGAGTTCTTGAAGAAACTTTTGAACTTATCAAGGGGTTCCTTGTGGCGTTCAACCTGACTTATCAAACGGATTCCCATCCCCGTTTGTGGCGTCTTCCTCATACCAAGGTTCGTGCTTGGTTAAGCATTGGGTCGCGGTTCTTCATCCCCAATTTCGTGTGTTCTTGGTGGCTGTGCCATATTTGGTGTCGGGTTTCATCACAGTGTTGGTGTGGTTCGTATCAGTTGGTATCAGAGCTTAGGATCATCCGGTTTGGCCTATCCTTTTTCATTTGTTTTTTTTTCTATTCAATTCGTGTTCTTATTTTAGGGTTTCTGAAAAAAAAAAAAATCAATTCGTGTTCCTATAATCAATTTGTGTTCATCTAGTCGTGTTTTTTTTCTATTCTAGAGCTTGTTAATTTCAATTGTTTCAATTGTTTCCCTTATTTGTCGTGAAATCCGAAACTATTCTAGAGCTTGTTGAAATCATGAATTAGGGCTTTGAGTTTTTCTCTTGTTCTAATTGTGGAATCTGAATTTTCATTGAGTTCTCTTGCTGTTTTGTTTTGAAATCCGAATTTTGCCTTGGGTTTCTCTTGTTCTTGTTGTGAAATCCGAAATTGGAATTGAATTCTCTTGTTCTTATTGTACAATCCGAATTTGGCCTTGAGTCTCTAATGTTCTTATTGTGAAATCTGATTTGGCATCGAGTTTCTCTTGTTTTATTGTGAAATCTGATTTGCCATCGAGTTTCTATTGTTTTATTGTGAAATCTGAATTGACAGTGAGTTTCTCTTGTTTTTCATTGTGAAAATCCGAATTTGCATTGAGATTCTGATGAAGACACCAAGACCCAAGTATCAAGTCAAGTTCCAGTTGGTCCAGTGACGAGGGCACGAGCCAAGAGATTCAAGGAAGAACTTAACAGCCTAGTCCACAAAGTCCTAAAACAAGAGGAGACCGTGGTCAACATTGAAGGAGAACAAAGACTTGTCTTACTCATCAAAGTTGACTGAGTTTAGGAGCTTAATGAGTCTTTTTATTTTTAGTCACGTTTTGTAGTCTTTGTTTATTTTGTGATAAGTCAAACATTTGACTTGTGTGAGTCCAATAGTCCTTTTGTATTTAATTTTCGGTTTTCATGAGGAAGACAAAAAGCTTGTCTTTAATTTTGGTTTTCATTAGGAAGACAAAGGGGCTGTCCTTAATTTTTCGGTTTCATTAGGAAGACCAAGGGTCTTGTTTTCATGTAATTTTCGTCCTTATAAGGACTGCCAAAACATTTGGAAAAAATCAGATTATGTTGAATGAAATTGTGAGTTTATTTCTTCTTGAGTTCTTGAAGAAACTTTTGAACTTATCAAGGAGATTCCTTGTGGCGTTCATCCTGACTTATCAAACGGATTCCATCCCCGTTTGTGGCGTCTTCCTCATACCAAGGTTCGTGCTTGGCTAAGCATTGGGTCGCGGTTCCATTCCAATCTCGTGTGTTCTTGGTGGCTGTTCCATATTTGGTGTCGGGTTTCGTCACACTTGTTGGCGTGGTTCGTATCAGATTCTCTTGCTCTTTTGTGAAATCCGAGTTGTTTTGTTTTCGAATCCAAGTCTGATTTTTTTTTCTTGTGTCTTTGTACCTGCGTTTGAGGATCAAGAGGAAAGAAAAGACAGAAA
The DNA here is from genome assembly GCF_963169125.1 of Humulus lupulus. NCBI lineage: Eukaryota > Viridiplantae > Streptophyta > Magnoliopsida > Rosales > Cannabaceae > Humulus > Humulus lupulus. Next base: position 160,041,553 of record NC_084802.1, on the reverse strand, counting down.
GAAGAAGAAGAAAAGAAAACCAAGAGGATCTGAGACCAAAAAAAAAAAAAAAAGAGTCTGGAAACCTCTCTTAAAAAAATTTGTTCTATTCTTGTTCCCTATGGTCTAGAGGCCTTTTTGCCAAAACCCCACACAAGTGTTCCAAAAATCATCAATTTTCGCCAATTTTTCATCGGTTTTCGTTTGGTTTGTTTGGTAGGATTGGCTGCTTGAACCTCCATATTACTGTTTGATTAGTTTTGAAAGAACTTAAAGAAGAATACGAGTGGAAAAAGGCAGAGGTGTGAGCTTATTTGAGGGTAAAAGCCATCAAAGTTGAGTGAAACATGAGTGGACTTGAGTGACATTTTTTGAGTGAAAACACATGAGGGAGTGTGGTGAGGTCTTTTCTATAACTGTTCTAACCTTATTTTTGCAGTTTTTCAATCATGTCACAAAATACAGAAAGAAATGCAGGCAATGACGCTCCACCACCTACTGTTCCAAATCTACACATTGAAGCTTTAATGGGGGAGATGAGGAGGATGTTGAGGGAGGAGTGTGAACAAATACATGAGAGGTTGGATAGGGTAGAAGAGGGAACACAACGGAGGCCACGGAGGAATAGGATGCACCAAAGGGAGGATGAGAATGAAGGGGATTTGGAAGGGGTAATTTCTGATGATGAGTTTGATAGGATGTCGGCGGGTAACCATAGGAGGTATGGCGGGGATAGAGAAGCTAGGAACCAGGTAGATAATTATTTGGGAAATATCAAAATGAGAATTCCAGCATTTCAGGGAAAGAGTGATCCTGAAGCATACCTTGAGTGGGAGAAGAAGATGGAGCTAGTTTTTGATTGTCACAACTACTCCGACATGAAGAAGGTAAAACTTGCTGCCATTGAGTTTACTGATTATGCTATTGTTTGGTGGGATCAGTTGTGCATCAACAGGAGGCGGAGTGGAGATCATCCTATTGACACATGGGAGGCAATGAAGAGGGTGATGAGGCGACGGTTTGTACCACCTCATTATTATCGAGATCTGTACCTTAAGTTGTAGGGTCTTCGTCAGGGCTACAGAAGTGTTGATGAGTATTACAAGGAGATGGAGATGGCTATGATTAGAGCCAATGTTGAAGAGGATCGGGAGGCAACCATGGCAAGGTTTTTGAATGGGTTGAACCGAGAGATTGCTGACCCAATCGAGCTACACCATTATGTGGAATTGGAGGATTTGGTTCATATGGAAATCAAAGTTGAGAGGCAGCTCAAGAAGGGTAGTACAAGTTCGAGGCCAAGACCGAGCCCACACAATTCAAGTACAACACCTTGGAGGTCAAACTATCCAAAGAAAGAAGACCAACCCACTTCATCATTTGCACCAAAACCAGCCACCACAGCCACACCACCTCAAGGTAAAACAACTCCTACTAAGTCTCATTCTAGTGAGATAAGGTGTTTCAAATGTCAGGGGCGAGGACACATAGCTAGCCAGGGTCCAAACAAGAGAGTTATTGATACGAACCACACCAACATTGTGATGAAACCCGATACCAAATATGGAACAGCCACCAAGAACATACGAGATTGGAATGGAACCGCGACCTAATGCTTAGCCAAGCACGAACCTTGGTATGAGGAAGACGCCACAAACGGGGATGGAATCCGTTTGATAAGTCAGGATGAAGGCCACAAGGAATCTCCTTGATAAGTTCAAAAGTTTCTTCAAGAACTCAAGAAGAAATAAACTCACAATTTCATTCAACATAATCTGATTTTTTCCAAATGTTTTCAAGGCCTTATATAGCCGAAAATTACATCAATACAAGCCCCTTTGTCTTCCTAAAAACCAAAAAATTAAAGACAAGCCTTTTGTCTTCCTAATGAAACCGAAAAATAAAGACAACCCTTTGTCTTCCTAATGAAAACCGAAATTTAAAGACAACCCTTTGTCTTCCTAATAAAAACCGAAAATTAAAGACAAAAAGGACTCTTGGACTCACACAAGTTAAGTGTTTGACTTTTCACAAAAAAACAAAGACTAAATAAAAAATACAAGATGACAAAATACAATAAGACTCATCAAGCACCTAAACTGAGTCTTTTGACTCGCGCCCTCGTCACCAGACCAACTGGAACTAGACTTGGATCTTTAGTCTTGGTGTCCTCATCATTCCCCCCCTCTTGAGAAGGATTTGTCCTCAAATCTTCACCTGCATCAAAAGGACTCAAATCAGAAACATTAAAAGTAGCACTAACAGTATACTCACCTGGTAAATCGAGTTTGTAGGCATTGTCATTGATCCTTTCTAGCACTTGAAACGGACCATCTCCTCGAAGTAGCAATTTGGAACGTCTTTGTGCTGGGAATCGCTCTTTCCTCATGTGTAACCATACCCAATCACCGGGGTCAAAAACCTGCTTGTGACGACCCTTGTTAGCATCAAGTTGGTTAGTGTTTAATAGAGCCTCCTTAACCTCACTTTTTTTTGCATAAAAATTATTTTGTTTTCTCTCTAATTTTCCCTCATTGATCGAACTCTTCTCTTTCTTTTCTCTCTCACTTGATTCGACCCTTTTCTCTCTTTGTCTCTCTTTTTTCTCACTCTCATTCATCTTTTCACTCTCCTTCTTTGCTCACTCAATTTTTTTTTCCCACTCAATTTTTGCAACCTCACTTGGTCTTCATATACTTGCTTTGGCGTCAATGGCGCTAGAGTGATTGTTCGTTGACGGAATGTGAATGAATACTTGTTGGTGAAGCCGTCATGCTGCACCCGCCGATCAAATTGCCAAGGCCTTCCTAGAAGGAGGTGTCCAGCTTGCATGGGAACCACATCACACAACACCTCATCTTCATACTTGCCAATTCGAAATGAGACTAGCACCTGTTTTGTAACCCTCACTTCACCACTATCATTCAACCATTGCAATTTGTATGGACAAGGATGCCTAAGCGTTGTAAGCCCCAGCTTAGCAACCATGGAAGCACTAGCAACATTAGTACAACTACCTCCATCAATAATGACACTACATACCTTGTCTCTCACATGACAACGAGTGTGAAAGATGTTCTCTCGCTGCACCTCTTCTTCCGCTTCTTTTGCTTGCAAATTCAGGACTCGCCTTGTGACTAGTGCAAGCATCTCACCAGATTCTGGCCCATACTCATTGTCAGAAGCATCTTCCAATGGTGGCATGTCAGCAAGATCATCTTCATCTTCAGAATCTATCTCTCCACTTTCTCGAATCACCATGACTCTCTTGTTTGGACACTGGCTAGCTATGTGTCCTCGCCCCTGACATTTGAAACACCTTATCTCACTAGAATGAGACTTAGTAGGAGTTGTTTTACCTTGAGGTGGTGTGGCTGTGGTGGCTCGTTTTGGTGTAGATGATGAAGTGGGTTGGTCTTCTTTCTTTGGATAGTTCATCCTCCAAGGTGTTGTACTTGGATTGTGTGGGCTCGGTCTTGACCTCGAACTTGAACTACCCTTCTTGAGCTGCCTCTCAACTTTGATTGCCATATGAACCAAATCCTCCAATTCCACATAATGGTGTAGCTCGATTGGGTCAGCAATCTCTCGGTTCAACCCATTCAAAAACCTTTCCATGGTTGCCTCCCGATCCTCTTCAACATTGGCTCTAATCATAGCCATCTCCTTCTCCTTGTAATACTCATCAACACTTATGTAGCCCTGACGAAGACCCTGCAACTTAAGGTAGAGATCTCGATAATAATGAGGTGGTACAAACCGTCGCCTCATCACCCTTTTCATGGCCTCCCATGTGTCAATAGGGCGATCTCCACTCCGCCTCCTGTTGATGCACAACTGATCCCACCAAACAATAGCATAATCAGTAAACTCAATGGCAGCAAGTTTTACCTTCTTCATGTCGGAGTAGTTGTGACAATCAAAAACTAGCTCCATCTTCTTCTCCCACTCAAGGTATGCTTCAGGATCACTCTTCCCCTGAAATGCTGGGATTCTCTTTTTGATATTCCCCATATAATTATCTACCTGGTTCCTATCTTCTCTATTCCCACCATACCTCCTATGGTTACCCGTCGACATCCTATCAAACTCATCATCAGAAACTACCCCTTCTAAATCCCCTTCATTCTCATCCTCCCTTTGGTGTACCCTACCCCTCCTTGGTCTCCGTTGTGCCCCCTCTTCTACCCTATCCAACCGCTCATGTATTTGCTCACACTCCTCCCTCAACATCCTCCTCATCTCCCCCATTAAAGCTTCAATTTGTAGATTTGGAACTGTAGGTGGTGGAGCGTCATTGCCTGCATTTCTTTCTGTATTTTGTGACATGATGGAGAATCTGCAAAACAATAAGGTTAGACAATTATAGAAAGGACCTCACTGCACTCCCTCACGTGTTTCACTCAAAGAAAATGGTCACTCAAGTACACTCGTTTTTGCACTCAATGATGGCTTTTACCCTCAAATAAGCTCACACCTCTGCCTTTTTCCACTCTATTTTCTTCTTTAAGCTCTTTGAAAACTAATGAAACGGTGATATGGAGGTTCAAGCAGCCAATTCTACCAAACAAATCAAACGAAAACCGATGAAAAAGTGGCGAAAAAATGGTGATTTTTGGAACACTTGTGTGGGGTTTTGGCAAAAGGACCTCTAGACTATGGGGAACAAGAATAGAACAAAAAATTTTAAGAAGGGTTTCCAGACTTTTTTTTTTTTTTTTTGCTCTCGGATCCCTTCCCTTTCCTTTGCCTTTTTTTGTTTTTTTTGTTTTCTACCTCTCAAATTTGAGAAACCAGATACCAATTTGTAAAGGGAAAAAAATGAATACCAATAGCCAACCCGAAACCCAAACAACCTGTGCTACCAAAACAGATTCAAGAACAAACTATTATGTGATTCAAGAATACCCCCAATAGCATGAACACCAATCTGTGGAGACCAATATGTGAAAACCAATACTTCCAAAAAAATCTGTGTACACGCCCAATAACAGAGAACCAATATTCCCCAACACCAATATTAGAGATCCAAACAACTCGTGGCACCAAAACAATATCAGATTTCTCAACTAGTAAAGAAAATAACACAATCAATCCGTGGCACTAGAGTAATTTCAGATTTCGTCAAGAAACAATGGGAACAAGGGAAAACAAATGAATAGAAATCAAAACAGATTAAGATATGAATTGAAATCAAAACAAATTCGGACTTAGCAATATCAAACAGATTCGGATTCAAGGGATTTCACAAGGAAAAGAAAAAAAAAATAAGGAAAAGATTGAGCAAGGGAACAATTGAATTTGACAACAAACAGATTTAGATTTTTGAATTGGAAATAAAAAGAAAACAGATTCAGATTTCACAAGAAGATCAAGGACAAAGAACTCAAGAATATGACTACATGATGATGATATATATTTTTTTCTTTTAAGAAAAGACCTAATATTGAAATACGAACAGAAACACAAATGAAAAAAAAAAAAAGGCCAAACCGGATGATCCTAAGCTCTGATACCAACTGATACGAACCACACCAACATTGTGATGAAACCCGACACCAAATATGGAACAGCCACCAAGAACATATGAGATTGGAATGGAACCGCGACCCAATGCTTAGCCAAGCATGAACCTTGGTATGAGGAAGACGCCACAAACGGGGATGGTATCCGTTTGATAAGTCAGGATGAACGCCACAAGGAATCTCCTTGATAAGTTCAAAAGTTTCTTCAAGAACTCAAGAAGAAATAAACTCACAATTTCATTCAACATAATCTGATTTTTTCCAAGTTTTCAAGGCCTTATATAGCCGAAAATTACATCAATACAAGCCCCTTTGTCTTCCTAAAAACCGAAAAATTAAAGACAAGCCTTTTGTCTTCCTAATGAAACCGAAAAATAAAGACAACCCTTTGTCTTCCTAATGAAAACCGAAATTTAAAGACAACCCTTTGTCTTCCTAATAAAAACCGAAAATTAAAGACAAAAAGGACTCTTGGACTCACACAAGTCAAGTGTTTGACTTTTCACAAAAAAACAAAGACTAAATAAAAAATACAAGATGACAAAATACAATAAGACTCATCAAGCACCTAAACTGAGTCTTTTGGCTCGCGCCCTCGTCACCAGACCAACTGGAACTAGACTTGGATCTTTAGTCTTGGTGTCCTCATCAGTTATGGTGATTCAAGAAAGTGGAGAGATAGATTCTGAAGATGAAAATGATCTTGCTGACATGCCACCATTGGAAGATGCTTCTGACAATGAGTATGGACCAGAATCTGGTGAGATGCTTGCACTAGTCACAAGACGAGTCCTGAATTTGCAAGCAAAAGAGGAGGAAGAAGAGGTGCAGCGAGAGAACATCTTTCACACTCGTTGTCATGTGAGAGACAAGTTATGTAGTGTCATTATTGATGGAGGTAGTTGTACTAATGTTGCTAGTGCTTCCATGGTTGCAAAGCTGGGGCTTACAACGCTTAGGCATCCTTGTCCATACAAGTTGCAATGGTTGAATGATAGTGATGAAGTGAGGGTTACAAAACAGGTACTGGTCTCATTTCGAATTGGCAAGTATGAAGATGAGGTGTTGTGTGATGTGGTTCCCATGCAAGCTGGACACCTCCTTCTAGGAAGGCCTTGGCAATTTGATCGGCGGGTGCAGCATGACGGCTTCACCAACAAGTATTCATTCACGTTCCGTCAAAGAACAATCACTCCAGCGCCATTGATGCCAAAGCAAGTATATGAAGACCAAGTGAGGTTGCAAAAATTGAGTGACAAAAAGAAAATGAGTGAGCAAAAGAAGGAAAGTGAAAAGATGAATGAGAGTGAGGAAAAAGAGAGACAAAGAGAGAAAAGTGTGGAATCAAGTGAGAGAAAACAAAATAATTTTTATGCAAAAAAAAGTGAGGTTAAGAGAGCATTGTTTACAAAACAACCCATGATTTTACTCATGTATAAGGAGGCTCTTTTAAATACTAACCAACTTGATTCTTCGCTGCCAAGTGTTGTTGTGTCTATCTTGCAGGAATTTGAGGATGTGTTTCCTGAGGAAGTACCACATGGTTTACCACCTATTCGAGGGATAGAACATCAAATTGATTTTGTTCCAGGTGCTTCAATCCCAAACCGACCAGCATACAGAAGTAATCCTGATGAAACAAAGGAATTGCAAAGGGAAGTTGAAGAATTGATGGAGAAAGGGCATGTGAGAGAAAGCATGAGCCCTTGTGCTGTTCCAGTGATTCTAGTTCCCAAGAAGGATGGGACATGGAGGATGTGTGTTGACTGTCGAGCCATCAACAATATAACGGTAAAATATCGACATCCCATTCCTCGTTTAGATGACATGTTAGATGAATTGCATGGTTCTTGTTTGTTTTCCAAGATCGATCTAAAAAGTGGTTATCATCAGATACGTATGAAAGAAGGAGATGAGTGGAAAACTGCTTTTAAAACTAAACATGGATTGTATGAGTGGTTAGTCATGCCTTTTGGGTTAACTAATGCACCTAGCACTTTCATGCGCTTAATGAATCATGTATTGCGTGCTTTCATTGGAAAATTTGTGGTTGTGTATTTTGATGATATTCTTATTTATAGTAAGAATTTGCATGACCATGTTTTGCATTTGCATTCTGTTTTGGAGGTTCTTAGGAAACATAATTTATATGCTAACCTCAGTAAGTGTACCTTCTGCACCGATAAGCTTGTTTTCCTAGGCTTTGCTGTAAGTGCTACAGGTATTCAGGTGGATGAAGAAAAGATCAAAGCCATCCAAGAGTGGCCGAGCCCTACAACAATAGGTAATGTTAGAAGTTTTCATGGACTTGCTAGCTTCTACAGGAGGTTTGTGAAAATTTTTAGCACCATCGCCGCACCACTTACAGAAGTTATCAAAAAGAATGTGCCATTTAAATGGGGTGAAGCTCAAGAGGAGGCATTTCAGCTACTGAAATACAAGCTTACTCATGCTCCTTTACTTGCTTTGCCTAACTTTTCTAACACTTTTGAAGTTGAATGTGATGCTTCTGGAATAGGTATTGGCGCTGTTCTTATGCAGGATGGGAGATGATGAGGACACCAAGACTAAAGATCCAAGTCTAGTTCCAGTTGGTCTGGTGACGAGGGTGCGAGCCAAAAGACTCAGTTTAGGAGCTTGACGAGTCTTATTGTATTTTGTCATCTTGTATTTTTTTATTTATTTAGTCTTTGTTTATTTTGTGAAAAGTCAAACACTTGACTTGTGTGAGTCCAAGAGTCCTTTTGTCTTTAATTTTCGGTTTTCATTAGGAAGACAAAAGGCTTGTCTTTAATTTCGGTTTTCATTAGGAAGACAAAAGGTTGTCTTTAATTTTCAGTTTTTAGGAAGATATAAACAGATAAATAAATAAAAAAAATTACAATGCAAATAATATCCATCGGATATTACACAGACTTGACTGCATCTAGGGCTTTTGCGAAAACATTTGCAATATGTGTAGCAGTCTCTACATATTCTAAGACAAAAATTTTATTTTCAACAAATTTTAGACACAATATCAACACAAAAATATTTTTTATGGGAAATTTTCAAATATTTTCTCAATCCACATGGTTCATGCATACCAAAAAATTGCTTACCCAAATTCAGTAAACTAAGAACATGACCCACACTTTCAATTTTTCTCAAGTTTTCAAAATCCACATCACCAACTTTTTCATGACACACTTTTGTATCACACATTGAGTCTATGTGACAAGTGTGTGATTGAGATAATGTCTAACAATTATCATCAGATTTATAATCTTTCAACACACAATTCAATCTTGGTAAAGCACAAAACTATCATCATGAGAAAAATTTACAAACAAGTTTTGGTCACAAATTTGACTTATACTAATTAAATTAGTTTTAAGTCCTTCAACCAAAAGACCATTTTACAACATTGGTAGTTGTAATGACCCACTAATCTAGACTATTTGGACCATTAACGAATCTATACATAAAACTTACATTTTTGCGGAAATACCATAATTTTATTGAAACTTGTGGAAACAAAGGTTACTTTCATAAAATAAGTAGGATATGGGTACCCATTGTCTTTAAAACAAAAACAACTTAAAGTAAAAAAAAGGTTACATAGAAAATGCGGAAAATACATTTGAAACCATAAAAAACATAAACAAGACTACATCCTCGAATCGAATAACGCTCGGCCCCTTGACTCCATTCACCATCGATACACATCCTCTAAGCGTCACGAATCTTTCCACCTCTAAAGCTTATTTCCTGCACATAAACAGAAAGGAATGAGCCTAATGCCCAGCAAGGAAAAATCTAACACATAGTCATAAACATAATTTCATAAGAAACATAAAGACATATCATAACACATAATACACTTATTATAATGGCCATTATTACTTGGGGTCCCATAGACTAAACAAGCTTATGCCCATGAGATTAGTGGGGTCCTACCAGCTAAATAGGCATATGCCCACAATCTTTTTGGGGTCTTGTTAGTCAAATAGGGCATAAGCCCAAGCCTACAACAAACACATGCATAACATATTCATAACATATCATAACATAACACATAAGATAACATAAACATAAACATATAGATTCTAGCCTATTTTCCTTACCAAAGTTACCGGGATATAATGGACTGAGTTGGGACTTTTGGAACACTCCTAAAACCATAATGAACAACAGTGAGTTGAAAGAAGGAAAGAGATGAAAATGAATAGGAAGACTAAACCATTGAGAATTATGCTTACCACAACTTATGTGCTTAAGAACTTGGATTCCCTAACCAAAATAAGAATGAGGTTAGGGGACTGAGTAGAAGGTTTTGAGAAAGGAAATAACATGAAATAGAGTTTCGGGTTTACCTCAAAGATTTGCAAGATCAATCTAACCTCCACCGAAATACTATAGAACTCACTTCCCAAAGTGTTTGATAAGCTTATGATGTTTAAGCTTATAGTTTTTCCCCAAACCAAGTGTTTACACTCTCACACTCACTTAACACTAGCAGCTTCTGAACTTAGAGCAAATGGTGAATAATGGCTGGGTACTAGGTCCTATTTATAGAGTTTGGGATATCTTGATTTTACTTGAATAAAAATAATGGCTTTTTAGGTGAAAATCATTTGAATAATCGTTCAGCAGAGGCTGAAGACTCGTTCAAAAGATGCTGGACTTATGGAGCAGTTTGAATGGCTGAAAGGAAAAGAATTCAAAAACAATTGAACATATGCTGAAGGAGGCGATATATCGCCCCCTGTAGACGATATATCGCCTGGGCCAGTATGCCCGAGGCGACCGTGCATCGTCTCGTGTTTTCCGTATCTACGTGCTGCGATATATCGCCCCCTATAGCTGCGATATATCGGCATACGCTGAATAATTAAACACGAAATTACACACTTTTAGCTAAGTTTGAATGGGGTAAACAGCCTTGACTAAGCCCTCAACGTATTCAAAGCTGCTGACTGACCTTAAGGAATTCAAACTTTACTCCTTATTAAATTAAATCCTCAAAAATACTTAATCCTTAATCACCATTCATAACATGTGCTTAAAATCCTATTGGTTGATGTCTAAACCTTATAATATAATAACTATAATCCTTAATATCAGTCACATTAATCAAACCTTAGGTTATACTTAATATTCTTAAACTATAGATTAAACTTAGAAAATCTATAAGTACTACTATGAGTGTCCAAATAATTCCCGGTCTGAACCAAAAATCCATAGTAACAAAGATAATGCTATAAATACTATCATACTATTATCTATCTAAGCTAAGTAAAGTTCTTGGACTCTACAGTAGTCCCTTTGAATTTAGAGTGCAACTACCATGTACCTTACAAGAGATACCATCTCCAAATGTGACTTCATCATTTTTCAAAGATTTGAAGTCATTGAGTATGCTTTTGTTAGTTGTCATGTGCCTAGAACAACCACTATGAAAAAAAATCAAGATTTAGAAGCACATATTTTAACACAAGTAAAGGCAACAAAACATTTGAATTCATTTTTCTTCACCTGAAGTTCCTTAGGTGGTGTCCTTTTCTTCAAGGTCATTTGTATCAAAAATGACAAATGGGAACAAAAGATGTAGTCTCACCCTTGAAAAAACCTTCATTCTTACCTATCTGTCTCTCATGTGTCGAGATAACTCGAGAAGTTGAGGCAACTGAGCTTGAATTATTCTGAGAGATACATCAGATGTTGAAACAACTGGAAAATTTCCAGATTTGACAAAATCTATTGTTCCATCCAAACCCAATCTAGAGTAATCATTTGGTCTTTGACCCGCACTCAAAAAATTATCCAAAACAAAAGATCTAGAATTGATCATTATTACTCTTTTCACAGAATGGTTAAGTTCATTTGGTAATCGACTAATTTCAATGTCTTTAGAAGCAATTTCATTTTTAAAATTATTCAAAAGAGAAACAAGTTCCTCATTACTTTTCTTAAGAATATTATTGTTATTAGCCATCAACCTATTATCAGAACACACTTTCAACTATTGGGAGTACATTTTCTTATATGACTTTGTCAAGGAATTCTCATCTAAATTGGAATCATCTGAATCATCATTTGAACTATCATTTGCTGAAACAACATTACTCAGACAGACAAGATTTTCATTCACCTACACAGAAAGAATTAAGCCAAAAAATATAAAAGTTAAAGCAACATTGCTTATGTCCTCATCATCACTGCTCTCAGAGTCATATTCATTCTAAGTGGCAGCCATACCTTTCTTCTTCTTCTTCTTCTTCAAGGTATTAGGATATTTAGAATGAATACGTGCAAAACCTTCACACTCCCTGCATTGAATACCTGCTTTTATTGTTGAATTGAAAATGTTTGGAAAAATTATTACATTATGAGGATTTAGATATGTTTTTCTTTTTACCAATCTTTTTCATAAACTTCTTTAATCTTTTTGATAGCAAGATCATTTCATCATCCTCTTCTTCATCTGAGTTGACCATTTTCTTTTTAGAAGATTTCAAGGCAGTTGATTTCTCTTTCACAACAATTGATTTATCTTGTTGGCAGATCTATTGGTTAAGTTCAAAAGTCCAAAGATATCCCATCAATTCCTCAACTTTCAAGGTGTCAAGGTTCTTTACCTCTTCAATGGTTGTGATCTTGGATTGAAACCTGTTAGGAAGAGAACTAACAATTTTCCTAACCAAAGCAAACTCAAACAACTTTTCTCCTAAAGCAAAATATTCATTACCAAAGTCAGAAAATTCTTCATAAAACTCAGTAAGAGTTTCTTTTTCAATCACATGAAGGCTTTCGAACCTTGTGGTCAACATTACAAGCCTAGATCGTTTAATATCAACGGTTTCTTCAAATTGATTTTGAAGGATTTTCCAAGCATCTTTAGCTGACTCACAAGATGAAATCAATTTTATATATTCCTCACTAACGCCATTAAAAATTTCATGTAAGGCTTTATTATTAAAACTTGACAATTTATCTTCTTCGTTAGACCATTCAAGTTCAGATTTTACATGTCTTACCGAATTTTAAATCTCTCTCGACAAGTGGTGTCTAACCTATCAATATTGATCTCAAAGCCCTTTCATCTAGGGATTTCACAAAGCATTCATCCTTACTTTCCAGTATGGATAGTTTGTATCACTCAGCAATGGAGAATGAGTTATCGATCCACTTTTGACAAAGAAAGACATTTTGCAAGAAACAAAACAAACTGAAAACCTCAAGAACTCACTAAGAGTTAGTGATCTGCTCTAATACCAATTGAAATTTCATTTTTAATGATTAACAAGTGATTAAATTAAAACATAACTTAATAAAATGTAGAATAATGATTAAGTTGTTTTGAGAGAATTAGGATCTGATCTAACAACTAAGCAAGTTGTTGGAACAAATTATTATAAAAATAAAAATGAGTATAAAAAATCAACACCGTAGATTTTTTTTGTGGTTTGGAAAACCTAGTCCATGGGGCCACGCCCAGAGATAAAACTGATTAGTATGGTATCACAAAGTACAAAATCACAATTGACTTATACATCGATAATCTCCCTTTATAATTATGTCGCGGGCTTTTGTACACCCTTAAACCAATCTAGTTTCTTGATGAGACACCAACATTCTTGATTCCATTCACATGGATGATGAATGATTTCTTCCTCCCGAAAAAAGTCTTAGCAAAATCTTTTCCTGAAGATTATTGAACTCATTATCAATGGATGATACATGCTTCTATACAAAATAGATGATCTCAAAAAGATGCTACACAACTCCTAAATACTATATTAAGGTATCCACTCTTAATCTCACAGAAAGGACTCTCTCAAAAATAAAAAAGATATTAAAAAAAGAGAAGTGAAATAGCTAAATATTTGTGGCTAGTTGATCATATATTTATAGTTGAAATGATCTTTCAAAGCAGTCCACAAAATCTGCAAGCATTAAAGAAAGAATAGCACAAATTCTATATTTAGAAAATTTTGTCTGTCTGCCAGATTCTATCTCAACAAATTGAGAAACTGTCTTGAAAGATTATGTATCTTGACAAACTGATTATCCAAATTCCTTAGAATGATTTTTTTGAGCAATGAAAATGATATTTTATTTAAAGAAAAATAATTCTATAAATAAAATGATCATATTAGTTTAGAAAATTCCTTATGAGACCAAATTGCACAATCAAGAATAACTTCAATAATATTTGTGAAAAATATTTTAAGCCAATATAATAATTTATTTAAAGAAAAATCCTCAATAAATTTATATTTGACTTGCCAATATGAACACAATATTCGAAAATCATACCTAAAGATTAATTTATGAATATGTACAATATTTTTTCTAATTTAGATTGTCAATCAAGGATTTTACACTTTTAATACCGAGCCAAGATCAATATATATGATCATGAACACAAAAGATAGATCAATATTTACATCTTGTAGCCTATCAAGTGTCCTCACTTTCTTTTAGTATAAAAAAACATACATCCAATCCAAGAGAATGCTTTGAAATTCACACCACAATCTTCCAAGATAATCCTCAATACACTATGATGTGTGTGGGCACATAACATGTACAAGACAATATTTTGTCTCTTGATGTACTCAATACATGATATAAGAGAGTGTGAGAAGGAAAAGGCTAAGAGAATGATAGAATAAGAGAGAAAAGTATCACTATATTTTTCATGCTTTTCTCTATGTATCATATCTTATGTTTTGATAACCTAAAAATATCAATATATAATCAAAACATCTTTTTTAAATAATTAATAAATAAATAAAAAAATAAGTCAAACTTATAATAGATAGATTTGAATGATTCAAATTTGAGATTTTAAACAATGGCATGCGCTAGTCATTGGGCTGTGCTCCCAAATTTTTTCTCATATATTTATTCAACCAATTAAGAGAAAATATTTATGTATTTAAAATAACATAAATATGAGTTAATTCGAGTACTGATTAATATTATTTTCAACTAATATATAGTTTTCAAGTAAAACTATTAGTCAAATTAATTAATTCATAATTAACTAATTACATATAATTACATCTTACCTTGGAAAATTAATTACCTCCCAATTTAGTCTTTTATCAATCTGTATTATCAATAACATCCACATCTTAGACAGTGTTATATAGATGTGACTTGGGGACTATGGACCTATAATACTTGTTGACCCAGATTTTGGTCAACTGACACGGAGTCAAAATGCTTGATGTGGACAGATATGTTGGAATGAATATAATGACAAAAACAGTAAAACACACAAGAATTTATAGTGGTTCGGCCCCAGAAACTGGTAATAACCTACATCCACTTGAGCTATTATTGATATTAGATCTCGAAGGGGTGATCAAAGAACTAGGGTTCTCTGAGTTTCACAGACCTTTCAAGTACAAACAATATATCTTAATGTCTTAGCTCTAATTCTCTCGCAAATTAATACTCTCAAGTAATCAAAAAGCCAAAAAGTCCCCTCCTTGAACTATCTTTCACTATTTATAGGCTCAAGGAGGATTACATTAATTTGTTATAGATATTCCCTCCTAATTAATCAGATAATCAGGAATTATTGGAGACAATCTTGGGATTGACTATGATCTTTACAGAATTATTTTGAAATATGCGGAGTGTACGACCAGGCTAGTCGTAAGAAAAACTCAACCGTTATCCTTGCAATATCTTACTGGTCGATACTCTAACAGAACTCTGCCAGGTGTCAGCCACGTGTTCAGGAATCACCTGCCACGTCATCCGTGTCTGTTTTTTGGATAACATTTGCCCCCCAAGTTTATTTATTACGACCAAAAATAAATAAACTTTAAGTTAACGACCCTTTGATTACCCCACCAGACCTGTCAGAGTAGTTCGTGCCACCTTGGGAAAAGTAACCTACCCTTGTCCAATCATTACTTTTCGGTTCCCAAGCAACCTTTCGACGGCTATCACCCTTCCCAATGCTTCTGTTATCCATAAAATTAGCATTGGTGACGTGCAAGTAATCCCTGGACACGTGGCTGACACCTGGAAACGTTCTGCTAGAGTATCGACCAGAGGACACATTAGAAGCAGTGTAAGCCTATCTTACCCGCGACCAGTCTGGTCGATAGTTCCGTGTACAAGGCGACATTTATGGGAAGATCTTTATGAATCCTGAATTTATCTCACACAATCTCTTGAGTATCCGATTATTCAGGAAATAATATCTGTAACAATCTTTTGTAATCCCCCTTGAGCCTATAAATAGCAAGAGATAGCTCAAGGGAGGGGACTTTTGGCTTTTAATACGTGAGAGATTATAGTAATTATCCTAGGAATACCGTATTGGTCTTGAGAAAGTGGTGAAACTCATTGAACCCTAGTTCTTTGATCACTCTTCTGGTTTTTATATCAATATCATTCTAAGTGGACGTAGGTCATTACCAGATCCTGGGGCCGAACCACTATAAAATATTGTGTCGTATTTACTTTTGTCATTACGTTCTTCTCATCTCTTTCATTCATATCAAGCATATTTTGACTCCGTGTCAGTTGGCTAAATCTTGGGTCAACAGCTTCGAAAAAGAGGAACTGATGATTACTCCCTCTGTCATGCTACAGACAAAATATATATATAGGCTTCCCCCAGAGTCTTTTTTTCCTTTTTACGCAAGTCATTCCTTCTTCAAGAAACCCTAAAATCAGAGCCTCCATTCTCTTCCGAATATCGTCTTCCAGCGTTTCAAGATTCAGCCCGCCAGTTCGTCGACGCTCGAAACTCTTTTAAACCTCCACAATCTTCTCTCTGGTAAGTCTTTGAACTTCTATGCTCTTTACTTTTGCCGTGCATGCCTCTGTGGATTGACTGTTAAGTTTTTATGTTTCTGGGTTGAGATGCATGACAGTAGGGGGTTTAATGGGTGATGTTGTATAGGATGATATTTCTTTGCCATTGAGGAGTTATGGGTTAGTTTGATAGTTGAGCTCACAACTTTAGGACGTAAAACCGAAGTAAAATTTGATTTTTATGCCAGTTGAAAAAGCTTTCTCAAAAAACTTTTTGCTTTCACTTTTTGATCTGTTTTTCAAACTGTTCGTGTGAAAAAATTAGTTTCTTATTAGAATGCTATTGTATAAAAGTTTGACTTTTATACTCGACTAGCGTTATTCTAAAAAAAACTTTTTAAATTCTTCACCCTCACCTCCCCATTCTTCTGTTCGCAGATTTTAATGCCAGATTTGTGGGGAGGTGAGCGGCCAATCGATGACGATCTTCTTGCACAACTGCTTGAAGGCGAAGAACAGTCGGCCCAGCGTATTAACGAGATTCCGTGTTCAAGAACTTATTCTAGACCTCAAACATCACCACCTCAAATGGCCTGCTCTAAATCTCCAGGCAAGCAAAAACCAAACCCCGAAAACAATCCAAATTCACCTGCCCAGCCTAATTCGCAGGCTAGGATTCCCTCGACCAGTGGTCGAGAAAACGTTGCCCCTGACCCTCGCATTCAAGTTAGGGCTCGCCCTCAGCATCAAAGCCTTCCTGATGTCGAGTGGTATCTTTCTCCCACCAGCTAGGTGACTCCTCGGATGCTTGCCAATTACTGTAGGAAGTATCCTCTTACCGGGGTTAACCTCAAGATCCCAGCTGCTGACCAAAGAGCTAACCTGCCTGGGGGCGTCTACAGTGCTTGGTCAAGGTATCATATAGAGGCGGGGGCTATCTTACCTCTACATCCATTTTATCAGGGGGTGGCCAACTACTTCGGCGTTGCTCCCTTTCAAATTACCCCAAACAGATATAGAATGCTGGCCGCACTCTATATCCTTTATAAACTCAAAAAGTGGCCAGAACCAACTCCCCACGAGGTTAACTTCCTCTTTGACCTTAAGTCCAACCCTCAACAATACGGGATGGGCTTTTTTCATCTTTGTCACCAGGAATCAAACCGAATGTTCCTGAGTGACACCACTCATATCTCCAATGTGGGGAAGTACAATCAAGAGTATTTCCTCACGCCAGACATGACTACGAACAACCTGGCCTTCGCTCGAGGAGGTAAATATCACTTTTCACTGGTCGCTACTTTTCCTTAGCAAGCTTTTCTGAACTTCTCTAAAGTATATCGTGCCTTTCAGGACCATGGTTACGCCCGAACCCAACACCAGACATGGTGTTGAGGTCCAATGCACTGGCCAGGATGGCAGATGCTGAAAAAAGCGTTAAGTCCCTGGTCACTGATGAAAATCTTAGGCTATTTGGTCTCCTGGCTCCTCGTCATGAAACGAGAGGACCCGTGGTGGCAGACGCCACTGCCAAGGGGGATCTCTAGCAGCAATCCCCAGCGTCTCCTCTCTGAAGGAGGCCAACGGGGGTTACGATCAGGGAACCCACTGTCGACCCTTCAGCAGAGAGGCCTTCTGCGCCCCAAGGGAAGGGGAAACAAAAGGCAACAAAGCCTGTCATAGACTTGGATGAGTCTTCAGACGAAAACGGTACTATTATTCTGCTTTTAAATAGCTTGCCAATTCCCTGTCACTTGTTTGACGGGGACGACAATTTTACGTATACTCCAAATCTAAGGCCAGACTTCTTCGTGCCAGAGAGTGAGTGTATGACTAATAGAGTCAGTACTATAGAGACAAGTAATTGTAGCTCAGGTATTAAACTTTGTGACCTCTTTTCTGATTTGCCATGATCTTTTATCTATCTTTGTCTTACTGTCTGCATGCTTTTCTCTTTCTGCAGAGATGGCTTCCTCCAATGTTTTCGATCTATATCCGACCCAGGAGGAAGAGGAGGTTCCCCTGGTACGACGGAGGAAATCAACTAGGAAACACGATGGTGAATCAAGCCAAGCACCTTCGGCAAAGAAGGGTCGAACAGCTGATCCTTCCCAGGATGGGCCCACTGGCCAGCCTTCTGCCATCCCGCTAAGAAGGAGACTACCCTTGCTTCCAATCCTTCGCCTGCGGCCCAAAAAGATCAGGCCTGACAAGTTGATCCTCCTGGGACCAAACTCTCGAATTGCTCCCTACGATCAGCTAAAGATCGCCTTGCTCACATCCTGAAGAATGACCGTTGCAGGGAGGCAATGGCTGAGGCTGAGAACATGGGGGTCGATTAGATCCTTAACAGGGCTCTTAATGAAGTGGCTAGTGTAAGTACTCTATCTCTTGGTTTTTATCTTTCCTTCTTATAATTTAGCCTAACTTTTATCCTTTGACTGCAGGCCATGCTGACAATGACCGCTGCTTGTACTCGCGCCGTTGTTAGTATCGAGCAGTCCCCGGGGAAGGTTGTTGAGGAGCTTAAGGCTGTGGAGGCTAGGCATGCTGGGGAGTTGGAGGTGGTCTCCCAGCAGAGGGATGTCGCGGTGGCAGAACTGGCAGAGAAGCAAGCTTCTCAAGAAACTTTGAGGAAGCAGAGGGATGAATACCTGGAGTCCAGCCGAATCCATTGGCGCGAAGTCAAGAAACTT
Source organism: Humulus lupulus (assembly GCF_963169125.1). NCBI lineage: Eukaryota > Viridiplantae > Streptophyta > Magnoliopsida > Rosales > Cannabaceae > Humulus > Humulus lupulus. The sequence continues at coordinate 160,022,583 of NC_084802.1, read as the reverse complement.
AGGGAGGAGCACCTCGCTAAGGACGCGACCATTACTGTTCTCAAAAGCCAGGTGGAACAGCTCAAGCTCACCATGCTAAGGATTTGGACAGGTACAAGAATGCGACACTTCGGTGTTTCTATGATTTTTGGAAACACAACCAAGGTGCCTCAGTTACCTCCCAGATGAAGCCAGGAATGCCGAGTTAGCCCGCTGCACTGCTCGGTTGGTTGCCGAAGAAGAAAGAGCTAGAGTCCCTGCTTCCCCAAGAATTCAGCCAGCTGTCGGAGAGGAGGGAGGAGAAGCCACCGGGGACGTAGTCGACCAGAGTGTTGAACAAGATCCTCCTGCTCCTAATGCTTCTTAAAAAAAATTATTCTATTAATTTTCTTTAATTACACGACCCACAGGTCGTGATGTAAAGACTAAATTTTATTTTTAATTTTGCAGCATGGGCAGCATATTTTCCTTTTACTTTAAACAATTACATCCAAGCAGTACTGCTTGCGGTGTAAAAGAATTCCTTTTGATATTATAATATTTCTGCTCATTATAACATCTATTGGCATGACCGAACTTAGCATAGTACTTTGGCTTGATTTAACAAAATATAAATTTTGAAAAATACTCTAAGTACCGTAGCATGCTTTCACTCATTTTGTTCATGTGTTTACATACCTCTTGGTATGTTTTGCTATCGGTGTACCTTATATGCCCCCCAAGTGACTGAGGAGCTTTAGGTCCTTGGTCACTTGCCTTGACCACGACCTGTACGAACATTACTGCTCGGTAGAAAATGCAACACTTATAATACAGCAAAACAACACACGTAATGAACAAATACTTGTAAAAAGAATTTACAAAGGTTGGCAAGAATGACTGGCTGCGCATAGTCCCTTATAATTCTCGTATTAAAATGGACTAAACATGTCTTTACGAGTGATCTTAAAAAGATCTTACACTTATAAGAAATTATCCATATAACATGGCTAACCCTTTTTCAAAACTTGTAAAAAGTAAAAATTAATACAAGCCAGTCCTTTAAAAAGGACTGTTTATTGGTAATACTTGCGCAGGTGTTCTCCGTTCCAATAGCGTGGAATGAGATCTCCATTTAAGTGTACAAGCTTGTAGGTGCCTGGATGAAGGACTTCTTCAATCTGGTAAGGTCCTTCCCAATTTGGTCCGAGTACTCCAGTAGTTGGGTCACAGGAGTTCAAGAAAACTCGTCGAAGTACTAGGTCTCCGATGTTGAACTTTCTTTCTTTCACCTTTGAGTTAAAATACCGGGCGACTCTTTGTTGGTAAGTAGCTACTCGGAGTTGGGCTCTTTCCTGTTTCTCTTCAAGCGAGTCTAGGGATTCCATCATCAGTTGGCTATTCTGGTCCTGGTCGTATGTGATTCTTCGATGTGAGGGCGGATCTAACTCTACTGGAAACATAGCTTCATACCCGTATGCCAAGGAAAACAGGGTATGACCTGTTGCTGTTCGATGAGAAGTTCTATACGACCAGAGTAGGCAGCTGTTCTGGCCACGCTCCTTTAGCGTCTTCGAGTCTTTTCTTCAGGGTATCTTTAAGTGTTTTGTTCACTGCTTCGACTTTCCCATTTGCTTGTGGATGCGCGACTGAAGAAAAGCTTTTGACGATTCCATGCCTTTTGCAGAAGTCTGTGAATAAGTCACTGTCAAACTGGGTGCCGTTGTCTGAGACAATTTTTCGAGGCTAACCATACCGGCAAACAATGTTCTTGATGACAAAGTCAAGAACCTTCTTGGTCGTTATGGTAGTGAGCGGCTCAGCTTCGACCCATTTGGTGAAGTAGTCGACTGCTACGACTGCGTATTTTACTCCACCCTTTCCCGTTGGCAAGGATCCAATCAAATCTATACCCCATACTGCGAAAGGCCAAGGACTCTGCATCTGCTTTAACTCGTTGGGAGCTACGCGTGGGATCTTGGAAAATCTTTGACACTTATTGCATTTTTGCACAAACTCCATTGAGTCTTCGTTCATAGTCAGCCAGAAATAACCTTGCCTCAGAATCTTTTTCGACAAGCTCTGCCCCCCAGCGTGGTCCCCACAGAAGCCTTCATGTACTTCCCTCATTAGCTCTTTAGCCTTTTCATGTGTAATACATCTGAGCAGTGGCATGGAGTATCGTCTTTGGTAAAGAAAACCATCGACCAGTATATACCTAGCAGCCTGTCTTTGAAGAGTTCTGGCTTTGTTTCTATCTGCTGGTAGTACACTATTTGTGAGATACTCCAAGTACGGTGCCATCCATGTATCCTCCATCCGGATTTACATATTGGTTTCGTCTGCTCGTATGCTCGGCTCGCATAATCTCTTTACTGGCACTATATTTAAAGTGTCAACGTCTTTTGCACTTGCGAGTTTGGCTAAGGCATCTGCGTTTGAATTCTGATCTTGAGGTATTTGCTGGAGGGTATACTTCTCGAACTACGCCAACAGATCTTTGGTTTTGTTTAAGTAGGCCACCATTTTGAGGCCCCGTGCTTGATACTCTCCTAAGACTTGATTCACTACCATCTATGAATCACTGTAGATATCAAGCACTTTTATTCTCATGTCTTTGGCTAACCTTAGTCCTGCGAGGAGTGCTTCATATTCGGCCTCATTGTTTGATGCGGTGAAATCGAACCTAATAGCGCAGTGAAATCGATGCCCTTCTGGCGTTATCAATATCACTCCTGCTCCTGCGTGAGATTTGTTGGACGATCCATCCATGAATAACTTCCACGAAGGAACTTCGACTTGGGGCTCAGGCGCACTAGGTTTTTTGCACGGCTCGTCGTTTGGGAGCTCAGTGAATTCAGCGATTAGGTCAGCCAACACTTGTCCTTTTACTGCTACTCGCGGTGAATATGTGATATCAAACTGCCCGAGTTCGACTGCCCATTTTAATAAGCGTCCAGCTGCCTCTGGTTTTTGCAGAACTTGCCGAAGGGGCTGGTCAGTTAAGACTGTGATGGGATGGGCTTGAAAGTAAGGACGTAACTTCCTTGATGCCAAGATTAAGCAATAGTCTAATCTTTCGATGGGAGGATACCTCAACTCGGCCTCGATTAACCTCTTTCTTACATAGTAAACCGTCTTTTGTATGCCTTCTTCTTCTCGTACTAGTACCGCACTAGCAGCAAATTCGGTGATTGCCAGGTAAATGAACAAAGTTTCTCCGTCTATGGGTTTTGATAAAACAGGAGGCTGTGCCATGTGGGCCTTTAAGGCCTGGAAAGCTTCTTCGCAGTCTCCGGTCCATTCAAACTTCTTGTTGCCTCTAAGTAGATTAAAGAAAGGGACGCATTTATCCGTCGACTTGGAAATAAATCTACTTAGTGCGGCGATTCTTCCAGTTAAACTTTGCACATCTTTGATTTTCACCAGCGATTTCATGTTGATCAGGGATTTGATTTTGTCGGGGTTGGCCTCGATTCCTCTTGAATTAATAATGAACCCAAAAAATTTCCCTAATCCTACTCCGAAGGAACATTTGAGAGGATTTAACTTCATCTGATATTTGTTCAGAACATTGAAACACTCTTGTAAATCCTTTATATGTCCTTCTGCCTTCTTTGACTTTACCAGCATGTCGTCCACGTACACTTCCATGTTTATTCCGATCAGCTCCTTAAACATGTGGTTAACCAATCGTTGGTAAGTCGCACAAGCATTTTTTAGTCCGAAGGGCATTACTTTATAACAACAGTATAACCCTGTATCGGTCTGAAAGCTTGTGTGATCTTCATCAGGGGGATGCATACTAATCTAATTGTACCCTGAGTATGCATCCACGAAGGAGAGGATCTCATGTCCTGCAGTTGCATCGACCAGCTGGTCGATCCTTGGGAGTGGGAAGCAATCTTTTGGGCAGACTTTATTAAGGTCTGTGAAATCCACACAGGTTCGCCATTTGCCGTTAGGCTTGGGAACCGGTACTAGATTAGAGACCCATGATGGATAAAACGCCACCCTGATGAACCCATTCTCCTTTAGTCTTTTGACTTCCTCTTTTAAGGCTTTCGATCTATCCTTATCGAGCAGCCTCCTTTTCTATTGCACGGGTGGAAAACTCTTGTCAATGTTCAGGACATGGCTGATAACTCCAGAATCTATCCCAGCCATGTCTTTGTGTGACCAGGCAAAAACTTCCTGGTTCTTTCGCAAAAATTCCACCAGTGCCTGCTTCGTTGTTGCTTCTAAATTTTTCCCGACCTTTACAACTCTGGTCGGGTCTTTTTCGTCAAGTTGGACCTCTTCCAGGTCCTCGACGGGTCCAACATCTTCCTCAAAATCCCCAAAGCGAGGATCTAAATCCCTATCCTCACTTTGGGATACACCCTAATTGGTGACTTCATCACCGGATTGGACTTGTGTATCAATAATCATCTGCAACCTATCTGGGGGAGTGCTCTTCGACGTTCCCTTCTTCGCCTTTGTGACTGAGGCGTTGTAGCACTCCCTTGCTTCCCTCTGATTTCCCAACACGCGTCCTACCCCTGCGTCTATAGGGAATTTCATGGCCAAGTGCCATACTGAGGTGACGGCCCGAAGGTCAACCAGTATGGGCCTTCCAATGACAGTATTGTACGCCGAAGGACAATCGACTACTATGAAAGTAGCGAGTAATGTCCTGGTAGCAGGCACTGTACCTGCTGTCACTGGAAGTCTAATTGACCCCGCTGGGGCGAGTCCCTCACCGGAGAAGCCGTAAATTGTTTGGTTGCAGGGCTCCAAGTCCTTGACGGACAACTTCATGCGTTCCAGCAAAGATTTGTACAGGATGTTTACTGAACTTCCTGTATCAACTAGTACTCTCTTCACCATCATGTTGGCGATTTGGACGTCCACGACCAGCGGATCGGAATGTGGGAACCGAACATGCTGGGCGTCGCTATCAGAGAAGGTTATTTCACCATCCTCCGATTGAGCCTTCTTTGATGCCTTGTCCTCCACTGTCATCATCTCGATGTCCTGGTCGTGACGTAGGGTCCGAGCATATCGTTCCCTCGCCTTTCCGCTGCTTCCCGCGAGGTGCGAGCCTCCACAGATGGTAAGTAAAGTGCTAGCTACAGGGTCAGGCTGCAAAGGTGGCGAGCGTTGGCGTGCGGGCGCATGCTCGTTGCCACCTGGAGCTTCTCGTTGGGAATTTCCCGAGGCCCGTACATACCTTCTCAAGTGTCCTTGTCTAATAAGGAACTCGATTTCATCTTTCAGCTGGTTGCATTCATTTGTATCATGTCCGCAGTCGTTATGATAACAACAGAACTTAGTAGTGTCTCTCTTCGAAATATCTTTTCGAATGGGAGCGGGTTTTTTATAAGGCACACTAGAACTCATGGCCTGATACACCTCTCCCCGAGACTCAATAAGGGCAGTGTAGTTAGTGAACCGTGGTTCATAATGATTTCCCTTGGCGCGTTTATTTTCAGAGGTGGAAGGCTCATTATTCGGCCGCTTCCCCCCGTTCTTGCCATTGCCATTGCTGTTCTCGTTGCCTTTTCCGTTGCCGTTGGGTTTTGACCCATTGGCGGCTTTGGCGGGCTCGGTAGTCCCCTTATCCTTGCCTGGGGTTTTCCCTTCGCTGGCGATGGCATCCTCGAGCTTGATGTATCGATCAGCTCGATCAAAAAATTCCTGGGTAGTCCTAACCCCATGCTTTCTCAGGCTGTTCCAAAGAGGCGTACGGCGCTTAACTCCTGCAGTTATGGCCATCATCTTGCCTTCGTCTCCCACCATTTTCGCTCCAGCAGCTGCTCACATAAAATGCTGGACATAGTCCTTCAGTGGCTCTCCTTCTTGCTGGCGTATTTTGACCAGCTGATTTGCCTCAGTTGGGTGCACACGACCCGCATAGAATTGTCTGTAAAATTCCTTTACGAACATTTCCCAAGAGACGATACTTGCAGGGGGGAACTTAAAGAACCACTCTTGTGCGGCATCAGAAAGTGTTGCAGGAAAGATCCTGCACCGAACGTCTTCGGACACTTTCTGGATGTCCATCTGTATTACATGAGATACCGGGTCACCATACCCGTCAAAATTCGGAAGCGTGGGCATCTTAAACTTACTAGGAGTCTCTGCCACAACTATTCTCTGAACGAAAGGAGTGCCCTTTCTCCTATCGTGATCAATGTGAGACGTTCTTCCCCCGACCAACTGTTGTGCTGCCTGGTTTAGGGCGTCTATTTGGGCTTACACGGCGCCAGGAATCGTCAGGGCCTCTGCTGCTGGGGGAATGCACTCATCGTGTCATTCTCTGCGATCGTTGAGTACATCTCTTAAATCTTTGTCTCTTTGCCGCTGCTCGCTAGCTCCGAGACGGTTAAAGACGTTATTTTGCCTGGGCTGCCCCCCAGCATCACGTCTTTTGTGTTGGTCATCCCTAGGTGGTGGGCTTCTGTCCCCACCTCTCTCTCCATTTCTCCGACCGGCATTTCCTCTGCCTGAGTCGGCCTCATTATAACCATGGCCATCTCTAAACCTTGACTGAATATGGTGGGATCGACTGTCCCCTCAGTTGCCTCCTCGGGCTGGAGCTTCCCGAGCGTTAGAGGGCGGCCTGCGTTGGTCCGCAGGTCCCCGTGCATTGTCATGCCATGGGGGGCCCCGGACCGCAGAGCTTATCTCTGAGTTCCTTCTGTTACCAGAAGGACGTTGTCCTCTGCTCGGTGGGTTCGGCTCTTTGCCCCTATGGCGTCTAGCACTACGGGGCTACTGCCCGGCCCTATTCTGCCTTGGTTGCGGGGGATTGCCACGACCAGCCTGGGAGGGAGGCTGCGCTTTGGGATCCCATGGTGGGACATCCTCCTGAGGCATTGGCGGCTGCTCGGACCTCTGGGGGCTTGAGGGCTGGATCGGCGGGCTAGGATTTGGACCCCTCTGGGGTGGCCCATTTGAAGGTTGATCAGGCTGTGAGGTAGGTGCAGCCTGATTCCTAGCTAATTGTAGGGCTGTTTCGAGGGCTGCCATGGCCTCCCTCTGACGACGGTCCATCTCCGCCTGTCTTTCACTCAACTCCTGGCGCTGTCGCTCAATTTCTTGTTGCTGCCATGCCATAATCTCAGCAGCACTTTCCTGGCTGGCCCTCAGATTGGCCAGTTCATCCTACAATACCCCCAGGGTATTCCTCAGCGTCTCGGAATCCAATTCTTCCTCATCAAATTCCAAATGCGGCTCATTTTCAGCTACATTGGGAGGAGGAGGAGGCGGTTGAGAAGGTGCCGCGCTAGCCGCCTGTCCAGTCTTACTTGTTGTTTTCGCCATTACTATATCAACGATTTTGTATCAAGCTCTCAATGAAAGCACCAGAATGTTGACCCAGATTGTGGTCAACTAACACGGAGTCAAAATGCTTGATGTGGACAGATATGTTGGAATGAATATAATGTCAAAAACAGTAAAACACACAAGAATTTATAGTGGTTCGGCCCTAGAAACTGGTAATAACCTATGTCCACTTGAGCTATTATTGATATAAGATCTTGAAGGGGTGATAAAAAAACTAGGGTTCTCTGAGTTTCACAAACCTTTCAAGTACAAACAATATATCGTAATGTCTTAGCTCTAATTCTCTCGCCAATTAATACTCTCAAGTAATCAAAAAGCCAAAAAGTCCCCTCCTTGAACTATCTTTCACTATTTATAGGCTCAAGGAGGATTACATTAATTTGTTACAGATATTCCCTCCTAATTAATCGAATAATCAGGAATTATTGGAGACAATCTCGGGATTGACTATGATCTTTACAGAATTATTTTGAAATATGCGGAGTGTACGACCAGGCTGGTCATAAGAAAAACTCAACCGTTATGCTTGCAATATCTTACTGGTCGATACTCTAGCAGAACTCTACCAGGTGTCAGCCACGTGTTCAGAAATCACCTGCCACGTCATCCGTGTCTGTTTTTTGGATAACAATACTAAGCCCTGATAAACAAGATTATAAATTAAAATTTTTAATTAAATAATCATATTTATTAATTCCATTATTACTCCACTATAAATATGGAACTGCGCTCTTAGTAATTATAGAATTATATTTAAAAAATTATCTCGTCCAGTCCATTGATATAATCACTTAATATAGTTTTATCCTCCTATTATTGGTTCGTAAATTAGAGTTGGTCAAAATTATAGTTTTACCCTTCTAATTGTTGGGAGAGAGTGAGATTACACAACCATAATAATAAGAATTTGTGAATAATAACACTTGGCAGAGTCAAAGAAAAAATTGAGACAGAGATATGCAAACCCTAGTTGTAGAACAAAACTCCTTGTACTTGTTGCAAGCTTTAAACCCTTGTTCGAACACCACTTGATACCTTTCATGGAGAGAATCAAACACAAGGATGTATCATTGTCAAAATTCTCTAACTCCTAGCCCTTGGTGGATGCTTGAGGCTTTCTTTAGTAGGGTAGAGAATTGAGATTGAACATGCCTTGAAATTCACAAAGATAAGCACTTTCTTTATGGATTTCTTGAAGAAAACTTATGATCTTGGGAGCAAGAGAGGGAGAGGTTAGAGAGAGATTTGAAAGAGTGGTCAACTCTATCAAAACTTTAAGAGAATCCTTTAATAGTGTTGGTGCCATCATTAAGCCCAATCAATAGCATTGGAGCTTTTGAACACATCATTTGTAGCTTAAAACACGTGTTTGTACAAACACATCAGGCGACACGTTGCTTGACTATAGGCGATGCATCGCCTGCTGCTTCGTTTAGCCAAAATCGTAAGGTTTTCAGCAATTCATTGCCTCCAAAGATTTATCCAAAATCAAAATTATTTTAGTGCTGAAACTATCCACTTATCAATGACTTGTTCTAACCCATCGAACTTTTTCCCTTGATATTAACAAGGATTGAGTTGGGTTGCTATCATTGGTGAATATCTTATTCTAGGAGTTTTAGTCCCATCCCTCTTGAAGTGGAACTTACAAACCTTCTCATAAGAGGTTTTGTAAATGGATCTGTTAAGTTCTCACTAGTCGTAATATATGAGATAAATATGACTCTATCTTGAATCAATTGTCTCACATATTCATGTATTAGACTTATATATCTAACTTTCTATTATACGCACTATTATATGCTCTAGCAAGATTGGTTGGACTATCACAATGTATTGAGATGGTTGATACCATATTCAGCTTAAAAGGGATATCCAACATGAGACCCCTAAGCCACTCAATCTCTTTGTCGGTTGTTACTATAGTAAACTCTGCTACCATAGTTGAGTGTGATATACAAGTTTGTTTCTTAGAACCCCAAGAAATAACACCTCCTCCAAGAGTAAACACCCAACCGGTGGTGGAGAGAATGTCTCCCACTCCCGTTATTCTTTTTTAATAGCGAAGGCTATATTCTTTTTTACACTTAAGTTATCCTAGAATCTTTTCAATAGCCTTCCAATGCTTAATATTTGGATTGCTAGTAAACCTACTAAGTTTACTAACTGCATATGCAATGTCCGCTCTAGTATAATGAGTGTCGTACATTAGGCTCCCTATTGTGCTTGCATGTTCCAATTGTGCCACCACTCTTCCTTAATTATTCTCAAGCTTCATGTTTGAATCGAATGGTGTATTTGCCTATTTTATTTTGTGATGACTAAATTTGTAAAGCATTTTCTCGACATAATGAGCTTCACTTAATACAAAAGCCCAACTATTTCTTCTAACTTTGATACGTAGAATGGTTCTAGGTATCGACCTCTCCAATGTCCTTCATCTTGATGTTAGATGATAGAAACGTCTTTGTTTCTATCATTCATCTCATGTCATTACTCAACATATCATCTACATAAAGACACACTAGTATGACTTAGTCATCACAAGTCTTAACATATTAGCACTTGTCTGTGTTGTTGTGTCTAAATCCATCAGAAATAATGAATTTATCAAACTTCTCATGCCATTGTTTTAGAGCTTAATTCAATCTATATAATGATTTGATAACTCGGCACACTTTATGTTCATTTCATTGAAGAACAAAACCCTCCAGCTATTCCTTGTGGATATTGCAACTAGGATGTATAAGTGGATGTTAAGATCTAAAATCCGTATATTGGAAGGTAAAAAGGTATAGTAGTGGACCACATTAGGCAGCAAGTAAGAAGGTTGAACATGAGAGGTTGTGACTCAACAGATTGAGTTAACACACTTCGATTCGTGTGAACGGGTATCATAGTAATGTGTATGGGTGAAGGGAGAATGTATGTCTCTGTGGGACACCAAGGTCGATGGTGTCAGACTAAGATCCTTTATTCCCAAGTTTTGAAAAGGATGTTGAAGATAAAGAGCACAAGATTGAAACCTAGAATTAATGCTTACCTTCAGATAGACTGGCAATCTGAAGAAGTGACTCAGATTTTGAAGAATTATACATTGAATGGGCAAGTGTTTTGGCCATTGAGATAATTACGGTCCCTTGATTGAATAGTCCCAGTGGTGAATGCCAATCAATGACTAGGGTGACTCAGCATAAGATATAGTAAGGCAGAGAGCAAGAAGTACTTGTTCTAAGTAATGAAATGAAAGACAAAGAATATTATGATTCGGTACTAGTTCAGGGAAACCAATGAAGATATTGGGATTATTAGGGTAGAAGTGTCTGCCTATCTGAAAGGACATAAGAGTTCGAAAGTTTCAAGTATGGGAACACGAAGCTCCAAGACGGGAGACTTGTATTTCTCTGAATATTACAGACAAGAAAGAATATGATATTTTGGGAAAGAAAGAGGAATTTTGACTCCAGATTTAATAAGAGTTATGAGATCATACCAAGGACAAGGCTGGAGGCCTGCAGGTTAGCCTTACCCTAGTATGGGTGGAGGCTTATGAATGTTACTGGTGCCAATGTCAAGGATAGAAATGTATGATATCACCGCTGATGAGGTAAGGAGACCCTAGGATTCCAGCGGGAGTTACTGCGCAAAGAAAAGTTAACGGAATTATGATAAATGAGATAAAGTTTTATGGATTAAGACTACCACTCTAATAAGAGTGTTACTAAAGGATAAAAGGGTAAAGGACTGGACTTTGTGGTTACAGTCAGGTTTACGGGATTTGTGTTCCGAAGTGTTTGAATAAATTTTGAGGATGAAATTTCAATAAGGAGGGCATAGTTCTAACGTCCCAAAAATGCTAATAGGGTTTAGTGCCTTGATTAGCGTGCCGAGAGGGCATAAATAGATATATGTGTTCTTAAGTGATTAAATGCATGACTATGTGGCATGCATGATATATATATATGTTAATATGAGTATGATCATATGCATGTTTATGAGTATTAAATATGCATGTTTATGAGTATTAAATATGCATGTGGGCCTGTTATTGTTTATAAGGGTATATTTGTAATATTGGCCTGTGGCGGGAATAAATGTGATTATATGTGTTAAATGATTGAGACCACATTATTATGTGAATATATTTGTAGTATACGGCTCGAGGCAATCCTAGTGAGCAGATTTGCGTAATAGTCACAACGGGGTCCAATACACGGCTCGAGGCGAGCCTAGGGGTAATTTGAGAAGTGTAATGTACATTTGGGATTTATCGAGGAATGAGTAATAGTTTGGTAGTTAGTTGGGCATGACGGGAATAATTGGGAATTTATAGGACAAATGAGGATTAGTGGAAGTTGAGGCTAATGACGATATTGCCCCTGGGGTTATTTAAGGTTAAGGGTATGCCTTGGGGGGCATTTTGGTCTTTTTACGATAAGGTTGGACACAACCATCTTGAGCTGTGTAGAAACTTTAGACAAACTAGATCAACTTCACTCAAAACCTTCTCTCCATCTCTAACACGTTCTATCCCCTTCCTTGGGAGACTTGGGGTTTCTTTTTGAAGTTTTGGAGAGAAGGAGCTGGAAATCTAAGGGAATTTGAAGATGGGAAGCTTTGGAACTAAGGAATTGAAGCTAGGATCACTGAAGGTTTAACTCAAGGGCTTAGTCTGCAGTAGGGGTAAGTGACTCTCTCTGTTCTTGACTGAATTCTAAGTTGGGTTTAGCTGTTGTTAAGTTCTAACTTTGGGTCTGAATTTGAGTTCTGTTGAAAATATGGATTATGTAATTATGATAATTATGTTGTGTTATTGTGGATTCTAGGCTTGATTTTCAGGTTTGGTTATGATTTGGGTGAATAGGTAGGATGGGTTCTAGGCCTTTGAGTTGGGAAAAAACGTTAACAACCCAAGGATTTCTAGGTTCACGAGGGCGCGTAGCGGCCCGCGTGCCCCAGATGGCCCTGGGATGGCTGCTGATTGTAGGGCGCACTAGGAATCTAAGGGGCAAGTCGCGGCCCGCCTCCCCCTGACGCAAGAGGTCGTGCCTCTGACTTGAGGAGTGCCGTAACCCTTAGGGCCAGGTCACGGCCCGCCTAGGACGTTTTTGTCTAGGGAAATTATGATGAGGACACCAAGACTCAAAATCCAAGTCAAGTTCCAGTTGATCCAAGCCAAGAGGGGAGGAATGATGAGGACACCAGTTTAGGAGCTTGATCAATATTTAGCTTCTTGTAATGAGTCTTTTTATTTTTAATCACGTTTTTTAGTCTTTGTTTATTTTGTGATAAGTCAAACACTTGACTTGTGTGAGTCCAAGAGTCCTTTTTTTGTCTTTAATTTTCGGTTTTTATTAGGAAGACAAAGGGTTGTCTTTAAATTTCGGTTTTCATTAGGAAGACAAAGGGGCTGCCCTTAATTTTTCGGTTTCATTCGGAAGACCAAGGGTCTTGTTTTCATGTAATTTTCATCCTTATAAGGACTGCCAAAACAATGTGAAAAATCAGATTATGTTGAATGAAATTGTGAGTTTATTTCTTCTTGAGTTCTTGAAGAAACTTTTGAACTTATCAAGGAGATTCCTTGTGGCGTTCATCCTGACTTATCAAACGGATTCCATCCCTGTTTGTGGCGTCTTCCTCATACCAAGGTTCGTGCTTGGCTAAGCATTGGGTCGCGGTTCCATTCCAATCTCGTGTGTTCTTGGTGGCTGTTCCATATTTGGTGTCGGGTTTCGTCACACTTGTTGGCGTGGTTCGTATCAGTTGGTATCAGAGCTTAGGATCATTCGGTTTGGCCTATCCTTTTTTATTTTTTTTTCTATTCAGTTCGTGTTCTTATATTAGGATTTCAAAAAAAAATAAAAAATAAATATCAATTCGTGTTCATCTAGTCGTGTTTTTCTATTCTAGAGCTTGTTAATTTCAATTGTTTCCTTGTTTCCCTTATTTGTTGTGAAATCCGAAACTATTCTAGAGTTTGCTAATTTCCCTATTTCAATTGTTTCCTTGTTCAATCATTCCCTTATTTCCAAAGTTTCCATTATTTTTTTTGTGTGAAATCCCTTGAAATCCGAAACTAGTCTACACAAAGTTTCAATTCCTTTGTAATCGTGAATTAGGGTCCTTTGTAATCCCCTATTTTGTTTTCTTTTCGTTTCTGAAATCATGAATTAGGGTTCTTAACGTGAAGTAGGGCTTTGAGTTTTTCTCTTGTTCTAATTGTGGAATCTGAATTGTCTTTGAGTTTCTCTTGTTTTTCATTGTGAAAATCCGAATTTGCATTGAGATTCTCTTGCTCTTTTGTGAAATCTGAGTTGTTGTCAAATCCAAGTCTGATTTTTTTTTCTTGTGTCTTGTACCTGCGTTTGAGGATCAAGAGGAAAAGAAAAGAGAGAAAAGAAAGAAGAAGAAAAATTCAAAGGGGATCCGAACCTAAAAAAAAAAAAAAAAAAAGAGTCTGGAAATTGTTTTGATTTCAATTCATATCTTAATCTGTTTTGATTTCTATTCATCTGTTTTCCCTTGTTCCCATTGTTTCTTGACGAAATCTGAAATTACTCTAGTGCCACGGATTGATTGTGTTATTTTCTTTACTAGTTGAGAAATCTGAGATTGTTTTGGTGCCACGAGTTGTTTGGATCTCTAATATTGGTGTTGAGGAATATTGGTTCTCTGTTATTGGGCGTGTACACAGATTGTTTTGGAAATATTGGTTTTCACATATTGGTCTCCACAGATTGGTGTTCATGCTATTGGGGGTATTCTTGAATCACATAATAGTTTGTTCTTGAATCTGTTTTGGTTACACATGAGGAAAGAGCGATTCCCAGCACAAAGACGTTCCAAATTGCTACCTCGAGGAGATGGGCCATTTCAAGTGCTAGAAAGGATCAATGAAAATGCCTACAGACTCGATTTACCAGGTGAGTATACTGTTAGTGCTACTTTTAATGTTTCTGATTTGAGTCCTTTTGATGCAGGTGACGATTTGAGGTCAAATCTTTCTCAAGAGGGGGGGAATGATGAGAACACCAAGACTCAAAATCCAAGTCAAGTTCCAGTTGATCCAAGTCAAGAGGGGAGGAATGATGAGGACACCAATTTAGGAGCTTGATCAATATTTAGCTTTTTGTAATGAGTCTTTTTATTTTTAATCACGTTTTTTTTAGTCTTTGTTTATTTTGTGATAAGTCAAAACATTTGACTTGTGTGAGTCCAATAGTCCTCTTGTCTTTAATTTCGGTTTTCTTGAGGAAGACAAAAGGCTTGTCTTTAATTTCGGTTTTCATTAGGAAGACAAAGGGGCTGCCCTTAATTTTTCGGTTTCATTAGGAAGACCAAGGGTCTTGTTTTCATGTAATTTTCGTCCTTATAAGGACTGCCAAAACAATGTGAAAAATCAGATTATGTTGAATGAAATTGTGAGTTTATTTCTTCTTGAGTTCTTGAAGAAACTTTTGAACTTATCAAGGAGATTCCTTGTGGCGTTCATCCTGACTTATCAAACGGATTCCATCCCCGTTTGTGGCGTCTTCCTCATACCAAGGTTCGTGCTTGGCTAAGCATTGGGTCGTGGTTCCATTCCAATCTCGTGTGTTCTTGGTGGCTGTTCCATATTTGGTGTCGGGTTTCATCACAATGTTGGTGTGGTTCGTATCACAAGTGTTCCAAAAATCATCATTTTTCGTCATTTTCACCAGTTTTCGTCAGTGTTCGTTTGGTTGTTTGGTTAGATTTGCTGCTTGAATCCTCCATATTACCGTTTGATTAGTTTTCAAAGGGCTTAAAGAAGAATACGAGTGGAAAAAGGCAGAGGTGTGAGCTTATTTGAGGGTAAAAGCGATTAAAGTTTAGTGAAACACGAGTGGACTTGAGTGACAAAATTTTGAGTGAAAACACGTGAGGGAGTGTGGTGAGGTCTTTTCTCCATATTATTCTAACCCTATTTTGCAGATTTCCATCATGGCACAAAATCCAGAGAAAGATGCAAGCAATGATATTCCGCCACCTGAGGTTCCGAATCTACAAATGCAAGCATTAATTGGGGAGATGCAAAGGATGATGAGGGCGGAGTGTGAGCAGATACATGAGAGGTTGGATAGGGTAGAAGAGGGAACGCAATGGAGGGCACGGAGGAACAGGGTACAACAACGGGATGTTGAGGGTGAAAGAGAGTTTGATGGGGGCGATTTAGAGGAAGAATATGATAGGATGTCAGAGGGTAACCATAGGAGGTATGGCCGAGATAGAGAAGCTAGGAACTGGGTAGACAATAATTTGGGAAATATCAAGATGAGAATCCCCGCCTTTCAAGGCAAGAGTGATCCTGAGGCATACCTTGAGTGGGAGAAGAAAATGGAGTTGGTTTTCGATTGTCACAACTACTCTGACATGAAGAAGGTAAAACTAGCTGTCATTGAATTTACTGATTATGCTATTGTTTGGTGGGATCAGTTGTGCATCAATAGGAGGCGAAATGGAGATCGTGCCATTGACACTTGGGAGGCTATGAAGAGGGTGATGAGGCGACGGTTTGTACCATCTCATTATTATCGAGATCTATACCTTAAGTTGCAGGGTCTTCGTCAAGGTTCCAAGAGTGTTGATGAGTATTACAAGGAGATGGAGATGGCTATGATTAGAGCCAATGTGGAAGAGGATCGGGAGGCAACAATGGCAAGGTTTTTGAATGGGTTGAACCGAGAGATTGCTAATCCAATTGAGCTACACCATTATGTGGAATTGGAAGATTTGGTGCATATGGCAATCAAAGTTGAGAGGCAGCTCAAGAGGGGTAGTACAAGTTCAATGCCAAGACCGAGCCCACACCATTCAAGTGCAACACCTTGGCGGTCGAACTATCCAAAGAAGGAAGAAGACCAACCTACTTCATCCTTTACACCAAAACCAGCCACGACCCCTCAAGGTAAAACAGCCCCTACTTCGTCCCATTCTAGTGAGATAAAATGTTTCAAATGTCAGGGGCGAGGACACATAGCTAGCCAATGTCCAAACAAGCGAGTTATGGTAATTCGGGATAATGGGGAGATAGATTCCGAAGAGGAAGATGATCTTGATGACATGCCACCATTGGAGGACGCTTCTATGGGTGATGAGGAGTTTGGGGCAGAATCTGGTGAGATGCTTGCACTAGTCACACGACGAGCCTTAAATTTGCAAGCAAAAGAAGAGGAAGAAGAGGTGCAGCGGGAGAACATCTTTCACACTTGTTGTCATGTGAAAGGCAAGGTATGTAGTGTGATTATTGATGGAGGTAGTTGTACTAACGTTGCTAGTTCTTCCATGGTTGAAAAGCTAGGGCTCCCAACGCTTAAACATCCTTGTCCATACAAGTTGCAGTGGTTGAATGATAGTGGTGAAGTGAGGGTTACAAAACAGGTGCTGGTATCATTTCGAATTGGCAAGTATGAGGATGAGGTATTGTGCGATGTGGTTCCCATGCAAGCTGGACACCTCCTTCTAGGAAGGCCTTGCCTATTTGATCGCCGAGTCCAGCATGATGGCTTCACCAACAAGTTCTCATTCACGTTCCGCCAACGAACAATCACTCTAGCTCCATTGACGCCAAAGCAAGTATATGAAGACCAAGTGAGGTTGCAAAAATTGAGTGATAAAAAAAAAAGTGAGAGAGAAAAGAAAGAGAAGAGTTCGATCAATGAGGGAAAATTCGAGAGAAAACAAAGTAATTTTTATGCAAAAAAAAGTGAGGTTAAGGAGGCTCTTTTAAACACTAACCAACTTGATGCTAACAAGGGTCGTCACAAGCAGGTTTTTGATCCCGGTGATTGGGTATGGTTACACATGAGGAAAGAGCGATTCCCAGCACAAAGACGTTCCAAATTGCTACCTCGAGGAGATGGGCCGTTTCAAGTGCTAGAAAGGATCAATGACAATGCCTACAGACTCGATTTACCAGGTGAGTATACTGTTAGTGCTACTTTTAATGTTTCTGATTTGAGTCCTTTTGATGCAGGTGACGATTTGAGGTCAAATCTTTCTCAAGAGGGGGGGAATGATGAGGACACCAAGACTCAAAATCCAAGTCAAGTTCCAGTTGATCCAAGCCAAGAGGGGAGGAATGATGAGGACACCAGTTTAGGAGCTTGATCAATATTTAGCTTCTTGTAATGAGTCTTTTTATTTTTAATCACGTTTTTTAGTCTTTGTTTATTTTGTGATAAGTCAAACACTTGACTTGTGTGAGTTCAAGAGTCCTTTTTTGTCTTTAATTTTCGGTTTTTATTAGGAAGACAAAGGGTTGTCTTTAAATTTCGGTTTTCATTAGGAAGACAAAGGGTTGTCTTTATTTTTTCGGTTTCATTAGGAAGACAAAAAGGCTTGTCTTTAATATTTCGGTTTTTAGGAAGACAATGGGGCTTGTATTGATGTAATTTTCGGCTATATAAGGCCTTGAAAACATTTGGAAAAATCAGATTATGTTGAATGAAATTGTGAGTTTATTTCTTCTTGAGTTCTTGAAGAAACTTTTGAACTTATCAAGGAGATTCCTTGTGGCGTTCATCCTGACTTATCAAACGGATTCCATCCCCGTTTGTGGCGTCTTCCTCATACCAAGGTTCGTGCTTGGCTAAGCATTGGGTCGCGGTTCCATTCCAATCTCGTGTGTTCTTGGTGGCTGTTCCATATTTGGTGTCGGGTTTCGTCACACTTGTTGGCGTGGTTCGTATCAAATTATTAAGCTTGGGGAGGCTTGGGGAGTCAAACTTAAGTGTTCGGGACAATTTCTATTACCCAGTTTAGTAGAAATTGAGGTCCTGAATGCTAGTATTTGAATTCAAAGTTTTTAAATGGTTTAGAATCTTATGGTTGTCCATTATCGCAGTGTGACTAGGTTTTACCGCAAGAGCTCAGGATTTAAGGATCGTACTCGGAGCCATTATACGCTTGCTACTCGGGATCTGAGGTAAGAAAACTACACCCATGTGGTTGTGTTTGGGACTAAGGTTCCCTATATTTGAATAGATGTAATATGTGACTGTATTGATGTTATGCTTATTATGAAAGTACGACCAAAGGGTGTCGAGGCTGATGATAAGCGCACTGGATGCAGCTTGACCAATGTGAGCTGGGGTCAGCTAAATAATCAGAGGACTCGACCTAAGTGAGCTAAGGTCAACTAAATAAACAGAGGGCTCGGCCTAAGGGCACCAACACCTAATCACTTGTATTACTGATTGAGATGTATGCTTGAGAATATATGTTTGTCGTTGTTTAGCTTAATGCATGTACTCTGTTGAATAATTGAACTAATTGGGTCAAGGTTGATTAAATACTATTGTTGCTCTTTTATTAGGATTGTTTCCTATAATCTATTGTCAGATGAATCTGGTGAATTATATTTACTGTCTTTATACTGATGCTTAGTAGTTGTGCATGTTGTTTTAATTTTTCTTACTGAGCTTTGGCTCACGGGTGCTACATGGTTCAGGTAAGGGAGTTAATAGTTGGACCAGCCATGAGTTGGATAGCTTCAGGGGCGGTGTGTACATATGCAGCCTGCTCCATCGCCACGGTCGGGGTAGCTCAGGAGGAACTAGGGTTAAATCCTATTTTTTCTACTTAGGACAACTAAATTGTATTTGTTTATCTTTTACCAATCTGTAAACTAAGTTTTGGGATCCTGTGATGAGGACACCAAGACCCATGTATCAAGTCAAGTTCCAGTTTGTCCAGTGACGAGGGCACGAGCCAAGAGATTCAAGGAAGAACTTAACAGCCTAGTCCACAAAGTCCTAAAACAAGAGGAGACCGTGGTCAACATTGAAGGAGAACAAAGACTTGTCTTACTCATCAAAGTTGACTGAGTTTAGGAGCTTAATGAGTCTTTTTATTTTTAGTCACGTTTTTTTAGTCTTTGTTTATTTTGTGATAAGTCAAACATTTGACTTGTGTGAATCCAATAGTCCTTTTGTCTTTAATTTTCGGTTTTCATGAGGAAGACAAAAGGCTTGTCTTTAATTTCGGTTTTCATTAGGAAGACAAAGGGGCTGTCCTTAATTTTTCGGTTTTATTAGGAAGACCAAGGGTCTTCTTTTCATGTAATTTTCGTCCTTATAAGGACTGCCAAAAACAATGTGAAAAATCAGATTATGTTGAATGAAATTGTGAGTTTATTTCTTCTTGAGTTCTTGAAGAAACTTTTGAACTTATCAAGGAGATTCCTTGTGGCGTTCATCCTGACTTATCAAACGGATTCCATCCCCGTTTGTGGCGTCTTCCTCATACCAAGGTTCGTGCTTGGATAAGCATTGGGTCGCGGTTCCATTCCAATCTCGTGTGTTCTTGGTGGCTGTTCCATATTTGGTGTCGGGTTTCGTCACACTTGTTGGCGTGGTTCGTATCAGTTGGTATCAGAGCTTAGGATCATCCGGTTTGGCCTATCCTTTTTTTTTCATTTGTGTTCTATTCGTATTTCAATTTTAGGGTTTCTGAAATTAAAAAAAAAAAAAAAATCTATCTATTCGTGTTCTTGATTTTCTTAGTCTTTGTTCTTGTTTTCCTTCTAAAAAATCTGAAACCAAAGTTAATCTCTTTATTCCAGATTGTTTCTTTGTTCAAATCGTGTTCTTAATATCCTTGTTCCAATTGTTTGTTGTGAAATCAGAAACTATTCTAGAGCTTGTTGAAATCGTTAATTAGGGCTTTGAGTTTTTTTTCTCTTGTTCTAATTGTAGAATCTGAATTTTCATTGAGTTTCTAGTGCTGTTTTGTTTTGAAATCCGAATTTTGCCTTGGGTTTCTTGTTCTTGTTGTGAAATCCGAAATTGGTATTGATCATTCCCTTGTTTCAATTGTGTCCCTGGTTTCCATTGGTTCCTTTATTTGTTGTGGAATCCGAGACTGTTATAGTGCCACAAATTAGTTTGGTTTTGATCTTATTGTTTGAATCACAGATTAGATTTTGGGAATATTGGTTTTCTGTTATTGGGATTGTTCTTGAATCTGTTATAGTACCACAGTTTGCTTGGTTTTCGGATTGGTTCTTTGGTGTTCAATTTTTTTTTTCTTTTCAAAAATTGAGTATCTGGGTTATCAAATTTGAGAGATAAAAAAAATAAAGGAAGAAAGGAAAGGAAAAATCAAGAGGATCCGAACCTTAAAAAAAAAAAAAAAGAGTCTGGAAACCTGTCTTAAAAATTTTTGTTCTAATCTTGTTCCTTATGGTCTAGAGGCCTTTTGACCAAAACCCCACACAAGTGTTCCAAAAATCATCATTTTTCGTCATTTTCACCAGTTTTCGTCAGTGTTCGTTTGGTTTGTTTGGTTGGATTTGCTGCTTGAACCTCCATATCACCGTTTCATTAGTTTTCAAAGAGCTTAAAGAAGAAAATAGAGTGAAAAAAGGCAGAGGTGTGAGCTTATTTGAGGGTAAAAGCCATCATTGAGTGCAAACACGAGTATACTTGAGTGACCATTTTCTTTGAGTGAAACACGTGAGGGAGTGCAGTGAGGTCCTTTCTATAATTGTCTAACCTTATTGTTTTGCAGATTCTCCATCATGTCACAAAATCCAGAGAAAGATGCAAGCAATGATAATCCGCCACCTGAGGTTCCGAATCAACAAATACAAGCATTAATTGGGGAGATGCGAAGGATGATGAGGGCGGAGTGTGAGCAGATACATGAGAGGTTGGATAGGGTAGAAGAGGGGGCACAACGGAGACCAAGGAGGGGTAGGGTACACCAAAGGGAGGATGAGAATGAAGGGGATTTGGAAGGGGTAATTTCTGATGATGAGTTTGACAGGATGTCGGCGGGTAACCATAGGAGGTATGGTGGGAATAGAGAAGATAGGAACCAGGTAGATAATTATTTGGGGAATATCAAAATGAGAATCCCAGCATTTCAGGGGAAGAGTGATCCTGAAGCATACCTTGAGTGGGAGAAGAAAATGGAGCTAGTTTTTTATTGTCACAACTACTCCGACATGAAGAAGGTAAAACTTGCTGCCATTGAGTTTACTGATTATGCTATTGTTTGGTGGGATCAGTTGTGCATCAACAGGAGGCGGAGTGGAGATCGCCCTATTGACACATGGGAGGCCATGAAGAGGGTGATGAGGCGACGGTTTGTACCACCTCATTATTATCGAGATCTCTACCTTAAGTTGCAGGGTCTTCGTCAGGGCTACAGAAGTGTTGATGAGTATTACAAGGAGATGGAGATGGCTATGATTAGAGCCAATGTTGAAGAGGATCGGGAGGCAACCATGGCAAGGTTTTTGAATGGGTAGAACCGAGAGATTGCTGACCCAATCGAGCTACACCATTATGTGGAATTGGAGGATTTGGTTCATATGGCAATCAAAGTTGAGAGGCAGCTCAAGAAGGGTAGTTCAAGTTCGAGGTCAAGACCGAGCCCACACAATCCAAGTACAACACCTTGGAGGTCGAACTATCCAAAGAAAGAAGACCAACCCACTTCATCATCTACACCAAAACCAGCCACCACAGCCACACCACCTCAAGGTAAAACAACTCCTACTAAGTCTCATTCTAGTGAGATAAGGTGTTTCAAATGTCAGGGGCGAGGACACATAGCTAGCCAGTGTCCAAACAAGAGAGTTATGGTGATTCGAGAAAGTGGAGAGATAGATTCTGAAGATGAAGATGATCTTGCTGACATGCCACCATTGGAAAATGCTTCTGACAATGAGTATGGGCCAGAATCTGGTGAGATGCTTGCACTAGTCACAAGGCGAGTCCTGAATTTGCAAGCAAAAGAAGAGGAAGAAGAGGTGCAGCGAGAGAACATCTTTCACACTCGTTGTCATGTGAGAGACAAGGTATGTAGTGTCATTATTGATGGGGGTAGTTGTACTAATGTTGCTAGTGCTTCCATGGTTGCCAAGCTGGGGCTTACAACGCTTAGGCATCCTTGTCCATACAAGTTGCAATGGTTGAATGATAGTGGTGAAGTGAGGGTTACAAAACAAGTACTGGTCTCATTTCGCATTGGCAAGTATGAAGATGAGGTGTTGTGTGATGTGGTTCCCATGCAAGCTGGACACCTCCTTCTAGGAAGGCCTTGGCAATTTGATCGGCGGGTGCAGCATGATGGCTTCACCAACAAGTATTCATTCACATTCCGTCAACGAACAATCACTCTAGCGCCATTGACACCAAAGCAAGTGTATGAAGATCAAGTGAGGTTGCAAAAACTGAGTGACAAAAAGAAAATGAGTGAGCAAAAGGAGAGTGAAAAGATGAATGAGAGTGAGGAAAAAGAGAGACAAAGAGAGAAAAGTGGGGAATCAAGTGAGAGAAATCAAAATAATTTTTATGCAAAAAAAAGTGAGGTTAAGAGAGCATTGGTTACAAAACAGCCCATGATTTTACTCATGTATAAGGAGGCTCTTTTAAATACTAACCAACTTGATTCTTCGTTGCCAAGTGTTGTTGTGTCTATTTTGCAGGAATTTGAGGATGTGTTTCCTGAGGAGGTACCACATGGTTTACCACCTATTCGAGGGATAGAACATCAGATTGACTTTGTTCCAGGTGCTTCAATACCAAATCGACCAGCATACAGAAGTAATCCTGATGAAACAAAGGAATTGCAAAGGCAAATTGAAGAATTGATGGAGAAAGGGCATGTGAGAGAAAGCATGAGCCCTTGTGCTGTTCCAGTGATTCTAGTTCCCAAGAAGGATGGAACATGGAGGATGTGTGTTGACTGTCGAGCCATCAACAATATAACGGTAAAATATCGACATCCCATTCCTCGTTTAGATGACATGTTAGATGAATTGCATGGTTCTTGTGTGTTTTCCAAAATTGATCTTAAAAGTGGGTATCATCAGATACGTATGAAAGAAGGGGATGAGTGGAAAACTGCTTTTAAAACTAAACATGGATTGTATGAGTGGTTAGTCATGCCTTTTGGACTAACTAATGCACCTAGCACTTTCATGCGCTTAATGAATCATGTATTGCGTGCTTTCATTGGAAAATTTGTGGTTGTGTATTTTGATGATATTCTTATTTATAGTAAGAATTTGCATGACCATGTTTTGCATTTGCATTCTGTTTTGGATGTTCTTAGGAAACAGAGTTTATATGCTAACCTCAGTAAGTGTACTTTCTGCACCGATAAGCTTGTTTTCCTAGGCTTTGTTGTAAGTGCTACAGGTATTCAGGTGGATGAAGAAAAGATCAAAGCCATCCAAGAGTGGCCGACCCCTACAACTATAGGTAATGTTAGAAGTTTTCATGGACTTGCTAGCTTCTACAGGAGGTTTGTGAAAAATTTTAGCACCATCGCCGCACCACTTACAGAAGTTATCAAAAAGAATGTGATATTTAAATGGGGTGAAGCTCAAGAGGAGGCATTTCAGCTACTGAAATACCAGCTTACTCATGCTCCTTTACTTGCTTTGCCTAACTTTTCTAACACTTTTGAAGTTGAATGTGATGCTTCTGGAATAGGTATTGGCGCTGTTCTTATGCAGGATGGGAGACCGCTTGCATACTTTAGCGAAAAGCTAAGTGGGGCTGCCCTCAATTACCCCACCTATGACAAAGAATTGTATGCACTAGTGCGTGCTTTAGAAACATGGCAGCACTATTTGTGGCCAAAGGAGTTTGTGATTCGCACAGATCATGAATCCTTGAAGCATTTGAAAGGCCAACACAAGCTCAACAAGAGACATGCAAGATGGGTTGAGTTCATTGAGACATTTCCTTATGTCATTCGCTATAAACAAGGTAAGGAGAATGTGGTTGCTGATGCCCTTTCTCGCAGGTATGCCCTAATCTCCACTCTTGATGCTAAATTACTTGGGTTTGAACACATAAAGGACCTGTATTCTGCTGACCATGATTTTGGGGAAATTTATGGTGTTTGTGAAAAATCTGCTGAAGGAAAATTTTATAGGCATGAGGGTTTCTTGTTTAGGGAGCATAGGTTGTGTGTACCTAATTGTTCTTTGAGAGATTTTCTAGTTAGAGAGTCCCACGGGGGAGGGTTGATGGGACATTTTGGAGTTGCTAAGACCCTAGCTATGTTGCAAGAGCACTTCTTTTGGCCCCACATGAAACGAGATGTTGAGCGAATTTGTGGTAGGTGTGTCACTTGTAGGCAAGCTAAATCAAGAGTTCAGCCAAATGGCCTTTACACACCCCTACCTATCCCTAGTTCACCATGGGTTGACATTTCAATGGATTTTGTGTTGGGTTTACCTAGAAGTAAGCGTGGGAGGGATTCAATCTTTGTGGTTGTAGACAGATTTTCTAAGATGGCTCATTTTATTCCTTGTCATAAAACTGATGATGCCTCTAACGTTTCAGATTTGTTCTTTAGGGAGATTGTGAGATTACATGGTATGCCTAGAACAATTGTATCAGATAGGGATGCCAAGTTCTTAAGCTATTTTTGGAAAACATTGTGGGGAAAACTTGGGACAAAACTATTATTTTCTACTACTTGTCACCCTCAAACCGATGGTCAAACAGAAGTAGTTAATAGGACCCTATCCACCTTGTTGAGGGCTATCATAAGTAAAAATATTAAGACTTGGGAAGATTGTTTGCCACATGTTGAGTTTGCTTATAATCGTTCAATGCATTCTGCTACTAAATTTTCACCATTTGAAATTGTTTATGGTTTTAATCCTCTAACTCCTTTGGATTTATCACCTTTACCTGTTTCTGAGCATTTGAATTTAGATGGCGAGAAGAAGGCAGAATTTGTGAAGAAAATCCATGAGAGGGCGCGACTCAACATAGAGAGAAGGACTGAACAATACATTAAGCAAGCTAACAAGGGTCGTCATAAGCAGGATTTTGAGCCCGGTGATTGGGTATGGTTACACATGAGGAAAGAGCGATTCCCAACACAAAGGCGTTCAAAATTGCTACCTCAAGGAGATGGTCCATTTCAAGTACTTGAAAGGATCAATGACAATGCCTACAGACTCGATTTACCAGGTGAGTATAATGTTAGTGCTACTTTTAATGTTTCTGATTTGAGTCCTTTTGATGCAGGTGACGATTTGAGGTCAAATCCTTCTAAAGAGGGGGGGAATGATGAGGACACCAAGACCCAAGTATCAAGTCAAGTTCCAGTTGGTCCAGTGACGAGGGCACGAGCCAAGAGATTCAAGGAAGAACTTAACAGCCTAGTCCACAAAGTCCTAAAACAAGAGGAGACCGTGGTCAACATTGAAGGAGAACAAAGACTTGTCTTACTCATCAAAGTTGACTGAGTTTAGGAGCTTAATGAGTCTTTTTATTTTTAGTCACGTTTTTTTAGTCTTTGTTTATTTTGTGATAAGTCAAACATTTGACTTGTGTGAGTCCAATAGTCCTTTTGTCTTTAATTTTCGGTTTTCATGAGGAAGACAAAAGGCTTGTCTTTAATTTCGGTTTTCATTAGGAAGACAAAGGGGCTGTCCTTAATTTTTCGGTTTTATTAGGAAGACCAAGGGTCTTCTTTTCATGTAATTTTCGTCCTTATAAGGACTGCCAAAAACAATGTGAAAAATCAGATTATGTTGAATGAAATTGTGAGTTTATTTCTTCTTGAGTTCTTGAAGAAACTTTTGAACTTATCAAGGAGATTCCTTGTGGCGTTCATCCTGACTTATCAAACGGATTCCATCCCCGTTTGTGGCGTCTTCCTCATACCAAGGTTCGTGCTTGGATAAGCATTGGGTCGCGGTTCCATTCCAATCTCGTGTGTTCTTGGTGGCTGTTCCATATTTGGTGTCGGGTTTCGTCACACTTGTTGGCGTGGTTCGTATCATCCTGTGTACAAACTTATAATAGTTTAATGAAAAATAATCATTTGGTTGACCAAATCTTTTATTACCTGACCTTAACTTGGTCTTTAATTACACATTTAAGTTCAAACGACTTGGTTAGCAGGTTAAGCACTATTTTAAACACACAGTGTAACAGTCTTGGTTATTCAGGGCGTTATAGTAGCTTTCACTGGATGTTGGTATTGATTCAACAACATAGTCATTCGATGGCATTTTTTGATCATGTAAATTCACATTTTCGTCTGGAAATCAATGAGATAATTTTCATCTAAGTTATACATATTAATTAATTCACAATTTTGTTCGAAACTCATATTTGGATAAATATTATTTTGTGCAGAGCATTAGATCAATATGGTAGATACCCAAGAGAAAAAGCCTCTATTCGACTAAAAGTTTGTGTTCCTAAAGTTAGTAAATTATTACTCACCTTATTAAATTTTTGGACATTTTTTTATTATACAAACTTGCTAAATATGATACTTTTTATCTAGCACATTTGGATAACTATGTTGCAATAGTGTTGAAATCGAACTGGGCCTACCGAGTGTGGCTAATACATTATGAAGTTTGCTAGGGAATTTATTTCACAGCCTAGACCAAAGAACTGCTTGGGAAATGAGGTATTATTATAGCCTTTAAATTTAATTTAAAGTATCGCTTACGATTTTATTTGGATGAATCCTAACTTATTATTTTAAATATTTCTTAATGAGTTCACGAATACAGCACCATATACGACTGGTGAAATCAACGAGATATGAGATGAATGGGCTAAATCAATTTTGGTGTATCTCAGATAGTACATGATCAAGTTGGTGAGGACATTTTAGTTTCAATGTATTAACTTATAAATTTAGAATACAATACTTATAACTATACGAAGTTATATAATTAATATATAATAACTTGGAAATCTAAATTACATGTAAATTAAATATCAAATGTTAAACTTTCGTGTACTGGTATTTTATTGATTTCTAATGTTGTTTTTTTTTTTTATCAAATAGGCTAGGGGAACTGGCATAAACATTTGCAATTTCTTTGGTTAAAAAATTACGTGACAGTTCCTAACTGACACAAAAAATAGCATTTTTTTAAGCGTTTGTGGCAATTGGAAACTAACACAAATACTAGAGAGGTTTGTATAAGTTATAAATCATCACAAATGTAGCATTATGACAGTTCTGAACTGACATAAATGCTTAGCATTTTCGCCAGTGGAGAAGTTTCACAAATGAAGCATTTGTGATGGTTGAGAATTGAAGCAAATGCTAAGTAGTTTTGCGTCATGGGATTTCACGTCAGTTTTAAAACTGATGCAAAAAATCATTTATGTCAGTTAGGATGTAATGCCCTGACTAATTATAAAATCCCGTACCATTAAAACTACTAAGACATAGCTAATATTTTTGGAATACATGCATAAAATAATGAAACTTTCTTATAAAAATCCAAAATACGGGATCCCATCGTTATTACATAAAAACATAAACCTTTAGTTAATTGTTCAAATACTAAATGCGGAAAAACAAATACATAAATGAAAAAGACTCAAAATATAAACTTCATCCTCGATCTTTTCCAGCAGTCCATTCATTCAGTCCTCTCCTAATACACATGCCAAAGCTGCCATGAATTCGTCCCACCCTCCAAGCTTATTTTCCTACACAAAAAGGAATGAGCCTAATGCCCAGCATGGAAAAATCTAATAAAACACACTATAAAACATAAGACTAAAAACATATTTCATAAAAACATATGATGTAAAAACATATATCATATAAACATAGGACTATAATATTAATGGCCATTAACTCATTACTGTAGTATGTGATAAAACCATCTAGGTCCTCTGTCTACTAATCGAGCTAGGTTAGATCACAAAATAGTATATGATAAACCATCTAGGTCCTCTCTCTACTAATTGAGGTAGGTTTAATCATAACTCTAATCTACGATAATGATAAAATTCTTGGAATTTATTCGCTATCTAAGCAACTATATTTCCCAAGTGACTACAACATAAATCATATACATACATATATACATAAAACATAACATAGCATATAAACATATCATAACTATTAAATTGCTTGGACTTGAGGTAAGAAAGTTAGCTAGAATTTCTTTGCATTATGTAATGAAAAGTATGAGGTAATATGTTGTAATAGCTATTACGTTATGAAAAGTATGAGCTATGGTAAGCTATTATGTTATGAAAAGTATGAGCTATGGTAACTTGTTATGTTATGAAAAGTATTAGCTATGGTAAGCTATTGTGTTATGAAAAAATATGAGCTATTATGTTATGATATGAGTTGTTTGTATATCTACTTGTATGTTGTATGAAAAGCAGTAGGTTGTTAGCGAGCTGAATGCGACACAAAAAATGAGTTACTAAGGAAATGGGGCGGACGCACTGAGGTTATTCAAGGACCAGAGTTCTTGTTTACCTCATATAGGAGGATTTACCGGTTTATGCTTTACTAGTTCCCTCATGATGTGACATGGACATTAGGGGTGCCATGATCACATGAAGTATGATTATGCTTACGCCTTATGAAATTTGTGATTATGATTTGTTATGACATGCTGTGAGTTTACGATATGAATGTTGATTGCTTTGTGTTTCTTGTAAACTGTTGTATTTTATTTGTACATCCTTACTAGGCTTTTAGCTCACCGCCTTACTTTCCCCCTTTCAGGTAGGCAATAGGGTTCCTTCTTGGCACACACTATGGTGTGGGGAGTTCCAATGTCTAGGCATGTATGACACGAGGTGTCCATGAGCGATTAACGATCTAGACGAACGCTAAGAAAATTTATGAATTTTTATGTTATGGTTATTTTTTCATTACATCATAGTGGGACTTTATATTTTATTTTATTTTCAAGATTGCATAAAGATACTATATTTTTATTTTAAACTATTGGAGAAAAATTACATGTTTTGACAAGGTCCTACTTTACATTTTTTCTAAAATGGTATTTTCTAAAAAATATGAACTGAGCGATGTTTTTACAAAGTAAATAGTTTAGGACGTTCTTACATCAACACACTAAGAGGTCTATGGGCACATATGATGTACATGAAAATTTATATCCCTTGATGTACTCAACACGTGAGATAGATAGCTTGAGAAGGAGAAGGCTAAGAGAATGATTAAAGAAGAGAGAAAAGTATCGCTATATTGTTCAGACTATTCTTATGTATCAAATCTTTTGTTTTGATAACCTAGAAATTATCAATATATAATATATATATATATTAAAAACTAATTAGGTTTATGTTTTATTTATTTAATAACGGGTTTTTTTAGATGCAGTCCTGTAACGCCCTGGGTAGCCAAGACCGTTACACTGTGTATTTCTAAAGGTGCAAGACTTGCTAACCAAGTCATTTAGTTAAAATGTGTCACTAAAACCATTACTGAGCTAGGGTTATGATACGAACCACACCAACGATTGTGGTGAAACCCGACACCAAATATGGCAGCCACCAAGAACACACGAAATGGAATGAAGAACCGCGACCCAATGCTTAGCCAAGCACGAACCTTGGTATGAGGAAGACGCCACAAACGGGGATGGGAATCCGTTTGATAAGTCAGATTGAACGCCACAAGGAATACCCTTGATAAGTTCAAATAGTCTCTTCAAGAACTCAAGAAGAAAACCTCTCAATTTTCATTTCATCAAAATCTGCCCCAAACTCCTCACCACCCATAGAAGCGTCCTCCAATGGTGGCATGTCATCAAGATCATCTTCCTCTTCGGAATCTATCTCCCCATTATCCCGAATTACCATAACTCGCTTGTTTGGACATTGGCTAGCTATGTGTCCTCGCCCCTGACATTTGAAACACTTTATCTCACTAGAATGGGACGAAGTAGGGGCTGTTTTACCTTGAGGGATCGTGGCTGTGGTGGCTGGTTTTGGTGTAAAGGATGAAGTAGGTTGGTCTTCTTTCTTTGGATAGTTCGTCCTCCAAGGCGTTGTACTTGTATTGTGTGGGCTCGGTCTTGGCCTTGAACTTGTACTACCCTTCTTGAGCTGCCTCTCAACTTTGATTGACATATGCACCAAATCCTCCAATTCCACATAATGGTGTAGCTCAATTGGATTAGCAATCTCTCGATTCAACCCATTCAAAAACCTTGCCATGGTTGCCTCCCGATCCTCTTCAAAAACCTTGCCATGGGCTCGGTTTTGGTGAGATGCTTGCACTAGTCACACGACGAGCCTTAAATTTGCAAGCAAAAGAAGAGGAAGAAGAGGTGCAGCGGGAGAACATCTTTCACACTCGTTGTCATGTGAAAGACAAGGTATGCAGTGTTATTATTGATGGTGGTAGTTGCACTAACGTTGCTAGTTCTTCCATGGTTGAAAAGCTAGGGCTCCCAACGCTTAAACATCCTTGTCCATACAAGTTGCAGTGGTTGAATGATAGTGGTGAAGTGAGGGTTACAAAACAGGTGCTGGTATCATTTCGAATTGGCAAGTATGAGGATGAGGTATTGCGGTTCCCATGCAAGCTGGACACCTCCTTCTAGGAAGGCCTTGGCTATTTGATCGCCGAGTCCAGCATGATGGCTTCACCAACAAGTACTCATTCACGTTCCATCAACGAACAATCACTCTTGACGCCAAAGCAAGTATATAAAGACCAAGTGAGGTTGCAAAAATTGAGTGATAAAAAAAAATTGAGTGAGAAAAAGAATGAGAGTGAAAAGATGAATGAGAGTGAGAAAAAAGAGAGACAAAGAGAGAAAATGGTCGAATCAAGTGAGAGAGAAAAGAAAGAGAAGAGTTCGATCAATGAGGGAAGATTAGAGAGAAAACAAAATAATTTTTATGCAAAAAAAAGTGAGGTTAAGGAGGCTCTTTTAAACACTAACCAACTTGATGCTAACAAGGGTCGTCACAAGCAGGTTTTTGACCCCGGTGATTGGGTATGGGTACACATGAGAAAAGAGCGATTCCCAGCACAAAGACGTTCCAAATTGCTACCTCGAGGAGATGGTCCATTTCAAGTGCTAGAAAGGATCAATGACAATGCCTACAGACTCGATTTACCAGGTGAGTATACTGTTAGTGCTACTTTTAATGTTTATGATTTGAGTCCTTTTGTTGCAGGTGAAGATTTGAGGACAAATCCTTCTCAAGAGGGGGGGGAATGATGAGGACACCAAGACTAAAGATCCAAGTCTAATTCCAGTTGGTCTGGTGACGAGGGCGCGTGCCAAAAGACTCAGTTTAGGAGCTTGATGAGTCTTATTATATTTTGTCATCTTGTATTTTTTATTTAGTCTTTGTTTATTTTGTGAAAAGTCAAACACTTGACTTGTGTGAGTCCAAGAGTCCTTTTGTCTTTAATTTTCGGTTTTCATTAGGAAGACAAAAGGCTTGTCTTTAATTTCGGTTTTCATTAGGAAGACAAAAGGCTTGTTTTTAAATTTCGGTTTTGTTTTAGGAAGACAAAGGGGCTTGTCTTGATGTAATTTTCGCCTATATTAGGCCTTGAAAACATTTGGAAAAATCATATTATTATGAAATGAAAATTGAGAGGTTTTCTTCTTAAGTTCTTGAAGAGACTATTCGAACTTATCAAGGGTATTCCTTGTGGCGTTCAATTCGACTTATCAAACGGATTCCCATCCCCGTTTGTGGCGTCTTCCTCTTACCAAGGTTTGTGCTTGGCTAAGCATTGGGTCGCGGTTCTTCATTCCCATTTCGTGTGTTCTTGGTGGCTGCCATATTTGGTGTCGGGTTTCACCACAATCGTTGGTGTGGTTCGTATCAGGTTATAGATTTTGGTAAAAAAGATACATTTCATATAAATAAACTTTTATACATTGGATCCCAAAATTAATAAAGTTTAAAGGACAGTTTATAAAATTTTCAAGAGTATATACATCAATTTGCCACTCTAAGGGCAAAATGGACATTTAAGGTCCTCATGTTCCTCCCTCAACCGTGGCGGCCGAGCAGCTAATCATGTACATTCCGCCTCTAAAGCTCTCCAAATTAGGGCTGATCAAGCTTACCCTTGCCTTTACCTGCACCACGTAGCACCCATGAGCCAAGGCCTAGCAAGAAAACCATAATATCATAGCATAAACAATGACGATAACCAAATAAATCTTTAAGCATGATTATATAATCAGCAGACCATGACATACACAAAATCAATAGACATAACCAATAAATCCACAACCAATACTCAGTTATTCAGCATATCATATTTGACACATAGCAACAGCTACTAATCATACAATAACCAGGGTCGATGCCTTAGGTCGCACCCTCTGTTTACACTACTGACTCCGGTCCGCTTAAACCGAGCTTAGTGAATATTAAGCTGTCCTCAGCTACCAGTGGCTGAGCCTTGCCCTGTGCGCCAATATAAATGTAATGCCCTACTACCTTAGGGCCATTACTAAGTGAGTTTAAAACACAACTATGCAACTAACTGACTGTATGAGGTTTTTAGAACCAAAAGTGTGACTAAACAAAAGTTAAGGCTGTAATCTTTGAAAATGCTTAGTTTCATTAAAACTTCAAGTATCAAATGTCTGGGATCCCAAAATAAGGTTTACAAAATATTTACAACTCAAAAATAGATTTACAATAGATTATCTATCAAAAGAATAGGTTAAACAGCCATTTATCAAAATGCCCCCAACCAAAGCAGTCGAGCAGGCCGAACATGTACGCGCCGCCCCCACGCTCTCCATACTCATGGCTGGTTGACTGACTCTTTACTTTTACCTGCAACACAGAGCACCCGTGAGCCGAAGCCCAGCAAGAAAACTCATACAGTTCATAACATATAATTCACTGATAAACAGGAAAACCATCAGACTGAACAAACACGGCCATGTCGCCCCAGAGGTCTTACCAAAGCCTGGGGTCTCGGTCCTTACCGTAAGGATAACTCATGTATCCATTGTGATACGAACCACACCAACATTGTGATGAAACCCGACACCAAATATGGAACAGCCACCAAGAACATACGAGATTGGAATGGAACCGCGACCCAATGCTTAGCCAAGCACGAACCTTGGTATGAGGAAGACGCCACAAACGGGGATGGAATCCGTTTGATAAGTCAGGATGAACGCCACAAGGAATCTCCTTGATAAGTTCAAAAGTTTCTTCAAGAACTCAAGAAGAAATAAACTCACAATTTCATTCAACATAATCTGATTTTTCCAAATGTTTTGAAGGCCTTATATAGCCGAAAAATACATCAAGACAAGCCCCTGTCTTCCTAAAAACCGAAAAAATAAAGACAACTTTTTGTCTTCCTAATGAAAACCGACAAATAAAGATAACCCTTTGTCTTCCTAATGAAAACTGAAATTTAAAGACAACCCTTTGTCTTCCTAATGAAAAACCGAATATTAAGGACAAAAGGACTCTTGGACTCACACAAGTCAAGTGTTTGACTTTTCACAAAATAAACAAAGACTAAATAAAAAAATACAAGATGACCAAATACAATAAGACTCATCAAGCTCCTAAACTGAGTCTTTTGGCTCGCGCCCTCGTCACCAGACCAACTGGAACTAGACTTGGATCTTTAGTCTTGGTGTCCTCATCACATTGGGTCCCACCCTGACTATAAGCACTCCATGTGCTAAGTGTTACTTCCGGCCCCACGGCCGTTCTCAGCCTTCGCCGCTTTCGGCCTTAGCCGTTCATTTCATTATAATCACACATAAAGTACATCTCGAAATAATCATTCAAACATATAATAATTCATTTAAGGTTATACATTAGCACGTAATGCAATCTTGGGCCATGCCCTGCAATAACACTATGGGCCCATGCCCTGTTCTCGGGTGCTACAGTTTTCTTACCTGTATTCCGAGCTTTCTGATGCACTAAAGTCGCGAGCACGGTCCTCTAACCCGAGCTTTTCCAAAGACCTAATCACAACATGCATAAAACATCCTTTAATACTAATCAATTGAAAACCACTCCTCGGGACCAATTCTACACTCTGGGGACTCCCAAATTTCTAAAACAATTCATTGGAAACATCCCCCGAACCCCCGGAGCAAAAGCTCAAAATTGCAAAATTTCATTTCCTGAAAATGGCCTAGCTCCGCGGCGCTGCCCAAGAGGGCCGCGGCGCCCAGCCAGTCAGAGAGCCTCCCCTGACTGGAAACAGCCTCGCGCCGCGGCGCCCAAGAACAGGGCCGCGGCGCTCCTTCGCGAACCCAGATTTCTGGGTTTTCTCTTGCGTTTTTCCCGAGCTACAACCTCCCCAAATCATCCCAAACAAATACCTAAACCCCAAGATCAACTTAAAACTTCATATGAACCATCTAACAACCCATAAACACTAGTATCAAGATCAAAACACCATCCCACCCAAAAATCCACCCTTTGATTTCTAATTTCAGCAACTCAAACCAAAACTTTAAAAACTTAACTCATGCTTTAGATTTCTCAAATCAAAACAGAAACAAATCTTAAATGTGCATAAAATTCTTACCTCAAGTGGAGAATTCACCCAAAAGCTTCCTTGATCTCCTCTTAAACTCCCACTTCAGCCCCCCTTCTACTCTTCTTCTTCTTCTTCTTCTTGCCCTAGCTTTTCTTCTTCTAGTTTTTCTTCTCTTCAATTTTTATCAAAACCAACAAATGACCCAATGCCCAAACCGTGTACCACAATATCCCAGCTGAAAATTGTCTAAATCCCTTGCCAAATGACCACTTTACCCCTTCCTAATAATCCTTCCTAACTAAACCTTCAAGGGCACTCAAGTCCTTTCACTTCTATTCAATTCTACCATCTTCCATCTAAAACTTGTTACTCAAAGTAGTTACAAATGGTTACACAGGTTACTCAATTGCCAACAACTATAACCATTAGTTCTCAATTCAACTTACGAAATTCCTAAAGTACCCCTAGGCTCCTTCCGAGCCGGGTACAAAATCCCGTTGTGACTTTTAGATTAATTAGCTCACTAGGACCGTCTCGATGCGTGCATCACAATAAAAACTCCACACTCACGTGGTACAAATCACATAATACAATTATCACATTTATGCCCTCAACGGGCTAAAATTACTAGTTTACCCCCAACATACAAACGGGGCTCACATGCATCTATATACCACCTAAACATGCATTACTAATCACATATTCATTCAAATTCATAAATTATCATGTAAAATCATTTATTGCCCTTCAGGAACGCTAAGCAAGGTCTTAAACCTTATTAGCAACTTGGGGTGTTACAATAAACTTCGACACTCTTAGGCCGTGTGTTTTATATTCACAGGGCATAATACCATCTTACATAATGCATACAAGAATAGGGAGCCCTTAGTCCCATTATAAACTCACAACCGGGTGCAGTTTTTTTACCTTTGATTCCAAGTGTTATGATTACGAGAGATGACCCCTTGAGCACGATCCATTTCCCGAGCCCTAGCTTACACCTAGTCACAACCAAGATAAGGGATTCCATCAATAATAATTGCATAAAGGTTTCCAGACCAAGTTCTAGCCTTCAGAACATCGAATTCCACCAAACATGGTGGTAGAGTCGATCCCGAGCACTCTAGATTAAGTTCCCGCGCCTAAAACCTCCCTAAGGCCAAATATGCGCTTAAGAGTAGCGGCCCAAACCTTTTATACCGCGGCCCGCCTCCTTCCAAAGACAGGCCGCGGCCCAACATT
Organism: Humulus lupulus; assembly: GCF_963169125.1. NCBI lineage: Eukaryota > Viridiplantae > Streptophyta > Magnoliopsida > Rosales > Cannabaceae > Humulus > Humulus lupulus. Next base: position 159,986,778 of record NC_084802.1, on the reverse strand, counting down.
CCCCATGCCTTGACCCGCCCTTCTGTTCTAGAGGGCCGCGGCACACCAAGAACTGAGCCGCGACCCGACCCCTTAGAATCCAGAAAACCCACCATTTTTAACAACCAAACCTCACTCGAATCCACCCAAAACCATCCCAATGATACAATTCAACTATCACAACCATCCTAACATGTTTCCTGCAGCAAAACCCAACAAACACCTAGTTTAGAAACTCATCAAAATATCACTTTAATCCTTAAAACCCATAAGCTTATAAACACCAAAATCCAGCCAAGAAAACACATAATTTAGTTGCTAAAGTATCATTACAAGCTTACCTTTACTGAAGAACAAGTCCACCAAACAATTGCTGAGCTAACTCCCAAGTCTTCTCTGCCTTAATTCAACCTTCAATGTCAAAAACCCATAAACACTTAGAACCCAGCCAAAACTACATAATTTAATAACCAAAGATGTAACTCAGAACTTACCTTAATCCTTGATTAGATCCTCTAGCTAACCTTGAGCTAATCTCGAAATGTCCCAACTCATATACTTGAATCTCTAGCTAAGTCCTCCTTTGATTTCCAATGGCTTCCTTGAGAGAAAATGTTGAGTGAGCTGAAAGAAGAGGAAATGGTCGGTTCTAGGTGTTTCTACTGCCTTCCCTTAGTTTTGGTTTATCTTATTTATTTTACTTAAGTTGATCCCAAAGCTCGGGGTGCCAAAAACGTCCCCGAGGGAAAAATGGTAAATTTCCCCAATATTCCTCCTAAACTTCCTAAGCTCAAATATATCTCCAATTATTTATTTTCGTAACCCGATAACCCAAATAACCATCTAATATTCAAAATACCCCTTGACTCGCCCCGAGTCAAGTAATGGGTCCCGTTGTGACTTTCCTGCCAATTGGCTCCCTAGGATCGCCTCAAGCCGCACGCTGCAATATATATATATCCACATAATAATTGGTCTCAACAATTTATCACAAATAATTACATTTATGTCCTCAACAGGATAAAATTACGAATATGCCATTTTAATCTAATCAGGGCCTACATGCAGCCTAATACTCATAATTATGCATCTCGTATATCCAAATAATCATATAAGCATGCATTAAATCATTTAAATCGTACATAAACCAATTATGCCATCCCGGCACACTAATCAAGGCCCTTAAGCCTTAATAGTAATTTTGGGTCGTTACAAGTCCTCGTTCTTTATACTTTATAACAGTTAGGTCCCGAAAATTGATTTTGTATGAGTTAGGTCGTTAATCTTTTGAAATCTTATCATTTAGGTCCCTAAATTCTATTTTTCTTTCAAAATACATATATAAAATTTAAAAATGGTGAATCAATCTTAAAAAAAGTTTGACCACTTAATTTATGATAATACCTAACATGAAAGTGAAAAAATATATTTTCATGACATTTTAAAAAATATTTAATGGTTTTATAGATTCAATTAATTTTTCATTAAAAAAAATCTTACCTATAAATTTTTTATATTAATAACTGAACTATCACGAGATTATCAATATTTAAAAAATATATTTATTTTTTATTTTGTAAATTTTTTCTATAATGCAACTTAAAACTAATCATATATATACATATGTATGCACATAAATAACTTTATAAACACTATTATTAAATTTTAAAAAAATGTATGAAATATAAAAGCATAAATATAATAAAAATTGATAATATCTAGATAATTGAGATAATATAGTTATCAATATTAATTATAAAACAACAATGTAGGTAAGAATATTTTTTTAATAAAATATTAATTTAATTTAAAAATATATTAAATATTTTTAAAAATTCCATGAAAATATTTTTTTCTCATGCCATATTTGTTATTTTCATAAATTAAATGTCAAATATTTTAAGAATGATTCACCATTTATTTTGTATTTTTTTATGTACTTTCAAAGAAAAAAGAAACAAAAATAGCAATTAGGGATCTAAATGATACGATTTGAAAATGTTTGAGACCTAACTAATACAAAATCAACTATTGGGACCTAAGTGTTACAAAGTGTAAAGAATGAGGGTTGTAGCTGAAAAAAACACGTTAATAAATATTTTCTTCAAATCAAAATATATTTTTAATTAATTAATAAATAAATGAAAGACTAGGTCAAACTTATAACTAATACACATGAACGATTTAAATTTGGGATTTTAAACTGTGGCTTGGCCATTCATTGTGCACTAGCGTATAACACATGTTGTGCTCCCGAATTTTTTCTCATTTATTTATTCAACCAATTAATAGTTAATTCAAAATTAACTTTATATTATAAAACCTAATTAAATTATTATGATATAATAAATTAATGTCATTCTCTTTATAATGTTAATGCAAGGACTGGTTAATATTATTTCCAACTAACATATAGCTTTTAAATAAAACATATTAGGCAAATTACTTAATTCATAATTATTTTATCAATTGCATATAATTATTACATCATTATATCTTGCCCTAAAAAATTAATTTCCTTGCAATTTAGTAATTTCTCAATCTACCTTATCAATATCATCCACACCCAAGACAATGTTATATAAAGCTGACTTGGGGACCATGGACCTATAATACTAAGCTTAGATTAATAAGATCACATGAAGTATTATTTCCATAATAAATTTGGAATTTCACTCTTAGTAATTAAAGAATTATATTTACAAAATTATCACGTGTAGTCCATTGATATAATAACTTTTTTGTACTCCAAAATAAGTACCAACTAAATCACTCAGCACGGGGTACAACTGGCAGATAAGCGCATGGAGAAAGAGTACAATTAGAAAAACTAGCTAACTTTGGTGGGAGCAGCTTGAGTCAAACTTGGAAGCTTACGACAACTAGATAGTTTCCAGATCGCCATCTAGATACTCTGAACTTGGCCCAGGTCAGGTTAGGTTAGTTCTTCGACATCCAGCTTGAATGAAGTGTTCAGCTCGCGGAACCTTGGTCATGACGCACAATGAAAGATCCCAAAAGACTCAGAGATTCCTTATACACTCATTAGTACCCAGATTTTATTACACATTTATTACCTGAGGTAACAGATGTAAATTCCATAGGCAATCATATCCCTATGTAAATTGGAGGTTATCCGAATTTATTACTTACCATATTTGTGTACGCGGATATCCAAAGTTGTCCAGGAAAACCCACTATAAATACTAGGGGAATGGATAGAAAAAGGGTCTGATTCTTGATATACTTCATCGTGTTGAAATTGTAAGAAACAATTTCACCCAGAGCCCTAAATAGATTAATAAGATTGTCACATGGACTAGGTGGATTTTAACCACTGAACCACGTAAAATTGTGAGTGTTTGTGACATCGTTCCTTTGTTTAATTAAAGTTTAGTAAATTAGCCTAATATCTCTATTGTCAGATTTCTTAATCCACTATTGGCAAAAAACCTCATCAACAGATTGGTGCTTTCATTGAGAGCTTATTAGTGCTTAATCCCCCATGCAAGTTTCACCCAACACTCACCATGGTGGTCACCCAGTATATGCATGACAACAAGATGGAACAACCTGGTGATCTGGAGGTGCATCGTGCGGTCGTTCCTGTTGGAGAAGGCCCAATTGCTCAACACCATCCTGGAAAGCAACATGTGGGCCAAGACAATACTGGAAACTCAGCATCACGCCCACCAAATCCCAATCTGGGTATAGGATAGCCATCGAGATGGAAAATGCCCAGTTAAGGAGCCATCTCACTAAGGCTAACAAGCAAATTGAAGAGATCTTTGCACAATTACCCCCTCCTACGACCGATATTAACATCGGAAGGAGGCAAAGTGGGTCCCATACGTCCCACATGAATAATCGACCCAATCTCAGTCGTTCTGTCAAAACTGTAACTTCAAGCTCCATACCTTCAGAGTGGAATCAACAAAATACTGAGCAGATTCCACAGAATGTTCGAACAGCGACCCCAAGAAGATTCCACCATCGACCCAATGTTAGTCTATCTGTTTGAACAACGATCCCGAGCTCCATGGCTTCTGAGCAGATTCCACGAAATGTTCAAAACGACCTAGCAAGGTGAACTAGGACTAATTCTAGGAGGCGAAACACCTAAACTAATACATCAGTGCCATGGTCAGAGCCTTAGGCATAGAGAACTGGATCGGTCCTACCTCCAACCTGGGAGATTTGGGTAGATCAGGGACGAGCTAACCTAGTGCGCCTTGATGGAACAAGGATAGCTTCACCAATGAGACATCCGCTGTCACCGGTTTGACATCCAATGCCACCTCACCCACATAGGAACGATCCAGCTCGAGGAGATAGCAAGAGAAATCCTCCTCCCTCAGAGGACATCTATATCCCACGGTCTCGCGCTAATAATCCAGGTCCTCGACCCCGGCCACGAGCTGTAAGCTTCGCTAATGGAAGTAATTGGACGAAGAGCCAGCGTGGAGGTAGGCCTGAGAGCAATCTGAGGAATTATTTGAGTTCCACAGAAAGTCTAGGTTTTGACCCACATCCCAACCTACATGATCATCTGAATTCACAAAGAAGATATCCAGTTCGCCATGATGATTTAAGTTATACGTGGCACCACTGAATGGGCTTCATTAACTCTTAGAATAGGCCAAGGCCTAACTTGGGCTGAATAAATAATAATTGCCCAAAATAGGGCGAGAAGCTGGACCTAAAGGGAAGGCCTGGACAACCACCATGACCGCGAATGGCCTGCATCATCCCGGATAATGGTCATTACGGTGTGTAGCACAGCTCAATGAACAGATCCCACAAGTCGAGGCCCAGATGGTATCTCCAGCTCCACCCGTGCATCCCAGTTTGATGCACTAGGGTATATCCTGAACTCACTACCACAAGTAAATACCTATCCTAGGCAATGAACCCGGACTCTCTGTCCAAATAGCGCAGAATGGACATGTCATCCTGCTAACACCATTCCCAAGAAGTTCGGCAGTTAGTCTCCTCAACTAACTTGCTAAAGAGGTGCGTACAAAAAACAAGATATTCTTAGGGATTGGCACTCCCACTACTCTAACACATCCTATCCCCCGAAACCCCATTACAACTCATGCGTGCCAGTCACTGTCAATGAACAAAGGACACTTGGAGCATCCAACTAGACTTGATCCGGCCCAATGGGCTTTAGATTTAACATATTGGAATAGTATTTTATACCTGTATCAAGCTCCATTAGAGGGTTAATTGTAATTACTTCCCTATTGGGCCCGGATTAGTCCAACCCAAAGTACGCAGAAGGGATCTTAATTTTCCATGCATGCAAACACGCTAGTGAACTTGTTACTCAAACTCTCCATTGTTGAAACTTAAAATTTTAATAAAGCTGACTCGTGGACTAAGGCTCATTAACGCCCCTACAACATGAAAATCCTTGTCTCAGTAGTTTATTTCCTTTCTTGCTAGTTCTAATTCTTAATATATTTGTAGTTTCCCTAAAACTTGGTAAACATTTTGGTGGTTTTATTGAGAGCTAGAAGAAAGTTTGAACCACACATTGTCATCTACAAAGATGGTGAATACTAGAATTACTATTTTTGATCCCGCTTAGCAATAGTGGCAACAAGACAATGGAGAACCATTGCAAAACCCACAACTCTCTTCGGATCGACGGGACCCGACTCTTGAGGACCTATCTTATGACTAGCCCCTACTTGATGACCCCCTGAACTTCAAAGAGGGTGGCCACTATGAAGAGGAGTACTACGAAGAAGACAAAGAGGGATATGAGGATCGCAAGGCCAAAAATCCCATAGACCTTGATATAAATGATGGGGAAGATGATTGAGTGTCTCTGGAAGTAGTTCATCTGAGACAATAGGTGCCCGATCACGGAGAAAGATGGCGAAACAACAAGAAACCACTCGACAAATGCAAGAGACGCTTTTGGCTCTTCAAGCATGCATTGCCGCTCAGGGTTTCACCATTGTTCCCACAACAGTCCCTCCTGCGAGAGCCCATCCGGCTGTCCCACCTCTGAGGAACAATGCTCAAAACCATCCTGGAGCTGGCCATTCAAACCCTATTCAAGAGAAAGGGAAAAACAAAGCGGTCAATGATACGAACCACACCAACATTGTGATGAAACCCGACACCAAATATGGAACAGCCACCAAGAACATACGAGATTGGAATGGAACCGCGACCCAATGCTTAGCCAAGCACGAACCTTGGTATGAGGAAGACGCCACAAACGGGAATGGAATCCGTTTGATAAGTCAGGATGAACGCCACAAGGAATCTCCTTGATAAGTTCAAAAAGTTTCTTCAAGAACTCAAGAAGAAATAAACTCACAATTTCATTCAACATAATCTGATTTTTCCAAATGTTTTCAAGGCCTTATATATAGCCGAAAATTACATCAAGACAAGCCCCTTTGTCTTCCTAATAAAACCGAAAAATTAAGGACAGCCCCTTTGTCTTCCTAATGAAAACTGAAATTAAAGACAAGCCTTTTGTCTTCCTCATGAAAACCGAAATTAAAGACAAGCTTTTTGTCTTCCTAATGAAAACCGAAAATTAAAGACAAAAGGACTATTGGACTCACACAAGTCAAATGTTTGACTTATCACAAAATAAACAAAGACTAAATAAAAAACGTGATTAAAAATAAAAAGACTCATTACAGGAAGCTAAATATTGATCAAGCTCCTAAACTGGTGTCCTCATCATTCCTCCCCTCTTGACTTGGATCAACTGGAACTTGACTTGGATTTTTAGTCTTGGTGTCCTCATCAGTCAATCCCATAAATAAAACAAACCCGAAGAAGAATTTTCCTACGTCTCCTCTCGCTCCAAAGACCACGGTGGACCCAAAATGTTTCCCTAGGAAAGACTGGGTGAGTACTTGATGAGGACACCAAGACTAAAGATCCAAGTATAGTTCCAGTTGGTCCGGTGACGAGGGCGCGAGCCAAAAGACTCAGTTTAGGAGCTTGATCAATATTTAGCCTCTTGTAATGAGTCTTATTGTATTTTGTCATCTTGTCTTTTTATTTTTAATCACGTTTTTTATTTAGTCTTTGTTTATTTTGTGAAAAGTCAAACATTTGACTTGTGTGAGTCCAATAGTCCTTTTGTCTTTAATTTTCGGTTTTCATTAGGAAGACAAAGGGCTGTCTTTAATTTTCGGTTTTCATTAGGAAGACAAAGGGGTTGTCTTTAATTTTTGGTTTTCATTAGGAAGACAAAGGGGCTTGTTTGATGTAATTTTTCGGCTATATTAGGCCTTGTAAACATTTGGGGAATGGCAGATTATGATGAAATGAAATTTGTGAGTGTTTACAGAGTTTTTCGGAAACGAATACAAACAGAATAATAAAAAAGATAAGAACTGTAGAAGTGCTGAAATGTAACTAAACAAACAGTGTTTTTACGTGGTTCAGGCGTTAACAAGCCCTAGTCCACGAGTCGATGTTATTATACTTGGAAAGGACTACAGTAAGATGGCTGGTGTACAAGAACTTCACACACTCACAGTATTTCTCTCGGGTTCTCTTGAAGAAGATGAAGCTAGAGAGAGATTTTTATAGAGTTTTTGCTATGTGATCTGTTGGCCGTCCCCCTTCTTGTAAAATGAAGGGGTCTTTATAGCTAGGGTTTTGGATTAGGGTTTTTCTCTACGTACACGAGTCTTAATTACACCAGCCATAAATAGGGGATACAATTACTGTAGTAGAATGGCTACAAGACTCTATGTGGGTATATTTACATGAAAGTATGGGGAACACACAAAGTCAGCCGTCTTTTCCAAGTTGTCAGCGGAACAGTAGGCGAAAAGGTACCCTTAGGCGTGCTGGGATGTGTGCGGCTTTGACCTGTCGGGCGTGTCAGGCGGGATCCTGTGTCAGGTGGATATCATTCCAAATATGCCTCCTCCATGACTCGACCGTTTGGTTTTGTTCTGTGCAAGGCACGGAACTGTTTCCGCGAAGACTACTTGAAGAGCTTCTCCTGGAAGGAGCTTCCCCGAAGAATACCTCTTCGGGAGTCCGAGAGGGTTGATGAGCCTCCGCGTCGCGTTTGCTTGGAAGAGTAATCCGGACACTAAACGGGAGAGGCGAAGCCTTTCTGTCCATCCGCGAGCTCTGGTCACCTACCGTGAACGACATTGGTAATTCTGCTTCCCCGAGGGTATCAATCTAAACGCTATCCGGAAATCTGGATAACAGTGAGTTTTTCTTCTTGAGTTCTTGAAGAAACTATTAGAACTTATCTAGGGGTTCCTTATGGCGTTCAACCTGACTTATCAAACGGATTCCCATCCCCGTTTGTGGCGTCTTCCTCATACCAAGGTTCGTGCTTGGCTAAGCATTGGGTCGCGGTTCTTCATTCCCATTTCGTGTGTTCTTGGTGGCTGCCATATTTGGTGTCGGGTTTCACCACAATCGTTGGTGTGGTTCGTATCAGTTGGTATCAGAGCTTAGGATCATCCGGTTTGGCCTATCCTTTACTTTGTGTTTTTCTTTCAATTCGTGTTTCTATATTAGGGTTTCTGAAATAAATAAAAAAAAATCAATTCGTGTTCCAATTGTACAATCCGGTTTGGCATTGAGTTTTTCTCTTGTTCTTATTGTACAATCCGAATTTGGCCTTGAGTCTCTATTGTTCTTATTGTGAAATCTGATTTGACATCGAGTTTCTCTTGTTTTATTGTGAAATCTGAATTGACAGTGAGTTTCTCTTGTTTTTCATTGTGAAAATCCGAATTTGCATTGAGAGTCTCTTGCTCTTTTGTGAAATCCGAGTTGTTTTGTTTTCGAATCCAAGTCTGATTTTTTTTTCTTGTGTCTTGTACCTGCGTTTGAGGATCAAGAGGAAAGAAACGACAGAAAAGAAAGGAAAAGAAAAATCAAGAGGATCCGAACCAAAAAATAAAAAAAAGTCTGGAAACCTCTCTTAAAAAATTTTGTTCTAATCTTGTTCCTTATGGTCTAGAGGCCTTTTGGCCAAAACCCCACACAAGTGATCCAAAAATCATCATTTTTTCGTCATTTTTCATCAGTTTTTCTAGGTTCGTTTGGTTTGTTCTGGTTTGATTTGCTACTTGAATCCTCCATGATATTGTGTGATTAGTTTTGAAAGAACTTAAAGAAGAATACGAGTGGAAAAAGGCAGAGGTGTGAGCCTTTTTGAGGGTAAAAGCCATTGAAATTGAGTGAAACACGAGGGGATTTGAGTGAAAATATTGTTCGAGCGAAACACGTGAGGGAGTGTGGTGAGGTCTTTTCTCCATATTATTCTAACCCTATTTTGCAGATTTCCATCATGGCACAAAATCCAGAGAAAGATGCAAGCAATGATATTCCGCCACCTGAGGTTCTGAATCTACAAATGCAAGCATTAATTGGGGAGATGCGAAGGATGATGAGGGCGGAGTGTGAGCAGATACATGAGAGGTTGGATAGGGTAGAAGAGGGAACGCAATGGAGGGCACGGAGGAACAGGGTGCAACAACGGGATGTTGAGGGTGAAAGAGAGATTGATGGGGGCGATTTAGAGGAAGAATATGATAGGATGTCAGAGGGTAACCGTAGGAGGTATGGCCGAGATAGAGAAGCTAGGAACTGGGTAGAAATAATTTGGGGAATATCAAGATGAGAATCCCCGCATTTCAGGGGAAGAGTGATCCTGAAGCATACCTTGAGTGGGAGAAGAAGATGGAGTTGGTTTTTGATTGTCAATAATACTACTCTGAAATGAAGAAGGTAAAACTTGCTGCCATTGAATTTACTGATTATGCTATTGTTTGGTGGGATCAGTTGTGCATCAACAGGAGGCGAAATGGAGATCGTCCTATTGAGACTTGGGATGGTATAAAGAGGATGATGAGGCGACGTTTTGTACCAGCTCATTACTATAGGGATCTATACCTTAAGTTGCAGGGTCTTCGTCAAGGTTCCAAGAGTGTTGATGAGTATTACAAAGAGATGGAGATGGCTATGATTAGAGCCAATGTGGAAGAAGATCGAGAGGCGACAATGGCAAGGTTTTTGAATGGATTGAACCGAGAGATTGCTAATCCAATTGAGCTACACCATTATGTGGAGTTGGAAGATTTGGTGCATATGGCAATCAAAGTTGAGAGGCAGCTCAAGAGGGGTAGTACAAGTTCAAATCCGAGACAAATCCCACAAAATTCAAGTGCAACACCTTGGCGGTCGAACTATCCAAAGAAGGAAGAAAACCCTTTCACGCCCATGCCTAAAACTGAGCCAAAACCAGCCACCACAACCACAGCCCCTACTTCATCCCATTCTAGTGAGATAAAGTGTTTCAAATGTCAGGGGCGAGGACACATAGCTAGCCAATGTCCAAACAAGCGAGTTATGGTAATTCGGGATAATGGGGAGATAGTTTCCGAAGAGGAAGACGATCTTGATGACATGCCACCATTGGAGGACGCTTCTATGGGTGGTGAGGAGTTTGGGGCAGAATCTGGTGAGATGCTTGCACTAGTCACACGACGAGCCTTAAATTTGCAAGCAAAAGAAGAGGAAGAAGAGGTGCAGCGGGAGAACATCTTTCACACTCGTTGTCATGTGAAAGACAAGGTATGCAGTGTTATTATTGATGGTGGTAGTTGCACTAACGTTGCTAGTTCTTCCATGGTTGAAAAGCTAGGGCTCCCAACGCTTAAACATCCTTGTCCATACAAGTTGCAGTGGTTGAATGATAGTGGTGAAGTGAGGGTTACAAAACAAGTTCTGGTATCATTTCGAATTGGCAAGTATGAGGATGAGGTATTGTGCGATGTGGTTCCAATGCAAGCTGGACACCTCCTTCTGGGAAGGCCTTGGCTATTTGATCGACGAGTCCATCATGATGGCTTCACCAACAAGTACTCATTCACGTTCCATCAACGAACAATCACTCTAGCTCCATTGACGCCAAAACAAGTATATGAAGACCAAGTGAGGTTGCAAAAATTGAGAGATCAAAAAATATTGAGTGAGCAAAAGAAGGAGAGAGAAAAGACGAATGAGAGTGAGAAAAAAGAGAGACAAAGAGAGAAAAGGGTCGAATCAAGTGAGAGAGAAAAGAAAGAGAAGAGTTCGATCAATGAGGGAAGATTAGAGAGAAAACAAAATAATTTTTATGCAAAAAAAAGTGAGGTTAAGGAGGCTCTTTTAAACACTAACCAACTTGATGCTCACAAAGGTCGTCACAAGCAGGTTTTTGACCCCGGTGATTGGGTATGGGTACACATGAGGAAAGAGCGATTCCCAGCACAAAGACGTTCCAAATTGCTACCTCGAGGAGATGGTCTGTTTCAAGTGCTAGAAAGGATCAATGACAATGCCTACAGACTCGATTTACCAGGTGAGTATACTGTTAGTGCTACTTTTAATGTTTCTGATTTGAGTCCTTTTGATGCAGGTGAAGATTTGAGGACAAATCCTTCTCAAGAGGGGGGGAATGATGAGGACACCAAGACTGATCCAAGTCAAGTTCCAGTTGGTCTGGTGACGAGGGCGCGAGTCAAAGTTGACTGAGTTTAGGAGCTTCATGAGTCTTATTGTATTTGTCATTTTAATTTATTTACGTTATTGTTGTTATACTTGTGTGAGCTGAAGAGTTGTGTGAGCCGAAAGGTCTTGTTTATGGTGCTTTCATTAGGAAGACCAAGGGTCTTGTTTTCATGTAATTTTCGTCCTTATAAGGACTGCCAAAACAATGTGAAAGGGCAGATTATATTGAATGAAATTGTGAGTATATTTCTTCTTGAGTTCTTGAAGAAACTTTTGAACTTATCAAGGAGATTCCTTGTGGCGTTCATCCTGACTTATCAAACGGATTCCATCCCCGTTTGTGGCGTCTTCCTCATACCAAGGTTCGTGCTTGGCTAAGCATTGGGTCGCGGTTCCATTCCAACCTCGTATGTTCTTGGTGGCTGTTCCATATTTGGTGTCGGGTTTCATCACAATGTTGGTGTGGTTCGTATCAGAGTCCTTGAGAACAATGTCATTCCTAGGATTAATTCTTTTTCAAACACGATTTCTCGGTCTGGCGGAATTCCTAGAAGGTCTTCGGGAAATTTACACACCACTGGTACATCCATCTGTTGGATTTTCATTTCTCTTTCCTTACCAATGATTCTTGCTAAATATACCCGACACATTCATCATTCAACATTTTTCTTGCCTTCATTCCCGAGATCATTGGCCATTTCTTCTCTCTCGATGTGCCCTTCAACTAGAAAGGTTCCTTACCTGCTGCGCTAAGAACCACTTTTCTATGCTTGCATCTTATAACAACCCCATACTTAGTTAACCAATGCATGTTGAAAATAACATCATATTCCTGTAAATCGAAAAGCAACAGATCGATTGTCCATTCACAACCATCTATCCTAGCTGGTACGACTCTAGCCCAAAATCATACCACCTTATCCTCCCTCATACCCCACAGATGTTACACATAGGTTCGTGCATTCTATTTAACTTATCAACAAAAGAAGTAGCTATGAAAGAATATGATGCTCTACTATCCATTAATGCATATGTCGAGTTTAGCTCGAAAGGTTCCTCACCTGCTGCGCTGAGAACCACTTTTCTACGCTTGCAGCTTATGACAACTCCTGATACGAACCACACCAACATTGTGATGAAACCCGACACCAAATATGGAACAGCCACCAAGAACACACGAGATTGGAATGGAACCGCGACCCAATGCTTAGCCAAGCACGAACCTTGGTATGAGGAAGACGCCACAAACGGGGATGGAATCCGTTTGATAAGTCAGGATGAACGCCACAAGGAATCTCCTTGATAAGTTCAAAAGTTTCTTCAAGTACTCAAGAAGAAATAAACTCACAATTTCATTCAACATAATCTGATTTTTTCCAAATGTTTTCAAGGCCTTATATAGCCGAAAAATACATCAAGACAAGCCCCTTTGTCTTCCTAAAAACCGAAAAAAATAAAGACAACCTTTTGTCTTCCTCATGAAAACCGACAAATAAAGACAACCCTTTGTCTTCCTAATGAAAACTGAAATTTAAAGACAACCCTTTGTCTTCCTAATGAAAACCGAATATTAAGGACAAAAGGACTCTTGGACTCACACAAGTCAAGTGTTTGACTTTTACAAAATAAAGAAAGACCAAAAAACAAATAATGTAAATAAATTAAAATGGCAAATACAATAAGACTCATGAAGCTCCTAAACTCAGTCAACTTTGATGAGTAAGACAAGTCTTTGTTCTCCTTCAATGTTGACCACGGTCTCCTCTTGTTTTAGGACTTTGTGGACTAGGCTGTTAAGTTCTTCCTTGAATCTCTTGGCTCGTGCCCTCGTCACTGGACCAACAGGAACTTTACTGGATACTTGGGTCTTGGTGTCCTCATCATTCCCCCCCTCTTTAGAAGGATTTGACCTCAAATCGTCACCTGCATCAAAAGGACTCAAATCAGAAACATTAAAAGTAGCACTAACATTATACTCACCTGGTAAATCGAGTCTGTAGGCATTGTCATTGATCCTTTCAAGTACTTGAAATGGACCATCTCCTCGAGGTAGCAATTTTGAACGCCTTTGTGTTGGGAATCGCTCTTTCCTCATGTGTAACCATACCCAATCACCGGGCTCAAAAACCTGCTTATGACGACCCTTGTTAGCTTGCTTAATGTATTGTTCAGTCCTTCTCTCTATGTTGAGTCGCGCCCTCTCATGGATTTTCTTCACAAATTCTGCCTTCTTCTCGCCATCTAAATTCAAATGCTCAGAAACAGGTAAAGGTGATAAATCCAAAGGAGTTAGAGGATTAAAACCATAAACAATTTCAAATAGTGAAAATTCAGTAGCAGAATGCATTGAACGATTATAAGCAAACTCAACATGTGGCAAACAATCTTCCCAAGTCTTAATATTTTTACTTATGATAGCCCTCAACAAGGTGGATAGGGTCCTATTAACTACTTCTGTTTGACCATCGGTTTGAGGGTGACAAGTAGTAGAAAATAATAGTTTTGTCCCAAGTTTTCCCCACAATGTTTTCCAAAAATAGCTTAAGAACTTAGCATCCCTATCTGATACAATGGTTCTAGGCATACCATGTAATCTCACAATCTCCCTAAAGAACAAATCTGCAACGTTAGAGGCATCATCAGTTTTATGACAAGGAATAAAATGAGCCATCTTAGAAAATCTGTCTACAACCACAAAGATTGAATCCCTCCCACGCTTACTTCTAGGTAAACCCAACACAAAATCCATTGAAATGTCAACCCATGGTGAACTAGGGATAGGTAGGGGTGTGTAAAGGCCATTTGGCTGAACTCTTGATTTAGCTTGCCTACAAGTGACACACCTACCACAAATTCGCTCAACATCTCGTTTCATGTGGGGCCAAAAGAAGTGCTCTTGCAACATAGCTAGGGTCTTAGCAACTCCAAAATGTCCCATCAACCCTCCCCCGTGGGACTCTCTAACTAGCAAATCTCTCACAGAACAATTAGGTACACACAACCTATGCTCCCTAAACAAGAAACCCTCATGCCTATAAAATTTTCCGTCAGCAGACTTTTCACAAATAGCATAAGTTTCCCCAAAATCATGGTCAGCAGAATACAACTCCTTTATGTGTTCAAACCCAAGAAATTTAGCATCAAGAGTAGAGATTAGGGCATACCTGCGAGAAAGGGCATCAGCAACCACATTCTCCTTACCTTGTTTATAGCGAATGACATAAGGAAATGTCTCAATGAACTCAACCCATCTTGCATGTCTCTTGTTGAGCTTGTGTTGGCCTTTCAAATGTTTCAAGGATTCATGATCTGTGCGAATCACAAACTCCTTTGGCCACAAATAGTGCTGCCATGTTTCTAAAGCACGCACTAGTGCATACAATTCTTTGTCATAGGTGGGGTAATTGAGGGCAGCCCCACTTAGCTTTTCGCTAAAGTATGCAAGCGGTCTCCCATCCTGCATAAGAACAGCGCCAATACCTATTCCAGAAGCATCACATTCAACTTCAAAAGTGTTAGAAAAGTTAGGCAAAGCAAGTAAAGGAGCATGAGTAAGCTTGTATTTCAGTAGCTGAAATGCCTCCTCTTGAGCTTCACCCCATTTAAATATCACATTCTTTTTTATAACTTCTGTAAGTGGTGCGGCGATGGTGCTAAAATTTTTCACAAACCTCCTGTAGAAGCTAGCAAGTCCGTGAAAACTTCTAACATTACCTATAGTTGTAGGGGTCGGCCACTCTTGGATGGCTTTGACCTTTTCTTCATCCACCTGAATACCTGTAGCACTTACAACAAAGCCTAGGAAAACAAGCTTATCGGTGCAGAAAGTACACTTACTGAGGTTAGCATATAAACTCTGTTTCCTAAGAACATCCAAAACAGAATGCAAATGCAAAACATGGTCATGCAAATTCTTACTATAAATAAGAATATCATCAAAATACACAACCACAAATTTTCCAATGAAAGCACGCAATACATGATTCATTAAGCGCATGAAAGTGCTAGGTGCATTAGTTAGTCCAAAAGGCATGACTAACCACTCATACAATCCATGTTTAGTTTTAAAAGCAGTTTTCCACTCATCCCCTTCTTTCATACGTATCTGATGATACCCACTTTTAAGATCAATTTTGGAAAACACACAAGAACCATGCAATTCATCTAACATGTCATCTAAACGAGGAATGGGATGTCGATATTTTACCGTTATATTGTTGATGGCTCGACAGTCAACACACATCCTCCATGTTCCATCCTTCTTGGGAACTAGAATCACTGGAACAGCACAAGGGCTCATGCTTTCTCTCACATGCCCTTTCTCCATCAATTCTTCAATTTGCCTTTGTAATTCCTTTGTTTCATTAGGATTACTTCTGTAGGCTGGTCGGTTTGGGATGGAAGCACCTGGAACAAAATCAATTTGATGTTCTATTCCTCGAACAGGTGGCAAACCATGTGGTACTTTCTCAGGAAACACATCCTCAAATTCCTGCAAAATAGACACAACAACACTTGGCAGCGAAGAATCAAGTTGGTTAGTATTTAAAAGAGCCTCCTTATACATGAGTAAAATCATGGGCTGTTTGTACACAATGCTCTCTTAACCTCACTTTTTTTTGCATAAAAATTATTTTTTTTTCTCTCACTTGATTCCACACTTTTCTCTCTTTGTCTCTCTTTTTCCTCACTCTCATTCATCTTTTCACTCTCTTTTTGCTCACTCATTTTCTTTTTGTCACTCAATTTTTGCAACCTCACTTGATCTTCATATACTTGCTTTGGTGTCAAAGGCGCTAGAGTGATTGTTCGTTGACGGAATGTGAATGAATACTTGTTGGTGAAGCCGTCATGCTGCACCCGCCGATCAAATTGCCAAGGCCTTCCTAGAAGGAGGTGTCCAGCTTGCATGGGAACCACATCACACAACACCTCATCTTCATACTTGCCAATTCGAAATGAGACTAGCACCTGTTTTGTAACCCTCACTTCACCACTATCATTCAGCCATTGCAATTTGATGAGGACACCAAGACCCAAGTATCAAGTCAAGTTCCAGTTGGTCCAGTGACGAGGGCACGAGCCAAGAGATTCAAGGAAGAACTTAACAGCCTAGTCCACAAAGTCCTAAAACAAGAGGAGACCGTGGTCAACATTGAAGGAGAACAAAGACTTGTCTTACTCATCAAAGTTGACTGAGTTTAGGAGCTTAATGAGTCTTTTTATTTTTAGTCACGTTTTTTAGTCTTTGTTTATTTTGTGATAAGTCAAACATTTGACTTGTGTGAGTCCAATAGTCCTCTTGTCTTTAATTTTCGGTTTTTATTAGGAAGACAAAGGGTTGTCTTTAAATTTCGGTTTTCATTAGGAAGACAAAGGGTTGTCTTTATTTTTCGGTTTCATTAGGAAGACCAAGGGTCTTGTTTTCATGTAATTTTCGTCCTTATAAGGACTGCCAAAACAATGTGAAAAATCAGATTATGTTGAATGAAATTGTGAGTTTATTTCTTCTTGAGTTCTTGAAGAAACTTTTGAACTTATCAAGGAGATTCCTTGTGGCGTTCATCCTGACTTATCAAACGGATTCCATCCCCGTTTGTGGCGTCTTCCTCATACCAAGGTTCGTGCTTGGCTAAGCATTGGGTCGCGGTTCCATTCCAATCTCGTGTGCTCTTGGTGGCTGTTCCTTATTTGGTGTCGGGTTTCGTCACACTTGTTGGCGTGGTTCGTATCACCAAGTCTTAATATTTTTACTTATGATAGCCCTCAACAAGGTGGATAGGGTCCTATTAACTACTTCTGTTTGACCATCGGTTTGAGGGTGACAAGTAGTAGAAAATAATAGTTTTGTCCCAAGTTTTCCCCACAATGTTTTCCAAAAATAGCTTAAGAACTTGGCATCCCTATCTGATACAATTGTTCTAGGCATACCATGTAATCTCACAATCTCCCTAAAGAACAAATCTGCAACGTTAGAGGCATCATCAGTTTTATGACAAGGAATAAAATGAGCCATCTTAGAAAATCTGTCTACAACCACAAAGATTGAATCCCTCCCACGCTTACTTCTAGGTAAACCCAACACAAAATCCATTGAAATGTCAACCCATGGTGAACTAGGGATAGGTAGGGGTGTGTAAAGGCCATTTGGCTGAACTCTTGATTTAGCTTGCCTACAAGTGACACACCTACCACAAATTCGCTCAACATCTCGTTTCATGTGGGGCCAAAAGAAGTGCTCTTGCAACATAGCTAGGGTCTTAGCAACTCCAAAATGTCCCATCAACCCTCCCCCGTGGGACTCTCTAACTAGCAAATCTCTCACAGAACAATTAGGTACACACAACCTATGCTCCCTAAACAAGAAACCCTCATGCCTATAAAATTTTCCGTCAGCAGACTTTTCACAAACAGCATAAGTTTCCCCAAAATCATGGTGAGCAGAATACAACTCCTTTATGTGTTCAAACCCAAGAAATTTAGCATCAAGAGTAGAGATTAGGGCATACCTGCGAGAAAGGGCATCAGCAACCACATTCTCCTTACCTTGTTTATAGCGAATGACATAAGGAAATGTCTCAATGAACTCAACCCATCTTGCATGTCTCTTGTTGAGCTTGTGTTGGCCTTTCAAATGTTTCAAGGATTCATGATCTGTGCGAATCACAAACTCCTTTGGCCACAAATAGTGCTGCCATGTTTCTAAAGCACGCACTAGTGCATACAATTCTTTGTCATAGGTGGGGTAATTGAGGGCAGCCCCACTTAGCTTTTCGCTAAAGTATGCAAGTGGTCTCCCATCCTGCATAAGAACAGCGCCAATACCTATTCTAGAAGCATCACATTCAACTTCAAAAGTGTTAGAAAAGTTAGGCAAAGCAAGTAAAGGAGCATGAGTAAGCTTGTATTTCAGTAGCTGAAATGCCTCCTCTTGAGCTTCACCCCATTTAAATATCACATTCTTTTTGATAACTTCTGTAAGTGGTGAGGCGATGGTGCTAAAATTTTTCACAAACCTCCTGTAGAAGCTAGCAAGTCCATGAAAACTTCTAACATTACCTATAGTTGTAGGGGTCGGCCACTCTTGGATGGCTTTGATCTTTTCTTCATCCACCTGAATACCTGTAGCACTTACAACAAAGCCTAGGAAAACAAGCTTATCGGTGCAGAAAGTACACTTACTGAGGTTAGCATATAAACTCTGTTTCCTAAGAACATCCAAAACAGAATGCAAATGCAATACATGGTCATGCAAATTCTTACTATAAATAAGAATATCATCAAAATACACAACCACAAATTTTCCAATGAAAGCACGCAATACATGATTCATTAAGCGCATGAAAGTGCTAGGTGCATTAGTTAGTCCAAAAGGCATGACTAACCACTCATACAATCCATGTTTAGTTTTAAAAGCAGTTTTCCACTCATCCCCTTCTTTCATACGTATCTGATGATACCCACTTTTAAGATCAATTTTGGAAAACACACAAGAACCATGCAATTCATCTAACATGTCATCTAAACAAGGAATGGGATGTCGATATTTTACCGTTATATTGTTGATGGCTCGACAATCAACACACATCCTCCATGTTCCATCCTTCTTGGGAACTAGAATCACTGGAACAGCACAAGGGCTCATGCTTTCTCTCACATGCCCTTTCTCCATCAATTCTTCAATTTGCCTTTGCAATTCCTTTGTTTCATCAGGATTACTTCTGTAGGCTGGTCGGTTTGGGATGGAAGCACCTGGAACAAAATCAATTTGATGTTCTATTCCTCGAACAGGTGGCAATCCATGTGGTACTTTCTCAGGAAACACATCCTAAAATTCCTGCAAAATAGACACAACAACACTTGGCAGCGAAGAATCAAGTTGGTTAGTATTTAAAAGAGCCTCCTTATACATGAGTAAAATCATGGGCTGTTTTGTACACAAAGCTCTCTTATCCTCACTTTTTTTTGCATAAAAATTATTTTGTTTTCTCTCACTTGATTCCACACTTTTCTCTCTTTGTCTCTCTTTTTCCTCACTCTCATTCATCTTTTCACTCTCTTTTTGCGCACTCATTTTCTTTTTGTCACTCAATTTTTGCAACCTCACTTGATCTTCATACACTTGCTTTGGTGTCAAAGGCGCTAGAGTGATTGTTCGTTGACGGAATGTGAATGAATACTTGTTGGTGAAGCCGTCATGCTGCACCCGCCGATCAAATTGCCAAGGCCTTCCTAGAAGGAGGTGTCCAGCTTGCATGGGAACCACATCACACAACACCTCATCTTCATACTTGCCAATTCGAAATGAGACTAGCACCTATTTTGTAACCCTCACTTCACCACTATCATTCAGCCATTGCAATTTGTATGGACAAGGATGCCTAAGCATTGTAAGCCCCAGCTTGGCAACCATGGAAGCACTAGCAACATTAGTACAACTACCTCCATCAATAATGACACTACATACCTTGTCTCTCACATGACAACGAGTGTGAAAGATGTTCTCTCGCTGCACCTCTTCTTCCTCTTCTTTTGCTTGCAAATTCAGGACTCGCCTTGTGACTAGTGCAAGCATCTCACCAGATTCTGGTCCATACTCATTGTTAGAAGCATCTTCCAATGGTGGCATGTCAGCAAGATCATCTTCATCTTCAGAATCTATCTCTCCACTTTCTCGAATCACCATGACTCTCTTGTTTGGACACTGGCTAGCTATGTGTCCTCGCCCCTGACATTTGAAACACCTTATCTCACTAGAATGAGACTTAGTAGGAGTTGTTTTACCTTGAGGTGGTGTGGCTGTGGTGGCTGGTTTTGGTGTAGATGATGAAGTGGGTTGGTCTTCTTTCTTTGGATAGTTCGACCTCCAAGGTGTTGTACTGGGATTGTGTGGGCTCGGTCTTGACCTCGAACTTGAACTACCCTTCTTGAGCTGCCTCTCAACTTTGATTGCCATATGAACCAAATCCTCCAATTCCACATAATGGTGTAGCTCGATTGGGTCAGCAATCTCTCGGTTCAACCCATTCAAAAACCTTGCCATGGTTGCCTCCCGATCCTCTTCAACATTGGCTCTAATCATAGCCATCTCCATCTCCTTGTAATACTCATCAACACTTCTGTAGCCCTGACGAAGACCCTGCAACTTAAGGTAGAGATCTCGATAATAATGAGGTGGTACAAACCGTCGCCTCATCACCCTCTTCATGGCCTCCCATGTGTCAATAGGACGATCTCCACTCCGCCTCCTGTTGATGCACAACTGATCCCACCAAACAATAGCATAATCAGTAAACTCAATGGCAGCAAGTTTTACCTTCTTCATGTCGGAGTAGTTGTGACAATCAAAAACTAGCTCCATTTTCTTCTCCCACTCAAGGTATGCTTCAGGATCTCTCTTCCCCTGAAATGCTGGGATTCTCATTTTGATATTCCCCAAATAATTATCTACCTGGTTCCTATCTTCTCTATTCCCACCATACCTCCTATGGTTACCCGCCGACATCCTATCAAACTCATCATCAGAAACTACCCCTTCTAAATCCCCCTCATTCTCATCCTCCCTTTGGTGTACCCTACCCCTCCTTGGTCTCCGTTGTGCCCCCTCTTCTACCCTATCCAACCGCTCATGTATTTGCTCACACTCCTCCCTCAACATCCTCCTCATCTCCCCCATTAAAGCTTCAATTTGTAGATTTGGAACTGTAGGTGGTGGAGCGTCATTGTCTGCATTTCTTTCTGTATTTTGTGACATGATGGAGAATCTGCAAAACAATAAGGTTAGACAATTATAGAAAGGACCTCACTGCACTCTCTCACGTGTTTCACTCAAAGAAAATGGTCACTCAAGTACACTCGTGTTTGCACTCAATGATGGCTTTTACCCTCAAATAAGCTCACACCTCTGCCTTTTTCCACTCTATTTTCTTCTTTAAGCTCTTTGAAAACTAATGAAACGGTGATATGGAGTATTCAAGCAGCAAATCCAACCAAACAAATCAAACGAAAACCGATGAAAAAGTGGCGAAAAATGGTGATTTTTGGAACGCTTGTGTGGGGTTTTGGTAAAAAGGCCTCTAGACCATGGGGAACAAGAATAGAACAAAATTTTTTAAGAGAGGTTTCCAGACTTTTTTTTTTTTTTATTTTTTTTTTTAGGTTCGGATCCCTTTGAATTTTTCTTCTTCTTTCTTTTCTTTCCCTTTTTTTTTTTTTTAACCTCTCAAATTTGAGAAACCAGATACAAATTTCTGAAAAGGAGAGAAAAAAAATGAATACCAAAGAGCCAACCCGAAATCAAACAATCTGAGTTACTAACACAGATTCAAGAACAAACCAATCTGTGAAAACCAATACTCCCAATACAATCTGTGATTCAAGAACACTTCCCCAATAACATAAAAAACAATCGGTGATTCACCCAAAACAGAATACCAAAAACAATCCCAATTACAGAAAACCTAAATAGACTTGCATCACTATAACAATTTCGAATTTCTCCCAAATAAAAGGAAACAAAATTTCAATCAGTGGCACTATAACAATCGGTGGTACACTCCCAATAACAGAGAACAAATATTCCCAAAAATAACAACCCAAAATAGAAAAGGACCAATCAATCCGTGGCACTATCACAAAGTAAACAATTGACTCAATAACAATCTCAGATTTTCACAAAGGAAACAAGGATTTTCCCAAACTCAATAACAATTTCAGTTGATTAGTTTCGGATTTCAAGGGATTTCACAAAGAACTAATGTAAACAAGGAAATAAGATCACGATTTGAACAAAGAAACAATCTGGAATAAAGAGATTAACAAATGCAAGCACTAATTGGGGAGATGCGAAGGATGATGAGGGCGGAGTGTGAGCAAATACTTGAGAGGTTGGATAGGGTAGAAGAAGGAACACAACGGAGGCCACGGAGGAATAGGGTGTACCAAAGGGAGGATGAGAATGAAGGGGATTTGGAAGGGTTAGTTTCTGATGAAGAGTTTGATAGGATGTCGGCGGGTAACCATAGGAGGTATGGTCGGGATAGAGAAGCTAGGAACCAGGTAGATGATTATTTAGGAAATATCAAGATGAGAATTCCAGCATTTCAGGGGAAGAGCGATCCTGAGGCATACCTTGAGTGGGAAAAGAAGATGGAGTTGGTTTTCGATTGTCACAACTACTCTGACATGAAGAAGGTAAAACTAGCTGTCATTGAATTTACTGATTATGCTATTGTTTGGTGGGATCAGTTGTGCATCAATAGGAGGCGAAATGGAGATCGTGCCATTGACACTTGGGAGGCTATGAAGAGGGTGATGAGGCGACGGTTTGTACCATCTCATTATTATCGAGATCTATACCTTAAGTTGTAGGGTCTTCGTCAAGGTTCCAAGTGTGTTGATGAGTATTACAAGGAGATGGAGATGGCTATGATTAGAGCCAATGTGGAAGAGGATCGGGAGGCAATAATGGCAAGGTTTTTGAATGGGTTGAACCGAGAGATTGCTAATCCAATTGAGCTACACCATTGTGTGGAATTGGAAGATTTGGTGCATATGGCAATCAAAGTTGAGAGGCAGCTCAAGAGGGGTAGTACAAGTTCAAAGCCAAGACCGAGCCCACACCATTCAAGTGCAACACCTTGGCGGTCGAACTATCCAAAGAAGGAAGAAGACCAACCTACTTCATCCTTTACACCAAAACCAGCCACGACCCCTCAAGGTAAAACAACCCCTACTTCGTCCCATTCTAGTGAGATAAAATGTTTCAAATGTCAGGGGCGAGGACACATAGCTAGCCAATGTCCAAACAAGCAAGTTATGGTAATTCGGGATAATGGGGAGATAGATTCCGAAGAGGAAGATGATCTTGATGACATGCCACCATTGGAGGACGCTTCTATGGGTGATGAGGAGTTTGGGGCAGAATCTAGTGAGATGCTTGCACTAGTCACACGACGAGCCTTAAATTTGCAAGCAAAAGAAGAGGAAGAAGAGGTGCAGCGGGAGAACATCTTTCACACTCGTTGTCATGTGAAAGACAAGGTATGCAGTGTTATTATTGATGGTGGTAGTTGCACTAACGTTGCTAGTTCTTCCATGGTTGAAAAGCTAGGGCTTCCAACGCTTAAACATCCTTGTCCATACAAGTTGCAGTGGTTGAATAATAGTGGTGAAGTGAGGGTTACAAAACAGGTGCTGGTATCATTTCGAATTGGCAAGTATGAGGATGAGGTATTGTGCGATGTGGTTCCCATGCAAGCTGGACACCTCCTTCTAGGAAGGCCTTGGCTATTTGATCGGCGAGTCCAGCACGATGGCTTCACCAACAAGTACTCATTCACGTTCCGTCAACGAACAATCACTCTAGCTCCATTGACGCCAAAGCAAGTATATGAAGACCAAGTGAGGTTGCAAAAATTGAGTGATCAAAAAAAATTGAGTGAGCAAAAGAAGGAGAGTGAAAAGATGAATGAGAGTGAGAAAAAAGAGAGACAAAGAGAGAAAAGGGTCGAATCAAGTGAGAGAGAAAAGAAAGAGAAGAGTTCGATCAATGAGGGAAAATTAGAGAGAAAACAAAATAATTTTTATGCAAAAAAAAGTGAGGTTAAGGAAGCTCTTTTAAACACTAACCAACTTGATGCTAACAAGGGTCGTCACAAGCAGGTTTTTGACCCCGGTGATTGGGTATGGGTACACATGAGGAAAGAGCGATTCCCAGCACAACGACGTTCCAAATTGCTACCTCGAGGAGATGGTCCATTTCAAGTGTTAGAAAGGATCAATGACAATGCCTACAGACTCGATTTACCAGGTGAGTATACTGTTAGTGCTACTTTTAATGTTTCTGATTTGAGTCCTTTTGATGCAGGTGATGATTTGAGGACAAATCCTTCTCAAGAGGGGGGGAATGATGAGGACACCAAGACTAAAGATCCAAGTCTAGTTCCAGTTGGCCTGGTGACGAGGGCGCGAGCCAAAAGCCTCAGTTTAGGAGCTTGATGAGTCTTATTGTATTTTGTCATCTTATATTTTTATTTAGTCTTTGTTTATTTTTGAGAAAAGTCAAACATTTGACTTGTGTGATTCCAATAGTCCTTTTGTCTTTAAATTCGGTTTTCATTAGGAAGACAAAAGGCTTGTTTTTAATTTCGGTTTTCATTAGGAAGACAAAAGGTTGTCTTTTATTTTTCAGTTTTTAGGAAGACAAAGGGGCTTGTCTTGATGTAATTTTTCGGCTAGATAAGGCCTTGAAAACATTTGGAAAAATCAGATTATTTTGAATGAAAAATTGTGAGTTTATTTCTTCTTGAGTTCTTGAAGAAACTTTTGAACTTATCAAGGGGTTCCTTGTGGCGTTCATCCTGACTTATCAAACGGATTCCATCCCTGTTTGTGGCGTCTTCCTCATACCAAGGTTCATGCTTGGCTAAGCATTGGGTCGCGGTTCTTCATCCCCAAATTTCGTGTGTTCTTGGTGGTTGTGCCATATTTGGTGTCGGGTTTCATCACAATGTTGGTGTGGTTCGTATCACTTACTGACAATATGGCCCAGAAATGTAACTTCCGGTAACCAGAACTCACACTTGTTGAACTTAGCATATAACCTATGCTCCCTTAACCGCTGCAATACCAAACGTAGGTGCTGCTCATGCTCTGTCTCTGACTGAGAGTACACCGAATGTCATCGATAAACACAATCACAAACTTATCCAGATAATCCTTGAAAACCCTATTCATCATATCCATAAAAGTTGCTAGGGCATTGGTTAATCCAAAGGACATGACCAGGAATTCATAATGTCCATACCTCGTTCGGAAAGTGGTCTTTGGTATGTCCTCTTCTTTAATCCTTAACTTGTGGTAACCTGATCGGAGATCAATTTTGGAAAACAATGTTCTTCCCTGTAGCTAGTCAAATAAATCGTCGATCCTAGGCAGTGGATGCTAGTTCTTAATGGTCAACTTGTTTAGTTCCTTGTAGTCAATACACATCCTAAGAGATCCATCCTTCTTCTTGACGAACAACACTGGAGCAGCCCATGGTGAGAAACTCGGTCTGATGAACCCCAAATCTAGTAACTCCTACAACTGAATCTTCAACTCCTTCAACTCTACCGGAGCCATTCTATAAGGTGTCCTAGATACTGGCTCCGCCCTTGGCGCCAACTCTATAACAAACTCAATCTCCCGCTACGACGGCAACCTTGGTAGATCTGCTGGAAATAAATCTGGAAGCTCACATACCAATCTGGTCTCCCCCAGTCCAACCGACACAACCCTAGAGGTATCCACAACATTCGCTAGGAATCTTATGCAACCCTCCTGCATCAGGTCTCTAGCCTTCAGTACTGAAATCATAGGTACCCGTGGTCCATTAACTGTCCCCATAAATACAAAGGGAACATCCCCTTCTTGTTCAAAAGTCACCATCCTGCGCTTGCAGTCAATCGTTGCCCCATACTTCGATAACCAATCCATCCCTAGGATCATGTCAAAGTCATCAAAGCAAGCTCAATCAGATCAACAGACAATTCCCTACCATCAACCTCTACTGGCAAAGCTCTAGTCCATCTCCTAGAGACTACCAGTTCCCTAGTTGGCAACAAAGTCTGAAAACCCCTAGCATACAAAACACTAAGTCTACACAACTGATCTATCACTCTAGCAGAGACAAACGAATGAGTAGCTCCGAATCAATCAATGCAGTATAAGAAAACCCAGCACTAGAAATCTGACCTGTCACAACCGAGGGCTAACCTCCGCCTCAGTCTGAGTCAAAGTAAACACTCTGGCAGGAGTGAGACTGTCACCCTGCTTTGGCTCCTCTTTCCTGGCTTGTGGGCAGTCCTTCTTCAGGTGATTGGCACTCCCACAGACATAGCATGCCCTAATCCTGCACTCACCCTTGTGTCATCGTCTACACCGATGACATACTGGAAAACTCCTCCAGTTGTCACCTCCACCCTGACGTCCACTAAAAGTAGCCCGTGCCCTCCTATCCGAGCTAGGAGGAACAAAAGAATCTGGGGCCTTTCTCTTCTGCTCACTGGAGCCACTGCCCCGACTGGATCCAATAGAAGGAGGCATTGTCCTCCTGGCATCGCGCCTACTAGCGCTCTCTCTCCAAATTTGGTCCTCAGCCCCCTCAGCTGTAAGGGTCTACAACCTGAGCATAGGTAGTAGTCTCTGGATCCAATGTGATCTTTACATCATGGGCGATCATAACGTTCAATCCCCGCACAAATCTATCTCTTCTTGCTGCATCTTTCGGCACTAAATCCGCCGCAAACCTCGCCAACCGGTCAAATCTCAAAGCATACTCAGTAATTATC
Organism: Humulus lupulus; assembly: GCF_963169125.1. Taxonomy (NCBI): domain Eukaryota; kingdom Viridiplantae; phylum Streptophyta; class Magnoliopsida; order Rosales; family Cannabaceae; genus Humulus; species Humulus lupulus. The sequence goes on along the minus strand of NC_084802.1, from coordinate 159,959,950 downwards.
AACCGGTTCTGTGTCAAGTTGATGAACTCATCAACCTTTGCAGCTCGAACTACAACACTGTAATACTTCTCGTTGAAGATGTTTTTGAACTCTTCCCAGGTCATAACTGCCACATTCCTCCTCTAAACTACTACATTCCACCAGATGCGAGCATCCTCTCTGAACATGTAGCTAGCACAAGCTACCCTCTCGTTCCCCTCAACCCTCATAAAATCCAGGATAGAGGAAATCATATTCATCCACTGCTCTGCCCGCAGTGGGTCTGGTCCACCCTCAAAGGTGGGAGGATGTTGCTTCCTGAACCTCTCATATAAAGGTTCCCACCTGTTCTCCACAATAGGTTGAACTGGCACTGGCACCACAACCTGCTTAACTAGCAACCCAGTGACCTGTGGAGGGGCCTCCTGCCTCAACTGTCGAAGATCTTCCTCTGTTCGTTGCAATCTTGCTTCCATTTCAGCAAACATCTGTTGCCAATTCTTTGGGGCAGGTGGAGGGTCTTGACCCTAGTTGTCATCCTCGGCCCTACTGCCGCAGAGTCTCGATGATTGACGAGGCATCTCAATAATATGCCTGCAATCAATGACGTCGCTCATCGGGCATGATAACAACATCCAAAACCACCTCCCAAATCGTATCAGTCAACCATAAACAACAATCCACATAACATACAAATAGCATATAACACTCAACAGGCCATGCCCTGGCATCATGCATATGTTAACTCATTCATCATGCTCTATATGAAACAAGCAGGCAAACAGGGCATTTAAGCACATATTCAAGCATATATATTTGAGGTTAGGAAGCCTAGGTGGGAATATTGGGGAATTTTACCATTTTGCCCTCGGGGACGTTTTCGGCACCCCGAGCCTCGGGATTGATTTAATTAGCTAAGATTAGACTAAGTAAACAGAAAACCGTAGAACAAAAGAAGGAAACCGACCCATTTTTACGTCTCTCTTTCTTCTCTTTCCTCTCCCAAGAAAGCTATAGAAGCCTAAGGAGAATCGGCTGGAATTCTGTGTTTTGAGCTGAGTTTGTGAGGGATTAGCATAGTTCTAACTAAGGGATACTCAATCAGGACCAATGTAAGAACTGAATTTCATTCTTGAGCACTAGAGTTCTGAGTTTTGGCTGAGTATTAAAAGTGTTTATGGTTTTGATGTTTAAGGGCTGAATTGAAGCTAAGAAGCTTGGGTTTTAGCTCAGAAATTGTTAAGGAGGTGGTTCATCAAAGGAGGTAAGCTTCAATTCATAATTTAGAGTCTAAAATCTGAGTTTGCATGACTGGTTTTAGAGTTCTTGAGCTACTGGGTTTCAAAAATCAAAATGGGAATTTAATGAGTTTTTAAACTAGGTTTCTGTTGGATTTAGTTGCTGGAACCATGTTGGGAGTCTTGTGATCAATGGGTTTTGGAATTAGGGTGCTCTGGGGTGGTTTTTAGCAAGGTTAGGAGGCTAGAAATGGTGGTTTTTCTGGGCACGAAGGGTTGGGCCATGGCTCTGTTCTAGAGTGTCGCGGCCCTGCAAAGCAAAGAAGAGCCAAGGAGGCTCTATAGTTGGGAAGCGCCACGGCGCCACAGGGCAGGGCTGTGGTGCGTGTCTGTCTTCAGAGAGGCTTAGCCTCTGTTTCAGGGGCAGGCCCGACTAAGTTTTAAGGGCCGCAGCCCTTAAGGGCATTTTTTATCTTTTGGGGGTTTTAAGAGCGGGAACCTAACATAGGGTGCTTGGGATCAATTCCACCACCGTGATTGGTGGAATTCGATGTCCCGGAAGCTAGAACTCCACCCTGAAATATTAATGTGATTATTAATGGTACTTCCTATCTTGGTTGTGACTAGGTATTAAGCTAGGGCTCGGGAAGCAGATCGTGGTCGAGAGGCGTCGCTCGTAATCAGTGAACTTGGAAATTATAGGTATGAAAACTGCACCCGGTTGTGGAATTATAATGGGGCTAAGGGTTCCCTATTTTGAATGCTTTGTAAAGGATGGTATTATGCCATGTAAACAGTAAACCAACGGCCTAAGAGTGCCGAAGTTTACACTAGCGCATAGGGCGTGGCTCGGCCACTGGTAGCTGAGGACAACTTGTTATGCACTGAGCTCGGTTTAAGTGGGCCGGAGTCAGTGGGGTAAACAGAGGGTGCGACCTTAAATGTCGACCCTGACTATGATATGATTTGTTTGCTATTATTGTTTGGGTGGATTGTTATGCTGAATAGTTGGGTGATGATTAGCTGACTTTGTGGTTGATTCTCCATGCTTTGTGATTATTGTGGTATGTTAAGTGTAGGAACGTGCTTAAAGGGTTGTCCAAATATTATTATTGCTTGTTATGTAATATGATATGTTTTCTTGCTGGGCCTTGGCTCACGGGTGCTACGTGATGCAGGTAAAGACAAGGGCAAGCTTGATCAGCCCTGACTTGGAGAGCTCTGAGAGCAGAATGTACATGAACAACTGCTCAGCCGCCACGGTTGAGAGTGAGACAGGAACAGGAGAACCAGAAACGTTTGTTTTTCCTTAGAGTGGCTAACGATTGTTTAAACTTTGGAAATTTTGTAAATTGACTCTTGAACGCTGTTCCTTTTTGGGATCCCATGTGTAAAAGGTTTAATTTCATGAAATGTACCTGTTTGAGACCAAACCCTTTTTACCCCTAGCACATTAATGGTTTCAGTGACACGTTTTTAACTAAATGACTTGATTAGCAAGTCCTGCACCTTTATAAGTACACAGTGTAGCGGTCTTGCCTATCCAGGGCGTTACATGGTTGGTCGACTTTCCCCTTGCCCTTACCTGCACCACAGAGCACCCGTGAGCCGAGGCCCAGCAAGAAAACCCTCACAAGCAGATAACATAAGCACATTTCACATTCAACATATAATCAAGCCATCATCAGGCTAAACACGTACGGCCATGCCGTCTCAGGTGCTTTACCAGGCCCTGGGTTCGCGGTCCACACAGTGAGGATATCCCAGGTATCCTTTAGGGTCTCGCCTTGGCAACTTGCACTCCGCGTGCTGAACGCTGCTCCCGGCCCCTTGCCGTTCTCGGCCCTCACCATTCCTGGCCCTCGCCCTTCCCGGCCCTCGCCATTCCCGGTTCTTGCCGTTCATTTACATATATGCACACAGAGCATAATTAAGCAGATACTTAAACACGTATAAACTCAATCAAAGGGGCTACGCCCTGCAACACAATCATATAGGGTCGTGCCCTGCAACACAAGCTCTACGGGTACAGTACTTTTCCTACCTGTGTCCCGAGCTTTCCAAGCACCAATGTCCCGAACACAATCCCCTAGTCCAAGCCTCGCTGAAACCCTAGTCACAACGCACCAACAATATCCATCCTTCAAGTTCTAATCCATTAAATAACTTTGGGTCATAATTCTAGTCTCCGGGACCTTGAATTCTATCAATCCGGGTGATAAAATCCATCCTGAGCCTTAACTTTTGGATTCCCAAGCCTGAAACCTCTTTAAAGCCCAAAAATGCACTAAGCGTCGTGGCCCCATGAGGCCATGATGCGGCCTGCCCCCAACCAGAGACCTCCAACCCCAAAACAGGGCAGGCGCGCCGCGGCCCAAGCAAGGGCATGCCGCAGCCCGCCCTTCTTCCTGGCCACCAAAATGCTCTAGAGGGCCGCAGCTTAGCAAGAACAAGGCCGCGGCCCGACCCTTCAAACCCAAAAAAATCCTCCATTTTTACCACGAAAACCCAGCCAATTTACCCCAAAATCAACCTATCAATCCCAGTCAATCATCACAACATTTCTAGAGCAATCCCAGCAGCAAAACCCAACTGAAACTAACCCAAAAACTCACCCAAATAATCAAGAGCAATTCCCGACTTAGCTTACATGCAACACTCTAAAATACCAGCAGCAATTCAACACAACTCAACACATTTAAAAGCTTACCTTGAGCAGAAATGAATCCCTGGATTAGGTCCTTAAGCTCCAAGCTTCTATCTCCCAAAATCCAAGCTCAAAATCCTTAATCTTTGGTTAGTTTCCACCAAAACTCACTAAGCTTCCAAGAGAGAAAAGGAAACCGAGAAATAGAGAGAGAAAGGGTCGGTTTAGAGAATTCTCAATGTTTCTTATGTTTTATTTTATTTAACTTAGTCTCTAAGGTTACCTCAAGGCTCGGGGTACCAAAAACGTCCCCGAGGGGAAAATGGTAAATTTCCCCAATATTCCCTCCTAAACACTCTATCTTGAAATATATCTCTAAATAATTATTTCCATAACCCGATAACCCCAAAAAATGTCTAATATCCGAAATACCCCTCGACTCGCCCCGAGTCGGGTTTTTGACCCCTTGTGACTTTCTAGCCAACAACACCCTAGGACTGTCTCAAATCATGCAACGCAGATATATCACAAATATATCACAATTATTACAATTATCACATTTCTGCCCTCAACGGGCTAAAATTACAAACATGCCCCTAACAACCAAACGGGGCCACATGCATATTTAATTCACCTAAACATGCATCTCTAATCACATATTCATAAAAATTCACATATTATAATATTAAATCACTTATTGCCCTCCAGGCACACTAATCGAGGCCCTAAGCCTAATTAGCAAATTTGGGACGCTACATAGTGTGTGTTATTAGTTTGGAAACTAGGCTCAAGGGTCGTGTGGAAGCATGGTGACTTGAGGATTGGGACACTATCGAATGGGACATGATGAGAGGTGTTGGCACATCATCTTGGTGTTGGCTTTTGGCCACACATGCTATCTTGGTTTGGGAATGTCTGGGTAAACATCGGTGTTGGAATTTTCCTTGCCATAGTGAGAGCCTATGGGCAGTGTGAGTATCTTGGCTAGAGATTCGTGATGCACGGATGCACTCGTAGTTGCTTGAGAGCGTGCCTTGAAGGGAGTTGTTCTAGAGACAGAAGTGTGCAGAGGCACACAGTCGCGCAAAACATGTGTCCATTAGTACCTGAATGGTTGGAAGGCTGACTTTGGCTCAGAGGAATCAAGGTGCCGCACGGGCGCTTCACTGCCTAATAGGGTGAGCCCATGACATTTGGCACACTTGGCATCGAGACGGGCACTAGGCCTCCAAAATCCCTTATTTTTGCTCCTCAAGTTAATGAACTCTTGGGCCTAAAGAATAAAATCACCTAATCCGTGGCATCCCTTCCTTTGCAAGTCATCCCTCAGCAAAGAACCTGGTCGAATGCCCACTAGCAACGCCATGAGTCTTTGGCCATCATCCACTATTTTAGTCCTTGCAGCTTCCTGTTTGAAGCACTTTATGTAGGCGTTAAGGGTCTCGAAGGGCCCTTTCTTGATATTAGTCAAATCGTTAACTTGAAAGTTAATCTTTCTTGCTGCGATGAACTGTCTCTGAAACTCGGTTTGTGCTTCTTAAATCATTTGTTTGTTGCCCTAATCAGGGTTAATGGGAAGCAATGGCATTGAGCGTTGTTGGAGATTTAGTGAACTGATATGTGGTGGTTGAACTAAAAGAGGTGGTGGGATGGATCTGTTATCCCGTTGTATGGAGTTATGTTGGACATTTTAAATCCTTTGGGGTGTGGGGCCTCCACAATGTGTCTAGCGCACGACTCCCCATCCGTATCTAGAAGTCTGATTCGTTCCATTGCCTCTATGGGGTTGTTGTTTACACTATGAGCCGGATTAGGCAAATGTTTAGGCATTGCTTCCTTCCTATGAGCATTGAGATTGTCTCGGAGGTCAAGTTGCTTTTTTCGGCCCCATCGGTTGGCATCATTAGGGGCGACCCTATTTTTGCGAGCATTAAGGTTGTCTAGCAAATCAGGTTACGCACATCCACGACCACCAATCCGGGTGGTTCCACCTCCGTCTCCCCATTCGACTCGTCTATGAAGTCGTTGTTCACTGAGATGTTGATGTTGTGCTCCCTGTAATGAGACATGCCTCCTACGTGCTCTTAGCCCTGGATTTTCTCAAGGTTGCTGGGGAATAAAGAGTTGTTTCTTCAAGCTCTCAGTGAAAGCACCAAAATTCTGACTAGTTTTTTTGTCAACTACAAATAAATGGAAAAAGCTCAAAGAAAATAAATATCACGCAGAGGTTTTTACGTGGTTTAGGCTATTTAAAGATCACGCAGCGGTTTTTACATTGTTCAGGCAATTAATTAGCCCTAGTCCACTAGTTAATTGTATTGAGGAAGAACTCGCAAAGCTCAAGTTCTCTAGAAATTTAGGCAACGTCTTTGCATGCACTAAATTTGGGATCCTTTTACAAGTGATACCCTCGCCCTATTTATAGGCGGCTGAGGGAGTTAAGCTCATTAATTGGAGCTGATTACCATAATATTCCACTAATGGGATTGGATTACAGATAAATTAAGTCCCTTTTTCACGGGTTTGGCTCGTGGGCCCTAATTTCTTGTCAATGATTCCACTCTAAGGTTTACAAGCCCATGGCCTTATTGGAAAAGGCACATTCTGATACTGTCAAGTGGTAGTTGCCGTATCCCCACACTTAGATGGTGTCATAAGATGCCCCATTTTTCGGTGGTACATAACTGACAACAAAGATCTCTGCAACCTCTAGTGGTATCAGGCATATTCCTATGGTTGTGAATGGTTCTCTAATTGACACCTGGCGGAGGAGTTTCCTCTCGTGATGGGAGATCCTCAGGGCTTATTGGGCCAATCACATCCTGGGGACCTCTATTGAATCAATAAACCCACCACCAGGATTGTTTCCCGTCCGGGGTATTCGAGAATTGGCTTTAGAAATGAACCCCCTAGCAAACTCTCAAGTTGTGATGAAACTACTTTTCAACCTATCGGGTTTTAGGTCTCGATGAAGACTAAACGACACTGGCAATTGAGACCACGTTGTCATATCGAGAAAACACGTATAATAAATATCAAAAAATTCCTAACTTTAGTAATGTGACTACAATCTTTTATGTGTACAAGGGTATTAAGATTGTAAGGAATTAAACAAAATAAAGTTGATAAGTTTTCTTTAAATTTATTACTGTTAGTACAGTTCACTAGTATTATGAATAAATATAATCTATACTCGGATTACTGATGTAGTAAGACATCTTAAATGTGTTATGTATAATTTGATTGTATAGAACTGGACTCGATATGTTATTAATATTTTATCAAATATTATTCATCATAAAGAATTAATTAAACACAATAAATGATGGTCGTATACAAATCAATCTGGACCTGAAGTTAATCTAAACTCTTATTTACACCATTTACGTCATTTAACTCACTCCTTAGAATTTGTCGAAATGATGACGCTAAAAACTTTTGTTTTATGGGCCCATTGGTGTAGATGTGTGGGGACATAATGTACAAATATGCCTTCTTCTTTAGAATTGAATAATAGTTCCCTTTAGGATTAAGTTTTGGGACTGAACGGTTACTAAGCTCAAATTCATAAATCGGTTCATGAATTAATTGTTCAATAGTAAAATTAATGGTACTTAAGGAATTAAAGGATTGAATTGTATGATATAATCATGATTATATCAATGGACACATATTATAAGCACTAATATATTGTCTATAATTGTAATAGTGCAATCTCATATTTTTAGTGGAATAATATTGAGATTAATAAATAAGACTGATTACTTTAAAGATTGTGATTAATAATTTAAATTTATTGGAGATTGAAATTATAGGTTCATAGGTCCCTAACCGACTCTATAAACAATGTTCAATGAATAGTACAAACAAGACAAAATTGTGTGTGGGATATATTTGAAAAGAAAATTATTCATTGGGTAAATATGTAATTATGAGATAATTGAAATTAATAAGAAAATAAATAATTAATTATTTTTTATAATTTTTCAAAATTTATAAATAAAAATAAAATTTTGAATTAATTATGTTTTTTTATTTAAAATATAGCATATTAGACTGATGGTTCAAATTGGATTTAGATTTAAATTTGTATTTATTCAAATAATTAATTATTCAGAAAATTAATTAAATAAAAGATAATTCTAATTGGAGTTGGATCATCATTTATTCAGAGATATTTGTTTCAAATAAAACTACCATTAGAAACATTGCTCCTCATCATCGAGCTTTCTTGTTCTTCAAACTTTTGTATTCTTCCTCCAACAAAAGCCCTTTCATGTTTTTCAACTTTCAAACTCCTTTAGTTTAGATATTTTGGTTTTGTTTTCGTTCTTGTCAAATCTATTTAATTTTATTATATTTTTATTTTTCAGATGAATTGATTTAAGTTATTAATTATTTGTTTTTATTATATTTTATAATTTCAAAAGAAATAAACTAACCCTACGTTTAATAGAAAGGAAAGACAAATAATGAAAAGTAATGAGAGATAGAAAAGAAATTTTGTTTCTCTTAAGTTGTTTGGTAGAGAGGGGGAAGGAAAAAACTGATAAAAATAAGAGTACAATTTACCCTTAATTATATAAATTATTTTGAATTAAAAATAAGAGCAAATGGGTAATTTTAATTATTTGGTATATGATGAGGACACCAAGACTAAAAATCCAAGTCAAGCTCCAGTTGATCCAAGTCAAGAGGGGAGGAATGATGAGGACACCAGTTTAGGAGCTTGATCAATATTTAGCTTCCTGTAATGAGTCTTTTTATTTTTAATCACGTTTTTTATTTAGTCTTTGTTTATTTTGTGATAAGTCAAACATTTGACTTGTGTGAGTCCAATAGTCCTTTTGTCTTTAATTTTCGGTTTTCATTAGGAAGACAAAAAGCTTGTCTTTAATTTCGGTTTTCATAAGGAAGACAAAAGGCTTGTCTTTAATTTCAGTTTTCATTAGGAAGACAAAGGGGCTGTCCTTAATTTTTCGGTTTCATTAGGAAGACAAAGGGGCTTGTCTTGATGTAATTTTCGGCTATATAAGGCCTTGAAAACATTTGGAAAAATCAGATTATGTTGAATGAAATTGTGAGTTTATTTCTTCTTGAGTTCTTGAAGAAACTTTTGAGCTTATCAAGGAGATTCCTTGTGGCGTTCATCCTGACTTATCAAACGGATTCCATCCCCGTTTGTGGCGTCTTCCTCATACCAAGGTTCGTGCTTGGCTAAGCATTGGGTCGCGGTTCCATTCCAATCTCGTGTGTTCTTGGTGGCTGTTCCATATTTGGTGTCGGGTTTCATCACAATATTGGTGTGGTTCGTATCAGTATATAATAAAGTTATTCAAAATTTTCTCGACAAGTTTAGGAGGAAAGATTTTGGTGGAGTCCATCTACTTTTTTTCCAACTATTTTCTCTTCCACCACCTTTCTTTCCAACCAAACATACTTTTTTTCATCTTCTCTCCACTTTTCTCTCTAAATTTTTCTTTCCCTCCACTTTTTTCCTCTACCAAACAAAGGATCATTGTATAAAAGTGGATTTTTTTCAATTATATATATATATATGGGAGAAATCAATTTGGACAATACATGTATCAATTTTTATCACTCATGGAAATAGCATCACTATTCTATTAACATTTGGTGATATTACCATAATTAAAAAAAATGGGTATAAAAATGTAACAATGCAATAACTACAAATATCTATACTGAAAATATCTCAATTTTTAATATACTCATATTACACATATTAATATAATATTTAATTTTAAAAATAATATCTTTTTCGTAAAATATTTTAAAATTTTCAAAGTTAATGTATAATATTTAAAAATAGATGTAAAATAATTATAAAATTACATATATGTAAACGGGTAATGTAGACCTATATCCGTACCCTACCTTATACTCATATCAAGTACATGGTTTCATACCCTAACCCTATTAGAAACGCTCATTCAACGAGTAATATCCTACCTGCCAGGGTAAGGTACCCACAAATAAACAGAATTCTAGATAAAATTGATATCCCTACTTTTCTAATAAAACTTACCATGAAAAATGTAATGCCTATGCGTAATGATTTAAAAAGATAATAATATATCAATATTAAATAATTTTTCAATTATATATATGTTTATTTTTTTTAATACCAAAAAGTTGGGCTTGAAGTGGGTTTTATAGGTCTAGGACCACTGTGGGCTCATTTGGATGCTTATTGTTTCGAATCAAACTCTAGCCTATCGTACTATGTAAACCCCACCAAGTCTTATACAAATCTAACCTACAGGTTCGTGGCCTCAAGCAACATCTTGTGTGGCTTGAGGGTTTTGTGGACTACTTCCTACCTCAGGGTAACTTCCTTGACCCCAGGTTTGTCTATGTTGACCTATTGGTCCACCTAGACAATCCTAAGAGGTAATTGCACATCATTACTTTGTTAGGCAACTTGTCCATGCATGTAAAGATGCCTCATGCTTGTCAAATCTAAGTATGATAGTTTACGCAAAGTCTCCATTCTTCCTCCCTAGGCTACAATCCTTGTAGGCCTATAAACAGCCTACTATCAACTTGATCCATTTTGCGAGAACATTCTTTTCTTGAATATCATTCAAAAAAAAATATTCCACCACTTATTAACCTCTTTGAGTCGTATGTCTAAATTTCAAGTATGACTTGTAATAATCTATCTTTCAAGAATAATTGACAAATAAGTTACCTTTGCTACCACTCTACAGAACTTGTAAATTATTGTTCTCATTGGACTATTTGTATCTATATGCATTAAGATCTTGTTTCATGGATCTCTCAATTCAAGAAATAAAAATAAGGTGTTGCATACTGATACGAACCACGCTAACAATTGTGACGAAACCCGAACCAAATCTGAAAAAAAAAAACAACCCAAGAACACTCGAATTTGGAATGGAAACTGCGACCCAATGCTTAGCAAAGCACGAACCTTGGTATGAGGAAGACGCCACAAACGGGAATGGATTATCCGTTTGATAAGTCAGATTTGAACACCACAAGGAATCCCCTTGATAAGTTCGAAAGTTTCTTCAAGAACTCAAGAAGAAAACTCACAATGTTTTTCATTAACCAAAACTATCTGAATTCCAAGTTGTCCACAAGGCCTAATATAGTAGAAAAATACAAAGAGGGTTTTTAGAAATATAAAAACCCTAAAATACCCATAATGAAAAAGCCCAAAACGACATGTCTTTTGACTCCAACAAAGACTAATAAAACATGAAAATATAGTTCAAACTAAAACAAATAATTAAAGGAATCAAGCTCCTAAACTGAATCAACTTTGATGAGTAGCACAAGCCTTTGTTCACCCTCAGTAGTGAACTCGACCTCTTCCTGTTGTAGAATTCTCCGGACTAAGTTGTTAAGCTCTTCTTTGAATCTCCTAGCTCGCGCCCTCATCACCGGACCAACTGGAACTTGAATTGGATCCTTAGTCTTAATGTCGTCATTCCCCCCCCCCCCCCCCCCCCCCCCCTTGAGAAAGATTTGTCCTCAAATCGTCACCTACGTCAAAAGGACTCAGGTCAGTAACATTGAAAGTAGCACCAACATTGTACTCACCTGGTAAATCTAGTCGGTAGGCATTGTCATTGATTCGTTCTAGCACTTGAAACAGACCATCTCCTCAAGGTAGCAACTTGGAACGTCTTTGTGCCGGAAATCTTTCTTTCCTCATGTGCAACCACACCCAATCACCGGGCTCAAAAACCTGCTTGTGACGTCCCTTATTAGCTTGCTTGATGTATTGCTCTGTCCTCCTCTCTATGTGGAGCCGTGCCCTCTCATGGAATTGCTTCACAAATTCTGCCTTCTTCTTGCCATCTAAATTCACATGCTCAGAAACAGGTAAAGGTGATAAATCCAAAGGAGTTAAAGGGTTAAAACCATAAACAATTTCAAATGGTGAAAACTTAGTAGAAGAATGCATGGAACGATTATAAGCAAACTCAACATGTGGTAAACAATCCTCCCAAGTCTTAATGTTCTTACTAATGATAGCCCTCAACAAAGTGGATAAAGTTCTATTAACTACTTCTGTTTGACCATCAGTTTGAGGATGACAAGTAGTAGAAAACAACAGTTTCGTTCCAAGTTTACCCCACAACGTCTTCCAAAAGTAACTCAAGAACTTAGCATCCCGATCTGACACAATTGTCCTAGGCATACCATGTAATCTCACAATCTCCCTAAAGAACAAATCTGCAACATTAGAAGCATCATCAGTTTTATGACAAGGTATAAAGTGAGCCATCTTAGAAAACCGGTCTACAACCACAAAGATTGAATCCCTCCCACGCTTACTCCTAGGTAAACCCAAAACAAAATCCATCAAATATCAACTCAGGGTGAACTAGGAATAGGTAGTGGCGTGTAAAGACCATTTGGCTGGACTCTCGATTTAGCCTGCCTACAAGTGACACACCTACCACAAATTCGCTCAACATCTCGTTTCATGTGTGGCCAATAGAAGTGCTCCTGTAACATAGCTAGAGTCTTAGCGACTCTAAAATGTCCCATCAACCCTCCACCGTGGGACTCCCGAACTAACAAATCTCTCAACGAACAATTAGGTACACACAACCGATGCTCCCTAAACAAGAAACCCTCATGCCTATAAAACTTTCCCTCAGCAGATTTTTCACAAGCACCATAAATCTCCCCAAAGTCGTGGTCAACATGATAAAGTTCCTTAATGTGCTCAAAACCAAGTAATTTAGCATCAAGAGTAGAGATTAAGGCATACCTGCGTGAAAGTGCATCAGCAACCACATTCTCCTTACCTTGTTTATATCGAATGACATAGGGAAACATCTCAATGTACTCAACCCATCATGCATGTCTCTTGTTCAGCTTATGTTGTCCTTTCAAATGTTTCAAAGATTCATGATCCGTACGAATCACAAACTCCTTCGGCCACAAATAGTGCTGCCATGTCTCTAAAGCTCGAACCAATGCGTACAACTCTTTGTCATAAGTGGGGTAGTTAAGTGCAGCCCCACTTAGTTTCTCGCTAAAGTATGCAAGTGGTCTCCCATCCTGCATAAGAACAGTGCCAATACCTACACCAGAAGCATCACATTCAACTTCAAACGTGTTAGAAAAGTTAGGTAAAGCAAGTAAAGGAGCGTGAGTAAGCTTGTGTTTAATAAGCTGAAATGCCTCCTCTTGTGCATCACCCCATTTGAATGCCATGTTCTTCTTGATAACTTCGGTAAGTGGTGCAGCGATGGTGCTAAAATCCTTTACAAACCTCCTGTAAAAGCTAGCAAGTCCATGAAAACTTCTAACATTACCTACACTGGAGGGGGTCGGCCACTCTTGGATGGCTTTGATCTTCTCTTCATCAACCTCAATACCTGTAGCACTCACAACAAAACCTAGGAAAACAAGCTTATCGGTGTAGAAAGTACATTTCTTGAGGTTAGCATATAATTTCTCTTTCCTAAGCACATCCAAAACCGAATGCTAATGTGAGGCATAATCATGCAAACTCTTGCTATAAATAAGAATATCATCAAAATACACAACAACGAATTTTCCAATGAAAGCACGCAAAACATAATTCATCAAGCGCATGAAAGTGCTAGGTGCATTAGTTAATCCAAAAGGCATGACTAACCACTCATACAATCCATGTTTAGTTTTAAATGCGGTCTACCATTCATCACCTTCTTTCATTCGTATTTGATGATACCAACTCTTAAGATCAATCTTAGAAAATACACAAGAACCATGCAACTCATCCAACATATTATCTAAACGAGGAATGGGGTGTCGATATTTTACCGTTATGTTGTTGATGGCTCGGTAGTCAACACAAATTCTCCATGTCCCATCCTTCTTGGGAACTAGAATCACTGGAACAACACAAGGACTCATGCTTTCTCTCACATGCCCTTTCTCCATCAATTCTTCAACTTGCCTTTGAAGTTCCTTCGTCTCCTCCGAATTGCTCCTGTATGCTGGTCGGTTTGGGATTGAAGCACCGGGAACAAAATCAATTTGATGTTCAATCCCTCGGATAGGTGGTAAACCATGTGGTACATCCTTGAACTCCTGCAAAACAGAAACAACAACACTAGGCAGCGACGAATCAAGTTGGTTAATGTTTAAAAGAGTCTCCTTGTACATGAGTACAATCATCGGCCGTTTTGCAATCAATGCTCGCTTAACCTCACTTGTTTTTGCATAAAAATTTCTTTATTTTCTCTCCGATTTTCCCTCCTTAGCCGAACTCTTCTCTCTCTTTTCTCTCTCACTTGATTCGACCTTGCTCTTTGTTTGTCTCTCTTTTCCCTTACTCTCATTCATCTTTTCACTCTCTTTCTTTTGCTCACTCAATTTTTGCAACCTCACTTGATCTTCATATACTTGTTTTGGTGTCAACGGAGCTAGAGTGATTGTCCGTTGACGGAACGTGAATGAGTACTTGTTGGTGAAACCATCATGCTGCACCCGCCGATCAAATTGCCAAGGTCTTCCTAGAAGGAGATGTCCAGCATGCATTGGAACCACATAGCACAATACTTCATCCTCGTATTTGCCAATTCGAAATGATACAACAACCTGCTTTGTAACCCTTACTTCACCACTATCATTCAACCATTGCAACTTGTATGGCCAAGGATGTCTAAGTGTTGTGAGCCCCAGCTTCTCAACCATGGAAGAACTAGCAACATTAGTGCAACTACCACCATCAATAATAACACTACATACCTTGTCTTTCACATGACAACGAGTGTGAAAGATGTTCTCCCGCTGCACCTCTTCTTTTGCTTGCAAATTTAAGGCTCGTCGTGTGACTACTGCAAGCATCTCACCATATTCTGCCCCAAACTCCTCATCAACCATAGAAGCATCCTCCAATGGTGGCATGTCATCAAGATCACCTTCATCTTCAGAATCTATCTCGCCATTATCCCGAATTACCATAACTCGCTTGTTTGGGCACTGGCTAGCTATGTGTCCTCTCCCCTGACATTTGAAACACTTAATCTCTCTCAAAACGAGACGAAGTAGGGGCTGTTTTACCTTGAGAGGCTGTGGTTGTGGTGGCTGGTTTTGGCTCGGTTTTTGGCTTGTGGGTAAAAGGGTTTTCCTCTTTCTTTGGATAGTTCAACCGCCAAGGTGCTGCACTTGGATTTTGTGGGATTTGTCTCAGATTTGAACTTGTACTACCCCTCTTGAGCTGCCTCTCAACTTTCATTGCCATATGCACCAAATCTTCCAATTCCACATAATGGTGTAGCTCAATTGTATTAGCAATCTCTTGGTTCAACCCATTCAAAAACCTTGCCAATGTCGCCTCCCGATCTTCTTCCACATTGGCTTTAATCATAGCCATCTCCATCTCTTTGTAATACTCTCAACACTCTTGTAACCTTGACGAAGACCCACAACTTAAGGTATAGATCCCGATAGTAATGAGCTGGTACAAAACGTCGCCTCATCACCCTCTTCATATCATCCCAAGTCTCAATTGGACGATCTCCATTTCGCCTCCTGTTGATGCACAACTGATCCCACCAAACAATAGCATAATCAGTAAATTCAATAGCTGCAAGTTTTACCTTCTTCACTTCGAAGTAGTTGTGACAATCAAAAACCAACTCCATCTTCTTTTCCCATTCAAGGTATGCTTCGGGATCACTCTTCCCTTGAAATGCGGGGATTCTCATCTTGATATTTCCCAAATTATTATCTACCCAGTTCCTAGCTTCTCTATCTCGGCCATACCTCCTATGGTTACCCTCTGACATCCTATCAAACTCTTCATCTAAATCTTCCCCTTCAATCTCTCTTTCACTCTCAACATCCCATTGTTGCACCCTGTTCCTCCGAGCCCTCTGTTGCGTTCCCTCTTCTACCCTATCCAACCTCTCATATATTTGTTCTGATGAGGACACCAAGACTAAAGATCCAAGTCTAGTTCCAATTGGTCTGGTGACGAGGGCGCGAGCCAAAAGACTTAGTTTAGGAGCTTGATGAGTCTTATTGTATTTTGTCATCTTGTATTTTTTATTTAGTCTTTGTTTATTTTTGTGAAAAGTCAAACACTTGACTTGTGTGAGTCCAAGAGTCCTTTTTCTTTATTTTTCGGTTTTCATTAGGAAGACAAAAAGGCTTGTCTTTATTTTTTCGGTTTTCATTAGGAAGACAAAAGGCTTGTCTTTATTTGTCGGTTTTCATTAGGAAGACAAAAGGTTGTCTTTAATTTTCGGTTTTTAGGAAGACAAAGGGGCTTGTCTTGATGTAATTTTCGGCTATATAAGGCCTTGAAAACATTTGGAAAAATCAGATTATTATGAAATGAAAATTGAGAGGTTTTCTTCTTGAGTTCTTGAAGAGACTATTCAAACTTATCAAGGGTATTCCTTGTGGCGTTCAATCCGACTTATCAAACGGATTCCCATCCTCGTTTGTGGCGTCTTCCTCATACCAAGGTTCGTGCTTGGCTAAGCATTGGGTCGCGGTTCTTCATACCAAATTTCGTGTGTTCTTGGTGGCTGCCATATTTGGTGTCGGGTTTCACCACCATCGTTGGTGTGGTTCGTATCAGTTGGTATCAGAGTTTAGGATCATCCGGTTTGGCCTATCCTTTTTCATTTGTGTTTTCTATTCAATTCGTTTTTTTTCAATTCTGAAATAAAAAAAATAAATAAATTATTCATCATCTAGTCGTGTTTTTTTTGTTTTTGTATTCGTTTTTGTCCTTGTTTTTTTTTTGTTTTCTTGTGAAATCTGAAACTACTATTGTTAATTTCCCTATTTCAATTGTTTCCTTGTTCAATCATTCCCTTATTTCCAAAGTTTCCATTATTTTTTTTGTGAAATCCCTTGAAATCCGAAACTAGTCTACACAAAGTTTCAATTCCTTTGTAATCCCCTATTTTGTTTTCTTTTCGTTTCTGAAATCATGAATTAGGGTTCTTAACGTGAATTAGGGCTTTGAGTTTTATCTTGTTCTAATTGTGGAATCTGAATTTGCATTGGTTTTCTCTAGTTCTTATTGTGAAATCCGAATTTTCATTGAGTTTCTCTTGCTTTGCTTTTGAAATCCGAATTTTACCTTGGGTTTCTCTTGTTCTTATTGTGAAATCTGAATTGGGGTTGAGTTTCTCTTGTTCTTATTGTGCAATCCGAATTGGCATTGAGTTTTTTTCTCTTGTTCTTATTGTACAATCCGAATTTGTTTTATTGTGAAATCTGATTTGGCATCGAGTTTCTCTTGTTTTATTGTGAAATCTGAATTGACAGTGAGTTTCTCTAGTTTTTCATTGTGAAAATCCGAATTTGCATTGAGAATCTCTTGCTCTTTTGTGAAATCCGAGTTGTTTTGTTTTCGAATCCAAGTCTGATTTTTTTTCTTGTGTCTTGTACCTGCGTTTGAGGATCAAGAGGAAAGAAAAGACAGAAAGAAAGAAGAAGAAAAGAAAACCAAGAGGATCCGAAACCAAAAAAAAAAAAAAAAAAGTCTGGAAACCTCTCTTAAAAAATTTTGTTCTATTCTTGTTCCCTATGGTCTAGGGGCCCTTTTGCCAAAACCCCACACAAGTGTTCCAAAAATCATCAGTTTTCGCCAATTTTTCATCGGTGTTCGTTTGGTTTGTTTGGTAGGATTTGCTGCTTGAACCTCCATATTACTGTTTGATTAGTTTTGAAAGAACTTAAAGAAGCATACGAGTGGAAAAGGGCAGAGGTGTGAGCTTATTTGAGGGTAAAAGCCATCAAAGTTGAGTGAAACACGAGTGGACTTGAGTGACAATTTTTGAGTGAAAACACGTGAGGGAGTGTGGTGAGGTCTTTTCTCCATATTATTCTAACCCTATTTTGCAGATTTCCATCATGGCACAAAATCCAGAGAAAAATGCAAGCAATGATATTCCGCCACCTGAGGTTCCGAATTTACAAATGCAAGCATTAATTGGGGAGATGCGAAGGATGATGAGGGCGGAGTGTGAGCAGATACATGAGAGGTTGGATAGGTTAGAAGAGGGAACGCAATGGAGGGCACGGAGGAACAGGGTGCAACAACGGGATGTTGAGGGTGAAAGACAGTTTGATGGGGGCGATTTAGAGGAAGAATATGATAGGATGTCAGAGGGTAACCATAGGAGGTACGGCTGAGATAGGGAAGCTAGGAACTGGGTAGACAATAATTTGGGAAATATCAAGAAGAGAATCCCCGCCTTTCAAGGCAAGAGTGATCCTGAGGCATACCTTGAGTGGGAAAAGAAGATGGAGTTGGTTTTCGATTGTCACAACTACTCTGACATGAAGAAGGTAAAACTAGCTGTCATTGAATTTACTGATTATGCTATTGTTTGGTGGGATCAGTTGTGCATCAATCGGAGGTGAAATGGAGATCGTGCCATTGACACTTGGGAGGCTATGAAGAGGGTGATGAGGCGACGGTTTGTACCATCTCATTATTATCGGGATCTATACCTTAAGTTGCAGGGTCTTCGTCAAGGTTCCAAGAGTGTTGATGAGTATTACAAGGAGATGGAGATGGCTATGATTAGAGCCAATGTGGAAGAGGATCGGGAGGCAACAATGGCAAGGTTTTTGAATGGGTTGAACCGAGAGATTGCTAATCCAATTGAGCTACACCATTATGTGGAATTGGAAGATTTGGTGCATATGGCAATCAAAGTTGAGAGGCAGCTCAAGAGGGGTAGTACAAGTTCAAAGCCAAGACCGAGCCCACACAATTCAAGTGCAACACCTTGGCGGTCAAACTATCCAAAGAAGGAAGAAGACCAACCTACTTCATCCTTTACACCAAAACCAGCCACGACCCCTCAAGGTAAAACAGCCCCTACTTCGTCCCATTCTAGTGAGATAAAATGTTTCAAATGTCAGGGGCGAGGACACATAGCTAGCCAATGTCCAAACAAGAGAGTTATGGTGATTCGAGAAAGTGGCGAGCTCGATTCTGAAGATGAAGATGATCTTTATGACATGCCACCATTGGAGGACGCTTCTACGGGTGGTGAGGAGTTTGGGGCAGAATCTGGTGAGATGCTTGCACTAGTCACACGACGAGCCTTAAATTTGCAAGCAAAAGAAGAGGAAGAAGAGGTGCAGCGGGAGAACATCTTTCACACTCGTTGTCATGTGAAAGACAAGGTATGCAGTGTTATTATTGATGGTGGTAGTTGCACTAACGTTGCTAGTTCTTCCATGGTTGAAAAGCTGGGGCTCCCAACGCTTAAACATCCTCGTCCATACAAGTTGCAGTGGTTGAATGATAGTGGTGAAGTGAGGGTTACAAAACAAGTTCTGGTATCATTTCGAATTGGCAAATATGAGGATGAGGTATTGTACGATGTGGTTCCAATGCAAGCTGGACACCTCCTTCTAGGAAGGTCTTGGCTATTTGATCGTCGAGTCCAGCAGGATGGCTTCACCAACAAGTACTCATTCACGTTCCGTCAACGAACAATCACTCTAGCTCCATTGATGCCAAAGCAAGTATATGAAGACCAAGTGAGGTTGCAAAAATTGAGTGATCAAAAAAATTGAGTGAGCAAAAGAAGGAGAGTGAAAAGATGAATGAGAGTGAGAAAAAAGAGAGACAAAGAGAGAAAAGGGTCGAATCAAGTGAGAGAGAAAAGAAAGAGAAGAGTTCGATCAATGAGGGAAAATTAGAGAGAAAACAAAATAATTTTTATGCAAAAAAAAGTGAGGTTAGGAGGCTCTTTTAAACACTAACCAACTTGATGCTAACAAAGGTCGTCACAAGCAGGTTTTTGACCCCGGTGATTGGGTATGGGTACACATGAGGAAAGAGCGATTCCCAGCACATAGACGTTCCAAATTGCTACCTCGAGGAGATGGTCCGTTTCAAGTGCTAGAAAGGATCAATGACAATGCCTATAGACTCGATTTACCAGGTGAGTATACTGTTAGTGCTACTTTTAATGTTTCTGATTTGAGTCCTTTTGATGCAGGTGATGATTTGAGGACAAATCCTTCTCAAGAGGGGGGGAATGATGAGGACACCAAGACTAAAGATCCAAGTCTAGTTCCAGTTGGTCTGATGACGAGGGCGCGAGCTAAAAGACTCAGTTTAGGAGCTTGATGAGTGTTATTGTATTTTGTCATCTTGTATTTTTTATTTAGTCTTTGTTTATTTTGTGAAAAGTCAAACACTTGACTTGTGTGAGTCCAAGAGTCCTTTTGTCTTTAATTTTCGGTTTTCATTAGGAAGACAAAAGGCTTGTTTTTAAATTTTGGTTTTCTTTAGGAAGACAAAGGGGCTTGTCTTGATGTAATTTTCGCCTATATTAGGCCTTTGTAAACGTTTGGGAATGGCAGATTATTATGAAATGAAAATTGAGAGGTTTTCTTCTTGAGTTCTTGAAGAGACTATTCGAACTTATCAAGGGTATTCCTTGTGGCATTCAATCCGACTTATCAAACGGATTCCCATCCCCATTTGTGGCGTCTTCCTTATACCAAGGTTAGTGCTTGGCTAAGCATTGGGTCGCGGTTCTTCATTCCCATTTCGTGTGTTCTTGGTGGCTGCCATATTTGGTATCGGGTTTCATCACAATCGTTGGTATGGTTCGTATCATGTTCACACTCCGCCCTCATCATCCTTCGCATCTCCCCCATTAATGCTTGAAGTTGTAGATTCGAAACCTCATTTGGTTTCATTTTTATCTGGATTTTGTGCCATGATGGAAATCTGCAAAATAAGGTTAGAACAATATGGAAAAGATACCTCACCACACTCCCTCACGTGTTTCACTCAAACAATATTTTCACTCAAATCCACTCGTGTTTCACTCAATTTCAATGGCTTTTACCCTCAAATAAGGTCGCACCTCTGCCTTTTTTTCCACTCGTATTCTTCTTTAAGTTCTTTCAAAACTAATCAAACGATATGATGGAGGATTCTAGTAGCAAATCAAACCACAACAAACCAAACGAATATAGCAAAAACTGATGATTTTTTATACACTTGCGTGAGGATTTGGCATAAGAGCCTCTAGGACATAAGGAGCAAGATTAGAACAAAAAATTTTAGGAGAGGTTTCCAGACTCTTTTTTTTTCGGATCCTCTTGATTTTTCTTCTTCATTCTTTCTTTCTTTCTTCTTTTTTTTTTTTTTTTGATTTCTCAAACGCAGGTACAAGACACAAGAAAAATCAAAATTGGTGGAACTAGAACGATTCGAAAACAAAACAACACGGATTTCACAAAAGAACAAGAGAAACTCAATGCAAATTCAGATTTTCACAATAAAAACAAGAGAAACTCAATGCCAATTCAGATTTCACAATAAGAACAAGAGAAACTCAATGGCAATTTGGATTTCACAATAAGAACAAGAGAAACCTAAAGCAAATTCAGATTTCACAATAATAGCAAGAGAAACTCAATGAAAATTTGGATTTCACAATAAGAACAAGAGAAACTCAATGAAAATTCAGATTTCACAATAAGAACCCTAATTCATGATTTCAGGAAAAAAAAATTATAGGGATTTTCAGAAACCCTAATTCAAATGTATGAATTGAACAAAAGAAACGAAAAGAAAAAAACAAGGAAAAGGATAGGCCAAACCGTATGAATCTAGGCTCTGATACCAACTGATACGAACCACGCCAACAATTGTGACGAAACCCGAACCAAATCTGAAAAAAAACAACCCAAGAACACTCGAATTTGGAATGGAAACCACGACCCAATGCTTAGCAAAGCACGAACCTTGGTATGAGGAAGACGCCACAAACGGGAATGGATTATCCGTTTGATAAGTCAGATTTGAACGCCACAAGGAATCCCTTTGATAAGTTCAAAAGTTTCTTCAAGAACTCAAGAAGAAAACTCACAATGTTTTTCATTAACCAAAACTATCTGAATTCCAAGTTGTCCACAAGGCCTAATATAGCCGAAAAATACAAAGAGGGTTTTTAGAAATATAAAAAACCTAAAATACCCATAATGAAAAAGCCCAAAATGACATGTCTTTTGACTCCAACAAAGACTCTAATAAAATATGAAAATATAGTTCAAACTAAAACAAATAATTAAAGGAATTAAGCTCCTAAACTGAATCAACTTTGATGAGCAGCACAAGCCTTTATTCACCCTCAGTAGTGAACTCGACCTCTTCCTGTTGTAGAATTCTCCGGACTAAGTTGTTAAGCTCTTCTTTGAATCTCCTAGCTCACGCCCTCGTCACCGGACCAACCGAAACTTGAATTGGATCGTTAGTCTTGATGTCCTCATCACATACCTTGATCTACTACTATATAAGTAGCATTTCCAGCTATAGTTTGAATGGCAAATGGTGCCCCTCTTCTTGTACCCCCTTGTATTTTGCTCCAAATTGTAATCTCTAATAAAAAAATATAACTCTGTGAAAAAATCTCCTGTCAGTGGGATTTGAAAAAGGAACTAAACACTTGTACTTTGATAAAAATAAGCAAAAATAAATTGGAGTCTGATCACCCGAGCATTCGATTTGATAACCTGATACTAATTATTCTTATACCTACATCCATTCTATATTTTCTCCTTGATTAATCATAGTCAGGAAATTTAAATCATCCCACACTAGCACTTCCGTGCAATAACTCTATAAACTTCACTCTTGGGATCTGGGTAGTTTAGGAGAAACCACCACGACTTCTCTCTTCTTGGGAAAACATCATTGGATGGGTTGGTGTTTTGATGATCCCTACCTTATTGATCACAACTTTTGTATTTATTATCACTTTCATTATTGTCCCTCCAATGGATATTGATGGTATTCGTGGACCTGCTTTTGGATATGTACTCTATGGAAACAATATTACTCACATTGGTTGTTTGTGGTTCCATTATCAATCAAGAAGGCTATCCACAACTTCTTGTAAACTTCCATTTGTCCATATTTCAAGAAAAAATATTTCTCACTTTTCATTTTCATTTATATAAGAATGAATATTATGATTTGCATTTCGAGCATGTAGGAATAGAGCATCTATAGGATAACTTCTGTGACAGTCAAAATCCTTTGATCCGCAGGGGGAAAGACCGCGTAAAAGTTGTGCAATCCCACATCGCATGGGAAAGGTCAAGTGTGATGATTCTGAGATTGTGTAGGTATGGGACTACACAGTTGAAGAGGGCAATGGATTGATGGGTAATACCTATGCCAACAAGATGCATCTTCTTTTCGATAGCCCATCACTTGAGAACTCCAAAGTTAAGTGTGCTTGACCTGAAGTAGTCTCATGATAGGTGACCTCCTAGGAAGTTTTCCCAGGAAGCGTGCAAGTGAGGACAAAGCATGTTGGAAAGACTCGTGTTGGTTTGCAAGGCCATTCGTCATTCCAAGAAGCAACCATAGTGGCGTGGGGCCATTACAAATGGTATCATATCCTTGACCCAGCCGGAAGTGTGGCCGACAAGTACTTCGGACCCCTAAGTGGGGTGATTGTGACAATAAGAATCCTGTGATCCACTAGGGGAAGATCAGGTAAAAGCTGTGCAATCCCACATCACCTGAGGAAGGTCAAGTGTGATGATTCTAAGACTGTGTAGGTATGGTATTACACAGTTGAAGAGAGCTTAAGTGGATTGATGGGTACTACCTATGCCAACAAGATGCATCTTCTTTTCGGTAGGCCATCTCTTGAGAACTCCAAATTTAAGCGTGCTTGATCTGGAATAGTTTCATGATGGGTGACCTCTTGGGAAGTTTTCCCAGGAAGCGTGCGAGTGAGGACAAAGCACGCTGGAAAGACTCGTGTTGGTTTGTAGGGCTAGTCGTCATTCCAGGAAGCAGCCATAGTGACGTGGGGCATTACAACTTCTCTTAGCGACTCATACGCTATGGCTTGGTTAACGAAACCCACTAAAGTCTTTGAGCGAATCTTCATAGGGAAATTGTCTTTGAGCTATTTTTATGTAGGACTTCCCCTACAATATTTCCACTGCAGTAGAGTTTGACCACTAAATTCAAGATGAATTGGTTAGGTTCCTTATTGCGTAAAATAAAGCTAAGTGAAAGTGTACATTGTCAACAACAAGTAATACAGTAGCAAATACCAAATATCGTCTCCACTGGGACTATTTTTAAGTTTTTGATTGTGAAAATAAATTCTAACAAAATGGTTCAAGAACACGGAAATTAATTAAAAATGTTGTGGTTTAAGAATTGAGCAAATGAGAATTAATTAAATGCAGAAAAATAAAATAAACAACTTCGAAAAATAGTAGAAAATAGTGACAAATAGTAAGATGGCAACGATAATAATTATCCCCCTAATATGTAACTCTGACAGTGATGTTGGATTGATGTTGTAGCAACCGGTTGTCTATTACTCAAGAATTCCAATTAATTTCATAGGCTTTCGTCAAAGTACTATGGTTTTAATTCTGTAATTAAACCACATATATCTATGCTAATTTAATTTCAAAGATTCAATTCAAGCATCAATTCCATAAGACTATGCATGGTTATAATATATGCCTACACCACTACAATATTGAAATCAAAGACTTCTAGCATGCACCATTCAAATTGTGTGTCAATTAATTCCAAACTTTTCATATTTCAACATTAACACAATTACATACTAAAGGTGATCAATCATTAGCAAGTATTAATCATGAGAAATATTTGTATGAATAAACCTCAAGTGGCATTTAGCATCAAAATCAAAATATCATAACTCACATATTAGGGTTCAAATTATCCTAGCTAATTAGAGTTTAGCTCATGGTTACAAACTCAAAAACACCCAAATAATAATCATCCATATTCAAAAAATTGATGAGAAAAATTAAAGAAACTAAGAGTAAAAAAAAAAGAAAGGTGTAGCATCTCGGAATTTTACTTAGCTAGATAGTAGTAGTAGTAGTAGCTTGTAGTATTGTAGTTTTCATGATTATTGGTTCAAGCTGGGATTTAGTTGGAACTCGTAGAAATAGTTATGGATTTTATAAGTTTAACCTATAGTTTCGAAATATTAATTTTAATATAAGGTTTGATTAATATAGCTGGTCCTGGAAATGATATTTATTATAACCTAAGGTTTAAATAGAATAATTAAGAATGTGACACTTGTCACATGCATGTTTATTAAGGATATAAGGATTTTATATGAATAAATTAATAAAGGGTAGATCTAGAAGGTCTAGAACCTTCCAGCAGCTGTTAAGATTACGTTTTACTCAGTCAAAGTTGTTTAACCAAACTTCAAGCATGCAAAAACATGTTTAAAATATCAGCGTATGTCGATATATCGCAGCTATAGGGCTCGATATATTGCCTAAGGTTGATACGAAAAACACGTCGACTTCGTACGAAGAAAACCACGAAGGCTCAGGACATAAGGGTAGGTGATATATTGCCCATTGGGTGCGATATATCGGCCCTTTATGGTATTTTTGAAACTTTGTCAACTGAATTAGAAATAGCCCTTAACAACTTAGAATTGCTCCTGAACGTTTTTGACTGAGTTCTGGGCACCTATTGAACAGAAAATTTTAATTTATTCAATTATTATTCATTTATTTATTCTTTTTCAAAGGGGTTAGTTTCACTCCTTGAACTCTATAAATAGGACCTTGCACTCAGTCATTTCATTCATCATTCAAGCATTCTTCAGAGCCTCCAAGCTGCTAAGTTTATTCTCACTACTACAAAATTGTACTTAGACGACATGCATGAGATGGTGTTTGTAGTAGAACTGTCGTGTCATGTTAAAAATATACATGACATAACAGTCGCTCACAAACTGTTGTGCCATGAAAATTAAAACTCACACGAAACGACAGTTCTAATGAGACTGTTGTAACATGCCTATTTTTAACATGAGACAACATTTCTACTTAAACTGTTGTCTAATGCAATACAAATTTTCAATAAATACTAATTTAATTTATATTTTTTTAATATAATTTAATATATTTTATGTAAATGTATTAATAAAAAAATATTAATTAATAATTTGCAACACACAATAGCTACTAGTTAAAAATGAGTTTTGTTTTTAAATAAGTTATTCAAAAAATTGTTTAAATTTTTAATACTTTTTTGTAATATTAATTACTAATTGAATTACTTATTATATATTTAATAAAAGAATATTTCTTTTATTAAAAATTCATGAATGATGGTGTTGTTTGGTAACACGTAAAAAAATAGTTTTTCATTTAATTAATTAAAAATTTGTGAATTAAACATAGCACGAATGTCGTAGTGTGCCACTTCAAAACTAATTGTCGAGCCTCTAAATGCTAGATCAATGGTGTGATCTTGCTCTTGGTGATCAAGATCCCTTACTGTACCTACAGAAATTAACGGCTCTGTTAAAGTAGGTACCTACAGAAACTGCTGGAATTTGATATTGAGTACTTTTCTTGCTAAAAAAATTATTGGGTACTAAATCGCAAGAAATAAAAAATATTGGGTACTTTTGCCACCAATTTCCCTTATACTAGTTTTGAGACTAAAGAAATATTTCCCTCTTAATTTATATTATCATTTATTGGAATAAATAAGAATATATATCCAATTGGATGAAAGGTTTATCCAAAAATTTGTGAGATTTAAAATAAATTATGATTTAATTATAATATTTGGGATTAAAAGAAAGAATTTTGATTAGTCAAGATTATTGGATTAAAATGTTATTTAATTAAAATTGGGATTTTTAAAAAATAAAATGAATTTAGTAAAGGACTTAATAGAGATGATTTTTGAAATTTGGGGCCAAAAAGAAATTAAAGAAATTTATTTTATAATAAGATTTTATTTAATAAAAGTAAAAAACTAAAGATATTATTTTCTTTTTCCCTCTGACCTTGTTTCTTTTTCCCCCGATTTCTTCTTCTTCTTTATTCCCCGATTTCTTCAGCTGGTGCTCTGTCCTATTCGCTCCATCTTCTTCCCTCCTCCATCTGCATCACCGTCCCTGTCAACGAAGCACCAAACGAGACAAACATTGTTGTCCCTGCATCCGAGCATATCATTAATTTTCTAGGCGCGACAAAGGCGTAACGCTTGGGAAAATTTGGGGAAGTAAGAACTTCCGGTGTCTGGGCCGATCTGGGTAAGCATCTCTTTCAAACGACATTCTTTCAGATTGGTGCTTTTTCCGGCATTAGCATATTTGGTTGTTCTTGGTTGTTCTTTGTGGTGAATTTATTATATGTGGGAAATAGTTAAGTTCTGTTATGGGTTTGGTTATTTGGGGCTTCTGCTCTGTAAATGTGAATTTGTAAGGGTATTGAGTTGTATTGTACCATTGTATGTCTTTGTATTGTAAAGGAAGAAGAGGAAGAAATTAGGGTAAAGCTATCGGCAGAAATCAAGATCGTTATATGGGCATGTTTCATTGGTTTGTTTAACACAGTTTGGTTTTTTTCTTTTGTTCAACCAGGGGAAAGAATTTGAAAACTTAGGTGATTGGGTGTCCAAAAACCATTGATGGTGACTTTGAAATGCAAAGAATTCCCAACAAGTTTTGGGTTTGATACTGCTTTCAAGGTGACTGCAACTAAAAGAAATTTTTTACAACTTGAACCCTTAAATTTCTTTATGGTTCTTTCCATATATCGTGTAGGAAATTTTGGAACAACAATCTTTATTTTTTAGCAGATACGAACTTGAACCCCACTAGCTTGAAAATTGTATCCATGTACCTGATGATAATTTTATTTGTTGAAGCAATTTTTTTTTCACTGCCACTGTGTTATATTTATATTCCTAGAATCATCTTATTTACTTGCTAATTCATTATGGTCATGAACTTATGAATTTGCTTTAAAGCATCAACCTTTACATGTTAAGAGAAGGAACTTCTCATAGAAAATTGTTTACAGATAAGTTGGTTAATTGTTGTGTGGGCCATCAACTATATAACTTGCAAGAAAATTTGGTGATGCTGTGTTTTGATGAAATAAAGTATAATATTCAATGTACCTTGTCCTTCTTAAAATACTAATTAGGTGTTAAAGTTATTATTCTAACAGGTTTATTTCCTGAGAAATTTAAAAAAAAAAACTTCATTGGATCATGTATATAATACTGACTTGATTAGCCTAAGTCTGGTTCTGCCTGATTTTCCTTGGCATGAATAGCGTGACACTTTCTATGATATGGAACTAACAGATACACTGAAGGAAGCTAATAATAATGTGATGCACTTCATTTTATTCAGATATATGCATAAAGGATTGGAAATGTCATGATAGATGCCAGATCAACTGGAAAATATTATCATTGTAAGTATGCTGGTTTAAAGTCATGGAACATGTAGTGATTTAGCTTGTAGATTACAGTTTAACTCATCTTATCTTTTGATTTGCACTCTAGTGAGCTTAACAAAATTTAATTGTCAACTACAGTTGTGCGACTTATGGGGCGTGCAGCTTCGCACATAACACTTGAATGTGTATTGCTCTTATGTCTTTATTTTCACAATCAATGTTTATCATTATATGTGTGTCTGTTTTTTCAAAGAATGCTAAGGATTAAGATTGTGCCATACTTGAGATTTTTTATTTTTTAAAAAAAATATCTAGTGTTGGAAGATTTTCCATTGATATTAGATCAGCCATGTACATTTATATCAGCCACAACTATGATATCCTTGTTTCTGTTTTAGTTATAGTTTCCTTATTTTCTGTTTTAATTCTATTTTCCTTATTTCGTTTATTGTGTATTATAATTTGATAGGATGATGTTTTATTTTGTTTCCAATCTTATGAAAAGTAAGATCAATTTTGATTTCAGAGAATTGAATACCTGATAGTCACCTAGGCTATTTATACGCCTCTCTTGACTTGGGAATATTCAGTAGTTTTCTGGTATTATGATACGAACCACACCAACGATTGTGGTGAAACCCGACACCAAATATGGCAGCCACCAAGAACACACGAAATGGGAATGAAGAACCGCAACTCAATGCTTAGCCAAGCACGAACCTTGGTATAAGGAAGACGCCACAAACGGGGATGGGAATCCGTTTGATAAGTTGGATTGAATTCCACAAGGAATACCCTTGATAAGTTCGAATAGTCTCTTCAAGAACTCAAGAAGAAAACCTCTCAATTTTCATTTTATCAAAAAATCTGCTTTTCCCAAACGTTTACAAGGCCTAATATAGCCAAAAATTACATCAAGACAAGCCCCTTTGTCTTCCTAAAGAAAACCGAAAATTAAAGACAAGCCCTTTGTCTTCCTAATGAAAACCGAAAAATTAAAGACAAGCCTTTTGTCTTCCTAATGAAAACCGAAAAATAAAGACAAGCCCTTTGTCTTCCTAATGAAAACCGAAAATTAAAGACAAAAGGACTCTTGGACTCACACAAGTCAAGTGTTTGACTTTTCACAAAATAAACAAAGACTAAATAAAAAATACAAGATGACAAAATACAATAAGACTCATCAAGCTCCTAAACTAAGTCTACTTTGATGAGTAGGACAAGTCTTCGTTCTCCTTCAGTGTTGACCACTGTGTCCTCTTGTTATAGGACTCTGTGGACTAGGCTGTTAAGTTCTTCTTTGAATCTCTTGGCTCGTGCCCTCATCACCGGACCAACTGGAACTTGACTTGGATCTTTAGTCTTGGTGTCCTCATCATTCCCCCCCTCTTGAGAAGGATTTGACCTCAAATCGTCACCTGCATCAAAAGGACTCAAATCAGAAACATTAAAAGTAGCACTAACAGTATACTCACCAGGTAAATCGAGTCGGTAGGCATTGTCATTGATCCTTTCAAGTACTTGAAATGGACCATCTCCTCGAGGGAGCAATTTGGAACGTCTTTGTGCTGGGAATCGTTCTTTCCTCATGTGTAACCATACCCAATCACCGGTCTCAAAAACCTGCTTATGACGACCCTTGTTAGCTTGCTTAATGTACTGTTCAGTCCTTCTCTCTATGTTGAGTCGTGCCCTCTCATGGATTTGCTTCACAAATTCTGCCTTCTTCTTTCCATCTAAATTCAAATGCTCAGAAATAGGTAAAGGTGATAAATCCAAAGGAGTTAGAGGATTAAAACCATAAACAATTTCAAATGGTGAAAATTTAGTAGCAGAATGCATGGAACGATTATGAGCAAACTCAACATGTGGTAAACAATCTTCCCAAGTCTTAATATTTTTACTTATGATAGCCCTCAACAAGGTGGATAGAGTCTTATTAACTACTTATGTTTGACCATCGGTTTGGGGATGACAAGTAGTAGAAAACAATAGTTTTGTCCCAAGTTTACCCCACAATGTTTTCCAAAAGTAGCTTAAGAATTTAGCATCCCTATCTGATACAATTGTCCTAGGCATACCATGTAATCTCACAATCTCCCTGAAGAACAAATCTGCAACGTTAGAAGCATCATCAGTTTTATGACAAGGGATAAAATGAGCCATCTTAGAAAACCGGTCTACCACCACAAAGATTGAATCCCTAATATAAGAACACGAATTGAATAGAAAAACAAATGAAAAAGGATAGGCCAAACCGGATGATCCTAATCTCTGATTCCAACTGATACGAACCACACCAACGATTGTGGTGAAACCCGACACCAAATATGGCAGCCACCAAGAACACACGAAATGGGAATGAAGAACCGCGACCCAATGCTTAGCCAAGCACGAACCTTGGTATGAGGAAGACGCCACAAATGGGGATGGGAATCCATTTGATAAGTCGGATTGAACGCCACAAGGAATACCCTTGATAAGTTCGAATATTCTCTTCAAGAACTCAAGAAGAAAACCTCTCAATTTTCATTTTATCAAAAAAATATGCTTTTCCCAAACGTTTACAAGGCCTAATATAGCCAAAAAATTACATCAAGACAAGCC
The DNA here is from genome assembly GCF_963169125.1 of Humulus lupulus. NCBI lineage: Eukaryota > Viridiplantae > Streptophyta > Magnoliopsida > Rosales > Cannabaceae > Humulus > Humulus lupulus. Next base: position 159,929,224 of record NC_084802.1, on the reverse strand, counting down.
CCTTTGTCGTCCTAAAGAAAACCGAAAATTAAAGACAAAAGGACTCTTGGACTCACACAAGTCAAGTGTTTGACTTTTCACAAAATAAACAAAGACTAAATAAAAAATACAAGATGAAAAATACAATAAGACTCATCAAGCTCCTAAACTAAGTCTACTTTGATGAGTAGGACAAGTCTTCGTTCTCCTTCAATGTTGACCACGGTGTCCTCTTGTTTTAGGACTCTGTGGACTAGGCTGTTAAGTTCTTCTTTGAATCTCTTGGCTCGTGCCCTCGTCACCGAACCAACTGGAACTTGACTTGGATCTTTAGTCTTGGTGTCCTCATCATATTAGATATTTGGTTTCTTGACGTTTTATCACACATATCAAGAAAGTGAGGATTGTTTATTGTATAAAATTGGATATTGGCATTTTTTTTCCTATTTGAAGAAAGGTTTTGAGGGTGTTTTGTTTTCTGATTTTGCGAGGGATTTTCTGTTGTAACGTTATTTTTGTTTCAAGTATGGCTTTTCCACACTATTCTTGTATGATTTTTTTCGTTAATACAAGTTTCTTTCTTTTTTAATTTTCATATAAAAAAGAAAATTATATTGTGATGTTTCAGAGATTATCTGTTATTCCAGAAAACTTGGATGGTGAAGTAAATATAGGAGCACATTTGTTTATTTATTTTTTTATGGTAGTATTACTTTCTATCCTTTTTATTTTTATTTTTCATGAAGTAAAAAGGCTGTTCTGTAGAATATATTTAAATAGAAGAAACATGATTTTGAGTAGGCAAATGCAGAGCCTGCAAATGATGAAGATGTTGGCAGCATATATGAGGTCTGTAAAAGTCAAATACTCTTGCAAATTGCATGCTGATTCAACAGCATTTTAAATAAATTCTCAAGGCTTATTTTTGCATGTACATTTAAAATGTACAATTAAATGAAAAAAACAGATGCATAAAAATAGACCAGCATACCGATGTTAGACATATTTTTTACTCGGGAAGGGTGAGAAAATGAGTATCATTATTAACGCACCTTAAAAAAGTAAGGCATATAAATGTTGAAAAGTTTTATTCTCTTTTGCACTAATGTGGGAGTGTTCTGTTTTCTGGATTTTGGGATTTCTCACCACTCTTGTAGACTATAGCCTTACATTGCTTTGCTGAAGTCTTGTGTGTGTTAGACTTAAGAGCCTGGATCTACTTTAGTTTCATTAGATAAATTGTTATTATTGAAATACGAGTAGACTTTTACTTAAAAGAGATGAGCGCAGGTACTGCTATATATATCTTTCTTTAGGCCTGATGGTAGCCCGGTAACCACAAGGACTGATCCCAAGTTGTTGGAAAATTGTGGTGGTGGATAGAGGTTGGGCTTATTGTCATGTTGTAGATTTGGAGTTTTAATAACGTAAGTTTGGGAGAACTTTAATTTTATCATTTGTGATTGTGACATTTTCTTGTGATGGCCATCAGTGGGAAACAAATAGAAACCTCTGTTTCTTGACTGTTACAAGTTGATAAAGTATCTACTAATCTATCTGTATGGCTTGATGAATATGCTCTTGAAAAAATTTGACAATTTCTCCATTTCATTAGTTTGAAATGGAGTCTAGTATATAGTCACATTAACTTTGCATGTACATGACTACTGCTTCAATGAGACACCCATGCGATGACTAACTAGTAATGTAAGTGTATTTATAATTATTGAACTACAATTCTATTGAATTTAATTTCTAACTTAGTTTTTTATTTTGTGTTTTGTAGTGTGGTGGGAAAAATACATATACACTTGGCGAAATTAATGAAACTCAAAATGAATGGGCAGCCAAGCTTCTTGAGCGGATGAGTCATAGCTAGAGTAACTTTTGAAATCAGAATTAAAAAATATACTAATTGTAGTTTTTAGTTAGCACTTGCATAGTTATTGCAAGTATATTTTGATATTGTAATTTTTAGATTTGGAACATACTGAGTTCTATTGATTTGTCTATCTGTTGATTTTGTATGAACTATGTTGTAATTACACAGGAAATTATGAATGAATATAGTGGTTGAAAATAGAAAAATAAAAAAATTCTGATATTCTACATGGGACGTCGGTCTCCACAAAACTGTCGTCTTATGTATTACAGGGGACGATGCTTGCACATAAATTGTCATCTCATGTACTGCAGGAGGATGATGCTTGAGTAGGAATTGTCGTCTCATGTACTACAAGAGACAACGTTTGTATAAGAGCCATCGTCTCATGTATGACAAGGGATGACGCTTTTATTTAAACCGCCGTATCTTGCTTTACATGGCATGACATTGCATGGGACGACGGTATTAGAACCGACGTACGAGAGTCCATACGACGGTTTAAAACCATCGTCCCATGTCAATTTTGTAGTAGTGTCTAGAGAGAAAACACTAGGGTTTTGGGATTAAAAGCTTTCCAATCTAAGCTTTTCTAAACATTTGGGAAGTAAGATAAAGTGACATTTCGGTATTGGGTTGTAGATCAAAGTTCTAGTCTATCAAAGGTATTCTTATCCTCGAGTTTAGTTCATTATAGTTCTTTTTATTCTTTCACTTTTTTCTTCAAAATCCTAACTTGTTATTATGGCTTTTGGTTAGGTGTTTGAGTTTCTTGAAACTTAAGGTTTTTGGTAAATTACTATCTTGATGATTTAGATCTTCCTTTCATCTCCATTTCTTTAGAAAACTTATGGATCTTACTGTTTGGTTTTAGGAGTTTTCAATCTCGCTCTTGTCTCCAATATCCCAATTTTTGGTAAGGAAAATAGGTTAGATTGTATGTGTTATGATATATTTATATGCTATGTTATGTTTATGTGTTATATGTATGTATATGTTTTATGTTGTAGTCACTTGGGAAATAAATCCCAAGATTTTTATCATTATCGTAGATTAGAGTTATGATTTAACCTACCTCGGATAGTAGCAAGAGGACCTAGATGGTTTATCATATACTATATTGTGTTTAAACCTACCTCGAATAGTAGTAAGATGACCTAGTTGCTTTCTAGCACATACTACGGTAATGAGTTAATGGCCATTAATATTGATACGAACCACACCAACGATTGTGATGAAACCCGACACCAAATATGGCAGCCACCAAGAACACACGAAATTGGAATGAAGAACCGCGACCCAATGCTTAGCCAAGAACGAACCTTGGTATGAGGAAGACGCCACAAACGGGGATGGGAATCCGTTTGATAAGTCAGGTTGAACGCCACAAGAAACCCCTTGATAAGTTCTAATAGTTTCTTCAAGAACTCAAGAAGAAAAACTCACAAATTTCATTTCATCATAATCTGCCTTTCCCAAACGTTTACAAGGCCTAATATAGCCGAAAATTACATCAAAGACAAGCCCCTTTGTCTTCCTAATGAAAAACCGAAAATTACATCAAGACAAGCCCCTTTGTCTTCCTAATGAAAACCGAAAATTACATCAAAGACAAGCCCCTTTGTCTTCCTAATGAAAACCGAAAATTACATAAAAAAAAAGACTATTGGACTCACACAAGTCAAGTGTTTGAATTTTCACAAAAATAAACAAAGACTAAATAAAAAACGTGATTAAAATAAAAAATACAAGATGACAAAATGTAATAAGACTCATTACAAGAAGCTAAATATTGATCAAGCTCCTAAACTGGTGTCCTCATCATTCCTCCCCTCTTGACTTGGATCAACTGGAACTTGACTTGGATCTTTAGTCTTGGTGTCCTCATCAAATATTGTAGTCCTATGTTTTATGAGTTACATTTTTACGTCATATGTTTTATGATTTATGTTTTAGTCTTATGTTTTAGTAGATTTTCCTTGCTGGACATTAGACTCATTCCTTTTATTTTAGATGGTGCAGGAAAATGAGCATGGAAGGCGGGGCAGATTCATGGCAGCTTTGGCATGTGTATTGGGAGAAGACTGAATGAATGGACTATTGGAAAAGATCGAGGATGAAGTTTATATTTTTTAGTCTCTTTAGTTTATGTATTTATTTTTCCGTATTTAGTATTCGAACAATTAATTAAAAGTTTTGTTTTCTTATGATTTTAACAATGGGATCCTTTATTTTGAATTTTTTTATATTAAAGTTTTATTATTTTGTGCCTGTATTACAAAATAGTAGTTATGATTTGAAGTTTTAATGGTCCGAGGTCTTAGAGTTAGTCGGGGCATTACAGTTAGTATTAGAGCCCACGGTTCATATGCATGAAGTTCTCCTTGATACACACGCAAAAGCTCAGGATCTAACCGCCAATGTAAGTGTTTATGTTGTGAATGTTATGTTTATGTTAATAGATAACGTTTTAGTCCTTATGTTTTCAGTTAAAAATGAATGGAGCTTTGACTTATCATGATATCAGAGCCATTAAGGCATTGAAAAGGGTTAGAGGGCCAAGGGATACAATAGGAGTGCTAGAAAGAATCACTCAAAGATTTGTCAAATTTCACAAGGAGATATTTCACCTTCAAATCGCTAGGAAAATCATGATGAGAGCCATGGAACAATATGTCTTATTAATTAGGCTTTTTACGGATTTTCCTACCGTAGTTTCAAAATTAGAAGAATTATGGGAGACTATGGATGATGAAGATGATTTATCGGTAGCCATGAGATATTATTTTCTTATATTGAGGTTTACCTCTAAGTTTGAGTTCCAATTCACTAATGAACAAAAGCATAATATCTTAATGAATATTCCCCGAGGAAGTTTCGAGGCTCATAGTAATGATGATTATGAGGAAATAAATGATGATATGTTAGATAAAAGGTCAGATATAGAAGATCCTCATTTTTAGAAATTTTACCCTAGATTATTATTAGTATAGTGTATTTATTTATTTTGAATTTATGATTGCAATAAGTGAAAATATTTTTCCAAATGAATAAAGTTGTTATTTTTTAATGGCATGTATGAGTTTGATTTTTTTTTTCCTACAATCATAATAAATTTAGAATAAATTCAATAAATAATGATTGAGTTCAATGAGGGTGGATACAAATCAATGGACCGGGTTCTGTATTGAGAGTTTAGGGGGCCATAGTAGTGGGAACGATTTTATTGATCCTAGCCCTCCCTCAATATGGTTAACTTTGGAACAGCGATGAGTTTCGAGCCTAAGAATTATGTCATATAGGGTGGTTAGAAATAGACATAGAAAATAATAAAGATGGCTTATTGTTCTAAGTATAGAAACATACCCTAATTTATAAAAGATGTGTTACATACTTTTTCATAAGAAATCATAACTGATAGGTCCGAGTTATGTTTGGTTAGACTAAGTTTTGCCTTAGAAACTATTAGGGTAAGTTCTAACGTGTTTTCTCAACTATTAGAACTTTACTAAAGATGTCGCTCCGAAGATCTGCACGCACGAATGGCAATGCCCCCAGCACTGCCAACGAGACTCATGATGCCCCTCTAGTCCAAAGAAGGGAAACACGTGCTACCAATGCTGCTACTAATAGAAATGCACCACCACCAGTTGACAACACTGCTGAGATTATCCGGTTACGACAACAAGTGCAAGAACTGCTACAGCAAAATGACAACAGCCTCAGCCATAGCCTCAACCGCAACTTCAACCACCATCTCAGCCGCAACCTCAGCCAGCGGCTCCAGCACCCCAACAAGGGCAGAATGTAGGACATCTGTATGGGGGATTGCCGGTGGCAAACTACACGCCTTATCCAGCTCAGTACATAAAGCCAATCTACGAGCATTTCCAAAAGTAGCACGCTCCAAAATTTGAAGGGACAACCGACCCCTTTGAGGCGGAAGAATGTCTCAGGAATGTAGAGCACACATGAACCTCGGCAATGCAGATCGCATATCCTGCGTTTCCTCTCTACTACAAAAGGATGCTAGAATCTGGTGGGATTTGGTACAACAGACTCATGATGTCACCACCATGACTTGGACCAGATTTGCGGAGCTGTTTCACAAAAAGTTTTATAACTCGGTTGTTATCACTACAAGGGTGGAAGAGTTTGCCAGTCTAAAGCAAGGCAATTTGACGGTAGTCGGGTACGCTCAACAATTTGATCATTTAGCCAAGTTTGCACCAGAGTTAGTTCCAACTGATTTCTTGAGGGTTACCAAGTTCACTAGGGGGCTCAGACCCAAGATTGAGTTAGGTGTCAAGCTGGAAAATCCTAGAATCACTTCTTACGCTGATGTTTTGGGAACAGCTATAGAGGTGGAAAGGCTCCAAGAATATGTAAGGAAAAGGCCAGCAAGTCTGAACCCAAGCTGCAGAGTTAGACTCAGAATGGTAGAAACAACAACAACCATCAGCACAACATTAATGGGCAGAAAAGAAAGCATCTTGATAATAAGCAAGCCGATGGTGACAAAAGAGCATGGACTAACAATGGAAATAATAGGTCGATTTATGTGGAGTACCCTCAGTGCTCCAAATGCCAGAAAAGACATCCTGGGGAGTGTCGTGCAAACACCAAGGGTTGTTTCAATTGTGGCCAGGAAGGTCATCGGAAAAAGGAGTGTCTACAGCTCAAAACAGAAGAAAAGAAGGACAATAAGATGGTTCCAGCAAGAGTCTTTGCCTTGACCCAGGGAGAAGCCGAAGCTACTAACAAGGTGGTCACATGTTAGCTTTCTATCCTGGATAATATATGTTCAGTATTGTTTGATTCGGGAGCAACAAACTCATATATCTCGTTAGGAATGATAGAAAAATTAGACAAACCTTGTGAAATAATTAGAACTAGGTTTGTTACGGAATTGATTTTAGGCGAAGTAGTTCGATCATCACGAATAGTACGAGAAGTACAGATCAAAGTTGAGGGCACGGAACTAGAAGGAACTAGAGATCAAGGACTTCGACATAATATTGAGCATGGACTAGTAAGCAAGGCATGGCGCAACCATCGATTGTAGACGCAATCAAGTGACGTTCGAAACTCCTGACGGTCAGAAACTATGTTTTACGAGAAAGGTTTCAAGACTACGAACACCGCTTATCTCATCTCTCAAAGCTCAGAAGATGATAGAGAAAGGATGTCATGCATTCTTAGCAAGTGTCATGGATGTGGCACAAGAAACACCATTAAAGGTTGGAGACGTCCACATTATAAAGGAAGTTCCAGAGATATTTCCTAACGACTTACCAGGGTTACCCCCTACTCGGGAAATTAACTTCACAATCAAACTTGTACTGAGAACTAAGCCTATCTGAAAGGCACCATATCAGATGGCACCTGCCAAACTCATGGAGTTGAAAATGCAGTTGCAAGAACTCTTAGACTTGGGTTTCATCAGACCGAGCCATTCGCCATGGGGAGCACCGGTTCTATTTGTGAAGAAGAAGGATGGAAGCATGTGGATGTGTATCGATTACCACAAGCTGAACAAAGCGACAATTAAGAATAAGTACCCGCTACCCCGGATCAACGACTTATTTGATCAACTCCAAGGAGCGACTGTATTTTCAAAAATTGATCTACGGTCTAGTTATCACCAGCTCAAGGTAAGGGAAGAGGATATACCAAAGACAACTTTTAGGACTCGATACGGACATTACAAGTTCCTAGTCATGTCTTTTGGTCTTACCAACGCTCCAGCCGCATTTATGGACTTAAAGAATAGGGTCTTCAAGGATTACTTGGACAAATTCGTCGTAGTGTTCATTGATGATATTTTGGTGTGCTCCAAGGACGAATTCGAGGACGAGGAACATTTAAGACTGACCATACTGTGACTAAAGGAGCATCAGCTTTATGCCAAGTTCAAGAAGTGCGAATTTTGGCTATCACAAGTAGCGTTCCTCGGCCATATAGTATCCAAGGATGGAGTCGTAGTAGACCCAACTAAAGTAGAGGATGCGAAGGATTGGCCAAGACCTAAGAATGCGTCAAAAGTTAGAAGTTTTCTCGGGCTAGCAGGCTATTATTGGAGATTTGTAGAAGGCTTTCTAAGATAGTCACTCTGCTTACCAACCTGACCTGGAAACAGCAAAAGTTCAACTGGATGAATAAATGTCAAGAAAGCTACCAGTTGTTCAAGGATAAATTATGCTCAGCACCAGTACTTTGTGTACCAGCACCCAACGACAAGTTTGTAGTATATTGTGATGCGTCGAAGCAAGGGTTAGGTTGTGTGCTGATGCAAAATGACAAAGTGATAGCCTACACCTCAAGGCAGCTGAAGCAATACGAGCAACACTATCCAACACATGATATGGAGTTGGCAGCAGTGGTCTTCACATTGAAAATCTGGCGCCACTATCTTTATGGAGAGCGGTGTGAGATTTATACAGACCAAAAGAGTTTAAAATATTTCTTCACGCAGAAGGAGGTCAACATGAGGCAGCGCAGGTGGTTAGAACTAGTACATGATTATGACTGCAAAATACTATACCACCCAGGAAAAGTGAATGTAGTTGTAGATGCGTTAAGCCGAAAGAGTTACAGAAATCTGGCAGCATTATATGGAATAGAAAAGTCGCTTCAGCAAGAGTTGATTAATGTCGGAATAGAACTATTCAGGGGTCAACTGGCTAACTTGTCCATCCAGTCGAGTTTACTAGAGGATATACGGATCAGGCAAGGGCATGATGACACGTTAGTATCGCATATGGCTACAGTCAAAGAAGGCAAGACTATAGATTTCTCTATATCAGGACAGGGGTTCTTGATAAGGGCCGGGTGTGCGTGTCGAATGATTATGGAATTAAGATGAATATTTTAGAAGAGGCACACACTACCCCATACTCAGTTCACCCGGGGTCGACCAAGATGACTCACGACCTTAAGGCACTATATTGGTGGCTGGGAATGAAGAAAGACGTAGCAGAATATGTGTCCAAATGCCTTATATGCAAGCAAGTAAAGGCGGAACATTAGCGACCTGCAGGCTTATTGCAACCGCTTAGTATTCCGGAATGGAAGTAGGAATACATAGCCATGGAATTCGTGACATGATTACCATGAACAATTAAGCAACACGACTCGACTTGGGTTGTGGTAAATAGACTCACCAAGTCAGCTCACTTCCTACCTGTCAAGACTACGTACACTGCAGACCAGTACGCAAACATTTATGTTTGAGAAGTTGTACGGCTGCATGGAATCCCTAAAACCATAGTATCCAATAGAGGATCGATGTTTACATCGAGATTTTGGGGAAGCATGCAGCAAGCCATGGGTACCAAGCTAAGTTTCAGTACGACATTTCATCCTCAGACCAACGGTCAGTTCGAGCGTACCATACAGATTTTAGAAGATATGTTGTGTGCTTGTGTACTGGACTTCAGAGGATCATGGAGTAAGTATTTGCCACTTATAGAGTTCTCATACAATAATATTAGGCAACTATCGGTATTGTTGACCAAGTTTTTGGCCAACGACGTGAGAACGTCAAAAATGACAAACCTTCAAGAGAATTTAAACGACACAGACGGTTTAATAAAGAAAATAAAGAACACACAAGATTTTTATAGTGTTTCAACCCCAATATGTTGGTAATAGCCTAATCCACTTAGAGTTGTGATTATAGATCTGAACTCAAGATCAGATGGACTGAGCCAACTGAGTTTCTTCAGTACAGATTGCAAAAATACAAGAATTCTTTATGATACCAGCACTTTCTCTCTCTAGAAAACTCAGACCCAAAATTTCCCAAAAGTCTCAAAAGAAGCAGAAGAAGCCCCTTTCTGATCCCATAAGCCATATATTTATAGGCTTAGGATCATACATCTAATATCCCCTAGAATCGGGATATTTCATTATATTTATTATATTTAAATTACAAAAAACATTCAAAATGTAACAAAACCCCCAATTTGTGGGAAGAATGAGAGATTCCCACGTGTGCCAAGACCGGTTCTTGTTGAAGCCGTTTCTGGGAATCTTGACTTAGTCCTCCTCTATCTGGTCGACCCATATCTCCTACTGACTATTCATGCAAGTGCTGGTCGGACACATGCATGCTGGACATATGCAAGTGCTGGTAGGACATGCACTTGCTGGTAGGACATGCATTTGTTGGTAGGACATGCACTTGCTGGTAGGACATGCATTTGCTGGTCGGATATGTGCATGGTGGTAGGACATGCACTCCTCTCGTCTAACATGGCACTCTCCTCTAGCATGCCATGTCTCTCCTCTAACATGGCACTCTCCTCTAGCATGCCATGTCTCTCGTCTAACATGGCACTCTCCTTTAGCATGCCATTTCTCTCTTTGGACAACCATGCACTTGCTGGACATATGCATAAGGACCAGACCTTTTGGACTCTCCTCGGACCAAATTCTTGGGGTCTCCTTGAACCACACCCTTGGGGTCTCCTCGGACCAAATTCTTGGGGTCTCCTCGGACCAAGGTCCGACCACACCTCTTGGCTCTCCTCGGACCAAGGTCCGATCACACCTTAGCCCAAGTACTCTCCTCAGGTGCACTTGTGCACTTGCTTGGACATGACACCTCTCAAGCAGTCAAAACTCTTCATCAGTCTACCGGGTCACTTTATCACAACTTCTGAGGAGTCAATGTATTTATTGACTATTTAATGTGTCTTTTATGGACCATGTACTGCCACTTGTCACCTCTATTGCCACGTCATCGATATCCAATTTGTGGGGATAACAGGTATGGCACCCTATGAGTTACTTTATGGAAGGAAGTGTCGATCACCGTTACATTGGGACAAGGTAGGAGGAAGACAACTTCTTGGACCCAAAGCTGTTAGAGAGACTCAAGACGCAGTGGAGATGATTAGAAAGTGTATGCTCGTTGCTCAGAGTCGACAAAAAAGTTATGCTGATGCCAAGCAGTGAGACGTGGAATTCAAAGTTGGAGATCAATTCTTTTTAAGAATATCTCCTATGAAATGAATGAAGCGTTTGGGAAGAAAGGAAAAGTTAGTCCTCGGTTTATAGGTGATACGAACCTCATCAACAATTGTGATGAAACCCGATAACAATGAAGGTTTGGAACCCCAAGATCGTGTAGACAAGATTTGTTGAGCCTTGACCCGTCACCTAATTAGATGAAAACCAAGACTACAAAGGATAGAAAACGCCACACCAGGAAACCTAAGAATATCTCAAGGATCAAGGTGATAAGTTTGGTTGTTTGAACGCCACAAGATTAACTTGATAAGTTCAAGAGTTCTTTCAAGAACTAAGAGGAACACACCTCACAATAATAATAATATTTCTCAAAACATAATGTCTTACAATGTCATAAAACCCCTATATATACTTGGAACAATCCTCCAAGAATAGGAAAATTCATAATTCAGCCTTAAAAGCAACACAAACATAAAAATAATAACTCCCCACGTTTTTAGGCATTTTGGACTTCAAAAGGCAGCCAAAAATTACTTAAATGACTAAATTCAATGCATTAACATAACCAGCCAATTCCATTGGCATTCCCCTATTTAATATCCTTGAAACTCATCAAATTCATGCCCTTTAATGACTAAACCATGCTGATTACGTTTTTGGATGTTAATTAGCCTCTTTAATCGCTTTGATGACATGGACTAAGCCTTGATTATTATTTGAGTCCATCTTGGTCTTTTTATAATCAGCCCAATTCTCTTGGATTAGCCCATTTAGTGCTTCCTTGAAACGCTTGGCTCTAAGTCTTGTAATTGGGCCACTAGGAAGTGACAAAGGGTCTAGTGTAAATCCAGCTCCATTCCCACATGTATGATCAGCATGTCCAGCTCCTTGGTTTGCATCATTCTCCCCCTCTTGAGAAGGATTTGTCCTCAAATCATCACCTACATCAAAAGGAGACAAATCAGCAACATTAAAACTTGCACTAACACCATACTCACCTGGTAGGTCAAGCTTGTAGGCATTATCATTGATGCGTGCCACTACTTGAAATGGTCTGTCACCCAGTGGTAGGAGTTTTGAACGTCGTTTCTCCGGAAAACGATCCTTCCTTATGTGCAACCAAACCCAATCTCCTGGTTCAAACACTACCTTCTTGCGTCCCTTGTTGGCTTGATGGACATATTGTTTAGTCCTCCTTTCAATGTTCAACCGTGCCTTTTCATGAATCATCTTTACAAATTCTGCCTTCTTTTTGCCATCTAAGTTCACACGTTCACTCAAAGGTAAAGGAGTTAAATCCAAAGGTGACAATGGGTTAAAGCCATAAACAATTTCAAATGGTGAAAACTTAGTTGCAGAATGTGTACTTCTATTGTAAGCAAATTCAACATGCGGCAAACAATCTTCCCATGTTTTCAAGTTCTTTTTAATGATAGCACACAACAAAGAAGACAAAGTTCTATTCACTACTTCAGTTTGACCATCCATTTGTGGATGACAAGTAGTAGAAAATAACAACTTGGTTCCCAACTTTCCCCACAAAGTCTTCCAAAAGTAACTCAAAAACGTTGCATCCCGATCAGAAACAATGGTCCTAGGCATGCCATGTAACCTAACAATTTCTTTGAAGAACAAATCAGCTATATGTGATGCATCATCAGTTTTGATGACATGCAATGAAGTGTGCCATCTTGGAAAATCGATCTACCACCACAAAAACTGAATCTCTCCCCCTCAATCCTAGGTAAACCTAAAACAAAGTCCATAGAAATATCAGTCCAAGGTTCATGAGGTATTGGCAAAGGGGTGCGTGCAAACCATGGGGTTTCAATTTAGACTTAGCATATTTACACGTGATACACTTCTCACAGATTCTTTCCACATCACCTTTCATATGAGGCCAAAAAAAATGATCATGCAAAATTCCTAAAGTCTTAGCTACACCAAAATGACCCATCAAACCACCACCATGAGCTTCTCTCACAAGCAATTCACGCAAAGAACACATAGGCACACACAGTTTATTTTCTCGAAACAAAAATCCATCATGCCCATAAAACTTACCAAACGCCACTTTTCACATGCATTGAACACATCACCAAAATCAGAATCTTGTGCATACAAATCCTTAATGTATTCAATGCCAAGCAATTTTGTATCTAGAATGGAAAGTAAAGCATACCTGCGGGACAATGCATCAGCCACCACATTTTCCTTACCTTGCTTGTATCTGATCACGTAAGGAAATATTTCAATGAATTCCACCCACTTGGCATGGCATTTGTTCAACCTTTGCTGTCCTTTCAAATGCTTCAAAGATTCATGATCTGTGTGAATCACGAATTCCTTTGGCCATAGATAGTGCTGCCAATTTTCCAAAGCCCTTACCAAGGCATACATCTCCTTATCATAAGTGGGATAATTTAGGGCTGCCCCATTCAACTTTTCACTGAAATAAGCAATTGGACGCCCTTCTTGCATCAAAACAGCTCCAATACCTATTCCTGAAGCATCACACTCAATTTCAAAAGTTTTAGCAAAGTTAGGTAAAACAAGCAAAGGTGCATTAGTTAACTTTTCTTTGATCAGATTAAATGCCTTTTCTTGTTCTTTCCCCCACTTAAACTGCACATTTTTCTTGATGACTTCAATAAGAGGGGCGACTAAGCTACTAAAATCACGCACAAACCATCTATAGAAGCTAGCTAAGCCATGGAAACTCCTCACTTGGCTGATTGTTGTAGGCATTGGCCACTCTTGAATTGCCTTCACCTTTTCCTCGTCCACCTCAATTTCGATCTTACTAACAACAAAACCAAGAAACACAAGCTTATCCGTGCAAAAGGTGCACTTCTTGAGGGTTAGCAAACAACCTTTCTTTTCTTAGAATTTCCAAAACAGAGTTCAAATGCATTACATGTTCTTCCAAGTTTTTGCTATAAATTAGGATATCATCAAAATACACAACTACAAATCTACCAATAAATGCACGCAAAACATGGTTCATCAAACGCATGAATGTGCTCGGAGCATTAGTTAAACCGAAAGGCATTACTAACCACTCATACAAACCATATTTAGTCTTAAAAGTAGTTTTCCACTCATCACCTTCCTTCATCCTAATTTGATGATATCCACTCTTAAGATCAATTTTTGTAAAGACACAAGAACCATGCAATTCATCCAACATATCATCTAATCTAGGAATGGGATTACGATACTTTACTGTTATGTTGTTGATGGCTGGGCAGTCAACACACATCCTCCATGTTCCATCCTTCTTAGGAACTAATAGCACCGGAACAGCACAAGGACTCATGCTTTCACGCACATACCCCTTCTCCAATAATTCATCTACTTGCCTCTGAAGCTCCTTGGTCTCCTCAGGATTGCTCCTATAAGCAGGTCGGTTTGGAATGGATGCACCGAGTATAAAATCAATTTGATGTTCAATCCCTCGAATTGGAGGTAAGCCATAAGGTACCTCTTCGGGAAGGACATCTTCAAACTCCTACAAAAGAGAAACAATATCGCTCGGCAAAGTACCGACGAGATCATTAGTGCATAAAAGAGCCTCCTTGTACATGAGTACAATAAGGTGCTGGTGTGAAAATAATGCTCTCTTGATCTCACTTTTTTTTGCAATATAACTGAATTTTTCCTCTCTTGCTCTCACTATGGCTGAAATCATCTGATCAATGTTTTTCTCCCTTTCTTTATTTTTAAACTCTTTTCTTTTTTCTATTTCAGCCTTCCTTTCTTTATTTTTTTTCATTTGATCTTTGTAACTTTAGTTGATCCTCCATGACCTGTTTTCGAGTTAATGGATCAAGAGTAAAAGGTTTCCTTTTAAGAGTGAAAGAATACCTATTCGTGAATCCATCATGCGTAACCCTTAAATCATACTGCCACGGTCTTGGCATGCATGCATAGGAACCACATCACAAAGCACCTCATCCTCATATTTGCCAATGGATAACGCCACCAACGCTTGCCTTGTCACCTTGATTTCGCCACAATCATTCAGCCACTGAAGCCGGTAAGGGTGAGGATGTTTCAAAGTGGTTAAGGCCAATTTCTCCACCAAATAAGTGCTGGCTACATTTGTACAATTCCCTCCATCGATAATGACACTACAAACTTTGTTATTTACAAAGCACCAAGTATGAAATAAGTTCTCCCTTTGGTTACTTTCTTCCTCCTTAATCTGCACATTGAGAACTCGCCTTGCTGCCAATAAATCTCCAACCACAGCATTTTGCTCATCATCAGCATCCTCCAAAGGTGGCATGGCATCATCATCTACTTCTTCCTCATTCTCTGACTCAAGCTCTCCTTGGGCATTAATCACCATCACCCTTTTGTTTACACAGGCTAGTTATGTGTCCCCGCCCCTGACATTTAAAACACATAATATCACATGTTTTAGAAGTAGAAGAACCAGTGTTACCTAAAGTAGTGGCGGTCGTTGGCTTGGCATTCGAGAGTTCAAATTTTGGATTATTTTGTAGCAGCTCGTCCCTTTTTGGAGTTGTCTTCCATAGGCTGGTGGTAGCCATAGGTTGTCCCCTCCTAGCCAATCCCTTCCGTTTGAGTTGTTCCTCCACCTTTATGGCTTGAAGCACCATATCCGTCAGCTCAACATAGTGCTGCAACTCAACTATATTTGCAATCTCTCGATTTAAACCATGCAAAAGCCTAGCCATGGTGGCTTCCCTGTCCTCTTCTACATTAGCCCGGATCATAGCTACCTCCATCTCCTTGTAATACTCATCCACACTCTTGGAACCTTGATTTAACCTCTGCAACTTTTGATACA
This sequence comes from Humulus lupulus, assembly GCF_963169125.1. Classification (NCBI taxonomy): domain Eukaryota; kingdom Viridiplantae; phylum Streptophyta; class Magnoliopsida; order Rosales; family Cannabaceae; genus Humulus; species Humulus lupulus. The sequence goes on along the minus strand of NC_084802.1, from coordinate 159,913,568 downwards.
ATCTCCTATAATAGTGGCTGGGTACAAAACGCTTCCTCATAAGAATTTTCATCTCCTCCCAAGTGTCCACGGGTGGCTCTCTATTCCTCCTCTTATTAATCAGTAATTGATCCCCCAAACAATGGCATAATCGGTGAATTCAATTGCTGCCAACTTAACCTTCTTTATCTCCGAGTAGTTGTGACAATCAAACACCATCTCCATTTTAGTTTGCCACTCCAAATAAGCTTCAGGATCATTATCCCTCCTCGACCTACCCATCCTAGCTTCTCTATTCCCATACGTGACTCAAACCTGCCCTGGTTCAAATATGGCTCATCAAACTCCTCTGACTCAGCCTCTTCCTCAACATTCCGCCACGGAACACGCCCACCTTGTTGCCTATTGGGGTTGTCCTGTTGCTGTTCCCTAGGAGTTCCCGCTTCTACCCTGTCCAACCTCTCATGAATAGGTTCCAATTCAGCCCTCATCATACGCCTCATCTCCCCTAACAATGCTTGCATTTGGAGGTTCAGACCTGTGGGTTGTCGAAAATCTCCGGCTATGTCTTCTTCTTGATTATTATTGGACATGTTTAGAATATGCAAAACAAAGTTAGAATCCTCACAAGCACTCCCTCACGTGTTTCACTCAACAATTGATACACTTGCACTCGTGTTTTCACTCTAAACGACTTTCACCCTCTTATGGCCTCACACACTCTGGCCTTTTTCCACTCTTTTGTGTCTTCTTTAGTTCGTAATTGAGCTTCAAGAAACTAATCCAAAATAATCTAGCAACCATTCAAAAAGGAGAAGCAACCAAACTCATCAAAAGATCAAGATGGGAAAAAGGACTCATCAAAAGATCAAAGATCAAAGATCAAGAACTTGAATACGGTGAGAAACAAGATTGAAAGGAATAAATTTTTCTTAATGGAATCGTGTACTTTTTTTTTCTTCTTTTTTTTTTGCTGTTGTTCTTCTTTTTTTTCCAAGTACAGTAGGGAATATGAAAACGAAAATAAAAGATAGTCAAACTTGCCTTAGAACCAAAGCTCTGATACCAAATGATATGAACCTCACCAACAATTGTGATGAAACCTGATAACAATGAAGGTTTGGAACCCCAAGATCGCGTAGACAAGATTTGTTGAGCCTTGACCATCACCTAATTAGATGAAAACCAAGACTACAAAGGATAGAAAATGCCTCACTAGGAAACCTACGAATATCTCAAGGATCAAGGTGATAAGTTTGGTTGTTTGAACGCCACAAGATTAACTTGATAAGTTCAAGAGTTCTTTCAAGAACTAAGAGGAACACACCTCACAATAATAATAATATTTCTCAAAACATAATGTCTTACAATGTTCATAAAACCCCTATATATACTTGGAACAATCCTCCAAGAATAGGAAAAGTCATAATTCAGCCTTAAAAGCAACACAAACATAAAAATAATAACTCCCCACGTTTTTAGGCATTTTGGACTTCAAAAGGCAGCCAAAAATTACTTAAATGACTAAATTCAATGCATTAACATAACCAGCCAAGACCATTGGCATTCCCCTATTTAATATCCTTGAAACTCATCAAATTCATGCCCTTTAATGACTAAACCATGCTGATTACGTTTTTGGATGTTAATTAGCCTCTTCACTTGCTTTGATGACATGGACTAAGCCTTGATTATTATTTGAGTTCATCTTGGTCTTTTTATAATCAGCCCAATTCTCTTGGATTAGCCCATTTAGTGCTTCCTTGAAACGCTTGGCTCTAAGTCTTGTAATTGGGCCACTAGGAAGTGACAAAGGGTCCGGTGTAAATCCAACTCCATTCCCACATGTATGATCAACATGTCCAGCTCCTTGGTTTGCATCAATAGGTCCTTTTGAGATATTGGACAAGGTGGGACCAGTAGCATATAGAGTAGCCCTACCGCCAGCTCTAGCAGATAGCCACAATGTGTTTTACATCTTGATGCTGCGTAGATATGTGTGAGACTCATCCCATGTTCTCAAGTATGATACGTTAGCACTTCAGAAAGACCTGAGTTACAAGGAACGACTGGTTAGCATTCTAGAGAAGGGGATGAAGGAATTATGGTCTAAGAGTATTCTGATAGTCAAGGTCTTATGGATTAATAGTACAGAACAGGAGGCAACGTGGGAGTTGGAGGGAGACATCCGAGCACGGTATCTGGAATTGTTTGGTAAGTAAATTTCGGGGATGAAATTCTTTTAAGTAGGGGAGAATTCTAGCATCTCAGAATTTCACTTAGCTAGATAGTAATAGTAGTAGCTTGTAGTATTGTAGTTTTCATAATTATTGGTTCAAGCCGGGTTTAGTTGGAACTCATAGAAATAGTTATGGATTTTATAAGTTTAACCTGTAGTTTAAAAATATTACTTTTAACATAAGGTTTGATTAATATAGCTAGTCCTAGAAATGATATTTATTATAACCTAAGGTTTAAATAGAATAATTAAGAATGTGACACTTGTCACATGCATGTTTATTAAGGATATAAGGATTTTAGATGAATAAATTAATAAAGGATAGATCTAGAAGGTCTAGAACCTTCCAGCAGCTGTTAGGATTATGTTTTACTCAGTCTAAGTTGTTTAAACAAACTTCAAGTGTGTTGAAAGTGTGCAAAAACGTGTTTAAAATATCAGCGTATGCCGATATATCGCAGCTATAGGGGCCGATATATCGCCTAAGGTTGATACGGAATACACGTCGACTTCGCACGAACAAAACCACGAAGGCTCGGGACATAGGGGTAGGCGGTATATCGCCCATAGGGGGCAATATATCGACCTTTTATGGTATTTTTGAAACTTTGTGGAAACCAAATTAGAAATAGCCCTCAACAACTTAGAATTGCTTCTGAACGTTTTTGACCAACTTCTGGGCATCTGTTGAACAGAAAATTCAAATGTATTCAATTATTATTCATTTATTTATTCTTTTTAAGAGGGGTTAGTTTCACTCCTTGAACTCTATAAATAGGACCTTGCACTCAAGTATTTCATTCACCATTCAAGCATTCTTCAGAGCCTCCAAGCTGCTAAGTTTATTCTAGAGAGAAAACACTAAGGTTTTAGGATTAAAGTCTTTCCAATCTAAGGTTTTCTAAACATTTGGGAAGTAAGATAGAGTGACATTTCGGTATTGAGGTGTAAATCAAAGTTCTATTCTATCCAAGGTATTCTTATCCTCAGGTTTAGTTCATTATAGTTCTTTTTATTCTTTCATTTTTTTCTTCAAAATCCTAACTTGTTATTATGGCTTTTGGTTAGGTATTTGAGTTTCTTGAAACTTAAGGTTTTCGGTAAGTTACTATCTTGATGGTTTAGATCTTCTTTTCATCTCCATTTCTTTAGAAAACTTATGGATCTTACTGTTTGGTTTTAGAAGTTTTCAATCCTGCTCTTGTCTCCAATATCCCGATTATTGGTATGTTATGTTTATGCTATGTTATGTTTATGTGTTATAAACATAGGTTAGATATGTTTATATGCTATGTTATGTTTATGTGTTATAATATGTATGTATATGTTTTATGTTGTAGTCACTTGGGAAATAAATCCCAAGATTTTTATCATTATCGTAGATTAGAGTTATGATTTAACCTGCCTCGAATAGTAGCAAGAGGACCTAGATGATTTATCATATACTATATTGTGTTTAAACCTACCTTGAATAGTAGCCAGAGGACCTAGATGCTTTCTATCACATACTACGGTAATGAGTTAATGGCCATTAATATTGTAGTCATATGTTTTATGTTTTACATTTTTACGTCTTATGTTTTATGATTTATGTTTTATCATATGTTTTAGTAGATTTTCCTTGCTGCGCATTAGGCTCATTCTTTTTATTTTAGATGGTATAGGAAAATGAGCATGGAAGGCGGGACAGATTCATGACAGCTTTGGCATGTGTATTGGGAGAGGACTGAATGAATGGACGGCTAGAAAAGATCAAGGATGATTTTATGTAATAACAATGGGATCCATTATTTATGCTTAGTAGTTTTAATGGTCTGAGGTCTTAGAATTAGTCGGGGCATTACAAAAGGCAAGCCAATGGGATGTCCCCAAGTGGTCCTTGTCTTCTAGCTTTTTCCCTTTGCTCTTCTCCTTCTTCTTCACAATTCAAGCTCTCCGAAAATGGGTATCTATTTTGTACCAGGCGGCTACTGCTCTATTTCCTGCTGGTCTGAACGTGTGTCCCATTTTGGGGAAGGAAAAACCTTATTAATTCAGCTAGGTCATTTCCCTCTTCTATTACCCACGTGGGCCTCCTCTTCCTTCTTTTATTTTCCTTCTCTTTGTAAGCTAATGGACCCAAAGGAAAGCAAAGGCCCAATACCCATTAATAGCACTCAGCCCAAAATTGAAGCTAATTCAAAAAGACTGAGTTGGATAAGACAAACTAGACTCCCACGTGGACCTTCCAAATAGTTTGGCTAGCAGAACAGGATGTTGCTTCCATGCTGCAGCAATCCATCATCCTGAATCCATTTCAAGCTTTAAATTCTTTCAAAATATCCAAGACTCTACCAACCACCTGCAAAGATAAAATTTAACAATTTAGGGTATATTTTTCCAGCATGATACTAATATTTAATATTATATTATATTATATTTAATTTTTAACAAAAATAAAATAAAGAGACTACAAAACATCCTAAACCACTCTTTTCTTGATAAAAATATAAGATTAAAAGCATAAAAATAACTATAATTTCTAGAGTTATCACACCCCCAAACTTATCTCATTGCTCGTCCTGAGTGATGACTATACTACCCAACAAACACACAACACCCCAAATTAAAAAAAAAAACACACACACACAAACACACCACACACCACAAGACACAAAACAAAACAAACACCTTGGAATCAATTTGGAAATGGTCATAACAAAGTGGGGATAAAATTCTCAAATCAATGATTCAAATGACAACTCAAGTGTAAATGCAAGCCAAGTTCCTCAAGTATTAAAATGCTAACCCAGCCAGGTTTTCAATGTGCTCCCCAATAGTGCACACATAGTTCTTCTCAATCAACCCATCTTCCCTAGATTAAACTAAGTAACAATCCTAAGGTTTAATTCATGCTTCCATATGTTGAACTCAATAACCCCTCTCCACTAATGTAATTGCAAAATGATTTAGATCGATAGGTCTTCACATGGTTGTAATGTAGGCTAGGCTAAATGTATGGATTAAGATGGATTTGTAAGCTACATCCTTAAAACCTAGCTTTCCTTGGACCTAATGAATTCATTATCCTCTACCCATTACAAATTCACTCAATCCCCCTAAACTCACTCATTAGAACTCACTTGCCTTTCTTTTATGAATACTACACTTTATGCTCAAATATAGCTACAATGGAACTACATACAAATTTCTTTATTTACAATTAACTATATATATTTAGAATTTTCTTTCCTTTTTCTCACTTTTTTTTTCTTCTTTGTTTTTTTTTTATATTTTTTTGTTTTGAATGAAATGAAAAAAAAAGGCAACCTAAAAATTAATACACTTAAATATAAAAAAACATTGAAGATAACAAAAACATAAACACAATTAACAAATTTGAGCATATAAGTGTATGAAAATTAACAATTATGAACACTCCAAGAACCAAGATACTATTTCCTCACTCCCCCGAAACTTATCTCAAATAATGTCCAAGACAAACTAAGCCTAAGGTTTGGTGAGAATTACAAATAGGATATTCAAAAAGGGGTTGGCTATCAAGTTAAGGTTACATGAACAAAATAGGCCAATAAGCTCAAAGTTGGGTCACTAGGGATAATAAGTACAAGGTACGCATGAAAAGCTCAAACGGTCCAAGAAAATTGCCTAAATCCTCCCTAAATCATTAAGCCTCCAAGGATTTTGCCCCACGGGAATTATCAAGCCAATTCTAAAAACTTAAACCTTCATGAATACTTATTTTAATCTAGGGCTAGGGATTTCATGGTCAAACTATGCACACTCAATTGGGACACACTCTCACAATGGTTGAATTTGCATAAAAAAAACTTTAAGTACTAGAGGCTCACTAATACACAAGAGTTAACCAATATTGCAATTTTTTTTTCTGAAATTTTATCGCCGAGACACCCCCACACTTAAGCACAACCATTATAAGAATTAATTCCATTACAACCTAGACTTTAGACTCAACACAAAACACACCTAAAACTTAATAAAATAGAAATTTAAACAACACCACCCCCCCCCCCCCCCCCCCCCAAACTTAAGAGAGAGTAATGTCCTCATTGCTACACAACACCAAACAACAAAAACTAGAAACAAAGAAACATCAAAGTAAAAGAAAATAACATTAACAAGACAAAAGGTAAAGAAAAACTCCCTTCCACATCACTGACTTTCGCGTCCTCGGGTTCTTTATCAATTTTTTTTACACTAACCCAGGCAATGTCTTGCCTGAAATAGGCGACAAATCGCCATACTCTCTGTAACTTTTGCTCAAAATCTCCCCAAATTCGCCCAGCCTTGATTCCGCAGCATTGTGAAAGAGTTTTAACAGCATAGAAACAACATCACCCCAGACTTTTCTAGAATTTCCAACAAAAACCAGCATTTAACTTACCTTATTTTCTAACACATGAACGCATCAAAATACTTCCCATTTTATTAAGCAACACCCCAATGATATCAAAACCGCCCCCAAAGAATCTGAACTCAGTTAGAGGCATAGAAAACCAGCAGTGAAGAAGGGTAAAAACAAAGAAAAATGCAATAGAGATAACACTTCTCTTTTTTTTTTCTTTTTTTATATGTTCTGCTCCAAGATTCAGCTTTAAGCACAACAACTCTCCCATATAGAATTTCAAAGACTAAGTAAGGTGGGCGAGGTCTTGTGTTGCTTAACCTTGCTACCCCCAAACTCAAATTATTTCCTATTCACCTTAAACTTTCTTCCTAAATTTCATTACGCAAATCCAATGCACCACAAGGATAGACTTTGATTACCAAGAATGAATCGAAGAAGTTTGATTTTAGATGTTCAGAGTTGGATTTCATATGAGGATTAGAGAAAAATACTTGCTGTCCCACTTCAAACATTTGGGAATGAGCTTTCCTACCATGATTCTTTTTCTTTTTCTTTTTCTTCTTTCTATGTGGATATTGCATGTGAGATGACATCTTTTTTACACTTTTCCATGGCTCATTGGCTTTCTTAAATTTTTCAGGAGGTAGCTTCATCTTCAAACTCTTGTTATACTTGGTGGGTATCTCTTCCTCCATATTAGAGTCCATGACATGAATGGGTAAACACTCCCCCAACTCATCTAGAGAACATATAGGATTGAATACCTTGAAAGTTACTTGTTCATCTTGAGCTCGCATTGTGAGCTCCCCTTTTTCCACATTGATCGAAGTTCTACCTATAGCAAGAAATGGCCTCCCCAAAATAATAGGCACCTCTGTATCTCCCTCATAGTCTAGAACAATAAAGTCAATGAGAAATGAATTTGTCAACTTTTACCAACACATCTTCAATCTTCCCATTAGGGTGAGCAAGAGATCTATCAGCAATTTGAAGAGTAACCGTAGTATGTCTGACTTCTCCAATCCCCAATTGCTTGAAAATAGACATTGGCATCAACTATATGCTAGCACCCAAGTCACATAAGACCATTCCACAATAAGAGTCTCCAATAGTACATGGAATGTGAAACTGTTGGGAATACTTATATAGGATCTTTATTTATTTTCATGTAGATCTAATATTAAACAAATTAATATGAGATAACCTAGAACATGTTTCTAAAATTGAATTCAAAGAGAAATAATGAGAAGAATACTTAAATTATACGCACCGGAATGAATGGGTCCTTCCTTCAAATTTTTTAACCCTTGTATCCTTTCTGTCGCAGAGTATTACCAAAGTATGCTTAGAATAACCTAGACTAGAGTGGGCAATTCTCAACACATGAGATAGATACAGAGAGAAGAAAAGAAAAGAACAATAAGGCTTAGAAAATGATTTATGTTTAGAGATAATCTAAAACCTATCAGAAAACTAGTGTCTATCTTCTGATTTCAACTCTCACTTAACATTCATTTTATAGACTCCATTAGATCATTTATTTAAATAAAAAATCAATAAAATAATACCCAATTAACAGCCCTAGGTCGAAATTATCATGAGCTTTAGGCCTGTGAAATTTTCCATTTGATTATAAGCCCATTAGACTTAAAATCAAGGCTTGTATTATTTTCTATTGATTTAATTAATTAAATAATTATTTAAATCATTTATCAAATTAATTATTTATAATTTGAACCTTGATTTAAACTTATTTATTAATTTAGATACCAATTTATCTTAATTAATAAATGTGCCCTAATTTCTCTTTTCTTCTCAAAATTACATAACTCTATGAAACTATCCAAAATTGACCTAGTCAACTTTGATAATTCTAATTGATAATTAAATCAACTAATTGATACTATCTAGATGATTTTATCCAAGTTGCAGTGGGGACCATGGGCCTATGAAATCAAGTTCCAATAAGTTATCATAAATCTAACAAATAAATTTACTAACTTATTAATTCCTCGTGACTCCACTAAAGACTCAGAATTGCACTCTTGAATTCATAGAACACTCTATAAGCAATATAGATACGTTATTAATTATCCATTGGTACAACCATAATTGTCACTCAATCCTCTATAGAAGGTCTACAATGAGATGGGACTAAAATACTATTTTACCCCTCATTGTATTTTATCCTTAAAGCACTTAGTTCCTTGTAAATGATATTTCAGTAAACTAATATTAATTACTGAAATGAGATCTCTATCATTTAACACCTTGAACCAAACTAAAAGGAAACCAAGCTTGGGGGTCAGGGGTTGATTCCAGCACCCCGTTTGGTGGAATTGGGCTTCCCAAGAGCTTGGGATTGGTCCCGAGGTGGGGTTACGGAATTGAATTTTAATGAGGGTTCTATTTTACGGTTGTGACTAGGTGTACGCTAGGGCTCGGACGGGATCATGCTCGAGGGTCGTCTCTGTTAAAACAAAGCATTTGGAATCAAAGGTAAGAAAATGCACCCGTGTGTGATTGTTGGGACTAAGGGCTCCCTATATTTGAATATGATTGTTGTATGATTATGTGATACGAACCACACCAACATTGTGATGAAACCCGACACCAAATATGGAACAGCCACCAAGAACATACGAGAATTGGAATGGAACCGCGACCCAATGCTTAGCCAAGCACGAAACTTGGTATGAGGAAGACGCCACAAACGGGGATGGAATCCGTTTGATAAGTCAGGATGAACGCCACAAGGAATCTCCTTGATAAGTTCAAAAGTTTCTTCAAGAACTCAAGAAGAAATAAACTCACAATTTCATTCAACATAATCTGATTTTTTTCCAAATGTTTTCAAGGCCTTATATAGCCGAAAAATACATCAAGACAAGCCCCTTTGTCTTCCTAAAGCAAAACCGAAATTTAAAAAAACAAGCCTTTTTGTCTTCCTAATGAAAACCGAAATTAAAGAAAACAAGTCTTTTGTCTTCCTAATGAAAACCGAAATTAAAGACAAAAGGACTCTTGGACTCACACAAGTCAAGTGTTTGACTTTTTCACAAAATAAACAAAGACTAAATAAAAATATAAGATGACAAAATACAATAAGACTCATCAAGCTCCTAAACTGAGGCTTTTGGCTCGCGCCCTCGTCACCAGGCCAACTGGAACTAGACTTGGATCTTTAGTTTTGGTGTCCTCATCATTCCCCCCCCTCTTGAGAAGGATTTGTCCTCAAATCTTCACCTGCATCAAAAGGACTCAAATCAGAAACATTAAAAGTAGCACTAACAGTATACTCACCTGGTAAATCGAGTCTGTAGGCATTGTCATTGATCCTTTCTAGCACTTGAAACGGACCATCTCCTCGAGGTAGCAATTTGGAATGTCTTTGTCACCGGGGTCAAAAACCTGCTTGTGACGACCTTTGTGAGCATCAAGTTGGTTAGTGTTTAAAAGAGCCTCCTTAACCTCACTTTTTTTTGCATAAAAATTATTCTGTTTTCAGTCTAATTTTCCCTCATTGATCGAACTCTTCTCTTTCTTTTCTCTCTCACTTGATTCGACCCTTTTCTCTCTTTGTCTCTCTTTTTTCTCACTCTCCTTCTTTTGCTCACTCAATTTTTTTTTATCACTCAATTTTTGCAACCTCACTTGGTCTTCATATACTTGCTTTGGCGTCAATGGAGCTAGAGTGATTGTTCGTTGACGGAACGTGAATGAGTACTTGTTGGTGAAGCCATCATGCTGGACTCGCCGATCAAATAGCCAAGGCCTTCCTAGAAGGAGGTGTCCAGCTTGCATGGGAACCACATCGCACAATACCTCATCCTCATACTTGCCAATTCGAAATGATACCAGAACCTGTTTTGTAACCCTCACTTCACCACTATCATTCATCCACTGCAACTTGTATGGACAAGGATGTTTAAGCGTTGGGAGCCCCAGCTTCTCAACCATGGAAGAACTAGCAACATTAGTACAACTACCTCCATCAATAATCACACTACATACCTTGTCTTTCACATGACAACGAGTGTGAAAGATGTTCGCCCGCTGCACCTCTTCTTCCTCTTCTTTTGCTTGCAAATTCAAGGCTCGTCGTGTGACTAGTGCAAGCATCTCACCAGATTCTGGCCCATACTCTACATCATCGATAGAAGCATCTTCCAATGGTGGCATGTTAGCAAGATCATCTTCATCTTCAGAATCGAGCTCGCCACTTTCTCGAATCACCATAACTCTCTTGTTTGGACATTGGCTAGCTATGTGTCCTCGCCCCTGACATTTGAAACACTTTATCTCACTAGAACGGGACGAAGTAGGGGCTGTTTTACCTTGAGGTGGTGTGGCTGTGGTGGTTGGTTTTGGTGTAGATGATAAAGTGGGTTGGTCTTCTTTCTTTGGATAGTTCGACCTCCAAGGTGTTGTACTTGGATTGTGTGGGCTCGGTCTTGACCTCGAACTTGAACTACCCTTCTTGAGCTGCCTCTCAACTTTGATTGCCATATGAACCAAATCCTCCAATTCCACATAATGGTGTAGCTCGATTGGGTCAGCAATCTCTCAGTTCAACCCATTCAAAAACCTTGCCATGGTTGCTTCCCGATCCTCTTCAACATTGGCTCTAATCATAGCCATCTCCATCTCCTTGAAATACTCATCAACACTTCTGTAGCCCTGACGAAGACCTTGCAACTTAAGGTAGAGATCTCGATAATAATGAGGTGGTACAAACCGTCGCCTCATCACCCTCTTCATGGCCTTCCATGTGTCAATAGGGAGATCTCCACTCCGCCTCCCGTTGATGCACAACTGATCCCACCAAACAATAGCATAATCAGTAAACTCAATGGCAGCAAGTTTTACCTTCTTCATGTCGGAGTAGTTGTGACAATCAAAAACTAGCTCCATCTTCTTCTCCCACTCAAGGTATGCTTCAGGATCACTCTTCCCCTGAAATGCTGGGATTCTCATTTTGATATTCCCCATATAATTATCTACCTGATTCCTATCTTCTCTATTCCCACCATACCTCCTATGGTTACCCGTCGACATCCTATCAAACTCATCATCAGAAACTACCCCTTCTAAATCCCCTTCATTCTCATCCTCCCTTTGGTGTACCCTACCCCTCCTTGGTCTTCGTTGTGCCCCCTCTTCTACCCTATCCAACCTCTCATGTATCTGCTCACACTCCGCCCTCATCATCCTTCGCATCTCCCCAATTAATGCTTGTATTTGTAGATTCGGAACCTCAGGTGGCGGATTATCATTGTTTGCCTCTTTCTCTGGATTTTGTGACATGATGGAGAATCTGCAAAACAATAAGGTTAGACAATTATAGAAAGGACCTCACTGCACTCCCTCACGTGTTTCACTCAAAGAAAATGGTCACTCAAGTACACTCGTGTTTGCACTCAATGATGGCTTTTACCCTCAAATAAGCTCACACCTCTGCCTTTTTCAACTCTATTTCCTTCTTTAAGCTCTTTGAAAACTAATGAAACGGTGATATGGAGGTTCAAGCAGCCAATTCTACCAAACAAATCAAACGAAAACCGATGAAAAAGTGGCGAAAAATGGTGATTTTTGGAACACTTGTGTGGGGTTTTGGCAAAAAGGCCTCTAGACCATAAGGAACAAGTTTAGAACAAAAATTTTTAAGAGAGGTTTCCAGACTTTTTTTTTTTTTTTTTTTTAGAGTTCGAATCCTCTTGGTTTTCTTCTTCTTTCTTTTCTTTCTTCTTTTCTTTTCTTTTTCTTTGATTTCTCAAATGCAGATGCAAGGAACGAATTTGAAAGCAAAATGAATTGGTTTTCACAAGAGAAACAATGGAGACTCAAAAAGAAAAGAGAAACAATGCAGATTCAGATTTCACAAAAAGAAAAGAGAAAACCCAACCCACTTTCGGATTTAACAATAAGAATAAGTGAAACTCAATCCCAACTCAGATTTCACCATAAGAACAAGATAAAACCCAATCTCAATTCAGATTTCACTACAAGAACAAGAGAAAACTCAATCCTAATTCAGATTTCACAATAAGAACAAGGGAACTCAATCCCAATTTGGATTGCACAATAAGAACAAGAGAAACCCAAAGAACTTTCGGATTTCACAACCAAACAAGAGGAACTCAATGAAAATTCGGTTTTTACAATAAGAACCCTAATTCACGAATTCAGAAACAAAAAGAAAACCAATTAGGGGAAATTGAAACAAAGAAAATAGATTATTTGGTTAATGAAAATTGGAATAAGGAAACAAGGAAATTCATAAATCAACAAGCTCTAGCATAGTTTCGGATTTCACAACAAATAAGGGAAACAAGGAAATTAACAATCTCTAGAATAGACAAAACAAGAATAGATGAACACGAATTGATTATAGGAACACGAATTGATTTTTTTTTTTTTTTGTAATTTTTTTTCAGAAACCCTAATATAAGAACACGAATTGAATAGAAAAACAAATGAAAAAGGATAGGCCAAACCGGATGATCCTAAGCTCTGATACCAACTGATACGAACCACACCAACATTGTGATGAAACCCAACACCAAATATGGAACAGCCACCAAGAACATACGAGAATTGGAATGGAACCGCGACCCAATGCTTAGCCAAGCACGAACCTTGGTATGAGGAAGACGCCACAAACGGGGATGGAATCCGTTTGATAAGTCAGGATGAACGCCACAAGGAATCTCCTTGATAAGTTCAAAAGTTTCTTCAAGAACTCAAGAAGAAATAAACTCACAATTTCATTCAACATAATCTGATTTTTTTCCAAATGTTTTCAAGGCCTTATATAGCCGAAAAATACATCAAGACAAGCCCCTTTGTCTTCCTAAAGCAAAACCGAAATTTAAAAAAACAAGCCTTTTTGTCTTCCTAATGAAAACCGAAATTAAAGAAAACAAGTCTTTTGTCTTCCTAATGAAAACCGAAATTAAAGACAAAAGGACTCTTGGACTCACACAAGTCAAGTGTTTGACTTTTTCACAAAATAAACAAAGACTAAATAAAAATATAAGATGACAAAATACAATAAGACTCATCAAGCTCCTAAACTAAGGCTTTTGGCTCGCGCCCTCGTCACCAGGCCAACTGGAACTAGACTTGGATCTTTAGTTTTGGTGTCCTCATCATTATGACATGCCATGTGAGCATGAATTTAATGGCCTAAGAGTGCCGAAATTGATATTTGCGCACAGGACGCGGCTCGGCCATTGGTAGCTAAGGTTAATTAAATAATCACTAGGCTCGGCCTAAGCGAGCCTGAGACAGTGGGTTAAATAGAGGGTGCAGCCTAAGGGCGCCGACCTGAGTACTGTATGATGAATGTTGATATGTTATTATTGTTATTATAACTTGTTTAATACTGGGATGATTGGTTTATAAATAATTGTTTAACCTCTCTGAGTAAATGACTGTTATGGCGTGCTGATTACCTGGTTAACAGCCTTGTGGATTATTTGTCTGTCTGTATCATTTATGCTCTACATTATGGTTTTCTTGCTGGGCCTTGGCTCACGGGTTCTACGTGGTGCATGTAAAGGCAAGGGCAAGGTGGATCAGTCCTGAGTTGGAGAGCTCTGGGGAAGAATGTACATAGTCAGTTGATCGGCCGCCACGGCCGAGGAATGGTACAGGGACACAAGAACCTACAGTGTCTATTTTGCCATTAGAGTGGCTTGTGGTTGTACATAAACTTTGAAAATTTGTAAACTATCCTTTAAAACCTGTTTTGGGATCCCATGTATTAAACGTTTATTTTAATGAGAAATTTCCTGTTTATGACCAAAATCTTTTAACCCTAACCTAATTACGACTTTAGGGTCACGTTTTCAACTATATGACTTGATTAGCAAGTTTTGCACTATATAACTAGTGTCTGTCATCTTGTTTCAACACTCACTTAACATTCCTTTTATAGACTCATTTAGGTAATTTATTTAATTAAAAAATCAATAAAATAATATTCAATTAACAGCCCTAGGTTGAAATTATCATGGGCTTTAGGCCCATTAAATTTCCCATTTAATTATAAGCCCGTTGGACTTAAAATCAAGGCCTATATTATTTTCTATTGATTTAATTAATTAAATAATTATTTAAATCCTTTATCAAATTAATTATTTATAATTTGAACCTTGATTTAAATTTATTTATTAATTTAGATACCAATTTATCTTAATTAATAAATCTTCCATAATTTCTCTTTTCTTCTCAAAATTACATAACTCTGTGAAACTATCCAAAATTGATCTGGTCAAATTTTGATAATTCTAATTGATAATTAAATCAATTAATTGAGACTATCTAGATGATTTTATCAAAGGTATAGTGGGTACTATGGGCCTATGAAATCAAGCTCCAATAAGTTATCATAAATCTAACAAATAAATTTACTAACTTATTAATTACTCGTGACTCCACTAAAGACTCAAAATTGCACTCTTGAATTCATAGAACGCTCTATAACAAATATAGATACGCTATTACAAGTTATTTACTACTCAAAATGGTCATTACAGCTTAAATTTACAACCCGCCGACCTAAGCGGCAAAAATAGGGTAAACCCCCTAATTCCTCTGAGAACTCCTTGGCCGTGGTGGTCAAGCGGCCGCATATGTACACAACACCACCTAAGCTCTCCACTAAAGGTTGTGTGAGCTTTTCTTTCCCTTTACCTACACCACATAGCACCCATGAGTCAAAGCCCAGCAAGAAAACACAATATTGCATGAATATAATATCAACAATAATCATAATAATCATTTAGGACTTTCAGTCCAAAATAGAGGAGTGACAATTGGAAAAGTCACTAAAGTGGGTTTCGTTCCCATTAGCCACGTGACGATAGGGTCACCTGGGCTTTACAAATAAGTGATCCTTTCTCTAGCTTATCAAGATAGGTGTTCGATGAACTAGTCACCAATATAACCTATTGCATGACCATAGAGTCACAACCATGAGATTCCACTCCCTAGCCATGTGACAAACAGTCACCTAGGCCTTAGGCCCTGGCTCTGAGTAACTAGTCTTAGACTAGTCAAGCACTTATAATTTTCATCGACCTTAGGGTCGGTCCAGCATTAATGCTCAGTCATTCAACGCTGATATCGATTAGATCTAATCTTTTATCGGCTCTGCGTTCATGACGCTTATGCCGTTTCTAACTCTCAGGTCAGTAATACGCGACCAGTGCCGACCCTGACTAGTCAGTGCCATACACAAGTAAGCAAGATTTGTTAAGCATTTAATATGCAATCAACGTCCACATTTAATAACCAACATGCCTCAATAACAATCACGCATGTCATATACACAGGGTTTGCAGTTTTCTTACCTCTGATTCGAGTGAGAATGAATAAAAGAACGAGCCTTGAGAACGATCAACTTTTAAGTCCTTTAGCGGTCACCTAGTCATAACCAAATATGGGATTCCATCAATAAAATGAACAACAAAGGTTCCTGAACCAAGACCTAGCCTCCGGGACATCGAATCCCACTAAACCGGGTAGTAGGAACGATCCCGAGGCTTAAAATTGAGTTCCCATGATCAAAACACCCATTTGGCCTCAAAAATCCTCATGAGCCACGGCCCCAAAACCTTGAGCCGCGGTGTAATGACCCAAATTTACTAATAAGGCTTAAGGGCCTTGATTAGTGTGCCAGGAGGGCATAATTGGATTATATGTGATTTAATGATTTAAAAGCATGTTATATGACTATTTGAATATTTGTGATGCATGACTATGTGTATTAGTATGCATGTAGGCCCTGATTAGGTTAGAAGGGCATAATCATAATTTTGGTCCGTTGAGGCCATAACTGTATATATATGTGATAAACTGTCGAGACCACATTATTATGTGGATACATTTGTAATCTGTGACTTGAGACGGTCCCAGTGAGTGGTTTAGCGAAAAAGTCACGACGGGGATTTATACCCGGCTCGGGGCAAGCCTGGGGATATATCTGGGAATTTAGAGAATATATTGGGGTCAATTTTGACATTGAGGAATATAATTGGTGATTAGTTAGGTGTCGGGAGGTAAGCGGTAAATATTTGAGACACTCGAGGAATTAGCGGGAATTGGGTGAAATGACTAAAATGCCCCTAGGTGGTTTAAAAGGCTTAGGATTTATGGGAGGGTATTGTGGTCATTTGGCTTATAAAGGATAAATGTTATTAGGCCTTATGCCTTAGTGGATTGTGTAGAAAGGGCTGGAATTCTGAAGGAAAGAAAGGAAAGAAAAGAAAGAAGAGAAGGGAAATAAAGGGAAATAGGAAGTCTATTTTCTCTCTCTCGGTTTAAGCTCTTCTCCATCAATTCTTGAGGTCTTTTGGGGCAGAAACTTAGGGAAAGTCAAAGTAGAAGCTTGAGGCTAGAGTCCTTGTTCTGGCTTGAAGAATTGGCAAGGATTTAGCAAGAGCAATCCATTCACTTGAGGTAAGGGTCAAGGTAGTTTTCAGTTTCTAGTTTTGGTATTGTTATGGATTTTGAGCTAAGTCTTGGTGGGGAATTCTAGGGAAATTGGAGCTGAGCTTTGAGGAGGTGAAGGCCAAGCTAGTGAGGAGGTTAACCTAGGCTATGCTCATCCCTCAGAGGTAAGGAACTTTAGTTTTAAGCTTTGTGATTTCTGTGATTTTGCTGAGCTTCTGAGTTTTAGGTCCAGCTATGGTGAATTCTTTGATTAAGGGTGCATGTGGTTGAATTATGTGTGTGTGTGGGATGCTTGGGATGAGTGGAGGATGTTGGTAGGCTTATTTTTATGTTTGGTTGAAGTTTGGAAGAGTTTTGGTAAGGTTTGGCTCGGGGAAAATCGAAGGAGGAAATGGCAAGTTTTGTTGTGCTGTAACTAGCACTACAGCACTAGCCATTGGGCGATGTAGCGCTAGGCTGAGTGTTCTGGGACGTTTTTAGGTTCTGTTTGTAGCTCTGTAGCGCCCTCCTTAGAGCATTGTAGCGCTACCCTATTTCCAGAAAGGGGTTTTGTGTTATTTTCAAGGGTTTTTGCCCGGGGGTTCGGGGTTCGATTCCACCACCCCGTTTGGTGGAATTAGGGCTTCCTGAGGGCTCGGGATTGGTCCCAAGGCTAGGTTTTGGACTTGAGGTTTGATGATGATTCTAACCTATGGCTGTGACTAGGTGTACGCTAGGGCTCAAGAGGGATCGTGCTTGAGGATCAATTGAACGAAGCTAGCAAATCTAAAGGTAAGAAAACTGCACTCGGTTATGTGATTGTGATGGGACTAAGTGCTCCCGATATCTGTATAATGTCATAGATGTTATTACGCCATGAGACACGTGATAAACGGCCCAAGGGTGCCGTAAATTATACTTGCGCACAGGGCGAAGTCAGTGGGATAAACAGAGAGTGCGGCCTAAGGGCGTTAACCCTAGTTATCATATGTGGATTGATTACTAATGTGGAATGATATGTTTGGTATGCTGAATACGCGGATAACATTAATGCTTAAACTGTTGAGTACATGCTTATGCAGTATGAGATATCTAATTGTATGTTGATTGATTGTGCTTTGTTATTGTGTTTTCTTGCTGGGCCTTGGCTCACGGGTGCTACATGGTGCAGGTAATTGAAAAGGCAAGTTGGACCAACCTTGAGGTGGAGAGCTGCGGGGCTGAATGTACATAGTCAGCTGTTCGGCCGCCACGGACGAGGAGTGGTACAGGACGAGAAATGTTTAACCGTCTGTTTTGCCTTAGAGTGGCTAATCATTGTATCTAGATCTTGAATCTTTTGTAAACAATCTTTAACTTTTATTACTTTTGGGATCCCATGTAAATAGAAAATGTTTATTTATAAGAAATGCAGCTTTTGAGCCCAAAATCTTTTAACCCTAGTTCAACTATAGTTTTGGTAACACGTTTTGATTAAATGACTTGATTAGCAAGTCTTGCACCTTTATAAACACACAGTGTAACGGTCTAGGCCATCCAGGGCATTACACGCGGTCCCCAGCCAAACCAGGAGCAAGCGCCACGGTGCCCATTACCTAGTGCCGCGGCCCTCAGCACACACAAACCTCACCTCCTTCAGCATCGAGCTTGGGCCGCTATGCCCAAGAACAGGGCCGCGGCCTCACCTGGGAAGCTTGCCATAACTCCATTTTTCCACATTCTAAACCTTGCAAAAACATACCTAAACATCTCCAAATCCAAACATCAAAGTTCCCAAACTTCCCAATGATCCAAAATCATCAAATCCCGAGGCTCAAACGAATCAAAAACTCATCAATACACAAACTCCAAATCAATGCTTAGAAACTCTAAAACTCAAAACTTAAAGCTTAGATTACCTTTGATTGGGTTGTTTCTCATTAAATCCTTCGGTCAAGAAGCTTCTAATCTTTCCTAGGATCGCTATGCCTCGATCCTCGCTTGATTCCGACTCCTAGAACTTAAGATTTCTTCGAAATTGCCACGAACGGTAAAAAGAACTAACGGAAAAAGAGAAAAAGGTGTTTTAACGTACGGTTCTTTCTGTCAGACTACTTCAGGCTTAAGTAACCTTAAATAAAACATAATGCTCGGGGTCCCAAAAATATCCCTGGGGGAAAAATAGTCAAAACTCCCAGAATTTCCTCCTAATCTCAATAACTCCCAATATATCATCAAATAAACATTCCCATTATCCAATATCCCAATAATTGACCCGGTTATGACAAAGCCACTAATTTGCAACATAGGACCGTCTCATGCCGAATAGCTCGAATATATCCCCATAATAATGGGATCTCATCCATAAATCACAATATGCACCAAAATACACAAATATGCCCTCAACGGGCCAAATTACCAAAATGCCCTAATAATCAAATGTGGACCCACGTGCATGCATTTAACATCATATTATAATATAATTCACATAAACATGCATATAATGGCATAATTAAACAATTATGGCCCTCCCAGCCTACTAATCCAGCCATTAAACCGCATTAGGGATTTCGGGGCATAACAACTATCCCCTCCTTACAGAAATTTTGTCCTCGAAATTTACCTAAACAACTCGGGATATTGACTCTGCATATCTGACTCCAGCTTCCAGGTCGCTTCCTCGACCTTGTTGTTCCTCCACAATACCTTAACCAAAGGTATCGTCTTATTCCTGAGGACCTTGTCCTTTCTGTCAAGTATCTGGACTGGCTGCTCCTCAAAGGAGAGATTTTCCTCAAGCTCCAAATCTTCATAGCTCAAAATATGATTCACATCAGATACATACCTCTGAAGAGCTGAAATGTGAAACACGTTATGCACAGCTGATAATGCCGGAGGCAAGGCCAACCTGTAAGCCACCTGACCAATCCTCTCTAGGATCTCAAATGGACCTACAAATCTAGGGCTCAGCTTACCCTTCTTCTCAAACCTTCTCACCCCTTTCCATGGCGAGACTCTAAGGAAAACATAGTCTCCCACTTGGAACTTTGTGTTCCTACGCTTGGGATTTGCATAGCTCTTCTGTCTACTCTGAGAAGTGAGCATCTGAGCTCTAATCTTCTCAATGGCCTCACTGGTCCTCTGAACTGCCTCAGGACCCAAGTATCTCATTTCACCTGTCTCATCCCAATGAATGGGAGATCTGCACTTCCTACCATACAGAATCTCATAAGGTGCAACTCCAATGGTAGACTGATAACTGTTGTTGTAGGAAAACTCTATCAAAGGTAGATACTTACTCCAAGATCCACCAAAGTCCAGCACACATGCCACAGTATGTCTTCCAATATCTGGATCATCCTCTTAGATTGCCCATCTATCTAAGGATGATAAGCAGTACTGAACTTCAACTGTGTTCCCATGGCCTTATGTAAACTTCCCCATAACTTGGAAGTAAAAGTGGGGTCTCAATCTGACACGATCGACCTTGGTGCTCCATGAAGGCGCGCGATCTCTCTTACATAGAGATCTGCATACTGATCAACTGTATAAGTAGTCCTCACTGGCAAGAAGTGAACTAACTTGGTGTAGCGGTCCACCATCACCCAAATAGAATCATGCTGACCAACAGTCCTGGGTAATCCCACCACGAAATCCATCGTGATGTCCTCCCATTTCCACTCTGGGATATCCAGAGGCTGCAATAACCTTGCCAGCCTCTGATGCTCAGCCTTGACCTGTTGACATGTCAAGCACTTAGCTACATACTCCACTACATCTCTCTTCATCCTCGGCCACCAGTACAATGATCTCACATCCTGATACATCTTCGTGGTGCCTGGATGCAAAGAATAAGGTGTAGTATGAGATTCATCCAGAATCTCTCGCCTCATAGCAGTGTCTAACGGAACACATATCCGCCCCTTGTATCTCAACAAGCCCAAATCAGACACTGTATAATCTCTGGATGCTCCAGCCAAAACATCCTCTCTGATCTTGATCAGCTGTGGATCACTCAACTGACCCTCCTTAATTCTCTCCAACAGTGTAGACTGTAGCGTAATATTAGCCAACTAGCCCACCAGCAACTCTATACCAGCTCTGGTCATGTCATCTGCTAACTCTCTGGCTATCAGCCTTGCACCATAAATCTGTCCCGGACCCTTCCAGCTTAAAGCATCAGCTACCACGTTGGCCTTTCCTGGATGATACAAAATCTCGCAATCATAATATTTTACTAACTCCAGCCAACGCCTTTGTCTCATATTCAGATCTTTCTGGGTGAAGAAGTATTTCAGGCTCTTGTGGTCTGTATAGATCTCACACTTCTCTCCATAAAGATAATGCCTCCATATCTTTAAAGCAAAGACCACAGCCGCCAACTCTAAATCATGAGTGGGATATCTCTTTTCATACTCCTTCAACTGACGTGAAGCATAAGCAATTACCTTCTCTGACTGCATCAGAACACAGCCCAAACCGTGATGAGAAGCATCGCAATAAATCACAAACTTCTCCTGAGCTGTTGGAAGACTCAGAACTGGAACTATAATCAATCTCTGCTTCAGTTCCTAGAAGCTATTCTCACACTTATCTGACCACACAAATTTCTAATTCTTGCATGCCAGCTCAGTCAACGAAGTAGTAATCTTTGAGAATCCTTCCACGAAACGCCTGTAATAACCTACCAATCCAAGGAAACTTCTAACCTTAGAAGCATTCTTTGGCCTTGGCCAATCTCTTACTGCCTCAATCTTCGCTAGATCTACCATAATCCCCTCCTTACTGACAATGTGCCCAAGAAAGGATACTTGAGATAACCAAAACTCACATTTCTAGAATTTTGCAAACAATATGTGCTCCCTTGGTGGTCTCTGTAGAACCAACCTCAGATGCTGCTTATGCTTTGACTCAGACTGAGAATAAACCAGGATATCATCGATGAAAATGATCACAAACTGATCCAGATAATCCTTGAACACTCTGTTCATCAGATCCATAAAAGCAGCAGGGGCATTAGTCAATCCAAAAGACATAACTAAGAACTCATAATGCCCATACCTGGTATGAAAAGCAGTCTTCGGTATGTCTCCCTCCTTGACCCTCAACTGATGATAACCAGAACAGAGGTCGATCTTTGAGAATACCGTCTTACCTTTCAACTGATCAAACAGATCATCTATCCTTGGCAAAGGATACTTATTCTTGATTGTTAGCTTATTCAGTTCTCTGTAATCAATACACATCGTCAGAGAACCATCTTTCTTCTTTACAAATAGAACTGGCGCTCCCCAAGGTGAGAAACTAGGTCTGATAAAACCCAAATCAAACAATTCTTGCAACTGTACCTTTAATTCTTTCAACTCAACTGGGGCCATTCTGTAAGGTGCTCTAGACACTGGCTCCGTCCCCAGTGCCAGTTCTATCACAAACTCAATCTCTCCGTGTGGTGGCAATCCTGGAAAATCTTGTGGAAACACATCCAGGAATTCACAAACTAATCTAGTCTCACTGGCATGACCTGAGTGGTGTCAACCACACTGGCTAAGAATCCAATGCAACCTCCATGCAGTAGATCTCTAGTCCTTAGAACAGAAAACATAGGTATGCGAGGTCCATGCACAGCACCAACAAACACAAAAGGATCCTCACCTTCAGGCTCAAAGGTGACCATCTTCCTTCTACAATCAATGGTTGCCCCATACTTCACTAACCAGTCCATACCCAAAATCATGTCGAAGTCAGTCATAATTAACTCTATCAAATCCACTGATAACTCTCTACCCTTCACTGTCACTGACAAAGATCTGACCCATCTCCTGGATACCACTAACTCCCCAGTGGGTAAAGTTCCAAACCCTACAGCATAAAAATCACAGGGTCTACACAGTCTATCAATAATTCTACTAGCAACAAAAGAATGTGTAGTACTAGAATCAATCAATACATTATAAGGGGTTCCAGCACTAAGAATATGACCTGTAACAACTAAGGGAGAAGCCTTAGCTTCTGCTTGTGTCAATGCGAACACTCGAGTTGGGGCCAAGCTGTCCGCTTTCTTGGGTTCTTCTTTTCTTGCCTTAGGGCACTCTTTCTTAAGATGGCCCACTGCTCCACACAAAAAGCAGGCCCTTGCCCTACACTCTCCCAAATGACACCTCTTGCACCTAGGGCATTCAGGATAAGACTTCTAGGCTTCACTACCACCTTGACAACCCATTGAAATACCACGTGGCCACCTATCAGGACCTGAAACTAGGAAGGTGTCAGGAACCTTCCTCTTCTAATCATTGGGGCCTCCACCCCTACCAGAACCCACAAATGGAGGACCTGTCCTCCTGAACTCCTTTCTGGCTGCATTATCTCGCCAGATCTTGTTCTCTGTACTCTCAGCTGTGAGTGCCTTCTCAACCACCTGTGCATAGGTAGTAACCCCAGCCACAGTGGTAATACAAACATCACGGGCTAATCTAGGCTATAGCCCCTGGAGAAATCTCTCCCTCCTGGTCCCATTAGTGGGCACCAACTCCATGGCAAACTTTGCCAATCGATCAAACATCAGGGCATATTCAGTCACTGACAAACTCCCCTGAAGTAACTTGATGAACTCCTTAGCCTTTGCCGCTCTAATAGCATCATTATAATATTTCTCGTTAAACAGAGTCTGAAACTCTTCCCAACTCAGGGCATTAATGTTTCTGGTCTGAGTTATAACCTCCCACCAAATTCGGACATCCTCCTAAAACATATAAGTGGCACAAGCCACCCTCTCATTACTAGTCACCCTCATGAAGTCCAGGATGGTGGTAATTATGCTCATCCACTTCTCAGCTCTGGCAGGATCTGCACTGTCTTCAAAAACTGGAGGTTGCTGCTTCCTGAACCTTTCATAGAGAGGCTCCCATTTATTACCAACCTCAGGCAGTTGCTCAGCTGTTGGCACCAATACAGGAGGTGCCTCAGATACATTGGCTACTGCAGGAACCTGTTGTTGTCTCAGGAGGCAGAGTTCTTCTCCCTACCTCAACACTGTAGTATGCAGATCATTAAATAACTGATGCCAGTTCGCAGGAGCTGGCTGTGGAATCTGTCCCTGGTCATTCCCTTGACCGTAATTATTATTATTCTGGCCTTGATCACTCTGGCCAACTGACGTATCTGTTTGTCTTGGATTCATTCTTATCAATTTATACCTTGCTGAAACAATAGTCAATACGGCTAGTCAGGTAGTGATAACTAAACCTCTTGCCGCCTTACAGTCCAAGAACAAGCAGATAACTATCATATTCCACAATCATACAAATATACAAATAGATACATGATTATATCATTTAGCACTTAACATGTATCTAATTATAGTTCAGAATCAACAATACTAATAAGTATGTTCTAGCAATTTAAGTACTATTTTAGCACACGGTTGCTAAAGATACAATATTTAGGGCACAGGTTTAACATGGTGTCTCGTGTAAACAGGTAAAGCATTTATACTATAGTTAAGTAGCTATACATATAATAACTACATAAATAGTTACCAAACCATGAGTCGAGCTTGCCTTCAGTGGTGAGTGTACATCCCCAGCCAGTCTACAGGAACCCTAAACCTTGGCACGCTCTAATACCAAGTTGTAACGCCCTAGTTACCCCAACACCGTTACGGTGAACGTTGAACCGTGAATTTAACTCGCTACCCAAGTTCTTTGGTTAAAAACATACTTCTAGGTGTTATTAACAGGTTAAGGTGAAAAAAAACCAATCAAAAGGGAATGATATATTTTATTTAAAACATAAAACTGTTCATGGGCCCATCAAAACATTTACAAGTTATTTACTACTCAAAATGGTCATTACAGCTTAAATTTACAACCCGCCGACCTAAGCAGCAAAAATAGGGTAAACCCCCTAGTTCCTCTAAGAACTCCTTGGCTGTGGTGGTCAAGCGGCCGCATATGTACACAGCACCACCTAAGCTCTCCACTCAAGGCTGGGTGAGCTTTTCTTTCCCTTTACCTGCACCACATAGCACCCATGAGCCAAAGCCCAACAAGAAAACACAATATTGCATGAATATAATATCAACAATGATCATAATAATCATTCAGGACTTTTAGTCCAAAATAGAGGAGTAACAATTGGAAAAGTCACTAAAGTGGATTCTGTTCCCATTAGCCATGTGACGATAGGGTCACCTGGGCTTTACAAATAAGTGATCATTTCACTAGCTTATCAAGATAGGTGTTCGATGAACTAGTCACCAATATAACCTACCGCTTGACCACCACGGCTAAGGAGTTCTCAGGGGAACTAGGGGGTTTACCCTATTTTTGCAGCTTAGATCGACGGGTTGTAAATTTTATAATGTAGTGATCATTTTGCATTGTAAATAACTTGTAAACGTTTTTATGGGCCCATGAACAGTTTTATGTTTTAAATAAAATATATCCTTTCCTTTTGATTGGTTTTTCACCTTAACCTTTTAATAACACCTAGAAGCACGTTTTTAACCAAAGAACTCGGGTAGTGAGTTAAATTCACGATTCAAAGTTCATCGTAACGGTCTTGGGGTAACCAGGGCGTTACACCAGCTGTACATCCATTGGAGGTTGGGAATAGGTGGGAGCTGTTGTATGAGCGGTTCAGGAGGCAGCATCCTCCAATATTTGAGGGGGGACCAAATCCACTAAAGGCCGAGCAGCGGATGAGTATGATTACCACTACCCTGGACTTCATGAGGGTAGAGGGTCATGACTGGGTGGCCTGTGAGATGAGGACACCAAGACTAAAGATCCAAGTCTAGTTCCAGTTGGTCTGGTGACGAGGGCGCGAGCCAAAAGACTCAGTTTAGGAGCTTGATGAGTCTTATTGTATTTTGTCATCTTGTATTTTTTATTTAGTCTTTGTTTTTTTTGTGAAAAGTCAAACACTTGACTTGTGCGAGTCCAAGAGTCCTTTTGTCTTTAATTTTTGGTTTTCATTAGGAAGACAAAGGGTTGTCTTTAATTTTCGGTTTTCATTAGGAAGACAAAGGGTTGTCTTTAATTTTCGGTTTTCTTTAGGAAGACAAAGGGCTGTCTTGTTGTAATTTTTGCCTATATTAGGCCTTTGTAAACATTTGGGAATGGCAGATTGTGATGAAATGAAATTTGTGAGTTTTTCTTCTTGAGTTCTTGAAGAAACTATTAGAACTTATCAAGGGGGTTCCTTGTGGCGTTCAACCTGACTTATCAAACGGATTCCCATCCCCGTTTGTGGCGTCTTCCTCATACCAAGGTTCGTGCTTGGCTAAGCATTGGGTCGCGGTTCTTCATACCAAATTTCGTGTGTTCTTGGTGGCTGCCATATTTGGTGTCGGGTTTCACCACAATCGTTGGTGTGGTTCGTATCAGTTGGTATCAGAGATTAGGATCATCCGATTTGGCCTATCCTTTTTCATTTGTGTTTTCTATTCAATTCATTTTTCAAATGGGTTTCTGAAATCAAAAAAAAAAAAATCAATTCGTGTTCCTATAATCAATTCGTGTTCATCTAGTCTTGTTTTTTTTTTCTATTCTAGAGCTTGTTAATTTCCTTGTTTCCCTTATTTGTTGTGAAATCCGAAACTATGCTAGAGCTTGTTGATTTATGATTTCATTAACCAAATAATCTGTTTTCTTTGTTTCAATTTCCCCTAATTTGTTTTCTTTTTGTTTCTGAATTCGTGAATTAGGGTTCTTATTGTAAAATCCGAATTGTTTCCTTGTTCAATCATTTCCTTATTTCCAAAGTTTCCATTATTTCTTTGTGAAATCCCTTGAAATCCGAAACTAGTCTACACAAAGTTTCAATTCCTTTGTTATCCCTTGTTTCAATTGATTTTTTTTGTGAAATCCGAAAGTACTCTAGAGCCACAAATTGGTATTGATAATTCCTTTGTTTCAATTGTGTCCCTGGTTTCAATTGGTTCCTTTATTTGTTGTGGAATCCAAGACTATTATAGTACCACAAATTATTTTGGTTTTGATCTTATTGGTTGAATCACAGATTGGATTTTGGGAATATTGGTTTTCTATTATTGGGAGTGTTCTTGAATCACAGATTGGTTTGTTCTTGAATCTGTTATAGTACCACAGTTTGCTTGGTTTTCGGATTAGTTCTTTGGTGATTAAAATTTTTCTTTTCAAAAATTGAGTATCTGGTTTATCAAATTTGAGAGATAAAAAATAGATAAATAAAAAGAAAGGAAGAAAGAAAGGAAAAGAAAAATCAAGAGGATCCGAACTAAAAAAAAAAAAAAAAAGTCTGGAAACCTCTCTTAAAATTTTTTTTTCTAATCTTGTTCCTTATGGTCTAGAGGCCTTTTGGCCAAAACCCCACACAAGTGATCCAAAAATCATCATTTTTCGTCATTTTTCATCAGTTTTTCTATGTTCGTTTGGTTTGTTCTGGTTTGATTTGCTACTTGAATCCTCCATGATATTGTGTGATTAGTTTTGAAAGAACTTAAAGAAGAATACGAGTGGAAAAAGTCAGAGGTGTGAGCCTATTTAAGGGTAAAAGCCATTGAAATTGAGTGAAACACGAGGGGATTTGAGTGAAAATATTGTTCGAGCGAAACACGTGAGGGAGTGTGGTGAGGTCTTTTCTCCATATTATTCTAACCTTATTTTGCAGATTTCCATCATGGCACAAAATCCAGAGAAAAATGCAAGCAATGATATTCCGCCACCTGAGGTTCCGAATCTAGAAATGCAAGCATTAATTGGGGAGATGCGAAGGATGATGAGGGAGGAGTGTGAACAAATACATGAGAGGTTGGATAGGGTAGAAGAGGGAACACAACGGAGGCCACGGAGGAATAGGGTGTACCAAAGGGAGGATGAGAATGAAGGGGATTTGGAAGGGGTAGTTTCTGATGAAGAGTTTGATAGGATGTCGGCGGGTAACCATAGGAGGTATGGTCGGGATAGAGAAGCTAGGAACCAGTAGATAATTATTTAGGAAATATCAAGATGAGAATTCCAGCATTTCAGGGGAAGAGTGATCCCGAAGCATACCTTGAGTGGGAGAAGAAGATGGAGTTGGTTTTCGATTGTCACAACTACTCTGACATGAAGAAGGTAAAACTAGCTGTCATTGAATTTACTGATTATGCTATTGTTTGGTGGGATCAGTTGTGCATCAACAGGAGGCGAAATGGAGATCATGCCATTGACAATTGGGAGGCTATGAAGAGGGTGATGAGGCGACGGTTTGTACCATCTCATTATTATCGAGATCTATACCTTAAGTTGCAGGGTCTTCGTCAAGGTTCCAAGAGTATTGATGAGTATTACAAAGAGATGGAGATGGCTATGATTAGAGCCAATGTGGAAGAGGATCGGGAGGCAACAATGGCAAGATTTTTGAATGGGTTGAACCGAGAGATTACTAATCCAATTGAGCTACACCATTATGTGGAATTGGAAGATTTGGTGCATATGGCAATCAAAGTTGAGAGGCAGCTCAAGAGGGGTAGTACAAGTTCAAAGCCAAGACCGAGCCCACACAATTCAAGTGCAACACCTTGGCGGTCGAACTATCCAAAGAAGGAAGAAGACCAACCTACTTCATCCTTTACACCAAAACCAGCCACGACCCCTCAAGGTAAAACAGCCCCTACTTCATCCCGTTCTAGTGAGATAAAGTGTTTCAAATGTCAGGGGCGAGGACACATAGCTAGCCAATGTCCAAACAAGAGAGTTATGGTGATTCGAGAAAGTGGCGAGCTCGATTCTGAAGATGAAGATGATCTTGCTGACATGCCACCATTGGAAGATGCTTCTATCGATGATGAGGAGTTTGGGGCAGAATCTGGTGAGATGCTTGCACTAGTCACACGACGAGCCTTAAATTTGCAAGCAAAAGAAGAGGAAGAAGAGGTGCAGCGGGAGAACATTTTTCACACTCGTTGTCATGTGAAAGACAAGGTATGCAATGTTATTATTGATGGTGGTAGTTGCACTAACATTGCTAGTTTGTAACGCCCTACTTCCTTAGAGCCGTTACTAAGTGAGTTTTAAGACAAAACAGTGCAATGAACTCGCTAACCGAGGTTTTGAAACAAAAGTGTGACTAATAAAAAGTTAAGGCTGTAATCTTTGAAAATGCGTTGACTTAATAAAAACTTCTAGTATTAAACAATTGGGATCCCAAAATAAGGTTTGAAAACTATTTACATCTTGAAATAAGTTTACAGTTGATCAGTTATAAAAATCATAGATTATTACAGCCATTTTCGAATAAACCCCCAACCAAAGCAGTCGGGCAAGCCAAACATGTACGCGTCGCTTCACACTCTCCGTACTCATGGTTGGTTGACTCAGTCATTGCCCTTACCTGCAACACAGAGCACCCGTGAGCCGAAGCCCAGCAAGAAAACTCATGCAAAACATAACATATGCAATTTATACAGTTTATCATAACAGATAATCCACAGATAAGCAAGTCAACCATTAGACTAAGCAAACACGGCCAAGCCGCCCCAGAGCCTTACCGAAGCCTGGGGTATCGGTTTTCACCGTGAGGATAACTCATGTATCCCTTGGGTCCCACCCTGAATATAGTGTAACACATGTATCCACCGGGCCCCGCCCTGACTATAGCATCCCATGTGCTAGGTGTTACTTCCGGCCCCGCTGCCGTACCCGGCCTACGCCGCTCTCGGCCCTTGTCGTTCATTCCATTATAATCACACATATAATATAACACAACAACATGCAATCAAATATTAATTCATTTAAGTCTGCACCCTAACATGTGATGCAATATAGGGTCGTGCCCTGCAATCATCTCATCATGCAACATGCAACATAGGGCCGCGCCCCGCAATCATACTATGGGCCCATGCCCTATCCTACGGGTGTTATAGTTTTCTTACCTGTATTCCGAGCCTCCTGATGCACTAAAGCCGCGAGCACGGTCCTCTAGCACGAGCCTCTCCAATAACCTAGTCACAACACACAAGAAATATCCCTCAACACTAATCAAATCAAAACCGCCTCCCGGGACCAATCCCACACTCTCGGGACTCCCAAATCCCTACAACAATTCATCGGAAATATCCCCCGAACCCCCGGAGCAAAAGCTCAAAAGTGCAACTTTTGGTGCCCTGAAAATGGCCTAGCGCCGCGGCGCTGCCCTATAGAGCCGCGGCGCCCAGCAAGACAGAAAGCCACCCTCGCCTGGACATAGCCTCGCGCCGTGGCGCCCAAGAACAGGGCCGCGGCGCCCCATCGCGAACCCAGAATTCTGGGTTTCTACTTGCGTTTTTTCCGAACTTCAACCTCTCCAAATCATCCCAAACAAAACCTAAACCCCCAAAATCATTTCAAGACCCCAAATAAACCCTTTAACAACCTATAAACATTAGTAGCAAGATCAAAACACCATCACACTTAAAAATCTCATCTAGAGTTTCAAATTCCTCAAACTTTAAAGCAACCATCCTATCTTTAAATTCCACACTAAAACTTTGAGAAATCAACCTTGAACCCAAGAAATAATAGAATATAAATCTTACCTTGAGTAGTCCTAACTCAAATCTGGTTTTTGGTTCCTCAAATCCCTTTGAATCTCCTCCTAGGTCTCAAAACTTCAGCCCCATCTACACCTCTTCTCCTTTCTTCTTCTTCTCTTCCAATTTTGGTCAAGGCATCAAATGACCCTAAATACCCAAACCGTGACCCACTAAAACCCAGCTGAGAATTGACTATTACCCTTGCCAAATGACCATGCTACCCCTCCAAATGATCCTTTCTCAACTAATTCCTCAAGGGTACACTAGTCCTTTCACTAATATTTCAATTCTACCATTTTCCAACTAAACTTGTTATTGTTGGGGTTTTATGCCCTAATTAAAACCCAAATTCTTTGTAATCTCATTTTATTATCAATAAAAGAATAGAAATCATTTTTTGACTTGGTCAATCACTTTGCTCACATGTTTTATTTTCATGATTATTTATTTAATATAAACTTCTATTAAATCCCGAGCATATAGCTAATCTTATTTATAGTGACGTAATCACAGTGGAATATAAATATGATTATATGTTCAAAAATAAGTTAGTCCTAAGATTAGTCAGTGCACCGGATTTACACTGACTTGCCAATCTACGATATGATCTACTTACACATTACAGTGTTATGTTCTTTCCAGAACATTAGCAAAGTAGATAAGATCGGATGTATTTGTTACATCGGACAGGACCGATATTGACAGTTGATAAGATAAGTAAACATACCGTTATTATCTATTCTAGTCATATCATATAGTTGACCATAGGTCAATTCAATCTCAATTCTGAGTGGTTAGTATTCTAACTGATTGTATTATTTGAGTTCTTTGACTTGTTCGTTACCAGCTTACCCTACGGACTAGCCCATACTTACATCTTGGGAACTCGGTAGTATAATTGAGTGGGAGTGTTAATCATAGATATGAACATCTATAGCTTCTGATGAAGAAGTGAAACGATGGTTTCCTTTTAGTTTGGTTCAAGGTGTTAAATGATAGAGATCTCATTTCAGTAATTAAATTAGTTTACTGAAATATCATTTACAAGGAACTAAGTGTTTTAAGGATAAAATACAATGAGGGGTAAAACGGTATTTTAGTCCTATCTCATTGTAGACCATCTATAGAGGATTGAGTGACAATTATGGTTGTAACAATGGATAATTAATAGCGTATCTATATTTGTTATAGAGCGTTCTATGAATTCAAGAGTGCAATTCCAAGTCTATAGTGGAGTCACGAGGAATTAATAAGTTAGTAAATTTATTTGTTAGATTTATGATAACTTATTGGAGCTTGATTTCATAAGCCCATGGTCCCATTGTACCTTGGATAAAATCATCTAGATAGTCTCAATTAATTGATTTAATCATCAATTAGAATTATCAAAGTTGACCAGGTCAATTTTGGATAGTTTCACAGAGTTGTGTAATTTTGAGAAGAAAAGAGAAATTATGGCAGATTTATTAATTAAGATAAATTGGTATCTAAATTAATAAATAAATTTAAATCAAGGTTCAAATTATAAATAATTAATTTGATAAAGGATTTAAATAATTATTTAATTAATTAAATCAATAGAAAATAACACAGGCCTTGATTTTAAGTCCAATGGGCTTATAATCAAATGGGAAATTTCACGGGCCTATAGCCTATGATAATTTCGACCTAGGGCTTCAAAATGGCTGTTATTTTATTGATTTTTTAATTAAATTAAATGGCCTAATTGAGTCTATAAAAGGAGTGCTTATAGAGAAGTCAAAAAAGAGGGTTTTTTGATAAGTCAGATTTTCTGATAGTTTTATATTCTCTCTAAACACAAGTCCTTTTCTAAGCCTCTTTGTATTTTCTCTTCTTCTCTCTATATCTATCTCATGTGTTGAGAATTGCCCACACTAGTCTAGGTGGTTCTAAGGATACATTGGAAGATCGTGAAGAAAATAGAAGATCGCTTCAGTTTCTTGATAATACTCTGCGACAGAGAGGATACAAGAGTTAGAGAAACTGAAGGAAGGACTCTTAATTCCGCTGCGTATACTGTAAGTATTATATTGTTTGTTTCTCTTTGAATTCAATTTAGAAACATGTTTTAGGCTATCTCGTATTAATTTGTTTAATATCAGATATACATGAAAATAAATAAAGATCCTGTATAAGTTTTTCCAACAACTGGCCTCAGAGCCTTTGGTAATCTTTATTTTCATGCATGAACATGTTTAAAATTGGATTATATGATATGTTTGAATAATTGGATGGTTTTTCATGTTTTTATGAACATATTGATTTTATGTGAATTTTAGCAATTTTTAGGTTATTTTGTTGTGTTTTTTATGCTCATAATTTTTATATATGCTTTATTTTGTGTAAAACATGGTAAAAATTAATTAGAAAATGGTTTTGGTTTGAAAAATTGCTTAAAAAAAATTTTGGAAAATTTTTGGCCTGGCTGCCCATGCGCGCGCGCACGCCCGCGCGCCTCCGCACGCCACCCGCGCACACGCCCGCGCGCGGACACCAGCCACCATCGATGAACAGTACCCCCGTGAACAGTGCCACGGGTACTATTCATCAATTTTTAATTTTTTTTTTTTTGAAAAATAAATAAAATTAAAAATTGTGGAAATACATTATTTATTATCAAAACTAAAATATCTTTTTTGTTTTATCATTTAATTTTTTTTTAAAAATAAGATATTTTGGTTAGTTGAGATTTAAATAATTAAATATTTTCTACAAAGAATCAAATTCAAATTTAAAATTAGACTAACAACTTAATTTTAAATCTTTTAATATATTAAAATATTAGAATTATGATATCAGATATTTAAGATATTTTCATTTAAATTCTTGATATTTTTATTAAATCTTTATTTGAAAATATAAATATCTTTTTATTCTATAGTTTTTAATATTTAAATTATTTAAAATTTAATATTGTTAGTTAGATATTTTTATGGATATTTGAATTTGTTTAACTATTTAAGATATTTTAGGCTTGTTATAACTATTTGTATTTTATTATTTTTAAATGGTTAAAATATTGATAATAGTTATAACAACACAAGATATTTTGGAAAATAGTTAAGATATTGATTTTAAAATTTAAAATTGGTTAAATTTTGAAAAATATATTTTTTTATTCAGCCAATTAATATTTTTTTTTTTAATGGGATTTAAATTAACTTTAGTTAATTGTTGATAAATCCTATTTAAATTAAATTAATATTTTTTTTCAAATTAACCTAAAACCAAGTTGATTGTTGATAAATGAAATTTAAATTAACTATTGTTAATTGTTGATAAATTTCATTTAAATTGACTTATTTTTTGTAAAAATTTAATTAATTTGAATTTTTTTTTTTGATAAATTCTAGATAATTAATTGTGGTATTTTTGCAAATGAAATAAATTGTGGTATTTTTGCATAAATTCATAGAATTGCTCATATAGTAACATGATTAGGCCCATCCAATTATAACATGTCTGTTTGCACTATATGTGGTATTTTTGCAATTGGGCTTAGATGCATATAGTGGCCCATATGTTTGTTAGATATATGGTATATTGCCAAATAAAATATTCATAAAATGATAGGTTTTATTTGGGCCCATTAGAAAATGTAAAGTTTAAATTCCTCTCTTGTGGGTGATTCCACTTGTGAAGGCCCATTTGCTTTGCATGACTATAGTGGGCCTAATCAATTAATAACAATTAATAAAACGAAGGTTTAAATTCCTGTCTTTTGGACCTTGTATGGAAGATAGGGGGCCTTTGTAGTGGGAACGACATACTGGACCCAGCCCTCCTCTATACAAGCCCAATTGTTAAGGCCCATTTACCTGAGTTGGACTTAATTGTATAGGTTCATTATATTAGTTAAACCTAAATATTGATTAGCAACAAATTAATTCTAAATTAATTGAATTTGTTTCAATGTGACACTTTAGAATTAATAAGAAATTATAGGACTTTGGTTTTAAAAATTTTAATCTGTTTAATTTTTTTGGAAAACCAGTCATTAATTTTCTAAAAATAAATAATAAAAATACTATTTTTAATTTTATAATGAGCTTATTTTAAGAATTTTATTCGATCTCCACCGTTGGTTTAACATAGTCAATAGCTTAATGGGGCCTCGAGGCGCTTTGATTCGTCCCCTACGGAAGGTGTTCATTAGTTATTTTGACAAGGTTAGATTTCGAAAGATAGATAATTATAGGTCAAATTCTACTAGACTCACCCCTACGGTGACTACTAGGACTAAATCTATGATTATTGAAACCGTGGGTCTAGCTCATAAAATAAGAAATTTTGTTTTCTTATTTTGATCGAATAGTAGGTTGTTAATAATGGTGTCCATTATTAAATGAGTTTACAACTCTATTTAACTAGTGATATTTTTGACTCTCACCAACCGGGACAAGGATATCATAGATTAGTTAAAAACCTAAAGAAATAGAGATATGATTGTTTTTGGTATTTTTTCTCATATCTTCATATTTTTGGTATATGTTGTGCTATTTCTTGAAATTTGTGTGATTAGAAGTTTTATTGAGCAAATGTGATTGATTTCTACTTTATTGATAATTTGTAGTTTTAAGTTAATGTAACGACCCACTACTCTAGACTTTTTGGACCATTAACGAAACTATACATAAAAGTTACATTTTTGCGAAAATACCATAATTTATCAGAAACTTGTAGAAACAAAGTTTACTTTCATAAAATAAGTAGGATATGGGTACCCATTGTCTTTAAAACAAAAATAACTTAAAAACTAAAAAGAGTTACATAGAAAATGCGGAAAATACATTTAAAACCATAAAAATATAAACAAGACTACATCCTCGAATCGAATAACGCTCGGCCCCTTGACTCCATTCACCATCGATACACATCCTCTAAGCGTCACGAATCTTTCCGCCTCTAAAGCTTATTTTCCTGCACAAAAAACAGAAAGGAATGAGCCTAATGCCCAGCAAGGAAAAATCTAACACATAGTCATAAACATAAACATAATTTCATAATAACGTAAAAACATATCATAACACATAATACACTTATTATAATGGCCATTATTACTTGGGGTCCCATAGACTAAACAAGCTTATGCCCATGAGATTAGTGGGGTCCTACCAGCTAAATAGGCATATGCCCACAATCTTTTTGGGGTCTTGTTAGTCAAATAGGGCATAAGCCCAAGCCTACAACATACACATCAATAACATATTCATAACATGTGAAAACATAACACATAAAATAGCATAAACATAAACATATAGATTCTAGCCTATTTTCCTTACCAAAGTTACCGGGATAAAATGGACTGAGTTGTGACTTTTTGGAACACTCCTAAAACCATAATGAACAAGAGTGAGTCTAAAGAAAGGAGATGAAATGAAAGAGATGGAAAGACTAAACCATAAAAACATACTTACCGACTTATAAGCTTAAGAACTTGGATTCCCTAACCAAAATAAGAATGAGGTTAGGAAATTGAGTAGAAGACTAAGAGAAAGGAAACATAATACAGAAAGGAACTAGAGTTTGGTTACCTCAAAGATTTGCAAGATCAATCTAACCTCCACCGAAATACTATAGAACTCACTTCCCAAAGTGTTTGATAAGCTTATGATGTTTAAGCTTATAGTTTTTCCCCAAACCAGGTGTTTACACTCTCACACTCACTTAACACTAGCAGCTTCTGAACTTAGAGCAAATGGTGAATAATGGCTGGGAACTAGGTCCTATTTATAGAGTTTGGAGATGAAAAGATCTTGATTTTACTTGAATAAAAATAATGGCTTTTTAGGTGAAAATCATTTGAATAATCGTTCAGCAGAGGCTGAAGACTCGTTCAAAAGATGCTGGACTTATGAAGAAGTTTGAATGGCTGAAAGGAAAAGAATTCAAAAACAATTGAACATATGCTGAAGGAGGCGATATATCGCCCCCTGTAGGCGATATATCGCCTGGGCCAGTATGCCCGAGGCGACCGTGCATCGTTTCGTGTTTTCCGTATCTACGTGCTGCGACATATCGCCCCCTATAGCTGCGATATATCGGCACTCGCTGAATATTTAAACACGAAATTACACATTTTTAGCTAAGTTTGAATGGAGTAAACAGCCTTGACTAAGCCCTCAACGTATTCAAAGCTGCTGACTGACCCTATAACATTCAAACTTTGCCCTTATTTAATTTAATCCTCCAAAATACTTAATCCTTAATTACCATTCATAACATGTGTTTAAAATCCTATTGGTTGATGTCTAAACCTTATAATATAATAAATATAATCCTTAATATCAGTCACTTTAATCAAACCTTAGGTTATACTTAATATTCTTAAACTATAGATTAAACTTAGAAAATCTATAAGTACTACTATGAGTGTCCAAATAATTCCCGGTCTGAACCAAAAATCCATGGTAACAAAGATAACACTAAACATATTATAATACTACTAACATTTAGCTAAGTAAAGTTCTTGGACTCTACAATTCTCCCCTACTAAAAAGAATTTCGTCCTCGAAATTTACTTATCACATAACTCCGGATACCAGCCTTGCATGTCCTCCTCTAACTCCCACGTTGCCTCGCGTTCAGAACTATTGCTCCATATGACTTTGACTATATAGGAAAGCTCTTGGACCGTAACTGCTTCATCCCTCTATCTAGGATGCTAACCGGTCGTTCCTCGTAACTTAAGTCTTTCTGGAGCGCTATCGTATCGTATTTGAGGACGTGAGATGGATCTGACACATATTTGCGTAGCATCGAGATGTGGAAGACGTTGTGACTATCGGCTAATGTTGGCGGTAGGCTAGTCTATACGCAACTGTTCCCACTTTGTCCAATATCTAAAAGGACCTATGAATCGGGGACTAAGCTTGCCCTTCTTTCCGAACCGCTTGACACTTTTCATAGGAGATATCTTCAAGAAGACTTGATCTCCAACTTGGAACTCCACATCGCGTCGCTTGGTATCCGCATAGCTTTTCTGA
Organism: Humulus lupulus; assembly: GCF_963169125.1. Classification (NCBI taxonomy): domain Eukaryota; kingdom Viridiplantae; phylum Streptophyta; class Magnoliopsida; order Rosales; family Cannabaceae; genus Humulus; species Humulus lupulus. Next base: position 159,876,021 of record NC_084802.1, on the reverse strand, counting down.
CGGCTTTGAGCAGTCAGCATACGCTGTCTAATAAGTGTTACTGCTTCTTGAGCTTGTCTAACAGCTTCGGGCCTTAGAAGCTGCCTTTCTCCTACCTCGTCCCAGTGCAACGGTGATTGGCACCTTCTTCCATATAGCAACTCATAAGGTGCCATCCCGATCATCGACTAGTAGCTGTTGTTGTACGAGAACTCGATCAGTGGTAAGTACTTGTTCCACGATCCTCCAAAATCAAGTACACATGCGCGTAGCATATCCTCTAAAATATGAATCGTACGCTCGGACTGCCCATCTGTCTGAGGATGGAAAGCTGTACTAAGGCTTAACTTAGTACCCATAGCTTGCTGTAAGCTTCTCCAAAATCTTGACGTAAATACTGATCCTCTATCTGACACTATAGTCTTGGGGATTCCATGCAATCGTACAATCTCTTGGATGTAGATGTTTGCATATTGGTCTGCCGTATATGAAGTCTTAACAGGCAGAAAATGAGCCGACTTGGTTAGTCTATCTATGACTATCCAAGCGGAATCATGCTGCTTATTCGTCTTTGGTAGCCCCGTCACAAAATCCATGACTATATCATCCCACTTCCATTCTGGTACGCTAAGCGGTTGCAATAAACCTGCAAGCCGTTGATGCTCCGCTTTCACTGGTTGGCATACCAGACACTTAAATACATACTCTAATATCTCCTTCTTCATCCCTGGCCACCAATAGACTGCCTTGAATGAGTCATCTTGGTAGACCCTGGATGAACTGAGTACGGGGCATTGTGCGCTTCTTCTAGGATTGTCTTCTTCATACTTTGATCGTCTGGCACGCATACCCGATCCTTATATCTCCATAAACCTTGACTGGATATTGAGAAGTTTGTAGTCTTGCCTTCTCTGACTGCATCCATGTGTGTTGTTAGTGTGTCGTCATGTCCTTGACCAATTTGTATATCCTCTAACAAATTTGATTGGATAGACAGGTTAGCCAGCTTGTCTACAATCACTTCTATTCTGGCACTAATAAGCTCCTGCTGTAGCGGCTTTTCTATTCCGGATAAGACTGCTAAGTTCCCATAGCTTTTCCTACTAAGCGCATCGGCAACTACGTTCGCCTTCCCTGGGTGGTATAGGATTTCGCAGTCGTAATCCTTGACTAATTCTATCCACCTGCGTTGCCTCATGTTGAGCTCCTTCCGCGTAAAGAAGTATTTTAAACTCTTGTGGTCCGTATAAATCTCGCACCGTTCTCCGTAAAGATAATGGCGCCAGATTTTCAATGCAACGACCACCGCTGCCAACTCCATATCGTGAGTTGGATAGTGTTGTTCATACTCCTTCAACTGACGTGAGGCGTAGGCTATCACCTTGTCATTTTTTTGCATCAACACGCATCCCAATCCTAGCTTTGATGCATCGCATTAGACAACGAACTTGTCGTTGGGTGTTGGGACACTAAGTACTGGTGTTGAGCAAAGCTTATCCTTAAGCAACTGGAAGCTTTCTTCACACTTATCGTTCCAGTTAAAATTTTGTTGCTTTCGGGTCAGGTTGGTGAGTGGAGTGGCTATCTTAGAAAAGCCCTCTACAAACTTTCTTTAATAACCTGCTAGCCCTAAGAAGCTTCTTACTTCTGACGCGTTCTTTGGCCTAGGCCAATCCTTCACGGCCTCTACCTTCGATAGATCTACTGCAACTCCATCTTTCGATATAATGTGCCCGAGGAACGCCACTTGCGAAAGCCAAAACTCGCATTTCTTGAACTTTGCGTAAAGTTTATGCTCCTTCAATCGCGTCAAAATCAACCTTAAGTGTTCCTCGTGCTCTACTTCATTTTTGGAGTAAATTAAAATGTCGTCGATGAACACAACGACGAATTTATCCAAATAGTCTTTGAAGACCCTATTCATTAAGTCCATAAACGCGGCTGGCGCGTTAGTAAGACCAAAGGACATAACCAAGAACTCGTAATGTCCATAACGAGTCCTAAAGGCTGTCTTAGGGATATCTTCTCCCTTTACCTTGAGCTGATGATACCCAGACCGTAAATTGATCTTTGAAAATACAGTCGCGCCTCGGAGTTGATCAAACAAATCATTGATCCGAGGTAGCGGGTATTTGTCCTTAATCGTTACTTTGTTCAGCTCATGATAGTCTATGCATATCCGCATACTTCCGTCCTTCTTCTTCACGAATAGTACCGGAGCTCCCCCATGGTGAATGGCTTGGCCTAATAAAACCCAAGTCTAGGAGTTCTTGTTTAACTCCTTGAGTTCCGTAGGTGCCATCCGGTATGGTGCTTTAGAGATAGGCTCGGTCCCCGGTACTAATTCTATCGTGAAGTTTATCTCTCGAGTTGGCGGCAATCCTGGCAAGTCATCGAAAAATTCTTCTGGAACTTCTTGTATAACTCGAACATCTCCATCCTTAAGTGGCGTCTCCCTTTCCACGTTCGTGATGCTGGCTAAGAACGCTTGACATCCTTTCTCTATCCTTTGTTGAGCTTTGAGAGATGATACTAACGGGGTGCGTAATCCTGAAGCTTGTCCCATGAAGCATCGTCTCTGGCCGTCAGGAGTCTCGAACATCACCTTCTTGCGTTTGCTGTCGATCGTTTCGCCATGCCGTGCTAGCCAATCCATGCCTAGTATTGCGTCGAAGTCCTTGATCACTAGCTCTATCAGGTCTCCTTCTAGTTCTATGTCCTCAATCTTGATCGGTACGCCTCGTACTTTTCGTGATGATAGAACTACTTTGCCCGAAGGCAACTCAGTTACAAACCTAGTTCTAAATCTTTCACTAGGTTTGTCTAGTTTTTCTATCATTCCTAATGAGATATACGAGTATACTGCTACCAATCAAGTGATACTAGAACATATACTATCGAGGATAGGATCTGACCTGTAAATCCTTGTTACTAGCATGGGTTCCTCCTTGGGTCAAGGCAAAGACCTTGGTCTGGAACCATCGTTTAATCCCTCTTCTCCTTGCTATCATTCATCTGAATCCTTTCTACTTCGATTGCCGTCTCAAGAACGTTGGCATAGGTAGTGGTTCCCAGGTCTGCTAGCTTAACCCCTAATTCCATCTTTGGTCTAAGTCCTCTGACGAACTTGGTCAACCTCGTAAAGTCGGTTGGGACCAACTCTGGTGCAAACTTGACTAATCTGTTGAACTGACGAGCATATTCTTCTATCATTAGCGATGACTGCTGAGGTGTAATACTTCTTGTGGAACGGCTCCACAAATCTTGTCCATATTATGGTGGTGACATCGTTAGTCAAGTGAACTAAGTCCCACCATATTTTGGCATCCTTCCTGAGTAATGACGAGACGCAGGATATGCGGTCCGTATTACTGAGGTTCATGCGCGTAAGAATTGGCTTCACATTCCTTAGCCACTCTTCTGCCTCAAAGGGGTCTATAGTCCCTTCGAAGTTTGGAGCGTGCTGCTTGCGGAACCTTTCATACACTGACTCCATATTCGGTACTGGATGTGGCGCGTGGTTCGTCACTGGCCATCCCCCATATGGACCAACTTGTTCGGGTGCTAGGGCCATTTGTTGTAGCTGCGGCTGCGGTTGCGGCGGAGGCTGAGTCTGCGCCTGTTGACGTTGTTGTTGCAAGAGTTTCTCGACTTGTTGTCGCCGTCTAGCAATTTCCGCGGTGTTGTCAGCTGGCGATGTCGGCGCGTTGCGGCTAGTAGTAGCACGCACTCCTCTTCTGCGAATTGGAGGGCATCATTGGTCGTTGGAACAACGTTGGAGGCGTTTCCGTTGGTGCGTGCAGATCTTCGGAGCGACATCTTCACCAAAAGTTCTAACAGTCGAGAACTTGTTAGAACTTACCCTAATAGGCTCTAAGGCAAAAACTTATTCTAAAACAAACATATCTCGGACCTATTTATTATGACTTCTTATGAAAAACTTATATAGGTCTTTATTTATTATTAGAGTGGGTTTCTATACTTAGAAAAACAAGTCATCTTTATTTTCTAGGTGTGTTTCTAATCATCCTATATGACTTAATTCTCAGGCTCGACACTTATCTTTGTTCCAAAGTTAACCATATTGAGGGAGGGCTGGGATCAGTAAAATCGTTCCCACTACTAAGGCCCCCTAACTCTCAATAAGGAAACTTGGTTCATTGATTTGTATCCACCCTCACTGAACTTGGTCATTATTCATTTTATTTATTACTTATTATGATTGAAAAAAAATCAAACTCATACATGATGATAACATGAAATTAATTTGGAAAAAATAATTTTCACTTATTACAATCATAAAATAAAGAAATAAACAAAACAAACAATGAAAAACTAGCTATTCTAAAAATCGGGATCTTCTACATCCGATCCTTCATCTAGCATATCATTATCTATCTCCTTATAATCATCATTGTCTTGAGCCTCAAAATTTCCTCGGGGAAGATTCAAGAAGATCCTATGTTGTTGCTCATTAGTGAATTGAAACTCTAAATCATAGGTGAACTTAAGTATGAGAGAATAATATCTTAGGGCTGCTTGTAAGTCATCATCATTATTTATATTCTCCCATATTTCTTCTAAAGTTAAAATTGCTGAAGGAAAATCTTTTAAAAGCCTAATTACTAGGACATATTGTTCTGCAGCTCTCATCATAATTTGCTTAGACTCTTGAAGGTGACCTATCTCTTTGTGGAACAAGATCAATCTTCGAGTGATCTTTTCTAGTGCTCCTACGGTGTTTCTTGGCTCCCTTATTCTTTTTAAAGCCTTAATGGCTCGGATATCCTCATTGCTTAAAGCTCCGTTCATTCTTAACTGAAAACATAAACACTAAAGTGTTAGCTATACACATAAGTAACATAACTAGTAACTTAAACACTTACTTGGCGGTCCGATTCGGAGCTTTGAGCGTGTGTATCGAGGAGAACTTCATGCAAAAGAACCGTTTCTCTGATACCAACTGTAACGACCCACTACTCTAGACTTTTTGGACCATTAACGAAACTATACATAAAAGTTACATTTTTGCGAAAATACCATAATTTATCAGAAACTTGTAGAAACAAAGTTTACTTTCATAAAATAAGTAGGATATGGGTACCCATTGTCTTTAAAACAAAAATAACTTAAAAACTAAAAAGAGTTACATAGAAAATGCGGAAAATACATTTAAAACCATAAAAACATAAACAAGACTACATCCTCGAATCGAATAACGCTCGGCCCCTTGACTCCATTCACCATCGATACACATCCTCTAAGCGTCACGAATCTTTCCGCCTCTAAAGCTTATTTTCCTGCACAAAAAACAGAAAGGAATGAGCCTAATGCCCAGCAAGGAAAAATCTAACACATAGTCATAAACATAAACATAATTTCATAATAACGTAAAAACATATCATAACACATAATACACTTATTATAATGGCCATTATTACTTGGGGTCCCATAGACTAAACAAGCTTATGCCCATGAGATTAGTGGGGTCCTACCAGCTAAATAGGCATATGCCCACAATCTTTTTGGGGTCTTGTTAGTCAAATAGGGCATAAGCCCAAGCCTACAACATACACATCAATAACATATTCATAACATGTGAAAACATAACACATAAAATAGCATAAACATAAACATATAGATTCTAGCCTATTTTCCTTACCAAAGTTACCGGGATAAAATGGACTGAGTTGGGACTTTTTGGAACACTCCTAAAACCATAATGAACAAGAGTGAGTCTAAAGAAAGGAGATGAAATGAAAGAGATGGAAAGACTAAACCATAAAAACATACTTATCGACTTATAAGCTTAAGAACTTGGATTCCCTAACCAAAATAAGAATGAGATTAGGAAATTGAGTAGAAGACTAAGAGAAAGGAAACATAATACAGAAAGGAACTAGAGTTTGGTTACCTCAAAGATTTGCAAGATCAATCTAACCTCCACCGAAATACTATAGAACTCACTTCCCAAAGTGTTTGATAAGCTTATGATGTTTAAGCTTATAGTTTTTCCCCAAACCAGGTGTTTACACTCTCACACTCACTTAACACTAGCAGCTTCTGAACTTAGAGCAAATGGTGAATAATGGCTGGGAACTAGGTCCTATTTATAGAGTTTGGAGATGAAAAGATCTTGATTTTACTTGAATAAAAATAATGGCTTTTTAGGTGAAAATCATTTGAATAATCGTTCAGTAGAGGCTGAAGACTCGTTCAAAAGATGCTGGACTTATGAAGAAGTTTGAATGGCTGAAAGGAAAAGAATTCAAAAACAATTGAACATATGCTGAAGGAGGCGATATATCGCCCCCTGTAGGCGATATATCGCCTGGGCCAGTATGCCCGAGGCGACCGTGCATCGTTTCGTGTTTTCCGTATCTACGTGCTGCGACATATCGCCCCCTATAGCTGCGATATATCGGCACTCGCTGAATATTTAAACACGAAATTACACATTTTTAGCTAAGTTTGAATGGAGTAAACAGCCTTGACTAAGCCCTCAACGTATTCAAAGCTGCTGACTGACCCTATAACATTCAAACTTTGCCCTTATTTAATTTAATCCTCCAAAATACTTAATCCTTAATTACCATTCATAACATGTGTTTAAAATCCTATTGGTTGATGTCTAAACCTTATAATATAAAAAATATAATCCTTAATATCAGTTGATACGAACCACACCAACACTGTGATGAAACCCGACACCAAATATGGCAGCCACCAAGAACACACGAAATTTGGAATGGTAAACCGCGACCCTATGCTTAGCAAAGCACGAACCTTGGTATGAGGAAGACGCCACAAACGGGGATGGGAATCCGTTTGATAAGTCGGATTGAACGCCACAAGGGATACCCTTGATAAGTTCGGATAGTCTCTTCAAGAACTCAAGAAGAAAACTCACAAATTTTCATTTCATCCAAATCTGATTTTTCCAAATGTTTTCAAGGCCTTATATAGCCGAAAATTACATCAATACAAGCCCCTTTGTCTTCCTAAAAACCGAAATATTAAAGACAAGCCTTTTGTCTTCCTAATGAAACCGAAAAATAAAGACAACCCTTTGTCTTCCTAATGAAAACTGAAATTTAAAGACAACCCTTTGTCTTCCTAATAAAAACCGAAAATTAAAGACAAAAAGGACTCTTGGACTCACACAAGTCAAGTGTTTGACTTTTCACAAAAAAAAAAAACAAAGACTAAATAAAAAATACAAGATGACAAAACGCAAAAGACTCATCAAGCTCCTAAACTGAGTCTTTTGGCTCGCGCCCTCGTCACCAGACCAACTGGAACTAGACTTGGATCTTTAGTCTTGGTGTCCTCATCATTCCCCCCCTCTTGAGAAGGATTTGTCCTCAAATCTTCACCTGCATCAAAAGGACTCAAATCAGAAACATTAAAAGTAGCACTAACAGTATACTCACCTGGTAAATCGAGTTTGTAGGCATTGTCATTGATCCTTTCTAGCACTTGAAACGGACCATCTCCTCGAGGTAGCAATTTGGAACATCTTTGTGCTGGGAATCGCTCTTTTCTCATGTGTAACCATACCCAATCACCGGGGTCAAAAACCTGCTTGTGACGACCTTTGTTAGCATCAAGTTGGTTAGTGTTTAAAAGAGCCTCCTTCACCTCACTTTTTTTTGCATAAAAATTATTTTGTTTTCTCTCTAATTTTCCCTCATTGATCGAACTCTTCTCTTTCTTCTCTCTCTCACTTGATTCGACCCTTTTCTCTCTTTGTCTCTCTTTTTTCTCATTCTCATTCTCATTCATCTTTTCACTCTCATTCATCTTTTCACTCTCCTTCTTTTGCTCACTCAATTTTTGCAACCTCACTTGGTCTTCATATACTTGTTTTGGCGTCAATGGAGCTAGAGTGATTGTTCGTTGACGGAACGTGAATGAGTACTTGTTGGTGAAGCCATCATGCTGGACTCGCCGGTCAAATAGCCAAGGTCTTCCTAGAAGGAGGTGTCCAGTTTGCATGGGAACCACATCACACAATACCTCATCCTCATACTTGCCAATTCGAAATGATACCAGCACCTGTTTTGTAACCCTCACTTCACCACTATCATTCAACCACTGCAACTTGTATGGATGAGTATGTTTAAGCGTTGGGAGCCCTAGCTTTTCAACCATGGAAGAACTAGCAACGTTAGTGCAACTACCACCATCAATAATAACACTGCATACCTTGTCTTTCACATGACAACGAGTGTGAAAGATGTTATCTCGCTGCACCTCTTCTTCCTCTTCTTTTGCTTGCAAGTTTAAGGCTCGTCTTGTGACTAGTGCAAGCATTTCACCAGATTCTGCCCCAAACTCCTCATCACCCATAGAAGCGTCCTCCAATGGTGGCATGTCATCAAGATCATCTTCCTCTTCGGAATCTATCTCCCCATTATCCCGAAGTACCATAACTCGCTTGTTTGGACATTGGCTAGCTATGTGTCCTCGCCCCTGACATTTGAAGCCTTTTATCTCACTAGAATGGGACGAAGTAGGGGCTGTTTTACCTTGAGGGGTCGTGGCTGGTTTTGGTGTAAAGGATGAAGTAGGTTGGTCTTCTTCCTTCTTTGGATAGTTCGACTGCCAAGGTGTTGCACTTGAATGGTGTGGGCTCGGTCTTGGCTTTGAACTTGTACTACCCCTCTTGAGCTGCCTCTCAACTTTGATTGCCATATGCACAAAATCTTCCAATTCCACATAATGGTGTAGCTCAATTGGATTAGCAATCTCTCGGTTCAACCCATTCAAAAACCTTGCCATGGTTGCCTCCCGATCCTCTTCAACATTGGCTCTAATCATAGCCATCTCCATCTCCTTGTAATACTCATCAACACTTCTGTAGCCCTGACGAAGACCCTGCAACTTAAGGTAGAGATCTCGATAATAATGAGGTGGTACAAACCGTCGCCTCATCACCCTCTTCATGGCCTCCCATGTGTCAATAGGGCGATCTCCACTCCGCCTCCTGTTGATGCACAACTGATCCCACCAAACAATAGCATAATCAGTAAACTCAATGGCAGTAAGTTTTACCTTCTTCATGTCAGAGTAGTTGTGACAATCAAAAACTAACTCCATCTTCTTTTCCCACTCAAGGTATGCCTCAGGATCGCTCTTCCCCTGAAATGCTGGAATTCTCATCTTTATATTTCCTAAATAATCATCTACCTGGTTCCTAGCTTCTCTATCCCGACCATACCTCCTATGGTTACCCGTCGACATCCTATCAAACTCATCATCAGAAACTAACCCTTCCAAATCCCCTTCATTCTCATCCTCCCTTTGGTACATCCTATTCCTCCGTGGCCTCCATTGTGTTCCCTCTTCTACCCTATCCAACCTCTCATGTATCTGCTCACACTCCGCCCTCATCATCCTTCGCATCTCCCCGATTAATGCTTGCATTTGTAGATTCGGAACCTCAGGTGGCGGATTATCATTGCTTGCATCTTTCTCTGGATTTTGTGACATGATAGAGAATCTGCAAAACAATAAGGTTAGACAATTATAGAAAGGACCTCGCTGCACTCCCTCACGTGTTTCACTCAAAGAAAATGGTCACTCAAGTACACTCGTGTTTGCACTCAATGATGGCTTTTACCCTCAAATAAGCTCACACCTCTGCCTTTTTCCACTCTATTTCCTTCTTTAAGCTCTTTGAAAACTAATGAAACGGTAATATGGAGTATTCAAGTAGCAAATCCAACCAAACAACCAAACGAACACCGACGAAAACTGGTGAAAATGACGAAAAAATGAGGATTTTTTTGAACACTTGTGTGGGGTTTTGGCCAAAAGGCCTCTAAACCATAAGGAACAAGAATAGAACAAAAATTTTTAAGAGAGGTTTCCAGACTTTTTTTTTTTTTTTTTTTTTTTTTTTTTTAAATTCGGATCCTCTTGGTTTTCTTCTTCTTTCTTTTCTTTCTTTCTTCTTTTCTTTGATTTCTCAAATGCAGATGCAAGGAACGAATTTGAAAGCAAAAAAATGAATCGGTTTTCACAAGAGAAACAATGGAGACTCAAAAAGAAAAGAGAAACAATGCAGATTCAGATTTCACAAAAAGAAAAGAGAAAACCCAATGCCAATTCGGATTGCACAATAAGAACAAGAGAAACCCAAAGCACATTCGGATTTCACAACAAAACAAGGACAAAGAAATCAAAACACGAGTAGATGATGAATTTTTTTATTTTTTTTTTCTAATATAGAAACACGAATTGAAAGAAAAACACAAAGTAAAGGATAGGCCAAACCGGATGATCCTAATCTCTGATACCAACTGATACGAACCACACCAACACTGTGATGAAACCCGACACCAAATATGGCAGCCACCAAGAACACACGAAATTTGGAATGGTAAACCGCGACCCTATGCTTAGCAAAGCACGAACCTTGGTATGAGGAAGACGCCACAAACGGGGATGGGAATCCGTTTGATAAGTCGGATTGAACGCCACAAGGGATACCCTTGATAAGTTCGGATAGTCTCTTCAAGAACTCAAGAAGAAAACTCACAAATTTTCATTTCATCCAAATCTGATTTTTCCAAATGTTTTCAAGGCCTTATATAGCCGAAAATTACATCAATACAAGCCCCTTTGTCTTCCTAAAAACCGAAATATTAAAGACAAGCCTTTTGTCTTCCTAATGAAACCGAAAAATAAAGACAACCCTTTGTCTTCCTAATGAAAACTGAAATTTAAAGACAACCCTTTGTCTTCCTAATAAAAACCGAAAATTAAAGACAAAAAGGACTCTTGGACTCACACAAGTCAAGTGTTTGACTTTTCACAAAAAAAAAAAACAAAGACTAAATAAAAAATACAAGATGACAAAACGCAAAAGACTCATCAAGCTCCTAAACTGAGTCTTTTGGCTCGCGCCCTCGTCACCAGACCAACTGGAACTAGACTTGGATCTTTAGTCTTGGTGTCCTCATCATCAGTCACTTTAATCAAACCTTAGGTTATACTTAATATTCTTAAACTATAGATTAAACTTAGAAAATCTATAAGTACTACTATGAGTGTCCAAATAATTCCCGGTCTGAACCAAAAATCCATGGTAACAAAGATAACACTAAACATACTATAATACTACTAACATTTAGCTAAGTAAAGTTCTTGGACTCTACAGTTAAGTAGTGTCTACTCCCATCCTTTCTCAACTTTCGATGGAGAAACTCACCGGAGAAAACTTCCATAATTGGAAGCAAAATATCAACATAAAGTTGATTGGTGACAACTCCGAGTTCGTCATGATTGAGGAATCCCTAGAACGAGCATCGTCTCCGTACGTTCTTGATAGCATCGTAAATGCTTGGATAACACCGTCTCCACACGAACGTGATGGAACCGTGAATTCTCGGATGGCACCGTGTCTGCACATTCGTGATCAACTCAACTATGGTCTGACGCAACTCATGAACGAGCTTCAGATTATTGAACCTATCATGGGTGGACCTAGTAAAGGAGGTGAAAATAAGACCACTGATGTTGCTGCGCATCTAGCTAAGGCTGAAGCTAACCAAGCTTCGTCTTCGAAAGTTGGAAACAAGAGGAAATGTGGACAAATAAACAACCCCAAGCCTGCAAAGGCTGCAAAGACGAGTGCACAACCATGTGCACAGACGCCTAAGGGGAAGAACATGAAAAACAAGAAAGGTAAAGATAAATGTTTTCACTGCAAAGAGAAGGGGCATTGGAAACGAGATTGCCCCAAGTTTCTAGCAGCTAAAAACAAAGGTAATGATTATAGTTCATTTATCTTGGAAACATGTGTTTTAGAGAATGATAACTCCGTTTGGATTATTGATTCTGGATCTACTAACCATGTTTGTAACTCTTTACAGCTTCTTGAATCGTGGGAGAAAGTGAACGAAGGCGGCTTAAAGCTTAGAGTTGGGAACGGAGCGTTCATTGCGGTCCAAGCTAGAGGAAGAGCTCGTCTGAAGTTCGGAAATAAATTTTTAATTTTAAAAGATGTATTTTTTATTCCGGATTTTAGTAGAAATTTAATTTCAGTTTCCATGTTGCAATTAGAACGATTTGTTATGACTTTCACAAGTTTTAATATATCTATTTCTTTCAATGGATCACAATTGTGTATTGCATGTTTGGAACACGGGCTTTATATTCTGCGACCTAACGAACCCCTCGCTCTTAACAATGATTTATTCAAAGTAGCTAAACCTAGGACCAATAAACGTCAAAAGACCGATAACAATAATATGACGTATTTATGGCACTTGAGACTAGGTCACATTGGCTATGATAGGATTCAAAGACTTACAAAGGACGGACCTTTGAGGGAACTCACCTTAGGTGAATTACCAGTCTGTGAATCTTGTCTAGAAGGCAAACTGACCAAGCGTCCATTCTCTGCAAAGGGTGATAGGGCCAAAGAACCACTTGGTCTTGTGCATTCAGATGTTTGTGGACCTTTGAATATACAAGCCAGGGGTGGTTTTGAGTATTTCGTCACTTTCATTGATGATTACTCTAGATACTCATGTCTTTACCTAATGCATAGGAAATCAGAAACATTTTCAAAGTTTCAGGAATTCCTAGCAATGGCTCAGAACCAATTAGGTAAAAGGTTAAAGATCTTGCGATCTGATAGGGGTGGAGAATATTTGGATATGCAGTTCCAAGATCATTTAACTGAACTTGGGATTTTATCACAACTTACTGCCCTAGGTACTCCGCAACAAAATGGTGTAGCGGAACGCCGAAACAGAACTTTATTGGAAATGGTTAGATGCATGCTTAGTTACTCAACTCTACCAACTTCGTTCTGGGGACATGCAATTGAAACCGCAAATGACATTCTCAATGTCGTGCCGTCAAAATCAATCCCCAAAACACCTTTAGAACGCTGGAATGGTCGTGAACCTAGTTTACGCCATTATAGAATCTGGGGGTGTCCCGCTCACGTCCTGAGGAAAAAGGAGGGAAAGCTAGAACCGCGAACTGAAGTTTGCATGTTTGTTGGCTATCCTAAAGGTACTTGGGGTGGACTTTTCTACAGTCATTCAGAAAAGAAAGTGTTTACTTCTACAAATGCTACTTTTCTGGAAAATGACTATGTCCAGAACTTTAAACCTCGCAGCAAAGTAGTTTTAGAGGAGATGGTTAAAGAATTGACTCCAACCAATGTTCCATCGTCATCAACGCGTGTTGATGATGAAATTCCCACTCTTCATGTACAACCGACGCAAGTCGATTTAAATGAAGAAAGTACCACTGTTCCTGAGCAAACAGTCACGGAGCCTCGTCGTAGTGGGAGGGTTTCTAGAAACCCAGTTCGCTATGGTTTGGATGGTGAAACCAATATGGTTGTTGGTGACACTAGTGATGATGATCCATTGTCTTTCAAACAGGCAATGGCTAGCCCTGAAAAGGAACTATGGCTTGAAGCCATGAAACAGGAAATGGAGTCTATGTACTCAAATTCCGTCTGGGATCTTGTGGAAGCACCTAGTGACTTTAGGGCCATTGGGTGCAAGTGGATCTACAAGAAGAAACGAGGTGTTGATGGAAATATCGAGACTTATAAAGCTCGATTAGTGGCAAAGGGTTATACCCAAAGAGAAGGCGTGGACTATGAGGAAACTTTTAGTCCGGTAGCCATGCTCAAATCCATTCGCATCCTCCTATCCATAGCAGCCGTTCTCGACTATGAGATTTGGCAAATGGACGTCAAGACAACTTTTCTTAATGGAAAGCTTGACGAGGTCATTTATATGGATTAGCCAGAAGGATTTAAAGTATCTGGACAAGAAGGAAAAGTTTGTAAGTTAAATAGGTCCATCTATGGACTTAAGCAAGCTTCTCGTTCCTGGAATCTTAGGTTTGATGAAATAATCAAAACCTATGGCTTTGAACAAAATATTGATGAACCCTGTGTTTACCAACTGAAGGCAAATCAAATAGTGGTATTCCTGGTTCTTTATGTAGATGATATCTTACTCATTGGAAACAATGTTAAGAAATTATCAGATGTGAAGAATTGGTTGAGCACTCAATTCCAGATGAAGGATTTGGGTGAAGCAAGTTATGTTCTAGGTATCCAGATCATCAGGGATAGAAAGAACAGACTCTTAGCTCTATCTCAAGCAGCTTACATAGATAAAGTGCTTGAACGTTTCTCAATGACAAATTCCAAGAAAGGGCGTCTAACGTCCCGCCATGGAATTCATCTTTCAAAGAAGCAGTCTCCCCAGACTCCTGAAGAGGAAGATGCAATGAGAAAAGTTCCTTACGCATCTGCAGTTGGAAGTCTGATGTATGCCATGTTGTGTACTAGACCAGATATCTGCTATGCAGTGGGAGTAGTGAGCAGGTATCAGTCAAACCCAGGACCGGAACATTGGATAGCAGTTAAGCATATCCTGAAGTATTTGAGACGGACTAGGGATTATATGCTAGTCTACAAGGGTGGTGTTCTGAACCCTGTAGGCTACACCGATTCAGATTTTCAGACTGATGTCGATGACAGGAAGTCTACTTCTGGAATGGTGTTTACTCTTGGGGGTGGAGCTGTGATTTGGAGAAGCGTAAAGCAGTCTGCAATCTCAGATTCCACCATGGAGGCTGAGTACATAGCCGCGTCAGAAGCAGCTAAGGAAATAGTCTGGCTAAAGAAGTTCTATTCGGATCTTGGTGTTATTCTAGAAATGGATAAACCGCTTGTGTTGTTTTGTGACAATACAGGAGCGATAGCCAACTCAAAAGAACCTCGAAGTCACAAGAGGAGTAAGCATATAGAAAGGAAGTATCACATTATTCGAGAATATGTGGCCAGGGGAGATGTGAAGGTTATGAAGATTGCAACTGAAGACAATCTTGCGGATCCGTTTACAAGGACACTACCAGAAGCTACATTTGATAAGCATATCAAGGAGATGGGATTAGTAGAATTAAGGCATTAGTTTCAATTAGTGCAAGTGGGAGTTTGTTGGGGTTTTATGCCCTAATTAAAACCCAAATTCTTTGTAATCTCATTTTATTATCAATAAAAGAATAGAAATCATTTTTTGACTTGGTCAATCACTTTGCTCACATGTTTTATTTTCATGATTATTTATTTAATATAAACTTCTATTAAATCCCGAGCATATAGCTAATCTTATTTATAGTGACGTAATCACAGTGGAATATAAATATGATTATATGTTCAAAAATAAGTTAGTCCTAAGATTAGTCAGTGCACCGGATTTACACTGACTTGCCAATCTACGATATGATCTACTTACACATTACAGTGTTATGTTCTTTCCAGAACATTAGCAAAGTAGATAAGATCGGATGTATTTGTTACATCGGACAGGACCGATATTGACAGTTGATAAGATAAGTAAACATACCGTTATTATCTATTCTAGTCATATCATATAGTTGACCATAGGTCAATTCAATCTCAATTCTGAGTGGTTAGTATTCTAACTGATTGTATTATTTGAGTTCTTTGACTTGTTCGTTACCAGCTTACCCTACGGACTAGCCCATACTTACATCTTGGGAACTCGGTAGTATAATTGAGTGGGAGTGTTAATCATAGATATGAACATCTATAGCTTCTGATGAAGAAGTGAAACGATGGTTTCCTTTTAGTTTGGTTCAAGGTGTTAAATGATAGAGATCTCATTTCAGTAATTAAATTAGTTTACTGAAATATCATTTACAAGGAACTAAGTGTTTTAAGGATAAAATACAATGAGGGGTAAAACGGTATTTTAGTCCTATCTCATTGTAGACCGTCTATAGAGGATTGAGTGACAATTATGGTTGTAACAATGGATAATTAATAGCGTATCTATATTTGTTATAGAGCGTTCTATGAATTCAAGAGTGCAATTCCAAGTCTATAGTGGAGTCACGAGGAATTAATAAGTTAGTAAATTTATTTGTTAGATTCATGATAACTTATTGGAGCTTGATTTCATAGGCCCATGGTCCCCATTGTACCTTGGATAAAATCATCTAGATAGTCTCAATTAATTGATTTAATCATCAATTAGAATTATCAAAGTTGACCAGGTCAATTTTGGATAGTTTCACAGAGTTGTGTAATTTTGAGAAGAAAAGAGAAATTATGGCTGATTTATTAATTAAGATAAATTGGTATCTAAATTAATAAATAAATTTAAATCAAGGTTCAAATTATAAATAATTAATTTGATAAAGAATTTAAATAATTATTTAATTAATTAAATCAATAGAAAATAACACAGGCCTTGATTTTAAGTCCAATGGGCTATAATCAAATGGGAAATTTCACGGGCCTATAGCCCATGATAATTTCGACCTAGGGCTTCAAAATGGCTGTTATTTTATTGATTTTTTAATTAAATTAAATGGCCTAATTGAGTCTATAAAAGGAGTGCTTATAGAGAAGTCAAAAAAGAGGGTTTTTTTGATAAGTCAGATTTTCTGATAGTTTTATATTCTCTCTAAACACAAGTCCTTTTCTAAGCCTCTTTGTATTTTCTCTTCTTCTCTCTATATCTATCTCATGTGTTGAGAATTGCCCACACTAGTCTAGGCGGTTCTAAGGATACATTGGAAGATCGTGAAAAAAATAGAAGATCGGTTCAGTTTCTTGATAATACTCTGCGACAGAGAGGATACAAGAGTTAGAGAAACTAAAGGAAGGACTCTTAATTCCGCTGCGTATACTGTAAGTATTATATTGTTTGTTTCTCTTTGAATTCAATTTAGAAACATGTTTTAGGCTATCTCGTATTAATTTGTTTAATATCAGATATACATGAAAATAAATAAAGATCCTGTATAAGTTTTTCCAACAGTTACTCACAGCAGTAACTAATGGTTACCCAGGTTACTCAATCACCAATAACCATTACTCGCTAAATCTCAACTTAGCTATAAAATTCCCGAGGTACCCCTAGGCTCCTCCCGAGCCGGCTATAGAATTCCCGTTGTGACTCTTAAGTTAAGTTTGCTCTCTAGGACCGTCTCGGCACGTGCATCACATTAATAACACCACACACACGTGGTACAAATCACGGAATACAATTATCACATATTAATACAGTTATGCCCAACATGGCCAAAATTACAATTATGCCCTTCTAACACAATCCGGGCCTACATGCATACTAATATACATAGTCATGCATCTCAAATAATCAAATAGTCACATAACACGCTTTAAATTATAACCATGCATTTAACTCATAAAATCACACATAAATCCCAACATGCCCTCCTGGCACACTAATCAAGGCCCTTAAGCCTTAATAGCGATTTTGGGTCGTTACATAGTTCTTCCATGGTTGAAAAGCTGGGGCTCCCAATGCTTAAACATCCTCGTCCATACAAGTTGCAGTGGTTGAATGATAGTGGTGAAGTGAGGGTTACAAAACAAGTTTTGGTATCATTTCGAATTGGCAAATATGAGGATGAGGTATTGTGCGATGTGGTTCCAATGCAAGCTGGACACCTCCTTCTAGGAAGGCCTTGGCTATTTGATCGCCGAGTCCAGTAGGATGGCTTCACCAACAAGTACTCATTCACGTTCTGTCAACGAACAATCACTCTAGCTCCATTGACGCCAAAGCAAGTATATGAAGACCAAGTGAGGTTGCAAAAATTGAGTGAGCAAAAGAAGGAGAGTGAAAAGATGAATGAGAGTGAGAAAAAAGAGAGACAAAGAGAGAAAAGGGTCGAATCAAGTGAGAGAGAAAAGAAAGAGAAGAGTTCGATCAATGAGGGAAAATTAGAGAGAAAAAAAAATAATTTTTATGCAAAAAAAAGTGAGGTTAAGGAGGCTCTTTTAAACACTAACCAACTTGATGCTAACAAGGGTCGTCACAAGCAGGTTTTTGACCCCGGTGATTGGGTATGGGTACACATGAGGAAAGAGCGATTCCCAGCACAAAGACGTTCCAAATTGCTACCTCGAGGAGATGGTCCATTTCAAGTGCTAGAAAGGATCAATGACAATGCCTACAGACTCGATTTACCAGGTGAGTATTCTGTTAGTGCTACTTTTAATGTTTCTGATTTGAGTCCTTTTGATGCAGGTGAAGATTTAAGGACAAATCCTTCTCAAGAGGGTGTGGGGGGGATGATGAGGACACCAAGACTAAAGATCCAAGTGTAGTTCCAGTTGGTCTGGTGACGAGGGCGCGAACCAAAAGACTCAGTTTAGGAGCTTGATGAGTCTTATTGTATTTTGTCATCTTGTATTTTTTATTTAGTCTTTGTGTTTTTTTGTGAAAAGTCAAACACTTGACTTGTGTGAGTCCAAGAGTCCTTTTATCTTTAATTTTCGGTTTTCATTAGGAAGACAAAGGGTGTCTTTAATTTTCGGTTTTCATTAGGAAGACAAAGGGTTGTCTTTAATTTTCGGTTTTCTTTAGGAAGACAAAGGGCTGTCTTGATGTAATTTTCGCCTATATTAGGCCTTTGTAAACGTTTGGGAATGGCAGATTGTGATGAAATGGAATTTGTGAGTTTTTCTTCTTGAGTTCTTGAAGAAACTATTAGAACTTATCAAGGGGTTCCTTGTGGCGTTCAACCTGACTTATCAAACGGATTCCCATCCCCGTTTGTGGCGTCTTCCTCATACCAAGGTTCGTGCTTGGCTAAGCATTGGGTCGCGGTTCTTCATACCAAATTTCGTGTGTTCTTGGTGGCTGCCATATTTGGTGTCGGGTTTCACCACAATCGTTGGTGTGGTTCGTATCACTGTGCCTCATATATGTTGAGAGAGGATGTCGCATTTGGTGGGAAGTGGCATCACAGACTAGGGATGTTACTACTCTGGATTGGGATGGATTCAAGGACCTGTTTAGTCAGAAGTATTATAATGTCGCCGTCAGGGCAGCAAAAGTAAATGAATTTGTGGGGTTGGTTCAGGGCAACATGACGGTTATAGAGTATGCCCTGATGTTCGATAGACTTGCGAAGTTTGTGCCTACATATGCAGCTAGGTAGGACAAGTTTATCAGAGGGCTTAATGCTATGATAGCCCAAGATGTGAGGATTACAACAGTACCTAGGGGGACGACTTATGCCCAGGCTGTAGAGAAGGCTCTTACCGCTGAGGAAGCAGAGAACAAGATCTGGAGGGAGAATGCTGCGAGACGGGAGGTTCACAGGATGGTGCCACCATATTCAGGATCTGGTAGGGGTGGGGGCCCCAGTGATCTGAAGAGAAATACCCCTGACACTTCGACTGCTACTGGTCTTGATAGGAGGGGTCGGGGTGTTCAGGGAGGCGGTGACACATGGAGGAGTTACCCTGAGTGCACGAGGTGTAGAAAACGCCATCCGGGCGAATGTCGGGCTAAGGCCTATTATGTATGTGGGGTGGTGGGACACCTCAAGAAGGATTTCCCAACAGTGAATAAAGGGGAAGATGGGAAGGTGGACAGTTTGACTCTAGCTCGGGTGTTCACCTTGACACAGGCAGAGATCGAGGCTAGTCCCTCGATGATGACAGGTTAGCTTTCTAGCACTGGCTCTCCTCTTACTGTATTGATTGACTCTGGTGCTACACATTCATTTGTTTCTAGTAAGGTGATTGATAGACTTTGTAGACCTAGTGAGTACTGTACTGCGGGTTTTGGGACTATATTGCCTACAGGGGAACTAGTAGTTTCTAGGAGGTGGATTAGAGAACTGTCAGTGATGGTTGATGGTAGGGAGTTATCAGTAGACTTGATTGAGTTGGGTATGGAGGACTTTGATATGATTTTTGGTATGGATTGGCTGGTTAGATACTGAGCTACTATTGATTGTAGGAAGAAGATGGTGACCTTTGAACCGGAGGGGGAGGATCCTTTTGTTTTTGTGGGTGCAGTATGTGGACCCCGCGTACCCGTGATATCAGCGCTGAGAGCCAGGGATTAATTACAGGGAGGATGTATAGGTTTCCTGGCTAGTGTGGTGGATACTACCAGAGTGTTTCCAGCAGGGCTGGAGGAGACCAGATTAGTTTGTGAGTTCTTGGATGTGTTCCCTGAGGATTTACCAGGACTGCCGCCGCACAAGGAGATTCAATTCATTATTGAGTTAGCGCTAGGGACAGAGCCAGTGTCGAGGGCACCATATAGAATGGCACCGGCAGAACTGAAGGAATTGAAGATACAATTACAGGAGCTTCTGGATTTGGGGTTCATCAGGCCTAGTTTTTCGCCATGGGGCACTCCGGTTCTGTTTGCGAAGAAGAAGGACAGGACTCTGAGAATGTGTATAGATTATAGAGAATTGAACAAGTTGACCATCAAGAATAAGTACCCTCTACCAAGGATCAATGACTTATTTAATCAGCTACAGGGAAGGACGGTATTCTTGAATATTGATCTTCGATCTGGTTATCACCAGCTGAGGATCAAGGACGAGGATATACCGAAGACGGCCTTTCGAACGAGGTATGGGCACTATGAGTTTCTGGTCATGTCCTTTGGTTTGACCAACGCCCCAGCAGCCTTCATGGACTTAAGGAACAGGGTGTTCAAGGACTTCTTGGATCAGTTCGTCATTGTGACGCCCCACATCACTATGGATGCTTTCTGGAATGACGACTGGCCCTACAAACCAAGACAAGTCTTTCCAGCGTGCTTTTTCCTCACTCGCACACTTCCTGGGAAAACTTCTCAGGAGGTCACCCATCCCTAGATTACTCCAGGCCAAGCACGCTTAACCATGGAGTTCTCAAGTGGTGGGCTACCGAAAAGAAGATGCACCTTCCTGATATAGGTAGTACCCATCAATCCATTTAAGCCCTCTTCAACTGTGTAGTCTCATACCTACACAGTCTTAGAATCATTACACTTGACCTTCCCAGGCGGTGTGGGATTGCACAGCTTACCCGGTCTTTCCCCTTACGGATCACGTGATTTTGACTGTCACAATCACCCCCCCTTACGGGCCCGACGTCCCCGTCGGCCACACTTCCGGCTGGGTCAAGGCTCTGATACCATTATGTGACGCCCCGCATCACTATGGCTGCTTTCTGGAATGACGACTGGCCCTACAAACCAAGACAAGTCTTTCCAGTGTGTTTTGTCCTCACTCGCACACTTCCTGGGAAAACTTCCCAGGAGGTCACCCATCCCTAGATTACTCCAGGCCAAGCACGCTTAACCATGGAGTTCTCAAGTGATGGGCTACCGAAAAGAAGATGCACCTTCCTGATATAGGTAGTACCCATCAATCCATTTAAGCCATCTTCAATTGTGTAGTCCCATACCTACACAGTCTTAGAATCATTACACTTGACCTTCCCCAGGCGGTGTGGGATTGCACAGCTTACCCGGTCTTTCCCCTTATGGATCACGGGATTTTGACTGTCACAGTCATTGTCTTCATCGACGACATTTTAGTGTACTCCAGTTCAGAGGCAGAGCACGAGCTACATCTTCGACAGGTCTTGCAGAGGTTAAGATAGCACCGATTGTACACCAAGTTTAAGAAGTGTGAATTTTGGCTACCAGAAGTGACATTCCTTGGATACATTGTTGGTGAAGGTGGGATTAAGGTGGATCCATCTAAGGTGGAGGCAGTTAGAGATTGGCCGAGGCCAAGAAACGCCTCAGAGGTTCAGAGTTTCCTCGGGTTAGCAGGTTACTACAGACGGTTCGTGGAAGGGTTCTCGAAGATTGCTACACCGATGATAGAATTGATACGGAAGAATCTGAAGTTCGTCTGGTCAGACAAGTGTGAGAACAATTTTCAAGAGTTGAAGTGGCGACTTATTACTGCACCTGTGCTGAGTCTTCCTTCAGAGGAAGGAAAGTTTGTGGTTTATTGTGACGCGTCGAGGTTGGGTTTGGGCTATGTGTTGATATAGCTTATGCATCACGACAGTTGAAGGAGTATGAGCAACGATATCCTACCCATGATTTGGAATTAGCAGGGGTGGTATTCGCACTGAAGGTTTGGCTACATTATCTGTATGGGGAGAAGTGCAAGATATGCACCGATCATAAGAGTTTTAAGTACTTCTTCATGCAGAAGGAACTGAACATGAGACAGAGGCGTTGGCTGGAGTTGGTAAAGGACTATGACTGTGATATTCTCTACCACCCAGGGAAAGCCAATATAGTGGCAAATGCATTGAGCTGGAAAGGCTCAAGGCAGTTGTTTAGTTCCACCTAAATATCGAGAGAGTTAGCTGATGAGATGGCCAGAGCGAGGATAGAGTTGGTGGTGGGCTGGTTGGCCAACATTACTTTGCAATCAACCTTGCTAGAGCGGATTATGGAGGGTCAACTGGTGGATGCACAGTTATTGGAGGTTAGAGAGAATGTTTAAGCGGGAGCAACTAAAGACTATTCTATTTCTGAGGCTGGTTTACTACGGTATCAGGGTCGGATTTGTGTTCTGGCTGATGTGGGGATCAGACGAGAGATATTGGATGAATCGCATACTACGTCGTACTCACTTCATCTGGGTACCACAAAGATGTATCAGGATTTACGAACGTTGTATTGGTGGCTCGGGATGAAGAAGGGTGTGGTGGAGTACGTGGCCAGGTGTTTGACCTGTTAGCAGGTGAAAGCTGAGCATCAGCGACCAGCAGGGTTGCTTCAGCCTTTGGGTGTTCCCGAGTGGAGATGGGAGGATACTACAAGGGACTTTGTGGGAGGTTTACCTAGGACAGTGGGGCTTCATGACTCGATGTGGGTGATAGTGGACAGATACACCAAGTGAGCTCATTCTCTTCCAGTGAAGGCGACTTATACAGTGGATCAGTATGAAGAGTTATATGTGAGGGAGATTGTACGTCTCCACAGGGTTCCTAAGTCTATAGTGTCAGACCGGGATCCTATCTTTACCTCCAAGTTTTGGGGTAGTTTGTAGAAGGCTATGGGGACTCAGCTGAAGTTCATCACGACCTTTCATCCTCAGACTGGTGGACAGTCTGAGAGAACGATTCAGGTGTTGGAGGATATGATTAGGGCATGCGTGATCGATTTTGAGGGATATTGGAGTAAATATCTCCCATTGATTGAGTTCTCATACAACAACAGTTATCAATCAACGATTGGAGTGGCTCCAAATGAGATGTTATATGGGAGGAGGTGTAGATCGCTCATTCATTGGGATGAGATGGGTGAGAGGAAGTATTTGGGGCCAGACATGGTCCAGAAGACCAATGAAGCTATTGAGAAGATCCAGGCTAGAATGCTTGCTTCACAGAGCAGGCAGAAAAGATACGCTGATCCTAAGCGTAGGGACGTGGAGTTTCAGGTTGGGGACCACGTATTTCTGCGAGTTTCACCATTGCGAGGGGTGAGGAGATTTGGAAAGAAGGGCAAGCTGAGCCCTAGATTCATTGGACCTTTTGAGATCCTGGAAAGGATCGGACAGGTGGCTTATAGGTTAGCCTTGCCACCATCGTTGTCGAGAGTTCATGACGTATTCCATATTTCCATGCTCCAGAAGTACGTCTCAGATATGACATATGTGTTGATGTATGAAGATTTGGAATTGCAGACTGATTTGTCTTATGAGGAGCGACCGCTTCAGATCTTAGACAGGAAAGATAAGGTTCTACGGAACAAGACGATTCCTCTGGTGAAAGTTTTATGGAGGAATAGTGGGGTCGAGGAAGCGACCTGGGAGCTTGAGCCAGCAATGCGGGATCAGTATCTCAAGTTATTCAGGTAAAATTTTGAGGACGAAATTTTCAATAGGAGGGGATAGTTGTAACGACCTAAAATTTGCTAATAAGGTTTAAGGACCTTGATTAGTGTGTCGGGAGGGCATAATTGGTTTATGTGTGATTTAAATGATGAAATGCATGATTATGTGATAAGCATGCTTATATGATTATATGGATGTATGAAGTGCATGTTTATGAGTATTAATAAGCATGTGGGCCCTATTTAGCTTATAAGGGCATATTTGTAATTTTGGCCCGTTGAGGGCATAAATGTGATTTTTTATGGTAAATTGTTAAGACCACATTATTATGTGGATGTTTTTGCAGCATATGGCTCGAGGCGATCCTAGTGAGTGGTTTAGCGAAATAGTCACGACGGGGATTTATACCCGGCTCGGGGGAGCCTGGGGGTATTTCTAGGAATTTTGGAGATATATTGGAGATTTTTAGACATTGGGGAAAATAATTGGTGATTAATTAGATGACGGGATTTAAGTAGTAAATAATAGGTACACTTGAGGAATTAGCGGGAATTGGGAGTAAATGACCAAAACACCCCTAGAGTAATTAAAAGGCTTGGGTTTAATTGGGAGGGTAGAAGAGTCTTTTGCTCATTAAGGGGAATAACTGATATATTCTGTTCATTTGGACTTTAGTGGAAAATTGTAGAAGGGTTAGAAGCTGTGAAGGAAAGAAAAAGAAGGAAAAACAGAGCACTCAACTTACCTCTCTCTCTCTCTCTCACATGATTTGCTCTCTCTCTCTCACCCTTTCTTCTGGATTTTGAAGCTGAGAACTCAGAGAAAGTTGAGGCTAGGTCTTGGGACTTTGATTCTTGGTGTAGCTAAGAGGTTCAACATGAATTAGTTTCCAAGTTAAGGTAAGGTTTAAGGTTGTTTTTGAGATTTCTGAGTTTTGTTGAGGTTGATCTCTGAACTTGAATCTTGAATGGGAATTTTAAGGACTTAAGCTTGGGGATTGGAGGAACTAAAGTTTGGAAGGACATTGAAGGCAACCTAGGGTCGAATTCACTCAATTGAGGTAACAATTTCTGATCTTGTTTGTCTGGGTTTTCTGGTTTTCAGATGAAGTTCTTGAGCTTCAAGCTCAATTTTGGTTTTCTGTGTTTGATGATGCTATTGGCTAAGTTTTTTGATGTTGTTAGGTGGTATGGATGAGATATAGTGAGTTATAGATTTAATTTTGAGTTTGGTTGAGGTTTGGGTTAGATATATGGAGCTTTGGCTGGGGATAGTTCGAAGGAAAAACCCATAATTTTTTAATGTTCTGGTTGTAGCGCTGTAGCGCTAGGCTTCGTTTTCTGAGGGCTGGGTTTCTGACTGTAGCGCTGTAGCGCTCCTCTTGTGGCGTTGTAGCGCTACCCTGTCTCTAGAACTTGGTTTTGGGGATTTCTTTTAGGGTTTTTGCTTGGGGGTTAGAGGGTCGATTCCACCACCCCGTTTGGTGGAATTGGGCTTCCTGAGAGCTCGGGATTGGTCCTGAGGTGGGGTTAAGGAATTGAATTTTAATGAGGGTTCTATTTTACAGTTGTGACTAGGTGTATGCTAGGGCTCAGACGGGATCGTGCTCGAGGGCGTCTCTGTTAAAACAAAGCATTTGGAATCAAAGGTAAGAAAACGCACCCGTGTGTGATTGTTGGGACTAAGGGCTCCCTATATTTGAATGTGATTGTTGTATAATTATGACATGCCATGTGAGCATGAATTTAATGGCCTAAGAGTGCCGGAAATTATATTTGCGCATAGGACGCGGCTCGGCCATTGGTAGATGAGGTTAATTAAATAATCACTAGGCTTGGCCTAAGCGAGCCGAAGATAGTGGGTTAAATAGAGGGTGCGGCCTAAGGGCGTCGACCCTAAGTACTGTATGATGAATGTGTTAGGAGTGTGTCCTAAAAGCATGTAAAGACATTTGTTTTTTCTGTGAATAAATAAATACAATGGTTTATTATTATTGTCATATTTAGATTGTTAAATTATTGTTTGAATAATTTTGTAAATATCAGAAAAATTCCATATTCATTATTGAGGATGTGATCTTGTATTAGTACGAGAGAATTAAGATCACATGAATGAATAAAAATAGTCAACAACAACAAATTAAAGTTATTGAATTCTTTAATTGGAGTTGTAAGTACGGTTTACTGAGTATCATAATGATACAAATAATCTAGATTCGGATTATTGATGTGGTAAGACATCTCGGTAAAGGTGCTTTATATAATATGATTATTTATGACATGGACAGATATGAATTAAAGTCTTTATCCAAAAACCATTTAACAATAAAGACTTGTAATTCATATCATAACTGATGATTATTTATAGATCAACCTAAATCCTGAGTGTTCATGAACTCCTGTTCATGTTTATTAAATCTTTTGATTCATTCGTTAAGGTCTCTTCAAAGAATGAGGCTAATGACTTTTGTTTTGGAGATTTAATATCATGGATGGCTGAGAACATGTATCAACAATACAGAATCTAATCTTTCCTAACGGATCGTATATTAGTTCCCTTAAGGGTTAATTCTGGAACTGAATGATTTTGACCTCAAATCTATAATTAGATTATAGATTAATTATTCACTAGTGAATTAATGGTACTTAAGGAATAAGAAGTAAATTAGAAAGGTTAAATGGTAATTCTCCCATTCTGATTTATGAACTAATTAATTAGATGGTTGAACTATTGTAAGATGGTTATATCAATGGACGACTTAAGAAAAAGATTTATGTAAAAGTATATCTATAACATAAAGAGTACAATTCTGAATTTATAGTGGAGTAATATCAGAATTAATAAATTAACTATTATAATTAAAGAGTTTAATTATTTAGTTTCAATTTATTGGAGCTTAATATTATAGGTCCATGGTCCCCGAAATGGCTCAAACAATCACTGTCAAAGGCAAATACAAAAATGGGCAAAAAGGACTTATGTGGTAAGTAAAATATTTTTCTATGTATCAAACATAATTATTGTTTAATTATGTGTAATTAATTAATTAAGAATTAATTAATTATTTGATTTATCAAAAGTATAATTAATTTTGAATTAATTTATTTTTGGGATTTTTGGTATTTAAATAATAATAAAAATTGGGAAAAATCACATGCCTGCACAGACACTGTGCTACACGCATAAGAGATGGACTTAGTCTCTTGATTCCACAATTTTAGTTATTTAAATATTAAATAAATAATGAGATATTTTAATATGATT
This sequence comes from Humulus lupulus, assembly GCF_963169125.1. Taxonomy (NCBI): domain Eukaryota; kingdom Viridiplantae; phylum Streptophyta; class Magnoliopsida; order Rosales; family Cannabaceae; genus Humulus; species Humulus lupulus. The sequence continues at coordinate 159,849,123 of NC_084802.1, read as the reverse complement.
AAAATATTATTATTTAAACAAAAATCTGATAACTGATCAGTTATTTTGAATTTGTTTAAAATAACAAATATTTTAATATATTGGATATTATTAAGTATTGGATATCAGTTTTCACAGAACGTAATTTTTCAGGGATAGAAAAATATCTAGGATTCTCTCAGAGAAAAAAGAACAGTGACAAAAACAAAGGTCATTGTTCTTCACAAAACCTAGGTCCAAACTTTATCAGATCTCATGTGTTGAGAACATCTGATAAATAGTTATTGCATATTATTTGTATAGCGAGCCTACACTCGTTCTTTGTGTGCCTGAGAACATTTTGGAAGATCTTGGTGTGAGATCTCAAGGATTCAGCCATACGAAAAGATAGCAGCAAGGAATGACCTGAGGTAATTTTTCTATTCTTGTCCTTGATTCAATATATATATGAGTGTGAAGAAGTAGATCTAGAAATCTTATGGGATTAATCTGACAATTTGATTGTTGTTCTGCTGCGCATAATCTCTGATTTGATCAATAAAAACCAACAGAATGTTGATATGTTATTATTGTTGTCTGATGATTATAACTTGTTTAATACTGGGATGATTGGTTTATAAATAATTGTTTGACCTCTCTGAGTAAATGGTTGTTATGGCGTGTTGATTACCTGGTTAACAGCCTTGTGGATTATTTGTTTGTCTGTATCGTTTATGCTCTGCACTATGGTTTTCTTGTTGGGTCTTAGCTCACGAGTGCTACGTGGTGCAGGTAAAGGCAAGGGAAATGTGGATCATTCCTGAGTTGGAGAGCTCTGGGGCAGAATGTACAAAGTCAGTTGATCGGTCGTCACGGCCGAGGAATGGTACAGGGACAGGAGAACCTAAAGTGCATATTTTTCCATTAGAGTGGCTTGTGGTTGTACATAAACTTTGAAATTTTGTAAAATGTCCTTTAAAACCTATTTTGGGATCCCATGTATTAAACATTTATTTTAATGAGAAATTTCTTGTTTATGACCAAAATCTTTTAACCCTAACCTAAATTACGACTTTAGGGTCATGTTTTCAACTATATGACTTGATTAGCAAGTTTTGCACCTTTATAATCATACAGTGTAGCGACCTTGGTTATTGAGGGTGTTACACTAAAACCTATAAAAAAAACTAGTGTTTGTCATCTTGTTTCAACACTCACTTAACATTCCTTTTATAGACTCATTTAGGTCATTTATTTAATTAAAAAATCAATAAAATAATAGGCAATTAACAGCCCTATGTCGAAATTATCATGGGCTTTAGGCCCATAAATTTTTTCATTTAATTATAAGTCCGTTGGACTTAAAATCAAAACCTGTATTATTTTCTATTGATTTAATTAATTAAATAATTATTTAAATCCTTTATCAAATTAATTATTTATAATTTGAACTTTGATTTAAATTTATTTATTAATTTAGATACCAATTTATCTTAATTAATAAATCTGTCATAATTTCTCTTTTCTTCTCAAAATTACATAACTCTGTGAAACTATCCAAAATTGACCTGGTCAAATTTTGATAATTCTAATTGATAATTAAATCAATTAATTGAGACTATTTAGATGATTTTATCCAAGGTATAGTGGGGACTATGGGCCTATGAAATCAAGCTCCAATAAGTTATTATAAATCTAACAAATAAATTTACTAACTTATTAATTCCTCATGACTCCACTAAAGACTCAGAATTGCACTCTTGAATTCATAGAACGCTCTATAACAAATATAGATACGCTATTAATTATCCATTGTTACAACCATAATTGTCACCCAATCTTCTATAGACGGTCTACAATGAGATGGAACTAAAATACTGTTTTATCCCTCATTGTATTTTATCCTTAAAACACTTAGTTTCTTGTAAATGATACTTCAGTAAACTAATATTAATTACTGAAATGAGATCTCTATCATTTAACACCTTGAACCAAAATAAAAGGAAACCATTGTTTCACTTCTTCATCAGATGTTATAGATGTTCATATTTATGATTAACACTCCACTCAATTATACTACCAAGTCCCCAAGATGTAAGTATGGGCTAGTCCGTAGGGTAAGCTGGTAACGAACAAGTCAAAGAACTCAAATAATACAATCAGTTAGAATACTAACTACTCATAATTAAATTGACCTATGGTCAACTATATGATATGACAAGAATAGATAAAAATGGTATGTTTACTTATCCTATTAACTGTCAATGTCGGTCCAGTCTAATGTAACAAATACATCTGATCTTATCTACTTTGCTAATGTTCTGGAAAGAACATAACACTACAATGTGTAAGTAGATCATATCATAGATTGACAAGTCAGTGTAAATCCTGTGCACTGACTAATCTTATTACTAACTTTTTTTGAACATATAATCATATTTATATTCCACTGTGATTACGTCACTATAAATACGATTAGATATATGCTCGGGATTTAATAGAAGTTTATATTAAACAAATAATCAAGAAAATAAAACATGTGAGCAAAGTAATTGACCAAGTCAAAAAATAATTTCTATTATTTTATTGATAATAAATGAGATTACAAAGAAATTAGGTTTTAATTAGGACACAAAACCCTAACAATAATTGCATAAAATTTGCAGTAGCAACGAAATAAAAATGATTCATCGAACTAATGAGTCGCTATTCATATTGACACATCAAATATCACCAAACATTCAAGTTCAAGAGTTCCTGTATTCAATCATTTTCCTTCTTCCTTTTATTTGCTTATCTTCAATGGAAGTTTTATTCACTAAATATAACTTAATTTTTGGTCTAATCCTTTATTTGATACAAGGGATTTTTTTTTATAAAATCAAGGTTCCCGAGAGATATAGATCTACTACTTTAAGACTTGTTTCAAAAATCAATAATTTTGTGAAAACACAGACAAAAGGCTAATATTTAAATAGAAGAAAAGAGATTTTATGTGATCTGGATTTTGCCTATAAAAAGAAACTCACCACCTCATTTACTCCAAGTCGAAGCTTGAAGTTTTAAGTTTAGGTTTTCTTGATATTTACTCCACACTCTATGCAAATATTCTCTCAAATACACCTACCAAAATAAAAACCTTCAACGGACCGATACATATATTGAATGCTTGTACGAGAAGGTCAATGTTTGAGATCATTACGAATCCTAAGCCAATTGCTCATTTGCCATGAGCATCAGTTGAAGTTTCAGATGTTGTAAATTTTGTGCATTAATTCTCATTTATCCTTACTTTATCCACATGAGATTTTTTGGCAAATTTCTCATCCATATTAAACCCTCCAAGATATTGTGTCCCTTAGGAAACGAATCCCTAAAGAGATGTATACAAACTACTTATCAGCAATGATTGAATTTAGCTCTCAAGCTCAACAATGTTCTTAGATTTCACCCCTGGCATAGAGATGAGATTTTGTACCAAGAATATTTATATATATATATATAAAAAACATTATTATTAATATATGTTCATTACTAGCACCTCCAAAGATAACTAGGTGAGCTCAAGTGGTGATGTTTATATCTCGTGTGATGTTGGGTGCAATTTACATGTTCAAATAGGAGTAACTTGTAAAAGTGCATTGTAAACCTGAGCCTCCTATTGAAAAATAAACCATTTTTTTTCAATTAAAACAATTTCCCAAGTGTCAGAAACTAATTTAGCTCTCAGGGGTTGTTTAGTAAGTAAGAATCTGGAGACGGGAATAAAAATCTAAACACTTTCTTATGTTTGGTACTGAGTTTGAATTTTTCCAACCTGAAAACTGTACTCCAAAAGTTTTAACTTTTCCTGATTCTAGATTCAAATGAAACTCATCAAACAAATGGTTTTTCAGATACTTAGTAATGTGAAAAATTTCAAAATTATTATTATTTTTTAAAATATCTTAAACCAATAAATTTTTAATTAATAACTTATTTTATTTTTGAAGCTTATAATATAAAAACAAATATTCATATATCCAACTATAAAATGATGTTTGCTTATTTAAAGAAATTGATATTTAAAGTTTTTCTATCATTACTTTAGCTTTTAAAATAATAAATAAAATATAATTAAAAAAGTAAAAGTATTTTTTTTATTTTAAAAAATTATAGTTGATTCTAGTATTTAATAATTGTATTATGTTAAAAAAATACTTTGAGAAAAAATGTTTATAAATTATAATCTAATAAAAAATTAGTAATTTTTTAAAATATTATTCACTATTTATAATTATTATTTATTATTTTGATCAAATAATTATTATATTAATTTTATGAAAATATGAAAACTTGACAGATTCTTATCCACAACCAAACAAAAAATAATATTATCAGGAATCATAGATAAAATTCCAGTACACAATCAAACACAGTAATGCAAGTTTCCAGACTATCAGATTACCCTCTTAAACTTTCTTGGTAATATAAAAACTATGAACTCCTCATACCAAACAACTCCTTAACTCCTTAGTTTCAAAATGTTCGGGTCATGAAAGGAGCAATATAATGCTCAAATCTTTTAGCAAATTTTCTATTAATACATAATTTACAATGCATGTTTAGGCAAAAGAAAATACATATAAGGCCCAAAATAATAATAATAAAAAAAAGGAGCTCCCGTTCATGTAAATACATACACATCTCACGCTTTATTAACATCTATCTACAGTCGCAAGCACTTGATCCAACTCCCAACTACAGAATGATCACTCACTTTTATTGTTACACACTCGGTCCACTTTTTCTCATCACGACAAAGTTTTAAATAATGAGAAATAATTTACCTTTCAAATTCCCTGGCCATCACAGAACTCCTAAGCAGGGTCGGCCCTGATATATTTTAGGACCCAATAAAATTAAATTTAAGGGTCCATAACTTTTTAAAGATTTATAAATTTTAGTAATATATATATATATAATAATTTTTATAAAATTGAGGAATAGGGTTTGGCCCGCCTTAGTCCTAAATTCAGACTCTTAACTTGAATAGCTCTGACATGGATCATCAACCATCTTCCAATCCTTTAAACTTGGCAGCAGCTACAAAAAGAGGTAACACTGCTTAAGAGCAGTCTCAGCAATTCCAGATGTCATAAGCTGCACTGGCATCAGAAAGTGTAACCAGTAAATATAACTAGGTGTATCCATCCATATGTTCTCATTAAGATCATGGATTTCAAACTTCTAAATAGAAGAGAGATCTCAGTTTTGTACGTTTTTGAGAAGATTACCTTGCAGAATCTATAGTTGATTTAACCAATATCACATGTATTGGGCCAGCCACTGTTTACACATATCAAGTACAGGAAGCGCATTTGCATGTAATGCCTGCAAATTGAATCGAAAAGCACACCAAAATCAAACACAAATTATGTCAAGTAATAAGCAGAAACCAAAGACTTGAAACAATTTAGCCTATGAAAAATGTGAAATGTCAAGCCACCACCTCCCCTGAATCTGACGGGGAAAACAGCTACTCACACAAGTCTTGACTCACCAACCCATCCCATCCCTCCCAATCTTTTTAATATTAGCATATAATACATTATCTGACATCTTGGTAAGGCCAAATTATCTTAAAAGTTGGAGTGATCAGCCTTGTGCCCAAGAAGTTCATTGGCTCTGGCCCTGCAACTCAACAGCTGCAGCATAATACAGCCTATACTTGTATAAAAGGTTCCTTCTCTAACAAAATATACAAACACAAAATTAATTGAAGATATTTTACAAATATTCCAGATACTAATAGTACTATCCGAAAGATTTTCCAATTAACAAGCAAAAATGTCACTGCTTGATTTTTTGGCCAATGATAATGACTTCTAGCATTCTAATCTCTTTATTATTTACTCTCCTAAGCTACATCACTTTGTCATCAAACCATTTCATATAGGACATCAAGTATCCAGAATCACCAGCTACAAATAAACTCAACCACTTCCATGGCACTGATAGCAATAGCAATTAAGTACTACCTGATGAGCTACATATTGAACATCAGCTACACTTCCACTGCGAGAAGCAATCTGGAATGCACTTTTTAGACGACCACAAACCACACAAGCAAGAACTTTCCTGCACATGAAAAACAAAACCAAAATGTAGCTTCATTATTTTACCTTGTAATTTAATAATAAGAGTAACAATATACTTGAGGGAACATAAAATTGCATATTCCTTATGCAATGACATATCTGTGTATCCAATGTGTGTACAGATGTTAATTATAATAATAATAAGGTTGTAAGTTTCACACTTCCTAGCTTCATGACTTTGTATCGTTCATTTCAGAGGGTGAAGAAACTATAAATACATTTTTAACACCAGAAGCAGAAAGCCCAGGGGACTATGCAAAATACGTGTAGAGAAATCATGATTTACATATCCAGCAAAAAAAGATCTTGTTTTATTGTTATTATTTTTTGAAAAAAAAAACGAACTTTTATTAATATGTGAAAAAAATACACGTAGGGTCAGTCTCTCTTTGTTAAAAATATGGGAGTGCATCATGCAAGAGATATAAGAAGTCAGGCCTTCTTTCTACTAGTGTATTCTGATTTCTTTTCTTTTTTTTTGAAACAAAACCTCAACTTGTATTAATAAAAGAAAATTAGTGCAAGTAAACATTATAAGAAACCTAATGAAAGAAAAAACAAAAGGGGAAAAACTTGTACAAAACATTGCAAAAAATATTGTCTATCTCTACATAAATCCTCCGAGGAAGGCACATCCTTTAACTCCTTTACATTAAACAGCACATTAATCAGCCAAATGGCCACCCAATGCCTAACTTTATCGAAAGGGACTCTATACACTCAACATCCTCAAAAATCCTTTTATTTCTTTCCAACTAGATCGCCGACCAAATAGCTGCTACCCCAGTTCACAACAATTATTTTTTGGCTTTGTTTCTTGCAAGTTGCAACAAAATGAATAAATACCCCAATACCCGATTTTGGCATACACTACTGTAAACTGAATTCATTTAAAAATCTGTACCACACTTTCATTGAGAAAGGACAATGTATGAATAGATGAGCAGAGTTTTCCCGATTCATTTTGCACAACACACACACCAGCCAGGATAGAGCGAAATATAAGGTTTCCTTCTTTGCAAAACCTCATGAACACTTGAACGGTCTAAAAACAGCAGCCATACAAAAAAGCAAACCTTATACGGCATATGGCTCTTCCAAACTATTGACATATAGGAAATCATGTGTATATTAGTTGTCAATATATTTGGATATATTAGTTGTCTGTATATTTAGTTTCCAAATTTAGAAAAAGATTTGATTTTGTAATTATGTTAGAATGTTTTGTATAACCTGTATATTTGTAACATGTTCATTAGAATAAGATATCAATTTCTACCAATCTCAAATAATCCTTTATGGTATGAGAGATCTTTTTTTCATTCCTTCTCGAAGAAAAAAAGAATTTATGTTCAGCTCCAGTTGTCTTCTCTGACACCGATAGTTTGTGTCTCCTTCCGGTCGATCAACCAGGAGCCCCTCTTCGATCTTCAATCACAGCAAGTTCGACGACTTAGGTTTTCAATCGCATCTTTCCTCGGCTCCAAGCACACTTCTCTCGGCAGCTTAGGGACCAGTCGCATATCCTTCTCGGCACAGAAATCCTCGGGCAGTCAAAAGTCCAGTCCTCGGCAATTGCGCGTCTTTGTCCTTCTCGGAAGTCCTGTCTTCGGCAGTTGCACGTCTTTGTCCTTGGAAGTCCAGAAGCCCTAGGTTCACGATTGAAGATGTCTTCTGTGCTATTGGGCCTCACTCAGACCAAACACAACCCACTGAAAATATTCCCAATTCAACCCAAACTCAGGCAAGTGGTTCTATGGAATCTCTTTGTAGCCCTAACAGGAGCTCTCTTCATATCACAACCCACAAACTCTAGAGTAAAAATTATTTACAATGGGTTCCGGGTTTCGGATCTCATAGTGTCTTTGCTTTGTTGCTGCCCACTCTAATAATTTCTCCTCTGCTCTCACTGAGTCTCAAACACAATGGATAATTGATTCTGACGCCTCTCATGATATGACAGAGTTTATATTCTTTGTTTGAATCCTATACTCCCTGTTTCTAATCCTTCTAGTGTCAAAATAGCAAATGGCACACTCTCTCCTATAGAAGGAATTGGTACAATTAAATTGTCGGTTGATTTAATCATCAAATCAGTGCTTCTATCCTCATCTATCTTCAAACACTCTTCCCGTCAAAACCTTTGGGTGTACCGCTTTTGTCCATATTCATCCTAAGGATCGCACCAAACTTGACCCTAAGACCATTAAAATTGTCTTCAATGGTTACTCTCCTACTAAAAATGGCTATCGGTGCTACTACCCACAAACTCCTCTCTTCCGGAATTGATACCTCTAAGTTTATCTATAATTCCATCACATCCCACAAACTCCTCTCTTCCAGAATCGACTCACGGAGGGCAGATCCAAATTCTAAAGACCTTGCCTCATCATTTGAGTTAATAGAAACGAATACACATCCTCCAAACTAACAACAAGAGCTGCATGTTTATTCTAGACGACAAAGAAATAGCCAAATCATGAATCCTCAACACAATCAATAAGTCAACCCGATGGTAGATCTCTTCCTCCAAACGAGTCAGGTAATAATCACTCGAACACTGATCTAGACATTCCTATAGCCTTGAGTAAAGGAACTAGGTCTTGCACTCAACACCCCTTCTCCAAATTCATCTCTTATTCAAATTTGTCATCTTCATTTAAAGTTTTTACTTCTAACTTGTCGGAAATTGTTATTCCTTGGAACATCAAAGAAGCACTTGATATTCCTGAATTGAGAGCAGCTGTTCTTGAAGAGATGAAGGCCCTTAACAAAAATGAGACTTGGAAATTAGTGGAATTACCACTTGAGAAAAATGTGGTAGGATGCAAATACTATCAAGTATAGCGCAAGTGGATCTATCGAAAGGTACAAAGCTCGGTTAGTTGCAAAAGGGTTTACACAAACCTATGGGATTGATTATACTGAAATTTTCGCTCCAGTTGCTAAATTCAACAATATCAGAGTTTTACTCTCACTAGCAGCCAACCTGGATTGGGAGTTAAATCAATTGAATGTAAAAAATGCACTTAATGGAGAGTTAGAAGAAGATTATATGATTCAACCGCTGGGATTTGAAGATACTTCTAATACCAAGATTGTCTGCAAGCTCAACAAGTCACTCTATGGTCTGAAACAATCTCCTCGGGAATGGTTCAATCGATTTCTAAAAGTAATCAACGGTCTTGGATACTCACAGGGCCAAACAGACTACACTTTGTTCATTAAACACTCAAGAAAAGGAGAAATAATCATCACCGGTAATAATACCAAATAGATGATTCTGATCAAAGAATTGTTGGCAAAGGAATTTGAAGTCAAGGATCCGGGATTACTAAGATACTTCCTGGGTATGGAATTTGCAAGAAGTAAAAAGGGTATTTTTGTATTTCAAAGTATACTCTTGATCTTCTAAAAGAAATTGGAATGCTGGGTAGTAAACCTTGCAAAACTCCAACCAAACTTGGAGACAAAGCATGATTGTTCAAGGGAGATCCAATTGACAAGGGGAGATACCAACAACTAGTTGGAAAGCTCATTTATCTTTCACACACTAGACCCGACATTGTGTTTGCTGTGAGCCTAGTAAGTCACGGTCACCCCCAATGCTGTGTATCGAGTGTTGAGGTATTTAAAGCAAACACCAGGAAAAGGGTTATATTCAGGAAAAGCTCCTGAATAGGTAGTTGAAGTATTCATAGATGCAGACTTGCTGGATCGATTGATAGTAGAAACTCTACATCTAGCTATTGTACTTTATTGTGGGGTAACTTGGTAACATGGCAAAGTAAGAAGCAAATTTTCGATGCAAGAAGCAATGCAGAAACAAAATATAGAGCCATGGCCCATGGAGCGTGCGAAGCAATTTGGCTAAAGAGACCACTGGAGGAGTTAAAGATTGAATATAAAGCTCCTGTTCAACTTTACTGTGAAAACTTGTCTACTACTAGTATTGCTTATAACCCAGTACATCATGACAGAACAAAGCATGTGAAAGTACAAAACACGTGGAAGTGGATCATCACTTTATCAAGGAGAAAATTAATGGAGGTGTTATCAAAATTAGATACGTGCACACAAAGCAACAACTGACAGATATTCTTACCAAGGGAATATTTGAAAGAGTATTTGATTTTCTTACAAATAAGTTTGGACTCATCAACATCTATAGTCAAGCTTGAATGAGAGTATTGATAGATAGAAAATCATGTGTATATTATCTGTCTGTTTTAGAAATAGATTTAAATTTGTAATTATGTTAGAATATTTTGTATAGCCTATATGTTTGTAACATGTTCATCATAATAAGATATCAATTTCTACCAATCTCAAATACTTCTATACAAACCTTGTGCGTCAAATTGTACAAGTTCTTGGAAATATCACCTACCAGTCTATTGAATGTTGATTTACAAGAGAACACTTCAAATGAATCTCCCAATCATATCCTTTTATCCTTTAGAATTGGCAACGTTTTTTATTTTGCCCTCTATGAATTAACTCGATAAGTTCAGGTACACCTACCATTTAAATTTCTGATCAAGGGAATATTCCAACACTCTCTTGCCCCTCCGTTGAAACACAAATAAACAATGCAACCATTCTTCTCTAAGAGCCTTACCAAATTATTGGGAAAAGCTTCTCCGAGTACTTCTCCACACCAAGCACCTTCCCAAAAACAAATTTGTTTGCCATTCCCCACTTTGAACTTCACCAATTGCCAAAATTCTTCATATGACGTCTAGATGACAACCTATCTCCCAGTCTTGTATCCCACACATTATCGTGAATTTTGTACTTACACTTTATAACCTTGTGCCAAGGGAATTCTTTTCCATTGGAAAACACTATAGCCATTTCATAAGAAAAGTCTTCTTTCTCTCCCTAAGCATACCAATTCTTAGGCCTCCTTTTATCTTTGGCTTACAGACTTGTTCCCATGAAACCAGATGGTCCCTTCCTAAACCTCCCCCTTCCAGGAAATTCTCATCTATTTTTCTATTATCTCAATAACTGAAACCGGCGCTCTTTTTTATTTTAAGGAAAAGAGACAAAGGCCCCATGTCCATGAGAGACCTCCCAAATTCACAAATACTGCTCTCCTAATTTCATGTTCATCAAATGGTCTCTCTAGCCAATCCGCCATGACCCAAGTTATACACTTCCACTCCAAACCCTACACCAGAAAACAAAGTCTCCATCGATTGATGTATTCTGTTTTCATGAACATATACCGATGTACTTATATAGGAAGTGTCTGTGCATGTTTCACATATATCTATATATAAGCTGTGTCCATGAAACTGTTGGATAAAAATTATAGAAGAATATGTACAGTAATTAACAGCTCATAGATCCTTACCTATGGCTACTAGTCAACATGTCAATGAGACGATCAGGGCGTTCTTTGTGCTTGTTAGCATATACATTAATAGCAGCTCCCAGTACCTACACAGCCCAAGGGTAACTTCAGCATAACAGCTCATCAAAATAATTACATTTCTAGCATACACAATTATATGCAAATATTTGTCAATGATATATTTTCTTGAGATTGCCATAAAAATCATTTAAATAAATAAAAATAAAAATAAAAATTCATAAAGTTGAAATATTCAAAGGGAAGTTTGAGCATCTTAAAAATACCTCATAATTAAAAAATATGCTAAGTTAAAAAATATTGGGAAACTATGATTCTAAATGAAACCTGGACCGAAATACCCCAAACACAATTTTCCCTCCCCTTCTCTTTGTAGTTCTTCTCTTCTCTTTCCCTCTCACAACCCTATACATGATTTCTCTTCTAAAACAACACAAAAATTCAACTTGTCTACTTAAAAACTCAAAATTCCAACCTATCAAACCCACAGAAATACCATATTTGTTGATCTTAGAATAGAAAAATCGTTAAGTAAATAATAAGCAATGATGTGTATATGTTTAAAGCAAAGTATATTTATTTAAAACTGTTCAGCAGATAAGTATTTTGGTAATTTTATTTCAGATCTAGAAATTTGGTTAGATTATGGGTTTTTATGCCCATTTTTTATGTGAATGGATTAAAATTTCCTTCTAATGCAATTTATATAAAAAATTTCACCCAATTACATCACAAATTAGGCCATAAAAAACTAGAATGCAACCAAATTTCTTTTTTTTTGAAAAAGAGACAGAGGTCATGGAGTGACTTCTACTCAAATAAATTGAGAACCCTCACTTATGGCGGAGGAATACCGTGGTAACAAAAAAAACAACTCAAACGAACAAAAATAAACAAACATTGTCAAAAACAACACCCAAGGACTCACACTCAACAAACTCTAATGCGCCCATAGACTACTCCACTCCCTACAAAGATCCAAAAAAGACAAACCGTCAAAGTCTGTCGTTCTATACACCCAAGTGGCCACCCAGAATTTGATTTTATCCCAAAGGCTGTCCACTACAGAAGAGACATCTTCAAAGATTCTACTATTCCTTTCGAGCCAAATTGCCCAATAAGTCGCCAAAACCGTACTCTGCCACAAACGAACCATCCTTCGCCCGCCCCCCAGATTGGACAGGAACAGTTGAGAACAAGAAGACGGCATACACCAAGAGACCCCGAACTCTGCTAGTACTTTTAACCACACCTCCCTTGCAAGGAGACAATCTAAGAAAAGATGACGAACTCATTCTACTTCATTTTTACAGCAGACGCACCAATTTGGCAAAAGATAGTGGAAAGGTCTACGCCTCTGTAAATTCTCGTGAACGCTCACCTTATCCAAGAATAACAACCAACCAAACAGTTTAACTTTATACGGAGCAACACTCCTACACAAAAACTTAGCCCAATCCAACTCTGGGCCTAAATGAGCATAGCTCAAGGAATGGAAGGCGGACTTACAATTAAAAACTCCACTGGTATCTGGATTCCAATTCCTTCTGTCCTCCAAAATCGATGGGAGAGTCACCACCTGAAGCATATGCATCAATTGAGCGAAATTAGCCACCTCCCTATCTAACAAGTTCCTTCTGAACCGCAAATTCCAACCTAAGGACCCCCCTCTCCCTTCCCCGCCCAAGACTGCCAAATCTTTAATCGCACAATTCTTTGCCATGGAAACCAAGATTAAATCCGGGAAACGAGACTTCAATGTATCTTCTCCAAGCCAAACATCCTCCCAAAACCGAATCCTATCGCCCTTCCCCACCTTAAAACAAACCATTTTCCTGTACTCCTCATACATTGTCGCAATATCCCTCCACGGACCACGAACCGACAATCTTCTCCCTCCTCCCGTATCCCAATGACCCTCATCTAATCCATACCTACTCTTCACCACCTTATACCATAAAGCCTTTCTTTCTAAAGGAAAGCGCCATAACCATTTCATAAGAAAGGCCTTGTTCCGTTTCTCAATATTCCCAATTCCCAGCCCTCCATGATTTCGAGACTTACAAACTTCTTGCCAAGAAACCAAATGATCGTCCCCCGAACCATCTGCTCCCTCCCACAGAAAGTCTCTCATAACTTTCTCTATACTCCTTGCCACATTCTTTGGAATCCGAAAAAGGGAAAGATAGTAAATTGGAATAGAAGACAAGATTGACTGAATAAGAGTCAACCTTCCACCGCGAGACAGAAAAGCACTCTTCCATCCATCCAGCCACTTAATGCATTTTGACATCACTGGTTCCCAAAACACTTTGGTTCTTGGTGAGCCTCCCAAAGGAAGTCCCAAGTACTGAATAGGCCATTGGCCCACTTCACAACCTATCTCACTTGCCCGAAGATCCACGACCTCCTCGGGCAAATTGATCCCCAACAATTGACATTTCTGCAAATTAATAGATAGCCCAGACACCTCACTAAAGACCTTCAGGATGTCAAGGAGCACCCCCAGTGACTCATCATCATTAACAAAGAAAATCGTGTCGTCTGCAAATTGAAGATGGCTAACATCAACTCCATCACTTCCCACTGTAAATCCTCTAAAAGCCAAACTACTCTTAGCCCTATCAATCATTCTTCCCAAAACATCCACCACCAACGTGAACAAGAAAGGGGACAAGGAATCCCCTTGACGAAGACCCCTTGATCCCTTAAATTTACCCCTAGGACGCCCATTTAAAAACACAGAGAAAAACGTAGATGACAGACATCCTTGCATCCACCGCCTCCAAACTTCTCCAAAACCTTTTTTCTGCAGAACAAAATCCAAAAAACCCCAATTCACACAATCATAAGCCTTTGTAAAGTCAATTTTGAAGACCCAACCCTTTTTACCCTTACTCCTGTACTCCTCAACCGCCTCATTTGCAACCAAAACAGTGTCCAAAATCTGCCTACCCTCCACAAAAGCTCCTTGAGAATCCGCTATTGTATCGGCCAAAACACCTCGAAGTCTACAAGCCAACACTTTAGAGATGATTTTATACAAGCTAGTGACAAGACTGATAGGTCTATAATCCTTCACACGACAACTATTAATTTTCTTGGGAACAAGGCAAATGTAAGTTTCATTGGCTCTCCCTTGAATAATTCCATCCTTAAAGAAGCCTTCCAAGACGTTCATCAGATCGCCTTTGACTGTGTCCCAATTTTTCTGATAAATTGCCATGGAGAAACCATCTGGCCCCGGAGCCTTGGACCCATCACAATCAAACACTGCCTGTCTTAACTCATCCTCAGAAAATGGCCGCTCAATCAAAGAAGCCAACACAGACGGAATAGGTTCCCAAGAGATCCCGTCCACCCCAATCCATTTCCTATAGACCGACGTATACAGGGAAGAAAAAAAACCCACAATAGCCTTTTCAATATCAACGTCATCAACCAAAACAGTTCCATCATCTTGCTCTATCCTTGAAATGAAGTTTTTAGCTTTCCGAGCACTAAGAATGTTGTGAAAGAGCTTGGAATTGGCATCCCCTTCCCTTGCCCATTGACACTTGGACTTAAGCCACACACTTCTCTCTTCCTCCAAGATCAATTGCTGCCATTCTTTTTTCAACTTTGAGCGTTCCTGACAAAATTGTTCATTCCATAGACCCCTTCCTCTATTCTATCCAAAGCGACCAACCTCCTTTCCATCGACTGTTTAGAATCCATTCTTAAACGAAATGCTTCCCGGCTCCACTTCATTATTCTGTCTCTGATCAAGTCTAACTTGCACATAAACTGATACCCAGGCCACCCATGCCCCTTGGCCAGACCCCACCACTTCTTGAAAAGGCTAGGAAAATCCTTATGGTCCAACCAAGCATTATCAAATCTGAACGGACTTGGCCCCCAAGAGGGTGGGTTTGAGTCCAACACCACTGGACTGTGATCCGACACAACACGAACCAACACTTCCTGCCGAACAAAAGAGTATAACCCTGACCAAGCCGGAGTGTACAGGAATCTGTCCAGTCTACAACAAATAGGATTCTGTGTATAATTTGACCACGTGAAACGACCATTCTGAAGGTTTGGGTCGATTAATTTTAACTCTCTTATCAGTGCATCAAACCTCTTCATACTTCTGGTATTAGACTCACTATTCAATTTCTCATCCACCTTTCTGACTACATTAAGGTCGCCCCCCACACACCACTTATCACCACAAATAGTACTCAAGCCTGATAACTCATCCCAAAAACTATCTCTTTTTCCGTACACCACTGGCCCATACACACCAGTAAACCACCAAGGATTCTTCCCCTCTGTCGTAATACAAACAGAAACAGAGAAGTCTCCCACTAAAGAATCAATAACAGATACCGCTCTTGTGTCCCAAGCCACTAAAGTACCTCCCGATCGACCTGTAGCCTGCTGATAAATCCAAGCCCTAAATCTGGATCGCCAAATGCTCCCCACGAAGCTTCTGTCTATTTTGTCCCTTTTCACCTCCTGAAGCACGATAATACCTGGACTAACTTTACAAATAGTTTCTTTAATCGCCTTCCGTTTATCTCTATTGCCACACCCCCTCACATTCCAAGACAGAATCTTCATAAATCCCTATTGCACCCCACTCCTCTCTTCTTCCTCTTTTCATAATTAACATTGAAACTCAATTTTCTAAGTTCACGATAGCTTCTCTGAGAAAGACTAATAGAATCTCCTTCCTCCTTCTCCCCCACACCGTTTGGATACACCGAAATTCCTAATGCAACCAAATTTCTAGATTTAAAAAGAAAAACAAAAAAATTGCTAAAAAAAACCATGAACAGAACAATTAAAAATAAATATATTTATGCTTTAAACATATACACATCACTACATATTACTTACCCGATAATTAATCTATTCTAAGATCAACAAAGATTGTATTTTCGTGTGTTTAACAGGCTGAAACTTTAAGATTTTAGGATAGACAACTTGAATCTTTGTGATGCTTTATAAGGAAAATGTTAAAAAATTGATGAAATGGTGGAGGGAAGATTTGGGTATAGGGTTGTGGGGAGAGAAGGGGAGGGAAAATTGTGTAGGTGTATTTTCGTACAAGTTTTATTTACAAGCATAGTTTTCCAATGTATTTTAACTTGATCATATTTTTCAATAATGGGGTACTCTTAAGCATAGATGCTTATTTATACTTGGAATTTTTTTTATTGAAGCGCATTTAAAGAACCAATTACTCAACATCAACTTTTATTTTGTGAATAAGCAATCAATTGGTATTCTACTTTTTAGTTTCTCCTATGCACTGCAACACCTTTCCTACCTTATCTCACCTTCATATTCTTTTTTAACTTGATCTTATTTTTCAATAACGGGGTACTCTTAAGCATAGATGCTTATTTATACTTGGATTTTTCTTTTATTCAAGCGCATTTAAAGAACCAATTACTCAACATCAACTTTTATTTTGTGAATAAGCAATCAATTGGTATCCTACTTTTTAGTTTCTCCTATGCACTGCAACACCTTTCCTACCTTATCTCACCTTCATATTCCTTCTGCACATTATGATACCATTCCCACCTTACTCTTTTCAAAGTTTTTAAAGATCGTAAATGTTTTCTTAAAAGAAACGGACAACAAAAATAGATACAAGACATCAATGAACAAAAAAAAATATCTAGAATTGCATGCCCTTGCAAATTTTGGTCTCTATCAATGCCCTGTATGTGACGTATCAACTTCAGTGCTCCCAGCAATGAGTTAGCCACTGGTATATATTATATCCTTTTAAAGCATTGACTATAATTTCTATTGTACACTACATTTAGACCTGTTGATAAAACTACCTCTATTCTTTTGCAATCATTTCATTGACTATAATTTCTATTGTACACTACATTTAGACCTGTTGATAAATCTACCTCTATTCTTTTGCAATCATTTCATTTACTAGACCTACTCCTAAAATGTTTTTGTCCCCTAGCTAATGGTGTACACAATACGTAAAGTAAGTTGCCATATTACCTGATCCCAATCATCATCATCAATAGTCCCTTTGATGTTTCTAAAGAATTCTGTTAATTGGCTTCCTTTTTTTCTCTCAGCAAGTGATGCTGCCACACCAGCATATATATCCACCGCTGCAATAAAAGAGATGAGACTAGGATTATAAACAGTAGCAGCAGTACACGATAAAACACTTCAATCAACATAAAATTTGTTGGCTACCAGGAAGGTTGAATTCATAAATCACTTGGAAAGCCAAGTCAAAATTCTTTTCCACAAGAGTCTCTGCAATTTTGCATCTCCTCCTGCAAAGGAAAAAGCACACAAATCTCATCATATCATAATATCTCAGAAAACCTTGGCAACAAGGAAAGAGGATACTTAAGCAACAGTACCAACAACTAAGAAATAGGAGCAACAAAAGAAATATATGCACCAGCTTCTTCCCCCCCCCCCCAAAAAAAACGAAAACCTACAGTATCCAAAGTTGCATTTTAGAGAAATTTTTCTTGTATATACATTATGGAAACACATTAAACCAAAACTTCTTAAAAATTATCGATAGTTCCTGTTTAATTAATCAGTTAAGATGAAGTCATAGGACCAAAAGTTTATAACGGGGCAGATACTAGAAAAATATTTCTGTAGCATATTGTGAGTTTTGGAAAAGTCGTATGAACCTAAAAGGTAGAGGGAAATCACCTCCTATAAATATACAATCTGTTATTTCTGTAGCATATTGTGAGTTTTGGAAAAGTCGTATAAACCAAAAAGGTAGAGGGAAATCACCTCCTATAAATATACAATCTGTTATTTCTAGAAAATACAAAATTAGAATCTCCTATTTCTAGAAAGAACAATAAACATGAATTTGGTATTGATACCAAATCAGATTTCTATCTCCAGCCGTGGCCAACTTCCCATTTAGGAAATAAATCCACTCCCCCACAAGCTGGGTTGTGTATGTCAAGCATCCCAAGCTTGCAAATTAACTCGTCAAAACTAGTTCTTGGAAGAGCTCTAGCGAAGATATCAGTTGTTTGAAACCTTGATGGAGTATGAATTGTTTGAATTATGCCGCTCTCAATTTTCTCAGTGATAGAGTGTCTATCTCAATATGTTTAGTCCTGTCATGATGAACAAGATTTTTTGCAATACTTATGGCAGCTTGACTGTCACAAAGCATTTTTATACTCTTTTGTACATGCTCCCAGTTCAACAAGTAATTTTTTCAGTCAAATTCCTTCGCCAACACCTAGAGTCGGAGCACTAAATTATGCTTCAACTGAGCTCCTAGAAACAACTGATTGTTTCTTACTTCTCTATGTTACTACATTACCCCAAATATAGGAACAGTATCCTGAAGTACTCTTATCTGTCACGTTTCCTGCCTAATCTGCATCAATGTAGACTTTGATTTCTCTACTACTTTCACTCTTCTTGAATAAAAGACTTTCTTCGGGAGTCATCTTGAGGTATCTTAAGATTCTGGTAATTGCTTCCATGTGTTCTTGATAGACCCCCACTCACCTACGTATACACAAGAAAAGGGTCTAAGAATGCCAGGTCATCAATAGGGAAGGAACCAGTAGAGGAGAGTTAGTTAGAGAGCATGGATTTGTGCATAGCTCGAGTAGGGTGAGGCTAAGGTGTATAGTACACTTGGTGTACTGCTGAGAGAGTAGAATAAATACCAAGGGAAGCTATTTTGTAAGGTGTGGAGAAATTGAGTAGGTTGTAAAACCTTTGGGAAAGAATTCAGGCTCTCGAAATCCTGATTAATTCAATACAAACAATCTAACTCGTTCATTTCTCTATTATTTGCCCTATTCTTCAGTTGGATTGTTATCTATTGACTGATGACACTAACAGAGGAGCCAATGTCAGGTCTAGTATGAGATGGATAGACAAGGCGTCCAACTAACCTGTGATATCTCCCCCTGTCCACAGGTGTCCTATCCATCCCTGAGCCAATTTTCTTGTTAGAGTCCGTTGTAGTCGAGATCGGTTTGCATCCAAGCATTCCCGTTTCTTTAAGTCTAGAACATATGTTGAGAAACGAATGTCATGTCTTGATTGTGCAATTTCCATGTCAAGAAAATATCTAAGGTACCCAAGATCTTTAATCCCAAATTCCTTTGATAGGAAGTTTCTCAATTTTTCCAGTTCCTCCTTGTAATCGCCCGTCAATATTATATCATCAACATAAGCTATTAGGATAGCTATCCTTTAATCTGATGAGAGTCTGACAAACAATGTGTGATCTGCTTGACATTGAGTGTACCCATTTTGAATAATTGATTGCTCAAGGCCATTCAAAGATTTTTTTTGGGTCTGCAAACTTTGATTTAGTTGGATGGACTTTCAAAGCTTGGCGGAATATCCATAAAGGCTTCTTCAAAGGTAAATGTATTTTTGGAGAATGAGGATCCAACTCAGATTTATGGTACTCCTTAAAACCATCTCTAATGGATGGTGTATATTTTGTGCGAAATTTGGTCCAAAATGTGTCAATGTTATATTTGGCCCACTTTGTTCATTTGTTTTTTAATGCACAAGGTGCAAACTAGCTAAAAAAAGGCATTATGGCTATTAATGCTTATTGAAAATATACAAAATTAATTTTTTTTAATAAAAGTGTAGAATATCAAGATGTCGATTCATATTCAAGTGTATTTATTACTGCTTTCTTTTCCTAGTTAGTAGATTTACTGCTTTGCTTATTTCCTATTTACAGCTGTATTTTATTTTCCTAGGTATCGTTTCCTCTTCTGTATTAATTAGCTGCTTTGTATGTATATATATACCCTTATACTCTATGAAAAAGATCCAGAATAAAATTATTCTTTTACCACAGTAAGCTTCAAAAAGATATATTAAAAATTAAAATATTTTTCACTTAATAAATCGTATTAATGAGTGGCAAAAGAGTAAATAAAAAATGTGACATTTATTGTGGGTCAAATTTGGCCCATGCTATATAAAAATTTGAAGGAAAAATATTCTATTTTTCTCATTCATAAACCGTGTATATGTCAAGGCACACATAGAATACATAGTTGACAAAAACTAGGAGAATCCAAACTATACAAGGAAAGATATATATATACAATCTATTCCTAGAGAGTTTCCTGAAAAATAGAAAGAAAATATTCTACTAATTAATTTGCATTTTTCTACACTCCCCCTCAAGTAGGTTTGAATATATCGATCAATCCCAACTTGCTAATACAAGATTCAAAACTCGGTTTGAACAATCCCTTTGTAAAAATATCAGCAATTTGTAAAGACGTTGGCACAAAGGGCAAACAAATGGAACCTACCTCGAGCTTTTCCTTGATAAAATGACTATCAATCTCTACATGCTTTGTTCGGTCACAATATAGTTTCATCGGAAGCTCCAAAGGTAGCTTTAGTTCCTCCATAATTCGTTGTAGTCAAATCATCTCACAAAGCCTATTTGCCATTGCTCTGAATTCAGACTCAGCACTACTCCGAGCAACAACACTCTGTTTCTTGCTTCGCCGTGTCACCAAATTACCTCATACATAGGAACAATAACCAGACGTTGACCTTCTATCTTTTACAAGCCCTGCACAATATGCATCAGTATATGCTTCAATGGCCCAGCTATCACTTTTCCTAAATATAAGGCCTATTCCAGGAGATCCTTTGAGATACTGAAGGATCCTGTAAACAGCCTCCATGTGAACCTTCTTGAGAGAATGCATGAACGGGCTCACCAATCCTACGAGAAAAGAAATGTCTGGCCGTGTATGGGATAAATAAATAAGTCTCTCAACTAATTTTTGATACCGAGTTAAATCAGCTCCTTCCTCATTATTTCCTAGTTTCACATTCGAATCCACTGGTGTATCAATAGGTCTACACCCACTCATCCCAGTGTCTTTGAGCAGGTCTAGAATGTACTTCCTTTGGCTAACTGCAAAGTCTCCTCCTTAGGAAGTCTCCTCTTCCCTCGAATCGTGACCTAGATGATGTTCGTGGTCGCCTCCTCGGAAAGTCTCCTCTTCCCTCGATTCGTGAGACCTTTGTTGAAATTCGACAAGAGGAAAGCTGCAAGGGGGTCATGATGGGACCTCTCCCAACTACTGAGGCAGAACATTCTGCCCTTGCTATCCAACACTCACCTCCTGCTACTAAACCCCATGGACAGCGCCGTCAATGCCCATGGTGTTAACATTGCAACAAGCTTGGTCACACAAAAGCTACTTGTTGGAACATTGCTATAGAATAGGATACTAACTAATAACAGGTAACCCAAATCAATGGGATTTGATTTTCTTGATTTCCTTGCTGTCAACATTTATTCCATTTATTGATGACCATACACGCTTAACTTGGGTGTTTCTTTTAAAAGATAAATCTGATGCTGCTACCACTTTCAAAATTTTTTACTCCATGCTTAAAAATCAATTTCAAGCTAATCTTCAAGTTTTACACACTAATATTGGCACAGAATATTTTAATTCCATCTTGGGTGTTTCTTTTAAAAGATAAATCTGATGCTGCTACCACTTTCAAAAAATTTCACTCCATGCTTAAAAATCAATTTCAAGCTAATCTTCAGGTTTTACACACTGATAATGGCACAAAATATTTTAATTCCATAAAAGCTCATGCGTCAACACTCCCCAACAAAATGGGATTGCTGAAAGAAAAAACAGGCACTGTAAATAATAAAATGAGACAAGATTTGAATCTGTATTTTTCTTGTATCTTCGATCAATACTAGGCATGTCCTTTTATAGGAACTGTACAGAATAATCACAATAAATGTCAAGGAATAAAAATCATATAAATAAGGAAACTTCAATACAACAAAAGACTACAATTATCACATCTAAAACTACATCTAATATTGCATATCTATGTGATTTTATTTCCTAGATATTAACATTCCCTCTCAAGCTTGACTATAAATGTTAATAAGTCCAAGCTTGTTTGTAAGGAAATTAAATACTCGTTCAGATAGTCCCTTAGTTAGTATATCCGCCAGTGGTTAGTCAGGTGCACATGTTTAACGCTAATTATACCTCCATCAATTTTTTCTTTAATAAAGTGTCGGTCTACTTCTACATGCTTGGTTCTGTCATGATGTACATGATTATGTGCTATACTGATGGTGAACTTGTTGTCGCAGAATAATTGAATAGGAGCTTCGTATTCTATCTTTAATTCTCCATGCAGTCGTTTTAGCCATATAACTTCACCTACCCTGTGAGTCATAGCACTAAATTCTGCTTCTGCACTGCTTCTTGCAACAACAGTTTGCTTTTTAATTCTCCAACTAGATTACCCCATAGTAGGGTACAATAACCGGATGCAGATATCTTGTCATCAATTGATCCAGCCCAGTCAGCATTTGTAAAGACTTCCACCTTTCTTTCATTTGTCTTCTTGAAGAATAGTCCCTTTCGTAGTGCTTGTTTCGAATATCTCAAGATTCTATACACAACATTGAGATGGCCTTAACACGGGTCGTGCATATATCAACTTACTAGACTTACAGCTAAGGCAATGTCTGGTCTAGTGTGAGATAGATAAATAAGCTTCCCTACTAGCTGCGGGTATCTTCCTTTGTCAACTGGAGCTCCGTCAAATATTTTAGTCTTGTCTCCAAGTTCAATTGGAGTTCTAATAGGCTTGGAGCTGAGCATCACAGTTTCTTCTAGGAGATCAAGAGTATATTTTTGTTGAGATACAGAAACGTCTTTTTTTCTTCTGGCAATTTCCATACCTAGAAAATATTTTAATACCCCGAGATCTTTGACTTCGAACTCCTTTGTCTTCATCTCTTTGATTAGGCTTATCTCCTCGGTATTACTTCCAGTGACAATTTTATCATCGACATATACTATCAGGATAGTAATTTTCCCTTTACCTGATTGCTTAATGAACGGTGTATGATCGGTTTAACCTTGTGTGTACCCAAGACTTATGACTACTTTCGAGAACCGATCGAACCAAGCTCGAGGAGATTGTTTTAGGCCATAAAGTGACTTGTTAAGCTTGCAGACAATCAGGAGTTTCTTCAAAGCCTAGTGGTTGGCTCATGTAAACTTCCTCTACA
Organism: Humulus lupulus; assembly: GCF_963169125.1. Lineage (NCBI taxonomy): Eukaryota > Viridiplantae > Streptophyta > Magnoliopsida > Rosales > Cannabaceae > Humulus > Humulus lupulus. The sequence continues at coordinate 159,825,548 of NC_084802.1, read as the reverse complement.
AGTTCGCCATTTAGAAAAACATTTTTTACATCTAGCTAATGTAATTCCCACTCTAGACTTGCTGCAAGTGAGAGTAGGACCCTGATAGTATTGAGCTTGGCAACCGGAGCAAAGGTCTCAATGTAGTCAATCCCATAGGTCTATGCACCCTTTGCTGTCAATCGTGCTTTGTACCATTCAATAGAACCTTTAGCATTATACTTGACTATGAGCACCCATTTGCACCCCACAACATTTTTATCAGGAGGTAATTCCACTTATCTCCAAGTATCATTTTGTTTGATTACTTTCATTTCTTCTAGTATAGCTGATTTCCACTCAAGAATTTTAAGAGCTTCAATATTTCTAGGAATAAAAACATTTGACAAACTAGAAGTGAAAGCTTTAAATGATGATGACAAATTTGAATAAGAGATGGATTTGGAGATGGGATGTTGAGTGCAAAACCTAATTCCTTTTCTCAAGGTTATAGGAATGTCTAGATCAGTGTTTGAGTGACTATTACCTGACTCGTTTGGAGGAAGAGGATCTACCACGGGGTTGGCTTCTTAACAACATTGAGGATTCATGATTTGGTTATTTCTTTGTCGTCTAAAATAAACACGCGACTCTTGTTGGTTTGGAGGATGTGTATCTGCTTCTACTAACTCAAAAGATGAGGCAAGGTCTTTTAAATTTGAATCTGTTGGAGGGTGAGTCGATTCTGGAAGAGAGAAGTTTGTTGGATGTGATGGAATTTTGGATTGACTCAGAGGTAGTTCTAATCCCCATGACCACTGAGCTTCGTTCACTTGATAAGTCTTGGTCTCCCCCTGAAGCGAGGTGTGGGAGAAGTATGGAGTGTTTTCAAAAAAACTGACATCTCTGTAGACGAATATTTTTTTTGGTAAGAGGGCAATAGGACCGATAGCCTTTTTGAGTAGGAGAGTAACCAATGAAAACAATTTTAATAGGGTCAAGTTTGTTGCGATCCTTAGGATGAATATGGACAAAGGCAGTACACCAAAAGGTTTTGACAGGAAGAGGGTTTGAAGATAGACGAGGATATGAAGTGTGAAGAAGAGAATATGGTGTCCAAAAACCAATTGGACAACTAGGGAGACGATTGATGAGATAAGCAGCAATAAGGATGGCATCTCCCCAAAGGTACTTAGGAACGTGCATAGTACAAACTAGAGCTCAGGCAACTTCTAAGAGATGACGATTCTTACGTTCAGCAATGTCATTCAATGGAGGGGTATCGACACATGAACTTTGATGAATAAGGCCTTTTTTGGAGAGGTAGGGTCTTAAGATGGAATTGAAATATTCTGTCATTATCTGTTCGTAATATACAAATAGATGTTTGGAATTGTGTTTGAATCATGTTATAAAAATTTTGAAACACACAAAATGTATCAGACTTGTGTTTGAGGAGATACACCCAAGTAAGACGTGTGTGGTTATCAATAAATGTGATAAACCATCTATGACCATAGGAAGTGGTGACTTTTGAAGGTCCCCACAGATCACTATGAATTAAAGAGAAAGGGTTGGTTGAAGTATAATGTTTTTGTTGACGGTTAGAAAAAATAGAGTATTAATGTTTGATCTTTGGGTTTCCTAAGAATAGGAATCGATTCATATTTCTGTGATTAATGTAGTTATTCTTGTATATCCTATATATATTTCTAGTCCTAGGTTAAACAATGTGTATCAGAAACTAAAAAGATAGTGGAGGTGATTAGTTCTCACCATTTTGCACAGTTTTTGAGGAAAAACAGCCTGTGTGCTTAGCCAATTGACAAATATCACATTGCAAAGAACCATAATTATTATTGGAAAATATGATGGAAACAAATGTTATAAATACGAAAAACTTGGATGACCTAGTCAATAATGCCATAACATAATTTTGCTGGAGTTTAAAGCAGAAACAGAGTTTATTGTAGAGATAGAATTAGAAGCCGAACTAGATGAACAAGGTTGTTGTATTATCAGTTGACCATTTTCAAAGAAACAAAGTCCACCTTGAATCCCAACACTGCCAATCGTCCTTCCCAATGATAGTTCCTGAAATTGAAAAGAATTGGAAACAAATTTAGCAAGGCAACGATTGTCAGTAGTTGGCTTACTAACAGAAATTAAATTGCATGTTAAAGAGGGAACATGAAGGACCGATTTGAGTATTAAATCAGGTGAAAATTTAATGGTACCAATTCCTGTAATCGGAGAGAGCGTGTCATCTAATGGTACCAATTCTTGTAATCGGAGAGAGCGTGTCATCTGCTATTCTGACACTAGAAGGATTAGAACATGGAGTATAGGATTCAGACAAAGAATATAAACTAGTCATATGATCAGAGGCACCGGAATCAATTATCCACGGTGTTTGGAAAGCAGAAGAAAAATTACCAGAATATGCAGTCGAGGTACTATGAGAGTTGGGAACAAACTTTTTTATCGAAGATGAAGATGTCAAGGATTGTGAACTTGGACTTCAGAGAGGCAATTGTGGACTGATTATGGGCTTGAGATTGGGCCTGAGTTTGGGTTGGAATTTTGGTAGGCCCACTGGTTTGATATAAAATCTCTTCACGTGGCTAGGACTGACAAGTATTGAGATAATTTGAAGAGTTGAGAGCTTCAACAGTGTACGATTGAAACGCAAAGCTTGCAGGTTGAACTGAGGGTCTGTGACGCCAAGAAGGATGAATGGAGGGTCAGACTGGTCGGGGAAATGCCAGACAGAAACTAGAGCAACGCCGATGTACGCAATGGCACAGAGGAGAGCAAGATTCGAGGTTGCCAAGGAGTACGCCTAGATCCGCCGAAGTTGCCTAGAGCTTCAGATTTTGCTGGATAGGACAGTGGTGACCGGACTCGATCGGAGAAGAGGAAGAGAGATGTAGAGAGAAGGTCGAGACTTGCGACAGGAGCTGTGACTTGATGACTGGAGGATGCCGAAGACCTGCGATGGGAAGAGATCGGCTTGGAACTACTGGAGCTAGCTGGACATGCGCCTGGAACGCCAGGAAAAAAGGAGGTTTTCCAATGGACTGCCGGATCCAAGCAGAGAAGAAGAAAAAAATAGATTGGAGCCTTAAAGCTCTAATACCATAAAGAATAAAATGAGAGAATATTTGAAACTATTTTTTTTTCTGGTATCTTCGATCAATACTAGGTATGCCCTTTTATAGGGATTGTACAGAATAATCACAATAAATGTCAAAGATAAAAATCCTATAAATAAGGAAACTTAAATACAATAAAAGACCACAGCTATCACATCTAAAACTACAATTAATATTGCATATCTTTGTGATTTTATTTCCTGGCTGTCAACACTCTGGTTAGAGGTTACTAGGGAATTCCTAAAAGTTTTGGGGAGAAGATGTTTAATAAAATAGGTCCACAAAGTTGATATTACCACCACAAAGAGGTCCACATAATAGATGCCATCTTAGACTTGCCAGAACCAATGCATGAATAAAAGATTCAATATTCACTACCCTTCCTCGCACATGACACCCCACAAAGGGAAGATAAGATGAAGCCCTTTTTTAACCAACTCGCATGTACTAAATTTTCAAAGAAAAACCAGCCGAGAAATGCTATCGACTCTGATGGGCTCAAAATGAATGTTATCTAAACCAAAAAATATATTTGCAAGAAAAGACTAAGTTTAACTTGTCCAACCATTTATAATGATTGAGAAACAAACAGAGCTCAAGTAGCTTTTTATCCAAACTCTCCATCTTTCTTTGAGAACTTAGGCATAAAAAAGATCTAAAGTCCCAATCCACAAAATCATATGCTTTTTCAAAATCAATCTTGAAAATCATTCAGTGTTTCCAGATTTATACTCAATTGCCTCATTCACTATTAACATTTAACAAATCCAAAATTTGTTTTCCTTCGCAAACACACATTAACTAAACAAAAACTGTGACATCAAACACTTCTCACAATATATTAGCCAAAATCTTTTTAATTATCTTATTTCTTATACATTGTTACTAGAATAACGAGTCTGAAGTCACTCACTTTTATGACATCCAAATATGGTTTATATAATAGAAAAATATTGATATGTAAATATTGCTGAGATCATTTTCTCCAAAAATCAAATCAATATAATCGGCTCACATACTCCCAAGTAATGATGAAATGGTTTATTGAATAAGAATCGCACTGAACCTGAATGTCTCTGGATCATTTGGGTTACCAAAGAGTGAGTATAGCCACTGCGGTCCATCAGCATCATTGTAGGACTTCACTACTTCGACCTACATCGTATCCACATGAACAATGTATAAAACCAATGAATAAATGAAGATGTTATAATTGATGGGTAAAGAAAAAAGGAAAAGCCAATTGAATATGCGTGAAACTTGGGCATTTTGATCTCATTATAAAGATAGATATGGCCACATGCATATTCAATGTTGAGCAACTAATTTGGCCAATTTACGAAGATGTACTACTAATTATCTGTAATTTTAACAAGACATCCATGTCAATAACCCATTGCAGTTATTTATAAAAATAAATAAATAAACAAACAAAAAATTTAAAAAGCCGTTAAAACTTTCATTATTAATTAGAAGAAATAACCTGCTTCAGTATAACTAATAGAAAACTAACCTGTAGGAAGAGCCTAAACAACAACCCATCAATAAGAAAATAAATTTTGTATTTGAGGTATGCTAGGTGTACTTTTCCCATCCAATAATTTCAATTATATTTGTAAAAAGAGTGGGTGGTGGTGGGTGATAATCATACACTGGGACACATGGTAAGATGAAGTAAAGAAAACGCACCTAACTTGTGAAAGCATTTATGATGAAATGTGCAAGCTACTTAATGAACAGACAGAAAACTTGATTCATGCCATTACCTGAATTGAAACCCGGGCAGAAAACTTCACGAGTCCTTCTTCAGTGAGCTTCTCAGATGCACTTTTTCCTCTGACACCCTTTGTCACAAGCTTAGTAGAATCACCTTTATATCGAGCTGACAACCCTTCATCAAAATGCATCTACAACCAAAAGATAGCTTTATGTAGATGAATAGAGAAACACCACCAACAATTCGAAGTCAGGAGCTCATAAGCATTTAAGACTTATGATAGCACCAAGAAAGAAAATATCGGTGTCGATGGGAATATCGATACTGTAATTTTAAGAAAATATCTCTATATTGGTGGAAATTTTTAAAAAAATTATAAATATTTATCTAAAAATATAAAAAAAAAATTCATAAAATTTGTAGAAATGTAATAAAATTGAACAATTTTTTTGAAAAAGAGAGGAAGACCACATGTACATGAGCCAGCGGTCTACTCTCACAATTTATTAATATCCTCACTTGTGGCGGAGGAATACCATGATTACAAAAAACAAAACAGCCCAAAACCGAATCAAAAGGAAGGACCAAATACAAAAACAGATGCAGTAGCCAAAACACAACAAAACATTAAAGAAGTAAGCTCCAATCTCTTTGAAACCCTTTGAAACCCTCTTTGAAACAAGAGAAAGGAACCTCTTTGAAACCCTTAACTTTGTTTAACCACAACGCAACCCAAAGCCTGATCTTATCCCACACCCCACTGTATCACTACTCTGATCCTCAAAAATCCTTCTATTCCTCTCCAACCAAACCCCCCACCAAACTACAGCCACCGTTGTTGTCCACAGAATTTGACTTTCCTTATTTCTACTGACATAAAATAGCATTAGCCCTGCGCAAGAATGAGATACTGCCCAGCTCAACCTAAACTCATCAAGGAGTCTATAGCACAATTTTAAAACAGACTCACAATGGAGGAAAAGGTGGCTGACGTTTTCACTTCCTTCCGACACAACACACACCAGCCCAGAGAGATGAACATAACCTTCCTCTTTTGAAGCACTTCATGCACACTAAGCCTCCCCCACAACAACCATAAAAATATTGACCTTTGGCGGGGCATGAACCTTCCAAAGAATTTTGGACCAACAAGGTGACAAAAAAGTGTCATCATCTCTAAGAGCATTAAAGGCTGATTTACAAGAAAACATCCCTGGGAATCCTTTTTCCAAATCCTACCATCCTCAACAAATTTGGCCTGTGTCCACATTTAAGGGACTAACCAAATTTGTTAGTTCTCTATCTCTAAGATTTCTACGAAAATGTAGATTCCAATTTACTGGGTTATAATATTCTATACAATGCTCCCTCTTCTCACATAATCTAGCTAGCCCAAGAAAGGTCTCACTTAAAGGCTGCTCACCAACCCACCAGTCCTCCCAAAACCAAATCCTACTACCACTACCTACCTCGAAAGAAACAAGTTGCAAAAAGTCTTCGTACAAGAGACCTATACTGTGGCAGTTAGAATCCCGTGATCGGCAGAGGGAAAGACCGAGTAAAAACTGTGCAATCCCACATCGCCTAGGGATGGTCAAGTGAGATGATTCTAAGACTGTGTAAGTATGGGACTACACAGTTGAAAATGGCTTAAATGGATTGATGGGTACTATGCCAACAAGATGCATCTTTTTTTGCGATAACCCATCACTTGAGAACTCCAAAGTTAAGCGTGTTTGACCTAAAGTAGTCTTATGATGGGTGACCTCCTGAGAAGTTTTCCCAAGAAGCGTGCGAGTGAAGACAAAACACGCTGGAAAGACTCGTGTTGGTTTGTAGGGCTAGTTGGTATTCCAGGAAGCAACCATAGTGACGTGGGGCGTTACATATACCCTTCCACGAACTTCTATGTGTCCCTCTAGAGTTCTACAAAATGGGATTGTTCATCAATGTTCATGTGTAGAGACTCTGTGATAGGGTGAACCTGTCAATTAGTGAGATAATAAAACAGGGAAAATAGAGTAGAAATGGTAACAATAACAACTTTCCATTGAACTAACAGGAAATTCGAGAGCCTGTGTCTCTCCAAATACAATATTTACTCAGACATTCCACACTTACATAAATGGCCCTTACTCAATACTTATTCTACTACTACTCAGATACACCCAAGTATCCCTAGGCCTACCCTTAGGCTAAACTTACTCCCAACCACTATCTTGCACTAATTCTCTGCTGCACTAATCTCTGCTGACTTGGCAGTGGTCCTCTCACCTTTCCCTCCCCTCCGAGCATATACATAGGTCAATGGTGGCCTATCAATACCCCCTGCCCAAAGACTCACCTTGTCCTCAAGGTGGAAGTCAGGGAATTGTTGTTGCAGCACCGGAAAATCCTCCCAAGTGGCCTCAAAATCTGGAAGATTAACCCACTTGATTAAGGCTTGCGGAGGAGTCTTGTGAGTGCCCGGACGCACATCCAATACCTTCTCAGGTGTGAGAAGCCATTCGAGGTCTGCTGCTAGCTTTGGAGGTAGCTCAGAGGCTTGCTGCTGTGATCCCAAGGCAGCCCGAAGCAAGGAAACGTGGAACACTGGATGAATGGTGGAATCTGGGGGCAATTGGAGACGATATGCAGCTGTTCCAACCCGTGCCAGTATATGGCCCAAAGAAACGTGGGGCCAGTTTCTCATTGCGACGTTTTGCTACTGATCTTTGTCGATAAGGGCGCAACTTCACATACACCAAGTCGCCCACAGCAAATTGGACATTCTGACGCTTCTGATCAGCTTGTAGCTTCATTTTTTTGTTGTGCACGCTGAAGGTTCAGCTTGAGTAACTCTAACACGTCATCCCGAGCTCGCAGGTTATCTTCCACTACGGAAACTTTGGTAGTCCCAAGCTCAAATCTAACCAATGGGGAGGGTCCCTGCCGTAAACTGCCAAGAAGGGTGTCATCCCAGCCGCCGTGTCGTATGAAGTGTTAAACCAGAATTCAGCCCAAGGTTGCCACATTGCCTACTCGCAAGTAAGTCTCAAGGCATCTATTAACGACCTTCGTTTGCCCATCGGATTGCGGATGGTAAGCGGCACATGTTTGAGGTGGGTTCCTTGTAAACGGAATAACTCCTTCCAAAATATGCTCATAAAGACCTTGTCTCTATCAGACACAATGGATCTTGGGATACCATTCAACCTTACAACCTCTCTAACAAACATGGTAGCGACCGTAGGCGCTGAAAATGGATGGCGAAGTGAGATGAAGTGGCTATACTTACTCAACCGGTCATCTACCACAAGGATTGTGTCAAATCCATTTGACAGTGGTAATCCCTCAATGAAGTCCATCGAAATGTCTTCCCAAATCTGATCCGGAATGGGTAGTGGCTGAAGCAATTCTGTCGGTGCTTGTGCTAAGTACTTGTGCTGTTGACAAATCGCACACTCTAAGACATATTTCTAGACATCGCGTCTCATACCAGCCCAATACAAATCCTTGCCAATCGCTGGAATGTCTTAAACACCCCCGAATGGCCTCCCATATTGCTGCCATGATACTCCTAAAGTAGTAGTGGTATGAACGGGGAAGAAGATGGAACAACCAATCGGCCACGAAACTTCAAACATCCTTGAACCAGTGAGTAACCCCCTGTATCCCGACCTTGTTTAAGTTCGTGGATGATTTTCGCCAAGGCGGGATCTGCCTGCACGTGTGCTTGTAAGTCCATGACAGAAATAAGGGTTGGGGCTGAAATGGCTTGCAAACAGACCTCTTGAGACACTCTAGAAAGCGCATCTGCTGCCTTGTTCTCAAGGCCAGGTCTATAAACAATATCAAAGTCGTATCCCAGCAACTTAGTTAGCCATTTTTGGTGTTCGGAGGCCACCAATCTCTGTTCCAGCAAGTATTTGAGACTTCGTTAGTTTGAACGAACTAAAATTTGCGACCCAACAAATAAGGGCGCCATTTCTATACCGCGAGCACAATCGCCATCAATTCTCGCTCATAAACTGACTTGGTGCGAGCTTTAGATGAGAGGAGCTGACTATAGAAGGCAATGGGTCGCTGATTTTGCATCAATACAGCTCCTAACCCGCTGCCCGACGCATCGGCTTCCAAAACAAATGGAATAGAGAAGTCAGGTAATGCTAGAACAGGTACTGAACACATTGCTTCCTTCAAATGAACAAAAGCGACTTGTGCTTCATCGGACCATCCAAAAGCATCTTTCTTCAATTGATCAGTTAAGGGTCGAGCAATCTGTCCATAGCCTTTCACAAACTTGCAATAATAGCTAGTGAGACCCAAAAATCCCCGCAAGTCTCACAATGTCTTAGGAGGGCCATTCAGCCATGGCGGTGAGCTTACTTGGGTCGGCGGAGACACCCTCTGCTGAAATGATGTGGACAAAGTACTCTAACTAACCTTGAGCAAACACACATTGCTTGCGATTCGCATAAAGTTGGTGTTGACATAAACGGTCAAGGACCATCTCTAAATGTCACTCATGATCCTCCAAAGTAGCACTGTACACCAAAATGTCATCAAAGAAAACTAAGACAAACTTTCGTAAAAAATCACAGAATACCTCACTCATTAGTGCTTGAAAGGTGGCGAGGGCGTTTGTAAGACCAAACGGCATAACTAAAAATTCATAGTGTCCCTCATGTGTTCGAAAAGCCATCTTTTCCACATCTTTGGCAGCAACTTGAATTTGATGGTATCCCGATTTGAGGTCCAACTTAGAGAACACTTTCGCCCCATGTAATTTATCTAACAGCTCATCAATGACGGGAATAGGAAATTTATCAGCCACCGTAGCGAGATTCAAAGTTCTATAATCCACATAAAATCACCAACTCCCATCCTTTTCTTCACCAAGAGTACCAGGCTAGAGAAAGGGCTTGTGCTAGGTTGGACGATACCTGCCTTCAGCATTTCCGTCATCAATCTCTCTATCTCATCTTTCTGAGCTTGAGCATAACGATAGGGGCGAACACTAATTGGTTCCATCCCCTCCTTCAAGCAAATGGTATGCTCTCTTGCCCTTAAAGGCGGTAACCCCTGCGGCATGTCAAAAACAGCTCTATATCATTCCAAAAACTAGTGGGGGTGGAGAGCACCTTTTGGGTTCCTCTTCCACAACAAAAGACCCAAATTCCACCCAAAATCCCTCGCCCTCTAGCTGCACTGTGTGAATCATGGCTTTGAGAGAGATTTGGGAATTGCAAAGACTGGGGTCCCCTTGCAAAGTGATCCAGGAACCACCAACTTCAAACTTCATAACCATCGTCCGCCAATTAACTTGCATATTGCCCAAAGTTTCCAGCCATTAGATTCCCAAAATCACATCCGCACCTCCCAATTCCAATGGAAGGAAATCAGTGACGACCCTAAGAGTTCCCAAGTCAAGCTCAACGGAACTACAAATCCTGTCAGTGCGAACTTTACCTCCCGTACCCTACAACACGCCATAGCAAGATGGCTGTGATGGGAATGCTAGCTGCCTTGACCACCTCCCCTGAAATGAAATTATGCGTCGCCCCACTATCGATGAGCACTGTCACGGAGTGCTGCCCAATATGTCCTGCCAATTTCATCGTGTTGGTTGAAGTGATTCCTACTAAGGAATTCAGGGATAAAGTTGCCAATGTTTCATCAGTCGTATCATCCAAAGGTTCCAGTGTTAGAGGTGGTGAGTCCATGGGCAGACTACCCTCTTCCTCATCTATTACTAACATTATTTGCAAGGCTTTCTGCTCACACTCGTGCCCCCTGTGCCATTTTTTCTCACTTAAAACAACACCCCTTGCTTTTCTGTCCTAATACTACGCCTCCGTTATGCGCCGTACTTGTGAGCTCTTCATGGTGGCAGTGGTAGCATTCGGTGCCAGTGTCGACGCTGATGCTATAGAAGAGTTTGAACTAAAGGTTGCTGGTGGTTTGGGGGTCCAAGCCGAGATGGAAGAACGATATGGTGTAATCGGGCTTATAGTGGTGCGGCTTGTAGATGGCTGAGTAGTTGGGTTCGATCCCACTAACATCTGGCGGCCCTCCTCAATCCGTTGGGCCAAGCCTGTGGGCTTCAAAATATGAATTGCACTCCGAATTTCTTCCTTCAAGCCCTTAACAAAGTTGCCTTCTAAGATGTGTTCTGGGCTATCGGGTACCCGAGAAGCCAACGCCTCCCACTTCAGTCAGTATTCCTTCATAGTTGATTCTTGCTTTACTGACAAAAATTCTTGTCATGGAACCGATGGGCTGAGCTCGGAACTAGCCTAGGAGCAGAGTTTTTAAGGTTGCCCAAGATGTAATTAGTCGTCGTTGGTTTTCCCACTGAAACCATGTTAACGCGTCCCCTTCCAAACCGATAATGGTTGTCTCTAGCATGTGAGCCAATGTCATCTTTGAGAGTAGGAAATATCGCTCTGCTCTGTATATCCACCCCTCTGGATTCTCGCCAGAAAATAGGGGCAACTCCAATCGTGGTGGACAGTAGTCCCTGCCAAAACAAGGGTTCGAAAATAACTGGTCGAACTGCGCCAGGGGGGAACTATGGGACAATCGAACTTCCTGAAAGCCCGATGGGCGTCCTCCCGTCACTGTGTCGCCGTCGATTGTCTGCCGAGCCTGATTGGCGCTAATGGCCGAAGAGTCACCCACGTCCTTGTGGGTCGGTTGACTCATCTAAGCTACGATGTGCTGCAAGGCCTTCTCCATAGCAGGTATTCGTGCCATACCCTCCTTCAGAGACCCTATATCTGACTTCATTGTCGCCATTTCCATCTGGATCTCCAGCTGGAATTTCGAAAACTTGCCTCCAAACCCTCCACTACTGCCTCAAACTTCTTTGCCATGGGGGATCGCCTGGCACTGATACCAATTGATAGGGTGAACTTGTCAATTAGTGAGATAAAACAGGGAAAATAGAGTAGAAATGGTAACAACAACAACTTTTCATTGAACTAACAGGAAATTCGAGAGCCTGTGTCTCTCCAAATACAATTTACTCAGACATTCCACACTTGCATAAATGGCCCTTACTCAATACTTATTCTACTACTACTCAGGTACACCCAAGTATCCCTAGGCCTACCCTTAGGCTAAACTTACTCACATAACCACTATCTTGCACTAATTCTCTGCTGCACTAATCTCTGCTGACTTGGCAGTGGTACTCTCACCTTTCCCTCCACTCCGAGCATATGCATTGGTCAATGGTGGCCTATCACTCTGCAACAGAATGGAGTCGCCGAAAGAAAAAATCACCATCTTTGAGAAGTGGCTCGTCCCATTATGTTCAATATGCATGTTCCAAAATATCTTTGGGGCAACACTGTCCTTACTGCCACTTATCTCGTTAATCGCTTTCCTAGTAGACCCTACAAACACCATACTTCATTTTTTGGTCTCCCTACCCTCACACTTCCACCAATAATACCCTCCCAGTCAAAGTTTTTGGTTGCACTGCCTTTGTCCACATACACTCCCAACACCGGAGTAAACTAGATCCTAGAGCCACAAAAACTATTTTCCTAGGATATTCCCCTGCACAGAAGGGCTACCTTTGTTGCTGTCCAGTCCCACCACCAAGAAATCCTACACCTCGCTTCAGGGGGAGCACACACATCACGAGCAAGGTACTCCCACTGTAACCCAATATTTCTCAGACCTGGCAGGATCTCGACTTGTATCTGAATACCACTCCTTTATGTGCTACATGCACCACACTCCAGCGCCAACGATTAGAAAAGGAGTGGGTCTTTGAATTTCTTACTGGATTGAACAGTAATCTTGATGAAGTTCAAAGTCGTTTGGTTAGTGTTCTCCATTTCTTGACACTTAAGCTTTCTATGAGGCCAGACGTGAAGAAGCATGTCGTTGCGTCATGCTCACCACTGCAGAATTGCCAGCCATTGAAAGCTCTGCCCTTGCTTTAAAGTCTGGCCCACCGCCATTTGGCAGATCCAATCCTGACCCTCACACTTCCAATAATACTCTCCCAGTCAAAGTTTTAGGTTGCATTGCCTTTGTCCATGTACACTCCCAACACCAGAGTAAACTAGATCCCAGAGCCATAAAAATAGTTTTCCTAGGATCATCCCCTACACGGAAGGGCTACTATTGTTACTGTCCCATCACCTAGAAATTCCACACCTCCAGGGATGTCACTTTTTTCGAAAATTCTCCTTATTTCACTCCCACCTCGCTTCAGGGGGAGCACATCCATCACGAGCAAGATGCTCAGTGGTTGTGGGATTTAGAATTACCCCTAGACACTTCATTCCCTTCAGAGCTAGAAATCACTCTTGCTTCTAAAAATTATCCATCTTGTCATGCTTCTCAAGATCATCCATCTTCTCCTGTTTCTCAAAATCAAAACACAGAAAGAAATGCGAGTATATACCAGAAGAGAAAGAAATAAACAAGTAATGAATCCTTGTCACAATCAAGAGCCCGATCCGGTGATAGAACCACTTCCCTTAGATGATCCAGATAAACTTCCCTCAAACACTCTCTCAGATCTAGATATTCATATTGCATCAAGGAAAGGAACTAGAACTTGTACACAATACCCTATTTCAAAATTTATCTCTTATGTCAAATTATCATCTCCATTTAGAGCTTTTATCTCTAGTTTATCAGCTGATGTGATTCCTAGGAATATCAATGAAGAACTTGGTACTCCTCAATGGAAGGTGACAGTTCTTGAACAGATAAAAGCACCTGAACATAATGGAACCTAGAAATTAGTGGAGTTACCACCTGACAAAAAAGTAAATGGATCTTTTGATAGGTACAAAGCACGATTAGTTGCGAAGGGTTTTACTCAAAACTACGGAATTGACTACACTGAAACCTTCGCTCCAGTTGCCAAGCTCAATACTATTAGAATATTGCTCTCGCTAGCTGTCAGCCTGGATTGGGAGTTGCATCAACTTGATGTAAAAAATGCATTTTTGAATGGAGAACTGGAAGAAGTGTACATGAGTCAACCTCCAAGTTTTGAAGAATCTTACAGTACAACCAGAGTTTGCAAGCTAAACAAATCACTCTACGTTCTAAAACTATCTCCTCGAGCATGGTTCAATCGGTTCCTGAAAATAGTCAAGGGAGTCGGATACATGCAAGGCCAAACAGACCATACCATCTTCATCAAACACTCATGTAATGAGATGTGAAGAGAATTGTATTTTGTATTGAAAATATAACATCTATTTATACACAACTAAAGAAGCTATTCTAGGAAACTAAATCAACTAATTAATCCTAATTGTCAACTAATAGACAGTTAATATTCACACTATAACACTCCACCTCAAGCTGGAGCATAAATGTTAATCATGCCTAGTTTGTTATAAAAATAGTCAACCTGAATCCCATTTAAAGCTTTCGTAAGTTGTTCTCCAGTCTTCACATATCTTGTAAAAATCAAGCCTTGCTGAATTTTCTCACGAACAAAATGACAATCAATTTCAATGTGCTTCGTCCGTTCATGAAACACAGGATTAGTTGCAATATGAAAAGAAGCTTAGTTATCACACCATAATTTTGCAGGTACTGAAGTTTTAAGTCCTACTTCAGTCAATAATTGGTATATCCACATTATCTCACACAGACTGTGTCATAGCTCGATATTCTGACTCTATACTAGAACGTGACATAACGATTTGCTTTTTACTCTTCCATGAGACCAGATTCCCTCCAACATAAATACAATAACCTAAAGTGGATCTTCTATCCACTTTGAAACCTGCCCAATCTGCATCTGAGAAACGCTTCAATATGAGTGTATCCATGATTCACATACACAATACCTCGTCTTGGTGCTCCTTTCAAGTAACACAAACTCTGCTCTAACGCTGCCTAATGATCAATTGTTGGGGATGACATAAACTGACTGACAACACTAAGTAAGCAATGTATGGACAAGTCACAATAAGGTAACTCAACTTCCCAACCAACCTTTGATACTTTTCAGGATCTTCAAATAGTTCCCCATCTTCTGTAAGTTGCAGATTTGGAGTCATTGGAGCACTACAGGGTTTTGCCCCCAATTTTCCTGTTTCAATCAACAAGTCAAAGACATACTTTCTTTGAGATAGAAAGATACCTTGTTTACTTTGACTGACCTCAACTCCTAAGAAATACTTTAACACTCCAAATCTTTCGTGTGAAATTGAATATGAATGAAAGATTTAAGAGATGAGATTCCTCTAGTATCATTTGCAGTACCAATGTCATCCACATATACAACTAACAAAATGATGCCAACTTCTGATCGTTTGTAGAACACCAAATGATTAGACTTGCTTTTCATCATCTAAATTTCTCAATAGCCTAACTAAACTTTCCAAACAAAGCACGAGGACTTTGTTTCAAACCATATAAAGAATTTCGACTCGCCTCGACTCCCCATGAGAAACAATACCAGGTTGCTCCATATACACCTCCTGAAGATCACCATGAAGAAAAACATTCTTAATATCAAGTTGATGTAAAGGTCAATGATGAGTAGCTGTCATTGAAATAAACAATCGAACAGATGTCAACTTTGCTACAGGAGAGAGTTTCAGAATAATCTACTCCATAAGTTTGAGCATAGCCCTTGGCGACAAGACGAGCTTTCAATTGAGCAACTGACCCATCCGGATTGACCATAACCGTGAAGACCCATTTATAACCAATAGCTCGTTTCCCTGAAGGTAAATCGACTAAATTCCAAGTACCATTATCATCTAAAGCATTTATCTCTTCTATCATTGCATTATGCCAACCAGGATGAAATATGGCTTCATGAACAATGTTAGGAATAGAAATAGAATCAAGGGATATAATGAAAGAGCAAGAAGTAGACGACAAGTTATTAAAAGAAACATAAGAAGAAATGGGATAAGTACACTGACGTTTACCATTGCGTAATGCAATTGGAAGATCATCGCTCGGGTTCGGATCTGATGATAAAGGAGCAGGTGCAGGACATGAATCAAGAGGTTGTTGCCTAGAGTAAACTTGAAGAATAGGAGGCTTCACAAGAACAGGTTGCGAGATTGGTGATAGGTCTGATTCAGGAGATGTGATAGAATAGACTAACAAATCAGCGTCCTACCCCTGACGAGTGGGAAGAGGCAGAGAAGGGAAATAAGGTGTATCTTCGAGGAAAGTGACATTTTGTAAGGTATCTCACCCTGAAGAACAGGAGATGGCATTCGATTAATGAGAAAACACGCTGTGAAAACTACATCAGCCCAAAACAGTTTAGGAACATGCATTTGAAATAAGAGAGCTCGTGCAGTTTCAAGGTGTCTGTTTTTACGTTCCGCCACACCATTTTGGGATGGGGTATCAACACAAGAAGTTTCATAAAGTATGTCATTTTAAGTCATAAGATTGAAATAATGCAGTTGTATATTCTTTGGCATTATCACTTCGCAAAGTACAAATTGAAACATTAAATTGAGTTTTAATTTCAGCACAAAACAAGGAAAATAGCTTTGAACGACTTTTCATTAAAAATAACCACGTTACACGAGAATAATCATCTACAAATGTAACAAAATACCTAAATCCAGGTTGAGACAAAATAGGAAGACCTCAAGCATCAGAATGAACTAATTCAAAAGGAACACTAGCACGTTTATTGACTATAGGACTCGAACTAAGACAATATTTTGCAAACTAACACGACTCACAATTTAAGGAAGACAACGTACTATATTGAGGACAAAGCTTCTTTAGTAAAGGGAGAGATGGATGACCCAACCGACAATGAGCCTCGAAGGGAGAAGGAACACTCGAGCAAGCAATAAAGCTGGGTAGCGATGTATCAAGAGTGTAGAGGCCTCCAGATTCATGTCCTTTACCAATAATCTTCTTCGTCATAAGATCCTGAAATAAGCAATGATCAGGAAAAAATGAAACAACAATTGAGATTACGAGTGAGTTAAATGACAGAGAGCAAATTAAATGATAAATTAGGTAAATGTAAGATAGAAGACAGAGAAAGCAAAAGGGTAAGCGTGATGTTGTCAGACCCACGAACACACGATGGTGACCCATTGACTAAAGTAACTTTAGAAGTAGAAGCAGAAGACTGAAGATAAGTAAAGAGACTAGAATTACCTGTTATATGATCTGTGGCACCAGAATCAATGACCCATTTCGAGGATGAGGACCAGAAAGAACTTGTGCCTTAGCAGAATCAAACTTAGAGAAGAGCCCAGCTAGAAAGCTCATGATAGCCATTTTGCTCTCGTTGTTTTTGTTGAACCTGGACGTCGGTACTAAATGGCAGCAACACATTAAGCTCCTCATACGTCTTTTTAAATTTCATAAAGTAGTTTATAGGTGACTGATCTTGTTTTTCCACACAGTAAAATGCTTTGCAAACCTCATACATACGAAAGAGATTCCCTTTTCCCGAATACAAAAATTCCAAATAATCCATTAGTTCTTTAACACACTCACAATGATTGATCAAGCCAACTACCTCACTATCAATAGAATTTCAAATACGAAGGAACAAGCGAGCATTTTCCCTGAGCCATGCCCGTCTCGAATCGCCTTTGTCTTTAGGAGGATCATCAATCAAATGGTCATCTTTGTTGATATTTCGTAAATAAAGTCGAAGTCTTACTCCAGTCCAAATAATTCGAACCATTCAATTTATGGTTTGTGATTTTAGACATCACAGGAAGCACATCAGATACCACTGATTTTGTCTCATCCATAACCTCAAAAGCAAACATGGAGAAAACAAGTAAACAAAGCCAAGAAAAGGAACCTCCTAAACACAAGATCTGAACAAAAACAGAAATGAAAATGACCAGAGAAGAACACAAATTGGGCAGAAAAGTGTCGAGAAAATCGTGGGGACCAACCGGAGTCGAAAGCACGACGGCAAAACGATGCAAGCGCGCACACGCGCCGGCGCATGGGGGATTGGGCAGCGGGCTACGGAGGCACGTGGGCTCCACTCGCGGCGTTTCTGGACCTCGGTCGGCGAGGTTTGGTTGATCGGCATCTGGGCAGTCCTATGCCGACGGTGAGAACGAAAGAACAATCCAAATAGGGTTTCCGAAATATAAATTATAAAATGAAAGAAAATTAAACCTTAATTGCAAACCCCAATTTGTGATGAACCCTAATTTCGAATTTCGAACCTCAACTCCAGAACCTGGTTCTGATACCATGTTATGAGATGTGAAGAGAATTATATTTTGTATTGAAAATATAACATCTATTTATACACAACAAGAGAAGTTATTCTAGGAAACTAAATCAACTAATTAATCCTAATTGTCAACTAATAGACAGCTAATATTCACACTATAACAACTCAGAATTAGGAAAAATGTCAATCCTGATTGTGTATGTTTATGATATCATTGTCACTAGCAACCATCTTTAAGACCACTAGGAATAGGCCCACTCGAAATTTTAGAAACCCCAAACTTTGTGAGGCCTTCGCCAAGGGGAAAATCTCTCTTTGGACAGATCAGCCAGTTAAGGCTCCTAGCCGTGGGGCTGTTTCTCTTCAACAGTCAGAAATAGAAGAGAATAGCCTTGAGTTTTCAACTAAAAGCCTGAAAGTGTATCATCGTAAGCCAAAAGGTGCATTTCCAGTGAGTAATTCTCTTTTAGAAGAACAATTGGAGACAATGATGGATAAAGGACAAGATTTGGCAAAGGCTGAGTTCTTTAATCCGGTGGAAGATGGCCCTTCGGAATTTTGTAGTTCAGAGGAGGAGGATTTAGACTTGGAATCTGATGTTGACAAGGAGGATATTGAAGACATCGTAGTCCAAGCTAGGAGGTTGTGGTGCGAAGAAGAAGAAGTGGTTAATTCTGAGGTAAATCTGGCTCCTAGTATTGAGAAAGAGGGCGGAGGCTTAGAGGAAATTACTGTGGAAATGGCGGACAGCCCTCATGTTATTTCAAGGCTCGTTCCGGTGATGGAGTCTTTTGGAATTTCTTTACTACCTAGTAATTAAGGGAGGAAGAGAAAGGAAGTCCTTCATCTTTGCCTAAAAAGAGTGCACGTGAACTTAAGAAACTTGAGTTTAATGTGAACTATGGGAATAGGAGAATGATTGGGTGTCGAAAGTTCTCATGAAGATTTTATCATGGAATGTAAGGGGAAGTGGTAATAAAGAGAAGCGGAGGGCGATAAAGGAAACCATTTGCAAGGTCAATCCTGGCCTTATTGTGCTTCAAGAGGTGAAAAATGTTAAAATAGACAGGAGTTTTATAGGGAGTATTTGGAGGTCCAGATTTAAAGCTTGGCTTTTTCAGCAGGCTATGGGTAGATCAGGCGGGACGTTAGTTGTTTGGGATACTCGTAGTGTTTCTGTTTCGGATTCCTTGGTTGGGGAGTTCACCGTTTCCATTCGTATTGAAGCTGAGGGAAAGAATCTTTGGTGGTTTACCGATGTTTATGGGCCTGTGGTTTATGGTAAAAGGGAGATTTTTGGGACGAGTTGGCTGGTTTACATGTCATTTGTGGCAGTCATTGGTGCCTGGGGGGGGGGGATTTTAATGTGGTTAGGAGAGGAGATGAGAAACTGAACAGCGGATCCAATACTACAAGTATGAAGAATTTTGACACGTTGATTAGAGAGATGAACTTGGTGGATCCTAATCTCCAAAATGGTCGTTTCACTTGGTCTAACTTCAGCCAGAGGCCTATCTGTAGTAGGCTTGATAGATTTTTATTTTCGCCATTGTGGACTGAGTTGTATCCTTTCATTCGCCAGGAAGTGTTGGTTCGCATTGTCTCAAATCATTGTCCTATTGTGTTGGATTCCAGTCCTCCTTCGTGGGGTCCCAGCCCTTTCAGATTTGATAATTCCTGGCTTGAGCATAAGGATTTCAAGGTGCTTTGTCAGAAATGGTGGAACTCGTCTAAGATGATGGGGTGGCCGGGCTATGGGTTCATGGAAAAACTTTCTTTGGTTAAAGACAAAGTTAAGGGGTGGAGTAAGGAGGTTGTTAGGTCAAGATCTTTGCTTAAACATTACCTGGAAAGAAGGATGTTCGAGTTGGATAGGTTAGAGGAAGGTGGTCAGTGGAATGATCAACTTCTTTCAGAGCGAAGGAAGATTAAGGAAGAATGGCACCAGGTTGTCTTTGAAGAGGAGAGAGGAGTTTGGTTTAAGTCGAAATGTCAATGGGCCAAACAAAGAGATTCTAATTCCAAGCTCTTTCACAGTATCCTTAGCGCTCGTAAAGCTAGGAATTTCATCTCTCGAATTGAGCAAGAGGATGGTACTATCCTTGACAAAGATGCTGATATTGAAAAGGCAATTGTTGATTTTTACTCCTCGTTGTATTCTTCGGTCCCTAGGAGGTGGAGGGGTGTTGAAGGCATTTCTTGGGAGCCTATTCCCTCTTTCTTGTCCTCTCTCCTTGAGAGGCCGTTTTCGGAAGAGGAAATTCATCGTTCAGTTTTTTATTGTGATGGGTCTAAGGCTCCAGGTCCCGATGGATTCTTTTTGGCTTTCTATCAGGATAATTGGGATACGGTTAAGAGTGACCTCCAAGCAGTGTTCGATGGTTTCTTTAAGGATGAGGTTATTCATGGGAGGACCAATGAAACATATATTTGCCTAATTCCGAAGGAGTTGGATAGTTGTCGGGTGCGAGATTTCAAGCCAATTAGTTTGGTCACTAGTCTCTACAAGATTATCTCAAAGGTGCTGGCTGGTCGTCTTAGAGGAGTTCTCTCCGATACAATAGCTGAGACTCAGGGAGCTTTTGTAGAGGGCAGGCAGATCTTGGATACAGTGTTGGTGGCTAATGAGGCAGTGGAGGAGTATCGGAGTAAAGGAAAGAAGGGTTGGGTTTTCAAAATTGATTTTGCTAAGGCTTATGATTGTGTAGATTGGGATTTCCTGGAATTCGTTCTGGATAAGAAAGGTTTCGGTGTAGTTTGGAGAAAGTGGATTCTGGGGTGTTTGTCTTCTACTTCTTTCTCCGTGTTTTTAAATGGGAGATCGAGGGGGAAATTTAAGGGTTCTAGAGGTCTTCGCCAGGGTGATTCCCTCTCACCCTTCTTGTTACCTTGGTGGTTGATGTTTTGGGTAGGATGGTGGATAAGGCCAAAAGCATCTCGGCCTTGCGAGGTTTCAAAGTAGGGAAAGATTTGGTGGAAGTTAGCCATCTTCAGTTCGCAGACAAAACGATATTTTTTGTGGACGTTAACGAGTCTTTGACAACTCTGTTGGATATTCTGAAAGTTTTTAGTGTTGTTTATGGTCTTTCTATTAACTTGCAGAAGTGCCAGTTATTAGGGATTAATTTGGAGGAGGAAATAGTGAAGCTTCGTGCTAGGGAGATTGGGTGTGAGGTGGGTTAGTGGCCTATGAAGTATTTGGGGCTTCCTTTGGGGGATTCCCCCCATAACAAAGGTTTTTGGGAGCCCGTGGTATCAAGTTGTGCTAAGAGGTTGGATAGGTGGAAGTGTGCTTTCCTGTCTAGGGGAGGCAGATTGACACTTATCCAATTGGTTCTTTCTTCTATCCCGGTGTATTACCTGTCGCTTTTTCGTATTCCTAAAGGGGTGGTGGATGTGTTGGAAAAGCTGATGCGGGACTTTCTTTGGGAAGGTGCGGATCATTCTAAGTCGGATCATCTGGTCTCGTGGAAAGAAGTTTGCAAATCTCGGGATCACGGGGGCCTTGGTATCGGTAATTTGGATGCAAGAAATAAGGCTTTTCTCATGAAGTGGCTGTGGCGCTTTCTGATGGAAAAGAACTCCTTGTGGCATAGAGTGGTACTGAGTAGGTATGGGGGGATGGAGGTTTTTGGGACACTGGTAGAGGGAGGAGGTTGTCTGTTCGTGGCCCGTGGAAAGATATTTCTTCCCTTTATGAGGAATATCTTCAGCTGGTTAGCTTCATGGTGGGGAAGGGGGATCGAATCCGTTTTTTGGAAGATATTTGGATAAACGGTGTCCCTTTAAAGGATCAGTTCCCAGATTTATTTCTGATTTCGATGTCCAGAAATTGTTTGATTAGGGACATGGTGGTTTTAGGAGGGGATTCGGGCCTCCAAACTCAGGGTTGGGATTTGCGTTTTAGAAGGAATCTGTTCGATAGGGAGGTCACCAGTCTCTCTCAGTTATTACTTTTGTTAGAAAGCGTGGCTTTACCAGGAGTTTTAGAAGATCGGAGGGCCTGGATACCTGACGGTAATGAAGTATTCTCTTGCAAATCAGCCTTTTGGAGGTTAAGTTATGCTCGTTTGGGTTCTGTTCGGGAGTGGGGAAAGTCTTTGTGGAAAAGTGTCTCTCCCTCGAGAGTTAAAGTGTTTGGTTGGTTGGTTTTCAACGATAAACTAAACATTCATGACAACTTGCAAAGAAGAAGACCTTACCATTGTTTGTCCCCTGCTTGGTGCGTTTGTTGTAAGCAGGCAGGGGAATCCACTAGTCATTTATTCTTGGAGTGTCATTTTTCAAGAGAAGTGTGGGGCAAAGTCTTAGCTGAGTTTGGTATTTTTTTATGTATGCCCTCTAACTGTTCTCAATTGTTTCTAACTAAGTTAGGGGGCGGCAAGCGAGTTTCAAGTCTTTGGCAAACTACTGTGTTGGCAACTTTCTGGGCCTTATGGCTTGAGAGAAATAACAGACTATTCGAAGATATTTCTAATTCTGTAGAGACTATTTGGGATAAGATAAAATTTTGGGTGGCAACTTGGGTGTATAGAAACAAATGTTTTGAGGGGTTACCTTCTCTGACCTTATTAGAGATTGGGGCAACTTTTGGAGTTAAT
The DNA here is from genome assembly GCF_963169125.1 of Humulus lupulus. Classification (NCBI taxonomy): domain Eukaryota; kingdom Viridiplantae; phylum Streptophyta; class Magnoliopsida; order Rosales; family Cannabaceae; genus Humulus; species Humulus lupulus. The sequence continues at coordinate 159,802,943 of NC_084802.1, read as the reverse complement.
TTTTGGGGGTGGGGTTAGTTGTCGTTTCTTGGCTGTTTTTTGTAACCACGGTATTCCTCTGCCATAAGTGAAGGTTTTCAACTATTTGAGTAAAGGTCAGTCTTTTGACCTTTGTCTCTTTTTCAAAAAAAAAAAATTGTCATTGGCAACCATCATGAAGAGATGATTCTAATCAAAGAAATGTTGGCAACATAGTTCGAATTCAAGGATTTGGCACACTCAGGTATTTTCTAGGAATGGAATTTGCTAGGAACAAGAGAGGGATTTCTGTATCCCAAAGAAAACACTCTTGATTTCTTAAACGAAATAGGAATGTTTGGCAGTAAACCTAGCAAAACTCCAATCGAGCTCGGGGATAAGAAAAAAATGTTTGAAGAAAGCTCAGTTGACAAAGGAAGGTACCAGCAATTAGTAGGGAAGCTTATCTACCTCACATACCAGACCTTATATTGCCTTTGCTGCAAGTCTAGTCAGTCAATATATGCATGATCCATGTCAAGGACATCTCAATGCAGTATACAAAATTCTTAGGTATCTCAAACAACACCAGGAAAAAGTCTTCCTCAAAAAGACAACTGAAAGGAAGATTAAAATATTTACAAATGCAGATTGGGCTGGGTCAGTTGATGATAAAAAATCTACATCTGGGTATTGCACAATTGTATGGGGAAATGTAGTGACATGGCAAAGTAAAACGCAAACAGTTGTTGCAAGAAGTAGCGCAAAAGCAGAGTATAGAGCCATGACCCATGGAGTGTGCGAAGCAATATGGATCAAACACCTATTAGAAGAATTGAAGATTGAATATGAAGCTCCCACTCTGCTCTACTATGATAATCAATCTACCATCAGTATTGCACATAACTCTATACATCATGACAAAACTAAATACGTCGAAGTGGATCGTCATTTTGTCAAAGAAAAGATTGATGGAGGCACTATCAGCATCAAATATGTACAGACCGATCAACAGTTGGCTGATATCCTCACAAAGGGGTTATCCGAACAAGTCTTTGATTTTCTAGTAAACAAACTTGGACTCATCAATATTTACAGTTCAGCTTGAGTGGGAGTGTTGACAGATAAGAAAAAATCAAAGATATCAAATCTCACGATTTGGTTGAAGTTGTCAATTAGTAGTTTTTCTTTTTTAGATGATTTGTAGCTATCTTTGTGATTTGGTGATTATTCTATAATTAAGAGAATTATGTGTAAAAATTGTATAAATAGGGATGTGCACACCGTTTGTATACACAGAAAAGTAAAAATAAAATTTCTCTTACAAAATTCTATAGTAACAACAGGTTCTACCTTAGCATGTTCCAAATGTTTAATAGCCTCCTCTAGCAAAGCAGAATTTATGAACAACTGAATGCAACAAAGTCCAGCGGCAACATGGTCTTTCTTGATAACCTGAACAATTATACAACTTCTAAGTAACCAAACATATTAAAAATAAATAAATAGTGTATTGACATGAAGATTCAAGAACCAGTAAGATAAATAATGGTTTTTTAAAATCAAAAACCAACATTGAAGAAAAAGTTAAATACTTATTCGCAGCATCTGTGACAATTAAAAAATCCAGCTTTTTTTTTTCTTTTGTCGGGATCACAGTGGGGGACGACAGAAGGATTGCTAATTAACATGAAAGGTGTGAAAAGGCTCTAACTCAAATGGTATGTTGTGTGTGAGAGGTTTGGGGTTCAAATCTCAGCTGGGCTAATTCTAAAAAAAAAATGGGTAACTATCAAACTGTTTCTTATCCCAAAAAAAAAATTTACCTGAAATTGGTATAGAAAATTGAAATGCTTATGTGTCTCACAGTAGAGACAAATTCGGGCAAGCGTTGCAGCTGTATACTGGTTCACTGCTTCGTCTTGTGGCTCTGTAGCTGACATCCTTGCTGATATCACCTCCTCCAAAACAGGCATTGCGCCATAACTAACACACTGATCACACAACTCATCAATGGTCCCATAATCAGTTGCCAAATTATCTTGTCTTTGAGGGGATGAAGAAGATGTTGCTACCCCCACCATTGACGGTTGAGGAGGAAGAGGGACAGCATTTGGGGGGAAAAACAACATGCAGGCATCATTGAATTGGCCATGCCTAAACATAAATTCAAGCAATTTCTGCCGTGCATACTGCAAAAAGAAAAATTAGAAGTTTGCATATAGAGTTATATCCATTGTACTTGAGAAGTTCCGGAAGGCTAATTGATACAGATAATTTATTATTTTGGATTTCTAGGTTTTGGAGGATTTCTGGTCCTCCTGCTCCTTATTTAGTATTACTATATTATTAACAAATATCAATTTAGAAAACAAAAATTGCTTATAGTTATAATTGTTAACAAACAAATGTAACAGCAGAATTAGTTTGCATGAATCTTCTCAAAGAACACACCAACCGGTAAAAGAGAATGGTAGGGGCTTCTCTTTGAACTTGGTTTGCATAATTCTACACTACCAGTTGAAAACAATTAACAAACAATAAAAACTACAACCATAAAGCAAAGTTTCATTATCTATCAACTTCGTAAAAGTCTGTCAAGAAGAATGAAATAACCAAACTAAAATAGTCACAGTGATAGGGAAAAAAGGCATAGTTAAAGGCAAGATGCCAAACTCAAAAGATAAAGTTGAGCATGTAAAAATATGAATGAAATCTTACTTCTTGCAAATAGTTCACACACTCGTTATACCGATTGTAGTCCAAGTTGCTGCGAGGTCCATCTTCAAACTCTGAACCATATGTAGAATTATCATTTGCATATTCTGGAAACGGCCTTGATTTTTCAGAACGTGGAAAAGTGGATGGCATGTACAACACATTGAGATATGAATCGGCCGAAAGAGAATCATCTAAGATTGTTGGAGCACTCTTAGCCAAATGCTCATACCTGAAGAAGTATTGGTCACACATTAGATTCTGTGCAACGATCAAGATCTTTTCCTTTCTTTTGTAGTTACGTAAAGGAGAATGAAGTTGACCAGCATTCGTAGAGTATAAGGTTCTACCTACTTACTCACCTACTAGATTATATTTTTAGGGGCATCATATTAACACCCCATTTGTTATAAAAAATAACACAAAACGTATATCTTTTAACTTATGCTCACCTTCTCGTCATTTTTCTTTTTTCATATTAAAAAAAATTACATATAAATAAAAATACATATTTTAAATGTTTGGACATAAAAATTAAAACAAAAAAGAATAAATCTCTTTTATATAAAAAGATATTAAAAGTGTGTAGATAATGGAAATTTTTTGTTTTAATAATTTTTACTTTTTTCCATTAACTTTAACGTAATAGTTTTATATTTAACAGAATATTCTTATATTTATCGGTAAATTGTAAATATGACTTAAACTTAAATAAATAAATAAATAAACAAATTAAAATAAGATATTTTACACTAATAACTATTTAAAAATAATAAAATCGTATATTTAATAACTTTAATAAAATTTATTTAAACTTAAACTTAATATCACTGTCAAATTAAAAAACTAGAACAAACATAAACTTGAACAAAAATAAATAAATTAATTAAAATAAAATATTTTAAGATATTTTATAATAATTTAAATATAAATCATATTTATTTAAAAATAATAAAATCATAAATATCATTTTTTTTATCTTATTGTGTGATAGTTTATTTTTTATCAAGTGATTGGAGCTTTTTTTCTTCATCAAATTCACCAAAGGACATTGTGAGATATATTAGAAACTAAAAATAGTTGACGCATGTATACTACTATCTACTTTGACTTTTTCTATTCTTATTTCATTTTTATTATTAATTTTGTTTTAAATATTATTGTATTTTATATATATATCATGTAGCCTAACAAATATATATCTATGTCACCATTGTGTTTAGATGTCATATATGTAGAGATTATTGATATAATTATTTATATATATTATAATTTACTTTATTTTATATATATATTTTTAAAAAAACAAAACAATGAAACAATTTTTATTAAAATTATAAACAATATTTATAACTTTAAAACTAAATAAATATGCATTGCACATAGTTTCTAACTAGTATATATATATAAATATTTATATATATCTTATATAATAAATGTGCACGAAAATTCTTAGTTTTAACGTTTTATTTTGTTAACTTTAATAGAATATTCTTTTAAAACTAATTAAAATAGATATTTTTTAATTATATTAATATAAATTTAAATATTATAATAATATTTAATATAAAACTACATGTATAATAATTATATTAATGTAAATTCTAATTCAAATTCAAATTTATATATTATAAATTATCATTATTATAATAATATATAATACAAAACTAGATATATATATATTTAAATATATTTAATGTTATGAATACTATTTTGATAATAATATATAATTTTAATTTTTTACTAATTATATTAATATGAATTCAAATATTATAAAATATTATTATAATAATAATATTTAATATAAAATTACATATTTAATATTTATATTAATATAAATTTAAATATTATAATTGATAAATTCTATAAATAAAACATGTTGCCTGTATTTAGTATATAGTATATATATATATATCTATGAAAACTTTTTTAAGTAAAAATTAAAAAAAATATACATTACTTTCTAAACAAGAAAAAGAAATGATTGAAATTAACACAAAAAAAAATTAAAGAATGTCAAGAAATTGAGAAAAATAATTTAATTTGATTTTTCTTTTAATAAAATAGGGTGTATACATATTTTTGGGGTGACGTTGACAGACGAGAAAACCAAATCTCACAATTTGGTTGTGGCTGTAAATTAGTAGTTTCCTTATTTAGATGATTTGTAGCTATTTTTGTGACTTGTTGATTATTCTGTAATTAAGAGGATTAGGTGTGAAAATTGTATAAATAGGGTTGTGTTCACCAATTGTATATTGTCCCAATCTTAACAAATATATTGTCTACATTGATGTTACCTTCATGAAAAACACACTGTATATTTCGTCTTCATCTATTCCTACTCATCAGGGAAAAGATGATTTGTTGGTATATTCTATCACATCTTCTGTCCCTGACACACTTTCTGAGGAGTCTCCTATTCCTCAACCTATCTCAGCCACGACTCACGACGAGCCTCCTATTACTCAACCTGTCTCAGCCACAGTTCCCGACATGCCTCCGCCTCCAATTATAGTGTACTTTAGGCGTCCACCTCATGTTTCATGTCCTGCACCTACATTTTCGTCATCAAATCCAGTCACAAGCGATGATTTTCCCATTGCGCTACGTAAAGGTAAACATCAGTGCACTTATCCTATTTCTTCTTTTGTTTCTTATAATCATTTTTCATCTTCTTCTTGCTCTTTTATTGTTTCCATTGATTCTATCTCGAAGCCATATCTCATCCTGGTTGGCATAATGCAATGATAGAAGAGACGAATGCTTTAGATGGTAGTGATACTTGGGACTTGGTCGATTTACCTTCAGGAAAACGGGTCATAGAGTGCAAATGGATATTCACTATTAAGGACAATCCAAATGGATCGATTGCTCGATTAAAGGTCTATCTTGTTGCTAAGGGTTATGCTCAAACCTATAGATTGGACTATTGTGATACTTTTTCTCCTGTTGCTAAGTTGACATCTGTTCGATTGTTTATTTTAATGGTAGCTACTCATCATTAGCCTTTATATCAGCTAGATATCAAGAATGTTTTTCTTCATGGAGATCTTCAGGATGAGGTGTATATGGAGCAACTTCCTGGCTCTATTACTCAAGGGGAGTCAGTGCGAGTCTGTCGTCTTCGAAAATCTTTATATGGTTTGAAACAAAATCCTCGTGCTTGGTTTGGTAAATTTAGTCAGGCTGTTGAGAGATTCAGTATGTTGAAAAGTCGAACAATTCTATGTTTTATAAACGAACAACTGTCGGTATCATTCTGTTAGTTGTGTATGTGAACGATATTTATATTATTGGAAATGATACTATAGGAATCTCATCTCTTAAATATTTCCTTCATACTCAGCTTCACACGAAGGATTTGGGGATGCTCAAGTATTTCTTGGGAGTTGAGGTCACTCGGAGGTAAACAAAGTATTTTACTAATCTCAAAGAAAATATGTCCTTGCTTTTTAACTGGGACAGGAAAATTGGTAGCAAAGCCTTGTAGTACTCCTATGAGTCCTAATGTGCACCTTACAATAGATGGGGGAACCATTTGAAGATCCTGGAAAATATCGCAGGTTGGTTGGAAAGTTGAATTATCTTACTGTGACTCGTCCAGACATTGCATTCTCAGTTAGTGTTGTCAGTGAGTTCATGTCATCTCCAACAATTCTTCATTGGGCAACGTTTGAGCAAATTTTGTGTTACTTGAAAGTAGCACCAAGACGAGGTCTTGTGTACGCAGATCATGGATACACTCATATTGAGTGTTTCTCAGATGCAAATTGGGCAGGTTCCAAGGTGGATAGAAGATCTATTTCAAGTTATTATAATTTTTTTTGGAGGGAATTTAGTCTCTGGGAAGAGTATGAAGCAAAATGTTGTGTCACGATCTAGTGCAGAGTCGGAATATAGGGCTATGGCACAGTCTGTGTGTGAGGTAATGTGGATCTATCAGTTATTGACTGAAGTAGGACTTAAGACTTCAGTACCAGCAAAATTGTGGTATGATAACCAAGTTGCTCTTCATATTGCATCTAATCCTGTGTTCCACAAGCGGATTAAGCACATCGAAATTAATTGTCATTTTATTCGTGAGAAAATTCAGCAAGGCTTGATCTCCACATGATATGTGAAGACTAGCGAACAACTGGGGGACATCTTCACAAAAGCATTAAATGGGATGGAGGTTGATTATTTATATAACAAGCTGGGCATGATTAATACATATGCTCCAGCTTGAGGGGAGTGTTAGCTGTGTATATTAGTTGTAAATTTGCTGTAAAATTAGCTATAAATTAGGATTATTTAGTTTCCTATATTCTCCTAGTTTCTTAGACTAGCTTCCATAGTTTGTACATAAATATGTTTATTTCTCAATGAAACATAAGTTAATACTATTTTCTTCACCTCTTGTTACAACATGTAACAACCATGTCATCACTTATCAGTTGATACCAATGAATGCAACTGTTATGCCCCTAGTGAGGCTCACATATGCTAGGCGTGGGAATGGCACTCAAGGACAGGGGTAACATTAGACAGATGGATTTTGTTATGGATAGGGCATTTTAGTCTTTACAAAGTTAGTTAGGAAAAGGGAATATAGTGTGGAGTGTTGGTTTAGCATGCAGCATGAATTCTAATAATTGAGTCATTGCATCATTGGAGAGAAATAGGCTCTCGAATTCTTGTATTTGCTTCTGGTTACTATTGGCTTTAATTCAATTTTATCTCCAGTTTCCATTTTGGTGGCTCGCTGTTCTTGGTGTTTTCTACTATATTGGAACAAATTTGTTGGTGGTGTACATCAAATTGGTATCAGAGTCGTCGGCCATGGTGAATGCCTCATATTCGGATATATTCTTGTGTGGAATCAGTTGAAGGGGTTGTCTCCACAATTCAAGGTGTTGTGTCCCTGTTCAGGAAGAAGTCACTATGTTGAAAAAAAAGTGACTTCTCACAAGCATGGCTTCACTGTGATTACTAAGAAGTTGGATTTAGCTTTTAAGAGGCAGGCCTTTATTACGAATGAGATGATTGTTGGTCTTCGGAGTCTAGTGAGCAAATGCCTAGGGTGCTTCGGCTTCTTCTGAGTCTGCGCACAATAGCGGAGGGGTTCTGCGTAAGGGTGAAGGCGTTCGGCGACTTGAGTTTCACCCTCGCAAGATTTAAATACCAGTGTTCTCAAGTGGGGATCCAAATGATTGGATGTTGACAGTTAGAAAAAAATAGGTGTTGATTGTGTTTTTAGCCAACGACGTGAGAACGTCAAATACGACAAACCTTCAAGAGAATTTAAATAACACAGACAGTTTTAATCAAGAAAAGTAAATAACACGAGATTTTATAGTGGTTCAGCCCCGATTGTCGGTAATAGTCTAATCCACTTAGAGTTGTGATTTATAGATCTGTACTCAAGATCAGATGGACTGAGCCAACTGAGTTTCTTCAGTACAGATTGCAAAAATACAAGAATTTTCTCAAATGCCAGCACTTTCTCTCTCTAGAATACTCAGACCCAAATTTTCTCTCTCTAGAAAGAAGCAGAAGAAGCCCCCTCTCTAATCCCATAAGCCCTCTATTTATAGGCTTAGGGTCATACATCTGATATCCCCTAGAACCGGGATATCTTATTATATTTATTACATTTAAATTACAAAGAAACATTCAAAATTCAAAATGTAACAAACCCCCCATTAGTGGGAAGAATGAGAGATTCCCGCATATCTTGTTGAAGTTGTTTCTGGGAATCTTGACTTAGTCCTCCTCTTGCTAGTTGATCCACCTCCTACTGACCACCCATGCAAGTGCTGGTCGGACATGTGCATGGTGGTAGGACATGTTTTTGTGGGTCGGACAAGTGCATGGCGGTAGGACATGCACTCCTCTCCTCTAACATGGCACTCTCCTCTAGCATACCATATCTCTCCTCTAACATGACACTCTTTTATTTGGGCAACCATGCACTTGCTGGACATGTGTATAAAGACCAAATTATTGGTCTCTCCTCGGACCACATCCTTGGGTCTCCTAGGACCACTCTCTTGGGGTCTCCTAGGACCACTCCCTTGGTTCTCCTCGGACCAAAGTCCCTTGGGCTCTCCTCAGACCACATCCTTGGGATCTCCTAGGATGCACTCTCCTTAGTTCTCCTAGGATCCACTCTCCTTAGCTCTCCTAGGACCACCCTCTTGGTGTCTCCTCGGACCACACCCTTGGGATCTCCTAGGATGCACTTGGCTTGGTTATGACATCTTTCAAGCAGTCCAAACTTTTCACTAGTCTACCGGGTCACTTTATCACAACTCTGAGGAGTCAATGTATTTATTGACTATTTAATGTGTCTTTTACGGACCATGTACTGCCATTTGTTACCTCTATTGCCACGTCATCAATTCCATTTTTGGGGATAACAATAGGGTATAAATGTTTGATCTTTGGGATTTCTAGGAATAGGAATCGGTTCCTATTTCTGTGTTTAATGTAATTATTTCTGTATTTCCTATATATATCTATAGTCCTAGGTTGTACAAACAGATCAAAGAATAGAAATATAGCAAGAAAGGTTTTTTCCTCACCATTTCAACATGGTATCAAAGCCATAAGGCTCGATTCTGTCCACCCTCAGTTTTTCCTCCATTTTTTCCGGCGGTCGTCCCTCCTTCCAGTCGCAAACAAGTCCGGCGACACTCCAGGCCTCCGGCGAAGTCATTTGGCACCTGCTCCAGACCTGCAATACCTCCAGTCGCTCCACTCTGGCGCTCAACCTCCAGTCGCTCCTCTCCGGCGTCATCTCCAGCGTCTCGGCCAGTCCAATCCGACGGCAGTCCAGTCCAGCGGCGCTACAGTCGGCCCCCGTAGCCCTCAGAAGCTCTAAGCCATCTCTCGACGCTACAGTCGGCCCCCGTAGCCCTCAGTCGCTCCACTCTCGGCTCTCTCCCTCACAGCCACCAATCTCTCTGTGATGTCGAATAGTGAGGAAGTTACCTCTCAAAATATTGGGCCTCACTCAACCCAACCTAATGAAGGTAACCCTAACCCCAACTCAGCCCAGTGGTCTATGGGCTCTTTTTATAACCTTGATAGTGGTTTACTTAATATTACAGCCCATAAACTTGATGGCAAAAATTATTTACAATGGGCCCAATCTGTCAAACTTGTGGTCGTGGTAAACTAGGATACACTACTGGTGATTTCCCTGCACCTCTTTTCAATGATCCTACATACAAGGTATGGCAAGCTGAAAATTCTATTGTACTTGCATGGTTAATTAATTCAATGGACTCAAAAAGCAGCCGCAGATATCTGTTCTTTAAGACTGCTAAGGAGGTGCGGGACGCTGCCTGAAAAATGTATTCTGACCTTGGTAACGCCTCTCAGATTTTCGAAATTCGTACCAAGCTTAAAGAAATCAAGCAAGGTAATCAAACTGTTACCCAATATTTTTCCGACTTGCAAGACTTGTGGCAGGAGCTCGATTTGTATCTGGATACCACACCACTATGTGCTAACTGCACTACAATCCAGCAGCAGCAGTTAGAGAAAGAACGAGTTTTTGAATTACTTACGGGGTTAAACAGTAATCTTGATGAAGTTAGAGGTTGTTTGGTGGGTCGTGCCCCATTTCTTGACACTAAAGAAGCCTTCTCTGAGGTTAGACGTGAAGAAACATGTCGTCGTGTCATGCTCACTACTCCTGACCTGCAACCCATTGAAAGCTTAGCTCTCATATCAAAATCTGGCCCTCCACCACATGGCAGATCCACTCCTGACCCTCGACCTAATCGTAAGGGTGATCGGCCTTGGTGTGATCACCACCAACGTCACAGTCATACTCGATCTACTTGTTGGGTTATCCATAGTAAACCACCCAATTGGACCCTCGCCGCCAAAATGAAGGAAAGGCCTATCAAACTCAAACTGATTGTACCAATGATCAGAATAGTGCTGGTACCCCTTCATTCAGCAAGGAACAACTTGCCCACCTATACACTCTTTTGAGTCAATCATCCATAAACCCCAGTTCCGGTCCTGAGACTCATAGTGCCTCTGTTGCACACTCAGGTAATTTTTCTTCCACCTCCAACACACCATGGATCATCGATTCGGGCGCCACTGATCACATGACAGGTTTACGACATTTGTTTGATACTTATTCTCCATATTCCACTAAATCTAGTGTCACAATTGCAAACAGCACTCATTCTCCTATTGTTGGAATAGGCACTATTAAATTATCTGTTGACCCCATTCTTAAATCAGTACTTTATGTTCCTTCTTTGAAATGCAATTTAATCTCTGTCAAAAAATTAACCAGTGATAATCATTGCTTCGCTAAATTCATGTCAAATTCTTGTCAATTTCAGGATCTATCATCAGGGAGGATGATTGGCAGTGCTAGGGTTCGTAACGGACTTCATTTCTATGAAAGGCAACATCCAGATAACGAGCTCTCCTCTACTACGTTTGGGTTCAAGTTCTATTTCTAATTCTTGTTCAAGTTCATCGTTTGTTTCAAACTCTGTTTCAAAATCAATTATGTTATAGCATTGTCGACTTGGTCATCCAAGATTTTTATATTTAAAACACTTATTCCCATCGTTTTTTGTAAATAAGAATATTACTGATTTTCATTGTGATATTTGTCAATTTGCCAAGTACACACGAATTTCGTTCCCTCACAAAATATATACACCTTCCAACCCATTCTCTCTGATTCATAGTGACATATGGGGATCTTCCAAGGTCAATACTTCTCATGGTAAGCGATGGTTTATCTCTTTTATTGATGATCACACACGTCTCACTTGGGTCTATCTTCTTAAAAGTAAGTCTGAAACATGCCAAATTTTTCAGAACTTTCATAAAATGATCCAAACACAGTACCAAACATCTATAAGAATACTCCGTACCGACAATGGTACTGAACATTTCAATACCACTCTTGGTCCCTATCTTCTCAAAAATGGGATTGTCCATCAAAGCTCGTGTGTTGATACTCCGCAACAGAATGGAGTTGCTGAACGCAAAAATCGCCATCTCTTAGAAGTAGCTCGTGCTCTTATGTTCACTATGCATGTCCCTAAACATCTTTGGGTGACGCTATCCTTACTGCTGCTTATCTCATTAATCGCCTCCCTAGTCGACCCCTTCAGTTCAAAACACCATATTCTGTTCTTCAATCTCTACATCCTCACATCTCTACAAATACTCTACTTGTTAAAGTATTTGGTTGCACTGCTTTTGTGCATGTTCACTCCCACCATCGGAGTAAATTTGATCCTAGAGCCATTAAGACTGTGTTTTTGGGTTACTCTCCTACCCAAAAAGGTTATCGGTGTTATTGTCCCATCACCAAAAAAACATTCATCTCACGTGACGTCACATTTTTCGAGGATACTCCTTACTTCACTCCCACATCGCTTCAGGGGGAGTCCAACCATCACCAGCAAGAAGCTCTGTGGTCGTGGGGGTTAGAATTACCCTTAACAACTCTTTTTCCATTTACCTCTTCCACTCCACTTTCTTCTGAACCAGATATCCAGACTCTCCCTCCTGAACAAGAAAATCCACCAACTTCTCCTAAAAACACTGAACCAGAAGGACATCCTCAAGACCAAAACGTACAGAATGAGATTCGGGTGTATTCCAGGAGAAATAAACAAGTTATGAATCCTCAGCACAGTCAAACGCCCAATCCGGTGATGGAACCGCTTCCCTCAAAAGATCCAGGTATTCTCCCATCTAACAAACAGTCAGATCTAGATATTCCTATATTGCATTAAGGAAAGGAACCAGATCATGTACCCAACACCCCATTTCAAAGTTCATTTCTTACTCAAAATTGTCATCTCCATTTAAAGCTTTCACCTCGAATCTATCAAATGTTGTGATTCCCAGGAATATCGAAGCTCTTGATTCTCCTCAATGGAAAGCAGCAGTGCTTGAAGAAATAAGAGCACTTAAACATAATGGAACGTGGAAATTAGTAGAGTTACCACCAGACATGAAGGTAATAGGGTGCAAATGGGTGTTCACCGTCAAATTCAATGCAAATGGATGTATTGAGAGGTACAAAGCTCGGTTAGTTGCCAAGGGGTTTACTCAAACCTATGGAATTGACTACACGGAAACATTCGCTCCAGTTGCCAAACTCAACACTATCAGAGTTCTACTCTCACTAGCGGTTAACATGGATTGGGAATTACATCAGCTTGATGTAAAGAATGCGTTCTTGAATGGGGAACTTGAAGAAGAAGTGTATATGAGTCAGCCTCCGGGATTTGAAGAATCTCTCAAGACAACTACATTTTGCAAACTTAACAAATCTCTCTATGGCTTGAAACAATCTCCCCGAGCACGGTTCAATCGTTTCCTGAAAGTCGTCAAAGGGCTTGGATACATACAAGGCCAGACTAATCACACTCTCTTTGTCAAACACTTGGGAAGTGGAAAAATTGCTGTACTAATCGTATATGTTGATGACATAATTATCACTGGTAATCACATTGGGGAGATAAACTCAATCAAAGAAATGTTGGCAAAGGAGTTCGAAGTCAAAGATCTCAGTGCTCTCAAATATTTTCTGGGTATCGAATTTGCTAGAAGTAAAAAAGGTATTTCCGTGTCCCAGAGAAAATACACTCTAGATCTTCTAAAGGAGACAGGAATGCTCGGAAGCAGACCCAGCAAAACACCAATTGAGCTCGGAGACAAAAGGAAAATGTTTGAAGGAAGTCCAGTTGACAAGGGGAAGTACCAACAGCTAGTAGGAAAACTCATCTACCTCTCACATACTAGACTCGACATTGCTTTTGCAGTGAGTCTAGTCAGTCAATACATGCATGATCCGTGTCAGGGACATCTCAATGCAGTGTATCGAATTCTGAGATATCTCAAGCAAACTCCAGGAAAGGGTCTTTTTTTCAGGAAGACAACTGAGAGAAAGGTTGAAGTGTTCACAGATGCAGACTGTGCTGGTTCAATTGATGATAGAAAGTCTACATCTGGATATTGCACAATGGTATGGGGGAATGTAACCACATGGCGAAGTAAAAAGCAAACTGTGGTTGCAAGAAGCAGTACAGAAGCAGCCATGGCTCATGGAGTGTGTGAAGCTATATGGATCAAACATCGACTACAAGAATTGAAGATTAAATATGAAGCCCCTATTCAGCTCTACTGTGACAACCAATCTACTATCAGCATTGCACATAACCCTATACATCATGACAGAACCAAACACGTGGAAGTTGATCGTCGCTTCATCAAAGAAAAAATTGACAGAGGAGTTATCAGCATTAGATATCTGCATACTAATCAACAGCTTGCTGATATTCTCACAAAGGGACTATCTGAACAAACATTTGATTTTCTTGTAAACAAGCTTGGACTCATCAATATCTATAGTCCAGCTTGAGGGGGAGTGTTGACAGAAAAAAATAGGGTATTAATGTTTGATCTTTGGGATTCCTAGGAATAGGAATCGGTTCCTATTTCTGTGTTTAATGTAATTATTTCTGTATTTCATATATATATCTATAGTCCTAGGTTGTACAAACAGATCAGAGAATAGAAATATAGCAAGAAAGGTTTTTTCCTCACCATTTCAACATTGGACTTACCGAGCTGAAAGATATTTTGGTCTCCAACATCTATCTATAGTTTAGTAGCTTAAAGTCGCCATACTGTGCTTGGAGGGCAATGCTTTACATTAGTTACGCTGGAAAATCGTCGTCATGAGATTCAAAGTTGGGAAGAACTGAAGTCCTTGCTACTCCGACGATTTTGACCCACACAGACTAATATGACCGCTTCTTCGGGTTGCAACAGTTGTCGACTGTCCAGGACTACCAACAACAATTCGTACCCCTCACGCTAAGCCAATGTTGGAGTCGTCTTTCTTGAAGGGGTTGAAGCTTGAAATTCAATGTCACTTCAAATACTTGAATCGCCAAGGCTGGAGAAGACAATGGAGTTGGCCTAAACCATTGAGGCCAACCAAGCTTTGTTATGGACCCATTGTAATGGGCATACTAAGAATTTTAACCCTAGCCCAACCCGTTCGAAAGGGGTGTTCACTCCACCTTGGCCCAAGGGCACTTTTATCCCGCCTTCCAAATCGACTTCCCCATCCTATAACACGGGTGGCTTTCACAAGCTCACTGAATCGGAGATTAAAGAGAAGAAGGTCAAGCTTCAAATGTGATGGGAAATGGTCGTGGGGGCATCAGTGTAAGCTTCTCGAGCTTCAAATGTGATGGGAAATTGTTGTGGGGGCATCAGTTTAAGTTTCTCGAGCTTCAAATCATTCTCGCTCATTGATGAAGTTATGGAACCTTAGTTGGAGGTAGCCATTAACGAGGCTAAAGCTCAACTGTTGGAGGTTTCCCTGAATTCTGTGGTTGGGTTGACCTCTCCTAAGATGATGAAGCACCTCTCCTAAGATGATGAAGCTCCACAGGAGTATTGATAGGCACTTAGTAGTGGTTCTTATTGACAATGGGGCGACTCATAATTTTAACATAATTTCTTGTCATTTTTTGGCTGAGTTGTTTCATCTTCAAGGGACCAAGTTATGCCATAGTATCGCTTGCCATCAGGAAATCGATGGTTAGACTGAAGTTGTTAATTATTGTCGAGAAACCCAAAGTATGGGCAAGGTGGCTTCCATGGGCTGAATATTGGTACAACACTAGCGACCACTCATTGGGTTGTACTCCTTTTAAGGTGTTGTATGACTGAGACCCACCCCCTTTGGTTTACTATTCAACTAGTGCGACGGCAGTAGTGGA
This sequence comes from Humulus lupulus, assembly GCF_963169125.1. NCBI lineage: Eukaryota > Viridiplantae > Streptophyta > Magnoliopsida > Rosales > Cannabaceae > Humulus > Humulus lupulus. Next base: position 159,787,482 of record NC_084802.1, on the reverse strand, counting down.
AGTAGACCAGCAGCTGGAAGAACAAGATAGTTTTCTCGATGATTTGAAGATGCACTGGCTTCAAGCACAACAAAAAATGAAGCTGGCTATTGATGCTTCTTTTCAAGAATTGGAATTTCAAGTTGGAGATATAGTGTGTCAATATCAGGCCTTGTTGGCAGCTCAATATTATGGGGCTTCCAAGGTATTGAAGCGCATCGGAAGCGTTGTTTACCACTTGGACTTACCAGCGACAGCACCTGTGCATCGAGTTTTCCATGTTTCTCATTTGACGGCTGCCATGGGTTCCAGCTCGTTCCTCGCCCACCATTCCTCCACAATTGACAACAGACTTGGAATTACAAGTGCAGCCAACGGAGGTGTTGGATATGTGTCACAGCAAAAGCAGCACCACTCAAAACTTAGGAGTGTTGGTCAAATGGAATGTCCTGCCATCGTTTGAGGCGACTTGGGAGAAATTTGAAGCTATTCAAAGTCAATTTCTTGATTTTCACCTTGAGGACAAGGTGAAAGTAATGTTAGGCCCCTAGTGAGGTTCACATATGCTAGGCGTGGGAAAGGCACTCGAGGGCAGGGGTAATATTGGACAAGGATGGATTTTATAATGGATAGGGCATTTTAGTCTTTCTGAGTTAGTTAGGAAAAAGAGAATACAGTGTGGGAGTGTAGGTGTGTTCGGGCATTCATGAATTCAGACAATTGAGCCATTGCATCGTTGGAGAGACACAGGCTCTCGAATTCATGTATTTGCTTCTGGTTACCTTTGACTTAATTCAATAATATATCTCCTGTTTCCATTTCTATGGCTTGTTGTTCTCGGTGTTTTATGCGATATTGGATTTGATTTGCAGGTGGTGCACATCAACAACCATGTAAAGATTTGGTATCATTGTCATCAGAAAAATTGAATTGGCATATAGGTACAACTATTAGCAAAGATTTGGTATTATTGCCGCAAATTCAAAAAAAAAAAAATCAAGACATCCTAGTTTGGTCAAAATAGTTATTCAGTTTCTAACTGGATATTTAAAGAAAAAACTAATGCCAAATGATCTGGAAGCTGAAAATCATCTTACATAGAACGAACGGCTAAAACATCCACCGGTGGACCTCCTTCAATTGTATTCACGATCTCAGTAATAACAGGTTCAGGATCCCCCTTATACAATTGGAAAGCTTGCCTGAAACCAAAGAGGGGGAAGTAATGAATTATACATCCAGCATAAACTCTTATGAAGAAATGAGGAAAAGAGGGAGAGATTGAGATTGAGATTCTAGAATAGTCATCATTCCTCCTCTTTCTGAATGTTGTCAAATAAGCTTTAAACATTATATGCAAAAAAAAGGTGCATACTTGAACTTCACACGAGCTTGTGCATAGTGCTCCATACGAATCAAAGCAAGACCCCATGCATTCCATACAGGGAATATATCAATCTGGAAAGCACCAAGTATTAAAATCTAAGCATGAATCAAAACATTCAGCATTAACTACAATTACTTTGAAGTAGAATATGTACCTTGCACTTTTTGCAAGTATACACAGCCATACTGTACCGTTCATCCACAATCAACCTGTCACAGAGACGAGCAGACGACTCTTTATCAGCAATATCATCTAAAGACACAGCAATTCCAGAGCCTAGAAGGCTTTGAAGTAGCTCAGAACATCCTAGCCAAATGTCTGCCTGTGATAAAAGTTCTGATAGCTCATCTGTTGACTGACTGCCCATGGTAGAACTACCAGCATCTGAAGATGCATCATCAGTATCCCTGCTTCTTTCAGAATTACTTGACAAATCACTAACTCCCACTGTCTTTCTCAGCAAGGATTTAGCATATTGTAGACCCTGAAAATGTCATGAAAAGTATTTCAATTTGAACTACAAAAAGGAACTATACTAAAAACACTGGGGACATTTTTATGACAATGCAAAAAGAAAGTCCTGGCAATAAAAGAAAGATGTGATTCCTTTTCTTGGCTATGCCATGATTTCAATAAGCAACATACACCAACATACCACCCAGTGCTCCGGGAAAGGAATACCTGTACAAATATCTCAGTGGCATAGTAAGCGCGACCAATAACTTCCATTGATGCATTCTCGGGCAATTGTCGGGAGCTTAACACATTTTTCATCTGATTGACACACAAGTCCATTGCATTCTTGGCAGACACACTCTCATCAGAACACAAAGAAAGAAGGGCCTAGAAAAAGAAAAGAAAAAAGACAGAAGCCTTACTAGTTAGAGTATTGCATATACAAATACCAAAATCACAATATGCAAGAAAATCCTTCTCTCTTCTGATATATAAATGAAGTAGTATTGGATTTTCCAGCAGAATCCATTTTAAATTTAATTTTTATAAGATGGATCTTTTGTGTTAGCTTTTTTTTAAATAAGACACAACACTTGAATTAAAGAGAACATATTACAAGTATGAAAGAAGCCACATCAGAGACAAAAACATAGTTACAACAGTAAACTCCCACCACTCACAAAATCAGAAAACTATACACCCTTAAATTCCTTTACGTGTCTGAAAATCATTCACAGTACATTTAATTTTGTTAGCTGCATATATTAGTTGTTTATAAATATATGTTTATTTCTCATTGAAATACAAGTGAATATAATTCTCTTCACCTCTTGTTACATGGTATCAGAGCATTAGTCCGTAAAATTCAAATTTTGCTACAAAATTAGGATTTTTCTTTTGGGGTTTTCCATAAACACAAATTAGGGTTTAGTCTATTTTAGAGTTTATTTCGGAAACCCTAGTTTTGTTGGTCTATTATTCTCACCGCCCACACCAAAGGATTCCCTAGCCACCGATCGCCATTCCCCAGAAATCTGACCGCCAGAACCCCTACGTGTGGGCCCCATGCGCCGTCACAAGCCGCAGCACCACCTCCCACGCGTCGGCGCGTGAGAGCACGTGGCATTGTCTCCGGCAGCCCTTTTTGTTCTGTTTGGTCTCCACTGCGTTTCTGGTTAATTAGTGCTTCGTTTTTGCTCACCTAATTTCCGTAGTTGCAACTGTCAAGGTTTGTTCTAGGATCTTTGTTGTGATTCTACATTGGTTTTTCGTGTTTGTTGCTGTGTTTCTTTAAGGAGTTATGGTTGAGAATAAATCAGAGATGAAATCCGTGGCTTCATCTAATGTGGTTCCTGTGATGTCTAAGATCACGAACCATAAATTGACTGGTTCGAATTATTTGGAGTGGTGTAAGACTGTTTGGCTTTATATACGAAGTATTGACAAAGATGACCATTTGACTAATAACCCTCCTAAAGAAAAAGATGATTCAAGACAAACGTGGCTCAGGGAGGATGCTCGCTTATTCCTTCAAATACGGAATTCTATTGACAGTGAGGTAATTGGTTTAATTAATCATTGTGAGTTTGTTAAAGAGCTAATGGATTGTTTGGAATTTTTGTATTCTGGAAAAGGCAATCTCTCCCGTATGCATGAAGTTTGCAAAGCATTCTACCGTGTGGAGAAACAAGATCAGTCCCTTATAAACTACTTTATGTCATTTTAGAAGACGTATGAAGAGCTTAATATGTTACTACCATTTAGCCCTGATGTGAAGGTTCAACAACGCCAACAAGAGCAGATGGCTATTATGAGCTTTCTAGCAAGCCCTCACCTAAATTTGATTCTGCGAAAGCATAGATTCTTTTTGGTTCTGATGTTTCCTCTTTACAAGATGTCTTTAGTCATATTCTTCGCACGAAAATACTCCATCTGTTCTTCTTAATAGTGATTTGGTAAGTCGTAATAATTATGCACCTAGGAAATCTTCTATTCCAACTGGGCATAAAGGAGGCAGTTCGCAAGGAGTTGAAACTCGAACATCGGATTCTTGAGGCATTATTTACAACTACTGTAATAAGCCAGGCCACACCAAGTTTGAGTGTAGAAAGCTACAGTTTAAAAATCAGCAACTACACTCTGCTAATGTTGCAAATACTATCGATGTCACTGATAAATCGGTCCTTATTTTTGTTGATGAATTTGCCAAGTTCTCACGATATCAGGAATCACTCAAGTCGTCATCTCCTTCTATCACTGGTATTGTCATTTCAGGTAAATCTAATGCGTGTCTTCTCTCTTCATCCTCCAAATCCAAATGGGTCATTGATTCAAGTACCACAGATTACATGATAGGTAATCCCAGTCTCTTTTCCACTTTTCATTCTCACACTTCCACTTCTACTGTTACCTTAGCTGATGGATCATCATCTTGTATTCGTGGGTCTGGCACTATTTACTCCTATACCCCTGCTTACCTTGTCATCTATTTTACATTTACCTAATTTATCCTTCAATTTGCTTTATGTTAGTCAACTCACTCGTAATATTAATTGTTGCATCTCATTCTTTCCTTATCATTGTTTATTTCACGATCTTATGATGAAGAAGAATATTGGTAAAGGACATGAATCTGGAGGTCTTTATGTTCTTGACATACCACCACCAACTTCTATTGCTTGTTCAAGTGTCACTACCGCTTTTGAGGCTCATTGTCGATAGGGCCATCCATCTCTTCCTTTGCTCAAGAAACTTTATCCACAATATAGTAAGGTGTCTTCATTAGATTGAATTAGTTCATTCTGAGTCCTATTTTGTCTAAACCTAGATTCAAGTATTTTGTTACTAAGTTGTTTTTTATATTTTGTATTGAGATTCAGAATCAATTTAATGTTTCTATTCGTACTTTGCGAAGTAATAATGCCAAAGAATATACATCTGCTTTATTTCATTCTTATATGGTCTCTAATGGCATGCTTCATGAAACCTTGTGTTGATACTGCATCTCAAAATGGTGTAGCTGCATCTCAAAATGGTGTAGCAAAACGTAAAAACAAACAACTTGAAACACAAACCCTCTTATTTCAAAAACATGTTCCTAAACATTTTTGGGTCGATGTCGTTTCTACAGCATATTTTCTTATCAATCGCATGTCATCTTCTGTTCTTAATAGTGAGATCTCGTATAAAATTCTTTTTCTCGGCAAGTCATTATTTCTTGTTGACCCTAAGATATTTTGTAGTACTTATTTTGCTCGAGATGTTCGTCCAAATGTCACCATATTAGATCCTAAGTCATTGAAGTGTGTATTCCTTGTCTATTCTCGTCTTCAGAAAGGGTATAGGTGTTATTGTCCCAATCTTAACAAATATATTCTCCATTGATGTTACCTTCGTGGAAAACATATTGTATATTTCGTCTTCATTTATTTCTACTCGTCAGAAGGAGGATGATGATTTGTTGGTATATTCTATCACATCTTCTGCCCCTGACACACATCCTGAGGAGTCTCCTATTCCTCAACCTATCTCAGACATGACTCACGACGAGCCTCCTATTACTCAACCTATCTCAGCCACAGCTCCCGACATGCCTCCACCTCCTATTAAAATGTACTTCAGGCGTCCACCTCCTGTCTCATGTCCTGCACCTGCTTTTTCGTCATCAGAACCGGTCACAAGTGATGATCTTCCCATTGCGCTACGTAAAGGTAAACGTCAAGGCATTTATTTTATTTCTTCTTTTGTTTCTTATAATCATTTGTCATCTTCTTCTTGCTTTTTTATTGTTTCCATTGATTCTATCTCGATTCCTAAGACTGTTCGAGAAGTCACATCTCATCCTGGTTGGCATAATGCAATGATAGGAAAGATTAATGCTTTAGATGACAATGGTACTTGGGATTTGGTCGATTTACCTTCAGGAAAACGGGCCATAGAGTGCAAATGGATATTCACTATTAAGGCCAATCCAGATGGATCAATTAAAGGCCCGTCTTGTTGCTAAGGGTTATGCTCAAACCCATGGAGTGGACTATTGTGATACTTTTTTTCCTGTTGCTAAGTTGACATCTATTCAATTGTTTATTTCAATGGCAACTACCCATCATTGGCCTCTACATTAGCTGGATATCAAGAATGATTTTCTTCATGGAGATCTCCAGGAGGAGGTGTATATGGAGCAATCTCCTGGTTTTGTTGCTTAGGGGAGTCGGGGTAGGACTGTCATCTTCAAAAAAATTTATATGGTTTGAAGTAAAGTTCTCATGCTTGGTTTGGTAAATTTAGTCAGGCTATTGCGAAATTCGTCTTGCTGAAAAGTAAGTCCGACCATTTTATGTTTTATAAGCGATCAACTGTCGGTATCATTTTGTTGGTTGTGTATGTGGATGATATTGTTATTACTAGAAATGATACTAGAGGAATCTCATCTCTTAAATCATTCATTCATACTTAGTTTCACACGAAGGATTTGGGGGTGCTCAAGTATTTCTTGGAAGTTGAGGTCACTCGGAGTAAACAAAGTATATTACTATCTCAAAGAAAGTATGTCATTTTTAAAAAAAAAAAAGAGACAGAGATCAAAGATTGACCTCCTCTCAATAAAATTGAGAATCCTCACTTATGGCGGAGGATTACCGTAGTAACAAAAACAAAACCCAAAACATTCTCAATAAAACACTCAATGACTCACTTTTCAACAACAATTACAACCACAAACTACTCCACTCCCTACATAGATTCAAGAAAGACACACCCTCAAAACCTTTCGATCTATACACCCAAGTGGCAACTCAAAACTTGATCTTATCCCAAAAAGACTATCCACTGTACAAGAAATGTCTTCAAAAATCCTACTATTCCTCTCCAGCCAAATTGCCTAAAAAGTCGCCAAAACAGTACTTTGCCACAAACAAGCCAACCTCCATCCGCCCTCTAAATGGTACAGGAACGGTTGAGAACAAGAGGAAGGCATGCACCAAGAGACCCCGAACTTAGCCAGCACTTTAAACCACACCTCTCTAATAAAAAAACACTCCAGAAACAAATGGCGAGCTGACTCCACTTCATTCTTAAAGCAAACACACCAATTTGGCGACAAATAGTGAAAAGGTCTTCGCCTTTGCAAGTTAACGTGAACATTCACCTTATCCAAGAACAACAACCATCCAAACTATTTAACTTTGTAGGGAACAACACTCCTCCATAAATTCTTAGCCCAATCCAACTCAGGGCCTAAATGAGCATAGCTCAAGTAATGAAAAGCGGACTTACAATTAGAGACTCCGCTGGTGTCTAGAATCCAATGCCTCCTATCCTTCAAAATTGACGGGAAAGCCACAACCTAAAGCTTGTGCAACAGCAGAGCGAAACTAGACACCTCCCTATCAAACAAATTCCTCCTGAACTGCAAATTCCATCCTATGCCCCCCAAACTCCCATCACCTTCCAAGATTGCCAGATCTTTAATCACACAATTCTTGGCCATGGACACCAAAAATAAATCAGGGAATTGAGACATCAAGGAAACTTCTCCAAGCCAAACATCCTCCCAAAAACGAATCCTATCCCCCCCTTCCCACCTTGAAACAGGCCATCCTCCAATACTCATACAAAGCCGAGATATCTCTCCAAGGACCACGAACCGACATTCTTGCCCCTCCACCCGTATCCCAATGACCATCATCTACCTCATACCTACTATTCACCACCCTGAACCATAAAGCCTTATTTTCTAGAGGCAAACGCCATAACCACTTCATATGAAAAGCCTTGTTCCTCTTCTCAAGATTCCCAATACCCAAACCACCATGATTTCGAGATTTACAGACTTCTTGCCAAGAGACAAAGTGACCCCCCCCCCCCCCCCCCGACCAATCCGCTCTATCCCACAGAAAATTTCACAAAATATAAGTTTCATTGGCCCTCCCTTGAATAATTCCATCCTTGAAGAACCCATGAAAGACTGTCATCAGATCACTTCTCACAATGTCCCAATTTTCCTGATAAACTTCCATAGAGAAACCATCTGGCTCCAGTGCCTTGGACCCATCACAATCAAAAACTGCCCGTCTTAACTCTTCCTCAGAGAAAGACCGCTCAATCAAGGAAGCCAAGACAGACGGAATAGGTTCCCAAGAGATTCCATCAACCCCAATCCACTCTTGTAGACCGACTTGTACAGGGAAGAATAAAAGCCCACAATAGCCTTTTCAATATCAACGTCATTAACCAGCACAGTTCCATCATCTTATTCAACCCTTGAAATGAAGCTTTTAGCTTTCCGAGCACTAAGAATATTATGAAAAAATTTAGAATTAGCATCCCCTTCCCTAGCCCATTGACACTTTAACTTAAGCCAGACACTTCTCTCTTCCTCCAAGACAAGCTACTGCCATTCTTTCTTAACCTTGGATCGTTCCGAATTCCCCCTCTATTCTATCTCTTTTCTAGCGACTGTTTAAAACGCTGTTCTTAATCCAAAGACTTCTCGACTACACTCCTTTATTCTATCTCTGACCCAGTCTAATTTGCACATAAACTGATATCCAAGCCACCCTTGCCCGAACCCCACCACTTTTTGAAAAGGCTAGGAAAATCCTTTTGGTCCAACCAAGCATTATCAAATCTGAACGAGCTTGGCCCCCAAGAGGGAGGATTTGAATCCAACACAAACAAACTATGATCCGCCACAACACAAGTCAATACTTCCTGACGAACAAAAGAGAAAAAACCTGACCATGCCAGAGTATACAGGAATCTATCCAGCCTACAACAAATAGGCTTATGTCTGTAATTCGACCACGTGAAACGACCATTCTAAAGTTTTGGGTCAATTAATTTTAACTCTCTAATCAATGCATCAAACATCTTCATGCTCCTGGTATTAGACCCACTATTCATTTTCTCATCAACTTTTCTAACCACATTAAAGTTGCCCCCCACACACCACTTATCACCGCAAATAGCACTCAAACTAGATATTTCATCCCAAAAACTCTCTTTTTCTATACACCATCGGCCCATACACACCAGAAAACCACCAAGGATCCTTCCCCTCTGCCTTAATACAAACAAAAACAGAAAAATCTCCCACTAAAGAGTCAATAACAGAGACACTCCTTGTATCCCAAGCCACTAAAGTACCTCCCGATCGACTTGAAGCGTGCTGATAAATCCATGCTCTGAATCTGGATTGCCAAATGCTTCCCACGAATTTTTTATCTATTGATTCCTTTTTTACCTCTTGAAGAACGATAACATCTGGACTAACTTTACAAATAGTTTCTTTAATCGCCTTCTGTTTGTCTATGTTGCCACACCCCCTCACATTTCAAGTCAGAATCTTCACAAGTCACTACGGCACCCCACTTCTCTCTTCCTCTTCTCGTAATTAACATTGAAACTCAATTTTCTTAGTTCCCGATAGCTCCTTTGAGATAGATTGATGGAATCTCCTTTCTCCTTTTCCCCCAAATCGTTTGGATACACCGATATACCTAATGAGTCCATGGCCTTAAGAAGTCTGGAAGGCTCAATCAAATTATCCTCTGCCATGCTCACCCCGACATCATCATCCCCTGTCACCCCTTGCTTAGGAACCCCTTTCTTGACAATCAAGGACTCGACCAGGTCCAAACAATGTCTCACACTCTCACCCTTATTAACATCACTAACCTCTTGGTCTCCTTCAAAATTTTCTTCATTCCATAGACTACTCCCCAGAACCACACTATCCTCCTCCTCCCTCCTATCACCTTCAAAATTAGCCTCCTCAATTTCATCTTCCGAACTGCCCGACTCAAGATCATCGAGCACTGGAAAGACCAACTTCATTGATGTTCGCCCCCTCTCCCTGTTCTTCAACGAGAAATGTACTTACTACACAGTTTTGAGGAGGTTTCTGAGTACTTTCCAGCCTGCCTTCTCTGCGTTTGAGTTTGAGTCGCCATCATCTATATGCTCAACCAAAACACTATGTTTTCTGGAATTAGGCTTAGGAACCGTAACATCCCAAAAACTGATAACTCCTTTTAAAAAACTATCACGAGCCCTTGGTCTGTTCCTTCGTTTGGTTCCCAAATTAGAACCTGAAATGGGCCGACCCAAAGCTTGTTGGCCCAAGATCTTATTTACACACCTTGGATTGAAGAGAGCCTAAAAAGAGCTTACATCCACTTTTAATGAGCTAGGCCCACTCTCCAAAATCAAAGCCCAACCCAAACAATTAATTGAAAAAGAAATCTTAACTGTCCCAGCAATGCACGTATTAGACCAACAATAATTCCCCTTCCTAACAAGGCATGTGGAGAACATAAAGCTTTCCACCTTTCTAAAAGCAGAGGGCATGTAAGCCAATCTAAGATCTTTGACCGAAAGATGTTCTATTATAAATTCTTTTTAAAGATGGGAAAGAATTATGGGCATCAATCACCATTGAATTATCTGTTACTTCCGAAAAACCAGGAGCCGATAACTGCCCAGCAAAATTCTCCAGCTTGTCACCCGTGCCCGCCATACCGTGTCCCTTCAACTTATCGTGAACCTTTCGGATCTCTGTTCTTTCACCCCCAGGCGCCTCCTTCCCCTCCGATTGGGCCCCAGTCGTTACCTCAACCCCAAATGTCTCCTTCCTCACCGATTTCCTCATCCAAACTTGCCCTAAACGTTTGGCCTCCTTCCCATCTCTCTCCTGACACCTAATCAGACAGTTAAAATATCACCCTCATACGGGAGAGAAATTTTATTGGGAATAAACCCAAAAACATCCCCAGCAACTTTGAGTCGAGCACAATTCAAATTCTTTCCCCTTAATGTGTTTTTATTAATTTCTAATAAACCTCCACAGGAGGAGCCTATCACCTTAAACACATGGAGATTCCAAATGTTCAACGGGACTCCCTCAACACCTATCCATTCATTTCTGCACGAAAATTTCCTGTCAAGTGTTTGATTCCTCCAACTTCATTTAAGGGAAGTAACTGATATGATTGCCGAAATAGTAATCGCACCAAGAGAGACCAAATTCTCTTGCTCCCTCTCATTGGCACACCGAATGATTGCTCTATCATCTGAAAAACTGGAAAAGCTAAGATTTTTCCCCCACCATCGTTGCACTCCAACTTGAACCGCAGCCCATGGGAGTCGACAATCCTTTCTAAACATGAGAACAGAAAATGGCCACTCCATGGCTGATTTCTCCCCTTCTCCTCCACTTCCATCTCCTCTAATGCCGTCTTCACACATTTATCATCCATTTCCTTCCCTCCTAATATAGGCTCCTCCTTCAAGGATCCAGAATGTGAATTCCTTTTAACTATGGAAGCCCAAGAAGCCAATTTGTCCACCTTCCTATCTGTAGCCCTTTGTGGATAAGTACCTTTTTTCCTAACCAAATGATCCAAGCAAACCGCTAAATCTTTCCAATCCTTGGTGAGCCTTTCCTCAGGAACTATGATCGACTCAATAGCACTATGTTTAAAAACAGATAATTTCAAAAAGACTCCTCTAACATTCTGAAAGCATTCCAATAGCAGCCTCATGGAATTATTCCTAAAATTCCTCCTCCAATATGCCCTAAGATAGTCCTTAGCACCAATCATCCATTACACCTCTTCTAAGAGCCAAATGGCTGCATCTAGCGATATAGAAATCTCATAACCTGTTAATCTAGTCCTCTCACATATCCGAACTGATCCACCATCCCTAGAGATGGTCAACATGAAAATCTTATGTGTTGTTCTAAAACTCCAATACCTAAGACCAGAAGTCGACTTAGGTGCCCCAAATCCAAAATTTTGTCCAAATCCAGTGGGAAAGAGGACATTTTTCTTCCCATAACCAGAAGGGTTATGGTGCACTCTCGACATTGTTATCTGCCTAACAAAGAAAGTATGTCATTATTTGTTGACTGAGACAGAAAAATTGGGAACAAAGCCTTGTAGTACTCCAATGAATCCTAATGTGCACCTTGCAAGAAATGGGGAACTATTTGGAGATCCTGAAAGATATCGCAAGTTGGTTGGAAAGTTGAATTATCTTACTGTGACTCGTCCACCATTGCATTCTCAGTTAGTGTTGTCAGTCAGTTCATGTCATCTCCAACAATTCATCATTGGGCAGCGTTAGCAAATTTTGTGTTACTTGAAAAGAGCACACTCATATTGAGTGTTTCTCAGATTCAGATTGGGCAGGTTCCAAAGTGGTTAGAAGATCCACTTCAGGTTATTTTATTTTTGTTGGAGGGAATTTGGTCTCTTGGAAGAGTAAGAAGCAAAATGTTGTGTCACGATCAAGCGTAGAGTCAAAATATAGGGCTATGGCACAGTCTATTTGTGAGGTAATGTGGATCTATCAACTAATGACTGAAGTAGGACTTAAGACTTCAGTACTAGCAAATTGTGGTGTGATAACCACACTGCTCTTCATATTGCATCTAATCCTATGTTCCATAAGCAGACTAAAGACATCGAAATTGATTGTCATTTTGTTTGTAAAAAATCTCAACAAGGCTTGATCTACACAGGATATGTGAAGACTGGCGAACAACTAGGGGACATCTTTACAAAAGCATTAAATGAGGTGCGGGTTGATTATTTTTGTAACAAGCTGGGCATGATTAACATATATGCTCAAGCTTGAGGGAGAGTGTTAGCTGTATATTTCAGTTGTTTATATTAACTATAAATTAGGAGTAATTAGTTTCCTATTCTCTCATAGTTTCCTAGAATATCTTCCCTAGTTTGTATATAAACATATGTTTATTTCTCATTGAAATACAAGTGAATACAATTCTCTTCACCTCTTGTTACAAATTGATAGCTAATAGAATATGGACAAAAGCAACATCATGTACACACTAACTAGTAATATAGCACGAGCATCATCCTGGAATTTGTGGGTTAAAATGTTTAACGAGTTTGGGGTCTCTTGGTGTATGCCTTCCTCTTGTTCTCAATTGTTCCAGTGCCATTTAGAGGGATGAAAGAGGATGGCTCGCTTATGGAAGAGTACTGTGTTGGCAACTTTTTGGGCAATTTGGCTGGAGAGAAATGGCAGGATTTTTTAAGATTCCTCTTGTTCTGTGGAGGTTCTCTAGGACAAAATCAAGTTCTAGGTTGCTACTTGGGTGTATAGATCGAAAGGTTTTGAGGGGGTTTCTTTTATGGATCTTTGTAGGGAGTGGGTTAGTTTTTGGCTGTAACAATTTTTGGGAAGTGGGTTAGTCTTTTGGGCATTGTTTTTCAATTTGTTTGCCACAGTATTCCTCCACCATAAGTGAGGGCTCTCAATGTTATTGAGAGGTCTTCTTTGACCTCCGTCTCTTTTTCAAAAAAAAAAATATAGCAAGAGCATCATGCAAGAAAACATTATATGTTATTTAGTGTTGCATTAAAAGTACAAAATGAATGCAGAAATACCAAAACTGAAAAACTAGGTATGGTATGTCCTAGATGATATTAATAGCTAACATCCAAATTATGAGCTAAAAACACTAGCCAGGTTATCATTGTACCTTGAAGAGAGTAATGTCAGGGGCACTTTCATATCGGTGAGATAGACGAACTGCATCATCCTTGATGGTATCACCAGTTAGCATCCATTCCTCAGCAATCAACACAGAAGGAAGCCGCTCCTGTCCATCAACAGAATAAGTTGAAACATGATCCTCTTGAATGCCAGCCATTGCTTCCCAAGCAACTCTTTCAGATGGGGACAATCCAGAACTTTTTCTTTTCCGATAGACATCTTTTGGGGTAGGCTTGTCTCCTGTATTCCGTGGACCCCAAGAGAATGCTCTACGAGCCTCCTTTTGCAAGTTACTTAAGCTATTAGAGAAGGATGATCTCACAGGAGTGCCTATTCTAGTTTTCTGCTTTGGTCTCATTCCTGAAATAGAAACTCGAGGTTCTCTTGCAGGGGAGCTAAAATTGAATACAATTGCTTTAGCTGCATATGAAATAATTACACTATTGTCTCGCAATGATGGAAATTCTTTAAGAATCTGCAAAATTCAGAATGTAAAACAATTACCTACACATATAACCCTCTCATGTCAAACCAATTAACTAAATGAGCATTGATGATGAAATGTAGGGAAGAATATTTACTATCAAATGACACAAAATTCATCTAAGTTATCTAACCAGCGCAGCCGATCGCAGTTGCTTCCTCATAAGCAAAACCTCCAATAGCAAATGAGGGTGTTCATGCAAGGAAGAACATCTCTGCTGCCAAGGCAATGGCAACGCAGCCAAAACACGAAGACCCAATGCCCATGAGTTCAACCGGGAAACCTCAGTATTAGAGAGATTTCCTTCTCTTCGCTTCAGAAAGAAGTGAACCTTCAAAAAATAAAAGAGGAATGTTTAAGAAACATGACAAATCAAACTTAGAAAGAAGGTTAATTATTCAGGAAAAAAATTACTAATTCATAGTTACTTACAAGAAGTTGCTTTGACCGCAAATTAGGTAACAGCTGCATTGCACCCATGGCAACCGGCAAGGCATCATCTGAGTCACGTAATGAAGAAAGAAAGCGAGAAGCTTCTGCTGGACCTCCACCATTAAGAGGATCTGCAGTGAGAAGTTTAACAAGCTGCCGCCCCTGTAATTCTCTCCGTAAATCTATTGATAATCCTGCACTTTCAGCCACATCTAAGGCAGCTGAAACAGCTCCTTTCTCTGCTAATCTAAGTGCCAAGCCCTCAGGGTCTTCCTTACACTCAGCTTCCACCTGAAATACCAAGTAGTAAGATATCAACTCTGTAAGATTAGAACAAACTGTGAAAAGATGAGATCCAGTAAAAAAGAGAATGACATAATTACCAAAAAAAAATCTCTTTTCTTGGCAGAAAGAAACAAAAAAAAAATTCACTTTATTTAAATGAACAAAGAGGAAAGAATTGCAACCTCTTGCCAGCTACTATAGTGATTGTCTGCACTTAATATGTGACTGTATCTCTGCAAAGCTTGTTTCATGTGCATGACCTAACCATCAAAAAAGATTATGGACAAACAACATTTTAAATGTTATACAACTGAATAAACATGTTTAGAAACTAGTGTTGCCAGAAAATAATAAAGCAAACTAAAGACCAGCAAGCATTCTGTAATATAAAACAGAACCTCATTGGTAATTGGATCGCTTTTAGGCAGGTGGCAGCTGCACATGGTAAGAACATCCAAGGCAGCATCAAGTTCCCATCTATTCATATACCTGGAATAAAGATGTGAGAGATCTAATATTAATATCTAGAGGTACAAGCCCAGTTTTAACAAAGTTTATGAATTGACATTAGGGCATGCATATCATTATAGTTTATGATACCATAAACAGCACATATTGGAAGATGCATATTGAACCTATATAATGTGAGAAGAATTCAACTAAGATAAAAGTACATAATTCTAACTTCATAAAAAAACAGGGTTTTTCCACAACTGTTAAGAAAATGAGTCAAAGAATGTTGTGTCTTCCAGAATTATCACTTAAATCAAACAACAGTAGCACTCACTACAAGCAAGGAAACCTGAAATAATTTACTTACTTGAGGGCAAGTCTAGCAGCCAGCTGCTTGTCCTTCAACCGCAGGCAATACTGCCAACTATTGCTCCAAATGCCATGGCCTCCATAACTTTGGGATTGTCCAGATATTGACTGGTTCTTTTCCCCACGTTCAATAAGTAGCTGCAGCAATTGATCTGAGGCTCCCTTACGTAGAAAGCGATCAGAAAGTGCAAGAGCATCCATTAGTTTTCCTTCATCAATCAATCTGAAAGGAAGACCAATTGATGACACCAATCAGCATTTGAATTACCATCATCATTGCAATGCCAAATATGTATGTCTTCAATCATCACACTTGGAAACTTTAGTAAGCACTTCAGAAAGAAGACGTCTTTAGCAACATACTCATGCCTAAAAACTACATGCGGATAAAAATGGTTTTTCTTTCATATTATGTAAGTTTCAGATGTCAGACTAATGAAAAATGAAATCCTAAAATTGTCCTTTTATCAAATTGCTAGTGCACATACCAACAACCCTTTAAGATATAAAGGAGTGAAAGGATGGAAGTGAAATGTTGTACTAGGATGGTTTTATAACTTACTACTACCATTACCATTTTTTACCAGAAACTGAATTGCAATTAGCAATAATCTTTCAGATTGCTAATAATAAAATCTACTATCATTTTCAATAAGTAGTACTAGACTAGGATGGTTAATTAGACTCTAATTCAGATTGACAATAACCATTGTACTGGAAGATATCCAAATATCTATTTTACAGCAAAAATTTTTTGACAGCAATTTAATAACAAGCAAGAAAGCCAAACAAGCTAACCATCCTTATAAATTTTAAGGGCAAAGATAGAATAAATTGTGATACCGTTCTATTGCTTTCTGATAGGGTTCTTCATTCTCCCAATTAAAAGAAAGGAAAACTGAGTTATCATGTTCGGCAACATCAGCTTTCATGGCATCTTGCCAAGATGTATCAGGAGCTGCACCACTTTGGCTGCTGACCGCTGATAAATTTGTGGACATATTAGTGCCACCAACATTTTCATCTACCTCAGACTCTGTATCACTATCATGCTCGTGAAGTCTCTTTATAGCTGCTCTTACTTCATCTTTAACTCTGCTGCCATCAGCAGTTTGCTTGGTTGTTACTGCAAACTCTGAAACTCGATGAAGATTAGTTTGCATTTGTATCCATCGGTTTAAAGTTGGGAACCTGTGCAGCAAATAAATATTTAAATGGGCAATCACACAGTAGATTATTTAAAAAGAAGAATAACTACAAGGGCTTTTAAACTAACCTCTCTGATTGATCAAGAGCAAACTCGTAAAACAAACGATTTGTATCAGGTGCCTCAAGCAATTCACCATGCAAAGAGCTTGACGTAGAAGAGGCACTCCCACTGTATAAAATGCTACTCCCAAAAACACCTGCTAATACTGCCCTAACTGGCGATATTTTAACCAAGTGTTTTACGATATCCAGCTGTAAAGGGTAGAGAGGGATGCCAGGCATTATTGATGACCAGTCATTACAATTAGGCGGTGCACCTTTTGAAGAAGGTGATGGTAGTTTATTCTCTGATCCATTCTTAATGCAAGGGGGTACAACTGGAATGCAAGCCCATCCTTGACCAGAGCGTGGAGGATACACTGACGGCACACACGCTGAAATAACTTCATGAACAAAGTCTGCACACATAATCTCAGCCACCTTGCTAGCAGCATCAGTACTACCACGGTCAAAGACAAGGCGAGTTAAAAGCTGCAAACATGAAAATATCTAATCAATACATCTATCATCCACTTGAAAAAAAAAAGCAAACCATCAAAAGCTCACTTGGTCCCACTCAAACATGAGTCAAACAGAAATCTAAATGGAACAATAACTAACAAGCAGTGCTCCGTCCAGAAATTGGATCAACCTTCAAGATATAATTAAAAAAATGCACTAAACATCGCTCCGAAAAAAAAATCAGATATGTTTTCAACTTGATTTTGAAATATGTTCTTTTAAATACAGTTAATACATATCAACAGAGGCATTATGCATTGAATATTTGCAAAGACCACCTCACCAATGATCCTATCAGATGATAACTGGGTATGCAAATCAAAATACTGTGAAGGTGATGATTCCAAATGTATGATATATATCACCGAGACAAAAATTTCACTAATAATAATAATGTACACGTGAGCTTGTTCAAAGTAGCACATGTAAGTGCTAAAATGATCCATTATTTAATCCAAGTGAAAGCTCCTAGTATGCATTCCACTAGTCAATATGCAAAATACACCAACACATTTCCACGATAAGTTTTATTTACATACATACATACATACATATATATATATATATTATATGCATATGAATCAGACATATATTGAGTAAAAAATGAATTATAAAACAAGACGATAACATATCCTCGTATAAACAGCAAATAAACAAAAAAAACTAATGTGCTTAAATAAAAAGATCATATCTATACAATGGCCGCAACCGATTTGATTATTCAAGAACTTAATATTGCCAGAAACTAAATAAATCTTTCCCATTCATACCTTATATAAATAAATGCAAAAATATTATAGAAAAATAAACATGTACAAAAATGATTTCATTCTTCAAATAACCAAAATTAACCCCAAAATAAACTTGAATGAGAACATCAGCAAACAAACAAGAAAAGTTTCATAACCAATTAACCATAAATTTGAGAGCAAATAACTCAATTGTGAAGATATAGTCTTACATCCTTGGGCCACTCATACACAAGTGAGAAAAAGTTGAAGTCGTGAGTTGTATCAGTCCCATCTACTATGTCACCAATCGCAGCAATATGGAGAATGAACTGTGAAAGATAGGTTGTAGGCTTGTTACTTATGGGACCAAATAATCTCTTCCCAGTCTCCTTTACATCATAATCCACAGGCTGCTCATTAAAATCTCCAGTGGCTGAAGGTAAAGCTTTCTTTTTTATAACTCTTAGCCCTAGACCAAGAACCCCTTCCTTGTCAAAATCAGAAAAAGCCTTCTGATCAGCAGATTGGCCTTCACCTTTAAGAAAATTTGGTTCTGTTTCTTCATCTGCTATAGCTCTAGCTAGATTATGGAGCTTACCTAAAGTCATGAAGAGAAATAAAACTTGTTACTACCACGCAGCCTATGCTGTGTGTGTGTGTGTGTGAGAGAGAGAGAGGGGCAAAAATAAACTACCACTCAAAAACTGTCGTTTTCCCTGGTGAGCATCTTCAATCATCTGATGTAGCATAGCAAGAGCACGTTCCCTTTGTCCCTGTCGGAGAGATTCTTTTTGCGAAGAAATGATTAGCTCTCCAGACAAAATAGCCTGAACAGCTGGAGGGTTGTCCTAGAAGAGCATTTCGGGGAGCACAATCAGTAACCAAGTAATATTTCTTGCGGAACGTAACATGCATCAAGAACTCTAAGAATTGAAACTATAAAGATCGAGATAGAAGTTCAAATATTATCTGCCGCTAAAACAGTAAAGGTAGAACAGTAAGAAAGTGACAGAACAAATGTTTAATAGTAAATAATCAATAAAAGAGAACCAAAAGAAAAAGCAATTAATGATGCCTTTTCAGTCATAGAACATTTGAATGTCAACAAGCCATTTTGATAAATGGAAAGAGAAACATGTTCAATTCAAGGTTGGGATGGTTACAAACTTTTATTCAAATTAAAAGGGATCCAAGAAATGGTGAATAGATGAAATATGGCTGTGTTTGACTATTTAAGATTGGAAGACAAGCTATTTTAAAACAACAGGGGAGCTGGCTAGTATGAAAGTGTCAAGGAGGTGAAATGATCAACTTAAAATTAATAAGAGGGAGGATAAAAAAGAGTTGCAGAAAACTATACATATTTGAGGAAAGAGCTCTATGAAATCTA
Organism: Humulus lupulus; assembly: GCF_963169125.1. Classification (NCBI taxonomy): domain Eukaryota; kingdom Viridiplantae; phylum Streptophyta; class Magnoliopsida; order Rosales; family Cannabaceae; genus Humulus; species Humulus lupulus. Next base: position 159,768,217 of record NC_084802.1, on the reverse strand, counting down.
CATTCACTACTCCAAAACAAATATATTCATCAAAATGAGAATTACAACCAAAAGAGAGAAGAATAACAACTCTCACAAAGTAACCCTGGAAACCAAAAGATTTGTGACTGCAATGCAGCTTCACGTTTTCCTTTGGATATCTTCAATTCAAATATTATCCTCTCTTTTCATGAATTACAAGAAATGGCAGACATTTGCTTGATCCTCTTTGGCTTTACTATTTTGGTTGTAGGCTCTCCCAGCCTTGGAGTTCAAACCGACCTTGTCCTCAATTATTTTTTAATATTTTTTATTCTTCACAGTTTCTCATTTCTTAAAAAAAGTAGTGATTAAACATATCAAAGTCAGGCCAGCTCTCATTGACCTGTAAGAGTTTTTAATTCAACTACAGGAAATAAAGATTTTAATACCTTATCTAAGAGCTCGTTTAGACGCTTAAGGACCCTTCGTGAAACCGTTATAACACCTACTTCAAGAATTTGATCCCAGTATGTGGAGCCTTTTTTGGGAGAGACACCCGGATAAATCTCAGATAACATAACTTGAGCCTACATGATTACAAAATAAAAAGACTTGAGTCTGCATAGTGCAAATAATAAACAATCAATAACACACTTAAAAAGCAAACCACCAGAAACCATATCTCTTAAAAGGAAAAGTTGCAGAACCTTAGAAACTAAAAATGCAATGACACAAAAGTCAAAGCTGTTCTTCAAGTCCTGATACAGTTAATGTAATCCAAGGAACAATTTTATTTTAACTCAAAAATAATCAAAAATAACTTCAGTGAACAGCAACAAAAAAGAAAGGCCACTTTTTTCACTATAATCTATTTTTGGACATATGCGAAACCTACTTATGGAATTACTATATAAAAGGGCATGGAAGAAGCCTTGCAGTGAAGATAGTTGTAATAGAATATTAGTTAAGCTTTAACATTAATCAATGAATACTAGGAGGAAATTATTAATCAGTTTTCTGTTAAGGTGTGTGGGTATGTACACACCCGCTTTGTTTTGCGAAAACTACGAGGAAAAAATTAATTGTATTATTTCTGTCAATCCTTTAATACAGAATAATTGCAATAAATGAAATTACTATAAAATAGGAAACAGAACAATAACGGGAAACTAAATAATAAACCAAATCAATAGGATTTGATTTCATAGGTTTCAACACTCCCCTCAAGCTGTACTGTAAATATTGAGATATTGATGAGTTTGATAGGAATTTCCTGTCAAAAATGGAATGAAACAGTAGAGAAAAATGGAATGGTAGAAGAAATACTGAATTGTATTAATTACCAAGATTTCGAGAGCTTGGTTCTCTCCAAACAGGTATTAAAACCTTTACAATATACTCGACAACCCCCACTCTCTACAGCTCAGCCTTTTTATTCTAATAGACTAGGAAATACAGTGCACTCACCCACACTCTAATACAACTCAAATAACTAACTAGTTGTTGGTCCATGTGTACATACTCAATTTTTATAACCACTCCATCAATTTTCTCCTTAATAAAGTGACGATCCACTTCCACGTGCTTTATCTGTCATGATGGACTGGGTTGTGAGCAATACTAATAGCAGTCTGGTTGTCACAATAGAGTTGAGCTGGGGCTTCATACTCAATCTTCAATTCTCCCAGTAATCTTTTTATCCATATTGCTTCGCACACTCCATGGGTCATGGCTCTATATTCAGCTTCCACACTGCTCCTTGCAAGTTGCAACAACAGTTTGTTTCTTACTTCGCCATGTCACCAAGCTGCCCCCACTAAAGTACAATAGCCATATATAAATTTTCTATTATTAATTGATCCAACCCAGTCTACATCTGCGAATGCTTCGACTTTTCATTTGAGAGTTTTCTTGAAAAATAACCCCTTGCCTGGTATTCCCTTTAAATACCTCAAAACTTGATACCAAGCATTAAGATGACCTTGGCGTGGGTTAAACATATACTGACTCATAGTATGTGAAAGATACATAAGCTTTCCAATTAATTGTTGGTAATCAAGAATTGATGACATTGACCTGCCTATTACTCTTCGAAAGGGTGTTAGAACTTGTACTAATCACCCAACAAAGAAATATGTTGCTTATGGAAAACTAACACCTATGTACCGAGCCTTTGTCTCTTCCATTTCATGACACTAAAGAAGCTTTCTCTGAGGTCAAACGTAAAGAAGCACGTCGTTGCGTCATGCTCACCACTCCAGAATTGTCCACCATTGAAAGCTCTGCCCTTGTCTCAAAGTCTGGCCCACCGCCATTTGGCAGATCCAATCCTGACCCTTGACCTAATTGTAAGGGGGAACGACCTTGGTGTGATCACTGTCAACGTCATGGCCACACTCGCTCCACTTGTTGGGAAATTCATGGAAAACCACCAAACTGGAATTCTCGTTGCCAGAATGACAAAAAGGCCTATTAGACTCAGACTGCAGATGGTACCCCTCTGAGCACTCATGCTGCCTCTTCATTCAGTCAAGAACTTGAACATTAATACACACTCCTCCGTCAATCCTCCATGAAACCCAAGTCTGGTCCCGAATCTCATGGTGCATCTGTTGCACATTCTGGTAATTTTCTTCCGCTTTCCAAACACCAAGGATCATCGATTCTAGCACCACTGGCCCATGGAGTGTGAGAAACAATATGAATCAAATGCCTATTAGAAAAATTTAAGATTAAATATGACGCTCCCATTCAGTTCTACTGTGATAATCAATCCACCATCAATATTGCTCATAACCCTATACATTATGACAAAACTAAACACGTCGAAGTAGATTGTCACTTTATTAAAAAAAAAAGATTGATGGAGGCACTGTCAGCATCAAATATGTACAGACGGATCAACAATTGGCTGATATCCTCACAAAGGGGTTATCTGAACCTGTCTTTGATTTTCTAGTAAACAAGCTTGGACTCATCAATAGTTACAGTCCAGCTTGAGGGGGAGTGTTGACAGATAAGAGATTCAAAGAAAATCAAATTTCATGATTTGGTTGTAGCTGTAAATTAGTAGTTTTCCTTACTTAGATGATTTGTAGCTATCTTTGTGATTTGTTGATTATTTTGTAATTAAAAGGAATAGGTGTGAAAATTGTATAAATAGGGTTGTGTTCACTGATTGTAGGTACAGAAAAAAGAAGAAATAAAATTTCTCTTGCAAATTTCTATACTCTTGTTGTTGGTTCGGAGGATGTGTATCTGTTTCATTTGACTCAGAGGATGGAGCAAGATCTTGTGAAGGTATACCCAAATGAGACGTGTATGTGTCAGATCTTTTGAATCATAGTATGAAAATTTTAAAACACGTGTCAGATTTGCGTTTGAGCAGGTATACCCAAGTGAGACGTGTGTGATCATCAATAAATGAGATGAACCAACGATGACTGTGGGAAGTAGTGACTTTGGAAGGTCACCATAGGTCACTGTGGATTAAAGAGAAAAGGCTGGTTGGTGTATAATTTTTTTGAGGAAAATTAGCCCGAGTATGCTTAGCCAATTGACATATATCACATTACAGAGATGTATAATTATTATTGGAAAATAATTATGGAATCAGATGTTTTAAATATGAAAAATTTGAATGTCCAAGTCGATAATGTCATAACATAATTTTGCTAGAGTTTGAAACAGAAACGGAGTTTAGGTTGTTGTATTATTGATCGACAATTTTCAAAGAAATAAAGCCCACCATGAATCCTAGCACTGTCAATTCAATTGTCCCCCACCCCCGAAAATAGTTCCTGAAATTGATAAGAATTGAAAAGAAATTTAGCAAGGCAACGATTATCAATAGTCAACTTAATGACAGAAATTAAATTGCATATTAAAGAAGGAACATGAAGGACTGCTTTGAGAATTAAATCAGATTTAATGGAACCAATTCCTACAACAGGAGAGGGCATCCCATCTGCTATTCTGCACTAGAATGATTGTCATGTGATCTAAAGCGCCGCAATCAATAATCCATGGTGTTTGAGAGTCGGTGAGAGCAAATGAGATTACCAAAGTGTGCAACAGAGCAAGATGCACTATGAGACCCCAAACTAGAAGAAGAGGACTGATTCAGGAAAGTATACAAACTCTGTTGAGGATTGATGCAATTCACAGATTGTGCCCATTGAAAGTAATGTTTACCTTCAAGTTGAGAACCAACCGAGTCACTGGACTTCATTGACGGAGTGGAGTCTAAATTCTGGACTGACCCGATGGTCTGAGAAAACACTTTCGAGCTGATTGACATAGTCTGAGAAAAAACTGAGGACTACTGAGATGTGAGATGCGACTGGAACTTGAGGACAACAAGAACCTGAGGTGATGAGAAGAACCACAGATGAATCATGAAGCACCGAGGAAGAAGACGCCTGAAAAGGTCGTCAAAGGCTGTCACGCGCATCATGCGTCGGGGATGACAACACCAAGTGGGGCTCACACGCGGCTCTACGGGGCATCAAACTTCTGCGAAATGCAGAGGCAGTTGGACTTCCTTCCTGGACCAGCTGTGTGAATAGAAGACACTCCAAAATGGTTTTCTAGGATTGAAGTACCAAACCCTAATTTTTAAGAAAGTGCTAAGTTAAAAAAAATTGAACCTGCCCAATAATAAACAGGAAATTGAACCTGTCCTAATTTTTAGGATTGAAGTACCATTACCCTAATTAATGGTTTTCCTCATATGTAAAAACTATGAGGAAATAATTATTTGTATTATGTCTGTGTAATTTACAACCTAGAGTTGAGCATATATAAGGTTTTTAACATACCAATCCCCATTAATACAGAATAATTACAATATATGAAATTACTATAAAATAGGAAACAGAACAATAACGGGAAACTAAATAATAAAGAAACCAAATAAACAGGATTTGATTTCATAGCTGTCAACATACATCAAAATCCACAAGCTGCAATGTATATATAGAAAATAAGAATTTCCACTCTCACAAGAAAAAAAAAGATTCTGAGAGATGTTCTCCTATATAAAATTAAAGCCATTTTATATCCAAAGAGAAAGAAACCAACACAAAATGAAACAAGTTGTTTTGTTTTTTTATAATTTTAAACAAGTATGATTATTATGACCACATATGAAATATATAGGACTTACCTGATTCAGAAGCTGCTGAGAGATCTTTGCTGACCGTGCAGAAGTAGCAGCAATATCGATACAAAGAAGAATCTGGCAGAAAAAACATACAAGTTTACTATAAGTAGAAACTAGAACTATGTCAAAACACTCTGCAACTTGCAGAGGAAATAGAGAATATAAATGCAGAACTTACAGCAGCCAAAGGACCTAATTGGGTCCGTAAAGATGAAAAATCTAGATCTTGCACCATAGAAGTCCCATCAGCAGCACGAGACACCACTTCTTCTACCTGGGAAAGACGAAAAAAAATTAAAAACATCAACGAAAACTAAATTAAAAGGCAGGAAAGTATTAGCCCACAAACATAAAGAAGTAACCACAATATTTGATGTAAGAAAACATTACTCACCTTGAAAACATCACAATTCATAATATAGAAAATGCGGTGTTCAATATTCATCAAAAAGAGATAAAATGTCAAGTTCAATAATATTATCCCACTTCCTAATAATAGCCTAAGCTTGCAAAAGAATTGAGTATATGAAAAAAAATATATATTTATATATATTGTAGAAAATATTGTTTTATTTTATTAGCTAATATTCTTTATTAATTCGGTGTCCACATATAATGGGAAACCAATATGGATATTTCCTGTTTTTAGGCTGATTTAGTTGTAATTAGCTGATTTAATTTAATTGTAATTAGTAATTACTCCGGAATATTAGGTATTCAATACCAAATATTTCTATAGGTTGTATTGTGCCTATTTAAATGGCATAGCTCCCAAAGTATCTAAAATATTAGAGGCTATTTTCCACATGGTATCAGAGCTGATACCCTCCCTAGGAATCGTAATATTTTTTTTCTCTGCCCTTTGAAATCGCAAACTTTTTTCTGCCCTCACAAATCGCAATTTTTTTTCCCTATCGCAACCATAGCCTCATGGCCACCGTCACTGATCCCGCCAACCAAACTCCTCCAATGGCTTTCATCACTGATGATCACTCAGCCAACTCCACCATCAACAAAACTCTTAAGAGTTCTTCTGATGCCTCTCCTACTCCTTTTGATCACCAAAATTCTCTCCAAATTATTATCCACATACTGAATGGTCAAAACTTCTTGCAAGTGGACGTGGCCGCTTGGGGTACTTGAATGGTTCTATTGTTGCTCCCGACCTTGCTGATTCATCTTATTCCAAATGGGAGTCAGAAAATTCTCTCATTATGGCGTGGCTGATCAATTCCATGGAAGTAAATATTGGTAAGACTTATTTATTTCTCTTTACTGCTCAAGAAGTGTGGGATACTGTCCAGGAAGCTTTCTCGGATTTGGAGAATTCTGCTCAAAGTCTTTGAACTCAAATCTTGGCTTAGGGGCCAGCGGCAAAACTCTCTTACAGTAACTCAATAATATGGTATTCTTTATAATCTTTGGCAAGAGGTTGATCTATTTTATGTGGTTGAATGCAAATGTTCTGTTGATGCTTCCTTTTATCAAAAAATGATTGATCGAGAGAGACTTTTTTATTTCCTCCATGAACTTAACCGAGTTCTAGATGAGGTATGTGGTCATCTCTTAGGAAAAAATCTTCTTCCCACCATTCGTGAAGCTTTTGCAGAAGTTCAAAGGGAAGAAAGTTGGAAAAGAGTCATGATGGGCTCTCCCGTTGCTGCTGAAACTAAACATTCTAGCTAATGATGGTAATGACTCTCAAGGGACTCGTCGTGACCACCCCTGTAGTACTCACTACAGTAAGGTTGGTCATACCAAGGAGAAATGCTGGAAGATTCATGGGAAGCCTGCTGATTGGAAGCCTCGCTCCTTTAATCGAAACAATTCTGACAATCAAGCCTTGATCGCTACTCCACCTGAGCCTTTCCCATTTTCTCAAGCCCAAATCACTCAACTCCATCAGCTATGGAACACGGCAACCAATGCTTCTACACCTTAACCTGTGTCTAATCCTAATCAAGGCTTCAGACCACATGACTGGTCAGGCCAGGCACTTTACCACATATTCTCCTTGCCCAGGTACTCAAAAAATTAAAATTGTTGATGGTTCTCTTTCTTCCATGGCTGGTAAAGGATCTATACGATTATCATCTTCCATTATACTCCATGATGTTTTCCACGTTTCTAATCTATCTTATAACCTTCTTTCTATCAATAAAATAACCCAAGATCTACACTGTTTTGATTCTTCTCACCACTTGGTTGTCATTTCAGGATATGTCCTCAGGGAAGATGATTGGGAATGCAAAGGCATGTAGTGGGCTGTACTACTTTGATTCGTTTCCTATTGCTCAAGTCAATAAAGCCTTTATTTCTGGTTGTCTTTCTTTAGTTGATAATGACATTATTCGGTGGCATTATAGGTTAGGTCACCCTAGTTTTTCATATTTAAAATATTTATTTCCTACGTTGTTTCAAAATAAAGACTTTAGCTTATTTAAATGTGAAATGTGTCAATTTGCAAAACATACTCGTGCTATTTTTCGTTCTATACCTTACAAATCATCTCAGCCTTTTAACCATCTCGAATAACAAACACTACAGATACAAAATAGTTTTATCACTTTTATTGATAATCGCACAAGGGTTAGTTAGGTATTTTTGCTTAAATCTAAATATGATGCTGCCATAACTTTTAAAAACTTCCACTCCATGATCAAAACTCAATTCAATACAAATCTTTTGGTCTTACACACCGACAATGGAACTGAATATTTTAACTCCATCTTAGGTGATTATTTCCTTTCTCATGGCATCGTTCATAAAAGTGTGCAGGCACACCCCAACAAAATGGGATTGCCGAACGCGGAAATACACCTATTAGAAGTGGCTCGCGCTATTATGTTCACAACCTCTGTCCCGAAATATTTTTGGGGTGAGGCAATACTTATTGCTGCCTATCTTATCAATAGAATGCTCTCTCGAGTGTTGAAATTTCACTCCTCTCTCTATGCTTCTCAAAGTACATCCACATACTCCGCTGGTTTCTAATCTTCCTTCGAAAACGTTTGGTTGTCTCTTATGTTCATATTCTTGGCCCAAATAGATCTAAGTTTGATCCTCGAGCCATTAAATGTGTTTTTTTGGGTTACTCTTCTACAAAAAAGGGCCACAAATGCTACCATCCTTCTACTCGTCGTAGGTACGTCTCAATAGACGTTACATTCCATGAAGAGCAACCCTATTATCCCAACCTTTCAATTCAAGGAGGGACAGTGAGTGATGTCTCCAGTTGAGTACTTGCCTTCTGAAGGCTATCCCTGAAATTCCGGAGTTTCTAAACCCATCTGAACAACAAGAATCTCAGCCACCTAAGGCTAAGGAACTCTAAGTCTACTCTCGTCAACCAAAAGGTAATCAAGTAGTACAGTCCACTAATGCTCCAGCATCTCATAAATTTGATCCACAAACTACTCCTGATGTAAGTAATTCCTCTCTTGATCCAATTTCTCCTAATAAAACTTTTCATGATGAGTCTTCCCATATAATTGAACCTAAGTCTGAGTTACCTATTACTAAGAGAAAGAAAGGGAGTTCGAAGCTGTACTCAACACCCTATTACCAGATATATCTGCTATAGTAAACTCTCTCCTCATTATAGAGCTTTCTTATCAAAAGTTGAGCAAGTGGCAGTTCCCAAGGATATTACTAAGGCACTCTCACAGAAAGAATGGAAGCAAGCAATGTACGAGGAAATTGGGGCATTAAAAGCTAACACTACTTAGACACTTGTCAATCGGCCAAGCAGTAAACATGTGGTGGGGTGTAAATGGGTGTTTACAGTTATACACAAGGCTGATGGAACAATAGATCGATACAATGCGAGACTAGTTGCAAAAGGATTCACTCAAACATATAGTGTGGACTACAACGAGACATTTGCTCCTGTTGCAAAGTAAAACACTGTTAGAATCCTACTATCTATTGTTGTCAATCTAGATTGGCCCTTACAGCAGCTAGATATCAAGAATGCCTTCCTTAATGGGTATTTGGAGGAAGAAGATTTTATGAGGATGCCTCCAAGATTCGAAGATAGGTATGGAAAAGAGAATGTATGTCGCCTGAAAAAATCTCTCTATGGCTTAAAACAATCTCCGAGGGCGTGGTTCGAAAGGTTTAATCAGGTGATAAAAAGGCATTGTTACAAACAAGCTCAATCAAATCATACATTGTTTTTCAAACACTCGGGAGCAAAAAACACGTGATGACTTTGGAGAGCAGAAAACACTTCAAGGTGTGCTAGCCCAGGAGTTCGAAGTCAAAGATCTCGAACCCATGAAATACTTTCTAGGCATAGAAGAGGCGAGAACTAAACAAGGAATTGTCGTCTCTCAGAGGAAATATACTATGGATCTTCTCAAAGAAACCGGAATGAGTGGTTGTAAACCTGTAGCAACACCAATTGAATCAAAAGGAAAGTACAAAAAGAATACCAAAGATAAGACCGTTGACAAAGGAATGTATCAACGATTAGTGGGTAAACTAATCTACTTGACTCATACTAGACCTGACATTGTTTTTGTTGTAAGCTTAGTTAGGCAATACATGCACAATCCTCTAGAAGATCATTTGGAAGTCGTGTACAGAATCTTGCGCTATCTAAAGAAAACACCTGGGACTGGATTATTGTTCAAGAAAAACAAAGAACGAGGTGTTGAGGCCTTCACAGATGCAGATTGGGCAGGATCTATTGAGGATAGAAGGTCAACCACAGGCTATTGTGCAGAAGCAGGAGTATGTGAATTAATCTAGATCAAACACATATTTAGGGAGCTGAAACTTCAAAGAACAAAGCCTCTAAAGTTATATAGTGACAGCAAGTCAGCAATGAGCATTGCACATAACCCAGTTCATCATATGATAGAACGAAGCATGTGGAAGTGGATCAACACTTCATCAAAGAAAAAATTGAAAAGAAAGAGTTATGTGTTGTATATGTTCCTAGCAAACAACAGGTTGATATTTTGACTAAAGGTTTATCAAAAGACAATTTCAATGAGAATGTTTGCAAGCTGGACATATGGAGTCTATGCACCAGCTTGAGGGAGGGTGTAGAAAATATTGTTTTATTTTATAAGCTAATATTCTTTATTAATTCGGTATCCACATAGTATGGGAAACCAATCTGTATATTTCCTTTCTTAGGTACTTTCAGGCTGATTTAGTTGTAATTTGCTGATTTAATTTATTTGTAATTACTCCAGAATATTAGGTATTCAATACCAAATATTTCTATAGGTTGTACAATGCCAATTTAAATGGCATAGCTCTCAAAATAACAAAATATTAGAGGTTATTTTCCACATATATACATAAATAAATAATGTCTCGTCACCACGACAACCAAATTTCTTATCAGTTCCACTTACAAACCAAGCCATCATTAATAAACTTTGACATTACTCAACTCTTTCAACCATGTTAAGTCAACCATTGATAGGCTTTCCATAGAACAAATAACTTGCATTCTTTTAATTAGAAATAAAAGAAATTGACCAGCATCCTTGGATTTATGGTTTAACCAAATTTAGGTCAAACACCGGCTACTAAAATGAAAATCCAACTAACTGTTCCAGGTGTACATAGCTGAAGCTATACTATTGTTAATAAGTTAAGCTGACTATATTATATAATATTAGGAATTTTCTCATGTACTTTATAACTCATCAGTGGCTGACCACACTCGTTGAAATCAAAACCTAATGAATTACAGATAAACTTGCACAGAAATAGAATTAGATTAGCAACAATATAGAACTAGAAAGAGAAACATTACCAAAAAAAACCTAGATCAATTTATAGATTTAGTAGAATGGAAAACAAGAATACTAGAAAATGCATAAATAAAAAAATAGGTTCCGATTCATACAGATGCTCTTCTGACTGCACTATCCACCCACTCAGCTAGTTCTAGGGTCGCTTTGTCTTCTGCAGACAATGAAAATCGATGAACAGCTTCTTCTCCAATGTCATACTTTGATCTTTGCAAGCAGCTGCATAATAATAAACTATTATTATATTCCCCTTTACATGATCTGAGGCAGGAGACAACGGTACAAAGTACAAACTTGCAAAGATCTCTCCTCTAAATACCATTTAGTCCAACTATTTTGAATAGCACAAAAAACTATGCATCATAGTCTCTCCAAGACTGCAGAATTTACTTGAAAAAACATAATTTGTAGCTTTTACCCCATGGAAAAACTACTTTAACCTCCCAAACTTGCAACTAATATGCATTGTGCCCTATGTATTGAATCATCAAATCAACTCTTGTTTAATTATTTTGACTGTCATACAGAACAATTGTTCATGTGTAACCCAAAAATTTCATTTCAAACAATAATATTAACCTAATATTAGTAGGAAACTTTGTTGCGTAAGAGTTGACACATTGCACTTTTATGGGAGGATATGATGATTACATTGGAGCATAAAGTGAAAATAAGTTAATTCAGGAGTGTAATTCAAAATAAGGCTGACAAACACCAAGACACCGGTCCAACTCTATAGAGCAGCTATTTCGTGGACAATGTAGGTAAGAACCAACCAAAGCTAAGTTTCCCTCAGAAAAACCCACTACTTTGACGTTAACACAAGGCTATTGCACACCCTTTGTTATCTTCTAGGAAGCAAAATATTCAACCAACAATTTAGCAGCAAAATGCACAAACTACCATTGCCCAACCTTAACTCAACAATGTCATTATTATAAAATGAAAAATCTTTCCTCACAATAGACATTATATCAGCACCTTGAATTTTCAAGATGATGATAATATGACCTTTGCACAAGATTTTCTCCACATTGAATTTTCCAAAAAAGACAAGCAAACCCATTTTATGCAATTTAAGTGGAAGGAAAAATTAACTATCTCACAAAACTTCCCCATGACAGCTCTTAAAACTCACAGGTTAAGTAGCTTAGATGGGGCTGCACGTAGCACAGTCAATGCCTCCTCCCACCTCCACTGGCGTTCAGCTAAAGGAAGAAGACGCTGTAAAATTGACAACCGCCATTCCCATTCTTCAATGAAACGATTAGCTATTGACACTCTCCACTCTAAGGCATGTCTTCCACTTGTAGTTAAACCATCAGTTTGAGCATTCTGCAGCTCAGTTACAGCTGAAGGAACATTGCGACGTAGTATATCAAGTAGCAATCCTGTGAAAGATAGAACCATTTTGTTTGCTCCTTCAGATGTACTGAGATCATTATGTTCCCATGCACAAGTAACAGGTGACTCAGTACAGCTCTGAGATGACATGCAATGCGCCAAATTAAGGGAGAGATAATCCATATGTAATAGTGAAATTATAACATTCACCATCATTATCTGCATCATTACACAAATCGCGTGTCACATAATCAAAATGAAAAGCAAAATGAAAAGAATTAAGTCTTAATTTGACAAGCTTAGTTACAAACCGCATGACAAGCTTTCCAAAATGAAAAGAATGAAATTTTAAATTGACAAGCTTAGATCACCATTGTTCATATATATTCGCTCAAGGTGTTCAGCACTCAGTCAGTGTACAAGGGATTTGGGAGGGAGGGAGGAAGCAAGTGGAAGAATAGGATGTGGAAAGTTGAAACTAAGGTTGTTTGGTAAAAGAGCAAGTAAGATGGAGAGGAAATATAAAGGAATCCAACTACCCTTCACCTCCTTCACACTCACCCTCCTTACCTTCTCACATCCCTCCTACAAAACAAATCATAAAGGAATGCCATATTGAAGTCCTTCGGCAATGATAGAATTTCTAGTACTGAGGTATAATGGAAACAGCTATTCTCCATACTTTCCACAGTTTGCATCACACGCAAAAATATATGCAGAGAACATTCAACTTTTTCACCAAAAGATACATCATATGTGCAATGTCTACTTATGGATTGAACTTCTTGTGAATGAAAAGATGAGGAGAGCATGATGGCACAATATAAACTACTAAAAGATGAAATCTAGAGAGCTTAAATCTGAAAAAAAAATGCAAATCACAATGAGAAGACCTTGCGTGGAATATTAGTAATAGCATCCAGGTGGCTTTGTAAATCTTTCAAATGACAGAAGGGCTCTTGATGATGACTTTCTCTTTCACCGGCCATGCTCTTTTGCATTGCTCGAAGTGCAAGAACTGCTGACTCTAGTGCATAACGCATGTGCATAAGTTCAATATCCTGCAGCCTATGAAGAAGAAAAAAAATAGAAAAGAAAGTATCATCAGCATATGTGGGATAATAAAAGTGAATCCCAACAAAGAAAAAATAATTAAATGATAATACCTAAGCTACAATACTCGAGTTTTTATATCAAGAACAAATCTAGGTATTAGTCTCGAGTATAATACCAACATTGACATGTATATCCGAACAAACCACGGATGCAACACAAATAAGCAGCCTTACAAGTTAGAACAAGCAATTAGAGGACCAGCTGTCTGTATTTATCAACTATTACAACTAAAACAAATGAGAACCAGCCCATCAAAGTCACTGGTCATTACCACACTATTAAGCAACCCTTATTTAACAGCATCAGAAAAATGATTAATGAAATTTGCACGTTCATCTGATATATAGTGAAGAGCAAGCAAAAAGCTAACAAGTAAGTAGCACTATGCCAGAATGCCTCACAATAGACCCAAACATTCACCCAGCTATTCTGTACTATCATTTGCAGTATTGTAGGACAAGCCTTTTCAAATACATATCAGGATAGTATAATGAAATAAAATTAAACAAGCACCCGCACCCAAAATAGTCATCCCCATGCTACCTATGCTATTAGCATACTCACCTCTGCCAGGCTGCCAAGCTAGAGGCAATCGGCTGCATGCTGATCAACTTAATGGCATCTTGAAATTCTATGTGTGGCACAACATCAAACAATACCTGTACAAAATTATACAATCACAGTTTAAGCATTCTTCATTTATCATCACTGCTACATAATCATCCCCAGTAGTTAAATGTTTTTTTGCTGATTGACCACCTTGTTATTTCAAATTGAAACCCTTCCCAGTTACACTTCTATTCATTTGCAATGTGCCCCTCTATTGACTATTCTTTTTTAAAATATATATATATCATTTTACCCAAGTTGGAAAAATGAAAAACTAACAAAAATCAAATGGCACAGAAGGAAGTTGGCCTAACATGTGACTATATAATAATGAACTTCTGATCATAAGAAAGCTGGATTTGGCACACACAACTTTCACTCAGGTTCCGCTGAGGCACTGGTCTAGAAACTATGAAGATGGAAGGGTATATACGTGCTCAACTCTCAAAAATTCAAACAAGCAACAAATCAGGGGAACAAAGACTTTTTGCTGAACAGATTTGACATTGCATGTTGCCTCTTATCAGATATATCAAAGTGACATTTAAAAAATAAAATTACTACTGAAGAACAAAGTTTTTCGGATGAAGACATTTTAAATTCAATGTTGGCTCCTATTCAGTGTGTTATTAAATATTTGTACTGAGAGCTGTAATGATAACAGAACCATTACAGTAATTTTTCAAAAGCCAAAAAGATTTGGAGTTACAATGATGGTCATCGAAAGGCAGAACTCATGGTTGATCTTGATGCCAATCCTTTTTCAAAGCAATAAAATATACCTACAACCTTACCCGAAGAGGACTTTGAACTGAAAGTCTTTCCAACACAAAATTTTGAACAAATGGGTCCAATTGAGCATCATCACTTCCAAAGGATATTTGTTCCTTTCCAGATAACATTAATGAAAATTTTGAATTCCATGCTCGACCAGAATTGACACGTGCAACAAATGAGGCAATGTCAAGCTGATAACACAAAGAATCACATAGATGTTCCACGCAAGATATCTGTCAAAAAATCAAAAACACATAAATCATAATCTCTTCGTTCTTAACTACTAACAATTTAACACCAGAAAATATCAGACTGTAACAATTGAAAATTAGAAGCACCTCATCTGATTGGTTTCCATAAAGAGAAGACTCTTCCAGCTGGAGTACTTGAGACTTACTAGTCCAAAAAAGTTGCATTAATTCTCTCCGTTCTGTTGTCTTGCCAGATAATATATCCCAACCCATGGAAGCTACCAGGGGCTCGAGACGCGGAAACAGTGAAAAGATCTACCACAGGAATACAAGCAAGGTTTTCCAATAAAAACTATCACTAATTCAGACTTGTAAAATTAAATAACTGACTAACAAAAATAATAAAACCATACTCAATTAAACATAAAACTGGAGACATACATTGCTAGTTTCTTGAAGTTGATTGCTCTTCACAGCAGACAAGGCAGTATCCATGACACATTCAAGAACATGCTGTCCAGAGACTCGAGCATATTGGTACATGTCTCTCAGGCAAGAACTGACCGCAGTGTTTAGGGACATTGTTTTATTACGGAAATCAGAATCAAGGTATAATTCTTTATCATATCTTTGGAAACACTCCAAAGGGGGTGGGATTTGGTTATTATCAAGAGATCGATACAACTCAATCTCTTTTAAAAGCAAGTCATCGTGAAGCACCTGCGGGAATCAACTATCAGTTCAATATAGCCCTTAAATTGAAAGAACGTACATATAAAAACATGTGTATATATCAAGTGTTATGGAGTAGGTATGATGTTAATTAACTACTTAAGTTTAACATAACAGTATAAAAATATTAATTTCCATCAAAAACTGCTGCTAATACTCGGAGCACAATTATATGCTTTAATAAGTAAATGAAAACAAATATACCTGTAACATTTGAATGAGAAATCTACAATTTGATGCAAGAGCTGCACCATAAATCATCAACAATTTTTCTCTCTTGGCATGCCAAGAGTCTCCATATCCCTCCCACCCTAGAGAAACCACCTTCAGTAGATCCTGTAATACAATGCTGTAGGACATCGAAAATGAATGCCAAGGATAAAAATAGAAGCAATGTGTATTCTGTTATGGAGAGAGCGGGTGATGGCTACTTGGTGGGCAATTTGGTTAATAAGAGAATCTTCGAAGGAGTCGAAGGCCACAAATATCAGCTTTGGGATAGAATCAAATGTTAGATGGTTATTTGGCTAGTTAATGTTAGAAAGTTTAAAGAGATCTAAGTAAAGATTGGCATAACCTCTTATAATTTTGTTCTGTTTATTCAAGTAGGATCTTTTCCTACATTGTGCTTGTACTCCTCTAATTAATACAAGCTTGAGGTTTTGTTTCAAAATAAATAACAACGCTACTTAAAAAGCATTATTATTATTATTCATTTTTTGGCTTATGAGGCAATCCATCGTTTTAGTTCCAGAAGAATTAACCTATGTACTAAAAGAAAAACAAAAAAAAAATCAGTAGGCATTACCGATACTCGGACTCCTCCACTCCATAATTAAAATGAAGAAAACGAATGTGCGAAACAGCCTCGTTCACATTTCCCTCCTTCGCACACTCTTTAATAGCATCTAAGTGAGCTAATTGAACACTCCTTTGTATCAAACCAAGAACCTCCACGTCCTCATCCTTCTCAGACTTAATCGCATTCTCTTCACTCCGCGCTGTAATCGCTAAACCAGAAGGCTCATAACCTTCCCAGCCTATTATTTGCCTCTGTATATTCAAGCACAGGGCATCAAAAATATCTGCATACTCCCAAATCACCTTCCTCAAACACACCAAATCTCCTTCCTCAATAGCAGTGGCCTGACTTTGAATCCGATTATCATGATCAGCATCAGCATCAGCATCATCATCCACAACTGCATCCACCTTCAACCTCTTCACTCCCAACTCCAAAATTCTATCCAAAACACCTACGGAACTTTCCCATTCACCGCTGGAAGCTCTCAAATCGTCAGTTTTATCCTCGCTCTTATTAAGTAACTCAGCTCGCTCTTCAAAACTCTCACTCTCACTCTCACCTAAACCTCCATTCTCTCTCTCCTTACCAATGCTCTCCAAATCAAAATTCATCCGCATAAATTCCGAGACCCGATCGATCAAGTGCTGAACCAACAACAAAAACTCGGCTCGCAAACGCAACGCCTCAGGATCGAAGCTCCAAGCAGATGATGCATTACCGAACAGTAAGAGCTCGAGAGTGGCCAAGAACGTAAGTAGAGACGGAGACGGACAAGACGAAGACCATAGAATGTTTTCAAAACGACCAGAGTGAGCAACTATCGTCTGGAGCAGGGCGAGAGCAAGCTCGGGATTTCGGTCTCTGAGCGCGAGGATTACCGCCCTGAGAGGCTCGAATTGGGCGAGATAGATGTGGTTAGCGGCAAGGCGCGAGAGGATTTCAGTTTCTTTGTCCATTAGCAGAAGACGATACGCCTAGGGTTATGGACTTCGGAACATGGGAACTTGAGGAATTCGAGTGTTGAAGGAACTGGTTTTGCTTGCTGATTGGTACCTTTGATTGATGATCAGTTGGTCTGTTTGGTTGTCGGGAAAATATTGACTATAAACGGTATTCTAGGGATAATGAGAAATAAGGAAATTGAGTTGGCAGTTGCATGCTTTCCTGAGAATGAACTAAGTTAATGTGGGAGAATTTGTGCGTAGCTTCTCGCGAAAGTAGATCAGGGATTTAACTGGAAAAGTTGAGAACAACACAGTTTTAGGAACTTTATTAGACACTAAATATATGGGATAAGTTAAAAACTTAGCCGGTTAAATGATTGCTTAACTAAAATTATCCTCTAAATATATTTAGTTTATTCGAACCATTTTTATCGCAACACTTCCAAAAACTCCCTTCAACGCATGGTTCTCTTCTTCCAGTTTCCACTATTATTGGGTTATTCATATTCTTTCCTCGACCTGCTCAGCCTCCAAGGTTATTTCTATGCCTATGCGTGCGTACGTAGTTATCCCCTTATCAACTTCACATTCTGAGTTATCATGGGCTTCGGTCCCCTGACAATTCTTTGGTGGATTTATACATTTTTAGACTCTGTTTTTTGACTCATTACTTGTTTGGATTCTGTGTTTTGACAAATTATTTTTTGGATACTGTGTTTTGTAAAATGGTTCAAATAGACCCCTAAACTTGATTTTGATGAACAAAAAATTGAGTATAACAACACATTTCTTACGCAGAATGACTATATTTTTTTTCTGAGTTGTTAGTTTGATGAATTATTTATAATTTTAGTCCAAAAAACTATGATTAAAATCGAGTTTAGGGGTCTATTTGAACTATTTTAGAAAACACAGGGTCCAAAAAGTAATTTGTCAAAACATAAGGTCCAAACAGATAATGAGACAAAACATAGGGTCTAACACATGTATAAACCCTTCTTTGAATTCTCAGTGTCTTCGTGGGTATTGTATTTGGTGTGAACTTGGCCAGGCGATCGAATTTTCTCGCGTACTCAGTCACATTCGAGTTCCCCTGAGTTAGCATGATGAATTTGTCCCCCTAGTGGTGAGAATTGCGGAACCGTAATACCTCTTATTGAAAACTTGGACAAAATCATCCCAAGTCATGGTAGCCACGTCTTTGGTTTGTCTCACCACATCCCACCAGATGCGGGCATTCTTTTTTAGCAAACTTGAAGCGCAAGAGACTCTATCCTCATTTCCCATATTCATATGCTCTAGGATAGATTCCACTGATCGAAGCCATCCTTCCGCTTCTCTAGATCAGATCTGTCATCAAAGTTAGGCGGTTGCTGCTTTCTGAATCACTCGTACACTGCCTCATAACGAGGCTCAGCCATTTGCATAAACTGCGCCAAGGGTATGACAGGTTGCGCTACTTGTTGTTGTTGGCCCTGATTCATTTGTTGTTGTTGTAGCTCCTCCCTTCTTCTTAGTTCCACTCTAAGACAGGCATTCTCTCGCTCTAGATTGACTCTAGCGGTTGCAGCTGCAGGTTCTTCTGCTGCCTCAAGGGTTGCTGGCACATTTGGTACTTCGAGGGCTTCAAGTAGGTCGAGGAATTCTTCTTGTACTAGGGTAGCAGTTTCTCCCCTTCCTCTTCCACGACCACAGCCTCGACCTCCATCGCAACCACGACCTCATCTATTCAATCTATCTGATCTTCTGGGTTCTAGATCCATAAGTCTCTTTTGTTCTCAAAAGAGAGTATTATGCGTAAAAAAATTCTAATAACAAAAGCAAACAAGATTCTAACCTAACCAATTATGTTAATTTTTATTAAGCTCCATCTATAAATTACCCTTGTGCAATTAAGTCCTACTCAGGTAACTAAGCCTTAACAATTGAGTTTTCCATGGAGGAGGGCTGGGTTCAGTATGCCATACCCACTACTCAGGCCCCCTAACTTCCACTTGAACCCAAATGATAGGAATTTAAACCCTCGCTTTATTAATTGTTATTCATTTTAATTAGGTCCAATCTAATGGTGCAAAGCAAATGGGGCCTTCACAAATGGGCTAACTCATAAGAGAGAAATTTAAACCTTATACTTTCAATTGAGCCCAAAAGTATCTTAATCATGATATTACCAAATAAAAATAAACAAGTTAAAAAAAACAGAAAATAAGAATAACTAAAAAAAAGTTTAATACCAAACTAAGTGAGGTTATGCTAAAACTTTGAAAATAAAACTTAACAACTTGCTATTTTTTTTTTTTTTTTTGTCTCAAGGAGGATTCTCCTAAAAGCCTTAACCTTTCTAATTATGTTTTCGTCCATATGTTCTAATTTTTTGACAAAAACTTTAACTTGGAAAACTCAAAACTACTAACACAAAACAGACATAAATCAAAATACTTACTTGGTAACGAGTTGGGTCCCTTTTTAGCTGTCGTATATATTTTGTGAGAATGTCTGGAACCAATATAGTCGTGGCTCTGATACCACTTGTAACACTCTTATTTTCTCATAAATATAATAAAGAGAATCATCATTGAAACATAAAAACATAAATGTTGCCCTTTATTGAAAAATAATGTCCACCGAAGGGGATCCTAGTTTTACAATAAAAAGATGTCTTTAAAACTAGAATACAACAACATTTATTTGTAGAGGAATAAAAAAATATTAGTAAGAAACAAAATATAAGCCTTAGATTTTCCAGCAGCTATATGTCCCTCACGAATACACAACCAGCTATCCAGGTCCAACTCATCACCGACCATCTATCTATTTTACTTACTTTGATTTGCACAATTATACTATAAGGAGTGAGCTTCAAAGCCCAGTAAGAAAAATACAATCATAACAAGCATACAAAAAATATTCATACATATTGTTGACGCGGTTCTTCGCCAACATGAAATTAAGAAAAGTACTTGTGTTGAACCGAAACAGATATATGATCTTAGGAAATGAAATGGTGACTCAAAGTACGTTTTTTGAGTGGTTCAAAGGTTAAAATCCTTCTACTCCACTAGTCAGTATTATTGCTATATACTGGATATTTGATTACAGGCTCTTTTTTACAATAAAGAATCCAACCCCTATTAACTCCTAAGGTCTCCATATGTATAGGAGAAGGCACCTGGGAGTTGGTAAGAAGGTCATCCCGTGACCTTCTTACCTATCATGTCAATTCTGTGACATTCATGATTAATTCCTAACCCTGACACATAAGTGTGGTCAAATCAATAGGTAAGGAGATAATGGGCCGCATGGCCCAACCCAGTCGTGGGTGTCTAAATACGCATGTTCCTGCTGCGTGTCCAAGAAGTCAGGGATATATCTGTTGACGCGGTTCTTCGGCAACAGGTAATTAAGAGAAGAAGAGAAAGAGATTAGTACTTAAAAGTAGAACCGCCGCAGATATGAAATCTTTGTGAGAAGAACTAGGTGACCCTAAACACGTTTTTAAGTGGTTCGAAGGTTAAAATCCTTCTACTCCACTAGTCAATATTATTGATCTTTTCTGGGTAATTGGTTTACAAAATATATAGTTCTTACAAGACTATTTTTTCCAACCCCTATCAATTCCCAGGGTCTCCATATTTATAGGAGAAGGCACCTGGAAATTGGTAGGGAGGTCATCCCGTGACCTTACCATTTGTCATATCAAGTCTGTGATATTCATGATTACTTCCTAAACCTGAC
Organism: Humulus lupulus; assembly: GCF_963169125.1. Taxonomy (NCBI): domain Eukaryota; kingdom Viridiplantae; phylum Streptophyta; class Magnoliopsida; order Rosales; family Cannabaceae; genus Humulus; species Humulus lupulus. The sequence goes on along the minus strand of NC_084802.1, from coordinate 159,747,062 downwards.
ACACAAGTGTGGTCTAATCAGTATGGAAGGAGATAATGGGCCGCACGGCCCAACCCGTCCGTGGGTGTCTGAATACGCACGTTCCTGCGGCGTGTCCGAGAAGTCAGGGGGATATCGGACACGTGATGGCAGGATTATGCACGTTTATCTTGCGTGTTGACTTCCCATAGGGTCAGAGCTTCCTGAGAAGCTCGCTACCGGAGCAATCCATAACCCGAGCTGATCCGTCAGTGGTCGTCGGATGTTGTTCCCAGCTCCTGGAACAACAAGAGGGAGCAGGAAACTCCATCCCCTCGAGCTAGAAAGGGCCCGTCCTGAAGATAAAGCCTCTGGCCTGTGGGAGCCTCGGGCTAAATCATGTTTAGTCCGAGGATCATCCTGCTAAACAGCCCGTGGGAAATCCAGGGCGTACATCTGCCCCCCAAGCTCCTGCTCGTGGTCCATGACGTCAGACATGGGAGACCACAGTTGGAGCTTTTAGACTTCTCCCACAACCCTTCGCATTCCATGATTTTCGCATGCGTCTGATACGTGGAACGCCGTGGGTGGCGACGGTACATTCTACGAGAACCGCATTAAATGGCCTAGCCTACTGTCCAGCCGTCGTTTCACATTTCGAGTGGAGGGTCTCCCAGGAGCCTTTTACACGTGATCCCCCCTTGTATAAAAAGGGGGTGGTCATCCCACGCACGGACCACCTTACCATTCAGAACCTCTCAAATTTCCTTCTTTTCTCTCTGACCTTCCGAAGAGCAAAACCCTCATTTCCATTGCTCTCATCTTCTCCGTTCACGAAGCTTAAGCGTGCGAGTTCCTTCAAGGCCTTGGAGACTACTGTGCCAACGAAGCTCCTACCAGCGCAGCAACCTCGCTCACCATCCAACCCTATACTGTAAGTCTTCTGTCCCTATTTATTTTTGAAAGCATGCCACTGTAGCCTAGGTAAAAATTTTTACTGTAGCCACATGCAGAGGTTTTCTGGGTCGCGCGGATATGGAGGGTGATGGCCCTTCTTTGATTAGGGCACACTTGCCATGGGACATCGCCTTAGAACATGGGTTCCATGATTCTCTCTTAGGAACAATTTCTGGGTAGGATCCGTAGGAACTTTGGGTGCAAAAACCGGGTAGCTTAGGGAATACGCCTTAAAAGCGGTTTTGCCACGCCTTGCCTGTTGAAACTTTCCCCTCAAGGCAAAAAAAATTTTTTTCTTACTCTGAGCCATCTGACACACGAATTCCGAGTAATCTGGGATCTGTTGAGGGCATAGGCGCGTGTTCCTTGGAACGCGTGGCACCACTCTCCACGGGCTGGGCTTACCCCAGCTCGTGTACTTAACACTTGCCTCACTCTCCTGCTTGGGTCGCCTTTTCTAAAGTGTTTTCTTTTGTTCGATAGGCGACCAGATGGCTCCAAAGAGAAATCTGCCACAGAAGAATGTGGGAAGTTCGGCCTCCCAGAAGGATAAAGGAAAGGCGGTGGTGACCAGCTCGCCAATTCCTCACTTTGGACCGGCGGTGGAGAAGCAGGCCGAGGTGGCTCCTGACGCGTTTTTCGAGGCGGAGAGAATCGTCTCGAAGATAACCAGCCAGGCAAAGATCACCAAAATCTTCCTTAACCACAACATTCCTCTGGGGAAGACCTCCGTGATCGCCCGACCTGCTGCGGATGGGGAGAGGAGCTGCACGCCGCTCGACGAGTCGTTCGCGGCCTGGAGCGGGGAACACTTCAAGGCAGGGGCCTTCCTCCCCCTGGATCAGTATTTTGCTGATTTTCTGAACTACGTGGGGTTGGCCCCATTTCAGCTCCCCCCCAATTCCTACCGTCTGCTGGCGGGACTGAGGTATTTGTTCCAAAAGCATGAGTGGGAGGTCCCCACTCCTGCTGATATTTTGTATTTCTTCTGCCTCAAAGCCAGCCCGGACCAGCGGGGGCGAGGCGACGGGTTCTATTACTTAACCCGCTTCCCTAACACAGCAGCAGTGATCGAGCTGCCGAGCCATCCAAACGACTTCAAAGACCAGTTTTTTATGTCTACTGGGTTCCGAAACTGCGATCATCATTATTTCAACCGCCCTCGTAAGTAATCCTCCATTTAGCTCGCCTTTTAACGGTTATCTTATTTTAGCTCGTCCCTTATTCCAATTCTGATTTCAACCAACCTTGCAGCCATCTACTCGAGGACCGAAAAGTCCGTGACCCTCGGGGGTCAATACGATACACTGGCGAACTTGCCCCCCAGTGAGAAAGACTACCGCGTGCTCGTGACGGACGAGACGATGGTATTCTGCAAGCTGATTTTCCCAAATCAGACTTTGAATTTGAAAAGGCCCCGGGGGCCTCCCCCAGCTCGCGACAACAGGCCGATCGTCGCGGAGGAGGTCGCAGATGACGAAGGCGAGGAAGAAGGTGAGGAAGTTCCTCTGGTGAGGAACAGGAAGAGGAGCTTGGAGGTCGCCCAGGGGATGATCGAGGAGAGGGCCCAATCCGGAGCAGCCGCGGGTCCTTCCGGTCAAGGTAACTTTTACTTATTTAAGAACGTAGATAGGGCCACTGCAGACCCCCGGCTGGTTAGGTTCAACCCTAGGCAGCTCGTCCATCGTCACCAAAGGAATCCGGACCTGGACACGCTTCTGCTCCACTGCGTTGACCAGCTCGTGCTGGACAACCAAGAGAGTCGGCCCAAGGGTACCGTAGTAGTAGATAATACCCTAGCCTTTAGGTCGGCCATTTTTGAGGAGTACGGGACCAATTTACGCACGTGGCCTGCGCTCCAGAGGGGCGTCTACGCTCCGGGGATTAGGCAGTACGTAGAAGAGTCCAGCCCCGATTCAGAACCGGACCTAGAACCTTCGCCAGTTCGTGAGATAATCGTCCTAGGCTCTTCCAGCTCGGGGGGTAGGGCTCCCCTAGTATTTGCTTTCTTATTGCCTTAATTTCTGTATGATTGCTGATAACCGTGTTTTTTGCTCTTTGGCAGAGGAGATGTCTCAGCCCGGGAATAGTCTGCGGGGCGTTGTGTTTGGTGGGAATCCCCCAGCGGGGCCGAGGTTAAAGAGGCTTCGCGAGTCCAAGAGCTCGACCGGGGTCTCCACCAAATCCCCAGCTACGGAGAAGGAGAGAGACCCGTCATCCCAGGTCGCGGGGGCGAACCTCCCTGTCGCCAGGACAGGACTCATGCATCCGCCACCCCAACGATCTCCACTGGCCGCCCAGGACGGGGTAATAGAGGTCGGGAATCTGGCCGCGGCAGCCCCGGACGTGCGTATCCCGGTCGACCCCCGGGCTCTGGAGAAGATGCCCGAAGCATTCCGGGGTACGGTGTACGAGTCGGCCAGCTACGTCGTCAGCCACTATTACAATATCAGGGAGAAGGAGCTCCGGGCCATCGAAACAACGAGCCCGGTCCGAGTTATAGAGTCCGCTATGGACATGACTTTAACGGTAAAGTGCCCCCTTCTTCTAAGGCTTTGACACTCACACGCCGCCTTTCTCCTTCCAGTTTGCTAATTTATCACTCTTTTCTTGCAGGGCATGGCTGCCGCCTATAGAGGCATCGTTAGGACCAAGGCCCAGCTCGAGGGTTTGGAAGCAGATCGCCAGACTGCCCTCCAGGAGTCTCAGGAGGCGAGAGACGCCTTGGCGGCCTCAAAAGCCGAGCTAGAGAAGGTCCGCTCGGAGAACCAAGAGCTTAAACGCTCCCTGGCCGCATCCGAGCTAGAGAAGCTTCGCTCCGAGAACCTAGAGCTTAGAAACTCCCTGGCCGCATCGCAGGCAGACCTTGAGGTGGCGAAGGCCGAAGTCCAGACCTCCCAGGCCGCCCTGAAAGACGAGCGGGTCGTGTCGGAGCAGTCCTTACAGGACCTATTCTATCACTGCTGGTCCCACAATCCGGACGCGGACTTCTTCTTCATGCCGCCGGACCTCTGGGCATTCCTGTTGCCGCGGCTTCAAGCCCGCCTGAATAAGGAGGCTCCTCCATCGGAGACTGGAGAGGCCTCTGCCGCGGCGGAGCAGGGTGAGACCGCGACCTCCAAAGGGCCAGCTGATGGGGCTTAGGATGCTTCTTGTTTTCGTATTTTGAACACTTTTTTCTATTGTAATTCTCTTTTTTCCGCCTCGAGACAATTTGCTCAACCAGTTTTACATATATATTTTCATGCATTTGGTCATAATTTATCTCTTTATTTTTATGAACGTAGTTCGAGTTAACTTTATCCGTATCCCGGGCTCTTTAAATAAGATCCGCGTTCAACAAATTTCTAGTTCACTCCTAAGTTTTCTGACCTGGTTAAGACCAGGAACTTATTTTGAAAAAACTTAGTTCGCGTCAACTTTTATCCGTATTCCGGGCTCTTTAAAGAAGAACCTCGGTCAACAAATTTTAGCTAACTTCTAAGTTTTATGACCTGGTTAAGACCAGGAGCTTATTTTGAAAAAACTCAGATTGCGTCAACTTTTATCCGTATCCCGGGCTCTTTAAAGAAGAACCTCGGTCAACAAATTTTAGCTAACTTCTAAGTTTTATGACCTGGTTAAGACCAGGAGCTTATTTTGAAAAAACTCAGATCGCGTCAACTTTTATCCGTATCCCGGGCTCTTTAAAGAAGAACCTCGGTCAACAAATTTTAGCTAACTTCTAAGTTTTATGACCTGGTTAAGACCAGGAGCTTATTTTGAAAAAACTCAGATCGCGTCAACTTTTATCCGTATCCCGGGCTCTTTAAAGAAGAACCTCGGTCAACAAATTTTAGCTAACTTCTAAGTTTTATGACCTGGTTAAGACCAGGATAGGACTTAGTTTGTGATAACTCTTATCCATAGATAAAAATTAACACCTAAGTCGTTAAGGAGACCTGGATATATCCGGGTACCATATGCCCCCCAAGTAACTGGGAAAGGGTCTTTCGTTGTTACTTTAAAATTACCCTTGCAAATAACGAGAAACATTTGATTTTTATTTATACATGGGAGGTGACCTTCTAGGTCTTACACATGTTTATTGATAATATTTCTTTAGGTGGATTGCATTCCAAGTCCGCGGGACCGCCCCTCCACCAAGTCGAGCTAATTTATACGTCCCTTCTTTGATGACTTCGATGACCTGGTATGGTCCTTCCCAGCTTGGTCCCAAAACCCCATCTTTGGGATCTTTCCCGGCCAGGAAAACTCTCCTCAAGACCAAATCGCCGACGCTAAAGGCACGTCTTTTGACCTTAGTGTTGAAGTAGCGAGTGATTTTCTGTTGATAATGGGCGAGCTGGAGTTGTGAATCCTCTCGCCTCTCATCCATCAAGTCTAAGGAGTGGCATAGGAGCTCGTGGTTCTTGTCCTGTTCGTAGGACCGGACCCTGTGCGACAGGACCTTTACCTCCACGGGGAGGACCGCTTCACTTCCAAAGGTTAGGGAGAAAGGAGTGTGACCCGTGGGAGTCCGATGTGAGGTCCTATAGGCCCACAGAACTTGGGGGAGCTGTTCTGGCCAGATCCCCTTTGCCTCATCTAGCCTCTTCTTGAGGCTTGCCTTCAGAGTTTTATTGACAGCTTCGACCTGGCCGTTCGCCTGGGGATAGGCCACTGATGAGAAACTTTTCACAATTCCGTTCTTTTCGCAAAATTCGGTGAACAGGTCGCTGTCAAATTGAGTGCCATTGTCGGAAACGATCTTTTTGGGTAGGCCGAACCGACAAACGATGCTTTTAACCACGAAGTCTAGCACCTTTTTCGATGTTATTGTCGCCAACGGCTCTGCTTCGGCCCACTTTGTGAAGTAGTCAATGGCTACCACGGCGTAACGGACCCCGCCCTTTCCGGTGGGTAGGGCGCCTATTAGATCTATGCCCCAAATGGCGAAGGGCCAGGGAGACGATATCATTTTTAGCTCGGCCGGGGGTGCTCGTGCAACCGCGGCGAACCGCTGACATTTGTCGCACTTTTTTACGTATGAGATCGAGTCTTTGGACAGAGTCGGCCAGTAAAAACCCTGCCGAAGGATCTTCAAGGCCAGGCTTTGCCCCCCAGTGTGATCTCCGCAGAATCCGTCATGAACTTCCTGCAGGATGGCCTTCGCCTCACTTGGAAGAACACACCGGAGGAGAGGTAATGAATGCCCACGTCGGTACAACACCCCCTCGACTAGCGTATATCTCGGAGCTTGATAAAGGACTCGCCGTACGTCGTTGCGCCCTTCGGGTAACTTGCCCTCGACGAGGTACTCAACAATGGGAGTCATCCAGGTCGGCCTGATGTCAATCACCTCAATATCCGCTCGATCTCCGTCTATGCTTGGTTTGTCAAAGAACTCAATTGGCACCAACCCCAGGGTTTCTGCCTCCCCCGAGGTGGCGAGCTTGGCGAGAGCATCTGCATTGGCGTTCTGCTCCCGAGGTATCTGCTCGATCGACCCTTGCCCAAACGTAGACAATTCGGATTTTACCTTAGCCAAATAAGAGGCCATCTTGGGACCCCGCGCCTGATACTCGCCTAAGACCTGATTCACCACGAGCTGGGAGTCGCTGAAGCATTGGACAGAGCTTGCCTTTAGCTCGCTAGCTATCCTAAGTCCGGCTAACAAGGCCTCGTACTCTGCCTCGTTGTTGGACACCTTGAACCCGAACCTCAGCGCCGAATGGAATCTATGTCCTTCTAGGGATATCAGAATGATTCCGGCCCCGGAGCCGTTCTCGTTAGATGAGCCATCAACGAAGATCCTCCACGATGAGCCTGAGGATTTGAGCTGCTGTGAATCTTCCGATGGGATCTCACGGAATCCCGCGCATTCTGCCACGAAGTCGGCCAAGGCTTGACTTTTTATGGTAGTTCGGGGAGTATAGAAAATCTCGAACTGACTGAGTTCGACCGCCCACTTTAGCAAGCGTCCCGAGGTTTCAGGCTTTTGCAAAACCTGCCTTAGAGGCTGATCGGTCATGACGTGTACAGAGTGGGACTGGAAGTATGGCCTGAGTTTTCGCGTGGCCGTGATTAGGCAGAACGCCAGCTTTTCCATCAACGGGTACCTTGACTCAGCTCCGAGGAGTCTCTTGCTGATGTAATAAACCGGTTTCTGAGCCTGGTCCTCTTCTCGAACCAGAACGGCACTAGCTGCGTCCTCAGTCACGGCCATGTAGAGGAAAAGAGGTTCTCCTACCCTGGGCTTTGATAGCACAGGTGGCTCAGCTAGGTGCGTTTTTAGGTCGAGGAATGCGCCCTCGCACTCTACTGTCCATTCGAACTTCTTGTTTCCGCGGAGCAGGTTGTAGAAAGGCAGGCACTTGTCGGTCGATTTGGAAATGAACCGGTTCAGTGCCGCCACCCTTCCTGTGAGGCCTTGGACATCTTTCCGCGACCTGGGGGATGGAAGCTCGAGCAGTGACCTGATCTTGTCGGGATTTGCCTCGATTCCTCGGGTATTGACTATGAAACCCAAGAACTTCCCCGATGCGACACCGAAAGTGCATTTCTGAGGATTGAGCCTCATGCCATATTCTCGCAGTATGTTAAAACATTCTTCCAGGTCGGCAACGTGGTTGCTGGCAATCTTAGACTTGACAAGCATATCATCGACGTACACTTCCATGTTTTTCCCGATCTGGTCCGCGAACATTCTATTTACCAGCCTTTGGTAGGTAGCTCCGGCGTTCTTTAGACCGAACGGCATGACCTTATAGCAATAGACATTAGTCGGGGTCATGAAGCTGGTGTGATCCTGGTCTGCTGGATTCATCGCGATCTGATTGTAGCCCGAGTACGCGTCCATGAAGGACATGAGCTCGTGCCCCGCCGTGGCATCCACCAGTTGATCGATCCTCGGCAACGGAAAGCAATCCTTGGGGCAGGCTTTATTCAGGTCGGAAAAATCAATACAGGTCCGCCACTTGCCATTGGGCTTTGGAACTAACACGGGATTGGCAACCCAAATGGGAAATCTGGCTTCGCGGATAAAGCCACATTTTTTGAGCCGGGCCACTTCTTCTTCAAGGGCCTCGGCTCGGGTTGTCCCTAAACGCCTCTGCTTTTGAGACTTTGCAGGGACGCTTTTGTCTAGGTGGAGCGTGTGCATGATTACGCTCGGACTGATCCCTATCATGTCCTCGTGCGACCATGCGAATACGTCTAGGTTCTTTTTCAGAAACGCGGTCAGATCCGCCTTTCTTCTATCGCAGAGGTTCTTTCCGAGCTTCACCGTCCGTGAAGGATTTTGTTCATCGATGCCTACCTCCTCGAGATCTTCAATAGCTTGGAGTTCGGACCTGTCCTCGCCTACTCGGGGGTCAATGTCCTCGCTTAAGGCGAGCTTTTCGTCTTCGGAAACCCGAGGTTTTTCAACCTCAGGGGCCGCCTTGGGTCCCTGCGATTCCTCTTCATCCTGAATGGCCATCGCCACCTGCCCGGGTTTAGATTTTCCCTTCATGGAAATGCTGTAGCATTCCCTGGCAGCGAGCTGATCGCCCTTGATAGTGCAGACCCCTGTCGAAGTAGGGAACTTCATGGCGAGGTGCCGGACGGATGTGATAGCTTCGAAAGCAACGAGCGTTGGTCGGCCCAAAATTGCATTGTAGGCAGCGGAGCAGTCAATGACTACGAATTCGAGCAGTTTGGACACTGTTCGGGACTCGTCGCCTAGGGTGATCACCAGCTCGATCGTTCCTATCGCTGCTGACCCTTCGCCTGAAAAACCATATAGCATCATCGAGGTTGCCTTTTGCTCGGAGATGGTCAGACCCATTTTTTCTAAGGTTGAACGGAATAGGAGATTCACCGAGCTCCCATTGTCCACTAACACCCTCCTTACTCTCCGGTTGGCGAGCTGGACTGCTACGACCAAGGGATCGTTATGAGGGAATTGGACATGGCCCGCGTCCTCCTCCGTGAAAGTGACTGGTTGTTTCTCTAGTCTTTGTTGTTTTGATTGACGCTGTTCCGGGACGAACTCCCCTCCATTGTGGGCCTTCAACTCATTTATGTACCTCTTCTGGGCGCCTCTGCTCGTGCCAGCCATGTGTGGCCCTCCAGAGATGGTGGAAATCTCTCCCTCGACCACGGGGGGAGGGACGTCCTGATCTACTCGAGGTCCAGGTTGACTGGCTGGGATCTCCGGAGCGGGTCGACCTGTGGGGACCCTGTTCCGCGAATAATGCGCCAACGGACCTGCTCGGATGAGAGTCTCGATTTCATCTTTGAGGTGCCTGCAGTCGTCGGTATTGTGCCCGACGTCGTTATGAAAACGGCAGAATTTGGAAGCGTCTCTCTTTCCCTTAGGGTGCTTTATTGGCTCCGGTCTTCTCCAGGGGACTCGCGTAGCGTTGGCCAGGAAAATATTCTCTCTGGTTTGGGTGAGCTCGGTATACGCTGTGAACACAGGCTTGAATTTATCCACGGACTTATTCTTCTTTTGACCGTGCTGGACGTTTTCACCATTTCCTTTTCTTTTGCCGCCACCGGGCTGGTTGCTCTGCGTGACGTCGGGAGTCGCTACTACGATCTCTGTTCCCGCCCCAGTGGGCTTCTCGGGGACCTGGCTGGTCCCCGCGGCTGAAGCTTCAGCTTCCTCCAAGTTTATCCATTCTTGGGCTCTGTTAAGGAATTCACTAACTGAGCTGACCCCCCTCCTTTGAATATCCTTCCACAGATCTCCGCCTACTAGGATCCCGGTCCTCATAGCCATGAGTTTGGAGCTGTCGTCGGCGTCTCTGGCTCGAGCAGCGACATTTGCAAATCTGCTCAAGTAGGCTTTTAGCGTTTCTCCAGGTTGCTGTCTCACGTTAGCTAGGGAGTCGGCCTGGACCCTGGCGGCCTGAGAGGCGCGGAATGCCCTCTTGAAGTCAGCCGAAAAGGTCTTCCAGGAGCTGATTGACTGCCTTTTACTTTGTTTGAACCACTGCCTGGCAGGTCCAGTTAGGGTGGAAGGAAAGATCAAGCAACGAAGCTCTGGCCCGATGTTATGAGCCATCATTAGGGTGTTGAACATCCCTAAGTGGTCAGATGGGTCTCCATCCCCGTTGAACTTTGACAAGTGAGGCATACGAAAGCCAGAAGGGTATGCCGTTGCTGCTATGTTGGGGGCGAAGAGCTCCATCTCATCCCCTGAATCATATTCGTCTTTTTCTTTCTCTGACAGGAGCTTCTTCATCAGCTCCTCCATTTGAGTTAAGCGCTCTAAGGTTTTGTCCTGAGATCCTGGGTTATTCCGGGGCTGTTCAACAGCTCCGGACCCGTTGTACATATTAGGCGGGTTATTGCCCCTCCTATCTGGAGATAGGTCATTTGGGGCATTCCCGCCATTACGTACTTCGGATCGGACCCCAACTGAGCGGGCCTGGCTACCATCCCTAACTCGATCCTCTCTGTGAGAGTTGAGGCGATCTCGAAGGTCGCCTCCCTGGGTATTATGGTGACTTTGTGCTGAACTTAGTCGCTGTCGCAGGTCTCCTCCCGAAAGATCACTCCGTGCACTACCGGTCCAGTGACTCCTGCTGGACAGGCTCGATGTGCCTCTTTGGCGGCTCCGACCTGATCCTTCCCCCGGCACCCTGCTGCGCCGGGAAGGCCCGGCCGATGGCGGGTCTCTCCTACTATTTATGTAGGTTGGGATGTCTCGGACGGGCTGAGGAGACGGGTATCTGATGGGAGAAGGAGGATGCCTGACCGGAGAGGCGATCCTAGTGCCGTCTGGACGGACTAAATTTGGTGGGGGCCTCTCGGCCCTGCCAGCTTGATGGTTTCGCGCTGGGCGATCTGGACGAGGAACTGGACGCTCTTCGGGGACGGGCTGACGTCTCCGGATCTCCTCGGCCCTCCTTTGGGAATTTCCCCTATCTCTTCCGGGTGTCCTCGAGGAAGGCTGAGAGCTAGGGGTTGATGTCCTAACCAAACGGCTGTATCGCTGCGGTTCGGTCTGAGGCATTTCCCTGAAGTTCGCCTCTTGATGGCGTGATGAAGGGGTGGAGTTGGCTGCAGGGAGTCTACCCGAACGGCTATACCTGGATCGATTACTCCGGCGAGACTTAGGAGCCTCGCCTTGCCTCTCTCCAACGTTACCGTTGGTTGTGAGAGGGGGTAGTCGACTCAGAATATCCTGGATTTGCTGACCAGCTGCTGCTAGCTGGCTCCTCAGTTGAGCATTCTCCATCTCCACCGCAGTATAATAACCTGGATTCGGATTAGGCGGCCGGGGCGTCGAACTACCAGTGTCGTCTTGGCCGGCCGGCTGCTTTCCTGGCCTTTGCTGGACTTCAGGAACTTGCTCCTCGGGGAGGGCAACATGGCGGGCCTCCTGCCCATCATGCTGTTCTGTCTCGTTGCCATGTTTGGATCGAGTAGTCACCATAGTTGTATGTTTGTGGTAGTACTAATTGGACTTCCTCTCAATGAAAGCACCAAACTGTTGACGCGGTTCTTCGGCAACAGGTAATTAAGAGAAGAAGAGAAAGAGATTAGTACTTAAAAGTAGAACCGCCGCAGATATGAAATCTTTGTGAGAAGAACTAGGTGACCCTAAACACGTTTTTAAGTGGTTCGAAGGTTAAAATCCTTCTACTCCACTAGTCAATATTATTGATCTTTTCTGGGTAATTGGTTTACAAAATATATAGTTCTTACAAGACTATTTTTTCCAACCCCTATCAATTCCCAGGGTCTCCATATTTATAGGAGAAGGCACCTGGAAATTGGTAGGGAGGTCATCCCGTGACCTTACCATTTGTCATATCAAGTCTGTGATATTCATGATTACTTCCTAAACCTGACACACAAGTGTGGTCTAATCAGTATGGAAGGAGATAATGGGCCGCACGGCCCAACCCGTCCGTGGGTGTCTGAATACGCACGTTCCTGCGGCGTGTCCGAGAAGTCAGGGGGATATCGGACACGTGATGGCAGGATTATGCACGTTTATCTTGCGTGTTGACTTCCCATAGGGTCAGAGCTTCCTGAGAAGCTCGCTACCGGAGCAATCCATAACCCGAGCTGATCCGTCAGTGGTCGTCGGATGTTGTTCCCAGCTCCTGGAACAACAAGAGGGAGCAGGAAACTCCATCCCCTCGAGCTAGAAAGGGCCCGTCCTGAAGATAAAGCCTCTGGCCTGTGGGAGCCTCGGGCTAAATCATGTTTAGTCCGAGGATCATCCTGCTAAACAGCCCGTGGGAAATCCAGGGCGTACATCTGCCCCCCAAGCTCCTGCTCGTGGTCCATGACGTCAGACATGGGAGACCACAGTTGGAGCTTTTAGACTTCTCCCACAACCCTTCGCATTCCATGATTTTCGCATGCGTCTGATACGTGGAACGCCGTGGGTGGCGACGGTACATTCTACGAGAACCGCATTAAATGGCCTAGCCTACTGTCCAGCCGTCGTTTCACATTTCGAGTGGAGGGTCTCCCAGGAGCCTTTTACACGTGATCCCCCCTTGTATAAAAAGGGGGTGGTCATCCCACGCACGGACCACCTTACCATTCAGAACCTCTCAAATTTCCTTCTTTTCTCTCTGACCTTCCGAAGAGCAAAACCCTCATTTCCATTGCTCTCATCTTCTCCGTTCACGAAGCTTAAGCGTGCGAGTTCCTTCAAGGCCTTGGAGACTACTGTGCCAACGAAGCTCCTACCAGCGCAGCAACCTCGCTCACCATCCAACCCTATACTGTAAGTCTTCTGTCCCTATTTATTTTTGAAAGCATGCCACTGTAGCCTAGGTAAAAATTTTTACTGTAGCCACATGCAGAGGTTTTCTGGGTCGCGCGGATATGGAGGGTGATGGCCCTTCTTTGATTAGGGCACACTTGCCATGGGACATCGCCTTAGAACATGGGTTCCATGATTCTCTCTTAGGAAATGAAATGGTGACTCAAAGTACGTTTTTTGAGTGGTTCAAAGGTTAAAATCCTTCTACTCCACTAGTCAGTATTATTGCTATATACTGGATATTTGATTACAGGCTCTTTTTTACAATAAAGAATCCAACCCCTATTAACTCCTAAGGTCTCCATATTTATAGGAGAAGGCACCTGGGAGTTGGTAAGAAGGTCATCCCGTGACCTTCTTACCTATCATGTCAATTCTGTGACATTCATGATTAATTCCTAACCCTGACACATAAGTGTGGTCAAATCAATAGGTAAGGAGATAATGGGCCGCATGGCCCAACCCAGTCGTGGGTGTCTAAATACGCATGTTCCTGCTGCGTGTCCAAGAAGTCAGGGATATATCTGTTGACGCGGTTCTTCGGCAACAGGTAATTAAGAGAAGAAGAGAAAGAGATTAGTACTTAAAAGTAGAACCGCCGCAGATATGAAATCTTTGTGAGAAGAACTAGGTGACCCTAAACACGTTTTTAAGTGGTTCGAAGGTTAAAATCCTTCTACTCCACTAGTCAATATTATTGATCTTTTCTGGGTAATTGGTTTACAAAATATATAGTTCTTACAAGACTATTTTTTCCAACCCCTATCAATTCCCAGGGTCTCCATATTTATAGGAGAAGGCACCTGGAAATTGGTAGGGAGGTCATCCCGTGACCTTACCATTTGTCATATCAAGTCTGTGATATTCATGATTACTTCCTAAACCTGACACACAAGTGTGGTCTAATCAGTATGGAAGGAGATAATGGGCCGCACGGCCCAACCCGTCCGTGGGTGTCTGAATACGCACGTTCCTGCGGCGTGTCCGAGAAGTCAGGGGGATATCGGACACGTGATGGCAGGATTATGCACGTTTATCTTGCGTGTTGACTTCCCATAGGGTCAGAGCTTCCTGAGAAGCTCGCTACCGGAGCAATCCATAACCCGAGCTGATCCGTCAGTGGTCGTCGGATGTTGTTCCCAGCTCCTGGAACAACAAGAGGGAGCAGGAAACTCCATCCCCTCGAGCTAGAAAGGGCCCGTCCTGAAGATAAAGCCTCTGGCCTGTGGGAGCCTCGGGCTAAATCATGTTTAGTCCGAGGATCGTCCTGCTAAACAGCCCGTGGGAAATCTAGGGCGTACAATATCAAACACGTGATGTTTAATATATGCACGTTTATCTTGCGTGGCTAACTTTATAAAAGGTCACAGCCTCCAACTCTAGCTCGTACTACGAGCTGGATACTTAACTCGACCTTCGGCATTCAGAGCCCGAACTCTGTCCTTAAGTTGTCAGAGGCGAACCCTTAGGTTACCTCGAGCTAAGGAGGTATGATCTTATGATGGCAGCTCCGGTTTTTGGGGATGTCCGCGAGATAATCATGATTAGGCCGCAGCTCAGCTCGCTAATCAGCCCGTGGGAAAATCAGGGCGTACATATGCCCCCCAAGCCCCTGCTCGTGGTATACGACGTCGTATAAGGCCTCAACAGGGACTTTTAGGCTTCCCCATGAACTTTTCACATTCCACATTTTACGCAGGCGCCTAATACGTGGAACATCATGGTTGGTGACGGTACGTCTTCCGAGAACCGCATTTAATGGCCTAGCCTATGCCCAGCTGTCGTTTCGTATTTCGAGTGGAGGGCCTTGGATCTCACATCAGGGCCATCCAACGGCCCTTTTTACATGACCCTTCGCGTATATAACAAGGGTGGCCACCCTACGCATGGGCCACCCTTTCATTTGAAATTTCTCAGAAACTCTCTCCTTCTTCTCTCTTCATCTCAGAAGAAAAAACCCTCTTCTTTGTGACTGCCATTTTCAGCGTTCAAGAAGCTCAGGCGTGAGGACTCCTTCAAAGCATCGAAAATAAATACTCCGGCGAAGCTCCCACTTAGGCGACACCTTCATCAACCTCCCAACCAAACACTCTGTAAGTCCCCTGACCATGCGTGTTTTGAAAATATTTTTCACTGTAGCTTAGGTAAATATTTACTGTAGGCACATGCAAGGGTTTACTGGTTTTTGTGGGTATGAAGGGTGAAAGCCTTTTAGGTTAGGGTATTTTTACTGTAGGAAATCGTTTTAGGAGTATGGTTTACAGGATGCATTTTCTGGGGAAAATTTCTGGGTAGGAGTTTTGGAATTTTGGGTGCAAAATCGGGTAGCTTAGGGGACACGCTTCACAGGCGGTTTTGCCTTTCATGCCTATTGGAACTTTCCCTCCAAGGCAAAATTTTAACTTGACCCTCCTGACACACGAATTCCGAGTAATCGGGGATCTGTTGGGAGCACAGGCGCGTGTTCATTGAACCGCGTGGTCTCACTCTCCACGGGCTGGGCTTATCTCAGCTCGTGCAAAGAACACTCCTTTTGATTCTTCCTTATGCTTAGGTCGCCTTTTCTTAAATCTTTTCTTTTGTTCGTTAGGCGACCAGATGGCACCGAAGAGGAACGCTCCAAAGAAGACCATCGGCAGCTTGGCCTCCCAGCAAGACAAAGGAAAGGCGGTGATGCCGGATTCCCCGATTCCCAACTTTGGGCCGGCAGTGGAGCAGGAGCTCGACGTGGCTCCTGGCGCGTTCTTTGAGGCAGAGAGGATCGTCTCAAAGATTACCGACCAGACGAAGATCAACAAGTTATTCCTCTCCCACAACATCGGGCTGGGGAGAGTGTCAGTGATTTCCCGACCTCCCGCGGAAGGCGAGCGGAGCTGCGCGCCGCTCGACGAGGAATTCGCGGCCTGGAGCGGCGAGCATTTCAAGGCGGGGGCCTTCCTCCCGCTGGACCAGTATTTTGCTGACTTCCTAAATTATGTGAAGTTGGCCCCATTTCAGCTCCCCCCTAACTCTTATCGGTTGTTGGCGGGGTTGAGATATTTATTTTTGAAGCACGAGTTGGAGGTCCCCACTCCTGCCGATATTTTGTATTTTTTCTGCCTCAAGGCCAGCCCGGATCAGCCGGGGCGAGGCGATGGGTTTTATTACTTGACCCGATTCCCCAACACGGCTGCGGTCATCGAGCTGCCCAGCCATCCCAATGACTTTAAGGATCAATTCTTCATGTCGACGGGGTTCAGAAACTGCGAGCTCCACTACTTCAATCGCCCTCGTAAGTGCTTTTCATCCTTAGCTCGTAAGTTAAGTATCGTTTAGCTCCTCCTGTATCCCTTTCTGACTTAGATTAATCCTGCAGCCATCTTCGCGAGGATAGAGAAATCTGTGACCCTCAGGGCCCAATACGAGACACTGGCGGGCTTGCCCCCCAGTGAGAAGGATTATCGCATGCTCGTAACAGACGAGACGATGGCGGCCTGTAAGCTGATTTTCCCAAATCAGACTTTGAACCTAAGGAGGCCCCGGGGGCTTCCCCCAGCTCGTGACACCAGACCTATCATCGTGGAGGAGGTCGCGGGAAATGAAGATGAGGAGGACGAGGACGACGAAGTTCCCCTTGTGAGGAGCAGGAAGCGGGCGCTGAAGGTCGCCCAGAGGACGGGCGAGGAGAGGATCCAGTCCGGAGCAGCCGCGGGTCCTTCTGGCCAAGGTAACCCTTACTTGTTTAGGAGTTTAGATAGGGCCACAGCAGACCCCCGGCTAGCTAGGTTCAATCCTAGGCAGCTCGTCCATCGTCACCGAAGTGATCCGGACCTGAACACAACCCTGCTCCACTGTGTCGACCGGCTTGTGTTGGACTACCAAGATAGTCGGCCTAGGGGTACCGTAGTAGTAGATAACACCCTAGCCTTTAGGTCGATCCTATTCGAGGAGTATGGGACCAACCTTCGGTCATGGCCATCACTCCGGAGGGGTGTCGTAGCTCTGGGGCTTAGGCAATATGTAGAAGAATCTAGCCCGAAACCAGAGTCAGATCTAGAACTTGCACCAGCTCAGGAGATAATCGACTTAGATTCTCCCGCAGGAGCTCCAAAGCCGATGGTCGTAACCATAGGTTCTTCTAGCCCGGGGGGTAGGATCCCTTTTTAGTATACATACTTTAATTTCTCTTTTTCCCCCTTTGTTTTTGTTTCTGTATGATTGCTAACTCTTGTATTAACCATGTCTTTGTTTTGACAGAAGAGATGTCTCAGTCCGAAGAGAGCCTGCGAGGTGCGTTCGCCGGGGGGAACCCCCCAGCTGGGGCCGCTGGGCCAAGAATGAAAAGGCTCCGGACGTCCAAGCACGCCGCTGGGACGCCCACCAAGTCTCCTGCAAAGGAGAAGGAGCAAGCCCCAGCTGCCCAGGTCGTGGGAGTGGTTCCTCCTGCTGCAGGGGGAAACAACATGCCCCCACCCCCTTCGCGAGCTCCGGCCGCCGCCCGGGATGTAGGAACGGAGCTCGAGGCTTCGGCGATTGTACCCTCCGAGGTACGCATCCCAGTCAATCCCCAGGACCTGGAGAAGATCCCAGAGGCCTTCCGGGGAACGGTGTATGAGTCGGCGAACTACGCCGTCGGCCACATATACAAGTTCAACGAGAAGGAGCTTCGGGCCATCGAGACAATGAGCCCGGTGGGCGTGCTGGAGTCTTCACTGGGCATGACCCTAACGGTAAGCTGACCTTACCCTTTTATGGCTTTTTATTATTACACTTTGCCCTGTTTTTTCTTTCTTCTCTTTTTTCTAAGGCAATTGCCTTTCCGCCTTCGCAGAGCGCCGTTGCCCTTCATCGGAGCATCGCCAGGACCAAAACTCAGCTCGAGGACATGAGGAGCAAGCACCAGACTTCTCTGCAGGCGGCTAAGGATGCCTTGGCGGCCTCGCAGGCCGAGTTGGAAAAAACCCGCCCAAAGGTTCAAGAGCTCGAGACCGCCCTTGCCACCGCGCGGACAGACCTAGATGCCGCGAAGGCTGAGGCCAAGGCCGCCCTGGAGGCCGAGCGGACAACTTCGGAGAAGGCCTTGGAAGACCTGTTCTACCATTGCTGGGCCTACAATCCAGACGCTGACTTCTCCTTCCTGTCAGCGAACCTCTGGGAGCGTTTGTTGGTGAAGTTCCAAGCTCGCCTTGATAAAGAAGCGCCCTCCGAGGCCGGGGACGGCTCCGGCGCAGCTGAGCAGGGTGAGACGGCGACCTCCAAGGGGCCACCTGGCGGAGCTTAGGGCCTTCCCCTCTCGTGCCCTTTCCTTCAATATTCTTAACTTAATTTTTTTTATGTAACCTTTGCATGAGGTGCTTCCACCTCGAGACAATTTAACTCAATTTTATTTTTAATTGATTCTCTTTCTTGCCCCTACGCATTTTAGTTACAATTTTTGAAAAACTTAGTTCGCGTTAATCTTTATCCATATCTCGAGCTCTTTAAGAAGAACAACAATCAATAGATTTAAATCAACTTCTAAGTTTTTTGACCTGGTTATATCCAGGAACTTAATTTGAAAACTTAGTTCGCGTTAATTTTTATCCATATCTCGAGCTCTTTAAGAAGAACAACGATCAACAAATTTAAATCAACTTCTAAGTTTTATGACCCGGTTATATCCAGGAACTTAATTTGAAAACTTAGTTCGCGTTAATTTTTATCCATATCTCGAGCTCTTTAAGAAGAACAACGATCAATAGATTTAAATCAACTTCTAAGTTTTTTGACCTGGTTATATCCAGGAACTTAATTTGAAAACTTAGTTCGTGTTAACTTTTATCCATATCTCGAGCTCTTTTGGAAGAACAACGATCAATAGATTTAAATCAACTTCTAAGTTTTATGACCCGGTTATATCCAGGAACTTAATTTGAAAACTTAGTTCGTGTTAACTTTTATCCATATCTCGAGCTCTTTAGGAAGAACAACGATCAATAGATTTAAATCAACTTCTAAGTTTTATGACCCGGTTAAATCCAGGATAGGACTTAGTTCGTGTTAATCCTTACCAATATCTCGCATTTTTTAAGAAAAACAACGATCAATCGATATGAATCAACTTCTAAGTCGTTAAGGTGACCTGGTTATATCCAGGTACCATATGCCCCCCAAGTAACTGGGAAAGGGTCTTTCGTGGTTACCTTAGATTACACTTGAAAACATGTACAAATATAAATAGAAAGCAGATTCTCATTGCTTAATACATAAAAAATGGCCTTTTAGACCTTACAAGTGAATCATTGATAGTATTTCTTTAAATGGATGGCGTTCCAAGTCCGCGGGACTGCCCCTCCATCAAGCCGAGCTAACTTATAAGTTCCTTCCTTAATGACCTCGATGACTTGATATGGTCCTTCCCAGTTCGGTCCCAAGACTCCATCTTTGGGGTCCTTACCGGCTAAGAAGACTCTCCTTAGGACCAGGTCGCCAACGCTAAAGGCGCGCTTTTTGACTTTGGAGTTGAAATAGCGAGTGATCTTTTGCTGATAATGGGCGAGCTAAAGTTGCGAATCTTCTCGCCTTTCATCAACTAGGTCAAGGGAATTGTACAGTAGCTCGTGGTTGCGGTCCTGGTCATAAGACTGGACCCTATTCGAAAGCAACTTAATTTCCACGGGGAGGACTGCCTCACTCCCAAAGGTTAGGGAGAAAGGAGTATGACCCGTAGGAGTTCGATGCGAGGTCCGGTATGCCCATAGGACCTGGGGGAGCTGTTCTGGCCAGACCCCCTTCGCTTCATCTAATCTCTTCTTGAGGCTCGCCTTTAGAGTCTTGTTGACAGCTTCGACCTGGCCATTCGCCTGAGGATAGGCCACAGAGGAGAAACTTTTCACAATTCCGTACCTTTCACAAAACTCGGTGAACAGGTCGCTATCGAACTGAGTGCCATTATCGGAGACGATCTTCTTGGGCAGGCCGAATCGGCAAACAATGCTTTTAACCACGAAGTCAAGCACTCTTTTGGACGTTATCGTCGCCAAAGGTTCTGCCTCGGCCCACTTCGTAAAGTAGTCGACGACTACCACGGTGTAATGGACCCCGCTTTTTCCAGTAGGGAGGGCACCCACCAAGTCGATCCCCCAAACAGCGAATGGCCATGGGGACGAGATCATCTTCAGCTCGACTGGAGGAGCTCGGGAAACTACGGTGAATCGCTGGCACTTGTCGCACTTCTTGACATACGAGATCGAATCCTTGGACAGAGTGGGCCAGTAATATCCTTGCCTCAGGACCTTTAGGGCCAAGCTCTGCCCCCCAGTGTGATCTCCGTAAAAACCCTCATGCACTTCCTGCAGGATGGCCTTTGCTTCGCCTGGAAGAACACATCGGAGGAGAGGTAGGGAGTGCCCACGTCGATATATCACCCCGTCCATCATCGTATACCTCGGTGCTTGATACAGGACTCGCCGTGCATCATTACGCCCTTCAGGAAGCTTTCCCTCGACGAGATACTCAAGGATGGGGGTCATCCAGGTCGGCCTGGCATCGATCATCTCGACCTCCGTCCTGACATCTTCTATGCTTGGTTTTTCCAAGAATTCTATTGGTACTAACCCCAAGGTCTCCGTTTCCTCAGAGGTGGCGAGCTTGGCAAGAGCATCTGCATTAGTGTTCTGCTCCCGAGGTATCTGTTCGATCGAGCCTCGCCTAAACGCGGACAGCTCACCTTTTACCTTTGCCAGATAGGCGGCCATCTTGGATCCCAATGCTTGATATTCGCCCAGAACCTGGTTTACCACGAGCTGGGAGTCACTGAAGCACTGGACAGAGCTCGCCTTCAACTCCTGGGCTATCCTCAGCCCGGTCAGCAAAGCTTCGTATTCGGCCTTGTTGTTGGAGGCCTTGAATCCGAATCTTAGTGCCGAGTGGAATCTATGTCCCTCGAGGGATATCAAAATGATTCCAGCTCCGGAGCCGCTCTCGTTGGACGAACCATCCACAAAGATCCTCCACGACGCCTGGGGCGAGGTGACTTGGGGTGAGTCTTCTGCGGGATCCTCCTGGAATCCCGTGCATTCTGCCATAAAATCGGCCAGGGCCTGACTTTTTATAGCAGTTCGCAGAGTGTACAAAATCTAGAACTGACTGAGTTCGATTGCCCACTTTAACAAACGTCCCGATGCTTCAGGTTTTTGCAAAACCTGCCTTAAAGGCTGATCGGTCATAACGTGTATCGAGTGGGACTGGAAGTACGGCCTGAGCATTCGCGAGGCCATGATAAGGCAGAACGCCAATCTCTCCATCAACGGGTACCAGGATTCAGCCCCGAGAAGTCTCTTGTTGATGTAGTAGACTGGTCTCTGAACTCGGTCCTCTTCCCGGACCAATATGGCACTGGCTGCATCCTTAGTGACAGCCAGGTAGAGAAAAAGAGGCTCTCCTGCTTTTGGTTTGGATAGTACGGGCGGCTCGGCCAGATGTGCCTTCAGGTCGAGGAATGCGCTTTCGCACTCTTCTGTCCATTCGAACTTCTTGTTTCCTCGGAGCAGGTTGTAGAATGGCAAACACTTATCGATGGACTTGGAAATAAACCGATTGAGGGCCGCCACTCTTCCTGTCAGGCCTTGGACATCTTTTCGCGACCTGGGCGAGGGAAGCTCGAGCAGTGATCTGATCTTGTCGGGGTTTGCCTCGATTCCTCGGGTATTGACAATGAACCCTAGGAATTTCCCTGACGTGACACCAAAAGTGCACTTCTGTGGATTAAGCCTCATGCCATACTCCCGTAGTATCTTAAAACATTCTTCCAGGTCGGAAACATGGTTATCGGCATTTTTTGACTTGACTAGCATGTCATCAACGTACACTTCCATGTTTTTTCCGATCTGGTCTGCGAACATTCTATTTACTAACCTTTGGTAGGTAGCTCTGGTGTTCTTCAGCCCGAACGGCATGACCTTGTAACAATAAACGTTAGTCGGGGTCATGAAATTGGTGTGCTCCTGATCCGCCGAATTCATGGCGATCTGATTGTAGCCCGAGTACGCGTCCATAAATGACATGAACTCGTGCCCCGCCGTGGCATCTACCAACTGGTCAATCCTTGGGAGTGGAAAACAATCCTTGGGGCAAGCTTCATTCAGGTCGGAGAAGTCTATGCAGGTCCGCCATTTTCCGTTGGGCTTCGGGACCAGCACGGGGTTGGTGACCCAGGTTGGAAACTTGGCTTCATGGATAAAGCCACATTTTTTTAGCCGGGCTACCTCTTCCTCCAAGGCTTCAGCCCGGGTTGTTCCTAGGCGTCTTTGCGTCTGGGATTTGGCGGGAATGCTCTTATCTAGATGAAGTGTATGCATGATGACACTCGGGCTGATTCCCACCATGTCCTCATGGGACCACGCAAACACGTCCAGGTTATTCCGCAGAAATCTGATTAGCTTCGCCTTCCTCTTGCTGCAAAGGTTTTTCCCGAGCCTGACCATCCGTGATGGATTCTGCGGATCAATGTTCACTTCCTCGAGCTCCTCAATAGCCTGGAGCTCGGATCTGTCCTCGCCTATTCGGGGGTCAATATCCTCACTTAAGATGACATTTTCCCCTTCGGCGCTTTGAGGTTTTTCAATCTCAGGATCAGCTAAGGGTTCCTGAGATTCCTCTTCACCACTTTGGATGGCCATTGCCAGCTGCCCGGGTTTAGATTTTCCCTTCATGGAAATGCTGTAGCATTCCCTGGCAGCGAGCTGATCGCCATGGACAGTGCATATTCCCGTGGAAGTAGGGAATTTCATCGCGAGGTGGCGAATGGAAGTGACGGCCTCAAATGCCATGAGCGTAGGTCGTCCCAAAATTGCGTTGTACGCAGCGGTGCAGTCAATGACCATGAACTCGAGGAGTTTCGAGACTGTTCGAGGTCCTTCTCCCAGGGTGATCACCAGCTCGATCGTCCCTATGGCCGCCGATCCTTCTCCCGAAAAACCATACAACATCATGGAGGTCGCCTTCAGCTCGGCGACGGTCAAACCCATCTTCTCTAACGTGGATCGGAATAGGAGGTTCACCGAGCTCCCATTGTCGATCAGCACCCTCCTCACTCTTCGATTGGCGAGCTGAACTGCCACGACCAAAGGGTCATTGTGAGGGAACTGGACATGGCCCGCATCTTCCTCCGTAAAAATGATCGGTTGCTTCTCCAATCGCTGCTGCTTTGGCAGGCGCTGCTCCGGGATGAACTCTACTCCGTTATGTGCCTTCAGTTCGTTCACGCATCTCTTCTTGGCGCCCCTGCTCGTGCCAGCCAAATGCGGTCCTCCAGAGATGGTGGATATCTCCCCTCCAACCAAGGGAGGAGGGACATCCTGATCTATCTGAGACCCGGGCTGACTGGCCGAGACTTCTGGAGCGGGTCGACCTGCTAGGACTCTATTCCGCGCGTATTGAGCCAAGGGGCCGGCTCGGATGAGAGTCTTGATCTCATCCTTTAGATGCCTACAATCATCGGTGTTGTGGCCAACATCATTGTGAAAGCGGCAAAACTTGGAGGTATCTCTCTTCCCCTTTTGGTGTTTCAACGGCTCGGGCCTCTTCCAGGGGAGGCGAGTAGAATTAGCTAGGAAAATGTTCTCCCTAGACTGGGTGAGCTCTGTGTAAGTAGTGTAGACGGGCTTAAACTTGTCTACGGACTTATTCTTCTTTTGGCTGTGCTGGCTGCCTTCACCATTTCCCTTTCTTTTGCCTCCACCAAGCTGGTTGTTCTGTGTGACGTTTTGGGTCGCTGCCACGACCTCCGTCCCCACTCCAGCGGGCCTATCAGGGACCTGGCTGGTTCCTGCAGCTGAGGCTTCGGCTTCCTCCAAGTTTATCCATTCCTGGGCCCTGTTAAGGAATTCGTTAACCGAGCTGACTCCCTTTCTTTGTATGTCTTTCCAGAGATCGTCTCCGACGAGGATTCCAGTTCTCATGGCCATGAGCTTGGATCTATCATCTGCATCTCTGGCCCGAGCAGCGACGTTCGCAAATCTGCTCAGGTAGGCCTTCAGAGTTTCGCCGGGCTGTTGCCTCACGTTAGCCAAAGAGTCGACCTGAACGCGGGCAGCCTGGGAGGCTCGGAATGCCCTTTTGAAATCTGCCGAGAAAGTCTTCCAGGAGCTGATTGACTGTCTTTTACCTTGCTTGAACCACTGCCTGGCAGGTCCAGTCAGTGTGGAAGGAAAGATTAGACACCTCAGCTCGGGGCCAATGTTGTGGGCCATCATCAGGGTGTTAAACATCCCTAGGTGATCCGACGGGTCTCCGTCTCCATTGAACTTAGACAGGTGCGGCATACGGAAACCAGGTGGGTAAGCCGTTGCTGCTATGTTGGGGGCAAAGAGCTCCATCTCGTCCTCAGAATCATATTCATCTTTTTCTTTTTCTGACAGGAGCTTCCTCATCAGCTCCTCCATCTGGGCCAGGCGCTCGAGGGTTTGGTCCTGATGTCCTTGGTTATTCCAGGGCTGTTCAACAGCTCCGGATCCATTGTACATATTTGGTGGGTTATTGCCCCTCCTATCTTGAGATATGTTATTTGGGGCATTCCCTCCGTTACGTACTTCGGACAGGGCCCCCCCTGAGTGAGCATGGCTGTCTCCTCCTACCTGCTCCCCTCTATGGGAGTTAAGGTGATCCCGCAGATCGCCTCCCCGAGTGACTTGTGGGCTTTGTGCTGAACTTAGGCGCTGAAGCAGGTCTCCGCCAGAAAGGTCACTCCGGCGACTGCCGGTCCAATAGCTCCTGCTAGAGAGGCTTGGAGCTCGCCTTTGGTGCTGAGGACCTGGGCTTTCCCTTGGCGCCTTGCTACGCCGGGAATGTCCAGTTGATGGCGGATCTCTCCTGCTACTTCCGTAGGCTGGAATATCTCGGACGGGCCGAGGAGGAGATGGATATCTGATTGGAGACGGAGGATGCGTGACTGGAGAGGCGATCCTGGTTCCGTCTGGACGGATCAAGTTCGGTGGGGGCCTTTCGGCCCTGCCAACCGGCTGGTCCCGAGCCTGGCGATCTAGACAAGGCGCAGGATGGTTGTTGGGGACGAGCTGATGCTGAGAGCCCTCCCCGGATCTCCTTCGGGAATTTCCTCGAGCTCCCCTGGGCGCTCTCGAGGATGGTTGGGAGCTAGGAGTCGACGTTCTGACCGAACGGCTGTATTGCTGTTGCCTGGCTCCAGGCTCTTCTTCGAAGTTTGCCTCTCGATGGTGTGATGAAGGAGTGGAGTTGGCTGTTAGAAATCTGTCCGAGCGGCTATGCCTGGACCGGTTACCTCGGCGAGACTTAGTAGCCTCGCCTTGCCTCTCTCCGACGTTAACGTCGGTTGTGAGAGGGGGTAGTCGGGCCAGCGCATCCTTGATCTGTTGGCTAGCTATTGCTAGCTGGCTCCTCAGCTGAGCATTCTCCATCTCCACCGCAGTGTAATAACACGGGTTTGGATTAGGTGGCCGGGGTGCCGAACTTCCGGTGTCATCTTGGCCCGCCGGCTGCTGCTGGGCTTCAGGAACTTGTTCACCAGGGATGGCAGTATGATGAGCCTCCTGCCCATCATGCTGTTCTGCCTCGTTACCGTGCCTGGATCGAGTAGTCACCATAGTTGGATGTTTGTGACAACATTAATCGAACTTGCTCTCAACGAAAGCACCAAACTGTTAACGCGGTTCTTCGCCAACAAGAAATTAAGAAAAGAAGAGAAAGGGATTAGTACTTGTGTTGAACCGAAACATATATATGATCTTAGGAAATGAAATGGTGACTCAAAGTACGTTTTTTGAGTGGTTCAAAGGTTAAAATCCTTCTACTCCACTAGTCAGTATTATTGCTATATACTGGATATTTGATTACATGCTCTTTTTTACAATAAAGAATCCAACCCCTATTAACTCCCAAGGTCTCCATATTTATAGGAGAAGGCACCTGGGAGTTGGTAAGAAGGTCATCCCGTGACCTTCTTACCTATCATGTCAATTCTGTGACATTCATGATTAATTCCTAACCCTGACACATAAGTGTGGTCAAATCAATAGGTAAGGAGATAATGGGCCGCACGGCCCAACCCAGTCGTGGGTGTCTGAATACGCACGTTCCTGCTGCGTGTCTGAGAAGTCAGGGATATATCAAACACGTGATGTTTGATATATGCACGTTTATCTTGCGTGGCTAACTTTATAAAAGGTCACAGCCTCCAACTCTAGCTCGTACTACGAGCTAGATACTTAACTCGACCTTCGGCGTTAAGAGCCCGGACTCTGTCCTTAAGTTGTCAGAGGCGAACCCTTAGGTTACCTCGAGCTAAGGAGGTATGATCTTATGACGGCGGCTCCGGTTTTTGGGGATGTCCATGAGATAATCATGATTAGGCCGCAGCTCAGCTCGCTAATCAGCCCGTGGGAAAATCAGGGCGTACACATATCACAAAATATTTCATTATTTCAATCATACCATAAAAATAACATATTTCTATAATAACACTATCATACAAAGAGAACTGCATGCTGATATTAAAAGAGCAAATCAAAGATACGCAGCGGGGAATGTGCCCTTTTGAATAGTCATTAATACCAGCCAAGATCATACACACACACACATATATATATATATTAAATCACATACAAACAAATTGGAGATTACCTCTCGTAGCCTATCAAATGTCCTTGAATCTTTTTGTATAAAATCAACGATCTTCCTATCCAAGTTATAAAAACTCACACCTTGATCTTCTAAACCAATCCTCAAACACACAAGGACGTATGTCAGCACGTAGGATTCAAAAAGTTGATTTATGATTCTCTAGATGTACTCAACACATGAGATCTAGATATGTTTGATAGAGAAGAGAAATTGAATAGTTTTCAGGTTTAGGAAAACTATCGCTTCTATCTCAGAGAGAGAGAGAGAGTCTGACAGTCTATGAAAACAATAATCTTCAAAAATATCGCTTCTTTTCAGATTTATAAAGATAATTAACTAATTTAATTAATTTTTATTTTATTAAAATAAAACTGATTGATTACAACCTTATTTGATTATTTAATTTAAATCATATTTAAAAAAAATAATTAAATATAAATAATTAAATAAAACTAATTATTTGAAATTCAAAATTAAAATTCTAGTGATTGGAAATCCCTGTGTGTGGCGCCACACTCACTGTATAGTGAGTGTGTCAACCACACCATTAGGGTTACCCCTAACTTTCTCATTTGTTTATTTAATTACTATTTAAGACAACATATTTATCTCAAAATAATATGAGTTAATTCAAAATTAACTTTATCTTAAAATATCAGATTTAAATAAATAAATATCTTATTCTAGATAAGATGATTATTAATCTCACTTTATACATTAATCCAAACAAGATTAATATTTATTTTAACCTATAGTTTTTCAAAATAAAAACTATATAGTTAAATAATTAATTAATTCATAATTAATCAATTGTCTATTGTTGACGCCATTTTTCGTCAACTTAGAAATGAAGAGCGATTAAACGAAGTACCAAAAGAGACAAACAATAAAAGACACGATTTTTACGTGGTTCAGCAGTTAAAATCTGCCTAGTCCACGAGTCGGTATTATTCAATTTTTGGAATTCTCTCAAAGCTTTTCTGGAAGCAATTTTACAGAGTCTTCCCCATAGCGATTCCTCTCTCCATAAATGAATTGTTCAACACTATTTATAGAGTGGTTTACAGAATATCTCCCCTCACATTTCAGTGAGTTATTATTCAAATCACAAATTAAATATAATTAAATGCATATATTCATACAATAAGCGTATAAATCCTATGATATTCGGGATTTTACAACAGATTACAACCAATCTCTTATATATAGGGATTTTAAAACAGTAACTATGTTCACACTGGGCTATCGACCTCGAATAATCGAATGCCTTCAAGATCGACCGACCATCACTAGCTCACTACCTTGATTCACCTTGGTCTTAACAACAAATTTTATCGAGATCACACCTTCCCGAGCTCACAACGCCTAGGCTCGAGCCGTCTTGTCTGATGGCAAAAATTAAACCAGGATATTTATACAAGTGTTGAACCCCTGTCATTGTAACTTCGAGCTCGACTTGTAACCTCGAAACACCTTCGAGATCACGTAGCTCCGGGCCGACCGATCCCGGCGTCATCGTTTTAGTACTCAGTGAAACTGTCCTTGACTTTCTCATTACTGCTGATTGTATGACGAATTTGCTTATTTCGAGCTTACACCTTACGAGCCTTCGCTTCGAGATTGAAAATTCTATTCTCAAATTTTGGGTGTAACATTTTGCCCCCTCAAAAGTATCAGTTCGAATCCTATGAGAAGGAAACTTTTGAACTGCTACCTCCGAAAATCGAGCCACCTACCACACTCGAGTATGGACACGCGTCAGTCATGGATTGTGTTGTCAAAGTACTCGAGTACTCCTTTCACCTACCCATGTCTTTTCGTATCTCAGCTTTTTTCCGCTAATGTTATATTCATATCCCATCCGTTAGATCGAATTCCAAATCAAGCCAAGGGCCCAGATCAATCCAACCTTGATATCCTCTGGGGTTTATAAATATACCCACTTCACCTTCTTCATTTCACTTTCTTTCCATTTTCTAGAGAAAAAACACGAACCAGAGAAAAGAGAAAAACTCAGAACTTTTATGTGCATGTTTTCTAAATCGAAGAGACAGGATAACCCCAGTACTTTCGACTCCGTGAATGCTTTCCTGCAACCGCTCCTTCAGTCGACAATTTCATCATACCCATGAACAACATTGTGTAAGTTCACACTCTTCCTTATGTTACTTACATGCTTCTTCTATACCGTGAACATATTTACTGGTTTTTCACTATTTTTATAAGGATATTTGACTGATATTAGGCAAACCCATGATCCGAAGTATTGTAATGCAATCAAAATCATGGTTTTAGACCCAAATTTCTTAGTGTAAAAATGCAAAAATGGGGTTTTTCTGGTCAGGGAGAGTTCCGTGTAACCTAAGTAATGGAGGTTTTTGATTTAGGGTTTTAAATGTACGAATCCCAAAAATATCACATTTTTGGGTAACTGTCAGCTTTTCCCCTGAAAATCCGGGATCCTTAAAACTGATATCCACTTCCCCCCTCTCTCGTGTGAGTACACGCTCGAAGCCCAAACTTTTCAATAGTTCGGGACTCACCTTCAAACTCATCCTACCCTTTTGAGACTTCAGTCTCAATTGAGGTATGTTCGTGATCTCGGACTTTTGAGCTCGAATCACCAAAACAATCTTTTCTGTAATTTTCTACATGCCTATCCCTCACCCTTTTCTTTCTTGCTAGATGTCGCAAAACTCTAAGAATCGATGGGGGTTAGGGCTGGCAATCCCCTATTCTCCATCAACTCCTAGCCCGAAATCGCCCTTCACTCAAAACCAATGCCTAATACGCGAGCACCGGGAGAGGTGCGAACAAGAAGACATCTGAGATCACTTTCGACGCCAGATAGACGAGGTCAAGAAGAAGAGGAAAATACTCCGGGTCGCAGTCTACCCAGATCCGGATCCCGAGATCAGACCTGTCCCTCTCGATCCGAAACTCAAAATTGCCATCGCTTTCAAGCCTGGTGTTCTTTCATTCTTGCTGATGGGAGATCCTTTGAGCCGCCCTTCTACCTCACAAGCTGCTTCAATTCCGACCTCAAGGGAGGAATTCTTCGAGGCCGAACACTACTGGAGCTCAGTCACATCCACGAGCCTAATATTCGACCTGCTAGCCTACCATGGCTTGAAACTCTCAGGTGCTCTAATGTATCGTTCTACGACCTCGAGCGAGTGAAGCTGCTTTGCCCCTGGAGATGGCAATCCCAACAACAAAATCAAGCTCGTCGCATGGAGTCGCGAGCACATGAGGGCAGGGGCTCTGCTCCCCCTGAAGTCCTACTTCAAGGACTTTCTAGACTTTGTTGGACTCGCTCCCTTCCAACTCCATACCAACTCTTACAGGGTCATCTCGACCCTTAAATCGTTATATCACAAGCTGAATTGGGAAGGACCCTCACCTCAAGAGATTTTATATCTCTTTTGCCTCAAGGGCAATCCCTCTCGAGCTAGGGGAGGAGACAACTTCTACTACCTCTCACGCTATCCAAAGGAGAATAAGCTCTTCAGGGACATGTCCAACCATCCCCTGAATTTCAAGCCCGCGTTCTTCTGGACAGATGGCCTCGCCCCTTAGAAGTTTTACTTCTTCCAACGCATTCGTAAGTGCTCTTAAGCATAACCTTCTTTCTCTTTCACCAAATCATAAGGCTCTAAATTCTAACGTTAAACTATTTCTACAGCCAACTACCACTATCCCACTCCTACCGACTCGATGGTGGAACATAAGGCAGCTTCGTTCCAACTGCCTTATGGACGTCGATCGCTGTCGTATCTTCTCCACGAAGAGCGACTTCGAGCCTGTGACCTTTTGGAGGAAGACCAGTCAACTGATGACTTAGCCTACCGCAAATACTTCCGGTGGGATCATGTGCCGCTTCCTACTGACAAGTTTCCCCCCAGGAGGAGGTCTTCGAGCTTGCGGGCTCGCTCCCCTGTAGCTCACCGTAATGACCGTCCTGCTTCAGGAAACGAAGCTCAAGACAAAGCTTCACCGAGCTCGGGCAGTGGAGGTAAAGTTGTGCTTAGCTCCAAAATGTGGTCACCTTTCTTACTTAAGAACAAACCCGACACCTTAATCCTTTTCCCCGACCCTAGGGATAATTTTTACGTTTGGTCCTGGGTAGATTATAGGGTGCATAGGTTCGATAGTTGGCTAGGCCCATTTCAAACCATGCATAGTCTAAATGAGGTCTAGGACGGGGTCGCCATTCAATACAAAATATATACAGGGACCTCTCGAGGCTAACCCTTATAGAGAAGGGACTCCCCCAGCATCCTCGGAGGATAGAGGAATTACTTGGTCACCGAGCTTAAGCTCGATAGAGAGTACCAGTTAGATTTCTTTTCCCCTTATTTTTGCTTCTTTTAGTGGTTTAAGCTCGTACACTAAACTATAACTTGTGTATTTTGCAGGCGATATGGACTCCGACCCGGACAACGTGCTCATCCGCCGTTTGGGACCTAAGGGAAGAAAACTCCCACAGGTATCTCAAAGAGGGGGGCGTCCCTCCAAAGTCCTGAAGAAATTCGAGGTGACTCCTCCAGCCTCAGATATTCAAGGCTCGAACCAGGTGACCGTCCCTATATCCGAGGTGAGGGTCACTACTGAAGCTGAGCCAGTGGCGCCCGTAGATCCCCTGCCTCCTCCGATCCAAGCTCCCCAAAAACATACCCCGGCCCCAAAGGAAAAAATCCCCGCTCGGGAACGTCTTCCATCGATCTCGACCCATGTCCCTAAATATGTGGTTGATCAAGCCGCGGGATCGTATGGAGTCAGTTTGGGCTCGGAAGTCTTATCCCGAG
Source organism: Humulus lupulus (assembly GCF_963169125.1). Lineage (NCBI taxonomy): Eukaryota > Viridiplantae > Streptophyta > Magnoliopsida > Rosales > Cannabaceae > Humulus > Humulus lupulus. Next base: position 159,715,964 of record NC_084802.1, on the reverse strand, counting down.
TCGGCAAAAGTCTTAGCAACCTCGGTGCTCCCCAATGGCAGTTTCTTACCTCCTACCATGACACAAATACCATCTTCGACAATGGCAGTGAGCTATTTGCCTTGGTAAGTCATTTTACTCTAACGTTGCTTATACAGACTTATCTTGTATGCTTAATAGCTCATATCTATTTTTGTATACAAGCTTTCGCTTCGTTCGTTTAGCATAATTTCAAGTTGAACAACGAAGTTTCTGCGAGCTGAGCCTATGCTCGAGAGTCCAAGAACCTCCAGTTAAAGCTTGATGATGAGCTCAAAGCTGCGACGCTGAAGGTGTCCGAACTCGCATTGAGGCTGGAGGCTGCCTTGGAATTCGCCCAAAAGGTGTCCGACCTCGAGTCAACAATGGCGGTAACTTTGAAACAAGTCGAGGTCAAGAACTCTGAGATCAAGGAAAAGGACTCCAAAATCAAGAAACTTCAAGAAGTCAACGCCAAACTGGAGGAGGGCAAGAAGGCAACCTTCGAGATAGTCGAAGGTGAGAAGGCCCGCCTTCTCTAGGAGTTCAAGAAGAAGAAGGATCATGCCGTTGACATGGCGATGTATCGTATCTGGGTCAATAATCCCGAGCTTGACACCAGTTTCTTGGACACCCTCGAGGCCGAGTTTATTGAGAGATGGAAGGCTCGCCTCAATGAAGAAGATGCCATGGTTGAGGCCGAAGAGACAGCGGGAGCGTCCGGAGCTGCCAAGGGGAATGTGCTTGCTCCGTGAGGGTGAAGTCATGGGCTGCGTCCCATTATTTTTATAATATTTTATTAATTTTATATGTGCCCTTAGGGCGAAGACAATTTACAGCTCTATCTAGAGCTATTTTTTACTAAACATTTAACCTTTATGCAAATAGTTTCTAGCTCGAAAATCTTTTTATGGATTTGATTTTTTTTTTAGCTTCTTGTCTTAATATATGCTTTACATTTCGAGGTCGAAATATTTTGGGCATGTTATATTAAAGACTTGCTTTTATATTTGTTTATTCGTACTGTTGACGCGGTTCTTCGCCAACAGGTAATTAAGAAAATAAGAGGAAAGGATTAGTGCTTTTTCATGAACCGAAATAGATGAATGATCTTCTTATGGACTGGTCACACGAAATATGTTTTTTTAGGTGGTTCAAAGGTTAAAATCCTTCTACTCCACCATTCAATATTATTGCTATATGCCTGGTATTCTTTTACATGGTATTTCCTTATACAATAGAATCCAACCCTTTGCAACTCCCAGGGTCTCCATATTTATAGGAGAGGGCACCTGGGGGTTGGTAAAGGGGGGTCATCCCGTGACCTTCTTATCTATCATATCACTTCTATGACATTCATGATTAATTCCTAAAACCTGACACATGAAGTGTGGTCTAATCAATAGGTAAGGGGGATAATGGGCCGCACGGCCCAACCCAGTCGTGGGTGCCTAAATACGCACGTTCATGCTGCGTGTCCGAGAAGTCAGGGATATATCAGACACGTGATGTCTGATATATGCACGTTTACCTTGCGTGGTTGACTTTACAAAAGGTCATAGCTTCCAACTCTAGCTCGTGGCACGAGCTGGATGCCTCCTCGACCTGCGGCCTTCACAGACCTGACTCGGTTCTTGAGTAGTCTTGGTGAACCTTTTGGATACACGAGCTAACGAGGTAGGACCTAACGACAGCAGCTCCGGTCATGGGGGATCCACTTGGCTGATATGATTTAGGTCGTATCTCAGCTTGCTAATAGCCCGTTGGAAAATTAGGGCGTACATTTGCCCCCCAAGCCCCTGCTCGTGGTACACGACGTCGTGTAGGGCCACAGTAGGGGCTTTTAGGCTTCCCCATGAACTCTTCATATTCCACATTTTATGCAGGCACCGAATACGTGGAACATCGTGGTTGGTGACGGTACGTCTTCCGAGAACCGCATTAAATGACCTAGCCTATACTCAGCCGTCGTTTCGCCTTTCGAGTGGAGAGCCTTGGATCCCACATCAGGGCAATCCAACGGCCCTCCTCACGTGGCCTTTCACGTATATAAAAGGGGTGGCCACCTTACGCATGGGCCACCCGGTCATTCAAAAATTTTCCGAACCTTCCACTTTCTTCTCTTTTCTTCATCTTCAAAAGACAAACCCTCTTCTTGCCGACCGCCATTCCCAGCACTCAAGAAATTCAGGTGTAAGGGCTCCCTTAAAGCTTTGGAATCAACTACTCCGACGAAGCCCCAACCCAGACGATCCCTTCATCCTTTTCTCAACCAGAATACTCCATAAGTCCCCTGATTGTGCATGTTTTGAAATTATTTTTTACTGTAGCCTAGGTAAATATTTACTGTAGTTGCATGCAAGGTTTTGTTGGTTTTTTGTGGGCATGAAGGGTGAAAGCCTTTTTAGGTTAGGGTATCTCTTGTAGTAGAAAACCATTTAGGAACACGGTTTATAGGGTGCATTTTCTGGGGAAATTTTCTGGGTAGGATTTTTGGTATGGTTGTTTAAAATATCCAGTATTTTTGGGTGCAAAACCGGGTAGCTTAGGGGACACGCCTCACAGACGGTTTTGCATCTCTTGCCTACTGAAACTTTCCCTCCAAGGCAAATTTTCACCCTGACCCTCCTGACACACGAATCCCGAGCAATCGGGGATCTGTTGGGAGCATAAACGTGTGTTCATAGAACCGCGTGGTCTCACTCTCCACGAGCTGAGATTACCTCAGCTCGTGTAAAGGAAACTCCTTTTTTTGATTCTCCCTTATTCCTAGGTCGCCTTTTCTGAAAATTTCTTCTTTTGTTCGCTAGGAGACCAGATGGGACCCAAGAAGAACGCTTCTAAGAGGATCGCCGGCAGCTCGTCTTCCCAACAATCCAAGGGAAAAGAAGTGATGACAGACTCCCCCATTCCTGTCTTCGGGCCGGCCGTGGAGCAGGAGCTTGAGGTGGCACCCGACGCTTTCTTCGAGGCTGAGAGGATTGTCTCGAAGATCACCGACCAGGGGAAAGTGAATAAGATATTCCTTTCCCACAACATTGAACTGGGGAGGGGCGCCCTGATCGCCCGACCTCCCCTAGAAGGTGAGCGGAGCTGCACGCCGCTTGATGAGGAATTCGCGGCCTGGAGTGACGAACACTTCAAAGCCGGGGCTTTCCTCCCGCTGGATTAGTACTTCGCCGACTTCCTCAACTATGTGAGGTTGGCCCCTTTCCAGCTCCCCCCAACTCCTATTGTTTGTTGGTGGGGCTGAGATATCTGTTCTTGAAGCAGGAGTGGGAGGTCCCCACTCCGGCAGATATCCTATACTTTTTCTGCCTCAAGGCCAGCCTGGAGCAGCGGGGGCGAGGCGACTGGTTCTACTACGTGACCCAGTTTCCAAATACGGCTGCGGTCATTGAGCTGACCAGCCACCCCAACGACTTCAAAGACCAGTTCTTCATGTCCAAAGGGTTTCGCAACTGCGACCTGCATTACTTCAACCGTCCTCATAAGTACTTTTCATCCTTAGCTCGTAAGTTAAGTATCCGTTAGCTTTCCCCCTTATCCGTTTCTGACTTAGATTAATTCTGCAGCCATTTTTGCGAGGACAGATAAGTCCGTGATCCTCGGGAGCCAGTACGAGACACTGGCGGGCTTGCCCCCAGTGAAAAGGACTATCGCCAGATCGTGACCAACGAGACGATGCTGGCATGCAAGCTGATCTCTCCAGGCCAGACTCTGAACCTGAGGAGGCCCTGGGTGCCTCCCCCAACTTGCGAGATGAGACCTATCCTCAAGGAGGAGGTCGCGGGGGATGAGGATGAGGAGGACAAGGAGGATGAGGTGCCCCTCGTGAGGAGGAAGCCCAAAGAACGGACGAGGAGAGGATCCGGTCCGGAGCAGCTGCAGGTCCCTCCGGCCAAGGTAACCCATATATGTTTAGGAACTTAGATACGGCCACTGCAGACCCCCGGCTAGCTAGGTTCAATCCCAAACAACTCGTCCAACGCCATCGAAGTGACCCAGACTTTGATGTAACCCTGCTCCATTGTGTCGACCGGCTCGTGTTGGATTACGAAAGTAGTCGCCCTAGGGGTACCATAGTTGTAGACAACACCCTAGCCTTTAGGTCGGTCCTATTCTAGGAGTATGGGACCAACCTTCGGTCATGGCCATCACTCTGGGAGGGTGTCGTAGCTTCGGGTCTTAGGAAATACGTAGAAGAGTCTAGTCCTGAGCCAGCCTCAGATCCAGAACCCGCGCTAGCTCGAGAAGTAAGGGACCAACCTTCGATCATGGCCATCACTCTGGGAGGGTGTCGTAGCTTCGGGTCTTAGGAAAAACGTAGAAGAGTCTAGTCCTGAGCCAGCCTCAGATCCAGAACCCGCGCTAGCTCGAGAAGTAATTGTCTTAGATTCCCCCGTAGAAGCTCTGGGACCGATGGACGTGACCATAGATTCCTCTTCTAGCTCGGGGGGTAGGATTCCTTTTAGTATATATATATATACTTGAGTTTCGCTTTTTTCCCCCTTGTTTTTGTTTTTGCATGACTGCTTACTGATATATTGATGTTGTCTTTGTTTTGCCAGAGGAGATGTCTCAGCCCGGGGGAAAAGATCTGTGAGCTATGTTCACCGGAGGGAACTCCTCTGTTGGGGCCTCTGGGCCCAAAATGAAGAAGCTCCGGGTGGCAAAGAAAGTCGCTGGGACCCCAACCAAGTCCCCTGCAAAGGGGAAAGAGCAGACCCCAGCTGCCCAGGCCAAGGAAACTGCACCTCTTGTTGTAGTGGGGAACATGCCCCCACCCCCTCCGCGAGCTCTGGCCTTTGTACGGGACACAGGAGCGGAGCTCGGGGCCTCGGCAACTGCGGCCCCCGAGGTGCATATCCCGGTGGACCCCCAGGCCCTGGAGAAGATTCCAGATGTCTTTCGGGGGACGGTGTATGAGACGGCGAGCTAGGCCGTCAACCACTTCTACCGCTTCACTGAGAGAGAGTTGCGGGCCATCGAAACAAGGAGCCCAGATGGTGTGATGGAATCTTCATTGGGCATGGCCCTAACGGTAAGCTGACTTTACCCTTTTATGATTTTTGATTATCATGCCTTGCCCTGTTTTTCCTCTTTCTTTTTTTTAAAGGCGGTAGTTTCTCTGTTTTTGTAGAGTGTCTTGGCCCTTCACCGGAGCATAGCCAGGTCCAGGGCCCAGCTCGACGATATGAGGGGCGAGCATCAGGCGGTTTTGGCCGCCCATCAAACTTCCTTGCAGACGGCCCAACAGAAGGAAAAAGAAGCCAAGGATGCTCTGGCGGCCGTACAGGGCGAGCTGGAAGAAGCTCGTCCCAAGCTTCAAGAGGTCGAGGCTACCAAAGTCACCCTTGCTGCCGCACTGGTCGAGCTAGACTCTGCAAAGGCTGGGGCCGAGGAGGCTAAGGGCGCCTTGGAAACGGAGAAGGCAGCTTCTAGCACCGCCATGGAGGACATGCTCTACCACTGCTGGGCCTATAACCCGGACGGTGACTTCTCCTTCTTAGGAGCGGATGGGGAGGTCTTCCTGGAGGGGTTCAAAGCTCGCCTCCAGCAGGAGGCACCTTCTGAGACCGGGGAGGCATCCGCAGTGGTCGACCAGGAGGGCGAGATAACGATCTCCTCGGGGCAGCCTGGTGGAGCCTAGGGCCTTTCTTTTTCGCACCCATTCCTTTAATATTCTCATTTTTTTTTGTGTAACTTTGCATGAGGTTTTTCTACCTCGAGACAATTGGTTTTATCAATTTTTACTTTTAGTTGGTTTACTTCCTTTTGCTTCTACGTATTTATGTTACTGCTTTGAAAAACTTAGTTCGCGTTAATTTTTATCAATATCTCGTGCTCTTTAAGAAAAACAACTATCAATCGATTTAAATTAACTTCTAAGTTTTATGACCTGGTTATGTCCAGGAACTTAGTTTGAAAACTTAGTTCGCGTCAATTTTTATCAATATCTCGTGCTCTTTAAGAAAAACAACGATCAATCGATTTAAATTAACTTCTAAGTTTTATGACCTGGTTATGTCCACTTAGTTTGAAAACTTAGTTCGCGTTAATTTTTATCAATATCTCGTGCTCTTTAAGAAAAACAACGATCAATCGATTTAAATTAACTTCTAAGTTTTATGACCTGGTTATGTCCAGGAACTTAGTTTGAAAACTTAGTTCGCATCAATTTTTATCAATATCTCGTGCTCTTTAAGAAAAACAACGATCAATCGATTTAAATTAACTTCTAAGTTTTATGACCTGGTTATGTCCAGGAACTTAGTTTGAAAACTTAGTTCGCGTCAATTTTTATCAATATCTCGTGCTCTTTAAGAAAAACAACGATCAATCGATTTAAATTAACTTCTAAGTTTTATGACCTGGTTATGTCCAGGAACTTAGTTTGAAAACTTAGTTCGCGTCAATTTTTATCAATATCTCGTGCTCTTTAAGAAAAATAACGATCAATCGATTTAAATTAACTTCTAAGTTTTATGACCTGGTTATGTCCAGGAACTTAGTTTGAAAACTTAATTCGCGTCAATTTTTATCAATATCTCGTGCTCTTTAAGAAAAACAACGATCAATCGATTTAAATTAACTTCTAAGTTTTATGACTTGGTTATGTCCAGGAACTTAGTTTGAAAACTTAGTTCGCGTTAATTTTTATCAATATCTCGTGCTCTTTAAGAAAAACAACGATCAATCGATTTAAATTAACTTCTAAGTTTTTTAAGGCGACCTGGTTATATCCAGGCACCATATGCCCCCCAAGTAACTAGGAAAGGGTCTTTCGTGGTTACTTTAGATTACACTTGTAAACATGTACAATCATAAACGAAAAGTTAATTCTCATTGCTTAATACAAAAAAAATGGCCTTTAGGCCTTACAAGGGTGTCATTGATAATATCTCTTCAAATGGATGGCGTTCCAAGCTCGTGGGACTGCCCCTCCATTGAGTCGAGCTAATTTGTAAGTTCCTTCTTTAATGACCTCGATGATTTGATATGGCCCTTCCCAGTTCGGTCCCAATACTCCATCTTTAGGGTCCTTACCAGCCAAGAAGACTCTCCTGAGGACCAGGTCGCCAATGCTAAAGGTGCGTTTTTTTACTTTTGAGTTGAAATAACGAGTGATTTTTTGCTGGTAATGCGCGAGTTGGAGTTGAGAATCTTCTCGTCTTTCATCAACCAAGTCAAGGGAAGCGCAAAGTAGCTCGTGGTTGCGGTCCTGGTCATATGCCTGGACTCTATGCGAAGGTACCTTAATCTCCACAGGGAGGACTGCCTCACTCCCAAAAGCCAGGGAGAAAGGAGTATGACCCGTAGGAGTCCGATGCGAGGTCCGGTATACCCACAGAACCTGGGGGAGCTGTTCTGACCAAACCCCCTTGGCTTCATCTAGTCTCTTCTTGAGGCTCACCTTTAGGGTCTTATTGACGGCCTCGACCTGGCCATTTGCCTGAGGATAGGCCACGGACGAGAAGCTTTTCACGATCCCGTACCTTTCGCAAAATTCGGTGAATAGGTCGCTGTCGAACTGCGTCCCATTGTCGGATACGATTTTCTTGGGCAGCCCGAATCGGCAGATAATGCTCTTAACCACGAAGTCGAGGACTTTTTTAGAAGTTATTGTTGCCAAAGGTTCTGCCTCAGCCCACTTCGTGAAGTAGTCGATGGCCACCATAGCGTATCGGACCCCGCCCTTTCCAGTAGGGAGGGCGCCAACCAAGTCGATTCCCCAGACCTCAAATGGCCACGGGGAAGAGATCATCTTTAGCTCGACTGGGGGAACTCGGGCAACTGTGGCGAACCGCTGGCACTTGTCACATTTCTTAACATACGAGATCGAGTCCTTGGACAGAGTGGGCCAATAATACCCTTGCCTTAAGACCTTTAGGGCCAAGCTTTGCCCCCCCAGTGTGATCCCCGCAAAAGCCCCCATGCACTTCCTGCAGAATGGCCTTTGCTTCGCCTGGAAGAATACATCGTAGGAGAGGTAGGGAGTGCCCACGCCAGTATAGCACCTCGTCTACCACCGTATACCTTGGGGCCTGGTACAGTACCCGCCGCGCATCATTACGCCCTTCAGGTAGCTTCCCCTCGGCGAGATATTCAAGAATGGGGGTCATCCAGGTCGGCCTGGCATCGATCATCTTGACCTCCGCCCTGACTTCTTCTATACTTGGTTTCTCTAAGAATTCTACCAGCACTAACCCCAAAGCCTCCGTCTCCTCGGAGGTGGCGAGCTTGGCAAGAGCGTCTGCGTTAGAGTTCTGCTCCCGAGGTATCTGCTCGATTGAGCCTCGCCCAAATGCGGACAGCTCGACTTTTACCTTTGCCAGGTAGGCAGCCATCTTGGGTCCTCATGCTTGATATTCGCCCAGAACCTGGTTAACCACGAGCTGGGAGTCACTGAAGCACTGGACGGAGCTCGCCTTCAGCTCCTGGCTATTCTTAGCCCGGCCAGCAAAGCTTCGTATTCGACCTCGTTGTTGGAGGCCTTGAATCCGAATCTCAGCACTGAGTGGAATCTATGTCCTTTAGGGGATATCAGAATGATTCCAGCCCTGGAGCCATTCTCATTGGATGAGCCATCCATGAAGATCTTCCATGACGTCTAGGCCGAGGTGACCTGGTGTGAGTCTTCTACAGGATCCTCCCGGAATCCTGTGCATTCTGCCACAAAATCGGCCAGGGCCTAACTTTTTATAGCAGTTCGTGGAGTGTATAAAATCTCGAACTGACTGAGTTCGATAGCCCACTTTAACAAGCGTCCCGATGCTTATGGTTTTTGCAAAACCTGCCTTAAAGGCTGATCGGTCATGACGTGTATTGAGTGGGACTAGAAGTACGGCCTAAGCTTTCGGGAGGCCATGATAACGCAGAACGCCAATTTTTCCATCAACGGGTATCGGGATTCAGCTCCGAGGAGTCTTTTACTGATGTAATAGACAAGTTTCTGAACCCGGTCTTTTTCTCGGACCAATACGGCACTAGCTGCATCCTCTGTGACAGCTAGGTAGAGAAAAAGGGGCTCTCCTGCCTTTGGTTTGGATAATACGGGTGGCTCAGCCAGATGTGCCTTCAGGTCGAGGAAAGCATTTTCGCACTTTTCTGTCCATTCGAACTTCTTATTTCCTCGGAGCAGGTTGTAGAATGGCAAGCACTTATCGGTGGATTTTGAAATAAACCGATTGAGGGCTGCCACCCTTCCTGTCAGGCCTTGGACGTCTTTGCGCGACCTGGGTGAGGGAAGCTCGAGTAATGACCTGATCTTGTCGGGGTTTGCCTCGATTCCTCGGGTATTGACGATGAAACCCAGGAATTTTCCAGATGCAACTCCAAAAGTGCACTTCTGTGGATTAAGCCTCATGCCATACTCCCTTAGTATCTTGAAGCACTCCTCCAGGTCGGAAACATGGTTATCGGCAATCTTTGACTTAACCAGCATGTCATCAACGTACACTTCCATATTCTTCCCGATCTGGTTGGCGAACATTCTATTTACTAACCTCTGGTACGTAGCACCGGCGTTCTTCAGCCCGAATGGCATGACCTTGTAACAATAGACGTTAGTCGGGGTCATGAAGCTGGTGTGCTCCTGATTTGCCGGATTCATGGCAATTTGGTTGTCGCCTGAGTACGCGTCCATAAAGGACATGAGCTTGTGCCCAGCCGTGGCATCCACCAATTGGTCAATCCTCAGCAAGGGAAAACAATCTTTGGGGCAGGCTTTATTCAGGTCGGAGAAGTCAATGCAGGTCCGCCACTTCCCGTTGGGCTTCGGGACCAGCACGGGGTTGGCGACCCAAATCGGAAACTTGGCTTCATGGATAAAGTCGCATTTCTTGAGCCGGGCTACTTCTTCCTCTAAGGCCTCAGCCTGGGTTGTTCCCAGGCGCCTCTGCTTCTGGGACTTCGCAGGAACGCTCTTGTCCAGATGAAGGGTGTGCATGATGACATTTGGACTGATTCCCACCATGTCCTCATGTGACCACGCAAACACATCCAGGTTATCCTGTAGAAACTTAATCAGCTCCGCTTTCCTCTTGCTACAGAGGCTTTTCTCGAGCTTGACCATCCGTGAAGGGTTTTGTGTATCGATGCTTACTTCCTCGAGCTCTTCAATGGCCTGGAGCTCAGACTTATCCTCGCCTATTCGGGGGTCAATATCCTCACTTAAGACGATATTTTCCCCTTCGGCGCTTTGAGGTTTTTCAATCTCAGGATCAGCTAAAGGTTCCTGAGATTCCTCTCCTCCACCTTGGATGGCCATTGCTAGCTGCCCGGGTTTCGATTTTCCCTTCATGGAAATGTTGTAGCATTCCCTAGCGGTAAGCTGGTCGCCACGGACCGTGCATATTCCCGTGGAAGAAGGGAATTTCAGCGCGAGGTGGCGAACGGAGGTGATGGCCTCAAAAGCTATGAGTGTGGGTCGACCCAAAATAGCATTGTATGCAGCGGAGCAGTAGATGACCACAAACTCGAGGAGTTTGGAGATTGTCCGAGGTCCTTCTCCTAGGGTGATCACCAGCTCGATCGTTCCTATAGCCGCTGATCCTTCTCCCAAAAAACCATACAGCATTATGGAGGTTGCCTTTAGCTTGGTGACAGCTAAACCCATCTTCTCCAGCGTGGACCAGAATAGAAGGTTTACCAAGCTCCCATTATCGATCAACACCCTCCTAACCCTCCGATTAGCGAGCTGCACTGCTACGACCAGAGGGTCGTTATGAGGGAACTGGACATGGCCAGCATCTTCTTCTGTAAAAATGATTGGTTGCTTCTCCAATCGCTGTTGTTTTGGTAGACGCTGCTCTGGGATGAACTTTACCCCGTTATGCGCCTTGAGTTTGTTTACGTACCTCTTTTGGGCACCCCTGCTCGTGCCATCTAAATGCGGACCTCCCGAGATTGTGGATATCTCTCCTCCCATCACTGGAGGAGGGACGTCTTGATCCACCCGAGACTCGGGCTGACTGGCCGGGACCTCCGGAGCAGGTTGGCCTGTCGGAGCCCTGTTCCGCGCGTACTGAGCTAACGGGCCGGCTCTGATGAGATTTTCGATCTCATCTTTCAAATGCCTACAATCATCGGTATTGTGGCCAACGTCATTGTGGAAACGACCAAACTTGGAGGTGTCTCTCTTCCCCTTCTGGTGCTGTAACGGCTCCGGCTTCTTCTAGGGGAGGCGAGCAGAGTTCGCTAGGAAGATGTTCTCCCTAGAGTGGGTGAGCTCTGTATAAGTCGCGTAGACCGGCTTAAATTTGTCTACGGACTTATTCTTCTTTGGGTCGTTCCCCTTTTTCTTGCCTCCACCGAACTGGTTATTCTATGTAACGTCTGGGTCGCTGTCGCGACCTCCGTTCCCACTCCAGCGGGCTGCTTAGGGACCTGGCTGGTTCCTGCAGCTGAGGCTTGGGCCTCCTCCAAGTTGATCCATTCCTGGGCCCTATTTAGGAACTTGTTCACTGAGCTAACTCCCTTCCTTTGTATTTCGTTCCAGAGTCCCCCTCCGACGAGGATTCCAGTCCTCAAGGCCATGAGCTTGGAGCTATCATCTGCGTCTCTGGCCCAAGCAGCGACGTTCGCGAACTTGCTCAGGTAAGCCTTCAAAGGCTCGTCGGGCTGCTGCCTCACATTAGCCAGAGAGTCGGCCTTGACGCGGGTAGCTTGGGAGGCTCGGAATGCCCTTTTGAAGTCAGCAGAGAAAGTTTTCCAGGAGCTAATTGATTGTTTTTTGCTTTGTTTGAACCACTGCCTGGCTGGTCCAGTCAGTGTGGAGGGAAATATTAGACACCTCAGCTCAGGGCCAATGTTGTGGGCCATCATCAGGGTGTTGAACATCCCCAGATGATCCGACGGGTCTCCATCTCCGTTGAATTTGGACAGGTGCGGCATACGGAAACCAGGTGGGTAAGCCGTTGCTGCTATGCTGGGGGCGAAGAGTTCAAGCTCGTCCCCCGAATCATACTCGTCTTTCTCTTTCTCCGACAGGAGCTTCCTCATTAGCTCCTCCATCTGAGCCAGGCGCTCAAGGGTTTTGTCCTGATTTCCTTGGTTATTATGGGGCTGCTCGACAGCTCCGGATCCATTGTATACGTTTGGTGGGTTATTGCCCCTCCTATCTTGAGATAGGTTATTTGGGGCGTTCCCACCGTTACGCACCTCGGACAGGTCTCCCCCTGAGCGAGCATGGCTGCCACCTCCTACTGGTTCCTCCCTATGAGAGTTAAGGCGATCTCGCAGGTCGCCCCCCTGGGTGGTTTGAGGACTTTGTGCCGAGCTTAAACATTGACGCAGGTCTCCGCTAGAAAGGTCACTTCGGCGACTGCTGGTCCAGTAGCTCCCGTTAGAGAAGCTCGGAGTCCGCCTCTGGGGGTGAGGATCCGGGCTCCCTCTGGGCGCCCTACTACGTCGGGAAGGTCCTGAGGATGGCGGGTTTCTCCTGTTGCTTCCATAAGCTGGAATATCTCGGATGGGCCGAGGAGGAGACGGATATCTTATGGGTGACGGAGGATGCATGATCGGGGATGCAATCCTGGTTCCGTCAGGGCAGATCAAGTTAGGTGGGGGCCTTTCAGCCCTGCCAACCTGCGGGTCTCGCGCCTGGCGATCTGGACAAGGCACAGGATGGCTGGTGGGGACAGGCTGGTGCTGTGAGCCCTCCCCGGATCTCCTTCTGGAATTCCCTCGAGCCCTCCTAGGCGCGCTCGAGGCTGGTTGTGAACTGGGAGTTGAAGTTTGGACTGAGCGGCTATACTGTTGTTCGGCTCTAGGCATTCCTTCGAAGTTTGCCTATCGACGGTGCGATGAGGGAACAGAGTTAGGTGCCGACGGTCTGTCTGAGCGGCTAGGCCTGAACAGATTACCCCGGCGGGACTTATGAGTCTCGCCTTGCCTCTTTCCGACGTTAGCGTTGGTTGTAAGAGGGGGTAGTTGGGCGAACACCTCCTTAATCTGCTGACTAGCTTTCGCTAGTTGGCTCCTCAGCTGAGCGTTTTCCATTTCTACCGCAGTGTAAAAGTCTGGGTTTGGATTAGGTGGCTGGGGCGCCGAACTTCCAGTGTCATCTTGGCCCACCGGCTGTTTGCCTGGCCGCTGCTGGACCTCAGGAATTTGTTCACCGGAGATGGCGGCATGATGAGCCTCCTGCCCATCATGTTGTTCCGCCTCGTTACCGTGTCTTGATCGAGTGGTCACCATAGTTGGATGTTTGTGATAGCACCAATCTAACTAGCTCTCAATGAAAGCACCAAACTGTTGACGCGGTTCTTCGCCAACAGGTAATTAAGAAAATAAGAGGAAAGGATTAGTGCTTTTTCATGAACCGAAATAGATGAATGATCTTCTTATGGACTGGTGACACAAAATACGTTTTTTTAGGTGGTTCAAAGGTTAAAATCCTTCTACTCCACCAGTCAATATTATTGCTATATGCCTGGTATTCTTTAGGGTATTTCGTTATACAATAGAATCCAACCCTTTGCAACTCCCAGGGTCTCCATATTTATAGGAGAGGGCACCTGGGGGTTGGTAAAGGGGGGTCATCCCGTGACCTTCTTATCTATCATATCACTTCTGTGACATTCATGATTAATTCCTAAAACCTGACACATGAAGTGTGGTCTAATCAATAGGTAAGGGGGATAATGGGGCCGCACGGCCCAACCTAGTCGTGGGTGCCTAAATACGCACGTTCATGCTGCGTGTCCGAGAAGTCAGGAATATATCAGACACGTGATGTCTGATATATGCACGTTTACCTTGCATGGTTGACTTTACAAAAGGTCATAGCTTCCAACTCTAGCTCGTGGCACGAGCTGGATGCCTCCTCGACCTGCGGCCTTCACAGACCTGACTTGGTCCTTAGTAGTCTTGGTGAACCTTTTGGATACACGAGCTAACGAGGTAGGACCTGACGACATCAGCTCCAGTCATGGGGGATCCACGTGGCTGATATGATTTAGGCCGTATCTCAGCTCGCTAATAGCCCGTTGGAAAATTAGGGCGTAAACGTACAAATACATATATTGGATTTATGCTCGAATTCCAATGTACTCATGCACCGTTTGTTCGAAATATCCATGTCCAACTTCGTTAATGTCAAGGTCGGACCTTACTTTCACCATGTACTCGAAAGTACTTAATTGGCATGTAAGTTTAGTAGTTTAGTTATATCTTGCTTTTCTAGTCACTTTTTCTCATCCTCGAGTAACCCCTCGAGGTTGTGAGGTCGAAACTAATTTTTGCAAAATTTTCCAGCCTCGGGATCATCTTAATTTGTAGTTGGTTTATTTTTTATTCCAACTTTCTTGCTTGTCGATTAGTTCTAGCTGGTTTGTTCCAAACTAATTTGGCTCATGTTTGGTTTATAATCCATTCACTTATAAATTTTTTCAATCTGGTTAAGTCCAGACAGCTTTAGCTCGCGTGTTTGGTTATTACTCACTACACTTTTAGTTCGCGTTAACATAAAATTTTATGTCAGGTTAATGATCCAGACATTTTTATTTTATGTCAGGTTCGCCATTTGTCGTTGGGTTTTGGGACCAACACTGGATTGGCAATCCAATTAGGATAAAAGGCATCTCGTATGAGTTGATTTGCCTTTAACCTATCGACCTCCTCCTTGAGAGCCTTCTTTCTATCATCATCCAGGAGTCTTCGTTTTTGCTGCTTCGGGGGGAAGCTTTTGTCAATATTGAGCGCATGGCTCATGACATTTGGATTGATTCCTACCATGTCTGAGTGCGACCATGCAAACACATCCTGGTTTTCTCTCAAGAAGCAAATTAATTGTTATCTTACCTTTTCAGAAAGGTTCTTACCCACCTTCACCACCTTTGTAACATCTACTGTGTACACCCTAATTTTCCCATGGGCTATTAGCGAGCTGAGATACGGCCAAAATCATATCAGCCACGCAGATCCCCCATGACCAGAGCTGCTGTCGTCAGGTCCTACCTCGTTAGCTCGGGTATCCAAAGGGTTCACCAAGATTACTTAAGGACTGAGTCTGGACTCTGAAGGCCACAGGTCGAGGAAAGCATCTAGCTCGTGGTATGAGCTAGAGTTGGAGGCTGTGACCTTTTGTAAAGTCAACCACGCAAGGTAAATGTGCATATATCAGACATCACGTGTCTGATATATCCCTGACTTCTCAAACACGCAGCATGAACGTGCGTATTCAGGTACCCACGACTGGGTTGGGTCGTGCGGCCCATTATCCCCCTTACCTATTGATTAGACCACACTTCATGTGTCAAGTTTTAGGAATTAATCATGAATGTCACAGAAGTGACATGATAGGTAAGAAGGTCACGGGATGACCTTCTTACCAACTCCCAGGTGCCCTCTCCTATAAATATGGAGACCCTGGGAGTTGCAAAGGGTTGGATTCTATTGTGTAAGGAAATACCCTGTAAAAGAATACCAAGCATATAGCAATAATATTGGCTGGTGGAGTAGAAGGATTTTAACCTTTGAACCACCTAAAAAACGTAATTGTGTCACCAGTCCATTTACAAAGATCATTCATCTATTTCGGTTCATCGTTATGCACTAATCCCTTCCTCTTATTTTCTTAATTACCTGTTGGCGAAGAACCGCGTCAACATACTGCATCGAGCTTTACTTCCTCAAGCTCTTCCAAAGGTTCGAGATCGGCCCTCTCATCTACCTTGGGATCGATCTCCTCATCAATTTCTAAAATGACTCCATTTATTTCTTGGATAACCATTAGAGCTTGCACACTTTTTTGACTTTTTCCTCTTATGGAAATGTTGTAGCACTCCCTTCCTGCGAGCTGGTCTCCCTTCAGCATCCCAATGCCACTAGAGGTCGGGAACTTGATGGTCAAGTGCCTAACAGACGACACTACCCCCAGCCCAATCAGGGCGAGTCTCCCAAGCAGTACGTTGTAGGCTGATGGGAGGTCCACCACGACAAACTCCATCATCTTGGTTACTAAGACTGGATAGTCTTTCAAGGTTATAGGGAGTTCGATGGATCTCATACAGGCAATCCCTTCTCCTGAAAACCCGTACAACGTTGTTGCACATGCTTTCAAATCGTGAAGTGCGAGTCCCATCTTTTCTAGAGTGGCTTTGTAAAGGATATTCACTGAGCTCCCGTTATCAATCAGGACTCGGCGTACCCTCTTGTTCGCGATCTGGAGAGTAATGATCAGGGGATCGTTATGAGGAAATTGAACATGCACCGCGTCTTCTTTGGTAAATGTTATGGGCTGAGTCTCAACCCTCTGTTGTTTTGGAGCTCGCGGCTCAGGTTCGTAAGGAGAATTGTCTCCGGTCTTGAGCTCGTTTACATATCTTTTTTGGGTGTTCTTGCCCAAACCTGCGATATGAGGTCCCCCCGAGATGGTTACTACATCCTCTCCATCAATCGGAGGGGGTCTCTCATGCTCCCGAGCTTGTGAGTTATTGTGTTGGGCAGGCTGCGCAGTTGCTGCCCTCTGACTTGTTGATGCTTGATTGGGATTTCTGTTTTTGACGTATTGACCGAAATATCCCCTCGAGATCAAACCTTCGATCTCGTCCTTTAATTGGCGACACTCGTCGGTTGTGTGTCCAATGTCTCTATGGAATCTACAATATTTATTTGAGTCCCTTTTCACCTTCTGATTCCTCATGGGGTCAGGTCGTCTGAACGGGACCTAGTTTTCATTGGCCAGGTAAATACTCTCCCAAGACTCATTGAGCTCCATATACACCTTGTACACAGAGAAGTATTTATCCCCTTTCTTCTTTTTACCTCCATCAGCCTCGAGCTTATTCCCTTTATTCTTCTTTCTTTTAGAAGGGTTATCCCCAGAGGGTTTTGAAGTTGACGGGGTCGTCGAGGTCGAGGCAGAGTTCACGTTTGTCGTTGTAGTTAAGGCGGAGAGGTCAGGTTCAGTGCTAACCTCGCCTCTTCTACATTGACAAATCTTTGGGCCCTCCGATTGAACTCAGTTAGTGACCTGATAGGTTTCCTTTGTAAATCTTCCCAAAGGGGACTTCCTGGCAAAATACCTACCCTAACGGCCATCAGGTGGTCGCTATCGTCGACATTCTGATCTTGGGCCACTTCTAGGTTAAACCTCACGAGGTAACTCTTTAATGACTCATCTTGCTATTTTTGGGCATTGGTTAAGCTGAGGCCTCCAGCCTGATGCCAACCACAACCTTAAATTGCTTCTTAAAGTCCCTAGCTAATTGATCTCAGGATGAGATCGAATGTCTTCTAAACTTATCAAACTAGTTTTTTGCTAGTCTTGTAAGTGTGGCTGGAAACATCATATATCTGAGCTCGTAGCCAACATTGCTGACTCGCATGATGGTGTTGAAGGTACTCAGATGACTATACGGGTCTGAGTTTCCATCAAATGGTGGGACATGGGGTATTCTAAATCCCTGAGGAAACGGAGTGCTGGAGATATGCGGGGCAAAAGGCTCAAGCTCCTCATCGGACTCTTCAGCCTTGTCCCATTGGGGGCCAAGCTTGGACCTGAGGGGGTTGGTTATCGTTAAAAAAACTCCAACTCCCTGTCTTGGTATAGGGTTATATGCTGGCTGTTTACGGCCATTCAGATGGTCACGCAGATTAGGGTTCAAGGGATTATCTCGCCCTTGATTATGGTTTAGATGATCCCGCAGATCAAGGTGATTCCCTCGATTCCATGTATGCCTCAGCTTAGTGTTATAAATGCTTAAAGACCGAGTGTAGTCCGAGCTTTCACTTACATAACTTGTAGCCCTCTCTGGAGGCGTGGCTCGGTGATTACGAGGTGGGTCCCCTGCTAGCCTTCTCAATCCCACAGTTTGTGATCTTGACATTTGGCTTCCCGAAGGCTGAGGAGCTTTGCAATCTTGGGTAGCCTCCCATTCGTTCCCCTGTCCAGGCCTGGCCTATCGGTTTCCATCTTGACTGACGTTGTGGTGCAGGTCGTGGGACCTCTCGGACTGGCGAGAGGTGTCTTATTGGTGATGGCGGATGCCTTATGGGCGATGGTGGTTGTAGCATCCCGAATTGGCTAATAAGGCTTGGGGCCTTGATTAGCGTGCCTGGAGGGCAATAAGTGAATTATGGTTATAATATGTGAATATGTGATTAGATATGCATGTTTAGTTGAATTAAATATGCATGCGGGCCCCGTTTGGATATTAGGGGCATGTTTGTAAATTTTAGCCCGTTGAGGGCATAAATGTGATAAATGAGATAAATGTGATATGCTTGTGATATATCTGTATAGCACGATCCGGGACAGTCCTAGGGAGCCGTTAGCCAGGAGGTCACAACGGGATTGAATATCTGACTCGGGACGAGTCGAGGGGTATTCCGGGTATTAGATGTTTTGTGGGGTTATTCGGTTATGGAAATAAATATTTGGAGATATATTCGAGGTTAGAATGTTTAGGAGGGAATATTGGGGAAATTTACCATTTTGCCCTCGGGGACATTTTTGGCACCCCGAGCCTTGAGGTAACCTTAAAGACCTAAGTTAAATAAAACAAAAGAAAGGAAACACTCAGAGACTTTTAGAAACCGACCCAAAGATACTCTTCTCTCTCTTTATGTTCTCTAAGTCTTGGCAAGGGAAAATTGTGGTGGAAACTTAATCAAACTAAGGATTTAAGCTGGGAGTTGGGGAAATCAAGGCTTGGAGAAGATTATAAACAGTTGGGGGTCGAAACCATTCTTGAGGTAAATATCTAAGCTTGAACCTTGTTTAATTTCCTTCTGTTTTTGTTAAAGTTTGAGGGGTTAAAGTTTAGATAATTGAACTTGAGTTATAATAGGATTTTGGTTGGTTTTTCTAGGCTTGTGTGCTGCTTAAAGTGTATTGGGGTGATTATGGGATTCAGTTATGTTGTTGGGGTGTGTTTTGAATGATTCCAGGGGAGTTAGATCGAAAAGTTTGCATGGAAATTCTGGGTTTCGGGTTTGCACTGCAGCCTTGTTCTTCAGCGCCGCGGCCTGCTTGCGTTTATAGGTTAGTGGCCTTCGAGGAAATTTCCCAGGCGCCGCGACACAAGGTTTGGGCGCCGCGGCCCTAGGCTGGCAGATGCAAGGCAAGTTTGCCTCTGTTTCGGGGCGCGGCGCGACGCTTAAGGAGGGTTGGGCCGCGACCCAAATGTGGATTTTTGGCAAATTGAGGGTTTTTAGCTCGGGAACTTGAACGTTAAGGCTCGGGAAGGTTCCTACTACCCAGTTTGGTAGAAACCAAGGTCCTGGAGGTTTGAATTATGACTCGAAACTATTTAATGGATTAGAACGTGATGGTTGATAATGGTTCATGTGTTGTGACTAGGATTTCTTCGAGGCTCGGGTTAGAGGACTGTGCTCGTGATTGTGGTGCTTGGGAAGCTCGGGACACAGGTAAGAAAACTGTTGTTCCCACAGAGCTTGTATGCAGGGCATGGCCCTATATGATTGTGTTGTAGGGTGTAGCCCTTTGATTGAGTTTATTCATGTTTGGTATTTGCTTTATTATGCTATGTATGCATATGTGTGAATGTTCTACAAGGGCCGGGAATGGCGCAGGCCGAGGTCGGCAAGGCCGAGAACGGCAAGGGGCCGAGAACGACGTTAGGCATGTGGAGTGCAAGGCCGAGTGTGGCAAGGGGCTGGGAGCACCGTTCAGCACGCGGAGTGCAAGTTGCCAGGGCGAGACCCTAAAGGATACCTGGGATATCCTTACGGTGTGGACCGCGAACCCAGGGCCTGGTAAAGCGCCTGGGACGGCATGGCCGTATGTGTATCGCCTATCGATGGCCGGTTTATATGCTAAGTGTTTGATATGCATATGTTATCTGCTTGTGTGGGTTTTCTTGCTGGGCTTTGGCTCACGAGTGCTCTGTGGTGCAGGTAAGGGCAAGGGGAAAGTCGACCAACCATGAGTACGGAGAGTGTGAAGCGGCGCGTACATGTTTGGCTTGCCTGGCTGCCACGGCCAGGGGTATTTTTGGGAGATGATTATACTGTACCTAGATTTTGTCGTTTAGCCGACTCCAATTATATTTTTGAGTTGTAAATATTTCTAAACAATATTTTGGGATCCCAAATGTTAAACGCTTTATGATTTTTAGTAATTGGAATTATTTTCAAAGTTTATGAGTCAGGTTTATGGTTTAATCAAACTTTTTCCTTAAAACCTCGATTAGCGAGTTAATTTCACGTTTTAAACTCACTTAGTAACGACTCTAAGGAAGTAGGGCGTTACAACTTGGTATTAGAGCGAGCCAAGGTTTAAGGTTTCTAGAGATTGACCGAACATGTACGCTCATTGTCAGTGACAAGCTCGACTCAGGGTTGGTTGGTATGATTGACTTAAATGCTTGAATATGTGTTTAAATGCCCTGTTTGCCTGTTTATTCCTTATAGAGCATGATTGTTATCCAAAAAACAGGCATGGGTGACGTGGCTGACGTTTTTAACACGTGGCTGGCACCTAGCAGAAGGTCTGTTCGACCATCGACTAGTGAGATTCCCCTGACGAAACATTTGAAGCTTATATACGACCCGCCTGGTCGTATACTCCATATATTTAGAGATAATTTTGTACAATTGTGATCATATCCGAGATTATCTCCCATGATCCATGATGATCCGATTATTTAGGAAAGAATATCTGTAACTAATTCGTGTAACCCTCCTTGAGCCTATAAATAAAGAGAAATAGCTCAAGGAAGGGACTTTTTGGCTGATTTAAGTTTACGCTTTGCAAGAGAATTAGAGTGATTATCTTACGATTGTATTATTCATCTTTCTCAGGTCTGTGAAACTCAGAGAACCCTAGTTCTTTGATCACTCCTTTGAGAACTGATATTAATAATAACTTAAGTGGACGTAGGTTATTACCAGTTCTTGGGGTCGAACCACTATAACTTTGTGTGTCGTTTATTGTTTTTTCCATTAAATCTATTTCAACACTTTACATCACATCAAGCATTTGACTCCGTGTCAGTTGACCAAATCGAGGGTCAACATTCTGGTGCTCTCGTTGAGAGCTTGAGACGAGATTGTTGAAGCATTAATGGCAAAAACAACAAAGAAGACTGGGCAGGCGGCTGGCGCTGTACCATCTCAACCTCCTCCTCCCCCAAACATGGCTGAAAATGAGCCACACTTGGAATTTGATGAGGAGGAACTGGACTCCGAGACGCTGAGAAATACCCTGGGGGTATTGCAAGATGAATTGGCCAATTTGAGGGACAGTCAAGAAAGTGTTGCAGAGATTATGGTGCGGTAGCAGCAAGAGATAGAGCATCGACGCCAAGAGCTAAGTGAAAGATAGGCGGAGATGGACTGTCGTCAGAGGGAGGCCATGACAGCCCTCGAAGCAGCCCTGCAGTTGGCTAGGAATCAGGCTGCACCTGCCTCACAGCCTGATTAACCCTCAAATGGGCCACCCCAAAAGGGTCCCAATCCTAGCCCTCCGATCCAGCCGACGAGCCTTCAAAGGCCCGAGCAGCCACCAATGCCTCAGGATGATGTCCCACCAAGGGATCCTGAGATGCAACCTCCATCCCAGGCTGGTCGCGGCAATCCCCCACTACCAAGGCAGAATAGGGTCGGGCAGCAGCCCCGTAGTCCTAGACGCCATAGGGGTGAAGGGCCGAACCCACCGAGCAGGGGACAACGTCCTTCTAGCAACAGAAGGAACTCAGAGATAAGCTTTGCGATCAGGGCCCCCCCACAGCATGATAATGCACTGGGACCTACCGACCAGCGCAAGCCTCCCCTTAACGCTCGGGAAGTTCCAGCCCGAGGAGGCAACCGAGGGGACAGTCGGTCCCACCATAGCCAATCTAGGTTCAGAGATGGCCATGGTTACAATGAGGCCGACTCAGGCAGAGGGAACGCCAGTCGGAGGAATGAAGAGAGAGGTGGAGGTAGAAGCCCACCACCTAGAGAAGACCAACAAGAGAGACGTAACGCTGGGGGGCAGCCTAGACAAAACAACGTCTCTAACAGGCTTGGAGCAAGCGAGCAACGACGAAGAGACGAAGATTTAAGGGATGTACTCAACGACCGCCGGGAACGGCATGACGAGTACATTCCCCCAGTAGCAGAGGCCCCGACGATCCCTGAAGCCGTGCAAGCCTAGATAGATGCCCTGAACCAAGCAGTGCAACAACTGGTCGGGGGAAGAACGTCTCACATCAAATATGACAGGAGAAGGGGCACTCCTTTCGTTCAGAGGATAGCTGTGGCAGAAACTCCCAGCAAGTTTAAAATGCCCACACTTCCGAACTTTGATGGGTATGGTGACCCGGTATCTCATGTCAACAAGTTTGAGATACAGAGGGACATTCAAAAAGTGTTCGAAGACGCTCGGTGCAGGATCTTTCCTGCAACACTTTCTGATGCTGCACAGGAGTTGTTTTTTAAATTCCCTCCTGCAAGTATTGTATCTTGGGAGATGTTCGTAAAGGAGTTTACGGACAATTCTATGCGGGTCGTGTGCACCCAACTGAGGCAAACCAGCTGGTTGAGATACACCAGCAAGAAGGAGAGCCACTGAAGGATTACATCTAGCGTTTTATGCGGGCAGCCACTGGAGCCAAAATAGTGGGAGATGAAGGCAAAATGATGGCCCTAACTGCAGGTGTTAGGCATCGTACGCCTCTGTGGAGTAGCCTCAGGAAGCATGGGGTTAAGATTACCCAAGAATTCTTGGATCTAGTTGATCTATACATTAAGCTCGAAGATGCCATTGCCAGCGAGGGAAAGCCCCCAGGCAAAGATAAGGGGACTGAAGACCCCGCCAAAGCCGCCAATGAGTCAAAACCCAACGGCAATGGTAAAGGCAACAGGAACGGCAATGGCAACAGCAAAAATGGGGGAAAGAGACCCCATAATGAACCTTCCACCTCCGAGAGTAAACGCGCTAAGGGCAACCGTTATGAGCCACAGTTCACTAACTACACTGCCCTTGTCGAGTCTCGAGCAGAGGTGTATCAGGCCACAAGTTCTAGTGTGCCTTATAAGAGACCCACTGCCATTCGAAAGGATATTTCAAAAAGAGATACCACTAAGTTTTGTCGTTGTCATAACGACTACGGACACGATACGAATGGGTGCAACCTGCTGAAAGATGAAATCGAGTTCCTTATTAGATAAGGACACTTGAGGAGATATGTACGGGCCTCGGGAACTTCCCAACGAGAGGCTCTAGGTGGCAACGATCAGGCGCCTGCATGCCAACGCTCACCACCTTTGCAGCTTGATCCCGTAGCTGGCACTTTACTCACCATCTGCGGCGGCCCGCACCTTGCGGGAAACAGCGGAAAGGCAAGGGAATGATATGCTCAGACGCTACGCCACGATCAGGACATCGAGATGATGACTGTGGAGGACTGGGCATCAAAGAAGGCTCAGTCAGAGGACGGTGAAATAACCTTCTCTGATAGCGACGCCCAACATGTCCGGTTTCCGCATTCCGATCTGATGGTCGTGGATGTTCAAATTGCCAACATGATGGTAAAGAGAGTGTTGGTCGATACAGGAAGTTCAGTTAACATCCTGTATAAATCTTCGCTGGAACGGATGAAGTTGTCCGTCAAGGACTTGGAGCCCTGCAACCAAACAATTTACGGCTTCTCTAGTGAGGGACTCGCTCCAACAAGGTCAATCAGACTTTCAATAACAGCAGGTACAACGCCCGCTACTAGGACATTACTCACTACTTTCATAGTAGTCAATTGTCCTTCAGCTTACAATGCTGTAATCGGAAGGCCCATACTAGTTGACCTTCGGGCCGTCACCTCAATATGGCACCTGACCATGAAATTCCCAACAGACGCAGGGGTAGGACGCGTGTTGGGAAATCAGAGGGAAGCAAGGGAGTGCTATAATGCCTCAATTACTAAGGCCAAGAAGGGAACGTCGAGGAGCACTCCCCCAGAGCGGTTGCAGATGGCCATTGATACATAAGCCCAATCAGGTGATGAAGTCACCAAATAGGGTGTTGCCCAAAGTGAGGATAGAGACTTAGATCCTCGCTTTGGGGATTTTGAGGAAGATGCTGGACCTGTCGAGGACCTAGAGGAGGTTCAGCTTGACGAAGAGTTTCCGGCCAGAGTAGTAAAGGTTGGTAAAAATTTGGAAGCAACAACAAAGCACGAACTGGTGGAATTTTTGAGAAAGAACCAGGAAGTTTTTGCCTGGTCACATAAAGACATGGCTGGGATAGATCCTGCAGTCATCAGCCATGTCCTGAACATCGACAAAAGCTTTCCACCTGTGCAACAGAAAAGAAGGCTGCTTGATAAAGACAGATCGAAAGCCTTAAAAGAAGAAGTTGAAAAACTGAAGGAGAATGGGTTCATCAGGGTGGCATTTTATCCATCGTGGGTCTCTAATCCAGTACTGGTTCCCAAGCCTAACGGAAAATGGTGAACCTGTGTGGATTTCACAGACCTTAATAAAGCCTGCCTAAAGGATTGCTTCCCACTCCCAAGGATCGACCAGCTGGTCGATGCAACCGCAGGACATGAGATCCTCTCTTTCATAGATGCATCCTCAGGATACAATTAGATCAGTATGCATCCTCTTGACGAGGATCACACTAGCTTTTGGACCGATACAGGGTTATACTGTTATAAAGTAATGCCCTTCAGACTGAAAAACGCTGGTGCGACTTACCAGGACTAGTTAACCACATGTTTAAGGAGTTGATTGGAGTAAACATGGAGGTATACGTGGACGACATGCTGGTAAAGTCAAAAAAGGCAGAAGGACATGTGAAGGATTTACAGGAGTGTTTCAATGTTTTGAATAAGTATGAAATGAAGCTAAATCCTCTCAAGTGTTCCTTTGGAGTAGGATCAGGGAAATTTTTGGGGTTCATTGTCAATTCGAGGGGAATTGAAGCCAACCCCGAAAAGATCAAAGCCCTGATCGATATCAAATCACCGGTGAAAATCAAAGATGTGCAAAGTTTGACTGGAAGGATTGCCGCACTCAATAGATTCATTTCAAAATTGACGGATAAATGCGTCCCATTCTTTAATCTACTTAGAGGCAACAAGAAGTTCGAGTGGACTGGAGACTGCGAGCAGGCTTTCCAGGCCTTAAAAGCCCACATGGCACAGCCTCCTGTCTTATCAAAGCCTATAGATGGAGAAACTTTGTTCATTTACCTGGCGATCACCGAATATGCTGCTAGTGCGGTGCTAGTAAGAGAAGAAGAAGGCGTACAAAAGGCAGTGTATTATGTAAGCAAAAGGTTAATCGGGGCCGAATTGAGGTATCCTCCAATCGAAAGATTAGCCTATTGCCTAATTTTGGCCTCAAGGAAGTTACGTCCTTACTTCCAAGCCCATCCCATCACAGTCTTAACTGACCAACCCCTTTGGCAAGTTCTACAAAAATGAGAGGCTGCTGGACGTCTGTGGAAATGGATAGTCGAACTCGGGCAGTTCAATATAACGTATTCACCGCGAGAAGCAGTAAAAGGACAAGTCTTGGTTGACTTCATCGCCGAATTTACTGAACTCCCAGACAACGAGCAGTGCGAAAAACCTAGTGCGCCTGAGCCCTAAGTTGAAGCTCCTTCGTGGAAGTTATTCACGGACGGATTGTCCAACGAATCTCACGCAGGAGCAGGAGTGATATTGATAACGCCAGAAGGGCATCGATTTCACCGCTTCAAACAATGAAGCCGAGTATGAAGCCCTACTCGCTGGGCTAAGGTTGGCCAAAGACATGAGCATAAAGGTACTGGATATTTACAGTGATTCACAGTTGGTAATGAATCAGGTCTTGGGGGAATATCAAGCACGGTGTCTGAAAATGGTGGCTTATCTGAACAAAACCAAAGATCTGTTGGTGCAATTTGAGAAATATACCCTCCAGCAAATACCCCGAGATCAAAATTCAAACGCAGATGCCTTAGCCTAACTCGCGAGTGCGAAAGATGCTGACACTTTAAATATAGTGCCAGTGGAGCGGCTACGCGAGCCGAGCATACGAGCAGATGAATCCAGTATGGAGGTACGGTTAGAAGATACATGGATGGCACCGTACTTGGAGTATCTCACGAGTGGTGCATGTGGATGCTCAATATTCTGCGCCCATAAAAGAACTAGGACAGGCGCTAAGGTCCCTCGGAGGCCCAAGTGCATACTTGAGCCACGAGGCGATCGAGCCGCCACCTTCTCGCAACGGCCTAGCAGGCCTAGGATCATGCTGCGCAAGGTGATCTCACGCACATAGGCTCACGCCCCATCACCTATAGGCTCGC
The DNA here is from genome assembly GCF_963169125.1 of Humulus lupulus. NCBI lineage: Eukaryota > Viridiplantae > Streptophyta > Magnoliopsida > Rosales > Cannabaceae > Humulus > Humulus lupulus. The sequence continues at coordinate 159,689,716 of NC_084802.1, read as the reverse complement.
GTCCAAGCCCGCATGGCCTCGCTGGAGTGCCCTCGGTGTCGCGCCCATGGCCTCGCTGGAGTGCCCACGGTGTCGCACCCGTGGCCTCGCTGAAGCGTCTCGGCGCCACGCCCGTGGCCTCGCTGGAGCCTCTCGGCGTCATGCCCATGGCCCCAAATATGGCCTCGCATGGCCTCGCCCAAGTAATATGGCCCCGCGTGGCCTCACATGGCCTCGCCAAGTATGGCCTCACCCAAGCATGGCCTCGCCCAAGCATAGCCTCACGTGGCCTCGCATGGCCTCGCCCAAGCATGGCCTCACGTGGCCTCAGCCAAGTGTGGCCTCACATGGCCTCGCCCAAGCATGGCCTCGCGAGAGGAGGGGGGGGGGGCCTCGTGAGCAGCTAGGGAGCCAAGTCACCAAGGGGGTCGCAAAGAGGGCATCTCGCTACGCATCCTTAGACATCCGTCAAGGCCACATGCCTATCAACCAGACTCGTGAGTGACCACGGAAGGCTTCAGGCATCTCGTGCCAAGGACCCAAGGTCTCCACCTCACGCCAGGACCATAACACACACCAAGGGTCCCATTCCTTACACCTTGAGACCCCTATGCTTAGAGGCTCCAGTATGAGTCGAATGGGATGTACTTGTACGACCTAGTACTGGGTACGGATACCAGTGCCAGTGGGACTGTTGGGATAAGAGTCATGGTCCGTACGTCTACGGCCAAAGGTCAGAGCCGACACCACTACCTCCTGCGCCACTATGCCTGCCACCACTCATTAGACATAGGTACAGACAAGTAGTGGAGGCATTCTCCTGACACCTGCTCCTGTACTGGATGTACGACCACAACCTCTGAAGCCACTCCCCTGACATAGTACTTATGTACCCCATGTTCTCCTGGACCACTATGTACCTAAGGCCATTAGAGCCTACTATAAAATGAACTCTAACTCCACCTGAAAGGGGGTTGGAAGTTTTACTGTAGCAAAGGCTTGAGAGTTAATGAAAGATTGATTGATTTCTCCATTGTTATTCTGTCATAATTCTTGAGTTATTGCTTTGATTTCTATAGCTTTTTTATTGACGATCCTAACTTGATAATTTCTTCCAACTCAACTCAGTTGACGAGTTCTCACCGTCAACAGTGCACTACCAGCAGATAGAGACAAAGCCAGGACTCTTTCGAGATAGGCTGCTAGGTACATACTGGTCGATGGTGTTCTATACTGAAGAGGATACTCCATGCCACTGCTCAGATGTATTATACCAGAAAAGGCTAAAGAATTGATGAAGGAGGTACATGAAGGCTTCTGTGGAGATCATGCTGGGGGGCAGAGCTTATTGAAGAAGATTCTGAGGCAGGGTTATTTCTGGTCGAATATGAACGAAGACTCGATGGAGTTTGTGCGAAAGTGTGATAAGTGTTAGAGGTTTTCCAAGATCCCACGCACAACTCCTAATGAGTTAAAGCAGATGCAAAGTCCGTGGCCCTTCGCAGTATGGGGTATAGATTTAATCGGGTCATTGCCAACTGGAAAAGGTGGAGTAAAATACGCAGTTGTAGCAGTCGACTACTTCACCAAATGGGCCGAAGCTGAGCCACTTGCTACCATAACGACGAAGAAAGTTCTTGACTTTGTCATCAAGAACATTGTTTGCCGATATGGATTGCCTCAGAAGATTGTCTCAGACAACTGCACCCAGTTCGACAGCGACCTATTCACAGACTTCTGCGAGAGGCATGGAATCATCAAGAGCTTTTCTTCAGTTGTGCATCCATAAGCAAATGGGCAAGTCGAAGCGGTAAATAAGACACTAAAGGATACCCTGAAGAAAAGGCTTGAGGAAGCTAAAGGAGCATGGCCAGAACAGCTGCCTGAAGTACTCTGGTCGTATAGAACTTCTCATCGAACAACAACAGGTCATACCCCGTTTTCCTTAGCATACGGGTATGAAGCTATGTTGCCAGTCGAGTTAGATCCGCCTTCTCATCGAAGAATCACATATGACCAAGACCAAAATAGCCAACTGTTGATGGAGTCCCTAGACTTGGTTGAGGAGAAACGAGAAAAAGCCCAACTCCGAGTAGCTGCATACCAGCAAAAAGTCGCCCGGTATTTTAACTCTAAAGTAAAAGAAAGAAAGTTCAGCATCGGAGACTTAGTACTTCGAAGAGTTTTCTTAAACACCCGCGACCTGGCTACTGGAGTACTCGACCAAACTGGGAAGAACCTTACCAGATTGAAGAAGTCCTTCATCTTGGCACATACAAACTTGCACGCTTAAATGGAGATCTCGTTCCGCGCTATTGGAATGGAGAACACTTGCGCAAGTATTATCAATAAACAGTCCTTCTTAAAGGACTGGCTTGTATTAATTTTTACTTTTACAAGTTTTGAAAAAGGGTTAGTCATGTTATATGGCTAATTGCTTATAAGTGTAAGATCTTTTAAAGATCACTCGTATAGACATGTTTAGTCCATTTAAATACGAGAATTATAAGGGACTATGTGCATCCAGTCATTCTTGCCAACTTTTGTAATTTTTTACAAGTATTTGTTCATTACGTGTGTTGTTTTGTTGTATTCTAAGTTTTACATTTTATACCGAGCAGCAATGTTCGTACAGGTCGTGGTCAAGGCAAGTGACCAAGGACCTAAAGCTCCTCAGTCACTTGGGGGGCATATAAGGTACATCGTTAGCAAAGCATACCAAGAGGTATGTAAACACATGAACAAAATAAGTGAAAGCATGCTACGGTACTTAAGTATTTTTCAAAATTTATATTTTGTTAAATCAAGCCAAAGTACTATGCTAAGTTCGGTCATGCGAACAGATGTTATAATAAAGCAGAAATATTATAATATCAAAGGGAATTCTTTTACACCGCAAGCAGTACTGCTTGGATATAATTGTCTTAAAGTAAAAGTAAAATAAGCTGCCCGTGCAGCAAAATCAAACCAAAGAAAAATCAGTCTTTACAGCATGACCCGTAGGTTGTATGTTTAAAGAAATATATATATAAAAAAAAATTAAGCTTGAGGAGCATTCTGATCGACCACGTCTCCTGCAGCCTCACTTTCCTCCACTTCGGCGGTCGGCGGAATGTCTGGGGAGGCAGGAATCCTGGCTTTCTCTTTAGCAGTCAGCCGAGCAGTGCAATAAGCTAGCTCAGCCTTCCTGGCGTCCTTTGGAAGGTAGTTGAAATTGGCACTTTGGTTGTGTTTCCAGAAATCATAGAAACACCGAAGTGTCGCGTTCTTGTACCTTTACAGGTCCTTGGCATTTGTAAGCTTGAGCTGTTCCACCTGGCTCATAAGGACAGCAATGGTCGTGTCCTTAGTAAGATGCTCCTCCTTAAGTTTTTTTGACTTTGCGCCAAGAGGTCCTGCTATCATCTTGATATTCATCCTTCTGCTTTCTGGTATTTTCCAGAGAAGCTTGCTTTTTTGCCATCTCCGTGACCAAGGAATCCTTTTACTGGGTGATCACCTCCCGCTCCCCATCGTGCCTAGCCTCCGCGGCTTGAAGCTCCTCGATAAGCTTCGCTCGGGATTGCTCGATGCTTGCACCCGCACGGGCACGAGCAGCAGTCATTGTCAGCATGACCTGCAATCACGGAAAAAGCAAGACCATGATCACAAAAAGAGAAAGAGTGCTTACACTGGCAACTTCATTGAGGGCCCTGTTGAGGATTTGGTCGACTCCCATGGATTCAGCTTCAGCCATGGCCTCCCTGCAACGATCATGCTTAAGGATATGGGCGAGGCGATCCTTAGCTGATCGCAGGGAGCAGCTCGAGAGTTTGGCCCCAGGGAGTTCGGCTTCCTGGGCCTGTTCGGTTGGAGCCGCAGGTGAAGGATTCATGGCCATGGAGGAGGGATTTCCTTCTCAGCAGAAGCAGGAGGTTGGGTAGACGGTTGGCCAGAGGGCCCATCCTTTGAAGGATCGGCTGCTCGATTCTTCTTGGCCAGGGGTACTTGGCTGGACTCACCATCGTGTTTCCTAGCCGATTTCCTCTTTCGAACCAGAGGAACCTCTTCCTCCTCCTGAGTGTTGTACAAGTCGAAAACGTTTGCGGATGCCATTTCTGCAGAAAGAGATAAATATGCAGACAGTAAACAAAAAGTAGATGACAAGTTATGGCACATCAGAAAAAAGATAAAGAAAATTACAAAGACCAATGCCCGAGCTATTACTACTTATCGCTACACTATTGACTCTACTAGTCATACACTCACTCTCTGACACGAAGAAGTCTGGCCCTAGATTTGGAGTATATGTAAAATTGCCATCCCCGTCAAATAAATGACAGGGAATTGGCAAGTTATCTAAGAGTGAAATAACAATACCATTTTCGCCTGAAGACTCGTCTAAGTCTATGGCAGTCTCGACTGCCTTTTGTTTTCCCTTCCCTAGAGGGGCAGAAGGCCTTTCTGCTGAGGGAGTGCTAGTAGGTTCCCTGATTGTAATCCCAGTCGGTGTCCGTCGAGGAGGAGACACTGGAGGTTGTTGCTCGGGAGTCCCCTCGGCAGTGGCACTAACCGCCGCGGGTTCCCTCTTATCCTGATGAGGGTCAGGAGGCCAGACAGCCTCAAGTTCTCTTTGGTGACCAGAGACTTGACCCTCTTCTCAGCATCTGTCATTCTAGCCAGCATGTTGGACCTCAACACCATGTCAGGTGTCGGGTTTGGTCGCAACCATGGGCCTGAAAGTCACAATATGCTTCAGAAAAGTATAAGGAAAATTACTGAGTAAAAATAGCGACTAGTGGAAAAGGGCATTTACCTCCTCGAGTGAAGGCCAAGTTATTTGCAGTCATGTCAGGCGTGAGGAAATACTCCTGACTGTATTTCCCCACGTTGGACATATGGGTGGTTTCACTCAGGAATGTGCGGTTCGTCTCCTGGTTACAAAAGTGAAAAAACCCCGTCTCGGACTGTTGGGGGTTGGACTTAAGGTCAAAAAGGTAATTGACCTCATGAGGAGTGGGCTCTGGCCATTTTTTAAGTTTATAAAGGATATAGAGTGTAGAAAGCATTCTATATCTGTTGGGGGTAATTTGGAAGGGGGCGACACGGAAGTAGTTCGCCACCCCCTGATAGAATGGATGAAGAGGAAGGGTAGCCCCCGCCTCTATGTGATACCTCGACCAGGCACTGTAAGCGCCTCCGGGCAAGTTAGCCCTCTCATCCGCAGTGGGGATCTTGAGATTTACCCAGTGAAGGGATACTTCCTGAGATAATTGGTAAGCATCCTGGGGGTTACTTGGCTAATGGGAGAAAGATACCACTCGATATCAGGAAGAATTGAATGCCGAGGGCAAGCCCTAACCTTGATGCGAGGGTCTGGGACAATGTTTTCTCGACCACTGGTCAAGGGAACCCCAACCTACGAATCAGGCTGAGCTAGAGAATTTGAAGTGTGGTCAGGCTGGCTGGAGATGGTTAGGGTCTGGAAGAAGAGAGTCTAGAGAACAGAATCTTGTGAATGCGCTGGGCAGGTTGTTCTTTGCCTTCAAGCAGTTGTGCGAGAAGATCGTCCTCGATCGGTCTTTCACCTCCCCACAAATCTGGCATTAAAATTTGCGAACAGAAAAAAGGGGAGGTGAGGATGAAGAGCTTAGAAAGTTGGTTAGAATAACGTTGTTCGTGTATAAAAGTCAAACTTTTATACAGCAGCATTCTAACGAAAACAAAATTTTCCACACAAACAGTTTGAAAAACAGATCAAAAAGTGAAAGCAAAAAGTTTTTTGAAAAAGCTTTTTCAACTCCAGTTAGGGCGGGAAAAACTCAGTTTTTCAACTAGCATAAAAATCGAATTTTTACTTCGATTTTACGTCCTAAATTTATGATCTCGACTGTCAAACTGGTTTACAACTCCTATATGGCAAAGATACACCATCCTATTTAGCATCACTAGATAAATCCCCTATTTTCATGCATCTCAATCAAAGAACACAGACAATATCAAAACCTAAAAGCTAACTCACAGCGACATGCACAATAAAAATAAAGAGTTGAAAAGTTCTGAAACTTACCGGAGCAAAGATTATGGAGGTTTGGAGAAATTCCGAGTGTAGGCGAGCGAACGGTTGGCGGTTCTTGGAACGTCAAAATGTGATCTTCAGAGAAAATGAAGGTTCTGATTTAGGGTTTCTTGATAGAGAAATAGCTTGCGTAAAAAGAAAAAGGAAGCTCTGGGGAGGCTATATATAATTTGTATGTGGCATGAAAAAAGAGGTAATCATCATTTTCCTCTTTTCAAAGCATGGGGAAGAGTGATAGCCGTCAATGGATTGCTTGGGAACCGAAAAGCCATGATTAGATAGGGGTAGGTCACTTTTTCCAAGAAGGCACGAACTACTCTGACAGATTTGGTGGGGTAATCGAAGAGTCGTTTTCCTTAAAGTTCATTTATTACTGGTCGTAATAAATAAACTTGGGGGGCAAATGTTATCCAAAAAATAGGCACGGGTGATGTGGCAGACGTTTTTAACACGTGGCTGACACCTGGCAGAAGGTCTGTTTGACCATCGACCAGTGAGATTCCCCTGACAAAACATTTGAAGCTTATATACGACCCGCCTGGTCGTATACTCCATATATTTAGAGATAATTTTGTACAATTGTGATCATATCCGAGATTATCTCCCATGATCCATGATGATCCGATTATTTAGGAAAGAATATATGTAACTAATTCATGTAACCCTCCTTGAGCCTATAAATAAAGTGAAATAGCTCAAGGAAGGGACTTTTTGGTTGATTTAAGTTTACGCTTTATAAGAGAATTAGAGCGATTATCTTACGATTGTATTATTCATCTTTCTCAGGTCTGTGAAACTCAGAGAACCCTAGTTCTTTGATCACTCCTTTGAGAACTGATATCAATAATAGCTTAAGTGGACGTAGGTCATTACCAGTTCTTGGGGCCGAACCACTATAACTTTGTGTGTCGTTTATTGTTTTTTCCATTAGATCTATTTCAACACTTTACATCACATCAAACATTTGACTCCGTGTCAGTTGACCAAATCAAGGGTCAATAATGATGAATGAGTTAACATATGCATGATGCTACGGCATGGCTCGTTGTATGTCATATGCTATCTGTATGTTATGTGGATTGTTGTTTGTGGTTGGCAACAGATGTTTACCGAAATGGAAGCAAGACTGCAACGAACTAAGGAAGAACTTCGACAGTTAAGATAGCAGGTCCCTCCACAGGTCACTGGGTTGCCAGTTCAGCACGTTGTGGCACCAGTGCCGGTTCAACCTGTTGTGGAGAATAGATGGGAACCTTTATACGAGAGGTTCAGGAAGCAGCATCCTCCCACCTTTGAGGGTGGATCAGACCCACTGCGGGCAGAGCAGTGGATGAATATGATTTCCTCAATTCTGGGTTTTATGAGGGTTGAGGGGAATGAGAGGGTAGCTTGTGCTAGCTACATGTTCAGAGAGGATGCTCGCATCTGGTGGGATGTAGTGGTTCAGAGGAGAAATGTGACCATTATGACTTGGGAAGAGTTCAGGAACATATTCAACGAGAAATATTATTGTGTTACAGTCCAAGCTGCGAAGGTTGACGAGTTCATCAACCTGACTCAGAATCGGTTGAGCGTGACTGAGTATGCTTTAAGGTTTGACTGATTGGCAAAGTTTGCGCCAGATTTAGTGCCGGCTGATGCGGCAAGAAGAGACAGATTTATACGGGGATTGAACATTATGATCGCCCGTGATGTAAAGATCACCTTGGATCCAGAGACTACTACTTATGATCAGGTTGCAGACAAGGCCCTTATAGCTGAGGGGGCCGAGGATTAGATTTGGAAAGAGAGCACTGTTAGGCATGATGCCAGGAGGACGGTGCCTCCTTTTATTGGATCTAGTCGGGGGAGTGGCTCTAGTGAGCAGAAGAGGAAGGCCCCTGATTCCTCTGTTCCTCTCTGTTCTGATAGGAGGGCACGGGGTGCTTCTAGTGGCCATCAGGGCGAAGGTGACAATTGGAGGAGTTTTCCATTGTGTCCTCGGTGCCGGTGACGTCATCAGGGAGAGTGCAGGATTAAGGCCTACTTTATCTGTGGGAGTGCCAATCATCTGAAGAAGGACTGCCCACAAGCCAGGAAAGAGAAGCTGAAGCAGTGCGACAGTCTCGCTCCTGCCAGGGTATTCACTTTGACTCAGACTGAGGTGAAGGCTAGCCCCTCGGTTGTGACAGGTCAAATTTCTAGTGCTGGTTCTTCTTATACTGCATTGTTTGATTTGGGAGCTACTAATTCGTTTGTGTCTTCTAGAGTGATAGATCAGCTGGGTAGACCTAGTGTTTTGTATACTAGGGGTTTTCAGACTTTATTGCTGACTGGGGAACTGGTAGTCTCTAGGAGATGGATTAGAGCTTTACCAGTAAAGGTAGATGGTAGGGAGTTGTTTGCTGATCTGATTGAGCTTGCAATGGATGATTTCGATATAATCCTAGGGATGGATTGGCTATCAAAGTATGGGGCGACGATTGACTGCAAGCGCAGGAAGGTGACTTTTGAACCAGAAGGGGAGGTACCCTTTGTATTTGTGGGGATATCTAGTGGATCGCAGGTACCTATGATTTCAGCATTGAGGGCTAGGGACCTGATGCAGGAGGGTTGCATAGGATTCCTAGAGAATGTTGTGGATGCCTCTAGGGTTGTGTCAGTTGGACCGGGTGAGACCAGATTGGTATGTGAGTTTCCAAATTTATTTCCAGCAGATCTACCAGGGTTGTCGCTGCAACAGGAGATTGGCTTCATTATAGAGTTGGTGCCAGGGGCAGAGCCGGTATCTAGGACACCTTATAGAATGGCTCCGGCAGAGTTAAAGGAGTTGAAGATTCAGTTACAAGAGTTATTGGATTTGAGGTTCATCAGACCGAGTTTCTCGCCATGGGGTGCTCCAGTGCTGTTCGTCAAGAAGAAGGATGGATCTCTTAGGATGTGTATTGATTACAGGGAGCTGAACAAGTTAACCATCAAGAATAAGTATCCACTGCCCAGGATCGACGATTTATTTGACCAGCTACAGGGAAGGACAGTGTTTTCCAAGATTGATCTCCGGTCAAGTTACCACCAGTTAAGGATCAAAGAAGAGGACATACCAAAAACCGCTTTCCGCACAAGGTATGGACACTATGAATTTCTGGTTATGTCCTTTGGATTAACCAATGCCCCAGCAGCTTTTATGGATATGATGAACAAGGTTTTCAAGGACTATTTGGATAAGTTTGTGATTATGTTCATCGATGACATTTTGGTGTACTCTCAGTCAGAGACAGAGCATGAGCAGCATCTACGGTTGGTATTGCAATGGTTGAGGGAGCATAGTTATATGCTAAGTTCAGCAAATGCGAGTTCTGGTTACCACAAGTTTCATTTCTGGGCCATATCGTTAGTAAGGAGGGGATTCTCGTTGACCCAAGTAAGATTGAGGCAGTAAGAGATTGGCCTATACCGAGCAGTGTTCCTGAAGTGAGAAGTTTTCTAGGATTGGCGGGATATTATCGGCGGTTTGTTGAGGGGTTCTCCAGAGTAGCTACGCCGTTGACAGAGTTGACAAAGAAGAAGACAAGGTATGTCTGGACAGACAGATGTGAGAACAGTTTCAAAGAGTTGAAGCGGCAATTGATCACCGCGCCAGTGTTAAGTCTGCTGACAGATAATGAGAAGTCTGTGGTTTGTTGTGATGCTTCCAGACAGGGTTTAGGGTGTGTGCTGATGCAAGCTAGTAAGGTGATAGCCTATGCATCGAGATAGTTAAAGGAGTATGAGCAGAGATATCCCACGCATGATCTGGAGTTGGCAGCGGTGGTATTCGCACTTAAGATTTGGAGACATTATCCTTATGGTGAAAAGTGCGAGATATCCGACCATAAGAGTTTGAAGTATTTCTTTACTCAGAAGGATCTGAATATGCGCCAAAGACGGTGGCTGGAGTTGGTTAATGATTATGATTGTGATATCCTATACCATCCTGGGAAGACTAATGTAGTGGCTGATGCATAGAGTCGGAAAGGCCCAGGACAGTTGTTCAGTTCGAGAAAGATATCTGATAAGCTAGCTGAGGAGATGACTAGAGCGGGTATAGAGTTGGTGGTTGGCCGGTTAGCCAACATCACTCTTCAGTCTACACTCCTTGAAAGGATCAAGGAGGCACAGGGGAAAGATTCCCAGTTGAGAGGTCACAGAGAGAACATCTTAGTCGGAGCGGCTAAGGACTTTTCTATTTCAGAGATGGGGTTACTGAAGTACAAGGGTCAGATTTGTGTTCCGATGGATTCTGATATCCGGCGGGAGATTTAGATGAATCACATACCACTCCCTACTCCTTACATCTGGGTACGACAAAGATGTACCAAGATCTGAGAGCTTTGTATTGGTGGTCGGGCATGAAAAGGGATGTGGTGGATTATGTGGCTAAGTACTTAACTTGTCAGCAGGTCATGGCTGAACATCAGAGGCTAGCAGGATTGTTGCAACCTCTAGGGATTCCAGAATGGAAGTGGGAAGATATCACCATGGACTTCGTGGTTGGTTTGCCGAAGACCGTGGGTTAGCATGACTCGGTGTGGGTGATTGTGGATAGGTATACCAAGTCCGCCCACTTTTTGCCTGTCAGGATGACTTATACTGTGGAGCAGTATGTCGAGTTATATGTGAAGGAAATTTTTCGACTTCATGGGGCTTCGAGGTCGATAGTATCCGACAGGGACCCCACCTTCACCTCCAAGTTTTGGGAGAGTCTGCAGAAGGCTATGGGCACGCAGTTACGGTTCAGTACCACTTATCATCCTCAGACAGATGGACAGTCTGAGAGGATGATTCAGATATTGGAGGACATGCTACAAGCCTGTGTGTTAGATTTTGGGGGATCTTGGAGTAAGTATCTTCCTTTGATAGAGTTCTCGTACAACAATAGTTATCAGGCGACTATCGGAGTGGCTCCATATGAGATGTTGTATGGGAGGAAGTGCAGGTCACCTATCCATTGGGACGAGGTGGGTGAGAGAAGTTATTTGGGTCCTGAGATGGTTCAGAGGACCAATGAGGAGATTGAGAAGATTAGAGCGCGAATGCTCGCCTCCCAAAGTCGCCAGAAGAGTTACTCAGACTTGAAACGCAAGAGCGTGGAATTTCAGGTTGGTGACCATGTGTTTCTTAGGGTTTCACCTTTGAGGGGAGTAAAACGGTTTGGTGTTCGGGGCAAGCTGAGCCCTAGGTTTGTTGGCCCCTTCGAGATTCTGGAATAGGTTGGAGAGGTAGCCTACAGATTGGTGATGCCTCTGTAACACCCTAAGTTGCTAATAAGGTTTAGGACCTTGATTAGCGTGCCTGGAGGGCAATAAGTGAATTAATATGAAATATATGAATTTAAATGAGTATGTGATTAGAATGCATGTTTAGGTAGTATAAATATGCATGTGGGCCCCGGTTGCATGATAGGAGTAAATTAGTAATTTTAGCCCGTTGAGGGCATAAATGTGATAATTGTGTTATGTGATTTGTACCACGTGGGTGTGGTGATATTAATGTGATGCACGTGCCGAGACAGTCCTAGCGAGCTAGATAACTCAAAAGTCACAACGGGATTTTATACCCGGCTCGGGAGGAGCCTAGGGGTATTTTGGGGATTTTGTAGTTTAGTTCTTGTGAGATGATGGTAACTGGTAATTTGGTAACTTGTGTAACTGTTAGTAACCGCTGAGAGTAACAGGTTTTGATGGAGAAATGGTAGAATTGTAATGGATAAGAAGTGACAAAAGAGCCCTTGAGGTTTAGTTAGGAAAGGGATATTAAAGGAAGGGTAGAATGGTCATTAGGCAAGGATTTGGATTATTTCAGTTGAAGGAGAGGGGAATACGTATTACACTTGGTTATATTTTGGTTTATGCTGAATTTGGAAGAAAGAGCTAGACAGAAAGGGGAAAAAGAAGAAGGAAGCTGAATTTGAGCCCTAGGAGGAGAATTGGGAGATTTGAAGTAATCAAGATAAAGTTTGGTCCAAAATTGTTCTGAGGTAAGAACTGCTTTTGTTTTATTGAGTTTTAAGTTTGATTTTAGAAGGAAGAATGGAAATTCAAGGATAGTTATGACTGGTTTTGTGGGAATTCAGCTTGTGGGATTATAAGGCTTGCCTTGGAGCTGGGAGCAAGGAAGCTTAAGGTTAGATTCTCCATTCAAGGTAAGGATTCTGTGCAATTATAAAGGTTATTTCTGTTATGAGTTAGTGAATTTGAGGTGTGGTTTGGGTTTGGGTCTACGCTTTTAACTTCCTGGTTTGAGTTACTAAGGCATGAAACTCAAGAGTGGACTCTTGGGTGTGATTGAGTAATTGAGCTAGGTTATGATGTTTATAGGTTGTTGAAGGGTCTATTTGAGGTTTTGAACTGGTTTTGGGGCTTAGGTGTCAATTTGGGATGATTTGGGAGTGTTTTGGCTTAGGGAAACACAGGGGAAAAACCCAGATTTCTGGGTTCGCGAAGGAGCGCCGTGGCCCTGTTCTTGGGCGCCACGGTGCGGGCTGTTTCTGGGCAAGGGAAGGCTTTTTGACTTACTGGGCACCGCGGCCCTCTAGGGCAGTGCCGCCGCTATTTTCAGAGCATGGGATTTTGCAATTTTGAGCTTTTGCTCCGGGGGTTCGGGGAATGTTTCCAGCGTATTGTTTTAGGAATTTGGGGATTCCGAGAGTGTGGGATTGGTCTCGGGAAGTGGTTTTGGATTGGTTAATATTAAAGGATGTTTTATGTGTGTTGTGATTAGGTCTTTGGAGAGGCTCGGGTTAGAGGACCGTGCTCGCGGCTTTGGGGCATCGAAAGCTCGGAATACAGGTAAGAGAACTGTAGCACCCGTAGAGCAGGGCATGGGCCCATAGTTTTGTTGCAGGGCGCGGCCCTAGATTGTATTATTGCTAGAATGTAGCATTACATGAATGATTATGTATTTGATTGTTATTTGAGTATGCTAAATGTGGTAATAGCAGAATGAATGGAGAAGGGCCGGGAACGGCGAAGGGCCGAGAACGGCGAAGGCCGAGAATGGCAGTGAGGCCGGGAATACCACTGAGCACCCGGAGTGCTCGTGGTTAGGGTAAGACCCCAATGGATACATGGGATATCCTTACGGTGTAGACCGAGATCCCAGGCTTTGGTAACGCTTCTGGGATGGCATGGCCGTGTATGTGTTAGATTTTATGGACTGTCTGACTAGATATGAGCTATCTGCTGTAACAACTGTATATTATGCATATATTATGTACCGTTTGAGTTTTCTTGCTGGGCTTCGGCTCACGGGTGCTCTGTGTTGCAGGTAAGGGCAAAGAGAAAGTCAACTAGCCATGAGTACGGAGAGCGTGGGGGAGGCGCGTACATGTTTGGCCTGCCTGACTGCTTTGGTTGGGGATATTTTTGAGGAATGGCTGTAAAAAAATCCCTAGTTTTGATGGTTAATTACTTATAAACTTGTTTTGAGTTGTAAATATTTTATAAACTGAATTAAGGGATCCCAAATGTTAAACTCTTGAGCTTTTAATGAAATAGAGTACTTTTTAAAGATTACAGCCTGGACTTTCACTTAATCACACTTTTGTTTTAAAAACCTCGTTTAGCGAGTTGATTGCACATTTTAACCTCACTTAGTAACGGCTCTAAGGTAGTAGGGCATTATAGCCTCCATCCTTATCAGGGGTTCATGATGTGTTTTACGTATCCATGCTCTGGAAATATATATCAGATTCGTCTCATGCTCTAAGTTTTGAGAATTTGGAGCTGGATTAAGATTTGTCTTATGAGGAAAAGCCAGTTCAGATTCTTGACCAGAAGGATAAAGTCTTGCGAAGCAAGACCATCGCCTCGGTGAAAGTGATGTGGAGGAATAGCAAGGTTGAGGAGGCGAGATGGGAACTTGAATCAGAGATGCGGGAGTGGTATCCCGAGTTGTTCAGGTAATTTCGAGGACGGAACTTCTGTAAGGAGGGGATAGTTGTAGCATCCTGAATTTGCTAATAAGGCTTGGGGCCTTGATTAGCGTGCCTGAAGGGCAATAAGTGAATTATGGTTATAATATGTGAATATGTGATTAGAGATGCATGTTTAGTTGAATTAAATATGCATGCGGGCCCCGTTTGGATATTAGGGGCATGTTTGTAAATTTTAGCCCGTTGAGGGCATAAATGTGATAAATGAGATAAATGTGATATGCTTGTGATATATCTGTGTAGCACGATCCGGGATAGTCCTAGGGAGCCGTTAGCCAGGAGGTCACAACGGGGTTGAATATCTGACTCGGGACGAGTCGAGGGGTATTCCGGGTATTAGATGTTTTGTGGGGTTATTGGGTTATGGAAATAAATATTTGGAGATATATTCGAGGTTAGAATGTTTAGGAGGGAATATTGGGGAAATTTACCATTTTGCCCTCGGGGACGTTTTTGGCACCCCGAGGCTTGAGGTAACCTTAAAGACCTAAGTTAAATAAAACAAAAGAAAGGAAACACTCAGAGACTTTTAGAAACCGACCCAAAGATACTCTTCTCTCTCTTTATGTTCTCTAAGTCTTGGCAAGGGAAAATTGTGGTGGAAACTTAATCAAACTAAGGATTTAAGCTGGGAGTTGGGGAAATCAAGGCTTGGAGTAGATTATAAACAGTTGGGGGTCGAAACCATTCTTGAGGTAAGTATCTAAGCTTGAATCTTGTCTAATTTCCTTCTATTTTTGTTAAAGTTTAGATAATTGAACTTGAGTTATAATAGGATTTTGGTTGGTTTTTCTAGGCTTGTGTGCTGCTTAAAGTGTAATGGGGTGATTATGGGATTCAATTCTGTTGTTGGGGTGTGTTTTGAATGATTCCAGGGGAGTTAGCTCAAAAAGTTTGCATGGAAATTCTGGGTTTTGAGCTTGCACCGCGGCCCTGTTCTTCAGCGCCACGGCCTGCTTGCGTTTATAGGTTAGTGGCCTTCGAGGAAATTTCCCAGGTGCCGCGACACAAGGTTTGGGCGCCGCAGCCCTAGGCTGGCAGATGCAAGGCAAGTTTGCCTCTCTTTTGGGGCGTGGCGCGGCGCTTAAGGAGGGCTGGGCCGCAGCCCAAATGTGGATTTTTGGCAAAATGAGGGTTTTTAGCTCGGGAACTTGAATGTTAAGGCTCGGGAAGGTTCCTACTACCTAGTTTGGTAGAAACCAAGGTCCCGGAGGTTAGAATTATGACTCGAAACTATTTAATGGATTAGAACATGATGGTTGATTATGGTTCATGTGTTGTGACTAGGATTTCTTCAAGGCTCGGGTTAGAGGAATGTGCTCGTGATTGTGGTGCTTGGGAAGCTCGGGACACAGGTAAGAAAACTGTTGTTCCCACAGAGCTTGTATGCAGGGCCTGGCCCTATATGATTGTGTTGCAGGGCGTAGCCCTTTGATTGAGTTTATTCATGTTTGGTATTTTCTTTATTATGCTATGTATGCATATGTGTGAATGTTCTACAAGGGCCGGGAATGGCGCAGGCCGAGGTCGGCAAGGCCGGGAATGGCAAGGGGCCGAGAACGACATTAGGCACGTGGAGTGCAAGGCCGAGTGCGGCAAGGGGCCGGGAGCACCGTTCAGCACGCGGAGTGCGAGTTGCCAGGGAGACACCCTAAAGGATACCTGAGATATCCTTACGGTGTGGACCGCGAACCCAGGGCTTGGTAAAGCGCCTGGGACGGCATGGCTGTATGTGTATAGCTTATCGATGGCCGGTTTATATGCTAAGCGTTTGATATGCATATGTTATCTGCTTGTGTGGGTTTTCTTGCTGGGCTTCGGCTCACGAGTGCTCTGTGGTGCAGGTAAGGGCAAGAGGAAAGTCGACCAACCATGAGTACGGAGAGCGTGAAGCGGCGCGTACATGTTTGGCCTGCCTGGCTGCCAAGGCCAGGGGTATTTTTGGGAGATGATTGTACTGAACCTAGATTTTGTCGTTTACCCGACTCCAATTATATTTTTGAGTTGTAAATATTTCTAAACAATATTTTGGGATCCCAAATGTTAAACGCTTTATGATTTTTAGTAAATGGAATTATTTTCAAAGTTTATGACTCAGGTTTATGGTTTAATCACACTTTTGCCTTAAAACCTCGATTAGCGAGTTAATTGCACGTTTTAAACTCACTTAGTAACGGCTCTAAGGAAGTAGGGCGTTACAACTTGGTATTAGAGCGAGCCAAGGTTTAAGGTTTCTGGAGATTGACCGAACATGTACGCTCGCTGTCAGTGACAAGCTCGACTCAGGGTTGTTTGGTATGATTGAAGTAATGCTTGAATATGTGTTTAAATGCCCTGTTTGCCTGTTTATTCCTTATAGAGCATGATGAATGAGTTAACATATGCATGATGTTAGGGCATGGCCCGTTGTATGTTATATACTATCTGTATGTTGTGTGGATTGTTGTTTGTGGTTGGCAACAGATGTTTGCTGAAATGGAAGCAAGACCGCAACGAACTGAGGAAGAACTTCGACAGTTGAGACAGCAGGTCCCTCCACAGGTCACTAGGTTGCCAGTTCAGCACGTTGTGGCGCCAGTGCCGGTTCAACCTGTTGTGGAGAACAGGTGGGAACCTTTATACGAGAGGTTCAGGAAGTAGCATCCTCCCACCTTTGAGGGTGGATCAGACCCACTGCGGGCAGAGCAGTGGATGAATATGATTTCCTCAATTCTGGATTTTATGAGGGTTGAGGGGAGTGAGAGGGTAGCTTGTGCTAGCTACATGTTCAGAGAGGATGCTCGCATCTGGTGGGATGTAGTGGTTCAGAGAAGGAATGTGACCATCTGATTAAACAGACATCTTGTTTAATGGCTCTGAATGAAAGCACCAAACTGTTGACGCTGTTTTTCGTCAACTTAGAAATGAAGAGCGATTAAACGAAATAACAGAAGAGACAAATAATAAAAGACACGATTTTTACGTGGTTCAGCAGTTAAAATCTACCTAGTCCACGAGTCGGTGTTATTCAATTTTTGGAATACTCTCAAAGCTTTTCTGGAAGCAATTTTACAAAGTCTTCCCCATACCAATTTCTCTCTCCACAAATGAATTGTTCCACGCTATTTATAGAGTGGTTTGCAGAATATCTCCCCTCACATTTCAGGGAATTATTATTCAAATCACAAATTAAATATAATTAAATGCATATAATTATACAATAAGCGTATAAATCCCATGATATTCGGGATTTTACAACATATTACAACCAATCCCTTATATATATGGATTTTAAAATAGTAACTTTGTTCACACTGGGCTATCGACCTCGAATAATCGAATGCCTTCCAGATCGACCGACTGTCAGTAGCTCGCTACCTTGATTCACCTTGGTCTTAATAAGAGATTTTATTGAGATCACACCTTCCTGAGCTCACAACGTCTGGGCTCGAGCCGTCTTGTCTGATGACAAAAATTAAACTAGGAGATTTATAAAAGTGTTGAACCCCTGTCATTGTAACTTCAAGCTCGACTTGTAACCTCAGAACACCTTCGAGATCACGTAGCTCTGAGCTGACCGATCCTGGTGTCATTGTTTTAGTACTCAGTGAGGCCGTCCTTGACTTTCTCATTAATGCTGATTGTATGATGAATTTGCTTATTTTGAGCTTACACCTTACGAGCCTTCGCTTCGAGATCAAAAATTCTATTCTCGAATTTTGGGTGTAACACCTATAATTATCACATAATTATTTCCTTGCCCTCAAAAATTAATTAATTTGCAATTAAGTCCTTCTCTCTACAAATCTTTCTTTTGACATCCATACCCTTGACAGTGTAGGACAGAGGTGATATGGGGACCATGGACCTATAATACGAAGCTCCAATAAACCAAATTATTAATTGAACCCTTTAATCCAATAATTTTATTTATTAATTACATAATTACTCCACTATAAATATGGAATTGCAATCTAAGTATTTATAGAATTATATTTAAAGAGTTTTCTCTTATAGTCCATTGATATAATCAATAAATGTAGTTCTGTCCTCCATTTATTGGTTTGCTAATTAGAGTTGGTCAAGATTACCGTTTTACCCTTCTAATTACCTCTTGATCCTTAAGTACCATTAATTCACTAGGGAATAATTAATCTATAATCAAATTATAGATTTGAGCTCAATAACTATTTAGTTCCAGAATTAGCCCTTAAGGGAACCAATATTCAATTCGTTAGGAAAGTATGGATTCCATTATTGTAATTCATGTTCCCAGCCATTCATGATATTGAACCTCCAAAACAAAAGTCATTAATCTCATTATACTAAGAAACCTTAACGAGTGAATCAAAATATCCAATAAACACAAACATGAGTTCATGAATACTCAGAATTTAGAATGATCTACAAATGATCATCTATTATGATAAGAATCAAATCTTTATGTCAAACGGCAAGTTTATAAAGATAATTAACTCTTATCGGTCATGTCATATATAATCTCTATTATATATAACACATTTACTAAGATGTCTATCCACATCAGTAATCTGAATCTGGATCACTTGCATCCCGTATGCTGAGTAAACTGCACTAGTAACTATTCATTAATGATTCCATACTTTAATATGTTACTAACTATTTTATTCATTATATATGATCTTAATTCTCTTGTACTAATACAAGATCATATTCTCATGAATGAATAAGGAATTTTCTTGATATTATCATATAATTATTTCAAACAATAAGTATAATATTCAAATATAATAAAATTGTTCTTTTATTTAATTCAATAAAATGTCTTTACATGCTTTTAGGGAATTAATCCTAACACTGTTATCATACATAACTATACAAATTCTAAGGTCATAATCATAAACTAACATTGCATAATCATAATAGCTATAAACGAATCAATCAAGTATAGATAAAGTGCTTATAAAGTTCGGGCATCCGAGCCCTTCGAACATCACTTAGGTCTGTCATACTGTTTTGGACATCACTTAGGCCCGTCATACAATCTTGGACATCACTTAGGTCCAGCCACACTTATCTTATTGTACCTGAAACGTTAGGGTCATAACATTCACTTAAGATCATAATCTAATTCTATCTAATTTTCCTTACCTTGATAGTGGTGAAAAGATGAGAATGATTGTGCTACAATCTTAAGAGCTTTTAGAACTATGATGCCCAAAATATACCCTGATCACAAAACCACAACACTAGAATTAGATTCTAAATAATATATTGTAAATTGAACACTAAACCTTAACAAAACATAATTTCCAACCCTAGTCGACCACTATGAGTAACCCAAGTCTTGTAGAAAGTTGGTGCTTGAAACTTAATCACTGTGGAAAATGGGACAAAGGTTTGAAAAGAAACACAATATAGTCTACTAGGTTTAGGGTTTCGACTTTGTGTAGTTTTGAGAGATGAGATAGGGTTTTGAAATCAATATGAGTATTTGGGTCTTGAGAGTTTCGATCTTGTGTGGAAGTAAAGATATAGGAAACTTTGATGAGAGATGAGAGCTTGAGAGCTATTGTGAGAAAATGAAGAGCACAAAGGGTCTATTTATAAGGTTAGAGTCCTAACTTCTCTCCTAATTGTACTCCAACCACTTTCAATTTGAAATTCAAATAAAATGAATTCATAACCTCTAGAGAGAATATCTCTGCATTATCTTATTAATATTTTGATTAGATAATTGATGAATAATCTAACCATCACCTAGGAAAGAATCTCTCAACCTCTAACTACTTTTCCCTTTCTCTCTCTTCCACGCCATCTCCCTCTCTCTCTCTCTCTAAATTTCTAGAGATAGAAAATTACCTTTCCTAAAAATCTCGTAACTCTAGACCTACCTATAGTAAAATCGACATAACTGGAGTTGTAAGAGTTTGATTTGGACTTGGTACAGTTGGAAAGATAATTCAATTATCTACAACTTTCTAGAAATACTATTTTTCCAAAATCGTAATATAACTTGGTCAAAATTGGGTCCCAAGTTACAACACCCTAAAGTTGTGAAAAATCCATTTAATTATCTAATTCACCTAACCATAAGGATAAAATATCAACCTAATCCACAAATATCTTAACCAACCATAACTAATAACCCATAAAGATAAAATAACAATCTAATCCACAAATATGTTAACCAACCATAACTAATAACCTATAAAGATAAAATAACAACCTAATCCATAAATATCTTAAACAACCATAACTAATAACAAACTCTAATTCTCTAAGATGCTTTCGATTCTACTAAGCCCAAAATCTTATTGGCCTCTATGTAGACTCAATCCATCTTCATAATAATTTTTAATAATACTATAATTAATTTCTTCTTATGCAATCACCTTTTTTCCACTAACAAGGCTACTAATATCATAAAAAATTAATAACAAAATAGTAGCTAAAACAAAAATCAGGTTTTATAGCTGCCAACTCAAGGTCATGTGTAGGATATCTCTTGTAACATTATGAATTTACAAATAACGCTTAGTGCCTTGATTAGCGTGTTAAGAGGGCAATAACTGATTTAATTATGTTAATACGTGGATTAAATGATTATGTGATTAGAAATGCATGTTTAGGTGAATTAAATATGCATGTGAGCCCATTCTGGTTAATAGGGGCATAATTGTAATTTTGGCCAGTTGAGGGCATAAATGTGAATTATATGCATGTTGTGCTTTTTACCACAAGATTGTGGTGATATATTTGTAATGTGTGACCTGAGACGGTCTTAGGGAGAGGAATAGCAAAATAGCCACAACGAGGTCGAAAACCCAGCTTGGGGGAGCCTAGGGGTATTTTGGGAACATAGCACGTGTTCGGGATTTACTGGGTAACGGGTAGTGATTTAGCAATCATTTGGGTATGTCAGGGATTTAATAGGGAACTGTAGGAATACTCGAGGAATTAGCGGGATATGGAAAATGACGGGTTTGCCCTTGGTGACATTAAAGGATTAAGGATATACTTAGGGGCATTTTTGGACTTTGGCACTGAGGATAGACTCAAGCCAAACATGATTCTAGAACTAAGGGGAAACAAAAAAAACCAGAATGCATATGAGCCTATTCTGGTTAATAGGGGCATAATTGTAATTTTGGCCAGTTGAGGGCATAAATGTGAATTATATGCATGTTGTGCTTTTTACCACAAGATTGTGGTGATATATTTGTGATGTGTGATCCGAGACGGTCCTAGGGAGAGGAATAGCAAAATAGCCACAACGGGGTCGAAAACCCAGCTCGGGGGAGCCTAGGGGTATTTTGGGAACATAGCACGTGTTTGGGATTTACCGGGTAACGGGTAGTGATTTAGCAATCATTTGGGCATGTCATGGATTTAATAGGGAATTGTAGGAATACTCGAGGAATTAGCGGGATATGGAAAATGAAGGGTTTGCCCTTGGTGGCATTAAAGGATTAAGGATATACTTAGGGGCATTTTTGGACTTTGCCAGCTGAGGATAGACTCAAGCCAAACATGATTCTAGAATTAAGGGGGAAAGAAAACAGAAACATAAACCTCAACTCAGCTTTCTCTCTCCCTCACGTCTCTCTCTCTCTCTCAAGGCTAAGGAGGATTTTTGCTGGATTCAAGACGGAAGGCTTAGAATTCAAAGGGATTGGAGCTAGAGGTGATTGGAATTAGCTCAAGGCCGAAATTATCACAAAGGTAAGGGTTTATACTGGTTTGAGATTAATTTTTTGGCTGTAGTTAGGAGTTTGTTCTTAAGGTTTAAGCTTGGTTTGGTTTTTAAGTTTTGATGGGATTATGAGCTGGTTCTTGAAGTGTTTTTACTGACTAAGTTGCCTAGACATGAATTCTAGGTTTAATTCATAGTATAGGGGTTGAATTGGGTGTGATTTGGTAAGTTGGACTGAGGGAAAACGTAGTGGAAATGCATGGATTTCTAGGTTTTGGGTCTTGAGCCGCGGCCCTGTTCTTCAGGTGTCGTGGCTCGTATGAACTCAGAGGCTTAGGAGCCTCGGATTTTTTGCCCAGGCACCGCGGTGCAGGCTAAGGCGCATTGCGGCCCGTGTTCCCTTGGCAAGAGCCCAAGGCTCTTTGAACTGTAGTGGGTTGCGACCCTAGGGGGCGGGCCTCAGCTCAAATTAGGGGAAGTGGTCTATGTTGGGTTTTAAGATCGGGAACCCAAATGTTAGGACTCGAGAAGGATTCTACTACCCGACTTAGTAGAATTTGAGGTCCCAAAGGCTAGTATTTTAATCCAAAGTTCTTCATTGGCTAAGGAATTGATGGATGGCCATTTATTAATGCGTTGTGACTAGGTTTTACGTCAAGGCTCGGATTTAGGGGATCGTGCTCGGGATTGTAGTAATCAATCAGCTAGGGACACAGGTAAGAAAACTGTTTGTTCCCGTAGAGTAGGGCATGGCCCGATTATCTGTGTTGAATGCTTTATGTGAATGTTTATGACTTGTTGTGCAATGTCGTGTGATTGTGAATGAATGATAAAGGCTGGGAACGACAAAGGGTCGGGAACGACAATGGCCGAGAACGGCAAAGGCCGAGAATGGCGAAGGTTGAGAACGACGAAGGTCAAGAACGGTGAAGGCCGAGAACAACAAAGGCCGGGAATTGCGAAGGCATGCTGAATGCAGGCCACTAGGGCGAGACCCTTTAAGGGTGTTGTATTCACCCGCTCGGGATATGTTGTAATAGTTGATTTTGTCGCTTAGGTCGATAGTATCTACACTTTTGAGTTGTAAAACATTTTTGAAACAGTATTTTGGGATCCCAATGTATAACTTCTATGATTTTAATGAATGTCCAAATTATTTATAATTAATGTTGTTAAATGAGTCTTTATTTCAATTTAATCACACTTTTTAACCTAAAACCTTGATTAGCGAGGTAATTGATAACTTCATTTTAGTGTCATTTTAGAATGTGTTTTTGTGGTAATCTTGAGTCTTTATGTGTGTTTTGTGCAAGATTACGCTTTTGTTTGTCTTTGTTGTAGGTTGGTGCGGTGAATCACGAGAAAAATGTAAAAAGAAGTGAAAATGGTGAAAAAAACGAGGCTTGTGGTGGTTGTTGGACTCAAAATGACGCTAAGGACGATTAAAAGTCAGTTTTGGATGAAGAGATGAGTTGAAAGAAGCAATTTCATAAAAAATGGAATTAGAGCCGCGACTTGGGCTTACAAGTCGCGACTCTAAGCAAGTCAGAAACATATATGGCTGCTGGAGGCAATTAGTGTCGTGACTTGGGCTTACAAGTCGCGACTCAAGGCGAAGTCAGAGGCTACGCAAACGAAAAAAAAATTGACACGGGCCGCGACTTGATGATGTTTGAGTCGCGGCGCTTGAGGACTTACACAGAATCGAAAGGCCTTAAAAATAGACACGGGCCACGACCTAGAGAAGGCCAAGTCATGGCCCACGTATGAAAAACACAGCTATTGTAATTTTGTTTTACTAAAAATTCATATTTAGGGTTTAAATAATTCATTAGGTCAGTTTTTAATTAAGTTTTAGAGACTAATTTTGATTCTTAGGCTAGTTATTCTGCATTTTTATATTTTTCTTTCTTCCTTAAGTTTGTGTGTAACGACCCAAATTCGCTATTAAGGCTTAAGGGCCTTGACTAGTGTGCCTGGAGGGCATAATGGGAATTATGTGTGATTTTTATGTTTAAGATTCACGATTATGATTTTAAGCATGTTTTATGACTATGTGAATTATGTTATGTGATAATTATGATGTGTGAATTGTACCACGTGGGTGCTGTGATACCAATGAGATGCACGTGCCGAGACGGTCCTAGAAAACTAGATAATGGTAACTGGTAATTTGGTAACCTGCGTAACTGTTAGTAACCATAGAGAGTAACAGGTTTTATGGGGAAAGTGGTAGAATTGCAAAGCTGGTGAAAAGACAGGTATGGCCTTGAAGTTTAGTTAGGAAGGGGTATTAGTGGAAGGGTAGAATAGTCATTTGGTAGGATAAATGATCATTAGCTGAAGGGAAAATATGATATACGTATAACACTTGGAGAAATGGGTTTATGCTGAAATTGGGAACCTAGAGGAAGAGCAAACCTAAGAAGAAGAAGGGAGAAACTGAATTTAGCTTTTGGAAGAAGAATTTAAGGGTGATTGAAGTTGTCAAGCAAGCTTAGATCAAGGATACTCAGAGGTAAGATTTTGATTATGATATATCCAAGTTTTAAGTCTTGAATTTTAGGTAATGAATGTGAATTGAGGCAAGTTGGTGGCTGGTTTTATGTAATTTCAGAATTGGGAAAATCAAGGCGGAAGGAGGTTTAGAGCTGGAGGTTGGACTCATCATTCAAGGTAAGGTCTCTGTGTGTTTATTAGGCTTGTTTCTGTTAAGGTATAGGGAGTTTGGAGTGTGGTTTGTGTTTGAGTTCAAGCTGTTCTTAATTTTCTGGTTTGAGTTGTTAAGTGTGAAATTCAAGAGTGAATTTTAGGATTGAAGGTGTGAGTGAGCTTGGGCATGATGTTTTTGGGTTGTTGTGAGGTTTATTAAGGGTTTAGAGTTGGTTTTGGGACTTAGGATGGAGTTTGGGGTGATTTGGAGAGGTTGGAGCTCGGGAAAATGCGAAGGAAAAACCCAGAATTCTGGGCTGCGAAGGCGTGCCGCGGCACAAGGAAGTGGTGCCGCGGCACAAGGCTAATTTCAGAGTGTCACTTTTGGCAATTTTTGGCCTTTGCTCCGGGGGTTCGGGGGGATGTCTCCGGGGTATTGTTCTAAGGTTTTGGGGGTTCCGAGAGTGTGGGTTAGGTTCCGGGAAGGTATTCTTGGAATGGTTAATGACAAAGAATATTATATTTGTGTTGTGATTAGGACTTTGGAGAGGCTTGGAGTAGAGGACCGTTCTTGTGGCTACGTGGCATCGGAAACCAATGAATTGAAAGGTAACAAAGTTGCACCTGAGTATGTGGTTAGGTTGGGACTAAGTGCTCCCTATGTATGTATGCACTGTTATGTGAATATGAATAATCATGTGGACACGATGGGACTAAGAGCTCCCTATATTTGTATATCATGTCGTGTGATGGTATTATTATGCCATAGGACATGCGATTACCGGCCTAAGGGTGTCGGGATCAATATTTGCGCATTGAGGCGCGGCTCGGCCACTGGGAGCTGAGGCAGCTTATTTATCACTGAGCTTGGTTGAGCTGGCCAGAGTCAGTGAGTATTACACTGGGGGCGGCCCTAATGAGCCGAAGACAGTGTGTTAAATAGAGGGTGCGACTAAGGGCGCCAACCCTGAATGTTATTTGATGGATATGACAATCTATTTGTTATGAACGTGAATATTGTGCTATGAATATAAATTGATTGACTGTCTGGATGACAAACTGTTATTACTGATTGGATAAATGTTATGAAATGTTGAATTCTTGGTTGAGCATTGTGAAATATTTGATAAGTATTGCTGATCTTGCTATGTTATTATGCTTTCTTGCTGGGCCTTGGCTCATGGGTGCTACGTGGTGCAGGTAAAGGCAAGGGCAAGCTGGACCAGGCCCGAGGTGGAGAGCTCCAAGGTGGAAAGTACATAGCCAGCCGTTCGATCACCATGGTCGAGGAGTGTGTCAGGACAGAGATTACCTAACTGCTCATTTTGCCTTAGTATGGCTGTTAATGTACTTAAACTTTGTAACTTTTGTAAATGGCTTTTAAACTGTCATTTTTGGGATCCCATGTACATAAACAATGTTTAGTAATGAGAACATAACTTTTGAGGCCAAAACGCTTTTAACCCTAGTACCTCTACTGTTTCAGAACACGTTTTTACTTTTACGACTTGATTAGCAAGTCTGACACTTTATAAACACACAGTGTAGCGGTCTTGGCTATCCAGGGCATTACATTGTGAATCTTATGTTTTTGAATTATTATTTTGTTGATTTAGTCATGTCTGATATGAATTAAACTATTTTATCTAGGGTTTAATGTAGTCACTTGGATTTCTATCTAATTTAATTATGATGTTCTATTGATTTTTCTTCTCTAGTCTAATCTATATAATGTGTGTTTAATGCTAGTAAATACTTGATCAATATTTGCTTGATTTATGATTTTGATTCAAAATTCGAAAGATGAGAATTGAATATGCTATCATTATATAGACATAGGTTGCATATTGGATGAAAGTACTTGTATGACTTGTGTAGTAATTAGGTTTCCATGCTTAATGCTTGCTATATGTTTAAGTTTATCATAGAGATGTAGAAAACATGCATATAGGATGAGATCTTATATCTTGAAAAAGCATAGGAATCGATTTATGTTAACCTACTATTAGAATAGAAGGAAAGAAATTTAGAACTGATTAATAAAATTAGTAGAATGAAAAGTTGATGAAATTAATACCCTAGGTCTTTTTAATATTGATTTTCATCTTTAGTTAATTTTGTTCATAGTTATTTATAATTTTAAAATTAAATTCATTCATCTAAACTTTGGTTGCCAAATAGAAATTAAAAGAACAATTAGTGGTAATTGGAAAATAGTCTTCGTGGGAACGATACTCTACTTATCATATATATTACTTGAATCGATTATGTGTACTTGCGTATATATATATTTTCACGATCAAGTTTTTAGCGTCGTTGCCGGGGACTTAATTTCCAATATCAAAGTTAATTGTTGTTTGTTCTAATTTGGTATTTTTTATTATTGTTTTACAATTATTCGGATCAAGGCTGTGTTGTGTTTCAGGAATTGTTGGTATATGCGAGGAAGTAGACAAAAGGAAATCATACCAATAGATCTTGAAATTGAGAGAACGTGAAGAAAGAATCGAAAGATAAAGAAACGATTGGATTTCACCATGGATGAGAACGTAAATAATGTTGTCAACAACAATGCAAATATGGGTAATGCAGCTGAAGCCGACCACCATTTAGAAATTATGTACTCCCTTGTAACGCCCTGGATAGCCAGGACCGCTACACTGTGTGTTTATAAAGTGCCAGACTCGCTAATCAAGTCATTAAAGTGAAAACGTGTTATCGAAATAGTAGAGGAACTAGGGTTAAAAGCGTTTTGGTCTCAAAAGATACATTTTCATTGCTAAACATTGTTTATGTACATGGGATCCCAAAAATGACAGTTTAAAAGCCATACTACAAAAGTTACAAAGTTTATATACGTTAACAACCATACTAAGGCAAAATGAGCAGTTAGGTGATCTCCGTCCTGACACACTCCTCGATCGTGGTGATCGAGCGGCTGGCTATGTACATTTCACTTCGGAGCTCTCCACCTCAGGACTGGTCCAGCTTGCTCTTGCCTTTACCTGCACCACGTAGCACCCGTGAGCCAAGGCCCAGCAAGAACACATATCAACAATAGAACATGCACATTTAGCTGTCAAGTCAATCTCACATATGGCATCTCATAAACTTCAAGCATATCAATAGTCAAGTATTTCATACACAAAGCATATCAGCTCATATAACACAATGCACAAATGATAACCAGGGCTAGCGCTCGCAAGCTGCTCCCTCTGTTATCCTATTATTTCTGGCTCCCAGTGGCCAATTCGCGCCCCGTGCGCTAGAAATCATGAACGGTACTCTTAGACCGCTTATACGTGTCCCTTGGCATAATACCAACGATGACACAAAACAGTTCTCGGGAGCACTTAGTCCCATCACAATCATACACTCGGGTGCAGTGTTCTTACCTTTCAATTTACTGATTTCCGATGCCACGTAGCCACAAGCACGGTCCTCTACCTCGAGCCTCTCCAAATTCCTAATCAAAACACAAATATAATATTCTTTGTCATTAACCAATCCAAGACTACCTTCCCGGTACCTAATCCACACTCTCGGAACTCCCAAAACCTTAGAATGACACCCCGGAGGCATCCCCCGAACCCCCAGAGCAAAGACCAAAAATTGCAAAATTTAACTCCCTGAAATTTGCCTTGTGCCGCGGCACCACATTCCTTGTGCCGCGGCACCCACCTCCAGAGACCCCTAGGCCGCGGCAAGCAAAAGCCATGCCGCGGCACACCATCGCAGACCTAGATTTCTGGGTTTCCCTTCGCATTTTCCCGAGCTCCAACCTCTCCAAATCACCCCAAACTCTATCCTAAGCCCCAAAACCAACTCTAAACCCCTAACAAACCTTACAACAACTCAAAGACATCATGCCCAAGCTCACTCACACCTTCAATCCTAAAATTCACTCTTGAATTTCCCACTTGACAACTCAAACCAGAGAAATTATGAACTGCTTGAACTCAAGCACAACCCACACTTCAAACTCCCTATACCTTAACAAAACAAACCTAATAAACATACAGAGACCTTACCTTAAGTGATAGGTTCAACCTCCAGCTCTTGACCTCCTTCCCCCTTGGTTCCCAATTCTCTGAAATTACATAAAACCAGCCACCAACTCATCTCAATTCACCTTCCTTAACTAAAATTCAGACTTTAAACTTGGATATAACATAATCAAAATCTTACCTCTGAGTTTTCTTGGCCTAAGCTTGGTTGATAACTTCAAACATCCCTTGATTCTCCTTCCAAGAGTTTAGATTTCTGCTTCTCCTTTCTATCTCCTTTTTGCTCTTATTCTAGGTCTCCACAATTCAGCATAACCAACTCCCAAAGTGTTACACGTATATGATATTCCCTCTTCAGCTGAAACTCATCTACTAACTGCCAAAATACCATTTTAACCCTCCATTAATATCACTTACTAACTAGACCTCAAGGGCTTATTTGTCCTTTCCCTAACTTTGCAATTCTACCACTTTCCCAATAAGACCTGTTACTCTCTATAGTTACTAACGGTTACGCAGGTTACCAAATCACCAGTTACCATTATCTAGTTTCCTAGGACCGTCTTGGCACGTGCATCACGTTTGTATCACAGCACCCACACAGTACAATTCACATATCATAATTATCACATAATATAATTCACATAGTCATATAACATGCTTAAAATCATAATCATACATCTTAATCATAATAACCACACATAATTCCCATCTTGCCCTCCCGGCACACTAATCAAGGCCCTTAAGCCTTATTAGTGAATTTGGGTCGTTACATCCCTACTGTTACAGGGATACATTCAAGCATTCGTCCTCCAACTGTTGAGGCAAATAATTTTGAGATAAAACCCTCAATTATTCAGATGGTGCAGAACTGTGTACAATTTGGGGGGTTACCAAATGAAGATCCAAATCTCCATATCACAAATTTTTTAGAGCTGTGTGCGACATTTAAAATGAATGGGGTGAGTAACGGTGCTGTATGATTGAGATTATTCCCATTGTCACTAAAGGACAGAGCTAAGAGCTGGTTGAATTCATTACAAGCCAACTCTATACTTACTTGGGAAGATTTGACTAAGAAATTCCTTGGTAAATATTTTCCTCTTGCTAAGTCAGCCAGAATAAGAGGAGAGATTAATAATTTCCATCAGATGGATGGGGAATCTTTATATGATGAATGTGAATGATTTAAAGAGTTGCAAAGGAAATGCCCACATCATGGAATAGAGAAGTGGCTGCTAGTTCATACTTTTTACAATGGATTGGGGGGCAATACAAGGACAATTATAGATGCAGATTAGGAGGAGCGTTTATGAGAAAAAGCGCTAATGAAGCATATTAATTATTAGAAGAGATGGCTATGAATAACTATAATTGGCCTACTGAGCGTGAGAATAAGAAAGTAGTAGGAGTTTTAGAAGTTAATCCAATTGCGTTATTGGCTACTCAAGTGGCATCTTTAACCAAGCAATTGCAACAGATTAATCTCACCACACAAGCAATGCAAGTACAAAATGTTGTGAGTTGTGAGATTTGTAGAGGACCACATTCTTATGAACAATGCCCAAGCTCAGCTAGTTGCTCAACTGATGTGAATAATATGCCTTTGGAACAAGCACAAGTTATTGGTAATTTTTCAAGACCTGTACCCAACACTTATTCCAATTCCTATGCGCCTACTTGGAAAAATCATCCTAAGTTGTCTTGGAAAAATAATCAAGGGTTATAACCACAATATCCACAGTACCCACCTCAACAACCCCCTCATCAACTGACTTGTGGATTACATTCTAGACCATATTATGATCCAAACCCATGCCCATATCATCCACCACCACATCCTCAAATGAATCCACCAATAATTCAGCCAGACCAATTAAATCAATTCATGATAGAGACAAGGTCTTCAATCAAGAGTTTGGAGACACAAATAGGTCAATTGGCTCAAATGTTTTCTAGTAGACAACAAGGGAATTTGCCTAGTTCCACAGAGGTAAATTCTAAAGAGCAATGTCAAGCTGTCACTTTGAGGAGTGGAACTAAGTATGATGGGCCTACAGTGGATGACAAGGGAAAGAAGAAAGAGGATCAACATGTTACTAGTCCAATACAAGAGGAGGTTACCGAAGACCTTCCAAAGTCAGAAAAACCAAAATACATTGAGCCTACACCAAAGATTCCATATCCTCAACGGTTTCGAAAAGGCTAATCATGACAAATTTTTTTCCAAATTTCTTGAAGTATTTAAGAAACTTCACATTCACATTCCTTTTGTAGAGGCTCTAGAACAAATGACTAGTTATGTGAAGTTTTTGAAAGAGATATTGTCTAATAAGAGAAAAATGGAGGATTATGAAACTATTGCATTAACTGAAGAGTGTAGTGCAATTATTCAAAAGAAGCTCCCTCAAAAGTTAAGAGATCCGAGCAGCTTTACTATACCTTACACTATTGGGAACTTTCATTGTGAGAGAGCTTTATTTGGATTAGAGATTGATAATTATCCATGGTTATTTGTGACTAGGATTATCGTTAAGGCTCAAGACTGAGGATTGTGCTCAGGACCGCTCTTTGTTTATTGCTCGGGATTCGAGGTAAGAAAATTGCACCCATGTGAATGTGAACGGGACTGAGTTTCCCTGTAATTGAACGTATGTATTCCGTGATTATATGGTTGTTATGAATTATGTGAAAGTACGACCTAAGGGTGCTGGGGCTGATGATAAGCGTACTGAACGCAGCTCGACCTAAGCAAGTCGGGATCAACTAGATAAACAGAGGGCTCGACCTAAGGGTGTCGACACTTGAAAATTTGTATTACTAATTGAGATGTATGCTTAAGAATACATGTTTATTGTTGTTTAGCTTAATGCTTGTACTCTGCTGAATAATTGAATTAATTGGATTAAAGTTGATTGAATGCTACTACTGCTATATGTGTTTGCTACTTATGGTTTTCTTGCTGGGCCTTGGCTCACGGGTGCTACGTGGTGCAGGTATAGGCAAGGGACAACTGGACCAACCAAGAGTTGGAGAGCTCTAGGGGCAGAGTGTACATCGTCAGCTGCTCGACCGCCACGGCTGAGGGAAAGTTACGGGAATAAAGCTCTAAATTGTATTTTGCTGTTAGACTAACTTTTGTTGTATTAGCTTTTGGGAGTTGTAATTACCACATAAACCCTATTTTTTTGGGATCCCATGTATCAAACATTTGTTTTAATGAAAATTAATCATTTATGATCAAAATCTTTTAACCCTAACCTATTAGTTGACTTTAGGATCACGTTCATATTCAAACGACTTGATTAACAAGTCTTGCACTACTTCAAAATACACAATGTAACGGTCTTGGCTATCTAGGGTGTTACACCCCAACTTTTATTTTTCTATAGGGGGTGGAGGTATCAATAAATACCTCCTCCACCTCCTATATTGGTTCAATGGCCCTTTCCACTTGAACCCTCGGGACCAACTCGTTGGGCCCGGTCTCCTGGACCGATGTACTTCCAAAGCTTTGGACTGCTCGGGGACTGCTGTCTCCACCACCATGGCAGAGGTCTTGAAAGACACATTGTAACAATGCCTCACCTCTTTTTGGTCTCTGTGAACGATACCAATCCCTGCCTCCATGGGGAACTTCATGCACAGGTGGCAGATGGAAGTGACAACTCCAAACTCTACCAGGGCAGGCCGTCCCAGGATGGCGTTATACACTGAGGAGCAGTCTACCACCACAAAGGTGCAATATTTGAAGGTCTGGCGAGGGACTTCTCCAAGTGTTACAGGAAGCTTTATCTGCCCCATCGGGATGAGGGCTTCGTTCGAGAATCCATAAAGGGTTGAGGTGCATGAGGACAAATCTGCAGTGGTCAACCCTATTTTCTCGAAGGCTGATCTAAACAGGATGTTCTCGGAACTCCCGTTATCCACCAGCATCCGCATCACTATTTTTTTGGAGATTTGGCTCTTAATTACCAATGGGTCATGGTGCGGGAAGTGTACTCT
The DNA here is from genome assembly GCF_963169125.1 of Humulus lupulus. NCBI lineage: Eukaryota > Viridiplantae > Streptophyta > Magnoliopsida > Rosales > Cannabaceae > Humulus > Humulus lupulus. Next base: position 159,657,410 of record NC_084802.1, on the reverse strand, counting down.
CCGAGCATCGTCTTTGGAGAATGTTATGACTTGGTCAGTCATTCAAGGCATTTGGGTAGGCAACTGAGCCAAAGCCATCACCACGTCGTCATGATTTAAAGCTCGCGCATACCTGTTTTGCAAGCCTCGGGAAGTGGCACCAGGTGGGGCCCTTATGAGATGGTTCATACTTGCTCGTTCACCAGAGAAGGTCCTCAAACCACTGGATGTTGGGGGCCACAGGAGCGACTGCTGGGACTTGCGGGCCCACTGGCGGCACGGGCACTCCAGCCGTGGGGAGTTGTGCCTGGCACGCTCCACCCTTAGCATATTGGTGGAGATGTCCCAACTTGATGAGGTTTTCGATCTCATCCTTGAGCTGGCGACACTCATTGGTGTGGTGCCCTATGTCGTTGTGAAAACAACAAAACTTGCCTTGATCTTGTCTTTCCCTATCCCTCCAGATGGGTTGTGGCTTCTGATAGTGAACATGTTGTTCCGTGGCCACGAAGATGTTCTCTTGGGTGTCCATCAAGTCAGTATACTTAGAGTACTCTGAGACATACATCTCACTAGAGCTAGTTCCCTACTTGGAGTATTACTGGGGGTTCGACTAGGTGTAGCAGACTGGGACAGAGCGGCAACTCTAGCACTGAATGCAGACTAAAAAGTATTGTATCTAGTAGGTGCCGCTCCATATCCTGTCGAGGCAACGCTAAAGCTAGAAGTTGGCATGACATTAAAACCTGTGGGCGGGATGCTTAGTGTAATGCCCTACTTCCTTAGAGTCGTTACTAAGTAAGCTTGAAATGTGCTAATCACTCGCTAATCGAGGTTTTAGATTAAAATGTGTAGTTAATTAAAATGTAACTTGTTTAAATAAGATTTTGGTATAAATAGTCGGTCGTTCTTTTAGTTCATGAAAAGGGTTACATTGGGATCCCATATATATTATTTGAAAACATATTTACAACTCAAAAGGTTACTTTACAGTCGGCCTAAGCGACAAAATCAATGTTCATGACCAGTTCCTCAAAATACCCCAACCATGGCGGCCAGATAGGCCAAACATGTACGCACCGCTCCATGCCCTCTAACTCATGGTTGATTGATCTTTTCCTTGCCCTTACCTGCACCACAGAGCGCCCGTGAGCCGGGGCCCAGCAAGAGAACCTTAAAGCACAACATACTATATTTTATCCTAGCAAATAACACTTATTTGAACCGTTATTAGAATACAAAATGGCATGGTAGCACAACAACATCATATCATAGTAGAACAACTACACACATGAACATAAACATAGCATCATATCAACATATTAACACATAAGCACAATAGCACAACATCTTAGCAGTACAATATCATAGCAGTTCAGTAATACAACAACATATAACGAAGCAGCCAACAAGCTAAACACATAGTGGCCATGCCGTCCCAAGCGCTTTACCAAGCCCTGGGTTCACGGTCCACACCGTGAGGATATCCTAGGTATCCGTTAGGGTCTCGCCCTGGAAACTCGCACTCCGCATGCTAACGCTGCTCCTGGCCCCTTGCCGTACTCGGCTCTTGCCTCTCCCGGCTTCTGCTGTTCCCAGCTCTTGCCGCTTCCGGCTCTTGCCGATCCCGACTCTTGCCTATCCCGGCTCTTGCCAATCAGTCATATTCACATATGACATAGCAAACCATAAACCATACACACAGTACAACACACCACATAACTCTACGGGTACAAACAGTTCTCTTACCTGTGTCCTGAGCTTCCAAGCACTGATGTCCTGAGCATAGTCCCTTAGTCCGAGCCTCATTGAACCCTAGTCACAACGCATCAACAATATCCAACCATCAAGTTCTAACCCATTAAATAACTTTAGGTCATAATTCTAATCTCTGGGACATTGAATACTATCAATTCAGGTGATAAAATCCATCCCGAGTCTTAGCTATTGGATTCCCAAGCCTAAAACCTCCTTAAAGCCCAAAAACACACTAAGCGCCGCAGCCCCATGAACCCATGTCGCGACCTGCCTCAACCAGAAACCCCCAACCCCAAAACAGGGCAAGCGCGTCGCGACCCAAACCAACCCATCCCGTGGCCCGCCCTTCATCCTAGCCTCCAAATTGTTCTAGAGGGTCGCGGCTCAGCAAGAACAATGCCGTGGCCTGACCCTTCGAACCCAGAAAAATCCTCCATTTTTACCACGAAAACCCCGCTAGCTTACCCAAAAATCAACCTAACAATCCAACTTAATCATCACAACAGTTCTAGAGTGATCCCAGTAGCAAAACCCAACAGAAGCTAATCCTAAACCTCTTCTAGAACTCAAAGATGATTCTTCATCTAACTCACATGCAACACTCTAAAAAACTCCAGCAGAAATTCAACACAATTCATCAAGTTAGAAGCTTACCTTGTGCTTAATTGAACCTCTGAATTATTTCCCTAAGTCCCAAGCTTCTAGCCCCCAATGTTCCAGCTTAATTCCTTAGTCCCTGGTAGTTTTTACTAACAAAATCCTTAACCTTCTAGAGAGAAGAGAGAACCGAGAGATAGAGAGAGAGAGAGTCAGTTTCTTAAAGTTCTAAACACTTCCTCCCTTTTGTTTTATTTGACTTAAGTCCCTAAGGTTACCTCAAAGGCTCGGGGTACCAAAAACATCCCCGAGGGTAAAATGGTAAATTTCCCCAACATTCCCTTCTAAACGTTCTAACCTCAAATATATCTCCCAATATTTATTTCCATAACTTGATAACTCAATAAAATATCTTATGCTTGAAATACCCCTCGACTCACCCCGAGTCAAGTATTCGACCCCGTTGTGACTTTCTAGCTAAACAGCTCCCTAGGATTGTCTCGGATCGTGCAACACAGATATATCACAAATATAGCACTAATACCATAATTATTACATTTATGCCATCAACGGGCTAAAATTTCAAACATGCCCCCAATAACCAAACGGGGCCCACACGCATATTTAATTCACCTAAGCATGCATTTCTAATCACATACTCATCAAAATTCACATATAATAATATTATATCACTTATTGCCCTCTAGGTACGCTAATCAAGGCCCTAAGCCCTATTATAAAATTTGGGTCTTACAACTATCCCCTCCTTACAAAAATTTCGTCCTTGAAATTTATTCAAACCTCTCAGGGTAATAATCCCATAACCCCAGCTATGACCCTAAAACCAGGTTTTCCACCTTATCATTACTTGCAATACTAACACCAGAATGATGATCTAAGTTGTATGTTTCTAACCAACTTTCTTTTGTACAAAAAGTTCCTCTGAACCTCCAGGACCTCTTTTCCTGATCAGGGGTAGTACTCACACTTCTCCCCTTAATTGGCACCGATAATATCTCATGAGCCTTTACCCTCCCATGTTGGAGTAAGGCCAGCTGTAGGCTCCTAGCCCAATCCTTATTAGGATCTTGCAGATCTATCCCAACCTAGGATCAAAATTTCTTCCTCCTTTCCCAAACTCTTTTACCCTACTCAACCCACAATATTCGGTGAAGTACATAATCCTTAATCTTGGAATCCTACGTTTCCGTACTCAAATTTGCGAACTCTACATTCTTCAGTAAGGTAAACACCCAAACCTTGAGCTATTCTTCAATGTGAGCCATGTATAACTGTAACAATTAATTCTAGGTTTTCCCCCACATATTCATCACCTTTTATGACCCTTTCCCAAACATGGGAACCCAAGAGTCTTAGCCTAACATTGTCGACTTGGTGTCCAGTGGGGAGACATGATCTTCTTCTATACACACCCCCTCTTTGACATCTTGCTCACACCAACCATAGTGTATCAATCCAATAGATCTGGTCATAGCTTTTCGCATTCACTCACCTTACCTACAAACTGAGGTGATTCACCTTTTACGGTCCATAGCTATACTTCTTCATACTAACCATAGGATATCCTAGAGTCATAATAGCCCTTCTGGCTTCTTATTATCACTTCCCACTTACCAAAAGATCAAGCCGTGGGCCTCCCATCACTCAACTTCCTGGATACATTAGTTGTAAAGAGGTAACCCAATTGTTATCCAAAAAACAGGCATGGGTGACATGTCAAATATTTAAATACATGTGGCTGACATCTGGCAGGATTCTTGATCGACTATCGACCAGAAAGATGTCTACGGCGCTACGCTCAATCTTTATATACGACCAGCCTAGTCGTATACTCGCCATATTTGGAGAAAATCTTAGGCAGTTATAACCATATCCGAAATTATCTCCCATGATTTCCTGAGTATCCGATTATTTAGGAAAGAATATCTGTAACAAATTAATGTAACCTTCCTTGAGCCTATAAATAGAGAAAGGCAACTCAAGGAAGAGTACTTTTTGGGCTTTCTAATTATCTGAGATTAGAGTTATCATATTTGAGATATTGTTTTGTTCTTCAGAGGTTTGTGAAACTCATTGAACCCTAGTTCTTTGATCACTCCTTTGAACCCTATATCAATAACAGTTCAAGTGGACGTAGGTTATTACCAGATTTTGGGGCCGAACCACTATAAATTCTTGTGTGCTTTATCATTTTTGTCATCACATTCATTTCAACGTATTTGTCCACATAAAGCATTTCTGACTCCGTGTCAGTTGACCAAAATCGGGGTCAACATTCTGGTGCTTTCATTGAGAGCTTGATATAGTATCGTTGAAATATCAATGGCAAAAACTACCAAGAAGACTGGACAGGCGGATTACGCTGCACCATCTCACCCGCCTCCTCCTCCTCCAAACGTGACTGAGGATGAGCCACATTTGGAATTTGATGAGGAAGAAATAGATTCCGAGATGCTGAGGAATACCCTGGGGGTATTGCAGGATGAACTGGCCAATCTGAGGGCCAGCCAGGAAAGTGCAGCCGAGACCATGGCGCGGCAGCAACAAGAGATTGAACGACAGCGCCTGGAACTGAGCGAAAGGCAAGCGGAGATGGACCGTCGCCAGAGGGAGGCCATGGCAGCCCTCGAAGCAGCCCTACAGCTGGCTAGGAACTAGGCTACACCTGCCTCGCAGCCTGATCAACCTACGAATGGGCCGCCCCAAAGGGGTCCTAATCCTAGCCCGCCTACCAACCCTTGAGCCCCCAAAGGCCCGAGCAGCCACCGATGCCTCAGGATGATATCCCGCTAAGGGACCCTGAGGCACAGCCTCAATCCCAGGCTGGTCGCGGTAACCCCCCGCAACCAAGGCAGAATAGGGCCGGGTAGCCGCCCTGTAGCCCTAGACGCCATAGGGGCGACGAGCCAAACCCTCCGAGCAGAGGACAACGTCCTTCTGGCATCAGAAGGAACTCAGAGATAAGCTCTGCGGTTTGAGGCCCCCCACGACATGATAATGCACGGGGACCTACCAACCAACGTAGGCCACCCTCTAATGCTCGGGAGGTTCCAAACCGGGAAGGCAACCGAGAGAACAATCGATCCCATCATAGCCAATCCAGATTTAGAGATGGCCATGATTATAATGAGGCTGACTCAGGCAGAGGAAATGCCAATCGGAGAAATGAAGAAAGAGGTGGAGGCAGAAGCCTACCACCTAGGGATGACCAACCCGAAAGATGGGACGCTGGGGGGCAGCCCAGACAAAACAGCGTCTTCAACCGGCTCGAAGCTAGCGAGCAGCGGAGGAGAGACGATGATTTAAGAGACGTACTCAATGATCGCCGGGAACGGCACGACGAGTACGTTCCCCCAGCACCAAAGGCCCCGGCGATTCCTGGCGCCGTGCAGGCCCAGATAGATGCCCTCAACCAGGCAGTGTAGCAGCTGGTCGGGGGAAGAACATCTTATATCGACCACGATAGGAGAAAAGGCACTCCTTTCATCTAGAGGATAGCTATGGCAAAAACTCCTAGCAAATTTAAAATGCCTACGCTTCCGAACTTTGACGGGTATGGTGACCCAGTATCTCACGTCAACAAGTTTGAGATACAAATGGACATTCAGAAAGTGTCTGAAGACACTCGGTGCAGGATCTTCCCTGCAACACTTTCTGATGCCACACAGGAGTGGTTTTTCAAATTCCCTCCTGCAAGTATAGTTTCCTGGGAAATGTTCATGAAGGAATTTTACGGATAGTTCTATGCGGGTCGTGTGCACCCGACTGAGGCAAATTAGCTTGTCGAAATACGCCAGCAAGATGGAGAACCACTGAAGGACTACGTCCAACGCTTTATGCGAGCAGCTGCTGGAGCGAACACAGTGGGAGATGAAGGCAAGATGATGGCCATAACTGCAGGGGTTAAGCGCCGCACGCCTCTCTGGGACAGCCTCAGAAAGCATGGGGTAAGGACAACCCAGGAATTTTTGGATCGAGCTGATCGATATATCAAGCTCGAGGATGCCATCGCCAATGAAGGAAAGCCCCCAGGCAAAGATAAGGGGACTGCCGAGCCCGCCAAGGCCGCCAATGGGTCCAAACCAAACGGCAACGGCAAAGGCAACAGGAACGGCAATGGCAATGCAAGAATGGGGGGAAACGGCTGCAAAATGAGCCTTCCACCTCTGACAATAAACGAGCCAAGGGTAATCGTTATGAACCTCGGTTCACTAACTACACTGCCCTTATTGAGTCTCAGGGAGAGGTTTATCAGGCCACGAGTTCCAGTGTGCCTTATAAGAAACCTGCCCCCATTCGAAAGGATATTTCGAGAAGAGACACTACCAAGTTCTGTCGTTATCATAACGACTACGGACATGATACCAATGAATGCAACCAGCTGAAGGATGAGATCGAGTTCCTCATCAGACAAGGACACTTGAGAAGATATATACGGGCCTCAGGAAATTCCCAACGAGAAGCTCCAGGTGGCAACGAGCATGCGCCCACACGCCAATGCTAGCCACCTTTGCAGCCTGATCCCGTTGCTGGCACTTTATTCACCATCTGTGGAGGCCCACACCTCGCGAGAAGCAGTGGAAAGGCGAGGGAATGATATGCTCGGACCCTACGTCACGACCAGGACATCGAGATGATGACTATGGAGGACAGGGCATCAAAGAAGGCTCGATCAGAGGATGGTGAGATAACCTTCTCTGATAGTGACGCCCAGCATGTAACGCCCTGGATAGCCAAGACCGTTACACTGTGTACTTATAAAGGTGCAGAACTCGCTAATCAAGTCATTAATTTGAAAACGTGTCACTAAACATGTAAGATTTATGGTTAAAAAAGTTTTGGTCTCAAAAGACTCATTAATATATTTAAACTGTAGTAAACAAGGGATCCCATACAAAACAAAGTTAAAATAAGTTTACAGACTCCCAAAAGTACATGAGTATCCACTAGCCATACTAAGGCAAAACAGACAGTCTTTAGGTTCCATGTCCTTGCCTAGACCTCAACCGTGGCGACCGAGCACCTGGATATGTACATTCCGCTCGCCAAGCTCTCCAGTCAGGGCTGATCTAACTTGCCCTTGCCTTTACCTGCACCACGTAGCACCCATGAGCCAAGGCCCAGCAAGAAAACATCATAGATAACTCAGTCAATAATAACAGACGAGTAGCTCAGTAAGCATGTATACCCATCAGACAATCCACAACAGATAATCAGCATGTACAATCCAATACAAGATATATTCTATCACACATGCTGTTCATGTCACATAATATTCAGGGTCGACGACTTAGGCCGCACCCTCTGTTTAACCCACTGACTCTGGCCCGCTTAAACCAAGCTCAGTGCATAATAAGCTGTCCTCGGCTACCAGTGGCCAAGCCGCGCCCTGTGCGCTAGTGAGACCCTTGGCACCCTTAGGCCGTTGGTTCACTAAATGGCTTGCATGGCATAATACCATCTTTTCAAGCTTTTACAATAGGGAGCCCTTAGTCCCGTCACATATACTCAACCAGGTGCAATTTTCTTACCTTTAGCTTTCAGATGAATTAGTTACGGGCGATACTCCTTGAGCGCGATCCGATCCTCGAGCCCTAGCTAACACCTAGTCACAACCATGAAGAAAGACACCATTAACAACCTTAAATGAGTTTCCAAGCCAGGTTCTAGTACTCGGAACATTGAACTTCACCAAATATGGTAAAAGACTCAACCCCGAGCACCCTAGGTTAAATTCCCAAGGCTAAAATCTTAAAATCCCAAAATCCCTTAAGCGCCGCGGCATAGGCCACCCATGCCGCGGCATGGGCCCCAAACAGAACCATCCAAGGCACAAAAACAGGTAAGGGCCGCGACATTGCTTGGACCATGCCGCGGCACGCCCTCCTTCCTCAGCATGCAACAACCTCGAAGGGCCGCGGCTCACCAAGAACCATGCCGCGGCCCGACCCTTCGAACCCATAAAAAACCACCATTTTCAATCTCTAAACCTTACCTTATGCCATCCCAAAGCCCCCAACTCAAAACCAATTAATAATAACAACATTAGAATGATTAAAACAACACAATCCAACCAGAAATCCAGCCTAAGACTCACTAATATCCCAATTCTAATTTCTGAAATTTCAAACCCACAGAACTCAAAACCAGTCATGAAAACTCTCAAATTCAACCATAAAACTTTAAATTAAACCTTACCTCAGCTGTAGAATCGTTTCTCCAAGAGTCCCCTGACCTATCTTCAAAGTTTCAGGCCTCAATTTCCACCTTGAATGTCAAAACCATAACTATTTAAAACTCAGCCATTTCTTTAACTTCCTAACCCCAAAAACGAAAATTCAAAACTTACCTTAACACTAGCTCAGACCTTGATCAGTTCCTGAGCTAATCCTCCAGATTATTCCCTTCAATTCCCAAAGACACAGCTTAATTCCAGCAGTTCCCTCTCAAATTTCAGTAGTTTTCCTTTGCTAAGAGAGAGAAGAGAGAGAGAAGGAGAGAGAGGGTTGGTTTATACTTTTCTGTCTAGTATTTTCTAAGTCTTCCAAGTATATCCTTAGATTATTAGACTAATCCCAAAGCTCGGGGTGTCGGAAACGTCCCCAAGGCCAAAACGGTAAAATCCCCCAATAATCCCGCCTAGACATCCTAACCTCAAATATATCTCCAATTATTTATTTCCATCACCCGATAGTCTAAATCACTACCTGATACCTAAAATACCCCTGACTTGTCCAAAGTCAATTATAATACCCCGTTGTGACTTTTCCCGCTATCTAGCCCAAGGATCGCCTCGAGTCGCCGGCTGCAGAATTATCCACATCATAATGTGGTTCTTGCATATATCTCAAACATATATATCACATCATCATATAATATCATCAATTATCATAAACACACAATTAATCATATATTTACGCATTTAAATCAATAGCATTCATTAAAATCCCAATTATGCCCTCCCGGCACACTAATCAAGGCCCTTAAGCCTTAATAACGAATTTGGGTCGTTACACAGCATGTCTGGTTCCTGCATTCTGATTCGCTGGTCGTAGACGTTCAAATCGCCAACATGATGGTGAAAAGAGTACTAGTTGATACAGGAAGTTCAGTGAACATCCTGTACAAATCTTCGCTGGAACGCATGAAGTTGTCCATTAAGGACTTGGAGCCCTGCAAGCAAACGATTTACGGCTTCTCTGGTGAGGGACTAGCCCCAGCGGGGTCAATCAGACTTCCAGTGACAGCAGGTACAGCGCCCACTACCAGAACATTGCTTGCTACTTTTATAGTAGTCGATTGTCCCTCGGCATACAATGCCGTCATTGGAAGGCCCATACTAGTTGTTCTTCGAGCCGTCACCTCAGTATGGCACTTAGCCATGAAATTCCCGACAGACGCAGGGGTAGGACGCGTGTTGGGAAATTAGAGGGAAGCCAGGGAGTGCTGCAACGCCTCAGTCACAAAGGCTAAGAAAGGAACATCAAAGAGCACTCCCCCAAATAGGTTGCAGATGGCTATTGATGCACAAGCCCAATCCGGTGATGGAGTCACCAAATAGGGTGTTGCCCAAAGTGAGGATAGGGATTTAGATCCTCGCTTTAGGGATTTTGAGGAAAATGTTGGACCCATTGGGGACATGGAAGAGGTCCAACTGGACGAAAAAGACCCGACCAGAGTTATGAAGGTCAGGAAAAACTTAGAACCAACCACGAAGCATGCACTGGTGGAATTTTTGCGGAGGAACCAGGAAGTCTTTGCCAGGTCGCACAAAGACATGGCTGGGATAGATCCTGCAGTTATCAGCCATGTCCTGAACATAGACAAGAGTTTTCCACCCGTGCAACAGAAAAGAAGGCTGCTCGATAAGGATAGATCGAAAGCCTTAAAAGAAGAAGTCGATAGACTGAAGGAGAATGGATTCATCCGGGTGGCGTTTTATCCATCGTGGGTCTCTAATCCGGTACTGGTTCCCAAGCCTAATGGCAAATGGCGAACCTGTGTGGATTTCACAGACCTCAATAAAGCCTGCCCAAAGGATTGCTTCCCACTCCCAAGGATCGACCAGCTAGTCGATGCAACTGCAGGACATGAGATCCTCTCCTTCATGGATGCATACTCAGGATACAATCAGATTAGTATGCATCCCCCTGACGAGGATCACACTAGCTTTCAGACCGATACGGGATTATACTGTTATAAAGTAATGCCCTTCTGACTGAAAAACGCAGGTGCGACTTACCAGCGATTGGTTAACCACATGTTTAAGGAGTTGATTGGAGTAAACATGGAGGTGTACGTGGACGACATGTTGGTAAAGTCGAAAAGGGAAGAAAGACATGTGAAGGATTTACAAGAATGTTTTGATGTGTTGAACAAGTATCAGATGAAACTAAATCCTCTCAAATGTTCCTTCGGAGTTGGATCAGGAAATTTTTTGGGGTTCATCGTTAATTCAAGAGGAATCGAGGCCAACCCTGACAAGATAAAAGCCCTGATGGACATGAAATCGCCATAAAAGATTAAGGATGTACAAAGTTTAACTGGAAGAATTGCCGCCCTAAGTAGATTCATTTCCAAGTCAATGGACAAATGCATCCCTTTCTTCAATCTACTTAGAGGCAACAAGAAGTTTGAATGGACAGGAGACTCCTATTTTATCGAAGGAGAAACTTTGTTCATCTACCTGGCGATTACCGAAGTTGCTGCTAGTGCCGTACTAGTACGAGAGGAAGAAGGCGTACAAAAGGCGGTTTATTATGTAAGAAAAAGGCTAATCAGAGCGGAGATGAGGTATCCTCCCATCGAGAGGTTAGCCTATTGTTTAATCTTGGCCTCAAGGAAACTACGTCCTTACTTCCAAGCCCATCCCATTATAGTCTTAACTGACCAGCCCCTTCGGCAAGTCCTCCAAAAACCAGAGACGGCTGGGCGATTATTAAAATGGGCAGTCGAACTAGGGCAGTTCGATATTACATATTCATCGCGAGCAGTAGTAAAGGGACAAGTCTTGGCTGATCTTATGAAGAGTTTACTGAGCTCCCAGACAACGAGCAGTGCAAAAAGCCTAGTGCGCCTGAGGCCCAAGATGAAGCTCCTTCGTGGAAGTTGTTGACCCAAAATTTGGCCAACTGACACGGAGTCAAATTTGCTTGATGTGGACAAACATGTTGGAAAGAATGTGATGGCGAAATAATAAAGAACACAAGAGTTTATAGTGGTTCGGCCCCAGAATTTGGTAATAACCTACGTCCACTCAAATTGTTATTGATATAGAATTCAAAGGAGTGATCAAAGAACTAGGGTTCAATGAGTTTCACTAACCTCTGAAGAATAAGACAATATATCAAATGATCAGAAAGCGAAAAAGAAGAAGAAGATCCCTTTCCCTTGAGCTATCTTTCTCTATTTATAGGCTCAAGGAGGATTTACATTAATTTGTTACAGATATTATTTCCTAAATAATCGGATACTCAGGAAATCATGGGAGATAATTTCGGATACTATCATAACTGCATAAGATCTTCTCCGCGTATAGCATGCGTACGACCAAGCTGGTCGTATGAAGAGATCGAACGTTGCGACAATAGATGTCTTCCTGGTCGATAGTCGAGCACGAATTATGCCAGATGTCAGCCACGTGTATTAAATGTTTGCCATGTCATTCATACCTATTTTTTGGATAACAGAAGTTATTCACGGATGGATCGTCCAACGAATCTCACGCAGGAGCGGGAGTGATTTTGATAACGCCAGAAGGGCATCGATTTCACTGCGCCATTAGGTTCGACTTCGCAGCATCGAATAATGAAGCCGAATACGAAGCACTCCTCGCTGGATTAAGATTGGCAAAAGACATGAGTATAAAGGTGCTCGATATTTACAGTGATTCACAGCTGGTAGTGAATCAAGTTCTAGGGGAATATCAAGCACGGGGCCTCAAAATGGTGGCCTACTTGAACAAAACTAGAGATCTGTTGGCTCAGTTTGAGAAGTATACCCTCCAGCAAATACCTCGGGATCAGAATTCGAACGCAGATGCCTTAGCCAAACTCGTAAGCGCGAAAGATGCTGACACTTTGAATATTGTGCCAGTAGAAAGATTGTGCGAGCCAAGCATATGAGCAGATGAAACCAATATGGAAATCCGGATGGGGGACACATGGATGGCGCCTTACTTGGAATATCTTATAAATGGTGTATTACTAGCAGATAGAAATAAAGCCAGAACCCTCCAAAGGCAGGCTGCTAGGTACATACTGGTCGATGGTGTTCTTTACAGAAGAGGATATTCCATGCCACTGCTCAGATGTATTACACCAGAGAAAGCTAAAGAGCTGATGAGAGAAGTACATGAAGGCTTCTGCGGGGATCACGCTGGGGGGCAAAGTTTGGCGAAGAAGATTCTAAGGCAGGGCTATTTCTGGCCGACTATGAACGAAGACTCAATGGAGTTTGTGCGAAAATGCGATAAGTGTCAGAGATTTTCCAAAATCCCACGCGCAGCTCCCAACGAGTTAAAACAAATGCAGAGTCCTTGGCCTTTCGCAGTATGGGGTATAGACTTGATTGGATCCCTGTCAACGGGAAAAGGCGGAGTGAAGTACGCAGTCGAAGCTGAGCCACTCGCTACCATAACGACCAAGAAAGTTCTTGACTTTGTCATCAAAAACATTGTTTGCCGATATGGTTTGCCTCGAAAAATTGTCTCAGACAACGGCACCCAATTTGACAGCGACTTGTTCACAGACTTCGGCGAGAGGCACGTGATCGTCAAAAGCTTTTCTTCAGTTGCACATCCACAAGCAAATGGGCAAGTTGAAGCAGTGAATAAAACACTTAAGGACACCTTGAAGAAAAGGCTTGAAGACGCTAAAGGAGCATGGCCGGAACAGCTGCCTGAAGTACTCTGGTCGTATAGAACTTCTCATCGAACAGCGACAGGTCATACCTCGTTTTCCTTAGCATACAGGTATGAAGCTATGTTACCTGTCGAGTTAGATCCCCCCTCACATCGACACGTCAGGAGCAGAATAGCCAACTGATACTGGAGTCCCTAGACTCAATTGAGGAGAAACGAGAAAGAGCCCAACTTCGAGTTGCTGCGTACCAGCAAAAAGTCGCCTGGTATTTTAACTCAAAAGTGAAAGAAAGAAAATTCAATGTCGGAGATCTAGTACTACGACGATTTTTCTTAAACACCCGCGACCCAACTACTGGAGTGCTCGGTCCAAACTGGGAAGGACCTTACCAGATTGAAGAAGTCCTTCATCCAGGCACCTACAAGCTTGCACGCTTAAATGGAGATCTCGTTCCATGCTATTGGAACGGAGAACACCTGCGCAAGTACTATCAATAAACAGTCCTTTTTAAAGGACTGGCTTGTATCAATTTTTACTTTTTACAAGTTTCGAAAAAGGGTTAGGCACGTTGTATGGCTAATCGCTTATAAGTGTAAGATCTTTTTAAGATCACTCGTAAAGACATGTTTAGTCCATTTTTAATACGAGATTATAAGAGACTATGTGCAGCCAGTCATTCTTGCCAACCTTTGTAAATTTATTTTTACAAGTATTTGTTCATTACACGTGTTGTTTTGCTGTATTATAAGTGTTACATTTCCTATCGAGCAGTAATGTTCGCATAGGTCATGGTCAAGGCAAGTGACCAAGGACTTAAAGCTCCTCGATCACTTAGGGGGCATATAAGGTACATCGATAGCAAAGCATACCAATAAGTATGTAAACACATGAACAAAATGAGTGAAAGCATGCTACGGTACTTAGAGTATTTTTCAAAATTTATATTTTGTTAAATCAAGCCAAAGTACTATGCTAAGTTCGGTCATGCGAACAGATGTTATAATAGACAAAAATATTATAGTATCAAAAAGCATTCTGTTACACTGCGAGCAGTACTGCTCGGATGTAATTGTTTAATTAAAAGTAAAAGAGCTTCCCACGCAGCAATAAAAACCAATTGTCTTTACAATACTACCCGTGGGCCATAAAAACGAAATAAAAGAAAAAAATTTATTGAGGAGCAGGAGGGTCTTGAGGATTAGGAGGAGTGCCTTGGTCGGCTGGAGGACCAGCTTCAGCGTCAGTGGCAGGAACCTTGGCCTTCTCTTCTTTTTCCAGCCAAATGGCCACTGCGCCAGTAGAGTCCTCTTCAATCGCTCGGACAGGTAGTTGAAGTTGGACTCCCGGTTGTGCTTCCAGAATTCGTAGAAGCAGAGGTGAGTGGCCTCCTTATACTTCTTCAAATTTTTGGCCCCGTCCTCCTCGAGCTCCTGCACTCGCCTCTCAAACTCCCTCGTCTCCTGCCTGCTGGCTGTCAGATCAAGCCCAAGCTGCTTACATTCTTGAGTGACGAGCTTGGCACTCTCCCTGAATTTTTCTCTGGAGTCGTTGGTTTTCTTCAGGGCATCTTGAGCATCCAGAAGTTCCTGGGGGATAGTGGCTTGGTCCTCGCACAATTGTTCGTTCAGTTTGGACAACTCCTTGAGCCGACCACGAAGCTGGGCAGGGAGCCTTCGGGCAGGTTGTCCAAGGCCTCCTTGTCAGCAGCCCTGGAAGAAGGCTGTGGATTAGAAGGTGTGGGAGTTGTCTGCTCGGTGGGGGGCGGAGGTGGCGAGTTCTCCTTAGAGGGGGTGGTGGTTGGAGCATCGTCTGTTCGAGCCTTCTTTGAGGGGGTCTTGCTGCTTTTCCCTCGAGCCCTCTTGCTATCCTTCTTTGGGACAGAAGAGTCGGCGACGGCCTGATAATGCTCAAAGACATCCTCGGAGTCCATACCTACACAGAAAGAAACAACTCAAGCAGTAAGACCAAATGGTCATGCAGGATACAAGGATAAAAGTAAAAGGATTATAAGTAAAGTACCCACGCTACAACTACTGGTCGTAACATTATTTACTGAACTACCTAGTTCTTGGAAGAAATCTGAATTTAAGGAGGGAGCATTCCTAAAGTTGCCATCCCCATCAAATAGATGAGAGGGAATTGGAAAATGATTTAAAAGCGAGATTGTTATACCATTTTCATTCGATGAATCGTCAGAAAGTTCGGTAGGCTCGGCAGCCTTTTGTTTTCCCTTGCCCTCGGGGGCCAAGGGTTTCTCTACACGATGAGGGACGGTAGGCTCCCTGATTGTAACCCCAGTTGGTCTCCTCCGCGGAGGAGACGCTTGGGGTTGCTGTTCGGGTTCCACTTCGGCTTGGGCATTCCCCGCCGGAGGTTCGCTCGTCGCTGGTTGAGGATTCCAGAGGCCAACCAGCCTAAGGTTAGCCTCAGTAACTAAATTTTTGACACTCTTATCAGCATTCGGCATGCTGGCTAAGAGTGCCGCCCTTGACTCCATCCCTAGAGTTGGGGTCGGGCGTAACCATGGGCCTGGAACACAGTGGAATGTCAAGACATTGTGACAAAAAAAACACTAAGAGAAGAAGCTACTGGCGTAAGAATCTTTACCTCTGCAGGTGAAAGCCAGGTTGTCCGCAGCTAAGTCAGGAGTGAGGAAATATTCCTGATGATACCTCCCTGCGTTAGAGATATGCGTAGTGTCAGACAAGAAGGTGCGCCCAGTTTCTTGGTGGCAAAAATGGAAAAACCCCGTGCCATCTTGGTTGGGGTTGGACTTAAGGTCAAAGAGAAAATTGACCTCGTGGGGAGTAGGCACTGGCCATTTCTTGAGTTTGTAAAGGATATAGAGTGCGGCCAGCATTCTATACCCATTCAGGGTAATTTGAAAGAGGGCAACTCCAAAGTAATTTGCCACCCCCTGAAAGAACGGATGAAGAGGCAAGGTGGCACCTGCCTCGAAGTGAAACCGCGACCAGGCGCTGTAGGCTCCGCCTGGCAGGTTGGCCCGCTGGTCGATAGAAGGTCTGACTAAGGTCAACCCCGTCAGGTTGTATTTATTTAAGTAGTTGGCGATCATCCTATCGTCACCCTACTTTGGGGAACAACGTGCCACTCAACATCCGGCTGATCAGCATGTCGAAGACGGGCACACCTTTGAACATTGGTGTCAGGAGCAAATTCACCTCGACCACTGGTCGAGGGGGCATCAATAGAAGGCTGGCCTGAGGAGTTAGGGGTTTTCCTTTTTTGAGCTTTTGTTTTTGTTCGAGCCATTGGGACTGGAGGAAGGTTTGGGCTAGGGCGAGAAAAAGGGACATCCGGTATCAGAGTAGATGGGTTTTCTTCGCCTTCAAGTAGTTGAGCCAAGAGGTCATCTTCAATGGGTCTTTCTCCTCCCCAAGGGTCTTGCATATGAACTGCAAACAGACAATGGAGGAGATAAGACACATAGTCTGCGAAGTAACGTGGGAGATTGGGATAACGTTGCTCGCGTCTAAGTGACCAGCAGCATCCTACCCCTACACTAAGTTCGGTGCTAGTGGTTCGAAAAACGGATCAAAAAAGGAATAAAATGTTTTATGAGAAGGAACTTTTTCAACTCCTAAAGGGCGGGAGAAAACCCAGTTTTTTCAACTAGCTTAAAGATTGAATTTTTACGTCGATCTTACGCCCTAAGCCTATGATCCTTAACTAGCTCCTAACTTATATAAAGTGGAAATGCACTCTCTTAACAAACATTAGAAGGTTTATAAAAATCCTCATAAAACCCTACTCAAGAACACGGGAAATCACAGAGTACAGTAATTACATGCATGGCATAAAATAGAGTATAAAAGACGGAGTGATTACCTGGGCAAAGGTGGAGATTCAAAAAAACAAAGGATTTCGAGTCGGAAAGACCTTCGGCAGGATGTCTGAGCAGTTTCGAAAACTTGGGCTCTGAAGCAAAGTTCTTGAGGTTCTTGACGGGAATGGTGAGTAAAAACTCACAAGGAAGAAAAAGAGGTTACTTATTGAGGCTGAGGTATGGCAAAAAGTGGCAATAATTACTTTCCCATTTTCGAAACGTGGGGGAGTGTATAAGCCGTCAAATTGTTTTCTTGAAAACTGAAAAGGCTTGATTAGACATAATTATGTCACGGCTTTCAAAAACGCACGAGGATCCTGACAGATTTCGTGGGGCATATGAACGGTTGTTTCCCTAGAAGTTTCTTTATTGCTGGTCGCACTAAACAAACTTGGGGGGCAAATGTTATCCAAAAAACAGGCATGGGTGACATGGAAAATATTTAAATACACGTGGCTGACATCTGGCAGGATTCTTGCTCGACTATTGACCAGAAAATATCTATGGTGCAACGCTCAATGGTTATATACGACCAGCGTGGTCGTATACTCGCCATATTTGGAGAAAATCTTAGGTAGTTATAACCATATCCGAAATTATCTCCCATGATTTCATGAGTATCCGATTATTTAGAAAAGAATATATGTAACAAATTAATGTAACCTTCCTTGAGCCTATAAATAGAGAAAGGCAGCTCAAGGAAGAGGACTTTTTGGGCTTCTAATTATCTGAGATTAGAGTTATCATATTTGAGATATTGTTTTGTTCTTCAGAGGTTTGTGAAACTCATTGAACCCTAGTTCTTTGATCACTCATTTGAACCCTATATCAATAACAGTTCAAGTAGACGTAGGTTATTACCAGATTTTGGGGCTGAACCACTATAAATTCTTGTGTGCTTTATCATTTTTGTCATCACATTCATTTCAACGGATTTGTCCACATCAAGCATTTCTGACTTCGTGTCAGTTGACCAAAATCGGGGTCAACACCAACGCTCATCCCGTGTCTTATCTTCAATACCAGCACTCACTGAATCAGTCACCCAATTCACATATCCTAACTTATCTATGCTAAGGCGATGAAATTCTTAACCATTTCTTACAAAATCTTCTTCCTGTGTTCAACTGTCCATTCCTAGAGGTGTACCTGTTACTCATCAATCTCAGGCTTCGGGCCAGTCTCACTCATTTCTCCGTCCTTACTGTGGCTAACCAGCACCACTTGTCAACTTGACTTCCCATGTAGAACATCTAAGTCCTTACCCATGTATCTGTTATAGGGTTCAGACGATCACCCCTTTAACGTGTATACAGGCGCACCCTAGTCCTTGATGCACCATACTAACACTGCATGTTCCAAACAAGGACGGTGCCCACCATGCCGTCCTCCTGTACTCGTCCATCCTGTGCATACCCTCATACCACGATGTGCAGATCAACCCCCTTATTCCCATATCTGGAAGTCCATCACACCACCATCCACACAAACAATCCCAAATTTCTATATTACTTCTATCTAGGGTATAACCATCCCCAAGGATGTCTAAGACAGAAGTCGTGGTGCCTCACCGGTCCCACAGTGTTTCTTTAACAATTGCCTTGCGGTTTTAATTATGGTTGATTCATGCGTAACCCCATCACTTCCCATTAGATAACCTTAACTATCAACTAGAGAATTCAGGGTTTATCCTTTCTGAAATTTCACCTGCAATCTCTGCTTCCCCAGCCTCAGTGATGACAACCCGGGAATTCCCATATTCTGTTCTTAACTGAAAGTAGTCCCAAACCATTCCTGACAGAGTTACATATAACTTACCTAAATAAACCCTTCAATCTTAGCAGTGGATAACCGCTTCCAACAATTACCTTGTTTTGCTTCCACATACAACATATACTCTTGTAGACTTGACCTTCTTCTTAACCCATGACGTTGGCATGCCGTATTGTAAAATGTTCTGTCTCATCACCCTTAAGTTAAGAAACTCCCTTGACTGAACCTTTAAGTTTAGCTGTTCAATTAGCGTCATTCTTCACGATGTCTCTGATGCTATCTCTACTCCTGCCTTATTCCCGTAGTACGCTTTATGCTCTAGTCATGACAACAATCTCGACAAACCCTTGCATACCCATTGAAATTCCACTGACCCATCCAGTTCCGTTTGATCTCCTTAGCATAACCTTAGTGGTACCTACCACTATGGCTAGACACTCCGAACTCACAGTCGAATCCCCTTATCAGCCAACTGATTCGGACTTAGGACTATCTAGGGCCATCACATAACTATCCCAACCAGTTCCTACCGCAAATTTTCTGTCTGTACCACTCTGTTTCATTCCTTGGTAACTACCAACTTTTATCAAACACAAAATCTCAAGCCCCACAATATTTTGTTCATTCGATAGGTATCCCATGTCTATATCTCCATTAAAAGGTACGTAGCACCAAACTTAGTTAACATAATATAAAGAACAAGAACTAGAAGACTAACCTGCCATTTCCGAGGAACCAACTTCGGGCTCTGGCCGCCCCCAAGTAGAGTCTCGAACCGAGGTCGAGCTATTTGTACTTCTGGATTCTTCTGTCTTCGATTCCGGACAATGTTTCATGATGTGCCCAACTACTCCACACAGAAATATGTCTTTGCTCGACACTTACCCAAATGGCATCTCCTGCACCTGACACACACTGGATAACTTCTCCAGACCTCATTGCCGCCCTGGCAACTATCTTGAACATCATGTCCGACAGTGGTAGAATCATCAGAGGTCTTTCTTTTCCGACTACTAGGTCCTTCGCCCCTACCTGCTCTTACAAATGGGGGGACCCTTGCCTGAGCTTCCAGCCCCACGACACCCTCGCTCCATATCACACCTCATGCGTCCTCCATGGAAAGGGCCTTCCATACCATCAGAGCATAAGTAGAAACCTCATGAACTGGAGCGACCCTAACTCTATGGGCCACCCCAGGGTTTAGCCCTCGAATGAATCGTTCCTTTCGGGCTACGTTTGTTGGCACCAAATCAAATGCGAACTTGGCTAACTCATCAAATTTGTCAACATATTCTGCCACCATCTTACTGCCTTGAACCAAGTTCATAAACTCATTGGTATTCGCAATTAGGACTGCGTCACCATAGTACCTCTTGTTGAACAATTGTCGGAACTCCTCCCAAGCCATCATAACAACCTTTCAGGTCTGTGATACCACCTCCCACCATGTTCGGGCATCCTCCTATAGCATGTATGTGGCACAAACCACTCTATCATTGCCTTCTGCTCCTATATAGTCAAGGATGGAGCTAACCATGCCCATCCACCGTTCAGCTCCGAACGAATCTAAACCTCCTTCAAAAACTGGAGGATTAAGCCTTTGGAATCTTTCATACATCATTTTCCACCTGCCTCCACCCTCAAGCTGAACCAAAACTGATGCCAATGTCGTAGAAACACACGGAGCAACATTTCTGGGTGGAACCCACTGTCTCAACCACCTAATCTCTTCCTCCTCCTTTTGTAATCTAGCCTACATATCAACGAACGCCTGCTGCCAACCCCCGGGAACAGAGGGAGGATTCTGGTCCCGAGTACTATCTGCAATCCCAGTATTAACAATGCCTGCACCCCTTGACTGTCTCTGATGCATAACTTCTAGTTCTGTCTACAGTCAATGACTCAATCCATCAGATAAGATCATCCCTTCCGGAACCACTCCCGAGCATGGCCAGACAAACAAGAGGAATAACAAACACAAATATATATATTGCTCATGCTCCCTACATTAACAAGCAAATAAAGTCATTCTATTAAGCAATTACACAAATATTTCATTCAATACCAACCGACCTTGAGTCGAGCTTGTCTCTGGCAACGGCATGTACATGTTCAGTCAATTTTCCAGGAACCATAAACCTTGGCTCGCTCTGATACTAAGTTGTAACGCCCTACTTCCTTAGAGTCGTTACTAAGTGAGTTTGAAACGTGCTAATCACTCGCTAATCGAGGTTTTAGATTAAAATGTGTAGTTGATTAAAATGTAACTTGTTTAAATAAGATTTTGGTATTAAATAGTCGGTCGTTCTTTTAGATCATGAAAATGGTTACATTGGGATCCCATATATATTATTTGAAAACATATTTACAACTCAAAAGGTTACTTTACAATCGGCCTAAGCGACAAAATCAATGTTCATGACCAGTTCCTCAAAATACCCCAACCATGGCGGCCAGATAGGCCAAACATGTACGCACCGCTCCATGCCCTCTAACTCATGGTTGATTGATCTTTTCCTTGCCCTTACCTGCACCACAGAGGACCCGTGAGCCGAGGCCGAGCAAGAGAACCTTAAAGCACAACATACTATATTTTATCCTAGCAAATAACACTTATTTGAATCGTTATTAGAATACAAAATGGTATGGTAGCACAACAACATCATATCATAGCAGAACAACTACACACATGAACATAAACATAGCATCATATCAACATATTAACACAAGCACAATAACACAACATCTTAGCAGTACAATATCATAGCAGTTCAGTAATACAACATCATATAACGAAGCAACCAACAAGCTAAACACATAGTGGCCATGCCGTCCTAAGCACTTTACCAATCCCTGGGTTCGCGGTCCACACTGTGAGGATATCCCAGGTATCCTTTAGGGTCTCGCCCTGGCAACTCACACTCCACGTGCTAACGCTGCTCCCGGCCCCTTTCCATACTCGGTTCTTGCCTCTCCCGCTTCTGCCGCTCCTGGCTCTTGCCGCTTCCGGCTCTTGCCGATCTCGGCTCTTGCCGATTAGTCACATTCACATATATGACATAGAAAACCACAAACAATACACACAGTACAACAGACCACATAGCTCTACAGGTACAAACAGTTCTCTTACCTGTGTCCTGAGCTTCCAAGCACTGATGTCCTGAGCACAGTCCCCTAGTTCGAGCCTCGCTGAACCTTAGTCACAACGCATCAACAATATCCGACCATAAAGTTCCAACCCATTAAATAACTTTAGGTCATAATTCTAATCTCCAGAACATTGAATTCTATCAATCTGGGTGATAAAATCCATCCCGAGCCTTAGCTATAGGATTCCCGAGCCTAAAACATCCTTAAAGCCCAAAAACACACTAAGCGCCGCGACCCTATGAACCCATGCCGTGGCCTGCCTCAGCCAGAAATCCCCAACCCCAAAACAGGGTAAGCGTGCCGCGGCCCAAGCCAACCAATGCCGTGGCCCGCCTTTTATCCTAGCCTCCAAATTGTTCAAGAGGGTCGTGGCTCAGCAAGAACAATGCTGCGGCTTGACCCTTCAAACCCAGAAAAATCCTCCATTTTTACCACGAAAACCTAGCTAACTTACCCCAAAATCAACCTAACAATCCAACTCAATCATCACAAATGTTCTAAAGTGATCCCAGCAGGAAAGCCCAACAGAAACTAACCCTAAACCTCATCTAGAACTCAAAGATGATTCTTCATCTAACTCACATGCAACACTCTAAAAAACACCAGCAGAAATTCAACACAAATCATCAAGTTAGAAGCTTACCTTGTGCTTAATTGAACCTCTAAATTATTTCCCTAAGTCGCAAGCTTTTATCCCCCAAAGTTCCAGCTTAATTCCTTAGTCCTTGGTTAGTTTTTCACCAACAAAATCCTCAAGCTTCTAGAGAGAAGAGAGAACCGAGAGATAGAGAGAGAGAGAGAGTCGGTTTCTTAAAGTTCTGAACACTTCCTCCCTTTTGTTTTATTTGACTTAAGTCCCTAAGGTTGCCTCAAAGGCTCGGGGTACCAAAAATGTCCCCGAGGGTAAAATGGTAAATTTCCCCAACATTCCCTCCTAAATGTTCTAACCTCAAATATATCTCCAAACATTTATTTCCATAACCTGATAACTCAATAAAATATCTTATGCTCAAAATACCCCTCGACTCACCCCAAGTCAAGTATTCGACCCCGTTGTGACTTTCTAGCTAAACAGCTCCCTAGGACTGTCTCGGATCGTGCAACACAGATATATCACAAATACCATAACTATTACATTTATGCCATCAACAGGCTAAAATTACAAACATGCCCCCAATAACCAAACGGTGCCCACACGTATATTTAATTCATCTAAACATGCATTTCTAATCACATACTCATAAAAATTCACATATAATAATATTAAATCACTTATTGCCCTCCAGACACACTAATCAAGGCCCTGAGCCCTATTAGAAAATTTGGGTTGTTACACTTAGGCTGGACTGGACTCCTCCCAAGTCTGGTTGGACAGGAGTGTAAGGGGAATACTGGATTCTCGAAGCCACGGGACTAGATGCGGTCAGAGCGGGGAAGGTGACGGGTCCTTCGAACGCTCCAATCTGGGCATCCTCCTAGATGTTATACTCTTGTGCTCGACGAATGAAATTGTTGAGCCATCGGCATCCCCTTCGTTGGAGGTCATCCCAAAGCAGGGACACCGCGCGAATGCCATCCTGCAAGGCCATCAACTGTTGGCCATCGTCAACCCTCTTAGTTCTTGCTGCCTCCTCCTTGAAGTGCTTGATGTATGCCTTAAGGTTTTCAAAGGGCCCTTGTTTAATGTGGGCTAAAGCATTGACCTTGAAACTCACCTTCTGAGCTCCTATGAATTTCCTTCAGAAGGTAGATGACAGCTGATGCCATGAGTGAATGGATCCTGGTCGGTGCTTCTTGAACCACTCATCTGTTGGTCTCGTTAGAGTGATTGGGAACACGTGACATTTAGCGTGTAACGCCCTACTACCTTAGAGCCATTACTAAGTGAGTTTAAAATGGAAATTGTGCAACTAACTGACTCTACGAGGTTTCTAAAACCAAAAGTGTGACTTGATCAGAAGTTAAGGCTGTAGTCTTTGAAAATGCTTAGTTTCATTGAAAACATTAAGTGTCAAACATCTGGGATCCCAAAATAAGGTTTACAAAATATTTACAACTCAAAAATAGATTTACACCTGGTTAACTATCAAAAGAATAAGTTAATACAGCCATATACAAAATGCCCCCAACCAAAGCAGTCGGGCAGGCCGAACATGTACGCGCCGCCCCCACGCTCTCCATACTCATGGCCGGTTGACTGACTCTTTGCTTTTACCTGCCACACAGAGCACCTGTGAGCCGAAGCCCAGCAATAAAACTCATATAGTATATAACATATGCATAAAATATAGTTGACATATAATCCACTGATAAATAGGAAAACCATCAGACTGAACCAACACGGCCATGCCGCCCCAAAGGCCTTACCAAAGCCTGGGGTCTCGGTCCTTACCGTAAGGATAACTCATGTATCCATTGGGTCCTACCCTGGCTACAAGCACTCCATGTGCTAAGCGTTACTTCCGGCCCCAAGGCCGTTCTCAGCCTTCGCCGCTCTCGGCCTTAGCCGTTCATTTCATTATAATCACACATATAGTACATTTCGAAATAATCATTCAAGCATATAATAATTCATTTAAGGTTATACATTCGCACATAATACAATCTAGGGCCATGCCCTGCAATAACACTGTGGGCCCATGCCCTGTTCTCGGGTACTACAGTTTTCTTACCTTCCCATTTGGTAGCTTTGATCACCTGACTCCTCGAGCACGATCCCACTCGAGCCCTAGCGCTCACCTAAACAAAATCCATAAGTCAAAGTCATTACCAAACCTCAAGTCCAAAACCTAGCCTCGGGACCAATCCCGAGCCCCCGGGAAGTCCTAGATCCACAAAACAAGGTGGTGGAATCGAGCCCCGAACCCTAGGTCAAAATCCCTCAAAAATAACCCAAAAACCCCTTTCTGTGAACAGTGCAGTGCTACAGCACTCTAAAGAGGGCGCTATAGCGCTACAAGCAGAACCACACATCCCCAGAAACAGGGCCTAGCGCTACAGCGCCCAAAGACTAGCGCTGTAGCGCTAGTTGCAGACTGGCAACACCCAAAATCGTTTTCTGCGATTTCTTTCAACCATTTCAACCCCAAACTTGTCCAAATATTTCCCAAACCCAAAAACAAACTTATCAACACCTCACACTCATCCCAAGCATCCCAAGAACTCATAACCCAAGCTCAAGCAACCCAAAACTCAAGATCTACCATATTGAACCCTAAACCCAGAAAATCAGTCAAACATCAAAGTTAAAGACTTAGAAATCATACCGTGGATGGAAATGCGACCTTGAGTTAAACCCTAGACCTCCTTAGCTTGCTCCTTCTCAACCTTGGCCTGAATTCCCCTAAAATCCCCATCAATTCAGCTTAGATACACAGCTCAAACCAATCAAACCCTAAAACTGAAACTTATAAAAACTTACCTCAATGTTTGATGTGTTCTTGCTAATCCCTTGCCAATCTTCAAGTCTAGCTTAGGATCCTTGATGCTCAGCCTATCCTAGCTCACCACTGAGCTTAACTCCAAGAAAAATGAAGGGAAATGGTGGGAGAGCCACAAACCGATCCTTTGAAGAAAACCCACACTGTTTTTCTCTGTTTTCTTTTTCTTCCTTCTTTCTTTCTTTTTCTCAGCCTTATAACTCTATTCTACCAATCCCACTAAACATAAAGCTTCATTTAACTTATCTCTAAAAAGCCTAAAGACCAAAATGTCCTCCCTATTAATTCTAAACCTTTTTGTCCATGTAGGGCCATTTTAGTCATTTTACCCAATTCCCACTAATTCCTCGAGTGTCTCTAATAATTTCCCGCTTGCTACCCAATACCTGATTAATCACCAAATATACATTCCTCATCATCAAGATTAACCTCAATATATTTTCCAAATTCCCATTTAAACCCCCCAGGCTTGACCCAAGCCGGGTATAAATTCCCGCTTTGACTTTTCCGCTAACCCGCTCATTCTAGGATCGTCTCGAGTCACAGATCACAGATATCAACACAGTCATGCCCAAAATGGCCAAATTACAATTATGCTCTTTCTAAGACAATCAGGTCTACATGCATACTAATACACATAGTCATGCATCTCAAATAGTCAAGTAGTCATATAACATGCATTTAACTCATTAAAGTCACATACACAAAATCCCATTATGCCCTCCAGGCACACTAATCAAGGCCCTTAAGCCTTAATAGTGAATTTGGGTCG
The DNA here is from genome assembly GCF_963169125.1 of Humulus lupulus. NCBI lineage: Eukaryota > Viridiplantae > Streptophyta > Magnoliopsida > Rosales > Cannabaceae > Humulus > Humulus lupulus. The sequence continues at coordinate 159,631,211 of NC_084802.1, read as the reverse complement.
TTACATAGTGTCATCAGAGATGTGGTGCACCGACATCAATCTGTTGAACTTGGAAAGGTAGTCGGTGGGGTCCTAGCAGACATCATAGGGCGGGATGGCCGACATCTTTAAGCCCTGCGGCAAGGGGGCTTCCACAATGTGGGGAGTGCATGGATCCATTTCTTAGCCTTTCGAGTCTGAGTCATGGCCTTGCCGTCTGTCCATTCTTAGCATGATCTTCTTCAGACTCTCTAATTCTGCGTGAAGCGGGTTACGGTCTCGGATGATGCTCTGTGCTGGGTTATCTCTTCTTTAGGCGTTGAGGTTATCCTACAGGTCAGATAGACCCTTATTGGTGGGCTCACGCTGCTTGGCCTTATTGGACCTTTGGGCATTAAGGTTGTCTCATAGGTCAGCCTTTCCTCGGAACGTGTGGTTATCCTCGGGATGAGCCACCTCAGTTAATCCGTAGGACTCGATATTTTCATCATTTACCGAGATATTGATGCCACGTTCTCAGTTTTGTGAGATGTTCCTTGGGCAGATCCCTGGACCCATTGTTCCTACGGGATTGGCGAGGTCTCGAGCGGACACCACGTCCAGGCGTCGCGCGGTCTGTATGGGCGCGTCGGGGTGGAACACCCTAAGCTCCACGGGTGCTGACAGCCTGGCGGTGTCCTCAGTCCCCTGGGCCATTACCTTTACCAGCCTGCTTGAGAACCTGGTGGCCCTCGGGATCTTGATGAGCGATTATCGTCAGATTTTCCTTTGCCACGATCATGTGGCGGCAATGGGGTTCCAACTCCACCTAGATGCTTGGTTGGCACTCTAGCTAGTAGATCTCGTGCCTTTTCAGCCAGGTGCTCGAGGGGCACACCAACTGTATTGATAGGTGGCACTCCAATAGGGTGCGCAGGTGGAACGCTAATTGGGTGCCCAACTGGTACATTGCCTTTGGGGTCCACTTGTAGCCCTTGGGCTACAAGAGTGGCCTTCATGGCCAATACCATCTCCTGTAGGGTGGCGATGTTACCCTCTTAGGCATCAATCTTTTGCTACTGGGTGGCCACCTATTCACGGAGCACCACCACCTCTGGTGTTTCCTCCGCGTCCATGGGCTGAGGGTATTCTTCCTCATAGTACTCCTGGTCGCCACCATCATCTTTGCCGTCATACTCGGTGTCTTCGTCATAATCCTCCACCATTTCAAGCATGTCCTGAGATGGCTGTCGACTGGTCTCCCCTCCTTTAACTCCGGCAGGAGGGACTACGTCATCTGTGACATTTCTTCGAGTGGTTACCATGGCTATAAATGTTTTGAATGCTTTTTCAAGCTCTCAATGAAAGAACCAAAATGTTGACTACCTATTTTGCTATCAACCTAAAGATGATAGAATAAAGAAATAAATAACAAGAACACAACACTGAACGTATCGCCAAAAAGGTTGTTAGACGATCCTCTGATGCTGTACACCTACACTGGTTGACACATGGCTAGCCTTCTAGGTCCTGAGGACAAGGTCCTTGGCCTGGAAAACAACTATTTGTAAGGAATTTGAGGACTACTAACTGGAGCGCCCCATGGAGAATAACTAGGCCTGATGAATCCCAAATCCAGAAGTTCTTGCAATTGTATCTTCAGCTTTTTCAGTTCCGCTGGTGCCATTCTGTACGGTGCCCTAGATACTGGTTCTGTCCCCGGTGCTAACTCAATCTCAAACTAAATCTCCCTGCGTGGCGGCAACCCTGGCAGATCTTCAGGGAACACATCTAAGAATTCACACACCAATCTGGTCTCTCTCGGCCCTGCCGGCATAACTCTAGCGGTATCCACCACACTAGCCAGAAAACCTATGCATCTTCCCTGCAACAAGTCCCTGGCTCTCAATGCTGAAATCATGGGTACATGGGGTCCAAACACCGCACCCACAAAGACAAAAGGGTCCTCGCCCTCAGGCTCAAAAGTAACCATCTTCTTCCTGCAATCAATCGTAGCTCCATATCTGGCCAACCAGTCCATCCCCAGAATCATATCGAAATCCTCCAAATCTAACTCAATCAGATCTACCGAGAGTTCCCTACTATCAACTATCACTGGCAGTGCCCTAATCCATCTCCTAGAGACTACCAGTTCCCCTGTAGGTAACAAAGTCCCAAACCCTGCAGTCCGATACTCACTAGGTCTACACAATCTATCAATCACTCTACTAGAAACAAAAGAATGTGTAGCACCAGAATCTATCAAAACAGTAAAAGGAGTGCCAGCGCTAGAAAGCTGACCTGTCACTACTGAGGGACTAGCCTCAGCCTTCGCCTGAGTCAAGGTGAATACTCGAGCCGGAGTCAAGCTATCCACCTTTCCCGCTTCACCTTTCTTCACCGTTGGGCAGTCTTTCCTTAGATGTCCTACAACTCCGCACACAAAGCAAGCCTTAGCCCAACACTCGCCCAGATGGTGTCTTCTACATCTCGGACACTCTGGATAGGTCTGCCATGCCTCGCCGCCACCCTGACGGCCACCCTGAATACCCCAACCTCTCCTATCAGGACCAGCAGCGGTCGAAGTGTCAGGAGTCTTCCTCTTGAAGTCACTGGGGCCTCCGCCCCTACCAGACCCAGAATATGGAGGCACCGCCCTGCGGCCCTCCCTTCTTGCTGCACTATCCCTCCATATCTTATTATCCGCTTCCTCAGCGGTAAGAGCCTTCTCAACGGCCTGGGCATAAGTTGTTCCTCCAGAGACCATTGTGATCCTAACATCCCGGGCTATCATAGCATTCAACCCTCTAATAAATTTATCCTGCCTAGCTGCATCGGTAGGCACAAGGTCTGGAGCAAACTTTGCAAGCCTATCAAATTTTAGGGCATACTTAGTAACGGTCATACTGACCTGAACCAAACTCACAAACTCATTAACCTTTGCTGCTCTGACAGCAACATTATAATACTTCTGACTGAAAAAATCTTTAAAACCTTCCCAACTCAATGTAGTCACATCCCTAGTCTGCGATGCCACCTCCCACCAAATACGGGCATTCTCCCTCAACATATATGTGGCACAGGCCACTCTATCATGCCCCTCAATCCTCATAAAATCCAGAATTACTGTAATCATAGTTAGCCACTGCTCGACTTTCAATGGATCTGGTCCACCCTTAAAGATTGGGGGTTGTTGCTTCCTAAACCGTTCATATAACGGCTCCCATTTGTTACCAATCTCCCCAGACTGCACAAATGGTACCACTGCAGGTGGTAAAGCAGGGGCAGCACTCCCTGATGGAGCCTGCTGTTGCAGAATACGGATCTGCTTGTCTTGACTCTGTAATTGAGCCTGCATTTCAGCCATTAACTGCTGCCAGTTCTCAGGCACTGGCGGAGGAGTCTAGCCCTGATCATCACCCCTGGTCCCAGACCTAGTGCCGGCTAGTCGTGAAGATTTTCTTGGACGCATAGCTATCCAAGTCAATATGCAAATAACGACTCGGCAATCAGACCATGATGACAGGGTAAAATTTCTCCAAGATCCACCAATAGAATATCACTAACCACAAACAATCCACATATAAGCATCCATTCTCATGCACTGGTTGCTAATAAGCACGCCTCCAATCCAATCGCACAAAAGCTATGAAACATGCATTCATACATGCACAATATACAATTAATCATTAAAATATTCATCTACATGCACATCGATGTTAATAAACATGCCTCAATATTCTCACACAACAGTCAAGGGCCAGGCCCTATCAGTATCTCATGCTTCCTAATAATCCAATAAATAACAACATTCATAGCTCATCACAAGCACATACGCACATAGGCACATATACACATTATCGAACCCTGATTTGAGCTTGTCTTTAGCAGCGAATGTACATGTCCAGCCTGTCTTCAGGAACCCTTAAACCTAGGACGCTCTGATACCAAGTTGTAACGCCCTGGATAGCCAAGACCGCTACACTGTGTGTTTATAAAGGTGTGAGACTTGCTAATCAAGTCGTTTAATCAAAACATGTCATTAGTTAAAGTGTTCTAGGGCTAAAAGACATTTTGGCCACAAAAGATGCATTTTATAAAATATAAACAATTTACAGAAGGGATCCCCAAACAGAACAATGTTTAAAAGTTGGTTTACAAAATTCAATAGTTAATAGTAAATGTTAGCCATACTAAGGCAAAACACAAGGTTCTGGTCCTCTCGTCCCTGTAATCCCCTCAACCGTGGCGGTTGAGCGGCCTGGCATGTACATTCACCCTGCAGAGCTCTCTAATCAAGGTTGATCGATCTTGCCCTTGCCTTTACCTGCACCACGCAGCACCCGTGAGCTAAGGCCCAGCAAGAAAACAACATACACAGCATAAACAATATTATCAGACAGATATTCCAATAAGCATGTTCAGATATTCAATCCACAGCATATAAGCACACTTCAAGGTACAGGTAACCTCATCTATACTCAGATTATTCAGCAATCTCATTAATCACATTCATAGCCAAGCATAACAATCAACTAACACAAATACTAGGGTCGACACCTTAGGTCGCACCCTCTGTTTAACCCACTGACTCCGGCCCGCTTAAACCGAGCTCAGTGCATAATAAGCTGTCCTCGGATACCAGTGTCCGAGCCGTGCCAATTGCACAAGTTAACCGTGGCACGCTTAGGCCGTTGGTTACAATTTACATGGCATAATACCATTCTTTCAATCATATATATCAGGGAGCCCTTAGTCCTGTTCAAATATTCAACTGGGTGTAGTTTTCTTACCTTTAGCTTCTAGATGAATTAGCTACGGGCGATACTCCTTGAGCGCGATCCGATCCCCGAGCCCTAGCTTAACACCTAGTCACAACCATGATGAAAGATACCATTAACAATCTTAAATGAGTTTCCAAACCAAGTTCTAGTCCCCGGAACATTGAACTTCACCAAATATGGTAAAAGATTCAATCCCGAACACCCTAGGTTAAATTCCCAAGCCTAAAATCTCAAAATCCCAAAATCCCTTAAGCGCCCCGGCATAGGCCACCCATGCCGCGGCATGGCCCCCAAACAGAACCACCTAGGGCACAAAAACAGGTAAGGACCACGGCATTGCTTGGACCATGCCGCGGCCCGACCCTCCGAACCCAAAAAAAACCACCATTTTCAATCTCTAAACCTCACCTTAAGCCATCCCAAAGCCCCCAACTCAAAACCAATTAATAATAACAACATTAGAATGATCTAAACAACACAACTCCACCAAAAATCCAGCCTAACACTCACCAAAATCCCAATTCCAATTTCTGAGATTTCAAACCCACAGAACTCAAAACCAGCCATGAAAACTCTCAAATTCAACCATCAAACTTTAAATTAAACCTTACCTCAGCTGTAGAATCGTTTCTCCAAGAGTCCCCTGACCTATCTTCAAAGTTTCAAGCCTCAATTTTCCACCTTAAATGCCAAAACGAAGGATATTTAAAACTCAGCCATTTCTCTAAATTCCTAACCTTAGAAACGAAAATTCAAAGCTTACATTGGCTCTATCTCAGACCTTGATCAGTTCCTGAGCTAATCCTCCAGATTATTCCCTTCAATTCCCAAGTATTCAACTTGATTCTCTTGAAAATTAAGAGTTTTTCCTTTTCTAAGAGAGAGAAGAGAGAGAAGGAGAGATAGGGTCGGTTTACACTTTCTGTCTAATATTTTCTAAGTCTTCCAAGTATATCCTTAGATGATTAAACTAATCCCAAAGCTTGGGGTGCCGAAAACGTCCCCGAGGGCAAAACGGTAAAATCCCCCAATAATCCCGCCTAGACATCCTAACCTCAAATATATCTCCAATTATTTATTTTCATCACTCGATAGTCTGAATCACTAACCGATACCTAAAATACTCCTTGACTTGTCCAAAGTCAATTATAATGTCCCGTTGTGACTTTTCCCGCTATTTAGCCCTAGAACACTTTAACTAATGACACGTTTTTATTAAACAACTTGATTAGCAAGTCTCACACCTTTATAAACACACAGTGTAGCGGTCTTGGCTATCCAGGGCATTACAAATGGATATACAAAAGGTGTCAAAAGATGCCGGCTACCGCATCTTCCCAGCAAAACTGTCTGACACTGCCCAGGAGTGGTTCTTTAAGTTCCCTCCTGCCAGTATAGTATCATGGGACATGTTCGTAAAAGAGTTTTATGATAGTTCTATGCGAGTCGTGTGCACCCCACTGAGGCGAACCAACTGGTCGAGATACGCCAGAAAGAGGGGGAGCCTTTGAAGGAATATGTTCAACGCTTCATGCGGGCTGCATCTAGAGCCAAGACTATGGGCGATGAAGGTAAGATGATGGCCCTAACTGCTGGGGTTAGACGCCATTCACCCCTCTGGAGCAGCCTCAGAAAGAATGGGGGTAAGAAGCACCCAGGAATTCTTAGATCGAGCTAATTGGTACATCAAGCTCGAGGATGCGATTGCCAACGAAGGGAAATCACCAACAAAAGACAAGGGGCCCAAGGAAGAACCCGCCAAAGCCACCAATGGGTTTGAAAAACCCAATGGCAACGGCAAAGGCAACGGGAATGGAAATAGTAGAAATGGTGGGAAGCGGGTGAACAACGAACCCTCGACCTCCGAGAGCAAGTGCCCCAAAGGTAATCGGTATGAACCGAGATTCCCCAACTACACTGCCCTTGTTGAAAGCTGAGCTGAGATTTACTAGGCGACCAGCTCAAGCGTGCCCTACAAATGACCCACACCTATGAGGAAAGATATCTCCAAGAGAGATGCAACAAAGTTCTGTAATTTTCACAACGACTACGGGCACGACACTAACGAGTGTAACCAGCTAAAGGAAGAAATTGAGTTCCTGATAAGGTAGGGAGATTTGTGTGAGTCGCAGGAGGTTCTCAGCGAGAGGCTCAAGGTGGCAGCGAGTCGGCGCCTGCACGCCAATGCTCGCCACCTTTACAGCCAACTCCTGTGGCAGGTACCCTACTCACCATCTGCGGAGGCCCACATCTTGCAGAAGATAGTGGGAAAGCGAGGGAACGATATGCTCGAACCCTGCGCCACGACCAGGACATCGGGATGATGAGTGTTGAGGATTGAGCACCAAAAAAGGCTCGAACAGAGGAGGAACTGATCACCTTCTTTGACGACGACGCCCAACACGTGCGATTCCCACACTTCGATCCGCTAGTCGTGGATGTACAGATCGCAAACATGATGGTGAAAAGGGTGTTGGTCGATACAGGAAGTTCGATCAACATCCTATACAAGTCCTCGCTGGAAAGGATGAAGTTGTCCGTGAAAGACCTGGAGCCATGCAACCAAACCATTTATGGTTTTTCCGAAGAAGGGCTCGCCCCAACAAGGTCGATTAGACTCCCAGTCACAGCAGGCATTACACCCGCTAATAGGACATTACTCACTATTTTTATAGTAGTTGATTGTCCTTTGGCATATAACGCTGTGATAGGGAGGCCAATTTTGGTCGACCTACGAGCCGTCACCTCTATATGGCACCTCGCTATGAAATTCCAACGGACGCAGGGGTAGGATGCATGTTGGGAAACCAGAGGGAAGCGAGGGAGTGCTACAATGCCTCGATCACTAAGGCAAAGAAGGGTGTATCGAGATATGCCACCGGAAAGGACTCGCAAATGGCGACTGATGTTCAGGCCCACTCGGGCGATAATCTCACCAAATAGGATGTTGCCCAAAGTGAGGATAGGGACTTGGATCCTCACTTTGGGGATTTTGAAGAAGAAGTGGGGCCCATCGAGGACCTTGAAGAGGTCCAACTCGATGAGGAAAATCCGACCAGAGTTGTGAAAGTCGGTAAAAACTTAGAGACAACAACAAAACAAGCACTGGTGGAGTTCTTAAGGAGGAACCAGGGGGTCTTTGCCTGATCGCACAAAGACATGGTCAGGATAGATCCTGCAGTCATCAGCCATGTCCTGAACATCGACAAAAGCTTTCCACCAGTGCAACAAAAAAGAAGGCTGCTCGACAAAGATAGATCAAAGGCCTTGAAAGAGGAAGTCGAGAAGTTGAAGGAGAATGGGTTCATCAGGGTGGCGTTTTATCCATCGTGGGTCTCTAATCCCGTACTAGTGCCCAAGTCGAATGGCAAGTTGCATACGTGCGTGGATTTTACAGACCTAAATAAAGCCTGCCCCAAAGATTGTATCCCACTCCCGAGGATCAACCAACTGGTCGATGCCACTGCAGGGCATGAGATCCTCTCATTCATGGATGCATACTCCGGGTATAATCAAATCAGTATGCATCCCTCTGATGAGGATCACACTAGCTTTCAGACTGATACAGGGCTCTACTGTTACAAGGTGATGCCCTTCGGCTTGAAAAACGCTGGTGCGATTTACCAGAGACTCGTCAACCACATGTTCAAGGAGTTGATCGGCACGAACATGGAGGTCTATGTCGACAATATGCTGGTCAAGTCAAAGAAAGCAGAAGGACATATAAGGGATTTGCAGGAATGCTTCAACGTCCTGAATAAATATCGGATGAAGTTAAATCCCCTTAAGTGTTCCTTCGGAGTAGGATCAGGGAAGTTCTTGGGATTTATAGTTAACTCAAGAGGAATTGAAGCCAATCCCGAGAAGATAAAAGCCCTGATCGAGATGAAATCGCCAGTAAAGATTAAAGATGTTCAAATCCTGACCGGGAGGATTGCTGCTCTCAGTAGATTTATTTCGAAATCGACAGACAAGTGTGTTCCTGTTATCCCCAAAAATCAGAGATCGATGACGTGGCAATAGAGGTGACAAGTGGCAGTGAATGGTCCGTAAATGGCACATTAATAGTAAAAAAATATATTGGCTCCTCAGAGTTGTGATAAAGTGATCTGGCTTAGGAGTAACCCAGTAGACCGATGAAGAATTTTGATTGGCTTGAGAAGTGTCATGACCGACCAGGCATGACCTTGTCCAACCAGTCACGTGTTTGTCTGCCTAGGCATGACCTTGTCTGCCCAGGAATGACCTTGTCTGCCCAGGCATGACCTTGCCTGCCCAGGCATGACTTTGTCCGACCAGGCATGAACTTGGCCGATCGGTCATGACCATGTCTGACCAGCTAAGTGCATGTCTGCCCAGCTAAGTGCATGTCTCCCCAGCTAAGTGCATGTCTGCCTAGTCAAGTGCATGACTGCCCAGTCAAGTGCATGACTGCCTAGTAAAGGTGTGGCCGACCAGACTGAAGGTGATATAGATCAACTAGATAGAGCAGGACTACGTCAAGATTCCCAGAAACGGCTTCAACAAGAATCGGTCTTGGCATACGCGAGAATCTCTCATTTATCCCACGAATATGGTGTACTGTTACATTTTGAATATTGTTGTAATTTAAATAAAATGTGAATAATAAAATATCCCGATTATGGGGGATATCATCTGTGCGATCCTAAGCCTATAAATACAAGGCTTATGGCATCAGAAAGGGACTTTTGAATTCTGAACTTTTGATCCGAATTTTCTAGAGAGAGAGAGTACTTGTATTTGAAAGAATTCTTGTATTCTTGTAATCTGCACTGAAGAAACTCAGTTCACTCAAGTTCATCTGATCTTGAGTGTAGATCTATAATCACAACTTTAAGTGGATTATATTACCAACACATTGGGGCTGAACCACTATAAAAATCGCCTGTGTCGTTTATTTCTCTTGAAGGTTTTTGTAGTTTTGATGTCTACTCGTCGTTGGCCAAAAATGCGGTCAAAATTTTGGTGCTTTCATTGAGAGCTTGAAGAGAAAGACAGACGGTCCCTGAAGTATTATGGCGCCTAAGAGCACCAATGCGGCCTCCAAGAAGATAGGCTCCTCTAAAGAGCCTGCTAGGTCAGAAGGTCCTGGCCCACAAGACCATGAGACTGAGCCTAGGGTCATGCTCGAGGACGTGACTCCAGAAGTCGAAGAACTACAGGAAGCCATGGGGGCCTTCTAGGAGGAGATGGCACAATCCCACGCCAGCAGGAGGCGTTCGCTGAAGAGATGGCCAAGCAGAAAGCCACGTTAGAGCAGTAAAGGCATGATATGGAGGCCAGAAGCGAAGAGCTCAGACAACAACAAGAGGAGGTCAACCGGAGACATCGTGAAGCAGCACTTTCTCTAGAAGCAGCTACCTAATTGGCGCAAGCCAATGCTCAAGCCACTGCACAAGTAGCCACCCAGGGAACAAGAAATAATAATGCTGGTCGGAGGACACTGGCAGAGCCGATTCTCGAGGATCGGGCAGAAGCAGGAGTAACCCCCCTGGTCGGGAAGATGATGGGGACCGATCTAGAACTGCCTCGATGCAAAGGGAGCACTCTAGCACCCCGTCCAGGAGCCACCGATCAGAGACTTCTAGATCAGGGAGTCACCGGTCAGGCAGTAAAAAGACTCCACCCAGACAGGATCAGACCAAGACTCCTTGAGATAAGAGGACTTCACAATTCAAAGATGGGCACGGTCGTGATGAGGCTGATAGTCATCACACCGATTAGTCAAAGGAAAAGGAGGGCAATGACCAACAAGGAGGAAAAGACTGCCCGGGGCATACCGAAAGACCTCCACTGCACCCCGACTAGCAATGTAGTGGGAGAGAGCAAGTCCCGCGTAGTAAGCCCTCTAAAAAATCGAAAAGTACGGTGTTTGATCGGGCAGGAGAGCATGCTTCCCAGAAGGATCTGAGGGACGTTATCACCAACAAGAGGAGGACCGTCCCGGTCGAAGGGAAAAATTTGGACCGCCCTGCCAGTCAAGTAGAAATACTTGACGATGGCGCGCCAGATGGTAATGCTCGACCAGGTGGTCAAGGCCTTGGAACCTCATCAGTTGCACCAGCCATCCAAGCCCAGCTTGACATGCTAACAGCTGCAGTGCAAAGTTTGTCAAAATGACCTTCCGAGATAGATGCGATAGACCACCAGAGTGGCAGCCCATTTTGTGCCCGGATTAGAGCAGCCCAGCCACCTGCAAAATATAAAGCACCGGTTCTGCCAGTATATACAGATAAGGCAGATCCCATCAGACATATTGGGAAGTTCGAGGACCAGATGGAATTGGTCGGAGTGAGTGACGATTATCGGTGTAGAGTTTTCCCAACTACATTGTCAGATACTACCCAGGAATGGTATTGGAAGTTTAAGCCAAACTCCATTACCTCTTGGGAAGCATTTAGGAAGGAGTTTTGTAGACAATTCAACACTGCCCGGACTCCACCAGTTTATGCCAACCACTTGGCAGATATCAAACAAGGAAAAGATGAGTCTCTAAAGAACTATATACAGAGATTCATGAGAGAAGCCAATAGAGCAACTGCTGTAGGAGACGAGGGAAAGATGGTTGCCATATCTGCTGGGATAACTTATCGGAGCCCTTTGTGGGACAGTATACATAGAAATCCAATTTCAACACTTCAACAATTTCTTGACTGGGCGGACAAGTATATGAAATTGGATGATGCAATAGAGAAAGAGGAGAATGGCATAAAGAATCTGGGCGGATCAATTGACTCTGGTGGAAGGAAACGTGGAAATAAAGAGTCTGACCACCATGAGGAAAAGAAAGCAAAGTTGAATTCAAGTGAAAAGCCAACCAAGTATGAGCCTCAATTCACTAACTACACCACTCTCTCGACCAACCGAGCAGAAATATATCTTGCTAGTCATGAAGAGGTTCCCTACAAGAAGCCTCCCCCCATCAGGAAAGAGATGAGGAAGAGAGACATGAATAAGTTTTGTCATTTCCATGGAGATTATGGTCACGACATGAATGAATGCAACACCTCAAGGACGAGAAAGAATTTCTTCTCCAGTCGGGCAAGTTGAGGAAGTATCGGGCAGAGACACCCCAGGGAGAAGGAGGCAGCAGCAATCCTGGTTTCAAGCGACAAAGATCTCCACCCTTGCAGCCCGGACCTGTGGACTTTACCTTACACACTATATGTGGAGGTCCACACTTGGCTGAGGAAAGCAACGAAGCAAAGGAGAAGTATGCTGAGCGGGAGTGCTAGGATCAGAAACCACTGGAGTGGCGAGCATCAGAGGATATATTATTTCTAAATACCGCTTTCAGAGTGGTAGCTTGATTTTGAGTTATTTGACTTGTTATTTAAGTTTGGTTTATGAGCTGGTTATTTGCTAACCAGTCATTTTATTTTTGAACAATTTTGGTTGTTTAAGACTCGTTATTAGACATGTTTTGTCCTTTTTAATTTACGAGTAATAAAAGAGACTACGCGCAGTGTGGTCGATTCTTGCTACAAAAATGCATGTGTGTTAGTTATCCGAGCAGTGTTCAACTGGTCGGTAAAATCGGACAGTGTTCAACTGGTCGATACATTCAAGCAATGTTCAACTGCTCGAATATTTTCAATATATTCTATGTGTTTCACGAGCAATTAACTGCTCGAACAGATTCAGTCAAGTAGCAAGTGACTAAGGATCTTTCAACCCTCGATCACCTGGGGGACACATGGGGTATACTGGTATATAATTTAACACAGGCAATAAGAGCACGAGTTAATATATCTGTTTTTAGGCTGACTTGTAAATTTTCGAAGTCCAAAAAGGCCATTAAGCTAACTTGTTTGACAAAGCTTAAGTTACTTGGAATTTTTTAAAATTTCAAGTTAGGAGCAGATATTCGTGTGACAATAAACATTATGCTCATAAAATGTTAGAGCAATAAGCGTGTGAGAAAGTATACTTAGTATGGACTTATGAAATGTCTAGAATTTCTAAGTTAGAAAACTAAGTACTCATGCGAAAATATAAGACATACATCAGAGTGACTTTACTATTCACAAAAAACTTATAATTTTTTAAGTCTGAAAAGACTTAGAATGTTTTAAGTTAACAAAGAAAAGTAAAGTATAAATGCCAACAGCTCGATTGTACGAGAAAAATATCAAAGCTGCTAAGCAACAATTGTCTTCACAACAAAAAAGAGTAAACTACTGGCAAGGTACAAAGTCTAGCTGATCAGGTGCAACGTTTTCCCGGTCGGGAGGGATACAACTTCCCTGGTCAGCTGAGCATATATCACTGGTCGAGTAGGAAACTCTGTTGTTGAGCGTGACTAACAACGATGACTCCCTGGAATGAATTAAACAAACACAAACAAATGCATGCAAAGTAAATACTACATTGTGAAAAAATGTCTTTGAGAAGAGAAGTTAATTTTTCATCAAGATTGGTTGAGAGAAATCAATCTCTCAAAATAATTATGGGAGATTTGAACAAGGTGTTTTGATGGTATTTGGAGGGATAAGTTTTTGGCATATGGCATGGCTGCCTAAGCAGATGCCCGAGTGGTGGTGCCGCACATCCAAGGCTAAACGTTGAGCGGCTTGGCTGCATGTCCGGTCGGATAGGGCGTGCCCGAGCAGCAGGCGTGCATTCAGAAGGTGGTGCCTGGCGTCCGAGCAGAAGGTGGCTGTGTCTGATCGGCTGGCAGCATGTGTCGGAGCAGTGAGGCTGCGTCCGAGCGGATGGCCCGAGTCCGAGGAGCAGCGTGCGTCTGAGGGGTTGCGTCTGGTTCGAGGAGCAGATGCTGGGTGTCGAACTGCTGCTGCGCTTGTCCGAGCGGATGCTGGGTGTCCGAGCAGTTTCCATGCCTGTCCGAGCGGACCGTGCCTAGCCGAGGCTATCGCCGTGCGTTTGAGGAGCCAGTTGGTGCATGGCCGAGGAGTTGGGGTTGGTCCGAGGGGCAGTGGATAGTACCGATCGGATGGGCATAAATTCCAAGGCAATCTAAGCATCCGAGCAGCCCTAGACCCATACCACAAACATAAACCCATTCCGAAAAAACAAAGCCCTAAATGTCATGAACACAAACACCAATTCTCATCCAAAACACATACTGCAACAAGATCAAAAAATAGAATTTGAAGAAATCAAAAGACAAGTTCAGTCGTGGGTTTACGTGAAAGTTATCGACCAGATAGGAGCTTTGAATGACCTCAAGAACATTTTTCTAGAAGAAAAGTTTATCATACGAGAAAATCGTATAATAAACTTGGGGGGCAAATGTTATCCCCAAAAATTGGAGATCGATGACATGGCAATAGAGGTGACAAGTGGCAATGCATGGTCCGTAAACGGTACATTAATAGTCAAAAAATATATTGGCTCCTCAGAGTTGTGATAAAGTGATCTGGCTTAGGAGTAACCCAATAGACCGATGAAGAATTTTGATTGGCTTGAGAAGTGTCATGACTGACCAGGCATGACCTTGTTCGACCAGTCACGTGTTTGTCTGCCCAGGCATGACCTTGTCTGCCCAAACATGACCTTGTCTGCCTAGGAATGACCTTGTCTGCCCAGGAATGACCTTGTCTGCCCAGGCATGACCTTGCCTGCCCAGGCATGACTTTGTCCGACCAGGCATGAACTTGGCCGATCGGTCATGACCATGTCCGACCAGCTAAGTGCATGTCTGCCCAGCTATGTGCATGTCTGCCCAGTCAAGTGCATGACTGCCCAGTAAAGGTGTGGCCGACCAGACTGAAGGTGATATAGATCAACTAGATAGAGCAGGACTATGTCAAGATTCCTAGAAACGGCTTCAACAAGAATCGGTCTTGGCATACGCGGGAATCTCTCATTTATCCCACGAATATGGTGTACTGTTACATTTTGAATATTGTTGTAATTTAAATAAAATGTGAATAATAAAATATCCCGATTATGGGGGATATCATCTGTGCGATCCTAAGCCTATAAATACAAGGCTTATGGCATCAGAAAGGGACTTTTGAATTCTGAACTTTTGATCCGAATTTTCTAGAGAGAGAGAGTACTTGTATTTGAGAGAATTCTTGTATTATTGTAATCTGCACTGAAGAAACTCAGTTGACTCAGGTTCATCTGATCTTGAGTGTAGATCTATAATCACAACTTTAAGTGGATTAGGCTATTACCAACACATTGGGGCTGAACCACTATAAAAATCGCCTGTGTCGTTTATTTCTCTTGAAGGTTTTTGTAGTTTTGACGTCTACTCGTCGTTGGCCAAAAACGCGGTCAACAGTTCCATTTTTCAATCTACTAAGAGGCAATAAGAAATTTGAATGGACAGATGAGTGTGAACATGCCTTTCAAGCACTAAAAACACATATGTCACTGTTGCGATATTTTTGCTATGCAAGTGCACACAGTCGCAATTCGTAATAAAATGGTAAAACCAAGTATCGTCCTCAAGGACTGATTTATCAATTACCAGTCAATTAATTTCTTGTTCTATTTGATGAATTGAAATTCTTGATTTTTGTAAGTGCAGCAAGAGAAACTATAAAGTGCAGAAACAATAATTGAAAATTGAATGGAATAACAACTAATAGAGAAACTTTTAATTTAATCACTGAGAAACAATTAGGATATTCAATCTCATCAACTATCCTCCCTATTATTCCCTAATGCAAAGTGTGAATTCTTCTTCTTTTTACCTAATTCAATTAACAAGTTGATACAACAGCCTATAAGCATACTATGAATTATAAACTCAACCTAGGTGACAATTTCCTATATTTCTATGGTAAATTGAACCACAAAGGTAGCATTAATCTCGACAACTTAATAACAGTTACACAATTAATTCAGATAATTTCGTTCTAAATTAGAATTATGTCCAATATAACCACAGCAGAATTAAATCTCACTTCTCAGATTTTGACTTAAAAACATATGTATATGACTAAAGATGGCCAATCAATAATCAATCTATAAAAACAGGTTATAAGGAATTGAAGAAGATTGAAGAAGAAGAAAATTGAAATTGCATTAGTTCATAACAAGGATTCAAGTGATTCAATTAAACATCCTAAACAGAAAATTAGTTCATAGTCATAATGTTAATCACAACAAAAATTAAAGACAACATCAAGAAGAAGAAGAAAAACATGTAGAAATACTCTAAGTTTTCAGCCTTAAAAAACCAGCTCTCATCCCCAATCCGTACGTATCCTTTTCTCCTCCCTTTTTTCGCCATAATAAAACCTAGGACTTCAAATTTTAAACAGGCGGGCCGCAACTCTACATACACTATGCCGCGGCCCGTGTCCAATTTCCTGGGCAAAAGGTCCTTTTCATGCCGCGGCCCGTGTCGACGAAATCTGGGTTGATGCTCTTCAATGCCGCGACCCTCTCTAGCCATGCCGCGGCCCTAGGATTTCCTTCAAAACATTGGTTCTGTTTCCCACCTAGCCGCGACTCTACTTTGCTCATGCCGTGGCTCTTAAGGGTCTTGAGGAGCCGGAGGATCTTGAGGAGGGCTCTGATCGACGACGTCTGAAGCCTCATTATCTGTCCGGTCCATCCCAGTGGCCAGCGAGATCTCAGGGGAAGCAGGAATCCTCACTCTTTCTTCCTCTGCCAGTCGAGCAGCATAGCGAGCGAGCTCGACATTTCTTGCATTCTCAGGAAGGTAATTGAAGTTGGCACCCTGGTTGTGCTTCCAGAAATCGTAGAAGTATCGGAGAGTGGCATTCTTGTACCTTTCCAAGTTGCAGGCATTGGCTTTCTCAAGCTCCTCAATCCGGCCCTCCAAGGTTGTATTCTCCTGTCTACTCGCAGCCAAGTCCTCCTCGAGCTGTTTAGTAGCGTGGTAATTGACGCGGTTAGACTCTTTGAACTGGTCCCTCTGATCGATGGCTTTGTCCAGAGACTTTTGCTTCTCCTTCAACTCCTTAGCCAGTTTATCCTTCTCCTCAAGCACCACTGCAAGCTGTTCGACATATTTCGCTGCGGCAACTTTGGGTTCATCAGCGTACCGTTGCTCCAAAGATTTGGCCTGCTCGGTAATAGCACCCGAGTGGAGACGGCCGGCAGTAAGGGTTAGCATTGCCTGTGGTCAAAGCAGAAGTTAGACTAACTATAGAATATAGAAGGGAGTCTCCACAGAAAAAGATGATTACATTGGTATACTTGTTCAAGGCGCGGTTTAAGATCAGGTCGACGTCCATCGCCTCTGTTGTGGCCATCGCCTCTCGCCAGTGGTCGTGCTTTAAAATTTTTGTGACCAGTTAAAGGCGCGACCAGTTGTGTCGCCCCCAGTCAAAGCAGGACCGCCCTGCTGAGTCTGGTCGGTTGGGGCCGCTGAGATGGAGTCGATCCGGCTGGAGCAGGGGGAGTCTGCTGTTCATGAGGAGAAGGTGGAGTTGCATTGGCTGAGGGCCCGTCCTCCAGAAGGCCTTCATTGCGAGGCTTCTTAGCCTGAGGCGCTTTGCTGCTTTCCCTAGGATGCCTCTTGCTTGCCTTCTTTTTGCTTGGGGGAGCCACAGGAGTCTCGGGAGCGCTGTAAATGTCAAACACGTTTTCGGAGTCCATGTCTGGAAAAGAAGCAATCAGTCGAACAGTGAGATAGCATTAATGACTAAGTATATTACATCAGGAAAAGAAATAAAGAAAAATTGTAAGTGAAATACCCGAGCTATTATTACTGGTCGCTATACTATAGACTCTACTAATCTCACACTCACTCTCTGACATGAAGAAGTCTGGACCTAAATTTAGAGCATATTTAAAATTGCCGTCCCTGTCGAATAGGTGACAGGGAATTGGCAAGCTATCTAAAAGAGAAATAAATATACCATTCTCGTCTGAAGACTCATCCAAGTGTTCGACAGGCTCGGTGGCCTTCTTTTTCCCTTTCCCCAAGGGGGCAGAGGGCCTCTCTGCTGAAGGAGTACCAACAGGTTCCCTGATCGTGACCCCGGTTTGTCTCCTTCGAGGAGGTGACACTGGTGGTTGCTGCTCGGGTTCCTCCTCGGCTGTGGTACTCCCTGCTGTTGACTCCCTCATGTCCTGATGAGGGGCCAAAAGGCCAACCAACCTAAGGTTAGCTTCTGTGACCAGATGTTTGACGCTTTTTTCTACGTCAATCATGCTGGCCAAGAGGGCTGATCTCAACTCCATGTTTGGAGTTGGGTCTGGTCGCAGCCATGGGCCTGGAAGGCATTAAAAGTTTAAGAGAATGTGGAGAACACTAAATAAAGAGTAACACCCAGTGATACAAAGGTTTTACCTCCTTGAACAAAGGCCAGATTGTCTGCAATCAAGTCGGTCATGAGGAAGTACTCCTGGTAGTACCTCCCCACATTCAATATATGGGTGGTGTTAGTCAGGAAGGTGCGCCCAGTTTCCTGATGACAGAAATGAAAAAACCCCGTGCCTTCTTGGTTGGGGTTAGACTTAAGGTCAAACAAGTAGTTAACCTCATGAGGAGTTGGCACAGGCCATTTTTTGTGGCTGTACAAGATATAGAGTGCTGCAAGCATTCTATATCCATTTGGGATTATTTGAAAAGGGGCAACTCTAAAATAGTTGGCCACCCCTTGGAAAAATGAATGAAGAGGCAAGGTAGCCCCTGCCTCAATGTGGAACCTCGACCAGGCGCTAAAGGAGCCTTCGGGCAGGTTCGCTCGCTGGTCTTGGTTGGGTCTGACTAAGGTCACCCCCATGAGACCATACTTCCTGATGTAGTTGGCGATCATCCTAATCGTCACTCGGCCCTTAGGTACAAAATGCCACTCAACATCTGGTTGAATGGCATGTCGGGGCTGAGCGTGTGCTTGGATATTAGGGTCAGGAACATTTTCTCCTTGACCACTGGTCGAGGGAGTTTCAGTCTGAGGAGCAGGCTGATGTGAAGGATTGGGGATTTTCTTTTTTTGGGCTTTGGTTTTAGTCCGAGCCATATTTTGAGTAAGGACAAGTGGAGTGTTTGGAGTGACACGAGAAAATGGGATGTCAGGTATCAGTGACGATGGTTGCTCCTCATCCTCAAGTAGTTGAGCCAATAGGTCGTCATCGATAGGTCTTTCTCCCCCCCCCCCCCCCCCCCCCCCACGGATCTTGCATGTAAGCTGCCAACAGAGAAAGGAGGAGATAAGACGCACAGCCTGAGAGCTGATGTTGAAAGTTGGAATAATGTTGCTCGTGTCTACGACCAGCAACATTCTAACAGAAACACTAAGTTCTATGCGAGCAGTTTGAAAAACAGATTGAAAAGCGGAAATAATTTTTTTTTTGGAAAAAAAAGCTTTTTCGACTCTGAAGGGGCGGGAAAAATCCAGTTTTTCAACTAGCCTAAAAATTGAATTTTTACTTCGATTTTACGCCCTAAACTTACGATCTTGACTATCAAACTGGCTCCTAACTCCTACAGAGTAAAACTACACTACCCTATCAAGCATCAATCGGTATACACACAATCCTCATGCATTTCTACCCAAGAACATGAAAAATTTCAGAACTCAGAACAGGCATGTAACAGTGTGCATGGCATGTCAAAGAGCTTGAAAGTTGAAGAAATTTACCTAGATGAAGATTGGAGGTTTTGAAATGAAGCAACTTTGAGCATGAGAATAGAGGATCTTTAGAACAAGCGACGAATGATCTTCAAAGTTTATGAGCTCTGAGTTAAGTTCTTGAGGGTTCTTGGCGAGAAAATGGCAAGGTAAAAAGTGAAAAAGTAAATTTGGGGATTATTTATAATGGCTGAGATATGATAAAAGGGGTAATCATGAGTTACCTTTTTCAAGGCATGGGGGAGTGTAATAGCCGTCAGAAGGATTACTTGGAAACTAAAAAGGCATGATTGGACGTGATTAGGTCACCTTTTTCGAGGAAGCATGAATGACTCTGACAGATTTCGTGGGGCATAGAAAGGTTAATTTCCTAAGTTTACTTATTGCTGGTCACAATAAATAAACTTGGGGGGCAAATGTTTATCCAAAAAATAGCTGTGGATGACGTGGCAAGAATTTTCGACACGTGGCAGATACGTGGCAAAGATGCTGCTCGCCTATCGACCAGAGATACTTCCATACGCAGGGTTCAAGTTTTATATACGACCAACCTGGTCGTATACTCCATTTATTTATGAGTAAATTTGTACAGTTGTAATGATAGCCGAGAATATCTCTTCATTATAACCTGAATATTCGTTTATTAAGGAAAGATATGATTAATTGACTCATGTAACCCTCCTTGAGCCTATAAATATACAAGAAATAGCTCAAGGGGGGATCTTTTGAATCTTTTTCGAATCCTCTTTTCTGATTTGAGAAGAAGAGAATTGTATTGCTATTATCCATCGCTTGTATTGTTTCTCCTTCTAAGGTTTGTGAAACTCAAGAACCCTAGTTCTTTGATCACGCCTTTGAAGCTCAACATTAATAATAGTATCAAGTGGACGTAGGTCATTACCAATCTTTGGGGCCGAACCACTATAATTCTTGGTGTCCTTTACTTTCCATTAGATTGTATTCTCAAGCATCGTACTACTTTCCTGTCGTATATTTGACTTCGTGTCGTTGGCTAATTCGAGGGTCAACAAACACGGACAACAATCTCCATTGTGACTTTTCTGCTAAAATCGCTCGAAAGGATCCCCTCCTGCTGAATATCATAAATATATCCACATAACAATGTGATCTCAAGCATATAGCACATAAAATAAAAATATATCATCAATGGGTTAAAATTACGAAAATACCCCTCTTTAGCAAAAGCGGGTCTTTAAACACATTTAATACACATAATCACGCATACTAAATTATATAATAATATGATTCACATAGTCACCCCACGTGGCCTCCCAGCACACTAATCCAAGTACTTAATCTCATTAGGAGTTTTGGGACGCTACACTAATAAATATTTGATTGGAAAAGTTGTCACAGTATTCATTACTGATTGTTTAAGCTAATCTAGTGTTATACTTAACAAGGGAGCTTACATTGCAGATTCATATCTAGAGGGAATATTGGACAAGTGTGATAGATTCATCAATTTATCTATTGGTATTTTTCTTTTTATCAAAGACACAATGAGCAGTACTACTCCAATACATTCCCATACACATGTATGTATATACATAATACAAGACCAACAAACATATTAAAGAAAAAAAATGAACATCAATGAGGACTTTCATCAAAACAAAACAAGCAATGAAAACACTAGATAAGAAGGGAAATTATTCATTTTATCTTTAATGAGGACTTTCATCAAACAAATGGAGTGTAATATATTAAAAAAAACCTCTTTTACATACCTCACTACAAGATAAACTAGGTGATTGCAAAAACAAAGCAAGCTTCCAAAATGGATTGGAAATTGGTGCAAAAATAGAGGAGCTTAGCTCTGTCGTGGAAGAAGAAAATGAAAAGGAAGTCTAGTTCAATGAAGGTGTCAGAGATTGTCAATGAAAGGAGCTGGTTTGATAAAGGCGCTAGGGTGGTTGAGCACCGTCAAAATCCTTGTGCGGTTGCCAAAGAATCGCCGGTTTCGGAGAGTGGGGAAGCTCGAAGGAAGTTTGTAGGCGATATATCGCCTATGGGAGGGCGATATATCGGCTCTTATTTTTGAAACTTCGTGGAATTTGAGCTTAAAAAAGCCTCACCAACCTAGATTTTCTCTTGAACATTTTTGACCGAGTTCTGGGCATCTGTTGAATAGATAATTCAAATATATTCATTTGTTTATTCTTTTTAAAAAGGGTTAGTTTCACTCCTTGAACTCTATAAATAGGACCTAGTACTCAGCCATTTCATTCATTATTAAAGCATTCTTCAGAGGCTCCAAGCTGCTAAGTTTATTCTAGAGAGAAAACACTAGGGTTTTGGGGTTAAAAGCTTTTCAATCTAAGCTTTTCTAAACACTTGAGAAGTAAGATAGAGTGATATTTCGGTATTGAGGTGTAGATTGAAGTTCTAGCCTATCAAGGTATTCTTATCCTCAGGTTTAATCTGTAAAGCCCTACTTCCTTAGAGCCGTTACTAAGTGAGTTTAAAATGTGCTTTCAGCTACCTGATCAAGAGTTTAGGCCAAAAAGTGTGATTAAGCTATAAACAGAGTTATAAACTTTGAAAATAATTCAATTTACTGAAAATCATAAAGTGTTTGACACCTGGGATCCCAAAATACTGTTTAGAAATATTTACAACATATAAATACAAAGCAAGTCGACTAGACAACAAAATCTAGGGTTTTTCACAACCATCTCTCAAAACCACTAGCCGTGGCAGCCAGGCAGGCCAAACATGTACGTGCCGCTTCACGCTCTCCGTACTCATGGTTGGTCAACACTTCCCTTGCCCTTACCTGCACCACAGAGCACCTGTGAGCCGAAGCCCAGCAAGAAAACCCTCACAAGTAGGAAAACATATGCATAACAAACACATAGCATATAAACAGGCCATCAATAGGCTAAACATATACTGTCAAACTGTCCTAGGCGCTTTACCAGGCCCTGGGTTTGCAGTCCACACCGTGGAATAACCCAGGTATCCTTTAGGGTCTCGCCCTGACAACTCGCACTCCACGTCCTCAACGCTGCTTCCGGTCCCTTGCCGTAGTCGGTCTTGCACTCGACGTGCCCAACGCCATTCCTGACCCTTTGCCGTTCTCGGCCCCTGCCAACCTCGGCCTGCGTCGTTCCCGGCTCTTGTCGAACACTTACACAATTGCATTCATAGCATAATAAACATATATCGAACATTAACAAATTCAAGCAAAGGGCTACGCCCTGCAATACAAACATATTGGGCTCAGCCCTGCATATAAGCTCTATGGGAACATGGGTTTTCTTACCTGCGTCCCGAGCTCTCCAAGCACCGATATCCCGAGCACCGTCCCTTAACTTTAGCCTCGCCGAAACCCTAGTCACAACGCATTAACAATATTCATTCATCAAGTTCTAATCCATTAAATAATTTTGAGCCATAACTCTAATCTCCGGGACCTTGAATTCTATCAATCCGGGTGATAAAATCCATCCTGAGACTTAACCTTTGAGTTCCCAAGCTAAACACACTTAAAAGCACAAAATGGCACTAAGAGCCGCGGCCTTATGAGGCCATGCCACGGCCCGCCCCCAAACCTGAGAGCACACCCAAAACAGGGCATGCACGCCGCGACCCTAGCTAAGGCATGCCGCGGCCCGCCCTTCTTCCAGGCTACCCATATGCTTCGGAGGGCCGCGGCTCAGCAAGAACAATGCCGCGGCCCGACCCTTCGAACCCAGAAAAAATCCTCCATTTTCTCTTCTAAAACCCAGGCAATCATCCTTAAAAATCAACCCAACCATCCAAACATTAATCACAGAAGTCTAAAGACAATCTCAGCAGCAAAACCTAACAAGAACTTAAACCAAAAACCTCATAAAACCCAAAATCAATCCTTCACCCAACTACATGCATATTCTAAGAAAACCAGCAGAAACTTCAAGCTAAACCTTGTAATTTAAAGCTTACCCTTGCTGATCTTAGTCTCTGAATTTGGTCCTTAAGCCTCAGACTTCAAGCTCCAAAGATTTCCCAGCAGAATTCCCTTAGCTTCTAGCTAACTTCACCAAGATTTTCCTTAAGCTTCCAAAGGAAAGAAGACCACTTCAAGAGGGAGAGAAGAAGTTGGTTTCTAAATGTTCTAAACTATTCTAAGTTTTGCTTTATTAACTTAAGTCTATAGGGTTACCTCAAGGCTCGGGGTACCAACATGTCCCCGAGGGCAAAATGGTAAATTTCCCCAATATTCCCTCCTAGACATACTAACCTCAAATATATCTCCGAATATTTATTTCCATAGCCTGATAACCCCATAACACATCTAATACCCAAAATACCCCTCGACTCGCCCTGAGTCAGATTCTCAACCCTGTTGTGACTTTCTAGCTAACTGCTCCCCAGGACTGTCCCGGATCGTGTTGCACAAATAAATCACATACATATCGCATTTATCACATTTATACCCTCAACGGGCTAAAATCACAAACATACCCCTAATATCCAGGCAGGGTCCACATGCATATTTAATTCAACTAAACATGCATCTCTATCATATTTTCACATAAATTCATATATTAACATATTAATTATTTATTGCCCTCCAGGCACGCTAATCAAGGCCCTAAGCCCTATTAGAAAATTTGGGTCGTTACATAATCCCTCATAGTTCTTTTATTTTCTTTCAGATCCTAACTCGTTATTATGACTTTTGGTTAGGTGTTTAAGTTTCTTGAAACTTAAGGTTTTTTGGTAAGTTTCTATCTTGGTGGTTTAGATCTCCTTTCCATCTCCTTTTCTTTAGAAAACTCATGATTCTTACTGTTGGTTTTAGGAGTTTTCCAATCCCGTTCTTGTCTCCAATATCCCGGTTTTTTGGTAAGGAAAATAGGTTAGATTATGTGTTATGATATGTTTATATGATATGTTATGTTGTGTTGATGTGTTATATATGTATATGAATATGTTTTATATTATAGTCATGTAACAACCCGAATTTGCTAATCGGGCTTAGGGCCTTGATTAGTGTGCCTGGAGGGCAATAAATGATTTATTATGCTTTAATGTGTTAATGGGTGAATTAATGTGGATATATGATAGTGATGCATGTTTAGTGAGTTAAATGTGCATGTGGGCCCATCTGGATATTAGGGGCATGGATGTGATATATGTTATATATATGTGATATGTCCGTGCAGCACGATCCGAGACAGTCCTGGGGAGTGGTTAGCTAGAGAGTCACAACGGGGTTGAGATTCCGACTCGGGGCGAGTCGAGGGGTAATTTGGGTATTAGGTGTGTTATGGGATTATCGGGACATGAAAATAAATATTTCGAGATATTTGAGGATAGAATGTCTAGGCGGGAATATTGGGTAAATTTATCATTTTGCCCTCAGGGACGTTTTGGTACCCCGAGCCTTGAGGTAACCATATAGACTTAAGTCAAGTAAAACAAAATAGAGGAATAGTTTAGAAACTTCAGAAACCGACTCATCTCCTTCCAACTGAAGATAAAACTTATCTCTTCTTCACTTTCACTCCCTAAGACAAAACTCAAGACAACTTTGGTGGAAACTAGCTTAAACAAGGAATTGGCTGGGATTTAGGGAGCTTGGAGCATAAGGGGGCTGATTCTAAGGCTCAATTCAGCAAGAGGTAAGCTTTGATTATGGTGGATAAGTCTAGAGTTGCAGCTAGTTATTAGAGTATGCATGCTAGCAAGTTTGAATTGTTCTTGTGTGGTCTAGTTGAGTTTTGGGGTGCATTCTAATGGGTTTTGGTGTTGTTACTGAGTTATTATTGAGCTGGAGTTTATGTGTTAAATATCTGGGTTAGATAGGTGAGTTTTGGGTGAATTGGCTTGAGGAAAGGTGTAGAAAAATGGTGGAAAATCTGGGTTCAGAGGTGAGAGCCGCGGCCCGTGTGCGCGCGCGGCCATGGGAGGCCGAGAAGGTTCATGCGCCTCGCAGCCCGTGTGGGGGTCAGTGAGGTGCTAGCCTCTGTTTCGAGGCTAGTCGCGGCTCTTGTGGGTGGGGCCGTGGCCCTTTGTGCCAATTTGAGTTTTAAGGGTATTTTAGGCTTGGGAACTCAAGGGGTAAAGCTCAGGATGGTTTATATCACCCGGATTGATAGAATTCAAGGACCCGAAGTTTAGGGTTATGGCTCTAAGTTATTTGTTGGATTAGAATTTGATGGATGGACATTGTTAATGTGTTGTGACTAGGGTTTCGGCGAGGCTCACGTTGGAGGACTATGCTCGGGGCATCGGTGCTCAGAAAGCTCGGAACTCAAGTAAGAGAACCCTTGTTCCCATAGAGCTTGTGTGTAGGGCTGAGCCCAATGTGTTTGAATGGACTGATATGCAGGGCTGAGCCCAGTGTGTTTGAATGGATTGATATGGAGGGCCAAGCCCAATATGTTAGAACTGCGGGGCGTAGCCCTTTATCTGATTATGCTAGAATTCTATACTTGCTTGTTATGCTATGTGTATTATTATGTGAATGGTCGGCTTGAGCCGGGAACGGTGTAGAACGACAACGGTGAAGGGTCGGAAACAGCATTGGGCATGTTGAGTGCAAGGCCGAGAACGACAAAGGGCCAGGAGCAGCGTTAAGCACGTGGAGTGCGAGTTGCCAGGGCGAGTCCCTAGAAGGATACCGGGGATATCCTCACGGCGTGGTCTGCAAATCCAGGGCTTAGTAAATGCCTGGAACGGCTAGGCCGAATGTGTTTAGCCAATTGGTGGCCTATTTATATGCGTGATATATGTGTTGCATATGTTATCTGTTTGTGGGTTCTCTTGCTGGGCCTCGGCTCATAGATGCTTTGTGGTGCAGGTAAGGGTAAAGAGAAGATCAACCAACCATGAGTATAGCAGGCGTGGGGCGGCGTGTACATGTTTGGCCAGCCTAGCTGTCACGGCCAGAGGATTTTTGGGAGATGCTTGTAAATAAACTCTGATTTTGTCATCTAGTCAACTTGGTTTAGTTAATATGTTGTAAACATTTCTAAACTGTATTTTGGGATCCCAAATGTAAACCTTTAATGATTTTCTATGGAAATTATTATTTCTAAGGTTTTTCCTCTGTTTACAGCTTAATTACACTGTTTGATCTAAAACCTTGATTAGCGAGATGAAAGCGCATTTCTAAACTCACTTAGAAATGACTCTAAGGAACTAGGGCGTTACAACTTGGTATCAGAGCGAGCCAAGGTTATTGGTTCTGGAGATTGACCGAACATGTACACACGTAGTCAGTGACAGGCTTAACTCAGGGTTGGTTGGTAAGATTGGTTAATATGTCTGAATATGTATTTGAATGCCCTGTTTGCCTGCTTATCTTATATATAGAGCATGATAAATGAGTTAACATATGCATGAGATACTGATAGGGCCTGGCCCTTGACTATTGCATGATGAGATTGAAGTGTGCTGAATAGCATTTCTATTGCATGTGGATGAGTGTTGGGATAATGGTTTGCATACTGAGTGTGTGTTGTTAACTGCCTAAATTGAATCCATATGTAATATCTGATTATTGGCCTGTAGGAGGCATAATGAAACATAAGTATACCTAGTTGATGTATAATTGGGTAGCTAAATGTATGGTATTATGGATTTGGCCTAATATGCTTTATGTGTGTATGAATATTGTGATTTTTGGACCTGGATGTGGTTTGGTTCGGAGTGTGAACCTAAAGGTAGAGAAGTTTAGTCAGTGGTGGCGGATGAACTCAGATGGTTTGCATCCGGGATGGTTAAGTAGACTTGGCATTGTAATTCAGGAGAGTTGCAAATGATAATTGGGGTTGGGAATTTTCATATACCCTGAAAGTTCGGGGATGTCCGCTAGCATATGAGTAAACGGTATTGGTACAGTATAAGGATACAGACAGATAAAGAATAGTAACTGGAAGGCTTAAGAGGCGTTAACCTCTGGTTGGTGAGGAAAGTTTGGGTTGCCTAGGAATTGTTTAGTGAATGGACAAAGCTAACTTTATTTTTTGTTATATGGAGGTGAAAGGCCATAACTAAAGGATTGTGCTAAGTGCTTGCGACAAGAGGATACTAGAAAGTGGTGTTCAGGTTGAGATATTGGCATGTTGGGTTGGAAAGAACCCAAATGGGGATCCGATAAAATAAGTTATCAAGACGAGGAGATTAATAAATCTGTGAGCTTGATTTGAAATGATAAGACAATGACAACCTGTGTTAGTGAGTGTTAGGAGTTGGGTACCTTACTTTGGAAATTTATGCAAGTGGTGGTGGTTGGAAATAACGACCCATGTAGGGATTAAATTCTAGAATGGTTCAGGGTGTCAGGGCTGCTCCAGTGTATTGGGTCTTCGGTGGTATTTGAGTAGCGGAGAGAGCCATGTTATTTGAGATCTGTTGAATGAGGTAAAGAGCATGAGTGCTACAGGGCAAGGGATGTGAAAGACAATGTTTCTATTGGTAGAATTTAGTAAGGACAAATTCTCAGTTTTTGAGGTAGAAGGACCCCAGACAGTGCTAGGGCACCTAATTTGTGATTGGAAAGGAGCATGAATGAAAAGGTAGTTATCAAGATGGTGACAGGAATCAGGGAGGTTATTTGGTATGCACTTGAGGGAGAGGGTGCCACCTAAGAGGATGTCGGGTGAGGGCATGACTTCTAAATAAAATAATTCAGTATTTTAGGATGGATTTTCCATGGTGAGGGAGCGAAAGACTAGAATGCCTCGTTACACTCGAAGTTCGAGGCCGATTCCTCGAAGATGAGTATTTAGCTGGATGTTTTATGTTTTAGTCATGTAACCAGCTGGAGGAACTCAGTGTTGAGAATGTTCTGAGAGGGAGTTATATATAGAGAGTTTGCCTCAAGGGTGCTGTGTGAGAAGCTGAGGATAAGAGCATTTATTGAGGAGGAATAAGGAACTTCTGGCGGATGAATTGGGGTACAAGTAATTAAGAAGTTCATAGTGAGAACAATAGAGTTCGTCTTAAGGAAGTCTCAACATGAGGCAGAGTGAAAGTGGATTTGTTAAGAGACAACCATGGATTATAAGGGATATCATTTCGAGTATTTTAATTAGACTGAATGGAAACTGAGCTAACCAGTGGGAAACTTGTATAGGTATATAAGGAAAGATTGGGGTTATTACAAAGTCGGGCTACAGGTAGATTTGGTATCAGGAATGTTGTGGAAGACGGCACTGGCTGAAAGAAAGAATTACCTGAAGCAATTAAAGAACTTTGACCTTGGATTAGTCAGAGCATTATATGGTGAGAATTGTTGGCATCAACGGTTAAGAATGAAAAGTTTGATATTGGGTACAAGATGGGACAATGTCTCCAGGAGTTGATCTACGACCTGGTTATTACTAGCTGGAAATCAAGGAAAGAGACATTTCAGGAGTTTTTATTTTGTATTGAGTAAGGTGTGAGGAGTTGGTAACAAAGATTCTAGAATGGTTCAAGCTATAGCAGCACAGGTAAGTTTTTTAAGTAGAGAATATTAGAACGGTATGGGCAAGTCCCCTTCAAGTTCACGAGCAGTATATTTGGACTACTCCCAGACGGAAATGGAAAGCAAATGACTGTTATGCTGAAGACGTTAGTACCATGGAAGCAAGGTCACAGGTAAGATTCTACAAAGTGTCAGTTTGGGTTTCGTTGGGGGTACTCAGAGTAGAGCTACAAGAAGAAAGGACAGGTATGAGAAGATTTGGTCTGAAGTCATGAAGAACGTTTGAAGAACAGAAAGCATAACAAGACTGGCAAGTGCGTCGTCTATCGCATAAGTATCTTCGCAGACAACTACATCAGAGATGGGAAGAACAGTAAAACTTGAGGCTAGACGGAATGAATGGTGTCAAATCAGAATTCAGAAGACAAGGTAAGAGTTGATTGGTATCTGGTGATGCAAGAATATGTGTGTGTCATGGTTAAGTATAGAGGGATAGCATAAAGGACCCGATCTATGATGAGTGTATGGAACCATGTGGGGGTGCACCACTGGTTGGGCATGCCCAGGCTCAGATTGGTGCGAGGATGGGTCGAACCTCGCGGGAGGTGAAAGAATGGAACATGGTTGATATACTTGGAATGTTAAGTTGACAGTTATGCATTGCATAAGGTACTTGAGTGTTGGGTTGTTAGTAAGAAAGATAGTCTTGAGACTGAAATTAAGTGGAACACAGCAGATGGAAAGTTGATGTTATAAGTCTTCGACTGTGCGAGGAGGAGATTTAATATGAGGTGGATCTCTTACGTGGAAGGTCTGTGTCAGTTAGAAGAGCGCCACAGGTTACAATGGAATGGACAGGATAACGATTGAAACTGGTATAGTGTTAGTGTGTGGTGATGGACACATATGTTTTCTTTGGATAATGGAATCCAAAGCTTTGGTTTTGTGGAAACAGGGAAGAATCCTACGAGTATTATACGAGATAAAGTACAAGAACCAGATAAATGGACCAAAGAGAATTTGGTATGGAGATGGGAATTATAAGTGGGTGTTGTTTCACCTCCTAGGGTTTGTGGTACTGGGAGGTTTTAACTGATGGCAGAACTTGAGATACTCGAATATTGAAAAGTAAAATAATACGATGATGGATCATAAGAATGGATCACATTATACTGTAAATAAGGTGATGGATCAAGGGAGGAGTTGTAACTCAGCTGAATAAGATAGCATACTTTGGTTTGTATAAATTGGTAATGAAATAGGGCATTGGTAATGATGAATTGAGACCCTATAGTTTCTAAGTTATGGAAAGGGACCTGAGATCAAGGAAAACAGAGTAGTAATCTAGAATTACTGATTGATTGTAGAAAGGATATCAATCTGAGGGCTTAACAATTATGTTAAGGGTTTAAGCATTGAATGTGCAACTTTTAGAATATCAAAGGAGGTGTATTCTTTGATGAGACAGTCACGGTATTGGATGCTGGAGTACAGCTAAGGTGACAAGGCATAAGACTTGGTAAGATAAAAGCAAAGAATTAAGAGTTAGTGGACATTGCGGTTTAATAATAATTCAGAGGAAAAGCAAAGAGGATGTTGGAATTCTTAGGGCAGGGGATGTCTGCCTATCTGAAAGTTTATAGGAACCTGTAAACTATTAACTTTGGAGTGCGGGGTCCAAGAATGGGAGTTGTATATTCCTCCAAGTTATGCAGCGAGGAAGAGTATGATAGTGAGGAAAGGAAAAGGGAGTTATGATTTTCGTTTCGACAAGAGTTCTAAAGTCGTACTAAGGATTTGGCCGTGGGCCTATAAGTTGATCTTATCCTAGTAAGGATGATGATTCATAAATATTTTGACATTGAGAATAATCAACGAAGAGACTGATGTGAACTAAGTAGACACTGGAGTTCTGTAGACTTAATTTATAAGTAAAAGTTAAAGAAAGTATGGTTATCAAAAAAGATCTTGTGGAACAAGATTGTACTCACGCGTGGGTATTATTAATGATTAAGGGTAAAGGCATTGAATCTTGGGAATTATCATCAGAGGTATGAGGTATACAGCTTGATGTGCTCAAGTAAATTTCAAGAACGAAATTATATTAAGGAGGGGATAGTATAAAGACTTGCGGGGCAAGACCATCGGCTTGGTGAAAGTGATGTGGAGAGACAACAAGATTGAGGAGGCGACATGGGAACTTGAGACAAAGATGAGGGAGCGGTATCACGAGTTGTTCAGGTAATTTCGAGGACGAAATTCCCGTAAGGAGGGGATAGTTGTAACGACCCGATTTGCTAATCGGGCTTAGGGCCTTGATTAGTGTGCCTGGAGGGCAATAAATGATTTATTATGCTTTAATGTGTTAATGGGTGAATTAATGTGGATATATGATAGTGATGCATGTTTAGTGAGTTAAATGTACATGTGTGCCCGTCTAGATATTAGGGGCATGAATGTGATATATGTTATATAGATGTGATATGTCCGTGCAGCACAATCCAAGACAGTCCTGGGGAGCGGTTAGCCAGAGAGTCACAACGGGGTTGAGATTCCAACTCGGGGCGAGTCGAGGGGTAATTTGGGTATTAGGTGTGTTATGGGATTATCGGGACATGAAAATAAATATTTATAGATATATTTGAGGATAGAATGTCTAGGCGGGAATATTGGGTAAATTTACCATTTTGCCCTCGGGGACGTTTTGGTACCCCGAGCCTTGAGGTAACCATATAGACTTAAGTCAAGTAAAACAAAATAGAGGAATAGTTTAGAAACTTCAGAAACCGACTCACCTCCTTCCAACTGAAGAAAAACCTTATCTCTTCTTCACTTTCACTCCCAAAGACAAAACTCAAGACAACTTTGGTGGAAACTAGCTTAAGCAAGGAATTGTCTGGGATTTAGGGAGCTTGGAGCATAAGGGGGCTGGTTTTAAGTCTCAATTCAGCAAGAGGTAAGCTTTGATTATGGTGGATAAGTCTAGAGTTGCAGCTGATTATTAGAGTATGCATGCTAGCAAGTTTGAATTGTTCTTGTGTGGTCTAGTTGAGTTTTGAGGTGGATTCTAATGGGTTTTGGTGTTGTTACTGAGTTATTATTGAGCTGGAGTTTATGTGTTAAATATCTGGGTTAGATAGGTGAGTTTTGGGTGAATTGGCTTGAGGAAAGGTGTAGAAAAATGGTGGGAAATCTGGGTTCGGAGGTGAGAGTCGCGGCCCTAGGAGGGGTGCGCGCGCGGCCCGTGTGCGCGCGCGGCCATGGGAGGCTGAGAAGGTTCATGCGCGCCGCGGCCCGTGTGGGGGTCAGTGAGGTGCTAGCCTCTGTTTCGAGGCTAGCCGTGGCTCTTGTGGGTGGGGCCGCGGCCCTTTGTGCCAATTTGAGTTTTAAGGGTATTTTAGGCTTGGGAACTCAAGGGGTAAAGCTCGGAATGGATTATATCACCCGGATTGATAGAATTCAAGGACCCGGAGGTTAGGGTTATGGCTCTAAGTTATTTGTTGGATTAGAATTTGATGGATGGACATTGTTAATGTGTTGTGACTAGGGTTTCGGCGAGGCTCACGTTGGAGGACTGTGCTTGGGGCATCGGTGCTCGGGAAGCTTGGAACTCAGGTAAGAGAACCCTTGTTCCCATAGAGCTTGTGTGCAGGGCTGAGCCCAATGTGTTTGAATGGACTGATATGCAGGGCTGAGCCCAGTGTGTTTGAATGGATTGATATGGAGGGCCAAGCCCAATATGTTAGAACTGCGGGGCGTAGCCCTTTATCTGATTATGCTAGAATTCTATACTTGCTTGTTATGCTATGTGTATTATGATGTGAATGTTCGACTTGAGCTGGGAACGGTGTAGACCGAGAATGGCGAATGGCCGGAAACAGCGTTGGGCACATTGAGTGCAAGGCCGAGAACGGCAAGGGGCCGGGAGCAGCGTTAAGCACGTGGAGTGCGAGTTGCCAGGGCGAGTCCCTAGAAGGATACCTGGGATATCCTCACGGCGTGGTCCGCAAATCCAGGGCTTGGTAAACGCCTGGAACGGCTAGGCCGAATGTGTTTAGCCAATTGGTGGCCTATTTATATGCGTGATATATGTGTTGCATATGTTATCTATTTGTGGGTTCTCTTGCTGGGCCTCGGCTCACAGATGCTCTGTGGTGCAGGTAAGGGTAAAGAGAAGATCAACCAACCATGAGTATAGCAGGCGTGGGGCGGTGTGTACATGTTTGGCCAGCCTAGCTGTCACGGCCAGAGGATTTTTGGGAGATGCTTGTAAATAAACTCTGATTTTGTCGTCTAGTCGACTTGGTTTAGTTAATATGTTGTAAACATTTCTAAACTGTATTTTGGGATCCCAAATGTAAACCTTTTATGATTTTCTATGGAAATTATTATTTCTAAGGTTTTTCCTCTATTTACAGCTTAATTACACTGTTTGATCTAAAACCTCGATTAGCGAGATGAAAGCACGTTTTTAAACTCACTAAGTAACGACTCTAAGGAAGTAGGGCGTTACAAGTCACTTGGGTATTATAGTTGCTTAGATAGCAAATCAAATCCCAAGTTTTTTATCATTATCGTAGATTAGAGTTATGATTTACCCTACCTCGATTAGTAGACAAAGGACCTAGATGGGTTATCATATACTATTTTGTGATCTAACCTACCTCGATTAGTAGACTGAGGACCTAGATGGTTTTATCACATACTACGGTAATGAGTTAATGGCCATTAATATTGTAGTCCTATGTTTATATGATATATGTTTTTACGTCATACAATTTATAGTATATGTTTTATGATATAGTCTTATGATTTATGTTATGCTTTATTAGATTTTCCTTGCTGGTCATTAGGCTCATTCCTTTTTATTTTAGATGGTGCAGGAAAATGAGCTTGGAAGGCGGAATAGATTCTTGGCAGCTTTGGCATGTGTATTGGGAGAGGACTGATTGAATGGACTGCTGGAAGAATGAGGATGACGTTTTTATTTTTGAGTCTTTTCATTTTATGTATTTATTTTTCACATTTAGTATTTGAACAAATAATTAAAGGTTTGTGTTTTCTTTATGTTTTTATATAATAACAATGGGATCCCGTATTTTTTATTTTTAATAAAGTTCTAATATTTCTTGATGTATTCCAAAATTAGTAGTCTTTTCAATGTCTCCCTCTTTCACTTTTAACTGATGATACCCGGATCACAGATCAATCTTTGAGAGTACTACTGCCCCTTGCAGTTGATCAAAAAACTCATCTATCCTAGGCAAAGGATATTTGTTCTTAATGGTGACCTTATTGAGTTCTCGGTAATCGATGCACATTCTCATGCTCCCGTCCTTCTTTTTCACAAATAGGACTGGTGCCCCCCATGGTGAATGACTAGGTCTTATGAACCCTTTATCCAACAATTCCTGTAGCTGGTTCTTAAGTTCCTTCGACTCCGCAGGTGCCATTCGATAGGGTGCTTTAGAGATCGGTGTTGTTTCTGGTGCAAGTTTGATCACGAATTCAATTTCTCTGTTCAGGGGCAATCCTGGTAACTCCTCGGGAAACACTTCCAGAAACTCACAAAAGATATGCACATTTTATGGTTTTAGTTATGACTCCTTGGATTTATCTACCACAATAGCCAGATATGCCGAACAACCATGTTGTAACGACTCGAATTTTCAAGACTCGATAATGCAAAAATATAAACGTTTTCATGTAACAAAATGTCTCAAAAACCCGTATTAAAAAAAAAACTTTTTGAAAGTCATATGACCATACTTAATATTTAATACAAACATAGTTTATGAAGAGTAGAGTGAGCCTAGTTTATAAAAATAACACAATATTTCCAAGAAACAAAATGACTTCCCAAAAGGCCAGTCCATATGTACATTCATAAGGTAGACTCCAGCGCTCAGTGCTTTGTCTTGCCCTTGTTCTTACCTACAATAGGAAACAACTAGGTAAGCGAAAATGCTTAGTAAGTTCAACTTTAAAACTAAAGCATGCAGAGAAGACAGGTGGTCACTGACCAAGTTACTGTCCCCAGTAACAATAGCTCACAAAAATTAGGGTTTCGGATCCATCCGGACCCTACGCAATCAATTTCAAGAACGCAAAAGCGTCATGGCAAACTTATGGTTATGTCTGATAACCAATGACAAACCATTTCATAAAAACAAATAAATCCCTGCACTCAGAAAATCCCAGAGCAAGCAGATATAATATATCACAATATAATTCGAGACCAACTCTCGACAATTTCCAAAAATTCGGGCATAAACATGCCCTCCAGCATAAGTGCTAATCTGTAAGAGAGAACCGAGTCTCAACACTAAGATCTAGCCAATAAATATCCCCATCAAGGGTAACTATCGAGTTACCTAGGGCATCGCTACTTATCCAATAGTAAATCCCTCACAAGGGTAACCATCAAGTTACCTAGGGCATTGCTACTATCCAAGAGTGTAATCGAAGTTACACGGGTTTACATAGACTTCAATGTTAATCAGTGGTGCAGGTGAGAAGTTGCCCCTAGGGTGTTTAGCCTCACTCAAACTTGGCAACCCCTAGTATTTCTAGGCACTCTCATTGAATGGCCAATATTCACGGCTATTATCTGGGAATAACTTATTAGAGCACTTGCTCGAGTTCTAACCGTTCACTGATTAGGTAAGCATGAGGGACCCTAGGTCCCATTCATTTTGGCACCCCTAGGTTAAAACCAGCAATCCTCACCTCTTGGCCACTCGTCGCGGTAATGAACCGGCATAATAAAATCAAGCAGTGTGACGGGGATCAGCCGTCTAGAATATGACGGATATCTACCGGTCATATTTTATGAATCAGCACCCACTAGACTAACGTCTCTATGCAAACTTTCTACGATAGTGTATTAATGTGCATATGTCTCTATACTAACATACAATACAATAGTCGTTTCGTGTTGTAGCCACACAATAGAAGTTGACTTACTTGGAGTCCTTAGCTCTCAGCAGGATTTCACTCTCCAATGTGTTGTCCAGTTATGCTTAGCCAATACTGTAATTATCCATACAGTATACTCAGATTAATTATGGCACTTCATAATTTATTATTATTATTTTGGGCAGTTTGGTCATTTTAAAAAAAAAATCACTTGTAAGGATTAAAGATCCTTATTTGTTTATAAACCCATTCAAGAAATTCATACTAAAAAATTTGAGACTAAACCTTAAGTCTCGGGGAGACCTATCCTATGGTCTCGATACTTAGGCTCGGGTATCGCAATAGTATTTTCCCACAATCCGCTAAAAATCTCATTCTT
The DNA here is from genome assembly GCF_963169125.1 of Humulus lupulus. Classification (NCBI taxonomy): domain Eukaryota; kingdom Viridiplantae; phylum Streptophyta; class Magnoliopsida; order Rosales; family Cannabaceae; genus Humulus; species Humulus lupulus. Next base: position 159,595,190 of record NC_084802.1, on the reverse strand, counting down.
AAAAAGTTCAGCTATTAACCCGTACTTTCAACAGGCGGTTAAATATATAAAGATTTTAGCCAGTATTATATCCAGAAAATACTAATTAAATTCCTCAATTATTTTTCAAGAAAATAACATCTTAATTTTCCTTTTATTTTTCTTAAGGTTTTAATCTCTAAAAGTCGTTTTAAGAAAATCGCCTAATTTTAACTTAATTAGGAGAAACCGTTAATAATTTCTTATCTTGACTAGTTAATTCTACTAAGTCAATTAATCAAGTTTGCTTATTATAAAAATAATTTACTTAATTATTTTCTCAAAATATAGGGCTTTTAAACCCTCTTTTAATTTATCAACTTAATAATAAATTAAATCTTTTATTTTTAGAAAGAATAAAAATTCTTTAATAAAATAATTCCACTAATCTCAAAGTGGTATTTTAGGTCAAAATATTTTTAAGACTTACCAAGTTTTTCTCTTGCAATATGCAAAAATGTACTTTTATCTTAAGTTCCAAATTCCCATTTTTACACCAAGTGTGAAAACCCCATTTTTCACATTTTAACTACATAATTTGTTAGGTCATAACTTGAAATTTACTTACCTAATTGCTACCAAAATTTCTTAATTCCATATTTGGTATGCCATTTAGGTCTTTGTGAAATCTTAGGTCAAAAGGAGCATTTTTTATTGGTGAAAATATTTTCCAAACATTGAGGTAAAAAGTGACATTTTTTTCAAGTCCTTATTTTTTCTAAACTTTGGCACTTAATAACTCTCAAACCGTTCATTATTTTGTTACCAAACTTTACAGTGGAATACTAGGTTATGCCAAGAATATGTCTACCAAATTTTAAAAAAAATGGGTTCATTTGACCTATACAGTGGCTGTCCAAACTTGATCACGAATTTAAGAATATGAAAAAAACAGTTTTTTACCTAAACTTTGAAATAGCATAACTCACTCATTTATAAACATTTTTGAGTGTTTCAAAAGCTCAATTTTATGTACTCCATCTCAACAACATCACAGTACAATTTAATTTTACAAAATAATTATACAGTGGATGCTTGACCCCTTGGAAGTCACAGCTCAAAACTTGTATTTTTATTTTAGGGTTTTCAACAAAACCCTTAGGGATTTTGGTCCCTATTTTCAAAAATCAACACACAAGCATCATAAAAATTATAAAGAAACTTCCATAGCCTTATTACATCACCAATAAAATACTTTAAGCATTAAATATACAAAATAATCTTTAAAAATAAAAACCATGCAATAACAACCATAAAAAGTAAACTTTTTACCTCTTGTTGTTCTTGCTTTAGGTTTTGATGTTTCTACTAGCTTTGAATCATTCAAAACTCTTTCAAAACCTTAACCAACTCCCCCAACAACATATATAGTTAGCTATTGAAAGATCTATAGTTAAAAAATTTACAAAAGTCAAGTTTTTTGAAACTTTACCTTAGGGAAAACTCTTCCTAGACCAAAGCTTAAGCTTCCAAGCTTTCTTAGTGTTCTTGGTAGTTGAAAGTGGTGAGAAAACTTGAGAGAGAATTTTTTTGAACACATGAGAGTGAGAGAAGAGTATATGGTCAGTTGGGTGAGGGTTTGGATGAGCATATCAATTAAAAAATATCTAAACACTTGGGTGTTTTACCTTTATCACTTGGTATCATTAATCCTAATTTACTTGGGATTAAAACTAAAAAAATTGGTCCACTCAATTAAATATCTTCACATGGGCGGCCACTATTTTTCTATTTATGTTACTATTATTATTATTTTTTATAATGGTTAATAAATATTTCCTAAGAAGAAAAATCCAAAATGACTTTCTATAACCTTTTTCACTCATATAAAGTTTTAAAAAAACAAAACTTAACATATAATAATTAAATTAAATACTTGTTAAATGCAAATTTCAGTGGGGCCTTGCTAAACCATGCAAGTTGAGCCCAATAGTTTAAAATAAAATTAAAGTTCTCATACAACGTTTTTAAAAATAAGTATAGTTCAAGTCCCACTGACAAGTTTGGAAATAAAAAAAAGCATAACATCATCCTTTAAATTTTGGCGTTTTAAGCTGATCGTTTGTTCGCCCACAGGATACCCCCACGCCATACACACCCTGACATCGGAACTCCCCACATCTCCACGCGTGCCAATGAGAAACCATATTTGCTACCTAGAAGGAAAAGTAATGGGGTGAGCTAAAAGCCCAGTAAGGAAGTACAAATAATAGACAAGAAAAAAAAACACAACATAATCTTATTTTAAGACTCCTACAACGTCATATACATACATCGTCATACATTGCACTAACGTCATCATCATACATCGTTATGATGCATCATGTATCATAAATATATTCATACATCATCATCATAAACATTATCATCATATCTTTGTGAACATGTCCCCCTATCTTGTCCATGTCACGTCTTGAGGTAAAGAGGAGGCTCTGGTCCTTGAATAACCTTGGCGCGTCCGCCCTATGAGTCACGTCTTTATATCCTTAGTAACTCGGGTTACATCTTAGATCCTTAGTGACCCATTTTTTGTGTCGCGTTCAACACGCTAACAACCATTTACATATCATACAACATACAGACACACATGCAATCTAGTAGCATCAACACAAAAAGGATATACATGATTCATCAAATTTCACCATATCAATTAACAACAGAATTTCATACTTCATATCACAAGGTATATAATCATACATAGCATCTATCTTTATACAAACCAATCTTACCGTTCATAGCATAAATAAATAAAAATTATATCTAACTTCCTTACCTCAAGTTCGGGCAAAGCAAAAATTGACAAACTTCACAACGAGCCTATAACCATAATCAAATAACATTCTTTAGCATCACATAAGACTTTCTTGTGCCCAACTCATATACCCCATGTGTGCATGGCCATGCACACATGGTGAAATCTACACATATTTTCCAAACATGCTCATTTTACATATAAAATCACTAAAAGAATAATCCAACTTTTACCTATTATACATGCATGGTTTTCAAGTAAAAATCATAGGGTTGAATATTAGACATATTTTTTAACGTAAAAGTGCATTTGCATACGACATGCATATGTGGGAACGTTGTTAAAAACGATAATTTTTACGCGCTTATTTCTATCATTTTCAAAATGAGGATTTAGCAACATAATTTCTCACCAATATTTATTTCTTTTAAATCCCTAAGTTGATTAAACCTCTTAAGACATCATTTTTATTTCATAAAAATAATTTATTTAGTCATTTAAAAAAAATAATAAATCCATTTATTATTTTTAAATTGCATAGAAAATAACAAAAGCTTGAACTGTTTAAGGTACTTATAAATATCATGCTTCCTTTAGAAAAATAACAAATTTGATTTAAATTAATAAAATTATAAAATTGATGTGAGAAAAATATAGTTTTCTTGTATTATGTAAGACTTAATTTTATGTAGTAAAAATTCATATGTAATAGCCAAATAAATATATATTAATTTATTAAACTAAACTTTCAACCACCATTTTATTTATTTAAAAACTCACAAGTGAATTCAATCTCAACATTTTTCTTAATTAAATAAAGGAAAATTATACTCATTAAAACGTGAACATTCAAGGTTACATTTAAAATACAATTTTTAATATTTATACAGTTTAGGGTATTATATTATTTCAACAAACACATAAACTTTCTTTCACTTGAAAGACTCTTCATAATTTTTACCTGAAATTCAAGCTGTTGACCCTCGATTTAGCCAACTGACACGGAGTCAAAATATGAATGATATAGACGAATATGTATAGATAATAACGTAATGACAAAAGTAAAGAAAACACAGTAATTTATAGTGGTTCGGCCCCAGAATCTGGTAATGACCTACGTCCACTTAGAATGATATTGATATGGGAACAAAAGTGTGATCAGAGAGCTTGGGCTCAATGAGTTTCAACACTCCTCATAAACAATACTAGTTTTCACAGATAATTTCTATATTTCTATGATTTCCGGGCTCCAAAAGGTCCCTTCCCATGAGCCATCTCCTGCTTTTTATAGGCTCATGGAGGGTTGCCCAATATTGTTACAAATATTATCCCCTGAATCATGGGATATTCAGAAGATTGCATGAAATAAATTCGGGATACATAAGATCTTTCCATAAATGTTGCTTTGCCAGCGGAACCACCGACCAGTCTGGTCGTGGTAAAAACAGGTCTGTCCTGCTTCTGGCGTGTCTCCTGGTCGATACTCTAGCAGACGCTCCAGGTGTCAGCCACGTGTCAAGAGATTATTTGCCACGTCACAAATGCTAATTTATTGGATTACATTTGCCCCCCAAAGTTTATTTACCACGAACAGTAAATAAACTTTGAACGAACGACCCTTCGGTAACCCCTCCTGACGTGTCAGAGCCCTTCGTGCGTTCTTGAAAAAAGCAAACCACTCCTGTCTAATCAAGGCTTTTCAGTTTCCCAGAAACAATTTTGACGGCCATTACGCTTCCCCATACTTCGAAAATGGCAAACTAATGATCACGCCTTTTGAATACCAAAGACAAACTTATATAAGGTTACTTGAACCACTTCTTTCCTTTTTACGCACGCCACCTCTCTGTCGAAAACCCTAAAAAACTAGAGCTTTACTTTCTCCGGCGATCCTTCCTTTGTGCTCAGACGGTGGGCTCATTGACTCCCGAAACTTTCACTTCCATCTTCACGACCACTTTCCTTGGTAAGTTACTCTGAAACTCCATGCTTCTAACCTTTTGTGGTGCATGCTCTTAAATGGTGTACTGTTCGAATCTCTTGGTTTCTGGTTTTTTTTTTCTTTGAACGCCTGTAGATAAGATGTCTTTGTAGGCAACGTAGGCTTATGAGTAGGTTTAAAACCCAGGATTAGCGCTTTTTAGGACGTAGGATCGAAGTAGCATTTCGATTTTTTAAACCAGTTGGAAATAATTTCTTCCCGTTGTGAGGGGAGTCGAAAAAGCTTTTCAAGAAAACTTTTCACTTTCACCCTTTTGGTCCGTTTTTTAAACTGTTTGCGCAGAGAGACTTAGTTAGAATGCTGTTATATAAAAGCTTAGATTTTATACTTCGACCATCGCTACTTTAAGAATCTCCTAGATCCCTCTGACCTCGCCTCCCCATTCTTCTGTTTGCAGATTTTAATGCCAGATTTGTGGGGAGGTGAGAGACCCATCGACGACGACCTCCTTGCCCAACTGCTCGAGGGAGAAGAACAACTAGCCGATCGCATCCACCAGATACCCTTCTCACGAGCCTCTTCCAGACCGCACCCTTCTCCTTCAATGGCCCGTTCAAAATCCTCTGGCAAGAAAAGGCCCGAATCTGAAAGTAACCCTTCTCCTTCTGCCCAGCCTGATTCGCAGGCGGGGGCTCCCTCGACCAGTGGTCGAGAGAATCTTACTCCTGACCCCAATATCCAAACTAGGGCTCGTCCTCGTCATCGCAATCTGCCTGATGTCAAGTGGTACACTCCTCCAGCCAGTTCGATGACCCCTCGGATGGTCGCGAACTGCTTCAGAAAATACCCCCTAACGGGGGTAACCATTACACGTCCTACTGCGGAGCAGAGGGCTAACCGTCCAGGAGGGGCAAACAGTGCCTGGTCCCGGTATCACATTGAAGCGGGGGCTTATCTCCCTCTTCATCCTTTCTTTGTGGGGGTGGCCAATTATTTCGGCGTCGCTCCCTTTCAAATAACCCCTAATGGATATAGGATGTTGGCTGCACTCTATGTCCTGTACAAACTTAACAAATGGCCAGAACCTTCACCTCATGAGGTTAATTACCTCTTTGACCTTAAGTCCAATCCTCAACACAACGGGACGGGCTTTTTTCACTTCTGCCATCAGGAAACTGGCCGGACGTTTTTGAGTGGCACCACCCACATATCAAACGTGGGACATTACAACAGGGAGTACTTCTTTACTCCGGATATATCCAGCAACAACTTGGCTTTCGCGAGAGGAGGTACAATTTTGTCTTTGCCTTGGTCGATACTTTATCATAGAGTATTTCCTTTCGTCATTTCTCAAACTCGACTTGCTTTTCAGGCCCCTGGTTGCGCCCGACCCCAACACCAGATATGGTGTCGAGGTCTGACACTCTGGCCAAGATGTCTGCCGCTACCAAATGTGTCAAGACCTTGACACAAGAAAAGAATTTGAGGTCGTCTGGCCTTCTGGCTCCTCGCCATGACAATAGAGGGTCCGAAACGGACGAACCCACTGCTGGGGGGGTTCCCGAGCAGCAATTTCCTGTGCCCTCTCCAAGGAGGAGGCCAACAGGAGTTACGATCAGGGAACCCACAGGCAGCCCTTCTGCAGAAAGGCCTTCTGCTCCCCAAGGCAAGGGGAAAGAAAAGGCCAAAGAACCAGTTGTTGACTTGGAAGAGTCTTCTAATGACAATGGTAACGTTATTTCGCTTTTAAATGGTCTACCAATCCCCTGTCACATGTTTGACGGGGATGGCAACTTTACATATGCTCCAAATCTAGGGCCAAACTTCTTCATGCCAGAAAATGAGTATATGATTAATAGAGTCAATAGTATAGCGACCAGTAGTTGTAGCTCGGGTATTCACTTTATTATCTTCTTTTTTGACATGTATTACTTTTTTCCACCTTTTTCTTCCCTTATTAACCTCTTGTGTTTATTTTCATGCAGATATGTCGACTCCCAATATCTTTGACATGTACCAGGCCGAAGAGGAAGAGGAAGTCCCTCAACTTCAACGGAGGTCAAAGAAACGAACTGGTGAAACCAGTCGAGGCCCTTCAGCCAAGAAGAGTCGACCAGAAGACCTTCCTCAGGGCACTCCAACCGGGCAAAGTCCTGTGCCAACTGGGCGAACTCCTACCCCTCCTCCAGCTCCTTCTGAACAGCAAAACACCCCTGCTCGGTCCAATCCTCCACCTGCGCCTGCTAGGGAGCATCTTTCTCGCGAAGAGGCTCATGAGGCCAGGCTCGTGAGCCATACCATTCGATCCGCTAAGGATCGAATTGAACGGATTGGCAGGGGTGAGCGTGTTGGGGCTGCCATGATCCAAGCTGTAGAGCTACCAGTCAATCAGATCCTGAACAGGACTCTGAACGAGATCTCCAGCGTAAGTATTTCTTTGTTTCTCGAGTCTTTGTTTTTTTTCAGTTCTCGCGATGAGTCTTGACTTCTTTTTCTTTCGTTTACAGGCCTTACTTTCTGCCATTACTGCTCGTACCCGAGCCCAAGCCTACTTTGAGCAGATTGAGGCTAAAGTTCTCGAGAAACATCAGGTGAAGGCGGCTGAGGAGCTTTCGGCTGCTGAAACCAAACATGCTAAGGAGTTGGGGACGGTGGTCCGAGAGCGGGATGCAGCGGTGACCAAACTGTCCGCGGCTGAAGCTGCTAAAGATGCAGCGGTTAAGCTGAGGGAAGAGTACCGATCGTACAATAAAACTCATCTCCGCGAGATCAAGCATCTGGAGGGGGTAGTCAAGTCTAAGGACGAGACTATTGCCACTCTCGAGGGCAAGGTGCAGCAGTCGGAGCTTGACAACTCCAAGAATCTGGAAAAGTATAAGAGGGCGACACTCCGATGTTTCTATAACTTTTGGAAACACAATCAGGGTGCTGACTTTAGCTACCTTTCAGAGGAGGTCAGAGTTGCGGAGTTGGCTCGGTGCGCTGCTCAACTGGCTGAAGAGGAGGCGAGAGCTGCGACTCCTGCAACCCCAAGCGTCATTGGTTTGGATGAAGAAACCATCGAGGAAGAGACTGACCAGGTTGTTGCCCAGGATCCTCCTGTCCCCCATGCCTCTTAATTTATTTAGCTGTTCTTCTTTCTTTTTAAACACGCGACCCACGGGTCGCGATGTAAAGACAATAATTTCTTTTTAAACTTTGCTGCACGGGCAGTAAATCTTTTTGTTTGAACAATTACATCCAAGCAGCAATGCTTGCGGTGTAAAAGCTTGACTCTTGGTGTTATAATATTTTTACTTATTATAACGTTTGTCCGTATGACCGAACTTAGCATAGTACTTTTGGCATCATATATTTTGAAAAAATACTTTAAGTACTTGAAGCATGCTTTCACTCATTTTGTTCATGTGTTTACATACCTTGAGAGTATGCTTTGCTATCGATGTGCCTTATATGCCCCCCAAGTGATCGAGGAGCTCTTAGGTCCTTGGTCACTTGCCTTGACCATGGCCTGTCCGAACATTCCTGTTCGCGCGGAAAAATGATACTTGTAATACAGCAAAACAACACACGTAATGAACAAATACTTGTAAATGTAAATTCACAAAGTTTGGCAAGAACGACTGGCTGAGCACAGTCCCTTATAATTTCGTATTAAAAATGGACTAATCATGTCTTTACGAATGATTCTGAAACAGAATCTTACATATACGAGCAGTTAGCCATACACCGTGGCTAACCCTCTTTGCAAAACTTGTAAAAATTAATGGGAAAATTTGAACAAGCCAGTCCTTTAAGAAGGGCTGTTTATTGATAATACTTGCGCAGGTGTTCTCCATTCCAGTAACGTGGAACGAGATCTCCGTTTAAGCGTGCAAGTTTGTAGGTGCCTGGGTGAAGGACTTCTTCAATCTGGTAAGGTCCTTCCCAGTTCGGTCCGAGCACGCCGGCAGTGGGGTCGCGGGTATTCAAGAAGACTCGTCGTAACACCAAGTCTCCGACATTGAATCTTCTTTCTTTAACTTTGGAGTTAAAGTACCGGGCGACTTTTTGTTGATAAGCAGCAACTCGGAGTTGAGACTTTTCTCGTATCTCATCAATTGAGTCTAAGGACTCCAGTATTAGCTGGCTGTTTTTCTCTTGATCATACGTTAAACGCCGATGTGAGGGGGGATCTATCTCGACGGGTATCATGGCCTCATACCCATAGGCTAAGGAAAATGGGGTACGCCCTTTGGCTGTTCGATGAGATGTTCTATATGACCAGAGGACTTCCGGTAGTTGTTCTGGCCATGCTCCTTTCTCTTCTTCAAGTCTTTTCTTCAGGGTGTCCTTGAGGGTTTTGTTTACAGCTTCGACTTGCCCATTCGCTTGGGGGTGCGCGACTGAAGAAAAGCTCTTGATTACCCCATGCCTTTCGCAGAAATCGGTGAACAGGTCGCTGTCAAATTGGGTTCCGTTGTCTGAAACTATCTTTCTGGGCAAACCATACCGGCACACAATGTTCTTGATGACAAAGTCGAGAACTTTCTTGGTCGTTATGGTTGCGAGTGGTTCAGCTTCGACCCATTTTGTAAAGTAATCGACTGCCACAACTGCATACTTTACTCCTCCTTTTCCTGTCGGTAGTGATCCAATTAAATCTATTCCCCATATTGCGAAAGGCCACGGGCTTTGCATCTGCTTTAGCTCGTTTGGAGCTGCTCGTGGGATTTTGGAGAACCTCTGACATTTATCACACCTTCGTACGTACTCCATTGAATCCTCGTTCATCGTTGGCCCAAAATAGCCCTGTCGAAGAATTTTTTTCGCCAAACTCTGCCCCCCAGCGTGATCTCCGCAGAAGCCTTCATGCACCTCTTTCATGAGTTCCTTAGCTTTTTCTGATATAATGCACCTGAGCAGTGGCATTGAATATCCTCTTCGGTACATAACACCGTCGAGCAGTATGTACCTAGCAGCTTGTCTTTGCAGAGTTCTGGCTTTGTTTCTATCTACTGGCAATGTCCCATTTGTCAGATACTCCAGGTAAGGTGCCATCCATGTATCTTCTACTCGAATTTCCATGCTGGCTTCGGCTGCATCAATGCTTGGTTCACTTAATCTCTCTACTGGGACTATGTTCAAGGTGTCAGCATCTTTGGCACTTGCAAGTTTGGCCAAGGCGTCTGCATTCGAATTTTGGTATCGCGGAATTTGCTGGAGGGTGTATTTTGTAAACTGTGCTAGCAAATCTTTTGTTTTATTAAGGTAGGCCATCATTTTTAGCCCTCGCGCTTGATATTCTCCCAGGACTTGATTCACGACCAGCTGAGAGTCGCTGAAAATATCGAGCGCTTTTATGTTCATCTCCCTGGCCATTTTCAGTCCAGCGAGGAGTGCTTCGTATTCCGCTTCATTGTTTGACGCTGCGAAATCAAACCTGATTGCGCAGTGAAATAGATGCCCTTCGGGCGTTATCAATATCACTCCCGCTCCAGCGTGAGATTCATTAGATGATCCATCTGTGAATAGTTTCCACGAAGGAGTCTTGTCTTGAGGCATGGGCGCCTCAGGTTTCTCGCACAACTCGTTGCTGGGGAGTTCGGTGAACTCCGCAATAAAATCGGCTAAGGCTTGCCCTTTTATTGCTGCTCGCGGTGAATAAGTCACGTCGAACTGTCCCAATTCGACCGCCCATTTTAACAGTCGTCCAGCCGCCTCAGGTTTTTGGAGGACCTGCCGAAGGGGCTGGTCAGTCAAAACCGTGATAGGATGGGCTTGGAAGTACGGTCGCAACTTTCGGGAAGCTAGAATTAGGCAATACGCTAATCTTTCGATCGGTGGGTATTTTAATTCTGCACCGATCAGCCTTTTGCTGACGTAGTAAACAACTTTCTGCACGCCTTCTTCTTCCCGTATCAGTACCGCACTAGCAGCAACTTCGGTAATCGCCAGATAAATATACAAAGTCTCTCCTTCCATTGGTTTTGATAGGATAGGAGGTTGCGACATATGAGCCTTTATTGTCTGGAATGCTTGCTCGCAGTCTTCCGTCCATTCAAACTTTTTATTTCCCCTAAGTAGATTGAAGAATGGAACGCACTTGTCAGTTGATTTTGAGATGAATCTACTAAGGGCAGCTATCCTTCCGGTCAGGCTTTGGACAACCTTGATCTTTTCTGGCGACTTCATATCGATCAGGGCTTTTATCTTGTCGGGGTTGGCCTCGATTCCCCTTGAATTCACTATAAATCCCAAAAACTTTCCTGACCCGACTCCAAAGGAACATTTGAGGGGATTCAACTTCATATGGTACTTGTTTAACACATCAAAGCACCTTTGCAAATCCTTCACATGTCCTTCAGCCTTCTTGGACTTTACCAGCATGTCATCCACATATACTTCCATGCTTACTCCGATCAGCTCCTTGAACATGTGGTTGACCAATCGTTGGTAAGTTGTACCTGCGTTTTTCAGTCCAAAGGGCATTACTTTGTAATAATATAAGCCCGTATCGGTCCGAAAGCTGGTATGATCCTCATCAGGGGGATGCATGCTGATCTGATTGTAGCCTGAATACGCATCCATGAACGAAAGGGTCTCATGCCCAGCGGTTGCATCGACTAGCTGGTCGATCCTCGGGAGTGGGAAGCAGTCTTTTGGGCAGGCCTTATTGAGGTCTGTAAAATCCACACAGGTCCGCCATTTGCCGTTAGGCTTGGGGACCAACACCGGATTGGAGACCCATGATGGATAAAACGCCACCCTGATGAACCCATTTTCTTTAAGTCTTTCGACTTCTTCTTTCAAGGCTCTTGATCTGTCTTTATCGAGCAGCCTTCTTTTTTGTTGCACCGGTGGAAAGACTTTGTTTATGTTCAGGACATGGCTGATCACCGCAGGGTCTATTCCGACCATGTCTTTATGTGACCAGGCGAAAACTCCCTGGTTCTCTTGCAAGAATTCCACCAGCGCCTGTTTCGCGGTAGGTTCTAAATTCTTCCCAATCCTTACGATTCGAGTCGGGTCTTTTTCATCGAGATGGACCTCCTCCAGGACCTCGACGGGTCCAACATTTTCTTCAAAATCCCCAAAGCGAGGATCCAAATCTATATCCTCACTTTGGGCAACACCCTATTTGGTGACTTTTCCACCTGATTGGGTTTGTTTGTCTCCCGTCATCTGTAATCGTTCTGGAGTAGCGCTCCTCGATGCTCCACTTTTTGCCTTTGTTATCGAGGCGTTATAGCACTCCCTGGCCTCCCTTTGGTTTCCCAAAACGCATCCTACTCCTGCGTCCGTTGGGAATTTCATGGCTAGATGCCACATGGAGATGATTGCCCTTAGTTCAACCAGTATGGGTCTTCCAATAACGGCGTTATACGCTGAAGGACAATCGACCACTACAAAAGTGGCGAGTAATGTCCTTGAGGCAGGCGCTGTACCCGTTGTTACTGGGAGTTTGATCATTCCGGCTGGTGCGAGTCCTTCTCCAGAGAAGCCGTATATGGTTTGATTGCAGGGCTCCAAGTCCTTCACGGACAGCTTCATGCGCTCCAGCGTTGATTTATACAGAATGTTCACTGAACTCCCTGTATCGACCAGTACTCTTTTTACCATCATATTGGCCATTTGGATATCCACGACCAGCGGATCGGAATGTGGGAACCGGACGTGTTGGACATCGCCCTCAGAGAAGGTTATCCCGCACTCCTCTGAGCGGGCCTTTTTCGGCGCTCGGTCCTCCACAGTCATCATCTCGATGTCCTGGTCGTGGCGCAGAGTTCGAGCATATCGTTCTCTAGCCTTTCCGCTATTTCCAGCGAGGTGTGGGCCTCCACAGATGGTTAAAAGTGTTCTGGCTACGGGGGCAGGCTGTAATGGCGACGAGCGTTGGCGTGTGGACGTCTGCTCGTTGCCACCTGGAGCTTCTCGTTGGGAAGTTCCCGAGGCCCGTACGTATCTTCTCAAGTGTCCTTGTCTAATGAGGAACTCGATTTCATCTTTTAGCTGGTTGCATTCATTAGTGTCATGTCCATAGTCGTTATGGTAACGACAGAATTTGGTAGTGTCTTTTTTCGAAATGTCTTTTCGAATGGGCCCAGGCTTCTTGTAGGGCACACTAGAGCTTGTGGCCTGGTAAACCTCTCCTCGAGACTCAACGAGGGCAGTGTAGTTAGTGAACCTAGGTTCATAACGATTACCCTTGGCTCGTTTATTGTCGGAGGTGGAAGGCTCATTGTGTTGCCGTTTCCCACCATTCTTGCCATTACCGTTGCCGTTTCTGTTGCCCTTGCCGTTGCCATTTGGTTTGGTGCCATTGGCGGCTTTGGCGGGTTCGGCAGCCTTCTTGCCCTTGTTCGAGGATTTTCCATCATCGGCAATGGCTTCTTCGAGTTTGATATACCGATCAGCTCGGTCTAAGAATTCCTGGGTGGTTCTGACCCCATCCTTACGAAGACTTTTCCATAGGGGCGAACGGCGCCTCACTCCCGCGGTTATAGCCATCATTTTTCCTTTGTCCCCGACTGTCTTTTCTCCGGCTGCCGCTCGCATAAAGCGCTGGATGTAATCTTTTAGTGATTCTCCATCTTGCTGGCGGATCTCAACCAGTTGGTTTGCTTCGGTCGGGTGGACACGACCTGCGTAGAACTGTCCGTAGAACTCCCTTACGAACATTTCCCAGGAAACTATGCTTGCAGGTGGGAACTTAAAGAACCATTCCTGCGCGGCTTCAGAAAGTGTTGCAGGAAAGATCCTGCACCGAGCGTCTTCGGACACCTTCTGAATGTCCATCTGGATTTCAAACTTATTCACATGCGAGACGGGATCTCCGTATCCATCAAAGTTCGGGAGCGTGGGCATCTTGAACTTGCTGGGAGTCTCTGCGTTGGCTATTCTTTGGATAAATGGAGTGCCTTTTCTTCTATCATGGTCAATATAAGAGGTTCTTCCTCCGACCAATTGTTGCACAGCCTGATTTAGTGCATCTATCTGGGCTTGCAAGGCAGTAGGAATAGCTACGGTCTCTGCTGCTGGGGGGATGTTCTCACCATGCTTCTCTCGACGATCATTGAGTATGTCTCTTAGATCTTCCTCTCTTCTCCGTTGCTCGCTATCTCCGAGCCGGTTGAAGACATTATTTTGCCGGGGTTGCCCCCCAGCATCTTGTCTATTTGGCTGATCATCTTGAGGTATTTGGCTCCTGCTCTTGCCTTTATTTCCGTTCCTCCCATCAGCATTGTTCTTTCCTGAGTCAGCCTCGTTGTAGCCGTGGCCATCTTTGAACTTTGACTGGCTATGGTAAGACTGGTTGTTCCCTCTATTCCCGTCTCTGGCAGAAACACCCCGAGCGTTAGGGGGTGGCCTGCGCTGGTCGCGATGTCCCCGTGCATTATCATGCTGTTGGGATCCACGGACCGCAGAGCCTAACTCCGAGTCTCTCCTGTTACCAGGAGGGTAGTGACCCCTATTCGCTTGGTGTGGCCCATCATTCTCGCGGCGTCTAGGACTACGAGGCTGTCGCTCGGCCCTATTCTGCCTTTGCTGCGGGGGATTACCTCGAGCAGCGTGGGATGGTGGATCTGCCTCGGGGTCCAGTGGGACGTCGTCATGGGGCATCTGGGGCTGTTCAGGCCTTTGCGGACTTGAAGGATGGACCGGTGGGCTAGGATTGGGACCTCCCTGGGGTGGCCCAGTTTCAGGTTGATTAGGCTGCGAGGCAGGCGCGACCTGATTTCTGGCCAACAGCAAGGCCGCTTCAAGGGCTGCCATGGCCTCAGTCTGGCGGCGATCCACCTCCGCTTGTCTCTCGCTTAACTCCGCCCTCTGACGATCAAGTTCCTACTGCTGCCTTGCCATAGCTTCTGCGGCAGTCTCTTGATTGGCTCTCAGACTAGCCAGCTCTTCCTGCAACGTGCCCAAGGTGCTCCTCAAAGTCGCATCGTCCATTTCCTCCTCTTCAAAATCTAGTTGCGGCTCATCTTCCGCCATGCTTGCAGGGGGAGGAGGAGGCGGCGGATTCGACGGTGCAGCGGCGGCGGTCTGAGCAGCTTTCTTCCCTGCTTTCGCCATTAGTTTTATCAACAATGATGAGTCGCCCTCTCAATGAAAGCACCAGAATGTTGACCCTCGATTTAGCCAACTGACACGGAGTCAAAATATGAATGATATAGACGAATATGTATAGATAATAACGTAATGACAAAAGTAAAGAAAACACAGTAATTTATAGTGGTTCGGCCCCAGAATCTGGTAATGACCTACGTCCACTTAGAATGATATTGATATGGGAACAAAAGTGTGATCAGAGAGCTTGGGCTCAATGAGTTTCAACACTCCTCATAAACAATACTAGTTTTCACAGATAATTTCTATATTTCTATGATTTCCGGGCTCCAAAAGGTCCCTTCCCATGAGCCATCTCCTGCTTTTTATAGGCTCATGGAGGGTTGCCCAATATTGTTACAGATATTATCCCCTGAATCATGGGATATTCAGAAGATTGCATGAAATAAATTCGGGATACATAAGATCTTTCCATAAATGTTGCTTTGCCAGCGGAACCACCGACCAGTCTGGTCGTGGTAAAAACAAGTCTGTCCTGCTTCTGGCGTGTCTCCTGGTCGATACTCTAGCAGACGCTCCAGGTGTCAGCCACGTGTCAAGAGATTATTTGCCACGTCACAAATGCTAATTTATTGGATAACACAAGCAATAAAATAAACCTTCAAAAATTACCATCTTGGAATTAAAACTCATATTTTCTCTAAAAATATATATATAAAAATACTGTAGGTATTTATTTGAGTAAAAATATCATTTTAATGTAAATTAGAATACCCTTTTAATTTCATAAAATCATCATAGCACTTGCAAAAACATTTATGCATGCAAATCATTATTTTCATCATGTTTCATATCCTTTATACACAAAATCAGCAACCAATATTCGTCATCAAATTCATTTCAAACTCATGCTTTCAAAAACTCAAATGTGAATTTTCATGTATTACCAATACATCAATTTATACAAGATTTAAGACAATTTCTTTCATTTTCCAAATTATCCTAACATGTTTCTAATAAGTGTAGGTGACATCAACAAATTAACCATCATGCATCAATAAATCCCCCTAAAACCCTCTAAAACATTAACATAAAAATACAAAATCCACATTTACTTTCACATGAAACCTAGCATATATATATCAACATCTTTTAAGGGAAAACTTTTAAAATCTTGCAAACAACCTATCATGTTTCTAAGATTACATTTGACATGAACACATAAATATGATCTAACATACTTGAGTAATCACCCCTAGGCCGAAACTCTACAAGCCAAAATAATCAAAACCCTTGCATGCTTACACATAGAACCTTTAAGCCAAACCAAACATAGCATCAAATCATAGGAAATACCTTAGGCATCATAACATCAACACCACCATGCTTACGATTTTAAGATCAAAACAAATATTCATAACAAGAGATTGACATAACACCATACATCAACAAGCAATCCAATACACACATACCATGAGTGTATATATATATATAAAGGTTACAACAATAAAAACCAAATCAAGGATAGAGGTTCCATTACCTCCATTGATAGAAATCAATGAACTCAAAAAATAATTATGGTCACCCTCTTGTTTGCTATCCTCCAACACCTTATTATCACCACCAACTCATTAGACCAAACAAACAAAAATCCCAAATAGATCAACATTAGTAAATCAAAGCACTCTTACCCTGTAGGCCGAAACCCTAAACCATAACCCCTATGCTCTTGTGAGATTAGAACCTAGTATTCACCAAGAACTTCCATTAAACTTAGAACCAAGAAGAAGAGAAAAAGAAAATCACAACCCAAACCTATGCCTTAGAAACTTCGAATGCCCTTCTTCCTCTTCTCCTTTTTCTTTCTCTCCTTCTCCACATTTTTTCCTCCTTCTTCTCTCTCTAGAATTCGACAGCCTCTCTCTCTCTCTCTCACTAGCCGTTGGTCCCAAGGAGCAAAAATTTCTTCTCTTCTTTCCTTCCATCTTTATTCTAACCTAGCCCAAACAGCCTAATGAAAGAAAAAGGTAAGTTTCCTCTTCTAGCTTATTTTCTTTTATTTTGTTTTTATTTGTGTACGCCCTAAACATCCACGGGTTATTAGCGATCTGGAAAAGGGCATAATCCTATTAGCCACGTGGAAGCCACCTACTCGGAGCTGCTGTTAGGAGTCTCTACCTCTTTAGCTCGAGGTAGTCATAGGTTTAGTAAGACTACTCGAAGGCATCAGGTCGGCAGTGTGGGCACCACGAGCTGGGACTACATCAAGCTCGAGGTACGACCTGGAGCTGACATCTCCGACCTTTTATAAAGTCAACCACGCAATGTAAACGTGCGCATATCAGACATCACTTGTCTACTCCATTCCTGAATTCTCGGACACGCAGCATAAATGTGCGTGTTCAGGCACCCCACGACTGGTTTGGGCAATGCGGTCCATTATCTCCATTACCTATTGATTAGACAACACTTCATTATCAGGTTTTAGGAATTAATCATAAGTGTCACAGAAGTGACATGACGAGTAAGGTCACGGGATGACCCCCTTTGCCAACACCCAGGTGTCCTCTCCCTATAAATATGGAGACCCTGGGCATTGCAAAGGGTTGGCTTCTAATTTGTTAAGAAACACCCTATAAGGAATACGAGAGATATATCAATAATATTGACTGGTGGACTAGAGGGATTTTAACCTTTGAACCACCTAAAAGAAAAGGAGTTATAACCTTCCCCATATACTATTTTCACTAGTTTGGAATATAAATAATTACATATTATGGTTCATCATTAAGCACCAATCCATCCCGTTTATTCATATAATTATCTGTTGCCAAAGAACCGCGTCAACAGTTTGGTGCTTTCATTGAGAGGATTTTAGATTGGTGCTAATGCAAAAAACCCAATCATGGTGGTTACTCACTCAAGGCATGGTAACGAAGCAGATCAATGCGATGGGCAGGAGGCCCACCATGCCGTCATATCCGATGAGCAAAACCCTGAGGTTCAGCAGTGACCGGGAAAGCAGCCAATGGGCCAAGATGACATTGGAAGTTTGGCTCGTCGGTCGCCCAATCTGAACCCGGATTTCTACACGGTGGTAGAAATGGAAAATGCACAGTTGAGGAGTCAGCTGGCGAAAGCAAACAAGCAGATCGAAGAAGTTCTGGCCCGATTACTCCCTCTTACAACCGACGCTAACATCAGAAAGAGGCATGGTGGGACTCATGAGTCCCCCCGGGGTATCCGGTCCAGACCCAGTCGGTCGGTCAGACCGTCGACATCAAATTCTACTCCCACGTCACACCACCAGGAAACTGTATTTGAGGAACTTCCTAGGGCCGATTAGCAATTCAGCCGATCGGTCCGGACCTCAACTCCTAGCTCAGTTCCACCCTCGAGTGCACCCAGGAGGGCTCGAGGCAGCTCGCAAAGGAGATCCAGGGAGGGCTCGCGATGATAGCCCGCCCCGGCCAGCCGTCCTGCACCACGATCAGACCGCCGAGCGCAGGATGCGAGGGATGGTAAAGCGGAGCGGCCGCGACCTAGCTTAATCCGCCCTGACAGGACTAGGATCGCGTCAGCAGTTAGACATCCCCCATCACCAATAAGATACCCATCTCCTCCCCATCCAGTCTGAGACATTCTGGCTCATGGGAGCAGGAGAAATCCTCCTTCCGTCGGACCTTCCCATCGCAGCCGAGCGCACGGGGAAATCCCGGATCCTCACCCTCAGCGGCAGGCTCCGAGCTTTTCAAATGGAAGTTACTAGATCGAGAGTCATCGAAGTGGCATATCCGGCGAAGACCTGCACCATCGTTTGAGTTCGGCTCAAATCCCTCGGGCCACCCCTCGGGCCGACCTCCGAGATCGCCTCAACTCTCAGAGGGGAGACCTAGCTAGAAATGGTAGTCGTGCTCACCAAGGGGAGGGTCTGTCAGAAGTACGTGACAGTGGGAATGTCCCACATAACCTATCTCAAGATAGGAGGGACCATAACCCGCCTAACGCGTACAATGGAACTGGAGCTGTTGAACAGCCCTAGAACAACCAAGGAAGCAAGGACCAAGCCCTGGAGCATCTAGCTTAGATGGAGGAGCTGATGAGGAAGCTCTTATCGGAAAAAGAAAAAGATGAGTACGACTCGGGGGACGAACTCGAGCTCTTCGCCCCCGGTATAGCAGCCACGGTGTATCCACCTGGTTTCTGTATGCCTCACTTGTCCAAGTTCAATGGAGACAAGGACCCGTAAAATCATTTGGGTATGTTCAACACCCTGATGATGGCCCACAACATTGGTCCCGAGCTGAGGTGTTTAATATTTCCTTCCACCTTGACTGGGCTGGCCAGGCAATGGCTCAAACAGAATAAAAAGAAGTCCATCAGCTCGTGGAAAACCTTTTCTGCCGACTTTAAGAGGGCATTCCGAGATTCTCAGGCTGCCCGCGTCAAAGCTGACACCCTGGAAAACGTAAGACAATAGCCCGATGAACCTTTGAAAGCTTACCTGAGCAGATTCACAAATGTCGCGGCTTGAGCCAGGGACGCAGATGATAGTTCCAAGCTTATGGCCATGAGGATTGGGATCCTCGTTGGAGGCGGACTCTGGGAAGAGATTAAGAGAAAAGGTGTCAGTACCGTGAATGAATTCCTAAATAGGGCCCAGGGATGGATAAACCTGGAGGAGGCGCAAGCATCGGCCGCGGAAACCAGCCAAGCCTTTGATCAGCCCGCTGGAGTGGGAATGGATGTCATGACAGTGACCCAAACTGTTACACAGAATAACCAATTTGGTGGAGGTAAGAGAAAAGGGAGCAGCGAGGGCGGCCAGCACGACCCGAAGAAGAACAAGCCTGCAGAAAAGTATAAGCCAGTCTACGTGACTTATACCGAGCTCACAAACACTAGGGAGAACATTTTCCTAGCAAACTCCCCTGGAAGAAGCTGGAGCCTTTGAAGCACCAGAAGGCTACCGAGACCCCTCCAAGTTTTGTCGATTCCACAATGACATTGGCCACAACACTGACGATTGTAGGCATCTGAAGGATGAGATCGAGACTTTCATCAGAGCTGGACCCTTGGCTCAGTATGCGCGGAATAGAGTTCTCGCCGGTCAACTAGCTCCAGAAGCTCTGATAAGTCAGCCCGGGTCTCGGATAAATCAGGGGACCCCTCCTCATGTGATAGGAGGAGAGATCTCCATGATCTCCGGAGGCCCCATCTGGCCGGCATGAGCAGAGGTGCCCAGAAGAGATATGTCAACGAACTGAAAGCTCTTAATGGAGTGGAGTTCGTCCCAGAGCAGCATTTACCCAAATAGCAACGACTGGAGAGGCAACCAATCATATTCACCGAGGAAGATGCCAGTCACGTCCAGTTCCCCCATAACGACCCTCTGGTCATAGCCGCTCAGCTCGCCAACCGGAGAGTTAGGAGGATACTGGTCGATAATGGGAGCTCGGTGAACCTGCTGTTTAGGTCTACGCTAAAAAAGATGGGTTTATCTGTCACTGAGTTGAAAGCCACCTCCATGATGCTATATGGATTTTCTGGATAAGGGTCGGCAACAATAGGAACAATCGAGCTAGTGATCACCTTGGGAGAGGGACCCCGGACTGTCTCAAAACTCCTCGAGTTTGTGGTCATCGATTGTCTCGCCGCGTACAATGCTATTTTGGGCCGACCTACATTGATAGCGTTTGAAGCCATAACCTCCATCCGCCACCTTGCGCTAAAATTCCCCGCTTCCACAGGGATATGCACGGTCCGAGGTGATCAACTCGCTGCTAGGGAATGCTATAGCATTTCTATGAAGGGAAAATCAAAACCCGGGCAGTAGACGATGACCATCCAGGGCGGGAGTGAGGAATCTCAGGAAACTGTGCCTAGTCCCGAGATTGAAAAACCTCAGAATGCCAGAGGGGAGGATATCATCTTAAATAATGATATCGACCCCAGAGTAGGCGAGGATAGATCCGAGCTTTAGGCCATCGAAGAGCTCGAGGAGGTAAATATCGACCCACAAGACCCCTCGAAGGTGGTGAAGCTCGGGAAAAATCTATGTAGCAAGAGAAAGGCGGAGCTGATTAGGTTTCTGCAAGAAAATCTAGATGTGTTCGCCTGGTCCCATGGAGACATGATAGGGATCAGTCCGAGCGTCATCATGCACACCCTCCACTTGGATAAAAGCGTGCCTGCAAAATCCTAGAAACAAAGTGTTGACGCGGTTCTTCGCTAACAGGTAATTTAAGAAAGGAAGAGAAAGGGATCAGTGCTAATAATGAACCGAAACAGATATATGACCTTAGGAAATGGAAAGGTGACTCAAGACATGGTTTTTAAGTGGTTCAAAGGTTAAAATCCTTCTACTCCACTAGCCAATATTATTGCTCTATTCTAGGTATATGATTACAGGATATTTCTTACAAGAGATCATCCAACCCCTATCAACTCCCAGGGTCTCCATATTTATAGGAGAAGGAACCTGGGAGTTGGTAAGAAGGTCATCTCGTGACCTTCTTACCTATCATATCAACTCTGTGACATTCGTGATTAATTCCTAAACCTGACACATAAGTGTGGTCAAATCGATAGGTAAGGAGATAATGGGCCGCACGGCCCAACCCAGTCGTGGGTGTCTGAATATGCACGTTCCTGCTGCGTGTCCGAGAAGTCAGGGGCATATCAGACACGTGATGTCTGATATATGCAAGTTTACCTTGCGTGTGTTGACTTTACAAAGGGTCATAGTCTCCATATCCAGCTCGACCTTCGGCCTTCAGAGTCCGGACTCAGGTCTTAGGCAATCTTGGCGAACCCTTGGGTTACCTCGAGCTAAGGAGGTACGACCTTATGACGGAAGCTCTGGTCTTGGGGATGTCCATGAGATAATCATGATTAGGTCCCAGCTCAGCTTGCTAATCAGCACGTGGGAAAATCAGGGCGTACATCTGCCCCCCAAGCCCCTGCTCGTGGTATACCACGTCGTATAAGACCACAGTAGGGGCTTTTAGGCTTCCCCATGAACTCTTCACATTCCACCTCTTACGCAGGTGCCTGATACGTGGAACATCATGGTTGGTGATGGTATGTCTTACGAGAACCGCAATTAATGGCCTAGCCTATGCCCAGCCGTCGTTTCGTATTTCGAGTGGAGGGCCTCGGATCCCTCATCAGGGCCATCCAACGACCCTCTACACGTGACCCTTCACGTATATAAAAAGGGGTGGCCATCCTACGCATGGGCCACCCTTTCATTTCAACTTTATCAAAACTTCTCTCCTTCTCTCTTCATCTCAGAAGAAAAAACCCTCTTCTCTGTGACTGCTACACTCATCGTTCAAGAAGCTCAGACGTAAGGATTTCTTCAAAGCATTGGAAGCCAATACTCCGGCAAAGCTTTCACCTAGGCGATACCTTCATCCACCTCCCAGTCAAACACTGTAAGTTTCCTGACCATGTGTGTTTTGAAAATATATTTCACTGTAGCTTAGGTAAATATTTTACTGTAGCCGCATGTAAGGGTTTACTGGGTTTTGTGGATACGAAGGGTGAAAGCTTTTTAGGTTAGGGTGTTTTTGCTGTAGGAAATCACTTAAGAGTATGGTTTACAGGATGCTTTTTCTGGGGACGATTTCTGGGTAGGATTTTTGACATATTTTGGGTGCAAAATCGGGTAGCTTAGGGGACACGCCTCATAGGCGGTTTTGCCCTCCTTGCCTATCGAAACTTTCCCCCCAAGGCAAATTTTATCCTGAGCCTCCTGACACATGAATTCCGAGTAATCTGGGATTTGTTGGGAGCACAGGCGCGTGTTCATTGAACCGCGTGGTCCCACTCTCCACGAGCTGGGCTTACCTCAGCTCGTGCAAATAACATTTGATTTTTCCTCACGCTTGGGTCACCTTTTCTGAAATATTTTCTTTTGTTCGTTAGGCGACCAGATGGCACCGAAAAGGAACGCTCCCAAGAAGACCGTCAGTAGCTCAGCCTCACAGCAGGACAAAGGAAAGGCGGTGATGCCGGACTCCCCAATCCCCAACTTTGGGCCGGTGGTGGAGCAGGAGGTCGAGGTTTCCCCCGATGCCTTCTTTGAGGCGGAGAGGATCGTCTCAAAGGTCACCGACCAGGCGAAGATCAACAAAATCTTTCTCTCTCACAACATCGCCCTGGGGAGAACATCTGTGGTGGCCCGACCTCCCGCAGAAGGCAAGCGGAGCTGCGCGCCGCTCGACGAGGTATTCGCGGCCTGGAGCGGCGAGCATTTCAAGGCGAGGGCATTCCTCCCGCTGGACCAGTATTTCGCGGACTTCCTCAATTATGTGAGGTTGGCACCATTTCAGCTCCCCCCCAACTCTTATCGGTTGTTGGCGGGGTTGAGATATTTATTTTTGAAGCACGAGTGGGAGGTCCCCACTCCAGCGAACATTTTATACTTTTTCTGCCTCAAGGCCAGTCCGGATCAGCGGGGGCGAGGCGACGGGTTTTACTACTTAACCCGATTCCCCAATATGGATGCGGTCATCGAGCTGCCCAGCCACCCCAACGACTTCAAGGATCAATTCTTCATGTCGACGGGGTTCAGGAATTGCGAGCTCCACTACTTCAATCGTCCTCGTAAGTGTTTTTCATCCTTAGCTTGTAAGTTAAGTGTCGTTTTAGCTCCTCCCGTACCCCTTTCTGACTTTGACTAATCCTGCAGCCATCTTTGCGAGGACAGAGAAATCTGTGACCCTCGGGGCCCAATAAGAGACGCTGGTGGGCTTGCCCCCCAGCGAGAAAGATTACAGTGTGCTCGTAACAGACGAGATGATGATAGCCTGCAAGCTGATTTTCCCAAATCAGACTTTAAACCTCAGGAGGCCCCGGGGGCTTCCCCCAGTCCGCGACACCAGACCCGTCATCGTGGAGGAGGTCGCGGGAGATGAAGATGAGGAGGATGAGGGCGACAAAGTTCCCCTCGTGAGGAATAGGAAGCGGGCCCTGGAGGTCTCCCAGAGGACGGGCGAGGAGAGGATCCAATCCGGAGCAGCCGCGGCTCCTTCTGGCCAAGGTAACCCTTACATATTTAGGAGTCTAGATAGGGCCACAGCAGACCCCCGGCTGGCTAGGTTCAATCCTAGGCAGCTCGTCCATCGTCACCGAAGTGATTTGGACCTGAATACCACCCTGCTCCATTGTGTCGACCGGCTTGTGCTGGACTACCTAGATAGCCGGCCTAGGGGTACCGTAGTAGTAGATAATACCCTAGCCTTTAGGTCGATCCTATTCGAGGAGTATGGGACTAACCTTCGGACATGGCCATCACTCCGGAGGGGTGTCGTAGCTCCGGGCCTTAGGCAATACGTAGAGGAATCTAGCCCTGAGTCAGCCTCAGAGTCAGAACCTGCGCCAGTTCGGGAAGTAATCGACTTAGATTCTTCTTTGAGCTCGCGGGGTAGGATTCCCTTAGTATTCATATACTTTTTATCTTTACCCCTTTGTTTCTTGTATCTGTATGGTTGCTAACTCGTACTAACCATGTTTTTGTTTTGACAGAAGAGATGTCTTAGCCCGAGGAGAGCCTGCGAGGTGCGATCTTTGGGGGGAACCCCTCAGCTGGGCCAAAAATGAAAAGGCCCCGGACGTCCAAGAACGCCGCTGGGGTCCCCACCAAGTCTCTGGCAAAGGAGAAGGAGCAAACCCCGGCTGCCCAGGTCACGGGAGCGATTCTTCTTGCTGCAGGGGGAAGCAACATTCCTCCACCCCCTCTGCGAGCTCCAGCCGCCGCCCGAGACGCAGGAACGGAGCTCGGGACTTCGGCGGTTGTACCCTCCGATGTACGCATCCCAATCAATCCCCAGGACCTGGAGAAGATCCCTGAGGCCTTCCGGGGAACGGTGTATGAGTCAGTGAACTACGCTGTCAGCCACATATACAGGTTCACCGAGAAGGAGCTCCGGGCCATCGAGACACTGAGCCCGGTGGGCGTGCTGGAGTCTTCATTGGGCATGGCCATGACGGTAAGCTAACTTACTTTTTTGTGGTTTTTATCATTACACTTTGCTCTGCTTTTCCTTCCCTTTTTTTCTAAGGCAATTGTCTTTTCAACTTCGCAAAGCGCCGTTTCCCTTCACCAGAGCATTGTCAGGACCAAAACTCAGCTCAAGGACATGAGGAGCGAGCACCAGACTTCCCTGTAGGCGGCTAAGGATGCCTTGGCGGCCTCGCAGGTCGAGTTGGAAAAAACCCGCTCGAAGGTCCAAGAGCTCGAGACCTTTCTCGCCACCTCGTGGACAGACCTAGATGCCGCGAAGACTGAGGTCCAGGTCGCCCAGGCTGCCCTAGAGGCCGAGCGGACAACTTCGAAAAAGTCCATGGAAGATCTGTTCTACCATTGCTGGGCCTACAATCCAGATGCAGACTTCTCCTTCATGTCAGCGAGCCTCTGGGAGTGCTTGCTGGTGAAGTTCCAAGCTTGCCTTGATACAGAGGCGCCCTCGGAGACCATGGATGGTTCTGGCGCAGCTGAGCAAGGCGAGACGGCGACCTCCAAGGGGCCACCTGGCAGAGCTTAGGGCGTTTCTTTTCTTGTGCCCTTCAATATTTTTAAATACTTTTTATGTAACCTTTGCATGAGGTGCTTTCACCTCGAGACAATTTGATTTAATGCTTTTAATTGATCCTCTTTCTTGCCTTTACACATTTTGGTTACAACTTTTTTTTTTGAAAAGCTTAGTTTGCGTTAACTTTTAACCATATCTCGAGCTCTTTAGGAAGA
Source organism: Humulus lupulus (assembly GCF_963169125.1). Classification (NCBI taxonomy): domain Eukaryota; kingdom Viridiplantae; phylum Streptophyta; class Magnoliopsida; order Rosales; family Cannabaceae; genus Humulus; species Humulus lupulus. Next base: position 159,569,672 of record NC_084802.1, on the reverse strand, counting down.
ACAACGATCAATAGATTTAAATCAACTTCTAAGTTTTATGACCCGGTTAGGACCAGGAACTTAATTTGAAAACTTAGTTCATGTTAACTTTTATCCATATCTCGAGCTCTTTAAGAAGAACAACGATCAATAGATTTAAATCAACTTCTAAGTTTTATGACCCGGTTATGACCAGAAACTTATTTTGAAAACTTAGTTCGTGTTAATTTTTATCCATATCTCGAGCTCTTTAAGAAGAACAACGATCAATAGATTTAAATCAACTTCTAAGTTTTATGACCCGGTTATGACCAGGAACTTATTTTGAAAACTTAGTTCGTGTTAACTTTTATCCATATCTCGAGCTCTTTAAGAAGAACAACGATCAATAGATTTAAATCAACTTCTAAGTTTTATGACCCGGTTATGACCAGGAGCTTATTTTGAAAACTTAGTTCGTGTTAACTTTTATCCATATCTCGAGCTCTTTAAGAAGAACAACGATCAATAGATTTAAATCAACTTCTAAGTTTTATGACCCAGTTATATCCAGGATACGACTTAGTTAGCGTTTAATCCTTATCAATATCTCGCGTTTTTTAAGAAAAACAACGGTCAATCGATATGAATCAACTTCTAAGTCATTAAGGAGACCTGGTTATATCCAGGCACCATATGCCCCCCACGTAACTGGGAAAGCGTCTTTCGTGGTTACTTTAGATTACACTTGCAAACATGTACAAAAAGTTGATTCTCATTCATACATAAAAAGTGGCCTACCAAGCTTTACAAGTGAATCATTGATAATATTTCTTTAGGTGGATGGCGTTCCAAGTCTGTGGGACCGCCCCTCCATCAAGTCGAGCTAACTTATAAGTTCCCTCCTTAATGATTTCGATGACCTGGTACGGTCCTTCCCAGTTTGGTCCCAAGACTCCATCTTTGGGGTCCTTACCGGCTAAGAAGACTCTCCTTAGGACCAAGTCGCCAACGCTAAAGGCGCGTTTTTTGACTTTGGTGTTGAAGTAGCGAGTGATTTTTTGCTGATAGTGGGCGAGCTGGAGTTGCGAATCTTCTCGCCTTTCATCATCTAGATCGAGGGAATTGCACAGGAGCTCGTGGTTTTGATCTTGGTCGTAAGACTGGACTCTATGCGAAAGCACCTTAATTTCCATGGGGAGGACTGCCTCACTCCCAAAGGTTAGGGAAAAGGGAGTATGACCCGTAGGAGTCCGATGCGAGGTCCGGTATGCCCATAGGATCTTGGGGAGCTGTTCTGGCCAGACCCCCTTTACTTCGTCTAATCTCTTCTTGAGGCTCGCCTTTAGGGTCTTGTTGATAGATTCGACCTGGCCGTTCACCTGAGGATAGGCCACGGAGGAGAAACTTTTCACAATTCCGTGCCTTTCACAAAACTCGGTGAACAGGTCGCTGTCGAACTGAGTGCTGTTATCGGAAACGATCTTCTTGGGCAGGCCGAATCGACAGATAATGCTCTTAACCACGAAGTCAAGCACTTTTTTGGACGTTATTGTTGCCAAAGGTTCTGCCTCAGCCCACTTCGTAAAGTAGTCAATGGCTACCACGGCGTAACGGACCCCGCCTTTTCCAGTGGGGAGGGCGCCAACCAAGTCTATCCCCCAAACGGCAAATGGCCATGGGGACGAGATCATCTTCAGCTCGACTGGAGGAGCTCGGGCAACTGCGGCGAATCGCTGGCACTTGTCGCACTTCTTCACGTATGAGATCGAGTCTTTGGACAGAGTTGGCCAGTAATATCCCTGCCTCAGGACCTTTAAGGCCAAGCTCTGCCCCCCAGTGTGGTCTCCGCAAAATCCTTCGTGCACTTCCTGCAGGATGGCCTTTGCTTCGCTTGGAAGAACACACCGGAGGAGAGGTAGGGAGTGCCCACGTCGGTACAACACCCCATCGACTATTGTATACCTAGGAGCTTGGTACAGGACTCGCTGTGCATCGTTACGTCCTTCAGGCAGCTTGCCTTCGGCGAGATATTCAAGGATGGGGGTCATCCAGGTCGGTCTGGCATCGATCATCTCGACCTCCGTCCTGACATCTTCTACGCTTGGTTTCTCCAAGAATTCGATTGGTACTAGCCCCAAGGTCTCCGTTTCCCCAGAGGTGGCGAGCTTGGCAAGAGCGTCTGCGTTAGCGTTCTGCTCCCGAGGTATCTGCTCGATCGAGCCTCGCTCAAATGCGGACAGCTCAAATTTTACCTTCGCCAGATAGGCGGCCATCTTGGGTCCCCGTGCTTGATATTCATCCAGGACCTGGTTTACCACGAGCTGGGAGTCACTGAAGCACTGGACAGAGCTCGCCTTCAACTCCTGGGCTATCCTTAGTCCCGCCAGCAAAGCTTCGTATTCAGCCTCGTTGTTGGAGGCTTTGAATCCGAATCTCAGTGCCGAATGGAATCTATGTCCCTCAGGGGATATCAAAATGATTCCAGCTCCGGAGCCGTTCTCGTTGGATGAACCATCTACAAAGACCCTCCACGAAGCCAGGGGCGAGCTGATTTGGGGTGAGTTTTCTGCGGGATCCTCCTGGAATCCCGTGCACTCTGCCATGAAATCGGCCAGGGCCTGACTTTTTATAGCAGTTCGCGGAGTGTACAAAATCTTGAACTGACTGAGTTCGATGGTCCACTTTAACAAACGTCCCGATGCTTCAGGTTTTTGCAAAACCTGCCTTAAAGGTTGATCAGTCATGACGTTAATTGAGTGGGACTGGAAGTACGGCCTGAGCTTTCGCGAAGCCGTGATAAGGCAGAACGCCAATTTCTCCATCAGCGGGTATCAGGACTCAGCCCTGAGAAGTCTCTTGCTGATGTAGTAGACTGGCTTCTGAACTTGGTCCTCTTCTTGTACCAGTATGGCACTAGCTGCGTCCTCAGTGACAGCCAGGTAGAGAAAAAGGGGCTCTCCTGCCTTGGGTTTGGATAGCACGGGCGGCTCTGCCAGATGTGCCTTCAGGTCGAGGAATGCGCTTTCACATTCTACTGTCCATTCAAACTTCTTGTTTCCTCGGAGCAGGTTGTAGAAGGGCAAACACTTATCGGTGGACTTGGAAATAAACCGGTTGAGGGCTGCCACTCTTCCTGTCAGGCCTTAGACATCTTTTCACGACCTGGGCGAAGGAAGCTCGAGCAGTGATCTGATCTTGTCGGGGTTCGCCTCGATTCCTCGGGTATTGACTATGAACCCCAGGAATTTCCCTGATGCGACTCCAAAAGTGCATTTCTGTGGATTGAGCCTCATGCCATATTCCTGTAGTATCTTAAAACATTCTTCCAGGTCGGAAACATGGTTATCGGCAGTCTTTGACTTGACTAGCATGTCATCAACGTACACTCCCATGTTTTTTCTGATCTGGTCTGCGAACATTCTATTTACTAGCCTTTGGTAGGTAGCTCCAGTGTTCTTCAGACCGAACGGCATGACCTTGTAACAATAGACGTTAGTCGGGGTCATGAAGCTAGTGTGCTCCTGGTCCAACGGATTCATCGCGATCTGATTGTAGCCTGAGTACACGTCCATAAAGGACATGAGCTCGTGCCCTGCCATGGCATCTACCAACTGATCAATCCTGGGCAATGGAAAGCAATCCTTGGGGCATGCTTTATTTAGGTCGGAGAAGTCAATGCAGGTCCGCCATTTCCCGTTAGGCTTCGGGACCAGCACGGGGTTGGAAACCCATATTGGAAACTTGGCTTCACGGATAAAGCCGCATTTCTTGAGCCGGGCTACCTCTTCCTCTAGGGCTTCAGCTCGAGTTGTTCCAAAACGCCTTTGCTTCTGGGACTTGGTGGAAATGCTTTTATCTAGATGAAGTGTATGCATGATGACACTTGGGCTGATTCCCACCATGTCCTTATGGGACCAGGCAAACATGTCCAGGTTATCTCGCAGAAACTTGGTCAGCTCCGCCTTCCTCTTGCTACAGAGGTTTTTCCCGAGCTTGACCCTCCGTGATGGATTCTGCGGATCAATGTTCACTTCCTCGAGCTCCTCAATCGCCTGGAGTTCGGATCTGTCCTCGCCTATTCAGGGGTCAATATCCTCACTTAAGACGACATTTTCCCCCTCGGCACTTTGAGGTTTTTCAATCTTAGGATTTGCTAAGGGTTCCTGAGATTCCTCTTCACCTTGAATGACCATTGCCAGCTGCCCGGGTTTAGATTTTCCCTTCATGGAAATGCTGTAGCATTCCCTGGCAGTGAGCTGATCGCCATGGATAGTGCAGATTCCCTTCGAAGTAGGGAATTTCATCGCGAGGTGGTGAATGGATGTGACGGTGTAATGACCCACTACTCTAGACTTTTGGACCATTAACGAAACTATACATACAAAACCTTAATAGAACTTACATTTGCGAAAAATACCATAATTTTATTAAGTAACTTGTAAAAATAAGAGTTACTTACAAAATATCAAGAAGGATATGGGATCCCATTGTCTTAAAAACAAAACATAATTTAAAATAAAGAGTTACATAGAAAGTGCGGAAAAATTACATATAAACCCATAAAGAAAAGACTACATCCTCGAAACCGAACACTCGACCCCTTGAATCCATTCACCATCGATACACAATCCCAAGCATCCATGAACCTTACCGCCACTAAAGCTATTTTCCTGCACATAAAACAAAAAGGAATGAGCCTAATGCCCAGCAAGGAAAATCTAACACATACATCATGTACATAAATTTCATAATAAACATAAAGACATATCATAACACTTATTACATACACATACTATAATGGCCATTATTACTTGGGGTCCCATAGACTAAACAAGTCATATGCCCATGAGATTAGTGGGGTCCTACTAGCTAAGTAGGTCATATGCCCATAATCTTTTAGGGGTCTTGTTAGTCATATGGGTCATATGCCCAAGCCTACAAACATACATATTCATAACATATTTTATAACATATTTCATAACATAACACATAAGATAACACGAGCATAAAACATATAGATTCTATCCTATTTTCCTTACCAAAGTTACCGGGATATGTGGACAGCGTTGGGACTTTGGAACACTCCTAATAACCATTATGAGAAAGAGTGAGTCTAATGAAGAAAAAGAGATGAAAAGGAATGGGAAGACTAAACCATTGAAAAACATGCTTACCAAAACTTATGTGCTCAAGAACTTAAATTTCCTAACCAAAATGATGATTAAGGTTAGAGGCTGAGTAGAAGATTATGAGAACTTAAAAGAACAAATACAGAATTGAACTAGAGTTTTGGGTTACCTTGAAGACTTGTAAGACCAATCTACTCCTCAAACCGAAATACTCTAAAACCTTACTTCCCAAAGTGTTTGATAAGCTTAGGATGATCAAGCTTATGATTCCCAAACCCAGGTGTTTATACTCTCACACTCACTTAGCACTTGCAGCCTCTGAACTTAGAGCAAAAGATGAATAATGGCTGGGTACTAGGTCCTATTTATAGAGTTTAGGAATGAAAGGATCTTGATTTTACTTGAATAAAAATAATAGCTTTTTAAGTGAAAAATATTTGAATAATCGTTCAGCAGAGGCTGAAGACTCGTTCAAAAAGATGCTGGACTTATCAAGAGGTTGAATGGCTGAATGGAAAATGAATTCAAAACATTTCAAAATACACTGAAGGAGGCGATATATCGCCCCCTGTAGGCGATATATCGCCTGGGCCAGTATGCCCGAGGCAGTCGTGCATCGTCTCGTGTTTTCCGTATCTACGTGCTGCGATATATCGCCCCCTATAGCTGCGATATATCGGCACACGCTGATTAATTAAACACGAAATTACACATTTTTAGCTAAGTTTGAATGGAGTAAATAGCCTTGACTAAGCCCTCAACGTATTCAAAGATGCTGACTGACCTTATAGCATTCAAACTTTACTCCTTATTAAATTTAATCCTCAAAATACTTAATTCTTAATCATCCATTCATAACATGTGCTTAAAATCCTATTGGTCCTCATCTAAACCTTATAGTATAAAAAATATTATCCATAATAGCAGTCATATAATCAAACCTTAGGTTAAACTTAATATTCTTAAACTATAGGTTAAACTTAGAAAATCTATAAGTACTACTATGAGTGTCCAAATAATTCCCGGTCAGAACCAAAAATCCACAGTTACAAAGATAATACTATACATACTATAATACTACTAAATAATTAGCTAAGTAAAGTTCTTGGACTCTACAGACGGCCTCGAAAGCAATGAGCGTAGGTCGTCCCAAAATGGCGTTGTCGGCAGCGGAGCAGTCAATGACCACGAACTCGAGGAGTTTGGAGACTATCCAAGATCCTTCACCTAGGGTGATCACCAGCTCGATCGTCCCTATCGCTGCTGATCCTTCTCCCGAAAAACCATACAACATCATGGAGGTTGGCTTCAACTCGGCGACAGTCAAACCCATCTTCTCTAAGGTGGATCGGAATAGGAGGTTCACCGAACTCCCGTTGTCTATCAGTACCCTCCTCACTCTCCGATTGGCGAGCTAGACTGCTACGACCAGAGGATCATTGTGAGGGAACTGGACATGGCCCGCATCTTCCTTCGTAAAAATGATTGGTTGCCTCTCCAATCGCTGCTGCTTTGACTGACGCTGTTCCGGGACGAACTCCACTCTGTTATGAGCCTTTATTTCATTCACGTATCTCTTCTAGGCGCCTCTGCTCGTGCCAGCCATGTACGGACCTCCAGAGATGGTGGATATCTCTCCTCCTACCACAGGAGGAGGTACATCCTGGTCTACCCGAGACCCGGGCTGACTGGCCGGGACTTCAGGGGCAGGTCGACTTGCTGGAACCCTATTCCGTGCGTATTGAGCCAAGGGGCCGACTCGAATGAGAGTCTCGATCTCGTCTTTTAAATGCCTACAATCGTCGGTATTGTGGCCAACATCGTTATGAAAATGGAAAAACTTGGAAGTGTCTCTCTTCCCCTTGTGGTGCTTTAATGGCTCCGGCCTCTTCCAGGGGACTCAAGTAGAGTTGGCTAGGAAGATATTCTCCCTAGACTAGGTGAGCTCGGTATAAGTCGCGAAGACGGGCTTAAACTTGTCTATGGACTTATTCTTCTTTTGACCGTGTTGGCTGCCTTCACCATTCCCCTTTCTTTTACCTCCTCCGAGCTGGTTGTTCTGTGTGATGTTCTGGGTCGCTGCCACGACCTCCGTCCCCACTCCTGTGGGCTGCTCAGGGACCTGGCTGGTTCCTGCAGCAGAAGCTTCGGCTTCTTCCAAGTTGATCCATTCTTGGGCTCTGTTAAGGAATTCGTTAACCGAGCTGACTCCCTTCCTTTGTATATCCTTCCAGAGATCTCCTCCGATGAGGATTCCAGTTCTCATGGCCATGAGCTTGGAGCTATCATCCGCGTCTTTGGCTCGAGCAGCGACGTTCGCAAATCTGCTCAGGTAGGCCTTCAGAGTCTCACCGGGCTGCTGCCTCACGTTAGCCAGGGAGTCGGCCTGAACGCGGGTGGCCTGGGAGGCTCGGAATGCCCTTTTGAAATCTGCCGAGAAAGTCTTCCAGGAGTTGATTGACTACTTTTTACCTTGTTTGAACCACTGCCTGGCAGGTCCAGTCAGTGTGGAAGGAAAGATTAAACATCTCAGCTCGGGGCCGATGTTGTGAGCCATCATCAAGGTGGTTAACATTCCTAAATGATCCGACGGGTCTCTGTCTCCATTGAACTTTGACAGGTGCGGCATACGGTAGCCAGGTAGGTACACCATTGCTGCTATACTGGGGGCGAAGAGTTCCATCTCGTCCCCTGAATCGTACTCATCTTTTTATTTTTCCGTCAGGAGCTTCCTCATCAGCTCCTCCATTTGAGTTAGGCGTTCGAGGGTTTGATCCTGGTGTCCTTGGTTATTCTGGGGCAGTTCAACAGCTCCAGATCCATTGTACATATTTGGTGGGTTATTGCCCCTCCTATCTTGAGATAGGTTATTTGGGGCATTCCCTTCGTTACGTACTTCGGACAGGGCCCCCCCTGAGCGAGCGTGGCTATCTCCTCCCACCTGCTCCCCTCTATGGGAGTTGAGGCGATCTCGAAGGTCGCCTCCTGGGGTGACTCGAGCACTTTGCGCCGAACTCAAACGCTGGCGCAGGTCTCCCCCAGAGAGATCACTACGGCGACTGCCGGTCCAGTGGCTCCTGTTAGATAGGCTTGGAGTCCGCCTTTGGTGGTGAGGACCTGGGCTTTCCCCTGGCGCCCTGGTACGCCGAGAAGGTCCAGCTGATGGCGGATCTCTCCTGCGGCTTCCGTAGGCAGGAATATCTTGAACGGGTCGAGGAGGAGACGGATACCTGATCGGAGACGGAGGATGCCTGACTGGAGAGGCGATCCTGGTTCCGTCAGGTCGGATTAGATTCGGTGGGGGCCTTTCGGCTCTGCCAACCCGCTGGTCCCACGCCTGGCAATCTAGACGTGGCGCAGGATGGTTATTGGGGATGGGCTGATGCTGTGAGCCCTCCCCGGATCTCCTTTGGGAATTTCCTCGATCTCTCCTGGGCGCGCTCGAGGATGGTTGGGAGCTAGGAGTTGACGTTCTGACCGAACTGCTGTATTGCTGTTGTTCGGCTCTAGGCACTCCTCTGAAGTCTGCCTCTCGATGGTGTGATGAAGGAGTGGAGTTGGGCGTTGAAAGTCTGTCTGAACGGGTACGCCTGGACCGATTACCCCGGCGAGACTTAGAAGCCTCGCCTTGCCTCTCTCCGACGTTAACGTCGGTTGTGAGAGGGGGTAGTCAGGCCAGCACATCCTTGATCTGCTGACTAGCTATTGCTAGCTGGCTCCTCAGCTGAGCATTCTCCATTTCCACCGCAGTGTAATAACATGGGTTCGGGTTAGGCGGCCGAGGTGCCGAACTTCCAGTATCATCTTGGCCCGCCAGCTGTTTTCCTAGCCGCTGCTTGACTTCAGGAACTTGTTCACCAGGGGTGGCAGTATGATGAGCCTCCTGCCCATCATGTTGCTTTGCCTCGTTACCGTGCCTGGATCGAGTTGTCACCATAGTCGGATGTTTGCGACAGCACTGAATCGGATTTGCTCTCAATGAAAGCACCAAACTGTTGACGCGGTTCTTCGCCAACAGGTAATTTAAGAAAGGAAGAGAAAGGGATCAGTGCTAATAATGAATCAAAACAGATATATGACCTTAGGAAATGGAAAGGTGACTCAAGACACGGTTTTTAAGTGGTTCAAAGGTTAAAATCCTTCTACTCCACTAGCCAATATTATTGCTCTATTCTGGGTATATGATTACAGGATATTTCTTACAAGAGATCATCCAACCCCTATCAACTCCCAGGGTCTCCATATTTATAGGAGAAGGCACCTGGGAGTTGGTAAGAAGGTCATCCCGTGACCTTCTTACCTATCATATCAACTTTGTGACATTCGTGATTAATTCCTAAACCTGACACATAAGTGTGGTCAAATCGATAGGTAAGGAGATAATGGGCCGCACGGCCCAACCCAGTCGTGGGTGTTTGAATACGCACGTTCCTGCTGCGTGTCTGAGAAGTCGGGGGCATATCAGACACGTGATGTCTGATATATGCACGTTTACCTTGCGTGTGTTGACTTTACAAAGGGTCATAGCCTCCATATCCAGCTCGACCTTCGGCCTTCAGAGTCCGGACTCAGGTCTTAGGCAATCTTGGCGAACCCTTGGGTTACCTCGAGCTAAGGAGGTACGACCTTATGACGGAAGCTCCGGTCTTGGGGATGTCCACGAGATAATCATGATTAGGCCGCAGCTCAGCTTGCTAATCAACACGTGGGCAAATCAGGGCGTACACAAAGGTGCCTAGGAACAACCCGAGCTGAGGCCCTAGAGGAGGAAGTAGCCCGGCTCTTAAAGTGCGGCTTTATCCGTGAAGCAAAGTTCCCGATCTGGGTCGCAAATCCTGTGTTGGTCCCGAAGCCCAACGGGAAATGGCGGTCCTGCATCGACTTCTCCGATCTGAACAAAGCCTACCCCAAAGATTGCTTCCCTTTGCCAAGGATTGACCAACTGGTAGATGCTACGGTGGGGCACGAGCTCATGTCTTTTATGGATGCATACTCGGGCTATAACCAAATCGCCATGAATCCAGCAGACCAGGAACACACTAGCTTCATGAACCCAACTAACGTTTATTATTACAAGGTCATGCCTTTCTGGCTGAAAAACGTAGGAGCTACGTACCAGAGGTTGGTAAATAGGATGTTTACCAATCAGATCAGGAAAAATATGGAAGTATATGTGGATGACATGTTGATCAAGTTGAAAACTGCCGATAAGCATGTCTCTGATCTGGAGGAATGCTTTAAGATATTGAGAGAATACAACATGAGGCTAAACCCCCAAAAGTGTACTTTCGGGGTCGCGTCAGGGAAATTCCTGGGTTTCATTGTCAATACCAGAGGAAAAGAAGCGAACCCTGATAAGATCAGGTCGCTGCTCGAGATGCCCTCACCCCGGTCGCGGAAAGACGTTCAAAGTCTGACAGGAAGGGTGGCGGCCCTTAATCGGTTTATTTCTAAATCTACCGACAAGTGTTTGCCATTCTACAACTTGCTCTTGGGAAATAAAAAATTCGAGTGGACCGAGGAATGCGAACGTGCCTTCCTCAACATGAAAGCACATTTAGCCGAGCCTCCGGTATTATCCAAACCAACAGCAGGAGAGCCTCTTTTCCTTTACCTAGCTGTCATGGAAGATGCAGCTAGCGCCGTATTAGTCCAAGAAGAAGACCGATCTCAAAAGCCAGTCTATTACATCAGCAAGAGACTTCTCGGAGCTGAATCCTGGTATCCGTTGATGGAAAAGATGGCTTTCTGCCTTATTACGGCCTCCCGAAAGCTCAGGCCGTATTTCCAGTCCCACTCAATACATGTCATAATTGATCAGCCTTTAAGGCAGGTTTTGCAGAAACCTGAAGCATCGGGGCATCTGTTGAAGTGGGCTATTGAACTCAACCAATTTGAGATACTGTATACATACCACGAACTGCAATAAAAAGCCAGGCGCTGTCTGATTTTGTGGTAGAGTGCACAGGGTTTCGGGAAGATCTTGCAGAAGAGTCAGCTCAGGCCTCATGGAAGGTCTTCGTAGAAGGCTCGTCTAACGAGAACGGCTCCGGGGCTGGATTCATATTGATATCCCCAGAGGGACATCGATTCCACTCGGCGTTACGATTCAGATTCAAAGCGTCCAACAACGAGGCCGAGTACGAAGCTTTACTAGCTAGGCTAAGGGTGGCCTAGGAGCTGAGGGTCAGCTCCGTCCATTGTTTCAGCGATTCCCAGCTCGTGGTAAACCAAGTGTTAGGAGAATACCAAGCATGGGGAACCAAGATGGCTACTTACCTGGCCAAGGTAAAGAAAGAGCTATCTGCATTTGAGTGTGGCTCAGTCGAGCAGATACCTCGGGAGCAGAATGCCAACGCGGACGCCCTGGCAAAACTCGCTACCTATGGGGAGGCGGAGACTTTGGGGCTGGTGTTGGTAGAGTTCTTGGAAAGACCAAGCATAGAGGAAGTCGGGGCCGAGGTCGAGATGATTGACACCAAACCGACCTGGATGACTCCCATCCCCAAGTATCTCACAGCAGGAAAGTTACCCGAGGGGCGAAATGACGCAAGGAGGATACTTTATAGGCTCCAAGGTATACAATGATAGATGGGGTATTATACCGGCGTGGACACTCTTTACCTCTCCTACGGTGTGTTTGCCAAGCGAGGCGAAGACCATTTTGCAGGAGGTGCACGAGGGTTTTTGTGGAGATCACACTGGGGGGCAAAGCCTGTCCCTGAAGATACTAAGGCAAGGGTATTATTGGCCCACTCTGTCAAAGGACTCGATCTCCTACGTCCGAAAGTGTGACAAGTGCCAGTGATTCGCCACAATTTCTCGGGCTCCTCCGATCGAGCTGAAGATGATCTCGTCCCCATGGCCATTCGCGGTCTGGGGTATTGACCTGGTTGGTGCCCTCCCTACTGGAAAGGGAGGAGTTCGCTACGCGGTGGTGGTTATCGACTACTTCACCAAGTGGGCAGAAGCAGAGCCCCTAGCGACGATCACTTCAAAGAGAGTCCTTGACTTCGTGGTCAAGAGTATTATCTGCCGATTTGGGCTGCCAAAGAAGATCGCGTCGGATAATGGAACGCAGTTCAATAGCGAACTCTTCACCGAATTCTGCGAGAGGCACGACATTGTTAAAAGCTTCTCCTCCGTGGTCTATCCCCAGGCCAATGGGCAGGTCGAGGTTGTCAATAAGACGCTAAAGGCAAGCCTTAAGAAAAGATTGGATGAGGCCAAGGGAGTTTGGCCCGAACAGCTCGCCCAGGTACTGTGGGCATACCGGACCTCGCATCGAACTTCGATGGGTCATACTCCTTTCTCCCTGGCTTTCGGGGGTGAGGCAGTCCTTCCTGTCGAAGTAAAGGCAGCCTCACATAGAGTCCATACATTTGACCAAGGACGGAATGACGAATTGCTCTGCGCATCCCTCGACCTAATTGACGAAAAACGAGAAGCTTCACAGCTGCAGCTCGCGCATTATCAGTAAAAGATCACTCGTTATTTCAACTCAAAGGTCCAGAAACGCGTCTTTAGCGTTGACGACTTGGTACTCAGAAGAGTCTTCTTGGCCGGTAAGGATCCCAAGGACGGAGTGTTGGGACCAAACTGGGAAGGGCCCTATCATATAACTGAGGTCGTGAAAGAAGGAACCTACAAGCTAGCTCAGCTTAACAGAGAAGCAGTCCTAGGGACTTGGAACGCTATACACTTAAAGAAATATTATCGGTAATATTCTTTGTAAGGCTTAGTTAGAAAAGCCATCTTTTGTTTATTAAGTAATAAGAGTTAATCTTTTTGCATTATCGTATATGTTTGCGGATGTAACGTCAAGTAACCACGAAAGACCCTTTCCTGATTACTTGGGGGACATATACCTGGATATAACCAGGTCCGAAAACTTAGAAGTTAGTTAAAATTGATTGATCGACGTTTTTCTTAAAAAGCGCGAGATATCAATTAAGGATTAACACGAACTAAGTTTTTAAAATAATGTCCTGGATTCAACCAGGTCCTAAAACTTAGAAGTTAGTTCAAATTGATTGATCAACGTTTTTCTTAAAAAGCGCGAGATATCAATTAAGGATTAACACGAACTAAGTTTTTAAAATTAATGTCCTGGATTCAACCAGGTCCTAAAACTTAGAAGTTAGTTCAAATTGATTGATCGACGTTTTTCTTAAAAAGCACAAGATATCGATAAAGGATTAACACGAACTAAGTTTTTAAAATTAATGTCCTGGATACAACCAGGTCCTAAAACTTAGAATTTTGTTCAAATTGATTGATCGACATTTTTCTTAAAAAGTGCGAGGTATCGATAAAGGATTAGCACGAACTAAGTTTTTAAAATTAATGTCCTGGATACAACCAGGTCCTAAGACTTAGAAGTTGGTTCAAATTGATTAACAGATTTGTTTTTCCCAAAAAGCATGAAATGTCAATCATAACACCAACAGAAACTAAGTTCTCACCAAATGCATTAAAGAGGAGTAACAATAAAGGTCGAACAAAAAATATATATAAATAGATTAAAATAAATCTAAGGAAATCAATTGTCTCGAGGATAAAAAACCTCGTAATGTAAAGTTACAAATAAAAAATAAAAAAAAGAGAAAGGAGCAAAAATCCTAAGCCCCGCCAGCCCGCTCCGATGAAGTCACCCCCTCGGCATCCTACTCGGTTGTAGTGGAAGTATCCCCTGTCTCAGAGGGCGCCTCTTGTTGAAGGCGAGCTTTGAACTTCTCTAAGAAGGACTCCCACATGTCCGGCCCCAGGAAGGAAAAGTCACCATCCTGGTTGAAGGCCTAGCAGTGATACAACATGGACTCCATGGAGGAGTTGGATGATGCTCTCTCCGCCACAAGGGCGGCCTTGGCCTCTTCAAGTTCAACCTTCACGGCGTCCAGGGTGACCTTAGTAGCCTCGGCCTCTAGCAGCTTGGCCCGAGATGCCTCCAGGTCGGCTTGCGCAGCAACCAAGGTGGCCTGCGCGACCTTCTCGCTTCCCCGGGCAGTCTCCAGGGCAGCTTTGGCATCCTGCTCCTGTTGTTGAGTAGACGCGAGGGTGGCCTGGGCAGCCTGGTGCTCGCCCCTGATCTCGTCAATTCTGGCCCTGGACCGAGATATGCTCCGGTGGAGAGCCAAAGCCGCCTGCAAGATAAAAAGATAATACGGCAAGTGCCTTAGGAAAAAAAATAGAAAGAACTGGTGGTAAGGCAAACTTACAGTGAGGGTCATCCCCAGTGAAGACTCCATAACATGCTCGGGGCTCCTCGTCTCGATCTCCCGCAAGTCCCTCGAGGTGGCGTTGTAGTAGTGGTCTACCATGTAGGTCACAGTTTCATAAACCGTCCCCCTAAAGACCTCAGGGATTTTCTCCAAGGCCTGAGGGTTGACTGGGACGCGCACGCTAGGAGTCGGGACTGACAAGGTCCTGGTTGGTACCTCCAGTTCTCGAGTAGGGACAGGAGGTCACGGGGGAGGTGGAGCCATCTTCTCTATAGCAGGAGGGGGTGGAGGCACCTTCTCTATGGCGGAAGGACCTTGGCCCTTCCCCTTGGCAGGAGACTTGGAGCTGGTCCTAGGGGGAGGAGTTTTCTTGGTCAGCCGGAGCCTCTTCACCAAGGGTCCAGACGACCCGGAGGAGGGATTTCCCCCCTGAAACATAGATCGCAGAACGTTGTCCCCGGGCTGCGACATCTCCTCATCTGAAACAAAGACAGCGAATCATTAGTATGCATGTAAAAATATTTTGATTGCAAAAAATCTAAAGTATGCATTGAAAAAGGTCCTACCCTCCGAGCTAGAGGAGGAATCTATTGTCAAGACCTCCGGCCCCAAAGCTTCTACGGGGGAGTCTAAGATAATGACTTCACGAATGAGATGAGGCTTTGGGTCCGGATCCGCCTCCGGACTGGACTCCTCTACATACTGCCTAAGACCCGGAGCTACTACACCCTCCAAAAGGGAGGGCCACGACCTAAGGTTGGTCCCGTACTCCTCAAAGATGGCCGACCTAAAGGCCAGGGTATTATCTACTACTACAGTACCCCTAGGGCGGCCCATGTCATGACGCAACACTAGCTGGTCAACACACTAGAGTAGAGTGATGTTGCGATCTGGGTCATTTTGGTGATGGTGAACGAGTTGACTGGGGTTAAACCTAGCAAGCTGTAGGTCTGCGGTGACCCTTTCTAAATCCCTAAACAAGTAAGGGTTACCTTGGCTGGAGGGGCTGGCTGCTGCCCCGGACTGGGTCCGCTCTGCATTGACCTTATGGGCGACCTCAAGAGCCCGCTTCCGGCGCACGAGGGGCACCTCATCCTCGTCGTCATCCGCGGCCTCCTCCTCGGGGATAGACTCCATCTCGCGAGCTGCGGGGATGGTCCACAGCCTCCTTAAGGCCAGAGTCTGGCCTGGAGAAATTAACTTACATGTCAGCATCGTCTCATCAGATACGAGCTGGCGGTAGTCTTTTTCACTTGGGGGGAACCCCGCCAAGGTTTCGTACTAACCCCCAAGGGTCACCGACTTAGCCGTCCTCGCAAAAATAGCTGCAAGATAGTTTCCAAGTCAATAATGAATGGAAAGAAACTAATCAGTGACGATCTTGCGAGCTAAAGTTAGAAGGAACTTACGAGGACGGTTGAAGTAATGGTATTCGCAGTTGCGGAACCCCGTTGACATGAAGAATTGATCCTTGAAGTCATTGGGGTAGCTGGACAGCTCGATGACCGCGGCCAAGTTGGGAAAATGGGTCAGGTAGTAGAACCCGTCACCTCGCCCCCATTGGTTCGGGCTGGCTTTGAGGCAGAAAAAGTAGAGGATGTCCGCCGGTGTGGGGACCTCCCATTCCTGCTTCAGGAACAGGTACCTTAACCCTGCTAACAGGCAGTAAGAGTTAGGGGGGAGTTGAAAGGGGGCCAACTTCATGAAATTCAGGAAGTCCGCGAAGTACTGGTCCAGGGGGATAAAGGCCCCAGCCTTGAGGTGTTCATCGCTCCAGGCCGCAAACTCCTCGTCGAGCGGTGCGCAGCTCCGCTCGCCCTCAAGGGGAGGACTGGCGACCAGAGCGCCCTTCCCTTTCTCGATGTTGTGGGAAAGCATAATCTTATTGACTTTACCCTGGTTTGTAACCTTTGAGGCAATCCTCTCGGCCTCAAAGAAGGCGTCAGGTCCCAACTCGACCTCCTTCTCCATGATGGGACCAAAGTGGGGAATAGGGGAGTCTGTTGCCACCTTTTTCCCCTTGCTGGCCTGCTGGGATGACGAGCTGGCGGCACTCTTCTTGGGCATACTCTTCCTGGGTCCCATTTGGTCGCCTAACGAACAAAGATGAAGAAAGTTTAGAAAAGGCGACCTAAGCATAAGAAAGAATCTAGCACGAATAATGGTTTCCTTTACACGGGCTGAGGTAATCTCAGCCCGCGGCGAGTGAGACCACGCGGTTCTATGAACACGCGCCTATGCTTCCAACGGGTCCCCGATTGCTCGGGATCCGTGTGTCAGGAGGGTCAGGATAAAGTTTGCCTTGGAGGGAAAGTTTCGAAAGGCAAAACCGCCTGTGAAGCGTGGCCCCTAAGCTACCCAGTTTTTTCACCCAAAAAACTTGTTGCCTTCCCCTCTCCAAACAGGCATTTAAAAAGATAACCCAGAAAAATCACCCCTAGAATTTTGTCCTATGAGTCATGTTCCTAAGCATTCTCTTTCCTACGGTCGATACCCCTAGGATAAAAACCTACGCACAAAATACCAGCAAAGAAAAACAAAGGAAAAACAACCTACAGTATGCGGCTAAGAAGGAAGTTTACCTAAGCAGAGAAAAATGGAAACATTTAAAGCATACAGCAAGCAGAGGACTTACAGAAGTTTTTTGTTGCGTAAAAACTGAAAAGAGCGTAGGAGTTGGAATCCTGGTGAAATCTTTGGAACCGGAGTCACGGAAGAACCCTCGTGTTTGGAATTCAGGAACGTCTGGAACAATGGCCGGAAGAAAAAAATGGTTTTGAAACTGAGAAGAGAGAAGAAAGAAGATGAGAAATTTTTTCAAATAAAAGGTGGCTCATGCGAAAGGTGGCCAACCTTATATATATGTAAAAGGCAAAAGAATGAGGGTCGTTCGATCGTCTTGATGTGGGATACGAGGATCACAACTGGAAAGACAAAACGACGGCCGAAGATAGGCTAGGCCATTTAATGCGGTTCTCGGAAGACGAACCGTCACCAACCACGATGCTCCACGTATCCGATACCAGCGCAATGGGCGAGACATGAAGAGTCGACAAGGAAGCCTAAAAGCCCCCACTGTGGCCACAGATGATGTCATATGGCATGAGCAGGGGCTTGGGGGGCAAATGTACGCCCTAAACATCCACGGGTTATTAGCGAGCAGGAAAAGGGCATAATCCTATCAGCTACGTGGAAGCCACCTACCCGGAGCTGCTGTTAAGAGTCTCTACCTCTTTAGCTCGAGGAAGTCAAAGGTTTAGTAAGAATACTCGAAGGCATCGGGTTGGCAATGTGGGCACCACGAGCTGGGACTACATCAAGCTTGAGGTACGACCTGGAGCTGACACCGCCAACCCTTTATAAAGTCAACCACACAATGTAAACATGCGCATATCAGACATCACGTGTCTACTCCATTCCTGAATTCTCGGACACGCAGCATAAACGTGCGTGTTCAGGCACCCCATGATTGGTTTGGGCCATGCGGCCCATTATCCCCCTTACCTATTGATTAGACAACACTTCATTATCAGGTTTTAGGGATGACCCTCTTTGCCAACACCCAGGTCTCCTCTCCTTATAAATATGGAGACCCTGGGCATTGCAAAGGGTTGGCTTCTAATTTGTAAAGAAACACCCTGTAAGGAATACGAGAGATATATCAATAATATTGACTGGTGGACTAGAGGGATTTTAACCTTCGAACCACCTAAAAGGAAAGGAGTTATAACCTTCCCCATATACTATTTTCACTAGTTTGGAATATAAATAATTACATATTATGGTTCATCATTAAGCACCAATCCATCCCGTTTATTCATATAATTATCCGTTGCCGAAGAACCGCATCAACAATTTGATTTTTCTTAATTAGGGGAAAAATAAAGAGTGCATAAAGATGAAAACTCCTCTTCCCTTTTTAGCTAAAAATCTCCCAAATAAAAATGGTAATGAAATCCCTCCTTTCCCACCATGCTTCACACGTCCACCTCTTCCTTTCCCTTTCTTTTATTTTTTTTATTTAAATAAACAAAATAAATCTAATAAAAGGAAACAATAAAGTGTGTAGAAAATTCTATACAAGTGCACCATGCAACCATGCACATGCACACACTCAATCACTAGGGTGCATCACTACCTACCATGCACCTTGGTGCATTCAACCAAAACTCAATTATTCACAAATTAAAAATAAATAAATAAATAAACAATTAAATTCACAAAATTCTACCAAACAATTCTAACAATTAATTTAAACAAATAAATAAAATAAATCACAACACTTAACAATTAATAACAAAAAATCACAAAATTTAATAAATAAAAAAATTGGTGCGCTACATGCTTAAAAAGAGTTTGCTCTAGGGTTTACCTCTTTTAAAAATTTCCTTCTAAGCTTGCATGCATGTAGATGATGGTGCTCACACTTGTATCAACCACACCTAGGTTTGAGATGATGGATGTGGTGAGTGTTAAACCAACATGCATAGAGTTTTAGAATCCTTAAAGGTTCGGTCAACATAGGAATAAGAAGGAAAATAAATATTGTAAGAAGAAACAAGAGAACTCACGCTTTTTCTTAACTTTGGTTCAAGCTTTTTGTGAAACCTTCAATGGAGCTTCTTCAACTTTTAAGGGGCTGAGATGAATGGTGTTTCATGAAGTAGAAAATAATTATTAAACTAGCCATGAAGAAGAGAAAAAGAGATGGAGAAAAAATGACATAGTTAGAGAATTTTTACCTTAGGATTTGCAGAGTTTTTTTTTTTTCTTCAATGGTGCTCTAAACTTCTAGAGAGAGAAGGGAGTTTTGAGAGAGATGAGTGTGTACTGAAAAAATCAAATGGAGTAAGAGAGAGGGAGGGGTACGATTGGGGTCTTGGATGGTGAGATTGATTGTTGAAGTTAGCTTAGTTTTCTTTTCCATAAAAAAAAAAGATGATAACATGGGAAAATAATGATGGCTATTTTCTTGAAATTTTATTGGGCAAGATTTTCCCACTCAAGCCCTCTACATAACCAGCAACACATGCCTCAAAGTGTCCTTAATTTAAATTTTATTAACCCTCAAATAAGCATGAACATAAGGTCATAAAGGCATTTAGCATGGTGTATAGTTTTTATTAATTCTTCTTAGTGAGAAAAATCAATTTAAATAAAATGTGACATCACCAAACTTATCATATTTATTATTAAAATAACCTATAGTTATTTTTTTAAGTTTATGCTCGAACGTAGTTTTGCCATAATTATTCCATCAAGAATATTTTATCCGAGATTTTTACCTGATTAGGTTTTAAACCTGATCCACGACCAAAGGTCTCGGTTTCTAAAAAAACCGCACTTATCACAATATGGCTAGCATTCAAACATCACG
The DNA here is from genome assembly GCF_963169125.1 of Humulus lupulus. Taxonomy (NCBI): domain Eukaryota; kingdom Viridiplantae; phylum Streptophyta; class Magnoliopsida; order Rosales; family Cannabaceae; genus Humulus; species Humulus lupulus. The sequence goes on along the minus strand of NC_084802.1, from coordinate 159,549,984 downwards.
AACTTCTTGTAACCTAAAATGTTCCCCTGAAATAATACATAATACAGGAAATTAAAATACCCGAAATAAGGTTTACCCGGTGCCCTAAACGCGTGGCGTTACATTGGGTTTCAAAAATCCTAGATACCAAAGAGGGTTGACCATAGCTAGTGTGTTCTTGAACACTACCAAGGAGGTAAGGGGAATCCTAGCCTTTTTGTTGTTATGATGTTGATATATTTTTATTTATGATTTTGAACTGTTGTTTGTTGTTTTGAGAATGCATGTTTTAAATCAAGTGCTTCTTGGGAGGCAACCCAAGTTTCTAAACTTTGTTTTTAATTTTGTTTTAGTATTTTAGTTAAGTTCATTGCATTTCCTTTATTGAATATTTTTTTTTAAAAATAAAATGCTAGAAAATTAGAATTAAGACATAGAGTTCATCAATAATTCAAGTCTAAAAAAGATTTAGTTCATGGCTAAATTCAAGAGCACAAATAAAATATCAAAACAACCCATGGGTATTTAAATAGAAAAAGTTAAAGAAATTACAAACTTAAATGAGATTAAAGAGGAGACAACAAGCCAAAGATGATGAATCAATAATCTTGTCTTCCTCCTCTTCCTCCTCTTCCTTTTCTTCCTTGGATTCTTCTTCTTCTTCATTTCTCTTTTTTCTTTTTCTCTCATGGCAGCTCTAGAATAATCCTCTCAAATGGTGGTTGCTTTCTTTTTTATATATGACTGGTTTCCCTTTTTTTCTTTTCCTCTACATTACCCAATTTAGTAGCCTAAGTACAAAATTGTCCTTATTTCCTTTCACACGTGAGCTTCCTTTTCTTTTCTTCTCTGAAAATTGCCTCCACATTGACTAATGCCCCATGTACTTTCCACCTCAACCACTCACTTAATGAATTGCCAATCAGCCTTCCTTGTCATGGATAAAATTCCAAATGAAATCTAATTAAAACGCTTCAGCAAAATCTGCTTTGCTACCACAAACCTGATATTTCAGCATCAAAATTTAGCTTAGAAAACTTCACAATTCTAGTTTCATTCTTTATACAAATATCTATCCATGTGTTGATGTCATTTTTTGTCAACTTAGAAATGAAGAGAAATTAAACAAAATACTAGAGGAAACAAATAATAATAGACACGATTTTTACGTGGTTCAACAGTTAAAATATGCCTAGTCCACGAGTCTGTGTTATTCGCTTTATGGAATTCTCTCAAAGCTTTCTAAAGCAATTTTACAGAGTCTTCCAAATACAAATTTCTCTGTCTATACAAATGAATTGTTCCACCCTATTTATAGAGTGGTTTACTGAATATCTCTCCTCAGATTTCAGGGAGTTATGATACAAATCAATTAAATAAATGCAAATAAACGCGTATGGTTATTATGTACGCGTATAAATCCCATGATATTTGGGATTTAATAATAGATTATATCTGATCCCTTAAACATAGGGATTTTATAACAATAAACATGTTCACACACAACTTATGAGATTGAATACTAGACTCACACACCTTCGAGACCGTTTACCCATCACGAGCTCGATACCTTGGTTCACCTATGTTCTTAACAAGTAACGTTCTCGAGATCATCCTTTTCGAGTTCACAATCCTCGAGCTCGAACCGTCTTGTCTGATGGCAGGAAATAAATCGGGAGGTTTATACAAGTGTTGAACTATTGCCATTGTGGCTTCGAGCCTGACTTATAACCTCGGAACTCCTCCAAGACCATGTAGTTTCCAAGCTCACCAATTCTGATGTTGTCGCATTTACTTCTTAGCGAGACTGTCTTTGATATTTTCATTAAAGGTGATTATGAGCCTAACTTTCGAGATCAGAAAATTCTATTCTCAAAATTTTGGTGTAACATTTTGCCCCTCAAAAGTATCAGTTCGAATCCTATGAGAAGGAAACTTTTGAACTACTACTTTTGTAAATCGAGCCAGCCACCATGCTCGAGTGTGGACACGCGTTAGCCAAGGATTGCGCAGTCAGAGTACTCGAGTACTCTTTTCATCTGCCCACGTCTTTTTGCGTTTCAGCTTTTTGCCGCCACTATCATATTTGTACCCCGACCGTCAGATCAGTTCCCAAATTAAACCAATGGTCCAGCTCACTATGACCCTTGATTTTCTGGGGTCTATAAATATAAGCCCATTTCATCTTCCTCAACACATTTTCCATTTTGGCTTTCAAAGACAAGGAAAAAAACCAGAGCCAAAACTCTTTTTTCTTCTTTGCATGTTATCCAAACCAAGAAGACAAAGCAACCTCATCATTTTCGACTCTGTGAGATCATCCTTGCAACCAGTCCTTCAGTCGATTACGTCGCTGTACCCACAAGCTTCTGTGTGTAAGTTTCATTTTTTGATTTTTCAATCTTTATTTCTTCATGCATTTTTACATACTTTCTTTTCATACGAACATATGCACTAGTCAGTAGCCTTAACAATATTGTTTAGTTGATACTACATAAAATTAGGATTCAAAATTTTTCGATCATGGGTTCCAAACCCAGATTTAGTGCAAAAAATGCAAAGGTAGGATTTTTCGAATAATAGAGTATCATGTAAAGGAAGATACTCTGGGTTACGATTTATCCAGACCCAGACCCCGAGATCAGACCTATCCCACTCGATCCCAAACTCAAAGTCACTGTTGCTTATGAGCTTGGTGCACTTTCCTTCTCGCTGATGAAGGACCCTTTGAACCGCCCCTCCACTTCTCGAGCTGCATCCATTCCCACCCTGCAAGAGGGTTTTTTTTTTAGGCTGAGCATTATTGGAGCTCAGTCACCTCAACGAGCCAAATCTCTGAGATACTAGCTTGCCACGACCTGAAACTTTCCAGAACACTGATGTGTCGACTTGTGACTCTGAACGAGCGGAGCTGCTTTGCCTTGGGTGATGGCAACCCTGACAGCAAGATTAAGCTCGCAGCCTGGAGTCACGAGCACATGAAGGCAGGGGCCCTGCTTCCCTTGAAATCCTATTTTAAGTATTTTCTGGATTTTGTTGGGCTTGCCCCATTCCAACTCCAAACCAATTCATATAGGGTTCTCTCCGCCCTCAAATCCCTATACCACGAACTGAAGTGGGAAGGACCCTCACCACAAGAGATTTTGTTTCTCGTTTGTCTAAAAAGCAACCCCTCTCGAGCTCGGGGAGGGGATGGTGTTGACCCTTGATTTGGTCAACGACACAGAGTCAAGTAAAATGATAGGAACAAGATGAATTCAAGATAAAAATATAAATGTCAACAAAGAATTATAGTGGTTCGGCCCCAGGAAATGGCAATAACCTACGTCCACTTTGTGTTCTTATTGATGTAGAATCTCAAAAGTTGTGATCAATGAACTAGGGTTCATGAGTTTCACAAGCTTGGAGATGAATACAAATTTGGCAGATAAAAACACTATAATTCTCTCTCAAAATTCTGAAAAGAAAAAAAGTCCCCTTCCTTGATCCCATTGAGTCTTATTTATAGGCTCAAAGAGCTCTTCCTGGGCCGATGGGCCTTAATTACATTTAATACAAGCGTATCTAAATAAAAATAGAAATCATAATTATTACATAAATGTGACATTACATATCCATAGAGAATATCTGAAATGTTGCGACCAGACAGGTCGCCCATAAAATATGTCGTTTGCTGAGTGAATTCTCTTCTTGGTCGAACATATCATTCTCACTTAAACGGTCACGTGCATCCCATGTGTATGTTATTTTTGCCACATCATCAGGTAAATATTTTTTGGGTAAACATTTGTCCCCCGAGTTTATTTTACTGGGATCAGCTTATAATAAAATTAATCGAGTAGCTCTATGTCTAACTTGTCACGTCTGTCAGCACCTTTTCGAAAAAGTAAATAATTATGACTGTTGCAGTTTCCCAAAAGCATTTTGACAGCTACCACACTTTCCCACGCATTTAAAAATTACCCTCATCATTACCTCTTTTACTGTGCCACGATTAGTATAAATAAATCACTTTTCTCATTTTTTACCTTTTACTAAACCTTCCTCTCTCAAGAACTCGGAAGAAAAATCCTCAAGAGAAGCCCAGAAAAATTCGGTGATCCGAGGCGTGTCCGACCAACCTTGAGCAACAACACCTGTGACTTCCACACAATCTATAATCCAAGTAAGTTTTTGAACTCCTTGTCTCTGTTATACCATTGAAAATGAATTTCACGAATTTTTTGGTCTGAGTGTTTGAATGTTTTTGAGAAAAAATATTTTGGGGTAACTGGGATCATACACATAGACATGATTGGATAGGAGTTTTAGGTAGTAAAAACATTAAGTGAGGCTTGGAAATCGGTGTGGGAAGTAGGAATACTGTTTTAGGGCCCAAAATCGAAGTGAAAATTCGAGTTTTATGCTTTCGGAAGAATCTGGGTTTTTCCCGCCTGTTTTCAGAGTCGAAATATTTTTTTCACTTCCACTTTTTGATCTGTTTTTCCAAACTGCTTGTATGTTTTTAGTGTTTATGTTAGGATGCTGTTGGTTGTATAAAAGCTTAACTTTTATACACGAGCAACGTTATCCCAACGTTTCCTCTTCTTCTATCTATTGGCCGAGATTCTCATCTCCTCTTTTCTCTTCTCAGATATTCAGGCACGATCCTTGGGGAGGTGAAAGGCCAATTGATGATGATCTTCTAGCGCTGCTGTTCAAGGATCAAGAACAACTGCCACTTCCTTTTTCTGATCTTCCTTCTTCCCAACAAAACCCACCGACCAACCCTCCGACCAGTCAACCTAACATGGGTCGCGTGAAATACACTGCCCGTAGAAAGAAGAAAACAACAAGCTATCATTCGAACCAGCCCGCCCCTTGCGCCGAGGACCCTTCAACCAACCCTCAGCCTATAAATGTTGCACCACTAGAAATACAACCCAGAGCTCGGCCTCACAACAACCTTAGGCCAGACGTTGACTGGTATGTTGCGCCTCCAAGTTCATATTGGCCAGGATTGTGAATAATTATCTCAAGAAGTATGGCCTTCCTTGGATAACCCTAGTCAAGCCTTCTCCCAACCAGAGGGCAAACATGCTTGGAGGCGCCTTCAGCGACTGGTCGAGGTACCACATTGAGGCAGGGGCAATCTTGCCCCTGCACGAATTTTTTCAATGGGTGGCCAATTACTTCGAGATCGCCCCTTTTCAAATTACCCCTAACAGATATAGAGTACTATCAACACTCTATATCCTTTACAACCATAAAAAATGGCCTGTGCCTACACCGCATGAGATCAACTACATGTTCGATCTCAAGTCCAACCCCAACATCAACAACACGGGGTTCTTCCATTTCTACCACCAAGAGTCTGCTCGTACATTTCTGAGCAACATCACCTACAAATCCAACGTAGGAAAGTACTTATATGAGTACTTTCTTACGACGGACCTGGTTGTCGATAACTTGGCTTTCACTCGAGGAGGTAAATTTCTCAACTACTAGTCGTTTATTTATTACTAGTTTGTTTTTCTTCTTCGTCCTTAGAACCTTGATGTTACGTCTAGGTCCATCGACCAAACCACACTCCAGAGATGGAGATAAGGGCCACAACCCTGGCCAGCTTGATGAATATCGAGAAGAGCATCAAGGAGCTGGTCACAGAAAGCAATTTGAGGCTGGTCGGCCTCTTAGCACCTCACCAGGAGGTGAGGGAGTCCACCGCAGGGAGTGCTACTGGAGAGGGCATCCCCGAGCAGCAACAGGATGTGTCACAACCCCGAAATGGCAGGCAATAGGAGTGACCATCCGAGAACCCTCCAGCAACCCTCAGGCTGCTACTGCCCTTGCCCAACATGGGAAGGGCAAGCAAAAACTTCCAGAGTACACCGAGCCTGTACTCGAGTCTTCCAACGAGAACGGTACTGACTTCTCACTTTTAGATAACTTGCCCATCCTTTGTCATTTATTTGACAGGGACGACAACTTTAGATTTAAGATCAGGAGTTTAAATTTAGACTTCTTCGAGGCAGAGAGTGAGTGTAGCAGTAGTTCTATAAATAATGTATCGACCAGTAATAATAGCTCAGGTATATTACTTAGAATCTCCTTTCTCCTTATTCCCTTGCTCTTTTAAATAACTTAAATTATATTGTTTGATTGTTTGATTCCATCCTGCAGTCATGCCTTCTGGAGAAGCTTTTGACTTATACACTGATGATGATGGTCCTTCGAGCAAAAAGAGAACGAGCAGGCGGAATCCTGGGAGGACAGCAGCGAACCTTCCAACAAGAAGGCCTGAGTAGAGGATCCTCCAACACCTCCTGTTGCTCCCACTCCTTCAAGGAATACGACACATCCTCCTCCTCCTCCTCGTAATAGCCTTCCTCTCGAGTAGGCAAGGGAACCTTCAATCAACGACCTGCTGAGTGTCGCCTACAAAGCCACTCATGAGAAGCTACAAAGGCTTTCGAAGCATTGTCGGAGCCAGGAGGCCTTCTCGCACCTTCCTCTGCTACCGCACAGCTAGGTCATCAGCCGCGGCCTGTCTGAAATTCTCAGCATAAGTTTTTCTCCTTTCTTTAATTAAACAACACTTTCTTTCATTTCCCCTGACTGATTTACTATTTTTTTTGTTCGTAGGGTATCCTCACAATGGGGCATGGCTAGCGCCGAGCTGAGGAGTTTGAGGCTAAATCTACTGAGGAGGTCAAGGCGGTCGAGGTTAGATATGCCGAGCAGCTGAGAGCGACTGAGGAGAAAAATGCTAGCCTGAGCGAGGAGCTGAGGAAACACCAGGAGGCAGTGGTTAAAATCACTGCTGCCAAGGTGAAGTATAAGGAGGCTTCGGTGATGAATTTTAAAAAGGCCTCCAAACTTCAAGATGACCTGGTGGCCAGCCGGAAGGAAACCGCTGAGCAGGAAGAACGCGTTAAATTGCTTGAGGAAACCAACGCTCGCAACCTAGAGAAGTTCAAGGGAGCTGCGTTCAAATGCTTCTACCTGTTCTGGAAGAGCAACCCAGGGGTGAAGTTTGACTACCTCCCAAAGCATATAAAGCAGGCTGAACTGGTGAAGTGCGCTGCTCGCCTGGAAAAAGAGAAGAAAGCTCATGAATCTCCTAAGATCTCTTTGGCGACAGGCATCGAAGGCGCCGAAGAGGATGTTAGGATGACAATCAACCAGCAATCCCAACAAGACCCTGCTGCTCAATAATTTTATTTATTTATTTTTATTTGTAACTGGGACACACGAACCACGGTTCATGTTGTCAAGACAATTTTTTGCTGCGTAGGGCAACTTTCTTTTAATTACAAATTACATTGTAAAACATTTCACTTTGATATTATAATATTTGCTATTTATTATAACATCTGCTCGCATGACCGAACTTAGCATAGCACTTTGTTTTCATTATACAAAATCCAGAAATTTTGAAAATTACTCTAAGTGTCGTAGTATGCTTTCCCTTATTTTGCTAGTGGGTTTACATATGCTTGTTGATACTTATATGCCCCCCAAGTGATTGAGGAGCTCAAAGTCCTCAGTCACTTGCCATGACCAAGACCTGTTCGAACATTACTGCTTGTGCCCTAGTAATTAAGATGATAATATAGCAAAACAACACACGTAATGAGAAAATACTTGTAATTAATACAATAATTGGCAAGAATAACTGGCTGCGCACAGTTCCTTTTGTTTCTCGTAATAAATGGACAAAATCATGTCTGTACGAGTGATCAAAAATTGATCTTACACTTGTAGGCGACTGGTCACTTAATGAACCAGCCCTTATTCATAAACTTGTAAACAGTGAAATTAATACAAGCCAGTTCTTTACAAAGAACTGTTTATTGAAAGTACTTGTGCAGGTGTTCTCCATTCCAATAGCGAGGTATGAGATCTCCATTCAAGCGAGCAAGTTTATATGTGCCTGGTTGGAGGACTTCTTCAATCTGATACAGACCTTCCCAGTTAGGTCCAAGCACTCTGGCAGCTTGATCGCGTGTGTTTAGGAAAACTCTTCTAAGTACTAAATCCCTTACTTTAAACTTTCTTTCACGTACTTTAGAGTTAAAATATCGAGCCACCTTTTGCTGATAAGCTGCCACTTGAAGTTGAGCTTGCCCGCGCCTTTCATCGACCAAATCCAAAGACTCCATCAATAACTGATCGTTAGTACTCTGATCGTATGCCAACCTTCTATGTGATGGTGGGTCTAACTTAACAGGCAACATGGCTTCATATCCATAAGCCAGAGAAAATGGAGTATGGCCTGTTACTGTTTGATGGGATGTTATATACGAGCAAAGGACTTCTGGTAGTCGTTCTGGCCATGCCCCCTTTGCTTCTTCAAGAATTTTCTTTAGGGTGTCCTCCAGGGTCTTGTTGATAGCTTCAACCTGTCTGTTTGCTTGCGGATGAGCTACCAATGAAAAGCTCTTGATAATCCCGCGCCTTTCACAAAAATCAGTGAACATATCACTGTCAAATTGTGTGCCATTATCAGAGACAATTTTCCTTGGCAACCCATATCTACACATGATGTTCTTGACCACAAAGTCCAATACTTTCTTGGTCGTTATTATGACAAGTGGCTTAGCTTTGGCCCATTTCGTAAAGTAGTCAACAACAAATATTGCATACCTGACATCCCTTTCCTGTGGGTTGAGACCCAATCACATCAATCCCCCATACTGCGAATGGCTATGGGCTTTGCATCTGTTTGAGCTCATTTGGGGTTGCTCAAGGTATTTTGGAGAACCTTTGGCACTTGTCACATTTGCGAACAAAGTCCATAGAGTCCTCATTCATGGTAGGCTAGAAGTATCCTTGCCTTAGGATCTTTTTTGACAAAATCTGCCCCTCAGCATGATCTCCGCAGAAACCTTCATGGACTTCTTGCATTAGTTCCTTGGCCTTTTATTTAGAAACACACCTTAACAGTGGCATTGAGTATCCTCTTCTATATAAAATTTCATCGACCAGAATGAATTCAGTCGACTGCCTCTGGAAGGTCCTTGCTTTGTTTCTTTCTGCTGGCAATACTCCTTGCTCAAGGTATCTAATGAAGGGCGTCATCCATGTGTCTGTTGCTTGGATCACCAGTGAAGATTCTTCTGCTTGAATGCTTGGTGCTAAAAAATGCTCAACTGGTGCTATGTTTAAAGTGTCAGCATCCTTTGCGCTTGCTAGCATGGCCAAGGCATCGACATTTGAGTTCTGATCGCAAGGTACTTTCTGGAGGGTATACTTCTCAAACTGTGCCAATAAGTCCTTTGCTTTGTTCAAATAAGCAACCATGTTGAGACCTCGGGCTTGATATTCTCCTATAATTTGATTAACCAGTAGCTGGGAGTCACTGTAGATCTCAAGTGACTTTATATCCATGTCCTTGGCCAATCTTAATCCTCCGAGCAGAGCTTCGTATTCGACTTCATTATTGGACGCTGTAAAGTCTAATTTGATTGCACAAGGGAATCAATGTCCTTCGGGCTTGACTAAGATCAAACCTGATCCAGCATTGTGCTGGTTGGAAGAGCCATCTATGAACAATTTCCACAAAGGAATTTGACTTTGGGGTCCAGGTTCCTCCCTTGGTTCAACATTCTGAATTCCAATGAATTCTGCGACAAAGTCTACTAGTGCCTGCCCTTTCACAGATACTCGTGGAGAATAAGAAATATCAAACTTCCCAAGTTCAACTACCCACTTTAATAATCGACCGGCGACTTCTGGTTTTTGTAGGACTTGCCGTAATGGTTGGTCGGTAAGTACCACAATGGGGTGAGCTTGAAAGTATAGTCGCAACTTTCTAGAGGCCAAAATCAAGCCATAGGCTAATTTCTCAACGGGTGGACATCACAATTCTGCTCCTACTAGCCTCTTACTTATATAATACACAACTTTTTGAACATGTTCCACCTCTCTGATCAAAACAGCGCTAGCAGCATACTTTGTGACTGCCAAGTAGATGAACAAAGTTTCTTTTTCGACCAGCTTGAACAAGATCGGTGGTTGTGACATATGGGACTTTAGCTCCTGAAAATCCTATTCACACTCTTCCTTCCATTCAAACTTCTTGTCGCCCCCTGAGTAGATTGAAAAATGGAACGCACTTGTCCATTGACTTTGAAATGAATCTACTCAAAGCGGCAATCCTCCCGGTTAGGCTTTGAACATCTTTAATCTTGGCGAGCGACTTCATCTCAATTAGGGCCTTGATTTTTTTGGGATTAGCTTCAATTCCTCGTGAGTTTACTATGAATCCCAAAAATTTTCCTGATCCAACACAAAAGGAAAACTTGAGGGGATTTAGCTTCATCTGATATTTGTTCAAGATGTTGAAGCATTCTCCCAGGTCCCTGATGTGCTCTTCTACCTTTTTTGACTTAACCAGTATGTCATCGACATATACCTCCATGTCATCGTCGATCAGTTCTTTGAACATATGGTTGACCAGTCGCTGGTAAGTCGCACCAGCATTTTTCAAACTGAAAGGCATTACTTTGTAACAGTAAAACCTTCTATCTATTCGAAAGATAGTGTGATCATCATCAGGTGGATGCATATTGATTTGATTGTACCCAGAGTATGCATCCATGAATGATAAAATCTCATGTCCTGATGTAGCATCGACCAACTGGTCGATCCTTGGGAGTGGGAAACAATCCTTTGGGCAGGCTTTATTGAGGTCTTTCAAATCCATGCACTTCCTCTACTTGCCATTCGACTTGGGAACCAGTACAGGATTAGAGACCTAAGATGGATAAAACGCTACCCTGATGAATCCGTTCTCCTTTAGTCTCTCGACTTCATCTTTTAACGCCTTCGATCTGTCTTTGTCGAGCAGCCTCCTTTTTTGTTGTACTGGTGGAAATTTTTTTTCTATATTTAAGACATGGCTGATAACTGCGGGGTCAATCCCAACCATATCTTTAAGCGACCAGGCAAACACCCTATGTTCTCCTTCAAAAATTCTACCAATTTTTTCTTTGTTGTTGTCTCTAAGTTTTTACTGACTTTCACAACCCTGGTCGAATCTACCTCTTCTAGTTTGACCTCCTCGAGGTCCTCCACGGGTCTCACGTTTTCTTCAAAATCCCCAAAGCGAGGATCTAAGTCCCTATCCTCACTTTGGGCAACACCCTATTTGGTGACCTGTTCACCTGATTGGGCTTGTACTTCGTTTGCCAACAACAACCTTTTTTTGACTTTTTCCCCCGATCCGCCTCTCTTTGCCTTGGTAATCGAGGAATTATAACATTCCCGCACCTCACATTGGTTTCCCAGCACACATCCCACTCCTGCATCGGTTGGGAATTTCATGGCCAAGTGCCAGACCGAGGTTACGGCTCGCAGGTCGACTAGAATAGGCCTTCCAATCACAGCATTATATGCAGAAGGACAATCAACTACTATGAAAGTAGTGAGTAATACTCTATTCGTAGGTGCCACTCCTACTGTGACCAAAAGCCTGATCGACCCAGTTGGTGCGAGCCCTTCGCCTGAAAAATCATAAATGGTTTGGTTGCATGGTTCCAAATCTTGCACTGATAGCTTCATCCTCTCCAGTGAAGATTTGTACAGGATGTTGACTGAGCTTCATGTATCCAACAATACTCGCCTGACCATCATATTTAATATAAATATGCCTGAATGTCAAATATGCCCTTATTACAAATATGCCCTTATTAACAAGAACGGGCCCACATGCATATTTAATACACATAAACATGCATATATATTCATATTATAATGTAACTCAAGTAATCAAATAATGATACACATATATCATAATTACAAATATGCCCTTATTAACAAGAACAGGCCCACATGCATATTTAATACACATAAACATGCATATATATATATATTCATATTATAATGTAACTCAAGTAATCAAATAATGATACACATATATCATAATTAATTCACCTAATATTGCAATTATATCATTTATTGCCCTCCCTGCACACTAATCAAGGCACTAAGCCTTACTAGAAAATTTGTGACGTTACAACTACCTCACCCGGTTCCCCAACTCCACCTCTGTCATTGATCTCTCCAACCATCTGAATGACTTCAAGGACGTGTTTTTTATGTCGAACGGGTTCAAAAACTAAGAGCACAAATATTGCAGCCGTCCTTGTAAGTTTTCAACTCCCTAAACTCTTTATCCGAATCCTTTATTATTATATTTTCTTTCTTTAATTGTCGATTCTGACTAAGTTGATTTCTTGTTCAGCTGCTTACAAGAGGACAAAAGAGATCTATAATGCTGAGGGATGAGTATGCGACCTTGGCCAAATGCACTTCCCAAGAGAAGGACCGGAAGGCGGTTGTAAATGATGCAACAATGGTAAAGTGTGGTCTGATCAAGGAAGATCAGACCCTGAGGCCGAGGACTCAAACTCCGGTTATCGTAGAGGTCGAGGAAGAGGAGGAACAAGAGAAGGTCGCACCTCTTGTGTGAAAGAGGCTAACTTAGGTGGCCTTAAGAATCAAAGAAAACATGGGGCGAGCTGAGTCGGGGGCAGCGGCCGCCACCTCTGGAGAAGGTAATAATGATAAGTTTAAGGACTTAATTCAGGCTACTGCCGAGTTTGTCTGAGCCCGATATAACCCTCATTAGGCCATGAAATGCTACCCTAAAGATCTTGACCTAGATGAAACGCTTTTGCAATGCGCTGACCATCTAGTCATGCGACATGACCTTATGCTCCCCAAATATACAATTATAGTTGACAATACCCTTAGGTTTAGGTCCACCATCCTTAACCAATGTGAGACTAACCTTTTATTATGGGAAAATCTACGTCATCATGATAGTTGTCCTTTTGGGGTCTCTCAGCCCGAGTATGAGCCTAGTCTGGTAGAGGTACCCTGACCTAATGAACACTATCCAAAAATCCTTCTAGACTCACCCCCACCTCCAGCCATGTTCGAACTAGATGTCGAGTCTATTTTTGATCGAAATCCAGAGCTAGTTATAATATCCTCCTCTATCTTGGAGGGTAGGGTCTCCTTGCAATTTTTACATTGTATTGTCTTTTGATTATCTTCTTCAAGGTCTAACCCTTTTGCTCATTTATTGCAGACGGGAATATGAGTCTTAAAGGTGTTTTTCAGGATCAGCTAGCCAAGGAACCCTCAAAGACCGTGGATACCGCTGCTGTTGCTGGTGGGGGAGCTGAAGGTGGTGATGGAGATGTGACATCTCATGAGCAAGTTACCGGAGCTCAATGATGTCTCAGGGCGCCATCTTCATTTTATCTTCTTTAAATTTGAAACCAGGCTTTTAGAGCCAAGACAATTGTCATTGCGCTTAATTTTTTTGACACATATATTTTTTTTGTCTGTTTATTCTCTGACCTAATATTGTTCCCCTTTATCTATTGCTTTGTTTATACACACTCTTTTTCTTTTTCTAAGTCCTCATGCGTTTACATAGTTATAGGGGATATAATTTTTAGGTCGAGATAAATGCCTAGTAGCTTGATTAGTTAATTCTAGTTGATGACCTGGTTAAATCTAGGAGTTTAGGTCACCTAATAGCGTTATACCTATTGAAACAAGCCTCTGGACCTGGTTATATCCAGGAGTCTGGTTGCCCAATAGTGTAGTACCTGTTAGGGATCAGGCCTCCGAACCTGGTTACATCCAGGATTCTTGCACCTAGTTAAAATCTAGGATTTGTTTTACTTTGAATTTTTCTTCACTTAGTTTATATTCAAAATTTATTTGAGAACTCGAGCTTTAAATAGCCATAGAGCGATCAATTTTCCAAATTCTAAGTTGAAAAAAATTATCAAATTTTACCGAATATTTCAAAGATTATGGAGGGTTATATGCCCCCCCAAGCGTTCAAAATTTATAAGTATTCTAGGATGCTTTTACAAAATAAGCTCGAGATGCATTACAAAAAATGACAACTTTGATACCTCGTTTAAATTATGCAATAACCTTATATTATTCAAATTCTAAAAAATAACAATGGCTTTTATAAATAAGTCTTACAAGAAAGAAGTACTACTAAAAACATAAAAATCTAACAAAGTCGTCCTATTATTGGTAGTATTTTTTGAGGTGTAAAACATTCCAGGTCCGTGGGACCAATTCTTTACTTAACCAAGCTAGTTTGAAGGTTCCTTCACGCAAAATTTCCACGATATGGTAAGGTCCTTCCCAGTTCGGTCCTAATACACCCTCTTTAGGATCCTTGCTAGCTAGAAACACCCTTCGAAGCACCAAGTATCCCAGTTCTAGTTTTGTTCTTTGACCTTTGAGTTAAAGTAATGAGTAATCCTCTGCAGATAACGGGCGAGCTATAATTGAGACTCCTCCCATTTTTCCTCTATTAGGTCCAGAGATGCATTGAGCAAGTCATGGTTTCGATCCTGATCGAAGGTTTTCTGCCTATCTGACGTCACTAGTGCCTCAATTGGGAGCATAACCTCACTTCCAAAAGTTAAAGAGAAGGGGGTGTGCCCTGTGGAGGTACAATGTGAGGTCCTGTAGGCCCAAAGTACTTGTGGGAGCTACTCGGGCCATAATCCCTTAGCTTCGTCTAGTCGTTTCTTTAAGCTCACCTTTAGGGTTTTATTTGTAGCCTCAACCTGCCCTTTAGCTTGTGGATACGCCACTGAAGAAAAGCTCTTGGTTATGCTGTACATCTCACAAAATTTTATGGAAAGATCACTATCGAACTGAGTTCCGTTGTCAAACATGATGTTCTTTGGGAGCCCAAACCGGCATATGATGTTCTTCACGATGAAATCCAGGACTCTCTTCGAGTGTAGCGTCCCAAATTTGCTAATAAGGCTTAGGGCCTTGATTAGTGTGTCTGGAGGGCAATAAGTGATTTATTGTTATTATATGTGAATTTGATGGGTATGTGATTAGAAATGCATGTTTAGGTGAATTAAATATGCATGTGGGCCCCGTCTGGTTATTAGGGGCATGTATGTAATTTTAGCCCGTTGAGGGCATAAATGTAATATATGTGTGATATATCTATGTATCACGATCCGAGACAGTCCTAAGGAGCCGTTAGCTAGAAAGTCACAACGGGGTTGAGAATTTGACTCGGGGCGAGTCGAGGGGTATTTCGGGTATTAGATATTTTATGGGGTTATCGGGTTATGGAAATAAATATTTGGAGATATATTTGAGGTTAGAATGTCTAGGAGGGAATATTGGGGAGATTTACCATTTTTCCCTCGGGGACGTTTTTGGTACCCCGAGTCTTGAGGTAACCTTAAAGCTTAAGTTAAATAAAACAAAACATAAGGAACTTTTAGAATTGTAGAAACCGACTCAAACTCTCTCTCTCTCTCTTCTTCCTTTCTTGTTTTCTCTCAACTTGCCAAGGGAATTTTGAGGGAAAGCTTTGGATTTGAGGTTGCAATTTGGGGAATCAAAGCAAGGAGCAAGGTTAAAGAAAGCTAAGGGTCGAATTGTTCTTGAGGTAAGGATTTAAGCTTGAGTTTTATCTAAGTTTTTCTTTGCTTTATTGAAGTTTGAGGAGTTGGAACTTAGGCAATTGAGTTTGAGTTTTGGCAGGATTTTGATTGGTTTCTTTAAGGTAATGTGCTGCTTAAAGTGTATTAGTATGAGTGTAGGACTTAATGCTGCTATTGGGATGTGTTTATAATGATTCCAGGGGTGTTAGCTCGAAAAGTTTGCATGGGAATTCTGGGTTTCGGGCTCGCGCCGCGGCCCTGTTCTTCAGCACCGCGGCCTACTTGCGTTTTGAGGCTAGTGGTCTTCGAGGGAATTTCCCAGGCGCCGCGGCGCAAGGTTTGGGCGCCGCGGCGCAAGGTTTGGGCGCCGCGGCCCTAGGCTGGCAGATATGAGGTAATTTTGCCTTTATCTAGGGGCACTCCGTGACGCATAAGGGAGGCTAAGTCGCAGCCCAACTGTGGATTTTTGGCAAAATGAGGGATTTTAGCTTGAGAACTTGAACGTTAAGGCTCGGGAAGGTTCCTACTACCCGGTTTGGTAGAAACCAAGGTCCCAGAGGTTAGAATTATGACTCAAAACTATTTAGTGGATTAGAATGTGATGGTTGATTATGGTTCATGCATTGTGACTAGGATTTCTTCGAGGCTCGGGATAAAGGACTATGCTCGCGATCGCAGTGCTTTGGAAGCTCGAGACACAGGTAAGAAAACCACTGTTCCCATAGAGCTTGTATGCAGGGCTGAGCCCTATGTGATTGTGTTGCAGGGCATAGCCCTTTGATTGATTTTAGCCATGTTCAGTATCTGCTTTATTATGCTAAGTATGCAATTGTGTGAATGTTAGGCAAGAGCCGGGAACGACGCAGGCTGAAGTCGACAAGGCCAGGAATGACAAGGGGCCGAGAACGGAGTAAAGCACGTGGAGTGCAAGGTCGAGTGCAGTAAGGGGCCAGGAGAGCAGCGTTTAGCACGCGGAGTACGAGTTGCCAGGGCGAGACCCTAAAGGATACCTGGGATATCCTTACGGTGTGGATCGCGAACCCAGGGCCTGGTAAAGCGCCTGGGACGGTATGGCTGTATGTGTATAGCTGGTTGATGGCCTGTTTATATGCTAAGTGTTTAATGTACATATGTTATCTGCTTGTGAGGGTTTTCTTGCTGGGCTTCGGCTCACGGGTGCTCTGTGGTGCAGGTAAGGGCAAGGGAAAGGTCGACCAACCATGAGTACGGAGAGCGTGAAGCGGCGTGTACATGTTTGGTCTGCCTGGTTGCCACAACCAGGGGTATTTTGGGAGATGTTTGTACTGAAACTAGATTTTTTCGTTTAGCCGACTCTGATTATATTTTGAGTTGTAAATATTTCTAAACAGTATTTTGGGATCCCAAATATCAAACGTTTTATGATTTTCAGTAAATAGAATTATTTTCAAGCTTATGACTCTGATTATGGTTTATTCACACTTTTGCCTTAAAACCTCGATTAGCGAGTTAAATGCACATTTTAAACTCACTTAGTAACGACTCTAAGGAAGTAGGGCATTACATCGAGGTTATGGTCGCCAGAGGCTCGGCCTTGACCCACTTTGTAAAGTAGTCGATGGCGAAAACTGCATAGCAAACTCCTCCTTTTCCAACACGTAGTGAACCAATCAAGTCGATCCTCCATTCTGCGAATGGCCAAGGTGATGAAATCATAGTTAGCTCCATTGGTGTTGTTCGAGCAATTCTGGCAAAGCGTTTGCACTTATCACACTTTTGGACGTATGAGATCGAGTCCTTTTTTTAGAGTAGACCAAAAATATCCCTCCCTCAATATGTTTAGAGCCAGGTTTTGCTCTCGAGTGTGGTCTTCACAAAATCCTTCATGTTTCTCACGTAGGATTTTTTGTGCTTCCTCGGCCAGAACACACCGCAGGAGGGGTAGAGAATGCCCTCGTCGGTAGAGAATTCCCTCAACCATAACATACCGTGGAACATGATATAACAATTTTCTTATGTCCTTTCGGCCATTTGGTAGCTTACCAGTTGTGAGGTATTCGACTATGGGGCTTATCCAGGTCAGTTTTGTGTCAATCACTCCAACCTCAATCGGTTCTTTCGTTATGCTTGGTTGTTCTAAGAAATCCATTGGGACTATGTTTAACGTGTCCACCTCTTTGGTGGTGGAAAGTCGAGCTAAAGCATCAACATTCAGATTCTGCTTGCGGTGGTAGATGATCCATCAACGAGGAGTTTCCACAATTCTTGACTGGTTCCCTCATTGGCTCGTCCTGGAAACCTGTTCATTCTACCACAAAATCAGCGAGCACTTGACTCTTGATTATTGTTCGTGGCTCATTTAATATCTCGAATTGACTGAGTTCGATGGCCCACTTAAGCAAACGTTCCGATGCTTTAGGTTTTTGCAAGACCTGCCTTATAGGTTGATTAGTTAAGAAGTGGATGGTGTGGGACTGGAAATGCGACCTGAGTTTTCTTGAGCCAAGTTCAGGCAGAATGCGAGTTTTTCTATTATGGGTATCTGGATTCAACTCCCAGAAGCCTTTTACTCACGTAGTACACCAATTTTTGCCCTCAATTTTCTTCTCGAACTAATATGGCGTTGACCACATTTTCTGTCACAACTAGGTATAAGAACAAACATTCCCCAACTGTTGGTTTTGATAATATGGGGGGTTCAACCAGGTGAGTTTTTAGATGCTGCAACGCCTGCTGACGTTCTTCGGTTTACTCAAACTTTTTATTTTCACTGAGCAAGTTGTAGACTGCGAGACACTTTTCAGTGGATTTTGAAATGAAGCAGTTTAGATTCGCCACCTTTCTAGTTAAGATTTGTACTTCTTTATGCGACCAAGGCAAAGGCATTTTTACTAAATACCTAATCTTCTCGAGGTTTGCCCCTATCCCCCTTGTGTTGACTATGAAGCCCAAAAATTTTCCTGAGGAAACCCAAAGGTACACTTCAGGGGATTTAGCTTCATGTCATATTTCCTTAGCACGCCAAAATGTTCCTCCAGGTCGGATACATGGTTGCTGGCAGTCTTTGATTTAACGAGCATATCATCGACGTACACTTCCATGTTTTTCCCGATCTGGTTAACGAACCGTCAGTACGGTACACCAGCATTCTTTAGCCCGAATGGCATAACCTTGCATCAGTATACATTATGCTCAGTCATGAAGCTGGTGTGCTCTTCGTCTGCACGGTTTATCACGATCTGGTTATACCCAGAATATGCGTCCATGAAAGACATGAGCTCGTGACTGGATGTCGTGTATACCAATTGATCAATTGTAGTTAGTGGAAAACAATTCTTATGATATACCTTATTGGTTGGAGAATTCAATGCAAGTTCTCAACTTTCCATTGGGATTTGGGACCAAGACAGAGTTAGCAATCCAGGTAAGATATTTTGCTTCCCTTATGAACCCACACTTAAGGTAAGTAAGCTACTTCTTCTCCTAAAGCTTCTGATCGTTCCTTCCCCAAATGCCTTCATTTTTGTACCTTTGTAGGCACATTCTTGTCCAGATTCAAAGTATGCATCATAACATTTGGATTGATTCCCACCATATCTTCATGTGACCATGCGAAGATGTCCAGGTTATTTCTCAAAAACTTGACCAACTGCTTCTTCCTTTCAGTTCCAAGATTCTTCCAATCTTTACAACCCTTGAAGGTACCTCTGGGTCGATACTGATTTCCTCGAGCTCCTCCAATGCTTGGAGCTCAGACCTATCTTTGCCTAATCTCGGATCAATTTCATCCTGTTGGGCAACATCGTAATCTTCTTCTTGAGGTTCTTCTGCCCCATGGGCAATTTCCATTACCCAAGGCTCCTCATTCCCTTCAATGATGATCATCGCTTGCTGCCTGGGTTGTGATTTTCCCTTCATAGCAGTGCTATAACATTCTCTGGAAGTGAGCTGATCTCCTCTTACATTACATATACCTGAGGTCGAGGGGAACTTCATTGTTAAATGTCTGATTGAGGTGATAGCTTCAAAAGTCATTAGCGTGGGTCTTCCCGAAATTGCATTGTATGCAGTCGGGCAATCGATTACAACAAACTCGAGAATTTTAGCAACAACTCGCATGTCATCTCCTAGTGTCACTACAAGCTTGATCGTCCCTATGGGTGCTGTTCCTTCTCCCAAAAATCCGTATAGGGTCATCAATGTCACCTTAAGATCGGCTACAGATAGCCCCATCTTTTATAGGGTGGAACTGAATAGAACGTTTATAGAGCTCCCATTATTAATTAGTATTCTCTGTACTCTTCGATTGGCGAGTTGAATGGTTATCACCAATGGATCATTATACGGGAATTAGACATGGCTAGTGTCCTCTTCCATGAAAATGATTGGTTGTTTCTCCAATCACTGTTGTTTTGATAACCTTTGCTCCGGAACGAACTCAGTGCTAGCGTGCCATCTAGGGCCCAATGCTTGTGCTCGCCAAATGAGGTCCTCCAGAAATAGTGTCTATGTCCCTCCCTTCTATTGGAGGAGGGACGATTTGATTCCCCTGATCTGGTTGAGCCTGGGATTGATTGACCAGATTTTTCTGAGCTGGTTGAATATTTCCCCCCTGGTGGATTGGGAACTACTCTACTTTGGGCATATTGGGCTAACGGTCCAGTTTCCAAGAAGATGCGCTCTTATGTATCTTTCAGGTCGGTATAGGCGGTGTAGATGGTGTTGTACTTTTATCAAGGATTATTCAATTTAGTGCCATTATGGTCACCCTCACCATTCCCCTTCCGCTTATTACCCCCCGCCTGGTTATTCTGGGTAGCGGGCTGAGCCGTAGCTGCAACATCCGTTACCGCTCCAGCAAGATGAACATGGGTCTGGCTGGTTCCTGCTACAGCAGATTGTGCCTCCTCTAGATGTATTTATTCTTGAGCTTGAGCCAGGAATTCATCTACACTTTTAACTCCTTTCCGTTGGAGTTCTTTCCACAAATCACCTCCTACTGTGATTCTTGTCCTCATAGCCATGAGCTTGGATTTGTCATCAGCATCCTTAGCTCATTCTGCTTCACTGGTAAACTAGTTCAGATATGCCTTCAAGGATTCACTGGGAAACTATTTGATGTTGGCCAACGAATTGACTTCAACACGAACTTCCTTCGTAGCTCAGAACTGCCTCTTAAACTCGGAAGAAAATTTCTTCCACGAGGTGATTGAATGTTTCTTATACTTATTTAACCATAACTTGGTCGGTCTAGTCAATGTTGCTGGGAGCAAGATACATCTTAGGTGGAACTCGACATTGAGGTCCATCATTAATGTATTGAAGGTCCCGGGGTGATTGGAAAGGTCGGTGGTTCCATCATATGTGGGCATGGTTGGTATCCTAAAGAAAATAGGATACGGAGCTGCTACAATGTTAGGAGCAAAAGGCTCGAGTTCCTCATCGGAATCACAATCATCGACTCCTTTTCCAAATAGGAGTTTCTTCATCTGTTCTTCAATTAGGGCTAGCCGCTAGAGGGTTGGATCCTTGGCATCTAGGTTATTCGGGATCTGGTTACCAGCTCCAATCCTGTAGTGCATGTTTGATGGGTTGTAGTTTGTGCTTGGTTACGTGGGATGTTCCCATTTTCGTGTACTATAGACATATCTCCTTGAGTCCGAGCATAGCTCAAAACATCATAGCGGGCTGGATGTCTTCTCTACGCATCCAAGTGATCTCGTAGGTCAGACTGTTGGTTAGATCAGAGATTTTGCGCGGAGCTTAGCTTATTTCTCAGGTCGCTCCCATGCTTGTGGGGACTCAGATTGGGAGCATTTCCCAATCTCCCCCTATGATTGCTTTCTGTCCAATAGCTCCCATTTGCAAAGCTTACAACTTGCGGCTAGGGTTGAGGATCTAGATTATTAGTGTGAGGTCGCGGGACATAAACTTCTACAAAAGGGGCAGGATTTCTCCTACTGTTTCCTCGGGTTGGAGTATGCCTCTGAGGGTGAATTGGCATTGGACGTTTGATTGGTGATGGAGGATGTCTTATTGGTGAAGCTATTCTTGTTCCATCAGGATGGATTAAATTTGGTTGTGCTTGATCTACTCCAATTTCCCGAGTTAGAGGTCATGCAGATTCATTCCATTGCACCCGAGCTGCTGATTGGGGTATTGATGGGACATCTCCTCTCCTAGAGACGTTGTCGGCTCACCTATATTGGCCAAGTTGATTTGTGGGAGTGTAGGTTGAGTTGTTCCTATGAGGATTGGAGGGTTGAGCATTTCGTGGAGTCCATTCAGAGGGTATGAAACTCGGAGTTGCAGTCCGAACATATCGACTGATGTTAGGATGATTATTCTTGTGGGACCTATGGGACCCACTTTGCCTCTTTCTGGTGTTAACATTGGTTGTAGAAGGGGGTAATCAAGCCAGAATTTCCTCGATCTGCCGATTGGCCCGGGAGAGGTGACTCCTTAACTGGGCATTTTCCATCTCGACAGCCGTCAAGTGCCCCGGATTTGAATTTTGTGGTCGTGATGCTGAACTGACGACATGGTCCTGTTCTACCTGTTGTTTTCCAGGACGTTGTGGCACAGATGTTCCTTCTCCGGTGGGGATGGTCATATGATAACCTCTCTCATTCTCAAGCTGACTAGTCGTGTGACCACCATAGTTGTTACTGGGTTGGACTTTATATGAGAATCCGAGCCTAATCTTCTCTCAATGAAAGCACTAATCTATTGACACGATTATTTGCCAACAGTGGATTAAGGAATCCAAAAACAGAGAGATTAGGCTTTTACTAAACCGTAATTCAACAAATAAAAAAATATCACAAACACTCGCACACTTTTTACGTGGTTCAATGGTTAAAATCCACCTAGTCGACGAGTCACTCTTATTAACCTATTTTGTTCTTACCGTGAAATTTTTTATGACAATTTCACCAGAGTTTTGGTATACAAAAAGTAGAACCCCTTTTCTATCCATTCTCTCTTGTATTTATAAGGAATTACACTTGGATAGTTTTGGGTAATCATACATAAATATGGTAACATATATTGTTGGTCAACATCTCATTTACATAAATACATTAATGCCTATTGATTCTATGCCCACAATATCAGGTAATGAATACATAATAATATCTAAGCACTAATGAGTGTACAAGGAATTTTTGAATGTTGTGGGATCCTTCAGCGTGCTTTACCACCATGCGCATCCAAGCTAGACATCATTGTAACGCCCTGGATAGCCATGACCGTTACACTGTGTGTTTATAAAAGTGCCAGACTTGCTAACCAAGTCATTTAATTAAGAACGTGTTTCTGAAACTAGAATGGAACTAGGGTTAAAATGTTTTGGTCTCAAAAGTCACATTTCTTATAAAGAAACATTTCCTATTTACACGGGATCCCAAAAAAAAAACATTAAGATTAAAACCATTTACAAAAGATTCAAGAATTCAATACAGTATTACTCATATTAAGGCAAAACAAACAATTAGGCAATCTCTGTCCTAATCCACTCCTCGCCCATGGTGATCGAACAGCTGGCTATGTACATTCAGCCCCGCAGCTCTCCACCTCAGGACTGGTCTAACTTGCTTTTGCCTTTACCTGCACCATGTAGCACCCGTGAGCCAAGGCCCAGCAAGAAAACACAACAACAGAGCATAAGCAATCAACAGATAATTCAATATCACATATTCCATAAACATGTTCTCAACAATTTAAACATTCAAAATAACCAAGTATTCAACATACCAAACATATCAAGTCATATCATACATCAATTCACGAATGATAACTACGGTTAGCGCCCTCAGGCCGCACCCTCTGTTATCCCACTGACTCCGCCCCGCTTAAACCGAGCTTAGTGAATATTAAGTTGTCCTCGGCTACTAGTGGCCAAGTCACGCCTGTGCGCAAATATTGTGTATGGCGCCCTTAGGTCACTATCACATGTCCCATGGCATAATACCATCATTGACATTATACAGATCGGGAGCTCTTAGTCCCATCACAAACATATAACCCAGTGCAGTTTTCTTACCTTCAGATTCGCTAGCTTTGTTCACTTGACTCCTTGAGCATGATCCCTCTCGAGCCCTAGCGCTCACCTAATCACAACCATAGATCAAAGTCATCATCAACCCTCAAGTCCATAACCTAGCCTCGGGACCAATCCCGAGCCCTCGGGAATCCTAATTCCACCAAACAGGGTGGTTCAATCGAACCTCGAACCCTTGGTGAAAAACCCTTGTAAATAACCCTAAAATCCCTTTCTGGAAACAGGGCAGCACTACAGCGCTCTAAGGAGGGCGCTACAGTGCTACAAGCAGAACCAAAATCCCCCAAAAAGCATGGCCTAGCGCTACAGCGCCCAAAGGCTAGCGCTGTAGCGCTAGTCATAGACAACCAACACCACATTTTCCCTTCCTGCGATTTCCCTGAGCCAAACTCAACCAAAACTTCTCCAAACCTTCACCAAACTTAAAAACAAGTTTATTAACACACTCCACTCATCCCAAGCATCCCAAATACTCAAAACCCAATCACATGCATCCTTGATCTCAAAATTCACCACAGTTGCTCATAGACTTCAAAAACTCAGCAAAGACAATCAAACCTTCAAAGTTTAAAGATCAGAACTTATACCTTTGATGGAAATTTGACCTTAAGTTGCCTCTAGAATTCCTTAGCTTGCTCTTCCTCAATCCTTAGCTCCAACTTCCTTAGAATTCCCCATCATTTCAGCTTAGATACCTTAGTTAGAAATCAAAACCAAAACTGAAGAAACTTCAAAGCCTTACCTCAAATATTGATGTGTTCTAGCTAATCCCTTGCCAACCTTTCAAGTCTAACTCAGAAACCTTATGGCTCAACTTAATCTAGCTCCTCTCTGAACTTTGCTCCAAGAATCCTCAAGAAAATGCCTAAACCGACCTTGCCTTCTTTCCTTTCTCTCTCTTTCTTTTCTTTCCTTATTTTTCCTTCTTTTCTTTCTTTTTAGACTTCTATTGTATTCTACAAACTCCATTGAGCATAAAGCCTTAATTGAACCTATCTCTTATAAGCCAAATGACCATAATGCCCTCCCACTTAATTCTGAATCCTTTAATCCCCTTAGGTGCATTTTGGTCATTTTACCCAATTCCCGCTAATTCCTCGAGTGTCTCTAACATTTTCCGCTTACTTCCCGATACCTAATTAATCACCAATTATATTCCTCATTATCAAAGTTAACCTCAATATATTCTCTAAATTCCCATTTATACCCCCAGGCTCGCCCCGAGCCGGGTATAAATCCCCGCCGTGACTTTTTCTCTAATCTTCTCTCTAGGATCGTCTCGAGTCACAGATCACAGATATATCCACAAAATAATGTGGTCTCAACAATTATCGCATATATATACAGTTATGCCCGCAACAGCCAAAATTACGATTATGCCCTTCTAACCTATTCAGGGCCTACATGCATACTAATACACATAGTCATGCATCTCAAGTATTCAAATAGTCATATAACATGCTTTAAATCATTAAATCACATATATTCCATTTATGCCCTCCCGGCACACTAATCAAGGCCCTTAAGCCCTATTAGTAAATTTGGGTCGTTACAACTATCCCCTCCTAATGAGAATTTCGTCCTCAAAATTTACCTGAATAACTCGGGATACTGATCCCGCATTGTTGTCTCAAGCTCCCAGGTCGCCTCCTCGACCTTACTATTCCTCCACAACACTTTAACAAGAGGAATCATCTTATTCTGCAATACTTTTTCTTTTCGATCCAAGATATGTATTGGTTGTTCTTCATAAGCCAAATCTGTCTGTAATTATAAATCTTCATACCTTAACACATGAGTCGCATCCGAGACGTACTTTCGGAGCATAGAGACATGAAATACGTCATGGACTCCTGACAACGATGGTGGCAAGGCTAACCTATAAGCCACCTGACCAATCCTTTCCAGGATCTCAAATGGTCCAATGAATCTAGGGCTTAGCTTGCCCTTCTTTCCAAACCTCCTCACCCCTCGCAAGGGTGAAACTAGAAGAAACACGTGGTCCCCAACCTAGAACTCCACGTCCCTACGCTTAGGATCAGCGTAGCTTTTCTGTCTGCTCTGAGAGGCGAGCATTCTAGCTTGGATCTTCTTTATAGCTTCACTTTTCCTTTGTACCATATCTGGCCCTAAATACTTCCTCTCACCCATCTCATCCCAAGGAATGGGTGATCTACTGATCCACAGTATATGTTGATCTCACTGGAAGAAAATGGGTTGACTTGGTGTACCTGTCTACTATCACCCACACCGAGTCATGAAACCCCACTGTGCTGGGTAAACCTCCCACAAAGTCCATAGTAATGTCCTCCCATTTCCATTCAGGAATACCCAAAGGCTGAAGCAACCCTTCTAGTCACTGATGCTCAGCTTTCACCTGTTGACAGGTTAAGCATCTGGCAACGTACTCCACCATATCCTTCTTCATCCTGAGCCACCAATATAAAGTCTGTAGATCCTGATACATCTTCGTGGTACCCGGATGAAGTGAGTATGGTGTCGTACGAGATTCATCTAGTATCTCTCGCCTGATCCCCTCATCAGCTGGAACACATATCCGTCCCTGATACCGAAGTAACCCAACCTCAGAAACAGAATAGTCCTTAGCTACTCCCGCTAAGACATCCTCCCTAATCCTCTGTAACTGAGCATTTGCCAACTGTCCTTCTCTTATCCGCTCTAGCAGGGTCGACTACAGAGTAATATTGGCCAACCGGCCTATCACCAACTCTATCCCTGCTCTGACCATCTCATCAGCTAACTCTCTTGAGATCTGAATAGAACTGTATAACTGACCTGGAACTCTCCGGCTCAATGCATTTGCCACCACATTGGCTTTCCCAAGATGGTAATGAATGTCACAATCATAGTCCTTTACCAACTCTAGCCAACGCCTCTGTCTCATGTTCAGGTCCTTCTGTGTAAAGAAATACTTTAGACTCTTATGATCAATATATACCTCGCACTTCTCCCCATATAGATAATGTCACCAGATCTTCAGTGCAAACACCACTGCTGCCAGCTCCAAATCATGGATAGGATACCGCTGCTCATACTCCTTCAGCTGCCATGATGCATAAGCTATGAATTTCTCATTCTGCATCAACACACAGCCTAAACCCAACCTCGATGCATCACAATACACAACAAACTTCCCTTCCCCCGAAGGAAAACTCAACACAGGCGCTGTAATCAATCGTCGCTTCAACTCTTGAAAATTGTCTTCACACCTATCTGACCAAATAAACTTCAGATTCTTCCGTGTCAATTCTGTCATCGGTGCTACTATCTTCGAGAAGCCCTCTACAAACCGTCTGTAGTAACCTGCCAAACCAAGAAAACTCCGCACCTCTGAGGCGTTCCTTGGCCTCGGCCAATCCCTAACTGCCTCTACCTTAGATGGGTCTACCTTAATCCCATCTGCACCCACGATATGTCCAAGGAATGTCACTTCTAGTAACCAAAATTCACACTTCTTAAACTTGGCGTACAACTGATGCTCCCTCAGCCTTTGAAGAACCTGTTGAAGATGAAGCTCGTGCTCTGTCTCTGAACTGGAATACACCAAGATGTCGTTGATGAAAACAATAATGAACTGATCCAGAAAATCCTTGAACACCCTGTTCATTAGATCCATAAAGGTTGCTGGGGCATTAGTCAAACCAAAAGACATGACCAAGAACTCATAGTGCCCATACCGCATTCGGAAGGTCGTCTTAGGTATGTCCTCATCCTTGATCCTCAGCTGGTGATAACCAGATCGTAGATCAATCTTTGAAAATACCGTCTTACCCTGCAGCTGATTGAACAAGTCGTCAATCCTTGGTAGGGGATACTTATTCTTGATAGTCAACCTGTTTAATTCCCTGTAGTCTATGCACATTCTCAAGGTCTCGTCCTTCTTCTTCACAAATAAGACTGGAGCACCCCATGGCGAGTAACTAGGCCTGATAAACCCCAAATCCAGAAGCTCCTGCAACTGTATCTTCAATTCTTTCAGTTCCGCCGGTGCCATCCTATATGGTGCCCTTGACACTGGCTCTGTCCCCGACGCCAACTCAATGACAAACTGAATCTCCCTACGCGGCGGCAACCCTGGCAAGTCCTCCGGGAACACATCCAAGAACTCACAAACCAATCTAGTCTCCTATGGTCCTACTGACGAAACCCTAGTGGTATCCACCACACTAGCCAGGAAGCCTATACATCCACCCTATAGCAAATCTCTGGCTCTCAGCGCCGATATCCTGGGTACGCGGGGTCCTTGCACCGCTCCCACAAAAACAAGGGGATCCTCGCCCTCCGGCTCAAAAGTCACCCTCTTCTTTCTGCAGTCAATGGTAGCTCCATATCTAACCAACCAATCCATACCTAGAATCATATCAAAATCCTCCATACTCAACTCAATCAAATCTACTGACAACTCCCTACCATCAACTATCACTGGCAGTGCTCTAATCCACCTCCTAGATACTACCAGTTCCCCTGTAGGCAAAATAGTCCCAAACCCTGAAACACAATACTCACTAGGTCTACACAGTCTATCAATCACCTTACTATAAACAAATGAGTGTGTAGCACCAGAGTCAATCAATACAGTAAAAGGAGTGCCAGCACTAGAAAGTTGACCTGTCACTACTAAGGGACTAGCCACGGCCTCCGCTTGCGCAGGGAGAACACTCGAGCTGGAGTCAAGCTGTCCACCTTCCCTGTATATCCCTTCTTCATTGTTGGGCAATCTTTCCTGAGGTGTCCCACCACCCCGCACACATAACAGGCCTTAGCCCGACACTCGCCCGGATGGCGTCTTCTGCACCTTGTGCACTCAGGATAGGTCCTCCATGTATCATCGCCTCCCTGACGGCCACCCTGAGTACCCCGACCTCTCCTATCAGGAACAGGAGCGATCGAAGCCTTAGGGGCTTCCTTTTCAAATCACTGGGGCCTCCACCCCTACCATAACCAGAATATGGAGGCACCGCCCTGCGGCCCTCCCTCCTCACTCCACTGTCTCTCCAAATCTTGTTCTCCGCTTCCTCAGCGGTAAGAGCCTTCTCCATAGCCTGGGCATAAGTTGTCCCTCCAGGAACTATCGTAATCCTCACATCACAGGAAATCATAGCATTCAGCCCTCTGATAAATCTGTCCTGCCTAGCTGCATTAGTAGGCACAAGATCTGGTGCAAACTTCGCAAGTCTGTCAAACTTTAGGGCATACTCTGTAACTGTCATGCTGCCCTGAACTAACCCCACGAACTCATTTATCTTTGCTGCCCTGATGGCAACATTATAATACTTCTGACTGAATAGATCCTCAAATCCTTCCCAAGTCAAAGAAGTAACATCCCTGGTCTATGATGCCACCTCCCACCAGATTCGGGCATCCTCTCTCAGCATATATGTGGCACAAGCCACTCTGTCATGTCCCTCTACCCTCATAAAATCAAGAATGGTAGTAATCATGGTCATCCACTGCTCAGCCTTCAGTGGATCAGGTCCTCCCTCAAAGATTGGGGGCTGCTGCTTCCTGAACCGCTCATACAATGGTTCCCACTTATTTCCAACCTCAGCTGGCTGCACAATAGATACCACTGCAGGTGGCACAATAGGGGCAACACTCCCAGATGGAGCCTACTTCCGTAGAATTCGGATCTGTTCATCTTGGCTCTGTAACCGAGCACGCATGTCTGCCATCAACTGCTGTTAGTTCTCAGGGACCGGCGGAGGGGTCTGGCCCTGATCATCATCCCTAGTCCCGGACCTGCTGGCTAGTCGCGTAGATTTTCTTGGACGCATAATTATCCAAGTCCATCTGCAATCAACAACTCGGCAATCAGACTATGATGACAGGGTAATAATCCTTTCATAATCCATCACTGGAACTCCAATCATTCACAAGCAATCAAGATATAACAATTTATCCAAATATTCATCCACATGCATAGCAGTGCTGATAAGCACGCCTCAATAACATCATACAATAGTCAAGGGCCAGGCCCTATCAGTATCTCATGCTCCCTATTAATCAAACAGATATCAACAGTCATATCTCATTCAAATCATTTAAGCACATAATCCTGTATACACAATTTACCAAACCCTGAGTCGAGCTTGTCTTTCGCGATGAATGTACATGTCCAGCCAGTCTTCAGGAACCCATAAACCTAGGACGCTCTGATACCAAGTTGTAATGCCCTAGATAGCCAAGACCGTTACACTGTGTATTTTATAAAAGTGCCAGACTTGCTAACCATGTCATTTAATTAAGAACGTGTTTCTGAAACTATAATGGAACTAGAGTTAAAATGTTTTGGTTTCAAAAGTCACATTTCTTATAAAGAAACATTTCCTGTTTACACGGGATCCCAAAAAAAAACATTAAGATTAAAACCATTTACAAAAGATTCAAGAATTAAATACAGTATTAGCCATATTAAGGCAAAACAAACAATTAGGCAATCTCTCTCCTGATCCACTCCTCGGCCATGGTGACCGAACAGTTGGCTATGTACATTCAACCCCGCAGCTCTCCACCTCAGGACTGGTCTAACTTGCTTTTGCCTTTACCTGCACCACGTAGCACCCGTGAGCCAAGGCCTAGCAAGAAAACACAACAATAGAGCATAAGCAATCAACAGATAATTCAATATCACATATTCCATAAACATGTTCTCAACCATTTAAACATTACGAATAACCAAGTATTCAGCATACCAAACATATCAACTCATATCATACATCAATTCACGAATGATAACTAGGGTTAGCGCCCTCAGGCCGCACCCTCCGTTATCCCACTGACTCCAACCCGCTTAAACTGAGCTCAGTGAATATTAAGCTGTCCTCGGCTACCAGTGGCCAAGTCGCGCCTGTGCGCAAATATTGTGTACGACACCCTTAGGCCGCTATCACATGTCCCATGGCATAATACCATCATTGACATTATACAGATATCGGGAGCTCTTAGTCCCATCACAAACATATAACCGAGTGCAGTTTTCTTACCTTCAGATTCGCTAGCTTTGTTCACTTGACTCCTTGAGCACGATCCCTCTCGATCCCTAGCGCTCACCTAATCACAACCATAGATCAAAGTCATCATCAACCCTCAAGTCCATAACCTAGCCTCGGGACCAATCCCGAGCCCTTAGAAAGTCCTAATTCCACCAAATAGGGTGGGGGAATCGAACCCCGAACCCTTGGTGAAAAACCCTTGTAAATAACCCTAAAATCCCTTTATGGAAACAGGGCAGCGCTACAGCGCTCTAAGGAGGGCACTACAACGCTACAAGCAGAACCAAAATCCCCCAGAAAGCATGGTCTAGCGCTACATCGCTCAAAGGCTAGCGCTGTAGCGCTAGTCACAGACAGCCAACACCACATTTTCCCTTCCTGCAATTTCCCTGAGCCAAACTCAACCAAAACTTCTCCAAACCTTCACCAAACTTAAAAACAAGCTTATTAACACACTCCACTCATCCCAAGCATCCAAAATACTCAAAAACCAATCACATGCATCCTTGATCTCAAAATTCACCATAGTTGCTCATAGACTTCAAAAACTCAGCAAAGACAATCAAACCTTCAAAGTTTAAAGTTCAGAACTTATACCTTTGGTGGAAATTTGACCTTAAGTTGCCTCTAGACTTCCTTAGCTTGCTCTTCCTCAATCCTTAGCTCCAACTTCCCTAGAATTCCCCATCATTTCAGCTTAGATACCTTAGTTAGAAATCAAAACCAAAACTGAAGAAACTTCAAAGTCTTACCTCAAATATTGATGTGTTCTTGCTAATCCCTTGCCAACCTTTCAAGTCTAACTCAGAAACCTTATGGCTCAACTTAATCTAGCTCCTCTCTAAACTTTTCTCCAAGAATCCTCAAGAAAATGGTGGGAAAATGCCTAAACCGACCTTGCCTTCTTTCCCTTCTCTCTCTTTCTTTTCTTTCCTTCTTTTTCCTTCTTTTCTTTCTTTTTCAGACTTCTATTGTATTCTACAAACTCCACTGAGCATAAAGTCTTAATTGAACCTATCTCTTATAAGCCAAATGAACATAATGCCCTCCCACTTAATTCTGAACCCTTTAATCCCTTAGGGGCATTTTGGTCATTTTACCCAATTCCTGCTAATTCCTCGAGTGTCTCTAACATTTTCCGCTTACTTCCCGATACCTAATTAATCACCAATTATATTCCTCATTATCAAAGTTAACCTCAATATATTCTCTAAATTCCCATTTATACCCCCAGGCTTGCCTCGAGCCGGGTATAAATCCCCGCCGTGACTTTTTCGCTAATCTGCTCTCTAGGATCATCTTGAGTCACAGATCACAGATATATCCACATAATAATGTGGTCTCAAAAATTATCGCATATATATACAGTTATGCCCGCAACGGCCAAAATTACGATTATGCCCTTCTAACCTAATCACGGCCTACATGGATACTAATACACATAGTCATGCATCTCAAGTATTCAAATAGCCATATAACATGCTTTAAATCATTAAATCACATATATTCCATTTATGCCCTCCTGACACACTAATCAAGGCCCTTAAGCCCTATTAGTAAATTTGGGTCGTTACATCATCCTCGAGCTGGTTGTCGTATGGAGAACATAGACTGTTCAGGATCATCTTTGATGCTTCAAGTAGGCTTCTAGGAGATCTGGATACTTTCTGACTGCAATAACTTGCTGAGAATACCCAAGCTGATCACTCAAGAAGACATGAGATGTCTTATGGATTCCCTCTATTTCCTTGACTGCCAGCTGTACCCCATGCTAACTAATTCAACAAATGATTTTAGGGTACAACAAAACATATAAACTTTAGTTGAAGAATTTCGTCAAACACATGGAGTGCATAAATTCATTATAGTGTGCAAATAACATAGATATTGAATAATCCAAAGTAGACTAAAAAATTACAAAACAAAGAACATGATAGCAAAATAGAATTAAAAATCATAAACAAGTGGGGAAAAACATAAATCAAATACATATTGCAATAATGTTAGGAATAAAGAAAAACTAGATATTGGAGGAAAATGAACAGAATGGGTGGATAGACTTGGGAAAATGAAGGGGTGGAGAAGGTTAAATTAGCATTGGACGTGGTGAAGACGATGATGATTGAAAGGTGGGAAGAACAAACGTACACGATTGGAGCTTAAAAATGGAATAGAAATTAGTGCAAAAGCAAAGGGTGATCGGCTATGTTGTTGCCGCTGTTGATGAAGTAGAGTCGGAGTATCGCCGAAGTGTGAAGAAGCTCGAAGAAAAATTTGGCTCGTGGTGAAGGCTCTGTCGTGGTGAACGTTTGAGTGTGTCGTGGTGTGTTGGAATGGGAGAAAGGCTATTATGGGAATATTGTTTAAAAAAAAATTGGGTATAAAAGCAAGAAGTTTAAAATGTGGGTAAAAACTAAACAAGACATAAAAATGGGCACCACACTTAATTTTTTATTTAACTTAAGACATCTTGGACTGGATTCTCGAACTGAGAAGAAAGATTAGTCTATTTTTCTTTAAATTACATATATATCTCAAGTTTTCTTCAAAATACTATAATTATCCTCTTGTTCTTATACATAACAAAACTGCCTCTTTTATTTTGGAAATCTTTTTAAAGTCCTCCAAATACTTAAAAATTAGACAAAAATTAAGGGTGCATTTGAAAAGTCACCCTATAATTGGAATTGGATGTAATTCAGAGTAATTACTTAATTTGGCGTGTTTGTCTGACAATGTAATTACACAGTAACTATATAATTTAATGTAATTGAGGGGTCCTAATTACACTTTCCAATTCTCACAGCCCTCATGAGAGTTGGGTGTAATTACTATCAATTTTAAATAGTATTTATTACATTTTTTTTTTGTAATTACTAATTGTTTTGCCAAACATGACAATAAAAATTCATACGTAATTATTACTTGACATCCAAACACACATTGTATTTTAAAATATAGTGTAATTACTCAGATATATAATTACTACCCTAGTAATTACACAGTTGTTTCCAAACATGCCCTAAAATCATGTTTACTTTTGAAAATATTTTGGTAACTATGTTATTTCTTTGAGTTTAAACGAAACACTAGATGATCTTTTGAATTTCCACAATGGATTGCCAAAACGAACCTAATTCCAAGAATTTATTGAAAAATTTAAAATATCCTTATTTAAATTATATGAATTGTTAATTTAAAACGAATTTAAAAGAAATCAAATATAAACATAAATTCATGGTATCATTAGTTATAATTTAAAGGGTAATTTGGTTTCATCAAAATATTATTAAAAAGTTTTCTTAGAATTCTTCAACTCTCATATAACATGCGTTTTCAATATTCAATTCCATTGACAAACATATTACCACAAGTGCTTAAACATGGAATCTTAAATCTAAAGAAACCATTAATGATTCAAAGAGAAGAAGAACATAAATATCGAAAGCGTACCTTAATCCATTGTTAGTGATAGCCTTTGGGTAATGATCTTCCAAGAATATAAGACAAAGTTCTCTCTTATTTTCTCTCTTGATGGGGAAGAAGAGAATAGAGCCATCTCTTGTTTTTTGGGGACCAGTACCAATATATAGAAACTAATAGTTTATTAGTTTTCAGTATTTCTAATTTAACCCATCAATAAATTAAAATACAACTTAAGGTATCTACATATTTAACCCACGATACTTTAATACTCAGTGATCCAATTACCAAAATGATCACTTTATGTGGGCCAATCTTAAGATAGCAATACACACTTATACATATGAGCCCACATTGAAGATTTTAATCCAACAATCTCCAACTTGGGCTACATATGTTCCTTATAGTGTGTAACCTTATCAACACTCAAAATTTGCTACCATAAATATAGATATTTCCAAAACAACCATGACCATTGATTATACTAACATAGGATCAAAGCGACATTCATCACATTTAGTGTGACTAAACCCATCATCACGTATACCAATACAACCAAATGACATAGATCAATCATGGATGTGTAGCATAGAAATTACATGCAAATGTGATCTACACATGCCTATCTCCTACTGGTCCTACATTATTGAGATTAATTCTTTAGTCTTTCTAACCTTATGTAAGCCTCAATAGAAAGAATACATTCATAGTACTTAAAACTTAAGCTCATACTTTACTCTGCAGAATTAAACCATAATATGAGTCAGACTGAAAGAACATTCAAAATACAAACTCCCACTAAACTGCACAATCTTAAGTAATACCACATCCATATGAGCAATAAGCTTTTGAAAAGCCTTAAGTAGTATATCCTTAGTGATTAGATCCAAAAATATGAAGTTTGTCCTTATATGTTCTATAGACACCTTATTACTCCAAACTCTCATTTTAATAACATATAACCCAAAGTCAATGTGCCTTTGACCTTGCAGAACTTATTTTGTTACTAAAATGCAACATGATTAATTTATTCTCACAATATATCTTTAATATTTTTTTTAATACATTCTTAATTTTGTAGCCATGTGACAAAATTTTGTAACTAAATTCTATATTATATCAAAATCAGTAATCTTAATGTTCTCCAAAATTTTCTAATTTCTGATAAGTGAACATGTAGTCTTTTGCTCTCCATAGAATCCTTATAACCCATTTGGCTGCATACCAAAGGTTCTTTATAGGGATACTTAAATATCTATCCAACATCCTTACTACGTACGCTAAATACAAATATGTACATGCTTGAGCATACATTAGATTCCCAATAACTGAAGTAAAAAGATCTTTTGTATTTATTGAATTCTAAGGTTGCATTTACTTAAACAACTTATTTTATTTAGCTGCAGGGCTATCACTTGATCTACTATCCTTCATGCCAAACCTTTTGAATACTTTATTGATATAACTCTTTTGTTATAATTCAAGAACATGCTAAGCACAATCTCAATATATGTAAACCCCTAATACAAATATCATTAATGGCAAGCAATATTTCATTGACATATAGCACTAGGAACATATGTGTTTACCCAAAAAAATGACTACCTGATGACATGGTAGTTTAAGTGAGTATAATCTATTCGACCATCGACCAGAAGATCATTGGCTCATCAGACATCATATTTATGGGCGACTAGTCTGGTCGTATCTTTTCAGCTATTTCCTTCAGATATGTAATCTTATAATTACATATTAATTGTAATTTGCATTATTATTTATATACGCCTATATTAAATGTAATTAAGGCCTATTGGCCCAGGTAGAACTCCTTGAGCCTCTAAATATGAATCAAAAGGCTCAAGAGAGGGGACTTTTAAAACGGGGAATTCTAAGAGAGAAATAGAGTGTTTTTATCCACGATAATTGTATTCATCTAAAAGTTTGTGAAGCTCGTGAACCCTGATTCATTGATCACAGTTCTTGGAAATATACATTAATAAGAACACTAAGTGGAGGTAGGTTGTTACCATTTTTTGGGGTCAAACCACTATAAATCTTTTGTGTCGTTCATATTTTCGTCTTGATTTCATCTTATTTTCTATCATTTTAATTGACTCCGTGTCGTTGACCAATTCGAGGGTCAACATTTTGGTGCTTTCATTGAGAGCTGAACTCAAGACCTCCAAAGAGATCAAATGGCAAAAACATCTAGAAAGATTGGACAAACCTCTGGTGCCGCACCAACCCAGCCTCTTCCGCAAAATGTGGATGAAGATGAGCCACAATTGGAATTCGAAGAGGAGGAAATGGATTCTGAGACCTTGAGGACGATACTGATTGTGTTGTAGGAAGAATTAGCTAATCTGAGGGCTAATCAGGAAAATGTGGCTGAAACGATGGCGTTACAGCAGAGAGTGATGAGGACACCAAGACCCAAGTATCAAGTCAAGTTCCAGTTGGTCCAGTGACGAGGGCACGGGCCAAGAGATTCAAGGAAGAACTTAACAGCCTAGTCCACAAAGTCCTAAAACAAGAGGAGACCGTGGTCAACATTGAAGGAGAACAAAGACTTGTCTTACTCATCAAAGTTGACTGAGTTTAGGAGCTTCATGAGTCTTATTGTATTTGTCATTTTAATTTATTTACGTTATTGTTGTTATACTTGTGTGAGCTGAAGAGTTGTGTGAGCCGAAAGGTCTTGTTTTGTGAGCTGAAGAGTTGTGTGAGCCGAAAGGTCTTGTTTATGGTGCTTTCATTAGGAAGACCAAGGGTCTTGTTTTCATGTAATTTTCGTCCTTATAAGGACTGCCAAAACAATGTGAAAGGGCAGATTATATTGAATGAAATTGTGAGTTTATTTCTTCTTGAGTTCTTGAAGAAACTATTGAACTTATCAAGGAGATTCCTTGTGGCGTTCATCCTGACTTATCAAACGGATTCCATCCCCGTTTGTGGCGTCTTTCTCATACCAAGGTTTGTGCTTGGCTAAGCATTGGGTCGCGGTTCCATTCCAATCTCGTATGTTCTTGGTGGCTGTTCCATATTTGGTGTCGGGTTTCATCACAATGTTGGTGTGGTTCGTATCAGTTGGTTCCCATGCATTCATTCATCAAAAATACCATCATATTAAGCCATCCATTCATTCATCAAAATAAATAAATGCATAAAAGTAAACCCACACAGATTCAATATATATATGTGTGAAGATGGCTCTAGTACCATTTGTTGATTTTTATTAATCAAATCAGAGATTATACGCAGCGGAACAACAATCAAATTGTTAATTTAATCCCACAAGATTTCTAGATCTACTTCTTCACATGCATATATATATATATATTGAATCAAAGACATGAATAGAAAATTACATCAGGTCCTTGAGATCTCACACCAAGATCTTCCAAAATGTGCTTAGCACACAAAGAACGAGTGTGGGCTCGCTATACAAAATACTAGGCAAAATCTATTTATCGGATGTTCTCAACACATGAGATCTGATAAAATTTGGACCTAGGTTTTGTGAAGAACAGTGACTTTTGTTTGTATCACTGTTCTCTTTCTCTGAGAGAGATTTCAAGATATTTTTCTATCCCTGAAAAGTTACGTTCTGAAAAAATTGATATCCTATATTTAATATATCCAATATATTAAAAATAAAATATTAGTTATTTTAAACAATTTGAAAATAACTAATCAGTTATCAGATTTTGTTTAAATAATAATATTTTAATCATATTACAATATCTCATTATTTATTTAATATTTATATAACTAAAATTGGGGAACCAAGAAACTGCTCAGAGTCTCTTATGCGTGTAGCATAGAGACTGTGCATTGTGCTAC
The DNA here is from genome assembly GCF_963169125.1 of Humulus lupulus. Lineage (NCBI taxonomy): Eukaryota > Viridiplantae > Streptophyta > Magnoliopsida > Rosales > Cannabaceae > Humulus > Humulus lupulus. The sequence continues at coordinate 159,512,239 of NC_084802.1, read as the reverse complement.
ACGTGTACCACATGCCAGGGATGGCATGTGATTTTTTCCAATTTTTATTATTATTTAAATACCAAAAATCTCAAAAATAAATTAATTCAAAATTAATTATATTTTTGTTAAATCAAATAATTAATTAATTCTCAATTAATTAATTACACATAATTATACAATAATTATGTTTGATGCATAGAAAAATATTTTACTTATCAAATAAGTCCTTTTGCCCATTTTTGTATTTACCTTTGTCAGTGTTTGTTTGAGCCATTTCAGGGACCATGGACCTATAACATTAAGCTCCAATAAATTGAAACTAAATAATTAAACTCTTTAATTATAATAGTTAATTTATTAATTCTGATATTTCTCCACTATAAATTCATAATAGCACTCTTTCTGTTATAGATATACTTTTACAGAAATCTTATCTTAAGTCGTCCATTGATATAACCATCTTACAATAGTTCAACCCTCTAATTAATTAGTTCATAAATTAGAATGGAAGAATTACAATTTTACCTTTCAAATTTACTTCTTATTCCTTAAGTACAATTAATTCACTAGTGAATAATTAATCTATAATCTAATTATAGATTTGAGCTCAAAATCATTCAGTTCCAGAATTAACCCTTAAGGGAACTAATATATGATCCGTTAGGAAAGATTAGATTCTGTATTGTTGATACATGTTCCTAGCCATCCATGATATTAAATCTCCAAAACAAAAGTCATTAGCCTCATTCTATGAAGAGACCTTAACGAATGAATCCAAAGATTTAATAAACATGAACAAGAGTTCATGAACACTCATGATCATATTATATAATATGAATTACAAGTCTTTATTATTAAATGGTTTTTGGATAAAGACTTTAATTCATATCTGTCCATGTCATATATAATCATATTATATAAAGCACCTTTACCGAGATGTCTTACCACATCAATAATCCGAATCTAGATTATTTGTATCATTATGATACTCAGTAAACCGTACTTACAACTCCAATTAAAGAATTCCATAACTTTATTTTGTTGTTGTTGACTATTTTTATTCATTCATGTGATCTTAATTCTCTCGTACTAATACAAGATCACATCCTCAATAATGAATATGGAATTTTTCTGATATTTACAAAATTATTCAAACAATAATTTAACAATCTAAATATAACAATAATAATAAACCATTGTATTTATTTATTCACAGAAAAAACAAATGTCTTTTACATGCTTTTAGGATACACTCCTAACATCTACTACGAGCAGTAATGTTCAAACAGGTCTTGGTCATGGCAAGTGATCGAGGATCTTAAGCTCCTCAATCACTTGGGGGACATATAAGGTACTAAGCAAGCAAAGCATATCAACAGGCATTTGTAAACACACGAGCAAAATAAGGGAAAGCATACTACGGTACTTAGATTATTTTTCAAAATTTTGTTTAAATTTTGTTAAATTAAAAAAAAGTGTTATGCTAAGTTCGGTCATACGAACAGATGTTATAATAAATTGTAAATATTATAATATCAAAGAAAAATGTTTTACACCGCGAGCAGTTGCTGCTCGGATGTAATTTCTAATTAAATTAAGAGCTACCCTACGCAGCAAAATATTGTCTTGACATCACGAATCGTGGTTCATGTGTCCTACTTACAAATTAAAATAAAATAAATAAAATTATGAAGTAGCAGGAGTAGCTAGAGGATCTTGCTGAGGCTGCTAGTTGACTGTGGTATCAGCACCCTCGTCAGTGCCTTCAATACCTATGGCCAAAGAAATCTCAGGGGATCCCTAAGCTGTCTCCTCTTCCTCCAGGCGAGCAACGCACTTAGCCAGCTCAGTCTGCTTCATATGTTCTGGCAAATAATCATAGTTTTCCTTGGGATTGCTTTTCCAGAACATATAAAAGTAGTTGAACGCTGTCACTAGTGTTGGTCTCTTTGAGAAATTTGACTCGCTCCTCCAGTTCAGCAGTTTCTTTCTTGCTGATAGCCAGTTCATCTTGGAGTTTGGAGGCCTCTTTGAAATTAATCACTGAAGCCTCCCTGTACTTCTCTTTGGACTCAATGACTTTGGCCAAGGCCTCCTTATGTTGCTTCAGCTCCTCGCCCAGTTTATAATTTCTCTCCTCAGCTGTTCTTAGTTCCTCAGGCATGTCTATCCTCGACCACCTTGAGTTGCTCGGCGAGTCTTCCGTCGACAGCCTTAATCTCTTCAGTATGTTTGGCAGATGTCTCCTCCGAGCAACGCCAGCCAATACTCAGGGTCAAAACTCCCTCCGATCAGAGAAAAAAGAAAATTTGTTAGTATAAATAAAAATGGCGAGATAGACAACTAAGGCACAACAAAAAATAGCAACTTACACTAAGTATTTCATTTAGTGAGTGACTGAGAATCTGCTCGACCTTCATGGAGGAGACATTACTGAAGCCTTCCTGACTGTGCCAATGTCTTAATAACTTCTTCAGTTTGTCATTGGCCGAGTTGTAGGCTGTGTTCAGGACAGCCTCTGCCTGAGTTTTTCCTAACTGATCAGGAGGCGTTGGGTTGACAGGAGCTGGAGGAGTCGGGTCGACAGGAGCTGGGGCATTCGGGTCAACAGGAGCTGGGGCAATCGGGTCAACGGGAGCTAGAGGAGGAGTAGTTTTCTTGGAAGGTACAGGTGTAGGAGGGTCCTCAGTCCGAGCCCTTTTCTTGGAAGGGTCATTGCTACTTTCCCCAGAGTGCTGCCTTCTTTCTTTCCTTTTGCTTGTAGAAGTCTTGGCTTTGGGTTTCCTATACAAATCGAACACCTCTCAAGAAGTCATGACTGCAGGATAGGAATAAACGACCAGACAATATAAATTAAGTTACTTAAAAAAGCAAGGAAATAAGAGAAAAAAAAATTCTAAGTAGTATACCTGAGCTACTATTACTTGTCGATACATTATTTATGGTACTACTGCTACACTCACTCTCTGCTTCGAAGAAGTATGAATTTAAACTACTGATCGCATATTTAAAGTTGTCGTCCCTGTCGAATAAATGACAGGGAATGGGCAAACTGTCTAAGAGTGAGAAGTCAGTACCGTTCTCATCAGAAGACTTGAGTATGGGATCGAGGTATTCTGGAAGTTTCTGCTTGCCCTTTGGTGGACCCAAAACGGGTATGTTTTAAAAATTTATAACTCGCAAGCGCACGAATCGTATATGGAATATAGTGTTCGTGTAAGTACGAGATTGAACCCAAAGGAGTTGTCTAAAATAAAAAAGAAAACTATTTTAAACCAAAATTAATAAATTCTAATCTAGCTCCAAAGATTGAAGAGATTTTTGTATAATGAAAATAAAATAAAAGATAATAATAAAGAAATTAAAGACAATATATATAAATAAATTAATAGTAAAAATCAAGATGGTAAAATAAGATTATTAATGTATTAGAATCAACAGAATATAAAGGTTAATGATATTTATAAGTACATTGATTCCCAAGTTTCATTAATAGTAGAAATTAATCAACTATCACTTATTAAAATTAGATATTCTATTTAAGCACAAATTATTATAGAATTGTAGGATTTATCTTCACTTTTAAAATTATAATTTCAAAGTATTTAATGTAAATCAATTTAATGAAATAACAAATAAATCAATGAATATTATTTATAAGGCAAAACATAATACTTTTGTTCTAATCAGTTGATGTGCACAATTTAATGACACACCTTAATAAAAGAATATTATGATTTTGCACTAATGAAGAACAAAGTGTAAATATGTTCTAAAAATAAAAAATACAAGATATTTAAGATGAAAGAAAATATTTGAAGAAGAAAATCCATAAACTTTATTGTACAAAATAGGAAATCAACATACAACATAAATACTATCTAGTTACATATTGTTTCATCATCACCTTAATAATCTTAAAAAGATTAGAAACTCATAACTAGAATAGAAATTACAAACAAAAAAATTACAAACATAAATAGGAAAATTTGGAGGAGGAGCCCCCAAATTTTTCCTCTAAAACCTCATAGAAAAAATGACCAAAAAGAAGAAAACGATGAAGATAATGGAGTGGTCTTCCAAGTGTAGAAATTGTAGTGTAATCTCTCCTAAAATAATCACACTCAAATGGTCTTGAAAATTCCCTATTTATAACCAAAATGAGAGTATTAAAATAATCAATTTAAATTGATTAAATTAATTAAATTAATAATAATATGGAAAATAGGAATAAATTTTAGGGTGTAATGATGATTTTGAGGTAAAATGTGTAGAAAAGTTTGGGTAAAAATATGGCAATTTTAGACAAAAGGGGACAAGGGAACATAGATGCTTTTGTTGGGCTCAAAATGCACAAATGGGGCTAGTGGCAGGCCTAGGGGCTACTGGCTGGCATTGAGACTTTGGACAAAAACACCAAATCTCTTACTTTTCCTTAAAGAATACCACTTTTTCCTTCATTTTTCTTACATTCAAGAGCTAAAATAATACCACATGATTCCTACAAAATAAATATAAATTAAGTCATGATAAAATATTTTCAATTATAAAATAAATCATATTAATTGTTTGAAAATATTAATTACAACTTAATTTAATTAAACAATTAAGCTCAAAAATGCATCTTTTTACTTTTAACTTAACAACAATAATACAAATAATTAAACTACAACATATTATAATAAAATATCTATAAAATTACACAAAAATCTATAAAATTTCAATAAGACTAATAAATTCAAAATTACTTAAAAACTTAATAAATCAATTAAAAACTCAAGAACTAAGCAACAATTATCATATAAAATATGGTAAAATAACTCTATTTTGTAGAGTTATCACCCTTCCTGATGGTCACTCCTGTTGCCAGTCTTCTCTGAGGCTATGACACATCCTGGTGCTGCTCGGGGATCTCTCCTCCAGCAGCACTTCCTGCTGTAGACTCCCTAACATCCTGGTGAGGTGCCAGAAGGCCAACCAGCCTTAAGTTGCTCTCAGTGACCAGCTCTTTGATGCTCTTCTCGATGTTCGTCATGCTGGCCAAGGCTGCTGCCCTTATCTCCATCTCTGGAGTAGGGCCTGGTCAGTACCATGGACCTAAACAACACCAAAGCTCTAAAGATGGTATAGAGAAGCTAGAAGAAAATAAGCGACCAGTGAGTAAAAGATTTACCTCCTCGGGTGAAGGCCAGGTTATCAGCGACCAGATCCGTTGTAAGAAAATACTCCTGGAAGTACTTCCCCACATTGGATTTGTAGGTGATGTTGCTCAGGAAGGTACGAGCGGATTCTTGGTGATAGAAGTGGAAGAACCCCGTGTTGTTGTGGTTGGGGTTACACTTGAGATCGAATAGGTAGTTGATCTCATGTGGTGTAGGTACATGCCACTTCTTATGGTTATAAAGGATATAGAGCGCAAATAATACTCTATATTCGTTGGGGGTAATTTGGAAGGGGCGACCTCAAAATAATTGGCCACCCCTTGGAAGAATGCGTGCAGAGGCAAGATTGCCCCTGCCTCGATATGGTACCCGACTAGGCACTGAAGGCGCCCCTAGGCATGTTTTCCCTCTGGTCGGGTGAAGGTTTGATGAGGGTTATCCCAGGAAGACCGTACTTCTTGAGATAGTTAGTTACCATCCTAGCAGATATGATGCTAGGAGGCGCAACATACCATTCGACCTCTAGCGTAAGGCCGTCGCGAGGTTAGGCTTTAGTTTGAATCTCAGGAGGTAAAATATTTATAGGCTGGGGATTGGTAGAAGACTCCTCGGTGTGAGGGGTAGACTGGTTATAAGGAGGGTTGGCTATTATCTTCTTTATGCGAGAAGTATACTTCATACGACACATGTTAGGTGGAATGAACGGAGGTTTAGTTGCTGGGTTGTGTTGAGAAAATGGGAATTTTGAAAAAGGCAGCAACGGTTGTTCTTGATCCTCAAACAATAGTGCAAGCAGATCGTCATCAATCGACCTCTCACCTCCCCAAGGATCGTGCATGAAAATGTGAGAACAGAAAAGGGGAGATGAGAATCTTCGGCCAACAGGTAGAAGAAGTGGAAACATTGGGATAACGTTGCTCATGATTAAAAGATAAACTTTTATACGACCAACATCATTCTAACGTAAACACTAAAAACAGTCGAACAGTTTGGAAAAATGTATTAAAAAGCAGAAGTGAAAAGTTTTTCCAGGGAAACTTTTCGACTTCAAAAATAGGCAGGAAAAACCCAGATTTTTCTGAATGCATAAAAATCAAATTTTTACTTCGATTTTGCTCCCTAAATCAGTATTCTTACTTCCCAAGCCAATTCCTAAGCCTCATTTAGTGTTTTTGCTAATTCAAACTCCTATCCTATCATGTTACTACCTACGAGCCCGATTAACCCAAATCGTTTTTCCTCAAGAACATTCAAAAGCTCAAAGACCGAATATCAAAAAACTAGAAAAATGAACGTTGCATGGTATAACAGAGACAAATCGATCAAGAAACTTACTTGAATGGAAGATTGAAGTGAAGTCATGAGCGTTGATACAAGTGGTTGAGCAGACACACCACGGGTCACCAAAGTTTTCTGAGTTTTTTCTTACTTTTTTGCTTTTGAGTTCTTGAGAAGAAGAAGAGTGGTAAAAGGTAAAAAGTGAGAAGAGTAGGTTATTTATACCGATCGTGGCACAGTTAAAAAAGTAATGATGGGGGATGAGTTTTCGAAACACGAGGAATCGTGTTAGCCATCAAAACACTTCTGGAAACTGCAACAACCATAATTAGTCACTTTTTCGAAAAGGTGCCAACAGATGTGACAAATCATATGGAAGGTCGACCACTTAAGTTTATTATATGCTGGTCGCAGTAAAATAAACTTGGGGGGCAAATGTTTACCCAAAAAAGGACTACCTGATGATGTGGTAGAATTAGCCTACACGTGGAATACACGTGGCAGTTTAAGTGAGTATAATCTGTTTGACCATCGACCAGAAGATCATTGGCTCATCAGACATCATATTTATGGGCGACCAGTCTGGTCGTATCTTTTCATCTATTTCCTTCAGATATGTAATCTTATAATTACATATTAATTGTAATTTCTATTATTATTTAGATACGCATGTATTAAATATAATTAAGGCCCATTGGCCCAGGTAGAACTCCTTGAGCCTATAAATACGAATCAAAAGGCTCAAGAGAGGGGACTTTTAAAACGGTGGAATTCTAAGAGAGAAATAGTGTTTTTATCCACGATAATTGTATTCATCTAAAAGCTTGTGAAACTTGTGAACCCTGATTCATTGATCATAGTTCTTGGAAATATACATTAATAAGAACACTAAGTGGAGGTAGGTTGTTACCATTTTTTGGGGCCGAACCACTATAAATATTTTGTGCCGTTTATCTTTTCGTCTTGATTTCATCTTATTTTCTATTGTTTTACTTGACTCCATGTCGTTGACCAATTCGAGGGTCAACAATATGCTTACTCCCACTGAACTTGTGATATACACAATCATCAAAAGCATCCATCTCAAAACCAAAAGAGACAGTACTTTATGAAAATTGTGGTATCATAGACGAGAAGCTTGCTTGAGTCTATAGATGAATTTTCTTAATTTTCAAACCATATTCTTTGGATTTTTGGACACAAAGGTTTGTGGTTGCATCGCATAACTTCTTTGATGAATATTACTATTGAGAAATGCCACTTCAATATCCATCTCATGTAACATCCCTCATTTTCATACCTGGAAATATAAGGAAAATAATATTGAGTTGTAAGGGGGATTAATTATGAAATTGATAAAAGTAAATTAAGTATGATTTATGAGTTTTGAGGCCATAAAGAGATAAAATAATAAATAATTTATTTATGTAATCAATTATATTATTATTTATTGGAATAAATATTAAAAGACCTTCAAATAGATAAATGAAATTTATTAGAATTTGAAAGGCCATGTTCAAATTAATAAGATTAAAATAAAGGTAAATTATAAGAAATTACCTCTTTTTTAGGACGATAATTAATAAATGTCTCTTATTTTTAAGTTAGAGAAAAATAACATTTTTTTCAAATTTTTAATTTCAATATATATATTTGTATGTCCAATTTACCCTTTTCTATCATTTTTTTCTTTTTTAAAAGCATATGACTTTAATATTGTAGTATATGTATATTAGTTTTGTTCAATTAGTTTTTATTTTAAAGTTATGTTAATTTTTATTTTTATTTTTTATGGGTTGTTGGTATATTATTTTCCAACTAGTGTATATGTTTTTTGTGGTATGGTATATCATTTTTTTTTTGTAAATGATATGTAGTTTCTATCTTGTTATACATGATAGTAGTATATAATTTTGTATCATGGTATATATATTTTAATGGTGGTATATAATTTTGTTAGCATGATATATGCATTTTTTGAGTAATAATTTTGTAAGTGTTGTTAGTATATTATTTTTCAACTTAGTATATGTATTTTGTGGTATGCTATATCATTTTTTGTAGATGACATTTTGATTCTATTTTTGTTATGTATAATGGTGGTACATATATATTTTTTTCTTGCATGGTATATACATTTTAATGGTGGTATATAATTTTGTTAGCATGATATACACATTTTTGATTAATAATTGTTTAAGTCTTGTTGGTATATTATTTTCTAACTCGGTATATATATTTTTTGTGCTATGTAATATCATTTTTTTGTAGATGATATTTAGTTTCTATCTTATTATATATAATTGTGGTATATAATTTTGTTGGCATGATATATACATTTTAATGGTAGTATATAATTTTGTTAAATGTTTGAGTAATTGTAGCACACCAGATTTTTTATTTATTTTAATTGTTTGTTTATATTATTTTAACTGTTGTTTGTTAAGTGTTAGAGTTTTATATTTAATTATTGAATTGTTTGGTAGTAATTATGTGAATTGAAATTTAATTGTTTTATATAATTATTTTCTTTTGTGAAATTATTTATGAGATTTGATTGTGCGCAAGGAGGTGCATGCTTAGTAGTGATGACCTAGAACACTTGTGTGTGTGCATGTGGATGGTAGGCATGGTGAGCATGCAATAAACTACCATGTTTTTCGTTTTTTTTCTTTTATTTAATTAAAAGAATGAAATATTTTAGAGCACTTGTAGTGTAAATGGGAAGGCTATTTCCATTTTAATTAATTTAATTTTGATAGAAAATTTAAAAAAAATAAAAGGAAGAAAGATATAAGGGATTGATTGGTTGACTTGAGCTAATTTTGGCAAGTGGATAAATGAACGGTTAGTATATAGAGAAGTGTGAGCCTTGGAGGCTCATTGTGGCTGTCGAGTTAGAGAGAGAAATAGAGTGCGCGAGAGAGATAGAAAGGAAGAGAGAGAGAGAGCTCGTTGAGAGGAGAAGGAAGGAGTGGAAGGAGAAGAGGGAGGAGAAAAGAAAAAGGGATTTCAAAATCCTAGGATAATGTTCTAGCACTCATGTTTATTTTTATCTTTTTCATCTTTCTCTTCATCTAAGCTCTAAGAAATTACATGTTTTTCTTGGGGTTTTTCTTAACATAGGTCTTGAAGTGCCAAAAAGATTGATCAAACTTTGTAGGTTTTGATCACTATCAAAGGAGGTAGTGGATATCTAGCCTTATTGTTGTTATAAATTCTTGTTACGTTTTGGGTGTTTTTTGTTGTGAGAAGGCATGATTGTGATATATATGATATGTTGATTTTGGTAGACTTGATGGGTTGCTTTGATGGTGGGTTTTAGCCAACATGTGTAGAGGTCCTAGTTTTTTTTTTCTTTCATGTTGCTATGTTGCTATCACATTTTGGTAAGATATTTTGAATAAAGGCATGTTGGGTTTAAATTAGAAAATGGAAACAAGGATGGAATATGGTGTGACCTAGTACATGTTTTAGGTTCTTGTTGTTGTATCTTTTGATTGTTGATAAACATACTTATAGAATTGGGTATATGGTTATGTTGTATTAATAGATTAATACAAGCTAGGGTTGTATTTGAGTTGTGTTTATATTTTTGGTACTTTAGGGTGCCTTGTAGATTGGTGATTTTAGTAAATTGTGTTAGAGTTTTGATGTTTAAAGGTCTAAATTTTTTCTAATATTATTTATGTAAAAATGATGAATAATGAGTTGCTATTGCTCCAAAAAAATCTTGATGTCTTAATAGTAAAAGAAATGCAAATTGGATATTAGGAGTGTGCTACATAGTGTCTCGGCCAAGGCACCTCTTTTAGAGATTTAATGTTTTTGAATTGATTAAATTGTTGGTGCATGCTCATTGAATCTTGGAACGCATAAAAATTATAGAGATATGCTAGTTTAATGGGTTAAAATGAATATGAGCATTTTTTTTAATAATTTGTGCTTGCTGATTTTACTTTGTATTTTATGACAATTTGTAAATAAATTAAGAGAGAAAGCAAACTATGCCTTAAAATTTATATTTTAAAACTAAGATATTAATTATGTATTTTCCTTTAACAAATACATGCAAATTTTTTGTTTTAAATTTTAAAACTACTTTTTAAAAGATGTCTATAAATTGGTTTATTAAAATGTGAGTAATATTAATCCTTATACTATTTTTTTAGAGTTTATACCTTTTTGGATCCTGTGTATTGTCCCATTACCTGTTTGGACCCTGTGTTTTGACAAATTACTTTTTGGACCCTATGTTTTGTAAAATGGTTAAAATAGAACCCTAAACCCGATTTTGGTATATGATTTCTCAACTGAAATTACAAATAATTTACCAAACTAATAATTCAGAACAAAAATAAAATCATTCGGCTTAAAAACTGTGTTGTTATATTCAATTTTTTCTTCATAAAAATTGAGTTTAGTGTTCTATTTTAACCATTTTACAAAACATAGGGTCCAAAAAATAATTTATCAAAACACATGGTCCAAACAGGTAATGAGACAAAACACATGGTCCAAAAATGTATAAACCTTTTTTTTAAATTATAAACTAATATGAATTTTGTGATCTAGAAATGTTATCTTTTTTTAAAAAGAAAAAAAGAAATTAAATATGTCACATTTTATTGGTATTATTTATTTTATTTTGCCAAGATAAAAGAGGATTTCTATGAAATTAATTAATTATGTCAAATTAATTATTTAATAAGTAACTACATGATTTTGTCACATTTTAATTGTTATTAAATAATAAATAAGATTATTATTTTATACAATTTAAGCTAAATAATTATTTTAGTAAATTAAATTTTTGTAATGAAGTTCATGAATGTCAATTGTATAATTTAAATGAATAAAATAGTAGTAACCCAGTTGGTAAAATATTTTGTGCTTGCTGAATTTTTATGAAAGTAGCAATGAAATAAAATAATAGAATTTACCAACTTCAAAGTGAGTTTTAAGAACCAAATATGCTAATTAATCAAATATATGGTTCTTGTTTTGTAACCATTGAGGATTACTCAATAGGATTGGAATTATTCTTTTATGATTTCATGTGGAATTCTTTTATGATTTCATGTTTGTAATTGTGGTTAAACTTGTGTCACGTGTGCATAACCCATGCACACGTGGGGTGTGCTTGTATAATATGCTTAGTTTTACTTGATATTGAGAAGAGTGTTTGATTATGATTCTAGGCTCATTGTGACATGTCCCGCTCTTTAAATTGCTTGGAATTGAGGTAAGGAAGTTAGCTAGAATTTTTATGAGTTTATGTTGACTATATGAGATGTAATGTTATGAGATGAGTTGCTTGTATGTTGTATGAAAAGCATAGGTTGTCAGCGTGTTGAACACAACACAACAAAGGAGTTACTAAGGTATGACGTAACACATAGTGCGGACGTGCCGAGGTTATTCTAGGACCAGAGCTCCTGAATACCTCACAAAGGAGGATTTAGTGATTACCTCGTATAAATTGATTGCTTTATTTGTTATGATGAAATATTCAGATAAAGTGTATGAGATTATGATATGTCTATGATATGCTATTTTAGGCTTATGTATGATGAGAATAGCTTTGTATTGTATTTATGTGAATTTTTGCTTTTGTTTGTACTTCCTTATTGGGCTTTTAGCTCACCCCATTTACTTGCCCCCTTTCAGATAGGCAATAGGGTTTCTTATTGGCACACATGGTGATGTAGGGCATTCCTGGGTCTGAGTATGTACGTCGTGGGTCTTTGATGAACGAAAAATGATCTAGTTATCAAGAACATTTTATGGAGTTTATCTATATTTTTCTTACGTGTACAGTGAGACTTTAAACTTTTATTTTAAATTTGCATAAAAGACATCATATTTTTATTTGTAAATAAATGGACCCATATTGCATGTTTTATTAAGGCCCCACTGAACCTTTTCATAATTATGGTATTTTTCTTAATAATTACGAAGGAGTCATCATTTGAAATGATAGTAGTATAGGGAGTTATTATAGTAATAATTTTTTTTTTTCATTTTTTAAGTGTTGGTATAATATTTTCCAACTTAGTATATATATTTTTTGTGATATGATATATCAATTTTTTTTGTAGATGATATTAGTTTCTATTTTGTTATATATAATGGTGGTATATAATTTTATTAGTATAATATATTCATTTTAATGGTAGTATATAATTTTATTAGTATAAAATATTTATTCTAATGGTGGTATATAGTTTTGTTAGCATGGTATATGTTAGGATTGGTTAAAATACAAAGTTCAAGTGGTGTACACATTCTAGGTGTAAAACACTAAATGATTTCATATAGTGAAGATGTGAAATTTGACTTTCTATTATAGGCATTTAAAAATTGTGTTTTTGAGTCCAAAGTGATACAATGAGGTATCTAAGGATGTCAAAAAGTTTGGGGGATTTGGAGGTGTTTAAGGTCAATTTTGAGAAGTTTGACCTGCCTAGGTGGCGTTGCGTTGCCACCTTGGAGGTGATGCATCGTAAAAAATCATAGAGTTTTGGCGATGCCTAGCAAGCAACGCACTGCCTGCAAGTAGGCAACACATCGCTTGGCAAGCGATGCATCGCCTATAGACAAGTGACGCGTTGCCTGACGTGTCTGTATAGACACGTGTTTTAAGCTCCAAATGATGTGTTTAAAAGCTCTAATCCACTTGTTTGACTTAATGACAGTGTCTAAACTATAAAAGGGTTCCTTAGAGTTTTGAAAGACTTGATCTCTCTTTCAAATCTCTTTCTAACCTCTCTCTCTCTTTAGCTCTCAAGATCATAAGTTTTCTCCAAGAAATTCATAAATATCTTTGTGAATTTCAAGGCTTGTTCAATCCCATTTCCCTTTCCTACTAGAGAAAGCCTCAAACATCCACCAATGGCTAGAAAATAAAGAATTTTTACAATGATCATATCATGTATAAGCCTTGGTTTTGATTCTCATCAAAGAAGAAGTAGATCCAAGTGGTGTTCTAGTTAGGGTTTGAAGCTTGCAAGGAGATCCAAGAGTTTGTTCTATAACTAGGGTTTGCATTTCTCTATCTGAATCTTTCATTGGACTTTGTCAAGGATAATTGTGTGTATATCCTTTTTATTGTGGTGGTGTAATCTCACTCTCTTTAAACAGTATATACATTTTTTGAGTAATAATATACCAATTTTGTTAGAATTTTTTTATGGTTTATAATTTTATTATCATAGTATATTGATTTTTTGTTTTATGCTATATGAAATACTATGGTAGATTTGATATATGTTTAATCGCATGATATATCCATTTTTTGTACCACAATATACCAAATAAATGTACCATGCTAGTAAACTTATATACTATAAACTCTAAAAAAACAAATCAATTGATATGAAATAACAATAACGAACTTTGATATACTATAACATAAGCAATGCATATACCATGTTAACAATAATTAAAAAAAACATGTAGTTTTTATATAATATTAACTATACAACTTTAATATACCATACCACAAAAAAATATATACACTAATTGGAAAATAATATACCAACAACCCATAAAAAATGAAAAAAAAAATCAACATAACTTTAGAATAAAAATTAATTGAACAAAACTGATATACATATACAACAATATTAAAATATTTAGAATAGAATAATATTAATATAATTTGCTATATGAAAATGACATATTTGGTAATGTATAGTATTAAGAAGGTAGTTGGGCTATTTTCCTACAAAATTGAAAACATTGACATTTACTTACTTTCACACATCATTAAGGGTCATTTTGCTCCAAGCCCCCAAAATAAATTATGAATTGAATATATTATATAGTTATTTTCTAATGTTGGGGATTTATAAGAGACACCTTTGAGGGATTTATAAGAGACACCTTTCATTAGGTGAAATAATTGGACTAAAAAGTTTTTTAATTTCAATGGGGGATTTTAGAAAAAATTATTTAGTTTGATAAAGGGGCTCACTTGAATAGATTTTATTATTTTTGGGGTCCAAGTACAGTTTAGAAAGAGTAGTAATTTAAAATTGAAAGAAAAAGGGGGAAATTGAACTTTTAATTTATTTAAAAAATAAGATTTTCTTCATTATTAAATAAAACTCATATTTTTTTTTTATAAAAGAATCAACTCTTTCTCTCTCTTTCTCTCTCTCTCTCCATACCCGACTCTCCCCCTCCCTCTCTTTCTCATTTTTTCTCTCTCTCTCTCTCTCTCTCTCTCTCTCTCTCTCTTGCATGCCCTCTGCCCAGGCTCAGACACTGACCTCCCACCGCCGATAAGTCACTCGTGCTGGACAGGCGTGTTTTCCGACTACCAAAGCTTCCACCCCTGTGAGCCTCGACTGCGATGTGTTGCCGCCTGGGAGAACGAGTCACTCAAAGTCACAAAAGTCTTCTGACTAGATTCCAACTGTAGCGTCCCAAATTTTCTAATAAGGCTTAAGGCCTTGGTTAGCGTGTTGGGAGGGCAATAATTGATTTAATTATGCTAATATGTGAATTAAATGATTATATAATTAGAAATGCATGTTTAGGTGAATTAAATATGCATGTGGGCCCTGTTTGGTTATTATAGGCATATTTGTAATTTTAGCCTGTTGATGGCATAAATGTGATATATGTGTGTCTTGTGATTGATACCACGAGGGTGTGGTGATTTATTTGTTATGCACAATTCGAGACGGTCCTAAGGAGCGAATTAGCTAAATAGTCACAACGGGGTCGAATACCCGGCTCAGGAGGAGCCTAGGGGTATTTTGGGAATACAATATATGTTCGGAAGTTACCAGTTAACAGGTAGTAATTTAGCAATTGTATGGGCATGTCGAGATTTATAGGAACACTCAAGGACTTAGCGAGATATGACAATTGACAGAATTTCCCTTGGTGGCACTATAGGATTAAGATAGACTTAAAGGGTATTCTAGACATTTTGGAGGCTGAGGGATAAGTCTGAATTTAGACATTAGGCAGTGGACTCTGGAATTAAGAAAAAGACAAACAAAAGAATTTTCTCAGTTCTCTCTCTCTCACATTTGGCTCTCCCTCTCTTTAGTGCTTGAAGACTTGATGAAGCTTTCAAAATTCTAGGCTAAAAGATTGAAGGATTAGACTTCTTATGCTTGGGAATTAGCTCAAAGTTGAACACATCTCAGAGGTAAGATCCTAAACTTAATCCTTTCTATTGAATTTTGCCATGGATTGGAAGTTGCATGAGAGTTAACCTTTAAATTTGATTTTGAGTGTTGGTGAGGATTATGGAATCGTTTATGGGTTTGTTAGGATGTTTAGGCTGTATGGATAGGGAATATGGGCTTAATTCTGGGTTGAATTGATGTTTGGGGTGTGAATTAGTGGTTTAGGCTCGGGGAAAATGTGAGAAAATGGTAGATTTCTCGGTTTCTGGGGCCCAAGTCGCGGCCTTGTTCTTCAGGCACCGCGGCCCGCATGTTCGAAGAGGCTGGAGGAGCCTCTAAGGTTGCCCAGGCACCGCAGCACAGGTGAAGCGTGCCACGACCTGCGTCCTTTAGCAGAGAGAGTTATGCTCTTTGACCTATAGGCGCACCGCGGCCCTATAGGGTATGCCGCAGCCCTAAATGGAAAAAAGGGGAAATTGATGTTTTAAGCTTGGGAATTCGAATGATAAGGCTTGGGAATAAGGATTCTACTACCTGATTTAGTGGAAACCAAGGTTCCGGAGGCTAGATTAATATTATGAAGTTATTATTGATTTAGGACTTGATTGATGGTTATTATGAATGCGCTGTGACTAGGTTTTCAATGAGGCTCGGACTACGGGACTGTGCTCGGGATCGTATTGACTTATTAGCTCGGGACACAGGTAAGAAAACTGTTGTACTCGTAGAGCAGGGAACGACCCTATTGTTTGTGTTTCAGGGAACGACCCTATTGTTTATGTGTTATCCAGATTTCTGGACAGAGTTTAGATGGATAGCCTCGGGGAAGGAGAATCATCAACATCCTTCACGAAGGGTGACCAGGAGTCGCGGATGCAAAGAAAGGCTTCGCCTCTCCCGTTTAGCGTCTAGCACCTTCTTTCAAGCAGCCACGACCCGGAAGCTCATCAACTCTCCCGGACTCCCGAAGGGATATCCTTCGGGGAAGATCCTTCCAGGAGAAGCACTTCAGGTTACCTTCGCGGATGCAGTTCCGTGCCTCGCACGGAAGAAGACCAAGCGGTCGAGTCACGAAGGAGGTATGGTTGAAATGATTCTCACCTGACACAGGATCTCGCCTGACAGGTCGAGGCCGCACACATCCCAGCACGCCTAAAAGTGCCTTTTCGCCTACTGTTCCGCTGACAGCCTGGAAAAGACAGCTGCCTTTTGACACTCCCCATATTTTCATGTAATTATACATACGTAGAGTCTTGTAGCCATGCTACTACGGTAATTGTATTCCTTATTTATGGCTGGTGTAATTAAGACTCATGGGGGCAGAGTAGAACCCTGATCCAAAACCCTAGCTATAAAGACCTCCTCATTTTACGAGAGGAGGGGGCGAGGAAAATTATAGAGCAAGAACTCTGCCAAAAAATCTCTCGAGCTTCATCTTCTTCAAGAGAACCCGAGAGAAACATTGTGAGTTGGTGAGGGTCTTATACACCAGCCGTTTTACTGTAATTCTCGACAAGTATAATAACATCGACTCGTGGACTAGGGCTCGTTAACGCCTGAACCACGTAAAAAACCTGTTTGTTTATTTATATTTCTGCACTTCTACAGTTCTTATCTTTTTATTATTTTGTTTGTATTCGTTTCTGAAAAACTCGGTAAACATTTTGGTGCTTTCATTGAGAGCTGTAGAGAGTTGTTAGTCAGCTCTTTTTCTGTGTACGTTTTTTGTATTCACTCCGTACTGAAAAGATGGTGACTACGAGAAAATCTGCGGTACAAAACGAACCCTCGGTAGCCCAGACCGAAGGAGAAAGTACCCAAGACTCGGACTACCAGGGTGAAGACCCGACATCCCGCCAGGATCGGGTCAGCACTGAAGATACGACATACTTAGAAAACGAAGAAGAGTATGTCCGAGACGGTTACTACAAAGACGACTACTACTACGAGAAGGATCCAGAACTGTTCCAAGTAGCCGAGGAACTGGTGGCCACTAAGGCCAAGCTTGCTGAGCAGGAGCGCGTCTCCGAAAAAATGCAGCGCATGATGGAGCGCCTCCGAGGCAAGTTCGGAGATCTAGGCGACTCGGACGAGGACGCCTCTGTTTTAGGTGGTGCTGATGCCACCATGCCGGATCCAGCCGTTGCTGGACCATCCAAAGCCGCCCCTAACAAGGGCAAAGAAAAAGTTGGGGAGCCTGTGCGCACTAACGCCCCTGCACCTCCTAAAGGCGTGAATCACCAGGCCGACTGCCCCCGAGGATAGCTGGTCCACGGTGGACCTAAGAAGAAGGTTGGAGGCCAAGTATGAAAAGGCCAAAAGAGGAAAGGCCCGACCTCGCGGAGATGACCTGCGAAATCATCTCAACGACAAGCTCCGGGGACGTGACCTCCCGGAGAGTGATACAAAGAGGCTCGAGGAGCAGATAGCTGCCTTGACCAAGCTGGTCCGGAAGCAAAGTGAGGCCCTGTCAGACTCTGAGGAGGAAGACCCGGAACCATGTATTCGGAGGATCGCTGAAACGCCCCTCCCGGAGAACTTCAAAATGCCTCATATAGAATTATATGAGGGAAGGACAGACCCGCGCACCCATCTAGCTAAATACAACAAGATGATGCAAGTGGCGCGCGTCAGTGAGGATGCCAAATGCATGTGCTTCTCACTCACCCTTACCAAGTCCGCGGAGGACTGGTGGAAAAGATTAGCTCCCGGATCCATCCACAGTTGGAAGGAGCTACAGTCCGCGTTCAGGAGGCAGTTCATTGCTGCCCGGGACCACGACATGGAGGTTGGTTCCTTAACCAACATCAAGCAGCTACCCAATGAGAGCCTCAAAGCTTTCATTCAAAGAATGATGGAAGCTGCTGCTAAGACCAAGGTCAGCGATGATATGAAGCTGATCACCCTTCAATCGGGGCTTACCGTCGGTTCCCTGCTATGGGGGGAAATGCAAAGGAGACGGGCAGAAACTCTGTCCGAATTCATGTCGAAAGCTCAGGGAATCATCAACCTTGAAGATGCCTACCAACAGGCCTTTGGAGTTCCCCCAGCTCCGACGCCCTCCGTGACTGCGCCGAGCTTCGCTTCGCAAGCTCCCGCACCAGCCCTCACATTTCCAGGAGCCCAGTTCACTCCAAGCGTGTATGGGCCTTCCGCGTCTGCTCAGACGCCGAGTCAAACCCATTTCTCTGGGTACGGAGCTGTACAAACCGGATGTAGTATCGTTCCCGGCCCGTCACAACCGCAAGCGGAAGGCCCAGAACAAAATCCGAGCCGATCGCGGAATAAACGAGGCAGAAAAAGCTCCAACCGGGGGGACCATTCAAAGAAACCCTCGAAGGACTATGAGCCCAAGTTCACGGAGTACACCAGTTTGATAGACTCACGAGAGAATGTCTATCGGGCGACCTGTAATATGGTCAACTACAGGAAGCTCCCGAAAGTGTCTCACGGAGGAAGGCGTCCGCGAGACTCCAATAAGAGGTGTGAGTTCCACGGAGACGTGGGGCACACCACAAACGAATGCCTTCAGCTGAAGGATGAGATCGAGTCCCTGGCACGAGTGGGACACCTCGGTCAATGGGTGAGGATACCCATAATCTATCCCGGACAGGGAGTAGTTCACGGAGCTGCGTTCTCTCCGGGACAGAGGGGGACCGCTAGCGCTCCTGGAGCCGGTCACCCCCAAGCTCCTGGATCTCAGTTCCCAGCGCTTCCTGCTCCGACCTCTCTGGCACCCATTGCCATTTTGGCTCCAGGACCCAGAAACCCATATCCGCCTGGCCTTGCTCCGCCATCCGTTGACGGACACGTAGCCACCATTTTCGGAGGACCACACCTTGCCGGAAGCACCCGCAACTCCCAGAAAAGGTACTTGAGGGAGTTAGAACACACCGGGGAGATGTGCGCCTTGGTTCAGTCACCTGCTCAGCGTCCCCGAATGATGGATCTTCCCATCACCTTCACGGAAGATGACGCCCGACATGTGCACTTCCCCCACAACGATCCCCTCGTCGTGGAAGCCCAAATCGCCAATAAGAAGGTGTCACGGATCCTAGTCGATAATGGAAGCTCCGTAAACATCCTCTTCAAAGCTGCCTTCCACGCGATCGAATTAACCGAGACTGATCTGACCCCATGCCCCATCCAGCTTCAGGGGTTCAATGGGGATGCACTCATGCCCTTAGGCAAAATTCAACTTCCAGTCACCCTCAGAGGAGACAGCGACGCTTGTGCCTTCAGGCACTGCACATTCGTGGTGGTCGACTACCCCACGGCGTATAATGCCATCCTAGGCCGACCGGTCCTAATCGATTTTGGGGCTGTAACCTCGATACGCCACTTATGCTTGAAGTTTCCATGCGACAACGGGCGTATCGGCACCCTCAGAGGAGACCAACGGAGTGCATGAAGCTGTTATAACATCTCCGTCCGATCCGTCTACACGGTCCAGGAGGCGACTGTTGCCGCTCCTTTGGCGGAGAATCTACTAGAAACTAGGGGTGCCCAAGGGGCATATGTTGACGAACTCGACCCTAGATTGGGAGTCGAGAGGTCGATAGAGCCGATGGAGGAAGTCGAAGAGGTGATCCTCAACCCGGGAGATCCCACCAAAATCATTCAGGTGGGGAAAAACCTTACATCGGCCATTCGAGAAAAGATCGTGGCCACTGTGAAGAATAATCAGGATATCCTGGCATGGTGCCACGCTGATATGACGGGGATTAATCCTAATGTTGCGTGCCACGCACTCAACATAGACCCCTCTGCAACTCCAGTTCGCCAAAAGAGGAGGCTGTTAGTTCCAGTGAGGGCCGAAGCAGTCAAAGCTGAAGTGGACAAGCTGATGTCCATAGGCTTTCTCCAGGAGTCACACTATCCCGTGTGGTTGGCCAACCCGGTTCTGGTCCCGAAACCCAATGGGTCCTGGAGAATGTGTATTGACTTCACGGACCTAAACAAAGCCTGCCCAAAAGACTGCTTCCCTCTTCCGCGAATCGATCAAATGGTAGACACTACTTCCGGGTATGAACTCTTGTCCTTCATGGATGCATACTCCGGGTACAACCAGATCAAGATGCATGTCGCGGACCGGGAACACACCAGCTTCCTCACGGACAAGGGTGTCTACTATTACGTGGTCATGCCTTTCGGTTTGAAGAATGCAGGGGCGACATACCAGCGCCTAGTAAACAGGATGTTCAAGGACCAGCTGGGGAGGAACATGGAGGTGTATGTAGACGACATGTTGGTAAAATCCAAGACCTCCGAGGACCACAGTGACGACCTTGAGGAAGCTTTCTCCGTGATCCGAAAGTACAGAATGAAACTGAATCCTAAGAAATGTACTTTCGGGGTCTCGTCTGGGAAGTTCCTCGGTTTCATTATCAGCTCTCGCGGAGTGGAGGCCAACCCTGAGAAAATTAAGGCGTTCATAGATATGCCTTCTCCCCGAAAGCATAAGGATGTCCAAAGTGTTACGGGAAGGATAGCTGCTCTCAGCCGCTTCGTATCTAAGGCCACTGACAAATGTGTCCCCTTCTTCAATGTTTTGCGAGGAAACAAGAGGTTCGAATGGACCCCCGAATGCGAAGCAGCCTTCCAACACCTCAAGGAACATCTAACTCAAGCTCCCATACTGTCCAAACCTGTCGAAGGAGAGGCGTTGTTCTTGTACTTAGCTGTGACCAAGCATGCCGTAAGTGCCGCTCTCGTCCGGGAAGACGGCCGTCTCCAGCTCCCTGTGTATTACGTGAGCAAGAGGTTACTGGACGCCGAGTCCAGATATTCAATGATCGAGAAACTCTCCCTCTGCTTGCTAGTCACTTCACGAAAGCTAAGGCCCTATTTCCAGGCGCACACCATCAGAGTACTCACCAACCACCCTCTCCGGCAAGTCTTACAGAAGCCCGAGTCTTCTGGCAGATTACTTAAATGGGCCATGGAACTGAGCCAGTTTGATATCCACTACCAGCCACGTGTTTCCATAAAAGGTCAAGCTCTCGCGGACTTTATTGTGGAATGCTCAGGAATGAATGACCTCCCGGAAGATCCTGTCCCGGAACTTCCCACATGGAAGGTCTATGTAGACGGAGCCTCAAATGAAAAAGGAGCTGGAGTAGGGGTTATCCTAATTTCTCCCCAAGGGCATCAGCTCCAGAGCGCCATCCGTTTCACATTCCCAGCATCCAACAACGAGGCAGAACACGAAGCCATGCTAGCTGGATTTCAACTGGCCAGAGAAGTCGGAGCCCAAAAAATCGAAGTATACAGCGACTCCCTACTTGTGGTAAACCAAATATCAGGAGAATACCAGACGAAAGGCGAAAAAATGGCTACCTACGTGTCTCTCTCCCGCGGCCTCCTGCAGCATTTCAAAGGCTACCAAATCCGCCAGGTCCCCCGGGACCAGAATTCACTCGCGGACACACTGGCCAAGCTTGCAACAGACCCGGAGATTGAACAATATGGCCTAGTGCCCATCGGGCACTTAGAAGCACCTAGTACTGAGACACAGAGGGTAAATTCCATCATCAACCATTCCCATTCCTGGATAGGACCCATCCTCAGATTTCTCACCACCGGAGAGCTCCCCACTGATAAAGCTGACGCAAGAAAGCTCCAATATCAAGCTCCCTGATACGTGGTTATGGATGAAAAGCTTTACCGCAGGGGGTTGTCCATACCCTTCCTTAGGTGTGTTGCCGGAACTGAAATCAGCACCATCATCCATGAGATTCACGGAGGTTTTTGTGGTGACCATACCTCAGGGCTGAGCCTCTCCAAAAAGATCCTTCGTCAAGGATACTTCTGGCCCACCATGAAGAAGGATTGTGTGGATTATGTCAGAAAATGTGAGCAGTGCCAGAGGTACGCCAAGGTTCCGCGAGCGCCGCCCACAGAAATTACCTTAATGACCAGCCCCTGGCCGTTCGCCATTTGGGGCATTGACTTAGTAGATTCCCTCCCAACTGGAAGGGGTGGAGTGAAGTATGCCATAGTCGCGGTAGACTACTTCACCAAATGGGCTGAAGCTGAACCTATGAACACGGTCACCTCTAAGAAAGCACTGGACTTTGTCATCAAGAATATAGTGTGTCGTTTCGGGCTTCCATGAAAAATTGTGTCCGACAACGGAAAGCAATTTGACAGTGAGCATTTCACGGACTTCTGTGCTTCGCATGGAATCATCAAAAGCTTTTCCGCAGTCGCCAGACCTCAAGCCAATGGGCAAGTGGAAGTAGTGAACAAAATCTTAAAGACCACGTTGAAGAAAAAACTCCAAGCATGCAAGGCTCACTGGCCTGAAGAGCTTCCGCGAGTACTTTGGGCCTATCGCACAACAGAGAGAACTTCGACGGGGCACACACCTTATTCCATGACCTTCGGTTGCGAGGCCGTCATCCCAGTAGAAACTATGATCCCCTCTCACAGGTAGGACACCTACGACCCTACCCGGAACCACGCCCTTCTCCAGGAGTCCCTGGACATGATCGAAGAGCTCCGGGAGCAGTCGCAGGTCCAACTAAAAATGTACCAAGGCAAGATAGCCCGACACTTCAACACAAGAGTCAAGAGCCGTACATTCGAAGTTGGGGACCTTGTCCTACGGAGAGTATTTCCTGCTACGCAGGATCCGGGAGTGGGAGTCCTCGGACCCAACTGGGAAGGCCCCTATGAAGTCCAAGAAAAAGTGGGCCATGAGATGTATCATTTAAAGAGACTCGACGGATCTAAAGTCCCTCGCGCCTGGAACGCGGAGCACCTCCGCCGTTACTATCAGTAGGCCCCGGACTATCTAGTCGGAAGTCCTTGGTGGACGTAGCCAAAATGTAAAATATGGAGATAATCCTCCCAGCTGTAAAACGCATGCCTAACAGGCTAATTTAATAAAACACGGAGAGATTCACTCCGCTTTTACTGCATTTTTTATCCCTTTGTTCCAAGCTGCGTTTTAACAAGTGACCACGCGGTCCGGAGACGTCCGGACCCCACGCTCACTTGGGGGGGTATACATGGCTAAGGCATAGCCATACGCCCCTTGAACAAAACATACAGAGAACACCACTTATGTGTTAGCATTGTGTTTGAAATTTTTAAATTGTTAAGCTTAGGTTGATTTGTTGCCATGAACATATTTGCATTACGTGTCATATGTGCATTATGTGGTTATGTGAAAATTGCCATGAAAATGTCTGCCATTATGCATCATGAAAATTATCTATTGTGTAGCCCAGCGATGAACAGGACTGGGGGTTGAGGCACATTCAGAGAGCTACGCCGAAACACCCCCAACTCCCTGACAAGTCCTTCGCAGAATACTCCGCGACCACTGTAAAGCTTTGCTTCGCAAGTTTCAGCTCCAGGTCTCATAAAGTAATGAATAGCGAGATCCGCGACCGCTGAAAGCTTTGCTTCGCAAGCTCCAGCTCCGGGTCCCGCAAGGCGAAAGATGGCAAGATCCGCGACCGCTGTAAGCTTTGCTTCGCAAGCTCCAGCTCCGGGTCCCGCAAGGCGAAAGATGGCAAGATCCGCGACCGTTGTAAGCTTTGCTTCACAGGCTTCAGCTCCGGATCTCAAAAAATAATGCATGGAGAGCTCCTCGACCACTGCAAGCTTCGCTTCGCAAGCTTCAGCTCCAGGAGCAGATATGATCGATCCCCCAATTACAGAAGGCCTTGCTTCGCAAAGCCCCTGCTCCGGGATCGCACATGGTAGGCGTGGCAATTTCCCCGACCGCAACGAACCTTGCGTCGAAGGGCTTCATGCCAGGTCCCTGAAGTCGGCCACCATGAGGTTCGCAACGACATTTAGTTTTGCTTCGCAAAGATCTAACCCTAAGTCTAGCGATGCTCACCAAAAGAACTCCCGTTCCGGCACCATGGAACGGGTCACCTTAGCAATCCCAGCAAACAGTATAACTACAAGTCCCGGGATTGGCTATTTGCCTTAGGAAAGCTGAAATACGGTGAAAGGAGTCTGGCCGTTGGAACCAAGAAACCTTCGTAACCTAGAAACTACGTGGGAAAAGACATTAGCCGTTGGAGCTTCAAGTTGGAAATGCATAGGTTCTGGCCGTTGGAACCAAAACCTCATACGCCCCTACAGCAGTTTCTACCGTATAAAAGTCTACCCTAAACGCAAAGTTAAACAAAGAACTCGGCAGAAAAGGAAAGAAGAATGCTATAATTATGGCAAATATGTCTGCAATGAGAAAAGAGTACAGGGAGCTTCGCCCCAAAGAAAAATACAAATGAAAAATAATAATCAGTAAAGAATATTTTTTACAAAAGATAAGACCCCTTCAAGCACTGGGGGTGGCAGCGGCATCCACGACCGGGGTCTCGGAGACAGCGGTTTCAACTGGGGCTGGCGGAGTCAGTTCATTGGAAGATGGAATGTCATCAATGGCAAGTTCAGAGGTCCCCGCCTCTTCAGGATCTTCTGCCTCAGGGACTCCAGCAGGCTCATCGATGTTATAAGTCTGGATGTACACCTCTGGGCTTTGATCCCATGCCTGTATCTTTTCCCTCATGGCGGCGGCGTCCTCTCCCAGGTAGCCTACTACCTCCGGGTTTATTTTCCAGAGTTGGTGCATGAGGACCACGTGGGATAGATTAATCGTTCTATTCAGCACCACCTCGGCATTTTCCTTCTCCTTCAAGCGCTCCGCCTCAGAGGTCGCCAGCTTTGCTTCCGCGACAGCCAATTGAGCCCTCAGTTTTTCCAGCTCGGCCTTGGATGCATCCCGCTCTCCCTTAAGGGAATCAATCTCCTTGCGCTGCACCCTATTTTGATCCAGCAAGGATTGCTTCTCGGTCAAATGCCCCCTGACAGTGAATTGCAAGGCTCCAATCTGTTTATCCTTCTCAGCGAGCCCCAACTCCAGCATAGATGCGAGATCCTTGCTCCTCTTGTGATCTTGCTCCTCCTCGTGCAACTTATTATGAAGAATGGCGTATTCCTCGTTCTGCTTAAGGAGGAGATCATTTTTCGATTGCAAGCGGGCATCCAGGGTGTCCTTCTCCCCCCTGGCCTGGGATAGCTCTTCCTGGAGCTTGGAGTTCTGGGCCTTCAAGTCATCCGACCGCTGCTTGAACTCATTCTCCGCGCTGGCCCGGTACTCTCGATATTTGGCAAGATATTTCTTATCCGCCTCTTCCTCGGCCGTGCGCCGGGCCTGGCTAATCTTCTCCATAGCCTCCCCCTTCATGCCCTCGATCTGTTGGGTCAGTTTCTGCTTCTCCGCCTCCAAGGCCTGGCGACCCGTCTGGCTCTCCTCCAGCTGAACCAGAACTGCACCCACCTCCCGGAACGAGCGTTCCGCGATAAGAGAGGCCTGCAAGGAAAAACAGCAGAATAAGTTAAGCAGAACCAAATGTACTAAGACCAATGACCCCAGAACACAGTAACTGATAGCTCACCCCAGTAAGTTGCTGCTTTACGGCATGTGTCAGCAACAGCGGGTCCTTACTGCTACTGATGGCCCATTTCTCAGAATTGAGCTCGCACAAGCTCAAGGCCATGTCTTCCATCATCTCCGCCCCGAACGGCGCCAAAGCATGCCCGAGTCTAGGCACCAGCCTCTTCTCCAAGGCTGGGCCATCCAGAACCGCTCCAGCCGGGTGAAGGGATCTCACCCCTTCTGCCAGCTCAGCTCTCTTCACGGCAGACAGGTTGTCTGCCCTTCCCTGAGTAACAGCCTTCTCGGCCTCCAACCGCCTCTTCAAAAAATTATCAGCCCGTCTTACACCCTCCAGGAGGGCAGTGGGGAAACGGGTTGGTTTCTGAGGGAATTGGAACTTCAGGCCAGGCTGAGGAAGGCTTGTTTGTTGAGAAAGTGGAAGAGAAGGAGAAGAAGGAGACCCCGGAAGGGCGGACTCCCTTTGGACTGGAGGAGGAGGTAAACGGGGTATTAGGGACGGTAGGGAAGACACTACCGCCCCGGTTTGTTGTTGCTGCTGGTGTTGCTGTTGTTTTTGCTGCTGCGGTGGCGGAGGTGATTGCCTTTGTTGTTGCTGCTGTTGTTGCTGTTGCTTTTGCTGCTGCGGTAGCGGAGGTAATTGCCTTTGTTGTTGCTGCTGATTTTGCTGTTGTTTTTGCTGCTGCTGTGACGGTGGTGGTTTTCTTTGCTGTTGCTGTTGTTGTTGTTGTTGTGGTTGCTGCTGGGTGACAGTAGTCTGGCGAGGACTGCGCGCAGCCCGGAGGTCTCCATCACCTCCGGGAGAAGAATGTCTGAGGCGTTTCTTCTTGTCGCCCTCAGCCTCTCCTCCGGGGCGCTTGCTCGCCCCGGTCATCTTCGCGGGGAACACAAGCCCTTCCCCATCGCTGCTACTACTCGAGGCCGCCATGGTCTCGGAAGGCCCCTTGGCAGGAGACCTCTCCACCGCCGGAGACACTTGCGCCTCGCCACCTGTCTTCTTGGATGTGGCAGCTTTACCTCCCCTACCAGCTCTGGCTTTTCGTCCTTTCCCCTTGGACGGGTCTTGGCTGGTGGCGGTCTTCTTCATAAGTGAGGTGACTCTCCCCAACATCTTTGCTTCGGGATGTTCTGCAAGCAATGCACGAAGCAAAGTTAACCAACCAGCAAGCGATGTGAAGAAAGATAAGCAGAAAACAAAACATGCAACAACATAAAAGCGCAAACAAGTCCACCAGCGGGGAACAAGAAACAAGCAAGAGAAAAGTTTGAAAGGGACGACCATGCACGAGAAACGTGGATGGCCTTCCCCGAGCAAAACAAGACATCGCTTCCTGCTCCAGGAAGCTCCAGTGCTCCTCGAAGTCCGGGAATAACATGCTGAGGGAAGAAGGGTCAACCATGGTGACACCTTCTGGCAAACTATCGTCACTCAAACACCCGAGGAGCTCATCTACCCTATCGCAATATCTGTCAAAGGGTATCCTACGCGGATCTAGCCTAAGGAAGCGGGGATCGAACCCTATCTGAGAAGTCCGGGAAACCTCAGACAGGCTGGGGGTGTGGATCAATCGAAAGCTAGTCTTACCTTTCCCGGAGGTACCAGCTCCCGGAGTCCCTTCATTGGGGTAAGCTGCGGCGTAGCGAGCCTCAATTTCCTCTTCCTCTGACTGAGGGTCGGGGAACCTCTCCACCCAACTGGGGGATAAATTATTCTCGTCCTGGGCCGCCTGACAGATCACCTTGGACAGCTTCAGGGAAATCTGCTCCCGGACGTCAGCTGACACCTGACTTTGCCCCCTGCCACTCACTGGCTCAATATTTTGGAAAGAGGCGAGTAGCCCATACTCCCTCAAAGATTCGGTGGTCACAAGTCCTTCCACCTTCAGCTCTTCCTCCGAGAGCCCCTCGTAGAAGTTTGACCTCCTTATCATCTCCGCACAGCGAGGCGTCCGCGGGACGGCTTCTGCAAAATCCAAACACGAGTGTTAGAGATCCTCCCGGAAGGCAGACCAAACTTAAAGAAACAAAGTTAAAGAAGAGAGGAAGGAGCACTTACCAGGAACTTTGAAGTCCAAAGATAGAGCTGGCACCCTCTTCAATGGGAAGCCAGTCGTCAGGAACCAGTACTCCCGGAGATCTGGAACCCTCGCGGTATGACATGTGGGGCACATCACGTCCGGATATCTCTCCAGCCTATAAAACCCTACCTTGTCTGCATGACCTCTCATGGGCTGAGACTTCAGCCCATAGAAGTATAGCACCTCCTCCGGGGTAGGGCCCTCCAGGTTCCTAGATTTGCAAAAGATGTACCACCCCGCTAGAAGCTTGTAGCTGGGGGGAATCAACTGGAAGGGGGCAATCCCCGCCTTCACGCAGAAGTTGGCAAAATAACTTCTTAGGGGCAAATGTGCCCCACACACTATGTGTGCCCAGCTCCAGGCACCAAAACCTTCGTGACTCTGGCTGGCAGATTCACCCAGCACCGACAGACGGTGCCACATCAGGCCCGGGATGTTCTTCAGGCCCGCTTCTGAGGAATACAGCTCCAGCATGCCGTAGTTCCTGAACAGGTTCGGCTTCTGGTCCATCTCCCAGATGGAACTGTTGATGATCGGTGGGCTAGCCGTGGCCACCTTAGCTTTTGTTTTCTCCTTTGCGCCGGCAACAGGGGAACCCTGCTCCTGGGCAGATTCAGCCTCTACCGCAGCGATGACTTGTTCCTTTGAGGTGTTCGTCACTAAGCAAAAGAAACAAAGAAGAGAACACTCCAAGCAGTCAGCACCCTTGTCATACCCTAACGGCATTACAGGCGTCGGGGAGACCCTCCCCGAAAACTGCTTGGAGAGGCTCCCACCGAGCTTGCCGAGGGGTTGGCATCATGCCACCCGGATGACAGCAAGGAACCAGATTCAAACTTCGAGCCTAAGCCCGCCGAGAGAAATGTTTTCCCAGGGAAAGACACCCTAAAGGCGTACACGCTTATGCCCTAAAATAATAAACCAGGACAGCACAAGCAGATGAAAAACACCTTTCCAAAAGCAAATCGGCAAAGCATGCAAAGAAATGACTTATCGACTCACATCAATCGCATGCCTATAAAAGCCCTATTCACACATGCATATAGACGACACCGGCAGAAAACTCAACCCTAACAACTACCAACAATCTAAGATTTGGAAGGAAAGAGCAAAGTAAAAATACTTACTGGTGTTCGGGTAGTTGAAGTTTGAAGGAGTAACCGGGTCACTGCACCGCACGATCATGTGAAGTAAAGGCTGCAAAGACAAACGACGATTCAAACCCAGAACTTCGGCGAACAAACCCACTGCCAAATCGAAAGAAAAGTTTCTAGATTCCTTACCAAAAGAAGTGGCAAATTCGAAGGAAAGGAAGCTTGGAAGCTTGAGAGTTCGAAGATTTGGGAATCTGAAAATCTGAAAGATCGAGAATTTGAAAGCGTAAAGAGGAAGAAAGGTCCGTTCCCTCGTTTTTATAGCAGGAACGAAGTCCTTTCGAATTCTACAAATGGACGGTCCTGATCTTCCCATACCGCATGCATCAGATCCGACGGCTGGAGATGAAGCGCCGGTCCCATTTATGACTCCTCGGATGGGAATAAAGTATTTATTTCCCATCATTATACCATCTCGGGCCCGGTGTACCATTAAATACCGTCAAATCACTACTCAGACACTTGACGCACGCATACTCAGCCAGTCGCCTCACGCACACGTCTTGGTCACAGAGCCATTCCCGGCATGACGCGTGGCCCTTGCCACACTTGAGTACTTGAGTTCAAACAGAAGAAATTTCCTTGCTTTTTCATACTAACACTCAGGCGGGAAAAAGGAACCCTTCCGGGAACACAGGAGGTGACCCCTCGCCTAATCTAGAAACTAGAATACCCGGAGGGCTGTACAAGCTCCCGGACCTCTCAAGCTCCGTGACCTTGGGGGGTAAATGTTATCCAGATTTCTGGACAGAGTTTAGATGGATAGCCTCGGGGAAGGAGAATCATCAACATCCTTCACGAAGGGTGACCAGGAGTCGCGGATGCAAAGAAAGGCTTCGCCTCTCCCGTTTAGCGTCTAGCACCTTCTTTCAAGCAGCCACGACCCGGAAGCTCATCAACTCTCCCGGACTCCCGAAGGAATATCCTTCGGGGAAGATCCTTCCAGGAGAAGCACTTCAGGTTACCTTCGCAGATGCAGTTCCGTGCCTCGCACGGAAGAAGACCAAGCGGTCGAGTCACGAAGGAGGTATGGTTGAAATGATTTTCACCTGACACAGGATCTCGCCTGACAGGTCGAGGCCGCACACATCCCAGCACGCCTAAAAGTGCCTTTTCGCCTACTGTTCCGCTGACAGCCTGGAAAAGACAGCTGCCTTTTGACACTCCCCATATTTTCATGTAATTATACATACGTAGAGCCTTGTAGCCATGCTACTACGGTAATTGTATTCCTTATTTATGGCTGGTGTAATTAAGACTCATGGGGGCAGAGTAGAACCCTGATCCAAAACCCTAGCTATAAAGACCTCCTCATTTTACGAGAGGAGGGGGCGAGGAAAATTATAGAGCAAGAACTCTGCCAAAAAATCTCTCGAGCTTCATCTTCTTCAAGAGAACCCGAGAGAAACATTGTGATTTGGTGAGGGTCTTATACACCAGCCGTTTTACTGTAATTCTTGACAAGTATAATAACATCGACTCGTGGACTAGGGCTCGTTAACGCCTGAACCACGTAAAAAACCTGTTTGTTTATTTATATTTCTGCACTTCTACAGTTCTTATCTTTTTATTATTTTGTTTGTATTCGTTTCCGAAAAACTCGGTAAACATTATGCTTAATATATGTGTGTATATCTGTGATTATTATTCTATGTTATGCATGTTTGTGAGTGAATGGCAAAGGTTGGGAACGGCGAAGGCCGTGAACGGTAAGAAGCCGGGTACGGTAAAGGGTCAGGATCGACGTTAAGCACACCGAGTGCAGGCCGCTAGGGCGAGACCCTCCTAGGGTGTTGTATCCACCCGCCTGGTAAAGCGCCTGGGACGGCGTAGGCCACTATGTATTTAGCCTGTTGGCTATTTTGCTGTATATTGTGGAATGTTATGTTATATGTTGAGTTTTCTTGCTGGGCTTCGGCTCATGAGTGCTCTATGGTGCACGTAAGGGCAAAGGGAAGGTCGACCAACCATGAGTACGGAGATCGTGGAGCGATGGGTACATGTTCGACCTACCTGACTGCCATGACCAGGGTTATTTTGGGAAATGTACTGTAATGAACTGCTTTGTCACTTAGGTCGACCGTAATTATATTTTTAAGTTGTAATATATTTTCTGAACAGTAATTTGGGATCCCAACTTATATAATTTTTTTATGATTTCAATGAATGTCTAAATTTTTATAATTAATGTTGTTAAACGGGTTCTATTTCAATTTAGTCACACATTTATCCTAAAACCTCAATTACCGAGCTAATGACACATTTTTAACTCACATAGTAACGACTCTAAGGAAGTAGGGCGTCCCACCAACCATCTCGAGCCTCTGTGAACCAAACCACCACCACGAGGTTCATCTCATCACGGGCTTCAAAACCTAGTGACCCATTCCTTAAATCACCATCGTTGGGTGGTGGTGTCATCATGCACCACCATAGACCACTGTGGTGCTCCGTCCATGGGTGATTAAGGGGGATTCCGAAGTTTGTTTCGAGCTCTAGAGGCCACCAACGAACTCAGTTGTTCTCTTGAATATATTGGTATAATCTTTAAGTGAGTTTATAATTATTTGGTGATTTTATTTTTATATTTAATTGTGATTTAAGGAATTTAAATGCAATTAGGAATTTTATGTTATATTTATGAGTTGATAAATACAATGAAATATCTGCTAGCTGTTCTAGGATTATCATTTGTGCTAATTGCCGGTTTTTGATTTTGGGTTTATCCAATTTGCAGCTGTTACACTACCATTTTTTTTAAGAAAACTTGTGAAATCTTTTACGAAGTTTAATTTCATAAGAATTATAAGTAACTGAGTCGTTAATTATTATAAATGATTACTAATGGTTAGCAATTCAAAGTATGAGCACAAGACTTGAGAATTTTATATCAAGAATACTAGAAGTCCAATAAGTAAATTAGGAATGTGATCAAATATTTTAATATTAACGTGATTAAAAGTATTATTATTTCTATGATAAAGCGATGATATGAGTAAAATTATTTCTTTAGTTAGTTTTATCAACTGAATAATTTTATGTGCTCTTTAATATGGTTGAGATATAGATTTTAATATGGATTGTCTGGTTGTATGATTTGAGTTCTGAGATGCCCCAGTGAATGAAAATGAGTGAGTTTGTGGTTATGCTTGCATTTTTTCATGTGTTTGAGAATGATTGACTTTATGTTTATGCCATTATCTGAGTATATAGTCATGAGTGCTTGGTCATGAATTAATTATGCTTCTCTGTGATTGTGGACAATTGATATGACTAAGAATATTCTGTGATTTGTTATGTTGTAAGTCAACCTTAGATTTACGTGGCTACAACATAAAATAACTTGTGATATGTATGTTAGTTAATAGGACACAAGCACAAGTATACACGATTGTTGTAGAAGGTCTATGTAAGAGACCATTATCCTAGCGGATGCTCGATGTGAACACAAATTCCAACTTAGCTTATGGATGTGTTAGTATGTGGTCGGTACGCTTTAATGCCAACTCTATAGTGACTGACAATGCTTACGACCTGCACAGAGTTATATACCGGTTAGAGACCAGGAAATATACCAGTTAAAGTCTGGGTAATATACTGGTTAGAGTTAAGGAAGTATGCGGGTTAGAGTCTTGGAAATATATCGGTTAGAGTCCAGGAAATATACCAGTTAATGTCCGGGTAATATACAGATTAGAGTCCGGGAAATATACCAGTTAAAAACCGAGTGATATACTGGTTACAGTCCGGATTGATTGAATAGAGAGATGGGCATATCCTCTAGAGTGGCATAGATTACTCGATAAATGTCACTTATTCGGTGACATTTATGGGAAGGTCACAGTGGAATTTATTAGACTAGTGTAAGGATGCTTACACCCGTAGCCGCGCATTACTCATGTAATTATTAAGGCTGTTCATATTGGTATGTTTGTGTCTATGGATAGTATCTCTAATATACCTTAATTATGGAATTTATGAGTCAGGGACTTTTTTGAATGTTCAGTCTAAAACTTCGGAATAGACTCGTTTATATGATATTATATTATTGGCTATTGATTAAGTGAGCTAAACTGCTATTGCATTACTCTGATAAAAGCGTGATATGAATTTTGAGAAATTTTCTAGTTATGGTTGACAGATGTGAAAAGCCAAGATAAATTGTTAGGTAAACCGGAATTAGCCTGATGTGCCAAGATTTATCCTTCAGGATCTAAGTATGTCCTAGGGTTGGGAATAATTTGTTTGGGAGTATATATAGTTTATGAGTTTCTACTAGTTGACCTTGTGGTATTTTTATCCCAACAACTAAGAGGACATCTAATGTTATTGCTCGATATGATTAAGCATGGATGTCAGTTAATGCGCTTCGATATGAGTTATGATAGGTGGGATAACTTAAGAGCTTTAAGTAAATTTTTATGAGGTGTACTAAAGGTAAGGCTAGTATGAGTCTAGGGATAGAGTAAATGAACTGATCATTTAAGCATAGCCTTATGATAAGCATGTTGAACATATTATGAAGTCTCCGTGAGGCTATAATGAGATGATCATATACAAATTGATGTTAATATTGAAGTTATTATGAACTCATGTCTATGTCATATGAGTTCTTTGATTTACTCGTTATGATTTGTCAAAATAATTAGGCAGAAAACTTTTGTTTTGAGAACTCATTGATATAAATGGTTGGGGACATAATATACAAATATGAAATCAATACATTTTCGAGAAAAAATGAATAATGGTTCTCTTAAGAGTTGGCTTTTGGAACTGAAAGATTATTCAATTCAAATTCATAAATAAGCTTATGAATTAACCTTCATTAGTAAGGTTAATGGTACTTAGCGAAACAATATATAATTAAAGATGTTAAACAGTAATTAATTCATACTTTAATTATGAACCATTAATAAAAGATTAAATTGTATGTAGTGATTAAATCGATGCACACTTTTTATACTAAAAAGTACTCAATAAATAAATATCTACAATTATAAGAGTGCAATTTCATATTTTTAGTTGAATAATATTGATATTAATAAATTAAGGTTATTATATTGAATACTTTTAATTAATAATTTAAATTTATTGGAGCTTGAAATTATAGGTCGATAGGTCCTCGAGATGACTCTATCAACACTATTCAAGATAAGAGTTGAAATTGAGAAAAATTAGGAAAATAACATATTTGGTAGAAATTTGATCTTCAGGGTCAAATATGTAATTGAGACAATTAATTAATTAATATATTATTTTTCGAAATTAATAAATTAATTAATATCATTTTTAAAAATTAGTTTGAAATAAAATAGGCATTTTCTAAAATGGCATTTAAATAATTTTGAATTAATTTGTTTTATTTATTTAAATAAAGTTAAAATATATCTATGATTATTTAGATTGGATTTGAATTTGAAATGATATTTATTCTTTAATTAATTTGACAAGATAAGTTATCAGAATTAGATATTTTTAAATAAATAATAATTAAAAGAAAGTAGTTGGAACAAATCCCTGAAATCAGGGATGTGTTACATGCCAACTACAGTACTATAGTGCATGCATTGTAGTTGGCGTGCAACAAAGTCCACGATTGAATCTTGGATATTTCTTTTATTTATTTAATAACTTATATATAATTTGAATTTTGAATTTAATTAATTCTTTTATAAATCTATCTGTAGCATCCCAAATTTGCAAATAAGGCTTAGTGCATTGATTAGCGTGCCTGGAGGGCAATAAATGGTTTATTTTATTAATGTGTGAATTTGATGAGTATGTGATTAGAAATGCATGTTTAGGTGAATTAAATATGCATGTGGGCTCCATTTGGTTATTAGGGGCATGTTTATAATTTTAGCTTGTTGAGGGCCTAAATGCAATATTTGTGTATATTGTGATCTTTACCACGTGTAAGTGGTGATATATTTGTGATGCACAATCCGAGATAGTCCTAGGCAGCAGTTTAGCTAGAAAGTCACAACGGGGTCGAATACTCGGCTCGGGAGGAGTATAAGGGTATTTTGGGAATATTATATGTGGTCGGGAATTATTGAGTAACAGGTAGTAATTTAGTAATGATTGATACATGTTGGGATTAAACGGAGATTTAAAGAAATACTCGGGGACTTAACGGGATTTAGTAAATAACTAAATTTCCCTTGGGATTACTTAAGGGTTAAGGATAGGTTTAAGGGGCAAAAGAGGTAATTTGGCCTTAAGGGTGGATAGACTTAGCTGAGGTGAAATCCTTCACGTCTCACTTAGGCATATACCTGAATTTTCTGTTGGAAGTCTAGAGAAAACCAGAAGTTAGGAAAGAAAGGAGAAGAAGAGCTGATCTTCTTTGGGGTCAAGGAAGGAACTTAAGGCTAGAGCTTGGGAGGCTTGTAACTTGGAACTTAGGGGAATAATTAGAGACTTAATTAGGTTCAAAGGTAAGCTTTAAAACTTCGTGATCAATTGAATTCTGCTGAGTTTTGGTTAGAAATACAAGTTTATGCGTATGAGTTAAGTTGTGAATTACTCTTGGTTGTTTGGGTCTGTGTTGGGATTAGTTTCTGTTGGGTAATGCTGTTGGGAACATAGTAGAACTATTGTGATGATTAAAATGAGTTGTGGGATTGATTGTGGGTTAAATTGGCTGGGTTTTGGTTGTGAAAATGGGGCATTTTTCTAGGTTCAAAGGGTCGGCCCGCGACATTGTTCTTGGTGAGCCGCGACCCTCCAAAGCTGAAGGGAGGCCAGGATGAAGGGCGGGCCGCGGCACCCCTTTGGTTGGGTCGCGGCGCGCATTTGCAGAACGGGGAGGCTGGGCCTCTGGTTGAGGCGGGCCGTGGCACAGGGCCTTAGGCCACGACACTTAGTGCGATATTGGACCCCGAGGAGGTTTTTGGCTCGGGAATCCAAAAGTTAAGGCTCGGGATAGATTTTATCACCCGGATTAATAGAATTCAAGGTCCCGGAGACAAGAATTATAACCCAAAGCTATTTAATGGATTAGAACTTGATGGATGAATGTTGTTGATACGTTGTGACTAGGTTTTCAGTGAAGCTCAGATTATGGGACTGTGCTCAGGATATCAGTGTTCAGGAAGCTCGGGACACAGGTAAGAAAACTATTGTACCCGTAGAGCAGGGCATGGCCCTATAGTTTGTATTGCAAGGCACGACCCGGTGTAATTGTGTTGTAGGGCGTAGCCCTATTGATTATGTTTGTATTTGTTAAATTTATGCTATGTGTTGCATATCTGTAAATGAACGGCAAGGGCCGGGAACAGCGTAGGCCGAGAATGGCAGGGAGCCGGGTTATGGAAAGGGGCCAGGAGCGACGTTAAGCACGTGGATTGCAAGGCTGAGTACGGAAAAGGGCCAGGAGCGGCGTTAAGCACGCGGAGTGCAAGTCGCTAGGGTGAGACCCTTCTCGGATGCCTGAGGCATCCTCACGGTGTAGATCGCGAACCCAGGGCCTGGTAAAGCGCCTGGGATGGCATGGCCATTATGTGTTTAGCCTGTTAGCTGCTTTATTATATGCTGATTGATAGTTA
Source organism: Humulus lupulus (assembly GCF_963169125.1). Taxonomy (NCBI): domain Eukaryota; kingdom Viridiplantae; phylum Streptophyta; class Magnoliopsida; order Rosales; family Cannabaceae; genus Humulus; species Humulus lupulus. Next base: position 159,475,463 of record NC_084802.1, on the reverse strand, counting down.
TGCATATGTTGATTGCTTGTGTGGAGTTTTCTTACTGGGCTTTGGCTCACGGGTGCTCTATGGCGCAGGTAAGGGCAAGGGAAAGGTCGATCAACCATGAAAACAAAGAGCGTGAAGCGATGTGTACATGTTCGGCCTACCTGGCTGTCACGGCCAGGGTTATTTTTGGGAGATGCTATGTATAAGTCAGAATTTTATCGTTTAGTCGACTTTAATCATATTTTTGAGTTTTAAATATTTCTAAACAGCATTTTGGGATCCCAAATGTATAACACTTTATAATTTGAAAATTATAATTTTCAATGAATGATTACATTTTCAAATTATATGAATTTTATTACAGTTTAGCTACACTTTTAACCTAAAATTTCTATTAGCGAGTTAATTGCACGTTTCAAAACTCACTTAGTAACGACTCTAAGGAAGTAGGGTGTTAAACTATTAGATATAAGTTTTTTCACAATACATGCTTAACAGAGAAAAGATTCTAGATAATTCTAAGTATTTTACATAGAGAGAAAAATATATCGTATTATTTTTCCCTGTCCCTAAAAGCTGTCTCAAACCTTTTTTTCCAAGATCTCATGAGTTGAGTAGATCTTGCGAATCAGAAATTTTTCCACCATTACTCTACGTTCCCACACACGTCTTGAGGTATAGAGATACATCTTGGAGGATCTTGGTCTGAGTATTCAAAAAGTTGCTTTGGATTGGATGTTCACTGGAGCTACTAAAAGATAGCATGGAATTTTGATTGTTCTACAACTGGTAAATCCTCATCTTTTTCATTGTCATTGATTAATATATTGCATATTAATGGATCTGATATTTAAAGATTGTTTAAATAAATATTTTGGAAATCTCTGGGCCCACCACCTTGTGCTTTCCGCTACGCATATGGTAAACCAGTTACCAATAATTGGTACTAGAGAAATCATTAATCTCTGTAAACATTAATTGCTTGTGGGTATAATATGCATTCTTATATTACTCTAATATGTGATGAATGGATGGATGTTTATTTTGATGAATGTTTGTTCTTAAGAGTTGTTAATTATAAGGTGTTTTGGGTGTTTGAATTGTTCTTATTTTTTGCTAGATCAATAAAATTGTAAGCCATATGGTGCATAGGATTTTTTGCATTTAAAATTATTGGTAAAAGTGTAAATCCAGCATCGAGCCCCTAGGTGCCTTCTTAGGACTTGCTGCCCAGGCGCACCCAAGTACCTGTCTCGGCCTTGCACGCCCCTCGTGCCCCTATGCTCCTCCTACCCAGACGCACCCGCACGCCTACTCACCTAGCCGCACTCCTGCTTGCCTCTTGCGCGCACTTGTTGCCTTGTGTGCCAAGTCGCGTCCCTGTTGCCTTGTTGCTCCCTTGCCTTTGCGACTTGGTGTGATGGTGGCTCTTTTGAGCCTCTCCACCAAACTAAGCCCCAAATTTCAAATCCTAATCACTTGGCTCCTTACCCGAGCCCTAGGGTGGTTGGTGGTTTCCTTGAATTTGTGGGCTTGGCCCAATAATGTTAATTGGAATTTTAAAGTTCTAATTAAATTTTGAATTAAGTGGCTCAAGTTCAAAATGGACCTAAATGACATATTGGGCTTTAATTAGCCAAGTTCAATATTTTTAAAAGATTGTTTAAAAATTATTGAAGTCATTTATAATTCCAAATTGGGTTTGATGGCATAAAAATAATAGAAGACCCAAAAGATTGAGATAAAGATTCTACATGAAGCCTTGAGTTGTTTTGTATGTTTGTAATTTATTGCAAGTGCTGTAATTTTTTCTAGAAATACCCAAAACACCTAGCTCACATTTATTTATTTATTTAAATGTTTGAATGTATTAAATGTGTTTCATAACATTGTCATGCATTATAACATGCTATACATATTACCCACACAATATCTAATTAGATCATGCATCTCATATCGAGTAGAAACATATTTTGATTAAGAACGTCCTATTTGATTATATGCATTTAATGAATCATATAATTAATCTAGAACAAAACGGTAAATTGATTTTAAGTGTTAATTTCAAGACCTATTTGATAATTAATTTTATTAGATAGACAAATTACATTCTTAATAATTATAATATTTATTGACTAGATAGTTTAAGGACCTATTTAGTAGTTTGATTAAATTTTGTTTAATGATTAAATGCTTAATGAGATTAGTAATTATTAGAATATCATTTAGTAATTAATTTGATTAATTAAAAAGCATAGGATGTTTTGAGAAAACACATATTATAAAATTGTGAGTGAGAGCAGGAGTCATAAGAATAACTCCTATGGTATCCATTATTAGTTAACACCAATGTTTCATGGAATGGGCCTTGAGGCGCCTTTTTTTGTGTCCCCCTAAGGAAGGTTTCTGATTGTGTTATTATTTAAGGTTAACTTCTTTAAAGAATAGGATTGAATGATTTATTTCAAGTTTGATTGACCCTAAGACACACTCTTGAGTTAAGTCATTAATAAAAAATAATGGGTTACACTCACAAAGGTTAACTAGGCTTTCGAACGAACTAGTTAATCTTGATCAAACTAGCGGTTGTTCGTGAGTCAAAAGAGAAAATTGTTGATTTTAAGTTTTCACTTATGGATTTGAGAATTGTCTCAAAATTAATTTGAGATTAGTCTGGCCTACCCTAAGGTTGGCCCATTAATTTTCAAATTAATTTATCTTAGAATTAGTAATAATTATTTTTATGTGTTATTTAAATTTGTTGCATTCATGCATCATATTTACTATTCCAAAAACTTACTGATATTCATTTTATGATATTATTTATTTATTTAAGCAATCATGCCATATCCTAAAGATACGCTTGATGTCTTCGTTGAAACTCTCACATTTGATCTTAATGACATTCATTGTTGGTTTTCGGGAATGATGATTATTCTCAAAACTAAAAAGTTAATGAATGCGGTTGTTGAAGAGCCCCCATCAATTCTATCCTTTTCACATGGTTATGAAGAACATGAAAAATATAGTGATTGGAGTAAGTCCAATCATTTGGCTAGTTATTCTTGTTTTATAGCTTGCCAGATGAAATGATAGGAAAATATATACATATTGAGATCGCCTATGAAATATGGCACTCGATCATAGATGAAGCTGAAGAAGTTGCTAACTCTAATCATTTGAAAGAAACAAAGGTAAGTATGATTTACATAAATTTTTTCTGGTGATTATTGTACTCACACATGCCACTAGCTATATTTGTGTTCTTCATCGCAGGTTAAGAATATTTCCACAAAGATGTTAACTGTGCCCCATATGCTGGATAGAGATGGAGCTTGATTTTAGTTTTATTTGGAGTTTTAATTTTGTTATGAACAATTTAAAATTTTTAGTTTGTTCTTATTTTAGAGACTTTAGATTTCTATTTAGAACAAGAAAACTAATGTTTTACATTTTTTTTAGTTTATGATTAGTAATGTGATTATTAATTGGGAACTTTATTATTTCTATGTTGCATGAACAAGGTTTTGATATTTCTATCTGTTGACCACCTTTTTCGCTATCAACGTTATAAAAGAGGATAAAGAAATAGCTATATGAACACATAGTTTTACGTGGTTCAAGTTATAAAAGAACCCTAGTCCACGAGTCTTTAGTATTATGGAGATTGCAAGCTTGTGGTTACAAGCTTCTACAGTGCCTTCTCAGGCAACATTTAGATTGCTCTAAGCACAAATATTTTTCTCAACAAAAAACCGAACCCTTTACAATGAGACTCCCAACCCTATTTATAGGGGTTGGGGACATTAATATTAATCACAAACCATTAATACAAATTATTCTCCTAAATGGGGAATTAATACACATCAATGCATTGGGACGCATTGAATAAAGGCCACCCAAGCGAGATTTGCAGGGCCCACTGCAGAAAGGTAATCACTTTACGGGGAACATGCCCCTGGGATTGTTAGGGCATGCTATACATACTTCCATGTCAGGCAGCATAGTGGGAGTGAAAATTGTCGAGTCGTATCGTCGGCAATGTTGCAGGCAGATTGCTTAAAAAGGTTCTCAGGTATTCCTGAGGCAGCTAATCTGCATTGGCTGACATCTGGCCTATCCCTAAGATTCTGAGGACTAGATCCTTGGCCTAGAATATAGCTGGAGGCAAGGAGACTACCAAGCATCCTCGAGAGGTGGCCTTACGAAGACATTCATATCTCTCGGAACATGGCCCAGGAAAGAGGTTGACGTCTTCCTACTACCCGAGGAGGGTGAATTCCAACTGTTGGATCAATCCCCCAAGGACATATCTCTCTGAGAGTTTGTCTCATGGAGAAGAGGCACGTGTCTTTGGGTGAAAACATGGACAACATGTGCCCCCTAAGTCTCTACCTGTCCTCAGACAGTGGAGACTTAAATTTGATGAAGACTTTAAAAGGTTCTCGATAGGAAACACTTGAACTTTCACTGATGTCACCACGAGGTTTCCTTCCACATGCCTTAACCCCATTGTTGGGCCCATCAATCTGTGCAATTAATGCAATGTCAATTCCATAGCCCGAAACGTCTTTGCTGTACACTAGGCGCCCTTTCAGTTTACATTCTAGAGCGTTCTTTTCCAATGCCAATGATCACGATTCGCACCGCTCCAATTTTAGGCCCTTGGATCGTCCTCGAGTATCCAATTCCTAGGTGATCCAACGATTGGGGTGACTTCACTTTACCCCCAAGCATTGGGTCTATAAAAGATCGAGGATCAGATTCCCCAACATAACTTTAGCTTATTTCAAATATTTTGTGCCTTCAAACTCTTCAAACTATCCAAAACCCTTCTACGACATTGCCTTCCTTCCACTTTCTTCTATCATTCTGGACGATTGGGATGAGGCTTCATACTTTCGGGTGAACAACCAATTGTTCTTCAAAGTTCGCACTCGCTTCAACATAATCTGGTGTTTTATTTCGAGTAAGTACCCCCAAACTATGAATTCCCATTTTCATGCGTATTTGAGTTTAGGATGCATGCTTAGAAGTTGTTTTTACACCTTTCGGAGGTCGTCTTTGCCTTATTTATGACCATAAATGGCCTAATTGGCCCATTTAACCAATATGTAGTGTTTTGGGACTTTGTTCTTCCGGACGTTTTTCTTGGCCGGAATCTAGAAAATTTCCAGATTCCGGTGGTGTTCACATCTCCGATGGTGTTCATCTTTTCTGGTGGTGCCTCTAGTGCCAAGTACTTGGATTTGAGGACATCCTAGAACCACTAGACTACATTTTCTTTCCATTTCTTCATCCCCGAGCTATTGTCTTAGGGGCTCTCGTTTTGATCCAACCTCATTCGGGTCAAGGCGCTAACTGCTTGGTGTTTGTGTTTAGATGTCCGAGGAGCTTCACCAGCTCCAGCAACAAGGATTCTATGCATTCGATGACGAAATCCTCCAGATGGCCCAGGAGGAGGAACAACGCCTCGAGAAGGAGAAACATGCAGCTGGTAGTAGTCAGGTCCTCACCGTTCGGGAGAATCCAGAGCCGGTGGCTGAGAGGCCCCGCGGGGCTGGGCTCTCCGATGAAGAGGCCAACATTAGTCTGATGTTGTCAGACACCCTATATCCCAACATCATATTCGAAGCTGATGATGTTCCAAGCAAGCTTCGGCATCGGGGGGCCCTGAATAAAATAATCGCCAACTACGGGGTGGACGATAGCGATATACTGGTGCACCTGGCCCAGGAGGATGAGAGGGCGCACGAAAGCATCCACAGACTCGGGCCTTGGAGCGCCTCACACCTCCATGTGGGAGTAGCACTACCGCTACACCAGTACTATGTCACTTCCTCAAGTACATCGGCATAGCCCCGTTCCAACTGTTGCCGAACGGCTACCGAGTGTTGGCTAGACTCTACGTCCTCTACAAAAGCAAGGACTGGCCTACTCCTTCTTCTACCGAAATACTGTATATCTACAATTTTTGGCAATGCTCGAAGAGAGGGGAGAAGGGAGGGTACTACACCCTGATGAAATACACAAGTTCTGGGAAAAAGAGGTATAAAGCTCCGTTCGGCAACGAAAATCACGCTCAGGTCATTAAAGATCAATTCTTTTGGGCGGACGGCTTCCCGACGAGGACTAACCTCACCCTACTCTTAGACTTCACCACCGTTGGTAAGTACTGAATCTTCATTAGTTAATCCGAGCCATTATATTTTAGATGACATCCGTCTTTATTTTCTCGATCAGGTCCATATCGCCATACTCCATTTGGGGAGTCTTTCAACAAGAGGCTTCGGGTGATGGACTCTCTCTTCGACGAGGAGTTAGAACTTCCCTGTCTCATCACCGACGCCCATCTTCGACAATGTGGGCTGCTGTAGGCAGGGCAAAGTGTGAATCCCGTGGTTCTCACCCCTTTCCAAGACTCAAAGAGGTCTCAGATAGAAGCGAAGATGCACATGGACTTCATGGCGGCCAAAGCACTCCAGCGGTATTCGCAGCGCCTTCGCGAGGAGCGCAAAGAGAGCGTTCTTGCCATCAAAGCTATTGAGGAGGCGCAAGAGGATGCGGAGCTGGAAGTGGGGATCAAATCATCCTCCGCCCACCAAGGTAAATATCTGGTCCTTCTCCACCATGGTAGGCGTGTAAGGGAGGGAATTAGTCCCGACCATATCTTAGTCTCTCCCTCCCTTCTCGAGTGCGGCCAAATTTCAGAGCGTCGTTGGTCTGCGGAGGAGTATCAAGATTACCATGACCTTATCGACATATTCCTTGACAACCCAAAGAGGAGAATGCATTGTCCCGGCTTTATACCTCTCGACGAATCAACGACCATGAATGCGTCTTGGTTTTGTCAGTATGAGACCAACTTGACGCAAAAGATGGGTCGTCTTGTACGTGATTTTGCTAGTACCCTCCTTCACTCTGAGGAGCCTGACCGTGGTGGGGATCCCGAGGAGTTTTTAACTTTCTTTTTGCATCTATTATCCTGTTATGGTTTTCCTTTTATTTGTCGTGACTGACCAGGGTGTTTCTTTTGCACAAATAGTATGCGCCTTTCTGATTTGGTGCGCGCGAAGCGTCAAAGGGTGCCGACCCCTTCTGAGATCGATCTCCAAATGGTCCTGACAATGGCGCCACCACGCCCTCCATCTATTCTGGAACTCTCAGCCACTGCTCCAATGGCCCCTACCTCGTGCGCAGTAGCCGCCGGAGAGTTCATAGACCTAGAGGGCTCCTCCCCCCGAGATGAGGGGTTCTCAGGGAAAGGCAAAGAGATTCCCCATAATCCCCCTCAAGCTAAAGATCCTCGCCTAGTTATCTTTTGGAGTACTACGATGACGACGGATCTAATATGCACAAGGAAGTCATTGAGTATTATAATGCTCACATCAGCAAGGGCAATGAGAGCGTTCGACTGCTGACCGATTATCTACGGGAGGACTGGCCGAAGGAACCTGTCTCTGCTCCCCGTCATGAAGAACTTGAACCTCTCCTCGCAGGGAGAATAGGAGAGAGAGCCATGCCACTCAGCACAAAGCTCTTGCAGGGATTAACAACGTCCTTGTGCGAAATGACTGCAGGCAGCTTCGCTCGTTGCGGTGGTGACAATGAGGTGGCACTGGTGGCAACTAGCCGACACGCCGCCACAAGGGTAAGTCTTTGGTTTCTTTTTGATCTCGATGAATGTTTGCTTTTTATTTTTCTTTTCTTTCGCTGATCCATCACCCTGAATTCATAGGTTGCTGCTCTAAACCAGCGACTCGGGGACCTGGTGTTGACGCGGTCTCTTGAGCTGAAGAAGACTCAGGAGGAGATGGCTCGCATCTAGGCAGAACTTGCTCAAGCCAAAGAGACAGCAGTTCCTCTGGAGGAACATTCTCGGCTCTAGAAAGAGGTGGAGGACACCAGGGGCAGCGTTCACGAGGTGGAGGATCAACTGGTTGTGGAGAGGTCAAAACTGTCCGCTTAAGAGGAGACATCCGCCAAGCTGTTAGAAGATGCCGCGACCCGGACACAAGGGGTAGAAAAGGAGCTGGCCTGAATCCGTGAGGAGTTTTGGATAAGCCAGACGAAACTTGAAGCCCGCGTTGGTGAGTTTGAAAGAACCAACAGAAACCTATCCAAGGACCTCGATGTAATGGTTGAGGACATGCTCTATATCGCGTGGCAAAACAACAAAGACATGGACCTGTCCTTCATAGAGGATCCCGATATGAGGACAAAACTCGAATCGCGTCTCAATGCAGACACTGCTCGTGAGGCTCAAGAGATAGAGGCCTCGACGGCAGGCCGAATTCCCGAAGACAACCCCGTGGTCAAGTGGGTGACAGAGGTGCCATTAGGCAAAGGCCCCCAGTAACCCGAGTACGATCAAGCCTGCATGCCACAACTTTTAGGGGTACAAACATACATTTTAATGCTCGAGCCCCCGAGCACTCTTGTATCTTTTTTGTTTAACCATGTATCTTTTCTTTTGCTTGATTTGGTTCTTTGAATTTGGCATAACCTAATCTGGCACGCGAATAAGCAGTCAAACCATTTTAAACACTTGGTTCCATAAATTCAACGTAACATGAATGTCATGAGAACAAGAAATCAAATCATTTCAAACATGGTTCTATAAATTCAAACATAACACAAATGTCATGAGAACAAGAACTCAAATCATTTTAAACATGGTTCTATAAATTCAAACGTAACACGAATGTCACTAGAACAAGAACTCAAATTATTTTAAACATGGTTCTATAAATTCAAACATAACATGAATGTCATGAGAACAATAATTCAAATTATTTTAAACATGGTTCTATAAATTTAAGCGTAATACGAATGTCACGAGAACAAGAACTCAAGCATAAATTCTATAAACCTAGTTTTCGCGTTTAGTCTCTCGTAGGCCCATAGTCCTAGAAGTGACTTTGACGCGAAATTTATTGTAGGTCTTTACTTGTTTTCTTTATGCCCTTACACCCCAAAGATTCGGGCTTTCAGGGGTTCTGGTATGTGGAAACATCTGCCCCCCATGTATACACTACTCGAGAGGTCGGGGTTTCAGCACTTCTTCCCGAGTGCAGACCTACCTTCTAAGCTATCTTCTCGGGAGATGGTATTAACGAGATGCCTAGGCGTAGACCGCCTAGGTGTTCGTTTATACTGCACAGATCAGAATTTGGTTATTACTCTCTGGGTGCGCACTGTCCTCAGGAGGTAACCAAAGTTCCTGCCTGCTACTGGCTTTTCTAAATATTGGATATAGTGATCTAAGGGTTCTTTTCTCGTTGACTAGCTATGCTTCCCGTATCACGGATTTCCCGGGGCCAAGTATGGGTACTGGCCCTCCGTTCATATTTCGAGATCAATAGATTTGGTCAGAGCTCCTCGGGCCCTGTGTCCGCGGGAGATGACTGGTCTATTCTCGCACTACTTGGATCATCTAGCCCTTAGGTGCTAAGCTTAGTTCTTCCTAGAACGGGCTACCTTCTAGGTTAGACTTGGTTAGTTTCCTGAGACTTTCTATTTTTCGGATGGCAACACTAGGCCTACTCCTGTTGGTTAGATACAAGTTTAGTTTCCTAGGTTGTCCCTTGCAAGGTGTAGTGCTACCCTAACCTCATGCCCCCAAGTGATCGGAGATTGGTCTGCGGTCACTTGTTCGGACGCAGGCGCTCTTAACACAACATTAATAAAAATACAACAGAAACTAAAGAAAAAGACAAAAGTGTGGAGGCTCAAAACTTCGCTCTTATGAAAGGTCCAAAACACGTGCAAAGGTCCCATAACTGCTTAAGTATGTACATGTGCTTACGCCCCCATATGTGTATTGATAAACCTTGCCGAATGAAACTCTGGCAGGTGAGCCGTATAGGACCCCTGTCGCGTGCCTTGCGCCACGTATAGGCCAGCGCCTCACGTGCCCGCAGCTGCCAGGCGGCCTCGCGCCTCGCCCAGGCCAGCGCCTTGCGCGCTCGCAGCTGCCCAGGTGGCCTCGCGCCTCGCCTAGGCCAGCGCCTTGCCCAGGCCAGCGCCTCGCCCAGGCCAGCGCCTCACGCGCCTCGCCCAGGTCAGCGCCTTGCACGCCCGCAGCTGGCCAGGCGGCCTCGCACCTCGCCCAGGCAAGCGCCTAGGGCACCCGTAGCTGCCTAGGTAGCCTCACGCCTTGCCCAGGCCAGTGCCTCGCGCCCCCGCAGCTAGCCAGGCGGCTTCGCGCCTCACCCAGGCCAGCGCCTCGTGCGCCCGCAGCTGCCCAGGCGACCTCGCGCCTCGCCCACACCTCGGTCGCACACGCCCATGGCCCAGCAACACGGGCCTCGCGGATGGTGCCTCGCCCACACCTTGGCCGCACGCTCCCATGGCCCAGCAACATGGGCCTTATGAGATGGTGCCTCACCCACACCTCGGCCGCGAGCACCCATGGCTCAGCAACATGGGCCTCGCGAGACGGTGTCTCGCCCACACCTCAGCCGCGCGCACCCATGGCCCAGCAACATGAGCCTTGCGAGACGATGTCTTGCCCACACCTCAGTCGCACGCCCAAAGCATCCCAGGTGTCTTGCACCCTGCACCTCAAGTGGATGTCTCCCATGAAGACCTATCTAGACTCCAGCATTTGGAGGTAAAAACCCAAGTATAATCCAAAAGGGTCATACTAGTACAATCTTGTACGGACTATGACTTTTAAGACCCCGTATGCCTGGTCCACATACTCATGCCAGACAAGTAGTGGGAGTACTAGGAGAGGGGACATGGCCTGAATACTTATAACCAGATGTCAGAGTCGACACCACCACCAGCACCACTAGGCCTGGTGCCACTCCTCTAACATTTGTACAAAATAAGTAGTGGGGACATCCTCACTATGTTTGACCACGTACTGGAGCCAACACCACTACCCCTGAGACCACTCTCCTGACAGTGTACTGGCGTACCATCTTGTCCCCTGGACCACAATGTATCAGGGGCCATTAGAGCCCACTATAAAAGAAACCACACTTCCACATGGAAGAGGGTTGGAAAAAACACTGTAGCACCACACCATAAGAAATACAAGTTCATTTCACCATTTTCTTTTTGCAACTATTCTTTGAGTTCCTGATAAGATCTTTGAATTTTTTCATTGATAAGCTCTATATTTTGATTTTTCTAACTTAACTTCGTTGATGAGTTCTCACCGTCAACAGTTTGGAGCCGTTTGTGGGAAGAATAGGTTGCAAGCACTGTTCTTCCATCGATTCCGATAAGAAAAAGATGTCGCGACGTTCGAAACGGTTGAGAGAGCCACGAGAGGTGGAGGCCCATCTTGACGGAGATCAGCTAAAAGCCTCCATGAGGGATCCTCCTCCACCTGCAAACGTGGAGGGCCCAAAGGAGCCTGAGGTCCATAGAGATGAAAGGGAGGCCTCATCCCTGGCGGCCCCACCTGAGGAGGATCATCCAAGGTCGGCGGCTGCCCCAGGAAGGGGTGCTAGTGAGTTCCGTCCTCCAAGGCCGCCGCAGGTGCCAAACTCTGGTCGGCAGGATCCAGGCCCATCGACGTGCCGGGCTAACAAGCACCCTCAGGTCCACTCTGTGAGCTCGAGTTCTAAGTCTCAATTGTACGAAGATGAGATACGAGAACTTCACGGCAAGAATCAGAGGCTAGAAACCACCCTAGAAAACATGCAAGAGGTGCTAAATGGCCTGTTGCAAGGGATATCAAACGTGACACTCCCTAAGCAGAAAGAGAGAGGCCATGAGGGGGTAGAAACCACCGTCCCAATAGACGATGGAAGGACCGACTCTCCACTAGTAACACCCCCCGGACGAAGCAGCACGAATGTCCCGGACCACCAAAGCAGCTCTAGGGGCTAGAGCCGAAGACCAACGCTGCCCCTCGTAACGATGTCGAGGTCACCTCAAGGAGAACACCCTCAGATTTACGAGAAGAACTCAACAAAAAGAGGGCGGGTAAAAGGACCACACCCCCTATGGTGCTGGGAAGGCAAAGGAAAGGGGGATCCTAACCCATCCACGCTGAGAGACTCCTTGAACAAGAGGAGGCAAGATCTGGACACAGAAATGTGGAGCCTACGAAGCAAAATCATCACTGCCTCCAGAGGTCAAGCCTTTGAGGATGAGTTCGACCATGAGTCGCCCTTCATCAAGGAGATCCAAGCCATCCGACTCCCGGCCAACTTCAAGGAGCCCCATATGACCCCCTATGAAGGAAGCACAGATCCGAAATACCATCTGGATGCATTTAACGACCTGATGAAGCTGAGGGGAATTAGTAGCGCGGCCAGATATCATTGCTTCGCTGTCACATTGAAAGGACCTGCAAACAAATGGTTCAAAAGACTTAGACCAGGGTCCATCAGATCTTGGCAACAGTTTTCAGATGAATTCCTCAAACAACACCACGCCGTGCGAGACTACACGATGCCAGGAACCAGCCTCGCCAACATAAAGCAAGGAGAAAATGAGAGTCTGAAGAGCTACATTCACATGTTTAATATGGAGGCAGCTAAAGTAGGAAGCTTGACCCGTGGAGAGCTGAAAATGGCCATCACAGCCGGAGTGCGCCCGGGAAGCAAGTTATGGGATAACATGCTCAAGAAGGAGGTCACAGACTTGGATGATTTCTACGAGTGAGTGCAAAAATATATTCGCATGGAGGATGGTCACGAAAGCCTCAAAGCTGGAAAAGGCCAGTCGCCACCAAAACCCTCAATCCGAGAAAGCCAAAGTGGTGCAAAGAAGAAGAGGGTCTATGAGGGAATGATAGATGATCGACCTCGGAAGCATCAGCGCTCTGATGAGCGCAGACAGGGTCCCTACACCTTTTATACTGACCTCACCCATGCGAGAGAGCATATTTTCATTACGAACGAAAACCAGGTCCATTTCAGAAGGCCCCCGCCAATGAAAAAAGACCAGTCTAAAAAAGACCCTAGCAAGTATTGCTTGTATCACAAAGATATCGGCTACACCACTGCAGAATGCAACCATTTGAAGGTGGAAATCGAGGAGGTCATCGCAGGGGACATTTGGGCAGATACGTGTGCAAGGAGAACCAAAGGCCAGAAGAAGGAGCATCCTCGCCGCGGGCGCAAGAGGTGGCCCCAGAAGTACAAGGAGAGGTCAGGACCATCTTTGGAGGACCTGGATTCGGAGGCTAATCAAGGAAGGGACGAGATAGATATGTCAGGGAGTACAGACGTAGTCCACCACTGTCCGTCTTAAGTTTGGAGCAATGCCCCCCGAAGAGTTTTAAGGGTGAAAATGACTCAATAACCTTCACTGAGGAAGACGCTCGGGGTGTACACTTCCCCCATAATGAACCCCTAGTGTTGACTATCCAGCTTGCAAACATGAGGGTGCATCGGGTCTTGGTGGATAATGGAAGCTTTGTGGACATCTTATATCGCCCACCTTTGGAGAAGATGGGACTAAACATCTGACACCTAAAGCCTTGCAATACTTCTTTGTATGGATTTACAGGAGATTCGATACAGCCCCTAGGGGCAATCGAGTTAGCCCTCACTATGGGAGAACAACCCAGAAAAACCACCATAACGGCAAACTTTGTTGTGGTAGATTGCGCCTTAGCCTTCAATGCGATATTAGGGAGACCTTCCCTAAGAGAATTGAAGGCGATAACTTCTGTACACCACTTAGCTATGAAATTCCCAATTCTCGGGGGAATAGCATGCATTAAAGGAGAGCAGAAGGAAGCGAGAGAATGCTATAACACATCCCTCTGCACAGCCACAAAGCCATCAGCGCCTATGGCAATGGTTGTGCATGAAGGCGCGAACCCACATGAATTAGAACCACGAGTCACAGAAGAGCTCAGAGCTAAACCGATAGAGGAGTTGGAGGAAGTAATGGTCATGAATGAGCCATTGAGAAAGTTGAAGGTAGGAAAAAACCTTGTAGGTGACATGAAGGAGAAGCTAGTAGAGTTCTTGAAAGCCAACCTCGACGTATTCGCCTGGAGTCACGAGGATATGGTAGGGATAGACCCAGCGGTCATGACATCTGAACATTGACCCAGAAGCAAGGTCGGTGAGGCAGAAAAGGAGAGCGCTGGACCCAGAGAGATATGTGGCCCTAAAAGAGGAAGTTGACAAGTTGAAGGCGAAAAGGTTCATCCGAGAGGCATTTTACCCACTTTGGGTATCAAACCCAGTGCTAGTCCCGAAGCCCAACGAAAAATGGAGGACTTGTGTGGATTTTACCAGCCTCAATAAGGCCTACCCTAAAGACAGCTTCCCGCTTCCTAGGATAGACCAGTTGGTAGACGCCACAGCGGGGCACGAGCTACTTAGCTTCATGGACGCATATTCTGCGTATAACCAAATACCCATGAACCCTGCTGATGAAGAGCACACTTCGTTCATAATAGACAAGGGGTTGTATTGCTATAAAGTGATGCCCTTTGGTTTAAAAAAATGCAGGTGCCACTTATCAAAGGCTGGTGAACAAAATGTTCGCAAATCAAATAGGAAGGAACATGGAAGTGTATGTGGATGATATGTTGGTGAAGACAAAGAAGGCGGGAGAGCTCACCAACGATCTCATGGAAATGTTCAACACCCTTCGAAAGTATAGAATGAAGCTGAATCCACTCAAATGCACCTTCAGAGTTTTGTCAAGAAAGTTCCTTGGTTTCATGGCTAATTCCCGAGGTATCGAGGATAATCTTGAAAAAATCAAGGCCTTGTTGGAAATGAGCCCACCATGAAGCAAAAAAGAGGTGCAATGCTTAACGGGGAGAGTAGCAGCCCTCAATAGGTTTATCTCCAGATCTACTGACAAATGCCTCCCTTTCTTCAACATCCTAAAAGGGAACAAAAAGTTCGCTTGGGATGATGAATGCTAGAATGCCTTCACCAAACGAAAGGAACACCTTGGAAAACCCCCCCTTTTGGCCAAGTCAGAAAAATGGGAGAAGTTGTATTAGTATCTAGCTGTATCAGAGCATGCCATAAGCATCGCCTTGGTCAAGGGGGAAAAGAAGCACCAACAGCCTGTGTACTATGTGAGTAAACTGTTGATAGACGCAGAAACCTGGTACCCAGAAATAGAGAAGTTAACAAATTCCTTGATAGTAGCTTCTCGAAAGTTGAGGCCCTATTTTCATGCTCATGCGATTGAGGTGCTCACAAACACCCCCTGCATCAAGTCTTGCACAAGCCGGAGACTTCGGGAAGGTTGTTAAAATGTTCGATTGAATTGAGTCAGTTAGACATCACTTACACCCCAAGGACCTCAATCAACGGGTAGGTACTTGCATATTTTATAGTCGAGTTTGCATATCGACCCCATGAGGAGGGGGGAATAGAGGAGAATGAACTGGCGCATGAAGGGGAAAGGCACCCTGAAGAATGGAGCCTCCACGTAGATGGGGCATCTAATGAAGGGGGAGCCGGCGCTGGCATAGTGATGACGGGACCTGAAGGGCACAGGATGTATTGTGCCTTGAGATTTAGATTTGAATCTTCCAATAATGAGGCAGAATATGAGGCGCTGTTGGCCGGCCTGCAGCTAGCTAAGGAGTTAAAGGTAGCCCACTTGCATGTCTTTAGTGACTCACAGCTGGTAGTGTTTCATGTGAAGGGCGAATACCATGCTAGGGGTCCGAAAATGGCTGCATACCTCACCAAGGTGAAGGAGTATTTAGATTAGTTCAAAAAAATACACGATAGAACAAATCCCCAGGGAGCAGAACACAAATACCGATGCGCTTGCGAAACTCACCTCCACACGAGACGAAGACACGCTTGAATCCATACCGGTCGAATATCTCCCCAAGCCAAGCATAGCAGAAGAAAGGTTCAACATGGTCAATAGCTCTGAGGAGTCACGGTTTGTACCCATTGTGAGGTACCTAAATGACAGGACCTTGCCTTTGGATAAAAAAGAGGCCCGCAAACTAACTTACAGAGCCACTCAGTACACCCTAGTAGATGGAACCTTTTATAAGAGTGGCTTCCCCACCCCGCTCCTGTGGTGCGTAGATAAGGGAGAGCCATTAATCTTTTTACAAGAGATACATGAAGGGGAATGTGGAAACCATGCTGGGGGGCAGTCCACGGCAAAAAAGGCCATCCGCCAGGGGTATTATTGGACTACCATGGAGAAGGACGCGAGTGGCTTCGCGAGAAGGTGTGACAAGTGCCAGAGACATGCGAATTACCCCCGACAGTTGCCAAATGAGCTGGTGAGCATGACCAGTCTGTGGCCCTTCGCTGTGTGAGGGATTGGCTTGATTGGGGCACTGCCAATAGGAAGAGGAGGAGCTAAATACGCGGTGGTAGCGGTCGACTATTACACTAAGTGGGTGGAAGCGGAGCCTTTAGTCAATATAACGGCTAAGCAGATCACCACCTTTGTCAACAAGTATATTGTCTGCAGATTCGGAGTACCTTACAAAATTATCTCCGACAATGGAACGCAATTTGGAGGAATGTTCGAGGAATACTGCAAGGCAAAAGGAATCAAGAGGAGTTTCTCTGCAGTAGTACATCCACAGGCCAATGGACAAGTAGAGGCCATCAACAAGATATTGAAAAGGAACTTGAAAACTAAGTTGGAAAAGTTAAAAAGGGCCTGGGTCGAGGAACTCCCAAATGTACTCTGGGCCTACAGGACCACCCCTCGTTCCACCACTAGGGAGACACCTTTTGCCTTAGCCTACGGCTGCAAGGCTATCCTTCTGATAGAAATGAAGATTAGCTCCATCCGCACGCAGGCATATGATGACTAGGCTAACGTCACAACATTGGTCGGGAACTTGGACTTGCTAGAAGCCAAGAGAGAAAGGGCATAACTAAGGTTAGCCATATATCAGCAACGGGCAGCGAGGTACTACAATTCAAGTGTACGAGAGAGAAGGTTCAGGGTAGGAGACTTGGTGCTGAGGAAGGTACTCCCCAACACGTGAGACCCGGGGGCGGGGGTACTAGGGGCGAACTGGGAAGGACCCTACCAGGTCGCTCAGTGCATACCACCAAACACCTACAAACTGGCCCGCATGGATAACACCATTATACCTTGGGCGTGGAATGTAGAACACCTCAAGAAATACTACCAGTGAGACTTCTGCACCTGTGAAAAGAAGACCTAAGTTTAGTTTGTTCCCTGTTATGTTCACTTAGTAAGTAAGAATTAAAGAGGCTACCTGGGTAACCTCTTAATTAGATGTAACCCTTTCATATGTATGTCATTGTAACCCGCACGCTATGAATGAAATAGTTCACAACTTTACGTATCATTCTTCTTCTCTATAGCACCCACCAAAGTGCCTGCTGAAATAAATTTCACCAAGCACTTGGGGGGGTTAGGACAGGAGGCAAAACATATAGCAAAGAAGAGGATCCTAAAAAGGACCCCTACAAAGGACTTCTAAAAAGGACTCCTCATCTTGGGACCCCTTATCAGGAGGATCCTAAAAAGGATCACTTATATCAGAGGGAACCTAAAAAGGACCCCCTATCAGGAGGATCCTAACAGGATCCCTTGTCTCGGGACCCCTTATCATGAGGATCCTAAAAGGACCCCTTTAGCAGGAGGATCCTAAAAAGGACCCCTCATATCAGAGGGAACCTAAAAGGAACCCCCTATCAGGAGGATCCTAAAAGGACCCCTTATATTAGGACCTTAAACGAGGTCCTTATATATATATAAAAAATGTGATGAACCCTTACAAATAGGGAGAAGACCTTGCAAGGCATCTCTTGAGTTCACAAGGATTCGCTACCCTTGTGAACACCAAGGAGGCCAAAAGGTCTTACAAAAAAAAATAACTTCCAAATAAAGGCAGATGCTCCCACAAGAGGAAAGGCCTCAGAAAGAGCACCCACCAATAAGCCTAGAACAGCCACCAAGCCGTCTAGCCAAAAAGGGTCCCAAAAGAGACCCTTGCAAAAATAGTACTATGAATAATGACGAGAAGGACGCTTCTCGCAAGAAATAATAATCGCGCACAAAAATATATAAAATGATAACTAGAACCCAAGGGGTCGATATATCCTTATAAGAACAATCAAGAGGCACCAAAGAAGGACCTATTGAACCCCTTCACACGGGCTCCAAAGGACCTCAAGGCTAATAAATAAAAAAGAGTATCGAACCCCATTGTACAGGCTTAAAAGGACCTCAAACGCAGAGGAATAAAAGATGAATGATCGTATATGTATATATAAAAAATAGTTTTGATAACATAACAAGACTCGAAAAAATTACAATCAAAATAGGGCTTGACCGAGCATGCACCCACAGTGGACTAACTGGCAAAAATCATAAAATGATAATTTCAAGGCCTCCTGCCACGAGCATTCCACTCAGCCGCCCGGGCAACGGCGTGCTCGCCAAAGGAGGAGAAATTGAAGTTAGGATTTTGCCTCCATACCCCATAAAGGGCGCGCTCTATGGATCTATACTCAATAGCCGCCTTGTCCGCCTCCATAGTTGCCATGTCCGCCTCTAAGGAAGCGACCCTCCCCTGCAACACAGCTGTAGTAGCCTTGGCACCCTCAAGTTCGGTCTCTAAGCTGGTGACTCTTTCCTGCAGCATTGTGGCCTTGGCAATCACCCTCTTCTTATTTTTTGACGAGGAAGAAGCTTTTGCCAAGGCCTTCTCTAGCTTAAGCCTGATTTCAGCATGTTCCCTCTCGAGCTCCTGGACCTGGACCTGGACCGTAAGACGGTCCCTCTCAGCATTCGACGTGGAAAAATAACAACAACAATGATAAGCAACAAAAAAGAAAAGGTGAAAAAAGGGATAAGGCCGACACAAGATGCATGAACTCACCCAAGCAGCGGAGCACGCAAGAGTCTCCCCAAGATTCGACATAGCAAAACTCCCAAGACCACTCCAATCAGCTCCAGGAAGGTCCATGGCGATCTGGACATACCGCCGCCCATAAGAGGCCGCCATGTGGCCCACCCAGGGAGCCCCTTCTGAGCCAACGGTACTTGGTTGAGTAAGGACAGACGACCCGCTCGCCGAAGCAGGAGGGGGCACAGGAAGATCGGAAAAATGAGCCCCCGATGGACCAGGAGGTGGTGCAGGAAGATCGGAAAAGTGAGCCCCCGATGGACCAGGGTCAAGGGAAGCCTGAGGAAAAGCATTGAAGTCCTCAGAATAAGGACAGAAAAAATGCCCCGGCATGGCCTGTTGATCCTGGGAGTGGGAAGCCATATCAGGGTGTGTAGGGGCTAAAGGAGGGCATCCCCCGGGAGATGAAGACAGCTGGTGAGGTTGCCCATGTCCATGGGAGACCCCCTCTAGCACACGCTCAGCCTCACCCTCATCCAAGCGATGTTCAGCCGAAGCAGCCTTCTTCTTCTTTGACCCAGGAATATTCCACAACAACCCGGGATCCAAAATTGGGGACAACTTGTGAAAGTTGAGTTTGTCCACAGTGAAGAGGTATGTAGCCATTCTCTCAACAGGGTTAGCATTGATGAATGCATTCACTGCGTCCGCCTCCTACCCAACAACTCCAGGCGTGGTGAAATGCTCTGAACGATTCACACAATTGCCGACACAAACATAAGTTCCAAAATAGTAAGTTTCAAAAAAAAAAAAAATAGAAAGAAAGAAAAGGGGGCTTGAACTACTTACTAGGAGCAGAACGAAAGTGCTAACAAATAGAGAGGGGACCTGGCACAAAGAAAAAGTCCTGCTTCCAGGACCCCGGGTTGGACACAGCGCCTTCTATCAAGGGGACCGAAGTAATTTCTTTTTGCAGGAAATAAAAGCCCTTGGACTTAGGATAGGGCATGAGATTGTACATGAAATGCACCTCTTGGGCCGTAGGAGCACGCTAGACATGATCCATAAATGAGATGAAGAGGCAACTCAAGGTCAGCCAACTGTTGGGTGCCAGCTGGAGTGGAGCGAGGTCAAAATAATTGAGAACTGCGACAAAAAACGGGTGTAATGGGATTGTACCACTTGCTTTCAAGATATTCTCGCTCATAGCCATGTAACCCGGATTTGGGCAGTCAGCCCGACACTTGTCCGAAGGAACGTATAATGCGTATTCTGGGGGAACACGGTAGTTCCTTATTATTTCCAATAGTTTATTCTCGGACACATGGGACACTAGAGAGGATTCCAACAAGGGGCAGTGCCCTGATCGTTAGCAGTCACCTGTCGTCGTCCTCTCTTCGGCATATCTGCAAAACCAAAAGAAAAAGGTGAGGTGGAAACAGGACACTTTAGCCTCCATTTTTTCTTCCTAGCAAGAGTCTTCCACCGAGGCACCGGCTGCGAGAGCGCTAAACTAGGGTAGATCGAGAATAAGGGTTGAGGAGAAAATGGGACGACCCCATGACGGTCATTAGGGGAGAACGGGTTAGGAGGCTCAGGCGGGAGATGTCCCTTCATAAACTCCAACTCCATCTGCAAATCTAAAAGGGTCACCCTATGGTTCACTACATGGTCGTTAAGGTCAAGGGGGAAAGGTACTCTGTCTCCTCTCAACACCGAGTCTATTTCGCTCTCTACCACCCAAATTTTACGCCTAAGTTTAGCCATATGCATAAGATGACAAATACGGGCCTGCCTTAAGGTGTCGTAGTCATGGTAAGGATTGTCCTCAAGAGACTCTAAGTCCGAGGACAAGTCAACAAACTCAACCCCTGGAAGAACATCGAACAGACCTTCACATGCCATGAGACCTCGTCCCGAAAGCAAAAAGGGTTCACGTATAAATGAGAGGATTGCAACAAAACACAAAGGAATGGGCTCAAAACCTCTAGGTACAAACACTCTAAATGACCCACTACGGGGTATGAATAAGGGGGCATGCAACAAGGTTAGTTCACGACAAGCTCAAGCCAAACTACCCCATCCCGAGTAGTGCCAATTTGGACCCAATGAACATAAGGGAAAAATAAAATATACCTCAAGCAGGTAAAATGAGGTGCTGTCGTGGTCAAAAGGAGGTTGAGGGCCAAAAGCACTGTCACAGTCGAAGAGAAGCAAATGGTCGAAAGCACGCGTCTGCAAAACCAAAGGAAAAAGTTGTTTTAGTCCTCAAGTACCTGCATGAATATAAACAAACAAAAAATGAACTCAAATAATAATAATAAAAAAGGATAGCAAAAGTGAGGTTGTGGGGGATTGAACCCCTTACCACTTGAAAAGAGCAAGGATCTAAATGCCACTAAGCTAAGGAAGTAAGGTGTAAATAATAGGCTAGGCATGAAGGCCTATTTATAAGAATCAAAGAGGAGAGTCCACAAGAGCACCTAAAGGTACTCTCCTAGACTAGGGGGAAACTATGGATGCTCAAAACTCCATGCTTATGGAAGGTCCAAAACACGTGCTAAGGTCCCATAAGTGCTTAAGTATGTTACGCCCCCAGATGTGTATTGATAAACCTTGCCGAATGAAACTCCGACAGGTGAGCCACACAGGACCCCCGTCGCGTGACTCGCGCCATGCACAGGCCAGCGCCTCGCGTGTCCGCAGCTGCCCAGGCGGCCTCGTGCTTCGCCTAGGCCAGCGCCTCACGCGCCCGTAGCTGCTCAGGAAACCTCGAGCCTCGCCTAGGCTAGCACCTCGCGCGCCCACAGCTGCCCAGGCAGCCTCGCGCCTCGCGTGCCCGCAGCTGCCCAGGTAGCCTCGCGCCTCGCCCAGGCAGCCTCGCGCCTCACCCAGGCCAACGCCTCGCACGCCTGCAGCTGCCCAGGCAGCCTCGCCCAGGCCAGTGCCTCACGCGCCCGCAGCTGCCCAGGCGGCCTCGCGCCTCATCCAGGCCAGCGCCTCGCCCACACCTCGGCCATGCGCGCCCATGGCCCAGCAACACGGGCCTCGCGAGATGGTGCCTCACCCACACCTCGGTCGCGCGCGCCCATGGCCCAGCAACACGGGCCTCACGAGATGGTGCCTCACCCACACCTCGGCCGCGCGCGCCCATGGTCCAGCAACACGGGCCTCACGAGATGGTGCCTCACCCACACCTCGGCCGTGCGCACCCATGGCCCAGCAACACGGGCCTCGCGAGACGGTGCCTCGCCCACACCTCGGCTGCAAGCACCCATGGCCCAGCAACACGAGCCTCGCGAGACAATGTCTCGCCCACACCTCGGCCGCGCGCCCAAAGCATCCTAGGTGTCTCGCACCCTGCACCTCAAGTGGATGTCTCCCATGAAGACCTATCAAGACTCCAACATTTGGAGGTAAAAACCCAAGTATAATCCAAAAGGGTCATACAAGTACAATCTTGTACGGACTACGACTTTTAAGACCCCGTATGCGTGATCCACATACTCATGCCAGACAAGTAGTGGGAGTAATAGGAGAGGGGACATGGCCTGAATACTTCTAGATGTTAGAGTCGACACCACCACCAGCACCACTAGGCCTGGTGTCACTCCTCTGACATTCGTACAAAATAAGTAGTGGGGACATCCTCACTATGTCTGACCACGCACTAGAGCCAACACCACTACCTTGAGACCACTCTCCTGATAGTGTACTGGCGTACCATCTGGTCCCCTGGACCACAATGTATTAGGGGCCATTACAGCCCACTATAAAAGAAACCACACTTCCACATGGAAGAGGGTTGGAAAAAACACTGTAGCACCAAACCATAAGAAATACAAGTTCATTTCACCATTTTATTTCTGCAACTATTCTTTGAGTTCCTGATTAGATCTTTGAAGTTTTTCATTGATAAGCTCTATATTTTGATTTTTCTAACTTAACTTCGTTGACGAGTTCTCACCGTCAACAATAAGCAAAACAAACAGATTTCTTACCGTGTTTTATTATATACATGGTTTCCATTATGTGCCCAAAGGCTACAGGGGATATTACAAAAATAAGAAATGTTTGTTGCAGATGCTACTGGTAGTATTGACGAAGATGCTCAGAATTCTAGGCGTGAGGGATCAGCTCCCCACTAAGTCGGGCTAATTTGTATGTTCCCGGACATACAATGCTCTCGACTTGGTACGGGCCCTCCCAGTTGGGTCCTAACACTCTTGCACCTGGATCTCGGGTGGCTAAGAAGACTCTTCACAACACCAGATCTCCGACCCTGAATTTTCTGTCCCTCACTTTGGAGTTGAAATACTTAGCTACCTTTTGCTGGTAAGATGCTACTCGTAGTTGAGAAGCTTCGCATAGTTCCTCCATGAGGTCCAGGGACTCCCGAAGTAAGGCGGTCGAATCATATGTGTCCCGTCGGTGCGTGGAGATTTCTGCTTCAACTAGGAGAATGGCTGGTTGATATCCTGGCGGTAGTACGGTAGCTCCACAATGCCCTGGGCAACTCCTCGGGCCAAGCTCCTTTTGCCTGCTCCAGCCTTTTATTTAGAGTGGACTTGAGTGTCTTGTTTACTGCTTCCACTTGGCCATTGGCTTACAGATGGGCTACGAAAGAGAAACTGTTGATGACACCATGTTATTGACAGAAGTCTGTGAAGGCTTCACTGTCAAACTGCAATCTATTGTCGAACACTATCTTCCTCAGAAGCCCATACCGGCAAACAATATTTTTTATGACGAAGTCCAAAGACTTTTTGGAGGTAATGGTGGCAAGTGGCTTGGCCTCAATGCACTTCATGAAGTAGTCAACGGACACTATATCATATTTCACCCCTGCTTTCCCTGTAGGCAGAGACCCGATAAGGTCGATGCCCCAAATGGAAAAAGGCCATGGGCTGGTCATTTGAGTAAGCTCATTCGCAGGTGCTCAAGGGATTTTGGCGAAACACTGGCATTTGTCACATTTCTTGACGTAATCCATTGTGTCTCCATTCATGGTGGGCCAAAAATATCCTTGCCTTGATATCTTCTTGGAAAGGCTTTGCCCCTCGGGGTGATCACTGTAGAAGCCTTCATGTACTTCTCGAAATATTGAACTAGCTTCTGGTCTGAACACGCACCAAAGGAGGGGTAAAGAATAGCCTTGTCTGTAAAGCTTATTATCCATAATTATGTACCTCAGCACTTGGTACAACTACTTCCGGGCTACCTTCTTGTCCTAGGGAAACTCCCTGGAGATGAGGTATTTAATTATCGGCTCCATCCAGCCATCTTGGGGTTGTACTGTTTCCACCTCATCTGGAGCCAAAATACTTGGAGAATCCAAGTAGTCGATGGGGACCACATTGATTAATTCGACGTCTTTGGTCATAGCCAACTTTGGGAGGGCATCCGTGTTGGAATTTTGCTCCCTCGACACTTGCCGAAAAGTGAATTTTCAAAAGTTGTGCAACATTTCTTGAGCCTTTGCCAAGTATGCTGCCATTTTTGTGCCCCGGGCCTGGTATTCTCCGAGAATTTTGTTCACCACGACTTGGGAACCGCTGAATATCTCGAGTCCTTCGGCCTTGAGTTCTAATGCCACGTTAAGTCCAGCGATTAAAGTGTACTCTGCTTAATTATTAGAGGTGCTAAATCCGAAGCGGAGAGCTCTATGCACTCTATGCCTCTCGGGGGAGACCAAAATAAGTCCCGCCCCTACACCATTCTCATTTGAAGATTCATCTACAAACAACTTCTACACTGGTTTGACAACCGGGGTGTACTCGATTCTCTCCTGATTCTTGGTACACTCGGTAATGAAATCGGCGAGTGCTTGTCCTTTTATGGCAGTCCTCGGGAGGTAGGTAATGTTGAACTGACTTAATTCCGCCGACCATTTCAAGAGCCTCCCTGACAACTCAGGCTTCTGAAGGACTTGTCTGAGCGGGTGTTTGGTTAGGACCTTAATTGGGTGTGCCTGGGAGTAAGGTCTTAGCTACCAACAGGCCACCATCAAGCAGAAGGTTAACTTCTCCACCAGTGGATACCTGGACTCTGCTCTGAGGAACCTCTTGCTGATGTAATAAATGGGGTGCTGAATGCGGCTTTCCTTCCTAACTAGCACAACACTAACAACGTCCTCTGATACAACCATGTAGAGTATGAGGGATTCTCCGTCTATTGGCTTGGATAATATCAGAGGGTTCTCCATGTGTGCCTTGAGTTCTTGGAACACCCGTTTGCACTCTTCCGTCCATGCAAATCTCTGACTCCCTAAGAGAATATTGAAGAAAGAGATGTACTTATCCGTTGCCTTGGAGACAAAATGGCTTAAGGCTACGATCCTCCCTGTCATGCTCTGAACATCTTTATGTTTGCAAGGAGAAGGCATTTCGATTAAGGCCTTTATTATTTTAGGGTTTGCCTCAATCACTCGAGCGCTTACGATGAAGCCTAAAACTTGACGGACGTTACTCCAAATGAGCATTTCTGGGGGTTGACCTTCACCTCGAATCGGCGGAGCACTGCGAATACCTCAGCCAGGTCACCCACATGATTTGGGGCGGTCTGGGACTTAAGCAACATATCATCCACATAGACCTCCATGTTCCACTCCAACTGGTTCTTGGACATTCTATTACACCTAAATTTCGAGAATAGAAATTTTGATCTCGAAAGTCAGACTCGTAAAGTGTAAGTTCGAAATAAGAAATTTTGTCATGTGATCAACATTAATGAGAATTGAGTTTGACAGTCTTGTTCAGCATTAAAACGATGACGTCAGAATTGTTGAGCTCAGAATATGCGGTCTCCAAGGTGTTTTGAGGTTACAAGTCAAGCTCGAAGCTACATTCAAACAAGGAGGTTCGAGCTTAGGCATTGTGAGCTCGGAGAGGATGATCTCAATAAAGTTAATTTTTAAGACTGAAACAAACCAAGGTAGCGAGATCATGATGATTAGTCGATCTCGAAGGTATATGGGCCATGTTCGAGGTCGATAATCTAGTGTGAATACGGTTACTATTTGAAAATCCCTATATCTGGGGAATTTGTTGTAATCTGTTAATAAATCCTGAATGTCGAGGGATATTATATATTTAAACGCATTTAATTGTATTTATTTGAAATTTGAATAATAACTTCCCGAAATGTGAGGGGAGATATTCTATAACCGGTCTATAAATAGACTGGAGAAGTTCATTTGTAGGGGGATTGACAATTGGTACTGGGAATACTCAGCTGAATTGCTTTGTAAAAGCTTTCAGAGAATTCCATAGTTGAATAATATCGACTTGTGGACTAGGCAGATTATAACTGCTGAACCACGTAAAAAATTGCATGTTTCTTATTTATTTTTCTGATTTTGTGTTTAGTGCTCTTCATTTTCTAAGTTGACGAAAAACGACGTCAACAGTTTGGTGCTTTCATTGAGAGCCATTAAATAAAATGTTAGCTTGTTTAATAAGAAAACCTCATGAATCATCAATGGCCATCAAAACAATCCCAGCACTGGTGGGCGACCATTGCCCCAAATACCAGAGGAGAAAACTCCTTGTACCGAAGATTATCCACAACGACCTGGAAAGCATCCCATGGCTGGCCCAAGCCCTAATGAGAGGAGTGATTCATCCGATTCTCAGGGGCCACTTGCTCCTAGGCCTGATGAGGATTTGTACTACAATCCTGAAAGGTATGTTCCTATCGTTGAACTTGAAAATCGCCAACTGCGCAAATGGTTGGCAGAGGCGACAAAGCGCAATGAGGAATTAGCCAGGCAAGCTACTGTAGCCCAGGCACCTCCCCGGAGAGCTAGAGGACATCCCCGTGGGAGCACAACAGCTAGGAGGGCAGAACAAGCAACGTAGCAGGATCAACCAAGGCCCCAGAGAAACACCCGGGCTGAGGCCACTGACAACCCAACTGTAGAGTTGTCAACAGGGACGGGTAATAACCGAGCTCCTCCAGTAGCTCGGAACCCGAATCCCGAGGCTACAAGAAACAACCTGAAACCTGTCCGGGCAAGCTCTGGGCCGTCTAGGCCCAATAATGGGAGATAGCCTCCATCGTCCATAAGGCATCCACCGTCACCAATAAGGAACCCTTCACCATTCCGAGAGGTCCCACGACCTATGCCATGGAGACCATCTCGCAGTGGCAGTCAGGATGGAAACCGATAGGCCAGGCCTAAACAATGAAATGAAAGGGAGGCTACCCAAGAACACATAGCTCCTTAACCTTCGGGGAGACAAATTTCAAGATCACAATCTGCTGGGCTAAGGAGACCAGCAGGGGACCCACCTCGTAATCATTGAGCCTCACAATCAGAAAGGCCTGCAAGCTTTGCAAGCAGGAGCTCGGATTACACTCGGTCTGTGAGCATTTATAATACTAAACCTAGAAATACAGGAAATCAGGGGAGTCATCCTGATTTGCGGGATCACCTAAACCATAACCGGGGAGGAGATAATCCTCTGAACCCTGATTTGCGAGACCATCTGAACGGTCGTAAACAGTCGGCATATAACCCTCTGTCGAGACAAGGAGCTGGAGTTTTTATTAACGATAACCAGCTCCCTCAAGCTCAAGCTCAGGCTAGACCCCTAGTGGATCTGGTCTAGGAAAGGATTGATCAGTTTGAAAGGGTATTCAGGCTCCTGCAAGACGAATGGAGCAGGGATAAGGCTGAAGAGTCCGATGAGGAGCTCTAGCCTTTTGTCCCGCATATTTCTAACACCCCATTTCTGCAAGGATTCAGAATACCTCTCGTAGCACCATTCGATGGAAACTCAGACCCGTACAGTCATCTAAGAGCCTTTAATATCATCATACGAGCCAGCAATATTGGCTACGAGCTCAGATGTATGCTGTTTCCAACTACTCTTACGGGACCAGCAAAAATCTGGTTTGAAAAATTTCAAAGACATTCAATCTCATCCTGGGATCAATTTGCAAGAGAATTTAAAAAACAATTCAAGGAAATGGTTGGTGTCAGGCCCGAAGCCTCAACCCTGACCAATGTCCGACAACAATAAGACGAGTCACTAAAGAGTTACCTTACGAGGTTTAACTAAGAAGTGGCTCGAGCCAAAAATGTCGATGAAAGTGGCCACTTGATGGCTTTTAGAGCTGGTATTTTACTAGGGAATCCCCTTTGGGAAGATTTACAAAGAAAACCCATTAGGTCACTAACCGAGTTCAATCGGAGGGCCCAGAGGTTTGTCAATGTAGAAGAGGTGAGGTTAGCATTAAACCTGACCTTTCAGCCCATAACTACAATGATGAATGTTAACTCTACCTCTACCTCGGTGGCCCCATCAACTTCAAAACACTCTGGGGATAACCCTTCTAAAAGAAAGAAGAACGAAGGGAATAACCCCAATGCTGGGGGAGGGAAAAAGAAGAAAGGAGATAAATACTAATCCATTTACATAGTGTATTCCAAGCTCAACGAGACTCAGGAAAACTTATTTCTAGCCAATGAAAATCAGGTCTCGTTTAGACGACCTGACCCCATGCAGAATCAGAAGCTGAAAAGGGACTCAAATAAATACTTTAGATTCACAAAAGAGACATCGGACACACAACCAAAGAATGTCGACAATTGAAGGACGAGATCGAAGGCTTGATCTCGAGAGGATATCTTAGACAGTATGTTTGTAGCGCCTTGGATAGCCAAGACCGTTACACTGTGTGTTTATAAAGGTACAAGACTTGCTAATCAAGTCGTTTAGTTGAAAACGTGTCACTAAAACCATTAATGAACTAGGGCTAAAAGGTTTTGGTCATAAAAGATACATTTCATTTAAATAAATGTTCCATATAAGGGATCCCAAAAGAAATAGAGTTTAAAGGACAGTTTACAAAATTCTAGGAGATATACAACTACTGGCCACTCTAAGGGAAAAATAGACATTTAAGGTTCTTTGTTCCTGTCCATCCCTCAACCGTGGTGGCCGAGCAGCTGATTATGTACATTCTGCCTCTAGAGCTCTCCAAATTAGAGCTGATCAAGCTTACCCTTGCCTTTACCTGCACCACGTGAGCTAAGGCCCAGCAAGAAAACCATAATATCACAGCATGATCAATGACAATAATCAAATAACTCATAAAGCATAACCATATACTCAGCAATCCAAAGCATTCACATAATCATACATTAAACAAACCAAATTTATGAAATCAACATTAATAACCAAGTCATATAACAATCAGGGTCGACGACCTTAGGTCGCACCCTCTGTTTACCCCAATGACTCCAGTTTGCTTAAACCGAGCTCAGTGAATATTAAGCTGTCCTCAGCTACCAGTGGCTGAGCCCCACCCTATGCGCCAATATTAACTTTGGCACTCTTAGGCCATTTATTTCATATTCACATGGCATAATACCATCAGACAATAATGCATACAAGTATAGGGAACCCTTACTCCCATCGTAAACTCACAACCAGGTGCAATTTTCTTACCTTTAATTCTAAGCGTTCTTATTATGAGAAATGACCCTTGAGCACGATCCTTTTTCTGAGCCCTAGCGTACACATAGTCACAACCAAGATAAGGGATTCCATAAATAATAATTGAATAAAGGTTTTTGATCCAAGGTTTACCCTTCGGAACCTCGAATTCCACCAAACACGGTAGTGGAATTGATCCCGAGCACCCTAGGTTAGGTTCCCGCACCTAAAACCTCCTCAAAGCCAAAAATTCCCTTAAGAGCCGCGACCCTAAGCCCTCTATGATGCAGCCCACCTCCAACCAGAGGCCCAGCCTCCCCAAACAGCAGACACGGGCCGCGGCCTGCCCTTCACTCCAACTCCCACCTGTTCTATAGGGCCGTAACACACCAAGAACAGGGCCGCGGCCCGACCCCTTCGAACCCAGAAAATTCATCATTTCTAGCAGCAAAACCTCACTCAACTTAACCTAAAACCATCCTAATAACCTACTTTAAGTATCACAATAGTTCTACTATACTCCCAGCAACAAATCCCATAGGAAATTTAGCCTAAAGACTCATCAAAATCACACTTCAATCCTTGAAACCCAAAAGATCATAAACCTCCTAAAACAGCCAAAAATTCATAGAATTCAAGTGCTAAACCATAACTAGAAACTTACCTTTACTGAAGAACAAATCCACCAAGTAGTTGCTGAGCTAATTCCCAAGTCCTTAGCCTCAATTCAAGAAATCCCTAGCTCAAAATCCCTCCTTAGCTTCAAAGGTTGGCTTGAGAAAGAGAGAGAGAAAGAAAGAGATGAGTGAGCTGAGCTGAGAGAAAGGGAAGGGTCGGTTTAGGAGTATCTACTGGTTTCCCTTAGTTTTGTTTTATCTAACTTAGGTTGCTTGAGTTAATCCCAAAGCTCGGGGTACCAAAAACGTCCCCGAGGGAAAAATGGTAAATTTCCCCAATATTCCCTCCTAAACTCTATAACTTCAAATATATCTCCAATTATTTATTTTCATAACCCGATAACCCAAATAAATCTCTAATACCTAAAATACCCCTTGACTCGCCCCGAGTCAAGTATTGGGTTCCATTGTGACTTTCCCGCTAACTGGCTCCCTAGGATCGCCTCGAGCCGCATGCTGCAAATATATATTCACATAATAATGTGGCCTTACAATTATAACATTTAATCACATTTATGCCCTCAACGGGCCAAGATTATAGATATGCCCCTTTAAGCTAAATAGGGCCTACATGTATACTAATACTCATAGACATGCATTTCATTTGTCAATATAATCATATAAGCATGCTTATCATATAATCATGCATTAAAATCATTTAAATCACATGTGGATGATCTCACAGAGTGTTTTACTATACTTTGGAAATACAACATGAAACTTAACCCCCAAAAGTGCTCATTTGGAGTGTCTTCGGGAAAGTTCCTTGGATTTATAGTAAATGCATGGGGGATATAGGTTAATCAAAACCAGATCAAGGCTTTAATAGATATGCCCTCACCTCAAAAACATAAGTGCTATCCCTTAAAAATACAAGGATGATGTGGCGAATGAGAATGAGACACATGACATCACCAATCAGAGAACACGACAAAGTATTGAGAAAAGACCGACAGGAAAAATAGATAGGTCCAGGACCTAGGAAAGTCGACCAAGCCTAAACTCCCTAGGGGTGGTCGGCTTAAGCAAGCCCAAGGACCTAGAAGTGGTCGACCTGACCCTTACCTCGGGGGTGGTCGGCCCCAGCATGCACAAGGACCCCTAGGGGTGGTCGACCTGACCCCAACCCCTAGGGTAGTCGGCCCCAATCTGCCCAAGGACCCCTAGGGGCAGTCGGCTTGACCTCAACCCCAAGGGTGGTTGGCCTAAGCAGGCCTGCCACCTGGGTGGTTGGCCCACCCTATCTTTCATGGGATGGTCAGCCTAAACCCCCAAGTACACTTCACTGAGAAATAATCACTCTCGTTCAAACTGGGATCAGTAGGCCTAGCACCCCGAAGATCTACAGGGATAGCACCCAGAGGATCGATAGGTCCAGCACCCAAAAGGTCGTAGGTTTAGCACCCAAGCTTTATTCATCGGGCCTAGCACCTAAGTCTTATATACCGACAGAGACTTAACATTTTCCCAGAAGTTTCAATTGTGCATTGTCTACCATGATCTAAAGAAACAATAAGAATACCTGCGATCTCAAGATCATGGGGAGGTTGACACGTATCTCCACTACCTGATAATCGTGTGCCAAACCACGATCCCAGTATGACTAATCATGTAACAGCCCCTGGGTACTATAAATAAAGGACCCATGGCTTCATTTAAAGGGACTTTTTTTGGACTCTCTTTTTTGGATTTGATCTCTTTCTCTGGAATTTTGGGAGAAAAATCTTATTGACGAGTGAACTCACCAATTTGTACTTGTAATTGTCGAGTGACTCAATACTAAAAGCTAAGTGGATTAGGTTATTACTGTTCATCTGAACAGGGCTGAACCATTATAAAATTTTTGTGTGTTTATTTAAGATAATCGTACTCTATCATTTATTTCATTTATTTCGTTAGAAAGGTGTCATATACTATATATTCAACCATTGGCCAATTTCACAGGTTAACATTTTGGTGCTTTCATTGAGAGTACGAAATCCATAAACACATTTTCATCATTTTTACGAGGCCTCCAAAATCCAGTCAGACCAAGAAGATTTCTCCCAAGGATTCCACCACCCAGGATCCCATAGATCCCATTAATGAACCTCATGTGGAGGTTGGAGATCAACCTGATGCTAAAGATCCACAGGACGCTCACTAGGAGGATATGGCACAATTTCTAGCGAGGCACGAGGCCATTGCTGCAGAAATTACCCTTCAGAGGGGGACTATGGAACGACAATGACGGGAGATCGATGAACAAGTATAAAGGATGATCCAGAGGGAGCAGGAGGTTGACTGGAAGCACCAGGAGGCCGCTGTGGCCATAGAGGCGGCTACTAAGTTAGCCCAAGCTAACACTGAAGCTGCTGCTCAGGCGGTGAGGGAGGCTCAAGCCAAAGCAGCAGGAATGCGAGACAACAGTAACAAAGAGTCCCAGGGCAGGAGTATGACCCCAAGGACACTCTCATAACCACTTTCCCAGAGATAGGATGAAGAGGCACAGTCCAAGACTGCCTCCTCCATGACTAAGAAGAATAACACTCCATCTCGGAGTAGGAGTATTACCAACCCGAAGGCCCCCTCCTAGGGGGACCAACGAAACAACGCAGGAGATGAGGGTCAAACATCTAAAAGGTGTGACATGAATGGAAATGGCTGTTCAAAGTCTTAAAGTCATGTAGGATGAGAAGCTCGGGGGCAGGGTCGCACCGACAGAGGCAAGGCAGACCTACCACCCTTGCACCCTCAGTCTCGCAAGGGAACAGAACTGATGAATAACATAAATACTGTGTTCGATAGGCTGGGGAAAGATGTACAACCTCATGCTTTGAGGGAGGTCATCAACAGGAGGACCAATGCTCAGGAAGGGGTACCAGGAATATCCTCCCCACCTAGAGCAGTGGTCCCACCAGCAGTATAGGCTCAAATAGATGCACTCGTTATGGTTGTTCAGGGTCTAAAAAAGAAACCTTTAGATACCAAGCTAGCTCATAGAAGTGGGATTCCTTTCAGTGCCAAGATCCAAGCTGCCCAACCACCACCAAAATACAAGACCCCAAAACTTCCTACATACACTGGGAAGGAGGACCCAGTATGACACATTGGGAAGTTCGAGGATCAGATGGAATTACTCGGTGTGGAGCATGATTATAGGTGGAGGGTATTCCCTACCACTCTCTCTGACTCAGCTCAGGAATGGTATTGGAAGTTCAAACCTGAATCCATCAGTTCCTGAGAGCAGCTCAGGAAGGAATTTTGCAAGGTCTTTAGTGCCGGGTGGATTCAACTGGTTTATGCCAATTAGTTAGCTGATATCAAGCAAGGGAAAGATGAATCCCTGCAAGACTACTTTCAAAGATTCATGAGAGAGGCAAACCAAGCAGCCACAACTGCAGCCCACGGCTGTAGACTTCACACTGGATACCATATGTGGAAGGCCCCACATAGTAGTCAATATTAACAATGCTCGCGAGCGATATGCAAGGACCCTCAGGCATGAGGTAGGGGAATCTTCCCAGTGTATGGCGGTCAAGGGGCGGTCTCGAAAACTCCAAAGTATGAAAGTGAAAACTTACTTTTACAGAGGATGACGCCAGACACGTGAGGTACCCCCACAATGACCCTCTAGTCCTTACCATTCAAATCGCCAATGCCCGAGTGAAGAGGTACTTGGTGGATATGGGAAGCTCGATAGATATCATCTACAAATCATCCCTTGAGAAGATGAAGCTCACGGTCAAGGACCTGACACCGTGTTCCCAAGTGATATATGGGTTCACGGGAGAATGCCTAGCACCACCAGGAACTATCAAACTACCGGTCACAGTGAGGGATGCCCCCAGACACGAGACTGTGATGACAGAGTTCCTGGTGATAGATTTCTCATCGGCTTACAATGTAGTACTCGGGAGACCCCTCCTGATGGCATTACATGCAACAATATCTATCTGGCATCTATCTTTGAAGTTCCCCACTAGCACAGGGCAAGGATACATATAAGGTAACCAAAGGGAAGCACGGGAATGCTACAATGCGTCAGTGGACAAGGCAAAGAAAGGACCATGCATAAACAACATGATAGTAACCCACTATGAAGAGAGTGAAGGAACCGATGAGGTTGTCAACATGGAAGTTGATGTTGAAAGAAACATTCTACTGGAGTCGAGGGCTCCTTTTAACAAAGATTTGTTATTATAGCAAGTTTCCCAAAGCGAGGGAAACGATATCGATCCTCGCTTTGGGGATGACGTCATGGGGGTGGGACCAGTCGAAGATCTTGACGAAGTTCTAGTAGATGAGGAGGACCCGACTAAAGTAATCAAAGTCGGGAAAGAGTTAAAGGTGGAAATTAAAGCACGATTGGTGGAATTTTTGAAGAAAAACCAGGATGTCTTTGCCTTGTCACATAAGGCTATGGTTGGAATTTCTCCATCCGTAATAAGTCATGTCCTCAATATAGACAAGACCTACCTACCAGTGCAACAAGAAAGGAGACTGCTTGACAAAGACCGATCTCAAGCCATGAAGGAGGAGGTCGAGCGGCTCAAGGAAAACGAGTTTATAGGGGAGGCCTACTACCCTGATTGGGTAAATAACCCCGTGTTGGTCCCAAAACCAAACGGGAAGTGGAGAACATGCGTGGACTTCACTGATCTGAACAAGTCATGCCCCAAAGACTGCTTCCCACTACCCAGAATAAACCAATTGGTCGATGCAATGACAGGACATGAAATACTCTCATTCATGGATGCATATTTTGGGTATAATCAAATAAGTATGCACCCTCCTGACGAGGAACATACCAACTCCCGGACAGAAAAGGGATTGTATTGTTATAAGGTGATGCCATTCGGCTTGAAGAACGCAGGAGCTACCTACCAGCGTTTAGTGAATGGCATGTTCCGAGACTTGATCAACAAAAATATGGAGGTATACGTCGATGACATGTTGGTCAAGTCCAAAGAAGCTGGAGGGCATGTTCAAGACATGGAGGAATGCTTTGCAATACTTAGAAAGTATAGCAAGAAGCTAAACCCTCTCAAGTGCTCGTTTGGAGTTGGTTCTGGGAAATTTCTCGAATAGATAGTCAATTCACTTGGAATCGAGGCTAACCCCGAGAAGATCAAAGCATTGATCGACATGAAGTCACCTACCATAATCAAAGAAGTGTAAAGCTTAACCGGGAGAGTAGCTGCCCTCAGTAGGTTCATATCAAAGTTTGCGAACAAGTGTATCCCTTTCTTTAACTTACTGAGGGGCAGCAAGAAGATCCAATGGACCGAGGAATGTGAGGAAGCTTTCCATGCCCTGAAGGAGCACCTTGCCAAACCTCCCATCCTAGTGAAGCCAATATATGGTGAAGTGCTATTCATATATTTGGCAATCACTGAGCATGCAATCAGTGCTGCTTTGATAAAGGAAAAGAACAAGGTACAACACCCTATATACTATATCAGTAAAAGTCTAGTAGGTGTGGAGTCTCGGTATCCCCCTCTTGAAAAACTAGCCTACTGTTTAGTAATTGCCTCTCGAAAGCTGCATCCATATTTCCAAGCTCACTCAATCTGAGTCCTAACCGATCAACCGCTGAGGCATGTTCTTCATAAACCAGGGGCCTCGGGACGATTGCTCAAGTCAATAGTGGAATTGGGATAGTTTGATATCACTTCATAGTCGAAGGCACCAACCTTGAAGACCCTTCCTACCAATCAGAGAATGGAGATACCGAGAAGGAAGGAGATATTCCTGTATGGAAGCTATATGTTGATGGAGCATCCAATGAACACAACTCAGGCGTAGGAATCATACTGATCACTCCGGAGAATCATCGAATCCATTGCGCTCTCAGATTTGGATTCAACGCTTTAAACAACGAGGCTGAGTACGAGGCATTATTAGCTGGATTACATTTGCCTCGGGATGTACATGCACAGTCCCTAGAGATATTCAGTGTTTCCCAGCTAGTGGTGTACCAAGTACTGGGGGAGTATTAAGCCAAGGGACTTAGGATGGTGTAGTACCTGAACAAGGTGAAGGACTTGTTGGCACAGTTCAAGAAATACTCCATTATACAAGTCCCAAGAGAGGAGAACGCCAATGCCGATGCCTTATCCAAGCTTTCCAGTGCCAAAGACGCAGACACCTTAAATGTTGTCCCCGTCGAATACATGGTGGAAAGAAGAATAATTGAGTAGGAGGCACTACCTGTTGAGTTAGGAGATACATGGATGACCCTTATTATTAACTATCTTAACCAATGAGTAGTGCCCATCGATTGGAACAAAGCAAGGAAGTTGGTGAGACAAGCTGCGCGATAAATGATAGTCGAAGGGGTACTGTACCGACGAGGGTATTGCTAAGGTGCGTTACACCCGACCAGTCAAAGTTATTATTGATCGAGGTACTAGAGGTGTTTTGTTGAGATCACGCTGGGGGGCAGATCCTATCAAAGAAAATCCTAAGACAAGGATACTTTTGGGCAACAATGAATGAAGACTCGATGGAGTATGTCAGAAGATGCCATAAATGCCAGATGTTCTCCAAGATTCCCCGAGTGGCACCTAAGGAATTAATATAGATGCAGATCCCTTGGCCCTTTGCTGTATGGGGGATCGACCTAATCGGAAAGCTAACCATGGGGAGGGGAGGAGTCCAGTTTGTTGTTGTAGCTGTGGACTATTTCACCAAATGGATTGAAGCAGAACACTTGCCACCATAACCTCGAAGAAAGTCTTAGACTTTGTGGTAAAGAATATCATATGTTGATTTGGCTTACCAAGGAAGATAGTCTCGGACAATGGGACTCAATTCGACATTGATATGTTCATTGACTTTTGTACGAGGCATGGAATCACAAATAGCTTTTCCTCGGTAGCACACCCCCAAGCTAATGGCCAAGTAGAAGTAGTGAACAAGACTATCAAAGACACTCTGAAGAAACACCTTGAACAAGCCAAAGGAGCCTAGCCAAAATTACTTTCAGAGGTCCTATGATCACATCGAATGATGATACGAACGGTGACAGAGCATACGCCATTCTCTTTGGCATTTGGGTATGAAGTCATGTTGCCAGTTGAACTCACTCCCCCATCGCATAGACGGGAGACATACGATCAGGGGAGGAACCATCAACTAATAGAAGAGTCGCTCAATTTAATCGAAGAAAGATGAGAAAAAGCAAGTCTTGGAGTAGCAGCACATCAACAAAATGTGGCCAGATACTTCAACTCCAGAGTGAAAGACCAAAAATTCTAGGTTGGAGACTTAGTACTCTGAAGGGTATTCCTAAACACTAAGGACACTACAGCAGGGGTACTAGGATCTCTTCCAAAAAGGTGTTGGTACCCTCGCTCATATAATGGTGGAAATAGAAATATCCCGAGTTGCGCTGAGAAGGGTTGTCTTCAGGTCAAATAGATAGTGGATTTCATGAGGCACTGGGGCAGCCCATTTTCTACAGTGATAGATGATGTGCAATGCAGACAAGGCCAAGATCGCATTAGGAGCCAGTTGAGAAGGACTAATACCAAAATAGTCTGCTATACTTTGGAAGTACGGATGAAGAGGAAGTAGGGCCCCAGACCTAATGGCAGAACGTGTCCAAGCGCACATACCTAGAGGGGGGTCCTTAGCTCTGTCATCTGGACCAGGGATAGTGATGGACACGCTAGAGAGGTCAAAGGTCTTCCTCAAGTTCTTTACCTTCTCTTCAGTCATGCCAAAGGCCGCCTCCTTGAACCAAACAACCTCATAATTAGTAGGGAGACGCTTCTAAATCGGTTTCCATATGATCTCACTGGTGAAGGTGGCCCCAGAATATGATAAATGGAACTCCTTTTATCGTCTCTTCTTCAGCTGCTCAGCTAGCGAGACTGTCTTGCTCTTGGAAGGAGGGCGAACTACCTTAGGACGGAATCTATGAATGGGACGCACCTGAGGATGAGCAGTATGGTGACGTGAGCCCTTGGTATAATCTTGCCAAGAAGAAGATTGATGGGGAACCCGACTAGTATCTCAGTGCGAAGGGCGTTGCAATGGTTCTCACTGACCTAACCAATCCCGCTGAGAAGAATGACTCCGCTAGGGTGTGCCTCGGGTGCCTTGGTAGCCACGGGGTGTACTGTGCTGAGAAGTAATCTGATAAGAGCCCAACGAGGAGCCCTGAGTGATATGCTTGGCAATCTGAGGATCATCTTCAGAGGGTTGCCGAGTTGTCTGTTTCACTCTCGCCATTGGACAATACCTCTTTAAGAAATCTTCCTCACTAAATAAGTATAGAGCAGAATGAGGGAGAATCCTTTTCAACCTTTCCAAAAGCTCTTGGGGAGTATGCTCACTTAATGCTTTGTCTGATGAATAGGAGTTGGACATCTGCAACAGAAGAAAAATAAAGATTAAAGTTACTAAATGAGCATAATGGAGCCAACGGATGGGGGCACATTCATGAACTAAAAAGTAAAAATGAAGAAATCAGGAGCAAAATTCTATATAGGGGGTATATGGGGGTCGACCTAGTGAGCCTAAGCATAGGCCGACTACCCCAAGGAAGTAAGCTTCAGCAAAGTGCTTGAGGACCATTCAAGTCTCCAGAATATTTTTAGGATCCCAAGTGGTCGACTTATGTTTGGGCTGACCACCCTGAATCCCTGAAAATCGCCTAAGGCAAGGGGTACTCGGCCCATGGACCCCTAAGGTGGTTGGCCTAGCCCTAATTCTATCCTTGGAAATCGCCTAAAGGAAGAAAAGGGAGTGCTCTACCTATGAAGCTCTAAGGAGGTACTCAGCCCATGCCAAGGAGGTGCTCGGCCCAAACCTGGGCCTATCCCTGGAAATCGCCTAAGGAAGAAAAGGGAGTGCTCAACCTATGAAGCTCTAAGGGAGTGTTCGACCCATGCCAAGGAGGTACTCGGCCCATTCCAAGGAGGTGCTCGACCCAAACTAGGCCTATCCCTAGAAATCGCAGGCACCAGGTTTAGAGTCCCAGAAATTGCCAAGACTATTGAGTGTTTAGCCTAGGTTCTTGCATCCCTGGAAATCGCCCAAACTAAGGACTTTTACAGAGAAATCTTGATTCAAGAAGGTCAATTATTTTTTATCAGGATACAATAGAGCAAGAAGATTCAGACAAAAATTCCTCAAAAATACAAAGTATTTCTTATGAATCTAAGCACATTTAAATTAAATGATGTGAGGATTAGAAGAAAGTACTTACCAAAGATCTGAGTTTGATGAGGAACTAGAGAAATCAGATTTTGATCTATTTGAAAGTGGCGCATGGAGCAAGAATGAGGAAGAGGATCTACTTATAACCTCTTAGGTAGACAAGATATTTTTAGGAATTCAAATTTTCTTGAAAAATATCTAATATGGTTAAAATTTAAATTCCTTGAAAAATATTTATATTTTTAGGAATTAAAAATCCTTGAAAAATATTTTTATTTTTATTTTTAGGAATTAATATCCTTGAAAAATATATTATATTTTTAGGACTTTAAAACTCCTTGAAAAACATGTTAAATTTTTAGGATTTCAAATTTCCTTGAAAAATATATTAGATTTTTAGGGAATTAATTTTCTATGAAAAACCTAATTATTTTTAGGAATTTCTAATTGTCCCTGAAAAATTCGTACCGAGCAAAGTTTCGATAGTGAAAAAAGTACTATGTAATGTCCTGAGGGACTTGACTATTTAAGTACTGCTATAGTATGTTTCTCGGGCCAGGACCAAGTTTATCGTAATGTTGAAAACATTGCAATAAACTTGGAGGGCAAATGTTATCCCTAAAAAATACAAGGATGACGTGGCGAATGAGAATGAGACACGTGACATCACCAATCAGGGAAAAATGAAAAAGTATTGAGAAAAGACCGACGAGCAAAACAGATAGGTCCAGGACCTAGGAAAGTTGACCAAGCCTAAACCCCCTAGGGGTGGTCGGCCTGGCCCCTACCCCTAGGGGTGGTTGGCCTAAGCAGGTCCAAAGGCCTAGAAGTGGTCGGCCTGACCCCCTACCCCGGGGGTGGTCGGTCTCAGCATGCACAAGGACCCCTAGGGGTGATCAGCCTGACCCCAACCCCCAGGGTAGTCGGCCCCAACCTGCCCAAGGACCCCTAGGGGTAGTCGGCCTAACATCAACCCTTAGGGTGGTCGGCCTAAGCAGGCCTAAGAGCCACCTGGGTGGTCGACCCACCCTATCTTTCATGGGGTGGTTGGCCTAAACCCCCAAGTACACTTCACTAAGAAATAATCACTCTTGTTCAAACTGAGATTAGTAGGCCTATTACCCAGAGGATCAACAGGTCTAGCATCCAGAAGGTCGTAGGTCCAACACCCAAGCTTTAGTCATTGGGCCTAGAACCTAAGTCTCATATACCGACAAAGACTTAGCATTTTCCCAGAAGTTTCAATCGTGCATTGTCTACCATGATATAAAGAAACAACGAGAAGACCCACGATCTCATGATCATGGGGTGGTGGACACGTATCTCCACTACCTAATAATCGTGTGCCAAACCACGATCCCATTATGACTGGTCATGTAATAGCCCTTGGGTACTATAAATAAAGGACCCAGGGCTTCATTTAAAGGGACTTTTTTTGGACTCTCTTTTCTGGATTTGATCTCTTTCTCTAGAATTTTGGGAGAAAAATCTTACTGACGAGTGAACTCACCAATTTGTACTTGTAATTGTCATGTGACTCAATACTAAAAGATAAGTGGATTAGGTTATTACTGTTCATCTAAACAGGGCTGAACCACTATAAAATTCCTGTGTGTTTATTTAAGATAATCATACTCTGTCATTTATTTCGTCCGAAAGGTGTCGTATACTGTACATGCGATCGTTGGCCAATTTCATAGGCCAACAATAAGGATGTCCAGAGCCGCAGGCCGACACATAAGGGTTCCATAAAGTTTGAGTCCAAGGAAAGCTAGTATCTCGAATATCTGGCCGGTAGAACTAACTAAGCTCCAATAGTGCTCAGCCTCGAAGAATTCTTCTTTTGAGGTGGGAATTGAAGAGGCTTGGGAGGTGGAAGGACGCTTTGAAGGATCTTCCATCAGTTTAAACGAAAGCACACCAGGCTCGAAGGTGATAGTGACTTTGATCTTGGGATCTAATGGAACAGGTCTGATTTCGGGGTTCAGATCTGGATAAGCTACGACTTGGAGTACTTTTCTCTTTCTCTCCTCGACCTCATCTATTTGGCGTCGAAACAGATGTCGGAGATCTTCTTGTTCGCACCTTTCTCTATGCTCGCATATCAGACACTGGTTTTGTGTGAAGGGTGATTTAGGACTGGGAGTTGACAGGGACTAAGGAATAGCGAGCTCGAGCCCCCACCGAGTCTCAGAGTACTACGACATATAACAAGAAAGAAAAGGGTGATGGCCCAGTATATAGGAAATCACGAAGAAATTATAATTTTGATGATTCGAGCTCGAAAATTAGAGAACACAAAATTACCTCTATCAAGACTGAAGTTTCGAAAGGGTAAAATGAATTTATAGGTGAGCCCCGAACTACTGTAAAGTTCGGGCTTCGAGCGTGTACCCACACAAGAGAGTGGGGAAGTGGATACCAATTTCAAGGAATCCTGGATTTTCAGGGATAAAGCTGACGGTTACCCAAAAAGGTGATATTATTGGGATTTGTACAGTTAAAACCCTAAACCAAAACCGCTATTCTTGGCTTACACGAAATGCTACTCCTAATTAGAATGCCCCAATTATTGCATTTTTTTCACTAAAAAAAAAATCTGGGTTAAAAAACCGTGATTTCAAAAGCCTCGAATTTAAAATTTTGCAAAACTAGAGGAGAAACTAGTAAATATATTCATAATATAGAGAAATACATAAAAATTCATGGAAAACAAAGCAAGGGTGAAAAAAAAACAGAAACTTACACACAAAAGCTTGCGGATATAGAGAAATCATTGACTGGAATATTATTTGCAAGAAGGGCCTCACAGAGTTGAATGTGCTGGAAGTGGATTGTTTCCTTGGTTTAGAGAACATGCAAGAGAATTTCTTTTTTTTTTTTTTCTAAAAAATGTAAAAGTGAAAGTGAGGAAGAGGAAGTGGATATATTTATAAACCCCAGGGGAGGTCAAAGGTCGAACAAATCCTGACCATCAGTTTGATTCGGAGAATGATCTAATAGATGGGGTATAAATGTGCTAATGGCGGCAAAAAGGGGATACAAAAAGACGTGAGCATACCTAAAAGGTACTCAAGTAGTCTACGTGTGCTGCCCTTGGCTGACATGTGTCCATACTCGAGTGTGGTAGGTAGCACGATTTTTGAAAGTGGTAGTTCAAAAGTTTCCTTCTCATAGGATTCGAACCAATAATTTTGAGGGGGCGAAATGTTACACCCAAATTTCGAGAATAGAAATTTTGATCTCGAAAGTCAAACTTGTAAAGTGTAAGTTTGAAATAAGAAATTTCATCATGTGATCAACATTAATGAGAATTGAGTTTGACAGTCTTGCTCAGCGTTAAAATGACGATGTCGGAATTGTTGAGCTCGAAACTATGCAGTCTCGAAGGTGTTTTGAGGTTACAAGTCAAGCTCGAAGCTACAATCAGACAAGGAGGTTCGAGCTTGGGCATTGTGAGCTCGGAGAGGAGGATCTCGATAAAGTTACTTATTCAGACTGAAACAAACCGAGGTAGCGAGCTCATGATGATTAGTCGATCTCGAAGGTATATGGGCTATGTTCGAGGTTGATAATCTAGTGTGAATACAGTTATTGTTTGAGAATCCCTATATCTGGGGAATTTGTTGTAATCTATTAATAAATCCCAAATGTCAAGGGATATTATATATTTAAAAGCATTTAATTGTATCTATTTAAAATTTGAATAATAACTTCCCGAAATGTGAGGGGAGATATTCTGTAAACCGGTCTATAAATAGACTAGAGAAGTTCATTTGTAAGGGGACTGACAATTGGTACTGGGAATACTTTGCTGAATTGCTTTCTAAAAGCTTTCAGAGAATTCCATAGTTGAATAATATCGACTCGAGGACTAGGCAAATTTTAACTGTTGAACCATGTAAATAATTACGTGTTTCTTATTTATTTTTCTGATTTTGTGTTTAGTGCTCTTCATTTTCGACGTCAACACATTCTATTAACCAGCCTTTGGTAAGTGGCGTCGATGTTCTTCAACTCGAAAGGCATCACGATGTAACAATAGACATCCTTGTTGGTTCGAAAGCTGGTGTGCTCCTGATCAGCGACATGCATGGATATTTGGTTATGCATCCATAAATGACAGTAGCTCATAACCAGAGGTGGCATCGACCATCTGATCTATCATGGGGAGTGGAAAACATTCCTTTGGACAAGCCTTATTAAGGTCCGAAATATCAATGAAGTCTTCCAATTGCCATTTGGCTTTGGTATAAGGATAGGATTGGACAACCACTTGGGATATTGGGCTTCTCGGATAACTCTGTTAGAGAGGAGCTTACCTCAGCCTTGAGGGCCTATTTTCGAGTTTGGTCGAACTTCCATTGCTTCTGCTGGATGGGAGCAAAGCTAGGGTCGGCAGTCAAGGAATGGATATGACATTTGGATCAATGCTGGTCATGTCGGAATGAGTCCATGCGAACACATCTTGGTTTTCTCGAAGGAAGACCACTAATGCTTCTCGGGCCTCCGTTTTTAAGCCTCCCTTGACTTTCACCTTCCTGTTGGGGGTGGAGGTATCCAGGAATACCTCCTCTATCTCCTCTATTGATTTGATGGACCTTTCCTCTTGAAC
Organism: Humulus lupulus; assembly: GCF_963169125.1. Taxonomy (NCBI): domain Eukaryota; kingdom Viridiplantae; phylum Streptophyta; class Magnoliopsida; order Rosales; family Cannabaceae; genus Humulus; species Humulus lupulus. Next base: position 159,431,834 of record NC_084802.1, on the reverse strand, counting down.
CCTAGGGTCTAACTCATCAGGTCCTGAGTCCTGTATAGTTCTCCGTGGTCTTGAAGCTTTCGGGGACCTCCTCCCTTATTGCCATCATGGGAGCCTTGAGGGAGACATTGTAGCATTGTCTCACCTCTTTTTAGTCTCTGTGGGCTGCGCCGATTCCCGCATCAGTGGGGAATTTCATATACAAATGACGGATGGAAATGACTGCTCCGAACTCTGCTAGTGCTGCTCATCCCAAAATGGCATTGTATGCCGAGATACAATCCACCACCACGAAGATCCAATACTTAAAGGCCTGGCGAGGTATCTCTCTGAGCATTACTGAGAGCTTTATCTGCCCCATTGGGATGAGGGCTTCTCTGAGAACCCATAAAGTGTCGAGGCACATGGGGATAGGTCTGCCGTAGTCAGCCCTATCTTCTCGAAGGCTGATTTAAATAGGATATCTACTGAACTCCCATTGTCTACCAGAATCCGATCCACCATTTTGTTGGAGATTTGGCTCTCAATCACCAACGGATCGTGATGTGGGAAATGCACTCTCCGAGCATCGTCTTTAGAGAATGTTATGACTTGGTCAGTCATTCGCGGTGTTTGGGCAGGTAATTGGGTCAAAGCCATTACCTCATCGTCGTGGTTCAAATCTCGTCCATATCTATTCTGCGAGCTTTGTGAGGTGCCCCCCAGGTGAGGTCCTCCTGATTTGGTTCCTACCCACCCATTTACTGGAGGATAGGCCCTTCAGCTTTTGGATGCTAGGGACCTACAGGAGTTGCTGTCGGGACCTAAGGGGTGGTAGATGGGGCCACCTGTCCGGTCACGAGTAGTTGTGTTTGATGCGGACTACCCTTAGCATACTGATGGAGGTGCCCCAGCTTGATGAGGTTTTCAATCTCATCCTTGAGCTGATGACATTCGTGAGTATGATGCCCTATGTCGTTATGGAAATGACTAAATTTGCCAGGGTCCCACGTATCCCTGTCTCTTCTGATGGGCTATGGCTTTCTGTAGTGCACGCACTATGCCATGGCCATGAAGATGTTCTATTTCAAGTCCACCAAGTCAGTATATTTGGAATACTGCGAGACGTACTTCTTGCCTGATGCGACTCCCTTCTTGGGCTGTGTGATCCCACTTCCCCTGGGTTTTCGACCCTTACCTTTCCCTTCGCACCTTGTGCCACTTGGAGCTTGACTGGATTCAGCTAGATGGGATGGGGCGACAACTCTAGCATTGAATGCAGGCTGAAAAGCGATGTATCCAGTGGGCACTACTCCGAACCCTGCTAGAGACATACCAAATCAAAGAGTAGACATGGTGCTATAACTGGAAGGGGTAGCGCTCTGGTCAGGTTTGGCTCCCAATGATCCCTGCTGAATGTGAGCGTAGGGGGAGTATTAGACCCCCGAGGCCATGGGAAAAAAAGCAGCTGAGGTAGGGAAAAGGACGAATGCTCCGAACACCCCGATCTGGGCGTCTTCCCAACTGATGTACTCTTGAGCCTGACGAATGAAGTCGTCGAGACACTGACATCCCCTTCGCTAGAGATCATCCCCGAGTGGGGATCTCATGCGGATGCTGGCCTGCAACGCCATCAGCTGTTGGCCATCATCGACCCTCTTAGTTCTTGCTGCTTCTTCTTTGAAGCGTTTGATGTAGGCCTTGAGGGTCTCGAATGACCCCTGATTGATATTGGCCAAGGCATTGACCTCAAAGCTCACCATTCGAGCCCCTATAAACTCTCTTCGGAAGGCGAATGAAAACTATTGCCACGTCTGAATGAACCCCGATCGAAGCTTCTTAGACCATTCATTTGTCGGTCTTGTCAGGGTGAGGGGGAACACGTGACATTTTGCATCCACAGAGACACAATGCATTGACATTAGCCTGTTAAATTTGGACAAATGGTCAGAATGATCCCAACCCCAATCATAAGCTGGTATTGATGGCATCTTGAATCCCAAAGGTAGTGAGGCCTCGACGAGGTGAGGAGCATAAGGCTCCACGTCCTCATCTTCCGAGTCAGACTCATGGCCTTGTCGCCTGGCCATTCGAAGCATTATTCACTTCAAAATTTCTAATTCGACTTGGAGAGGGTCGCGATCCCTATTGATGCTCTGTGATAGGAAATCCCATCTCCGAGCGTTGAGATTGTCGCAGAGATCTGATGGGCCTCTACTAGCAGGCTCACATAATTCGGCCTTATTGCACCTCCAAGCATTGTGGCTGTCTCATAGGTCGGTCTGTCCCCGGAATGTGCCATTATATTTTGAGCAGGCCTCCTCTGTTTCTCCATCGGACTCGTTTTTGTTTACTGAAATGTTGATTCCCCATTTCTTATTATGTGGGGCATTCCTCGGGAAATTATTTATGTGGGTCTGGTTAGGTCATGAAAGGATACCAGCTTTGGGCCTTGTGTGATCCGTGTGAGCGCGTCAGGTGGAAGGCCTCGAGCTCCATGGGCGTTGTTTGCCTGGCGATGTCCTCGGGCCCTTGTCTCATTACCCTTATAGGTCTTCTGCGGTGCCGGGTGGTCCTTAGGCTCTTGATGGGCCTTATTATGCTTTAAAGCAGGGTCATCATTGTCCTTTCCTATACCACAGTCCTACAGTGGGACTGAGACTCCAACTCCTGCTAGGGGCCTGTTGGACACCCCAGCTGGCAGATCTTGCGCCTCGGCAGTCATGTATTCGGGAGGCACCTTGGCTGTGCCGACAGGCAGCACTCCAACAAGGTGCACAGGTGGCATACTTGTTGGGTGTCCAGCTGGTGCGTTGCTGTGGGGGTCCACTCGCAATCCTTGGGCTGCAAGAGTGGCCTTCGTGGCAAGTACCATCTCCTGAAGAGTAGCTGTGTTACCTTCTTGAGCACCAAGCTTTTGTTGTTGGTTAGCCACCTGCTCGCAGAGCACCACCACTTCTTTCATCTCTTCTTCCCCCATGGGCTGAGGATATTCTTCCTCATAATACTCCTAGTCAACGTCATTATCCTCGTCGTCAAAGTCAGCATATTCATTGTAGTCCTCCGCCATCTCAGGTACGTCCTAAGGTGGTTGCCTACTGGGTTCTCCCCTGTCAACTCCGGTGGGAGGGAGCACTTCATCTATAATGTCTCTTCGCGTAGTCACCATGATCGTGAGTGTGTTGAAATGCTTTCTTGAAGCTCTCAATGAAAGGACAAAAATGTTGATTGCCTTTTTCGCTATCAACGTTTATAAAAGAGGTTAAAGAAATAGCTATATGAACGCAGGTTTTTACGTGGTTTAGGTTATAAAAGAACCCTAGTCCAGGATTCTTCAGTGTTATGGAGATTTCAAGCTTGTGGCTACAAGCTTCTACAGTGTCTTCTCAGGCAGCGTTTAGATTGCTCTGAGAACAAATATTTTTCTCAACAAAAAATTGAACCCTTTACAATGAGACTCTCAACCCTATTTATAGGGGCTGGAGACATTAATATTAATCACAAACCATTAATACACATTCTTCTCCTAAATGGGGAATTAATACACATCAATGCATTGGACCGCATTGAATAAAGGCCACGGGCCAAGCAAGATTTGCGAGGCCCACTACAGAAAGGTAATCACTTTATGGGGAACATGCCCCTGGGACTGTCAAGGCATGCTATACGTACTTTTGTGTTAGGCGGCGTAGTGGGAGTGCAAATTGTCGAGTCATACATTTGGCAATGCTGCAGACAGATCGCCTAAAAAGCTTGTCAGGTCTTCCTGAGGCAACCAATCCGCATAGGCTGACATCTGGCCAATCCCTAAGATTCCCAAGACTAGATCCTCAACCTGGAATATAGCTAGAGGAAAGGAGACTACTAAGAATCCTCAGGAGATGACCTTATGAAGACATTCATGTCTTTCGAAACATGGCCCAGGAAAGAGGTTGATGCCTTCCTACTACCCGAGGAGGGCAACTTCAAACCGTTGGATCAATCCCCCGAGGACATATCTCTCTAGGCGTTTGTCTCACGGAGAAGAGGCACATGTCCTTGGGTGAAAACATAGACAACACTATCAATATTAATTCAATTGTTATCTCAAGATCTGGTATAAAAATATGTCATCAAAAATCCGATGATGGGTTGTATAAACTTAAGGCAACAGAGCGATCTGTATACAACTTTGAAATGTTCAAAGTAGCAAACCTAAAGTCTATTAAACGTCAAAAGACTGATTCTGATAGTGAAACATATCTATGACATTTGAGATTGGGGCATATTGGTTTGCATATAAATAACAAACTAGCAAAGGAGAGACCTTTAAGAGAATTAACTGTTGGTTCTCTTCTAGTTAGTGAATCGTGTCTGGAAGGCAAGATGACCAAAAAACCTTTCTCTGCAAAAGGTTCAAGAGACATATAACCACTCCAACTTGTACACACTGATGTGTGTGGACCACTTAATGTGTAAGTGAAAGGAGGGTTTGAATATTTCGTCACCTTCATTGACAATTAATCAAGATATGATTACCTATATTTGATACAAAAGAAATCTGAAACTTTTGGAAAGTATAAAGAATTCTAAGCTGAAGTTGAAAAGCAATTAGGTAAATCACTGAACATTGTTTGATCTGATCGAGGAGGGGAGTACTTGGATTATGAATTCAAGGATCACTTGCGTGAGCATGGAATTAAATTCCAACTCACTGCACCTGGAATGCCACAGCAAAATGTTGTTTCAAAAAAAGGAATAGGATGTTATTAGACATGGTTAGATCAACGATGACCTATTCATCATTGCCACTGTCATTCTGGAGCTATGCCATTAAATGTGCAATGTCCATATTAAATATTGTTCCATCTAAGTCTATTAAGAAGATACTGTTAGAATTATCGAATGGTACTAAACCTAGTTTACACCATTTTCATATTTGGGGGTGTCCATCTATAGCGCACCAAATATTTTATTTTATTAATTTTGTGCTTTGTTTTATTTAATTGTTAAGTGTTGTGAACTTTTATTTTATTTGTTAGAATTTTTTGGTAGAAATTTTGCGTTTATTTAATTGTTAAATGCTTTATTTATTTATTAATTTATTTTTGTGAATATATGAGTTTTGGTTGAATGCACCAAGGTGCATGGTACGTAGTGATGCACCCTAGTAATTAAGTATGTGCATGTGCATGGTTTCATGGTGCACTTACATAGAATCTTCTACACACTTTTATTTTCTTTTATTAGGATAATTTTAGTTAATTAAAATGAAAAAATAAAAAAAAATAAGAAAGGGAAAGAGAGTGGACGACAATAGGTGGGAAAAGGAAGATTTTATTCCCATTTGTTTTTTTCAATCAAATAAAATAAAAATAAAAGAAAATAAGCAAAAGAGGAAACTTACCTTTTTTCATTAGGCTATTATTGGCTTGGTTAGAATAAAAAGGGAAGAGAGAAAAGAAGAGAGCCATTTTTGCATGGTGGTTGCCGAATTCTAGAGAGAGAGAGAGGGAGAGTGAACGTGAGATAGAGAGAGACAGAGAAGAAGAAAGAAAGAAAAGGGGAGAAAATTTCGAACCAAGGCGAGTTCTTTGATTTTTGGTGGTTTAATCCTCTCTCTGCATTCTCATATTCTTAATCTTGTTTTCATGTTAATGTTGGTGTTTTTTTTATGGATTTCGAAACCTAGGGGTTTGATTGAAGGTGGTGACCATTTTTGGATTTAGGTTTCGATCAAGAAGGTAGTTGATATTTAAACCTTAATTTTAATTTTGTTGTTATTTTAAAAGGATCTTGACGTTTTGATGTCTGTTTGAATCCTTGCCATGTGTTGATTTGGTTTGTTTTGAGATACTTGAATAATGCATGATGATTTATGATTATTTTGTTATTTATGGAGGATGTACGATTAAGTTTGACAAGGGTTTTGGTTTTGATTTATTAAAATATGTTGATTAATGATATTTTATGCTTATGTATATGTAGGTTTTGGCCTATGCATGTCTAGGGATCCCTTTTATATTTTTGTTATTTTTATTTTTATGTTAGGTCCATGTTCTAGGATCCTGTGTGATTTTTGGCATAATAAATAATTTGGACTCTTGTTATTGAATCCATGACATTTGATGAATATGTTTATGAGTTTATGATGTATCAATAAGTTAAGGCATGCATGAGTGATGATAGAAACATGCTAGGATTCATGTGAATGTAAATGAGAATTTTGGTTTTTATTTTATGTTTAACTCATGAGAGTTTTGGCCTAGGGATATTGTCTCATGTATGTGTATGATTGATCTTCATGTGAATGTAAATAAGAATTTTGGTTTTTATTTTATGTTTAACTCATGAGAGTTTCGACCTAGGGATATTGTCTCATGTATGTGTATGATTGATCTTGAAATATACCTAAGATTTGAATGTTTATGTGATGTTAGAGATTCTTCTTAGATTGACAATATGATAATAGGTGCATTCGAGGGTTTGTGTTTAAATTTATGTTTATTAAACATATATGATTATTGTATGAGTTTCGTGAAGCATGACGTAAAATGATGAATTTCATGACTTAATATTCTTGCTGATTTTTGTGTTCAAGTGATTAGAAATTTAGTGAAATAATGATTTGTATGCATAAATATTTTTGCAAGTGCTATGATCATTTTATGAAATTAAAAGGGGATTTTAATTTACATTAAAATGATATTTTTACTCAAATAAATACCTACAGTTTTTTTATTTTATTTTATAAGGAAAATATGAGTTTTAATTCCAAGATGGTGATTTTTGAGGGTTTAAATTGTTGCTGGAAGTTTTGGTAAAAATATGAAATGTCTTTTAAATGAAAATGAAGTTTTTGTGTTTGTTGAAATAATATAATCCGCTAAACTATATATATACTAAAAATGATATTTTAAATGTAACCTTGAATGTTCACATTTTAATAAGTATGATTTTCTTTATTTTAATTAAGAAAAATGTTGAGTTTAGATTCACTTGTGATTTTCAAACAAAATAAATAATTGCTGAAAGTTTAGATTAATAAATTAAAAATAATTATTTTGTTTAACCTATATGGGTTTACAATACATAGATTAAGTGTTAAATAATACAAGCAAAAATATATTTTTCCCACACTTAAAAATTATATTTTCACACATCAAATCTTGTAATTTTGTAAAGGAAACATGATATTTATAAGCACTTTTAGATAATTTCAAGCTTTTGTTATTTTTTTATGCAATTAAAAATAATAGATGGAACTTTTTTTTAAATGGCTAAATAAATTATATTTATGAGATAAGAATAATGTCTTAAGAGGTTTAATCAAATTACGAATTTAAATGAAATAAATAATGATGAGAACATTATGTTTCAAAATCTTTATTTTGAAAAGGATAGAAATAAGCGTATAAAAATTATCGTTTTTAACGTCACTTTTTAACAACGCTCGCACGTATGCATGTCGCATGCAAATGCACTTTTATGTTAAAAAATATGTCTATTATTCAACCATATAATTTTTACTTAAAAACCATGCATGGATAATAGGTAGAATTGACATTATTCTTTTGTGATTTTATGTGAAACATGTGCATGTTTGGAAATTATGGGTAAATTGCACCATGTGTGCATGGTCCATGCACACATGAGGTATATGAGTTGGGCACAAGAAAATCTTATGTGATATTAAAGAATGTTATTTGATTATGATTATAGGCTCGTTGTGAAGTTTGTTCAAATTTTTGCCTTGCTCAGACCTGAGGTAAAGAAGCTAGATAAAATCTTTATATTTATGCTATGAAACGGTAAGGTTGGTTTGTATAAGGATAAAGATATGCTATGTATGATGATGTACCATGTGATATGTAGTACGAAATGCTATTTTGAGATGATATGATGAATTTGATGAATCATGTATTTCCTTTGTGTTGATATGGCTGGATTGCATGCGTTTTGTATGCTTCATGAATAAGCAAATGGTTGTTAGCGTGTTGAACCCGCCACAACAAAGGGGTTACTAAGTGTAGAGTCCCGGAACTTTACTTAGCTAGTTAGATAGTAGTACTAGTAGTAGTAGTAGTAGTAGTAGTAGTAGTAGTAGTAGTAGTAGTAGTAATAGGTAGTAGTAGTTACAGTATGTTTATTACTGTGGATTTTGGTTCAAGCTGGGACTTAGTTGAACCCTCGTAGCAACACTTATAGATTTTATAAGTTTAACCTATAGTTTAATAATTTTAATTATAACATAAGGTTTGATTAATATAGTTGATTATAAAGATGTTATTTATTATACTATAAGGTTTATATAGAACTAAATAGGGTTTGTCTTTGGCACGTGTGGTGATGTGAAGAGTTCCGACGTCAGAGTTTGTATGGCGTGGGGATATCCCATGGGTGAGTAAACGATCAGCTTAAACACCAATTTTAAAGAATGATGTTATGTTTTATTTTGGTTTCAGAACTTATTAGTGAGACTTGAACTATATTTATTTTTGAAAAAACTTTGCATGAGAATTTTATTTTATTTGAACTATTGGGCCCAACTTGCATGTTTTAACAAGGCCCCACTGGAATTTTCATATAATAAGAGGTTTTCTTCCACAAGTTTAGGAGCATGGAAATGTTTTACATAGTATTAGTATAGGGTGTTTTACAATTGGTATCAGAGACAGGTTGTCCATGTTTCCAAGGACCCTCCCCATACATGCTAAAGATGGGAAAATCTCACCTCACCACGTCGTAAGTATTTGTTCTATATGTTAATGTTTATTTTTAGTTTTATAGTTTTGTACTGCAGTATAGTAAGATGCCTCCCATTATGAAAACCACTAAGAAACAGCTACATAAGGAAATCCGCACGATACCCAAGGTCTAGCTTGAGGGGGACCCCTACGATTGGAGGATTGCGATGTTGAAAACGACGGCGGTGGTTTGCGATAATATTCAAGGAATCATGAACAAAAAAGGAGCTTTGCTATGGCCTATAAAGCAATAGTGGGTGTTAAGGGAAGCACTGTCGGTGTATCCCGAGGCCCTTCTCTAGTTAACTATGTCATGGCACGACGTCATTCAGGATGACCTGGACTTTAGCACATTCGAGTACGTGATTTACGATCTTATGGACAACTACAATTTTATTCGTGAGGAGCCGGTTATGGTAAAAATGAACAAAGGAGAGATGGAGGAGCGTTATGAGATAGTGCACGATTTGGAAGGAGCTATGGCATGTCAAGAGGTATTTCATGCCATACCACTAGTGAGCACTAGAATGAGAGCATTGGCGAGCACCCCCGACTACTTCCACATCTTAGAGGACGTCTTCGACTATAGCTCTGGGGATGAGTCCACAGTTGAGGACTAGAGTCTATCACGTAGATCGCTTAGTGAAATGTTAATGAATAAGATGGGATATTTTTCTTTAAAAATCCTAAGGACTTATGTTTTTTGTTATTGAATACTTTATGAGTTATTTGAATTTTGGAATAATTTTGAACACACTTTGAATGTTATGGTTTAATATTTTTCGTCTTGCAAACTCTAAATGGTGTGGATTTGGAATGTATGATTTTCACCAATATCTATCAAACCATTATGCAATTTGTCCTCTCTTATGATTTTCTTTTGGTGCCTTAGAATCTCATAATGTAACCAAGAGGACGAGGAGGCAAGGGAAGAGGAGGAGGCCGAGGAAAGGGTGTCTCCACAAGATCTAAGGCCATGACAACTCTTGAAGTAGGAATGCATCAGTCCAACCTGCAGCCCCAATTGCACCAACTGTGGAGTTGGCCACAGAGGTAGCAAGGTTAAGGGAACAACTAAGGCTGGGAAATGAGGAATTAGCACATGCTAGGCAAGCGCCCCAAGTGCCCCAAATGCCCAAAGTGCCTCAAGTACCAGTGGCGCAGCCTCAGCCACCAACACCACCACCTCCACCACTACCTGTGACTTTTGGGTTTTAGCCGATTTATGAATGTTTCTGAAAGGAAGCCTCACCGACCTTTGAAGGGAAAGCTGATTCCATGGTGGCAGAAGATTGGTTAAGATAAGTTGAGGCCATCTTCGATCATATGGAGTTAAATGATCGCTAGAGAATCTCATGTGCCCACTTTCTTAAGTTGGATGCACGGATATGGTGGGATGTGATTAAACAGACTCAAGACCTGAATACCATGACTTGGGCAGATTTCGAGCAGGCTTTTAGCAAGAAGTATTACAGTGCGACTGTGTTAGCAACCAAAGTAGATGAGTTCGTGACTTTGGTTCAGGGAAATCTATCTATCATTGATTATGCACAGAAGTTCAATAGGTATGCAAAATTCGCTCCTAAAGTTCTACCAACTGAAGCTCTATGAGTCCAAAGGTTCATGAGTGTAATGCCCCGAATTCTTCGATGTGGTTTAATTGCGGGATTAGTAGGCCGGGAGGGCCGTACTTGCTTAATTATGCCATTAAATGATATTATGCATGTATATGTGAATTATATTATAATATGATGTTTAGTGCATGCATGTGGGTCCACACTTTAATTACAGGGGTGTGATGGTAATTTGACCGTCGAGGGTAAAATTGTATGTTTGTATGCATGTGGGTGATATATGTTGAGACCACATTATAATGTGGGTTTGTTCGAGCCATTCGGCATGAGACGATCTTGGATTGATGATTAGCAGTTTAGTCACAACAAGTTTTGTAGAGTCCAAGAACTTTACTTAGCTAAGTTAGATAGTAGTATAATAGTAATAGTAGTATTATTGTTATAACTGTGGATTTTTGGTTCAGACCGAGATTTATTTGGACACTCATAGTAGTACTTGTAGATTTTCTAAGTTTAACCTATAGTTTAAGAATATTAATTTTAACCTAAGGTTTGATTAATATGACTGATATTGAGGATAATATTTATTATACTATAAGGTTTAGATAAGAACCAATAGGAAAATAGCACATGTTATGTATGGGTTTAATAATGATTAAGTATTTTGAGGATTTAATTTATTAAGGTTAAAGTTTGAATGCTCTAAGGTCAGTCAGCAGCTTTGAAAGCATTTGAGGGCTTAGTCAAGGCTGTTTACTCAATTCAAATTAAGCTAAAAATGTGTAATTTCGTGTTTAAATAATTAGCGTATGCCGATATATCGCAGCTATAGGGGGCGATATATCGCAGTACGAGGATACGAAATACTCGAAACGATGCACGTTTGCCTCGGGCATACTGGCCCAGGCGATATATCGCCTACAGGGGGCGATATATCGCCCCTCTCAGCATATTTTGAAACTTTTTGAAATCGTTTCCCATTCAAACCTTCAACCACTTGATAAGTCCAGCATCTTTCTGAACGAGTCTTCAGCCTCTGCTGAACGATAATTCAAATTATTTTCACCTAAAAAGCCATTATTTTTATTCAAGTTAAATGAGATCTTTTCATTCCTAAACTCTATAAATAGGACCTAGTACCCAGCCATTATTCATCTTTTACTCTAAGTTCAGAGGCTGCAAGTTGCTAGGAGAGTGTGAGAGTGTAAACACTTGGGTTGGGAATCATAAGATTGATCATCACAAGCTTATCAAAACACTTGGGAAGTAAGATTTCATAGCATTTCGGTTCAAGGTTTAGATCGGTCTTATAAGTCTTCAAGGTATCCCAAACTCTAGTTCGTTTCTGTACTTTTTCTTTAAAAGTTCTCATAGTCTTCTACTCATTCTAACCTTATTCTTATTTTGGTTAGGAAATCTAAGTTCTTGAGCAAAAAGGTTTTGGTAAGTATATTTTAAAAGTATAGTTCCTTCATCTCTTTCATCTCTTTTTCTTCAATAGACTCACCCTTTCAGAAATGGTTTTTAGGAGTGTTCCAAAGTCCCAACTCTGTCCTCATATCCCGGTAATTTTGGTAAGGAAAATAGGATAGAATTTATATGTTATATGCTTTTATATGTTATCTTATGTTATGAAATATGTTATGTTATGTATGTTTGTAGGCTTGGGCATATGACCCATATGACTAACAAGCCCCAAATGGATTATGGGCATATGACCTGCTTAGCTAGTAGGACCCCACTAATCTAATGGGCATATGACTTGTTTAGTCTATGGGACTCCAAGTAATAATGGCCATTATAGTATGTGTATGATATAAGTGTTATGTTATGTTTTTATGTTTCTTATGAAATTTATGTATATGAACTATGTGTTAGAGTTTCCTTGCTGGACATTAGGCTCATTCCTTTTTGTTTATAGGTGCAGGAAAATAGTCTTAGTGGCGGGAAAGGTTCTTGGAAGCTTGGAGAATGTGTATTGAGGCGGAATGGATTCAAGAGCCAAGCGTTTCGATTCAAGGATGTAGTTTGGTTTCTTATGGTTTTTACATATATTTTTCCGCATTTTATTATGTAAATCTCTTTTTAATTATGTCATGTTTTGATTTTAAAACAATGGGATCCCATATCCTAACTTGAAATTTATGTAAGTTTAACTTTTATTTTTACAAGTTTCTTAATAAAGTTATGGTATTTTCACTTGTAAGTTTTATTAAGGATTAGTGTTTATGTATAGTTTTCATTAATGGTCCAAAAGTCTAGAGTAGTTGGGTCGTTATAGGTTTAAGATTGGGGCTTGGGTTAAGTCTTGGGGTGATTTTAATGATTAGAGCGTTATCGGGTATTAAAGGGTAACGGGATGTGAGTTATTGGTGTTTGAGATTATTGAGAATAGCAGGAATTGGAGAGCGTTAATTATGATTAACGAGATAGGTGGAAAATACCAGATATGCCCTTGGGAGCCTTTAGAAACTTTAAATTGACCTAGGGTTAAAATGATCATTTCACCCCTAGGATAGATATAAGCCATTTTTGGCTGAGGTTGAGGTAGAAAAACAGAGCACGTTTGAGAGCTTTCCTGTATCATCTTCTCCTCAGTTTTCTTTGTGATTTTTGAATAAATATTGAGGATTCAAGCTTGGGAAGCAAGGCTTGGAAGTTTAGGAGTGTGTTCCTCCATTGAAGGGCTTCATAAGCTGAGTTTTGGGTAAGTTTCTAACCATGGAATTCCTTGGTTTGCTCTGTTTCAGCTTTGTTTTGCAGCTGTGATTTCTAGGCTAAGACTTTGGTTTTGTTGGGAGTTTTGGCTAGGGTTCCTATGGTTGGGGTATGTTAGGATGGTTTTTGGGTTCATTTGGCATCAAAAATGGGTTATGGAAGCTTTGGAATCCGGTGGGAATCGAAGGAGATGAAAAAGGGTGTTTCAGGGCATTTCAATGCTGGAGGTAGTGCTATAGCGCCCACCTTAGGGCGCTACAGCGCTACTCAGGAGGCAGATGAACGTGTTGGTGGTTCTGAGTATAGCATTGGGGCACTAGGGGTTGAGCATTGTAGCGCTACTTTGTTCCTTCAAAGTCCCGTTTTAAGTGTTTTTAAGGGTTTTTGACTTGGGGTTTCAATCCTTAAGACCCAGGATCGAATCTACTCACCGTGTGGGCATGTTTCGAGGTCTTGAGAGTGGTGCTTAGGTTAAAACCCTATCCATGTTGATTCTTATTAATTGAGGTTATAATTGGTTGTGATTAGGTGACTGCTAAGGAATCAAAAGTCGATCGTTCTCAGGAGTCGTTCTTGTTATTATTTCTCGCTCGAACCAGAGGTAAGAAAACTGCACCCCAAATGTGACATGCATGGTTATTCATGAAGCATGTTGGTTGTATAAATGTGGACATGAGTTGATTATGAGATGCTTAGCAAATATTGCTCACTTGTGCGTGGTACTAACTCATTAGTCAGAACGGCCTTAGCGTGTTCAACGCAAGCCAATAAAGATTAGATCTAATCGATTTTCTGCATTGAATGACTCAAAGAGCATTAATGCCAGACCGACCTCAAGGTCGATGAATAATATAAGAGCTTGAAGGCTAGTGGCTTACCTAGCAGCCACTCTTCCACTTGAAATAGTGACTTGCTTGTTAGTCACTCAGTATGGTTTACCAGAACCTGTTGAAGGCTAGTGGCTTACCTAGCAGCCACTCTTCCATTCGAATTAGTGACCTGTTTGTCAGTCACTTAGTATGGTTTATCAGAACCTCAAGTGATATTCACTCATCTGTTTGAAAGCTATGAGCTCTGTGTGATTATAATGATAATCATTTGATAATGTTTACATATAATGTTATGTTTTCTTGCTGGGCTTTGGCTCATGGGTGCTATGTGGTGCAGGTAAAGGAAAAGAAAAGCTCACCTAGCCTTGAGTGGAGAGCTTAGGTGGTGATGTGTACATATGCGGCCGCTTGACCACCACGGCCAAGGAGTTCTCAGAGGAACTAGGGGGTTTACCCTATTTTTGCCGCTTAGGTCGGTGGGGTTTGAGATTTTGGAACAGTAATGACCTTTTTGACTCGTAAATAACCTGTAAATGTTCTTGCGGGCCCATGAACAGTTTTATGTATCAATAAAACATATCCTTTCCTTTTTAATGGTTTTCACCTTAACCTGTTAATAACACTTAGATCACGTTTTTAACCAAAGGACTCAGGCAATGAGTCAAATTTTCGGTTCACCGTTCACCGTAACTGTTCTGGGGTACCCAGGGCGTTACAATGAGGAGACTCAAGCCTATGATTGCTAGGGACGTTAAGATGACCAGTTCTAAAGTGGTCAGTTATGTCAAAGTAATAGATAGTAGGGACGTTAAGATGACCAGTGCTGAAGTTGTCAGTTATGTCGAAGTACTAAATAAGGCACTTGAGGCAGAATACTTGGAGGATCGAATATGGAAGGACAATGCTTCCAGAAGAGAGGCCCACTGAAACAAGGGCTTCAATGAAGGCAACAAAAGGAAAGCTAATGAAGGGTAGAATAGTGGCATTGACATGAGACTGAGACCCCCAGCCACAAATAACAACAGTCAAAACACTCAGAACCACCCTAACAACTGCAACAGTCGCTATAATGATCAGAACCATGGGAATCACCAAAGCAACAGAGTAGAGCACCCCACCTGTCCGAAATGCTTGAAAAGACACCCGGGAGAATGCCAGGTCGACACCAACAAATGTTTCAAGTGCGGTCAGGCAGGACATCTGAGAAAAGATTGCCCACAATGGAAAGTGGGACAGAATAGTAACAATAATCTAGTGCCAGCACGGATCTTTGCCTTAACAAGAATGAAGCAGTCAACGGTAATACCGTAGTCACAGGTCACTTATTGATTCTGGAGCGACACACTCTTATATTTCCATGAATATGATTGATAAGTTGGGTATTCCTTATAAACTGTTTGAGCATAGTTTTAGTACAATGTTACCGTTGGGAGACGTGATGTTGTCAACTAGGTGGTTATAGTCAACACCTATAACGATAAAGGGCAGGGAGCGCCCGAAAGACCTTATAGAACTAAATATACCAGACTATGATGTCATACTTGGCATGGATTGGTTATCCAAACATGGAGCATCGATTGACTGTTGGAAGAAAATTGTGGAGTTCAGATCAGAAGAAGAGGAACTCTTTTCTTTTAAAGGAGAATTAGCGGGTTTTCATACACCCATAATATCGGCACTAAAAGCATGGAATATGATGCAACATGGTTGTTCGACATTTCTGGCTAGTGTGGTGGATAAATCCAAGGATACAAAGTTGAAACTAGAGAATGTGCATATTGTTTGTGAGTTTTCGGAAGTGTTTCCCGAGGAATTACCAGGATTACCCCCAGACAGAGAAATCGAATTTGTGATCGAACTTGCACCAGAAATAGCACCGATATCTAAAGCACCCTATCGAATGGCACCTGCAGAGTTGAAGGAACTCAAGATCCATCTATAGGAATTGTTGGATAAGGGGTTCATAAGACCTAGTCATTCTCCATGGAGAGCACCAGTCCTATTTGTTAAGAAGAAGGACGAGAGCATGAGAATGTGCATCGATTACCCAGAACTCAATAAGGTCACCATTAAGAACAAATACCCTTTGTCGAGGATAGATGACCTTTTTGATCAACTGCAAGGGGCAATAGTATTCTCAAAGATTGATCTGCGATCTGGGTATCATCAGTTAAAAGTAAAGGAGGGAGACATTCCGAAGATGGCTTTCAGAACTCTCTATGGGCACTATGAGTTCCTAGTGATGTCTTTTGGACTCACTAACGCTCCATCAACATTCATGGACATGATGACCATGGTATTTAAGGACTATTTGGACAAGTTTGTAGTAGTGTTCATAGATGATATCCTTATCTACTCGAAGACTAAGGAGGAGCATGAGGTGCATTTGAGGTTGACCCTGAAAAGACTACGAGAACATCAATTATACGCCAAGTTCTCTAAGTGTGAGTTTTGGCTGGAACAAGCAACTTTCCTAGGGAATATAGTGTCCAAGAATGGGATAGCAGTAGATCCGTCCAAGATCGAGGCCATTAGGGACTGGCCCCAGTCGAAGAATGCCTCAGAGGTTCGAAGCTTCTTAGGATTAGTGGGTAATTATCGGAAGTTTGTTGAGGATTTCTCAAAGATCGCCACACCCTTAACAAACTTGATCCACAAACATCAGAAGTTTGCATGGATCGAGAAATGTGAAGAAAGCTTTCAGACCATGAATGATAAGTTGATTTCTGCGCCTATCCTTTGTGTTCCCACAGAGGGCGGGAAATTTGTGGTGTATTGTGATGCATTGAAGAATGGCTTAGGGTGTGTATTGATGCAGGATGGGAAGGTGGTAGCTTATGCTTCTAGAAAACTCAAGGACTATGAACAACGATATCCCACTCATGATCTTGAGTTGGCAGCAGTGGTGTTCACACTAAAGATTTGGAGACATCTCCTATATAAGGATAAGTGCGAAATCTACACTGACCACCAAAGTCTGAAATACTTTTTTACTCAGAAGGAACTGAATATGAGACAACGAAGATGGTTGAAACTAGTGAAAGACTACGATTGTGAAATACTATACCACCCCAGCAAGGCCAATGTGTTTGCAGATGCATTGAGTAGGCGGGGACATGGGAGTGTCTCAGCATTGAATACAATAGAGATGCCTCTTCAAAAGGAAATTATAAATGCTGGCATTGAATTTGTGGCAGGAGGCCTAGCGAACCTCATGTTACAATCCTCCCTACTGGAACAAATGAGAGAAGGACAGAAAGTGGATGAAGCCCTAATGAAGAAATAGGCTTTGGTACAAGAGAATGGTAGCAGTGACTTCACAACGTCCAACGGTGAATTGCTGTAATACAAGGATAGGATTTGTGTGCCTGATAATGATGAGATTAAAGAAAGTATTATGAAAGAGGCGTATAAAACACCCTACTCCTTACACCCAGGGTCGACAAAGATGTACCAAGACCTTAAGGCATTAAACTGGTGGCCTGGAATGAAAAGGGATATTGCTGAGTTTGTTTCCAGATGATTCACATGCCAGCAAGTCAAGGCAGAACACCAAAGGCCAGCAGGGTTACTTCAACCGCTTTACGTTCTGGAATGGAAATGGGAGGATATAGCAATGGATTTTGTGGTACGATTACCTAGGACCACAAAGCAACATGATTCTGTTTTGGTAATAGTGGATAGGATCACTAAGTCCGCCCATTTTCTGCCAGTTAAGACCACCTACTCGGCGGACCAATATGCAGATTTATCTGTGAGTGAGATAGTGAGACTTCATGGGGTTCCAAAGTATATAATTTTCGATTGAGGGCCAGTGTTTACATCGAACTTTTGGAAGGGACTATAGAGAGCTATGGGAACAAGGTTAAAGTTTAGCACCATGTTTCATCCTCAGACCCATGGGCAGCCTAAGAGAATTATACAGATTCTAGAGGACATGTTGAGATGCTGTGTTTTGGACTTTTCAAAGTCTTGGAATCGATACCTACCCCTAATGGAGTTCTCCTATATAATAACAGTTATCAATCCATTATTGGGATGGCTCCCTATGAGATGCTTTATGGGGGCAAGTGTAGTTCTCCTTTACATTGGGGTGAGGTTGGGGAGAAACATATTTTAGGCCCTGAGGCTGTTAGAGAAGCCAATGAGGCGATCGAGAAAATTCGTCAAAGGATGCTTACCATGCAGAGTAGGAAAAAGAGTTACGCAGACCATAAGAGAAGGGACATCGGATTTTCAACGGGCAAGTTTGTATTCTTGAGAGTCTCGCCAATGAAGGGTGTTATGCATTTTGGAAAGAAAGGGAAGTTGAGCCTTACATATATAGGTCCTTTTGAAATTTTTGGACAGAGTAGGGCAGGTTGCGTACCGTTTAACACTGCCCCCAGCACTAGTCGAAACGCATAATGTCTTTCACATCTCGATGTTGCGTAAGTACGTGTCAGATCCCTCTCATGTTTTGAGTTACGAGCTGTTACAGTTGAAGCAGAACTTGAGTTAAGATGAACAGCTAGAGCATGTTATTGAAAAGGGAATCAAGGAACTGAGATCCAAAAAGATTCCATTAGTTAAGGTCCTGTGGAAGAATAGTATAGAACGAGAATCAACATGGGAGTTGGAGGAGGACATGAGAGAAAGATACCCTGAGTTATTTGGTAAGACAAAATTCTGGGACGAAATTCCTTTTAAGGAGGGTATATTGTAATGCACCAATTTTTTTTATTAATTTTGTGCTTTGTTTTATTTAATTGTTAAGTGTTGAGAATTTTTATTTTATTTGTTAGAATTGTTTCGTAGAAATTTTGTGTTTATTTAATTGTTAATTGTTTTATTTATTTTTGTGAATATATGAGTTTTGGTTGAATGCACCGAGGGGTATGGTAGGTAGTGATGCACCATAGTAATTAAGTGTGTGCATGTACATGGTTTCATGGTGCACTTGCATAGAATCTTCTACAAACTTTTATTTTCATTTATTAGGATAATTTTTGTTAATTAAAATGAAAAAAATAAAAAAAAATAAGAAAGGGAAAGAGAGTGGACGACAATAGGTGGGAAAGGGAAGATTTTATTCCCATTTGTTTTTTTTTCAATCAAATAAAATAAAAATAAAAGAAAATAAGCAAAAGAGGAAACTTACCCTTTTTTCATTAGGCTATTATTGGCTAGGTTAGAATAAAAAGGGAAGAGAGAAAAGAAGAGAACCATTTTTGCATGGTGGCTGCCGAATTCTAGAGAGAGAGAGGGAGAGTGAACGTGAGCTAGAGAGAGAAGGAGAAGAAGAAAGAAAGAAAAGAGGAGAAAATTTTGAACCTAGGTGAGTTCTTTGATTTTTGGTGGTTTAATCCTCTTTTCTACATTCTCATCTTCTTGATGTTGTTTTCATGTTAATGTTGGTGTTTTTTTTTATGGATTTCGAAACCTAGGGGTTTGATCGAAGGTGGTGACCATTTTTGGATTTAGGTTTCTATCAAGGAGGTAGTTGACCTTTAAACCTTGATTTTAATTTTGTTGTTATTTTGAAAGGATCTTGAGGTTTTGATGTCTATTTGAATCCTTGCCATGTGATTTGGTTTGTTTTGAGATACTTGAATATGATGCATGATGATTTATGATTATTTTGTTATTCAAAGAGGAAGTATGATTAAGTTTGACAAGATGATTGTCGGTATTTTATGCTTATGTATATGTAGGTTTCGGCTTATGCATGTCTATGGATCCCCTTTATATTTTTGTTATTTTTATTTTTATGTTAGGTCCATGTTCTAGGATCCTATGTGATTTTTGGCATGATAAATGATTTGGACTCTTGTTACTGAATCCATGAAATTTGATGAACATGTTTATGAGTTTATGATGTATCAATAAGTTAAGGCATGCATGGGTGATGATAGAAACATGATAGGAGTCATGTGAATGTCAATGAGAATTTTGGTTTTTATTTTATGTTTATCTCATGAGAGTTTCGACCTAGGGATATTGTCTCATGTATTTGTATGATTGATCTTCATGTGAATGTCAATAAGAATTTTGGTTTTATTTTATGTTTAACTCATGAGAGTTTCGACCTAGGGATATTGTCTTATGTATGTGTATGATTGATCTTGAAATATGCCTATGATTTGAATGTTCATGTGATGTTAGGGATTCTTCTTAGATTGACAATATGATAATAGGTTCATGCTAGGGTTTGTGTTTAAATTTGTGTTGATTAAACATATATGATTATTGTATGAGTTTTGTGAAGCATGATGTAAAAGGATGAATTTCATGACTTAATATACTATTCAATTTTTGTGTTTAAGTGATGAGAAATTTAGTGAAATAATGATTTTCATGCATAAATGTTTTTGCAAGTGCTATGATGATTTTATGAAATTAAAAGGGAATTTTAATTTACATTAAAATTATATTTTTACTCAAATAAATACCTACAGTTTTTTTATTTTATTTTATAAGGAAAATATGAGTTTTAATTTCAAGATGGCGATTTTTGAGGGTTTAAATTGTTGCTGGAAGTTTTGGTAAAAATATGAAATGTCTTTTAAATGAAAATGAAGTTTTTGTGTTTGTTGAAATAATATAATACCCCAAACTATGTATATATTAAAAATGATATTTTAAATATAACATTGAATGTTCACATTTTAATAAGTATGGTTTTCTTTATTTTAAGTAAGAAAAATGTTGAGTTTAGATTCACTTGTGATTTTCAAACAAAATAAATAGTTGCTGGAAGTTTAGATTAATAAATTAAAAATAATTATTTTGTTTAACCTATATGGGTTTACACTACATAGATTAAGTCTTAAATAATACAAGCAAAAATATATTTTTCCCACACTTAAAATTATATTTTCTCATATCAAATCTTGTAATTTTGTTAACTTAAAATAAACTGATATTTTCTAAAGGAAAAATGATATTTATAAGTACTTTTAGATAGTTTCAAGCTTTTGTTGTTTTTTATATGCAATTAAAAATAATACATGGAAATTTTTTCTAAATAGCTAAATAAATTATTTCTATGAGATAAGAATAATTTCTTAAGAGGTTTAATCAACTTAGGAATTTAAAGGAAATAAATAATGATGAAGAAATTATATTACTAAATCTTTATTTTGAAAATGATAGAAATAAGCGTATAGAAATTATCGTTTTTAACGTCACTTTTTAACAACGCTCCCACGTATGCAGGTCGCATGCAAATGCACTTTTACGTTAAAAATATGTCTATTATTCAACCATATAATTTTTACTTAAAAACCATGCATGGATAATAGGTAGAATTGACATTATTCTTTTGTGATTCTATGTGAAACATGTGCATGTTTGGAAATTATGGGTAAATTGCACCATGTGTGCATGGTCCATGCACACATGAGGTATATGAGTTGGGCACAAGAAAATCTTATGTGATATTAAAGAATGTTATTTGATTATGATTATAGGCTCGTTGTGAAGTTTGTTCAAATTTTTGCCTTGCTCGGACCTGAGGTAAGGAAGCTAGATAAAATCTTTATATTTATGCTATGAAACGGTAAGGTTGGTTTGTATAAGGATAAATATATGCTATGTATGATGATGTACCATGTGATATGTAGTACGAAATGCTATTTTGAGATGATATGATGAATTTGATGAATCCTGTATTTCCTTTGTGTTGATATGATTGGATTGCATGTATTTTGTATGCTGCATGAATAAGCAAATGGTTGTTAGCGTGTTGAACGCGCCACAACAAAGGGGTTACTAAGTGTAGAGTCCCATAACTTTACTTAGCTAGTTAGATAGTAGTAGTAGTAGTAGTAATAGGTAGTAGTAGTTATAGTATGTTTATTACTGTGGATTTTGGTTCAAGCCGGGACTTAGTTGAACACTCGTAGCAACACTTATAGATTTTATAAGTTTAACCTATAGTTTAAGAATATTAATTATAACATAAGGTTTGATTAATATAGGTGATTATAAAGAAGTTATTTATTATTCTATAAGGTTTAGATAGAACTAATAAGATCATGACACTTGTCGTGTGCATGTTTATTGAGAAATTAAGCATTTTTGATGAATAGTTTTATAAAAGAAATATTTGAAAACTCTAGAACCTGCCAGCAGGTTTAAAATCGTTATAGGACTCAGTCAAAGCTATTTACCCAATTCAAATTAAGATGAAAAAGTGCAATTATGTGTAAAATGTTTCAGGGTATGCCGATATATCGCAGCAATAGGGGCAATATATCGCCACACGGGGAATACGAAAACACGTGAACTTCGCACAAACACATAGACGAACACTCGGGGCATAAGCCCAGGCGATATATCACCTACAACAGGTGATATATCGACCCTAGGGAAAATTTTCAAACGTTTTTGAAACCGAGGTCAATTTATTCCTTAACCTCTTAGCAAGCCTCTGAACGTTTTGACCGAGTCTTAAGCCTCTGCTGAACGAATATTCAAATCTTTTTCAAGTAATATTCATTATTTTTATTCAAGCTAAAAGAAGATCTTTTGACTCCTTGAACTCTATAAATAGGACCTAGTACCCAGCCATTTCTCTCATTCTTCAAGCTGTGTTCAGAGCCTTCAAGCTGCTAGGTTTACTATTGAGTGATAAAAACTTGGGTTAGGTTATAAGTTTTATCATTTTAATCTTTATAAACACTTGAGAAGTAAGATAAATAGTGTGTTTTTCTATATCGAGGTGTAGTTCGGTTCTAATACATTCAAAGGTATTCCTAATCTTAAGTTCATCCCAGTTTAATTATTTAGTTTCCATTAGTTTTCTTTACTCAAATCCTAACTCGCTGTTTTCCATTCTTGGTTTCTTTCAGTAAGTTTCATCTTGGTGGTTTAGTTCATTTCTTTTTCATCTCCTTCTTTTAGAAATACTCACCTTCTCATTGTTGGTTTCTAGGAGTGTTCCAAATCCCGTCCTTGTTCTCATATCCCGGTATTGGTAAGGAAAATAGGATAGAATTTTATATGTTTATATGATATGTTTATATGTTATGTTATGTTATGTAATGTTATATTATGTATGTTGATAGGCCTTGGGCATATGACATGTATAGCTAACAAGCCCCAATAATTTATGGGTATATGACTTACTTAGCTAGCAAGCCCCACAAATCTATTGGGCATATGACTTGTTTAGTTAACAAGCCCCAAGTAGTATAATGGCCATTGTAGTAGTATATGACATATGTTTATAGTATATGTTTATGATATAGCTTATGTGTATGTTTTATGTTTTTAGTAGATTTTCCTTGTTGGGCATTAGGCTCATTCCTTTATTTTTATGTATGCAGGAAAATAGTTATGGCGTTGGAAGGATTCTTGGCTGCTTGGGGTTATGTATTGAGGAAGAATGGATTTGGGGGACTGCGTGAACGATTCGAGGACGACATTATTTTCAGTCTTTTTAATTATGTTTCTATGTATTTTCGGCACTTGTTTTTGTAAACAATTTTAATTAAGTTAAATTTATGTTTTATTTTTCAAACAATGGGATCCCATACCCTGAATTTATGTATTTCAACATTTACTTAGAGTTTTTAATAAAGTTTGTAAATGTTTTCTTATGTATGTTTTTGTGAAAGTAGTGTCTATGTATAGTAGTTTTAATGGATCAAAGTCTTAGATTTAGTTGGGTCATTACAGTTGGTATTAGAGCAACGGTTCATTCGCATGAAGTTTTCCTTGATACACACGCTCAATCTCCGAATCTAACCACCAAGTAAGTGTTTATGTTATAGTTATTATGTTTATATGTATAGCTAACGATTTTAGCCTTTATGTTTTCAATTAAGAATGAGTGGAGCATTAACTTATGAGGATATCCGAGCCATTAAGAACTTAAAAAGAATTAGAGAACCAAGAAACATCGTAGGAGTGCTAGAAAGAATCACTCAAAAACTACTTTTATTCAACAGGGAGATAGGTCACCTCCAAGAAACTAAGCAGATCATGATGAGATCAACGGAGCAATATGTTTTAGTAATTAGACTTTTAAGAGATTATCCTATCGTAATTGCAGCTTTAGAAGATATATGGGAGACGATAGATGATGAAGATGAGTTACCGGTAGCTATGAGATACTATTTTCTCATACTTAGGTTCACTTCTAAGATGGAATTCCAATTTACCAATGAGCAAAAACATAGAATCTTTACAAATCTTCCTCGAGGGCATTTTGAGGCTCAAGATAATGATGACTATGAAGAAATATATGACGATATGTTAGATGAAGGATCAGATGTAGAAGATCCCAATTTTTATTTTATTTATTTGCATTTGTGATTGTAAATAGTGAATTTTTTTTTCCAAATTAATATCATTGTTATTTTATGACATGTATGAGTTTGATTTTCTTTTGCAATCATAATAAATAATAAATTTAATAAATAATGACTAAGTTTGGTGAGGGTAGATACAAATCAATGGACCGGGTTCCATATTGAGAGTTAGGGGGCCATAGTAGTGGGAACGATTTTACTAATCCCAACCCTCTCTCAATATGGTTAACTTTGGAACAACGACGAGTTTCGAGCCTAGGAATTAAGTCATATAGGATGATTAGAAACAGACTTAGAAAATAATAAAGATGGCTCATTTTTTTTCTAAGTATAGAAACCCACTCTAATAATAAAGAAGGCTTATATAACTTTAATAAGAAATCATAATTTATAAGTCTGAGTTATGTTTGTTTAGATTAAGTTTTTGCCTTAGAGCCTATTAGGGTAAAGTTCTAACATGTTTTTCTCAACTGTTAGAACTCTACTGAAGATGTCGCTCCGAAGGTCTGCTCGCACCAATGCTAATGTTTCCAACGCTGCTCCTGAGAGCAATGAAGCCCCTTCGATTCGCAGAAGGGGAGTGCATGCTACTTCCAACCGAAATGCACCGTCGCCACCGGTTGACAATACTATGGAAATTGCTAGACTGCGATAGAAAGTTGAGGAATTATTGCAGCAACAGTGACAACAGGCTCAGTCTCAGACTCAACCTCCGCCTCCGCCGCAACCACATCCACAGCAAATGGCTCCAGCACCCCACCAAGTTGGTCCATATGGGGGATGCCCAATGGCGAACTATGCGCCATACCCAGCTTAGCACATGGAGCCAGTTTATGAGCGGTTTCGTAAGCAACACGCTCCGAACTTTGAGGGACTACAGACCCCTTCGAGGCGAAAGAATGGCTCAGAAATGTGGAGCCAATCTTGACGCACATGAATCTCAGCAACACGGACCGTATATCCTCTATTTCATCTCTGCTCAAGAAAGATGCTAGAATATGGTGGGACTTAGTTCAGCAGACTCACGATGTCGCCACAATGACTTCGACCAGATTTGTAGAGCTGTTCCACAAAAAGTACTATAATTCGACAGTCATCGCTTCAAGAGTCGAGGAGTTCGCTGGTCTGAAGCAAGGGAGTTTATTAGTGGCAGAATATGCTCGACAGTTCGACCGATTAGCAAATTTTTTGCCGGAAATGGTTCCAACTGACTTTATGAGGGTGACCAAGTTCGTTAGAGGACTTCGACTGAAGATTGAACTAGGGGTTAAGCTAGCCAACCCAGGAAATACTACCTATGCCGATGTTCTAGAAACGGCAATAGAAGTAGAAAAGCTACAGGCGAATGTTAGTAAAGAAGAAGCCAGTAAGCCTGAGCCTAAACAGCAGAGTCAACCTCAGACTAGTCAGAACAACAACCACACCAACAACAGCAATCAATCCAGCAACAACAATAATGGTCAGAAAAGAAGGCATCATGACAATAAGCAGTCCGATAGCGATAAAAGGGCTCGAACGAATAATGGAAGTAATAGGCCGGGTTATGTAGAATACTCGCAATGTGCTAAATTCCAGAAGAAACATCTTGGTGAATGCCAGGCAACACCAAGGGATGCTACAACTATGGCCAGGAAGGACACCGGAAGAGAGACTGTCCCTAGCTCAAGTCAGAGGGGAAAAAGGAAGACAAGGTGGTTTCTGCCAGGGTATTTGCCTGAACCCAAGGAGAAGCTAATGTTAGCAATAAAATGGTTACAGGTCAGGTTCTATCCTCAATAATATATGTTCTGTATTATTTGATTCGAGAGCCACTCATTCATATATCTCGTTAGGAATGATAGAAAAACTAGACAAACCTTGTGAAAGATTTAGAACTAGGTTTGTAATAGAGTTGCCTTCGAGCAAAGTAGTTCTATCATCACGGATAGTACGAGGCATATCGATCAAGATTGAGGATGTAGAACTAGAAGGAGACCTGATAGAACTAGAGATCAAAGACTTCGACGTGATACTATGAATGGACTGGCTAGCAAGGCATGGCGCAACCATTGACTACAAGCGTAAGAAAGTGACGTTTGAGACTCCTGACAGGCAGAGACTGTGCTTTTTAGGACAAGTTTCAGGACTGCGCACACCGCTTATATCATCTCTCAAAGCCCAGAGGATGATAGAAAACGGATGTCAAGCATACTTAGCCAGTGTCACAAATGTGGAAAAGGAAACACCACGTAAGGATGGAGACGTTCGCATTGTGAATGAATTCCTAGAAGTATTTCCCGATGACTTGCTAGGGTTGTCACCGACTCGGGAAATTGACTTCACAATCAAATTAGTACTGAGGACCGAGCCTATCTCCAAGGCACCATACTGAATGGCACCTATCAAACTCAAGGAGTTAAAGACTCAGCTACAAGAACTCCTAGACTTGGGTTTTATTAGACCAAGCCACTCGCCATGGGGAGCACTAATTCTATTTGTTAAGAAAAAGGACGGAAGCTTGAGGATGTGCATAGATTACCGCGAGCTGAACAAGGTGACGATTAAGAATAAGTACCCGCTACCCCGGATTGATGACTTGTTTGATCAACTCTGAGGAGCGACCGTGTTCTCAAAGATCGATTTACGGTCCGAGTATCATCAGCTCAAGGTGCGGGGAGAGGATATTCCCAAGACAGCCTTTAGAACTCATTGTGGGCATTACGAGTTTTTAGTTATGTCTTCGGTGTTACTAACACTCCAGCCACATTTATGGATTTAATGAATAGGGTCTTTAAGGACTACTTGGATAAATTCATCATAGTGTTCATTGACGATATCTTGGTGTACTCAAAGGACGAAGTCGAACACGAGGAACATTTAAGGTTGATCTTATTACGACTAAAGGAACATCAACTTTACGCCAAGTTCAAGAAGTGCGAATTTTGGCTTACGCAAGTAGCATTCCTCGGGCACATTGTATCCAAGGACGGAGTTGCATTAGACCCATCTAAGGTAAAGGCTGTGAAGGATTGGTCAACACCAAAGAACGCATCAGAGGTAAGGAGTTTTCTGAGATTAGCAAGTTATTATTGGAGGTTTGTATAGGGCTTTTTTAAGATAGCCAATCCACTCACCAACCTGACTCGGAAGCAGCAGAGATTCAATTGGACTGATAAGTGTGAAGAAAGCTTCCAATTGCTTAAGGATAAGTTGTGCTCAGCACCAGTACTCTGTGTACCAACACCCAATGACAAGTTTGTAGTCTAATGTGATGCGTCTAAGCAAGGGTTGGGTTGCGTGCTGATGCAGAATGACAAGGTGATAGCCTATACCTCAAAGCAGTTGAAGGAGTACGAGCAACGCTATCCAACACACGATATGGAGTTGGCAGCAGTGTTCTTTGCGTTGAAAATCTGGCGCCATTATCTTTATGGAGAACGGTGTGAGATTTATACGAACCACAAAAGCTTAAAGTACTTCTTCACTCAAAAGGAGCTCAACATGAGGTAGCGCATGTGGTTAGAGCTAGTAAAGGATCATGACTGCGAAATCCTATGCCACCTGGGAAAGGCAAACGTAGTTGCTGATGCGCTAAGTAGGTAGAGTTATCGAAGTATAGCAGCACTGGAATAGAAAAGCCACTACAACAGGAGCTGATTAGTGCTGGAATAGAAGTAGTCATCGGTAAGTTGGCTTACTTGTCAATCCAGTCAAGTCTGTTAGAAGATATACGGATTGGGCAAGGGCATGATGACACATTAGTAGCAAATATGGATGCAGTTAGAAAGGGGAAGGCCACAAATTTCTCAATATCAGGTCAAGGGTTATTGAGATATAAGGACCGGGTATGTGTCCCAAATGATCAAAGGATTAAGATGATGGTTTTAGAAGAAGCGCACAGTACCCCGTACTCAGTTCACCCAGGGTCAACCAAGATGACTCACAACATCAAAGCAATATATTGGTGTCCAGGAATGAAGAAGGATATAGCAGAGTATGTGTCTAAATGTTTAGTATGCCAGGAAGTGAAAGCAGAACATCAGCAGCCTGCAAGCTTATTGCAACCACTAAGCATTCTAGAATGGAAATGGGATGATATAGCCATGGATTTTGTGACAGGTTTTCCACGAACAAATAAGCAGCATGATTCGGCTTGGGTAGTAATAGATAGACTAACCAAGTCAACTCAATTCCTGCCTGTTAAGACTTCATACACAGCGGATCAATACGCAGACATCTATGTCCAAGAAATAGTACGGTTACATGGAATCCCTAAGACAATAGTATCCGAAAGAGGATCGGTGTTTACATCGAGATTTTGGGGAAGTTTACAGCAAGCCATGGGTACTAAGTTAAGTCTTAGTATAGCTTTTCATCCTCAGACAGATGGTTAGTCCGAGTGTACATACAAATTTTAGAAGATATGTTGCATGCTTGTGTACTTGATTTCGGAGGATCATGGAATAAGTATTTACCGTTGATCGAATTCACCTATAACAATAGCTACCAGTCAACGATTGGGATGGCACCTTATGAGTTGCTTTATGGAAGAAGATGACGATCGCCGTTACACTGGGACGAGGTAGGAGAAAGGCAACTTCTTGGTCCCAAAGTTGTTAGAAAAGCTCATGAAGCAGTAGCGCTAATTAGAAAGCGTATACTCGCTGCTCAAAGCCATTAGAAAAGCTATACGGATGCCAAGCGACATGATGTAGAATTCAAAGTCGGAGATCAAGTCTTCCTTAAGATATCCCCTACGAAAGGTGTGAAGTGGTTTGGGAAGAAAGGCAAGCTTAGTCCCCAGTTTATTGGTCCTTTTGAGATATTGGAAAAAGTGGGAGCAGTTGCATATAGATTAGCCCTACCGCCAGCTCTAGCAGATAGCCACAATGTGTTCCACATCTCGATGATGCGTAAGTATGTGTCAGACTCATCTCACATCCTTAAGTACGATAGGATAACACTCTAGAAAGACTTGAGTTATGAGGAACGACCGGTTAACATCCTAGATAGAGAGATGAAGCAGTTATAGTCCAAAATTATTCTGATAGTCAAAGTCCTATGGAGCAATAGTTTTGAACGAGAGGCGACATGGGAGTTGGAGGAGGACATGCAAGCTCGATATCCGGAATTTTTTGGTAAGTAAATTTCGAGGACGAAATTCTTTTTAGTAGGGGAGAATTGTAGAGTCCCAGAACTTTACTTAGCTAGTTAGATAGTAGTAGTAGTAGTAATAGTTATAGTATGTTTATTACTGTGGATTTTGGTTCAAGCCGGGACTTAGTTGAATAGTTGTAGCAACACTTATAGATTTTATAAGTTTAACCTATAGTTTAAGAATATTAATTATAACATAAGGTTTGATTAATATAGCAGATTATAAAGATGTTATATATTATACTATAAGGTTTAGATAGAACTAATAAGATCATGACACTTGTCATGTGCATGCTTATTGAGAAATTAAGCATTTTTGATGAATAGTTTTATAAAAGAAATATTTGAAAACCCTAGAACTTGCCAACAGCTTTAAAAACGTTATAGGACTCAGTCAAAGCTATTTACCCAATTCAAATTAAGCTGAAAAAAGTGCAATTATGTATATAATATTTTAGCGTATGCCGATATATCGCAGTTATAGGGGCGATATATCGCCACACGGGGAATATGAAAACACGTGAACTTCGCACAAACGCATCGACGAACACTCGGGGCATAATCCCAGGCAATATATCACCTACAGTGGGCGATATATCGGCCCTAGGGCAAATTTTCAAATGTTTTTGAAACCGAGCTCAATTTATTCCTTAACCTCTTAGCAAGCCTCTGAACATTTTGACCGAGTCTTAAGCCTCTGCTGAATGAATATTCAAATGTTTTTCAAGTAATATTTATTATTTTTATTCAAGCTAAAAGAAGTTCTTTTGACTCCTTGAACTCTATAAATAGGACCTAGTACCCAGCCATTTCTCTCATTCTTCAAGCTGTGTTCAGAGCCTTCAAGCTGCTATGTTTGCTATTGAGTGATAAACACTTGGGTTGGGTTATAAGCTTTCTCATTTTAAGCTTTATAAACACTTGGGAAGTAAGATAAATAGTGTGTTTTTCTATATCGAGGTGTAGTTTGGTTCTAATACATTCAAAGGTATTCCTAATCTTAAGTTCATTTCAGTGTAATTATTTAGTTTTCATTAGTTTTCTTTACTCAAATCCTAACTCGCTGTTTTCCACTCTTGGTTAGGTATTTAAGTTCTTTGAACTTAAGGTTTATTTCAGTAAGTTTCATCTTGGTGGTTTAGTTCATTTCTTTTTCATCTCCTTCTTTTAGAAATACTCACCTTCTCATTGTTGGTTTTTAGGAGTGTTCCAAATCCCGTCCTTATTCTCATATCCCGGTATTGGTAAGGAAAATAGGATAGAATTTTATATATTTATGTGTTATGTAATGTTATATTATGTATGTTGAGAGCCTTCAAGCTGCTAGGTTTACTACTGAGTGATAAACACATGGGTTGGGTTATAAGCTTTATCATTTTAAGCTTTATAAACACTTGGGAAGTAAGTTAAATAGTGTGTTTTTCTATATCAAGGTGTAGTTCGGTTCTAATACATTCAAAGGTATTCCTAATCTTAAGTTCATTTCTGTTTAATTATTTAGTTTCCATTAGTTTTCTTTACTCAAATCCTAACTCGCTGTTTTCCACTCTTGGTTAGGTATTTAAGTTCTTTGAACTTAAGGTTTCTTTTAGTAAGTTTCACCTTGGTGGTTTAGTTCATTTCTTTTTCATCTCCTTCTTTTAGAAATACTCACCTTCTCATTGTCGGTTTTTAGGAGTGTTCCAAATCCCGTCCTTGTTCTCATATCCAGGTATTGGTAAGGAAAATAGGATAGAATTTTATATATTTATATGTTATGTTATGTAATGTTATATTATGTATGTTGATAGACCTTGGGCATATGACTTGTATAGCTAACAAGCACCAATAATTTATGGGCATATGACTTGCTTAGATAGCAAGCACCACAAATCTATTGGGCATATGACTTGTTTAGTTAACAAACCCCATGTAGTATAATGGCCATTCTAGTAGTATATGACATATGTTTATGACATATGTTTATACTATATGTTTATGATATTGGTTGTGTGTATGTTTTATGTTTTTAGTAGATTTTCCTTGCTGGGCATTAGGCTCATTCCTTTATTTTTATGTATGCAGGAAAATAGTTATGGCGGCGGAAGGATTCTTGGCTACTGGGGGTTGTATATTGAGGAAAAATGGATTCGGGGGACTGCATGAGCGATTCGAGGACGACGTTATTTTGTGTCTTTTTAATTATGTTTCTATGTATTTTCCGCACTTGGTTTTGTAAACATTTTTAATTAAGTTAAAGTTATGTTTTATTTTTCAAACAATGGGATCCCATACCCTGAATTTCAACATTTACTTAGATTTTTTAATAAAGTTTGTAAATGTTTTCTAATGTATGTTTTCATGAAAGTAGTGTCTATGTATAGTAGTTTTAATGGTCCAAAGTCTTAGAATTAGTTGGGTCATTACACTAAGGATATAAGACGTAACCCGAGTTACTAAGGATATAAAGACGTAACTCATAGGGTAGACACGTCGAGGTTATTCAAGGACCAGAGCCTCCTGTTTACCTTAAGATGTGACATGGACAAGAGAGGGGGCCATGTTCACAAAGATATGATGATGATGTTTATGTTGATTGTGATATTTGAATATGTTAATGATATATGATGCATGATAATGAGGTATGATGATGATGTTAAATATGATGTATGACGATGTATGGATTGTTATATTATTTTATAATATAATGTTATATTATATTATATTATAATATAATGTTTTAGATTAAATAAATTTTACAAAGAGTGTCACATATTGTAACATATAATAGAGAGATAAAATATTTAGATATATGAGAAATATCCAAGTATGTAACATATTTGGTGTTACAAATTCAGCTACAAATTTCTAACTTCCAAATTTTACCCTTTATTGTGTAAATTTGTTGTTACACAATATTGAGATGAATTTCATAAAAACCATATGTGAAATGGCTGTTAGAGATATGATTTTAACTCCAATAATGTGTTTTGAGGGTTACAAAATTATTTGGGAGGGTTTGGAACCGTTTGGAAAAACAACACATTTTCAAGTGCTAAAATTGGTCAGTGGCAGTGGCCACCAACATTCTGTGGCCGCGGCCTGTGGGACAGAGAGTAGTGGCCGCGGCCACATGTGTATTTCTGACCAAATTTTCTATTTTTCCATCTTTGTTGAATGGTTCAAAAAGCCCAAATAACTCCCAAGTCTCATTTTTAATTCCACAAAAATCCAATTAATCATTGGTAATGGCCAGGGCGCGACTTGGCCACTAGTAGCCGAGGACAGCTTAATATTCACTGAGCTCGGTTTAAGCGGGCCGGAGTCAGTGGGATAACGGAGGGTGCGGCCTGAGGGCACTAACCCTAGTTATCATATGTGATTGGGTGTGTGATATGAATTGATATGTTTAGTATGTTGAATACTTGACTACTCTGAGTGTTGATGTGATTGAGAATATGTGATGCAACATGAGATATTGACTTGTCTGTTGATTGCTTATGCTCTGTTGTTGTGTTTTCTTGCTGGGCCTTGGCTCACGGGTGCTACGTGGTGCAGGTAAAGGCAAAGGCAAGCTGGACCAATCCTGAGGTGGAGAGCTGCGGGGTTGAATGTACATAGCCATCTGTTCGATCACCATGATCGAGGAGTGGATCAGGACAGGGAATGCCTAATCGTTTGTTTTGCCTTAATATGGCTTGATATTGTATTTAAACCTTATATCTTTTGTAAACGGTCTTTAATCTTAATATTTTTGGGATCTCGTGTAAACAAAAATGTCTCTTTACGAAAAGTGTGACTTTTGAGACCAAAACGTTTTAACCCTAGTTCCTTTATAGTTTCAAAATCACGTTTTTAATTAAATGACTTAATTAGCAAGTCTAGCACTTTATAAACACACAATGTAACGGTCTTGGCTATCCAGGGCGTTACAAAAACATACATCATTTGTGGAAAACGTCTTACTTTCATTTAGTTAAAATACCCAAAAATTTATATAAAAAAAACTTTTAATTACTTAATTATTTTAGAAGCATGCGTATTGTTATCCCCAAAATTTCAGTTCAATGACGTGGAAATTTGAAGTGACAGGTGGCAATGCATGTGTACCAAGCTGCGCATTAATGGTTAATAAATATGTCAACCAAGGGAAGTGCAAAGGTTAGAAAATTACCTACTAGGCAGAGTTGTTGCATCATCAGTCAGGAAGAACACTGACTGCGAGGATGGTTTAATCTAGTCTGGAAAAACAAATATTAGTTTATCTGATCAGAAAAAGTTATAGCCGACTAGGTGTGGCAGGCAAAGAGACATATTCGACTAGATATGTTAGAGAAGGGACATAACCTATCACGTATGTCAGGAAAGTGACGTATCCGACCAGATATGTCAGATAAGGGACATAGCCGACCAGGTATGTCAGGAAAGTGACATAGCCGACCATATATTTCAGAATCTCAGGAGCTAAATGCCCAACAACTTCTCTAGCAGAATTTCAACAACATTTTTAGCCAGAATTGTCCGTAATTACCATGGGATTTTCTCAAATATCCTAAAATAATAGCCCATTTTTTTGTATTTGGAATTTGATTAATATTTTGAAAGATTTTATTAATTAAAGGTAGTTTAAATGGCTAATGACTGAGTCAAAAATCCTGCCAATTTTGTACGATCCATTAGCCTTTAAAAGGTTCATGGCTTCATTATGAGGAGGCTCTCTTTTGGACTCTCTTTGGGGACTTATGGATTTTTAGACTTGGGAGGTATAATTTAATTCTCTAGAGACATTCTGTCAAAATATTCCCTACTTGCACTTAAGAAACTCAGTAGGCCAAGGTTCATATGATATTAAGTGTAGGTTGGAATATATAGAAGCACCAAGTGGATTAGGCTATTATCAATTCTTTGAGTTGAACCACTACTGGTTATGGCACCCAGAATGTAACGCCCTGCTAATTAGGGTCCATCACCAAGTGTGTTTAAAACCAGTGCTAGACTTGCTAAACAAGTCATTTGGACTAAATGTACGATTAAGCCACTAAAGGTTTAGGCATTAAATTTTTTTGGTCAACTCATAAGTATTTTCATTAAGTTAAAATCATGTTCTTTACACGAGATCCCCAAAAACATCAGTTTAAAAGTTTGTTACAACACTCAAGTTACACAATAAGCCGACCTAGGCGGCAAAAGCTGGGTTTAACCCTAGTTCCCTTGAGCATCTTGGCCGTGGTGGTCGAGCAGACTGCATATGTACATATCACTGCTATTGCCCTCTGACTCATGGCTGGTTGAGCTTCTCTTTACCTTTACCTGCACCACAAAGCACCTAAGAGCCAGAAGACTCAACAAGGAAACATATTTAACAGCTCACAGAATAAAATGCCTATCAAGAAATAATAACTGAAGCTGGTGTGTTCATTAAGCAAACTGGTAACCATGGAGTCACACAAGTGCGTATCACACTTTCTTTCAAGTTGTTGGCATCTAAGCCAGTCAAGCGCATGTCGCACTCCCAAGGTGGCCCAGCCATGGTGACCTGCACTCCACATGCACTATGCCAATCTTAGCTTATAAACTAAGTTCTTTAAGCCCTTGACTTATAAGTCAAGCCACTACATGCCTCCAACTTATAAGTTGAAGCCTTGGGACTCTCGACTTATAAGGCGAGTCTCCCGGAGTCCAATATACTCTCAACTAATAAGTTGATCCTCACTTAACATCCTAATAACTCTCTGGTTTATAAACCAAGCTTCACGGTCACAACAGACAATCACATATTTCACATAACATACATATCAACAATTATAATGCATTATAATACATTCAAACGACAGTCATAGGCAAAATCATAATTATGCGCATTACAGTGTACCTAATAAGATATTCGCAAACATAATTATAATCATGTTCATTAACAAAGTCAAAGCCTTATTCATCTCTACATTCACCACAATAATTAACCCCTAATCATGCATTCACATAACGGGTGCAGTTTTCTTACCTTCGGTCTGTATCAAAGTTACTAGCGATGCCCCTTTGAGTACGATCCCTGATTCAAGCCCTTAGCATAAACCTAGTCACAATCATAATAAGGAAGTTCCATCAACAACAGGTAAATAAAAGCTTCCAGACCAAATATTAGCCTCCGAGACATCGAATTCCACTTAACAAGGAGGTAGAATCGATCCTGAGCCCAAATGTTTAAGTCCCCCAACCTAAAAATCCCATTAAGGCCAAAATTCCACTTAAGGGTCGCGGCCCCAAAAACCCGAGTCGCGGCCCGCCTCTAATTCCAGAGGCTCGGCCTCCCTAGAAACCAATGCTCACCACGATGTGCCCCAGAGGCGCCGCGGGCAGCCCCTGCCTCCGAGCCCTGCTAGCTCGTATTTTCCTTCACAGGCCACGGCTCACCAGAAAAGAGTCGCGACTCAGCCCCACGAACCCAGAATTTTCTGGGTTTTTCTTCAACCGAACCCAACTAAAGCTCATCCAATTTCATCCCAATCCCCCAATTCAATTCCCAGAATCTATATAATCATTCTCACCAATCAAACCCAGCTAATTATCATAGTAAAACTCATAAAAATTCGCAAACTTAACCTCCCAACTATCAAGCATGCATGAACACCATAGCTCTAGATAATTCAGCAGAACTAATCATGAAAAATTCAGATTAAAACCCTTACCTCAACTGAGTTTATCCACTTGAGCTAAACCTCTAGTTTCCCCAAGCCTAACACCTTGATTCCTAGTCTTTGATCTTCACTTTCCCAAAAAATTCCTCAAGCTTCCATGGTGCATAAAGAAAATGTGGGAGAGAGAAAGGAAGAGCTGCTGCTGTGTTTTTCTTCTTTTGATTTCCTTAGCCTTCTCAAACATTCCCAGCCCACCATACACTATAGTTAGACCAAAAATGACTATTTTCCCCTTGCCCTTAGCTTATTCATCAAGTGTTCCCAAGGGCAATTTTGTCATTTGCCTTGAATCCCGCTATCCACAATTTACATCCTATAATTCCTGCTACTTCCAATATTCTCACACGGTTACCAATAAATTTCCCATTACCCACTAGTTCCCGGTAATGTACTAAATTACTAAAATACCCCCAAGCTTACCCCGAGCCGAATATTAAAACCCCGTTGTGACTTTTTTGCTAATTTGCTCATCGGGATCGCCTCTCGTCGAGTAACCCAAATATATCCACATTATAATGTGGTCTCAATCACACAAACACAGATTTGCATTTATTCCCCGAACATGTCAAATTACTAAAATACCCTTCTTATAAGAAGCGGGCCCATATGCACATATTTAATATCTCTAACATGCAAACATAATTATATTATAATATAATTCACATAATAACTTAATTATTTCCTCCCTGCCCCCTGATCCAGGCACTAAGCCACATTAGGAAATTTGGGATGGTACACAGAAAGCCCACTCCATTGGCTTCAAAAGAAGCTGTCAGACCATAGATTCCTGCTGCTCCTCAAAATCTTGAGAATGAGCCTAGAGTCACGCTTGAGGAGAAAACACTGAGATGGAACAACTCCATAAGGCTATATGGGAGTATTTTAGGAGGAGATGACGCAATTCAATGTCTGGCAAGAGTCTTTTGGTGAAGAAATTGATAGACAGAAGGCCGAATTCGAGCGGCAGAAACGGGAACATTGAAGTTCAAAACAAAGAAATCAAAAGAAGGCAAGAAAAGACTGACCGATGACATTGCAAGGTTGCACTTTCTTAAGAAGTTGCTACATAGTTGGCCCAGGCCAATGCCCAAGCTGCACCAAGAACTGCCCAGGAAACTCAAAATGACAATGTTGGTAGGGAGCCACCTGATGGGAAGACTAACTCTCGAGGACCTGATCAAAGTTAAAGTCATCAGGCCGATCGAATGGATGATGACCTCTACTCTAGAATCACATCCACATAGAGAGAAAATTCAAGAACCCCTTCGGGAAGGCCCCAGTCGAGAAATGCTCAATCAGGAAGTCTCAAATCGGGAAATCCTCAAGCGCTGCCAGGAAACAATCAGGCTAAGGTTCCTTGAGATAAAAAAGCTTCTCGATATAAAGATGGACATGGTTGAGATGAGGCTGGCAGTCATAAGACTGACCAGTCAAATGATCAAGAAGGCAATAACCAAAGGGAAAAAGAAGACCACCCAGCTTGTCTTGAGAAGTCCCCTCGATACTTTGATCAGTAGCGGAAGGGGAAAGCATAAGGCTCGCTACATAAGCCTCCTAATAGGTAATGATCTTAGAGTTAACAAACCGCCCAAAGGACCAAGAGTACAGTTTTTAACCAGCTAGGTGGACATGCTACCTAGAAGGATCTACAAAATTTCATCAGCAACAAAAAGAAGGCCCCCTGGTCAAAGGGCAAGGTCCTGTCTGCCGTGACGATTAAGTAGAAGTAATTGACGGAAGTACATCGGTCGGTAATGCCCGACCAGGAGGTCAAGATGCTGGAACATCATTAATATCATTGGTTATTCGAGCTCATCTTGACGCACTGGCGGCTGCGGTGCAGGGCTTAATAGATCGACCAACCAGGTTGGATGACGTCGACCATAGGAGTGTCAACTCTTTTGATATACTCGAACATTGTTCAACTGGTCGGTAAAATTGGGCAGTGTTCAAGTGGTCGGTAAAATCGAGTAGTGTTCAATTGGTCGGCATATACTCGAACAATGTTCAACTGGTCGGTAAAATCGGGCATTGTTCAATTGGTCGGTAAAATCGGACAGTGTTCAACTGGTCGGTAAAATCGATCAGTGTTCAACTGATTGGCATATACTCAAACAATGGTCAACTGGTTCATATACTCGAACAATATTCAACTGGTCGGTAAAATAGAGCAGTGTTCAACTGGTCAGCATATACTCAAACAATGTTCAACTGGTTGGTAAAATCAGACAGTGTTCAATTGGTCGGTAAAATCGGGCGATGTCCAACTGGTCGGTAAACTTAAGCAGTGTTCAACTAGTTGGCATATAGTCGATTAGTGGTCAACTGGTTCATATACTTGAATAGTGTTCAATTGGTCGGTAAAATCAAGCAGTGTTCAACTAGTCGGTAAAATCGAGCAATGTTCAACTGGTCGACATATACTCGAACAATGTTCAACTGGTCGGTAAAATCGGACAGTGTTCAACTGCTCGAAAATTTTCCATATATTCCCATGTGTTTCACGAGTAATTTACCCTTGATCACTTGGGGAGAACATAAGGTATATTGGTATATAAGTTATCTCACTACAATTCCAGGGTGAAAGATTGAAAGTTCCAGGTTGACGATTTGGTCCTGAGAAAGGTGTTCATCAAAAACCCAACAGCTGGAGTGGTAGGACCAAATTAGGAGGGACCTTGACCAAATCAAGCAAGTTTTGCCTCCTGGCACTTACAAACTTTCTCGGCTGAATGGAGCATCGATCAAGAACTATTGGAATGACGAGCATTTGAGGATATATTATTAATAAATACCACTTTCAGAGTGGTAGCTTAGTTTCAAGTGTTTAACTTGTTATTTAAGTTTGTTAAGGTGATGGTCATTAGTCGACCGGTCGCCTATTATTTGGTTAAAACTCATTTTTAGACACGTTTTGCCACTTTTATATTACAAGTAATAAAAGAGACTACGTGTAGCGTGGTCGATTCTTGCTACAAATATGCATGTGTGTTAATTATTCGAATAGTGTTCAACTGGCCAATAAAATCAGACAGTGTTCAATTGGTCAGTACGTTCAAGCAATGTTCAACTGCTCAGATACTTTCCATATATTCTATGTGTTTCACGAATAATTAACCGCTCGAACAGATTTAGTCAAGTAGCATGTGACCAAGGATCTTTCAACCCTAGATCACTTGGGGGGCACATGGGGTATACAGTATATAATTTAACACAGGCAATAAGAGCACGAGTTAAGGTATTTTTTTTAGGTTGACTTGTAAATTTTTGAAGTTGAAAAAATGGCCATTAAGCTAACTTGTATGACAAAGCTTAAGTAGGCTGACTTGTAAATTTTTTAAGTAAAAATTGGCCATTAAGCTAACTTATATAAAAAAGCTTAAGTAACTTTGAATTTTTCTATTTTTAGAAAACTTGATGTTAGAAAAAAAACATTTATATGAGTATAATTATTCTACTCACAAATATTTAGATCAATAAGAGTGTGAGGAAGTATACTTAGTAAAACCTTGTGAAATGTATATAATTTCTATGTTAAATAAAACTAAGTACTCATTCGAAAATATATAAGGCATAAATCAAAGTGAATTTACTGTTATAAAAAAAAACTTATAATGTTTAAAGTCTAAAAAGACTTAGAATATTTTAAGTTCAAAAAGAAAAGTAAAGTATAAATGCCAGCAGCTCGGCCGTATGAGCAAAATATAGAAGTTGCTGAGTAGCAATTGTCTTTACAAAATTCATCAAAGAGCCATATATAAACGTTACTGGTCAGATACAAATTTCTTTGGTTGGTGATGCATACATTATTGGTTGGCTACATTCGTGCCTAGTAGGTCAACTCCGTCACCAGCATCCGGAACCTCCTATGGTCAGAACGATAAGGCAGAAGAAGAAGGCATGGTACCAGCTGGAAGAGCTGCCTCCTCAGTAACCTTAGCTTCACATTTAGCAAGCTCTTTGGACTTTTCCTCTTCGAAGAGAAAATTGAAGTTGAGAGGAGTATTCAACTTCCATATCTAATAGGAGCAGTTGAAGCATGTCTCTTCATAACAAGCCAGATCAACATCATTGTCTTATTTCAACTCCTCAATCTCTTGATGCTTCTTTTCCAGCTGGTCAGTTAGTGTCCTAATAACCTGGGTTTAGTTGCCATTCTCATCAGCCAAATCCTTCAGAGATCTGTCCCGGTCGGCTACTGTTTTCTCTGCCTGCTCAATTTTATTTTTCTTGAAGATCATTTTCAGACTTAACCAGACTTTTAGTCTTTGCCTGAGCCTCCACCAACTGATCATTCAAAACCTTGACTAGCTCCTTATTGTCTACTGCTTGGTGTTGAGCATGACTAATTGTAATGAGTCCTTGAAATAAACAACAGAAAGTACATAAAATAAGATCAATCAATAAGAAAGCATCTGCTTGTTATGATAAGATACTTACACTCATTACTTCTGTAAGGCCTTTGTTAAGGACAACTTCAACGCTCTGCCGAGGTAGATTTTCAAAGGTCTGAGTTTTCCTTTCATGGTTAAGGGTCTGGTCGAATAGTTCTCTACTGTACTCACCAGCAATGCGAAGGGGCTCACTTAAGACAGTTGGTTAGGTAGGTCTCTTCGAGGCAAGAGATGTAATAGACGGAGGAGTTAAGCGAGGAAGAGTAGCAGCCTGGTCGGATGGCCTCCCTTGGTCGGTCGGGATAGTCCTTCCGACCTTACTTTGAGGATTCACACTGCTACCTTCACCAATTTTCCTCTTTTAGGCAGAGGGAGTGTTGAATTGCTTGAACATGTCTAGATCTGTAAACAAGTAAAAAAAAATCCCAGTCAGCGAAAATGAGAAATAAGTATAAGTAAATGAAAAATTCTACAGTGAACATATGACTCTACAAAATTTCTTCACAATCATCTTAAAAGTTATCTAGGAAAAGATAAACTATGGTTACTGTTAGTAGAAAAACCTGAGTTCAGAATTTCATCGAAAATGTCATCATCGTCTTCCGATGACGAGCTGAATTCTCTAAGGAGTTCAATGCTCTTTCCTTTTACAGGCCTGGTAAGAAAGGTGGGATGACGAGGGTCCTTTGGAAGATGTTCTCTAATGATAAGATCACCCGATCAACGTAGTTGGGAAGACTCAGGAGAGAACTGGTCAGTTACTACTTCACTGTCTGCATTTGACTGGTTTGTCGTGTTTACATCATCAGCAGTACTTCCCACACAAATGTCTTGGTTGTTTTGCAATAACCCCACCAATCAAAGATTATCTAAGTTGACTAGTTGCTCAACATCCTTCTCTTCAATGGGCATGTTTGCAAGAAACTCTGCCTGGGTGTGCATCTCCCTGGTCGGGAGAGGTCGGTGAAAGGGTCCCGCATGCTTAAATGCCAAGTTGTTGGCTTTAATATCTGAAGTAAAAAAGTATCCCATATAATAATTTCCAAGATTTGATTTATGGGCAATGCCATGAAGGTACTTAATCCCTAGTTGCCTATGAAAGAGGTGGAAAAAACATGTGTTCTTATGACTAGGATTAGTCCTAAAGTCGAACAAGTAGTGTACCTCATGAGGAGTGGGTGGACTCCAGTGTGGAGATGATAAAGAATATACAAAGCAGACAAGGCTTGTATCCCATTTAGAACAATCTGAAATGGAGAAACATTGAAATAATCTACCACCGACCGAAAGAAAGGATGTAGAGGGATAGTGGCTCCTGCAGAGATGTGGTATCTTAACCAGGCACAATAGGCTCCTTCGGGATTGTTGGCTCTCTGGTAAGGGTGTAGACATATCAAGCTCACTCCTTCAAGGTCCAAAGTCTGAGTGTATCTCTCGATAAATTTGGGATTCAATTTGGAGGCTTTAGCTACAAACAAAGACAACACACGATATTCTTCTTTCCTTGGTTTGAGTACAACAACACTTTAGATTTTTGTTGCAAAAGTCTAGGCAACCTTTTCCTTTAGTTTGCTGACTTTTAAGACATGGTGGAGAGGCCTTATAGAGGCTTCAGTCTCGACTTCTTCCACTAAGTGTTCTCCCACAGAAGGTTCTAATTCTACTACCTTTTGTACTGCTTGACGAGCTACTTTGGGGTCCTGTGCTCTTGGGGAAGTCGACTGGTCTTTTTCACCCTCATTGGTTGGTGCTGATGCTGTTGCTTAAGGAATTGCTCTTCGTGAAGGAAGTATAAAGATGACTGGGGAAGGATTTTCTTGAGACGACAAAGATGGTCCTCAGGAGTACGTTTACTAGGAGATTTGGAGGAAGAATCGCTGCTCGGAGGAGTGTCACTTGACTCGGGAGATGAAGAATTAGATTCTATTTTGTTGTCACCTCCCCTGTAGTCGAAATGATTCATCTACAAAAAATATGGGGAGGTGAGTAAACCAAACAGAAAATAATTGCAAAGTAAAATTTTTACTGCCTAGTGAAAAATTTCTTTGAGCAGTGAAGACATTTTACTTCCCAGTGAAAAACATATCTGAATAGTGACAACAATATTCGAGCAATAATAAGGAAAATCCAAGTGGTTTAAGCAATATCCGAGGGGTACAAGATGTATAAGGTCACCTATAAATAACATCTAATCGGATAAGTTGAAATTTGTATCTGAGAGAAACAAAAATTTTGTGCAACATAAAGTCACATTTGGTCGGGTTCAAATGACACTAGGCGGAGTGGATTACATCCGATTGGGTTCAACAATTTCGAGCAGTTTACAAGGAAAAAAATTGACAAGACATATTACAAGCATAGCTGATCGGGTTCAACAAAATTGCATGGATGGGTGCCATGCACTCGGGTACATGACAATGGCATAGACCCGAGTAATTAAAGTTGATTCCGAACAACATAAACATGACCTGAGTGGTATTGAACAAATTCGAGCAGCATAAAATAGACCCTAGCAGTATATGAGCAAGTTGACTTAACAATAATCAAAAGAAACAATGTTTCCAACCCGAGGAGTACAACAATGAGACACAAAATGTACTGAGGTTAATAGTGAATCACCACGTGGAGGCATCTGCTAGGATATTCACTAAATCTCTGGTTGGTCATTCATTTTTTGTGGACACGCCTGGTCGGACATTTATTATTTCGTGAAAGTTACTGACCAGACATACACTTTTACATGACCTGAGTAACTACCATCTAGAGAAAAAGTTTGTCATATGAGTAAATCATATAATAAACTTGGGGGAAAATGTTATCCCCCAAAATTTCAATGCAATGATGAGGAAATTTGAAGTGACAGGTGGCAATGAATGTATACCAAGTGGCGCATTAATGGTTAATAAATGTGTCAACCAAGGGAAGTGCAAAGATTAGAAAATGACCTACTGGGCAGAGTCGTTGCATCATTGGTCGGGAAGAACACTGATTGTGAGGATGGTTTAATTTGGTCGAGCAAAAACAAATATAAGTTTACCTAGTCAGAAGAAGTTATAGCCGACCAGTTGTGGCAGGCAAAGAAACATATCTGACCAGATATGTTAGAGAAGGGACATAGCCGACCAGTTATGTCAGGAAAGTGACATAGCCGACCAGATATGTTAGAGAAAGGACATAGCTGACTAGGTATGTTAGGAAAGTGACATAGCCGACCATGTATGTCAGGAAAGTGACATTGCCAACCAGGTATGTCAAAATAAAGGAGTGTAGCCGACCAAATATTTCAAAATCTCAAGAGCTAACTGCCCAACAACTTCTCTAGCAGAATTCCAGCAACATTTTCAGCCAGAATTATTCGGAACTACCATGGGATTTTCTAAGATATCCCAAAATAATAGCCCATTTTGTTGTATTTGGAATTTGATTAATATTTTGAATTATTTTATTAATTAACGTTAGTTGAAACGGCTGATGATTGAGTCAAAACTCAGGGCACATTTTGTACGATCCATTAGTGTATAAATACAAGGCTCATGACTTCATTATGAGGAGGCTCTCTTTTAGACTCTTTTGAGGACTTATGGATTTTTAGACTTTGGAGGTGTAATTTAATTCTCTTGAGACATTTTGTCAAAATATTCCCTGCTTGCACTTGAGAAACTCAGTTGGCCAAGGTTCATCTGATCTTAAGTGTAGGTTGGCATATATACAAACACCAAGTGGATTAGGCTATTACCAATTCTTTGGGGCTGAACCACTATAAAATTTTCTATGTCGTTTATTTTCTGTTCAATGTTATTTTAGTTTCTATCGTTTTTTGCGTTTACTTGTCGTTGGCCAAAACTGTGGTACTTACTACCTGTTTAAATTCACCAGGTACTTACTACCTGTTTAAATTCAC
This sequence comes from Humulus lupulus, assembly GCF_963169125.1. Classification (NCBI taxonomy): domain Eukaryota; kingdom Viridiplantae; phylum Streptophyta; class Magnoliopsida; order Rosales; family Cannabaceae; genus Humulus; species Humulus lupulus. Next base: position 159,387,625 of record NC_084802.1, on the reverse strand, counting down.
CAGGTACTTACTACATGTTTAAAAAAAATTATTGCCCAATCGTACTTGCCCTTACCACGGTCACCAGCTCGAGTGCTAGTATTACCTAGAAATCAATTAACTTACAATAGTGCGGTCCCAGTACACACACTAGATTTTCCTAATAATTAATCATCCCGGTAGCTAGCCGGATTCATATATCAATAATCCATTCACTCACAAATCGGACTCCCCCCTGAGTACCCAGGTTACAAATCAAAAGACATTCGACCCTACTTCCTCCTACACCGGTCATCAATTCATAGTCAATCGACCGCGCTTTCCCTACCAACAGACATTCGACCATGTTTCCCTGTACCCCGATCATCAACTCAAATACCAGTATTATCTAGCAATCATTGGATTTCATTGGAACATTCTGTACACTTAATAGTACCCGCTAGCCATTACTAATTCAACCCTTAATCATTCTAGTGTAAACAACTATAACAGACAATACACTAGAATGTTTCACGTTGTAGCCAACAAAGTCAAGATTAGCTTACTCAGCACAAGCACAGGAGTATATGTAACGACCCAACTATTCTAGACCTTGGACCATTAATAACTACTATACTAAGCTTAAGAAAACGTACATATGAAAACACCATAACTTTATTTAAAACTATAAAGTAAAGGTTTAAATACATAAATACTTCACTTAGGATATGGGATCCCATTGTTTGAAAAAAAAAACAAAAAAAAAACATAACTTAAATAAATTGATTACAAAATTAAGAGCGGAAAAATAATACATAGAAATCATAACTAAGAGACTTAAAAAATTCATCCTCTAATCGAACGCGCAATCCACCAATTCCATCCTACCTCAATACACATCCCCAAGCTGCCAAGAACCTTCCCGCCGCCACAACTATTTTCCTACACATATAAAACACAAAGGAGTGAGCCTAATGCCAAGCAAGGAAAATCTACTACAAGTATGAAACATATTGTAACGACCCAAATTCACTAATAAGGCTTAAGGGCCTTGATTAGTTTGCCTGGAGGGCATAATGGGAATTATGTGTTGTTTTAATGATTAAGATGCATGATTATGATTTAAAGCATGTTATATGATTATTTGAATATTTGAGATGCATGACTATGCGTACTAGTATGCATATAGGCCCTGATTAGGTTAGAAGGGCATAATCGTAATTTTGGCCATTATGGGCATAACTACTTTGATATATGTGATAATTGTCGAGACCACATTATTATGAGGATATATATCTGTGATCTGTGACTCGAGACAATCCTAGTGAGCAAAATAGCGAAAAAGCCATGGCGGGGATTTATACCCGGCTCGGTGTGAGCTTAGGGGTATCAATGGGAATTTAGTGAATATACTGGAGTTTATCTTGACATTGAGGAATGTTATTGGTGATTAATTAGGTATCGGGAGTTAAGCGGGAAATATTAGAGACACTTGAGGAGTTAGCGGGAATTGGGGTAAAATGACTAACATGCCCCTAAGTGGATTAAAGGGTTTAGACTTAATAGGGAGGGCATAATAGTCATTTGGCTTACAGAAGTTAAGTATTACCAAGGCTTTATGTTAGTGGGAATTGTAGAGAAATGTGGAAGTCTGAAAAAGAAGGAAAAGGAAGGGAAAAGAAAGAGAGAAAAACAGAGAGAGTTCTCTAGGTCGGTTTATATTTCCTTCATCTGTTTCTTGAGGATTTCTGGAGTAAAGCTCAGAGGAGAGCTGGGATAAACTAAGCATCAAGGATCCTAACCTAAGATTGAGATATTGGCAGAGGTTTAGCAAGGATTCATCAGCACTTGAGGTAAGACTTTAGAGTTCTTCAGTTTCAGTTTCTGGTTTTTGAGCTATGGTGTTTAAGTTGAATTGGATGGAACTTTAGGGAATTCAGGCCTAAGGCTGAGAAGGAGCAAGCCAAGGAAGTCTAGAGGCACCTTAAGGTCGAAATTCCACCAGAGGTATAACTTCTAAACTCCAACTTTGTTGTTCAGCTGGTTTCTGCTGAGCTTTAGTGTTTAGGAGTGGCTATGGTGAATTTTGAGTTTGGGGATGCATGTGCTTGAGTTCTAGGTATTTGGGGTGCTTGGGATGAGTGGAGAATGGTCATAAGGTTGTTTTTGAGGTTGGGGAAGATTTGGAAGAGTTTTGGTTGAGGTTGGTTCGAGGAAATCGCAGAAGGGAAAAACTGGTGTTGGTCAGTCTGTGACTAGCGCTACAGCGCTAGCCTTTGGGCGCTGTAGCGCTAGGCCAAGTTTGCTGATGGGGTTTTTCTTCTGTTTGTAGCACTGTAGCGCCCTCCCATGAGCGCTGTAGCACTACCCTGCCTTCTGAAGGGGATTTTAGGGTTATTTGCAAGGGCTTTTGACCTAGGGTTTGGGGTTTGATTCCACCACCTTGTTTGGTGGAACTAGGACTTCCTGGGGGCTCGGGATTGGCCCCGAGGCTAGGTTTTGAACTTGAGGATTGATAATGATTTTGGACCATGATTGTGTTTAGGTGAGCGCTAGGGCTCAAGGGGGATCGTGCTCAAGGAGTCGAGGGATCAAAGCTAGTGAATTTAAAGGTAAGAAAACTGCACCCGATTATATGTTTGTGATGGGACTAAGTGCTCCCTAGAATTGTATCGTGTCAATGATGGTATTACGCCATGGGACATGTAAAAGCGGCCTAAGAGTGCCGTACATAATACTTGCGCATAGGGCGCAGCTTGGCCACTGGTAGCCGAGGACAGCTTAACATTCACTGAGCTCGGCTTAAGCGGGCCGGAGTCAGTGGATAACGGAGGGAGCAGCCTGAGAGCGCTAGCCCTAGTTATCATTTGTGCAGTGATATGAGATATGAATTGATATGCTTAGTGTGTTGAATACTTGGTCATACTGAATGATTATATGTTTGAGAACTTGTGATGCAATGTGAGATATGGATTTGTCTGTTGATTGCTTATGCTCTGTTGTTGTGTTTTCTTGCTGGGCCTTGGCTCACGGGTGCTACGTGGTGTAGGTAAAGGCAAAGGCAGATTGGACCAATCCTGAGATGGAGAGCTCCGAGGTGGAATGTACATAGCCAGCTGTTTGATCGCCATGGTCGAGGAGTGGATCAGGACAGGGATTGCCTAGTTGTCTGTTTTGCCTTAATATGGCCTGATATTGTGTATAAACCTTGTGTCTTTTGTAAACAGTCTTTAAACTTAATATTTTTGGGATCCCGTGTAAACAGATGATGTTTCTTAATGAAAATGTGGCTTCTGAGACCAAACCATTTTTAACCCTAGTTCCTTTATAGTTTCAGTAACACAATTTTAATTAAATGACTTGATTAGCAAGTTTGGCACTTTATAAACTCACAATGTAACGGTCTTGGCTATCCAGGGCGTTACACATATACATACACATAAACTATAAACTATAAACTGTAACCTATAATCATATAACTATATAAATACAACATCTATTATAATGGCCATCATACTTCTTGGGACTTGCTAGCTACGCAATCATATGCCCATAAATTTACGAGGCTAGTTATCTAAACAAGTCATATAAATTTATGGGGCTGTTATCTAAACAATCATATGCCCAAGGAATCTACTATGGGGACTTGTTATCTAAACAAGTTATATATTTGTTATCTGAACAAATTATGTGTTTGTTATCTAAACAATTCAAAAACAAACATATCATACTTATAACATGAACATATATGAACAACAGAAAAGCATACAAATCTACCCTATTTTCCTTACCAAAAACCGGGATGTGAGAACAAGATCGGGACTTTGGAACACTCCTAAAAACCATAATAGAGAGGTGAGTATACTAAGGAAAAGAGATGAAAAGAATGAACTACACCATTGAAAAGATACTTACCAACAAGAACCTCAAGTTCAAGAACTCAGTTGCCTTACCAAGAATAGAAAAGACTGAGTTAGGATTTGAGTAGAGAAGAACTATAAGAATCAATACATAAAGGAACTAGAATTAGGAATACCTTGATTGCTTCTATGACCGAACTATACCTCGAAATCGAAATACACTATAACCTTACTTCCCAAGTGTTTATTAAGCTTATAACCCCAACCCAAGTGTTTATCACTCTATAGTCTCACTAGCACTTGGAAGGCTTTGATCAATGCTTAAAGAATGAATGAAAGGGCTTGGTGCTAGGTCCTATTTATAGAGTTCTAGGAATAAAAATCTTCTTTTTGGCTTTGAATAAAAATAATGAATTTAATTGAAAATATTTGAATATTCTTTAGCCAAAGGCTTAGGACTTGGTCAAATTGTTCAGAGAGAGGTTTAAGGAGTCAAAGCTTGACTTTTAAAACAAAAATAATAAAAACAAATAGAATCCTAACTTCTAACTCCCTAAACCTCGTAACTCTAAAATCACCTGCAGTAAAATCAAAATATATGGAGCTTTAGGACTCCGATGTAGACTCTCTTTATACCGTTAGAAAGCTAATTCAATTATCTATAACTTTCTAGAAATATTATTTTTCGAAATTCATAACATAACTAGGTCAAAAATAGGTCCGAAGTTACAGTACCCTAAAGTTACGAAAAATTTATTTACAACCTAATCCACAAATATATAAAATTGTGACAAATGTCATGCTCCTAACAGATTCTGGTGAAGACTAAGTCTTATATTTCCCTTATTTTATCATTAAAATAATAATTCCTTAATAATCATGCATATGACAAATGTCATAATCCTATTGGCTCTATCTAAACCTTAGGAATAGCCATGCTCATGACAAGTGTCATATTCTTATTGGCTCTATCTAAACCTTAGGTTATAATAATTGTCATATTAATAACCAACAATATTAATCAAACCTTATGTTATAATTAATATTCTTAAACTATAGGTTAAACTTCTAAAATCTACAAGTGTTACTACGAGTGTCCAACTAAGTCACGGCTTGAACCAAAATCCATAGTCATAAACATACTACAACTACTACTAGCTATTACTATTACTACTACTATCTAACTAGCTAAGTAAAGTTCTTCGACTCTACTGTATACTTAAAATACATCGGTTACTAAGACTCCCAGGAGAATTCAACATACTATCATAATCTTAATAGTTTGATTCCAGAATCATCTTACATACATGTGTCACGAGGGTTAACCGGAATATTATGTCATGGGTTTTAAGCCGGATGTCTTATTTATATCGGTGGCCAATCGAGCTTATTTACCAAGTCACCGGAGGCATCCAATGCTTGCTTACTTACTTATTGGGAGATACCCAGTTCTTTCTTACTTGATATCGGTAGCTAGTCGGGTGTCATAATCAAATCTTCTTACCAGACTTATGAGTATGTGAACCTCCTTAGGATAACGGTCTAAAGTAACCTTCTAGAACTAGTTTCTAATAGTACACTAAACTTTTAATATTTAAAATTTAGTCATATCATGATTTAGCCAAACATTCATAAGTTGTCTTACCAGTTGTCCTTAGCGGATAAGTGAGATTCCTGAGTCCATAAATAAGCTTTCCCTTGCAAATAACACTGTAATGGAATTCATATAGTGACTTGGATTAATTATGGCATTTGATTAATTAAGTTCATATCTTTAAGTTGAGCGATTAGGGATGAACTTAAAAAAATTCCAATACTTTGAAAGCATTTGTTCTTAAATCTTAAAACTTAGACTAAACCCTTGAATTTATAGCCATATCACATTATTCATAAAAACATGCCTACAAATAACGGTGCCGGAAATTTGAAAATAAATTCACAAGTACATAAAGAGACCACATTCTTAAGCCTAAAGAAAACTTTCATTATTGCTTTCTTATTTTCCTTATAAAATAAAAGTGTTAAGCGCTCTCTCTCACTTTATTAAAATTGTAAAGGAAAACGTTCTGAAATTAGAATTACCAAGTTTGAAAAATATATTATTATTTTAATAATCTTGTAAATTAAAAATGTCTATTTTTAGTAACTTAAGAAACCCATAAGTTTTATCACCCAAAAAGATTTTATTTTCTCAATTAACCAAATAAACAAATTTTAGTCATAAGTGATAATTATTATTGTGAAAAAAATAAAGTCTTATCTCACACAAGAGTACTATCTTAAGAATTTTCAATAAAATATAAAACCTCATTATTTGTTAAGTCACTTCAATCTTAACTCTTAATCCATAGGAAATCATCTTATATTTACTTTAAGAAAAAGAAACATGATTTTACTATTGAATTATGATTTAAAGTTTAAAAACTAAATCAAAACATAATTTTATTTGACAATCTTTTTAGAATAATCAAAACTTACAATATATGGGGTATTTCTTAGTCAAATCTTGCAGAACTTTTAATTAATATAAAAAATAGTCTAAATAATTAAAACCAGCTAAAAATGTTGATTTTAAACTTGTCAAAATGTTGCTCAAACAAACACTCTTCAAATTGTCAGTTTTTCAGTCCAGCTTGCACATCACTCACAAAAAGCTTATAACTTGACCTAGACATAACATTTTTTAGTGTTTCAAAATTCTAAAACCAAGCACTCTTCCTAAATAATGAAATACTAAAAGTCCCATTTGAAAGTTTGACAAATAACCTAATGGTTTGTCCGATGGAAGCCATTGTAACAACATCATCTTGCCAGCAAACAATTTAGAGAATTCATAACTCAGAAAATATAGTCAATTTTTAATTTTTTTTATAGGTTAAATATTCAATATACCAAGAATATCCAGTTGAAATTTTAGCCATAAATAATTAGTTTAACCATTCAAATCGTTGCTCAAAGTCTGAGTATTAACTCTATCAGTCAACATTCCAGATTGCATAAAAAATCCCAAAATACTCATTACTTGAGTTATACAAAATGTTTTCCAGTGGTTCAAAAGCCTAAACGTATATACTCTTCCCATATTTACAATTTAAAACTTATGTACTATTTTTAAAACTTGGTAATTCTAATTCCAGAACGTTTTCCTTTACAATTTTAATAAACCGGAAGATAGCATTTAAAATTTTTATTTTATTAGGAAAATAAGAAAGTGGTAATGAAAGTTTTCTTTAGGCTTATGAATGTAGCCTCTTTATGCAATTGAGAATTTATTTCCAAATTTCTTGCACCATTATTTGTAGGCATGTTTTTATGAATAATGTCATAAGGCTATAAATTCAAGGGTTTAGTCTAAGTTTAAGATTTAAGAACAAATGCTTTTAAAATATTGTAAATTTTTTAAGTTCATCCCTAATCGCTAAACTTAAAGACATAAACTTAATTAATCAAATGCCATAATTAATCTGAGTCACTGTATGAATTCCATTACAGTGTTATTTGCATGGGAAAGCTCATTTCAGGAATCAGGAATCCTACTTATCCGCTATGGACAACTTATGAATGTTTGACTACAACATTCTATGACTAGTTTTTAAATATTAAAACTTTAGTGTACTGTAAGAAACTAGTTCTAGAAGGTTACTCAAGACTGCTTTCCCAAGGAGGTTCACATACTCATAAGTAAGGTAAGCAATTATGATTATGACACCCGACTAGATACTGATATCAAGTAAGTAAGAACTGGGTATCTCCTGATAAGTAATTAAGCAAGCATCGGATGCCTCTGGGCACTTGGTAAATAACCTCGATTGGCCACCAATATATATAAGACGTCCAGCTTAAAACCCATGACAAAAGAGTTCGATTAAACTCCGTGACATGAAACATGCTAGTGTATTGTCTATTATAGTTCTTTAAACTAAATTGATTAATGGTTGAATTAGTAATGGCTAGGGGTACTATTAAGTGTACAAAATATTATAATGAAATCTAGTGATTACTAGATAATACTAGTATTCGAGTTGATGACCGGGGTATGGGGAAACATGGTTGAATGTCTATTGATTTATGACCGGGGTAGGGGGAAGCACGGTCGATTGACTATGGACTAAAGACCGGGGTAGAGGGAAGCATGGTCGAATGTTTCTTGATTTGTAACCGGGGTACTCAGGGTGGAGTCTAGTTTGTGTTTGAATGTATTATTAATATGTGAATCTGGCTAGCTACCGGGATGATTAATTGTTGTATTATTGTAAAATCCAGTATGTGTATTGGGACCGAACTATTATAAATCCAGTGATTACTACATAATACTGACACTCGAGCTGGTGACCATGGTAATTGGAAGAGCAGTCAACCAATGAAATGTTTAAACAGGTAGTAAATACCCGAAGAATTTAGTGGTTGTGATCTAAGAGGTGCCTGAACACCTCATTATATTTTTGTAGATCTTTAGGGATTTTTGGTAGCCATTGTAGAATGGTGTTATGCATTTATATCTTATATACACTTGCTCTGGGATTTTCTGCGTGCAGGTTTACTTAGTTATGGAATATGGTTATTAGGCATGACCATTAGTTGCTAGGACGTTCATACGTTCTTGAATTGTATGCTAGGGTTCAGTCTTTCCAAAACCTTATTTATGGTTTAATTTATGTATGATCATAGTTAGGGCTTCCTGTTTGTCTTCTTTATGCTATGTATGTTAAGTTGCTCTTACTAAGCATTTCACTTACCTAGTTGTTTCATGTTGTAGGTAAGCAAAACAGCAAGCCGGATTAGTGAGCGTTGGAGTCTGTCATGCAGAATGTACATGGGGCTTGATTGTGGAAGTCGATACGCTTTTGTCAAGTTTTAATGTATGTAAAAACTTTATGTAATTTATGTTTAAGTTGTTTTAAAGTTTCAAACACTGTAATCTTATTTTAAGCATGTCCGTGCTTCTAAACTAAGTAAGTAATTAAAAGTTTTTTTATACGAATTTTTGGGTCTTTTAACTAAATGAAAGTAAGATGTTTTCCACAAATGATGTATTTTTTTCTACAATTATATTTGTCATTTTTACTGGGTCAGTACAATTAGTATCAGAGCTCGAGTTGAGCCGGTTCTATAGACAACCCACATGTACATTTGCAGCGATAGATCGACACTCACTGTAAGTATTAATTTTCTTGTATTGTGTGTATTTCTGTATGTTTTTTACCTACTTAAATTCTATAAAGTGTAGGTTAAATGGCTAATCTACCTATGTTAGAAAACATAAAAAAGAAAAACCTTATATTAGTCAATCCACCCATAGAGTACACCTTGGAGCAGAGGATCGATATTTACGTATCATATGACCGTTTGGTTCCTCGTTTATATGTCGGAGAGGTGGGCGACTGCGCTTATGATGTTTGGTCTTATACAAACTCCACGTCTCTTTTCTTTGAGGAAATTGTTACAACCCCGAGCTTTATGGTTAGGTTAGCCAACCTATGTCTGAGGGGTAGAGATCTTCATTGGCATCACATTTTTCCAACTAACATAGAGTGGCCTTCCTTTAGGTTACCCATGTAGTTGTACCTTGGACCACCTGTGGAGAGGTCAAGGGAGTACCTGAGATGTTAAAGATTATTTGGATCATGGAATGCTCAGGTAGAGGCCATAGCAAAGGAAAGGGAGAATCAGGTGGCGACAGTAAACCAGGCGATCGCGGAGAACCCCATTAGGGTAGAAGACGGGAAAGGCTAGAAAATAGTGAAGGTATGGAATTCTATGGAGACTTCGAGGAAGGAGATTTGAAGAAGATAAAAAATAGGATCCTGAGGAGGATCCAGGAAACAAGACAGACGATGATGGCATCATCGATGAGACACCTGAGGACTTTGACGATGACCCTAATACCGACAGGGACATACTCGTCTAACTTAGGATAGTCATTACCTGGTGTTAACCTTATGTACAGAAGACTATGTTTACTTTTAACCGGATGTTCACTTTTGATCACAGTTAGGGTAGATCCAAGTAGGAAACCTTATGGTGGTGTGACAACTAGGTCAAAAACTACGTAATCTAATTATGGGTTTTCTTGGTTTTCGTGATTGATGCTTATGTTAAATTTATGCTTTGTCGAAAGCAACCCATTAGAGTAGGTATTATTATTTGTGTGTCTCATGAATTACTCCCTATTAAAGTACCAGAGTATACTGTAGTAGCTACTTTTATATCCACTAGGACTAGAGCGCGTGGGGATAAGCTCTTGAGGATAGTACCGATTGATGGAAATCAAATCCACGCAGCAAGGCGAGGATCAAAACTAGCAGAATAACTAAAAGAATTACGATGAGTAGTGAAAAGATTAGGCGCCCATAGTGAACAAGGAAAGGAGATGCAGATGTTATGACAACTCGCTAGAGTGAGGTGGTTGCAGTTACAAACTTAAAGCAAAGATCGTTGAGCATGCAAGAAATATTAAGAGATTTGACTAGTTGTTTAGGTTTGCACATGACCTAATAAACACTAAGGCATCTAAGCAGTGAAGGTTTATGAATTGACTATAAGGGATTATAGTGAAATTCGTGGAGTCTGGGAAGATTTGGTCTAGAATCTGATGCAATAAAGGCAGATGTATGATGGGAATAGTGCCCTTAAAGCAATTGTAGTTGACAAATGTTTTAAATGAAATAAATAATTAAATTGAATTATTATATATATAGACTATATCTGATATTATATTGATAATATTAAGTAAATATCGAAAAATTCCAAAGTTTATCTATGTGATCTTAATCTCATATTGGTATGAGAGGATCAAGATTAAGATAATAAACTTAAAACAATTCATAGTAAAATGAAGTTATGAAATCTTTAGACTAATTATTGCTAGTACGGTGCACTAGTATTATGAATACATGTGACCTAGATCCGGGTTACTAGTGTAGTAGGACACTTTAGTGGAGGTACTTTGCATGCTAAGAGTATGTAGAACTGGAGAAGATGTGATTTGTTAATAGTTTTTTAAACACCGTTTCATAGTATTAATCAAACACATCAAACAATGATCATATACATGTTGATCTTAATCCTGAGGTTGCTATGAACTCCTATATATGTCATATGATCCTTTGATTCATGTGTTAATGTTTGTCAGAATGATCAGGCTAAAAACAATTGTTTTAGGGACTCATTGATATATATAGTTGGGGAAGTAGTTTAACAGATATGGAATATATACCTTCTTATATATAGCTGGGGAACTATTGGGTTGGCTTTTGGAACTGAAAAAGGTTATGAGCGCCCACGTCGCAAACTTGTTGTGACAAACCTTCACTAGTAAAGTCAATGGTACTCTAGGAGCAAGATATAGCTAAAAGGGTAAAACAGTAATTTTATTCCCTTTTAATTATGAACCATTAATAGAGGATTAACGATGTATGTAATGATTATATCAATGGACACTTTATTCTTAAATAAAGTACTCAGTAAATATATGTCTATAATTATCAAGAGTTCAATCTCATATTTATAATGGAGTAATCAATAGATTAATAAATATGATTATTTAATCAACAGGCTTTGATTAATAATGTAATATATATTGAAGCTTGATATTATAGGTCCATAGGTCCCCAGGGCGGCTATATCAACACCATATCAAGGTAAGAGTTGATACAAGTGTATAACTGTAATTTGGGAATTTGAGAAGAATTTTATTCTTCGGGTCAAGTATGCAATTATATTAAGGTTGAATAATTAATTTGGAATTAATTATTAATTTTCAAAAAATATATTTATTAATTTAAATATGTAAATTTCGAATTTCATATATATAAATGAATAAATTAATTTTTGAAATTAATTATTTTATTTGAGTGGGAGAAAATAAAATTGGTAAGTCAAAAATAGTTTTGATTTAATGAATTTTAAAAGATGATAATGATGGTCATCAATTTGAATTTTGAATTTAAAATTTAAATTTTGAATTATGGTTGCCATCTTTTTCCTTAAAAAGATTACTACCTTATTTTGTGGGAGATTGATTTTAATTAAATAATTAAATAAATGAAAAATGAAAAAATTCCTGAAAAAGGAATAGTGGGTCACGCATGGCACAGTCGAGAGACTGTGCCATGCATGTACTACATATACTGATATTGAACCAATGTAGTTTTTATTTTATTTAGTTAATTATTTATTGATTTGAAAATGGTTTTTTCAAATTTGGTAAGTTAGATATTTACCTAAATCAAATCCTATCATGATTATGATATTGTATAATATTACTATTATTATTAGGAATAATAAGGTAATAGAAACATCTCTATATATATGATATAGAATAAAGAGAAGAGTAAAAGATATACAAGAACACAATATACTATACATACCAGATTCAATTCAAAAAAGTTCTTAGAATTTTTGTTAGACAAAACCTCTTTATTTCTTCTTCTTTATTATAGCCATTCTCATACCATAATCTAAGTTCTCATGTGTTGAGAAATACTTGTGATTCCTAAAAATACAAACTCATGTTCTCTATGTGGCCACACACATCTTAAGGTGTAGAGAAGACTCCGGATGATCGTGGTTTGAGTGCTTAAAGCTTTGGTTAGGAAGATCGAAAAATATTCGAAAAGGCTCAAGGACACTTGATAGGCTTCAAGAGGTAATTGTACATGTTCTTGAATTTTTTTGTGTTTATATGTTATATATAAATATATTTTATATTTATATATTTTTTGCATGATTAATAATATTGTATGTTAATGTTTCTCGATTGTTTTCTTGGTCATATAAACTGTTTATATGATTAATGAAATTTTGTGATTGCTGCTGTTATTATACAAATGGGCCCACCACACCAATTTTGATGCGTACTTTGAATGTTTTTCCAACAATGTAATGCAAATGGGTGTTATGGTTCTGCCAAGCCAAGACACTTCTCAAAGGAACACCCAAACTCGAGCAAGAAGGACAAGAATGGTAAGCAAAGGTGGATAGGAGCATCACCGCTTGTTTATGCACTCACATGAGGCGACAAGAGAGTCAGGCCATCTGAGGTGGTGTTAAGTAAAATTCCTATTGCCTGAACCTCAGTATGTTCATTAATGGATATTTAGGCTTCACATTTGTTTGTAGATACTACCTACATTAAGAACTAGATGGAGCGTCTGAATCTATAAAATATCTATAGTGTATCATTGCCTTCAAGGGATGATATGATGATTTTATTTTTGCTTAGAGTTGTACCGATTAGGGTAGTTGATCGCGAACTAACAGTTGATCTGTTAGTATTGAACCAATGTGAGTACGACATAATTTTGGTAGTTGATGGCGCAGTGGTCACTTGCAAGAAGAGGAAAGTGGTCTTCCATTTGGCAGGCGAGGAACCGTGCACTTTTCAAGGAATGTCCAAAGACAAGAAGTTGCCATGGTCTCAGCAATGAAGGCAAGTAAGATGTTGGAGGATGAAAGTATTGGATATCTAGCTCACGTTGTGGATAAGAACTAAGAGGAACATGCAGTGCATCTAGAAATGGCCCTCCAACGTTTGAAGGAACATAAGCTTTATGCTAAATTCTCCAAGTGCGAATTTTGAACAAGAATTTTTTTTTAAGCTTCTTAGGTCATGCGGTGTTGAATGAAGGGATATCCATGGATCCTACCAAGATAGAGGCAGTGAGTCGATGGACACCACCGAAAAATTCCCAGAAGGTGGGAGTTCTTCGGGTAAGCAGGGTATTATAGACGGTTCGTAGAAGGGTTCTTGTAGACAGCTACACCCATGACCACCCTTACCCATAAAAAAATGCTAAGTTCATATGGACTGTGTAATGCGAAAGGAGTTTCCAAGAGCTGAAAACAAGACTGACCGCTACCCTGATGTTAACTATCCCTGACGGGATGGAGGGATACACGATTTACAATGATGCCTAAAGACAAGGAGTGGGGGCCTAGTAGGAGCAGATCAAACACGAAGTGAGGAAGGATATGTGATTGAGGTTCCCATATCGGAAGATGGGGTGTTAGGGTTTAAAAGCAGAATTTGTTTTTCGAATGAAGTAGAAATCAAGAAGCAAATCTTCTATGAAGCACATGATGTCCCCTATGAAATTCACCCCGACACCACGAAGATGTACTAGAATCTTAAAAAGTACTTCTGGTGGCCGAAAATGAAGAAAGAAGAGGCGGAATACATGGTGCACTACCTACCGTATCAACAAACAAAGGCAGAGCATCAACGACCAGCGGGGTTGCTACAACCATTAGAGATTCTAGAATGGAAATGGGAGATGGTCATGATGGACTTTTTCACTAGCCTGCCTCTGACCCAAAAGGGGGAAGATACCATTTGGGTCATTGTCGTCAGACTGATCAAGTCGGCACACTTCATGCCAATTAAGATTTCATACTCTGCGGATAACTAGTAGATTTGTATATTGTAGAGATCGTGCGATTGGATGGAGTACCTGCATCTATAGTATCAGACTATGATGGAAGATTAATTCGGTATTTTGGAAAAGGATGCACGAAGGTTGGGGATTCAGTTTAAGTTTAGTACCACCTTTCATCCCCAAACTGACGGTCAAAGTGAACGAACTATGCAAACATTGGAAGATATGTTAAGAGCCTATATGTTGATTTTTCAGGAACATGGAATGCAAATCTTCCATTGATGGCGTTTGCTTATAACAATAGTTACCATGAATCCATTAAGATGGCACCATATGAAGCCCTATACGGGAGAAAGTGCCGATCCCCAATTCATTGGCACGAAGTGGGTGAGAGACGATTCTTGGTACCAGACGAAGTCGATCAAGTTATAGAGGACATCAAGAGGATACACAAAAGATTACAGACCTCAGTTGACTGAACGTGCAAATATGCAGATCGATGTCGAAGACCTCTAGTGTTTGAGGTCAAAGATAAAGTATTCCTAAACGTATTCCCTAAAAGGGGAACCTTGCAGTTTGGAAGGAAAGGGAAGCTAAGTCTGAGATTCGTTGGACCATTCAAAATACATGAAAGAATCAAGAAGTAACTTACCGATTAGCTCTTCAACCCACTTTAGCTTGGGTGCATGTCATATTTCACGTATCTATGTTAAGAAAATATGTGGAAGATCCTACTCATGTGCTCAGTTATGAAAAATTGAATGTAGGTCCAAAGCTATGATATGAGGAAAATCTCATTATGCTTTTTGGATTTGAAAGACAAGGTGTTATGCAATAAGACAATTCCCTTGGTTAAGGTATAGTGGTGCAGCCAACCATGGAGTAAAAGAAGCAACCTGGGAAACCGAGGGGAAGATGAAAGAATTATACTCATAATTGTTGTAAGTTTTGAGGACGAAACTTGTATAAATTGTAGGTATTGTAACACCTCGTGTTTAGGGCACCAGGTAAAATTTGAGTTTACAAGAAATTTTATTCTCAGAAATTTTATTTCCATGTATTTTAATACTTGTAAGAAATATGGTATGCCTTGTATGTAAATTATGTCTTTAAATATTGGTTATTATATAATAAGTTTGGTTATGCAATCAAAGTAAGACTGCAGTCGCGGACCAAGTCAAAATCCCTAATTGGGTAAAAATCTCGGATCTAAAATATTCTTCAATAATTATGGAAAAGAGAAAATTAAGTTGAGCATAAAATATTTATGAATAAGGGAAAACAAATAATTTTAATGAATTTCCCTGCAAAATTCATTATGTCCAAGCTATAGGAAAATTCTAAGGTGGAATTAAGACGAAAGGAAATTATATAAGTAAAATTATGTAATATTTATTTTTTTGTAAGACTAATGTCATCAAACATTTTTGGTATGAAATTCAATTATATTAAAAATCCTAAGCTCCTTTAGTTGAAAACTATAGGAAATTAAATTTTTACAAAAAGTACCATTCTAGCCTTGAGGAATAAGTAGTTTTGTTTAAAAAAATAAAAGAAAATAGGACATAAGTGTCTTTTAGAGGGGTTGGCTGGCATGTGAGTGGTAAGAGAGTCATCATATTCCTATTGTCACTTGAAGTCTTACATTAAACTAGCTAAGAGGAAAACCAACAACCAATTCTACCTCTTTCTTTTCCTCTCTACACGCCTAGCCTCTCTCTCTCTCCTCTTTCATTTTTTTTTCTTCTTTCTCTTCACCATTTCAGGAAGAAAGCTCTCCCATCTCACTAGAAAATCTGGAAAATAAATCTCTCTCTCTCCTCAGAAGAACTCCATTAGAGCACCTCCAAGCTTGAGCTCATCAAAGAGGTAAGTTCTCATGAACATTTCATGCTCTTCTTCCCTTCTCTTGGTTGAGCACCCTTTGGTGCTTTCTCATTTTGTTTGATTAATTTGGAGCTCTATCTAACTCAGATCATGTATGTTGAAAGAGTAGGAATCCATTTCAAGTAGGGAGAGG
This sequence comes from Humulus lupulus, assembly GCF_963169125.1. Lineage (NCBI taxonomy): Eukaryota > Viridiplantae > Streptophyta > Magnoliopsida > Rosales > Cannabaceae > Humulus > Humulus lupulus. The sequence continues at coordinate 159,371,411 of NC_084802.1, read as the reverse complement.
AGCTAAAAGCTTGTGCATGCAAGCCTTATTCTAAGATTTCAAGGTAAGCTTTAGGATTTCAAAATCTCTCCATTTCCTTCTTTATTCTAAAATTGGTTTGAATTTGATCATGGAGAGTTTGAGATGAGTGTTAAGGTTCCAAGAGGATAGAGGCAGGGCCGGCCCTAGGCATAGGTGGGCCAGGCCTATGCCTAGGGCCCCCAAATAAAAAGACCCCCCTTTTTTTTTAAAATGGTATTTTTTCTATACAAAAAGGTCCCATAATTTTACAAAAATACCATTTTATATATAAATATTGTAAAAATACAAAAGAAATCCTTGTGCCCCAATGCTCACGGGCCGACCCTAGAAAGAGGAGTGGTTCAAAAAGCTCAAGGACTAGGAGAAACAAAACCTAGAACTTCCAAGGTAAAAATCTTGTGTTTTGGTAATAATTTATGTTTAATCTTCCAATCTGAGATTTTTGAGATGCATGGAAGGTTTTTATATCTTGTTTTTGTTGTAATATGGTGTTTGATAGTATTAGATGGTGGATTACTACAAGAAAAAATATTATGGATAACTCTGAAAAAGTGCTATCAAAAACAATTTATAACCCTTTATCAAATGCTAACATAGCCCATGTTATTTAAAGTCTAGACCTTTTTATAATAATTTTCAAGTGTTATAAATAGTATTGTTGACCGCGTTTTTGGCCAACGACGTGAGAACGTCAAAAACGACAAAAACCTTCAAGAGAAATAAACGTCACAGATGATTTTGAAAAGAAAGTAAATAACACACGTAATTTTTATAGTGGTTTAGCCCCAATATGTTGGTAATAGCCTAATCCACTTAGAGTTGTGATTATAGATCTACACTCAAGATCAGATGAACCTGAGTCAACTGAGTTTCTTTAATGTAGATTATAAGAATACAAGAATTCTCTCAAATACAAGTACTTTCTCTCTCTAGAAAATTCGGATCAAATGTTCAAAAGACCAAAAGTCCCCTTTATGATGCCATAAGCCTTGTATGTATAGGCTTAGGATCGTACAGATGATATCCCCCATAATTGGGATATTTTATTATTCTCATGATATTTAAATTACAACAATATTCAAAATGTAACAGTACACTTAAATTTGTGGGATAAATGAGAGATTCCCACGTATGCTAAGACCGATTCTTATTGAAGCCGTTTATGGGAATCTTGACGTAGTCCTACTCTATCTAGTTGATCCATATCACCTTCAGTCTGGTCGGCCACACCTTTACTGGGCAGTCATGCACTTGACTGGGCAGTCGTGCACTTGACTGGGCAGTCGTGCACTTGACTGGGCAGTCATGCACTTGGCTGAGCAGACACGCACTTGGCTGGGCAGACAGGTCATGACTGGTCGGACATGGTCATGACTGGTCAGACATGGTCATGACTGGTCGGACATGGTCATGCCTGGGCAGACAAGGTCATGCCTGGGCAGACAAACACGTGACTAGTCAGACAAGGTCATGCCTGGTCGGTCATGACATTTCTTAAGCCAGTCAAAATTCTTCAATGGCCTACTGGGCTACTCCTAAGCCAGATCACTTTATCACAACTCTGAGGAGCCAATATATTTATTGACTATTAAAGTGTCTTTTACTGACCATGTACTGCCACTTGTCACCTCTATTGCCACGTCATCGATCTCCAATTTTTGGGGATAACAAGTATTATAATTAACTATTCAATAATAGTTTTTCTTTGTTACAAAATACATACAATATCTATTTATCAAGTTTAGAAATATTTTGTCAAAAGTGAAACATTATGCTTATTTCATGACATTTTTTTTTTTTTTTTTTGAATGTGGTATGGGTCTAGGGCTGATCGGATGCTTAAATTGCCTTGGAATTTATGCCCATTCGATCGGTACTATCCACTGCCCCTCGGACCAACCCCAACTCCTCGGCCACGCACCAACTGGCTCCTCGGAAGCACGTCGACAGCCTCGGCTAGGCACGGTCCGCTCAGATGCATCTCCAGCTGGTCGGACAGCCCACACACCACTCGGACACCATCCTTTGGACGCGTGCATACAACCATGGTTGCTCGGACATGGAGCCCCTCGGATGCGCGTGTACCAACAGCTCCTCGGCGTGTTTGTCGAGCCATTCGGTCATGCAGCTTTGGAATTGTGACACAACCACTCGGCAATATGGCACAGCTAATTAAGCATGCCTTATCCCTCTGAACACCATTAAAACACCTTGTTAGAGTTTTGAGAGATTGATTTCTCTCAATCAATCTTGGGAAAAATTGACTTCTCTTCCCAAGGACATTTTTTCACCATGTAGTATTTACTTTGCATGCATTTGTTTGATTCACTCCAGGGAAGTTGATTGGTGATACATGCTTAGCCGACCAGGGAAGTTGTATATGCTCTCCTGAGCAGGAAAACTTTGCACCTGATCAGCTAAACTTGTACCTGGCTAGTAGTTTACTCTTTATTTTTGTATAGCTGAGCTGTTGGCATTTATACTTTACTTTTCTTTGTTAACTTAAAACATTCTAAGTCTCTTCTAGACTTAAAAAGTTATAAGTTTTTTGTGAATAGTAAAGTCACTCTGGTGTATGCCTTATATTTTCGGATGAGTACTTAGTTTTCTAACTTAGAAATTCTAGACTTTTCATAAGTCCATACTAAGTATACTTTCTCACACTCTTATTGCTCTAACATTTTATGAGCATAATGTTTATTGTCACACGAATATCTGTTCCTAACTTGAAATTTTAAAAATTCCAAGTTACTTAAGCTTTGTCAAACAAGTTAGCTTAATGGCCTTTTTGGACTTTTAAAATTTACAAGTCAGCCTAAAAACAGATATATTAACTCGTGCTCTTATTTCCTATGTTAAATTATATACCAGTATACCCCATGTGCCCCCCAGGTGATTGAGGGTTGAAAGATCCTTAGTCACTTGCTACTTGACAGAATCTGTTCGAGAAGTTAATTACTCGTGAAACACATAGAATATATGGAAAATATTCGAGCAGTTGAACACTGCTTGAACGTATCGACCAGTTGAACACTGTCCAATTTTACCGACCAGTTGAACATGGCTCGGATAACTAACACACATGCATATTTGTAGCAAGAATCGACCACGCTGCGCGCAGTCTCTTTTATTACTCGTAAATTAAAAAGGACAAAACATGTCTAACAACGAGTCTTAAACAACAAAAATTGTTCAAAAATAGAATGTCTGGTTAGCAAATAACCAGCTCATAAACCAAACTTAAATAACAAGTCTAACAACTCGAAATCAAGCTACCACTCTGAAAGCGGTATTTAAAAATAATATATCCTTCGGTGCTCGCCACTCCAGTGGTTTCTGATCCTAGCACTTCCGCTCAGCATACTTCTACTTTGCTTCGTTGCTTTCCTCAGCCAAGTGTGGACCTCCACATATAGTGTCTAAGGTAAAGTCCACAGGTCCGGGCTACAAGGGTAGAGATCTTTGTCGCTTGAAACCAGAGTTGCTGCTACCTCCTTCTCCTTAGGGTGTCTCTGCCCGGTACTTCCTCAACTTGCTCGACCGGAGAAGAAATTCTATCTCGTCCTTGAGGTGATTGCATTCATTCGTTTCATGACCATAATCTCCATGGAAACGACAAAACTTATTCATATCTCTCTTCCTCATCTCTTTCCTGATGGGTGGAGGCTTCTTGTAGGGAACCTCTTCATGACTAGCAAGATATATCTCTGCTCGGCTAGTCAAGAGAGTGGTGTAGTTAGTGAATTGAGGCTCATATTTGGTTGGCTTTTCATTTGAACTCAACTTTACTTTCTTTTCCTCATGGTGGTCAGACCCATTATTTCCACGTTTCTTCCCACCATCCTTAGGAGAGTCAGTTGATCCGCCCGGATTGTTTATGCCATTCTCCTCTTTCTCGATTGCATCATCTAATTTCATATACTTGTCTGCTCGGTCAAGAAACTATTGAAGTGTTGAAATTGGATTTCTATGTATATTTTCCCACAGAGGACTCCGATAAGTTATCCCAGCAGATATGGCAACCATCTTCCCCTCGTCTCCTACAGAAGTTGCTCTATTGGCTTCTCTCATGAATCTCTGTATATAGTTCTTTAGAGACTCATATTTTCCTTGTTTGATATCTGCCAAGTGGTTTGCATAAACTGGTGGAGTCCGGGCAGTGTTGAATTGTCTACAAAACTCCTTCCTGAATGCTTCCCAAGAGGTAATGGAGTTTGGCTTAAACTTCCAATACCATTCCCGGGAAGTATCCGTCAAGGTAGTCGGGAAAAATCTACACCGATAATCATCACTTACTCCGAGCAATTCCATCTGATCCTCGAACTTCCCAATATGTCTGATGGGATCTGCCTTTTCTGTATATACTGGTAGAATCGGTGCTTTGTACTTTGCTGGTGGCTGGGCTGCTCTAATTCGAGCACAGAATGGGCTGCCACTCCTGTGGTCTACTGGATCGATCGCAAAGGGTCGTTTCGTCAGACCTTGAACTGCTGTTGTTAGCATGTCAAGCTGGGCTTGGATGGCTGGTGCAACTGATGAGGTTCCAAGGTCTTGACCACCTGGTCGGGCATTACCATCTGGCGCGCCATCGTCAAGTATTTCTACTTGACTAGCAGGGCGGTCCAAATTTTGCCCTTCGACCGGGACGGTCCTCCTCTTGTTGGTGATAACGTTCCTCAGATCCTTCCGGGAAGCATGCTCTCCTGCCCGATCGAACACCGTACTCTTCGATTTTCCAGAGGGCTTACTACGTGGGACTTGCTCTCTCCCACTACGCTGCTGGCCGGGGTGCAGTGGAGGCTTTTCGGTACGTCCCGGGCACTTTTCCTCCTTGTTGCTCATGGCCCTCCTTTTCCTTTGACTGGTCGGTGGGATGACTATCAGCCTCATCCTGACCATGCCCATCTTTGAACTGTGAAGTCCTCTTATCTCGAGGAGCTCTATTTTGCTCCGGCCCAGGTGGAGTCTTCTTACTACCCGATCGGTGACTTCCTGATCTTGAAGTTTCTGATCGGTGACTCCTGGAGGGGGTCCTAGAGTGCTCCCTTTGCGTCGAGCCAGTTTTAGATCGATCCCCATCATCTTCCCAACCAGGGGGATTACTCCTGCTTTTGTCCGGTCCACGAGAATTGGCTCTGTCAGTGGTCCTCCGACCAGCATCTGTGGTCCTTGCTCTTGGGGTGGCTGCTCCTCGTGCTGTAGCTTGGGCATTGGCTTAGACCAACTATGTAGCTGCCTCCAAAGCGAGTGCAGCCTCGCGATGTCGCCTATCGGCCTCCTCCTGCTGTCGCTTGATCTCCTCGCTCCTGGCCTCCATCTCCTGTCTCTGCTGCTCAAACTCCGCCTTCTGCCTAGCCATCTCTTCAGCGAATGCCTCCTGTCTGGCATTGAATTGTGCCATCTCCTCCTGGAAGGCGCTCATGGCTTCCTGGAGCTCTTCAGCCTCTAGGGTTACATCCTCGAGCACGACTCTAGGCTAAGTTTCACGATCTTGAAGGCTAGGACCTTCTGATCTAGCAGGCTCTTTAGAGGAGCCTGTCTTCTTGGGGGCCGCATTGGTGTTCTTAGGTGCCATAATACTTCAGGGATCGTCTGTCTTTCTCTTCAGGCTCTCAATGAAAGCACCAAAATGTTGACCGCGTTTTTGGCCAACGACGCGAGAACGTCAAAAACGACAAAAACCTTCAAGAGAAATAAACGACACAGACGATTTTGAAAAGAAAGTAAATAACACACGTAATTTTTATAGTGGTTCAGCCCCAATATGTTGATAATAGCCTAATCCACTTAGAGTTGAGATATAGATCTACACTCAAGATCAGATGAACCTGAGTCAACTGAGTTTCTTCAGTGTAGATTACAAGAATACAAGAATTCTCTCAAATACAAGTACTCTCTCTCTCTAGAAAATTCGGATCAAATGTTCAAAAGACCAAAAGTCCCCTTTATGATGCCATAAGCCTTGTATTTATAGGCTTAGGATCGTACAGATGATACCCCCCATAATCAGGATATTTTATTATTCTCATGATATTTAAATTACAACAATATTCAAAATGTAACAGTACACTTAAATTTGTGGGATAAATGAGAGATTCCCGCGTATGCCAAGACCGATTCTTGTTGAAGGCGTTTCTGGGAATCTTGACGTAGTCCTGCTCTATCTAGTTGATCCATATCACCTTCAGTCTAGTCGGCCACACCTTTATTGGGCAGTCATGCACTTGACTGGGCAGTTGTTCACATGACTGGGCAGTCATGCACTAAGCTGGGCAGACAGGTCATGACTGGTCGGACATGGTCATGACTGGTCGGACATGGTCATGACTGGTCGGACATGGTCATGCCTGGGCAGACAAGGTCATGCCTGGGCAGACAAACACGTGACTAGTCGAACAAGGTCATGCCTGGTCGGTCATGACATTTCTTAAGCCAGTCAAAATTCTTCAATGGCCTACTGGGCTACTCCTAAGCCAGATCATTTTATCACAACTCTGAGGAGACAATATATTTATTGACTATTAATGTGTCTTTTACTGACCATGTACTGCCACTTGTCACATCTATTGCCACGTTATCGATCTCCAATTTTTGGGGAAAACAAGTATTATAATTAACTATTCAATAATAGTTTTTCTTTGTTACAAAATACATACAATATCTATTTATCAAGTTTAGAAATATTTTGTCAAAAGTGAAACATTATGCTTATTTCATGACATTATTTAAGTGTTATAAGAAATGTTATTATAGACTCTTTTATAGCATTTTATATTTGTTATATTATATTAATCATAACTTTCGGTTATAGTTGTTATTTTTTCAAATTTTTTTATTTATATTATATTTTAATAAAATTTAATTTTTGTACCTTGATAACATTATTATGAAAAAAATATTACATTTACAAAAATATTAATATCATCAAATTAGGTAACTCGGTCCAAATACATGTTTCACTTAAGAAGTGAACAACTTTCAAAAAGTAAAGTTTAGAGAATCAAACTCATCATAATAAACTTTTAGCTAAAAGGTTTAGCTAAAATTTGAAAAAAACATCCTTGTTTCACTTAAAAAGTAAACAACGAAATCTAGAGATATTATGATGTTTTGCTATTTCCATTTGATTTGAAAGCCTATTGCCGAGCCCAAAAAAGTGTATCATCACCTTCCATTTGATTCCCTCTATCTGTGTCTTGGTAAAAAATGAAACAAGAACAACAATATTAAAGCACTATTAATATTAAAGGACATAAAAATTATATTCATGCATGGTTTATACTACTATAGAAAGCTAACGAGTACCAAATTGCATCATTCTTTTGTACCAAATTGCAAATGACAACTTAACAATCACAATGCCAATTAGTATCAATGCCAATCAATATTAGTATGAATGCAACTACAAAAACAATATGCTGAAACAAAAACTAAAATAATTAGAAGGTTTTTACTGAGATATATAACATTGAAGACAATTATAATGAGTGAAAATATATAAATATATATAAATTATGAAAATATATATTAAAAATTATTCCCGCATAAAACTATCATCTAGTTTTTAGGACAGTTTCGATAAAAGTAGAAGCAAGAATTACCTAGGATGACAAAGATATTAGAAGTGTAAACAGTGAAAGGATCCTATGTACAACCAAATGCTACTACTGGTATAGAATAAACCTAAAAGAAAATAAAACTTCACATCAATCATTCGCACGAGTTAATTTGTTTGTTATAATAAAATTTATAATACATGATAATGAAGGAATTTCATATAAGAATATTAGAACTTGCCTTACATTTCCTCAAATTCTAACACTGCATAATAGAATAGAGGCACTTCAGTTTCTCCAACGCACCTTCCAACATAAAAAAATTCCAATAACTACTAAGTTTAATAAGAGTAAATAATTTATATCATGAATTTGACATCAAATGTTGGATGCAAGTACACCTAATATGTGTATATAGAAAAAGTACTCATAAAAGCACTTATCACACTTTAGTCATCCTCTTCCTACTGCAAAACAAAAGTTAAGTCAAAATTTCTTATTCAGGATATCTACTACAAAATTTACTGACTAACAATACAAAATGATTATGAAAATATGTTGAGAGAGAGAGAGGTTAGAAAGTCTACCTAAAAATTTGTTCCAACTACGAAATGCAATATGGAACATTACATGACAATTGAATTTTGATTAGAGAAATGGCTTACCTTGTAGACAAGTCCAAACCCTCTCTCCCCAAACTTGTTAGTAGAACTGAAGTCATTAGTAGCCATTTTTAGTTCATCATAACTGAAAGTAAGTGGTTTAACATCCATCCCTAAAAGCTTTGCATGAAAACCAAACATAAGGTAATACACATCATATACATTTTCAAACACATTGAAGTATACTAATCTCTTTGTTACAAGCAATATTATTGCAGTTTCTTTAACATTTGGGACAACTTGATCGCATTATATTTTAGAAATATAATTTTGTACTGATAATAAGAATACCTTCATTGTTGTAGTTGTTTTGAGATTTCTTTTTTCTTTGAAGAAAATATAGAATTCCCAACACACAGAAAAAGATTGAAACCCCAATACCAACAGAAGCCCCTACAATCAGATCAATCCTCTTGTTCTTCTTGGTTGGAGATCCTAAAATCAGATCAATCCCATTATTCGTCTTGGTTGGAGGTTTGTTATTGACTGTGGGAATGAAATCTGCATAGTGGAAGCTCAATAATCAACTCAAGAATTAAAATTTTATGGGAAGAAAGCTGACTTTAAGGATTGCATCCAAAATATTTCACTACATATTACCTAGGCTGGCACTGATGGCTGAAATAGAGGGACCATAAGTACCTTGCACAAGTATGCAACAAGTTCCTTTTCTGGCCCAAAAAAGATGGATTTCAAGGTAGTTCTCTGATATTCTAACCTTATAGGTCTATGGAATAAATAAATAGCATACCTCCTTTTGCTTCCATAAATGCTTCAAATGATTTTTTTTTCCTAAGATCCATTGAATGGTTCTGAAGAATTATTGCAAGTGATTGCTGTCAAAATTTCCAATATCTATCAATCTGCAAGACAGAACTATACAATAAATCCACAAAAATTTATGTATATGATAATGGATTTAAATATTTCTCCTAATCCACTCCAACGTGATATGAAATTAAAAATCACACATACTAGCACTATTACCTTTTGAGTATAAAGAAACTAGAATTTAACTCAAAAAATAACTAAAGCATTACATAAAAATAAGTGGGAATTTAATGGTACCAAAGATTAACCATGTAAACCATACTTGTACATTTTTCATACCATTAGATTCCTCAGAGGACACCCAGGCTGAAAATTTCTATAATCTCTTTTCAGACTTTCTCAACAAATTTATAATCTCATGTAATGCCCTGGATAGCCAAGACCGTTACACTGTGTGTTTATAAAAGTGCTAGACTTGCTAATTAAGTCATTTAGTTAAAATCGTGTTACTGAAACTATAATGTACTCCGGTTAAAAGATTTTGGTCTTAAAAGTCACATTTCTTATATATAACATTTCCTATTTACACGGGATCCCAAAATAATAGGATTAAAACCATTTACAAAAGATTCATGATCTAAATACGATATTAGCCATACTAAGGCAAAATAGACAGTTCAGCGATCCCTGTCCTGACCCACTCCTCGGCCAAAGTGACCGAACAGCTGGCTATGTACATTCAGCCCCACAGCTCTCCATCTCAGGACTGGTCTAACTTGCCTTTGCCTTTACCTGCACCACGTAGCACCCGTGAGCCAAGGCCCAGCAAGAAAACACAATAACATAGCATAAGCAATCAACAGATAATCCAACATCTCACATTGCATAAACATGTTCTCAATCACATAAACATTCAGAATAACCAAGTATTCAGCATATTAACATATCAACTCATATCACATATCAATTACAAATGATAACTAGGGTTAGCGCCCTCAGGCTGCACCCTCCGTTATCCCACTGACTCTGGCCTGCTTAAACCGAGCTCAGTGAATAATAAGCTGCCCTCGACTACCAGTGGCCAAGCCACGCCCTGTGCGCAAATATTGTGTACGGCACCCTTAGGCTGCTATCACATGTCCCATGGCATAATACCATCATTGACATTATACAGATATCGGGAGCTCTTAGTACCATCACAAACATATAACCGGGTGCAATTTTCTCACCTTTAGATTCGCTAGTATTGATCACTTGACTCCTTGAGCACGATCCCTCTCGAGCCCTAGCGCTCACCTAATCACAATCATAGGTCAAAGTCATCACCAAACCTCAAGTCCAAAAATTAGCCTCGGGACCAATCCCGAGACCCCAGGAAGTCCTAATTCCACCAAACAGGGTGGTGGAATCGAACCCCGAACCCTTGGTCAAAAACCCTTGTAAATAACCCTAAAATCCCTTTCTGGAAACAGGGCAGCGCTACAGCGCTCAAAGGAGGGCGCTACAGTGCTACAAGCAGAACCAAAATCCCCCAGGAAGCATGGTCTAGCACTATAGCGCCCAAAGGCTAGCGCTGTAGCGCTAGTCACAGACAGCCAACACCACATTTTCCCTTCCTGCGATTTCCCTGAGCCAAACGTAACCAAAACTTCTCCAAACCTTCACCAAACTTAAAAACAAGCTTATTAACACACTCCACTCATCCCAAACATCCCAAATACTCAAAACCCAATCACATGCATCCCTAATCTCAAAATTCACCATAGTTGCTCATAGACTTCAGAAACTCAGCAAAACAGTCAGAAATTCAAAGTTTTAAGCCTAGAATTTTATACCTTTGATGGAAATTTGACTTTGAGTTAGTTTCTAGACCTCCTTAGCTTGCTCCTCCTCAAACCATGGCTTGAATTCCCCTAAAGTTCCCATCAACTCAGCTCAGACACCATAGCTTAAACAAGCCAAACCAGAAACTGAAAACTCTAAAGGCTTACCTCAAATATTGATGTGATCTTGCTAATCCCTTGCCAACCTTTCAAGTTTAGCTCAAAACTCTTGTTGCTCAGCCTAATCTAGCTCCCTTCTGAGTCTTGTTCCAAGAAAATTGAAGAGAAATGGTGAGAGAACCACAAACCGACCCTTTGGAAAAGCTGCTCTGTTTTCTCTCTTTTTCTTTTTCTTTCTTTCCTTAGCCTTCTACCCTTTTCTACAATTCCCACTAAGTATAAAGCCTCATAATACTTATCTCTTGCAAGCCAAATGACCATTATGCCCTCCCTTTTAATTTTAAACCTTTAATCCAGTTAGGGCATTTTGGTCATTTTACCCATTTCCCTCTAATTTCCTCGAGTGTCTCTAATATTTCCCGCTTACTTCCCGATACTTAATTAATCACCAATTATATTCCTCGATGTCAAAATAGACTCCAATATACTCACTAAATTCCCATTTATACCCCAGGCTCACCCCGAGCCGGGTATAAATCCTCGCCATGACTTTTTTACTAATCTACTCACTAGGATCGTCTCGAATCACAGATCACAGATGTATCCACATAATAATGTGGTCTCAACAATTATCATGTATATATACAGTTATGCCTGCAACGGGCCAAAATTACGATTATGCCCTTCTAACCTAATTAGGGCCTACATGCATACTAATACACATAGTCGTGCATCTCAAATATTCAAATAGCCATACAACATGCTTAAAATCATTAAATCACATATAATTCCCATTATGCCCTCCAGGCACACTAATCAAGGCCCTTAAGCCTTAGTAGCGAATTTGGGTCATTACATCTCTTGTGTAAGAGCCTCAATTGTTCGTTGATCTTCTCTTCCATCTCCAAATGAGGGCTTGTAGGGTTTTATGCCCTAATTAAAACCCAATTTCTTTGTAATCTCATTTATTATCAATAAAAGAATAGAAATCACTTTTTTGACTTGGTCAATCACTTTGCTCACATGTTTTACTTTCATGATTATTTGTTTAATATAAACTTCTATTTAATCCCGAGCATATAGCTAATCGTATTATAGTGACGTAATCACAGTGGAATATACATATGATTATATGTTCAAAATAAGTTAGTCCTAAGATTAGTCAGTGCAAAGGATTGACACTGACTTTCCAATCTATGATATGATATACTTACACATTATAGTGTTATTTTCTTTCCAGAACATTAGCAAAGTAGATAAGATCATATGTATTTGTTTCATCGGACAGGACCGATATTGATAGCTGATAGGATAAGTAAACATACCGTTATTATCTATTCTAGTCATATCATATAGTTTAGCGTAGGTCAATTCAATCTCAATTCTAAGTGGTTAGTATTCTAACTGATTGTATTATTTAAGTTCTTTGACATGTTTGTTACCAGCTTACCCTACAAACTAGCCCGTACTTACATCTTGAGAACTCGGTAGTATAATTGAGTGGGAGTGTTAATCAAAGATATGAACATTTATAGCTTCCAATGAAGAAGTGAAACGATGGTTTCCTTTTAGTTTTGTTCAAGGTGCTAAATGATAGAGATCTCATTTCAGTAATTAAAATTAGCTTATTGAAATACCATTTACAAGGAACTAAGTGTTTTAAGGATAAAACACAATGAGGGGTAAAATAGTATTTTAGTCTCATCTCATTGTAGACCTTCTATAGATGATTGAGTGACAATTATTGTTGTAACAATGGATAATTAATAACATATCTATATTTCTTACAGAATGTTCTATAAATTCAAAAGTGCAATTCTGAGTCTTTAGTGGAGTCACGAGGAATTAATAAGCTACTAAATTTATTTGTTAGATTTATGATATCTTATTGGAGCTTGATTTCATAGGCCCATGGTCCCCACTATACCTTGGATAAAATCATCTAGATAGTCTCAATTAATTGATTTAATTAACAATTAGAATTATCAAAGTTGATAAGGTCAATTTTGGATAGTTTCACAGAGTTATGTAATTTAGAGAAGAAAAGAGAAATTAGGGCACGTTTATTAATTAAGACAAATTGGTATTTAAATTAATAAATAAGTTTAAATCAAGGTTAAAATTATAAATAACTAATTTGATATATTTAAATAATTATTTAATTAATTAAATCAATAGAAAATAATACATATATTGATTTAAGTCCAATGGGCTTATAATCAAATGAGAAATTTCACAAGCCTAAAGCCCATGATAATTTCGACCTAGGTCTGTTAATTGGATATTATTTTATTGATTTTTTAATTAAATAATGACCTAATTGAGTCTATAAAAGGGGTGCTTAGAGAGAAGTCAAAACATAAGTTTAATCACTGGTTTTCTGATAGTTTTAGATTCTCTCTAAACACAAGTCCTTTTCTAAGGCTCTTATTATTCTTTTCTCTTCTTGTCTCTATATCTATCTCATGTGTTGAGATTTGCTCTGTCTAGTCTAGGTGATTCTAAGGATACTTTGGAAGATAATAGAAGATCGGTTCAGTTTCTTGATAATACTCAGCAACAGAAATGATATAGGGGTTAGAGAAACTGAAGGAATGACTCATTTATTCTGCTGCGTATACTGTAAGTATTCTTATCATTGTTTCTCTTAGAATTCAATTTTAGAAATATGTTCTAGGTTATCTCATATTAATTTGTTTAATATTAGATGTACATGAAAATAAATAAAGATCCTGTAAAAGTTTCCCAACATTTGGCCTCAGAGCCTTTGGTAGTCTTTATTTTCATCCATGAACATCTTAAAATTTTGATTTTTTGATAGGATGGTTTTCATGTTTTTATGAAGCATATTGATTTTATGTGATTAAATTTTTAGGTTATTTTGTTGTGTTTTCTATGCTATTAATTTTTATATATGCTTTATTTTGTGTAAAACATGTTAAAAATTAATTAGAAAATGATTTTGGTTTGAAAAATTGCTCAAAAAGTTTTTTGGAAATTTTTTCCACTGGCTGCCATGCACGTACGCACCCGAGCACGTCCACGCATGCGTCTCCTCACCCGTGCGCGCACCTCCTCGACAGCTAGTGCACCCTCGCACGCGCACCCCTTGCAGCCAGGCCATTTGGTGAACAGTACCCGAAATGGGTACTATTCTTCCATAATTTTTTTTGTTAAATTAAAGAAATAAAAATTGTGAAAATTAATTATTTATAATCAAAGTAAAAAATATCATATTTTTTGTTGCATTTAAAAATGTTTTTAAAATAAGATATTTTTGTTAGTTTAGATTTAAATAATTATATATTTTCTACAAAGATTCAAATTCAAATTTAAAAATAGACTAACAACTTAATTTTAAATCTTTTAATATATTAAAATATTAAAATTAAGATATCAGTTATTTAAGATATTTTCTTTTAAATTCTTGATATTTTATTAAATCTTTATTTAAGAACATAAATATATGTTTATTCTATAGTTTTTAATATTTAAATTATTTGAAATTTGAAATTTGTTAGTTAGATATTTTTATATATATTTGAATTTGTTTAACTGTTTTAAGATATTTTAGGGCTGTTATATAATTAATATTTTAATTATTTTAAAAATTGTTAAAATATTTGCTTATAGTTGTTACAACACAAGATATTTTTGAAAAACAGTTGAGATATTGATTTTAAAATTTAAAATTGGTCAAATTTTGAAAAATATCATTTTTTTTCAACCAATTTTAATAAAATATTTTTTTTAATAAATGAGATTTAAATTAACATTGGTTAATTTTTGATAAATCCTATTTAAATTAAATTAATATTTTTCAAATTAACCTAAATCAAGTTGATTGTTGATAAATGAAATTTAAATTAACTTTTGTTATTTGTTGATAAATTTCATTTAAATTGGCTTATTTTTTGTATAAATTCTAGAAAATTAATTGTGGTATTTTTGCATAAATTCATAGAGTTGCTCATATAGTAACATGATTAGGCCCATCCAATTATAACATGTTTGTTTGCACTATATGTGGTACTTTTCCAATTGGGCTTAGAATTTAATTAATTCGAATTTTTTGATAAATTCTAGAAAATTAATTGTGGTATTTTTGCATAAATTCATAGAGTTGCTCATATAGTAACATGATTAGGCCTATCCAATTATAACATGTTTGTTTGCACTATATGTGGTATTTTTCCAATTGGGCTTAGATGCATATAGTGATCCATATGTTTGCTAGATATATGGTTTTTTCCAAATAAAATATTCATAAAATGATAGGTTTTATTTGGGCCCAATAGAAAATGTAAAGTTTAAATTCCTCTCTTGTGGGTGATTCCACTTGTGAATGCCCATTTTCTTTGCATGACTATAGTGGGCCTAATCAATTAATAACAATTAATAAAACGAAGGTTTAAATTCCTGTCTTTTGGACCTTGTATGGAAGATTGGGGGCCTTTGTAGTGGGAACGACATACTAGACCCAACCCTCCTCCATACAAGCCCAATTATTAATGCCCATTTACCTGAGTTGGACTTAATTGTATAGGTTCATTATATTAGTTGAACGTAAATATTAATTAGCAACAAAATTAATTCTAAATTAATAGAATTTGTTTCAATGTGACACTTTAGAATTATTAGGAAATTATAGGACTTTTGTTTTAAAAATTCTAATCTTACAATTTTTGGAGAACCATAGTCATTAATTTTTGAAAAATAATAAAAAATACAATTTTTAATTTTATAATGAGCTTATTTTAAGTATTTTTTTTTATCTCCACCGTTGGTTTAACATAGTCAATAACTTAATGGGGCCTCGAGACGCTTTGATTTGTCCCCCTACAGAAGGTGTTCATTAGTTATTTTGACAAGGTTAGATTTCGAAAGATAGATAATTATAGGTCAAAATTCTACTAGACTCACCCCAACGGTGACTACTAGGACCAATCTATGATTATCGAAATCGTGGGTCTAGCTCATAAAATAAGAGATTTTTTTTTCTTATTTTGATCGAATAGTAGGTTGTTAATAATGGTGTCCATTATTAAATAAGTTGCAACTTTATTTAACTATTGGTATTTTTGACTCTCGCCAACCGGGACAAGGATATCGTAGATTAGTTAAAAACCTAAAGAAATAGAGATATGATTGTTTTTGGTATTTTTTCTCATATCTTACATATTTTAGTATATGTTGTGCTATTTCTTGAAAATGTGTGTGAATAGGAGTTTTATTGAGCAAATGTGATTGATTTCTATTTTATTGATAATTTGTAGTTTTAAGTTAAGTAGTGTCTGTGTCTACTCCCATCCTTTCTCAACTTTCGATGGAGAAACTCACTAGCGAAAACTTCCTTAATTGGGAGCAGAGTATCAACATAGAGTTGATTGGTGACAACTCCGAGTTCGTCATGATTGAGGCATCCCTAGAATGAGAACCATGTCCGCACGTTCGTGATGGCATCGTCAATGCTCATTATGGAACCATAAATGCTTGGATAGCACCGTCTCCACACATACGTGATGACATCGTGAATGATCGAATGGCACCGTACCTGCACGTTCGTGATCAACTCAACTATGGTCTGACGCAACTCATGAACGAGCTTCAAATTATTGAGCCTATCATG
Organism: Humulus lupulus; assembly: GCF_963169125.1. Lineage (NCBI taxonomy): Eukaryota > Viridiplantae > Streptophyta > Magnoliopsida > Rosales > Cannabaceae > Humulus > Humulus lupulus. Next base: position 159,354,829 of record NC_084802.1, on the reverse strand, counting down.
GGTGGACCTAGTAAAGGAGGAGAAAATAAGACTACTATTGTTGCTGCTGATCTAGCTAAGGCTGAAGCTAACCAAGCTTTGTCATTGAAAGCTGGAAACAAGAGAAAACATGGACAAAACAAAGACCCCAAGCCTGCAAAGGCTACAAAGATGAGTGCACAACCAAATGCATAGACGCCTAAGGGGAAGAACAAGAAAAACAAGAAAGGTAAAGATAAGTGCTTTCACTGCAAAGAGAATGGCATTGGAAACAGAATTGCCCCAAGTTTCTAGCAGCTAAAAACAAAGGTAATGATTATAGTTCATTTATCTTGGAAACATGTGTTTTAGAGAATGATAAATCTATTTGGATTATTGATTCTGGATCTACTAACCATGTTTGTAACTCTTTACAGCTTCTTGAATCGTGGGAGGAAGTGGACAAAGGCGACTTAAAGCTTAGAGTTGGGAACGGAGCGTTCGTTGCAGTCTAAGCTAGAGGAAGAGCTTGTCTGAAGTTCAGAAATAAATTTTTAATTTTAAATGATGTATTTTTTATTCTGGATTTTAGAAGAAATTTAATTTAAGTTTCCATGTTCCAATTAGAACGATTTGTTATGACTTTCACAAGTTCTAATATATCTATTTCTTTCAATGGATCACAATTGTGTATTGCATGTTTGGAAAATGGGCTTTATATTCTGCGGCATAACGAACCCCTCGCTCTTAATAATGATTTATTCAAAGTAGCTAAACCTAGGACCAATGAACGTCAAAAGACCGATAACGATAATATGACGTATTTATGGCACTTAAGACTAGGTCACATTGGCTATGATAGGATTCAAAGACTTACAAAGGACGGGCCTTTGAGGGGACTCACCTTAGGTGAATTACATGTCTGTGAATCTTGTCTAGAAGGCAAACTAACCAAGAATCCATTCTTTGCAAAGGGTGATAGGGCCAAAGAACCACTTGGACTTGTTCATTCAGATGTTTGTGGACCTTTGAATGTACAAGCCAGGAGTGGTTTTGAGTATTTCGTCACTTTCATTGACGATTACTCTATATACTCATGTCTTTACCTAATGCATAGGAAATCAGAAACATTTTCAAAGTTTCAGGAATTCCTAGCAATGGCTCACAACCAATTAGATAAAACGTTAAAGATCTTGCGATCTTATAGGGGTAGAGAATATTTGGATATCCAGTTCCAAGATCATTTAACTGAACTTGGGAATTTATCACAACGTACTGCCCCAGGTACTTCACAACAAAATGGTGTAGTGAAACACCAGAATAGAACTTTATTGGAAATGGTTAGATGCATGCATAGTTAGTCAACTCTACCAACTTCATTATGGGGACATGAAATTGAAACCGCGAACGACATTCTCAATGTCATGCTGTCTAAATCAATCCCCAAAACACCTTTAGAACACTGGAATGATCATGAACCTAGTTTACGCCATTATAGAATCTGGGGGTGTCCCGCCCAGGTCCTGAGGAAAAAAAAAGAAAGCTAGAATCGCGTACTAAAGTTTGCATGTTTGTTGGCTATCCTAAAGGTACTCGGGGTGGACTTTTCTATAGTCATTCTGAAAAGAAAGTGTTTACTTCTACGAATGCTACTTTTATGGAAAATGACTATGTCCAAAACTTCAAACCTCGTAGCAAAGTATTTTTAGAGGAGATGGTTAAAGAATTGACTCCAACCAATGTTCCATCGTCATCAATGCGAGTTGATGATGAAATTCCCACTCTTCATGTCCAACCGACGCAAGTCGATTTAAATGAAGAAAGTACCACTGCTCCTAAGCAAATAGTCACAGAGCCTCGTCTTAGTGAGAGGGTTTCTAGGAATCAAGTTCGCTATGGTTTGGATGGTGAAACTAATATAGTTTGTTGGTGACACTAGTGATGATGATCCATTGTCTTTCAAACAGGCAATGGCTAGCCCTGAAAAGGAACTATGGCTCGAAGCCATGAAAGAGGAAATGGAGTCCATGTACTAAAATTCCGTCTGGGATCTTGTGGAAGCACTTAGTGACTTTAGGGCCGTTGGGTGCAAGTGGATCTACAAGAAGATACAAGGTGTTGATGGAAATATCGAGACATATATAGCTCGATTTGTGGAAAAGAGTTATACCCAAAGAGAAGGCATGGACTATGAGGAAACTTTTAGTCTGGTAGCCATGCTCAAGTCCATTCGCATCCTCCTATCCATAGTAGCCGCTCTCGACTATGAGATCTGGAAAATGGACGTCAAGACAACTTTTCTTAATGGAAAGCTTGACAAAGTCATTTATATGGATCAGCTAGAAGGATTTAAAGTAGCTGGGCAAGAAGGAAAAGTTTGCAAGTTGAATCGGTCCATTTATGAACTTAGGCAAGCTTCTAGTTCCTGGAATCTTAGATTTGATGAAATAATCGAAACCTATGGCTTTGAACAAAATATTGATGAATCTTGTGTTTACCAACTGAAGGCAAATCAAATAGTGGTATTCCTGGTTCTTTATGTAGATGATATCTTACTTATTGGAAACAATGTTAAGAAATTATCAGATGTGAAGAATTGGCTGAGCACTCAATTCCAGATGAAGGATTTGGGTGAAGCAAGTTATGTTCTAGGTATCCAGATCATCCAGGATAGAAAGAACAAACTCTTAGCTCTATCTCAAGCAGCTTACATAGATAAAGTGCTTGAACCTTTCTCAATGACAAATTCCAAGAAAGGGTGTCTACCGTCCCGCCATGGAATTCATCTTCCAAAGAAGCAGTCTCCCCGAACACTTGAAGAGGAAGATGTAATGATAAAAGTTCCTTACGCATCTGCGGTAGGAAGTTTGATGTATGCTATGTTGTGTACTAGACTAGATATCTGCTATGCAGTGGGAGTAGTGAGCAGGTATCGGTCAAACCCAGGACCGAAACATTGGATAGCAGTTAAGCATATCCTGAAGTATTTAAGGAGGACTAGGGATTATATGTTAGTGTACAAGGGTGGTGTTTTGAACCCTGTAGGCTACACTGATTCAGATTTTCAGACTGATGTTGATGACAGGAAGTCTACTTCTGGAATGGTGTTTACTCTTGGGGGTGGAGCTGTGATATGGAGAAACATAAAGTAGTCTGCAATCTCAGATTCCACCATGGAGGTTGAGTACATAGCCGTGTCAGAAGCGGCTAAGGAAATAGTCTGGCTAAAGAAGTTCTATTAAGATCTTGGTGTTATTCCAAAAATGGATAAACCACTTATGTTGTTTTGTGACAATATAGGAGTGATAGCCAACTCAAAAGAACCTCAAAGTCACAAGAGGAGTAAGCATATAGAAAGGAAGTATCACATTATTCAAGAATATGTGAAGGTTATGAAGATTGTAACTGAAGACAATCTTGCAGATCCGTTTACAAAGACACTACCAGAAGCTACATTTGATAAGGATATCAAGGAGATGGGATTAGTAGAATTAAGGCATTAGTTTCAATCAGTGCAAGTGGGAGTTTGGTTGGGTTTTATGCCCTAATTAAAACCCAAATTCTTTGTAATCTCATTTTATTATCAATAAAAGAATAGAAATCATTTTTTGACTTGGTCAATCACTTTGCTCACATGTTTTATTTTCATGATTATTTGTTTAATATAAACTTCTATTAAATCCCGAGCATATAGATAATTGTATTATAGTGATGTAATCACAGTGGAATATAAATATGATTATATGTTCAAAATAAGTTAGTCCTAAGATTAGTCAGTGCACAGGATTTACACTAACTTGCCAATCTACGATATTGTAGCATCCCAAATTTGCTAATAAGGTTTAGGACCTTGATTAGTGTGCTGGGAGGGCAATAATTGATTTAATTATGATATTATGTGGATTTGGTAATTATGTGATTGGACATGCATGATTGTGTGTATTAATAAGCATGTGGGCCCATTTCCGTGAATAAGGGCGTGTTTGTAATTTTGGCCCGTTGGGGGGCATAAATGTAAATATGCATGTGTTGTGAGTGAGACCCCAGTGTTATGGGGATATATCTGAGATGTGTGATCCAAGACGATCCTAGGGAGCTGTTTGGCTAGAAAGTCACAACGGGGTTGAGTACCCGACTCAGGGCGAGTTGAGGGGTATTTCAGGCATTAGACGTTTTATGGGGTTATCGGGTTATGGAAATAAATATTTGGAGATATATTTGAAGATAGAATGTTTGGGAAGGAATATTGGGGAAATTTATCATTTTGCCCTCGGGGACTTAATAGGATTTGGTAAATGAATAATTTCCCTTGGGGTTACTTAGGGGTTAAGGATAGGCTTAAGGGGAAAAATGGTAAATTGGCTTTAGGAATGGATAAACTTGGTGGAGGAGAGGTCATCCACACTTTCCTCACTTAGACATATGCTGGAATCATCTTTGGAAGCTCTAGAGGAAAGGAAAAGCTAAGAGAAGAAGAGGAGGAAGACAGCTGATTTTCTTGGGAGCAAAGGAGGAATTCAAAGCTGGACTTTGGGGGCTACAAGCTGGAACTTAGAGGACTAATTTAGGGATTTAATCAAGCTCAAAGGTAAGTTTTAAACTTGATGAACAAGCTGAAATTTTGGTGGTTTTGGTTGTTAGAACTTAGGCATGCATGGGTTGGTTTCTAGGATTGGTTTTGAATGTTTGATGGGTGTAAGAATTGGTTCATGAGTTTGTTAGAATGTTTAGGTTGTATGGGTATGAATTCTGGGCTTAATTTTGAGATTGGGTGAAGTTTGGGGTGTGAGATATGGGGTTAAGCTCGGGGAAAACTTGAAGGAAAGGCTAGTTTTTCTGGGTTGCAGGTCAACCCGCGGCCCTAGGAGGGGCATGCCGCTGCCCGTGTGCACGCGAGGCCTGGGGAAGCCCTTGATTTTGGGGGACACCGCGATGCTTGGCTAAGCATGCCGCAGCTCGTGTCTCTTTCCAGGGAGGTGTTTTGCCTCTGTTTTGAGGCAAGTCGCGGCCCTTAAGGGGTTGGGCCGCGACCCTAATTCAAAAGTTGGGTGTTTTGTGGGTTTTTGGCTTAGGGAACCCAATTGTTAAGGCTTGGGATGGATTTTATCACCCAGATTGATGGAATTCAAGGTTCTGGGGATTATAATGGTAACTCGAAGTTATTTACTAGAATATAACTTGATGGATGGCTATTGTTGATGCATTGTGGCTAGGTCTTACTGCTCAGGCTCAGGATTAGGATCGTTCTCGGGATAGCTTTGGATTGTCAACTCGGGACACCAGGTAAGAGAACCGTTTCTACCCGTAGAGCTATGTGGTGTATTGTACTGTATGTATTGTTTGTATTTGTTGTGTCATGTATGTGAATATGACTGTTTGGCTAGAGCTGGAAGTGGCAAGAGCCGGGAGCGGCAGAAACCGGGATCGGGAAGAGCCGGAAGTGGCAAGAGCTCGAAGCGGCAGAAGCTAGGAGAGGCAAGAGCCAGGATCGGCAAGAGCCTGCAGCGGCAGAAGCCGGGAGAGGCAAGAGCTGAGTACGGCAAGGGGTCGGGAGCAACATTAGCACATGGAGTGCGACTTGCTAGGGCGAGACCCTAAAGGATACCTAGGATATCCTTACGGTGTGGACCATGAACCCAGGGCTTGGTAAAGCGCTTGGAACGGCATGGCCGCTATGTGTTTAGCCTGTTGGCTGCTTTAGTATATGCTGTGTTTGTATTGAGCTACTGCGTGAATATACAGTTGTATTACTACATTGTCTGGTTATTGTGCTAATGTTAAGATGCACTGCTGTATTAATAGGCGGTTATGCTATTGTTCTTTTGAGCTGGTCTAGATGTTGTGTCTTTGAGCATGCTAGTAGGGTCTAGTATTTGTTTGTTGCTCTGATTAAGTATGGTTCGCTGAGATATACTTTTGTTGCATGATATGTTTGAAGTTCACTTGCTGGGCCTTGGCTCACGGGTGCTCTGTGGTGCAGGTAAGAACAAAGAAGCTGGATCTTACAACCATGAGATGGAGGGCTTGGAGCGGTGTGTACATGTTTGGCCTGCTTGGCCACCACGGCTGGGGTGTTTTAAGGAACACGTGATAAATGTTCGCCTAGGTCAACTATACTGTCTTATGGGTTGTGACTGCTTTTCAAAACATTGTTTTGGGATCCCAACGTAATATCTTTACGAATTTTAATAAAAGACCAACTCATGTACTTAACGTTTATTAAATGAGTCTTTATTTTTTTATCCGAACACACTTTCTAATCTTAAACCTCGATTAGCGAGCTAATGGCACATTTATAAATCACTTAGTAATGGCTCTAAGGAAGTAGGGTGTTATAGATATGATCTACTCACACATTGTAGTGTTATGTTCTTTCCAGAACATTAGCAAAGTAGATAAGATCAAATGTATTTGTTACATCAGACAAGACCGATATTGACAGTTGATAGGATAAGTAAACATACCGTTATTATCTATTCTAGTCATATCATATAGTTAACCATAGGTCAATTCAATCTCAATTCTAAATGGTTAGTATTCTAACTGATTGTATTATTTGAGTCTTTGACTTGTTAGTTACCAGCTTACCCTACGGACTAGCCCATACTTACATCTTGGGAACTCGGTAGTATAATTGAGTGGGAGTGTTAATCATAGATATGAACAACTATAGCTTCTGATGAAGAAGTGAAACGATGGTTTCCTTTTAGTTTGGTTCAAGGTGTTAAATGATAAAGATCTCATTTCAGTAATTAAATTAGTTTAATGAAATATCATTTACAAGGAACTAAGTGTTTTAAGGATAAAACACAATGATGGGTAAAGATGTATTTTAGTCCCATCTCATTGTAGACCGTCTATGGAGGGTTGAGTGACAATTATGGTTGTAACAATGGATAATTAATAGCATATCTATATTTGTTATAGAGCGTTCTATGAATTCAAGAGTGCAATTCCGAGTCTTTAGTGGAGTCACGAGGAATTAATAAGTTAGTAAAATTATTTGTTAGATTTAGGATAACTTATTGGAGCTTGATTTCATAGGCCTATGGTCCCCACTGTACATTTGATAAAATCATCTAGATAGTCTCAATTAAATGATTTAATTATCAATTAGAGCTATCAAAGTTGACCAAGTCAATTTTGGATAGTTTCATAGAGTTATGTAATTTTGAGAAGAAAAGAAAAATTAGGGCAGATTTATTAATTAAGATAAATCGGTATCTAAATTAATAAATAAGTTTAAATCAAGGTCCAAATTACACATAATTAATTTGATAAATGATTTAAATAATTATTTAATTGATTAAATCAATAGAAAATAATACAAGTCTTAATTTTAAGTCCAATGGGCTTATAATCAAATGGGAAATTTCACGGGCCTAAAGCCCATGATAATTTCGACCTAGGGTTGTTAATTGACTATTATTTTATTGATTTTTTAATTAAATAAATGACTTAATTGAGTCTATAAAAGGAGTTCTTAGAGAGAAGTCAAAACATAAGTTTAATCACTGGTTTTCTGATAGTTTTAGAGTCTCTCTAAACATAAGTCTTTTTCTAAGCCTCTTATTATTCTTTTCTCTGTATCTATCTTATGTGTTGAGAATTTCCCACTCTAGTCTAGGTGAATCTAAGGATACTTTGGAAGACTGTGAAGATAGTAGACGATCGGTTTAGTTTCTTGATAATACTCTAGGATAGAAAGGATACAAGGGTTAGAGAAACTGAAGGAATGACTCATTTATTCCACTGTGTATACTGTAAGTATTCTTATCATTGTTTCTCTTTGAATTCAATTTTAGAAATATGTTCTAAGTTATCTCATATTAATTTGTTAATAAATAAAGATCCTGTAAAAGTTTCCCACCAAGGGCATCAAAACCTTTCCATGAGCCTTAAATAGCTCAGACATTTTGATCAGTGCACGTTGAATATTTGCAGCTATTTCTTTAGAATCATCCACCATATCATGTGGTAAACCCACCGTAAATGCATCCCTTCTCCATCACAATAGATAGCATATAACATAACGTGAAATAATCAAATCTCAAACCAAAAGTTAATCAAAATGAATGCTTGATAAGGGCACAATGGCCAGAGGCCAAAATTCCCAAAAACATCTTACACAACAAATACAGAGCCAGAAATTAAGAGGTTCTAAGCCCCTTAGACAATTTCATTCACTGAACAAAGTAAACAACTACACAAAGAGCAAATAATATTAACATTAATCACCCACAACCAAATTACATAGTAAAAGCCAAGCATTTTATATAAGTCATCATCACCGTCATTATTTTCCTTCCCATAATTTTATGCATCAGAAAGTTCTTTAACAGAAAATAATTTAAACGATGCCCATATTTCAGTGAAATATCCTTATGAGAGTATTGTTGAATTGCATAAGTTCATCATAAAGCACACAAAAATGAGCGGTTTTCTTTTGTTAGCAGAATAGGAAAATTTCTAATCATTATAAAAATCAAATTTAGACATTGTAGCAAAGTAAATAAATTCAGTATTTAGATGAACTAGGTTCTAAATAAAGAAGATGAAGATGAAAATTACATAGAAGGATCTGGATCTTCTTCGCTACTCAGATGAGAATAAGAAGATCGATTGGAACCAAGAAGCAATGCCATTTCAATCATTGGATCCCCCGAACCAGACGCCGATGAAGATAACAAAGCATAGACACTCTTCACTGCATCCCTATGCTTTCTGAACTGTACAGTTCGATTCTGTGTCGCCATTGGTACTGAAATAAAATATCAAAAGCTCTAATTTTGATCTAAACTCTCTTTCGCGAGCGCGAAATCGAACAATGACGAAGCCCAATATTTACTAAGAAGATGATCTTTCGTTTAGGGAGAGAGAGGGAAGGGTCCCATTTATTTTACCAAAGAACGAAGATGCTTTCTCTAAAGTGAACCTTAATTTTATTCATAGGCCCAATATTTAAAGAGCCCGTGGAGTTAGCCTAAAATGCTTGCGCAATTTTTCAATAATAATACTTCTTGAACAATGTTATTTTCTAATGTAATATAAACTCTAAAATGTTGTAGTGGATGCATGTGTGGTATGTTCATATTTTAGTTGAAATCCAAAGTTTCCTTAGGAAGTTTATAAAAATTTCTTGCTGCCAGATTTTATGTGTGACTTCCAACGAGTCAATCCCTTATTTTAAAATCTGTTCTTGTAATGCCCGGACTAATTCCAGACCTCGGACCATTAAAAACTACTAAATATAACTACTATTTTGGAGTACATTAAAGAAATAATAGAAACTTTATTAAAAATCCAAAATACAGTAGGAATACAAAATATGGTATGGGATCGCATTGTTTAATACATAAAACATAAAAACATAAACTTTAATTAATTGTTTAAATACTAAGAGCGGAAATACATAAAATCATACATTAAAAGACTTGAAACATCTACATCCTCGATCTTCTAGCAGTCCATTCAATTAGTCCATCCTCAATACACATGCCAAGCTGCCACAAATCCATCCCGCCTTCCAAGTTTATTTTCCTACACCATTTAAAATAAAAGGAATGAGCCTAATGCCCAGCAAGGAAAATCTACTAAAAAAACATATATCATAAATCATAAGACTATATCATAAAACATATGACGAAAAAACGTATATAAAAAAAACATATATCATAAATCATAAGACTATATCATAAAACATATGACGAAAAAACGTATATCATATAGGACTACAATATTAATGGCCATTAACTCATTACCGTGGTATGTGATAAAACCATCTAGGTCCTCATTCTACTATTCGAGGTAGGTTAGATCACAAAATAGTATATGATAACCCATCTAGGTCCTCTGTCTACTAATCGAGGTAGGGTAAATCATAACTCTACTCTACGATAATGATAAAAAACTTGGGGTTTGCTATTTAAGCAACTATAAGCCCCAGGTGACTACAGAACATATTCATACATATAACATATCAACATAACATATCATATCACATAAACATATCGTAACACATATATCTAACTATTTTCCTTACCAAAAACTGGGATATGGAGACAAGAGCGGGACTGGAACACTCCTAAACCCAACAGTTTCTAAGAAAAAGAGATGAAAAATAGATCTAAACCATCAAGATAAAAACTTATAGAAGAACCTTAAGTTTCAAGAACTTAAATACCTAACCAAGATGCCATATAATCAAGTTAGGATCTGAAAGAAAATTGAAGAAAATAAAAGAACTATGATGGATTAAACATGAGGATAAGAATACCTTGAATGGACTATGACTTTGATCTACACCTCGATACCGAAATATCACTCTATCTTACTGCCCAAGTGTTTATAAAGCTTATATTGAAAAGTTTTTAAATCCCAAACCCTAGTGTTTTCTCTCTAGAATAAACTTAGCAGCTTGGATGCTCTGAAAAATGCTTGAATGATGAGTTAAATGGCTGAGTACTAGGTCCTATTTATAGAGTTCAAGGAGTGAAACTAACCCCTTTTAAAATGAATATAAATTGAAAATATTTGAATTTTTGTTTCAACAAACACCCAGAACTCGGTCAAAAACGTTCAAGAACAAGTCCAAGTGGTTAAGGGCTGTTTCTAGCTCAGATTCCACGATGTTTCAAAAACTGACCCAAGGGTCAATATATCACCTAAGCCTATGCCTTGAGCCTTCATGGTTTCGTTCATGTGAAGTTGACGTGTTTTCCGTGTCTTCAGTAGGCGACATATCGGCCCCTATAGCTGCGATATATCGACATACGTTGATATTTTAAACACGTTTTTCCACACTTTCAGCATATTTGAAGTTTGTTAAAACAACTTTGACTGAGTAAAATGTAATCTTAATAGCTGCTGGAAGGTTCTAGAACTTCTAGATTCATCCATCACTAATTAATTCATCTAAAATCCTTAAATCCTTAAATAAACATGCATGTGACAAGTGTCATGCTCTTAATTATTCTATCTAAACCTTAGGTTATAATAAATAATATTTCTAGGACCAGCTATATTAATCAAACCTTATGTTATAATTAATATTTCTAAATTATAAGTTAAAATTATAAAATCCATAACTATTTCTATGAGTTTCCAAATAAATCTTGGCTTGAACCAATATCCACGAAAACTAAAATACTACAAGCTACAACTACTACTACTATTATCTAGCTAAGTAAAATTTTGAGACGCTACAGTTCTCATAAAAAGGTTTTTACCACTATTAAATACGGGAAGGTTACATAAGTTTAGGCTTTTGAACCACTGAAAAATGTTTTTTATAACTCAAGTAATGAGCATTTCGGGATTTCATGCGCAATCTGAAATGTTGACTGATAGATTTAATACTGAGACTTTGAGCAATGATTTGAATGGGTTAAACTAATTATTTGTGGCTAAATTTTTAACTGAAAGTTCTTGATAAATTGAATATTAAACATGTAAAACTATTTTTAATAATTGTCTATATTTTTTGAGTTATGAATTTTCTAACTTAGAGGCTCAAAATTGTTTGATGCCAAGATGATGTTGTTACAATGTCTTCTAACGGGCAAAACCTTAGGTTGTTGGTCAAACTTTCAAATGTGACTTTTAGCATTTCATTATTTAGGAAGAGTACCAAATTAGCCAAACATCCATCAAAAGAAGCCACAAGGCCTGAAAAGTCATCCATAAAGATCTGTATATCTTTTTCCACCATATCTGAGAAGATAGACATCATACATCTTTGAAAAGTTGCTAGAGCATTACATAACCCGAATGACATTCTCCAAAATGCAAATGTTCCATAAGGGCATGTGAAGGTAGTCTTTCCTTGATCCTCCGGTGCTATGGTAATTTGATGGTATCCCAAATACCCATCTTAGAAACAATAATAAGGATGGCCTGCCAATTTGTCCAACATTTGATCTACAATAGTCAAGGGGAAATGGTCTTTCCTGGTTGCCTTATTCAGTTTATGGTAGTCTATACAAATTTTCCACTCTGTCACCGTACGAGTTGGAATCAATTCATTATTATCGTTCTTAACCACCATCATACCACCCTTCTTCGGGACCACCTAAACAGGACTAACCCACGCACTGTCAGATGTTGGGTAAATTACCCTTGCATCAACCATTTAAGGATTTCCTTCCTTACAACCTCTTTCACTGAAGGATTAAACCTCCTCTGAACATCAATACTAATCTTACTATCCTCCTCCATTAATATACAGTGCATCACCGTTGAAGGGCTTATACCCTTGATATCTGCCAAAAGTCCACCCAATTGCTAACTTGTGATCCCTCAACACTCTAAGTAACTTCTCTTCTTCAATAAGAGACAATGAATCTGAAATAATAACTGGTAATGTGTTGTTCTCACCCATATATGCATACCTAAGGTGATCAGGCAATGTCTTCAACTCAAGAACTGGTGGCTTCTCAATAGATGGGAGAGGTCTCTCAGGCACTTACCCCAATTCCTCATATTTCTTTTTACAAATTTGCCCCGATGAATTCAACCATTTAACATATTCACTAGCTTCTGTACCATCACACTCTTCAGGACATGCAACCAAACTCAACTCAAGTGGATCCTCAATAGACTTGACCCCTTCACCTTGTTCCTCCAATACACCAACACTAAAACAACTATCACTGGCAGAAGGATATTTCAAGGCTTTAAAGACATTAAAAAATACCTCATCACCTTGTACTCTGAGCCTTAACTCATCCTTCTGGAAATTTGTCAACACTTACCCTTGGCTAAAAATGGTCTTCCCAATATAATATGCACGCCCTCTTCTTCCTCCATATCTAAAATAATGAAATTCGCTGGGAATATGAATTTATCTACCTTTACTAGATTGTCCTCTATAATACCACGGGGGTGTGTCAATGAATGGTCAGCCAATTGAAGAGTAACCATAGTGGGTCTAGCTTCCCCCAAACCAAGTCTTCTAAATACGGACAACGACATTAAATTAATGCTTGCACCCAAGTCACATAAAGCCCTCTCACAATGAAAGTTCCCAATGGTGCAAGGTATAGTAATGCTACCTGGATCTCTTCACTTTTGAGGAAGTTTCTTTTGAATAATTGCACTACACTCTTCTGTCAATGCCACGGTTTCATAATCCTCCATTTTTCTCTTATTAGACAATATCTCATTCATAAATTTCACATAACTAGGCATTCGTTCAAAAGACTCAAGAAATTTTAATGTGAAGTTTCTTAAATACCTCAAGAAATTTGGAGAATTGTTTGTCATGATTGGCCTTTCGGAACTGTTTAGGATAAGGAATCTTTGGTGTAGGCTTGGTTTATTTCGGCTTCTCTTTCCATGGAAGGTCTTTAGTAACCTCCTCTTGTGTTGGACTATAGACATGTTGATCCTCCGTCTTCTTTTCCTTGTCATCCACCATAGGTCCATCATACTTAGTCCCACTCCTCAAAGTTACAGCTTGGCATTGCTCCTTAGGATTTACCTTCGTGGAACTAGGAAAATTCACTTGATGTCTACTAGAAAGTAGTTTAGCCAACTGACCTATTTATGTCTCCAAATTTTTGATTGAGGACCTTGTCTCTGTCGTGAATTGATTTTATTGGTCTGGCTAAGTTGTTGGTAAGTTCATTGGAGGATGTGGCGGTGCATGAGATGGGCGTGGGTTTGGATCATAACAAGGCCTATAGTATAGTCCATAATTCGGTTGATGAGTTGGTTGTTGAGGTGGATATTGTGGATACTGTGGTTGTAAACCATGGTTATTTTTCCAAGAAAAGTTGGGGTGATTCTTCCACACAGAAGTATATGAATTTAAGTAAGTGTTGGGTGCAATTCTTGGAAAGTTACCAATAGCCTGTGCCTATTCCAAATGCAACGCTAGGGCATACTGTTCACATCTGTCGAACAACAAGCAGCGCTAGGGCATTGCTCATAAGAATGCGGACCCCCACAAATCTCACAACTTATTACATTTTGTACTTGCATTGCTTGGGCACCGAGGTTATTCTGGTGCAATTGCTTGGTTAGAGATGCCACTAGAGCAGTCAATAAAGCAATAGGATCTACCTCTAAGACTCCTGCCACCTATTTATTCTCATGCTCAGTGGACCAATTATAGTTATTCATGGCAATCTCTTCCAATAATTCTTAAGATTCATTAGCAATTTTTCTCATAAACGCTCCTCCGATGCTGCATCAATAATTGTCCTTGTATTTCCCCCCAAACCATTGTAAAATGTATGAACCAACAGCCACTTCTCTATTCCATAATGTGGGCACTTCCTTTGCAACTCTTTATAATGTTCCCATGCATCATATAAAGACTCCCATCTAGTTCATGGAAGTTATTAATCTCTCCTCTATATCGGGCTGACTTCGTAGGAGGAAAATATTTACCAAGAAATTTCTGAGCCAAGTCTTCCCAAGTGACTATAGAGTTGGCTTGTAATGAATTCGACCAACTCTTAGCTCTGTCTCTTAACGAAAATGGAAATAATCTTAATCTGACAGCATAATTACTCACCCCGTTCATTTTGAATGTCTCACACCGCTCTAAAAAATTGGTGATATGGAGATTTGGATCCTCGTTTGGTATTCCCCTGATTTTTACACAATTCTATACCATTTGAATGATCTCAAAATTATTGGCATCTACAGTAAGAGAATGAATACTTGAATGTATTCCCCTGATTTTATCTCAAAATTATTCGCATCTACAGTAGGAGAATGAATACTTGAATGTATCCCCCTAATAATAGGGATTACATAATTTCTCAATGGTGGATCGGCCTCAACTGCATTACCCAAATTTGCATTGTTGTTGACACCATTATTCACGCTCTTAGCCATGGAAAAATCCAGCCATTTCTTTATCTTTTGGTTTTGTCTGCACGTTCTCTCAATTTCAAGATCTATCGGTATGAGTTCCTTTTGTCTACTTCCTCGCATATACCAATAATTCTTGAAACACTATACAGACACAATCCGAATGAATATAAAATAGAAAAACCAAATCAGAACAAAAATAAACAATTAATTTTGATATTGGATATTAAGTCCCCGACAACGACGCCAAAAGCTTGATCTTTAAAATATGCACACAAGTGTACGTAGTCGTGTCAAATAATAAATTCCAGAAGAATGGATATTGTCCTACATAGACTATTCACCAATTACCAATAATTGCTCTTTACTTTATATTTGGCAAGTAAAATTAAGATGGATATATCTAACTATAAACACAATTTCAATAACTGAAATAAAAACAATTAATTAAAGGATAAAAATCAATAATAAAAAGTCCTAGGGTATTAACTTCATCAACTTTTCATTCTATTAACTTTATTAATTAGTTCTAAATTTCTTTCTTCCTATTCTAATAGCAGGTTAGCATAAATCGATTCCTATTCTTATTCAAGATATAAGATCTCATCTTATATGCAGGCTTTCTACATCTTTGTGATAAACTTAAACAAATAGCAGGCATTAAGCATAGAAACCTAATTGCTACACAAGCCATACAAGTACTGTAACACCCTGGTTACCCCAGAACAGTTACGGTGAACGGTGAACCGGAAATTTGACCCGCTACCCGAGTCCTTTGGTTAAAAACGTGCTCTAAGTGTGATTAACAGGTTAAGGTAGAAAACTAATAAAAAGGAATGGATATCTTTCATTACAAACTGCTCTGCAGAGCTAATCAAAACATTTACAAGTAGTTCTCAGTACAAAATGGTCATTACTGTTCCAAATTTACAATCCTGCCAACCTAAGTGGCAAAAATAGGGTAAACCCCCTAGTTCCTCTGAGAACACCTTGGCCGTGGTGGTTAAGCAGCTGCATATGTACACATCACCACCTAAGCTCTCCACTCAAGGCTGGGTGAGCTTTTCTTTCCCTTTACCTGCACGACATAGCACCCATGAGCCAAGGCCCAGCAAGAAAACACAATAAAGCATGATATAATATCAACAATGATCGTAATAATCATTCAGGACCATCAGTCCAAACAAATAAGTGACAATCGCAAAAGTCACTAATATGGGGACAACACCCTTTAGCCATGTGACGATAGGATCACCAGGGCTTAGCAGATAAGTGAGCATTTCACTAGCTTTAACAGGATAGGTGCATGGTGATTAGTCACCAACCTAACCTTCCTCATGACTCTAGAGTCATAACTATGGAACAGCATTCCCTAGCCATGTGACAAACAGTCACCGGGCCATATGCCCTGGCTCTGAATAACTAGTCTTAGACTAGCCAAGCGCTTATAATTTTCATCGACCTTCTGGTTGGTCCAGCATTAATACCCCATATGAGTCATTCAATGCTGATATCGATTAGATCTAATCTTCATTTGGCTCGGCGTTCATGACGCTATGCCATTTCTGACTCTTAGGTCAGTAAAACACGACCAGTGTTCAACTCATTGTGAACTTGACTAATAAATCACAGCTTCACGGATGGATCTAACACCGTTGCCGATTCTGACTAATAAGTCAATGCCACATACAGATAATCAATATTCACTAGCATTTAATATGAAATCCATGTCCAGATTTATCAATCAACATGCCTCAATACCAAACTCGCATGTCACATATACACAGGGTGCAGTTTTCTTACCTTAGGTTCGAGCGAGAAGTATAATAAGGACGACCCCTGAGAACGATCAATCTTTTAGTTCCTTAGCGGTTACCTAATCACAACCAATTATAACCTTTATTAATGAGAATCAACATGAATAGGGTCTTAACATAAGCACCACTCTCGGGACCTCGAAACATGCCCACACGGTGAGTAGATTCAATCCCGGGCCTTAAGGATTGAAACCCAAAGTCAAAAATCCTTAAAAACACTCAAAACGGGACTTAGAAGGAACAGGGTAGCGCTACAACGCTCAACCCCTAGTGCCCCAGCGCTATACTCAGAACCACCAATATGCCAAAAAGCCTCCTGAGGAGCGCTGTAACGCCCTAGGGTGGGCGCTATAGCGCTACCTCCAGACCTGCACCTCCCTGAACTAACCTTCTTCAACTCCTTCGATTCTAACCTGATTCCCAAGCCTCCAAATCCCATTCTTGATGCCAAATGAACCCAAAAACCATCCTAACACATCCCAAACATCACAAGCATAGGAAACCTAGCCAAAACTCCCAACAAAACCAAGTATTCACCCTAGAAATCTCAGCAGCAAAACAAAGCTAAAACAGGGCAAACCAGAGAATTCTATGGTTAGAAACTTACCCAAAGCTCAGCTTATGATGATCTTCAATGGTAGAACACACTCCCAAACTCCCAAGGCTTGCTTCCCAAGCTTAAATCCTCAAGATTGGTTCAAAAATCACAAAGAAAGGTGAAGAGAAGAAGGTACGGGAGAACTCAGAAACTTACTCTGTTTCTACTTCCTTCTTTCAGCCAACACTAACTATATCTATCCTAGGGGTGAAATGTCCATTGTACCCCTAGGTCAATTTAAAGTTTCTAAAGGCTCCCAAGGGAAAAATGGGTACTTTCCTCCTATCTCGTTAATCATAATTAACGCTCTCCAATTCCCGCTATTCTCAATAATCTCAAACACCAATAATTCACTTCCCGCTACCCATTAATCATTAAAACCACCCTGAGACTCAACCCGAGCCCCGCACTTAAACCTGTTGTGACTAAACCGCTAACCAACATTCCAGATCGTCTCATGCCGAATAGCTCGAACAAACCCACATTATGATGTGGTCTCAACATATATCATCAACATGCATACAAATATACAATTATACCCTCAACGGGCCAAATTACCATCACACCCCTGTAATTAAAAACGTGGACCCACATGCATGCATTTAACATCATATTATAATATAATTCACATATACATGCATAATATCATTTAATGGCTTAATTAAACAAGTATGGCCCTCCCGGCCTACTAATCCCGCCAATAAACCACATCAGAGAATTCGGGGCATTATAAGTACTTTCGTCCAATATGTAACCTATGTCTATATAACGATAGCATATTCAATTCTCATCTTTCGAATTTTGAATAAAAATCATAAATCAAGCAAATATTGATCAGATATTTACTAGCATCAAGCAAACATTATATAAATTAGAATAAAGAGTAATCAATATAACATCATAATAAAACTAAATAGAAATCCAAGTGACTACATTAAACCCTAGAGAAAGAATT
The DNA here is from genome assembly GCF_963169125.1 of Humulus lupulus. Classification (NCBI taxonomy): domain Eukaryota; kingdom Viridiplantae; phylum Streptophyta; class Magnoliopsida; order Rosales; family Cannabaceae; genus Humulus; species Humulus lupulus. The sequence continues at coordinate 159,336,678 of NC_084802.1, read as the reverse complement.
TAGTTGATATCAGACATAATAACCATAACATTCGAATAATTGTTCATAGAAAATACCCTAAAGAACTAAGATGAAGAAAAAATCTAGCGAACAATAAACAGAGAAAATAAGTAGTCTCCTTAGGGTTTTTTTCTTCAGAATCGTTATAATGATTCTTAAATAGTACTTTGTACTTTGGATGTGAAATCCTACTTTTGCCCCTGCATAAAATTCCCTTTACTGCAAAATACGCCACTCAAGCATCGTGGCTCCATAATGAAGCGTCGCGGTTTATGTACGAAATCTGGAATTCTCTCGTCTCTGACTTGCTCAAGCGCCGATGCTCTAATAGACCTGTGATGCTGCTCAAATTCATCAACCAATAGTGCTGCGACGCTCAAAGGAAGTATCGCGACCCTTTTGCCTCTCATGAAATTGATCTTTCTGTCTAATCGCAGCACTGCGACTCTAACTCCAAGCGCTACAGCTCAAATTTCTTTTCTTTTCATCAAATTCTATCTTTTTGACACCAAATGCAGCCATTTATCAATTAGTCCCATAAATCTGAAATATTATCAAACAAAGGCAACAAAACGTCAAACTGATCAAAAAATTACTAAATAGTCCTCAAAAATTAAATAAAATAACCCTTTAAAACACTATAAAAACTACTCTATCATTCATCATACGTTTTTTTGTAAGATTCTTCCAGTGAATCTTCATTGACTTCTGATTCATCAGAATCAGCGTCGACAACATTAGCAGTACCTGTCCTATTATTAGTAACCTTATTTATCGAAACAATATTTTTTATTCAAACAAATGGTCTATTTTTCTGCAAAATACATTGAGAATTCGAGAGTACAGATGTTAAAGAAACATTTTCTCTATCTTCATCACTAGTTTCAGAGTCATTGTCACTCCAAGTAGCATTCATACCTATTTTATTTCTTTTCAAGGTATTTGCACATTCTAATTGATTGTGACCAATTCCTTAACATTCCCTGCATTGAATTCCTTTTTTATTATTAGGAAAAGAGGGTTTTGAAGATGTATTACCTTTAGAGAAATTATTTTTGTTGCCCAATTTTTTCATATATTTTTGAAAATTTCTTGTCAATAAGGAAAATTCATTATCATCTTCATCCTCAGAACTTACCTTTTCACAACTTTTCAAGGCAATAGATTTTTCTTTTTCTTTTACCTTGGTTGGTTTTTCTTTTTGTCTGATTTGTTGATTAAGTTCAAAGGATCAAAGATAACCCATTAGTTCTTCAACCTTCAAGGTATTCAGATCTTTGGCCTCCTCCATAGTCGTTAGCTTGGTGCTAAACCTGTCAGGTAAGACACGGACAATTTTTTGAACTAAAACATATTCTTCTAAATTTTCTCCCAAGGCAAAAAATTCGTTAGAAACATCAGACAAAATTTCATAAAGTTCAGCATGAGTTTTAGTCTTAGACATCCTAAGATGCTCAAATTTTGTTTGCAACATAATGGACCTAGAACGCTTGACATCGGTAGTTTCTTCAAATTGAGTTTGAAGGATTTGCCAAGCTTCTTTGGCCGAATCACAAGAGGATATGAGTTTAATATATCTTTCACCGACACCATTGAATAAGGCATGTAAGGCTTTGTTATTGTAACTATACAGTAATGTTGGGGTTTTATGCCCTAATTAAAATCCAATTTCTTTGTAATCTCATTTATTATAATTAAAAGAATAGAAATTATTTTTTGACTTGTTCAATTACTTTGCTCACATGTTTTATTTTCATGATTATTTGTTCAATATAAACTTCTATTAAATCATGAGAATATAGCAAATTGTAGTGACGCAATCACAGTCGAATATAAATATGATTATATGTTGAAATATAAGTTAGTCCTAAGATTAGTCAATGCACAGGATTTTCACTAACTTGCCAATCTACGATATGATCTACTTACACATCGTAGTGTTATGTTCTTTCCAGAACATTAATAAAGTAGATAAGATCAGATGTATTAGTTACATCAGACTGGACCGATATTGGAAGTAGATAGGATAGGTAAACATACCGTTATTATCTATTCTAGTAATATCATATAGTTTACCATAGGTCAATTCAATCTCAATTCTGAGTTGTTAGTATTCTAACTGATTGTATTATTTAAGTTCTTTGACATGTTTGTTACCAGCTTACCCTACAAACTAGCTAGTACTTACATCTTGAGAACTAGGTAGTATAATTGAGTGGGAGTGTTAATCAAAGATATGAGCATTTACAAGGAACTAAGTGTTTTAAGGATAAAACACAATGAGGGGTAAAATTGTATTTTAGTCTCATCTCATTGTAGACCTTCTATAGATGATTGAGTGACAATTATTATTGTAACAATGGATAATTAATAACATATTTATATTTCTTACAAAATGTTCTATGAATTCAAGAGTGCAATTCCGAGTCTTTAGTGGAGTCACGAGGAATTAATAAGCTAGTAAATTTATTTATTAGATTTATGATAACTTATTGGAGCTTGATTTCATAGGCCCATGGTCCCTACTATACCTTGGATAAAATCATCTAGATAGTCTCCATTAATTGATTTAATTAACAATTAGAATTATCAAAGTTGATAAGGTCAATTTTAGATAGTTTCACAGAGTTATGTAATTTAGAGAAGAAAAGAGAAATTATGGCATATTTATTAATTAAGATAAATTGGTATCTAAATTAATAAATAAGTTTAAATCAAGGTTCAAATTATAAATAATTAATTTGATAAAGTATTTCAATAATGATTTAATTAATAAAATCAATAGAAAATCACACAGGCCTTGATTTTAAGTCCAATGGGCTTATAATTAAATGGAAAATTTCACGGGCCTATAGCCCATGATAATTTCGACCTAGGGTTGTTAATTGGCTATTATTTTATTGAATTTTTAATTAAATAAATGACCTAATTGAGTCTACAAAGGGAATGCTAAGAGAGAGTTGAAAACATAAGTTGAATAACAAGTTTCTGAGAAGATTAGAAGATCTATTAGGTTTTAGATTCTCTCTAATTCATAAGTCATTTTCTAAGCCTCAATTTTTCTCTTCTATTCTTCTTCTCTCTGTATCTATCTAATGTGTTGTGAATTGTACACCCTAGTCTAGGTGATTCTAAGGATACTTTCGAAGGCTGTGAAGAAAATTGGAGAACGGTTTAGTTTCTTGGTAATACTCTGCGACAGAAAGGATACAATGGTAAGAGAAACTGAAGGAAGGACTCATTCATTCCACTGCATATAATGTAAGTGTTCTTAACATTATTTCTCTTTGAATTTGATTTTAGAAACATGTTCTAGGTTGTCTCATATTAACTTGTTTAATATTAGTTCTACATGAAAATAAATAAAGATCATGTATAAGTTTCCCAACAACTGGCCTCAAAGCCTTTGGTAATCTTTTTTTTCATGCTTGAACGTGGTAAAATTAAATTATTTGATGTGTTGAGTAATTGGGTGGATTTTCATGTTTTTATGATGAATATTGAATTTTATGTGATTATTATCATATTTGAGTTATTTTGTTGTGTTTTCTTTGCAAATAATTTTTTATATAAATGCTTTATTTGATGTAAATCATGGTAAAAATTATTTAGAAAATGTTTTTGGCTTGAAAAATAGCATAAATTTTATCAATTTTTTTTTCTCGGGCAGTGGTCGCAGCTTGGGTAACAGCAGCTAGTACCCACGGCCACCATAAACCTCTAGCCACGGCCACCCACTTTCACTGGTCGCGGCCTGCGTTATTTTATTTATTTCTTAAAATTTGATTTTTGAATGTATTGTTAATAGGTTAATACAAAAATATCAAATATTTTCTATTATTTAAATATATCCTTTTTGAAATATGATATTTTTGTTTTTTTATTTTTTAAAAATACATATTTTTTACAAAGATTCAAATTCACCTGGTCGATGGTCGAGCAGGATCTTTTCATCTAAAATCACCACATGTAAGGAAAGTTTGCCATGTCATCAGAAGCCATTTTTGGGTAAACATTTGCTGCCGAAGTTTATTTTATTGCAACCAGCATGCCTTTTGGAAAAAGGTAACCAATCATGCCCAATCAGGTCTTTTCAGTTTCCGAAAAAATTGTCTGACGGCTATTGTGTTTCCCCATGATTTGAAAAAAGTAATTCCATGATTACCTCTTTTACAATGCCACGATCAATATAAGTAATCCCCCAAGATCATTTTTTACCTTTTACTTTTTACTTTCTCCTCAAGAACATTGAAGAACAGAGCCAAACAAACCCAGAAACTTTCATCGCTGACCCAAGGTACTTCTGCTCAGTTGTTCGAGACGTACGTGTTCGTACTCCAATTTTTATTCAAGTAAGTTTTCCAAACCTTTCAGCTATTTGAGATGCCATGCAACACCTGTTTCATCTTTGTTTTGTATTCTAAGTTTTTGAGCATTCTCGACTGTTCTTGAAAAAAAATTGCTTCGGGGTAGACGATTACACTGATCTGTGTTTGATAGGGTAGTGAAATAATGCTTTATAGGGGTTAAGAATCAGTTTGGTAGTTGAGATTATAACTTTAGGGCGTGAAATCGAAGTAACAATTCAACTTCTGAGCTTGTAGAAAAAACTGGGTTTTTCCCGCCCTTTCAGAGTCGAAAAGCTTTTCCTAAAAAACTTTCACTTTTGCTTTTTAATCCATTTTCCAAACTGTTCGCTTGAAATGAAGTGTTTTTTGTCAGAATGTTGGTAGTTGTATAAAAGCTTAACTTTTATACACGAGCAGCGTTATTCCAACTTTTAAACATCTTGATGATTTTAGCCATTAGATTCTCATCTCCCCTTTTCTATTTGCAGACTTTCATGCAAGATCCGTGGGGAGGTGAGAGGCCAATCAATGACGATCTGCTGGCCCAATTGCTTGAGGACGAGGAACAACCGTCACAGCTAATTCTGGAGATCCCTTTCTCTCGTATAACCCTAAACAATCCATTGACCCCACCTCAAAACATGGGTCGAGTAAAGTCCAAAGCCCAGAAAAAGAAACCATCCATTCCTCCTTCAAATCAGCCTGCTCCTCGGGCTGAAATTCCTTCGACTAGTGGTCGAGAAGAAAGTACTCCCAATCCAGAAATCCAAAATCAAGCCCAACTTTGAAACGTCATTCGACTAGATGTCGAATGGTACGTCGCTCCCCCTAGCCAAATCTCGGTTAGGATGATTGCCAACTATCTTAAGAAGTACGGACTTCCTGGGGTAACCTTAGTTCGACCGACCAGAGACCAACAGGCAAACCTGCATGGAAGCGCTTTCAACGCCTGGTCGAGGTATCATATTGAGGAAGAAGCGATCCTGCCTCTCCATCATTTCAGTCAAGGAGTGGCCAACTATTTTGGGGTCAATCTTTTCCAAATAACCCCAAATGGGTATAGAATGCTCTCCGCACTCTATATCCTTTACAGTCATAAGAAGTGGCCTGTTCCTACGCCACACGAGGTCAACTACCTGTTCGACCTCAAATCCAACCCCAATCAAGAAAATACAGGGTTTTTTCATCTTTGCCACCAGGAAACGACCCGCACTTTCTTGAGTGATACCACCAAATCCAATGTGGGGAAGTACCACCTAGAGTACTTTTTGACTACCGACATGGTCGCCAACAACCTAGCTTTCACTCAAGGAGGAAATATCTTTGCTCTCCTGGTCGTTTATTTTCCTTGTATTTTATCTGCATTCCCCTTAGAGATTTAGCATATTTTAGGTCCATGGCTGCGACCGGCTCCCACTCCAAAAATGGAAGTCCGAGCAACACTCTTGGCCAGCATGACTGACATAGAGAAGAGTGTCAAATAGCTGGTCACTGAAGCTAATCTAAGACTAGTTGGGCTTCTAGCACCTCACCAGGATGTGAGGGTGTCAACGACGAGGAGTGCCACCGGCGAGGAGATTCCCGAGCAGCACAAAGATATATCGCAACATCAAAGGAGGAGGAAAACTGGAGTAACAATCAGGGAACCCTCCAGCACCCCATGAGCAGCTGCTCCCCCTGCCCCTACGGGAAAGGGAAAAAAGAAATCTTCCAAACCCCCTGCACCCATTGATGAGTCTTCAGATGAGAATGGTACCGTCTTCTCATTCTTAGATAGTTTTCCAATTCCCTGTCACTTATTTGATAGGGACGACAACTTTAAGTATACTCCAAACATAGATTCAGATTTCTTCCAGGCAGTAAGTGAGGGTAGCAATAGTTCAGTAAGTAATGTAGCGACCAGTAGTTATAGCATGGGTACTTTACTTATAATTTCCTTGCTTTCCTTTTTAGCTCCATCTATAAATATTGTCTCACTGCTCGCAATGTTTCCTTACATGAAGATATGTCATCTGGAGACGTGTTCGATCACTACACCACCGGTGCTACTCCCTCGAGTAGAAAGAAAGACAGCAAGAGGGTTCGCGGAGAAAGCAGGAAAACTGCTTCAAAGAAGGCCCAGACTGAGGGTCCTTCAGTAGCTGCTCCTTCAAAGGAAACCACGCCACCCACAAAGGAAACAACACCACCTCTTTCTCCATTCGACCAGCCGTCTTCAACTGCACCGGTCGACCAACACTCTACTCCTCTAGCGCCTACTGACCAGCCACACCACACTCAGCCCAAACACACTTTGGCCAGCACCGTGGTCAGTTCAGCCAGAAAGAGAATATACAAACTCTCCAAGCACAAATGTAGTCAAGCGGCCATCGTTGGCACGAGCTCCATGGAGGCGAACCAAATAATAAACCGAGGGTCGAACGAGATAGCCAGTGTAAGTTGTTTTCTATTGTTGAGTCATTTTACTCTGTTAATTTCTGCCATCATCTTATTTCTTTTATCTGATCGCAGGGATTGTTGACTATCACTGCTGGTTAGCGCCGCATGGGTACTTTGGTCACCCAGACCAAATACTTTGACATCGGGCATACTGAGGCAGTGAAGGTGCTCGAGGGGAAGAATGCTGACCTGCTCGAGAAAAATGCAGAACTGACCAACCAGAACAATTAACTACGCGAGCAGAAAGCCCAGCTGACCAAAGAGCTGTTGGAGTGCCGGGCTGCCCTAAACAAATCTAATGAATATAAAGAAAAATTCAAGGAGAGTGCCAAACTCAACTTCCAAGAAGCCAAACAGCTTGAGCTCGATATGATTGTGAGCAGAAAGGAGATGGAGGAGCTGGAGGGGTGTGTTAAGGAGCTCGAAGAGACTAATGCCAAAAACTTGGAGAAGTATAGGGAGTCACCCACCTTTGCTTCTACAAGTGTTGGAAACATAATCAAAAGGCCGACTTCAGCTATCTGTCTGAGCGCTTGAGATGAACTCAAATAACCCGATGCACCATTCACCTGGAGGAAGAAGAAAGAGCCAAAATTCCCACTTCCCCAGAAATTTCCTTTGCAATGGGGATTGACAGTGCAGACAATGAAGTTGGCACTACTGTCGACCAGAACACTCCTCAAGATCCTCTAACCTCGTAGAATTTTTATTTTTCTTTCTTTATTTTTTCGATACACGACCTGCGGGTTGTGATGTAAAGACGATGTTTAACTTTTATTGCTGCAAGGGCAGCTTTTTTTTCTTTTAACAAACAATTACATCCAAGCAGTGACTTCTTGCGGTGTAAAGGGATTCACTTTTAATATTATAATATTTGCATTTTATTATAACATCTGTTCGCATGATTGAACTTAGCATAGTACTTTGGTTTGATTTAAAAAAATACAAAATTTTGAAAAATACTCTAAGTACCGTAGCATGCTTTCACTTATTTTTCTCGTGTGTTTACATACCTGTCGATATGCTTTGCTTACTAGATGCCTTATATGCCCCCCCAAGTGATTGAGGAGCTTTAGGTCTTGGGTGCTTGCCTTGACCAAAACCTGTTCGAACATTACTACTCGTAGTAGAGTATTTAAAATGATAATATAGCAAAACAACACACGTAATGAGAAAATACTTGTAATAAATACAATAATTGGCAAGAATGACTAGCTGTGCACAATCCCTTTTATTTCTTGTAAGAAATGGACAAAACATGTCTGTACGAGTGATAACAAGATCTTACACTTATAAGCGATCAGTCACGTAAAACGACCAACCCTTTTACATAACTTGTAAAAAGTAAAATTAATACAAGCCAATTCTTTAGGAAGAATTATTTATTGATAGTACTTGCACAGGTGTTCTCCATTCCAATAGCGAGGAATGAGATCTCTATTTAAGCGAGCAATTTTATAGGTGCCTGGTTGAAGGACTTCTTCAATTTGGTACGGTCCTTCCCAATTAGGTCCGAGTACTCTAGTGGCCGGATCGCGGGTGCTGAGAAAAACCCTTCTAAGTTCTAGGTCTCTGACATTGAACTTCCTCTCCCGTACTTTAGAATTGAAATACCGGGCGACCTTTTTGCTGGTAAGCAGCTACTTGGAGTTGGGCTTGCCCTCGCTTTTCATCGAAAAAATCAAGAGATTCCATCAATAGTTGGCAATTAGAGCCTTGATCGTAAGATAGTCTTCGATGAGTGGTGGATCTAACTCAACAGGCAACATAGCCTCATATCCATAAGCTAAGGGAAATGGAGTATGGCCTATTTCTATTCGATGGGAAGTTCTGTACGACCAAAGGACTTAAGGGAATTGCTCTAGCCATGCCCCCTTCGCTTCCTCAAGTCTTTTCTTTAGAGTATCCTTTAATGTTTTATTGACTGCTTCGACTTGTCTGTTTGCTTGAGGATGAGCGACTGAAGAAAAGCTCTTGATAATTCCATGTCGCTCGCAAAAATCTGTGAACAGATTACTATCAAACTGGGTGTTGTTGTCTGAGACAATCTTCCTTGGCAATCCATAGCGACACACGATGTTTTTTACCACAAAATCCAGCACTTTCTTGGTCGTTATGGTCATGCGTGGCTCAGCTTCGGTCCATTTAGTGAAGTAATCGATGGCCACTACGGCGTACTTAACGCCTCCCTTTCCTATGGGCAAAGATCCGATTAGGTCTATAGCCCAGACTGCGAATGGCCACAGACTTTGTATTTGTATTAGTTCATTAGGGGCTGCTCGCGGAATTTTGAAGAACCTCTGGCACTTGTCGCACCTCCGCACAAATTCCATCGAATCTTCATCATTGTTGGCCAGAAGTATCCTTGCCTTAGGATCTTTTTTGATAAGCTCTGCCCCCCAGCATGGTCCCCACAAAAGCCTTCGTGGACCTCTTTCATCAATTCTTTGGCCTTCTCTTTCGAAATACATCTGAGGAGTGGCATTGAGTATCCCCTTCGGTACAAGATTCCATCAACCAGGATATACCTAGCAGCTTGCCGCTGAAGGGTCCTAGCTTTGTTTCTGTCCGTTGGTAACACGCCTTGTGTCAGGTACTCCATGTACGGTCCCATCCATGTATCCGCCGTCTGGATCACCAAAGAGGTCTCCTCTACTTGGATTCTTGGTGCAAATAGTCGCTTAACTGTACTATGTTTAGAGTGTCAGCACCTTGGCACTTGTCAGTTTGGCCAAAGCAGTAATGTTTGAATTCTGGTCACGAGGTACTTGCTGGAGAGTGTACCTATCAAACTGCGCCAATAGATCCTTCACTTTATTCAAGTAAGTGACCATTTTTAAGCCTCGGGCCTGGTACTCTCCAATGATATGATTGACTACTAACTGAGAGTCATTGTAGATGTCAAGTGACTTTATGTGCATACTCTTGGCCAACCATAATCCAGTGAGTAGTGCTTCATACTTGGCTTTGTTGTTAGAAGCAGTGAAGTCAAACCTGATTGCGCAGTGAAATTGATTCCTCTCAGGCGTTATCAAAATCACTCTTGCTCCTGCGTGGTGCTCATTAGAAGAACCGTCTGTAAACAACTTCCAAGAAGGAGTTTGGCTTTAAGACTCAGGTTCTTCAGACCCTTTTGGCTGGTCGCTGTCTGGAAGCCTAGTGAGTTCTGCGATGAAATCGGCCAGAGCCTGTCCTTTTATCGCTGCTCGTGGCATGTAAGAGATATCAAACTGCCCAAGTTCGACCACCTATTTCAACAATCAGCCTGCAGCTTCAGGTTTCTGCAGAACTTGTCGTGGAGGTTGGTCGGTCAAAACTGTGATTGGGTGAGCTTGGAAGTAGGGTCGCAGCTTCCTGGAGGTTAAGATTAAGCAATAGGCTAATTTTTCAGTGGGTGGATACCGCAGCTTCGCTCCTATTAGCCTCTTGCTTACTTAATAAACAACTTTCTGCATGCCTTCTTCTTCTCTTACTAGGACAGCACTAGCAGCGTATTCAGTGATTGCCAAATAGATGAACAAAGTCTCTTTATCAACCGTCTTTGATAGAATCAGAGGTTGCGACATGTGAGTCTTTAAGGCTTGAAAAGCTTGTTCGCACTCCTCTGTCCATTTGAATTTCTTATTGCCTCTGAGTAGATTAAAAAATGGGACGCATTTGTCTGTCGATTTGGAAATAAATCTACTGAGAGCAGCAATTCTTCCGGTCAAGCTTTGAACATCCTTAATCTTTGCTGGCGATTTCATATCGACCAGGGCTTTGATCTTCTCAGGATTGGCCTCAATTCCTCGCAAGTTTACTATAAATCCCAAGAACTTCCCTGATCCTACTCCGAAGGAGCACTCGAGGGGATTCAGCTTCATCTGATATTTGTTCAAGATGTTGAAACATTCTTGCAAGTCCCCTATATGCTCTTCTTCCTTCTTCTACTTAACCAGCATGTCATCGACATACACTTCAATGTTTGTGTCGATCAGCTCCTTAAACATGTGGTTAACCAGTCACTGGTAAGTCGCACTAGCGTTTTTCAAATCGAAGGGCATTACTTTGTAACAGTAAAGCCCTGTGTCAGTCCGAAAGCTAGTGTGATCCTCATCAGGAGGAAGCATACTGATCTGATTATATCCAGAGTATGCATCCATGAATGAGAGAATCTCGTTCCCTGAAGTGGCATCGACCAGTTGGTCGATTCTAGGGAGTGGGAAACAATCTTTAGAGCAGGCTTTATTAAGGTCTGTGAAATCCACGCATGTTCGCCACTTGCCATTTGGCTTAGGAACAAGCACGGGATTAGAGACCCATGATGGATAAAAATGCTACCTTGATGAATCCATTATCCTTCAGCTTCTCGACTTCTTCCTTTAGAGCCTTTGATCTATCTTTGTCGAGCAGCCTCCTTTTCTGCTGCACTGGTGAAAAATTCTTGTCTATGTTCAGGACATGGCTAATGACTGCAGGGTCTATTCCAACCATGTATTTGTGCGACTAGGCAAAGACTTCCTGGTTTTTCCTCAAAAATTCCACCAGTGCACGCTTCGTTGTTGTCTCTAAGTTTTTACCGACTTTCACAACCCTGGTCAGATCTTCTTCATCGAGTTGGACATCCTCAAGGTCCTCGATGGGTCCTACTTCTTCATCAAAATCCCCAAAGCAAGGATCTAAATCTCTGTCCTCACTTTGGGCAATGCCCTATTTGGTGACATCATCACCTGATTGGGCTTGTACATCAATTTCCATTTGCAACTCTTTTCCGATAACTTCCCTCGATACACCTTTATTTGCCTTAGATATCGAGGTGGTGTAGCATTCCCTCGCTTCCCGTTGATTTCCCAACACGCATCCTATCCCTGCGTTGGTTGGGAATTTCATGGCAAGGTGCCATATCGAGGTAACACCTCGCAGGTCGACCAAAATTGGCCTCGCAATTACAGCATTATATGCTGAAGGACAATCAACTATTATGAATGTAGTGAGTAATGTCCTGTTTGCATGTGCAGTTCTTGTCATAACTGGGAGCCTAATCGACCTAGTTGGGGCGAGCCCTTCGCCAGAAAAACCATAAATGGTTTGGTTGCATGGCTCCAGGTCCTTGATGGACAATTTCATTCTTTCCAATGAAGACTTGTATAAGATGTTGACTGAGCTTCCTGTGTCAACCAACACCCTCTTAACCATCATGTTTTCGATTTGAACGTCAATGACCACTGGATCAAAGTGTGGGAATCGTACGTGCTGGGCATCGTCCTCAGAAAAGGTTATTAATTCCTCCTCTGTTCGAGCCTTCTTTGTCACTTCATCCCCCACACACATCATCTCAATGTCTTGGTCGTGGCATAATGTCCGAGCGTATCGCTCCCTTGCCTTCCCACTATCCTCTGCTAGGTGTGGGCCGCCACAGATGGTGAGTAATGTACATGCTAGAAGAGCTGGTTGTAAAGGTGGCGAGTGTTGGCATGCGGCGCCTGCTCGTTTCCACCTTGAGCCTCTCGCTGAGACCCTCCTGCAGCTCGCACATATCTACTTAGATGTCCCTACCTGATCAGGAACTCAATCTCGTCCTTCAACTGGTTGCACTAATTGGTGTCATGTCCATAGTTGTTGTGAAAAGGACAGAATTTTGTGGTATCTCTCTTGGAGATATCCTTCCTTATAGGTGGGGGTCGCTTATAAGGAACATTAGAGCTGGTCGCCTGGTAGACCTCTGCTCGACTTTTGACAAGGGTCGTATAGTTGGTGAATCTCAGCTCATATTTATTGCCTTTGGGGCGTTTATTGTCAGACGGTGATGGCTCATTGCCCGCCCTTTTTCCACCATTTCTGCCATTTCTGTTCCCGTTGCCTTTACAGTTGCCATTGGGTTTATTTGACCCGTTGGCGGCCTTGGCAGGTTCTTCTTTCAGTCCCTTATCTTTTATAGGTGATTTCCCTTCATTGGCAATCGCGTCTTCGAGCTTGATGTATCGATCAGCTCAATCCAAAAACTCCTAGGTACTCCTTACCCCATTCTTCCTTAGGCTATTCCAGAGGGGAGAATGGCGTCTGACCCCGGCAGTTAGGGCCATCATCTTTCCCTCATCGCCCACTGTTTTGGCTCCAGCTGCTACTCGCATAAAGTGTTGGACATACTCCTTTAAGGGCTCTCCCTTATTTTGGCGTATCTCGACCAGCTGGTTGGACTCAGTGGCGTGTACTCGACCCGCATAAAATTGTTCATAAAATTACTTCACGAACATCTCCCAGGATATTATACTAGCAGGAGGGAATTTAAAGAACCACTTCTGGGCGGTATCAGATAGTGTGGTGGGGAAGATCCTGCAACGGGCCATGTCCGACACCTTCTGAATATCCATTTGTATCTCAAATTTGTTGACATGAGATACTGGGTCTTCGTACCCATCAAAGTTTGGCAGTACTGGACTTTTTAAATTTACTGGGGGTTTCTGCCACAACAATCTTTTGTACAAACGGAGTGCCTCTCCTCAGGTCGTACACTATGTGGGATGTTCGACTCCCGACCAGTTGCTATACTGCCTAGTTCAGGGAATTAATTTGTGCCTGAACCGCGTCCGGGATCGCTGGGGCGACTGGAGCTGGAGGAGCATACTCATCGTGCCTCTCCCGATGGTCGTTGAGCACGTTCCTCAAATCATCATCCATGCGCCTCTGTTCGCTAACTCTTAGCCGATCAAAGATGTTATTTTGTCTGGGTTGCCCCCCAGTGTTATGGCTCATCGGTCTATTTTCTCTAGGTGGGGATTTTTGTTTCCACCTCTTCCTTCATCCTTCCGACCAGCATTCCCTGCCAGAGTCGGCCTCATTATAGTCATGGTCGTCTCTAAACTGTGGCTGACTATGGTGAGATCTGCTGTTCACGCTGTTTCCTCCTCGGGCTGGCATCTCCCGAGCATCAGGGGGAGGCCTGTGCTGGTCGTTGGGTCCTTGTGCATTATTATGCCGTGGGGGACCCCTGACCACAGAGCCTGACTCGTTGATCCTTCTATTGGCTGAAGGATGCTGCCCCTTGCTCAGTGGATTTTTCTTTTCGTCCCCTGGGCATCTAGGGCTGCGGGGCGGCTGCCCGACCCTATTCTGCCTCTGGCGCTGGGGATTGCCACGACCAGCTTGAGATGGCAGCTGCTGTTCAGGGTCCTGAATTGGGACATCATATTGGGCTGGGTAGCTTCTCCGGCCTTTGAGGGCTTGCTGGCTGGAGCGGAGGACTTGGATTAGGAGCCCATTGAGGTGGCACACTCGTTGGTTGATTCGGTTGAGAGGCCGGCATAGCCTGTCCTCGAGCCAATTGAATGGTTGCTTCAAGAGCGGCCGTGGCATCCCTCTATCGACGGTCCTTGTCCGCCTGCCGCTCATTCAGCTCCTACCACTGACACTCAATCCCTCTTTGCTTCAGCGCCAAGGTTTTCGCTGCACTCTCCTGATTGGCCTTTAGATTGGCGAACTTGTCTTGCAACACCCCCAGTGTTGCCTTCAGCATCTCCGAATCTAATTCCTCCTCGTCGAATTCCAAATGTGGTTCATTTTCAGCCACATTTGGAGGAGGAGGTTGAGATGATGCAACGCCAACGGTCTGTCCAGCTCTCTTGGATGTCTTTGCCATTTGATCTTCTTAAAACTTCTTGATCAAGCTCTCAATGAAAGCACCAGAATGTTGACCCCAACGACACGGAGTTAGAATTACGACAAGAAATGAGATGATAGTCAAGAATGGAATCAAATGGTAAAGAAATGACACAAAGGATTTATAGTGGTTCGGCCCCAATGAATGGTAATGACCTATGTCCACTTAGTGTTCTTATTGATATTGAACCTCAAAATCGTGATCAAAGAACTAGGGTTCTTGAGTTTCACAAGCTTTGAGAGGATTACAATTTCTGTGGATAATCACACTCTATTTTTCTCTCTCAATACCAAAAATGTCTAAGGTTTCCAGACTCCAACCCCCTCCCCTGAGCCATATCATCACTATTTATAGGTCCAGGTGGGTTACATGGGCCAATGGGCTATAATTACAATTAATGATAGCATATCAAGATAAATAAAGGAAAATATCTCAATGCTATTATTAGAAGATTGCGTATCTTAAAGGAAATAACAAAAAGAATGCGACCAGACTGGTTGTATCTAATCATGAGATCTGATGGTGTAAGGAACACCTGGTCGATGGTCGAGCAGGATCTTTTCATCTGAAATCACCACGTGCCAGACACGTGTAAGGAAAGTTTGACACGTCATCAGAAGCCATTTTTTGGGTAACCAATATTTGTTTTAAAAATTTATAACTAGTTAGATTTTTAAAAATATCACGTTTTTCAAACGAGTTAATAAATTAATAAATGAGATTTAAATTAACTTTGGTTAATTGTTGATAAATCCTATTTAAATAAAATTAATATTTTTCAAATTAACCTAAACCAAGTTGATTGTTGATCAATGAGATTTAAATTAACTTTTGTTAATTGTTGATAAATTTCATTTAAATTGACTTATTTTTTGTAAAAATTTAATTGATTCGAATTTTTGTTATATTCTAGATAATTAATTGTAGTATTTTTGCAAATGAAAAAAATTATGGTATTTTTGCATAAATTCATAGACTTGCTCATACAGTAACATGATAAAGCCCATCCAATTATAACATGTTTGTTTGCACTATATGTGGTATTTTTGCAATTGGGCTTAGATGCATATAGTGGCCCATATGTTTGCTAGATATATGGATTTTTGCCAAATAAAATATTCATAAAATGATAGGTTTTATTTGGACCCATTAGAAAATGTAAAGTTTAAATTCCTCTCTTGTGGGTGATTTCACTTGTGAAGGGTCATTTGCTTTACATGACTATAGTGGGCCTAATCAATTAATAACAATTAAAAAAAATGAAGGTTTAAATTCTTGTCCTTTGGACCTTGTATAGAAGTAAGGGGGCCTTAGTATTGAGAATGACATACTGGACCCAGCCCTCCTCCATACAAGCCCAATTGTTAAGGCCCATTTACCTGAGTTGGACTCAATTGTATAGGTTCATTATATTAGTTGAACCTAAATATTGATTAGCAACAAATTAATTCTAAATTAATTGAATTTGTTTCAACGTGACACTTTAGAATTAATAGGAAATCATAGGACTTTGGTTTTAAAAATTTAATATTTTAATTTTTTTGGAGAACCAGTCATTAATTTTCGAAAATTAATAATAAAAATAATATTTTATAATAATGAGCTTATTTTATAAGAATAATATTCGATCTCCATCATTGGTTTAACAAGGTCAATAGCTTAATGGGGCCTCGAGATGCTTTGATTCGTCCCCCTATGGAAGGTGTTCATTAGTTATTTTGACAAGGTTAGATTTTGAAAGATAGATAATTACAGGTCAAATTCTACTAGACTCACCCCTATTGTGACTACTAGGACTAAATCTATTGATTATCGAAATCGTGGGTGTAGCTCATAAAATAAGATATTTTGTTTTCTTTTTTTAATCGAATAGTAGGTTGTTAATAATGGTGTCCATTATTAAATAAGTTTACAACTTTATTTAACTAGTGGTATTTTTGAATCTCGCCAACCGGGACAAGGATATCATCGATTAGTTAAAAACCTAAAGAAATGGAGATATGATTGTTTTTGGTATTTTTTTTCATATCTTACATATTTTGGTATATGTTGTACTATTTCTTGAAATTAGAGTGAATAGAAGTTATATTGAGCAAAAGTGATTGATTTCTATTTTATCGATAATTTGTAGTATCATTATCGCTGTGTCTACTCCCATCTTTTCTCAACTTTCGATGGAGAACTCACTAGAGAAAACTTCCTTAAATGGAAGCAAAACATCAACATTGTGTTGATTGGTGACAACTCCAAGATTGTCATGACTGAGGAATTCTCGGAAGTTCCAATTGAAGGAGCTACCAAGTTTGTGAGGGATAAGTATGAGCGTTGGCAGGTAGCTAACAACAAGGCGCGCTACTACATGTTGACTAGTATGGTCGACACTTTCAAGGCAAAGATGGAGAATGTCGAGAACACCTACGGAATTATGGATTAGCTCCAAGACATATTTGGTGCCAAGTCAGCGCAAACTCGTTTTGAGGCCACCAAGAAATATGCTAATGCTCGGATGGCACATTCTCAACATGTTCGTGATCATCTGATCAAAATGACAAACTACTTTCAGGAAGCTAAACTGCATGGAGCAACAATAGATGAGGAAACTCAAGTCGGCTTAATCCTCAACAGTCTCTCTCCCGCTTTCTTGCCATTCACCACCAACTATGTGTTGAATAAAATCAACTATGGTCTGACGCTGCTCATGAACGAGCTTCAGACTTTTGAGTCTATCATGGGTGGACTGAGTAAGGGAGGAGAAAAGAAGACAATTACTACTACTGCTACTAATCCAGCTAAGGCTGAAGCTAACCAAGCTTCGTCTTTGAAAGCTAGAAACAAGAGGAAAGATGGACATAACAACAACCCCAAGCCTGCAAAGGCTACAAAGACGAGTGCATAACCAAATGCACAGATGCCTAATGGGAAGAACAAGAAAAACAAGAAAGGTAGAGGAAAGTGTTTTCACTGCAAGGAGAAGGGGCATTGGAAATAGGATTGCCCCAAGCTTTTAGCAGTTAAAAACAAAGGTAATGATTATAGTTCATGAAACATGTGCTTTAGAGAATGATAAATCTGTTTGGATTGTTGATTCTGGATCTACTAACCATGTTTGTAACTCTTTACAGTTTCTTGAATCATGGGAGGAAGTGGACAAAGGAGGCTTGAAGCTTAGAGTTGGGAACGGAGTATTCCTTGCGGTCCAAGCTAGAGGAAGAGCTCGTCTGATGTTCAGAAATAAATTTTTAATTTTAAATTATGTATTTTTTATTCTGGGTTTTAGTAGAAATTTAATTTCAGTTTCCATGTTGCAATTAGAACAATTTTTTATGACTTTCACTTCTAATATAACTATTTCTTTCAATGGATCACAATTGTGTATTGCATGTTCGGAAAACGGGCTTTATATTCTGCGACCTAACCAACCCATCGCTCTTAACAATGATTTATTCAATGTAGCTAAACCTAGGACCAATAAATGTCAAAAGATTGAAAAGGACAACATGACATATTTATGGCATTTGAGACTAGGTCACATTGGCTGTGATAGAATTCAAAGACTTACAAAGGACGGACCTTTGAGGGAACTCACCTTAGGTGAATTTCTTGTCTGTGAATCTTGTCTAGAAGGAAAATTGACCAATAGTTCATTCTCTGCAAAGGGTGATAAGGCCATAGAACCATTTGGACTTGTGCATTCAGATGTTTGTGGAACTTTGAATGTACAAGCTAGGGGTGGTTTTGAGTATTTCATCACTTTCATTGACGATTACTCTAGATACTCATGTCCTTACCTAATGCATAGGAAATCAGAAACATTTTCAAAGTTTAAGGAATTCTTAGCAATGGCTCAGAACCAATTAGTTAAAACGTTGAAGATCTTGCGATCTGATAGGGGTGGAGAATATTTGGATATGCAATTCCAAGATCATTTAACTGAACTTGGGATTTTATCACAACTTACTACCCCCAGGTACTCCGCAACAAAATGGTGTAGCTGAACGCCAGAACAGAACTTTATTGGAAATGGTTAGATGCATGCTTAGTTACTTAACTTTACCAACTTTGTTCTGGGGACATACAATTGAAACCGAAAATGACATTCTCAATGTCGTGCCGTCTAAATCAATCCCCAAAACATCTTTAGAATGCTGGAATGGTCGTGAACCTAGTTTACGCCATTATAGAATCTGGGGGTGTCCAGCCCACGTCCTGAAGAAAAAGGAGGGAGAGCTAGAACCGCGAACTGAAGTTTGCATGTTTGTTGGCTATCATAAAGGTACTCAGGGCAGAATTTTCTATAGTCATTCAGAAATGAAAGTGTTTACTTCTACGAATGCTACTTTTAGAGGAGATGGTTAAAGAATTGACTCCAACAAATGTTCCATCGTCTTCAATGCGAGTTTATGATGAAATCCCCACTCTTCATGTCCAACTGACGCAATTCAAATTAAATGAAGAAAGTACCACTGTTCCTGAGCAAACAGTCACAGAGCCTCGTCATAGTGGTAGGGTTTCTAGGATCCCAGTTCACTATGGTTTGGATGGTGAAACTAATATGGTTGTTGGTGACACTAGTGATGATGATCTGTTTTCCTTCAAACAAGCACTGGCTAGCCCTGAAAAGGAACTATGGCTCGAAGCCATGAAGCAGGAAATGGAATCCATGTACTCAAATTCTGCCTGGGGTCTTGTGGAAGCACCTAGTGACTTTAGGGCCATTGGGCGCAAGTGGATCAACAAAAAGAAACGAGTTGTTAATGGAAATATTGAGACTAATAAAGCTTGATTAGTGGCAAAGGGTTATACCCAAAAAGAAGGCGTGGCCTATGAGGAAAATTTTATTCCAGTAGCCATGCTAAAGTCCATTCGCATCATCCTATCTATAGCAGCCGCTCTCCACTATTAGATTTGGAAAATGGATGCCAAGACAACTTTTCTTAATGGAAAGCTTGATGAAGTCATTTATATGGATCAACCAAAAGGATTTAAAGTAGCTGGATAAGAAGGAAAAGTTTGCAAGTTTAATAAGTCCATCTATGGACTTAAGCAAGTTTCTCATTCCTGGAACCTTAGGTTTGATAAAATAATCAAAAATTATGGCTTTGAAGAAAATATTGATGAGCCTTGTGTTTACCAACTGAAGGAAAACCAAATAGTGGTATTCCTGGTTCTTTATGTAGACTTGGTACAATGTTAAGAAATTGTCAGATGTGAAGAATTGGCTGAACACTCAATTCCAGATGAAGGATTTGGGTGAAGCAAGTTATGTTATAGGTATCCAGATCATGAGGGATAGAAAGAACAAACTCTTAGCTCTATCTCAAGCAGCTTACATAGATAAAATGCTTGAACGTTTCTCAATTACAAATTCCAAGAAAGGAGGTTTACCATCTCACCATGGAATTCATCTTTCAATGTAGCGGTCTCCCTAGACTCCTAAAGAGGAAGATGCAATGAGACAAGTTCCTTACACATTTGCAGTTGGAAGTCTGATGTATGTTATGTTGTGTACTAGACCAGATATCTGCTATGCAGTGGGAGTAGTGAGTAGGTATTAGTCAAACCCACGGCCGAAACATTGGATAGCAGTTAGGCATATCCTAAACTATTTAAGGCGGACTGGGGATTATATGTTACTCTACAACGGTGGTGTTCTGAACCCTGTAGGCTACACCGATTCAAATTTTAAGACTGATATCGATGACAGGAAGTCTACTTCTGGAATGGTGTTTACTTCTGGGCTGGAAATGTGATATGGAGAAGCATAAAGCAGTCTGCGATCTCAGATTTCACCATGGAGGCTGAATACATAGCTACGTCAGAAGCACTAAGGAAATAGTCTGGCTAAAGAAGTTTTATTCAGATCTTGGTGTTATTCCAGAAATGGATAAATCGGTTGTGTTGTTTTGTGATAACACAGGAGCGATTGCCAACTCGAAAGAACCTCGTAGTCACAAGAGGAGTAAGTGTATGGAAAGAAAGTATCACATTATTCGAGAATATGTGGCTAGGGTAGATGTGATGGTTATGAAGATTGCATCTGAAAACAATCTTGCCGATCCATTTACAACGTCACTACTAGAAGCTATATTTGATAAGCATATCAAAGAAATTAGATTAGTAGAATTAAGGCATTAGTTTCTGTAATGCCGTACTGCCTTAGAGTCGTTACTAAGTGAGTTTAAAATGTGCAATTAACTCGCTAAATGAGGTTTTTAGAAAAAAAGTGTGATTAAACAAAAAGTCAAGGCTGTAATCTTTAAAAGTACTCTATTTCATTGAAAATTCTAATTGTCCAACATTTGGGATCCCAAAATAAAGTTTATAAAACATTTACAACTCAAAATAGGTTTTCAGGTAATCAACTATCAAAAACACAGTTTAATGCATCTGTTTCCCAAAATGCCCCCAACCAAAGCAGCCGGGCAGGCCAAACATGTACGCGCCGCCCCACGCTCTCCGTACTCATGGCTGGTTGACTTTTTCCTTGCCCTTACCTGCAACACAGAGCACCCGTGAGCCGAAGCCCAGCAAGAAAACTCATACAGCACATAACATATGCATATTATATAACCACATATCAGACAAACCACAGATAAAACAGATAATCCATCAGACTAAACAAATGCGGCCATGCCATCCCAGAAGCGTTACCAACGCCTGGGATCTCGGTTCTCACCGTAAGGATATCCCATGTATCCATTGGGGTCTCACCCTAACTATAAGCACTCCATGTGCTAAGTGTTATTCCCGGTCCCACTGCCATTCTCGGCCCCTCGCCGTTCTCGGCTCCTTGCCGTTCCCGGCCCCTTCGCCGTTCATTCCACTATAACCACATATAGCATACCTAAACAACACTCAAGCATATATTAATTCAATCAAGGCTACATCCTAACAATAATACAATCTGGGGCCGTGCCCTGCAACAACACTATGGGCCCTTGCCCTATTCTATATGGGTGTTACAGTTTTCTTACCTGTATCCCGAGCTTCACAATGCACCAAAGTCACGAGCACGGTCCTCTATCCCGAGCCTCTCCGAAAACCTAGTCACAACACATATGAAGCACTCTTTAATACTAACCAATCCAAAACCACCTCTCGGGACTAATCTCATACTCTCGGGATCCCCAAATTCCTAAAACAATGCATCAGAAACATCCCCGAGCCCCCGGAGCAAATGCCCAAAAATGCAAAATTCCTTGTCCTGAAAATAGCTTAGCGTTGCGGCGCTACCCTTGAGGGCCGCAGTGCCCAGCAAGTCTGAGAGTCCCCCAGCTCCTGATACAACCTCGCGCCGCGGCCCCAAAGAACAGGGCCGCGGCGCCCCTTCGCGAACCCAGAAATCTGGGTATTCCCCTGCGTTTTCCCCGAGCCAAAACACTCCCAATTCCCACCCCAATGCATACCCAAACCTCATAATCAATCCAAAACCTCAAATAAACCATCTAACAACCTATAAACACCACCAACAAGCTCAAACACACAATCACACCCAAGATCCACACTTGAGTTTCAGATTTCAAACACTTAAACCAAAGCTTGAGAAAAATGTAAACCAGACTTCTAGACTCTTAAACAATATCAAATATGAAAATTCAAACATGTTTAGAACTCTTACCTCAATCAAGAATTCAACTTGAGATGCTCTTCCCAATCAAGTTCCAAGCTCAAATCACAACCTTCTATTGAACCTAACCTCATTTCATCCCAAGAATTTACCAAGCAAAGCACTTAATTCAATTCTCAATTCCATGATATTCTTAGCTAAATTCTGCAACATATATACAAAATTTCCTCACCTCAATTCACTGAATAATCCTCCAAGTTCCCTTAGCTTTAATTCTCTTCTTGATCCCAAGAGAAATATGCCTAAGTGTAAAACGTGAATGACCCTTTTTCCCTCAGCTGAAGGTTCCTATATCCTGCCAAAAGACCATTCTACCCCTCCAAGTAGATCATTTCCTAACTATACCTCAAGGGCACTCTTGCCATTTCACCAATCCTACAAATCTACCACTTTCTCATCTAAACTTGTTAACCTTACTAATTACCAATGGTTACTCAAGTTACTCAGTCACCAATAACCATTAACCATTAACCACTTATTCTCAACCCAATATACAAAATTCCCAAAATACCCCTAGGCTCCTCCCGAGCCAGGTATAAAATCCCGTTGTGACTTTTAAACTAATTATCTCCCTAGAACCGTCTCGGCACATGCATCACCATCATATCACCACTCACACGTGGTACAAATCATATAATACAATTATCACATTTATGCCCTCAGCAGGCTAAAATTACCAATTTACTCCTATCATACAGACGGGGTCCACATGCATATTTATACCACCTAAACATGCATTCTAAGCACATACTCATTTAAATTCATATATTACCATGTTAATTCACTTATTGCCCTCCAGGCACGCTAATCCAGGTCCTAAACCTTATTAGCAAATTGGGGTGTTACAGTTTCAATTAGTGCAAGTAGGAGTTTGTTGGGGTTTTATGCCCTAATTAAAACCCAATTTCTTTGTAATCTCATTTATTATCAATAAAAGAATATAAATCATTTTTTGACTTGGTCAATCACTTTGCTCACATGTTTTATTTTCATGATTGTTTGTTTAATATAAACTTTTATTAAATCCCGAGCATATAGCTAATCGTATTTATAGTGACGTAATCAAAGTGGAATATAAATATGATTATTGTAACGCCCTACCTCCTTAGAGCCATTACTAAGTGAGTTTAAAACGTGCAATTAACTCGCTAATCGAGGGTTTAGGTTAAAAGTGTAGCTAAACTGTATTAAAAGTCATATAATTTGAAAATGTAACCATTCATTGAAATTATAAAGTGTTATACATTTGGGATCCCAAAATACTGTTTAGAAATATTTACAACTCAAAATATAATTAAAGTCGACAAGACGACAAAATTAGGTTTAATACACATCATCTCCCAAAAATACCCTTGGCCGTGGCAGCTAGGCAGACTGAACATGTACACGCCGCTTCACGCTCTCCGTACTCATGGTTGATCGACCTTTCCCTTTCCCTTACCTGCACCATAGAGCACCCGTGAGCCGAAGCTGAGCAAGAAAACTCCACACAAACAATCAACATATGTACAACTATCAATTAACATATAACAAAGTCGACAATAGGCTAAACACATAACGGCCATGCCGTCCCAGGCGCTTTACCAGGCCCTAGTTTCGCGGTTTACACCGTGAGGATATCCCAGGAATTCGATAGAGGTCTCACCCTGGCAACTTGCACTCCACGTGCTTAATGCTGCTCCCAGCCCCTTGCCATGCTTGGCCTTCACCGTTCCCAGCCCTTGTCGTTCTCGGCCTTCACCGTTCCCAGCCCTTGCCGTTCTCGGTCTTTGCCATTCCCGGCCATTGCCGTACATTTACAGATATGAAACACATAGCATAAACTTAACAAATATTTAAGCAAATACACACATAATTAATAGGGCTACGCCCTGCAACACAATCACATAGGGCCGTGCCTTGCAATACAAACTATAGGGCCATGCCCTGCTCTACGGGTACAACAATTTTCTTACCTTTGTCCCAATCTTCCTGAGCTCCGATATCCCGAGCACAGTCCTCTAGTCCGATCCTCGCTGAAAACCTAGTCACAACGTATCAAAAACATCCATCCATCAAGTTCTAATCCATTAAATAACTTTGGGTTATAATTCTAGTCTCCAGGACCTTGAATTCTATCAATCCGAGTGATAAAATCCATCCCGAGCCTTAACTTTTGGATTCCTGAGCCTAAAACCTTATTGGGGTCCAAAAACCCACTAACTATCGTGGCCTGCCTCAACCAAAGGCTGAGCCTCCCTTTTCTCCCAATGCGCGCCGCGACCTAACCTATTGGGCACTGCGGTCCGCCCTTCTGCCTGGCCTCTTTTCTACTCTAGAGGGTCGCAGGTCACCAAGAACAATGTCGCGACCCGACCCTTCGAACCCAGGAAAATCCCCCATTTTCACAACCAAAACCCAACCAATTTACCCCAAAATCAACCCCACAACTCAATTTAATCATTACAGTAATCCTATAATGGTCCCAACAACAAAACCTAACAAAACAAATTCCAAAAACTCATCTAGATAACCAAGAGTGATCCATCATTCAGCTTACATGCATAAACTTACAACTCTAACAAAACTCAGCTTAAACTCAGTTAATTTAATATTAGGTTTCTTACCTCAAGGATGAATTCAGGCCACACTTGCTCTTCAATTTCCCAAGCTTACTCCTCCACAATTCAAGCCTTAGATTTCTGAATTCCCAGCTCAATTTCCTCTAGAACTTCCTTCAGCCTTCAAGCTTCCAAAGAGAGAGAAGCACCTAGTGATAGGGAGAGGGTTGGTTTATGCCAAACTTCTCAGTGTTTCTTATGTTTGTCCTACTTATCCTATGTCACTTAAGTTACCTCCAAGGCTCGGGCTACCAAAAACATCCCCGAGGGCAAAATGGTAAATTTCCCCGATATTCCCTCCTATATGTTCTAACTTCAAATATATCTCCAAATATTTATTTTCATAACCTGATAACCCAATAAAATGTATAATGCCAAGAATACCGCCCAACTCGCCTCGAGTCAGGTTTTGGGTCTCGTTGTGACTTCCTAGCTAAACCGCCCCCTAGGACTGTCTCAGATCGTGTGTAACGACCCAAATTTCCTAATAAGGTTTAGGACCTTGATTAGGAGGCCAGGAGGGCCATAATTGATTTATTGTGCCATTATATGATTATATGCATGATTATGTGGGTCATATTATTATATGATGATAAAAGCATGCATGGGGTTATATACTCTGTTGGGAGGGTATTTTGGTAATTTGGCTCATTGAGAGCGTAATTGCGTACTTGTGTATATATTGGTAAGCTAATGTTGAGACCACATTATTATGTGGATATATATATGTGTGTGATCTGTGACTCGAGACGATCCTAGTGAGCAGATTAGCGAAAAGTCATGGCGGGGATTTATACCCGGCTCGGGGTAAGCCTGGGGGTATAAATGGGAATTTAGTGAGTATACAAGAGTCTATTATGATATCGAGGAATATTATTGGTGATTAATTATGTATTGGGTAGTAACCGATAAATATTAGAGACACTCGAGGAGTTAGCGGGAATTGGGGTGAAATGACTAAAACGCCCCTAAGTGGACTAAAGGGTTTAGAATTAATAGGGAGGGCATTTTGGTCAATTGGCTTTTTAAAGATAGATACTATTGAAGCTTTATGTTAGTGGAGGTGGTAGAATGTAACAGAAGTCTGAAGAGAAGGAAAAAGAAAGGAAAAGAAAGGAGGGGAAAACAGAGTAGTTTTCCTAGAGTCAGTTTGTGGTTTTTCTCACCATTTCTCTTCATTCTTCTTGGAGCAAAATTCAGAGGAGAGCTAGGTCAATTAAGCCATAAGGTTTCTGAGCTAAGCTTGAAGATTTGGCAAGGGTTTAGCAAGGATAGGCCATCTACTTGAGGTAAGACCTTGAAGTTTCTTCAGTTCTGGTTTTGTTTTTAACTAAGGTATCTAAGCTGAGTTGATGGGGAATTCTAGGGAAGTTGGAGCCAAGAGTTGAGGAGGAGTAGGCTAAGGAAGTCTAGAGGCAAATTGAGGTCGAATTTCCATCAAAGGTACAAGTTCTACGTTTTTAACTTTGATGTTTTGATTGATTTCTGCTGAGTTTTGAAGTCTAGAAGTGGCTATGGTTAATTTTGAGATTAGGGATGCATGTGCTTGGGTTTTGAGCATTTGGGTTGCTTGGGATGAGTGGAGTGTGTTAATAAGCTTGTTTTTGAGTTTGGTGAAGGTTTGGAGAAGTTTTGGTTAAGTTTGGTTCGAGAAAATCGCAGGAGGGAAAACTGGGGTATTGTCTGTCTGTGACTAGCGCTACAGCGCTAGCCTTTGGGCTCTGTAGCGCTAGGCCAAGCTTTCTGGGGGAATTTGGTTCTGCTTGTAGCGCTGTAGCGCCCTCCTAAGAGCGCTGTAGCGCTGCCCTGTTTCCAAAAAGGGATTTTAGGGTTATTCGCAAGGGTTTTTGACCAAGGGTTTGGGGTTTGGTTCCACCACCTTGTTTGGTGGAACTAGGACTTCCCAGGGGCTCGGGATTGGTCCCGAGGCTAGGTTTTGGACTTGAGGTTTGGTGATGACTTTGACCTATGATTGTGTTTAGGTGAGCGCTAGGGCTCGAGAAGGGTCGTGCTCAAGGAGTCAAGTGATCAAAGCTAGCAAATTGAAAGGTAAGAAAGTTGCACCTGATTATGTGGCTAGGTTGGGACTAAGTGTTCACTATGTTTGTATGCATTGCTATGTGAACGTGATTAACCATGTGGACACGATGGGACTAAGAGCTCCCTACATTTGTATATCATGTCATGAGGTGGTATTATTATGCCATGGGACATGCGATAACCGGCCTAAGAGTGTCGAAATCAATATTTGCGCACAGGGCGCGGCTCGGCCACTGGTAGCTGAGGCAGCTTATTTATCACTGAGCTCAGTTAAGCTGGCCAGAGTCAGTGAATATTACACTGGGGGCGGCTCAAGAGAGCCGAAGACAGTGTGTTAAATAGAGGGTGCGACTAAGAGCGCTGACCCTGAATATTATTTGATGGATGTGATAAACTGTTGATTATGATCGTGAATATTGTGTTATGAACATGATTTTTTGGCTGTCTGGATGAAAAACTATTAATCTATTGTGTGTTATCACTGATTGCATAAATGCTATGAAATGCTGAATTCCTGGTTGTGCATTGTGGGATATTTGATAAATGATGTTGATCTTGCTATGTTATCATGCTTTCTTGCTGGGCCTCGGCTCACGGGTGCTACGTGGTGCAGGTAAAGGCAAGGGTAGGCTGAGTTAACCATGAGTTGGAGAGCTCTGGGGGCGAGGTACATTGTCAGCTGCTCGGCCGCCACGGTCGAGGAATTGTACAGGGACGGAAACCTAAAATGTATATTTTTCCATTAGAGTGGCTTGAATTATTTGTAACTCTTGGAATTTGTGGTAACTAAGGCGTTTAAACCCCGTTTTGAGTTTCCATGTGTTAAACTATCATTTTTAATGAAAATAGCCTGTTTGTGACCAAAATCTTTTATTCCTAATCTGTTGATGACATTGAATACACATTTTGTTTAAATGACTTGGTTAGCAAGTCTTGCACTATTTTAAACACACAGTGTAACGGTCTTGGTTATCCAGGGCGTTACATCGTGCATCTCAAATATATCACCACTCGCATGTGGTAAAGATCACAATAATCACAAATATTGCATTTATGACCTTAACGGGCTAAAATTACAAACATGCCCCTAATAACCAAATGGGGCCCAGATGCATATTTAATTCACCTAAACATGCATTTCTAATCACTTACTCATCAAATTCACATATTAAAATAATAAATCACTTATTGCTCTCCAGGCATGCTAATAAAGACCTTAAGTCTTATCATCAAATTTGGGATGCTACAATTATATGTTCAAATATAAGTTAGTCATAAGATTAGTCAGTGCACAAGATTTACACTGACTTGCCAATCTACGATATGATCTACTTACACATCGTAGTGTTATGTTCTTTCCAGAACATTAGCAAAGTAGATAAGATCGGGTGTATTTATCACATTTCCAATGTGTATTTATCACATTGGACTAGACTGATATTAATGCGAAAGGCAACGAAGCCCTTACTAAGTGAAGCACTCCTCATCGCCTCGACACCAGGGCCACTAAGGCCTCGCATGGTTTAGTGCATAGGTGAGGTAGCTGCATTCGAAGCAATACGACGAGGTGTTGGGGCTTTGCGTGGTGTCTATGGGTGTGCGAACCTTCTTGGAAGCCTTCACTAGGCGAGTCTCCATTGTGGCATCTGGCCTTGCTATGCGAGGCTCTTTCTCTCCATGTGCCTGGCCTCGTTATGCGAGGCTATCCCCTTGGGCATGCGCGGTGCTCTGCAAGCTGCAACACCAAGGAAGTCTGGCTCTCTCCATGCATGGCCCTCCGCATGTCACGACGCCAAGGAAGCCTCTCCATGTGCCTGGCCTCGCTATGTGAGGCTATACCCTTGGCCATGGGTGGTCCTCCACATGCTGCGACACTAAGGTAGCCTCTCCATGCGCTTGGCCTCACTATGCAAGGCTATCCCCTTGGTGTTATGTGCGGTCCTCCACATGCTGCGACACCAAGGTAGCCTCTCCATGCTTCTGGCCTTGCTATGCGAGGCTATCCCCTTGGCGCTTTACGAGGCTATCCCCTCTGCCATGTGCATTCTTCCACATCCCGCGACACCAAGGAAGTCTGGCCCCAGCACAGCCTTCTATGTAGGTGTAGGCATGTTGGGCCTCGCTTTGTGAGCCCCCATACGTATGCGAGGCCCTCTTCTCGGGTGTCTTGATTCTTCAACGAATTTCCCTTATTAACACTTGCCCCCTAGTCTATGGTCATTCTTTTGAGTGTGTTCGTAGATTCTTTTATATTTTCTTTGTATGATTTGAGTGGCTTCTATGCTTCATTTTCCTTGAAGGAGCGTGGAAGGCTCACCTTTTATATGATATCTTGGAATGAATGAGGAAACACAAAATGGACATTGGTGGTGTGTTTCTTTGTAATTCATAAAGAAACACAAAAACCACCAAATTTTGGTTGTGATCCAAATGTGACCTTAACATGTGATGAGGCCCAATCATTTCCCATCGTGGATCCCAAGGTTGCCAAGGCTCTTGATCTCCACCATCCATCCAAATTTGATCCAATGGCTAGAAATCCTTGAATTTCCTTATAAATACCACTAGACATGAACCTACTTCTTCACACCAACACCTATTTAGCTTAGTGGCATTTCCTTCAATCTATATCTAGGTGCTCCAAGGTTCTAATCGTCGCAGAGACATTTTTGAGGTGATTTTCGCCCCTTTTCTTTTATATATATATTTGCTTATTTCCTCTCATACCAGGTTTGCATTGTAGTGGCGCTAGGCGTTCAGTTGCTGCAAAGGATTTGCTCTCGCTTGTCACTCGGCCCTTCTTTATGCACCTAATAGTCTGTCCTTGTACATCTGCAGATCCACACATTCACACTCAGGTATACCTTCTTCCTCCAATGATATGCCTATTTCCTTTATCTGTTATATGAGGGTAGGGTCACTTGTTGAAATGCACCCGTTCCTTAGAGGTTTTTTTTTATGGCCCATCAAGCACATATGCATGGGTTCTTTTCTAATAGAGGCTCGTGGAATAGAGGCTCATGGAATAGTGACTTCTTCTTCGCCCCCAACGTGTCCATCGAACATACGCGCTTCAACACTTCAAGTAAGCTTATTCCCACCTCGAGTTCGTATATAAGAAATTTCTCTTTTACCCCTCTTTTTTCTGGTTTATCTAACTATGATTATTTTTTTTGCAGGTCTTGAAGGGGTTGTTGGCCCTACCTTCAAATATTCAGCCCGCGATCGAGTGGCGAAGATCCCAGGTGTCGGCCTTGTGTTAACAGGCCTGTGGCCTTTTCACAGAAGGCAACCTTTATTCGTACAAGCTGCTATCTCCAGATCAAGTTGTTTCCTTATGCTCCGTCTTATCCAAAACTACCGTTCCATGGGTATATGGTGGTGATGAAGACAGTTATGATGAGGAAGCTAATAAAGATTACATTTACCCGTCGGGTGACCATATGGACACAGAAGATGAAGCAGAGGTGGAGTCTGAGAACTACTTATATTTATGATCCTTGGTCGGCGGCGGGGCTGGGATGTTTCTGATGATGGATACACTGACGGTGCTACTTCTTAGGTTTCACCGTCGGTTCCTGGTGGTGAGTCTGCTTTCAACTCCCATGCTCCCCCCTTCTATGTCGATGAGGAACTTTGTCATTCCTTCTTTTGGTGATGCCCTTCTTTGGGGAGGGGGGGGGGGGCGTTTGAGGTGGGCGTCTTCGAGTGCCTCTCTACCTAAATAGGTAACTCCATGCCCCTCTGCCCCTCGTGCATCTGTAGATGGGTCAGGACCCTCTCGGTCTCCTTCCTTGTCTAAGCATGCTTCGACAGGTATACATGCTTCCCCCCGTCGAGCCTATGCTTTTTATGCGAGCCTCCATGCAGGTATTTGTCAAAACACTCTATGTATGTTTTTTGGTTTCTATATCGCTTGACCATTGATGTTTTACTTTGTTTCTTTGTCTTTACTTAGGCTTCCATCCTGTGTCATCGGCTTGTCGCTTCAAGCTCCTCATCAACACAACGGCTACAACTCGAGCTCGAGGGGGAAATGAAGAATCTCTCAATGGTAGAGGCAGAAAAGGATAGTTTGTCCACACGGGTCCGCAATTTGGAGGGTCAGCTTGCTAAAGCAGTTTTCCAGAGGGATACTGCATTAGCCAAGGCTACTTCAACCTCTCTCTCCAATACTAGACTTGAAGCTACCATCCACACTCTAAATGGGAAGATTAGTGCGCTTGAGGCCGAACTTGTAAATGCCGAGAACAACATAATTTAGCGCACACTGCACGCCGTGTGGAGGACCAATCCTAACATCGACCTGTCTCCCTTTGGAGAGTATGTAATTGGGAAAATCTCTGAGTGGAAAGGTCAGGGTGGAAACTCGTAGATCCCTCTTCAAGGCTTATTTGTATAAATATATGTTGCTACCGTGTAATCCTCCATATTGTTTCCTTATTAGTTTTTTTTAACTCCTCAAAAATATTTAATGGTGTGCAGAACTCTTAATTTGTGTCCTTGTTTGTGTTTTATATCAACTATGAGGATGCATTGGCCTTTCTAGCCATTGTCGTTCTCTTTTGATTATTAGACTAAAAGGACTTTGGTAAGTCCCTCTTATTATTATTTTTTGACAAATTCCTTGTGTCTTCTTTGGGCTGATGACAATAGTCATTTTTATGCACCCTGACTATACTTGTAAGGAAATATTAACCCTTTAGGTTCTTTGTATCCTTTTATATTCTTTGCGCGCGCTTATAATTTTATGCGAGAAGCATCCTTCTCATCATTATGAATTGTACAATTTTTACAAGGGTCTTTTTTAGGACCCTTTTTGGCTATCCAGCTTAGTGGCCATTCTAGACTTATTCAGAGATGCCTTCCTTACAGCCTCACCCTCTGCAGGGGTGTCAGCCTTTGGCTAGCCAGCTTAGTGGTCGTTCTAGATTTATTGGGTGATGCCTTCCTTATAGCCTCACCCCCTGCGGGGGTATTAGCCTTTGGTTGTAGGTATTCATTCATTATAATTTTCTTTATTTTATTATTCTCTTGATATTCATAAGGGTAGCTAATCCTTTTGAATACAAGAGGTAGCTTGCTGAGTTTATTCTTTTTTGCATATATGCATGCCTCCTGTCCTGCCCCTCAAGTGCTTGGTGAAATTTATTCCATCAAACACTTCGGCGGATATTTACATAGAAAAGAAATGTAGCATGTGAAGTAGCGAATATTTGTATTCATAGTAGGCAAATTACAAAGACATATATGAAACGGTTACATCTACTTGTGAGGTTATTTGGGTAACCTCTTTGATTCTTATCTACTGAAGTTAGCATACATACAATAAACTAAATACATACATTCTTTGCATTGGATATGAAAGTCTTACTGGTAGTATTTCTTGAGGTGTTCCACATCCCATGCTCGGGGTATTATGGCATCGTCCATGTGTGCTAGTTTATAAGTGTTCGGCAGTATGCATTGGGCGACTTGGTAGGGTCCTTCCCAGTTCGCCCCTAGTACCCCCGCCCCTGGGTCTCGCATGTTGGGGAGTACTTTTCTCAGCACCAAGTCTCTTACCCTGAACATTCTTTCTCGCACCCTTGAGTTGTAGTACCTCACTACCCGTTGCTGGTATACTACCACTCTTATCTGTGCCCTCTCCCTTATTTCTTCTAACATATCTAAGTTTTTGGCCATTACCGCATGGTTGACTTGGTCCTCGTATGCCTGTATCCTGAAGGAGTTAATCTTCATTGCAACCAGGAGGATAGCCTCACATCAATATTATAAGGCAAAAGGGGTCTCCCCAGTGGTTGTGCGCGGTGTGATCCTATAGACCCGAAGAGCATTAGGTAGCTCCTCGACCTAGGCTCCCTTCAATTTCTCTAGCTTTGTTTTTAGGTTCTTCTTGAGGACTTTATTAATGGCCTCCACCTACCCATTGGCCTGCGGATGCACAACAGTTTAGAAGCTTCTCCTTATTCCTTTCTCCTTACAATACTCCTCGAACGTTTCCCCCTCAAACTTGGTGTCTTTGTCAGAAATGATTTTGTAGGGCACTCCATACCTGCAGACAATGAATTTGTTGACAAAGGTGGTGATCTGCTTGGCCGTTATTTTTATTAGAGGTTTTGCTCCAACCCACTTGGTTAAGTAATCTACCACTATGACTGCATACTTGGCTCCACCCTTGCCTATGGGAATGGTGCCGATCAGGTCTATTCCCCAAATAGCGAATGTCCAAGGGCTGGTCAGGCTAGTTAGTTCATTTGGGGGCTTCCGGGAGTAGTTTGCGTGTCTCTGACATTTGTCACAATTTCTCGCGAAGTCACTTGCATCATTCTCCATAGAGGGCTAGTTGTAACCTTGCCTCATGGATTTCCTGGCCGTGGATGGCCCACTCGCATGGTTACCACATTCGCCCGTGTATTTCATACAAAACTTTCATTGCGTCCTCTTCATCAACACACCACAAGAGCGGCACAGAAAACCCTCTCTTGTACAAGACTCCGTCTACTAAGGTATATCGGGCAGCTTTATACACCAATCTCCGAGCCTCTCTCTTGTCTGTTGGCAGATCTCCCTCTTTCAGGTAGTTCCTAATTGGGCCGACCCATGATTCTTTTAGGGTGTTAGTCATGTGCACCTCTACTTCAGTGATGCTTGCCCTGGATAAGTACTATACAGGTACGGACTCGAGGATATCTCCATCCTTTGTGGAGGCCAGCTTTGTGAGGGCATCAGCGTGGGTATTCCTCTCTCTTGGGATTTTCTCTATGCTATACCCCTCCAATTTCTCTAGATAGCCTTTTACCCTTTTTAAGTATGCGGCCATCTTAGGACCCCTCGCCTGTAACTCGCCCTTCACCTGGAATACCACCAACTGTGAGTTGCTAAAAATATCTAAATGTGTTACCTTTAGCCCCTGGTTCAACAGCAATCCAGCTAGGAGCGCTTCATACTCTGCCTCGTTGTTCGAGGCTTCAAACCCAAACCGTATCGCGAAATACATCTTGTGTCCTCCGGGTCCAGTCATCATGATACCTGCTCCAGCTCCCCCATTGTTGGATGCTCCATCCACATGGAGGCTCCATTCCTCAAACTTCCTTTCCTCTTCCTTACCAACCGACTCACCATCTCCTATATCTCCTTCTTCATTTGGTCGATAGATGAACTCCACTATGAAGGCTGCGAGCACTTTCCCATTGATGGAGGTCCTTGGGGTATATGTGATGTCCAATTGACTTAACTCAATCAACAATTTCATCAGTCTTCTTGAGGTTTCAGGTTTGTGCAAGACTTGTCTCAAGGGGTTATCAGTGAGTACCTCGATCGCATGGGCGTGGAAGTAGGGCCTTAACTTTCTTGAGGCCACGACTAAGGCATATGCTAACTTCTCTATCTCTGGGTATCGGGTTTTCATGTCTACCAACTGTTTACTGACATAGTACACGGGTTGTTGGTGCTTCTTCTCTACTTTAACCAGGGCAACACTTATGGCGTGCTCGGATACTACCAAGTATAAGTATAGCCTTTTGCCCTTTTTAGGTTTAGCCAACAAGGGTGGCTTCCCTAGGTGTTCCTTCAACTTGGTAAAGGTGTCCTCGCAATCTCCATCCCAAGTGAACTTTTTGCTCCCTTTTAGGATGTTGAAGAAGGGGAGGCACTTGCTCGTAGACCTTGAAATGAATCTGTTGAGAGATGCTACCCGTCCTGTTAGACATTGCACCTCTTTGTTGCTCTTGGGTGGATTCATTTCTACTAGGGCCTTTATTTTGTCAGGGTTAACTTCAATACCTCTGGAGTTGACCATGAAACCCAAGAACTTTCCTGAAGAGACTCTGAAAGTGCACTTGAGTGGATTTAGCTTCATTCGGTATCTTCAGAGTGTGTCGAACATCTCACTTAGGTCCCTTTTAAGTTCTTCGGTATTTTTGGTCTTCTCCAACATATTTTCAACGTATAGCTCTATGTTCCTTCCTATCTGGTTAGCGAACATCTTGTTCACCAATCTTTGATAGGTGGCACCTGCGTTCTTCAATTCAAAATGCATTCCTTTGTAGCAGTAGAGTCCTTTATTCGTTATGAATGAAGTATGTTTTTTGTCAGCTAGGTTCATGGGTATCTGGTTCTATCCAGAGTAAGCATCCATGAAGCTAAGTAACTCATGTCTGAGTGTTGCGTCCACCAGTTGATCTATTCTTAGAAGCGTGAAGCTGTCCTTAGGAAAAACCTTATTCAGGTTAGAGAAGTCCACACAGGTCCTCCTTTTTCCGTTCGGTTTTGGGATTAGTACGGGGTTTGATAACCATACGGGATAGAACACTTTACGGATAAATCAATTCGCCTACAATTTTTCAACCTCCTCCTTCAAGGCTGCTTATCTTTTTGGGTCGAGCACTCGTCTTTTCTGCCTAACTGGCCTTGCTTCAGGGTCGATATTTAAATGGTGGCACATGATGGAAGGATCTTTCCCCACCGTGTCTTCGTGACTCCAAGCGAATACGTCGAGATTATCCTTCAGGAACCTCACCAATTTCTCCTTTGTGTCATCGTGAAGGTTTTTTCCCACCTTCAACTTTCACAATGGCTCTTCCCTTACAATGATTTCTTCTAACTCCTCCACAGGTTCGGCCCCTAGCTCCTCTGTGACTCAGGGGTCCAGTTCCTGCGGGTTTGTTCCTCCATGTACTACCATAGCCATTGGTTCCCATGGTTCTACAGACGTGCGGAGGGAGGTGTTATAACACTCCCTCGCTTCTTTCTGTTCCTCTTTCATACTCGCTATTCCCCCAGGAGTTGGGAACTTGACAGCTAGGTGATATATTGAAGTTATACCTTTCAATTCTCTTAGGTATGGTCTCCCCAATACCGCATTGAAAGCTGAAGCACAGTCTACCACGACGAAGTTTGCCATGATAGTAGTTTGCCTGGGTTGTTCTCCCATGGTGAGGACCAATTCGATTACCCCTAAAGGTTGTATCGAGTCCCTTGTAAATTCGTACAGGGAGGAATGGCAGGGTCTCAAGTGTCAGACGCCCAAAACCATCTTCTCCAAGGCTGGGCGATATAAGATGTCCACGGAACTTCTATTGTCTATGAGGACCCGAGGCACCCTCATGTTGGCCAATTGGACTGTCAACACCAAAGGATCATTGTGGGGGAAGTGCACCCCTCGTGCATCCTCCTCCATGAAAGTGATTGAGTCATTTTCTCCCATAAAACTCTTCGGGGGTCGTTGCTCCAGGCTCATGACACACATGGTGGACTTTGTCTGGCTTCTCTAGCATACCTGTCTCGACCCTTCCTGGACTCTCCTCCAAAACCATGCCTCCGAAGATCGTTCTCACTTCTCCTTGTATTTCTGGGGCTCTTTCCCAGGCCCGAGGTGACTCTAGCCCATCCTCTAGTTTTTTATTTTCCCTTCTGACGTATCTGCCTAGGTGCCCCCTATGTATGAGCTCCTCAATTTCTACCTTCAAATGGCTGCACTCTGCTATGGTATGGCCAATGTCCTTATGGTACTGACAGTATTTGCTAGGGTCCCTTTTGGACTGGTCCTTTCTCATCGGCAAGGGTCTCTTGAAGGGAACTTGGCCTTCATTCGTGAGGTAGATATGTTCTCTGGTGTTTGTCAGGTTTGTATAGAAGGTGTAAGAGGTTTGCCTGGGGTAGCTTCCGTGTCCTTCTCTGGTGGTCATCTCTCGGCCCCTCGTACACCCTCTTCTTTTTTGCACCATTCGAACCTTCATGGGCTGAAGGCTTGTTATGGGATTCGCATTTTCCTGCCTTTAGGTTCTCATGGCCATCCTCGACACGCCTTGGATAACCAAGACTGTTATACTGTGTTTAAAATAGTGTAGGACTTTCTAATCAAGTCTTTCAAATGAAAACGTGATCCTATAGTCATAAACAGGTAGAGTTTAAAAGATTTTGGTCATAAATAGATAATTCTCATTAAAATGATTGTTTTGTACATGGGATCCCAAAACAGGGTTTAAAAGACATATTTACAAAAAAAATTCCAAAATTTATAAATAAACATGGCCATTCTAATGGAAAAATATACGTTTTAGGTTTCCGTCCCTGTACAAACCCTCGACCATGACGGCCGAGCAGCTGACAATGTACACCTCGCCCCCAGAGCTCTCCAACTCATGGTTGAACCATCAAACCGTAGCCTTTACCTGCACCACGTAGCACCCGTGAGCCGAGGCCCAGCAAGAAAACTCTATTGCATTGAATAATCAAAAATAGTAAACAGATAACTCACGAATAATTAATCAAATATTCAATAGACCGCATCATTCACAAAATCAGTGATATCTGTCAACCAACCAATAATTAACCATCCAGACAATGAGCATGCCATAATCATTAGATTAACATCAATAAACATATCACACAATATCTAGGGTCGACGCCCTTAGGCCGCACCCTCTGTTTAAGTCACTGTCTTTGGCTCACTTAGGTAGAGCCCAGTGTTCAACCCATTGACTCTGGCTCGCTTAGGCCAAGCTCAATGATTATTTGATTAACCTCAGCTACCTGTGGCCGAGCCGCGTCCTGTGTGCAAATATTGATTTCAGCACTCTTTGGCCGTTTATCACATGTCCCCATGGCATAATACCATCTTATGACACCACATAAAAGTATAGGGAACTCTTAGTCCAAACATAACCACATAACTAGGTCCAGTTTTCTTACCTTTGATTCTGAGCGCTTTGGCTAACTGAAGCTACACTTGAGCACGATCCCGATCCGAGCCCTAGCGAAAACCTAGTCACAACCGTAAAATAGAACCATCATTAACTCAATTCTATAACCCAACTTCGAGACCAATCCCAAGCCCTCGGGAAGCCCAATTCCACCAAACGGGGTGGTGGAATCGACCTCCGAGCCCCCAAGTAAAAACCCTAAGAAAAACACCCAAAACCCACTTCTGGAGGCAGGGTAGCACTACAGCGCTACAAACAGGGACAAAATCCCCCCAAGAGATGAAGCCTAGCGTTGTAGCGCTCCAAGGCTAGCGCTACAAACAACATGCATGAATTTTCTTGGTTTCCCTTCAAACTTCCCCGAGCTAAAGCTCTACCAAACCACTCCAAAACTTATCCAACCTCAAAATTGACCTTACAACCCAGTATAACTCAACCAAAACCACCCATCAACATCAAAAGCTCAGCCAAAAACATCATCAAACACAGAAATCACACTTGAGCTCAAGAGCTCAAGAACACCCTCAGAAAACCAGAAACCCATAACTTTAAGGTTAGAATTGATTAGCTTAACTGAGAAAATCTGAACTTAGGTTGTTTCTATGCCCTTCCAGCCTTTAGTTCCTCAAATCCCCAAGCTCAAGCCCCTTGATTTTTATCCAAAACTCAAAATAAGAATCAACTTCTTCAAATTTAGAAAACTTAGACCAAACTCTTAAACCTTACCTTAACTTGAGATAAATCCTGCTAAACTTCTAGCCACTCCAAGGATCAGAGTCCTAGGACCTTGCCTAGACTTTTCTCTGAGTTTCCAGCTCCAAGATCCACAAGAAATGGTGAAGAATAGGCAAACCGAGTGGAGGAGAAAGAGGTCTATGTCTTTTCCTTCTCCTTATCTTTTCTTTCCTTCAGCTTCCAATTCTTCTATAAATTCCACTAACTCCAAATAAACAAAATAACACTTATCCACTTAAAAAACCAAAAGACCCTTTTGCCCTCCCAAATAAACCTAAGCCTTTAAACACTCTACGGGCATTTTGGTCATTTGCTCCCAATTCCCGCTACTTACTCGAGTGTCCCTAACATTTACCACTTAATTCTCGTCATCTAATTAATCACCAATTATTTTCCCCAATTCCTAATGATCTCCAATATATTTCCCAAGTTCCCAGAAATACCCCCAGGCTCCCTCGAGCCGGGTATAAATCCCCACCGTGACTCTTTCGCTAAACCGCTCACTAAGATCGCCTCGAGCCACAAGTTGAAAATATATATCCACATAATAATGTGGTCTCAAAAATTTATCACATATCATTACATTTATGCCCTCGACATGCCAAAATTATAAACATGCCCTTGTGAACAAAACAGGGCCCACATGCATATTCAACACTCATAAACATGCATCTAACCATATCCATATACTCATCTAATCACACATGCCATATAATCATGCATTTAATCAATAATTCACATAAATACCAATTATGCCCTCCCGGCACACTAATCAAGGCCCTTGAGCCTTATTAGCAATTTTGGGTCGTTACAGCTCCTCATCTCAGTGTCCAGCTCCTGTCGCCTCCTATTCAAGGAGTCTCTCAACTCAGTAGGGTTTTCCTTTCTCCTCTCTTTACCCTTCGAAGGGGCCATAGGAGGTGTCATCCTAACTTCAGACCTCCTCCCATTGAGCTTTTCTCTTAGGCCAAGGCCTCCTTTGAGGTGACTTTAGCTTCGTTCTTACGACCATTTTCATCCCTCCGCCTATGATCCTAGGGGTATTTCGCTGGCCTAGGTCCCTCATGGCACTTTTTCTGGGAAGTGTTGTTGGTGGAAAGTCGGGTTCTCCCTCCATCTATGGGGACAGTGGCTTCCCCTCTTTCACGCTCTTTCTCTTTATGCTTCGGAAGAGGTATGCTAGACTTTCCTTGCGGAAGGGTGTTTAAAACCCCCTACATGTTCTCTAGTGTGGTTTCCAGCCTTCAATTATTTTTGTGTAACTCGTGAATCTCATCTTCGTAGAAGCGAGTCCTTGAACTGGAACTCATCGAGTGCACTCGGGGACTCTTGTCTGGCCTGTGCGTCGAGGGACCTGGGTCTTAGTGGCTAGAGCATGGTGCCACAAGGGGCCAAGGATGTGGGTGCGGTGGCAGGTCTGAATGACCTCCGTCGGGCCAGACAGCCAGGGATGATGCTTCTCTTGCATACCTCCATGCTTAGGCGGAGGAGGGTCCTTCCTGGAGGCCCTCAGTTGTTCTCCGTCCAGGTGAACCTCAACATCTTGTAGTATTTGTAAGTGTTTTGAATGCCTTGGCATTTTTCCTTGCTGGAAGTGATGAAAGAACATTGTCTTGAAACTTGTCCTTCCCACAGACGGCACCAAACTGTTGACGGCAGAAACTCGTCAACGATATGTTAGAGAATATATTTTATTTCAATGGAAATGGTAAGAAATATTACAACTCTTTGCAAAAAATACAATGAACAAGATGATTGATTAAAAAGAGTGTTGCAACTCTATAACTGAAAGTACAAACAAATAAAGAAAAGGAAGAAGAAGAAGAAGAAGGAGAAGTAGAGAATGGTGAAAGATACAACTCTAAACAAGAGATTACAAGTAAAGGAAAGGTGTTTGAAACAAAAGAAAAGAAGATTAAAACTCTAAACAAAAGTTACAAGTAAATAGAGAATGAAAATAAGAAGAAAACCAATAGAGAAAAAATGTAAGAACAAAACAATAGTAAACTCTCACTTACACAACCTAAGTGAAGAGGGTTGGGGATCACCAACTTGAACAAGGTTTAAAACCTTTGTCCAAAAGCTTATTTCCCCCTAACTCAAGCACTAAGGGTTCTCTCACAGATTTTTGGAAATGCTTTCTGGAATAATCAAGCCTCAAGGTGTATTTTCCAGCCAAGTGCTTTGTGGATGGAAAATTGTGTGTCTTACAAGTGAGCATTAGGCTCTTATTTATAGAGTTTGAGATACCCCTTTGAATTTCAAATTCCACCAACCCCCATGGCTATTACCAATGTTTAATTGGAAGTTTATGGAATTAAAATGGAGATTTGGGAGTTATTTGGGATGTTAGAACCGTTCAATTTGGAAAAAACTGAAAAAACCAAATAGGCTGTCAGCCTCACTGGCCGCGGCCAGGACTTTTCAGTGGCCGCGGCCATTGGCTTCTGTCCCCCAGGCTGCGACCACAGGCCATTTTCAGCACAAAAAAGTCATTTTTTCCAAAACGTCCCAAATCCTTTCCCACATGATTTTGGAACCTCCAAACACCTCTTGGGAGTTAAAAATATGTCTCCAACAGCCATATTTCATACTGGCTTTGTGAAATCCAATCTCAAATGTGTAACATATAATATACACATTGTTGGGTAATATTTGGGAGTTACAAATTTGTAACTGATTTTGTAACTCCAAAATATGTCAAATTTGGGCACAGACATGTGTCTAATTTTTGTGACTATCAATAATATGTTACAAGGTGTGACAAATCACATTTGTGTGAAAAATCACATTTTGTCACATTAGTTAATCTAACATTATATTATATGAAATAATATAACACGATATATGGATGGAAAACTCAAAGACTAAATAAGAAGATCATGAACTCAAAAGAACTTGTAGAAATTTAGAGAAAAATTGACAGTGAACAATAGAAGGAAACATGTATATTGTTCTTAGAATAGTCTAGTATTACACGATTTTTCCAACCCCTTAACTTGAGGGGTGAAGGTCTATTTATAGCTGTACTCTGATGGCCCCTGCTACATAACGGTCCCTAGGGACAAATTTTTACGTGGGTACACTATCAGGGTATTGGCCCAGGTCTTGGTTGAGCAGAAGGTTATGGTGTTGGTGTTGGTACACGGTCAGAGGCATGTAGATCATGCCCCCACGCTTGGTATGAATTCGTATCTCCACAACTTGTTGGGTATGGATGTCAGAATCGTGCCTTTGCCTTCCTCAGGGTCGTACCCTTCGTCTTCGTCCTCATGCCCAATGGTCCATCTCACGTTCCCACGATATACCTTGACTCATGGATTTCTAATATTTTGCTAAGGGTGGGACATCCTTTCTAATTCTCCTTATAGTTGGGAGGCCCATCACAGATATAATGCGAGAGGCAATGAAGCCCTTACTAAGCGAAGTCCTCCTCATCGCCTCGACACCAGGGCCACAAGGGCCTCGCATGGTCTAGTGCATAGGTGAGGTAGCTACGTCTGGAGCAATATGACGAGGTGTTGGGACTCCCTGTGGTGTATAGGGGTGTGTGAGCCTTCTCAGAAGCCTTCACTAGGCGAGTGTCCATCGTGGAGCTTGGCCTCTCTATGCGAGGCTCTTTCTCTCCATGCGCTTGGCCTTGCTATGCGAGGCTATCCCCTTGGAGGCTATCCCCTTGGCCATGTGTGGTGTTCCGTAAGCCACGACACCAAGGAAGTCTGGCCCTCTACATGTCACGACGCCAAGGAAGCCTCTCCATGCGCCTAGCCTCGCTATGCGAGGCTATCCCCTTAGCCATGCGTGGTCCTCCACATGTCACGACGCCAAGGAAGCCTCTCCATGCGCCTAGCCTCGCTATGCGAGGCTATCCCCTTAGCCATGCGTGGTCCTCCACATGTCGCGATCCCAAGGTAGCCTCTCCGTGCGCTTGACCTCGCTATGCGAGGCTATCCCCTTGGCGCTATGCGAGGAAATCCCCTTAGCCATGCGCGATCCTCCACATGCCACGACACCAAGGAAATCTGGCCCACGCATGGCCTTCTGCGTAGGTGTAGGCATGTTGGGCCTCGCTATGTGATCCCCCATTCGTATGCGAGGCCCTCTTCTCGAGTGTCTTAATTATTCAACGAATTTCAAGTATTCACAACAGTAGATAAGATAAGTAAACATACCGTTATTATCTATTATAGTCATATCATATAGTTGATCTTAGGTCAATTCAATCTCAATTATGAGTGGTTAGTATTCTAACTGATTGTATTATTTGAGTTCTTTAACTTGTTCCTTACCAACTTACCCTATGGACTAGCCCATACTTACATCTTGGGAACTCGGTAGTATAATTGAGTGGGAGTGTTAATCATTGATATGAACATCTATAGCTTCTGATGAAGAAGTGAAATAATGGTTTCCTTTTAGTTTGGTTCAAGGTGCTAAATGATAGAATCTCATTTATCTAATTAATATTAGTTTACTGAAATATCATTTACAAGGAACTAAGTGTTTTAAGGATAAAATACAATGAAGGGGTAAAACAGTATTTTAATCCCATCTCATTGTGGACCGTCTATAGAGGATTGAGTGGCAATTATGGTTGTAACAATGGATAATTAATAACATATCTATATTTCTTACAGAGTGTTCTTTGAATTCAAGAGTGCAATTCTGAGTCTTTAGTGGAGTCACGAGGAATTAATAAGTTAGTAAATTTATTTGTTAGATTTATGATAACTTATTGGAGCTTGATTTCATAGGCCCATGGTCCTCACTATACCTTGGAAAAATTCATCTAGATAGTCTCAATTAATTGATTTAATTAACAATTAGAATTATCAAAGTTAATAAGGACAATTTTGAATAGTTTCATAGAGTTATGTAATTTAGAGAAGAAAAGAGAAATTAGGGCGGATTTATTAATTAAGGTAAATTGACATCTAAATTAATAAATAAGTTTAAATCAAGGTTCAAATTATAAATAATTAATTTGATAAAGAATTTCAATAATTATTTAATTAATAAAATCAATAGAAAATCATACTAGTCTTGATTTTAAGTCCAACGAGCTTATAATCAAATGGGAAATTTCACATGCCTAATGCTTAAATAATTTCAACCTAGGGCTATTATTTTATTGATTTTTAAATTAAATAAATGACCTAATTGAGTCTATAAAAGGAATGCTAAGAGAGAGTTGAAAACATAAGTTGAATCACAAGTTTCTGAGAAGATCAGAAGATCTATTAGGTTTTAGATTCTCTCTACTTCATAAGTCCTTTTCTAAGCCTCAATTTTTCTCTTCTTTTATTCTTCTCTCTGTATTTATCTCATGTGTTGAGAATTTCCCACCCTAGTCTAGGTGATTCTAAGGATATTTGGAACGCTGTGAAGAAAATTGAAGAACGGTTTAGTTTCTTGGTAATACTCTACGACAGAAAGGATACAAGGGTTAGAGAAACTGAAGGAAGGACTCATTCATTCCGCTGCGTATAATGTAAGTGTTCTTATCATTATTTCTCTTTGAATTTAATTTTAGAAACATGTTCTAGGTTGTCTCTTATTAACTTGTTTAATATTAGATCTACATGAAAATAAATAAAGATCCTGTATAAGTTTCCCAACAAGTAAATCATTAGCAGTTAACAGATTTTAGATTTTACCATTATTTCTCCAGTTTTTTCGTCAACTTCTTTTGGTGCTGACCAGCCTATCAAAATGATTCTCCATGCCTTCTCATCTTGAGATTTGATGAAGGCTTTCATCCTAACTTTCCAGTAAGGATAATTTGAATGAATAAGTAATGGTGGTCATGTTATAAAACTCCCTTCTGCAAAAAATGACACATTACAACCAAATTTTTTTTAAAAAAAATGGAAGGAAAACCACAAGATCACACTAAGAGTTTAGTGAACCGCTCTGATACCAATTGAAATTCCATTTTTTAAGATTACCAACAAAATTTAACAAACAATTTAATTAATCTAGAATAGTTAAACAATTGTTTGATCAGATAAATATTTTGATGAATAAGGACAAATTGTTGATGAATCAG
Source organism: Humulus lupulus (assembly GCF_963169125.1). Taxonomy (NCBI): domain Eukaryota; kingdom Viridiplantae; phylum Streptophyta; class Magnoliopsida; order Rosales; family Cannabaceae; genus Humulus; species Humulus lupulus. The sequence goes on along the minus strand of NC_084802.1, from coordinate 159,292,497 downwards.
AATATACGAACAGAAGGTAAATAAACTAAAAGTAGCGTGACACAAGAAGTTTTTTACGTGGTGTTGAAGGTGAAATCAAGTCAACGAAATTAGATCGAAAAACTCAAAGGTAAGTCAGGTGATGTTTATATAAGAACTGAGAATAAACTTTAAGGAAAAGTAAACACAGATAAACAATGGAGCAAGCCTTGGTATATTTCTCAATAGCCTCTGCATACAATGAATTTTCCAACCCCCTATTCTGAGGGGTCAAGCTCCTTTTATAGCTGGGCTCTAATGGCCCCTTATACATGGTGGTCCCTTGGGAAAAAATAGTACATGAGTACACTGTCAGGGTAATAGTACAGGTGGTAGTGGTGTGGGAAGAGTGGTGGTCTGCTCTAGTACGTGTCAGGGGTCTACCAAAGTACTCCTGTCGTGGTACCATATTATGCCTCCACTACTTGTCGGGTACAGACCTCATAAGCGTGCTAAGGGAGTCCTGACCAAGCACCATTCTCGTACTACCACTACCTGTATGGCGTGGACACGGTATCCGTACTCTAATTCCTCTTGGTTTATTGGCTCATTTTGTATCTCTCTTGGCTTCATCTCAAATCGTTGTGAGACCCCTTCTGACCTTCCTCGACCGCATGTCCGAAAGACCCTTGACTCTTAATCTCATGTGACTCATAGGGAGAGTGGTGCCCCGTTGGTGGCACTTTCCTTAGGAAGAGAGGTAAGGCCTCTTCTACGAGGCCTGCTGCATGTGTGATGAGACATGATGCCTACAAATGAGATGAGGGTCTCATCTTGTGAAACCATCACTTTGTAGCCTCCACATTACGAGGCCCCTGGTATGTGGCCAAAGGGTGTTTAGTGGAGGCTATGTCTCTTGAGGCCCTTAAGGATGTGGCGGGTGCGAGAGGCGAAGCCTCAAGGCTTTTGACGTGGCCGGTGCGCGAGGTGAGGCTACTAAGTCCTTAGCACAGTGGGCACGCAAGGCGATGCAACGAGCCCTTAGTATGGCTGACGCGCGAGGCCACGAGCCCTTAGTATGACTGGCGCGCGAGGCGGTGCCTGGCCGAGATGGGGGCTGCATCTGCGTGGGGCGCGAGGCCTGTTGGAGCACCTCCATAAGGCGCCACCCACGCGAGGCCCCTAGGCATGCGAGGCGAAGCTTGAGCGAGGCCGGGGCTGCATCTGTATGGGGCGCGAGGCTCGTCGAAGCACCTCCGCGAGGCGCCACCCATGCGAGGCCCCCTAGGCGCGTGAGGCCAGTGCTGCATCTGTGTGGGGCGCGAGGCCCGTTGGAGCACCTCCGCGAGGCATCACCCATGCGAGGCCCCCTAGGCGTGCGAGGCCGGGGTTGCATCTGTGTGGGGCGGAAGGCCCTTGGCCTCGCTAGGCGAGGCGACGCGTGGCCCTCGGATGTGCAAGGCGCGAGACCCCTGGCCTCGCTATGCGAGGCTGTAGGTTGGTGTAAGCCTTCGGATGTGCAAGGCGCGAGGCTACGCGAGACCCTTAGGATGAGACACATTGTGAGGGGAGACTTGCGAGATGCTAGACATGTTGCTACATGAGAGGAGCATGGCTCAAGACAAGTAGGGCCTCGCTACATAAGGCCCTCATGCACTTGCCCTTTTGCAATGCATGGCTTGGCCCCTTAGCCTAGCAAGGCCATACTTCATGGCTCATAAGGTGATGCTTCCCTTGGGAAAATCTCCTGGTTCAGCAAGACTTATGGGCCCGAGTCTAATAACATGACTAAGTGACCTTTAGACTTGTATTCCAGCGATGGACTTAGAGATTTTTTCTTTTTGGTGGATTTTTGGCATCCACACGTGGTTTGGAAGACCTAGTCCACAGGGCCACGCCTAGAGATAAAATCAATTAGTAAAGTCTCAAGAGTAGAAAAAGAAATTGACTTATACTAGTTTAGACTCCCTCTAAAACTTTGTCTTAACCTTGAAGTACTCCACTTTAATAATCTATTTTTGACAATCACCAAGAGCACGAAATCCCTTCTGATATTGATGAGTGCTTACTTCATCCTGAAGTAAGACTTATGGAAATCTTCTCCCGAAGACTTGTATGTCACATTCACAAGCTTTATGACCTGTTCAAGAATAAACAACACAAAGCACAAATAAACAAAGAGATAATATAACAATAACTACTCTTTACAAATAAAATAAAGCATAAAGCATTACAAATGGTGAAGAGGTGAGAATGGCTGCTGCTTAAGTCTAGTATTTATAGAGTTTTAGAAAACCCTAAGCCATCCAATCTCCTTAATGACCTAAATCAGACCAAATCGGGAAGTTACTCAAACCATTCTGTAGTATTAGGAAATGGATGAACCTGGTCTTAAAACCCCATCAGGTTCATTTCGACATTTCCTTCCTTTGGGCACAAGCTTCATTCAATTTCCTTATTTTAGCCATATAAAATCAAGGGAAAATATATAGAGAATAATTATTTAATACACATACTCATTATAGACAAGGTTACCATAAATATTTAAGGAAACTTGACTATATATAAAATGCACATAATAAAGAATTGATTCTTACCAAAATGAGACACAATCATACTTAAATACCCAATATATAATTTCAAAAAATACCATTGAAATAATAAAATATATTTACTAAAAAGGTTATCCAATAATAGGATTTTACAACCTCATTATATTTTTGTAGCTCTTTAGTGATTTTTGGTAGCCATTGAAGAATGGTGTTATGCATTTATATCTTATATACACTTGCTCTGGGATTTTTTGCATGCAGGTTTACTTAGTTATGGAATCTGGTTATTAGGCATGACCATAAGTTGCTAGGATGTTCACACGTTCGTGAATTGTATGTTAGGGTTCAGTCTTTCTGAAACCCTATTTATGGTTGAATATTCGTATGATCAATGTTAGGGCTTCATGTTTGTCTTTTTTATGCTATGTATGTTAAGTTGTTCTTACTAAGCGTTTCACTTACCTAGTTGTTTCATGTTGTAGGTAAGCAAAACGACAAGACTGATCAGTGAGGGCTGGAGTCTTTCATGCAGAATGTACATGTGGCTCGACTATGGAAGTTGCTACGCTTTTGTCAAGTTTTAATTTATGTAAAATCTTTGTGTCATTTATATTTAAGTTGTTTTAAAATTTCAAATATTTTAATCTTATTTTAAGCATGCACATGCTTCTAAACTATGTAAGTAATCAAAAGTTTTTTTATTCGAATTTTAGGTTCTTTTAACTTAATGAAAGTAAGATGTTTTCCACAAATCATGTATTTTTTTCACAATTATGTTGATCATTTATACTAGGTCGTTACACTATGTACAAGACCTGACATTTGTTATGTAGTAGGGATAGCTAGTCATTATCAATCCAATCCTGGATTGAGTCATTGGGTTGTAGTAAAGAATATTCTGATGTTTCTTAGGAAAACTAGATAATATATGCTTGTATGTTCCAGTGGTGACCTAAAACCCATTGGATACACTAATTCTGATTTTAAATCAGACAGAGATAGTCGAATGGATCAGTGTTCACACTTGGTGGAGGAGTTGTGGTCTAGGTAGTATTAAACAAACTAGTATCGCAGATTCTACCATGGAAGTCAAATACATAGCGGCTAGTGAACTAGCTAAAGATGTTGTGTGGCTCAAAAAGTATGATCTGGAAGTGATTCTAAACATGGATAAGCCACTGGTTCTGTACTGTGATAATAGTGGGGCGGTAGCTAACTTGAAGGAACCGAGGAGACACAAGAGGGAAAAGCATATTGAGAGGAAGTACAACTTGATCGGGGATATTGTTCACAAAGGAGATGTAGCAGTTATGAAGATAGCTTCAAAACATAACCTTGCCGATCCTTTTACTAAGATTTTGTCTACCAAGTAATTTAAAGATCATGTTATTAATATTGGTTTAAGGGAGATGTCTGATTTGCTTTAGGGAAAGTGGAAGATTGTTGGGATTAGTGCCCTTTAAATGATATTGTTGACGGTGAGAACTCATCAACCAAGTTAAGTTAGAAAAATTGAAATATAAAGCTTATCAATCAAAAACTTCAAAGATCTAATCAGAAACTTAAAGAATAGTTGCAGAAAGAAAATGGTGAAATGAACTTGTATTTTTTATGGTGTAGTGTTACAGTGTTTTTTCCAACCCCCTTCCATGTGGAAGTGTGATTTCTTTTATAGTGGGCTCTAATGGCCCCTGATACATTGTGGTCCAGGGGATGGTACGCAAGTACACTGTCAAGAGAGTGGTCACAGGGGTAGTGGTGTTGGCTCCAGTACATGGTCAGACATAGTGAGGATGTCCCCACTACTTATTTTGTACGAATGTCAGAGGATTTGCGCCAGGCATAGTGGTGTTAGTGGTGGTGTCGAATCTGATGTCTAGTTAGAAGTATACAGGCCATGTCCCCTCTCCTAGTACTCCCACTACTTGTCTGGCATGAGTGTGTGGATTAGGCATATGGGATCTTATAGGTCGTACCCCGTATGAGCTCCATACTGGTACGATCTTGTTGAATTATGCTTGTCCTTTTACCTCTACACGTTGGAGTTTCCGCAGGTCCTCATAGGATACACCATCTTGAGGTGCTAGGCACGAGGCCACATGGGATGTCTTGAGCGCACGAGGCGCTAGACTGGGCGAGGTGCGAGAGGGAGCCCTTGGGACATTGGCATGTGACACTTGTAGGCGTGGGCGAGACACTGTCTCACGAGGCCCATGGCGCGTGGCCTTAGGTGCGCAGCGTAGGCGTGGGCGAGACACTGTCTCGCGAGGCCCATGGTACTGGGCGTTGGCCTCGAACCGCTGGTGGTGTTGAGGCGCTGGCACGCGAGGTTCACAGGGCACGCAGGGCGTTGGCACGCGAGGCCTACTGGCCGCGTGGGGTGCTGGCACGCGAGGCTCACAGGGCGTGCGGGGCGCTAACATGCGAGGCCTACTGGGCGCGCGAGGCGCTGACATGCGAGGCTCACTGAGCACGCGATGCGCTGGCACGCGAGGCCTACTGGGCGTGCGAGACGTTGGCACACGAAGCCTACTAGCGCACGCGAGGCACTGGCACGCGAGGCCTACTGGGCGCCCGAGGTGCTGGCACGCGAAGCCTACTAGCGTGCGCGAGGCACTGGCACGCGAGGCCTACTAGGCGCGTGAGGTACTGGCACGCGAGGCCTACTGGGTGCGTGAGGCGCTGGCACGAGAGGCCTACTGGGTGCGCGAGGCGTTGGCATGCGATGCTTACTAGCGCGCACGAGGCATTGGCACGTGAGGTGCTGGCACGAGAGGACTACTAGGCATGTGAGGCGCTAGCGCGCGAGGCCTATTGGACATGGGAGGCCTACTAGGCGCGCGAGGCGCTAGCACGCAAGGCCTGTTGGGAGCGTGAGGCGTTGGCACGCGGGGCACACCAGGCGCGCGAGGCCTACTAGCGCGCGCGAGGCCTACTAGGCGCGCGAGGCGCTAGCACGCGAGGCCTGTTGGGTGCGTGAGGCGCTAGCGCACGAGGCGTTGGCACGCAGGGCACACCAGGTGCACGAGGCCGAGGCACCCCCACGAGACCCAGTCGCAAGGTACTGGGCATGGCAGGCTCGGTGCGCGTGAGATGCTTCTTCGCGCGAGGCCCTTAGGCCATCTGGGCAGGTGCAGGGCACGTGAGATGCAAGACGATGGTGGCCCAAGGACACTGCGGCTTAACCATGTATGTAAGCACTCATGGGACCTGAGCACGTACTTTGGGTCTTGTACATGCATGTAATTTTGAGCGTCTACACTTGCCCCCCAGTCTAGGAAAGGACCTTTAGGTTCCCTGGTAGACTATTCTCTTTGGTTCTTATAAATAGGCCTTCATGTCTAGCCTATCATTTACACCTTACCTCTTTAGCTTAGTGGTTTTGAGATTCCTTCTTCTTTCAAGAGGTGAGGGGTTCAATCCCCCACTATCTCATTTTTGTTATTGTTTCCTCCCTACTTTTTATATATTTGAGCTCATTTTTAGTATGTTTATATCCATTCAGATATTTGAAGGCTAACACATCTTTTTCGTTTATTTTTGCAGATGCGCACTTCTGACCATTTGGCTCTTTTTGACCGTGACGGTGCTTTTGGTCCTCAACCTCCTTTTGACCATGACAACGCCTCATTTTACCTGCTTGGGGTATATTTTCTTCTTTCCTTATGTTCATTGGGTCCAAATTAGCACTACTCGGGATGGGGTATTTTGGCATGAGCTTGTCGTGAGCTAACCTTGTTGCATGCCCCCTTTATTCATACCTCGTAGTGGGTCACTTAGAACGTTTACATCTAGAGGTTTTGAGCTCATTCCTTTGTGTTTTGTAGCAATCCTCTCATTTATACGTGAACCCTTTTTGCTTTTGGGACGAGGTCTTATGGAATGTGAAGGTCCGTTCGACATTCCTCCGGGGGTCGAGTTTGTTGACTTGTCTTTAGACTCAGAGTCCCCTGGGGAAAATCCTTACCATGACTATGACACCTTAAGGTAGGACCATATTCATCATCTTGAGCACATGGCTGAACTTAGGCATAAAATTTGGGTGGTAGAGAGCGAAATAGACTCGGTGTTGAGAGGAGACGGAGTACCTTTCCCCCTTGACCTTAATGACCATGTAGCGAACCTTAGGGTGACCTTTTTAGATTTGCAGATGGAGTTGGAGTTTATGGGGGGACATCTCCTGCCTGAGCCTCCTAGCTTGTTCTCCCCTAATGACTGTCATGGGGCCGTCCCGTCTTCTCCTCAACCCTTATTCTTGATCTACCCTAGTTTAGCGCTTTCGCAACTGGTGCCTCGGTGGAAGACTCTTGCTAGGATGAAAAAATGGAGGGTAAAGTGTACTGTCTCCACCTCATCTTTTTCTTTTGGTTTTGCAGATATGCCGAAGAGAGGGCAACGACAGGTGGCTGCTGATGATCAGGGCATTGCCCCCCTGTTGGCATCCTCTCTAGTGTCCCATGTGTCTGAAAATAAATTGATGGAAATAATAGGGAACTATTGTGTTCCTCCGGAATACGCTTTATATGTTCCTTCGGACAAGTTTCGGGTTGACTGCCCAAATCCAGGCTATGTGGCTATGAGCGAGCATATCCTGAAGGCGGGTGATACAATCCCATTACACCCGTTTTTCGTTGCAGTTCTTAATTATTTTGACCTCGCTCCACTCCAGTTGGTGCCCAACAGTTGGCTGACCTTGAGTTGCCTCTTTATCTCGTTTATGGATCTTGTCCATCGTGCTCCTACAGCCCAAGAGGTGCACTTCATATACAATCTCATGCCCTCTCCTAAGTCCAAGGGCTTTTATTTTCTGCAAAAATCCAATACTTCGGTCCCCTTGATAGAGGACACTGTGTCCAACCCGAGGTCCTGGAAGCAGGACTTTTTCTTTGTGCAGGGTCCCCTCTTTGTTCGAGAGCACTTTCATTCTGCCCCCAGTAAGTACTTAAAGCCACCTTTTTTTTCTTTTGTTTTTTTTGAAACTTACTGCTTTATAACTTATGTTTGTGTCGAAAATTGTGTGAATCGTGCAGAGCATTTCACCATACCTGGAGTTGTTGGGTTGGAGGCAGATGCGGTGAATCCATTCATCAGTGCTAACCCTACCGAGAAAATGGCTACATACCTCTTCACTATGGAAAAACTCAACTTTCACAAGCTGTCCCCAATTTCGGAACCAGGGTTGTTGTGGAATCTTCCCAGGTCAAAGAAGAAGAAGGTTGCTTTGGCTGAACATCGGTCAGATGAGGGTGAGGCCAAGTGCGTGCCAGAGGGGGTCTCCCTTGGACACGGGCAACCTCACCAGCTGTCTTCGTCCCCCGGGGATGCCCTCTTTTTGCCCCTCTAGACCCTGACATGGCTTCCCACTCCCAGGATCAACAGGCCATGCCAGGGCATTTTTTTTACCATTATCCTGAGGACTTTGATGCTTTTCCTTAGGCTCCCCTCGACCCTGGTCCATCTGGGGCTTACTTTCCCGATCTTCCTGCACCCCCTCCTGATCTACCGGGGGCTCATTTTTCCGATCTTCCTGCGCCCCCTCCTGTTTCGGCGAGCGGGTCGTCTGTCCTTACTCAGCCAGGTACCCTTGGCTGAGAAAGGGCGCCGTGGGTGGGCTGCATGGTGGCCTCTCACGAGCGGCGGTATGTCCAGATCACCACAGACCTTCCTGAAGCTGATTGGAGTGGTCTTGGGAGTTTCGCTATGTCGGATCTTGGGGAGACTCTTACGCGCTCCGCTGGTTGGGTGAGTTCATGCATCTTATATTGACCTTATCCCTTTTTATTCCTTTTCTTTTTTGTTGCTTATCATTATTGTTGTTATTTATCTTGTGCAGACCTATACAGTGGCTCAGCGGTTTGCCGACTTGGCTCACAACCTTTCCATGTCGAATGCTGAGAGGGACCGTCTTGCGGTTCAGGTCCAAGAGTTCGAGAGGGAACTTGCTGAAACCAGGTCTAAGCTAGAGAAGGCCTTGGCGAAAGCTTCTTCCTCATCAAAAAAGAAGAAGAGGGCAATTGCCAAGGCCACGATGTAGCAGGAAAGGGGCACTAGCTTAGAGGCCGAACTTGAGGGTGCCAAGGGTACTACGGCTACGTCGCAGGAGAGGGTCACTTCCTTAGAGGCCGAACTTGAGGGTGCTAAGGCTCCTACAGCTGCGTCGGAAGGGAGGGTCACTTCCTTAGAGGCGGACAAGGCAGCTATTGAGTATAAGTCCATAGAGCGCGCCCTTTATGGCGTATGGAGGCAGGATCCTAACTTCGATTTCTCCTCCTTTGGCAAGCACGCCGTTGCCCGAGCAGCTGGGTGGAATGCCCGTGGCAAGAGGCCTTGAGATTATCATTTTATGATTTTTGCCAGTTAGTCCACTGTGGATGTATGCTCGTTGGAGCCCATTTTGCTTGTAATTTTTTCCGAGTCTTGTTATGTTACCAAAACTCTTTTCTTATATATATATATACATATGCAATTATTCATCTTTTATTCCTCTGTGTTCGAGGTCTTTTTGAGCCCGTATGATGGGGTTCGGTAGGTTCCCCTTTTTTATTTTTCAGGCTAGAGGTCCTTTGGAGCCGATATGAAAGGGTTCAATAGGTCCTTTTTTGGTGACTCTTGATTGTTCTTATAAGGATATATTGACCCCTTGGGTTCTAGCTATCCTTTTATATATTTTTGCGCGAACTTATTATTTTTTGCGAGAAGCCTCCTTCTCATCATTAGTCATAGTACTATTTTTGCAAGGGTCTTTTTTAGGACCCTTTTTGGCTAGACGGCTTGGTGGCCGCTCTAGGCTTATTGGTGGGTGCTCTTTCTGAGGCCTTTCCTCTTGTGGGAGCATCTTCCTTTATTTGGAAGTTTTTTTTTTTTTTGTCAGACCTTTTGGCCTCCTTGATGTTTACACGGGTAGCTAATCCTTGTGAACTCAAGAGTTGCCTTGCAAGGTCTTCTCCCTATTTGTAAGGGTTCATCACATTTTTTTTTTATATACAAGGACCTCGTTTAAGGCCCTGATATAAGAGGTCCTTTTAGGATCCTCTTGATAGGGGGTCCTTTTTAGGTTCCCTCTGATATGAGGGGTCCTTTTTAGGATCCTCCTGTTTGCTGTATGTTTTGACTCCTGTCCTACCCCCCCCCCCCCCCAAGTGTTTCCTGAAATTTATTTCAGCGGGCACTTTGGTGGGTGCTATATGGGAGAAGAATGACACGTAAAGTGGCGAACTGTTTCATTCATAACGTGCGGGTTACAATGACATACATATGAAAGTATTACATCTAATTAGGAGGTTACCTAGGTAGCCTCTTTAATTCTTTCTTACTAAGTGAACATAATAGGGAACAAACTAAACATAGGTCTTCTTTGCACGGGTGCAGAAGTCTCACTGGTAGTATTTCTTGAGGTGTTCTACATTCCATGCCCGAGGTATATTGGTGTTATCCATGCGGGCCAGTTTGTAGGTGTTTGGTAGTATGCACTGAGTGACCCGGTAGGTTCCTTCCCAGTTCGCCCCTAGTACCCCCGCTCCCGGGTCTCGCGTGTTGGGGAGTACCTTCCTCAGTACCAAGTCTCCTACCCTGTACTACTATGGAGAAACTTCTCCTGATTCCTTTTGCCTTGCAGTAGTCCTTGAACATCCCTCCTTCAAATTGTGTTCCATTGTCAGAGATAATCTTATAAGCTACTCTGAATCTGCAAACAATGTACTTGTTGACAAAGGTGGTGATTTGCTTAGTCGTTATGTTTACAAAAGGCTCTGTTTTCACCCACTTAGTGAAATAGTCGACTGCTACCACCGTGTACTTAGCTCCTCCTCTTCCTGTTAGTAGTTGCCCAATCAAGTCAATCCCCCACACAGCGAAGGGCCACGGACTGGTCATGCTCACCAGCTCATTTGGCGACTGTCGAGGGTAATTCGCATGTCTCTGGCACTTGTCACACCTTTTCGTGAAGTTGCTCGCATTCTTCTCCATGGTAGGCCAATAATACCCCTGGCGAATGGCCTTTTTTGTCGTGGACTGCCCCCCAGCATGGTTTCCACATTCCCCTTCGTGTATCTCTTGTAAAAACTTTAATGCCTCTCCTTTATCTACGCACCGCAAGGGCAGGGTAGAGAAGCCTCTCTTATACAAGGTTCCATCTAATAGGGTGTACTGGGCGGCTTTGTAAATCAATCTGCAGGCCTCTTTTTTATCCAAAGGTAAGGTCCCGTCATTTAAGTACCTCCTAATGGGTACAAACCATGACTCCTTAGAGCTCTTGACCATGTTGATCCTTTCTTCTGCTATGCTTGGCTTGGGGAGATATTCGACCAGTATGGACTCAAGCGTGTCTTCGTCTCGTGTGGAGGTGAGTTTCGCAAGTGCATCGACATTTGTGTTCTTCTCCCTAGGGATCTGTTCTATCGTGTATTTTTTGAACTGATCCAAATACTCCTTCACCTTGTTGAGGTATGCAGCCATTTTTGGACCTCTAGCTTGGTATTCGCCCTTCACTTGAAACACTACTAGTTGTGAGTCACTAAAGACATGCAAGTGGGATACCTTTAACTCCTTAGCTAGCCGCAGGCCGACCAACAGCGCCTCATATTCTGCCTCATTATTGGAAGCTTCGAATCCAAATCTCAAGGCACAATAGTGCCCTTCAGATCCCGTCATCACTATGCCAGCGCCGACTCCCCCTTCGTTAGACGCCCCATCTACATGGAGGCTCCATTCTTTCAGGGTGCCTTTCCTCTTCATGCGCCGGTTTGTTCTCCTCTATTTCCCCCTCCTCTTGGGGTTGGTATGCAAACTCGACTATAAAGTCTGCAAGTACCTGCCCATTAATTGAGGTCCTTGGGGTGTAAGTGATGTCGAACTGACTCCATTCAATCGACCATTTTAACAACCTTCCTGAAGTCTCCGGCTTGTGCAAGAGTTGACACAAGGGGGTGTTTGTGAGCACCTCAATCGCATGAGCATGAAAATAGGGCCTCAACATTTGAGAAGCCACTATCAGGGCATATGCTAACTTCTCTATTTCCGGGTACTGGGTTTCTGCGTCTACCAACCGTTTACTCACATAGTACACAGGTTGCTGGTGCTTCTTTTCCCCCTTGACCAAGGCGGCACTTATGGCATGCTCTGATACAGCTAGATATAAATACAACTTCTCCCCTTTTTCTGGCTTGGCCAAAACGGGTGGCTTTCCAAGGTGTTCCTTTAGCTTGGTGAAGGCATCCTGGCATTCATCATCCCAAGCGAACTTTTTGTTCCCTTTTAGGATGTTGAAGAAAGGGAGGTATTTGCCAGTAGACTTGGAGATGAACCTATTCAGGGCTGCTACTCTCCCTGTTAAGCATTGCACCTCTTGTTTGCTTCGTGGTGGGCTAATTTCCAACAAGGGCTTGATTTTTTCATGATTAGCCTCGATACCTTGGGAGTTCACCATGAAACCCAGGAACTTTCCTGACGAAACTCCGAAGGTGCATTTGAGTGGATTCAGCTTCATTCTATACCTTCAAAGGGTGTTGAACATTTCCATGAGGTCGCTGGTGAGCTCCCTCGCCTTCTTTGTCTTCACCAGCATATCGTCCAAGTATACTTCCATGTTCCTTCCTATTTGATTTGCAAACATTTTGTTCACCAACCTTTGATAAGTGGGACGTTCGTGCTGTTTTGTCCGGGAAGTGTTACTAGTGGAGAGTCGGGTCCTTCCGTCATCTACTGGGATGGTGGTTTCTACCCCCTTCTGGCCTCTCTCTTTATGCTTAGGGAGTGTCACGTTTGATCTCCCTTGCAACAGGCCATTTAGCACCTCTTGCATGTTTTCCAGGGTTGTTTCTAGCCTCTGATTCTTGTGGTGAAGTTCTAGTATCTCGTCTTCGTAGAATTGAGACATAGAACTCGAGCTCACAGAGAGGACCCGAGGGTGCTTGTCAGCTCGGCGCATTGATGGGCCTAGATCCGGCCAACAGGAGTTTGGCACCTGCGGTGGCCTTGGAGGCAGGAACTCACCAACACCCCTCGCTGGGGCAGCCGCCGACCTTGGACGATCCTCCTCAGGTGGGACCGCTGGGGACGAGGCCTCCCTTTCATCTCCGTGAACCTCAGGCTCCTTTGGGGCCTCCACGTTTGCAGCTGGATGAGGATCCCTCATGGAGGCTATCTTACTTATATGAAATATCTTACTAAAGTATTAGAACTATGATTCATTCTTAACTTAATATTCAGACCTCGTGACCGGACTCCTTTTTTGCTTATTTTGATCAAAGTACAAAGGTTTCTTTTGATTTTTAGTCATTACGTCTATTCATTGAATAAGTGATGATCCAACGATTCTTACTTAAGGAATTTTTGGACTTAGTTTGAAAAGGTTTTATTGACTCATCGTGGTTCTAGTATGAATCTGAGGTTTTAATTGATTCATAGGGTCTTACCAAGAGAATTCCTATAAATAATAAAGAAAACACTAGTAAAGTCTCATTACACACAAATAAATAAATAAAATAGGGAAATAGAAGATTCAAGAGGCTTGATCAACATAGAGATAAATGAGCCGACTTGAGATTTTGGCATTAGAACCATAATAAAGAGTTTTTGTATTCTTTCTTTATCTTTTCTTTAGAAAAAGTTGATCTCCGTCAAGATGGACCTCCACCTTGCGCGGCTCTCTCAACTGTTTCGAACGTCACAGCATCTTTTTCTTATCGGAATCGACAGAAGAATAGTGACTTGCAATCTATCCTTCCCACAGACGGCACCAAACTGTTGGCGGTGAGAACTCATCAACCAAGTTAAGTTAGAAAAATTGAAATATAGAGCTTATCAATGAAAAACTTCAAAGATCTAATCAGAAACTTAAAGAATAGTTGCAGAAAGAAAATGGTGAAATGAACTTGTATTTTTTATGGTGTAGTGCTACAGTGTTTCTTCCAACCCCCTTCCATGTGGTGTGGTTTCTTTTATAGTGGGCTCTAATGGCCCCTGATACATTGTGGTCCAGGGGACCAGATGGTACGCAAGTACACTGTCAGGAAAGTGGTCTCACGGGTAGTGGTGTTGGCTCCAGTACTTGGTCAGACATAGTGAGGATGTCCCCACTACTTATTTTGTACGAATGTCAGAGGATTGGCACCAGGCATAGTGGTGCTGGTGGTGGTGTTGACTCTGACGTCTAGTTAGAAGTATACAGGCCATGTCCCCTCTCCTAGTACTCCCACTACTTGTCTGGCGTGAGTGTGTGGATAAGGCATACGAAATCTTATAGATTGTACCCCGTATGAGCTCCATACTGGTATGATCTTGTTGAATTATGCTTATCCTTTTACCTCTACACGTTGGAGTTTCCGTAGGTCCTCATACGATACACCATCTTGAGGTGCCAGGTACGAGGCCACCTGGGATGTCTTGGGCGCACGAGGCGCTGGGCCGGGTGAGGTGCGAGAGGGAGCCCTTGGGTCATTGGCGTGTGATTCTTGTAGGCGTGGGCGAGACACTGTCTCATGAGGCCCATGGCGCGAGGTCTTAGGTGCACAGCCGAGGCATGGGCGAGACACTGTCTCGCGAGGCCCATGGTACTGGTCCTTGGCCTCAAACCGCTGGTGGTGTTGAGGCGCTGGCATGCGAGGCTCACAAGGTGCATGGGGCACTGGCACGCGAGGCCTACTGGGTGCACGGGGCACTGGCATGCGAGGCTCACAGGGCGCGAGGGGCGCAGACATGCGAGGCCTACTGGGCGCGTGAGGCACTGACACGCGAGGTCCACTGGGCGTGCGAGGTGCTGGCACGTGAGCCGCTGTCACACGACCCTTACTAGCGCGCGCAAGGTGCTGGCACGCGAGGCCTACTGGGCACGTGAGGCGCTGGCACGCAAGGCCTACTAGGCGCGTGAGGCACTGACGCGCAAGGCTTACTGGTCACGCGAGGCGCTGGCACGCGAGGCCTACTGGGTGCGCGAGGTGTTGGCACGCGAGGCCTGCTGGGCGCGTGAGGCACTAGTGCGCGGGGCGTTGGCATGCGAGGCAAACCAGGCACGTGAGGTCGAGGCACCCTCACGAGACTCAGGCACGAGGCGCTGGGCATGGTAGGCTCGGTGCGCGCGATATGCTTCTTTGCGCGAGGCCCCTCGGCCATCTGGGCAGGTGCGGGGCACGCGAGATGCAAGACAATGGTGGCCCAAGGACACTGCAGCTTAACCATGTATGTAAGCAATCATGGGACCTGGGCATGTACTTTGGGTCTTTTACAAGCATTTAATTTTGAGCGTCTATAGATATGTATTGAATAATGTTTTATAAAATAAAAAATTGAAATGACTTTTTAGAATATATTGATTGTTTATTGTTAATGATAGAGTAATATTATATGAATATCATAAAATTCCCAAATTTGTTATTGTGACTACAATATTGTATTGGTATGAGAGGATTAAGATTGTAGGGAACAAATTTAAATAGTTCGGGGTAAAACAAAGTTATATGAATTCTTTGGATTACATACTGTAAGTACGGTTCACTAGTATTATGAATGCATGTAATCTAGATCTGAATTACTGGTGTAGTAGGACATCTTAAAGGAGGTACTTTGGATAAAGTGGTTATACATGAACGAGACCCGATTTATTATTAATACTTAATAATGCCATTTACTTTATAAGTATTAATTTAACATATCAATAAGATGATCACATACAAATTGATCTTAACCCTAAAGTTATTATGAATTCCTGTTTATGTCATATGAGTTCTTTAATTCAGTCGTCATGGTTTGTTAAAATGATTAGGCTGAAAACTTTTGTTTTGGGAACTCATTGATGTAAATGGCTGGGGACATAATATACAGATATGGAATCTATACCTTTTCGAGGGGAATTGAATAATGGTTCTCTTAAGGGTTGGCTTTTGGAACTGAAATGTTATTGAGCTCAAATTCATAAATGGGTTTATGAATTAACCTTGATTAGTAAAGTTAATGGTACTTAAGGAAACAAGATATAATTAAAGAGGTTATACGATAATTAATTCTTACTTTAATTATGAATCATTGATAGATGATTGAACTGTATGTAGTGATTAAATCGATGGACACTTTTTATACTTAACAGTACTCAATAAATAAATGTCTATAATTACAAGAGTCGAGTCTCATATTTTTAGTATAATAATATTGAGATTTATAAATTAAAGTTATTATAAGAAAGTTTAATTAATAATCTAAATTTATTGGAGCTTGAAATTATAGGTCCATAGTGTAGAGTCCAAGAACTTTACTTAGCTAGTTAGATAGTAGTAGCAATAATAATCATAGTAGTATTTTTATGAATGTGGATTTTGGTTCAGACCGGGATTTATTTGGACACTCATAGTAACACTTGTAGATTTTCTAAGTTTAACCTATAGTTTAAGAATATTAATTTTAACCTAAGGTTTGATTAATATGACTGATATTGATGGTGAGATTTATTATATTATAGGGTTTAGATAGACCAAATAAGAAAGTAACACTTGTCATGTGTATGTTTAATGATAATTAAGTATTTTTGAGGAATAAGTTTATTAAGAGTAATATTTGAATATCCTAGGGTCTGTCAGCAGCTTTGAAAACGTTAGAGGACTTAGTCAAGGCTACTTACTCAATTCAAATTAAGCTGAAATTGTGCAATTTCGTGTTTAAATATTCAGCGTATGCCGATATATCGCAGCTATTGGGGGCGATATATCGCAGTACAGGGATACCAAAAACACGTAACTTCACACGATCACCTCGACGAGCCTCGGGCATGTTGGCCCAGGCGATATATCGCCTACAAGGGGTGATATATCGGCTCCCTTAGTATATTTTTGAATGTTTTTTAAAACGTTCTCATTTTAATCTTTAACCTCATGATAAGTCCAACATCTTTCTGACTGAGTCTTCAGCCTCTTCTAAACGATAATTCAAATATTTTTTACTTAAAAAGCCATTATTTTATTTAAGTTAAATAAAGATCTTTTCATTCTTGAACTCTATAAATAGGACCTAGTACCCAGCCATATTTTCATTCATCAAGCTAAGTTCAGAGGCTGCAAGCTGCTAGGTTATTTTTGAGAGTGTAAACACTTAGGTTGGGGATTATAATCTTACCAAACACTGGGAAGTAAGGTTTATAGCACATTTTGGTTCAAGGTTTAGATCGGTCATAAAAGCATTCAAGGTATTCCAAACTCTAGTTCATATTGGTATTGTTTTCCTTAAGTTCTTATAGTTTTCTACTCAGCACCCTAACGTTATTCTTTATTCTTGGATAAAAATCTAAGATCTTGAACATAAGGTTTTTGGTAGGTATGTTCTTGATTGTATAGTTCGTCCATTCTTCTCATTCTTTCTTCAGTATACTCACCCTTTCATTGATGGTTTTTAGGAGTGTTCCAAAGTCCCAAACCTGTTCTCATATCCCGGTACTTTTGGTAAGGAAAATAGGATAGGATATTATGTGTTATGCCATGTGTTATCTTATGATTTATGTGTTATGTTAACTTATGATTTGTGTGTTATGTATGTTTGTAGACTTGGGCATATGACCTGTACAACTAACAAGACCCAATAAATTTATGGGCATATGACTTGCTTAGCTAGCAAGCCCCGCAAATCTAATGGGCATATGACTTGTTTAGTTTATAGGACCCCAAGTAATAATGGCCATTATAGTATATGTGACATGTTATGATATGTTTTAGTATATGTTGATATGAATTTTATGAATATGATTTATGTGTTAGATTTTCCTTGCTGGGCATTAGGCTCACTCCTTTATGTTTATATGTGCAGGAAAATAGCTTTGGTGGCGGGAAAGGTTCTTGGAAGCTTGGGGATGTGTATTGACGCGGAATGGAATCGAAGGACCGAGAGTTTGATTCGAGGATTAAGTATCTTTAATTAAGTTTTCATTATGTCAAAGTTATGTTTTGTTTCTAACAATGGGATCCCAATGTCATACTTATGAATTTTTTATAGCTTTAAGCCTTTACCTTACAGTTCTGAAATAAAGATATGTTATTTCAAATGTATGTTTTCGTATGTTTTGTATAGAAGTTATTAATGGTCCAAGGTCTAGAGTAGTTGGGTCATTATAGTTGGTATCAGAGAAACGGTTCATTCGCATGAAGTTCTCCTCGATACACACACTCAAAGCTCTGAATCTGACCGCCAAGTAAGTATTTAAGTTATATTTATTTTGCTTATATGTATAGCTAATGATTTTAGCATTTATGTTTTCAGTTAAGTATGAATGGAGCATTAACCTATGAGGATATCCAAGCCATTAAGGCTTTAAAGAGAATAAGAGAACCAAGAAACACCGTAGGAACACTAGAGAGAATCACTCGGAGACTGCTTTTGTTCCATAGAGAAATAGCTCACCTTCAAGAGTCTAAGCAAATCATGATGAGAGCAACGAAACAATACGTTTTAGTAATTAGACTATTTAGAGATTTTCATCTCGTAATTGCAGCCTTAAAGGAGATATGGGAAACAATGGATGATGAAGATGAACTGCCAGCAGCAATGCGATATTACTTTCTCTTAGTTAGGTTCACTACAAAATCAGAATTTCAGTTTACAAATGAGCAAAAACATAGGATTTTTACGAACCTTCCTCGAGGACATTTTGAGGCACATGATAATGAAGATTATGAAGACCTAGATGAAGGATCGGATGTAGAAGATCCTAATTTTTAGAATAGTTAGTTTCATTGTTTGTTTTATGGTTGTAATAAGTGAAAACTCTTTTCCAAATTAATGTCATGTTATTTTGTTATCATGTATGAGTTTGATTTTTATTTTCGCAATCATAATAAATAATAAGTAAAATAAATAATGACTAAGTTCAGTGATGGGTGGATACAAATCAATGAACCAAGTTTCTATATTGAGAGTTAGGGGTCCATAGTAGTGGGAACGATTTTACTGATCCCAGCCCTCCCTCAATATGGTTAACTTTGGAACAAAGATGAGTTTCGAGCCTGAGAATTAAGTCATATAGGATGATAGAAACAGACTTAGAAAATAAAGATGGTTCATTTTTCTAAGTATAGAAACCCATTCTAATAATAAAGAAGACTTATAAAATTTTCATAAGAAGTCATAAACAATAAGTCCGAGTTATGTTTGTTTTAGAATAAGTTTTTTTGCCTTAGAGCCTATTAGGTAAAGTTCAAACATGTTTCTTTCAACTGTTAGAACTCTGGTACAATGTCGCTCAGAAGATCTGCACGCACCAACGAAAACGCCTCCAACACTGTTCCAGTGAACAATGAAGCCCCTCCAGTTCGCAGAAGGGGAGTGCGTGCTACTGCCAGCTGGAACGCGCCGGCACCGCCAGCTGACAACACTGCGGAGATCACCAGACTGCAACAACAAGTAGAGGAACTTTTGCAGCAACAACGACAATAGGCTCAGGCCCAGACTCAGCCTCAGCCTCAGCCTCCACCACAGCCGCAGCCACAGCAAATGGCCTCAGCACCCCAACAAGTTGGTCCATATGGGGGATGGCCAGTGGCAAACTACACGTCGTATCCAGTACAGCACATGGAGCTAGTTTATGAGAGGTTCTGCAAGCAGCACGCTCCAAACCTCAAAGGGACTACAGACCCCTTTGAGGCAGAAGAGTGGCTAAGGAATGTGGAGCCAATTCTGACGCACATGAATCTCAATAATGCGGACCATATATCCTGCGTCTAGTCATTACTCAAGAAGGATGCCAGGATATGGTGGGACTTGGTCCAGCAATCGCATGATGTTTCCACCATGACATGGACTTGATTTGTGGAGCTGTTCCACAAGAAGTATTACAATTTGGCTGTACTCGCTTCAAGAGTTGAGGAGTTTGCCAACTTGAAGTAAGGTAGTTTATCAGTGGCAGAGTATGCTCGTCAGTTTGACCACTTAGCTAAGTTCGCATCTGATATGGTTCCAACCAATTTTCTTAGGGTGAACAAGTTTATTAGAGGACTTCGACCGAAGTCGAGATGGGGGTTAAGCTAGCAAACCCGGGGAATACTACGTATGCCGACGTTCTTGAGACGGCAATAGAAGTAGAGAGGCTGCAAGCTAATGTAAGTAAAGAAGAAGCTAGTAAGCCTGAACCTAGGCAGCAGAGTCAACCTCAGACTAGTCGAAACTACAACTATAATAGCAACAATTAGTCTAGCAACAACAGTAACGGTCAGAAGAGAAGGCATCTTGATAACAAGCAATCTGACAGCGATAAGAGGGCACGGACAAATAATGGGGGAAATAGGCCGGGTTATGTGGAATACCCGCCACGTGCTAAGTGTCAGAAGAAACATCCGGGAGAATGTCGCGCAAACACCAAGGAATGTTTTAACTGTGGTCAGGAAGGACATCGGAATAAAGATTGTCCTCAGTGTAAGCCAGAAGGAAAGAAAGACAACAAGGTGGTTCCTGCTAGGGATTTTACCTTAACCCTAGGAGAGGCTGATGCTAGCAATAAGGTGGTAACATGTCAGGTTTCTATCCTCAATAACATATGCTCTGTATTATTTGATTCGGGAGCCCCTCATTCATATATCTCGTTAGGAATGATAGAAAAACTAGACAAACCTTATGAAAGATTTAGAACTAGGTTTGTAACCGAGTTGCCTTCGGGCAAAGTAGTTCTATCATCACAGATAGTACGAGGCGTACCGATCAAGATTGAGGACGTAGAACTAGAAGGAGACCAGATAGAATTGGTGATCAAGGACTTTGACCTAATAATAGGCATGGACTGGCTAGCACGGCATGGCGCAACCATCGACTGCAAATGCAAGACGGTGATGTTCGAGACTCCTGACGACCAGAAACTATGCTTCATGGGACAAGCTTCAGGATTACACACCCCGTTAGTATCATCTCTCAAAGCTCAAAGAATGATGGAAAAAGGATGTCAAGCGTTCTTAGCCAGCATCACGGATGTGGTAAAGGAGACACCACTTAAGGTTGGAGACGTTCGTATTGTAAAAGAATTCCCAGAAGTATTTCTCGATGACTTGCCAGGATTGCCACCAACTTGGGAAATTGATTTCACGATAGAATTAGTACCAGGCACCGAGCCTATCTCTAAGGCACCATACCGAATAGCACCTACGGAACTCAAGGAGTTAAAGATGCAGCTACAAGAACTCCTAGACTTGGGTTTTATTAGGCCGAGCCATTCACCATGGGGAGCCCCAGTGCTATTCATGAAGAAAAAGGACGGAACTATGCGGATGTGTATAGACTATCGCGAGCTGAACAAGGTAACAATTAAGAACAAGTACCCGCTACCCCGGATCAATGACTTATTTGATCAACTCCGAGGCGCGACTGTATTCTCAAAGATTGATTTACGGTCCGGGTATCATCAGCTCAAGGTAAAGGGAGAAGATATTCCTAAGACAACCTTTAGAACTCGTTATGGACATTACGAGTTCTTGGTTATGTCCTTTGGTCTTACTAATGTACCAGCCGCGTTTATGGTCTTAATGAATAGAGTCTTCAAGGACTACTTAGATAAATTTGTCGTTGTGTTCATCGACGACATCTTAGTATACTCTAAGGATGAAGTGGAACACGAGGAACACTTGAGGTTGATTTAGTCATGACTAAAGGAGCATCAACTCTACGCCAAGTTCAAGAAATGCGAATTTTGGCTTTCGCAAGTGGCGTTTGTAATGCCCTACTTCCTTAGAGTCGTTACTAAGTGTGTTTTAAATCGTGCTATCAACTCGCTAATCGAGGTTTTAACTCAAAACGTGTCACTAAGCCATAATTAAAAAGAAAACATTGGAGAAAGTAGTTTTTCACAATTAGTTATAAAAATTTACATTTGGGATCCCAAAACATAGTTTAGAAAATATTTACAACACAAAACTGATCAGAGTCGACTAGACGACAAAATCTAAGTTCATTTACAAGCATCTCCCAAAATCCCCTAGCTGTGACAGCCAGGCTGGCCGGACATGTACACGCCGCCTCACGCCAGCTGTGCTCATAGTTGGTTGATCTTCTCTTTACCCTTACCTGCACCACAGAGCATCTATGAGCCGAAGCCCAGCAAGAAAACCCATAACAGAATCAAACATATGCAATACATGAATCAAACATATAAGCAGGTCACCAATGGCTAACCACGTACGGCCTGGCTGTCCCAAGCGTTTACCAAACCCTAGATTCGCGGACCATGCCGTTAGGATATCCCAGGTATCCTGTTAGGGACTTGCCCTGGCAACTTGCACCCCACGTGCTCAATGCCGTTACCGGCCTCAAGCCGTTCTCGGCCTTGCACTCATCGTGCTTGATGCCGTTCCCGGTCTACACCATTCCCGGCTCTTGCTGATCACACATATAATATCAAACACAATATGGCAACAAGCACAGAATTCAAGCATAAACAGATATAGAGCCATGCTCTGCAATTCTAGTATATAGGGCTCAGACTTGCATGTCATTTCTATTCAATATATCGGGCTCAGCCCTGCACACAAGCTCTATGGATACAGAGGTTTCCTTACCTGAGCACCGATGCCCCGAGCACAGTCCACTAACGTGAGCCTCGTCGAAATCCTAGTCACAACACATAATAATATCCGACCATCAAATTCCAACCCAACAAATAACCTCAAACCATAACCCTAACCTCCGGGATCTTGAATTCTATCAATCCAAATGATAAAATCCATCCCGAGCCTTACCCTTTAAGTTCCCAAGTCAAAAATATCATTAAAATCCTCACTGACACTAAGGGCCGCGGCCCCACCCTCTAGAGCCGCGGCTAGCCTCAAAACAGAGGCTAGCTCTCCACTAACCACCACGCGGGCCGCGGCGCGCTCAAATTTTCTCAGCCTCCCATGGCTGCGCGCGCATGCGGGCCGCGGCACACCCCTCCTAGGGCCGCGGCTCCATACGACGAACCCAGATTTTCCATCAGTTTTCCATCCCTTCTTCAAACCAATTACCACCAAAAGCAAGCTAAGACTCCTAGATATTCAACATAATTACTCCAGCACAGAAACAACATCAAAACCTCATCAAAGTATGCTCCAAAACTTAGCTAAAACACCCAAAGATTAAGCAAGCTTAGCTACATGCAATCCTCTAGAACCAGCAGAAAGTTTAAGACTAGACTTTTATGTTTAGAGCTTACCTGCTGAGCTTAATCTCTGAATTTTGATCCTCAATCCCAAAGCTTCAAGCTCCTAAAGCATCCCAGCTGAAATCCCTTCAATTCCTTGGTAATTCCTTTAGGTTTCCTCTTGAATTCCACCTTAGAGAGTGTAAGAGAAAGGAGAGAAAAAGCTAACTTCAGTTCTTAGGAGAGTATGAGTCGGTTTCTCAAGGTTTCTAAATAGTTCCTTTCTTTTATTGTTTTATATAACTTAAGTCTAAAGGTTACCTCAAGGCTCGGGGTGTCAAAACGTCCCCGAGGGCAAAAATGGTAAATTCCCCAAATATTCCCACTTAGGCATTCTATCCTCAAATATATCTCCAAATATTTATTTCCATGTCCCGATAATCCCATAACTCAACTAATACCCGAGTTACACCTCGACTCGCCCCGAGTCCGAATCTCAACCCCGTTGTGACTCTCTGGCTAACCGCTTCCCAGGACTGTCTCGGTTCGTGCTGTACAGACATATCACACGTATACAACATATATTTCATTTATCACATTTATGCCCCCAATATCCAGACGGGGCCCACATGCACATTTAACTCAATTAAACATGCATCATAATCATATATACACATAAATTCACATATAACCAAATTAAACCACTTATTGCCCTCCAGGCACACTAATCAAGGCCCTAATCCCAATTAGCAAATTCGGGTCGTTACAGCGTTCCTCGGGCACATTATATCAAAAGACGGAGTTGCAGTAGACCCATCAAAGGTAGAGGTCGTGAAGGATTGGCCCAGACCAAAGAACGCATCTGAAGTAAAAAGCTTTCAAGGGTTAGCAGGTTATTATAGGAGGTACGTACAGGGCTTTTCAAAGATAGCCACTCCGCTCACCAACCTGACCCGGAAACAACAAAGATTCAACTGGAATGATAGATGTGAAGAAAGCTTCCAGTTGCTTAAGGATAAGCTTTGCTCAGCACCAGTACTCTGTGTACCGACACCCAACAATAAGTTCGTAGTATACTGCGATGCATCGAAGCAAGGATTAGGTTGCGTCCTGATGCAAAATGATAATGTGATAGCCTACGCCTCACGATAGTTGAAGGAGTACGAGTAGTGCTATCCAACTTACGATATGGAGTTGGCAGCGGTGGTCTTTGCGCTAAAAATCTGGCGCCATTATCTTTACGGAGAACGGTGCGAGATTTATACGGACTACAAGAGTTTAAAATACTTCTTTACTCAGAAGGAGCTCAACATGAGTCAGCGCAGGTGGTTAGAATATTGAAGGATTACGACTGTGAAATCATACACCACCCGGGGAAGGAAAATGTAGTTGCCGATGCACTAAGTAGGAAAAGTTATGGAAATTTAGCAGTTTTAGCTGGAATAGAAAAGCCGCTACAGCAGGAGCTGATCAGTGCCGGAATAGAAGTAGTTGTCGGCAAGCTGGCTAACTTGTCTATCCAGTCGAATTTGCTAGAAGACATACGGATTGGTCAGGGACATGACGACACACTAGCAGCACATATGGATGCAGTCAGAGAAGGCAAGGCTACATATTTCTCAATATCTAGTCAAGGTTTATTGAGATATAAGGATCGGGAATGCGTGCCAAATGATCAGAAGATTAAGAGGACGATTCTGGAAGAAGCGCACAGTACCCCGTACTCAGTTCATCCAGGGTCTACTAAGATGACTCATGACATCAAGGTAATCTATTGGTGGCCAGGGACTAAGAAGGACATAGCAGAGTTTCTGTCTAAGTGTCTGGTATGCCAACAAGTGAAAGCAGAGCATCAGCGGCCTGCAGGCTTATTGCAACCGCTTAGAGTACCAGAATGGAAGTGGGACAATATAGCTATGGACTTCGTGACAGGTTTTCCAAGGATGAATAAGCAGCATGATTCCTCTTGGATAGTAATAGATAGACTAACCAAGTCGGCTCATTTCCTACCTGTTAAGACTTCCTACACATCAGACCAATATGCAGACATCTACGTCCAAGAGATAGTACGGTTGCATGGAATCCCCAAGACAATAGTGTCGGATAGAGGATCAGTGTTTACATCAAGATTTTGGGGAAGTTTACAGCAAGCTATGGGTACTAAGTTAAGTCTTAGTACAACTTTTCATCCTCAGACAAACGGGCAGTCCGAGCGTACGATTCAGATTTTAGAAGATAAGCTACGCGCATGTGTACTTGATTTCGGAGGATCATGGAATAAGTACTTGCTGCTGATAGAGTTCTCCTACAACAATAGCTACCAGTCAATGATTGGGACGACACCGTATGAATTGCTTTATGGAAGAAGGTGTCGATCACCGTTGCACTGGAACAAGGTAGGAGAAAGGCAGCTTCTAGGTCCCGAAGCTGTTAGACAAGTTCAAGAAGCAGTAGCGCTTATTAGACAGCGTATGCTTGCTGCTCAAAGCCGTCAGAAAAGCTATGCAGATGCCAAGCGATGTGATGTGGAATTCAAAGTCGGAGATCAAGTCTTCTAGAAGATATCTCCTATGAAAGGTGTAAAGCAGTTTGGGAAGAGAGGCAAGCTTAGTCCCCAATTTATAGGTCCTTTTGAGATATTGGACAAAGTGGGAGCAGTTGCGTATAGACTAGCCTTACTGCCAGCACTAGCAAATAGTCACAACGTGTTCCACATCTCGATGCTATGCAAGTATGTGTCAGACCCATCTCACGTCCTCAAGTACGATACAATAGCACACCAGAAAGACTTGAGTTACAAGGAACGACCGGTTAGCATCCTGGATAGGGGGTGAAGCAGTTACGGTCCAAGAGCATTCCTATGGTCAAAGTCCTATGGAGTAATAGTTATGAACAAGAGGCAACGTGGGAGTTGGAGGAGGACATGCAAGGCCGGTATCTGGAGTTATTTGGTAAGTAAATTTCGAGGACGAAATTCCTTTTAGTAGGGGATAATTGTAGAGTCCAAGAACTTTACTTAGCTAGTTAGATAGTAGTAGCAATAGTAATTGTAGTAGTATTTTTATGACTGTGGATTTTGGTTCAGACCGAGATTTATTTGGACACTCATAGTAACACTTGTAGATTTTCTAACTTTAACCTATAGTTTAAGAATATTAATTTTAACCTAAGGTTTGATTAATATGACTGATATTGATGGTGAGATTTATTATATTATAAGGTTTAGATAGACCCAATAAGAAAGTAACACTTGTCATGTGTATGTTTAATGATAATTAAGTATTTTTGAGGAATAAGTTTATTAAGAGTAATATTTGAATATCCTAGGGTCTGTCAGCAGCTTTGAAAACGTTAGAGGACTTAGTCAAGGCTACTTACTCAATTCAAATTAAGCTAAAATTGTGCAATTTCGTGTTTAAATATTTAGCGTATGTCGATATATCGCAGCTATTGGGGGCGATATATCGCAGTACGGGGATACGAAAAACACGTAACTTCACACGATCACCTCGACGAGCCTCGGGCATGCTGGCCCAGGCGATATATCGCCTACAAGGGGCGATATATCGGCTCCCTTAGTATATTTTTGAATGTTTTTGAAAACGTTCTCATTTTAATCTTTAACCTCTTGATAAGTCCAGCATCTTTCTGACCGAGTCTTCAGCCTCTGCTGAACGATAATTCAAATATTTTTCACTTAAAAGGCCATTATTTTATTCAAGTTAAATGAAGATCTTTTCATTCATCAAGCTAAGTTCAGAGGCTGCAAGCTGCTAGGTTATTTTTGAGAGTGTAAACACTTGGGTTGGGGATTATAAGCTTACCAAACACTTGGGAAATAAGGTTTATAGCACATTTCGGTTCAAGGTTTAGATCGGTCATAAAAGCATTCAAGGTATTCCAAACTCTAGTTCATTTTGGTATTGTTTTCCTTAAGTTCTTATAGTTTTCTACTCAGCACCCTAACTTTATTCTTTATTCTTGGATAGGAAATCTAAGATCTTGAACATAAGGTTTTTGGTAGGTATGTTCTTGATTGTATAGTTCGTCCATTCTTCTCATTCTTTCTTCAGTATACTCACCCTTTCATTTATTGGTTTTAGGAGTGTTCCAAAGTCCCAAACCTGTTCTCATATCCCGGTACTTTTGGTAAGGAAAATAGGATAGGATATTATGTGTTATGCCATGTGTTATCTTATGATTTATGTGTTTTGTTAACTTATGAATTGTGTGTTATGTATGTTTGTAGACTTGGGCATATGACCTGTACAACTAACAAGCCCCAATAAATTTATGGGCATATGACTTGTTTAGTTTATTGGACCCCATGTAATAATGGCCATTATAATATATGTGACATATGTTATGATATATTTTAGTATATGTTGATATGAATTTTATGAATATGATTTATGTGTTATATTTTCCTTGCTGGGCATTAGGCTCACTCTTTATGTTTATATGTGCAGGAAAATAGCTTTGGTGGCAAGAAAGGTTCTTGGAAGCTTGGGGATGTGTATTGAGGCAGAATGGAATCGAAGGACCGAGAGTTCGATTCGAGGATGAAGTCTCTTTAATTATGGTTTTCTATGTATTTTTCCGCATTTGGTTGTAATAAGTTTTAATTAAGTTTTCATTATGTCAAAGTTATGTTTTGTTTCTAACAATGGGATCCCAATGTCATACTTATGAATTTTATATAGTTTTAAGCCTTTACCTTACAGTTCTGAAATAAAGATATGTTATTTCAAATGTATGTTTTCGTAAGTTTTGTATAAAAGTTATTAATGGTCCAAGGTCTAGAGTAGTTGGGTCATTACACATATATCCCCGAGAAGACTCTATCAACACTATTCAAGGTAAGAGTTAAATTTGGAAAAAATAAGGAAAAATGACATATTTAGAAGAAATTTGTTCTTCAGGGTCAAATATGTAATTGAGACCAATTAATTAATTAATATATTATTTTTCACAATTGATAAATTAATTAATATAATTTTCAAAAATTATTTTTTGAAGAAAATTGGAATATTTGAAAATAGCATATAAATAATTAAGATAATTAATTAGTTTTATTTATTTAAATAAAGTGACATTCTATTTGTGATAATTCATATTGGATTTGAATTTGTAATGATATTTATTATTTAGTTAATTTGATAAGATAAGTTACAGATTTAGATATTTTTTATTAAATAATTATTATATAATAATTAAAGGAAAGTGGTTGGAACACATCCTTGAAATTAGGGATGTGGTACACAACAACTACACTGCATGCAATGTAGTTGGCGTGTAACAAGTTCGAAGATTGGATCTTGGATATTTTTTTTGTTTATTTAGTAACTTATTTATAATTTGAATTTTGAATTTAATCAATTCTTTTATAAATCTACTAGATAGAAGTTCTTTCACAATATATGCTTAAAAAAGAAATGATTCTAGATAATTCTAAGTCTTTTACACAAAGAGAAAAATATATCGTATTATTTTTCTTTATCCCTGAAAAATTGTCTCAGACCTAATATTCCAAGATCTCTTGAGTTGAGCACGTCTTGTGAATCAGAAATTTCCCACCATTACTCTACATGCCCACACACGTCTTGAGGTGTAGAGATACATCTTGGAAGATCTTGGACTGAGCATTCAAAAGGCTACTTTGGATTGGATGTTCACTGGAGCTACTAAAAGATAGCATGGATTCTTGATTGTTCTACAACTGGTAAATCCTCATCTTTTTCATTCTCATTGATTAAAGTTTTGCATATTAATGGATTCGATTATTTAAAGATTGTTTATGCAAAAAAAAAAATTGAAATCTCTGGGCCCACCACCTCTTGCTTTCCGCTGCGCATATGGTAAACCAGTTACAAACATAAAGATCATCATTGGATTCAAGATTTCATGACTTGCATTTTGAAATAACCCTTAACCTTAAAGAGAACTTTTTGACACCATTTTGCGTCACCTTGAAAACAAAGAGCCTGGATTCAAGAATTGAGATATAATAAAATAAATAACACCATCTTTTATAGTGGTTCGACCCCAAAAAGATGACCTACATCCACTTAGTCAATTTTAGTGATATTTAAGCTTGAAGAACCATAGTTTTCGGCGAACTTATGTTGCTAATTGTTCTACAGTCCTCCTTCACTTTTACATTACATAAGGATTGTTTATACAAGAATGATATTTTTGCATTATGAATTGCCTCCTTCATTTTTATCCCATATCCTCTTATTTATAGTGAGGAGTTTAGGGTTACATTTAAATCACGGGCCAAAGCTATTGGGATTGGCCCGTACATAATTCATACAATATTATAATAACACAAATATAGTTGTATTTTGATAAATGGCGACTTTGTCATCTGTTGCTAATTCTGTTAGCATAGATAGTCTGCCTTGAACGAACATACATAAAATAACCTAGAGACGCGAACACATGTCTCTCTTAGCAAATTACCACTTTCTTGAGTGAACATGAGTTGAAGAATATGACTACGTGACCAGACCCCTTCAATTAGCCTTTAGTAGTTTACTTTGGGCTTTGTGAGAATAGGAATGGAATTACTCAAGGCTCTGTGATCAGGCATCTTTGTTAGCGTCCTGCAGACACTTATAAGTGAATAGGAACAAGAGTGTATTACTTGGCGACCAGAATCTTCCTGTTAGCGTGTAATAGCTTGCCTTGTGCGAACAGAGGTAGAAGAACTTCTCTGTTAGTACATGATGACTTGATATAAGCGAACAAGCACACTATACTTTCCTGTTAGTGCATGCATGTCATGCTTGTGAGAACAAGCATGCTATAAGTTCTGTTCATCTTTCCTTTGAAGGAAATAACAAGCAGGTCTGAAATCATTAATATGCTATTCTTTGACACATCATTATGCCAAAAAATGGGTATAACATTTTCCCCCAAGTCAGTTTTCAGGATTTGCAAAATTCTGACATAGTCATGTGAATAACTGCCCTGTTCTTTTTTGGTTATACATGCAAGTGAAATTTAACGCGAATAGTTTTTCCTTTTTAATTTTCTGTTGGATTTATATAGGTGTAGCTGCACGAATAGGCAGCTTCTAATTTCCTTCCTTAGTTACGCGAACAGATGGATTTTTACCTCCTTCCTTAGCTACACAAATAGATGTCCTTTGAGTTTTTTCCTTCACAGATAGGTGAACAGACTCTTTTGCCTTAATGGTCAAGCGAACAGACTCTTATTCATGAGATTATGGTCTGTTCCCATCTCATTTTTATAGTAGGGTGAATAGAACTCTTGATGAGGACACCAAGACTAAAGATCCAAGTCAAGTTCCAGTTGGTCCGGTGACGAGGGAGCGAGCCAAGAGATTCAAAGAAGAACTTAACAACCTAGTCCACAGAGTCCTAAAAACAGGAGGAGACCGTGGTCAACACTGAAGGAGAACAAAGACTTGTACTGCTCATCAAAGTAGACTTAATTTAGGAGCTTGATCAATATTTAGCTTCTTGTAATGAGTCTTATTGGATTTTGGCATCTTGTATTTTTATTTTAATCAGTCACTTAATCACGTTTTATTTAGTCTTTTTTTTTTTTGTGAAAGTCAAACATTTGACTTGTGAGAGTCCAAGAGTCTTTCTATTTGTGATTGTTAGGGTTTTCATTAGGAAGACAAAGGGGCTTTTCTTTCGTGTAATTTCGGCCATATTAGGGCTTGTAAACGTTTGGGAAATTCAGATTTTGATGAAATGAAAATTGAGAGGTTTTCTTCTTGAGTTCTTGAAGAGACTATTCGAACTTATCAAGGGTATTCCTTGTGGCGTTCAATCTGACTTATCAAACGAATTCCCATCACCGTTTGTGGCGTCTTCCTTATACCAAGGTTCGTGCTTGGCTAAGCATTGGGTCACGGTTCATCATTCCAGATTCGTGTGTTCTTGGTGGCTGCCATATTTGGTGTCGGGTTTCACCACAATCGTTGGTGTGGTTCGTATCAACTCTATTTTGAAAAAAAAAATGTAGAAAATCTCTTCTTGGGATCTCTCTTATACCATATGTGCCCCCCAAGTGATTGAGGGATCATTGTCCTTGATCACTTGTTACGTCGTGCTTAGGTACTTATAAATGTTATGCTAGTTTATAGTAAGGCACGATTAGCTAGCAAAATTCTTTATCAAGGCCTTAGGCTAACAAAATCACTTTTCTCGCATCATGTATATAGACATATGAGAATATGCTATGACATGCGAACATGTTTCGTACTGGTACATGTTCTTGTACTTCCGAGGTTTTGTTCGCCCAATGTAGAAGCATAGTATTTCTAGATTGCCTTTCATGGTTTCCAAGCTCTTCTTTTCCTGTTCGTTTTTGTGACATTAAAATGGGAGAACAGGTTGAAAAAGAGTTATTTCTTTATGAAGACCCATGGGTGAGTAGGCTTCTATTTGTAGGAACAGAATTGAAGGTTACTCCTCCAACTAGTCGGCGATCAATTTTGAAGTTTTCCTCTTTTTTGATAGTGATCATATTGTGAGGTTATCTTCTTACTAACAACGAGCATAATTCAAAGTTATCCTCAATCACAGCTCAAGGTTGTCTTCTTTTCTGAGGGTGCTTCCGACTTGATTTTATCTTCTCGATTCAAGCCGGGTTCTGCTAGGTTTAAGATTTTGCTTAAGAACTTACTATTAGTATTCAAGTCCTGTACCTTGTTAGGACCAAGTTTTTATTGCTTAATAGCCTACCTATTATCATTTAAACCTCGTACCTAGTTAGGACCAGTGCTTTATAGCTTACCTATTATTATTCAAGCCTTGTATCTGGTTAGGACCAGGATTTTATAGCATTAATTTTTTCATGTTAGTTTCTTAAGTTTCATTTGGAATCATATGATAAGCCGAGTTATTATACTAGCTTGGTTTTCATTTCTAAATTTCACTTTTATACTAACTTGAATTTTTCAAAGCTTGATTGCGTTATGTAATGCCCCAACTTACCGAGGGTTACTTACTGGTATAAAATACTTACTTTAAACCAAAAGACCATAAGTTTACTTTATTTGATTTAATATAAAGTAAAATACCATTCAAACATTGTTATTCAAAAGAAAATGGAGACTGATAAAAACATAACATAAGACATCTAGTGGTTTGACCCATAGTCACATTGTCCCTAACATGTACACACGCTACCGCAGCTCCCCAACTCATTGCTTGCCTTTATCTTTACCTACATATAGAGTACCCGTGAGCCAAGGCCCAGCAAGAAGAGATATATAGGACACATCCCTCAAGCCCAAAACATAACCAATTCATAATCACATCAAAGTCAACACAATCATAAGTGCATAATATCATAATCATAGAGTACGTCATCATACTTATAATGCATAGTTCAATGTATAACAATAAGACATTAGAATCATACCATAATACAACAATACTTCCCTTGCGATAACCCCTTGAGTTCGTACACCCAAGTTAATCAACAAGTGTTCTCAAGCATGTAATAATAGTATTGTCCTCTTTGACATTCTCTTGAGTCAATCTACCCAACGAAATCCACCTACACTCACAGACTTATTCAAGTAGTCTATACATGCATATATCATCATATGCATCAAGACATAATCACAATTATGCTCATAACAATCCATACATATATAACAAACATGTATCAAGACCAATCCAATGCATACTAAGTATAATCTCTATATATAGGTGTCCACTCTTCTTACTTGAATTCCAACAATTTAGTTGATAAAATGACCCAAGTGTGATTCCGTTCAAGCGTGTCTAGCCAAACCTAAACAAACCGAATGAAATCGATTAACACCAAGTATAGTTCAGAATTCCGACTCCAAAATATTTACATAAAAACTTGGCTTAGGTTCTAATACTATAGATATTTTCACAAGCTTTCCAACCATATAAAGAACGTCCAAATCTGACATCGGGGTCAAAAGTTATGGTCAAAATACGAAACTCAAAAATTGTGACTAACGAAAAGCTATTTTGAGTCGTGACGCCCTTCCAAAGGGCCATGGTGCTACCGAAGTCAAAGAGAATTTTAGAGCCTCAATGAGATGCATTTGCGCCGCGGCACCACTGCGAAAAAACCCAGAAATTATGAGTTTTTCCTGCGATTTCTCAGCTCCCAACTCAACCCAAACCAATTCTAACCCACAAAAAGTATTGTTTTCAACCCCAAAGAAATTATATAGCACTACATACGTCATCTAGGTAGCATCTCATTTAAGAATTGAATTGAAATTCTAGGGTTCTAAAACAAATTTTTCCCCAATTCTAAAATCCAAACAAATTAATGGTTTTCTGTTTAAATCTAAATCTCAAATACATTATTAAACATGTTTATATCATTAATATACTCATCTAAACAACCTAGGATCATCAATTTACTAATCTTAAGAAAAACCCCCCAAATTCTCATCAAGAACACAAAGTAGAAATTCTCTTACCTTTCTCTAAAATTCGAATCCTAGATGATGGTGATGCAACAAGCAGCTGTCTAATCCTCTAAGAATCTTAAAATTCTCTTAGAAAATAGAAGAATCAAGAGCTTGGATAGAGAGAGTCCTAGAGAGAATAAGAAGAGGAGAAGAAGAAAATATGCTGAAAGTGAAAGGGGAAAGCTAATGGTCATCTTTTCTATCCATTCACCAAATGATTGAAATGTCCCTCCCATCTATTTATCCACTTAGTCATCATCAAGGGTAATTTGGTAATCATAAAACTATTACTAATTACCTCAAATAATAATTCATACTCGAAGTTGAATATTTCCCTTTGTGACATTCCGCTATTATTGCTCGAAAATCAATAACATTCATAAACATATAAATCACATAAATATACCCTTAGTGAGTCAATTTACAAATATGCTCATTCTCACAATAAACGAGTCTTAAACACATATAATTCATAAAACATACATATTTGAAATCATATAGTTCGCATAATGACCATCATACCCTTGGTGAATCCAAATTACCAAAATGACCTGTCCTTTAGAAAGCGAATATTACACATTATTTAAACTTCTGAGCACATCTACTTATTTTGTTAATTCTCAAAATAATTTGGCATACTTATTTGAACATATAAGTATGATGAGCTTATATTTTCTCCCAACTAATACTCCTTTATTCATAAAAGCATGGTAGGTTTAAAATATTACTTAAAATTTTGTTGCACAAAAAAAATGTAATATTGTGCCTTTTGATACTCGGTTATCTCCACACTTCAATTTGTAATATTGTGCCTTTTGATACTTGGTTATCTCCCAACTCATACTCCTTTATTCATAGAAGCATGTGTAGATTTTCTTTGAGCTCGTGGTATGGTTATATCCAACACCTATATGCCCCCCAGGTAATGAAGTTATAAATCTTGGGCTATTTTTAGCTTGGGTTCTGTAATGCCCTGACTAATTCTAGACCCCGGACCATTATCATATATCTACTAACAACATATATCATAAATCATAAACATAAGACTATATCATAAACATATGACTATAAAAACGTATATCATATAGGACTACAATATTAATGGCCATTAACTCATTAACATGGTATGTGATAAAACCATCTAGGTCCTTTGTCTACTAATCGAGGTAGGTTAGATCACAACGATAGTATATGATAACTCATCTAGGTCCTCTGTCTACTAATCAAGGTAGGGGAAATCATAACTCTAAACCATGAAAATGATAAAAAAATCTTGGGGCTTGCTATCAAAGCAAGCCATATGCCCAAGCGACTACAACATAAATTCTTGGGACTTGCTATCTAAGCAAGTCATATGCCCAAGTGACTACAAAACTTGCACATATACATATCATAGCATAAAACATATCATAACATAAACATATAAACACATATAATATAACCTATTTTCCTTACCAAAAACTTGGATATGGAGACGAGAACGGGATTTGGAACACTCCTAAAACCAACAGTAAGAATCGTGAGCTTCTAAAGAAAAAGAGATGAAAAAGAGAACTAATGTAATGACCCAAAATCCCTAATAAGGTTTATGACCTTGATTAGGAGGCCAGGAGGGCCATAATTGATTTATTATGTCATTAAAAGATTGTATGCATGTTTATGTGAATTATATTATTATATGATGATAAATTCATGCATATGGGTCCACATTTTATTATAAGGACATTTTGGTAATTTGGTCCGTTGAGGGAAAAATTGTGTATTTTGGTGCATGTTTGTGATTAATTGATAAGGCCACATTACAATGTGGATTTGTTTGAGCCATTCGGCATGAGACGATCTAAGAATGCAAGTTATCGGTCTGGTCATAACGGGGTTGGTTTCGGGGCTAGGGGTGAGTATCGGGGTAATTTGGTGATTAGAACATTGCCGGGAATTAAAGGGTAATGGGATGTGACTTATTGGCATTTGAGAATATTGAGAATAATGGGAATTGGAAGGTGTTAATTATAATTAACGAAATAGGCGGGAAATGACGGTTTCGCCCTTGGTGGCTGTTAAGGCTTTTATTTAGACTCGAGGACATTTAGGTCTTTTCACCTTAAAGGATATGTTTCAGCCATTAAAGCTTAGAAGGCTGTAGAAAAAACATAGCACCTCCTCTTTCTTCTCCCGTACACCATTTCCTCTCCATTTCTCTCTGAATTTTGGAGCTCTTTTTAAGGAACCAAGCTAAGGAACCAAGCCCTGAGGGTTTTGGGTTATGCTCTACCATTGAAGAGGATGCTAAGCTGAGATTGAGGTGAGTTTTTAGCCATAGAATCTCTTGTTCTTGCTCTATTTTCATTGGAGTTTCAGTTTGGTTTTTGAGTTAGAACTTTTGATTATAGAATTGAGTAATTGGTGTGGTTTTTGGTGGTTCAAAGTTTGGTCTTTGTTGTGAGAATGTTGATTGAGTTGTGGGGATGCTTGGTTTGGATTTAGAGATGTTTGAGTAAGTTTTTAAAGGATTAAAAGAGGGAAAAAACGAGGTTTTGATGGGAGAAAACAGGGGTTTTTCGCTGCTGGGAGGCAATGTCGCGGTGCTTGGGAGGCAATGCCGCGGCATTGGGTGCAGGAGCTTGAGGCTGGCACCTCTGTTTGGGAGGTGGACCGCGGCATGGTGGAAGTAGGGCCGCAGCCCTTAAGAGCTTTTTGGCAAAAAAAATGTGTTTTTGGCATGGGAACTCAAATCTTAAGCCTCGGGATCGTTCCTACTACCCGGTTTAGTGGGATTTGATGTCTCGGAGGCTAGGTCGTGGTCCGGGAACCTTTATTGTTGATTATATTGATGGCATCCCATATTTGGTTATGACTAGGTGACGGCTAAGGGATCAAAGGATTGATCGTTCTCAAGGGTCGTTCAATTGCTATATCTCACTCGAACTAATGGTAAGAAAACTGCTCCCTGTATAGGACATGCATGGTTATTATTGAGGCATGTCGAGTGTTTAAATGTGATGCATGTGATGCACGAGAAACATGTCGATAGGGCATGCCATGAATGTTAAATATGAGATTGATCAGAGCTTGAGACTCTGTGTTTATGAATGATCTTGATTATGCAAGCAATTGTTAAGTAAGCATGATGAATGCCCTGTACTTGGATATTTGACATATGGTATATGCCTGGTAGCATTGCTTACTTGTGTGTGGCACTGACTCACTAGTCAGAATCGGCAATGGTGTCAGATCCATTTGTGAAGCTGTGACTTACTAGTCAAGTTCACAACGGGTTGAACACTGGTCGTGTTTTACTGACCAAAGAGTCAGAAATGGCATAAGCGTCATGAACGCAGAGCCTATAAAATATTAGATCTAATCAATATCAACGTTGAATGACTCTAGGAGCATTAATCCTGGACCGACCCGAAGGTCGATGAAAATTATAAGCGCTTGTCTAGTCTAAGACTAGTTACTCAGAGCCAGGGCCAAATGCCTAGGTGACTGTTTTGTCACATGGCTAAGGGAGCAGAATCCCATGTTAGTGACCCTGTGGTCACTCGATAGGTTTATGTTGGTGACTATTTCATCAAATACCTATCCTGTTTAAGCTAGTGAAAGGATCACTTATCTACTCGGTAGGTTTATGCTGGTGACTATTTCACCAGATACCTATCTTGTTAAAACTAGTAAAAGGATCACTTATTTATGAAGGGAACAGAACCCACCTTAGTGACTTTTACAACTGTCACTCTTCTATTTAGGGCTATAAGCCCAACATGGTTACCAGAACCACCAGTGTTAAATCACTTATCTGATTTGGATTGACTTGATAGTCGTCCACTCAGGAGGGCAAGATTCCTTATCCTGGATACCCATCATTACGTGAACTTATTTGCTGCTTGAATATGGTTATATTTACTAGGCATGCGCCTTATGATCTGATGACATGTTATTACTAATCATGAGCATATTGAGTTTTCTAGCTGGGCTTCGACTCACGGGTGTTATGTGGTGCAGGTAAAGGCAAAAGAAAGCTGGACCATCCTTGAGTTGGAGAGCTTAGGTGATGGTGTGTACATATGCGGCTGCTTGACCGCCACGGCCGAGGGTTGAAAGAGCAACTAGGGTTAAACCCTATTTTGCCGCTTAGATCGGCTGGTTGTAAATATTTTCTTGTAATAGACCTTTAAATTATATTTTTGGGATCCCAATGTATACAGTAAACATTCTAATGAAATGTTATATCTTAACTGAAATTTTTAATCCCTAAACCGCTAATCATACTTAGTTACACAATTTTGGCCAAATGACTCGATTAGCGAGTTTAGCACTATTTATAAGGCACATCGTAACGATCCCTAGAGTTTAGGGCATTACAACTTGGTATCAGAGTGAGCCAAGGTTTATGGTTCCTGAACACAAGCTGGGCATGTACACTCGTCACTGAAGATCTCAAGATGGGTGACCTCCTAGGAAGTTTTCCCAGGAAGCGTGCGAGTGAGGACAAAGCACACTGGAAAGACTCGTGTTGGTTTGTAGGGCAAGTCGTCATTCCAAAAAGCAGCCATAGTGACGTGGGGTGTTACAACTAAACCATCCAAGAAGAAACTTACCGAAAACCTTAAGTTTCAAGAAACTTAAACACCTAACCAAGAATCATAAACAAGAGTTTGGATCTGAAAGAAAATAAAAGAAAACTAAAGAACCATGAAGAATTGAACTTAAGGATAGGAATACCTTGAATAAACTTATGACTTGATCTACACCTCGATACCGAAATAACACTATATCTTACTTCCCAAGTGTTTAGAAAGGCTTAGATTGGAAAAGCTTTTATCCTGAAACCCATGTGTTTCTCTCTATAGTAATCTTAGCAGCTTGGAGGTTCTGAAGAATGCTTGAAGAATGAAGGAAATGGCTAGTACTAGGTCCTATTTATAGAGTTCAAGGAGTGAAACTAACCCCTTTTAATTTGAATAAATAAATGAATATAAAATGAAAAAGATTTGAATTTTTGTTCTATAGATGCCCAGAACTCAGTCAAAATTGTTCAAAGGCAGGTCCAAGTGGTTAAGGCTGTTTTTAAATTTAAAAACCTCAATCTTCAAAAAATCACTCCCAGGGGCGATATATCGCCTACCCTGGGTGATATATCGCCTAGACCTATATCCTGAGCCTCGTTCATTTGTTCATGCGAAGTCGACATGTTTTCTGTATCTCCCGTAGGCGATATATCGTCCCCTATAGCTGCGATATATCGGCATACGTTGATATATCAAACATATATGTGCACTTTTTCAGCATATTTTGAATTGATTAAACAGCTTTGACCGAGTCAAAACGTGATCTTAATAGCTGCTGGAAGGTTCTAGAGCTTCTAGATCTTTCTTTTAATTAATCTATTCATCAATAATACTTAAATCCTTAATAAACATGATTATGACAAGTGTCATGCTCTTATTAATTCTATCTAAACCTTAGGTTATAATAAATAATATTTCTAGGACAAGCAATATTAATCAAACCTTATGTTTCTAAACTATAGGTTAAACTTATAAAATCAATAATTGTTGCTATGAGTTTCCAACTAAGTCCCAGCTTGAATCAAAATCCACGGAAACTAACATACTACAAACTACTACTAACTACTAATACTATCTAGCTAAGTAAAAATTATGGGACACTACAGGTTCAAGCTGGTTTTATAATGAAGAATTCAAAGTTGTGTGCGAACAGTTAGTGTTCTAATCTACTCGTGTGCAAACAGTTAGTGTGCCTTTTGATACTTGGTTATCTCCCAACTCATACTCCGTGCTTTCTTTATGTAGATGTGCGAATAGGTAAAAATGTGTTCCAATTTACTTACGTGCTCACAATTATGTTCTATTCATTTTTTACAAGGAAACATAGGAATGCACTATAAACGAACATGCTCCTTCGATTCTTTGGACGAGCCTAACTTGTTGAACGATGGGACCTATTCGTTCCATGTGAACATAAGAGATAACAACCATGCTTTTCCATCATATTACAATTCTTCGATCTTTGCTTGGATGTCTAATGCAAGTCAGTTAGGAGATTACTAGTTCAAATCAGCTCGAATGAAAGGAACAAGTCAGTTTGAAGATGACTCATTCAAGTCAGCTTGAGCATGAACTCCGTTTATGGCTCAAATGACTCGTGCAGCGTGATAACCAACTCGATTATGGATGTCGGATATTTCTCGGACGACTTGTGTAGGGAGGTGAGCAACTAAAATGACACATATGGGTCAACTCGACCCATATAGGTCAAGAAGATATAATAAAATAAATAACACTATATTTTATAGTGGTTCGACCCCAAAAAGATGACCTATGTAATGTCCCAAATTCCCTAATGCTGCTTAATGCCTGGATTAGGGGGCCAGGAGGGCCATAATTGGTTTAATATGTGATTATATGCTTGATTATGTGAGTTATATTATTAGATGATGGTATTTGCATGCATGTAGGTCATTTCTTATTAGAAGGACATTTTCGTAATTTTGGCCCGGTGATGGCATATTTGTATATTTATGTGCATGTATGTGATATATGGGTGAGATCACATTATTATGTGATTATGTTTGAGCTATTCGGCATGAGACGATCCTAGGAAGCAAGTGACTAATTTAGTCATAATAGGGTTAATTACTGGGCTCGGGGTGAGCTTAGGGGTAATTTGGTGCTTAGTACATTGCCAGGAATGAGCGGCTAATGAGAAATGATTTAATAATTAATTGAGGATATTGGGTGTAGCGGGAATTGGAGGACATTAATTATGATTAATGAGGTATGTGGAAATGACAACTTTGTCCTTGGGTGGGTTTGAGGGTTTTAATGGACCTAGGGGCATTTTGGTCATTTTAGGCCATTAGATATACTCAGCCAAGTAGGTTGAAGAAGGAACCAAGGCAGAAAAACAGGGGTTTTCTTCTTCTCTCTCTCGATCATTTACCCTCTCTCTCTCTATTTCGTTTTGAGGCAAAAGCTAGAGGATTAAAGCTTGAGAACTTGATACTTGAGAGTTTAGGATTTAATTGCAACAACTGAAGGTGTTAACTCAGTGTTGAGGTAAGGATTTTTAGCTTAACCATTTAGTTTTACGCTGTTTATAAGTTTGATAATTTGATTATGGAGTTAAGTATTTGATGGTGTTTTAGGTGTTATCAAGCTTGGGTTTTGCTGTTAGACTAGTGATAATGTTGTATTAATGATTGGTTTTGATATTGGGATTATTGGGTTGTGTTTTTGGCTGAGTTGGGTTGAAGAAAATGTAGGGGAGCTGGGTTCGCGGGGTCAAGTCGCAACCTATTTCATGGGGGCCACGACTTGAGTGAACCCTAGAGCCTTCATTGGGCTCTTTCTGGCAGGCGCGCCACGACCTTCAAGGGCACGTCGCGGCCTGCCCCTGGCACCCAGATAAGGGGCCTTTCTATCTGGGAGGCGCGTCGCGGCCCTTGGAAGCAGGTTGCAGCCCGCCTGTCTCTTTTGGGCCAGGCATGGTTTTAGTTAGTTTTGAGCGCGGGTTTTCGAACCTTAAGGCTCATAATTGAATCTACTAACCGTTTTAGTAGGATTTGAGGTCCCGAGGGCTAGGACTTGGTCTGGGAATCTATTATTACTCATTTTATTGATGGGATTTCATATTTGGTTATGATTAGGTGACTGCTAAGGGACTAAGATCAGGATCATTCTCAAGGGTCGTTCTTAACTTATTTTACGCTCGAGCTTGAGGTAAGAAAACTGCACCCATTATGTGACATGCATGACTAGGGCTTGGCACGAATACTGAATATAGTTTTGATTGGGCATTTTCCTTTATAAATGAACATAAATATGATTGTGCTTGTGATTATTAATGAAGCATGTTGAGTGCTCTATATTTATGGATATCTGTTGTATTATGAATGTTGGGTTGCATTGTTTTCTTGTGAATGGCACTGACTTATTAGTCAGAAACGACAATGGTGTTAAGTGCTGGTCGTGAAGCTCTGACTTACCAGTCAAGAGTCGTATGGAATTGACTTGTGAGTCACGAGCGAAAATAGTGTATTGAACTCTGGTTGATATGATTAGATCTAATCAACTGGAGCATTACATGCTAGTCTAACCTAATGGTTGAAGAAAACTAAGTGCTTGGCTAGTTTATGACTAGTTACTCAGAACTAGGGTTAAAAGGCTCAGGTGACTTTATGGTCACATGGCTTAGGGCGCAGGACCCTAGGTTGACTTAATAATCATTTATTTAGGGTCCAGAACCCGAGACTGACTTAACAGTCATTGACCCAGGGTGCAGGACCCCAGAATGACTTAACAGTCATCATCTGATTAGGGCTGCAAGCCCCAGAACAATTTCATGATTATCTATTAATACTTGTATATATGTATTAATAAGTTTTCTCGCTGAGCCTTGGCTCACGGGTGCTATGTGGTGTAGGTAAAGGGAAAGAAAAGCTTACCCAACCTTGACTGGAGAGCTTAGGTGACGACGCGTGCATATGCGGCCGATTGACCAGCACGACCAAGGTGTTTATCAGGGGAACTAGAGTTTAACCTTATTTTTGCTGCATAGGTTGGCGAATTGTAACTTTTGAACTGTAATGAACATTTTGGTATGTAAATAAATTTGTAAACACTTTTATGGGATCCCATGTACAGTTTAGCATTTTTAATAAAATATATCCAATCCTTTTGACCGAAATTTTAACCCTGCCCCATTAATAACACTTGGATGCACGCTTATGGCCTAATGACTCGTTTAGCAAGTTAAACACTATTTAAAGTACACAGTGTGACGATCTTGGCTAACCAAGGAGTTACAATCTATATCCACTTAGAGCACTCACATTGGATGAGCTAAAATATGTTATTCTTTATAATATAGAGAAAAAATAGTTAAGTAGCCTTCTATTGGATGATGTAAAGTTATATTTTTTTACCTAAATGAATAGTATTTCTTTATATGTAGTGAAATACTATTCATCAAGCTATAAATATTTTATTATTTTTTTTATAAACTTTTGTATATATATGAGTGTGATACTATTATGTTTAATTATTTTATTTCTTAAAATGAATAAAATATTTTTAAAAATATAATATATAAATAATGTAAAGAAGCAGATGTATGATATAATGTAAAAGTTTTGAGGTAAATTATAAAAATGTATGTTTTTGTGATATATTTTATAATACACTTTCTTTATAATATTTAGCTAAAACTCATAAAAACATCTTCCATCAGCTCTTTTATACATATATTTATAATAGCTATGCACAAACTCCAATTAATCCATATCTACATTTACATAACATTTACATATCCTTTATATAATATTTTAATAATTTTTTTATAACTTTTCTCTCTCTATTTAGTATATATTTATTTATTTTCTTTTTCTTTTTTAATTATTTTATTTTATTTTAAGTAATAAAATATGTTTAAAGATATAATATTTAAATGATGTAAAGAAATATATAGAGAAGCTGATATATGGTATAATGTAAAACTTAGAGGTAAAATAGATAAATGTGTGTTTTGATGAGGTATTTTAAAGAATAGAGTAGAGCACCTAATGGGAGTGCTCTTAGTACCTTTTAGTGATATTTAAGCTGAAAGAACCATAGATTTCGGCGAACGTACGTTGCTGGTTGTTCTACAGACCTCCTTCGCTTTTTCATTACATAAGGACTGTTTATACTAGAATGGAGTTTTAGCTTTATGAATTGCCTCCTTCATTTCTATGCCATCTCCTCTTATTTATAGTGAGGAGTTTAGGGTTATATTTAAATCATGGGCCTAAGCTATTGGGTTTGGCCCGTAAATAATACATCAACATTATAATAACACAAATATAATTGTATTTTGATAAAAGGTAACTTTGTCATCCATTGCTTTCTTGAACGACCATGCTTAAAATAGCTTAGAGACACGAACACATGTCTCTCCTAGCGAATTGCCACCTTCTTGAACGAACAGGAGTTGAAAAATATGGCTAGGTGACCAGACCCCTTCAGTTAGCATTTAGTAGTTTTCTTTGGGTTTTGTGAGAACAAGAATGAAATTACTCAAGGCTCTGGGATCAAGCATCTCTGTTAGCATCCTACAGGCACTCATGAATGAACAAGAACAAGAGTGTATTACCAAGCGACCAG
This sequence comes from Humulus lupulus, assembly GCF_963169125.1. Classification (NCBI taxonomy): domain Eukaryota; kingdom Viridiplantae; phylum Streptophyta; class Magnoliopsida; order Rosales; family Cannabaceae; genus Humulus; species Humulus lupulus. The sequence goes on along the minus strand of NC_084802.1, from coordinate 159,249,309 downwards.
AATCTTTCTGTTAGTGTGTGATAGCTTGCCTTGTGCGAACAAAGGTTAAAGAACTTGCCTTGTGCGAATAGAGGTAGAAGAACTTTTCTGTTTGTACATGATGGCTTGATATAAGCGAACAGGCACACTATACTTGCCTGTCAGTGCATGCATGCCATGCTTGTGAGAAAAAGCATGCAATAAGTTATGTTCATCTTTCGTTTGAAGGAAATTACAAGCAGGTCCGAGATCATTAATATTGCTATTCTTTGACACATCATCATGCCAAAAATATGGGTACAACAAAACTACTCCGTAGTTAGAAACATGATGATACACATAATCATAATTTAAAAATAAAGGAGTTTTAGAAAAAAGAAGAAAAATTAGATTGGTTGTAGAAAAGAATGATGTCTTATCTTCTATTCTACAATTATGAACTCAGTCTTAAACCCTCTTATAGTCTCCCTGAAATTAAAATAAAAAATTAAAATTAAAGGCTAAAAATTCACATCAGGCCACGACCATAGGTGGCAATTTGCAAAACCACGCATTTAGGCCGCAACCATAGTGCCTGGAAAATCCCTAGCCTGTAGCCTAGACTATGTCCGTTGCAGTCTCCCGCAATGATTTTCACTTTTTTCCATTTTTCTTCAATTTTGAGGTAGCCGCCTCAATTTCTTTCGCTACTGCCTTGATTCTCGGGTTTAGGAATTTCTGAAATACTTCAAACTCTTTATAAACTTCATTTTCTTGAGTCTTCTTGTATCCCATCATTATTAAGCCACAAATTGCACAAAATTTGTCAATTAACTCTCATAAAATGTATTGTGGCCTAAAAATCAAAGACTCATAATATAAAATTAAAAACACATAAAACACTAAGAATCAACAATGTCTATATGAGAAAGATCCAAAAATATATAATCGAAAATGCCCTTAGGTCACCATGTCGGTTGTCGAGTTGGAGGCATTGTTAAGGAGCTCTGACACCATGCCCATGTCTACAAGCTTGGAGGATGAGCCTTGAAGAGTAGAGGAAGGAGTAGGAAACCCCCTGGTTGGGGGAGCAATTGTTTCCTTTGTTGCATGGGCAGTCCCCTGGGATTTTTGTTTTCTGGCTGGGGAGGCCCTACTAGAGCCTCCCACATCCTCCTTTGGTGTTCACTTTGACCCAGCAGCAACACCCCCGGAGGCGTACATGTCAAAAGCCTCAGACATGTCTACATAGAAACAACAAGTTAGTACATGATAAATAACACAATAAAGACTAAAAAAATAAGTTCGCTAGTAGTAATTCCTGAACTACATATGTTGGTCGCTACATTATCTAAGCTACTCCTACTGCTAACATAAGAGTCATCTTCCTTAAGAAACTCTAAGTTGAAGTTAGTCTGTGAAGGAATAAAGTTTCCATCCCTACCGAATAGGTCGGTAGGACTGGGAAGTAGTTTGAATAGAGTGTTGGAAAAACTAATACGATTCTCATATTTCAAGGAAGAATACTCCTCGCAAATAGGTCTCTCCGGTGGCACCTTTTGCTTGCCTCTCCTATGAGTAGGAGGAGCAGAGACTGGTTGCTTGTTCTCACCAGGCACCCTGATGTTTACTCCTATCGTACGTGGCCTAGGTGTTTGGGAGACGTCTTGAGGCTGTTTGGCGGGAGTTTGGTCATTGGTGCCTTCCTCAGTGGCACTTTCAATGGCCAAATCCTTTGCAACCTGATGAGGTTGAAAAATACTGACTAGTCGAAGATTCGCCACAATAACCAAGTACTTGGAACTCTTCCCCACTTCTGTCAAGCTGGCAAGAATGTAATCTCGATCATGCATTGCCCTGGTAGAAACTTTTTAGTGCCATGGACCTAAGACACCGAGGATAAGATGAAGTGCAAAGAATAAATAAACAGAAAAAGATAGACCAGGCATGAGGACCAGGATAGCAAAGATTTACCTACCAAGGTGAAGGACAAATTATCTATAACGACCCAAAAATACTGACACTAATTTTGCAGAAATTAAACCATCTATACCATTAAAATGTCTGAAAAATCTATATAAAAAAACTTTTAAACGTAATGTGTGCACACACTAAAAATATTTACATTAAAGCTTAAAAACATTGTAGCAACCAAAATAGTTTAATCATAATTAAAATGTTCATTTCAAAAGATGCAGACTCCCCAAAGGTTGGGCCACATGAACACTTTCGCAAGCAGACCCGGGCGCTCATTGTCCCAGCTCTTATGTGTCCTTACCTACAACATGAACAACTAGATAAGCGATAACACTTAGTAAAAGAAATTTGACCAAACAGAGCAGAATAAAATAACAGGAACCAATTACCAAGTAATTGTCTGCAGAACAGATAACTTACACACTTAGTGTAACAACCCAAATTCCCTAATGTGGCTCAGAGCCTAGATTAAGGGGCCAGGAGGGCCATAATTGATTTATTATGCCATTATGTGATTAAATACATGATTCTATGATGATAATTGCATGCATGTGGGTCCACTTTTCATTGTGAGGGCATTTTGGTAATTTGGCCCATTGAGGGCATATTTGTATATTTTCATGCATGTTAGTGAGGTATGGATGAGGCCACATTATTATGTGGATATGTTCGAGCTATTCGGCATGAGGCGGTCCTTGAATGCAAGTTAGTGGTTTTGTCATAACAGGGTCAATTATTGGGATATTGGATAATCAAAATGATTGTTTGATGATATATTGGGAGTTAGTGAGATCAGGAAGAAATTCTGGGAATTTTGGCTATTTGACCCCTGGGAGGCAGTTTTGGGACCCCAAACATTAGGATTTACTTGAGGTTACTTAAGCTTCAAGTAACCTGTCAGAAGGAAAATACGTTTAAACACTTTTTCTCTTTCTCCCGTTATCCCTTTTTACTGTTCGAGGAGCTAGGCCAGACATGTGGTGGACTCCAGGCGGCTGGGCCTCCTCTTCAATTGGGCCAGCTGCTAAGAACAAAACAACTAAATACTCCTTTAAAATGCCATTTTTAACTTAATTCTTTTCTCTTTTCCTTTTCTATTAATTTTCTTTTATTAATGTCACAATGCACCATAATTTATACAAATTAAATTAAAATTAATATTTTCCATTAAAGAAATATATCAAAATAATTTTAAGGAAATATTAATTAAAACTTAATTTAACTTATGCTTTAAGCTTAGTAAAATGTCATTTTTAAGTACTAATCACAACCCCCAACCCGCTTATTGCTAGTCCCTAGCAATTCAAGCGAAAAAGAAAATTGTCAAGTTGAATAATCAAGTCAAACCAAGCAAAATCATCTAAGCATTTTCAAATTATCCGCTAGAAGTCAGAAATTACTATCTAAGCTACTATAGTTGCAATTTCAGAGTTGTGTGTGTGTGCACCAAACCATATTCTTTTTAGCACAAGTCATAACACAAATAGTATCGAGAAATCTCAAAAGTATAAAGATCTCAACTCCAAATTCCTCACAGGTATTGAAAGTAATTGTATGGGTAGGATTACACTCTTGGAGTTGGAAATGTAATAGTTTACGCTCAAATGAGAAAAGATAAACTTTTTAGGACAAGCAATTTGAGCAAGTATTGATCACAAGATAGGCAAATCAACTTATTGGAATTCAAATGATAAACAACCTTTGGGATTTACATGAGAAAACTCCAAGAACTAAATGACAACTAACTAGAAATGATAAATAAGAAAATGAACTATAATGATAATAAATTTTTTTTGAAAACAATTACACAAAATAATAGTAATAGAAATATATATATATACATATATTTTTTTTTCAACAACTACAAAATAATAGAAGGAAGTGTTGCTCTTGTTCTCTTTTTTCATTTTTTTTCATTTATCTATTATTTTTTTTTCTTTTTCTTTTGTTTTCTTTTTTTTTTAATTTATTTTTTTTCATTATTTTTTTTATAAGAGACAACACAAAAATAAAAAGGAAATTACAAATACAATACAATAAATAGAACACAAATTTATTATAAAGACTTACCTTAAATGATAAACATCCGTCTAGTAAATGTCATGTTTTAAATTCCAAAGATGTGACTTTACCAACTCAATTGATCAATAAAAGTTCAAAAAGTTGTTTTCTCAACTCTCACAACTCACCAAGAAATGAAAAACTTTAAACTTGAATTTCTCTCAACTATTTGTGTTAACAACCAATTTATCACATGTTTGGAAAGTGCACAAAAGAACTCTGAAAATCACTTCTTAATAGTTATACATAGTAAAAACTGATTCAAACCGACAAGTTATACCCATGCTTGGATAATTTTGAGAAAATTTGACTTAAAAATTCAACAAGACAATTATGTTTTCCATATGAATGCTAATGACGTAACAATAAGATTTTCCAAATAAAAGCCAATGCATGCTCACCACCCCCAACCAAAAATCAGACAGTTTCCTCAATGTCAAAATGAATAACCAATGAAAATGGTAAGGAAAGAGAACGCCTGGATGATGACCATGACAAAAATAAAAGAAAGACAAAAAAATAAAAATAAAAATAAAAAGAACAACAACAAACCATTCAAAACTTCAGAGTGTATAAATTGGGTCCTTAAGAAGGACCTCTTCAACATGACTCACACTCTCAATGTAATGTTTTAGTCTTTGGCCATTGACTCGAAAAATTCTCCCATCGGTTGGGTCTGCGACCTTAACAGAGCCGTTGGGAAATACTTGTTTCACGACAAATGGGCCAGTCCATCGCGATCGTAGTTTACCGGGGTGCAAGTGTAAGCGAGAATCATACAAATGCACTTTCTGATTTGGCTCAAAGTGTTTTCGCAGGATTTTTTTATCGTGAGAGATTTTCAATTTTTCCTTATAAATCCTGGAATTGTCATACGCATCGTTTCTCAACTCCTCAATTTCAGACAACTGGAGTTTGCGATTGATACCTGCGGCATTCAGATCAAAGTTTAGGGCTTTGATAGCCCAATACGCTTTATGCTCGAGCTAGACAGGTAAATGACAGGCTTTTCCAAAGACAAGCCGATAGGGAGACATCCCAAGAGGGGATTTGAAAGCAATGCGGTATGCCCAAAGAGCGTCTAGAAGACGTGTAGACCAATCTTTGTGGTCAGGATTTACCGTCTTTTCCAGAATGTGTTTTATCTCCCTATTGGCTAACTCAGCTTGACCATTAGTCTGTGGATGATAGGCATTTGCAACTTTATGAAGTACACCGTACTTGCGCATAAGAGCCTCAAAGGATTTGTTGCAAAAATGAGTGCCTTGATCACTGATGATAGCGCGAGGGGGTACCGAACCTTGATAACACATTTTCTTTCAAGAATTTGACAACTGTAGCGTTATCATTGGTTCGACATGGTACAGTGTAACGACCCAAAATCACTGATATGGCTTAAGGGCCTTGATTAGTGTGCCAGGGGGGGCATAATTGGTTCATGTGTGAATTTATTAATTTAATGCATGATTACATGATAAGCATGCTTGTATGATTATATGTATATAAATGTGGTTAAATGTTATACATGTGAGAACCACATTATTATGTGGGTAAATCTGCAGCAGGCGACTTGAGGCGATCCTAGGGAGCTAGATAGCGGGAAAGTCACAACGGGGCCTAATGTTTGACTTTGGGCAAGTCAAGGGGTATTTCAGGTATCGGGTGGTTATTTAGGTTACCGGGTTATGAAAATAAATAATTGGAGATATATTTGAGGTTAGGAAGTCTAGGTGGGAATATTGGGAAATTTTATCATTTTGCCCTCGGGGACTTTTTCGGTACCCCGAGCCTTGGGATTAACTTGATAGCTTAAGGATAGACTTAAGAAGATTTTAGAAAACTGTGGAATATAACAAACCGATCCTCTCTTCCTTTCTCTCCCAAAGAAGAACACAGAAACTTAGAGGTCTTGGCTGGAATTCTAAGAATTGAAGCTGGAGTTTAGAGGATTAGCTCAAGGATTTTCGAAGGAACTTAATCAAGGTTGAGGTAAGCATTGAATTCCATTTTCTGTGCTTGAAATTCTGCATTTTTGAGTGTGTTCTAAGAGGTTTTGGGTTTTTGGATTTGAAGATTAAATTAAGGCTAGAACCTTGGAAGTTAGGCCAGAAAACTATTGGAGGATTGGTTCTACAGTTGAGGTAAGCTCTAATTTAGGTTGAGTTATAGTTTTTCCATGGTTGGGTTTTGTGTTCTTGAGTTAGAAAGTTTTAGTGATTGAAATAGGTTTTTGATAGGTTTCTAGTCTAGGTTTCAGCTGGGTTATGTTGTTGGAATCTTGTGAGAAGTTTTTGGATAATTGAGTTGTGGAATTGGGGTAGTTTTGAGTGAGTTTGCATGAGGTTTGAGGGTCAAAAATGGAGGTTTTTCTGGGTTCGAAGGGGTCGGGTCGCGGCATAGTTCTTGGTGAGCCGTGGCCCTTCGAAGCTGATGTGTGCTGAGGAAGGAGGGCAGGCCGTGGCATGGTCTGAGTAGGGCCGCAGCCCTTAGCTGTTTTTGGGCATTGGGAGGTCTCTGGTTGGGGCCATGCCGCGGCATGGGTGGCTAATGCCGTGGCCCTTAAGAGATTTTGGGATTTTGAGATTCTAGGCTTGGGAATTTAACCTAGGGTGCTCGGGATTGAATCTTTTACCATGTTTGGTGAAGTTCAATGTTCCGGAGACTAGAACTTTGTCTAGAAGCTCTTTTAAGATTGTTGATGGTATCCTTTATCTTGGTTATGACTAGGTGCTAAGCTAAGGCTCGAGGATTGGATCACGCTCAAGGAGCATCGCTCGTAACTAGTTCACTTGGACGCCAAAGGTAAGAAAACTGCACCTGGTTCTATATTTGTAATGGCACTAAGGGTTCCCTAATATGTATGCATTGAAAAGGATGGTATTATGCCATATAAATAGTAAACCAACGGCCTAAGAGTGCCAAGGGTTACACTTGCGCACAGGGCGCGGCTCGGCCACTGGTAGCCGAGGACAGCTTATTATGCACTGAGCTCGGTTTAAGCGGGCCGGAGTCAGTGGGGTACACAGAGGGTGCAGCCTAAGTTGTCAGCCCTAGTTATTATGTGATTTGACTATTGTTAATGATTGGTTGCATCTTTGATTCTGATTACATGCTTTGTGATTAATGTAGAATGTTAAGTTGTTGATCATGCTTGATGAATTATACTCTTGTTATGATTGTTGAGATGTGTATTATGTTTTCTTCTAGGCCTTGGCTCACGGGTGCTACGTGGTGCAGGTAAAGGCAAGGGTAAACTTGATTAGCCCTGACTTGGGAGCTCTGTGAGCGGAATGTACATGACCGGCTGCTCAGCTGCCACGGTTGAGAGGATAACAGGAACAGAGAAGCTATAAATGTCTGTTTTGCCTTAGAGTGGTTGACGGTAGTCTTTATTGCGGGAATTTTGTAAACCAACTTTTAAACATTGTTCCTTTTTGGGATCCCATATGTAAATTTGTTTAAGTATATGAAATGTATCTTTTGAGACCAAAACCATTTTATCCTTAGCACATTTATGGCTTAGTGACACGTTTTAACTAAATGACTTGATTAGCAAGTCCTGCACCTTTATAAGTACACAGTGTAGCGGTCCTGGCTATCCAGGGTGTTACATACAGCCTCAACCCATTTGGAAACATAATCCACATCGAGGAGAATGTAAAGGTAGCCGAAAGAAGGTGGAAATGGTCCCATAAAATCTACCCCCCAACAATCAAATATTTCAATAACATGAATTGGGTTCAAGGGCATCATGTGCCGATGGGATAAGGATCCTAACTTTTGGCACCTTACACAAGAACGACAGAAATCATTGGTGTCTTTGAACAGAGTGGGCCAGTAAAGACCGCATTGTAAGATTTTTGCAGCGGTTTTCTTCACAGAGAAATGACCACCACAAGCATCATTGTGGCAAAAGTTCAGCAAACTAGACACCTCATCGTCGTGGATGAATCTTCACATGATTTGGTCGGGGCAATACTTGAATAAGTACGGGTCATCCCAAAAGAAATTACGCACCTCGACCAGAAATATGTGTTTGTCTTGTGAACTCCATTCAGATGGGAGTTCACTTGTTACTAAGTAGTTTACAATGTGAGCGTACCACGACAACTTAGCAATAGAAAGCAATTGTTCATCGGGGAAATTATCATGAATAGGTGGACCATTACCGGGATCGCTGAATTCAAGTCGGGACAAGTGGTCCGCGACGACATTTTCAACACTTGTCTTGTCTTTGATTGTTATGTCAAATTCTTGCAGGAGAAGGATCCACCGTATTAATTGCGCCTTAGCATCCTTTTTAAAAAGGAGATACTTAAGAGCAGAGTGATCTGTGAAGATCGTAATAGGCGATCCAATCAAATAAGAGCGGAATTTGTAAAGAGCAAAGACAATGGCAAGCAACTCTTTTTCAGTAATGGAATAGTTCATTTGAGCACTATTGAGAGTTCGGCTTGCATAATAGACAATAAAGGGTTTCCCCTCCCTTCGTTGTCCTAGCACAGCTCCCACAACAAAGTTGTTGGCGTCACACATAATCTCGAAAGGAAGACTCCAATCGGGTGACTGAATGATGGGAGCGGAAGTGAGTGAATTGACAAGCATTCGGAATGATTCCTCACACTTAGGTGTCCATTCAAAACTGGCATCTTTGGCTAGGAGGTTGCTTAGCGGATGGGCACTCATTGAAATTTTTTGTATGAACCTCCTACAGAAACCAGCATGACCGAGAAATGACCTAACGTCTTTGACAGTCTTAAGAGTCGGTAGGTTGGAGATAAGGTCGACTTTGGACTGATCAACCTCAATTCCTTTTTCAAAAATAATGTGGCCTAAGACTATGCCAGAAGATACCATGAAGTGGCATTCTCCCAATTGAGTACAAGTCCTTTCTCAATGCATCGTTTTAAAACAACTTCAAGAAGAAGAAGACATGTCTCAAAGGAGTTTCCAAAAACGGTTAGGTCATCCATGAATACTTCAATTGATAGTTCGATCATGTCACTAAAGATGCTCATCATGCATCTTTGGAAAGTAGCTGGTGCGTTACACAAGCCAAATGGCATACGCCGGAAAGCAAAAGTGCCAAAGGGACAAGTGAAAGTGGTCTTATCTTGATCCTCTAATGCAATCTCAATTTGATAATAGCCAAAATAGCCATCAAGAAAGCAATATAAAGGATGACTAGCTACACGTTCAAGGATTTGATCAATGAATGGGAGTGGAAAATGATCTTTGCGAGAGGTGGCATTTAATTTTCTATAATCGATGCACATGCACCACCCTGTCACCGTTTTTGTGGGGACAAGGACCCCTTTTTCATTTTGGATAATGGTGACACCAGATTTCTTGGGAACGACTTGAGTAAGACTGGCCCATTTGCTATCAGCTACTGGGTAAATAATACCAGCGTCTAGCAATTTCAAAACTTCATTTTTTTACAACTTCTTTCATCGTGGGGTTCAGTCGCCACTGAGGGTCTCTTCGGGGGATGGCTTTGTCCTCCAGATTGATTCAATGGGAGCAAATTAAAGGGCTAATACCTTCAATATCAGCAAGCGTCCAACCTATCGCAGATTTATGTGTCTGCAGTAGCTCGAGTAACTGCAATTCTTGAGAATTTTGAAGGTTTGATGAGAGATAACTGGAAAGGTTTCACTGTCTCCCAAGAAGGCATGTTTCAAACCCTTGGGAAGTTGGGTCAATTGAACAATTGGAACCTCTTCGGCTGAAGTTTTCGGCTGTGACCTCTCACAAGGTAGCTCTTCAAAGCGAGGTTGCCAAAACTGAGTCCGTCTATTGCGTGAGTCTATGTGATCTGATATTGCAAGAGTAGACTCAATAGAACTGAGACTTCTGTTGTCAGACAGAAGGAGGAGTTCATCAAGATTATGAAAGTTGCTTCGCAATTGAATCTCCTCGGGAATTATAGTGTCAATCATGAATGTTTGATAGCATTCATCATCTTCTCGGGGTTGTTTCCCGATGTGGAAGATATTGACTTCAAGAGTCATGTTTCCAAACGATATCTTCATTAGACCATTCCAACAATTGATCAAAGCATTTGCTGTAGCAAGGAATGGTCTTCCTAGGATAATAGGAATTTTAGACTCCATGTTTACCACAGATTGGGCATCAAGAATAAGAAAATCCACGGGGTAATAGAATTTTTCAATCTGAACCAATACATCCTCAACAATACCCCTAGGCTTTTTGGTGGAACGATCAGCAAGTTGTAGTACAACAGATGTTGGCTTCATTTCTCCATGATCAAGTTGCGAGTATACAGAATAGGGCATGAGATTGACACTCGCGCCAAGATCAAGTAAGGCTTGGTTGACTTCATGGGTCCCAATTTGGCAAGAAATGGTGGGACAACTGGGATATTTGTATTTCAGCGATGCCTTTTGTTCAATCACCGCACTCACTTGCTCGGTCAAGAAGGCAGACTTCTTGACATGGTGCTTCCTTTTTGCAGTGCAAAGATCCTTGATGATTTTGGCATAAGCGGACACTTGTTTAATGATGTGAAGCAAAGGAAGATTAATCTTCACTTGTGTCAAGTGCTCAAGGAGTCTAGCTCGGTTATCAGGAAGTTTCCCATCAGGTTTCAAAGCTTGGGGAAATAGTATTTTTGGAGTGGCATTGAGTGGTGGATTTTGAGAAATGACTTTTGTAGTACTGGGAGTGTTGGATTTTATGGGTGGGTCTTGCAGAGTTTTACCGCTTCTCGTCGTGATGGCATTCACTTCCTTGACATTTTGATCATTAGAATTTTAAGATTGGGCCATGTGTTGACCTTGCACATTGAATTTTGGTTGGGAAGGAAGTTTGCCTTTTTCCGGAATGGCCAAGGATTCAGTCAATTTTGAGAATTGACATTTCATTTCCTTGATTTCTTCCATCATTTGGCGATTCATTTTGGATTGCTCCTCCATGAATGCATGAAGAGTATTCTTGAGAGAATTTCATTGTGGATGAGCATTGTATTGAGGTGCAGGATATGCCTTTGATGGTTGAACTTGTTGCTCATTCCTCCATTGTCCTCCAGACGATTGAGCTTGGTTGGAATCTCTCTAACTAAAATTTGGGTGGTTTCTCCAACCAAGGTTGTACGTATGGGAGAATGGCTTGTTATATGCCCCTAAGGCATTGCATTGCTCCTCATAAACCCCCCTCATTTCATTCAAAGCTAAGCAGTCCTTAGCTAAGTGCTCCGTCCCTCCACAAACAAAGCAAGGTTCTTGCGGTTCTGCTTGAGCGATCATGTGCGATTTTTGGCTATTCTTCGTCATTAAGACCTCAAACTGCTTTTTCAAAGCTTCGAGTTAGGCCTTAACACTATCATCTTCTCGAAGTTGATAAATCCCATATGGTTTGTGTCAGTTGGTGCTGTCAGTAGCACTTGGACCAGTCCAAGTGTGAAACTTTTTTGCGGTTTCTTCGAGATATTCAAGAGCATCGTCTGGCTCTTTTTCGAGGAATTCACCATTGCATAGCATTTCTACAAACTGGCGCTCACGACTCGTGAGGCCTTCATAGAAGTAACTGACCAAACGCCACTTCTCATAGCCATGGTGCGGGCACTGATTCAACAGATCTTTGAATATTTCCCAGACTTGATAGAACGTTTTGTTGTCCTTTTGGGAAAATGTGGAAATCTGTCATTTTAGACTGTTGGTCTTATGGCTGGGGAAGTGTTTCAGAAAGAAAGATTTGGTCATCTCCTCCCATGTTCCAATCGACCTAGGTCTCAAAGAGTATAACCAACTTTTGGCTTTGTCCTTCAAGGAGAAAGGAAAGAACTTCAATCGCACAGCATCGACATTTTCAGCTCAGTTATAGAATGTGGCTACTACCTCCTCGAATTCTCTGATATGCACGTATGGGCTTTCGTTTTCTATTCCATGAAATGTGGGCAAGAGTTGAATCATGCAGGTTTAAAGTCTAATGCGGGCATATTAGGAGGGAAGATAATGCATGAAGGCGTGGAGGTGCGAGTAGGATGGAGGTAGTCATTGAGAGTTCTTGGTTGGATGTCATCATTGCGAGCCATTGCGAATGGATTATTATCAGCGAAAGTTTGTGGAGAAGCAGGATTGGTGGAAGGAGGTCCAGTAGGAGTGGTGGATGAATTGGAAGAAGTGTCACTAGAAGTTTCGTGATGATTCATCCACTCTCGAAAATCAGAATTGGATTTATTATTATTTTATTTTCTTTGCTTTTCATTTTTTTGATTTTTTATATATATATATTTTTGTTAAACTTGTTCCCAGGTAGATTTGGGGGTTTTCGGGTGATCTCCAACGCCTTACTAGAACTCCCCGAGGTTACTGAGTAAGCATAGTGGATCACAAGTCAACATTTTCGACCAAACAATCCTTTAAGCAGAGTGAAATTGCTTATTTTGACAGAACAAGCTTGGTTTTCTTATAGTAATAAGTTCAACAATGTAATAGTGCAAAGGTAGATGCTCAAAATGTTCCCAGGCCGATTGGGAAGGTTGCCAAGGTACCGTCTTAGACCCACACTTGCCTAGATAGAACTCCTCGAGGTTCCCAGGTAAGTGTGGAGGGTAACACTATCACAAACCTAATTTAACGACCAATCTTTCTAGACAGAACAATATCGGTTTCTACCATTTGTAATATTACACAATATTTCCCAATACTAAGCGTTTTATTATTGAAATTTTATGAACAATTTTATGTTTTTTTTTTTTGAAAAAAACCTAAATTCTAAGGAAAACTAAGGCAAAGAAAAAAAAAAGGAAATCTTAAACTAAGCAACAAAATAAACAACACAAGAATAGAATCAAGAAAAGAAAATTAAAGTGAAGATAGAATAGCAAGCTTAATCTTTTTTTTTTTCAAATATGTATTAAACTAAAAAAAATAGAATAGTAATTAAGAAAGAAAAATGTAGTAAGAATTAGCTAAAAAGAAAAAAAAATTATATAAGTATATATATGGTTTTTTTTTAAACTAAAAGAGAGGAAAATGGAAAAAAAAAAGAAATAAAGGTAGAAATAAGAATAAATATATATATATATATTTTTGGTTTTTTTTTTTACTTTTATTTTATAGATATGTATATATATGTAAAAGAAGAGAAGAAAAAAAATGTATATATATAAATAAAGAATTTTTTTTTTGTTTATGATGTTTTTTTGTTTTTTTTTTCTTTTTGTTATAATAATAATCTAATTAATTAGAAATTAGTAAATAAAAAAAAAACTATACTAACACAATATTTATTCCAACAAAAACACAAATAAAGTTACTAATATTTTTGTAAAAATTTCACTAAACCTTTGAAAATTACCTCCTCGGCAACGGCGCCAAAATTTGTTTAACGCCTAAATCGTGACAACCACTAAGCGGTGGTTGTAGTATAGTCGGGGGGTCGATCCACAAGGAGGTAACCTAAACTCAAAAGATTAGTAGAAAATAACACAAAAATTAGTAACAATAAATAAATAAAAAGATGGAAATGAAAAGATGTTTGAGATTTTGGTATTGTTTTTTTGATAAAGTGATAAAATGAGATAAGTGAAATAAATGTAAGATGTAATCAAGAGTTTGAGAAAATGAAAGGTTTCAAGAATCATCCATATGCTTGTTTAGTTACTTGGTTACTTGATTTATAAAAATACACGAGTAAATAGTTCACATCCCAACATTTACTTGGAAAATCTAACATTAAAGTCCATATTCTTTTCTAACAAAAGTTCATTGGAGTTATAAAGTTATTTAATTTAAAAGCATAATGTTAATCTTATGAAAAATCTAAAAATGACAAAATAGCCAAAGGCAATAATGCAAAAGAAGATTAGACATAAAATTAGGTATCGATATTACTTTTACTAATTAGAAGTACATAGAAAGAGCATGACTAATCATATATACTATTAGCATAAGTAAATAAAGATAACAAAATAAAGATGTGGATAAAAGAACATAAATAACTCAAATCTTTTTCATTAAGAACATATTAAATCAAAGTAGCAAAATAATATCACTAGCATATGGAATCATCCCTAACCTTCCTAGGAAGATTAGGCCATTATGCTCATGATTCTCACAAAATTCTAAGAAGAAAATATGAGAAGAAAGTGAGTAGAAATTTTGCTATAGTTTCTTCACTCTAAAAATTACATACCTATTATGAAGAAAGAGTCTCTATTTATAGATGGAGAAAATGACTAAAAAGAAATTAAACAACAAAATAGGATTTACAAAATAAATCTGAAATATTAATAATAAAATATGATTTTGAAAAATCAAATCTTATTATTAATATTAACCTAGCTTTTTTGGTGTATGGTCAAAATATTCTTTTTCAAAAACACCAAAAAATATTCGCTTTAAAGCTCAAAATGATAATTTTGCAAGGCCTAACACCCACAAAATATGGATTAAAGGTGGCTGATGGTACAAGAGGGTTTTGACCTACTCCCAGCCAATGGGAAGATGCCACGTGGCACTAGGTTGAAGAGAAGGTTGGTTGAAGCTTGAGTGAGTCGTTGGGCTGGTGGAGACAAGGCTATTGGGTGCTTGGGCCTTTATTGGGATGGTGGTTGGACACGTTGGCTTGCTAAAGGGAGGAGGCTGAAGTTGTGTTAGGCGTTGGAGTGAAGCAGCTACTGAAGGACTTGGAGGACAGTTGCGGACGCGTGGCGCGAGGTGAGTGGCTGAGGGGAGCTCGGCTGGGATGCGTGGCAAGCTGGGCCACGGACACCTGGCACTGGGAGTTGGGCCAGACATGTGGTGGACTCCAGGCGGCTGTGCCTCTTCTTCAATTGGGCCAGCTGCTAAGAACAAAACAACTAAATACTCCTTAAAATTGCCATTTTTAACTTAATTCTTTTCTCTTTTCCTTTTTCTTTTCTTTTGCTTTTATTAATGTCACAATGCACCATACTTTATACAAATTAAATTAAAATTAATATTTTCCATTAAAGAAATATATCAAAATAATTTTAAGGAAATATTAATTAAAACTTAATTTAATTTATGCTTTAAGCTTTGTAAAATGTCATTTTTTAAGTACTAATCAGACATAGGTATAGCAAACTATACCATGCTTGTGAGCTAAATAATATTCGATTGTATTGGTGTAAGGAGTTATAAAGCCGACCAGTTGGACAATAAGGTGAAAAAAATTAAAGCTTTAATTTTTCCTGGTGTCTACAGACATTTTAATTCCAAAAATAAATGGCCTGATTTGAATAGGAATAATAATGTCTTAAATGGTATAAAGGGTTATAACGAATGATGTAATCAAAAGAATCTTAAAATTCTCATGAATCGTGCTAAATGCTCGAAGGCATAAAAGGTTTAGTTAACAAAGGAGTAAAATAATCAAACGAGCTTGGATTAGATAAATGAGGTAAAATTAATATTAGATAACTTGCGACTTCTAAATGAGGAAGTAATCAGTCATATTAATGAACCTTAGGTTAAAATTAATATTCTTAAACTATAGGTTAAACTTAGAAAATCTACAAGTGTTACTATGAGTGTCCAAATAAATCCCGGTCTGAACCAAAATCCACCGTCATAAAAATACTACTACGATTACTATTATTACTATTATCTAACTAGCTAAGTAAAGTTCTTGGACTCTACACATAAACACCCTTAGGATCATTCAGACTACTAGGTTACCTTGCTACTTACCTCAAGGTCTCAGACATAACTCGAAGTACCGATAAAAAACATCTCAAGTGGAACATAAGCACCCCTATGATCATTCAGACTCCTAGGTTACTTGGCTACTTACCTCTCAATCAATTCTCATGTGGAGTGTAAACACCCCTAGAGACTGTCTCCCAATGAGCCCTCTCTCTCTAACTAGCGTATAAGCCCTATTTCTACTAAGAAATACACTAGTTAACTCATGTTGCAAATCTTACCGAACGTCCTTAACTGCGCACGACAAATCTTACTTGAATGAGTTTCGCTTAATTAGCCCACACTGTATCTAACATACAGTGTATTCATATTAATTATGACATTATAGTAGATTAACACTCTATGTCAGGTATTAAGGTCATAACAAAATACCTACAAAGGGTATTTTCGTCCACACAAATTTTAAGCCATAACGACATTAAAAAAATTTGGCAAACGTTTTACTTAACAAGTCTAATTATTTAATAGTGGTTATTTTACAACATTTCCTACTCTGTTCTCACTATTGAGCCTAGTTGGAGAAACTAGTTTTGGACGCCTTCTAGCTTAACTGATTTTATCCTTTCTTCGATTTTTATCAAAAATCACACATTTTCTAATAAAATAACATCATTTAAAACCTTTATAATTAAATTTGAATTAATTAAATACAAAATAATTTTAATGAATTTTGATTAGTTTTTAGATTAATTAAAAGAAATTGGAATAAAAGTTAATTTTATATTTGCAAAGATTATTTTAATTTAAGCCTTGGAAAATTTTGGTTATATGACCCCTTTTAAATTCTCTTAAACCAAAACAAATAAAACCTTAAAAAAATATTAATTTCCTATTATTCAAGTTTATTAAATGCATTAAACATACACTAATAATTAATATAAGTAAAACACTTTTGTTGACTAGCGATTTAGTCAACGACACGGAGTCACTAAAAATGATAAGAATTAATAAGTTGAAGGCAAGAATCAAAATAACACAAAGATTTTATAGTGGTTCGGCCCCAGAGATTGGTAATAACCTACGTCTACTTAGTGATTTTATTGATTTAAAATCTGAAACCTACGATTAGCGAACTAGGGTTCACTACGTTTCACAAGCTCCAAAGTGGAATACAAAACTCGTGTATAAAAATACTTGTTCTCTCTGAATACAAATTATTGCCTCCCCTTAAATGAATCCCATCAATCCTGTTTATAGGCTTCAATATGTACATATGGGCCTATGGGCCATGCTCAGATTTTTTTACAAGCATATTTGAATAATAATAGAAATCATGATAGTTACATATAAAGATGGTCAAATATCTTAGAAATATCTGATTCATTACTATATTTGAATTCTAGCTTCGTTCCCATGATCAGATTTGGTCGCATATATCAACACATCTTCTTCCTTGTTGTACAACATATTCCTTGCGCCCATCGAGCATCTTCCTCTTGATAATCTAGTCGTAGGTCGACCATTTCTTCAGAAAAAGTCGGTCATGTGCTATCCATGTGCGCCTCAATCGTGCTACGTCATCACGCAAATATTTTGGGTAAACATTTGCCCCCAAAGTTTATTTTAATGTGATCAACATTTAATAAACTTATTCGACCAGCAATCCAGCTGACCCATCGCATCTGTCAATACTCACTTTTTCAAAAAGGTAAGTAACCATTGCCCTTTCGGTTCGCAGACACATTTTGACGGTTACTACGATTCCCCTTGCATTGAAACCCTACTCCCATCATTACCTTCAATTAATGCTCCGAGCAGTATAAATATAAGCCTCTTCACCTTTTTTCATCTTTTACTTGAATCTTCTCTCTCTTCAAGAATACTTGGAAAAACCTTCAAGAAACCCAGAGACTCCAATGTGATCCGAGATGTCTTCGAGCAACTCCGAGCAAAACTTTCGTGATTTCTTCTACAATCTGTACTCCAAGTAAGTTTTTGAACCCATCCTCTTATTTTTGTAGAAATTTTCATGTATTCTGGTCTTGATTTGCGAGTTTTCATAACTGGGTTTCTACTGTTCTTGGTAGATTTCTGCATAATCGGGTTTAAGCAAAAATACATAAAACAACTATGATAGAATATGTATTTTAGGTAATATATCATACAAAACAATGCTTTAGAAGCAATATGGGGTATAGGTACACCAATTTCAGGTCCAAAATCAAAGTGAACATTTGATTTTGAGTATTTCAGAAAAACTGGGTTTTTCCCGCCTGTTTTCAGAGTTGAAAAGTTTTTTCGGAAAAACTTTTCACATTCACTTTTTGATATGTTTTTCCAATCTGCCATGTTTATTGTGTTTTTATCAGGATGTTGCTGGTCGTATAAAAGCTTATCTTTTATATAGAGCAGCGTTATCCTTGCTTTTCTCTTTCTTATATCTATTGGTCGTAGATTCTCACTTCCCCTTTGTTGTTCTCAAATATTCATGCACGATCCCTGGGAGGTGAGAGACCAATAGACGGCGATCTTCTTGCTTTGTTGTTCAAGGATCAAGAACAACCTTCTCTGCCTTTTTCAGAGCCTCCGACCTCACACCCAAATCCTATGACCAATCCTCCTTACAATCTTTCACAGAACCAACCAAAAATGGACCGTGTCAAATAAGAAACCACTCATAGAAAAAGAAAACCTACAAACTCTCCTACCAACCAGCCTGCGGGCAATACCAAGGGTCCTTCAAATGATCCTCAACCCTTAAATTTTTCACCACCAGATATCTAGCCGAAAGCTCGTCCACATGACCACCCTCGAGCAGAGGTAGCCTAGTATATCGCCCTTCCTAGCATCATATCTACGATGGCCAAATATCCCAAGAAGTATGAGCTTCCTGGGATTACTCTATACAAACCTACACACGACCAGTGGGCAAACATGCCTAAAGGTGCATACAACGCCTGGTCGAGGTATCACATAGAAGTGGGGACAATCTTGCCCTTGCACGACTTTTTCCGGGGGGCGGCCAATTATTTTGAGGACGCCCCCTTTCCAAATAACTCCCAATGGATATAGAGTACTCTCAGCACTCTATATCCTCTACAACCACAAAAAATGGTGGGTGCCTACCCCTCATGAGATTAATTGTCTGTTCGATCTCAAATCCAAACCCAATAAAAAAAACACGAGGTTTTTCCATTTCTACCACCAGGAATCGGCTCGCTTATTCCTGAGTGACATAACTTACAAGTCCAATGTAGGAAGGTACTGTGGATGCTCAAAATTTCATGCTTGTAAAAGACCCAAAGAAAATGCTCAAGTCCCCTAAACACCTAAATATAGGCCTCGCAAGGCTACGTGCCAAAGCTTGGCATGCCCAGATGCTCACCTTGTGCCCAGCATCCACGCCTCGCTGGAGGCATCTCACGAAGGATGCGCGCCACCACTCGGCTTTCCCAGGTGCACCTCCTCGTGAGGGGCATCTCGTGAGGGCCTCACGCGCCACAGTCACACCTCGCTGGAGGCGTCTCGCGAAGGCCGTGCACCACCACTCAGCCTGCCCAGGTGCACTGCCTCGCGAGGGCCTCACACCCCGCAGTCGCGCCTCGCTGGAGGCGTCTCGCGAAGGCCGCGCGCCACCACTCACATGAGTCAGAGTGAGAGTTAATCCGTTAAGAGATAACCGTGGATTATGGGGGATACCACTTGAAGTACTTTAACTAGTCTGAGTG
Organism: Humulus lupulus; assembly: GCF_963169125.1. Classification (NCBI taxonomy): domain Eukaryota; kingdom Viridiplantae; phylum Streptophyta; class Magnoliopsida; order Rosales; family Cannabaceae; genus Humulus; species Humulus lupulus. Next base: position 159,229,949 of record NC_084802.1, on the reverse strand, counting down.
GGAACGAAGCTGACTAGTAGGGATTCAAATGGGTATACAAGGAAGGATTGGGTAGACTTCAGGACTGGGCTACAGATAGGTTCGGTATCAGGGACATTATGGAGGATGGTATGGTATGACAGAAAGAATTACTGAAGCATTCGAAGAAGTTTGACCTCGGGGTGAATCAGACAGAGCATCGTATTGTGGGAATTGTTAGCATCGTCTGTTAAGGATGAAGATTTTAAATACCCGGTTACAAGAAATGACAATGTCTTCAAGAATTGATCTATGATTTGGTTATTACCAGTTGAGGATCAAGGAAAGAGACATTTCGGGAATTACTACTTGTACCAAGCGGGGTGTGATGAATTGGTAACGAAGGTTTTTAACTGATTCAAGCTTCAACAACATAGGTAAGCTCTACAAGCAAAAGATATTGGAAAATTATGGACAGGTCTCCTTCGGGTTTATTGGCGGTATGTTGGGCTACTCTCCAGTTAGAAGTGGAATACGAACGACTACTACGCTGATGATGTTAGTACTAAAGAAGTAGGGTTTTAGGTAAGGCTCCAGGAAGCGCCAGTTTCGATCTCGCCAGGGTTATTCAAGACAATGCTACCAGAAGAGAAGGGGTTTGGTGTGAAGAGATTTGATCTGAAGCCTTAGAGAAGCTACTGAAGAACATCTGAGGGATAGGGAGCAAAACGAGGCCGGTAACTGCGACATCTACTACGTAAGTATCTTCACAGGCAGCTACACCAGAGATCAGAAGGAAAGTAAAACTTGAAGTTATACTGAATGGATAGTGTCAGATCAGAAGTTCAGAAGACAGAGTGAGAATTGATTAGTGCTTGGTAATGTAGGAATATGCGTGTTATGGTTGATTACAGAAGGGTAGCATGAAGGACCTAATTTTTTATAGGATGTGAAATGTGAGTAGTACATCACAGATTGAGATGTGCCCAGGCACAGACTGACGTGAGGATGGATCGAGCCTCGTGGGAGGTAAAAGAATGGGAACGTGGCCGACATACATGGAACGTTAAATTGGCGGTGAATGCATAGTATAAGGTGTCTGAGCGTTTGGTCATTTGTAAAAAAATATATAATAAGATAACCTTGAGACCAAGATTTAGCGAAACGTAATATATGGATGGTTGATGTTAGAAGTCCTCGACTGTATGAGGAGGAGATTTAATTGGAGGCAGATTTCTTCTTGGGAGGTGTATGTCTCTTGAACAAAGCGGCACAAACTTCAGTGGAACAAACAAGATAACAATTGAGATTGGTATAACATCAGTGTGTGGTGATGAATAGATACGTATCCCTTTGGACAATGGAATCCAGAGCGATGGTTTTGAGGAGATGGGGAAGAATCCTAAGAATAATACGAGTTAAGGTACAATGATCGGATGAGTGGTCTGATGGGAGTTTGGCTTGAAGATGAGAATTCTAAGTGGGTGTCGTTCCACCTCCTAGGGTATGTTGTATCGGGAGGTTTAAGCGGGTGACAAAATTTAATATGCTCGGATATTGAAAAGTATAGGGATACGGTGGTGGATCATAGGAATGCACCACATTAGATTATACGTAAAGTGATTGGATAGGGAAAGTTATAATTCAACTGAATGAGTTAATGTAATTTGGTTCAGGTGAACTAGTAATGTGGAAGAGCATTGGTAATGCTGAGTTGAAACCCTATAGTTTTTTTTCAAGCTGTGGAAAGAAACTAGAAAATGAAGAGAATAGAGTGGGAACCCAGAATTATTATTTGATTGCAGATGGTATGGAAATCTGAAGACCTAACGGTTAATTAAGAGGGTATGCATTGAATGTGCAGATATTTGAGATGTCCAGGAAAGTATAATCCTTTGGTGGTGTGGTCATAGTGATGAATGCTGGAGTTCAGCTAAGGTGACATGTCATAGGACATGATAAGATAAAAAGGCACAATTGTAATTTTGGCCTGTTAGGGCATAAATGTGATAAATTGTTGAGACCACATTATTATGTGGATTTATCAATATTTGCAGCATTCGATCCGAGACAGCCCTAGGGAGCGGTTAGCTAGAAAGTCACAACGGGGTTGAATACGTGATTCGGGGAGAGTTGAAGGGTGTTTTGGGTATTAGACATTTTATGGGGATATCAGGTTATGAAAATAAATATTTCAAGATATATTTGAAGTTAGAATGTTTACGAGGAATTATTGGGGAAATTTACCATTTTTCCCTCGCGGACACTTTTGGTACCCCGAGCCTTGAGGTAACCTTAGAGACTAAGTTAAATAAAACAAAACATAAGACCAGAATTCACAAAACCGACCCAAAACACTTCTCCCTTTCACTCTTTCATTTTCTCTCTAAGCCAAACCAAGGGAAAAGCTGGGAATTAAGCAAGAATTTGAGCTCTAGGTTTGGGGATTAACTCAGCATCACTTTGTGGATTCAAGTAGAGCCTAAGGTAAGAATCAAATTGTGATTTTAGCTAGTTAATTCAGTGGTTATTGGCTGGTTTTCTTAGTTCGCTTGAGGTGTTAAAGTTGAAGATTGAATTTTGGGTTTGATGAGTTTTAAAGCTAGAGTTTGTTAGGTTTTGCTGCTGGAATCATAGTGGAACTCCTGGAATGATTAAACTAAGTTGTTGGGTTGATTTAAGGGGTAAATTGGCTTGGTTTTGGTAGAAAAATGGAGGATTTTTCTGGGTTCGAGGGGTCGGGCAGCGACATTGTTCTTGCTGAGCCGCGACCCTATAGAACTTTGGACGGTCTAAAAGTGGAGGTGTGCTACGGCGCCCTACATGCAGGGCCGCGGCGCGTGTGGGTAAAAATGAGGCAAGGCCTCTAGTTGAGCTGGGGGCCACGACATGGGTTCTTGGGGCCGCGGTGCTTAGTTTCTTAGGCTCGGGAATCCAAAAGTTAAGGCTCAAAATGGATTTTATCACCCGGATTGATAGAATTCAAGGTCCCGGAGATTAGAATTATGAATCAAAGATATTTAATGGATTAGTACTTGATGGATGAATATTTTTTGTTGGTTTAATATGAGGATATAGACAGATAAGGGTATTTTATGGATGGCTTAGAAGGATTTATCCTTTAGTTTAGAGGAAAGTTTGGATTCGCCTCAGAATTGGTCGGTGGATGGGCAAAGCGTGACAGTATTTAGTATACTTGGATATTGGAAAGTAAAGAAATATGGTGGTGGATCATAGGAATGGACCACATTAGACTATAAGTAAGGTGATTTGACAGGGAAAGTCATAACTCGGCTGAATAAGTTAGTGTAACTTGGTTCGTATGAACTAGTAATGAGACAGGGCATTGATAATGCTAAGTTAAGACCCTATAGCTTTCCAAGTTTTAAAAAGGAATTAGAGAATGAAGAGAACAAAGTGGAAATCTGGAATTACTGATTGACTGCAGATACAATAACAATCTGAGGACTCAACAGTTATTTAAAGGAATTACGCGTTAAGTGTGCGAATATTTGAGATATTAAGGAAAGTGTAATCTTTGATGAGACAATCACGATGATGAATGCTGAAGTACAGCTAAGGTGACACGGCATAGGACTTGATAAGATAAAAAGCAAGGAGTACTATGCAGAGTAGAGAAGTGAAAGATAGTGGATACTACAGTTCAGTATTGGTTCAGGGAAAAACCAAAGAGGTTGTTGGAATTCTTAAGGCAGGAGTGTCTGCCTATCTAAAAGAACATAAGGACTTGTAAATTGTTAACTTTGGAATACAAAGTTCTAGGACGAGAGATTTGTATCTCTCCAAGTAAGTGCAGACAAGGAAAAGTATGTTAGTCGGGGAAAGAAAAGGTAGTTCTGACTCCCGATTCAATAGGAATTCTGAGGTTGTACCAAGGGTTAGGCCGAGGGCCTACAAGCTGATCTCTCCCTGGTAGGGGTGATGATTCACAAGTATTTCTGGTATTGATGATAAGACAACGAGGTGATCGTTGTGAACTAAATCGACCCTAAAGTTTCAGCAGGGTTGAGGTGCAAGCGGAGGTTAAAGAAAGTATAGTTATCAAACAAGATCTTGTGGAACAAGATTGTTACTCACGTTTGAGTGTTATCGAAGATTAAGAGTAAAGGTGTTGGACCTTGGGAATTATAGTTAGAGGTATAAGGTTTACTATCTGATGTGTTCGAGTAAATTTCGAGGACGAAATTATTATAAGGAGGGGATAGTTGTAACGACCCAAAATTAATAATAAAGCTTAAGGGCCTTGATTAGTGTGCCGGGAGGGCATAACTGGAGGTTATGTGAATTAATGGTGTGAGATGCATGTTTATGAGTATTGGATAAGCATGCATGCCCTCTTTGGCTGGTAAGGGCATAATTGTAACTTTGGCCCATTAGGGCATAAACGTGATTATTTGTGATAAACTGTTGAGACCACATTATTATGTGGATATATGTGTTTGCAGCTTTCGGCACGAGGTGATCCTAGGGAGCAAGTAGCGAGAAAGTCACAATGGAACCCGATACTTGACTTGGGATAAGACAAGGGGTTCTTTGGGTGTTGGGTGGTTATTTGGGTTGTCGGGTTATGGAAATAAATAATTGGTGATATATTTGAGGTCAGGAAGCTTAGGTGGGAATACTAAGGAATTTTACCATTTTGCCCCTGGGGACGTTTCCAGTACCCCGAGCCTCGGGACTGACTTATTGCTTAAGGATAGAAAGGCAAAACATAGAAAGTGATGGAAACATCAAGAACCGACCCTTCCCTCTCCCTTTTCTTCTCTCTCAAGGAAAACTACTGAAAACTAAGGGAATTAGGTTGAAACACAAGGAATTGAATGGAAGATTTGGAGGATTCACTCAGTGGAAGCTAAGGAATCTAACTAGAAACTAAGGTAAGCATTGAATTCCATTTTTGATCCATTGATTATGTAGTTTTGGGGCTGAATTCTAAGAGTTCTTAGGTTCTTAACTTCAAGGTTGAATTAAGGCAGAAAGCTTGGGTGTTAGCTCAGTAATTGCTTGGAGGATTGAGTCTTCAGTGAAGGTAAGCTCCAATTTATGATATAGTGTTTGAATTCTGGGTTTTTCTGACTGGTTTTAGTGTTCTTGAGTGTGTGGGTTTGAGAAATTAAAATGGTGTTTTGATGGGTTTCTAGACTAGATTTCTGTTGGCCTGTGTTACTAGAATCATGCTAAAGTGTTTGTGATAATTGGAGTATAGTATTGGGATGGTTATGGGTGGTTTTGAGTGAGGTTTGGGTGTTAAAAATGGTGATTTTTCTGGGTTTGAAGGGGTTGGGCCACGGCATAGGTCTTGGTGTGCCGCGGCCCTCTAAGGCTGATGGGTGCTGGAGAAGGAGGGTGGCCCGGGGCATGGGGTATGTACGACCGCGGCCCGTGTCAGTTTCTGGGTGAGGTTGAGCCTCTGTTTGGGGCCATGCCGCGGCATAGGGAGGCTTGAGTCGTGACCCTTAAGGATATTTGTGTTTTTGGTTTTTTTAAGCATGGGAACCTAACCTAGGGTGCTCGGGATCGATCCCACTACCGTGTTTGGTGGAATTCGATGTCCTGGAGGCTAGAACTCTATCTGGAAACCCTTATACAATTATTGATGGAATCCTTTATCATGGCTGTGACTAGGCTTACGATTGGGCTCGGGGCAGGATTGTGCTCGGGGGTCGTCTTTCTTCTTCAAAGCACTTGGAATTAAAGGTAAGAAAATTGCACCTGTATATGTGGATAGGATGGGACTAAGTGTTCCTTATATTTGTATGCACCATTATATGATTGTGATAAACCATGCGAATATGTTGGGACTAAGAGTTCCCTATAATTGTATGAATGTCATGAGGTGGTATTATGCCACGGGGACATGTGATAAATGGCCTAAGAGTGCCAAAATCAATACTTGCACACAGGGCGTGGCTCAGCCACTCGTAGCTGAGGACAGCTTAATAATCACTGAGCTTGGCTTAAGTGGGCTGGAGTCAGTGGGGTAAACACTGGGCTTGGCCTAAGCGAGCCAAAGACAGTAGGTTAAATAGAGGGTGCGGCCTACGGGCGTTAACCCTGTTGCTTGACATGTATTCTATTGCTAATTATTGTGTATGATATGCTGATTATCTAGAACTAGATCATTGGCTATTGACTGATGTCCAGGATTGAATGAATGCTATGGCTTGCTGGGTAATTGATTAGTGTCTTGTAAATCATTTGGCTATGCCCTGTGAACTACTCAGTTGTTGATAATGATGGTATTATGATATTATGTTCTCTTGTTGGGCCTTGGCTCACGGGTGCTACGTGCTACAGGTAAAGGCAAGGGAAAGGCGGTTCAACCATGGGTTGGAGAGCTCTGGGGGCAAGGTGTACATTGTCAGCTGCTCAGCCACCATGGTCAAGGGTGTGTACAGGGACGGAAACCTAAAATATGTATTTTGCCATTCGAGTGGCTTGATTATTTATAAGATTTGGAAATTCTGCAATTACGTTATTTAAACCCTGATTTGGGATCCCATGTACCAAACATTTATTCTAATGAAAATTACTCGTTTATAACCAAAATCTTTTAAACCTAACCTGTTTATATTGTTAAATTCACATTTTTATTTAAATGACTTGATTAGCAAGTCTCGCACTATTTCAAACACACAGTGGAACGGTCTTGGTTATCCAGGGCATTACATTGCTGATGCATTGTGGCTAGGGTTTCAGCGAGGCTCGAACTAGGGGACTGTCCTCGGGACATCGGTGCTTGGAAAGCTTGGGACACAGGTAAGAAAACCTTCACCCGTTTATGTGGATAGGATGGGACTATGTGTTCCCTTTATATGTATGCACTGTTATATGATTGTGATAAACTATGTGAATATGTTATGACTAAGAGCTCCCTATAACTGTATGAATATCATTGGTGGTATTATGTCGTGGGGACATGTGACAAAGGCCTAAGAGTGCCAGAATTAATACTTTCGCACAGGGCGCGGCTCAGCCACTGGTAGCTGAGGATAACTTAATAATCACTGAGCTCGATTTAAGGGAGCCAGTGGGGCGAATACTGGGCTTCCCCTAAGCGAGCCAAAGATAGTGGATTAAATATAGGGTGTGGCCTACGGGCATCGACCCTAGTCATCACTTGACATGTATACTTTTGCTAAATTGATGTACATGATATGCTGAATATCTGGAAACTAGATCATTGGTTATTGACTGATATTCTTGATTGAAAGAATGCTATGGCTTGTTGGGTATTTCCTGATGTCTTGTAAATCATTTGGTTGTGCTCTGTGGACTACTTGGTTATTGATACTGAATGTCCTATGATATTATGTTTTCTTGCTGGGCCTCGGTTCACGGGTGCTACGTGGTGCAGGTAAAGGCAAGGGTAAGATGATTCGACCATGGTTTGGAGAGCTCTGGGGGCGAGGTGTACATTGTCAGCTGCTAGACCGCCACGATCAAGAGTTTGTATAGGGACGGAGACCTAAAATATGTATTTTTCCATTAGAGTGGCTTTGAATGTTTATAACATTTGGAAACCCTGTAAATGTGTCATTTAAACCCTAATTTGGGATCCCATGTATCAAACATTTGTTTTAATTAAAATTATTCGCTTATAACCAAAATCTTTTAAACCTAACATGTTTATGTCTTTAGACTCACATTTTTATTTAAATGACTTGATTTGCAAGTCTCGCACTGGTTTAAACACAGTGTAACGGTCTTGGTTATCCTGGGCGTTACAATGATTATGTGAATTATCTGATAATATAACTAGTTATGCATGCTTAGAGATATTAAATATGCATGTGGGCCCGTTTCTTATTAGAAGGGCAACTTTCGTAATTTTGCCCGTTAAGGGCATAATTGTATATATGTTCATATATGTCATATATGTGAGAGACCACATTATTGTGTGGGCTTATTTGGGTTACTCAGCACGAGACAATCCTTGGGATCAAGTTAGCGGGAAAGTCACAACGAGACCCAATACCAGACTCGGGGTGAGTCAAGGGGTATTTTAGGTATTTGGCATTAAATCGGGTTATCAGGAAATGGGAATGAATAATTAAGGATATATTTGGAGTTAGCAAGATTAGGAAGGAATACTGGGGATTTTGACCATTCTGCCCTCGGAGACGTTTTTGGTACCCCGAGCCTCAGGATTAGCTTAAGTCGTTTAAGCTTCAAGGAAACAAAAGCATAAACACTTAAACACCTCATTGAACCGACTCTCTCTCACTCTCTCTTTCTCTATCAACTTCCCTAAGTAACTTCTTGGAGAACTATGTAGATTTTGGCTGGAAACTAAGGAATTGAAGGCTGGGGATTAGAATTCGGATAGCTTGTGGCTAGGAGATCACCATTCATAGCTAAGGTAATACCTTAATCCTTGTTTCAGGTTGATTTCTGCCTTGTTTTCCTTAACGTTTGAGGTGTTCTTGAGCTTGTGGCTCAAGTACGAGAGTTTGATTTTTTATTGGGTTTTTAATTTAGATTTTAGTTGGGTTTCATTGCTAGGAAGATATTAAAACTGTTATGATGATTGGATTATTGTTTTAGGGTGGAATTTTGAGCATTTTTGTTGAATTTGGCTAATGAAAAATGGAGGAAATCTAGGTTCACAGGGCCATGTCGCGACCCTGTTCCTTAGGGGTCGCGACCCTGTTCCTTAGGGGTCGCGACCCAACCGAACCATGGACCTGTGTTCCATTTCCAGGGGAGGAGGGCCTCTTACATGAGGGGTAGGTTGCAGCCTGCCTGGGCTGTTTTGGCAATGGTGAGTTTTTAGAGACAAGAATATTTTCCTTAGGGCTCGGGATCGATTCTACTAGCCGGTTTAGTAGAATTCGAAGTCTTCGAGGCTAGGACTCGGTCTGGAAGCCTTTAGTTGTTCGTTATTGATGGAATCATATATTATGGTTGTGACTAGGTTATCGCTAGGGGCTCATAATGGGGATAGTGCTCGAGGGTCGTTCTTATTTTACGCTATACTCGGACCTGAAGTAAGAAAATTGCACCCAATATGTGCTATATGTGATTAGGGCTTGGCCCAACTATTAATAATAATTATGAATAGGGCTTGGGCCACTGAGAATTATTATGATTAAGTTATCATTTCGTTTATTGATTAAACATGCTTGACTATTCTATATCTGCTTAAGTGTTTCATGAATGTTCGCATGGTTTGCGTGGCTAGGGCTTGGCTCCGTTAAATAATCATGATTATTACTTTGATTACAATTACTTGATGATGTTATGTGATTAATATGTATGCATGTTTATCTTGTTGAGGTATGCCTATCCACATCTGTTTCTGTATTGATATTCGAATACCTGGATCAGGGCTTGACTTATTAGTGAAGGACGTAAATAGCGCGTTGCGCATTGGTCGAAAGCCTTAGCCCTAAACCAGCAACGTACTACTATGTAGGCCGACCCAATGGTCGATGGAAAACAAAAGTGTTTGGCTAGCTTTATGGCTAGTTACCCAGAGCTAAGGGTGAGGGCCCCAGGTGACTCTATGGTCACATAGCCAGGAGATAGGGCCCTGTGGTTGACTCTAAGGTCAACTGTTGAGAGTAGCAGCCCCAGAATGGTCCAATGACCGTTTATTATGATTGTATGTCGATATGATTAGATTATTACCCCTGTTTATGCACATGTTTAAGTTTTCTTGCTGAGCCTTGGCTCACGGGTGCTTTGTGGTGCAAGTAAGGGAAAAGGAAAGCTTGACCAGCCATGAGTTGGAGAGCTTCGGTGGCAACATGTACATATGTGGCTGCTTGTCCACCACGACTGAGGATATCTTAAAGGAACTAGGGTTGTAGCCCTGATTTTGTTGCTTAGGTCGGCCGACTGTAATTTTGATGTATATACACCATTTCTAAAAGTTTGGTTGTAATATTTTTGGATCCCATGTATGTATAAACTTTTTAAATAAAAGTTAACAGTTCCTCTGACCAAATTTTTTAACCCTAACCTTTGATGTTAACCTTAGTTACACGTTTATAACCAAATGACTATATTAGCAAGTCTGACATAATTTAAAGTACACAGTGTAGCGGTCTTTGATTAGGAGGGCGTTACAACTTGGTATCAGAGTTTCCAAGGTTTAAGGGTTTCTGAAGACTGGCCGGGCATGTACACTCGCCACTAAAGACAAGCTCGACTCAGGGTTTGATAACTATTATGTTGTTATGTGTTTAACTACTTAAACATGATATGAATGCCTTTTCTGCGTGCCTATTTAGGAAGCATGAGATAATCCCTTAACTGCTGCATGAATGATAATGAATGTGCATATTAGCATTGTTATTCTTGTGAATGCAAGGGAACCGCTTATTAGCGTTATTATTTGTATATAGGCCAGGAAATGCTTATTAGCACTGTTAACACTAGCAGGGATTAAAGAACATGCTTATTATCCATGTTATACTTTCGTAAATGTTTGGATATGTTTATGTGCATTGTTATTTGCTGATGGATATCAGGAAGTGCTTATTAGCACCATGAATGAGCATATTATATGTTGGCATGCTTATTAGCATTGCATCTGTTGTTTGTCTGTTTGATCTTGGATCGTCAGGCAGTAAGAGGTATTTTTATTATGAACCTAATGGCCAATTTGATCACTACAGAGTGGATTAAATAACAGTATGAATCCTCGAAGGTCAGAAAGGTTGGCTGGCCAAGAGTTATAGGCCAAGGAAGGGAATGACCAGGGCCAGGCCCCACCGCCAGCTCATAAAAACTAGCAACAGTTGCTTGCTGGTATGCAAGCAAGATTAGAGAGGCATGAAGAGGAGATTCGCCTATTGCGACAACAAAAGGTTCCAGCAGGGAACCCACAGCCCATAGTACCGGCAGTGATACAGCCAGAGGTACCAGTAGTAGTGCAGCTCCAGGCAGGGGGAGATAGATGGAAACCCTTCTATGAGAGGTCCAGGAAGCAACACCCTCTAGTCTTTGAGGGCAACTCCAATCCACTGAAGGCTAAGTAGTGGATGACCATGATAACCACAATCCTAGATTTTATGACGGTAGGTGGTAATGAGAGAGTGCCTTGCGCCACTTATATGTTTCGGAAGGATGCCTAAACTTTGTGAGAGGTGGTATCCCAGAAAAAATCAGTAACCACCATGGAATGGGAACAGTTCAGAACCTTGTTCAATGAGAAATACTACAATGACACAGTTAAAGCTGCGAAGGCTGAGGAGTTCAGCAAGTTACTTCAGGGTAACATGATAGTGACTGATTATGCCCTAAAGTTTGATAGACTGGCAAAGTTTGTCGGGGATCTGGTGCGCACTGGTGGGACAAGAAGAGAGAGGTTTCTTCAGAGGCTACACCCTATGATTCCTCATAATGTTTGTATTACCACTATGCCAGGATTGACTACCTATGCACAGGCTGTGGAGAAGGCGCTTGCAGCTGAGAGCACAAAGAACAAGATCTGGTGTGACAATGCAGCTAGTAGGGATACTAGGAGACTGGGACCTCCATTTATAGGTTTTGGTAGGGGCGGAGGCCCTAGTGACCAAAAGAGGAATACTCTGGACATTGTTTTAGCACCAAGGCCAGATTGGATGCCACAGGGCATACCAACGAGCTGCCAGGGTGGCGATGAGACCTGAAGAGCATTCCTAGAGTGTACTCGTTCCAAGAGGCACCATATTGGGGAATGTCGGGCGAAGGCCTGCTTTGTTTGTTGCAGCGTGGGGCATTTGAAGAAGGACAACCCGAGAGCTAGAAAGGAAGAGCCGATGAAGGTGGACAGCCTAATGCCAGCTTGGGTGTTCACCTTGACCCAGGAAGAGACCGAGGCTAGTCCCTCGGTGGTTATAGGTCAACTTTCTAGGGATAGAAACTTCTATACTGTTTTTGCTTGATTCGGGTGCTACACATTCTTTTGATGCTAGTAGGATTATAGATGGATTATGTAGACCATGTGACTTCTATCCTATGGGGTTTGGTACTATGCTGCCTACTGGGGAGTTAGTGGTTTCTAGGAGATGGGTTAGCTCACTACCAGTTATAGTGGATGGCAGGGAATTATCAGTTGACTTGGTAGAATTGTTAATGAATGATTTTAATATAATTCTGGGTATGGATTGGTTAGAGAAATATGGGGCAATGATAGATTACAAGAAGACGATGGTAACCTTTGAGCCTGAGGGTGAGAACCTGTTTGTTTTCATTGGCACTGAGCATGGACCCCGTATACCTATGATATATGTACTTAGAGCTAGAGACCTATTGCAAGGGGGATGCATAGGATTCTTAGCTAGTGTGGTGGATACCACTCAAGTCATGCCAGTGGGACCAGAACAGACCCAATTAGTCTGTGAGTTATCGAATGTGTTTCTAGAGGATCTGCCAGGGTTAACTCCACACAGGGAGATTGAGTTTGTGATTGAATTGGTGCCAGGGACAAAGCTAGTATCTAAGGCATCTTATAGGATGGCTCCAGCTAAGCTGAAGGAGCTAAAGGTTCAACTACATGAGTTACTAGACTTGGGTTTTATCGAGCCCAGTTTCTCACGATGGAGCACACCAGTTCTCTTTGTGAAGAAAAAGGACAGATCTTTGAGGTTGTGTATCGATTACATAGAACTGAACAAGTTGACTACAAGAACAAATATCCATTGCAAAGGATTAATGATTTGTTTGACCAGTTGCAGGATAGAACAGTATTCTCTAAGATAGATCTTCGATCTAGTTTTCAATAGGTGAGGATCAGAGAGGAGGATATATCAAAGATAGTGTTTCGCACTAGGTACAAGCATTATGAGTTTTTGGTCAATTAGATTAACTAATGCCCCAACAACATTTATGGATCTGATGAATAGGGTGTTCAAATATTACCTTGATCGGTTTGTGATCATCTTTGTTGACGATATATTGAGATACTCTTAGACAAAGATAGAGTATGAGCAACACCTCAGATTGGTGCTATAGAGGCTGAGAGAACACAGGCTGTATGCGAAATTCAAGAAATGCGAGCTCTGGTTGCCACAAGTGACTTTCTTAGGTCACATAGTTAGTACGAATGGAATTAAGGTTGATCCAGCGAAGATGGAGGCGGTCAGAGATTGGCCAAGACCAAAGAATGCTGCAAAGATCAAGAGTTTCTTGGGATTGGCAGGGTATTAGAGACACTTTGTGGAGGGGTTTTCAAAGATTGTGTCATCACTGACAGAGTTAACATGGAAGAATCAGAAGTTCATATGGTCAGACAAATGTGAAGACAGCTTCCAGAAGCTCAAGAAGAGTTTGATCACCCGTCCAGTTTTGAGCCTTCGTACAGATCGGGACAAGTTTATAGTTTATTGTGATGTGTCGAGGCAGTGTCCGGGTTGTGTTCATATGCATACAGGGAAGGTGATTGCCAACACATCACGTCAGTTTAAGGAGTATGAGCAGAGATACCCCACACATGATTTAGAACTTGGAGCAGTCTTTTTTGCATTGAAGGTGTGGCGGCACTACTTGTATGGTGAGAAGTGTGAGATATACACTGACCACATGAGTTTAAAATACTTCTTCCCCAGAAGGATCTAAACATGAGGCAAAGACGTTGGTTAGAGCTGGTCAAGGATTATGATTATGAGATTCTCTATCCCCCTAGGAAGGCCAATGTGGTAGCAGATGCCTTAAGCTGGAACTATCTAGGATAGTTATATAGTGCCATGCGAATATCAAGGAAGTTGGATGATGATACGGCTAGAGTAGGAATTGAGTTAGTGGTGGGCCAGCTAGCCTCCTACAGTCTACTCTTTTGGAGAGGATTAAGGAGAAGCAGTTAGATGATCCACAATTGGGGTAGATTAGAGGGAATGTCACAGCTGGAGTAGTTAAGGACTATACAGTGTCAAGCATGGGCTTGTTGAGATACAAGGATCGGATCTGCATTCTGATGGACATATGGATCAGACGGGAAATTTTGGATGAATCTCATACTACCCATTATTCTCTACATTCAGGCAACACGAAGATGTACCATGATCTGAATGTTTTATATTGGTGGCTTGGGATGAAGAGGGACATGACTGAGTATGTGGCAAGGTGCCTGGCCTGTCAGCAGGTCAAGGCTGAGGATCAGAGGCTAGCAGGGGTGTTACAGCCTATGGATATCCTAGAGTCAAAGTGGGAGGACATTACGATGGATTTTGTGGTAGGGTTGCCTAGGACAATGGGTCACCATGATTCTATTTGGGTCATCGTTGATCGATATACGAAATTATCTCATTTTCTTCCAGTGAGGAAGAATTATACGGTTGACCAGTATGTAGACCTCTATGTGAGAGAGATAGCTCACCTTCATGGGACTTCGAGATCTATCGTGTCAGATAGGGACCCTATCTTCACTTCCATGTGTTTGGGGAAGTTTACAAAGAGCGATGGGTACATAGCTGAAGTTCAGTACAACTTATTATCCTTAGACTGATGGCCAGTCTGAGAGGACTATCCAGATAATGGAGGACATGCTGAGAGCATGTGTGTTGGACTTTGAAGGGTCCTGGAGTAAATATTTGCCTATGATAGAATTTTCCTATAACAACAGCTATCAAACTACCATTGGAGTGGCACCTTATGAGATGTTGTGTGGTAGGAAGTGCAGATCACCCATTCACTAGGATGAGATGGGTGAGAGGAAATATTTAGGTCCTAAAGCAGTTCAGAGGACCACTAAGGCTATTTAGAAGATTAGAGCACGAATTCTCACATCCTGATTTGAAGGGAATAAAAGCTTATGGTAAAATGTTGCTTTATAATTTAGTCTTCAAGTTCATTTTATTCTTAAGCCAAATAGCAAGGTCTATTTAACTTAATTACCCTAGGTTAAAATTTCAATTAGGAAAAGTAACAACAATAATAAATTTTTGTAAAAATTACCATTTGTAACATCCTGATTTGACTAGGACATCCTGATTTGAAGGGAATAAAAGCTTATGGTAAAATGTTGCTTTATAATTTAGTCTTCAAGTTCATTTTATTCTTGTTTGTTTGGTAGTTATTGGAGAGACATGATTCTTTGCAAGGGTTCATAATCTCTAAGGTGGTGGTGCTTCAAAGTGATTCGACCTACACATCTACTTATGGTATTATTGGTTGGTTTGAATTTAGTTTACGAGATTCTTATTTTCTTCTTGGTGGTCAATGGAGTGTAGTTTTGTGGTTAAGAGGTGTTCTGATTCCAAGGATTGAAGGAAGGGTAGAATTCAACTTTTGATCTCGAAAGGTATCATTATCATTTTTTTTTTATATTTATGCTCACTGAAGGTTTGTTTTAGGTTTAAGTTTGATTATAAGAGCATGTATACTATGATCATGGATTTAATACATGTTATGCATGGCCTATGCAAAGAGAGTGGGACGTGTGGCATAGATGATGGGCATGATCTTGGTTCTTACAATAAGGCTCTTATTTTTATGTTTATGTTTTGATCATTGAAATGTTGTAACTTTCTTCTTTTCAAAGACTCCACACACGTGCCAAGGTAAAGAGGTTAAACATGTTTGCTTGATTGCTAGTGTTTATGGAATGCATGTTGTATGCTATATGTTTCAGGGCATGTCCTTGGGAATGTAAAAAAGTGGACAAAGGTTGCCACAAATTTGACGTTGGAGGTCGTACAGAGGATAGCAAGAGCTTCCTCGTAGGTATCTTTCTCATTTACATGCATAGTGCACGCATAGGTTTTCTGTATGATGAGCATTGTGATGATGTTTATGATGTTATCCCTTGTTATGATATGAGATTATCGTTTGGCTCTATGAGGTTTGCTTTATGTTGATGTTTGGTTTAATTCTCCTTACTAGGCTTTAGCTCAGTCATTTATTCCCTCTCCACAGGAAAGAATTGAACTTGTGAGGGCATGGTGAGCGGGGACCGTTCCATGAAGGTGTATGTACTCTGTGAGGGGATTGCATGGACCACGATGATCCTAAGAACACCATAGCACATTTATTGTTTTATGAAATACATTTTATGATATTGCAATTTTAGAATTATTTTTTAAACTCGGATCTAAATTATTTATAAAGTCTACTTTATTTTGCATCTAAAATGTTTATCCAAAGAATATGTCCTAGTCAAATCAGGATGTTACAAATGGTAATTTTTACAAAAATTTATTATTGTTGTTACTTTTCCTAATTGAAATTTTAACCTAGGGTAATTAAGCTAAATAGACCTTGCTATTTGGCTTAAGTTTTCATGCTCCAATATTTATTATTCAAAATAATATAATTAGCCAAAATCTCATTTTTGGCTAAAACATTCATTTTTCACAAAAATGAATTTTTAAAGATTTTTCTCACTAAAATCAAACTTTTTGACCTTAATATAAATTAATCAAATAATTTAATGCCTAATATTAATTTTCAATAATTATGCTTCTCAAATAAAAATTATTCAATAATTTACTCGGTTATGGTTTTAAATTCGGTCTTGGACTCAAAATGCTCGGTTTGTCACCAAACTGCACATTAAACACTTAGGCTAACATTTGCAACATGAAATTTACTTCTCATGTATATATTTTATTATATATAATAATATCCACACATATCTCACCACCCTATACCTAGTTGCTAGTAGGTGCCCGAAATGTGGGGTGTTACATTTGTCACCTCACGTCGTCCCTAGCCGAAGGCTACGCTGGAGCTCTGGCAACAACGGAAGCGGAAATGGCCACAACTCTACCTCGAAAATGGCGTTTAGGTCCCAAAAATAAATGGGCTTTAAAGCCGTGACCACAAGGACGCTATAGAAGGTGCCGGCGTGACCCGCTGCAGCATGGGGTGGCCAAAACTAAATCAAAATCACTCAGAATTACGTGACACTGGTGAGCACCTCTGGTGATGTTTGCTCCCCATAGTCTGCTGAGTATGATGGTGATGGTGATGGTGCCTCAGCTCACAGATGCTTGAGGCATCTATAATCCCATCGAAATTTACAATAGTTTACATTTGTAATTCGTAACTTGATTATAAACTGCTTTTGACAAATTGCTAGCTTGATAAGAAGGAGAAAAGAAAGCATGCATTATGAATTGATAGGAGGCATAGTTGATGAGATTAAAACCCCTAATTGTTTAATCTTGAATTTATTTCTTGTGTTTCTTTATCTTTCTTTATTCTTGAAATTTACAATAGTTTATGTTCTTGGTCTTTACTTTTACAACCAAAAATATTATTAACCAAATAGAAACAAAAAATTAATTGATTGGTAATTGATAATTTAGTCCTTGTGAGACGGTACTTCGTCTTACCAAGATTTATTATAAATTGCGACTGTGTGTACTTGCATAGCTTTAATTTTCACAAAAAGTTTTTGGCACCGTTACCGGTGGAAAAAAATTATCAATATCAAAGTAATTAATTTTATTTTGTAATTTGGTTGTTCTTTGAACTATTTCTGGCTTGTTTTGCATGCATTCTTGACCATTTTTTTTCCAAGTTGTTCTGTTATATGTGTAGCAGAAGAGGAGCAGATAGCCTTGTTACTATAATCCTGAGATTGAGAAAGCGTGCACGCAAAATCATAGAAACAAAAGAGCTACTAGTCCAACTGTGGTTATGGAAAACCCTCAAAACAATGATGGTGAGAAGCTTATGGGATTATGTTCTTCCAACTATTACAGGACTGCAAACATGTATAAGACCACCGACTGTGGAGGCTAATATAATTGAGATTATGTCGGTGATCTTACAAATGGTGCAGTCCACCGTGCAATTTGGTGGCTTACCCTCAGAAGATCCTCACATGCACTTAGCTAACTTTCTAGAGCTATATGCAACATTCAATTATAATGGTGTGAGCGACGATGGAATCTGGTTGAGCCTATTCCCATTTTTGCTGCGGGATAGAGCTAAAAGTTGGTTGAACTCCCTTCAATCCAATTGTATAAATACTTGGGAGGATTTGGCTCAAAAATTCCTTGCCAAGTTCATTCCACCATCAAAGGCAACAAAGTTGAGGGGAGAGATTAATAATTTTTATCAGATGGATAGGAGCGTTTTAAGGACCTTTTGAGAAAATTCCCTCGTCATGGTATTGAGTGTTGGATGCTGGTCCACAATTTTTATAATGGTTTGTGTGGTACTACTCGTACCATAATGGATGTTGCAGCTGGTGGCACAATCATTAGTAAGAGTGTGAATGTAGCACATGAATTGTTAGAAGACATGGCCACTAACAATCACCAATGGTCTGATGAGTGGTCAACCGGTGTTAGAAAGGTTGATGGAATTCATGAACTTGATGCCATCACTACCTTGACTGCTCATGTAGCTTCTTTCACAAAACAGTTGCAATAGAATATTGTGTCTACTAATGCCATTCAAATGGCAGCAAGTTGTAAAATTTGTGGTTGTCCTCACCAATTTGAGCAGTGTAGGACAACAAAGTTAAATAACACCATCCCTATGGAGTAAGTCAAAATGATAAGTAATTTTAATAGGCAAGCCAACAATCCTTTCTCCAATTCATTTAATCCAGGTTGGAGAGATCACCCTAATTTTTAATGGGGAAATAATCAGGGCCAGTATTCTCAATCCCAACCTCAATCTCAGTAGATTCTGCCTCAACCTTCAGCACCACCATCTAGGCCACTAGTTCCTGAAGAGAAGTCAAACGAGTTACAAGCTCCATTATTGACCTTGAACAACTCTTAAGCTCAGTTTATGACTGAAACTTGGTCATCCATCAGAAATCTCGTAATGGAAGTGGGTTAATTGGAAAATTTGATACAAAGCAGACCTCAATGTAATTTTCCAAGTAATACTGAGGCGAATCCTAAAGCGCAGTGCAATGCAATCTCCTTGAGGAGCGGTAAGAAGTTGGAAGAGCCAGTTGAGAAATCTAGTCTTCCACTGAAAATGGAGTCCGCAATAAAAGAAAAGGTGGAAGAAAAGGTTACTGAGAACCTTGAGAAGAATCAGTCACAAGTTAGTACAGATCATCACATAAAAATTCCTTTTCCAATGAGGCTACGCAAGAACAACCTAGATAAACAATTTGCAAAGTTTTTGGAGGTATTTAAGAAACTGCATATCAATATCCCATTTGCAGAAGCGCTTGAGAAGATGCCATCTTACCTTAAATTCTTGAAGGAAATTTTATAAAAATAAAACACGTTGGAGGATTACGAGATAGTTGCGCTTACTGAGGAGTGCAGTGCAATATTGCAAACGAAACTACCTCTCAACCTTAAAGATTCGGGTAGTTTTACAATTCCTTGTACTATAGGGAATGCAGTTTTTGAGAAGGCATTATGTCATTTAGGGGAAAGTGTGAATCTGATGCCTCTATCAATCTATAGAAAATTGAAATTGGGAGAAGTACTACCGTGCCCCTACAAATGGCGGATCGTTCTATGAAGCACCCAAGAGGTATTATTGAGGATGTATTGGTGAAAGTGGACAAATTCATCTTTCCTGCAGACTATATTATTCTTGATATGGAGGAAGATGAAAATATTCTGATTATTCATTCGAGACCATTTTAGCTATTGGAAGGGCACTAATCGACGACATCTTGGTTTACTCCAGTTCAGAGGTAGAGCATGAGCAACATCTCCGACAGGTTCTGCAGAGGTTAAGGGAGCATCAGTTGTATGCCAAGTTTAAGAAGTGTGAGTTCTAGCTACCAGAGGTGACCTTCCTTGGACATATAGTTGGGGCAGAAGGGATTAAGGTGGATCCGTCCAAGGTAGAAGCAGTTAGGGATTGGCCGAGGCCGAGGAATGCCTCGGAGGTGCGAAGTTTCCTTGGGTTGGCTAGTTACTACAGGCGGTTTGTAGAGGGGTTCTCGAAGATTTCTTCATCGATGATAGAGTTGACAAGGAAGAATCAGAAGTTCGTCTGGTCAGAGAAGTGTGAGAACAACTTTCAGGAGTTGAAGCGACGACTTATTTCTACGCCCGTGTTGAGTCTTCCCTCGGAGGAAGGGAAGTTTGTGGTCTACTATGACGCATCGAGGATGGGTTTAGGCTGTGTGTTGATGCAGAACGAGAAAGTTATAGCCTATGCATCTCGACAGCTGACGGAGTATGAGCAAAGGTATCTGACTCACGATTTGGAGTTAGCAGCAGTGGTATTCGCACTAAAGGTGTGGCGACGTTATCTGTATGGGGAGAAGTGCGAGATATACACTGACCATAAGAGTCTGAAGTATTTCTTTACCCAGAAGGATTTGAATATGAGGCAAAGACGTTGGTTGGAGTTGGTTAAGGATTATGACTGTGATATCCTTTGCCATCCTGGAAAAGCCAACGTGGTGGCTGATGCATTAAGCCGGAGGGGCCCAGGGCAGTTGTATAGTTCCACCCAGATCTCGAGAGAATTGGCTGATGAGATGGTCAGGGCAAGGATAGAACTGGTAGTGGGCCAGTTAGCCAATATCACTTTGCAGTCGACCCTGTTAGAGCAGATCAAGGAGGGTCAGTTAGTAGATGTGCAGTTGCAGGAAAATAGGCAGCATGCCTTAGCAGGGACAGCTAAGGATTATTCTGTTTCTGAGACAGGTTTGCTTCGGTATCAAGGGCAGATTTGTGTTCCGGCTGATGAGGGAATCAGGCGAGAGATACTGGATAAGTCACACACTACACCATACTCACTTCATCCGGGTACCACGAAGATGTATCAGGATCTACGGACATTATATTGGTGGCCCAGGATGAAGAAGGATGTAGTTGAGTATGTGTCTAGATGTTTGACATGTCAGCAGGTTAAGGCTGAGCATCAGCGACCAGCGAGATTGCTTCAGCCTTTGGGTATCCCAGAGTTGAAATGGGAAGATATTACGATGGATTTCGTGGGAGGATTACCCAGGACAGTTGGACTTCATGACTCGGTGTGGGTGATAGTGGACAGATACACTAAGTCAGCTCATTTTCTACCAGTGAGGTCGACCTATACAGTGGAACAGTATGCAGAGCTGTATGTGAGGGAGATAGTTCATCTCCATGGGGTTCCAAAGTCTATTGTATCTTATTAAGACCCTATCTTTACCTCCAAGTTTTGGGGAGCTTTGCAGAGAGCTATGGGGACTCAGCTGAATTTTAGCACAGCTTTTCATCCTCAGACTGATGGAAAGTCTGAGAGGACGATCCAGGTATTGGATGACATGCTTAGAGCATGTGTGATTGACTTTGAGGGTTCATGGAGTAAGTACCTCCCATTGATTGAGTTCTCATACCACGATTGGAGTGGCCCCTTATGAGATGTTATATGGAAGAAAGTGTAGATCGCCCATTCACTAAGATGAGATGGGTGAGAGGAAGTATTTGAGGCCAGATATGGTTCAGAAGACTAATGAGGCCATAGACAAGATTCGAGCTAGAATGCTTGCCTCCCAGAGTAGACAGAAAAGCTACGCTAATCCTAAGCGTAGGAACATGGAGTTCTAGGTTGGGGATCACATGTTCTGCGAGTTTCACCATTGAGGGGTGTGAGGAGGTTTGGAGTGAAGGGCAAGCTAAGCCCTCGGTTTGTGTTTTAGTTGTGTATTGCATTTGGTTAGTCTTTTATTTACTGTGTTGTTGTGTTTACGATGTTTAGAGTATCGTGTTTGTGTGAATCAAGTTGTCGATGCTACCCTATGATATGGAAGAAAATGTCGTGCAAATTTTTGAAATTTTTCATCAATTGAATTTGTGTGCTTGGTTAGACTGCATTGGTAGCTTGTTTCAATCCATGAAAAAAAAAATGTTTAGCCATAATTGGAAAATTCTTTGTAATTTTAATTCGAATGTATGCATTATTAAAAAATGGCTTATGGTTTGACGTATGAATGAATCTAGAACTTGCTTGTTTATCATTTGAGACGAAATCCAAGATGAGATACGCTTAGGAAAGTGATTTAGGCAATTTCTTGGAATTTTTTAGTCTTTTGAGCCAACCCAAAAGTAATTTTCCATTGTTACCCTTGTTGAGCCTAAAATTATCCTCTTCGTTGTTTGACACCAATTGTGAGCCAAATAGACATTTTGTTAGTTTTCATTCCTTTACCAAATTACTATCAGCATATGGATAAATAATGGGGAATGAATTGTAATGGGATGTGACTAGTTTTGTAATTTGGTGTATTGTAATGAAGAGTAAAAATTTTGATAATTTTAAAAAAAAATACAAAATAAAAGAAATTTGAAAATCCAAGCTACACCTTGTCGTGCTTTCTCAAAAACAAGTTTGGGGGAGTTTAGTTTGAATAAAAAAATGATGATAAAGTGAAGTAAGCTTTTCTCAACTGTTACTTTGGTTCATATGGGGTTTTCTTTGGAAATTGTTTGGGCAAATTGTTGGTTTTTAAGTTCATATGCTTATGGTAATTTGGAGCCTAAATGACATATATCTACCCATTGCCTAAGCCTATTGTTATGAGGTTAAAGTCCTAGTGATTCTTGAGCATATTTTTTCTACATTAGTGGAAAGTGGTTTTGGAGTTTTTGTGAGATTTTATGAAATTAAGGCTAATTCAGTGTTGTTGACTTGATTCATAAGTTTGTGTCGTTTTTGTTTTTGAGTTGCTTTTGTGTGGATGTTTAGTTTGAATCTTTACTCGAGGATGAGGAAGGGTTAAGTTTGGGGAATTTTGTTGAGTCTAGTTTTGTGTTGTGTTTAGGTTGTGTTTAAGGTAATTTTATTTATCTTTTTAGTTGTTTAGTGTAGTATTATGCTTTTTTTTCTTTTCAAGTTTTAGATTATAAATAAAGGAACAAAACTATTGGAGCAAATTGGCAGAAAAATAATGAAAAATCACCTTTTTGGTCTTGATTTAACGAAAAGATGTATTCTCAAGCAATACACGGGTCACAATGTTGAAAAGGTTGGGTCGCGGCCGCCTAGTTGAAGCCCAGCGATAATTTAGACACGGGCTGCGGCGTGTCACAGGCCGGCTATTTGGGTACTCGAACTAGGCGGAACGTGCGACACTTGCAACTCTTCAAGCTAGCAAGTCAGCCTACAACACACACACCTACAGGCAAACAAACTCAGTGGTTAGCCACATACACATCTCGGACATGCAACGGGCAATAATGAAATATGAGCAAGCACAAAGCAAGTCATTCCTAGGGACTTCCACACAACACAAAGCACACAACAAGGCAAGTGGCACGCAATGGCCCAACGAAGATAACAAACAAGTAACACATAGGCAACAAGGAAGCACACAGGGGCAAGTATGGATAAATATTGTTTTATTAATATATAGCCTTGATAGGGCAAGGGAGTACACAGCTTTGGCCCCTATCTGCTGATGGCCATGGTGCTTCCCTAAGTCACCAGGTCACCTCCCCCTAAGGAGCCTTCTAGGGAAATAAAGTCTTCCCAGGAACATATATGATTTTTGTCTGGGAGACATATGCAATATTACAAAACTGCCACTACCCTATCCCATGAGGTTGCTTGGTGCAAGACTTGACTAATGGTCAAGCACCAAGGCATGCTCACTTACAAAATGGCCCCATGTGGGTGTGCCAAAGGGGCAGCACACCACACTCTCCCCCACTCAATCCTTCAGCGTCCTCGACGAAGTAGCTTGTAGATCTTCAATCTTCTGCGTGAGCTTCTTTAAGTCTTCCGCCCTCTCCCAGCTGATCTCGTCATCTGCGAGCCCCTTCCATTTTACCAGATACTCTTTATGCTTTTTACGGTTAGTGGTGACCGTCCTTTCCGCCAGGATTTCTTCAAGTTGATGCTTGCTCCTTGGCTGAATGATGACTCCTCCTCTGGTTGACTGGTTGCACTCTGGATTTGCTGGATCTTCATGATACAGCTTCAAGTTGCTGACGTGAAAGACCGGGTGTATCTTCATCCAAGCTGGTAGGTCGACTTTGTAGGAAGTTAGGCCAACTTTTGAGATGATTGAGACCGGACCCTCGTACTTGCGAACGAGTCTGATGTCTTTGTCCCCTCGGAATCTCAACTGTTCGGGCCTCAGCTTGATTAACACTAGGTCACCTGCATTGAACTCCAGTGGTCTGCGCTTCTGATCTGCCCGCTTCTTCATTCTTCTTGATGCTTTTTCTAAATAAGCTCGGGCAATCTCTGTTGTTTTCTTCCAGTCTTTTGTGAAGTGAAAGGCTCGCGGGTTCCGACCGCGATATTCGTCCATTGTGTGGGGCAACAGTGGCTGCTGTCCACTAACAACTTCAAAAGGGCTCTTATTCGATGAAGAACTCTTTTGAGAGTTGAAGCAAAATTGAGCTACATCGAGTAGTTGCGGCCAATTCTTCTGATTGGCATTGACAAAGTGGTGCAAGTACTCCTCCAACATCCCGTTGAATCTTTCTGTCTGCCCATCTGTCTGGGATGGTAGCTCGAGGAAATGTTCAGTTGTGACCCCAAGAGATTGAATAGTTAGGACCAAAAGGTCCCAGTGAATCTTCCATCTCGATCACTAATAATGTTCTGGGGCACTCCCCAATATTTGACAATATGCTTGAAAAAATTTATGGCTGTCTCTTCTGCCGAACAGTACTTCGACACTGGGATGAATGTTGCGTACTTCGAGAATCTGTCCACGACCACCAAGATCGCACTTAGATCCCCTGTCTTTGGTAGACTGGTGATAAAGTCAAGCGACACACTCTCCCATGGTCGGCTTGGGACTCGCAAGGGCTCCAACAACCCAGGTGTCTTGTTCCTATCGACCTTGTCTTACTAGCAAATGAGACAGGTCTTGGTGTACTCCACTACATCATCTCGCATTTGTGGCCAATAGTATCCCTACTTCAAGAGGGCATGGGTTCTCTACCACCCTTGATGACCTGCCCACAAGGTGTCATGACACTCGCTTAGTAATGTCCTTCGCAAATCTCCAGCTTTCAGAACATACAAGCGACCCCCTTTAGCCCACAGAAGATCATCCTCCACCCAGAACTGGCGAGTGTTACCTTCTTTTAGGAGCTTCAGGATGGTCCTGACAACCGGTTCTTTCTCCAGGTTTTCTTTTATGCGCTCCTTGAGTGGAGTGTTCACCACGCTAGCCGACAAACTAGCCAAGATCTTTAGAGTTGCCAATTCAGCTTTGCGACTCATGGCGTCAGCTGCCTGGTTTAAGCGTCCTGCCCTGTGCTCAAAACGGAAGTCGAATTCCCCCACGAACTCCTGCCATCGAGCCTGCTTAGGGGTCAGTTTTGGCTGAGTAAGGAAATTACTAACTGTCGCATTATCCGTTTTCACCAAGAACTTTTACCCCAGCAAGTAATGCCTCCACACTCGCAAGCAATGGATAACTGCAAGGTGTTCCTTCTCCTGGGCAATATACTGCCTCTCAGCTTCAGACAGCTTGCGGCTCTCATATGCGACCGGGTGGTCTTCTTGTACTAGTACCCCTCCCAGGGCATAATCTGAGGCATCTGTCTGTACTTCAAAGGGCTTGCTAATTGTTGGCAAGGCCAGTGATACGAACCACACCAACGATTGTTGTGAAACCCGACACCAAATATGGCAGCCACCAAGAACACGCGAATCTGGAATGATGAACCGCAACCCAATGCTTAGCCAAGCACGAACCTTGGTATAAGGAAGACGCCACAAACGGTGATGGGAATCCGTGTGGACGCTCAATATTCCGCGCCCATAAAAGATCCCGTGAAGGCCCATCATCCTTTGATGGCAACTTCGGATCAACCCACGATGCGCGAAGTCCCAGCCGCGTCACCATGGCCTCCCTCGGCCATGCCCCAGGTGCATGGCCCACCTCGCGCGCGCACCCCCCAAGCGTCGCTCGGCCGAGCCTTGGCACCCATGGCCACGAAGTGGCCTTGCCATCTAGGCCCCGTGGTGGCCTCGCCCGTGCCCCAGAAGTGGCCTCGCCATCTAGGCCCGAATGGCCTCGCTCATGGCTCCAAAGTGGCCTCGCCATCTAGGCCCCGTGGTGGCCTTGCCCATGCCCACGGAGTGGCCTCGCCCTCTAGGCCCCGTGGTAGCCTCGCCCAGCCCATGGAGTGGCCTCGCCATCTAGGACCCGTGGTGGCCTCGCCATCTAGGCCCCGTGGTGGCTTCGCCCATGCCCACGGAGTGGCCTCGCCATCTAGGACCCATGGTGGCCTCACCCATGGCCTCATGGGGGTCACATCCGCAGCACACTCGGCCTCTTGAACAGCCAAGAGAGTCGCGCCATCAATAAGCCTTCCAAGGGGGCCTCGTGAAGGAATGAGAGCTATGTCACCTAGTGGCCACGTGAGTAGAGCCATGCACCAAGGGTCCCATTCCTTACACCTTGAGACCCCTATGCTTAGAGGCTCCAGTACGAGTCGAATGGGACATACTTGTATGACCTAGTACTGAGTACGGACACCAATACCAGTGGGACTGCTGGGATAAGAGTTATGGCCCGTACATCTACGACCAAAGGTCAGAGTCGATACCACTATCACCTGCGCCACTATGCCTGCCACCACTCTCATCAGACATGAGTACAGACAAGTAGTGGAGACATCCTCCTGACACCTGCTCCCGTACTGGATGTACGACCACAACTTCTGAAGCCACTCCCCTGACATAGTACTTATGCACCCCTTGGTCTCCTGGACCACCATGTATCTAAGGCCATTAGAGCCTACTATAAAATGAACTCTAAGACCACCTGAAGGGGGGTTGGAAATTTTACTGTAGCAAAGGCTTGAGTGTGAATGAAAGACTGAATCCTCCATTATTGTTCTATCATTGTTTTTGAGTGATTGTTTAAGTTTCTTCAGCTTTTCCATTAGTGATCTTGACTTGATAATTTTTCCAACTCAACTTAGTTGACGAGTTCTCACTGTCAACAGTTTGGCGCCGTCTGTGGGAACGTTAGTTTCAAGCTACTGTTCCACCATTGTTTCCGGCAAGAAGAAGATGCCAAGACGTTCAAAGCGACTGAGGGAGCCACGGGAGGTAGAGGTTCACCTGAACGGAGTCCAGCTGAAGGCCTCCATGAAGGACGCTCCTCCACCCAGAGACGTGGAGCCCCCGAAAGACCCTGAGGTTCATGGAGGTGATAGAGTGGCCTCGTCACCGGCCGCTCCACCTGGAGAAAGTCCTCCAAGAGCACCACCGGGAAATGCTAATGAGTTCCCTCCTCCAAAACCACCGCAGGCACCGAACTCCGGCCGGCAGGACCCGGGCCCCTCAACCCGTAGGCATGATAAGCATCCTCGGGTCCATTCCGTGAGCTCAAGTTCGAAGTCTCAGTTCTATGAAGAGGAAATACGTGAGCTTCATCGTAAGAACCAAAGGTTGGAAACCACCTTGGAGAACATGCAAGAGGTCCTGAACGGCCTGTTGCAGGGTAAGTCGAGCGTGACCTTGCCTAAGAGGAAGGAGAAGGGCAAGGATGGGGTGGAGACCACTGTACCGGTAGATGATGGAAGAACCCGGCACTTAACTAGTAACACCCCCCGAGCGAAGCAATGTAAGCACCCTGAACCGCCTAAGCAGGCCCAGAAACCCGCGCTGAGGACCAACGCTGCCCCTCCCAATGAGGACGAGGTCACCTCTAAAAGAGCACCCTCAGACTTACGGGAGGAGCTCAATAAAAGGAGGGCGGGCAAAGGGACCACGCCCCCTATGGCGCCTCGAGAGGGCAAGGGAAAGGCGGATCTTAGCCCGTCCGCTTTGAGGGACACTCTAAGCAAGAGGAGGTAGGACCTAGACATGGAGATGAGGAGCCTGCGGAGCAAGATCGTCACCGCATCAGGCAGCCAGGCCTTTGAGGAGGAGTTCGACCATGAGTCGCCCTTTGTGAGGGAGATACAAGCCATCTGGCTCCCTGCCAACTTCAAGGAACCCAATATGACCCCCTACGAAGGGAACACGGATCCAAAGTACCACCTGGATGCGTTTAACGATCTGATGAAATTGAGAGGGATTGGAAGCGGTGCCAGATGCCACTGCTTCGCTGTCACTTTGAAGGGACCCGCCTACAAATGGTTCAAAAGGTTAAGGCCGGGGTCAATCAGATCCTGGCAGCAGTTCTCTGATGAATTCCTCCAACAGCACCATGCCGTGCGAGACTACACAATGCCTGGCACCAGCCTAGCCAACGTGAAGCAAGGGGAAAATGAGAGCCTGAAGAGCTACATTCACCGGTTCAATATGGAGGTCGCGAAAGTGGGCATCTTAACTCGCCGAGAGTTGAAAATGGCCATTACAGCAGGAGTGCTCCCAGGAAGCAAGTTGTGGGACAACATGTTGAAGAGGGAAGTCACCGATCTAGATGACTTCTACGAGAGAGCACAGAAGTACATCCGTGTGGAGGATGGCCACGCCAACTTAAAGGCAGGAAAGGAGGAGCCCCACGCGAAGCCCCCAGCTATTGACGAGTCGAATGTAACGAAAAAGAAAATAGCATACGATGGACCAAGAGATGACCAGCAGAGGAAAAACAAACGAGGGAATGATCATAGGCAAGTGGCTTATACTTACTATACGAACCTCACGGATACTAGGGAGCATATTTACCTCACCAACGAAGATCGAGTTCCCTTAAAAAATCCCCCACCAATGAGAAAGGATCGGTCCAAAAGGGACCCCAGTAGATACTGCTAGTACCACAAGGACATCGGTCACACCACGGCAGAGTGTATCCATTTGAAGGAAGAAATTGAGGAGCTCATCTGCTGGGGACACCTGGGCTGCTATGTCAGGAGAGAAAGGCAAAGGCCAGAGGACGCACCTACGGCACCCCAGGCATAAGAGCGAGCCCCAGAAATACAGGGAGAGGTCCGAACCATTTTCGGAGGTCTAGGATTTGGGGGGGGACTCTCGGAATGGGCGAGATAGATATGCAAGAGAGGCTCGGCGAAGTCCGCCCCCCCTACGTCATGAGTTTAGAATAGCGACCCCTGAAAAGTTTCAAGGGGGAAAACGACTCGATAACATTCACCGAGGAAGATGCGCAGGGGGTACACTTTCCCCACAATGATCTGCTGGTGTTGACAGTTCAATTGGCAAATATGCGTGTGCATCGAGTCCTAGTGGACAACGGGAGCTCGGTGGACATCTTATATCACCCCACCTTGGAAAAGATGGGGCTAAGCATACGTCATCTGAAGCCCTGCCAATCATCCCTATACGGATTCACGGGGGACTCAGTGCAATCCCTGAGAATGATCGAATTGACACTTACCATGGGGGAGCAACCCCGGCAGACTACAGTCATGTCTAACTTTGTTGTAGTAGATTGTGCATCAGCTTTCAATGCAGTATTGGGGAGACCATCCCTAAGAGAATTAAAAGCCATAACTTCAATATATCACTTGGTTGTCAAGTTCCCGACTCCAGGAGGGGTCGCTTGTATGAAGGGAGAACAGAGAGAGGCGAGGGAGTGCTACAATACCTAACTCTGTTCGCCTGTGAAACCGCGGGAGCCAATAGCCATGGTAGTACATGAGGAGCTACATAGGCCCGCGGGGGGTCCGCAGGAGCTGGACCCTCGGGTAGTGGATGAGTCAAGAGTAGAACCAGTAGAGGAAGTAGAGGAAGTTACGGTGATGGAAGAACCGTTAAGGAAGTTGAAGATAGGGAGAAGCCTGCAAGGTGACGTGAAGGAGGAGTTGATGAAATTTTTGAAAGATAATCTAGACGTGTTTGCATGGAGTCATGAGGATATGGTGGGTATAGACCCCAGTGTGATGTGCCACCATCTGAATATCTCCCCAGAGGCAAGGCCCGTCAGGCAAAAGAGGCGGGCGCTAGACCCAAAAAGATACACAACATTAAAAGAGGAGGTTGACAAGCTGAAGGCCAACGGGTTCATCCGTGAGTCTTTCTACCCTGTGTGGGTGTCGAACCCAGTACTCGTGCCGAAGCCAAATGGGAAATGGAGAACTTGCGTCGATTTCACGAACCTAAATAAAGCTTGTCCTAAGGACAGCTTCCCACTTCCCAGGATAGATCAGCTAGTAGATGCGACGGCAGGACATGAGTTACTGAGTTTCATGGACGCCTACTCAGGATACAACCAGATCCCAATGAACCCAGCAGATGAAGAGCACACGTCATTCATTACAGACAAAGGGCTCTACTGTTACAAGGTGATGCCCTTCAGGCTGAAGAATGCGGGAGCCACTTATCAGAGGTTGGTGAATAAAATGTTCGCTAACCAAATAGGGAGGAATATGGAGGTGTATGTGGATGATATGTTAGTGAAGACCAAAGAAGCAACAGAGCTCAACAAGGACCTTGGCGAGATGTTCGACACACTTAGGAAATACCGGATAAAGTTGAATCCCTTCAAGTGCACCTTCGGTGTATCCTCAGGAAAATTCTTGGGCTTCATGGTCAATTCCAGAGGCATCGAGGCCAACCCTGATAAGATAAAGGCACTAATAGAGATGAGCCCGCCAAAGAATAAGAAGGAAGTGCAGTGCCTAACGGGAAGGGTGGCGGCCCTTAATAGATTTATCTCAAGGTCCACCGATAAGTGCCTCCCCTTCTTCGACATCCTCAAAGGGAGCAAAAAGTTCGCTTGGGATGAAAAATACGAGGAAGCATTTATCAAGCTAAAGGAGCACTTGGGGAAGCCACCCCTATTGGCAAAACCTGAGAAAGGTGAGAAGCTATACCTGTACTTGGCAGTGTCTGAGCATGCCATCAGCGCAGCCTTGGTTAAAGGAGAGAAGAAGCAGCAACAACCTATGTATTACATCAGCCAAAGTGCCTGCCGAAATAAATTTCACTAGACACTTGGGGGGCAGGATAGGAGGCGACAGCATACGGCTAGCAAGGGGGACCTAAAAAGGGTCCTCTAACGAAGGGTCCTAAAAAGGACCCCCTGCCCTCCTAAAAAGGAGGCCCCTAACAGGGACCCTCTACCAAGAGGACCCCTAGCCCTTCTAAAATGGAGGCCCCTAAAAAAGGACCCTCTACCAAGCGGATCCTAAAAAGGGCCCTCCATTAGGAGGAAATGACCCAAAAACAAAAGGACCCCCTATACTAGGGCCTAAAACGAAGTCCTTACAAGGCATCCCTTGGGATCACAAGGATTAGCTACCCTTGTGAACACCAAGGGAGGCCATAGGGACTTACAAAAAATGTATGGTAACGACAATAATAAGTCTAGAGCGGCCACCAAGCCGCCTAGCCAAAAAGGGTCTCAAAAGAAACCCTTGCAAAAATAGTACTATGAATAACGACGAGAAGGACGCTTCTCGCAAAGAAATAATAAGCGCGCGCAAGAATATACAAAAGGATAGCTAGGACCCAAGGGGTCAAAATATCCTTATAAGAGCAACCAAGAAGCACCAAAAGAGGTTCCAGTGAACCCTTTCACATGGGCTCCAAAGGACCTCTAGCCTAGTAAATAAAAGAGGGGAACCAACCAAACCCCATCATACAAGCTTAAAAGGGCCTCAAATGCAGTAGAACAAGAAATAAACAGCAACACATGTATTTATACATTAGAAAAAAGAGTTCTTAAGATAGTACAAGAGTTACCAAAAGAAAAGTAGCAGTGATAATGATATTACAAAGATAAAAAAAAAAAAGGCAAGACTACTTCAAGGCCTCCTAATGTGGGCACTCCACAGGGCCGCTCGAGCAACGGCATGTTCACCAAAAGAGGAGAAGTCGAAATTAGGATCCTGCCTCCACACATTGTAAAGGGCACGATCTATGGACCTGCGCTCGGTGGTGACCCTTTCCACCTCCAAGGAAGCCCTCGCCGCCTCCAAGGAAGCCCTCTCCGCCTCCAAGGAAGCATTCCTCTCCTGCGCCGACTGAAGTTCGGCCTTGAGGGCCTCGACTTCGGCCTCCAATTGGGTAACCCTCTGCTGCGACGCGTCCGCAGTTGCTTTGGCCCCCTGAAGTTCACGCTCCAGGCGTTTAATCTTGTCCTTTAGCTCCTTGGTCTTGGCCTTTACTTTCTTCCTCTTTGAGAACAAGTTGGAAAATTTAGTCCGGGCCTTTGACAACTTGGCCTTAGTTTCGTTAAGCTCATTTTCAAGCTCCTGGACCCGGGCTGTGAGGCAGTCCCTCTCAGCAGTAGATGCGGAGAAGGCGCTGGACGTGTCAGCATACCGTAGAGACACGGTGTAGGCCTGCACAAGAAAGTTAATGGCATCAACAATAAGTAACAAAAGAAAAACACATGTACATCTATACATAATAATGACCGACGGAAGGTGTTAGAACTCACCCAGGTCGTGGCGCGCCTTAGGGTGTCCCCAAGGTCTGGCTGAGTCATGTTCCCTAGACTCCTCCAGTCAGATACAGGGAGGCCTGAGGCAAGTTGAGTATATCGCTGTCCGAAGGATGATGCCATCCTAGTCACCCAAGGCTCCGCCTCCGTACTAGGAGCACCTGGTTGGAGGAGGACGGATGACCCGCTCGCCGAAGCAGGAGGGGGCGCAGTGAAGGGGAAAAATTGAGACCCTGGTAGATTAGAGGGGGACTCCGCAAGGTCGACGAAATCAGCCCCCGGTGGTCCAATGTTGTGAGGAACCTGAGGGAAGGCGTCGCAGCCACCAAGGTCAGGGGAAGCATAACCTCCCGATGCGACATACTGGTCCTGAGGTTGAAAGGCCATGTCCTGGTCGTGGGAGCCATAAGGGGGGCATCCCCCGGGGGACAGGGGGCGCTGGTGAGATCCCCCACATTCAAGGGGGGCATCCTCCAGCTCTTCCTCGACCTCACCACCGTCAAGGAACGGCTCGGCCGGCGTAGCCGTAATCTTCTTAGACACAGTAATTGACCACAGGAGCTTGGGGTCCGAGACCAGGGACAGCTGGTGGCGGTTGAGATTTGTCATGGTAAATAAGGACACTGCCTTCTTCAGGGCAGAATCTGCATTAATGAGGTCATTTGCGGCCTCCGCCTCCGTCCCAATGACCGAAGGAACAGCAAATTGCTCTGCATGATCCACGCCAATGTCAGTGCAAGCAGGAATGCAAAACAGTAAGTTCTAACAAAAACAAAAAGGGAGAACCAGGGTACTTACTGGGGCCATCGCGAAAGTGTTCGCGGACAGAAAGAGGGCCCTCTACAAAGAAAAATTCTTGCTTCCAAGACCCCATGTTGGATACTGAGCCCTCTATCAGGGGGAGCTCGCTATTGGCTTTCTGCAGGTAGTAGAAGCCCTTGGACTTGGGGGATCCCATGAGGTTGTACAGGAAGTGCACCTCTTGCGCCATAGGAGCGCGGTTAGCCCGCTTCTTGAACCAGACAAAAAGGCAGCTCAGGGTCAACCAACTATTGGGTGACAGCTGAAGGGGGGCCAGGTCAAAGTAATTAAGTACCGCCACGAAAAACGGGTGCAAAGGAATGGTGCCGCCCGCCTTCAAGATGTGTTCGCTCAAAGCCACCAGACCCTCCCTGGGGCGGTCAGCCCGGAAAGCCTCCTGAGGAGCATATAGGGCGTATTCTGGAGGAACACGGTAGTGCTTCACAATTTCCTTCAATTTGCTCGCAGACACATGTGACACCAGACTGGACGCCAGTAAAGGGGCGTCGTCCTCTTCCTGGATAGATACTTGTCGGCATGCTTTCGACATATCTGCAAAATCAAAAGATGTGAGGAAGAGGCAGAACACTTAACCCTCCATTTTTTCTTCCTGGCAAGAGTTTTCCATCGAGGGAGCTATGGCGGAAGCACTAAGCTAGGAAAAACTGAGACTAGGGGCTGGGGAGAGGCGCTAGCAGCCCCATGACCGTCATCAGGCGAGGAGGGGTTGGGAGGTTCTGGCGGAAGGTGTCCCTCCATAAACTCTAACTCCCACCGCAATTCAAAAAGGGTCATCCTAAGGTGCGCTATATGTTCACTAAGGTCTGGGGGTGAAGGTCCTCCGTCTCCTCTCAACACCGAGTCAATTTCGCTCTCCACTACCCAAATTTTGCGCCTAAGTTCAGCAATGTACTCAAGGTGGCGGATGCGGGCCTGCCTTAAGGAGACATAATCTTGGTGAGGATTGCCCTCAGGGGACTCTGAGTCTGAGGACAGGTCAATAAATTCAGCCCCCAGAGGTATGTCGGACGGGCCGTCACTGGCCATGAGACCTCGTCCCGAAAGCGAAAAGGGGGTTCGCGTATAAATGAGGGGATGGCTACAAAACACAAAGGAATAGGCTTAATATCTCTAGATACAAGTGTCCTAAATGGCCCACTACAGGGTATAAAAAAAAAGAAGGGCATGTATGTGGTCATACTCACTACAAGCTCAGGCTAAGGTACCCCATCCCGAGTAATGCTAGTTTGGACCCGATAAAAAAATAAAAGGAAGAAGGAAAGAAAATATACCTCAAGCGGTTAAGAGAGCGAAGTTGGGGTCAAAAGGAGGTCGAGGAGCGAAAAGCACCAAAGGGTCGAAAATGCACGTCTGCAAGAATGGACCAAGAAGATGTGTTAGTCTTTAAATAGTCATGCCAAGAAATTGGCTCAAAAAAAAAAAAAAAAAAGTGATGATGAAATGATGAAAATGAAGTGAAAAAGTAAAATAAAAAGAACTATGGCAAAAATGAGGTTGTGAGGGATTGAACCCCTCACCTCTTGAAAAAGGAAGGGCTCTCCAAACCAATAAGCCAAAGAAGTAAGGTGAAAATATTAGGCCATGCATGAGGGCCTATTTATAAGAATCAAGGTGAATAGTCTACAAGAGCACCTAAAGGTCCTCTCCTAGACTGGGGGGCAAGTGTGGACGCTCAATATTCCACGCCCATAAAAGATCCCGTGAAGGCCCATCATCCTTTGACGGCAACTTTGGATCAACCCGCGATGCGCGAAGTCCCAGCCGCGTCACCATGGCCTTGCTCGGCCATGCCCCAGGTGCAAGGCCCACCTCGTTCGCGCAACCCCCAGGCGTCGCTCGGCCGTGCCCCAGGCGCGAGGCCCTCCTCACGCGCGCATCCCCTAGTGTCGCTCGGCCACCTCGCGTGCGCGTCTCGCTGGCGTCGCTCAGCCGAGCCTTGGCACCCATGGCCACGAAGAGGCCTCGCCATCTTGGCCCCGTGGTGGCCTCGCCTGTGCCCCCAAAGTGGCCTCGCCATCTAGGCCTGAATGGCCTCGCTCATGTCTCCAGAGTGGCCTCACCATCTAGGCCCCGTGGTGGCCTCGCCATCTAGGCCCCGTGGTGGCCGCAACCACGCCCACGGAGTGGCCTCGTCATCTAGGCCCCGTGGTGGCCTCGCCCATGCCCACAGAGTGGCCTCGCCATCTAGGCCCCATGGTGGCCTCACCCATGGCCTCATGGGGGTCACATCCGCAGCACACTCGGCCTCTTGAACAGCCAAGAGAGCCGCGCCATCAATAAGCCTTCCAAGGGGGCCTCGCGAAGGAATGAGAGCTACGTCACCTAGTGGCCACATGAGTAGAGCCATGCACCAAGGGTCCCATTCCTTACACCTTGAGACCCCTATGCTTAGAGGCTCCAGTACGAGTCGAATGGGACATACTTGTACGACCTAGTACTGAGTACGGACACCAATACCAGTGGGACTGCTGGGATAAGAGTTATGGCCCGTACGTCTACGGCCAAAGGTCAGAGTCGACACCACTATCACCTGCGCCACTATGCCTGCCACCACTCATCAGACATGGGTACAGACAAGTAGTGGAGACATCCTCTTGACACCTGCTCCCGTACTGGATGTACGACCACAACCTCTGAAGCCATTCCCCTGACATAGTACTTATGCACCCCTTGGTCTCCTGGACCACCATGTATCTAAGGCCATTAGAGCCTACTATACAATGAACTCTAAGACCACCTGAAGGGGGGTTGGAAATTTTACTGTAGCAAAGGCTTGAGTGTGAATGATAGACTGAATTCTCCATTATTGTTTTATCATTGTTCTTGAGTGATTGTTTAAGTTTCTACAGCTTTTCCATTAGTGATCTTGACTTGATAATTTTTCCAACTCAACTTAGTTGACGAGTTCTCACCGTCAACAATCCATTTGATAAGTCAGATTGAACGCCACAAGGAATACCCTTGATAAGTTCGAATAGTCTCTTCAAGAACTCAAGAAGAAAACCTCTCAATTTTCATTTCATCAAAATCTGAATTTCCCAAACGTTTACAAGCCTTAATATGGCCGAAATTACATGAAAGAAAAGCCCCTTTGTCTTCCTAATGAAAACCCTAACAATCACAAATAGAAAGACTCTTGGACTCTCACAAGTCAAATGTTTGACTTTCACAAAAAAAAAAAACAAAGACTAAATAAAACGTGATTAAGTGACTGCTTAAAATAAAAATACAAGATGCCAAAATCCAATAAGACTCATTACAAGAAGCTAAATATTGATCAAGCTCCTAAACTAAGTTCATCAGTGTACAGAAAGTAGCAGGTGCATTTGTCAACACAAACGGCATTACTCGAAACTCAAATGCTCCGTATCGAGTAAGACATGTTGTCTTTGGTTCATCCCTATCTGCAATCCTCACCTAATAGTAGCCCGATCTCAAGTCCAACTTTGTGAAGTATTTGGCTCCACTTAGCTGGTTGAACAAATCAGCGATCAGAGGGATGGCGTAGGTGTTGCGAACTGTCACCTTGTTGAGAGCCCTATAGTCGATGCACAGTCTCAAGCTCCCATCGTGCTTCTTCTGGAATAGCATCGGTGCGTCAAATGGCACCTTCGACGGTCTGATGAAGCCTGCCTCCAATAACTCTTTTAGTTTTCTCCTCAACTCTTCTAGCTCAGGGGGTGCCATTCTGTAAGTCGCTTTAGTTGGAGGTTTTGCTCTCGACACCAGCTCTATCTGGTGATCAATCCCCCTCTTTGGTGGCAAGGCTTTGGGGAGTTTATCTGGAATCACATCCCCATACATCTTTAAGACCCTCGTAATTTCTAATGGAACAATTTCTTCCACTACTTCTTCGAACACAGTGGGTACAGCTACATAAGTGGGCTCCTGCTTCTTCACACCCTTCTTGAACTGTGAAGCTGATAGAAGCTTCACACCAGGGGTGGTTTCACCTTTGCAGGCACCATTAAAGGAGTCTCTCCCATTATGAGTAAGCTTCCAGTGGCAGGAATTGGAATGGCACCTTTCCCAAACTCCATTCCCAAAACTACATCGAAGTCGTCCATATGGACGACCACCAAGTCAGTCTGCCCCTCCCACGTGTCGATTCTCACTTTTACCCCTTTAGCCACACCAGATGTGGCCAAGGCCTTAGAGTTGACCACTTTCATGCGGCCTGCATCTTTCTCCAGGTTCAGTCCCAGTCACTTTGCTTCAAGTTCAGAGATGAAGTTGTTGGTGGCGCTAGTATCAATCATCACGATTTTGGCGGGCTTGCCATTGATAGTGGCCTCCACGAACATTAGCCCCTTCCCCAGGGTCTTCTTCCCTTTCTCGCCATGTTTCGTGAGAGCATTCAATAGGCAGACAGCGCCCATGTGCGTGTACTCCTCGTCTTCCTCTTCTCCTTCGCCCTGTTGTTCTTGGACAATGAGGGCATTCAGCTTGCCCCTGTAAGGGCAAACTTTCGACTTATGTGGGCCTTTGCAAAGCCAACAAGCTAGCGGCTTCCTCCCTGCAGCAGCATCTGTTCCACTGGAAGAATCGGACTCAGCTGTCCTCTTCTCTCCCCCACTCTTGCCCTGCCAGGACTTCCCAGACTTCATACTCCCAGCACTACTTGAGCTGGTTGGAGGAGTAGCTCTTTTTGACAGGTTGCTCTCCGGAGTGTAATCTGTTAAGCGTTCAGCAGCAACTTGAGCGGTGGCAAGATCAGACACACGCTGTCTTTGAAGTTCTTGTTTAGCCCACAGTTTCAATCCCTTGAGGAAGCAGAAGAGCCTGTCTACTTCGGACATGTCCTTTATATCGAGCATTAGTCCCGAAAATTTCTTCACATATTATCAGACTGTCCCGACTTGTTTGAGTTCTCTCAACTGGCGTCGAGCTATGTAAGCGACATTCTCTGGCAGAAATTGCATCTTTAATTCTCTCTTCAGGTCAGCCCAAGATGTGATGGTGCACCTGCCATTCTCTATGTTATCATATTTGGTCCTCCACCACACCTTGGCATCCCCAGACAAATACATGGTAGCCATGGCGACCATTCCATCTTCTGAATCGGCCCGCACGACTCTAAAATAATGTTCCATGTCGAAGAGGAAATTCTCCAAATCCTTTGCATCTCTGGCCCCTTTATAGGGCCTCGGCTCGGGTACTTTAGCTCGGCCATACTCCATACCTATCGGCCCTGTTGCAGGGGCATTCCCAACCGCTCGCATGGTCAGGATTACCTTGGCAGTTAGCTCAGCCATTTCTTCTCTGAGTACGCCAACTGCCTCCCTATAGTCTTCCGTAGTGTCATTTATGGAAACTTCTTGTTCCTTCAGCATGCACTCCACTGCCGCGATGCGCTCTTCCCATCGAAGGGAAACAGAAGTACCTGTTGGATTGTTTCTTTTCTCAACCGCGATAATTATGGATAGGAGAACAACATTTTCCTTTACCAGCGCAGCTATGCGATTGTTTGCATCAGACGATCCCGAGTTATGACTTGCAGAGGAAAGATCCCTAACCCTTTCGTCCAGGCCATCTAATTCCCCCAACCGCTTCTCAAGAGCTTCGATCCTCTGAGTGTTGCTCACCATAGTGTGTTTTACCAAGTTCTTTCTAACATGGCTCTGATACCAACTATCACGGGCCAGCTATTTGGGTACTCAAACTAGGCGGAACGTGCGGCACTTGCAACTCTTCAAGCTAGCAAGTCA
This sequence comes from Humulus lupulus, assembly GCF_963169125.1. NCBI lineage: Eukaryota > Viridiplantae > Streptophyta > Magnoliopsida > Rosales > Cannabaceae > Humulus > Humulus lupulus. The sequence goes on along the minus strand of NC_084802.1, from coordinate 159,191,315 downwards.
GCCTACAACACACACACCTACAGGCAAACAAACTCAGTGGTTAGCCACATACACATCTCGGACATGCAACGGGCAATAAAGAAGTATGACCAAGCACAAAGCAAGTCATTCCTAGGGACTTCCACACAACACAAAGCACACAACAAGGCAAGTGGCACGCAATGGCCCAACGAAGATAACAAACAAGTAACACATAGGCAACAAGGAAGCACACAGGGGCAAGTATGGATAAATATTGTTTTATTAATATATAGCCTTGATAGGGCAAGGGAGTACACAGCTTTGGCCCCTATCTGCTGATGGCCATGGTGCTTCACTAAGTCACCAGGTCACCTTCCCCTAAAGAGCCTTCTAGGGAAATAAAGTCTTCCCAGGAACATATATGATTTTTGTCTGGGAGACATATGCAATATTACAAAACTGCCATTACCCTATCCCATGAGGTTGCTTGGTGCAAGACTTGACTAATGGTCAAGCACCAAGGCATGCTCACTTACAAAATGGCCCCATGTGGGTGTGCCAAAGGGGCAGCACACCACACGGTGCTTGAGTAGCTAGGCCACAATCCGCATTGCTTCAGAAAGAAAATTAGGTTATAAACCTAATTTTGAAAGGAGAAAGGAGGAGACTTTTTGGGGATGACGATTTTAAGGAACAAGGAATACACTATGGAGTCACCAATTATTTCTCAACAGTTCTTTTTCTTTTACCTTTGAATTCTATGTTATTTTTCATTGTTGTTTATGTTTAGAATGATGATTATGAACTAAATTTGTTATTAGGGATTTTAATTGAGTTCTTGAACTCCTACTATGATCTAATGCAAAGTTGATTTTCTTCTTCAATTTTTGAGTCTCTTGCATATCTATGCTTATTGTTTGATATTTTATTGGCCATCTAGTATCATAATCTACATGTTTTTTAATCAAAATCTAAAAAGTGAGATTTAATTATGCATTAAAATTGACAGGTTAGACATAAGCTTAATCATTGAACGAGAGTATCGTGATTGTTTATGTGGCATATTAAAATTGTGAATGTTAATGCTTCCTAGTTGATGAATTTATCATAGAAATATAGAAAATTCTCATCTAGGTTGAGGTTTATAATTGGTAACTTGACTATAAACTGCTTTCGACAAATTACTAGCTTGATAAGGAGAAAAGAAAACCTGCATTAGTAATTGATAGGAGGCATAGTTGATGAGATTAAAACCTCTAATTGTTTAATCTTGAATTTATTTCTTGTATTTCTTAATCTTTATTTATTCTTGAAATTTACAATAGTTTATGTTCTTGTCCTTTACCTTTGCAACCAAAAATATTGTTAACCAAATAGAAACAAAAAATTAATTGATTGGTAATTGATGATTCAGTCCTTGTGGAACGATACTTTGTCTTACCAAGATTTATTACAAATTGCGACTGTAAGCACTTGCAACTTTAATTTTTGCAAGACCAACTAGTAGGGATAAAGGCCTAGGTGGCCAAGGAAACTACCAAGCCATCATCACCCGTGGAGCCCAAGGCGATCCACCCAAATGGGCTAATACAGATCGCACAAGACCTGGAGGTTGTGTCACCCTAGCACCGCGCCATCACCACAGGAACAATGGCCATGGAGCCAACTAGCAAAAAATCTCCATTAACCGAGAACGAGGCATCAACATCTCAGTTAACAATTAAAATATTTAGTCCGACGGGGATACAAATGTAGCATACCCCTAGGGCAGTGGTGCATTCTAAGGTTAAACTAACCTATGAGACGACCTGAATACCCGTAGGGGTAATAAGGCTCCCGGGCACAAAACCAAGAGGAAGGACCAACTAGACCTCTGAGATAGGATCAACGCTGATAAGAGAGATAACCCGATACAAAGTGCTAACGAAGACCGCGACCCCCTACCTGCATAGTTAGAGAGGTTGAAGAGGATAATGCTCAAAATGGCCATGAGTCCAACTCAGAGGATGAGGATGGGGAGCCATGCGCTCCTCACATTGTGGAAGCCCCATTACCACGCAGATTTAAGATGACTACCATCACATCTTATGATGGAAGCATGGATCCCACCGACCACCTTTCAAAGTTCAATAGGTTGATGTCGGTGCATCACGTCTCTGAAGACGCCAAGTGTCATGTGTTCCCATTGACCTTGATGGGAGTAGCAGATGAATGGTTCAAGAAACACAAGCCGGGATCCATTCATTCGTGGCACCAACTATCATCTTCATTCTGAAGATGCTGCTCAGAAGGTGAGCTTTGAGGTCAACGCTTTGGCCAATATAAAGTAGGTACCCTTGAGACCCTCAAAGGTTACATCAATAGCTTCAAGGAGGAAGCTACAACGACTAAGAGGGTCGACGATGATCAACAGCTGATGGCCTTGTAGGCCGACATATATGCGAGATCCCCATAATGAGATGACCTATTGTGGAAAGGATGCCATAGGCTCGACGAATTCATTCATTGAGCACAAGAGAATATTAATTGGCAGGATGCCTAGATTAGAGAATTTGGTGGGCATGTCACCTTTCCCACTCCAATGATGCCAAGCCTCGTGTCTTCAGGGACATAGTATCTACCCACACTCTTGTCCAATAGAGTATTGCAGGTGCCCAGTCAGTCCAATTGTCCCACCAACTGGCTTAAGTGTCGTGCCACCTGCTGGTTTCAGTGCCACTCCGACGGGATATGAGCAGTGCCCACTGGATACAGTTCTTATCAGCCTGCATTCAGTGCTGGAGTTGCTGCTCCATCCAAGTTAGCTGCATCGAGCTGGACCCTCACCAACAGTAGACACGGAGACAAAGGCAAGGGCAGAAAGCCCAAAGGAAATGGGACAGTGTAGACAAGATAGGGTGCTGCCCCCAATGAAAAGTATGTCTCGCAGTACTCTGAGTACATTGAATTAGTGGACTATTGAGAGAATATCTTTGGTGCCATGAAATAGCACGTCCATTACCAGAAGCCACAACCCATTCAGAGAGACAGGGAAAGGCAAGATCCCAACAAATTTTTCTGTTTTCATAACGATGTCGGGCACCACAAGATTGAGTGCTGCCAACTCAAGCATGAGATTGAAAACCTCATCAAACTGGGACACCTTCATCAGCATGCTCAAGATGGAGCATGCCAGGCTCATGCCCCAACCATTGGAGCACCCACACAACCCGCAGCTCCTTAGGCTCTAGGTAAAGTGCCTGCAACTCTACAACAACAAATAGTCCATGGACCTCCCCCAGTGAATGGGTGAATGGGGACCATCTCCGGAGGACCCCACTTGGGGGGCACCTCCCAAGGCTCATAGAATAATTATGTGCGAGCCTTTAACCATGACAATGAGGTGTTGACATTAGCTCAATTGCAAGCCCAGATGCCAAGGATGACTGATCAAGTCATCACATCCTTTGAGGACGATCCTTGGAGAGTGCACTTTCTACACCACGATCCTTTGGTGATCGAGAGCTAGGTTTCCAATAAGATGGTGGCTCAAATCCTAGTGAACAATGATAGTTAAGTGAACATCCTGTTCAAGTCAACCTACGAGAATATCAAGTTGACCACAAGCGACCTGTCCCTGTGCACCTTGACTCTATATAGGTTCGGTGGAAGGTCTCATACCAATGGACCAGATCAAGCTGCTCGTCACACTTGGAGAAGTTCCTCGCAAGGCTTTTAAGTATTGCACCTTCATGGTGGTAGATTGCTCCTCGGCATATAATGCCATCTTGGGGCGTCTGTCCTTAGTGGAGTTCGGGGTAGTCATCTCCATTTGGCACCTGTGCATGATTTTTCGCATGGAGTCGGGGATGGACACAATCTGAGGAGACCAAAAAGAGGCGAGGCAATGCTACGATGTGTCCCTCAAGTAACCAGTAATGCTAGTTAAGGCATTGGACCCTGAACTACCTCTTTCTGAGGAGGTTGAGTTGCAATTTGTTCGGGTTGATGAAACCAATGAGTTGGACCTGTGGGTTCAAGAAGAGAGGGCTATCGAGCCCATGGAGGAGGTCGAGGAAGTGGCCATCAATGCCTCCATCCCTAAAAGGAAGACAAAGTTAGAGAAGAATGTAAAGGCAGAATTTCGAGATGTACTAGTGGGCATTCTCCAGAAAAATTAGGATGTTTTTGCATGGTCTTACTCCAACATAACTATCATTGACTCGTATATCAATTGCCATGCCTTGAATGTCGATCCAAATGTCGCTTCGATTCAGTAGAAGCAGAGAATGTTTGACCAGAATAGGGTGGAAGCCTTAAAGGTAGAGGTGGACAAGATACTCGCCAACGGATTCATTTGGGACGCACAATGCCCCAAATGGGTATCCAATCCTGTCGTCGTGCCCAAGCCAAATGGAACCTGGAGGACCTGCATAGACTTCTTCGACCATAACAAGGCTTGCCCTAAAGACTATTTTCTGCTACCAAAAATAGATCAAATGGTCGATGCCACCTCTGGATACGAGCTCTTGTCCTTCATGGATGCATACCCAGGGTAAAACTAGATTTCCATGCATGTCTCGAATGAAGCACACACGAGCTTCTGGCTAAGGAATTCTGGTGCCACCATGAATAGAGACGCCAAGTTCCAACCAATATACCCCGAGCTCCACCAAATGAGCTCACCTAAAAGACCAGTCTTTGGCCCTTTGCGGTCTGGGCCAGTGACCTTATCGGATCATTGCCCACGGGAAAAGGGGGAGTGAAGTATGCAACAGTGGTGGTCAAATACATCACGAAGAGGATCAAGGTTGAGCCACTCACTACAATCACTTCCAAAATGGCTCTGGACTTCGTCATTAGGAACATCGTTATACACTACAGGCTCCCAAGGAAGATAGTCTCCGACAGCAGCGTGCAGTTTGACAGCGATGTGTTAACGGAATTATGTCAGCGAGATAGAGTTATGAAAACCTTGTCCCCCGTGGCCCCACCACAGGTAAACGAAAAGGCATGAGCAGTCATCATGATGCTCAAAGCCACCTTTAAGAAAATGCTTGAATAGGCGAAAGGCGCTTGGCCCGAGGAGCTGTCTAGGCTATTGTGGAGTTACTGCACCACTGGCCACTCGCCATTCTCTATGGCCTATGGGTCATGGTCATGCTCCCAGTTGAGGCAACAATCTCCACGCATCGATAGGATACATATGATCCGAACACAAACCACGCCTTACTCTGAGAGCCCCTGGACCTTTTGGAGTAACTCCATGAAGAGCGTCCTACTTGCAGAAAGTAACTAGACATTTCAACTTGAAAGTGAAGGATAGAATGGTTGGGGTCGGGGATCTGAGGTTGGAAAGAGTCTTCTTAGCCACCCGATACCCCGGTGCAGGAGTACTGGGACCTTACTGGGAGGGCACATACCAAGTTGAGAGTGTTGTATGTTTGAGGAAATACAAATTTGCCCGATTTAATGGGGAATTGATACCCTACGTTTGGAATGCTAAGCATCTTCACCGGTATCACCACTGACATGAGTAGTAAATTTATTAATATTGGTAATCTCCTTGTAGCCTCTTAGAAAAATTACTGGAAATCGTGTAGACAAAACACGATAGTTTTTTTTTTTTTTTTTGAGAGATTCTGCTTATATTTGTTAGTTTCCTTTATTCTATTTGTACTACTCGTAGAGCACTTGCTCGCTGGCCTGGACAATTGAACGTAGACTAGTCTTCCATCACTTGTGGGGCATTGAGTTAGGGTAGCCTCGTAGAGTACCACCCCTTGCAAAGGATGACTTAGGAAACTAAGCTTGTCAAGAGAGTAGTAAGCCTAGTGTCAATACCTTGAGAATAGAAAAACCTAGGAAAATAAGAAGTCTTGAGTCCGTGACCTAAGAAACCAAGCTTGTTCAGAGTGGCGTAGGCTTAGCATCTAGAGACTGAAGACTAAGAATGCTAGTAGCGCGAGAATAGACTTAGGTCATCTCCCGTGGACATTGCGCTTAAGGACCACTGACTAAATCCCTTGATCTCTAGATGCAAATGGAAGATCGAGTCCACTGTACTTGGTCATGAGGCATGGAATTGGGATACCTCCGATGGACACTGGGCCCGAGGAGCACTGAAAAAATCTCGAGTGAGCCGTAAGCAAAAATAGCACCAGGAAGTCGATGACCTAGGAAGCTAAGCTAGTCGATGAGTGAAGCATCCCTAATGTCATCAAAACCCCATAGTTAAGTGGCCTGGGAAAAACCGATTGCTAAAGAGATCCAAGTAATGCGAGATTGGATTTAGCATATTCTCCCAAGGACAACTCGCGCCCGAGAAATAATAACCAAATCCGAATCCTTAAGATTTGAACGGAAGTCCGAGTCATCCGTACTCGGGCATGAGCCTAAGTCACCTAATACTGAAGCAGAATACTTTGTAGGAACTTGGCACTAATTTCCCTAAAATAGCACGAGAATGGAAAAAGGGTTGCCTTCCATGAATGTGATGCCCAAGAAGTAATAAACAATTCCATAGATCCCGAGATGCGAATAGGGGCTCGAGTTACTTGCACTCGAAGTAGGGAATCGGCCCTAGCAGTAAAAATCCCAAGTTATGCGAGTACAGCATGAGGTAGCCTCCCGAGAACACCGTGCCTGAGGAGTAATGACCTAGTCCTATGATCTCGAGATGCGAAAAGAAGCCCAAGTCGTTGGATCTTAGACTAGACCTCGAAAGCTAAAACTTGAGTATCACGAAAAACCAAGTGTAAGGGTGTGAAGTTGATTACCTGGACCTATGATGATGAGTGCACAAATTCCACATGATTAGGACCCGAGCTGTTCACCCAGGGAGAATATCAAAAGGCCTAAGTAGGCCCACCGGTGACCACGTACCCAAAGGGCAGGTAGATTGGTGCGAATGACCTCCTAAGAGCTTGAGTCGTTGGGACTTGAGGACACAAGATGATATTAAAGTTACTTTCAAGGACATCAAGCCTCGAAGGCAACATTAAATGTCCTAAGCGTCAAGCACTATGTCAAAACCCTACAGTGCAACAGACCTCGTAAAAGCCCGAGTCGTTAAAACTCAAACGAGTAGGATATCCAAGTGCCCTGACTTGACACCGCATCAAAGTTGTTCTTAGAACCACGACCCTAAGAAGAAACACTAAATGCATAAGCGTCTAGACACTAGCAGACATATCCTCAAGCACTAAGTACCGCAGGCTGGCCCTGTCCTAAGTTGTTGGAACTCAGGGACGTAGGTTCGCGTCAAGTGTATCACTTGACCTCGTGTTAAAGTTACTCTAGAGGACCGCATGCCTACAGAGCTACACTAAATGCCTAAGAATTTTCTAAGTACTAAGAGAAGTCGATAAACACTCGAGTCTTCAAGACTCGAGCAGAAGACCTATGTCAATGACTTGGGACTCTCGTGAGTTACATTACGTTGAGTTGAATTAACAAAGTATAAGTTATCGATTTACTTAGTTTCAACATGATAATAATAATGCAATCATTGCAATAAAGTAGTGCAAGATGCATAAGTTTAAGTAGAAAAATATTTACAACAATACTCGGGGGCTCAAGCATTAATTGTATATACCCTAATAAACTATGGCACACATGCCTACTTAGCTAAATTTATATATATATAAAGAGAAAAATTATGGGGGCCCTTGGCCTGGAGGAACATCTGCCACCATCTTGATCACTAAATAGACCTCGGGGATGCGACCTAGTGCCGGAGCTTCCCTCTCCTTGACTGCCCTATCCTCCTCTGCCTCAAGGTGCGCCTCAAGCATTGTCCTCATGTTGGGCTCCTCGGTGAATGAGAGATCCATATCTCTGTTGCTCTGCCACACAACAAATTGTGTATCATTAGCTATCACATTGAGTTCTTTTTCCAGGACTTATGCTCGAAGACGGAGGTCTTCAACCTCCTTAGAGAAAACTTCAACATAAGTGGCCGCCCATTCACCGTCCTCCCTGGCCTTGGTCAGCTCCTTAACGTGGGCCAAAGACTCCACCCTTCTCAACCGAAGCTCTTCATGGGCCTTAGCCAGCTCCTCCTCCACTGCCAAGGTATGACCCGCAGCATCCTCTAACAACTTAGATTAAGTTTCCTCCATATTGAACAACTTTGACTGCTCAGTGGCCAGCAGACTCTCCACCTCCTGTACACGAGCCCTCGTGTACTAAACATTCTTCTAGAGTCGCGAGTGCTCCTCTAGTGGGACCGCTTTAGTACGATGTCCCCGAGCCGTTGGTTGAAAGCTCTAGTTTGTGCCAAGTTGGAGTATCAGATCAATAAAAAGAAGTTGATGAAATAAATAATGAACTGAGATAAAACACTTTAAAACTTACCCTTACGGAGGAGTGGCGGCTGGCAGCTATTAGCAAAACCTCGTTGTCACTGCAACAACGAGCAAAGCTACGAGAAGGAATCTCACACAGGGACCACGCTATCCCTTGGAAGAGCTCCGCGGTTAGCGGATTAGTCTTCCCTCCTACTTTCCTTGCGAGGAGAGGCTTCAGCTCCTCACGGCTGAGAGGAGCAACATGATCCTGCGGCTGGTCCTCGAACAGGAACTCAACAAGGAGTATGATGTCCTTGTTTCCCTCATCTATATAGATGATTATGTACTCAACAACCCATTTATACTTCTCAAAGTCTTCCGTGTCATATTACTTCGAGAAGACTATCAATTGAGGTGCCCTAACCGGAGGAGAGTCGGACACATTGCAAGGGATTTCCTTACCCTTCCTGGAGGATCCCCCATCTTAAGAGAGGGGGGGGGGGGGGGGGGACGTCGAGGTCAATGACCTCACCAGTAGCCCCTGTTCTCATGGTGAGAACTAGTGGAGCAGCTGCAGCAGTTGCTGGGGTCACCGGGGTTTGAGGTGCAACAACCGAGGGCGTGAATTTCATGGTTGACGCCGTTGGGAGGTCTTTCTGAGAGGGTCCTGATACCCTCTGACTCTTGGACCTAAGCAATTCGGATAAGCCCATGCTTTTGTCACAAAGAAAGCAAACTGGTTAAGTCTTCAGAAGGAAAGGAATGCAGTAAAAGAAAGCAAAAAATGCATGCCAAACTAAAAATAAATCTCCTTGGGAGCCCCACAATGATAAGGCTCCTCCAAGTCAAGGACGAAATGGGCGAATTCATGGATGATTCGACCCATCTCAAGTGTCAAATTGGTCTCGTACTGCCTAAACCAGATGGCATTCACGTCGTTCAGAGGCATTAGACTTTGGGGATGTCTCCTCCTCCTTGGATTGTGAAGGAATATGTCGATGAGGTCCTGGTAGTCTTTGTACTCCTCTTTTGACAAACGACGTCCCTAGATTTTCCCACACTCGAGAAGTGAGGCCAAAAATAAAAAATGGTCAGGAGTAGTTCCCTCCCCTATATGCTTGGCATAATGAAGAATGATTGGGGATTTAACTTTAGGCATGGAGGACGACTCGATCCTTGCCTCGAGCTCTTCATATTCTGTCGCCTCCAAGGCATCCTTGATGGTGAGGATGCTCTCTGCATGCTCCTCACGATGGCATTGCATATATTCAAATTATGGCTTAGCCGCCACATATTCCATTTGGATCCTCTCCTTGTGGCATGATTGCTTCGACTACCGAAAGCTAGTGAGGACCTCTTGGTTTATATTATACCCCTCATGCAATAGCCCATACTATTGGAGGTGCGCGTCAGTGATGAAGAAGAAAAGATCCAGTTCCTCGTCGCGGAGGGTGTTCATTGTCTTAAACTGTTTGTTGAACGAATCATCGAAAGGTGTACGGTGGAAGGGGCCCTAAATGAGACATTTGAAGACTAAGGATCAACTACGAGTGGGGCACTAGTAGACGAAACGACTCAAGGACAAAAGCACTTACCAACCCTAGCGATGTCCAGGAGCAAGGTGGGATTTGTCCTCGTGGGTAAACCACTTGCCTAGAAGAAGTTGTCCTTGTAGTCTCAAGCGTGGTTCTCACTGCTGCCCAGAGCCTTGCTTCTCATCCCTGGGAACATGTGTTTCATCAGCGTATTGTACCCATCCTGGTCCCCCTTCCTCGGACACTGCCGAAAGCTATAGACATACAGTATCTCAGTTGGGGAAGCTGTGGGCCAAATCTATCTCCTATATATGTAGAACCCGACCAGCACCCGATATCCATTCGGGAACAGTTGGAAAGGATCTATGCCGATGAACTTGAGGAAGTCAACATAGTACTGGTGTAATGGCAGGGTTGTACTAGCCTGGAGATGAGAGGCCTACAGGGCCCGAGCTCATGGATGCTCTAACGTGCCCTCTCATCCTCCTGAAAAAGGCGCACAAATATCTCACGGGTATCAACCCCGTAGTGTGTAAGAATCTTCTCCAAGCCCCCTCGGTGTCGTAGCTTAAAGGGGATCACCTCTGCCTTGAATCACGCAGTGGTGTAGGGTTTGTCCATTGGCATCGATCCCTGATTGGCTTCTCCTCTGAGATGCCAACTGAAAGGGGTCTTGTCATTGCCGGGGAGGGGTCGTCTCGTACTACGAGGGCTTGACTGCTACTATCCACTCATTTCCCCTTCTCAAGGTGCTTCCCTTATTCTTGCACCATCTGTAAGATCTCAGAGTCGAAGGCATAGAACCCATGTTTATGTAGTTGGTGGAGGACCTTAGACATCTGAAAAAATAAACCAAGCAATTAGCGCATTGGCCTGAAGAAAGATAAGTGAAAATGATAACCCCTAAGAATAGTGTTCGAGGAGAAGAGAGGAAAGAATGTCTAAGGACTTGGGGTGTCTTGGGGGCCAAAGAGTCAGTAGCGGAGAACACCACTACAGATTATGAACATCATTGGAATTTAGGAATTATCCAGATTCTGGTTGAATGCCTAGAAAGCCAAAAGTTGCATAAGGTGTACAGTAGACCATTTTGACCACTTCTAACATAAAAATATTCCTAGAAAGACATATAAAAGGTTAAAATATCACCTAAAGTGCCACAAAAATCATGTTCCTAAGCTATCACCTAAACTCTCAAAAAAAAACTCGATGCAAATGCGAAGTCGAACACAAAACTAGTAAATACTTAATCGAGATATAGTGCTGATAGGTGCTGAAACATGCCCGAACTCTGAAAAATTGCTTGCCGTCCATCCAGAATAGTAGAGAAAACTGAAAAATGATTGAAGGTCTTGGATGCTTAAAAAAGTAGATACAATTTTTTAGTTAGGAGATTTTGAATTTCGAATGGTTAAGGTGAATATTGAGAAGCAATTCTCGAGTTTTTGTACTCATAAAACTTAGGGTGGAAGCAACCCTACCCCGACCGTTGGATTACCTATGATATTGGTACTCAAGAACATTTCAATGGTTAGGATCAAAAAGGCATTGATCGCGATCATTATCATTGGAAAAGAACGTGTCAGGCACGGGGCGCAGGGATGCCTAGGGTACGGATTGGACGTTTTGGGTTGTGGAGTTGACTTCTCATTAATTGCATGGATTGATGGCCCAGCAATAAGAAGTCAACACGTGGTGTGAATTTCTAGAGTGACGTCAGTGGAAGCCCAAACGTCTCTCCCTGGAGACCATTCAAATTACTCCTCTAAATCTAAGTCTCCACTGCCTAAGGAAGAGTGAAGACTTGGGCGGAAAAAGTTATCTGTGTTTTTACCACTAGACACGTGGCAATTTGCAGTAATTAATGACAAGACAAGGCATGATGTTCTCGGAGTGCGAATTCCCCCAGGTACCCCGAACTGGCCAAACGCGGATGTCTCCATGGGAAGCCACCCCTCGAGGTTGGTTCTAGATGTGTGGATGTCTCCAAATGATGCCATGCCCCGAGGACCATTTTAGAGGTCCTCGCACCTTCTTTAGTCAGTTGTCCTCCAGGTCTAGGATTTTGTCATCGAGATCTAGAAGAGCTGCCATGTGTAGTCACTACGAATATGAGCCACCAGAAGATCGTCTAACAACCTTTTGAAGAGCCTCAAGTAGTGGGATCAAGTCGTACACTTGACAATCAACATTTCCTACTATGCTTCCTGACATGGAGAAACATGCAGCCACACCCTAACGCTGGTAGAGGCATGTTCACCATAAAGCTGGTAAAAAACATTCTACAATGGGCCTCGTGCAATCCACCTCGGTTGTAGTCTCGATTTAGTGCAACCCTTTTTGTATTAATTCAACATTAATACGCTAATGATGGGGTAATTTGTATTAATAATACATGATTGACATTAATATCCATAGCCTCTATATATAGGGCTGGGGTATCTCCTTGTAAAGGGTCTAGATTTTAGAGAGAGAAACTCAGTAACTCAGTGCAATATATACGCTACCTGAGAACGTGATACGAACCACACCAACGATTGTGGTGAAACCCGACACCAAATATGGTAGCCACCAACACACGAATCTGGAATGATGAACCGTGACCCAATGCTTAGCCAAGCACAAACCTTGGTATGAGGAAGACGCCACAAACGGTGATGGGAATCAGTTTGATAAGTTAGATTGAATGCCACAAGGAATACCCTTGATAAGTTCGAATAGTCTCTTCAAGAACTCAAGAAGAAAACCTCACAATTTTCATTTCATCAAAAATCTGCCATGCCAAATGTTTACAAGGCCTAATATAGCCGAAAATTACATCAAAGACAAGCCCCTTTGTCTTCCTACTGAAAACCCTAACAAGCACAAATAGAAAGACTATTGGACTCTCACAAGTCAAATGTTTGACTTTCACAAAAACAAAGACTAAATAAAAACGTGATTAAGTGACTGATTAAAATAAAAATACAAGATGCCAAAATCCAATAAGACTTTCCCTCAGCAGATTTTTCACAAACACCATAAATCTCCCCAAAATCATGGTCAACAGGATAAAGTTCCTTAATGTGTTCAAAACCAAGTAACTTAGCATCAAGAGTAGAGATTAAGGCATACCTGCGTGAAAGGGCATCAGCAACCACATTCTCTTTACCTTGTTTATACCGAATGACATAAGGAAATGTCTCAATGTACTCGACCCATCGTGCATGTCTCTTGTTGAGCTTGTGTTGTCCTTTCAAATGTTTCAGGGATTCATGATCTGTGCGAATCACAAACTCTTTCGGCCACAAATAGTGTTGCCATGTTTCTAAAGCTCGCACCAGTGCATACAACTCTTTGTCATAGGTGGGGTAATTAAGGGCAGCCCCACTTAGCTTTTCGCTAAAGTATGCAAGTGGTCTCCCATCCTGCATAAGAACAGCACCAATACCTATACCAGAAGCATCACATTCAACTTCAAACGTGTTAGAAAAGTTAGGCAAAGGAAGTAAAGGAGCGTGAGTAAGCTTGTGTTTAAGTAGCTGAAATGCCTCCTCTTGTGCTTCACACCATTTAAATGTTACATTCTTTTTTATAACTTCTGTAAGTGGTGCGACGATGGTGCTAAAATCCTTCACAAACCTCCTGTAAAAGCTAGCAAGTCCATGAAAACTTCTAACATTACCTATAGTTGAGGGGGTCGGCCACTCTTGGATGGCTTTGATCTTCTCTTCATCAACCTCAATACCTGTAGCACTCACAACAAAGCCTAGGAAAACAAGCTTATCGGTGCAGAAAGTACACTTACTGAGGTTAGCATATAAATTCTGTTTCCTAAGCACATCCAAAACTGAATGCAAATGTGAAGCATGATCATGCAAACTCTTACTATAAATCAGAATATCATCAAAATACACAACAACAAATTTTCCAATGAAAGAATGCAATACATGATTCATTAATCGCATGAAAGTGCTAGGTGCATTAGTTAATCCAAAAGGCATGACTAACCACTCATACAATCCATGTTTAGTTTTAAATGTAGTTTTCCACTCATCTCCTTCTTTCATTCGTATTTGATGATACTCACTCTTAAGATCAATCTTGGAAAACACACAAGAACCATGCAACTCATCTACCATATCATCTAAACGAGGGATGGGATGTCGATATTTTACCATTATGTTGTTGATGGCTCGACAGTCAACACACATCCTCCATGTTCCATCCTTCTTAGGAACGAGAATCACTGGAACAGCACAAGGGCTCATGCTTTCTCTCACATGCCCTTTCTCCATCAATTCTTCAACTTGCCTTTGTAGTTCCTTAGTTTCATCAGGATTACTTCTATATGCTGGTCAGTTTGGGATTGAAGCACCTAGAACAAAATCAATTTGATGTTATATCCCTCGAATAAGTGGTAAACCATGTGGTACCTCCTCAGGAAACACATCCTTGAACTCTTGCAAAATAGAAACAACAACACTAGGCAGCGAAGAATCAAGTTGGGTAGTGTTTAAAAGAGCCTCCTTGTACATGAGTAAAATCATTGGCTGTTTTGTAAGCAATGCTAGCTTAACCTCACTTTTTTTTGCATAAAAATTATTTTGTTTTCTCTCTAATTTTCCCTCATTGATCGAACTCTTCTCTTTCTTTTCTCTCTCACTTGATTCGACCCTTTTCTCTCTTTGTCTCTCTTTTTTCTCACTCTCATTCATCTTTTCACTCTCCTTCTTTTGCTCACTAAATTTTTTTTTATCACTCAATTTTTGCAACCTCACTTGGTCTTCATATACTTGCTTTGGCGTCAATGGAGCTAGAGTGATTGTTTGTTAACAGAATGTGAATGAGTACTTGTTGGTGAAGCCATCATGCTGGACTCGCCGATCAAATTGCCAAGGCCTTCCTAGAAGGAGGTGTCCAACTTGCATTGGAACCACATCGCACAATACCTCATCCTCATATTTGCCAATTCAAAATGATACCAGAACTTGTTTTGTAACCCTCACTTCACCACTATCATTCAACCACTGCAACTTGTATGGACGAGGATGTTTAAGCATTGGGAGCCCCAGGTTCTCAACCATGGAAGAACTAGCAACGTTAGTACAACTACCTCCATCAATAATCACACTACATACCTTGTCTTTCACATGACAACGAGTGTGAAAGATGTTCTCTCGCTGCACCTCTTCTTCCTCTTCTTTTGCTTGCAAGTTTATGGCTCGTCTTGTGACTAGTGCAAGCATGTCACCGTATTCTGGCCCATACTCTTCATCATCTATAGAAGCATCTTCCAATGGTGGCATGTCAGCAAGATCATCTTCATCTTCAGAATCTACCTCGCCATTTTCTCGAATCACCATAACTCTCTTGTTTGGACATTGGCTAGCTATGTGTCCTCGCCCCTGACATTTGAAACACTTTATCTCACTAGAACGGGATGAAGTAGGAGCTGTTTTACCTTGAGGGGTCGTGGCTGTGGTGGCTGGTTTTGGTGTAAAGGATGAAGTAGGTTGGTCTTCTTTCTTTGGATAGTTCGACCTCCAAGGTGTTGTACTTGGATTGTGTGGGCTCGGTCTTGGCTTTGAACTTGAACTACTCTTCTTGAGTTGCCTCTCAACTTTGATTGCCATATGCACCAAATCTTCTAATTCCACATAATGGTGTAGCTCAATTGGATTAGCAATCTCTCGGTTCAACCCATTCAAAAACCTTGCCATTGTCGCCTCTCGATCCTCTTCCACATTGGCTCTAATCATAGCCATCTCCATCTCCTTGTAATACTCATCAACACTCTTGTAACCTTGACGAAGACCCTGCAACTTAAGGTATAGATCTCGATAATAATGAGGTGGTACAAACCGTCGCCTCATCACCCTCTTCATAGCCTCCCAAGTGTCAATGACACGATCTCCATTTCGCCTCCTGTTGATGCACAACTGATCCCACCAAACAATAGCATAATCAGTAAATTCAATGGCAGCTAGTTTTACCTTCTTTATTTCAGAGTAGTTGTGACAATCGAAAACCAACTCCATCTTCTTCTCCCACGCAAGGTATGCTTCAGGATCACTCTTCCCCTGAAATGCGGGAATTCTCATCCTGATATTTCCTAAATAATTATCTACCTAGTTCCTAGCTTCTCTATCCCGACCATACCTCCTATGGTTACCCGCCGACATCCTGTCAAACTCTTCATCAGAAACTACCCCTTCCAAATCCCCTTCATTCTCATCCTCCCTTTGGTGCACCCTATTTCTCCGTGGCCTCTGTTGTGTTCCCTCTTCTACCCTATCCAATCTCTCATGTATTTGTTCACACTCCTCCCTCAACATCCTCCTCATCTCCCCCATTAAAGCTTGAATTTGTAGATTTGGAACTGTAGGTGGTGGAGGGTCATTGCCTACATTTCTTTCTGTATTTTTTTTTCTTTTTTGGTCGCGGATCCCCTTGAATTTTCCTTTTCTTTCTTCCTTTTTTTTTATCTCTCAAATTTGAGAAACCAGATAATCACTTCTGAAAAGAAAAAATTTTGAACACCAAAGAACCAACCCGAAAACCAAGCAATCTGTGGTACTATAACAGATTCAAGAACAAACCAATCTTTGATTCAAGAACACTCCCAATAACAGAAAACCAATATTCCCAAAAACCAATCTGTGATTCAACCAATAACAGAATAACCAATAGCCCCAACACAAATCTGTGATTCACCCAATAAGAACAAAACCAAAATAGTTTGTGGCACTATAACAGTCTCAGATTTCACAACAAATAAAGGAACCAATTGACACAAGGAAACAATTGAAACAAGATTTGTGGCTCGGATTTCACAACAAATAAGGGAGACTTTGGAAACAAGGAAATAATTGAAACAAGGAAATAATTGAAATAAGGAAATCAACAAGCTCTAGAATAGTTTCGGATTTCACAACAAATAAGGGAAACAAGGAAACAATTGAAACAAGGAAATTAACAAGCTCTAGAATATAAAAACACGACTAGATGAACACGAATTGAATATAGGAACACAAATTGATATATTTTTTTTCAGAAACCCTAATATAAGAACACGAATTGAATAGAAAACCACAAAGGAAAGGATAGGCCAAATCGGATGATCCTAAGCTCTAATACCAACTGATACGAACCGCACCAACGATTGTGGTGAAACCCGACACCAAATATGGCAGCCACCAAGAACACACGAATCTGGAATGATGAACCGTGACCCAATGCTTAGCCAAGCACGAACCTTGGTATGAGGAAGACGCCACAAACGGTGATGGGAATCCGTTTGATAAGTCAGATTGAACGCCACAATGAATACCCTTGATAAGTTCGAATAGTCTCTTCAAGAACTCAAGAAGAAAACCTCTCAATTTTCATTTCATCAAAAATCTGCCATGCCAAACGTTTACAAGGCCTAATATAGCCGAAAATTACATCAAAGACAAGCCCCTTTGTCTTCCTACAGAAAACCCTAACAAGCACATATAGAAAAACTCTTGGACTCTCACAAGTCAAATGTTTGACTTTCACAAAAACAAAGACTAAATAAAAACGTGATTAAGTGACTGATTAAAATAAAAATACAAGATGCCAAAATCCAATAAGACTCATTACAAGAAGCTAAATATTGATCAAGCTCCTAAACTGAGTCTACTTTGATGAGCAGTACAAGTCTTTGTTCTCCTTCAGTGTTGACCACGGTCTCCTCCTGTTTTAGGACTCTGTGGACTAGGTTGTTAAGTTCTTCTTTGAATCTCTTGGCTCGCGCCCTCGTCACCGGACCAACTAAAGCTTGACTTGGATCTTTAGTCTTGGTGTCCTCATCAGAACCACCATTGAAGCTTGCTCAAATAAGCTTCAATCTCACTAAATACCAAAGACTCGAGGACTAGGGCCCTTTTATAGCCTGAACCACTCAAAATTCTTATGCTCTTTTCCATTATTTTCTTTAAACTCTCAAATTAGGTTGATAGCGAAAAAGGCAATCAACACCATTAAAATATAGAAATTCAACATTCATCAATCGATGGTCGTTTGAGACATGACCTCAATCCTGAAATGAGCAGTGAACTTCTATTTGTGCATTTATGACTTTTCACTTATCAAGTAAGGTCTAATATTCCCATGACAAAATTCATGATATCTTGGATTCATAAAACTACAAGTGGCTGTGAACATACTACACAGATATGGAATCTGCTCCATACTTAAATGGAAGAAGATTAGTTGTTCCTTTTAGTGTCGATTTTGGGCTTGAATATAGAGCGCTCAATTTATGTTAGATAATAGAAATTTCATTCTATAATTACGTTTATAGAATAATGTTCATTAGAGGATCAATGGAAATAATTGATGAAAACATAATTAGAGAGGTTAACGGACATTAAGACCTAACTTTAATTATGAACAACTAGAAGAGGGTCATAACTCATACAATGATTAAATCAATGGACTGATATATATTTATATCTTCTAATAATATAAAACTGTAGTTTTGAGATTTCAACTATTAATTTCTAGTGGAATAATTCATAGTTAATGAATTATTTAATAGAACTAAGAGTTAGTGAAATTAATTAAATTATTGGAGTTTTGAATTATGGGTCCATATTGTCCTTGTACTAACTTGATAACACAGAGGTAGGATTTCGGTATTAAAAGGAAATAATAAAGTATTATTTTTAATCACACAAATTAATATTATTTGTGAAATAATATTTAATGGCAAGTAAAATTATTTTAATACTTTTGTGAAATTAATTTAATCATATTTGATTTTGTGGTAAAATTATAAACTGGATAAAATAATATGATAAAGGCCCAACAAATAGCACTTTATAGAGGTAAAATACCATAGGGCCCAAAGCCCTGTTGTTGGCGCCAACCACAGTCGAAATGGATTGTGTGTAGCGCATATTTTTTTTATTTTATTAATTTGTGTGCATTATTTATTATTAATTGTTAAGTTTTAGGAATTCAC
The DNA here is from genome assembly GCF_963169125.1 of Humulus lupulus. Lineage (NCBI taxonomy): Eukaryota > Viridiplantae > Streptophyta > Magnoliopsida > Rosales > Cannabaceae > Humulus > Humulus lupulus. Next base: position 159,172,575 of record NC_084802.1, on the reverse strand, counting down.
TTATATTGTTTGGTAGAAATTATGTGAATCTAAATTGTTAATTATTTTAATTTTTAAGTTATTGAGTTTTTATTGTGTGCACCAAGGTGCATGGTTAGTAGAAATGCACCCTAGCACTTGTGTGTAAGAATAAATTATATTAGATGTATTTTAGCTATTTTGGGTAAGAAAAGTCACTATGTATTTATGCAGTTACTTTTCTTGGTTGTTTTTGATATTATGAGTGAGATAATGGGAAGGAGAGTGAGAGAAAGTGGACGACAGCCAAGGGGAGAAGAGGATTGTTTTCTTTTCTTTCAATATTTGATAAGCCAATGGGTTAATGCCTTGATTTGGGGAGAGGGGATTAAGGAGAATGGGATTTGATTAGTTTCCATTTTTCATTAGCCTTGGTTATTAGACCTTAGGGTAGATAAAATAGGGAACAATAATTATTAGAGACTCATTGTGGGTGGCGTGCAAGAGAGGAGAGAGTGAGGGAGCTCGTGAGCTAGAGATAGAAAGAAAGAAAGAGATACTACAAGAAAAACTGCTTTCAATAAGACCGAAAAAGTATTATCAAATATATACCATAACACTTTTTGATGTGTTAAGGAAAGCAGTGTTATAGTAGGTGGAAGCACTTTGCATAACACTTTTCCATAGTTATAGACATGTGTTATGGTATAGCCTACGATAACACTTTTGTTGTGTTATTTTAATAATTAGATAGGTATTTCATTATGCTATTTATAAATAGATTATAACAATTTTTTGTACTTATAAAGTAGTGTTATGATACACTTTATAATAACACACTTTCTGCATTATAGAAAATAGTTTGCATAGCATAATTTTATGCTTATAAACCAGTGTAATTGTAAAAAATACAATAACACTTTTTTTGTATTATTCTAATATTTGGATAAGCTTGAATTATTATTATATAACATTGTACATTATAATTATTTTTTATTGCTTTAATTCAAACCTGCTTCATTTAATATACTTAAAACACCCTTAAAATTGTACAAATATATTTTTGAGGACCGGTACAATTTAGGAAATGTATACAAAGTTAGTAAAATACATTCTTTGATTCTAAAAATTTCAACCATAAACTTTGTCTAGCATTGCTCCAAAGAAAGACATCTCAATATACCTGCACATTGCAAAAAAAAAAAGTCCTTTAATCATTAAGAACATTAGACTTGTCAAAGGCTAGCTTATAAAAAACCAATCAATTACAAAATGTCAGAAATAGAAGTCATGCTTACAAGTATAATGTCTGAACTGGCCACTAAAAGAGGCAAAGACATTCCACAAAACTAATTTATTAGGGAGAGTAGACCAAGAAAAAGCACGAGCAACCTCATACTTAGAATAGTCTCATATCTTCAATAAAACCAATAAGCAAAACCATAAAATGAATGACCATCTCCAACATAAATTACTATTCAAGGAATGACCAATCATATCTCATTCAATTACTCCATTCAGGTAACTTTAGCAAACCAATATATATCATTTTAAGAAAATTTTATACACCTACACAAGAAAAGACAAAAAGCAGCAGTGAAAATTAGATCCAGTACTAGCATTCCAAAATAAAAAAAAAAATAGCAAATTAGTAAAAAATAAAAAAATAGACATTGCTACCAAAAATGCTAACTACAAGGTTATCATAGTCTACACATAAGCCATTAGTTTTACTTGGTAAAATGGCTAAATGAATAGAAAAAGAGAAAATAACCCAACAACTAAACACAATTCAATTACAATTAAGCTACTCAACATATTTAATTGTTTGTACCAAGATTGTATCTCTGGGTAGACAAGAACTAATTATATCTCTTATTAAGACAACTAGATCTTTCCCTTGCCATTGATTAAATATGGTAACAATTTATCAAATATTTGACACAAAAGGATTAAAAACAATTAATCAATTAGGTCAATGTTTCCCAGGAAAAAAAGAAAGACTGCCACTTAAAAAAATCCATAACTTAAAATATAACAAAAATCTCAGTCCCATAAGAAAAATCCTGGAGCTGGGCACACATAGTGTGTGGGGCACATTTGCCCCTAAGAAGTTATTTTGCCAAATTCTGCGTGAAGGCGGGGATTGCCCCCTTCCAGTTGATTCCCCCCAGCTACAAGCTTCTAGCGGGGTGGTACATCTTTTGCAAATCTAGGAACCTGGAGGGCCCTACCCCGGAGGAGGTGCTATACTTCTATGGGCTGAAGTCTCAGCCCATGAGAGGTCATGCAGACAAGGTGGGGTTTTATAGGCTGGAGAGATATCCGGACGTGATGTGCCCCACATGTCATACCGCGAGGGTTCCAGATCTCCGGGAGTACTGGTTCCTGACGACTGGCTTCCCATTGAAGAGGGTGCCAGCTCTATCTTTGGACTTCAAAGTTCCTGGTAAGTGCTCCTTCCTCTCTTCTTTAACTTTGTTTCTTTAAGTTTGGTCTGCCTTCCGGGAGGATCTCTAACACTCGTGTTTGGATTTTGCAGAAGCCGTCCCGCGGACGCCTCGCTGTGCGGAGATGATAAGGAGGTCAAACTTCTACGAGGGGCTCTCGGAGGAAGAGCTGAAGGTGGAAGGACTTGTGACCACCGAATCTTTGAGGGAGTATGGGCTACTCGCCTCTTTCCAAAATATTGAGCCAGTGAGTGGCAGGGGGCAAAGTCAGGTGTCAGCTGACGTCCGGGAGCAGATTTCCCTGAAGCTGTCCAAGGTGATCTGTCAGGCGGCCCAAGACGAGAATAATTTATCCCCCAGTTGGGTGGAGAGGTTCCCCGACCCTCAGTCAGAGGAAGAGGAAATTGAGGCTCGCTACGCCGCAGCTTACCCCAATGAAGGGACTCCGGGAGCTGGTACCTCCGGGAAAGGTAAGACTAGCTTTCGATTGATCCACACCCCCAGCCTGTCTGAGGTTTCCCGGACTTCTCAGATAGGGTTCGATCCCCGCTTCCTTAGGCTAGATCCGCGTAGGATACCCTTTGACAGATATTGCGATAGGGTAGATGAGCTCCTCGGGTGTTTGAGTGACGATAGTTTGCCAGAAGGTGTCACCATGGTTGACCCTTCTTCCCTCAGCATGTTATTCCCGGACTTCGAGGAGCACGGGAGCTTCCTGGAGCAGGAAGCGATGTCTTGTTTTGCTCGGGGAAGGCCATCCACGTTTCTCGTGCATGGTCGTCCCTTTCAAACTTTTCTCTTGCTTGTTTCTTGTTCCCCGCTGGTGGACTTGTTTGCGCTTTTATGTTGTTGCATGTTTTGTTTTCTGCTTATCTTTCTTCACATCGCTTGCTGGTTGGTTAACTTTGCTTCGTGCATTGCTTGCAGAACATCCCGAAGCAAAGATGTTGGGGAGAGTCACCTCACTTATCAAGAAGGCCGCCACCAGCCAAGACCCGTCCAAGGGGAAAGGACGAAAAGCCAGAGCTGGTAGGGGAGGTAAAGCTGCCACATCCAAGAAGACAGGGGGCGAGGCGCAAGTGTCTCCGACGGTGGAGAGGTCTCCTGCCAAGGGGCCTTCCGAGACCATGGCGGCCTCGAGTAGTAGCAGCGACGGGGAAGGGCTTGTGTTCCCCGCGAAGACGACTGGGGCGAGCAAGCGCCCCGGAGGAGAGGCTGAGGGCGACAAGAAGAAACGCCTCAGACATTCTTCTCCCGGAGGTGATGGAGACCTCCGGGCTGCGCGCAGTCCTCGCCAGACTACTGTCACCCAGCAGCAATCACAACAACAACAACAGCAGCAACAGCAAAGACAACCACCACCGTCACAGCAGCAGCAAAAACAACAGCAAAATCAGCAGCAACAACAAAGGCAATTACCTCCGCCACCGCAGCAGCAAAAGCAACAGCAACAACAGCAGCAACAACAAAGGCAATTACCTCCGCCACCACAGCAGCAAAAACAACAGCAACACCAGCAGCAACAACAAACCGGGGCGGTAGTGCCTTCCCTACCGTCCCTAATACCCCGTTTACCTCCTCCTCCAGTCCAAAGGGAGTCCGCCCTTCCGGGGTCTCCTTCTTCTCCTTCTCTTCCACTTTCTCAACAAACAAGCCTTCCTCAGCCTGGCCTGAAGTTCCAATTCCCTCAGAAACCAACCCGTTTCCCCGCTGCCCTCCTGGAGGGTGTAAGACGGGCTGATAATTTTTTGAAGAGGCGGTTGGAGGCCGAGAAGGCTGTTACTCAGGGAAGGGCAGACAACCTGTCTGCCGTGAAGAGAGCTGAGCTGGAAGAAGGGGTGATATCCCTTCACCCGGCTGGAGCGGTTCTGGATGGCCCAGCTTTGGAGAAGAGGCTGGTGCCTAGACTCGGGCGTGCTTTGGCGCCATTCGGGGCGGAGATGATGGAAGACATGGCTTTGAGCTTGTGCGAGCTCAATTCTGAGAAATGGGCCATCAGTAGCAGTAAGGACCCACTGTTGCTGACACATGCCGTAAAGCAGCAACTTACTGGGGTGAGCTATCAGTTACTGTGTTCTGGGGTCATTGGTCTTAGTACATTTGGTTCTGCTTAACTTATTCTGCTATTTTTCCTTGCAGGCCTCTCTTATCGCGGAACGCTCGTTCCGGGAGGTGGATGCAGTTCTGGTTCAGCTGGAGGAGAGCCAGGCGGGTCGCCAGGCCTTGGAGGCGGAGAAGCAGAAACTGACCCAACAGGTCGAGGGCATGAAGGGGGAGGCTATGGAGAAGATTAGCCAGGCCCGGCGCACGGCCAAGGAAGAGGCGGATAAGAAATATCTTGCCAAATATCGAGAGTACCGGGCCAGCGCGGAGAATGAGTTCAAGCAGCGGTCGGATGACTTGAAGGCCCAGAACTCCATGCTCCAGGAAGAGCTATCCCAGGCCAGGGGGGAGAAGGACACCCTGGATGCCCGCTTGTAATCGAAAAACGATCTCCTCCTTAAGTAGAACGAGGAATACGCCATTCTTCATAATAAGCTGCACGAGGAGGAGCAAGATCACAAGAGGAGCAAGGATCTCGCGTCTATGCTGGAGTTGGGGCTTGCTGAGAAGGATAAACAGATTGGAGCCTTGCAATTCACTGTCAGGGGGCATTTGACCGAGAAGCAATCCTTGCTGGATCAAAATAGGGTGCAGCGCAAGGAGATTGATTCCTTTAAGGGAGAGCGGGATGCATCCAAGGCCGAGCTGGAAAAACTGAGGGCTCAATTGGCTGTCGCGGAAGCAAAGCTGGCGACCTCTGAGGCGGAGCGCTTGAAGGAGAAGGAAAATGCCGAGGTGGTGCTGAATAGAACGATTAATCTATCCCACGTGGTCCTCATGCACCAACTTTGGAAAATAAACCCGGAGGTAGTAGGCTACCTGGGAGAGGACGCCGCCGCCATGAGGGAAAAGATACAGGCGTGGGATCAAAGCCCAGAGGTGTACGTCCAGACTTATAACATCGACGAGCCTGCTGGAGTCCCTGAGGCAGAAGATCCCGGAGAGGCGGGGACCTCTGAACTTGCCATTGATGACGTTCCATCTTCCAATGAACTGACTCCCCCAGCCCCAGTTGAAACCGCTGTCTCCGAGACCCCGGTCGTGGATGCCGCTGCCACCCCCAGTGCTTGAAGGGGTCTTATCTTTTGTAAAAAATATTCTTTACTGATTATTATTTTTCATTTGTATTTTTCTTTGGGGCGAAGCTCCCTGTACTCTTTTCTCATTGCAGACATATTTGCCATAATTATAGCATTCTTCTTTCCTTTTCTGCCTAGTTCTTTGTTTAACTTTGCGTTTAGGGTAGACTTTTATACGGTAGAAACTGCTGTAGGGGCGTATGAGGTTTTGGTTCCAACGGCCAGAACCTATGCATTTCCAACTTGAAGCTCCAACGGCTAATGTCTTTTCCCACTTAGTTTCTAGGTTACGAAGGTTTCTTGGTTCCAACGGCCAGACTCCTTTCACCGTATTTCAGCTTTCCTAAGGCAAATAGCCAATCCCGGGACTTGTAGTTATACTGTTTGCTGGGATTGCTAAGGTGACCCATTCCATGGTGCCGGAACGGGAGTTCTTTTGGTGAGCGTTGCTAGACTTAGGGTTAGATCTTTGCGAAGCAAAACTAACTGTCGTTGCGAACCTCATGGTGGCCGACTTCAGGGACCTAGCATGAAGCCCTGCAAGGCAAGGTTCGTTGCGGTTGGGGAAATTGCCACGCCTACCATGTGCGATCCCGAAGCAGGGGCTTTGCGAAGCAAGGCCTGCTGTAATTGGGGGATCGATCATATCTGCTCCTGGAGCTGAAGCTTGCGAAGCGAAGCTTGCAGTGGTCGAGGAGCTCGCCATGCATTATTTTGTGAGATCCGGAGCTGAAGCCTGTGAAGAAAAGCTTACAACGGTCGCGGATCTTGCCATCTTTCGCCTTGCGGGACCCGGAGTGGAGCTTGCGGAGCAAAGCTTACAGCGGTCGCGGATCTTGCCATCTTTCGCCTTGCGGGACCCGGAGCTGGAGCTTGCGAAGCAAAGCTTTCAGCGGTCGCAGATCTCGCTATTCATTACTTTATGAGACCTGGAGCTGAAACTTGCGAAGCAAAGCTTTACAGCGGTCGCGGAGTATTCTGCGAAGGACTTGTCAGGGAGTTGGGGGTGTTTCGGCGTAGCTCTCTGAATGTGCCTCAACCCCCAGTCCTGTTCATCGCTGGGCTACACAGGAGATAATTTTCATGATGCATAATGGCAGACATTTTCGTGGAAATTTTCACATAACCACATAATGCACATATGACACGTAATGGAAATATGTTCATGGCAACAAATCAACCTAAGCTTAACAATTTAAAATTTTCAAACACAATGCTAACACATAAGTGGTATTCTCTGTATGTTTTGTTCAAGGGGTGTATGGCTATGTCGTAGCCATGTATACCCCCCCAAGTGAGCGTGGGGTCCGGACGTCTCCGGACCGCGTGGTCACTTGTTAAAACGCAGCTTGGAACAAAGGGATAAAAAATGCAGTAAAAGCGGAGTGAATCTCTCCGTGTTTTATTAAATTAGCCTATTAGGCATGCGTTTTACAGCTGGGAGGATTATCTCCATATTTTACATTTTGGCTACGTCCACCAAGGACTTCCGACTAGATAGTCCGGGGCCTGCTGATAGTAACGGCAGAGGTGCTCCGCGTTCCAGGCGCGAGGGACTTTAGATCCGTCGAGTCTCTTTAAATGATACGTCCCATGGCCCACTTTTTCTTGGACTTTATAGGGGCCTTCCCAGTTGGGTCCGAGGACTCCCACTCCGGGATCCTGCGTAGCAGGAAATACTCTCCGTAGGACAAGGTCCCCAACTTCGAATGTACGGCTCTTGACTCTTGTGTTGAAGTGTCGGGCTATCTTGCCTTGGTACATTTTTAGTTGGACCTGCGACTGCTCCCGGAGCTCTTCGATCATGTCCAGGGACTCCTGGAGAAGGGCGTGGTTCCGGGTAGGGTCGTAGGTGTCCTGCCTGTGAGAGGGGATCATAGTTTCTACTGGGATGACGGCCTCGCAACCGAAGGTCATGGAATAAGGTGTGTGCCCCGTCGAAGTTCTCTCTGTGGTACGATAGGCCCAAAGTACTCGCGGAAGCTCTTCCGGCCAGTGAGCCTTGCATGCTTGGAGTTTTTTCTTCAATGTGGTCTTTAAGATTTTGTTCACTGCTTCCACTTGCCCATTGGCTTGAGGTCTGGCGACTGCGGAAAAGCTTTTGATGATTCCATGCGAAGCACAGAAGTCCGTGAAATGCTCACTGTCAAATTGCTTTCCGTTGTCGGACACAATTTTTCGTGGAAGCCCGAAACGACACACTATATTCTTGATGACAAAGTCCAGTGCTTTCTTAGAGGTGACCGTGTTCATAGGTTCAGCTTCAGCCCATTTGGTGAAGTAGTCTACCGCGACTATGGCATACTTCACTCCACCCCTTCGAGTTGGGAGGGAACCTACTAGGTCAATGCCCCAAACGGCGAACGGCCAGGGGCTGGTCATTAAGGTAATTTCTATGGGCAGCGCTCACAGAACCTTGGCGTACCTCTGGCACTGCTCACATTTTCTGACATAATCCACACAATCCTTCTTCATGGTGGGCCAGAAGTATCCTTGACGAAGGATCTTTTTGGAGAGGCTCAGCCCGAAGGTATGGTCGCCACAGAAACCTCCGTGAATCTCATGGATGATGGTGCTGATTTCGGTTCCGGAAACACACCTAAGGAAGGGTACGGACAACCCCCTGCGGTAAAGCTTTCCATCCATAACCACGTATCGGGGAGCTTGATATTGGAGCTTCCTTGCGTCAGCTTTATCGGTAGGGAGCTCTCCGGTGGTTAGAAATCTGAGGATGGGTCCTATCCAGGAATGGGAATGGTCGATGATGGCATTTACCCTCCGTGTCTCAGTACTAGGTGCTTCTAAGTGCCCGATGGGCACTAGGCCATATTGTTCAATCTCCGGGTCTGTTGCAAGCTTGGCCAGTGTGTCCGCGAGTGAATTCTGGTCCCGGGGGACCTGGCGGATTTGGTAGCCTTTGAAATACTGCAGGAGGCCGCGGGAGAGAGACACGTAGGCAGCCATTTTTTCGCCTTTTGTCTGGTATTCTCCGGATATTTGGTTTACCACAAGTAGGGAGTCGCTGTATACTTCGATTTTTTGGGCTCCGACTTCTCTGGCCAGTTATAATCCAGCTAGCATGGCTTCGTGTTCTGCCTCGTTGTTGGATGCTGGGAACGTGAAACGGATGGCGCTCTGGAGCTGATGCCCTTGGGGAGAAATTAGGATAACCCCTGCTCCAGCTCCTTTTTCATTTGAGGCTCCGTCTACATAGACCTTCCATGTGGGAAGTTCCGGGGCAGGATCTTCTGGGAGGTCATTCATTCCTGAGCATTCCACAATAAAGTGCGCGAGAGCTTGACCTTTTATGGAAACACGTGGCTGGTAGTGGATGTCAAACTGGCTCAGTTCCATGGCCCATTTAAGTAATCTGCCAGAAGACTCGGGCTTCTGCAAGACTTGCCGGAGAGGGTGGTTGGTGAGTACTCTGATGGTGTGCGCCTGGAAATAGGGCCTTAGCTCTCGCGAAGCGACTAGCAAGCAGAGGGAGAGTTTCTCGATCATTGAATATCTGGACTCGGCGTCCAGTAACCTCTTGCTCACGTAATACACAGGGAGCTGGAGACGGCTGTCTTCCCGGACGAGAGCGGCACTTACGGCATGCTTGGTTACAGCTAAGTACAAGAACAACGCCTCTCCTTCGACAGGTTTGGACAGTATGGGAGCTTAAGTTAGATGTTCCTTGAAGTGTTGGAAGGCTGCTTCGCATTCGGGGGTCCACTCGAACCTCTTGTTTCCTCGCAACACATTGAAGAAGGGGACACATTTGTCAGTGACCTTAGATACGAAGCGGTTGAGAGCAACTATCCTTCCCGTAACGCTTTGGACATCCTTATGCTTTCGGGGAGAAGGCATATCTATGAACGCCTTAATTTTCTCAGGGTTGGCCTCCACTCCACGGGAGCTGACAATGAAACCGAGGAACTTCCCAGACGAGACCCCGAAAGTACATTTCTTAGGATTCAGTTTCATTCCGTACTTTCGGATCACGGCGAAAGCTTCCTCAAGGTCGTCACTGTGGTCCTCGGAGGTCTTGGATTTTACCAACATGTCGTCTACATACACCTCCATGTTCCTCCCCAGCTGGTCCTTGAACATCTTGTTTACTAGGCGCTGGTATGTCGCCCCTGCATTCTTCAAACCGAAAGGCATGACCATGTAACAGTAGACACCCTTGTCCGTGAGGAAGCTGGTGTGTTCCCGGTCCGCGACATGCATCTTGATCTGGTTGTACCCGGAGTATGCTTCCATGAAGGACAAGAGTTCATACCCGGAAGTAGCGTCTACCATTTGATCGATTCGCGGAAGAGGGAAGCAGTCTTTTGGGCAGGCTTTGTTTAGGTCCGTGAAGTCAATACACATTCTCCAGGACCCATTGGGTTTCGGGACCAGAACCGGGTTGGCCAACCACATGGGATAGTGTGACTCCTGGAGAAAGCCTATGGACATCAGCTTGTCCACTTCAGTTTTGACTGCTTCGGCCCTCACTGGATCTAATGGCCTCCTCTTTTGGCGAACTGGAGTTGCAGATGGGTCTATGTTGAGTGCGTGGCATGCAACATTAGGATTAATCCCCGTCATATCAGCGTGGCACCATGCCAGGATATCCTGATTATTCTTCACAGTGGCCACGATCTTTTCTCGAATGGCCGATGGAAGGTTTTTCCCCACCTGAATGACTTTGGTGGGATCTCCCGGGTTGAGGATCACCTCTTCGACTTCCTCCATCGGCTCTATCGCCCTCTCGACTCCCAATCTAGGGTCGAGTTCATCAACATATGCCCCTTGGGCACCCCCAGTTTCTGGTAGATTCTCCGCCAAAGGAGCGGCAACAGTCGCCTCCTGGACCGTGTAGACGGATCGGACGGAGTCGTTATAACAGCTTCGTGCACTCCGTTGGTCTCCTCCGAGGGTGCCGATACGCCCGTTGTCGCATGGAAACTTCAAGCATAAGTGGCGTATCGAGGTTACGGCCCCAAAATCGATTAGGACCGGTAGGCCTAGGATGGCATTATACGCCGTGGGGCAGTCGACCACCACGAATGTGCAGTGCCTGAAGGCACAAGCGTCGCTGTCTCCTCTGAGGGTGACTGGAAGTTGAATTTTGCCTAAGGGCATGAGTGCATCCCCATTGAACCCCTGAAGCTGGATGGGGCATGGGGTCAGATTAGTCTCGGTTAATCCGATCGCGTGGAAGGCAGCTTTGAAGAGGATGTTTACGGAGCTTCCATTATCGACTAAGATCCGTGACACCTTCTTATTGGCGATCTGGGCTTCCACGACGAGGGGATCGTTGTGGGGGAAGTGCACATGTCGGGCGTCATCTTCCGTGAAGGTGATGGGAAGATCCATCATTCGGGGATGCTGAGTAGGTGACTGAACCAAGGCGCACATCTCCCCGGTGTGTTCTAACTCCCTCAAGTACCTTTTCTGGGAGTTGCGGGTGCTTCCGGCAAGGTGTGGTCCTCCGAAAATGGTGGCTACGTGTCCGTCAACGGATGGCGGAGCAAGGCCAAGCGGATATGGGTTTCCGGGTCCTGGAGCCAACATGGCAATGGGTGCCGGAGAGGTCGGAGCAGGAAGCGCTGGGAACTGAGATCCAGGAGCTTGGGGGTGACCGGCTCCAGGAGCGCTAGCGGTCCCCCTCTGTCCCGGAGAGAACGCAGCTCCGTGAACTTCTCCCTGTCCGGGATAGATTATGGGTATCCTCCCCCATTGACCGAGGTGTCCCGCTCTTGCCAGGGACTCGATCTCATCCTTCAGCTGAAGGCATTCGTTTGTGGTGTGCCTCACGTCTCCGTGGAACTCACTCCTCTTATTGGAGTCTCGCAGACGCCTTCCTCCGTGAGACACTTTCGGGGGCTTCCTGTAGTTGACCATATTACAGGTCGCCCGATAGACATTCTCTCGTGAGTCTATCAAACTGGTGTACTCTGTGAACTTGGGCTCATAGTCCTTCCGGGGTTTCTTTGAATGGTCCCCCCGGTTGGAGTTTTTTCCACCTCGTTTATTCCGCGATCGGCTCGGATTTTGTTCTGGGCCTTCCGCTTGCGGTTGTGACGGGCCAGGAGCGATACTACATCCAGTTTGTACAGCTCCGTACCCAGAGAAATGGGTTTGACTCGGCGTCTAATCAGACGCGGAAGGCCCATACACGCTTGGAGTGAACTGGGCTCCTGGAAATGTGAGGGCTGGTGCGGGAGCTTGCGAAGCAAAGCTCGGCGCAGTCACGGAGGGCGTCGGAGCTGGGGGAACTCCAAAGGCCTGTTGGTAGGCATCTTCAAGGTTGATGATTCCCTGAGCTTTCGACATGAATTCGGACAGAGTTTCTGCCCATCTCCTTTGCATTTCCCCCCATAGTAGGGAACCGACGGTAAGCCCCGATTGTAGGGCGATCAGCTTCATATCATCGCTGACCTTGGTCTTAGCAGCAGCTTCCATCATTCTTTGAATGAAAGCTTTGAGGCTCTCATTGGGTAGCTGCTTGATGTTGGTTAAGGAACCAACCTCCATGTCGTGGTCCCGGGCAGCAATGAACTGCCTCCTGAACGCGGACTGTAGCTCCTTCCAACTGTGGATGGATCCGGGAGCTAATCTTTTCCACCAGTCCTCCGCGGACTTGGTAAGGGTGAGTGAGAAGCACATGCATTTGGCACCCTCACTGACGCGCGCCACTTGCATCATCTTGTTGTATTTAGCTAGATGGGTGCGCGGGTCTGTCCTCCCCTCATATAATTCTATATGAGGCATTTTGAAGTTCTCCGGGAGGGGCGTTTCCGCGATCCTCCGAATACATGGTTCCGGGTCTTCCTCCTCAGAGTCTAACAGGGCCCCACTTTGCTTCCGGACCAGCTTGGTCAAGGCAGCTATCTGTTCCTCGAGCCTCTTTGTATCACTCTCCGGGAGGTCACGTCCCCGGAGCTTGTCGTTGAGATGATTTCGCAGGTCATCTCCGCGAGGTCGGGCCTTTTCTCCTTTGGCCTTTTCATACTTGGCCTCCAACCTTCTTCTTAGGTCCACCGTGGACCAGCTATCCTCGGAGTGCGTGTCCGCAGCCCGACCGTCCTGGTTGACGGAATCACTGGGGCGGTTGTTCCTTCCCCTAGGCCTGGGTGCCTTAGCACCGGGCCCTTCAGGCACAGAGTGCCCCCTTGGGGCTGAAGGACGTCTGGGCTTAGGAGCGCCAGAGACCTTTTGCGTGCGGGGGGGGCAGTCGGCCTGGTGATTCACGCCTTTAGGAGGTGCAGGGGCGTTAGTGCGCACAGGCTCCCCAACTTTTTCTTTGCCCTTGTTAGGGGCGGCTTTGGATGGTCCAGCAACGGCTGGATCCGGCATGGTTGCATCAGCACCACCTAAAACAGAGGCGTCCTCGTCCGAGTCGCCTAGATCTCCGAGCTTGCCTCGGAGGCGCTCCATCATGCGCTGCATTTTTTCGGAGACGCGCTCCTACTCAGCAAGCTTGGCCTTAGTGGCCACCAGTTCCTCGGCTACTTGGACCAGTTCTGGATCCTTCTCGTAGTAGTAGTCGTCTTTGTAGTAACTGTCTCGGACATACTCTTCTTCGTTTTCTAAGTATGTCGTATCTTCAGTGCTGACCCGATCCTGGCGGGATGTCGGGTCTTCACCCTGGTAGTCCGAGTCTTGGGTACTTTCTCCTTCGGTCTGGGCTACCGAGGGTTCGTTTTGTACCGCGGATTTTCTCGTAGTCACCATCTTTTCAGTACGGAGTGAATACAAAAAACGTACACAGAAAAAGAGCTGACTAACAACTCTCTACAGCTCTCAATGAAAGCACCAAAATGTTTACCGAGTTTTTCGGAAACGAATACAAACAAAATAATAAAAAGATAAGAGCTGTAGAAGTGCAGAAATATAAATAAACAAACAGGTTTTTTACGTGGTTCAGGCGTTAACAAGCCCTAGTCCACGAGTCAATGTTATTATACTTGTAGAGAATTACAGTAAAACGGCTGGTGTATAAGACCCTCACCAACTCACAATGTTTCTCTCGGGTTCTCTTGAAGAAGATGAAGCTCAAGAGATTTTTTGGCAGAGTTCTTGCTCTATAATTTCTCTGGCCTCCTCCTCTCGTAAAATGAGGAGGTCTTTATAGCTAGGGTTTTGGATTAGGGTTCTACTCTGCCCCAATGAGTCTTAATTACACCAGCCATAAATAAGGAATACAATTACCGTAGTAGCATGGCTACAAGGCTCTACGTATGTATAATTACATGAAAATATGGGGAGTGTCAAAAGGCAGTCGTCTTTTCCAGGCTGTTAGCGGAACAGTAGGCGAAAAGGCACTTTTAGGCGTGCTGGGATGTGTGCGGCCTCGATCTGTCAGGCGGGATCCTGTGTCAGGTGAGAATCATTTCCACCATACCTCCTTCGTGACTCGACCGCTTGGTCTTCTTCCGTGCGAGGCACGGAACTGCATCCGCGAAGGTAACCTGAAGTGCTTCTCCTGAAAGGACCTTCCCCGAAGGATATCCCTTCGGGAGTCCGGGAGAGTTGATGAGCTTCCGGGTCGTAGCTGCTTGAAAGAAGGTGCTAGACACTAAACGGGAGAAGCGAAGCCTTTCTGTTCATTCGCGACCCCTGGTCACCCTTCGTGATGGATTTTGATGATTCTCCTTCCCCGAGGCTATCCATCCAAACTCTATCCAGAAATCTGGATAACACCAGATATATACAAAGATCTCAAAACACAAAATAAATACACAAATATCATATTCAATATATCTATTTTCAATCGAGATATTAATAAAAAAAACAGGTGAGAAAAAATCTTACCCATTCGTCACCCTTCAGTCCCCGACCTTTGCAACAGACACAGTTGACCACCACCTACACCGATCTAGCCCTCACCACCAAAGCACCGCCTGCATCCCATCATCGTCAACCTTTAGTCCCTGCCTATCTCCCATAGTCGTCGAGCCTTAGTCCACGCCTAAGGGAGAATGAGAGTGAGAGATTGAATAAGGAAAGGGATTAGTGCTAAATAATGAACCGTAATAGATAAATGATCTCAAAGTAAAAAGATAACACGGATACTTTTTAGGTGGTTCAAAGGTTAAAATCCTTCTAGTCCACCAGCCAATATTATTGATATTTCTCTGATATTCTTTATAGGATATTTCTTTACAAAATAGAATCCAACCCTTTGCAACTCCCAGGGTCTCCATATTTATTGGGAGAGGGCACCTGGGAGTTGGCAAGGGAGGTCATCCCGTGACCTTCTCACCCATCATGTCACTTCTGTGACATTCATGATTAATTCCTAAAACCTGACAATGAAATGTGGTCTAATCAATAGGTAAGGGGGATAATGGGCCGCATGGCCCAACCCAGTCGTGGGTACCTGAACACGCACGTTTAGGCTGCGTGTCTGAGAATTCAGGAATGGAGTATACACGTGATGTCTGATATATGCACGTTTACCTTGTGTGGTTGACTTTATAATAGGTCAGAGGTGCCAACTCAAGCTCGTAACCCGAGCTTGATGTAGCCTTAGCCTGTGGTGCCCATACTGCTGACCCGGTGCCTTAGTAATCACGATAGACCTTTGGTTACCTCGAGCTAAATAGGTAGAACCTCTCAACGGTAGCTCCAGGTAGGTGGCTTCCACGTGGCTGATATAATTATGCTCTCTCTCAGCTTTCTAATAGCCTGTGGATATTTAGGACGTACATTTTCCCCCCAAGGCCCTGCTCGTGGCATACGACGTCACCTGGGGCCACAGTGGGGGCTTTTAAGCTTCTTTGTGGACTCTTCACATTCCGCCCATTACGCTGGTATCGAATATGTGGAGCATCGTGGTTGGTGACGGTCCGTCTTCCGAGAACCGCATTAAATGGCCTAGCCTATATTCGGTCGTCGTTTCGTCTTTCGAGTAGTGATCCTCGTATCCTACATCAAGATGATCGAACGGCCCTCGTCCTTTGGCCTTTTACATATATAAAAGGCTGGCCACCTTTCGCACGAGCCACCCTTTCATTTGAAATTTTTTTCATCTTCTTCTTTCTTCTCAGTCTCAAAACCCTTCCTTTCGTCCGGTTACTATTCCCAGTGTTCCAGAGGTTCATACACGAGGGTTCTTTTGTGACTTCGTTGCCAGTGATTCCAGCAGGATTTCAACCCAGACGCTCATTTCAGTCTCTTCTCAGCAAAACATTTCTCTAAGTCCTCCGTTTGTGCATGTTTTAAATGTTTTCCCTCACTGTTGCTTAGGTAAACTCTCCCTTTAGTCGCATGCAGTAGGTTGCTTGTTTTTTGCTGGTATTTTATGCGTAGGTTTTTATCTTAGGGGTATTGACTGTAGGAAAAACTATTTAGGAGCATGATTCATAGGATACAACACCTGGGGTGATTTTCTGGGTAAAATTTTTATGCCTGTTTGGAATAACAAGTTCTTAGGGTGCAAAAACTGGGTAGCTTAGGGGACACGCTTCACAGGCGGTTTTGCCTACTGCTGCCAACACAAACATTCCTTCCAAGGCAAACTTTTATTATGACCCTCCTGACACACGGATTCCGAGTAATCGGGGACCTGTTGGGAGCACAGGCGCGTGTTCATAGAACCGCGTGGTCTCACTCGCCACGGGCTAAGATTACCTCAGCCCGTATAAAGGAAACTCTTCGTGCTAGATTCTTTCTTATGCTTAGGTCTCCTTTTCTAAATTTTCTTCTTTGTTCGTTAGGCGACCAGATGGGACCTAAGAAGAACGCACCCAAGAAGAGTGTTGGCGGCTAATCCTCCCAGCAAACCAAAGGAAAGGAGGTGGCCACGGATTCCTCGATCCCCAACTTCCGTCCAACCGTGGAGAAGGAGGTCGAGGTGGGGCCCGATGCCTTTTTCAAGGCCGAGAGGATCGCCTCAAAGGTCACCACCCAAGGGAAAGTCAACAAAAATTTTCTTTCCCATAACATTGAGATAGGGAAGGGCGCCCTGGACGCCTGACCTCCCCTTGAAGGTGAGCGGAGCTGCATGTCGCTCGACGAGGAGTACACCTCCTGGAGCGACGAGCATCTCAAGGCTGGGGCCTTCCTCCCCTTGGACCAGTACTTCGCAGATTTTTTAAACTACGTGAAGCTGGCCCCCTTCCAGCTCCCCCTAACTCCTACCGTCTGTTAGCGGGGCTGAAGTATTTATTCCTGAACCAGGAATGGGAGGTCCCCACGCCGGCAGACATCCTTTATTTCTTTTGCCTCAAAGCCAGCCCGGAGCAGCGGGGGCGAGGCGACGGGTTCTATTATCTAACCCGTTTTCCAAATTCGGCTGCGGTCATCGAGCTGCCCAGCCACCCCAATGACTTCAAGGATCAGTTCTTCATGTCAAATGGGTTTTGCAACTGCGAATTCCACTACTTCAACCGTCCTCGTAAGTTTCTTCTAACTTTTAGCTCGTAATCTGGCTGCTGATTCATCTCTTTTCATTCATTGCTGACCTGAAAACTATCATGCAGCGATCTTCGCGAGGACGTCTAAGTCAGTGACCCTTGGGGGTCAGTATGAAACCTTGGCAGGGCTTCCCCCAAGTGAAAAAGATTACCGCCAGCTCGTGTCTGATGAGACGATGCTGGCGTGTAAGTTGATCTCCCCTGGCCAGACTCTGGCCTTGAGGAGGCTGCGGGCCATCCCCGCTGCTCACGAGATGCCACCCGTCCTCGAGGAGGATGCCGCGGACGAGGACGAGGAGGACGAGGTACCCCTCATACGCCGGAAGCGGGCTCTGGAGGTCGCCCAGGAAGTTAATGCGGCGAGGATCCAATCCGGAGCAACAGCTGGCCCCTCTGGTCAAGGTAACCCTTACTTATTTAGGGACATAGATATGGCCACCGCAGACCTAAGGCTTGCTGGGTTTAACCCCAGCCAACTCGTTCACCGCCACCAAACGGACCCAGACCGCAACATCACCTTACTCTAGTGTATTGACCAGCTCGTGTTGCATAATGACATGGGCCGCCCTAGGGGAACTGTAGTAGTAGACAACACCCTAGCCTTTAGGTCGGCCTTCTTTGAGGAGTATGGGACCAATCTTAGGTCATGGCCCTCCCTTCTGGAGGGTGTAGTAGCTCCGGGTCTTAGGCAGTACGTAGAGGAGTCTAGCCCTGAGGCGGATCCAGATCCAGAACCTCTTCTCACCCGCAAGGTCATTACCTTAGACTCTCCCGTAGAAGCTCCGGGGCTAGAGGTCGTGACAATAGATTCCTCCTCTAGCTCGGAGGGTAGGACCTTTTTCTATACACTAGCCCCTCTATTTTTTTGTGATCAAAGTATTTTTACATGTATACTGATACTTTGCTGTCATTGTTTCAGCCGAGGAGATGTCGCAGCCCGGGGATGACAGCTTGCGGTCCATATTCCAGGGGGGAAATCCTCCCTCTGGGCCCTTGGTGAAGAGGCTTCAGATGACGAAGAAGGCTGTTGGGACATCCTCCAAGTCCCCAACTAAGGGGTAAAACCCAGGCCCCTCTGCCACTGAAAAGGTACCTCCACCCCCTCCTGCCACAGAGAAGATGGCTCCACCTCCCCTGCGACCTCCCGTTTCTGCTCGGGAAAAGGAGGCATCAACCGGGGCCTTGGCAACCCCAGCTCCCCTGGTGCGCATTCTAGTCAACACCCAGGCCTTAGAGAAAATCCCCGAGGTCTTTCGGGGGACGGTCTACGAAACTGCAAGCTACACAGTGGACCATTATTACAACGCCACCCCGAGGGACCTGCGGGAGATCGAGATAAGGAGTCCTGAGAACGTGATGGAGTTTTCAATGGGAATGACCCTCACGATAAGTAAGCTCTACCATTTGTTTCTTTTCATTTTCTTTATTTATAAGGCACCCGCCTTTCACATTTTTTCTTTCTTGCAGGCGGTTTTGGCTCTTCACCGGAGCATATCCCGATCCAGGGCCAGGCTCGAGGAGATGAGGAACGAGCATCAAACTGCCCTGGCTGCCCTTGCGTCTGCCTGGAAACAGGAGCAGGACACCAAAGACGTCCTGGCGACTGTGCAAGCTGAGCTGGACGCATCTCGACCTAAGCTGCTGAAGGTCGAGTCCACCAAGGTCGCCCTGGACGCCGCGAAGGTGGAACTTGAAGAAGCTAAGGCTGCCCTTGTGGTGGAGAAGGCTACCTCCAGCACCTCCATGGAGACCATGTTGTACCATTGCTGGGCCTTCAACCCAGATGGTGACTTTTACTTCTTGGGGATGAAAGTGTGGGAGTCCTTCCTAGGGAAGTTCAAAGCTCGCCTCCAAGAAGAGGCACCCTCTGAGACCGGGGAGACCTCGACTGCAACCGAGTAGGACGGCGAGGGGGTGACTTCAATAGAGCAGCCTGGTGGGGCTTAGGAATTTTCTCCTTCTCCTTTATCATTTATTTTATTTTATTTTTTGTAACTTTATGTTATGAGGTTTTTTAACCTCGAGACAATTGATTTCTTCAACTTTATTTTAATTGATTTTACATATTTTTGCCTCTATCTTATTTCTCTTCTATGCATTTGGTAATAATCTTAGTTTCTGTTGGTGTTGTGATTGACATCTTATGCTTTTCTAAGAAAACATCTGTTAACCAACTTGAACCAACTTCTAAGAGTTAAGTCCTGGTTGTACCCAGGACATTAATTTGAAAACTTAGTTCGTGTTAATCCTTTATCGGTATCTCGTGCTTTTTAAGAAAAACATCGATCAACCAATTTGAACTAACTTCTATGTTTTAGGACCTGGTTATATCCAGGACGTTAATTTGAAAACTTAGTTTGCGTCAATCCTTTATCAATATCTCGTGCTTTTTAAGAAAAAGATCGATCAATCGATTTGAACTAACTTCTAAGTTTTAGGACCTAGTTATATCCAGGACGTTAATTTGAAAACTTAGTTCGCGTCAATCCTTTATCAATATCTCATGCTTTTTAAGAAAATCATCGATCAACCAATTTGAACTAACTTCTAAGTTTTAGGACCTGGTTATATCTAGGACATTAATTTGAAAACTTAGTTCACGTCACTCCTTTATCAATATCTCGTGCTTTTTAAGAAAAACATCGATCAATCGATTTGAACTAACTTCTAAGTTTTAGGACCTGGTTATATCCAGGACGTTAATTTGAAAACTTAGTTCGCGTCAATCCTTTATCAATATCTCGTGCTTTTTAAGAAAAACATCGATCAATCAATTTGAATTAACTTCTAAGTTTTTAGGACGACCTGGTTATATCCAGGATACAACTTAATTCGCGTTAATCCTTTATCGATATCTCGTGCATTTTAAGAAAAACATCGATCAATCAATTTGAATTAACTTCTATGTTTTTAGGACGACCTGGTTATAGCCAGGATACATATGTCCCCCAAGTAATCAGGAAAGGGTCTTTCGTGGTTACTTGACATTACATCCACAAATATACACCATAATGTAAAAAGATTTAATTCTCATTACTTAATAAACAAAAGATGGCTTTTTTGATTAAGCCTTACAAAGGTATCATTGATAATATCTCTTCAAATGGATAGTGTTCCAAGTTCGTGGGACTGCTTCTCCATTAAGTCGAGCTAACTTGTAGGTTCCTTCTTTTATGACCTCGGCTATTTGGTAGGGCCCTTCCCAGTTCGGTCCCAATACTCCGTCTTTGGGATCCTTACTGGCTAGGAAGACTCTTCTGAGGACCAGGTCGCCAACGCTAAAGGTGCGTTTCCTGACCTTTGAGTTGAAATAACGAGTGATCTTTTGTTGATAATGCGCGAGCTATAGCTGTGAATCTTCTCGTCTTTCGTCAAGCAGGTCGAGGGACGTGCAGAGCAATTCGTCATTGCGATCTTGGTCAAATGCCTAAACTCTATGCGAGGCTATCTTTACTTCGATGGGAAGGACTGCCTCACTCCTGAAAGCCAGGGAGAAAGGAGTATGACCCGTCTGCATTCGATGCGAGGTCCAGTATGCCCACAGCACCTGGGGGAGCTGTTCTGGTCAGACTCCCTTGTCTTTGTCCAGTCTTTTCTTAAGGCTTGCCTTTAGCGTCTTATTGACAGCCTCGACCTGCCCATTTGCCTGGGGATAGGCCATGGAAGAGAAACTTTTTACAATGTCGTGCCTCTCACAGAATTCGGTGAAGAGGTCGCTATCGAACTGCATTCCATTATCCGATATGATCTTCTTTGGCAGCCCGAATCGACAGATAATGCTCTTGACCACGAAGTCAAGGACTCTTTTTGAAGTGATTGTTGACAAGGGCTCTGCTTCTGCCCACTTGGTGAAGTAGTCGATAGCCACCACCGTGTAATGAACTCCTCCCTTTCCAGTAGGGAGGGCGCCAACCAAGTCAATGCCCCAGACTGCGAATGGCCACGGGGACGAGATCATCTTCAGCTCGACCGGGGGAGCTCAGGCAACTGTGGAAAATCGTTGGCACTTGTCACATTTTTTGACATAGGAAATCGAGTCTTTTGACAGAGTGGATCAGTAATATCCTTGCCTCAAGATCTTCAGGGCCAAGCTTTGCCCCCCAGTGTGATCTCCGCAAAAACCCTTGTGCACTTCCTGCAAAATGGTCTTCGCTTTGCCTGGAAAAACACACCGTAGGAGGGGTAAAGAGTGTCCATGCTAGTATAATATCCCATCCACCACTGTATACCTTGGAGACTGGTAAAGTTCCCGCCTAGCATCATTTCGCTCTTCAGGTAACTTTCCTGTTGTGAGATATTCGAGGATGGGGGTCATCCAGGTCGGTCTGGCATCGATCATCTCGACCTCCGCCCTAACTTCTTCTATGCTTGGTTTTTCCAAGAATTCTACCGGTACTAACCCCAAAGTCTCCGTCTCTCCAGAGGTAGCGAGTTTTTCTAGGGCATCCGCGTTGGCATTTTGCTCCCGAGGTATCTGCTCGATTGAGCCACGCTTAAATGCAGACAATTTTCTCTTTACCTTGCCCAGGTTAGCAGCCATCTTGGTTCCCCGTGCTTGGTATTCACCTAGCACTTGGTTTACCACGAGCTGGGAATCGCTGTAACATTGGACGGAGCTGGGCTTCAGCTCCTGGGCCACCCTTAGCCCGGCAAGCAGAGCTTCGTATTCGGCCTTGTTGTTGGACGCTTTGAATCCGAATCGCAACACCGAGTGGAATCGATGTCCTTCCGGGGATATCAATATGATTCCAGCCCCGGAGCCATTCTCATTAGACGAGCCATCTACGAAGACCTTCCATGAGGCCTGGGCTAAGGAGGCCTGAGCTGACTCTTCTACAGAATCTTCTCGAAATCCTGTACACTCTGCCACGAAATCAGCCAGGGCCTGGCTTTTTATTGCAGTTCGCGGTATGTACAAAATCTTGAACTGGCTGAGCTCAATAGCCCACTTCAACAGATGTTCCGATGCTTCAGGTTTTTGCAAAACCTGCCTTAAAGGCTGGTCGGTTATGACATGTATTGAGTGGGACTGAAAATACGGCCTGAGCTTCCGGGATACCGTGATAAGATAGAAGGCCATCTTTTCCATCAACGAATACCGGGACTCAGCTCTGAGAAGCCTTTTGCTGATGTAATAGACTGGCTTCTGAGACCGGTCTTCTTCTCGGACTAATACGGCGCTAGCTGCATCTTCCGTGATAGCTAGGTAAAGGAAAAGAGGCTCTCCTGCCGTTGGTTTGGATAATACGGGCGGCTCGGCTAAGTGTGCTTTCAGATTGAGGAAGGCACGCTCGCACTCCTCGGTCCACTCGAACTTCTTATTCCCCTGGAGCAGGTTGTAGAACGGCAGACACTTGTCGGTAGATTTAGAAATAAATCGATTAAGGGCCACCACTCTTCCTGTCAGGACTTGGATGTCCTTTCGCGACCGAGGTGAGGGCAGCTCGAGCAGCGACCTAACCTTATCGGGGTTTGCCTCGATTCCCCTGGTATTGACGATGAAACCCAGGTATTTTCCTGACGCGACCCCGAAAGTGCATTTTTGTGGGTTAAGCCTCATGCCATATTCTCTCAGTATCTTAAAGCATTCCTCTAGGTCGGAAACATGGTTATCGGTAGTTATTGACTTGACTAGCATGTCATCAACGTACACTTCCATGTTCTTCCCGATCTGGTTGGCAAACATCCTATTTACCAACCTCTGGTATATAGCTCCTGCGTTCTTCAGCCCGAAGGGCATGACCTTGTAACAATAAACGTTAGTCGGGGTCATGAAGCTAGTGTGTTCCTGGTCTGCTGGGTTCATGGCGATCTGATTCTAACCTGAATACGCATCCATAAAGGACATGAGCTCATGCTCCGCGTGTCGTCTACCAATTGGTCGATCCTCGGCAAGGGGAAGCAATCTTTGGGGCAGGCATTATTCAGGTCAAAGAAGTCGATGCAGGTCCGCCATTTCCCGTTGGGCTTCGGGACCAACACAGGATTGGCGACCCAGACCGGGAACTTAGCTTCGCGAATAAAGCTGTACTTTAAGAGTCGGACTACTTCCTCTTCTAGGGCCTCAGCTCGGGTTGTTCCTAGGCGCCTCTGTTTCTGGGACTTCGTCGGCACGCTTTTATCCAAGTGGAGGGTGTGCATGATGACGCTCGGACTGATCCCCACCATGTCTTCATGAGACCATGCGAACACATCTAGGTTCTCTTGCAGGAACTTAATCAGCTCCGCCTTCCTTTCGTCACATAGAATTCTTCCCAAGCTTTACCATCCGCGAGGGATTTTGTGGATCGATATTTACCTCCTCGAGCTCTTCGATAGCTAGAGCTTGGATTTATCCTCGCCTATTCTGGGGTCGATATCATCACTTAAGATGATATTTTCCCCTTTGGCATTCTGAGGTTTTTCAATCTCAAGATTAGGCACAAGTTCCTAAGATTCCTCATTTCCGCCCTGGACGGTCATCGTTAACTGCCGGGGTTTTAATTTTCCCTTCATAGAAATGTTGTAGCATTCCCTGGCAGCAAGTTGATCGCCACAGACCATGCATATCCCCGAGGAAGAGGGGAATTTTAGCGCGAGGTGGTGGATGGAGGTAATGGCTTCAAACGCTATTAGTGTAGGTCGACCCAAAATGTCATTGTACGCAGCGAGACAATCGATGACCACAAACTCGAGGAGTTTTGAGACTGTTTGAGGTCCCTCTCCCAAGGTGATCACCAGCTCGATCGCTCCTATTGCTGTCGATCCTTCTCCAGAGAATCTGTATAGCATCATGGAGGTGGCTTTCAGCTTGGTGACAGACAAACCCATCTTTTCTAGCGTAGACCGGAATAGTAGGTTTACCAAACTCCCATTATCGACCAGTACTCTCCTAACCCTTCGATTAGCAAGCTGAACGGCTACGACCAGAGGGTCGTTATGAGGGAACTGGACGTGGCTGGCATCTTCTTCAGTAAATATGATTGGTTGCCTCTCCAATCGTTGCTGCTTTGGGAGATGCCACACAGGGACGAATTCCACTCCATTATGAGCCTTAAGTTCATTGACTTATCTCTTTTGGGTACCTCTGCTCATGCCAGCCAGATGGGGACCTCCAGAGATCATGGAGATCTCTCCTCCTTTCACGGGAGGAAGGACGTCCTGATCTACCCAAGACCCGGGCTGACTTATCGGGACTTCCGGAGCTAGATGGCCGGCGAGAACTCTATTCCGTGTATACTGAGCCAAGGGTCCGGCTCTGATGAGAGTCTCGATCTCATCCTTTAGGTGCCTACAATCATCGGTATTGTGGCCAATGTCGTTGTGGAATCGACAAAACTTGGAAGGGTCTCGCTTACCCTTCTGGTGCTTCAACGGTTCTGGCTTCTTCCAGGGGAGGCGACCAGAGTTGGCTAGGAAGATGTTCTCCCTAGAGTGGGTGAGCTCGGCATAAGTCGTGTAGACCGGATTGAATTTTTCAACAGACTTGTTCTTCTTTGGGCCGTGTTGGGCGCCTTTGCTGCTCCCCTTTCTCTTGCCTCCACCAAACTGGTTATTCTGTGTAACGGTTTGTGTCACTGCCACAACGTCCGTTCCCACTCCAGCGGGCTGTTCAGGGGCCTGGCTGGTTCCTGCGGCTGATGCCCGCGCCTCCTACAGGTTGATCCATCCCTATGCCCTATTTAGGAATTCATTTACGATGCTGACTCCCTTCCTCTGTATCTCTTCCTAGAGTCCTCCTCCGACGAGGATCCCAGTCCTCAAAGCCATGAGCTTGGAGCTCTCATCTGCATCTCTAGCCCGAGCAACGACGTTTACAAATCTGCTCAAGTAGGCCTTCAGCGGCTCGTCAGGTTGCTGCCTTACATTTGCCAGGGTATCGGCCTTGACGTGGGCAGCCTGAGAAGCTCGAAATGCTCTCTTGAAGTCAGCAAAGAAGGTTTTCCACAAGCTGATTGACTGCTTCCTACTTTGTTTGAACCATTGCCTGGCCGGTCCAGTCAAAGTGGAAGGAAATATTAAACATCTCAGCTCGGGACCAATGTTGTGGGCCATCATCAAGGTATTGAACATACCCAGATGATCTGATGGGTATCCGTCTCCGTTAAATTTGGACAAGTGAGGCATATGGAAACTAGGCGGATATGCCGTTGCTGCTATGCTGGGGGCGAAGAGCTTGAGTTCGTCCCCTGAATCATACTCGTCTTTTTCTTTTTCTAATAGGAGCTTCCTCATCAGCTCCTCCATCTGAGCCAGACGCTCAAGGATTTTGTCCTGACTTCCTTGGTTGTTCCGAGGCTGTTCAACAGCTCCGGACCCATTGTACGCGTTTGGCGGGTTATTGTCTTTCCTATCTTGAGATAGGTTATATTGGACGTTCTCGTTGTCACGTGCTTCGAACAAGTTTTCCCTTTGGTAAGCGTAGCGGCCGTTTCCAACTGGGTCTTCTCTCTGAGAGTTTAGGCGATCTCGGAGGTCGCATCTCGGGGCGGCCTGAGGACTTTGCGGCGAGCTTAAGTATTGGCGCAGGTCTTCGCCGGATAGATCACTTCGACGGCTTCAAGTCCAAAAGCTTCCATTTGAGAAGCTCGGGGCCCGCCGCTGGGGATGAGGATCTGGGACTTCTCTGGGCGCCCTGCTATGATGGGAAGGCTTGACGGAAGGAGGATTTCTCCTGCTGCTCCCATGAGCCGGGATGTCTCGGACTGGATGGGGAGGAGACGGGTATCTTATTGGTGAAGGAGGATGTCTGGCTGGGGATGCAATCCTAGTCCCGTCAGGATGGATCAAGTTAGGTCGCGGCCGCTCCGCTCTACCATCCTCCGCATCCTGTGCTCGGCGGTCTGAGCGGGGCGCAGGACGGCTAGCCGGGGCGGGCTGTCTTTGCAAGCCCTCCCCAGATCTCCTTCGCGAGCTTCCTCGATCCCCCCTGGGTGCGCTCGAGGGTGGAAGCGACCTGGGAGTTGAGGTCTAGATCGATCGGCTGTACTGCTGCTCGGCCCTAGGAAGTTCCTCAAATGTGGTCTCCCGGTGGTGCGACATGGGAGTAGAATTTGATGCTGGGGGTCTGAGTGACCGACTAGGCCTGGACTGATTACCCCAGTGGGACTTATGAGTCTCGCCTTGCCTCTTTTCGACGTTGGCGTCAATTGTAAGAGGGGGTAGTCGGGCAAAAACCTCTTAAATCTGCTGGTTAGCTTTCGCTAGCTGACTCCTCAACTGAGCATTCTCCTTTTCTACCGTCGTGTAGAAATCTGGATTCGGATTGGGTGGTCGGGGAGCCGAACTTCCAGTGTCGTCTTGACCCAGTGGCTGCTTGCCTGGCCACTGCTGAACCTCAGGGTTCTAATCATCGGACATGGCAGCATGATGGGCCTCCTGCCTATCACATTGGTCCGCCTCGTTACCATGTCTTGAGTGAGTGACTTCCATGGTTGAGTATTTCTGATAGCACCAATCTAACAGCCTCTCAATGAAAGCATCAAACTGTTGACGCGGTTCTTCAGCAACAGATAATTATAAGAATAAGGAGAGGGATTAGTGCTAAATAATGAACCGTAATAGATAAATGATCTCAAAATAAAATGATAACACGGATACTTTTTAGGTGGTTCAAAGGTTAAAATCCTTCTATTCCACCAGCCAATATTATTGATATTTCTCTGATATTCTTTATAGGATATTTCTTTACAAAATAGAATCCAACCCTTTGTAACTCCCAGGCTCTCCATATTTATAGGGAGAGGGCACCTGGGAGTTGGCAAAGGAGGTCATCCCGTGACCTTCTCACCCATCATGTCACTTCTGTGACATTCATGATTAATTCCTAAAACCTGACAATGAAGTGTGGTCTAATCAATAGGTAAGGGGGATAATGGGCCGCATGGCCCAACCCAATCGTGGGTACCTGAACACGCATGTTTAGGCTGCGTGTCCGAGAATTCAGGAATGGAGTATACACGTGATGTCTGATATATGCACGTTTACCTTGCGAGGTTGACTTTATAATAGGTCAGAGGTGCCAACTCAAGCTCGTAACCCAAGCTTCATGTAGCCTTAGCCCGTGGTGCCCATACTGCTGACCCGGTGCCTTAGTAATCACGATAAACCTTTGGTTACCTAGAGCTAAAGAGATAGAACCTCTCAACGGCAGCTCCGGGTAGGTAGCTTCCACGTGGCTGACATAATTATTCCCTTTCTCAGCTCGCTAATAGCCCGTGGATATTTAGGGCGTACACACTAAATTTTTATTTTAAACTATTGGGCCCAAATTGCATGTTTTGACAAGGCCCCACTGAACATTTTCTTTAAAATGATATTTTCTAATACATATGAACTGAGCGACATTTTTACAAAGTAAATAGTTTAGGGCATTCTTACATTTTGGCCCACGTATAGCCCAATGTGATTAGGGCTACGTATTCTTTTTATTGTTATATTAATAGAATATAACATCATGAAAAAAGAGACATCGGATCCATTTTCACATTAAAATTTCCTAAGAGAGAAAAATAAAGAATTTTAGTTCTCTTTGTATTGTTAGAAGAAGTCTCTCTCATGTGTTGAGATTAAAAAGTGTGTTCTTGTGTATCCTACCAAATAGCATAGACATCATCCTATCTCCTTCTCTTTGTGTGTGTTGACGCTGTTTTTCATCAACTTAAAATGTAGAGCAGATAAACAATAGGAGCTATGAAGCAGATGAATGATCTAATAAGACAACAAGAATTTTACGTCGTTCAGCAGTTAACTCTGCCTAGTCCACGAGTCAATTTTATTAAGACTTTGGATATTTCAGGAAATCCTTCAGGGATGAATTCTCCAGAAATTCTCTCGAGATATCAAAAATCCGTCCCCTCTAAGTGTTCATGATCTATCTATTTATAGAGGGTTCTCAGAGTTCGTTCCCACATATTTCGGGAAGATACTCCTCTTCATTAATGGGAATAATGACATTAAATTCTGTAACTCCTACATTTAAGGAAACATCCCCTGATATAACAGACTAGTTAATATCCCTTTAATGTAGGGAAGTTACAACAATAAATATCTTTAAATGCATGGAATGTGTCCCATTACGTCGTTCGAGATCGGTAATTAGTATCATCTTGGACTAGGTCTTTAGGTAAATTATGAGCTAGCCACCTTACCCCAAGACCAGCTCAGAGCGGGTAAATACCACCGAGGCCGTTACATTCCGAGCTTATACCCATGCCAAGCTCGGGCTACTTGATCCGAAGACACCCGACAACGGATATACTCCAATGCTAAGTCTTTCGAGCTTAGAAATAACTTCGAGGTTGCCACCTTGCTTCGAGGTTTCCACCTGGACCACGAACATGCACTTTAGATATCACGAGCTCACACTTGACAAATCCAGCTTTTGAGATCACAATTTCAGGTCTCGAAATCTGGGTGTAACATTTTGCCCCCTCAAAAGTATTAGTTCGAATCCTATGAGAAGGAAACTTTTGAACTACTTCCTTCGGGAACCATTCCATCACACACTCGAGTATGGACACGCGTCAGTTGGGTATTTCTTATTCAAGATACTTGAGTTCCTTGAAACTCTGCCCATGTCCATCCACCTGCCCTCCTTTTGGGTATCATCACTTCACTGTTCCCTGACTGTCAGATTTGATACAAAATCTGGCCAATGGCCCAGATTAGTTCTCTTTTCGTCCCCGTGGGCCTATAAATAAGTTTCCGGCTGTCTTCTCCATTTTTCCTTTACATTCAAACTTTCAGAGAGAAAAAACCAGAATCATTCTTGTCCGATTCTTGCATGTTCTCCAAGCCGAGAAGACAAAACACGGTTGGGCTTTTTGAATCAGTGAGATCGTACTTGCAATCGCTTGTTCAATCATCCATTTCTCTATTTCCACCGATTACATTGTGTAAGTTTTTGGTTTATGGTTTCTTTGCATTATATATATAATTTTTTTTTATGCATGCTTATGCTTCTGTTACACCGTAGGCATTAGGATTTACTCTCGTCCCATTTATCCATTCACTAGTTTAACACACTAGTGTAATGCCCCAAATTTCCTAATAAGGTTTAGGACCTTGATTAGGAGGCCGAGAGGGCCATAATTGATTTATATGCATGTTTATGTGAATTATATTATTATATGATGGTAAATGCATGCATATGGGTTCAATTTTAATTATAAGGGCATTTTGGTAATTTGGCCCGTTGAGGGCGTGATTGTGTATTTTCATGCATGTGGGTGAATTATAAATAATACCACATTATATGTGGATTGGTTCGAGCAATTCGGCATGAGACAATCATGGAATGCAAGTTTTTGGTCTAGTCATAACGGGATTAAGTTCGGGGCTCGGAGTGAGTCTTGGGGTAATTTGGTGATTAGAACATTGCCGGGAATTAAAGGGTAACGGGATATGAATTATTGGTGTTTGAGAATATTGAGAATAATGGGAATTGGAGGGTGTTAATTATAATTAACAAGATAGGCAGGAAAGGACGATTATACCCTTGGGATGACTTTAGAAGCCTTTATTTGACCTAGGGGCAATATGGCCATTTGGCAAAGGATATGTATCATTTAAAGGCTGTAGAAAATGTATGAAAAAACAAAGCATCATCATCCTCATCTCTCTTTCTCTCCCGTACCTATTCCTCCTCCTTCTTCCTTTTGATTTTTGAGAGCCAATTTGAGGTAGCAAGCAAGGAGAGGCCTGAGGGTTTAGGACCTTGGTTCAATCATTGAAGGATATCTAAATCAAGCTTGAGGTAAGGAATTCATCCGTGAAAATAAGCCATACTCTGTTTTTCTTTATAGCTTTCAGGTTATAGTTTTGATGTGGATAGTTGGGAATTAAGGGATGTTTTTGTGTAAAATTGATTGGGTTTTGATGAGGGTGTGATGTAGATGAAGTTTAGGGGTTGAATTAGATGTTTGGGTGATGTTTGGGATTGGTTTGGAGGGTTGGTTTTAAGAGAAATCGCAAGGAAGAAGAACCAGAAAGTTTCTGGTCTGTAATTGGCGTAGCAGCGCCATTCAGGGCGCAGCAGTGCTAGGCAGGGCAGAGAGCTGGGCTCTCTGACTTGGAAATAGCGCAGCAACGCCATTTAATAGGGCTGCAGCGCTGGTCCATTTTCCAGCAAGCCTATTTTAGCGCTCGGAATGACTTTTAAGGATTGGGGTTTGGTTCCTTTGCCCCGTTTGAGTATATTAAGATTCCCGAGAGTGCGGGATGGATCCCGGGAGTGTGGTTTTAGATTATAAACCTTTTTATGATTTATTTTATTGATGGGATTCCATATTTGGTTATGACTAGGTGACCGCTAAAGGACCAAAGGATTGATCGTTCTCAAGGGTCGTTCTTTTACTAATTCTAGCTCGAATCTGAGGTAAGAAAACTACACCCCATATGTGACATGCATGGTTATGTTTGATGCATGTTGGATGTTTAAATGTGAACATTGATAGCATATTGAATGCTTAGCAATCTTGCTCATTTGCATATGATTATTATTGAGGCATGCTGGATGATTAAGTGTGATGCATGAGATGCACGAGAAACATGTGATTAGGGCATGCCATGAATATTAACTATGAGATTGATCATAGCTTGAGTCTCTGTGCTTGTGCATGATCATAATTATGCTAGCGACCGTTAAGTAAGCATGTTGAATGCCCTACGTTAGAATATTCGACATATGACATGTGTTTGGTGGCAATGCTTACTTGTGCATGGTACTGACTCATTACTCAGAATTGGCAAAGGTGTTAGTATCAATTGTGAAGCTGTGACTCATTAGTCAGGTTCGACAGTGGTACTGGGCACTGGTCACACAGTGCTGACTCATAAGTCAGGACGGCCTTAGCGTGTTCCACACAAGCCAACAAAGATTAGATCTAATCGACATCTGCATTGAATGACTCAAATGAGCATTAATGCTGGACCGACCTCAAGTTCGATGAATATTAAAAAGCGCTTGTCTAGCCAAAGGCTAGTCATTTAGAGCCAGGGCCAGCGAGCCCCGTGACTGTTATGTCACATGGCTATGGGTGCCGAGCCCGTGTGACTTACCCATCAGTAACCCATCTAATAAGAGCCATTGCAGGAAAGCCTAGGTAATGGTTTTGTTACATGGCTATGGGCACCGGCCCCACAGTGACGTGCTTGTCAGTCACTCATTATGGTTTAACAGAACCTCAAAGTGATATTCACTCAACTGATCAGAGCTATAAGCTTTGTATGATCATTTTGATCATCATATGCATGGCTTTGGGTGGTGAGCCCCGTAGTGACTTGGTTGCTGGTCACTCAGTATGGTTTACCAGAACCTCAAGTGTTAAAACACTCATCTGATTAGAGTTGACTTGATTGTCCTCCAATAAGAAGGGCAGGAGTTTTTATCCTGGATACCCCAGCACTGTTTGAATTAATTTGCATGCTTGAATAAAGCTATGTTTGCTAGGCATGCCAGATATGATTTAATATCATGATAGAACTGTTTATGAGTATATGAGTTTTCTTGCTGGGCTTCGGCTCACGGGTGTTATGTGGTGCAGGTAAAGGCAAAAGAAAGCTGGACCATCCTTGAGTTGGAGAACTTAGGTGATGACGTGTACATATGCAGCTACTTGACCAATACCTGGCCGAGGTTTGAAAGAGGAACTAGGGCTAAACCCTGTTTTGCCGCTTAGATCGGCCGGTTGTAAATATTTTGTTGTAATAAACCTTTAAATTATATTTTTGGGATCCCAATGTATATAGTAAATGTTCTAATGAAACGTTATATCGTAACCAAAATTTTTAATCCCTAAACCGCTAATCAGACTTAGTTACACGTTTATGGCCAAATGACTCAATTAGCGAGTTTAGCACTGTTTGCAATGTGCACCGTAACGGTCCCTGGAGTTGGGGCATTGCAACTAGGATTAGGGTGCTTCGACTGATGGACATTAGGTTCAAACCCATTTTCTGCGAAAAAGGGTCCAAAAATGGTTCCTTTTTTGGGTTTTCAAATTTTAGAAACCGTATCTTGCACACCAAGATATCGGGTACAAAATTAGGGTTTGTCTTTAAGGAATGCACGATTCCAAAAAATATCACCTTTTTAATAACCGCCACCTTTCTTCCCTAATATTTTGGGATTTCCCATGACATATCCACCTTCCTTCCCTTCGATGGAACACACGCTCTGGGATTGGTCTCATTCTTTGGATCAAGCTTGCCTTGTAGCCTCGATCATTCGAGCTTAGGTAATATTTATCTCTATACTTCTTGTTCGCTTGGCCCTCACCCTTTTACTTTCTTGTTAGATGCCGCAGAATTCGGGAAAGTGGTGGGGGTCAAAGCTTGCAATTCCCTACTCACCAGTAACTTCGAGCCCGGAATCTCCTTTCACTCGGAATCAACGTTTAATTTGGGAGCACGAACTGAGGCGTGAGCAAGAAGACACTCGCGATCACTTCCGATGTCAGATAAACGAGGTCGAAGAAGGGAAAAGGAAAAGACTAAGGGTCGCCCTTCATCCAGATCCGGATATCGAGCTAGACCGATTCCACTCGACCCTTCGCTTAAAGTGACAATCGCCTTCAAGCCAGGTGATCTTCAGTTTTCACTGATGGGGGAACCCTCTACCACGCAGCCGAGGAGAGAATTTTTTGAGGCTGAGCATTATTGGAGCTTGGTTACGTCACTAGGCCAGATAACTAATATCTTGGCCTTTCACAGTATAGGACTATCAGCCTTGCTAAGGTTTCGAGCCCCGACCTCCCACGAGCGAAACTGTCGCGCCCCAGGAGATGGAAATCCTGACAGCAAGCTGAGATACGCAGCCTGGAGCCAGGAACACATGAAGGCAGGGGCGGTACTGCCCTTGAAGTCTTTTTTCAAGGACTTCACAGATTTTGTTGGGCTAGCCCCTTTCCAGCTCAACAGCAATTCTTACAGGGTACTGTCTGCCTTGAGGTCGTTGTATCACGAGTTGAAGTGGACAGGACCTTCACCAGCCTTGCTAAGGTTGGTGAAGGTCTTGCCAGATAACTAATATCTTGGCCTTTCATAGTATAGGACTATCAGCCTTGCTAAGGTTTCGAGCCCCGACCTCCCACGAGCGAAACTGCCGCGCCCCAGGAGATGGAAATCCTGACAGCAAGCTGAGATATGCAGCCTGGAGCCAGGAACACATGAAGGCAGGGGCGGTACTGCCCTTGAAGTCTTTTTTCAAGAACTTCACAGATTTTGTTGGGCTAGCCCCTTTCCAGCTCAACAGCAATTCTTACAGGGTACTGTCTGCCTTGAGGTCGTTGTATCACGAGTTGAAGTGGACAGGACCTTCACCAGCCTTGCTAAGGTTGGTGAAGGTCCTGCCAGATAACTAATATCTTGGCCTTTCATAGTATAGGACTATCAGCCTTGCTAAGGTTTCGAGCCCCGACCTCCCACGAGCGAAGCTGCCGCGCCCCAGGAGATGGAAATCCTGACAGCAAGTTGAGATACGCAACCTGGAGCCAGGAGCACATGAAGGCAGGGGCGGTACTGCCCTTGAAGTCTTTTTTCAAGGACTTCACAGATTTTGTTGGGCTAGCCCCTTTCCAGCTCAACAGCAATTCTTACAGGGTACTGTCTGCCTTGAGGTCCCTGTATCACGAGTTGAAGTGGGCAGGACCTTCACCAGGAGAGATTTTATATCTCTTCTGTTTGAAAAGCAATCCCTCCCGAGCTCGGGGAGGAGACGGCTTCTACTATCTCTCGAGCTATCTGAAGGAAAAGAAGGTGTTCGAGGATCTTCCCAATCATCCTCCTGACTTCAAGAAGGCCTTCTTCTGGACAGATGGCCTAGCCCCCTCTCGATTCTACTCGTTCAGACAGATTCATAAGTATCTAAACCTCCTTCATTTCTGTGCTCGAAGTTTGTTTTTAGGCCCGTACTTAGTTTAAATGTGTTTGATTTTCCAGCCAACTATCATCGCCCTACCCCTACCAAGGAGATGAGGGAGCACAGAGAGACTCTACTCCAACTTCCTAATGGCAGGAGATCCCTTTCATATCTCCTGCATGAAGACAAGCTCCGGGCGTGTGGGCTCTTAGGGGAGGATCAGTCTACATCAGACTGGTCCAATAAGAAATACGACAGGTGGGAGCTCGTGCCTCTGCCAACCGGCAACCTCCCCCCGAGGAGAGATTCGAGGCCTCCAGCTCCAGCTCGTCATAGGAATCCACAATCGGGGAATGAGGCCAAAGATGAGGCCTCAAGCTCGGGCTCGGAAGAGCAAGGTACAGTCATCCTCAGCTCAAATATGTGGTCTCTCTCACTGCTAAAACATAGACCTGATAGGTTAGTATTATGTAAGGATGATAGGGACCATTTCTATGTATGGTCTTGGGTAGATGATAGGGTACATAGGTTTGATAGCTGGCTTGGGAAATATGACACCATGTATAGCCTAAACGAGGTATGGAACGGAATAGCCGTCCAATACGGGACTAATGATTATAGGGACCTTTCGAGGTTGACATCCACCTATAGGGAAGGTACTCCCCCCGCCTCTTCTGAAGATGGGGGAATTTCGTGGTCGCCAAGCAC
Organism: Humulus lupulus; assembly: GCF_963169125.1. Lineage (NCBI taxonomy): Eukaryota > Viridiplantae > Streptophyta > Magnoliopsida > Rosales > Cannabaceae > Humulus > Humulus lupulus. The sequence continues at coordinate 159,138,038 of NC_084802.1, read as the reverse complement.
AAGCTTGGGGAAGAGTTCTAGTTAGGTTTTTCTCCTCTTGTCTTTTTATCCTTTGAATGTCTGCGCTATGTTGAATTATTTTATTTCATGACAACTCATAATGTGGTGTAACTGTGCAGGCGAGATGGACTCCGACCTTGACAACATCCTGATCAGTGGCGGAGCCAAGAGGAGTAAGCGTCCCAGGGGGTCGCAAAAAGCCGACCGGCCCGCCAAGGTCCTTAAGAGGACCGAGAAAACACCACCTCCCCCGGCTCCAGTTGCTCTGAGATCGGCCCTAAGTCCACCTGCCCAGGTCGAGACTTCCTCGTCGACCCTACCTCCTGCACCTCCTACATCCCAAGTCAATCCCCCAGTTAGCCCACCTCCGAAGAAACACTCATCCTCGAAGACACCATTGCTCTCAATCTCTAATCATGTTGATGAGTATGTGATCGACAATGCTGCTGGATCCCACTGGGCAACACTAGGCTCGGACATCCTGTCTCGGGTGGGCCAAAGCTTTGGGAGCTTTGACGCTCCTCACTGGTAGTTTCTGAATAATGCCAAAGACTGCAACACTCTTTATGAGAAGAGTGTTGAGCTCCACGCTGCGGTAATCTTTCTTCTCCCGCTAGTTACTTGCATTTACACTTAGTCCATATACTAATTTTGTGGTTTTTTTTTGTATGTCAGGCACTTGCTGTCGATGGTCAGCTTAATTATAGGATGAACAACGAAGTCCACTCGAGCATGACTCTTGCTCAGGAGGCAAAGGACCTTCAGCTTAAATTGAGTGATGAGCTTAAGTCCACAAAAGCAAAGGTAGAGGCAGGAGCCGAGGAGCTTAAGGTCAAGATATCCGAGCTTGAAAAGCAGAATGCCAGGCTCACAAAGCTTGAGAAGGAGAATGCTCGGGTCAAGGAGGTCAATGCCAAGCTTGAAGAAGAGAAGGTCGTCACTTTTGAGATCATTGAGAGTGAAAAGGCTCATCTTCTTGAAAAGTTTAAGGAGAAAAAGGATCGGGCGGTCGACCTAGCCATGTACAAAATCTGGGCCAACAATGTCGACATTGATACCAGCTTCTTACGCCATCTTGAAGCGAAACTCGTGGCCAAATGGCAGGCTCGGCTTAATGAGGAGGAGACTGGTCGGGATGACGAAAAGGGAGCCAGGGAGGACGCTGATGCTGAGAAGGCCAAGGAGATTGCTCCTTCTCTTTAGATGATACCTCGGGGCTGCGTCCCTTTATCTTTTGTAATTGTTTTCTTTTAATTTATGCCCATGGGGCTGATACAATTTTTTTTTTTACTTCATTTTAATATATATGCTTTACATTTCTCGGGTTGAAATATTTTGCACATTTTATATTAAAGTGTCATATATGCCTGTTTAATCGCACAAACATAGTTTGGATTTAAGCTCGAGGTTCATTGCATTCATGCATAGTTTGCTCGAATTATCAACTTCTGGTCTTGTTATTAGTCAAGGTCGGATATTACTTTTACCATGCACCCGAAGGTACTTGTATGGTGTGTAATGCAAATGGTTTAGTTATATCTTACTTTTTAGTTACTTTTTCTCATCCTCGGTTACCTCTCTGAGGTTATGAGGTCGAAACTATTGTTTTGCAAGATACTCCAGCCTCGATCTCAGCTTAACACGAAGTGGGTTATGCTCCAACTTATTGCCGATTAGTTTTAGCTGGTTTGTTCCAAACCTATTAAGGTCGTGTTAGGTTTGTAATCCGTACATTTATATTTTAATCTAGTTTGCATATTTGGTTACATCCAAACATTTTTATCCTTTTGCCAGTTTGGTTAAATCCAAACTTATCTTTTTTCGCGCATTTGTTTATTTCCAAATACTTGTGTACTTTTGACAGTTTGGTTATATCCAAACAGTTATATGCGTTTCGTATATGCTATTTTATTTTTTCAAGTTGGTGGTATATGTGCCACTGATGCCCCCTTAATATCCTATGAGTGAGACCATAGGTTATTAAATTAAGAGAGATTGCAAAAAAAAAATACAGCATATTAAACGAAATCAAACTTTATTTGAAAACAAAATCCAAAAATAGAAAAACAGTACAGATAAACAAGCATGGTTATAGGCAACATCCTTCCTATACTATTGATAGTAAGGTCGTAGGTGTTATCCATTCCATGCTCGTGGCACTAGACTTCCATCCAATCTCGCCAACTTGTAAATGTCGGGTCGGATGACAGACTCTATCTGGTAGGGTCCTTCCCAATTTGGCCCGAGCACGCCAGCTACTGGATCACATGTTGCCAAGAATACACGCCTTAGCACCAAATCTCCCATGCCAAATTTTCGATCCCGAATTCTTTTGTTGAAGTACCGGGTAGCTAGCTGTTGGTATGCAGCATTTTAATTAAGCTTCGTTCCTTCTTTCTTCGATCAAGTCAAGAGTTTCTTTGATCTGAAAGTGGTTCAAGGCTTGATCATAAGTGAGGGCTCAAATTGTAACGACCCAAATTTGCTAATAAGGCTTAAGGGCCTTGATTAGTGTGCCGGGAGGGCATAAATGGGATTTGAGTGAATAATATTTATTTGAATGTGTAATTATATGATTAATAGTGTGCTTATGATAATTGATGATATTATATGATGATGTGATATATATGTATGAGATATATGTGAGAAGCACATTATTATGTGGATAATTCTGCAGCCGACGACTCGAGGCGATCCTAGGGCTAGATAGCGGGAAAAGTCATAACAGGGTATTATAATTGACTTTGGACAAGTCAAGGAGTATTTTAGGTATCGGGTGGTGATTTAGGCTATTGGGAGATGAAAATAAATAATTGGAGATATATTTGAGGTTAGGATGTTTAGGCGGGATTATTGGGGGATTTTACCGTTTTGCCCTCGGGGACGTTTCCGGCACCCCGAGCTTTGGGATTAGTTTAATCATCTAAGGATATACTTGGAAAAATTAGAAAATACTAGACAAAAAGTGTAAACCCACCCTATCTCTCCTTCTTTCTCTTCTCTCTCTTAGCAAAGGAAAAACTCTGAATTTTCAAGAGAATCAAGTTGAATACTTGGGAATTTAAGGGCTAAACCATAGGATTAGCTCAAGGAACTAATCAAGGGTTGAATTAGAGCCAAGGTGGAGTTGAGGCTTAAAACTCTAAAGATAGGCCAGGGGATCCTTGGAGAAACGATTCTACAGCTGAGGTGCTAAGCTAGGGCTCGGGGATCGGATCGCGCTCAAGGAGTATCGCCCATAACTAATTCATCTAGAAGCTAAAGGTAAGAAAACTACACCTGGTTGAATATTTGAACGGGACTAAGGGCTCCCTGATATATATGATCAAAAGAATGATATTATGCCATGTAAATTGTAACCAATGGCCTAACCGTGCCACGGTTAACTTGTGCAATTGGCACGGCTCGGACACTGGTATCCGAGGACAGCTTATTATGCACTTAGCTCAGTTTAAGCGGGCCGGAGTCAGTGGGTTAAATAGAGGGTGCAACCTAAGGTGTCGACCCTAGTATTTGTGTTAATTGATTAATATATTTGGCTAAGAATGTGATTAGTGGGATTGTTGAATAATCTGAGTATAGATGAGGTTACTTGTACCTTGAAGTGTGGTTATATGCTGTGGATTGAATATCTGAACATGCTTATTGGAATGTCTGTTTGATAGTATTGTTTATGCTGTGTATGTTGTTTTCTTGCTGGGCCTTGGCTCACGGGTGCTGCGTGGTGCAGGTAAAGGCAAGGGCAAGATCGATCAACCTTGATTGGAGAGCTCTGCAGGGTGAATGTACATGTCAGGTCGCTCAACCGCCACGGTTGAGGGGATTACAGGGACGAGAGGACCAGAACATTTTATTTTTCCTTAGTATGGCTAATGTTTACTTTTAACTGTTGAATTTTGTAAACCAACTTTTAAACATTGTAAGTCTTGGGGATCCCTTCTGTAAACTGTTTATAACTTATAAAATGTATCTTTTGAGTCCAAAATGTCTTTTAGCCCTAGACCACTTTAGCTAATGACACGTTTTGATTAAACGACTTGATTAGCAAGTCTCACACCTTTATAAATACACAGTGTAGCGGTCTTGGCTATCCAGGGCGTTACAACTTGGTATCAGAGGGTCCTAGGTTTAAGGGTTCCTGAAGACAGGCTGGACATGTACATTCGCTGCTAGAGACAAGCTCAAATCAGGGTTCGGTAATGTGTATATGTGCCTATGTGCTTATATGCTTGTGATGAGCTATGAATGTTGTTGTTTACTGGATTATTAGGAAGCATGAGATACTGATAGGGCCTGGCCCTTGACTGTTGTATGAGAATATTGAGGCATGTTTATTAACATCGCCGCGCATGTGGATGAATATTTGAATGATTAATTGTATATTGTGCATGTATGGATTCCTGTTTTATAGCTATTGTGTGGTGAGATTGGAGGCATGCTTATTAGTAGCCAATGCATGACAACAGATGCTTATATGTGGACTGTTTGTGATTAATGATATTCTATTGGTGGATCTTGGAGAAATTTTACCATGTCATGATGGTCTGATTGTCGAGTCGTTATTTGCATATTGACTTGGATAGCTATGCGTCCAAGAAAATCTTCACGACTAGCCGGCACTAGGTCCAGGACCAGAGCTGATGACCAGGGCCAGACTCCTCTGCCAGTGCCTGAGAACTGGCAGCAGTAAATTGCTGAGATGCAGGCCCGATTATAGAGTCAAGACGAGCAGATCCGTATTCTGCAACAGCAGGCTCTATCAGGGAGTGCTGCCCTTGCTTTACCACCTACAGTGGTACTAGTTGTGCAGTCTGGGGAGATTGGTAACAAATGGGAGTCGTTATATGAACGATTCAAGAAGCAACAACCCCCAATCTTTGAGGGTGGACCAGATCCATTGAAAGCCGAGCAGTGGCTAACTATGATTACAGTAATTCTGGATTTTATGAGGATTGAGGGGCATGATAGAGTGGCCTGTGCCACATATATGTTGAGGGAGGATGCCCGTATTTGGTGGGAGTTGGCATCGCAGACTAGGGATGTGACTACATTGAGTTGGGAAGGTTTCAAAGATTTATTCAGTCAAAAGTATTATAATGTTGCTGTCAGAGCAGCAAAGGTTAATGAGTTTGTGAGTTTGGTTCAGGGCAGTATGACCGTTACTGAGTATGCCCTGAAATTTGATAGGCTTGCGAAGTTTGCTCCAGATCTTGTGCCTACCGATGCAGCTAGGCAGGATAGATTTATTAGAGGGCTGAATGCTATGATAGCCCGGGATGTTAGGATCACAACGGTACCTGGAGGAATAACTTATGCCCGGCCATTGAGAAGGCTCTTACTGCAGAGGAAGCAAAAAATAAGATATGGAGGGATAGTGCAGCAAGAAGGGAGGACCGCAGGGCGGTGCCTCCATATTCTGGGTCTGGTAGGGGCGGAGGCCCCAGTGATTTCAAGAGGAAGACTCCTGACACTTCGACCGCTGCTGGTCCTGATAGGAGGGGTCGGGGTGGTCAGGGTGGCCGTCAAGGTGGTAGCGACGCATGACGGGCCTATCCAGAGTGTCCGAGATGTAGAAGACGCCATCTGGGCGAGTGTCGGGCCAAGGCTTGCTTTGTGTGCGGAGTTGTAGGGCATCTCAGGAAATACTGCCCAACTGTGAAGAAAGGTGAAGCGGGAAAGGTGGATAGCTTGACTCCAGCTCGAGTATTCACCTTGACTCAAGCAGAGGTTGAGGCTAGTCCCTCAGTAGTGACAGGTCAGCTTTCTAGCGCTGGCACTCCTTTTACTATTTTGATAGATTCTGGTGCTACACATTCTTTTGTTTCTAGTAGAGTGATTGATAGATTGTGTAGACCTAGTGAGTATCGGACTGCAGGGTTTGGGACTTTGTTGCCGACAGGGGAACTGGTAGTCTCTAGTAGATGGATTAGGGCACTGCCAGTGATGGTTGATAGTAGGGAACTCTCGGTAGATCTGATTGAGTTAGATTTGGAGGATTTCGATATGATTCTGGGGATGGACTGGTTGGCCAGATATGGAGCTACGATTGATTGCAGGAAGAAGATGGTTACTTTTGAGCCTGAGGGCGAGGCCCCTTTTGTCTTTGTGGGAGCGGTGTCTGGACCCCGCGTGCCCATGATTTCAGCATTGAGAGCCAGAGACTTGTTGCAGGGGGATGCATAGGTTTTCTGGCCAGTGTGGTGGATACTACTAGGGTCATGCTAGCAGGGCCGGGAGAGACCAGATTGGTGTGTGAATTCTTAGATGTGTTCCCTGAAGATCTGCCAGGGTTGCCACCGCGCAGGGAGATTCAGTTTGAGATTGAGTTAGCACCGGGGACAGAACCAGTATCTAGGGCACCGTACAGAATGGCTCCAGCAGAATTGAAAGAGTTGAAGATACAGTTGCAAGAACTTCTGGATTTGGGGTTTATCAGGCCTAGCTATTCTCCATGGGGCGCTCCAGTGTTGTTCGTTAAGAAGAAGGACGGGACTTTGAGGATGTGTATCGATTACAGAGAATTGAACAAGTTAACCATTAAGAATAAGTACCCTCTACCAAGGATTGATGACTTGTTCGATCAGCTGCAAGGTAAGACGGTGTTCTCAAAGATTGATCTTCGATCTGGATATCACCAGCTGAGGATCAAAGATGAGGACATACCGAAGACGGCCTTTCGGACACGATATGGGCATTATGAGTTCCTGGTCATGTCTTTTGGTCTGATCAATGCCCCAGCGGCTTTCATGGACTTAATGAATAGGGTATTCAAGGACTTCTTGGATCAGTTCGTCATTGTCTTCATCGACGACATTTTGGTATATTCCAGTTCGGGGGCAGAGGATGAGCAACATCTCCGACAGGTTCTACAGAGGTTAAGGGAGCATCAGTTGTACACCAAGTTTAAGAAGTGTGAGTTCTGGCTACCAGAGGTGACCTTCCTTGGACATATAGTTGGGGTAGAAGGGATTATGGTGGAAGCAGTTAAGGATTGGCTGAGGCTGAGGAATGCCTCGGAGGTGCGGAGTTTCCTTGGGTTGGCTGGTTACTATAGGCGGTTTGTAGAGGGATTCTCGAAGATTTCTTCACCGATGACAGAGTTGACAAGGAAGAATCAGAAGTTCATCTGGTCAGAGAAGTGTGAGAACAGCTTTCAGGAGTTGAAGCGACGGCTTATTTCTACACCTGTGTTGAGTCTTCCTTCAGAGGAAGGGAAGTTTGTGGTCTACTGTGATGCGTCGAGGATGGGTTTAGGCTGTGTGTTGATGCAGAACAAGAAAGTTATAGCCTATGCATCTCGACAACTAAAGGAGTATGAGCAGAAGTATCCGACTCATGATTTGGAGTTAGCAGCAGTGGTATTCGCACTGAAGGTGTGGCGTCATTATCTGTATGGAGAGAAGTGCGAGATATACACTGACCATAAGAGTCTGAAGTATTTCTTTACCCAGAAGGATCTGAATATGAGGCAGAGACGTTGGTTGGAGTTGGTTAAGGATTATGACTGTGACATCCTTTACCATCCTGGGAAAGCCAACGTGGTGGCAGATGCATTGAGCCGGAGGGACCCAGGGCAGTTGTACAGTTCCACCCAGATCTTGAGAGAATTGGCTGATGAGATGGTCAGGGCAAGGATAGAACTGGTAGTGGGTCAATTAGCCAATATCACTTTGTAGTCGACCCTGTTGGAGCGGATCAAAGAGGGTCAGTTAGTGGGTGTGCAGTTGCAGGAAAATAGGCAGTATGCCTTAGCAGGGACAGCTAAGGATCATTCTGTTTCTGAGACAGGTTTGCTTCGGTATCAGGGGCGAATTTGTCTTTCGGCTGATGAGGGAATCAGGTGAGAGATACTGGATGAGTCACACACTACACCATACTCACTTCATCCGGGTACCACGAAGATGTATCAGGATCTACAGACATTATATTGGTCGCCCAGGATGAAGAAGGATGTAGTTGAGTATGTGTCTAGATGTTTGACATGTCAGCAGGTTAAGGCTGAGCATCAGCGACCAGCAGGATTGCTTCAGCCTCTGGGTATCCCAGAGTGGAAGTGGGAGGACATTACGATGGATTTCGTTGGAGGATTACCCAGGACAGTTGGACTTCATGACTCGGTGTGGGTGATAGTGGATAGATACACTAAGTTAACTCATTTTCTACCCGTGAGGTTGACCTATACAGTGGAACAGTATGCAGAGTTGTATGTGAAGGAGGTGGTTCGTCTCCATGGGGTTCCAAAGTCTATTGTATCTGACCGAGACCCTATCTTTACCTCCAAGTTCTGGGGGGCTCTACAGAGAGCTATGGGGACTCAGCTGAAGTTTAGCACAGCTTTTCATCCTCAGACTGATGGACAGACTGAGAAGACGATTCAGGTATTGGAGGACATGCTTAGGGCATGTGTGATTGACTTCGAGGGGTCATGGAGTAAGTACCTCCCATTGATCGAGTTTTCATATAACAACAGCTATCAGTCCACGATTGGAGTGGCTCCTTATGAGATGTTATATGGAAGAAAGTGTAGATCGCCCATTCACTGGGATGAGATGGGTGAGAGAAAGTATTTGGGGCTAGACATGGTTCAAAAGACTAATGAGGCCATAGAGAAGATTCGAGCTAGAATGCTTGCCTCGCAGAGTAGACAGAAAAGCTACGTTGATCCTAAGCGTAGGCATGTGGAGTTCCAGGTTGGGGACCACGTGTTTCTGCGAGTTTCACCATTGAGGGGTGTGAGAAGGTTTGGAGTGAAGGGCAAGCTGAGCCCTCGGTTTGTTGGACCTTTCGAAATCCTGGAGAGGATTGAACAGGTGGCTTATAGGCTGGCCTTGCCACCGTCGCTATCAGGAGTTCATAATGTGTTGTATGTCTCCATGTTGCGGAAGTATGTTTCTGATATGACACATGTACTGAGGTACGAGGACTTAGAGTTGCAGACAGATTTGTCCTATGAGGAGCGACCAGTTCAGATTTTGGATCGGAAGGACAAAGTCTTACGGAATAAGACAATTCCGTTGGTGAAAGTATTGTGGAGGAATAGCAAGGTCGAGGAAGCGACCAGGGAGTTAGAGACAGCGATGCGGGATCAGTATCCCGAGCTATTCAGGTAAATTTCGAGGACGAAATTCTCATTAGGAGGGGATAGTTGTAACGACCCAAATTTGCTAATAAGGCTTAAGGGCCTTTATTAGTGTGCCGGGAGGGCATAAATGGGATTTGAGTGAATAATATTTATTTGAATGTGTAATTATATGATTAATAGTGTGCTTATGATAATTGATGATGTGATATATATGTATGAGATATATGTGAGAAGCACATTATTATGTGGATAATTCTGCAGTCGGCAACTCGAGGCGATCCTAGGGCTAGATAGCGGGAAAAGTCATAACGGAGCATTATAATTGACTTTGGACAAGTCAAGGAGTATTTTAGGTATCGGGTGGTGATTTAGGCTATTGGGAGATGAAAATAAATAATTGGAGATATATTTGAGGTTAGGATGTTTAGGCGGGATTATTGGGGGATTTTACCGTTTTGCCCTTGGGGACGTTTCCGGCACCCCGCGCTTTGGGATTAGTTTAATCATCTAAGGATATACTTGGAAAACTTAGAAAATACTAGACAGAAAGTGTAAACCGACCCTATCTCTCCTTCTTTCTCTTCTCTCTCTTAGCAAAGGAAAAACTCTGAATTTTCAAGAGAATCAAGTTGAATACTTGGGAATTGAAGGGCTGAACCAGAGGATTAGCTCAAGGAACTAATCAAGGGTTGAATTAAAGCCAAGGTGGAGTTGAGGCTTAAAACTCTGAAGATAGGCCAGGGGATCCTTGGAGAAACGATTCTATAGCTGAGGTGCTAAGCTAGGGCTCGGGGATCGGATCGCGCTCAAGGAGTATCGCCCATAACTAATTCATCTAGAAGCTAAAGGTAAGAAAACTACACCCGGTTGAATATTGAAATGGGACTAAGGGCTCCCTGATATATATGATTGAAAGAATGGTATTGTGCCATGTAAATTGTAACCAACGGCCTAAGCATGCCTCGGTTAACTTGTGCAATTGGCACGGCTCGGACACTGGTATCCGAGGACAGCTTATTATGCACTTAGCTCAGTTTAAGCGGGCCGGAGTCAGTGGGTTAAATAGAGGGTGCGACCTAAGGTGTCGACCCTAGTATTTGTGTTAATTGATTAATATATTTGGCTAAGAATGTGATTAGTGGGATTGTTGAATAATCTGAGTATAGATGAGGTTACTTGTACCTTGAAGTGTGGTTATATGCTGTGGATTGAATATCTGAACATGCTTATTGGAATGTCTGTTTGATAGTATTGTTTATGCTGTGTATGTTGTTTTCTTGCTGGGCCTTGGCTCACGGGTGCTGCGTGGTGCAGGTAAAGGCAAGGGCAAGATCGATCAACCTTGATTGGAGAGCTCTACAGGGTGAATGTACATGTCAGGCCGCTCAACCGCCACGGTTGAGGGGATTACAGGGACGAGAGGACCAGAACCTTGTATTTTGCCTTAGTATGGCTAATGTTTACTTTTAACTGTTGAATTTTGTAAACCAACTTTTAAACATTGTAAGTCTTGGGGATCCCTTCTGTAAACTGTTTATAACTTATAAAATGTATCTTTTGAGGCCAAAATGTCTTTTAGCCCTAGAACACTTTAGCTAATGACACGTTTTGATTAAACGACTTGATTAGCAAGTCTCACACCTTTATAAATACAGTGTAGCGGTCTTGGCTATCCAAAGTGTTACAAAAATTGTGGGAATTTCAACCTCGATTGGCAACATAGCCTCGCAACCGTACGCCAGAGAGAACGGGTTATGTCCTGTCGATGTACGGGCCGTGGTCCTATATCCCCATAGGACTTGGGGAAATTCTTCGGGCCATCTTCCTTTAGCTTCTTCCAACTTTTTCTCTAGCGAACTTTTTAGAGTCTTGTTTACAGCTTTGACCTGGCCATTCGCCTTAGGATGGGCCACTGACGAGAAGCTCTTTCTTATTCCATTTTTTTCGCAAAAGTTGGTAAACAGATCACTGTTGAACTGGGTTCCGTTATCGGACACAATCTTCCTCGGCATCCCATATCGACGTATGATTTTTTTCACCAAAAAGTCAAGGACTTTTTTGGATGTTATTGTCGCCAAGGGTTCAGCTTCTGTTCACTTTGTGAAGTAATCTACGGCGACTACCGCGTACTTTACTCCGCCCTTGCCAGTCGGAAGGGAGCCTATGAGGTCGATTCCCCATACCGCAAATGGCCATGGGGAGGTCATCATAGTTAGTTCGGATGGTGGAGCTCGAGGAATTGTGGCGAATCGCTAACACTTATCACACCTTTTTATGTAGTCGAACGAGTCTAATTTGATGGTAGGCCAGAAGTATCCTTGGTGTATGATTTTCTTGGACAGGCTATGCCCCCCCAGTATGGTCTCCACAGAACCCTTCATGAATTTCTTCTAAGATTTTTTTAGCTTCGGGAGGAGTCACACACCGAAGTAGTGGCATGGAATATCCTCTTCTATACAACCTTCCATCCATAATGTTACAGCGAAAGATTTGATACATCAACTTTCGAGCCTTGGTCCGTTCTTCCGGAAGGATGCCGGTCTTGAGATATTCAACTATCGGAGTCATCCAGGTAGGCTCGGAAGTGATCATACACACGTCCTAATGTCCATCACCGAAACTCCAATCATTCACAAGAAATCATTATATAGCAATTCATCCGGATATTCATTCACATACACAGCAGTGCTAATAAGCATGCCTCAATAGCATCATGCAATAGTCAAGGGTCAGGCCCTATCAGTATCTCATGCTTTCTATTCATCAAACAAATATCAACAATCATATCTCACTCAAATCATTTAAGCACATAATCAAGTGTACACAATTACCAGGGCGAATGTACATATCCAGCCAGTCTTCAGGACCCATAAACCTAGAACGCTCTGATACCAAGTTGGAACGCCCTGGATAGCCAAGACCGTTACACTGTGTGTTTATAAAGTGCTAGACTTGCTAATCAAGTCATTTAATTAAGAACGTGTTTTGAAACTATAATGGTACTAGGGTTAAAAATGTTTTGGTCTCAAAAGTCACATCTTTCATAAAGAAACATTTCCTGTTTACACGGGATCCCAAAAATATTAAGATTGAAACTGTTTACAAAATATTTAAGGACTAAATACAGTATCAGCCATATTAAGGCAAAATAGACAATTAAGCAATCTCTGTCCTGATCCACTCCTCGGCCATGGCGATCGAACAGCTGGCTATGTACATTCCACCCCGCAGCCCTCCATCTTAGGATTGGTCCAACTTGCCTTTGCCTTTACCTGCACCACGTAGCACCCGTGAGCCAAGGCCCAGCAAGAAAACACAACAACAGAGCATAAAGTCACATATGATAACTAGGGTTAGCGCCCTCAGGCTGCACCCTCCGTCACATGTATTTTCCGCACTTTTTTTTGTAACGAATTTTAAGATTTAAAGTTATGACTATTTTAATATTTTCAAAACAATGGGATCCCATATCCTAAATGATTTTTCATGTATTTAACATTTGCTTTACAGTTTATAATAAAGTTGTGGTTATTTCATATGTATGTTTTCTTAAGATTAGTGTCGGTGTATAGTAGTTATTAATGGTCCAAAGTCTAGAATAAGTTGGGTCATTACAAAGAGATTATATGCTTGTATATTTCAGGGTGAGCTAAACCCTACTGGATACTCTGATTCTGATTTCCAATCAGACAAAGACAATCGTAAGTCAATGTTTGGGTCAGCGTTCTCTCTTGGTGGAGGAGCAATAGTCTGGAGACGTATTAAACAATCTAGTATTGTATATTCAACCTTGGAAGTTGAGTATATAGAGGCTTGTGAAGTAGCTAAGGAAGTGGTTTGGCTTAGAAAGTTCTACACTGATCTGGAATTAATTCTAGACATGGAGAAGCCACAAATTGTGTACTGTGACAATAGTGGAGCAGGAGCTAACTCTAAGGTATCTAGAAGCCACAAGAGAGGAAAGCATATAGAAAGAAAATACGATCTAGTTAGACAGATTGTGCCTGAGGTGATGTGACTGTTATGAAGAGAGCGTCGAAACAAAACCCGACGAACCCACTTATGAAGACACTTCCTTCAATGTTGTTTATGGGTCATGTATGTAACAAGGGATCAAGGGTAATGCCTCCCATGCTTTAATGGCGAGTGGAAGAATGTTAAAATTTATGCCCTAAAATCATCTAAAGACATTTTATTGATTTAAATAAAAGTACAATTTTATTATATTTGAATGTTATAATTATTGTTTGAATAATTTATATGTATAATAAGAAAATTCCATATTCATTTATGAAGATATGATCTTATATTAGTACGAGAAAATTAAGATCATATACAATGAATAAAATCGTCGGTAACATATTAAGGTAAGAAATCTTTAATGAATGGTTACTGGTTAGTTTGCTAAGCATACGGGATTAGGTAATCTAGATTCAAATTACTGATGTGGATAAACATCTTGGTAAAAGTACTGTATATAATAGATATTAGATATGACAGGGCTGATATGAATTAACTATCTCTATAAACTTATCGTTTGCCATAATGATTTAATTCTTATGATAATAGATGATCATTTATAGATCAGTCTAAATCCTAAGTATTCATGAACTCTTGTTTGTGCTTATTGGATCTTTTGATTCACTCGTTAAGGTTTATTAGTATAATGAGGCTAGTGACTTTTGTTTTGGTGATCCAATATCATGAATGGCTAGGAACATTGTAACACCCTACTAATCCAGGATTGTTACACTTTGTATTAAAAATTGTGCTTAACTCATTAAGCAAGTCATTTGGACATGAAACGCGTAATGAAAGTTAAGATTTTGGTAGAAAGAGTTAAACTTTTTATTAAATAGTTTTAACATGTACAGGGGATCTCGAAAAAAGTTTATAAACAAAATATAACATGTCTGGAGTAACAACAAGGGTCGACCTAAAGGGAAAAAATTGAACTCAACCCTAGTCCCTCAAAATGATCCCAACCATGGCAGTCGAGCAGACTGAGTATGTACACACCACCCCCAAAGCTCTCCAACTAATGGCTGGTCCAGCTTACCCTTGCTCTTACCTGCACCACAAAGCATTCGTGAGCTAAGGCCCATCAAGAAAACTTAGTTTAACAGAAACAGATATTCAATAACATGTAAATAATAATTAACATGCTTAAAAGTTATAAATTAACTCATTTACACGGCACGTGCCGAGAGACTGCATACCGCACCCCTATAGTGGCCCGACCATCACAGCCTACACTACGTGTGATTATCGCCTAATCTGGCCCATGTCAGTCATTCACAAATAAGTGCACTACATCAGATGCATTAAACACATTTATAGAAAAACACAAAATAGTTCAATCATATACAGTACACGGTCATAACTGAATTCACAAGTCGGGACCAATGCCCTAAGCTAGGTGCAAGTGTCGATTTTCTTACCTTGTGTCATGTGCAAGTAGTGATACAACCACGAGCATGATCCCTTTCCCGAGCCTTGATGTAATCCTAGACACATAACAAACAGTTTCCTCATTAAGAACAAAATCTAAATACGGATTCCACAACTATTCTTGAGCTCTCGGGACTTCCAATTCAACAAATCCGAGTGATGGAACCGTCCCCCGAGCCCCCAAGATTTTCCCAAAACTTAATAAAAAACCATACCTTGAAGTGGCACAAGCTCCCAAAAGAAATAGAGACACCAAAAATTCCCTTGCCTCAGTGAGGGGTGCCACAACACAAACCCAGAATTCTGAGTTTCTTTCTCTGTGATTTCTCTGACGTAAAATTGCTCCTAATCGACCTAAGACCGCCAGAACTCATCAATTCAAGTTTTCAACCAGATTTCAACCAAATTTTGACACAAATATAAGTTACCCAAGTGCCAATGAACCCATAAACATCATCAAAACACTCAAAAACCCAGAAATGCCAAGAATCACAATCTTGAGCTTTTGAAACTCAAGCTTTCTACCAATCTGAAAATTAACCTCAAACTCATGGCAACCAAAGGAAAAGAGTCTACAAATTAGTTTCTGAACTTACCCCCAAGCTAAACCTACCCATAAACATCACCCAACAACCTCAAAATTCAAAATTTATTCAAGAACACCAAGTTGCATCAAGAAAACCCAAGAGCAATACAAAGAAGATGAAGAACAGAGAAGAGATTCTTACCTCCTCTGAGATTCCGAATATCCAAGCATACTATGGCCTTAGACAGCTCCTAATCCTCCTCTAAGAACTCAAATTTCCCTCCCAATCCTGGGAAAGCAAGAAGAACCTTAGTTAAGAACTCTTCCCCTTGAAAAATGCTAGAAGAGCACCAAGAGGAAAAGTGAGAGAGAGATACACGTGAGTGAGCCTAAGTGCTCAGCACTTGGTCCCCAATTAATCTATACCAATGGTCAAATGACCATTTTCCCCTAGCTTTGACTTACCCTCAAAGTTATGCCAAGGGCATTTTGGTCATCTTTCCTAAACCCCACTAAACCTCAAATTCCACAACTAAATCCAAATTAAATCATTAATCTCAATTATTCTCCCAATTAAATTCCATTTACCAATATTTGCCAATAAATCCTGGTGATTTGCCAAATTACAAAAATACCCCTAGGCTCAACCAGAGTCGGGTATTTATCCCTGTTGTGACTTTCCTGCTAATTTTCTCAAAAGGATCAACTCATGCAGAATATCTCAAATATATCTACATAATAATGTGGTCTCAAACACATACCATATAAAATTACAATTATACCCTCAATGGGTCAAAATTATGAAAATGTCACTTTTTAACAAAATTGGATCTTTAAGCATATTTACTACACACATGCATAAGTAGTCATATTATATTATAACTCATATATTTCACATACTCACATTTATATATATATATATAATTAAATTCACCAAATCAAATCCCAATTATGCTCTCTTGGCACTTTAACAAAGGAACTAAATCCCATTAGAAGTTTTAGGACGTTATAAACATGATTTACAATATTGGAATCCATATTTTCCTAACAGGTCAAATATTGGTTCCCTTAAGGGTTAATTCTTGAATTGAATAGTTAGTGAACTCAAATCTATAATTTGATTATATATTAATTATTCGCTAGAGAATTACTGGTACTTAAGGAACAAGAAGCAATTAGAAGGGTAAAACGGTAATTTTGATCAGCTCTAATTGACGAACCAATAATTGGAGTACAAAACTACATTTATTGATTAAATCAATGGACTACACAGAAAACTCTATACATATAATTCTATAAATAAGATTATTAGAGTGCAATTCCATATTTATAGTGGAGATCGTGGAATTAATAAATAAGATTATTATATTAAAGAGTTTGATTAATAATCTTGTTTATTGGAGCTTCATCTTATAGGTCAATGGTCCCCAGGTCATTTCTGTCCTACACTATCAAGGGTAAGGATGCTATAAGGAAGATTTGTAGAGATAATGACTAATTGTAAATTAATTAATTACTTTACAATATAGTTTTTATTTTGAAAAATGTTATGTTAAAATAAATTATAATCATGTTTTGATTAATATAGAGAGAGTTTATTTATTATCTTATTATAAGATATTTATTATTTAAAACTGATACTTTAAGATAAAGTTGATTTAGAATTAAATGTTATTTATTTTGGGATAAATATATTATTTTAAATATTAATCAAACAAAGAAATGAGAAATTCAGGGATAGCCAAATAGTGGCACACGCCACTCACTGTTCTGCACAATGAGTGGCGCCACTTTCAGGGATATCCTATCCGAGGGATTTGAATTTTGAATTTAAATTAAATAATTAAAATAGATGTAACTGATCAGTTTTATTTAATAAAATAAAGATTAATTAAATTAGTTAATTATTGTTATAAACCTGAAAAGAATCGATACTTTTCATAAGTTTAGAAGCTTTTTATTTTGACTGCTGGACTCTCTCTAAGAAAAGAAACAATAGAATTCTAGAAATTTATATAGCCTCTCTCTTCTCAATCCTTTCTAAATCTCATGTGTTGAGTACATCTAGATAGTCTAAATCAACTTTTGAATCCAACGTGCCCACACATGTCCTTGTGTGTTTCATGATTGGCTTGGAAGAGTAAGGTGTGAGCTTTCAAAAAGGATAGGAATGTCGATGATTTATACGAAAAGATTCAAGAACACTTGATAGGCAACTATAAATAATCTCTTATTTATTTATGTGTCATGTAATATATCCATACATGTATGATCCTGACTGGTATTAATAAATATTTTAAAAGATCCTATCCCGCTGTGTATTCTTATTTTTCTCATTTAATACGAACATCAACAACAACAATACCAACAAATACTATTCTAGAGGGAACTTAATTTTTTCGGCCCCAAATAAGTTCTCTACAACTTATATTCATATGCAATTCGGATCATCATATCCTAATATAGTTCATAGCATGCATCACATCAATAATCCCTATATTTGATTCTTGTATTCAATCAGATAAATGAAATCCCTAACATCAAATAGAGAGAGCATGCATCATATCAATATTCAATTAAGCAATAGTCATATCAATTATCAACTACTATCAAGGGTGTGGCAACACCAGTCTAATAATGGTCCACGGTTATCGGGCCCTCAGCCTCACTAGCGTATTTTATTGCCATTAGTACCATTAGTGCCATTAGGTATTCTTACCACCTCACAAGCATACGAGCTCTGTGGAATAATGCTCACAGCCATCTCATCTAATTTTGAATATCCTTTAAAACCTACTTTTTGGTATAAAAAAAAACTCACAATATTTCCAAGTGTTGTAAATTTGTTTCATTTGTGAAAATTTCCAAAATTTGGAAGGCTGCAATTTTAAAACCTTGAATCCAAAAGTTCCCAATTTTTACAAAGCCATTCTTGGATATCCCAAGAAGTTCCATAAATTTTTTTAGATAAAAGTACAAATGTTAACTAGGTGAAATTGTCATCAAAAAGTCTAGTCTAAAACTCTTTTATTTTGAAATCCATATTTTTCCTAAAATGAAGAGACATACAAACTCCAGTCGGCTTGGTATTTTGATCTAAATTTTCTTAGGTAAAAATTTGGTTATGTTAGAAATATCATTGAGAAAAATTAGGCCAAAAAATTAATTTTTGCTTGGTGAAAAACATTCACCAAGGTGGTTGATTAGAAGGTTTTATTTCAAAATCTTGTATTTTCTTCTAATTTTAGAAGGATACAATTCCTAGACTTTTTATTATCTTTCTTTGAAACTTTTCATGTTGATTAAAAATATACAGAGTGTTCAGTTCGAAAATAAACCTAAAATATTCAATTTTTCCTACTCAAACATTTTTTCAAAGTGCAAGGGTCAAACTGACCAAAAACGATTTTCCAGACTTCATGCCAACTTTAATATTTTACAAATCTCAATATATTAATCATATTTCCATGAAATTTTCCAGATTTAAAGAAAGATAATAAAAATTTGCAGAAAATTTCATTAGAAAATTCTTTGATTTACCATGTCAACAACAAGCCCAAAATTAGTGAATCTCGTCAGCCCATCATTTTTCCCTGATTTGTACAAGTTTCACAAAATATGCATAACTCCTAGCATATAAAATATTTTTGAGCATTTCAAAAGCCTAAAATAATGTAATCTTACTATAAAATTTATTTATGAAATAAGTCGTTATGGCGGTGCTTGACCGGGGAAGTCAAGTCAAAAACTTTGGTAGCAAGCATAAGATCATACAACTTTGTGGAACTTTGGACTCCAAGCTAATAACAAACATAAGATCATACAACTTTGTAGAACTTTGGACTCCAAGCTAATAACAAACCCTACCACCATGCATGAATATACCATACATCATAAATACAATATTACAGGCCAAAAGAAGAATGTAACACATAACACACTCATACAAAATAGATTTCTTAAGCTTGTACAAATCATAATCAAAAGTTCGCTAGAGTTTTACCTTAGTTGCTCTAGGTTTTTGTAGCATCCCAAAATTTGCTAATAAGGCTTAGGGCCTTGATTAGCATGCCTGGAGGACAATAAGTGATTTATTACGTTAATATGTGAATTTGTTGAGTATGTGATTAGAAATGCATGTTTAGGTTAATTAAATATGCATGTGGGCCCCATTTGGTTATTAGGGGCATGTTTGTAATTTTTTCCTGTTGAGGGTGTAAATGCAATATTTGTGATTATTGTGATCTTTACCACGTGTGAGTGGTGATTTATTTGAGATGCACGATCTGAGATAGTCCAAGGGAGCGGTTTAGCTAGGAAAGTCACAACAAGGTCGAATACCCGGCTCGAGAGGAGTCTAAGGGTATTTTGGGAATATTACATGTGTTCGGGAATTATTGAGTAACGGGTAGTAATTTATTAATGGTTGAGACATGTTGGGATTTAACGGGGATTTATAGGAATACTCAGGGACTTAACGGGGTTTGGTAAATGACTAAATTGCCCTTGGGTTACTTAAGGGTTAAGGATAAGTTTAAAGGGCAGTTTGGTCATTTGGCAAGAGTAATACTTAGGAAATCACTGGAACAAAGCAGAAGACTCCCTCTCTCTATATCTCAGTTTCTCTCTCTCTCTTTGGGTGCTTGGAGGCTGAAGAAAACTCAGAGGGAATTAAGCTAGGAATTCAAAACTCAAGGGTGGAATTTGGGAGGCTAGAAGTTTGAGGATTTGGGAAGACAATTCTCGACTTGAAATATCATTGAGGTAAGATTTGTTGTTGACTATTTTATTAGAATTCTGGTTTTAACCTTAAGTATGTGTGGGTGGAAGATTTCCGCTTGGCTTTATGTTTTGATGAGGTTTTAAGCTAGCTTTTTGTTAGGTTTTGTTGCTGGGACTATTCTAGAACTATTGTGGTGATTAAATTGAGTTGTTAGATTGGTTTTAGGGTAAATTGGCTAGGTTTTGGTTGTGAAAATAGGGGATTTTTATGGGTTCGAAAGGTCGGGCCACGGCATTGTTCTTGGTGAGTCGCGGCCCTCTAAAGCAGAGGGAGGCCAAGAAGAAGGGCGGGCCGCGCGTGCCCTATAGGTTGGGCCGTTGCGCGTATAGGCAAAAATGGGAGGCTGGGCTTCTGGTTGAGGCGGGCCGCAGCACAGGGCCTTGGGGCCACGACCCTTAATGGGATGTTGGACCCTGTGAAGGTTTTAGGCTCAGGAATCCAAAAGTTAAGACTCGGGATGGATTTTATCACCCAGATTGATAGAATTCAAGGTCCCG
The DNA here is from genome assembly GCF_963169125.1 of Humulus lupulus. Classification (NCBI taxonomy): domain Eukaryota; kingdom Viridiplantae; phylum Streptophyta; class Magnoliopsida; order Rosales; family Cannabaceae; genus Humulus; species Humulus lupulus. The sequence continues at coordinate 159,117,699 of NC_084802.1, read as the reverse complement.
GAGACTAGAATTATAGTCCAAAGTTATTTAATGGATTAGAACTTGATGGATGGATATTGTTGATACATTGTGACTAGATTTTCAACGAGGCTCAAACTAGGGAACTATGCTCAGGATACCGACGCTCGGAAAGCTTGGGACACAGGTAAGAAAAATGTTGTACCCATAGAGTAAGGCGCGGCCCTATAGTTTGTATTGCAGTGCATGACCCTATGTGATTATGTTGCAGGGCGTAGCCCTATTTATTATGTTTGTATTTGTTTAAGTATTTGTTAAATTTATGCTATGTGTTGCATATCTATAAATGTACGGCAAGGACCGGGAACTTTGAAGGTCAAGAACGACAAGAGCCAGGAACGGCGAAGGCCGAGAACGACAAGGCCAAGTACGGCAAGGGGCCGGGAGCAGCGTTAAGCACGCGAAGTGCAAGTTGCTAAGGTGAGACCCTTCTCAGATGCCTGGGACATCCTCACGGTGTAGACCACGAACCCAGGGCCTGGTAAAGCGCCTTGGACGACATGGCCGTTATGTGTTTAGCCTGTTGGCTACTTTGTTACATGCGGATTGATAGTTATGCATAAGTTGATTACTTGTGTGGAGTTTTCTTGCTGGGCTTCGACTTACGGGTGCTCTATGGTGCAGGTAAGGGCAAGGGAAAGGTTGATCAACCATGAGTACAGAGAGCATGAAGTGACGTGTACATGTTCGGCCTGCCTGGCTGCCACGGCCAAAGGTATTTTTGGGAGATGATATGTATTATACCTAATTTTGTCGTCTAGTCGACTTTAATCATATTTTGAGTTGTAAATATCTCTAAACAGTATTTTGGGATCTCAAATGTATAACGTTTTACAATTTCAATCAATGGTTACATTTCAAATTATATGACTTTTATTACAGTTTAGCTACACTCTTAACCTAAAACCTCGATTAGCGAGTTAATTGCACGTTTTAAACTCACTTTGTAATGAATCTAAGGAAGTATGGCGTTACAATTTTTGTTGTATGTGTTCCTCCAAGGTTTCGGGCCTCACCACTATCCTTTAATACCTTCAAACATCTCCAAAAATATCACCAAGTCAGATCATAACCCAAGGAAAAGAAGAAAACAAGGGAAGAAATGGACATTCAAAACTAGAGGGTTACCTCCTTGATTATCAAGGTTGAATACAAGCTTCTAAGAGATCTTGAGAAACTTGTGATAGCCTTGAGCTTCTAGACCTTAAAACAATGGTTAAGAATGGTTCTAGCCTTGAACTTCATATATCACATTGCACAACGGAGCCCTAGGCTTTGGCATAGAGAAGAACAAGAAGAAATGGCGAGAAAACTCACCTTGAACTTTGTATTATCAAAGCTTAAATTCAAGCATCCATGGAGTTTTTCTTGAGAGACCAAGAGAGAGTGAGAACACAACTTGAGAGAGAGATAGAGATCTAAGGCTGCTCTGAATTTTTCAGAGCTTGTTTGAATGAGTGAAATGAGAGGGAGCGGCTGTGATGATGGTGAGTTGACGTGGCTTGGGGTGGAGTAGCTTCTAGGCTCAACAAGTATCACAAGACACCATTGAGAGTTGACTACCACATGTGATTAGCCCAATACACTCATTCACTTCCTAATAATCTATTAATTTTCCCATTTTGATTTAAATAATTAACTTAAAAATTTAAAACTATAGTGCATTCTTGAATTTTTGCACGAGTGTTTTTTGAAATATGCCCAAAAGTCCACTTAAGGGGTGATTGAGCCCAAAACTAAGGCCCAAGGATGGTATAAACCTAAAACCCATTAAAACATGATAAAAATATAAATATAGCCACCAAAAATGTCATCAATGTCCCCTTGTAGAATTGTGAAAACCATTTTAATTTGTTTACCCCAATAAGGTCAAATAAGCATTTTCTCTCAAAATACATATTAGGATTCTTTCCTAAAAATTTTATTTAAAATTCTCTCATGTAACTCTTAATATTCCTATGCCCAAAAAAAATTATTTGCCATAATTATTTGTTTTCTAATATTTATTATCTAATATTTTTCCCGTGTAAGATTTTTATTTCGGTCCGGAACAGAAATTCTTAGTTTGAACAAAAGTCAATTAAATTCAGAATAATGTCGCATCTTAATTTGAACTTTGATTTTCAATCATATTACAACCCAAGTATGATATATATTATGGGAATAAAATCCCGATCCGAATTGCTATTACCACGTGCCCAAAACATGAGGCGTTACAAAATCTCACTGACAAGACAAAAAATACTTACAGTGTGTTGTGTTGAGGCCTTCCCAATCTTCATATGCATACTCTGAGGGTCTCCAGGAGCCTAAATCAAAGTATGATCTGATACAAAATTGTAACGACTTGATTTTCATACTTTGTTGAATCACTAAAAACGACAGTGTTTCCTAGTGGTCACCTCTAGAAAAGTCAATGTTTTGAAAATGGTCGTTAAAGGTCCACTTTGAAAACATGAATCATTACTTAACTACTGAAATCATTGTTAATGCATTGTATTGGAATCCCAAATAGTTAAAATAAAAAAAACAAAGTATCTTGGATGCATAAAGAGTAATGTTTGTAAGACAAGTCATCTCGTAAACATTCAAAGAAAACAAAAACTTAAAATAGTAATAAATGACTCTTGTAGAAGACCTTGAAACCCTACCAACCCTACAGGTTGGTTAATCACAATATGCATATTAAGATGACATCCCTTGCAGCCCACCAGCACTGAGACATTATGCCTTATTCTTACCTGCACATTATAATGCCTTGCTACGTCAGGTACATCTGTCGTACATTCATAGGATGTCCTACAAATATTCCAGGCATCTAACATTAAAACTATAAAGCAAAGTCTATAAAAATGCGAAAAATTTAAAACTTTACAAGCTGTCCAAGTATCAAGCCACACCCAAAAAGGTTTGAATTACAAAATAATGAGCTAAATCTTAGTAAGTAAAACTCATGAAATGGATAAATGCATACACAATTCTTTGTGACAAAAGATTCATGACAGATTATGCAACCATAATGATAAATATAAAAGGACGACAATAAAAGTCCAAAGCCCCTCATCATTGTCTCTGATAATAAAATACTGACACGATAATTCTGTGTCTACTCTTATTAACCGCTAATAATTATAAGCTCTTGTTTGTCTCCTATCACAGAAACAAGTTAAGCATAAGCCCTCAACTAGGGTTCAACCATAGCCTTTGACTAAGGCGTGTCGGAAATTTAGTAATTATAGTAATACCACACTCTCAAGACTTTCACGGTCGAGACATTATTCCATGCCAACACTATGGTCTATGATAATCGTAGGAACACCCATTTGTTTAAGTCCTCAACAGAGAACCTTTACCTTTTTGCATCACTGGTAAATTTGTGGTTGTCAATTAACTATAATATCCTTAACAAGCCTTGCTGATTGTACAATCCACTGTACCAATCCTAACATAGATTCTTAAATAACTCAACTTGGTATTGATCCTGTATGACGAAAATTATATTTTTTTTCACGATACTGAGCTTGATTTTTCTCTTAGACTTATTCTAGACTTTATTGTGTTTTCAACACTCTCTACCTGATTCAAAAACCTACCTTTCGTCCCTTAATACCTTTAGTACATTTTTATTTAATACATAGGTTCACTCGGACCACTCAGGCATTAACTGGTTTTAGGAATCATCTTGTTCTAACTCGGGTTTACATTATCCTTAAAAGAGATATTAACTCCTTATGACTCTTACACTATCCTTGACAGATATATTAACTCCTTATAAAACTATGTGGGTTAGACACGTTTATTGAAAAATTATGCTAAGGCGGTCGGGTGATGTATCACGACCTTAGGCTCACAATTATGTTTCTGGTACTCATGACAACTGGTTCAAAGCCTTTGACTATTCTATAAGTCAGATCTCATATTAAGGCTCGGAAATCAACATTCAAACCTAACCGTACAAAATGTGAACCTTATATGTTAACCTTGAGACCTGAAAAAGGAACACGTACTTAGGCCACCAGGTCAACTAGATAACAATAATCTATGTGTACTCTCTAGAGTACTGTAACCAATCACAAATCATAAAAAAATCCTTAAAGGTCATACTTGGCATAGTTTCCTAAATTGGGTTTATCGAACCATACCTTATGACTGATTACCTTTACTAGTTACAGTTCGAGCATAACTTGAGTTTGCCCATGACTTGCACCAATCCTAATATTTCATCAATAGTTCAACTCACGGAGATCACAGCCAATAATGGTATTAACCTGCAGAGTAACCGACCAATAAAGAAAATTATTTCTAGAAGTCAACTTGAGAGTTACCAAAATTATTCGGGGGCTAACAGGCATCTCTAAAACATATCCATAAAATCAATAATGGAGACTCGAGTCTCAACACTAGTATTTCAGTCCTAAATTCCCAGCAAGGATAATGATTTAATTTCCAAGAGCATTAATATTATCATGGGTGTAAGTGTATTCACACTGACTTATCGAGACTCCTAGGTTTATCCATCATACTTAACTCCTCGCCAAAAAGCCATGGTAGCTAATCTTACCATCAACACATAGTGTCACGGATTTGAACCGGATTATACAATATCATAATGGAGCATAATAAGCACCCCTAGGATCATGTAGACTCCTAAGTTTATTCGGTATAATCATCTCTTGGCAACAATGTCACGGTTGCGACCTGAACCACAAATATCTCACGTGGAGCATCAGTACGCCCTAGTCCTTGTCTCTAAATGAGCCATCTCTCGCTAGTGTAACAAGTCCTAATTCTAGCAAATAATACACTAGTTTATTCATATAGTGACCACAAAAGTCAAAGATTTACTTACAATATATCAAATTACTGAACACAAATTCCATCATTGAACCAGCATTCAATAATATAATATAATCTCAGGCACAGAGTCAACCATTCACAATCTCAACGACAATACAATCAGACAACCCATGCATATCCTTAAAATCAATTCGTAGTCATATCCAAGAACATAAAATCAAACAATTCAAATGTAGTTACGAGATCAAGATTCAAACATATGACCAAGTAGTTACAGTTCACATAAGGTAAGATCTACTTACCTCAAGTCCTTAGATAAATAAGATTGCTCAGCAAGAGTTATCATCTAATCATTTCTTATAGTCTTAAATTAGGTTCAAGAATAAAAATTGATTTAATCACTAACTCACTAAAATATACACTTTTAAACTTAGTTCATAGCAACGGCAATATAATTATAGAAATGATAATATTAATTATCATCTACTAGTAGCCCTAACCACAAAATCGTAACGACTTCATAAACATATCCATAGAACCCTTATTATTATTAGTACTGACCGAAGTCATACTAATATTCATATTGGTAAAAATAATAAAAAAACAACTCATGTATAATTTCAAAGCGGTATAAGTACAGATCACTTAAAACGGGGCCCTTATTTGTGAATGAATTCACTATGTCCATGGCCCATGAACTTAGTTTCAAGTGATTATAAATAAAAACAGCTTAAGGCTCATGCTCGTCACACTTGAACTAATTTGTTTGGAAACCACTAACTTATTCTTTAAAAAATCCATGATAAATAAAAATAAAACATTCTTTTAATTAGAAGCTCTTGCATTTATTATGAAAATCATAATCAAATTGTGATAATAATATCGTTCATTAGGTCCTATATAAAAATTGATATCATTAAAATTGTCCAAGAACTCAAGATTGTAAAACTGGAATTAAATAATTTGAAAGCCATTTACTTCTTTCTTTCTAATCCACCAAAATCATAAATAACAATTTTCCTTGATAATAATTCTAATATTATTATAAAAAACATATTGATTAAATCGTAATATAATATTATTTAAGCATAAGAAATTCTTAACAATATAATTACTAATAAATATAATTATACTAACAATAGTAAATTCCTTTCACAAATCCTTTGTACAAAAATACATCTAGATACTAATTTATTTTCAATTCTGTGACTGTTCTTTTAAATTGTCCCTTTCTTTCAAAATCCAAAACCATAGTTTTCCGTTGATAACAACTTTGACAATATTATGAAATCCACACATATGGCTCAAAATACTATGTTGCTCATAATAATTCTTAATATGGCACTAGGAATGGTGGTTGGCCGAGAAACTCACCAGAGCTCTAGCGACGGCAGCAGAACCACCACTCCACGGTGGTGGTTCAAGAAAATAGCAACCAGACTTCGAAGCCAAAGATAAGGGGAACCTCGTGGTTGGGGTCGTTTGGCTTGGAACGAACCGTGGTGACCAGATTTGCTTGTGACCTTCATGAATTTCAGTGAGTTCATCTTTCCTTTTCGACCACGATTGGTGATGACCCATGATTGAGTTTTGAAGCCCGTGTGACACTGAGTATGGTGGGGGTGGGGGTGGGGTTTCAGCTTGTAGTGGCTTGGGGTGATAAAAAAATGATCGGAAGCATTCGAAAATTTTAGTGTCATCACGACTTTGAAGCCTCTGTTGACGGCCTTAAAAGGCCCCTATGGAGGTGAACTTCAAGGGTGGAGGGTTTCAGGGGCCAACAATCTTGGTGGGGCGGTGCGTGTACGTCTCTCGCGAAGGGAAGGGGATCGATCGGGATTGGTAGGAACACTGGAGGGGAGGAGAAAGTGAGATTGGGAGGGAGAGAGAGAATCCGAGAAAGAGAGAAAGGTAGTGTAATTTTAAAATTAGGGTATAATTTTTTTTTAATTTATTTTCTTATTTAATTAATAAATAAAAAAAATTATTTCTATTTATATATTAACTATATAAATAAAAATTATATTATAAACCAATTTATTTTAAATCTAACACATTCCCAATTCTTATTTTTTTCAATTTTAGCCCCTTAACATAATATATTGTTTTTTATTTTAAAAATCCTTATGTTGATGAGGTTTTTTGTCAAACAGGGATTTAGGAATTCGAAAAAAAAGAGATTAGGCTTCTTGTAAAACGAATATGAGGAAAGATAAAAACACCCACAATTTATGTGGTTCAATGGTTAAAATCCACCCAGTCCACGTGTCACTACTATTAATCTGTTTAGGAACTCTAGGAAAAATTGTTTATAGAAATTTTGGCAGAGTTTTTACATACACAATGTCAATCCTTTTTACAGTCCATTCCCCTTGTATTTATAGGGAATTATGGTGAACCATATTGGGTAACCGTAATATAAATGGTAACATACAATATTGGGTAACTTCCCAAGTTAATGGACATTTAAATTTCCTAATAAAGCCTATAGCCACTTTAAATCAATCTATAAATGTATATAACGATTTTATGCATTTATTGCGCATAACGAGTATCCAAGTCTATATGGATTTTCCCATCCAAGCTAGATACCAATCTCGAGCTGGATATGACTAGAATAGGATAGTTCGACTTGGATAATGCCTAGGCTTGATGCAAGAAATCTGGACACTAGGTACCACGATCTCTGTCATTCGCATCTCTAACGATCTAGAAGGTCCTAGGTTGTTTCAGACTCGGTGACATAGCCTCGAGCTGTTAGGTTTGGAGTTAAGGAAACATCTCAGAAACCTCGCTTCCTTTATCGATCTCGCTCCAGCTGTACCCCGACCTAGATAACTGAACTCATATTTTTAGGGTACAACATTTGCCCCTCAAGCTCCTGCTCGTGCATGACGTCACTCATGACACGCATAATAGGGGCTCTTCGACTTTTTTCACGAGAAAATGTGCCCACCCAATCAATGGGACATGTGGCTACTTGTTATAGGTGCCTAATCGAATTTCAAGTACTGTGACAGTTGTCTTGTCAACTTTTTCCGCCGTTTGGTTTATTTAAATTCTGACCCTCAAATCTCTTCTTGCTTTAATTGTCTAGCTCTGATTTTTTCCTCAAAGTTTACGTATAAATTGAAGAGCAAAATTTGTGCCTAGCCACCTTTGTATTCAAAATTTTCCTTTTGTCTCTCTTCTTATCAAAATATTCAAACTCTCTTAAATCCTTTATTTCCTAGAGATTCTCAGGTTCTCACGCATGGACTTTTCAGGAATTTTCTACTCTTCCTACACTCTTTGATCAAGAAACCAATCTGTAAGTATGCTTGCCTCTGGTTTAAATTTCATTTTCTCATTTTTCAACAAGTTTTATGAAACTATCCAGCGCTTTTTCCTTATTTTTGTTCTATACGAGTTTAGCGTAGGTTTTGAAAATTCTAAGGTTTAACGTTTTGTTTTAGGTAGCTTAAGGGTTACGATATTGGAGAAGTTTTGCATTGAACTGGCTTTTCAAACCACTGCGTCTGACACACAAATCCTAAAACTTTAGCACCTTCCAAAGATTCGAGCACGTGAGCTAGAGACACGTGGGATCATGCACTGGGGTATTAAGCCTACTTTTACTCATAGATGTCTTAGGTCGAGTAAAAAAGCCTTAGCATTTTAGGTCAACATTTCTTCAGTTATTAGGGAGGTTATATTCCCAGGTCTCCTCTAATGTCTCATATTGTAATTAGGCGAACTAAAATCTTTTTCATGCTCCTCCAAAGTAAAAGACACCCATTTCCTGTAACGACCCAAATTCACTAGTAAGGCTTAAGGGCCTTGATTAGTGTGCCTGGAGGGCATAATGAGAATTATGTGTGACTTTAACGATTAAGATGCATGATTATGATTTAAAGCATGTTATATGACTATTTGAATATTTGAGATGCATGATTGTGTGTATTAGTGTGCATATAGGCCCTGATTAGGTTAGAAGGGCATAATCGTAATTTTGGCCATTATGGGCATAACTGCTTTGATATATGTGATAATTGTCGAGACCACATTATTATGTGGATATATCTGAGATCTGTGACTCGAGACGATCCTAGTGAGCAAAGTAGCGAAAAAGTCATGGCGGGGATTTATACCCGGCTCAGGGTGAGCTTAGGGGTATAAATGGGAATTTAGCGAATATACTGGAGTCTATCTTGATATTGAGGAATATTATTGGTGATTAGTTAGGTATCGGGAGTTAAGCGGGAAATATTAGAGACACTCGAGGAGTTAGCGGGAATTGGGGTAAAATGACTAGAATGCCCTTAAGTGGACTAAAGGGTTAGAAATAAAGGGGAAGGAATTAAGGTCATTTGGCTTTCTAAATGTGGGAATTACTGAGACTTTATGTTAGTGGGAATTGTAGAGAAATGTAGAAGTCTGAAAAAGAAGGAAAAGGAAGGGAAAAGAAAGGGAGAAAACAGAGAGAGTTTTCTAGGTCGGTTTACATTTCCTTCATCTGTTTCTTGAGGGTTTCTAGAGCAAAACTCAGAGGAGAGCTGGGATAAACTAAGCATCAAGGATTCTAAGCTAAGTTTGGGGAGTTGGCAGAGGTTTAGCAAGAGTTGATCAACACTTGAGGTAAGACTTTAGAGTTCTTCAGTTTCTGTTTCTGGTTTTTGAGCTATGGTGTTTAAGTTGAATTGGATGGAAACTTTAGGGAATTCAGGCCTAAGGCTGAGGAGCAAGCCCAGGAAGTCTAGAGGCAACTTGTGGTCGAAATCCCATTAAAGGTATAAAATTCTAAGCTCTAACTTTGATGTTCAACTGGTTTCTGCTGAGTTTCATTGTCTAGAAGTGGCTATGGTGAATTTTGAGTTTGGGGATGCATGTGCTTGAGTTCTAGGTATTTGGGGTGCTTGGGATGAGTGGAGTATGGTCATAAGGTTGTTTTTGAGTTTGGGAAAGATTTGGAGGAGTTTTGGTTGAGGTTGGTTCGAGGAAATCGCAGGAGGGAAAAACTGGTGTTAGCCTGCCTGTGACTAGCGCTAGCCTTTGGACGCTGTAGCGCTAGGCCAAGCTTGCTGAGGGGATTTTGTTTCTGTTTGTAGCACTGTAGCGCCCTCCCATGAGCGCTGTAGCGCTACCCTGCCTTCTGAAGAGGATTTTAGGGTTATTTGCAAGGGTTTTTGACCAAGGGTTTGGGGTTTGGTTCCACCACCTTGTTTGGTGGAACTAGGACTTCCCGGGGGCTCGAGATTGGCCCCAAGGCTAGGTTTCAGACTTGAGGATTTATGGTGACTTTGGCCTATGATTGTGTTTAGGTGAGCGCTAGGGCTCGAGGGGGATCGTGCTTGAGGAGTCGAGGGATCAAAGCTAGTGAATTGAAAGGTAAGAAAACTGCACCCGGTTATATGTTTGTGATGGGGCTAAGTGCTCCCGATATTTGTATCGTGTCAATGTTGGTATTATGCCATGGGACATGTAAAAGCGGCCTAAGGGCGTCGTACACTATATTTGCGCACAGGGCGTGGCTTGGCCACTGGTAGCCGAGGACAGCTTAATATTCACTGAGCTCGGTTTAAGCGGGCCGGAGTCAGTGGGATAACGGAGGGAGCAGCCTGAGGGCGCTAGCCCTAGTTATCGTTTGTGAACTGTAAATGATATGAGTTGACATGTTTAGTATGTGGAATACCTGATTATACTGAATGGTTATGTGGTTGAGATTATGTGATGCAATATGAGATATTGATTTGTCTGCTGATTGCTTATGCTCTGTTGTTGTGTTTTCTTGCTGGGCCTTGGCTCACGGGTGCTACGTGGTGCAGGTAAAGGCAAGGGCAAGCTAGACCAATCCTGAGGTTGAGAGCTGCGGGGTTGAATGCACATAGCCAGTTGTTCGATCACCATGGTCGAGGAGTGGGTCAGGACAGGGATAACCTAACTGTTTGTTTTGCCTTAGTATGGCTGGTTATTGTATCTGAACCTTATAAATTTTGTAAACGATCTTTAAACTTGTATCTTTTTGGGATCCCGTGTAAATGGATAATGCTTCATAATGAAAATATGGCTTTTGAGACCGAAACATTTTTAACCCTAGTTCCTTTAGAGTTTCAGTAACACGATTTTAATTAAATGACTTGATTAGCAAGTCTGGCACTTTATAAACACACAGTGTAACGGTCTTGGCTATCCAAGGCGTTACATTTCCCCCTTTGGTCCAGTGGTGGAGCGGGAGGTCGAGGTAGGACCCGATACTTTCTTTGAGGCCGAGATGATCGAGGCTTGAATAACAACCCTAGAAAAAGTCAACAAGATAATCATGTTCATGGGATATAAATAAGTCTTGAATTTTATGCTCGGCCTCCTTTTTTCGGAGAGCAAAGTTGCACCCTGTTGTAGGAAGACTTCAGGATTTGGAGTGATGAGCATCTGAAGGCAGGTGCCTTCAACCCGCTAGACTAGTACTTCGTATATTTCCTGAACTGTGTCGAGCTCGCTCCATTCCAGCTCCCCCTGAATTTATATCACCTTCTTCCAAGGTTAAGGTATTTATTCCTCAAGACCGAGCGGGAGGTCCCCACTTCGGAGGACATTATGTATTTTTTCTATCTGAAGGCCAACCCAGACACTAAAACCCGAGCTGACGGTTTCTGCTACATCACCCGGTGTCCTAAGTTTGCCAACATCATCGACCTCCCCAGCCATCAGAATGACTATAAAGATCAATTATTTACATCAAAGAGGTTCAAGAACTGCGCTCACTAATACATCATACGTCCTCGTAAGTTTGTAAGACTTTTGAACTCTTTACTTGAGCTCCTTATCTTACCCAAGTTAAAACTTATTTTGATCGAGTCGTTATCTTATGGCGCTATTTATAAGAGAACAGAGCGGTCTAAGAGCCTCAGAGGTCAATACCGGACTCTATCCAGCACTCCTATGAAGGAGAAGGATTTTTGGACAGTGGTGAATGATGCCACCATGGTAGCCTTTAAGCTAATCTGAAACGATCAGACGCTGGCCATCAAACCTCGAGGTCCTCCCAGGAGCTTCCTCTAATCGTCAAGGAGGTTGAGGAAGAAAAAGAGGTCGCACCGTTGGTGTGTAAAAGAAAATTTTCTAAAGACATACGGGGTCCCAGCCAAGTTCGTCTAGAATCGGGGGCAGTAACTAGCACCTCCAGCACTTGTAATCTAGATAAAGAAATATTTTGGGTTATTGCATGTTTTAGACAACGCGGATTCAATTCGAGGCAGCTTGTGAGCCGATATCCAGTAGACTCGGACCTAGATGTGACATTACATCAATGCGTTGACCAACTGGTTGTACTTTATGATTTTGCATGCCCGAAATATACCGTAGTAGCAAACTATACTTTACATACCAGGTCCACCATTTTTAAACAGTATGGTACAAACCTTCTGTCATTCCCTTCCTTGCTTTAGGGTATATTTACTTCGGGTATTAGGCAGGCCGTGCACGAGCTTAATCTATATGACAATCTCAAAGCCCTTAGGTCCCATGATATAGTAATGCTAGAATCTCCCCCTCCCCCGATAATGCTAGAGTTAGAGGTTATACCCAGCTTGAGCCATAATCTGGAATTGATCGTAGTAGTTTCCTCCTCTTGTTTAGAGGGTATGGTTCTTGTTTAGTTTTTTTTTTACTTTGCATTATCTTAACTATCACTTCTTGGACCTAACTTTATGGTCTCTCTTTTCAAGGTGAAGACTTGAATCTAAAGTTGGCCTTCAAAATCGAACCTAGCGTAAAAAAATAGGGGACCCTCAATGACCATCATCGACTCTGCCCTGGGGATGACTCTGATAGTACGTTTTATCCTTGTCCTCCTTTTTTGTTCTATGCTTTCACAAACTGACCCCTCTTCATTCATTGTGTGTGGTTCTATATGGCTCAAATCGGTGGCATCGCTCGGGTCTGAGCTGAGGTGGAGGAGGTCAGCAATGCCCTGAGGACCTCTCAGGAGAACGAACGAAATGCCAAAATGCAAGCGTTGGATGTAATTTAATAGCAGGACTAGCTTCAGCTAGAAGTTAACGATCTTAAGCATAAGCTTATGGAGGTCGACAGTCTCAAGCAAAGGCTTGTAGAGGTTGACATTCTCAAGCAGAAGCTTGCGGAGGTCGAGACCAAGGCCAAGGAGGACGCTGCTGAAGCGAAAAGCTCTTTGGAAGAAATGTTTAATCGGGTCTGGGCGTACAACCAGGAAGGGGATTTCTCGTTACTGGACACAAAACTTTTGAGGAACTATATCTCCAAGTTCCTGGACCGATTATAAAAAGAGCCTGTGGAGAAAGCGAAGGCTTCAGAAGCTGCAGCAGAGGTCGAGGAGGAAGAGGTTTCTCCTGAGGGCAAGTTACTAAAGCTCAGGAATTATAGGGGGCCTCTCTTATTTTTCTTTTTTATACACATTTCTTTTTTGTTTAAAGGGTATTGCAAACCCTTGTAATGAGGCCTTTTAGGCCGAGAAAATTTATTTGAGGTTAATTGTCCTCGTTTATACATTTTTTTTTTATATGTGTTAATTTTGTTATCTCTAACCTTTTTTGCTCTCCCCCCTTTTCTATCAAGTATTTTTGTTTATGAACCTTCAAGGTCCTTATACATTCAAATAGTTATAGGGGGTAACTTTAGATCGATATATTTTACCCGATGGCCTGCCCAGTTCATTTCTGGTCGATGACCTAATTTTTTTAGGAGTTTGATTACCTATTCGCATATACCTATTAGGGATCACGCCTTCAATCAGTCTTAGTTCAAGGATTTTTGTACCTAGTTAAATTCTATGATTTTGTTTGTTATTATTATAATTTTCTTAACTTAGTTCATATTCGAAATTTCCTTGAAAACTCGAGCTTTAAGAAGCCGTAGAGTAATCAATTTTCCAAATTCTAAGTTGCAAAAAAAATTTAACCTAAAATTTTCAAATGTTTCAAAGATTGTTCGAGGGTTATATGCCCCCCAAGCTATCATAATTTATAAATATTATAGATCACTTTTATATAATCAACTCATGCTAACTTATAAGAATAAAATGAAATGAACTGATACCACATTTAAAATACCTAGCAATCCTTTATTATTCAAGTTCGAATAAAATGAAATGGCTTTTAGAAATAAGCCTTTCAAAAAAGAAAACTCCTTAAATCTAACAAACACATCCTATTAGTAATAATACTTCTTGAGATGTAGAGCATTCTAAGTTCGTGGAACTAATTCTTCACTTAACTGAGCTAGTTTAAAAGTTCTTTCCCTTAAGATCTCCACGATCTTATAGGGTCCTTCCCAGTTTGGTCCCAGTACACCGTCTTTAGGGTCTTGGTTAGCTAGAAACACCCTCAAGAGCACCAAATCCCCCAGCTTGAGTCTACGCCCTATGAATTTTGAATTAAAATATCAAGCTAGTCTTAACTGATAATGGGCATGCTGCAACTGAGATTCTTCCTATTGCTCTTCAATTAGATCAAGGGATGTATTAAGTAGGTCATGATCCTGATCCTAGTTGTAGGTATTTTGCCTATGTGACATCACCAGGCCTTAACTGGGAGCATAACTTGCTTCCAAAAGTCATAGACAAGGGAGTATGCCCAGTAGAATTATGATGTGAGGTCCTGTAGGCCCAGAGCACTTGCGGGAGTTGTTCAAGCCATAACCTTTTAGCATATTGTAGTTGCTTCTTTAAGCTCTCCTTTCGGGTTTTGTTTACTGTCTCGACCTATCCATTAGCTTAAGGTTATGCCACTGAAGAGAAACTCTTCATTATGACGTATTTCTCGCAAAAGGTTGTGAATAGGTCGCTGTCAAATTGAGTTTCGTTATCGGACACAATCATCTTTGGGAGTCCAAACAACACACGATGTTTTTAACGACGAAATCAAGCACTCATTTTGAGGTTGTATCACCAGAGGCTTAGCCTCAACCCACTTAGTAAAATAGTCCATTACGACAACTGCGTAGCGAACTCCTCCTTTTCCAGTAGGCAACTAGCCAATTAATTCAATACCCCATATAGTTAATGGATAGGGTGAGGAAATCATAGTTAGCCCTATGGGTGTAGCTCAGGCTATGGTGGCAAAATGTTTGCATTTATCGCACTTGAGGACATATGAGATTGAGTCCTTTTTCAGCGGTGGCTAGAAATAACCTTGCCTTAGTACCTTTAGAGCTAAGTTTTTCCCCCAATCCTGGTCTCCACAAAATCCTTCATGGATTTCTCGAAGGTAGTCTGTGCTTCCACAAGAAAAATGCACCTTAGGAGTGGCAAATTATGACCTCGCTTGTAGATAATTCCATCAACCACATTGTACTGCAGGACTAAATACAACAGCTTTCATGCATTCTTTCGATCTTTGAGCAGCTTTTTTATTATGAGGTATTCGACTACGGGAATCATCTAGATCAGTTTTTCACAAATCACCCGACCTCTACTAGCTCTTCATTGATGCTCGGTTTATCCAAGAATTCTATGAGGACCACATTTAAAGTGTCCACTTCTTTGGTTGTAGAGAGTTAGACTAAAGCATCTACATGTGTATTTTTCTCGCAGGGGACCTGGTTAATGGAAGAAAACTCAAATTCTGATAGTTCACCTTTAACCTTAGCTAGAAAAGCTTTAATTTTGATTCCTTGAGCCTGGTATTTTCCTAATATCTGGTTAAGCAGGAGATGAGAATCATTAAATCATTGGATTGCTCTTGCTTTCAGTTCCCTCGCTACCCGAACTCCGACCAATAATGCTTCGTACTCCGCATCATTGTTAGAAGCATTGAAACCAAATCTAAGAGTCGTATGGAAGCGATGTCCTTCAGGTGATATTAGAATTATTGAATCTCTAGACCCATTCTGGTTTGACGATTCGTCGACAAAGAGTTTCCACAATTCTTGTACTTATTCTCTTATTGGTGCGTCCTGGAACCCTCTACATTCAGCCACGAAGTCAGTGAGCGCTTGGCCCTTGATTGTTGTTCATGGTTTGTATAATATATAGAAATGACTGAGTTTGATGGCCCACTTTAACAATCGTCCTTATGTCTCAGGTTTTTAAAATACTTTCCTTAAAGGTAGATCGGTTAGGACGTGCACAGTGTGGGATTGGAAATACTGCCTAAGCTTTCTCGAGGCCATAATCAAATATTTTTCAATTAAAGGATATCTAGATTCAATCCCCAGAAGCCTCTTACTCACATAATACACTGGTTTATGTGTTCGGTTTTCCTCTCGAACTAACACAGTACTAAGTGTGTTTTCTGTTATGACTAGGTATAGGTATAAACATTCCCCAGCAACTGGTTTTGATAACACGGGGAGTTCAACCAAATGAGTCATCATATCCTTAAATTCTAGTTCGCATTCTTCTATCCATTCAAACTGTCTATTTCCCCAGAGAAAGATGTAGAAGGGAAGACATTTGATTGTGCACTTTGATATGAACTAGTTTAAGGTCGTGACCTTTCCAGTTAGGCTTGTACATCTTTTTGCGACCTGGGTGAAGGCATTTCTAATAGTGACTTGATTTTCTCTGGATTTGATTCAAACCCCTTGCGTTGACTATGAAGCCTAAGAACATCCATGACGAAACACCAAAGGTACATTTTTGGGGGTTCAGCTTCATGTCATACTTTCTCAACATGCCAAACATTTCTCCATATTGGATACATCATCATTGGCAATCTTAGATTTGACAAATGTAACGCCCCGAATTCGATATTAAGGCGGACTACCTTGACTACAGTGCCTGGATGGGCTAATTGGGATTATATGTGCGAGTAATGGATTATATGCTTGATGATGTGATATAAAGGAATTGCGTGGTAATGTGATTAGATATGCATGTTTATGTGTATTAAATATGCATGTGGGCCCATTTCTGTGAATAGGAGCGTATTTGTAATTTTGGTCAGTTGAGGGCATAAATGTAATTATGTTTGTATTAAGAGTGAGACCCCAGTGTTATGGGGATATGTTTGAGATGTGTAGTCCGAGATGATCCTAGGGAGCAGATTAGCAGAATAGTCACAACAGGGTCAAATACCCAACTCAGGGTGAGCCTAGGGGTGCTTTGAGAAACTTGGCTTGTGCCTGGGGTGTATCGGGTAACGGATAATAATTAGTAATTATTTGGTTATGTCAGGATTAAATGGGGATTTCTAGGAACACTCGAGGAATTAGCAGGACGTGGCAAATGACGGGATTTCCCTTGGTGGCATTAAGACATTAAAGATAGACTTGGGGGCATTTTTGTCATTGGGCATCTAGGATAGACTCAAACTAAAACAAGACTCTAGAATTAGCTAAGGAACACATTAGAAACACTCTCACCATATCTCCCTTGCTCTCTCTCTCCCTTTTCGGTTTGCTCATCCCCTTTGGTGTGCATAGAAGCTAGTGAGGGTTCTTGGAGAATTGGTGCAAGAATTGAAGATTTGAATGCATGAATCACCTGAGGATTAATTCAGGGTCATCATTTGCAGAAAGGGTAAGTGAATTCTTTGTTTCTTTATTGAATTGTGAGTTTGGTATTGGTGTTCTTGAGTTTTAAACGCAAGGTTTTAATTTTGGGATATGATGGATTTTTGGCTTAGCTATTAGTGTGGTTGTGTTGTCTATGGTATTTGAGAATGCTTGAGAGACTTAATTCTAGATTTAGTTTATGTCTAGGATGGATTTTTAGTGAATTAAGTTTAGGGAAAACGTAGAAAATGGTGAGGTTTCTAGGCGTCGCAGCCCACTTGAACACAGAGGCCTAGTGGCCTTGGAATTTTGCCCAGGAGTTCTACATGCCTCAGGTTGTGCCACTTCCTGTGTTCCCCAAATGTGGGAGCAATGCTCCGTGAAATGAGAATTTTTGGCTATTTGATGGTTTAGGGTCGGGATCCCAAATGTTAAGGCTTGGAAAGGATCCTACTACCAGGTTTAGTAGGATTTGAGGTCCCGAAGGCTAGTATTTTAATATGAAGTTGTAAATTGATTAGAGATTGATGGATATCTATTTTTTATGGCATCATGACTAGGTTTTACCTCTCAGGCTCAGGATTGGGAGTCGTGCTCGGGATCGCTTTTGGTTGTCTGCTCAGGACATCAGGTAAGAGAGTTGTTTGTACCCATAGAGTTATGTGGTGTATAGTGTTGTATGTATTGGTTATAGCTGTTATGTCATACATGTTGTAGCGTCCCAAATTTTCTAATAAGGCTTAGGGCCTTGATTAGCGTGCCTAGAGGGCAATAATTGAATTATTGTATTAATATGTGAATTTGATAGTATGTGATTCGAAATGCATGTTTAGTTGAATTAAATATGCATGTGGGCCCCATTTGGTTATTAGGGGCATGTCTGTGATTTTAGCCCGTTAAGGGCATTATTTCAATATTTGTGAGTATTGTGATCTTTACCACGTGTGAGTGGTGATATAGTTGAGATGCACGATCTGAGACAGTCCTAGGGAGCGGTTTAGCTAGGAAGACACAACGAGACCCGATACCCGACTCGGGGCGAGTCAAGGGGTATTTCAGGTATTTGACATTTTACTGGATTATCACGTTAAGAAAATAAACATTTCAAGATATATTTAAAGTTAGAGCGTTTAGGAGGGAATTTCGAGATACCATTTTGCCCTCGGGGAAGTTTTTGGTACCCTGAGCTTGGAGGTAACTTAAGTGACCTAGGTTAAGTAAGACAAAATATAAGAAACACTCAGAAACTTGGCATAAACTGACCCTATCTTCCATCTCCGGTCAGGCTATCACCAGTTAAAGATTAAAGAGGAGGACATACCAAAGACCACTTTCCGCACGAGTTATGGACACTATGAATTCTTGGTTATGTCCATTGGATTAACCAACGCCCCAACAACTTTTATGGACATGATGAATAGGGTTTTCAAGGACTACTTGGACAAGTTCGTGATTGTGTTTATTGATGACATATTGGTGTATTCTCAGTCAGAGACAGAGCATGAGCAACATTTACACCTGGTAGTGCAGCGATTGAGACAACAATGGTTATATGCTAAGTTCAGCAAGTGCGAGATTTGGGTACCGCAAGTCACGTTTCTTAGCCATATTGTCAGTAAGAAGGGGATTCTATTTGACCTAAGTAAGATTGAGGCAGTGTGGGATTGGCCTAGACCGAGTAGTGTCCCAGAAGTTAGGAGTTTTCTGGGATTAGCAGGTATTATCGGCGTTTTGTTGAGGGATTCTCTAGGATAGCCACACCGTTGACTGAATTGACGAGAAAGAAGACTAAGTATGTGTGGACAGACAGGTTTGAAAATAGTTTCAAGGAATTGAAGCGGCGACTGATCACCGCTCCAATATTGAGTCTGCCAATAGACAATGAGAAGTTTGTGGTTTATTGTGTGCTTCCAGACAGGGTTTAAGGTGTGTGCTGATGCAAGCCAGAATGATGATAGCCTATGCATCGAGACAGCTAAAGGTGTATGAGCAGAGGTATCCCACGAATGATCTGGAGTTTGCAGCGATTGTATTTGCACTTAAGGTTTGGAGACATTATCTATATGGTGAGAAGTGCGATATTTACATCGAACATAAGAGTTTGAAGTACTTCTTTACTCAGAAGGATCTGAATATGTGTCAGAGACGGTGGCTGGAACTGGTAAAGGATTATGACTGTGATATCCTATACCATCCTAGGAAGGCTAATGTAGTGGCTGATGCATTGAGTCGGAAGGGCCTAGGACAATTCTTCAGTTCAAGGCAGATTTCTGATAAGTTAGCTGAGGAGATGACTAGAGCGGGTATAGAATTGGTGGTTGGTCGGTTAGCCAACATCATTCTTCAGTCTACACTCCTTGAGAGGATCAAGGAAGGGCAGGGGGAGGATCCCCAGTTGAGAGGGCACAAAGAGAATGTCTTAGTCGGAGCGGCTAAGGACTTCTCTATTTCGGAGATGGGACTACTGAAGTACAAGGGTCGGATCTGTGTTCCTATGGATTCTGCTATCCGGCGAGAGATCTTGGATGAATCTCATACCACTCCCTATTCTTTACATCCAGGTACAACGAAGATGTACCAATATTTGAAAACCTTGTATTGGTTATTGGGAATGAAGAGGGACGTGGTAGATTATGTGGCCAAGTGCTTAACTTGTCAATAGGTAAAGGCTGAACATCAAAGGCCAGCAGGGTTATTGCAGCCTCTAGGGATTCCATAGTGGAAGTGGGAGGCCATCACCATGGACCTCGTGGTTGGTTTAATGAAGACCGTGGGACAACATGATTCAGTGTGGGTGATTGTAGATAGGTAAACCAAGTCCGCCCACTTTTTGCCTGTTAGGACGACTTATACTGTGGAGCAGTATGCTGAGTTGTATGTGAAGGAAATTGTTCGACTTCATGGGGCTCTGAGGTCGATAGTATCCAACAGGGACCCCACCTTCACCTCCAAGTTTTGGGAGAGCCTGCAGAAGGCTATGGGCACGTAGTTGCGATTTAGTACCACTTACCATCCTTAGACGGATGCAGTCTAAGAGGACGATTAAGATACTAGAGGATATGCTACGAGCCTGTGTACTGGATTTTTGGGGATCATGGAGTAATTATCTCCCATTGATTGAGTTTGCATACAACAACAGTTATTAGGCGAATTTCGGAGACGACAGAGATGGGAAAAAGTGTAGATCGCCTATCCATTGGGATGAGATGGGCGAGAGAAAGTATTTAGGACCTAAGATGGTTTAGAGGATGAACGAGGCGATTGAAAAGATTAAAGCTCAAATGCACGCCTCCTAGAGTCGCTAGAAAGGTTACTCGAACTTGAAACGCAAGAGCGTAGAGTTTCAAGTCGGTGGTGATGTGTTCTTAGGGTTTCTCCCTTGAGGGGAGTGAAACCGTTTGGTGTTCGGTGCAAGCTGAGCCCTAGGTTTGTTGACCCCTTTGAGATTCTGGAATGGGATGGAGAGGTAGCTTACAGATTGGCGATGCCTCCAACTCTATCAGGGGTTCATGATGTATTTCACGTATCCATGCTCCGGAAGTACGTATCAGATTCTACTCATATAGTGAGTTATGAGAACTTGGAGCTAGACTAGGATTTATCATATGAGGAGACACCGGTTCGGATTCTCGACCAGAAGGATAAATTCTTGCGGAGAAAGACCATCGCCTTGGTGAAAGTGGTGTGAAGGAACAACAAGGTTGAGGAGGCGACGTGGGAACTTGAGTCAGATATGCGGGAGCGGTATCTAGAGTTATTCAGGATATTTCGAGGACGAAATTTCTATAAGGAGGGGATAGTTGTAGCCTCCCAAATTTGCTAATAAGGCTTAGGACCTTGATTAGCGTGCCTGGAGGGCAATAATTGAATTATTATATTAATATGTGAATTTGATAGTATGTGATTATAAATGCATGTTTAGGTGAATTAAATATGCATGTGGGCCCCATTTGGTTATTAGGGGCATGTCTGTGATTTTAGCCCGTTAAGGGCATAAATACAATACTTGTGAGTATTGTGATCTTTACCACGTGGAAGTGGTGATATATTTGAGATGCACAATCTGAGACAGTCCTAGGGAGCAGTTTAGCTAGGAAGACACAACGAGACCCGATACCCAACTCGGAGCAAGTCAAGGGGTATTTCGGGTATTAGACATTTTACTGGGTTATCAAGTTAAGAAAATAAATATTTGGAGACATATTTAAAGTTAGAGCGTTTAGATGGGAATGTCGGGGACATTTTTGGTACCCTAAGCTTTGTAGGTAACTTAAGTGACTTAGGTTAAGTAAGACAAAACATAAGAAACACTCGGAAACTTGGCATAAACCAGCCCTATCTTCCTTTTCTCTCCCTCTTGATTTCTCTAAACTTTACCAAGGGAAACATTGAAGCTTAAGCAAGGAATTGGGGCTCTAGACTTGAGGATTAGCTCAGTTTCAACTTATGGATTCAAGCAGAGCTTAAGGTAAGCTTTGAATTGTGATTTTAGCCATTAAATTCTGTAGTTCTTGGCTTAGTTTTAGCTTTCTTGAGTCTTTGAAGTCTAAGATTGAATTTGGGATTTGATGAGGTTTTAAGCTAGCTTTTTGTTAGGTTTTGTTGCTGGGACTATTCTAGAACTACTTTGGTGATTAAATTGAGTTGTTAGATTGGTTTTGGGGTAAATTGGCTGGGTTTTGGTTGTTAAAATGGGGGATTTTCTGGGTTCGAAGGGGTTGGGCCACGGCTCTGTTCTTGGTGAGCCGCGAGCAAGTTAAAGGGCAGGCCGCGGCGCCCCTTTGGTTAGGTCGCGACGCGTGTCTACATAAAAGGGAGGCTGAGCCTCTGGTTGAGGTGGGTCGTGGCACAAGGCCTTGGGGGCCGCAATTCTTAAGGGGTTTTTAGACCTCGAGAAGATTTTTGGCTCGGGAATCCAAAAGTTAAGGCTCGGGATGGATTTTATCACTCGGTTTGATAGAATTCAAGGTCCCGGAGACTAGAATTATGTTCCAAAGCTATTTAAGTGATTAGGGCTTGATGGATGGATGTTGCTGATACGTTGTGACTAGGTTATCAGCGAGGCTTGAACTAGGGGACTGTGCCCAGGATATCGGTGCTCGGGAAGCTTAGGACAAAGGTAAGAAAACTGTTGTACCCGTAGAGCCGGACGTGGCCCTATAGTTTGTATTGCAGGGCACGACCCTATGTGATTGTGTTGCAGGGCGTAGCCCTATTGATTATGTTTGTATTTGTTAAATTTATGCAATGTGTTGCATAATTTGTAAATGAATGGCAAGGGCTGGGAACGACGAAGGCCGAGAACGGCAGGGAGCTGAGTATGGCAAGGGGCCGAGTATGGCAAGGGGCCGGGAACAGCGTTAAGCACGTGGAGTGCAAGGCCGAGTACGGCAAGGGCCGAGAGGGGTGTTAAGCACGCGGAGTGCAAGTCGTTATGGTGAGACCTTTCTCGGATGCCTGAGTCATCCTCACAATGTAGACCGCGAACCCAGGGCCTGGTAAAGCACCTGGGACGACATGGTCATTATGTGTTAAGCCTGTTGGCTGGTTGTTGTATGCTAATTGATAGTTATGCATATGTTGTTTGCTTGTGTTAAGTTTTCTTGCTGGGCTTCGACTCACAGGTGCTCTATGGTGCAGATAAGGGCAAGGGAAAGGTTGACCAACCATGAGTACGGAGAGCGTGGAGTGATGTGTACATGTTTGGCCTGCCTGGCTGCCACGATCAGAGGTATTTTTGGGATATGTTGTGCTCAATCTAGATTTTGTCGCATAGTCGACTTTAATCATATTTTTGAGTTGTAAATATTTCTAAATAGTAATTTTGGGACCCCAAATGTATAACGCTTTATAGTTTCAATGGATGATTACATTTTCAAATTATATGACTTTATTTATAGTTTTGCTACACTTTTAACCTAAAACCTCGATTAGCGAGTTAATTGCACATTTAAAACTCACTTAGTAACGACTTTAAGGAAGTAGGGCATTACACATGTGATTGTGACTAATCGACAAGACCCGGAAGCGCAAGAGCCGGGAGCGACAAGGGGCTGGGATCAGCGTTAAGCATGCTGAATGCAGGGCTCCAGGGCGAGATCCTATAAGGGTATTGTACATACCCATTTGGTTAAGGCCGCGGACTTGGTGCTTGTTAGTGCATCTAGATCGGTGAAGGCGCAACTATGCTACTGTTCTGTTGTGTTACTGTGCAAAAATGATATTGTGTTGTTATTATATTACTGTCCTATTGTGTTACTGTACTGCTGTGCTACCACACTATTAGATTGTTATGCCATTGTGCTATTGTCCTGTTATACTATTGTGTTGTTGTGCATTCCATTAGGAACTGGTAACTATTTGTTGTTTTGATTAATTATGTATTTGTTGAAATAAATTATTGTATGTTGTGATTGAAGTTCTCTTAGTGAGCCTCGGCTCACGGGTGCTCCGTGGTGTAGGTAAGAGCAAGGATAAAGGTCGAACAACCATGAGTTGGAGGGCATGGAGGGCGTTACAAATTGGTATTAGAGCATGCCAAGGTTTATGGTTCCTGGAGATTGAACGAACATGTACACTCGCTGCCAAAGACAAGCTCGACTCAGGGTTGGCTAGTATTAAATGCAATAATTGTTTAACTGCTTATTTGAGTTGCCTTATTTGCTAGAATAGGGAGCATGATTGATATGTTTGATGAGAGATGCATGAGTATTTTTTATTTGTGTCCTTGTATGTGTAGTAGGGCTATTGTGTTGTTTGGCCTTGCTATAGTATAGTGCTAGATAAGAGTATTAGGGCTGGTAGGCCAGGCTTTTGGCTTCATATAGATTTTGAAGTTTTGTATCCAAGGCAGTTAATTGGATTAGGCAGTTTGAATGATGGCAGCTGAGGCAAGAATCATTCATCGACCTTGAGATTGGCGACAGGTGTTTGTTGGCATGCAACTAGAATTGTAAAGGCAAGAGGAAGAGATGAGGTGATGGAGACAATGGGTTCTGTTAGGGGACGCTACCTTGTAAGAGTTGGCAACAATGGCACCAGTTACGACCTAAGCTGAGGGTGAAAACAGATGGGAATTACTATATGAATGATTCTAGATGTATTATCCTCCAGTTCTTGAGGGAGATTTGGATCCGTTCAGAGTTGAATGGTGGACGGGCATGGTTAGCTCCGTCCTTGGCTATATAGGAGTAAAAGGCAGTGATAGGGTGGCTTGTACCACGTACATGTTGTGGGAGGATGCCCGAACGTGGTGGGAAGTTGTATCCTAGACCCGGAATGTTGTCATGGTGGGTTGGAAGGAAACTTAGACAATGGTTCAACGAGAGGCACTACTGTAACGCAGTTTGAATTGCAAAGATCGATTAGTTTATGAACTCGGTTCAGGATGGTAAGATAGTGACGGAGTATGTCAGTGAGCTTGGTAGGTCAGCCAAATTCACGTTTGATCGGATGTGTCCTAGAAGGGAGCGATCCATTCAAGGATTGAACCTTGGGATGGCCCAAAGTATTAGCATCGATCTAGTGTGGGAGATTGTTACCTACGCTTGGGTAGTAGGGAGAGCCCTTGTTATAGAGGATGCAGGAGACAAGACATGGAGTAAGAGAGCCCTTGGGAGGAAAGCTCAGGCAATGGTATCCCCATTGCCCAATTAGGTTGGGGCGGAGGCCCAATAACCAGGAAAGAAAGACCCCTGGTAGTTTTATTACTCCTGGTCCTGACATGAGAGTTCATAGTGTTCAGGGTGGTCGTTAGGATGACGATGAGGTTTGGAGGAGTTATTTAGTGCACCCTAGGCAGGAGACGCTATCTAGGGAATGCCAATCGAAGGCCTGTTTTCAATGAAGAATGGTAGGGCACATAGAGAGGAATTGCCAAAGACAAAGACGGAAGAACCAAAGAGTACAGATAACCCTACCCTAGTTTGAGTAACCGTCTCGATATGGTTAGAGCCTGAGGCTAGCCCTCATAGGCGACTTGTTGGCTTTCTAGTTCTTGTTCCTGATTATAAACTTAGCTGATTGAGTTTGGTGCTACGTACCTCTTAGGAGAGACATCGACATGTGGCACATGCTATAAGGTTGTCACGCCATGGGGCTTGAGATTTTAGCATCTGTCTCGGAAAATTGGCAGTAATTGATTGAGCTGGTTCTATGAGGTATGCGAGGTGATCTTGAGTGTATATTTTCCTATCAAATAAGGGACAACCATGGATTGTAAAATAAGATGGTGACTTATGAGGTTAAAAGGAAATAACCCAGTTGCAGTTATAGGGTGCCTAGCTATTGAGGAAGATACCATTGAGGTTATATAAATTAGACCAGATGAACATTGGATCGGCTGGTAAGGTTTTAGATTGGTTCACGAGGATTCATTGGGATAGTTGTTGCATTTAGGGAATTGAGCATGCAACGAGATTAAGGCAAAGATAGAATCGGTATCAGAGACATTATGAAGAATGACACTAGCTCAGCAGAAAGAATTAATGGTTCAATTGAAGAAGTATTTTACTTGAGGGTTAATCAAATGGAACCTCTTATCATGGTACATGCCAAAACCGTTTGCCAAGAATGAAGGATTTAGTGCCTGGCTGTGAGAGTAGGACAACGCTCTCAAGAATTAACCAATTGAGGATCAAAGCAAGAGACGTTTCAAGAATTGCCTCTTGCACTAAGTAGGATGTGATGGGTTTTCAGGGAAGGCTTTTAAACTGGCCAATGCTTTAGTGGCCCAGGTAAGTTTGACAAGCATAGAGTAGAGGGATGGTATGGATAAGTCATATTCAGATTGATCAAGGATGTTTCAGACTACGCCCAGTTAGAAGCAGAAAATGAATAGCAACTTCATTGATAGTACCAAGGCGGAGACAGGGTTACAAGTAAGATTCCAAGAGGGACAAGTTCTGATTTTTCTGGAGAACGTTCAAGGTTAAGCTATGGGAAGTAATAGGAGTGTGTATGAGGCAAATAAGATGAAAACTGTAAGGAAATTACTAAAGGAACGCCTTAGGGGCGAAAATCACAGTGAAACCAGAGGGACACACCGACTACTACTTGAGGCATCTTCGAGGATAGCAATACTTTGACTGAAGTAACACGAGAACATAAAGTTTGTTTGAATGGATGGTTATGTACTGGATTTTTAGAAGATGGAATGAAGATTTATTCACATGTCATGGTATTAGAGTTTGTATGTATGGACTCGTATAGGAGAACGATACGAAAGACAACATCCTTGCTTAGAGTGTGGAATTACGGTGCAGTATGCTATGAGTTGGGTGCGCCAGCGTGAAACTGAAAGAGTGATCATTTGCACCTTAGAGTGGATGAAGGAATAAGTACTTGGATGTTCTACCTAGGATGTCGAGTTGACAATAATGTCGGTTAGTCACGCTTAGACTGAAATAATGACCATGATTGATTTGGAACTTGCGATTGATAATTGGCAAGTGTATTCCAACGAATAAACGGTGAAACACGAAAAGAAGATCTTGTAGGAATGGTTACAGATCCTACCACTTTGGAATAAATGGGTTAAGATATGTAGGTCGGATGAACGATCTGAATGATGCTGGCATTAAGAGGGAGATGTTGAATGAACCTTAAATCACCCCTATGATTATTGTATCCAGGAAGTTTGAATGGGTTATAAGACTACAAATTCGTATATCGAGAGGCGCATGGCCTTATCGTTTAGTAAAAAAAGAGATGATAATCAGGGGCCAGAAGGGCTATTATGACTCTAGTGTATCCTGGGGTTAGTGTAGAGGAAGATGATTATGGACCCTAGGGGTGGACCACCTTGGATTACAAATGAGATGAGTGGATGTAAAAGTTGTCATTTTACCTATTGCGTTGGCACACCATGGTATGTGCGAGTGAGATATCAAAAGAGGGAGTGGGTACGAAAGGAGACTGTACGTATCCATTGGACACTGAGGTTGATAATATCATATTGAGACCCATGGACTCCCAGGTTCTTGAAAAAAGGGTCATAGAGTGACTCTGAGTAGGATACTGTGAGACAGGGAGGGAGAAATGCTTATTCTGGAAAATACACCCAAGGGGGAGGAAGTGTCCAAGTTCAGAAATGGCTCAGAGGACCAATGAAATTATTAAGAAACGTTTAGGGCAGAAGTTTTTGCATTGTTAATAAGACATAAGAGTTTGTAAGTCTAGATATGGGAACGTGGAGTTCCAGGATTGAGGGCTTTGTGTTCTCATTGTATTATGAACTAACAAGGATATGATGGTTCGAAAGGAAAGAGGAGTTTGACTCTAGATTTGATATATATTTATGAGATCCTAATAGGGATTAGGCCAGGACCGTACATATTAGCCTTACCCCAGTATGGATAGAGACTCACGAGGTGTTACTGGTGCCAATTTTGAAGAAAGGGGTGACGAGTACAACCCTTGATTGGGTGAGGAGACCCTGGAAATTTAGTGAGACTTATTGTGTAAAGAAAGGCCAGTGGAAATTCTGGATAAAAGAAATAAAGTCATACATATTAAGACTAGCCTTCTTCTGAAAGTATTGCAAGTAGTGACAAAGTAAAAGACCTACTTTTGGAGTTATAGTCAGGTTGGCGGAATTGGTATCCTGAGATATTTGAGTAAATTTCGAGGGCGAAATTTTAATAAGGAGGGGATATTTGTAACGTCCGGAATTTGATATTAAGGCTGAGTGCCTGGAGGGCCTAATTGGGATTATATGAGTGAGTAATGGATTATATGCACGATGATGTGATATAAATGAGTTGTGTGGTAATGTGATTAGACATGCATGTTTGTATGTAAAAAATATGCATGTGGGCCCATTTCTGTGAATAGAGGCATAAATGTAATTATGTTTGTATTGTGAGTGAGACCCCAGTGTTATGGGGATATATTTGAGATGTGTGGTCCGAGGCGATCCTAGGGAGTGAATTAGTGGAATAGTCACAATTGGGTGAGATACGTGAGCCTAGGGGTGTTTTGAGTTATTTGGCATGTGCCTGGGGTTTACTGGGTAACGAGTTATTATTAGTAATTATTTGGGTATGTCGAGATTATACGGGGATTTGTAGGAACACTTGAGGAATTAGAGGGATGTGGAAAATGACGGGATTGCCTTTGGTGGCATTAAGACATTAATGGTAGACTTGGGGGCACTTTGGTCATTAGGCTGCTAGGATAGACTCAAACCAAAACAAGACTCTCGAATTAGCTGAGGAACACATTAGAAACACCCTCAGCCTATCTCCCTTGCTCTCTCTCTCTCCCTAGTCATTTTGCTCTTCCCCTTTGGTGTGCATAAAAGCTATTGGGGGTTCTTGGAGAATTGGTGCAAGAATTGAAGATTTGAAAGCTTGGAGACTGAGGAATCAAGCTAGGATCACCTAAGGATTAATTCAAGGTAGTCATTTGCAGAAGGGGTAAGTGAATTCCTATGTTTCTTTATTGAATTGTGAGTTTGGGATTGGTGTTCTTGAGTTTCAAACCCAAGGTTTGAATTTTTGGCTATGGTGGAGTTTTGGCTTAGTTATTTGTGTGGTTGTGTTGAATTTTGGGCTTTGGGTTGTCAATTTGGGACACCAGGTAGGGGAACTGTTTGTACCCGTAAAGCTATGTGGTGTTTAGTGTTGTATGTATTGGTTATAGTTGTTATGTTATACATGTGATTATGACTGATCGGCAAGAGCCAGAAGCGACAAGAACTGAGAACGGCAAGAGTCGGAAGCGCCAAGGGGCCGAGATCAGCGTTAAGCATGCTGAATGCAGGCCGGCAGGGCGAGACCCTCTAAGGGTGTTGTACACACCAGTTCGATTAAGGCCGCAGACTTGGTGCCTATTATTTCACCTCGATTGGCAAAGGTTGCAGCTATGCTACTGTGTTGTTGTGCTACTGTTCAGTTATGATATTGTGTTGTTATTGTATTACTGTGCTATTGTGTTACTGAACTGCCGTGCTACTGTATTATTAGACTGTTATGCCATTGTGCTCACTACTACAAAATTGACATGGGACGATGGTTTTAAACCGTCGTATGGACTCTCATAAGTCGGTTCTAATACCGTCTTCCCATGCAATGTCATGCCATGTAAAGCATAAAACGACAGTTGAAATAAAAGTGTCATCTCCTGTCATACATGAGATGATGAGTCCTATACAAACGTTGTCTCTTGTGGTACATGAGACGGCAATTTTTGTGCAAGCGTCATCTACTTTAATAAATGAGACGACAGTTCCTACTAAAGCGTCATCTTCCTGCAGTACATGAGATGACAATTTATGTGCAAGCATCGTCCCCTACAATACATAAGATGACAAGTTCATGGAGACCGACGTCCCATATAGAATATGGGAATTTTTTCATTTCTCTATTTTCAACCACTATATTCATTCATAATTTCCTGTGTAATTACAACATAGTTTAGACATAATCAATAGGCAGACAAAATCAATAGAACCTTTTATCATACTAATCCATTAATCATAAAAAAATTAACTACATTTGGGAGAACCTTTTCAAACACATATAATACAAATTTCCAAATCGGGGTTGAAGATTAGTAATAGCATTTGTTTGTTAGCCACTTATCTTACAGTACAAGTAGGCCACATGCTTCTGAACATCCACTTAATGAAATAAACCAGTTATATTTATGTACATGAACTGTTGTCCATGATATGAAACATTTCAGACTAAAATTACATACACAAACCAGGGAAAAAGGAATAGAAGGATACAGAAGTACTGAGTCAGAAGATTCTTCTGTACAGGCAAATCTAGCTTTTTCTTTACGCTTCCAAGATCAAAATTCTTGAGTTTGAAAGTTGTGTTGGCACTAGCAGTCCCCTGTTGGTGAAAGAAAACATAAATGCCACCAGTAAAGATAGAGGACTTTAAGAAGAAAGTGAAAAAGTCAGCCAAACTGTTATGGCATATAAACATAGGAATTAGGAAACTAAAATGACTTATTATTAGTAAAATCTCTTTCTGTTACTAGGCTATTTAACATAGGAGAAATTGATATGGTTGCAGTTGCCAGTTAAATGATTAAGAACAAGAAAACGTGTAAATCAATAAGAAATAGCATTCAATTGTGGAGGACGCACTTCTAGATAATGGTAAACTTGAAGCTCTTCAACCCCCAAGAAGTAATAAAAGTAAATGCAGAACAATTACCTGAAATGGCATTTTGGTGAATGGATCAAGATCACCTTCAGCTATACCTTTAGCTATATCTTGAGGTATCATTGTAAACATAGTTAAGGGATCTCAAGTATTTCACAATTATTAAATAGAAGCAGAAATTTTAACTTGAGAAAAACTATATTTAAAAAAGATATGGCCCTAAGAAATCCCCATCATCCTCAATATTCTCATAAATGTCAGACAAATGAACTATTTTTTCAGTAATTGTATCGTAAACACGTTGATGCTGAAAGGTCAGTAGTGCTTTCTTGAATGATTCTTCATAAAGAGGTGGAACCGAAGAAATGCTGTATCTTAGGTGCTTTATCACCTGAAATGGACCAATCATTAGCTAGCTATAACATTTATTCAAAGGAGTTAAAGAAAAAGTAATTAAGCACGTGCAAAGGGCAAAAGAACAATATTCTCAGCCTATTTAGTTTTAAGGGATACAAATGTCAAGGTCGTGAATGATAAGACTTCACCTGGTCGTAAGTTGTAAATCGTTTTATAAGTGCATGAGCCCTTTTCAGTCCCATTCCTGGTAATGACTGCAGATAGTCACAGCCACTCAAAATGCACATTTCAAGAATCATTTGCTTTGTAAATCCAACAAAACTCAAATCCTTGTTCTGTTGTAGCATGGAATGCTGAAACTGAACAACTTGCCCAAATTTGTCCATTTTAAAAATAAACTGGATATAAATGTAAGAAAATTTCCTTCACTTCATTTGACTTGTAGGAAGAAAGGCAGTGCTGCCAATACACAATGCCATTGTTAACAAATATATATATGGAAAACATCTACCATCCATAACATTTTTATTTTTTGGGGAAAAAATGCTAGCAGCATCTATGTCGTACTATATCTTAAGGTTGCCAAATATTTCAGATTGTATTCAAATCAAAGTTAAGCAGTACAGATGTCGCCATAATTGCTTCTAATTTAAGAGTGTTTACCATCTCTAATAGTAATCTAGATTTAGTAATATGTACAAGTGAAATTGATCAAGCAAAAGCAACAGTCGAGAACTCAGTTTAGCAAAAGAAATATTCACATGCAAGTTAGTATCAGCTACAGTTATCACATTATCAATAATGGACAGATTTGGACAAGAATTATAAAAATCAACAGCCAAGTATAAACAATAAATCAAAGTGGATTATCATACACATATTATTCATAAAAACATATATAGCAAGATAAACACCATGAAAAGTTTTTCTTTTACAAAGAATGGAAAGCCAGAACCTAGCCTCAGTCTGTCTATCAGTTCAGCAATTCACAACTCACAAAGTAAAGCACTACCCTTGCTTAAGCATTATGCATTCTGTGCGCATACATCACTAAAAAATATCGTGTTATTTGCTCGTAAAAGTAGAATAGCCTCCTTAAGATATTGTATACTTACCTAATGAAAGGTAGAACAGGATCAGCAGAGCGTGTTCCAGAAGGCAGCCTATCAGCTGAATTTGAAAGTGCACTAGCAAGACCATTTTTCCCTACAGGTGTAATTAAAGGATAATATGACCTAAGCAGCCGTGCAGCTGCACTCCAGGCAGCAAGAGGATCTCCAGCACGGACAGCAGATAGCAGAATCTCTCTCAATACAACCATTTGCAGGGTGCTCCATTGAGACTCAAAAAGAGAGATTACGGCCTGGTGCAACATTTTTGTGCTATCAGCATGACCTGATCCAGCTGTAACGTCCTGCATTTTCGGGTACCTTTAAACGACTCGGGTCGGGATTTTTCCCCCGGGTTAAGAATATTATTTTAAATAATATTATATTTTGTTTGTAAGTAGTCCATGAGTTATTGCTAGCCAAAATATGAATTTTGTGATTTTAAAAGTCAAGATAAGACTTTCGGTCCTGGACCGACACAAAAACCCTGATCGGGTAAAAATCTCGGAAAATAAAACGAAAAAAATCATGGCAATTATATTTTGGGCATAAAATACATTCATAAAAGTTAAAGTTTGGTCAAAAATAATAAACCTAAAAGAAAATGGAAATTTTAAGGCATTTTGTGTTAAATGCCTAATTTTGCCGAAATGGGGAATTTTATTCCATGAATGGACCTTAGGTTAAATTTTATTATGTGATTAATTAAATTAAATGTGAGAGACATTTAATTTAATTAATTAATGTTAAGTTTGGTGATTAAAACTTAATAAGAGTGAAAAAAATGTGTCAAAAGCCAATTTGGACTTTTCTTCTTACGAAACCTTTATTAAAAAAAAAAAAAAATGAAATGATCATATATGGCAAAGGGTGGTCGGCCATGTGGTGTTTTAGAGTGGTGTGAACCCAAATTTTATAAAATTTAAATGCCATTTAATTAAGAGGTCAAGTGGGCAAGTGGGTAGAAAAGCACTCAAGTACCTTGTGATATTTTGAAGGGTATTGTGAGCAATTCCCACACTAAGAACCGATCACTCTCCATCTCTCATTCACTATCATCTTTTTTGAAGACCTCTCAAAGTGTTCTCTCCATTTTTCAAGCCCAAGAACACCAAGGAAACTAAGTATTTTCCCTAAGGTAAACTTTCACTAATCTAGGCTTTTGTAAAGTTTTAAGCATAGAGTTTCAAATAGCTAATTGACTATGTTGTTGGGGGAAGTTTGTTAGGGTTTTTGAAAGGTTTTGAAGGAGTGAAAGCTTATAGGAAGGTCCAAACCTTAAGCAAGAACACCAAAGAGGTAAAAAGTTTACTTTTGATGATTTTGTTGTAGGGTTTTTAGTTTTAAGCATTATTTTGTATATCTAATGCTTAGAGTTTCTTGTTGATGATGTAATAAGGTTATGGTAGTTGTTTAATAATTTTCATGATGCATGTGTATTGATTTTTGAAAATGGGAACCAAAACCCCCAAGGGTTTTGTAGGATACCCTAAAACAAAACATGTTTTGAGCTGTGACTTCCAAGGGGTCAAGCAGCCACTGTATATTGGTTTTGTAAAATTTAATTGTACTGTGATGTTGTTGAGATTGAGTACATAAAATTGAGCTTTTAAAACACAAAAAAATGTTTAGAAATGAGTAAGTTATGCTATTTCAAAGTCTAGGTAAAAAACTGTTTTTTCGTATTCTTATTTTCGGAACCAAGTTTGGACAGCCACTGTATAGGGCAAATGAACCCAGTTTTTTCTAAAATTTTGTGGACATATTTCTGGAATAACCTATTAGTCTACTGTAAAATTTGGTAAGAAAATATTAAACGGTTTGAAAGTTATTAACTGTCAAAGTTTGGAAAAAATATGGACTTGAAAATAAGGTCATTTTTACCTCATTGTTGGAAAATGATTTCACCAATCAAAAATGCTCATTTTGACCTAAGATTTTTTAAAGACCTAAATGGCATAACAAAAATGGAATTGAGAAATTTTGGTAACAATTGGGTAAGTAAATTTCAAGTTATGAACTAACGAAGTATGTAGTTAAAAATGTGAAAAATAGGTTTTTCACACTTAGTGTAAAAATGAGATTTTGGAACATAAGGTAAAAAGTAAAATTTTGTTTATTTCAAGATATAAATTGGTAAGTCTTGAAATCATATTTTCACTAAAATTACCCCTTTAAGTTTAAATGAATTATTTTTCTAGTAAGTAAAATTGATTAATTGCTTTTGGAAAATTAATTAGTCAAGATGAGAAATTTATAACGGTTTTCCTAATTAAGACAAATTAGGCAATTTTCTTAAATCGGTTTTTAGATATTAAAACCTTAAGAAAACTAAAAGGAAAATTTAAAGAGTTTATTTTCTTTAAAAATAATTAAGGAATTTATTTGTATTTTCTGGATATAATACCGGCTAAAATCTTACATATTTTAACCGACTAGTCGAAAGTGCGGGTTAATAGCGATACCTTGAAAGAATAAGATTTTTAGTGGGTTGTGGGGAAATACCATTGTGATACCCGAGCCTAGGTATCGAGACCTTAGGATAGGTCTCCCCGAGACTTAGGGTTTAGTATCGAATATTTTGTATGACTTTCCTTAATAGGTTTAAAACCAAATAAGGATTATAAATCCTTACAAATGACTTTTATTAAAATGACCAAACTACCCAAAATAATAATAATGAATTATTAGTGCCATAATTAATCCGAGTATACTGTATGGATAACTACAGTATTGGCTAAGCGTAACTGGACTGAACGTTGGAGGGTGAAAACCTGCTGAGGGCTAAGGACTCCAAGTAAGTCAACTTATATTGTATGGCTGCAACATGAAATGATTATTGTCTGGTATGTTAGTATAGGGATACATGCATATATATAGGCTGTCATAGAAAGTTGCTTAGAGACGTTAGTCTAGTGAGTGCTGATTTAGAAAATATGAACGGTAGAAGTTCATCATATCCTAGACGGTTGATCCCCGTCACACTGCTTGATTTTATTTATGTCCGGTTCATTACCGCGACGAGTGGCCATGAGATGAGGATAATCTGGTTAAACCTAGGGGCGCCAAGATAAATGGGACCTAGGGGCCCTCATGCTTACTTAATCATTGGACGGTTAGAATCCGAGCAAGTGCTCTGATAAGTTATTCCCGGATAGCAGCCGTGAATATTGGCCATTCCGTGAGAGTGCCTAGAGATACTAGGGGTTGCCAAGATTGAGTGAGGTTGAACACCCTAGGGGCAGCTGCTCACCAGCACCACTGATTAACATAGAAGTCTCCGTAAAACCGTGTAAATTGGATTACACTCTTGAATAAGTAGCGATGCCCCAGGTAACACGATAGTTACCCTTGATGAGAATATTTATTGGCTAGATCTTAGTGTGGGGACTCGGTTCTCTTTTACAGATTAGCAATTATGTTGGAGGGCGCGTTACGCATGAATTGTTGGAAATTGTCGAGCGTTGGTCTCGAATTATGTTGTGATATAATATATCTGCTTGCTCTGGGATTTTCTGAGTGCAGGGATATATTTGTTGATAAGATATAGTTGTGATATAATATATCTGCTTGCTCTGGGATTTTCTGAGTGCAGGGATATAATTGTTGGTAAGATATAGTTGTGATATAATATATCTGCTTGTTCTGGGATTTTCTGAGTGCAGGATTTTTATCTAGTTACGAATTAATTTATCATTGGTTATCAGGCATGACCATAAGTTTGCCAGGATGCTTTAGCGCTCTTGAAATTGATTGTGTAGGGTCCGGATGGGTCCGGAACCCTAATTCTCTACATGCTTTGTTTGAAAGTTGATCTTACTAAGCGTTTTCGCTTACCTAGTTGTTTCATGTTGTAGGTAAGAGCAAAGGCAAGGCAGAGCAGTGAGCGTTGGAGTCTTCCTTGCAAATGTACATGTGGACCGACATTTTGGGAAGCCTTTTTATTTTTGGAAATGTTGTGTAATTTTCCTAAACTAGGCTCACTCTAATCTTTGTAAAACATGTTTGTAACTAAATGTTAAGTATGGCCATACGACTTTTTAAAAAGTTTTTTTTTATACGGGTTTTTGAGACATTTTGTTAAATGAAAACATTAATATTTTCGCATTATCGAGTCTTGAAAATCCGGGTCGTTACACCAGCCTCCTTCAGTAAAGTTTCCAAGTAAGATAAAGGCAAATAAACTTGTTAACAACATATTTACAAGATATGTTCCACAAAATAAGAGGATCTGGTCAGTGAAAATTTAAAAAAAAATGTCTAATAAATGACAGATAGTGGTAAAGAACGAGCTCTAAAATAGCTATAAGAAACATAAGAGTCCACCGACAATCAAAGTAGACAAAGTGAAACCCAACTCCTCGTGTCAAATGAATGATATGAGCCAAGAATGCTGCTTAATACACGTAAAGACATGAGATCCCCAAAAATTAAAAACCATCTCCCAGATAATATTTATATACTCACTTTTACAACAGAAGATCTAGAAACAGATGCTGTACTCTGAACACGATATGCTTTTGTTGTCAATGCCAAAACATTCATAGCACTAATAGCAGCCAACTTATTTTCTTGTTGCAAATATAACTGAGCTACCTGCCTTGAAAAGAACGTCGCCTTATGCTCATAACCAAGAGTACCATATAATCGAGCTAATTCAACATATAATATCAGCCTATCACTAGCATCAATCAAAGATTTAGCACCATCTGCAGCAGTGGTCAAAAGTTCAATAACTTCCTTAGCCAGCTCTCTTCTGCAAAAACATAATAAAATAATAAAAATACATAAAATGATAAATAACAAAATAATCTCAAACAACGATAATAATAAATATTCCTAAAAGTAAATACAGGCAAATATGTGAAATCTTTAAAACAATATTTAAGCTAATAAACATTAGTCAGGCTGAACATTGATTATATCATAATGGGTCATTGCACCAAACCCCTGCAACCCTTAGTCAGCTCAAAAAAAAGTACCCAACAATCCTTGGTAGGATCTCAAGCAAAATACTGGGTACTTTAACTTAGTTCATAATGTCTGCTAATAATGAATGTTAAAACAGATGAAACACATCAAAAATTGACCAAATTGAAAGGGAAAAAAACTGCAGCCATAACAGTATCAGATGGGAAAAAATAAATACTAATTATTTTTCTAAAAGAAACTTCTTTGTATTAATATCGTGAGAAGATGACCTCAAAGTGTCTGAATACAATTATGAGAAAAATAATGTAAAGCAAAACAAAACAATAAGACAAAACTGCTTAGTGCAGAAAACTTCCCCAATAAGACTAATGATCCATATTGAAATATTTTCTGATGTATTTTGGGTGTGAATCTCTTCCCTCTACATATAAGACTTAAAAGATGTCATTTGTGTGTGTTTCTAATAAAAATAAAAATAGAAAATAGAAAAGAAAGAACGAAGCATAATAAGATTTTGTGTTTTTTTTTACATATATAAGATAAGAAACACAGTTTACCTAAAGACTATTAAAGAAAATTCCCAATTTGGTTCATTTGTTCGACAAACATGCATTATTTTTATTATTACTATAACCTTGAAACAAAACCTAAACTTGTATTAAGATAGTGAAAATTGTGAAATAATACAAGCAATAGAAGATAAAAATACCCCCACTGAAAACAGAAACAATTAAAGAAAAGAAAACAATTACATAAAATGTTGTCATTCTCCTCTAAATAAATCAGAGTGAATAAAGAGAAAAATACACATTATAAATTTAACATAAAACAGAAATAGTTTATGACAACATTTACCTGCAAAGAAACCTTGCTAATTTCAAAGTAGCCTCAAGTTCAAAGGTTATGGGTGAGACTCTGCACAGAACATAATGCAGAACTATAAGAGCTTCTGAATTAATGTAATGAATGTGAAATCATAATCATAATATATATTTCATTGCGACAAAAAAAATAATCATTTATTAAACACACACAGAGTAGCCTCAAGTTCAAAGGTTATGGGTGAGACTCTGCACAGAACATAATACAGAACTATAAGAGCTTCTGAATTAATGCAATGAATGTGAAATCATAATCATTTATTAAACACACGCAGAGTAGCCTCAAGTTCAAAGGTTATGGGTGAGACTCTGCACAGAACATAATACAGAACTATAAGAGCTTCTGATTTAATGTAATAACAAACACACAAAATAAATCAGGGATGTAGAGAAATGAAAGAAACCATAAGTACACTTGGGACATAACTCATTTAAAATTATGACAAGAGAATTTGTATCAAACTAGTTTCTATCAAAGATGGGTTTTTTTATCATATCAATCTACAACATTCAGCCAACAATTTGTATTATCAGGGATGAGAGAAACGAACCTGAGATAGTGGGCGTGAGGCAGAGAAGCTGTTAATGAAACAAAAGGCCAAGTTCAGGAATTCACGGTGATAAAATGGTCACTATGTGAAGGGACTCACTGAGTCAGAGTACTACTACATTATATTTATTTTTGAAGGAAAAAAAGAAAAGAAAAAAAGCTTTTCAAAGGCTGCCATGAAAAGTAAAAACTTACAGAACAGTCCCAAGAACAGCAAGGGGGCCAGAATATGGTGCCAGAACCTTCCAAGTAAAGGACAGAGAAAGCAGCATCATAGAGGCAGCCTAAACAAGTCAGCAAGAGCGTTATCAGTTTTAATAATACCATAAACTGAGAAAGTTTCACATTGAAAGACTCGAAAACAGAACATCCCACACGCTACTTGAAAGGTTTCAGAGATATCACACTTCTGTCAAAATATATTTTATGTATTTGGGAACACAGCAACAGGTGAAAGTAGTACCATCAATATATGTCTAATTCAAGCACTACCTTATTGGATAGGTACAAACTTTGCTCTTGATTACTACATAAATTCATTAGTAGTTGATTGGTAGTAAAATAGAATTTTCTTCTCTTTATAATCTATGTAGATTCAGTGTCCAAGTTCACAAGCTACATGATTAGACTCTTGTCAGTGCACTAGTCTAATATTGGATCAAGAGAGCAAGACTAAGCAATCCCAAGTACAGATTTGATTAGTTCTAGAAGCTTCCTCTCCCTAAACAAGAAAATTGTCTACTTTCTGTTTGAGTCTCCTTGCAATCTTAGTTCTTAAATACAGATTCATCCCTAATGTAACTAACCTAGCAACAACTTAAAAAAATCCTACAATTAAATTCTTAACAGAAAAACAGAGCTTTAACAACCCTTTAACATATACAAAGCTTATCACTATATTCTTGAATATAGTGGAATACAAGAAAACATAATTTTTTTACATCAGTTGATGAAAGTATAAATACGTATATCTATATACAAATAAATGTTCATGGGGAAAAACACAGTACCATTCCACCAAAGCTTGTGATTAGAAGACTCTTTCTTCCTTGTCTATCCATTAAGGATGATGCAACAGTTGTGCTTGAAAGAGAATTAGTGGGAAGTCTTTATGGCATGATGCAAAGTGAAACCAAAATTTAGAAAACCAAGTACAAAAGACACAGAAACTAACCAAAGACATTGCGGCTCCAACAAGAGCACTTGCTACAACATCAGAGGCAATCCCCGCACTACGGAATATAGAAGTTGAATAGTATACAACAGCATTGATCCCAGCCAACTGTTGAAACAAGAAGAGTGCTGCACCAACGCTAACAACTGCAACAAGAAATAGTTGTCATGGAAAAAGAAAGAAAGGAAAAAGATTAACAATATTAATTCTCAGCCTAGTCTAGTTTACCCCAGGGTGGCCTGGTTCTTGCGTCGGCGGGGGGGGTCGCCTGGTTCTTGCGTCGGCGGGGGGGGGGGGGGTCGCCTGGTTCTTGCCGAGGCTGAGTGTGAAAGAGAGCAGCTCGACGTTATGGAGAGAGACGAGATCTGAGTTCTTGCAGAGGCTGAGTGAGAGAACGAATCGAGAGGGCTGAGTGTGAGAGAGAATAGATCGAGTGGGTGAGCTGGTGAGCGTGAGAGAAAAATGATTGAGGCTATTTTGAGTGAGTTTCAGAGAAGCCAACTGGTAGAATTAAAAGATTAGGGATTTTTCTTGTTTTGTTAAATTTCATTTGGGGCTATTTTTGTAACGACCCAAATTCGCTAATAAGGCTTAAGGGCCTTGATTAGCGTGCCAGGAGGGCATGATGGGATTTATGTGTGATTTTAATTATTTAAATGCATGGTTATGATTTAAAGCATGTTATATGACTATTTGTTTATCTGAGATGCATGACTATGTAAGTTAGTGTGCATGTAGGCCCGGATCGTGTTAGAAGGGCATAATTGTAATTTTGGCCATGATTGGGCGTAACTGTATTGATATGTGTTGATTGTTGAGGCCACAGTGGTATGTGGATGTATCTGTGCTTTGTGACTCGAGGCGATCCCAGTGAGCAGGCTAGCGGAAAATGTTGACAGGAATTTATACCCAGCTCGGGGCGAGCCTGGGGGTATGAACAGGAATTTAGAGAATAGATTGAGATTTATTTTGATGATGGGGAATATTTATTTGGTGGTTAATCGAGTGTTGGAAAGCAACGGGAAAATATTAGGGACACTTGAGGATTAGCGGGAATTGGATAAAATGACTAAAACGGCCCTATTTGGACAAATGGATTGAGAATTAATAGGAAGGGCATTTTGGTCATTTGGCTTTTAGAAATTGATTTATGAGGCTTTACACTTAGTGGGATTTATAGAGAGTGTTGGCTGTAGAGAGAAAGAAAGAAAAGAAAGAAAAGAAGGAAAAAGGAAAGAAAGAGAGAGAGAAAACAGGGGGGGTTTTCTCAAGGAACGGTTTGTGCGTTCTTGCACCGTTCCTCTCCGTTTTTCTTGGGGAAAAGCTCGGTGGAGAGCTAGGATAGGCTGGGCATCAAGAATCTTAAGGTTATACTTGAAGATTTGGCAAGGATTAGCAAGAACACATCAATGTTTGAGGTAAGTTTTAGAGATTTTCGGTTTTAAGGGTTTTGATGGGAATCTCAGGGGATTTCTGGGCAAGCTTTGGGGGAGAGCAAGCTAAGGAGGCCTAGGGTTGATTCAAGGTTGAAATTTGCAGCAATGGTATGATTTCTAAGACTTTATCTTTGTGGTTTGCATGAATTTCTGGTTTAGGGTTGTTCATGGTAGATTTTGAGATTTGGGATAAATGATCTTGGGATTTGAGGATTTGGGATGCTTGGGATGAATGGAGAGTGTTCATAAGCTTGATTTTGAGTTTGGTAAAGATTTGGGGAAGTTTGGTTTGAGATTGGGTGAAAGAAATCGCAGAAATGCGATTTTGGGTTTTCTGGGCTGCAACTAGCGCTACAGCGCTAGTCAGTGGGCGCTGTAGCGCTAGTCCCTGTTTCTGGAGGGGTGTTCTGCTTGTAGCGCTACAGCGCCCTCTTTAGAGCGCTGTAGCGCTGCACTGTTCACAGAGGGGAATTTTTGAGTTTTGATGAGGGATTTTGACCTAGGGTTCGGGGCTTGTTTCCGCCACCTTGTTTTGGGGATTTGGGACTTCCCGGGGGCTCGGGATTGGTCCCGAGGCTAGGTATTCGGACTTGGGGTTCGGTGTTGACTTTGACCTATGTTTGTGCCTAGGTGTGCGCTAAGGCTCGAGTGGGATCGTGCTCAAGGAGTCAGGTGATTTTAACTATCGCATTGTCAGGTAAGAAAACTATAACACCCGAGGTTAGGGCATGGCCCCAGATTGTATTATGTGCAAATGTTTAAACCTTAAATGAATCATGATGTGTGTGAATGATTATTTCGAATGTACTATATGTGTGATTATGATGAAATGAGCGGCAAGGGCCGAGTACGGCGTAAGCCGGGGCGGCCGTGGGCCGAGTACGGCGTAAGCCGGGGCGGCCGTGGGCCGAAAGTAACACCTAGCACATGGGATGCTATAGTCAGGGCGGGGCCCGGTGGATACATGTGTTATGCTATATTCAGGGTGGGACCCAAGGGATACATGAGTTATCCTCGCAGTGAGAACCGATACCCCAGGCTTCGGTAAGGCTCTGGGGCGGCTTGGCCGTGTTTGCTTAGTCTAATGATTGACTTGTTTATTTGTGGATTATCTGATATGATTAACCATATATATTTGCATATGTTATGTTCTGCATGAGTTTTCTTGCTGGGCTTCGGCTCACGGGTGCTCTGTGTTGCAGGTAAGGGCAATGACTGAATCAACCAACCATGAGTACGGAGAGCGTGAAGCGGCGCGTACATGTTTGGCCTGCCCGACTGCTTTGGTTGGGGGTTTATTTGAAAATGGCTGTAATAATCTACGATTTTATGATTTATCAACTGTAAACTTATTTCAAGATGTAAATAGTTTTCAAACCTTATTTTGGGATCCCAAATGTTTAATAATAGAAGTTTTAATGAAATGACGCATTTTCAAAGATTACAGCCTTAACTTTTAATTAGTCACACTTTTGTTTCAAAACCTCGGTTAGCGAGTCCATTGCACACTGTTTTGTCTTAAAAAACTCACTTAGTAACGGCTCTAAGGAAGTAGGGCGTTACAATTTTTGACGATTGAGGGTTTGAGTGAGTCTCTTATTATTTTGTTTTATTAATTTCGTGTATATGACTCATTATTTTTAAAAAAATTTATATCACATATTAAACATGCAAACATTTTTTTTTTAAGGAATAATCTTTATTTTACAAGTGGATTAATTTTTTTTTTATATAATTTTTTTTTAGTTTAAAAAA
The DNA here is from genome assembly GCF_963169125.1 of Humulus lupulus. Taxonomy (NCBI): domain Eukaryota; kingdom Viridiplantae; phylum Streptophyta; class Magnoliopsida; order Rosales; family Cannabaceae; genus Humulus; species Humulus lupulus. Next base: position 159,075,119 of record NC_084802.1, on the reverse strand, counting down.
AATAAGAAACATATGCATGAGTAATATATCTTAATATTAGACATATGCATGATTTTATTTGATTTAAGTTTTAAGTATTATTAATATAATATAATTAATTAAAAGTATAATATTATATATAAAAATTTAACAACTAATTAAAGTATTAATAGATATGTCTAGACAATATTTTTTATAAATATTAAAATATATATGTGATCCAATAATATTAAATATATTAATACCCTTTTAAAAAAAGGCTTATTAGGATTTTTTTTCCGGACTATTACGACTACCAAATCGTGTCTCCTGAATTTTTTGGCCTGTTAAAAATTCCCCATGAACTATTCATGTTATTGAAATGAGGGACTTCCGTCCAATTTTGCTAACAGAATAGTGATATGGCGACACTAGAGTGCTGATGTAGATTGCTACTTGTATAATTTAAAAAATAGATAGGTTTTTACCCCCAAACTATTACAGTTACCAAATTATGCCCATCGAATTCAAAAATTTAAAATTAAAAGGATATTTTGAATATTTGATTTAAGTTTTAAGTATTATTAATATAATATAATTAATTAAAAGTATAATATTATATATAAAAATTTAACAACTAATTAAAGTATTAATAGATATGTCTAGACAATATATTTTTTTATAAATATTAAAATATATATGTGATCCAATAATATTAATATATATTAATACCCTTTTAAAAAAAAGCTTATTAGGATTTTTTTTCGGACTATTACAACTACCAAATCGTGCCTCCTGAATTTTTTGGCCTGTTAAAAATTCCTCCTCAACTATTCATGTTATTGAAATGAGGGACTTCCGTCCAATTTTGCTAACAGAATAGTGATATGGCGACACTGGAGTGCTGATGTAGATTGCTACTTGTATAATTTAAAAAATAGATAGACTTTTACCCCCCAAACTATTATAGTTACCAAATTATGCCCATCGAATTCAAAAATTTAAAATTAAAAGGATATTTTGAATATTTGATTTAAGTTTTAAGTATTATTAATATAATATAATTAATTAAAAGTATAATATTATATATAAAAATTTAACAACTAATTAAAGTATTAATAGATATGTCTAGACAATATTTTTTTATAAATATTAAAATATATATGTGATCCAATAATATTAAATATATTAATACCCTTTTAAAAAAAGGCTTATTAGGATTTTTTTCTGGACTATTACGACTACCAAATCGTGCCTCCTGAATTTTTTGGCCTGTTAAAAATTCCCCCTAAACTATTCATGTTATTGAAATGAGGGACTTCCGTCCAATTTTGCTAACAGAATAGTGATATGGCGACACTGGAGTGCTGATGTAGATTGCTACTTGTGGACGCCCAAATTCCACCAAGGCAAAATATGAAGGTTAGGTGAGGTCCTCGGGCCACCACCATCTCAGGAAGTCATCACGCTGTCACGCCACGAATCTAGACCCATGCCGTATGGGATCATTGCCATATAGCCCCCATTTGCGAGACATAGATGCGAAGCCGCCCTGGCCTCGTTCAGACGTCCAGCATGACGCCGTGGGCATCGCTCGGCCACCGTGCGCGACGCCCCAGGCCTCGCTCAGCCACCGCGCGCAACGCCCCCCGGCCTCGCTCGGCCACCGCGCGCGACGCCCCCCGGCCTCGCTCGGCCACCGCGCGCGACGCCCCTCGGCCACCGCGCGCGACGCCCCCTGGTCTCGCTCGGCCACCATGCGTGACGCCCCTTGTCATGGCCTAGCTGGAAAGCCCGTGCCACCATCTTGCACCAGCTGCCTCGCGTCCAAGGGCCTCGCCATAGGCCGAAGTGGCCTCGCCTCATAGGCCGAAGTGGCCTCGCCTCCTAGGCTGAGTGGCCTCGCCTCTTAGGCCGAAGTGACCAAGTGGCCTCGCCTCCTAGGCCGAGTGGCCTCACCTCCTAGGCCGAGTGGCCTCGCCTCATAGGCCGAAGTGGCCTCGCCATAGGCCCGAGTGGCCTCGCCGTGGTAGCCCCGTCATCGGGTCTTGGTGCCCATGTCCTCATGGGGGCCACATCCACAACACACTCGACCTCGTGGACAGCCAAAGAGCCGCGCCATCAATAGGTCTTCCAAGGGGGCCTCGCGAAGGAACGTGAGCCATGCCACCTGGTGGCCACGTGAGCGGAGCCATACACCAAGGGTCCCATTCCTTACCTCTTGAGACCCTTATGCTTAGAGACTCCAGTACGAGTCAATTGGGACATACTTGTACGATCTAATGCTGAGTACGGACGCCCGTACCAGTGGGACTGCTGGGATAAGAGTCATGGTCCGTACGTCTATGGCCAAAGGTCAGAGCTGACACCACTACCTCCTGCGCCACTATGCCTGCCACCACTCATCAGACATGGGTACAGACAAGTAGTGGAGGCATTCTCTTGACACCTGCTCTTGTACTGGATGTACGACCACAACCTCTGAAGCCACTCCCCTGACACAGTACTTATGTACCCCTTGGTCTCCTGGACCACTATGTACCTAAGGCCATTAGAGCCTACTATAAAATGAACTCTAATACCACCTGAAAGGAGGTTGGAAATTTTACTGTAGCAAAGGCTTGAGTGTGAATGAAAGACTGAATTCTCCATTATTGTTCTATCATTGTTCTTGAGTGATTGTTTAAGTTTCTACAGCTTTTCCATTAGAGATCTTGATTTGATAATTTTTCCAACTCAACTTAGTTGACGAGTTTTCACCGTCAACACTACTTGTATAATTTAAAAAATAGATAGGCTTTTACCCCCCAAACTATTACAGTTACCAAATTATGCCCATCGAATTCTAAAATTTAAAATTAAAACAACATTTTGAATATTTAAAAGAAAATATTAAAAACATTAAACTAAAAAATCATTTTTTAAAAATTAAATCATACAAAATAAAAACTAAGCAATATAGGCGACACCAAAGTTGAATGTCGCAAGGGACCCGCATGAGCCCAGTCTGTCGACGATGCCACTACCCTCATTCTGACGCATGCCCAACACCCAAGCCAATTTTTTGTCACCATTAATTTTTTTTTTTAATTTTAATGATTTTTTCATTTTTTTTAATATTCAAAAGATTATTTAATTGTAAATATTTAAAAATCAGGGGGCACAATTTAGTAATGGTAATAGCTCGAGGGCAAGAATACTATTTATTATTTATATTTTAAATGAAGCATTGACGTGGCAATACCACATCGGCCACCAAACTACCACATCACCATTCCATTAGCAAAATTGAAAGTAAGTCCCACATTTCAGTAACGTGAATAATTAAGGGGGAATTTTTAACCAGTTCAAAAATTTGGGGGGCACGATTTGGATCGGTAATAGTTCGGGGGAAAAAATCTCATTAAGCCTTAAATAATAATAATAATAAGACGACGCACATAAGACAACAATCTAAGTAGAACTGTCTAATTGTGTTAAAAATAAACACGTGACGACATTCTTCTAAGAACTGTTGTCTAATGTAAGTTTTGTTGTGCATGGCATGACGGTTCTAGAGAGTCAGTCGTCATATGTTTATTTTTAACATAAGAAGACAGGTCTACTAAAATCGTCGTCTCATGTGTGTCATCTAAGTACAGTTTTGTAGTAGTGGCTATTGTCTGGTTATGCTCCTATGTTGTTGTGCATTCCATTAGGGATTGGTAACTCTTTGTTGTTTTGATTAAGTATGTATTTGCTGAAATATATTATTGTATATCTACTTGAAGTTCTCTTGCTGGGCATCGACTCATGGGTGCGTTGTGGGGCAGGTAAGGACAATGATAATGGTAGAACAACCATAAGTTGGAGGGCATGGAGCGATGTGTACATGTTTGGCCTACCTGGCCGCCATGGCTGGGGTTGTTTTTAGGAACACGTGGTAAACATTCGATTTTGTTGCTTAGGTCGACTGTACCATACATTTGTATTGTAAATGTATTTCATAACAGTATTTTTGGATCCTAATGTAACATTTTTACGAATTTTAACGAATGACCAACTCTTTATATTTAATGTTCGTTAAATGAGTCTTTATTTTGATTTAATCACAATTTTTAACCTAAAATCTCGATTAGCGAGCTAATGACAAATTTATAAATCACTGGGTAATGGCTCTAAGGTAGTAGGGCATTACAACAAGCATGTCATCGACATACACTTCCCTGTTCTTCTCGATCTATTTGACGAACATTTTATTCACCATCCTTTGGTACATTGAACCAACATTCTTTAGCCCGAATCGCTTGACCTTGTAGCAGTATGCATTATGTTCGTTCATGAAGCTGGTGTGTTCTTGGTCCTCAGGGTTCATCGCAATCTGGTTATATCCAGAATACGCGTCCATGAAGGACATGACCTCGTGTCCGCCCGTGGCGTCAACCAGTTGATCTATTCTCGGTAGTGTGAAACAGTCTTTAGGACAGGCCTTGTTGAGGTCTGAGAAATTGATGCAGGTCCTCCACTTTCCATTGGGCTTTGGGAACAAAACAGGGTTTGCTATCCAAGTCGAATATTTAGCCTTCCTAATGAACCCGCATTTCAATGATCGAGCTACCTCTTCCTCCAGAGCATCTCTTCGCTATTTTCCTAACATCCTACTTTCTGCACTTTCGCAGGCATGTTTTTGTCCATGTTTAATGTATGCATCATCATGCTCGAACTGATTCTCACCATATCATCATGCGATCAAGCAAATACATCAAGGTTTTTCCTTAGAAACTTAACCAATTCCTTCTCTCTTTTGGTTCTAAGATTTTTTCCAACCTTTACTACCCTCGAAGGTACTTGTAGGTCGAGAACAATTTCTTCTAGCTCCTCTAAAGCTTGGGTCAATTTCTTCTGGTTGGGCAACCTCATTTCCAACTTCCTGAGGTTCCTCATTCTCTTCGGTTATTACCATAGTTTGCTGTCGGGTTTTGACTTTCCCTTCATGGCAGTGTTGTAGCATTCCTTGGCAGCGAGCTGTTCTCCCCTCACGGTACATATTCCCAATGATGATGGGAATTTTATGGCCATGTGGTGAACTGAAGTTATAGCTTCAAACACCATCAGCGCAAGTCCCCCCAAGATTGCATTGTAGGCAGCCGAACAGTCAATTACTACAAACTGGAGCATTTTGGCGATTGTTCCCATCTCCTTGCCCAATGTTACTACGAGATCAATTTTTCATATTGTTACGAGCAGTTCTAGTGTGCAGCAGAAATTGTGATTATTGTAGTATTGTATACAACAAAATTTTTGCATATAAAGAACTTTATATGAGGATCCTTTAATATGCAATATGTTAATCAATATAATATGTATATATAAAAATAATACGAAATGAATTACCTCTTGTGTCCTATCAAGAATCCTTGAATCTTTTTGTATATATTTCGATATTCCTATCCCCGCTAGAGTACTCACACCTAGATCTTCCAAGACGTTCTCTACATCTCAAGATGTGGGTGGGCACATAGAGAACAAGAATCAATATTTGTGAATCAAAAGTATTCTCAACACATGAGACTCTTGATTATAGGCTAGAGAGAAAGGTTTATCTTTTGTGTGAAAAAATAATTTCTAATTATTAATTAATGGAATTTCCCATTTTAAATTTAATTAATTTTCATCTTTTTAAGGAAATGATAACAACTTAAATTTCAAAATTCAAAATTTGAATTTCCATTATCATCTCATTATTAATTAAAGAAATATAATAATCAAAACCTATTTTGACCATCCATATTTATTCTTTCACACCTAAATAAAATAATTGATTAAAATCAATTTTGTTTATTTCTACACAATTTTGAAAATGGCAAAAATGCAATAATAAATTGTGCAACTTCAATTATCACATAATTGCATTTTTATCCCGAAGAATAAATATTCTCTCAAATAGCTCATTCATAGTTTGACCATTGTATCAACTATTACCTAGAATAGTGTTGATAGAGCCGCCCCGGGGACCTATGGACCAATAATTCCAAGCTCCAATAAATATAAGATTATTAATCAAAACTCTTTGATTCAATAATCATATTTATTAATCTCATGAATAATCCACTATAAATATGAGACTGCACTCTTGAGAATTAAAGACATATTTATTGAGTACTTTATTGTAACCATAAAGTGTCCATTAATATACTCATTACATACAAATTAATCCTCTATTGATAATTCATAATTAAGTGGGAATAAAATTACCGTTTTACCCTTTTAATTATATCTTGATTCCTAGTGTACCATTGACTTTACTAGTGAATGTTAATTCATAATCTGATTATGAATTTAATGTCTAAAACCTTTTCAGTTCCAAAAGTCAACCCAATAGGGAACCATCATTCAATCTATAAGTAGGTATAGATTCCATATCTGTTAAATAATGTCCCCATCAATATACATCATTGAGTCCCCAAAACAATGATTCTTAGCCTGATCATTCAAACAAACTGTAACGCATGAATCAAAGGATCAAATAACATATATAGGAGTTCATAGTAACTCAAGATTAAGATCAGTTTGTATATGATCATCAGTTGATGTGTTTTATAATACTACGAAATGATATTTAAACAAGTATTACTAGATCACATCTGGTCTAGCTCTACATACTCTCAGCATGCAAAGTACCTCCACTAAAGTGTCCTACTACACTAGCAACCTGGATCTAGGTCACATGTATTCATAATACTAGTGGACCGTACTAGGAATAATTAATCTAAGGATTCCATAACTTTATTTTACAGTGAACTATTTAAGTTCATTATCTCAATCTCGATCCTCTCATACCAATATGAGATTGAGACCACATAGATGAACTTGAGAATTCTTTGATATTTACTTAATATTATTAATGATAGTACGTAAGCTACATATATACAATAATTCAATTCATTTATCTATTTCATTAAAACAATTGTAACTACAATTTCTTTAAGGGCACAATTCCCAACAATCTTTCACTTGTCCTGAAGCATATGAGGCATTTCCCTCAACCCTATGCTTCTTACATGACCCTAAAAAGATTTAATAGATAAAGTCTTTGTGAACGGATCTGCAAGATTATCTTCAGAGGCAATCTTTAAGACAGTAACATATCCTCGGTTGACTATCTCTCAGATCAAGTGATATTTTTTCTCGATGTGCTTTCCCCTCTTGTGACTTTTGGGTTCCTTTGAATTAGCTACTGCCCCACTGTTATCACAGTACAGAACAAGTGGTTGATCCATGCCTGGAACAACTTCCAGATCAATGTAGAACTTCTTGATCCACACACCCTCTTTAGCTGCTTCACAGGTTGCTATGTATTCGGCTTCCTTGGCGGAGTCTGCAATACTGGATAGTTTAATACTTCTCCGAACTACAACACCCCCACCAAGTGTGAAAACTGATCCAGATGTCGACTTTCGTCTATCTTTGTCTGATTGAAAATCAAAATCAGTATATCCAGTGGGGTTCAGGTCTCCACCTGAATACACAAGCATGTAAACTCTAGTATGCTAAGATACTTGATAATATTCTCTACTACTGTCCAATGACTCAATCCAGGATTTGATTGATAACAGCTGACTATCCCTACTGCATAACAGATGTCAAGTCTGGTGCATAACATTGCATACATTAGATTTTGTATTGTAGAGGCATAGGGATACTGTCTCATCTCCTCCTCTTCCTGAGGTGTTTTTGGACATTGTTCTTTAGACAATTTAACTCATGACTGGGTAGGCATAGTTCCTTTCTTGGAGTTTTGCATGCCAAAGCGTTCTAGCACTTTATCAATATAAGTTGCTTGAGACAGTGCCAAAATTTTGTTCTTTCGATCTCTACAGATATGAATCTCAAAACATATTTGGCTTCTCCCAAATCCTTAATTTGGAATTGAACAGTTAATCATTTCTTTACTTTTGATAATGTTTCTATGTCATTCCTAATTAGTAGAATATCATCAACGTAAAGAATGAGGAATACCACAATCTTATCTTTGATTTGTTTGTAAACACAAGTTCCATCAACATTTTGTTCAAAACCAAAGGTTTTGATTATTTCATCAAATCTAAGATTCCAAGATTTCGAAGCTTGTTTAAGTCCATAAATAGACTTACGAAGCTTGCAAACATTTTTCTCCTAACCTTTAACTTTGAACCCTTCTAGTTTAGACATAAATGGTTTCGTCAAGACAGCCATTCAGAAAAGTTGTTTTAACGTCCATTTGTAAAATCTCAAAATCCATGCAAGTAGCTATGAATAAGAGTATGCGGATAGATTTGAGATGGCCACAGGTGAAAAAATTTCTTCATAAGCAACTCCTTCTTTCTGTGTGTAGCCTTTTGCCACTAGCCTTGCTTTGAAAGTCTCTACTTTTTCATCTGCTCCTCTCTTCTTCTTGAATATTCATTTGCAACCAATAGGTTTAACATTTTTAGGTGGATCTTGAAGAGACTAGACAGAATTGGAATACATCGATTCCATTCAAGGTCCATGGCATTTACCCATTTTTCTTTGTCAGAATCTTCCGTTGCATCTCTATATGTCAATGGATCATCTTTGTTTATGTCAGACACAAGCATCTGAACTTCATGTTCATAGCATACTGGTTGTTTACCAACTGTCCCACTACGACAAAGCTCTCTATTGTTCTGAATAGAACTAGCGACATCCTCTGGCCGTTTTTCATTTGTCACTACTGGTGATTGGTCTTGTTTACTTGAGACCATTTCCTCAAGTACGAATTTACTTTGAGGTTTGTGGTTATTTATATAGTCATGCTTCAGAAAAGTAGTATTTGTAGATACAAATGTTTTGTTATCTTTAGGACTATAAAATATACCAACTTTTGTTTCTTTGGAATATCCTACAAACATGCACACTTCAGTGCGTGATTCCAACTTCCTAGTCTTTCGTTTAAGCACATGTGCAGGACAACCCCATATACAGAAATGGCATAAACTAGGTTTAGTACCATTCCATAATTCCAATGGTGTATTCTGAATAAACTTAGAAGGAACAATATTGTGTATCTATAGAGCACATTTTATTGCATAACCTCGGAATGTCAAAGGCAATGATGAGAAACTAATCATCGATCTAATCAGATCCAATAAGATTCTGTTCCACCTTTCTGAAACACCATTTTGTTTTGGAAATCCAGGTGAAGTGAGTTGGGATTGAATTCCATGCTCATGAAAATGGTCCTCAAATTTATAATCTAAGTACTCTCCACCTCGATCTGATCGAAGTAATTTTATTGATTTACCGTTTTTCTTTTCAGCTTGTGCTCGGATTTCTTAAAACTTACCATAGGTTTCAGATTTCCTTTGCATTAAGTATAGGTAACCATATCTTGAATAATTGTCAATGAAAGTGACGAAATATTCAAGGCCTCCTCTAGCTTGGACATTTAGTGGACCACAAACATCTGTATGTACAAGTCGAAGTGGTTTTGTGGCTCTTGAACCTTTAGCAGAGAAAGGTCTCTTGGTCATTTTGCCTTCTAGGCAGGATTCATAGACTGGGAGAGAATCAATATATAGTTCTCTTAAAGGACCATCATTTGTTAGTCTGTTAATTCTGTCTAGACCAATATGTCCCAATCTAAAATGCCACAGATATTGTTCACTATCGGAATCTATCTTTTGTCTTTTAATAGATCCGGGATTTGTAGTTTTAAATAATTTAGAATTATAAACATGCTCGACATTAGATTCTAACTTGTGAAGTCCACCTTCAGACTTTGCAGAACAAATATCAAAACCATGTTTCGAAATAACAATAGAAATATTATTAAAGGAAATATTAAAACCTTGTTCATGCAATTTTGATAAGGAAATCAAATTTCTAGTAAATCTAAGAATAAAATAAAAATTGTCCAACACAATAAATTTATAATTATCAAAAACTAGGTGAGCTTTTCCAACTTCAGCTGCTAAGAGCTCCTGTCTACTTCCAATTTTCATGGTCACCTCTCCATGAGCCAGCTTCCTCGAAGTACTAAGACTCTGTGAAGAATAACAAACATGATTAGTGTCTCCGGAATCAACCCAAGATGAAAAATCACCTTCCACTAAACAAGTTTCTAAAACAAGCAAATCAAATTTACCCTTTTTTTTGGCTTTCAGTTCAGCCTGGTACTTGGGACAATTCCTTTTCCAATGACCATCAACTCCACAATGAAAGCATGATCCTTTCGGTTCTTACTTTTTGGTGTTCTTTGCGAAATTATTCTTCTTGGAAGACTTGTTTGTCCTTTTTCTTGTCCTTTCCTTGGCCACCCTTCCTTTTCTTCGAATTACCATTTGAAGTGGAAGGCTTCATTTCAGCAACATTTGCCTCCTCAACCTTGGTGGAACTTTTGTTTAGTGACTCAAAAGTTTGCAACTTATTCAACAGTTGGGTCATGTTTTACTCCAACTTGCTTGTAACACAGTTGGTAGTGAATGCTGTAAAAGCTGGTGTGAGAGATTCAAGTATCACACTTACTTGAGTTCTCTCATCAATGATACCATGGATTTCTACATCATGCAATATGTTGATCATGTCTAAGACATGTTCTCTGACAGAAACATTTTTCTTCATTTTCATATTCATGAAGCTTCTAGTATCATCATGTCTGCACTTATCAGATTGCTGGCCAACACATGCCTTGTAGAGATTCTCAAATCTCATAGGCTGTTTCAACAATTTCAAACTTCTTTCTGAGCACATCGCTCATACTAGCAAGCATATAACATTTGGCCTTATTGTTAGATAAGATCCAATTTTTATAGTTTTCTCTAGCAGTATTGGCAGCAGTGAGAGTAAGAAACTCAGGACATTCCTCATTAAGGACAAACTTGTGGTTTTCACATATCAAAACAATGTTCATGTTTGATTTCCATTTCATGTAGTTATAACCAGTCAATTTCTCATTAGCAAGTAATGTAGTTAGAGGGTTTTGATTGGACATATTGCTAAAAATTGAATAAATAAAATATAATGAATTAATGCATATAATAAATATCAGTTTATATTTGGAATAGTAAATATGATGCATGAATGCAACACATAAAATAACACACAAAAAATATTTACTAGTCCAAATAGATTAGTTTAAAAATTAATGGACTGCCTTAGGGTAGGTCAGACTAATCCCAAATTATTCTTGAGACAAGATCTCAACTCCGTAAGTGAAAACTTAAAGAAACTCCTTTTTTCTCTTTTGACTTATGAATTACTGTTACTTTAGTCAAGATGCATTAGTTGTGCTCGAAAGCCTAGATACATCTTCGGAGTGTAACCAATTATTTTTCGATTAATGACTTAACTCAAGAGTGTGCCTTAGGGTCAGTCAAACTTAAAATACATCACTGATCTTATTCTCTTATTAGAAGTCAACATTGAGATAAAATAAAAATATTCAGAAGCCTTTCCTTAGGGAGGCTGCAAACGGAGGCAACATGAGGCCCTTCCTATGCCTCTCGGTGTTCAACCTATAATGGAGACCATGGGACTTATTGTCATAATTCCCTCTCCCACTCACTATTTTAAAAATTGTGTTTTTCTCAAAATCAATAATTTTCAATTTGGTGGTAAAACTATTTAGATTAATTTTACCAAATGATATTCTAATAAATACTAATCCAACTATGCAAAATAAATAATCATGCCCTAGATTTTATTTTGCCATTTTAAATAGAATACCATTAACTTAATAAAACAATGTTATTAAATAAGAAAATAAAAAATTTTAAATTATTTTTACCATCTTAACTAATTAAGACTAAATTAATTATATGAGTTATCAAATAAAAACATATAATCAATCCTAAGCATGTTTCTAAAAAAAAAATGCTTCATATGTACTATGAGGGTAATATGTATGGCATGTTATAATGCATGATAAAGTATTAAACAAATTAATCATGTTCAAGAAAATAAATAAATGCGGGTTGGGTACTTTGGGTATTTCTAGAAAATTACAACACTTGCAAAAAAAATAGACAAAAATAATTAAACTAACTAAGGCCTAATGAATAACAACTCCTTTGATCTTGGACCATCTCTTTCAGTCTTTTGGCCATTACCATTTTAATTATCCTTTGTGAATTAAATAACCTTTTAATTATTTTAAACAACTTTAATTCACCACAATTTGGACTCACCACAATTAATTCAAAAATTATAATAAAAGTAATTTTAATTATATTGGGCTTAAAATGGCCCAAATGGATAATAACACATCCATTAGGGTTTGCATGACACAAACCCTAATGGGTGTCTCAATGATGGGCGGCAGCAGTAGGCCGTGGGTGGCTGGCAAGGGCGCGACAGGCGTGGGGCACGTGGGAGGCTAGGTGCAAGGGTGCCGGGTGCAAGCGCGCATAGGGCACATGGGCACGGGGTGCAGGCGCGCATGGGGCACATGGGCACCAGGTGCAGGCGCACACGGAGCACATGGGCACATGGTGTAGGCTCGGGCCTCAGGTTCGAGCTCGGGGATCGGGCCACAACAGAATTTTATCCAAAATTTATTAAATAAATTACAAAATTCCTATGCCCGAAAATGGCTTACAATGTTTGTATATCTAGAAAATTTAAGAACTTTTCCTAACCCAAAAACACCATGAAAACCAACCCTTAAGAACATAAGCAATTCATACATAAACATCCATACATTCATATGTTAATCAATATAATATGTATATGTAAAAATAATACGAAATGTTAATCACCGGGCTTTTGCTTAATGTTGGCTGGTGAGTTGGCCTCCACTCAAACCTCTTTGGCAGCTCGGAACTACCTCTTGAACTTAGAGGACAACTTTTTCATGGAGGTGATTGAGTGTTTCTTATACTTGTTGAACCACAACTTGGCTGGTTCGATCAACGTAGTAGAGAATAGAACACATTGCAGGTCGAGGCTCGCGTTGTGAGCCATCATCAAATTGTTGAAGGTCCTAATGTGATTGGATGGATCAGTGGCTCCGTTATAGCCGACGGGATATGGAGTTGCTGCGATATAAGGAGCAAAAGGCTCGAGCTCTTCATCAGAATTGTAATCATCTATATTTTTTGCCAACAGGGATTTAGGAATCCAATCTGTTGACACGATTTTTCGCCAACATGGATTTAGGAATCCGAAGATAAAGAGATTAAGTGTAACATGCCACTACCCTAGAGTCTATACCATGTGATTTTAAAATGTGCCATTAACTCGCTAATCGAGATTTTAGACCAAAAAGTGTGATTAACTAAGGTGAAGTCTCATTTAAATAAGAATTCAGTATAAAAATGTGGGCATTCATTTAAGTTGTAAAAGTGTTACATTGGGATCCCCAAAATATTATTTAAAATGTAATTACAATTCAAAAGTTATTACATAGTCGACCTCGGCGACAAAATTGGCCATTCATACAGAGTTCCTCAAAACTACCCCAGTCGTGGAGGCCAGGTAGGCCAAACATGTACGCGCCACTCCATGCCCTCCAACTCGTGCTTGGTCGCCCTTTCCCTTGTCCTTACCTGCACCATAGAGCACCCATGAGCCAAGGCCCAGCAAGAAAAGTCCACAAACAAAGCGTACAGTAGTTTATCTCACTAAACACATAACTTAAACAGATATAGCAGACAATTCACAAAGCGTCTTAATCCGGTCAAGGTGTGTTACCAGGCACTAGGTTCACAGTCTTCACCGAGCAAGTGGGTACAACACCCTATATGGCCATGCCATGGCGGCCTGCATTCAGCATGCTTATAGTCATTCAGCCTACATTCAACATGCTGATTGTCATTCCCGGCCTTCGCTGATCCCGGCCTTTGTCGAACTTGGCCTTCGCTGATCAGTCCTAAACACACAAACAAGGCATAATGATTATAAACATTCATTCATAACACTAAACATAGATAATCGGGCCATGCCCTGCTCTACGAGCACAAACAGTTTTCTTACCTTTGGTCCGAGTGCAAGTAGTTAGGCAAGCAAGCACGACTTCCGACAACGAATATCTAACGTCCCAAAATTTGCTAATAAGGCTTAGTGCCTTGATTACCGTGCCAGGAGGGCAATAATTGGTTTAATTATGTTATTACATGGTTAATTGTGATATATGTGTATTAGTATGTGATTACTTTGATTAAATGATTATACAACTAGAAATTCATGTTTAGCTTAATTAAATATGCATGTGGGGTCGTTCTTGTTAATAAAGGCATATTTGTAATTTTTTCCCGTTAAGGGCGTAAATGTGATTACGTTTGTGTGTTGTGCTTAAGACCATAGTATTCTGGAGATGTATCTGAGTTATGTGGTTCTAGACGGTTCTAGGGAGCGGAATAGTCCCAACGAGGTCGAATACTCGACTCGGGGTGAGCTTGGGGGTATTTTGGGAATGTAGCACGTGTTGAGGATTATCGGGTAACAGGTAGTGATTGAGCAAATATTTGGGTATGTTGGGATTAAATAGGGATTTATAGGACTATTTGAGGAATTAGCGGGAATGTGGCAAATGATGGGATTGCCCTTGGAGGTATTAAGTGGCTAGGGATTTATCTAGGGGTAGTTTAGTCATTTTGGAAACTAGAGATAGACATGGGGTAGGCTCTTGACACCAGCAGAACACTTAGGAGGAAAAACACAACTCTCTCTCAGCAATTCTTTCTCTCTCTCTCTCTCTCGATGCTCACTCTCATTCACTAGGCTTGGAGGTTTACGGTGAATTCTTCGGTAGATTGGCTAAGGATTTGAAGAACTTGAAGCTTGAAGTGATTAGGATCTAGCTTATGGTCAGAATCATCACTGAGGTAAGGTTTAGAACAAGTTTTCTTTGTGAATTTTTCTTGTTTACTTTAAGTGTTTTGGGGTTTCAAACTCAAGTGTTTAAGCTAAAGTTGTGGTGAGATTTTAGTTATGTTTTGGGGTGTTAATACTTCTGATGTTGCTTTGATATGAATTCTAGACAGAACTAGGTTTAAGTTTTGATTTAGGTGGATTTTAGAGAGTTTGGCTTGTAGAATTGCAAGAAGATTTCTGGGTTTGGGCTCGAGCTGCGGCCCGTGTGTTCGAAGAGGCTAGGAGCCTCTGAAATTTTGTCCAGGCGTCATAGTGAAAGTAGGGTGCGCGCAGCCAGTGTCCGCAGAAGAGAGCCCCAAAGCTCTCTAACTTGTAGCGCACTGTAACGACCCAAATTTTCTAATAAGGCTTAGGGCCTTGATTAGCATGCCTGGAGGGCAATAAGTGAAATATTGTTATAATATGTAAATTTGTGTGAATATGTGATTATCGATGCATGTTTAGGTGAATTATATATGCATGTGGACCCTGTTTGGTTATTAGGGGCATCGTTGTAATTTTAGCCGTTGAGGGTATAAATATGATAATTGTGATATACTTGTGATATATCTGTGTTGCACGACCACAGACAGTTCTAGGAAGCGGTTAGCTAGAAAGTCACAACGGGGTCTAAAATCCAACTCGGGACGAGTCAAGGGGTATTTTGGGGTATTATACATTTTATGGGGTTATCGGGTTATGGAAATAAATATTTGGAGATATATTTGAGGTTAGAATGCCTAGGAGGGAATATTTGGGAAATTTACCATTTTTCCCTCGGGGACGTTTTTGGTACCCCGAGCCTTGAGGTAACCTTATAGACTTAAGTTAAATAAAACAAATATGGGAAACCAACAGAAAGTTCTAAACCGACCCTGTCCTCTTCTCTGTCTCTCTTTTGTCTTCTCTTCTTTCGAAGCTAGGGGAAAACCTTGGAGAATAACTCAAAGACTAAGGAAAATTCAGCTGGGATTTTGGGAGCTTAGAGAATTGATTTGGGGATTCATTTCTATCCAAGGTAAGTTTCTTTAACATGTTGAGTTGTGTTGAATTGCATGTGTGTGGGTAAGGAATCATCTTTGGGTTTGATGAGGTTTTAAGCTTGAATAGCTGTTGTGTTTTGTTGCTGAATCCATAAAATAACTTATGTGTTGAATGTTTGTATTGTTAGGTTAACTTTTGTGGATAATTAGATTGGTTTTAGAAGAGAAAACGAGGGATTTTTCTGGGTTCGAGGGGTCGGGCCGCGGTGCTGTTCTTGTTGAGCTGTGGCCCCTTAGAACTTGGGGCGTTTGGAATTGAAGGTGCGCCGCGGCGTGTGTAGGCTGTTTTGTGGCAAGGCCTCGGGTTGAGCTGGGGGTCGCGGCATGAGTCCCTAGGGCTGCAGTGCTTAGTGCATTTTTGGGTTCTAGAGAGGTTTTAGGCTCGAGAATTCAATAGTTAAGTCTCGGGACGGATTTTAGCATCTGGATTGATAGAATTCAACGTTCCAGAGATTAGAATTATTACCCAAAGCTATTTAATGGATAAGAACTTGATGGGTGGATATTGTTAATGTGTTGTGACTAGGGTTTCAGCGAGGCTCGGACTAGGGAACTGTGCTCGGGACATCGGTTCTTGGAAAGCTCGGGACGCAGGTAAGAAAACTACTGTTCCCATAGAGCTTGTGTTGCAGGGCTCGACCCTATATGATTGAGTTGCAGGGCTCGGCCCTATATGACTGTCTTGCAGGGCATGGCCCTTTGATGGAATTTTTATGTGTTTGAATATCTGTTTAGTTATATTATGTGTGTATACAAATGATGGAACTGCGATGGCCGGGAACGGCAAAGGCCAGAAACGATGAAGGCCGAGAACGGCAAGGGAGTGGGATCAGCGTTTAGCACGCGGAGTGCGAGCTGCCAGGGCGAGACCCCAAAGGATACCTGGGATATCCTCATGGTGTAGACCGCGAACCTAGGGCCTAGTAAAGCGCTTGAGATAGCATGGCCGTACGTGTATAACCTGATGATGGCTTGATATTTTGTTAAGTGTTTGATATGCATATATTATCTGCTTGTAATGGTTTTCTTGCTGGGCGTCGGCTCACGAGTGCTCTATGGTGTAGGTAAAGGCAAGGGGAAAGCCGATCAACCTTGAGTATAGTGAGCATGACAAGCAGCACGTACATGTCAAGTCTGCCTGGCTGCCATGGCCAGGGGTACTTTTGTGGGATGTTTGTACTAAACTTAAGTTTTGTCGTTTAGTCGACTCTGGTTATATTTTTGAGTTGTAAATATTAATAAACAATCTTTTGGGATCCCAAATGTTAAACGTTTTATTATTTTCAATGAATGATTTATTCTCTAGTTTATGACTCTGATTATCGTTTAATTACACTTTTTTCCTAAAACCTCGATTAGCGAGTTAATTGCACATTTTAAAACTCACTTAGTAACGGCTCTAAGGCAGTAGGGCGTTACACACGTCGCGGTCCTAAGGGGTTGGGCCATGGCTTAAATAGGGAATAATGGCCAAAACAGAGTTTTAACCTCGGGAACCCAAACTTGAGGGCTCGAGAAGGAATCTACTATCCGGTTTAGTAGAATTCGAGGTCCCACAAGCTAGAATACTATTCTAAAGTTCTCAATTGGTTTAGGTCTTGATGGATGTTTATTATTATTGCATTGTGACTAGGCTTTACCCCTAAGGCTCAGAATTAAGGGGTCATGCTAGGGATCACAATATACAGTTTGCTCGGGACATAGGTAAGAATATTGTTTGTGCCCGTAGAGCAGGGCATGGCCTGATTATTTGTGTTTATTGTTATATGTGAATATTTTTTGTTGTTATGCTATGTTTGCATGGTTATTATTGATCGGTGAAGGCACACCGAATGACGACAAGCATGCTGAATGTAGGCAACCATGGTATGGCCATCTAGGGTGTTGTGCTCACCCGTTCGGTGAATGATGCGAACCCAGTGCCTGGTAAAGCACCTGGGTCAGCATAGGCTGTTATGTGAATAGTCTATTATTTGTTTAACGTTGTGCATTTTCTGAATTGAATTGTTATATGCTATGTGTGGAGTTTTCTTGTTGGGCCTTTGCTCACAGGTGCTCTATGGTGGAGGAAAGGTCGACCAAGCATGAGTTGGAGGGCATGGAGCGGCGCATAAATGTTCAGCCTACATGGCCACCACAGTAGGGGTTGTTTTGAGGGACATGTTATAGACATTTGATTTTGTCGCTTAGGTGGATTGTACCTTAACTGTTGAATTGTAAATATATTTTGTAACAGTATTTGGGATCCCAATGTATCACTTTTATAACTTTATTGGATGTCCAAACCTTTTATACTTAATTTTCATTAAATGAGTCTTCATTCCGATTTAGTCACACTTTTCAGTCTAAAAGCTCTATTAGCGAGCTAATGGCACATTTTAAAATCACATGGTAACGACTCTACGGTAGTAGGGTGTTACAACTTGGTATTGGAGCGTGCCAAGGTTTATGGTTCCTGGAGATCGATCGAACATGTACGCTTGCTACTACACACAAGCTCAACTCAGGATTGGTTGGTATTAAATGAATTACTTGTTTAATTGCTTGTCTGAGTTGCCTGTTTTCCTAGTTAATAAAGATAGGGCATGATGAATATATACATGTATATATGATTCCAGGGCATGGCCCCTTTGATTGCTATGTGCTTATGCCCCTTTGATTCTTTGTTAATCAATGGGTACATTGTGTTGATTTGATGTTTGTGGTTGGTTGATTGGACTGGGAGGTGGTTTTTGGATGTATTTATCGTGCATGATGTGCGGCGTCACTGATTGCAGGCATATTGAAATTATGGCTCGATGATCGATCAGACTCTGTGACAATATGGCCGAAGAGACAACCAGTGTCAGGACCCCCCACTGGCCCCACAGAACTGGCAACAAATGTTTGCAGAAATGCAAGCTAGATTTCAGAGAACCGAAGATGAAATTTGAGAAATGAGGCAGCAAGGCCTTCCTTGGGGTGTTGGGTTACATATCCACAAGTTCTGGTACCAGTGCCAGCCCAGCCTATGATGGAGAATAGATGGGAGCCTTCGTAAGAATGGTTCAGATAGCAGCACCCTCCCACCTTTGAGGGCAGGCCAGACCCATTGCAGTGTGGAGAATATGAATTCTTCCATATTGGACTTCATGAGGGTGGACGAAAATGAGAGGGTGGCTTGTGCCAGCTACATGTTGAGAGATGACACCTGCATCTGGTGGGAAGTCATGTCCCAGAGGAGGTATGTGACTATTGTGGCTTAGGATGAGTTTAGGGATGTTTTCAATGGGAAATATTACAGTGTTGCAGTTTGAGCTACGAAGGTGGATGAGTTACTAATCTAACTCAGAATAGAATGAATGTCAAAGAGTACGCTTTGAAGTTTGATTGGTTGGCAATGTTCACGCCGGATTTAGTGCCTACAGATATGGCACGGAGGGATCGATTTGTACGGGGGCTGAATGTGATGATAGCTCAGGAATTCAAGATAACATTGGATCCGAGGACTACCACCTACGACCAGGTAGTGGAGAAAGTCCTTACAGTTGAGGGGGCTGAAGATCAAATATGCAGAGAAGGCACTGCAAGCCACGATGCTTGGAGGAAGGTGCCTCCCTTCACTTGTTCAAGCCAGGGTAGTGGCCTCAGGGACCAGAAGAGAAAGGCCCTAAATTATTTTGTTCCTCTTGGTCAAGATAGGAGGGCACGGGGTGCTTTTGATGGCCGTCAGGGCAGGGGAGAGAACTGGCGAAGCTTCCCAAAGTGTCCACGATGCAGGCGATGACATCTGGGGGAGTGTAGAGATAGAGCATGCTTTATCTGTGGGAGTGTTAGTCACTTGAGGACTGCCCACAAGCCAAAAAAATTGGAACCAAAGATGAGTGACAACCTTACTCTAGCCAAAGTGTTCACCTTGACCCAGAACCGAGCCTGAGGCTATTCCCTCGATCTTGATAGGTCAAATTTCTAGTGTCGGTTCTTTATTTACTGCATTGATTGATTCATGAGCTACTCATTCATTTGTAGCTGCTAGGGTGATAGATCATTTATGTAGACCTTGTGTTTTGTATGATAGAGGATTTAGGACTATTTTGCCAATTGGGAACTAGTAGTCTCTAGGAGATGGGTTAGAGCATTTCCAATGGAGATAGATAGTAGGGAGTTTTCAGTGGATCTAATTGAACTGGTAATGGATGACTTTGACATGAATCTGGGAATGGACTGGTTGTCAAAGTATGGGGCGACGATAGACTTCAAGCGACGGATGGTAACTTTTGAACCGAAAGGGGAGGAACCCTTTGTGTTTGTGGGGACAGTGAGTGCACCACGAGTGTCTATAATCTCTGCACTGAAGGCTAGAGACCTATTACAAGAAGGTTGCATAAGATTCCTAGCGAACATAGTGGATGCCTTTAGGATCATTTCAATTGGACCGAGTGAGACCAGACTAGCTAGTGTGTGAGTTTCCTAATATATTCCTAGCAAACCTGCCATTGTTGCCACTACACCGAGAGATCGAGTTTGTTAAAGAGTTGGCACCAAGGGTGGAGCCAGTATTGAGGACACCTTAATGAATGGCTCCAGCAGAGTTGAAGGAGCTGAAGATTCAGTTGTAGAAGTTACTGGATCTAGGATTCATCAGACCCAACTTTTCACCATGGGGTGTTCCAGTGTTGTTCATCATGAAGAAGGATGGATCCTTAAGAATGTGCATCAACTACCGAGAGATGAATAAGCTGTCTATCAAGAATAAGTATCATTGGCTAGGATCGATGACTTGTTTGATCAGCTACAACGGAACACGATGTTCTCTTAGAATGACCTTTGGTCTAGCTACCATCAATTAAGGATTAAAGAGGAGGACATACCAAAGACCGCATTCCATGCGAGGTGTGGACATTATGAATTCCTGGTCATGTCCTTTGGATTAACCAATGCCCTAGCAACCTTTATGGACATGATGAATAGGGTCTTTAGGGATTACTTGGACAAGCTCATGATCATATTCAGCGATGATATATTGGTGTACTCCCAGTAAGAGACAGAGCACGAGCACCATCTTCGTTTGGCACTACAGCGGCTGAGGGAGCATAGGCTATATGCTATGTTCAATAAATATGAGTTCTGGTTGCCCCAAGTAACATTTCTGGGCCACATTGTGAGTAAGGAAGGGATTCTGGTGGACCCAACCAAGATTGAGGCAGTGAGAGATTGGCCTAGGCTGAGCAGTGTACCGGAGATTAGGAGCTTCTTGGGATTAGCAGGATACTACCGACGGTTCATTGAGGGATTCTCCAGAATAGCCACACTGTGGACTAAGCCCACACATAAGAAGACCAAGTATATCTAGACAGATAGATGTGAGAATAGTTTTAAGGAGCTAAAGCGGCGACTGATCACCGCTCTGATACTGAGTCTTCCATCAGACAAGGAAAAGTTTGTGGTCTATTGCGACGCTTATAGGCAGGGTTTGGGGTGTGTATTGATGCAAGCCAGGAAGGTAATAGCCTACGCATTGAGATAGCTGAAGGAGTATGAGCAGAGGTATCCCACTCATGATTTAGAACTGGCAACGGTTGTATTCGAACTGAAGGTATGGAGGCACTACCTGTATAGGAAGAAGTGTGAAATATACACTGACCATAAAAGTTTAAACTACTTCTTTACTCAGAAGGATCTGAACTTGTCACAAAGGCGTTGGCTGGAGTTGGTGAAGGACTACGATTTTCAAATCTTGTATCGTCCAAGAAAGGCAAATGTGGTGGCCGACGCACTGAGTCAGAGTGGCCCAGGACAATTGTTCAGTTCGAGACAGATATCGAAAAAGCTAGCTGAAGAGATGACGAGAGCAGGAATTGAGTTGGTAGTTGGTCAGCTATCCAATGTCACTCTTCAGTCCACGCTCCTTGAGAGGATTAGAGAAGCACAGAAGGAGGAACCCTAGTTGAGGAAATACAAGGAGGATGTCTTAGCCAGAGTGGCTAGAGAATTCTCTATTTCTGAGATTGATCTACTAAGATATAAAGGTCGGATTTGCGTTTCAACGGATTCTGGTATTAGGCGAGAGATTCTGGATGAGTCTCATACCACTCCCTATTCCCTAAATCTGGGTACGACAAAGATGTAGGAAGACTTGAGGTCTCTGTATTGGTGGTCAGAGATGAAGAATCACGTAGTGGAATATGTGACCAAGTGTTTAACCTGTCAGCAGGTGAAGGCTGAACATCAAAGGCCAACAGGGTTGCTACAGCCTTTAGGGATTCCAGAGTGGAAAAGGGAGGATATCACCATGGACTTCGTAGTTGGATTGCCGAAGACAGTGGGGCAATATTATTTTGTGTAGGTGATTGTGGACACGTACACCAAATCAACCCACTTTTTGCTTGTTAAAATGCCTTATACGGTGGAGTGGTGCGCTGAGTTGTATGTATAGAAGATTGTGTGACTCCATGGGGCTCCGAGGTCTATAGTATCCGACAAGGACCCCACATTCACCTCAAAGTTTTGGGAGAGCCTGCAGAAGGCTATGGGCACGCAGTTGCGGTTTAGTACCGCCTATCATCCTTAGACGGATGGACAGTCTGAAAGGATGATTCAGATACTGGAGGATATGTTATAGGCCTGTGTGCTGGATTTTGGGGGATCTTGGAGTAAGTATCTCCCTTTGATCGAGTTTTTGTATAATAATAGCTATCAGGCAACTATCAGAGTGGCTTCGTATGAGATGTTGTATGGGAGGAAGGACAGATCACCCATCCAATGGGATGAGATGGGTGAGAGGATATACTTAGGTCCTAAGGCTATTCAAAAGACCAATGAAGCGATTGAAAAGATTAGAGCTCGGATGCTCGCCTCCCAAAGTCGAAAGAAGAGCTACTTAGACATGAAAAGCAAGAGTGTAGAGTATCAAGTCGGTGATCATGTGTTCCTCAAAGTTGCTCCTTTGAGAGGAGTGAAGCGATTTGGGGTGAAAGGAAAGTTAAGTCCTAGGTTTGTTTGCCCCTTTGAGATTTTGGAACGAGTTGGAGAGGTAGCTTACAGATTGGCCATGCCTCCAGCCTTATCAGGGGTTCACAACGTATTTCAGGTATCCATGCTTCGGAAGTACATACTAGATTCTACACATGTGTTGAGTTATGAAAACTGGAGCTAGATCAAGATTTGTCTTATGAGGAGAAGCCAGTTCAAATTCTAGACCAGAAGGATAAAGTCTTGCAAAACAAGACCATAGCCATAGTAAAATTTCCGTGGAGGAACAACAAAGTGGAAGAGGCAACTTGAGAGCTTGAGACTGATATGCGGGATCAATATCCCGAGCTATTCAGGTAAATTTGGAGGAAGAAACTTCTGTAAGGAGGGGATAGTTTCAATGTCCCAAATTTGCTAATATGGCATAGTGACCTTATTAGCATGTCGAGAGGACAATAATGGATTTAATTATGTTATTACGTTGATTAAATGATTATGTGATTAGAAATGCATGTTTAGGTGAATTAAATATGCATGTGGACCCATTTTGGTTAATAAGGGCATATTTGTAATTTTGACCCGTTGAGGGCATAAATGTAAATTATTTGTGTGTTGTGCTTGAGACCACAAGATTAGGGAGATTTATTTGTGATGTGTGATCTGAGACGATCCTAGGGAGTGGAATAGCGAAATTGTAATGTCCCATGTTACTATGGCTGCTTTCTGGAATAAAGATTGGCCCTACAAACCAACACGAGTCTTTCCAGCGTGCTTTGTCCTCACTCGCACGCTTCCTCTGAAAACTTCCCAGGAGGTCTCCCATCTTGAGATAGAGAAGTCCTTAGCCACTCTGACTAAAACACTCTCTCTGTGCCCTCTCAACTGGGAATCCTTCTCATGCGCCTCCTTGATCCTCTCAAGGAGTGAAGACTGAAGAGTGATCTTGGCTAACTTACCAACCACAAACTCTATACCTGCTCTAGTCATCTCCTCAGGTAATTTATCTGATATCTGCCTCAAACTGAACAACTGTCCTGGGCCCTTCCGACTCAATGCATCAGCCACTACATTAGCCTTCCAAGGATGGTATAGGATATCACAATCATAATCCTTTACCAACTCTAGCCACTGTCTCTAGCGCATATTCAGATCCTTCTGAGTAAAGAAGTACTTTAAACTCTTATGGTCGATGTATATTTCGCACTTCTCACCATACAGATAATGTCTCCAAACCATAAGTGCAAATACCACCGCTACCAGGTCCAGATCATGCGTGGGATATCTCTGCTCATACTCCTTTAACTGTCTCAATGCATAGGCTATCACCTTTCCAGCTTGCATCAGCACACACCCTAAACCCTGTCTAGAAGCATCACAATAAACCACAAACTTCTCATTGTCTATCGGCAGACTCAACACAGGTGCGGTAATTAGTCGCCGCTTCAATTCCTTAAAATTGTTCTCACACCTGTCTGTCCAAACATACTTAGTCTTCTTCCTCGTCAATTGAGTCAACGGTGTAGCTATCTTGGAGAACCCCTCAACAAATCATCGATAATACCCTGCCAATCCCAGAAAACTCCTCACTTCTGGAACACTGCTCGGTCTAGGCCAATCTCTCACTACCTCAATCTGACTTGGGTCATCTAGAATCCCCTCCTTACTTACAATATGGCCCAAAAATGTGACTTGTGGTAGCCAAAACTCGTACTTGCTGAACTTAGCATATAGCTTATGCTCTCTCAATCACTGCAATACCAAACGTAGATGTTGCTCATGCTCTATCTCTGACTGAGAGTACACCAGAATGTCATCAATAAACACATTCACGAACTTGTCCAAGTAGTCCTTGAAAACCCTTTTCATCATGTCCATAAAAGTTGTTGGGGCATTGGTTACTTCAAAATACATAACCAGGAATTCATAATGTCCATACTGTTGGATAAAGCTTATACAGGATCTTTATTTATTTTCATGTATATCTAATATTAAACAAATTAATACGAGATAGCCTAAAACATGTTTCTAAAATTGAATTCAAAGAGAAACAAATAATATAATACTTACAGTATACGCAGCGGAATTAAGAGTCCTTCCTTCAGTTTCTCTAACTCTTGTATCCTCTCTGTCGCAGAGTATTATCAAGAAACTGAACCGATCTTCTATTTTCTTCACGATCTTCCAATGTATCCTTAGAACCACCTAGACTAGTGTGGGCAATTCTCAACACATGAGATAGATATAGAGAGAAGAAAAGAAAATAACAAAGAGGTTTAGAAAAGGACTTGTGTTTAGAGAGAATATAAAACTATCAGAAAATCTTACTTGTGACTTATCTGTCGTCTCTGAAATCTTCTCTCTAAGCACTCCTTTTATAGACTCAATTAGGCCATTTAATTTAATTAAAAAATCAATAAAATAACAGCCATTTTGAAGCCCTAGGTCGAAATTATCATGGGCTATAGGCCCGTGAAATTTCCCATTTGATTATAAGCCCGTTGGACTTAAAATCAAGGCCTGTATTATTTTCTATTGATTTAATTAATTAAATAATTATTTAAATCCTTTATTAAATTAATTATTTATAATTTGAACCTTGATTTAAACTTATTTATTAATTTAGATACCAATTTATCTTAATTAATAAATCTGGCATAATTTCTCTTTTCTTCTCAAAATTACACAACTCTGTGAAACTATCCAAAATTGACCTGGTCAACTTTGATAATTCTAATTGATGATTAAATCAATTAATTGAGACTATCTAGATGATTTTATCCAAGGTACAATGGGGACCATGGGCCTATGAAATCAAGCTCCAATAAGTTATCATAAATCTAACAAATAAATTTACTAACTTATTAATTCCTCGTGACTCCACTATAGACTTGGAATTGCACTCTTGAATTCAGAGAACACTCTATAACAAATATAGATACGCTATTAATTATCCATTGTTACAACCATAATTGTCACTCAATCCTCTATAGACGGTCTACAATGAGATAGGAGTAAAATACCGTTTTACCCCTCATTGTATTTTATCCTTAAAACACTTAGTTCCTTGTAAATGATATTTCAGTAAACTAATTTAATTACTGAAATGAGATCTCTATCATTTAACACCTTGAACCAAACTAAAAGGAAACCATCGTTTCACTTCTTCATCAGAAGCTATAGATGTTCATATCTATGATTAACACTCCCACTCAATTATACTACCGAGTTCCCAAGATGTAAGTATGGGCTAGTCCGTAGGGTAAGCTGGTAACGAACAAGTCAAAGAACTCAAATAATACAATCAGTTAGAATACTAACCACTCAGAATTGAGATTGAATTGACCTATGGTCAACTATATGATATGACTAGAATAGATGATAATGGTATGTTTACTTATCTTATCAACTGTCAATATCGGTCCTGTCCGATGTAACAAATACATCCGATCTTATCTACTTTGCTAATGTTCTGGAAAGAACATAACACTGTAATGTGTAAGTAGATCATATCGTAGATTGGCAAGTCAGTGTAAATCCGGTGCACTGACTAATCTTAGGACTAACTTATTTTTGAACATATAATCATATTTATATTCCACTATGATTACGTCACTATAAATAAGATTAGCTATATGCTCGGGATTTAATAGAAGTTTATATTAAACAAATAATCATGAAAATAAAACATGTGAGCAAAGTGATTGACCAAGTCAAAAAAATGATTTCTATTCTTTTATTGATAATAAAATGAGATTACAAAGAATTTGAGTTTTAATTAGGGCATAAAACCCCAACACATACCTCGTGCGGAAAGCGGTCTTTGGTATGTCCTCCTCCTTAATCCTTAACTGATGGTAACCTAACCGGAGATCGATCTTAGAGAACATTGTCTTCCCCTGTAACTGGTCAAACAAGTCGTTGATCCTTGGTAATGGGTACTTATTCAACTCCTTGTAGTAAATACACATCCTAAGAGATCCATCATTCTTCTTGACAAACAACACTGGAGCACCCCATGGCGAGAAACTCGGTCTGATGAACCCCAAATCCAGTAACTTCTGCAACTGAATCTTCAACTCCTTCAATTCCACCGGAGCCATTCTGTAAGGTGTCCTAGATACTGGCTCCGCCCCTGGTGCCAACTCTATGACAAACTCAATCTCCCGCTGAGGCGGCAACCCTGGCAGGTCTACTGAAAATAAATCTGGAAACTCACATACCAATCTGGTCTCACCCGGTCCAACCGACACAACCTTTGAGGTATCCACAATGTTCGCTAGGAATCTTATGCAACCTTCCTGCATTAGGTCTCTAGCCTTTAGTGCTGAAATCATAGGTACCCATGGTCCACTAACTGTACCCACAAATACAAAGGGTACCTCCCCTTGTAGTTCAAAAGTCACCATCCTGCTCTTCCAGCAATCGTTGCCCCATACTTCGATAACCAATCCATTCGTAGAATCATATCGAAGTCATCCATCACTAACTCAATCAGATCCACTGAAAATTCCCTACCATCTATCTATACTAGCAATGCTCTAATCCATCTCCTAGAGACTACCAATTCCCTAGTTGGAAACAAAGTCTGAAAACCGCTATGGTACAAATCACTAGGTCTACACAGCTGATCTATCACTCTAGTGGACACAAATGAATGGGTAGCTCCTGAATCAATCAACGCAGTAAAAGATGAACCAGCACTAGAAATCTGACCTGTCATGACAGAGAGGCTAGCCTCCGCCTCAGTCTGAGTCAAGGTGAATACTCTGGCAGGAGCGAGGTTGTCTCCCTGCTTCGGCTCCTCTTTTTTGGCCTGTGGACAGTCCTTCTTCAGATGGCTGACAGTCCCACAAGTAAAGCAGGCCTTGATCCTACACTCCCCCTGATGTTGTCGTTTGTACTGAGGACACACTGGAAAACTTCTCCAGTTGTCACCCGCACCCTGACGGCCACTAAATGCACCACGGGCCCTCCTATCTAAGCTAGGAGGAATGAAGGAATCTGGGGCCATTCTCTTCTACTCACTGGGGCCGCTACCCCGACTAGATCCAGTAAAAGGAGGCACCATCCTCTTGGCATCACCCTCTCTCCAAATCTGATCCTCGGCCCCCTCAACAGTAAGGGCCTTGTCCACTACCTGAGCATAAGTAGTATTCTCTGGGTCCAAGGTAATCTTAGCATCATGGGCAATCATAACATTCAATCCCCGCACAAACCTATCCCTTCTTGCCGCATTAGTCGGCACCAAATCCAGTGCGAACTTCGCCAACCGGTCAAATTTCAGAGCATACTCAGTAATGGTCAGCTGGTTCTGGGTCAGGTTGATGAACTCGTCAACCTTCGCAGCTTGATTGCAACACTATAATATTTCTCATTGAAGATGTTTCTGAACTCTTCCCAAGTCATAACTGCCACATTCCTCCTCTGAGTCACTACATCCCAACAGATGCGGGCATCTTCTCTAAATATGTAGCTGGCACAAGCTACCCTCTCGTTTCCTTCCACCCTCATAAAATCTAGGATTGAGGAAATCATATTCATTCATTGCTCTGCCTGCAGTGGGTCTGGTCCACCCTCGAAGATGGGAGGATGCTGCTTCCTAAACCTGTCATACAAAGGTTCCCACCTGTTCTCCATAACAGGCTGAACCGGCACTAGCACCATAGCCTGCTGAACTGGCAACCCAGTGGCTTGAGGAGGGGCCTGCTGCCTCAACTGTCAAAGTTCTTCCTCTGTTAGTTGCAATCTCGCTTTCATTTCGGCAAACATCTGTTGCCAATTCTGTGGGGTAGGTGGACGGTTCTGACCCTAGTTGTCATCCTCGGCCCTACTGCTGCGGAGTCTCAGTGATTGTTGAGGCATCACAACAATATGCCTGCAATCAACAACGTCACCCATCAGGCATGATAACAACATCCAAAACCACCACCCAATCACATCAGCCGGTCATAACAGCAATCCACAAAACGTACAAATAGCATATAACACTCAACGGACCATGCCTTGACATCATGCATATGTTAACTCATTCATCATGCTCTATATAAAATAAACATGCAAACAGGGCAGCTAAGCACATATTCAAGCATATAAGTCAATCATTACCAACCAACCCTGAGTCGAGTTTGTCACTGACAGTGAGTGTACATGTTTGGTCAATCTCTAGGAACCATAAACCTTGGATCGCTTTGATACAAAGTTGTAATGCCCTAATAATATGCCCTACTACCTTAGTGTTGTTACTAAGTGAGTTTAAAATGTGCATTTAACTTGCTAATCAAGAATTTAGGTCAAAAGTGTAACTAAACTGTATTAAAATCACATAATTAAAAATTGTAGTCATTCTTTGAAAATTACAAAGCGTTTAACATTCGGGATCCCAAAATATTGTTTATAAATATTTACAACTCAAAATATGATTAAAGTCAACTACACGACAAAATAAGATTTAGTACAAAACATCTCCCAAACATACCCCTGGCCGTGGTAGCCAGGCAGGCCAAACATGTACGCGTCGCTTCACGCTCTCCGTACTCATGGTTGGTTGACTTTCCCTTTGCTCTTACCTGCACCACAGAGCACCCGTGAGCCGAAGCCCAGCAAGAAAAATCCACACAAATAAATAACATATGCATATCAATCATTCAGCATATAACAAATCCGCCAACAGGCTAAACACATACGGCCATGCCGTCCCAGGCGCTTTACCAGGCCCTGGGTTCGCGGTCTGCACCGTGAGGATATCCCAGGTATCCTTTGGGGTCTCACCCTGGCAACTCACACTCCGCGTGCTAAACGCTGCTCCCGGCCCCTTGTCGTTCTCGGCCTTCACCGTTCCTGGCTCTTGTTATTCTCGGCCTTCACCGTTCCCAACACTTGTCGTTTATTCACATATATGCACACATAGCATAATTAAACAAATACTTAGACATGTATTAACATAATCAATGGGCTATGCCTTGCACACATTCATATAGGGTCATGCCCAACAACACAACTATGGGGCCTTGCCCTGCTCTACGGGTACAGCAGTTTTCTTACCTGTGTCCCGAGCTTCTTGAGCACCGAAATCCCGAGCATAGCCCTCTAACCCGAGCCTCGCTGAAAACCCCAAGTAGAAATTCGATCCCGAGCTGCTTTCCCAATCAAATTCCAAACTTAAATCCACTAATCCCAAGCTAAACCTTGCAAAGTCTTTGAACCTAGCTCTGTCTCCCAAATCATAGCCTTGAATCCCTTGAATTTTTGGCCTAAAATCCTTCAAAATCAACCACCTTGGAGAGGGAGAGCATCGAATGGGAGAGAGAGAGAGAGTGAGAAGTTGGTTCACTTTTTTTTCCTTCCTCTGCTTTGTCTAAGTGTTTCTTTGATACCAAGTTGTAACGCCCTACTACCTTAGAGCTATTACTAAGTTAGTTTAAAATGTGCATTTAACTTGCTAATCAATAATTTAGGTCAAAAGTGTAACTAAACTATATTAAAATCACATAATTAAAAAATGTAGTCATTCTTTGAAAATTACAAAGCGTTTAACACTCGGGATCCCAAAATACTGTTTATAAATATTTACAACTCAAAATATGATTAAAGTCGATTACACGAAAAAATAAAATTTTGTACAAAACATCTCCCAAAAATACCCCTGGCTGTGGCAGCCAGGCAGGCCAAACATGTACGCGTCGCTTCACGCTCTCTGTACTCATGGTTGGTCGACTTTCCCCTTCCCTTTACCTGCACGACAGAGCACCCGTGAGCCAAAGCCCAGCAAGAAAACTCCACACAAATAAATAACATATGCATATCAATCATTCAGCATATAACAAATCCGCCAAAAGGCTAAACACATACAACCATGTTGTACCAAGCGCTTTACCAGGCCCTGGGTTCGCGGTCTGCACCGTGAGGATATCCCAGGTATCCTTTCAGGTCTCACCCTGGCAACTCACACTCCGCATGCTAAACGCTGCTCCCGACCCCTTGCTGTTCTCGGCCTTCACCGTTCGCAGCTCTTGTCGTTCTTTCACATAATGCACACATAACATAATTAAGCAAATGCTTAGACATGTATTAACATAATCAATGGGCTACACCCTGCACACATTCATGTAGGGCCATGCCCTGCAACATAACTATGGGGCCTTGCCCTGCTCTATGGGTACAGCAATTTTCTTACCTATGTCTCGAGCTTCTTGAGCATCGAAATCCTGAGCACAGCTCTCTAACCCGAGCCATGCTGAAAACCTAGTCACAACACACACATAGCTCTCTCATTACTAACCAATTCATAATCATCCCCTGGAACCAATCCCATGCTCTCGGGACCTCCCGTTTCCCCACACAAGTTAGCAAAAGCGTCCCCCGAGCCCCCTGAGCCAAAACCCTAAAAATGTAAAATCCCATCTCCTAAAATTGGCCTAGTGCCGCGGCACAGCCCTATAGGGGCCGTGGCATGCAGAATGGTTCCCAAATCCTAATTCAACCTAGCATAGTGGCACGGAAGAATAGGGCCACGACGCTCATATGCAAACCTAGAAAACTGGGTTTTCCCAACATTTTTCCCGAGCCAAAAATCTTCCAAATCAATACCAAGGTACACCCAAGTCCCAATTGTAGACCTAGTGATTTGTATGCTAGGGGTTTTCAAACTTTGTTGCCAACTGAGGAATTGGTAGTCTCTAGGAGATGGATTAAAGCATTGCCAGTAGAGATAGATAGTAGGGAATTGTCGGTGGATCTGATTGAGTTAGTGATGGATGACTTCGATATGATTCTACAGATGGATTGGTTATCGAAGTATGGGGTGACGATTGACTGCAAGCGCAGAATGGTGACTTTTGAAGCAGAAAGGGTGGTACCCTTTGTATTTGTGGGGACAGTCAGTGGACCGCGGGTACCTATGATTTCAACACTGAAGGCTAGAGACCTGATGCAGGAAGGTTGCACAGGATTCCTAGTGAACATTGTGGATACCTATAAGGTTGTGTCGGTTGGACCAGGTGAGACCATATTGGTATGTGAGTTTCCAGATTTATTTCCAGTAGAACTACCAGGGTTGCAGCCGCAGCGGGAGATTGAGTTTATTATAGAGTTGGCGCTAGGGGCGTAGCCAGTATCTAGGACACCTTACATAATGCCTCCTCGGAATTGAAGTAGTTGAAGATTTAGTTACGGGAGTTACTGGATTTGGGGTTCATCAGACCGAGTTTCTCGCCATGGGGTGCTCCAGTGTTGTTTGTCAAGAAGAATGATGGATCTCTTAGGATGTGTATTGACTACAGGGAGCTGAACAAGTACCCATTACCTAGGATCGATGACTTGTTTGACTAGTTACAGGGGAAGACAATGTTCTCCATGATTGATCTTCGGTCAGGTTATCATCAGTTAAGGATTAAAGAGGACATACCAAAGATCGCTTTTCACATGAGGTATGGACATTATGAATTCCTGGTTATGTCTTTTGGATTAACCAATGCCCCAGTAGCTTTTATGGACATGATGAACAGGGTTTTCAAGGACTACTTGGACAAGTTCGTGATTGTGTTTATTGAAGACATTCTAGTGTACTCTCAGTCAGAGACAGAGCATGAGCAACATCTACATTTGGTATTGCAGCAATAGAGAGATCATAAGCTATATGCTAAGTTCAGCAAGTGTGAGTTTGGGCTACCGCGAGTCACGTTTTGGGCCATATTGTAAGTAAGGAGGGGATTCTGGTTGACCCAAGTAAGATTGAGGCAGTGAGAGATTGGCCTAGACCGAGCAGTGTTCCAGAAGTGAGGAGCTTTTGGGGATTGGCAGGCTATTATTGGTGATTTGTTGAGGGGTTCTCTAGGATAGCTACACAGTTTACTGAATTGACGAGGAAGAAGACTAAGTATGTTTGGACAGACAGATGTGAGAACAGTTTTAAGGAATTGAAGCGGCAACTGATTACCGCGCCAGTGTTGAGTCTGTAGACAGACAATGAGAAGTTTGTGGTTTATTGTGATGCTTCCAGACAGGGTTTAGGGTGTGTGCTGATGCAAGCTGGAAAGGTGATAGCCTATGCATTGAAACAGTTAAAGGAGTATGAGCAGAGATATCCCACGCATGATCTGGACTTGGCAGCGGTGGTATTTGCACTTATGGTTTGGAGACATTATCTATATGGTGAGAAGTGCGAAATATACACCGACCATAAGAGTTTAAAGTACTTGTTTACTCAGAAGGATCTGAATATGCGCCAGAGACGGTGGCTAGAGTTGGTAAAGGATTATGATTGTGATATCATATACCATCCTGGGAAGGCTAATGGCTGATGCATTGAGTCAGAAGGGCCCAAGACAGTTGTTCAGTTCAAGGTAGATATCTGATAAATTAGATGAGGAGATGACTAGAGCAGGTATAGAGTTGGTGGTTGGTCAGTTATCCAACATCACTCTTCAGTCTTCACTCCTTGAGAGGATCAAGGAGGCCCAGGGGAAGGATTCCCAATTGAGAGGGCATAGAGAGAGTGTTTTAGTCGGAGCGGCTAAGGACTTCTCTTTCTCAAGATGGGTGACCTCTTGGGAAGTTTTCCTAGGAAGCGTGCGAGTGAGGATAAAGCATGCTGGAATGACTCGTGTTGGTTTGTAGGGCCAGTCATTATTCCTGAAAGCAGCCCTAGTGACGTGGGGCGTTACAAATGGTATCAGAGCCTTGACACAGCCGGAAGTGTCGCTGACGGGGACGTTGGACTCCTAAGGGGGGTGATTGTGACAGTCAGTATCCCGTGATCCATAGAGGGAAAGACCTGGTAAAAACTATGCAATCCCACATCGCCTGGGGAAGGTCAAGTGTGATGATTCTAAGACTATGTAGGTATGGGACTACACAGTTGAAGTGGGCTTAAATGGATTAATGGGTACTACCTATGCCAACAAGATGCATCTTCTTTTTGGTAGCCCATCACTTGAGAACTCCAAAGTTAAGCATGCTTGACCTGGAGTAATCTCAAGATGGGTGACCTCCAGGGAAGTTTTCCCAAGAAGCGTGCGAGTGAGGACAAAGCATGATGGGAAGACTTGTGTTGGTTTGTAGGGCCAGTCGGGGTGAGCCTAGGGGTATTTTGGGAATGTAGTACATGTTTGAGATTACCAAGTAACAGGTCTAAGCGATTATTTGGGTATGTCGGGATTAAATGGGGATATATAGGACTACTCGAGAAATTAGCGGGATGTGGCTAATGATGATTTTACCCTTGGTGGTGTTAGAAGGGACTAAAGATTTACTTCGGGGCATTTTGAGTATTCTACAGTTGAGGATAGACTTGGTTTGGCCTAAGACTCTAGATATAGTGAGAAACAAGAACATAACTCTAAGCCAATCTCTCCCTCTCCCTCCCACTCTCTCTCTCCCCTTTTGTGTATGTGGGAACCATGAGGTTCTTTGGAAAATTGGCTGAAGGTTGGAGGAAATTAAAGCTTGTAGAAGTTAGAATTATCTCAAGTTGAATTATCAGGTGAGGTAAGGATTCTGGTACTGAATTTTTAAGTTTTGCTGTGATATTTTTAAGCTTTGCTTTGGTTCAAACCTTAGTCTAATTTTGAAGTTTTGATAAGATCATGGGCTGGTTTTTGAAGTGTTTATACTGACTAAGTTGCCTAGAAATGAATTTTACAGTTAATTCTGGGTATAGGGACTGAGTTGGGTGTGAATTAGTAAGTCTGGTTGAGGAAAACGTACTGAAAATGCATGGAATTTTTGGGTTTTGAGGCTCCAGCCGCGGCCCTATTATTCAGGCATTGCAGCCCGTATGAACAAAGAGGCTTGGGAGCCTCTGAAACGTCTAGGCACCGCGACGCAGACTGAGGTGAGGTGCGCCTCAGCCCGTGTCCCTTTGAAGAAATCCCAAGGCTCTCTGACTTGTAGCACGCTGCTGCCCTAATGGGCTTGGCCGCGACTCAAATAAGGGATTTTGGCAAAAACAGTGTATTAAGCTCGACAACCCAAATTTAAGGGCTCGGGAAGGATTCTAGTACCCATTTTAGTAGAATTCGAGGTCCTGAAAACTAGAATATTAATCTGAAGTTCTTAATTTGTTATGGCTTGATGGATGTCTATTTATTGATGTGTTGTGACTAAGTTTTACGTCAAGGCTCGGGTTTAGGGATCGTGCTCGGGATCACATTAATCAATCAGCTCAAGACATAGGTAAGAAAACTGTTTTGGGAGAGCCTGCAGAAGGCTATGTGCACAAAGTGGTTGTTCAGTACCGCTTATCATCCCCAGAAGAACGGACAGTCTAAGAGGACAATTCAGATACTAGAGGATATGATACGAGCCTGTGTGCTGGACTTTGGGGGATCTTGGAGTACGAATCTCCCTTTGATTGAGTTTTCTTATAATAACAGCTATTAGGAGACTATTAGAGTGGCTTCGTATGAGATGTTGTATGGGAGGAAGTGCAGATTGCCCATTCATTGGGAAAAGATAGGTGAGAGAAAGTACATAGGTCCTGAGGCTGTTTAGAGGACCAATGAGGCAATTGAGAAGATTAGAGCTTGAATGCACGCCTCCCAAAGTCGACAAAAGAGTTACTCAGACTTGAAACACATGAGTGTAGAGTTTAAAGTCGGTGATCATGTGTTTCTCAGAGTTTCTCCTTTGAGATGGGTGAAACGATTTTGTAATGCCCTACTACCCAGGGACCATTACACTATGTATTTTAAATAGTGCTAAACTAGCTAAATGAGTCAATTGACCATAATCATGTAACTAAACGTGATTAATGACTTAGGTTTAAAAAATTAGGTCAAAGATACAAACATTTACTGTATACATGGGATCCCAAAATACATTTAACAGGTTAGTTACAATAAAAGATTTACAACCTGCCGACCTAAGCGGAAAAATAGGGTTTGACCCTAGTTCCCCTTTAAACCCTCGACTGTGGTGGTCCAGCAGCGACACAGGTACACATCGTCACCTAAGCTCTCCAACTCAAGGATGGTCTAGCTTTCTATTTCCTTTACATGTACCACATAGTACCCATGAGTTGAGGCTCAGCAAGAAAACTTAAACATGCTCATAAGCAGTTAATAACATGTTACCAAATCATAATGAGCATGCCTAGCAGTAATAACCCTACTTATGCATGCATACATGTACAAATAAATGATTATGGAATCATTCTAGGGCTTTAAGCCCTAATCAGATGACCATAGAGTCAACCCGGGGTCCTCTACCCTGAATAGATGACCATAGAATCAACTTGGGGTCCTTTTCCCTGTCCTCTGTATAACCATCTTTCGAGTTGATCTAGTGTACTCGGCGCTAAGTTTTCTCCAACCAATAGATCGGTCAAGCGTATGATGCGCTCCTGGTTAATCTAAATAATATGGACCAACATTCCACGCTACTACCGTGCTTGACTAATAAGTCAATGCCTTATAGCCAGCACTTAGCGTGCTAGTGCCATTCTTGACTAATAAGTCATTACTTTACGACCAGCACTCACCGTGCTAATGCCATCCCTGACTTAGAAGTCAATACTTTACGACCAGCACTCAGCGTGCTAATGCCATCTTTGACTAATAAGTCAATGCTAGGATATGGGACTAATAAGTCACCCTGGGTCCCTTAGCCCTATCCTTTGTATAAGTGTACTTGGCGCTGACCAACACTCTGCATGCTAATGTCATCCTTGACTATTAAGTCAATGCTTTACGAACACTCAATGTGCTAAGGTCGTCCTTGACTAATAAGTCAATACTGGGCCACAACCCTAGGATATGGGACTAAAGAGTCACCCTAAGGCCCATTGACCTATCCTCTATATAACAAGCTTTGGAGCTGATCTAGTATACCTGGCGTATGCTATCGTATGTGAAGGACGACCAACGTGTATGCTATCGTATATAACCATAACGACCAACGCTCAGCGTGTTATTTCCATCCTTGACTAATAAGTGAAGCCTTTCTCAATAAGACAATGCAAACAGGAATATATCGTATGTGAAATATCTAGATACATAGCATTCAGCTTGCTTAATCAATAACCATAAGCATAATCATAATTATGCACATACTCAAGCGTTCATGCCCTATTCATGCTCCTGTTCGACAATTAAAAATCACAAGCATAAGAAAAATCATGCGCATTTACAAAGACTAAGACTCTAATCAATTCTATATCCAACATCTAGTCCATGCCATAATCACATGTATCACATACTTGGTACATTTTTCTTACCTTTGGTCCAAGCACAGGTTACAAATAAATGACCCTCGAGCACGATCCTAATTATGAGCCCCTAACGATAACCTAGTCATAACCATAATATAGAATCCCATGAAAATGAGTAAATAAAGGCTTCTATATCGAGTCCTAGCCTCCGAGACATCGAATCCTACTAAACCGGGTAGTAGGATCGATCTCAAGCCATTAGTTTTGAGTTCCTGCACTCAAATCCTCCCCGAGGCCCAAAATCCCTTAAGCGCCACGACCCCCAAACATTTGAGTCACGGCTCGTTCAAGTCAGAGGCCCAAGCCTCTTCTCTGCTTGCACTAGTGTCGTGGCATGCCATAGCATGCACCGCAACGCCAATAACCCTTTGGCCCCTGCTTTTCCTTCAACTGATTTGAGTTGCGGCGCCCCAAGAAAAGGGTCGCGACTCGACATGAAAACCCAAATTTTCCTTCGTTTTTCCCTTGCCAAATCCCTCCATAAACCTATCCAAACATAGCCAAATCCCATAAACAAAATTCCTAAATAACTTAGTAGCCCAGAACCATCAAAACCCAAGTTACAATTCATTCAAAAACACATTGTTGACGGTAAGAACTCGTCAACGATTGATGGTTAGAAAACTTCAATCTCTATACTATAGAAAGCTTTGAATTAGATAGAAGGAACTCTAATCAGCAGAAGAAAACTCAGGCAACAATGAAAACCAGAAACATATATTTCTTAAGTCTCTTTCATACACTCAGTTTTCCAACCCCTTAGCCTGAGGGGTTGGGGCCTATTTATAGGGGGGCTCTATTGGCCCTGGATACAAATAAGTCCCAAACGACAGGGACGTACATAGGTACTCTGATAGTGTAGTGGCTCAGGGCGTAGTGGTGTCTACCCTGATGGTTTCAGAGTTGTGGCCTAGGACATAGTACTGTCGGTTCTGGCGTATGGTCGGGGGTGTCCAAGTGGTACCACTACTCTTCGTACAGGTCCGTATTGCCACTACTCCTCAGATGCAGATCACAGGGTCGTGCCTCTGTTCTTCACAACCGTATGCCTCGTGTCAGCGCACGTGTTTCGTACTCGGTCGTCCTCATCAATCCCCATTCAATGCCCCATGTTCGTTTGTCATATCAATAAGGTTCCTCCAAGTGGTCCCCATGCCTATGTCAAGGAGGCTTCAACCTATGTGTGTCCTGAGAAGCCAAGGTGCCAGGGGTCAGGGCCGACTTATGCAGGTCACATGGACACGAGGCTCACAGCATGGGGACTGTAGCAAGGCCACACCCTCGCATAGCGAGGGTACCTCGCGTAGCGAGGCTGGTCCTTTTCCCTCGGGTGTAGGCATGGCTCGGGGTACGGGCGCCGCAACAAAGCAGCACCCTCGCATAGCGAGGCTGCCTCTCCTCTCCCCGGGTGCAGGCGTCGCGAGGCTAGGGGCACGGATGCCACAACAAAGCCTCACCCTCGCATAGCAAGGGTGCCTCGCGTAGCGAGGCTGACCTTCTTCTCCCGAGTGCAGGCGAGGCTTGATGCCTGATGGAACAGGGTGCACGCGGATGACCAGCTGGGGACCCTCGCATAGCGAGGGTGACATTTGGATTGGCAAGCGGCCGAAGGCCCTCGCCTAGTGAGGGTGACTCTCTTATCACCATCATGTGACGCCCTTTTAGGATGTCTCGTAGTATAGAGCTTCACTCGTGAATAGAATTCACAAGGAAAAATTTCCACATTTACACTTCCCCCCGAGTCTATAAGTACACTTTCAAGTGTGTTTGTAGACTTTCTCCATTTCTCTTGCTTGACATGCACGGCCAACCTTGGGGGGCTTAACCTTGGAAATTTTCCAACATCGCTCGAAGAAGCACGAGGTGAGGCTTGGAGTTGTGTTTCTTTTTAGTGTTCAAAGAAACACAATAGCCACCTAACACTTGGGGGATCCATGAAAGTTCCTAAGATTGCATAAGGACCAATCATCCTCCATCGCGGATCCCAAGGTTACCCATACTCTTGATCTCCACCATTCATAGGGAAATAGATCCAATGGCTAGGGAGCATTGACTTTCCCTATAAATACTCCAAGGCTTGAAACCACTTCTCTACACCAAGACTTGCCTAGCCTAGTGGCATGCTCTCCAACTTATTTTCAAGAGTTCAAGGGTTCTATCCTCCTCCAAAGCATTCTTCAGGTACCCTTTCTTTTTTTTTTTCGTTATTCATTTTGTTTTTCTCCTTTTTTTTTTATAATTTTTTTTTTGTTTCCTTTTCTTCTCTAGCTTCGTGGTGACGCTGGGCATTCCCTCGCTCCAACGGCCTTGTTCCTGCTCCTTCGCAAGTCTACCCTTGCGCCCCCTCAGCTTCGTATTCCCATAGGTATGCCCCCTTCATCTCTTCTCCTTTTTGTATTGCAATGATTACACGAGGGTAGAATTGATGGTTGCACGACACTCATTCTTCAGGGTTTAACATTTTCTTCGCATAACCTTTCCAGTACCCATACACAGGCCCTTTTCTTATACCCTGACATTCGTGTTGTAGATATAGAGTCGCCCTTATGCGTACACGCCCTCGAGTCTTAGCTTGTCCATGGCGTCTAGGCGATGTCCCGAAGGTCCGTCTAATGTTGAATTTATTGAGTTGTCCTCCTCCGACTCGGGGGTCGACGCACGTAAACCCTCTAACCGCGGGGGTGTGCGGGCGCTCTACCTCAGGAGACTATCTTACCTCAGACATAAGGCGTACTGTCTGGAGAGGGAGCTAGAATCCCATCCTGGGGACGCGGGTTCTGATCTCTCCCCTTGGCAAGCGACATAGATTTCCCAACTACAATCAATCTTCCAGGATTGCCTTTCCGAAATTGCTTGCCTAGAAGAAAACTTGCCCCCTGAGCCTTTTTCCTTTTATCATGACGAGTCTCCCGATTATGGGGATTCTTCTTTTGAAGGCGGTAGTCGTGAATTGGTTGAACCAGAGTTCCTTTCCATGGTGCCGCCCGTGCTCCCTCTTCTATCCTATGTCTTGCGCCCTAGGGTCAAGAAAAGAGCTGGTAGACATAGGACATGTGGGGGATCTTCTAGGACCCTAAGAAAGTCTGTTGCTCATAAACTGCCTATTTTTGTCCAGGTACCCGAGATGTCGAAGAGAGCCTTGGACACTTCTGATGAAACCGGCAGGTCTACCGTTACCTTGAAGAAACTGGGCAACATGCTGAAAGCCCATAAGTTACCCTTGAACCTCAAGTTCGTTATACCAGAACGCAAGGAACGCGCGTCCGCACCACCAAAGGGGTTCGTAGCATTCAACGATTCCATAATCTGATCTGGTGGAGCTCTACCACTCCACTCTTTCTTCATCAAAGTGCTGGACTACTTTGAATTGGCGCCACTACAATTGTCCCCCAACTCCTGGGTGATGCTCAGCTGTCTATATGTGTTGTACCATCAGGTGTACTCTAGGGGGCCTTCGACAAGCGAGGTTCATTACTTCTTCACCCTGAGGGAGAACACATTGGCCCCCGGGTTCTACCAACTCCAGAAAGTCGCGGCCCTTAAAGGGAGTTCCCTCTTGGAGGGATCTATTTCCAATAGGGGGGCGTGGAAGTCAGACTACTTCTATACTTATAGTGGGCAGACCCGATACTCTAGCTTCAACACCCCACGTAAGGCTATCCTCACCTTGATCCCATATATCAGAAATTTCTCTTATTATTCGAATTCTCTTTTTTTTTTATAGTTCTTCTGACTGTGGTTATTTCCTTTCGTTTGATGGCAGGTCTCTTAGGGGTTGTTGGTTCCGACTTGAAACGGTCGGCTCATGACCGAGTAATACAAATCCTGGCCATGTCGAAGGCATGCAAGCACGCCAGCACCCTTTTCACAGAGAGCAATCTCCACTTGTACGGGCTGCTGACCTCGGACTAGAAAGTTACCTTATGCTCCATTTCCCCTGAATCTGAGGATCCACGCCCGGCGTCACTTGACTGCGTGCCACCTGTCCCTGCAGGTCCATGCCTTACGTCACCCGACTCTGTTGATCCACCCCCAGTGGCACCCATACTCGAGAGTCCGTGGGTATATGGTCACGATGAAAGGAATTATGATGAAGCAGCCGATAGGGATTATGTCTACTCCCCGGGTGACCATATGGACGTTGAGGAGACTGTGGTGTCTGAGAACTACTCCTGCTTGTACTCTGTTGCTGGCAGGGCTAAGGGTGTAGCCGATGACGGTCATATCAGCGGTGCTACCTCTCGGATGTCGCCGTTAATGCCTGGCGGCGAGTTTTCCTTCGATGCCCCTGCCCCTTGCCCCTCCGTGCCTAGGAGGAATTTTGTCATTCCTTCTTTCGATGGGGCTCCTTCACTCCTGAGGAGGCATCCTAGGTGGGCATCCACAGGCGTCTCCTTACCCCAGGAAACGACTCCGCACACTTTTGCTCCCCGCACCACTGCAGATGGGTCGGGGCCTTCTCAGTCCCCCTCCTTGCCAAAGCGGGCCTTGGCAGGTACTCACGCCTCTCCCAGCCCAGCTCATGTTTCTATTCCTGAAGATCATCCTCTGGCGAGCCAATATGGGGAAGCCATGAGCCATCACTTGGGAAACTTTCCCAAAGGTGAATGGGGGACGCTGCACGATGTCCCTGAGGCTCAGCTAGAGAACGCCTACATGCGAGCCTCCCTGCAGGTAACTGTCGTGATACTTGGTTTATTCATTTATGCTGGCCATATATATACTTTTATATTATTTCTGGTATATCGTCTAACCCTTGAGGCTTTGCTTTATATCCTCACCCTCACTCAGGCTTCCATTTTGAACCATTGACTGCTCGCCTCCCACTCTTCATCGGCCCAACGGTTGCAACACGAGCTTGAGGAGGCACTGGGGAACCTATCGGTGGCTCAGATTGCAAAGGATGCCTTGTCAAGTCAACTGGCTGAGGCGGTATGCCAGAGGGATACCGCCTTGGCCCGGGCTGCATCAACCTCTCATGCCAACATTCAGTTGGAGGCTACCATCCAAACTCTGAATGGGAGGATTGCTGTGCTCGAAGCTGAGCTTATGACCGTTGAGGATCGCATAATCGAGAAAACGTTGCATGCTGTCTGGAGGACTAACCCCGCCGTTGACTTATCTTCTTTTGGGGACTATGCCGTTGAGAGGATTTCTGAGTGGCAGGGTCGAGGTGGAGATTTGTAGGTCCCCTTGTACTCAGTCTATGTATGCTTTGGCTGTGTAATCCCTCGCACCACTTCTTCTCTTTTTCTCTTTCTTTTTTTTTATCAAACTTAAGGGGCTCTGGCAAGTCCCTCTTATTACTGTTGTTTGTGGGCTATATGTTTTTCTTTGATTTGATGAAGATAATCTTTCTGGTGCACCTTGATTATACTTGTAAGGACACGTTAACCCGTTGGGTTGTTGGGGTCCTTTTATGTTCTTTGCGCGCGCTTATTACTTTTTTGTGAGAAGCGTCCTTCCCGTCCTTATACATAATACTATTTTTTTTCCAAGGGTCCCTTGTAAGACCCTTTTTGGGCTAGCCGGCTTAATGGCCGATCTAGACTTATCGGGTGATTCCCTCCTTACAGCCTCACCTCTTGGGGTGTCGGCCTTTCGTTGGAGGTCATCCTTTTAAACTGCTCCCTTGATATTCATAAGGGTAGCTAATCCTTTTGAACATAAGAGATTTTTTTTTGTTTACTTTTGTCGTCCTACCCCCCCAAGTACCTGGTGAGATTTATCTTGGCGGGGACTTTAGTTGATGCTTGCACAAAGAAGTAAATAACATACGAAGTGGAAACAGTTTCATTCATAGTAGTCAGATTACAACGATATATAAATAGATAAAAGGCTTACATCTACTTGGGAGGTTATCTAGGTAACCTCT
Organism: Humulus lupulus; assembly: GCF_963169125.1. Classification (NCBI taxonomy): domain Eukaryota; kingdom Viridiplantae; phylum Streptophyta; class Magnoliopsida; order Rosales; family Cannabaceae; genus Humulus; species Humulus lupulus. Next base: position 159,032,254 of record NC_084802.1, on the reverse strand, counting down.
TTGATTCTCGTCTACTAAAATAGCATAACCTGCAACAAACTAAACATAGCTACCTACCTGCATCAGGCGTGGAATTCTTACTGCTAGTCTTACCCGGTTGGGCCCTTCACAATTCTGGGGTCTAGTTCCTGCGGGTCTGTGCCCCCATGCACCACCATCGCCATCGGTTCTCGCAGTTTCGCAGAAGTGTTACAAGTGTGAAGGGTGGTGTTATAACACTCTCTAGCCTCTCTTTGTTCTCCCTTCATGCCTGCTATCCCACCAGGAGTTGGGAACTTGACGGTGAGGTGATATACTGAAGTGATTGCTTTCAATTCTCTTAGGGATGGCCTCCCCAATACCGCATTGAAAGTCGAAGCACAATCTACTACGACGAAGTTTGCCATGATCGTGGTCTGTCGGGGTTGTTCTCCCATGGTGAGTGCTAATTCGATCACCCCTAAAGGTTGTATCGAGTCCCCCGCGAACCCGTATAAGGAGGATTGACAAGGCTTCAAGTGCCTGATGCCCAAGCCCATCTTCTCCAAGGTGGGGCGATATAAGATATCTACGGAACTTCCATTGTCTACGAGGACCCGATGCACCCGCAGGTTGGCCAACTGAATTGTCAACACCAAAGGATCATTATGGGGAAAGTGCACCCCTCGTGCATCCTCCTCTGTAAAAGTGATTGAGTCATTTTCTCCTTTAAAGCTTTTCGGGGGGTGCTGTTCCAGACTCATGACACAGGGTGGTGGACTTCACCTGGCTTCTCTAGCATACCTATCTCATCCTTTCCGGGAGTCTCCCCTAAGCCCCGGACCTCCAAAAATAGTTCTCACTTCTCCCTGGATCTCCGGAGCTTCTCTTTACGTCTTAGATATTACTGGTTCGTCCTCCGACTTCGACCTTTCTCTCCTGACATATCGGCCTAGGTGCCCCCTGCGGATGAGCTCCTCAATTTCTTCTTTCAAATGAATACACTCTGCTGTGGTGTGACCAATATCCTTGTGGTATTGACAGTATCTATTGGGATCCCTCTGGGACCGATCCTTCCTCATTGGTGGGGGCTTCTTGAAGGGAACCCGCCTCTCGTTGGTGAGGTAGATATGCTCCCTTGTATCCATCAGGTCCGTATAGAAGGTATAAGCCATTTGCCTAGGGTCGCTTCCCCGCTTGGGCTTTCTATGTTGATCATCCCTCGGCCCTTCGTACGCCCTCTTCTTCTTTGCACCATTCGACCCTTCATTAGTTGGGGCTTTGCAGGGGACTCACACTTTCCCGCCTTTAAGTTCGCGTGGCCATCCTCTACACGAATATACTTCTGCGCTTTCTCGTAGAAGTCATCTAGGTCTGTAACTTCCCTTTTGAGCATATTATCCCACAATTTGCTTCCCGGAAGCACCCCGGCAGTGATGGCCATTTTTAACTCTCTGCGGGTCAAGCTCCCCACTTTGGCTGCTTCCATGTTGAACCTGTGGATGTAGCTTTTAGACTCTCATTTTCGCCCTGTTTTACATTGGCGAGGCTGGTGCCCGGCATAGTATCATCACGCACGACATGATGTTGTTGGAGAAACTCATCTGAAAACTGTTGCCAAGACCTGACGGATCCCGGTCGAAGTCTCTTAAACCATTTGTATGCGGGTCCTTTCAGCGTGACTGCGAAACAGTGGCATCTAGCCCCGCTACTTATCCCCCTTAACTTCATCAAGTCATTGAATGCGTCTAGGTGGTATTTGGGGTCGGTGCTTCCTTCATACGGGGTCATATGAGGCTCCTTGAAGTTGGCTGGGAGTCGGATGGCTTGGATCTCTTTGGTGAAGGGTGATTCATAGTCGAACTCCTCCTCAAGGCTTTGCCCTCCGGACGCGGTGACAATCTTACTCCGCAGGCTCTTCATCTCTGTATCGAGGTCCTGCCTCCTCTTCTTTAGGGAGTCTCTCAACATGGACGGGTTGACACCTTCCTTTCCTTCGCCGTCCTGGGGGACAGTAGGAGGGGTAGTCCTCTTATCCGCCCTCTTCTTGTTGAGCTCATCTCGTAGATCCGAGGGCGTCCTCTTTGAGGTGACCTCGATGTCATTGCGAGAGCCACCATTGTTCCCTTGCCTTGGCCCCTGGGGTGGCCTCGACGGTCCGGGACGCTCATGCGGCTTCTCCCTGGGGGTGTTACTGGTGGAGTGTCTGGTCCTCCCGTCGTCTACTGGGACAGTGGTTTCCTGACCCTTCTCTTTCCTCTTGGGTAGGGTCACGTTCGACTTACCTTGCAACAGGCCATTCAGCACCTCCTGCATGTTCTCCAGGGTAGTCTCCAGTCTTTGGTTTTTACGGTGCAGTTCACGAATCTCCTCTTCATAGAAACGAGATTTGGAACTCGAGCTCACGGAATGGACCCGGGGTTGCTTATCATGTCTACGCGTCGAGGGGCCCGGGTCTTGCCGGCTGGAGTTCGGTACCTGTGGTGGTTTGGGAGGAGGGAACTCGTTGGCATTCCCGGGTGGTGCAGTAGTTGTCCTTGGAGGATTTTCACCGGGCGGGATGGCCGGTGACGAGGCCTCCCTGTCATTCTCGTGAACCTCAGGGTCCCTTGGGGGCTCTACCTCTCGGGGTGGAGGTGGATCCTTCATGGAGGCCTTCAGCTGGACTCCGGTAAGGTGGACCTCCACCTCTCGAGGCTCCCTGAGTTGCTTCGAACGTCTTGGCATTTCTCCTTGCCGGAAGTAATGGCAGAACAGTAGCTTGGTGCTTACTTTCCCACAGACGGCGCCAAACTGTTGACGGTAAGAACTCGTCAGCGATTGATGGTTAGAAAACTTCAATCTCTATACTATAGAAAGCTTTGAATTAGATAGAAGGAACTCTAATCAGCAGAAGAAAACTCAGGCAACAATGAAAACCAGAAACATATATTTCTTAAGTCTCTTTCATACACTCAGTTTTCCAACCCCTTAGCCTGAGGGGTTGGGGCCTATTTATAGGGGGGCTCTATTGGCCCTGGATACAAATAAGTCCCAAACAACAGGGATGTACATAGGTACTCTGATAGTGTAGTGGCTCAGGGCGTAGTGGTGTCTACCCTGATGGTGTCAGAGTTGTGGCCTAGGACATAGTACTGTCGGTTCTGGCGTATGGTCGGGGGTGTCCAAGTGGTACCACTACTCTTCGTACAGGTCCGTACCGCCACTACTCCTCAGATGCAGATCACAGGGTCATGCCTCTGTTCTTCACAACCGTACGCCCCGTGTCAGCGCACGTGTTCCGTACTCGGTCGTCCTCATCAATCCCCATTCAATGCCCCATGTTCGTTTGTCATATCAATAAGGTTCCTCCAAGTGGTCCTCATGCCTATGTCAAGGAGGCTTCAACCTATGCGTGTCCTGAGACGCCAAGGCGCCAGGGGTCAGGGCCGGCTTATGCAGGTCACATGCACACGAGGCTCGCAGCACGGGGACCGTAGCAAGGCCACACCCTCCCATAGCGAGGGTACCTCACGTAGTGAGGCTGGTCCTTTTCCCTCGGGTGTAGGCATGGCTCGGGGTACGGCCGCCGCAACAAGGCAGCACCCTCGCATAGCGAGGCTGCCTCTCCTCTCCCCAGGTGCAGGCGTTGCGAGGCTAGGGGCACGGATGCCACAACAAAGCCTCACCCTCGCATAGCGAGGGTGCCTCGCGTAGCGAGGCTGACCTTCTTCTCCCGAGTGCAGGCGAGGCTTGATGCCTGATGGAACGGGGAGCACGCGGACGACCAGCTGGGGACCCTCGCATAGCGAGGGTGACGTTTGGATTGGCAAGCGGCCGAAGGCCCTCACTTAGTGAGGGTGACTCTCTTATCACCATCATGTGACGCCCTTTTAGGATGTCTCGTAGTATAGAGCTTCACTCGTGAATAGAATTCACAAGGAAAAATTTCCACATTTACACACATCGAAACATAAAAAGCCAATCAAGCTTCAGAAACTCAAAACTCAGAACTTAAAGCTTGGATTACCTATGATTGTAGTTTCCCAACAAAATCTTTCGTCTATCAAGCTTCTAATTTCCCTTAGAATCGTTATGACTCTAACCTTGCTTGAATTTGAGCCCTAAAACTCTAGTTTCATTTGAAAATGCTAACGAACGCACAAAAGAGAATGGGAGAGAAAGAGAACATGACTGAACATTCTTTTTATTTCTGACAGTTAACTTCGAGCTTAAACAACCTCAAGCAAATCCAAATGATCGGGGTACCCAAAACGTTTCGAGGGCCAAATAGTCAAAATCCCCAGAATTCCCTCCTGATCTCACTAATTCCAAATATATCATCAAACATTCATTCCCATTATCAATTAACCCGGTAATGTACTAAATACCCAATATACCCCTTGACTCACACCAAGTCAAATATGGGTCCCATTGTGACTTTCCCACTAGCTTGCTCCCTAGGATCGTCTCGTGCCGAGTAACCCAAATATATCCACATAATAATTTAGTCCCACACATATATGCCAAATATACCCATAACGGGCCAAATTACGAAGATTACCCTTTTCATCAGAAATGGGCCCACATGCATATTTAATACACCTTAACATGCATATCAAGTCATATTATAATATAACTCACATAATCATAAAATGATACACATATATATATCATATAATCACATAATTCCATAATTTTCCATCCTAGCCCCCTAATCAAGGCCCTAAGCTTTATTAGGTAATTTGGGACATTACAACTATCCCCTCCTTACAGAAATTTTGTCCTCAAAATTTTATCTGAATAGCTTGGGATATAGATACCGCCTATCTGATTCTAGTTCCCAGGCCACGCCCTCGACCTTACTGTTTATGAATAATACCTTAACCAAAGGTATAGTTTTGTTCCTTAGAACCTTATCCTTTCTGTCTCATATCTGAGCTAGCTATTTCTCACAAGATAAATCTGCCTCCAGTTCAAGATCCTCTTAACTCAACACGTGAGTCTTATCCAACACATGTTTCCTCATCATTGAAATATGAAATACATTGTATACAACCGACAGTGCCGGGGATAAGGCCAATCTATAGGCCACATGACCGATCCTCTCCAGGATTTCCAAAGGTCCAGCTAATCTAGGGCTCAATCTGCCCTTTTCCCAACTCTCCTCACCCCTTACCCTGCTGAGACTTTAAGGAAGACATAGTCTTCCACTTGGAACTCCACGTTCCTGCATTTCAAATTAAAATAACTTTTCTGTCTATTTCGAGAAGCAAGTATCCAAGCTCTAATCTTTTCAATAGCCTCAGTGGTCCTCTGAACTACCTCAGGACCAAAATATTTCCTCTCACCCATCACATCCCAGTGAATGGGCAATCTATACTTCCTACCCTACAACATCTCATAAGGTGCCCCTCCAATAACTTGATAACTCTCTCTGATTTACCATCAGTCTAAGGATAATAAGCTGTACTAAACTCCAAGTGAATACTCATCGCCTTCTGTAACCTTTCTCAAAATTTGGAAGTAAATACAGGTTCCATATCCATCAGGATAGATCTCAAAGTCCCAAGAAGGTGTGCTATCTTTCTCACATAGAGATCTGCTTACTAGTCAAATGTATTGCTCATCCTCACTGGTAAAAAGTGAGCTGACTTCAAATACTAGTCCATAATAACTTGAACTAAATGAAACTGGCCCACTATCCTGAGCAACCCCATCATGAAATCCATCGTGATGTCCTCCCACTTCCACTCTGGAATACTCAAAGGTTGTAATGACATTACTGGATTCTGATACTCTATCTTGACCTGCTAACATGTTAAACACTTTGCCACGTATTCAATTACGTCCCTCTCCATCCCAGGCCACCAATATAAAGTTTCCAAATCCTGGTACATCTTCATGGTGACTGGATGAAGAGAATAAGGAATAATATGAGATGCATCCAGAACCTCCCATATGATCCCAGTGTCCATCGGATCCCAAGTCCGATCCTTATACCTTAATAAACTCATACCTGACATTGCATAATCCTTAGATAATTCAGCTAAGACTTTCCCTTCTAAGAGAGTAGACTCAAGCATAATGTTAGCCAATTGGCCCACCAATAACTCTATTCTAGTTCTGTTCATATCCTTCAACTATCATGATGCATAGGCAATCACCCTATTTTGTCAATGAGATAACAATCCTTGAAAATCTTTTCCACAGAACACCTGTAATACCCTGCCAATCCAAGGTAACTCCTGATCTCTAAGGCGTTCCTTGGCCTTGGCAAATCTCTGACTCAGAGTATACCACAATATCATTGGTCAAGATGATTATGAACCAATTCAAATAATTCTTGAACACCTTGTTCATCTGATCCGTAAAAACAACTAGGGCATTAATCAAACCAACGAACAGGACTAAAAACTCCTGAGGTCGATATCTGATATAAAAGGCAGTCTTCTGCTTATCCTCCTCCCTGATCTTCAGGTGGTAATAAAAAGATCGAAGATCCACCTTGGAGAATACCATCTTACTCAATAACTGAACCTTTAGTTCATTTAGCTCCGCTGAAAGCCGTTTAATATAGTGCCCTAGACCTGGTTCCATCCCTTGCACCAACATAATCACCATTCTATCTCTTGGTGTATAGGTAACCCTAACAAACCCCTGGAAACACATCCAAAAACTCACAAACTATTTCAGTCTGTCCTGGTCCCACTGGCACGACCTACGTGGTATCCACCATACTAGGTAAGAGTCTGATGCATCCACCTGTAATAGGTCTCTAGCTCTAAGTACAGATGTCATAAGTATGTGGGGTCCATGCACAGTGCCAAAAAATACAAGGGTTTCCTACCCTCAAGCTCAATGGTTACTATATTTTCCTTGCAATCTACCATTTCCCTATACTTAGGTAAATTAAATATGCATGTGGGACCATTCTTGTTAATAAGGGCATATTTATAATTTTGGCCCGTTGAGGGTGTAAATGTCATTATGTGTGTGTGTTGTGCTTAAGACCACAATATTGTGGAGATGTATCTTGGATGTGTGTTTCGAGACGATTCTAGGAAGTGGAATAGCAAAATAGTCACAACGGGGTCGAATACCCAGCTCGGGGTGAACCTAGGGGGTATTTTAGGAATGTATCACGTGTTTGGGATTACTGGGTAACAAGTAGTGATTTAGCAATTATTTGGGTATGTCAGGATTACATGGGGATTTATAAGACTATTCGAGGAATTAACGGGAATGTGGAAAAGGACAGGATTTTCCTTGGATGCATTAAGTGGCTAGGGATTTATCTAGGGGTAGTTTAGTCATTTTGGAATCTAGAGATAGACATGGGGTAGGCACTAGATACCAGCAGAACACTTTGGAAGAAAAACAAAACTCTCTCTCAGCAATTCTCTCTCTCTCTCTCCCCTCCCCCCCCCCCCCCCCCCCAAAGCTCACTCTCCCTCACTAGGCTTGGAGATTTTTGGTGAATTCTTGGGGAGATTGGCTGAGGAATTGAAGAACTTGAAGCTTGAAGTGATTGGGATCTAGCTTAGGGTCGGAATCATCACTGCGGTAAGGTTTAGAACAAGTTTTCTTTATGAATTTTTTTGGTTTACTTTGAGTGTTTTGGGGTTTTGAACTCAAGTGTTTAAGCTAAAGTTGTGGAGAGATTTTAGTTAAGTTTTGGGGTGTGAAGACTGCTGATGTTGCTCGGATATGTATTCTAAACTGAATTCTAGGTTTATGGTTTACTTTGGGTGGATTTTAGAGAGTTTGGCTCGTAAAAATGCATGAAGATATCTGGGTTTTGGGCTCGAGCCACGACCTGTGTGTGCGAAGAGGCTGGGAGCCTCTAAAAATTTTCCCAGGCGCCACAGCACAAGTAGGGCACGTTGCGGCCTGTGTCCCATAGAAGAGAGCCCCTAGGCTCTCTGACTTGTAGCGTGCCATGGCCCAAAGGGGTTGGGCCGCGACTCAAATAGGGAATAATGGCCAAAATAGGGTTTTAAGCTCGGAAACCCAAACTTGAGGGCTCGGGAAGGATTCTACTACCTGGTTTAGTAGAATTCGAGGTCCAAGAGGCTAGAATACTATTATAAAGTTCTTAATTTGTTTAGGGCTTGATGGATGTTTTTTATTATTGCATTGTGACTAGGCTTTAACGCAAAGGCTCAGGATTAGGGGATCGTGCTCGGGATCACACTAGACAGTCAGCTGGAGACACAGGTAAGAAAACTGTTTGTGCCTGTAGTAGGGCATGGCCCGATTATTTGTGTTTATTGTTATATGTGAATATTTGCAGTTGTTATGCTATGTTTGCATATTTATGATTGATCAGCGAAGGCCGGGATCGGCAAAGGCCAGGATCGGCGAACATCGGGATCGGCGTAGGCCGGGAACGGCGATAAGCATGATGAATGTAGGTCGAACGGCAACATGCATGTGGAATGAAGGCTGCCATGGCATGGCCATCTTGGGTATTGTGCTCACCCATTTGGTGAAGACCGCGAACCTAGTGCCTGGTAAAGCCCCTTGGTCGGCATAGGCTGTTATGTGAATAGTCTATTATCTGTTTAAAGTTGTGCATTTACTAAATTGAATTGTCATATGCTATGTGTGGAGTTTTCTTGTTGGGCCTTGGCTCACGGGTGCTCTATGGTGCAAGTATTGGTATAGTAAAGGCCGACCAAGCATGACTTGGAAGGCATGGAGATGCGCGTACATGTTTGGCCTACCTGGCTGCCACAGCCGAGGATTGTTTTGAGGGACATGTTATAGACAATTGATTTTGTCACTTAGGTCGATTGCACCTTAACTTTTTAATTGTAAATATAATTTCAAATAGTATTTGGGATCTCAATGTATCACTTTTATAAGTTTAATGGATGTCTAAACCTTTTATACTTAATTTTCATTAAATGAGTATTTATTCTGATTTAGTCACACTTTTTATTCTAAAACCTCAATTAGCGAGCTAATGGCACATTTTAAAATCACATGGTAATGACTCTAAGGTAGTAGGGCGTTACAGATCCTCACCTGAGTCCTAGCAATAACCTAGTCACAACCCACAAATAACATTCTCATTACTATTTGATTCCCTAATTGAACCCCGGAATCAATCCCATGCTCTCGGAACCTCCAATTTGCCCACACGAGGTGGTGTAATCGTCCCCCGAGCCCTTGGGCCTATGCTCTAAAAATACAAAATTGAGGCCCCTGAGAATGGCCTAGCGCCATAGCACAGCCATACAGGCGCTGCGGCACCTAGCTAGGGCCCCTTGCCCAAGATCATCATAGCGCCACGACTCGGAAGAACAGTGTTGCGATGCTCTTACACGAACCCAGAAAAAGTAGGGTTTTCCACCCTTTTTCCCCGAGTCAAAACTCACAAATGTTGTCCTAAACTTGCACCAAGGTCCCAAATGAGTCTAAAACCCTAAACAACACATCATAAGCAGTACAAACTCCTCAAAAACCAAACCCAATCTCTAACCCCAAATCAAAACCCAGCCCTTGGTTTAAAACTCTGCTGAAACTTAAATCACTGCCAATAATCATCATAAAACAAAGCTTAACCTTACCTTAAATAGGAATCACAACCCTTATGTTTTTCCACTTCAATCCTCCATGTTTTGAGCCTTTCCTCCTCAAAATTCAATAAAAACCCTCAAGGCTTCAAGAGATAGAGAGAAAAATGAGAGAGAGAGAGAGAGAGAGAGAGAGAGAGAGAGAGAGAGAGAGAGAGCTAAGGTGATACTGAGAGTTTCCTTTGGTTTCCTAAGTAATCTAAGAGGTTCTCGGCTAACTAAGTCATTCCCTTGGCCTGAAAAGTTCAAAATTCCCCTAGATAAATCCATAGCCCTTTAATGCCACCAAGGGCAAACCCGTCATTTCCCCATCCCCGCTAACTCCTCGAGTATTCCTATAAATCCCTGATTAATCCCGGAATACCCAAATAACCGCTAAATATCTACTTGTTACCTGGTAAATCCCGAACACGCAATAACTCCCCAAAATACCCTAGGCTTACCTCGAGCCAAGTATTTGACCCTGTTGTGACTATTCCCCTAATCTGCTCACTAGGATCGCCCCAAACCGCACATCTCAAATATACCCACATAATAATTTGGTCTCAGTCATAACACACACATAATTACATTTATGCCCTTAATGGACCAAAATTACAAATAGGCCCCTTGTTAACCAGAACGGACCCACGTGCATATTTAATACCCCTAACCATGAATATCTAGTCATATCATATCATAACCCAAGCAATCAAACAATGATGCATATAAATCTAGATTAATCATGTAATAATATAATTATATCATTTATTGTCCTCCCGACACACTAATCAAGGCACTAAGCCTTATTAGTAAATTTGAGATGTTACATTAAGCTTCTTGTAAATCGAATATGATGAAAGATAAAAACCCACAATTTGCGTTGTTCAGTGGTTAAAATGGACCTAGTCCACGAGTCACTATTATTACTCTGTTTAGGAACTCTATGGAAAAAAAAAATTAGAGCAATTTTGCCACAGTTTTTGCATATAGAATGTCAGACCATTTTACAGTCCATTCTCCTTATATTTATAGGGAATCATGGTGGACATTATTGGGTAACTGTAATATAAATGGCAATGTACAATATTGGGTAATCTCCCAAGTTAATTGACATTTAAATATCCTAATAAAGCCTATTGCCTCTTTACATCAACTTATAAGTGTATATAACGATTTTATGCATTTATTGCACATAATGGGTATCCAAGTCTATATGGATTCTCCCATCAGAGCAAGATGCCAATCTCGAGTTGGATATGATTGGAACAGGATAGTTCGACTTAGATAATGCCTAGGCTTGATGCAAGCGATTTGGATACTGGGTACCTCGATCTCCATCATTCACATCTCTGACAATCTGGAAGATCTTAGGTTGCTCCGAACTCGGTGACACAGCCTCAAGTTGTTAGGTCCGGAGTTAAGGGAACAACTCTGAAACCTAGCTTCCTTATCGATCTCCCACTAGCTTTACCCTAAGCTAGATAATCACACTCATATTTTTAGGGTACAACACCTCATAAAATTAATAATTATTTTGGCTAAATTATAATGACTAAAAATTATTTCTTTCCTTAAATCCCAAATATTTTAAATTTAACTTTAATTCATAATTCATTTTAATTCAAAAAAATTTCTTTCTATTGGAATTAAAAACATCATGTTATTTATTCCCATAAATATTATAATAATTAAGAGATCAAAATTTCTTTTATTTTAATCTCATAATTTAAAACATTAGTCTTTAAATCTTGATAAATTTTATTTATCAATTTAAAGTGTTGACTGCGTTTTTAGCCAACGACGTGAGAACGTCAATAACGACAAGCCTTCAAGAGAAATAAAAACGACACAGACAGTACAATCAAGAAAATAAAGAACACACCAGATTTTTATAGTGGTTCAGCCCCGATTGTCGGTAATAGCCTAATCCACTTAGAGTTGTGATTTATAAATCTATACTCAAGATCAGATGGACTGTGCCAACTGAGTTTCTTCAGTACAGATTGTGAAAATACAAGAATTCTCTCTAATTTCAGCACTTTCTCTCTCTAGAATAGACAGACCCAATTTTCTCTCTCTAGAAAGAAGAAGCAGAAGAAGCCCCTTCTCTCATCCCCTAAGCTCTCTATTTATAGAGATGAGATCCTCAACTGATATCCCCTTATAATAGGGATATTTTAATATATTTATTACATTTATATTACAAATAAACATTCAAAATTCAAAATGTAACAAATTCCCCATTTGTGGGAAGAATGAGAGATTCCCGCGCATGTTGTTGAAGTTGTGTCTGACTTAGTCTCCTCTAGCTAGTTGGTCCACCTCCTACTCACTACCCATGCAAGTGCTGGTTGAACATGCATGGTGGTAGGATATGCATGGTGGTAGGTTGAACGTGCATGGTGGTAGGAGATGCACTTCTCTCCTCTAACATGCACTCTCCTCTAACATGTCATGTTCTCCCTTGAACCAATCTCCTTGGCTTCTCCTCGGACCAAGGTGGTCCGAGGCAACCTCCTTGGCACCTCACCTTGAACAACATTGGGACAACCTCACCTTGGACAATATTGAGGCAACCTCACCTTGGACAATATTGAGGCAACCTCACCTTGGACAATATTGAGGCAACCTCACCTTGGACAACATTGAGGGAACCTCACCTTGGACAACATTGAGGCAACCTTCTTTAGCATCTCCCAAACATGTCTGATCGAACATTGTATAGACTTTCCTTATGAAAGTCTAAGTCTCCATTCTCTTGCATGAGACTCCTCCTCCTTAGCTATTTACCTTGGACACGTTCGAGCCAACACTTAGAAAACCTTGGGAGGCTTGCCTCCTACACACCCTTGGGGTCTCCTAGGACCACATCCTCCTTGGAGTCTCCTAGGACCACACCCCTTAACTTCTCCTAGGAGGCACTCTCCTAGATGCATTCTCCTTAGCCTCCTAGGGTGCATTCTCCAATTTTTGGGTATAACATTTGCCCCCCAAGTTTATTATACGATTTCCCTCGTATGATAAACTTTTCTTCTAGCAAAATGCTCTCGAGGTCATCCCAAAGCTCCTATCCGGTTGATAACTTTCACGTAAACTCCCATGACAGAACTTGTCTCGAACTTGCCTTGTGATTTCTTCAAACTCTATTTTCTTGATGTAATGAAAACATAAGCTCCCTTTGAATATGTTGCAAAATCATCATGGTATAGAGATAGGTCGTTGAATATCCTCGATTTGGTTGCGCTAGGATTAGAATTGTGATCCGATCGGACCATGGGTGAATTCCTTGTCTTCTCCTCCGAGGCAATTTCTTGGCTTCTCAGACTAGGGTCCGATCGGGCATATTTTTGCAATCTCCTCGGACCAAGGTGGTCCGAGCCACACATCTTGGAAGTTCACCTCGGACATGTCCGAGCCAAACGCACTAGGCTCCTCCAACTATGTCCGATCGGAGCTTTCATGATATGGTCCGATCGGAGCTTCCATGGCCTTTCCTCGATCTAAAATCTAAGCCAATGACTTGGCTTCTCTTCGGACACGGTTCGATCGAAGCTTGTGTGGCCTCTCCTTGGCCAAAATCTAAGTCCAATCTCTTGGTATCTTCAACCATGCCCGATCGGAAGAACACTCTTCTTGGCATCTCAGATCATGTCCGATCGGACATTGCATACCCTTGGCCAAAAACTAAGTTCATCTTTTGGGTATGCATGGGACTTCTCCTTGGACTTGGTCCGAGCCAACCATCTTGGAACGGATACACGGTCTCCTCGGACTGAGCTTTCATGACATCGTCCGATCGGACACATGCATTAGGCTCCTTGGATATGCTCGGCCTGCACCATGCAAAACATGGTCTCCTTGGATGTGATCCGATCGAATGCAGGCACTCTCCTCGGGTATGGGTCCAAGGCAATCACTTTGGCTCTCTTCAGACATGTCCCAGCTACATATTTTTGGAAGTTCAAACTAAGGTCCGATCGGACACCTCTTGGCTCCTCCAATCATGTCCGATCGGATGCATATACTCTTAGACACAAGGCAGGCAGGCATGCACTCTTGAGTTTATCTTTTGGGCATGCATGGGACCTCTCCTTGGACTTGGTCCGAGCCAATCTTTTTGGAAGCTCACCAAGCTAAGGTCCGATCGGACCCTTGGCACACATGCATGGCCTTCTCCTCGAACATAATCCGATCGAAGCTTTCATGACCTTTCCTTGAACCAAGGTCCAAGCCAATGACTTGGCTTCTCCTCGGACATGGCCCGAGCCAAACATTTGGCTCCTCCATCAAGGTCCGATCGGGTACCTTGTCTCCTCTTGGTCGAATGTAGCACCTTAGGCACACTTCTTGTCCGATCGGACACTTCTTTTCTTATGGTGCCAAAGACCTAGGTCCGACTGGATACTTCTTGTTTCCTCTTGGTCGGATGTAGCACCTTAGGCACCAATATTTCTAGCCTAGATCCTTGGACGTAGGTGAGATGCTCCTTGGATCAACATGCATCCGATCGGCCATCTCAAAGTATGCTTGGACACCCAATTTTTCAAACACTTTAAGCACCTGTATTGATCGTGAGCATGGACAAACAGGCATAAGCCGTGTTAACATGAATGCAATGCAATGCAATGCAATGCATGGAACAGTAGCCAGCCTTCCAAGCATTCCTTCTCCGATCGGACATAGGCAGCATCACCATTTGGACGCTTCTCCTTGGAACTAAACACATCTCCTCAGACGAATGCCCCCCACTCCGATCGGATATAATGTAGCTTCCAACCACTCAAGCGTGTTTCTCCTCCTCAGATGCAGTACCTTAGGCACCAATATTTCTAGGCCTAGATCCTTGGACGTAGGCGAGATGCTCCTTGGATCAACATGCATCCGATCGGCCACCTCAAGGTATGCTTGGACACCACATTTTTATGCATTTGCTTGGGCACTCTTAGGTACTTTTAGGAAAAACCATCAAAGCACCTTGTTCGACCCTCCCAAATTTATTTTGAGAGATTGATTTCTCTCAATCAATCTTAGTGAAAACTTGACTTCTCCTCCCAAGGACAAATTTTCACCATGTAGCATCTATTTTGCATGCATTTGTTTGATTCACTCCAGGGAATATTGATCGATGATACATGCTTAGCCGACCAGGGAAGTTGTATCTGCTCTCCTGAGCAAGAAAACTTTGCACCTGGTGAGCTAAACTTGTAGCTGTTGGCACTTATACTTTACTTCTCTCTATTAGCTTAAAACATTCTAAGTCTCCTCTAGACTTAAAAAGTTATAAGTTTCTTGTGAAGAGTAAAGTCACTCTGGTGTATGCCTTGCATTTTCGCATGAGTACCTAGTTTTCTAACTTAGAAATTTTAGACATTTCATAAGTCCATGCTAAGTATACTTTCTCACACTCTTGTTGCTCTAACATTTTATGAGCATGATGTTTATGGTCACACGAATATCTGCTCCTAACTTGAAATTTTAAAAATTCCAAGTTACTTAAGCTTTGCCAAGCAAGTTAGCTTAATGGCCTTTTTGGACTTCGAAAATTTACAAGTCAGCCTAAAAACAGATATATTACCTCGTGCTCTTATTGCCTGTGTTAATTTATATACCAGCATACCCCATGTGCCCCCCAGGTGGTTGGAGGTTGAAAGACCCTTAGTCACTTGCTACATGACTGAATCTGTTCGAGCAGTTAACTACTCGTGAAACACATAGAATATATGGAAAATACTCAAGCAGTTGAACACTGCTTGAACACATCAACCAGTTGAACACTGCTCGGATAACTAACACACATGCATATTTGTAGCAAGAATCGACCACGCTGCGCGTAGTCTCTTTTATTACTCGTAAATTAAAAATGACAAAACATGTCTAACAACGAGTCTTAAACAACGAAAATTGTTCAAAATAAAATGACTGGTTAGCAAATAACCAGTTCATACACCAAACTTAAATAACAAGTCTAAAAACTCGAAACCAAGCTACCACTCTGAAAGCGGTATTTAAAAATAATATCTCCTTCGACGCTCTATGTTCACGCCACTCCAGTGATTCCTGCTCCTATCACTCCTCCTCAGCATACTCCTCATCTTGCTTTGTTGCTCTCCTCAACTAAGGGTGGACCTCCACATATAGTGTCTACGGTGAAGTCCACAGGTCTAGGCTGCAAGGGTGGAGATTGTTGTCGCTTGAATCCGGAGTTGCTTCTACCTCCTTCTCCTTGGGGTGTCTCTGCTCGGTACTTCTTCAACTTGCCCGACCGGAGAAGAAATTCTATCTCGTCCTTGAGGTGGTTGCATTCATTTGTGTCGTGACCATAATCTTCATGGAAGCGACAATACTTGTTCATGTCTCTCTTCCTCATCTCTCTCCTGATGGGTGGAGGCTTCTTGTAAGGAACCTCCTCTTGACTAGCAAGATATATCTCTGCTCTACTGGTTGAGAGAGTGGTGTAGTTGGTGAATTGAGGCTCATACTTGGTTGGCTTCTCACTTGAATCCATCTTTGCCTTCTTTTCTTCATGGTGGTCAGACCCATTACTTCTACGTTTCTTTCCACCATCACTAGGAGAGTCAGTTGGTCTGCTTGGGTTGTTTATGCCATTCTCCCCTTTCTCTATCGCATCATCCAAATTCATATATTTTTCCGCCCGGTCAAGAAATTGTTGAAGTGTTGAGATTGGATGGCGATGGATGCTATCCCATAGAGGACTTCGATAAATTATCCCAGCAGATATGGCAACCATCTTCCCTTCGTCTCCTACAGCAGTTGCTCTATTGGCTTCTCTCATGAACCTCTGTATATAGCTCTTTAGAGACTCATCTTTTCTTTGTTTGATATCTGCCAAGTCGTTGGCATAAACTGGTGGAGTCCGGGCAGTGCTAAATTGTCTACAAAACTCCTTCCTGAATGACTCCCAAGAGGTAATGGAGTTTGGTTTAAACCTCCAATACCACTCTTGGGCAGTGTCCGTCAAGGTGGTGGGGAAGACTCTACACCGATAGTCATCACTCACCCCGAGTAGTTCCATCTGGTCCTCAAACTTCCCAACATGTCTTATTGGGTCCGCCTTTTCGGTATAAATTGGCAGTATCGGTGCTTTGTACTTTGCTGGTGGTTGGGCTGCTCTTATTCGAGCAGAGAACGGGCTGCCACTCCGGTAGTCTATCGGATCTATCTCGGAAGGTCGCTTCGACAAACCTTGCACTGCAGCTGCTAGCATGTCAAGCTGGGCTTGGATAGCTGGTGCAACTGATGAGGTTCCAAGGTTTTGACCGCCTGGTCGGGCATTACCATCTGGCACGCCACCGTCAAGTATTTCTAATTGACTGGTAGGACGGTCCAGATTTTGCCCTTCGACCGGGACGGTCCTCCTCTTGTTGGTGATAACGTCCCTCAGATCCTTCTGAGAAGCATGCTCTCCTACCCGATCAAACACCGTACTCTTCGATTTCCCAGTGGGCTTACTACGTGGGACTTCATCTCTCCTGCTACGCCGCTGGTCGGGGTGCAATGGAGGCTTCTTGGCACGCTCTGGGCAGTGTTCTCCTCCTTGTGGGTTGTGGCCCTCCTTTTCCTTGGATTGGCTGGTTGGATGACTATCAGCCTCATCCCCACCATGCCCATCTTTGAACTGAGAGGTCCTCTTCTCTCTAGGAGCTTTATTTTGCTCCTGCCCAGGTGGAGTCTTTTTACTGCCCGATCGGTGACTTCTGGAGGGGGTTCTAGAGTGCTCCCCTTGGGTTGAGGTAGTGTGCGATCGAACTCCATCTCCCTCACCAGGTGGGTTATTATCACCCCTCCTTGGTCTATCATTACTCCTACCACCAGCTTCAGTGGTCCTTGCTTCTGGAGGGGGTCCTCCTCGTACTGCAGCTTGAGCATTGGCTTGGGCCAACTGGGTAGCTGCTTCCAAAGCAAGCGTTGCTTCACGATGTTTCCGATTGACCTCCTCCTGTTGTTGTTTGAGCTCCTCACTCCTGGCCTCCATATCACGCCTTTGCTGCTCTAACGCAGCTCTTTGCCTGGCCATCTCTTTAGCAAACTCCTCCTGCCTGGCATGGAGTTGTGCCATCTCCTCTTGGAAGGCCCCCATGGTCTCCTGGAGCTCTTCAACTTCTGGAGTCACTTCCTCGAGCACGACTCTAGGCTCATTCTCAAGGTCTTGTGGGCAAGGACCTTCAGATCTAGCAGGTTCTTTAGAGGAGTTTGTCCTCTTGGAAGCAGCAGTGGTGTTCTTAGGCGCCATCTTTCTTCAGGGACCGTCTGTTCTTCTCTTCAGGCTCTCAACGAAAGCACCAAAATGTTGACTGCGTTTTTAGCCAACGACGTGAGAACGTCAATAACGACAAGCCTTCAAGAGAAATAAAAACGACACAGACAGTACAATCAAGAAAATAAAGAACACACCAGATTTTTATAGTGGTTCAGCCCCGATTGTCGGTAATAGCCTAATCCACTTAGAGTATAGATTTATAAATCACAACTCTAAGTGGATTAGGCTATTACCGACAATCGGGGCTGAACCACTATAAAAATCTGGTGTGTTCTTTATTTTCTTGATTGTACTGTCTGTGTCGTTTTTATTTCTCTTGAAGGCTTGTCGTTATTGACGTTCTCACGTCGTTGGCTAAAAACGCAGTCAACATAAAGATTTCTTATTATTTATTTCCCAATAAATAAATATTACAAATTAAAAGACAAATGTAACGACCCAAATTCACTAATAAGGCTTAAGGGCCTTGATTAGTGTGCCAGGAGGGCATGATGGGAATTATGTGTGATTATTATGACTTAAGCATGTTATATGATTACTTGAGTACTTGAGATGCATGACTATGTGTGTTAGTGTGCATATAGGCCCAGATTAGGTTAGAAGGGCATAATCGTAATTTTAGCCATTATGGGCATAACTGCTTTGATATATGTGATAAATGTTGAGACCACATTATTATGTGGATATATCTGTAATCTATGACTCGAGACGATCCTAGTGAGCAAAGTGGCGTGGAAGTCATAGCGGGGATTTATACCCGGCTCGGGGTGAGCTCAGGGGTGTAAATGGGAATTTAGTGGATGAGCTGGAGATTATTGTAACATTGAGGAAGGCTATTGGTGATTAGTAAGGTATTGGGAACTAAGCGGGAAATAATAGAGACATTCGAGGAAGTAGCGGAAATTAGGCAAATGACTAAAATACCCTTAAGAGGACTAAAGGATTAGAGTTAGCTGTGAGGGCATAAAGGTCATTTGACTTTTAAGGAAGGGTATTACTGAGGTTTTAAGATAGTGGGATTTATAGAATATCAAAAGGGTCTGAAAAAGAAGGGAAAAGAAGGAGGGAAAACAGAGAGAGTTTCTTGAGTCGGTTTACACTTTCCTTCACCTATTTTTGGAGAATTTCGGGAGTAAAGCCTAGAGGAGAGCTGGGATAACCAAACATCAAGAACCTTGATCTAAGACTAAGGAGTTGACAGAGGTTTAACAGGGTTTCACCAATACCTGAGGTAAGAATCTAGAGTTCATCCATTCTCTGTTTCTGGTTTGTTTAAAGCTGTGGTACTTGAGTTGAATTGAATGAAACTTTAGGGAATTCAAGCTTAGGGCTGAGGAGCAGCAAGCCAAGGGAGCCTAGGGTTAGCTTGTGGGCGAAATTCTATCAAAGGTATGAATTCTAAACTCTAGTTCTGATGTTCAGCTGGTTTATGTTAGGTTCTGAAGTTTGGAGGTGGCTATGGTGAATTTTGAGTTTGTGATTGCATGTGCTTGGAGTTTGGAGGTTTAGGGTGCTTGGGATGAGTGGAGTGTGGTCATGAGGTTGTTTTTAGGTTTGGGTAAGAGTTGGAAGAGGTTTGGTTGAGGTTGGCTCGAGAGAAATCGCACAGAGGAAATTCTGGTGTTGGGCTGCCTGTGACTAGCGCTACAGCGCTAGCCTTTGGGCGCTGTAGCGCTAGGCCCATATGCTGGAAGGGTTTTGGTTCTGTCTGTAGCGCTATAGCGCCCTTCCAAGAGCGCTGTAGCGCTACCCTGCCTTCTGAAGGGGATTTTGGGGTGTTTTTCAAGGGTTTTTGACCTAAGGTTTGGGGTTTGGTTCCACCACCTTGTTTGGTGGAACTAGGACATCCCGGGGGCTCGGGATTAGCCCCGGGGCTAGGTTTTGAACTTGAGGATTGATGTTGACTTTGACCATGATTGTGTATAGGTAAGCGCTAGGGCTCGAGTGGGATCGTGCTCAAGGTGTCGTGACATCGAAAACTAGTGAATTGAAAGGTAAGAACACTGCACCCGAATGTATGATTGTGATGGGACTAAGTGCTCCCGAGAATTGTTTTGTGTCATCGTTGGTATTATGCCAAGGGACACGTATAAGCGGTCTAAGGGTACCGTTCATGAATTTAGCGCATGGGACGCGAATTGGCCACTGGGAGCCAGAAATGAAAGGATAACAAAGGGAGCAGCTTGTGAGCGCTAGCTCTGGTTATCATCTGTGCATTGTGTTATATGAGCTGATATGCTTTGTAAATGAAATACTTGATTACTGATATGCTTTGTATATGAAATACTTGATTGTTGCTATGCTTGAAGTTTATGAGATGACATATGTGAGATTGACCTGACAGCTAAATGTGCATGCTCTATTATTGATGTATGTTCTTGCTGGGCCTTGGCTCACGGGTGCTACGTGGTGCAGGTAAAGGCAAGGGCAAGTTGGACCAAGCCTGAGGTGGAGAGCTCCGAGGTGAAATGTACATAACCAGCCGTTCGATCACCATGATCGAGGAGTGTGTCAGGACAGAGATCACCTAACCGCTCATTTTGCCTTAGCATGGCTGTTAATGTATTTAAACTTTGTAACTTTTGTAAAAGGCTTCTAAACCGTCATTTTTGGGATCCCATGTACATAAACAATGTTTAATATTGAAAATGTATCTTTTGAGACAAAAATGCTTTTAACCCTAGTACCTCTACTATCTGAGTAACACGTTTTTACTTAAATGACTTGATTAGCGAGTCTGGCACTTTATAAACACACAGTGTAGCGGTCTTGGCTATCCAGGGCGTTACAACAAAACTCTTTAAATTCAAATTATTTTCAATTTATCGATTTTAACACCATTTATTATTTATTCGAGAGAATAATAAATAATTTGGGATATAAAAATTCATTTATTATCCCAATATATATTTAAATCAATACTGATTTAAATTTCATAATTTCACAATTAAACCCCTTTTAACGTAAATATTATTTCTCCTTTAAAAA
The DNA here is from genome assembly GCF_963169125.1 of Humulus lupulus. Taxonomy (NCBI): domain Eukaryota; kingdom Viridiplantae; phylum Streptophyta; class Magnoliopsida; order Rosales; family Cannabaceae; genus Humulus; species Humulus lupulus. The sequence goes on along the minus strand of NC_084802.1, from coordinate 159,011,485 downwards.
ATCTAAGTGTAAAAAATGTCGATGTTACACACATGGAGTAATTGGGTGAGTTATAAAGTCCAATAAGGGAGCCAAACATTCAACAAGGTAATACATCATAACATAACCATTTATACTTTCATCATAACTTATCATTCATGACATAGCAATTCATTCAAGGCATTCTCAAGTCAACAGTTATTGCATTCATATGGCATACATAACTCAACTATATTTTTTTTCGTTGGGCATACGATGATAGGTGATCAACCTAAAGACCTCTAGGGCCAGGAGAATATTATCGGTCGTACATGAGTGGAAACTCCGCTCTTTCCACAACAACATCTTCCTGTTGTTTACCGAGTTTTTCGGAAACGAATACGAACGGAATAATAAAAAGACAAGAGCTTTAGAAATGCAGAAATATAAATAAACAAACAGTGTTTTTACGTGGTTCAGGCGTTAACGAGCCCTAGTCCACGAGTCGATGTTATTATACTGGTAGAGAATAACAGTCAAATAGCTGGTGTATAAGGAATTCACAACCTCACAGTGTTTCTCTCGGGTTCTCTTGGAGAAGATGAAGCTAGAGAGATTTTTGTAGAGTTCTTGCTATGTGATCTGTTGGCCGTCCCCCCTATTGTAAAATGAGGGGGTATTTATAGCTAGGGTTTTGGATTAGGGTTTTTCTCTACTCACATGAGTCTTAATTACACCAGCCATAAATAGGGGATACAATTACCGTAGTCACCTGGCTACCAGGCTCTATGTGGGTATATTTACGTGAAAGTATGGGGAATGCACAAAGGCAGCCGTCTTTTCCAAGTTGTCAGCGGAACAGTAGGCGAAATAGTACTTTTAGGCGTGCTGGGATGTGTGCGGCTTTGACCTGTCGGGCGTGTCAGGCGGGATTCTGTGTCAGGCGGATATCATTCCAACTATGCCTCCTCCATGACTCGACCGCCTGGCCTTGTTCCGTGCGAGGCACGGAACTGTTTCCGCGAAGACCACTTGAAGCGCTTCTCCTGGAAGGAGCTTCCCCGAAGGATACCCCTTCGGGAGTCCGGGAGAGACGAGCTTCCGTGTCGCGTTTGCTTGAAAGAGTAATCCGGACACTAAACGGAAGAGGCGAAGCCTTTCTGTCCATCCGCGAGCTCTGGTCACCTACCGTGAAAGACATTGATAATTCTGCTTCCCTGAGGATATCCATCTAAACGCTATCTGGAAATCTGGATAACATTTACCCCCCAAGGTCACGGAGCTTTGAGAGATCCGGGAGCTTGTACAGTCCTCCGGGTATTCCAGTTTCTTAGATTAGGCGAGGGGCCACCTTCTGTGTTCCCGGAAGGGTTCCTTTTTCCCGCCTGAGTGTTAGTATGAAAAAGAAAGGGAATTTCTTCTGTTTGAACTCAAGTACTCAAGTGCGGCAAGGGCCACGCGTCATGCCGGGAATGGTTCTGCGATCAAGACGTGTTCGTGAGGCGACTGGTTGAGTATGCGTGCGTCAGGCATCTGAGTAATGATTTGACGGTTTTTAATGGTACTCCGGGCCCGAGGTGGTATAATGATGGGAAATAAATACTTTATTCCCATCCGAGGAGTCATAAATAGGATCGTCGCTTCATCTCCAGCCGTTGGATCTGATGCACACAGAATGGGAAGATCGGGACCGTCCATTTGAGGAATTCGAAACGACTTCTTCCCTGCTATAAAAACGAGGGAACGGACCTTTCTTCCTCTTTACGCTTTCAAATTCTCTATCTTTCGGATTTTCAGATTCCCAAACCTTCGAATTCTCAGGCCTCCAAGCTTCCATTCCTTCAAACTTGCCACTTCTTTTGGTAAGGGATCTAGAAACTTTTCTTTTGATTTGGCAGTGGGTTTATTCGCCGAAGTTCAGGGTTTGAATCGCCGTTCGTCTTTGCAGCTTTTACTTCTCGTGATCGTGCTGTGCAGTGATCCGGTTACTCCTTCATCCTTCAACTACCCGAATACCAGTAAGTATTTCTACTTTGCTCTTTCCTCCCAAACCTTAGGTTGTTGGTAGTTGTTAGAGTTGATTTTTCTGCCATTATCGCCTATGTGCATGCGTGAATAGGGCTTTGATAGGCATGTGATTGATGTGAGTCGATAAGTAGTCTCTTTTGCATGCTTTGACGATTTGCGTTTGGAAAGTCGTTCCTTGTCTTGCTTGCGTTGTTCTGGTTTGCTGTTTTAGGGCATAAGCATGAATGCCTTTAGGGTGTCTTTCTCTGGAAAAACACTTCTTTTGGTGGGCTTAGGCTTGGAGTCTGAGTCTGGTTCCTTGCTGCCCTTCGGGTGGCATGGTGCCAACCCCTCGGAAAGCTCGGTGGGAGCCTCTCCAAGCAGTTTTCGGGGAGGGTCTCCCCGACGCCTTTGATACCACTAGGGTATGACAAGGGTGCTGACTGCTTAGAGTGTTTTCTTCTTTCTTTCTTTTGTTCAGTGAAGAACATCTCAAAGGAACAACTCCTCGCTGTGGTGGAGGCTGATTCTGCCCAGGAGAAGGGTTCCCCTGTCGCTGGCGCAAAGGGGAAAGGAAAGGCAAAAGTGGTCGCGGCTAGACCACCGACTTCCAATAGTTCAATCTGGGAGATGGACCAGAAGCCGAACCTGTTCAGGAATTACGGCATGCTGGAGCTGTACTCCTCCGAGGCAGGCCTGAAGAACATCCCAGGTCTGATGTGGCACCGTCTGTCGGTGCTGGGCGAGTCGGCTAGCCAGAGTCACGAGGGCTTTGGTGCCTGGAGCTGGGCACACATAGTGTGTGGGGCGCACTTGCCCCTAAGAAGTTACTTTGCCAATTTCTGTGTGAAGGTGGGGATTGCCCCCTTCTAGTTGATTCCCCCCAGCTACAAGCTCCTAGCGGGGTGGTTCATCTTTTGCAAGTCCCGGAAACTGGAAGCTCCTACCCCGGAGGAGGTGCTGTACTTCTACGGGTTGAAGTCTCAGCCTATGAGGGGTCATTCAGACAAGGTGGGATTTTACAGGCTGGAAAGGCACCCGGACGTGATGTGTCCCACCTGTCATACCGCGAGGGTTCCAGACCTCCGGGAGTACTGGTTCCTGACGACTGGCTTCCCACTGAAGAGGGTGCCAACCCTATCTTTGGACTTCAAAATCCCTGGTAAGTGCTCCTTCCTCTCCTTTTCAACTTTGTTTCTTTGCGTTTGATTTGCCTTTCGGGAGGATCTCTAATGCTTGTATTTGAATTTTGCAGAAGTCGTTCCGCGGACACCTCGCTGTGCGGAGATGATAAGGAGGTCCAAGTTTTACGAAGGGCTTTCGGAGGAAGAGTTGAAAGTGGAGGGACTTGTGACCTCCGAATCTTTGAGGGAGTATGGGCTACTCGCCTCTTTCCAAAACATTGAGCCAGTGAGTGGCAGGGGGCAAAGTCAGGTGTCAGCTGACATCCGGGAGCAGATTGCCCTGGAGCTGTCCAAGGTGATCAACCAAGCAGCCCGGGACGAGAATACTTTATCTCCTAGCTGGGCGGAGAGGTTCCCCGACCCCCAGCCGGAGGAAGAGGATATCGAGGCCCGCCACGCCGCGGCTTACCCTAACGAAGGGGCTCCGGGGGCTAGTACCTCCGGGAGAGGTAAGACTAGTTTTCGATTGATCCACACCCCCAGCCTGTCTGAGGTTTCCCGGACCTCTCAGATGGGGTTCGATCCCCGCTTCCTTAGGCTAGATCCGCGTAGGATACCCTTTGACAGATATTGCGATAGGGTAGATGAGCTCCTCGGGTGTCTGAGTGACGGTAGTCTGCCAGAAGGTGTCATCATGGTTGACCCTTCTTCCCTCAGCATGTCATTCCCAGACTTCAAGGAGTACGGGAGCTTCCTGGAGCAGGAAGCGGTGTTTTGTTTTGCTCGGGGAAGGCCATCCACGTTTCTCGTGCATGGTCGTCCCTTTCAAACTTTTCTTTTTCTTGTTTCTTGTTCCCTGCTGGCGGACTTGCTTGTGCTTTTATGTTGTTGATTGTCTTGTCTTCTGCTTATCTTCTTTCTCATTGCTTGTTGGTTCGTTAACCTTGCTTCGTATGTTTCTTGCAGAGTACCCAGAAGCCAAGATGTTGGGGAGAGTTACCTTGCTCATTAAGAAGGCTGCCACCAGCCAAGACCCGTCCAAGGGGAAAGGACGGAAGGCCAAGGCTGGTAGGGGAGGTAAAGCTGCCACCCCCAAGAGGACAAGTGGCGAGGCGCAAGCGTCTCCGGGGGTAGAGAAGTCTCTTGCCGACGGGCCTTCCGAGGCTATGATGGTCTCGAGTAGCAATAGCGATGGGGAAGGCCTTGTGTTCCCCGTGAAAACAACTGGGGTGAGCAAGCGTCCCGGAGAAGATGCTGAGGGCGCTAAGAAGAAACGCCTTAGACACTCTTCTCCTGGTCGAAGGCAACAACAACAGCAACGACAGCAACCACAACTACAACAACAGCAGCAACAAGAACAACAGAGACAATCACCAACGCCACAGTGGCAGCAACAACAACATCCAAACCAGCAGCAACAACAAGGGCAATTACTTCCGCTGCCGCAGCAGCAAAAGCAACAACAACAACAAAGGCAGTCACCTCCGCCACCGCAGTAGCAAAAACAACAGACCGGGGCCTTAATACCCCGTCTGCCTCCTCCTCCAGCCCAAAGGGAGTCCACCCTTTCAGGGTCTCCTTCTTCTCAGCAAACAAACCTTCCTCTGCCTGGCCTGAAGTTCCACTTCCCGCAGAAACCAACCCGTTTCCCCGCTGCCCTCCTGGAGGGTGTAAGACGGGCCGATAATTTTTTGAAGAGACGGTTGGAGGCTGAGAAGGCCATTACTCAGGGAAGGGCAGACAACTTGTCTGCCGTGAAGAGAGCTGAGTTGGCCGAGGGGGTGAGGTCTCTTCACCCGGCTGGAGCGATTTTGGATGGCCCAGCCTTGGAGAAGAGGCTGGTGCCTAGGCTTGGACGTGCATTGGCGCCGTTCGGAGCGGAGATGATGGAGGACATGGCCCTGAGCTTGTGCGAGCTCAATTCTGAGAAATGGGCCATCAGTAGCAGTAAGGATCCGTTGTTGCTGACACATGCCGTGAAGCAGCAATTGTCCGGGGTAAGCCGTCAGTTGTTGTGTTTTGGGATCATCTGTCTTTTGGTCCGGCTTAACTCATTCTGTTGTCTTTCCTTGCAGGCCTCTATGATCGCGGAACGCTCGTTCCGGGAGGTGGGTGCACTTCTGGTTCAGCTGGAGGAGAGCCAGCTGGCTCGCCAGGCCTTGGAGGCGGAGAAGCAGAAACTGACCCAACAGGCCTTGGAGGCTTCGGATAAGATTGATCAGGCCCGGCGCACGGCTGAGGAAGAGGCGGACAAGAAATATCTTGCCAAATATCGAGAGTACCGGGCCAACGCAGAGAATGAGTTCAGACAGCGGTCGGATGAGATGAAGGCTGAAAACTCCCAGCTCCGGGAAGAGCTGTCCCAAGCCAGGGTGGAGAAGGATACCTTGGAAGCCCGCTTGCAATAAAAAAATGATCTCCTCCTTAAGCAGCAAGAGGAATATTCCACTCTTTAGAGTAAGCTGCACGAGGAGGAGCAATTTCATAAGAGGAGCAAGGATCTCGTGTCTATGCTGGAGTTGGGGCTCGCCGAGAAGGATAAAGAGATCGGAGCCTTGCAATTCACTGCCAGGGGGCATGTGACCGAGAAGCAATCCGTGCTGAGCCAAAATAGGGAACAACGCAAGGAGATTGATTCTCTTAAGGGAGAGCGGGATGCCTCCAAGGCCGAGATGGAAAAACTAAGGGCTCAATTAGCTGTCGCGGAGGCACAGCTGGCAACCTCCGAGGCGGAGCGCTTGAAGGAGAGGGAGGATGCCGAGGTGGTTCTGAACAGGACGATTAATATATCGCACGTGGCCCTCATGCATCAACTCTGGAAAATGAACCCGGAGGTACTAGGCTATCTGGGAGAGGATGCTGACGCCATGAGGGAGAAGTTACAGGTGTGGGATCAAGGCCCAGAGGTGTACGTCCAAACTTACAACGTTGACGAGCGTGTTGGAGCCCCTGAAGCAGGAGATTCCGGAGAGGCGGGGACCTCTGAACCTGCATGTGATGAAGTTCCACCTCCCAATGAGCCGACTCCGCCTGCCCCAGTTGGAATTGCCGACCTCGAGGCCTTGGACGCGGACACTACTGCCACCCCCAATGCTTAAAGGGGCCTTATCTTTAATAATTTTTCATTTGAGTTTTTCTTTGGGGCGAAGCTCCTTGTACTCTTTTCTCATTGCAGACATATTTGCCATAATTATAGCATTCTCCTTTCTTTTCTGCCGAGTTCTTTATTTATCTTTGCGTTTAGGGTAGACTTTTATACGGTAGAAACTGTTGTAGGGGCGCATGAGGTTTTGGTTCCAACGGCCAGAACCTATGCACTTCCCACTTGAAGCTCTAACGGCTGATGTCTTTTCCCACGTAGTTTCTAGGTTACGAAGGTTTCCTGGTTCCAACGGCCAGACTCCTTCCACCGTATTTTAGCTTTCCTAAGGCGAATAGCCAATCCCGGGACTTGTAGTTATACTGTTCGCTGGGATTGCTAAGGTGAGCCGTTCCATGGCTCAAAACGGGAGTTCTTTTGGTGAGCGTCGCTAGAATTAAGGTTAGATCTTTGCGAAGCAAAACTAACTGTCGTTGCGAACCTCATGGTGGCTGGCTTCAGGGACCTGGCACGGAGCCCTGCGAAGCAAGGCTCGTTGCTGTCGGTGAAATTGCCACGCCCACCAGGTGCGATCCCGGAGCAGGGGCTTTGCGAAGCAAGGCCTGCTGTGAGTGGGGGATCGACCATGTCTGCTCTTGGAGCTGAAACTTGCAATGGTCGAGGAGCTCGCCATGCATTATTTTGTGAGATCCGGAGCTGGAGCCTGCGAAGCAAGGCTTACAACGGTCGCGGATCTTGCCATCTTTCGCCTTGCGGGACCCGGAGCTGGAGCTTGCGAAGCAAAGCGCTACAGCGATCGCGGAGTATTCTGCAAAGGACTTGTCAGGGAGTTGGGGGTGTTTCGGCGTAGCTCTCTGAACGTGCCCCAACCCCCAGTCCTGTTCATCGCTGGGCTACACAGGAGATAATTTTCATGATGCATAATGGCAGGCATTTCAATGGCAATTTTCACATAAACACATAATGCACACATGACACGTAATGCAAGCATGTTCATGGCAACAAATTAACCTAAGCTTAACAATTTAAAAATTTCAAACACAATGCTAGCACATAAGTGGTGTTCTGTGTATGTTTTGTTCAAGGGGCGTATGGCTATGCCTTAGCCATGTATACCCCCCCAAGTGAGCGTGGGGTCCGGACGTCTCCGGACCGCGTGGTCACTTGTTAAAACGCAGCTTTGAACAAAGGGATAAAAAGTGCAGTAAAATGTTTACCGAGTTTTTCGGAAACGAATACAAACGGAATAATAAAAAGACAAGAGCTATAGAAATGCAGAAATATAAATAAACAAACAGTGTTTTTACGTGGTTCAGGCGTTAACGAGCCCTAGTCCACGAGTCGATGTTATTATACTGGTAGAGAATAACAGTCAAATAGCTGGTGTATAAGGAATTCACAACCTCACAGTGTTTCTCTCCGGTTCTCTTGGAGAAGATGAAGCTAGAGAGATTTTTGTAGAGTTCTTGCTATGTGATCTGTTGGCCGTCCCCCCTATTGTAAAATGAGGGGGTATTTATAGCTAGGGTTTTGGATTAGGGTTTTTCTCTACTCACATGAGTCTTAATTACACCAGCCATAAATAGGGGATACAATTACCGTAGTCACCTGGCTACCAGGCTCTATGTGGGTATATTTACGTGAAAGTATGGGGAATGCACAAAGGCAGCCGTCTTTTCCAAGTTGTCAGCGGAACAGTAGGCGAAATAGTACTTTTAGGCGTGCTGGGATGTGTGCGGCTTTGACCTGTCGGGCGTGTCAGGCGGGATTCTGTGTCAGGCGGATATCATTCCAACTATGCCTCCTCCATGACTCGACCGCCTGGCCTTGTTCCGTGCGAGGCACGGAACTGTTTCCGCGAAGACCACTTGAAGCGCTTCTCCTGGAAGGAGCTTCCCCAAAGGATACCCCTTCGGGAGTCCGGGAGAGTTGACGAGCTTCCGTGTCGCGTTTGCTTGAAAGAGTAATCCGGACACTAAACGGAAGAGGCGAAGCCTTTCTGTCCATCCGCGAGCTCTGGTCACCTACCGTGAAAGACATTGATAATTCTGCTTCCCCGAGGATATCCATCTAAACGCTATCCAGAAATCTGGATAACATTTACCCCCCAAGGTCACGGAGCTTTGAGAGATCCGGGAGCTTGTACAGTCCTCTGGGTATTCTGGTTTCTTAGATTAGGCGAGGGGCCACCTTCTGTGTTCCCGGAAGGGTTCCTTTTTCCCGCCTGAGTGTTAGTATGAAAAAGAAAGGGAATTTCTTCTGTTTGAACTCAAGTACTCAAGTGCGGCAAGGGCCATGCGTCATGCCGGGAATGGTTCTGCGATCAAGACGTGTTCGTGAGGCGACTGGTTGAGTATGCGTGCGTCAGGCATCTGAGTAATGATTTGACGGTTTTTAATGGTACTCCGGGCCCGAGGTGGTATAATGATGGGAAATAAATACTTTATTCCCATCCGAGGAGTCATAAATAGGATCGTCGCTTCATCTCCAGCCGTTGGATCTGATGCACACGGAATGGGAAGATCGGGACCGTCCATTTGAGGAATTCGAAATGACTTCTTCCCTGCTTTAAAAACGTGGGAACAGACCTTTCTTCCTCTTTACGCTTTCATAGCTCTTGTCTTTTTATTATTCCGTTCGTATTCGTTTCCGAAAAACTCGGTAAACACCTGTATATTGGGCTCACCCAATGTATGGCTAGATGGGTACCCACATCTATAGAATCCTTAGCATGCACAAAACAACATATTGCATTCATTATTAGCAAACATTCACAGTGTTGCACTCATCATAGCAAGCATACACAACATTGCATTCTTCATTGCAAGCATTCTCATCATTTCATTCATTAGACCATATAAATCACATATACAGTCCTATAAACATTTCTAAAAGCATACATAGCATACTAAACATTTATTTCTACATATCCTATGTTAGTCAACTACAGACTTCCTTAACATGAATCCTTAGCACTGAAAGTTCCCTTTTTGAGTGACGATCAATTCTAAGTCCGATAATTCTAAAACATAAAAAATAACTTAGTTTATACTTTTACTAAGTCTTTTAAGAAAACAATTTAAGGAAATCCTATCCTGAAATCCCATTCATGACACTTGGCTCAAACTCGAGCTGTCAGAGTAAAATGACCAAAATACCCGTCTTAGAAACCAAATGAACTTAGAAAATTATTGTCCTCAATAAAAATATGTTCTTAATCTAAGCCTAAAATTTAAATTCTAAACTGCATGTATTTTTCAAAATACAAATTATTGAGCATCGAGTCCAAAATCCCGAGACCTGGTAACTTAGTCTTAAATATTTTCTAAGCCTTGAAAATAATTTCTTCAACCTTCAAACTTAAAACCCGAGCCTAACTCATAAATTTCAAAGTCTTAGGACCCAGACCACTTTGGGTCCTTTGGGCACGCACCCTAGTGCCTGGTCCATGCATAGCTTATGCATGTCTCAGCCACAAGACCTTTCCAAAGGCACCACCCGATCCCTTCTCTCATCATCATCATCATCTTGGCTCACGACCACCACCACCATTACCACCATGGTGGTGGTTATCCTTAACCACTCAAGAGCGCATCAATGCCTCAAAGGGGTTGGTGCTTCTCCATGCCTGAACATGCACTCACACACTCATACAGCTAGGGTGCTTCAACCCGACCCATCCTCAAGAACCTACCACTGTCGGTCACCACCACTAAGGCCAACAATTATATCCTCCATGATAACCACCTTCAAGATTTTTCTAACTACTCCAAGATTGTCATCAAATCTTAGATCTAATACACTCTAACCTACAATCATCATTTCTAAAACACTTAAATCAAACAAAACTCGAAACAAAGTTAAGTTACACAAGATAATTCATCAAAAACAAAAGAAAACTTTAGAACACATCTTTACCTCTAATAGCTGAAACCTTGGTATTCATCCTCTCCCTTTGGCTTCTAAACTATACAAACACAATCATGGATATCTTAAGAACTCATTCATGGCCAAAAAATACCAACTCTCTCGTCTTCTTTTTTCTCTTCTTTATTTTTGTCTTCCTTTTTTTCTCTCAAATTTCGAAAATGGGACTGAAGGAAATGACTTTAGTAACTGCCCGACACTTCTTTATTATGCTTAATAACCACCTAATTCAAATCAGCCACTATTTCCCTCCATTTTTTAATAATGGTCGAAACCCACCTCTTTTAAGCACTAAACATGTGCTTAATTACTTTAATCTATTTTTCGATCATTTAATCACCAATAACCACCAAAAACTACCCATTATCTCCAAAATGAGTCATTATGTCATCAAATAATCATAAGCTTAAAACTATAGTCTAATCCTCAATGTAGTCACATAATTTCGTCTAGAATAATAAACTATAGTCCACAATATTTATATGATTAATGCCTATCTCCAACACATAAAATTATAAACTAAAAGTCTCCCAAAACTCATCTATAATAGCCCAATAATTTTTTTAAATTATTCTAGGACTCTAGTAGTGAGATATACCCCAAAACCATACTCTAAAAAATAAATATTTCCACTTATATTTATTTTTAGTTTAAAAACCTCAAAAACTCTATCTAAGCAATCCACTCATCATTATCTTTAATTATAAAATAGTATATTCTCTTTATTATTTTCATTATCAAACATAATTCCTTAGATATTTAATTAAACAATAATTAAATAAAAAAAATTACACCAGATATTACAATGAAAACCTAGAGCACGCAATGAACAATCCACCCCCTACGGATCCGGAGATTTGGAAAGAATGCACAAAGCTTTTGCTTGATCTATGCCGATTGATAACAATTTTTTATGTTTACGTTAATTAATGTGGCTTATTTTCACAATTATATAACTCTAATCTCTAGTATATATATTTAAGTTTCTTGGTCCGTTTGTAACTTGGTTGTTATTTCTTTGTCGTTTGATTGTTTTTGTGGTTTATCATATTTTTGTCCTATTATCTTGTGTCTTCTGTAGTCTGTACATATCTAGGCTTATGCAAGAACTACAGGCATACTGTGTCCTCTTGTCATTTTCTTTTGTCGTCCTCATATAATTTTCTTGTCGTTTTATTCTTCGTATCATCCATATTGTAACTTTTTTGGGGGGAGTGCCGTATTCATTGTTGAAGTTGTCGTCCTTTTAACTCTAAGCTTATAAACAAAATTAGATATTGAACTTAGTACATATATGTGTAGAATTATAAAGCAAAAGGAATCGTGATAGTGAAATTCTCCACCCATGAGCTCTATTAACTATTCTGTCCAGACCAAGTATGAGGAATTAAGTGAATTTATCACTTTTTCCAATAGTGTTCAACGCATGCTTATTATTATTGGACAAGGTATCGGCCTGCAATTTTCTATTCCCTCCATGTCCCACTAATTGTTGTAAGACACATCATTTATTTATAGTATTAATATAATTGGAAAAAGAAAAAATTGTATATAATTTAAATATATATTAAATAAATAAATAAAGTGTCTTAAACTAATTGATGGGACATGGAAGGGATAGAAAATTGGAGAAAGCAGATTTTTTTCCGTGGAATGAGTTTCATTCTAAATAAATTATTATAAGACAATTAATGGAAACTGATTAAATTATATAATAATAAAAAAACCTTATACAAGTGTTTGTACTCCCCTACTCGCCCGCTATTCCTCGCGTATGCCCCTATTCCACTCAACGAATACTCATTATGTACTACCCACGTAACTATGGACGATATCTTTGTTTATACAACATCTTTTCCTTTTTCCCCCTCTCAAGTCTCATCTCATATTTCTCAACATAAACATCACCATTACCAACTGCCATTATTCCAACTGTCCTAACTGCCACTATTATTCAATGGAGTCCGTGGCCTCCAACTCATCTCGACAACCAAATAACCATCGTCGCCGCCACAACCGACCACCCGCCCAACCCTTCGCGGACCGTGTGGTACGTGCCCTACACCACGACCTCCGCCTCCTCCACCGATCCGACTCCACCTTCTTCGTCCTCGGAGCCACTGCCAACGTCTACGCTGTCACCATAGCTGCCACTCCTTACTGCACCTGCCCTGACCGGACCACGCCCTGCAAGCACATCCTCTTCGTCCTCATCCGTGCCCTCGGCGTGTGCCTCCACGACACCTGTCTTCGTCGTAGAACCCTCCGGCCTTGTCAGCTCACCCGCTTCCTCGCTGCCCCGATCTTGCCGGAATCTCTTGCAGGCGTCGCCCTCCGCCGGAGATTCCACCAGCTGTTCTATGACCGCGGAAGGGAAAATGCTACAGAAGAATTTGATGACGGGACGTCGTGCCCAGTTTGCTTGGAGGAGATGAAGAGGGAGGAGAGAGTGGTGGCTTGCGAGACATGCCGGAATCCGATTCACGAGGAGTGTTTGCTGACATGGAAGCGGAGCACAGGGAGGAGGTCCGCCAGCTGTGTGATATGTCGGGCAAGGTGGCGGGACAGGGCTGCGGTGGCGTCCAACGCGGAGAAGTATTTGAATTTGGCCGCTTATGTTAACGAGAACGACCCCGGGAATAATGTCTGTGATCTCTGTTCCGGTTGACTGATATGATTATGTTGTTCTGTCTTATGATTTGCAGCGCAGGCTAATTAATTATAATTAGATTTCATTTTAATTATTTGTAAAAACGGTAATTCAAAGCCGTGCAAAATATTTATATTGTTCAGGTTAAGAGAAGTTAAAAAAAAATTAATGTTTCTGGTCGAAACAATTTTGGGTCTCAAGAGATTAATTGTTACATTTATATTAGAGCACAACCAATTTAAATGAAACACCTAAATTATACTACTACTTATTCAACATTGGTGTGATTTATGTCCTTTTCGCTTTTTAAAAAATAAAATAAGAGCAAGGTTAAAGAAAAAACGCTTACCATATAACGTATGCGACTCTCAGGAAACAAAGCAAAGCAACAGGGCCCAAATAAGTGTTGAAAACTAACATGAATTTGGGTGAGAACTTGAAGACTTTGTTGAAAATTTATGTTAATATATGAGAGATAATATTACTATGGAAGAGACTTTTTTTTATAGAATTCAACTTGTGTTTTTAGCTTGGTGAAACTATATCTCTATTTATAGGACTTTATCGATTTTTCTAAAAACACAATTAAATTATTAGTTAGTAGATTAATCTAGATAATTTTCTTAAGAAATGAGAATTCTAGAATACTAAAGACTCAACAACCTCTAGTAAATACATAAACATTCTAGAAACTCTAGTAAATACTTGAATACACTAGAAAATCTAGTAAATACATGGAAACTCTAGAAACTCTAAATTCGTGAAAATTCTAGAAACTAACCATAATAAATCAAGTTTAATATTTCAACACCCTCCCGTAAGCTTGATTTGACTCCAAGAATGTTTCGTAATTTGGCGAACATTTCTCCCTTGAGTGGCTTGGTGAAGAAGCCTGCCACTTGATCTTGAGACTTCACATACTCCAACCTCACTTCTTTTCTTCCAATGCATTCTCGTATGTAATGATAACATGTGTCGATTTGCTTGCTTCTTTCGTCAACACAAATCTCGATAGGCTCCTTTTGTGGCACATCACAACAAGGAAAAAGGGCTTTTACTTCGGTTTTTAAGCTTAATTTACTTCGGTTTTCGCTAAAATTCGCAACCGAAGTAGTTCGGAGCGAAGTAAAAACTAGCTAAAAACCGAAGTAGAATCCCCACTTTCTACTTCGGTTTTTACTTAATAACCGAAGTAGAAAGTGTATATACGCTAGCATCCTGGGCACTTTCTACTTCGGTTTTTAGGTAAAACCGAAGTAAAATGTACACTTTCTACTTCGGTTTTACCTAAGAACCGAAGTAAAAGGGGACTTTCTACTTCGGTTCTTAGGTAAAACCGAAGTAGAAAGTGTACATTTTACTTCGGTTTTACCTAAAAACCGAAGTAGAAAGTGCCCGCATTTTTTATTTAATATATGTTTCTAATTATTTTTAAATGGATGGTTTCTATTTTTATATAAATATATATATATTTTGGCCTGATTTTATTTAATTGATCTAATTAATATATTTTTTTTTTGGCCTAATTATTTTTCAACAATTTAATTATATAATATTACAATTATATATATTTTTACAATTGAAATTGGTTAAGAAATTTTTTTGAATAAATATATGATAACTTTTATTAATTAAAAATGTTGTACATAAACATATAAAATACAAGTACTTAAGTAAGATAACTAGCCTTAACATTAATACATTTACATAGCCTTAACATTAATACATTTACAAAATACTAAACTTACAACTAAACAAAAATAGGCTTACTGATAAATGTATGGTATCAATTTGGCTAACCATTCGTGTTGGATTGGCAAGAGGTCTGCAATCTCACAATATTGCGTCTTCCCACCAAACTGTAAAATTAATAAATATAAATTAATTTCATAGATTATCGATAGCAAATAAATTATAAAAAATGAACTTACTTTTTCTTTTAGGGTAGTCATTGCATTTGATGCCCGTACAAGATCTCTAATGTACTTCAAGACATAAAAACCACATTCATGACTTTGTGGTTGTCTTGGACATGTAACATTGAATATCTTTGTGGGATTGCCGAGTAATGCATTGGAAGAAGCTCTATAATATGCACTATTTAAAAAGAAAATTATTAACAAAAGTTATTAAAATGTAGTAACATGTAATATTTGTTGCATATTAAGAAATATTTTAAAAAATTTAAAACTTACCTCATTATCATTGAATCAATTTCTTCTGGACGTTTGTGTGATTTCAATGGATCTAAGAACACGATTTTTCCTTTTGGCATAGCAATCACCAACATCCAATGTTCCCTAAAATAAGAAGCGTATGTTAAGTAAAATAATTAAAATTTTAATATATGACTAATCAAATAAAATTTTTTTACACTATTTCTTACCGTATGTTCCAAGGTATAAAGTAAAGTTGACCAACTCTATCCATGGTCATCAACCAATTCGCCAAGTCAATGGTTGATCGCTCTACATCGTTAACATTATTAATGCTAAGACGTTCAATGTCATAAAACTTGTAATAGACACGCTGATTTGGAAATAGAGACTCCCAAATGCATCTGCAAAATTTTCTTTAGTGTTAAATATTTTGAAAAATTTCGGCAGAGTTTCCCCTATAAATAGGACTTCCCAAACCTGTAAACATTCAATGTCTATGAAAATTTTCAACAGATCACAGAGCAGTACTCATAACTGATTCTAAATTCCTATCATTCCAAAGAATTAGTTTAAGGGATACCTTAATCCGAATATCATTGCTGAGCCTCCAATCATATGCAAGGTAGCAACTTGTTCCACATCCTCTGAAGTTAGGAATATTGACTCGCGATTCATGAATGTTGGGTCCACTGGAATGGAGACGATTGAGTTTATTCCCTTAACTCTGCAAAATTCTCTCACCATAAACTGAAGGCTAACATGGATGCGATTCATGATGTGATCGGCAAATGGTTGGCCTTCGGTCAGAGTGTTTTCTGGATTGATGTGAGACCTAGCTGATGACAGATGCGGGCTAAACCAAGACGAAGATGTCTTGGTTCATTTTTGAATTCTGGATTGATATAATCTACCTTCTTCCAGGCCTGTGAATCTGCAGGATGCCGGAGTTTACCATCTTTCACTCGTCCAGTCTCGTGCCATATTAAGTTCTTAGAGTGTTCTGCACTTCGATATAATCGCTTCAGCCGCGAAATCAAAGGTAAGTACCATAGCACTTTCTGAGGAATAAGTTTCCTAATCTCTTTACTTTTGTTAGGTTTGTACCGTGATAAACCACATTCTGGGCAAGCGTCCATGCCTGCATACTCCTTACGATATAAAATACAATCATTCGGACATGCATGAATCTTCTCACACTTCAACCCTATCAAACTTAATGTTTTCTTTACTTCATATGTAGACTCCGGAAAACAATTTTCTAGCGGCAAAATCTCCTTGAAAGCAGCTAAAAATTGACTGAAACACTTATCACTAACTCCATTTTCTGCTTTTATGTTATAAAATTTAACCATTGTGGGCAATCTTAGTTTATTGCAACCACTGAACAATTGTCTGTCTGCATCTCTAACCATACTATCAAATTTTTCTGGATTATGAAAAAACTCTTCTTGTGCTTCATCAAGCAATTCTATAGGATGATCATCAAAATCATTACTCTCAAAATCATCTACACCTCGCCTACCTAATGGATATGGGTCATCATTTAATAATTCTCCATGCCAATACCATTTACTATAACTCATATCAAATCCCCGACAAAATACATGATCCTTTATCATGGTAATATTCCCCTTTACTCCATTACCACAATCGATACAAGGACAACGAATTTTTTGTGGATCACTACAATTCTTTAGGCAAAACTCTAAAAATTTGTTGAATCCATCTTGAAATTGTGATGTTTCTCTCCTCTCAAGCATCCATGATTTATCCATACTAATAACAATATTCAATTCCTAATAAGTTAGAAAAAAAACTTATATTAGGTTCTAGTCTTATAAATTTTTTAAAAAATTCGGCAGAGTATCCTCTGTTTCTATAGCATACCGTAATTTCATAATTACCTATAAAATCAATACAAACAAACACAATAATCAAGCATATATGAATCCATCATTATTAGGTTCTAGTCTTATAAATTTTTTAAAAAATTCGGCAGAGTATCCTCTGTTTCTATAGCATATCGTAATTTAAAAATTACCTATAAAACCATTTAAAACAAACACAATAATCAAGCATAGATGAATCTATCATTATTAGTTTCTAGTCTTATAAATTTTTTTAAAAATTCGGCAGAGTATCCTCTGTTTCTATAGCATACCGCAATTTCAAAATTTCCTATAACAACAATACAAACAAACAAAATAATCAAGCATAAATCAATTCATCCTTATATCACCACAGCACGCAAATTTCCCAGAGCCTACTTCACTAATTTTCAAACATAACTTTCACTAAATCTAATATGCATGATTACATTAGTCTTATCTTTATACATAAATCTTATAGTAATATAAATACAAAAAATAACTAACCTTCAATATTAATCTTCAATGCACCCGAAATGAACAACAAAGTTCACCACTCAATCAACGACCCTACTAAAACATTACATAATTAGTAAACTACATAATTAATTATCAAATCAATAAATAAAAAAAATCAAACTAGTTAATGAAACTAATGAACAACACTCTGATCATCTTCAAGTTATTTTTTTTCAAATATTTAAAAAACAAATTTATCTATTGTAAAAATTTCTAAAACTAACTAATATGCACACATATATATATATTTATAATAAACCTAATTTTTATCACATTATTTAAACTAACAAAATAAACAAATAATTATAAAAATTAATAAAATATTAATTATATTAATTTTAAATTCGGAATAATAAAAAAAATTAAAAAAAACATGGAAAATTAAAAAATTATCATCAAAACCACATTTTAGTAATCTATACCTGTTTTGAAGCTCAAAATCCCCTTGCAATGTCAAAAATCCGGCCAAAATCCGGCAATAAACACCACTTTCAAATGGAGAAAAAACCCACGGCCAAATGCCTTTTTTTCTCTATAAAACAAAAAAAAAAAAGATTTTTGGACTATATTTCGGTTTATAGGGTAGAAATATTGCAAGAAATAAAGAAAAAAAAAAAAAAAAAGCTTGGAGAATCAAAATGGGTGTTGGCTCACGGTGGTTAATGGAGGTTTTGGGGGTTTCTTTTTGCACAGAAGGGAAAGGGGTTTTGAGAAGATGACCGTTCGGGTCTAGGGAATGGGCATATAAAGGACTTTTAATTTCGGTTTTTGGTAAAAACCGAAGTAGAAAGTGGACTTTCCACTTCGGTTTTTACCAAAAAACCGAAGTTAAAGGTCCTTAAGTTATACCCGTTGGAGACTTTTAACTTCGGGTTTTTTGGTAAAAACCGAAGTGGAAAGTCCACTTTCTACTTCGGTTTTTACCAAAAAACCGAAGTTAAAAGTGCACAAGGGCCGCGTTTGGTTTGGCCAGTTTTTTGCATTTTTATTACCTCTAAACATAATATAAGGGCTTGTGCAAACAAACACGGCCCTCTCCACTATGAATTTTTCACTTCGTTTTTTTAAAAAAACGAAGTAGTAAGTAATTTTTTTCAGAGCGCCAATTTGAAATGCGAAGTAAAAGAGTTTGAAAACGTTTTTACTTCGCTTTTTTTGTATGCTCACTATAAAAACCGAAGTAAAAACCTATATTTCTAGTAGTGCATTCAAATCTTTCAGCAAGTTTCTTAGCCAAATATCATGGCAAACACATGAAGTTACAGCAACATATTCAACTTCACAAGTTGATAGCACGGCGATTGGTTGCTTCTTTGACATCCAAGTAAAAGCAGTGTTTCCCATGAAAAACACAAATCCGGTGGTGCTCTTTCTATCATCCAAGTCTCATTTCCAATCGCTATCACTATATCCAACTATCTCATAATTGTTAGAAGATGAATAAAATAAGCCATAATTGGTTGTACCTTTGATGTACCGAAGTATTCTCTTTGCAGTCTTGAAATGACTTGTTGTTGGAGCTTCAATATAGCGACTAATGATTCCAACAACATAGAGAATATCCGACCTCGTACAAGTTAGGTAGCGCAAACTTCCAACAAGGCTTTTGTAGAGAGTTGGATCCACCATTTCTCCTTCGTCATGCTTTGACAACTTGATTCCACATTCCATCGGTGTGCCAACTAGATTAGAGTCATCCATCTTGAACTTCTTAAGCACTTCTATAGCATAGCCTTTTTTAGTGATGAAAATGCCTTTGTCTTTTTGCTTCACTTCAATGCCGAGGTAAGAAGACATTAGCCCAATGTCTCTCATCTCAAACTCTTTCGCCATGCCTTTCTCGAACTCCTCAAACATACTCGGATTGCTACCTGTAAAGATCAAGTCATCTACATGCAAGCATACAATCAAAATATCTTCATTTGTAACTTTTATATAGAGTTCATGCTCATATGGACACTTTGAAAAATTCTTGTCTTGAAAGTACTTATCAATTCATGTATTACAGGCTCTTGGTGCTTGCTTTAATCCATACAAAGCCTTCTTTAACTTCAATACTTTATCTACATGTCCTATTACTTCATAGCCCAATGGTTGCTCAATGTAGACTTCTTCTTTGAGGAAACCATTCAAGAAAGTAGACTTTACATCCATTTGGTATATCTTCCATCTATTTTTGGCTGCCAAGGAAATAATTAATCTAACAGTTTCAAGATGAGCAACAGGAGCAAATACCTCGTCATAGTCAATGCCTTCTCTTTGACTATAGCCTTTTGCAACCAATCTTGCTTTGTATATTACCACATCTCCACTGGCGTTCCTTTTTGTCTTGTACACCCTTTTTACTCAAATCGCCATGTGTCCTTGTGGAAGCGTAGCTAACTCCCATGTGTTGTTCGTCATGATTGAATGGATTTCTTCATCCGTGGTGTCTCTCCACTTTTTGCTTTATGCTGCTTCTTGGTAGCTTAGAGGTTCACAATCACCAAATAGACACATAAGAGAGATGTCATTTTGGTTTTCAGTTACCTCATAAAGCTCTTGTAGGCTTCTGAAGTGTGGCGTTTTCTCATTCGAACTTTCTCCTTATGAATCTTCATGTAAGTTTCCGGTTGGTGAGATCAGTAGAGTAGTAGGCTCTTGAGGTTGTTCTTCCATCCTTGGTTGTTCCACTTCTTCTTCTTCCTCAAAGTAAGGAAGAAAATCATACTCGTCTTCTTGTGTGTTCAAATCCCAAGAATCTTCTTCATTGAACTCTACATCATGACTAATGAGAATCTTGCCGGTAATTGGGTTGTACAACTTGTAGTCTTTGGATCTTGAGTCATAGCCGATGAATACATACTTCTCACTTTTGTCATCAAGATTGGTTCTCTTCTCATTAGGCACATGAGCATAAGCAACACTTCCAAAGACTTTGAGGTGAGAAATTTTGAGCTTTCTTCCACTCCATGCTTCTTGAGGTGTCTTCTCATACACACTTCTTGTTGGAGAGCGATTTTCCAAGTAGACTGCACAAGCCACTACTTCAGCCCAAAACTCCTTGGGCATTCTTTTGCTTTTGAGCATGCTACGAGCCATGTTGAGTATAGTTCAATTCTTCCTCTCTGCTACTCCATTTTGTTGGGGGGATCTTGGCACCGTTAAGGGGCGACGAATTCCAAGCTCTTCATAATACTTTTGGGACTCGTTTGATGTGAATTCTCTTCCTCGGTCAGATCTCATGGCGTTAATTGGAAGACCACTTTCATTCTCAACAAGTGCTTTGAACTTCTTGAAATTATCGAACACTTTTGACTTCCTCCTTATGAAATAAGCGCATGTTTTTCTTGAAAAGTCATCAATGAAAAGGAGAAAGTATTTACTCTTACCAAAACAGTTTGGTTTTATTGGTCCACAGACATCAGTATGTACGAGCTCGAGCAGCATGGTGGCTCTTGAAGATGACTCCTTCGGGAAGCTCCTCCAAGATTTCTTTCCAAGCAAACATCCTTCACAAAGTTGATCTGGTTGGTTGATGCACGGAAGGCCTCTCGCCATCTCCTTCATCTCCAAAAGTTTGAGCCCGCCAAAATTAAGGTGTCCAAAGCGTAGATGCCAAAGCCATGAGGAGTTGTTATAGTAGGCCTTTAGGCATTTTGGAACATCATATTGAATATTCAAGGGGAACATTCTATTCTTTGACATGGGCACCATGGCAATCAAATTACTTTTATCATCTCTTAAGAAAAGGTTATTTTCTTTTCTGTGAATATCGTAACCTTTCTCTAGCAATTATCCCAAACTCAAAATATTGTTCTTTTCGTTGGGCACAAAGTAAACGTTTGAGATGAACTGATGGCCTCCATTTTTCAAGCGTATGAGAATTTTACCTTGGCCTTGCACAGGTATTCTTTACTCATCTCAAAAAGAGACATCACCTTTTACTGCTTTGTTTACCCTAAAAACGGCTGCTGATGACGTGGTAGGGATTTCTCACACGTGGTTGACATATGGCCAAAGTACTGCTCGACTATCGACCAGAAGCACATCACTTCGTCGGGACTTAACATTTAGATATGACCAGGCTGGTCGTATAACTTGAATTGTTTCATTCTTAAACTGTAATCTTATAATTAATACATTGAATATTTCCTCATTATGACATTGATACGCGGTTATTAAGGAAAGATATGGCTCGTTGGCCCATGTAACCCTCCTTGAGCCTATAAATATGCATGAAATAGCTCAAGGAAGGGACTTTTGATCTCTGAATCTTTTGGCTAAGATAGAGAAAAAGAGAGAGCTATAGTGCAATGATCCATTGTTTTATTGTATTTCTTCTAAGGTTTGTGAAACTCAAGAACCCTAGTTCTTTGATCACTTCTTTGAGATTCAATCTTAATAATAGCACTAAGTGGACGTAGGTCATTACCATATTTTGGGGCCAAACCACTATAAATCCTTGGTGTTTTCTTCTCTTCCATTAGATTATCTTTCTTACTTGCCGTTTTATCTTTTGTCGTATATTTGACTCCGTGTCGTTGGCCAAATCAAGGGTCAACATTCTGTTTCATTGAGAGTTTGACAAAAAACTGTGAAAAAATCTAATGGCGAAAACATCCAAGAAGACTGGACAGGTTGCTGGCGCTGCACCATCCCAACCTCCTCCCCCAAATGTGGCTAAGAATGAACCATATTTGGAGTTCGATGAGGAGGAATTAGATTTCAAAACACTGAGGGCAACGCTAGGAGTGTTGCAAGATGAGTTGGCTAATCTGATGGCCAATCAGGAGAATGCTGCAGAGACAATGGCGCTGCAGCAAAGAGAAATAGAACGCCAGCACCAAGAGCTGATAGAGCAGCAGGCAGAAATGGAGGCAGGCTGTGCTAGCCTCCCAGCCAGATTAGCCACCGAATGCACCACCCTAAAGAGGTCCCAATCCAAGCCCTCCACTCCAGCCAGCAAGCCCTCAAAGGCCGGAGCAGCTACCTGTGGCTCAGAATGATGTAACCTAGGGATCCTGAGCAGCAGCCTCCATCCCAGGCTGGTCGAGGCAATCCTCAGCGCCCGAGGCCGAATAGGGTAGGGCAGCCATCCCGTAGTCCTAGACGCCCAGGGGATGAAAAGCTGAATCTATGGAGCAGGGGGGAACGTCCTTCTACCAATAGGAGGAACAATGAGTTAGGCTCTGCGGTCAGGGCCCCCCCACATCATAACAATGCACGTGGACCCATGACCAGCACAGGCCTCCCCCTGACACTCGGGATATGCCAGCCCGAGGAGGAAATAGCGTGAACAGCTGGTCACGCCATAGTCAGCCACAATTCAGAGATGGCCATGACTATAATGAAGCTGATTCCGGCAGAAGAAATGCTGGCCAGAGAAATGAAGAAAGAGGTGGAGGCAGAAGCCCCCCACCTAGAGAAAATAGGCCAACTAGCCACAATGCTGGGGGGCAACCCAGGCAGCAGAACATCTTTAGTCAGCTAGGAGCAAGCGAGCAGAGATGTAGAGACGATGGTCTAAGGGATGTACTTAATGACTGTCGTGAGAGGCACGATGAGTACGCTCCCCCGGCACTTGTGGCCCCAGCAGTCCCAGAAGCTGTTCAGGCTCAGATTGATGCCCTGAACCAGGTGGTACAACAACTGGTCGGGGGATGAATGTCCCATATTGAGTACAATAGGAGGAGGGGCACCCTCTTTGTACAGAGGATTGCTGCGGCCGAAACCCCCAGTAAGTTCAAGATGCCTACACTGTCGAACTTTGACGGGTATGGAGACCTAGTATCTCACGTTAATAAGTTTGAGATACAAATGGATATACAGAAAGTGTTGGAAGACGCCCGTTGCCGGATCTTCCTTGCGACACTGTCTGACACCGCTCAGGAGTGGTTTTTTAAATCCCCTCCTGCTAGTATAGTATCTTGGGAGATGTTCGTAAAGGAATTTTACGGACAGTTCTACGCGGGTCGCGTACACCCCACAGAGGCCAACCAGCTGGTCGAGATACGCCAGAAAGAGGGAGAGCCCTTGAAAGAATATGTCCAACGCTTTATCGAGCAGCGGCTGGAGCCAAGACAGTGGGCGGTGAGGGTAAGATGATGGCTCTAACTACTGGGGTTAGGCGCCATTCACCCCTCTGGAGTAGCCTCAGAAAGAATGGGGTAAGAAGTACCCAAGAGTTTTTGGATTGGCCTGATTGATACATCAAGCTCGAAGATGCGATTGCCAATGAAGGGAAATCGCCCACAAAAGACAAGGGGCCCAAGGAAGAACCCGCCAAAGCCGCCAACGGGTCGGAAATCCCAATGGCAACGGCAAGGGCAACAGGAATGGCAATGGTAGGAATGGTGGAAAATGGGCAAACAATGAACCCTCAGCTTCTGAGAGTAAACGCCCCAAAGGCAATCGATACAACCCGATATTCACCAGCTGAAGTCTACCAGGCGACCAGCTCAAGCGTGCCTTACAAGCGGCCTGCAGCTATAAGGAAAGATATCTCCAAGAGAGATACGCCAAAGTTATGTCGTTTTCACAACGACTACGAACATGACACCAATGAATGTAACCAATTGAAAGACGAGATTGAGTTCCTGATCAGGCAGGGACATTTAAGATGATATGTGCGAGCCTCATGAGGGTCTCAGCGAAATGCTCAAGGTGGCAACGAGCACGCGCCTACACGCCAATGCTCGCCACCTCTACAGCCAGCTCTTGTGGCAGGAACTTTACTCACCATCTGCGGAGGCCCACATCTTGTAGGAGACAGTGGGAAGGCAAGGGAACGATACGTTCGAACCCTACGCCACGACCAGTACATCAAGATGATGAGTGTGGAGGATCGAGCACCGAAAAAGGCTCGGACAAAGGAGGAATTGATAACCTTCTCTGAAGACGATGCCCAGCACGTGCGATTCCCACACTCTGATCTGCTGGTCGTAGACGTACAAATTGCCAACATGATGGTAAAGAGGGTGTTGGTCGACACAGGAAGTTCGGTCAACATCCTGTACATGCCTTCGCTGGAAAGAATGAAGCTTCCTGTCAAAGACCTGGAGCCATGCAACCAAAACATTTATGGTTTTTCTGGTGTAGGGCTCACCCCAACAGGGTCGATTAGGCTTCTAGTTACAGCAGGTATTGCACCTGCTAATAGGACATTACTCACTACTTTCATAGTAGTTGATTGTCCTTCAGCATACAATGCTGTAATTGGGAGACCAATTCTGGTCGACCTACGAGCCGTCACTTCAATATGGCACCTTGCCATGAAATTCCCGACAGACGCAAGGGTAGGATGTGTCTTGGGGAATCAGCGGGAAGCAAGGGAGTGCTGCAACGCCTCGATCACCAAGGCGAAGAAGGGTGTATCGAGAGATGTTCCCAGAAAAGAGTTGCAAGTGGCAACTGATGCTCAGGCCCACTCGGGTGATAATGTCACCAAATAGGGCGTTGCCCAAAGTGAGGATAGAGATTTCGATCCTCGCTTGGGGATTTTGAGGAGGAAATTGGAACTATTGAGGACCTTGAAGAGGTCCAAATCGATGAAGAAAATCCGACCAGGGTTGTGAAAGTCGGTAAAAACTTAGAGACAATGACAAAACAAGCACTGGTGGAATTTTTAAGGAGGAACCAGGAAGTCTTTGCCTGGTCGCACAAAGACATGGTCGGAATAGACCCTGCAGTCATCAGCCATGTCCTGAACATCGACAAGAGTTTTCCACCGGTGCAACAAAAAAGAAGGCTGCTTGACAAAGATAGATCAAAGGCCTTAAAAGAAGAAGTCAAAAAGCTGAAGGAGAATGGGTTCATCAGGGTGGCGTTTTATCCATCGTGGGTCTCTAATCCCATGCTAGTTCCCAAGCCGAATGGCAAGTTCGTGGATTTCAGAGATCTTAAATGATTAAAGAGCTAATCGGCACAAACATGGAGGTCTACATCGACGACATGCTAGTCAAGTCAAAGAAGGCAGAAGGGCATATAAGGGATTTGCAGGAATGCTTCAACATCTTGATGAAATATCAGATGAAGTTGAATCCCCTTAAATTCTCCTTCGGAGTAGGATCAGGGAAGTTCTTGGGATTTATAGTTAACTCGAGAGGAATTGAAGCCAATCCCAAGAAAATTAAAGCCCTGATCGATATGAAATCACCAGCAAAGATTAAGGATGTTTAAAGTTTAACCGAAAGAATTGCCGCTCTCAGTAGATTCATTTCGAAGTCACAGATAAGTGCGTTCCATTTTTTAATCTACTTAGAGGCAACAAAAAGTTTGAATGGACGGAGGAGTGCGAGAAGGCTTTTCAAGCATTAAAAACTCACATGGTGCAACCACCCATCCTCTCAAAGCCGGTCGATAAGGAAACTTTGTTAATCTACTTGGCGATCACAGAGTATGCTGCTAGTGTCGTTTTAGTAAGGGAGGAAGAAGGCATGCAGAAGGTTGTTTATTATGTAAACAAAAGGTAATTGGAGCAGAACAGCGGTACCCACCCATCGAGAAGCTAGCCTATTGCCTAATTTTGGCCTCCAGGAAGCTGCGACCTTACTTTCAAGCTCACCCAATCTCGGTTTTGACCGACTAGCCTCTACGACAAGTCCTGCAAAAACCAGAGGCTGCAGGTAGATTGTTAAAATGGGCAGTCGAACTTGGGCAGTTTGATGTATCTTACTTGCCGTGACAGCGATAAAAGGGCAAGCCCTAGTTGACTTCATTGCAGAGTTCACTGAACTTACAGATAGCGAGCAGATTGAAGAGCCTAATGAGCCTGAGTGTCAAAACCAAGCTCCCTCGTGGAAATTATTTACAGATGGTTCTTCTAACGAGTGCCACGTTGGAGCAAGAATGATATTGATAACGCCGGAAGGGCATCGATTTCATTGTGCAATCAAGTTTGACTTCACTACTTCTAACAACGAGGTCGAGTATGAAGCATTACTCGCTGGGTTGCGGTTAGCCAGGGATATGAATATAAAGGTGCTTCACATCTACAGTGATTCTCAGCTGGTGGTGAATCAAGTCATGGGAGAATACCAGGCACGAGGTTTAAAGATGCTTGCCTATTTAAACAAAACAAAAGATTTATTGGCTCAGTTCGACAAATACACCCTCCAGCAAGTACCTCGCGACCAGAATTCCAATGTTGATGCTTTGGCCAAATTACCAAGTGCAAAGGACGCTGATACTCTGAATATAGTACCGGTTGAGCGGCTGTCTATGCCAAGCATCCAAGCAGAGGAGACCACTATGGTAGTCCAGATGGCAGATACATGGATGGCACATATATAGAGTATCTGACGCAAGGCGTGTTACCAACGGACAGAAACAAAGCTAGGACCCTTCAGTGGCAAGCTGCTAGGTATATCCTGGTCGATGGAATCTTGTACCTAAGGGGATACTCAATCCCACCCCTTAGATGTATTCCAAAAGATAAGGCCAAAGAATTAATGAAAGAGGTACACGAAGGCTTTTGTGGAGACCACGTTGGGGGGCAAAGCATGTCAAAAAAGATTCTGAGGCAAGGATACTTCTGGCCCACGATGAATGAAGACTCGATGGAGTTTTTGCAGAGGTGGGACAAGTGCCAGAGGTTCTCCAAAATCCCACGAGCAGCCCCAATAAGTTTAAACAGATGCAAAGTCCATGGCCATTTGCAGTTTGGAGCATAGATCTAATCGGATCTTTGCCCACAGGGAAGGGCGGCATCAAGTATGTTGTAACGACCCAACTATTCTAAGACCTTGGACCATTAGAACTACTAAACATATCTATTACTTTGAAGAACATATACATAAGAAATAATAATAAATTTGTTAAAACTTTAACATAATATTGTGAAAATTACAAAGTAAAAATAGAATTTTGGTATGCGTACCCATTATTTAAAACATAAAACATAATTTTATACTAAAATTTTTTTTTGTACAAAACTAGATGCGGAAATTACATAGAAACATAATTTAAAAAAAAAAAAAATAACATCATCCTCGATCAACACGTAGTCCACTCAGTCCGTTCATCCTCAACACACATGCCAAGCTTCCAAGAATCCTTCCGCCTCCGTATCTAGTTTCCTACATTACACTAAAAAAATAAAGGAATGAGCCTAATGCCCAGCAAGGAAAATCTACTAACAACATACAACATAAATAAAAAACATGAGACTATATCATAAACATATACTACAAAATATATGACTATAAAAACGTATATCATATAGAACTATAATATTAATGGCCATTAACTCATTAACATGGCATGTGATAAAACCATCTAGGTCCTTTGGTAGTATATGATAACCCATCTAGGTCCTCTGTCTACTAATCGAGGTAGGGTAAATCATAACTCTAAACCATGAAAACGATAAAAATTCTTGGGGCTTGCTATCTAAGCAAGTCATATGCCCAAGCGCCTACAACATAAATTCTTGGGGCTTGCTATCTAAGCAAGTCATATGCCCAAGCGCCTACAACATAAATTCTTGGGGCTTGCTATCTAAGTAAGTCATATGCCCAAGGACTACAAAAACATATTTATACATATACATATTATAGCGTAAAACATATCATAACATAAACATATAAACACATAAAATCTATCATATTTTCCTTACCAAAACCGGGATATTTGAGCACAAATGCGGGACTTGGAACACTCCTAAAACCAACAATAGAATGGTGAGTATTTCTAAAGAGTAAAGAAGAAATGTGGAAACTAAACCTTGAAGACGAAACTTACCAAGAAAGATCTTTAAGTTTCAAGAGCCTAATCCAAACCATTATCACAAGTTAGGATCTGAATAAAAGAAACTAAGAAAACTAGTTTTAAAGGATTGAACTTAAAGAATAAGGGTACCTTAGTTGACCTTATGGATTGGTCTAACTCCAATACCGAAATATACTAAACCTCACTTCCCAAGTATTTTATAAAGCTTAAGAATGGCAAAGCTTTTTTTCCTTTCCCACCCAAGTGTATCACTCTTATGTTCTCACTAACACCTTGGAGTATGATCACAGCTGAAGAGTGAGGAGAAGGGCTGGGGTCTAAGTCCTATTTTTAGAGTTCTAGGAATAAAAATCTTCTTTTTGGCTTTGAATAAAAATAATGAATTTAATTGAAAATATTTGAATATTCTTCAGTCAAAGGCTTAGGACTTGGTCAAATTATTCAGAGAGAGGTTTAAGGAGTCAAAGCTTAATTTTTAAAATTAAAAACAAAAATAATAAAAACAAATAGAATCCTAACTTCTAACTCCCTAAATCTCGTAACTCTAAACTCACCTGCAGTAAAATCAACATAACTAGAGTTGTAAACTCCTATTTAGAATATCCTTATACCGTTAGAAAGCTAATTCAATTATCTACAACTTTCTAGAAATACTAGTTTTCGAAATTCATAACATAACTATGTCAAAAATAGGTCAGAAGTTACAGTACCCTAAAGTTATGGAAAATCTATTTAATTATCTAAATAACAACCTAATCCACAAATAAATAAAATTGTGATAAATGTCATGCTCCTAATGGATTCTAATGAAGACTAAGTCTTATATTTCCCTTATTTTATCATTAAAATAATAATTTCTTAATAATCATGCATATGACAAGTGTCATAATCCTATTGGCTCTATCTAAACCTTAAGAATAACCATGCTCATGACAAGTGTCATATTCTTATTGGCTCTATCTAAACCTTAGGTTATAATAATTATCATATTAATAACCAGCAATATTAATCAAACCTTATGTTATAATTAATATTCTTAAACTATAGGTTAAACTTATAAAATCCACAACTATTGCTAGGAGTTTCCAACTAAGTCCCGGTTTGAACCAAAATCCACGAAATCTAACATACTACAAACTAAAACTAGATATTGCTACTACTACTACTACTACTACTACTACTACTACTACTACTGCTACTACTACTACTACTACTACTACTACTACTACTACTACTACTACTACTAATACTACTACTATCTAACTAGCTAAGTAAAATTATGGGACTCTACATATGCTGTGGTTACCGTCGACTACTTCACTAAATGGGCCGAAGTCGAGTCGCTCGCAACCATAACGACCAAAAAGGTTCTGGATTTCGTGATAAAAAATATCATTTGTCACTATGGATTGCCAAAGAAAATCATCTCGGATAGCAACACACAGTTCGATAGTGATTTATTCACGGATTTTTGCAGACGACATGGCATTATTAGGAGCTTTTCTTCAATCGCTCATCCCCAAGCTAATGGACAAGTCGAAGCAATCAATAAAACTCTAAAGGATACACTGAAGAAAAGACTAGAAGAAGCTAAGGGGTCGTGGCCAGAACAATTGCCTGAAGTCCTTTGGTCGTACAGAACTTCCCATCGAATAGCAACAGGCCATACTCCATTTTCTTTAGCTTATGGATATGAGGCTATGTTGCCTATTGAGTTAGATCCGCCTTCGCATCGAAGAATAACATACGATCAAGGCTCGAACGGCCAACTACTGCTGCAATCCCTAGACTTGGTCGATGAGAAGCGTGAGCAAGCCCAACTCTGAATAGCTGTGTACCAGCAAAAAGTCGCTCGATATTTCAATTGTAAAGTGCGAGAAAGGAAATTCAATGTCGGAGATCTAGTACTTCGAAGAGTTTTCCTAAACACACGCGACCAAGCTGCTGGAGTACTCGGACCTAATTGGGAAGGGCCATACGAGATTGAAGAAGTCCTTCACCCAGGCACCTATAAACTTGCTCACTTAAACGGAGATCTCGTTCCTCGCTATTGGAATGGAGAACATCTGTGCAAGTACTATCAATGAACAATCCTTCTTAAAGGATTGGCTTGTATTAATTTTACTTTTTACAAGTTATGAAAAAGGGTTGGTCATTTTATGTGACTAATTGCTTATAAGTGTAAGATCTTTTTGATCACTTGTACAGACACGTTTTGTCCATTTATTACGAGAAATATAAGGGACCATGTGCAGCCAGTCATTCTTGCCAATTATTGTATTTTATACAAGTATTTGCTCATTACGTGTGTGTGTTTTGCTGTATTACAATTTTAATTATTTTGCTACGAGCAGTATTGTTCAAACAGGTTTTGGTCAAGGCAAGTGACCAAGGACCTAAAGCTCCTCCATCACTTGGGGGGCATATAAGGTATCTAGTAAGCAAAGCATATCGAAAGGTATGTAAACACATGAGCAAAATAAGTGAAAGCATGCTACGGTACTTAGAGTATTTTTCAAAATTTTCTATTTTGTTAAATTAAACCAAAGTACTATGCTAAGTTCGGTCATGCGAACAGATGTTATAATAAGATGCAAATATATTATAATATCAAAATGTATCCTTTTACACCGCGAGTAGTCGCTGCTTTGATGTAATTGTTCAATTAAAAGTAAAAGCTGCCCATGCAGCAATAAATAGTCAACTGGAAAATAAGTGTCTTTACATCACGACCTGTAGGCCATGTACTTGAAAAATTAAAGAGAAAGATAGTAGACTACGAGGCTGGAGGATCTTGAGGGGTGCCCTGGTTGACAACATTTGTAGCTTCATTGTCCGCCTCGTCCACGCCAGTTGCCAAGGAGATTTCAGGCGAGGCAGGTACCCTTGCTCTCTCTTCTTCCGCCAATCGAGCAACGCACCGGGCTATCTCAGCATGCCTTGCATGCTCGGGAAGGTAGCTGAAGTCAGCCTCTTGGTTGTGTTTCCAGAAGTCATAGAAACACTTAACCGTGGTGTTCTTGTACCTTTCCAAATTGCTGGCGTTGGCTTGTTCAAGCTTCTCGATCTGGCCCTCCAAGGTTGTAGTCTCTTGTCTACTCGCGATCAAGTCCTGCTCGATCTTTTTGGCCTCGCGATAGTTGACGCGGTTAGACTCCTTGAAATTGTCCCTTTGCTCGACAGCCTTGTCTAGAGCATTCTGCTTCTCCCTCAACTCCTCAGCCAGTTTGTTCTTCTCCCCAAGCACTGCCTCAAGCTGCTCAGCGTATTTTGCTTCGGCAGCTTTGAGTTCTTCAATGTGCCATTGCTCCAAATTCTTGGACTGCTTGGTGACGGCACCCGAGCGGAGCCGATCGACAGTAAGGGTTAGCATTGCCTGCTATCAAAGCAAAGGTTAGACTGATTGTAGAATGTAAAAGGGGTTGTCTCTATAGAAAAAGAAAACTTACACTGGCTAACTCATTCAATGCGCGGGTTAAGATCTGGTCGACGTCCATCGTCTTCGTCAAAGCCATCGCTTCTCGGCAACATTCATGCTTCAAAATTTTGGCCACCCTATCTTTGATCGATCTCAAGGCGCGACTCGATATGTCGCCCCTCGTGGAAGCAGGAGTAGCCTGCTGAGTCTTGTCGGTCGGGGTCGGTGGAGAAGGTGTCGACCCGACAGGAGCAGGGGGAGTTTGCTGCTTGAGAGAAGAAGAAGGTTGTGTTACATTTGCTGAGGTTCCGTCTTACGGAGGGCCTGCAGTATGAGTTTTCTTGGCCTGAGGCTCTTTACTGCTTTCCCCAGGATGCCTCTTGCTCGGTGGCTTTCTTTTTTCCCTTTCCCGTTGCGACGGGGGGAGCAGCAGCCTGCAGGGTGCTGGAGGGTTCCCTGATTATGATTCTAGTGGTCCTCCTCAGAGGGGGTTGTGACATATCTGGGTGCTTCTCGGGAACCTCTCCACCAGTGGCACTCCCCGCTGTTGACTCCCTCACATCCTGATGAGGGGCCAAAAGGCCGACCAGTCTCAGATTGGCCTCTGTGACCAGCTGTTTGACATTTTTCTCTATGTCGGTCATGCTGGCCAGGAGGGCTAATCGCATGTCCATGTCTAGAGTAGGTTCTGGTCGCAACCATGGGCCTGAAAACGCACTAAATTTCTAAGGGAAATGCCGCAAAAAATTGAAGATAAATGACCAGTGGTACAAAGACTTTACCTCCTTGAGTGAAGGCCAAGTTGTTCGCGACCATGTGAGTCATCAAGAGATACTCCAGATGGTACTTCCCCATGTTCGAGATATAAGTTGTGTCAGTCAGGAAAGTGCGACCTGTTTCCTAGTGACAAAAGTGGAAAAACCCCGTGTTTTCTTGGTTGGGGTTAGATTTTAGGTTGAACAAATAGTTGATCTCATGTGGTGTGGGGACGGGCCATTTCTTGTGGCTATATAGGATATAGAGTGCAGAAAGCATTTTGTATCCGTTGGGAGTTATTTGAAAAGGGGCAACCCCGAAGTAATTGGCCACCCCTTGGAAAAAAGGATGAAAAGGCATTGTCGCTCCAGCCTCGATGTCGTACCTCGACCAGGCACTGAAGGTGCCTCCAGGCAAGTTTGCCCATTGGTCTTGAGTGGGTTGAACTAGTATCACCATAGGAAGTCTGTATTTTTTAATATAATTAGCGATCATTCTAATCGTTACCCCGCTGACAGGAGCGACGTACCATTCAACATCTGGTTGAACGACATTTCAAGGCTGAGCGCGAGTTTGAATGTTAGGGTCAGGGATATTTCTTTTCTGATCACTGGTCGAGGGAACTCCAGCATGAGGAGCATGCTGATTTGAAGGGTTTGAAGGTTTCTTTTTCTGGGTAGTGGATTTTACTCTACCTATGGCTGGAAGGTTTGACTGAGGTCTATTAGGTGGGGTTCGCGAAAAAGGAATTTCTGGTATCAGCAGTAACAGATGCTCCTCGTCTTCAAGTAATTGGGCGAGCAAGTCGTCATTGATAGGCCTTTCACCTCCCCATGGATCTTGCATGAACAGCTGCGAACAGAGAAAGGGGGAGGTGAGAACGTAAAGCCTAAAATTTGTGTTGCGAGTTAGAATAACGTTGCTCGCGTATAAAAGTTAAGCTTTTATACGGCCAGCAGCATTCTAGCGAAAACACTAAGTTCTATAAGAGCAGTTTGAAAAACAGATTGAAAAGTGGAAGTAAAAAAATTTTCGGGAAAAAAGCTTTTTCAACTCCGAAGGGGCAGGAAAAACCCAGTTTTTCAACTAGCATAAAAATCAACTTTTTACTTCGATTCTACGCCCTAAATCTACAATCTCGACTACCAAACTGGCTCTTAACTTCTACAAGACATTGTTTCATCACCCTTTCAAGCATCGGTTAACATTCCAATTTCCCCAAAACAGTTTCAGTCAAGAACTCAGAAATCAGAAATAGAGATAAACAAGTGTTGCATGGCGTATCAACAACTGAAAGGTTTGAAGAAACGTACTTGTATGAAAGATGGAGTAAAGTTATGAGGTGCTAAGTTGATTCAGCTGGGCAGGAGCTTCGTGATCCGTCTGAGTTTTTGGGTTTCTGGAAATATAGCTCCTGGTTCTTCAGTTTTCTTCAGGATAATGTTAAAGCGTAAAAAGTAAAAACTGATTCTGAAGGGTTATTTATATTAGCCGAGGAGCGGTTACAAAGGTAATCATAAAGGGTAACTTTTCAAAACATGGGGAAGTGTAATGACCATCAGACAAGTTATTGAGAAACTGAAAAGACTTGATTGGACATGATTGATCACCCTTTTTCGAGAAAGCATGGGCGGCTCTGACAGATTTCGTGGGGTATCCGAAGAGTCAGTTTCCTAAGTTTACTTATTGCTGGTCGCAATAAATAAACTTGGGGGGCAAATGTTTATCCTAAAAACGGCTGCTGATGACGTGGTAGGGATTTCTCATACGTGGTTGACATGTGGCCAAAGTACTGCTCGACTATCGACCAGAAGCACATCGCTTCGTCGGGGCTTAACATTTAGATACGACCAGGCTGGTCGTATAAATTGATTTGTTTCCTTCTTAAACTGTAATCTTATAATTAATACATTGAATATTTCCTCATTATGACCTTGATACACGGTTATTAAGGAAAGATATGGCCCGTTGGCCCATGTAACCCTCCTTGAGCCTATAAATATGCATGAAATAGCTCAAGGAAGGGACTTTTGATCCCTAAATCTTTTGGCTAAGACAGAGAAAAACAGAGAGCTATAGTGCAATTATCCATCGTTTTATTGTATTTCTTCTAAGGTTTGTGAAACTCAAGAACCTATTTCTTTGATCACTGCTTTGAGATTCAATCTTAATAATAGCACTAAGTGGACGTAGGTCATTACCATCTTTTGGGGCTGAACCACTATAAATAATTGGTGTTTTCTTCTCTTCCATTAGATTATCTTTCTTACTTGTCATTTTATCTTTTGTAGTATATTTGACTACGTGTTGGTGGCCAAATCAAGGGTCAACACGCTTCATTGAGCTCCACGAACATTCTTCTTTGTCCACACATGTGATTGCTAGTGCCGGTGTTAAGATACCATCTATTTTCTTGGCCTTCATCTTTGTCTTTGCAAGCTAGTAGCAATGTTCCTTCCTCTCCACCTTTGTCTTCGATGAAATTGACCTTTTCTTCAACCTTCCTTGATCTACACTCTGAGACATAGTGGCCGAACTTATTGTAATTGTAGCATTTGATGTGGGATTTTTCTTACCTTGACCATGAGTTGCCTCTTTCATGCCCTCTTGTTTCTTGTGGATTTCAGCTTCTTTCTCCATTATTGAAGTTGTTGAAGCCACCCCTTCATTCTCTTCCTTGTCCATGGCCACGTCCACGTCCACGTCTGCTTCCTTGGTCATGTCCTCTTCCTCTTTGATTTCTATTATTGGCAAAATTTTCTTCCTTCAAGTTGAGTTGAAGTAATTTCTCCACCGTCTCCTTTTGCTTCTTTTTCCTCTTTTGTTTCTCCTCATAGGCTTGTAAAGAACCCATGAGTTGCTCAACAATCATAGTTTCTAAATCTTTCTTTTCTTCAATGTTTGTAGCAATGTATTCAAAGGCTGGAGTTGCAGTGCGAAGAATTTTCTCTATGACCTTCACTTCACTAACTTCTTCACCATTCTTCTTAATTAATTGACAATTGCCAATACTCTAGAAAAATAATCAGGAATTGATTCAGATTCTTCCATGAACAAAAGTTCAAACTAACCTCTAAGAGTTTGAAGAAGGATCTTTTTAACTTGCTCCACTCCATTGTTGCAAGTTTGAAGCTTCTCCCACGCTTCTTTGGACGTAGTTGCATTAGAGCTCTTCTCGAATGCATCTTCATCAACCGCTTGATAGATGAGGTAGAGAGCTTTCTTGTCTTTCTCTTTCTTGAATCCCTCAAGGCTTCCCGTTGAGCTTGAGAAAGAGCAACATCTTCTTGATCCTTATGTCCTTTCTCAACAATCTCCCAAACATCTTGAGCTCCTAGTAGCGCCTTCATCTTGATACTCCAATTGTCATTAGCAAAATAGACATGCCATTATTATCTATTCTAGCCATATCATATAGTTGACCATTCAATCTCAATTCTGAGTGGTTAGTATTCTAATTGATTGTATTATTTGAGTTCTTTGACTTGTTCGTTACCATTTTACCCTACGGACTAGCCCAAACTTACATCTTGGGAACTCGGTTGTATAATTGAGTGAGAGTGTTAATCATAGATATGAACATCTATAGCTTCTGATGAAGAAGTGAAACGATGGTTTCCTATTAGTTTGGTTCAAGGTGTTAAATGATATAGATGTCATTTTAGTAATTAATATTAGTTTATTGAAATATCATTTACAAGGAATTTAGTGTTTTAAGGATAAAATACAATGAGAGGTAAAACAGTATTTTAGTCCCATCTCATTGTAGACAGTCTATAGAGGATAGAGTAATAATTATGATTGTAACAATAGATAATTAATAGTGTATCTATATTTGTTATAGAGCATTCTATTAATTCAAGAGTGCAATTCTGAGTCTTTACTGGAGTCACGAGGAATTAATAAGTTAGTAAATTTATTTGTTAGATTTATGATAACTTATTGGAGCTTGATTGCATAGGCCCGTGGTCCCCACTGTACCATGGACAAAATCATCTAGATAGTCCCAATTAATTGATTTAAATGTCAATTAGAATTATTAAAATTGAGCAGGTAAATTTTGGATAGATTCACAGGGTTATGTAATTTTGAGAAGAAAAGAGAAATTATGGTAGATTTATTAATTAAGATAAATTAGTATCTAAATTAATAAATAAGTTTAAATCAAAGTTCAAATTATAAATAGTTAATTTGATAAAAGATTTAAATAATTATTTAATTAATTAAATCAATAGAAAATAATACATGCCTTGATTTTAAGTCCAACGGGCTTATAATCAAATGGAAAAATTCACGGGCCTAAAGCCCATGATAATTTCGACCTAGGGCTGTTAATTGTCTATTATTTTATTGATTTGTTAATTAAATAAATGACATAATTGATTATATTAAAGGAATGTTAAGAGAGAAGTCAAAACATAAGTTCAAATTTCTGAAACACAAGTTTCTAATAGGTTTTAGATTCTCTCTAAACACAAGTCATTTTCTAAGCCTTATTGTTCTTTTCTCTTCTTCTTTTTGTATCTATCTCATGTGTTTAGAATTGCCCACTCTAGTTTAGGTGATTCCAAGGATACTTTGGAAAGTTGTGAAGAAAAATGAAGATCGGTTTAGTTTTTTTGGTAATACTCTGCGGCGGAAAGGATACAAGGGTTAGAGAAACTAAAGGAAAGACTCATTCATTCTGCTGCGTATAATGTAAGTATTCTTATCAATATTCCTCTTTGAATTCAATTTTAGAAACATGTTCTAGGTTATCTCATATTAATTTGTTTAATATTAAATCTACATGAAAATTAATAAAGATCCTGTATAAGTTTCCTAACAGAGCATTGGTACTTGGAATGGGATCATTCCTCCACTTGCAATTTTTCTTCAAGAACCTTGCTCTGATACCACTTTGTTGAAAATTAAGATGAATTTGGGAGAGAAGTTGAAGACATTGTTGAAAACTAATGTTAATATGGAAGATAATATTATGATGGAAGAGGCTTTTTTTATAGAACTCAACTTGTGTTTTTGGCTTGTTACAAAATGGTGGGACTACATCTCTATTTATCGAATCTATTGACTTTTCTAGAAACCCAATCAAATTATTAGCTAGTAGATTATTCTAGATAATTCTCATCTACTAACTAAGAAATAAGAGTTCTTGAATGGTAAAGACTCAACAACCTCTAGAAAATACATGAACATTCTAGAAAGTCTAGTAAATAAATGAAGACACTAGAAATTCTAGTAAATACATGAAAACTCTAGAAACTCTAAATTCATGAAAATTATAGAAACATTCAAATGTGGTAGGCCTAATGGCCAAAAATTCTCATACCAAAATATATGAATTTAGGATCATACCAAAATTCTCATATAACCATTAGGCCAAAGTCTTCACACATAAATATTAGCTTCAATTAAAAATATATATTAATTAATTAATTAATTAAAATACATATATTTTCTAAAAATATTTTATATTTTTTTTTCGAGCAAGGACGGTCGCCCACTCTCTTCTCTATGTGGGTCTGCACCTGTACTAAATAGTATTTTTTTCTAATAAGAAATTCATGGTAACTTGGAAATATATGCGTAACATTTTATACTATATGATAACTAATTAGTTTCTAAAATAGACTTCAATGTGAAGTAAAAGTATCTTAAATAATAAGACATGTAAATTATGAGTGACTAAAAAAGACTATCAAAAGTTTTCATTTAAAAGTTAGTGTGTAGTATACCAAATTTATTTTTATTTATAAACTAAATGGTAACTTGTTATACTACATGACAACTCATTATTTTATAAAATAAGCTTGAATGTTACAAAAATGTATCTTAAATAATAAGATACCATAATATAACCTAAAAATATCTAATTGATATATTAAGATGTCTAACAATAAGTTTTAAATGTAACCAAAATATATCTGAAATAATATGATCTAAAAATAAAATATTTTATAAAAAAAAGTGACCAATTGATATCTTATCGGTATCGTAAGCAACCAAAAAGTAATTTTTTACAATAAAAAAAAAGTTGGGAAGCGAGATCTCACATTTTTTTTAAAATCCGGTGACGTAGCACGATATATGTGTAAATAAGTTGTTTAAGACATTTTTGTAATAAATTTGTATTTTTAAGGTATTTGTATAAATTTTCCAATATATAATAAATGGGGTCATCGTCGTGACGTCGCAATTGAGCCCGTTATTGTTGAAATATTAAACTTGATCCTAAATTCAATAATAACCATTAGGCCTAATGGTTATATGAGAATTTTGGTATGATCCTAAAAAGTTGAAATATGAGAATTTTGGTATGATCCTAAATATGGATTAGTTTTCCATATAAAGGACAACCAGGGACTGTATGAGAGGATGGTGACTTCCGGGTTTAAAAGGAAAGGATCGGGCTGCATTTACGGGATGCCTAGCTATTGTGGTAGGTACCACTATGGCTACGTCAGTTAGACCAGAGGGAAATTAGATCGGTGGTGAGGTTTCAGATGGGTTTACAAGGAATTGAGTCTTTTAGTTGAGAAGAAAGAACCAACATGAGAGACATCATGAAGAATTACGCTAGCTGAGAAGAAAGAAGTAAAGGTTCAATCGAGGAAGTTATTTGATTTAAGGGTGATCAAACGGAGCATCTCACCATGGGACATGTCAATGCCATTTTTTAAGGAGAAGGCCAAGTCTGGAAGAATGTATACTGCATATGGATAGCCAAATAAAGTAATTGTTAAGAATAGATATCCATTGCCAAGAATGAAGGATTTATTTTCTCGGTTGCAAGGTAGGACAGTGCTCTCAAGAATTGACCCTCGATATGGTTATTACCAGCTGAGGATCAAGGAAAGAGACATTTCAAGAATTACTGCTTGCACCAAGTATAATGTGATGGGTTATTAGTGAAGGCTCTCTAACTAACCAATGCTTCAGCGGCCCACGTAAATTCAGCAAGTAGAGAATATAGGAATAGTGTGGACAAGTTGTATCTGGGTCGATCGAGAATATTTTGGATTACTTCTGGTTAAGAACAAAATACAAGTAACATTTTCGCTAATACTATCGAGGTTGAGGAAGTGGAGATTACAAGTAAGGTTCCAGAAGGGATAGTTTCTATGTTCTCCAATGGATGTTCAAGGTCGCATTATGGGAAGTGATGGGATTGCGTAAGAGTAAATTGAGATAGAAACAAAAATGAATTTACCAGAGGAACACCTTGGGGGTTTGAAGCAATGGGAATCGGTAAGACACCACGTCTCTTACTTGAAGCATCTTCGGGGATTGCCATACCTTTGACTGAAGTAACATAGAAACCTAAAGTTTGTCTGAATGGATAGTTGCATGCCAAATTCTTAGAAGTTGAAATATGGGTTGATTCACATGGCATGGCATTAGAATATGCATATGATGGACTGATACAGGAGGACGGTGTAATGGACATTTCCCTTGCCTAACACATGGAGTTATAGTGCAGTGCATCAAGGACTAGGGTGCGCTCGTGTGTACACTGAAAAGGTGATCGATCATGCTTCCCGGTGGATAAAGGAATAGGAATATAGATG
This sequence comes from Humulus lupulus, assembly GCF_963169125.1. Lineage (NCBI taxonomy): Eukaryota > Viridiplantae > Streptophyta > Magnoliopsida > Rosales > Cannabaceae > Humulus > Humulus lupulus. The sequence continues at coordinate 158,971,721 of NC_084802.1, read as the reverse complement.
TTCCACATGGGACTTTAAGATGATAGTAATGTCGGTTAGACATAGTTAGTGTGAGGTAACGACCGGGATTTGTATAGAACCTTTGATTAATAATTAACATATATACCCCTATGAACAATGAAATATAAAAGAAGGATCATGTAGGAATGGTTAAGAGTCCTACCATTTTAGCATGGATAGGTTAAGAAAGGAGGATCAGATGAGTGATCCGATGGATGTTGGTGTTGAGGTAGAGATTCTGAATGAGTTTTAAACTACCCCTTATGATTGTTGTATCCAAGAAGTTTCAATGGGCATTAAGACTTAACTTTCTTATATCGGGAGGCGCACTACCCAATCTTTCAATAAGTGAGAAATGATAATCAGACGTCAGAGAGGCTATTATGACTCTAGGGCATTCTGGAGTGAGTATGGAGGAATCTAGTTATGGACCATAGAGGGTGGGCCACCTCAGATTGCAGGTAAGATAAATGGATACGAGAAGTTGTGACTTGAAATATTGGGTTAACACACTTTGTTTTGTGTGAGCGAGATATTGTAAGAATGAATGTGTGCGAAGGGAGACAGTTTTATTTCCCAAGTTCTGAGAAGGGTCATAAAAGGAAATGAGTATAAGATTGAAATGGTGAATTATGGGTTACCTTTAGACAAACTGATGACCTAAAGGAACGACTCAGACTTAAAGTATTTTACCTCGGATATGCAAGTTTTCAGGACATTGAGGCAAATATGGTCCCTTGAATTGATTGTCAAAGTGATGAATGTCGATCGACGGCTAGAGTGACTCTAAATAGGATATTGTGAGATAGGGAGTGAGAAGTACTCATTCTGATAAATGAAACAAGGGACAGGAAGTATCCTGGTTCAGAATTAGTTCAGGGAACCAATAAATTTATTAAGGATTGTTAGGGCAAGAGTGTTTGCTTATTTGAAAGGACATAAGAGTTAGCAAATTTAAACATGGGAACGTGGATTTCCAGGATAGGAGACTTTGTATTTCTACGAGTATTGTGGACTAAAAATGGGTAAAATAGTTTGGGAAAGAATGAGGAGTTTTGACTCTAGATTTGATAGACCTGAGAGATCCTAATAAGGATTAGGCCAAGGGCCTACAGATTAGCCTTACCCTAGAATGGATAAAGGCTCCTAAGTTGTTACTGGTGCCAATTTTAAGAGAAGAAGTGTTGAGTACTACCTCTGATTGGGTGAAGAAACCCTGGAGTATCAATGGAATTTGTTGTGTAAGGAAAGGCCAGTGGGAATCCTAGATAGGAGAGATAAAGTCTTACGGGATGAGACTGTCACTCTAGTGAGGGTGTTACAAAGAAATAATAGGGAAAATAACTTGACTCTGAAGTTATAGATAGATTTACGGGAGTAGTATCCCGAGAAGTTTGAATAAACGTCGAGGACGGAATTTCTATAAGGAGGGGATAGTTGTAGCGTCTCAAATTTGCTAATAAGGCTCAGTTCCTTGCTTAGTGTGTCAGGAGGGCACAATTTGATTTATATTTGTAATTAATGGAATATATGTGTGATTATGCGGTATAAATGATTTATATGGTGATGTGAATAGTTATGCATGTTTATGTGTATTAAATATGCATGTGGGTCCATTTTTGTAAATTGGGGTATATTTGTAATTTTTGACCCGTTGATGGTATATTTGCATTATGTGTGTGTTATGAGTGAGACTCTAGTGTTATGGGGATACATTTGAGATGTGTTGTTCGAGGTGATCCTAGTGGCCAGATTAGCGGAATAGTCACAATGGGGTCCAATACCTAGCTCTGGGTGAGCCTAGGGGTATTTTGGGAACTTAGCCTGTATTTGGGATTTACCAGGTAGCATGAAGTTATTTGGTGATTATTTGGGCATGCCGGGATTAATTGTGTATGTATAGGACTACTCGAGGATTAGCGAGAAATGTGGTAAATGATGGTATTTCCCTTGGGGGTGTTAAAGAGTAAGTTTTGATTTAGGGGCCTTTTAGTCTTTTCACCAGCTTTTGGTTGGCCTTAGTTGAGGCTAGAAGCCTTTAGAACAATAAAAAAGTATCAAACACTCCGAGTCTTTTCTCTCCCACGTTGCTCTCTCTCTCTCTCTCACGTTCTTTGGGAGACTTTGGGAAAATAGAAGAGGGAAGCACCAGTCTCTGAATTTTGGGGCAAGGTTTTCTGGGGAGATTGAAGTTCAGGGGTTCTGGAAGCTACTAATCTTAAGGAAACAGTTAGGACCAGCCAGCCAGAGGTAATTTGAAGTTATGTTTTGAGTTTTTCTAAGTTGTTATGTTATCAAAGGTCTTACTGAATTCTTAGTTCCTAGGGGGTTTTTGGTTAGGTTTATAGATGATTGTTCTGCTCTGAGTGTAGTATTGAGGTGTAGAGTCTTAATTCTTGCTATAGTGTATGTTTAAATTGAATTCTTGAGACTATGGCTGGGGGAAAATGCAAGGAAATCTGGGGAAAAACTGGGTTTGCGGGGTCGCACCGCGCAGCGTGTCTAGGGAAATTCTTAGGTTGCTCTCTGACTTGTAGAGGGCCGCAGTGCCTTTGAGGAGCGTCAAGGCTCAAGTGGGAAATGTTGGCCAATTAGGGTTTTTAGGCTCGGTAACTCAAACTTAAGGGCTCGGGAAGGATTCTACTGCCCGATTTAGTAGAATTCGAGGTCCCAGAGGCTATTATATTATTCCAAAGCTTTTAATTGGTTTAGATTGTGATGGTTATTTATTATTACGTTGTGACTAGGTTGACCACTAAGGCTGAGGATTAAGGATCGTGCTCAGGATCGCCTTGTACTGTCAGCTCGAGACTTAAGGTAAGAAAATTGTCTGTGCCCGTAGGCATGACCCGATTGTCTACTCTTATATTGTGCTTAGTGTTATGTGTAATTTTTTGTAACTATTACGTCATACATGTGTTTGTGACGGAGCAGAAAATATCGAGATCGGCAAAGGTTGGGAGCGGCATTAAGCATGTTGAATGCAGGCTGCCAAGGCATGGCCATCTCAAGGTGTCGTACTCACCCTCTCGGTTAAGACCATGAACTTGGTGGTTGGTAACGCACCCTGACCGACTTAGGTTGTTGTTGTGAATTTTCATAGAAGCATGTAGTTTGTCTGTTGTGTTTGATTAGTTATGCATTTATTGAAATAAATTATTATATGTTGTGTTGTGACGTTTTCTTTCTGGGCCTTGACTAACGAGTGCTCTATGGTGCAGGTAAGGGCAAGGAAAATGTTGATCAACCATGAGTTGGAGGGCATGGAGCGGTGCGTACATGTTTGGCCTACCTGGCCGCCACGGTTGGGGTACTTTTAAGGAGCACAGTATAGTGTCTGGTTTTGTCGCTTAGATCGACTGTACAGTGACTTATAAATTGTAAACATGTTTTAAACAATATTTTGGGATCCCAATGTAACTCTTTTACGATTTTAATGAAAGTACAAATCTTTTATATGAAAGTTTTATTAAATGAGCCATTACGTTAATTTAATTACACTTTTGAGTCTAACGCCTCAATTAGCAAGTCAAATACACATTTGTTAACATGACTTTTCGCCAACAGTAGATTAAGAAATCAAATAGGTAGATTAGTGCTAAATTATAAACCATAATGAAGTAATGAAAGAACCCTCTCGATCACACACAACTTTTACGTGGTTCAGTTGTTAAAATCCACTTAGTCCACGAGACAATCTTATTGCTTTTCTTTCTCAATTTCTGCAGAGTTTTAATGATACAAAATGTCCATCCCCTTCCCTATCCATTATCCCTAGTATTTATAGGGGAATTTTCTTGTCACGTTTGGGTAACTGTATGAATAAATAAGGTATACATTTAATACTGATTATTCCCATTTACATTGGGATGTGATTTGATAACAGAATACAATATGTTGGAAATTCTTATTGCATGATCTTTTTTTATTTTCATGTAATTTATATATTATAAATCAAACATGTAAATTCCTAGAACATGCTCCTATGAAATTGATACAAAACAGAGTTAAGTACAGAAACTTACATATACGCAGTGGAATTGGAACAACTTCTTCCTTCAATCTCTCTAACTCTTGATTCCTTTCTGTAGCAGAGTATTATCATGAGATTGAACTAGATCAGCAGCACAGTCATCCTCACCAACCCTTTGATCAACCTAGAACTAGTTTGTGTTGGTTCTCAACACATGACATAGAGATCTAGAAGAGAAAAAGAAGATAAAGAGGCTAAGAAATGATTAGATTGTCTAGGTTTTCACTTACCCAATGAATCAAATTAGACTTACTTCTTTTTGAAAAACCTAGATATATTCCTTATATAGGCAACTTAATGGGATTTTTTTTAAAATTTAAATTTAAACATAAATTAATTAAAATAATAAACAAAAAGATATAAGCCTTGGGCTCAAACAAATGAACTTGGGTCCAATCTCTTTGTTTTGAATTTAAATCTCAATTGGGTTCAAAACTTTTTATTTATTTATGTTTTGATTAATTAATTAAATCTTTATTCAAATTAACTTATTAGAATTTGAAACTTGATTTAATATTATTTATTTATATCGACACCAATTTATCAATATTAATAAATTTACCCAAAAATTTTCTTTTATTCTCTAAATCTCATATCTTTGTAAATTTTCCGAATTGACCTAGTCAACTTTAAAAACCCTAATTGATAATTAAATCAATTAATTGAGACATTCTAGATGATTTACTCAAAGGTGATGCGGGGACCATGGATCCATGAAATGAAGCTTCAATAAGTTACTGTGAATTTATTTATGAATAATTTCACTACCTTATTAATTCCTCGTGACTCCACTATAGATTCAAAATTGAACTCTTGATTTCATAGAATGTATTTTCCAAACCATAAATACGTTATCCATTGTTATAACCATTACAGTCAGTCAATCCTCTATCGATGACTTACTAACGAGATGGGTGCAAATTACTATTTGACCCCCCATCAGTATTTTATCCTTAACTCCCACTAAGTTCCTCATAAATGATATTATTGTGAACTGAATCACAGAAATGAGATCTTAATCATTTAAACCTTTTGAGCAAACCAATTAAGGAAATAATCTCTTCACTTCTCATACAGAAGTTATAGATTTCATATATATGAATAATACTCCCACTCAATTACACTACTAAATCTCAAAGATGTAAGTATGGGCTAGATCGTAGGGTAAGCTGGTAACGAAAAAGTCAAAAGATTTAAATAATATAATTAGCAGAATATTATCACTCAGAATTAAGATCGACTTAAGCTATGGTCAACGTTGTGACATTGATTAGAATCAATAACAACGATACTTATTTATCAGTCAATAATCAATATCAGTCCTAGTTCGATGTAACAAAATACATCCGATCTTATCTACTTGGTCAATGCCTTGGATAAGACATCACACCCCGAATGTGTAAGTAGATCATATCAAAGATTTCCTAATTAGTGAAAATCCAATGCACTGATATAATCTTAGGACTCGTTCTTTTGAACATATAAATACAACTATAATCCACTGTGACCTAGTCAATATAATTGTAACTATCCATATGTTCAGAACTTTATAAATGTTTGTAATATTTCAATAATCATGTAATAAAATAAGCAAGCAACACGGTTGCCAAACTAAATGATATCTACTATTATTGACAATATGAAATCGTGTTACATGTCCAACATGGTTTTATAAGGGCATAAAACCCAACAGAATATACTCCTACTATCTCGGATAATAAATGATAGATATGTAATACAACCTAGGTAGTAATGAGTGTATAAGGAACCTCCGAATCTCCTGGGATCCTTCAGTAAACGTTCTCTCCAGGTTTCCTTGAGCTGAATATCTCACCCGAGCTCGTGTTCAAATACTATCTGAACCCTTGCTCGTAGTAAACTCAGAGCGCTGAAAGTTGGATCTGGTCATTATAAGTCTCGAACTCAATAACCTGTGTATCGTGTTGTCAGGCCCCCAAACTTGAGTTGTTCACATCACTGTTAGCCAGTTATTCTACTTGGCTATTATTCCACATATTCTTCTGCCAGCTATGCCCAAGCTGAGTAATTGAACTCGTGCTAATTTTAGGGCACAACATTTCCCCCCAAGCTCCTGCTCGTGCTTGATGTCGTCTCTGTAACAACCCAAAATTGTTAATATGGCTTAGTGCCATGATTAGCGTGCTGGGAGGGCATAATTAGATATATGTATGTTTAATTGGTTAAATGCGTGATTATGTGGCATGCATGATTTATATGATTATGAGAGTATGCTATATGCATGATTATGAGTATTAAATATGCACGAGGGCCCTTTATTGTTCATAAGGGCATATTTGTAATTTTGGGCCGTTAGGGCATAAATGTGATTATATGTAATAAATAGTTAAGACCACATTATTATGTGGATATATTTGAAGTATATGGCTCAAGACGGTCCCAGTGAGCAGATTAGCGAAATAGTCACAACGGGGTTTAGTACCCGACTCGGGGGAGCCTAGGGGTATTTAGAGAATATTTTGGGGTTTATTGAGTAATGAGAAAGTATTTGGTAGTTAGTTAGGCATGACAGGATTAATTGGCAATAAGTAGGATGACTCGAGGAATTAGCAGGAAACGGGCGGCAAAATGATCATTTTGCCCTTAAGGGCAAATAGGAGGCTAAGTTAATACCAAGGGCAGTTTGGACATTTTAGTTAAAGGATAATTTTAGTGTGATATAGGAAAACAGCCAGAACCTATCTGATACTTACAGAACACACTCTCTCTCTCTCTCTCTCTCTCTCATCATTCACGTTTTGTCTTCCTCTCTATAGAACTAAGGGGAACTTGGAAGCTTGAAGGAGAAAAGCCAAGGAATTGAGCTGAGTTTGGACGGGGAAAAATCTGAGGAATTGAGGCTAGAAGTAGATTGATTTAGATGGGGAATTCAAGCCAGAGCTAAGGTAAGTTTCCAATTGTAATTGTTTAATTCTATTCAAAATAATGTTATTTTTTTGGTGAATAAGAATCATTGTATTGCTCAAAACCATATCATGTAAAATTTACAAGCTTTGTCTCTAAATCCTCTAAAATCCCCTATCTTGACTTTATACATCCATGTATCTATCTTTACAATTTTAGAAACCACTCTCTATCAACACTTCTTGTTTTACTTGGCATTGTCATAGCCAATCAAAGTTTGAGTTCTCTTTGAATAACCTCTACAATATGATTTACACGCCAAAGTTTATGTGACCACAAAATATCATTACGCGCTCTCCATATATGATACACCAATGAGGCAACAGAGGCTATAAAAACACACTTTCTGACTTTACTCAGGTGCTTCGCTTTAGTTATCCACTGCAGTAACCGCTGGTAGTGCTCTGTTTGGGCTCACCAACCTAGCCATTTCTTCACCATCAATAGACAGGCCTTGTTATAAGACACTGAAAAAACAAGTGAGGAAGGTCTTCATTGTGGTCGCCACCCACAGTAGACAAACTGAGTCCAAACCTGGTATATATCTGCTTATATATGTTCTGGTACTCAATTTCTGCAGCATTACTAACCATAAAATGAATCTATGTTTCGGAATACTAAGTCTCTCCCAAACGAAATTCCTCCACTGTACATTAATTGGGTGATCACAAAGTATATCATGACCTGATTGAATACTATATTTCATTGCTATAAAAGATGTCTTATCCAATTTGGCTATAAAGAGATCTTTAATAGCAACAAGTTTCTTCCAATACCAGCTGCAGTCCGGTTGCACTTTATACTCCCACCAGTCATCCTTTTTCAAGTAAAAACTATGAATCCATTTAACCCACATGTTGTCCTTTTTAGAAGCAATGGCCCATACATATTTACCCAGTGAAGCAATGTTCCATTCTAAAATCTTCCTAAAGCCCAAACCTCCAGCTGCTTTTGGAAGGCAGATATTGTTCCAAGCAACTAAACCTGGACCTTGAGAATCAGCCATTCCTTTCCAAAGAAAGGCTCTACAAATGGCTTCTATATCCCTCAATAACTTCTTCGGCAATATCATTATTTGAGCCCAGTAAGAATGTATTGAGAACAACACAGAATTAATCAATGTAACTCTGCCCATGTATGATAATTTCCTAGAGCTCCACTGTTTAATCTTGAAGATCATTTTCTCAAGAATAACCCCACATTCAGCAGAAGAGATACGCTTTGAACATATTGGAATACCAAGGTACCGAAATGGAAGAGTAGTGCGAGTAAAGCCCGAAACAGCCAGCACCCTATTAACATCAATCTTAGACATGCCACTACAATATATAGCAGATTTAGACTCATTTGGAAAAATTCCAGAAGTCCTCGAAAACAATTTGAGCCCCCTAAGCATCCAAAGAATAGAAATGAAATCTCCATGACAAAATAATAATAGGTCATCCGCAAAGCATAAATGATTCAGCTTTAAGACAGAACATCTGTCATGAAATTTATAACCAAAGGATGAGCCAACTTTAAGCATAATTCTGGACAAATATTCCATACCCAGTACAAAAAGCAACAGAGACATTGGATCCCCTTGTTGCAATCCTCTCTTAGATGCAAAGAAACCATGCATTGAGCCATTGATCATCAATGAGTACCGCGGTGTTCGAACACAAATCATAATGAGCTGGATAAATTTCGGAGGAAAATTAAAGGCAGTAAGCATCTCTTCAATAAAATCCCACTCAATTGTGTCATAAGCTTTCCTCAAATCCAACTTGGTTTGCAACTTTTCCTTCCATAATGTCGAACTAAATCTTGACATATCATGATGTTGTATGCTATATATCTTCCATGGAAAAATCTCCCCTGGTTTTATGCTATTAAGTCTGGAAGAATTTGGCGAAGTCTTGAACAAATCATCTTAGATGCGGTTTTATAAATTACATTACAACATGCAATATGCCTAAAATCACAGACATTATCTAGGCAGATTGTTTTAGGAATGAGAGTAATAGTCGTGGCATTAATCTCTTTAAGCAGCTTACCCAATTTGAGGAAGGATAAGATAGCAGCACTAACCTCCAAACCCACCAAATTCCAGTTATCTTGATAAAAGTAACTACTATAACCATCTAGGCCAGGAGCTTTCATCCCTGAAATTGAAAACCTAGCATCTTTAACCTCCTGAAGTGAGAAGTCTGCTGTAAGAATCCGAATATGAGCCTCAGAAATAACTGGACCTAAATTCACTATTGACTGAGAAACTTCCCTCCTTTGTGGCATAGTTGTCCCCAACAATCGTTGATTATAACCTAAAAACGCATCTTTGATTCCAGCTGGTGTATCAACCCAAATGCCATCCTCATTTTTTATAGAAAGAATCCTGTTCTGCATCCTTCTAGCTTTCAAAGATGCATGGAAAATATGAGTATTCTCATCTCCCTTATGAATCCAAGTTGCTTTAGCTTTTTGAGCCAAAAACATAATGTATGCTTTATGGAGATGAAGGAAATTATCTCTAGCCACTTGTTCTTGCTTAATAATGAATTCATTAAGTGAATCTTTATGTAGTTTTTCCTGAGTGTCCACCAGCAAAATTTTTGCCTGAAATTCTTCCTGTTGTATATCAGAAAATCGTTCTCTGTTAATGCCCAATAACACCTATTTCAACCTCTTCAATTTCGAAACCACTTAAAACATTTCAGTACCAATAACTGGAGTATTCTAACTTGTTTGAATCTTGACCGCATAAGCGGGAGCTTCTTTCCACATCTGAAAATATCTAAATGGCTTCTTCTCCAATGATAACTCCAAATAGAAAGTAACAAGGACTGGACTGTGATAAAAGAGTCCTCCCGGAAGAAAAACAACTTCTGAGTTTGGAAAATTATCTGTCCATTATGAGTTAATCAGAGCACGATCAATTTTTGAATAAACCCTCTCCTCTGCCTTCTGTTTATTGTTCCAAGTATAGAAACACCCTGAGAACTTTAAATCCTCCAAATGACAAAATGACAAACAATCTTGAAAGCTGGTAGAGGATTTGGTGTTGACCTATTTTACCTATTCTTTCATGATGATAAAGAATCTCATTAAAGTCCCCTACCACTATCCAAGGATCAGCAATGGATAAGGCCAACTCCTGCATATCTTTCCACAACTTTTCCCTAGACAGTTCATCATTAAGACCATACACAAAGGTGATAGAAAAACTTCCTGCCCGATTTGGGACTTGAGCCAAACAATGTATCAATTGAGTAGTACAGACCCTAATATCAAGAGAGTACATTTTCGGATTCCAAGCTACTATTATTCTGCCTTTATCAATCCAAGGATTGTTATTAGTAAAACACCAACCAGAAAATAAACTAGTATAAAGGGAGCTCATATTTTTATTTTTCACTTTTGTCTCGAGAAGACTAACCAAACCAACAATCTTTGAAAGAATTAATTGCTTAATCTCTCGATGCTTATGTTGGCTGTTAATCCCTCGTACATTCCAACAAAGTATTCTATCCATTGAATATAGAGGGATCTCCCCCCTCCCTTCCAGTGTTTGTCCTTTGAGTCAATTCTGTGATAGGATCCTCTGCTAGCATATGGAACCGATTTGTCACTATAGTTGTTGTTGCCACTGGTTCATGTATCTTAATCCCCTTTGTCACTGTTTGAAAACCTTTTGCATCAATATTTGGCTGACCAGAAATTGGCACTGATTCACTCCTTTTAGGAACCCATGCTTGTTTAGCTAGTTTACTCTTCCTACATAAATGAGACTCATGTACTAAACCAGAACAATGCTTACAAGTAATGGGTATCCATTCATACTCTACCTGAAGTTCCACTTCCTGATCAAATTCATTCATAAAGCATATTTGAGAAGGAAAATCCTGAGTCATGCTAACCTCAATAAGAATTATGGGATAAGAGAGACGATCTCTATGTTCGGTTATGTTATCAACTTGGATTGGCTTCCCAATCTGCCCCACAATCTTAAAAAGTGATCGATCACCCTAATACTTGATGTCTAAGCCTCCCAATTGTATCCAAGTCGAAACTGAAGAAATATCCTCTTTAGAGAAGTCATCTACAGGATTCCATGGCTTCATAATCAAAGGTTTCTTGCCAAAGAACAAGTAGCCACCATCCAAAACATGATCACGAAATTCCAGGGAAAGAAATCGAACAATGAAAATAACTTGAGAAATGATTCCTACCTTGTCCACATGATCTTTCCATAAACCTCACAAATCCATCTAGAACACGAATTGGGGGATTAGCTCCTAGAACATAGCATACAATCGAAGGTTGCCAATAGTTTACCTCCTCGACTATATCCTCAAGTTATATTTTAATCCCTGGTTTTTTCTCCTGGATCAGAGAAGAATCATTGCCAACCAAGTTCTTTCCACTATAACTGGTTCTATTTGGGTCAGAAGAATTAGATTGTAAAATCGGAGACGTAACAATCTTTCCCACATCCACATCCTGCATTGCTTGATTTGAAGCAGATAACCAATCCTCAACATTCGTGCAAACTTTCTGACGTTGCTCTGGTATCGAAGCAGCAGCAGCCCATCGCACATCTTCCTCCTTCTTATCCTCTAGTACTTCCAGCTCTTGAAACCCTAAAATGGCATCCATCGATGGAGTTTTAATAACCCTATCAGTAGATGAAGGTCCAGCTTTCCTGGTCTAACATTATTTGAAATAATGTTAGAGTATAGAGTTTGCATGAATTCTAGATGGGGATTGCTTATGGGTGCTTGAGGGTTGTAAGGGAATTGTTATAAACTGGATATGATGTTTAGGTTATAAGTATAGGAATTTTGGGCATAAAAAGGCTAGTTTTGTGGGTTTGGGGGCTCGGGCTGCGACCGTGTTCATCAGGAGCCGCGGTCCGTATGGTCGAGGAGGTTGGAGGGCCTCTATTTTGTCTAGGCGCATCGCGGTTCGTGTCTGACTTGAGCGCACCGCGACCCTTAAGGGGCTGGGCCGCGATTCAAATAAAAATTTGGGTTGTTTAAGGGTTGTAAGCTCAGGGAGGCTTGGGGATTGAAACCTAAGTGCCTGGGACAAATTCTACTACATGGTTTTGTAGAATTGGAGGTCCCGGAAGCTAGTACTTGTTTCCTAAACATTTATGTGTAGAGTCCAAGAACTTTACTTAGCTAGTTAGATAGTAGTAGTAGTAGTAGTAGTAGTAGTAGTAGTAGTAGTAGTAGTAATAGCTGATAGTAGTTGTAGTATATTTATGACTGTGGATTTTGGTTCAAGCCGGGACTTAGTTGGACACTCGTAGTAACACTTGTAGATTTTCTAAGTTTAACCTATAGTTTAAGAAAATTAAATATAGCCTAAGAGTTGATTAATATGACTGATTATGGAGATGATAATTATTAGACTATAAGGTTTAGATAGACCCAATAAGGTATTAACACTTGTCAAGTGTAGGTTTAATGAGAATTAAGTATTTTTGAGGAATAAGTTTATTAAGAGCAATATTTTAAAATCCTAGGGTCTACCAGCAGCTTTGAAATCGTTAAAGGACTTAGTCAAGGATGTTTACTCAATTCAAATTAGCCTGAAAAAGTGTAATTACGTGTATAATATTTCAGCGTATGCCGATATATCGCAGCTCTAGGGGGCGATATATCGCCATACGGGGATATGAAAAACACGTAGTTTTGCACGACCACCTCGACGAGCCTCGGGTATATCAGCCCAGGCGAAATATCGCCTAGCATGGGCTATATATCAGCTATGGTGCATGATTTTTGAACTATTTTGAAACCGAGCTCATTTTAATTCTTAACCTTTTGATAAGTCCAGAATCTTTTTGACGAGTCTTCAGCCTCTGCTAAACGATTATTCAAATGTTATTCAATTAAAAAGCCATTATTTTATTCAAGCTAAATGAAGATCTTTTTATTCTTGAACTCCATAAATAGGACCTAGTACCCAGCCATTTCTTCATTCATCAAGCTGAGTTCAGAGCCTACAAGTTACTAGGATTACTTTAGAGTGTTAAACACTTGGGTTGGGGTTATAAGCTTAATCATTATAAGCTCATCAAACACTAGGGAAGTAAGGATAATAGTGTATTTTGGTTTCGAGGTATAGTTCGGCCATAATACAATAAAGGTAATTTCCTTTCTGTATGGTTCCATTAGTTTTTATAGTGTATCTCTACTCAAATCCTAACTCAGTACTCTTTATTCTTGGTTAGGCATCTAAGTTCATTGAACTTAAGGTTCTTGTTGGTAAGTATCTTTCTCAAATGGTTTAGTTCATTCTCTTCTTCTTCTTCTTTTAGAAATACTCACCTTTTCATTATGGTATTTAGGAGTGTTCCAGAATCCCGACTTTGTTGTCATCATCTCGGTATATTGGTAAGGAAAATAGGATAGTTTTATATGCTTATATGTTATGTTTATATGTTATGATAAGTCATGCTATAATATGTTATGATATGTCTTCTTATGTTTCATGGTTATGATTTGCCCTACCTCAAATATTAGACAGGGGACATAGATTGGTTATCCTAAACCTACCATGTGATCTAACCTACCTTAGATATTAGAAAGGGGATGTAGATGGTTTATCACATGTTTTAATGGCCATTAAAATAGTATAGTCTTATATGATGTACGCCTTTATAGATATATGTGTATAGTTTATAGTTTATGTGTATGATTATGTTTCATGCTTGTAGTAGATCTTCCTTGCTGGGCATTAGGCTCACTCCTTTATGTTTTGTATGTGCAGGAAAATAGTTATGGCGGTGGGAAGGTTCTTGGTAGCTTGGGGTTGTGTATTGAGGCTGGATGGAATCAGTGAATTGCGCGTACGATTCGAGGATGAAGTTTTTGAGTTTTTGAGTTATGATTTCTATGTATTATTTTTCCGCACTTAATGTTGTAACCAATTTATTTAAATTATGTTTTGTTTTATTTTCAAAACAATGGGAACCCATATCCTAAGTGAAATATTTATGTATTTAAACCTTTACTTTACAGTTTTAAATAAAGTTATGGTGTTTCCATATGCACGTTTTCTTAAGATTAGTATAGTAGTTATTAATGGTCAAAGGTCTAGAATAGTTGGGTCGTTACAGGTTGTATCAGAGCAACGGTTCATCTGCATGAAGTTCTCCTCGATACACACACTCAAAGCTCCGAATATTACCGCCAATTAAGTATGTATGATTATAGTTATTATGTTTATATGTATAGCTAACAAGTTTAGTCTTTATGTTTCAGTTAAGAATGAACGGAGCATTAACCTATGGGGATATCCGAGCCATTAAGGCTTTAAAAAGAATTAGAGAACCGAGAAACACCGTAGGAGTGCAAGAAAGAATCACTCGGTGGCTGGTTTTGTTCCACAGAGAAATAGGTCATCTCCAAGAAACTAAGCAGATCATGATGAGAGCAACAGAGCAATACGTTTTAGTAATAAGACTATTTAGTGATTATCGTACTATAATTGCAGCCTTAGAAGAGATATGGGAGACAATGGATAATGAAGATGAATTGCCTATAGCAATGAGATATTATTTTCTCTTAATTAGATTCACTTCAAAAATGAGTTTCAGTTTACAAATGAGCAAAAGCATAGAATTTTTAAGAACCTTCCTCGAGGGCATTTTGAGGCACATGATAATGAGGACTATGAGGAAATAGAAGATGATATGCTAGAGGAAGGATCGGATATAGAAGATCCCGATTTTTAAATAGTTAGTTTCATTGTTTGTTTTTATTTGTTATTTGTTTTCTTTTATGGTTATAAATAGTGAATTTTTTTTTTTGTTTTCCAAATTAATATCATGTTTATTTTGTTATCATGTATGATTTTGATTTTCTTTTGCAATCATAATAAATAATAAATAAAATGAATAATGACTAAGTTCGGTGAGGGTGGATACAAATCAATGAACCAAGTTTCTATATTGAGAGTTAGCGGGCCATAGTAGTGGGAACGATTTTACTGATCCCAGCCCTCCCTCAATATGGTTAACTTTGGAACAAAGATGAGTTTCGAGCCTGAGAACTAAGTCATATAGGATGATTAGAAACAGACTTAGAAAATAAAGATGGCTTGTTTTTCTAAGTATAGAAACCCACTCTAATAATAAAAAAGACTTATATACTTTTCATAAGAATTCATAATCAATAGGTCCGAGTTATGTTTGTTTAGATTAAGTTTTTGCCTTAGAGCCTATTAGGGGGAAGTTCTGACATGTTTCTCTCAATTAATAGAACTCTACTGCGATGTCGCTCTGAAGATCTGCTCGCACCAAAGGAAATGCCTCCAACACTGCTCCGGTGAACAATGAAGCCCCTCCGGTTCGCAGAAGGGGAGTTCGTGCTACTTCCAGCCGCAACACGCCACCACCACCAGCTGACAACACTGTGGAGATTGCCAAACTGCGACAACAAGTCGATGAGATATTGCAGCAACAACGACAATAGGCTCAGCCCCAGACTCAGCCTCCACCACAGCCGCTGCCACAACAAATGGCCTCAGCATCCCAACAAGTTGGTCCTTATGGGGGATGGCCAGTGGCGAATTATGCGCCGTATCCAGTACAACACATGGAGCCAGCTTATGAGAGGTTCCATAAGTAGCACGCTCTAAACTTCGAACGGACTACAGACCCCTTTGAGGCAGAAGAGTGGCTAAGGAATGTGGAGCCAATACTGACACACATGAACCTCAGCAACACGGACCGCATATCCTGCGTTTCGTCTCTACTAAAGAAAGATGCCAGGATATGGTGGGACTTAGTCCAACAGACGCATGATGTTTCCACCATGATGTGGACTTGATTTGTGGAGCTCTTCCACAAGAAGTATTACAATTCGGCTCTTCAAGAGTTAAGGAGTTCGCTGTCTTGAAGCAAGGGAGTTTATCAGTGGCAGAGTATGCTCGACAGTTTGACCGATTAGCTAAGTTCGCACCAGAAATGGTTCCAACTGACTATCTGAGGGTGTCTAAGTTTGTTAGAGGACTTCGACCAAAGATCGAGCTAGGGGTTAAGCTAGCAAACCCAGGAAACACTACTTATGCCGACTTTCTAGAAACGACAATAGAAGTAGAAAGGCTGCAGGCTAATGTTAATAAAGAAGAAGCCAGTAAGCCTGAGCCTAGACAGCAGAATCAACCTTAGACTAGTTGGAACATCAACCATAGCAGCAGTAATCAGTCTAGCAACAACAACCACAATCAGTCCAGCAACAACAGCAACAACGGTCAGAAAAGAAGGCATCCTGACAACAAACAGTCTAATAGCGATAAAAGGGCACGGACAAATAATGGGGGAAATAGGCCGGGTTATGTAGAATACTCGCCATGTGCTAAGTGCCAGAAGAAACATCCTGGTGAATGCCGGGCAAACACCAAGGGATGTTACAACTGTGGTCAAGAAGGACACCGGAAGAAAGACTGTCCTCAGCTCAAGACAGAAGGGAAAAAGGAAGATAAGATGGTTCCTGCCAGGGTCTTTGCCTTAACCCAAGGAGAGACTGATGCTAGCAATAAGGTGGTCACAGGTCAGGTTTCTATCCTCAATAACATATGTTGTGTATTATTTGATTCGGGAGCCACTAATTCGTATATCTTGTTAGGAATGATAGAAAGACTAGACAAACCTTGTGAAAGATTTAGAACTAGGTTTGTAACCGAGTTGCCTTCGGGAAAAGTAGTTCTATCATCACGGATAGTACGAGGTTTACCGATCAAGATTGAGGACGTAGAACTAGAAGGAGACCAGATAGAACTGAAGATCAAGGATTTCGACATGATACTAGGCATGGACTGGCTAGCACGGCACAGTGCAACCATCGATTGCAAACGCAAGAAGGTGACGTTGAGACTCCTGACGGCCATAAACTATGCTTCATGGGACAAGCTTTAGGAGTACGCACCCCATTAGTATCATCTCTCAAAGCCCAAAGAATGATGGAAAAAGGATGTCAAGCATTCTTAGCCAGCATCACAGATGTGGTACAGGAAATGCCACTTAAGGTTGGAGACGTCCGCATAGTAAGAGAATTCCCAGAGGTATTTCCCGATGACTTACCAGGATTGCCGTCGACTCGGGAAATTGACTTCACGATAGAATTAGTACCGGGCACCGAGCCGATCTCCAAGGCACCATACCAGATGGCACCTACAAAACTCAAGGAGTTAAAGACGCAGTTGCAAGAACTCCTAGACTTGGGTTTTATTAGGCTGAGCCATTCGCCATGGGGGGCACCAGTGTTATTCGTGAAGAAAAAGGATGGAAGTATGCAGATATGCATAGACTATCACGAGCTGAATAAAGTAACGATTAAGAATAAGTACCCGCTACCTCGGATTGATGACTTGTTTGATCAACTTCGAGGTGCGACCGTATTTTCAAAGATTGACTTACGGTCTGGGTACCATCAGCTCAAGGTACGGGGAGAAGATATTCCTAAGACAGCCTTTATAACTCGTTATGGGCATTACGAGTTCTTAGTTATGTCTTTTGGTCTTACCAACGCACCAGCTGTGTTTATGGACTTGATGAATAGGGTCTTCAAGGACTACTTAGATAAATTTGTCGTAGTGTTCATCGATGACATCTTAGTATACTCCAAGGACGAAGTCGAGTACGAGGAACATTTGAGGTTGACTTTGTCATGACTAAAGGAGCATCAACTCTACACCAAGTTCAAGAAGTGCAATTTTTGGCTTTCGCAAGTAGCGTTCCTCGGGCACATTATATCCAAGGATGGAGTTGCAGTAGACCCATCAAAGGTAGAGGCCATGAAGGAGTGGCCAAGACCAAAGAACACATCCAAAGTAAGGAGCTTTCTGGGATTAGCAGGTTAATATAGGAGATTCGTAGAGGGCTTTTCTAAGATAGCCACTCCGCTCACCAACCTAACCTGGAAACAGCAAAGATTCAACTGGAATGATAGATGTGAAGAAAGCTTCCAGTTGCTTAAGGATAAGCTTTGCTTAGCACTAGTACTTTGTGTACCGACACCCAACGATAAGTTCATAGTCTACTGCGATGCATCGAACCAAGGGTTGGGTTGCGTGCCGATGCAGAATGACAAAGTGATAGCCTACGCCTCACGACAGTTGAAGGAGTACGAGCATTGCTATCCAACGCATGATATGGAGTTGGTAGCAGTGGTCTTTGCGTTGAAAATCTGGCGCCACTATCTTTACGGAGAACGGTGTGAGCTTTATACGGACCACAAAAGTTTAAAGTACTTCTTTACTCAGAAGGAGCTTAACATGAGGCAGCGCAGGTGGTTAGAGCTAGTGAAGGATTACGACTGTGAAATCTTATACCACCCGGGAAAGGCAAACGTAGTTGCCGATGCGCTAAGTAGAAAAAGTTATGGAAGTTTAGCAGCACTAGCCGGAATGGGAAAGCCGCTACAGCCGGAGCTGATCAGTGCCAGAATAGAAATAGTTGTCAGTAGGCTGGCTAATTTGTCTATCCAGTCAAATCTGCTAGAAGATATACGGATTGGGCAAGGGCATAACGACACACTAGCGGCACATATGGATGCAGTCAGAAAAGGCAAGGCCACAGATTTCTCAAATATCAAGTCAAGGATTATTGAGATATAAGGATCAGGTATGCGTGCTAGATTTTCAAGGGATTAAGATGACAATTCTAGAAGAAGTGCACAGTACCCTGTACTCAGTTCACCCAGGGTCGACCAAGATGGCACACGACATCAAGGCAATGTATTGGTGGCCAGGGATGAAGAAGGACATAGCATAATTTGTGTCTAAGTGTCTAGTATGCCAGCAAGTGAAAGCAGAACATCAGCAACCCCCAAGCTTATTGCAACCGCTTAGCATACCAAAATGGAAGTGGGACGATATAGCTATGGATTTCGTGACGGGTTTGCCACGAACGAATAAGCAGCATGATTCAGCTTGGGTAGTAATAGATAGGCTAACCAAGTCTGCTCATTTCCTGCCTGTTAAGACTTCATACACGGCAGACCAATATGCAGACATCTATGTCCAAGAGATAGTACGGTTTCATGGAATCCCCAAGACAATAGTATCAGATAGAGGATCTGTGTTTACATGAGATTTTGGGGAAGTTTACAACAAGCCATGGGTATTAAGTTAAGTCTTAGTAAAACTTTTCATCCTCAGACAGACGGGCAGTCCGAGCGTACGATTCAGATTTTAGAGGATATGCTACGCGCTTGTGTACTTGATTTCGGAGAATCATGGAATAAGTACTTGCTGCTGATAGAGTTCTCCTACAACAATAGCTACCATTCAACGATCGGTATGGCACCTTATGAGTTGCTATACGGAAGAAGGTGTCGATCACCGTTGCATTGGGACGAGGTAGGAGAAAGGCAGCTTCTCGGTCCCGAAGCTGTTTGAAAAGCTCAAGAAGTAGTAGCGCTAATTAGACAGCGTATGCTTGCTGCTCAAAGCCATCAGAAAAGCTATGCGGATGCCAAGCGACGCGATGTGGAATTCAAGGTTGGAGATCAAGTCTTCCTGAAGATATCTCCTATGAAAGGTGTGAAGCGGTTTGGGAAGAAAGGCAAACTTAGTCCCCGATTCATAGGTCCTTTTGAGATATTGGACAAAGTGGGAGCAGTTGCCTATAGACTAGCCTTATCGCCAACCTTAGCAGATAGTCACAACGTGTTCCACATCTCCATGCTACGCAAGCATGTGTCAGACCCATCCCATGGCTTCAAGTATGATACGATAGAACTCCAGAAAGACTTGAGTTACAAGGAACGATCGATTAGCATCCTAGATAGAAGGATGAAGCAGTTACGGTCCAAGATTATTCCAATAGTCAAAGTCCTACGGAGTAATAGTTATGAATGAGAGGAAACTTGGGAGTTGGAGGAAGACATGCAAGGCTGGTATCCGGATTTACTTGGTAAGTAAATTTCGAGGACGAAATTCTTTTTAGTAGGGGAGAATTGTAGAGTCCAAGAACTTTACTTAGCTGGTTAGATAGTAGTAGTAGTAGTAATAGCTGATAGTAGTTGTAGTATATTTATGACTGTGGATTTTGGTTCAAGCCGGGACTTAGTTGGACACTTGTAGTAACACTTGTAGATTTTCTAAGTTTAACCAATAGTTTAAGAATATTAATTATAACCTAAGGGTTGATTAATATGACTGATTATGGAGATGATAATTATTATACTATAAGGTTCAGATAGACCTAATAAGGTATTAACACTTGTCAAGTGTAGGTTTAATGAGAATTAAGTATTTTTGAGGAATAAGTTTATTAAGAGCAATATTTTAAAATCCTAGGCTCTACCAGCAGCTTTGAAATCGTTAAAGGACTTAGTCAAGGCTGTTTACTCAATTCAAATTAGGCTGAAAAAGTGTAATTACGTGTATAATATTTCAGCGTATGCCGATATATTGCAGTTCTACGGGGCGATATATCGCCATACGGGGATATGAAAAACACGTAGTTTTGCACGACCACCTCGACGAGCCTCGGGTATATCAGCCCAGGCGATATATCGCCTATCATGGGCGATATATCGGCTATGGTGCATGATTTTTGAACTATTTTGAAACTGTTCTCATTTTAATCCTGAAGCTCTTGATAAGTCCAGAATGTTTTTGACGAGTCTTTAGCCTCTGCTGAACAATTATTCAAATGTTTTTCAATTAAAAAGCCATTATTTTATTCAAGCTAAATGAAGATCTTTTCATTCTTGAACTCTATAAATAGGACCTAGTACCCAGCAATTTCTTCATTCATCAAGCTGAGTTCAGAGCCTACAGGCTGCTAGGATTACTTTAGAGTGTTAAACACTTGGGTTGGGGTTATAAGCTTAATCATTATAAGCTTATCGAACACTTGGGAAGTAAGGATAATAGTGTATTTCGATTTTGAGGTATAGTTTGGTCATAATACATTGAAGGTATTCCTATGCTTAAGTTCCTTTCTGAATCGTTCCATTAGTTTTTATAGTTTATCTCTACTCAAATCCTAACTTAGTACTCTTTATTCTTTGTTAGGCATCTAAGTTCTTTGATCTTAAGGTTCTTGTTGGTAAGTATCTTTCTCAAATGGTTTAGTTCATTCTCTTCATCTTCTTCTTTTAGAAATACTCACCTTTTTGTTATGGTATTTAGGAGTGTTCCAGAATCCCGACTTTGTTCTCATCATCCCGGTATATTGGTAAGGAAAATAGGATAGTTTTATATGCTTATATGTTATGTTGATATGTTATGATAAGTTATGCTATAATATGCTATGATATGTCTTCTTATGTTTCATGGTTATGATTTGCCCTACCTCAAATATTAGACAGAGGACATAGATGGGTTATCGTAAACCTACCATGTGATCTAACCTACCTCAGATATTAGAAAGGGGACGTAGATGGTTTATCACATGTTTTAATGGCCATTAATAGTATAGTCTTATATGATGTACGCCTTTATAGATATATGTGTATAGTTTATAGTTTATGTGTATGATTATGTTTCATGCTTGTAGTAGATCTTCCTTGCTGGGCATTAGGCTCACTCCTTTATGTTTTGTATGTGCAGGAAAATAGTTATGGCGGTGGGAAGGTTCTTGGTAGCTTGGGGTTGTGTATTGAGGCTGGATGGAATCAGTGAATTGCGCGTACGATTCGAGGATGAAGTTTTTGAGTTTTTGAGTTATGATTTCTATGTATTATTTTTCCGCACTTAATGTTGTAACCAATTTATTTAAATTATGTTTTGTTTTATTTTCAAAACAATGGGAACCCATATCCTAAGTGAAATATTTATGTATTTAAACCTTTACTTTACAGTTTTAAATAAAGTTATGGTGTTTCCATATGCACGTTTTCTTAAGATTAGTATAGTAGTTATTAATGGTCCAAGGTCTAGAATAGTTGGGTCGTTACATTATGTGGATTAGAAATTGATAGTTACCCATTGACACTGTGACTACGTTTATCCTTAAGGCTCAAGACTGAGGATCATGCTCAAGACCGTCCTTTTAATTCTTTACTCGGGATTCGAGGTAAGAAAACTGCACCCTTGTGGTTATGAACGGGAATGAGATTCCCAATAATGGAATACGTGTACTGTGTAATTGTACGAGTGTTATGTTATATGAGAATGAACGACCTATGGGTGCCAGGGCTGATGATAACCATATTGAACACAGCTCAGCGTAAGCGAGCTGGGGTCAGCTAGATAAACATAGGGCTCGGCCTAAGCCAACCCTGAACACTTGTGAAACTGATTAAGGTATGAAATTGAGATTATATGTGTGCCATTGGTTAGTTTAATGCTTGTACTCTGTTATATAATTGAATTGATTGAGTTAAGATTGATTGAATTCTACTGTTGCTATATGTGTGTTACTATTTATGGTTTTCTTGCGGGGCCTTGGCTCATGGGTGCTACGTGGTGTAGGTAAAGGCAAAGGGAAGTAGGACCAACCATGAGTTGAAGAGCTGTGGGGAAAAGTGTACATAGTCAGCTGCTCGTCTGCCACAGCCGAGGACAAGTGCAGGGACAGAGCCCTAAAACTTCTATTTTTCCATTAGAGTGGCTTTTGGTTGTATTATCTTTTGGAGATTGTAAATTATCACTTATACCATGTTTTTGGGATCACATGTATTAAACATTCATTTTAATGAAAATTAACTGTTTATGATTAAAATCTTTTAACCCTGACCTGATGATTGTCCTTAGGATCACATTTTTGTTCAAATGACTTGATTAGCAAGTCTTGTACTATTTCAAATACATAGTGTAATGGTCTTGGTTATCCAGGACGTTACAGTCACTTTCTGTCATGCACAGTAGGGGCTTTTAGGCTTCTGTCATGTTAAATCGTGCATGCCCACACTACTCAAGCACTGGACACATGGCTGCCTATAATTGGCGTCCATTCGGGTTTCGAGGACTGTGATAAATGTCCTGTCAAATTTTTGCTGCAGTATGGTTCATTTAATCTTGGCCTTTGGATCTCGAGCTAACCTAATCGGATGGCTTGTATTAATTACCGTAGTTTACGTATAAATAGGGTGATCAGACCTGAACCCTCACCACCTTTGCATTAAAAAAGTTTCCACTTCAAAAACAAAGTTTCCCTTTTTCTTCTCCAACCTCTCCAAAATACCCTCCATCGTCTTTCAGATTCTCAAAAGCTTTTAGGGAGTTTGTTGTGGACGTATCGACATTTTCTCTGAACCGATCATATCAATTGTAAGTATTTCCTCATCTAGTTTGATTTTTCAACTCTTGGCTTTCCAGTGAGTTTTTTTCCTTTTTACTATGAGAAACATCCTTTGCTCAATGTTGTTTAGGCTATGTCTGTTTGTAAATAGGTGATAGGGTTCGGTTTAGGCTAAACGAACGATATTAGGCTTATTTAGGAACAAGGTTTTAATAAAACTAGCAAATTTTCTGGGTTTTTCAATGAAAATTCTATTGGTAAATCAATTAGAATACTTGTTTGGGGTGTAGAAGTCGAAGGGGTTTTAGGATGTGTTCTAGGTAGGTTAAAGATTATGATTCCTTAAGCGGTCTTGGATTAAACCGCTTTCAAAAGAAAAGTAGTGGGCCTGATGGATCTGACACACGAATCCCGAAGTATCAGGGAATTTTAAGAAATCAAAACGCATGGCCTAGGACCACGCGTGGAACCACGCGTCGAGGCTAGGACACATGTGAGCTCGTATAAATTCTCAAATCGCAAAAAGAAACCACTTAAACCCTTGAATTTTTGTACCTCCACAACCATAGTTAGAAATCATGTTAGGTCGCCACTAATACGCTGCTTTGTTGTCAGGCAATCTAATTTATTTCCACCGCAAAGAAAAATACCACGAGCTCCTCTGACTCTCCCATACGTCATTTTGTCCCTTTGGTGGAGAGGGAAATCGTGGTCATCCCCAACGCATTCTTCAAGGCCTAACACATAGTCTCCCGGATCACGACTGAGGGGAAAGTGAACAAGATCCTGCTGAGTCACAGGATTGAGAAGGGAGCTGACGGCCTTATCGCCCGACCTGCGCTGGAGGGAGAGCAGAGCTGCGCCCCTTTCCAAGACGACTACGGGGCTTGGAGTGGTGAGCACCTGAAGGCTGGTGCCTTCCTCCCATAGGACCAGTATATTGTAGACTTTCTGAACTACGTCAAACTGGCTCCATTCCAGCTGCCCCCAAACTCATACAGGCTTTTGGCGGGGTTAAAATATTTGTTTCTTCGGCGCGAGCGGGAGGTCCCCACTCCGGCAGACATTATCTATTTCTTTTTCCTCAAGGCCAGTCCCAACCAATAGGGGCGAGGTGATGGTTTTTACTACCTCACTCGTTTTCCCAACTCAGCCTCTGTCATCGACCTCCCCAGCAACCCAACTGACTATAAAAGACTTGTTCTTTATGTCAAATGGGTTCAAGAATTACGAAAATCAATATTTCAACCACCTCGTACGTCTTTTATCTTTATGAATTCAGCACATGAACTTTTTATCACTTATGCACATTTTTTTGTTTTGTTCTAACTGAGTTCTCTCCTTGTGCAGCTATACTTGCGAGGACGATCTGTGACCCTTGGGGGTCAATACGAGACCTTGTTTAGTCTTCCTCTGAGGGAGAAAGACTATTGTCAGATTGTGAATGATGCCATCATGGTGGCCTGCAACCTGATCAGCAAGGGCCAGATGCTAGCTCTCAAGACCCAAGCTCCTCTTCCCGTCATCCCTGAAATCCCTCTTCCTCAAGAGGCCTTGCCAGCCAATGAAGACATCGAGGAGGAAGAAGACGTGGCACCGCTGGTGCATAAAAGGCGAGCTCCTGAAGATAATCAGGAGCCCGATCCAGAGTGATATGCGACCAGTGCAGCAGCAGGCCCCTTTGGCCAAGATAACCCATACCCCTACGAGAGTTAGATCGGGTTGATGCCAGTTATAGGCTAATTCCATTCAACCCTGACTAGCTCGTTAGTTATCACCCCACTGACCCAGACCTAAACACAATCCACATCTAGTGCATGGACCATTTGGTGGTACGCTATGATTACTGCTACCCCAGAGGTACCATCGTAGTTGACAACATCCTCAATTTTAGGTCCACCATTTTTGAGGAGTATGGGACAAACCGTAGGTCCTGGCCTTCCCTGTGTCAGGGTGCATATGCCTTTGGATTTAAGTAGTTCGTAGATGAGTCTAGCCCTAAGGATGGACCTGAACTCCCTAGGACCCAGGAGGTCATCATTTTAGATCCTCCCCCACCTCCGTTAATCCAAGAGCTAGAGGTTGTGCCTAGCCCAGTCAATAATCCTGGGCTGATCTTAGTAGATTCCTCCCCTAGCCCAGAGGGTAAGGTTCTTGCTCTTTCTCTTGTGTTTATAATACTTTGAATAATTAATTCTTTAAACTAAATCCTTTGTTCGCCCTTTTTTCAGGTGAAGAGATGGAGCTACCAAAAGCCCCAGATTTGAGGGGTGCTTTTAAGGCTGGTGTGACCGGAGCTGGTCCCTTGGTGAAGAGGCCTAGGGTGACAAAGAAACATCTCTGAGGACTAGGGGTACCACCGAGTCCCCTACCTAAGACAAAGGTTCCAGATCCACCCGGGAGTCCTCGCAAAAGAAACTCCCACTGCTCCAGTAACTACTGTCATGATTCAACAAGCTGCTCCTCCTCCTCCTCCTCCTAGATACGTACCTCCCTTAAATCCTCAAGTGATCTAAGGCGAGGCTCCCACTATTCAGATCCCGGTCAAGCAACTCGACCTAGAGAGGATCTTTGAGGCTTTACGGGGTACTGTGTATGAGATGGAAAGCCACATGGTCGGCCACATCTACAGAGCCAACGCCAGAGATTTAAGGGCTATAGAGGAGCACACTCATGAGGAGGTCCTCGAATCTACCATGGGGACAAATCTCACTGTGAGTCCTTCTCACTCTCCTATCTTTTTCTTTTGTTTTTTGATCAAGAAGAAAATTGAACTTCATTGAACAAACAAACTATACAACTCAGTGCTACGCACTCAAGAACAAATTCTGTACAAATAACAAAAACTAGCAGAACCTCTCACTAATTACATTGTAGTTTCCTTATAAAAGTCTGCTCTTGGACATAAATCTTCCTAAAGTTAACCAAGTAAAGTCTATATTTAACTATGTTCTTGACTTCCTTAGCTAGGCAATCAGCTGCCAACGAATAGCCATCAAATTAACATCTGTTTCTATTCCTCCATATACTGTAAGTAACAGCTGCAACAGTCAAGTTCAGTATGGAAGCCAATATTCCATGCCGAGCTCTAGGAAGCCAAACACTCCAACTAGTGAAGTCACTAGGCCAAGCTATGAATCCAAGCCAATTAAACATGATATTGAGAACCTGCTTAGAGAGACAACAATCAAAGAAGAGGTGATGGTGACTCTCAGAATAACTCCCACAGACCGGACACATCAGATTTGTCACCTGAGTGTGCAATCTAATAAGGTTGTCTCTAGTGAGCAGCTGCGCATTAATCACCTGCCAAAGGAGAAATCTGTGTTTTGGTAATGTAAGCTTACTCCAAACTGCAGGATAATAGCCCACCAGCTGCTGGTTTAAAGCACAGTTGTACAATTTAGAAGGCTGGAATCTCCCTAGAAACCCAGCAGCCTGTATCTCAGAATAACTAAATTTCTCCCTAATATGACATAACTTCCTCCAATACCAACTACAATAAGATTTTAGTGTATAACTCCAGAAGTTGAAGCCTTTCAAATAAATAGCATTGATCCATTTAACCCATAAAATCTCAGGCTTTTCAGAGATAGCTCAGATATATTTGGCTAAAATAGCTCGATTCCATAAAGCTCCATCTCTGAAACCAAGCCCACCATAAGCCTTAGGAAGGCTAACCTTCTGCCAAGATGCAAGATGAAGCTTACTCCTCTGTCCAGAACTACCCCACACAAAGCTACGACAAAGTTTCTCTGCCTCCTTAACTATACTCTGTGGTAAAATAAAGATGCTCATCCAAAAATTGCGAAGTCCAAATAAAACTGAATGTATGAGCTGCATTCGACCAGCATAAGAGAGATGTTTACTGGTCTAAGACTGAAGTCTCAATCTGAATTTTTGTAGAATTATTTCACAGTCTTCATGTCTCCACTTAGTAGGCCTCATAGGCACCCCAAGGTACTTTAGAGGAAAGGAGCCTTCCGGGAGTTGAATTTCCTGAGCAATAACCTGTCTCTCTGTAGCAGTAATGCCTCCAAAAAATATATGAGACTTACTTGTATTTATAGCCAAACCAGTAGCAGAACTAAATTCCACAAGAGCATCTTTAAGAGTAAGAACAACTGAATGAGTACCTTTACAAAAGAAGATCAAGTCATCAGCAAAACAGAGATTTATAAGCTTTAGACTTTTGCACATAGGGTGATATCTGAAAGATGGGTTAAGAGCAGCAAGTTGAAGCCTCCTAGTCATATATTTCATTATAAGCACAAACAAAAGAGGAGACATAGGATCTCCCTGTCGCAGCTCCTTCATGCCCTTGAATTTACCTTGAACTCTACCATTCATGAGCAAAGAGTAAGAAGTATTCCGCAAACAAACCATTATCCATCCTATAAATTTCATAGGAAAGCAAAGAGCCTTTAAAAGATCCTCTAGGAATTGAAATCTACCATGTCGTAAGCCTTACTTAAGTCAATCTTGATAGCACATCTTGGGGAAGTAGAAGCCCTCCCATAGTTTTTGATAAGGTCCTGAAAAATCATGATGTTATGAGCTATTGAACGACCCCTTATAAAAGCTCCCTGGTTCGGCTGAATAATATCAGGAAGAACTAAAGCCAATATCGAACATAAAAGCTTGGCAATACATTTATACAAAGTTGAGCAACAAGCAATTGGCCTATAGTCTATTGCTCGGGATGGATTTGCCACCTTAGGGACCAACGACAGAGAAGTTTCATTAAGATCTGAAGGAAAGCACCCTGTTTCAAAGCATTGACTTAGAGCAGAGCACAGTTCATCCCCTATATCCTGCCAAACAGCCTTGAAAAAACCAGAACCGAACCCATCTGGACACGGGGATTTAGTGATGGGAATACCAAATAATGCATTACGAATTTCCTTATAAGAAAAAGGTTTTAAAAGCATTATTTGATGATCTACCGAGAGCTTTGGACCCAGCGCTATACAATCTAAATTAATTCTGCCTGTAGCTGAACTCGGGCTCCCCAAATAGCCTCTGAAATGCTCAACAAAGTGAGAAACAACTTCAGAAAAATTGTCTACCAGATTACCTTGATCATTGACAAAGGAAGCAATGCCATTTTCTGCTCTACGCTTCTTCAGATAAGCATAGAAAAAAGAAGTATTCATATCACCCTTCCTTAACCAGTTTATTTTACTTCTTTGGGTCAAGAAACTATGGTACATTTTTTTCCTGAACTAAAAAAGCTTCAGCAGCTTCCTACACTTCTTTCTGATACCTGAAATCATTCGGATTAGATTGAGCAATAAGTTGAGCTTCTTGGTAATTTTCTTTAGCCGTGTGATAGCTCAAACCAATGTCACCAATATTATTTTGGTTAAATGCTTTTAACCTATGCTTCAGCCTCAAGGTCTTTAAATAAATTGCCCCCTTAACCCAATAGCCTTAATAGGCATCCTCCAGCTGTTCCTAACCACCTCAGTAAAGTTATGATGATCTGCCCAAAAGTTGTAAAATGTGAACAACTTAATACCCAAATTTTCCTTAGGCAGATTGTTAACAATACAAGGCAGTGGTCTGAGACTACTTCCCATCTAAAAACAACATTAGCATGAGGAAAAAGATCAAGCCAAGCCTCATTCATAAAAACATGGTCAATTTTAGAATAGATTCTAGCTGGACCATTTATTAGTCTAAGAGAAATAAGAACCTAAACTCCTGAGGGGAACAACAGGAGCCTCCTCAAGCCAACGAAGAGTGTCTGACAATTCAACAGCTGAGATTGGGTTCCCACCAGCTCTATCCATACCAGAAAAAGGGGCATTGAAGTCCCCTAAAATAATCCATGCTTCATTCAAGAGGGATAGCCGTTGTAACCCTTCCCATAAACTCCTTCTACCTTCTATTGAATTAAAAGCCCATAGACAAAAGTAACATAAAGCATTTTCTTTTCACTAGCCATCTTAACCAAGCAGTGAACATATTGATTAGATTTCTCAAGAATTGTAACCTTAACAAAAACCTTCCTCCAAACTATCAAAATTCTACCCTCTGTAACCGAACTTGTATAAAACTCCCAATTTGGAAGTTTTTGCTCCATAAATTCTATAGTTTTATTCCCCTTCATTTTAGTCTCCAAAAAACCTCCAATACCAATTTTATACCTACTACACAGATCTACTACTGATTTATGTTTATTTGTACTATTCAGCCCCCTTAAGTTCCAGCTTAGAATATTGAAATTATCCATTAGTGGAAATCAAAAGGGGATTACCTTCTTTACCTCCAATCAGTTGCTCTTGAAGCACCTTAAACTTATTCATCTTTTGTTGCCCTTGTCCTGAAATCTTAGCAGTAGAAGCTGCTACCTGACCATGTTTAGAATGAGAGGCTACACGTTTGGGAGTGAGCCAATTTTTGCTATTCTGCTTGCCCTTATCTTCAACAGTATTAGCCAGAGAGTTAGGCTGAGATCCCTCTGAGTTAGTGACTTGAACCACTTCCACCTCAGTATTAATAGCCTGGCCCCCTTCCATTTCTGCACTAGTCAAGACCGCAGGCTCCACACTAGTAGGATCTTTCTCTTCTGTATTCTTCCTATTCCTCATCTCCTCTTTGGTTGTAGTATCTCTTTTGACCCATTGTGTTTTCAATTCTTTTCGACATTCTATCTCTGAATGACCAAAACCAGAGCAAGATTCACACTTAATAGGCAGCCATTCATATTCCACCCCTTGTTCCATAATCTGACCAAGCTCATTCAGAAACTGAATACTTCTAGGGGGATTATCTATAACTTCCATTTCTACAAGAACTCTTGCAAACTGAATTCTTGAGCGCTCCCTTGTAAATTTATCAACCATTATCGGTTTACCATTCGTACTCACAAGCGCACTGAGGCATTTACTACCCCAATACTGAAGCCCTAAATCATGCAAACGAATCCAGAGAGGAACTAAATGAACAAGGCAAATAGCAATAAGTGATACGAACCACGCCAACAAATGTGATGAAACCCGAACCAAATCTGGATAAACAACCCAAGAACACTTGAATTTGGAATGGAAACCGTGACCCAATGCTTAGAAAAGCACGAACCTCAGTATGGTGAAGATGCCACAAACGAGAATGGATTATCCGTTTGATAAGTCAGATTTGAACGCCACAAGGAATCCCCTTGATAAGTTCGAAAGTTTCTTCAAGAACTCAAGAATAAAACTCACAATGTTTTTTCATTAACAAAATTATCTGAATTCCAAGTTGTCCACAAGGCCTAATATAGCCAAAAAAATACATAGAGGGTTTTTAGACATATAAAAACCCCAAAATACCCATAATGAAAAAGCCCAAAACGACATGTCTTTTTGACTCCAACAAAGACTAATAAAACATGAAAATATAGTTCAAACTAAGAACAAATAATTAATGGAATCAAGCTCCTAAACTGAATCAACTTTGATGAGCAACACAAGCTTTTGTTCACCCTCAGTAGTGAACTCGACCTTTTCCTATTGTAGAATTCTCCAGACTAATTTGTTAAGTTCTTCTTTGAATCTCCTAGCTCGCGCCCTCATCACCGGACCAACTGGAACTTGAATTGGGTCGTTAGTCTTGATGTCCTCATCACTAAGATCCGCAGACCATGGTCGAATGATAACAGGCTTCCTATCAAAAGGAAGTATTCCATTTTCTAGAACTTGATCCCTCGTTGCATCATCATTGAATTTGACCATGACCCATTGTCATTCTTGCTATCTGAGCAATCCCTAAATGACCCCATACTCTTTTTATGAACCCTTTAAAAACAGCCATTGGAGGATTTGCCCTAAGAACCATACAGATTACTGCAGAACTCCAATTCCCGGATTGGACTTTAACCTCATCTGCATCTACCCTTGCATATTTCCATCCATCTCTGAATAAAGGCTCAGTAAATTCAAGTTTCTGATTAGAAAATGAAAGCTTACTTGCTGTAAATTGCTGCCATTGACGCTGAGCTGAAGCTTGAAAATCCCCTTCTTCCACCTTATCTACCCAGGAAGCTACATGTGAGATCGAGTTTGCTTTCCCATCTCCCGTGAAACCTTCTACTTGAGATCTTTTATCCCCATTCTGTTGATTCTCTACGTAACTGAGATCCAGACCCTCTTCTCGAGCCTCTTCGACTTCATTCAAAGCACTAGATGCAGGGCCTTCTATCACCAGGTCCTTAGTGACGGAACAACAAGGATCCTTCTCATCATGAACCAACTGATTCTCTTGCTCTTCTACCCTAATTTCAGGCTTACGTATCAGTTTCTTCTTCTTCGCCATGGGAGAGAACAAACCAAAACCCATGCTTTAGCCTACGAGTATAATTATTTTTCTCTCCTATCTTTTTCTTTCTCTTTAGTTTTTTTATAAACTATTCTTGACTTGCTTCATTATTTTGCAGTCTATCCTGGGTCAATTTCGAGGAATTGCTCGAGTTAAAGCTAGGGACAAGGAACTCTGAGCTGCCCTGGGCGCCGTTCAAGAGAGTAAACAGACCGCCAAGGCTGCCATGGTTTCCTCCCAGGAGAGCGAGTGGTCTGCAAAAGTCGCCCTGTCTACCTCCCAGGATCAGGTCGTGGAGGTGAGTCGTCGCGTGGACAAGCTTCAGGCCAAAAATGAAGGACTCAAGAAGAAGTTGATTGAGGGCAAGGCCAAGGCAAAGGAGGAAGTTATGGAGTCATTGACTCAAATGGAGGAGATGCTTTACCGTTGCTCGGCTTTCAACCAGGATAAGAACTTCTCTTTTATGCAGCACGAGCTGTGGGACCCATATCTTGGTAGATTCAAGATTCAGTTCTCATAGGAATCATCGGAGAACGTCGATGCCTCTGGAGTTTTTGAGGGAGATGGCGAGGAGGTGACTTCTCTAGAGCGAGCTGACAGACCTCAAAGACTTATTACTTTCATTTTTATCAGAAAGATTTTGTAATCAAGTCCCTTGGGACCAAAACAATTGCCTTCGAGCTTAGGTCGAGGTTTTTTTTTCCTCGAGATGACAATATATTTTTGAATATTCATCTAACTTATGATCTATTTGCATTCCCTTTAGTCTATTATTTTCTCATGTTTATGAATCCTTAGATTCTTGCACATTCTAAATCTTAGAGGTTAACTTTAGATTGAGATAGATTTTATCATTATCTTAGTTGCATCCTAAGATTTTGCTTGCTTATTTGTGTCATACTTCTTAAGAATCCGGCCTCAGACCTGGTTATATCCAGGGTTTATAATAGGCTTAGTAGCTTTATACCTGATGGGAATCAGGCCACAGACCTGGTTGTATCCAGGGTTGTTTAATTTTCTTAATAGAATTGCACCTATTAGGAATCAGGTGTCGGATCTGGTTACATCTAGGGTTTTAGTGATTTCTCCAACTTAGTTCGAGCTATAAAAAGCCATTGAATAATCAATTTATCCAAACTCTATGTTTTTAATCCTTATCTGACAGCTGAACTTTCTTAAAAACTCTCCTCATTTATGTACCCTCCAAGCAACCAGAACGTATAAACGTTCTGGGTTGCTTTTACAAAGAGAGCTTGTGATAAATAAATGATAAAATTGGTTATTTAATAATCCAACTGTTATTAAACTAAAATGGCTATTATAAATAAGCCTTACATAGATGGTAACTCTAAAACATTAAAGACAACAAAACTATTGATAATACTTTTTTAAGGGTAGGGCATTCCATGTCCATGGGACTATTTCCCCACTTAGTCGGGCTAGCATGAAAGTTCCTTCGCGCAGGACCTCTATAATCTGATATGGTCCTTCCTTGTTCAGCCCAAACACATAGTCCTTGGGATCTTTATTTGCCAAAATGACCCTTCAGAGAACTAGATCGCCTAATTCGAGCTCTGTGATTCTTCTCTAAGAAGCCTATTACTTACATAATATGCTGGTTTTTGCACCCAGTTTTCTTTTCCAACTAACACATCACTGACTGCGTTTTCTGTTACGGCCAAGTAAAGAAACAGACATTCTCCAGACGTCAATTTTGATAGTATGGGGGGTTGAACTAAGTGTGTTTTTAGGTTGCAAAATGCCTATTCGCATTCTTTGTTCCATACAAATTTCTTGTTTCCCTTGAGCAAGTTTTAGAATGGTAGACACTTGTCAGTGGATTTGAAATGATGCAGTTTAAGGCTGCCACCTTTCCAGTTAGGCTTTGTAGTTCCTTACGCGACCTGGGCGAAGCCATTTCTAACAACGACCTGATTTTTTTTGGATTCGCCTATATCCCCCTTGTGTTGACTATAAACCCTAGAGACTTTCCCAACGTGACTCCAAAAGTGCACTTCTGGTAATTAAGCTTCATGTCGTACTTGCTCAATATGTCAAAACATTCTTCCAGGTCGGATACATGGTTATTTGTAGTCTTTGATTTGACGAGCATATCATCAACATACACCTCCATGTTTCTCCCAATCTGGTTAGCGAACATTTTGTTGTCTAACTATTGGTATGTACCTTCGGCATTTTTCAGCCCGAATGGCATAACTATGTAGCGATGAATGTTATGCTCGGTCATGAAATTGGTATACTTTTGGTCTATAGGGTTCATCGCGATCTGTTTATATCCAAAATACGCGTCCATGAAAGACATGAGCTCATTATCGGTTTTGGTGTCTACCAACTGATCAATTCTTGGTAGTGGGAGACAATCCTTGGGACACGCCATGTTGAGGTCAGAGAAATTGATACAAGTTCTCCACTTCCCTTTTGGATTTGGGACCAGCACTGGTTTAGCAACCTAGATCGGGTATTTTGCGTCCCTGATAAACCCGTATTTAAGTAGGCGAGATACTTCTTCTTCTACGCTTCAGATCGTATTGTCCCCAAATGCCTCCATTTTTGGGACTTTGCAGGCACATTCTTGTCCAAATTTAAAGTATGCATTATTATACTCGGACTAATTCCCACCATATCCTCGTGCGACTAAGCCAAAACATCTAGGTTCTTCCTTAGAAACTCGACCAGCTCCTTCTTCCTTTCGACTTCAATTTTTTTTCAAATTTTGACAACCCTTGAAGGTTCTTCTGGGTCAATGTTTATTTCCTCGAGCTCTTCTACTATTTTAAGATCAGACCTATCTTTGCCTACCCGCAGATCAATGTCGTCCCATTTGGAGATCTCATTGTTTCTGTCTCGAGGTTCTTCTGTCCTACGGGTAACTTCCATTTCACGGGACTCCTCATTTCCTTCACCTATAACCATCACCTGCTGCCCGTGTTGTAATTTTCCCTTAATAGCAATGTTTTGCCATTCTCTGGCGATAAGCTAGTCTCTTCTTACTATGCATATTCACGAGGTTGAGGGGAACTTCATTGCCAGGTGTTGGATCGAAGTGATGGCTTCAAAAGCCATAAATGCAGGTTGTACCAAAATCGTGTTATATGTGGCCAGACAATCGATTACCACAAACTCAAGTATTTTAGAGACAATTCATGATTCTTCTCCAAATGTAACCACTAGTCTGATTGTCCCTATGGTCATTGTTCCTTCACCCAAAAACCCATACAGAGTCATTAAGGTCACCCTCAAATCGGTTATAGAAAATCCTATCTTTTCTAGGGTTCGCCTCCAACCAGGATCCCTGTCCTCGTCGCCATGAGCTTGGAGCCATCATCAACATCCCTAGCTCGTGCTGCAACATTAGCGAATCTGCTCATGTATGCCTTCAGTGATTCACCAGGTTGTTGTTTTAAGTTGGCCAATGAGTTTGCCTCTACACGAGCTACCTGTGGAGCTCCAAATTCTCTATTAAAATTGGAAGAAACTTTCTTCCACGAGCATATCGAATGCTTCTTGTATTGTTTAAACCATTATCTAGCAAGTCCGACTAGAGTCGCGGGGAACAGGATACACGTTAGGTTGAGCCCAAAATCATGGGCCATCATCATTGTGTTGACCATCTCGAGGTGATCAGATGGATCAACATTTCCATCAAATGTCGGCATGTTCAGAATCCTAAAGCCAACAGGATATGTAGCTGTGGAAATGTTTAGAGCGAAAGGTTTGAACTCTTCATATGAGTTGTAATCATTCGCCCTCTTTCTAGACAAGAGCCTCTTTTGTCTGTTCCTCCATCAAGGCCAGTCGCTCAAGGGTTAGGTCCTTGGTCTCTAGGTTAGTTTGGGGCTGTTCAGTAACTCCCATCCTATTATATGCATTTGATGGGTTGTGGTCCCTCCAAGTTCGAGTTTGGTTAGGTGGGACATTCCCATTGTTGCGTACGATAGACGAACCTCCCTCATGTTGAGTATAAATAACATCATCATTCTGAGCTGGAGACTTTCTCTGTGAGTTCAAATGATCGCGCAGGTCAGGCTGTGGATCATACCGAAGACTTTGTATTGAGCTCAAATCATTCCTCAGGTCACTTTCAGACCTGCCTCCATGCTGGCTCCACGTTCAATTACTTCCATTTGCAAAACTTACAGCCCGCAGTTGAGATGGAGGACCTGGATTCTCACCATGCTCCCGTGGGGCATAAGTATCAACTGACAGAGGAGGATTTCTCCTAGTGTTCCCATGAGCTAAAGAATCTCGTTATGGGCGAAATGGTGCAGGATTTCTAACCGATGATGGCACATGCCTTATTGGCAATGCTATCCTCATTCCATCAGGACAAACTAAATTAGCCCGCCTCGAATCTACTCAAATGTCTCGAGTTCTCTGTGCCTGGGGTTCTGATTGTGGCACAGGAGGATTTGCTGAAGCATATTTCCTACGTGTACTTGTCCCAACCCGCCCTGGTGGGTTGTTGTGGGCACTCTTGGGAATCTGCAAAGAAGGCACAAAGCTGGGGGTCATAGTCTTGATCGATCGACTGACATGTTGGTGATGACCCTTGTGACGACTAGTGGGCTGAGCACTCCAGCGGTTTCCCTCTGAAGGCACAGAGCTCGGAGTGGCTGTTCTAGCAGAATGACTAGGTGTAGACTGGTTATTCTTGTGGTACTTATGAGACCCACTTTGGCCCATTCCGACATTAATGTCGATGGCAAGAGGGAGTAACCAAGCTAAGACCTCCTCGATATACCTTTTTTCCCTAGCAAGATGGCTTCTTAATTGGGCATTTTCCATCTCGACGGCAGTCAAATATCCTGGATTAGGATTTGGTGGGAATGATGCAAAACTCCCAGCGTCATCCTGACATACCAGTTGCTTTCCAGGACGCTATTGAACATCTGAGCCCCTTTCAGCGAGAACAGCGGTATGATGAGTGTAACGATCCAAAAATCACTAATAAGGCTTAAGGGCCTTGATTAGTGTGCCGGGAAAGCATAATTGGTTTATATTTGATTTAAATTATTTATTGCATGATTATGTGGTAAGCATGTTTATATGAATATATGGATATATGAAATTCATGTTTATGGGTATTAATATGCATGTGGGCCCTGTTTAGCTTATAAGGGCATATTTGTAATTTTGGCCTGTTGATGGCATAAATGTGATTATTTGTGATAAATGGTTGAGACCACATTATTATGTGGATATATTTGCATCGTATGGTTGGAGGCGATCCTAGGGAGCCAGTTAGCGGGAAAGTCACAACGGGACACAATACTTGACTAGGGGCGAGTCAAGGGTTACTTTGGGTATTTGGTGTTTAATTGAGTTATTAGGTTATGGAAACAAAGAATTGGAGTTATATTTGAAGTTATGGAGTTTAGGAGGGAATATTGGAGAAATTTAACATTTTTCCCTCGGGGACGTTTTTGGTACCCCGAACCTTGGGATTAACTTAAGTAACTTAAGTTAGAAACGAAAGACAAAAAAGGAACAAATAGAAGGTACCTAAACTGACCATTTTGTTTCTCTCTCTCACTCTTATTTCCTCTAGATTTTTCTAATAAAACCTTTGAAGCTAATAAGGAATTTTGGGCTAGGAATCACTTGAATTGAAGCTAAGGACTTGGGAATTAGCTCAGTAAGTACTTGGTGGATTTATTCTTCAGTAGAGGTAAGTTTTAATTATAGCTTAGCATTTGAATTCTAGAATTGTTGGTTTTTTTAAGGTGTTTATGAGTTTTTGATGTTAAAGATTGAATTGAAGTTTTAGATGAGGATTTAAGCTAGGTTCTTGTTGGGTTTTGCTACTGGGAACATGTTATGGTGTTTGTGATAGTTAAATTATCTCAATGGGATGGTTTAGGTTGATTTGGTTGAGGTTTGGTTGTTGGAAATGGTGATTTTTCTGGGTTCGAATGGGTCGGGTCGCGGATCTGTTCTTGGTGTGCCGCGACCCTCTAGAACAGATGGGAACCAAAAGGAAGGGCGGGCCACGACATGGGGAGCTTAGGGCCACGACGCATGTCTGCTGCATGGGGAGGCTAGGGCTCTGGTGGGAAGCGGGCCGCGGCATGGGGGGTATAGGGTCGTGGCTCTTAAGGGCATTTTTGTTTGGTGGAATTCGATGTCCTAAAGGCTAGAACTTGGTTCAAAAACCTGTACTCACTTATTATTGATGGAATCCTTTATCATGATTGTGACTAGGTGTACGCTAGGGCTCAGAAGGAGGGATCACGCTCGAGGGTCATTTCTCCTAATCAAAGCACTCAGAATTGTGTTACTATGATGGGTCTAAAGGTTCCCTATACTTGTATGCAATATTGTATGATGGTATTATGCCATGTGAACATGAAATAAATGGCCTAAGAGTGTCAAAATTAATATTGGCGCACAGGACGCGGCTCGGCCACTGGTAGCTGAGGACAGCTTAATATTCATTGAGCTCGATTTAAGTGAATCGGATTTAGTGGGATAAACAGAGGGTGCGACATAAGGGCGTCGACCCTGGTTATTGTATGACTTGGTTATTGATGTTAATTTGATGAATATGAAATGTTGAATATCTAGATGTTAGATTGTGGATTTACTGATTATTTTCACTAATTATGTTAATGCTTTCGACTGCTGAATATATGGTTATGTTTAATGAATTATTTGATTATTGATATTGATCATGCTATGATGTTATGGTTTTTTTGCTGGGCCTTGGCTCACGGGTGCTACGTGGTGCAGGTAAAGGCAAAGGTAAGCTGGACTAAGCTTGACTTCGAGAGCTCTAGAGGCAAAATGTACATAGTCAACTGTTCGGCTGCCATGGCCGAGGGTTGGGCAGGGACAGAAGAACCTTAAATGTCTATTTTGCCCTTAGAGTGGCTTGTAGTTGTCTATAACCCTAAAATTTTTGTAAACTTTCCTTTAAACTCTATTTCTTTTGGGATCCCATGTATGAAGTGTTTATTTAAATGAAATGTATCTTTTATGAGCAAAATCTTTTAACCCTAGTTCAATGACGGTTTTTGTGACACATTTTCAACTAAACGACTTGATTAGCAAGTCTTGCACCTTTAAAAACACACAGTGTAATGGTCTTGGCTACCCAGGGCGTTACAACTTGGTATCAGAGCAGTCTAGGTTTAAGGGTTCCTGAATACTGGCTGGACATGTACATTCGCCGCTAAAGACAAGCTCAACTCAGGGTTTGGTAATTGTGTATACATGTTCATATGCTTAAGTGATTGGAAAGAACTAAGATTGTCATTAGCTGTTTGATTAATAGGGCGCATTCGATATTGATAGGGTCTGGCCCTTGACTATTGTGTGACAATATTGAGGCATGCTTATTAGCATTTCCAAGCATGTAAATGAATATCTGAATGACTATCTGCATATTGCTTATCTATGGGTGAATATATGGATAAGTGTCTATATCTTGACTGTTTTATGATGATGTTGAGGCATGCTTATTAGCATTGCTGGTACATGTGGATGAATATTTGGATTAACTGTTATACCTTGATTGCTTGTGATTGGTTGTTTCCCAATGGTGGATTATGGAAAAATTAATACCATGCCATCATAGTCTGATCACTGAGTTGTTGATTTCAGATTATGGAAAGATTAATACCCTGTCATCATACTATGCGTCCAATGTGATCTACGTGACTAGTCAACACCAGGTCTAAGACTAGAGATGATGACTAGGGCCAGAACCCTCCGCCAATCCCTCAGGTCTGGCAGTAGATTATGGAAAATATGCAAGCATGGCTTCAAAGCCAATATGGATAGATCCGTCTTTTGAGATAGCAGGCTCCATCAAGGAGTGTTGCATCCATTGTGCCACCTGCAATGGCACTAGTTGTTCTACCATTGGAAGTTGGGAATGGGTGGGAGTCACTGTATGAGCGGTTCAGGAGACAGCACCCTCCAACCTTTGAGGGAGGACCTAATCCACTGAAGGCTGAACAATGGATGAGTATGATTACCATTATCCAAGATTTCATGAGGGAAGAGGGTCATGATAGAGTGGCCTGTGCCACCTATATGCTAAGAGAGGATGCCCGCATTTGGTGGGAAGTGGCATCATAGACCAAAGACGTTACTACTTTGGGTTGGGGTGGATTCAAGGACTTGTTTAGTCCGAAGTATTACAATGTGGCAGTCAGGGCAACAATGGTGAATGAATTTGTGGGATTAATATAGGGCAACATGACAGTTATAGAGTATGCCTTGAAGTTCGATAGACTTGTGAAGTTTGCACTAGATCTTGTGCCTACAGATTCCGCTAGGCATGACATATTTATCAGAGTGCTTATTGCTATGATAGCCCTAGATGTGAGGATTACAACAGTACCTGGGGGAACAACTTATGCTCATGTTGTTGAGAAGGCTCCTACCATTGAAGAAGCGGAGAATAAGATCTGGAGGGAGAGTGCTGCAAGACGGGAGGTCCGCAGGGCGGTGCCTCTACAGCCAGGGTATGGTAGGTGTGGAGGCCCCAGAGATCTAAAGAGGAAGACCCCTGACACTTCGACCACTGTTGGTCCTGATAGGAGGGGTCGGAGTGTTCAGGGTTACCGTCAGGGAGGCGGTGACACATGGAGGAGTTGCCCAGAGTGCACGAGGTGTAGAAGACGCCATCAGGGCGAGTGTCGGGCCAAGGCATGTTTTATGTGCGTGACATTGGGACACCTCAAGAAGGATTGCCCAACTGAGAAGAAAGGGGAAGCAAGGAAGGTGGACAGCTTGACTCCAGCTCGAGTGTTCACCTTGACCCAAGCAGAGGCCGAGGCTAGTCTCTCGGTGGTGACAGGTCAGCTTTCTAGCACTGGCTCTCCTTTTACTGTATTGATTGACTCTGGTGCTACACATTCATTTGTTTATAGCAAGGTGATTGATAGGTTGTGTAGACCTAGTGAGTACCGTACTGTGGGGTTTGGAACTATATTGCCTACAGGGGAACTAGTGGTTTATAGGAGGTGGATTAGGGCACTGCCAATGATGGTTGATGGTAGAGAGCTTTTAGTAGATTTGATTGAGCTCTATGGAGGACTTTGACATGATTCTATGGATGGATTGGCTGATCAGATATGGGGATACTATTGATTGTAGGAAGAAGATGGTGACTTTTGAGCTTGAGGGAGAGGATCCCTTTGTGTTTGTGGGTACGGTATGTGGACCCCACATACCCATGATATCAGCGCTGAGATCCAGAGACTTAATACAGGGAGGATGTATAGGTTTCCTGGCTAGTGTGGTGGATACTACTAGAGTTTTTCCAACAGGACCGGGAGGGACTAGATTGGTTTGTAAGTTCTTGGATGTATTTCCTGAGGATCTAACAGGGCTGCTGCCGCACAGGGAGATTCAAGTTTTTATTGAGTTAGCACTGGGGACAGAGCCAATGTCGAAAGCACCATATAGGACGACACCAGCAGAATTGAAGGAATTGAAGATACAGTTACAAGAGCTTCTGGATTTGGGGTTCATTAGGCCTAGTTACTCACCATGGGGCGCTCCGATTTTGTTTGTGAAGATGAAGGACAGGACTCTGAGGATGTGTATAGACTACAGAGAATTGAACAAGTTGACCATTAAGAATAACTACCCTCTACCAAGGATTGATGACTTGTTTGATCAGCTGCAGGGTAAGACGGTTTTCTAAAAGATTGATCTTCAATCTGGTTATCACTAGTTGAGGATCAAGGATGAGGATATACTGAAGACGGCCTTCCGTATGAGGTATGGGCACTATGAGTTTCTAGTCATGTAATTTGGTTTGACCAATACTCCAGTAGCCTTCATGGACCTAATGAACAGGGTGTTCAAGGACTTCTTGGACCAGTTCATCATTGTCTTCATCGACGACATCTTAGTGTACTCCAGTTCAGAGGCAGAGCACAAGCAACATCTTCGACAGGTCTTGCAGAGGTTAAGAGAACATCAATTATATGCCAAGTTTAAGAATTGTGAGTTTTGGCTACCAGAAGTGACCTTTCTCGGACACATAGTTGGTGAAGATGGGATTAAGGTGGATCCATCCAAGGTGGAAGCAGTGAGAGATTGGCCGAGGCTAAGGAATGCCTCGGAGGTTAGCAGGTTACTACAGACGGTTTGTGTAAGGGTTCTCGAAGATTGTTGCACCGATGATAGAATTGACACGGAAGAATCTGAAGTTCCTCTAGTCAGAGAAGTGTGAGAACAATTTCCAAGAATTGAAATGACGACTTTTTTCTGCACCTGTGCTGAGTCTTCCTTCGAAGGAAGGAAAGTTTGTAGTATATTTTGATACATCAAGGTTGGGTTTGGGCTGTGTATTGATGCAGAATGAGAAAGTTATAGCTTATGCATCACGCCAGCAGAAGGAGTATGAGCAGCGGTATCCTACCCATGATCTAGAATTGGCAGCAGTGGTATTCACACTGAAGGAGTGGCAACATTATCTGTATGGAGAAAACTGCGAGATATACATCGACCACAAGAGTTTAAAGTATTTCTTCACCCAGAAGGACCTGAATATGATACAGAGGCATTGGTTGGAATTGGTAAAGGACTATGACTGTGATATTCTTTACCACCCAGGGAAAGCCAACGTAGTGGCAGATGCATTGAGCCGAAGAGGCTCGGGACAGTTATTTAGTTCTACTCAAATTTCCAGAGAGTTGGCTGATGAGATGACCAGAGCGAGGATAGAACTGGTGGTGGGCTGATTGGCCAACATTACTTGGTAGTCGACCCTACTAGAGGGGATTAAGGAAGGTCAATTGATAGATGCACAGTTACAGGGGGTAGCTAAGGACTATTCTATTTCTGAGGTTGGTCTGCTACAGTATCAGGTGCGGATTTGTGTTCCAGCTGAAGTAGGGATTAGACGAGAGATACTAGATGAGTCTCATACTATGTCGTACTCACTTCATCCGGGTACCACAAAGATG
This sequence comes from Humulus lupulus, assembly GCF_963169125.1. Lineage (NCBI taxonomy): Eukaryota > Viridiplantae > Streptophyta > Magnoliopsida > Rosales > Cannabaceae > Humulus > Humulus lupulus. The sequence goes on along the minus strand of NC_084802.1, from coordinate 158,929,303 downwards.
TATCAAGATCTACGGACATTGTATTGGTGGCCTGGGATGAAGAAGGATGTAGTGGAGTACGTGGCCAGATGTTTGACCTGTCAGCTGGTGAAAGTTGAGCGTCAGTGGCCAGCGGGGTTTCTTTGGCCTTTGGGTATCCCTGAGTTGAAATGGGAGGATGTTACAATGGACTTTGTGGGAGGTTTATCCAGGACAGTGAGGCTTCATGACTCGGTGTGGGTGATAGTGGACAGATACACCAAGTCAGCTCATTTCCTGCCAGTGAAGTCGAATTATACGGTGGATCAATATGTGGAGTTTTATGTGAGGGAGTTCGTACATCTCCATGGGGTTCCTAAGTCTATTGTGTCAGACCGGGATCCTATCTTTACCTCCAAGTTTTGAGGTAGCTTACAAAAGGCCATGGGGACTCAGTTGAAGTTTAGCACAACCTTTCATCCTCAGACTGATGGACAGTCTGAGAGGACGATTCAGGTGTTGGATGATATGCTTAGGGCATGTGTGATCGATTTTAAGGGATCTTGGAGTAAGTATCTCATGTTAATTGAGTTTTCATATAACAACAGTTATCAGTCAATGATTGGAATGACTCCATATGAGATGCTTTATGGGAGGAAATGTAGGTCGCCCATTCATTAGGAGGAGATGGGTGAGAAGAAGTATTTGGGGCTGGACATGGTTCAGAATACTAATGAAGCTATTGAGAAGATTTGAGCTAGGATGCTTGCTTCACAGAATAGATAGAAAAGCTACGCTAATCCTAAGCATAGGGACATGGAATTCCAGGTTGGGGACCACGTGTTTCCACGAGTTTCACCTTTGCGAGGGGTGAGGAGGTTTGGGAAGAAGGGCAAGCTGAGCCCTTGATTCATTGGACCTTCTGAGATCCTGGAAAGGATCAGACAGGTGGCTTACAGATTAACTTTGCCACCAACGCTTTCGGGAGTTCATAAACTATTCCATGTTTCTATGCTTCAGAAGTACGTTTCAAATACAACACATGTGTTGAAGTATGAGGACTTGGAATTGTAGACAGATTTGTCTTATGAAGAGCAGTCGGTTCAGATTTTAGATCGGAAAGATAAGGTTCTACGGAACAAGACCATTTCATTGGTTAAAGTGTTATGGAGGAATAACAGGGTCAAGGAAGCGACCTGGGAACTTGAGACAGCAATGCGGGATTAGTATCCCGAGTTATTCAGGTAAATTTCAAGGATGAAATTCTCAATAGGAGGGGATAGTTCCCAAAAATCACTAATAAGGCTTAAGGGCCTTGATTAGTGTGCTGGGAGGGCATAATTGGTTTATGTGTGATTTAAATGATTTAATGCATGATTATGTGGTAAGCATGTTTATATGATTATATGGATATATGAAATGCATGTGGGCCTTGTTTAGCTTATAAAGGCATATTTGTAATTTTGGCCTATTGATGGCATAAATGTTATTATTTGTGATAAATGGTTGAGACCACATTATTATGTGGATATATTTGCAGCGTATGGCTCGAGGCGATCCTAGGGAGCCAGTTAGTGGGAAAGTCATAACGGGACACAATACTTGACTCGGGGCGAGTCAAGGGTTACTTTGGGTATTTGGTGTTTAATTGAGTTATTAGGTTATGGAAACAAAGAATTGGAGTTATATTTGAAGTTATGGAGTTTAGGAGGGAATATTGGAGAAATTTAACATTTTTCCCTAAGGGATGTTTTTGGTACCCCGAACCTTGTGATTAACTTAAGTAACTTAAGTTAGAAACAAAAGACAAAAAAGAAACAGATAGAAGCTACCTAAACCGACCCTTTTGTTTCTCTCTCTCACTCTTTTTTCCTCTAGATTTTTCCAAGAAAATCTTTGAAGCTAAGGAGGAATTTTGGGCTAAGAATCACTTGAATTGAAGCTAAGGACATGGGAATTAGCTCACTAAATACTCGGTGGATTTATTCTTTAGTAGAGGTAAGCTTTTAATTATAGCTTAGCAATTGAATTATGGAAATTGCTTGCTATTTTAAGGTGTTTATGAGATTTTGATTTTAAAGATTCAATTGAAGTTTTGGATGAGGATTTAAGTTAGGTTCTTGTTGGGTTTTGCTGCTGGGAACATGTTATGGTGTTTGTGATAGTTAAATTATGTCATTGGGATGGTTTTAGGTTGATTTGGTTGAGGTTTGGTTGTGGGAAATGGTGATTTTTCTGGGTTCGAAGGGGTCAGGCTGCGGCTTTGTTCTTGGTATGCCGCGGTCCTCTAGAACAAATGGGAGCCAAATGGAAGGGCTGGTCGTGGTGCGTGTCTGCTGCATGGGGTGGTTGGGCCTCTAGTTGGAGGCGGGCCACAGTATGGGGGTTATATGGCCGCAGCTCTTAAGGGCATTTTTGGGCTTTGAGAAGGTTTTAGGTGTGGGAACTTAACCTAGAGTGCTCAAGATCGATTCCACTATCGTGTTTGGTGGAATTCAATGTTCCGAAGGCTAGAACTTGGTTCCGAAACCTTTATTCACATATTATTGATGGAATCCCTTATCATGATTGTGACTAGGTGTACAATAGGGCTCGGAAGGGGGGATCGTGCTCGAGGGTCATTTCTCATAATCAAAGCACTCTGAATTAAAGGTAAGAAAACTACACCCGATTGTGTGACTATGTTGGGACTAAGGGTTCCCTATACTTGTATGCAATATTCTATGATGGTATTATGCCATGAGAACATGAAATCAATGGCCTAAGAGTGCCGGAATTAATATTGGTGCACAGGACGCGGCTCGGCCACTGGTAGCTGAGGACAGCTTAATATTCACTGAGCTTGGTTTAAGCGTCCCAAAGTCAGTGGGATAAACAGAGGGTGCGACCTAGGGCCTTCAACCCTAGTTATTGTATGACATGGTTTTTGATGTTAATTTGATGAATATGATATGTTGAATATCTGGATGTTAGATTGTCAATTTACTAATTATTTTCACTGATTATGTGAATGTTATGGACTGCAGAATATATGGTTATGCTTAATGAATTATTTGATTATTGATATTGATCATGCTATCACTACAAGAAAAAACATTTACGATAACTCTCGAAAAGTGTTATCAAATGCAATTTATAACACTTTAGCAAGTGTTAAGTCTGCCCATGTTATTAAAAGTCTTGCCATTTGATTACATTTTTTTCATGTTATTAAATAGAATATTATAACGTTGTTTCAGTGTTATATATTGTCAATAGTAACATTTTCTAGATGTTATGATTCTTTATGTTAAGTATATTTTTTCATTTAATTACATTTTCAAGATGTAATCTTATTATCTTTAATTACATTTTAAAGATGTAATCTAATTATCTTTGATTACATTTTAAAGAGGTAATCTAATTATCTTTGATTACATTTTCAAAATGTAATCTTATTATCTTTAATTACATTTTAAAGATGTAATCTAATAATTTTTTTATTACATTTTCAAGATGTAATATAATTATCTTTGATTACATTTTCAAGATGTAATCTAATTATCTTTGATCACATTTTAAAGATGTAATCTTATTATCTTTAATTGCATTTTCAAAATGCAATTAAATTATTTTTAATTACATTTATTTGATAAAGTAATTTATTATTTAATAATGTAATTTGAATTTGATAAAGTCTAATGTATTTTTTTTATCAACCAAAATATCCAATACATGTGTCCCAAATGAAAAAATTTCAAGTGCAAAATACCATAATAAAAGTTTATACTTAGAAATAATATGTCTAATGAGTCTAATAAAAGGCAAATTGTAACATTTGTCCAATACTATCTCTTTATTAATTGCAAGCATCCAATTCTCGCGTCACTATCTTCATCACCTAATTAACATAGAGAAAAAAATACAATAAGAAAACAATAGTCATGTTTTATCATAAGCAATACGCATATGAGTTGGTTATTATTTTTCTAAAAACAAATCGGCATCATAACATTCATTTTTAAATAAATCCTAAATTTTGAAACTTGCAATTAAATCTCAGATTTCACATAACAGTTCTAGAAACAATATGATACAACTCATTATTATAGGTAAGATCATTCTTTACCTCATTATAACTTTGTTGGCGAGCCAAGCAGTAACACTTCGAACACTATTTTCGATACTAGTTATCCCTAAAAAAATGCAATAAGAAAACAAAACCCACATATTATCTTCTTAACCAATAAGCATAATGGTCGGTTGCTATGTAAAAAAAAAATCAGCAACATAACAACTATTTTTTAATAAATCCTAAATTTTGAAACCTGCAATTAAATCTCAGATATTCCCAGAACAGTTCAAAAAACAATATGACACAACTCATTATAATATGTAAAATCAATCTTTACCTCATTATGACTTCATCGGCTGGCCAAGCAATAACACTTCCTACACTTTCTTCAATACAAGTTATCCCTGAAGTAGGCCTCCACAAAAATGCATCAGGCACCTTTGCAAAATCAATACCAACCTTCATGGCAAACGGTCCAATAGGGACATCAAGATCTAAATATTTTGGATCATTTGAAATGAAATATCCATAAGCAACAATATTCCCATAACCATTCCAATCCAAAAGTCTTTGGTCTTGAGTTCCAACACTTCCACTCTATAATCATCATCCAACCACAAACATTCCAAATGACAAAAATATTAAGAGAGTTTAGAAGTAATGTGGACTGGCATATATATATATATTACAACAGGGGACCTTTAGTACTTCTATTATTTACATGCATTAATTGAAAATTAAAGTCACAATTTGTATTAATATTACTAAAAAACCTCAAGGAACATGGTATGAAAGTAAAATGAATAATGTAAGCAAAGAGACAAAGATGAATTTGGCAATAGTAGTAATAAAAAAGACAAGCTTTTTTGTCAATACAACACGTATTTCTATATATATATATATCATATACATGTCTATGTCCATGTGGGTGATGTTGATTATCTCTCTACTAGTATTTTTAAATATTTTAATTTGGTTGATTGAAATGGACAAATAATATTATTACTATGCTAATGAAAGAAGAGGAAGACTAAGTCATACTTTATTTAGTTTTTTATAATACTAAGTCATACACAAAATAAATGGACAACCTAACTGATCTTAATTTCTACAGCATGTGGGCATTAGAAGTTAAAATATATAATACTTAATTATAATGAGTTATTAGCCCTAAAAGATTGTAATTAGAGATACATTGCAATCAGGCAAAACGGTATGTGGTAAACACCATCACAGACTAAAAGATTGAATTATCTCAATATTCACAATACCAATACATTCTAGATGAGTCCATTAAAGCAGTTGTTGTTTTCCTTATCCAACACTATACTAGTTGGTAGTTTTTAGCTACCGGAAGTTCCTTAGAACAAGTTGGATTGAAGTAGTATTTGGCATGTTCAAGGTCAGTTTTTGGCCTTTGATTCTCTTTTTTGTCTTTGAGATTTAGCTTGAAGTGAGATAAGCTAATGTAGAATATTATGTTATTCTGGCTTGTTCTATCTTTGATGGTTTGGCTTTTGTGTTTTTAGTACCTTCTAAGAAGAGCTTCGATGAAAGAATGCTTTATAAAAACTTATAAAACATTATTTATAAACTTTAAATTTGAATGCTTGTTTTCAGCAATTTAACTTGCTAATTTTATTTATGAACTCTTTCAGGAAAGCCTGAAGTAAAGATTGCAGGGCTCAGAAGGCGATATTGGTTCATGGGGCCATGAATATGTCAGGCAAGTTTCACAATTGTTCAAATTTAGTGTTCACTGTTGTGTAACAAGTTTAAAATCTGTTTAATATGATTTCTTTTATGATTTTACTATTGGCAACATGATTAAAGCTGGTTTCAATTATAGTTTCTCCTACGTTTTTACTGTTGGCAACATGATTTAAGGTTGTTTCAACTTTCAGTTTCAATAGCAATCATTTTAGATTATCAATCATAATGGTTTATTTTTATTTAAATAGGAATTTGGCAAGAGAAATTTCTCAAGAATATGCTAAGCTACAAGTTCAAAATATATTCTGTCAATGTACTCATTGTTTGTTGATAAATTACTAAAGAAATCGATGCATAAAAATAAAGAGAAATAAAATGAGTTGTTTGATAAAATGAAAAAATAAAGAGAAAAAATTATTTAGGTAAAAGTTAAAGTAGCCACAATAAGACCATATCATATCTATTCTTGATGCTGCATCTTATAGACTTCAGTTCATGCTAGCAGAAAACTAACATAGAAGCAGACATTTATATTGGTTTTGGTACTAAATCTATCCCTATAAAAGTTCTTGCCACCACTTGTATTTGTTATCTTGAAAGAAAAATAGTTTATAGGTTAATGAAAAAATTATAATCGATCTGCCAACTCATCCACCAGAATTATTGTGGGGAATAAACTCACTTACATGCCTACTTAAAGCGTGTGTGTGTATGTATATGTATAATTATCTCTGTACTAGTTTCTCATACCACAGAACACAAATTACTTTTCTTCTCTTCATTGCAAAAGAAGAAATATATGGGGGGTTCTTTTATCTACTGACCAAACAAGACATAGGGAATAGTAAACAGAGCAGTGTTGTAAATGTAGTGTTGGGTTATTCGGAGACATTATACTAATGGACAGAGCAACTACTAGTTATTTTCATGGGTTTTGTTGGCTACAACAGTACTAGAAGACCCTTCATGGAAGAAACAAGTGTCCCCAACCATGTATTTAAACATCATTTTTAACAAAAACAAGTGTCGTATATCTCACAATTCAATGCCAAATTAAGAAGCATACAAAGTCAAATTAAGAAAGGATTCAAGGCAAATAATCCCATTTACTCATTTACAAGCAATTACTCAAATATCTCATTGAAGCATTCAGTCAAACACCTTTAATGCATTATTTAAAGCTTAGTAATATATACTTCAAAACAGCAAGCAAGACCAGATATGTCCTATATTCACTCTTTCTCTCTCTTTCTATATTTATATATGAGTTTAACTTATATGTAAACATTTTTTCTTATCCAAAAACACACCAAAAAACGAACATGTATATATGAGTTTAACTTATATAAATTGATTAACAAAGAGAAAATATGATTGATGAATAATTAAATCAACGATAAAAAAACCAAAAACGAAATTACAGTAAAAACTTAGCGTGAGGATTAGGTTTATAATTGGGGGAAAAGATGGATGAAGAGGGAAAAAATGAAGTTGTAGAAGGACCTATCCATGCCGATGTTGATGAGAGCTTGAGATCACAAGAATGATTGCTAGAACTCCATGAGAGAGATTGGAGAAATGGAAGAGAGAATCGGGTGAGGAAAAATGGGAGAGAGAGAGAGTGAAGCAGTGTATTTTTTCAATCTGTTTTTTTAATATTGCAATAGTACTAAATAATTAATAAAATGTTTATCTATTAATATAATTCAGTAACATTTTTTAAAATGTGTTATCATCTAATGTAATTAAATAATAAAATTGTTGTAGTGTATGATGTTATGGTTTTCTTGATGGGCCTTGTTGGCTCACGGGTGCTACGTGGTGCAGGTAAAGGCAAGGGTAAGCTGGACCAACCTTGACTTGGAGAGCTCTAGAGGCGTATTATACATAGTCAGTTGTTCGGCCGCCACGGCTGAGGGTTGGGCAGGGATAGAAGCTTAAATGTCTATTTTCCCCTTAGAGTGGCTTGTAGTTGTATATAACACTGAAATTTTTGTAAACTTTCCTTTAAACTCTATATCTTTTGGGATCCCATGTATGAAGTGTTTATTTAAATGAAATGTCTCTTTTATGACCAAAATCTTTTAACCCTAGTTCAATGACAGTTTTAGTGACACATTTTCAACTTAACGACTTTATTAGCAAGTCTTGCACCTTTATAAACACACAATGTAATGGTGTTGGCTACCCAGGGCATTACAATGAGCCTTCTGCCCACCAGGCTATTCCATCTCATTGTCATGGATCAACTGAGTGAGCACCATGACGAATGTCGATTGAAACTTGCGAAGCACTAATTTCGTTTCAATGAAAGCACCAAACTATTGACGCGCTATTTCGCCAACAATAGATTAAGTAATCAAATAGGAAGATTAGAGCCAAATTATAAACCGTAATGAAGTAAAAAAAGAAACCTCTTGATCACAGACAAATTTTACGTGGTTCAGTGGTTAATATCCACGTAGTCCATGAGACAATGTTATTGCTTTTCTCTCTCAATTTCTGCAGAGTTTTAGTAATATAAAAATTGTCGTCCCCTTTCTTGTCCATTATCCCTGGTATTTGTAGGGGAATTTCCTGGTCAGGTTTGGGTAACTGTGTGAATAAATAAGATATACGTTTAATACTGATTTTTCCCATTTACATTGGGATATCATTTGAAAACAGAATATGATGTACTCTTATTGTCTCGGATAATAAATGATAGATATGCAATACAGCCTTTGAATTAATGAGCGTATAAGGAACCTCTAAATCTCTTGGGATCCTTCAGTATGCATTCTATCCAGGTTTCCCTGAGTTGAATATCTCACCCAGGCTCGTGTTCAAAGATTATCTGAACCCTAGCTTGTAGTAAGCTCAGAGCGCCCAAAGTTGGATGTGGCCATTATAAGTCTCAAACTCAATTGTTATCCTGAGAGGCGGTCTGTTAATCACCTGGTTATCGTGTTTTCAAGCCCCCAAACTCGAGTTGTTCACATCACTATTAGCCAGATATTCTACTTGGTTATTTTTCCACATATTCATCTGCCTGCTGTACCCGAGCTGAGTAATTGAAGTCGTGGTAATTTTAGGGTTACAACATTTTAAAACCACATCATAATGACTTTAAGGTAGTAGGGCATTACAAAGGAATTGTAGGAAATGCTAAGTTATGGAATGTACGCATCAAAGGCCATCATGGCTGAGTAGACCACGCGTGAAGGTCAGAATAGTACTAGAGTTTCTTGAGTGCCGGAGGGTGCGTCAAGGAAACTTAGTACTGTAAGAGGGCTTAAGGAGGCCAAGATGGTGCTAGATTTTAAATGTGGGCCGAAAGGCCTTGCTATTGGGACTTAGTGACCATATGAGTCTATAGAAGCTGAGAAGTTGCGCAGGAATTTGTATGTGGCCAGAGGGCTGCATCAAGAGAAACTTAGTGCTTCTTGGAAGCCAAGAGGGGCGAGATGCTTGTATGGATCAGATGGATAGCTATGTGGACACTTTACTCATATGGGAATTGACAGTGGTGCTACATGAAGTAGTTAACTCGAGAGTCACATCCTGCAAGTGCACTTCTAGATTTGTTGTGTGCATGAAGAGTTGGGGCGGTCAGACGTTCTTGTGTGTGGGCAAGTATTCGAAGACGCCAACAATTTAAGTGGGGGAGAGGCTCTTGGCCACACTTACTACCTTGGCTTATGATTGTCTAAGTGAGCATCGGTGATGGAATTTACCTTGCAATAGTGTAAACCTATGGGTAGTGTGAGTGTCTTGTCCAAAGATCCTTGATGCACGGATGCACTCATAGATGCCTAAGAACATGACTCGGTGAGAGTTGTTCGAAATACAGATGTGTGCAAAGGCACACAGTCGAGCCAGAAATGTGCCAATTATTATTGGAATGGTTGGATGGCTGACCTTGGCTCAGCGAAGTCAAGGTGTCACACAGGCATTTCCACTGTCAAAATGTCAGCTCGTGACACCCAACACCCTATCTCTTATACAAGTAAGAGACTCCTAGGGGAGGAGTCCAGATACCCACTTATGGAGAAGTTAACCCTTTGCCTAATGGTGGCTTCTCTGAAGCTAAGGCCATATTTCTAAGGGCATCCCATGAAGGTCCTCACTAACCATACCTTGTGGAAAGTCCTTTAGAAGCTAGAGTCATCCGAGAATGGGTGGTCGAAATGAGTCAGTTCGACATCACGTATCACCCGGGGACTGCCATCAAGGGATAGGCACTAGGAAATTTCATCGTCGAGTGCACGGGAAACTATGAGAGACTTGAGGATGCCCTAGTGGTCGGGCCTACATGTAAGTTGTACATAGATGGGTCTTCCAAGGAAAATGGATCCAGAGCAGGTCTAATCTTGGTATCCTCCGAAGGGCATAGAATCCACAATGCCCTGAAGTTTGGATTTGATGCCTCTAACAACGAGGTTGAATACAAAGCACTTATTGCTGGACTCCGAGTGCCCTTTGAGCTTAAGATCGAGGGCCTTGAAATCTTTAGCGATTTGCAACTCGTGGTCAACCAGGTACTCATAGAGTACTAGACCGGGGGGAAAAATATGGTTGCTTATCTGGAAAAATCCCAAGAAATGCTACATAGCTTCAAGAAATTTACCATACGAAAAGTGCCACGGGAGCGGAATTCTAATGTTGATGCCTTGGCCAAGCTCGCAACTACCAAGGATGCTGAGTTAATCAACATAGTCCCTATTGACTACTTGGCCGCTCTAAGTGTCTTATCTCCCGAGGAGGTAGAAGCGATCCTGTCCCAGGATGGCTGGATGGAGCCCATTGTGAAGTACCTTGTCTCCGGGGAGTTACAGCGGGACAAGAAAGCAGCTCGGAAGCTGCTTTATCAGGCACCTCGGTATGTGATCATAGACATTAAAGTTATTCGTTGCCCTTGCTCCGATGTGTGTCCAAGCAAGAAGCCATCCTTATACTCTGGGAAGTACATGAAGGTTTTTGCAGGGACCACGCTAAGGGGTAGAGCCTTGCCAAGAAAATCTTAAGACAAGAGTACTTCTAGCCCACTATGAATGGTGATGCAATGGACTACGTCAAGAAATGTGGCAAGTGCCAACGCTTTGCCAACATACCCAGAGCTCCTCCAAATCAGCTCACTCAGATGACAAGTCCTTGGCCCTTCGCAATCTGAGGCATTGACCTTATCGCGTCCTTACCCACGGGAAAGGGGGGAGGGAAATATGCAATTGTGGCAGTCGACTACTTCATGAAATGGATTGAGGTCAAACCTCTTGCTATCTTCACTTCCAAGAAAGCATTGGGCTTCATCATTAAGAATATCATTTGCTGCTACAGTCTCCAACAACGGCCTACAGTTTGACAGTGAGTTGTTCACGGATTTCTGTGAAAGGCATGGAGATGTGAAGTGCTTCTCCTCTGTAACTCACCTACAAGCAAACAGGCAGGTGAAAGCATTCATCAAGACCCTTAAAGCCACCTTGAAGAAAAGGTTGGAACAAGCGAAAGACGCTTGGCACGAGGAACTGCCTAAGGCATTGTGGAGTTACCACACCACTGCCAGGACATCCACTGGTCACTCGCCATTCTCCATGACCTACGAGTACAAAGCAATGCTCCTAGTAGAGGCAGCAATCTCCATGCAACGACGGGATACGTATGATCAGACCAAAAATCACACTTTACTCCGAGAGTCTCTAAACCACGTGGAGGAGCTCCGTGAAGCTTCTCAGCTTCGAGTAGCATCATACCAGCAGAAAGTAGCCATATATTTTAACTCTAAAGTGAAGGATAGAAAATTTGGGGTTGGAGATTTGGTGTTGCGAAGAGTCTTCTTAGCCACCTGAGATCATGGTGTTGGAGTGTTGGGCCTTAATAGAGAAGGTTTGTACCATGTCGAGAGCATTGTGTGTCCAAGGACGTACAAGCTGGCTCGACTGAGTGGGGAATTAATACCCCACGCCTGGAATGCTAAGCATCTCAACTGGTATTACCAGTGATATGAGCAGTGTATTTTTGTTAAAGTTTTTAATGATTTTGTAGCCTCCGAGCACAACTAATAGAAACAGTGTAGGCAAAACACAGTAGAAAATTTAAAAGAATCTGCTTATATTTTAGTTTCCTTTTTATCTATTTGTACTACTCGTAGAGCACCCGCCCACTGGCCTGGACCAGTGAACGTAGACTAGTCTCTGAACTCTTAGGGGGCGTGTGGTTAGGGCAGCTAAGCTATTCGAACCTAGGAAACTAAGCTTCTCATGAGCGGAGTAGGCCTAGTGTCAATACCAACAAAATAGAAAAGATCTAGGGAACTAAGCAAAGTCGCGGAAGTCCGTGACCTAGGAAACTAAACTTGTCATAAGCAGAGTAGGCCGAGTGTCACGGGACTTCATAGTAAAACTCCTAGTAGCGCAAGAATGAACTTGGGTTTCCTCCCGAGGATATAGAGCCCAAGGAGGTATGACCAAATTCCAAAATCTCGAGATGCGAGAGGAAGTACGAGTCATCCGCACTCAGGCCCAAAGCCTCGAGTTGCCTAAACTTGAGCACCCTAGGTTTATTCCTAGCACTGGGAATCATTGACCTAGGAAGTTAAGTTATTCTACAAGTGGAACAACCTTATTTTCATAAGACCCCAAATCTAAGACCTGGGAAAAACCTCATCTTCGAAAAAATCAAAGTAACGCGAGGATAGACCTAAGGTATTCTCTCGAGGATAGCGTGCGCCGAAGGAATGAAAATCAGATCCTAATCTTGGAGATGTGAATGGAAGCCTGAGTTCTTTTTAGTCGGGCACAACCCTAAAACACCCCAGCGATGATAAATCTAAGTAACGTAAGTGGACTTAAGGTTACCTACTGAGGAGTAATAACCATGTCCTTTAATCTCGATATATGAACAAAAATCTACGGTAATAATATTTTAACATCGCGAGGGCTAGCCTAAGGGTGGAAAACTCAGTTGCATGCTCAAGGGACAACGATTTCATGACTCCCACATGGAAAAGGCCTGAGTTACTGTAGTCGGGGGGCAAGGAAGATAGCCCAAAATAACATCCTGAGGATAGTGCGCCCAGTGAGCGTTTATCTCAGTGCATTCGGCCTCGTAAAGCCTGAGTCGTTGGGACTCGAGAATCCAGGACATCGTCAAAGTTACTCCTGAAGACAACAAGCCTAGGAAGCAACACTAAATTCCCAAAGCATCCGTACTTAGATAGAAACCTTTAAACCCTATAGTGCATAGACCTCCTAAGGCCTAGTTGTTGGGCCTTGAGAGCGCGGGATCTTCAAGTGTTGCATTTGATAAGGCATTAAAGTTAATCCTGAGGACTTCAACTTGGGGGACAACACTAAACGTCCAAAGTGTCTAAACACTAAGAGGAAGATCTTCAAGCTCTAAGTATGGTGGATTACCTAAGCCCTGAGTTTTTGGGATTTGCACTAAAAGTTACTCCCAAGGACTACGAGCTTGGGGCCAACATTAAGGGCCTAAAATTGTCCAAATACTAAGAGAAGTCAATAAAGACAGGAGCCACCAAGACTCGAGCACATGACCTAAGTTTCTAAGACTTGAGACCCATAAATTATGGATGGGTTGGAGTTTCAGACTCTCATAACGTTATGTTACATTGAGTTGCGTTAAAACCCAGCCAAATTAGTAAGACAAAATTACATAATTTATAAGTGTTAGCATGTTAGTAAAGAGGCATTAATAGCAAGAAAAGTAGTGCAAGCTGCATTAAATTGTCACACCAAATTGTGCTCAGGGGCTCGAGCATTAAATTGTTTATACCCCAATAAACAAAAGACATGCAAGCCTACTTATGTAAAACAGAGAAAAGAAAATAAAAATCATTGCAGGCCCTCACCTGGAGGAACTTTCACTACCATCTCGGTGATGGGATTTATCTCGGAAGCCCGACCAGCCACCGCATCTTCCTTTTCCTGAGCTTCCTTGGCCTCCTTGGCCAGAAGACGCTTGTAACGCCCTAGATAACCAAGACCGTTAAACTGTGTATTTAAAATAGTGAAAGACTTGCTAATCAAGTCATTTGAGTAAAATGTGTTCCTACAATCATAATCAGGTTGGGGTTAAAAGGTTTTGATCATAAACGGTTACTTTTCATTAAAATAAATTTTTGGTAAATGGGATCCCAAAAACAGAGTTTAAAAGACAATTTACAAACTCTCAAAAGTTTTATATAATTAGTGGCCACTCTAATGGAAAAATACAAGTTTTAGGCTTCTGTCCCTGTACTTCCCTCAGCCGTGGTGGGCGAGCATCTGACAATGTACACATCGCCCCCATAGCCCTCCAACTCATGGTTGATCCCTCTTACTCTTGCCTTTACCTGTACCACGTAGCACCCGTGAGCCAAGGCCTAGCAAGAAAACCATGATAGCAGACACATATTCAGTGATGAATATTAATGAATCATAAAACAATCATCCAAATAATAAACAAGCCATAGACATCACATTAACATTAGTAAACATATACATATTCAATAGTTTATCTCAATCATTATGCAATACTCAGGGTCGACGCCCTTAGACTGCACCCTCTGACTAACCCACTAACTCCGGCTCACTTAGGTCGAGTCCAGTGTATATCTAGCTGACCCCAGCTCACAGTGGCCGAGCCACGTCCTGTGCGCAAATTATCAGCCCCCAACTCTGTTAGGCCATTTATATCGTTCCCACATCTCAACTTTTGTCTCCCAGGTCACCTCTTCAATGTCGTGGTTACACCACAGTACCTTTACAAAAGCTGAGGACCTATGCTAAGTTCTTCGTAACATAACACATGAGTGAGGTCGTTCACGTAATTCCATAAGGTTGATGCATGGAACACATCGTGAACTCTAGAGAATGCAGGCAGAAGGGCTAGTCAATAAGTCGCCTTCCCAATGCGTTCCTAAACCTCAAACGGTCCTATGTTCCTAGGGCTCAATTTTCCTTTTTTCTCGAACCTCATAGCTCCTCTCAGTGGAGCTACTTTAGCAGTACCTTGTCCCCAATTTCAAATTCTAAAGGTCTCCATCAATGATCGACATACTTATGTTGTCGATCTATAGAGATATGTAACCTCTGACAAATTGACCTAATGTCCTCCGTAGCTTGGTCTACCTCTTCTGATCCCAAGAATTTCCTCTCACCAGTCTCATGCCAGTAGATTGGAGATCGACCCTTTCTTCCATATAGTGCCTCATACGAAGCCATCTTTATAGATTCATGATAGCTATTGTTGTAGGAGAACTCAATTAATGGAAGTTTTACACTCCATGAACCTTGAAAATCCAGCAAGCAATCTCTCAACATGTCTTCTAAGGTTTCAATCATTCGTTCGCTCTGGCCATCCACATGTGGGTGGAAGGCAGTACTAAATGGGAGTTTAGTTCCCAATCCCATTTGCATTCTTCTCCAGGACGAGGAGATAAATTGCTCGTCAAGATTGGATACTATAGAGATGGGAACCCCATGTAGTCGCACTATCTCACCAATGTACAAGTCTGCCAACTTATCTGCATTGTCCGTTGTCTTAATGGGTAAGAAATGAGCGGATTTTGTCAGTCTATCCATGATAACTCAGATTGCATCGTGCCCTTTGGAGTGTGTGGTAACCCGGTAACAAAGTCCATGGTGACCATTTCCCATTTCCACTCCGGGATCTTTAGTGGCTACAATAACCCTGCGGGTCGCTGATTCTCTGCCTTGGTTTGCTCACAGGTCAAACAGTGTGCCACATACTCAGCTACATCTCTTTTCATTCCTACCCACCAAAAGTATCTTTTGAGATCCTAATAAATCTTAGTTGTTCCTGGATGCATAACATAAGGAGTATTATGAGCCTCATAAATGATTTGTCTCCTTATCATCAGGCACACATAATCTACCCTTGAAACCCAACACTCCATCCTCCAAGATGTGAAACCCTGGTCTCATGCACCAGTCGTTGGATCCATGGATCTGGGAGTTGTCCCCCTTGAATTTCTCCAATGATCGTGGGTTGCATGGATAAATTTTTGAATCTTCCCACTACTATCTCCAAATCAAATTTGGAGATATTAGTTTTAATTTCTTAGGGTATTTCCTTCACCATCATTACATAAGCCATTGGCTATTGACTCAATGCGTCAGCTACTTTATTAGCCTTCCCTGGGTGGTATGGTATATCACAATTGTAATTGTTAAACAATTCTAACCACCTATGTTTCTCATGTTTAACTTTATCTGGGTGAAGAAATATTTTAGACTCTTGTGATCCATGTATATGTCGCAGTGGATCCCATTGAGATAGTGTGTCCAAATCTTCAATGCGAACACTACCGCTGCTAGCTCCAAGTCATGTGTTGGATAGTTTCTCTTGTAGTTTTTTAGTTGTCAGGAGGCATACACAATCACTTTCCCGTGTTGCATTAGTATGGCTCCAAGTCCTTGACCTGATTCATCGCAATAAATAGCATATCCCTCGGTACCCTTTGGAATAGTGAATACGGAAGTATTCGTTAATTTGTTCTTTAGCTCTTGAAAACTTTGTTCGCACTTGTCCGTTCACTCAAATTTGACGTTCTTCTGGGTTAGTACAGTCATAGGCAATGCTATTTTGGAAAAACCTTCCAAAAAGCGCCTATAATAACCTGCCAGACCCAAGAAACCGCGAATTTCTTGGGCATTCTTCGGGGCCTTCCCTTGTTTCATCACTTCGATTTTGGCTTGAATGACTGCAATTCCGTCTCCTGACACCACGTGCCCTAGGAAATTCACTTGAGTCAAACAAAATTTGCACTTGGAGAATTTGGCATACAAATTTTTATCGCGTAATTGTTGTAAGATCAGCTCCACGCTTGGCATGTTCTTTCTGGTTTTGCGAGTATACAAGTATGTCGTCTATAAATACTATCACAAATTTGTCTAGATACTCACCCAGTACCTTATGCATAAGATCCATGAATGTCACTGGTGCATTGGTGAGTCAAAAAGATATCACCACAAACTCGTAGTGGCCATACCGAGTTAATAATGTGGTCTTTGGAATATCTGATTCCTTGACCTTCAACTAGTGGTAGCCGGACCTTAAATAGATCTTCGAGAATACCGATGCTCCCTGAAGTTGATCGAATAGATCATCAATTTTGGGCAACGGGTATCGGTTCTTGATCATTCTCTTGTTGAGTTCGTGGTAATCTATACACATCCTCATGGAGCCATCTTTCTTTTTCACGAATAGTACTTGGGGCTCCCCATGGAGAATGACTCGGTCGTATAAAGCTTTTATCTAGGTAATCTTGTAATTGCTCTTGCATTTCTTTGAGCTCTGCTGGCGCCATCTGGTATGGTACCTTTGAAATAGATGTGGTTCTAGGAATTAACTCGATCTCGAACTCGACTTCCTGGTCTAGGGGTATCCCTGGAAGATCCTCAGGAAATACATCCAAAAATTTGCGCACTATAGCTACCTCCGTCAGTTGTAGCTTAGCCTCTATAACCTTGTCTATTATGATCACCAAGTACCTGATACATCCATCATCCAGTAGTTTCCTCGCCTTCAAGGTGGAGATCATAACGAAATTCTTCTCTTGGGTCGTGCCTTGCAACATGAACAGTTCTTCCCCAGGTGAATTAAAAGTCACCTTCCTTCGTTTGCTATTCACCACAGCCCCTTATTTGGTTATCCAATCCATACCAAAAATAACATCGTACTCATGTAAATTTAAAACTAGTAAGTCCATGGCAAACTCCCAGCCTTCTACGTAGACTAGTATGGCTCTAACCCAAGACCATACCATCATATCCTCTTCCAAAGTTAAGGATACACCATATATGCTGAGTTATTAGCCAAAAGAAGCTGACCTGACACCATATTGGCTTTGGTTGGTCATTTCTTTCCTTCTGACAATGAGTTGGGCAGTGCCTGGAGAAATGACCCGGCTTTCCACAGGCGAAGTTGTTGTTGTTGTTGCACTCGCCTGGGTGGCATCGATTGCATTTGTTGCATTGCGACCAATAGTTGTTCCCTCTCCTTGATTGCTTTTTTAAGTTCCAATTTTAGCTTGGTGGCTCCATTCTCATTTATTATTTCCACCATTGGGAAACCTAGAGTTTCTTGAAGTATTGGTCTTCCCCATACTTCTATTGCCCCTGGATGCAACCTCCCAGAAGGGCTGCTTTGGTTACTAGAGTATCTTCCCCAGTCATTTGAGATATGTGCTCGTTCTTCAGCCCGGCGGGACTCTTTCTTCTCTTTACCAACCATGATTCTTGGTGGATTGCTCGCTCTACGGCCTCATCATAAGTATCCGGGCTGGTCTTCCCAGTATCCACGAGCTGAGTTATCTCTCTTTTCAACCCCTTCATGAATTTGCATACCCGGTTGGCTTCAATGTTTACCAGATCTGGAGCAAATCTTGAGAGTTGGTCGAACTTGCGCACGTACTCATGTATGCTAGATGACCCTTGGACCAGGTTGGAGAACTTAACCACCTTCCAATTTATCATTGTCTGGTTGTAGTACTTGGCATTGAGCAGGTTCAGGAATTCTGGCCATTCCATCTATGAAACATCACGCCACTTCCTAGCAATATCCCACCAGATGTGGGCATCCTTCCTCAATATATACACCACACAAATTACCTTTCCCTTTCGGTAGCTGCCACAAAGTCAAAGATTCTCTCCAGCACGATGACCCATTCTTTTTCCATCAGGGGACGAACTCCCTTCGAAGGCGGGTGGGTTTTGCATGCTAAATCGTTCTGAGATTGATTTCGGTAGTTCTGCTCTAGGTTGGCAGATTCGCTCCCACCAGTGGGTCTTCTTGCATCGAGAATTCCTGTTGTTCTGGAACGTCCTCCTGGGGTGCTGGTGGTGTGGGGTTGTGTAGCACTTCTGAAAATCTTGCCATCAATGCCTCGAACATCTGAGTGTTCATCTCATTCTGCTCATGCACATTCCTCCTCAGATCCTCTACCTTAGTTGCCAAATTTTGTTTCAAATGTGCTCTTTAACCTCGACCTCTCCCTCAGCCTCGACCCCTTCCATTGCCTCGGCCACGACCTACATCTTGGTCAACAGTTGCTCTCTTGGCTGGGTCTGGTGGATTAACAACTTGACCTACCCTTGCTCGAGTGTTAGGCACCATCGCGAGTCTTCATACAACAATGTTTAAAACATTTGAGTATACAATTTTCCCACAGACAAGGAAAAGAAAAAGGAAAAAAAAATCATAACGATTTAACTCAAAACAGGTACTCATAACATTTAGGGACATAACCTGGCAATGCAAAATGATCATGACAGATCATGCCATAAAGTTTTAGTTAGCGAAACGATAAATACAAAAGAGAACCTTAGCTACATGTCGGGTTTCTACATCCACCTGCTACAACCATACAAAAGTCCTACAACCTAGTAGGTTTGCAAATTCATTAGCAAAAGTATCAACAAGACTCTCACAGCATAACCTAATCTATGCTATCCATTAGCATATCAAGCCCTATGTTGGTATCCTCATCACTCTGCTCGGGATCCTCCTCTAGATCTACTTCCCTTCCTCGAGGTATGTTATCGACCATAGATATAGGCCAATCCATGGCCCAAATGCTAGCTCGATCTGCATATAGAAGTCATCCCACGTGTCGCGAACCAGCCGCCCATGTCTGCGAAGAATCCATATCTGTGTCGAGCCTCTTAGAAAAGTATTGGCATATCGCACTCTCCATCACTCGGGTGTGTTGGCCCTATCAAAGACTTCTATCATGTAATGCGTCCATTGCCAAATGGCACGCCAATGTCGTCGATCGTACTCGGTGTTTTGAGGAGCCTCATCATGAAATAGTCTAAAATAATCAACCCCGGGCATAAGGATCACGGGTAGGTTCCTTAGCACAAGGTCACCTAGCTCAGGTATAACGACCATAACCTAAAATTTATAGAATTGAGGTAAATAAAATAAAGCAAAGGAAAAAATGTGAAAAGACAGTACTTATAATGAGTGTCGGTTTATCTTTCAGAATATACATGTGGATTTGTCTACAGAACTGGTTTAGCCCGATGCTCTAATACCACTTGTAACAACGCAAAACATACAAAACCAAAACTCATGCGGAAATTTAAAACATTCACTTTAACTCATCATACCAAAAATCCATATAAAAAAACTTTGAAAAAGGTCATGTGCACACACTTTTACTTTAGCAAATGGAAATACAAATACTAATCCACAGAGTTATAATAAAGTAATTATCCCAAAAGTAATAATGAGCTTTCAAAATTTTCTTTTCAAAATGGTGATCCATCAAAAACCTTCCCAGATCAGGCCACATGTACATATCCGCAAGCAGACTCCGGCGCACACTGATCCACATTGCCTTTGCACTTACCTACACCATGAATAACTAGGTAAGCGACAACGCTGAGTAAGAATAGCCTTACACACAAGTATACTAAAACCTAGTAACGGGTCAACCTAAGCTAGATATAGCTATCAGTTACTAGGGTAATGGATAAGTTCCAACTCTATCATACAATTTCACATGTAATAATCATAATAGAAAATCAAGCACTTTGGTTGCACCCAACAACCAATTTTCATACATATCATAACAACCTACACTCAGAAAATCTCAGACATTCAAGATATATAACCATATCTAAAATAAATACTTTGGTTGTTTCCAACAACCAAGTTCACACGTATCACAATAACCTACACTCAGAAAATTCCCAGAACTTATCATAATATCCTGCACTCAGAGAAATTCCCAAAACTTTCAAGATATATATAACTCATATCATAACTAATCAATAGATTAATAGCAAGGGATCCGAACCTTAACCCGGTTCCACCATTAATGTCATGGCTCCAACCCGGACCATATTACCATCGTCCTGGCCCCAACAGGGAAAATATATTTTTACCATGTCCTGGCTCTGACGGGGACTTTAGCTTACCGTGTCCTAGCTCCAAGCTGAACTATATTACGCTAAGGTTCTTGCTCCTACCCGATCCTACTTACCATTTAGCCTCAGAATACAAAATCATTGCAAGAGTGGGTATTAAGCATACCCTAGTGTTAACGACCCAAACAAAACTAGTGTAATCTACCACTACAAGCACACACTAATATATTCATGTTATAGCCAAGAAGGGAAAGGCTAACTTACTTGGAGTCCTTAGTTCCCAGCTGGATCCCTTATACCGCTATTCATTTTTCTCTTTGGCAGTTACTGTAATTAGTGCAGTGTACTAGGATTAAACTATGTCATATTTTTATAGCTAATATGCTACAATAGATGCATGCAATAAACTCTCAGAGACTCTATTATGTAGCCTTTTATACACTTCATAGTGTATAAGATTGGGTTTTTTTTTTCAGTCTTCAAGTTATCATGAGAAAATCGACCTCATCGTAACATGTTCTCTGTACTGTGTGTTATAATATTCTTTCAATAAAGAACTCTTTTATTTGAAAACTTTTACTTTGATTTTAGAAAAGGGAGTTTTAACAACTTGCATCTTTAGAAAAATATCATAACTAATCAATCTTTTAAGAAGTTTACCGCTTTCTATCATATACCAAAATACAGCTTTTTGACCCTTTAACTATTATCATATGACAAAGTTACCCTTAGTTCATAAGGGTCTGTCATAACCTAAACTCCCATTATAAAAAAAATTATTGATAACCTAAAATAATAGAAAGCGCAATTGAACCCTTAATTTATAAAATGGTAAAAATCACACTTTAGTTAACTCAAGCTGATTTTGGATTGGTTAAACCTCCAAATCCTTAGTTACCTTTGTAAAAGAACCATTTTACCCATTTCCAAAATGTTACTTTCACTATTTGATTTAAAGAGATATAGTCCCATTTTTTAACTTTTGCCAAAAGTTGACTTTTTCTTTGGCCAAATCCCTTTAACTATCGTTCACGTATTCCGTGTCATAAGGACGGAAACTTGGTGAAAATCTCACGTCAAAACTAGTTTTAGTTTAGGAGAACTATCCTCCCAAAATATTAATTTTCATTATGGTCCGAAATTACTACTTTTAAGATTTTAGGGAAAATTTAAAAAAAAAAATCTCTTAAACTGTGACACAGTTTTATCTTAAATTTTACAGGGCTCCGGATACATATCTTAACTAACTTCTTTCAAAATTTTATAATTTTTGGGATAGTAAAACCCATTAAAATAATTAAAGAAATCTGGGCTATTGGTGTAGTAAAACCAATTTAAATAATTAAAGCAATCTGGGTAGTGCTTGTTGCCCAGAAGTTTTTCGTAGAGTTTAGGTAAAACTTTGAAAATTTGTTTCTCTTAAACCATAATATATTTTCCTCTACAATTTTACAGGGACCCTTATAAATGTATCAACTAACATCCTACCAAATTTTATAGCTTTGAGATTAGTAAAACCCGTTCAAAAGATAAAACAATCTGGGCAGTGCATGCTACCGAGAAATTTTCCAAATTTGCATCAAAATGCCAAAAAGTGCATAACATGGGCTTCAAAATACATTTTTGTGATTTTACAAAGCCTAACATCAAGTACTCTCAAAGCACTACACAACTACATAAATTATTTTATAAAGAGAGCGAGTAGAGTGCAATCTGACCCATTGGAATCAAGACCACAAATTTTGGCAGCATGCATTTTTACTTACACTTAACCAAAACAAGCATTTCTAGCATAAAACCTAGCCACATGCATGCATGAAATTCATCATATCACACAATCTCAACCTTAAGCATAAAATAGGCTCCAAAAACTATTGAAATAACCTATGCACCCAGATCTACAAAAATAATCACAAAACTCAAAGAAATAAACGTAGGTTTCTACCTTATGAAGCCCTAGCTTTGGGATGTATTCCTTAGCTCTTCAAAAACTTCCCTTTGTGATCTACATTGTCAAAACTGAGCCCGTGTTAGGAAAACTTATACAGGATCTTTCTTTATTTTCATGTAGATCTAATATTACACAAATTAATATGAGATAACCTAGAACATATTTCTAAAATTGAATTCAAAGAGAAACAAAAATAAGAATACTTACAGTATATGTAGGGGAATGAAAGAGTCATTCCTTCAGTTTCTCTAACTCTTGTATCCTTTCTGTCGCAGAGTATTATGAAGAAACTAAACTGTTCTTCTAATTTCTTCACAGTCTTCCAATGTATCCTTAGAATCACCTAGACTAGAGTGGGCAATTCTCAACACATGAGATAGATACAGAGAGAAGAAGAGAAAATTACAAAGAGGCTTAGAAAAGGACTTGTGTTTAGAGAGAATCTAAAACTATTAGAAAACCAGTGATTAAACTTATGTTTTCAACTCTCTCTAAGCACTCCTTTTATAGACTCAATTAGGACATTTAATTTAATTAAAAATCAATAAAATAATAGCCAATTTGAAGCCCTAGGTTGAAATTATCATGGGCTTTAGGCCCGTGAAATTTCCCATTTGATTATAAGCCCATTGGACTTAAAATCAAGGCCTGCATTATTTTTTATTGATTTAATTAATTAAATAATCATTTAATCCTTTATCAAATTAATTATTTATAATTTGAACCTTGATTTAAATTTATTTATTAATTTAGATACCAATTTATCTTAATTAATAAATCTGGCATAATTTCTCTTTTCTTCTCTAAATTACATAACTCTGTGAAACTATCAAAAATTGACTTGGTCTACTTTGATCATTCTAATTGATAATTAAATCAATTAATTGAGACTATCTAGATGATTTTATCCAAGTTACAATGGGTACCATGGGCCTATGAAATCAAGATCCAAAAGGTTATCATAAATCTAACAAATAAATTTACTAACTTATTAATTCCTCGTGAATCCACTATAGACTCGGAATTGCACTCTTAAATTCATAGAACGCTCTATAAAAATATAGATACACTATTAATTATCGATTATTACAACTATAATTGTCACTCAATCCTCTATAGACGGTCTACAATGAGATAGGACTAAATACTATTTTACCCCTCATTATATTTTATCCTTAAAACACTTAGTTCCTTGTAAATGATATTTCAGTATACTAATTTAATTACTGAAATGAGATCTCTATCATTTAACACCTTGAACCAAACTAAAAGAAAACCATTCACTTATTCATCAGAAGCTATAGATGTTCATATCTATGACTAACACTCCCACTCAATTATACCTAAGATTATTTCATCAAACCTAAGATTCCAGGAAAGAGAAGCTTGCTTAAGTCCATAAATGGACCTATTCAACTTGCAAAATTTTCCTTCTTGTCCAGCTACTTTAAATCCTTCTGGTTGATCCATATAAATGACTTTGTCAAGCTTTCCATTAAGAAAAACTTTCTTGACGTCCATTTGCCAGATCTCATAGTCGAGAGCGGCTGCTATGGGTAGGAGGATGTGAATGGATTTGAGCATGGCTACCGGACTAAAAGTTTCCTCATAGTCCACGCCTTCTCTTTGGGTATAACCCTTTGCCACTAATTGAGCTTTATAAGTCTTGATATTTCCATCAACACCTCATTTCTTCTTGTAGATCCACTTGCACCCAATGGCCCTAAAGTCACTAGGTGCTTCCATAAGATCCCAGACGGAATTTGAGTACATAGACTCTATTTCCTGTTTCATAGCTTCGAGCCATAATTCCTTTTCAGGGCTAGCCATTGCCTGTTTGAAAGAAAAGAGATCATCATCACTAGTGTCACCAACAACCATATTGGTTTCACCATCCAAACCATAGAAAACTGGGTTCCTAGAAACTCTCCCACTACGACGAGGCTCTGTGACTGTTTGCTCAGGAACAGTGGTACTTTCTTCATTTAAATTGACTTGTGTCGGTTGGACATGAAGAGTGGGAATTTCATCATCAACTTGCGTTGATGACGATGGAACATTGGTTGGAGTCAATTCTTTAACCATCTCCTCTAAAACTACTTTCCTGCGAGGTTTGAAGTTTTGGACATAGTCATTTTCCAAAAAAGTAGCATTCGTAGAAGTAAACACTTTCTTTTCTGAATGACTATAAAAAAGTACACCTCGAGTACCTTTAGGATAGCCAACAAACATGCAAACTTCAGTTTGCGGTTCTAGCTTTCTCTCCTTTTTCCTCAGGACGTGGGCGGGACACCCCCAGATTCTATAATAGCATAAACTAGGTTCACGACCATTCTAGCGTTCTAAAGGTGTTTTGGGGAATGATTTTGATGGCACGACATTGAGAATGTCATTCGTGGTTTCAATTGCATGTCCCCAGAATGAAATTGGTAGAGTTGAGTAACTAAGCATGCATCTAACCATTTCCAATCAAGTTCTGTTCCGGCGTTCCACTGCACCATTTTGTTGCGGAGTACCTGGGGTAGTAAGTTGTGATAAAATCTCAGGTTTAGTTAAATGATCTTGGAACTGCATATCCAAATATTCTCCACCCCTATCAGATCGCAAGATCTTTAACATTTTACCTAATTGGTTCTGAGCCATTTCTAGGAATTCTTGAAACTTTGAAAATGATTCTGATTCCCTATGCATTAGGTAAAGACATGAATATCTAGAGTAATCGTCAATGAAAGTGACGAAATACTCAAAACCACCCCTGGCTTGTACATTAAAAGGTCAACAAACATTTGAATGAACAAGTACAAGTGGTTCTTTGACCCTATCACCCTTTGCAGAGAATGGACGCTTGGTCAGTTTTCCTTCTAGACAAGATTCACAGACAGGTAATTCACCTAAGGTGAGTTCCCTCAAGGGCCATCCTTTGTAAGTCTTTGAATCCTATCATAGCCAATGTGACCTTGTCTCAAGTGCCATAAATACGTCTTAGCTACTTTGAATAAATCATTGTTAAGAGCAAGGGGTTCGTTAGGTCGCAGAATATAAAGCCCATTTTCCAAATAGTAATACACAATTGTGATCCATTGAAGGAAATAGATATATTAAATTTGTGAAAGTCATAACAAATTGTTCTAATTGCAACATGGAAACTTAAATTAAATTTCTACTAAAATTCGGAATGAAAAGGACATAATTTAAAATTAAAAATTTATTTCTGAACTTCAGATGAGCTCTTCCTCTATCTTGGATCGCAACGAACGCTCCGTTCCCAACTCTAAGCTTTAAGCCGCCTTTGTCCACTTCCTCCCACGATTCAAGAAGCTGTAAAGAGTTACAAACATGGCTAGTAGATCCAGAATCAATAATCCACATAGAGTTATCATTCTCTAAAACACATGTTTCCAAGATAAATGAACTATAATCTTTACCTTTTTTTTTAGCTGCTAGAAACTTGGGGCAATCCTATTTCCAATGCCCCTTCTCTTTGCAGTGAAAACACTTACCTTTACCTTTCTTGTTTTTCTTGTTCTTCCCCTTAGGCGTCTGTGCACTTGGTGTTGCACTCGTCTTTGCAGCCTTTGCAGGCTTGGGGTTGTTGTTTTGTCCACCTTTTCTCTTGTTTCCAACTTTCGAAGATGAAGCTTAGTTAGCTTCATCCATAGCTGGATCAGTAGCAGTAGCAATAGTTATATTCTTTTCTCCTCTCTTACTTGGTCAACCCATGATAGACTCAAAAGTCTGAAGCTCGTTCATTAGATGCGTCAGACCATAGTTGAGTTTATTCAACACATAGTTGGTGGTGAATGGTAGGAAAGCTGGAGAGAGACTGTTGAGGTTTAAGCCAACTTGAGTTTCCTCAACTATTATGGCTCCATGCAGTTCAACTTCCTGCCATTCCTAAATGTAGTTTTTCATCTTGATAAGGTGATCACGAACATGTTGAGAAGGTGCCATCCGAGCATTGGCATATTTCTTGGTGGCCTCAAAACGAGTCTGCGCTAACTTGGCACCAAACATGTCTTGGAGCTGATCCATAATTTCGTAGGCTGTCTTGACATTCTCCATCTTTGTCTTGAGAGTGTCAACCATACTAGTCAACATATAGTACTACGCCTTGTTGTTTGCCGTCTGCCAACGCTCATACTTGTCCCTCGCAAACTTGGAAGCTCCTTCAACTGGAACTTTCGGGGATTCCTCAATCATGACGAACTTGGAGTTGTCACCAATCAACACAATGTTGATGTTTTTCTTCCATTTAAGGAAGTTTTCTCCAGTGAGTTTCTCCATCGAAAATTGAGAAAGGATGGGAGTAGACACAGCCATAATTATACTACAAATTACAAATAAAATAGAAATCAATCACATTTGCTCAATAAAACTTCTATTCACACATATTTCAAGAAATAACACAACATATACAAAAAATATGTAAGATATGAGAAAAAATACCAAAAACAATCATATCTGTATTTCTTTAGGTTTTTAACTAATCTATGATATCCTTGTCCCGGTTGTCGAGAGTCAAAAATACCGCTAGTTAAATAGAGTTGTAAACTCATTTAATAATAGACACCACTATTAATAACCTACTATTCGATCAAAATAAGAAAATAAAATCTCTTATTTTATGAGCTAGACCCACGGTTTCGATAATCATAGATTTAGTCCTAGTAGTCACCGTAGGGGTGAGTCTAGTAGAATTTGACCTATAATTATCTATCTTTCGAAATCTAACCTTGTCAAAATAACTAATGAACACCTTCTGTAAGGGGACGAATCAAAGCGCCTCGAGGCCCCATTAAGCTATTGACTATGTTAAACCAACGGTGGAGATCGAATAAAAATCTTAAAATAAGGTCATTATTAAATTAAAAATAGTATTTTTATTATTTATTTTTAGAAAATTAATGACTATGGTTTTCCAAAAAAGAATTAAACAGATTTAAATTTTTAAAACCAAAGTCCTATAATTTCCTATTAATTCTAAAGTGTCACATTGAAACAAATCCAATTAATTTAGAATTAATTTGTTGCTAATCAAAATTTTGGTTTAACTAATATAATGAACCTATAAAATTAAGTCCAACTCAGGTAAATGGGCCTTAACAATTGGGCTTGTATGGAGGAGGGCTGGGTCCAGTATGTCGTTCCCACTATAAAGGCCCCCAATCATCCATACAAGATCCAAAAGACAGGAATTTAAACTTCATTTTATTAATTGTTATTAATTGATTAGGCCCACTATAGTCATGCAAAGCAAATAGGCCTTCACAAATAGAATCACCCACAAGAGAGGAATTTAAACTTTACATTTTCTAATGGGCCCAAATAAAACCTATCATTTTATAAATATTTTATTTGGAAAAATCCATATATCTAACAAACATATGGGCCACTATATGCATCTAAGCCCAATTGCAAAAATACCACATATAGTGCAAACAGACATGTTATAATTGGATGGGCCTAATCATGTTACTATATGAGCAATTCTATGAATTTATGCAAAAATACCATAATTAATTATCTAGAATTTATCAAAAAATTCGAATTAAATAAATTTTTACAAAAAATAAGTCAATTTAAATTTAATTTATCAACAATTAACAATAGTTAATTTAAATTTCATTTATCAACAATCAATTTGGTTTTAGGTTAATTTGAAAAAAAAATAATAATTTAATTTAAATAGGATTTATCAAAAATTAATCAAAGTTAATTTAAATATCATTTATTAAAAAAATATTTTATTAATTGGCTTAAAAAATGATATTTTTCAAAATTTAACAAAATTTAAATTTTAAAATCAATATCTTAACTGTTTTCCAAAAATATATTGTGTTGTGTACGCCCTGATTTTCCCACGGGCTGATTAGCGAGCTGAGATACGGCCTAATCATGACTACCACGTGGACATCCCCAAGACCAGAGCTGCCATCGTAAGGTCCTACCTCCTTAGCTCGAGGTAACCTAAGGGTTCGCCAAGATTGCTCAAGGACTGAGTCTGGACTCTGAAGGCCGCAGGTCGAGGTAAGCATCCAGCTCGTGGTACGAGCTGGAGTTGGAGGCTGTGACCTTTTATAAAGTCAACCACGCAAGGTAAACGTGCATATATCAGACATCATGTGTCTGATATACCCCTGACTTCTCGGACACGCAGTAGGAACGTGCGTATTCAGACACCCACGACTGGTTTGGGCCGTGCGGCCAATTATCTCCTTACCTATAGATTTGACCACACTTATGTGTCAGGGTTAGGAATTAATCATGAATGTCACAGAGTTGACATGATAGGTAAGAAGGTCACGGGATGACCTTCTTACCAACTCCTAGGTGCCTTCTCCTATAATTATGGAGACCTTGGGAGTTAATAGGGGTTGGATTCTCGATTGTAAGAAATACCCTGTAATCAAATACCCAGTATATAGCAATAATACTGATTAGTGGAGTAGAAGGATTTTAACCTTTGAACCACTTAAAAAACGTATTTTGAGTCACCATTTCATTTTGTAAGATCATTTATTTGTTTCGGTTCAACCTAAGCACTAATCCCTTTCTCTTCTTTTCTTAATTACCTGTTGGCGAAGAACCGCGTCAACAGTTTTGTGCTTTCATTGAGAGCAATTTCGATTAGTGCTATCGCAAACATCCAACTATGGTGACTACTCGATCCAGGCACGGTAACGAGACAGAACAGCATGATGGGCAGGAGGCTCATCATACTACCATCCCTGGTGAACAAATTCCGGAAGTCCAACAGCGGCCCGGCAAGCAGCCGGCGGGCCAAGACGACACTGGAGGTTCGGCGCCCCGGCCTCCTAATCCGAACCCATGTTATTACACTGCGGTGGAGATGGAGAATGCTCAGCTGAGGAGCCAGCTAGCAATAGCTAATCAGCAGATCAAGGATGTCCTGGCCCGACTACCCCCTCTCACAACCGACATTAACGCCGGAGAGAGGCAAGGCGAGGCTCCTAAGTCTCGCCGGGGTAATCGGTCCAGGCATAGCCGCTCGGACAGACTTCCGACAGCTAACTCCACTCCCTCGTCGCACCATCGAGAGGCAAACTTTGAAGGAATGCCTAGAGCCGAACAATAGCAGTATAGTCGTTCGGTCAAAACTTCGACTCCTAGCTCCCAACCAGCCTCAAGCGCGCCCAGGAGAGCTCGGGGAAATTCCAGAAGGAGGTCCGGGAAGGGCTCGCAGCATCAGCCCGTCCCCAACAGCCGTCCTACGCCTCATCTAGACCGCCAGGCGCGGGACCCGTAGGTTGGCAGGGCCGAGAGGCCCCCACCTAATTTGATCCGTCCTGACGGAACTAGGATCGCCTCTCCGGTCAGGCATCCTCCATCTCCGATCAGATATCCATCTCCTCCTCGGCCCGTCCAAGATATTCCGGCCTATGGAAGTAGTAGGAGAGGCCCGCCATCAGCTGGACCTCCCCGACATAGCAGGGCACCGAGGGAAAGCCCAGATCCTCACCACCAAAGGCGAACTCCGAGCCTATCTAACAGGAGCTACTGGACCGGCAGTCTCCGGAGTGACCTCTCTGGCGGAGACCTGCGCCAGCGCCTGAGCTCGGCACAAAGTCCACAAGCCACCCAGGGGCGCGACCTGCGAGATCGCCTCAACTCTCATAGAGGGAAGCCAGCAAGAGGAGACAGCCATGCTCGCTCATGGGGAGACCTGTCCGAAGTACGTAATGGCAGGAATGCCCCAAATAACCTATCTCAAGATAGGAGGGGCAATAACCCGCTAAATATGTACAATGGATCCGGAGCTGTTGAATAGCCCCGGAATAACCAAGGATACCAAGACCAAACCCTTGAGCGCCTGGCCTAGATGGAGGAGCTGGTGAGGAAGCTCCTGTCGGAGAAAGAGAAAGATGAGTATGATTCAGGGGACGAGATGGAGCTCTTCGCCCCAAGCATAGCAGCGACGGCTTACCCACCTGGTTTCCGTATGCCGCACCTGTCTAAGTTCAATGGAGACGGAGACCCGTCGGATCACCTAGGGATGTTTAACACCCTGATGATGGCCCACAACATTGGCCCCGAGCTGAGATGCTTGATATTCCCTTCCACACTGACTGGACCAGCCAGGCAGTCGTCCAAGCAAGGTAAAAGACAATCAATCAACTCCTGGAAAACTTTCTCGGCTGACTTCAAAAGGGCATTTCGAGCCTCCCAGGCTGCCTGCGTCCAAGCCGACTCTCTGGCTAACGTGAGGCAGCAGCCCGACGAAACTCTGAAGGCCTACCTAAGCTGGTTTGTGAACGTCACTGCTCAGGCCAGAGATGCGGATGATAGCTCCAAGCTCATGGCCATGAGGACTGGAATCCTCGTCGGAGGGGATCTCTGGAAAGATATACAGAGAAAGG
Source organism: Humulus lupulus (assembly GCF_963169125.1). Lineage (NCBI taxonomy): Eukaryota > Viridiplantae > Streptophyta > Magnoliopsida > Rosales > Cannabaceae > Humulus > Humulus lupulus. The sequence continues at coordinate 158,898,373 of NC_084802.1, read as the reverse complement.
GAGTCAGCTCGGTTAACGAATTCCTCAACAGGGCCCAGGAATGGATCAACTTGGAGGAAGCCGAAGCCTCAGCTGTAGGAACTAGCTAGGTCCCTGATCAGCCCACTGGAGTGGGGACAGAGGTCGTGGCAGTGACCCAAAATGTCACACAGAACAACCAGTTCGGTGGAGGCAAAAGAAAGGGGAATGGTGAAGGCAGCCAGCACGACCAAAAGAAGAATAAGTCCGTAGACAAGTTCAAGCCCGTCTACGCGACTTATACAGAGCTCACCCAGTCTAGGGAGAATATCTTCCTAGCTAACTCTACTCGCCTCCCTTGGAAGAGGCTGGAGCCATTGAAGCACCAGAAGGGGAAGAGAGACACCTCCAAGTTTTGCCATTTTCACAACGATGTTGGCCACAATACTGATGATTGTAGGCATCTGAAGGATGAGATCGAGACTCTCATCCGAGCCGGCCCCTTGGCTCAGTACGCGCGGAACAGGGTTCCAGCAAGTCGACCTGCTCCGGAAGTCCCGGCCAGTCAGCCCGGGTCTCGAATAGATCAGGACGTCCCCCCTCCCGTGGTAGGAGGGGAGATATCCGCCATCTCTGGAGGTCCGCATATGGCTGGCACGAGCAGGGGTGCCTAGAAGAGGTACGTGAACGAACTTAAGGCGCATAATGGAGAAGATTTCATCCCATAGTAGCGCCTGCTAAAGCAACAGCAATTAGAGAAGTAACCGATCATTTTTACAGAAGATGATGCGGTCATGTCCAGTTCCCACACAATGACCCTCTGGTCGTAGCAGTTCAGCTCACTAATCGGAGGGTTAGGAGGTTGCTGATCAACAATGGGAGCTCAGTTAATCTCCTATTTCGGTCCACATTAGAGAAGATGGGCTTGACTGTCGTCGAGCTGAAGGCGACCTCCATGATGCTGTATGGTTTTTCGGGAGAAGGATCAGCGGCTATAGGGACTATCGAACTGGTGATCACCTTGGGGGAAGGACCTCGGACAGTCTCAAAACTCCTCGAGTTCATGGTCATCGACTGCTCCACTGCGTACAATGCAATTTTGGGACGACCTACGCTCATAGCTTTTGAGGCCGTCACCTCCATCCACCACCTCGCGATGAAATTCCCTACTTCCAAGGGAATATGCATTGTCTGTGGCGATCAGCTCGCTGCCAGGGAATGCTACAGCATTTCCATGAAGGGAAAATCGAAACCCGGGCAGCTGGCAATGGCCATCCAAAGTGGTGAAGAGGAATCTTGGGACCCCTTGGTTGATCATGAGATTGAAAAACCTCAGAGCGCCGAAGGGGAAAATATCGTCTTAAGTGAGGATATTGACCCCCGAATAGGCGAGGACAGATCCGAGCTCCAAGCTATTGAGGAGCTCGAGGAAGTAAACATTGATCCGCAGAACCCATCATGAATGGTCAAGCTCGGAAAAAACCTCTGCAGCGAGGGGAAGGCGGAGCTGATCAGATTTCTACGGGATAACCTAGATGTGTTTGCTTGGTCACATGAGGACATGATATGAATCAGCCCGAGTGTCATCATGCACACACTTCGTCTGGATAAAAGCGTTCCTGCGAAGTCTCAGAAGCAGAGACGCCTAGGAACAACCCGGGATGAAGCCTTAGAGGAAGAGGTAGCCCGGCTCAAAAAATGCGGCTTTATCCGTGTTGATGCTCAAAATCTCATCAAGGGAAAATATGAGGCCGAGGTAGGGCTCTTGGGCCGCCATCGTCTCAGGAAGCCATCATACCGTCACGCCACGAGTCGGGATCCGCGCCTCATGGGATCGGTGCCACGTGGCCCGCATTTGCAAGGCATAGATGCCAAGACGCCATGGCCTGTCACGGCCCCGCTCGGATGCCTAGGCACGAGGCGACATGGCCTCGCTTGGACCCTCTCGGCCAACCTGGTGCGTCTCGCCCGTGCTGCCTCGACCGCCTCGCTCGGACGCCAGGCGCGACGCTACTGGTCTCGCTCGGCCACCTCGGCGCGAGGCGCCATGGCCTCACTTGGCCTCGCCTGGCCACGCCCCATGCGCACGGCCGCACCACCCGATGGCCATGCTAAGGGACCACGCAAAGGGCCTCGCGAAGGGGCTCAGCCGCGCCATCCGATGGCCACGCTAAGGGGCCACGCGAAGGGCCTCGTGAAGGGGCTCGGCCGCACCCTCCGATGGCCACGCTAAGGGGCCATGCGAAGGGGCTCAGCTGCACCACCCGATGGCCACGCTAAGGGGCCATGCGAAGGGGCTCAGCTGCACCACCCGATGGCCACGCTAAGGGGCCACGCGAAGGGCCTCGCGAAGAGGCTCGGCCGCACCACCCGATGGCCACGCTAAGGGGCCACGTGAAGGGGCTCGGCCGTACCACCCGTTGGCCACGCTAAGGAGCCTCACAAAGGGGCATCGTGGGCAGCTTGGGAGAGGTCACGCAAACGAGGCCTCATGAAGGGGCTCGTGAGGGAGGCATCTCGCCTCACACCCATCGACATCTGGTGAGGCCACGTGCCTATCACCCATGCTCGTGGGTGGCTTCAGGGTGCTTCAGGAATCTCGTGCCGAAGACCCGAAAGCCCCACTTCACGCCACGACCATTATATCCACCAAGTGTCCCATTCCCTATATCATGAGATCCCAATGCTTAGAAGCTTCGGAATGAGTCGAATGGAATATACTTGTACGTCCTAGTACTGGGTGCAACCGTTGAGACCCTGTATGTTGAGTACGGACACCTGTACCAATGGGGGAGTGGGACTGCCAGGATAAGAGTTATGGCCCGTACGTCTACGGCTGAAGGTCAGAGTCGACACCACTACCACCTGCGCCACTATGCCTGCCACCACTCATCAGACATGGGTACGGACAAGTAGTGGAGACATCCTCCTGACACCTGCTCCTGTACTGGATGTACGACCACAACCTCTGAAGCCATTCCCCTGACATAGTACTTATGTACCACTTGGTCTCCTGGACCACCATGTACCCAGGGCCATTAGAGCCTACTATAAAATGAACTCTAACACCACCTGAAAGGGGGTTGGAAATTTTACTGTAGCAAAGGCGTGAGTGTGAATGAAAGATTGATTTCTCCATTATTGTTCTATCGTTGTTCTTGAGTTATTGTTTGAGTTCTTACATCTTTTCCATTACTGATCTTGACTTGATAATTTTTCCAACTCAACTTAGTTGACGAGTTCTTACCGTCAACAGTTTGGCGCCGTCTGTGGGAACGTTAGTTTCAAACTACTGTTCCACCATTGTTTCCGGCAAGAAGAAAATGCCAAGACGTTCAAAACGACTGAGGGAGCCGTGAGAGGTAGAGGTTCAGCTCAACGGAGTCCAGCTGAAGGCCTCCAAGAAGGATGCTCCTCCACCCAGAGACGTGGAGTCGCCGAAGGACCCTGAGGTTCACGGAGGTGATAGAGTGGCCTCGTCACCGGCCGCTCCACCTGGAGAAAGTCCTCCATGAGCACCACCGGGAAATGCTAATGAGTTCCCTCCTCCAAAACCACCGCAGGTACCGAACTCCGGCCGGCAGGACCCGGGCCCCTCTACCCGTAGGCATGATAAGCATCCACGGGTCCATTCCGTGAGCTCAAGTTCGAAGTCTCGATTCTATGAAGAGGAAATACGTGAACTCCACCATAAGAACCAAAGGTTGGAGACCACCTTGGAGAACATGCAAGAGGTCCTGAACGGCCTGTTGCAAGGCAAGTCGAGCGTGACCTTGCCTAAGAGGAAGGAGAAGGGCAAGGATGGGGTGGAGACCACTGTACCGGTAGATGATGGGAGGACTCGACAGTCAACCAGTAACACCCCCCGAGCGAAGCAACGTGAGCACCCTGAACCGCCTAAGCAGGCCCAGAAACCCGCGCCGAGGACCAACACTGCCCCTCGCAATGAGGACGAGGTCACCTCTAAAAGAGCACCCTCAGACTTACGGGAGGAGCTCAATAAAAAGAGGGCGGGCAAAGGGACCACGCCCCTTGTGGCGCCTCGAGAGGGCAAGGGAAAGGCAGATCTTAGCCCATCCGCTTTGAGGGACACTCTAAGCAAGAGGAGACAGGACCTAGACACGGAGATGAGGAGCCTGCGGAGCAAGATCGTCACCGCATCAGGCGGCCAGGCCTTTGAGGAGGACTTCGACCACGAGTCGCCCTTTGTGAGGGAGATACAGGCCATCCGGCTCCCTGCCAACTTTAAGGAACCCAATATGAACCCCTATAAAGGGAACATGGATCCAAAGTACCACCTAGATGCGTTTAACGATCTGATGAAACTGAGAGGGATTGGAAGTGGAGCTAGATGCCACTGCTTTGCCATCACTTTGAAAGGACCCGCCTACAAGTGGTTCAAGAGGTTAAGGCCGGGGTCAATCAGATCCTGGCAGTATTTCTCTGATGAATTCCTCCAACAGCACCATGCCATGCGGGACTACACAATGCCCGGCACTAGCCTGGCCAACGTGAAGCAAGGGGAAAATGAGAGCCTGAAGAGCTACATTCACCGGTTCAATATGGAGGCCGCGAAAGTGGGCAGCCTAACTCGCCGAGAGTTGAAAATGGCCATTGCGGCCGGAGTGCTCCCAGGAAGCAAGTTGTGGGACAACATGTTGAAGAGGCAAGTCACCGCTCTAGATGACTTCTACGAGAGAGCACAGAAGTACATCCGAGTGGAGGATGGCCACGCCAACTTAAAAGCAGGAAAGGAGAAGCCCCACGCGAAGCCCCCAGCTAACGATGAGTCGAATGTAACGAAGAAGAAAAGGGCGTACGATGAGCCAAGAGATGACCAACAGAGGAAAAACAAATGAGGGAATGATCATAGGCAAGCGGCTTATACTTACTATACAAACCTCATGGATACCAAGGAGCATATTTACCTCACCAACGAAGATCGAGTTCCCTTAAAAAAAACCCCACCAATGAGAAAGGATCGGTCCAAAAGGGACCCCAGTAGATACTGCCAGTACCACAAGGATATCGGTCACACCACGGCAGAGTGTATCCACTTGAAGGAAGAAATTGAGGAGCTCATCTGCCGGGGACACCTAGGCTGTTATGTCAGGAGAGAAAGGCCAAAGCCAGAGGACGAGCCTGCGGCACCCCAGGCACAAGGGCGAGCCCCAGAAATACAGGGGGAGGTCCGAACCATTTTCGGAGGTCCAGGATATGGAGGAGACTCTCGGAAGGGGCGAGATAGATATGCAAGGGAGGCTCGGCGAAGTCCGCCCCCCTGTGTCATGAGTTTGGAGCAGCGACCCCCGAAAAGTTTCAAGGGGGAAAATGACTCAATAACATTCACTGAGGAGGATGCGCGGGGGGTACACTTCCCCCACAATGACCTGCTGGTGTTGACAGTTCAGTTGGCAAATATGCGCGTCCATCGAGTCCTAGTGGACAACGGGAGCTCGGTGGACATCCTATATTGCCCTGCCTTGGAAAAGATGGGACTGGGCATTCGTCATCTGAAGCCCTTCCAATCATCCCTATACGGATTCACGGGGGACTCAGTGCAACCCCTAGGAATGATCGAATTGACACTCACCATGGGGGAGCAACCCCGGCAGACTACAGTCATGGCTAACTTTGTTGTAGTAGATTGTGCATCAGCTTTCAATGCGGTATTGGGGAGACCATCCCTAAGAGAATTGAAAGCCATAACTTCAATATATCACTTAGTTGTCAAGTTCCCGACTCAAGGAGGGGTCGCTTGTATGAAGGGAGAACAGAGAGAGGCAAGGGAGTGCTACAACACCTCACTCTGTGCGCCTGTGAAACCGCGGGAACTAATGGCCATGGTGATACATGAGGCGCTATATATGCCTGCAAGGGGTCTGCAGGAGCTGGACCCTCAGGTCGTGGATGAGTCAAGAGCAGAACCAGTGGAGGAAGTAGAGGAAGTTACGGTGATGGAAGAACCATTAAGGAAATTGAAGATAGGGAGAAGCCTGCAAGGTGACGTGAAGGAGGAGTTGATAAATTTTTTGAAAGATAATCTAGACGTGTTCGCATGGAGTGATGAGGATATGGTGGGTATAGACCCCGGTGTGATGTGCCACCATCTGAATATCGCCCCAGAGGCGAGGCCCGTCAGGCAGAAGAGGCGGGCGCTAGACCCAAAAAGATAAGCAACATTGAAAGAGGAGGTTGACAAGCTGAAGGCCAACGGGTTCATCCGTGAGTCTTTCTACCCCGTGTGGGTGTCGAACCCAGTACTTGTGCCGAAGCCAAATGGGAAATGGAGAACCTACGTCGATTTCACGAACCTAAATAAAGCTTGTCCTAAGGACAGCTTCCCACTTCCAAGGATAGATAAGCTAGTAGATGCGACCGCAGGACATGAATTATTGAGTTTCATGGATGCCTACTCAGGATACAACCAGATCCCAATGAACCCAGTAGATGAAGAGCACACGTCATTCATTACAGACAAAGGGCTCAACTGTTACAAGGTGATGCCCTTCGGGCTGAAGAACGCGGGTGCCACTTATCAGAGGTTGGTGAATAAAATGTTCGCTAACCAGATAGGGAGGAATATGGAGGTGTATGTGGATGATATGTTAGTGAAAACCAAGGAAGCAATAGAGCTCAACAAGGACCTTGGTGAGATGTTCGACACACTTAGGAAATACCGGATGAAGTTGAATCCCGTCAAGTGCACCTTCGGTGTATCCTCAGGAAAATTCTTGGGCTTCATGGTCAATTCCAAAGGCATCGAGGCCAATCCTGATAAGATAAAGGCACTAATAGAGATGAGCCCGCCAAAGAACAAGAAGGAAGTGCAGTGCCTAACGGGAAGGGTGGCGGCCCTTAATAGATTTATCTCAAGGTCCACCGATAAGTGCCTCCCCTTCTTTGACATCCTCAAAGGGAGCAAAAAGTTCGCTTGGGATGAAAAATGTGAGGAAGCATTTGTCAAGCTGAAGGAGCACTTGGGGAAGCCACCCCTGTTGGCAAAACCTGAGAAGGACGAGAAGCTGTACCTGTACTTGGCAGTGTCTGAGCATGCCATCAGCGCAGCCTTGGTTAAAGGAGAGAAGAAGTAGCAACAACCCATGTATTATATCAGCAAACGTTTGGTGGACGCAGAGAACCGATATCCGGAGATCGAAAAATTGGCCTATGCGTTAGTTGTGGCTTCGAGGAAGTTGAGGCCTTACTTCCATGCACACACAATTGAAGTCCTGACAAATAGCCTTTTGAGGCAGGTCTTACATAAACCTGAAACCTCAGGGAGGCTGATGAAATGGTCAATCGAGTTGAGTCAATTTGACATTGTGTACACCCCAAGAGCTTCCATCAATGGACAAGTGCTGGCGGACTTTATAGTAGAGTTCACCCATCAGCCGAATGAAGGAAGGAATGAAGAAGGGGAGCAGCCTGTTATCGAGGAAGAGCAACGGGGTTTAGAGGAATGGAGTTTGCATGTTGATGGGGCGTCTAATGAAGGAGGATCCGGGGCGGGCATCATGATGACCGGACCCGAGGGACACAGAATGTATTGCGCGATCCGGTTCGGGTTTGAGGCCTCCAATAACGAGGTAGAGTATGAGGCGCTCCTGGCTGGCCTGCGTTTAGCCCAGGAGCTGAGAGTGACGCGCCTTTGTATCTTCAGTGACTCTCAATTGGTAGTGTACCAAGTAAAGGGGGAATACCAAGCGAGGGGACCCAAGATGGCAGCCTACTTGGAGAGGGTGAAGGGCTATCTGGGACAATTGGTGGCATATAACATAGAGCAAATCCCCGGAGAAAAGAACACCCATGCTGACGCACTCGCGAAGCTGGCGTCTACCAAGGATGGTGATATCTTGGAGTCGATACCCGTAGAGTACTTACCCAAACCCAGCATCGAAGACGCGGATGTACATATGATTAGTGTCCCAAGGGAGTCGTGGACTGAGCCGATCAAAAGGTACCTGAAAGAAGGAACCTTGCCTGCAGACAAAAATGAGTCCCGGAGGTTGGTGTACAGGGCCGCTAGATACACCCTGGTAGATGGGGTCCTTTACAAAAGAGGACTCTCAATGCCACTCCTGCGGTGTGTAGAAGAAGAGGAGGCGTTGAAAGTGTTACATGAGATACACGAGGGAGAGTGCGACAACCATGAGAGCGGACCCTCCACAGCTAGGAAGGCCATGAGACAAGGATACTACTGGCCCTCCATGGAGAGAGATGCGCATGACTTTGCCACGAAATGCGACAAATGCCAGAGGCACGCCAACTACCCTCTGAAGCCCCCAAGTGAACTGACCAGCATGACCAGCCCCTGGCCCTTCGCTATCTGGGGGATAGACTTGATCGACGCTCTTCCTACAGGCAGGGGTGGAGCGAAATATGCGGTGGTGGTAGTGGACTACTTCACTAAGTGGGTAGAAGCAGAACCCCTTGTGAAGATAACCACCAAACACATCACCTCTTTCGTCAACAAATTCATTGTTTGTAGATATGGAGTACCCTACAAAATTATTTCTAACAATGGTACCCAGTTCGAGGGAGGAGCTTTCAAGGAGTATTGTAGGGGAAGGGGCATAGGGAGGAGTTTCTCCGCAGTCGTGCACCCCCAGGCCAATGGACAGGTGGAGGCCATAAACAGGGTCCTTAAGAAGAACTTGAAGACAAAGCTAGAAAAAATGAAGGGAGCCTGGGTAGATGAGCTACCAAATGTGTTGTGGGCTTACAGAACCACCCCACGCACAACTACTGGGGAGTCCCCATTCTCCTTGGCCTACGGATGCGAGGCCGTACTCCCAGTTGAGATGCGGGTTGAGTCCCACAGGGTAAAGGCGTATGGAGACGAGGCCAACCGCATAGCTCTGGCCAAAAGCTTGGACATGCTAGAAGAGAAGAGAGAAAAAGAACAAATGAGGGTGGCAGTATACCAACAGCGCGCTGCAAGGTACTACAATTCGAGGGTACGAGAGAGAACTTTCAGAGTTGGCGACTTGGTGCTGAGGAAGGAACTGCCTAACACACGAGACCTAGGAGCAGGAGTACTGGGGGCGTACTGGGAAGGGCCCTACCAGGTTGCTCAGTGCATACCCCCGAACACTTATAAGCTGGCGCGCATGGACGACACCATCATACCCCGAGCATGGAACGCGGAGCACCTAAGGAAGTACTACCAGTAAGGCGCCCACGTCCGATGATAAAAGGACAAGTGTTACACGCCATCTTAATATGATAGGGAGGAATCAAAGAGGTTACTTAGATAACCTCCTGAGTAGGTGTGAGTCTTTTTATTTTATTTTCTATGAAAATCTCATATGTACCGTTGCAACTGTTTGCACGAAACTGTTTGTTATGAATGTGATGAATGAAACTGCATGTTATGGGTGAAAACCGTTTGCAACCTCATGTGTTATTTTCCTTCGCTACGTGGGCATCAGCCAAAGTGCCTGCTGAAATAAATTTCACCAGCCACTTGGGGGGCAGGATAGGAGGTGACAACATGCGGCTAGTAAGGGGAACCTAAAAAGGGCCCTCTAACGAAGGATCCTAAAAAGGACCCCTTGCCCTCCTAAAAAGGAGGCCCCTAAAAGGGACCCTCTACCAAGAGGACCCCAAGCCCTCCTAAAAGGGACTCTCTACCAGGAGGATCCTAAAAACAAACCCTCCATCAGGAGGACCCTAAAAAGGACCCTTTAGCGGAGATCCCAGAGGGACCCCCTATATCAGGGCCTTAAGCGGAATCCTTACAAGGCATCTCCTGAGATCACAAGGATTAGCTACCCTTGTGAACATCAAGGAGGCCATAAGGACTAAAAAAAAATATATGGTAACGACAATAATAAGTCTAGAGCGGCCACCAAGCCGCCTAGCCAAAAAGGGTCCCAAAAGAAACCCTTGCAAAAATAGTACTATGAATAACGACGAGAAGGACGCTTCTCGCAAAGAAATAATAAGCGCGCGCAAGAATATATAAAAGGATAGCTAGGACATAAGGGGTCAAAATATCCTTATAAAAGCAACAAAGAGGCACCAAAAGAGGTCCCAGAAAACCCTTTCACATGGGCTCCAAAGGACCTCTAGCCTGGTAAATAAAAGAGGGGAACCAACCAAACCCCATCATACAGGATTAAAAGGGCCTCAAATGCAGTCGAATAAGAGATAAATAGCAACACACGTATATATACATTTAAAAAGAAGGTCTTGAATTACCAAAGGAAAATAATAGTGACAGTCATATTACAAAGGCCCGAAGTAAAAAAAAAAAAAAAAGACTACTTCAGGGCCTCCTAATGTGGGCACTCCACAGGGCCGCTCGAGCAATGGCATGTTCACCAAAAGAGGAGAAGTCGAAATTAGGATCCTGCCTCCACACATTGTAAAGGGCATGATCTATGGACCTGCACTCGGTAGTGACCTTCTCCGCCTCCAAGGAAGCCCTCGCCGCCTCCAAGGAAGCATTCCTCTCCTGCGCCGACTGAAGTTCGGCCCTGAGGGCCTCGACTTCGGCCCCCAATTGGGTAACTCTCTGCTGCGATGCGTTCGCAATGGCCTTGGCCCCCTGAAGTTCACGCTCCAAGAGTTTAATCTTGTCCTTTAGCCCCTTGGTCTTGGCCTTTGTTTCCTTCCTCTTTAAAATCAAGTCGGAAAATTTGGCCCGGGCCTTTGACAACTTGGCCTTAGTTTCATTAAGCTCATTTTTGAGCTCTTGGACCCGGGTTGTAAGGCAGTCCCTCTCAGCAGTAGATGCGGAGAGGTTGCTGGATGAGTCAGCATACCATAGAGACACGGTGTAGGTCTGCACAAGAAAGTTAACGGCATCAACAATAAGTAACAAAAAGAAAAACGCATGTACATTCATACATAATAATAACCGACGCAAGGTGCAGAAACTCACCCAGGCCGCGGCGCGCCTTAGGGTGTCCCCAAGGTCTGACTGAGTCACGTTCCCAAGACCGTTCCAGTCGGATACAGGGAGGCTTGAGGAAATTTGAGTGTATCGCTGTCTGTAGGATGATGCCATCCGAGTCACCCAAGGCTCCCCCTCCGTACTGGGGGCACCTGGTTGGAGGAGGACAGACGACCCGCTCACCGAAGCGGGAGGGGGCGCAGTGAAGGGGAAAAACTGAGACCCTGGTAGATTAGAGGGGGGCTCCGCAAGGTCAACGAAATCAGGCCCCGGCGATCCAATGTCATGAGGAACCTGAGGGAAGGCGTCGCAGCCATCAAGGCCAGGGGAAGCATAACATCCCGGTGCGACATGCTGGTCCTGAGGTTGAAAGGCCATGTCCTGGTCGTAGGAACCATAAGGGGGGCATCCCCCGGGGGACAGGGGGCGCTGGTGAGATCCCCCACATTCAAGGGGGACATCCTCCAGCTCCCCCTCGGCCTCACCACCGTCTAGGAACGGCTCAGCCGGCGTAGCCATTGTCTTCTTAGACACAGTAACCGACCACAGGAGCTTGGGGTCTGAGACCGGGGACAACTGGTGGCGGTTGAGATTTGCCACGGTGAACAAGAATGTCGCCTTCTTCATGGCAGAGTCTGCATTAATGAGGTCATCCACGACCTTCGCCTCCGACCCAATGACCGAAGGAACAGCAAATTGCTCTGCATGGTCCACGCCAGTGTTAGTACAAGCATAAGTACAAAACAGTAAGTTCTAACAAGAAGAAAAGGAGAACCAGGGTACTTACTGGGGCCGTCACGGAAATCTTCACGGACAGAGAGAGGGCCCTCTACGAAGAAAAAGTCTTACTTCCAAGCCCCTGGATTGGACACCGAGCCCTCTATCAAGGGGAGCTCGTTGTTGGCCTTCTGCAGATAGTAGAAGCCCTTGGACTTGGGGGATCCCATGAGGTTGTATAGGAAATGCACCTCTTGTGCCGTTGGGGCGCGTTCAGCCCATTCCTTGAACCAAACAAAAAGACAACTTAGGATCAACCAACTATTGGGTGACAACTGAAGAGGGGCCAGGTCGAAATAGTTGAGAACTGCTACGAAAAACGGGTGCAAGGGAATGGTGCCACCTGCCTTCAAAATGTGTTCACTCAAAGCCACAAGACCCTTCCTAGGGCGGTCAGCCCGGCATGCCTCCTGAGGAGCATATAAGGCGTATTCCGGGGGAACACGATAGTGCTTCACTATTTCCTTCAATTTGTTCGCAGACACATGCGACACCAGGCTGGACGCCAGTAAAGGGGCATCATCCTCTTCCTGGATAGATACGTGTCGGCGTGCCCTCGGCATATCTGCAAAATCAAAAGAAAAATGTGAGGAAGAGACAGGACACTTGACCCTCCATTTTTTCTTCCTAGAAAGAGTTTTCCATCGAGGGAGCGATGGAGGAAGCGCTAAGCTAGGAAAAACTGAGACTAGGGGCTGAGGAGAGACGGTAGCAGCCCCATGACCAACATCAGGTGAGGAAGGGTTGGGAGGTTCTGGTGGAAGGTGTCCCTCCATAAACTCTAACTCCCACCGCAATTCAAAAAGGGTCATCCTAAGACGCGCTATATGGTCACTAAGGTCTGGGGGTGAAGGTTCTCCGTCTCCTCTCGACACCGAGTCAATTTCGCTCTCCACTACCCAAATTTTGCGCCTAAGTTCAGCAATGTACTCAAGGTGGCAGATGCGGGCCTGCCTTAAGGAGTCATAGTCTTGGTGAGGATTGCCCTCAGGGGACTCTGAGTCTGAGGACAGGTCAATAAATTCAGCCCCCGGAGGTATGCCAGACGGGCCGTCACTGGCCATGAGACCTCGTCCTGAAGGCGAAAAGGGGTTCGCGTATAAATGAGGGGATGGCTACAAAACACAAAGGAATAGGCTTAATATCTCTAGATGCAAGCGTCCTAAATGGCCCACTACAGGGTATAAAAAAGAAGGGCATGTGTATGGTCAAACTCACTACAAGCTTAGGCTAAGGTACCCCATCCCGAGTAATGCTAGTTTGGACCCAGTAAAAAAAAAAAAAAACGTAGAAGGAGAGAAAATATACCTCAAGCGGTTAAGAGAGTGAAACTGGGGTCAAAAGGAGGTCGAGGGGCGAAAAGCACCAAAGGGTCGAAAATGCGCGTCTGCAAGAATGGACCAGAAAGATGTGTTAGCCACCAAATGGATACTCCAAAAAATTAGCTCATATGTAAAAAAAAAAATATATATAATAAATAAATAAATAAAAAGTGATGAAAATGAAGTGAAAAAATAAAATAAAAGTAGCTATGGCAAAAATTAGGTTGTGAGGGATTGAACCCCTCACCTCTTAAAAAGGAAGGGCTCTCCAAACCAATAAGCCAAGGAAGTAAGGTGAAAATATTAGGCCATGCATGAAGGCCTATTTATAAGAATCAAGGTGAATAGTCTACAAGAGCACCTAAAGGTACTCTCCTAGACTGGGGGGTAAGTGTTGATGCTCAAAATCTCATCAAGGGAAAATATGAGGCCGAGGCAGGGCTCTTGGGCCGCCATCGTCTCGGGAAGCCATCATACCGTCACGCCATGAGTCGAGATCCACGCCTCATGGGATCGGTGCCACGTGGCCCGCATTTGCAAGGCATAGATGCCAAGACGCCATGGCCTCGCACGGCCCCGCTCGGATGCCTAGGCACGAGGCGACATGGCCTCGCTCAGACCCTCTCGACCAACCTGGTGCGTCTTGCCCGTGCTGCCTCAACCGCCTCGCTCGGACTCCAGGCGCAACGCTACTGGCTTCGCTCGGCCACCTCGGCGCGAGGCGCCATGGCCTCACTTGGCCTCGCCTGGCCACGCCCCATGCACACGGCCGCACCACCCGATGGCCACGCTAAGGGGCCATGCGAAGGGCCTCGCGAAGGGGCTCGGCCGCGCCATCCGATGGCCACGCTAAGGGGCTCACCCATGCTCGTGGGTGGCTTTAGGGTGCTTCAGGAATCTCGTGCCGAAGACCCGAAAGCCCCACTTCACGCCACGACCATTATATCCACCAAGTGTCCCATTCCCTATATCATGAGATCCCAATGCTTAGAAGCTCCGGAACGAGTCGAATGGAATATACTTGTACGACCTAGTACTGGGTGCGACCGTTGAGACCCTGTATGTTGAGTACGGACACCCGTACCAATGGGGGAGTGGGACTGCCGGGATAAGAGTTATGGCTCGTACGTCTACGGCCGAAGGTCAGAGTCGACACCACTACCACCTGTGCCACTATGCCTGCCACCACTCATCAAACATGGGTACGGACAAGTAGTGGAGACATCCTCCTGACACCTGCTCCTGTATTGGATGTATGACCACAACCTCTGAAGCCACTCCCCTGACATAGTACTTATGTACCACTTGGTCTCCTGGACCACCATGTACCCAGGGCCATTAGAGCCTACTATAAAATGAACTCTAACACCACCTGAAAGGGGGTTGGAAATTTTACTGTAGCAAAGGCGTGAGTGTGAATGAAAGATTGATTTCTCCATTATTGTTCTATCGTTGTTCTTGAGTTATTGTTTGAGTTCTTACATCTTTTCCATTACTGATCTTGACTTGATAATTTTTCCAACTCAACTTAGTTGACGAGTTCTTACCGTCAACAATCCGTGAAGCCAAGTTCCCCATCTGGGTCGCCAACCCCGTGCTGGTCCCGAAGCCCAACGGGAAATGGCGGACCTGCATCGACTTCTCCGACCTGAATAAAGCCTGCCCCAAGGACTGTTTGCCATTGCCAAGGATCGATCAGTTGGTGGATGCCACAGCGGGGCACGAGCTCATGTCCTTTATGGACGCGTACTCAGGCTACAATCAGATCGCCATGAATCTGGCGGACCAGGAGCACACCAGTTTCATGACCCCGACTAATGTTTATTGTTACAAGGTCATGCCCTTTGGGTTGAAGAACGCCGGAGCTACGTATCAAAGGTTGGTGAATAGAATGTTCGCAGACCAGATCGGAAAAAACATGGAAGTGTACGTTTGTGACAAGTTAGTCAAGTCAAAGACTGCCGATAACCATGTTTTCGACCTAGAGGAATGCTTCAAGATACTACAGGAGTATGGCATGAGGCTAAATCCACAGAAGTGCACTTTTGGAGTCGCATCGGGAAAATTCCTGGGTTTCATCGTCAATACCCAAGGAATCGAGGCAAACCCCGACAAGATCAGATCGTTGCTCGAGCATCCTTCACCCAGGTCACGAAAAGATGTCCAAGGCCTGACAGGAAGAGTGGCAGCCCTCAATCAGTTTATTTCCAAGTCCACCGATAAGTGTTTGCCGTTCTAAAACCTGCTCCGAGGAAATAAGAAGTTTGAGTGGACAGAAGAGTGCGAAAGCGCTTTCCTCGACCTGAAAGCACATCTGGCCGAGCCACCTGTACTATCCAAACCAAAAGCAGGAGAGCCTCTTTTTCTCTACCTGACAGTCACGGAGGATGCAGCCAGTGCCGTATTGGTCCAGGAAGAGGACTGGATTCAGAAGCCAGTCTACTACATCAGCAAGAGACTTCTCGGAGCTGAATCCCAGTACCTGTTGATGGAGAAGTTGGCGTTCTGCCTTATCACGGCCTCGCGAAAGCTCAGGCCGTACTTCCAGTCCCACTCAGTGCACGTCATGACCGATCAGCCTTTAAGGCAGGTTTTGCAAAAACCTAAAGCATCGGGATGCTTGTTAAAGTGGGCAATCGAGCTTAGACAGTTCAAGATTCTGTACACTCTGCGAACTACTATAAAGAGTCAGGCCCTGGCCAATTTTGTGGCCGAGTGCACAGGATTCCGGGAGGATCCTGTAGAAGACTCGCCCCAGGTTGCCTCGGCTCAGGCGTCGTGGAGGATATTTGTGGATGGTTCGAGAACGGCTCCGGAGCTGGAATCATTTTGATATCCCCTGAAGGACATAGATTCCACTCGGCGCGGAGGTTCGGATTCAAGGCCTCCAACAACGAGGCCGAATACGAAGCTTTGCTGGCCGGGCTGAGGATAGCCCAGGAGTTGAAGGCAAGCACCGTCCAGTGCTTCAGTGACTCCCAGCTCGTGGTAAACCAGGTTCTGGGCGAATATCAAGCACGGGGACCCAAGATGGCTGCCTACCTAGCAAAGGTAAAAGTTGATCTGTCCGCATTTGGGCGGGGCTCGATCGAGCAGATACCTCGGGAACAGAATGCCAATGCAGACACTCTTGCCAAGCTCGCCACCTCTGGGGAGACGGAAACCTTGGGGTTAGTGCCGGTAGAATTCTTGGAGAAACCAAGTATAGAGGAAGCCAGGGCGGAGGTCGAGATGATTGACGTCAGGCCGACCTGGATGACTCCCATCCTTGAGTATCTCGTCGAGGGAAAGCTACCTGAAGGGCGTAATGATGTGCGACGAGTTCTGTATCAAGCTCCCAGGTACACTATAGTAGATGGAGTGTTATACCGACGTGGGCACTCCCTACCTCTTCTGCGATGTGTTCTTCCAGGCGAAGCACAGGCCATCCTGCAGGAAGTGCATGAGGGTTTTCGCGGAGATCACACTGGGGGGTAAAGCTTGGCCTTAAAGGTCCTGAGGCAAGGTTATTACTGGCCAACTCTGTCCAAAGACTCAATCTCGTACGTGAAGAAGTGCTACAAGTGCCAGCGATTCGCCACCGTTGCCCGAGCTCCCCCAGTCGAGCTGAAGATGATCTCTTCCCCATGGCCGTTTGCCATTTGGGGAATCGACTTAGTTGGCGCCCTCCCTACTGGAAAAGGTGGGGTCCATTACGTCGTGGTAGCCATCGACTACTTTACAAAGTGGGCTGAGGCAGAACCCTTGGCGGCGATAACTTCCAAAAAAGTCCTTGACTTCGTGTTTAAGAACATTATCTGCCGATTCTGGCTGCCCAAGAAGATCATTTCCGACAATGGAACTCAGTTCGACAGCGACCTGTTCACCGAATTTTGCGAAAGGTACAGAATTGTGAAAAGTTTCTCCTCCGTGGCCTATCCTCAGGCGAACGGCCAGGTTGAGGCTGTCAACAAAACTCTCAAGATGAGCCTCAAGAATAGACTAGATGAAGTGAATGGGGTCTGGCCAGAATAGCTCCCCCAGGTCCTATGGGCATACCGGACCTTGCATCGAACTCCTACAGGTCATACTCCTTTCTCCCTGACCTTTGGGAGTGAGGCAGTCCTCCCCGTGGAAATTAAGGTACTTTCGCATAGGGTCCAGTCATACGACCAGGATCGCAACCACGAGCTACTTCGCACTTCTTTAGACTTGGTTGATGAAAGACGAGAAGATTCGCAGCTCCAGTTCTCACATTATCAGTAGAAGATCACTCGCTATTTCAACTCAAAAGTCAAAAATTGCGCCTTTAACGTTGGCGACCTGGTCCTCAGAAGAGTTTTCTTGGCCAGTAAGGATCCCAAAGATGGAGTCTTGGGACCGAACTGGGAAGGACCATATCAAGTCATCGAGGTCATTAAGGAGGGAACTTATAAGTTAGCTCGTCTGGATGGAGGGGTAGTCCCACGGACTTGGAACGCCATCCATTTGAAGAGATATTATCAATGATTCACTTGTAAGGCCTAAAAGGCCATTTTTTATGTATTAAGCAATGAGAATCAACTTTTTGTTTATATTTGTACATGTTTTCAAGTGTAATCTAAAAGTAACCACGAAAGACCCTTTCCCAGTTACTTGGGGGGCATATGGTACCTGGATATAACCAGGTCGCCTTAATGACTTAGAAGTTGATTCATATCGATTGATCGTTGTTTTTCTTAAAAAACGCGAGATATTGGTAAGGATTAACGCGAAATAAGTCATATCCTGGATACAACCAGGTCACAAAACTTAGAAGTTGATTCATATCGATTGATCATTGTTCTTCTTAAAGAGCTCGAGGTATTGATAAAAATTGACACGAACTAAGTTTTTAAATTAAGTTCCTGGATACAACCAGGTCACAAAACTTAGAAGTTGATTCATATCGATTGATCGTTATTCTTCTTAAAGAGCTCGAGATATTGATAAAAATTGACACGAACTAAGTTTTCAAATTAAGTTCCTAGATACAACCAGGTCACAAAACTTAGAAGTTGATTCATATCGATTGATCGTTGTTCTTCTTAAAGAGCTCGAGATATTGATAAAAATTGACACGAACTAAGTTTTCAAATTAAGTTCCTAGATACAACCAGGTCATAAAACTTAGAAGTTGATTTAAATCTATTGATCGTTGTTCTTCTTAAAGAGCTCGAGATATTGATAAAAATTAACACGAACTAAGTTTTCAAATTAAGTTCCTGGATACAACCAGGTCATAAACTTAGAAGTTGATTTAAATCTATTGATCATTGTTCTTCTTAAAGAGCTCGAGATATTGATAAAGATTAACGCAAACTAAGTTTTCAAATTAAGTTCCCGGATATAACCAGGTCACAAAACTTAGAAGTTAATTTAAATCTATTGATCGTTGTTCTTCCTAAAGAGCTCGAGATATTGATAAAGATTAACGCGAACTAAGTTTTTGAAAAAATTGTAACCGAAGTGCGTAGAGGCAAAATTGAGTTAATCAATTAAAAATAAAATTGATAGTTAAATTGTCTCGAGGTGTAAGCACCTCATGCAGAAGTTACACAGAAAAATTTAAAAATATTCAAGAAAAGGGCACAAAGAGGAAGGCCCTAAGCTCCGCCAGTTGGCCCCTTGGAGGTCGCCGTCTCGCCCTGCTCAGTTGCGCCGGAGCCTTCCCCGGCCTCGGAGGGTGCTTCTTTATCGAGGCGAGCTTTGAACTTCTCCAGCAAGGGCTCCCAGACGGCCGCTGCCAGGAAGGAGAAGTCGGCGTCCTGGTTATAGGCCCAGCAATGGTAGAACATGTCTTCCATGGCGGCGTCTGAAGTTGCCCGCTCGGCCGCCAGGGCGGCCTTGGCCTCCGCCTTCGCGGTTTCTAGGTCTACCCGCGTAGTGGCAAGGGAGGTCTCGAGCTCTTGAAGCTTAGGGCGAGTCTCTTTCAGCTCGGCCTGCGCGGCCGCCAGAGTGTCCGTTGCCGCCTGCAAGGAGGTCTGGTGGCTGGCCACCACCGCTTGGTACTCGCTCCTCATCTCCTCGAGCTGAGCCTTGGTCCTGGCGATGCTCCGGTGAAGAGCAACGTCGCCCTGTGAAAACGGAGAGACACATGCCTTAGAAAAAAAAAAGAAGAGAAGGGAAAAACAGGGCAAGGCATGGTAGTCAAAAACCATAACAGGTTGAGGTTAGCTTACCGTTAGGGCCATGCCCAGTGAAGACTCCATCACGCCTACCAGGCTCCTGGTCTCGATGGCCCTAAGCTCCTTCTCGTTGAACTTGTATATGTGGCTGACGGCGTAGTTTGCCGACGCATACACCGTTCCCCGGAAGGCCTCTGGAATCTTCTCCAGGTCTTGGGGATCAACTGGGATTCGCACCTCGGAGGTTGAAATGGCTGAAGTCTCGGGCTCCGCCCCTGTGTCCCGGATGAGGGCCGGAGCTCGTGGAGGGGGTGGGGGCATGATGCTCTCCCCAGCAGTCGAAGGAACAGTTCCCACGACCTGGCCGGCTGGGGGCTGCTCCTTCTCCTTTGCAGGAGACTTAGTTAGAGTTCCGGCGGTTTTCTTGAAAGTCCAGGGCTTCTTCATTTTTGGCCCAGAGGCCCCAGCTGAGGGGTTCCCCCCAACGAACGCAGCTCTCAGGCTCCCGTCGGACTGAGACATCTCTTCTGTCAAAACAAAGACATGGTTAGTACAAGAATTAATAGCCATTCAAAAACAAAGGGGGAAAAAGGAGAAATTCAAGTATATATATACTAAAAGGGATCCTACCCCCCGAGCTAGAAGAAGAACCTATGGTTACGACCATCAGCCCCGGAGCTCCTGCGGGAGAATCTAAGTCGATTATTTCCTAAGCTGGCACATGTTCTGGATCCGACCCTGGTTTCGGGCTAGATTCTTCTACATATTGCCTAAGCCCCGGAGCTACGGCACCCCTCCGGAGTGAAGGCCATGACCGAAGGTTGGTCCCATACTCCTCAAATAAGATCGACCTAAAGGCTAGGGTGTTATCTACGACTACGGTAACCCTAGGTTGGCTTTCTTGGTAATCCAGCACGAGCTGGTCGACACAGTGGAGCAGGGTTGTATCCAGGTCCGGATCACTTCGGTGACGTTGGATGAGCTGTCTGGGATTGAACCTAGCTAGCCGGGGGTCGGCAATGGCCCTATCTAAATTCCTAAACATGTAGGGGTTACCTTGGCCAGAGGGACCCGCGGCTGCTCCGGACCGGATCCTCTCCTCGTCCGTTCTCTGGGCGACCTCCAGCGCCCGCTTCCTGTTCCTCATAAGGGGAACCTCGTCCTCCTCATCTTCGTCCCCCGCGACCTCCTCCACGATGATAGGTCTGGTATCGCGAGCTAGGGGAAGGGCCCATGGCCTCCTCAGGTTCAGAGTCTGATTTGGGAAGATCAGCTTGCAGGCCACCATCGTCTCGTTTGTTACGAGCACGCGGTAATCCTTCTCGCTGGGGGGCAAGCCCGCCAGTCTCTCGTACTGGGCCCCGAGAGTCACAGATTTTTCTGTCCTCGCGAAGATAGCTGCAGAATTAATCTAAGTCAGAAAGGGAGACAGGAGGAGCTAAACGATACTTAACTTACGAGCTAAGGTTGAAAAGCACTTACAAGGATGATTGAAGTAGTGGAGCTCGCAGTTCCGGAATCCCGTCGACATAAAGAATTGATCTTTGAAGTCATTGAGGTGCCTGGGCAGCTCGATGACCACTGCCATGTTAGGGAACCGGGTTAAGTAATAAAACCCGTCGCCTCACTCCCGCTGGTCCGGGCTGGCCTTGAGGTAGAAAAAGTACAAAATGTCTGCAGGAGTGGGGACCTCCCACTCCTTTTTCAAGAATAAATATCTCAACCCCGCCAACAGCCGATAAGAGTTGGAGGGAAGCTGGAATGGGGCCAACTTCACGTAAATGAGGAAGTCAGCGAAATACTAATCCAGCAGGAGGAAGGCCCCGCCTTGAAATGCTCGTCGCTCCAGGCCGTGAATGCCTCGTCAAGCGGCGCGCAGCTCCGCTCGCCCTCTGCGGGAGGTCGGGCAATCAATGATGCTCTCCCCAGCCCGATGTTGTGGGAGAGGAATATTTTGTTGACCTTCACCTGGTCGGTAATCTTTGAGACGATCCTCTCTGCCTCAAAGAACGCGTCAGGAGCCACCTCGAGCTCCTGTTCCACCAATGGCCCGAAGTTGGGGATTGGAGATTCGGCCATCACCTCCTTTCCTTTGTCCTGACGGGAGGACGAGCTGCCTACAGGCTTCTTGGGAGCGTTCTTCTTTGGTTCCATCTGATCGCCTAACGAACAAAAAGAAGAAATTTTAGAAGGTGACTTAAAAATGGAGAACAATCTGTTTCCTTGACACGAGCTGAGGTAAGCCCAGCTCGTGGAGAGTGAGACCACACGGTTATAAGAACACGCGCCTGTGCTCCCAACAAATCCCCAATTACTCGGAATTCGTGTGTCAGGAGGGTCAGGTTAGAATTTTTCCTTGGAGGGAAAGTTCCAATAGGCATGAAAGGCAAAACCGCCTGTGAAGCGTGTCCCCTAAGCTACCCGATTTCGCACCCAAAATACTGGATATTTTGAACTAATATCCCAAAAATCCTACCCAGAAATTCTCCCCAGAAAATGCATCCTGTAAACCATGCTCCTAAATAGTTTTCTACTACAAAGATACCCTAACCTAAAAGGCTTTCACCCTTCATTCCCACAAAACTCAGCAAACCCTTGCATGTAGCTACAGTAAATATTTACCTAAGCTACAGTAAAAAATAATTTGAAACATGCACAGTCAGGAGACTTACAGAATGTTTGGCTGGGAGGGGGATGAGGATATCAACTGGGTTGGGGCTTCGTCGGAGTAGTTGGTTCCAAGGCCTCGAAGGAGTCTCTGCACCTAAACTTCTTGAACGTTAGGAATGGCAGTCGGGAAGAAAAAGGGTTTTTTCTCTTGAAGATGAAGAGAGAAGAAGAAGAAAATTTCTGAAAGATTTCAAATGAACGGGTGGCCTGTGCGTAGGGTGGCCACCCCTTTTTATATGCGTGAAGGGTCACGTGAAGAGGACCGTTGGATTTCCCTGATGTGGGATCCAAGGCCCTCCACTCGAAAGACGAAACGACGGCTGGGCATAGGCTAGGCCATTAAATGCGGTTCACGGAAGACGTACCGTCACCAACCACGATGTTCCACGTATTCAACGCCTGCATAGAATGTGGAATATGAAGAGTTCATGGGGAAGCCTAAAAGCCCCTGCTGTGGCCCTACACGACGTCGTGAACCATGAGCAGAGGCTTGGGGGCAGATGTACGCCCTGATTTTCCCATGGGCTGATTAGCAAGCTGAGATACGGCCTAATCATGACTACCACGTCGACATCCCCAACACCGGAGCTGCGATCGTAAGGTCCTACCTCCTTAGCTCGAGGTAACCTAAGGGTTCGCCAAGATTGCTCAAGGACTGAGTCTGGACTCTGAAGGTCGCAGGTCGAGGTAAGCATCCAGCTCGTGGTACGAGCTGGAGTTGGAGGCTGTGACCTTTTATAAAGTCAACCACGCAAGGTAAACGTGCATATATCAGACATCACGTGTCTGATATACCCCTGACTTCTCGGACACGCAGCAGGAACGTGCGTATTCAGACACCCACGACTGGGTTAGGCCGTGCGGCCCATTATCTCCTTACCTATTGATTTGACCACACTTATGTGTCAGGTTTAGGAATTAATCATGAATGTCACAGAGTTGACATGATAGGTAAGAAGGTCACGGGATGACCTTCTTACCAACTCCCAGGTGCCTTCTCCTATAAATATGGAGACCTTGGGGTTAATAGAGGTTGGATTCTCGATTGTAAGAAATACCCTGTAATCAAATACCCAGTATATAACAATAATACTGACTAGTGGAGTAGAAGGATTTTAACCTTTGAACCACTTAAAAAACGTATTTTGAGTCACCATTTCATTTTCTAAGATCATTTATCTGTTTCGGTTCAACCTAAGCACTAATCCCTTTCTCTTCTTTTCTTAATTACCTGTTGGCGAAAAACCGCGTCAACATGTTGTTACAATTATAGCTAAAATTTTAACCATTAAAAAAATAAAATAAAATATTAATAGTTATAACAATCCTAAAATATCTCAAAACAGTTAATCAAATTCAAATATCCATAAAAATATCTAACTAACAATATTCAAATTTCAAATAATTTAAATATTAAAAACTATAGAATAAAAATATATTTATATTTTCAAATAAAGAATTAATAAAAGTATCAATAACTTAAAAGAAAATATCTTAAATATCTTAATTCTAATATTTTAATATATTAAAATATTAGAAATTAAGTTGTTAGTCTATTTTTAAATTTGAATTTGAATCTTTGTACAAAATATCTAATTATTTAAATCTCAACTAACAAAAATATCTTATTAAAAAAAAAAAAATACAAAAACAAATCTGATATTTTTGGCTTTGATTACAAATAATTTATTTTCATAATTTTAATTTCTTTAATTTTCAAAAATGAAATTAAAAATTCTGGATGAACAGTACTCGTTTCGAGAGTACTGTTCACCCGATAGGCCTGGCTGTAGGGGCGAGCACGCGTAGGAGGACAAGACCGAGGGAGGCGCGTGAATGGTTTGGCTGGCTTCCTAGTGTGCGTGCGCGTGTGCGCTCGCGATGGCAGCCAGAAGAAAAAAAATTCAGAAAATATTTTTGTGCGATTTTTCAAACCAAAAACATTTTCTAATTAATTTTTACCATGTTTTACACAAAATAAAACATATATAAAAATTAATAGCATAGAAAACACAACAAAATAACCTAAAAATTTGTTAAAATTTACATATATCAATATGCTTCATAAAAACATAAAAACCATCAAATTATACAAACACATCAATTAATCCAATTTTTAACATGTTCATTCATGAAAAAAAGATTACCAAAGTCTCTAAGGCTAGTTGTTAGGAAATCTTATACATGATCTTTATTTATTTTCATGTAGATCTAATGTTAAACAAATTAATATGAGATAACCTAGAACATATTTCTAAAATTTAATTCAAAGAGAAACAAAAATAAGAATACTTATAGTATACGCAGCGGAATGAAAGAGTCATTCATTTAGTTTCTCTAACTCTTGTATCCTTTTTGTCGCAGAGTATTATCAAGAAACTGAATTGTTCTTCTAATTTCTTCACAATCTTCCAATGTATCCTTAAAATCACCTAGACTAGAGTGGGCAATTCTCAACACATGAGATAGATACAGAGAGAAGAAGAGAAAATAACAAAGAGGCTTATAAAAGAACTTGTGTTTAGAGAGAATCTAAAACTATCAGAAAACCAGTGATTAAAGTTATGTTTTAGACTTATGTTTTCAACTCTCTCTAAGAACTCCTTTTATAGAATAAATTAGGTAATTTAATTTAATTAAAAAATCAATAAAAAATAGCCAATTTGAAGCCCTAGGTCGAAATTATCATGAGCTTTAGGCCCGTGAAATTTTCCATTTGATTATAAGCTCATTGGACTTAAAATCAAGACCTGTATTATTTTCTATTGATTTAATTAATTAAATAATCATTTAAATCCTTTATCAAATTAATTATTTATAATTTGAACCTTGATTTAAAATTATTTATTAATTTAATACCAATTTATCTTAATTAATAAATCTGCCCTAATTTATCTTTTCTTCTCTACATTACATAATTCTGTGAATCTATCCAAAATTAACCTGGTCAACTTTGATAATTCTAATTGATAATTAAATCAATTAATTGAGACTATCTAGATGGGGACCATGGGCCTATGAAATCAAGCTCCAATAAGTTATCATAAATCTAACAAATAAATTTACTTACTTATTAATTCCTTGTGACTACACTAAAGACTCGGAATTGCACTCTTCAATTCATAGAACACTCTATAACAAATATAGATACGCTATTAATTATCCATCGTTACAATCATAAATTTCACTCAATCCTCTATAGACGGTCTACTATGAGATAGGACTAAAATACTGTTTTACCCCTTATTGTATTTTATCCTTAAAACACTTAGTTCCTTGTAAATGATATTTCAGTAAACTAATTTAATTACTGAAATGAGGTCTCTATCATTTAACACATTGAACCACACTAAAAGGAAACCACCTTATCACTTTTTCATCAGAAGCTATAGATGTTCATATCTATGATTAACACTCCCACTCAATTATACTACCGAGTTCCCAAGATGTAAGTATGGGCTAGTCCGTAAGGTAAGCTGGTAACGAACAAGTCAAAGAACTCAAATAATACAATCAGTTAGAATACTAACCACTCAGAATTGATATTGAATTGACATATGGTCAACTATATGATATGAATAGAATAGATAATAACGGTATGTTTACTTATCTTATCTTATCAACTGTCAATATTGGTCATGTCCGATGTAACAAATACATCCGATCTTATCTACATTGCTAATGTTCTGGAAAGAACATTACACTACAATGTGTAAGTAGATCATATCGTAGATTGGCAAGTCAGTGTAAATCCTATGCACTGACTAATCTTAGGACTAAATTATTTTGAACATATAATCATATTTATATTCCACTGTGATTACGCCACTATAAATGCGATTAGCAATATGCTAGGGATTTAATAGAAGTTTATATTAAACAAATAATCATGAAAATAAAACATGTGAGCAAAGTGATTGACCAAGTCAAAAAATGATTTCTATTCTTTTATTGATAATAAAATGAGATTATAAAAAATTTGGGTTTTAATAAAGGCATAAAATCCCAACATAATGTCTAGTTCATGTACTGGGGTGCAAATAGAGTAGCTCATGAGATTGCTAAACTAGCTTTTTATCATGTATAGTAGTCTGGATTTCCCAATATTTATAGGTCCTTTATTTATTACTGATGCAATTTGACAAATGAAATCCAATTTTTATATGAAAAGAAATATATATCTAATACATTATTTTTATAAGTTAGATTATAATTTTCATGACATTATAGGATTATTGGGAGGTTATTTACCCTTATTATTCTCTTAGTTAAATTATTTTATAATATTTTGATTATATAACTTTATAATTCAAGAAGAGTTTTAATTCAAGAATATAATTACTAGAATATAATAGAAAGCAGTAAAACTCCCAAGCACTGATCGAAGATGAATGGGTTGCTCGAGTGTGCTCAATCAACATGAAAGAAGTTATTCACCATGCAAGATTGAAGTTACACAAAGCTTGCTGCTCGATTTGAAAGGAGTTGGTCAAATATACAATGACCTCATAAAGTTGCTCGAAGGTAGACCTCCTTGAAGTGTAAACCCTTCAACCATAATGATCTGGATTTCAAGAGATATTTATGTAACAAATAATAGAATGTATATTTCATATTATTTTAAACATGTAATCAGTTGTAACAATCTCACATTACACGCGTAGGGCCTATATCATGTTTATAAGGCCCATGGAATTTTAGGGGACTCTATAAATAGAGGTCTCTCATAGTCATTATTTTTCTATGAGCAATTTACATACAAAATCCATATCGAATTATATTAACTCTCAGGCTTAGAAAACTCAGTTGAACCTTGTTTTTTTTTTTATCTTGAGTCTGAGACCTTCTTGTTTAATAAAAGTGCAAGTGGACATAGGTCACTACCAACTCTTGGGGTCGAACCACTATAAAATCTTTGTGTTGTTTTATCTGAATCCAACTCTTTGAATTATTTACTATCGTTCAAATTGACTTGGTGCGTTGACCAAAATCGAGGTCAACATTTTGGAAATTTCATTTACACCTGAAATCCAAGAACAACAACTCACCAATATATCTGAATCAATGGCTATCAGTACTAGAAGCCAAAGCCATGAACCACAAGGGAGAAACATCACTACTGGACTGTTGGTTTTTATGCCCTTATAAAACCACATTTCTTATGAAATTCATTCATTATCAATAAAGTAGTAGAAATCATTTTGTTCAATCAAATTGCGTTTTTTTACATGATTAATTAATATTAATATAAACATTTATAAAATCTTGAATAATATGTATAGTTACAATTATAGTGACTCGGTCACAGTGGATTATAATTGTAATTATATGTTCAAAAGCATTTTGTCCTAAGATTAAATCAGTACACTGGATTTTTACTGAGTTGGTAATCTATGATAAGATCTACTTACACATCTTGTGTGATGTCATATCCAGGACATTGACCAGGTAGATTAGATCGGATGTATTTTGTTACATTTGATTGGATCGATATTGATTATTGACAAGATAAGTATCGTTATTATCTAATCTAATCATATCACAACGTTGACCATAGGTCAATTCAATCTTAATTCTGAGTGATTAATATACTACTAATTGTATTATTCAAGTCTTTTGATTTGTTCATTACCAGCTTACCCTACAGACTAGCTCATACTTACATATTGGAGATTCGGTAGTATAATTGAGTGGGAGTATTTATCATAGACATGAAATCTATAGCTTTTATTTAAGAAGTGAAATGATGATTTCCTTATAGCTTGATTCAAGTGTTAAATGATAGAGTACTCATTTCTGTAATTAAATTTACGGAAATATCATTTACAAGAAACTTAGTGGGAGTTAAGGATAAAATACCAATGAGGGGTAAAATGGTAATTTGCACCTATCCCATTAGTAGATCATCTATAGAATAGTGAATGATGGTTATGGTTATAACAGTGAATAACATGTTTATATTTGGTGTAAAGCGTTCTATGAATTCAAGAGTGTAATTCTGAGTCTATAGTGGAGTCACGAGTAATTAATAAGGTAGTGAGATTATTTGTTATAAATAAACTCATTGTAACTTATTGGAGCTTGAGTTCATGGATCCATGGACCTCACGTCATCTCTTATAAAAATGAACCTAGTAGTCTTGAGTAGTTAATTTAATTTTTAATTATAAAATTATCATATTAACTAGGTCAATGAAAATAAATTATGTTAAATTATTTATTGATATTTTGTGAGAA
The DNA here is from genome assembly GCF_963169125.1 of Humulus lupulus. NCBI lineage: Eukaryota > Viridiplantae > Streptophyta > Magnoliopsida > Rosales > Cannabaceae > Humulus > Humulus lupulus. The sequence goes on along the minus strand of NC_084802.1, from coordinate 158,870,382 downwards.
AAAAAAATTGAGGTTTTTATTGCAAAGTCTGAAAAAGAGAGTATTATAGCCAATTGGTATAATTTTATTAATATTGATAAATTGGTATTAATATTAATAAAATGAATTAAATAAATGTCAAAATTATAATTGGTTAATTTTGACAAGTATTGAATTAATAATTAAAATAAAATGGGCAACTAAAACCTATTTTATGTTCTAGCTAATTTCTTATATATACTAATGTTATAGAATGCATTAGGTCAAATGAATTTGAAAAGGTAAAAATTCACTACTAATATTCTATACCTAGCCCCCCACTCTCTCTTAGTTTTATCTCTAGGAGTTCTCTTCTTATGTGTTGAGAGTTGCCCACACAAACACTAGATTGTTTTAGAGAAAGACTTGGAAGACTGTGGTCTTATTTCAAAGTGGTTTGGATTCCTTGCAATACCTAGCATTCAACAAGGACAAGAGGTTAGGATTTCCAAAGGGTGTAGTCATTGTTCCGCTACGCTTCTCGTAAATACTCTAATGGTTGTATTATTGTATCTATGTATCTCTGTAAAATTCACATGCTTGTATGATTTTATGCTTTCTACTATGTATATTTTTTTGAATATATGTTTATAGGGAGCATGTATATAGACTTATATAAATGAGATCCTACAACTTGTGATGAGGACACCAAGACTAAAGATCCAAGTCAAGTTCCAGTTGGTCCGGTGACGAGGGCACGAGCCAAGAGATTCAAAGAAGAACTTAACAACCTAGTCCACAGAGTCCTAAAAACAGGAGGAGACCGTGGTCAACACTGAAGGAGAACAAAGACTTGTACTGCTCATCAAAGTAGACTCAGTTTAGGAGCTTGATCAATATTTAGCTTCTTGTAATGAGTCTTATTGGATTTTGGCATCTTGTATATTTATTTTAATTAGTCACTTAATCACGTTTTATTTAGTCTTTGTTTTTTTTTGTGAAAGTCAAACATTTGACTTGTGAGAGTCCAAGAGTCTTTCTATTTGTGATTGTTAGGGTTTTCATTAGGAAGACAAAGGGGCTTTTCTTTCATGTAATTTCGGCCGTATTAGGGCTTGTAAACGTTTGGGTAATTCAGATTTTGATGAAATGAAAATTGAGAGGTTTTCTTCTTGAGTTCTTGAAGAGACTATTCGAACTTATCAAGGGTATTCCTTGTGGCGTTCAATCTGACTTATCAAACGGATTCCCATCACCGTTTGTGGCATCTTCCTCATACCAAGGTTCGTGCTTGGCTAAGCATTGGGTCACGGTTCATCATTCCAGATTCGTGTGTTCTTGGTGGCTGCCATATTTGGTGTCGGGTTTCACCACAATTGTTGGTGTGGTTCGTATCAACTTGTATCAGAGGTAGGTTGCTAGTTTATATGTTTATATACATGTATGTGATTTTTTCACATGTTAGACAGATTAATTGGATGGTAGCATAATTATTTGCATGTTTAAGTTTTATCTATGTGTGATGCTAAACTAATATTGTTCATGATTTTTGTATGCTTATGATTGTTTATGTGTGTTTTATTTTGTTGTATAAAACCCATAAACTATGTACATGAAATCAAAGTTTAAAAATTGCACAAAATATCTTTTGGGTATTTCTATTTAGCCTATGAATATATATATATGGAAGACTTCTCAATGATTACTACCCATATGTATATATGTTTATATGTTTTAAGTTATATATATATATTTTTAACTCATAAAATTAAAAAAAAAGTATACGACTGAATTTATTTTAAAAGATTAATATATTTATATAAATATATATTTAAGTTATATATAATGTATTAAAAAAAATGTGCTGGTTGTACGTTTATATTTTGTTTTTTGGGTAAGTAGTTGGCTCTTTCTGCAAATAGCACTTAAATTAGATTACTCATCCGGCTATCCAATCTAATTCAAGACCCAATCAGTCGACATTCCATTAGTAGTGGAAGGGCTATCATATCCAAATTTTTACTTTTTTTCACGACTATAGTCTTTCCTTCCTTAAACCTTAGCGAAAGGATTTATGTAACGACCAAAAATTACTAATAAGGCTTAAGGGCCTTGATTAGTGTGTCAGAAGAGCACGATTGGTTTATGTGTGAATTAAGTAGTTTAATGCATGATTTTGTGATAAGTATGATTGTATGATTATATGAACATATATGAAATGCATGTCTACGAGTATTAGTATGCATGTAGGCCTTGTTTAGCTTAAAGGGGTATATTTGTAATTTTAGCCCGTTGAGGGTGTAAATGTGATTATATGTTATAATTGTGAGGACCACATTGTTATGTGGGTATATCTGTAGCATGGGACTTAAGGCGATCCTAGGGAGCTAGTTAGCGGGAAAGTCACAGCGGGACCCAATACTTGGCTCGGGGTGAGTCAACTGGTATTTTGGGTATTGGATGATTGTCTAAGTTATCGGGTTATGGAAATCAATAATTGGAGATATATTTAAGGTTAGGAAGCCTAGGTGGGAATACTGGGGAATTTTACCATTTTGCCCTCGGGGACGTTTTTGGTACCCCGAGCCTCAGGATTGATTTAGTTACTAAGGATAGACTAAGTAAAATTAAGAAAATAGTAGAATAAGGCCCAAACCGACCCTTTTTCTTTCTCTCAGCTTATTCCCATCATTTCTATTATTCTCTCAAAGAAGGTAGTGGAACCAAACGCAAAGCTTGGTTGGAACTCAGAAAATTGAGCTGGGACTTTGGAGATTAGTTCAGGGTTAGAAAGAGGATCTAATCAAGGATTGAGGTAAGTTCTGAGTTACGTCTTTGGCTATTTAATTCTGTAGTTGTGGTTGGATTCTAAGAGTTCCTGGGTTTTGAATTTAAGGTTGAATTAAGGCAGAAGACTTGGGGGATTAGCTTAGAAATTTCCTGGAGGATTGGTTCTTCAGTAAAGGTAAGCTTGCAATGATAGTTTAGTGTTTGAATTTTGTGTTTTCTGGGCTGGTTTTGATGTTCTTGAGCTTATGGGTTTCAGAAATTGAAGTATAATTTTAGTGAGCTTTTTAGTTAGGTTTCTGCTAGGTTTTTCTGTTGGAAGCGTGTTAGAAAGTTTGTGATAATTGAATTGTGTTATTGGGATGGTTTAGGGTAGATTTGAGTGAGGTTTGAGTATTAAAAATTGTGGTTTTTCTAGGTTTGAAGGGCTGGCTTGCGGCCCTGTTGTTGGTGTGTCGCAGCCCTATGGAGCAAAGAGGAGCCAAGAGGGCTCGGAGGCAGAGGAGGGCTGCAGCGCCTCAGGGGAGCACCGCTGCGTGTGTGTGGTTTTCCAGGGAGGCCGAGCCTCTGATTTTGAGGTGGGCCACAACATGGGTTCATAGGGTCGCGACCCTTAAGGGGATTTTTGGCCTTTTGGAGTTTTTAAGCATGAGAACCTAACCTAGAGTGCTCGGGATCGATTCCACTATCGTATTTGGTGGAATTCGATGTCCCTAAGGTTAGAACCTTATTCGGAAACCTTTATACAATTATTAATGGAATCCCTTATTTTGGTTGTGACTAGGTGTAAGCTACGGCTCGGGAAACAGATCATGCTCAAGGGGCATCTCTTGTAATCAGAGTACTTGGAAATTAAAGGTAAGAAAACTACACCCGGATGTGAATTTACAATGGGACTAAGGGTTCCCTATTTTGTATGCATTACGAAGGGTGGTATTATGCCATGTGAATAATAAACAAACGGCCTAAGAGTGCCAGAGTTTACATTGGTACATAGGACGCGAACCAACCACTGGTAGCTGAGGACAGCTTAATATTCACTGAGCTCGGTTTAAGCGGACTAGAGTCAGTGGGATAAATAGATGGTGCGACCTAAGGGTGTCGACCTTGATTATCGCGTGATTGGGTTATCATTGTTGATTGATGAATTTGTCATGTTGAATAGCTGAATATTGGTTTGTAGATTCTCTGGTTATGTATATGGATTATGTGATTAATGTGGGATGTTGGTGTATGAACATGGTTAATGAGTTATTCAATTATTATCATTGTTTGTGCTATAATGTTATATTTTATTGCTGGGCCTTGGCTTACGGGTTCTATGTGGTGCAGGTAAAGGCAAGGGTAAGCTTGATCGGCCCTGACTTGGAGAACTTTAGAGGTGGAATGTACATGACTAGCTGCTCAGTCGCCGCGGTTGAGGGTGGGACAGGAACAGGAGAACCATAAATATCTGTTTTGCCCTTAGAGTGGCTAGTGGTTGTTTGTACTCTTGAAATTTTGTAAACCGACTTTCAAATGTTTATTTCTTTTGGGATCCCATGTACTCTATGTTTAATTATATGAAATGTATCTTTTATGACGATAACATTTTAACCCTAGTTCATTAATGGTTTTAGCGACACGTTTTCAACTAAATGACTTGATTAGCAAGTCCTGTACTGTTATAAATACACAGTGTAACGGTCTTGGCTATCCAGGGTATTACAACTTGGTATCAAAGCATCCTAGGTTTAAGGGTTCCTAAAGACCGGCTGGACAAGTACATTCGCTACTAGAGACAAGCTTGATTCAGGGTTTGGTAAATGTGTATATGTGCTCATATGCTTAAGTGATTGGAAAGAATTATGATTGTTGTTATCTGTTGGATTAATAGGAAGCATGAGAAACTGATAGAGCTTGGCCCTTGAGTGCTGTGTGATAATATTGAGGCGTGCTTATTAGCATTGCTGGCATGTAAATGAATATCTGAATGATTAACTACATATTGTGTATATATGGGTGAATACATGGATGAATGCCTATACCTTGATTGTTTGTGATTGATTATGTTTCATCGATTTCACTGTGCAATTAGATTTGACTTCACTGCTTCTAACAATGAGGATGAATATGAACCGTTACTCACTGGACTGCAGTTAGCCAAGGATATGAACATAAAAGTGCTTGACATCTATAGCGATTCAGAACTGGTGGTGAACCAAGTCTTGGGAGAGTACCAGGCGTGAGGTTTGAAGATAGTATCGGATAACGGCACCCAGTATGACAGTGATCTATTCACGGACTTCTGGAAACGGCATGATATTATCAAAAGCTTTTCTTCAGTTGCTCATCCCCAAGCGAATGGGCAAGTCGAAGCAGTTAACAAAACACTGAAGGATACCATAAAGAAAAGACTTTAAGAAGCTAAGGGTGGCCAGGGCAGTTGCCTGAAGTTCTTTGGTTGTACAGAACTTCCCACCGAATAGCAACAGGTCATACCCCATTTTCCTTGGCGTACGGGTATGAAGCTATGTTGCCTATCGAGTTAGATCTACCCTCGCACTGCAGATTAACATACGACCAGGACTCTAACAGCCAGCTACTGATGGAATCCCTGGACTCGATTGATGAAAGGTGTGAACAAGCCCAGCTCCGAGTAGCTACGTACCAGCAAAAGGTCGCCCGGTATTTCAACTCTAAAGTACGAGAAAGAAAATTTAGTGTTGGAGACCTAGTACTCCGAAGAGTTTTCCTTAACACCCGCGACCAAGCTGCTGGAGTACTCGGGCCAAATTGGGAAGGGCCTTACCAGATTGATGAGGTCCTTCACCCAGACACTTATAAACTTGCACGCTTAAACGGATATCTCATTCCTCACTATTGGAATGGAGAACACCTGCACAAGTATTACCAATGAACAATTCTTCTTCAAGAATTGGCTTGTAAAAAATTTATTTTTTACAAGTTCTGAAAGTGTAAGATCTTATTGATCACTCATACAGACATGTTTAATCCATTTATTACGAGAAATAAAAGGGACTGTGCTCAGCCAGTCATTTCTTGCCAACTATTGTATTTATTACAAGTATTTTCTCATTACGTGTGTTGTTTTGCTCTATTATAATGCTAATCATATTGCTACGAGCAGTAATGTTCGAGCAGGTTCTAGCCAAGGCAAGTGACCAAGGACCTAAAGCTCCCCGATCACTTGGGGGGCATATAAGGTACATGTAAGAAAAGCATATCGTTAAAAGGTATGTAAACACATGAGCAAAATAAGTGAAAGCATGCTAGGGCACTTAGATTATTTTTCAAAATTTTGTTATTTTGTTAAATCAAACCAAAGTGCTATGCTATGTTCGATCATGCGAACAAATGTTATAATAATATGCAAATATATTATAATATCAAAACGAATCCTTTTACACCGCAAGCAGTTGCTGCTTGGATGTAATTGTTCAAATAAAAGTAAAAGCTGCCCCTGCAGCAAACAAAAATTATATTGTCTTTACATCACGACCCGTAGGTCGTGTAGTTAAAAAGATGAAATATAAGCAGAAAAGACTAAGGAGCTCAAGGATTTTGAGGAGTCAGAGGATCTTGGGGATGGTTCTGATTGACGACGCCTGCAGCCTCGTTGTCTGCCCCGTCCATCCCAGCAGCCACCGAGATTTCAGGGGAAGCAAGAACCCTTGACCTTTCTTCCTCGGCCAGCTGAGCAGCGCAGTGAGCAAGCTCGGCGTCTCTCGCATTCTCGGGAAGGTAGTCGAAGTTGGCACCCTGGTTATACTTCCAGAAATCATAGAAACATCGAAGAGTGGCATTCTTATACCTTTCCAAGTTGTTGGTGTTGGCTTTGTCCAACTCCTCAATCCGACCCTCCAGGGTAGTAGTCTCCTGCCTACTCGCAACCAAGTCCACCTCGAGTTGTTGGGCCGCGAAGAAGTTGAAGCGGTTGGACTCCTTAAATTGGTCCCTCTGCTCACGAACTTTGTCCAGAGACCTCTGCTTCTCCTCCAACTCCTTAGCCAGTTTAGCCTTTTCCTCAACCACTTGCTAGCTGTTTGACGTATTTTTCCTCTGCAACTTTAAGTTCATCCCGGTGTCGTTGTTCCAAAGTTCTGGCCTGCAGTCGGAGTAAAAGTTAGACTAACTATAAAATAAAGAAGACCTGTTTCTGCAGAAAAAGATGACTTACACTGGTGAACTCGTTCAGGGCGCGGTTCAGGATCAGGTCAACATCCATCGCCTCTGTAGCAGCCATTGCCTCTCGGCAGCGATCATGCTTCACAATCTTAGCGACCCTCTCCTTGACCAATTTAAAGGCGCGACCGGTTATGTCACCCCCAGTTGAAGTAGGATTGGCCTGCTGAGTTTGGTCGGTCGGGGCCACGGAAGGTGGAGTTGAACCGGTTGGAGCAGGAGGAGTCTGCTGCTGGCGGGGAGAGGATGAAGTTATGGTGGTGGAGGGCCTATCCTCCAAAGGGCCTGCATTTTGAGCCTTCTTCTCCTGAGGCGCTTTGATGCTCTCCCCGTGGTGTCTCTTGCTGGTCTTCTTCTTGCTCGGGGGAGCCGCGGTAGCCTCAGGCGTGTTGTAGATGTCGAACACATTGACGGAGTCCATGTCTGAAAAAGAAGAACAACGTTGAATAGTGAGATGGCATAAATGACCAAGTATATTACATCAGAAACAGAAGTAAAGAAAGATTGCAAAGTCAAATACTCGAGCTATTATTACTGGTCGCTATACTATAGACTCTACTAGTCTTATACTCACTCTCTGACATGAAGAAGTCTGGACCTAAATTTGGCAAGCTATCTAAAAGCGAAATAACTATACCATTATCATCCAAAGACTCGTCCGAGTGTTCGACAGGTTTGGTGGCTTTCTTTTTTCCCTTCCCCAAGGGGAGAGAGGGCCTCTCTGCTGGAGGAGTGCCAGCAGGTTCCCTGATCGTCACCCGAGTCGGTCTCCTTTGTGGAGGTGATGCTGGAGGTTGCTGCTTGGGTTCCTCCTCAGCTAAGGCACTCCCTGCAGTTGACTCCCTCGTGTCCTGATGAGGGGCTAGGAGGCCAACCAACCTAAGGTTGGCCTCAGTAACCAGAGGCTTGACGCTCTTTTCTACGTCAGTCATGCTGGCTAGGAGCGCCGATCTCAACTCCATGTCCGGAGTTGGGTATGGTCACAGCCATGGGCATGGAAGACATTAATAGTTTAAGAAAATGTGGAAGGGAGCATTAAGTGAAGAAGTAACAGCCAGTGATATGAAAGTTTTACCTCCTTGTGCGAAGGCCAGGTTGTCTACGATCATGTCAGTTGTGAGGAAGTACTCCTGGTAGTACCTCCCCACATTTGATATGTGGGTGGTATCAGTCAGGAAGGTGCGCCTAATTTCTTGATGATAGAAGTGAAAAAACCCTGTGCCTTCTTGGTTGGGGTTAGATTTGAGGTCGAACAGGTAGCTAACCTCATGAGGCGTTGGCACAGACCATTTCTTGTGGCTGTACAGGATATAGAGTGCAGCAAGCATCCTATATCTGTTTGGGGTTATTTGAAAGGGGGAAACTCCAAAATAATTGGCCACCCCCTGGAAAAATGAGTGAAGAGGCAAGGTAGCCCCTGCCTTGATGTGAAACCTTGACCAGGCGCTGAAGGTGCCTCTAGGCAGGTTCGCCCTTGGTCTTGGTTAGGTCTGACTAGGATCACCCCCGTGAGACCGTACTTCCTTATATAATTGGCGATCATTCTGATCGTCACTCTGCTCTTAGGAACCAAATGCCACTCAACATCTGGCTGAATAGAATGTAGGGGCCGAGCGTGTCTTTGGATGTTGGGGTCAGAAGCATTTTCATCTTGACCACTGGTCGAGGGAGCATCAGCCCTAGGAGCAGGCTGATGAGAAGGAACGGGGGTTCTCTTTTCTGGCATTTATTTTTGGTGCGAGCCATACTTTGAGTCAAGACAGGTGAAGTGTTTGGATTGACACAAGAGAATGGGATGTCAGGAATCAGTGACGATGGTTGTTCTTCATCCTCGAGCAGTTGAGCCAATAGATTGTCATCTATAGGTCTTTCTCCTCCCCACGGATCTTGCATGTAAACTGCGAACAGAGAAAGGAGGAGATAAGACGCATAACCTGGGAGCTTATGTTGAAAGTTGGAATAACATTGCTCGCGTCTACGACCAACATCATTCTAACGGAAACACTAAGTTCTATGCGAGCAGTTTGAAAAACAGATCAAAAAGTGGAAATAAAAAGCTTTTGGAAAAAAAGCTTTTTCGACTCCGAAGGGGCGGGAAAAACCCAGTTTTTCAGCTAGTCAAAAAATCAAATTTTTACTTCGATTTTACACCCTAAACTTACGATCTTTACTATCAAACTGGCTCCTAACTCCTACAGAGCAAAACTACACTGCCCTATCAAGCATCAATCAACATTCCCACAATCCTCATGCATTTCTACCCAAGAACAAAAAAAAGTTTCAGAACTCAAAACAGTCGTATAGCAGTATGCATGGTATGTTAAAGGGCTTAAAAGTTGAAGAAATTTACCTACATGAAGGTTGGAGATTCTGAAATGAAGCGACTTTGGGTGTGCGAACGGAGGATCCTTAAAATAGCGACGGAAGGCCTTAGATGTTTTGAGCTCTGAGATGGAGTTCTTGAGGGTTCTTGGAAAGAAAATGGCGAGTAAAAAGTTAAAAGGTAAATGTGAGGATTATTTATAAAGGTTGAGATATGTTGAAAAGGGGTAATCATGAGTTACCTTTTTCAAGGCATGGGGGAGTGTAATATCCGTCAGAGGGATTACTTGGAAACCGAAAAGGTGTGATTAGACATGATTAGGTCATAGTTTTTGAGAACGCACGAGGGGCTCTGACAGATTTCGTGGGGCATACGAAAGGTTAGTTTCCTAAGTTTACTTATTGCTGGTCACAATAAATAAACTTGGGGGGCAAATGGTTATCCAAAAAATAGCTGTGGATGACGTAGCAAGAATTTTCGACACGTGGCAGAGATGCTGCTCGCCTATCGACCAGAGATATTTCCATATGCGAAGTTCAAATTTTATATACGACCAGCCTGGTCATATACTCCGTTTATTTATGAATAAATCTGTACAGTTGTAATGATATCCGAGAATATCTCCTCATTATAACCTAAAGATCTGTTTATTAAGGAAAGATATTATTACTTGACTCATGTAACCCTCCTTGAGCCTATAAATATACAAGAAATAGCTCAAGGGTGGATCTTCTGATCTTTTTCCGAATTACATTACTATTATCCATCGTTTGTATGGTTTCCTCCTTCTAAGGTCTATGAAACTCAAGAACCCTAGTTCTTTGATCACACCTTTGAAGCTCAATATTAATAATAGTATCAAGTGGACGTAGGTCATTACCAATCACTGGGGCCGAACCACTATAATTCTTTGTGTTCTTTATTTCCCATTAGATTGTTTTCTCAAGCTTTGTACTATTTTTCTATCGCTTTCTTGACTCCGTGTCATTGACCAAAATGAGGGTCAACAGAGCTGGAGGGGCTCGTGGCAGTTATTTAGTTCTGTTCAGATTTCCAGAGAATTGGCTGATGAGATGACCAGGGCAAAGATAGAGCTGATGGTGGGCCGATTGGCCAATGTTACTTTCAGTCGACCCTACTAGAGCGAATCAAGGAGGGTCAGTTGGTGGATGCACAGTTACAGGAAGTTAGACAGAATGTCTTAGCAGGGATAACTAAGGATTATTCTATTTCTGAGGTTGGTATGCTTCGATATCAGGGGCGGATTTGTGTTCCAGCAGATGAAGGGATCAGACGAGAGATACTAGATGAGTCTCACACTATGCCATACTCGCTTCATCCAGGTACCACAAAGATGTATCAGGATCTACAGGCATTATATTGGTGGCCCAAGATGAAGAAAGATGTGGTGGAGTATGTGGCCAGGTGTTAGACATGTCAGCAGGTGAAAGTTGAGCATCAGCGACCAGCGGGGTTGCTTCAGCCTTTGGGTATTCCCGAGTGGAAATGGGAGGATATTACTATGGATTTTGTGTGTGGTGTACCCAGGACTGTAGGGCTTCATGACTCGGTGTGGGTGATAGTGGACAGATACACCAAGTCTGCTCATTTTCTACCAGTGAAGTCAACTTACACGGTGGAACAGTATACAGAGTTGTATGTGAGGGAGATAGTTCGTCTTCATGGGGTTCCTGAGTCTATTGTATCTGATCGAGACCCTATCTTTACCTCCAAGTTCTGGGGTGCTCTGCAGAAAGCCATGGGGACTCAGTTAAAGTTTAGCACACCTTTCCATCCAATGACTGATGGATAGTCCGAGAGGACGATTCAGGTGTTGGAGGATATGCTTAGGGCGTGTGTAATTGACTTCGAGGGATCTTGGAGTAAGTATCTCCCATTGATTGAGTTCATAGAACAATAGTCACCAGTCCACGATTGGAGTGGCTCCTTATGAGATGTTATATGGGAGGAAGTGCAGGTCGCCCATTCATTGGGATGAGATGGGGGAGAGGAAATATTTTGGGCCAGACATGGTTTTGAAGACAAATGAAGCTATTGAGAAGATCCGAGCCAGAATGCTTGCTTCGCAAAGTAGGCAGAAAAGCTACGCTGACACTAAGCGTAGAGACGTTGAGTTCCAGATTGGGGACCACGTGTTTCTATGAGTTTCACCATTGCGAGGGGTGAGGAGATTTGGAGTAAAGGGCAAGCTAAGCCCTCGATTTGTTGGACCTTTTGACATTCTAGAAAGGATTGGTCAGGTGGCTTACAAGTTGGCCTTGCCACCGTCATTGTCGGTAGTTCATGACGTATTCCATGTTTGTACGTTGTGGACGTATGTCTCTTATTCAACGCATGTGCTAAAAGTATGAAGACTTGGAATTGCAGACAAATTTGTCCTATGAGGAACGACAGGTTCAGATTCTAGATCAGAAGGACAAGGTTCTACGGAATAAGACAATTCTGCTATTAAAAGAGTTGTGGAGGAATAGTAGGCTCTAGGAAGCGACCTAGGAGCTTGAGTCGGTGATGCGGGATCAGTATCCCGAGCTATTCACGTAAATTTTGTGGACAAAATTCTCAGTAGGAGGGGATAGTTGTAACGACCCAAAATCACTAATAAGGCTTAAGGGCCTTGATTAGTGTGCCAGGAGGGCACAATTGGTTTATGTGTGAATTAAGTAGTTTAATGCATGATTTTGTGATAAGCATGCTTGTATGATTATATGAACATATATGAAATGCATGTCTACGAGTATTAGTATGCATGTAGGCCCCATTTAGCTTAAAGGGGTATATTTGTAATTTTAGCCCATTGAGGGTGTAAATGTGATTATATTTTATAATTGTGAGGACCACATTGTCATTGTTAGAGATGGAAAAGTGGAAAAACCAAAAATACAACTCTATGCAAAGAATACAATGGACTAGATGATAGATAAATAGGTTTACAACTCAATGACCAACAACAATACAAGTGAGATACCAATAAATATGTAAATAGAAATAGAAGAAGAGGATTACAAACTCAATACAATAATAATACAAGAAGAACAACTGAATGAAAAATCAATGGAAAACATAAACTCACACTCAACCAAAGTGTAGAGTAGTGGGGATCACCAACTTGAACAAGGTTCAAAACCTTTGTCAAAAAGCTTATTTCCCCCTATTCTCGAAGCACTAAGGGATCTCTCTAGGAAATAGCTCTCTGGAATTATCAAGCCTTTTGGTGTATTTTCCAGCCAAGTGCTTTGTGGATGGAAAATGGTGTGTCATACAAGTGAGCATTAGACACCTATTTATAGAGTTTGAGATACCCTTTGGATTTCAAATTCCACCAACCCCCATGGTTGTTACCAATGTTTAATTGGATGAATATGGAATTAAAATTGGGATTTGGGAGTTATTTGGGTTTTTAGAACCGTTCAACACATTTGGAAAAAACTGAAAATTTGGCCTGAAATGCACCTGTGGCCACCGCCAGGGACATCAGTGGTTGCGGCCACTGCTCTCTGTCCCCCAGGCCGCGGCCACAGCCCATTTTCAGCACTTGAAAATGTGTTGTTTTTCCAAACAGTTCCAAACCCTCCCAAATGATTTTGTAACTCCCAAAACACATTATTGGGGTTAAAATCATATCTCCAACAGCCATATTTCATAATGGCTTTATGAAATCCAATCTCAAATGTGTAACATATAATATACACATTATTGGGTAATATTTGGGAGTTACAAATTTGGAACTGATTTTGTAACTCCAAAATATGTCACATTTGGGCACACACATGTGTCCAATTTTGTGACTCTCAATAATATGTTACAAGGTGTGACAAATCACATTTTGTCACATTATTTAATCTAATATTATATTATATGAAATAATATAACATTCCCCCACTAGATTAAATAATCACTTTTTGTAACACTTATTTAATCAATCAAACATTATATTAAAATATAATATTCCCCCACTTGATTAAATAATCACTCTCTATAGAAACCTTTGCATTGGTGCATAAAGTAAAATGTCTTTCAACTTGAATTTTACCTTAGTGTAATTATCACAAAGTTTGTTGAAATTTTGGTTGCCGAAGCATTGAACCACTTATCCATTGATAACAAACCAGTGATAACACACACACCTTTGCTATGTTCACTTGAGACCTCAATGTCTCGCTTTTGCACCGTTAATGGCCATGTGCACATTCCATTCATAGACTTTTCTTGAGAATGACTCCCAATTCTCATGAGGGGCGACACCACCCCTAGGTCTATATAGGTAGAACTCTTACAGTATTTTGTTACCCTAAAATACTTGTCTTTTCAAGACTGAGTTCTATTAAAAAACCTTTCGGTTTTAACCCTCATTTTGGTAACACACTAGTACTCATATCTCAGATGGGACAAAATTTGAGTACTACTATCTATTCACTTGATTGACTTGTTATTACTTATTGAACCTAATACTAGTTTGGTTACTAGTATTAAGATAGGTTACCATCAACCGTGAATCTCTTTAGGGAGTCTAAGTCCCACCCTTTGAAATGTAGAAATGATTCCATTTGAATCATTTCTTTTCTCATGTATGCATACTTAGACACTCTCATTATTTTATTCAAACTTTGTTGCTAGCCATAGTTTGATTAAAATAGTTACCCTTTTAAAAAAGTGAATTTAACCATAGTCAACACCCCCACTATTGTATAGTTTAATATCCAAGATAAACATTTGAATATTAATTCTAGAAACCTCTTTGTTTCTAAAATTCTTCTTTTGGTTTTAAATTGATTCCTTCTTGAATCAAAATATCACAAACAGTAACTTTAGACACCAAGCATGTCTAGATTTATCCATTCTATACACATATAGCAAATGTGATTTAGAATGTGGAATTCCAAATCACCTATTTGATAGGATGACCAAATTAATCAATTGATTAACAACAAAATAAATTGATTAACTTTGGAGCATCACCCCCACATTTCTCACATAGTGATAATAAAATATCACTTTAAAATAGAAATCTCTTTATTTCTAATAAGTCATTTATCCTCCGAGATAAATCTAGACCTATGATTCTCAAAGTTCATCATGAGTCCTTAAGCTTCAGGATAAACACTCAATAGATCAAGATAAAATACCTCAATGTTTATCTTGATTCATTTACTTGGTAAAGCAAGACACACTTATTTGAAAGTAACTTTCACTTGGTTGCTTTCTTTTATATATTTCACAAAATAAAATGTGAACACAAGTGTAATGTGAGAATTTCTCAAACAAATAATCACATTATGAAATAATAGGTCTATACACTTACCTATTATTTTAACAAGTTCATTTTGAAACTTTGTTAATGTCTCACACAAATGTCTCATCACAAAATAAAGAATCATCATAGAATAATACTTTAATTTTATTGCTAGCTTTCAAGAGTACAAGCTTAATTACAAAATAACAATTTTCCCAATAAGGCACATAAACATGGTAATCATGCTAGGATCTCTTCTTCCTTTTCTATAGCATTTACCTCATTCTCATGTGGGTCCTTTTGGTACCTACACACTCTAGCATAGTGCCCGGGTTTTCCACAAACAAAACAATGACCTCTCACGTCTTTGAATTGTCCATGATCTTTCTTTGGACCTAAAGGGTTCCCACTACCCCTTTTTTTATTGTTATTGCCCTTTGGATGCTTGTGTGAAACTGCATTTGCCTTGGAAGTCTCATCTTTAGGCTCATTCACACCCTTGTCTCTTATTCTCAATTCCTCTTCAATTCTAATGTGTTTTTGGATCTCTTCTAAAGTGTAATCCTCATTCTTATGGAGGATTCTTTTCCTATAACTCCTCCAAGTTGGTGGTAATTTTTCCACTATTGCACCAACTTGGAAGGCCTCGGGAAGCTCAATCTTGAGAACTTTCAACTTGTTCACAATCACTTGTAACTCATGAATTTGAGGTAAAAGAGTTTTCCCATCAATGAAAGAAAATTCAAAATATTAAGAAATTAAGAATTTTCTTGTACCTTCTTCCTCAGCCTTGAACTTACTCTCCAAGGCATCTCAAATCTCCTTCGCAGATTTGGTATTGTTATATAGATCATATAGCCTATCGGACAGGGCATTAAGGATATGACCCCTACAAAGAAGGTTGTCCTCTTCTCTCTTCCTTCTTTTCTCCACCTCCTCGGGAGTGTCTTTGTCGGATGGCTCGGCTAGGGGTGCCAAGGATGACTCAAGGATGTAAGCTATCTTGAGTGTTGTCAAAAGAAATTTCACCTTGTCTTGCCACCTAGTGAAATTGGATCCATCAAACCTATCCAACCTCACTAGGTCTTGGTTCATGATCTTGATGGTCTCCCCTTCCATTGAAACAAAGAGGAATAAGCTTTTGATTGTTAGAGAATATATTTTATTGCTCAATGGAAAAGTGGAAAAACCAAAAATACAACTCTATGCAAAGAATACAATGGACTAGATGATAGATAAATAGGTTTACAACTCAATGACCAACAATACAAGTGAGATACCAATAAATATGTAAATAGAAATAGAAGAAGAGGATTACAAACTCAATACAATAATAATACAAGAAGAACAAATGAATGAAAAATCAATGGAAAACACAAACTCACACTCAACCAAAGTGTAGAGTAGTGGGGATCACCAACTTGAACAAGGTTCAAAACCTTTGTCCAAAAGCTTATTTCCCCTTATTCTCTAAGCACTAAGGGATCTCTCTAGGAAATAGCTCTCTGGAATTATCAAGCCTTTTGGTGTATTTTCTAGCCAAGTGCTTTGTGGATGGAAAATGATGTGTCATACAAGTGAGCATTAGACTCCTATTTATAGAGTTTGAGATACCCTTTGGAATTCAAATTCCACCAACCCCCATGGCTGTTACCAATGTTTAATTGGATGAATATGGAATTAAAATTGAGATTTGGGAGTTATTTGAGTTTTTAGAACCGTTCAACACATTTGGAAAAAATTGAAAATTTGGCCTGAAATGCACTTGTGGCCGCGACCACTGCTCTCTGTCCCCCAGGCCGCGGCCACAGCCCATTTTCAGCACTTGAAAATGTGCTGTTTTTCCAAACGGTTCAAAACCCTCGCAAATGATTTTGTAACTCCCAAAACACATTATTGGGGTTAAAATCATATCTCCAACAGCAATATTTCATAATGGCTTTTTGAAATCAAATCTCAAATGTGTAACATATAATATACACATTATTGGGTAATATTTGGGAGTTACAAATTTGTAACTGATTTTGTAACTCCAAAATATGTCACATTTGGGCACACACATGTGTCCAATTTTGTGACTCTCAATAATATGTTACATGGTGTGACAAATCACATTTTGGCACATTATTTAATCTAATATTATATTATATGAAATAATATAACTGTTATGTGGGTATATCTGCAGCATGCGACTTGAGGCAATCCTAGGGAGCTTGCTAGCGGGAAAGTCACAACAGGACCCAATACTTGGCTCGAGGCGAGTCAACGAGTATTTTGGGTATTGGATGATTGCTTGGGTTATCGGGTTATGGAAATAAATAATTGGAGAAATATTTAAGGTTAGGAAGCCTAGGTCAGAATACTGGGGATTTTTACCATTTTGCCCTCGGGGACGTTTTTGGTACCCCGAGCCTCAGGATTGATTTAGTCAACTAAGGATAGACTAAGTAAAATTAAGAAAACAATAGAAGAAGGCCCAAACCGACCCTTTTTCTTTCTCTCCGCTTATTCCCATTATTTCTAGTATTCTGTCAAAGAAGGTAGTGGAACCAAAGGCAAAGCTTGGTTGGAACTCAAAAAATTGAGCTGGGACTTTGAAGATTAGTTAAGGGTTAGCAAGAGGATCTAATCAAGGATTGAGGTAAGTTTTGAGTTACATCTTTGGCTATTTAATTTTGTAGTTGTGTCTGGATTCTAAGAGTTCGTGGGTTTTGAATTTAAGGTTGAATTAAAGCAGAAGACTTAGGGTATTTGCTTAGAAATTTCCTGGAGGATTGGTTCTTCAGTAAAGGTAAGCTTGCAATGATAGTTTAGTGTTTGAATTCTGTGTTTTCTGGGCTGGTTTTGGTGTGCTTGAGCTTATGGGTTTCAGATTGAAGTATAATTTTAGTGAGCTTTTAAGTTAGGTTTGCTGCTGGGTTTGCTGCTGGAAGCATGTTTGAAAGTTTGTGATAATTGAATTGTGTTATTGGGATGGTTTAGGGTGGATTTGAGTGAGGTTTGAGTGTTAAAAATGGTGGCTTTTCTGGGTTCGAAGGGCTGGACCGCAGCCCTGTTCTTGGTGTGTCGTGGCCCTATGGAGCAAAGAGGAGCCAAGAGGGCTTGGAGGCAGAGGCGGGCTGCGGCGCCTCAGTGGAGCACCGCGGCACGTGTGTGGTTTTCCAGGGAGGTCGAGCCTCTGATTTTGAGGCAGGTGGTGGCATGGGTTCATAGGGCCGTGGCCCTTAAGGGGATTTTTGTCCTTTTGGAGATTTTAAGCGTGGGAACCTAACCTAGAGTGCTCGTGATTAATTCCACTACCATATTTGGTGGAATTCAATGTCCCGAAGGTTAGAACCTTATTCGGAAACCTTTATACAATTATTTATGGAATCCATTATCTTGGTTATGACCAGGTGTAAGCTAAGGCTCGAGAAACAGATCGTGATCAAGGGGCATCTCTTGTAATCAGAGTACTTGGTAATTAAAGTTAAGAAAACTGCACCCGGTTGTGAATTTACAATGGGACTAAGGGTTCCCTATTTTTAATGCATTACGAAGGGTGGTATTATGCCATGTGAATAATAAACAAATGGCCTAAGAGTGCTAGAGTTTACATTGGTGCATAGGGCGCGGCTCAGCCACTGGTAGCTGAGGATAACTTATTATTCACTAAGCTCGGTTTAAGCGAACGGAGTCAGTGGGATAAATAGAGGGTGCGACCTAAGGGTGTGGACCCTGATTATCGTGTGATTTGGTTATCATTGTTGATTGATGAATTTTTCTTGCTAAATAGCTGAATATTAGTTTGTAGATTCTCTGGTTATGTCTATGGATTATGTGATTAATGTGGGATGTTGGTGTATGAACATGGTTAATGAGTTATTCAATTATTATCATTGTTTGTGCTATAATGTTATATTTTCTTACTGGGCCTTGGCTCACGGGTGCTACGTGGTGCAGGTAAAGGCAAGGGTAAGCATGATCAGCCCTGACTTGGAGAACTCTAGAGGTGGAATGTACATGACTAGCTGCTCGGCCACCATGGTTGAGGGTGGGACAGGAACAGGAGAACCATAAATATTTGTTTTGCCCTTAGAGTGGCTAGTGGTTGTTTGTACTCTAGAAATTTTGTAAACCGACTTTCAAATGTTATTTCTTTTGGGATCCCATGTACTCAACGTTTAATTTTATTAAATGTATCTTTTATGACCAAAACCTTTTAACCCTAGTTCATTAATGGTTTTAGTGACACGTTTTCAACTAAATGAATTTATTAGTAAGTCCTGCACGGTTATAAATACAAAATGTAACGGTTTTGGCTATCCAGGGCATTACAATATACATCATTTTCATTTTAGAGAATAAAATACCCCCTGATACTTCAAATCAAGCGAGTCTCAAGAGTCCTTTTTCTGCGCTTGCTTCTTCTAGAAAAAATTGGACAAGTTATATCATACATATATATTATATATTTGGTAACATATTTTTTTATATGTGAGGCAATTAAAAAAATCATTTATTTTGGATTTGTATCTTTAATTCCTTAATAAATGTTATATTTCTGTGCAACTATATATCTTTTTGGTATTTTTTTTCTAGAAATAGAATAAAGATAAATATTTCTTTTTTCAAATGGTAATAATTGAATTAATTTTAATTTGATTAATATTTTTAAGATTTATTGAATTAAAATTGATTGTGAGTAATTAATTGATTGATTTCATGAAATTGATTGATTAATTTATTTTGGTAATAAATTTGCATATGCATAAATTAGTAACATGCCATATAGATTGTATGTTAGGCTCATCCAATTAATTAACATGTCATGCATCATCATAATTGTCATTTTTGCAAATTTGTGCTTAGATGATAAGCTTATAGTGATGGCCCATTATTTTAGATAATGGGAGAAAGATCAAATAAAACGAGTCATAATCTTGATAGGTTTTATTTGGGCCCAATTGAATATGTAAAGTTTAAATTTCTCTCATGTGGGTGGTTCCACTTGTGAAGACCCATTTGCTTTGCATTACTAGATTGGACCTAATCAATTGAATAATGATCAATAAAATGAAGGTTTAAATTCCTGTCTTTTGTGTTATGTATGGAAGTTAGGAGGCCTTGTAGTGGAAACGACATACTGGACCCATCCCTCCTCCATGCAAGCTCAAATTGTTAAGGCCCATTTACCTACATTGGACTTGATTGTATTAGGTTAATTCTAGTTGAGCCTAAACTAAATGATTAGTAACACAGTAATTCTAAATATTTAAAGTGGATTTAAATGGGTATTTTATAATTAAAAGAAATTTATACTAAGGTTTATTAATTATTTTAAATAATATAAAAAACCTAGTTTTATAAAATTCACAAGGAAAATACTAAATTAAAATAATGAGCTTTAATTTGTGAAATTCGGTCTCCACTGTTAATTTAACAATGTTAGAGTTTAGTGGGGCCTTATGACACTTTGATTACATCTCCCTACGGATGGTGTTCACTGGACTTTTAACAAGGTTAAATTTCTTAGGATAAATAGTTATAGATCAAACCCTTATAGACTCATCCTTACGATGACTTTGAGAAATAAGTTTATAATAATCGAAACAGTGGGTCTAGCTCATAAAGTTTGAAATAATTGGATTTTGTGACTTTGATCGAATAGGAAGGTTATTAATTATAGTTTGACTATTATTAATTGAGAAGTTTTCTCTATTTAACTAAGTGAATTTGTGATTCTCGCCTACCGGGACACATGTATTCATGGCTAGTTAAAACACCTTAAGAAATAGTGGATATGTGTTTTTTAGTATTTTACATATCTATGCATATTTTATATGTTTGAGTTATTTTTGAATATTTATGTGATTAAATGTTTGTTAAATAACACATTGATTTCTACTTATTGATAATTGTTGCTCTATGTCGAATCCCATTATCTCCCTTCTCTCCAAGGAACTTCTCATTGGAGAGAATTTTCTCGAATGGAAGTGAAACATCAACATTGTGTTGATCGACGACAACTCCTAGTTTGTTATGACTGAAGTTTGTCCTGACGACCCTGGAGATTCATCTTCAAAAGAATCAAGGGAGAAGTATGAGCATTAGCTCACTGCCAAAAACAAAGCCATGGCGTACATGCTAGCTAGCATGGCGGACACGCTAAGGATGAAGCTGGAGGATGTCGAAACTTCCTATGAAATCATGGAGCAGCTTCAAGAAATGTTCGGACACAAATCTGGACAAGCTTGTTTTGAGGCAACGAAGAAGTATGCTAATGCCAGGATGGCGCTTGGAATGCATTTTCGTGATCACTTCATCAAGACGACAAAGTACTTTCAAGAGGCAGAATATCACAGAGCCATCATAGACGAGGAAACTCAAGTGGGGCTTATTCTGAATAGTCTTCCTCCTAGTTTTCTTCCATTCACCACCAACTACTTACTAAACAAACTAAAGTACAGAATGATTGAACTCATGAATGAGCTTCAAATGTTTGAAGGTATCAATGGTGGACCAAGTAAGAGACATGACAAGAAGCCTTATACTGTTACTGAGGTCGTTCCTGGAGAAGCTAACTTAGCTTTATCCTCGAATAGCAACAAGAGGAATAAGAGAAAGAACAAGAAAGTCTGCAAAACCAGCTGGAGGTGCTACAAAACCTGCTAGGGCAAAACCTGCTGCTAAAACAACCAAAGGAGCATGTTTCCATTGGAAGGAGACTGGGCATTGGAAAAAGGATTGCCCAACTCTCAAGGCTAGAGGTATCCAAGCTACTTAGCAACTGGACACCAATAAAGGAAGGCGAGCTAAAGCTTAGAGTTGGAAATGGAGCATTCGTGAACGTTGAAGCAAGAGGACAAGCTCGTCTAAATTTTGGAAATAAGTATTTAGTTTAAAATAATGTTTATTTTATTCCAAACTTTAGTCAGAATTTAATTTCAATTTCTTTATTACATCAACAACATTTTGCTATAACTTTCACAAGTTTTAATAAACCAATTTCATTGATTTGATGAGGAATGTGTGTGGGATGTGTGGAAAACGGGCTATACCGTTTACGACCTATTGAACCCTCCACTTTTAATAACAAGTTATTTAAGGTAGCTAGATTTAGGACCGCCAAATAACGAAAAATCGATAGCGATAACATGGCGTATCTTTGGCATCTCCGACTTGGTCATATTAACTATGATAGGATCAAAACTAACAAAGGTTGGGCCTTTGAGGGAACTCACAATGAGTAACCTATATGTAACGACCCCAAATTCAGTATTAAGGCTTAAGGGCCTTGAGTAGTGTGCCTGGAGGGCATAATGGGATTTTGTGTGTGACTTTAATGAGCTTAATGCATGATTACGATTTATTGCACGTATATGACTATTTGATTATTTGAGATGCATGACTATGTGAATTAGTATGCATGTAGACCTGATTGTCTTAGAATGAGCATGATTGTAATCTGGCCATGTTATGGCATAACTGTGATAATTGTACCATGTGAATCGTGCCATGTGAGTGTGGTGTTTTTATCAGGATGCACGCATCGAGACGGTCCTAGTGAGCCAATTAGTCTAAAAGTCACAACGGGATGTTGTACCCGGCTCGGGAGGAGCCTAGGGGTACTTCGGGAATCTTATAAGTTGAGTTGGGAATGAGTGGTTAGTTATTGGTAATTGAGTAACCTGGGTAACCGTTTGTAACTGCTGTGGGTAACAAGTTTTAAGATAGAAAGTGATAGAATTGAAATGGAAGTGTAAAGACTTAAGTGCCCTTGAAGGTTTAGCTAAGAAGGATTATTAAGAAGGGGTAAATTGGTCTTTTGGCAAGGTAAATAGGCAAGTTTCAGCTGGGTATATGGGGTATACGGTTTGGGCATTGGATCATTTAGTGTTTTGATAAAATTAGAAGAGAAGGAAAATAAGAGGAGAGAAAGGCTAGGGCAAGCAAAAAGAAAAGAAGAAGAAGAGAAGGAGAAGTGGGAGCCTAGGAGGAAATCAAGGAAGCTTTGTGTGGATTCTCCATTTGAGGTAAGGGTTTTATACATATTTAAGTTTGGGTTTTGTTTTGATTTGAGGAATTTAAATGCCTAAGCTAAGCATTGTTGAGTTTTGGGTTAGTTGCTGAAATTTAAGATCAAAGGTGTGGATCTTGGGTGTGTTGATGTTTTGATCTTGTTTCTAGTGTCTATAGGTTGTTAGATTGTTCATACGAGGTTTGGGATTGAGTTTTGGGGTTGAGATATGTGTTTGGGTTGGTTTGGAGGTATTTTGGATGAAGGAATTGAAGGTGAAAAACCCAGAAATTCTGGGTTCGCGATGGGGTGCCGCGGCCCTGTTCTTGGGCACCGCGGCGCGAGGCTGTGTCCAGGCAAGGGTGGTTCTCTGACTCGCTGGGCGCCGCGGCGCTAGGCCATTTTCAGGACACCAAAATTTCCATTTTTGAGCATTTGCTCCAGGGGTTCGGGGGATGTTTCCAATGACTTATTTTAGGATTTTGGGAGTCCCGAGAGTGCGGGATTGGTCCCGGGAAGTGGTTTTGGGTTTGGTTAGTATTAAAAGTGGTTTATGTGTGTTGTGACTAGGATTTTGGAAGGGCTCGTGCTAGAGGACCGTGCTCGTGACCGTGGTGCATCGGAGAGCACGGAATACAGGTAAGAAAACCGTGACACCCGAGAATAGGGCATGGCCCGAGATTGTATTATGTGAAAATGTTTAATCTTAAATGAATCATGATGTGTGTGAATGATTATTTCGAATGTGCTATATGTGTGATTATAATGTAATGAACGGCATGGGCCGAGAGCGGCATAGGCCGGGTACAGCCGTGGGGCCGGAAGTAACACTCAAGCACATGGGATGCTTATAGTCAGGGTGGGACCCAAGGGATACATGAGTTATCCTCGCGGTGAGAACCGAAACCCCAGGCTTTGGTAAGGCCTCTGGGGCGGCATGGCCGTACTTGGTTAATATGATGGTTTTTCCTATTTATCAGTGAATCATGCCAGCTATATTATTTGCATATGTTATGTGTTATTTGGGTTTTCTTGCTGGGCTTCGGCTCACGGGTGCTCCGTGTGGCAGGTAAAAGCAAGGAGTCAGTCAACCGGCCATGAGTATGGAGAGCGTGGGGGCAGCGCGTACATGTTCGGCCTGCCCGACTGCTTTGGTTGGGGGCATTTTGTATATGGCTGTATTTAACCATTCTTTTGATAGATGATAAAGTGTAAAGCTATTTTTGAGTTGTAAATATTTTGTAAACCTTATTTTGGGATCCCAGATGTTTTATAATTAACGTTTTTAATGAAACTAAACATTTTTTCTAAGAGTACAGCCTTAAACTCTGGTTTATTCACACTTTCGGTTTTAGAAACCACTTAGAGTCAATTAAATGCACAAATTCATTTTAAACTCACTTAGTAACGGCTCTAAGGTAGTAGGGCATTACACTATATATGTCTGCGATTCTTGTCTTGAGGGTAAAATGATCAAGCATCCATTCTCTGGAAAAGGAGAAAGGGCCATATAATAACTAGGGTTGGTTCATTCAAATGTCTATGGACAGCTGAATGTTCAAGCGATGGGTGGTTATGAGTATTTCGTAACTTTCATTGTCGATTACTTGAGATACTCATGTCTTTACATAATGCATAAGAAATCTGAAACATTTGAGAAGTTTAAAGATTTACTTGCAATGGCTCAAAACCAATTAGGTAAAATGTTAAAGATTTTGCGATCTAATAGGGGTGGAGAATACATGGATATGCAGTTTCAAGATCATTTAGCTGAACTTGGGATATTATATCAACATACTGCCTTAGGTACTCCACAACAAAATGTTGTTGTGGAGCGTTGGAATCGCACGTTAATTGAAATGGTTTTGTCCATGATTAGTTGTTTTAAATGTCGTGCCATCTCCTAAATACCCTTAGACCTATGGAATGGTCGTGAACCTAGTTTGCATCATTATAGAATCTGGGGGTGTCCCGCCCACGTCCTGAGGAAAAATGAAGGAAAGCTAGAACTACAAACTGATGTTTGCTTGTTTGTTAGCTATCCTAAAGGTACTCGGGGTGGTCTGTTTGATAGTCCACAAGATAAGAAAGTGTTTCTTTCTACAAACACTACCTTTATAGAAGAGGACTACATGTCTAATTTCAAACCTCGTAGCAAAGTAGTCTTGGAAGAATTGCAATCTAACTTAGTTATTCCTACTACTCTAATTCAATGCAAGTTGATGAAAACGACAATATTCCTATTGGTCTTCCTCAAGTGACACAATTCGAGATTAGTGAGGAAGAACAAGAAACGACAGTTCTAGTTCAGAGAGTTACAATGCCTCATCTTAGTGGGAGGGTTTCTTGTACCCCGATCCGCTATCGTATGGATGGTAAAACCAATATGGTCGTTGGCGACACACGTGACTTTGATCCATTGTTTTTCAAACAGGAAATGGGTAGTGTTGATAAGGATCTTTGGCTTGAATCCATGAAACAAGAAATGGAGTACATGCACTCTAACTCCGTCTGGGATCTTGTAGAAACACCTAGTGACTTTAGGGTGATTGGGTGCAATTGGATCTATAAGAAGAAGAGAAGATTTGGTGGAAAGGTCGAGACTTACAAGGCTCGACTCGTGGCAAAGGGTTATACCCAAAGAGAAGGATTTGACTATGAGGAAATTTTTTCTCTAGTTGCCATGCTAAAATCTATTCGCATACTCTTATCCATAGCCGCAGCTCTTGATTATGAGATTTGGCAAATGGACGTCAAGACAGCATTCCTTAATGGGAACCTAGTTGAAACCATTTATATGGATCAACCATAACGGTTTAAAGTAACTAGACAAGAAAAGAAAGTGTGCAAGTTGAATAGGTCTATTTATGGACTTAAGCAAGCTTCATGTTCCTGAAATCTAAGTTTTAATGAAATCATTAAAACCTATGGTTTTGATCAGAATGTTGATGAGTCCATCGTTTACCAACTCAAGGAAAACAACATTGTGGTATTCTTGATTCTCTATGTGGATGATGTCTTGCTCATTGGAAACAATGTCAATAAACTATCAGACGTAATGAACTGCCTGGGAACTCAATTCCTGATGAAGGACTTGGGTGAAGCAAGTTATGTTCCTGGTATCCATATTTTGAGGGATAGAAAGAACAAAACTTTGGCTCTATCTGATGCAGCTTACATAGATAAGGTGCTTGAGTGTTTCTCTATGAAAGATTCAAGGAAAGGACATTTACCGTCCTGACATGGAATCCATCTTTCTAAAAAACAGTCTCCACAAACTCTTGAAGCAGAAGATGATATGAGAAGGATTCCTTATGCATCTGCAGTTGGAAGTCTAATGTATGCTATGTTGTGCACTAGACTGGACAGCTACCATGCAGTTAGAGTTGTGAGCAGATACCAGTCAAACCGAGGAAGGGAACATTGGTTAGTGGTCAAGCACATACTGAAATATCTTTGACGAACTAGGGATTATATGCTAGTCTACTCGGGTGGAGTTCAGAACCCATTAGGCTACACCGATTCTGATTTTCAGATCGATGTTGATGACAAGAGGTCAACTTTTGGAATGGTGTTTACTCTTGGGGGTGGAGTTGTGATATGGAGAAGCGTTAAGCAATCCGTGATATAAGATTCTTCCATTGAGGCTGAGTACATAGCAGCTTCTGAGGCAGCTAAGGAAATAGTGCAACGAACCAAAATTGCTAATAAGGCTTAAACGCCTTGATTAACGTGTCGGGAGGGAATAATTGGTATATGTGTGATTTAATGGTTTAATTCATGATTATGTGGCATGCATGATTAATATGATTATATGATTTTCTGACATGCATGTTTGTGAATATTAGATATGCATGTGGGCCTTGGTAGCTTATAAGGGCATATTTTAGTTTTGGCCCGTCGAGGGCATAAGTGTGATTATATATGATAAATTATTGAGACCACATTATTATGTGGATATATTGGAAGCATATGGAACAAGACGGTCCTAGTGAGCGAATTGGCAAAATAGTCACAGCGAGGTTCAATACCCGACACAGTAGGGGTCTAGGGGTATTTCTGGGAATTTAGAGAATAATTTGAAAATTATTGGATGTTGAATAAATAATTGGTGATTAGTTGGATGACGGGATTAATTGGAAAATATTAGGAACACTCGAGGAATTAGCGGGAACTGGGAGCAAAATGACTAAATTACCCTTTTAGTACCCTTAAAGGATTAGTATGATTAGGAGGGGCATAGTGGTCTTTTGCTTAGAAGCTAAGGGATATACTTAGAATTTACTTAGGATTAAGGCAGGAAATGTAGAAACAACTCAGGCTCTCTCTACTTCACTCTCACGATTTCTCTCATCTCACTCATTTGGTGTGCTTTGAAGCTAAGGAAGAAGAAGAGGGCAGAAAACTTAGGCCTTGAGCTGGTGTTTATTGGAGGAGAATTTAGGGGAAAGACTGAGCTGAGGCTTGGAAGTCAGAGGTCCATCTTAGGAGCTTGAGGATTTAAGCTCAAGATCAGTAGATTGAAAGCTGGTGGGAGATTCAAACATAATTGAGGTAAGGTTCTGAATCTTCATCTTTGAATTTATAGTTGGGATATAGATAGAATTAAAGGGGCTTGATTAGTTCTGAATTTGGTGATAATGGCCGATGAATTGGGATAGCGATTTTGGTATAATTGCTAAGGTTTTGGTGTCTAAAATGTGTGGTTTAATCTTGAATTTGTAGCTAGCTTGATTATTGAATTGGGGAGGTTTGTTTAGGTAAAATTCTGGGTTAATGTCTTGAGGTTCTTGGCTAGGAGAAGCATGAGGAGAAAAACCCATCCCTGGGGCGCCATGGGGCGTGTGACCTGTTTGGCCTGGGTTGCCCTCTGACTTGGGGCGCGCTGCAACTCACTAGGCCAAGTCGCAACCCACCTCCCTCTATGGCTTGGGTACTTGCTCTCTGACTTGGGGGCAAGTCGCAACCCACTAAACCAAGTCGCGACCCGCCTGGGGATTTTAGCCTTAGAATCATTTCTAGAATTGTTAAGGCTTGGGGATTCAAACCTAGGCGCTCAGGATAATTTCTACTACCCAGTTTAGTAGAAATTGAGGTCCCGGAGGCTAGTTTCTATCTTCTAAGTATTTATTTGGATTGGAAGTTA
Organism: Humulus lupulus; assembly: GCF_963169125.1. Taxonomy (NCBI): domain Eukaryota; kingdom Viridiplantae; phylum Streptophyta; class Magnoliopsida; order Rosales; family Cannabaceae; genus Humulus; species Humulus lupulus. Next base: position 158,842,733 of record NC_084802.1, on the reverse strand, counting down.
ACAATTACCCATTGGACACTGTGACTAGGTTTATCGCGATGGCTCGGGGCTGAGGATCATGCTCGGAACCATTTCATTTTCTCTGTTCGAAATTAAAGGTAAGAAAATTGCACCATTGTGTGGCTGTGTGGGGACTGAGATTCCTTGTATTTGAAAACACATGTTTTATGACTATGGCAATGCCATGTGAGCATGAAATAAACGGCCTAAGAAAGTCGAGGATGATAATTTGCGCATAGGACGAGTCCAGTGTTTATCAGCCGGACTCGGGGCTGATAATAAGCGAGCCGGAGTCGGTGGGTTAAACAGAGGTGCGGCCTCAAGGCATCGACCCTGAGTTTTGTGTATTGATTGAGATAAAATGTTGATATAAATTGTTATTGTTGTTAGCTTGATGCTATGTCTCGTTGAATATCTAATTACCCTTATTGTGCATTATTTGATTATCATTAATGATTAAGTTATGTTGTTATGGTTTTCTTGTTGGGCCTTGGCTCACGTGTGCTACGTGGTACAGGTAAAGGCAAAGGTAAGATGGACCAACCATGAGTTGGAGAGCTCTGGGGCCGAGGTGTACATTGTCAGCTACTCGTCTGCCACGGCCGAGGGATTATACAAGGACAGAATACCTAAAACATGTATTTTTCCATTAGAATGGCCTTTGATTGTATATAACTTTTGAAAGTTTGCAAATTTTTTCTTTAAACCCTGGTTTGGGATCCCATGTGCTAAGCATTTATTTTAATGAAAATTGTTCGTTTATGACCAAAATCTTTTAACCCTAACTTGATTAGGACTTTAGGATCTCATCTTTATTCAAATGACTTGATTAGTAAGTCTTGCACTATTTTAAACACACAGTGTAATAGTCTTGGTTATCCAATGCGTTACAAATAGTCTGGCTGACGAAGTTCTATACAGATCTTGGTGTTATTCCAGAAATGGATAAACCTCTCATTTTGTATTGTGACAACAATGGGGCGATAGCCAATTCTCAAGAACCTCAAAGCCATAAAAGAGCAAAGCATATAGAGAGGAAGTACCACATCATCAAAGAATATGTAGCAAAGGGAGAAGTGAAGGTCATGAAGATTGCATATGAGGACAATCTTGTAGATCCCTTCACAAAGACATTGGGAGAGACAACTTTTCTAAAGCATATAGAGGGAATGGGTTTGAGAGAAATGTCGCATTTTTTTTAAAGTGCACGTGGGAGTTTTTTGGGTTTTATGCCCTAATAAAACCTCATTTCTTATGAAATTCATTCATTATCAATAAAGTAGTAGAAATCATTTTATTCAATCAAATTGCGTTGTTTGCATGTTTTATTACATGATTAATTATTATTAATACAAACATTTATAAAATCCCGAACATATGTATAGTTACAATAATAGTGACTCGGTCATAGTGGATTATAATTGTAATTATATGTTCAATAGCATTTTGTCCTAAGAATAATCAATATCCAGGACGTTGACCAAGTAGATAAGATCGGATGTATTTTGTTAAATTGGACTAGACCGATATTGATTATTGACAAGATAAGTATCCTTATTATCTAATCTAATCATATCACAACGTTGACCATATGTCAATTCAATCTTAATTCTGAGTGATCACTATTCTACTAATTGAATTATTCAAGTCTTTGGATTTGTTCGTTACCAGCTTACCCTACGGACAAGCTCATACTTACATATTGGAGATTTGGAAGTATAATTTAGCGGGGGTATTTATCATAGACATGAAATCTATAGCTTCTGTTTAAGAAGTGAAACAATGATTTCCTTATAGCTTGATTCAAGTGTTAAATGGTAGAGTGCTTATTTCTATAATTAAATTTACAGAAATATCATTTACAAGGCACTTAGTGGGAGTTAATGATAAAATACCATTGAGGGGTAAAATTGTAATTTGCGCCCGTCTCATTAGTAGATCATCTATAGAGCATTGAAGGATGGTTATTGTTATAACAATGGATAACATATTTACATTTGGTATAAAGCGTTCTATGAATTCAAGAGTGTCATTCTGAGTCTATAGTGGAATCACGATGAATTAATAAGGTAGTGAGATTATTTGTTATAAATAAACTCACGGTAGCTTATTGGAGCTTGAGCTCATGGATCCATGGTCTCCATGTCATCTCTTATAAAAATGAGCCTAGTAGTCTTTAATAATTAATTATTAAAATATCATATTGACTAGGTCAATGAAAATAAATAATGTTAAATTATTTATTGATTTTTTGTGAGAAAAGATAGAGGAAAATTTGAGGTTTCTATTGCAAAGTCTCAAAAAGAGAGTATTATAGCCAATTGGGACAATTATGTTAATATTGATAAATTTGTATTAATATTAATAAAATGAATTAAATAAGGGTCAAAATTATAATTGGTTAATTTTGACAAGTATTTAATTATTAACTAAAATAAAATGGGTAACTAAAACTTATTTTATGTCCTAGCTAATTGCTTATATATACCAGTGTTATAGAATGCATTAGGTCAGATGAATTTTTCAAGGTAAACATTCACTACTAATATTATGTACCTAGCCACCCACTCTCTCCTAGTTTTCTCTCTAGGAATTCTCTTCTCATGTGTTGAGACTTACCCACACAAACACTAAGTTGTTTTAGTAAAAGACTTGGAAGACTATGATCTTATTTTAGAGCGGTTTGGATTCCTTGCAATACCTAGCATTCAATAAGGACAAAAGGTTAGGAATCCAAAGGGTGTAGTCATTATTCTGCTATGCATCTCGTAAGTACTCTAATGGTTTTATTATTGTATTTATGTATCTCTGTAAAATTCACATGCTTGTATGATTTTATGCTTTTTACTACATATATTATTTTGAATATATGTTTATAGGGAGCATGTGTAGCATCCTAAATTTTCTAATAAGGCTTAGGGCCTTGATTAGCGTGCTGGGAGGGCAATAAATTATTTAGTTATGCTAATATGTGGATTTAATGACTTTGTGATTAGAAATGCATGTTTAGGTGAATTAAATATGCATGTGGGCCCCATCTGGTTATTAAGATCGTATTCAAAATTTTAACCCGTTTGAGGGCCTAACTATGATATTTGTGTTTATTGTGATTGATACCATGAGTGAGTGGTGATATATTTATAATATGCGATCCGAGAAGGTCCTAGGGAGTGGTTTAGCAAAATTATCACAACAGGGTCGAATACCCGGAGCTTAGGGCTATTTTGGGAACACAATTTGTGTTCAGGATTTAACGGGTAATGAGTGGTAATTTAGCAATTAATTAGACATGTCAGGATTAAACGAGGATTTATAAGAATACTCAAGGAATTAGCGGGATGTGGCATAAGACGAAATTTTCCTTCGTGGCGCTTTAAGGGGTATTTTGGACTTTTAGCTAGGGATGGATTTAAACACTTAGGCAGCTGATGGCTTAAGAAAGTATTAGAATTAAGTAAGAAGACAAAAACAAAACCATAGCTCCAAGTCTCTCTCTCTCCCTTTTGGTGTTTGAAGGCTTGGATCATTTAGAGGATTTTAGGCATAGTTCTTTGAAGAATAGGAAGCTTGCTGTTGTTGGGATTAGCTCAAGGGTGAAGATATCAACAAGGTAAGGAATTTCAGCCATTGAATCTGTAATGCCCTGGATAGCCAAGATTGTTACACTATGTATTTGAAATAGTGCAAGACTTTCTAATCAAGTCGTTTGAATAAAAATGTGATCCTAAAGACAACTATCATGTTAGGGTTAAGAGATATTGGTCGTATACATTTAATTTTCAATAAAATAGATATTTGGTACATAGGATCCCAAAAAACAAAACAGGATTTAAGAAACAACTTACAATTCTCAAAAGTTATGTACAACAAGTGGCCACTCTAATGGAAAAATACAAATTTTAGGCTCTGTCCTTGTACTTTTCCTCAACCATGACGGACGAGCAGCTTACAATGTACACCTCGGCCCCAGAGCTCTCCAACTCATGGTTGGTCCAGCTTATCCTTGCCTTTACCTACACCACGTAGCACCCGTAAGCCAAAGCCCAGCAAGAAAACAATAACAACAAATACATAATCAGTGGTATCATCAAATCATTCATAGGACAATCATCCATAAGTTCGGCAAATCATAAGCATCAAACTATTATTAGTAAACATGTACATTCAGAAATATATCTCAACTAGAATGCAAATGCTCAAGGTCGGCACCCTTAGGCCGAGCCCTCTATTTACCCAACTGACCCTAGCTAGTTTTGGCCGAGTCAATTGTTTATTTAGCTGACCCTGGCTCATAATGGCCAACCCACGTCCTGTGCACAAGTCATCATCCCTGGCTATCATAGGCCATTCATTTCATGTATCCCATAACAATATCACAGTTACACAACACATATATCCAGATACAGGGAATCTCAGTCCCAACACAGCCACGCAAGGGTGCAGTTTTCTTACCTTGAATTCCCGAGCAGAGGATTAAGAATAGTCCAGAGCACGATCTTCAGTCCCGAGTCTTAACGATAAACCTAGTCACGGTGAACAATGGGTAAACATCAATTTTTAATTCAAATAAATACCCAGGAAACAATAGCTAGCCTCTGGGACCTCGATTTCTACTAAACCGGGTAGTAGAAATCGTTCTGAGCTCTTAGATTTGAACCCCTGAGCCCTACTAATCCTAGAAACCAACCTAAGGCAAAAGCCCCTAGGCGAGCCGCGACCTAGCCCTAAGGGTCACGGCACGCCCCCAAGTCAGAGACAATCTTCAAGTATCAAGGGGAGGCGGGTCGTGACTTGCCCCCCTAGGGTCACAACGCGCCTTCAAGACAGAGAGCACAACCAGGCGTTCTGGGTATGCGGGTCGTGGTGCCCAAGAGCTGGGTCGTGGCTTGCCCCTACGAACCCAGAATCTCTGGGTTTGGTCTGCATCCTTCCCAGCCGAAACCTTTAAGATACATGTCAAACAAGATTCCAAACCAAAGCCAAACTCAGCTACGACTTTAGGACATTTAACCACATATTTTAAATACAAAAACCCTAACAATTACACTTGAGACACCATCCCAATTTAGTAGAAATTCATCACTCAATATCCAGCTTAATTCTACCCCAACAACTAGAATTTCTTAACATAATTAGTGATAGGAATTTACCTCAATTATGATTGAATCCTCACAAGCTTCCAGCCTTCTACCCTTGAGCTTAAACCCCCAAGTTTCCTGCTGAATCCCCCTGGTTTCAAAGCTTCAGTTCATCCAAATTTCATCATGATTGAGAGATAGATATGGGGAATAGTATAAAAGGAAAGGGAGAGAGAGTGTGAGGCTTCCTTGGTGTCTATTGGGTTCATACTTCTTCTAGGACCTTAGCTGATATCATCCATAACAAATACAATGACTAAAATGCTCGCCCTTGTATTACTTAGCCCTTTAATTGCTCTAAGGGTAAAATAGTCATTTGCCCCCAGCTCCCGCTAATTCCTCAAGTGTTCCTAATATTTATCCACTAAATCCCATCGTCCAATTAATTACCAAATACCTATTCAATATCCAATGAATCACAAATTATTCTCTAAATTCCCAATAATACTCCTAGGTTCGCCCTTCTCCCCCCCCCCCCCCCCCCGAGCCAGGTATTAATCACCGCTGTGACTATTTCGCTAATCCACTCACCAGGACCGTCTCGAGCCATATGCTGCAAATATGTCCACATAATAATGCGGTCTCAACCATTTATCACATATAATCACATTTATGCCCTCAACGAGCCAAAATTGCAAATATGCCCTTATAAGATATAAAGGGCCCACATGCATATCTAATACTCGTAAACATGCATAACACATATTCATATTAATCCCATGGCACATAGTCACACATTTAACCATTTAAACATACATATAAACCAATTATGCCCTCCTAGCACGCTAATCAAGGCCCTAAGCCCTATTAGCAATGTTGGGTCATTACAACTATCCCCTCCTACTGAGAATTTTGTCCTCAAAATTTACCTGAATAACTCGTGATAATGATCCCGCATTGATGACTCAAGCTCTCAAGGCGCTTCCTCGAACTTGCTATTCCTCCCCAACACTTTGACTAGAGAAATTGTCTTGTTCCGTAGAACCTTGTCTTTCCTGTCTATGACCTGAACCGATCGCTCCTCATATGAAAAATCTGTCTGCAACTCAAGGTCCTCATACTTCAACACATGAGTTGTATCTGAGACGTACTTCCCAAGCATAGAAATGTGGAATACATCGTGAACCCCTAATAATGATGGTGGCAGTGCCAACCTCCACCAGCCCGATCCTCTCCAGGATCTCGAAAGATCCTATGAATCTAGGGCTCAGCTTGCCCTTTTTCCCAAACCTCCTCAACCCTCGCAGTGGCGAGGCTCATAAAAACACGTGGTCCCCCACCTGGAATTCTACATCCCTACGCTTAGGATCGGCGTAGCTTTTCTATCTACTCTGCAAAGCGAGCATTCAAGCTCGAATCTTCTCAATAGCCTCACTAGTCTTCTGAACCATCTCAAGTCCCAAATACTTCCTCTCACCCATCTCATCCCAATGAGTGGGAAATCTACACCTTCTTCCATATAACATCTCGTATGGGGCTACTTCAATCGTTGATTGATAATTGTTGTTGTATGAAAACTCAATCAAGGAGAGATACTTACTCCAAGACCCCTCAAAGTCTATCACACACGCCCTGAGCATGTCTTCCAATATCTGAATCATCCTCTTAGATTGTCCATCAGTCTGAGGATGAAAGGTGAACTTCAGCTGAGTCCCCATAGCCTTCTGTAAACCACCCCAAAACTTGGAGGTGAATATGGGATCCTGATCTGATACTATAGACTTGGGAGCCCCATGGAGACGTACAATCTCCCTTACTTACAGTTCTGCGTACTAATCCACAATATAGGTCGTCTTCACTGGTAAAAAATGAGCTGACTTGGTGTATTTGTCTACTATCACCCACACCGAGTCATGTAGCCCCACTGTCCTAGGTAAACCTCCCACAAAATCCATAGTAATGTCTTCCCATTTCCACTCGGGAATACCCAAAGGCTGTAGCAACTTCGTTGGCTGCTAATGCTCAGCCTTCACCTGGTAACAGGTTAAACACTTGAACACTTACTCCACTACATCTTTCTTCATCCCAAGCCACCAATGTAATGTCTGTAGATCCTGATACATCTTCATTGTGCCTGGATGGAGTGAGTATGGTGTAGTATGGGATTCATCTAATATCTCTCGTCTAATACCCATATCTGTCGGGACACAAATCTGACCCTTATATCGTAGTAACCCTGTCTATAAAATAGAATAATCCTTAGCTATCCCAGCTAGGGCATTCACTCCATCCTCCTACAACTATACATCATCCATCTGACCCTCTCTTATCCTCACCAACCGGCCCATAACTAGCTCTATCCTCGCTCTAGTCATCTCCTCTGCCAACTCTTTCGATATCTGTGCAAAGCTAAACAACACTCCCAGGCCTCTCCGACTCAGCGCATCTGCCACCACATTGTCTTTCCCTGGGTGGTAAAGGATATCACAATCATTGTCCTTTACCAACTCTAGCCAATGCCTCAGCTCAGTACTTCAAACTCTTATGATCGCTGTATATCTCACTCTTCTCCCCATACAAGTAATGTCTCTAAACTTTCAGCACAAATTCCACTGCTACCAACTCTAGATCATGAGTAGGATATCGCAGCTCGTACTCCTTCAACTGTCGTGATGCATAAGAAATAAGCTTCTCATTATGCATCAACACACATTACAATCCCAACCTTGATGCTTTACAGTATACCACAAACCTCCTTCCCTCCGAACGAAGACTCAACACCGGAGCAGTAATCAATCGTGGCTTCAATTCCTGGAAGCTATTCCCACACTTATTTGACCAGGTGAACTTCAAATTCTTCAATGTCAATTCTGTCATTTTTGCAACAATCTTCGAGAACCCTTCCACGAACCGCCTGTAACATCCTGCTAATCCAAGGAAGCTCCTAACCTCTGAGGCTTCCTTGGCCTCGACCAATCTATCACTGCCTCTACCTTAGCTGGATCCACCTTAGTCCCATTTTCACCAATATTGTGTCCAAGGAATGTCACTTCTGGTCACCAGATGTAACGCCCCGGTTACTTCATGACCATTACTATGGACTTTGAACAGTGCTTCACTCGCTAAACGAGCCATTTGGTTATAAACGTGCATCTAGGTGTCATTAATAGGCCATGGTGAAAAATCTCGGTCTAAAGGAATGGATATATTTTATTTAAAACATTAAACTGTACATGGTCCCACAAAAGTGTTTACAAAGTTATTTACAATCCAAAATGATCATTATAGTGTAAAAATTACAACTCGCCGACCTAAGCGGAAAAAATAGGGTTAAACCCTAGTTCCTCTGAGAAACACCTTGGTCGTGGTGGTCAAGCGGCCGCATATGTACACATCGCCACCTAAGCTCTCCACTCATGGCTAGGTGAACTTTTCTTTCCCTTTACCTGCACTGCATAGCACTCGTAAGACAAGGCTAAGCAAGAAAACTTATTACTGCATGTATGTGATATTAATAGTTGATCAAGTAATCATTCTGGAGCTTGTAGCCCTAATCAGATAGGAGACTAATGAGTCACTCCCTGGGTAGGTGACTAATGAGTCACTCTCCGTATAGGTGACTAATGAGTCACACTCTGTATAGGAGACTAATGAGTCACACTCTGGGGCTCTACACCCTAAGCCACGTGACATTTCAGTCATCTGAGCCTTTTGGCCCTGGCTCTAAGTAACTAGCCCTTAGACTAGACAAACGCTTTAGTTTTATTCAACCTTTAGGTCGGTCAAGCATTTAATGGTCATGTTGAATAGATCTAATCATTTCGTCCTGTGTTAAACACATTAACGTCGTTATTGACTCTTCAGCCAATACCATATGACCAGTGCTCAGTACCACCGCTGATCTTGACTAATAAGTCACAGCTTCACGATCAATACTAAATACCAATGTCGTTCCCTGCCATTCACAAGTAAGCAAAGTTGTTATGCATTTAAAATGCAATTAATGTCAATATATAGAGCACTCAACAAGCTTCATCAATAACCATGCATGTCACATATTGGGTGCAGTTTTTTACCTCTGGTTCGAGCGTGAAATAATAAAAGAACAACCCTTGAGAATGATCGGTCCTTAAGTCCCTTAGCGGTCACCTAGTAATAACCAAATATGGAATCCCATTAATAAAATAAATTATAAAAGGTTCATGGTCTAAACCATGCTCCCGAGGCCTCCAATCGTACTAAAACGGTTAGTAGATTCGATCCCAAGCCTTAGGAAATGAAAACCAGCGCTTAAAACCCCTGAAAACCCATCCTAGCACAAAAGGGAGGGGCAGGCCGGGACCTGCACCCTAGGGCCACGGCGCGTCCCCAAGACAGAAACCCCTCTGTGTGGGATGCCAGAGGCGGGCCGTGAGTTGACCTAGTGGGTCGCGGCGCCCCTGCTAGACAGAGCCCAAGGGTGGCTCTAGAATGGATTCAAGTCGGGACTTGCATAAACTCGGTCGCGACTTGACCCCACGAGCCCAGCTCCCCTGCCGTTTTCTCAATTTGAACCAGCAAAAACCATCACCAATTCAATCCCAAAATCTGAACCAAATATTACCACAACATATTCATCAATGAAACAATAAAACCCAAGCTTTAAAACACTAAAATCCACACCAAATAACCACTTCTAAAATCAAAACTCTCAAGCCTTCAAGCAATATAAAAACAGATTAAAACTAGAAACTGCTTAGAATTCTTACCATTATTACAAATTAGACCACTTTCAATTGCTAAATATGATTCTAAGCCTCCAAACCTTAACCCTTAAGCTCCAACTTCCACCTAGCTTCAAGATTCCAAACCTATAAGGAGAGGGAGAGATGATCGAGAGAGAGAGAGGAACAAGCTGCTCTGTTTTACCTTAGACTCTTCTATAGCTATCCAAACCTTAAGCATATCCCATGGTCAAAAGACCAAAATGCCCCTAGGGTCAATTAAAACCTTAACAACCACCCAAGGGCAAAAACAGTCATTTCCCATCCATCCCGTTAATTATAATTAACGTCCTCCAATTCCTGTTATTCCCAATATTCTAAAAGAATAATTAAATCATATCCTATTGGCCATTCATTCCTAGTAATGTACTTAGCATCAAATTACCCCCACACTTTCCCCAAGCCTGGAAATTAATCCTGTTATGACTAAACCGGTAATCTTGCAACCTAAGATCATCTCATGCCGAATAGCTTGACCATATCCACATTATGATGTGGTCTCACCCATAAATCACCAACATGCACATAAATATACAGATATGCCCTTAACGGGCCAAATTACGAAAATGCCCTTCTAATAAGAAGTGGACCCACATGCATGCAATTATCATCATATCATCATATAATCACATAATTGAATATTAAATCAATTATGGCCCTCCTGTCCCCCTAATCCAAGCATTAAGCCACATTAGGGAATTTAGGACATTACACAAGAACTCGCACGTCTTAAACTTGGCATAAAACTGATGCTCTCTCAATATCTGCTAGACCTATCAGAGATGTTGTTCATGCTCCGCCTATGAACTGGAGTAAACTAAGATGTCGTCGATGAAGACATTCACAAATTGGTCTAGGAAGTCCTTGAACACCATGTTCATCAAATCCATGAATGTTGTTGGGGCATTGGTCAAACCAAATGACATGACCAGGAACTCATAATGCCCATACCTCGTACGGAAGGTCGTCTTCGGTATATCCTGGTCCTTGATTCTTAACTGGTGATAACTAGATTAAAGATCAATCTTCGAGAACACCGTCTTTCCCTACAGCTGATCGAAGGAGTCATCAATCCTTGGTAAGGGGTATCTGTTCTTAATAATCAACTTATTCAACTCCCTGTAGTCTATGCACATTCTCAGAGTCCTATCCTTCTTCTTCACAAACAAAATCGGAGCACCCAATGGCGAGAAGCTGGGCCTAATAAACCCCAAGTCAAGAAGTTCTTGTAACTGTATCTTCAACTCTTTCAATTCCACCGGTGCCATCCTATATGGTGCCCTTGACATTGGCTCTGTACCCGATGCTAACTCAATAACGAACTGAATCTCCCTGTGCGGCGGCAGTCCTGGTAAATCCTCAAGACACACATCCAAGAACTCACGCACTAATCTGGTCTCTCCCGGCCCTGCTTGCATAACCCTGGTGGTATCCACCACACTAGCTAGAAAACCTATACAACCTCCCTGCAATAGGTCCCTAGCCCTCAATGTTGATATCATGGGTATGCGAGGTCCTTGCACAGCACCCACAAAAACAAAGAGATCCTCTCCCTCAGGCTCAAAAGTCACCATCTTCTTTCTACAATCAAGGGTAGCCCCATATCTGACCAACCAATCCATTCCTAGAATCATATCAAAGTTATTTATACTCAACTCGATCAAATCTACTAATAATTCCCTACCATCAACCATCACAGGTAGTGGTCTAATCCACCTCCTAGAAACTACTATTCCCCCTGTAGGTAGTATAGTCCTAAACCCCACAGTATCATACTCACTAGGTCTACACAATATATCAATCAATTTACTAGAAATAAATGAATGTGTAGCACCAGAGTCAATTAATACAGTATAAGAGAAGGCAGCGCTAGAAAGCTGACATGTCACTACCGAGGGACTAGCCTCGGCCTCTGCCCGCGTTAAGGTGAACACTCCCTGATTCCTCTTTCTTTGTTGTTGGGCAGTCCTTCTTGAGGTGTCCCACCACCCCGCACAAGTAGCAAGCGTTCGCTCGACATTCGCTCAGATGGCACTTCCTGCATCTCGTGCACTCGGGATAACTTCTCCATGTCTCACTGCCTCCCTGGCAGCCACCTTGAGCACCCCGACCCCTCCTATTAGGTCTGGCAGTGGTTGAAGTGTCAAGGGTCTTCCTCTTCAAATCACTGGGGACTCCACCCCTACCAGACCCTGTGTATGGAGGCACCGCCCTACGAACCTCCCGTCTCACAGTGTTCTCCCTCCAAATCTTATTCTCTACCTCCTCGGTAGTAAGAGCCTTCTCAATATCCTGGGCATAAGTCGTTGCCCCATGTATTGTTGTGATTCTCAGGTCTCGGACTATCATAACATTAAGCCCTCGAATAAACCTGTCCTATTTGGCGGCATATTTTGGCACTAAATCTGGTGCGAACTTCGCAAGTCTGTCAAACTTCAAGGCATACTCAGTGACTGTCATGTTTCCCTGCATAAACCCCACAAACTTATTTACCTTCGCTGCCCTGACGGCAACGTTATAGAATTTCTGGTTGAACAAGTCTCTGAACCCATCCCAACTCAAAGTAGAAATGTCCCTGGTTTGTGATGCCACCTCCCACCAGATGCGAGCATCCTCTCCAAGCATATAGGTGGCACATGCACCCTATCATTACTTTTCACCTTCATAAAATCCAGGATAGAAGTGATCATATTCATCCACTGTTCGACCTTCAGTGGATCCCGTCCTCCCTCAAAGGTTGAAGGATGCTATCTCCTGAACCACTCACACAGTGGCTCCCACCTATTCCCAACCTCAGGTGTCTGTACAACTGGTGCCACAGCAGGTTGCAAAATAGGTGCAGCATTTCCTAACGGAGCCTGATGTCTCAAGAGGCGGATCTACTCTTCTTGACTCTATTACTGGGCTTGCATATCTACAAGTATCTTCTGCCAGTTCTCAAAGACTGGTGGAGGGTTCTAGCCCTGATCATCATCTCTAGCCTGAGACCCTATGCTGGCTAGTCATGTAGATCACCTTGGACGCATAGCTATCCAAGTTTATCTACAATCAATGGCTCGGCGGTCAGGCAATGATGACAAGTTAACGATCTTCCCATAGTCAACCATTGAAACTCAAACAACCATAAGCAATCAAAATGCAAACAAGAATTTTTAAACATCCATTCACATGCAACCGCAATGCTATTATGCACACGTCATAATAATCATGCAGCAGTCAAGGGCTAGGCCCTATTAGTATCTCATGCTCCTTATTAATCATGCAACAAAGCATTTATATTTCATTCAAATATTTAGGCATATAATCACATATATACAATTATCAAACCTTGAGTCAAGCTTGTGTTTAGCGACAACTGTACATGTCAAGCCAGTCTCCAGGAAACCTTACACCTAGACCGCTCTGACACCAAGTTGTATTGCCAAGGATAACCAAGAACGTTACAGTGTGTATTTTAAATAATGCAAGACTTGCTAATAAAGTCATTTGAATAAAACTGTGATCTTAAAGTCAAACTATCAGGTTAGGGTTAAGAGATTTTGGTCGTATACAGTTAATTTTCATTAAAATAGATATTTGGTACATGGGATCCAAAAAAGAAACAAGATTTAAGAAACAATTTACAATTCTCAAAAGTTATGTACAACTAGTGGCCACTTTAATGGAAAAATACAAATTTAGGCTCTGTCCCTGTACTTTTCCTCGACCATGGCAGACGAGCAGCTGACAATGTACACCTCACCCCCAGAGCTCTCCAACTAATGGTTGGTCCAATTTACCCTTTCCTTTACCTGCACCATGTAGCACCCATGATCCAAGGCCCAACAAGAAAACCATAACAACAAATACATAACCAGTGGTAGCATCAAATCTATCATAAGATAGTCATCTAGAAGTTCAAGAAATCATAAGCATCAAACTATTATTAGTAAACATGTACGTTCAGAAATATATCTCAACCAGAATGCAAATGCTCAGGGTTGGTGCCCTTAGGGCGAGCCCTCTGTTTACTCAACTGACTCCAGCTCGCTTTGGCCGAGTCCATTGTTTATTTAGCTGACCCTGGCTCACAGTGGCCGAGCCGTGTCTTGTGCACAAATCATCAACCCCAGCTATCTTAGGTCGTTCATTTCATGTTTCGCATAACAATATCATAGTTACACAACACATATATCCAGATAAAGGGAATCTTAGTCCCAATACAGCCACACAAGGGTGCATTTTTCTTACCTTGTATTCCCGAGTAGAGGATTAAGAACGATCCCGAGCACAATCTTCAGTCCTGAGCCTTAGCGATAAACCTAGTCACAGTGGAAATTGGGTAAACATCAAATTTTAATTCAAATAAATGCCTAGGAAATAATAGCTAGACTCTAGGACCTCGATTTCTACTAAACCGGATAATAGAAATCGTCTTGAGTACTTAGATTCGAACCCCTGAGCCTTACCACTCCTAGAAACCAACCTAAGGTAAAACCCCCTAGGCGGGCCGCGACCTAGCCCTAAGGGTCGCGACGCACCCCCAAGTCAGAGACTCAATCTTCAAGCATCAGGGGGAGGCAGGCCGTGAATTGCCCCCTTAGGGTCATGGCGCGCCTTCAAGACAGAGAGCACACCCAGATGTTCTGGGCATGCGAGCCGCAGCACCCAAGAGTTGAGTCATGACGCACCCCTACAAACCTAGAGTCTCTGGGCTTGCTCCTCATCCTTCCAACCAAAACCTCTAATATACAAGCCTAACAAGCTTCCCAACCAAAGCCAAACTCAGCTACGAGTTTAGGACTTTTAACCACATATTTTAAACACCAAAACCCTAACAATTATACTGGAGTCACCATCCCAATTTAGTAGAAATTCATCACTCAATATCCAACTTAATCCTACCCCAACAACCAGAATTTCTTAACTTAATTAGTGACAAGAACTTACCTAAATTATGATTGAATCCTCACAAGCTTCCAGCCTTCTACCCTTGTGCTTACACCTTGAATCCCCCTGGTTTTAAAGCTTCAGTTCATCCAAATTTCTTCAAGAGTGAGAGAAAGATATGGGGAATTGTATAAAAGGAAAGGGAGAGAGCGAGTGTGAGGCTTCCTTGGTGTCTAGTGGGTTCAGACTTCTTCTAGGACCTTAGCTGGTATCATCCATAACAAATACAATGACTAAAATGCCCTCCTTTGTATTACGTAGCCCTTTAATTGCTCTAAAGGTAAAATAGTCGTTTCCCCCCAGTTCCCGCTAATTCCTTAAGTGTTCCTAATATTTATCCACTAAATCTCTTCGTCCAATTAATTACCAAATTCCTTTTCAATATCCAATGAATCCTAAATTATTCTCTAAATTCCAAAAAATACCCCTAGGCTCCCCCTCGAGCCAGGTATTAATCCCCGTTGTGACTATTTCATTAATCCGCTCACCAGGACCGTCTCGAGCCATATGCTGCAAATATATCCACATAATAATGTGGTCTCAACCATTTATCACATATTATCACATTTATTCCCTCAACGGTCAAAACTTACAAATATGTCCTTATAAGCTATAAAGGGCCCACATGCATATCTAATACTCGGAAACATGCATAACACATATTCATATTAATCATGCATGCCACATAGTCACGCATTTAACCATTTAAATATACATATAAACCAATTATGCCCTCTCTGCACGCTAATCAAAGGCCTAAGCCCTATTAGCAATTTTGGGTCGTTACAAAATCTATTGAATTCTGCTTAATTTTTTTAGAACCTTAAGCTTGAATGAAAATGAATTCAAATATTGGTTTTAGGAGTTTGGTGAGTGTGAGGAATTATTTATAGGCCGACTAGGATGTTTAGGATATAAGGATAAGGATCTAGGCTTAAATCTGAGTTTGGCTAATGATTGGGGTATGAATTTGGGGTTTAAGTTCGAGGAAAAAAATAGGAAAAATGTTGATTTTCTGGGTTTGGGGGCTCAGGTTGCGGCTCTGTTCTTCATGCGCCGCAACTCATGTGCTCAAAGAGGCTGGTAGGCCTCTGTTTTGCCTAAGCGCGCCGTGACCCTTGGGGTGCAGGTTGCGACCCTTGTCCTCCATTAGGGAGGGCCTTGACCTCTGACCAAGTAGCGGGTAGCGACCCTAAATGGGAAAAAAAAGGGGAATTAAGGTTTTAAGGCTCACAAACTCGAATGTTAAGGCTCGAGAAGAATTCTACTACCTGGTTTGGTAGAATCCAAGGTCCTGGAGGCTAGATTAATATTTCAAAGTTATTTATTGGTGTATTATGAATGCGTTGTGACTAGGTTTTCAAAATATTGCATTGTGAATGCGTCCTGCCTGGCTACCACGACCAGGGTTATTTTTTGGAAAATGTACTATAATGGTTGTTTTGTTGCCTAGGTCGACCATGTGTATATGTTGTGTTGTAATACAATTTTCTAAACAATATTTTTGGGATCCCAACTGTATAATTTTCTATAATTTCAATGAATGTCCAAATTTTATAATTTTTGGTCGTTAAACGAGTTTAACTTCAGTTTAGTCACACTTTTAACCTAAAACCTCAATTAGTGAGCTAATGGCACATTTTTAACTCACATAGTAACGACTCCAAGGAAGTAAGGCGTTACAGCATGCATATAGACTTATATAAATGAGATCCTACATGGACCTTGTGACCGTGCTTCAAGCAATTTAATTCCCCCTCTGCACCCAGGTCATCAAATTCCTCTACCTGGAAACCTACCTCCTTTAGGAACATTTGGGAATGACGAGCCTCATGTGGACTTTGGAGAAGACCTCAACTCTGATATTTAGTAGTTGAAGGAAGTTGTGGGACAAATGCAATAGCAGTTTGTTGCCATGCATGAGAATCAGGTAGCAGCCCAAGAAGTTGTAGTTGAAGCCCTGAATAAGCAAAGACAAGACTTTCAGTCTTGGATGGATCAACGGTAGGGAGCCCTCGAAGTTTGTCAAGAAGAAGCCGATTGTAGAAATACTGAAGCAGCAAGGCTGCTAGAAGTTATTTTATAACGAACTCAAGTTACAAGACCTCGACCAATGAACCCTCAACCGGAAAGCACTGGCTGAGTAAATATGCTGAAACTTAAATGCCAATTTGTTGAGTTCCAAAACCTTCCCAACCAACAAGGTCCCAAGACCAAAGTAGTTCCACTTGGGCAGACACGTAGTAATCACTCGAATAGAGGTCCTTGACCAAGAGTGTTTCGTCAAGTCTACTAGGATGAACAAGTGTTGCCCAACTGTGACCAAGGTCAAGGCTCTGGTAGACAAGTATCTAGAGATGGAAGGTCTGCTGATAGGCAACCAATGTGATCAAACTCAAGAGGAGGAAAACTTTTTAATCCACAAAATCTAGGACATGGTCAGCAGTTCCGAAAACCAAGGAACAAACAACCAACGAGTCAAAATCGAGGCCAACAACCTCGACGTGATCAGTCAACTGGGTACAATCATGGTCACCCGCCAAGAAGACACAGGCAGAAAAATAACCAAGAACTAAGTAACATATATCGAACATCCTACCGGGATGGTTATAATGATGATGAGGGTGATAGTCGATACTACCAATCCCACAATAACCAATAACATGACGATCCTCATAATGATTGACAACCAAGAGGACAATTTGTTCCACAAGGCCACCTGGGCCTCAAAACATCCCTGCTCGAGATAATGTGCAGCCAGAAGGACCGTTTGTCCCACCAAGGAAGCACGAGCTAGCAAATTGTCCAGCTAGACCACCTCCTGGTGCTCCTCAAGCAGATAGCCAAAATGTTGAGGGGCAACCTAGAGGAAACAATGTTTTGATAGACTTGGAAACCGGGGACGTGAACTGCTGGATGTCCTCGACCAGCTTCGGGAAGGTAATGGGTCTAATGATTTGGAAACCATTGCCCTAGTAATCCCTCTAGCACCACGAATTGAAGATGCAACACTCCTAGTCACTGCAATCATAGCAGGATCGATCGACACATATATACCTTATTGTAGCCAATTGACACACATCTCAATACTCCCACTGATTAAGGAGTGACTTGGCATCTTTTTTTTAAAATTAACTATGACATCAAGATTAATCAATTCTAAGGCTTAGTCCATTTTTCTAATGAGAGATCGATATGTCAAAAATATATGAATTATTGTCCCTTCTGATAATCAAAATGGTAGAGATTTTTGGATTGCTTTAAGCTAAAGGATTAATTGACATGTGAAAGCTTACGACATGTAAGCATAACACATTCAATGTATAGTTTTAATCTCATGATGATCAAATAAGGTCAATTGCGCATTTTAGAATTTCTAACATTATTAAAATGGCAACAAGATTTGTGATAATATTCATGATTAATGCACCAATAATAATCAATAATTTATTTCAAATTATCCATAGTATATGCCTAAAAGAATTTATAATAATAACGAAAATTTACAAAATTACCAAAGGCATATATAACAAAATTATGGAAAATAAATCGAGATTGGCCTTGTATGAGATTAAATTAATTAACAAGATTCCAAAATTTGTAGACTTAAACTCACGACAGATGAATACATAAGAATAGAAATTTGTCACAATTCTCACAATTTTATGATTGACAAAATTGACATGCTCAGACTCACGATAGGTAAGTACATTAGCATTTAATTAATTATTCAATAACATAATTATATTTTCACAAAATGCCAATTTCATAAAATAATTTTCATGGCAGGAATATAATTATGCTTATAATCAATGAATAATGCATGCTAAAATTGCGAGATGATAATTATTAGAAAATAATTTAGTTTAATTTAATTGTGTAATTATGTATCAATTAATCATTTAATTGAACAAACCAAAAATATAATTACACAATTAACTGGAAAAATAAAAGATAGTCGAAATGGTGAAAATTTGGTCCAAAAAGAACCCTTCATGCGCCCCCACGCGCCATAAATAAGACTCCTTTTTTTTTTAATCTGTCGCCCAAAAAACGACATGTCATTTTACTGAAAATGACGTGTTGTTTTGAATAAAAACGTAATCCCTCTAGCACCACGAATTAACGTTGCAGCACTCACAGTCGCTGCAACCGTTGCATCACTAGTCGCCCTTGCTATTCAAGAACAATTCGATGCTCTAACTCAAATTGTTCGGGAGTTAACAGCCCCGAAACCAACTGACATTGATTTAGAGAGAATGAAAGGCTCTCCATTCTCTAATTAGATTAATGCTCTTGCAATCCCTCCCAAGTTCAAGATGCCAACTTGGAAGATGTACACTGGCAAAGAAGGCCATGTTTTCCATGTGAACAACTTTGAGATATAGACTGATCTCCAGGGGGTTTGTGATGATGTCTGTTGCAGAATCTTTCCTACTACTCTTGCTGACTCAGCTCAGTAGTGGTTCTTCAAACTAGAAACTGATACCATCAATTCCTGGGATGCATTTGTGTGGCTCTTCTACGCACTATTTTTTACTACTTGAATTCTGCTAGCCGAACTAAATGACCTTGTAGATATTAAACAAGGACCCAGGGAGGCCCTCAAAGATTATGTGCAGCATTTCATGCAAGAAGTTGTTCACTCTAAGAAAGTCAGCGATGATGGAAAATTGCTTTGGACTGACCTCAGATGAAAAATTATCTACACAACCAGAGAGTTTCTCAATCGAGCAGATGAGTTTATAAAAATGGAAGAAGCTATTTGGAAAGTTGATCAAGCTAACCAAGCTGGAATCAGTACTACACCAGTAACAAATTATGATGCAACTAACCTGAATTAGACAACCAATGGTAATGGTAACGGAAATAACCAAAGGAGTGGTAAACGGAACAACAATTCTAGAAATGGCAACAATAACGACAATAAATGAGCAAAGAACAGTGATAAGCCACAAGAATATGTGCCTCGTCTCACCACCTACTCTACGCTCTTAGGGTCACAAGCAGAATGTTGAAAGTGATTGAACATTAAACAATAATCAAGAATAGATTAACAACAATCTATGCTCAATCATGCATAATTATATCATCTTATTTAAGGCATCAAATAAGTTTTAAGAGACATTGTTACCTTGTAATAATGGCTATGAATCATCATGGTTCACCTTTTGCACATCACATTCCATCAATCTACACACACAAAAGAAAAACAAAAATGCAAGGGTATGATGAACACTACTCTCTCACTCCCATGTATCATCTAATCTTACAATGAAAAGGTATGTGCCATTTTATGAGTCACAATGAGCCTATTGGGCCTATGTAATGCCCTACTTCCTTAGAGTCATTTCTAAGTGAGTTTAAAACGTGCAATTAACTCGCTAATCGAGGTTTTAGGTTAAAAGTGTGGCTAAACTATAATAAAAGTCATATAATTTAAAAATGTAGTCATTCATTGGAATTATAAAGCGTTATACATTTGGGATCCCAAAATACTGTTTAGAAAATATTTACAATTCAAAATACATTTCAGGTCGACTAGATGACAAAATTGAGATTAATACATAACATCTCCCAAAAATACCCTTGGTCGTGGCAACCATGTACACGTTGCTTCACGCTCTCCGTACTCATGGTTGGTCGACCTTCCCCTTGCCCTTACCTGCACCATAGAGTACCCGTGAGCCAAGGCCCAACAAGAAAACTCAACACAAATAATCTTTATATGCATATCTATCAGTCAGCATATAATAAAGTAGCCAACAGGCTAAACACTTAGCAACTATGCCATCCCAAACACTTTACTAGGCCCTGGGTTTGCGGTCTACACCGTGAGGATGACTCAAGCTTCCAAGAAGGGTCTCACCCTAGCGGCTTGCACTCCGCGTGCTAAACACCGCTAACAACCCTTGCCGTACTTTCCCTTACACTCCACGTGCATAACACCATTATTGGTCCCTTGCCGTACTCGGCTTTCTGCCGTTCTCGACCTTCACCATTCCCAGCCTTCGCCTTTCATTTATAAATATGCAATACATGGCATATAATCAACAAATATATAAACAAATACATCATATAAACAATAGGGCTATGCCCTACAATTCAATCACATAGGGCCATGCCCTGCAATACCAATTATAGGGCCACGCCCTACTCTACGGGTACAACCGTTTTCTTACCTGTGTCCCTAGATTCCCAAGCACTAATATCCTGAGCACAGTCCCCTAGTCTGAGCCTCACTGAAAACCTAGTCACAACATATCAACAACATCCATCCATCAAGCTCTAATCAATTAAATAACTTTGGGATATAATTCTAGTCTTTGGGACCTTGGATTCCACCAATCCGGGTGATAAAATCCATCATGAGGCTTAACTTTTGGGTTCCCGAGCCAAAAACCTTCTCGAGGTCCAAAAACCTCCTAAGAGTCATGGCCCCATGGCCTTGTGCCACGGCCCACCTCAACCAGAGGCGCAGCCTCCCCAAATCTCAAACACGCGTCGTGGCCTAACCAAAGGGGCGCCGCGGCCCGCCCTTCTTCTTAGCCCGCCGTCTGTTCTAGAGGGTCGTGGCTCACCAAGAACAGAGCCGCGGCCCGACCCCTTCGAATCTAGAAAAATCCCTCATTTCAACTACCAAAACCCAGCCAAATTAACTCAAAATCAATCCAACAACACAATTTAACTATCAAAGTGGTTCTAAAATGTTCCCAGCAACAAAACCCAACAAAAAGCTAGCTTGAAAGCTCATCAAATCCCCAATTCAATCTTAACTTCAAAGACCCAAGAACACTAAAACTCAGCCAAGAACTACAGAATTGAATGGCTAAAATCATAATTCAAAGCTTACCTCAATCTCTGTTTGAATCCACAAGCTAATATTGAGTTAATCTTCAAGTCTACAACTCCAATTCCTTGTTTTAGCCTCAATGGCTCCCTTGGAAAGGTCTAGAGAAAACAAGAGATAGAGATATGGAAGATAGGGTCAGTTTTGGGCAGAGTTCTAAGTGTTTCTATATTTTAACTTATCTAACTTAGGTCACTCTAGTTAATCCCAAGGCTCGGGGTACCAAAAACGTCCCAGAGGGCAAAATGGTAAATTTTCCCAACATTCCCTCCTATACTATCAACTTTAAATATATCTCCAATTATTTATTTTCATAACTTGATAACCCAATAAAATGTCTATTGCCCAAAATACCCCTTGACTCACCCCGAGTTGGGTATCGGGTCCCGTTGTGACTTCCTAGCTAAATCGCTCCCTAGGACTGTCTCGGATCGTGCATCACAAATATATCACAACTCACACATGGTAAAGATTACAATATACACAAATATTGCATTTATGCCCTCAACGGGCTAAAATTACAAACATGGCCCAAATAACCAAATGGGGTCCACATGCATATTTAATTCACCTAAACATGCATTTCTAATCACACACTCATCAAATTCACATATTATCATAATAATTCAATTATTGCCCTCCAGCCACTCTAATCAAGGCCCTAAGCCTTATTAGCAAATTTGGGACGCTACAGCCTAGATACCCAATGAGAGGGAATTAGTTGTCTTGGCCCATTGGGCTGACCAAAGACATTTTAGAGCGTGTCCATGAGCCCTGAGCGTGTTAGTATGTTATGTCCATCCCATTATGACCTGATAATAATATTATTAAATACTGATTATGCAGTCATCCTTATATATAAATAATGACACTACATAAGCAACACCTAATTATGTCAGTCCATATAAAATATTCTTACATTCTCCCATTTGGACTATATAATTACAGTGATAATTGTTCAATGAAAAATAATGTCTATACGCAAGAATCTCAAGAGTCAAAGATGTCTTAAAACTAATTATGCATCATATTGTATCGATAGGATACATATGTAATACACAACGAGACATTAGAGATTCACAAAGCATGGATGTAACGTCCTGGATTTTTCAGACTCGATAATGCGGAAATATAAACATTTTCATGTAACAAAATGTCTCAAAACCCGTATAAAAAAAACTTTTTAAAAGTCATATGGCCATACTTAATATTTAATACAAACATAGTTTATGAAGAGTAAACTCAGGCTAGTTTATGAAAATAAAACAACATTTCCAAAAACAAAATAGCTTCCCAAAAAGGTTGATCCACATGTACATTCACAAGGTAGACTCCAGCGCTGACTGCTCTACCTTGCCCTTGTTCTTACCTACAACCGGAAACAACTAGGTAAGAAAAAATGCTTAGTAAGTTCAACTCGAAAACAAAAGCAAGCAGAGAAGACAAGTGGCCACTGACCACTGATAACAATATCATAATAGAATTAGTGTTCTGGATCCATCCGGACCCTAAACAATCAATTTCAAGAACGCAAACGCATCTTGGAAAACTTATGGTCATGCCTGATAACCAATGGAAAACTATTATAGATAAGCAAATAAATCCCTACACTCAGAAAATCCTAGAGCAAGAAGATATAAAATATCGCAATATAATTCGAGACCAACCCTTGACAATTTCCAACAATTCGGGTGCATCACGCCCTCCAGCGTAATTGCTAATCTGTAAGAGAGAACCGAGTCTCAACACTAAGATATAGCCAAAATATATCCCCACCAAGGGTAACTATCGACTTACCTAGGGCATCGCTACTTATCCAAGAGTAAATCCCTCACAAGGGTAACCATCAAGTTACTTAGGGCATCACTACTTATCCAAGAGTAAATCCCTCACAAGGCTAACCATCAAGTTACCTAGGGCATTGCTACTATTCAAGCGTGTAATCAAAGTTACACGGATTTATAGAGACTTCTATGTTAATCAGTGGTGCTGGTGAGAAGTTGCCCGTAAGGTGTTTAGCCTCACTCAAACTTGGTAACCCCTAGTATCTCTAGGCACTCTCACTGAATGGCCAATATTCACGGCTACTATCCGGGAATAACTTATCAGAACACTTGCTCGGGTTCTAACTGTTCACTAATTAAGTAAGCATGAGGGCCCCTATGTCCCATTCATTTTGGCGCCCCTAGGTTTATACCAGTAATCCTCACCTCTTGGCCACTCGTCGCGGTAATGAACCAGACATAATAAAATCAAGCAATGTGATGGGGATCAGCTGTCTAGAATATGACAGATATCTACTGGTCATATTTTCTGAATCAGCACCCACTAGGCTAACGTCTCTATGCAAACTTTCTATGATAGTGTATATATGTCCATGTGTCTCTATACTAACATACAATACAATAGTCGTTTCATGTTGTAGCCACATAGAGTATACAATAGAAGTTGACTTACTTGGAGTCCTTAGCTCTCAGCAGGATTTCACCCTCCAATGTATAGTCCAGTTATGCTTAGCCAATACTGTAATTATCCATACAGTATACTTTGATTAATTATGGCACTTCATAATTCATTAATATTATTTTGGGTAGTTTTGTCATTTTAAAAAATCATTTGTAAGGATTAATGATCCTTATTTGGTTTTAATCCCATTCAAGAAATTCATACTAAAAAATTTGAGACTAAACCCTATGTCTTGGGGAGACCTATCCTATGGTCTCGATACTTAGGCTCGGGTATCGCAATAGTATTTTCCCACAATCCGCTAAAAATCTTAACCCGTACTTTCAATAAGTCGATTAAATATATTAGCTCGTACTGAAGGCCATCTTTGGTATATCCGTCTCCTTAACCTTGAGCTGATGATAGCCTAATCGCAGGTTTATTTTGGAAAATACTAACGCTCCTTGTAGTTGATCGAAAAGATTGTCAATCCTGAGCAATGGATATCGGTTCTTGATCGTCACTTTGTTCAGCTCCTGATAGTCAATGCACATTCTCATCGAGCCATCTTTCTTCTTCACGAATAAGATCGGGGCTCCCTGCGGAGAATGGCTTGGCCTTATGAACTTCTTGTCCAGTAACTCTTGCAGATGTGATTGCAACTCCTTGAGTTCAGCTGGCACCATCCTGTAAGGAGTCTTTGAAATCAGCGCAGTTCCAAGAATTAGCTCTATCTCAAACACGATCTCTCGGTCTGGTGGAATCCCATGGAGATCTTCAGGAAATACGTCAAGAAACTTGCACAAAACTGGTACATTAGAAGGTTGTTGACTCGTCTCTTTATCCTTATCCACTATGCTTGCTAGAAAATCGATGCATCCGTCAAACAACATTTTTCTCGCCTCCATCGCAGAAATCATGGGGCACTTCTTTTCTCTTGACATACCCTTGAACACGAATGATTCTTCTCCCGCTAGGGTGAAGACCACTTTTCTATGCTTGCAATTAGTAATGACTCCATATCTAGTTAACCAATCCATTCCAAATATGACGTCGTATTCATGTAGGTCCAAGACTAACAGATTCGTCGTTAGCTCACGACCTTCAATCCAAACTGGTACGGTCTAACCCATGACATCACCAGCATATCCTCTCTAAAAGGCAAGGATACCCCACAAATAACAGGCATAGGCTCAGGCCTTCTATTTAATTTTTCCACAAAGGATGCAGATACATAAGAATGTGATGCACCAATATCCATTAATGCTTATGCCAAGGTTTGGGTGATAGAAATCTGACCTAACACCATACCAGATGGTCCAGCTCCTTTGTCGCTTTGCGTAATTTCATAAACTTGAGGCGGATCTCCAATTTGTTTCTGCTAGTCATTTCCATTGCCTTTCATTGACATTCGACAATCTTTAGCAAATTTCTCTGGCTTTCCACAATTATAACATATCCCACACTCGCCCCGATGGCATTGGTTACACTTGTTGAACAGTGGCCATTGTTCAAACTCACGTCTCGGCTGTTTGTTGGGACTAGCCATTGCCTGATTGGGAGGACCCCCTTTTCTTTTGTTATTTTCCCCAAAAATCAGCCTTGTGACATGGCCCGAGATCTTAATGAAGAGTCTGTTCCACAACTTTGGCATACATCTCCGGGCCAGTTCTACCAGTGTCTACTCACCTGGCTATATCTCTGCGCAGGCCTTTCATAAAACTCCAGGTCCTATTCTCTTCAGTATTCACCTGGTTCTTCGCGAACCTAGACAGCTGGTCAAATTTTCGAACGTAGTCCTACACGCTCGATGTTCCTTGCTTCAGATTAGAGAACTTATTCACTTTGTGCTCGATAACTGCCTTAGTGAAGTACTTGCCATTGCACAAGGTCAAGAGATTTGGCCATTCCATCTTGGCAACATTATGCCCTTTCTTGGCTGCGTTCCACCAGATGCGGGCATCTTTTCTCAGCATATAGGTCGCACAAACTACCTTTTCTCTCTCGGTAGTTCCAATGAAGTCGAAGATCCTTTCCAAAAATATAGACCCATTCCTCTGCCATTGATGGGTCACTACTCCCCTCGAATATAGTTGGATTCTGGTTGTCGAACCTTTCTAATATAGGTTTCACTCGGGAAGCTCTTGGTGCTTCCACTGGCTGTACCGGTTGCTCAACAACAACATGCGGGCCAAGATTCTATTCTTCATTGTTTTCAGGCGGTATTTCGTTGTTCTGAGCATTATTGGGTGGCACAGGGAGTCATCCCAAAATGGTTTTAAACATTTCAGCTTGGAGGACACCAGAGTCCTCCTGTATCTTTTGCCCTCTTTCAATTTGGGCTCCCTACGTCCCCACTAGCCTTTCTAGATTATTCATCTGCTCGGCTACCTCGCGAATTGTAGCAGCTTGGGTTGTAGCTCTAGCGGCAGGTGCATTCTGAGCTCTAGCAGCAGGTGCGGCCTGGCCCTGGCCAGCAGCACCTCTTCCTTTTTGAGCTCTTGTCCTTGCCATTTTTGTTTGATTTAAAATCAAAAATTTCCTAAGCACATTGGGAGGAGAAGTTAATACCAGTGTAGATTACCTTTTCCCTTTCGATAGCCACCACAAAGTCAAAGATCCTCTATCTGAGTTGTTAGATTTGGTTCCGATTTTACTCTTTGTCCTCGACCTCGACCCCTTCCTCTGCCTTGGCCACGACTTTCATCCTGGTCAACGATCGCTCTCTCAAATAGGTCTGGTTGATTAACAGCTCGACCTCCCATGGCTCAAGTGTTAGGCACCATTACAAGTCTTTATACCACAATGTATAGCAAGGAAGAATGCTAACCTAGAAATAAATGAGCATACCAGTTTTGCTCATAAAGAAGAAAGAAGAACCATAATGATTCGACTCAAAACAGGTAGTCATAATATTCAAAGATATAACCTAGCAACACAAAATGATTGTAACGCCCTACTTCCTTAGAGCCGTTACTAAGTGAGTTTTAAGACAAAACAGTGTGCAATGAACTCGCTAACCGAGGTTTTGAAACAAAAGTGTGACTAATTAAAAGTTAAGGCTGTAATCTTAGAAAAAATGCGTTGTTTCAATAAAACATCTAGTATTAAACATTTGGGATCCCAAAATAAGGTTTGAAAACTATTTACTTCTTAAAATAAGTCTACAATTGATCAGTTATAAAAATCATAGATTATTACAGCCATTTTCGAATAAACCCCCAACCAAAGCAGTCGGGCAGGCCAAACATGTACGCGTCGCTTCACGCTCTCCGTACTCATGGTTGGTTGACTCAGACATTGCCCTTACCTGCAACACAGAGCACCCGTGAGCCGAAGCCCAGCAAGAAAACTCATGCAGAACATAACATATGCAATTTATACAGTTTATCATATCAGATAATCCACAGATAAACAAGTCAACCATTAGACTAAGCAAACACGGCCATGCCGCCCCAGAAGCCTTACCGAAGCCTGGGGTCTCGGTCCTCACCGTAGGGATATCACACGTATCCCCTGGGTCCTACCCTGACCATAAGCATCCCATGTGCTAAGTGTTACTTCCGGCCCCGCTGCCGTTCTCGGCCTTGCCGCCCTCGGCCATAGTCGTTCATTTCACTATAATCACATATAGCATAAATCAAACAACATTCAAACAAATATCAATTCATTTAAATCTACACCCTAACATGTAATGCAATATAGGGTCGTGCCCTGCAATCATCTCATCATGCAATATAGGGCCGTGCCCCGCAATGACACTATGGGCCCACGCCCTATCCTACGGGTGTTATAGTTTTCTTACCTTTAGCTTTTAAATGAGATAGTTATGGGCGATACACCTTGAGCGCGATCCGATCCTCAAGCCCTAGCTTAACACCTAGTCACAACCATGAAGAAAGACACCATTAACAACCTTAAATGAGCTTCCAAGCCAAGCTCTAGTACTCGGAACGTTGAACTTCACCAAATATGGTAAAAGACTCAACCCCGAGCACCGTAGGTTTAATTCCCAAGCCTAAAATCTCAAAATCCCAAAATCCCTTAAGCGCCGCGGCATAGGCCACCATGCCGCGACATGGCCCCCAAACAGAACCCCCAAAGGCTCAAAAACAGGTAAGGGCCGCGGCATTGCTTGGGCCATGCCGCGGCCCGCCCTTCTCCTTCAGCATGCAACTTCTTCGAAGGGCCGCGGCTCACCAAGAACCATGCCGCGGCCCGACCCTTTGAACCCAGAAAAAACCACCATTTAACTCTCTAAACCTCACCTTAAACCATCCCAAACACATATCTCAACCCCAAACTCAATTCCAAACTTCATATGAACAATCTAACAACCTATAGACACTAGAATCAAGATCAAAACACAAACATACCCAACAATCCACCCTTAGATTGCAAAATCAGCAACTTCAAACTAAAACTTTAAAAACTTAACTCAAGCTTTAAATTTCACAAATCAAAGCATAAATCAAACTTAAATATGCATAAAATCCTTACCTTAAGTAGAGAATTCACCCAAAAGCCTCCTTGATCTCCTCCTAAACTCCCACTTCAACCCATTTTTCTCTTCTTCTTCTTCTTCTTCTTCTTCTTCTTCTTCTTCTTCTTCTTCTCATTGCCCTAACTTTCCTTCTCTTTATTTTTAACAAAGCCATCAAATAAACCAAATGCCCAAACCGTGCACCCTATAATCCCAGCTGAACATTGTCTACATCCCTTGCCAAATGACCATGCTACCCCTCCAAATACTCCTTTCCTAACTAAACCTCAAGGGCACATAAGTCCTTTTACTTCTATTTCATTTCTACCATTTTCTACCTAGAACTTGTTACTCTCAGCAGTAGCTAACGGTTACCCAGGTTACTAAATCTCCAATAACCATTACTCGCTAAATCTCAACTTAACCATAAAATTCCCAAGGTACCCCTAGGCTCCTCCCGAGCCAGGTACAACTTCCCGTTGTGACTCTTAAGTTAAATTGGCTCTCTCTCTCGGACCGTCTCGGCACGTGTATCACAATAATAACACCACACTCATGTGGTACAATTCACAGAATACATTTATCACATATCAATACAGATGTGCCCAATCATGGCCAAAATTACAATTATGCCCTTCAAACACAATCAGGGCCTACATGCATACTAATACACATAGTCATGCATCTCAGATAAATAAATAGTCAAATAACATGCTTTAAATCATAACCATGCATTTAACTAATAAAATCACACATAAATCCCGACATGCCCTCCTGGCACACCAATCAAGGCCCTTAAACCTTATTAGTGATTTTGGGTCGTTACAATGATCATGAAAGATCATGCAATAGGATTTTAGTTACCAGGACGATAAATCCAAAAAGGGAACCCTAACTACACGTCGGGTTACTACATCTGCCTACTACAACTACACCAAAGTCCTACAACCTAGTAGGTTTGCAAGGTCTTTACAAAAAGTATCAACAAGACTATCACAGCATAACCTAATCTAGGCTATCCATCAGGATATATAGCTTTATGTCAGGAGCCTCGCCTGAATTCTCGAGATCCTCCTTTGCCTCGAGGTATGATATCAATCACGGAGATAGGACAATCCATGGCCCAAATGCTAGCTCAATCTGCATAAGGAAGTCATCCCATGTGTCATGAATTAGTTGCCAATGTCTATGAAAAAACCATATCTATGTCGAGTTGCTCAGATAAGTGTTCGCATATCACACTCTTCATCGTTCGGGTGTGTTGGAAATTACCTGTAATATCCCGCTAACCCAAGAAAACTTCTAACCTCATGAGCACTTTTTGAAGGTTTCATTTGCTTAACAGCTTCTATCTTGGCAGGATCTACCAAAATTCCATCTCCCGACACTATGTGCCCAAGAAAACTAACTTTCTCTAGCCATAATTTGCACTTTGAAAACTTAGCGTAAAGCTTTTCATCTCGTAGACGCTGGAGGACCAGTTCCAGATGTGTTGCATGCTCTTCCTGGCTTTTTGAGTATATTAGAATCTCGTCAATGAACCCGACGAAGAACTTATCCAAATATTCGCAAAATACGTGATTCATGAGAGCCATGAATGTTTCAGACATATTGGTTAGTCGAAAGGACATCACTAAGAACTCATAGTGACCATAGCACGTTCTGAAGGTCGTCTTTGGTATATCTGTCTCCTTAACCTTGAGCTGATGATAGCCTGATTGCAGGTCTATTTTGGAAAATATCGACGATCCTTGTAGTTGATCGAAAAGATTGTCAATCCTGGGCAATGGATATCAGTTCTTTATCGTCACTTTGTTCAGCTACAGATAGTCAATGCACATTCTCATCGAGCCGTCTTTATTTTTCATGAATAAGATCAGGGCTCCCCATGGGGAATGGCTTGGCCTTATGAACTTCTTGTCCAATAACTCTTGTAGTTGCGATTGCAACTCCTTGAGTTCAGCTGGCGCCATCCTGTAAGGAGTCTTTGAGAACGGCGCAGTTTCTAGAATTAGCTCTATCTCAAACACGATCTCTAGGTCTGGTGGAATCCTTGGGAGATCTTCAGGAAATACGTCAGGAAACTTGCACACAACCGGTACATAAGAAGGTTGTTGGATCGTCTCTTTATCCTTATCCACTATGTTTGCTAGAAAACCAATGTATCCGTCACTCAACATTTTTCTCGCCTTCATCGCAGAAATCATGGGACACTTCTTTTCTCTTGACATACCCTTGAACTCGAATGGTTCTTCTCCCACTGGGGTGAAGACCACTTTTTTGCGCTTGTAATTGATAGCGACTCACTATCTAGTTAACCAATCCATCACAAATATGACGTTGTATTCATGTAGGTCCAAGACTAACAGATCCACCGTCAGCTCACGACCTTCAACCCAAACTGGTACGGCTCTAACCCATGTTCGCACCAGCATATCCTCTCCCGAAGGCATGGATACCCCACAAATAACAAGCATAGGTTCAGGTATTCTGTTTAATTTTTCCACAAAGGATGCTGATACAAAAGAATGTGATGCACCGGTATCCATTAATGCTTATGCCGAGGTTTGGGTGAAAGAAATCTGACCTGACACCATATCAGATGGTCCACCTCCTTTGTCACTTTGCGTAAGCGCATAAACTCGAGGCGGAGCTCCAATTTGTTTCTATTGGTCATTTTCGTTGCCCGTGCCTGGCATTCGACACTCTTTAGCAAAGTGCCCTGGATTTCCACTGTTACAACATACCCCACACTCAGAGAGATTAATAATTATATTATTTATAATAAGATATTTGTTTATTTATTTGAACTGATATTTTAAGATAAAGTTAATTTTTAATTAATTGATATTTGTTTTGGGATAAATATATTGTCTTAAATGTTCATTAAACAAACAAATGAAAAACTTAGGGTGAGCCCTAATAGTGCGGTGCGACACACTCATTGACCAGTTAGTGTGGCGCCACATACATGGATATTTGTATCCCTTGGATTTGAATTTTGAATTTCAAAATTATTTGTTTAATCAGTTATTTAATTATTCTTTTTAAATATGATTTAAAATTAAATAATTAAATATGTTATAACTGGCCAGTTTAAATTTAATAAAATAAATATTAATTAAATTAGTTAATTATCTTTATAAAACTCAAAGACCGATACTTTCAGGAATAAGTTGTTTTAAGTAGTTAAAAAGTTTAGACTGTCAGACACTCTCTCTGGAAAAGAAAGTGATAGTTCTTCCTATACTTGAAAAACTACTCAATACATCTTCTCTCAATCAAACCTCTCTAGATCTCATGTGTTGAGTACATCTAGAGAGTTCTAAATCAACCTTTTGAATCCTATGTTCCCACACACGTCCTTGTATGTTTGAGGATTAGGCTAGAAGACCAAGGTGTGAGCTTTCAGAATTTCAATATGAAGATCGTTGATTTATACAAAAAGAATTGTGGATTCTTGATAGGTTTCAATAGGTAATCTTTAATATATTTGTATGTGATTTAATATATCTATATATGTATGATCCTGGCTGGTACTAAGAATTTTTTAAAAAGACCCATTCCCCTCTGTAACATTGATTTACACTTTTAATACCAACAAGTGTATCATCAGTTGAAGGTGAAGGAAGAGGACAATCCTAAAACTGCATTTAGGACTCGGTACGAGCACTATGAACTTTTAGTGGTTCAGACTCACTAACACCCCAATAACCTTCATGGATTTGACATACCGAGTATTCAAGGATGTTTTGGACAAGTATGTCGTGGTGTTCATCGACGACATTCTCATATACTCAAAAACCGAAGCAGAGCATGAAAAGTATCTAAGGTTGATACTAAGGAGATTACAAGAGCACCAATTATTTTCTAAGTTTAAGAAATACAAATTCTGGTTGGAGAAAGTAGCCTTCTCAGGCTATATCGTGTCAAATGATGGAGTTTCAATGCACCCATTCAAGATTAAGGCTATGAAAGATTGGCCTCAACCTAAGAACGCGTCTTAAGTTAGAAGTTTCTTTGGATTAACAAGATATTATAGAAGATTTGTCTAAGGATTTTCTAAGATTATAACACCCTTCACGAATCTCACTCGCAAGGAACAAAAGTTCATTTGGATGGAACAATGAGAAGAGAGTTTTCAAAGTCTGAAAGAAAAGTTGATATTCGCTCCAGTTTTTTGTGTGCTAATAGGAGGAGGGCAGTTTGTGGTATATTGTGACGCCTCTAAGAATGGTTTGGGATGTGTATTGATGGTGGAAGATAAAGTAGCAGCCTATGCCTCTAGATAACTAAAGGAGTATGAGCAAAGGCAAACTACTCATGACTTGGAGTTAACGGTTGTAGTCTTTGCTCTTAAAATTTGGAGGTACCATCATTATGGAGAGAAGTGCAAAATCTACAAAGACCACATGAGTTTAAAGTATTTCTTCACTCAGAAGGAGTTCAACATGAGGCAGCGAAGGTGGTTGGAGCTTGTAAGGGACTATGTTTGCGAGATACTATTCAACCTAGGAAAGGACAATGTAGTGGCAGATGCTCTAAGTAGGCGCAGTTATTGGAGCATCTCAACACTTAGAGGAATAGAGATGTCATTACAAAAGGAGATTGTTAGGGTATGAATCGAGCTAGTGACTGGGAGTATGTCAAGCCTCACCCTACAATCGACTTTATTAGAGCAGATCAGGGAGAAATAGAAATGGGATGAGCTTCTAGTAAAGCAAGAAGCGTTGATTAAAAAGGATGGCGACAATAATTTCATTATGTCTAATGGGTGATTGATACGTTACAAGGACAAGATATGTGTCCCCAATGACAAAGAGATTAAGGACAATATCATGAAAGAGGCGCACACTATACCATATTCCCTATATCCTGGGTCTACAAAGATGTATAATGACTTGAAGACATTCTATTAGTGGTCTAAAATGAAGAAATACATAGCTGAATATGTTGCTAAATGTCTGAATTATCAATAAGTTAAGGTTGAGCATCAAATCCAGCTGGGTTGTTACAACCTATTAGCATCCCAAAATGGAAATGAGAAGACATAACCATGGACTTTGTGGTGGGAATCACCAAGGACCATAAAGCAGTACGACTCAACTTGGGTGATTATTAATCGACTCATGAATCAACATATTTTCTTCCAGTTAAGACACCTTATACTACACATGAGTATGCAATGTTGTATGTATAGGAAATTAATCGTGCAACTTCATGGAGTACCAAAGTCCATCATATCAGACAAACGTTCAGTTTTTACATCGAATTTCATGAAGAGTCTACAAAGTCCATGGGTACTAGGCCGAAGTTTAGAACCGCATTTCATCCTCAAAATGATGGACAATCTAAGAGGAGGATTCAGATCATAGAAGACATGCTAAGTGTAACGCTGTACTTCCTTAGAGTCGTTACTAATTGAGTTAAAAATGTGCCATTAGCTCGCTAATCGAGGTTTTAGGTTAAAAGTGTAGCTAAACTATAATAAAAGTTGTTTAAAGGCATTAGATATGAAAATGTGGTCATTCATTGAAAACATAAAGAGTTATACATTTGGGATCCCAAAAGAATGTTTAGAAAATACTTTACAGCTCAAAATACATTTAAGGTCGACCTAAGCGACAAATAAACCATTACAGTACATTTTTCCCAAAAATAACCACAGTGGTGGCGGCCAGGTAGGCCGAACATGTACCCGTCGCTCCACGCTCTCCGCACTCATGGTTGGTCGACCTTTCCTTTTCCCTTGAGCCGAAGCCCAGCAAGAAAACTCAACACAAAACAGATAACATATGCATATCTATCAAAACATCTAACAAAGCAGCCAACAGGCTAAACAAATAGCGGCCATGCCGTCCCAGGTGCTTTACCAGGCCCTGGGTTCACGGTCTTCACCGAGAGGATGTCTCCAGCATCCTAGGAGGGTTTCGCTGTTCTCGGCTTTTGCCGTTTCTGACCTTCACTGTTTACTCACAAGTATACATTACATAGCATAATATCAACATATATTTAAACATATACTAAACATACACAATAGGGTTACGCCCTGCAATTCAATCAATAGGGCCATGCCCTGCAACACAAACAATAGGGCCATGCCCTGCTCTATGGGTACAATAGTTTTCTTACCTGTGTCCCAAGCTTCCTGAGCACCGCAATCCCGAGTACAGTCCTTTAACCCGAGCCTCATTGAAAACCTAGTCACAACATATTCATAACAACCATCCATCAAGTTCTAATCCAATAATTAACTCCAGAATAAAATTATAGACTCTGAGACCTTTGATTCTACCAAACCGAGTGGAAAAATCCTTCCCGAGACTTAACATTTGGGTTCTCGAGCTAAAAACCTTCAAACAACAATATCTTGCATTTGAGCCATGGGCGGCCTTAAGGGCCGCGGTGCACTCAAGTCAGAGGAAAAATGCCTTTCTGCTGAGGGATACGGGTCGCGACACACCAAACCCTAAGTTGCAGTGTGCCTAGGCTAACAAGGGCTTTCCAACCTCTTCGACACACACAGGCTGCGGTGCTTGAAGAACAGAGCCGCGACCTGAGCCCCCAAACCAGAAAAGCAACATTTTTCCTTAAGCCTAAACCCCAATTTCACACTCCAAACACCAATTTAACCCAGAATCAAGCCTAGACTTCCCTTCCACACAAGCTAGGCTCCATAACAAATCTCATAAACAATTATATACTCAGCAAACATCCAAAATCAGACTTAGAGTCCATTTTCATGCAAACCTCTAATCCTAGTAGAATTCAACTTAAAGATCAAGTACAAGAGCTTATCTCTTATTTGTACTCGAGCCTGAGCTAACTTCAATTGCCTCAAACTTCAGTTTTCCTAAAGCTTCAGCCTCAAATCCACAAGGTAGAGAGAGATATAAAGAACCGATGAAGAGAGAGAGAGTCTTTGAGCTAAGTTCCTTCTATTTTGTTTTCCCCTTTGGTTTTTCTTCTAAGTCCCAACATCAAGATTTCATGTATATTACTTAGCAAAAGTACAGAATACCCCTTAAGTCTATTGAAATCTTCAAGTGCAACCTAGGGCAATTTTGTCATTTACCAAATCCCGCTAATTCCTTGAGTGTTCCTATCAAAACCCGTTTAATCCCAACATGTCCAAATAATTACTAAATTACTAACCGTTACTTAATAAATCATGAACACATATTATGTTCCCAAAATACCCCTAGGCTCCTCCCAAGCCAGGTATTTGACCCCGTTGTGACATTCTAGCTAAATTGCTCCCTAGGACTGTCTCGGATCGTGCATCACAAATATATGACCACTCACTCGTGGTATCAATGACAATATGTAGAGTCCAAGAACTTTACTTAGGTAGTTAGATAGTAGTAGTAATAGTAATAGCTAGTAGTAGTTATAGTAGGTTTATTACTGTGGATTTTGGTCCAAGCCAGGCTTAGTTGTACACTCGTAGCAACACTTGTAGATTTTATAAGTTTGACCTATAGTTTAAGAATATTAATTATAACATAAGGTTTGATTAATATGACTGATTATGAAGATGATAATTAGTATACTATAAGGTTTAGATAGACCTAATAAGGTAATGACACTTGTCATGTGTATGTTTAAGGAGAAATTAAGTATTTTTGAGGAATAGTTTATTAAGAACAATATTTGAAAATCCTAGAGTCTGCCAACAGCTTTGAAATCGTTAAAGGACTTAGTCAAGGTTGTTTACTCAATTCAAATTAGGCTGAAAAAGTGTAATTACATGTATAATATTTCAACGTATGCCGATATATCGCAGCTCTAGGGGGCGATATATCGCCATACGGGGATACAAAAGACACGTAGCTTCGCATGACCACCTCGACAAGCCTAGGGCATATGAGCCCAGGCGATATATCGCCTATGGTAGGCGATATATCGGCTCTAGGGCTGTATTTTCAAATGATTTTGAAACCGAACTCATTTTAATCCTTAACCTCTTGATAAGTCCAAAATCTTTTTGACCGTGTCTTCAACCTCTTCTGAACGATTATTCAAATGTTTTTCAATTAAAAAGCCATTATTTTATTCAAGCTAAATGAAGATCTTTTCATTCTTGAACTCTATAAATAGGACCTAGTACCCAGCCAATTATTCATTCATCAAGCTGAGTTCAGAGCCTACAAGCTGCTAGGATTACTTTAGAGTGTTAAACACTTGGGTTGGGGTTATAAGCTTTATCATTATAAGCTTATCAAACACTTGGGAAGTAAGGTTTATAGTGTATTTTGGTTTTGAGGTGTAGTTCGGTCATAAAAGCATTCAAGGTATTCCTAATTCTAGTTCCTTTCTATATTGTTTTACAGTTTTTCTCTACTCAAATCCTAACTCAGTATTCTTTATTCTTGGTTAGGTATCTAAGTTCTTTGAACGTGAGGTTCTTGTCTGTAAGTATCTTTTTGATGGTGTAGTTCATTCTTTTCTTATTTCTCTTTTAGAATACTCACCTTTCTCAATTATGGTTTTAGGAGTGTTCCAAAATCCCGACCTTGTTCTCATCATCCCGGTATTTTGGTAAGGAAAATAGGGTAGTTCTTATGTGATATATGTTTATATAAAAGTGTTATAATTATTCTATAGTATGTTTCTATGTGCTATGATATATGTATGCTTGGGGCTTATAGTTGTTATATAGCAAACCCTATCACATTTATGTTTGGGGGCTTATAGTTGCTATATAGCAAACCCCAATAGTTATATGTTTTTGGGGCTTATAGTTGCTTAACTAGGAAACCTCATCATAGTTCGAGGCTTATAGTTGCTTAGTTAGCAAACCCCAATAGTCACCATGTACATGGGTTAGAATTGTGATATATGTTATAGTATATGATATATGTTCATAGTATATGTGTATGATTATGTTCATGCTTGTAGTAGATTTTCCTTGCTGGCCATTAGGCTCATTCCTTTATGATTCATATGTGCAGGAAAATAGTTATGACGACGGGAAGGTTCTTGGCAGCTTGGGAATGTGTATTGAGGGAGAACGGAATCGGTGGACTGTGTGGACGATTCGAGGATGAAGTTGTTTAAGTCTTTCAATCATATTTTCTATGTATTTTTCCACACTTAATTTTGTAACCAATTTATTTAAATTATGTTTTACTTTCAAAACAATGGGATCCCATACCCTAACCGTATTTTCATGTATTTAACTTTTTCTTTACAGTTTATGAATTGCCGGTAGCTATGAGATATTATTTTCTCTTAATTAGGTTCACTTCAAAAATGGAATTTCAGTTTGCAAATGAGCAAAAGCATAGAATTTTTACGAACCTTCCTTGAGGGAATTTTGAGGCACATGATAATGAGGACTATGAGGAGTTAAATGATGACATGCTAGATGAAGGATCGGATATAGAAGATCCCAATTTTTAGAATAATTTGTTTCATTGTTTGTTTTAATTTATTATTTGTTTTCTTTTATGGTTGTAAATAGTGAAAACATTATTTTCCAAATTAATATCATGGTTATTTTGTTATCATGTATGAGTTTGATTTTCTTTTGCAATCATAATAAATACTAAATAAAATAAATAATGACTAAGTTCGGTGAGGGTGGATCCAAATCAATGAACCGAGTTTCTATATTGAGAGTTAGGGGGCCATAGTAGTGGGAACGATTTTACTGATCCCAACCCTCCCTCAATATGGTTAACTTTGGAACAAAGATGAGTTTCGAGCCTGAGAATTAAGTCATACAGGATGATTAGAAACAAACTTAGAAAATAATAAAGATGACTTGTTTTTCTAAGTATAGAAACCCACTCTAATAATAAAGAAGACTTATATAATTTTCATAAGAAGTCATAATCAATAGGTCTGAGTTATGTTTGTTTAGATTAAGTTTTCCCTTAGAGCCTATTAGGGTAAAGTTCTGACATGTTTCTCTCAAATGTTAGAACTCTGATGTGATGTCGCTCCGAAGATCTGCTTGCACCAACGGAAATGCCTCCAACGCTGCTCCGGTGAACAATGAAGCCCCTCCGATTCGTAGAAAGGGAGTGTGTGCTACTACCAGCCGCAACACGCCGCTGCCACCAGCTGACAACACTACGGAGATCACCAGTTTGTGACAGAAAGTCAAGGAACTATTGCAGCAACAGCGACAACAGGCTCAGCCCCAAACTCAGCCTTCGGCGTAGCCGCAGCCATAGCCACATGATAAGTCCATTTTTGTGTAAATTTTGTTTCTTATTCTTTAGGGTTTTTGGTTAATAAGTAGTGTGTTTGAGGATGGTTAGAATTGTTTTGGTAATTTGTTTCATTTAAACTGAATTGTCATTTTTGAGGATAATGTATATATTTTTAATGAGTTTTTGGTTTGATGATAATATTGTAGGGTTCTAATCATTGGAGTAAAGTTAAAGAGGAGGAAAAAAAAATTCGAAAAAGAATGAAAGCATAATCAAGCAGAGAGCTCGCCGCTACAAGGAAAAATCCTTGCCGCTACGAGACAAGGCAGCAGAGTACTCGCCGCTACAGGGAAAAATCCTTGCCGCTACGAGTAAAATAGAGAGCTTCTTGCCGCAGCAAAGGAAAAGTCCTGTCGCGGCACGAGAACCCAGAAGTGCCATTCGTCATTCTTTGCCGCGGCAAGGGAAAATGCTTGCCGCGGCACGAGTTTAAATTTTGAATTCTTTTAGATTTTTGTGATTATTTTAAGAGAGATATAAAAGGAGATTAGGGTGAGAATCGGGAATTAGGTTTTGATTACGGTTTAGAGAGACAAAAAGACTGAAAGGAGGCTGAAGAAAAGACTACAAGACTACATTACTTTTGTTCATCAATCTAGTTCTTTTCTTCCCTTTATCTCTTTAATTTTAATTATAATTATGTTTGTGATTATGATTACAATTATGGAGTAGATTCTTTTTAGGTTAAGGGTTAATTCAAAACCCAAGACATGAATTCTTGATTATTAATAATGAATATTGTTCTTCAATTTCTCTCAATATTAGATTGTTTCTATTTTTCCAATTGAATGTTATGAATTTTGTAATTTCTTGTTAGGTGGCCAACTAATTAAGGTTTTACATTGTTTAATTGTCATCTTAGAATTACTACTCACCTAATAGTTTAGGATTCTAAGTGTGTGTGATAAATTGCAATTGATAGTTAAGTCAAAAGAATTGTTGATTGTGATGAAAAATAGAACCTAGGTTAAATGAATTATATGCTTCATTAATTGATTGCCTAGATTAACTTGTTTCCATAGAACTTAATGCTTTATCTAAGTTAAATAGATTGTATGCTTCATAGATTTATTGCTTATATAAAAGAGTTAATTATTGAGCGCTTCGCCTTGATTACTTATAATAGGGAGACTGGGATAATTGTCTGCTTTAGCGTTATCTGCGGGGTTAATAGTTTAATTGAGAAATTGGAATAATATTTATTATTAGTGATTAGGAATGATTTTCGAGGGTGGAGATTAACCTTTAACTGCTTTTTAATATCGTAATCCAAATCTTTATTTTGCTTTCTAATTTATGTTATTTAATTTTGCATAAAAAATCAAAATCCCCTTTTAAGTTTTAGTGTTAATTCTTGAATAATAAAGTGAACGATAGTCTTCGTGGGTTTGACCTGTACTTGCTATTATACTGAAATAATTGAAAGTATTGAAAGAAAAATTATTGTTAAATTTGTGTGGTATATGACAGCCATCACCACAACAAATGGCCTCAGTACCCCAACAAGTTTGTCCATATGGGGGATGGCTAGTGGCGAATTATGCACCGTATCTAGTACATCACATGGAGCCAGTTTATGAGTGGTTCCGTAAGCAACACGCTCTGAACTTTGAAGGGACTACAGACCCCTTCGAGGCAGAAGAGTGGCTAAGAAACGTGGAGCCAATCTTGACGCACATGAACCTCAGCAACGCGCACCGCATATCCTGCGTTTCGTCCTTGCTCAAGAAAGATGCTAGGATATGGTGGGACTTAGTCCAGTAGACGCATGATGTTGCCACCATGACTTGGACTCGATTTGTGGAGTTATTCCACAAAAAGTACTATAATTTTGCTGTACTTGCTTCAAGAGTTGAGGAGTTTGCTGGCCTGAAGCAAGGAAGTTAGTCAGTGGCAGAGTATGCTCCGCAGTTCGACTGTTTGGCTAAGTTCGCACCAGAAATGGTTCCAACCGACTATCTGAGGGTGTCTAAGTTTGTTAGAGGACTTCGTAAGGAAGAAGCCAGTAAGCCTGAGCATAGACAGCAGGATCAATCTCAGACAAGTCGGAACAACAACCACAACAACAACCACAATCAGTCCAACAACAACATCAACAATGGTCAGAAAAGAAGGCATCCTGACAACAAACAGTCCGATAGCGATAAAAGGGCAAAGAAAAATAATGGAGGAAGTAGGTTGGGTTATGTAGAGTACTCGCCATGTGCTAAGTGCCAAAGGAAACATCCTGGGGAATTTCAGGCATACACCAAAGGATGTTACAAGTGTGGCCAAGAGGGACACCAAAAGAAAGAATGTCCTCAGCTCAAGAAAGAAGGGAAAAAGGAAGATAAGATGGTTCCTGCCAGGGTTTTTGCCTTAACCCAAGGAGAGGCTGATGCTAGCAACAAGGTGGTCATAGGTCAGGTTTCTATCCTCAATAATATATATTTTGTATTATTTAATTCAGGAGCCACTCATTCATATATCTCCTTAGGAATGATAGAAAAACTAGACAAACCTTGTGAAAGATTTAGAACTAGGTTTGTAACCGAGTTGCCTTCGGGCAAAGTAGTTCTATCATCACGGATAGTACGAGGTGTACCGATCAAGATTGAGGACGTAGAACTAGAAGAAGTCCTGATAAAACTGGAGATCAAGGACTTCGACGTGATATTAGGCATGGACTGGCTAGCACGGCATGGCGCAACCATCGACTGCAAATGCAAGAAGGTGAGACTCTTGACGGCCAGAAATTATGCTTCATGGGAAAAGTTTCTGGACTATGTACACCGCTAATATCATCTCTCAAAGCTCAAAGGATGATAGAAAAAGGGTGTCAAGCATTCTTAGCCAGCATCACAGATGTAGTAAAGAAAACACCACTTAACGTTGGAGACGTTCGCATTGTAAAAGAATTCCCAGAAGTATTTCCCGATGATTTACCAGGTTTGCCGCCAACTCGGGAAATTGACTTCACAATAGAATTAGTACCAGGCACTGAGCCTATCTCCAAGGCACCATACCGAATGGAACCTACAGAACTCAAGGAGTAAAAGATGCAGCTGCAAGAACTCCTAGACTTGGGTTTTATTAGGACAAGCCATTCGCCATCGGGAGCACCGGTTCTATTTGTGAAGAAGAAGGACGGAAGTATGCAGATGTGCATAGACTACCGCAAGCTGAATAAGGTAACGATTAAGAATAAGTACCCACTACCCCAGATTGAAGAATTGTTTGATCAACTCCGAGTTGCGACCGTATTTTCAAAGATTGATTTACGGTCCGGGTACCATCAGCTCCAGGTGCGGGGAGAAGATATTCCTAAGACAGCTTTTAGGAATCGTTATGGGCATTACGAGTTCTTAATTATGTCTTTTGGTCTTCCCAACGCACCAGCCACATTTATGGACTTAAGGAATAGGGTGTTCAAGGACTACTTAGATAAATTCGTCATAGTGTTCATCAACGACATCTTAGTATACTCCAAGGATGAAGTAGACCACAAGGAACACTTGAGATTGATTTTGTCACGACTAAAAGAGCATAAACTCTATGCCAAGTTCAAGAAATGCGAGTTTTGGCTTTCGCAAGTGGCGTTCCTCGGGCCCATTATATCCAAGGATGGAGTTGCAGTAGACCCATCAAAGGTAGAGGCTGTGAAGAATTGGCCAAGACCAAAGAACGCATCCAAAGTAAGGAGCTTTCTAGGATTAGCAGGTTATTATAGGAGGTTCGTAGAGGGCTTTTCTAAGATAGCCACTCCACTTACCAACTGGACTCGAAAACAACAAAGATTCAACTGGAATGATAGATGTGAAGAAAGCTTCCAGTTGCTTAAGGACAAGCTGTGCTCAGCACCAGTACTCTGTGTACCAACACCCAACGACAAGTTCGTAGTTTACTGCGATGCATCAAAGCAAGGGTTGGGTTGCATGCTGATGCAAAATGACAAGGTGATAGCCTATGCCTCATGACAACTGAAGGAGTACAAGCAACGCTATCCAACACACGATATGGAGTTGGCAGCGGTGATCTTTGCGTTAAAAATCTGGCGCCATTATCTTTACGGAGAATGGTGTGAGATTTATTTGGAACACAAAAGTTTAAAGTACTTCTTTACTCAGAAGGAGCTCAACATGAGGCAGCGCAGGTGGTTAGAGGTAGTGAAGGATTACGACTGCAAAATCTTATACCACCCGGGAAAGGCAAACTTAGTCGCCGATGCGCTAAGTAGGAAGAGTTATGGAAGTTTAGCAGCACTAGTCAGAATAGAAAAGCTGCTACAGCAGGAGCTGATCAGTGCCGGAATAGAAATAGTTGTCGGTAAGCTGGCTAATTTGTATATCCAGTCAAATATGCTAAAGGATATACGGATTGGGAAAGGGCATGACGGCACACTAGCATCACATATGGATGTAGTTAGAGAGGGCAAGGCCACTGATTTCTCAATATCAAGTCAAGGATTGTTGAGATATAAGGATCGGGTATGCGTGCCAGATAACCAAGGGATTAAGACGGAGATTCTAGAAGAAGCACACAGTACCCCGTACTCAGTTCACCCAGGGTGGACCAAGATGACTCACGACATCAAGGCAATCTATTGGTGGCCAGGGATGAAGAAGGACATAGCGGAGTTTGTGTCTAAGTGTCTAGTATGCTAGCAAGTAAAAGCAGAACATTAGCGGCCTGCAGGCCTATTGCAACCGCTTAACATACCAGAGTGGAAGTGCGACGATATAGCTAAGGATTTCATTACAGGTTTTCCATGAACAAGTAAGCAGCATGGTTTGGCTTGGGTAGTAAAAGATAGACTAACCAAGTCCCCTCATTTCCTGCCTGTTAAGACTTCATACACAACGGATCAGTACACAGACATATATGTCCAAGAGATAGTACGGTTGAATGGAATCCCCAAAACAATAGTGTCGGATAGAGGATCGGTATTTACATCGAGATTTTGGGGAAGTTTACAGCAAGCCGTGGGTGCTAAGTTAACTCTTTGTATAGATTTTCATCCTCAGACAGACAGTCAGTCCGAGCGTACAATACAGATTTTAGAGGATATGCTACGCGCTTGTGTACTTGATTTCAGAGGATCATGGAATAAGTACTTGCCGCTGATAGAGTTCTCTTACAATAATAGCTACTAGTCAATGATCAGCATGGCACCTTATGAGTTGCTTTATGGAAGAAGGTGCCGATCACCGTTGCATTGGGACAAAGTAGGAGAAAGGCAGCTTCTCGGTCCCGAAGCTATTAGAAAAGCTCAAGAAGCAGTAGCGCTAATTAGATAGCGTATGCTTGCTGCTCAAAGCCCACAGAAAAGCTATGCAGATGCCAAGC
The DNA here is from genome assembly GCF_963169125.1 of Humulus lupulus. Taxonomy (NCBI): domain Eukaryota; kingdom Viridiplantae; phylum Streptophyta; class Magnoliopsida; order Rosales; family Cannabaceae; genus Humulus; species Humulus lupulus. Next base: position 158,798,637 of record NC_084802.1, on the reverse strand, counting down.
GACGCGATGTGGAATTCAAAGTCGGAGATCAAGTCTTCCTGAAGATATCTCCTATGAAAAGTGTGAAGCGGTTTGGGAAGAAAGGCAAACTTAGTCCCCGATTTATAGGTCCTTTTGAGATATTGGACAAAGTGGGAGCAGTTGCGTATAGATTAGCCCTACTGCCAGCCCTAGCAGATATCCACAACGTATTCCACATCTCAATGCTACGCAAGAATGTGTCAGACCCATCTCACGTCCTCAAGTACGATACGATAGCACTCCAGAAAGACTTGAGTTACGAGGAACGAACATTTAGCATCCTAGATAGAGGGATGAAGCTGTTACAGTCCAAGAGTATTCCGATAGTCAAAGTGCTATGGAGTAATAGTTTTGAACAGGAGGCAACGTGGGAGTTGGAGGAGGACATGCAAGGCCGGTATCCGGAATTATTTGGTAAGTAAATTTTGAGGACGAAATTATTTTTAGTAGGGAAGAATTGTAGAGTCCCAGAAATTTACTTAGCTAGTTAGATAGTAGTAGTAATAGTAATAGCTAGTAGTAGTTATAGTAGGTTTATTACTGTGGATTTTGGTCCAAGCCAGGACTTAGTTGGACACTCGTAGCAACACTTGTAGATTTTATAAGTTTAACCTATAGTTTAAGAATATTAATTATAACCTAATGTTTGATTAATATGACTGATTATGAAGATGATAATTAGTATACTATAAGGTTTAGATAGACCTAATAAGGTAATGACACTTGTCATGTGTATGTTTAAGGAGAAATTAAGTATTTTTGAGGAATAGTTTATTAAGAACTATATTTGAAAATCCTAGAGTCTGCCAGCAGCTTTGAAATTGTTACAGGACTTAATCTAGGTTGTTTACTCAATTCAAATTAGGCAGAAAAAGTGTAATAACGTGTATAATATTTCAGAGTATGTCGATATATCGCAGCTCTAGGGGGCGATATATCGCCATACGGGGATACAAAAGACACATAGCTTCGCACGACCACCTTGACGAGCCTCGGGCATATGAGCCCAGGCGATATATCGCCTATGGTAGGCGATATATCGGCTCTAGGGCTGTATTTTCAAATGATTTTGAAACGGAGCTTATTTTAATCCTGAACCTCTTGATAAGTCCAGAATCTTTTTGACTAAGTCTTCAGCCTCTGCTAAATGATTATTCAAATGTTTTTCAATTAAAAAGCCATTATTTTATTCATGCTAAATGAAGATCTTTTCATTCTTGAACTCTATAAATAGGACCTAGTACCCAGCCACTTATTCATTCATCAAGCTGAGTTCAGATCCTACAAGCTGGTAGGATTACTTTAGAGTGTTAAACACTTGGGTTGGGGTTATAAGCTTTATCATTATAAGCTTATCAAACACTTGGGAAGTAAGGTTAATAGTGTATTTCGGTTTCGAGGAGTAGTTCGGTCATAAAAGCATTTAAGGTATTCCTAATTCTAGTTCCTTTCTGTATTGTTTTATAGTTTTTCCTACTCAAATTCTAACTCAGTATTCTTTATTCTTGGTTAGGTATCTAAGTTCTTTGAACTTGAGGTTCTTGTCTGTAAGTATCTTTTTGATGGTGTAGTTCATTCTTTTCATATTTTTCTTTTAGAATACTCACCTTTCTCAATTATGGTTTTAGGAGTGTTCCAAAATCCCGACCTTGTTCTCATCATCCCAGTATTTTGGTAAGGAAAATAGAGTAGTTCTTATGTGATATATGTTTATATAAAAGTGTTATAATTATGCTATAGTATGTTTCTAATAGTTATGATATATGTATGCTTGGGGCTTATAGTTGTTATATAGCAAACCCTATCACATTTATGTTTTGGGGCGTATAGTTGCTATATAGCAAACCTCAATAGTTATATGTTTTTGGGGCTTATAGTTGCTTAACTAGCAAACCTCATCATATTTCGAGGCTTATGGTTGCTTTGTTAGCAAACCCCAATAGTCACCATGTACATGGGTTAGAATTGTGATATATGTGTTATAGTATATGATATATGTTCATAGTTTATGTGTATGATTATGTTCATGCTTGTAGTAGATTTTCCTTGCTGGCCATTAGACTCATTCCTTTATGTTTTATATGTGCAAGAAAATAGTTATGACGGCGGGAAGGTTCTTGGCTGCTTAGGAATGTGTATTGAGGGAGAATGGAATCGATGGACTGCGAGAACGATTCGAGAATGAAGTTGTTTTAGTCTTTCAATCATATTTTCTATGTATTTTTCCACACTTAATTTTGTAACCAATTTATTTAAATTATGTTTTACTTTCAAAACAATGGGATCCCATACCCTAACCGTATTTTCATGTATTAAATTTTCCTTTACAGTTTATAATAAAGTCATGGTTATTTCATATGTATGTTTCTTAAGATTAGTATAGTAGTTTTTAATGGTTCAAGCTTAGAATAGTTGGGTCGTTACACAATATACACAAATATTACATTTACGCCCTCAACGGGCTAAAATTACAAATATGCCGCTAATAGCCAAATGGGGCCCACATGCATATTTAATTCACCTAAACATGCTTTTCGAATTACATAATCATCAAATTCATATATTAACATAATTAAATCAATTATTGCCCTCTAGGGACGCTAATCAAGGCCCTAAGCCTTATTAGCAAATTTGGGACGCTACACTAAGATCATATGCGCTTGACTTTTAAGAGTCTTGGAGTCGCTACCTACCGTTAATCGAATTTTCTTATAACAATATATACGAGTTGACTATTGGGATGGCACACTACGAGATGCTTTATGGAAGGAAGTACAGGTCACCTCTTCATCGGAACAAGGTAGGTGAGAAGCAGATACTATGTCCGGAAGTAGTTAGGGAAGGTAGTGAGGTGGTAGAGAAAATCAGAGAAAAGATGTTAACTGCTCAGAGTAGGCAAAAAAAAGCAATGCAGATTTGAAACTTCGGGAAGTTGAATTCGTAGTAGGTGACCTTGTCTTTCTAAGGGTACACCTATGAAAGGCGTGATACGTTTTGGGAAAAAGGTTAAGCTAAGTCCAAGATATATAGGTCCATTTGAGATAAAGGACAAGGTTGGACAGGTTGCCTATCGCTTAACTTTACCACCAACCTTTGCATATATGCACAACATTTTTCACATTTCTATGATGTGAAAGTATGTGTCAAACCCATCCCTCGTGTTGAGTTACGAGCCGTTAGAGTTTAGACGGGACCTACGCAATGACGAACAGCCGATGCGAATCATAGAAAAGGGAATCTAGGACTGAGATTCAAGAAGATTTCACTAGTAAAGGTCTTGTGAAAGCACTATTCAGCAAGTGAAGCAACCTATGAGTTGGAGGATGACATGAGAAAATAGTATCCCAAGCTATTTAGTGAGTCAAATTTTGAGGACGAAATTCCATTTAACGAGGGTAGATTGTAATATCCGGACACACACATTTTAATTGCTATTTAATTTTTTTAATTCACTTGTTTTTAATTTAATTATTTAATTAATTTATTTTAATATTCCTATATATTGTCTTGATTACTTGTTTAATTAGTTGTCACCTTATTTACTATAATAAATATTCTTTTTATTTATTTATTTAGTTATTTAGTTACTTTATTTTATTTACTTATTAATATCTTGATATAATTATATGATAATATGTGCACATTTGTGTGTGACTAAGCCATGGGCGTGTGCTGTGAAAGGATCAAGAGGTGATCACATTGATTTGTTTGATAATCTATGGGAAACAAGCATGGCAATCTTGGGGATTTCAACATTAATTGAGGAATTAATGTGATTAGTATTTGGCTTAGGATATGAATTGGAGAAATTAAAGGTGACAATTAATGTTTGATGTTCAAAATTATGAAGAGGATTTAGGGAATGTGTGTGGAATGATATAGGGTTGTGACAACTAGTTAATTTTGAATTTATGAGTGATTAGAAAATCGTAAATAATTGATTGATTTATAAATGTTATGACAAGATAATGGGTGATTTTATTATTGATATTCTTTCCAATTTAGAGGTGATTTTGGCAATAAAGGTAATGGAGAAGAATAGATTTTGAAATTAAAATGTGATTAGAGATCAATCAATAACTTGATGCAAAATCAAGTCTATGTTCATGTATTAAAGGTTGTGATTAGGATTAGAATCAATTAGGTTTAATGGTGATTGATTGTAGAAAAACATGGACGGTGATAGTGTTTGTTGAACATGGCTAGAATGAGAACTATGTTAATGCTAGTGTGAGTAGGATATGATCAATTAATGGTGATTAGGAGTCAATTAGGATATGTTGATTTAAGATTGGAATCAATCAAATTTAATTGGGAGGATATAATTAGTGGCCTTGGAGCCTATAAACAGAGAGAGCCTGTTTACCCAAAAATGGCTCCTGATGACGAGGCAAGAATTTCTTACATGTGGTTGGCATGTGGCAGTTCTAAGTGAAGGGATTCTGTTCGATCATCGACCAAATAATTGTTGATTCGTCAAGTCTCGCAGTTAAGTGCGACCAGTCTGGTCAGATACTTCCATTGACTTCCTTTGAGATACACAAACTTGTAATAATTACATTCATTATATTTCTTTTTATTACCTTGATACATTGATCTTAATGGTAATTAAGGCCCATCGACCCATGTAACCTCCTTGAGCCTATAAATAAGAATGAGAGGGCTCAAGGAAAGGACTTTTGAACTTTTAATGTTTGGATTCAGAGAGAAAAACATAGTGTGATTATCCACCGAAATTGTAATTCTCCTAAGACTGGTGAAACTCAAGAACCCTAGTTCTTTGATCACAGTATTGGGATTCAATATCAATAAGAACATTAAGTGGACGTAGGACATTACCACCTAGTTGGGGCCGAACCACTATAAATCACTAGTGTCACTTTCTTTCCAATTGATTCTCTTCTTGATTTCCTTTTTGTTCTTTGTCGTTTATTTGAATACGTGTCATTGACCAAATCAAGGGTCAACATTTTGGTGCTTTCATTGAGAGTTGAACTCAAGACTTCAAGAAGATCATATGACGAAGACATCCAAGAGAGCTGGACAGGCTGCTGGCGCTACTTCCTCCCAGCCTCCTCCTCTTCCAAATGTGGCTGAAAATGAGCCACATTTGGATTTTGAGGAGGAAGAAATGGATTCTGAGATGCTGAGGAAAACACTGAGTGTGTTGCAGGATGAGTTGGCCAATCAAGAGAATGCTGCAGAGACCTTGGCGCTGCAGCAGAGGGAGATTGAGCGTCAGTGTCAGGAGCTGAATGAGCGGTAGGCAGACATGGACCATCGGTAGAGAGATGCCACGACCACTCTTGAAGCAGCCATTCAATTGGCCCGAGGACAAGTTGCGCCGGAGACTCAATTGGATCAGCCACCAAATGCACCACCACAGCGGACCCCAAATTCGAGTCCTCCACTCTAGCCAACAAGCCCTCAACGGCCAGAGCAACCGCCTGTTACTCAGGAGGATATTCCAATTCAGGATCCTGAGCAATAGCCACCCTCTCAAGCTAATCGTGACAATCCCCAGCGCCAGAGGCAAAATAGGGCAGGGCAGCCACCCTGAAGCCCAAGACGCCCAGAGGGCGATGAGCCAAATCCATTGAGCAGGGGGCAGCATCCTTCTGCTAACAGAAGGCACAACAAGTCAGGATCTGCGGTTAGGGGCCCCACGGAATAATAGTGCACGGGGACCCACCAATCAACGCAGGCCTCCCTCTGATGCTCGGGAGATGCCAGCTAGAGGAAGAAACAGCGTGACTAGTCGATCGCGCCATATTCGGTCGCATTTTAGGGATGGCCATGACTATAATGAGGCTGAATCCAGCAGGAGGAATGCTGGTTGAGGGCGTGAGGAAAGAGGTGGAGACAGAAACCTCCCACCGAGAGAAAATAGGCCTACGAGACATAACGCTGGGGGGCAGCCCAGACAGCATAACATCTTTGATCGGCTGGGCGCTAGCGAGCAACGACACAAGGATGATGACTTGAGGGATGTGCTAAACCACAAACGTGAGAGGCACGATGAGTATGCTCCACTGGCACCTACAGTCCCGGAGATCCCAGACATTGTTCGGGCTCAAATTGATGCTCTGAATCAGGCGGTACAACAGCTGGTGGGGAGCCGAACATCGCACATTGAGTACGATCGGAGGAGAGACACTCCGTTTGTACAGAGGATTGCTGTGGCAAAAATCCCCAGCTAGTTCAAAATGTCAATGATGCTAAACTTTGATGGGTATGGGGACCCAGTATCTCAGGTAAATAAATTGGAGATATAGATGGATATTCAGAAGGCGTCAAACGATGCCCGCTGCAGGATATTCCCCGCCACCCTATCTGACACTGCTCACTAGTGGTTCTTTAAGTTCCCTCCTGCTAGTATAGTATCATGGGAAATGTTTGTAAAGGAATTTTACGGACAATTCTATGCGGATCGCGTACACCCCACTGAGGCCAACTAGCTGGTCTAGATATGCCAAAAGGAGTAAAGGAACACGTCCAACGTTTCATGCGAACAGCGGCTGGAGCCAAAATAGTGGGCGATGAGGGAAAGATGATGGCCCTAACTGCTGGGGTTAGGCACCATTCTCCCCTCTGGAACAGCCTAAGAAAGAATGGGGTAAAAATTACCCAGGAGTTTCATGAACGAGTTGATCGATACATCAAGCTCAAGGACGCGATTGCCAACTAGGGGAAATCACCTACGAAAGACAAGGGACCAAAGGAAGATCCCACCAAAGCCGCCAACGGGTCAGATAGACCCAATGGCAACGATAAAGGCAACCAGAACGAAAATAGTAAGAATGGTTGAAAAAGGGTGAACAATGAGCCATCAACGTCCGAAAATGAATGCCCTAAAGGAAATAGTTACGAGCCAAGATTCACCAACTATACGACCCTTATCGAAAGCAGGGCAGAGGTTTACCAGGCGACCAACTTCAATGTCCCTTATAAGCGATCAACACCTATAAGGAAGGATATCTCCAAGAGAGATACAACAAAATTATGTCGTTTTCACAATGACTACGGTCATGACACCAATGAGTGTAACTAGTTGAAGGATGAGATTGAGTTCCTTATCATACAGGGACACCTAAGGAGATATGTACGAGTCGCATGATGGTCTTAGCGAGAGGCTCAAGGAGGCAACGAGCAGGCGCATGCACGCCAACGCTCACCAACTTTACAGCAAGCTTCTGTGGCAGGTACGTTACTTATCATCTGTGACGGCCCACACCTTGCAGGGGATAGTGGGAAGGCAAGGGAGCGGTACGCTCGGACCTTACGCCATGACCAGGACATCGAGATGATGAGTGTGGAGGATCGAGCACCTAAAAAAGCTCGAATAAAGGAGGAGTTGATAACCTTCTCTGAAGACGATGCTCAGCACGTACGATTCCCACACTCGGATCCGCTGATCGTTGACGTCCATATTGCCAACATGATGGTTAAGAGGGCATTGGTTGACACAGGGAGCTCAGTCAACATATTGTATAAGTCTTCACTGGAGAGGATGAAGTTGTCCATCAAGGACGTGGAGCCGTGCAACCAAACGATATATGGTTTTTTTGGCAAAGGGCTCACGCCAATAAGGTCGATTAGGCTCCCAGTAACAGTAGGAACTATGCCCGCGAACAGGACATTACTCACTACTTTCATAGTAGTTGATTGTCCTTCTACGTATAATGCTGTAATTGGGAGGCCTATTCTGGTCGACCTGCGAGTTGTAACCTCGGTTTGGAACCTTGCCATGAAATTCCCAACTGACGCAGGGGTAGGATGCATATTGGGAAACCAATGAGAAGCGAGGGAGTGCTACAACGCCTCAATATCTAAGGCTAAGAAAGGTGGATCGAGGGAAACCGTCGGAAAAGAGTTGCACACGGCCAATGAAGTGCAAACCCAATCAGGTGATTGTGTCACCAAATAGGGTGTTGCCCAAAGTGAGGATATAGATTTGGATCCTCGCTTTGGGAATTGTGATGAAGAAGTAGGACCCATCGAGGACCTCGAAGAAGTCCAACTCGATGATGCAGATCCGAACAGGGTTGTGAAATTCGGTAAAAACATAGAGACAACAACAAAACAAAAACTGGTGGAATTTTTCAAGAAGAATCAGGAAGTCTTTGCCTGGTCGCATAAAGACATGGTTGAGAAAGACCTGGCAGTTATTAGCCATGTCCTGAACATAGACAAAAGTTTTCCACCGGTACAATAGAAAAGAAGGCTGCTCGACAAAGACAGATCAAAAGCTCTGAAGGAAGAAGTCGATAAGCTAAAGGAGAATGGATTCATTAGGGTAGCATTTTATCCATCGTGGGTCTCTAATCCCGTACTAGTACCTAAGCCAAATGACAAGTGGAGAACGTGCGTTGATTTCACAGACCTTAATAAAGCCTGCCCTAAAGATTATTTCCCACTCCCTAGAATCGACCAGCTGGTCGATGCCACTGGATGACACGAGATCCTGTCATTCATGGATGCATACTCTGGGTACAATCAGATCAGTATGCATCCACCTGATGAGGATCACACTAGCTTTCGAACCGATACAGGACTTTATTGTTTCAAGGTACTGCCCTTCGATTTGAAAAACGCTGGTGCGACTTACCAGCGATTAGTCAATCACATGTTCAAGGAGCTGATTGGTACAAACATGGAAGTATATGTTGATTACATGCTGGTTAAGTTGAAGAAGACAGAAGGACACATAGGAGACTTGCAAGAATGCTTCAACATCTTGAATAAATCTCAGATGAAGCTAAATCCCTCTAGTGTTTCTTTGGAGTTGGATCAGGGATATTCTTGGGATTTATAGTAAACTCACGACGAATTGAAGCTAATCCTGAGAAGATCAAGGCCCTGGTTGATATGAAATCACCAGCAAGAATCAAAGATGTTCAAAGTTTAACCAAAAGGATTGTTGCTCTAAGTAGATTTATCTCCAAATCGATGGAAAAGTGCATCCCATTTTTCAATCTACTTAGAGGCAACAAGAAATTTGAATGGACAGAGAAATGCGAATAGGATTTTCAAGCTTCAAAGATGCATATGTCACAGCCACCGATCCTATCTAAGCCGATCGAAAAGGAAACTTTGTTCATATACTTGGCGATCACTGAATACGCTGCTAGTGCCGTCTTGGTAAGAGAAGAGGAAAATGTGCAAAAATCCGTATATTATGTAAGCAAAAGACTAATAGGAGCAGAGCTGCAGTATCCGCCTATTGAAAAATTAGCCTGCTACTTGATTTTAGCCTCCAGAAAGTGGCAGCTATACTTCCAAGCTCACCCAATCACAATTTTAACCGACCAAACACTACGGCAAGTTCTGCAGAAGCCAGAAGCCGCAGGCCGATTATTAAAATGGGCAATGGAACTTGGGCAGTTTGATATCTCTTACTTACCACGAGCAGCAGTAAAAGGACAATGTAACGACCCAAATTTCCTAGTAAGGTTTAGGACCTTGATTAGGAGGCTGGGAGGGCCATAATTGATTTACGGTGCTATTATATGATTATATGCATGATTATGTGGGTCATATTATTATATGATGATAAAGGCATGCATGGGGCTATATACTCTGCTGTGAGGGTATTTTGGTAATTTGGCTCATTGAGAGCGTAATTGTGTACTTGTGTGTATATTGGTAGGCTAATGTTGAGACCACATTATTATGTGGATATATCTGTGGTCTGTGACTTGAGACGATCCTAGTGAGCAGTTTAGCAAAAAAGTCATGGCGGGGATTTATACCCGGCTCGGGGTGAGCCTAGGGGTATAAATGGGACTTTGGAGAATGTATTGGAGATGATTTGGTATTGAGAAATATAATTGGTGACTAATTAGATGACGGGAATTAAGTGGTAAATATTTAAGACACTTGAGGAATTAGTGGGAATTGGGAGCAATGACTAAAATGCCCTTAGAATGTTTAAGGTTTAGTTATTATTGGGAGAGCAAAGTGGTCATTTGGCTTACTTAAGGTTAGGCTATATTCTGCTTTTTGATGTTAGTGGAGGTTGTAGATAAACTTAGAAACTTAAGGAAAAGAAAAGAAGAAGGAAAGAAAGAAAAACAGAACACTTAGAGTTATCTCACTCTCTCTCATTCGGCTGGGTCATCTCTTCACCATTCCTTGTGGGTTTTGGAGCTGGAATTCTAGAGCAAGCTCAGGATGGAGCTTAGGGCTAGGGACTTTGGTGAAGCTTGAAGAACTAGCAGAATTAAGCCAGTCAATTGAGGTAAGTTTTAAGGTTTTCTGATGTGAATTTCTGGGTTTTAATGAGATAGTTTTTAAGTTTGAGTTTTGGATGGAATAAAGGGATATGATCCTGAGGAGTTGAAGGGCTTGAAGCTGCTTGGATGCTAGAAGGATTCTACAGCTGAGGTAAGGATTAATTTGAAGTTTGATGGTTGAATTTGAGAGTTTTCATGGCTGGTTTTGAGTTTGTGGGTTTGAAATTTCAGAAGTTGGAATTGGGATTTTGGTGAGTCTTAGGCTAGATTTTTGGTTGGGTTGTGTTGTCTAAATCATTCTAATGTTGTTATTATTAATTGGTTTTGAGTTGGGGGCTTTAGGATGGCGTTAGGTGAGGTTTAGAGATTGAAAATGGTGATTTTTTCTGGGTTCGAAGGGTCGGGCTGCGGCATGGTTCTTGGTGAGCTGCGGCCCTTCGATGTTGTGGCATGCTGAGGAAGGAGGGCGGGCCGCGGCATGGTCCAAGTAATGTCGCGGCCCTTACCTTTTTTTGTGCCCATGGAGGGTTCTGTCAGGGGCCATGCCGCGACATGGATGGCCCATGCCGCGGCGCTTAAGGGATTTTGGGATTTTGAGATTTTAGGCTTGGGAATTTAACCTAGGGTGCTCGGGGTTGAGTCTTTTACCATATTTGGTGAAGTTCAATGTTCCAAGGACCAGAACTTGGTTTAGAAGCTCATTTAAGATTGTTAATGGTATCCTTTATCTTGGTTGTGACTAGGTGCTAAGCTAGGGCTCAGGGATCGCGCTCAAGGAGCATCGCTTGTAGCTAGCTCGTTTGAAAGCTAAAGGTAAGAAAGCTGCACCTGATTATGTGGCTAGGTTGGGACTAAGTGTTCCCTATGTTTGTATGCATTGTTATGTGAATGTGATTAACCATGTGGACACGATGGGACTAAGAGCTCCCTACACTTGTATATCATGTCATGAGGTGGTATTATTATGCCATGGGACATGCGATAACCGGCCTAAGAGTGTCGGAATCAATATTTGCGCATAGGGCGCGGCTCGGCCACTGGTAGCTGAGGCAGCTTATCTATCACTGAGCTCGGTTAAGCTGGTCGGAGTCAGTGAGTATTACACTGGGGTCGGCCCAAGTGAGCCGAAGACAGTGTATTAAATAGAGGGTGTGACTAAGGGCGCTGACCCTGAATATCATTTTATTATGATCGTGAATATTGTGTTATGAACGTGATTTGTTGGCTGTTTGGATAACAAACTGTTAATCTGGCGTGTGATATCACTGATTGGGTAAATGTTATGAAATTCTAAATTCCTGGTTGTGCACTGTGAAATATTTGATAAATAATGTTGATCTTGCTATGTTATCATGCTTTCTTGCTGGGCCTCGGCTCACGGGTGCTACGTGGTGCAGGTAAAGGCAAGGGTAGGTTGAAGCAACCATGAGTTGGAGAGCTCTGGGGGCGAGGTGTACATTATCAGCTGCTCGGCCGCCACGGTCGAGGAATTGTACAGGGACAGAAACCTAAAATATATATTTTGCCATTAGAGTGGCTTGAATTATTTGTAACTCTTGGAGTTTGTTGTAACGAAGACATCCGAACCCTGTTTTGAGTTTCCATGTAGTAAATTGCCATTTTAATGAAAATAGCCTGTTTGTGATCAAAATCTTTTATTCCTAATCTATTGATGACATTGAATTCACACTTTGTTTAAATGACTTGATTAGCAAGCCTTGCACTATTTTAAACACACAGTGTAACGGTCTTGGTTATCCAGGGCGTTACAACTTGGTATCAGAGCCGTCTGGATTTATGGGTTCCTGAAGATTAGCTGGACATGTACACTTGCCGCTAAAGACAAGCTCAACTCAAGGGTTTGTAGTGGAATACATGAAATTGTATGCTTAAGTGCTTGAATAAAATATGGGTGTATTAATTGGTATGATTAATAGGGAGCATGGGATACTGATAGGGCCTGGCCCTTGACTGCTGTGTGATGCTATTAAGGCATGCTGATTAGCATTGCTCTTGCATGTGGATGAATACATGGATGATGATGATGATATGGATTGCAGGTTATTATATGTTTAAATTGAACTTATATGCTATACCTGTTTATTGGCATGGAGGACATAATAGGTATGAATGCATCTAGTGATAAAGAAATTTGTTAATTTATACATAATATGGGTGTTTGATATGCTTTATGTGTGTTTGATTGTTATGATTACTTGGATCTGCCTTTGAGATGGGTTGGGTATAAACATCAGGGCTGAGAAGTGTAGTCGGTGAAGACAGATTAACTCATTGTGAATGTGTTGAGAATGGTTAATTGGACTCAGCTGTGGTTTTGATAAGGATAGAAGATGATAGTTGGGGGTTGGAATCCTTCACCTGCCCTTGAGATTCGCAATAGATGTTTACTAATTTATGAGTCAGGCTGTGAGGTCTGATAGAATGGATTGGATGGATGAGAAAGGCGAGTTACTGAGGAGGAGCAGACAGGAATTATGGTATGGAAGCATTATCCTCTAGTTGCGAGGAAGGTTTGGGTTTGCTCAGGAATCAATTCATGAATGGGTGTGGCTAATCCCGTTCTTGGTAGTGTGAGTAGGATAAATTGGGACAGAGTAGCCGTACTAGGCAGTTGTTGCAAAAGGGTGTCGAAAGTGGCAAGATAGCGGGGGTATGTATTGCCGAGTTTGGTGGGTTGGTCGGTCCACTTTGGGTTATGGTACAAATGGATGAAGTCGGAGATGATAAGTCAATTGTGAGTTAAACCCTGAGATGGTTGTCTGTGCTTGGGCAGTAGAGAGAGGGCCTCATTATCTAAGATGAAAGGAATACAGGTGATGATATTTTCGTTCGTGGAAATGTAGTAAGTGTGGCTACTCAGTGATCGGAAGAATGAGAACCTTTGGTGGTTTTATGGCTCCTGGTTTGGACAGGAAGGGGGTCCAGATTATAGGATGGCCATTAAGACGGGGAAGACTGGGATACTTTACTCATTTAAAGCCCAAGGTTAGTTTCTCAGAAGTGACCAGTGGATTGGATAGCCTTTGCTTTGGTTGGGAAAAAGAGCTGAAAGGATTTGGTGCTGTGTGTCTATTAAGGAGGGATTCAGATGAGTACTTGTTGAGGGAAGTTGATGTGTTACATAAGGGACAACCCTCGTGAGTATCACTTGAAGTATATTGATTGGACTAAATGGGAATTAAATTAGACAGTAAGGATTTGGTATCAGGAACGCTATGAGGAATTGTGCTAGTTTGGCTTAAGGAATTATTGAGTCACCTGAAAAGTATGCAATTTATAAGTGAATTGGGCAGAATATTGTGTCATGGGCCTCGTGGATATTGCCAGCTAGGGGTGAGGAGTTTGAAAGCCTCGTTACAAGACAGGACGATGTTTTCAGGAGTTGATCATTGATCTGGTTATTACTAGATAAGGATCAAGGAAAGAGACATCTCAGGGATTATTACTTGTACCGAGAGGGGTGTGATGTATTAACAGTAAGGATTCCTAATCGCTTGGTACTTCAACGACATGGGCAAGTCTAACAGGTAGAGAGTAGAGAAATGACATGGATGTGTTGCATTCAAATTCACTGGGGACAAGGTAAATTACTCCCCAGCTAGAGGTAGAAGGTGAACGACTATTATACTGATGGTCAGAGTTTATCAAAGAAAATCCTAAGGCAAGGGTACTTCTGGCCAACAATGAATGAAGATTCGATGCAATTTGTGCGAAAGTGTGATAAGTGCCAGAGATTCTCCAAAATTCCACGAGCAGCCCCTAATGAGCTAAAACAGATGCAAAGTCCATGGCCATTCTCAGTATGGGGTATAGACCAAATTGGATCTTTGCCGACAAGGAAAGGTGGCGTCAAAGACGTTGTAGTGGCTATTGATTACTTCACAAAGTGGGCCGAAGGTTAGCCACTTGCAACCATAACGACCAAGAAGGTGCTGGATTTTGTGGTCAAGAACATTGTGTGTCTCTATGGATTGCCAAGAAAAATTGTATCAGACAATGGCATGTAGTTTGATACTGATCTATTCAAAGATTTTTGCGAGCGGTGTGGAATTATCAAAAGCTTTTCTTCAGTTGCTCACCCTCAGGCAAACAGACAAGTCAAGGCAGTCAATAAGATGCTAAAAGATACTCTGAAGGAAAGACTTGAAGAAGCAAAGGGGGCATGGTCGGAGCAATTGCCTGATGTCCTTTGGTCGTACAGAACATCCCATCGAACAGCAACAGACCATACTCCATTCTCCTTGGCCTATGGATATGAAGCTATGTTGCCTATTGAATTAGATCCGCCATCACATCGGAGGATGACCTACGATCAAGGCTCTAATAGCCAGTTATTAATGGAATCTTTGGATTTGGTCGATGGAAAGCACGAGCAAGCCTAGCTCCGAGTAGCAGCTTACCAACAAAAGGTCGCTCGGTATTTCAATTATAAAGTTTTCCTCAACACCCGCGATCAGGCCGCTGGAGTACTCGAACCAAACTGGGAAGGATCGTACCAAATTGAAGAAGTCCTCCATCGAGGAACTTACAAACTTGCTCGCTTAAATGGAGATCTCATTCCTCATTATTGGAATGGAGAACACCTACGCAAGTACTATCAATAAACAATTCTTCTTAAAGAATTGGCTTGTATTAATTTTACTTTTAACAAGTTTATGAACAACGGTTGGTCATTTTTGTGACTGATCGCTTATAAGTGTAAGATCATTTTATTGATCACTCGTACAGACATGATTGTCCATCTATTACGAGAAATAAAAGGGACTGTGCGCAGCCAGTCAATCTTGCCAAAATATTGTATTTATTACATGTATTTGCTCATTACGTGTGTTGTTTTGATATATTATCGTTTTAAATTTTCTACTATGAGCAGAAATGTTAGAACAGGTCTTGGTCAAGGCAAGTGACCAAGGACCTAAAACTCCTCAATCACTTGGGGGGCATATAAGGTATCTAGTAAGCAAAGCATATCAACAGGTATGTAAACACACGAGAAAAATAACTGAAAGCATGCTACGGTACTTAGAGTACTTTTCAAAATTTTGTTATTTTGTTAAATCAAACCAAAGTACTATGCTAAGTTCGGTCATTCGAACATATGTTATAATAGAATGCAAATATTATAATATCAAAAATGAAATCCTTTACACCGCGAGCATTTACTGCTCGGATGTAATTGTTTGTTAAAATGAAAAAAGTTGCCCGTGCAGCAACAAAAGTAAATTGTCTTTACATCACGTACCATAGGTCGTGTATTTCAAAATAAAAGTTAAAGACAAAACAGATAAAAGTTATGGAGCGGCTGGAGGACCCTGCTGAGGCTCTTGTGGCTACTGATCGACGGTAACTGCAACATTTTCCTGGACACCCTCAATGCTTGTTGCTAGACAGATCTCAGGGGACCCTTGGGTCTTCTCTTCTTCTAAGCGAGCAGCACACCTCACCAGCTCTGCCTCCCTTATGTGATCTGGAAGAAAGGAAAAATTGGCATTGGGATTGTATTTCTAGAACATATAGAAACACTCAAACACTGCCCCCTCATAGTTTTCGAGGTTGGAGGCATTCGCCTCCTCCAGGGTAGCAATCTGTTTATGGCTTATCTCTAACTCTGCTTGAAGCTTGTGGGCTTCTCGATAGATAATAAGCGAGACCTCTTTGTGCTGCTCCTTGGAAGCAGTAGTCTTGGCAATTGCTGCATTCTTCTGCTTCAGCTCCTCTCCGAGGGAGGCAAGTTTGGCCTCAGCCGTTTGCAAGGCCTCAGTGTGCTTCACCTTGACCTCCTTGAGTGCCTTGGTATGCTTCACTTCAACTTCGTTGAGATACTCGACATGTTTGTCTTTGGTCGCTTTAAGCTGCTCAGCATGTTAGGCCTTGGCTATGCCAAGCTAATCGCTAAGCTTTTTCTCAAACTGAGCAACCAGAGTCCTCGAACTCTGCCAGCCAGAACTCATGGTGAGAACTCCCTGCGATCAGAAAAAGATAAATTTGTTAGTAGGAATAAATTGACGAAGAAAATTAGTAAAGTATGGTAAAAACGACGACTTACAGTAAGCACATTGTTCAGAGCACAGTTGAAGACCTGATCAACCACCATGGAGCCAGTCTCTTGGATGGCCTCTTGGCTGCGGTGGTGCTTTGTTATTTTGGACAGCCTACCTTTGGTTGAATTGAGCACCATGCTTGTAAGGTCTTCTCTTGAAGCTTCTTCTGTATGACCAGCAAGCGTCTGGTCGGTGAGAGCTACAGGGGGAGTCTGTTCGACAGGAGTTGGCAGAGGAGTTGTTTCTATGGTAGGAGTTGGCGCATGAGGATCCTTTGTTCGAGCCTTCTTCGTAGAGGGATTGCTCCAGCCCTCCCTAAACTGACGCTTGCCTGATTTTTTCTTGCTCGCTGATTTGGCATACAAGTCAAAGGCTCGGTCAGCAGGCATGTCTGCAAGGGAGAAAACAAACGAACAGTCAGGCAATATAATAAAAGGAGCTTGCTAAGTTAAGGAAAAATATCAAAGAAATTAAAAGTATAACACCCAAGCTATAATTACTGGTCGCTACGCTATTTACTTTACTAGTGCTACACTCACTCTCCGACCTGAAGAAGTCTGAATTTAAATTAGGGGTGTATTTAAAGTTTCCATCCCCGTCAAATAAGTGACAGGGAATGGGGAGACTATCTAAAAGAAAAAAATCAGTACCGTTCTCGTCCGATCATTCAAGAATAGGCTCATAAACCTTTTTCTTGCCCTTCCTTAGAGGGATCGAAGTAGCAGCAGTTCACGGGGTGTCGGATGGTTCATTCATGGTCACTCCCATTACCCTCCTCCCCGGGGATTATGACACATTGTGTTATTGCTCGGGGACTTCTCTGCCAGTGGCACTCCCCGCTATGGATTCCTTCACATCCTGGTGAGGTGCCTCAGATTGGCCACTGTGACCAGCTCTTTGACGTTGTTTTCCACGTCGGTCATGCTGGCCAAAAGAGCCGCTCGTATCTCCATCTCTAGAGTAGGAGCTGTGTTGTTCTGGTTGGCGTTGGACTTAAGATCGAACAACTAGTTGATCTCATGTGGTGTGGGAACATGCCACTTTTTATGGCTATAGAGGATATAGAGACCAAAGTGCGTTCTATACCCATTTGGAGTTATTTGAAAGGGAGCGACCCCGAAATAATTGGCCAATCCCTGGTAAAAAGGATGAAGAGGCAAGATTGCTCCTGCCTCACTATGTTATCTCGAACAGGCGTTGAAGGCATTGCTAGGCAGGTTTGCCCACTGGTCGATGGTGGGTTTGAATAATTTTACCCCAGGAATTCTGTACTTCCTGAGGTAATTGGTTAGCATCCTAGCATCAATGTTGCTAGGGGTGCAACGTACCACTCGATGTCTGGTCGAAGGACATCCCGAGGTTGGGCTCGGGTTTGGATTCCTGGCTCAGGAATATTTTCAGCTTGACCGCTGGTCGAAGGAATTTCAGCCCGAGGCGTAGGCTAATTTGCTTCAGGTTTGGTTGGTTTCTTTTTCTGGCCAGTGGATTTTACTCTACCAATGTTTGATGGACTGGTTGAAGGTCTGTTGGATGGGGTATGGGAAAAAGGAATCCCTAGAATGAGTAGCGACGACTGTTCTTCATCCTCGAGTAGCTGAGTGAGTAGGTCATCGTCCATTGGCCTCTCACCTCCCCACGGATCGTGCATGAAAATCTGCGAACAGAGAAGGGGAGATGAGAATCTACGGCCCAAAAGACAAAGAGGTGTAAAGAGCTGGAATAACGTTACTCGTGTATAAAATTTAAGCTTTTATACGACCAACAACATTCTATTAGAAACACTAAGTTACATACGAACAGTTTGGAAAACGGATCAAAAAGCAGAAGTAAAACCTTTTTCAGGAAAAACTTTTTCGACTCTGAAGGGGCGGGAAAAACCCAATTTTTCTACAAGCTTAAAAATCAAATTTTTACTTCTATTTTACGTCCTAAATTCATAATCATAACTACCAAACTGATCCTTAACCCCTACAAAGTATTATTTCAAGCTCAAATCTTCGTGCCCTTTTACCTCGAAACAAATTATTTCAAGAATAGTAAAAAATATTCAAGAACTCAGAATCAATATGGAGATAAAACAGATATTGCATGGCATATCAACAACAGAAAAGTTTGAGAAACTTCCTTGTACAGAAGATGGAGTAGAGTTTTGAGACGCTAACTCGATTTGGCTGGGCAGGAGCTTCGTGGATCATCAAGAACCGTCTGAGTTTCTGGAGGTTTTGCGCCTTGTTCTTCGGTTTCTTGAGGATAAAGGTAAAACGTAAAAAGTGCAAATTGATTATGAGGGATTATTTATTAGTCGAGGAGCAGTTACCGAGGTAATCATGAAGGGTAACTTTTCAAGGCATGGGGAAGTGTAATAGCCATCAAACCACTTTTGGGAAACCGAAAAGACATGATTAGTTGCCTTTTTTGAGAAGGCATGGACAGCTCTGACAGATTTGATGGGGCATGCGAAGGGTCGATCTCCTAAGTTTACTTTATGCTGATCGCAGTAAAATATACTTGGGGGGCAAGAATTTCTTACACGTGGTTGGCATGTGGCAGCTTTGAGTGAAGGGATCATGTTCGATCATCGACCAGATAATTGTTGATTCATCAAGTCTCGCGGGTAAGTGCGACCAATCTGGTCGCATACTTCCATTCACTTCCTTTGACTTCCTTTGAGATACGCAATCTTGTAATAATTACATTCATTATATTTCTTTTTATTACCTTGATACATTGATCTTAATTGTAATTTAGGCCGATCGACCCATGTAACCTCCTTGAGCCTATAAATAAGAATGAGAGGGCTCAAGGAAAAGACTTTTGAACTTTCAATCTTTGGATTATCCACCAAAAATGTAATTTTCCTAAGACTGGTGAAACTCAAGAACGCTAGTTCTTTGATCACAGTATTGGGATTCAATGTCAATAAGAACACTAAGTGGACGTAGGTCATTACCACCTAGTTGGGGCCGAACCACTATAAATCGCTAATGTCACTTTCTTTCTATTTGATTCTCTTCTTAATTTCCTTTTTGTTCTTTTTCGTTTATTTGAATCTGTGTCGTTGACCAAATCAAGGGTCAACAGAGCCTATCTCTCATTTTCACACAACACAAAGATAAGAAGAGAAAGAGAGAGGCGTGAAGGAAGAAAGAAAGAAAGAAAGAAAATAAGTCATGAGGAAGAAAAAGAAAAGGCGAAGGAGGTGGATATTTAGATCAAGGGCTCGAGATTTTTGTAAAGGAATGGAATAAAGGTTTAAGGTAAAATGTTGCTTATGGTTTAGTCTTCAAGTTTATTCACTTCTTGTTATTTTGAGTGTTATTTGGGAGATATGATTATTGGTTAGGTTTCGTAATCTTTAATATGGTGGTGCTTCATAGTGATTCGACCTACACATCTACTTAAGGTATCATTGGTTATTTTGAAGGTTGTTTTGTGTTGGTGTTAGGGTATGTTTGATTTATTTGAATGATATACTTATGATTAATAAAATAAGGCTACTTGTTGCAATGCTCAAGCAAAGGGATTCTTGGGCATGTGACTTATCTATTTAAGCATGATATGGTCTAAATAAGGTTATTTTTATTTTTTTGATAGGCTTTGATCGATAAACGATATCACCTTCTTTTTTTCAAAGACTCCACACACACGCCAAGGTGTAAAGGTTAAACATGTTTGCTTGATTGCTAATGTTTATGGAATGCATGTTGTGTGCAATGTGTTGCAGGGCATGTACTGGGAAGGTAGAAGGTGGACAAATGATGCCACAAAGTTGACCATGGAGGTTGTAGAGAGGATAACAAGAACTTCCTCGTAGTAATCTCTCCCATTTATATGCATAGAGAGTGCATAGGTTTTCTATATGACTATGACGATGTTTACGATGATGATGTGTCTTGTATGAATGAGATTATGACTTCACTTTATAAGGTTTGTTTTATGTTGATTTTTTGGTTTGATTCTTCTTACTAGGCTTTAGCTCGCCCACTTTTTCCCTTTCCACGGGCAATAACTGAATATGTGATGACATGGTGAGCAGGGTCTGTGTCCAAGAAGGTGCATGGGCACTATGAGAGGACCGCATGGACAACGACAATCCTATGAACACCATAGTTTATCATTAGTTTTATGAAATACATTAAATTTATGTTGGGACATATTTTATTTAAATTTCATGTTTTGGCTTTCTCTTTTATGAAACTCTGCTCTAGAGAATTAATAAAGACAATTTTCTTTTCCATTAAAAATGTTTATTCAACGAATATGTCCTAGTTACATTAGGCTGTCACACTCAACTATTAGCTTACACTTTTACTTTTCCCCCTGCAAGCAAGAAACGAATGTGTTTTTGTGACATGGTAAACGGAGGTCTTTTATGAAAAAGTGTGGGTATCTTGTGAGGGGCCCATTAACGGGGACTGATCGAGGAACACCATAGACATTTTAAAGATATATGTTTATGTTTATTTTATATTTCAAGTTATGTCTTTTGGTTGTAAGACAATCTTATAATTCATGCAAACTACTATTTTTCGTTTTTAAACTCGGATCCAAATATTATGCATGTTTTCAATAAAGTTATTCTGAAGTGTCTTATGTCTAAAGCATGTTTAAGCTATTTATTTAAATATTCGTAAATATTTATAGTTATTATGAAATATTAATAGTGAAGATGTGAAAATTGATATTTTGTTGCATGCATTTAAAAATTATATTTTTGGGTGCAAAGTGATATATTGAGGTATCTAAGGATGCTCAAAAAGTTTGGGAGCATTTGGAGATATTTAAGGTCACTTTTTAGAAGTTGGACTTACCCATGTGGCATTGCGTCGCCTCCTTAGAGGCGAAGCATTGGCTAAGACCTTAGGGTTTGGGCAAATCACAGCAAGAGATGAATCACCTAGTAGTAGGCGATGCATCGCCTGTAGTCAGGAGATCCATCACTTGACGTTTCCGTAAAAACACGTATTTTAAGCTCCAAATGATGTGTTCAAAAGCCCTAATCCTATTGGTTCGACCTAATGATGGTGCCTACACTATAAAAGGGTTATCTTATAGATTTCATAAACTTGATCTCTCTTTCAAATCTCTCTCTAACATCTCTCTATATCTC
This sequence comes from Humulus lupulus, assembly GCF_963169125.1. Taxonomy (NCBI): domain Eukaryota; kingdom Viridiplantae; phylum Streptophyta; class Magnoliopsida; order Rosales; family Cannabaceae; genus Humulus; species Humulus lupulus. The sequence continues at coordinate 158,777,209 of NC_084802.1, read as the reverse complement.
TAATGATCATAGGTCTTGTTCAAGAAGTTCATATAGAAAGTGCTTGTGTTTGTTAATTTCAAGGTTTGTTAAATCTCAATTCCTTTTCCTACTAGAAAAACCCTCAAGCATCCATCAAGGACAAGGAAATAATTTTTTTTCATAATGATGCATCTATTGAATAAGCCTTGGTTTTGATTTCTCATTCTACAAAGGATTCAAGTGGTGTTCTAATTAGGGTTTGAAGCTTTCAAGAAGAACAAGGAATTTTGTTCCAGAACTAGGGTTCGCATTTCTCTATCTCAATCTTTTATTGGACTCTGTAAAGTGTTATTGTGTGTAAATTTCTTGTTATTGTGGTGGTGTAATATCACTCTTTCCCAACAATCAAGTTCTATATTCTTTGAATTCCATCATCATGGAAGAATCATTTTCAATTTCGGCATTGAAATGTATGACACAAGACTTAGTTAAATTATATAGATTTGATGGAACTTATTTTGTGCGTTGGCAAGACACAATTAGGTTTCTGATAATTACCCTTAAGGTTTTGGATAATTACAAGGATCTAAAGGGCATAGAATCTGCCAAGGAGGATGAGACTCGAGAAATTATTAAAGAAAGGAAAAAGTGTGAAGAAGATGAATTAATTTGTAGGGGTCACATCCTCAATTCCCTCTCGGACTGGTTGTACAATCTCTACACCAACATGAAGACCATTAAAGAAATTCAGGAGACATTGGAGAACAAATACAAAGCAAAAGAAGAAGGTACAAAGAAATTCCTTATTACTTAGTATATGGAATTAAGTTTTTTAATGTTAAACCCCTTCTACCCCAAATTAATGAATTACAAATTATGGTAAATAAGTTATCTACCATTAATATTGTATTTCCGGAACAATGGATTGTTGGAGCTATCATAGCCAAGTTGCATCATCGTAGAGGGGCTATATAATGAAAATCCTCCACAAGAATGAGGAGATTTCGTTGGAGGAAATTCTCAAACACTCAATTATTGAGGAGAAGTCCCATTCTAGAGATAATAACATGGAAGAGTCTAATGAAGAGACTTCTAAGGCCAATGTGGTGGCTAAACCTCACATCATCAATAATTAAAAATGAATTGGGAAGCCTAAAAGCATGGGTTACAAACCTTTGAGACCTAAGAGGAATGAATGTCAACTAGAGAGTTCCAAAGGACATTGCTTTGTCTGTGACATGAATGGAAACTTTTAAAGGGATTGTAGGTTCGAGAAAAGCCACAATAATGAGTCTAAGGTGAATTCAACCGAAGAAGAATTAGCGACAACACTAAGTGAGATTAAAGCCATACATGGAAAGGTAAAAGGCTGGTTGTATGATACTTGTGCCACCGTCCATGTTACTTATGATAGATCTCTATTCAAGACCTTTGAGACTTAAAAGGAAGGGCATGAAATCTGAATGGGCAATATAAGAATAACACAACTTGAGATAAGGGAAAGAAAAGACCTTTATAGAGAGAAACACCAGTTACATAAAATCATAAAGTTATGATGTAGGCCTTGTTTGGAAACAACGGTGTAATGTAATTACTAGGGTAGCAATTAGATATATGAGTAATTACACTATATTTTAAAATACAAGGTGTTCTTGGATGTCAAGTTGTAATTACTTATAAACTTCTATTGTCATGTTTGGTAAAACAATTAGTAATTACAGAAAAAAATATTATGTAATAAATACTATATAGAAATGATAGTAATTAGTATTATATAGTGTAATTACACCGAATTCTCATGGGGGATATGAGAATTGGAGAGTGTAATTAGGATCCCTGAATTACTTCCAATTACATAGTTACTGTGTAATAACATGGTTAGACAAATAAGAAAAATTGAGAAATTACACTGAATTACATTCAATTTCAAATACAGAGTGGCTTTCCAAACATACCCTTAATGTAACAAATCAATGGATTTAAACATCAGGCTTGAAATAATAGAATTGTTGTCGAAAAAACTCTATTCCTAGCCTCCCATAAGAGAATTCTTGAAGCTACAACAATAGTGGAATGAGTCTTGTGATAATAAGCCTTGCTCATCAAACAAGTCAATCATTCTTGATAAAGATCTTGGATAAAACTAGTAATCTTTGTCAGTTAGAGAGCGAGGGTTTTAGACAGAGTGAGTGGAAAGTGATCAGCTCACCAAACTCTCAAAAGAACCCCTTAAATAGCGTAGGATCCATCATTAGTGTTAATCAATTAGATTAGAGCATTTTAAACTAAGTTTTGGAGCCAAAACACGTAACTCTACAAGTTCGTATGGACAACACACGTGATGCATCGCCTGTCTAGGCAGTTGTAAGATGGGCAGCGCAATGCCTGTTGCATTGACTTTTGACCCCGTACATTGGCCCAAAACTTCTCAAAATGCCACCAAAATTTTTGGGTACACTTATATATTCCAAAGAAACACTTTGGACCAAAAAAAAGATAATTTTAAAATACCTACAACAGATGTCATCCTGGTCATGTTGACTTTAGTGAAATAGTTTATTATTTTGCACCGCTTTGTACATAATATATTTCAATATATATTTAAAAAATCCTGAAAATCTCCCACTTGGTTAAATACATCATCCACCTCTAACCCAAGCGATATTAGTGCATAAAATTAAGTTCCTTTCGGTTTGAACTTTATATTAGTGAAAATACTACAAAATTTTATTGAAATGATAAGTATTCTTAAAAGATTGAATCAAACATTCCTAGTGATAAAACAAGTAGTATCTTACACACCTCTACCTGATTATGGACTTGTGCTCATCTATTCACAAACCATCTCGAGAAAAAACTCTTACTCCCTTGAGAGGCGTCTCTGACTCTAGGTTCATATATGTGAACTTCTTACAACCTCTTTACTACCTTTAGAGATGCTTGTTGCTCTTCAACTAATTTTTGTTAAAAGCCTTTTTCTTAACCTTCATGTTGCTTAATGTTGAGACTCTTCTAGATGAGACTCTAATTGGTTAATGTTGTCAACTATTCCCTTATCAACAACTTATTCTTACTCTTTAAACTCCACACTTGATGTATACAAGCTTTGAGTTGGGTTACCATCATTAGGGAATCTATTTGTCAAGGAGTTCTAGTACCATCGTAGAACTAGCCGAATCTCTCCCTAGAGGTTAGGCAAATGGATTCGCTAAGTTCTCACATGATTTGACATAAGAAATCGATATGACTCCCTTATCATTCAATTCTCTCATATAGTCATGTCTTAGACTTATGTGTCGATACATCAACATTGGTAAAAGGTATCTCCATCATTGGATCTCTAAGCCACTCATCCTCTTTGTCGGTTGTCGCTAAAGCTGCAAAATTGGATTCCAAGGTTGAGTGACACATAACTGTTTGTTTTTTCATATCCCCAAGAAACCACACCCCTACTGTAACGACCAAAAATCGATAATAAGGCTTAGTGTCTTAATTAGTGTCTCGGGAGGGCATAATTGGTATATGTATGTTTAATTGGTTAAATGAATGATTACATGGCATGAATGATTGATATGATTATATGAGTATGTGATATGCATGTTTATGAGTATTAGATATGCATGTGGGCCCTTTATAGCTTAAAAGGGCATATTTGTAATTTAGGCCCGTTGAGGGCATAAATGTGATTAAATGTGATAAATGATTGAGCCCACATTATTATGTGGATATATTTGCAGTATATGGCTCGAGACGGTCCTAGTAAGCGAATTAGCGAAATAGTCACACTGCGGTTTAATACCCGGCTCGGGGGAGCCTAGGGGTATTTTTGGGAATTTAGAGGATATTTTTGGGATTTATAGATATTGAATAAGTATTTGGTAATTAATCAACATGACGTGTTTAATTGATTAATAGTAGGAACACTTGAGGAATTAGCGGGAACTGGGAGCGGAATGACCATTTTATCCCTTAGTACCCTCAGAAGATTAATAGGCTTAAAGGGGAACAATAGTCTTTTGCTTAAGCAAGGGATATACTCAGTAAAACTCTTAGGAATAGCCAAAAAGAGATATACTCAGTAAATGATTGAAGCTAAGGAAGAAAAGAATAAAAGAACCTAGGCCATATGCTGGGAATTTTGGAAGGAAATTGAAGGAGAAAGGCTTGAGCTGCTAAAGAAAAAGGCTGGGATTGAAACTCAAGGGTAGAAGGCTGGAAGCTTGTCAGGATTCAGTCAATAATTGAGATAAAGTTTTGTCTTTATTATGTTTGGGAATTTGAATCATTTGGGTAGAATTGTGCTGGTATTGGGTGATGAATTTCTACTGAGTTAGGGTATTAACTTCAGTATAATTGTTAAGATTTTGTTGTTTAAAATATGTGATTAAAGGTCTTAAATTCGTAGCTAAGCTTGATTTTTGTTTTGGAGGCCTGTTATGATTAAGTTTTGAGAAAGTTGGCTGGGAAGAGTGTTGAGGAAACCCATAAATTTTGGGTGTGAGGGGGCGCGCCGCGACCCAGCTCGTGGGCGCCATGGCCCACATGGCCAGTAGGCCCTGAGTGGGCTCTGTTTTGAAGGCACGCTGCATCCCTAGGGGGCAAGTCGCGGCCTGGCTCCCCCTGACGCTTGAAGATTGAGTCTCTGACTTTGAGCCGTGTCGTGACCCTTAGGTCCAGGTCGCAGCTAGCTTATGGGATTTTTCCTTAGGATGGTTTCTAGGATTGGTAAGGCTCGGGGGTTCGAACCTAGGCGTTGGGGACGATTTCTACTACCTAGTTTAGTCGAAATCGAGGTCCCGGAGACAATTTTTTTCTCCTAAGTATTTGTTTGGATTAGAAATTGATAATTACCCATTGGCCACTGTGACTAAGTTTATTTCCAAGGCTCAGGACTACAGATCGTGCTCGGGATTGTTCTGTATCCTCCCCTCAAAATTCAAGGTAAGAAAACTGCTCCCTTGTGTGGCTGTGTTGGGATTGAGATTCCCTATATCTGGATATATGTGTCATAGAATTGTGATATTGTTATGCGAAACATGAAATGAACGGCCTAAGAGAGTCAGGGCTGATGACTTGGGCACAGGACGTGGCTCGACCACTGTTAGCCAGGGTCACCTGAATAAACAATGGACTAGGCCTAAGGAAGTCGATGTCAGATGAGTAAATAGAGGGCTCGGCCTAAGGGCGCCGACTCTGAGCTTTTGTTTGTTGATTAAGATATATCCTTGAAAGATCATGTTACTATTATTTGTTTGATGCTTATGATTTATTGAGCTTCTGAATGGTTACCTTATAATCGATTGGATGCTATTACTGATTGTGTATTTGCTGTTATGGTTTTCTTGCTGGGCCTTGGCTCACTAGTGCTTCGTGGTGCAGGTAAAGGCAAGGGAAAGCTAGACCAACCATGAGTTGGAGAGCTCTGGGGTGAGGTGTGCATTGTCAGCTGCTCATTCGCTGTGACCGAGGGAAACTGCTGGGATAAAGCCTAAAATTTTTATTTTGCCATTAGAGTGGCCAGTGGTTGTCCATAACTTTTGAGAGTTGTAAATTTGTCTCCTAAACCCTATTTTTGGGATCCCATGTACCAAACATCTATTGTAATGAAAATTAATCGTTAATGATCAAAATCTTTTTACCCTAACCTGATAGTTGACTTTAGGAACACATTAATTTTCAAATGACTTGATTAGCAAGTCTTGCACTATTTTAAAATACACAGTGTAACGATCTTGGTTATCTAGGGCGTTACACCTACTAAGCGTAAACACCCAACCAGTTGTATTATCTCTGACATCGGATATCCAACTTGCATCGGAATATCCTTCAAGTATCTTTGGAAACCTTGAATATTTGAGGTATAGCTCTTTGGTCCTTTTGAGTTATCCAGAAACTCTTTCTATGACCTTCCATTTGATACTTGGATTGCTAGTAAACCTATATAGTTTCTTAACTGCAAATGCAATATCTGCTCTTGTACAATGTGCGACACACACTAAACTCCCTATTGCACTTGCGTACTCTAATTTAGAAACAGCTCTCCCTTCATTCTTTTCAAGCTTTTGGCTTGAATCAAAGGTCGTATTTGGGTCATTCATATTAAGAAGACTGAATTTGTCAAGCATCTTGAAGGTCTTTCTTCTAGCTATGATACCTTGTATGTTTTCAACCTCTCCAAGGTCTTTCATCTTGAAAGTAGAATATAGAAACCTCTTTGTTTCTATTATGCTTTAATGTCATTAATTAATATCAACATATCATCAACATATACACACTATAATGACAGAGTCATCGCAATGGCTTCATCAAACTTCTCATGCCCTTGTTTAAGTGGTTGTTTTAAACAATATAATGATTTAACAATCCTACACATTTTATGTTTATTAGAAAAAATCCTTCTTGTGTTCCATGTAAACCTCCTCATCGAGATTACCATATAAGAATGTCGTTTTGACATCAATTTGATGAAAATATAAGTTGTGCGTTGATGATAAGGCAAACAACATTGTATTGAAGTTGTCATTGGCAGCGATGCATAGGTATCAAAATAATTGAATTCATCTCATTATTTATTGCCTCCTTCCAAAATGTGGAGTCTCTAGAAGACATAACTTCTTGGAAGGTTTTACGATCAATCTCCACTTGAAGTTCCATTGGATACTTCCAAGTGTCTCCTTTGTGATTCCTCTCTACTAAGTGAAGAATATCCACTTGTGAGCTCTTATCTTGTGATCTCTCTAAGCCTTTGGCTTCTTTTAGGAAATAATTTTTGCTCTAAAACCCTTGAAGGTAACTAATCTTGAGTTCCTTCCAATAATGTTCTTGAGGTTTGTTGTTACTATACGACAAGTTCTCAAATAACTCAACTTCTCTTGATTCAATTATGACATTAGAATGCAAGTCTAATATTCTATGAGGCTTTACTATTTGAGGCATAGCCTACAAATACACAATTTTTTTCTCTATGACCCAACTTGGTCCTTTTAGATTTCGTGATCTTGCAATAAGCAAGGCACCTCCCCATTTTGAGATACCCTAGATTGGGCCTCTTTCCTTTCCATATATCATATAGTGAAATTAGATTCTTCTTTTAAGGATTCCTGTTTAGATTATGACAAGCGGGGAGCAAGGCTTCTCCTCATAATGTAAAACTCAACATTACTTGTAATATAACAACATTTATTATTTCAACAAGTGTTATATTCTTTCTTTTTGCTCTATCATTTTGTTAGGGTGTATAAGGGGTTGTACATTAATGTATTATACCATGCATTTCACAAAATAAATTAAATTCATTGGAAAATATTAAACGCCCTTTTCGCTTCTTATTGCTTTAATTTCCTTTCCCAATTGAACTTCAACTTCTGCTTTATATATTTTAAACATGCTAAAGGCTACAACCTTATTTTTTAGCAATCAATCATATTTGAATCTAGAGCAATAATCAATAAAGGAAATAAAGTACCTATGACCATCCCTACTCAATATTCCATTCAATTCACATAAATCTCTATGTATCAAATCTAACACATCAGTTTCTCTTTCAACGGTAGGATAAGATCTCTCAATAAACATTAGATTTAACACATAGTTCACATTAATGATGCTCAATATCATAAAATATAATTAAACCACATTTAATAACTTTTTTTATTGTATTGTAACCTATATGACCAAGTCTATTATGCCACAGAGTAACAGAATTAAAGTCAATCATATAACATGAAGATGTAGAAGTATTATTATCAACACTTGAATCTTGAGTACACAATTTGATCATACCATCCCACACATACACTTTTCCCACAAAGCAATTTTCCTTTGACAAAATTAGCTAACCGGACTCAAACACGTTTTGATGCCAAGTTTCCTGAACAAGTTTCCACTTACAAGATTTCTACTAATGTTCGGAACATACAACACATTTATAAGAAGAACTTTCTTTTTGGATGTGAAGAAAAGATAAACACTGCCCTTGTCCATCACCTTGAATCTGTAACGACACAAAATTGCTAATAGGGCTTAGTGCATTGATTAGCGTGTCGGGAGAGCATAATTTGGTTATATATGTGTTTAATTGATTAAATGTGTGACTACGAGCCATGTATAATTAATATGATTATTTGAATATATTATATGCATGTTTATGAGTATTAGATATGCATGTGGACCCTCTATAGCTAACAAGGGCAAAATTATAATTTTTCCTTGTTGAGGGCATAAATATGATTTTATGTGATATATAATGGAGACCACATTATTATGTGGATATATTTCCAGAACATGGCTTGAGGTGATCCTAGTGAGCGGATTTGCGAAATAGTCACAGCGGGGATTAAAATACCTGGCTCGAGGGAGCCTAGGGGTATTTTTGGGAATTTAGAGGATATTCTAGGGATTTATTAGATATTTAATAAGTATTTGTTAATTAATTGGACACGATGGGATTAATTGGTTAATATTAGGAACACATGAGGAATTGGCAGAACCGGGACTGGAATGACCATTTTACCCCTAGAGACAATTAGAGGACTAATAGGCTTAAAGGGGCAAAACAGTCTTTTGTTGGGTTAGGATATAGTCAGAAGACTTAGGAAATAAACCAGAATTCTTTCCCCCACCTCCTACACGTTCTCTCTCTCACTCTATCTAGAACATAGATGAAACATGGAAAATTGAAGGAGACTAAGCTGGGAAATTGAGTTGGGAGTTTGGAGGAAACTAAGCTGGAATTGGTTAGGGTATTGCTGAGGGTGTAAGCTACAATTAATTCCTACTGAGTATGTTGAAAATTCTATTGAACTATGTTAAGATTTAAGTTTGCATGAGGCTTAGTTTTGTTGCCTGGTTTTGGGTTGAATTGGAGTGTTGAATAAGAGTAAGAATTGGTTATGAGTTAGGTATAGGGTTTAGACCAAAGGGATGGGAATTCTAGGCTTAAATTTTGGTTTGGCTACTAGATTGAGATGAAAATTTGGGGTTGGACTCGTGAGGAAATGCTGTGTAAAGGTAATTTTTCTTGGTTTAGGGGCTCAGGTCGCGACCCTATTCTTCAGGCACCGCGATCCACATGAGTTTCTGAGGATGGGAGCCTTTGTTCGTTAGGCTCGCTGCAACTTGGGGGAGGGCAAGTCGCGGCCCTTATCCCCCCATCAGTGAGAGTTGAGACTTTATCTAAGTGGCAGGCTGTGGCCCTCAAGGGAAAGTCACCGCCCTAAATGAGGAATTAAGGGAAAATGTGGTCTAAGGCTGAAGGAGGCCTAGGGATTTGAACCTAAGCGCTCGGGATGATTTCTATGAGCCGATTTAGTAGAAACTAAGGTCTCGAAGGCTAACTATTATTTTCTATGTGTTGATTTGATTTAGAATTGATGATTCCAATTGATGTTGTGACTAGGTTTATTGCCAAAGCTTAGGATTGAGGATCGTGCTCAAGACAGTTCTGTATTCTTCACTCGGGATTCGAGGTAAGAAGAGTGCACCCTTGTGGCTGTGAACGGGATTATGGTTCCCAATAGTTGAATATGTGTACTATGTGATTGTCTTATTGATATGACATCTGAGAATGAATGGCCTAAGGGTATTGGGGCTGATGATAAGAGTACTGAACGCAACTCGGCCTAAGCGAGCCGGGGTCAACCTGACAAACAAAGGGCTCGACCTAAGCGTACCAACCCTAAGCAATTGCATAATTGACTTTGATATGTATTTGAGATGAAGTGTTTACCAATGTTTTGTTTTATATTTGAATTCTGTTAAATGATTGAGTTGTTTGAGTTAAAATTGATTATATTTAACTGTTGCTTTATGTGCTTGCTGTTATTGTTTTCTTATTCGGCCTTGGCTCATGGGTTCTACATGGTGCAGACAAAGGCAAAGGGATACTGGACCACCCATGAGCTGGAGAGCTCTGGGGGTGAGGTGTATAAAACTTTTGAGAGTTGTAAATTATCACTTATACCTTGTTTTTGGGATCACATGTATTAAACGTCTGTTTTTAATGAAAATTAACTGTTTATGTTCAATATATTTTAACCCTAACATGATGGTTGACCTAAGGAAGACATTTTTATTTAAATGATTTGATTAGCAAGCCTTGCACATTAAAATACATTCGCCGTCTAGATTTAAGGGTTCTTGAAGACTGGTTGGGCATGTACACTCATCGCTAAAGACAAGCTCGACTCAGGGTTTGGGAAATGTATATATGTGAATATATGTCTAAATGTCTGAATGAACTATAAATGCTTTATTGCATGATATATATAGGGAGCGTGAGTTACTGATAGGACCTGGCCCTTGACTGTTGTTTGACTATAATGATACTATGCGTCCAAGGCGATCGATGCGACTAGCCGGCACATGGTCTGAGGCTAGAGAAGATGAGCAGGGCCAGAACCCTCCGTTAGTCCTTGAGAACTAGCAACAGATACTTGCTGGTATGCAAGTTCAGTAACAAAGTTAAGAATAGTAGATCTGTCTCTTGAGACAGCATGCTTCGTTAGGGAATGCCTTTTATGGCACCAGTTGTACAGCCACCTGAGACTGGGAACAGGTGGGAGCCACTTTATGAGCTGTTCAGGAGGCAGCATCCTCCAACCTTTGAGGGAGGATAGGATCCACTTAAGGCTGATAAGTGGATGAGTATGATTATTCCAAATTTGATTTCATGAGGGTGGAAGGTAATGATAGGGTGGCCTGTGAACCCTATATTCTTAGGGAGGATGCCTGTATTTGGTGGGAGGTGGTATCACAGACTAGGGATATTTCTATTTTCAGTTGAGATGGGTTCAGAGATCTGTTCAACCAGAAGTACTACAATGATGCCATCAGGGCATTGAAGGTGAATGAATTCATAGGGTTGGTACAGGGCAGCATGACAGTTACAGAGTATGCCCTGAAGTTTGATAGGCTGGCGAAGTTTGCATCAGACTTGGTGCCTGCAGATGCGGCCAGACAGGACAGGTTTATTCGAGGGTTTAATGCTATGATAGCTTGAGATATGATTACATCAGTACCTTGGCAGACGACTTATGCCTAGGCTATTGAGAAGGCTCTTACCGCAGAAGAGGAAGAAAACAAGATCTGGAGGGAGAACGCTGCGAGATGAGATGTTTGCAGGGCAGTGCCTCCATCCACAGGGTTTTGTAGGGGCAGAGGCCCCAGTGATCTGAAGAGGAAGACCCCTGACACTTCGACCACTACTGGTCCTGATAGGAGGGGTCAAGGTGCTCAGGGTGGCCACCAGGGAGGCGGTGAGAGATGGAGGAGTTGCCCAGAATGCACGAGGTGTAGGAAGCGCCATCCGGGCGAATGTCAGGCAAAGGCTTGCTATCTGTGCAGGGTGGTGGGACACCTTAAGAAGGAATACCCTACAGCGAAGAAGGAGGAACCAAGGAAGGTGGACAACTTGACTTCAGATCAAGTGTTCTCCTTGATGCAATCAGAGGCCGAGGTTAGTCCTTCGGTTGTGACAAGTTAGCTTTGTAGATCTGGCTCTTCAGATACTGTATTGATTGACTCCGGTGCTACACATTCATTTGCCTATAGTAAGGTAAATGATAGATTGTGTAGACCTAGTAAGTATTATCCAGCGGGGTTTGGGACTATACTACCTACAGGGGAACTGGTAATTGCTAGGAGATGGATTAGAGCACTCCTAGTGATGGTAGATAGTAGGGAACTATTAGTAGATTTGATCGAGTTGGGTATGGATGACATTGATATGATTTTAGGGATCGATTGGCTTGTTAGTTATTGGGCTACTATAGATTGTAGGAAGAAGATGGTGACTTTTGAGCCTGAGGGAGAGCATCCCTTTGTTTTCGTGGGTGTTGTGCATGGACCCCACATACCCATGATATCAGTGTTGAGGGCTAAGGACCTATTACAAGGAGGTTGTATAGGTTTTCTAGCTAGTGTGGTGGATACCACCAGAGTCGTGCCAATGGGGCTAAGAGGGACCAGATTGGTGCGCAAGTTCTTGGATGTGTTACCTGAGGATTTACCAGGACTATCGTCGTACAGGGAGATTCAGTTCATCATTGACTTAGCGCCTGGTACATAGCTAGTGTTGAGGGCACCATATAGGATGGCTCCAGTGGAACTGAAAGAATTGAAGATACAGTTGCAAGAACTCCTTGATTTGGGGTTTATAAGGCCTAGCTTAATGCCATGGGGTGCTCTGATTTTGTTTGTGAAGAATAAGGACGGGACAATGAGAATGTGTATAGATTACAGGGAGTTGAACAATTTTACCATGAAGAATAAATATCCCTTACTAAGGATCGATGACTTGTTTGATCACCTGCAAGGAAAGACGGTGTTCTCGAAGATTGATCTTCAATTTGGTTATCACCAGCTGAGGATCAAGGACGAGGATATATCGAAGACGGCCTTCCGAACAAGGTATGGGCATTATGAATTCTTGGTCATGTCATTTGGTCTGATCAATGCCTCAACTACATTCATGGACTTGATAACAAGGTGTTCAAGGACTTTTTGGATAATTTTGTGATTGTCTTCATCGACGACATCTTGGTTTACTCTAGTTCAGAGGTAGGTACCACAGAGATTGAGAGAGCATCGGTTATATTCCAAGTTTATGAACTACGAGTTCTAGTTACCAGAAGTGACATTCCTTGGACACATTGTTGGTGAAGATGGGATCAAGGTGGATCCAGCTAAGGTAGAGGTAGTGAGAGAATGGCCGAGGCCAAGGAACGCCTCAGAGGTTAGGAGTTTCCTTGGATTAGCAGGATTATTATAGATGGTTCGTAGATGGGTTCTCAAAGATTGATGCACCGATGACATAATTGACACGGAAGAATCTGAAGTTTTCCTGGTCAGATAAGTGTGAGAATAGCTTCCAGGAATTGAAGTGACGGCTGATTACTGCTCCAGTGTTGAGTCTACCTTCGGAGGGATGGAAGTTTGTGGTATATTGTGACTCATTGAGATTGGGATTGGGATGCGTGGTGATGCAGAATGAGAAGGATATTGCTTATGCGTCATGGCAGCTAAAGGAGTATGAATAGCGGTATCCTACCCATGATCTAGAGTTGGCAGCGGTGGTATTCGCACTGAAATTTTGGTGACATTACCTCTATGGGGAGAAATGCGAAATATACACTGATCATAAGAGCTTGAAGTATTTCTTCTACCAAAAGGATTTGAATGTGAGGCAGAGGTGTTGGCTAGAGTTGGTGAAGGACTATGATTGTGATATCCTTTACCACCCAGGGAAAGCCAATGTAGTGGCAGATGCGTTGAGCTGAAGGGGCCCGGGACAGTTGTTCAACTCTACACAGATGTGTGTAAATTGATTCCATTAAAATGTGCAAGTGTACACAGTCACAAAATAAGTAATAAAGTAGTAAGTATTCAAGATAGCCTCCACAGGGATTGGAAAATAAAACTAAATGCAAAATATAATTACTAAACAATTACACTAGTGAACAAATTGAATTTCTTTGATTTTCCAAATTAACCCAATAAAAAGAAAGTAAAATTCTTAAAGTAAACTGAACAAGAACCTCGAGAGAAATATATGAATTTTTAAATGGACTTGAATCATTGAATCCCCCTATATTATTCTTCCTAAACACATTGCGAACGTATTGCTGCAGCAATTTTGTAGCAAAACTCCCAGGATAACAAAAAGTTCATTTAACATTCATAAAACTTTCCCAAATCTTATGACCTAAATTCTTCTACCTAATTAAACATATTCATATGCAAAATTAGATTTAAGAATGCAATCACAGTTCACTTCTCATATGTTACACAAGGTATTAACATATCCCTATATTAATTACTAACATAACCTAACCTAGATTATGACTTGTGTCATCCAAGTTTTTCCTATTACATTCAACCTTTCCAGGATTAAATATAATTAAAATAACTTGCCATTGCTAGCCAAACAACAACAAGAAATCAATTTAAGCAAACTTGAATGATCAAGGGAGATTTTACTAAAATAAAGTGCACGAAGTGGATAGATTATAACATAGGGTTCATCAACAATTAAAGCCACCAAGAAATTAGTTCATGACTGATTTAATATACATTAATTCATAATCAAAACAGCCCATAATATTCAGTTAGAATCCAACTAAGAAATTAATAGAATAGAGTTTAGAAAGAAGAGAAGAACAAATCCAAAGTGATGCTTGAGCCTCTTTGGTTGGCCTCCTTCCCTTGAATCTTCTTCTATTTCTTCCTGGTGTTTTTTATCTGATATTCTCTTTGGTTTTTTTGCAGTAAACTTCTGGCTCAAGTCTTATAAAAAATGGAGGCTGCTCCTTCCTTAATTAGCTAGGGTACAACCCTCTCCTTTGTCCTTCTTTTAATTTCTCCATTTTGCCCTCTTTCTTTCTCTCACACGTGGCCCACTTACTAAAATAACTGCTGATTTAATATCTTTTCCCACTCTGCCACGTCAGTCTCCTTTACAGCTGGATAAATGATGCCACATGACCTCTTTTTTGAGCTGCTGATTCCTCCTTCTTTTGCTAGAACAATGTTGCAGCAAAAGCTCCTGTCCTCAACAATCCCTATATTTTTTTTCACAAGTAACACCTAATAAAAATCTGTTTGCTTTTCTTGCTTTCTTCAGAGAGCATCATGCAAAATCTCTCTAAGTGCTATTAAATGTTAGGATAATTCAAAAAGACTAAAGGATAAGATAAGACCATAAAAAAATGGATAATAAAATGAAATGAAACCATTAAAAAGTATCACTCAGCTTATTCTTTTTTGTTTATCATAAGCTTAAAAGTATGACAAATAACTCTTTATTCAAGAGTTATCACACCCCCAAACTTAAGACATTACTCACCCTCGAGTGATGAATCTCAAAAGATGATGCACGACACACAATAGCAACAAATGAAAAGACTGAACATAACAACAAAATAAACAAACAAACACAGAGGATATACTTTGCCTAGCTAATGATTAAAAAGGGTAAAAGCTCTCAGGAATGTTGGTTTGAAAATGGGAAGCTGAATTTCAATCTTACACAAGTTTTAAATCAAATCCTTCAAGTATTAATGTTGCTGCCAAAAATATGAATCAAGTGTTTTACCCTTTAGTGCATGCATAGCTTTTCCTAAACAATTTCAATCACCAAAAATCAAGCTAGCCCTTGGTCCTCAAGCTTAAATAATGTCCCCATACGTTACTTAGTGACTCCCTCTCCACTAATATAGACAAACACCACACCAAAGATCAATAGGACTTTATCAAGCTTGTAATGATAAGCCAGGGTAAAGGTAGGATAAGAGAGATACATTTTTGGCTCAAATCACCCTAAACACCTCAATCTTTCTAGGACCTAAATACATAAATGCACACATTAGTTTCCCAAAGAAAACCCCACAACATAATATAAATCTTGCCACTAGCCTTTATTACTAACATATAAAGACAATAACTCAAACAACTTTTCCTTTATTTGAAAAGTACACCCCCAAACTTATTTACAAACATACATACTTTTTTTTTTTTTTTTTATATATGCTTTGATGCAAGGGAGTGTACTCTTAAGTATATATATATATATATTGATGCTATATTTATTTATTTATTTATTTATGTATTTTACTAAAATAAACAACTAGATGGCAAGAGTATAAGAAAATTGAGAACACACTCTCCCCCCAAACTTAAAATCAACATTGTCCCCAATGGTGAAAACAAGCAAAATAAGAAAAGGAAAACGCTAACCCAATTTTCTTGCTCACACTCAACCCATCACAACCCCCCAAAATGCACAACAAATAAATCCTATACAGATCAAGGTGCTAAAAGGGTGTGGTGAAAAGAGGTGAATATATATATATGTAAAACTAGGCTAATGAGTGGCTAAGAAAGAAAATTGACACTGAAGCTCAATGGGGTGACCTTGGATAAAAATGCATACAAGGTAGGCTTCAAACGCTCAAACGGTCCAAAGATGGCCTAAATCATTTCATCGGTGTGGTATTGTCTAGGATTTCGCCTCAAGGAAAATCACTAAGTAATTCTAGAAACTTAAGCTTTCACAAGGACCTAACTTTCACTAGGTTGTCAAAACTGCTTAGTCAAGCTATGCACACCCTAAAGAGAGAAACAGAGTCATCAAGCAGTGGCAAGCAACATTCACACCCAAAGGATATAATTTAAAATGAAAGTAAGATTGAAATTCAGCTTCAACCTAGGGGGAATATATGGTCATATTATGCAAATCATCATCGAGCCCCCTAGTTAATATTAACAAGACAAAATATATCCTCAGAACAACACAAACAGAAGACAAAATATACATCGACTCTAAATCAAAATATCAACAAACAAGACAACAATGAAGTCAAAAGTACAGAATAGCGACAATAAAAAAGCACTGAATAAAATAAAAAATAAACAAGTTAAGATAAGAAACTCCCTCCGCCTATTCCTCGGAAGTGATTTTTGCCGAGTTGCTTGGGCTGGAGAGAAGTGGCTCTCGACTGGGACACACGGAGCAGGGGTGCTGGAGGCTTGGGTCTCGTCTGACCACAATTGAGGCGAGGACTCTCTGAATCACTTGGACTATCGCCTAGGGTCAGTGATGGGTGAAATTCCTTGGGTCTTCGTGAGGTGGAGAGGCGGATAGTTTCGGGGCTGGGTCCGTGGGGTCGACGAGAGGGGTCGTGGTGGCTGAGTCGTGGCTGGGTGAGATGGAGAAGGCGATGGGGTGGCTCAGAGTGGTGAGGCGATGTGGGGCGGAGCTGGGTGGTTTGGGCGAGTGGGTTTCGTGGTCGTGAGTTCATGGTTCAAAGGGGGGGTCGATGGAGGTGAGGGCTGGGGTCGTGAGTCGACCGGTCTGGTGAATGGGTCGACGAGAGGGGTCGGTGGCTGGGTGAATGTTGTAGGGTCGTTGGATGGCTAAGGACTATTCCATTTCAGAGACTGGTTTATTATGGTATAAGGGCCGAATTTGTGCCCCGACAGATGTGAGTATTAGACGAGAGATACTAAATGAATTCCATACTACACCGTACTTACTCCATCCAGGCACCACAAAGATGTATCAGGATCTACAGACGTTATATTGGTGGCCTGGGATGAAGAAGGATGTAGTGGAGTACGTGGCTAAGTGTTTGACCTATCAGTAGGTGAAGGCAGAGCTTCAATGACCAGCGGGGCAGCTACAGCCTTTCGGTATTCCCGAATGGAAGTGGGAGGACATTACCATGAATTTTGTGAGAAGTTTACCCAGGACTGTGGGGCTACATGACTCGGGCCGATACACCAAGTCCGCTCACTTTCTACCATTAAAGACGACCTATACTGTGGATCAGTATGAAAAACTGTACGTGAGGCAGATTGTACAACTCCATGGTGTTCCCAAGTCTATTATCTCTGATCGGAATCCCATATTTACCTCCAAGTTTTGGGGTGGTTTGCAGAAGGCTATGGGGACTCAGTTGAAGTTCAGTACAACCTTTCATCCTCAGACAAATGGACAGTCTGAAAGGACCATTCAGGTATTGGAAGGCATGCTTAGGGCATGTGTGTAGGACTTTAAGGGGTCTTGGAGCATGTGTCTTGGAGTATGATTAGGACAAAAGTTATCAATCAATGATTGGTGTATCTCCATACGAGATGTTATATGGAAGAAGGTGTAGATCGCCCATTCATTAGGATGAGAGGGGTTAGAGCAAGTATTTGGGACCGTAGATGGTACAAAAGACTAATGAGGCTATCGAGAAGATCCAAGCTTGAATGCTCGCTTCGTAGAGTAGACAAAAAGGCTACGTTGATCCTAAGCATAGGGATGTGGAGTTCCAGGTAGGGGACCACGTGTTTCTGCGAGTCTCACCACTGCGAGCGGTAAGAAGGTATGGGTACAAGGCCAAGCTAAGCCCTGGATTCATGGCACCTTTTGAGATCCAGAAGAGGATCGGGCAAGTGGCCTACATATTGGCACTGCCACCATCGCTATAAGGGGTTCACGATGTATTTCACATTTCTATGCTTTGGAAGTATGTCTCAGATACGACTCATGTGTTAAGGTATGAAGATTTGGAGTTGCAGACAGATTTTTCATATGAGGAGCGACCAGTTCAGGTCCTAGACAGGAAAGACAAGGTTTTACAGAACAAGACAATTCCTTTAGTCAATGTGTTGTGGAGGAATAGCAAGGTCGAGGAAGCAACCTGGGAGCTTGAGTCAGCTATGCAGGATCAGTATCCTGAGTTATTCAGGTAAATTTTGAGGACGAAATTCTCAGTAAGAGATGATGGTTTTAACGACCCAAAATTACTAATAGGGCTTAGTTCCTTGATTAGCGTGCCGGGAGGGCATAATTGGTTATATATGTGTTTAATTTGTTAAATGTGTGACTACGTGGCATGTATGATTAATATGATTATTTGAATATATTATATGCATGTTTATGAGTATGGATATGGATGTGGCCCTTTATAGCTTATAAGGGCATAATTGTAATTTTGGCCCGTTGAGGGCATAAATGTGATTTTAAGTGATATATAATCAAGACCACATTATTATGTGGATATATTTGTAGAACATGACTCGAGGCGATCGTAGTGTGCAGATTAGCGAAATAGTCACACCGAGGTTTAAAATACATGTCTCGGGGGAGCGTGGGGTATTTTTGGGAATTTAGAGAATATTCTGGGGATTTATTAGATATTGAATAAGTATTTGGTTATTATTAGATATTGAATATCCTGAGCAGCAACCACCTTCTTGCGCTGGCTGAGATAATCCCTAGTAGCAAAGGCAGAATAGGGTTAGACAGCCTCCCCGAAGTCCTAGGGGCTAAACTGCTGAGGAGCCAAACCCACCGAGAAGGGGATATCGTTCTTCTACAAGCAGAAGACATGTTGATTTAGGCTCTACGGTCAGGGGTCCCCTACGACATAATAATGCCCTAGGACCTACTGACCAACGCAGGCCTCCACCTGTCAGACGGGACATGCCAGCAAGAGGAGGGGGAAATAGTGCGATCAGCAAGTCGTACCATAGTCAGTCACATTTTAGGGATGGCCATGACTATAATGAGGAGGACTCTGGTAGAGGAAACATTGGTCGGCGACAAGAAGAGCGGGGTGGAGAACAGAACCCTCCACCAAGAGATACCTGCCTGGCGAGCCAGAATGCTGGGGGCAGCCTAGACAACCTAACATCTTTGATCAAGTAGGCAGGAGCGAACAAAGGCAAAGGGATGAGGATTTGAGGGATCTTCTCAATGAAAGACGAGAAAGACACGACGAGTATTCCCCTCAAGTACCGGTCGTCCCAAAAATACCAGACGTTGTACAAGCTCAGCTCGATGCATTGAATAAGGCCGTCTTGCGGCTAGTGGGGAGCCAGATATCCCACATTGAATACGACCGGAGAAAAGGCACTTCGTTTGTACAAAGAATAGCAATGGCCGAGACCCCAAGAGAATTTAAGATGTCAGTCTTGCCCAACTTCACTAGATTAGAAGACCCTGTATCTCACGTAAATAAATTCGAGATACAAATGGATATCGATAAGGTGTTAGACGACGCTCGATGCAGAATATTTCCAGCCACCTTGTCCGATACTGCTCAATAGTGGTTTTTCAAATTCTCTCCTGCCAGCATAGTGTCTTGAGGAATGTTCATGAAGGAGTTCTACAGACAGTTTTATGCTGGACATGTACATCCTACTGAAGCTAACCAACTAGTCAAGATATGCGAGAAGGAGGGAGAAACCATGAAGGGGTATGTCCAGAATTTTATGCGAGCCGCTGCTGGGGATAACACAGTTGGTGATGAAGGAAAAATGATGGCACTTAATGCTGGAATACGGCGCCATTCATCCCTCTAGAATAGCTTGCGAAAGAATGGAGTAAAAAGCACCCATGAATTTCTTGACCGAGCAGACAGATACATCAAGCTAGAAGAAGCCATTGCCAACAAAGAGAAGGCGCCCGCAGATGACCAGGGTCTGAAAGAAGATCCCACCAAAGCCGCCAATGGATCAGGGAAGCCCAATGGGAATGGCAAAAATAATGGAAAAAATGGAAGAAAAAAGGCGAGCCACGAGCCATCAACGTCTGAGAACTAGTGCCCTAAAAGTAACAGATACGAGCCGAGGTTCACCAATTACACGACCCTAGTCGATAGTAGAGTAGAAGTGTACCAGGCCACTAACACCACTATTCCCTTCAGGCAACCAGCCCCAATAAGGAAACACAAGCCCAATCAGGTGACCAGGTCAACAAATTGGTTTTTGCCCAAAGTGAGGATAGGGATTTAGATCCTCGCTTTGGGGATTTTAAAGAAGATGTAGGACCAGTAGAGGACCTCGAGGAGGTCCAACTTGATGAGGCAGATCCAACCATTGTTGTGAAAGTCGATAAAAACTTAGAGACAACAACAAAGTAAAAACTGGTGGAATTTTTTAAAGAGAACCAGGATGTGTTTACCTGGTCACATAAAGATATGGTTGGGATTGACCCAGCAGTTACCAGCCATGTCTTGAATATAGACAAAAAATTTCCACCAGTGCAACAAAAGAGGAGGCTGCTCGACAAAGATAGATCAAAGGCGTTAAAAGAGGAAGTCAATAAGCTAAAGGAGAACAAATTCATCAGGGTAGCGTTTTATCCATTTGGATCTCTAATCCTGTATTAGTTCCAAAGCCGAATGGCAAGTGGAGGACGTGCGTGGATTTCACAGACCTCAATGAAGCCTGCCCGAAGGATTGTTTCCCACTCCCAAGGATAGATCAGCTGGTCGATGCCACATCAAGACATGAGATCTTATCATTCATGGACGTATACTCGGGGTACAACCAAATTAGTATGCATCCACCTGATGAAGATCACACTAGCATTCGAACTGATACAGGTTTTTACTGTTACAAAGTAAGTCCTTTCGGTTTGAAAAACGCTGGTGCAACTTACCAGCGACTGATCAACAACATGTTCAAAGAGCTGATCGGTGTTAACATGGATGTATATGTCGATGACATGCTGGTCAAGTCGAAGAAGGTAGGAGAGCACATCAGGGACCTGCGAGAATGATTCAACATCTTGAACAAAGATTAGATGAAGCTAAATCCCCTCAAGTGTTCATTCGGTGTTGGATCGGGAAATTTTTTGGGATTCATAGTAAACTCGCGAGGTATCGAAGCCAATCCCGAAAAGATCAAGGCCCTGATCGAGATGAAGTCGCCTGCCAAAATTAAAGATGTTCAAAGCCTAACCGGGAGAATTGCTGGTTTGAGCAGATTCATTTCTAAATCAACGGACAAGTGTGTTCAATTTTTTAATCTACTCAGGGGTAATAAGAAGTTCAAGTGGATGGAAGAGTGCAAGCAGGCTTTCCAAGTATTAAAGTCTCATATGCCGCAACCACAGTTATTAGCCAAGCCGGTCGAAAAAGAAACTTTGTTCTTCTACTTGGCAGTCACTGAGTATGCTGCTAGCGCTGTCCTGATCAGAGAGGAGGAACATGTTCAAAAAGTTGTAGATTATATAAGCAAGAGGCTAATAGTGTAACATCCTGGATAGCCAAGACCATTACACTGTGTGTTTATAATGGTGCAAGACTTGCTAATCAAGTCATTTAATCAGAAACGTATTACCAAAATTATAATTGAACTAAGGTTAAAAGATTTTGGTTACAAAAATTTACATTTCATATAATTTAACATTTTGTATATGGAATCTCAAAAGAAATAGAGTTTAAAAGATAGTTTACAAAAATTCCAGGTTATAAAAATGTACTAGCCACTCTCGGGGAAAAATAGACATTTACGCTTCTCCCTTCCTGTATCACTCCTCGGCTGTGGCGGCCGATCTGCTGATTATGTACATTCTGCCCCCGAAGCTCTCCAACTCAAGACTGGTCGACCTTGCTCTTGCCTTTACCTGCACCATGAAGCACCCGTGAGATGAGGCCCAGCAAGAAACCAGATAACAGAGCATAATCATCAATCAATCAATCAGATAACTCATAAAGCATAGTCATATATTCAGGATCCACAATATTCACATAATCAGGCATGCAGCATACCAAGTTCATCAAATTAACATTAATAACCAATTTATATATTAACCAGGGTCGACACCCTTAGGTCGCAACCCCTATTTATCCCACTGACTCCGGCCCGCTTAAACCGAGCTCAATGAATATTAAGCTGTCCTCAGCTACCAGTGGCCGAGCCGCGCCCTGTGTGCAAATATTGATTCTAGCACTCTTAGGTCATTTATCACATGTCCCATGACATAATACCATCTCATGACATCACATATAGGGAGCTCTTAGTCCCAACATTAACACATAATCGAGTGCAGTTTCTTACCTTTAGATTCCGATAGCATTGACTAGTGAAATCGACCTTCAAGCATGATCCCGTTCTAGCCCTAGGGTACACCTAGTCACATCCATAAATTATAACCATCAATAAACTTCAATTCCAAAACCTAACCTTGGGATCACTTCCGAGCCCTCAAGAAACCCTAATTCCACCAAAGGGGGTGGTGGAATCAAACCCCGAGTCCCGGGCAAAATACCTAAGAAACAACTCGAAAATCTACTTCTGAAGGTAGGGTAGCGCTACAGTACCACAGGGTGGGCACTACAACGCTACAAGCAGAGCCAAAAGCCCTCAGAAAACCCAAGCCTAGCACTGTAGTGCCCTAAGGCTAGCGCTAGTCACATAACTGTCAGCACTCTTATTTTCTTCCTTCGATTTTCCTCGAACCAAAACCCCCCTAGAACCCTTCCAAACCTCAACCATACTTTAAAACAAGCCTACCAATCACTACATTTCACCCAACATGGCCCAACAACCTTAAATTCAGCCACATGCACCATCAAAGAAAGAAAAACAAGAATTGAACTCAAGACTCAAGAACTCAACCAGAAACTCAGAAACTCTGAACTTCAAAGCCGGAAATGGTTACCTTAAATTGAGAAATTCAATTAAGCTTAATTCCAGTAGAACCTCCTAGCTTTACAAAGGACCCAAGTGCTAAGTTTTAGCCTAATCCTCCTCTGAACCACAGCTCCAAAAGCCCTCAAGAAATGGTGCAAGGGGAAGGAACGGAGTGAAAGAGAAAAGGGTTAGCTTATATGTTATGTTTTTTTCTTCTTTCTTTCCTTTTGTCTCTTTCCCTTTTTTTTTCAGTTTCGATCAATTTCAACACTTCCCACTAAGTCATAAAGGAAAAATATCACTTATCCCTTAAAGTCAAATGACCATTTTGCCCTCCCAAACATAACTAATCCTTTAATCCTTCCAAGAGCATTTCGGTCATTTGTTCCCAATTCCCGCAAATTCCTCGAGTGTCTCTAATATTTACCGCTTAAACCCCGACACCTATCTAATCGCCAATTATTTTGCTCAATGTCAAATATCCTCCAATATATTTCCCAAATTCCCAGAAATACCCCCAGGCTTCCCCGAGCTGGGTATAAATCCCCACCGTGACTTTTCCGCTAAACCGCTCACAAGGATCACCTCAAGTTACAAGCTACTAATATATCCACATAATAATGTGGTCTCAACAATTTATCACAAATATTTAAATTTATGTCCTCAATAGGCCAAAATTACGAATATACCCTTTATAACCTAATCAGGGCCTACATGTATACTAATACTCATAATCATGCATCTCATATATCTAAATAGTCATATAAGCATGCTTATCACATAATCATGCATTTAATAATTTAAATCACACATAATCTAGTCATTCCCTCCCAGCACACTAATCAAGGCCCTTAAGCCTTATTAGTAATTCTGGGTTGTTATAACTATCCCTTCCTAATGAGAATTTCGTCCTCAAAATTTACCTGAATAACTCGGGATACTGATCCCGCATCGCTGACTCAAGCTCCCGGATCGCCTCCTTGACCCTACTATTCCTCCATAATACTTTAACAAGAGGAATTGTCTTATTCCGTAGTACTTTATCCTTCCGATCCAAAATATGAACTGGGGTTTCCTCATAAGAGAAATCTGTCTGCAATTCCAAGTCTTCATACTTCAACACATGTGTCGTGTCTGAGACGTACTTCCGGAGCATAGAAACATGGAATGCATCATGAACTCCCGACAGCGACGATGGCAAGGTGTTGACGCGGTTCTTCGGCAATAGATTATTATATGAATAAACGGGAAGGATTAGTGCTAGATAATGAATCGTAATATGTAAATATCTATGTGTTAAACTAGCGAAAATAGTTTAGGGGGAAGGTTATAACTCCTTTCCTTTTATGTGGTTCGAAGGTTAAAATCCCTCTAGTCCACCAGTCAATATTATTGATATATCTCTGGTATTCCCCACAAGGTGTTTCATTACAAATTCGAAGCCAACCCTTTGCAATGCCCAGGGTCTCCATATTTATAGAGAGAGGACACCTGGGTGTTGGCAAACGGGGTCATCCCGTGACCTTCTTACCCATCATGTCACTTCTGTGACACTTATGATTAATTCCTAAAACCTGACAATGAAGTGTTGTCTAATCAATAGGTAATAGGGATAATGGGCCGCATGGCCTAAACCATTCGTGGGGTTCCTGAACAAGCACGTTTATGCTACGTGTCCGAGAATTCAGGAATGGAGTAGACACGTGACGTCTGATATGTGCACGTTTACATTGCGTGGTTGACTTTATAAAAGGTCGGAGGTGTCAGCTCCAGGTCGTACCTCGAGCTTGATGTAGTCCCAGCTCGTGGTGCCCACACTGCTAACCCGATGCCTTTGAGTATTCTTACTAAACCTTTGACTACCTCGAGCTAAAGAGGTAGAGACTCGTAACAGTAGCTCTGGGTAGGTGGATTCCACGTGGTAGATAGGATTATGCCTTTTTCCAGCTCGTTAATAACCCGTGGATGTTTAGGGCGTACACAAGGCTAACATGTAAGATCCTCTCTAGGATCTCAAAAGGTCCGATGAATCTAGGGCTAAGCTTGCCCTTCTTCAAAAATTTCCTCACCCCTCGTAGTGGTGAAACTCGAAGAAACACGTGGTCCCCAACCTAGAACTCCACGTCCCTGTGATTGGGATCAGCATAGCTTTTCTGTCTACTCTATGAGGCGAGCATCCTAGCTCGGATCTTCTCAATTTCTTCATTCGTCTTCTGAACCAAGTCCGACTCCAAGTACTTCCTCTCACCCATCTCATCCCAATGAATGGGTGATCTACATCTTCTCCCATAAACATCTCATTGACAGCCACTCCAATCGTTCATTGGTAACTATTGTTGTATGAAACTCAATTAATGGAAGATACTTACACCACGATCCCTAAAAATCAATCACACACGCTCAAAGCATATCCTTGAACACCCGAATCGTCCTCTCAGACTGTCCATCAATCTGAGGATGAAAAGTCGTACCGAATTTCAACTGAGTTCCCATAGCCTCCTGGAAACTACCCCAAAACTTGGAGGTAAATATAGGATCTCGATCTGATACTATAGACTTAGGAACCCCATGGAGACGAATGATCTCCCTTACATATAACTCCACATACTAATTAACTGTATACGTCATCCTCACTGGAAGAAAATGGGGTGACTTGATGTATCTGTCCACTATCACCCACACCGAGTCATGAAGCCCTACAATCCTGGGTAAACCTCCAACAAAATCCATCATAATATCATCCCATTTCCACTCAGGAATACCCAAAGGCTGAAGAAACCCTGTTGTTCACTGATGCTTAGCTTTCACCTGCTGACAGGTTAAACATCTGGCTACGTACTCCACCACATCCTTCTTCATCCTGGGCCACCAATATAACGTCCGTAGATCCTGAGACATCTTTGTGGTACCCGAATGAAGTGAGTACGGTGTAGTATGCGACTCATCCAATATCTCTCGTTTGATCCCCTCATCAGTTGGAACACAAATCCGCCCCTGATACCGTAGCAAACCAACCTCAAAAATAGAATAGTCCTTAGCTACTCTCGCTAAGACATTCTCTCTAACCTCCTGTAACTGAGTGTCTACCAATTGACTTTCCTTAATTCGCTCTAGCAGGGTCGACTATAGAGTAATGTTGCCCAACTGGCCCACCACCAATTCTATCCTTGCTCTGATCATCTCATCAGCTAACTCTCTTGAAATCTGGGTGGAGCTATACAACTAACCTGAGCCCCTCCGACTCAATGCATCTGCAACTACATTGGCCTTCCCCGGGTGATAAAGAATATCACAGTCATAGTCTTTTAGCAATTCTAGCCAACGCCTCTGCCTCATGTTCAGATCCCTCTGAGTGAAGAAGTACATCAAACTCTTGTGATCAGTGTATATCTCGCACTTCTCCCCATATAGATAGTGCCGCCAAACCTTCAGTGCGAATACAACCGCTGCTAGCTCCAAATCATGGGGAGGATACCGCTGCTCATACTCCTTCAGCTGTCGTGATGCATAAGCTATAACATTCTCATTCTGCATCAACACACAACCTAAGCCCAACCTTGACGCATCACAATAAACCACAAACTTTCCTCCCTTCGAAGGAAGACTCAACACATGTGCAGTAACAAGTCTCTGCTTCAATTCTTGGAAATTGTTCTCACATTTATCTAACCAGACGAACTTCAGATTCTCCCGTGTCAATTCTGTCATCGGTGGTGCTATCTTCGAGAAGCCTTCCACAAGCCGCCTCCAGTAACCTGCCAAACTGAGAAAACTCTAAACCTCCGAGGCGTTCCTTGGCCTCGGCCAATCCCTAATTGCCTCCACCTTTGATGGATCCACCTTAATCCCATATGCTCCAACAATATGTTCAAGGAATGTCACTTTTGGTAGCCAAAACTCACATTTCATAAACTTAGAGTACAACTGGTGCTATCTCAATCTATGTAGAACCTGTCGGAGATGAATCTCGTGCTCTGCTTCTGAGCTGGAGTACACTAAGATGTTGTCGATGAAGACAATGACAAACTAATCCAAAAATTCCTTGAACACCCTGTTCATTAAGTCCATGAAGGCTGCTGGGGCATTGGTCAGACCAAACAACATGACCAGAAACTCATAGTGCCCATACCTCATTCGGAAGGTCGTCTTTGTTATATCCTCGTCCTTGATCCTCAGCTGGTGATAACCAGATCGAAGATCAGTCTATGAGAACACTGTTTTACCATGCAGCTGATCGAACAAGTCGTCAATCCTTGGTAGGGGATACTTATACTTGATAGTCAACTTGTTCAATTCCTTGTAGTCTATACACATTCTCAGAGTCCCGTCCTTCTTCTTCGCAAACAACACTGGAGCACCCCCATGGCTAGTAGCTAGGCCTGATGAACCCCGAATCCAGAAGCTCCTGTAACTGTATCTTTAATTCCTTCAGTTATGTCAGTGTTATTCTATATAGTGCCCTTGACACTGTCTTTGTCCCTGGCGCTAACTCAATAAGAAATTGAATCTCCCTGCGTGGCGGCAACCCTGGCAAATCCTCAAGGAATACATCCAAGAACTCACAAACCATTCTAGTCTCCCCCAGCCCTACTGGCAAAACCCTAGTGGTATCCACAAAACTAGCTAGAAAGCCTACACATCCACCCTGTAATAAATCTCTAGCTCTCAGCCCTGATATCATGGGTACGCGGGGTCCATATACCGCTCCCACAAAGACAAAGGGATCCTCGCCCTCTGGCTCGAAAGTCACCATCTTCTTCCTACAATCAATAGTAGCTCCATATATAACTAGCCAATCCATTCCAAAAATCATGTCAAAGTCCTCCATACCCAACTCGATCAAGTCTACTAACAATTCCCTACCATCAAACATCACTGGCAGTGCTCTAACCCACCTCCTAGAAACTACCAGTTCTCCAGTAAGCAATATGGTCCCGAACCCCGCAGTATAATTCTCACTAGGTCTCCACAATCTATCAATCACCTTACTAGAAACAAATTAATGCGTAGCACTAGAGTCAATCAATACAGTAAAAGGAGGGCTAGTGCTAGAAAGCTTACCTGTCACTACCGAGGGAATAGCCTCGGCCTCTACCAGCGTCATGGTGAACACTCGAGCTGGTGTCAAGCTGTCCACCTTCCCTGCTTCCCCTTTCTTCATTGTCAGGCAGTCTTTCTTGATGTGTCCTACCACTCTTCACACATAACAGGCCTTAGCCCAACATTCGCCCAGATGGCGTCTTCTACACCTCATGCACACAGGATTACTCCTCCATGAATCTCTGCCTCCCTAACAGCCACCCTGAGTACCCCGACCTCTCCTAACAGGACCAGGAGCGGTAGCATCAGGGGTCTTCCTCTTCAAATCACTGGGGCCTCCACCCCTACCAGACCCAGAATAGGGAAGCACCGCCCTGTGACCCTCCCTCCTTACCGCACTTTCCTTCCAGATCTTATTCTCCACTTCCTCAGCGGTAAGAGCCTTCTCAATAGCTTGGGCATAAGTTGTCCCCCCAGGAACTGTTGTAATCCTCACATTCTGGGCTATCATAGCATTAAGTCCTCTAATAAATCTGTCCTGTCTAGCAGCATCAGTAGGCACAAGATCTGGTGTGAACTTTGCAAGTCTGTTAAACATTAGGGCATATTCTGTGACTGTCATCCTACCTTGAACCAACCCCACAAATTCATTAACCTTCGCTGCCCTGATTGAGACATTGTAATACTTCTGAATGCACAAGTCCTTGAATCCTTCCCAACTCAAAGTAGTGACGTCTCTAGTCAGTGATGCCACTTCCCACCAAATACGGGCATCCGCTCTCAGCATATATGTGGCACAGGCCACTTTGTCGTGACCCTCTATCCCCATAAAATCCAAAATAGTAGTGACCATACTCATCCACTGTCCAACCTTTAGAGGATCTGGTCCTCCCTCAAAAGTTGGACGATGCTGTTTCCTGAACTTCCCATACAATGGCTCCCATCTGTTCCCAACCTCTACTGGTTCTACAACTGGTATCACTGCAGGTGGCACGATAGGGGAAGCACTCCCTGATGAAGCCTGCTATCACCGAAGTCAGATCTGCTCATCCCGGCTCTATAGCCGTGTTTGCATGTCTACCATGAGGTGCTGCCAGTTCTCAGGGACTAGCGGAGG
Organism: Humulus lupulus; assembly: GCF_963169125.1. NCBI lineage: Eukaryota > Viridiplantae > Streptophyta > Magnoliopsida > Rosales > Cannabaceae > Humulus > Humulus lupulus. The sequence continues at coordinate 158,748,180 of NC_084802.1, read as the reverse complement.
GGTCTGGCACTGGTCATCATCTCTAGTCTCAAACCTGGTGCCGGCTAGTCATGTAGATTTCCTTGGACGCATAGTTATCCAATTTAATCTGCAATCAACGACTCGACAATCAGACTATGATGACATGGTAATAATCCTTCCATAATCCACCATTCGAACCCAATCATTCAAAAACAATCAAGATATAACAATTGATTCAAATATTCATTCACATACAGCAGCAATGCTAATAAGCACGCCTCAATCTCATCACACAACAGTTAAGGGCTAGGCCCTATCAGTATCTAATGCTTCCTATTAATCACACAAATATCAACCTTCGTATTCCTTTTTAATCATTTCAACATATAAACATGTATACACAATTACCAAACCCTGAGTCGATCTTTTCTTTAGCAGAGAATGTACATGTCCAACCAATCTTCAAGAACCCTTAAACCTAGGACGCCCTGATACCAAGTTGTAACGCCCTGGATAGCCAAGGCCGTTACACTATGTGTTTATAAAGGTGCAAGACTTACTAATCAAGTCATTTAATCAGAAACGTGTAAACGAAATTATAATGGAACTATGGTTAAAAGATTTTGGTTACAAAATTTACATTTCATATAATCTAACATTTTGTATATGGGATCCCAAAAGAAATAGAGTTCAAAATATAGTTTACAAAAATTCTAGGTTATAAACATGTACTGGCCACTCTAAGGGAAAAATAGAAATTTAGGCTTCTCCAATCCTGTATCACTCCTCAGCTGTGGCAGCTGATGAGCTGGCTATTACATTCAGCCCCCGAAGCTCTCCAACCCAGGATTAGTCGACCTTGCTCTTGCCTTCACCTGCACCACGAAGCACCTGTGAGCTGAGGCTTAGCAAGAAACCAAATAACAGAGCATAATCATCAATCAATCAATCAGATAACTCATAAAGCATAGTCATATATTCAACAATCCATAATATTCACATAATCAGGCATTCAGCATACCAACTTCATCAAATTAACATTAATAACCAATGAGTATATTAACCAGGGTCGACGCCCTTAGGTCGCATCCCCTATTTATCCCACTGAATCCGGCCCGCTTAAAGCGAGCTGAGTGAATATTAAGCTGTCCTCAGCTACCAGTGGCCGAGTTGTGCCCTGTGCGCAAATATTGATTCCAGCACTCTTAGGCCTTTTATCACATATCGCATGGCATAATACCATCTCATGACATGACATATAGGGAGCTCTTAGTCCCATCATTAACACATAACCGAGTGCAGTTTCTTACCTTTAGATTTCGATAGATTTGAATAGTGAAATCAACCTTCAATCACGATCTCGTCCGAGCCCTAGTGTACTCCTAGTCACAGCCATAAATTAAATCATCACTAAACTTCAATTCCAAAACCTAACCTAGGGACCATTCCCGAGCCCTCGAGAAGCCCTAATTCCACCAAACGAGGTTGTGGAATCATATCTCGAGCCCCCGGGCAAAAAACCTAAGAAACAACCCAAAAAATATACTTCTGAAGGCAGGGTAGCGCTACAACACCACAGGGTGGGCACTACAGTGCTACAAGCAGAGCCAAAAGTCCCCAGAAAACCCAAGCCTAGCGCTACATCGCTAGTCACAGAACCTTCAGCACTCTCATATTCTTCCTTCGATTTTCCTCGAACCAAAACCACCCTAGAACCCTCTGAAACCTCAACCATACTTCAAAACATGCCTACCAATCGCCATATCTCACCCCACATGGCCCAACAACCTTAAATTCAGCCACATGCACCATCAAACAAAGAAAAACAAGAATTGAACTCAAGACTCAAGAACTCAATCAGAAACTCAGAACTTCAAAGCCAGAAATGGTTACCTTAAATGAAGAAATTCAACCACGGGTCATCCTCCATGCCTCTCCAGCCTTTAACTCCTCAATTCCCAAAACTTAACTCTCTTAACTTCCATCAAAAACCAAGTTTCAGAAATAAATCCTAACATAGTTTAGAAACTCATCAAAACCTTGAAACTTACCTCAATTAAGCTTAATTCCAGTAGAACCTCCTAGCTTTACCAAGGACCCAATTGCTAAGTTTTAGCCTAATCCTCCTCTGAACCACAGCTCCAAAAGCCTTCAAGAAATGGTGCAAGGGGAAGGAACGGAGTGAGAGAGAAAGGGGTTAGCTTATATGTTATGTTTTTTTCTTCTTTCATTCCTTCTGTGACTTTCCCTTTCTCTTTCAACTTCAATCAATTTCTACACTTCCCACTAAGTCATAAAGGGAAAATATCACTTATCCCTTAAATTCAAATGACCATTTTTCCCTCCCAAACATAACTAAGCCTTTAATCCTTCCAAGGGCATTTCGGTCATTTGTTCCAAATTCCTGCTAATTCCTCGAGTGTCTCTAATATTTACCGCTTAAACGCCGACACCTATCTAATCACCAATTATTTTTCTCAATGTCAAATAGCATCCAATATATTTCCCAAATTCCCAGAAATACCCCAGGCTTCCCCGAGCCGGGTATAAATCCCCACCGTGACTTTTCCATTAAACCGCTCACTAGGATCGCCTCAAGTCACAAGCTACAAATATATCCACATAATAATGTGGTCTCAACAATTTATCATAAATATTTACATTTACGCCCTCAATGGGCCAAAATTATGAATATACCCTTTATAACCTAATCAAGGCTTACATGTATACTGATACTCATAATCATGCATATCATATATCCAAATAGTCATATAAGCATGCTTATCACATAATCATGCATTTAATCATTTAAATCACACATAATCCAGTTATGCCCTCTTGGCACACTAATCAAGGCCCTTAAGCCTTATTAGTAATTTTGGGTCGTTACAAATAGGGGCAGAGTTGCGGTATCTGCCCATTGAGAAATTAGCTTATTGCTTGATTTTGACCTCCAGAAAGTTGCGACCATACTTATTAGCTTATACTCACCCCATCATGGTACTCATCGACTAGACACTACGACAAGTTCTATAAAAACCAGAAGTCGCCTGTCGATTATTGAAATGGGCAGTCAAACTTAGGCAGTTCGATATGTCCTATTCACAACGAGCAGCTGTGAATGGATAGGCTTTAGCTGACTTTGTCGGAGATTCACTGGAGTCCAGGATAGTGAGCCGATAGTTGAGCCTGAACTCCAAAGTCAAACTCTTGCCTGGAAGTTTTTTGTAGACATTGATTCCGGAGCACAATGTCGGAGCAGGTTTGATCTTAGTCATGCTCGAAGGACATTGATTCCATTGTGCAATCAAATTTTACTTCACAGTGTCCAATAACGAAGCCGAATACGAATCTCTACTCGCACGATTAAGGTTAGCCAAGGACATGGATATAACATCACTTGAGATCTACAGTGACTCCCAGCTAGTGGCTAATCAAGTTATTGGAGAATATCAAGCTCGGGGTCTTAAGATGGTTGCTTATTTGAACAAAGCAAAGGATATATTAGCACAGTTCGAAAAGTATACTCTCCAGCAAGTACCTCACGATCAGAATTCAAATGCTAATGCTTTGGCCAAGTTAGCAAGAGCGAAAGATGTTGACACCTTAAACATAGTATCAGTTGAGCATTTGTCCACACCAAGCATTCAAGTAGAAGAGTCTTGTTGGGGTTTTATGCCCTAATTAAAACCCAAATTCTTTGTAATCTCATTTTATTGTCAATAAAAGAATAGAAATCATTTTTGACTTGGTCAATCACTTTGCTCACATGTTTTATTTTCATGATTATTTGTTCAATATAAACTTCTATTAAATCCCGAGCATATAGATAATCTTATTTATAGTGACGTAATCACAGTGGAATATAAATATGATTATATGTTCAAAATATGTTTGTCCTAAGATTAGTCAGTGCACAGGATTTATACTGGCTTGCCAATCTACAATATCATCTACTTACATATTACAGTGTTATGTTCTTTCCAGAACATTAGCAAAGTAGATAAGATAGGATGTATTTGTTACATCGGACTAGACCGATATTGACAATTGATAAGATAAGTAAACATACCGTTATTATCTATTCTAGTCATATCATATAGTTGACCATAGGTCAATTCAATCTCAATTCTGAGTGGTTCGTATTCTAACTGATTGTATTATTTGAGTTCATTGACTTGTTCGTTACTAGGTTACCCTACGGACTAGCCCATACTTACAACTTGGGAATTCGGTAGTATAATTGAGTGGGAGTGTTAATCATAGATATGAACATCTATAGCTTCTGATGAAGAAGTGAAAAGATGTTTCCTTTTAGTTTGGTTCAAGGTGTTAAATGATAGAGATCTCATTTTAGTAATTAAATTAGTTTACTAAAATATCATTTACAAGGAACTAAGTATTTTAAGGATAAAATACAATGAGGGGTAAAATGGTATTTTAGTCCTATCTCATTGTAGACCATCTATAGAGGATTGAGTGACAATTATTGTTGTAACAATGGATAATTAATATCGTTTCTATATTTGTTATAGAGCGTTCTATGAATTCAACAGTGCAATTCCGAGTCTATAGTGGAACCACGAGGAATTAATAAGTTAGTAAATTTATTTGTTAGATTTATGATAACTTATTGGAGCTTGATTTCATAGGCCCATGGTCCCCATTGTACCTTGGATAAAATCATCTAGATAGTCTCAATTAATTGATTTAATTATGAATTAGAATTATCAAAGTTGACCAAGTCAATTTTGGATAGTTTCACAAAGTTATATAATTTTGAGAAGAAAAGAGAAATTATGGCAGATTTATTAATTAAGATAAATTGGTATCTAAATTAATAAATAAATTTAAATCAATGTTCAAATTATAAATAATTAATTTGATAAAGGATTTAAATAATTATTTAATTAATTAAATCAATAGAAAATAATACAGGCCTTGTTTTTAAGTCTAATGGGCTTATAATCAAATGAGAAATTTCATGGGCCTAAAGCCCATGATAATTTCGACCTAGGGCTTCAAAATGGCTATTATTTTATTTATTTTTAATTAAATTAAATGGCCTAATTGAGTCTATAAATGAGTGCTTAGAGAGAAGTCACCAGTTTAGATTTCTAAGAGGACTGATAAGTTTAATCACTGGTTTTCTGATAGTTTTAGATTCTCTCTAAACACAAGTCCTTCCAGTCTAGGTATCTATTATCTCTTCTTCTCTCTGTATCTATCTCATGTGTTGAGAATTACCACACTAGTCTAGGTGATTCTACGGATACATTGGAAGACTGTGAAGAAAATAGAAGATCGGTTCAGTTTCTTGATAGTACTCTGTAACAGAAAGGATACAAGAGTTGGAGAAACTGAAGGAAGGACTCTTTCATTCTACTACGTAAACTGTAAGTATTCTTATTTTTGTTTCTCTTTGAATTCAATTTTAGAAACATGTTCTAGGTTATCTCATATTAATTTGTTTAATATTAGATCTACATGAAAATAAATAAAGATCTTGTATAAGTTTTCCCAACAAGTCTTCCCTGGTAATCCAAGCGACAGATACATGGATGATGCCCTTCATTAAATACCTAGAGCAAGGAGTGCTTCTGGTGGATAGAAACAAAACAAAAACCCTCCAGAGGCAGTCGACTCAGTTCATTCTGGTCGATGGAGTTTTATACAGGAGAGGGTACTCGATGACACTTTTAAGGTGTGTTTCAAAGGAAAAGGCCCATGAATTAATGCGCGAATTCCATGAAGGTTTCTGTGGAGATCATGCTGGGGGGCAGAGTTTATCAAAAAAGATCCTAAGGCAAAGATACTTCTAGCCTAAAATGAATGAGGACTTTGTGGATTTTGTTCGGAAATGTGACAAGTGCCAAAGGTTCTCCAAGACACCACGAGCAGCCCCTAATGAGCTCAAACAGATGCAAAGCCTGTGGCCATTTGTAGTATGGAAACAGATTTGATTGAGACTTTACCCATAGGAAAAGGCAATGTCAAGTATGTAGTAGTTGCTGTTGACTACTTTAGAAGGTGGGTCGAGGCTGAACCACTTGTAGGAATAACGACCAAGAAGGTGCTAGATTTTGTGGTCAAGAACATCGTGTGTCGGTACGGGTTGCCAAGAAAGATTGTCTCAAATAATGGCACATAATTTGACAGTGATCTGTTCACAGATTTTTGTGAGAGGTGCAGGATTATCAAGAGCTTTTCTTCAGTAGCTCATCCACAAGAAAATGGGTAGGTTGAAGCTGTCAACAAAATTTTGAAGGATACGCTGAAGAAAAGGCTTGAAGAAGCGAAGGGGGCATGGCCATAACAGTTACCAGAAGTCCTTTGGTCGCATAGAACGTACCATCGAACACCGACGAGCCATACTCCATTTTCTTTGGCCAATGAGTATGAATCCATGTTGTCGGTTGAATTAGACCCACCATCACATAGAAGGTTGGCATACGATCAGAGTGTGAATAGTTAGTTATTAATGGAGTCTTTGGATTTGGTCGATGAGAGGCATGAGCAAGCTCAACTCCGAGTAGTAGCTTACCAGCAAAAGGTCACTCGATATTTCAACCCTAAAGTGCGTGAAAGAAGATTTAATGTGGGAGATTTGGTACTTAGAAGAGTTTTTCTTAACACCCGCGATCAAGCTGCTGGAGTACTTGGACCTAACTGGGAGGGTCCATATCAAATTGAAGAAGTCCTTCAACCAGGCACTTATAAACTTGGTCGCTTGAATGGAGATTTCATTCCTCCCTATTGGAATGGAGAACACCTGTGCAAGTATGATCAATAAAATGGTTCTTTTTAAAGAATTGCCTTGTATTAATTTCAGTTTTTACAAGTTATGAACAAGGGTTAGTCAGTCATATGACTAGTCGCTTATAAGTGTAAGGTTAATTTTTGATCACTCGTACAGACCTGATTGTCCATTTATTACGAGAAATAAAAGGAACTGTGCAGAGCCAGTTATTCTTGCCAATTATTGTATTTGTTACAAGTATTTGCTCATTAGGTGTGTTGTTTTGCTATATTATCATTTTTATAAGTATTTATTACGGGCAGTAATGTTCAAACAGGTCTTGGTCATGGGAAGTGACCGGGGACCTTAAGCTCCTCAATCACTTGGGGGGAATTTAAGCTACTAAGCAAGCAAAGCATATCAACATGCATATGTAAACACATGAGCAAAATAAGGAAAAGCATACTACGGTACTTAGAGTATTTTTCAAAATTTTGTTTAAATTTTGTCAAATCAAAACAAAGTACAATGCTATGTTCGGTCATACAAACAGATGTTATAATAAATTGCAAATGTTATAATGTCAAAATAGAAATGTGTTACACCGCAAGCATGTGCTGCTCGAATGTAATTATTAATTAAAAGGAAGCTGCCTTACGCAACAAAATATTATCTTGACATCATGAATTGTGGTTCGTATGTCTTAGTTACAAATCAAAATAAATAAATAAAGTAAAGAAAGTTATTGTGTGGCAAAAGCAGCTGGAGGATCTTGCTGGGGCTGCTAGTTGACTAAGGTCCCAGCATCCTCGTCGACGTCTTCAATGCCTGTCACCAAAGAGATCTCAGGGGATCCCTAAGCTTTCTCCTCTTCTTCCAAGCGAGCAATGCATTTTTCCTGCTAAGCTTGCTTCATATGCTCTGGTAAATAATCAAAGTTCACCTCAGGGTTACTTTTCCAGAACATGTAGAAGCAATTGAATGTCGCTCCCTCGAACCTCTCCAGGTCGTTGGTTTCTTCGAGCAATTTGACTCGCTCCTCCTGCTTAGCAGTTTCTTTCCTACTGATCACCAGTTCATCTTGGATTTTGGAGACCTCTTTGAAATTAATCATCGAAGCCTCCTTATACCTCTCTTTGTCCTCAGTGACTTTGACCAAGGCCTCCTTGTGTTGCTTCAGCTCCTCACCTAGTTTGACATTTTTCTCCTCAGCCGCTCTTAGGTGCTCGGCATGATTGGCCTCAACCGCCTTGAGCTACTCAGTGTGTCTGGCCTCGGCCGCCTTGAGCTACTCGGTGAGTCTTTCCTCGACAATCTTAATCTCTTTAGCATGCTTGGCAACCATCTCCTCCGAGCGATGCCAACCAGTACTCATGGTCAAAACTCCCTGCGATCAGAGAAAAAGTAAAGTTGTTAGCATGAATAAAAGGGCAAGATAGACAACTAAAGCACAACAAAAAGGGCAACTTACACTAAGTATTTCATTCAGCGCTCGGCTAAAAATTTGGTTGACCTTCATGGAGGAGACATTGTTGAAGGCTTCCTAAATGTGATGGTGTCTTGATAGTTTCTTCAACCAATCATTGGCTTAGTTGTAGGCTGTGTTCAGGATAGCCTCGGCTTAAGTCTTTCCTGACTGAGCTAGAGGATTTCGGTTGCGAAGAGCTGGAGGAGTCAAGTTGACGGGAGCTAGAGGAGGAGTCGTGTCCTTGAAAGGTAGTGGTGTAGGAGGATCCTTAGTCCGAGCCCTTTTCTTGGAGGGGTCACTACTGCTTTCCCCAGTGTGTCACCTGCTTTCTTTCCTCCTGCTCGCAGGAGCCGTGGCATTGGGGTTGTTGTACAAGTTGAATGTTTCTCCGAAAGAAATGACTATAGGATGGAAACAAATGATCAAATAATATAAATTAAGTTTCTTAAAAAAGCAAGGGAATAAGAGCAATAAAAATTCTAAATAATATACCCGAGCTATTACTATTGGTCGATACATTATTTATGGTACTACTGCTGCACTCACTCTCTACTTCAAAGAAGTCTGAATTTAAACAACTGATCACAAATTTAAAGTTGACATCCCCGTCAAATAAATTACAGGGAATGGGCAAGTTGTCTAAAAGTGAGAAGTCAGTACCGGTCTCATTAGAAGACTCGAGTATGGGCTCGAGGTATTCTGGAATTTCTGCTTGCCCTTCCCATGATGGGTCAGAGCAGTAGCAGCTCATGGGATGCTAGAGGATTCCTTGATGGTCACTTATATTGCCCCCCATCTCGGGGGCTGTGACACATCTTGTTGCTGCTCGGGGATCTCTCCTCTAGTAGCACTCCCTGGTGTAGACTCCCTCACTTCCTAGTGAGGTGCTAGAAGGCCGACTAGCATTAAGTTGCTTTCAGTAACCAGCTCTTTGACACTCTTCTTGATGTTCGTCATGCTGGCCAAGGCTGTGGCCCTTATCTCCATCTCTAGAGTGGGGTCTAGTTGGTACCACGGACCTAGACAACACCAACGCTCTAGAGACGGTATAGAAAAGCTAGAAGAAATTAAACGACCACTGATTAAGAGACTTACCTCCTCGGGTTAAGGCCAGGTTATCAACGACCAAGTGTAACGACCCAAAATTACTATTAAGGCTTAAGGGGCTTGGTTAGTGTGTCGGGAGGGCATAATTGGAGGTTGAGAGAATTAATGGTAAGAAAGCATGAATATGGGTATTGGATAAGTAATGCGGGCCCTGTTTGGATGGTAATGGTGTTATTGTAATTTTGGCCCGTTAGGGCATAAATGTGAATGTGTGTGGTAAATCGTTGGGACCACATTATTATGTGGATATATAGATAAATGTTTATGTGTGTACAGGTGTGTGCATTTGTAACTATCGGCACGAGGCGATCCTAGGGAGCAGGTAGTGGGAAAAGTCACAACGGGGCTTAATAGTTGGCTTTGGATAAGTCAGGGATATTATAGGTATCGGGTAGTTATTTAGACTATCGGGTTATGAAAATAAATATATGGAGATATATTTGAGGTTAGGATGTCTAGGTGGGAATATTGGGGGATTTTACCATTTTGGCCTTGGGGACGGTTCCGGCACCCCGAGCCTCGAGAATAACTTAACGAGTAAGTTAGACATAAGGAAGCTTTTAGAAGAAAACACAAACCGACTAAAAATTTTACGTCAGCTCTCTTGCACGCTCAAGGAAAACAAAGGGAAGGGAAAAAACACAGAAAACTTAAGGGAACAAGCTGGAATTTCTGAGATTTGTGGTGAGGATTTGGAGGTTTAGCTCAGGAGTAAATCAAGAACTAAAACAGGGATTAAGGTAAGCATTTAATTTTCTTTTCTATGGTTAAATCCTGAGTTCTAGCTTGGTTTTGGTTAAGTGTTGAAGCAAATATGGTTTTGATGTTTTAAGGCAGAACTAAGCAAGAAACTTGGGGACTTAGCTTGGCTTTGGCTTGGTGAAGTGATTCAACAGAGAAGGTAAGTTTCAACTCATGGTTTAGAGGTTTTAAACTGGGTTTGAGCAGCTGGTTTGAGTGTCTATAGCTCTTGGGTTTCAGAAATTGAAAAGAGAAGATTAGTGCATGTTAGGCTATGTTTTCTGTGGAGTTATGTTGTTTAAGCTATGCTAAAAGAGTTGGGATTAATTGGTTATGAGTTGGGGAGTTTTGGGATGATTTAAGGTGAGGTTTCAAGCTTAGATATGGTGTAAATTCTGGGTTCGAAGGGAAGGGCCGCAACTCTGTTCTAGAGCGCTGCGGCCCTAGCTTGCAAAGGAGCCAAGGAGGCTCGGCCAAAGGCAAGTGCCGCGGCGCCTAAAGCAAGGGTCGCGGCGCGTGTCCCCCTTCAGGTGTGGTGTTGGCTCTGTTTTGGAGAAGGGACACGGCTAAGCTTCAAGGGCCGCAGCCCTTGGTTGCACACATGAGTTTTTGAGGGTTTTAAGCACGGGAAGGTAGTCTAGTGTGCTCGGGATTGGTTTCACCACCGTGCTTGGTTGAATTCGGATTCCCGGGCGTTAGTTTTATAACCAGAAACCTATATCCAAGTATTAATGGAATTCATTATCTTGGTTGTGACTAGGTGATAAGCTAGGGCTCGGGAATGGATCGTGCTCGGGGGTCGTCCTCTCTAATTAAAGCACTTGGAATCAAGGTAAGAAAACTGCACCTGTGTATGTGGATAGGATGGGATTAAGTGTTCCCTATAATTGAATGTATTATTATGTGATCATAATAAACCATGTGAATATGTTGGGACTAAGAGTTCCCTATAATCGTATGAATGTCATAAGGTGGTATTATGCCACGGGGACATGCGGTAACGGCCTAAGGGTGTCGAAATCCACACTTGCCCATATGGTGCGGCTCGGACACTGGTATCCGAGGACAGCTTATTATTCACTGAGCTCGGTTAAGCTGGCCAAAGTCAGTGGGCATGTCACTGGAGTTGGCCTAAGCGAGCCAAAGGCAGTGACTTAAACAGAGGGTGCGGCCTACGGGCGTTAACCCTAGTTATTGCTTGATATGTGTTATTGTGGATGATTGTCTGTAACTTAATGAGTATCTGGAGCTGGATTAATGGTTATTGATCAGTGTGTTGCTTTGAATGAATTTTATGGCTTGATGGAATCGAATAGTATTTTGTGGTTATTGGGCTATGCCTTGTGAACTGTTAGCTGTTAATACTGTTATGTTATGATATCATGTTTTCTTGCTGGGCTTCGGCTCACGGGTGCTACATGGTGCAGGTAAGACAATTTGGCCATGGGTTGGAGAGCTCTGGGGCGAGGTGTACATTGTCAGTCGCTCGGCCACCACGGTCGAGGATTTGTACAGGAACAGGAACCTAAAACGTATATTTTTCCATTAGAGTGGCTCGGTTATTTACTTGTAATTAAGAATTTTGTATTTACGTTATTTAAACGCTGATTTGGGATCCCATGTATTAAACATCTGATTTTAATAAAGTTTAATCGTTTATAACCAAAATTCTTTGAAACCTAATCTGCTTGTGTCATTAGGAACACATTTTGAATTAAATGACTTGATTAGCAAGTCTTGCACTATTCCAAACACACGGTGTAATGGTCTTGGTTATCCAGGGCGTTACACCAAGTCTATTGTAAGAAAGTACTCCTGGAAATACTTCCCTGCATTGGATTTGTAGGTGATGTTGCTCAGGAAGGTACGAGCGGACTCTTGATGGTAGAAGTGGAAGAACCCCGTGTTGTTGTGGTTGGGGTTAGACTTGAGATCGAACAGGTAGTTGATCTTGTGTGGTCTAGGTACAAGCCACTTCTTATGGTTATAAAGGATATATAGAGTGCAGATAGTACTCTATATCCATTGGGAGTAATTTGAAAGGGGCCGACCTCAAAATAATTGGCCACCCCTTGAAAAAATTTGGGCAGAGGCAAGATTGCCCCTACCTCGATATGGTACCTCGACCAGGCACTGAAGGCGCCCCCAGGCATGTTTTCCCTCTGGTCGGGTGAAGGAGTGATTAGGGTTATCCCAAGAAGATCGTACTTCTTGAGATATTTGTTCGTCATACTACCTGATATGATGCTAGGAGGCGCAACGTACCATTCAACATCCCACATAGGCCGAAGCAACCCCCTACTGCTCAACAGGATAAGCCATTTCAGGATCTTGAGAAGCAACCACCTTCTTGCGCTAGCTGAGATAATCCCCAGCAGCAAAGGAAGAATAGGGCCGGGCAGCCTCCCCGAAGTCCTAGGAACCAAACTGTTGAGGAACCAAACCCACCGAGCAAGGAACATCGTTCTTCTGCAAGTAGAAGGCATGTCGAATCAGGCTCTGTGGTCAGGGGTCCCTACGACATAATAATGCCCATGGACCTACTGACCAACGCAGGCCTACACCTGTCGGACGGGACATGCCAGCAAGAGGAGGGGGAAATAGTGCGATCAGCAGGTCGTACCATAGTCGGTCACATTTTAGGGATGCCCATGACTATAATGAGGCGGATTTCGATAGAGGAAATGTCGGTCGGCGGCAAGAAGAGAGGGGTGGAGAACAGAACCCTCCACCAAGAGGTAACCACCCGGTGAACCAGAATGCTGGGGGGCGGCCTAGACAATCTAACATCTTTGATCATGTAGGCGAGAGCGAACAAAGGCAAATGGATGAGGATTTGAGGGATGTTCTCAATGACAGACAAGAAAGACACGATGAGTATGCCTCTCCAGCATCGGTTGTCCCAATAATACCAAACGCTGTACAAGCCCAGCTCGATGCATTGAATCAGGTCGTCCAACAGCTAGTGGGGAGCCAGACATCCCACATTGAATACGACCAGAGAAAAGACACTCCATTTGTACAAAGAATAGCAATGGCCGAGACCCCAAGAAAATTTAAGATGCTGATCTTGCCCAACTTCACTGGATTAGAAGACCCAGTATCTCACGTAAAAAATTCGAGATACAAATCGATATCCAGAAGGTGTTAGACGACACTATATGAAGAATATTTCCAACCACCTAGTCCAATGCTGCTCAGGAGTGGTCAAATTCCCTCCTACTAGCATAGTGTCTTGAGAAATGTTTGTGAAGGAGTTCTACGAACAGTTTTACGCTAGACGTGTACATCCTAACGAGGCTAACCAACTGGTCGAGATATGCCAGAAGGAGGGAGAAACCTTGAAGGTGTATGTCCAGCATTTTATGCGAGCTGCTACTTGGGATAAGACAATTGGTGATGAAGGAAAAATGATGGAACTTACTGCTGGAGTACGGCGCCATTCATCCCTCTGGAACAGCTTGAGAAAGAATGGAGTAAAAAGCACCCAAGAATTTCTAAATGGAGCAGACAGATACATGAAGCTAGAAGAGGCCATTGCCAACAAAGGGAAGGCGCCCACAGACGACCAGGGTCCAAAAGAAGATCCCACCAAAGAATCCAATGGGTCTGGGAAGCCCAATGGCAACGTAAAAAATAATGTGAAGAACGAAGGAAAAAGGGCGAGCCATGAGCCGTCAACGTCTGAGAAAAAGCGCCCTAAAAGTAAAACATACGAGCCGAGGTTCACCAAGTACACGACCCTAGTCGATAGTAGAGCAGAAGTGTACCAGGCCACTAACACCACTGTTCCCTTCAGGCAACCATCCCCAATAAGGAAAGATATCTCCAAGAGAGATACAACCAAATTTTGTCATTTCCATAATGACTATGCTCATGACACCAACGAGTGCAACCAACTTAAAGATGAGATTGAGTTCCTTATCAGACAAGGATACCTGAGAAGATATTTACGGGCCCCTGGAGGTTTGCAGTGAAAGGCCCAAGGAGGCAACGAGCAGGCACATGTACGCCAAAGCTCACCCCCTTTACAGCTAGCTCTAGTTGATGGTACATTGCAAACCATCTGCGGCGGCCCACATCTGGCAGGTGATAGTGGGAAGGCAAGGGAAAGGTACACCCAAACCTTACGTGACGAGTAGGACATTGAAATGCTGAACGTAGAGGAGAGAACTCCCAAAAAAAGCTTGAAGAAAGGAAGAACTGATAACTTTCTCTGAGCTTGATGCTCAGCATGTCCGATTTCCCCATTCAGATCCTCTGGTCGTAGATGTCCAGATCGCTAATATGATGGTTAAATGAGTATTGGTGGATATAGGGGGCTTAGTAAATATTCCTTGGAAAGAATGAAGTTATCAGTGTAAGATTTGGAGCCATTCAACCAAACCATTTATGGTTTTTCTGGCGAAGGGCTCGCGCCAACAACGTCGATCAGGCTTCCAGTCACAGCAGGAACTGCACCAGCGAATAGGACATTACTCACTACTTTTACAGTAGTTGATTGTCCTACTGCATATTACGCACCAGCGAGCCATGACCTCGGTCTAGCACCTGGCCATGAAGTTTCCAACTGACGCAGAGGTAGGATGAGTGTTGGGAAACCGACAAGAGGCATGGGAATATTATAAGTCCTCGATCACCAAGGCAAAAAGGGGCGGATCAGGGGAAAAAGTCGAATTCATCAGGGTAGCGTTTTATCCATCTAGGGTCTCTAATCCTGTACTGGTTCCCAAGTCGAATGGCAATTGGAGGAAGTACGTGGATTTGACAGACCTCAATAAAGCTTACCCGAAGAATTGTTTCCCACCCCCAAGGATCGACCAGCTAGTCGATGCCACATCAGGACATGAGATCTTATCATTCATGGACACATACTTGGGGTATAACCAAATTAGTATGCATCCACCTGATGAGGATCACACTAGCTTTTGAACTGATACAGGGCTTTATTGTTACAAAGTAATGCCTTTCGGTTTGAAAAATGCAGGTGCGACTTTCCAGCGACTGGTCAACCACATGTTCAAAGAGCTGATCGATGTTAACATGAAGGTATTTGTTGATGACATGCTGTTCAAGTCGAAGAAGGCAACAGAGCACATCGGGGACCTACGAGAATGCTTCAACGTCTTGAACAAATATCAGATGAAGAATCCCCTCAAGGGTTCATTCGGTGTTGGATCGGGAAATTTTTTTTAGGATCCATAGTAAACTCGCGAGGTATCAAAGCCAATCCCGAAAAGATCAAGGCCCTGATTGAGATGAAGTCGCCAGCCAAAATTAAAGATGTTCAAAGCCTAACTGGGAGGATTGCTTCTTTGAGTAGATTCATTTCTAAATCAACAGAAAATTGTGTTCAATTTTTTAATCTACTCAGGGGTAACAAGAAATTCGAGTGGATGGAACAGTGCGAGCAGGCTTTCCAGGCATTAAAGTCTCATATGTCGCAACCACCGATCTTATCCAAGCCAGTCAAAAAAGAAACTTTGTTCATCTACTTGGCAGTCACCGAGTATGCTGCTAGTACTGTCTTGATCAGAGAGGAGGAACATGTTCAAAAAGTTGTGTATTATATAAGCAAGGGCTAATAGGGTTAGAGTTGCAGTATCTGCCCATTGAGAAATTACCTTATTGCTTGATTTTGGCCTCATGAAAGTAGCAACCATACTTCCAAGCTCACCCCATCGTGGTACTCACCGACCAGCCACTATGGCAAGTTCTGCGAAAACCAGAAGTCGCCTGTCGATTATTGAAATGGGTAGTCGAACTTGTGCATTTCGATATTTCCTATTCACCATGAGTAACTGTGAAAGGACAAGCTTTAGCTGACTTTATCGCAGAATTCACTAGACTCTAGGATACCAAGCCGATAGTTGAGCCTGAACTCCAAAGTCAAACTTCTGCCTGGAAGTTGTTCGTAGATGGCTCTTCCAATGAGCACAATGTCAGAGCAGGCTTGATCTTAGTCATGCCCGAAGGACATCGATTCCATTGTACAATCAGATTTGACTTCACAGCACCCAATAATGAAGCTGAATACGAAGCTCTGCTCACATGATTAAGGTTAGCCAAGGACATGCATATAAAGTCGCTTGAGATCTACAGTGACTCCCAGCTAGTGGCTAATCAAATTATTGGAGAATATCAAATGGCCTACCCTAACCGTGGCTAACTGGCATTACTGTCAACATAAATTCCCATGTAGAGCACCTATGTTCTTATTCCTTTATCCACCATGAAGCACGAACAATCACCTTTTTATTCTACACGTGGGCACACAGTAATCCTTAACGTACCGCACTATAGTTCCCCATTTTAAGCAAGGATAGTGTCCTTCGCACCGTCCTCTTGTTCCAGACCATCACTTGCATATTCTAATGCCATGGCATGTTAATCAACCCTTATTCAAACTTCTGAGAAACTGACACACAACTATCCATTTGGAAAAAATTTAGGTTTCTACGTTGCTTCAGTCAAGGGTATGGCAATTCTCGAAGATACGTTAAGTAAAAGCCGATGTGTCTTACCAGTTCCTAGTGCCTTAAACCCCCCTATGTGCTCCTTAGGAAATTCCTTATTGTTTCTGTCTCAATTTATTCATATACAATCCCATCATACCCATAATGCGAATTGAGTATACCCTGGAATAATCGAAACTTTCCTTCCGCAAGCTTACTTGTAACACCGCTTCCTTAGCCTTGGTAATATTAACGAAGTTGTTATTCGTGTTTCGCTTCCCACTAGAAGTAGTCCAAAACATTTTCGATTGATTCAAATACAACTTCTCCAAATCATCTCTGTAGTCTCTTCTTGTTGGATTTACGTTGGTTGCTTGAGCATTATTCAGTTCAAGAGCCTTCACTGCAGATCCATCACATCATACTTGATGCAAGAGGTAATTCTTGAAATGTCTCTTTCCTTAATCCTCAATCTGGTAATATGTCCAACCCTGCAACCAGAAAGATGAATCCTTCATTCTTGGCAATGGGTACCTATTTTTAATATTTACTTTACTTGGCTATCCTTATGTGGTACACATTCTCGCAGACTTGGTCTTCTCCTTAACAAATGGCGTTGACATGTCCCATGGTGAGATGCTCCATCTAATCACCCTTAAGTTAAAGAACTTCTTTGACTAAACCTTTAATTCTTTCTACTTAGCTAGCGTCATTCTTCATGATGTCTCTGATGGGGCCTTCATCCCGTAGCACGCTCAATTTCCTAGTCACGACAGAAATCCTGGCGAATCCTTATAAACCTATCTAAACCCTCATTGACCGATCCACTTTCCCCTTGCTCTAACTCATATAATCCCTAGTGGTACCCACCACAATAGCTAGGCATCTAGTGAATGCAACCGGGTCCTTTCCTTTTAAACCCGAAAGTGACCACCCTCTCTTACAGTCCACGGTTGTCCATTATTTGGCAAACTAAGCCATACTTAGGATTATACCAAGATCCTCATATAACCATCTCAATCAATTATTACTTCTAACTTTCTACCCATAATACTCTAACCCATTTCCTAGAAATTATCAACTTTGCCTAGCAGACGCAAGATCTCAAGCCCCATAGCATAATCACCGTACAATATGTACCACCTATCTATGTCTCCACTATGATGATTATGAACAGTTCCATTAGCTTCTTCATTTGCATTACTCTGAAAGATCAAATAAACATGTGGCGTTCTTGATTGATTTCTTGTTCTTATGGCCTCCGCAACATACATACTTCATCTAGTTGGGCTTTAACTCGACGAGCTGATAAATATGCATTCAACTAAGGTGAGCTCGAGAGCCCAGTAAGGTAGTAAAAACATTCAAACAGAAAATTGCGATAACCATAATTACTTTGGAAACTAACATAAAATCATAACTACTACTCTCTTGAGAGGTGGCACCA
This sequence comes from Humulus lupulus, assembly GCF_963169125.1. Lineage (NCBI taxonomy): Eukaryota > Viridiplantae > Streptophyta > Magnoliopsida > Rosales > Cannabaceae > Humulus > Humulus lupulus. The sequence continues at coordinate 158,730,262 of NC_084802.1, read as the reverse complement.
CCTCTTAGTTCATATGGAGATATTTCTTGCACCATCTTTCCTATCTTTAGAGAAGCTTGTTGCTCTTCCACTAAATTTCAATAAATGTGTATGGATTAACCCTCATGTCTAGTAGAAACCAACATTAACTATTCTAGATGGGATTCTTATTCGTTAACATTGTAAACTATTCCCTTATCAACAACTTATTCTTACCCATTAAACTCTACTGTCAATGTATACACGCAGTGAGTTTGGTTGCCATCATTGGGGAGTCTATTTGTCAATGAGGTTTAGTCCCATACCTCTATTTGTAGAACTAACTAAATATCTCCCAAGAGGTTTGGGAAACGGATCTGCTAAGTTCTCACATGATTTGACATACAAAATTGATATGAGTCTCTTATCAATCATTTTTGTCACGTAGTCATGTCTTAAACTTATATGTCTAGACTTCCCATTATATATCTTATTGTAGGCTGTAATCAAAGTGGTTTGATGATCACAATGTACCGAGATCGACAAGACATCAATTGCAGTTTTAGGTATCTGCATAATGAGATCTCTAAGCCACTCGACTTCTTTTCCAGTTGCTGCTAGAGCTACAAACTCGAACTACATGATTGTTTCTTAGATCCCCAAGAAGTCGCACCCCTAACACGTTGTAGAGATATTATCTCCTACACTTGATATCCAACTTACGTCGAAATATCTTTCAAATATCTTAGGAAACTTTGAATATTGGAGGTATAGTTCTTTGGTCTATTTGAAATATCCAAAAGCTCTTTCTACGACCTTCCAATGTTTGATACTTGGACTTCTAGTAAACTTACTTAGTTTACTAACCGAAAATGCAATGTGCGACATACATTAAACTTTCTATTGCACTTGCGTACTCTAATTGAGCCACCACACTCTCTTCATTCTTTTCAAGACTTTGACTTGAGTCAAAGGGCATGTTTGTCTCCTTGATATTAAGAAGAATAAATTTGTCAAGCATCTTCTCAATGTATTGAACTTTACCTAAGGCATATCCATACACATTTCTTCTAACTTTGATACCTAGTATGGTATCAACCTCACCACCTTTTTCATCTTGAAAGTAGAAGATAGAAACCTCTTTGTTTCTATTATGTATTTCACATCAATACTTAATATCAACATATTATCAATATATAGACACACTAGAATGACTTAGTCATCACAAGTCTCAATGTATAAGCATTTGTCCTCAATATTATGTCTAAACCCATCCGAAATAATGGCTAAATCAATCTTCTCATGCTATTATTTTTTGTGCTTGTTTTAAACCATATAATGATTTAACAAGCCTACACAGTTTGTGTTCATTTCCCTTTAGAACAGGTCCTCTTGGTTGTTCCATGTAAACATCCACATCAAGATTATCACTTAAGAGTGTCATTTTGACATCCATTTGATGAACAAATAAGTTGTTGTTGACCCTCGTTTTGGTCAACGACACGGAGTCAAAGAAACGACAGGAGATTAGTACGATGCTTGAGAAAACAATCTAATGGAAAGTAAAGGACACAAGGAATTATAGTGGTTCGGCCCCAGTAATTGGTAATGACCTACGTCCACTTAATACTATTATTAATATTGAGCTTCAAAGGTGTAATCAAAGAACTAGGGTTCCTGAGTTTCTTAGACTTTAGAAGGAGAAACAATATAGACGATGGATAATAGCAATACAATTCGGAAAAAGATCAAAAGATCCCCCCTTGAGCTATTTCTTATATATTTATAGGCCCAAGGAGGGTTACATGATTCAATTAATTATATCTCTCCTTAATAAACGAATATTTAGGTTATAATGAAGAGATATTCTCGGCAATCATTACAACTGTACAGATTTACACATAAATAAATGGAGTATACGACCAGGCTGGTCGTATATAAAATGTGAACTCCGCATATGGAAATATCTCTGGTCGATTGGCGAGCAGCATCTCTGCCACGTCATCAACAGCTGTTTTTTGGATAAACATTTGCCCCCCAAGTTTATTTATTGTGACCAGCAATAAGTAAACTTAGGAAACTAACTTTTTGTATGCCCCACAAAGTCTGTCAGAGTCCCTCGTGCGTTCTCAAAAACTGTGACCTAATCACGTCCAATCACACCTTTTCGGTTTCCAAGTAATCCCTCTGACGGCTATTACACTCCCCCATGCCTTGAAAAAGGTAACTCGTGATTACCCCTTTTCAACATATCTCATCCATTATAAATAATCCCCAAATTTACCTTTTAACTTTTTACTCGCCATTTTCTTGCCAAGAACCCTCAAGAACTCCATCTCAGAGCTCAAAAATTCTGAAGATCTTTCGTCGCTTTGCTCTAAATATCCTTTGTTCGCACGCCCAAGGTCACTTCATTTCAGGACCTCCGATCTTCATCTAGGTAAATTTTTTCAACTTTCAAGCCCTTTGACATGCCATGCATACTGCTATACGCCAGTTTTGAGTTCTGAAATTTTTTGTGTTCTCGGGTAGAAATGCATAAGGATTGTGGGAATATTGATTGATGCTTGATAGGGTAGTGTAGTTTTGCTCTGTAGGAGTTAGGAGCCAGTTTGATAGTCAAGATCGTAAGTTTAGGGCATAGAACTGGGTTTTTCCCACCCCTTCGGAGCCGAAAATGCTTTTTTTCCAAAATCTTTTTATTTCCGCTTTCTGATCTGTTTTTCAAACTGCTCGCATAGAACTTAGTGTTTCCGTTAGAATGCTGCTGGTCGTGGATGCGAGTAACGTTATTCCAACTTTCAACATAAGCTCCCAAGTTGTGTGTCTTATCTCCTCCTTTCTCTATTCGTAGTTTACATGCAAGATCTGTGGGGAGGAGAAATACCTATAGACGATGACCTATTGGCTCAACTGCTCGAGGACAAAGAGCAACCATCTTCACTGATACCCGATATTCATTTTTCCCGTGTTACTTCAAACACTTCACCTGTCCCCCCTCAAAATATGGCTCGTGCTAAAACCAAAGCCTAGAAAAAGAAAACCCCCACTCCTTCACATCAGCCTTCTCCTCGGGCTGAAACTCCCTCGACCAGTGGTCGAGGTGAAAATGTTCCTGAACCCAACATCCAAAGACACGCTCGACCCTGACATGCCATTTAGCCAGATGTTGAGTGGCATTTAGTTCTTGAGAGCAGAGTGACGATTAGGATAATCGCCAACTACATCAGGAAGTACAGTCTCACGGGGGTGACCTTAGTCCGACCTAACCAAGACCAACGGGTGAACCTGCCCAGGGGCGCCTTTAGCACCCGATCGAGGTTCCATATAGAGGCAGGGGCTACCTAGCCTCTTTATTCATTTTTCCAAGGGGTGGCCAACTATTTCAGAGTTTCCCCTTTTAAATAACCCCAAATGGATATAGAATTCTCATTGCACTCTATATCTTGTACAACCACAAGAAATGGCCTGTGCCAACTCCTCATGAGGTCAACTACTTGTTCGACCTTAAGTCTAACCCCAACCAAGAAAGCACGGGGTTTTTTCACTTCTGTCATCAGGAAACCGAGCGCAACTTCCTGACTGATACCACCCATAAATCAAATGTGGGGAGGTACTACCAGGAGTACTTCCTCACAATCGACATGATCGCGGATAATCTAGCCTTCGCTGAAGGAGGTAAAACTTTTCATACCACTGGCTGTCGATATTTATTTAGTGTCCTCCTCCACATTCTCTTAAACTTTTAATGTCTTCCAGGCCCATGGATGTGACTAGACCCAACTCCAGATATGGAGTTTAGGTCAGCCCTCCTGGTCAGCATGACTGATGTAGAAAAAAGTGTCAAACATCTGGTCACAAAGGTAGATCTTAGGCTAGCTGGCCTCTTGACTCCTCATCAGGACATGAGGGAGTCAACTGCAGGGAGTGCCACAGCCAAGGAGGAACCCGAGCAGCAACCACCAATGTTGCCTCCACGAAGGAGACCAATCGGGGTCACGATCAGGGAACCTGCTGGCACACCCCCAGCAGAGAGGCCCTCTTTCCCCTTGGGGAAGGGGAAAAAGAAGGCCATCAAGCCTGTCGAACACTTGGACGAGTCTTCAGACGAGAATGGTACAGTTATTTCGCTTTTAGATAGCTTGCCAATTCCCTGTCACCTATTCGACGAGGATGGAAATTTTAAATATGCTCCAAATTTAGGTCCAGACTTCTTCATGTCAGAGAGTGAGTATAAGACTAGTAGAGTCTATAGGATAGCGACCAGTAATAATCGCTCGGGTATTTGACTTTGCAATCTTTCTTTGTTTCTTTTCCTGATGTTATATACTTAGTCATTTATGCTATCTCACTATTTGACATTTTTTCTTCCTTTCCAGACATGGACTTCGTGAACGTGTTCGACATTTACAGCACTCCCAAGGCTGCCACGGCTCCCCCGAACAAAAAGAAGGCAAGAAAGAGGCACCATGGGGAAAGTAGAAAAGCGCCTCAAGCTAAGAAGGCTTGCAATGCAGGCTCCCTGGAGGACGGGCCCTCAGCCAATGCAACTCCAACCTCTCCTCGCGAGCAGCAGACTCCCCCTGCTCCAGCTGGATCGACTCCGCCTCCAGCGGCCCCAACCGACTAGACTCAGCAGGTTGGTCATGCTTCGACTAGGGGCGATATAACTGGCTGCGTCTTCAAATCGGTTAAGGATAGGGCGCGAAGATTGTAAAGCATGACCGCTGCCGAGAGGTGATGGACGCGACCGAAGCGATGGATGTTGACCTGATCTTAAACCGTGCCTTGAACGAGTTTACCAGTGTAAGTCATCTTTTTCTTCGAAGACAACTCTTCTATGCTTTACAGTTAGCCTAACTTCTGCTCTGACCACAGGCATTACTGACCCTTACTATTGGGCGCCTCTTCTCATGTGCTGTTTCCGAGGAGGCCAAATCTTTGGAGCAAAGGCACGCTGATGAACTTAAAGTTGTCGAAGAAAAATATGCCGAACAACTTGCAATGGTGCTCGAGGAGAAGAATAAGATGGAGGGGGAGTTGAAGGAGAAGCAAAAGTCTCTGGACAAGGCCATTGATCAGAGGGACCAGTTCAAGGAGTCTACCCGCTTCAATTTCCGCGTGGCCAAACAGCTCGAGGAGGAACTGGTTGCGAGTAGACAGGAGAATACTACCCTAGAGGGCCGGATCGAGGAGCTCAAGAAAGCCAATGCCAGCAACTTGGAAAGGTATAAGAATGCCACTCTCCGATGCTTCTATGATTTCTGGAAGCACAACCAGGGTGTCGACTTCAATTACCTTCCTGAGAATGCAAGGAACGCCGAGTTTGCTCGCTGTGCCGCTCGACTGGCAGAGGAAGAAAGGGCGAGGATTCCTGCTTCCCCTTAGATCTCGCTGGCCGTTGCGATGGATGGGGCAGATAATGAGGCTGCAGACGTCATCGATCAAGGCCTTCCTCAAGATCCTCCGGCTCCTTAAGCTTTTTCTATTTATATTTTATCTTTTTAACTACATGACCTACGGGTCGTGATGTAAAGACAATATATTTTTTGTTGCTACATGGGTAGCTTTTACATCCGATCAGGGACTGCTGGCGGTGTAAAAGGATACATTTTGACATTATAATATATTTGCATATTATTATAACATCTGTTCGCATGACCGAACTTAGCATAACACTTTGGTTTGATTTAACAAAATAACAAAATTTTTAAAAATACTCTAAGTTCCCTAGCATGTTTTCACTTATTTTGCTCATGTGTTTACATACCTTTTAACGATGTGCTTTGCTTACTTGTACCTCATATGCCCCTCAAGTGATCGAGGAGCTTTAGGTCCTTGGTCACTTGCCTTGACCAGAACCTGCTCGAACATTACTGCTCATAGCAATATGATTAGAATTATAATACAGCAAAACAACACACGTAATGAGAAAATACTTGTAATAAATACAATAATTGGCAAGGAATGACTGGTTGCACACAGTCCCTTTTATTTCTCGTAATAAATGGACTAAACATGTGTTTATGAGTGATCAATAAGATCTTACATTTATAAGAGATCAGTCACATAAAATGACCAACCCTTTTTCGAAACTTGTAAAAAGTAAAATTAATACAAGCCAATTCTTTAAGAAGAATTGTTCATTGGTAATACTTGCACAGGTATTCTCCATTCCAATAGTGAGGAATGAGATCTTCGTTTATGCGTGCAAGTTTATAAGTGCCTGGATGAAGGACCTCATCAATCTGGTATGGCCCTTCCCAATTAGGCCCGAGTAGTCCAGCAACTTGGTTGCAGTTGTTTAGAAAAACTCTTCGGAGTACCTTGTCTCCAACATTGAATTTTCTTTCTCGCACTTTAGAGTTGAAATACCAGGCGACCTTTTGTTGGTACGTAGCTACTCGGAGCTGAGCTTGTTCATGCTTGTCATCGATTGAGTCTAGGGATTCCATCAATAGCTGACTATTAGAGTCTTGGTCGTATGTTAATCTGCGGTGCGAGGGTGGATCCAACTCGACAGGAAACATAGCTTCATACCCGTATGCTAAGGAAAATGGGGTATGACCTGTTGCTGTTCGGTGGGAAGTTCTGTAAGACCAGAGCACTTCAGGGAATTGTTCCGGCCATGTTCCCTTAGCTTCTTCAAGTCTTTTCTTCAGGGTATCCTTCAGCATTTTGTTAACTGCTTCGACCTGCCCATTCTCTTGGGGATGAGCGACTGAAGAAAAGCTTTTGATAATACCATGCCGTTTGCAGAAGTCCATGAATAGATCACTGTCAAATTGGGTGCCGTTATCCGAGACTATTTTCCTTGGTAACCCATAGAGACAAATGATGTTCTTGACTACGAAGTCAAGCACTTTCATAGTCGTTATGGTTGCGAGTGGCTCAGCCTCGACCCATTTGGTGAAGTAGTCGACGGCAACCACTGTATACTTTACACCACCTTTTCCTGTAGGAAAACTGCGAAGGGCCATGGACTCTGCATTTGCTTTAACTTGTTGGGGGCTGCTCGTGGGATTTTGGAAAATCTCTGACACTTGTCACATCTCCGCACGAACTCCATTGAGTCTTCATTCATGGTTGGCCAGAAATAGCCTAGCCTTAGGATCATTTTTTACAGAATTTGCGCCCCAGCATGGTCCCCGCAAAAACCTTCATGCACCTCTTTCATCAACTCATTGGCTTTCTCCTTGGTAATACATCTGAGGAGTGGCATGGAGTATCCCCTTTGGTAGAGGATCCCATCGACCAGGATATACCTAGAAGCTTGCCGCTAAAGGGTCCTGGCTTAGTTTCTATCTGCTGGTTGCACGCCACTATGCCATCCACGTACCGCCATCTGGATTACCAGAGTGGTTTCTGCTGCTTGGATTCTTGGTTTTTATAGTCGCTCTACTGGCACTATGTTCAGAGTATCAGCATCCTTTGCACTTTCCAACTTTGCCAAAGCGTTCGCGTTGGAATTCTGATTGCGAGGTACCTGCTGGAGACTGTATCTGTCGAACTGGGCTAACAGATCCTTTGTTTTGTTCAGATAGGCAACCATCTTCAAACCTCGCGCCTGGTAATCTCCTAGGACCTGATTCACCACCAGCTGAGAATCACTATAGATGTCAAGCACTTTTATGTTCATATCTTTGGCTAACTGCAATCCAGCAAGTAATGCTTCATATTCGACCTCATTGTTAGAATCAGTGAAGTCAAATCTAATTGTACAGTGAAATCGATGTCCTTCTGGCATTATCAATATCACTCCTGCTCCTGCGTGGGATTCGTTGGATGAACTGTCTGTGAACAATTTCCACCAGGGTGCTTGGATTTGACACTCAGGCTCGCTGGGTTCTTCAGTCTGCTCGTCACTTGCGAGCTCTGTGAATTCGGCGATGAAGTCAGCCAAGGCTTGTCCTTTTATTGCTGCTCGCGGCAAGTAAGATATGTCGAACTGCCCAAGTTTGACTGGCCACTTTAGCAATCTACCTGCAGCCTCTGGCTTTTGCAGGACTTGTCGAAGAGGCTGGTCGGTCAAGACCATAATTGGATGAGCTTGGAAGTAAGGCCGCAGCTTCCTAGAGGCCAAAAATAAACAATAGGCTAACCTTTTGATGGGGGGATACCTCAACTCTACTCCGATCAACCTTTTTCTTACATAATAGACAGCCTTATGCACACCTTCTTCTTCTCTTACTAGAACAGCACAAGCAGCGTAACCTGTGATTGCCAGGTAGATGAACAAAATCTCTTTATCGACCAACTTTGATAGGATGGGTGGTTGCACCATATGCGTTTTTCGTGCTTGAAAGGCTTGTTCGCACTCATCTGTCCATTCAAATTTCTTATTGCCTCTTAGTAGATTGAAAAACGGGACACACTTGTCTGTCGATTTTGAAATGAATCTACTGAGGGCAGCAATTCTCCCGGTCAAGCTTTGGACATCCTTAATCTTCACTGGCGACTTCATCTCGATCAGGGTTTTAAACTTCTTGAGATTAGCTTCAATTCCTCTTGAGTCAACTATAAATCCTAAAAACTTCCCTGATCCGACTTCGAAGGAACATTTAAGGGGATTTAACTTCATCCGATATTTATTCAGGATGTTGAAGCATTCCTGCAAATCCCTTACATGCCCTTCTACTTTCTTTGACTTAACCAGCATGTCGTCGATGTAAACCTCCATGTTTGTGCCAATCAGCTCCTTGAACATGTGGTTGACGAGTCTCTGGTAAGTCGCACCAACGTTTTTCAAACCGAAGGGCATCACCTTGTAACAGTAGAGCCCTGTATCAGTTCGAAAGCTAGTGTGATCCTCATCAGGGGGATGCATAATTATTTGATTATACCCGGAGTATGCATCCATTAATGAGAGGATCTCATGCCCTGCAGTGGCATCGACTAGCTGGTCGATCCTCGAGAGTGGGAAACAGTCTTTGGGGCAAGCTTTATTTAGGTCCGTAAAATCCACGCACGTACGCCACTTGCCATTCATCTTGGGCACTAGTACGGGATTAGAGACCCACGATGGATAAAATGCTACCCTGATGAACCCATTCTCCTTCAGCTTCTCGACTTCCTCTTTCATGGCCTTTGATCTATCTTTGTCGAGCAGCCTTCTTTTCTGTTGCACTGGTGGAATGCTTTTGTTGATGTTTAGGACATGGCTGATGATTGTAGGATCTATCTCGACCATGTCTTTATGTGACCAGGCAGAGACCTCCTAGTTCCTCCTTAAGAACTCCACCAGTGCTTGTTTTATTGTTATCTCTTCGCCACTGCTCGCTGGCTCTGAGCCGACTAAAGACGTTATTCTGCCTGGGCTGCCCTGGGCTGCCCCCCAGCGTTATGACCAGCAGGTAGGTCTTCTCTAGGTGGGGGGCTCCGGCCTCCACCTCTTTCTTCGTTCCTCTGACCTGTATTTCCTCAGCCAGAGTCGGCTTCATTGTAGCCGTGGCCATCTCTGAATTGTCGCTGGCTATGATACGACCGACTATTCCCTCTGTTACCTCCTTGGGCTGGCATCTCCCAAGCGTTAGGGGGAGGCTTGCATTGTTATGCCGTGGGGGGCCTCAGAACGCAGAGCTTGTCTCTGAGTTCCTCCTATTGGCAGAAGGACGCTGCCTCCTACTCGGTGGATGCGGCTCTTCATCCCCTGGGCGTCTAAGGCTGCGGGGATGTTGCCCATCCCTATTCTGCCTCGAGTGCAGGGGATTGCCTCGACCAGCTTGAGACGGAGGCTGCTGCTCAGGATCCCTAGGTGGGAAATCATCTTGAGGCATAGGTGGCTGCTCCGGCCTCTGAGGGCTTACTGGCTGGAGCAGAGGGCTAGGATTTGGACCCCTTTGAGGTGGTCCGTTTGGATGCTGATCTGGCTAGGAAGCTAGCGCAGCCTGATTCCTAGCCAGTTGGATGGCTGCTTCAAGGGCGGCCATGAATTCCCTCTGGCGACGGTCCATCTCAGCCTGCCGTTCGTTCAGCTCCTGGCACTGGCGCTCTATCTCCCTTTGCTGGGACGCCATTATCTCGACAACATTCTCTTGATTGGCCCTCAGATTGGCCAACTCATCTTACAACACCCACAGTGTTGCCTTCAGGGTCTCAGAATCCAACTCCTCCTAATCAAACTCCAAATGAGGTTCGCCTTCAGCCACATTTGGTGGAGGAGGCTTGGATGGTGTAGCGGCAGCCTGTCTATTCTTCTTGGTAGTTTTTGCCATTAGATTCTTTGTCAAGCTCTCAGTGAAAGCACCAGAATGTTGACCCTCATTTTGGTCAACGACACGGAGTCAAATAAACGACAGGAGATTAGTACGATGCTTGAGAAAATAATCTAATGGAAAGTAAAGGACACAAAGAATTATAGTGGTTCGGCCCTAGTGATTGGTAATGACCTACGTCCACTTGATACTATTATTAATATTGAGCTTCAAAGGTGTGATCAAAGAACTAGGTTTCCTGAGTTTCACAGACCTTAGAAGGAGAAACAATACAGACGATGGATAATAGCAATATAATTCGGAAAAAGATCAAAAGATCCCCCCTTGAGCTATTTCTTATATATTTATTGGCCCAAGGAGGGTTACATGATTTAATTAATTATATCTCTCCTTAATAAACGGATATTCAGGTTATAATGAAGAGATATTCTCGGCAATCATTACAACTGTACAGATTTACACATAAATAAATGGAGTATACGACCAGGCTGGTCGTATATAAAACTTGAACTCCGCATATGGAAATATCTCTGGTCGATTGGCGAGCAGCTTCTCTGCCATGTCATCAACAACTGTTTTTTGGATAAACAGTTGTATACTGTTGATAAGGAGAAGAGCATTCTACTTGAAGTTGTTCTTGCTACCAGTGAATAGATATCAAATTATCCTATGTCTTCAATTCTTTTAAACCCTTTAGCCACCAAGCTTGCTTTAGAGGCTTGGATAGATCCGTTAGTGGGATGTTTACCTCGAAATACCCACCACAACCTATTGGCTTTAATCATTGTGCTAGATCAACAATCTCTCAAGTATGGTTAGATAAAGTTGAATCTATCTCATCATTTATTGCCTATTTAAAAAAAAATGTGGAGTCTCTTGAAGACATAGCTTCTTTGAAGGTACTTCGAAGTATCATTGGATACTTCGAAGTGTCTCCTTTGTGATTACGTTGTACTAAGTAAAGTGTATCCATTTGTGACCACTTCTCTTCTGATCCGACCTCTTTAAACCTTTGGCTTCTTCTAGGAAATAATAGTTTCTCTACAACCCTTGAAGGTAACTTATGTTGAGCTCCTTCCAATGAGATATGTTCCTGAGGATTGTTGTCACTATACAACAAGTTCTCAAAGAACTCAACTTCCCTTGATTCAATTATGACATTAGACTCCAAGTCTAAGCCTCAAATACACACCTTCACTACTACAATATAGACTTTCCTAGTCACCTTTTTATGTCCTACTCAATAGATGCAAGTCATTAAAAGTATAGAGAATTTTTCATGTCCTACAATGAGAGAAATGAAAAGTATTTTTTTTTTCATGTCTTGCTTAGTGGGAGATGAAAAGTATTGTAGGAAATGAAGAGTATTAAGATCATTTTTCATGACCCGCAATGGGAGAAGTGAAATGATCCATTTTAAAAAAAAAAAGATACGTACAACATTTCACGTCCCCCAATGCATATATGATTACTAAACAGAAAATCTATCATCATTTTCAGACAACATAATTCCCCTTTCTACCTTCTATAAATTCAGCACTCTACATTTCTAAACAAAATAAATAAAACAATAAGAATATATTTACATTTATAATTATTTTATATAAATAATTAATATTATTAATTCATATTAATAATCAATTATTAATATTAATAATATATAATTATTACAAAAATTTAATATTAAAGTTTATGATTAATTGTTATTTATTAAAATTAATTATTTTATTACTTAATTTTATATTAAAAAAAAATTATTAAAATTTGTGCATGCTTTTCATGTCCAACAAGTGGGTACTTTTCTGGACCCTAGATTTTCTGATCCACGCAAAGTGGACGTGAAAAGACTTTCATGACCCTCAAAAAGTGACCTAAATGACCCTTTTGTAGTAGTGATCATTGCTCTAGGACCCAACTTTGTTCTTTTAGGCACTTGAGCATGTGCTATAAAGAAAAAATATGATGATAGTGGTCTTGATTTAGGTCAAGAGAAATGATCTTCGAAAGCTGTCATATTTGGGAAAATATGAGTATTTTAGGTAAGGATATATGGAATATTTCTTTTGATTCTAAAAGGATTGTTGAATCATTATATACAAGGATTTTAAATCTTCTTAGTATCATCAATATGGTAAATGGAATTTATATGATATTCTAAGTGAATGGTAGAAATGAACCTAGTCAAGATTTGGTCTTTATACATGACTCTTGAAAATCAATGGGGATTTCACAATCTGTAGGATTATAGGGTTTGGTGGATGGACCTAGTAAGAATTTTGTCTAGATTTAAGGCTTGGGAAGAGATCATAGGAAGATATGATTTGAGTTTTGATTTCATTAGGTTTAAAATACATGTGAATAGAAAGATTTGAATCAATTAGGTTTTATTTGGAAATTTGATGGAGATGTGGTCGGTGAATTTTTGAGCCTATAAATACACAATGAAAGCCTAGGCCAAAATACACATGGAGTGAAAGGAAGAGAGGGGGGAAATTAGGAGAAGAGAAAGAAATAAAGGAGAATCAATGTTTAGATGTAAGTATTCTCTTCAATTTTGTGGATTTCTATGAGATGTGATATTGATGCTTAGGGTTTTCAAATACTTCGAAGGAGCAGGATTCATTAAGGTTTGGGTCCCCACAAGGAAAGGTAAATATGTGGGTTTTTGGTATTTTTAGATCTATGCTTGAATAAAATTAGTATTTTGAGACATATGTCTAATTTTGGTCTAGGATTATTGGGTTTTTCTTTAATGGTTGACTTTAATTATTTAGATGGGTATTCATAGAAGTTATTTTATGTTTATAAGGTTTCGGACATAAAGTTTCTTACTTCATTTTCTCACAAAACATACTCATGCAAATGTATGAAAGTTAGACTTTGTTTCTAAGTTTATGTTCCATATGTGTATGCTAATGTTTTCAGGCAAGTATTATTAAAGATGAGATATGTTGCTGTAGATGCCCCAAAAATAATTACTGAGCTGGTCTTTTGAGGAAAATTATTCCTCCCAGCTTCTATCCCATTTATGTGTGTTTATGTATTCGTGAGTTATGATTATAGTTTCATGTTATGGCTATTGGTTATGATGTGATGTGTTATGTGTTTGCTATATTTATAATGATGATTACAGGGCCAAGTATTTAGGTAGATGGGTTTATCATGTATAAACATTTGGTAGTGTTGGCCCAGAAACTGACCAATTTAGTCCTAGGATGATAATTTTCCTCATCCAACTTCTATTCCACAATACTTGTTGCCTTTTATGTTTATGTATGAATGCTAAGTCTGAGACATGTTATTTATGAAAATGCATGTTATGACCTTGTGGTGTCTATGCTAAGACTAGTTTGATGTTATGACATGCAAAGTTGATGATAGGCTATGACGAGTTTAAATGTTGTATTTTTTATAGATGTCATTCATATTAAGACATCAAAGTGTATGTTACCAAAATTGTTAGTGTGATGAGAATGAGAAGGATAGGTGAATAATAAGAGTTAAGTTAGAGTTAGAAATGTCTGGGAAATGATGCGAGATTGTATGAACTAAAAAAGATATGATTTTATGTTAGTTTCCAAAGTAGTTATGGTTATTGGAATGTTCTGTTTGAATGCCTTTACTTCCTTGCTGGACTCTAGAGCTCACCTTTGTTGAATGCATATTTATCAGTGCGGCGAGTTAAAGCCCAACTAGATGAAGTATGTATGTTGTGGAGGCCATAAGAACCATAAATCAATTAAGAACACAACTTGTCTATTTGATCATTCAAAGTGATGCAAATGAAGAAGTTAATGGAACTGTTCATAATCATCATGGACGTGGGTCTCAAAGGATGCGAGGAGAAGTCTCCAATGATCCACTAACCTTGACTAGTTAGCCAATTACAAGACTTAGAGCTAAACGTTGCAAAGAGGCTCTAAATTAGTTGACTCAGTAAATAGAACAATTTTTTTCATTATGGGTGCCCAACTAAGGCCCAAACACAAATCAAGAGAGCCTAATCCATATTGTTAAGGATCTAGAAGAACCTTTTTCAATAGCATGCACATTCATATGTCTTGGAAGACACAAAATCATCTCATATAAGTGTGTTTACACCTTCGGAAGGCTTCAAACAACTTCCAAGTGATGGGTGCACGTTTTTCCTTAGTTATTGAGTATTTTATGTCATATTTCAATGTTTTTAGTTGTTCATTTATTGTTGTTTTATGATTTCACGCAAGATTCATGTATGGCTCTTATTTTGGGTTCTTATTGTCCTCATTGCTTTGTGTAAAGGGGTGAACGAATTTTCCTACTATGTATTGTATGTTTGAATAAATAAATCAAATTAAGATAATTTTTAGTTAGTCAATGTGTGTGCTTCTTTGTTCTCGAGAACACTTTGAACTTATCAAGATTATTTCTTATGGTGTTTAGGAACTAGACTTATCATTTAGAATCTTAAGTGTATTTCTTAAGTATCTTGGTGTTCCATCTTCACATTTTGTAGTTCTTTATTCTTATCTCCTTATAGATAACGTGTCATAACGCAACTTGCTATTTGCATAATTTTGGGTTCTATTCAATATATTGTTATCGAGTTTCATCACATGTGTTGGTGGGGTTCGTATAAGTTGGTAATCAAACCTTTGCTTCTAAGGCAAGTTTGACAATCAATTTATTTGGTTTGTATTGCTTCAGTTAAAAAATAAATAAAAATTCGGGGAGTGTATTTTTGTTTGGGATTCATCAATTTTCTGGGCTTGTTTAAAAGTTCTTTGCAGCATATAAAAATAGCGATTAAAAAAAGCATAAAATAAAAAAGAAGAGAGAATTGCTGCTATCTTCATTATCAATTTTATTCCTTATCTCTAATTTCTAATCCTTGTCGTTATTATCATTTATATTCGTTGTCTTTGATTTCAATTCCTTGTCTTTATTATCTTTTCTATTCCTTGTCCTTTTTATCATTTCTATTCCTCATCTTTCTTATCATTACTATTCCTTGTTACCTTGGTCTTTATTTACTCATTTCCACCACATGCACTAGTTTCTTAAGAATCACTTATTAATCTCTTGATATGTTCTTCCATTAAATTGGTATTTTGAAAACATGGTTTTATTTCATTAGTCTGATTAAGAACAAAAGAAATACACAAAGAGTGGGAAAAGGCAAAAGAGTGTGAGGACATTATTCAATAAAAGCCATATTAAGAGTAGACATGATGTTTGAGTGTTACATAATTTTTTGAGAGTGAAAACACACGAAGGAGTGATTGTGAGGTCTTTAACATTGTTTTGCAAAATTTATTATATTTAATATGTCCAATCTTCAAGTGAATTCTAACAAAGAAATTCAACAACCCACTCGCAAGCTACATACTAGAAGGAGTCAACAGAGATAATACTCAAGATTCTCCAAGGAGGCAGGCTTACATACAATATCAACAAGGAGAACAAATGGATGATAATGCTCATGAAGAATATTTAGAGGACATTGATGGGCCACAACTGAGAGGTTACAACTTCTTGATTCTTGCATGGACTAAATCGGGAGATTGTTGGTTCATCAAGCAGTCAAAGTTGAGAAGCACTACAATGGAGGCAAATCGCTAGGAGAGGAGTTTGATCGGCATCCACAAATTCATGGAAACCAACATAAGAAAGATATGTGTTTCAAAACAGGAAGGCAAAATCTGATCCCTCTAAAATTTTCAAACCATCTGCAATGACCACTCAAGGTAATCGTGAGGCTTCAACTTCAAAATCTCTTTATATAAAGTGTTTTAAATGCCAAGGATTGGGACACATTGCTAGCCAATTCCCAATAAAAATGGTGATGGTGATCAATGGGCAAGGAGAACTTGAGTCAGAAGATGAGGAGGGTGAATTGGAAGACATGCAGCCTCTTAATGATGATTGTGAAGGTGAGGCCACTGTTGAAGCGGAGTTGCTTGCAGGAGAGCTTGTTTCATACTTGGTGCTTCGTCAACAAGAAAGTTCGTAGTTTGATAATTGATGGAGTAATTTGTACCAACGTGGAAAACACTAATTTTGTTGAGAAATTTTCACATACCACCATGAAACATCCACGACCCTGTCGACTTCAATGGTTAAATGACAGTGGAGAAGTCAAGGTGACTAAGGAAGTGTTGGTGGAATTTTCTTTTGGCGAGTATGAGGACCAGGTCCTTTGTGATGTAGTTCTAATGCATGCATGTCATATTTAGTTGGGAAGACCTTGAAAATTTGATAAAAGAGTTACCCTCAATGGTTTTAAAAATAGGTAATCTTTTACGATTAAAAAGCAGCCTATAATGCTTGTGCCTTTTACTCCAAAACAGATTCTTGAAGATTAATGTAAATTGCAAAAGTTGAGTGAAAAGAGAAAAGGAACAGAAAGATAGAAAATGAAAATGAAAAGTAGAAAAAATTAGAAAATGAGAGAAAAGAGCAAGAAAAGAATCTGAAAGAAAATAAAAGAGAGAAAAAATTATTGGTTAGTACAAGAGAGGAAAATTCAGTTTCATTGTAAGAAAAAGTGAGATCAAGAGTGTTGTGAGTTTACAATAGCCCCTTATAGTACTTTTGGACAAGGAGGATCTTTTGAATACTAATGATATTGTCAGATCTTTGTCGAGCAACATTATTTCACATTAGCATGATTTTGAGGATGTCGTTCCGGAAGAGGTACCGTCTAGTTTACCTCCAATTCAATGAATCAAACATCAAATTGACTTAATACCTGGTGCCACACTGAGAAATCGACCAGCTTGTAGAAGCAATCCTGAGGAAACAAAGGAACTTCAAAGACAAGTCAATGAAGTGATGAGAAAAGGATATGTAAGGGAAAGCTTAGGCCCTTGTTTCGTTCCAGTGATTTTAGTTCCAAAGAAGGATGGTGTTGACCACGTTTTTGGCCAACGATGTGTGAACATCAAAAACGATAAAACCTTCAAGAGAAAATAAACGACACAGACGATTTTATAGTGGTTCGGCCCCAATGTGTTGGAAATAGCCTAATCCACTTAGAGTTGTGATTATAGACCTGCACTCAAGATCAGATGAACCTGAGTCAACTGAGTTTCTTTAGTGCAGATTACAAGAATACAAGAATTCTCTCAAATACAAGTATTCTCTCTCTAGAAAATTCAGATCAAAAGTCCAAAAGTCCCCCATATTATTATTCTCATTATATTAAAATTACAATAATATTCAAAATATAACAATACACTAAATTCGTGGGATAAATTGAGAGATTCCCGCGTATGCCAGGACCGATTCTTGTTGAAGTCGTTTCTGGGAATCTTGACGTAGTCTTGCTCTATCTAGTCGATCCATATCACATTCAGTCTAGTCGGCCAAACCTTCACTGGGCAGACACGCACTTAACTGGGCAGACTTGGCTGGGCAGACATGCACTTGACTGGGCAGACATGCACTTGGCTGGGCTGACAGGTCATGACTGGTCGGACATGGTCATGATTGGTCGGACATGGTCATGACTGGTTGGACATGGTCATGACTGGGCAGACAAGGTCATGCCTGGGCAGACAATCATATGACTGGTCAGACAAGGTCATGCCTGGTCGGTCATGACACTTGACTGGCCAGTCAAAACTCTTCATTGGTCTACCGGGTCACTCCTAAGCCAGATCACTTTATCACAACTCTCAAGAGCCAATATATTTATTGACTATTAACATGTCGTTTACGGACCATGCATTGCCACTTGTCACCTCTATTGCCACGTCATCGATCTCCAATTTTTGGGGATAACATTTGCCCCCCAAGTTTATTATACGATTTTCTCGTATGATAAACTTTTCTTCTAGCAAAATGTTCTTGAGGTCATTCAAAAGCTCCTATCCGATCGATAACTTTCACGTAAACCCACGACTGAACTTGTCTTTTGATTTCTTCAAATCCTATTTTTTGATCTTGTTGTAGTATGTGTTTTGGATGAGAATTGGTGTTTGTGCTAGATGGAGTTTAGGGCTTTGCTTTTCGGAATGGGTTTATGGTGAGGTTTGGGTATAGGACATGGGGTATGGCCGTTTGGCTATGGCTCTTTCTTTTGTGTAAAAATTATGGTCCGATCGGACCATACAATAGCCCCTCAGTCCCAAGGGCATCTGATCGGATGCTAGCTATACTCGGACTAGGGCCCTCGGAATCTCAGCCACGCACGCTTAAGCTACTCAGACTAGACCCCACGGAGCCTTCGGACACGCCTCCTCGGACACTAGGCGTACCGCTCGGATGAGGCGCAGCTCCTCGGACGCAGGCGCGCATCTCCTCTAATAGCTGCTTCATGCGTGCATCTCCTCGGGTGTCTAGGCATCTGATCAGATGCACTGCCCAGCTCCTCGGCACTAAGCACGCTGCTCGGACCAAGCATGGCATGCCCTAGGCACTTGGCACGCCACTTGGACCAAAAAAATTTCTATGTCCAAAACTTTTAATTCACGCTCACCCTAGGGACCTTAAGCACTTTTTAGGCACTTTAGGCACAAAATTTATTTTTTCTCCATGCATGCTAAATTTTCACTAGTTAGATAAAAAAATTTCTAAGTAGAAAAATAAATTCCGCTCTTGTTGAATTTTATCTGTATGGTTACTCACCTCCCCATTTTTTTATTTTATGTAGAGGAATCGCTTCAACAATAGGGGAGGGGATAACCACACGCATTCTGATACTTTCATCCCGCAATCGAGCGATACTCCTCCAAGTAGCGACTCTTCGCTGTTAGTCATGCTCAACAATAGAGTTTCCTACTCGACCAGTGATACATGCTCAGCTAACCAGGGAAGTTGTATCCCTCCCGACCAGGAAAACGTTGCACCTGATCAGCTAGACTTTGTACCTTGTCAGTAGTTCTCTTTTTTGTTGTGAAGACAATTGTTTCTTAGCAGCTTTGATATTTTTCTCGTACAACAGAGCTGTTGGCATTTATACTTTACTTTTCTTTGTTAACTTAAAACATTCTAAGTCTTTTTAGACTTAAAAAGTTATAAGTTTTTTGTGAATAGTAAAGTCACTCTGATGTATGCCTTATATTTTCGCATGAGTACTTAGTTTTCTAACTTAGAAATTCTAGACATTTCATAAGTCCATACTAAGTATACTTTCTCACACTCTTATTGCTCTAACATTTTATGAGCATAATGTTTATTGTCACACGAATATCTGCTCCTAACTTGAAATTTTAAAAAATTCCAAGTTACTTAAGCTTTGTCAAACAAGTTAGCTTAATGGCCTTTTTGGACTTCGAAAATTTGCAAGTCAGCCTAAAAACATATATATTAACTCGCGCTCTTATTGCCTGTGTTAAATTATATACCAGTATACCCCATGTGCCCCCCAGGTGATCGAGGGTTGAAAGATCCTTAGTCACTTGCTACTTGACCGAATCTGTTTGAGCAGTTAATTACTCGTGAAACACATAGAATATATGGAAAATATTCGAGCAGTTGAACACTGCTCGGATAACTAACATACATGCATATTTGTAGCAAGAAACAACCACGCTGCGCGTAGTCTCTTTTATTACTCGTAAATTAGAAAGGACAAAACATGTCTAATAACGAGTCTTAAACAACCAAAATTGTTCCAAAATAAAATGACTGGTTAGCAAATAATCAGCTCATAAACCAAACTTAAATAACAAGTCAAACAACTCGAAATCAAGCTACCACTCTGAAAGCGGTATTTAGAAATAATATATCATTCGATGCTCGCCACTCCAGTGGTTTCTGATCCTAGCACTCCCACTCAGCATACTTCTCCTTTACTTCGTTTCTTTCCTCAGCCAAGTGTGGACCTCCACATATAGTGTCTAAGGTAAAGTCCACAGGTCCGGGCTGCCAGGGTGGAGATCTTTGTCGCTTGAAACCAGGATTGCTGCTACCTCCTTCTCCTTGGGGTGTCTCTGCCCGATACTTCCTCAACTTGCCCGATCGGAGAAGAAATTCTATCTCGTCCTTGAGGTGATTGCATTCATTCGTGTCATGACCATAATCTCCATGGAAACAACAAAACTTATTCATGTCTCTCTTCCTCATCTATTTTCTGATGGGTGGAGGTTTCTTGTAGGGAACCTCTTCATGACTAGCAAGATATATTTCCGCTCGTCTAGCCGAGAGAGTGGTGTAGTTAGTGAATTGAGGCTCATACTTGGTTAGCTTTTCACTTGAATTCAACTTTGCTTTCCTCTCCTCATGGTGGTCAGACCTGTTATTTCCACGTTTCCTTCCACCAGAGTCAATTGATCTGCCCGGATTATTTATGCCATTCTCCTATTTCACTATTGCATCATCCAATTTCATATACTTGTCTGCCCGGTCAAGAAATTGTTGAAGTGTTGAAATTGGATTTCTATGTATACTGTCCCACAAAGGGCTCCGATAAGTTATCCCAGCAGATATGGCAACCATCTTCCCCTCGTCTCCTACAACAGTTGCTCTATTGGCTTCTCTCATGAATCTCTGTATATAATTCTTAGAGACTCATCTTTTCCTTGTTTGATATCTTCCAAGTGGTTGGCATAAACTGGTGGAGTCCGAGCAGTGTTGAATTGTCTAAAAAACTCCTTCCTGAATGCTTCCCAAGAGGTAATGGAGTTTGGCTTAAACTTCCAATACCAATCCTGGGCAGTATCCAACAATGTAGTCGGGAAAACTCTACAGCGATAATCGTCACTTACTCCGAGCAATTCCATCTGGTCCTCGAATTTCCCAACATATCTGATGGGATCTGCCTTTTCTGTATATACTGGCAGAACCGATGCTTTATATTTTGCCGGTGGCTGGGCTGCTCTAATCCGGGCATAAAATTGGTTGCCACTCCGTTGGTCTATCACATCTATCTTGGAAGGTCGTTTTGACAAACCTTGCACTGCAGCTGTTAGCATGTTAAGCTAGGCTTGGATGGCTGGTGAAACTAATGAAGTTCCAAGATCTTGACCGCCTAGTCGGGCATTACCATCTAGCGCGCCATCGTCAAGTATTTCAACTTGACTGGCAGGGTGGTCCAGATTTTGCCCTTCAACTGGGACGGTCCTCCTCTTGTTGGTGATAACGTCCCTCAGATCCTTCCGGGAAGCATGCTCTCCTGCCCGATCAAACAACGTACTTTTCGATTTTTTAGAGGGCTTACTACGCGGGACTTGCTCTCTCCCACTACGTTGCTGGCCGGGGTGCAGTGGAGGCCTTTTGGTACGCCCCAGGAAGTCTTTTCCTCCTTGTTGGTCATTGCCCTCCTTTTCCTTAGACTTGTCGGTGTGATGACTATCAACCTCATCACGACCATTCCCATCTTTGAATTGTGAAGTCCTCTTCTCTCGAGGAGTCTTGGTCTGATCCTGCCTGGGTGGAGTCTTTGTACTGCCCGACTGGTGACTTCCTGATCTAGAAGTCTATGATCGGTGGCTCTTGGAGGGGGTTCTAGAGTGCTGCCTTTGCGTCGAGGTAGTTCTGGATCAGTCCCCATCATCTTCCCAACCAGGGGGGTTACTCCTTCTTCTGCCCGGTCCTCGAGAATCGGCTCTGTCACTTGTCCTCCGACCAGCGCTATTATTTCTTGCTCCTTGGGTGGCTTCTTGTGCAGCGGCTTGAGCATTGGCTTGGGCCAATTGGGTAGCTGCTTCACGATGTCTCTGGTGACCTCCTCCTGTTGTTGTCTAAGCTCTTCGCTTCTGGCCTCCATATCGGGCCTTTGCTGCTCTAATGCGGCTATCTGCTTGGCCATCTCTTCAGCGAATGCCTCCTGTCTAGCGTGGAATTGTGCCATCTCCTTCTGGAAGGCCCCCATGGCCTCCTGGAGTTCTTCAACCTCTGGGGTTACGTCCTCGAGCACGACTCTAGGCTCATTCTCATGGTCTTGAGGGCCAGTACCTTCTGATCTGGCAGGCTCTTTAGAGGAACCTGTCTTCTTGGAGGTCGCATTAGTGTTCTTAGGCACCATAATACTTCAGGGACCGTCTTTCTTTCTCTTAGGCTCTCAATGAAAGCACCAAAATGTTGACCGCGTTTTTGGCCAACGACGTGTGAACGTCAAAAATGATAAAACCTTCAAGAGAAAATAAACGACACAGACGATTTTATAGTGGTTCAGCCCCAATGTGTTGGTAATAGCCTAATCCACTTAGAGTTGTGATTATAGACCTACACTCAAGATCAGATGAACCTGAGTCAACTGAGTTTCTCTAGTGCAGATTACAAGAATACAAGAATTCTCTCAAATACAAGTATTCTCTCTCTAGAAAATTCGGATCAAAAGTTCAAAAGTCCAAAAGTCCCCCATATGATGCCATAAGCCTTGTATCTATAGGCTTAGGATCGTACAGATGATATCCCCCATAATCGGGATATTTTATTATTCTCATTATATTAAAATTACAACAATATTCAAAATATAACAATACACTAAATTCGTGGGATAAATTGAGAGATTCCCGCGTATGCCAAGACCGATTCTTGTTGAAGCCATTTCTGGGAATCTTGGCGTAGTCCTGCTCTATCTAGTCGATCCATATCACATTCAGTCTGGTCGGCCAAACCTTCACTGGGCAGACACGCACTTAACTGGGCAGACATGCACTTGACTGGGCAGACACGCACTTAACTGAACATACATGCACTTGGCTGGCCAGACATGCACTTGGCTGGTCAGACATGCACTTGACTGGGCAGACATGCACTTGACTGGGCAGACATGCACTTGGCTGGGCAGACAGGTCATGACTGGTCGGACATGGTCATGACTAAGAATTTTCGAAATGTAATGACTAGAAGAGCTAGTGATAATAATGATCCGCATAAAAGAGCTGCATAGCTCAATACCATCATACTTACGTGCATCATTAACCAATGGGATTGAAGGGCGGGTACTAATATTTCAGATTGATTCATTTCATTTAAAAGACCCGAAGTAGCAAAACCTTGGGTAAAATTAACACTCGGCGCGGTTATTACGTTTACATTGAAATAGTTTTTATATTTTTTAAAAAGTGGAACCATATAAATAATGGAGAAACTCCATGAAAGAAAGATTAATGATTCATATAAATTACTTAATAGTAAATGTCCCCAATAAATCCAACGAGTAACTAATAATCCTGTTATACAGCAAAAAGTCGCTACCATCCCTTTTCCGGAGGAATCACATAGTCCTATGATTTCATCGACTAACAAGAACTCCATGTTATACTGCATGGTTCCACTCTGCAAGAACTCCGAATCATTCTGTTGAAGCCGATCCTCTTCATCATAAATGATCCGCTTGCCCCGAAATGACCTGGCCCAATAGGGAAATCCCAATTCATTGGGGCTTTCTATTTGATTGTATCAAAAGCCCCAAGGGCGCCATATTCTAGGAGCCCAAACTATGTGATTGAATAAATCCTCCTCTATCCGTTGCAGGTCGAGGACTCCTTCTCCTTCCCGTTCTTCAAACTCCGGTTTGTATTGTTCATAGAGAAATCTCTGATCAACGATAGAACAAGATCCATTTTGCATCATATCTAAGGGATTCCTTCGTTCGGGCCGAAGAAGCAATGTCACTCGATCATTATCAAACTGGCTCCAACCTTTTTCTGTCTATGAGGATCCTACCAGAGTTCCTTCTACTTCTAATAGGCCATGAACTAGATCAGAATCATTCTCAACGAGTCCATAAGAAGTGATCCCATTTTTTTCATCGAGTTCGGGTAGAGACCAAAGGTCTTGAGTGACCGATCCGGGTCTGGGCAGACAATCATATGACTGGTCGGACAAGGTCATGCCTAGTCGGTCATGACACTTGACTGGCCAGTCAAAACTCTTCATTGGTCTACCGGGTCACTCCTAAGCCAGATCACTTTATCACAACTCTCAAGAGCCAATATATTTATTGACTATTAACGTGTCGTTTACGGACCATGCATTGCCACTTGTCACCTCTATTGCCACGTCATCGATCTCCAATTTTTGGGGATAACAGATGGGACTTGGAGTATGTGTGTCGACTGTCGAGATATCAACAATATCATTGTAAAGTATCGGCACCCTTACTACAACAATTTTCATTTTTAATGACTCTCTATGATGACTTACACCTATGGTGTAAGACATTATAAGTATTTACAGATATTTTAAGTCTAAGGAGGTAAGTCATTAAAATTTATTGTTTATGACTAAGTGGGTAAGTCATTAAAAATTGTGGGAGACATTAATGACAAAAGTCGGAATAAATTAGTTAATTTATAAAAAGTCAGCTTATGAAGACTTCTAACGTATCCCCAAGGAAGACGTGTAGGACATCTGACGTCTCTCGTGGGAAGACGTGCCACATTAGACGTTACAATTTAATCTGAAAATTATACATTTTTCTAATATATTTATTAATTTTTTAGGTTGATCATATATATATATATGTTTTGCTAAAATTTATTTAATAATTTTTTCTAAAGTAAGGAAAATAATTTGAATTTGATTTTTACATAGAAAATAGCATGTATATATATATAAGTAATTCAAGTATATATTTTTATGATTTTTTTAATTTATATTTTTATTCAATTCAAAAAAGTATATTTATTTGTATATATATATATATTTTAAATATTTTATTAATATTTAAGTAGTTGATTATTTATAGTTATGTTTTTTTATTTGTTTAGTAATATTTTCTTTATTAATTAATTTAATTTTGTTTATTCTGGTTTTAACTAGCATGATTTTTGTGAGATTTTTTCCTCAAAAATTATATTCCAAGCACATATTTGAGATATTTAAGTTTCTAAAACTGCAAGAATAAGTTAATATTAATCCAATTATTTAGTGATATTTGTTAAGTAATCTTTTATTTATTAATTAATTAATTTTGTAGGTTGTGAATTTAATAACAAAGTGCATTACAAATTTAAGTAGATTTGCTAGCTAGAACTATTAATTGCAAGAAGTACATACATTATTCAAATTCTTATTTTAGTATTCTTAAACTTTTGTTAGAAGAGTTTGAATATCTTAAATATTCATCCATGGTGAAGTAACTTCTGAGATTAAAATTGTGTGTTACGGTGATAAGAGAATGTTGAGAAATGTGTAATAGAAGAGTGTTTATCATTTGAACAAGTGTTTTATTCTTTCTCTCTGCAATACCATTTGGTTGGGGTGTATAAGGGGCTATACATTCATTTATTATACCAAACATTTCACAAAACAAATTTAATTCATTGGAAAAATATTCACCGCCCCTATCACTTCTTATTACATTGATTTTTTCTCCAATTGATTTTTAACTTCAGATTTATAGAATTTAAACATGCTAAATGCTTCATCCTTATTCTTCATCAAGTAAACTTATGTGAATCTATGTCAATCATAAATAATGTTAATAAAATAGCTATGGCCACCGCTAGTTATTATTCTATTCAAATCACCTAAATCACTATGTATCAAATCTAACACATCAATTTCTCTTTCAACACTAAGATAAGTTAACCATATTAGATTTCACATATAGTTCACATTTATCATACTCAATATCATCACATACAACTAAACCACATTTAATAACTCTTTTTTTTGGTAAATCAACTCAATCTTGTGTTATGCACAAAAACTATTAACAAACACCAATCAATTACTTACATTTGTAACTTTCCCACCCAATCTAAATCAACTTACTTATCTTCCTTGCCTTCATAAAGGAAATCCCATAACAGACATCAGTTTTGATTTTCAAAGCAACATTACAAGCCATTGGTACCTTTAGGTTCCAGTAGGATTATTTAGAGCTCTCTATATGTGATACACACTAGCACTAAGAGGACAATAATAAACTTTTCTTCGAGAACATGAATGCCTACTTCTCCTAACCCAATTCAAAATTCCAGTCAGCTCATATCTATTAGAACCAATACATAACCAGTTCAAAATTTAATGCATACATTGATTACTAAAGTGACACTCAATGAATAAGTGTTTGTGGGATTCTTCAAACTGACCACGGATAACACAAAGAGGGTCATTTATAACACCAAATCTTGTGAGCCTATGTTTGGTCTGCAGATGCCTCTTTAACGCCAACAAGGTCACAAACTTGTGCTTAGGGATACCAAGTCTATCCCAAATCTGAGAGTACTTCCATCTTATCTCTGCTTTTACACCTTGGCAATGCTATAGCTTGGTAAACTGATTTCATTATGAGGGTAAACTTCCTTTTAACTCATTCTTAGTCTTGACAATTTGGTTCCATTACAACCTACTTCTAGTTGGAGCATTGTAGCTCCACCAATCAGCCTCCTTTAAGTACACATTATGTACCCATTTAACCCATAAATTGTCTTCTTTCTTTGCAATTGGCCAAACATATTATCCTATAGCACAAAAGTTCCATAGACCAATATCTCTTAAAGCGAGCCCTCCCTGCTGATTGGACTTGCATATCTCAGCCCAAGAAACTCTCCTAGAACCTGCATAATCGTCTATGCTTTTCCACAAAAGGCCTAAAGATTTGATTGATTATTTTAAGCACAACTTTTTGGAGAATTACAACTTGAGACTAGTAAGTATTGACTCAGAGTAATACCGAATTAATAAGGATGCATCACCCTGCAAAAGAAAGATTCCTCGAGCTCCAATTCCTTATCATCACTACAATTTTGTCCACAAGAAATTCACAATCTGTTCTTGTAATTCTTTTATTGCTGATTGTAATTCCTAAACAGTTAAAGGGAAGACTACTGTGAATAAAACCTATCATCCTAGTAAACGAGCCCAATCCTCCTACTTCAACCCCACACCATATATGGAAGATTTCCCTTTGTTTGCTTGCAATCCTGAACTCTCAGAAAAAGCTGAAAGCCTCTTAACGTTAAATGGAGATCCTTGAGATCTCCTTTACTGAATAATAATGATTCATTCGCAAAAGAAAGATAGGTAAGCTTTAGGCTCTCACACCTTGGATGAAACTTGAAATTAGTTTGCTAAGCTACTTTAACCAGAATTATTGAGAGATATACAATTCCTATTACAAAGAGTAAGGGGGACATTGGATCCCCTTGTCTTAAACCTCTCTTTGAATGAAGACATCCATTTAGAGCCCCATTAATCATGAATGAAAACCTTAGAGTAGTAACATGACTCATCACCAACTCTATAAACTTCATAGGAAACTTTAGATCCATCATCATTTCTTTTAAAATACTCCAATCCTAAGTTACATAAGCCTTTTGAAGATCGTTTTTATCATACAAGCAAATCTACCACCTTTCCTTCCATAACCTCTCACCATATCTTGACATATCATTATATTGTGAGATATATGTCTTCCTTTAACAAATCCACTATGATTTTATGAAATAATTGAAGGAAGAATGTAACGCCCTACTTCCTTAGAGTCGTTACTAAGTGAGTTTTTAAGACAAAACAGTGTGCAATGAACTCGCTAACCGAGGTTTTTAAACGAAAGTGTGACTAATTGAAAGTTAAGGCTGTAATCTTAGAAAAATGCGTCGTTTCAATAAAACTTCTAGTATTAAACATTTGGGATCCCAAAATAAGGTTTGAAAACTATTTACATCTTAAAATAAGTTTACAATTGATCAGTTATAAAAATCATAGATTATTACAGCCATTTTCGAATAAACCCCCAACCAAAGCAGTCGGGCAGGCCAAACATGTACGCGTCGCTTCACGCTCTCCGTACTCATGGTTTGTTGACTCAGTCATTGCCCTTACCTGCAACACAGAGCACCCGTGAGCCGAAGCCCAGCAAGAAAACCCAAATAATACATAGCATATGCTATTCATATAGCTGGCATAATTCACTGGTTAATAGGAAAAACCATCATAATAAACAAGCACAGCCATGCCGCCCCAGAGGCCTTACCAAAGCCTGGGGTTTCGGTTCTCACCGCGAGGATAATTCATGTATCCCTTGGGTCCCACCCTGAACATAAGCATCCCATGTGCCTTGGGTCCCACCCTGAATATAAGCATCCCATGTGCTGAGTGTTACTTTCGGCCCCGCTGCCGCACCCGGCCTACGCCGCTCTCGGCCCTTGCCGTTCATTTCAGTATAATCACACATATAGTACATTCGAAATAATCATTCACACACATCATGATTCATTTAAGGTTAAACATTTTCACATAATACAATCTGGGGCCATGCCCTGCAATCACACAGTGGGGCCATGCCCTATTCTCGGGTGTTACGGTTTTCTTACCTGTATTCCGAGCCTCCTGATGCACTCAAGCCGCGAGCACGGTCCTCTAGCACGAGCCTCTCCAATAGCCTAGTCACAACACACATAAAACATCCTTTAATACTAATCAATTCATAACCACTTCCCGGGACCAATCCCACACTCTCGGGACTCCCAAAATCCTAAAACAATCCGTCGGAAACATCCCCCAAGCCCCTGGAACAAATGCCCAAAAATGCAAAATTTCCCATCCTGAAAAAGGCGTAGCGCCGCGGCGCAACCCGCAAGGGCCGCGGCACCAAGCGAAGTCAGAAAGCTCCCCTGACTGAAAACAGCCTCGCGCCGCGGCGCCCAAGAATAGGGCCGCGGCGCTCCTTCGCGAACCCAGAAAAACTGGGTTTTTCCTCTGCATTTCATCATCCAAAACACTCCCAAAACATCCCCAACTCACACCTAAGCCCCAAAACCAATTTCAAACTTCAAATAGACCATACATCAATCCATAAACATCATAATCCAACTCAATAACACAATCACTCTCAAAGTCCACCCCTTAGATTCAAAAATCAGCAACTTCAAACTAAAACTTTAAAAACTTAACTCAAGCTTCAAATTTCTCAAATCAAAACATAAATCAAACTTAAATATGCATAAGTTCCTTACCTTAAGTAGAGAATTCACCCAAGAGCCTCCTCACTTCAGCCCTTCTTCCCTTCCTCTTCTTCTCTTTCACTTGCCCTAGCTTTCTTCTCTCCTTCTCTTTCTTCTCTTCCATTTCTATCAATGCTCAAGTGCACATAAGTGCCCAAACCGAACCCCCCTAAATCCCAGCTGAACTTTGTCTATAACCCTTGCCAAAAGACCATTTTACCCTTTCCTACTAATCCTCCTTAGCTAAACCTTAAAGGGCACTTAAGTCTTTACACATCATTTCAATTCTATTACTTTTTACCTTAAAACTTGTTACCCACAGCAGTAACTAATGGTTACCCAGGTTACTAAATCTCCAATAACCATTACCCGCTAAATCTCAACTTAACCATAAAATTCCCAAGGTACCCCTAGGCTCCTCCCGAGCCGGGTATAGAAATCCCGTTGTGACTCTTAAGTTAACTAGCTCTCTAGGACCGTCTCGGCACGTGCATCACAATAATAACACCACACTCACGTGGTACAATTCACAGAACACAATTATCACATATATGCCCTCAGCGGGCTAAAATTACAAATTTACCCCTATCATGCAAACGGGGTCCACATGCGTAATTATTTCACCTAACATGCATACTAACCACGTAGTCATGCATCTCAATGTTCAATTAGTCATATAACATGCTTTAAATCATAACCATGCATTTAACTCATAAAATCACACATAAATCCCATCGTGCCCTCCTGGCACGCTAATCAAGGCCCTTAAGCCTTATTAGCGAATTTGGGTCGTTACAAAGAACCTCTCGAAGTCTCGAGCACATTGCAACAAGAAATTCGTCTATACTCACTCACATTCTTGAGGCATTTTTTTTTGGGAATAAGAGTCACTGTTGTAGTATTGATCTCATTAAGAATCCTACTAGTATGAAGAAAAGATAAGATTTCCCTAACAAAGTTTAGACCTGTAATGTCCCATGTTCGCTTGAAGAAAACACTATTGTACCCATCTGTACTTGGAGCCTTCTCATCTGGAATCGAAAATAGAGCTACTTGAACATCATCTTTAGTTTATTCTTTCTGCAAAAATTAAGCCTGACGCTCTGTAACTAGCTTCCCTGCCTGTACCACATTAGTCAGCACTGATTTCCTTCCTTCTTGCACTGTTCCCAACAAAGCTTCATAGAACTCCTTTAAAGTCTGACCTACTCCTTCCTCAGTATCAATCCAGTTTCCTTTAAAACCCCATATAGAATATATCGATTTCTGGACCCTACTTCTAATATTGCTATGAAACACTTTTGTATTCTCATCCCCTTCCTTCAACCAATAAATCTTCACCTTTTTCTTCGAGAATTGAATCATATCCTTATGCGCTTGTTGATACTCTTTCTGAGTTTTTATCTCCTCATCAATCAACTGAATGTTGCCAGGATCCTCTTTTATTTTTTCTTGAATTGCTATAATCACCTTATACTTCTCTGAATCTTTAGCAAACACATCCCATTTACCTTCTCATTGATCTTGGTTAGGATTGCCCTTAATTTCTTTAATTTTCTAAACACACAATACATTGGAGTCCAATTTGTATATTCATTCCAACTCTCAGCCACCTCCTATGAAAATCCTTATAGCTACTCCGAAAATTGAAGTATCTAAAAGGTTTCCTAGTCTCCTAATTGGATAGATAGTCACCAAAAATGGACTATGGTCAAACTCTTCCTCTGGGAAAAAATGACCTCTGCATTTCCATACTTATCCAACAACTTTTCATTAGCAAGAACTCTATCAATTTAGGCATAAGATCGAGCCCTTCCTTCTTGTTTGTTGTTCCATGTAAAATAGGAACCAGAAAATTTCACATCTTCTAACCAACAATGCTCCACACATTTCTAAAAAGGAATCATTTGAGAGCCATCTCCACGAAAACTCAATCTCTCAGTAGTTGATAAAACTGAATTGAAGTTCCCCATTACAAGCCACGAGTAATTGGTCTTCGTACCTATTTTCTTCAAAACTACCCATAAACTCTCTTTTCCTTTCAGATCATTGAAAGCATACACTATTGTAACTTCAAACTTTTCATCACTTTTGGAATTGACAATGAAGTGCATCCATTGGCTAGATCTTCCTCGAGCATTGACATCAAAACTTCTCTGATTCCAAGCCACAACAATCCTACCATTAGGATGTTTCATCAAATTTGTTGTGAAACACAACCTTGAAACATATTAAGGCATAAGGTTCCCATTTTGCTAACCTTAACCCTAGTTTGCAGGAGACTAAACAAACCTATTATTTTGTTGGAAATCATTTTCATGACTTCCTTTTGCTTGTTATTTTTGTTAAGTCCCCTTACATTCCAACCAAATAACCTATCCATTTATTAATGGAGGATCTCCCTCTCCATTAATAGCAGCCCTCATCTCCTTTAAAAATTCTCCAACTTGCACTTCAATAGCTGATAGTTCTTCTTGAACAGTAAATGAATTGCTCACATTCACTTCTTTTTCATTTTCTACTAAGAGACTCTTCCCTTTAACTTGTTGAAAACCTTCTTCATCCTTCCCACTTGTGTTTTTCCCCTGTGTATCCTTCCCTGAATTCTCTTGTTGAATTGCCTTTTAAACCATTATATTCTTTGGTTTCTAGATTTTTGTTGGCACTCCTTGAATTTTAGTCTTCCTGCAAACTTCCTTAGTATGTCCTATCCTCTGGCAATGAGTGCATCTATCTGGTCTCCATTCATAATAGACCTCAACATACACATATTCCCCTTTCTCATCTTCAAATTTAATGTGTGTAGGCAAATCTTGTGCAATATTCATTTCATTAAGCACCTGAGCATACTGTAATTTCTCCCTAGCCATTGTTGCTATGTCTTGCCTCACCATCTTCCCAATTGTTCCAACTATTTTGGTCATCATTCCTTCTCCCCAATATTTAAGCTCAAGATTACTTAATTGAGCCCAGATTGGAATTGTCAAAACTGTCTCTCTAGTAAACTTTGAATTTGGATCTCACCTTTTCATTATGATTGGATTTCTGTCAAAGAATTGGTAACCACCATTCAAGATTCCATCTCTAGCTTCTACAAAATGAAATTGGATTAGGAACATCCCCTGAGCTAGTAACCCTATCTTATCAATTCCTTTGTCTCTCCAAACTCTTTGAAAAAATCCCTCCATCACCGATATAGGAGGGTTAGCTCCTAGAACATAGCACACTACGACAGTGCTCCAGTAATGAACCTCTTCTTCTATGTCTTCTAAACCTATCCTGACACAATCAGAGTCCTTCCACTATTCATCCTCATGATATATGTTCAAAAGTAGGTATAGAATTAGGTATACCTAATTTCCCCTTCGAGATTGATATGTCACCTTTCATGACTCCCAACCAATCAGTAGCGTCTTCTTTACTACCAAAGCTTGCTTCAAGATTTCCTCATCTTTCTCTGTTCATTTCCCTGGCTCAGCTACATCTGTCTTCAAATTTTCCTCATCTCCAGTGTTTGAACAATTCTCGCCAGCTTCATCATCCTCTCAATCAGAAACCTCAAAATAAATGGCCTCTACTCTAAGAACTTTGGCCATGGATTTCATTTTGTTGACTTGATCTGTAGATGATGGCCCTCGCTTCTTCCTCACCGGTGTTTTCTTCTTCATTTTCGATCTCCCCGCCATAGCTCCAGCTCAAGCTGAAGAGAGAGCAAAACATTTAATAACTCTTTTAATTGTACTATTACATATGTCCACCCCTAGTTATATACATATAGCCTATAACATGAAGATGTAGAAATATTATTGTCAAAACTAGAGTCTTGAGTACACAATTTGACCTTGCGAGCACACAAATACCCTTTTCCCACAAAGTAATTTCCATTGGAAAAAATTAGCTTACCGAACTCCAAAATCACTTTGATGCCCGATTTGCTTAACAAGTTTCTATTTACAAGATTTCTACTAATATGCAGAACATACAACACATTTGTAAGATTAACTTTCTTTCCAAATGTGAAGAGGAGACCATCATTGCCCTTGTCCATCACCTGGGATCCATGCTAATTCCATATTTTGATTTCATGGTCATCTTTGGTCTCATCATATGAGTTGATGTTGGTATTAAATATGAAAATCAGATTGTAGCGGAATGCGTTCTTTAAAAAAAAACATTAATACTAGCCATGATCATACATATATAAATATATCAAAGCAAACACAAATAGATCAAAGGTTACCTATTGTAGTTGTATTGCGTTAGTTAGCCAAGACCGTTATGCTGTGAGTTTAAAATGCTGCGTAACTCGCTAAGCGAGTCATTTGCACTTAAATGTGTAATTAAATACTAAACCAAGGTTAGGTATTAAAATTTTTGGTCAACGAAGTAATCATTTTTCATTAAAAGTGTTTATCTTATACATGGGATCCCAAAAAATGGTTACACAATAATAAAAGACAAATAAAATACACACTAGCCATCCTAGGCGGCAAAACAGAGTTCAACCCAAGTTCCTCCCAAGCTATCCCGGTCGTGATAGTCGAGTAGGCAGCATATGTACACACCGCCCCTGAAGCTCTCCAATTCATGGCTGGCCCAGCTTACCATTGCCCTTACCTGCACCACAAAGCACCCGTGAGAGAATGCTCAGCAAGAAAACTTAAACCAATAGATTCAATAAGTAACAGAATATAATCGACAAGCTTAGTAGCAATAGTCTACTCAAACAAACAAATAATACAATTTAGCAAGCAATGTGTAACGCCCTGGATAACCAAGACCGTTACACTGTGTGTTTGAAATAGTGCAAGACTTGCTAATCAAGTCATTTAGTTCAAAATGTGTACCTAATGACTCAAGCAGATTAGGTTTCAAAGAAACTCGGTTATAAACGATTAAATTTTATTAAAAACAGATGTTTAGTACATGGGATCCCAAGTCAAGGTTTGAATAACGTGAATACAAAATTCTTAATTACAAGTAAGTAACCGAGCAACTCTAATGGCAAAATACATGTTTTAGGTTCCCGTTCCTGTACAAATCCTCGACCGTGGTGGCCGAGCAGCTGACAATGTACACCTCGCCCCCAGAGCTCTCCAACCCATGGTCAACTTGTCTTACCTGCACCATGTAGCACCCGTGAGCCGAAGCCCAGCAAGAAAACATAATATCATGACATAACAGTATTAACAGCTAGAAGTTCACAGAGCATAGTCCAATAACCACAAAATACTATTCAGTACCATCAGGCCATAAAATTCATTCAAAGCAACACACTGACCAAAAACCATTAATCCAGCTCCAGACACTCATTAAGTCACAGACATTAATCTACAATAACCACATATCAATTAGTAACTAGGGTTAACGCCCGCAGGCCGCACCCTCTGTTTAACTCACTGCCTTTGGCTCACTTAGGCCAACTACAGTGACATGCCCACTGACTCCGGCGAGCTTAACCGAGCTCAGTGCATAATAAGCTGTCCTCAGATACCAGTGTCCGAGCCGCGCCCTACGCGCAAGTGTGGATTTTGGCACCCTTAGGCCACTACCACATGTCCCCGTGGCATAATACCACCTTATGACATTCATATCATTATAGGGAACTCTTAGTCCCAACATATCCACATGGTGTATCACAATCATATAACAACACATTCAAATATAGGGAACACTTAGTCCTATCCTATCCACATACACAGGTGCAGCTTTCTTACCTTGATTCCAAGTGCTTTAATTAGAGAGGACGACCCCCGAGCACGATCCATTCCCGAGCTCTAGCTTATCACCTAGTCACAACCAAGATAATGGATTCCATTAATACTCCAATATAGGTTTCCAGTGAAAAAACTAACCCCCGAAATTCCAAATTCCACCAAGCACGGTGGTGAAACAAAACCCGAGCACACTAGACCACTCCCCCATGCTTAAAACCCTCAAAATCTCAAGTGTGCAACCAAGGGCTGCGTCCCCCAAAGCCTAGCCGCGGCCCTTCCCCAAAACAGAGCCTACTCCCTCACTAAACCACACACGCGCCGCGGCCCTTGCCTTGGGCGCCGCAGCGCGCCCCCTTGACCGAGCCCCCTTGGGTTCCTTGCATGCTAGGGCCGCAACGCTCTAGAACAGAGTCGCGGCCCTCCCCTCCAAACCCAGATTTTACACCATTTCAAAGCTCAAAACCTTACCTTAAACCATCCCAAAACTTCCCAAATCTTAACCAATTAATTCCCAACTTCTTTAGCATGATCTAAACCATCTAACTCCCAAGAAAACACAGCCTAACACACTCCAATCTCTTCCTTTCAATTTCTGAAACCCAAGTGTTAACACACACACAAACCAGCCATCAAACTCAATGAAAAACCTCTAAACCAGGAGTAGAGACTTACCTTTGCTGTAGAATCACTTCACCAAGCTATAGCCAAGCTAGGTCCCCAAGTTCCCTTCTTTAATTCTGCCTTAAAACACCAAAGCTAACTTTGTTTCAACACTTAACCAAAACCAGAATCCTAACCACAGAGAAGAGAATTAAAGGCTTACCTTATCCCTATTTTAGTGCTTGATTAATCCCTGAGCTAGACCTTCAATTCCTCACCTCAAATCTCATAATTCCAGCTTGTTTCTCCCTTAAGTTTTTTGTGTTTTTCTCTCCTTAGTTTCTCTTGAACGTGTAAGTGAGCTGGGACAAAATGCTTAGTCGGTTTGTGTTTTTCTTCTAAAAGCTTCCTTATGTTTAACTTACCCGTTAAGTTAATCCCGAGGCTCGGGCCGAAACCGTCCCCGAGGCCAAAATGGTAAAATTCCCCAATATTCCCGCCTAGACATCCTAACCTCAAATATATCTCCATATATTTATTTTCATGACCCGATAGTCCAAATCGCTACCCGCTATCTAAAAGTACCCCCGACTTATCCAAAGTCGTATCTTAAGCCCCGTTGTGACTTTTCCTGCTACCTGCTCCCTAGGATCGCCTCATGTCGATAGTTACAAATGCACACACCTGTACACGCATATATATATTTATCAATCTACCCACACAATAATGTGGTCTCAACAATTTATCACACACATTCACATTTATGCCCTAACAGGCCAAGATTACCATTATGCCCTTACCAGCCAAACAGGGCCCGCATACTTATTCAATACCCATTTCACGCTTTCTTACCATTAATTCTCTTAACCTCCAATTACGCCCTCCCGGCACACTAATCAAGGCCCCTAAGCCTTATTAGTAATTTTGGGTCGTTACACAATGAGTTAGACAAGTGCAATCGAAACTTCTGAATATTTAGGTGACATTCATACCCAATTATCTTAGGCTAAGCCAGGCTCTCATAGGCCAAGTTTTGTTCTGCATGCTTGATGTAGCCAGGCTCTCATAGGCCATGTTTTGTTCTGCATGCTTGATGTTGGCCCTGGCATCCTTAGACTGGGCTTTCAAACTAAATATAATCAAACATACAAATTGCATAATACACAATCAGATACAGCATATACAAGCATGCCTAATCGAATAATCACATTTATAACCACAGTCATATCCATTTATAGGGATCCAGGACCCAATTACAACCAATGTGTAGTTTTCTTACCTGTAGTCCTGAGCAGATAGTGTGTGGCGATCCCGAGCATGATCTCGACTCCCAAGCCCTAGCGATGTAACCTAGTCACAACGTAATAACGAACAACCATCTATCACTCAGACTATTTAAGAGCTTCAAGGTAAATTTCTAGCCTTCGGGAACTCGAATTGTACTAAGCCGAGTAGTAGAATCCTTCCCGAGCCTTTGAATTTGAGTCTTTGAGCTTAAAAACCCCACTTGGCCTAAATTTTCCATTTGAGTCGCGGTGCCCCTCGCAAGGGCTGCGACCCTCTACAAGTTAGAGAGCCTATGCCCTCATTTCCCTAGACACATGCCGCGATGCTAAGGCGGTTCAAAGAACCTCCTTAGCCCCTATGTTCATGCGGGTTGCGGCGCTGCAAGAACAGCGTCGTGGCGCAACCCCGCAAACTCACATTTTCTTGGTATTTTCACAGGCCAAAACTCTCAAAATTCATCCCAAATCAAAACTAAACCCAAAATTAAGTCCAGTAATCTAAATAACATAACCTAAGGCATCATAACCACCCAAAAAACTAACCCAAATCCTTACCAAACCTCAATGTCAGAAACAAAAGTTTAAACCTCAACAAAACTTAAACCATAGTAGAATTCATTAAGAAAATAGAGTACAAGTCCTACCTCCACTAAGATTCATGACCCCTAAGCTACCTCCTAATCCAAGCCCTTGCCTAATCCCTCAACTCAGTAGCAATCATTCTCCAAGAAACTCAAAAATCCTTAAGTACCTCAAGGGACAGAGAGAAATGAGATAGAGAGAGAAAATGATTGAGTGTTGTGTTTCTAATTCCGAAGGTTTATACAAGCTTTAGTGACTAAGTCACTACCTTAGCATAAAAAGGACCAAAATACCCTTTAGCCAAACCCTACTCCTTTAATGCCCTCAAGGGAAAAAACCGTCATTTTCCATAAATTCCAACTAAACTTCAAATATTCCTAACATGCCCCAATAATCACCAAATAACTACTCATTAGCCGATAAATCCCGACTACGCACAAAATTACTAAGATATGCCTTGGTTCACCCCGAGCCAGGTATTAGACACCGTTGTGGCTTTTCCTCTAACTCGCCCCTAGGATCGCCTCAAATATATCCCATAACATTGTGGTCAAACTCATAAAGCATATATAATAGAAATATACCTGCAACGGGTCAAAACTTACGAATATGCCCTAAATAACAAAACAGGTAAACATGCATATTTAAAACACATAAACATGCATAAATACTCATATCACTATAGAAATCATATATGCCACATACTCACACATATATTCAACTAGTTTCACATACAAGTTCGATTGTGCTCTCTTGGCACAACAATCAAGGCGCTAAGCCTTATTAGCGAATTGGGGACGTCCACAAATCTTTTTGTATAAATCAACGATCTTCCTATCTTTATTATGAAAGCTCACACCTTGATCTTCCAGACCAATCCTCAAACACACAAGGATGTGTGTTGGCACGTAGGATTCATAAGGTTGATTTAGAACTCATTACATGTACTCAATACATGAGATCTAGCGAGGTTTAAAAGATTGAGGATGTTGTGAATAGATTATTAGGTTTGGAAAAATCTATCGCTTTCTTTTTCTAAGCGAGAGTCTGACAGTCAAAACTTTTGAGAAAACAACTTATTGAAAAGTATCGCTACTTTTTAGGTTTATGAAGATAATTAACTAATTTAATTAATCTTTATTTCATTTAAAATAGAACTAATCAGTTATATCCTTTTTAATTATTCAATTTAAATCATATTTAAAAATAATAATTAAATAAACAAATTATTTGAAATTCAAAATTCAAATCCCAGGGCTATGAAATATCCATATGTGGCGCTCCATTAGGGTTTTCCTTAATTTTGTCATTTGTTTGTTTGGTTAATATTTAAAAGAATATATTTATTCCAAAATAAATATTAGTCGATTCAAAATTAACTTTATCTGAAAATATCAGTTTTAAATAAATACATAAATATCTTATTATAATTAAGATAATTATTAATCTTTCTTTATATTAATCCAAACATGATTAATATTTATTTTCACATATATTTTTTCAAAATATATACTATATAGTAAAATAATTAAATCATAATTAATCAATTTCCCATAACTATCACATAATTATTTCCTTGCCCTTGAAAATTAATTCCTTTGCAATTAAGTCATTCACTCTACAAATCTATCTTATGACATTCTTACCCTTGACAATGTAGGACAAAGGTGATCTGGGGATGATGGACCTATAATACAAAGCTCCAACAAACCAAATTATTAATTAAACTCTTTAATCTAATAATCTTTTTTATTAATTCCATGATTCCTCCACAATAAATTTAGTTCTATCCTCCATTTATTTGTTTGTAAATTAGAGCTGGTCAAGATTACCATTTTAACCTTCTAATTACATGTGACAACCCGAAAAATACAAGACCAAAATTATGCAGAAAATAAAAAAAACTTTTCATCTTATCGACAATCCATATAAAAAAAACTTTCAAAGATCGTGTGCGCACACTTTTAGTTTAGCACACTGAAATACAAGTAATTATCCCAAAGCGTTATAATATAGTAGTTATCCCAAAAGTGATATCTAGTTTTTGTGACGCCCCACATCACTATGGCTGCTTTCTGGAATGACGACTGGCCCTACAAACCAAGACAAGTCTTTCCAGCGTGCTTTTTCCTCACTCGCACACTTCCTGGGAAAACTTCCCAGGAGGTCACCCATCCCTAGATTACTCCAGGCCAAGCACGCTTAACCATGGAGTTCTCAAGTGATGGGCTACCGAAAAGAAGATGCACCTTCCTGATATAGGTAGTACCTATCAATCCATTTAAGCCTTCTTCAACTGTGTAGTCCCATACCTACACAGTCTTAGAATCATTACACTTGACCTTCCCCAGGCGGTGTGGGATTGCACAGCTTACCCGATCTTTTTCTTTACGGATCACGGGATTTTGACTGTCACAATCACCCCCCCTTACGGGCCCGACGTCCCCGTTGGCCACACTTCCGGCTGGGTCAAGGCTCTGATACCATTATGTGACGCCCCACATCACTATGGCTGCTTTCTAGAATGACGACTGGCCCTACAAACCAAGACAAGTCTTTCCAGTGTGCTTTGTCCTCACTCGCACGCTTCCTGGGAAAACGTCCCAGGAGGTCACCCATCCCTAGATTACTCCAGGTCAAGCACGCTTAACCATGGAGTTCTCAAGTGATGGGCTACCGAAAAGAAGATGCACCTTCCTAATATAGGTAGTACCTATCAATCCATTTAAGCCCTCTTCAACTGTGTAGTCCCATAACTACACAGTCTTAGAATCATTACACTTGACCTTCCCCAGGCGGTGTGGGATTGCACAGCTTACCCGGTCTTTCCCCTTACAGATCACAGGATTTTGACTGTCACAATCACCCCCCTTTACGGGCCCGACGTCCCCGTCGGCCACACTTCCGGCTGGGTCAAGGCTCTGATACCATTATGTGACGCCCCAAATCACTATGGCTGCTTTCTAGAATGACGACTGGCCCTACAAACCAAGACAAGTCTTTCCAGCGTGCTTTGTCCTCACTCGCACGCTTCCTGGGAAAACTTCCCAGGAGGTCACCCATCCCTAGATTACTCCAGGTCAAGCACGCTTAACCATGGAGTTCTCAAGTGATGGGCTACCGAAAAGAAGATGCACCTTCCTAATATAGGTAGTACCT
This sequence comes from Humulus lupulus, assembly GCF_963169125.1. Classification (NCBI taxonomy): domain Eukaryota; kingdom Viridiplantae; phylum Streptophyta; class Magnoliopsida; order Rosales; family Cannabaceae; genus Humulus; species Humulus lupulus. The sequence continues at coordinate 158,689,916 of NC_084802.1, read as the reverse complement.
ATAAATCCATTTAAGCCCTCTTCAACTGTGTAGTCCCATACCTACACAGTCTTAGAATCATTACACTTGACCTTCCCCAGGCGGTGTGGGATTGCACAGCTTACCCGATCTTTCCCCTTACGGATCACGGTATTTTGACTGTCACAGTTTTCAACTTTATCTTTTCAAAATGATGATCCATCAAAACCATCCCCAGGTCAGGCCACATGTACATATCTGCAAGCAGACTCCGACACTCACCATTCCATCTTGCTCTTACCTACAACATGAATAACTAGGTATGCAACAAAGCTTAGTAAGAATAGCCTTACAACACAAGTATACTAAACCTCGATAACGAGATGACCTAAGGTACGTACCTCTACCAGTCACTAGGGTATTGGATAAGTTTAAACCCTATCACACAATTTTCTTAAATAATAACCATATTAAATACTAACACTTTGGTTGTACCTACAACTAATTTCACACATATCATAAAACCTGCACTCAGAAAATTCCAAAAAAGTCAAGATATATATATAATTACACAATTTAATCAATTCAAACAAACAAAAACGATCCTAGCTCCAACCCATATTCACTCTTAACGTCCTGGCTACAACCTGGACTATATTACTTCTGCCCAGGCTCCAACCGAGACCATTTCTTTTTTGTCCTGGGTCCCACCTAGACTATGTCTTACCCTCGTCCTAGCTCCAACTCGGACTTTATCTTACCATGTCCTGGCTCCAACCCGGACTATATTTTACCATGTCCTGGCTCCAACCCAGACTATGTTTTACCATGTTCTGGGTCCTACTCGGACAGTATTACACCAAGGTTCTGGCTCCAACAGGAATTCACTAACCATTTAGTTGCATAATGGATAAGCATGCAAAGGTGGGTATCAAGCATACCCTAGTCTTAATGGCCCAAACAAAACTATTGTAATCTACTACTACAAGCACACACTAGTATATTCATGCTATAGCCAAGAAAGGGAAATGCTAACTTACTCAGATTCCTTAGCTTCCAACAGAATCCTTAATACTGCTAATCGTTTCCCCCTTGGAAGTTACTGTAATTAATACAGTGTACAATGATTAAAGTATGACATATACATATAGCTAATATTCTATAATAGTTGTACCCAATAAATACTCATAGACTCTATATAGTAGTCTCCTACACACTTCATAATGTATAAACGTCGGATTTTCTTTTCGGTCTTTAAATTTTTGTAGAGATAGGTCCCAAAGAAACATGCTCTTCATACCGTATGATTTAATATTTCTTCATGAAGAAACTATTTTATTTGATACTTGTGTACTATTGTCTAGAATCAAAAGAGTTAACAAAATCTCTTTTTAGAAAAATATCATAATATTTTCCTCTTTTATGGTCCTTTTGAAAAGAAAGGCAATTGGACCCTTAATTTATTAAAATGGTAAAAATCATATTTTACTTTTCTCAAAATAATTTAGATTTGTTTAATATCCTATGTCCTAAATTAATTTCATAAAAAGAACAAATTTTCATTTTTTTACATTTTTGCTCTTTTAACTTTTAATTAAGTGATAAAAGTCCATTTTCAAACCTTTGTCATATCTCGAGTTTTTGGCCAAAGTCCCTGAAATTTTGTCCACTTATTCCTTCCCATAGGGACAGGAACTATGCGAAAACCTCGTGTCAAAAATCAGGTTAGGTTGGGACAACGAACTTCCCAAAAACCTCATTTTGTTATGGTTAGTATTTTACATTTTCCAGATTTTAGGGAAAACTTTAAAAATTTATTTCTCTAAAATAATTGAGGGATCTTTATACATATATAAAATATCGTCCTATAAAATTTCATAATTTTTAGGATAGTATAACTCACTCAAATATTTAATGAAATATGGGCAGTGCATGCTGCCTAGTATTTTTTTCCAGATTTGCATCACAATGCCAAAGAGTGCATAACATGAGCTTAAAAATATATTTTTGTGACTTTCCAAAGCCTAACATCAAGTACTCTTAAAGTACAACACAAATGCATAATTTAGTTTCGCCCAAATAGGAAAAAATTGTGTTCTAACCCGTTGGAAGTCAGACCACGAATTTTGACAGCATGCATTTTTACTCAAAATAATATTACCAAGCTTTCTTGCATTAACCTAGGCCACAAGCATGCATGAAAATCATCATACCACACTAAACACATTACTACATGTCAGTTGAAGGAATAAACACAAAAATTACACATGCAACCCAGATTTACCAATCATACACAAAGTTAACCAAAATCACAAGATTTTTACCCTTTGTTGTTCTAGGCTTTGGGTTTGTGTTATCCTAAGCCTTGAATCCCACCACTAGCTTTCAATACTTTCAAACCTTATCCAAACACCACAAGGTAATATTATACAACAAGGAAAGAAGGAAATAATAGAGAGGGATTGACATCTCAAATCCTAAAGAAATTACTTCTTTTGGTGCTCAAGGTTGCATGCATGCACTTAAAAGGGCTTGCACGACTTGGAGTATCTCTTTGAACCTCTAGACCATAGAACAATGGACATGAGTGATTAAACTCAGAGAATAAAGAGGATATAAAGATTCCATAGGGTTGGCATGTAGAAGGAAAAGAAAACAGTAGATCTCTTTTTTTTTCGGATTCAAGGGTTTACCTTTCGAGATTTCTAAAGCTTTGCGTACGCCACCTTTCTTTCCTTTTTGGTTTATGGGTGCTCTCCTATTCTTGGAGCTTGAATTTCCATGGAAGAAATGAGATCCAACTCAGAGAATAATGGTAGAGACATTTGGCATAATGAAAGACAAGAAGAAAGAGTGAAAAGTGTTACATTGAACTCAGTATTCCTTAGGATTGTTCACTAGCTTCAATGGAGTCTCCCCTTAAGAGAGAAAGAGAGCCAAAGTGAGAGGGAGAGGGAGAGACTCTAAATTTTATTTTATTTTCAGATTTGGAAAATGAAAAGAAGGAAGAGGGAAGGAGTGTCTCAATTTTGGGAGGGAAAGAAGGAAGAGGAAGGGTCTTGTTATTTGATTAAGAGTAGGGTTTTGCTACTTTGCATGCATGAGTGACACCTCATCCATTTCAAACCCCCTATTGGCCGAACCCTACCCTCATTTATTTATTTATATATATATATATATTTAAAACTAATACCTCAAATATTGGTCAAACTAGCTATTAGTTAATTTTTACCATTATGTTATATAGGCATTTTCCTTCTTTTAACCTATAGTTTGTAAATTTTCATACATGAATTAATTTGAATATTTTGTTACCAAAAATAATATTTGTCACAATATTAAAAATTATTTTACAATTTATCTCATAATGACCAAAATGCACTTCAAGGCCAAAGCAAGCATTTTTCACCCTTAAGCATGATTAAATGGAATTCATACCTCAACCAATTTCTTAAAATTTATTGGCTTAACTATAAATTCCCAATTGTATAAAAATATTATTATGCCATAGTATTTTACCTATTTTATTTAATCCAATACTTTTCACCCATTAGGGTTTACCCCTTGGTCGAAGACCAAATTTTTCTTTGGAAAAAGACTAGATCATTCATCAGATCATCACAATGTCTATAACAAATCACGAATTGTCTCAAATTCATATAATATTATTAAAATAATATTTCACAAAATCTTTCATCGGCCCGAACTGACAACTAACGTGTGTTCAAAACATGGGATGTCGCAATACCTACAATTTATAGATGTTTCGTCCTCGAAACTCAAAACCAGTGTGGATACAGCTCCCACATCTCGGCTTCTGTCTCCCAGGTCACCTCTTCAGTGTCATGGTTACACTGCAACTTCACAAAAGGTATCATTTTGTTCCTTAATGCCTTGTCTTTCCGATCCATAATTTCTACCAGTTTTTCCTCATAACTTAGCTGAGGATCCATATTAAGTTCCTTGTAACTTAGCACATGGTGGGGTTATTCACATACTTCCTCAATGTTGACAAGTGGAACACATCATGAACTCTAGATAACGCGGGCAGAAGTGCTAGTCGATATGCCATCTCCCCAATGGATTCCAAAATTTTAAACGGTCAGATGTAACTAGGGCTCAGCTTGACCTTTCTTCTGAACCTCATGGCCCCTCATAGTGGAGCTATTTTTAACAGTGCTTTGTCCCTTACTTCAAATTCTAAAGGTCTCTGTCAACGATCAACATATTTACATTGTCGACTATAGAGGTATGTAACCTCTGGCAGATCAACCTAATGTCCTCCGTAGCTTGGTCTACTTCTTCTGATCCCAAGAATTTTCTCTCACCGGCCTCATGCTAGTCGATTGGAGATCTGTACTTTCTCTCGTATTGTGCCTAATACGGAGCCATGTTTATTGATTCATGGTAGCTATTGTGGTAGGCGATCTAAATTATTGGAAGTTTTACACTCCACAAATCTTGAAAATCTAGCAGGCAATCTCTAAGCATGTCTTCCAAGGTTTGGATTGTTCATTCTCTCGAGCCATCTATATTTGGATTGAAGGCAATACTAAACTTAAGTTTAGTTCCCAATCCCATTTGTATTCTCTTACAGAACACTGATGAATCGCCTATAACAATTGGACACTATAGAGATGGGAATTCCATGATGTCGCACTGTCTAAGGAATGTATAAGTCTGCCAACTTATCCACACTGTCCATTATCTTAATGGGTAAGAAATGAGCTTGTAACGACCCAAAATCACTAATATGGCTTAAGGGCCTTTATTAGTGTGCCGGGAGGGCATAATTGGTTTATGTGTGAATTTATTGAATTAATGCATGATTATATGATAAGCATGCTTGTATGATTATATGAATATAAATGTGATTAAATGTTATACTTGTGAGAACCACATTATTATGTGGGTAAATCTGCAGCAGGCGACTTGAGGCGATCCTAGGGAGCTAGATATCGGCAAAGTCACAACGGGGCTTAATATTTGACTTTGGACAAGTCAAGGGTTATTTCGGGTATCGGGTGGTTATTTAGATTACCGGGTTATGGAAATAAATAATTGGAGATATATTTGAGGTTAGGAAGTCTAGGTGGGAATATTGGGGAATTTTACTATTTTGCCCTCGGGGACGTTTCCAGTACCCCGAGCTTTGGGGTTAGCTTAATTGCCTAAGGATAGACTTAAGGAGCAGTAGAAAATAGTAGAACATAATAAACCGACTCTTTCGTCTTTCTCCCTTTCTCTCTCGAAGGAAACTCTTGGAATCTAAAGGAACTTAGCTGAAAGCTCTGTGATTTAGGCTTGGGTCTTGAGGGATTAGCTCAGTTTTAGCAAAGGAATTCAACCAGGACTAAGGTAAAGATTAATTCTCATTTTCTGTTGTTGAAATTCTGTGATTTTGGTTGTGTTCTAAGTGGTTTTTGGGTTTTGGATTTGAAGATTAAATTGAAGCTGGAACCTTGGAAGTTAGGCTAGAAAACTCTTGGAGGATTGGTTCTGCAGCTGAGGTAAGCTCTAATTTAAGGTTTAAAGGTTGAGTTCTAGTGTTTCCATGGCTGGGTTTTGAGTTCTTGAGTTAGAAAGTTTCAGTGATAGAAATAGGTTTTTAATGGGTTTCTAGTCTAGATTTCAGCTGGGTTGTGTTGTTGGAATCTTGTGGGAAGTTTTTGGATAATTGAGTTGTGGAATTAGGGTAGTTTTGAGAGAGTTTGCATGAGGTTTGAGAGTCAAAAATGGAGGTTTTTTCTGGGTTCGAAGGGGTCGGGCCACGGCATAGTTCTTGGTGAGTCACGGCCCTTCGAAGCTGATGGGTGCTGAGGAAGGAGGGCGGGTCGCGGCCTGGTCTGAGTAGGGCCACAGCCCTTAGCTGTTTTTGTGCATTGGGAGGCCTCTGGTTAGGGCCATGCTTCATTATGGGTGGCTAATGACGCGACCCTTAAGGGATTTTGGGATTTTGAGATTCTAGGCTTGGGAATTTAACCTAGGGTGCTCGGGATTGAATCTTTTATCATGTTTGGTGAAGTTCAATGTTCTGGGGACTAGAACTTTGTCTAGAAGCTCATTTAAGATTGTTGATGGTATCCTTTATCTTGATTGTGACTAGGTGCTAAGCTAGGGCTCGGGGATCAGATCGCGCTCAAGGAGCATCGCTCGTAACTAGTTCACTTGGAAACCAAAGGTAAGAAAACTACACCTGGTTGTGTATGTGTAATGGGACTAAGGGTTCCCTAATATGTATGCTTTGAAAAGGATGGTATTATGCCATGTAAATAGTAAACCAATGGCCTAAGAGTACCAAAGGTCATACTTGTGCACAGGGCATGGCTCGGCCACTGGTAGCCGAGGACAGCTTATTATGCACTGAGCTGGGTTTAAGCGGGTCGGAGTCAGTGGGGTAAACAGAGGGTGCGGTCTAAGTTGTCGGCCCTAGTTATTATGTGATTTGACTGTTATTAATGATTGGTTGCATCTTTGATTTTGATTACATGCTATGTGATTAATGTGGATTGTTAAGTGGTTGATCATGCTTGATGAATTATTCTCTTGATATGATTGTTGAGATGTGTAATATGTTTTCTTGCTGGGCCTTGGCTCACGGGTGCTACATGGTGCAGGTAAAGGCAAGGGCAAACTTGATCAGCCCTGATTTGGAGAGCTCTATGAGCGGAATGTACATGACCAGCTGCTCAGCCGCCACGGTTGAGAGGATAACAGGAGCAGAAAAGCTATAAATGTCTGTTTTGCCTTAGAGTGGCTGATGGTAGTCTGTATTTTGGAAATTTTGTAAACTAACCTTTAAACACTGTTTTTTTTTTTTGGGATCCCATATGTAAATTTGTTCAAGTATATGAAATGTATCTTTTGAGACCAAAACCATTTTATCCTTAGCACATTTATGATTTAGTGACACATTTTGACTAAATGACTTGATTAGCAAGTCCTGCACCTTTATAAGTACACAGTGTAGCGGTCCTGGCTATCCAGGGCGTTACAGAGCTAATTTTTGTCAATCTGTCCACAATAATCCAGTTCACACCATGCCCTTTTGGAGTGTGTGGTGACCCGGTGAAAAATTCCATAGTGACCATCTCCAATTTCCACTCAAGGATCTCTAGCAGCTGTAGTAACCTTGCTGATCGCTAATGCTCCGCCTTGGTTTGCTGACATGTCAAACAGTGTGCCATATATTCCACTACGTCTTTCTTTATGCCCATCAACCAAAAGTATCCTTTTAGATCCTGATACATCTTATTGGCTCTCGGATGCATCGCGTAAGGAGTATTATGAGCCTCATAAATGATTTGTCTCTTGATCTCGTTATCATCAGGCACGCATATTCTACCCTCGTAACCCAACACTCCATCTTCCGAGATGTGAAATGTTGGTCGCATGTCTTTCTTAGTCTCACGCACCAGCCATTGGATCCATGATCGTCGATTGCACAGAAAAAATTTCTAATCTACCCACTACTATTTTCAAATCCAATTTGGTGATATCAGTTTGTAGTTCTTGGGGTATTTGCTTCACTAGCATTACATACGCCATTGGCTGCCGACTCAACGTATCACCTCCTTTTTTAGCCTTGCCTGGGTGGTACAGTATATCACAACCGTAATTGTTAAACAATTCCAACTATCTATGTTGTCTCATATTTAACTCTTATGGGTAAAGAAATATTTCAAACTCTTGTGGTCTGTGTATATATTGTAGTGGATCCCATACAGATAGTGTCTCTAAATTTTTAATGCGAACACCATCGCTACTAACTTCAAGTCGTGTGTTGGATAGTTTTTCAGTAATTTTTCAATTCTCGGGAGACATATGCGATCACCTTCTAGTTTTGCACTAATATGCGACCGAGTCCCTGACCTGATGCATCATTGTAAATTGCATAACCCTCTGTGCCTTTTGGGATAGTGAGCACTGGAGCAGTCGTTAATCTGGCTTTTCACTCTTGGAAACTCTGTTCGCAGTTGTTTGTCCACTCAAACTTGATGTTCTTTTGGGTCAGTGCGGTCATAGGTGTCACTATTTTGGAAAAACCCTCCACAAAGCACCTATAATACCCCACCAATCGTATGAAACTACGAACTTTTTGTGCATTCCTTGGGGCCTTCCACTGTGTTACCGCTTCGATCTTGGCCGGGTCAACTACAATTCCATCTCCGGACACCACATGCCCAAGGAAACTTACTTGAGTTAGGCAAAATACGCACTTGGAAAATTTGGAGTAAGACTTCTTCTCACGTAATTGTTGGATGATCAGTTCCAGGTGCTTGGCGTGTTCTTCCATGTTTCGCGAGTTTGCGAGTATATCATCTATAATACGATCACCAATTTGTCCAGGCACTCACCCAATACCATGTGCATAAGTTTCATGAATGTCACGGGCATATTGGTGAGTCCAAAAGAAATTACCACGAACTCGTAGTGGCCATACCGAGTTCGGAATGCGGTCTTGGGAATATCCGATTCTTTTTCCTTCAATTGGTGGTAGTCGAATCTTAAATCGATCTTTGAGAATAGCAGTTCTCCCTACAGTTGGTCGAATAGATTATCGATTCTAGGTAATGGGTATCAGTTCTTGATTGTCACCTTGTTAAGTTCGCGGTAGTCTATACACATACTCATGGAGTCGTCTTTCTTTTTCACAAAGAATACCTAGGCTCCCCATGGAGAATGACTTGGTCGTATAAATCATTTATCCAAGTAGTCTTGTAATTTTGCCCTCAGTTCTTTGAGCTCCGCTGGTGCCATTTGGTATGGTGCCTTTGTAATAGGTGTTGTACGTGGAATCAAATCAGTCTCAAACTCGACTTCTCGGTCTGGGGGTATCCCTAGAAGATCCTTAGGAAACACTTCCATAAATTTGCACACCACTGCTACCTTGGTTGGCTATAGCTTAGTCTCTCTACCCTTGTTTATTATGTTCGACAAGGACTCAATACATCCATTGTCCAATAGTTTCCTCACCTTAGAAGTGGAGATTGTAGTGAAATTCTTCTCTCAAGTTGTGCCTTGAAACACAAATGGTTCTTCCCCAGGTAGATTAAAAGTCACCCTCCTTCGGTTGCAATTCACCAAAGCTCTATATGTGGTTAGCCTGTAACGACCCAAATTCACTAATAAGGCTTAAGGGCCTTGATTAGTGTGCCAGGAGGGCATGATGGGAATTATGTGTGATTATTATGACTTAAGCATGTTATATGATTACTTGAGTACTTGAGATGCATGACTATGTGTGTTAGTGTGCATATAGGCCCAGATTAGGTTAGAAGGGCATAATCGTAATTTTAGCCATTATGGGCATAACTGCTTTGATATATGTGATAAATGTTGAGACCACATTATTATGTGGATATATCTGTAATCTATGACTCGAGACGATCCTAGTGAGCAAAGTGGCGTGGAAGTCATAGCGGGGATTTATACCCGGCTCGGGGTAAGCTCAGGGGTGTAAATGGGAATTTAGTGGATGAGCTGGAGATTATTGTAACATTGAGGAAGGCTATTGGTGATTAGTAAGGTATTGGGAACTAAGCGGGAAATAATAGAGACATTCGAGGAAGTAGCGGAAATTAGGCAAATGACTAAAATACCCTTAAGAGGACTAAAGGATTAGAGTTAGCTGTGAGGGCATAAAGGTCATTTGACTTTTAAGGAAGGGTATTACTGAGGTTTTAAGATAGTGGGATTTATAGAATATCAAAAGGGTCTGAAAAAGAAGGGAAAAGAAGGAGGGAAAACAGAGAGAGTTTCTTGAGTCGGTTTACACTTTCCTTCACCTATTTCTGGAGAATTTCTGGAGTAAAGCCTAGAGGAGAGCTGGGATAACCAAACATCAAGAACCTTGATCTAAGACTAAGGAGTTGACAGAGGTTTAACAGGGTTTCACCAATACTTGAGGTAAGAATCTAGAGTTCATCCATTCTCTGTTTCTGGTTTGTTTAAAGCTGTGGTACTTGAGTTGAATTGAATGAAACTTTAGGGAATTCAAGCTTAGGGCTGAGGAGCAGCAAGCCAAGGGAGCCTAGGGTTAGCTTGTGGGCGAAATTCTATCAAAGGTATGAATTCTAAACTCTAGTTCTGATGTTCAGCTGGTTTATGTTAGGTTCTGAAGTTTGGAGGTGGCTATGGTGAATTTTGAGTTTGTGATTGCATGTGCTTGGAGTTTGGAGGTTTAGGGTGCTTGGGATGAGTGGAGTGTGGTCATGAGGTTGTTTTTAGGTTTGGGTAAGAGTTGGAAGAGGTTTGGTTGAGGTTGGCTCGAGAGAAATCGCACAAAGGAAATTCTGGTGTTGGGCTGCCTGTGACTAGCGCTACAGCGCTAGCCTTTGGGCGCTGTAGCGCTAGGCCCATATGCTGGAAGGGTTTTGGTTCTGTCTGTAGCGCTATAGCGCCCTTCCAAGAGCGCTGTAGCGCTACCCTGCCTTCTGAAGGGGATTTTGGGGTGTTTTTCAAGGGTTTTTGACCTAAGGTTTGGGGTTTGGTTCCACCACCTTGTTTGGTGGAACTAGGACATCCCGGGGGCTCGGGATTAGCCCCGGGGCTAGGTTTTGAACTTGAGGATTGATGTTGACTTTGACCATGATTGTGTTTAGGTAAGCGCTAGGGCTCGAGTGGGATCGTGCTCAAGGTGTCGTGACATCGAAAACTAGTGAATTGAAAGGTAAGAACACTGCACCCGAATGTATGATTGTGATGGGACTAAGTGCTCCCGAGAATTGTTTTGTGTCATCGTTGGTATTATGCCAAGGGACACGTATAAGCGGTCTAAGGGTACCGTTCATGAATTTAGCGCATGGGACGCGAATTGGCCACTGGGAGCCAGAAATGAAAGGATAACAAAGGGAGCAGCTTGTGAGCGCTAGCTCTGGTTATCATCTTTGCATTGTGTTATATGAGCTGATATGCTTTGTAAATGAAATACTTGATTACTGATATGCTTTGTATATGAAATACTTGATTGTTGCTATGCTTGAAGTTTATGAGATGACATATGTGAGATTGACCTGACAGCTAAATGTGCATGCTCTATTATTGATGTATGTTCTTGCTGGGCCTTGCCTCACGGGTGCTACGTGGTGCAGGTAAAGGCAAGGGCAAGTTGGACCAAGCCTGAGGTGGAGAGCTCCGAGGTGAAATGTACATAACCAGCCGTTCGATCACCATGATCGAGGAGTGTGTCAGGACAGAGATCACCTAACCGCTCATTTTGCCTTAGCATGGCTGTTAATGTATTTAAACTTTGTAACTTTTGTAAAAGGCTTCTAAACCGTCATTTTTGGGATCCCATGTACATAAACAATGTTTAATATTGAAAATGTATCTTTTGAGACAAAAATGCTTTTAACCCTAGTACCTCTACTATCTGAGTAACACGTTTTTACTTAAATGACTTGATTAGCGAGTCTGGCACTTTATAAACACACAGTGTAGCGGTCTTGGCTATCCAGGACGTTACATAGCCAATCAATACCAAATGTGATATTGTATTCATGTAAATCTAATACTAACAAGTCCACCTTCAACTCTAGGCCTTCTACCCAGATTGGTACGACTCTAACCCAAGACCGTACCGACATGTCCTCTACCGAAGGTAAGGATACACCATATACAATTATCATAGGCTTAGGTTTTCTATCTATTTTTTCAACAAAGGATGCAACAATAAAAGAATGACACACACAAGTGTAAATCAATGCATATGCTTAGTTATTTGCCACAGGAAGCTAACCTGACACCATGTTGGAAGTCCCAGCTCCTTTATCACCCTGGGTGAGCGAGAAAACTCGTGGTGCAACTCGAATTGGCTTTGGTTTGTCGTTCCCTTCCTTCTGACCAAGATTTGGTTAACGCTTGGAGAAATGTCCAGGTTTTTCCACAGGTGAAGAAATTACTATTGTTACACTCACATGGGTGGCGTCGGTTGCATTTGTTACATTGTGGCCAATAATTATTCTTTTGCCTTGGTTGTTTTTTAAATTTTGAACTTCGGTTTTGCAGATCCATTCTTCATTTGTTATTCCCACCATTGGATAACCTAGGGCTCTTTTGACTATTGGTCTTCCCCATATTTTGATTGCCTCTGTATGGAAACCTCCCAGAAGGTCCGCTCTGGTTATTAGAGTATCTTCCTCAGTCACTTGAAACATATTCTCGATCTTCAGCTCTGTAGGGATCCTTCTTCTCTTGTACTAACCGTAATCCTTGGCAGATTGCTCACTCTACGACCTCATCATAAGTATCCATACTGGTCTTCCCAGTATCCACGAACTGATCTATCTCTCTTTTAACCCCTTCATGAATTTGCGTACCTGGATGGCTTCAGTGTTTACCACATTCAGAGCAAATCTTGGAAGTTGGTCAAACTTGCACACATTCTCCTGTACGCTAGATGACAAATGTACCAAGTTGGACAACTCAACCACTTTTTAATCTATCACTATCTGGTTATAGTATTTAGCATTGAACACGTTTAAAAATTATGTCCATTCCATCTGTGCAGCATTACACCCCTTCTTAGTGATGTACCACCAGATGCGGCCATCCTTTCTCACCATGTACACCGCATAGATCAGCTTCTCTCTTTAAAGATCCTTTCTAGCACACTGACTCATTCTTCTGCCATTAGAGGGTCCAAGGTCCATTCGAAAACGTGTGCGTCTACCAAATCTTTCAGAGATCGATTTTGGCAGTTCTACTCTTGGTGCATCCGCTGACAGATTTTGTTCCTGGGGTGTTAGGGGTGCGGATTTGCTTCCTGCGGTGTTGGGGGTTCTAGAATGTCTTCCTGGGATGTTGGGGGTGTGGTTTTGTTTTGCACCTCCGGAAGCCTTTTCAATAATGTATCAAACATTTGAGCATTCACCACATTCTGCTCACATACAATCCTTCTCAGGTCTCCTTGTCCTCGACCTCTTCCTCGACCTCAACCCCTTCCCCTGCCTCTGCCGTGACCTATATCTTGGTTAGCTGCCGCTTTCTCGGTTGGGTCTTGTGGGTTGTGTGTGAAAATCCATCTTAAGCCCTATAAAACATGTATAGTAGGGAAGATTATTAACATAACAATAATTGAGCATACATGTTTTTCTCACACACGAAAAAACAACAAAAGATGTACAAGTCAAAACAGTTAGTCATAACATTCAAGGGTACAACTTAGAAATACAAAATGATCATGGCAGATCATGCCACGAAGTTTTAGTTAGCAGAACCATAAATACAAAAGACAACCCTAACTACACGTTGGTTTCTACGTACGCATGCTACAACTATACAAAAGTTCTACAACTTAGTAGGTTGGCAAAGCCTTTACAAAAGTATCAACAAGACTTTCATAGAAAAAACCGAATCTATCTTATATCCATTTGCACATCGAGCTCTATATCTCTATCCTCATCGGTCTACCCTGGATCTACTCCCTCGCCTCAAGATATGCCCTTAACCAAGGAGATAGACCAATCTATGGTCCAAACTCTATCTCAATGTACATACGAAATTCATCCCACATGTCGTGAACTAGCCTCCAACGTCTGTGCCGAAACCATATCTGTATTGAGCCTCTCAAGCATGTGCTGACATATCTCACCCTCAATCGTGCAGGTTTGTTAGCCCTACCAAACACCAATGTCATGTGATGCGTCCATCGCTAAATGGCACGTTGATGCTCCCTATCATGCTCAAAGTATCAAGAATTCTCATCGTTAAAGAGTCTATAGTAATCGATCCTGGGCATAGGTATCTTGGGTAGGTCCTCTATCATAGGGTCACCTCTCTTAGGCATCTTAGCTATAACGTATAATTTATAGAATCTTTGTTAGGTAAAACAAGTAAAGTCAAAGATTCTAAAAGACAATACTTACAGTGAATGCTGGTCAATCTTATAGAATGTACATGTGGATTTGTCTAAAGAATCAGCTGAACTCAAGCTCTGATACCACTTGTGACAACCCGAAAAATACAAGACCAAAATTATGTAGAAAATAATAAAAACTTTTACTTTAGTTCATCTTATAAAAAATCCATAAAAGAATTTTTTTTTAAAAGATTGGGTGTGCACACTTTTAGTATAGCAAACTCAAATGAAACTGTTTATCAAAAATAGTTATAATATAGTAGTTATCCCAAAAGTCATATAATGTTTTCAACTTTATCTTTTCAAAATGGTGATCCATCAAAACTATCCTTATGTCTGGTCATATGTACATATCTGCAAGCAGACTCCAACGCTCGTCGTTCCATCTTGCTCTTACCTACAACATGAAACTAGGTAAGCAAAAAATCTTAGAAAGAATAGGCTTAAAACACAATTATACTACAACCCGATAACGCAATGACCTAAGTAAGTTACCACTACCTGTCACTAGTGTATTCGATAAGTTCCAACCCTATCACACAATTTTCTCAAATAATAGCCATATCAGAAACTAACACTTTGGTTGTATCTACAACCAATTTCACACATATTCAGAACATTCAAGATATATATAATTACAAAATTTAATCAATTCAAACAAACACAAAGGATGCTAGCTCAAACACGGATTCACTCTTATTGTCTTGGCTCCAACCCGGACTATATTACCACTGCCCAGGCTCCAACCTAGACCATTTCGTTTTTGTCCTGGCTCCAACCCAGACTATGTCTTACCCTCGTCCTGGCTCTAACCCAGACTTTTCTTACAATGTCTTGGCTCCAGCTCGGACTATATTTTACCATGTCCTAGCTCCAACCCGACTATATTTTACCATGTCCTAGCTCCAACCCGGATTATATTTTACCATGTCCTGGCTCCAACCCAGACGATATTACACTAAGGTTATGGCTCCAACCCGAACCCACTTACCTTAAAGAAACTATTTTATTTGAGACTTATGTATGCTTGTTTAGAATCAAAAGAGTTAACAAAATCTCTTTTTAGAAAAATGCCATAATTTGTCCTCTTTTATGGTCTTTTGAAAAGAAGGGTAATTGGACCCTTAATTTATTAAAATCGTAAAAATCATATTTTATTTATCTCAAACTGATTTAGATTGGTTTAATATCCTATGTCCTTAATTAATTTCATAAAAATAATAAATTTCCATTTTCCCATTTTTACTCCTTGAACTTTTAATTAAGTGCTAAAAGTCTATTTTCAAACATTTTCCATATCTCGAGTTTTTGGCCAAAACCCATAAAATGTTGTCCCCTTAGTCCTTGCCATAAGGACAGGAGCTAAAAAAAAACCTCGTGTCAAAACTCGTTTTGGTCTGGGAGAACCAACCTCCCAAAAACATCATTTCGTTATGTTAAGTATCTTACATTTTCAATATTTTAAGTCAAACTTTAAAAATTTATTTCTCTTAAACTACAACCTATTTTTCCCTAATCTTTTACAAGAACCTTTATACATATATAAACTATCATTCTATAAAATTTTATAAATTTTAGGATAGTATAACTCACTCAAATAATTAATGAAATCTGGGCAGTGCATGCTGCCCAGTATTTTTTCCAGAGTTGCATCATAATGTCAAAAGGTGCATAACTTGAGCTTAAAAATACCTTATTATGCTTTTCCAAATATATCTCCTCATTCTTTTTGAGAATCTTCTTCCTACAACCCCTTCAAGATGGAATCAACCTGACTATTATAGCACCCACAATAAAGGACTCTGATAATATTATCTTCAAAGTAGATAACTATTCACAATAACTTGTAATTCATGCGCACTTGGAAGTAGGGGTTTTTCATAAAAAAATTAAATTTCATGTATTGAGTTATGAGTAATTTTTGGGTACCTTCTTCTTTGGCTTTTTTCTCAAGTGCTTCTAAAATTTCTTTGTCGACGTTGTGTTGGTGTAGAAATCATATATATAACTTTGTGGTATAATTATAAACTACATAAAATAATATGATAAAGGTCCAATAAATAGAATTTTATAGAGATAAAATACCACAAGGCCAAAAGCCCTACAGTTGGCGCCAAACATAGTCCAAATGAATTGTGGACCATGCATAGCCTGATGAGATTAGGGCTAGGTCTTCTTTTGATTGTTCTATAATTAGAACTTGAACATGAGATCAAGAGAGAAGACAACAGATGCAATTTCATGTTATTTTCCAAAAGAAGAAAATAGAGAACTTTGTTCTCTATGAATAGTGAGAAGAACACTCTCTCATGTGTTAAGATTCAAAGTTATTTCTTGTGTATCGTACAAAATAGCATAAACATCCACCTATCTCCTTATCCTTGGAATATGATCTGACCTGGTGATGTTCTGGGAGAGTTTTGAAGCTATTAAAGGATAGTGCTGAGGCTCAAAACCTAGGAGGAACACACACAACCAAAACCTAGAGCAACTAAGGTAAAACTTTAGTGAACTTTTATTTCTGTTTTGTACAGTCTTAGGAGATCTATTTTGTATGAGTGTTATGTCTTATGTTCTTATTTTGGCTTGTAGTATTGTGTTTATGATGTATGGTATATGCATGTGTGGTGGTAGGGTTTGTTGTTAGCTTGGAATCCAAAGTTTCACTAATTTGTATGATCTTATGCTTGCTGCCAAAGTTTCCGACTTGACTTCCAATGGGTCAACCACTTCCATGATGAGTTATTTCATAAAAAAAAACTCCATAAATAAATTTTATAGAAAGCATGCATGCTTTTAGGCTTTCAAGATGCTCAAAAATATTTTGTATGCTAGGAGTTATGCATGTTTTGTGAAATTTTACAAATCTAGAAAAATGTTGCAGACGGGATTCAGGAATTTCAGACATTGTTTATAGTGGGTAAATAAAATTATTTTCGATTGAAATTTTGTAAAATTTTCTAATATATGTCAAAGTTTAAATTTGGAAAGTTTCATGGAATTGTGATTATTATATTGGCATTTATCTAATGTTAAACTTTACAAGAAATCTAGAAAAATGTTTTTGGTTAGTTTGGCCTGTGCAATTTGGAAAAATGTTTGAGTTGGCAAAATTAAGTATTTTGGTCTAATTTTCAAAGAACACTCTCTCTATTGATAATCAAACTTGCAAGGTTTCATAAAAAGATAATAAAATGTCTAGGAATTATATCCTTATAAAGTTAGATGAAAGTATAAGATTTTCAAATAAAACCTTCTAGGCAGCAACCTTGGTGAACGTTTCTCACCAAGACAAAATTATATTTTGGCCTAATTTTTCTGAAAGATATTTTTAGCATAACCTAATATAGACCTAAAAAATCAGATTAAAATACCAAGCCGAATGGATTTCGTATGTCTCTTAATTTTGGGAAAAATATGAATTTCAAAATAAAATAGTTCCACACTATACCTTTTGGCGACTACTTTCACCTAGTTAAAATGCGTATTTTTGTCTGAAAATTTGTATGTAACTTCTTGGGATATCAATGAAAGGCTATGCAAAGGAGTAGACATTTTAGTCACTTATATTTCAAGTTATAGCCTCCAAAAGTTGAGATTTGTAAGAAGGTAAAAATATTTTCTACACTTAGCAAAATTTGGAGTTTTTGTAAAATACTAAGTTTTTACATTATTTTCTCAAGATTAATGAAGATGGACTAGGTTAAATTTATTATTCTATTAATAAGATGTTTTTCATGTACTCTATGACCTATATTAGGATGTGATTATCTAAATTGCATATGAATATAAGTTGAAGAAAACTTATTTGGGGTCGAAAAATTAAGTTTCTTCTGAAATAGTATTGGTTGGTGTTGTTGTTGTTGTTGATATGATTGCTCAGTCATTGTCTGACTACTCTATGGTTACATAGATTGTTTTAAATATTTTTTTTCCTATAGGATTTTTTGCGTGCATATTCGATTTTGAATGTTGATTATTGGGCATGACCATAAGTTTTCCAAGATGCTTACAAATTCTTAAATTTAATGGTTAGGGCACGGTAATACCTGAACTCTAATTCTGGTTAGATTTCGTAATGTGGTTATTATGGCTAGGTCTTGGTTGTCTTTATTGATGTTATTTGTGTTGGGATTATCTTACTAGGCGTTTTTGCTTACCTAGTTACTTCGTGTTGTAGGCAAGCAGAAATACAAGGCAGAGCAGTGAGTGCTGGAGTCTGCATTGTGGAAATGCCCGACCGTGGGAAATCTACACTTTTGAAAAATATGTTTTACTTTTATAAGAACACATATTGTGCAATGTATTTTGAATGTTTAGAACTTTATAATGTTGTAATCACTATATAAGTAAGCAAATACTTCCATACTAAAGCATTATTGTTTTTAAAAGTTTTTTTTATACGGATTTTTCAGTCTTTTTAAGATTAAAATGATTATTATTCTTCATTATTAGTCTTATAAATTATTTGGGTCATTAGATGTCATTCCACCATTTTGATAGGGGAAACATCTTTTACATTGTCAAGGTGGTTGTTTCATGTTTCCCCATGTCAGGCGAAATAGTGGGACATCCATTTTGTCGTTTATACGAAGTCGACACCATGATCCATGACACAATAGGTTTACAAAAGTTATTTGTTGTACAGGATCATTGTGTTCGACACCTGGGTCCCATTCCCCTGGGACAGAGGAAGGTCCTCCCAGACTCAGAGGAGGTGATAAGGGAGGAGATGGTCTTCTAACTAGACTTGGAGTATGATCCTGTGACATGGTCCTTGCACCTTTTCGAGTACAATCGTCAACTTGGTTCGCATGACCGTTTGACCATGCTCAAGTACCTAACCCCTAAGTAATCAAAGGTTGAGATCAAATTTCTTTTTGCTCTATTCTATGGTTATAAATGCAAAATTTTGCCTCATACACTTTTCAATTTTTGTATTCGATATTTTCCAATTCCACAGTTAAGAACTTCCATTCACATAGAACTCATTCTGCTCAATCTCAAAATTTTTCATTGCAAATTCTGTAGGGTTGGAGCAGACACTATTATTTCTGGGTGAATCAAACATGTTACCTCCACGGTCGAACTCGACTCAGCACTTACATTCACTACATATTGATTATGAATTGTCCATTGATTCTCTGTTTTTTTTTTTTTTTTGTTCTTTGAATTTCTGTATGTCTGATTTCTTGTTTAGGCTACTAGGTTCTTTAGGGTTACAGGTTGTTTTACCTTGTTTTGGGCCCTTGTTGGTGTCAAAACTGAATGTAAGTTGTTGTTTTGCCTTTTTGTTGCCAAATCGGATTCTGGGAAATTCCCAGATTTCGGTCATATGACGGTCGTAATCTGGCCATGTTCTTGAGCATCTCGTGATGTCTCCAAGGGCTATTTTAGGGCTCTGGGGCACTCTCTTTTTTTTTTAATAAAATTCTCCTTTTTCTTTTCCTCGAGCAGTTGTCTTAAGGTACTCTTGTGTTTTGGCCATTTTTCTATGTGTCAAAATGCTTTTTGCTAGGTTTTGTTTCAGATATCTGAAGAGCTTCGGGAACTTCATAAACACGACTTCCACCCATTCAACAACAAAATATAAGAGATGGCCCGAGAAGGTGGATGAAACTCAGAGGAGGCTAGGGCCTTGGAACAGCTGACAGTGAGGGAGATCACTTCAGTGGCAGAGAGGCCGGTGGCGGCAGACCACCATTTGACGGAGGCAGAGGTGAACATTGCTCCAATCTCTTGCCCATCGGCACGACACCAGGACTCAGGATTTGTGGCAGAGTAGATCTTGATTAAATTGAAGCATCTGGATGGTTTGACCGACATCATGTCCCACTACAGGGTAGGGGCCGAAGACTATTGCATCTGGCTTTGTCGAGAGACGAAGAGATCACATCGAAATGTCTACGGACTTTGGGGGCAGAGCCAGTCTCACGTCTAGGCAGGAGAAATTTTGGCTCTCCCCCAGTACTTTGTCAACTTCTTAAAGTGCATGGGGATTGATCCTTTCTAGCTGACCCCAAATGGCTACAGATTCCTCTCGGACCTATATGTCTTGTACAGACGGAAAAGGTGGCTCGAGTCTTCTCCAATGGAGATTCTCTATCTCTATAGCTTATGGGAATGCGTGAAGAATAAAGGGAGCGATCTGGACAGGTACAATACCTTCATGAAGTACTTCTAGATCACGTATAAGGCTTATCACCTCAACGAGAGCCATGCTTCTAATTACAAATATCATTTGTTCTTCACCAGCGACTTCGCACTCTGGACCGACCCTACTTTAATCCTAGACTTCTCCATGGTTGGTAAGATTCTTCTACCTTCCAGTTTCCAATCTTCAGCATTCATGTCTTCTTTTATAATTAGTTGCCTTCCTTTGTCTATGTCCTTTCTGTCGCAGACCTTTTCTCCATGCTATCCAAGAACGTCTGGAGGAGATGAAGAAGCCCCCGCATGAGAACCTAGTTGATGTAGGGCTTCTCTGGATGGCGTCGCGCATGTGGAACCTGTACCTGACCCGCTTCAGGAATTCCATTAACAGACTGGCCCACGACTAGTATAATAAGCAGCTGGTGGAGGAGAGCCTCGACAATCCTGAGATTTTCCGAATAGCCAATAAAGCTCGACT
This sequence comes from Humulus lupulus, assembly GCF_963169125.1. NCBI lineage: Eukaryota > Viridiplantae > Streptophyta > Magnoliopsida > Rosales > Cannabaceae > Humulus > Humulus lupulus. Next base: position 158,669,466 of record NC_084802.1, on the reverse strand, counting down.
TAACCAGAAGCTTGAGGAGGAGCTTCAAGCAGACATTGAGTCATCCTCTCTAGAAGAAGGTAAATCCCCCATTATTGTCTATAATGCTAAGCCTGTGGGAGATGGTGTAAGTCCTTTGCACATTTGGGCTTTTCAATGGACTCGAGAGGAGAACGAGGAATACCAGGACTTGATTGATTGCCATCATTCTCCACGATCTAAAGAGACAACTACCTAATCGGGATTTTTTACCCTTGGATGACATGACACCCTTCCACGCTGATGAGGATCTTTGTTCATTCAATGCTTCACCCGGAGGAGTTTTCGAGTGGTGGGGCTTCATGAGAAGCCTACGTGTTCTCGACTTATTTCAAGCATTACTTTGTTTTTTTACAAGTACTATTGTAGATTTTTTCTCCTTGCATATCAAATGAGGTTGGGTGACTTAGCCCATGCTGCCCACTAGGTGGTTGTGGGCGTAAGTGGATCCATAGCTAGAAGAGACCAAAGGCCTCACGAGGGGGTGGAACCTCCTCAACCCCCTAAAAGGCTACAAGTGTAACGACCCAAATTTACTAATAAGGCTTAAGGGCCTTGATTAGTGTGTCAGGAGGGCATAACTGGATTATATGTGATTTAAATGATTAAATGCATGATGATGTTGTAAGCATGCTTATATGATTATTTGGATAAATGTGATGCACGACTATGTGTACTAGTATGCATGTAGGCCCTGATAAGGTTATAAGGGCATATTCGTAATTTTGGCCCATTGAGGGCATAAATGTAAATATCTGTGATAAATTGTTGAGACCACATTATTATGTGGATATATATTTGCAGCTTGTGACTCAAGGTGATCCTAGTGAGCGGTTTAGTAGAAAAGTCACAGTGGGGGGTATTTCAGTGAATTTGGGAAGTATATTGGAGATTATTTGATATTGAGGAATATAATTGGTGATTAGTTAGGTGTCGAGATGTAAGCAGTAAATATTAGAGACACTCGAGGAATTAGCGGGAATTAGGAACAAATGACCAAAATTCCCTTGGATGGATTAAGGGCTTAGATTTAATGGGTGGGTAATATGGTCATTTGGTTTATAAGGGATAAGAGTTATTTCTGCCTTTATGACTTAGTGGAATATTTAGAGTATAGTAGAATCTGAAAGAAAGGAAGGAAAGAGACAAAAGGAAAAGAAGGAGGAAAGAAAGAAAAATAGAACACCTAAAAGCTTACCATTTCCTCTCTCTAGATTTACCATTTTCTCACCCTTTCTTGTGGAATTTGAGGCTGAAAATTCAGAGGAACTTTAGGCTAAGGCTTCACACTTGGGACCTTGGTCAAGTTTGAGGATTTAGTAGGAATTAGTCACCCAATTGAGGTAAGTTTCAAGGTTTTCTTTAGTTTCTGGTTTTGATGTTGAAATGGTTTTCGAAGTTGAGTTTTGATGGGAATTCTAGGGAGTTAAGCCTGAGGATTTGAGGAGTTGAAAGTTGAGGAGGTGTGGAAGATAACCTAGGTCAAAATTCTCCTTTGAAGGTATGAAATTCTAGCTTTAAAGTTCTGAAGTTTCTGTTGTTTTCTGTTGAGTTTTTGAGCTTCAATCTCAATCATGGTGGTTTCTTTATTTTGGGGTGCATGTGCTTATGTTTCATATGGTTGGGTCATATGGGGTGAGTTATTGATGATGGTAGGCTTGTTTTGGTATTTGGTTGAGATTTGGAAGGATTTTAGAGGGTTTTGGCTCGAGGAAGTTCGAAGGGGAAAATCAGGGTGTTGTTTGGCTGTGACTAGCGTTGTAGTGCTAGCCTTAGGGCTACAGCGCTAGGCTTGGGTGATTGGGTGCCCATTGGCTCTGTTTGTAGCACTATAGAGCCCTCTTTATGGCGCGGTAGTGCTACCCTACTTCCAGAAGGGGGTTTTTGAGTTATTTCGTAGGGTTTTTGCCCGGGGCCTCGGGGTTTGATTCCACCACCCCGTTTGGTGGAATTAGGGCTTCCTGAGGGCTCAGGATTGGTCCTGAGGCTAGGTTTTGGAATTGAAGTTTGGTGACAATTCTGATCCATGGCTGTGACTAGGTGTACGCTAGGGCTCGGAAGGGATCGTGCTTGAGGGTCGGTTTCATTGATTAATGCTATCAGAATCTAAAGGTAAGAAAACTGCACCCGGTTATGTGATTGTATTGGGACTAAGAGCTCCCTATATCTATATGATGTCATAGATGGTATTATGCCATATGCCATGTGATAAACGGCCTAAGAGTGTCAGAATTAATATTTGTACACAGGGCACAGCTTGGCCACTGGTAGCTGAGGACAGCTTGATATTCACTGAGCTCGGTTTAAGCGGGTTGAAGTCAGTGGGATAAATAGGGCGTGCGACCTAAGGGCATCGACTCTGGTTATTATATGTGAATTGGTTATTAATGTGAATTGACGAACTTGGTATGTTGAATACCTAACTATGTGAATGTTTTGGATTGTTGAGTATTTGATTATACTGTATGAGTTATCTAATTGTTTGATTGATGATTATGCTCTGTTATTGCATTTTCTTGCTGGGCCTTGGGTCACGGGTACTACATGGTGCAAGCAAAGGCAAGGAAAAAGTGGAACAGTCCTGAGTTGGAGAGCTTTGGGGCTGAATGTACATAGTCAGCTGATCGGCCACCACTACCGAGGATTGGTAAAGGATGAGAAGAGCCTCCTTGTCTGTTTTTCCCTTAGAGTGACTAGTAGCTATACTTTTATCCTGAAATTTTGTAAATTGTCTTTTAACGTTATTACTTTTGGGATCCCATGGAAAAATGTTTGATTATAAGAAGTGAAACTTTTCTGACCGAAATATTTTATCCCTAGATCAACTATAGTCTCAGTAACATGTTTCTAAATAAATGACTTGATTACTAAGTCTTGCACCTTTATAAACACACAGTGTAACGGTCTTGGCTATCCAGGGCGTTACAACTTGGTATCAGAGCCAGGTAGAGCAGATCCGCATTCTGCGACAGCAGGCTCCATCAGGGAGTTCTGCCTCTATTGTACCACCTGTAGAGGTACCAGTTGTACAACCAGTGGAGGTTGGGAACACGTGGGAGCCGTTGTATGTGCGAGTTAGGAAGCAGTAGCCCCCAATCTTTGAGGGAGGACCTGATCCACTGAAGGCCAAGCAATGGATGACTATGATTACTACTATCATGGATTTCATGAGGGTAGAAGGACATGACAGAGTGGCTTGTGCCACATATATGTTGAGAGAGGATGACTGTATCTGGTGGGAAGTGGCATCACATACTAGGGATGTTACCACTCTGACTTGGGAAGGATTCAAGGATCTATTCATTCAGAGATGCTATAACGTTGCCATCAGGGCAGCGAAGGTAAATGAGTTTGTTGAGATGGTTCATGGCAGCATGGCAGTTATAGAATATGCCCTGAAGTTCGACAAACTTGCGAGGTTCGCACCAGATCTTGTGTCTACTGATGCAGCTAGGCAAAACAAATTTATTAGAGGGCTTAATGCTATGATAGCCGGAGATGTGAGGATTACAACAATTCTTGGGGGGACAACTTATGCCCAGGCTGTTGAGAAGGCTGTTACTGCTGAGGAAGCAGAGAATAAGATTTGGAGGGAGAGTGCAGTAAGGCGGGAGGGTCATAGGGTGGTGCCTCCATACTCTGGGTCTGGTAGGGGCAGAGGCCCCAGTGAACTGAAGAGGAAGACCCCTGATGCTTCGACCAGTCCTGGTCTTGATAGGAGAGGTCGAGGTACTCAGGGTGGCCATCAAGGAGGCAGTGATTCATGGAGAAGCTATCCTGAGTGCATGAGGTGCAGAAGACGGAGTCGACACCATGATCCATGTGACAATAGATATCATAAAGTAATATGTGGTCCAGGATCACTGTGCTTGACACTTGGGTACCATTCTCTTGGCTCGAAGGAAGATCCTCGCGGACTTGGAGGAGGTGATAAGGGAGGAGATGGTCTTGTAACTAGACTTGGAGCACCATCCTCTGACATGTTCCTTGGGAAGTGATGCTTCTAGGAGGATGTACTCCTCCAGTGGTCGTGAACAAAGGTGAAGGATGGACTTACGCTTGTGGACCTCAGAATATGCTCCGACAAACTTTATCATCTTAAAATGTACCACCTGTTACTCAGTGAAAATACGGACAACACAGATAGTTAGAATTCAAATTCAAAAGAAAATTGAGCCCCATGTTTTGGAAGTTTTGCAAGTTTTTGTTGTTTGAATTTGAAGGTAAATTAAATCTATTGGTAATGAAAATTGATTCAATTTGTGGATGAATTTTGCAGATACAAAAAGCAATTTTGATCTTTAATTCATCAACCAAAGAAAATGGTGCCCTCTATTGGATATGTTTATTGAATGAGAGATGATGGATTAATCCGACGTAGTTGAACAAGATCGAGTGTAACGACCCAAAATTGCTAATAATCAACATATGCATATCTATCAGTCAGCATATAATAAAGCAGCCAACAGGCTAAACACTTAGCGGCCATGTCGTCCCAGGCACTTTACCAGGTGCTGGGTTCGTAGTCTACACCGTGACGATGACTCAAGCATCCAAGAAGGGTCTCACCCTAGCGACTTGCACTCCATGTGCTCAACGCTGCTCCCGACCCTTTGTCGTACTCGGCCTTGCACTCCATGTGCTTAACGTCGCTCCCGGCCCCTTGCCATCCTTGGCTTCCTGCCGTTCTCGACCTTCGCCGTCCATTCACAAATATGTAAGAAATAACATATATTAAACAAATACATAATACAAACAATTGGGCTACACCCTGCAATTCAATCACATAGGGTTGTGCCCTGCAATACAAACTATAAGGCCACACCCTACTCTACGGGTACAATTGTTTTCTTACCTATGTCCCAAGCTTCCTGAGCTCCGATATCTCGAGCACAGTCCTTTAGTCCGAGCCTTGCTGAAAACCTAGTCACAACGCATTGACAAAAGCTATCCATAAGGCCCTAATCCATTAAATTACTTAGGAATGTAATTCTAGTCTTTGGGACCTTGAATACTATCCACCTAGGTGATAAAATCCATCCCAAGCCTTAACAATTGGGTTCCCAAGCCAAAAACCTACAAAACAACCAATGCATTGAATTAGGGTCACGGTCCAGCCCTTTAAGGGCCACGGCGCGCCCCAAAACAGAGGCACAATGCCTCCCTGCTGGGAGACGCGAGTCGCAGCGCGCCTTAGAAATAGAGGCCTCCCCAAGCCTTCACGCACACATGGGCCACAACTCAACCCCAAAACCCAAAAAACCTCCATGCATTCCACGAGCTAACCTCCCTGAATTTCACCATTTCTGAGCCTTGATCCTAGAATTCTGCCTAGGACTCAATTCCAAACCACATAACCAATTTATTCACCAAGAAACTTCAGCAACAAATCTCCAAAAACACTTCAATTCCATTACATAAGTTCTAACTCCAAAACTCTAAAAGCATAATGGAAGTTAAGCTTAAATCTTTACCTCTAAATTAGTTTTGGCATGAGCTTGACTCTAGTTGTCCCAACTTCACTTCTCCCCAAGCTCAGCAAACATGAAGCTTGAATTCCTATGCATGATTCCCCTCTAAAATCTTCAACCACCAAAGAGAGAGATGGAGAGAGAGAACCAGTTTTGTAAGAGAAAACAGCTAAGAAACTTCTATCTTTTTTTTTTTTACTTTTTTTCCAGGGGTCTCACAAGGTTCTAAGTATATATCCATTAGCCAAAAAGACTAAATTGCCCCTAAGCCTATCCTCAACCCTTTAATGTCATCTAGGGCATTTCAGTCATCTACCAAATACCGCTATGTCCTTGAGTATTCCTATAAATTGCCTTTTAATTCTGACATACTAAATCATTGATAAGTTACTATCCATTACTCAATAATTCACGAACACATATTATATACCCAAAATTCCCTCAGGCTGCTCCCAAGCCGGGCATTTGACCTTGTTGTGACTTTCTAGCTAAACCGCTCCCTAGGACTGTCTCGGGTCGTGCATCACCAATATATCACCACTCACACGTGGTGCCAATCACAATATACATAAATATTTCATTTATGGCCCTCAGCGGGCTAAAATTACAAACATTCCCCTAATAAGCAAATGGGACCCACATGCATATTTAATTCACGTAAACATGCATTTCTAATCATATACTCATCAAATTCACATATTAACATACTAAATCACTTATTGCCCTCTAGGCACTCTAATCAAGGCTCTAAGCCTTATTAGCGAATTTGGGACGCTACAGGACGTACCACAAGTACGTGACTAATGTCCTTTCAACCACACCTGAAACAGAAGTTTTCACATAAGTTTTTTTATTCTTATTTTGTGGACTATTTCCCTTATGTTCATAGTTTGTGGTTTTCAACAAAGTATATGAGTTTTTATTATAACCACCATGTTGCAAAATATTACTTTAACGCCTACTATGTCTGTACCCATGTCCACGAGTATGACTTTTATTATGGTCACGACCATGACTATGATTGTCGAATCTTGTAGCATTCAAATCAGGGATTGGGGCAAACACAATTGGGTGAGATACTTGAAATTTTTCATCAAGAGCTCATTATTTTGTTTTGGTACTAGAAGATATGAAATCAATTCTGAGTACTTTTTAAAACCTCGTTGTCTGTATTTCTGTTGTTGAAGCACATTCGGGACATCAAAAGTATAATCTGTTTTTTTTTTCTAACATATCATGGTTAGTAATCTTTTCTCCACACAATTTTAATTTATAAGTAATATTAAACTTTGCAGAGTTACACTAATTTACTAATTTAAAATCTTGCAACCTCAAGTGCAAATATTCATATTGGTCATTTGGAAATATGACAGTTTTTTGGTGGTCATATCATTCTTTCTAACTCTGCCAAAGAGTAAGAGGATCTCTTATCGTTATATATTCATATTCAAACCCCTATTGGAGATGATGGTGAAGAAACATCATAGCCTTGGTCTTATTTTGACTTGATTCTTCATTCTTATCTTTGATGGTGTCTCCAAGACCCTTAGCATCCAAGTGGATTTCAGCATCAAGAATCCTTGAGTTTCTTCCATATATATCAAGTGCCACAAAGTCAAGTTTGGAAAAATTTACCATGAAGAAAAATGTATTGATTATTTATCAATACATGAAATATTAGAGAATATATAACATAATCAAAATAAATAAATGAATAGATAAAAATAATTAATAAACCACATATATTAAACGGAGTCTTTATACTGAGAACATTAGAAAAAAATTAAGAATAATCACGTAACGTAATGATTATTAAGAAAAAAATAATAAAATAAATAAATTTATAAATCATAATCAACTTAAAAACAAAAGATAATACAAAACACCGTATTATTCTTATATAACACGTCAAAGAGAAAAGAGAAAGAAAAATAAACGAATTGACTGCTTGAAATGGTTTCGGCATATGAGTTTATGTATACATATATACAATAGTATAGGGTGATTTCGAAAAAATTCAAGAATTTTAATAAAAAAATATTTACCATGATTAGAGACTTGTGTTGATAATGTGTTTTAAAATGATTGAGAATACTACAAAGTGAAATATAAAAAGTAGAGAAAGAGATAGATAAGGAGTAATGCAAAGAAAGAGTGAAATCTTGTGTATTATTTCAATAGTCGATGAACCCCTATTTATACACATAAATATGACCTTAAAAAATCAAGTAAATAACCAAAATACAATCAAGAATTAATGTTGATATTTAATTTTAGGTAAGTGTTAAACCCCTAATTTCAAGGTAGATTTATTTAATCTCAAAATGTAGGTCCACATAGATAAGGATCGAATGAATAAGTAAAATGAGCATAAGGGTTTATTCAAGTGTCATCAACATTGATGGCACGTCATTAGTTTGGCTCGAGGTAAGGATTAAGCTCGCAAGGAATGAGTCAACCAAAAGATTGACCTCGAAGGCTCGAAGGATGGTGATGTGGATAGCACTGCAAATGTAAGAATGAACCATTATGTAGGCTCGAAACATACATTCGGTGAACAATAGGAAGTTTGCGTATTGAAAGCCTACAATCGTTGGCTTGGTATTATTTTTGCTTCGTCAATCGTATTTTCTTGAGATATTTTGTATTCAAATATCTTTTGTATTTTGAAATTTAAATTAGATATTGTTGTAACTTCCCTAAAAAGGTGGGAAGTAATAACTGAACACCGTCTTTAAATATTGGGATTAGTTATTTGTAAAGGAGGCTCAATTATTGTACTAAAATACATATGTGAAATTGCTTTCAAAGTTTAACACATATTACATTAATTTGTGACTCATGGACTAGGCAGATTTAACTATTGAACCATGTAAAAATCTATGTTATTTTCTTTTCTTCCTAATTCTTTGATGAAAGCTTAATTTCTCTTATTAGTTTTTGGTTGACGAAAAATGTCGTCAACAGTTTAGTGTTTTTATTGAGAGCTTTACGCATTCTTTCAAACCTCCCATTCAAATTTGTGTTTATATCAAAAATGGTTGGACCTGCTTGAAGTGGATGACCATTGCTCACAATCTTAGAGGAAAATACCACGCGGACTGAGGAACACCCTTGATGGGCTGTCAAACAACCAATGAATGACGATCAGACTCTAGTTGAAAGAATTGCTTCGTCAACGCCACGAGACCGAGGCCAAAGTTCCAAGCCACCACATCAGTATTACTACAATCATGAGAGGTACATCCCGATGGTGGAGTTGGAGAACCAAAGGCTGCGAGAGAGACTATTTGAAGCCACTCGACTGAACGATGAAATGATGAGAAGGGAAGCTGAAGCCCAAGTACCCCCACAAAGGTCTGGGGGATGTCCTCGGAGTAGTACGATGGCTCAAATGGCCGAGTAAAGGCCTCAAAAAAACCAGACAGAAGAAGCTGGAGTAAATACTGGAGCAAACTAGAGGAGGGTTTCATCTCGAAATTCCCCACGTGTTAACAAAGTGAGGGAAGCTCCTGCCAATACTAAGAATAACCCAACTGCCCCACAAGCTGCTCGAAGTAGTAACCCAAAATCAGCAAGGCCAACCTCGAATAACGACAGACTGACACCATCTCCAATCATGCATCCTCCTTCTCCCATTAGACATCCATCTCTATTTTGAGGCATACCGCAGCACGCCCAAGGCGAAACTCAAACTGGAGAGGGGGATTACTTAAAGCGCAGTTTGAAGTGCAAGAAGTGTCAGCTGAGACAGATCCCTGGGTCGCGCATGGATAAAGGAATAACCATGAGGTCCCAATGGGACCAAACCAAGGGGAAGGCAGGTGAGACAGCCCCAGCCTTCGGGAAGTCACTTATCGAGATATTGAGATACTTGGATAAGGGTTCACGTAAATAATCCACCTCAAAATTATGCCCAACAGCAACAACAGCAGAGGACAATTTGTTTTCTTGAAGATATCTAAGATATCAGTTGGTTGGTAAGGGTATATAATATCGAGGCTAGGTAATACAAAATTTTCCTAATAATGGACTCAAATGAGAATCTCGAGCCCTTCACCCCTCATATTTCAAGCACACCTTTCCCAAATGGTTTTAAAATACCCCATGTGGCACCTTACGAAGGAAACTCCAAACCTAGCAGCAACTTGAGCACTTTTAATACAGTAATCAAAGCTAGTAACGTGGGTCTTGAGCTTAGGTGCATGTTATTTCCAACTACACTATCAAGCACATGAGAGAGCTGGTTCAATAAATTTTACAAACATTATATCTCATCATGGCAACAGTTGTCAAAGGATTTTAAAAAGCAGTTTCGAGCTACAAAAATCATTAAGCCCGAAGCATGGTCCTTGGAAAACTTCAAACAGCAGCCCGGGGTGTAACATCCCGGATTTTTAAGACTCGATAATGCGGAAATATAAACATTTTCATGTAACAAAATGTCTCAAAAACCTGTATAAAAAAACTTTTTAAAAGTTTTATGGCCATACTTAATGTTTAATACAAACATAGTTTATGAAGAGTAAACTAAGCCTAGTTTATGAAAATAATACAACATTTCCAATAACAAAACAACTTCCCAAAAGGTCGGTCCACATCTACATCCACAAAGTAGACTCTAGCGCTCACTACTCTGCTTTGCCCTTGTTCTTACCTATAGCAGGAAACAATTAGCTAAGCGAAAATGTTTAGTAAGTTCAACTTTAAAACAAAAGCATGCAGAGAAGACAGGTGGTCACTGACCAAGTTACTGTCCTCTGATAACAATGGCTCACAAAATTAGGGTTTCGGATCCATCCGAATCCTACACAATTAATTTCAAGAACGCAAAAGCGTCTTGGCAAACTTACGGTTATGCTTGATAACCAATGGCAAACTATTTCATATAAACAGAAAAATCCCTACACTCATAAAATCCCAGAGGAAGAAGACATAATATATCACAATATAATTCAAGACCAATGGTCGACACTTTCCAACAATTCAGGTGTACCATGCCTTCAAAAAATTTTGCTAATCAGTAGGGGAGAACCGAGTCTCAACACTAAGATCTAGCCAATAAATATCCCCATCAAGGGTAACTATCGAGTTACCTAGGGCATTGCTACTTATCTAAGGGTAAATCCCTCACAAGGGTAACCATCAAGTCACCTAGGGCATTGCTACTATTTAAGAGTGTAATTGATGTTAGACGGGTTTACAGAGACTTCTATGTTAATCAGTGGTCCTGGTAAGTAGTTTCCCCTAGGGTGTTCAACCTCACTCAAACTTGGCAACCCCTAGTGTCTCTAGGCACTCTCACTGAATGGCCAATATTCACAACTTTCTAGGAATAACTTATCAGATCACTTGCTCGGGTTCTAACTGTTCAATGATTAAGTAAGCATGAGGGCCCCTAGGTCCCATTCATTTTGATGCCCCTAGGTTTACACCAGTAATCCTCACCTCTTCGCCACTCGTCCTGGTAGTGAACTGGACATAATAAAATCAAACAAGCAGTGTGACGGGGATCAACTGTCTCGGATATGACAAATATCTACCGTTCATATTTTTTAAATCAGTACCTACTAGACTAACGTCTCTTTGCAGACTTTCTACGACAGTGTATATATGTGCATGTGTCTCTATACTAACATACAATACACTGCTTGTTTCATGTTGTAGCCACACAATAGAAGTTGACTTACTTGAAGTCCTTAGCTCTCAGCAAGATTTCACCCTCCAACGTATAGTCTAGCTACGCTTAGCCAATATTGTAGTTATCCATATAGTATACTCGAATTAATTATGACACTCATAATTCATTATTATTATTTTGGCTATTTTGGTCATTTTCAAAATTATTTGTAAGGATTAAAGATCCTTATTTGGGTTTAAACCCATTCAAGAATTCATACAAAAAAAATTTGAGACTAAACCCTAAGTCTCGGAAAGACGTATCCCATGGTCTTGATACCTAGGCTCGGGTATCGCAATAGTATTTTCCCACAATCCCCTAAAAATATTATTCTTTAAAAGTTTCGCTATTAACCCGTACTTTCAACAAGTCGGTTAAATATATAAATGATTTTAGCCGGTATTATATCCAGAAAATACTAATTAAATTCCTCAATTATTTTTTAAGAAAATAATCTTTTAATTTTCCATTTATTATTCTTATGGTTTTAATCTCTAAAAACCATATTAAGAAAATAGCCTAATTCTAACTTAATTAGGAAAAACCGTTAATAATTGCTTTTAAGACTTACCATGTCTTTGTCTTGCAATATGCACAAAAATGTATTTTTTTTTCTTAAGTTCCATAATCTCAGTTTTGCACTAACTGTGAAAACCTCATTTTTCACATTTTTAATTACATACTTTGTTAGATCATAACTTGAAATTTACTTACCCAATTGTTACCAAATTTCTCAATTTAATCTTTGGGATGCCATTTAGGTCATTGTAAAACCTTAGGTCAAAAGGAGCATTTTTTATTGGTGAAAATATTTTCCAAACATTGAGGTAAAAGTGACCTTATTTTCAAGTCTTTTTTTTTTCCAAACTTTTGGCACTTAATAACTCTCAGACCATTTACTATTTTATTACCAAATTTTACAGTGGAATACTAGGTTATGCCAAGAACATTTTCACCACATTTTAGTAAAACCTAGGTTCATTTGCTCTATACAGTTGCTGTCCAAACTAGGTCCCGAATTTAAGAAAAAAAAACAATTTTTATCTAAACTTTGAAATAGCATAACTCACTCATTTCTAAACGTTTTTTAGTACTTCAAAAGCTCAAATTCATGTACTCCATCTGAAAAAAATCACAGTACAATTTACTTTTAGAAATTCAGTATACAATGGATGCTTGACACCTTCGATGGCACGGCCCAAAACTTGTATTTTTGTTTTAGGGTTTTCAACAAAACCCTTCGGGATTTTGGGTCCCTATTTTCAAATATTAAAATACAAGCATCATAAAAATTATCAAACAACTAACATAGCCTTATTACATCACCAATATGAAACTTTATGAATGAAATACATAAAATAATGCTTAACAATTAATACCATACAAAAACAACCATAAAAAGTAAACTTTTTATCTCTTGTTGTTCTTGTTTTAGGTTTTGATGTTTCTACTAGATTTAGATCCTTCAAAACACTTTTAAAACTTTAACCAACTCCCCCAACAACATATATGTATAGTTATTGGAAGATCTATTGTTAAAAAACTTTACAAAAGTCAAGTTTTTGAAACTTTTACCTTAGGGAAACTCTTCCAAGATCAAGGGTTAAGCTTCCAAGGTTTCTTAGGATCTTTGGTAATTGAAAATGATGAGAAAACTTGAGCGAGACTTTTTGAACAAGATGAGAGTGAGAGTAGAGATAATGGGTTGGTTGGGTGAGGGTTTGGATGAGCATAACAACAAAAAAATATCTAAACACTAGAGTGTTTTACCTTTATCACTTTGTGTCATTATCCCTAATTTAAATATGATCAAAACTTAATCAATTTGGTCCACACAATTAATATCCTCGCCTGCCTAATTTAAATATGTATTTATATAGATACTTTTTTTTATAAAGGTTAACAAACATTTCCTAAGAATAAATCTTTTTTTCCAAAAATCCAAAAATGACTTTCTATAACTTTTTTAACTCTTATAAAGTTTTTTTTTTAAAATAACACTTAACACATAATAATTAAATTAAATGTCTCTCACATTTAATTTAATTAATCACATAATACAATTTAACCTAAGGCCCATTCATGGTATAAAATTCCCCAAATTCGGTAAAATTAAGCATCTAACACAAAATGCCCAAAAAATTCCATTTTCTCATAGGTTTATTATTTTTTTTTACCAAACTTTAACTTTTATAAATGTATCTTATGCCCAAAATATATTTGACATAGTTTTTCATTTTATTTTTCGAGATTTTTTTTTACCCGATTAGGGTTTTTGTGTCAGTCCAAGACCGAAAGTCTTATTTTGACTTTTAATCACAAACTTCATAATTTGGCTAGCAATAACTCATGGAAATAAATTAAAAAATATATATAATATTATCTAAAATAACATTCTTAAAATGGGTATGAAAAGCAGTAGGTTGTTAGTGTGCTGAACGCGACTCAACAAAGGATATGACGTAACTCACAGGGCAGACGCCCTGAGGTTATTCGAGGACCAGAGTTCATGTTTACCTCATAGATGAGGCTTTACCGGTTTATGCTGTTTTGGGTTACCTCATGATGTGACATCAACAATAGGGGTGCCTTGATCACATGATGTATGATTATGCTTATGATTATGAAGACTTATGATTATGGTATGAATATGATATGATTATGATGTGATATGCCATGAGTTTACGTTATGTATGTAGTTTTCTTTGTGTTTTCTTAAATTGTTGTTTTTTTGTTTGTACTTCCTTACTGGGCTTTTAGCTCAGCCCCTTACTTTTCCCCTTTTAGGCAGGCAATAAGGTTTCTCCTTGGCACACACAGTGATGTGGGAAGTTCCGATGTCTAGGAATGTATGACGCGGGGTGTCCCATGAGAGATTAACGATCCAGATGAGGGCCAAGAAAGTTTATGAATTTATGTGTTATGTGTTATGATTTATGTTTTATTTACGTCAGTGGGACTTATTATGTTATTTTATTTCAAAAGACTACATAAAGACACTACATATTTATTTTAAACTAATGTGCCCCACTGAACCTTTTCTCTAAAATGGTATTTTTCTAATAAATATGAGTTGTGTGATGTTTATACAAAGTAAATAGTTAGGGCGTTCTTACAAAGCTAGGTCATCTTTATAGCTAGCACCTCCGGCCTCAGTAACAACAACGATGAACGTGAATCCTACTTCAAGCTTGAGGCACCAATTAATGTCCAGCCCTTTGGTGATAATTCCTCCAAAGCGGAAGAAAAATGAGGGAAATACTCCTGATAAGGTTATTTTAGATATTATATTTTTTATCCTTTCGCATTTAGAGAATGTTAATTTCAAGTGTTTTTATGTGTTCTTAGCTTTGTTTTACGAGTCTTTGATTTGTAAGCCATAAAATATGTTATAAGGTATTATTGATGAATTTGATATATGTTTGTGGTTAGGAATTGATGTGCAATGATAGGACTCAAGAAAATGAATTTCGGGAAAAGTTTCAAGTATTTTAGAAGTCCCTAAACCCGAGGTTCGAACATAAAATTTAAGATTACGAAGAAAAAGAACGCAAGCAGATTTTGGGCTATGGCCGCGGCCCCCAACATTTATTGGTCGCGGCTTGGGAGTCAAAGAGTAGTAGTCGCGGCCACCACAATCTCCTGGCCGCGACTGCCATGCGAAGGTTTCCCAGAAACACCCCTTGGTCGTGGCCACCAGGAATCAATGGCTGCGGCCAACGATAGCATTTTTTAAAAAAAATTAATTTTTAAATGTAATTTTTAGCGGGCTATAAAAGGGATTAGGGTTAACATTGAATACATTCTTCAATCTAGTATTTCTTTCTTCTCAAAACTCTTTTATTTTCATTGAATATTTATGTTTATGAATATGAATGTGATTATGGAATAGTTTTCTTGATAGTTAAGGGTTATTTCACAGCCCTAGACATGAGATCTTGAATTCATTGATGAAATTTATTTCTTCTATTCCCTTGTATTAAAGTGCTTCTATTTTTCTAATTGAATGCTATGAATCTTGTGAGATCTTGTTAAGTGGTCAACTAATTAGGGTTTTTCATTATTCTACTATCATCTTAGGATTTCTATTCACCTAATATTTTAGGATTCTGAGTAGAGTGATAAATTAAAATTAGGATATTGTGATGGGTATTTTGATTGTGATGAAATAAAGAACCTAGGTTAACTGAATTGCATGCTTAATGAATTTATTGCCTAGATTTTAACTAAGTTAAATAAATTGCCTGCTTAATGGGTTTATTGCTTGGTAAAAAGTGTTAATTAAGAACACTTAGCTTTAATTAAGTATAATAGAGAAACTAAGATAATTGATTGCTTAAGTGTTATCTGCGAGGTTAATAGTTTAATTGGAAAAAGGGAAAATTATTCGTCATTGTTGATAGATTGATTGTCGAAGGTGGAGAGTAATTCATGACTATTTCTTTAATATCGTTCTATCTTCAGTTATTTAATCTTTGATATTTATTTCATTTTATGTTTTCAGTATTTAAAACTAAAATACCTTTCTAAGTTCAGTTTAGTTCTTATTTTGAATAATAATTTGATCATATTCCCCGTGGGTTCGACCCTTATTTACCGCTATACTGAAGTTGTAACGCCCTGGATAGCCAAGACCGCTACACTGTGTGTTTATAAAGTGCCAGACTCGCTAATCAAGTCATTTAAGTAAAAACGTGTTACTCAGATAGTAGAGGTACTAGGGTTAAAAGCATTTTTGTCTCAAAAGATACATTTTCAATATTAAACATTGTTTATGTACATGGGATCCCAAAAATGACGGTTTAGAAGCCTTTTACAAAAGTTACAAAGTTTAAATACATTAACAGCCATGCTAAGGCAAAATGAGCGGTTAGGTGATCTCTGTCCTGACACACTCCTCGATCATGGTGATCGAACGGCTGGTTATGTACATTTCACCTCGGAGCTCTCCACCTCAGGCTTGGTCCAACTTGCCCTTGCCTTTACCTGCACCACGTAGCACCCGTGAGCCAAGGCCCAGCAAGAACATACATCAATAATAGAGCATGCACATTTAGCTGTCAGGTCAATCTCACATATGTCATCTCATAAACTTCAAGCATAGCAACAATCAAGTATTTCATATACAAAGCATATCAGTAATCAAGTATTTCATTTACAAAGCATATCAGCTCATATAACACAATGCAAAGATGATAACCAGAGCTAGCGCTCACAAGCTGCTCCCTTTGTTATCCTTTCATTTCTGGCTCCCAGTGGCCAATTCGCGTCCCATGCGCTAAATTCATGAACGGTACCCTTAGACCGCTTATACGTGTCCCTTGGCATAATACCAACGATGACACAAAACAATTCTCGGGAGCACTTAGTCCCATCACAATCATACATTCGGGTGCAGTGTTCTTACCTTTCAATTCACTAGTTTTCGATGTCACGACACCTTGAGCACGATCCCACTCGAGCCCTAGCGCTTACCTAAACACAATCATGGTCAAAGTCAACATCAATCCTCAAGTTCAAAACCTAGCCCCGGGGCTAATCCCGAGCCCCCGGGATGTCCTAGTTCCACCAAACAAGGTGGTGGAACCAAACCCCAAACCTTAGGTCAAAAACCCTTGAAAAACACCCCAAAATCCCCTTCAGAAGGCAGGGTAGCGCTACAGCGCTCTTGGAAGGGCGCTATAGCGCTACAGACAGAACCAAAACCCTTCCAGCATATGGGCCTAGCGCTACAGCGCCCAAAGGCTAGCGCTGTAGCGCTAGTCACAGGCAGCCCAACACCAGAATTTCCTTTGTGCGATTTCTCTCGAGCCAACCTCAACCAAACCTCTTCCAACTCTTACCCAAACCTAAAAACAACCTCATGACCACACTCCACTCATCCCAAGCACCCTAAACCTCCAAACTCCAAGCACATGCAATCACAAACTCAAAATTCACCATAGCCACCTCCAAACTTCAGAACCTAACATAAACCAGCTGAACATCAGAACTAGAGTTTAGAATTCATACCTTTGATAGAATTTCGCCCACAAGCTAACCCTAGGCTCCCTTGGCTTGCTGCTCCTCAGCCCTAAGCTTGAATTCCCTAAAGTTTCATTCAATTCAACTCAAGTACCACAGCTTTAAACAAACCAGAAACAGAGAATGGATGAACTCTAGATTCTTACCTCAAGTATTGGTGAAACCCTGTTAAACCTCTGTCAACTCCTTAGTCTTAGATCAAGGTTCTTGATGTTTGGTTATCCCAGCTCTCCTCTAGGCTTTACTCCAGAAATTCTCCAGAAATAGGTGAAGGAAAGTGTAAACCGACTCAAGAAACTCTCTCTGTTTTCCCTCCTTCTTTTCCCTTCTTTTTCAGACCCTTTTGATATTCTATAAATCCCACTATCTTAAAACCTCAGTAATACCCTTCCTTAAAAGTCAAATGACCTTTATGCCCTCACAGCTAACTCTAATCCTTTAGTCCTCTTAAGGGTATTTTAGTCATTTGCCTAATTTCCGCTACTTCCTCGAATGTCTCTATTATTTCCCGCTTAGTTCCCAATACCTTACTAATCACCAATAGCCTTCCTCAATGTTACAATAATCTCCAGCTCATCCACTAAATTCCCATTTACACCCCTGAGCTCACCCCGAGCCGGGTATAAATCCCCGCTATGACTTCCACGCCACTTTGCTCACTAGGATCGTCTCGAGTCATAGATTACAGATATATCCACATAATAATGTGGTCTCAACATTTATCACATATATCAAAGCAGTTATGCCCATAATGGCTAAAATTACGATTATGCCCTTCTAACCTAATCTGGGCCTATATGCACACTAACACACATAGTCATGCATCTCAAGTACTCAAGTAATCATATAACATGCTTAAGTCATAATAATCACACATAATTCCCATCATGCCCTCCTGGCACACTAATCAAGGCCCTTAAGCCTTATTAGTGAATTTGGGTCGTTACAGAAGTAGTTGGTATATGTTAATAAAAAAATATATTTCAATTTGATACGGCATATGACACCCATTAACTTCCGAGGCAGAAGGGAGTAAGACAAAAAAGGGACACAAATATATCTCCATTTACACTATGTATACCGAGCTAACGGAGACTCTGAAAAGTCAAAGTGAGCCACAAAATAAAGGAAAGTTACCTTCACAGCCTGTTCGGAATCCAAGGGAAAATGCTAATGCCATCACATTAACAGATGGAAAGACTTATGATCCACCTACCATTCCATCAAGTTCAAATGATACGGTATTAGCAGCTACTCGATCTACCCAACAAGACAAAGATGAAACCCCAACCACAACACCGAAACCTACACAAACTACTCCCACTTATGTCACTGCTCCATTTTCTAGTCGTTTGAGAAAGACAAAGAAAGATGAAACTGAACAAAAAATACTAGAGACTTTTCTCAAGGTTGAGGTAAACATTCCTTTACTTGATGTGTAACTCCCTAGATAACCAAGGCCGTTACACTGTGTGTGTAGAGTCCACGAACTTTACTTAGCTAGTTAGATAGTAGTGGCAATAGTAATAGTTGTAGTATCTTTATGATTGTGGATTTTGGTTCAGACCGGGATTTAGTTGGACACTCGTAGTAACACTTGTAGATTTTATAAGTTTAACCTAAAGTTTAAGAATATTAACTATAACCTAAGGTTTAATTAATATAACTGATTATGAAGGTGATATTTATTATAATATAAGGTTTAGATAAACCCAATAAGGAAATGACACTTGTCATGTGTATGTTTAATGAATAATTAAGTATTTTTAGGAATAAATTTAATAAGAGTAATATTTGAATATCCTAGGGTCTGCCAACAGCTTTGAAATCGTTAGAGGACTTAGTCAAGGCTGTTTACTTAATTAAAATTAGGCTGAAAAAGTACAATTACGTGTATAATATTTCAGCGTATGCCGATATATCGCAGCACTAGGGGGTGATATATCGCCACACGGGGATACAAAAAACACGTAACTTCGCACGGCCACCTTGACGAGCCTCGGGCATAATAGCCCAGGCGATATATCGCCTACTAGGGGTGATATATTGGCTGTAGTGCCAGATTTTTGAAAGTTTTTGAAACCGAGCTTATTTTATTCCTTAACCTCTTGATAAGTCCAAAATCTTTTTGACCGAGTCTTCAGCCTCTGCTGAACGATTATTCAAAGATTTTTCAATTAAAAAGTCATTATTTTATTCAAGCTAAATAAAGATCTTTTCATTCTTGAACTCTACAAATAGGACCTAGTACCCAGCCATTTATTCATTCATCAAGCTAAGTTCAGAGTCTGCAAGCTGCTAGGTTATTTTAGAGTGATAAACACTTGGGTTGGGGTTATAAGCTTTATCCTTATAAGCTTAATAAACACTCGGAAAGTAAGGTTTGTAGTATATTTCGGTTCGAGGTGTAGTTCGATTATAGAAGCATTTGAGGTATTCCATCTTCTAGTTCCTTTCTGTGTTATTCTTATAGTTTTTCTACTCAAAATCCTAACTTGTATTCTTTATTCTTGGATAGGAATCTAAGATCTTGAACGTAAGATTGATGTTGGTAAGTATCCTTTCGATGGTGTAGTTCATTCTTTTCATCCTTTTTCTTTAGTATACTCACCTTTCTATTATGGTTTTTAGGAGTGTTCCAAAGTCCCGATACTGTTCTCATATCTCGGTATATTGGTAAGGAAAATAGGATAAGATTTTATATGTTATATGTTATCTTATGATTGATATGTTATGAAATGGTATATTATGTATGTTGGTAGACTTGGGCATATGACTTGTATAGCTAACAAGCCCCAATAAATTTATGGGCATATGACTTGCTTAGCTAGCAAGCCCCACAAATCTAATGGGCATATGAATTGATTAGTTAACAAGACCCAAGTAGTATAATGGCCATTGTAGTAGTATATGACATATGTTTATGATGTAGCATATGTTATGATATATGTTGTTAGTTTTTCCTTGCTGGGCATTAGGCTCATTCCTTTATGTTTATATGTGCAGGAAATTAGCTATGGCAGCAGGAAAGGATCTTGGCAATTTGGGAATGTGTATTGAGGCTGGATGGAATCGATGGACTGAGTGTTCGATTAGAGGATGAAATCTTTACGTCTTTAAATTATGATTTCCATGTATTATTTTCCGCACTTGATTTTGTAACCCATTTATTTAAGTTATGTTTTGCTCTATTTTCAAAACAATGGGATCCCATATCCCTTAAGTATTTATGTATTCAAACCTTTTCTTTATATAATAGAGTTATGATGTTTTCATATGTTCGTTTTCTTATGATTAGTATAGTAGTTATTAATGGTCCATGGTCTAGAATAGTTGGGTCGTTACAGTGTGTTTAAAATAGTGCAGGACTTGCTAATCAAGTCTTCCAAATGAAAACGTGAGTCTATAGTCATAAATAGGTTATGTTTAAGATTTTGGTCATAAACAGATAATTTTCATTAAAATAATTGTTTAGCACATGGGATCCCAAAACCTGGTTAAAAAGACATATTTACAAAAACTCCAAAAGCTATAACTAAACATGGCCACTCTAATGGCCAAGTATACATTTTAGGTTTCCGTCCCTGTACAATACCCTCGACCGTGGCGGCCGAGCAACTGACAATGTACATCTCGCCCCCAGAGCTATCCATCTCATGGTTGAACCAGCAAACCCTTGCCTTTACCTGCACCACGAAGCACCCGTGAGCTGAGGCCCAGCAAGAAAACTATAAAGCATAGCATAATAAAAAATAGTAATCAAATAACTCACAAATCATTAATCAAATACTCAATAGATTGCATCGTTTACATAATCAGTAATATTAGTCAACAAACCAATAATTAACCATCAAGACAATGAGCATGCCACAATCATCAGATTAACATCAATAAACATTTCACACAATATCTAGGGTCGACGCCCTTAGGCCACACACTCTGTTTAAGTCACTGTCTTCGGCTCAATTAGGCCTAGCCTAGTGTTCAACCCACTGACTTTGGCTCGCTTAGGCCAAGCTCAGTGATGATTTGATTAACCTCAACTACAAGTGGCCGAGCTGCGCCCTGTGCGCAAATATTGATTTCGGCACTCTTAGGTCGTTTATCACATGTCCCCATGGCATAATACCATCTTATGACATCACATAAAAGTATAAGGAACTCTTAGTCCCAACATAACCACATAACCGGGTGCAATTTTCTTACCATTAATTACGAGTGCCTTGGCAAAATAAGACGACCCTCGAGCACGATCCCGTCCAAGCTCTAGCGAACACCTAGTCACAACCGTAAAATAGAATCCTCATTAATCATTCAATTTCATATTCCAACTTTGGAGCCAATCCCAGGCTCTCGAGAAGCCCGATTCCACCAAACGGGGTGGTGGAATCGTCCCCTGAGCCCCTAAGCAAAACCCTAAGAAAAACACCCAAAATCCACCTCTGGAGGTAGGATAGTGCTATAGTGCCATAAGGAGGGCGCTACAGCACTACAGACAGAGAAAAACTCCCTCGAGAAAACCCCTCATAGCGCTGTAGTGCCCATCACCTAGCACTACAACGCTATGACCAGAACATGCAAAAGTTCTGGATTTTCCCTCGAACTTTCCCAAGCCAAAGCTCCACCAACCCATTCCAAACTTCAACCGAACAAAAAATTGACCTTATAACTCACCCTAACTCAACCAAATAAACCCATCTACATCAACAACCTAGCTAAAATCATCATCAAACACATAAGCTAAATTTGAGCTCAAGAACAGCGTCAGAAAACCAGAAATTTAGAACTTCAAAATAAGAATTTGTTACCTTAACTTAGGGAATTCGACTTTAGGTTGCTTTAAATCCCTTTCTTGACCTTAGTTCCTCAGATCCTCAAGCTCTAGTATTTGAATTCCTTCCAAAAATCCAAACTTAGAGATTTACCATAACAAATCCAGAAAACTCAAACAAAACCTTTAACCCTTACCTTATGTTGACCCTCGATTTTGCCAACGACACAGAGTCAAATAAACGACAAAAGATAAAATGACAATTAAGAATTTAATCTAATGGGAAAGAAGAAAACACCAAGGATATATACTGGTTCGGCCCCAAATAATGGTAATGACCTACGTCCACTTAGTGCTATTATTAATATTGAATCTCAAAGCCGTGATCAAAGAACTAGGGTTCTTGAGTTTCACAAGCCTTGGAAGAAATACAATGGAACAATGGATAATTGCACTATAGCTATCTTTCTCTCAATACTTAGCAAAAAGATTCGAGATCAAAAGTCCCTTCCTTGAGCTACTATTTCATGCATATTTATAGGCTCAAGGAGGGTTACAGGGGCCAATGGGCCTTAACTTTCCTTAATAACTGCGCATCAAGGTAATAAAGAGGAAATATTCAATGCAATTATTATAGGATTACAATCTTAGAGGTAAATAAATCAAATTATACGACCAGCCTGGTCGTATCTAAAAATTAAGCCCTGACAAAGCGATGTGCCTCTGGTCGATAGTCGAATAGCACTTCCGCCACGTGTGAGAAATCCTTGCCACGTCATTAGCAGCCATTTTTTGGGTAAACATTTGCCCCCCAAGTTTATTTATTTGGACCAGCAATAAGTAAACATAGGAAACTGACCCTTCGCTTACTCCACCAAACCTGTCAGAACCGCCCATGCCCTCTCGGAAAAAGCAATCAATCATGTCTAATCAAGCCCTTTAGGTTTCCCAAAAACTTGTCTGACGACTATCACACTTCCCCATGCTCAGAAAAAGTAATTCATGATTACCTCTGTTATCGTGTCCCAGTCACTATATACATTATCTCAAATCCTCATTTTCACTTTCTACTTTTCACTAGCCATATTCTCTGAGAACTGCGAAGAACTTCTATCGTCAGAGCCCAGAAATCCCAGGAACTCACATCCGGACGTTCAAAAGTTTTTTACTTTCATCTAAGTAAGTTTCACGAACTCCTTAGACGTTTGAGATGCCATGCAAAACTGTTTCATACTTATTTTTATCTCTGAACCGTTGAATGTTCTTGGCTGAAACTGTTATGGGGATTGTGTGTATATTAATAGATGCTTGATATGGTACTGAAGTAACGTTTCGTAGGAGTTAGGAGCCAGTTTGGTAGTCGAGATTGTAGACATAAGGACATAAAATCGAAGTAAAAATTCAATTTTTAAGCTAGTTGAAAAACTAGGTTTTTCCCGCACCTTCGGAGTCGAAAAAGCTTTTTTCTGAAAAACTTTTTACTTCCGCGTTTGAATCTGTTTCTCAAACTACTCAAATAAAATTTAGTGTTTTTGTTAGAATGTTGCTGGCCATATAAAAGCTTAACTTTTATACGCGAGCAACGTTATCCCAACTCTCAACACAAATTTTTAGGGTTTACGTTCTTATCTCCCCCTTTCTCTGTTTGCAGTTTTTTATGCAAGATCTGTGGGGAGGTGAGAGGACTATCGACGACGACTTGCTTGCCCAATTGCTTGAAGACGAGGAGCAACCATCACTGTTGATACCAGAAATTTCGTTTTCTCGAACCCCACCCAATAGACCTCAGTCAAACCTTCCAACCATGGGTAGAGTAAAATCCACTGCCCAGAAAAAGAAACCTTCCAACCCTTCAAATCAGCCTGCTCCTCAGGCTGGAATTCCCTCGATCGGTGGTCGGGAAAGAAATATCCCTGACCCTAGCATTCAAACTTGCGCTAGGCTTTGAAACATCATTCAACCATATGTTGACTGGTACGTCGCCCCCCTAGCCGAGTAACGATTAGGATGACCGCTAATTACATTTAAAAATATGGACTTTCTGAGGTGATTCTCATCCAACCCACCCAAGACCAACGAGCGAACTTGCCTGGAGGTGCTTTCAGCGCCTGGTCGAGGTATCACATCGAGGCAGGAGCGATCCTGCCTCTTCATCCTTTCTTCCAGGGAGTGGCCAATTATTTCAGGGTCGCTCATTTTCAAATAACTCCCAACAGATATAGAATGCTCTCTGCACTCTATATCCTCTATAGCCATAAAAAATGGCCTATCCCCACGCCACATGAGGTCAACTACTTGTTCGACCTAAAATCCAACCCCAACCAGGAAAACACAGGGTTTTTCCACTTCTGTCACCAGGAAACAGGCCGCACTTTCCTGAGTGACACCACTTTTATCTCAAACGTGGGAAGGTACCATCTGGAGTACTTTCTGACGACTGACATGGTCACGAACATCTTGGCCTTCACACAAGGAGGTAAAGTCTTTGTACCACACGTCGTTTATTTTTCTTCAATTTTTTGATGCATTTCCCTTACAAATTTAGTGCATTTCAGGCCCATGGTTGTGACTAGAGCCTACACCGGACATGGTGATCCGATCAACCCTTCTTGCCAGCATGACTGACATAGAGAAAAGTGTCAAACAGCTGGTCACAGAGGCCAATCTGAGACTGATCGGCCTTTTGGCTCCTCATCAGGATGTGAGGGAATCTACTGCGGGGAATGTTACCGGCACTGAAGTCCCCGAAAAACAGCCAGATGTGTCACAACCTCCTTCGAGGAGGGAAACTCGAGTGACCATCAATGAGCCAACTGGTGCCCCCTGACCTACTGCCGCACCGGCCCCTCAAGGGAAGGGAAAGAAGAAGGCCACAGAGCCTATTCTGGAGTCGTCGGACGAGAACGGTACTGATCTTTCACTCTTAGATATCCTGCCTATTCCCTATCACCTCTTCGACGGGGATGGCAATTTTAAATATGCTCCCAATTTAGATTCAAACTTCTTCATGCCAGAGAGTGAGTGTAGCACTAGTAAAGTATATAATGTAATGACCAGTAATGATAGCTCGGGTATTTTACTTACAATTTTCTTTGTTTATTTTCCTGACATAACATACTCAATTGTTTGTACTATCTCACTGTTCATGTATTTTCTTTCTTGCAGACATGGACTCCGAGAATGTGTTCGACATGTACTGTACTCTCGAGGTTCCTGAAGCTCCTGCGAGCAAGAAGAAAGCGAGTAGGCGGCATCAGGGGGAAAGCAGTAAAGCACCTCTGGAAAAGAAATCCCGGACTGGAGACCCTCCAACAGACGGACCGTCAATAAATGCAACACCACCTCCTTCTCCTCTCGAGTAGAAAACTCCTCCTGCTCCTGTCGGGTCGACACCTTCTCCACCGGCTCCAACCGACCAGACTCAGCAAGCTGCCCCTACTTCCACAGAGGGCGACATATCGAGCCATGCCCTAAGATCAGCCAAGGACAGGATGGCAAAGATTTTGTAGCACAAACGTTGCCGAGAGGTGATGGCGGGGACAGAGATGACGGACGTCGACCAAATCTTTACCCGCGCACTTAACGAGCTTGCCAGTTTAAGTCATCTTTTTCTGTGGAGATAGCCCTTTTTATACATTATAGTCAGTTTAACTTTCGCTCTAATCGCAGGCAATGCTGACTGTTACTGCCAGACTGCTCCGCTCGGGTGCTATCACCGAGCAGTGCAGGACCTCCAAGCAACGGCACGTTGAAGAACTCAAAGTTTCCGAAGCAAAATACGCTGAACATCTGGAGGCGGACCAGAAGAAAAATGCAGTGCTGCTTGAGGAGAAGAACAAACTGGCTGAGGAGTTAAAGGAGAAGCAGACTACTCTGGACAAGGCCATCGAGCAAAGAGACCAGTTCAAGGAGTCTAACCGTGTCAACTACCGCGAGGCTAAAAAGCTTGAGGATGACTTGATTGCGAGCAGACAAGAGACTACAACATTGGAGGGCCGGATCGAGAAGCTTGAAAAAGCCAACGCCAACAATTTTGAAAGGTACAAGAACGCCATTGTTAAGTGTTTCTATGACTTCTGGAAACATAACCAGGAAGGTAATTTCAGCTATCTTCCCGAGCACACACGGCATGCTGAGATAGCCCGCTCCGTTGCTCGCTTGGCGGAAGAAGAGAGAGCAAGGATACCTGCCTAGCCCGAAATCTCTTTGGCCACTGGCGTGGATGGGGCAGACAATGACGCTACAACTGTCGTCGACCAGGACACCCCTCAAGATCCTCCAACCTCGTAGTCTGCTTTTTTTTTCATTTTACACTTTAATCTTTTAAGTACACGGCCTACGGGTCGTGATGTAAAGACACTAATTTTTTTCGCTGCATGGGCAGCTACTTTTTTCTTTTAACAAACAATTACATCCGAGCAGTTACTGCTGGTGGTGTAAAGGGATTCCTTTTGATGTTATAATATTTTCCTTTTATTATAACATCCGTTCACATGACCGAACTTAGCATAGTACTTTGGTTTGATTTAACAAAATACAAAATTTTGAAAAATACTCTAAGTACCCTAGCATGCTTTCACTTATTTTGCTCATGTGTTTACATACCTTTCGATATGCTTTGCTTACTAGATACCTTATATGCCCCCCAAGTGATCAAGGAGCTCTAGGTCCTTGGTCACTTGCCTTGACCAAACCTGTTCGAACATTACTGCTCGGAGCAAAAGAATTAACTTGATAATATAGAAAATCAACACACGTAATGAGCAAATACTTGTAATAAATACAATAATTGGCAAGAATGACTGGCTACGCACAGTCCCTTATATTTCTCGTAATAAATGGACAAAATGTATCTGTACGAGTGATCAATAAGATCTTACACTTATAAGCGATCAGTCATATAAAATGACCAACCCTTTTTCATAACTTGTAAAAAGTAAAATTACTACAAGCCAATTCTTTTAGAAGAATTGTTTATTGATAGTACTTGCGCAGGTGTTCGCCATTCCAATAGCGAGGAATGAGATCTCCGTTTAAGCGAGCAAGTTTATAGGTGCCTGGATGGAGGACTTCTTCAATCTGGTAAGGCCCTTCCCCATTAGGTCCGAGTACTCCAGAAGCCTAGTCGCGGTTGTTTAGAAAAACTCTTCGAAGTACCAAATCTACAACGTTAAATTTTCTCTCGCGTACTTTAGAGTTGAAATACCGGGTGACTTTTTGCTGGTACGCAGCTACTCAGAGTTGGGCTCGTTCACGTTTCTCATCGATCAATTCCAAGGATTCCATCAATAGCTGGTTGTTCGAGCCTTGATCGTACGTTATTCTGCGATGTGAGGGCAGATCTAATTCCACGGGTAAAATAGCCTCATATCCATAAGCTAAAGAGAATGGAGTATGGCCTGTTGCTATTCGGTGGGAAGTTCTGTACGACCAGAGGACTTTAGGCAATTGCTCTGGCCATGCCCCCTTAGCTTCTTCCAGTCTTTTCTTAGGGTATCCTTTAGCATTTTGTTGACTGCTTCAACTTGTCCATTTTCTTGGGGATGAGTGACTGAAGAAAAGATCTTGATAATCCCATGTTGTTCGCAAAAGTCCGTGAATAAATCACTATCAAACTATGTGCCATTATCTGAGACAATTTTCCTTGGCAATCCATACCGACAAACGATGTTTTTTTTCACGAAATCCAGCACCTTTTTGGTCGTTATGGTTGCGAGTGGTTCAACTTCAGCCCATTTAGTAAAGTAATCAATGGCAACCACAACATATTTGACACCACCCTTTCTTGTGGGTAAAGATCCGATTAAGTCTTTCCCCCACATAGAAAACAGCCACGGACTTTGCATCTGTTTAAGCTCATTAGGGGCTGCTCGTGGGATTTTGGAGAACCTGTGGCACTTGTTGTACCTCCATACAAACTCCATTCAGTCTTCATTCACGTGGGCCAAAAGTATCCTTGCTTCAGGATCTTTTTCGACAAGCTTTGCCCCTCAGCGTGGTCCCCACAAAAGCCTTCGTGTAACTCTTTCATCAATTCTTTGGCTTTCTCTTTCGAAACACATCTAAGGAGTGGCATTGAGTATCCCCTCTGGTACAAGACTCCATCTACCAGGATATACCAAGCAGCCTATCGTTGAAGGGTCCTAGACTTGTTTTTGTCCGTCGGAAACACGCCTTGCGTCAGATACTCTACGTATGGTGCTATCCACGTATTCGCTACCTGGATCACCAAAGTGGTCTCCTCTACTTGGATTCTTGGCATAGATAGCCATTCAACTGGTACTATGTTCAGAGTATCAGCATCCTTCGCACTTGCTAACTTGGCCAAAGCATCAGCATTGGAATTCCGGTGTCGAGGTACTTGCTGGAGGGTGTATTTGTCGAACTGAGCCAATAGATCTTTCATTTTGTTTAAATAGGCAACCATCTTTAAACCTCGTGCTTGGTACTCTCCCATGACTTGATTCACCACCAGTTGAGAATCACTGTAGATGTCGAGCACCTTTATATTCATATCCCTGGCTAATCGTAACCCAGCGAGTAACGCTTCATACTCAGCCTCATTGTTGGAAGCAGTGAAGTCAAACCTGATTACACAGTGAAAACGATGCCCTTCAGGCATAATCAGGATCACCCCTGCCCCTGCATGATGCTCATTGGAAGATCCGTCTGTAAATAACTTCCATGAGGGAGGTTGGCTTTGAGACTCAGGCTCATCAGGCTCTTCGGTCTGCTCGCTGTCTGTAAGTTCAGTGAACTCTGCAATGAAGTCAGCCAGGGATAGTCCTTTTAGCGTCGCTCGTGGTAAGTAAGAGATATCGAACTGCCCAAGTTCGACTGACCATTTTAACAATATTCTCGTAGCCTCTGGCTTTTACAGCACCTACCGTAGAGACTAGTCGGTCAAAACGGTGATTGGGTGTGCTTGAAAGTAAGGTCGCAGTTTCCTTGAGGCCAAAATTAAGCAATAGGCTATTTTCTCGATGGGCAGGTACCGCTGCTTTACTCCAATTAGCCTTTTGCTTACATAATAAACAACCTTCTGCATGCCTTCTTCCTCCCTTACTAAAACGGCACTAGCAACATATTTTGTGATCGCCAGGTAGATGAACAAAGTTTCCTTATCGACCGGCTTTGATAGGATGGATGGTTGCGCCATGTGAGTCTTCCATGCTTGAAAAGCCTGCTCGCACTCCTCTGTCCATTCAAATTTCTTGTTGCCTCTAAGTAGATTAAAAACTGGGACACACTTGTCTGTTGATTTTGAAATAAATTTACTTAGAGCGGCAATTCTTCCGGTTAAACTTTGAATATCCTTAACCTTCGCTGGCGATTTCATATCGAACAGGGCTCTGATCTTCTCAGGATTGGCTTCAATTCCTCTCGAGTTAACAACTCTGAAGGAGCATTTTAGGGGATTCAGCTTCATCTGATATTTGTTCAAGATGTTGAAGCACTCCTGCAAATCCTTTATATGCCCTTCTGCCTTCTTCAATTTGACTAGCCTGTCGTCGACGTAGACCTCCATGTTTGTGCCAATCAGCTCCTTAAACATGTGGTTGACTAGTCGCTGGTAAGTCGCACCAGTGTTTTTCAAACCAAAGAGCATAACTTTGTAACAGTAAAGCCTTATATCAGTCCGAAAGCTAGTGTGATCCTCATCAGGGGGATGCATAATAATCTGATTATATCCGGAGTATGCATCCATAAAAGAGAGAATATCATGCCCTGTAGTGGCATCGACCAGCTGGTCGATTCTTGGGAGTGGGAAATAATCTTTGGGGCAAGCTTTATTTAGGTCTGTGAAATCCACGCACATGCGCCACTTGTCATTTGGCTTGGGAACTTGCACGGGATTAGAGACCCACGATGGATAAAACAAGACCCTGATGAACCCATTCTCCTTTAGCTTTTCGACTTCTTCTTTTAAGGCCTTTGATCTATCTTTGTCGAGCGACCTTCTTTTCTGTTGCACTAGTGGATAACTCTTGTCGATGTTCAGGACATGGCTGATGACTGCATGGTCTATTCTGACCATGTCCTTGTGCGACTAGGAAATAACTTCCTGGTTCCTCCTTAAAAACTCCACCAGTGCTTATTTTTTTGTTGTCTCTAAGTTTTTACCGACTTTCACAACCCTGGTCGAATTTTCTTCATCGAGTTGGACATCTTCAAGGTCCTCGATGGGTACTATTTCTTTCTCAAAATCCCCAAAGCGAGGATCCAAGTCTCTATCCTCACTTTGGGCAACACCCTATTTTGTGACATTATCACCTGACTGGGTCTGAGCATCAATTGCCAGGTTCAACTCTTTTTTGGGAACATCTCTTGATACACCCTTCTTTGCCTTGGTGATCGAGGCGTTGTCGCACTCCCTTGCCTCCCGCTGATTTCCCAATACGCATCCTACCCCTGCGTTTGTTGGAAATTTCATGGCAAGGTTCCATATTGAAGTGACGGCCCGTAGGTCGACCATAATTGGTCTCCCAATTACAGCATTGTATGCTGAAGGACAATCAACTACTATGAAAGTAGTGAGTAATGTCCTATTATCAGGTGTAATACCTTCTGTAACTGGAAGCCTAATCGACCCTGTTGGGGTGAGCCCTTCACCAGAAAAACCATAGATGGTTTGGTTGCATGGCTCCAAGTCCTTGATGGACAGCTTCATTCTTTCCAGGGAAGACTTGTATAGGATGTTGACCGAACTTCCTATGTCGACCAACACCTCTTCACCATCATATTGGCAATTTGTACATCTACGACCAGTAGATCGGAGTGTGGGAATCACACATGCTGGGCATCTTCGTCAGAGAAGGTTATCAATTCCCCCTCTGTTCGAGCCTTTTTTGGTGCTCGATCCTCCACACTTCATCTCGATGTCCTGGTCGTGGCGTAGGATTTGAGCATATCGTTCCCTTACTTTCCCACTGTCTCCTGCAAGATGCGGGCCCCCGCAGATGGTGAGTAAAGTGCCTGCTACAAGAGCTGGCTGTAGAGGTAGCATTGGCGTACAGGCGCCTGCTCATTGCCACCTTGAGCATCTCGCTGAGACCCTCCTGCGGCTCGCACATATCTTCTTAAATGTCCCTGCCTGATCAGGAACTCAATCTCGTCTTTCAACTGTTTACATTCATTGGTGTCGTGCTCGTAGTCGTTGTGAAAATGACAAAACTTCATCGTATCTCTCTTGGAGATATCTTTCCTTATAGTTGCGGGTTGTTTGTAAGGCACACTTGAGCTGGTCACCTAGTAGAATTTAGCTCGACTTTCGACAAAGGCCGTGTAGTTGGTGAATCTCGGCTCATATCGACTGCCTTTGGGGTGTTTACTCTTGGAAGCTGAGGGTTCATTGTTCACCCGTTTTCCACCATTCCAACCATTTCCATTCCTGTTGACCTTGCCGTTGCCATTGGGCTTTTCCGACCCATTGGCGGCTTTGACGGGTTCTTCCTTGGCCCCCTTATCTTTTTTTGGTGATTTCCCTTCATTGGAAATCGTGTCTTTGATCTTGATATATCGATCATCCCAATCCAAAAACTCCTGGGTACTTCTTACCCCATTCTTTCTGAGGCTACTCCAAAGGGGTGAATGGCGCCTAACCCCAGTAGTTAGAGCCATCATCTTACCTTCATCGCCCACTGTATTGGCTCCAGCTGCTGCTCGCATGAAGCATTGGACATATTCTTTTAAGGGCTCTCCCTCCTTCTGGCGTATCTCGACCAGCTGGTTGGCCTCTGTGGGGTGTACGCAACCCGCGTAGAATTTTCCATTATTCTTTTACGAACATCTCCCAAGATACTATACTAGCAGGAGGGAACTTAAAGAACCACTCCTGGGTGATGTCAGACAATGTCGCTGGAAAGATCCGACAGCGAGCATCTTTCGACACTTTCTGTATATCCATTTGTATCTCAAACTTATTAACGCGGGATACTGGGTCTCCGTACCCGTCAAAGTTCTGCAATGTTGGCATCTTGAACTTACTGGGGGTTTCAGCCTCAGCAATCCTCTGTACAAAGGGAGTGCCCCTCCTCCTATCGTACTCAATATGGGACGTTCGTCCCCCGACCATTTTATGTACTGCCTGGTTTAGAGCATCAATCTGAGCCTGAACATCTTCCAGGATTGTTGGGGCCACCGATGCCGGGGGAGCATACTTGCCGTGCCTCTCATGACGGTTAAGTACATCCCTTAAATCATCGTCTCTATGTCTTTGCTCGATATCTCCTAGCCGACTAAAGACGTTCTGCTACCTGGGTTTCCCCCAGCATTGTGGCTCGCTGGCCTATAGGTAGGGGGCTTCTGCCTCCACCTCTTTCCTCGTTTCTCCGACCAGCATTTCTTCTGCCGGAATCAACTTCGTAATAGTCATGGCCATCTCTAAATTGTGGCTGACTATGACGTGACTGGCGGTTCACGCTATTTCTTCTTTGGGCTGGCCTCACCCGAGCGTCAAGGGGAGGGATGCGTTGGTCGTTGGGTCCCCGTGCATTGTTATGCCGTGGGGGGCCCCTGACTGCAGAGCCTGACTCGGTGTTTCTCTTGTTGGTAGAAGGACGCTACCCCCTACTTAGTAGATTTGGCTCTTCGTCCCCTGGGCGTCTAGGGCTGCGAGGCGGTTGCCCGGCCCTATTTTGCCTCGGGCACTAGTGATTGCCTCGACCAGCCTGAGATGGAGGTTGTTGCTCAGGATCCCTAGGTGGGACATCATCCTGAGCCACAAGTGGCTGCTCCGACCTTTGAGGGCTTGCCGGCTGGAGCGAAGGGCTAGGATTGAGACCTCTTTGAGGTGGCACATTCGGTGGCTGATCTGGCTAGAAGGCTGGTGCAGCCTGACTCCGAGCCAATTGGATGGCTACTTCAAGAGCGGCCATAGCATCCCTCTGCAAACGATCCATTTCAGCCTGCCGCTCACTCAGCTCCTGGAGCTGGCATTCTATTTCTCTTTGCTGCAGCGCCATTGTCTCCATAGTATTCTCCTGATTGGCCCTCAGATTAGCCAACTCATCCTGCAACACCCTTAGCATTGACCTCAGCGTTTCGGAGTCTAACTCCTCCTCTTTAAACTCTAAATGTGGTTTATTTTCAGCCACATTTGGGGGAGGAGGTTGGGATGGTGCAGCGCCAGCAGCCTGTACAGTCTTCTTGGATGTTTTTTCCATTAGATTTTCTTACAGTTTTTCGATAACCTCTCAATGAAAGCACCAGCATGTTGACCCTCGATTTAGCCAACGACACGGAGTCAAATATACGACTAAAGATAAAATGACAATTAAGAATTTAATCTAATGGGAAAGAAGAAAACACCAAGGATTTATAGTGGTTCGGCCCCAAAGAATGGTAATGACCTACGTCCACTTAGTGCTATTATTAATATTGAATCTCAAAGCCGTGATCAAAGAACTAGGGTTCTTGAGTTTCACAAGCCTTGGAAGAAATACAATGGAACGATGGATAATTGCACTATAGCTCTCTTTCTCTCAGTACTTAGCAAAATGATTCAAGATCAAAAGTCCCTTCCTTGAGCTATTTCATGCATATTTGTAGGCTCAAGGAGGGTTACAAGGGCCAATGGGCCTTAACTTTCCTTAATAACCACGCATCATGGTAATAAGGAGGAAATATTCAATGCAATTATTATAAGATTACAATCTTAGAGGTAAACAAATCAAATTATACGACCAGCCTAGTCGTATCTAAAAATTAAGCCTTGACGAAGCGATGTGCATCTGG
This sequence comes from Humulus lupulus, assembly GCF_963169125.1. Taxonomy (NCBI): domain Eukaryota; kingdom Viridiplantae; phylum Streptophyta; class Magnoliopsida; order Rosales; family Cannabaceae; genus Humulus; species Humulus lupulus. Next base: position 158,635,766 of record NC_084802.1, on the reverse strand, counting down.
TCGATAGATGAACAGCACTTCCGCCACGTGTGAGAAATCATTGCCACATCATCAGCAGCTGTTATTTGGGTAAACACCTTAATTGATAGCTAACTCCAAATAAGCTCCTTAGCCACTCCAAGGATCAAAGTCCCAAGACCAAGCCTAGACCTCCCTGAGTTCACAGCTCCAAAATCCACCAGAAAGAGAGAGAGGGGAAAAAGAAATCGAATGGGAGGGTAATGGTGAGTTGCATGCTCTGTTTTCTTCCCTTTTCTTTTCCTTCAGTTTCTAACCCTTCTACAATATTCCACGAGAGTCTAAATGAGTTTAAAGTCACTTATCCCCTTTAAAACACAAAAATACCTTTTTGCCCTCCCAAATATAACCAAGTCTTTAACCACTCTAAAGGGCATTTTGGTCATTTACTTCCAATTCCCGCTAATTCCTCGAGTGTACCTAATATTTACCACTTAATTCCCATCATCAAATTAACCACCAATTATTTTCCCCAATGCCTAATAATCTCCAGTATATTTCCTAAGTTCCCAGAAATACCCCAAGGCTCCCCCGAGCAAAGTATAAATCCCCACTGTGACTATTTCGCTAAACTGCTCACTAGGATTGCCTCGAGCCACATGCTGCAAATATATCCACATAATAATGTTGTCTCAACAATTTATCACAAATAATTACATTTATGTCCTTAATGGGCCAAAATTACAATTATGCCCTTATAAACAAAACAGGGCCCACATGCATATTTAATACTCATAAACATGCATCTAATCATATCATTTACTCATCTAGTCATGCATGCCACATAATCATGCATTTAATCATTCATTCACATAAATACCAATTATGCCCTCCTGGCACACTAATCAAGGCCCTTAAGCCTTATTAGCAGTTTTGGATCGTTACATGATGCCATTAAACAAGTACCTCGATATGCAAAGTTTTGAAAGGAGTTATGCACCAATAAGAGGACACTAAAAGGGAATGAAAAGGTGAGCTTGGGGGAAATTGTTTCGGAGGTTCTTCAAAAGAAACTTCCACCAATGTGTATAGACCCTGGCACATTCACTATACATTAGACCATTGGAAGAAAAAGGATTGAAAGATGTATGTTAGATTTGGGTGCTTCAATCAATGATATGCCTTACACTATTTATACTTCTTTGAATTTGGGACAACTTGAAGAAATGGGGGTGATCATAAAATTAGCAGATCGTGCTAATGCCTATCCAAGGGGAGTAGTAGAGGATGTATTGATTAAAGTAAATGAATTGGTCTTTCTAGCTGACTTCTACATTCTTGATATGGAAGATGACTCAGTTCCATGTTCTACACCAGTTTTGTTGGGAAGGCCATTCTTAAAGACAGCTAGAACTAAGGGAGATGTTCATGAGGGAGCTTTGACCATGGAGTTTGATGGTGAAGTGATTCACTTTAATATTTTTGAGGCTATGAGGTATCCAAGTGATGTTCATTCAGTTTCTTCAATTGATATTATGGACTCATTGTCGCAAAGAATACTTTATTTACATGGCAAGGATGGTTTAGATGTTGTTTTGAGGGAACCAATAGATTTGATGAAAGACAATGTTACTATTGAAGTAAAGGAGACGGTGGTGGTACTTAATAGTGGTGGAGAGGTTTCCAAAGAGGTGTCGTTCTTAGAGGTGCCTATTTCTCATGAGAAACTTCAACCATCTGTTAAATCACAACCCTAGCTTGATGTAGAGTCCAAGAACTTTACTTAGCTAGTTAGATATTAGTAATAGTAGTAGTATTTTTATGACTGTGAATTTTGGTTCAGACCGAGATTAAATTGGACATTCGTAGTAACACTTGTAGATTTTCTAAGTTTAACCTATAGTTTAAGAATATTAATTTTAACCTAAGGTTTGATTAATATGACTGATATTGATGGTGATATTTTATAACACCCTGGATAGCCAGGACCGTTACACTGTGTGTTTGTAAAGTGCCAGACTTGCTAACCAAGTCATTAAAGTAAAAACGTGTTACAGAAACAGTAAAGGTACTAGGGTTAAAAAAACATTTTGGTCTCAAAAGTTACGTTTTCATTACTAAACATTGTTTATGTACATGGGATCCCAAAAATGACAGTTTAAAAGCCATTTACAAAAGTTACAAAGTCTATATACATCAACAGCCATACTAAGGCAAAATGAGCAGTTAGGTAATCTCCGTCCTGACACACTCCTCGACCGTGGTGATCGAACGGCTGGCTATGTACATTTCACCTCGGAGCTCTCCACCTCAGGCCTGGTCCAGCTTGCCCTTACCCTTACCTGCACCACGGAGCACCCGTGAGCCAAGGCCCAGCAAGAAAACACAGTAATAACAGAGCATGAACAATTAGCAATCAACTCAGTTTCTCATACAGCATCTCATAAATTCAAGTATATCATCATTCAAGTATACCACATACAAAGCATTTCAACTCATAATGCATATTGCACAGACGATAACCAGGGCTAGCGCTCACAGGCTGCTCCCTCTGTTATCCTATTGTTTCTGGCTCCTAGTGGCCAATTCGCGCCCCGTGCGCTAAAAATCATGAACGGTACTCTTAGACCGCTTATACGTGCCCCTTGGCATAACACCAACGATGACACAATACAAAATCTCGGGAGCACTTAGTCCCATCACAATCATACATTCGGGTGCAGTTTTCTTACCTTTCAGTTCACTGGTTTTCGAGGCCACGTAGCCGCAAGCACGGTCCTCCTACCCCGAGCCTCTCCAAAGCCCTATTCACAACACAAATAATATTCTTTGTCATTAACCAATCCAAGACTACCTTCCCGGAACCTAACCCATACTCTCGGAACCCCCAAATCCCTAAAACGACGCACCGAAGACATTCCCCGAACCCCCGGAGCAAAAGCTTAAAATTACAAATTCCAACATCTTGAAATTGGCCTAGCGCCGCGGCGCAGCCCTGTAGGGCCGCGGCGCCCAGCAAGTCAGAAACCCCATCACACCCAGAAACAGCCTTGCGCCGCGGCGCGCTAGAACAGCGCCGCGGCGCTCCTTCGCGAGCCCAGAATTCTGGGTTTTTTTCCCCTGCGTTTTCCCCGAACCCAAATCACTCAAAATCATCCCAACTTCATACCCAAGCCCCAAAACTTATTTAAAACCCCACATAGGCCAACCAACAACTTTTAAACACTATAACCCAACTCAACTACACATTTACCCACATAATTCACACCTAAATTCAGATTTAAACCATTGAACCAAAGCTTGAGAAATGTGTAAACCAGCCCCTTTAGATTCTTAAACCATAACAGCTACGAAAATTTAAACATGATGCACTCTTACCTCAGTCAAGTACTCAGCTTGGATTCTCCCCAACTCTAGCTTCAAATCACCTTCTCCTTTTAATTATTCCAACTCTAAATTCATGCAAAACCAGCCACCAACTTGCTTCAATTCATATTCATCTCTAAAAATTCAGACTTGAAACTTAAACATATTATAGCCAAATCCTTACCTCTAAGTTTTCTTGGCCTAAGCTTGGTTGATAACCTCAATCACCCCCTTGATTCTCCTTCCAAGAGCTAGGGTTCAGCTTCTCTTTTCCTTCTTTCTTCTGTTATACTTCTAGGTCTCCAATATTCAGCATAAACTAACTCCCAAAGTGTTATACGTAAATGTTATTTCTTCAGCTCAAACTCATCTACTAACTGCCAAAATACCATTTTAACCCTCCATTAATATCACTTACTAACTAGACCTCAAGGGCTTATTTGTCCTTTCCCTAACTTTGCAATTCTACCACTTTCCCCTTAAAACTTGTTACTCTCTATAGTTACTAATAGTTACACAGGTTACCAAACTACCAGTTACCACTATCTAGCTTTCTAGGACCGTCTCGGCACGTGCATCGCATTGGTATCACGGCACCCACGCGGTACAATACACACATCATAATTATCACATAATGTAATTCACATAGTCATATAACATGCCTAAATCATAATCATGCATCTTAATCATAAAAAATCACACATAATTCCCATCATGCCCTCCCGGCATACTAATCAAGGCCCTTAAGCCTTATTAGTGAATTTGGGTCGTTACATATTTATTATATTATAAGGTTTAGATAGACCCAATAAGATAGTAACACTTGTCATATGTATGTTCAATGATTATTAAGTATTTTTGAGGAATAAGTTTATTAAGATCAATATTTGAATATCCTAGGGTTTGTCAGCAGCTTTGAAATTGTTAGAGGACTTAGTCAAGGTTGTTTACTCAATTCAAATTAGGCTGAAAATGTGCAATTTCGTGTTTAAATATTCAGCGTATGCCAATATATCGCAGCTATAGGGGGCGATATATCGCAATATGGGGATACGAAAAACACGTAACATCACACGATCACCTCGTCGAGCCTCGGGCATACTGGCCCAGGCGATATATCACCTACTAGGGGCGATATATCGGCTCCTTTGATATATTTTTGAAAGTTTTTGAAAACGTTCTCATTTTAATCTCAAACCTCTTGATAAGTCCAGCATCTTTTTGACCGAGTCTTCAACCTCTGCTGAACGATAATTCAAATATTTTTCACTTAAAAAGCCATTATTTTATTCAAGTTAAATGAAGATCTTTTCATTCTTAAACTCTATAAATAGGACCTATACCCAGCCATTTATTCATTCATCAAGCTAAGTTCAGAGGTTGCAAGCTGCTAGGTTATTTTTGAGTGCTTAAACACTTGGGTTGGGGATTATAAGCTTACCAAACACTTGTGAAGTAAGGTTTATAGCACATTTCGGTTCAAGGTTTAGATCGGTCATAGAAGCATTCAAGGTATTCCAAACTCTAGTTCATTTTGGTATTGTTTTCCTTAAGTTCTTATAGTTTTCTACTCAACATCCCAACTTTATTCTTTATTCTTGGTTAGGAAATCTAAGATCTTGAACATAAGGTTCTTGGTAAGTATCTTTCAATGGTATAGTTCTTTCATTATTTTCATCCCTTTTTCTTTAAGTATACTCACCTTCCTTTGATGGATTTTAGGAGTGTCCCAAGGTCCCAAACCTGTTCACATATCCCAGTATATTTGGTAAGGAAAATAGGATAGAATATTATATGTTATGCTATATGTTATCTTATGATTTATGTGTTATATTAACTTATGATTTATGTGTTATGTTATTAAAATAAATATTCAAATTAAAAAAGTAAGTGGACCTAACCCATTGAATTAGAAATATATCCATTATTCTGATATTAAAATAAATATTAAAATTAAAAATTGGAACAGTGGGGCTTTTTTTTTCATATTTCTTTGGACTACGCGGGAATCTGTCGATATTGCCGATTAAATCTTCTTTTTCCTAGATGTTTTCGAGGAATAAATTGTCATTCCCCTCCTTTACAGAAAAGGGTTTATTCTAATAAGAGACGTTTTAACTATTTTTATTCCAGACAATGTGATGTAAAATGGGTGTGAGAAAGAGGCTTTCATTTATAGTTTACTATTATCTTATTTAATATTATTTATTATATTGAAATTGAATATTGTAGTGAATTTAATAATAGGAAATTCTTGAATTTAAAAGAAAATGAAAGAGTAAACTATAAAGTAATAAAATATATGATACTTTAATACACATCTAAATTCGAAAAATTTCCCAACGGGAGTCAGGAATAAGAAATAAGATTAGGTGATGGAACGAGAGGAATATGTCTAGGGATCTATCGGTAGCGAGAAGGGGGATCACACTTCTTTTTTGAGCTGCTCTTTCAAAAAAAAAATCAGATAGATAATTGATGAATAATAAGACAATTCATGGTTCAAGTGATTATTAAGAATAGGAAAGGATAACCGAATCGAGTTAACTTGGTCGAGTTACAGACCAATTATTTTTTTTATATATTAGAAACCCATTCGAAAAAAATATCATACAAAAATAATAGAAGCCTCAACCACTCTGAAAACGAAATTGAGTATGTTGTAGACTTGGGCATATGACTTGTATAACTAACAAGCCCCAATAAATTTATGGGCATATGACTTGCTTAGCTAGCAAGCCCCACAAATCTAATGGGCATATGACTTGTTTAGTTTACGAGCCCCAAGTAATAATGGCCATTATAGTATGTGTGACATATGTTTATGATATGTTTTATTATATGTTACTTTATGAATTTTATGTATATGATTTATGTGTTAGATTTTCCTTGCTGGGTGTGACGTGCTGCGTCATGGCACATCTCCAAGGGGCCATTTTGTATGTATGAGCATGCCTTGGTGCTTGATCATTAGTCAAGTCTGGCACCAAGTAACCTCAGGGGTAGGGAATGGCACTTTTGTAATTATGCATATGTCTCCTAGACAAAAATCATATATGTTCCTGGGAAGACTTTATTTGCTTAGAATGCTCCTTAGGGGGGGGTGACCTGGTGACTTAGGGAAGCACCATGGCCACCAGCAGATAGGGGCATAAGCTGTGTACTCCCTTGCCCTATCAAGGCCTTATATGAATAAAATGATGCTTTGCCATGTCCCTTTGTGTATGCATTCTTTATAGTCTATGTGTTGCTTGTTTGTTACCTTCGTTGGGCCATTGCGTGCCACTTGACTGTGTTGTTGGCTCTGATTGTTGTGTGGGATGTTGCCTCTGGATAGCTTTCCTCGTGTTTGCTCCCGCTTCATAATTACTCTTACTTGTGTGAGACTTTTAATGTGGCTAACCATTGAGTTTGCTTGCCGCAGGTGTTAATTCTAGGCTGACTTGCTAGTTGAAAGTGCTAACAAGTGCCGCACGTTCCGTCCATTCGAGTATCGAAGTTGGCGGCCCGTGACAGTTGGTATCAGAGCTTAGTTTGAGAAATCTTGGGGACCCTGCAGGATGGTGAGCAACACTCAACGGATTGAAGCGCTGGAGAGGCGCGTTGGAGAGCTTGATGGCCTGGACGAGAGAGTCAGGGATCTCAGATCTGCCAGGCTAGAACCAGAGACGACTAACGCAGTAAGCCGCGTGGCTGTGTTGGAGCGGGATACGACCAATCTGCTGGCCCGCATAACAGCAATCGAGAGGAGAGAAAACCTTTCAAGCACATCCCATAGTCCTCCGAGGGAGGAACGTATGGAGGCAATGGAACGAGCGATGAAGGACCTACAAGAATCATTAAATGACCTTGTAGAGAATTGCAGGGTGTCGGTTGAGGCAATCAAAGAGGAAATGTTGGAGATGAACACCAAGCTAAACCTCACCATGAGGGCAGTTGGGAGCCAGCCTGCAACCGGACCCATTGGCATGGAATATGGCAGAGTAAAAGTCCCGGAGCCGAGGCCCTATGGTGGGGCTAGAGACGCGAAGGACTTGGAGAATTTCCTTTTTGATATGGAGCATTACTTCTGAACCGTGAGAGCTGAATCGGAAGATGGCAAGGTGGCCATGGCGACGATGTACTTGTCTGCGGATGCCAAAGTGTAGTGGAGGACAAAGTATGACGATATTCAGAACGGCAGATGCACCATAACAACCTGGGAAGATCTCAAGAAAGAGCTGAAGACACAGTTTCTCCCAGAAAATGTCGCCTACATAGCTCGACGCCAGTTGAGAGAGCTGAAGCACACTGGCACAATCCGAGAATATGTTAAGAAATTCTCTGGATTGATGCTAGATATAAAAGACATGTCTGAAGTGGACAAACTCTTCGCGTTTTTAGAAGGTCTGAAACCTTGGGCAAAGCAAGAGCTCGAGAGACAGAGGGTGGCCGACCTAGCCACTGCTCAGGCTGCTGCTGAATGATTAACTGATTACTCATCAGGGAACATTCAATCCAAGAAGACCAATCCGTCGACTAGTGGAAGTAATGCTGGGAGTAAAAAGTTTGGGAAATCTTGGCAGAGCAAGAGTGGGGGAGGAGAGAAAAGGATTGTGGAGTCTAACACTCCTAGCAAAGACGGCAACCCCCAGTTCAAGAAGCCTCTTACATGTTGGATCTGTACCGGGCCTCATAAGTCAATAGAGTGCCCTCACAAAGGCCAGATGAGTGCCCTCCAGGCGACATTTGCCCAAGTAGAACAAAATAACGTAGAGGAGGAGGAGGAGTATACTCACATGGGTGCCCTCCGGATGCTGAATGCTCTCAAGAAACACGGTGCGAAAGTGAAGAAGACCCCCGGAAAGGGACTAATGTATGTGGATGCCGCCCTAAACGGTAAGATGGCCGGAAGTGTGATGATCGACACGGGCGCCACTCACAACTTCATTTTGGAGATCGAAGCTAAACGTTTGGGACAAAAATGGGAGAACGACCATGGCCGCATGAAAGCGGTTAACTCAGAAGCCTTGGCCACAACCGGCGTGGCTAAAAAGGTGAACATGAAGATTGGCTCGTGGGAGGGGCAGACTGACTTGGTGGTCGTGCGAATGGACGACTTTGATGTGATATTGGGTATGGACTTCCTTACGGAAAAGGGAGCCATTCCCATCCCAGCTACGGGAAGCTTACTCATAATGGGGGAGACACCTGCAGTGGTGCCTGCTAAAGTAGAGCAGCCCCCAGAAACCAAGCTGCTGTCAGCCTTGCAGTTGAAGAAGGGCGTGAGAAGACAAGAGCCCACGTATATTATCCTACCCACAATATACGAGGATACGGTGGATGAAGTCATCCCACCAGAAATTCGAATGGTCTTGAAGAAGTATGGGGATGTGATGCCGGACCAACTCCCCAAAGCCTTACCACCTAGAAGGGGGATTGATCACCAGATTGAGCTGGTGCTGGGAGCCAAACCACCTGCAAAGGCGGCCTATAGAATGGCGCCCCCCGAACTAGCAGAACTGAGGAAGCAGTTGAAGGACTTACTAGAGGCAGGCTTCATCAGGCCATCGAAGGCACCATATGGTGCACCCGTGCTATTTCAGAAAAAGCACGACGGGAGCTTGAGACTATGTATTGATTACCGGGCTCTCAATAAGGTGACAGTGCGTAATACATACCCCATTCCCTTGATCGCCGACTTATTCGACCAGTTGAGTGGAGCGAAATTCTTTACAAAACTGGACTTAAGATCAGGCTACTATCAAGTGCGGATAGCAGAAGGGGATGAGCCGAAGACAACGTGTGTGACTCGATATGGGGCATACGAGTTCCGAGTCATGCCGTTTGGGTTGACAAACGCACCAGCCACATTCTGTACGTTGATGAACCAAGTTTTCCAGGAATACTTAGACAAGTTCGTGGTAGTCTACTTGGATGACATTGTGGTCTATAGCTCTACAATAGAAGAACATCAACGACACTTATCTCAAGTGTTTCAGAAATTGAGAGAGAACCAACTCTATGTGAAGCGAGAGAAATGCTCCTTCGCACAGGAGAGAATCAAGTTCCTAGGCCACATAGTAGAACGTGGTCGGATCCGCATGGATCTAGAGAAGGTGCGGGCCATTCAAGACTGGAAGGCCCCCACAAATTTGAAGGAATTACGCTCTTTCCTTGGTCTAGCCAACTATTATCGGAGATTTGTTGAGGGCTATTCAAGAAGGGAGACACCCTTGACAGAGTTGTTGAAGAAGGGTGTAACTTGGACGTGGACCGATAGATGTGTAGAAGCATTTGAGAGTCTGAAGGAAGCCATGATGCGAGATCCTGTCCTCGCCTTACCAGATGTTGGTGGGCCCTTTGAAGTGCAGACAGATGCGTCTGATTTTGCCTTGGGAGGGGTGCTTGTACAAGAGGGCCACCCCGTAGCTTATGAAAGCCGCAAACTCACGGAGGTAGAGAGGCGGTACACTGCCCAAGAGAAGGAGCTTCTCGCAGTAATTCATTGTCTACGAGTGTGGAGGCACTACTTGTTGGGGTCGAAGTTTGTGGTGAAGACAGATAATGATGCGGTGAGTCATTTCCTCACCCAGCCAAAGCTTACCCCTAAGCAAGCACGTTGGCAGGAGTTCATAGCAGAGTTCGACTTTCATTTCGAACACAAGGCGGGCCGTCTAAACCAGGCAGCTGATGCCCTGAGTCGCAAAGCTGAGTTAGCGGCTCTAAAATTGCTGGCTAATATGTCGGCTAGCATGGTGACCACTCCACTCCGAAAGCGCATTAAGGAGAACCTGGAGAAAGACCCGGTGGTGAAGACCATCATGAATCTCGCAAAAGAGGGAAAGACTCGCCAATTTTGGGTAGAAGACAATCTTTTGTGGGCCAAGGGTGGCCGCTTATATGTTCCCAAGACGGGAGATTTGCGGAGGACACTAATGAGTGAGTGTCACGACACCTTGTAGGCGGGTCATCCAGGGTGGCAGAGAACCCATGCCTTGTTGAAGCAGGGGTACTACTGGCCACAAATGCGCGACGATATCGTGGAGTATACCAAAACTTGTCTCACCTGCCAGCAAGACAAAGTGGAGAGACACAAGACGCCAGGGTTGTTAGAACCTTTGTTAGTCCCAAGCCGACCATGGGAGAGTGTGTCGCTTGACTTCATTACTAGTTTACCAAAGACGGGAGACTTGAGTGCGATCTTAGTGATCGTGGACAGATTTTCAAAGTATGCAAGCTTCATACCGGTGTCAAAGTATTGCTCGGCAGAAGAGACAGCGAGACTTTTCTTCAAGTATGTAGTTAAGTATTGGGGAGTACCCCAAAATATGGTTAGTGACCGTGATGGAAGATTCACAGGGACCTTTTGGTCGGAGTTATTCAACCTTTTGGGGTCACAACTAAATATTTCCTCGAGCTACCATCCTCAAACTGATGGACAAACTGAAAGATTCAATGGGATGCTAGAAGAGTATTTGCGGCACTTCGTCAGTGCTAACCAAAAGAATTGGCCGCAACTACTAGATGTAGCTCAATTTTGTTTCAACTCTCAGAAGAGTTCTTCATCAAACAAGAGCGCTTTTGAAGTTGTTAACGGTCAGCAACCGCTGTTACCCCACACAGTGGATGAGTATCGCGGAAGAAATCCGAGAGCCTTCAATTTCACAAAAGACTGGAAGAAAACCACCGAGATTGCCCGAGCCTACCTGGAGAAGGCATCAAAGAGAATGAAAAAATGGGCGGATCAGAAGAGGCGACCGCTGGAATTCAAAGCAGGCGACTTAGTGATGATCAAGCTGAGGCCCGAACAACTGAGATTCTGAGGGAATAAGGACATCAGACTCGTCCGAAAATACGAGGGTCCTGTTCCAGTCATCTCGAAAGTGGGCCTGACCTCCTACAAAGTCAGCTTACCAGAATGGATGAAGATACACCCGGTCTTGCACGTCAGCAACCTCAAACCGTATCACGAAGATCCAGAAGAGCCAGCGCGCAACCAGTCTACCAGAGAAGGAGTCAGCATCAAGCCACGAAGCAGCAGACAACCTGAAGAAATCCTAGCAGAGAGGACCGTGGTCGTGGACAGAAAGAAGAAGAAAGAGTTTCTGGTGAAGTGGAAAGGGCTCGGAGATGAAGAAATTTGTTGGGAAAGGGCGGAGGACTTGCACAAGCATACGCAGAAGATTGAAGATCAGCATGGGGCAAGTTCGTCGAGGACGCCGAAGATTTAAGTGGGGGAGAGTGTGATGTGCTGCGTCATGGCACATCTCCAAGGGGCCATTTTGTATGTATGAGCATGCCTTGGTGCTTGATCATTAGTCAAGTCTTGCACCAAGTAACCTCAGGGGTAGGGAATGGCACTTTTGTAATTATGCATATGTCTCCCAGACAAAAATCATATATGTTCCTGGGAAGACTTTATTTGCTTAGAATGCTCCTTAGGGGGGGGGGGGTGACCTGGTGACTTAGGGAAGCACCATGGCCACCAGCAGATAGGGGCATAAGCTGTGTACTCCCTTGCCCTATCAAGGCCTTATATGAATAAAATGATGCTTTGCCATGTCCCTTTGTGTATGCATTCTTTATAGTCTATGTGTTGCTTGTTTGTTACCTTCGTTGGGCCATTGCGTGCCACTTGACTGTGTTGTTGGCTCTGATTGTTGTGTGGGATGTTGCCTCTAGATAGCTTGCCTCGTGTTTGCTCCCGCTTCATAATTGCCCTTACTTGTGTGAGACTTGTAATGTGGCTAACCATTGAGTTTGCTTGCCGCAGGTGTTAATTCTAGGCTGACTTGCTAGTTGAAAGTGCTAACAAGTGCCGCACGTTCCGTCCATTCGAGTATCGAAGTTGGCGGCCCGTGACACTGGGCATTAGGCTCACTCCTTTATGTTTATATGTGCAGGAAAATAGCTTTGGTGGCGGGAAAGGTTCTTGGAAGCTTGGGGATGTGTATTGTGGTGGGATGGAATCAATGGACCGAGAGTTCTATTTGAGGATGAAGTCTCTTTAATTATGGTTTTCTATGTATTTTTCCGCAATTGGTTGTAATAAGTTTTAATTAAGTTTTCATTATGTCAAAGTTATGTTTTGTTTCAAACAATGGGATCCCAATGTCCTACTTATGAATTTTATATAGTTTTAAACCATTACATTACAGTTCTAAAATAAAGATATGTTATTTCAAATGTATGTTTTCGTAAGATTAGTATAGAAGTTAGTAATGGTCCAAAGTCTAGAGTAGTTGGGTCATTACACTTGAATTAAAACATCTACCGAAGCATCTCAAATATGTTTACTTGGGTGAGAGAGAGAGACATTGCCGATTATTATCACCACACAACTTACCCAAGTACAAGTGGATCGGTTGATAAGGGTACTTAAGGACTAAAAAACAGCCATAGGGTGGACCATAGCAGATAACAAGGGAATAAGCCCAACTATGTGTATGCACCATATTTTCCTTGAAGATGGGTCAAAGCCTTCTAGAGAAGCTCAACGAAGGTTAAATCCACCTATGATTGAAGTAGTTAAAAATGAGATATTAATGCTCTTAAGTGTGGGTGTCATTTACCCTATTTCAGATAGCAAGTGGGTGAGTCCATTCAAGTAGTTCCTAAGAAATCAGGCATCACTGTGGTAATGAATAATGAGGATGGGTTAGTTCCCACAAGAGTCCACAAAGGTTGGCGAGTTTGTATTGATTACATAATGTTGAACACTGCAACTCAAAAAGACCACTTCCCTTGGCCATTCATCGATCAAATGCTTGAAAGATTATCGTGAAACGCTTATTACTGCTTTCTTGATGGTTATTCGGGTTCTAATCAGATTGTTATTGCTCCTAAATACCAAGAGAATACAACATTTACATGCCCATTTGGCACATTTGCTTTTCTTAGAATGCCATTTGGATTACACAATGCTCCCGCCACTTTTTAGTGATGTATGGTTAGTATTTTCTCATATTACATAGAGAACATCATAGAAGTGTTTATGCATAATTTCAGTGTCTATGGTGATTCTTTTGATAAGTTACACCACATCTTAACTTTAGTTCTTAAATAATGTATTGACACTACTCTTGTATTGAATTCGGAGAAGTGACACTTTACTGTGGAATAAGGTATTGTCGTGAGGCATGTTATTTCAGAAATAGGGATTGAAGTGGACAAGGAAAAAATTTATATCATTTGTTCTCTTCCACCACCATCAAGTGTGGAAGAAATAAGATCCTTTCTTAGTCATGCAAGATTCTATAGGCGGTTTATAATGGATTTCTCAAAGATTGCTTCTCCTTTATGCAATCTTCATCAAAAGGATTTGGCATTTGAATTTAATGATAAATGTTTGTTTTCATTCAAAAAAATTGAAGGAATCCTTGACATCAACACCTATTATTCAACCACCAAATTGAGAATTACCATTTGAAATAATGTGTGACGCCAGTGATTATGCGGTAGGAGCGATCCACATGTTGTATACTATGCCTCTCGGACTCTTAATGATGCCCAGTTGCATTACTCTACTACGTATAAAGAGCTTTTAGCTATCATCTTTGCTCTAAAAAAGTTTCGATCTTACTTGATTGGAACTAAAGTTATCGTTTACACCGACCATGCGACTCTTAAATAATTACTAACTAAGAAAAAAGTGAAGCCCATACTTATTCAGTAGTTTTTACACAAGCTCAACAGAACAAGATTAAGCGTGATGCTAAGTTCTACATTTGGGATGAGCCTTATGTATGGAAACATTGTCCTGATCAAGTCATTCGAAGGTGTGTTCCTGATTCTGAATTTCAATCTATCCTTATTTTCTCACATTCTCATGCTTGTGGTGGTCATTTTGGACCAAAAAGAAGAGCCCACAAAGTACTTGGCAGCAATTTTTATTGGCCTACCAACATTAAAGATTCATAGGAATATTGCAAGGCATGTGATCGTTGTCAACGAGTTGGTAATATTATTGCTCGGGATCAAATGCCCCAAACTCCCATACTTATTATCAAGATTTTTTATGTATGGGGCATTGATTTTATGGGACAATTTCCATTGTCATTCGGTTTTGAGTATATTCTTTTAGAGGTAGATTATGTGTCTAAGTGGGTGGAACCAAAAGCAACTAAAGCAGATAATTATTAAACAGTGGTTGAGTTCATTAAATCAAATATCTTTGTGAGATTTGGCACTCCAAGGGCAATATTTAATGATCGAGGTACTCATTTTTGCAATAAAACTATTGAAGCTTTATTTTGGCGCTATCAAGTGACTGATAAAGTAACCATCGCCAAGGTATCGAATAGAGAAGTCAAATCTATACTTGAAAAGACAGTGAATCCAAATAGGAAGGATTCGAGTATAAGATTAGATGATGCTCTATGGGCATATCGCACGGCATACAAGACACCACTTGGTATGTCACCATATCAGTTGGTGTATGGAAAGCCTTGTCTTCTACTGATTCAATTAGAGCATAAATCTTGGTGGGCTATGAAAAAGTGTAACATGGAGATGGACAATGCAGGCCAACAAAGAATGTTGCAATTACAAGAGTTGGAGTAAATTCGTAATGATGATTATGAGAGCTCTAAGATTTACAAAGAAAATACTAAGGACTTTCATGATCGAAATAGAATTATTCGAGAAATGTTTGATGCAGGACAAAAAGTATTATTGTATCATTCTCGTCTTAAACTCTTTCTGGGTAAGTTGAAATCCCAATGGGTTGGACCATTCATAGTGGTACACCATTAAATTATCCTCATGGAGTGGTAGAAATTTCAACTCCATCAATGAGAAAAATACTCAAGGTTAATGGTCATAGATTGAAGCCTTATTATGAGTCTTTCGAGGAGGAACAAGCTACTGTGATTCACCTCTTTGATCCATAATATGTTGATGAGGTATGAAAAGGTTTTACGTCAAGCTAGCGACGTTAAACTTAGCTAAAGTATACGTATTTTATTTTATTTTTAAGACATTTTTGTTTAATTTATTTCTCCACGTAATTTTTTTCTTTTTGAACTTTGTTTTAATATTTTTTATTTATTTTAGAACCATGAAAGTCGTCCAAAAAAAAATATGGGCCAAATGGCCTGTGGCCACTGCCAACCCTATTCCAGGTCATGGCCTGGAGAACAGAAAGAAATTGTCGCAACCACCAATAACCCCAGGCCACAACAACTGTGCATTTTCAGCCTTTTTTTTAAAAAAGAAAGCCCCATTTGATTTTCTTTTCCCTTTCCCACCAAAACAAAGACCCAAACCGAAAAAAGCTCCTAATTTCACAACAACAAAAAAAACTCATCACTTCTCACTTATTTTCACTCAAATTATTGCCCAAATCACAACAATTCCCATCATCAATCTTCATTTTCTACCATTTTTCATTTATTCTCACAAAAATCATCATCTTTTCCAACATTTCTATTTCAAAACCTAAAACCCCATAATCCAAAATTTGACAATTGAGATTCTCCAACTAGTTTCAAGGTGATTCATTGGCACAATCAAGCTTCCAAGACTTTCTATTGTCAATCACAAGTAATTAGCTTCTCTCATTATTTGGGTTTTTGGTTTTGAGTATTGAAGAACAAGAATTGGGGTATGTTGGATTATATGATTTTTGGTAGATGAATTACTTATATGTGGTGATCATTGGCTTGGATTAATTGTTTATGTTGTTGTATTAGAAATAATCTTAAATTTTAGGGATATTGGATTAGTACAACATAGTTTTCAACTATTGGGTTAGCTTATGCCTACTAAGTGTTTGATAAATGTTCTGCGATCAGTGTGCTTGAGTTTTAAGGGGAATTGATTGAATATCTTTGAAGAGGAAGTATTGATTGACTTACTTGATTTTTGGTTGGTGTAATTTGAGGAGTTTGAATTGATAATTTTAGGGTATCTTGAATTATTCTCTTAGAGCTTGATTATTTTTGTTAAACGAAGCTTGTCATTGATTTTTGAAGTGAAGAATGGCACCAAAGAGATTACGAAATAATACTAAAGGTGCTTCCTCATCTAAGGTTCAGTTTGATGCCAACAAATTTATTTCCGAGGAGACATTCAAACGCTATCAAGATGTGAGCATTGAAGACAATGTATTGTTTAAGTGTGGTGGAAGGGAAAAACTGAAACTGAACTGCTTTGTTTTTTTTTTCATTATGTTGCGTTGTTTTTATGTCATTTTTTAAAAAAAAATTAGTTTGTTTAGGTTTTCATAAGCATGGTTCTGTTGAAAGTTGTTTGTCGATGTTAAAACTTCTAATTGAGATGAGACTACTCCTAGGAAATTGATGAATTCTACATGAATTGTGTCCTTAACTCTTGTGTGGTTGTTACTTAAGCTTGATCTTAGAGTTTTAAACATAATGTGTGTACAGTTAGATTTACTTTTTCATTATTTTTTGGAGATATATATGCATGCTATCATCTTATATATAGTCTCCACCACTCTAGAAATCATTGATTAATTGTTTGAGGTGAAATCCTAAGTACACATGATTAGGAAGATGATTAATGCATGTTCTTTGGAACTTTTGAGCCTTTCAAGCTTACCTATGAAATTGAATATCCTAGTTTCCCATTATTGAGCCATAATGACTAATCTTTTTCTTTAACAAGCCAATATCTAAGCATTTTGCAACTTCATTTTTTTTTATCCTTTTTATGTCCCATTACACCATAGTTTTATATATGATTGTTTGATTTGGTTGGTTGGGTTATGGATTGTAAGAAGGGGAAGGTGTATTGATTTTGTTGGATTATATTGTGAAAGTATATGATCTACTATTTCTCCCAATGAGTTGAATTGAAAAGAAAAAAAACAGAGAAAAAAAATATGCATAGAGAAATATTGAAAAAAAAAAAGAGTTTTGCAAAAGTGTAAGTGTGGGAGAAATAGTAAGATCAGTGTGAAAAGTAGGAAAGGGAGAGATTATGTATTTTTTTTTTAATTGTATGGGAAGTTTGTGAGAATATCTAGAGAATAGAAAAAAATATATAGGCTATGGTGTGATTTAAGCTTAAATATTCCTTTCTCATCTACCTTCAACCTGAGCCTTACATTACAAGCTTTTAAAGACCTTTTGATTCGTAATTATGTGTGTTTACATTAGTGGGGAACAACTGGTTAATGTCTACGGAGTGAATCTTTTTTTATGAAAAAATTATCATATATGAGACTTTAAAACATATTATGGCATGTATAAATTGATTCAAATGTTGGTGTTTTGTAGGTTTCACAGTGCATAATCATAAATAGATCGAGTTTAAGTGGTGACTAGACATTGAGTTGAAATTTTGAGGAATGGTGAATTCTGATCAATCTTTGAGACAACTAATGTTTTCAACAAAACCATTGCTTATGTTTTTATTTGTTTAGTTTTTAGTTTTTATTAGTAGTTTTGCTAAGGGACTAGCAAAGTCTATGTGTGGAGGAATTTGATAAGGATATTTTGGATATTATATTTGTTATCCTTTCGCATTTAGATAATGTTAAATTCAAGTGTTTTTATGTCTTCTTAGCTTTGTTTTATGAGTCTTTGATTTTAAAGCCATAAAATATTTTAGAAGGTATTATTGATGAATTTGATATATATTTTTGGTTAGGAATGGATGTGCAATGATAGGACTTGAGAAAATGAAGTTTGGAACAAGTTTGAAGTGTTTTAGAAGTCCCTAAACCCAAGGTTCGAGCTTAAAGTTGAAGATTATGAAGAAAAATCACGCGAGCAGATTTTGGGCTGTGGTCATGGCCATCAACATTTACTTGTCGCGGTGTGGGAGTCAGAGAATAATGGTCGCGACCGCCGAGCGAAGCTTGCCAAGAAACACGCTGTGGTCGCGGCCACTAGGAATCAGTGAGCTGTAAAAGGGATTATGGTTAACTTTGAATACAACTTTGGATTAGGGATTAGGGATTAGGGATTAGAATAACATGTTTCCATAGAATGTAATGCTTTTACAAAGTTAAATAGTTTGCATGCTTAATGGATTTATTGCTGGGTAAACAGGGTTAATTTAGAGCGCTTAGCATTAATTAAGTATAATATGGAAACTGGGATAATTGACTACTTAAGTGTTATCTACGGGGTTAAAAGTTTAATTGGAAATAGGGAATATTATTCATCATTGTTGATATATTAATTGTCGAAAATGGAGAGTGATTCTTGACTATTTCTTTAATATCATTCCATCCATAGTTATTTAATCATTGATATTTATTTCATTTTAGTTTTCTGTTTTTAAAAATAAAATTCATTTCCAATTTCAGTTTAGTTCTTATTTTTAATAATAATTTGATCACAGTCCTCGTGGGTTCGACCCTTATTTACCGCTATACTAAAGTAGCTAGTATAAGTAAATAAAAAAAATATATTTAAATTTGATATGGCATAGGACACCCATCAACTCACAAGGCATAAGGGAGTAAGAAAAAAAGGGAGACAAATATATCTCCATTTACACTGTGTATACCGAGCTAACGGAGACTGGGGAAAATATATGTAACACCCCTATTTGCTAATAAGGTTTAGGACCTTGATTAGCGTGCCTGGAGGGCAATAAGTGAATTAACATGTCAATATATGAGTTTAAATGAATATGTGATTAGAATGCATGTTTAGGAGGAATAAATATGCACGTGGGCCCCGTTTGTATGTTAGGGGTAAAATGGTAACTTTAGGTTTCTGAGGGCATAAATGTAATAATTATGTTATATGATTAGTACCACGTGTGAGTGGTGATATTATTGTGATGCACGTGCCGAGACGATCCTAGAAAGCAAATTAGTTTGAAAGTCACAACGGGATTAAATACCCGGCTCGAGAGGAGCCTAGGGGTATTTTGGGAATTTTATACTTTAAGTTTGTGAGTTAATGGTTAATGGTAATTGAGTAACTTGAGTGACTATTAGTAACCATTAGGAGTAACAAATTTAGATGAGAAAGTGGTAGAATTGTAGGAAAGGTGAAATGGCAAAAATGCCCTTGAGGTTTGGTTAGGAAAGGAATTACTTGGATGGGTAAAATAGTCTTTTGGCAAGGGTTTAGATAGCTTCAGCTGGGGGAAAGATGATTCACATTCTAACAGTTGGTCATATTTTGCTTTTGCTGAAATTGGAAGAAAACCTAGAGGAGAAAAGGGAAAACTAAGGGCAAGAAGGAAGGGAAGAAGGGAAAGTCTCTTGGGATCAAGAAGGGGATTAAAGCTAGGAAACTTAGAGGATTATTCAGCATACTGAGGTAAGGAAATTCTGTGTATATGTTGTAGAATTCAGTTAAGAATATCATGGAATTGAGAATTGAGTTGTGCGTTTTTTTTGGTGAATTCTTGGGATGAATTGAGGTTAGGTTCAGCTTAGGTTTGTGATTGAGCTTGGAATTTGATTGGAAAAGTAGCTCCAAGTTAAATTCTTGATTGAGGTAAGGGTTTTAAACATCTTTGAATTTTTGTATCTGATGTGGTTTAAGAATATGGAAGCATGGTTTAAGTTTTTCAAGCTTTGGTTTAAGTTTTTGGCCTACTGGTTTAAGTTTCTGATGTTTGTAACCAAAGTGTGGATTATGGGTGTGATTGTATGTTTGACCTTAT
This sequence comes from Humulus lupulus, assembly GCF_963169125.1. NCBI lineage: Eukaryota > Viridiplantae > Streptophyta > Magnoliopsida > Rosales > Cannabaceae > Humulus > Humulus lupulus. Next base: position 158,615,861 of record NC_084802.1, on the reverse strand, counting down.
TGTTAGTGTTTATAGGTTGTTTAATGGTTCATTTGGGGTTTTAAATTGATTTTGGGGTTTAGGTTTATGTTTGGGTTGAATTGGAGGTGTTTTGGCTCGGGGAAAATGCAGGGGAAAACCCAAAATTCTGGGTTCGCGAAGGGGCTCCGCGGCCCTGTTCTTTGGCACCGCGGCGCGAGGCTGTATTAGGAGCTGGGGGACTTTCTGACTTTCTGGGCACCGCGGCCCTCAGTGGTAGCGCCGCAGCGCTAGGCTATTTTCAGGGCAGGGAAATTTTGCATTTTGGGCATTTGTCCCGGGGGCTCGGGGGATGTTTCCGTTGTATTGTTTTGGGAAATTGGAGGTTTCGAGAGTACGGGATTGGTCCCGGGAAGTGGTTTTGGATTGGTTAGTATTAAAGAGTGTTTTATATGTGTTGTGACTAGGTTTTTGGAGAAGCTCGGGATAGAGGACCGTGCTCGTGACTTTGGTGCATTGTGAAGCTCGGGATTCAGGTAAGAAAACTGTAGTACCCGTAGAGCAGGGCATGGGCCCATAGTGTTGTTGCAGGGCAAGACCCTAGATTTTATTACATGTTAGGGTGTAGCCTTGATTGAATTATTATATGCTTGAATGTTGTTTGAGTTATGCTATATGTGGTTATAGTAGAACGAACGGCAAAGGAACCGGGAACGGCAAGGAGCTGAGAACGGCGAAGGCCGAGAACGGCAGTGGGGCCGGGAATAGCACTTAGCACATGGAGTGCTTATTGTTAGGGTGAGACCCTAATGGATACATGGGATATCCTTACGGTGAGAACCGAGACCCCAGGTTTTGGTAACGCTTCTGGGACGGCATGGCTGTATTTGTTTGGTCTGATGGACGATCTGTTTATCTGTGGATTATCTGATATGTTGATTATATAATATGCATATGTTATGTGCTGTTGAGTTTTCTTGCTGGGCTTCGGCTCACGGGTGCTCTGTGTTGCAGGTAAGGGCAAAGAGAAAGTCAACCAACCATGAGTACGGAGAGCATGAAGTGGTGCGTAGATGTTTGGCCTGCCCGATTGCTTTGGTTGAGGGCGTTTTGAGAAATGGCTGTATTAAACTGTGATTTTGATAGTTAGTTATCTGTAAACTTATTTTGAGTTGTAAATATTTTATAAACCTTATTTTGGGATCCCAAATGTTAGACACTTGGAATTTTAAATGAAATAGAGTACTTTCAAAGATTACAGCCTTGACTTTTTGTTTAATCACACTTTTGTTCTAAAATCCTCATTTAGCGAGTTAATTACACATTTTAAACTCACTTAGTAATGGCTTTAAGGTAGTAGGGCGTTACAACTTGGTATTAGAGCGAGCCAAGGTTTATTGGTTTTGGAGATTGACCGAACATGTACGTTCGCTGTCATTGAAAAGCTCGACTCAGGGTTGATTGGTATGGTTGATTATTATGCTTGCTTATGTGCTTGAATGTCCTGTTTTCCTGCTTAGTTTATAAAGAGCATAATGAATGAAATAACATATGCGTGATGCCAGGGCAAGGCCCGTTGTGTGTTATATGCTATCTGTATGTTATCTGGATTGTTGATTATGGTTGGCTGTTGTGAATGAGAGGTGGAAATGGACTTTGTTATCATGCCTGATGAGCGGCGTCATTGATTGCAAGCATATAGTTGTAATGCCTCGGAAATCATCTAGACTCCGCGGCAGTCGGGCCGAGGATGACAATCCGGGTCAGGACCCTCCACCTGCCCCACAGAACTGGCATCAGATATTAGCTGAAATGGAGGCTAGATTGCAGAAACAGAAGAGGAACTTCATCAGTTGAGGTAGCAGGCCCCTTCACAGGTCACTGGGTTACCAATTCAGCAGAGTGTAGCGCCAGTGCCGGTTCAGCCTGTGGTTAAGAACAGGTGGGAACCTCTGTATGAAAGATTCAAAAAGCTGCAACCTCCCACCTTTGATGGTGGATCAGACCCACTGCGGGCCGAGCAGTGGATGAATATGGTTTCCTTAATCTTAGATTTCATGAGGGTCGAAGGAAATGAAAGGGTAGCTTGTGCTAGCTACATGCTTAGATAGGATGCCCGCATCTGGTGGGATGTAGTGAGTCAGCGAAGGAATGTTACAGTTATGACTTGGGAAGAATTTAAGAGTATCTTTAATGAGAAATACTACAGTGTAGCAGTTTGAGCTGCGAAGGTTGAGGATTTTATTAACCTGACTCAGAACAGGTTATCAGTTACTGAGTACGCCCTGAGATTTGATAGATTGGCGAAGTTTGCGCTAGACTTAGTGCCGACAGATGCGGCCAGGAGAGACAGGTTTATACAGGGGTTTTATGTGATGATCGCCCGTGATGTGAATATTACCTTAAATTCAAAGACTACTACCTATGCTCAAGCAGTGGATAAGGCCCTTACTGCAGAGAGGGCCGAGGACCAGTTATGGAAGGACAGCGCTGTTAGGCGCGATGCCAGGAGGACTGTGCCTCCTTTTACTGGGCCTAGTCTGGGCAGTGGCCCCAGTGAGCAGAAAAGAAGAGTTCCATATTCATTTGTTCCCCCCAATTCTGATAGGAGGGTACGAGGTTCTATTGGTGGCCGTCAGGGCGGAAGTGACAACTGGAGGAGTTTTCCAGTGTGTCCTCGATGTAGAAGATGACATCAAGGCGAGTGCTGGATTAGGGCATGTTTTATTTGTGGGAGTGCCAACCATCTGAAGAAAGACTGCCCACAAGCTAAGAAAGAGGAGCCAAAGCAGGGAGACAGTCTCGCTCCTACTAAGGTATTTGCTCTGACTCAGACTGAGGCGAGGGCTAGTCCCTCAGTTGTGATAGGTCAGATCTCTAGCGCTGGTTCTTTGTATACTGCATTGATTGATTTAGGGGCTACCCACTCATTTGTATCTGCTAGGGTGATAGACCAGCTTTGTAGACCAAGTATTGTGTATGCTAGGGGTTTCCAGACTTTGTTACCAACAAGAGAACTGGTAGTCTCTAGGAGATGGATTAGAGCATTACCAGTAGAGATAGATGGTAGGGAATTGTTTGCTGATCTGGTTGAACTAGACATGGATGATTTTGATATAATACTAGGGATGGATTGGTTAACGAGGTATGGAGCAACGATTGATTGCAAGCGTCGGATGGTGACTTTCGAACAAGAAGGAGAGGTATCCTTTGTATTTGTGGGGACGGTGAATGGACCGCAAGTGTCTATGATCTCAGCACTGAAGGCTAGAGACCTGATGCCGGAAGGTTGCATAGGATTCCTAGCAAGTGTTGTAGACACCTCTAGAGTGGTAACAGTGGGACCGAATGAAACCAGATTGGTCTGTGAGTTCCCAGACTTATTTCTAGTAGATTTTTCAGGATTTCCGCCACAGCGGGAGATCAAGTTCGTCAAAGAGTTGGCACCGAGAGCAAAGCCAGTGTCCAGGGCACCCTATAGAATGGCTCCAGCGGAGTTAAAGGAGTTTAAGGTTCAGTTACAGGAGCTACTGGATTTGAGGTTCATCAGACCGAGTTTCTCGCCGTGGGGTGCTCCAATGTAATTTGTTAAGAAGAAGGATGGATCGCTTAGGATGTGCATTGACTACAGGGAGTTGAACAAGTTGACTATTAAGAATAAGTATCCACTACCTATGATCGATGATTTATTTGATCAGTTACAGGGGAGTACGGTGTATTCAAAGATTGATCTCCGGTCAGGTTACCATCAGTTGAGGATTAGGGAGGAGGACATACCAAAGACTGCTTTTCGAACAAGGTATGGGCACTATGAATTTCTGGTTATGTCCTTTGGATTAACCAATGCCCCAGCAGCTTTTATGGATATGATGAATAGGATTTTCAAAGATTATCTGGACAAGTTTGTGATTGTATTAATCGATGATATCCTAGTGTACTCCCAGTCAGAGACAGAGCACGAGCATCATCTGCACTTGGTATTGCAGCGATTGAGGGAGCATAAGTTATATGCCAAGTTCAGAAAGTGCGAGTTCTGGTTACTGCAAGTTACATTTCTGGGCCATATTGTCAGTAAGGAGGGGATACTGGTTGACCCAAGTAAGATAGAGGCAGTGAGAGATTGGCCTAGACCGAGCAGTGTTCCTAAGGTCAGAAGTTTTCTTGGGATGGTAGGATATTACCGGCGATTTTGTAGAGTCCAAGAACCTTACTTAGCTAGTTAGATAGTAGTATAATAGTAATAGTAGTAGTATTTTTATGACTGTGGATTTTGGTTCAGACCGGGATTTAATTGGACACTCATAGTAGCACTTGTAGATTTTCTAAGTTTAACCTATAGTTTAAGAATATTAATTTTAACCTAAGGTTTGATTAATATGACTGATATTGATGATAATATTTATTATATTATAAGATTTAGATAAGACCCAATAAGATAGTAGCACTTGTCATGTGTATGTTTAATGATAATTAAGTATTTTTGAGGAATAAGTTTATTAAGATTAATATTTGAATATTCTAGGGTCTGTAAGCAGCTTGGAAAATGTTAGAGGACTTAGTCAAGGTTGTTTTCTCAATTCAAATTAGGCTGAAAATGTGCAATTTCGTGATTAAATATTCAGCGTATGCCGATATATTGCAGCTATAGGGGGCGATATGTCGCAGTACGGGGATACGAAAAACATGAAACTTCGGACGATCACCTCGGGCATGCTAGCCCAAGCGATATATCTCCTACAAGGGGCGATATATCGGCTCCTTAGTATATTTTTGAAATTTTTTGAAAATGTTCCCATTCTTAATCTTTAACCTCTTAATAAGTCCAGCATCTTTCTGACCGAGTCTTCAGCCTCTGCTGAACGATAATTCAAATATTTTTCACTTAAAAAGCCATTATTTTTATTCAAGTTAAATGAAGATCTTTTCATCCTTAAACTCTATAAATAGGACCTAGTACCCAGCCATATATTCATTCATCAAGCTAAGTTCAGAGGCTGCAAGTTGCTAGGTTATTATTGAGAGTGTAAACACTTGGGTTGGGGATTATAAGCTTAATCATTATAAGCTTATCAAACACTTGGGAAGTAAGGTTTATAGTACATTTCGGTTCAAGGTTTAGATCGGTCATAGAAGTCTTCAAGGTATTCCAAAACTCTAGTCCATTTCCGTATTGCTTTCCTTAAAATTCTTATAGTTTTCTACTCAACATCCTAACTCTATTCTTTATTCTTGGTTAGGAAATCTAAGATCTTGAACATATGGTTTTTGGTAAGTATATTCTTGATGGTATAGTTCGTCCATTTTTCTCATTACTTTTCTTCAATATACTCACCCTATCATAAATGGTTTTTAGGAGTGTTCCAAGGTCCTAAACCTATTCTCATATCCCGATAATTTTGGTAAGGAAAATAGGATAGGATTTATGTGTTATGTGATATGATTTATATGTTATGATAAATGTTATCTTATGATTATGTGTTATGTAATATGCTATAATATGTATAATTGTAGACTTGGGCATATGCCCCGTACAACTAACAAGCCCCAATAAATTATGGGCATATGACTTGCTTAGCTAGCAAGCCCCACTAATCTAATGGGCATATGACTTGTTTAATTTATGGGACCCCAAGTAATAATGGCTATTATAGTATATGTGACATATGTTATGATATGGTTTAGTATATGTTGATATGAATATGATATATATGATTTATGTGTTAGGTTTTCCTTGATGGGCATTAGGCTCACTCCTTTTTGTTTATATGTGTAGGAAAATAGCTTTAGTGGCGGGAAAGGTTCTTGGAAGCTTGGGGATGTGTGTTGAGGCGGAATGGAGTCAATGGACCGAGAGTTCGATCGAGGATGAAGTCTTTTAAATTTTATATGTATTTTTCCGCACTTTATTATGTAATTCATGTTATTTAAAATTATGTTATGTTTTTCTATTAACAACAATGGGATCCCATATCCTACTTATGAATTTTATATAGTTTTAAACCTTTAATAAAGATATGTTATTTCAAATGTATGTTTTCGTAAGTTCTATTAAAAGAATTAGTGTCTATGTATAGTTGTCATTAATGGTCCAAAGTCTAGAGTAGTTGGGTCATTACAGATTTGTAGAGGGATTCTCCAGAATTGCTACTCCATTGACAGAGTTGACAAGAAAGAAGACCAAGTATGTGTGGACAGATCGATGTGAGAACAGCTTCAAGGAATTAAAGCGGCGATTGGTTACCGCACCAGTGTTGAGCCTGCCGACAGACAATGAGATGTTCGTAGTTTACTGTGACGCTTCCAGACAGGGTTTGGGATGTGTGTTGATGCAAGCTGGAAGGTAATAGCTTACGCATCAAGGCAATTAAAAGAGTATGAATAGAGATATCCCACGTATGATCTAGAGTTGGCTGCAGTGGTATTTGCACTTAAGATTTGGAGACATTACCTGTATCGTGAAAGGTGCGAGATATACACTGATCACAAGAGTTTAAAGTATTTCTTTAATCAGAAAGATTTGAACATGCATCAAAGACGGTGGCTAGATCTGGTAAAGGATTACGATTGTGACATCTTATACCATCCTGGGAAGGCTAATGTAGTGGCTGATGCATTGAGCCAGAAAGGCCCAGGACAGTTGTTTAGTTCAAGACAGATATCTGACAGACTAGCTGAAGAGATGACCAGAGCAGGTATAGAGTTTGTAGTTGGTAGGTTAGCCAACATAACTCTTCAGTCAACGCTCCTTGAGAGGATTAAGGAAGCACAGGGAAGGGATCCCCAGTTGGTTGAACGTAGAGAGAATTTCCTAACTGGAACGACTAAGGACTTCTCTATCTCAGAGATGGGCTTATTGAAGTACAAGGGACGGATTTGTGTTCCGATTGATCCAGATATTCGGCGAGAGATTCTGGATGAGTCTCATACCACTCCCTACTCTTTGTACCCAGTTACTACAAAGATGTACCAAGATTTGAGAGTTTTGTATTGGTGGACAGGCATGAAGAAGGATGTGGTGGACTATGTGGCTAGGTGCTTAACTTGTCAGCAAATTAAGGCTGAACATTAGAGGCCAGCAGGGTTATTGTAGTCTTTAGGGATTCCCGAGTGGAAATGGGAAGATATTACCATGGACTTTGTGGTTGGATTGCCGAAGACCGTGGGTCAGCATGATTCGGTGTGGGTGATTGTGGACAGGTACACTAAGTCCGCCCTCTTTTTATCTGTGAGGACAACTTATACTGTGGAGCAGTATGCTGAGCTATATGTGAAGGAAATTGTTCGACTTCATGGGGCTCCAAGGTTGATAGAATCCGACAGGGACCCCACCTTCACCTCTAAGTTTTGGGAGAGCCTACAGAAGGCAATGAGCACACATCTACGGTTTAGTACCGCTTATCATCCTCAGACAGATGGGCAATCTGAGAGGACGATTCAGATACTGGAGGATATGTTACGAGCCTGTGTGTTAGATTTTGGGGGATCTTGGAGTAAATATCTCCCTTTGATTGAGTTCTCATACAATAATAGTTATCACGCGACTATCGGAGTGGCTCCGTATGAGATGTTGTATGGGAGAAAGTGCAGATCACCAATACACTGGGATGAGACAGGTGAGAGAAGATATCTAGGCCCAGAGATGGTTCAAAGGACCAATGAGGCAATTGAGAAGATTAGAGCTCGTATGCTCGCCTCCCAGAGTCACCAAAAGAGTTATTCAGACCTGAGATGCAGGAACGTGGAATTTCAGGTCGGTGATCATGTGTTCCTTAAGGTTTCGCCCCTGAGAGGAGTGAAACGATTTGGTGCTCGGGGCAAGCTGAGCCCCAGGTTTGTTGGCCCCTTCAAGGTAAGAAAACTGTATGTGCCCATAAAGCTAGGCATGGACTGATTATCTTTGTTTGTTTTATGCTTAGTGCTATCTGTATATGTCTGCAACTATTATGTTATATATATGTTGAGACTGAGCGACAAGGGCCAAAAATGGAAATAAGCATGTTGAGTGCAGGTTGCCATGGTATAGCCATCTAGGGTGTTGTACTCACCCGCTCAGTTAGGACTGTGAACCTAGTGCCTAGTAACGCACCTTGATTGGCTTAGGTCGTTGTTGTGAATTGTCTGTTGTATTTGTTTAGGTATGCATTTACTGAAATGAATTGTCATATGTTATGTTTGTGGAGTTTTCTTGTTGGGCCTTGGCTCACGAGTGCTCTATGGTGCAGATAAGGGCAAGGGAAAGGTCGACCAAGCATGAGTTGGAGGGCATGGAGCGATGCATACATGTTTGGCCTACCTGGCCACCATGGCTTTGGGTAAAAGACTGTTTTTGTCGCCTAGGTCGACTATATAAAGATTTTTGAATTGTAAATGTCTTAAACAACATTTTGGGATCCCATGTAACTTTTCTATAATTTTAATGAATGTTTAAACCGTTTTATGGAAATTTTATTAAATGAATCTTTATTTTAATTTAATCACACTTTTTGGTCTAAAGCCTCGACTAGCGAGTTAATTGCACATTTTAAATTCACATGGTAAGGTATCTAGGTAAGTAGGGCGTTACACGTGGATACCAGGAATATCAGCCCAGATACTTATGATGAAGTCGTAGAGCGAGCAATCCGCCAAGAATCATGGCTGGTACAAGAGAAGAAAGAGCCCTACAGGGCTGAAGAACATGCACATGTCTCAAATGATCGGGGAAGATACTCTAGTAAACAGAGCGACCCTTCTGGGAGGTTTGCATCCAAGGGCAATAGAAGTATGGGGAATACCAATACTTCAGGAACTCTAGGTTTCCCAATGGTGGAAATTATAAATGAAGAATGGAGCCACCAAGTCGAAGTCCGAACTTCAACAAGCAACCAAGGAGGGAGAACAGTTATTGTCTACAATGCAACAAATGCAATCAATGCCACCCAGGCGAGTGCAACAACAACGATCACTTGACCTGTGGAAATCCGGGTCATTTCTCAAGGCACTGCCTGACTCATGGTCAAAATGAAAGAAATGACCAATGATGAGGACACCAAGACTAAAGATCTAAGTCAAGTTCCAGCTGGTCCGGTGACGAGGGCGCGAGCCAAGAGATTCAAAGAAGAACTTAACAACCTAGTCCACAGAGTCCTAAAAACAGGAGGAGACCGTGGTCAACACTGAAGGAGAACAAAGACTTGTACTGCTCATCAAAGTAGACTCAATTTAGGAGCTTGATCAATATTTAGCTTCTTGTAATGAGTCTTATTGGATTTTGGCATCTTGTATTTTTATTTTAATCAGTCACTTAATCACGTTTTATTTAGTCTTTGTTTTTTTTTTTATGAAAGTCAAACATTTGACTTGTGAGAGTCCAAGAGTCTTTCTATTTGTGATTGTTAGGGTTTTCATTAGGAAGACAAAGGGGCTTTTCTTTCATGTAATTTCGGCCATATTAGGGCTTGTAAACGTTTGGGAAATTCAGATTTTGATGAAATGAAAATTGAGAGGTTTTCTTCTTGAGTTCTTGAAGAGACTATTCGAACTTATCAAGGGTATTCCTTGTGGCGTTCAATCTGACTTATCAAACGGATTCCCATCACCGTTTGTGGCGTCTTCCTCATACCAAGGTTCGTGCTTGGCTAAGCATTGGGTCACGGTTCATCATTCCAGATTCGTGTGTTCTTGGCGGCTGCCATATTTGGTGTCGGATTTCACCACAATCATTGGTGTGGTTCGTATCAGTTGGTATCAGAGATTAGGATCATCCGGTTTGGCCTATCCTTTCCTTTGTGTTTTTTCTATTCAATTCGTGTTCTTATATTAGGGTTTTTTGAAAGAAAAAAATCATCATCGAGTCGTGTTTTGATTTCTTTGTCCTTGTTTCCTTGTGAAATCCGAAACTATTCTAGAGCTTGTTAATTTCCTTATTTCATTTGTTTCCTTGTTTCAATTGTTTCCTTTTTTTTCAAAGTTTCCCTTATTTGTTGTGAAATCCGAGCCATAAATCTTGTTTCAATTGTTTCCTTGTGTCAATTGTTTCCTTTATTTGTTGTGAAATCCGAGATTGTTATAGTGCCACGGATTGATTGGTTTTTTTTTTCTATTGGTTTTTGGGATTATTTGTTCTCTGTTATTGGGAGTGTACCACAAATTGCTTGGCTCTCTGTTATTGGTTTTTGGGAATATTGGTTCTCTGTTATTGGTTGAATCTATTATAGTACCACAGATTGCTTGGTTTTTGGGTTGGTTCTTTGGTGTTCAACATAAAAAAAAAAAAGAAAGAAAGAAAAGGAAAATTCAAGGGGATCTGAGACCAAAGTTGAGTGAAACACGAGTGGACTTGAGTGACATTTTTTTTGAGTGAAAACACGTGAGGGAGTGTGGTGAGGTCTTTTTTTTCCATATTGTTCTAACTTTATTTTGCAGATTTCCATCATGGCACAAAATCCAGAGAAAAATGCAAGCAATGAGGTTCCACCACCTGAGGTTCCGAATCTACAAATTCAAGCATTAATAGGGGAGATGCGGAGGATGATGAGGGCAGAATGTGAACAAATACATGAGAGGTTGGATAGGGTAGAAGAGGGAACGCAATGGAGGGCTCGGAGGAATAGGGTGCAACAACGGGATGTTGAGGGTGAAAGAGAGTTTGAAGGGGGAGATTTAGAGGAAGAGTACGATAGGATGTCGGAGGGTAATTATACGAGGTATGGCCGAGATAGAGAAGGTAGGAACTGGGTAGATAATAATTTGGGAAATATCAAAATGAGAATCCCCGCATTTCAAGGGAAGAGTGATCCCGAGGCATACCTTGAGTGGGAAAAGAAGATGGAGTTGGTTTTTGATTGTCACAACTACTCCGAAGTGAAGAAGGTAAAACTTGCTACAATTGAATTTACTGATTATGCTATTGTTTGGTGGGATCAGTTGTGCATCAACAGGAGGCGAAATGGAGATCGTCCTATTGAGACTTGGGATGGTATGAAGAGGGTGATGAGGCGACGTTTTGTACCAGCTCATTACTATCGGGATCTATACCTTAAGTTGCAGGGTCTTCGTCAAGGTTCCAAGAGTGTTGATGAGTATTACAAAGAGATGGAGATGGCTATGATTAGAGCCAATGTGGAAGAAGATCGGGAAGCAACAATGGCAAGGTTTTTGAATGGATTGAACCGAGAGATTGCTAATACAGTTGAGCTACACCATTATGTGGAATTGGACGATTTGGTGCATATGGCAATGAAAGTTGAGAGGCAGCTCAAGAGGGGTAGTACAAGTTCAAATCCGAGACAAATCCCACAAAATTCAAGTGGAACACCTTGGCGGTCGAACTATCCAAAGAAGGAAGAAAACCCTTTCACGCCCAAGCCTAAAACCGAGCCAAAACCAGTCACCACATCCACAGCCTCTCAAGGTAAAACAGCCCCTACTTCATCCCATTTTAGTGAGATAAAGTGTTTCAAATGTCAGGGGCGAGGACACATAGCTAGCCAATGTCCAAACAAGAGAGTTATGGTGATTCGAGAAAATGGCGAAGTAGATTCTGAAGATGAAGATGATCTTGCTAACATGCCACCATTGGAAGATGCTTCTATAGATGATGAAGAGTATGGGCCAGAATCTGGTGAGATGCTTGCACTAGTCACACGACGAGCCTTAAATTTGCAAGCAAAATAAGAGGAAGAAGAGGTGTAGCGGGAGAACATCTTTCACACTCGTTGTCATGTGAACGACAAGGTATGTAGTGTGATTATTGATGGAGGTAGTTGTACTAACATTGCTAGTTCTTCCATGGTTGAGAAGCTAGGGCTCCCAACGCTTAAACATCCTCGTCCATACAAGTTGCAGTGGTTGAATGATAGTGGTGAAGTGAGGGTTACAAAACAAGTTCTGGTATCATTTCGAATTGGCAAATATGAGGATGAGGTATTGTGCGATGTGGTTCCAATGCAAGCTGGACACCTCCTTCTAGGAAGGCCTTGGCTATTTGATCGACGAGTCCAGCATGATGGCTTCACCAACAAGTACTCATTTACGTTCCGTCAACGAACAATCACTCTAGCTCCATTGACGCCAAAGCAAGTATATGAAGACCAAGTGAGGTTGCAAAAATTGAGTGATCAAAAAAAATTGAGTGAGCAAAAGAAGGAGAGTGAAAAGATGAATGAGAGTGAGAAAAAATAGAGACAAAGAGAGAAAAGGGTCGAATCAAGTGAGAGAGAAAAGAAAGAGAAGAGTTCGATCAATGAGGGAAAAATAGAGAGAAAACAAAATAATTTTTTATGCAAAAAAAAGTGAGGTTAAGCGAGCATTGCGTATAAAACAGCCAATGATTTTACTCATGTACAAGGAGGCTCTTTTAAACACTAACCAACTTGATGCTAACAAGGGTCATCACAAGCAGGTTTTTGAGCCCGGTGATTGGGTATGGTTACACATGAGGAAAGAGCGATTCCCAGCACAAAGACGTTCCAAATTGCTACCTCAAGGAGATGGGTCATTTCAAGTGCTAGAAAGGATCAATGACAATGCCTACAGACTCGATTTACCAGGTGAGTATACTATTAGTGCTACTTTTAATGTTTCTGATTTGAGTCCTTTTGATGCAGGTGACGATTTGAGGTCAAATCTTTCTCAAGAGGGGGGGAATGATGAGGACACCAAGACTAAAGATCCAAGTCAAGTTCCAGTTGGTCCGGTGACGAGGGCGCGAGCCAAGAGATTCAAAGAAGAACTTAACAACCTAGTCCACAGAGTCCTAAAAACAGGAGGAGACCGTGGTCAACACTGAAGGAGAACAAAGACTTGTACTGCTCATCAAAGTAGACTCAGTTTAGGAGCTTGATCAATATTTAGCTTCTTGTAATGAGTCTTATTGGATTTTGGCATCTTGTATTTTTATTTTAATCAGTCACTTAATCACGTTTTATTTAGTCTTTGTTTTTTTTTTTTTTTGTGAAAGTCAAACATTTGACTTGTGAGAGTCCAAGAGTCTTTCTATTTGTGATTGTTAGGGTTTTCATTAGGAAAACAAAGGGGTTTTTCTTTCATGTAATTTTGGCCATATTAAGGCTTGTAAACGTTTGGGAAATTCAGATTTTGATGAAATGAAAATTGAGAGGTTTTCTTCTTGAGTTCTTGAAGAGACTATTCGAACTTATCAAGGGTATTCCTTGCGGCGTTCAATCTGACTTATCAAACGGATTCCCATCACCGTTTGTGGCGTCTTCCTCATACCAAGGTTCGTGCTTGGCTAAGCATTGGGTCACGGTTCATCATTCCAGATTCGTGTGTTCTTGGTGGCTGCCATATTTGGTGTCGGGTTTCACCACAATCGTTGGTGTGGTTCGTATCAACCAACCAAAGCCAATAGGAGCTACACTGCGAGTTTATGCACTCACCCAGGGTGATAAAGGAGCTAGGACTTCCGATATGGTGTCAGGTCAACTTCCTGTGGCTAATAACACAGCATATGTATTGATGGACACTGGTGCATCTCATTCTATTATTGTTGCATCCTATGTGGATAAGATAGATAGGAATCCTTAGCCTATTGCAAATATATGTCACGTATCCTTACCTTCGTGAGAGGATATGATGGTACAGTCTTGGGTTAGAGTCGTACGAGTCTAGGTAGAAGGCCGGGAGTTGACCGTCGACTTACTAGTTTTAGATTCACATGAGTTTGATGTTATTTTTAGTATGGATTGGCTAACCAAATATAGAGCAGTGATGAAATTCAAATGGAGGAAGGTCACTTTTAATCCACCTGGGGAAGAACCGTTCGTGTTCCAAGGCACAGCCCGAGAGAAGAATTTTGCTATGATCTCCACCTTGAAAGCGAGGAAACTACTGGACGATGGATGTATCGGATACCTGGAGAACATAATAGACAATGATAGAGAGGCTAAGCTAAAACTGACGGAGGTAGCTGTGGTGCGCAAATTTTTGGACATATTTCCTGAGGATCTTTCAGGATACCCCCAGACCGAGAAGTCGAATTCGAGATCGAGTTAATTCCAAGAACTGCACCTATTTCAAAGGCACCATACTAAATAGCCCCGGTGGAGATCAAAGAACTGCAAGCGCAATTACAAGATTACCTAGATAAAGGCATTATACGACCAATTCATTCTCCATGGGGACCCCTTGTACTAATCGTGAAAAAGAAAGACAACTATGACAACTTGGCTGCTCAGGTGTTGATCTCCTCAACAAAAGACTTTAGACTTTGGAGTATGTCTTGGGAGGTGCTTAGGTCGACTGTCGAACAAGCAAGAGAGGGAGTTTTCCTGGTCGGAGGAGTTTCTGGAGCCGAAGGATTGTTTTTCTTGGTCATGATATGTGGGATGTTCTCTATGAGGATATACAGACAAGACCACATTCAAGAAAAAGGTAAATATGATTTTTCTTTACCTTAATCTTAATAGTATATTATAATGTGTCATTCTGAATCATTGATTTTGAAACAACTAAACATATTTTTGTTCTTGTTTACAGCATCGTCTAAGTGCATAGGCATTTGGTGCTTTGGAAGAATCCTATGTGGATATGTCCTTTGATCGGGCCATCTCAGAGGTTCTATCGATAAGTATTTTTCATCATTTGTATGTTCTACCAATAGTTTATGCTCGTGTATAAATTTATATTTTGCAGGATGTGATGACTCTAACTCACACTCGTCCTCAAGTAATGGCAGTTGTTGAGGAGCTTAGGAATACAAAGGCCTCCTTGGAGAAGTCTCGAAGCATCGCCAAAAAGAACAAAGAAGTGCTAAGGAGATAGAGGAGAAGTTTCTCGATAAAAATAATGAGATTGAGCAAAAAATCAAAGTCATTCAAGCTCTCCAAGATAAGGAGAATAAGTAGGCCAGCCTCCTCGCTGATTGCGAGCAAAAGCTTACTGAACATGGGAGCAGATAAAGGGACTTGAGGAGGAGATTTCTTAACAGAAGGAGAACTACTACTCAGACATGACCAGGTTCCGAAATGTCTCCTCCAATTGCTTCTTCATGTTTTGGAAGAACAATAAGGAGGCCAATTTTGAGTACCTTCCTACTGAACTCCGGAAGAAGGAGATTTCTAAGTGTATTTCTCATGAGTCTGCCGAGGATGCTATCCCAGAAACTCCCAAGCCGGGGATCTCCTTGAACCATGATGGTGACCAGAAGCATGAGGAGGTCGAGGAGGATGTTGTTGAACGTCAATGATACTGCTCTTTTGTACTTATTTTCTTTACCTGAGCAATCATGTTTGTGGTGTAAAGACAATGGTTGTTCGAGGAGCTTTTAATCTCAGATATTTGTAATAATTTTTGTGCATATTGATACACTATGTTGCTCATTTCATTTTAAATAGATATAACTTTTAACTATTATATATTATTTCTAACTTCCTTGCTCGATTTAGCGAACAAAGCACAATACTTTATAAATTTTTTTAAAAATTTGTAAGTACTACTCAGTCGTGATTTTTGCTCTTTTCCTTATGCATGACTATGTATACTCTATATGCCCCCCAAGTGATCAAGGAGATTAAAGTGTTTGGTCACTTGCCAAATAACAAGACTTGTTCGAACTAATCTTGTTGTTTGCAACAATTACAAAACGTAGTATACTTATACATAATCATACATGTTAAGCAATACTTGTTAAAATAACAATAATTTTGGCAAAATGTTAATGTGTCGAGCACACTCCCTTGTCAATAACTCGTAGTAAAATGGACGAAATTGTGTCGATCAAATTGAAAATTTGTATGAGCAACCAATGTTTTTGAAAGAAAACACCTGAACATGAATTTATTAAATAAATGGTCGTGTAAAAATGGGAAAATGTGCCATAAGACCAAATAATAAATAGTCAGAGAAATAATTGGTCATTACAAAAATGGGCAAAAACGTGCATTTACAACCAATACGAAAATAACAAAATCTAGAAACACATTGGTCGTATAAAATGGGAAAAAATGTGTCTTGCGACCAGTGTTATATTGAAATTGCAAACACTAAATTACTGATAATACTTGCGAAAATGTTCGCCATTCCAATATCTTGCAACCAGTTCACTGTTTAATCGAACAAGTTTTTATGTAGGTTGTACAACATCTACGATCTGGTATGATCCTTCCAAATTAGGCCCAAAAACTCTTGATCCCTCGTGTTTTGAAACACTAGTCACAAGACCAAATCTCCTATGGAAAACTTCCTATCCTTGACCCAATAGTTAAAATATTGAGCAACTTTTTGCTGGTAAGCAACTACTCGCAACAATGATTGTTCTCATCGTTCGTCAATTAGGTCAAAATTTTCAACTAGTAATTGGTGGTTTTTATCTTCTTCATATGTACTTCTTCGATGTGATGGGTGTTGGTAACTGGTTTACCATGTGCACAGCGGAACGCATGGGTTGGTGGGCCCAAGGATTTCAAAAAAATATATTTAAACAATCTTTAAATAATCGGATCCATTAACATGCGTACATTAATGAATGACATAAAAAAGATAAGGAATTTTACCAGTTGTTGAACTATCAAGATTCATTGCTATCTTTTTGTATCTCCTACGAACAACCAATCCTAAGCAACCTCCAAAATACTCAAACCAAGATCTTCCAAGATGAACCTCTAGACCTCAAGATGCGAGCGGGCACGTGGAGTGATTCTTAAGATATTCTCAACACATGAGATCTTGGAAATTTTAGGTCTAAGAAAATTTTTTAGGGTTAGAGAAAAATAATACGATATCTATTTTTCTCTATGTGAAAGACTTAGAATTCTCTTGAATATCCATAAACTATTTTCTATCATATAGATTTATAAAAGAATAATAAATTCAAATTATTAAATTAAATAAATAAATATATCAAAGACCCATTGTTGAATATTGTAATGTGCCAGTCATAGTGCCAACACTGTGATTGGTGTGTAACACATGCCATTTTCAGGGTATGAGTCTAAGCCAATTTTATTTATTTTATTATTTAATAATTTATTTATTCAAAAATATCTAAAATAGATAACTAATCTTATCATATTAATATTTTAATTAATGAACAATTTTCAAACAAATTCAAACTAATTTTGAATTATCTGAACTATCTTTTCTCATTATTTAAACAAATAAAACTAATTAAGTCAAAATTAATTATTCTAATTATTTAAATGGCATTTTTGAAAATTACAATTTTAATTAAATAATTAATTTCAAATATTCAATTAATTAATTTATTAATTTTGAAAATTAATATATTAACGAATTAATTTATCTCAATTACATAATTGACCCTCAATAACAAATTTCTTCCAAATACGTAATTTCCCTGATTTTTCCCAGTTTCAACTCTTACCTTGAATAGTGTTGATAGAGTCATCTCGGAGACCTATGGACCTATAATTTCAAGCACCAATAAATTTAGATTATTAATTAGAAATCTTTAATATAATAACCTTAATTTATTAATCTCAATATTATTCCACTATAAATATGAGATTGCACTCTTGAAATTATAAATATTTATTTATTGAGTACTTTTTAAATATAAAAAGCATCTATCGATTTAATCATTACATACAATGCAATCCTCCATTAATGGTTCATAATTAAAGTATGGATAAGATCATTTTTTTACCTTTTTAATTAGTTCTTGTTTCCTTAAGTACCATTAACTTACTAGTGAAGGTTAATTCATAAACTGATTTATGAATTTGAGCTAAATAACATTTCAGTTCCAAAAGCTAACCCTTAATAGAACTATTTTTTCAATTCCTCTTAGAAAGGTATAGATTCCATAATTGTATATTATGTTCCCAGCCATTCACATCAATGAGTCCCCAAAACAAAAAAATTTAGCTTGATCGTTTTGACAAACCATAACGAGTGAATCAAAGGACTCAAATGACATAAACAGAAGTTCATCATAGTGGAGGTACTTTGTATAAAGTGGGTATACATGAACAGGACCCGATATATTATTAATAATTAATCATATCATTTACTTTATAAGTATTAATTAAACATATCAATAATATGATCATATATAAATTGATCTTAATCCTAAATTTATTATGAACTCATGTTTATGTCATATGAGTTCTTTGATTCACTCGCTATGGTCTGTCAGAATGATCAGTCTGAAAACTTTTGTTTTGGGAACTCATTGATGTAAATGGATGGGGACATAATATATAGAATGGAATCTATACCTTTCCAAGAGGAATTGAATAATGGTTCTCTTAAGGGTTGGCTTTTGGAACTGAAATGTTATTGAGCTCAAATTCATAAATCTGTTTATGAATTAACCTTCACTAGTAAAGTTAGTGGTACTTAAGGAAAACAAGATATAATTGAATAGGTTAAATGGTAATTAATTCCTACTTTAATTATGAACCATTAATAGAGGATTGAATTGTATGTAGTGATTAAATCGATGGACACTTTTATGATTTAAAAGTACTCAATAAATAAATGTCTATAATTACAATAGTACAATCTCATATTTTTAGTGGAATAATATTGAGATTAATAAATTAAGGATATTATATCAAAGAGTTTTAATTCATAATCTAAATTTATTGGAGCTTGAAAGTATAGGTCCATAGGTCACCGTGATGGTTCTATCAACACTATTTAACGTAAGAGTTGAAATTAGGAAAAATTAGGAAAATGGCATATTTGGAAGAAATTTTTTCGTCAAGGTCAAATATATAATTGAGACAAATTGATTGATTAATATATTATTTTTTAAATTAATAAATTAATTAATTATATTTCTAAAATTATTTTTATTTAAAATGGAATTTTCAAAAATAGCATTTAAATAATTAAGATAATTAATTTCAAATTAATTAGTTTTATTTATTTAAATAATGCGAAAATGATATTTCTAATAATTCAAATTTGATTTGAATTTGAAATAATATTTATTCTTTAATTAATCTGATAAATAAGTTATCATATTTAGATATTTTTAAATAAATAATAATTAAAAGAAAATTGTTAGAACACATCCCTGAAATCAAGGATGTGTAACACGCCAACTACAGTGCATCCACTGTAGTTGCCGTGTAACAGAGTCCAAGAATGGATCTTGGAGATTTCTTTTATTTATTTATAATTTGAGTTTTGAATTTCAAAAATTTAATTAATTCTTTTATAAATTTATCATATGGAAATAGTATTAAAACACCTAAGATTTTTGACAGAAAGAAAAGAGATTTATTATTTTCTCTATCCCTAAAAACTATCTCAGACCTAATATTTCAAGATCTCATGTGTTGAGAATATCTTGTGAATCAGAAATTTTTCCCTACCATTACTCTACGTGCCCACACACGTCTTGAGGTGTAGAGATACATCTTGGAAGATCTTGGTCTGAGTATTTTGAAGAACTGCTTTGGATTGGAAGTTCATTGGAGATTCAAAAAGATAGCAAGGATTCTTGATAGTTCTTCAATTGGTAAATCTTCGTCTTTTATTTTTCTATGATTAATGTATTGCATGTTAATGGATCCGATTGTTTAAAGCTTGTTTAAATAAAAAAATTTGAAATCTCTGGGCCCAACACCCCGTGCTTTCCGCTGCGAACATGGTAAACATGTTACCAACAAAGTATTAATAACATATCGGGTCCAGTTCATGTATAACCACATTATACAAAGCACCTCTACTAAGATGCCCTACTACATCAGTAATCTGGATCTAGATTACATGTATTCGTAATACTAGTGAACTGTACCTATAGTATTTAATCCAAAGATTTCGTATAACTTTGTTTTACTGTGAACTATTTAAATTTGTTCCCTACAATTTAATCCTCTCGTACCAATACAAGATTGTAGTCACAATATCAAATTTGGGAATTTACTGATATTCATATAATATTATTCTAACAATAATAATAAACAATTAATATATGCAAAAATTCATTTTAATGATTTATTTTGTAAACTATTGTTCAACACATATGCTTACAAGGGCACAATTCCAAACAATTTGGGGGGTGGGGTGGGGTGGGTTAACTCGACTGGTATCATTGCTTCATACCCATATGCCAAGGAAAATGGTGTATGACTAGTTGATATACGAGCTGTAGTACGGTATGACCATAGTACCTCTGGCAAGATGTCCAACTAGTTGCCCTTTGCTTGCTCAAGACGCTTCTTCATGGTATCTTTCAATGTCTTATTAACAGCTTCGACTTGTCGATTTGATTGAGGATGAGAAACTGCAAAGAAACTCTTCGTGATGACATGCCTTGTACAGAAGTCTGTAAAGTGATCACTATTAACCTGTGTACCATTATCTGAAATGATCTTATTTGGTATTCCATGCCAACATAATATTTTTCACTACAAAGTCAAGTACTTTATTTGAAGTGATAGTTGCTAGTGGCTCTGCATAAATCCATTTGGTATAGTAATCCACTACAACGGCTACAAACTTGACTCCTCCTTTTCCCGTAGGTAAATGCCCAATCAGATCTATTCTCCACACAGCAAAAGGTCATGGACTTTGCATTTGTTTAAGTTCATTAGGAGTTGCTCGAGGTATCTTGGAGAACCTTTGACACTTGTTACATTTCTTTACGTACTCTAGTGCATCATCATTCATTGTCGACTAAAAATATCCTTGACTCAATATAATTTTTGCTAGGCTTTGCCCCCCTGCGTGGTTACCACAAAATCCTTCATGCACTTCCATCATTAGCAATTCAGCCTCTGTTTTGGTAACACATCGAAGTAGAGGCATTGAGTACCCCGTCTGTACATCACTCCATCAATGATTATATATCTAGCAGCATGTCGCAATACCTTTTGTGCTTCATTTCTGGCTTGGGGTAATGTGTAACGCCCAACTTCCTTAAAGTCGTTACCAAGTGATTTATAAATGTGCCATTAGCTCGCTAATCGAGGTATAAGAGTAGAAAGTGTGCTCGGATAAAAATAAAGACTCATTTAGTAAATCATTAGGTATAAGAAGTTGGTCTTTTATTAAAATTCATAAAAATATTACATTGGGATCCCAAAACACTATTTGGAAATATAGTTACAAACAAAAGATATAGTATAGTCGACCTAACCGACAAAACCAAACATTTATCACGTGTTCCTTAAAATACCTCGGTCGTGGTGGCCAGGTAGGCCAAACATGTACACACTGCTCCATGCCCTCCAACTCATGGTTGTAAGATCCAGCTTCTTTGCTCTTACCTGCACCACAAAGCACCCGTGAGCCAAGGCCCAGCAAGAGAACTTCAAGCATATCACGCAATAAAAATATATATCAACAAACCATACTCAATCAGAGCAACAAACAGATACCATATCCTATTAGCATGCTCAAGGACACACATCTAGACCAGCTCAAAAGCACAATAGCATACTAGCCTAATAATACAGCAGTGCAATAACACGTTAGAACTATAACCAGACAATGTAATAATATAATAGTACATTCACACAGTAGCTCAATACTACCACAGCATATAATAAAGCGGCCAACAGGCAAAACACATAGCGGTCATGTCGTTCCAAGTGCTTTACCAAGCTTTGGGTTCGCAGTCTGCACCGAGAGGATGACTCCAGCATCCTAGGTGGGTCTCGCCCTAATGGCTTGCACTCCGCATGCTCAACACCGTTCTCAGCCCCTTGCCGCTCTCGGCTCTTGCCGAACAGTCATATTCACATATATGACATAACAGATATAAATAATACATATAGTACAATACACCACATAGCTCTACGGGTACAAACAGTTCTCTGACTTGGTGTCCTGAGCTGACAATCCAAAGCGATCCCGAGCACAATCCTAATCCTGAGCCTGAGTGGTAAGACCTAGTCACAAAGCATCAACAATAGCCATCCATCAAGTTCTAATCCATTAAATAACTTTGGGTTACAATTCTAGTCTCCGGGACCTTGGATTCTACCAATCCGGGTGGTAAAATCCTTCCCGAGCCTTAACATTTGAGTTCCTAAACCTAAAACTCTCAATTGGCGAACATCTGACACTTGAGCCGCGGCGCGCTTAAGTCAGAGGGAAAAGCCTCACTGGTTGAGGGACACGGGCTGCGGCATTCCCTTCCTTGGGCCGCGGTCCGCCTAGCTACCAGAGGCTTTCCAGCCTCTTCGAACACACGGGCCGCGACTCAATCCTGAAACCCAGAAATCCCACCATTTTCTACATTTTTCCTGAACTCAAATAACCAAAATTCCACCCTAGACATGAACTACAGCCATAACTAAGTCTCTCAAGTATTCCCAAGTACCTTAAACCACACCATCACAGTAATAGCTAAACCAAAACTCCATCACAGCCCAAACTTCAAACCTTGAATTTGAAACTCAAGAACATCAATATCAAACTCATAATTCAACAGAGACGCACAAGAATTCACTTACCCCTTCTGCAAATGATGGCCCTAAACCCATCCTCAACTGTTCCTAGCTTGATTCCTCAGTCTCCAAGCTTCCACATCTTCAATTCAGGGCCTCGCCACAAGAATTTCTCCAAAACTATCCAAGCCACCAAGAGAGGAAGGAAGAGCTGAGAGAGAGACACACACACAGCTGAGGAATTCTGTCTTTCTTTTCCTTCTAAGTGTTTCCCTTAAGTTCTACAACTATCCAGAATAGCTGAGTCATTCTATGGTCAGGTCTATCCCTTGGCCAAAAGACCAACATACCCCCAAATCCATCCTTAATGTCTTAATGCCACCAAGGGCAATCCCGTCATTTGCCACATCCCGCTAATTCCTCGGGTGTCCTTAATAAATTCCCATTTAATCTCGACATGTCCAAACCATTACTAAACTACTACCCATTACTTGGTCATCCCCAAACACATATAACATACCCAAAATACCACTGGGCTCCTACCGAGCCGGGTATTTGACCCCGCTGCGACTATTCCGCTAATCTGCTCCCTTGAATCGTCTCAGATCACACATCTCAAATATATCCCCATAACACTAGGGTCATACTCACAACACATGAATATTTACATTTATGCCCCCCAACGGGCCAGAATTACAAACTCGCCCCTATCCACATAAATGGGCCCACATGCATATTTAATACACACATTCATGCATGTCTAGTCACATTACCACATAATTCATATATATCACAATTAAATCAATTATTGTCCTCCTGACACACTAATCAAGGCCCTAAGCCTTATTAGCAAATTTGGGATGCTACAACTATCCTCTCCTTATCAAAATTTCGTCCTCGAAATTTATTCACACATGTCAAACACTAATCCCGCAAACTTGATTATAATCCACGATTCAGGTCTTTTACTTGGTCATTACTTGCAACATTCTCACAAGAACAATCGTCTTAATCTATAAGACCTTCTTTCTTTTATCCTGACTTTCACTGGCTTTTCTTTACATAGTAAGTTCCACAAAGTTTCCAGGGTCTCCTTACCCAATCAGGGGTTGCACTTGCCACCCCTTTCTCCAATATTGGCACCAGTAACATTTCGTAAGCCTCTACCTGCACTGGGGTAAGGTCAAACTATAGGCCCCTGGCCTAATCCCTATTAGGATTCCACAAACAAAAATCAACTCCTCTTTTCATCTTGAACTTCCATACTCTTATTAGTTCATAACACCTGGAGGACACAAAGTTCATGCTCCCGGAACTCCACGTTCCCATACCTAGACTTGCGTATTCTCATGTCCTTGTAATAATGCAAACACTCCTGACCTTAACATTTCTTAATAATTTTACTGGTCCTTGAGCCATTCCTAATGTAGGGTACTTCCTGTCCCTAAGTTCACTTTCCGAAGTAAGTACTTCTTCCCTATCTCACAATATTCTACTCGGAGTCACTCTGCAATCTCTTCTTTCCAGAACCTGGAAGTCCATAGGTTCCCATCTGACATTATCACCCTTGGTGTCCAATGGAGACGTACAATCTCTTCTCATACCCATTCTCTCTTTTGATGCCTCACTCACACCAACCATGGTGTGCCAATCAAATAGGTCAAATCACAACTTTTGTATTTACTTACCTCATCTGTGACCCAAGGTTGTCCACCCCTAGGGTTCATAATCATATCTCTTTATACTAACTTCAGGATACACTAGAATCATAGTAGCCCTTCTGGCCTCTGATTATTACCTCCTATTTTCTAGATGATTAAGTCGTGCGCCTTCCGATATACAAAGTGTAGTTCCAGTATCCATTCAACTTCCTGGACATAATAACCGTAAGGGGTGACTTAAGGTTCATCCCGCATCTTCCCCTCAATGCCAGTATCCTTTGGATCACTCATCCGATCCGCATAGTTTAACTCATTTATTCCATAGTGGTAGGATTCTTAACCTTTCCTACAAGATCCTCTTCCTGCGTTTCATGTTCATTCATAAAAATATATTTTCCAACTATCAACCGCAAGTTCTAAATCAAACTCAGTCATTACATCATTCTAACCGTGGTTAACCAGCATGACCATCATCTTACTATTCATTGTGAGGTGCAAATGATCACTCTTACAGTTACACACAACGCACCTTAACTCATAACATAATGCACTAGAACTCCATATTCTAAGCAAGGACGATGTCTCTCGCATCGTTCTCCTGTACCAGTCCATACATACAAACTCTAATAATGTAGCATGTGAATCGATCTTTATACCAACTTTTGAAAATCTGGTACACAACCATCCATTCAGATCATCTTTATGTTCTAATGTTGCCACAATCAAAGTATAGATGTCCTCAAAAATACCTCATATAGTAGTAGACATGTCCCTCTGGTCTCACTATACTTTTCGCCCCCAAGGAGTTCCCTTAGTAATTTCCTTTCGGTTCCCATCTTAATTACATTATACATGATCCCATTACCTCCCATAACATGACCCTGAACATCTAAATTGGGACTTGTCTCTCTTGGAACCTTACCTGTAACCTTGTTTCCTTAACCTTGGTACTATCAATAAGGGTTGGGAGTAGTCTGAAACATCCCTGATCAATCTGAATATGACTCATCAACATCACCCTTGTACTCTCTACTTATTGAACTTACCCGGGCCGCTAGTGCACTGATCAATTTAGAAGCCTTTATCAAGACTCCACCATATCCTACTTAGTGCAAGTGGAAGTTCATGTAACGCCTCTTGCCTTGATCCTTATCAGGGTAATTCTTAAAAATATTATCCTATCCTCGTGGACTTGGCTCTTTTCTTGTCAAATCGTATTGACGTGTCCCATGATAAAATACTCTGTCTGATCAACCCTCAAGTTAAAACATCTCTTAAACTAACCTTAATTCTTCCCGCTGAGCTAAATCTATACTTCATAATATCTCGGATATCGCTCCTATCTCTACCTTAATTCCATTACATGCACTTTCCCCAAATGCAACAATTATCCCACCAAATCCTCATGAACCCATTTGAAACCTTATCCTCTGATCCGGTATTCGTCTGGTCTATCTGATATAACCTCAATGGTACCTTCCTCGACAGCTAAGCACCCAGCAACTGCAACTAGGTCCTTTCCTTTTAATTTCAGAAGTCACCATCTTCTTCTTCAATCCATGGTTGTCCCTTATTTAACTGGAAAATCCACATTCAAGATCACCTCATATATGTCATAAAACCAACTTAATCAATTAAATTTATAAACAAAAACAAGAACTAGAAAGCCAACCAGTCGCCTACGAGGACCAACCCTGGGCTCTAACCATATCGAAGCGTTCACTCGAGTTGGGGTAAAGTTATCTGTACTCTTTAGTTCTTCTGTCTATGTCTTCGGACAACTCTCCTTAATAAGCCCTATGATTCCTCATTGATACCATGCCTTCACTCAACCCTCACTCGCATGATGTCTCCTGCACCCAGCGCATACCGTGTAACCCCTCCAGACCTCACCGTCATCCTAACGACCGTCCTGAACACCATGAACTCTCCTGTCAGGACCAGGAGTAATAGAACCATCAAAGATCTTTGTTTCCTAGTTACTAGGCCTCCACCCCTACCTGTTCCCGCAAATGATGATACCTTTGGCCGAGCTTTCTGCCCATCGGCACTCTTACTTCATATCTCGATTCCTGCATCCTCTATAATAAGGGGCCTCTCTGCTACCCAAGCGTAGGTAAAAATCTCCCACACTAGAGTGATCCTAACACTCTGGCCATCCTAGGGTTCAATCCTTGAGTGGGTCGCTCCTTCCAGCCACATCCGTTGGTACCACACCAAACACGGATTTGGCCAATCCATAAAGCTCATTAACATCCCCTAGCACTATCATACTATTCTGTACCAAGTTCTAAACTCATTAGTATTTGCAATCCAAACTGCATCATCGTAGTGCCTCTCGTTGAACCATTGTCTGAGTTTCGTTCCAACCTACCAGTATAATATTCCGAGTGTGGGTTACAACCTCCCACCACGTTCGAGCATCCTCTCGCAAAACTTACGTGGCACAAGCCACTCCATCATTGCCTTTCATTCTTATATATAGCCGAAGACGAGGCTAACCATGCTCGTCCACTGATCAGTTCTAAACGAGTCCAAACCTCCCTCAAAGACTGGAGGTTACACTTCTAGAGTCTTTCATATAGTAATTCCCATCTATTTCCACCATTAAGTTAAGTCATAACCGGTTCCATTAGTACCAACCCTCACAAGGTAGCATTCCCTGTTGGAACCCCATTGTCTCAATCACCTAATCTCTTCCTTTTTCCTTTACGATCCTATCTATATGTCAGGAACCACCTGCCGCCAATCCCAGGGCTGATGGATGATTTTAGCCTCAACCACCATCATTCACACCGCCTGCATCAGATACACAACCTCCAAATCTATCTTTAGCCAACAACCTGACGTACCAACCTTGATACTCTTATACAACACTAAACCACAGCAAGGCCAATCAACATAGTAGCCAAAAGATACACACACTATGATACAAAACCAAAATGCTCATGCATCAATCATCAAATCTCATACCCACAAATCACATACATATTCATCAGATACACCATCATTCACACCGCCTGCATCAGATACACAACCTCCAAATCTATCTTTAGCCAACAACCTGACGTACCAACCTTGATACTCTTATATTACGCTAAACCACAGCAAGGCCAATCAACATAGTAGCCAAAAGATACACACACTATGATACAAAACCAAAATGCTCATGCATCAATCATCAAATCTCATACCCACAAATCACATACATATTCATCATGCTCCCTATTCTATCAGATAAGGCAACTCACATAAGCAGTTAAACAAATATTGCATTTAATACCAACCTTAAGTCGAGCTTGTCACTGGCAGCGAGTGTACATGTTCGGTCAATCTCCAGGAACCCTACTTCCTTAGAGACGTTACCAAGTGATTTATAAATGTGCTATTAGCTCGCTAATTGAGGTTTAAGAATAGAAAGTGTGCTAGGATAAAAATAAAGACTCATTTAGTAAATCATTAGGTATAAAAAGGTGGTCTTTTATTAAAATTCGTAAAAATATTACATTCGCACTACTACAAAAAGGGTTTTTTAGGACTAGCATTGCGAGTCCTAAAAATTTTTTTAGGACTCGCAGGGCGCGAGTCCTCTATTTGAGAGCCTTAAAAACTGTTTTTAGGACTCGCAATGCGAGTCCTAAAATACTGTGCGAGTCCTAAAAAATCTGATTGAGTGCCTCTAATTAAGTTTTTAGGACTCGCTTTGTGAGTCCTAAAAGAATGTTTTTAGGACTCGCAATGCGAGTCCTAAAAAATCTAGTTGAATGCCTTTAATTAAGTTTTTAGGACTCGCAATGCAAATCCTAAAAAATCTGGTTGAGTGCCTTTAATTAAGTTTTTAGGACTCGCATTGCTAGTCCTGAAAAATTTTATTTTTAGTTTTTTAAAAATAATTTATTTTTATTTTAAATTAAAAATGACTTTTTAAATGAAACATTTATATACAAATCTGAAAACTTATAAATTAAAATAACAAAATTTGTACATTATTTTCAATGAGACACAACAATTAACAACCATTCTAATTAATTTTGAAGATAAACAATAATTTTATATAATTAAATCTACATGAGTCCATAAATTTTCTTAGAAAAACCGGCGGCATAACAACTGCAAATCGGACATCCCCAAATTTTAAAAACCTGCAAACACAACATATAAACAAAATCAGACAGTCCAGCAACAAACACAACATATTAGTTAAACATTAACTAATTTGAAAATGAAACATAAAATACCTAAACTATTAATATACCCTAAAAACATACCCAAAATAAAATAAATTGATAATCTGAAATTATTATCTATACACTAAAAACATACCCAAAATAAAATTCAAATCAATATATATATAATTCAGAAATAACATTAATATATTAAATCAATATTAAATCAATATATATATAACATTCAGAAATAACTACCGTGGTGGACGGAGGCGCCGAGAACCACCAGTCGCCGTCGACGTCGAGCCCCAGCCAGAAGCCTTGCACCGATGAGCCCCTATGTCGCTCGAAGCCGTCGGCGAGAAGAACCACCTAGACCGAGCATGCGTCGGCCGAAGCTTGAAGTCGTCGCCCCTGCGTCGCTCGAAGCCGTAGTCGTTGCTGAGAACCACCCAGCCCGAAAGTTCTCGCCCCTGTGTCGCTTGAATCCGCCGCCATCACCAAGAACCACCCAGCCCGAAGATTTGCGCCACCGTCGGTCGTCGTCTGCAACTGTTGATGATGAGTGGCTAAGGGTGTTGTGATCCGCAGCTGTGGCTAAGGGCTGAGTCCTTTCTGTTGAAGAAGAAGGAAGGAGGCGGCTGAGTTCTTTCTGTTGAAGAAGAAGAAGAAGAGGAAGGAGGCGGCAGATCTATTAGGTTATTAGTTTAGGTATTATATATATGATATAACATTTAAAAAATAAAAATGAAATGTTAAAAAAAAACATATTGTTAAATATTATTTCCCAACACATAATAATTATTTCTTATTAATTATTTCCCAATAAATAATTAATTAAATGACAACACTTAAATTTTCTATTTAGGTTTTTTAAGACCCACAAATTTTTTTAGGACACTCATTAGGAGTCCTAAAATATTTTTTTAAGGACTCTCAATGAGTGTCCTAAAAAGTCCAGGAACTTTTGTTAAAAAAATCAAACTTTCAGGACACACATAAGTTTTTAGGACTTGCACCGCGTGTCCTAAAAAAATTCTTTAAGGACTCGCAATGAGTGTCCTAAAAAGTCTAGGAGGTGTTTTTTTTTTTTTTAAAAATCAAACTTTTAGGACACATATAGTTTTTAGGACTCGCGTTGCGAGTCCTAAAAAGTCCAGGAGTTGATTTTAGGACTCGCATCTAGGTGAGTGTCCTAAAAAAGTGTCCTAAAAGAGTGTTTTTGTAGTAGTGTGGGATCCCAAAACACTGTTTTGAAATATAGTTACAAACCAAAGATATAGTACAGTCAACCTAAGTGACAAAACCAAACATTTATCACGTGTTCCTTAAAATAACCCGGTCGTGGTGGCCAAGTAGGCCAAACACGTACACACCGCTCCATGCCCTCCAACTCTTGGTTGTAAGATCCATCTTCTTTGCTCTTACCTGCACCACAGAGCACCCGTGAGCCAAGGCCCAGCAAGAGAACTTCAATCATATCACGCAATAAAAATATATCTCAACAAACCATACTCAATCAGAGAAACAAACAGATACCAGATTCTACTAGCATGCTCAAAGACATAGCATCTAGACCAGCTCAAAAGCACAATAGTGTTGGTTTTTATTGATCAAATCAGAGATTATACGCAGCGGAACAACAATCAAATTGTTAATTTAATTCCACAATATTTCTAGATCTACTTCTTCACATACATATATATATATTGAATCAAAGACATGAATAGAAAAATTACCTCAGGTCCTTCCTTGCTGCTATCTTTTTGTATGGCAAAATCCTTGAGATCTCACACCAAGATCTTCCAAAATGTTCTAGCACACAAAGAACGAGTGTGGGCTCGCTATACAAAATAATAGGCAAAATCTATTTATTAGATGTTCTCAACACATGAGATCTGATAAAATTTGGACCTAGGTTTTGTGAAGAACAATGACTTTTGTTTGTATCATTGATCTCTTTCTCTGAGAGAGATTTCAAGATATTTTTCTATCCCTGAAAAGTTACGTTCTGAAAAATTGATATCCTATATTTAATATATCCAACATATTAAAATTAAAATATTAGTTATTTTAAACAATTTGAAAATAACTAATCAGTTATCATATTTTGTTTAAATAATAATATTTTAATCATATTAGAATATCTCATTATTTATTTAATATTTAAATAACTAAAATTGTGGAACCAAGAAACTGCTCAGAGTCTCTTATGCGTGTAGCACAGTGACTGTGCATTGTTCTACACGTGTACCACATGCCAGGGATGGCATGTGATTTTTCCCAATTTTTATTATTATTTAAATACCAAAAATCCCAAAAATAAATTAATTCAAAATTAATTATATTTTTGTTAAATCAAATCATTAATTAATTCTCAATTAATTAATTACACATAATTATACAATAATTATGTTTGATGCATAGAAAAATATTTTACTTATCAAATAAGTCATTTTGCCCATTTTTTGTATTTACCTTTGTCAGTGTTTGTTTGAGCCATTTCGGGGACCATGGACATATAACATTAAGCTCCAATAAATTGAAACTAAATAATTAAACTCTTTAATTATAATAGTTAATTTATTAATTCTGATATTTCTCCACTATAAATTCATAATTGCACTCTTTATGTTATAGATATACTTTTACAGAAATCTTCTCTTAAGTCGTCTATTGATATAACCATCTTACAATAGTTCAACCCTCTAATTAATTAGTTCATAAATTAGAATGGAAGAATTACTATTTTACCTTTCTAATTTACTTCTTATTCCTTAAGTACCATTAATTCACTAGAGAATAATTAATCTATAATCTAATTATAGATTTGAGCTCAAAATCATTCAGTTCCAGAATTAACCCTTAAGGGAACTAATATACGATCCGTTAGGAAAGATTAGATTCTGTATTGTTGATACATGTTCCCAGCCATCCATGATATTAAATCTCCAAAACAAAAGTCATTAGCCTCATTCTATGAAGAGACCTTAACGAATGAATCAAAAGATTTAATAAACATGAACAGGAGTTCATGAACACTCAGGATTTAGGTTGATCTATAAATGACCATCAGTTATGATATGAATTACAAGTCTTTATTGTTAAATGGTTTTTGGATAAAAACTTTAATTCATATATGTCATTGTCATATATAATCATATTATATAAAGCACCTTTACCGAGATGTCTTACCACATCAATAGTCCGAATCTAGATTATTTGTATCATTATGATACTCAGTAAACCGTACTTACAACTCCAATTAAAGAATTCCATAACTTTAATTTGTTGTTGTTGACTATTTTTATTCATTCATGTGATTTTAATTCACTCGTACTAATATAAGATCACATCCTCAATAATGAATATGGAATTTTTCTGATATTTACAAAATTATTCAAACAATAATTTAACAATCTAAATATAACAATTATAATAAACCATTGTATCTATTTATTAACAGAAAAAACAAATGTCTTTTACATGTTTTTAGGACACACTCCTAACAATCTCCCACTTGTACTTAAAGCGAGTGAGGCATTTCTCTCAATCCCATATTTCGTACATGACCCTCGAATTGCTTTGCAGGAAGCGTCTTCGTGAACGGGTCTGCCAGGTTGTGTTTTGATGCGATTTTCAGAATGGACACATCTCCTCTATGTACGATTCCTTTGACCAAGTGGTATTTGCGCTCTATATGCTTTCCCCTCTTGTGGCTTCTTGGTTCTTTAGAATTAGCCACTGCTCCACTGTTGTCACAGTAAAGAACAAGTGGTTTCTCCACTTCTGGAACCACTTCTAGATCTGTGTAGAACTTTTTCAGCCAAACTGCTTCCTTAGCTGCTGCACAAGCTGCTATGTATTCCGCTTCCATGGTTGAATCAGATATACTGGATTACTTAATGCTTCTCCAGACACCTGCTCCACCACCAAGAGTGAATACTGACCCAGAAGTAGACTTTCTACTATCCTTGTCAGATTGAAAATCTGAGTCAGTGTATCCAGTAGGTTCGAGGTCACTACCCGAATATACTAGCATATAGTCTCTCGTTCTCCTGAGATACTTGAGAATATGTTTCACCGCAATCCAGTGTTCCAAACCTAGATTTGATTGATAACGATTGACAATCCCTACTGCATAACATATGTCAGGTCTAGTACATAACATTGCATACATTAGGCTCCCTATAGCTGATGCATAGGGATACTTTCTCATATCCTCTTGCTCTTGTGGTGTCTTTGGACACTGATCTTTACAAAGAGTAATTCCATGTCTGGTCGGCAATTGACCCTTTTTGGAATTCTCCATAGAGAATATTTCAAGCACTTTATCAATATAATCTGCTTGTGAAAGTGCTAGGAGCTTGTTCTTTCTATCTCTTAGAATTTTAATGCCTAGAACATAGCTCGCTTCTCCCAAATCTTTCATTTGGAATTTGTCAGCCAACCATTTCTTTACATTTGATAATGTCTCTACATCATTCCCAATGAGTAGGATATCATCAACATAAAGAACTAAGAAAACCACAACTTTCCCTTTGATGTATTTATCACATGCTTCGTCAACATTTTGTTCGAAACCATATGTTTTAATAGTTTCATCAAATGTTAAGTTCCAAGATCTTGATGCTTGTTTCAATCCATATATGGATTTCAACAACCTGCATACCTTTTGATCTTGATCCTTCTTAATAAACCCTTCTGGTTGTTCCATACAAATGGTTTCATCAAGGTGGCCATTCAGAAAGGCTGTCTTGACATCCATTTGCCATATCTCGTAATCATAGATGGCAGCTATGGATAAAAGTATGTAAATGGACTTAAGCATGGCCACAGGAGAAAATGTTTCTTCATAGTCCACACCCTCTCTCTGTGTGTAGCCTTTGGCCACAAGCCTTGCTTTATAGGTCTCTACCTTTCCATCTGCAGCCCTTTTCTTCTTGTAGATCCATTTACATCCAATGGCATTAACATTGGCAAGCAGATCTACAAGTTCCCAGACTTAATTGGAATACATTGATTCCATTTCTTGATTCATGGCATTTTGCCACTTATCAACATCAGGGTCTTCCATTGCTTCTTTAAAAGTCAATGGATCATCCTTTTCAGTATCTGATACAAGAACGTGTGCTTCATGTTCATAGTGAATAAGTTGTCTCACAATCCTCCCACTACAACGTTGCACTAGTTTTTCCTTTTCAGGAATTGTGGTTTCTTTGGTTGTTGTATCATTAATTGTTGCTGGTGACTTTGCGACTTCATTTGAGACCTTCTCCTTTAGAACAACCTTACTGCGAGGTTTGTGGTTATTAACATAGTCTTATTAAACAAAAGTTGCATTTGTCAATACAAATGTTTTATTTTCTTTTGGACTATTGAAAATTCCACCTCTAGTCTCTTTGGAATATCCCACAAACATACACACTTCAGAGCGCGTTTCCAACTTCCCGATCTTCCCTTTTAAGCACGTATGTAGGACACCCCCAAATTTGAAAATAGTGTAAACTAGGTTTACAACCATTCCATAATTCTATGGGTGTCTTTTGGATAGACTTAGATGAAACATCATTCAATATGTATAGAACATATTGAATCGCATAGCCCCTAAATGACAGTGGTAATGATGAGAAACTCATCATTCATCTAACCATATCTAATAACATTCTATTCCGTCTTTTTGAAACACCATTTTACTATGGCGTTTCAGGTGTAGTGAGTTGGAATTGAATGCCATGCTCACGTAGATGGTTCTTGAATTCACAATCCAAGTACTCTCTTCCTTGATTAGATCGAAGTGCTTTTAGTGATTTACCTAATTGCTTTTCAGCCTCTGCTTGAAATTCTTTGAACTTTCTAAAAGTTTCAGATTTTCTTTGCATCAAATATAGGTAACCATATCTTGAATAATCGTCAATGAAAGTGACGAAATATTCATAACCTCCTCTTGCTTGTACATTAAGTGGATTGCTAACATCCATATGTACTAGCTGAAGTGGTTCTGTGGCTCTTTAACCTTTTGCAGAGAAAGATCTCTTAGTCATTTTGTTTTCTAGACAGGATTTACAAACAGGGAGAGATCCAATAAATGGTTCTCTTAAAGGACTATCCTTTACAAGCCTATTTGTTCCGTCTAGACCAATATGGCCCAATCTCAAGTGCTACAGATATGTTTCACTATTGGAATCAGTTTAATAGATCTAGGATTAGTTGTTTTTAAATAATTCAGAATTATAAAAAATTTGTCATTCATTACAAGTATGTAAACTTTGTTTATCCCAAAGCATTTGCATAATAAGTAAATAGATAATTTCTTTAAATAATAACCAATTTATTAATAAAAGAAATAAATGTTATGCAAAAATTAGAAATAAGTTTCCAAACATTAATAATCAAAATTACTAATAATAAACTAAATTTCTAGACTGTAGTTTTCTTTGTTTAAAGAAATCTAAAATTTCTAAAACAAAATAAAGAAATTTAAATTGTTCAACTAACAATAAAATTACTAAATAAAAACTACTCTTCAACTTCTCCAACTCTTTACTCGCTACCAAAATTCTCATCAGTCTCTTCCTCCTTTTCAGGGTTCTAATTCTGCAAAAGGAAAAACAAAAGAAAAATAGATTAGTGGCATATATTTTTGAATCTACTATCCAAAAATTTGAATCTGATATTCATAGTATTTGAATCTACTATTCAAAGTTGAAAAAATATATGTAAATCTTATTTACCTTTTTCGTTTGATATAAACGATGACACTCAGCAAAGACTTCCTCTGTCATTGCTCACCACATCTCATGTGCTGAGTCATAGTGTATATATTTTTCCTTTGTTTCGCCAGGCATGGTTGAAAGCATGCAATAACGTGCCAACCGATCAGATTTCATCCAATTTGCATATTTTTCTTCTGCTTCATAGCTAGGAGCCAGAGGTGGTTCTGTTGGAGGTTTTTCACAGACTGTTGACATCATCTTTTTATAAGAAAAAATGGTCAACGTGCCTCGAAACCAGTGTTGCATATTTTCAAGTTCAAAAACCAAGGATTTGAGAAAGGCATCGGTGCGTAATTCACCAATAGATATTTTTGCTGGCAATAATAAATACAAATAAATATTATTATATTTAGAAAAATAAATATCAAAGTTTCGGAAATTAAATGTGATGCATGAGCACAATTAAAACATATAAAATAAAGATTAATTTCCACGATAAAATTTTATAACAATTAAAGTGCCGCCTTAGGGTCAGTCAAATTAATTTTAGAAAATTTATAAGACATTCTTATCTTTATTGTTTAAAAACTTAAAATAAATCTTTATTTTCTCTTTTAAACATTAAAGTACCACTTAGTTTGGTCAAGTTATGATTATCCACTGCTAAAGCTTAATCATAGTTTTGTGAGTGTAACCCATTATTTCGTATTTTATGACTTAACTTAGGACATGCCGCCTTAGGGTCTGTCAAACCTAAAATGCATCATTAGTTCCTATCTTTGTAAGAAATACAACATTGCTATTTATATGTCTAGACACCTTCCTTAGTGGGACGAAAACAAAGTCGTCACGAGACACTATTCATATATCATGGTGTTATATTAATAATGGAGACCACAGGTTATGTTTGAGATATCAACCCTCTCCCACTCACTATTTTGAAATAAGTGTTTTTAACCTAATTAATTCCAAATTAATTATAACATCTTTAAACCTTATGAACACAATTAAAATTGGAAAGAAAGCGAGTTTCTAGGTCCATATCCAATTTTAAATTACCAATTATGTTCATCTAAACTTTACTAAAAAAATAATTTTAAAATAAAGTTGGTTTAATGAAATTAAGTCATAAAGACTTAAAAATTGGTGTGATATTTCACCAAGTTTTAAAAAATAAAACTAAGTAATTTACATGCAATTGATTTCGCAAAACAATTCATATAAACATATAGGACAATCATAATAATCATGTTTCTACTAATGAGATGCATGATTATGACTGTGTGGGTTTTTATGTATTGCATAAAATGCATGAATATGTTATCAAACACATCAATCACATGAAAATAATTATTTAAATAAATAAATAATAAATGTTGAACTGGGTGTTTTGGGTATTTCTAATTTTACAACCACTTTATAAATTTTTTTTAAAAAAAAAACCGCCTTGATCTCCATCGGGCTTCTTTACTTTACTGTCAGTAGGATATGTGTCGTTGTTGGTCCAGAATAATAATAAGAAAACAATTTTCTAATTATTTTGATTAATTAAAACAAACTTTTAAATAATCATTATTTTTATTTTTCTTTTTAATTAAAACAACTTTTAATTAAAATTAGAAACTGAAATAATTAAATAAAATCCGTTACTTTTAAATATTAAATTTTGAAGTAAGATTTTCAAAAAAAAAAAGTTTGTTAGGATAACAAAATTATCACATTATTTAAATATTAAATTTCTAATGAATAGGATATTGATCAAATCAGAGATTATACGCAACAGAACAACAATCAAATTGTTAATTTAATCCCACAAGATTTCTAGATCTACTTCTTCACATGCATATATATATATATATATTGAATCAAAGACATGAATAGAAAAATTACCTCAGGTCCTTCCTTGCTGCTATCTTTTTGTATGGCAAAATCCTTGAGATCTCACACTAAGATCTTCCAAAATGTTCTCAGCACACAAAGAACGAATGTGGGCTCACTATACAAAATAATAGGTAAAATCTATTTATCAGATGTTCTCAACACATGAGATCTGATAAAATTTGGACCTAGGTTTTGTGAAGAATAGTGACTTTTGTTTGTATCACTGTTCTCTTTCTCTGAGAGATATTTCAAGATATTTTTCTATCCCTGAAAATTTACGTTCTGAAAAATTAATATCCTATATTTAATATATCCAATATATTAAAATTAAAATATTAGTTATTTTAAACAATTTGAAAATAACTAATCAGTTATCATATTTTGTTTAAATAATAATATTTTAATCATATTAGAATATCTCATTATTTATTTAATATTTAAATAACTAAATTTGTGGAACCAAGAAACTGCTCAGAGTCTCTTATGCGTGTAGCACAGTGACTGTGCACTGTGCTACACGTGTACCACATGCCATGGATGGCATGTGATTTTTCCCAATTTTTATTATTATTTAAATACCAAAAATCCCAAAAATAAATTAATTCAAAATTAATTATATTTTTGTTAAATCAAATAATTAATTAATGAATTAATTAATTACACATAATTATACAATAATTACGCTTGATGCATAGAAAAATATTTTACTTATCAAATAAGTCATTTTGCCCATTTTTTGTATTTACCTTTGTCAGTGTTTGTTTGAGCCATTTCCGGGACCATGGACCTATAACATTAAGCTCCAATAAATTGAAATTAAATAATTAAACTCTTTAATTATAATAGTTAATTTATTAATTCTGATATTTCTCCACTATAAATTCATAATTGCACTCTTTATGTTATAGATATACGTTTACAGAAATCTTATCTTAAATCGTCCATTGATATAACAATCTTACAATAGTTCAACCCTCTAATTAATTAGTTCATAAATTAGAATGGAAGAATTACCATTTTACCCTTCTAATTTACTTCTTATTCCTTAAGTACCATTAATTCACTAGTGAATAATTAATCTATAATCTAATTATAGATTTGAGTTCAAAATCATTCAGTTCCAGAATTAACCCTTAAGGGAACTAATATACGATCCGTTAGGAAAGATTAGATTTTGTATTGTTGATACATGTTCCCAGCCATCCATGATATTAAATCTCCAAAACAAAAGTCATTAGCCTCATTCTATGAAGAGACCTTAACGAATGAATCAAAAGATTTAATAAACATGAACAGGAGTTCATGAACACTCAGGATTTAGGTTGATCTATAAATGATCATCAGTTATGATATGAATTACAAGTCTTTATTGTTAAATGGTTTTTGGATAAAGACTTTAATTCATATCTGTCCTTGTCATATATAATCATATTATATAAAGCACCTTTACCGAGATGTCTTACCACATCAATAATCCGAATCTAGATTATTTGTATCATTATGATACTCAGTAAACCGTACTTACAACTCCAATTAAAGAATTCCATAACTTTAATTTGTTATTGTTGACTATTTTTATTCATTCATGTGATCTTAATTCTCTCGTACTAATACAAGATCACATCATCAATAATGAATATGGAATTTTTCTGATATTTACAAAATCATTCAAACAATAATTTAACAATCTAAATATAACAATAATAATAAACCATTGTATTTATTTATTCACAAAAAAAATAAATGTCTTTTACATGCTTTTAGGACACACTCCTAAAAAATAGCATACTAGCCTAATAATACAGTAGTGCAATAACATGTTAGCACTATAACCAGACAATGTAATAATACAACAGTGCATTCACACAGTAGCTCAATACTACCACAACATATAATAAAGCGACCAACAGGCTAAACACATAGCAGCCATGCCGTCCCAAGAGCTTTACCAAGCCTTGGGTTCGCGGTTTGCCATGAGAGGATGACTCCAGCATCCTAGGTGGGTCTCACCCTAACGGCTTGCACTCCGTGTGCACAACACCGTTCTCGGCCCCTTTCCGCTCCCGGCTCTTGCCGATCCTGAGTCTTGCCTCTCCCGAATTTTGCCGCTCCCGGCTCTTGCCACTCCCAACCCTTGCCTCTCCCGGCTCTTGTCGCTCCCGGCTCTTGCCGAACAGTCATATTCACATATAGATATAAACAATACATACAGTACAATACACCACATAGCTCTACGGGTACAAACAATTCTCTTACCTGGTGTCCCGAGCTGACAATCCAAAGCGATCCTGAGCACGATCGTAATCCTGAGCCTGAGCGGTAAGACCTAGTCACAAAGCATCAACAATAGCCATCCATCAAGTTCTAATCCATTAAATAACTTTGGGTTACAATTCTAGTCTCCGAGACCTTGGATTCTACCAATCCGGGTGGTAAAATCCTTCCTGAGCCTTAACATTTGAGATCCTAAACCTAAAACCCTCAAATGGCCAACATCTGACACTTGAGTCGCGGCCCAACCCCTTAAGGGCCGCAATGCGCTCAAGTCAGAGGCAAAAGCCTCACTGGTTGAGGGACACGGGCCGCGACATTCCCTTCCTTGGGCCGCGACGCACCTAGCTGCTAGAGGCTTTCTAGCCACTTCGAACACACAGGCCACAGCGCCTGAAGTACAGAGTCGCGGCTCAAGCCTGAAACCCAAAAATCCCACCATTTTCTACGTTTTTCCTGAACTCAAATAACCAAAATTCCACCCTAGACATGAACTACAGCCATAACTAAGTCTCTCAAGTATTCCCAAGTACCTTAAACCACACCATCACGGTAATAGCTAAACCAAAACTCCATCACAGCCCAAACTTCAAACCTTGAATTTGAAACTCAAGAACATCAATATCAAACTCATAATTCAACAGAGAAGCACAAGAATTCACTTACCCCTTCTGCAAATGACGACCCTAAACCCATCCTCAACTATTCCTAGCTTGATTCCTCAGTCTCCAAGCTTCCACATCTTCAATTCAGGGCCTCACCACAAGAATTTCTCCAAAACTATCAAGCCACCAAGAGATGAAGGAAGAGCTGAGAGAGACACACACACACAGCTGAGGAATTCTCTCTTTCTTTTCCTTCTAAGTGTTTCCCTTAAGTTCTACAACTATCCAGAAGAGCTGAGTCCTTCTATGGTCAGGTCTATCCCTTGGCCAAAAGACCAACATACCCCCAAATCCATCCTTAATGTCTTAATGCCACCAAGTGCAATCCCGTCATTTGCCACATCCCGCTAATTCCTCGGGTGTCCTTAATAAATTCCCATTTAAACCTGACATGTCCAAACCATTACTAAACTACTACCCATTACTTGGTCATCCCCAAACACATTTAACATACCCAAAATACCCATGGGCTCCTACCGAGCCGGGTATTTGACCCCGCTGCGACTATTCCGCTAATTTACTCCCTTCAATCGTCTCGGATCACACATCTCAAATATATCCCCATAACACTAGGGTCATACTCACAACACATGAATATTTACATTTATGCCCCCCAACGGGCCAAAATTACAAACTCGCCCCTATCCATAGAAATGGGCCCACATGCATATTTTATACACACATTCATGCATATCTAGTCACATTACCACATAATTCATATATATCACAATTAAATCAATTATTGCCCCCCTGCACACTAATCAAGGCCCTAAGCCTTATTATTAAATTTGGGATGCTACATAATGTACCCTACTCTAGGTAGATAACAATAGGAGTCATCTAGTATGGAGAATTTTCTAGCAACAATGTTGTTTCTTCTTCGTGGATGCTGGGTTGGGCAAGGTGTGCATCTGGTATCACGTTCAAAGTGTATGCATCCTTAGCACTTGTGAGCTTAGCCAAAGCATCAACATTGGAATTTTGGTCATTTGGTACGTACTGTATGGTGTATTTTTTGAACTGTGCAAGTAAGTCTTTAGCTTTGCTCAATTAGGCAACCATCTTCATTCTTCGAGCTTGGTATTCTCCCAGAATTTGATTTACAACTAACTGTTAATCGCTATAGATATCTACTGATAAGTCTTCAACATCTCTAGCAATTCTTAATCCAGCTAGTAGGGCTTCAAACTCTGCTTCATTATTTGAGGTATTAAATCCAAATCTTAATGCACAATGAATATGATGTCCTTCAGGTATAACAGGGTTTCCTCATTTATGGCTGGTACTATGACTTGCTCGTTATTGTCTGGTACACCTATATATTCAGAAATGAAATGCGCTACTGCTTTCCCTTTTATTGTTGTTCGTGGCTGGTAGGTAATTTCGTATTGCCCATTTAAGCGGTCGCCCTGATGCCTCAAGTTCTTGTACGACTTTCCTGAGGGGTTGGTAGGATAGAACCCTTATCAAATTGGCTTGGAAATATGGTCTAAGTTTCCTTGCTGCAAGAAGTAAGTAATATGCCAACATTTTGATCAAAGGATACCTTGTTTATGCTCCTACCAACCTCTTGCTAATGTAGTATGCCGGATGCGGAGTTCTATCTTCTTCTCTTATAATCGTTGCACTAACAGCATGTTTAGTGGCTGCTAGATAAATGAGATAGGTTGTCGTGCAAGATGCTCCTTAAGGGCCTGGAAGGATTTCTCACACTCCTTTGTTCACTCAAACTTGTTACTCCCCTTTAGCAAGTTGAAGAATGGAATGCATTTATCCGTCATTTCAATACAAATCTGCTAAGGGCTATTATTCATCCAGTGAAGCTTTGTACATCCTTGATCTTATTTGGGGACTTCTTTTCAATCAAAGCTTTGATTTTCTCTGGGTTTGCTTCTACTCCTTGTGAATTGACGATGAAACCCAAAAGATTTCCAGAGCCTACTCCAAACGAGAACTTTAAAGGGTAAAGCTTCATATTGTAATGCTTTAAAATCTTAAAGCAATCTGCTACATCTTGAACGTGCCCCCCAACCTTCTTAGATTTAACCATCATATCATCGACATAGACTTCAATGTTATTGCATATCTGATTCTTGAACATCATATTAACTAATCGTTGGTACATCGCGCCGGCATTTTTTAGTCCAAAAGGCATTACTTTGTAATAATATAGGCCTGTGTTGGTTCTATAGCTAGTATGTTCCTCATCGGGAGGGTGCATGTTGATTTGATTATACCCATAGCATGCATCCATAAAAGTGAGGAATTCATGTCTTGCAGTAGCATCAACAAGTTAGTCGTTCCTAGGCAAAGGAAAATTGTCTTTTGGACAGGATTTGTTTAAATTTGTGAATTCAACACAGTTCTCTATTTGCCATTGGATTTTGGTACTAGAACTTGGTTTGCAACCCATTCATGGTAAAAAGCTTCTCGTATTAACTTGTTTTCTTTTAACCTCTCAACTTCTTCCTTTACGGCCTTGGATCTTTCTTTGTCGAGTAGCCTCCTTTTTGCTGGACAGACTTGAAATTATTTTTATCAATATTCAGATCATGGCTAATTATGGTAGGGATGATGCCTATCATGTCTTTGTGTGGCCAAGCAAAAACATTATGGTTGTGTTTTAAAAACTTATGAGTTCACTTTTGACCTCTTCTACTAAGTTTTTTCCAATCATGACTGTATTGGTCGGTTCTTCTTCATCGAATGGGACCTCCTCAAGATCTTCAATTAGTCCTACTCCAGTATCATAATCCCCAAAGCGAGGATCAAAGTCTCTCCTCACTTTGGGCAACACCTTATTTTGAGGTTGAGCGCAAATGGAAGATTGACCCCAACAAAAGTAGCCATTATTTTTTTTGTTGGTGCAGTTCCAACAATGACTGGCAGCTTGAGTGTTCCTGCTAGAGCCATTCCTTCTCCAGTGAAACCATAAAAAGTCCATGTGCATGGTTTGAGGTCTCGAACAGAAAGCTTTATTCTTGTAAGAGTCGACTTGAAAAGTATATTGACTGAAGAGCCATGATCAACCATTGTCTGAGAAATAATCATATTAGCAATTTGTGCTTCAATGACCAATGGATCGTTGGGAGTACGCTCTTCGACAACAAACACATCTTCACCAGGCTCGTGTCGTAGTGTTCATGCATATCGTTATAGGGCCTTTGTACTATCACCAGCTAAGTGTGGTCCTCCACAGATCATGTCTAGTTGCCCTGCTACTGGGGCATGTAATAATGGTTGGGTTGGTGCATCTGTAGTTCCTACAGCAGCTAGTTGTTGGTCGAGTGGTCGACGAACATATCTTCTCATTGCTTGGTGATTTTGATGAATTACAAACTCAATTTCATCCATGAGTTGATTACACTCACCAATGACAAGTCCATAATCGTTATGGAATCTGCAAAATTTATTGGTGTCTCTTTTCCTTATATTTTTTTTTTATAGGAGTTGGTTTCCTATAAGGAACCTCACCCTACATGTCTTGAAAACATATGCTCGTGACTTTAATAGTACAGTAGGTGGTGAAATGGGGCACGTATTCTTGAGGCTTATCGTTGGTCTTTGCTCGTTTGTTGTCATTATTATTGCTATTGTTGGAATTGTTGTTTCGCTTCCCATTGTTCTTGTTATTTTTATTCCCATTATCATTGGTTGTCTAGTTCTAGTTATAGTTTGCACTTGGGCTTTTAACTAGTGCAACACTAGTTCCTGCTTGGTTAGCCTGGCCAGTTTTCTGAATAGCTTCTTCTAATTTAATAAACTTGTCTGCACGGTCAAGTAACTCTCTGGTCGACTAGATTAAGTAAAAAAAAAGGGGTATTTTCGGCATAAATATCTAATATTTTTTGTTTTATACACTTATATACCCAATATTTTTTTTCGACGGCAAAAATATCGAACGTTACAATTTTAACAGTTTCGTCACTACCAGCTCTGTTAAATACACCTAGGACTGATTGAGTTGCCGTGTCACTCTACTATTCTTCCTCCTCATATTTTTTTTAAATATATATATTATTAATTTATTTTCAAATTATAAATAATAAAAAATATATCATAAAATAATTAATTTAAAAAAAATCAATTTTTTTAATTTTTTTTCTTTATTTATTTTTTCTCTCGGTCTCTCTCTCTCTCTCTCTCAACTTCTTCTTTCCAATACTAACTCATATTTTCTTTTCTCTCAGTCCCTCTCTTTCCCTCCCTCTCCCTCACCTCCTTCTTCTTCCCCAAAACATCTAACCCATATCGGCGATCTTTGCCCAAAAATCCAGATGAATGGAACCTATATCTAGTTCGTCACAACCAGTGTTGGAGAAGATAATGCGGCTCAAAAGTGCGACGTCTTCAAAGGGTTGGGTTGTGGTGGTTCGTCGACGCCTGTGTTGGAGAAGGACTCGCTGGATTCGGCGTCAATCTTGCCACTCCTCACGTTAGTCATTCTGCTTAAAGATCCAAGTCCTTAGTTATGGTTCCTATTTTGTTTGATTTTGTGTAAATCTGGATTTTGGGGCTGTGGATTTTGGCTTTGTGGGTCAAATCTACCGTGTAGGGTGGTTGTGCTAGGACCACGAGCTTGGCAAAGCAAGCTTGGGCACCGAAGAAGAGAATAGTGTTGGGTCGGGAAGGTTGAAGAAAACCGGAAGAAAAAAATAAAAGAAGTGTCGGGAAGGTTGCAGAGGAAGAGAAAAAAAGAAAAAGAAAACAAGTTAAAAAAAATATTTAGATTGTTTTTTTTTATGAGTTAGATTTTTTTTTTTTTTTATCATTTAAAATTTGTTGATAATTGATTTTTTTATTTTTAAAATCAATTAATAATATATATTTTTTAAATTATGATGTGGATGAATAGTAGAGTGACACGTGGCTTCTCAATCAATCTCATTTGTATTTAATGGAGCTGGTAGTTACGAAAGTAGGGAAAAGTAACGTTCGGTATTTTAGCCAAGGAAAAAAAAAAGATTAGGTATATAAGTGTATAAAACTGAAAATATTAGGTATTTATGCCACAAATACTCCTAAAAAATAATATGTTTTCTTTT
Organism: Humulus lupulus; assembly: GCF_963169125.1. Lineage (NCBI taxonomy): Eukaryota > Viridiplantae > Streptophyta > Magnoliopsida > Rosales > Cannabaceae > Humulus > Humulus lupulus. Next base: position 158,571,188 of record NC_084802.1, on the reverse strand, counting down.
TAAATATAAATGATAAAAATTTTAATAAAAATTAAGATCTTGTATTATATATTATTATAATAATGATATTTTATAATATTTTAATTTATTTAATATAATTATTAATTCTTTAGTCTCGTATTAAATATTATTATAATGATATTTTATAATATTTTAATTTATATTAATATAAGTAATAAATATTTATTTTTATTTGATTTTAAAAGTATATTCTGTTAAATATTAAAATATTATGTTAAAATTAATAAAAAAAAATGGCTAAAACCAAAAAAATTGTTAAATACATATTTTTAATATAGGAAAAACATAAAGATTTATATATATAAATATATATTGATAGTAAGTAATCAATTACAACGCCAATATTTACATATTGATGATTATATGTATTTTAGCAAGTGGATTGTTATTGAATGGTTATGATTAATTTAATAGTTCACTAAAAAAATTAAATATAAAGAATGTTAATTAAGATTTATTTTATGTAAAATATAAATTTTATTATAATTATTAATTAGTTTCTAAAAATTAAATTTTGTTAAATAGAAGTATTGGATAAGATTTGTTTTGGCAATTAAAATTTATTATGATTTTAGCTTTTACACTTAATTTTCTAATCTAAAAAAATTAACATTTAGATCCTTAATAAGATTTTTTATTTACATGATTGTGGCCTATGAACTTGGCAACAACCATTATTTAGATAATGATTCTTGATAATTGGTACTGCTTCTCACGTGAGGTGAGTGTACTAAAAAATATTTTGTATGTTTAAGACAACAAATTATAATAATAATAATAAGAAGAAGAAGTTGTTTTTTTGGAACCAATTCAATTTATATTATAGTTCAAAACTAATTCAATCAAATTCACAATAGTGCAGGTTGGATTTGTTAGTTTGGACAATTTCTTTTTAAATGATAAATTATTTGTTGACCAGCTTTTTGGTCAACAACATTTAGTCAATTTGAATGATTGTTAAGAATATAAAAGAGTTGAATTCACGTGAACGACACAAAAAAATTTATATTAGTTTGGACAATTTCTTTTTAAATAATAAATTATTTGTTGACCAGTTTTTTGGTCAATAACATTGAGTCAATTTGAATGACTGTTAAGAATATAAAAGAGACGACTTCAAGTAATCGACACAAAAGAATTTATAGTGGTTCGGCCCCAAGAGTTGGTAATGACCTACGTCCACTTGCACTTTTATTAATTAAAAAGATCTCAAACTCAAGTTGAGAAGAACAAGATACCACCGAGTTTCCTAAGTCCGTGAGAGAATATAATTGGATAGAGTTTTTGTATGTAAAGTGCGCATGAGAGATAATGACTGTTAGAGATCTCTATTTATAGAATCGATTAGTGAGCCATGGGCCTTACAAGCATGAAATGGGTCCCAAATACATAATGTAGGTTTGTTACAATTGAATATATAATAAAAGAAAAATACATTAGAATAATAGTTACATAAATATCCCATAAATTTCGGGTCGTTCCGATCGAGTGAGTTGTCCTTCGACCAAGTCTTCTTTCTAGCAACTTATATGATTAGTGTCCATCGATCAAGCCCTTGTTATCGACCGGGTCCTTTCCGAGCAATGATCTTCGAGAAGCAATCTCCAATCTCTTTATCTAATAAGGGCAGCTTCTTCTTTCGTGGTCGAGTACAATCGATCAGCATAAGTAAATTGACCAGTATGGACAAATTTAATATCTACTACTACCACGTGTCATTTTCATATGTCACATCATCATATCCAAATTTTGGTTAAACATTATTTATAAATTTTAATTCACTTAATGTCATTATTTTTTCATCAACAAAATCAATAAATCAACTCAAATGTTCAAATAAAACCCATTTTAAATTTGAACCAACAAACTTAAAGTCCATAAGTATTAAAATTAAATCACATACAACAATCTCAACAATACATAAACAACTCAAATGTTCAAATAAAACCCATTTTAAATTTGAACCAACAAACTTAAAGTCCATAAGTATTAAAATTAAATCACATACAACAATCTCAACAATACATAAACAACAAGTTCCAACAACTCATAAATTTATTTTGATTTAGTTTTTCAATTAATATGTCATTCAATCACTTAAAAAATAGTTCTTTTTAATTTATCGTTGTTTTTAGTAATATTTAAAACATTAAAATTATAAGTTTTTAAATATATATATAAAAAAAAATAAGTGTATACTAGATTGAATTGGTTACTTTTGTCTAATCCACACAAGCTCAGATTTTATATTTCTCAATTCAATCCAATCGGCACAAGTGCAAATATTTGCACTTTGCAAATTGGATTGAGTAAATTTTTAACATCCCTACTTTAGACTATAAACATATAAAATTTAGAGTAATTGGCGACAAAATTCTTCCCTGTCTTTCCATTTTTCTACACTTAAACCCCCCATTATTTTTTATAGCAAAACCTCTTAATTCTTCGTTCTGTTAGCAAATCCACACCTTCTGTTAACTGCCAGCACGGATTGTGTTAGGTCATAAATTGTAATGTACATGACCATCTAAACTAATGTCAGGTCATAATTTTTAATTTTTTTAAATTAAAAATGAATAAATATATTTGAATTAATAAAAAATATTTTTTTCATTTAAATTAAAAATTTATTAAAACTACATCAAAAACTAAAATATATAATTTAAAAAATTTATTGATAAGTATCAAATTTGAATATTATTAATTCATTATTCTTTTATGATTATATACTTGATTATTTGTTTATATATGTTTTAATAAATTTATTTTGTGTTTTTAGGACTTCCAAGACATTTGGGTGAAAATAATGAATTTGAGATATTTTACAAGCAATGGTTAAGCTCAGAATTACAATTCTGAAACTTCACGCTTGATTTTGATAAATTTCCAATGCTCTTTTAAAAATCTTTCAAGAAATACAAGTTTTAGATCTTTTTCTTATCTTTCCATACCTTTTTGAATTGTTAATTCTAAGTTATATGGAAGAATTTATGTTAAAATACTGTTAGTGGTTGCAACTGAAGAAAACTGAAAAAACGGAAAAATTTCTACGGCCGCAGCCAGAAATGTCCCAAGCCGTAACCAGAACCCAATTTTCTAGAAAATACATGTTCTAGTGCCCACAACCGTCAAGAAACACTGGTCGCGGCCAACTGTCGTTGTTTTCCTTAATTTTTGAATTTTAAATATATTTTTGAAAGGGCTATAAAAGGGGTTAGGGTTAAATTTTATAATAACTTTGAATTACAAATTTTGGAGGCTAAGGTAGTAAAGGTGGAGAAAAATACATTATCATTTTTATTATTCAATCTAGTTATTATTTCTTTTCTAAAACTTCTTTATTTTCATTGAATATGAATGTGATTATGGAGTTGTTTTATTTGTAGTTGACGGTTATTTTAAAACCCTAGACAAGAGATCTTGAATGTAATCATAAATTTTATTCCTTCTATTCCTTTATATTAATTTTTTTTTATTTTTCTAATTTAATGCTATGAGTATTGTGAGATTTTTGCTAGGTGACCAACTAATTAGGGTTTTGTATTATTCTACTATTATCTTAGGATTGTTTTTCACCTAATAGTTTAGGATTCTAAGTAGAGTGATAAATTACAATTAGGGTATTGTGACAGGTATCTTGATTGTGATGAAAAATAGAACTTAGATTAAATGAATTGCATGTTTAATGAATTTTTTTGCCTAGAATAACATTTTTCCATGGAGTGTAATGCTTTTACAAGGTTAAATATATTGCATGATTAATGGGTTTATTGCTAGGTAAAAATGATTAATTAAGAGTGCTTAGCTTTAATCAATTATAATAGGGAAACTGAGATAATTGATTGGTTAAGTGTTATCTGCGAAATTAATAATTTAATTGAGAATAAAGAATATTATTTTTCATTGTTGATAAATTGAAGGATGAATTTGGAGACTAATTTTTTACTATTTCCTTAATATCATTTTATCATTAGTTAATTAATTTTTAATCATCATTTTATTTTATGATTTCAGTTTTTAAAACTAAACTCTATCTAATTTATGTTTAGTTCTTATTTGAATAATAATTTAATCGTAGTCTGGGTTCGACCCTTATTTAACATTATTCTAAAGTAGATGATACAAGTGATTGATACACCCATCATTTATTCATAAAATCAAATTAAAAAACGTCTTAAACAAAACCTAAAATCAAATTTGGGGTTTATTTTCTTCAACCTAGTCTGTTGTTCATCTTCCTCACTCTCTCTCTCTCTCTCGAAAAAACAGAGAACATGCCCAAATAAACAAATCGTATCAAACAACTATTTCTAAACATTATCATATTAAAAATATAAATATTCTTTCACAAAATGTAAAAATACCAGATATCAATCAACCTAAAAAAGGTACAATGATTTAATTTTTGAGAGCAATGTCCCCGACCCAAGCAATACCACTGTCGGATCTCGTCTTCTCCAGCATCCCCCTTCAGCGTCCTCCTCTAACGACAATACTACTACGAACCCGATCTGAAACTCCTAGATCCCCCAATCGTGAAGCTACCAGGCCACATCCACCCATTGTCCCTCCTCCAACGGCAAAGCTGCTCCCAGATCCCCCCAAAAATCATGAAGTTATTTTTAGAACCCCTAGTTGTGAAGCTGTCGAGGCATGTCCCTTTGAGTTCTGAAACATCGTCTCCCAACCACCACTCTTCATCCCTGCGAGATCTAAAGCCCCCTCATCCCAGGAACAACCTCTTGCAAAGAAGAAGAAGACGAAGAGAACACAAACGAAGAGATAGTGAGGATGAGTCGAAGCCAGATCCATCGTTGGGTGATGATGATGATGATGATGTTAGGCTTAGGTTGGGCTGGTTCCATTTTTGCATTAAATCAGGTTTGTAACAGGTAAAACTTTTGTTTTTGAATTTTTTAAACACAAAAATAAAAGTATTAATTTTTTTTGTTTATTAATATTTAAAAAAAATATATGTTCGGTAATTATTTTTGTTTTTTGTTTTTAAAAACAAAAAAAATAGAAGTGTTTGATAAGTTATTTTTATTTTTTGTTTAAAAAATATAAAATGAGTTGTTGATTTGAAGAAGAGAAGAAGAAAAAAAACGAAAAGTAAAAAATAGTCTAAAAATTTTGAAGTTAAAAAAATTATATTTTCAAAATTTAATGAATTTTAATTAAAAATAAAAATAGAGTTACCGAATACTGTTTTATGTTTAATTATTAAAATTTTAATTAATTAAATAAAAAATTATTTTTTAAGGGTTACCGAACAGCACCCTAGTTTTTCTTTATCTAATTTACATTAATTTTTAAATTTTATTTATTTGTTTTCAACTTTGAAATTAACTAATATGATTATATTAGTTTTTAATTTTTAAATCTTTATCTCTATTTTTAATAAATTAAAGAGTAATATTAGACGCACACTCAAATTGCACATTTTTTACGCATAATGATGTGTTAAATTTTAACCATAGATAATTTTATGTAGGGACCACATCACTTATAATTCTATAGTTGAAATTAATTACACATCATTGTTTGTAAATAGTGTATGCAATTTGAGATTATTCTTAATTAAATTTATTTTTAAAATAATTTTTCAAATAAGTAATTAAGAATTTAATACGCGACCAAATAGATTATGGTCACGTGGCTCCATGCTGGCAATTAACAGCAAAAAAAAATTGAAGGTGTAGATTTGCTAACGAAATGAGGGATTGAGACATTTTGCCATAAAAAAAATGGGAAGTTCATTGTAGCAAAAGGAAAAGATAAGGGAGTTTTGATACCAATTACCTAAAGTTTAATTATATTAAGAAGTTAAATATTAAAATTTTAAATTGGGACCAAAGTGTCAAAAATATTTTAGGATTTTTTCTTGTGAAAAAATTATTTATTTATTATTCAAATTATAATTGCATAAAATCCTTTTAATAAATAATTATTTCAATTTTTATATTTGGAAATACAATTTTAATTCAAAAAAATAATCTTAAAATAGAAATTTGTATATTGATAACCTATTAAAATGAACATTGCTATAAAACACCTATTATCCATATTTTCCACCTATGACATGTGGCACAAGCAGACGGATCTATGGGCCCATTGAAGAGGCCCGAGCCCAACCTGGGCATAGTGAATAATGAACAAGTAACCCCGTTAGCCCAGACCATACCAAACCCATTTACTAGCAAGTAACTAGCATGAGCATAACGAAGGGGCCAGAACTAGGGTGCATGCCAAAATCATCTTCCTAATCGTATTCAGTCTATATCCTCCGAGATGTAAATTATGATGACGGGCGATCCATTCCAGGAGACAGATCACATCAAGTGGGATCCAAGAGAAGACACCGCCATCAAGATGTCTGCCTTGGTAAATAAACCCGGCTCCTGGTAAACGAACAAGGACTTAGGTAAATGAACCCGGATCACCTAGTCGGATAGAACAAGCCCAGTCCTTCCTATAGCTGACGTGTCCCCGAGAAATCCGGCAGTTGGTCTCCCTAACTAACCTGCAAAATGGGGTACGCACGGAACGTACACTGTTCCTAGGAACCGATTTCGCCACGACTCTGACATATCCTGTCCCTAAGATCTCCTTGGTAGCCCACATGGATCAACCTGTGCAAACATACAAAGGAAATTTGTAAGGCTTCACCACGCCTAAGCCGACCCAATGGGCCCAGATTAACAACCCTTAATTATGTTACATTTCGTGTATTATGGCTCCGTTAGCGAGCAATTGTAATTATACCCTTATTGGGCTCGGATTAGTCCGGCCTAAGTGACATGTTTGCCTATAAATAGGATCAGTGATGCACTGTAGTGAGGATCCCAGATTTTATCTTGTAAGCAAAACGTTGCTGAACTTTCAGAAAACCTCCATTGTCAAAACTCTCTAAAGCTTAATACTAGTGACTCATGGACTAAGGCTCATTAACTCCCCAACCACATAAAAACTGTGATCTTGTTTATTTCTTAGCCTTTCTTTCTAGCTATTATCTCTTAATATATTTATAGTTTCCAAAAAACTCGGTAAACATTTTGGTGCTTTAATTGAGAGCTGAAGGAACTTGAATCAACCTTGATCATCTGTGAAAATTGTGAACACCAGGCATACCGTGTTTGATCTTGCTCACCAGCAACAACAAGACAATGGAGAACCATTGCAAAACCAACCACTTCCTCAAGACTAACCAGAGGATGTGTTGTACCATGGGCCTCTACCTGACGACTCCCAGAACTTCGGAGAAGAGGGTGACTACGATGAAAACTACTACGAGGAGGACAAAGAGGATATGAAGACCACGAGGCTGAGAATCCCATTGATCCTGACGGGAAGGATGTGGAACCCGAGCAAGAAGATCCAGAAGTGGTCCGTCTGAGGCAACAAGTCCTGGACCAAGAAGCAACGATTGTGGAACAGCAGGAGACCACCATCCAAATGCAAGAGTCCCTCCTGGCTCTTCAAGCTTTTATTGTTGCGCATGGATTTACAGAAAATCCCTCAGTCGTTCCTCCCCCAGGAACACAGCCGCCTGTCCCTTCTACAGGGACTGGTGTGCCGAACAACACAATTCTTATTCCTCCTCTGGGACGATCTCTACATCGCGGAGTCAGCCCATCAAATCTAGTTCAAGAAAAAGAGAAAGTCAAAGTGGTCGATCCCATCGAAAAAGCAAACCCCCACAAGAAAGCTTCTTCCGCTCCAAAAGTAGGGGCTGGCCCAGGGCAATTCCCTAGGAAAGAACAGATGAATCCTGTCCCAGGACGGAATCATCCGAACAATCCGTAGGGGAAGCACCCGCAGGGTACTAAGCCTCGAAACATCCTCAAACAGGATGATCAGGGAAGACGTTTTTATCACAACGCTTCTGTGAACAAGGATCACGGAGGGCGCATGCGCGGGGAAGAGCCAGAAACGATCAGTTCAGGAGATGACACATCCTGCATGGATTTGAGAGATGGGCTCAACACTCGGAAGGAGCGACCCCGAAAAGAAAATATTTGCCCTCAAGGAGGCGGCTTGAGGAACAATCTCAACGACAGGAGGAACAAAAGAGTTCCCTTGAACGATAGAATGGCTAGGCAATTCATGGAATAGCTGGCCGCTCTAAAAAATATCACAAATTGCTTGGTCAGTAAACAAGAAGGCGGAGGTTCTGATTCTGAAGATGAGGAATAGGAGTCATGCGCCAAGCACATCCTGGACGTCGTGTTACCCAAAGGGTTCAAGATGTCGGACATACCCGCCTATAGCGGAAACACTGACCTCATACATCATTTGTCCTGCTACAATCACTTGATGACTGTAGCCCATGTTTATGACAATGACAAATGAATGTGCTTCTCGATCACTTTAGCTGGACCTGCCGAAGAGTGCTGGAAAAGGCTAAAGATGGGATCAATCCAGTCTTGGTCCATATTGCAATCAGCTTTCCATAAACAATTTGTGGCCGCCCAAAAACTGGACATGGAAGTCAGCGCACTGGCCAACATCAAACAACATCCTACTGAAGCCCTTAGGGCTTACATTCAACATTTCACGGAAGAAGCCTCAAAGACTAAGGTGGATGATGGACAGGGCCTAGTAGCTCTCCAATCCGAAATTAGAGTTGGATCCCCTCTCTAGGAGGACATGCAACGCATCAAGGCAGCCACCCTCGAAGAATTTATTAGGAGGGCACAAGGTTTCATCAACTGGGAAGAGGCCCAAATCCAAGCCTTCAGATGGCAGCCAGCACCCCAGTCGATAGCACAAACCCTTCCCGGGTACGGAACGCAGTACCCGACAAACCTCTATCTGGCACCTCCAGCGGTGTCTAGATCCGTGGATCCCTCAGGATACCGTTCATTGCCCCGACCGTCTATGGACCCACTTCATCAGGATATGCTCTAACTCCGTAGCCCCTTTTTCCAGGTACGGAGTAGCACCAATTGGGTATAGTGCCGCTCCCCGAGGTGCCCAACCATCCTAGACCGGAGCGGCTGAGGCGAGCATCAACCCTTCCTAGGGAAAAAGATCTGGAAAAATTCAAAAACCAGTCCAAGCCTAGGAAGAAGGGAAAGCGGGGCTACAAACCCCAGTATACGGAGTATACAAACTTGGTGGAAACCCAGGAAAACATCTACCTTGCAACGGGCAACATAGTCCATTACCAGAAACCAACCCTCATGTTTAAAGGGGGAAAGAATTCGAGGGACACTAGCAAAAGGTGTGTTTACCACAAGGACGTGGGCCACACAACCGAAGAATGTCATCAGCTGAAGGACGAGATCGAGAATTTGATCAAACTGGAACATCAGACCAGTGGGTCAAAATGCCAACAAGAGTTCCAGAACTGTTAGCAGCTCCTTAACAATCTTTGGCCTATGGCACGCAGGGACCATACCGAACTCCTAAGGGAGGGTATGCTCTGGGGTCAGGAGCACAAGCCCCCCAGGGGGCCCCAATAGTGCAATCACTCGGAGGTCCTATGGCTCTTGGGCCTGGGATGCCATATCCTCCCGGAATCGCGCCTCCTCGAGTAGATGGCCACGTGGCCACCATATCGAGAGGCCCACATCTAGGAGGACCATCCCAAAATGATTAGAAGAGACCTCAGCGAGCTCGATCACAACCATGAGGTGTGCACATTGGTCCAAACTCCAGCCCAGCGCCCAAAACTTATGAACCTGCCCATAACGTTCATGGAGGAATAAGCCCAGAAGTTCATTTCCCACATCACGAACCCTTGGTCATTGATGCCCAAATCACCAACAAACGAGTATCCCGAGTGGTGGTGGACGACGGGAGCTCCATCAATGTCCTATTCAAGCCAGCCTTCACGACAATTGGGCTAACAGAGACAAACCTAGCCTCCTGCCCTATGCAGATCTACTGGTTCAACATGCATTCATTGCTCCCAATGGGCAAGATTCAACTCCCCGTGATGCTAGGTTTAGAGCTCATTCAAGTACTGCACATTCGTGGTGGTGGATTTCCCCACTGCGTACAACGTGATCTTTGGGCATCCCACTCTAGTTGACTTCAGTGCCATCACCTCCATCTGTCATCTATGCATGAAGTTCCTGTATGATAATGACAGACTAGGAACTGTACGGGGAGATCGGAAGAGCGCCCAAATTTTTTATCACATCTCTGCCTGACCTATCTTCATGGTGTGCTAAGAGCCTCTCGAAGGGGAAAACGTTGATCCAATCCCACCACCACAACCAGCACAGAGGGTGGTCTGGGAGGATGATGAATTGGATCTGCGAATAGAGGAAGATAGGGTATTAGAGCCCATGGAGGAGGTTGAGGAGGTGTGCATCTGTAACGCCCTACTTCCTTAGAGCCGTTACTAAGTGATTTTTTTAGACAAAACAGTGTGCAATGAACTCGCTAACCGAGGTTTTTGAAACAAAAGTGTGACTAATTAAGAGTTAAGGCTGTAATCTTTGAAAATGCGTCATTTCATTAAAACTTCTATTAGTAAACATTTGGGATCCCAAAATAAGGTTTGAAAACTATTTACATCTTGAAATAAGTTCACAGTTGATAAATCATAAAATCGTAGATTATTACAGCCCTTTTCAAATAAACCCCCAACCAAAGCAGTCGGGCAGGCCAAACATGTACGCGCCGCTTCACGCTCTCCGTACTCATGGTTGGTTGATTCAGTCATTGCCCTTACCTGCAACACAGAGCACCCGTGAGCTGAAGCCCAGCAAGAAAACTCATGCAGAACATAACATATGCAATGTATACAGTTTATCATAACAGATAATCCACAAATAAACAAGTCAATCATTAGACTAAGCAAACACGGCCATGCCGCCCCAGGACCCTTACCAAAGCCCTGGGGTATCGGTTCTCACCGCGAGGATAACTCATGTATCCCTTGGGTCCCACCCTGAATATAGCATCCCATGTGCTAGGTGTTACTTTCGGCCCACGGCCGCCCCGGCTTACGCCGTACTCGGCCCACGGCCGCCCCGGCCTACGCCGTACTCGGCCCACGGCCGCTCATTTCATCATAATCACACATATAGTACATTCGAAATAATCATTCACACACATCATGATTCATTTAAGTTTAAACATTTGCACATAATACAATCTGGGGCCATGCCCTAACCTCGGGTGTTATAGTTTTCTTACCTGCATTCCGAGCCTCCTGATGCACTAGAGCCACGAGCACGGTCCTCAAGCACGAGCCTCACCAACAACCTAGTCACAACACACAAGAAACATCCCTCAATACTAATCAACCCAAAACCACTTCCCGGGACCAATCCCGCACTCTCGGGACCTCTAAAACCTTAAAACAACATCCCGGAGACATCCCCCGAAGCCCCGGAGCAAAGGCCTAAAATTGCCTAAAAATGCCATCCTGAAATTTTCCTTGTGCCGCGGCACAACTTTCTTGTGCCGCGGCACCTAGAAACCAGAGGCTCCCCGCCGCGGCAAGCAAAACCCGTGCCGCGGCACGCCCTCGCAGACCCAGAATTCTGGGTTTTTCCTTCGCGTTTTCCCAAGCTTCAACCTCTCCAAATCATCCTAAACCAATACCTAAACCCCAAAACTCAAATCCAAACTTCATATGAACATTCTATCAACCTACAAACACTAGAATCAAGATCCAAAACACACTCATACCCAAAATTCAACCCTTGATTTCTAACATCAGAAAAACTCAAACCAAGGCATGAAACTAACTCAAGCTTTAGATCCACAACTCAAAACAGAAATCAAACTTAAATATGCACAAGATCCTTACCTCAAATGGAGAATCCACTCAAAAGCTCCCTAGATCCTCCTCCCAAGTTCCCACTTCAGCCCTTCACCCTTCTTCTTCTTTTCTCTTCACTTGCCCTAGCTCTTCTTTCTCCCCCTCTTTCTTCTCTTCAATTTCTATCAATGCCACAAGTGACCCCAAATGCCCAAACCGTACCCCCTTAGATCACAGCTGAAATTTTCATAATCCCCTTGCCAAAAGACCAAATTACCCCTTCCTATTAATCTTTCCAATCTAAACCTTCAAGGGCACTTAAGTCATTACTCTTCTATTTCATTTCTACCATTTTCTTTCTAAAACTTGTTACTCACAGCAGTAACTAATGGTTACCCAGGTTACTAAATCTCCAATAACCATTACCCGCTAAACCTCAACTTAACCATAAAATCCCCGAGGTACCCCTAGGCTCCTCCCGAGCCGGGTATAGAAATCCCGTTGTGACTCTTGAGTTAACTAGCTCTCTAGGACCGTCTCGGCACGTGCATCACAATAAAACAACCACACCCACGTGGTACAATTTACAGAATACAATTATCACATATCAATACAGTTATGCGCAACATGGCCAAAATTACAATTATGCCCTTCTAACACGATCCGGGCCTACATGCATACTAGTAAACATAGCCATGCATCTCAGTTAAACAAATAGCCAAATAACATGCTTTAAATCATAATCATGCATTCAATTCATAAAATCACACATAAATCCCAACCTGCCCTCCTGGCACACTAATCAAGGCCCTTAAGCCTTATTAGCGAATTTGGGTCGTTACAGCATCAGTGACACTGACCTGACCAAAGTGATCCGGATAAGCAGGAACTTCAACTTGAAGGTCAGGGCTGCCATAATTTCCTGGGTAAAAGAAAACCAAGACATCCTGGCCTGGTCCCACTCAGATATGATTGGGATTGACCACAACGTCATATGTCATTCCCTGAACATTGACAAAAATGCAACTCTCCTCCGACAGAAGCAAAGGCCCCTAGGCATAGAAAGGGCAGAGGCCTTCAAGCTAGAAGTCGAGAAATTGTCCTCGATCAACTTCATTCGGGATCAACTTCATCCGAGAGGCCTTGTATCTCATTTGGCTGGCAAATCCGGTGTTGGTGCCAAAGGCAAACAGAACGTGGAGAACTTGCATCGACTTCACGGACCTCAATAAGGAATGCCCAAAGGATTGCTTCCCTATGCCTCGAATTGACCAGATGGTGGATGCTACATCTGGGTATGAGTTGTTGAGTTTCATGGATGCTTACTCTGGCTACAACCAGATCTCGATGCATGTAGCAAACCAGGAACACACCAGCTTCCAGACAGAAAATGGTGTATACTGCTACATCGTCTTACCCTTCGGGCTCAAGAATGTTGAGGCCACCTATCAAAGACGGGTCAACAGAATGTTCCGAAACCAACTGGGGAAGAACATGGAGGTCTATATAGACGATATGTTGGTCAATTCTAAGATATCGACCCAACACACGGACGAAGCTAAATCCCAAGAAGTGCACTTTTGGCGTGGCATCCAGGAAGTTTCTGTACTTCATTGTAAGCTCAAGAGGGACAGAAGCCAACCCAGACAAGATGAGAGCACTAATCGACATGTTTTCACCACGAAAACACAAAGATGTTCAAAGCCTGACGGGAAGAATAACAGCTTTGAGCCGCTTTGTGTCGAAGTCCATGAACAAGTGCATCCCATTCCTCAACATACTTTGCAGGAACCAAAGGTTCGAGGGGACAGCCGAATGCGAAGAGGGCTTCCAAAAGTTGAAGGAGCATCTGGCCCAAGCGCCAATCTTGTCGAAACCGATGGATAGGGGAACTACTGTACCTATATTTGGCTATGTTAGAACACGCCATCAGCACCGCATTAGAACGAGAAGAGGGAAAGGTCCAAATCCTAGTCTATTATGTAAGCAAACAGTTGCTTGGCGCGGAGTCCAGATACCCTGTAATCGAGAAATTGACATTTTGCTTACTGACCACTTCCAAGAAGTTAGGACCTTACTTTCATGCCCATGCCATCAAGGTACTGACGACCCATCCCCTACGATAAGTATTAAAGAAACTCGAGTCATCAGGAGACTCTTAAAGTGGGCCATGGAACTAAGCCAGTTCGATATCGCCTATGTCCCCAGAATCTTCATCAAGGGATTAGCCCTGGCTGACTTCAATCTAGAATGCACCGTGATAACTGATGACAAAGAACCTGTTGACCCCGTAATGCCTTTTTGGAAGATCTTTGTGGACGGAGCCTCCAATGAGAATGGGGCCGAGGCAAAGATCATCCTGATATCCCCTAAAGGTCACTAGCTGCAAAGTACCCTACGCTTTCAGTTCGAAGCGTCGAACAACGAGGCTGAACACGAAGCCATGCCGACCTGATTACGCTTGGCTTAGGAGGTAGGGGCAGAGAACATTTAAGTCCACAGTGACTCCCAGCTGGTGGTCAGGCAGATTTTGGGAAAATACCAAACAAAGGGGGAGAAGATGGCCGCCTACGTGGCGAAAACTCAGGAGTTACTCCAATCTTTCAAAAGATACTTCATCCGCCAGATCCCCAGGGAACAGAACGTGTTTGTAGACACGCTTGCAAAAGTCACCACAGGTGTTGAAGCATAACTCTCCGGGGTAGTCCCCATCGACCATCTACCCACGCCCAATATTCAAGCTCCCACAATCATCAACGCCATTGATTACACTACGTCCTGGATGGGCCCTCTCATCTAGTATCTAACCATTGGGGAATTTCCCACGAACAAGGTCGCTACCAGGAAGCTTCAGTAATAGGCTCCCATATACGTTATGATGGATGGAAAACTCTATTGCAGGGGGTTGTCCATGCCCTATCTTCGATGCATGTCCGGGACCGAAATGAGCGCAATCATGCACAAAGTGCATGAAGATTTTTGCGGAGATCACACAGCCGGACGCATCTTCTCCAAGAAGATCCATAAACAAGGATATTTTTGCCCAAAAATGAAGAAGGAATGTGTCAATTACGTCTACAAGTGTGAAAAATGCCAAAGGTACGCGAAGATCTCGTGAGCCCCTCCAACGGAGATAACCCTAATGACCAGTCCTTGGCTGTTTGCAGTGTGGGGAATTGATTTTGTAGGATCCCTCCCGACCTGGAAGGGCGGAGTAAAATATGCCATTGTAGCCATCGACTATTACACCAAGTGGTTCGAATCAGAACCAATGAGCACCATCACCTGCCAAAAGGCCCTGGACTTCGTCATCAACAATATAGTGTGTCGATACGGCCTCCCTCACAAAATCGTGTTCGACGACAAGAAACAATTTGATAGCTCCACTTCACTGACTTCTATGAAAGACATGGCATTATCAAAAGCTTCTCCGCAGTCGCAAGGCCTCAAGAAAATGGGCAAATAGACGTCGTGAACAACATTTTGAAGGGGACATTAAAGTAAAAGCACAAACCTACAAGAGAAAGTGGCCGAAAGAGTTGCCCTGCGTCCTATGGGCATACCGGACCACAGAAAGAACATCGGCCGAACATACTCCCTATTCAATGGTGTATGGATGCGAAGAAATCATCCTAGTGGAAATTGCAGTCTTGTCTCATAGACAAGATACGTACGATCCCGTCCGGAACCACGCCTTACTCCAAGAATCCCTGGATCTCATCGAAGAGATCCAGGAAGAATCACGAGTGCAGTTGAAGATGTATCAGGGAAAGATCACAAGGCATTTTAACTTGAAATTTAAGAGCCAAAGGTTCGAAACCAATGATCTAGTCCTGTGAAGACTCTTCCCTGCATCTCAAGATCCAGAAGTAGGGGTTCTGGGACCAAACTAGGAAGGACCCTACGAGA
This sequence comes from Humulus lupulus, assembly GCF_963169125.1. Lineage (NCBI taxonomy): Eukaryota > Viridiplantae > Streptophyta > Magnoliopsida > Rosales > Cannabaceae > Humulus > Humulus lupulus. Next base: position 158,555,533 of record NC_084802.1, on the reverse strand, counting down.
TCAAAAACGAAGTGTATCCGAGAACATATTGCCTAAAGCGGCTAGACGGAATAGAGGTCCCAAGGGCCTGGAACGCAGAACACCTCCGCCGGTTGTAATGCCCCAAAATCCCTAATAAGGTTTAGGACCTTGATTAGGAGGCCGGGAGGGCCATAATTGATTTATTATATTATCAAGTGATTATATGCATGTTTATGTGAATTATATTATGATATGATGATAAATGCATGCATATGGGTCCATTGTTAATTACAAGGGAATTTTGGTAATTTGGCCCGTTGAGGGCGTAATTGTGCATTCTCATGCATGTGGGTGAATTATGAATAATACCACATTATATGTGGATTTGTTCGAGTCATTCGGCATGAGACGATCTTTGAATGTAAGTTATCGGTCTGGTCATAACGAGGTTAATTTCAGGGCTCGAGGTGAGTCTTAGACAGATTTGAGGATTAGAACATTGCCGGGAATTAAAGGGTAATGGGATATGATTTATTAGCATTTGGTAATATTGAGAATAACGGGAATTGGATGGAGTTAATTATGATTAACAGGATAAGTGGTGAAAGGACTATTTTGCCCTTAATGGGTTTTGGGAGAGTGTTTTGACCCTAGGGGCATAGTGGTCATTTTGGACCAAAATCAGTGACTTAGTCACCTTTTCCCTCAGCTGAAGGTAACCTTAGAAACAGAGCATCATCATCATCCTCTCTCTCTCTTCTCGATCATCTCTTCCTCTTCCTTCCCTTTGGAATTTTGAAGCTAAGTTTGAGGATTCAAGTGTGGGAATCAAGGCTTGAGGTTCTAGGCTTGTGTTCAGCCATTGAAGAGGGTTTAATCTTGAGCTTGAGGTAAGATTCAGCCATGAAATTTTTGGGTTTTACTCTGTTTTGAAGTTAGTTTTGAGTTAGAACTTTTGATTATAGAATTGAGTAATTGGTGTGGTTTTTGGTGGTTCAAAGCTTGGGTTTTGTTGTGGGAATGTTTATTGTGTTGTGGGAATGCTTGGTTTAGGTTTGGAGATGTTTGAGTATGTTTTGGAAGGATTAAAAGAGGGAAAAAACAAGGTTTTGATGGGAGAAAACAGGGGTTTTTGGCTGATGGCCAGGCAATGTCGTGGCATAGGATGTAGGAGCTTGAGGCTAGCGCCTCTGCTTGGGAGGTGGGTCGCGACATGGTGGATGTAGAGCCGCAGCCTTTAAGAGCATTTTTGGCCAAAATTGAGTTTTTTGCTTGGGGACTCAAACCTTAGGCCTCGGGATCGTTTCTACTACCCGGTTTAGTAGGATTCGATGTCCCGGAGGCTAGGTCTTGGTCCGGGAACCTTTTATTGATTGATTTTATTGATGGAATCCCATATTTGGTTATGACTAGGTGACCGCTAAGGGATTAAAGGATCAATCGTTCTCAATGGTCGCTCATTTGCTATTTCTCACTCGAACCAGAGGTAAGAAAACTACACCCAGTATGTGATGCACGTGATGCATAAGATACATGAGATTAAGGCATGGCATGAATGTTGAAATTAAGATTGATCAGAGTTTGAGTCTCTGTATTTGTGCATGATTATAATTATGCTTCTGATTATTGATTAAGCATGATAAATGCCTTATATCTGAATATTTGACATATGATATATGTCTGTTTGCATTACCTCATTGAGGAAGCACTGACTTATTAGTCAAGGATCGGCATTGGTGTCAGTATTGACTATGAAGCTATGACTTACTAGTCAAGTTTGGCAGTAGTACCGAGCACTGGTCGTATGGCATTGACTTATGAGTCAAGGACGGTTGTAGCATGTTTAACGCAAGCCGATAAAGATTAGATCTAATCGACATCTACATTGAATCACTCATCATGAGCATTAATGCCGGACCGACCTCAAGTTCGATGAAAACTAAAAACACTTGTCTAGTCTAAAGGCTAGTTACTTAGAGCCAAATTCGGAAAGGCTAAGGTGACCTACACGTCACATGAATAGGAGGGTATGAGACCTTCGAGATAGACTTATTAGTCATTTGACCGAGATGGACTTATCAGTCAACTGACCGAGATAGACTTATTAGTCATCTAATCGAGATAGACTTATTAGTCATCTGACCAAGATAGACTTATTAGTCATCTGACCGAGGTAGACTTATTAGTCATCTAATCGAGATAGACTTATTAATCATCTGACTGAGATGGACTTATCAATCATCTGATTGAGATGGACTTATTAGTCATCTGACCGGGATAGACTTATCAATCACCTATTTAGAGAGTGACTTATTAGTCATCTACTCAGAGCGCAGAACTTCACAAACATGTATTTGTACCTGCTTGCATGCATGAGTATGGTTATTACTGCTAGACCTGTCTATTATGACTTAGTAACATGTTATTACTTGTTCATGAGCATATTAAGTTTTCTTGCTGAGCTTTGGCTCACAGGTGCTATGTGGTGCAGGTAAAGGCAAAAGAAAGCTGGACCATCCTTGAGTTGGAGAGCTTAGGTGACAATGTGTACATATGCGGCTGCTCGACCACCACAGCCGAGGGTTGAAAGAGGAACTAGGGTTAAACCCTATTTTTCCGCTTAGGTCAGCTGGTTGTAAATCTTTTGTTGTAATTAACCTTTAAATTATATTTTTGGAATCCCAATGTATACAGTAAATGTTTTAGTGAAACGTTATATCTTAACCAAAAATTTTAACCTTAAATCGCTAATCATACTTAGTTACACGATTATGGCCAAATGACTTGGTTAGCGAGTTTGGCACTGTTTAAAATGCCCGTAACGGTCCCTGGAGATTAGGGCGTTATACTGGTACTATCAGTAGTCAGGAGGATCTAATTGTTCTCTTTCTAACATTTTTAATTTCAAGTAATGTATGCCCTAGGGCCACTTCTTAGTTAATGAAAATGGTGTGGACAAAACACCATAAGAAATGTTGTAAGAAAAAAAAAGTTCAAGTTCGTCTTTAATTTTTACACGAACAAGTGACCTAAGCCTACATTCTTTGATCACTTGGGGGGTAGGACCATCTATACAAGTCCAGGATTAAGAACAAAATTTGATGCAAAGCTCAAAGCTTAGTTCTAATCCAAACTCGTATAGACTGAGGGTTCAAAACCCATCTCCCACCAAAAAAGGATGCCAGGCTCAAAGCTCAGTCCTAAGCTGGACCCATATTGTTTGGAAGGTTCAAAACCCAACTCCTAAAGAAGGATGCAAGGCTCAAAGCCCAGTCCAAACCCAGATAAATATGGTCTAAGGAGTTCAAAACTCAACTCTTAAAAGAATGGTCCAAACCTAACGTGGTTCAGAATAACCTAATCAAGGTTTCCTTAAAACGGTCTAGGACCGTTGGAACTTAAAGCTTAGGTTTATATTGGTTAAATTTAGTCTTGTAAATGGTCTAGGTCATTGGAACCTGAACCTCGGGTTTGAGAGAAGTTAATTAAATAATTTCTACCTAAGTCATATTTTTAATGGTCCAGGCCGTTAGAACCTGAACATCAGAGTAAGGACAGATTAAGCAGATGACAGTTGATAACTCCTTAATGGTTCAGGTCATTGGAACCTGAAACTCAAGTTCAGAATAAGTTAATTAACTGAGTCATATCTGAGAAACCTATAACGGTCCAGGCCGTTGGAACCTAAACCATAGAGTCAGGATAAACCAGTTAAGTTATATTTGGTAAGTCCAAAACAGCCCATGCTGTCAAGACCGGAACTTTGGTTTCCCCTAATGGTCCTGGCCTTTGGAACCAGGACTCCACATTTAATCTTAATTCATGCATAGTGGTAAAACACTTAGTGAATTTTTTAGAAAAATAAATGAATATAAAGCGAGAACCATTGTGAAAAGACAAAAACCAATATAAAAACAATACAGACAGATAATCAATTGTCTTAGACACAGTTACACCCATACAAAAAGAATATGTTTACAAAAACAGAGAAAATGAGAGTTGGAGCTCCAAATTAAAGTACAAAGGCTCAGGCCTGGGCTTCATTCTGGTCTGGAACGTCTGGGGCGTTCTCGTCTTGTTGATCCCCAGCAAGAAACGTCACATCCTCTTTCTCCTTAGCTTCAAACTCGGCCCTCTTCGCAGCCAGGTTCGGATAAAGGAGGAGATTCATATTTTTATCTTGGAGCCAGGCCATGTAAACGGCCTCGTCAAAAGTGGCCATCAACAATTCTTCAAAGCCTAGTTCTGTGCCCCGAGAGATGCCACATTTTCCCGCTCCTGGCGAAGTTGGGCCTCTACCGCCTCCAAGAGCACCTTGGTAGAAGCCTTTGAGTCGCGACCATGGGATAGCTCCGCCTTCAGGTTCTCCACAAACTTCTTGTGTTTGGCATCTCTCTGAGACAGAGCCTCCTCATGCTCAGCCTGGACCCGGGCAGCCTCCTTGGTGAGGGCTTCCTTGGTAGCTCCTCATTGATTGATAGCCTCCTCCAGCTCCATTTGGGCCATCTCCAACTTCATCTCCAGCTCTGCCATCATCTTTGTGTTCTTGTGAGCCATAAAGGCATCCGGGAATAAAGCAGAGTTAGAAAACACAAGAGGACAATAATATTAAAGAAACAAAATAGACAAGTGGCTTACCACAGTGACTTGATGATGGATGGCCTGGGAGACGAAGAGCGCGTATTTGCTTGCCAAGGTGGTGTAGCGTTTAAGTTGAAAATTGGACATGGTAGTCCCCACCTGGGCTAGCAAGTCCGCAGCAAGCGGGGTTGTGTCCTACCCCAACTAAGGCCAAAAACCCATCTCGGCTGCCAGCCGATCCACGATCTGCTGAGGGGCGTTGAAGGCCTCTGGACATTCAGAAAACTCCACCTTCCGACGGAGGATCAAGGCTCGGGCTACCTCGTCCCATTTATCGCGCCCCTCGTCCTACGCCCGGGTCACCATCTTCATCCTTTCCTCCAGGATGATTGAATCCTCTTCCCCAAGAAGGGCGGAGTTGATGGTAAGCTCAGGGGCATCTGGGAGCTCTGTCATAATAACAAGGCTTTCACCAGAGGACTTTGCGATGATAGAGTCTGTCTTTATTTTACTCTTCCCACCTTCTTCTTAAGGCTCCTGTTCCAAGTTAATAATTTGGAGAGGACCAGATGGGGATGGATGCTAGTCAATTGGCGCTGCCGAGACCCAAGCTGCAGGTCAAACTCCCTCGGAAGCACTCAGGTCCGGTTGTGAGTCCCCAAGTGTTAGTTTGATGATTTTCTTCGTGGCTGGGCCCTTGGCAGCTTTCTTTGCTGAGGCTTTTGCCTCAGCAGCCCTGGCCTCGATCATCTCCTTCATTTTGGCCACGAGATTCGACATGCCTAGGTCACCTGAGATAGGAATAAAAAATGGATTAGTAACGTAGAGTAATGAGGGTGACAAACAAAGATAAAGGAAGCATGCAAGTCTAAAGTCCTCTGGGACAAACCCTCATCCATGGAATGGGCATGACTTAACTCTCCTATTGCAAAATAATGAATTTGGTCCCCCATGTCATCCAAGTGCAAAAAGCTATCGCACTGAAAGAACCAGGATGAATACATGTGGGTTAGCATGTCTACGGCAATGGGGCAAGGAAGCCCCACGTTGCTAACGGTCACGATCAAATAATCCTGATACTATTGCCTATTCCTAACTAAGCCATCAATATGAGGAGCGTAAGTTAAAACCGGAGGCATTTTATCTTGTCCCGAAATACTAGCCTCGGGAGCTCTAGTGTTGGGCTGCCTCCCCTCAAGAAGGGCATCCAGCTCCTCAAATTTGGCCCGCTCCTCACAGCGCACATGCTCTGTTTTCTTTTTCTCTGCTTCCGCCTTAACCACGGCCTCCACTGCCTCGATATGAATAAGGGACAACTCCTCTCTCAGAGCAGGATTCCTCTCACATTGCAGCCCCCAGAAGCTAGGGGCATCTATCGATTGGTGGTTGGAAATTAGCCTAACCAATCGAAGGTTCTCTGTGGTCACGAATCCCCCCACATCTAGCTCATTGGAACTAAGGGTGCCATAATACTTCTTTCGATCCAGGATTGACTTAGTGAGCCGGGTTTGAGCGTACAGGCCTATCCACAAGAACGTGAGTTTCCAATAAATGGAGCAAAGGGCTATACGAAGAATGGAGAAGGATGACTTACCCACACACTGAAAGTCTAGCACCAGGGTGGGATTCTTCTCTAGGAGGAACCTGGATGTCATGAACGAGTAGTGCCTGACATCTGGGGGATGTTTCCATGTGCTGAATGGAGTTAGACTAACGCCACGAGCCTTCAACTTATAAAATCCATCATCTGTCTTGTCCTTGTAATTCAGTTGCGGCTCCAACCGATAAAAGTACAACACCTCCGCGGGAGTGGGTGTCGCGATCTCCTTTGATGCGCAAAATATATGCCATCCCGTAAGCAGCTTATACGCCTGGGGGAGAAGCTGGAAAGGTGTGATCCCCATGAACTTAATGAACCGCGCAAAGTAGTCATGAAGCAGGAGAGTGGCTCCTGCACTGATGTGGCCTACGCTCCTGGCCCTGAATATGCCTTGTAGCGTCCCAAATTTGCTAATGAGGCTTAGGGCCTTGGTTAGCGTGCCTGGAGGGCAACAATTGATTTATTTTGTTAATATGTGAATTTGATAAATATGTGGTTAGGAATGTATGTTTAGGGGAATTAAATATGCATGTGGGCCCCATTTGGTTGCTAGGGGCGTATTTGTAATGTTAGCCTGCTGAGGGCATAAATGCAATATTTGTAAATATATTGTGATTGATACCACGTGTGAGTGGTGATATAACTATGTTGCACGGTCCGAGACAGTCCCAGGGAGCGGTTTAGCCAAATAGTCACCAGGGGAATAATTAGTGGTTAGCGGTATTTTGGTAACTCGGGTAACCATAGGTAACTCTTGAGGATAGTTATTTTAAGTGGGAAAGTGGCATTCTTGCAAGAGGTTAAGGAAAAGTCTAGGCTGCCCTTGAGGATTAGTTAGAATCTAAGTTAGAAGGGAGGGCAATTGGTTCATTTGGCTTAGGTGGTAGATAAACTTTAGCTGAGGAAAATCTTGGAACGTTTTCTCATTTTGGCTTATGCAAGGGTTATGTTTGGGGAGCTTTAGAGAGAACTAGAAACCAGGAAGGACCTCTGATTTTTGTGGGATCAAGTGGGGAATCAAGCCAAGAAAGCTAGAGGTTGTTCTGCATATTTGAGGTAAGGATTCTAAGTAGTTATTTTGTATAATTCAGCCAAAAATGTTATGGTTTGAGGGTTGAATTGTGTGTTGTCTTGTGGATTATTGGAGTGAAGTTCAGATTGGGATTATTGGAATTGAGCTTGGAATTGGATTGGGAAAGCAGCTCAAGGTCGAATTTCCACTTGAGGTAAGAGTTTCATGCATTTCTGAGGTTTATGCTCTGTTATGGTTTAAGTTTTCTGGTTAGTGGTTTAAGTTTTATAAAGTTTTAAACCATTTTGTGATTTTGAGTTTGGAGAAGTGTTTGAGTGTGTTTTTGGTGTTCATAAGTTGTTATGCTGTTTATATGAAGTTCTAGGTCGAATTGGGGACTTGGGAGTACTTGGGTATTGATTTGAAAGAGTTTTGGCTCAGGAAAAATGTTGGGAAAAACCCAGTTTTCTGGGTTCACGTGTGAGCACCACGACCCTGTTCTTCCGTGTCGCGGCGCTAGGTTGAATCAGGAGGAGGGCACCACTCTGGGCATCGCGGCTCCTATAGGATTGTTCCGCGGCGCTAGGCCAATTTCTGGGAAGGGAAAATTGTGTTTTTAGGGTTTTGGCTCAGGGGGCTCGGGGGACGCTTTCGCTACCTTGTGTGGGGAAACGGGAGGTCCCGAGAGCACAGGATTGGTTCCGGGAGATGTTTATGAATTGGTTAGTAATGAGAGTGCTTTGTATATGTTGTGACTAGGTTTTCAGCGAGGCTTGGGTTAGGGGACTGTGCTCGGGATTTCGGTGCTCAAGAAACTTGGGACACAGGTAAGAAAACTGTTGTGCCCATAGAGCAGGGCGAGGCCCTATAGTTTCTGTTGCAGGGCATAGCCCCATTGATTGTCCTTATGCATGCTTAAATACTTGTTTAGTTATGCTATGTGTGCATATATGTGAATGAACGACAAGAGCCAAGAACGGCGAGGGCCGAGAACGGTGAAGGCTGGGAACGGCGAAGGCCAAGAACGGCAAGGGGCCGTGAGCAGCGTTTAGCACTCAGAGTGCGAGTTTCCAGGGCGAGACCCTATAGAATACCTGGGATATCCTCACGGTGTAGACCGCAAACCTAGGGCCTGGTAAAGTGCCTGGGACGGCATGGCCGTATGTGTTTAGCCCATTGGCGATTTATTTGTATGTTGAATGATAGAAATGCATATGTCATCTGCTTGTGTGGGTTTTCTTGCTGTGATTCGGCTCACGGGTGCTCTATGGTGCAGGTAAGGGCAAGGGGAAAGTCGACCAACCATGAGTACGGAGAGCATGAAGCGACGCGTACATGTTTGGCCTGCCTGGCTGCCACGGCCAGGGGTATTTTTGGGAGATGTGTTGTACTAAATTATATTTTGTCGTTTAGTCGACTTTAATCATATTTTTGAGTTGTAAACATTCATAAACAGTATTTTGGGATCTCGAATGTTAAACACTTTATAATTTTCAATAAATGAAATTATTTTCAAAATATATGACTCTGTTGATGGTTTAGTTACACTTTTGTCTTAAAACCTCGATTAGCGAGTTAATTGCACGTTTTAAACTCACTTAGTCATCGCTCTAAGGCAGTAGGGCGTTACATGCCTACTTTGGTATGAGCCTTCTCTTCTCTCTGGGCTAGTCCGTTTTAAAAGAGACCTGGAGTCGACTTTACTCCGAGGGCCTTCTCCAGCTCATTCAGCATCTGGTTGTTCTGGAATTCATTCTTTTTCTCGTCCATTTCCCACGTGTTTCCAGTGGGAAGCTTGTACCCCTCCAAGACTACGGGGCCTGCTTGGACATCATCTTCCGAATGCAGAGTAATGCCACGACCCATGATCAAAGACCTGGAAGCGACAAGAAAAGTGAGAACTAAGTAGTTTGCACCAAAATCAAAGAAAACTAGTTAAGGTACGGGGATTCTTCTATAAATGCTTGGAGAGGTCCCCTCTGGACTTAGATCCTGGACCAATAGAGATCCTAGGAACATAATTAAGGAACTAAAGGCCAAGGGTATTTGCTAATAAACTAATTCACCTGAACAATTTTGAGGCGTCCGAGTTCAACGATCTGGGACAATCAAGACTGCTTCACCAATCAAAGTATCTATGGTATGAGGTGTCATCTAGAAACCCTATTGTTTATCTCTACCAGTTCCACTACCTAGAACCGCCCTACATAGTGGTGATGGCCTTAACGGCTATACGGTCGCAGAAACAACATGTCAATAAAAATGACCAAAAGAAATAAAGAAATGACCAAAAAACTTACTGTGGGGTAGTGGATCTAGAATTCATTTAAACTTAGACGACAACGCTGGTAGGAATTCAGTCTTGAATCGGAGGAGGTTGTGCAGTAGTTCGTCGACGCTTCCAGACCGATCGCCCGAGATAGAGTTGTCTTCTTGTTGAGTGAAAAAAGGCTTCATCGGAAATAAATGGACACAAAGATATACTAACCGTCAGAGAATTTCGTCGTCAGTTTCGGACATACGAAGCTTTGGCTCTCTGCTATCTAGATGGAGAATTTGGGATCAGTAAAAATGTGGAAATGAGTCTGTTAAGGTATTATAGGAAAGAAAAGTACTATTTAATCCAACGGTCCACGATGAGGATCCCAAGACTATCCTCATCCGACGGTCCCAAATCATGCAGGAGCATCAATTGGCCCAATCAAGTACTAAATCGTGGATTCATCAATCCATGATCTGCGCCTACCTCATCCAACAGTCCACATTGAAGATCCCAAAACAATCCCCATCTGATGACTTCGGATAGTGGAGAAGCATTAAACAGCCCACTTGAGTGCTCAAGGCACTTTTTCGTATGGACGGGACGCTTCGGGAGATGTGTTGACACCCATCGGTCACCTAGGTCATCAAAAGATTCTCTCCGAAATTTTTAGGGTGCGAGTGGTACAGACGCACCATCAACTTAGAGACACATGTCTAGGACCTTGGGAATGTGAAAGGACAAGGATCAACCAAATGGCCCCCAAGTAAACAAACCCGGATCCTGGTAAATGAATTGGGACTTAAGTAATGAACTAGGACTTAAGTAAACAAACCGGGATATATGTGATTGATCCGGGAGGAAGAAGGCAAGTCTCCACTGCGCGAACATGGGTGAAGACTTTGGGGGTACATGTTATCCATATTTTCCACCTATGACACATGGCACGGCCAGATGGGTCTATGGGCCCATTGAAGAAGTCCGGACCCAACCTTGGCCCAATGAATAATGAACAAGTAACCCCGTCGACCCGGACCATACCAAACCCATTTACTGGCAAGTAGCGTGAGCATAGCGAAGGGGCCAGAACTAAGGTGCATGCCTAAATCACCTTCCTGATCATATTCACTCTATATCCTCCGAGATGTAAATTATGATGGCGGAGGATCCATTCCAGGAGACGGGTCCCATTAAGTGGGATCCAGGAGAAGACACCGCCATCACGATGTCCGCCTTGGTAAATGAACCCGAGACCTGGTAAACGAACTAGGGCTTAGGTAAATGAACTTGGATCACCTAATCGGATAGAACAAGCCCAGTCCTTCCTATAGCTGCCGTGTCCCCGAGATATCTGGCAGTTGGTCTCCCTAACTAACATGCATAATGGGGTACGCACGGAACGTAAACTGTTCCTAGGAAACGATATGCCACTACTCTGATAGATCATGTCCCCATGATTTCCTTGGTAGCCCACGCGGATCAGTTTGTGCAAACATACAAATGACAGTTGTAAGGCTTCACCACGCCTAAGCTGGCCCAATGAGTCCAGATTAACAACTCTTAATTATGTTACATTTCTTGTATTATAGCTCCGTTAGCGAGCAATTGTGATTATACCCTTATTGGGGTCGGATTAGTCCGGCCCAAGTGACATGACTGCCTATAAATAGGATCAGTGATGCACTGTAGCAAGCATCCCAGATTTTCTCTTGTAAGCAAAACGCTGCTGAACTTGCAGAAAACCTCCATTGTCAAAACTCTCGGAAGCCTAATACTATTGACTCGTGGACTAAGGCTCATTAACGCCCCAACTACATAAAAACTGTGATCTTATTTATTTCTTGGCCTTTCTTTCTAGCTCTTATCTCTTAATATATTTATAGTTTCCAAAAAACTCGGTAAACAACACCCTAGGGTGTCCAACATCCTAAGACGTGGCATATCGTCATTGGTGCGATTTAACATCAGGTCCCACATATTTTAATTTATTTGAAATATGTAGGACTCGATATTGACTTGCACCAACAACGGTATAAGGATGCTTTTTAACAATTCTCTATTAAAATATTCTATAATAAGCTACTAAAAATTTAACCAGGTGATGTAATTATTACAAACTTGTCCATATATAAATATATATAGCCCTCATTTGCTAAACTTCTTTAACTGTATTTTAGCTTCTAAGATTAATTTTTTTTTCAAGTATTTGAGTAAAAAATAAAAAGTCATCTTTTGATTCAAAATATATTTTTGAAGCTAGGAAAAGTCTTGAGAAAGTCCTCTAGCTTCACCCAAAAAAAACTTTTGACAAACTATTTTTTAAATTAAAATAATTTTTACAATTTTTAATATACTAATAAAAAAAATCATTGATATCCAAACATTTTAAAATAAATTTTTCATTAAAAAAAAACTTTATATAATAGTTATTAAAAAAAAACAAATCTTTTAAGAGTAAACAAAAAGCTTTACCATACCAGATCATAAAATCCTTATGATACTACAATATAATCCTGCCTTCTTTTCAGTATCAATACCACAATTTTATTTGCCACTTTCAAAAGTGCTTGCTCTGATAAATCCAACTTTTGCAATTTTTAAGCAAAATGTAATATAAGATGTAATTTCCTTTAAAAGCACATGAAAATAAATGTCAATTTATAGAAAATTTATTATATAATATGAGATATAAAGTTTGCTTGTTGGAAACAAAAGGTCCAATTGGAATTGTAGTGATAAATAAGTGATGCATTACTGCTAAATATGACATGATGCATCATTATTTTATGTCATTTTTATTATTTATTATAATAAAAAATTAAATACTAAACATTTTACCCCATTATTTTATTATCTTTAACTATTAATAATAAAATTTAATGAATTTTTTCAATAAATATCAAATAAATATTAATGAAATAATAATTTTTGTATCAACTTTTATAATTGTACATTGGTCTATAGTACTAAAATGTATTAATTTTTTGTGTAATATTTGGAGATGTCTAAGTTGGGAGTGGCAAATATTGGGAGGCGGCTGTCAGTATACTATCACAATCTCAATGACGAGTTTAAATACAAACACCAGAATTATAATCTCATATAATTTAAGATACCGATAATGGAAGCTTGGAAGAAATATACATAACACCAATATATTTTATCATTTCCTCTGGAGAAAAAGAGACCCTATTAGGACAGCAATCCCAGTAATGGCAATGGTAAATATAAGACGTCTTCGCGAAAACTCATGTGGTGGTGGCTGTCGTCTCGGAGCACCTGGCTCTCTTTCAGCTGGCCTCACATCCCTTCAATTAAAAATCCAATTACATTACAAACACATGATGTGATGATAAGAAGATGGGTCAGTACTAGAAGATTACTGGTAAAAGTCTAACTAGTGTGACATAACACATAACTGAAAAAAAAAAAAAGGGTTAAATCTTGTTTTCCAACTTCCATATGTACTACCAGGAGCACATGAAACCTCAGAACAATTAAGCTCATCGAAAACAAAAGAGTTCCAAAAGACCTTGGTAAAGATTTATTAGAAGTACACAGTGTGAGCACCAATAACACATGCACAAGTAGTGCATCTCATTCGTATCAAAATTTTCCCAAGCAACCATTTTTAACACAAACATATTATTTAAGACACAAGCAGAACAAAATAAAATCCCAAAACTGAAGTTCAGTTAAAACCCATGAAGTTAATCAGTGAATCTACCTGGAAGACTCGACAACATTGTCTAGGGCACCATTGCATCTAATTTCGTGGTTGCATCTTTCTCGGAGCCTAATATATCTTCTACAAAGAGCACAAAGTTCTGTTCGGTTCCCACATACTTCCTGTACGCAATAGCAAAGCACACAAACAATATTGAATTGAAATTATAGTAAATAACTATATGTAAATTTTCCACTTCCAAAAAGGGAAGAGTTATTACCTGATGTTCAGCTAAATCAATTGCAGGTAATGGGAACTCGCAAAAGTCACAGGTGACAATCCTTTGGGGGCAGTTTTCACCTTTATGGATGGCTAGTATTTCTCGTTCCATTGTCTCACTACATAGTGAACAAGCTACCTGCTTTCAGAGAAATGTCAAAACAGAACAATTTTATTTAGACACACTACATATCTAGACTGCCAAGCAAACTTTATGTTGACAAGTTCTCTTTTTTTCCAATAATTGAAGCCTCCACCACTGGTATAACAAGACTCAAGTAAAGGATACATGAATATAGAAACACCCACCACATATATATACTTTTTGCACATGAACATGTAGTTTTGCTTGCTCGGTAAAACTCATGCTCATGAAACCGGGAGAATTACGGAATTTCCAGCACTAACCAAAGGAAAAGAGGTAACCAAAAGAAGACTTTCAAAATGCAAGGAAAATATAAAAACTGAAAACACCTTTCTAAGGAAGTGAAACTAACAATTGTGCAAACCCCAAGTATATAATTTCAGGTTCAATTTATACACAAGAGTGTAGAAACTAGAACATACTCACATACCGGGGCATGAGTGTTTAAGTGATGTTCCTCAGCATGCCTTCTCGGAATCATATCACCACAGACTTTACATCTTTCAAGATTGCGGGAGCAATGAGCAAAATGCAAATCAATATTTGAAGAAGGGATAGCTCTGTCACTGTATACATACTAAAGTATTAGTCCATGTTACATGACTTAGACCAGCAACTTAGGTTATTTGAAAGACATGGCATCACGCATAGTATAAGATATTGGACAGACAAGAAATAAGAGCACTGGTTGGTTACGTCAGATTGCATATATCACAAGTGACGATGTTTTAAATAAAAACAGCCAAAGGTCACCTGAGATGGAGATTATCGTGTTCAATAAAAATTCATTGGAATAGATGCATTAATACATAGCATCATCAAAAAAAAGAGAGAGAGAGAGAGAGAGTCGAAACATAAAGACGTTTAAAAGTAATCATCCAATATGTCTTGGGTAAACAATGCAGGTGCCAAAAGAGTTTGATCTAAATAAAAAGGCTCCATATAATGGTAAATTATACAAACTCTAGTTGCTGAGATATTAAAAAAAACAAAGGACAGAGATACATTACACACTTAATTAAATTGGAATACACAAGTATTTCCAATTACATCTCACTGGAGAAGGTAATCTCAGAACTGAGCCAATTGTAAAAGAAAAGTGGTAACACAGGTAAATTCACGAATTGAGGATCTCTCTTAGGTTTTCACAATTAAGTAGTTAGACCAAGTAAAATGTATCTAAGTCTACGTATGTGACACTGAATTAATAAAAAAAAAAAGAACAAAAATACACTGAAAAGAAGGGAAAAAAAACATTAATATTATAGAAATAAAAAAAAACGCTAAATAAATATGCTCTCTTCTCGGTACTCAACCAACGATTGTCAAAACAAAAGAAAAAGCATCATTGACTCACTTAGAACAATCCCAAACATGGTCCGAAACACAAACGAAATCATTAAAATAATAATAATAATTTTTATAAAGACCGCAAAGTTCCAATTTTACATAGTTAATGGCATATGAAATTTCCTCCTTACCCAACAAAACCTTGAATTAAACCTAATACATTCATCTAGATGACTAAAACAATGATCATAAGCAATAAACACATATGTACATAACCAGAATAATAAAATTTGACGAGAAATTCAGATAAAGCGTTACCAGTGACTGCAAATGCTTTGAGCTTCCTCAGACGCGACAGCCATGGAGACGCAGGGAGAGAGAGAGAGAGAAGAAAAAACCTCGACCGAAAATCTTAAACGATACAACAAAAGTAAAAACAAAACAAAAATTTGGCGAGATATATTTGTATAAAAATTAGGGCTTTGAATAGTAGAAAATGTCAACCAAAATCGGAGAAGGGAAAATTCAGAAATTACCTAAAGCTCTATGAGAAGTGTTACGGATGATTAAGGCGTAGGAGTCCTTGATTTCTGGTAGATTTAGGTAAAATAAATCAGAAAGAAAATTTTCTTTTTCTTTTTCTAAGCAAACAAACAAGAAAACTTTGGAAAGGTTTGATTGAATGAATATTTTTGGTCTAACAACTTTATTATTATTATACGAAAAGAGTAATTAGGTGAGAAGTAAAGGAATGGGAAAGACTTTTGGACCTCAGTCCACATTTATTACAGCACATGTTCCTCTTGGGATATTTGAGAACTCACTTATTATTATTATTATTACTATTATTATTAGCAAGATATTAGCATTCTAATTATATTCATATAATATAAAATAATTACGAAAACCACATACAAAATTTTATTTACAAAAATATATTGCTACATTATCAAAACATGCCTCAATCTAAAAATAATATACTTGAATTAGAAATATTCTCAAAATTATGATTTTTTCATTTTTCTTAGTCTACAAAAGTAAGATTTTGGTTATTTATAATGGTTGTTGATCGCGTTTTTGGCCAACGACGTGTAGACGTCAAAACGACAAAAAACCTTCAAGAGAAAAATACAACACAGACAATTTTTATAGTGGTTCAGCTCCAATGTGTTGGTAATAGCCTAGTCCACTTAGAGTTATGATTATAAATCTACACTTAAGATCAGATGAACTTGAGTCACTGAGTTTCTTCAGTGCAGATGAAAAGAATACGAGATTTCTCTCAAGATACAAATACTCTCTCTGGAAAATTAGAATCCGAATCCTTTTTATGATGCCATGAACCTTATATTTATAGGCTCAGGATCGTACAAATGAAGTCCCCCATAATCGGGATGTTTTGTTATTCTACTACATTTAATTAATAATAATATTCAAAATACAACAATACACTACTTTTGTGGGATACTCTAAGAGATTCCCGCATAGGTACGACCGATTCTTGCTGAAGCCGTTACTGGGATCTTTTGTGTAGCACTATTCTGCTTAGTCTGTCTACATCACACCCAAAAGGAAAACTGAAGGGCCAAAACACTTCACTGGTCGGCCACATCCTCACTGGTCGGGCAAGACAAGTGACTGGTCGGCCAAACACATGTCCGGTCGGCCAAACACTTGACTGGTCGAACAAGCACCTAACCGGTCGGACAAGCACCTGACTGGCCGGACAAGCACCTAACTGGCCGGACAAGCGCATGACTGGTCGGTCAAGCACATGACTGGTCGGCCATGACACTTGACTGGTCAGTCAAAAATCTTCACTGGTCTACCGGATCGCTCCTAAGCCAGATCACCTAGCCCTTCCTTGCCATTTGTCATTTCTATTACCACGTCATCGTTTTCAAATTTTTGGGGATAACAATGGTAATAAGTTACCAATCATTTATTTTTTTATTAAAAAATTTATTTTTAGATCATACTATTTCATTATTTTTTTGTTACCTCCAAAACTTATTTGTAGACATCTTAATATATCAATCAGTTATTTTTAGGTTATATTATGGTATCTTATTATTTGATATACATTTTTGTAACATTTAAGCTTATTTCAGAAACTAATGAGTTGTCATATAATATAATAAGTTACCGTATAGTTTATTTGTTGACGCGGTTCTTTGCCAACAGGTAATTATACGAATTAATAGGATGGATTAGTGCAAATTGGTGAACCGTAATATGAAAATAATTATATTCTAAATTTGAGAAACTAATAGCATGGGAAGGATGTCACTCCTTTCTTTTTAGGTGGTTCGAAGGTTAAAATCCCTTTAGTCCACCAGTCGAGATTATTGATATCTCTTGGCTATTTCTTATAGAGTGTTTCTTTACAAAAATATGCCAACCTCTTGCACTATCCAGGGTCTTGGTATTTATAGGAAGAAGATATCTGGGTTGGCAATGGGTCATCCCGTGATCTCTTTATCATTCACGTCATCTCTGTGACACTAATGATTAATTCCTAAACCTTACAGGCAAGTGAGGTCTAATCAACAGGTAAGGAGGGATAATGGGCCGCATGGCCCAAATCAGGCGTGGGATGTCTGAACACCGCACGTTTATACTGCGTGTCTGAGAATTCAGGAATAGAATAGACACGTGATGTCTATATGCACGTTTATATTGCGTGGTTGACTTTACAAGGATTCGGGTGTCAGATCTCTGCCGCATCACGAACTTAATGTGGCACCAGCTCGTGACACTCATACTGCTGACACGATGCCTCCGAGTAGCAGTTAACCCTCTAATCAGCTTGGGTTGGATAGATGGAGTCCCGTAACAAACAGCTCCGGGTGGACGATTTACACGTGGCAGATCGAATTAGGCCCTTTTCTAGCTCGCCAATAGTGCGAGGATATTTAGGGCGTACATTTGCCCCCAAGCCCCTACTCGTGACCCATGACGTCATCTGTGATCTTCACAGTGGGGGCTTTCAAGTTTCCCTTTCGACTCTTCATGTCCCGCCCACTGCATGGGTATCGAACACGTGGAGCGTCGTGGTTGGCGACTGTTCGATTTCTGAGAATTGCATTAAATGGCCTAGCTTGCTTTCGGCCGTCGTTTCGCCTCTCGAGTTATGACCCTCGTATCTCGCATTAATCTGATCGAACGGTCCTCGTTTCTTTATGCCTCTTACGTATATATAAGGTTGGCCCTCTTCCGTATTAGCCACCCTTCATTTGAAATTTTTTCCTCATTTTCTCTCTTTTTTAGTCTCAGAAGCTTTTCTTCTTCCTGTTACCATCCCAAAGATCCCTACGCTTTCGCTACAAGAGTTTCTTCATCAGTCCAGCTTTAAAGACTCCACCAGGACTCCGATTCCTATGCTTTTTGCAACTTTCACAGGGAAAATACACTGTAAGTCCTCTGCCTGTTGCATGTTTTGATCTTTCTGTTTTTCTGTTAGGTAAACTTCTTTCTTAGTCGCACACTGTAGGTTGTTTTTGGCTGGTTTTTGGTGCATAGGTTTTGATCCTAGGCATATCGACTATACGAGAACATGTCTAGGAATGTGATGTTTTATGGCAAGCTAATTTCTAGGTAATTTTTCTGGGTAGCTTTAGGGAATGCCTGTTAGGAAAATGGAAGGTGAGAGGTTTCTAGGGTGCAAAACTGGGTAGCTTAGGGGTCACGCTTCCTAGGTGGTTTTGCTTTTTAAAACTTTCCCTCCAAGGCAAGCATTTTCCTGACCCTCCTGACACACAGATCCCGAGCAATCGGGGATCCGTTGGAAACGTGGGCGCATGACCATGGTAACGCATGGCTTCACACACTGCGAGCTGAGATTACCTCAGCCCGTGTACGAAATCACTTCTCACGCTATATTCCCTTTTCTATTTTTAGGTCGCCTATTTAAACTTTTCTTCATTCTTGTTCATTAGGCGACCAAATGGGACCCAGGAAGAACGTACCCAAGAAGAGCACGACTGGCTTGTCATCCCAGCAGGCCAGCAAGGGGAAAGGGATTGTGGTGGATTCTCTAATCCCCCACTTCGGTCCCACGGTGGAGAAAGAGGTCGAGGTGGGACCTGACGCCTTCTTTGAGGCAGAGAGGATAGTCTCGAAGATTACGACCCAAGGGAGGGTCAACAAGATCCTGCTGTCCCATAACATCGAAATTGGGACAGGCGCTCTTGTTGCCCGACCTCCCCTCGAGGGAGAGAGGAGCTGCACGGCTCTCGATGAGGAATTTGCGGCTTGGAGCGACGAACACCTCAAGGCCGGGGCCTTCCTACCTCTGGACCAGTACTTTGCGAATTTCCTGAATTACGTGAAGCTGGCTCCCTTCCAACTACCCCCTAACTCCTACCGTCTGCTGGCGGGGTTGAGGTACCTCTTTCTTAGGCACGAGTGGGAGGTCCCTACACCAGTGGACAACCTGTACTTCTTCTGTCTCAAAGCCAGCCCAGATCAACGGGGGCGAGGCGACGGGTTCTACTATTTGACCCGTTTTCCCAACTCTCCTGCAGTCATCGACCTGCCCAGCCACCCCAACGACTTCAAGGACCAGTTCTTCATGTCGACGAGGTGGGACCTAAGGCTTGCTAGGTTTAACCCAAGCCAGCTTGTACATCGTCATTGAGATGACCCAGACCTTAACATAACCCTACTC
Source organism: Humulus lupulus (assembly GCF_963169125.1). Classification (NCBI taxonomy): domain Eukaryota; kingdom Viridiplantae; phylum Streptophyta; class Magnoliopsida; order Rosales; family Cannabaceae; genus Humulus; species Humulus lupulus. The sequence goes on along the minus strand of NC_084802.1, from coordinate 158,536,069 downwards.
CAGTGTGTAGATCAACTAGTGTTGCACCACGATATGGGTCGTCCTTGGGGCACCGTAGTAGTAGACAACACCCTGTCCTTTAGGTCGACCTTCTTTGAGGAGTACGGGACCAACCTTAGGTCGTGGCCCTCCCTTTTTGGAGGGTGTAGTCGCTCCAGGGCTTAGGCAATATGTAGAGGAGTCTAGTCCTAAGGCGGATCCGGACCCAGAGCCCCCTCTCATCTGTGAAGTAATAAACTTAGACTCCCTCATAGAAGCTCCGAGGCCGGAGGTCGTGGCAATAGACTCATCCTCCAGCTCGGAGGGTAGGACCTTTTCAATACACCTTTAGATTTTTCTTGTAATAAAGTAACCTTACATGTATACTAACGTTCCCTTCCTTTTGTTTCTGGCGAAGAGATGGCACAGCCCGGAGACAACGTCCTGCGATCCATCTTCCAGGGGGGAATCCTCCCTCCGGATTGTCCGGGCCACTGGTCAAGAAACCCCGGCTGGCCAAGAAGACTCCTCCTTTCGGGACCACCTCCAAGTCTCTCGCCAAGGGGAGGGGCTAAGCCCCTGCAGCCACAGAGAACATGCCCCCACCTCCCCCGCAACCTCCAACCCCTACTCAGGAACAAGAGGCACCAGTTGGAACCCCGCCAGTTCCCACTCCCACCGTGCGCATCCTGGTTAATTCCTAGGCCCTGGAGAAAATCCCTGAGGCCTTCCGAGGGACGGTCTATGAGACCGCGAGCTATACGATGGAGCATTATTACAATGCCACCCCGAGGGACTTGAGGGAGATCGAGACGAGGAGCCCCGAGAATTTCATGGAGTCTTCGCTGGGGATGACCCTCACGGTAAGTTTATTGAGTTAAATTTCTTTGCTTTCCTCCCAGCATGTGCCTTACTATCTATGTCTTTGCAGGCGGCTTTCGCTCTACACCGCAGCATAGCTCGGTCCAGGGCTAGGATTGACGAGATCAGGGGTGAGTTCCAGACTGCTTAAGCCGCTCTCGCGTCTGCCCAACAGCAAGAGCAAAGTGCCAAGGTTGCCCTGACGGCCGCCAAAGAAAGCGAAAAGGCCGCACAGGTCGCCTTGGCCGCTGCGAAGACCGAGCTCGAGGAAGCCAAGGCTAAGCAGTTGGAGGCCGAGGCCTCCACCGTGGCAGAGAGGGCGTCTTCCAGTGTAACGCCCTGGATAGCCAAGACCGTTACACTGTGTGTTTATAAAAGTGCTAGACTTGCTAATCAAGTCATGTAATAGAAAACGTGTTACTAAAACTATAGTGGAACTAAGATTAAAAGATTTTGGTCTCAAAAGCCGCATTTCTTATAAATAACATTTTCTGTTTACACGGGATCCCAAAAATAATAAGATTAAAACCATTTACAAAGATTCAAGATTTAAATACTAGCCACTCTAAGGCAAAATAGACTGTTAAGCATTCCTTGTCTTGATCCACTCCTCGGCCATGGCAGCCGAACAGCTGGCTATGTACATTCAGCCCCGCAGCTCTCCGTCTCAAGGTTGGTCCAACTTGCCTTTGCCTTTACCTGCACCACGTAGCACCCGTGAGCCAAGGCCCAGCAAGAAAACACAATAACAAAGCATAATCAATCAACAGACAGTCAATATCTCATATCGCATAAGCATGTACTTAATCAGTTTAAGCATTCATGACAATCAAGTGTTCATCATACCAAGTATATCAATTCATATCAACAATCAATCCACATATGATAACTAGGGTTAGCGCCCTTAGGCCGCACCCTCTGTTTATCCCACTGACTCCGGCCCGCTTAAACCGAGCTCAGTGAATATTAAGCTATCCTCGGCTACCAGTGGCCAAGCCGCGCCCTGTGCGCAAATGTTGTATACGGCACCCTTAGGCCGTTTATCACATGTCCCATGGCATAATACCATCTTTGATATTATACAGATATGGGGAGCACTTAGTCCCATCACAAACACATAACCGGGTGCAGTTTTCTTACCTTTAAATTCGCTAGCTTCGTTTGCTTTGATCCTTGAGTAGGATCCCTCTTGAGCCCTAGTGCACACCTAGTCACAACCATAGATCAAAATCATCACCAAATCTCAAGTCCAAAACCTAGCCTCGAGACCAATTCCGAGCCCTCGGGAAGCCCCAATTCCACCAAACGGGGTGGTGGATTCGAACCCCAAACCCCCAGGCAAAAACCCTTGAAAATAACTCAAAAACCCCTCTCTGGAAACAGGGTAGCGCTACAACGCTCTAAGGAGGGCGCTATAGCGCTACAAACAGAGCCCAAAATCATCCTAGGTATATGGCCTAGCGCTACAGCGCCCAAAGGCTAGCACTGTAGCGCTAGTCATAGAACAACAAATGCTGTTTTTCCCTCCTTCGATTTTCCCTGAGCCAAACCTTACCAAAACTTCAACCAAACTTAGAATCAAGCTTACTAACATGTCTAACTCATCCCAAGCATCCCAACCACATCAAATTTTAACACATGCACTCCCAATCTCAAAATTCACCATGATTGAACCTCAAACTCAGAAACTTCAGCAAAACAACCAAAACCTCAGAATTTAGAGCTAGAATTTCATACCTTCAATGGGGATTCGACCTTAAGTTAGCCTCTACACCTCCTTGACTTACTCCTCCTCAAACCCTTAGCTTGAATTCTCTAGAATTCCCATCAACTTTAGCTTAGACATCTTAGTTCAACATGAAAACCAGAAACTGAAGAAAACCTCAAAGTCTTACCTCAATTGATGAATAACCCCAGCTAGATTTCCCCAATCTGATCAAGACCTCAAGCTCACAATCTCAGCCTTAATCTCCTTTGATTCTAGCCTCAAACCCCCAGATGAAAATGATGAAGAGGTCCCAAACCGACCTTGGAAATGCCCTGCTTTTCCTTCCCCTTTCTTTCCCTTCTTTTTCTTTCTTTTCTTTCCTTTAGACTTCTATTTCTTTCTACAAGTTTCACTAAGTGTAAAGCCTCAGTTATACCTATCCTTTATAAGCCAAATGACCACACTACCCTCCCTTTTGTTTCTAAATCTTTTAATCCACCTAGGGGCATTTTGGTCATTTCACCCAATTCCCGCTAATTCCTCGAGTGTCTCTAATATTTACTGCTTACTTCCCGAAACTTAGCTAGTCACCAATTATATTCTTCAATGTAAAAATTAACCCCAATATATTCTCTAAATTCCCATTTATACCCCCAGGCTCGCCCCGAGCCGGGTATAATCCCTGCCGTGACTTTTTCGCTAACCCGCTCACTAGGATCGTCTCGAATCACAGATCACAAATATATCCACATAATAATGTGGTCTAAAAAATTATCACATATATATACAGTTATGCCCTCAACAGGCCAAAATTACAATTATGCCCTTTCTAACCTAATCAGGGCCTACATGCATACTAATACACATAGTCATGCATCTCAGATATTCAAATAGTCATATAGCATACTTTTAATCATTAAATCACATATAATCCAATTATGCCCTCTCGACACACTAATCAAGGTCCTTAAGCCTTATTACTAAATTTGGGTCGTTACAACTATCCCCTCCTTATGAGAATTTCGTCCTCGAAATTTACCTGAATAACTCAGGATATTGATCCCGCATTGCTATCTCAAGCTCCCAGGTCGCTTCCTCGACCCTACTATTCCTCCACAATACTTTAACAAGAGGAATCGTCTTATTCCGTAATACTTTATCCTTCCGATCTAAAATCTGGACTGGTTGCTCTTCATAAGCCAAATCTTTCTGTAACTCCAAGTCTTCATACCTCAATACATGGGTTACATCTGAGACGTACTTCCGAAGCATAGAAACATGGAATACATCATGAACTCCAGACAACGATGGTGGCAAGGCTAATCTGTAAGCCACTTGGTCGATCCTTTCCAGGATCTCAAAAGGTCCAATGAATCTAGGACTTAGCTTGCCCTTCTTTCCAAACCTCCTCACCTCTCGCAATGGTGAAACTCGAAGAAACACGTGGTCCCTAACTTGGAACTCCACATCCCTACACTTAGGATCAGCGTAGCTTTTCTGTCTGCTCTGAGAGGCGATCATCCTAGTTCGGATCTTCTCTATAGCTTCACTTGTCCTCTGAACCATATCTAGCCCCAAATACCTCCTCTCACCCATCTCATCCCAATGAATGGGTGATCTACACTTCCTCCCGTACAACAACTCATAGGGAGCCATTCCAATCATTGATTGGTAACTATTGTTATACGAAAATTCAATCAACGAAAGATACTTACTCCATGAACCCTCAAAGTCAATCACACACGCTCTGAGCATATCCTCCAACACCTTAATCGTCCTCTCAGACTGTCCGTCAGTCTGAGGATGAAAGGCTGTACTGAACTTCAACTGAGTCCCCAAAGCCTTCTGCAAACCACCCCAAAACTTGGAAGTGAAGATAGGATCCCAGTCTGACACTATAGACTTAGGAACCCCATGGAGACGTACAATCTCCCTCACGTATAACTTATCATACTGATCCACAGTATATGTTGATCTCATTGGAAGAAAATGGGCTGACTTGGTGTACCTGTCCACTATCACCCACACCGAGTCATGAAGCCCAACTATTCTGGGTAAACCTCCCACAAAATTCATAGTAATGTCCTCCCATTTCCACTTAGGAATACCCAAAGGCTGAAGCAACCTTGCTGGTCGCTGATGTTCAGCTTTCACCTGTTGACAGGTTAAGCATCTGGCTACGTACTCCACCACATCCTTCTTCATCCTGGGCCACCAATATAACATCCGTAGATCCTGGTACATCTTCGTGGTACTCGGATGAAGTGAGTACGGCGTCGTATGAGACTCATCCAATATTTCTTGTCTGATCCCCTCATCAGCTGAAACACATATCCGTCCCTAATACCGAAGCAAACCAACCTCAGAAATAGAATAGTCCTTAGTTACTCCCGCTAAGACATTCTCTCTAATCCCCTGTAACTAAGCATTTGCCAACTGTCCTTATCTGATTCGCTCTAGCAGGGTCGACTGCAGAGTAATATTGGCCAACCGGCCTACTGCCAACTCTATCCCCACTCTGACCATCTCATCAGCTAACTCCCTTGAGATCTGAATGGAACTATATAACTGACCTGGGCCTCTCCAGCTCAATGCATCTGCCACCACATTGGCTTTCCCCGGATGGTAAAGAATATCACAATCATAGTCCTTTACCAAATCAAACCAACGCCTCTGTCTCATGTTCAGGTCCTTCTGTGTAAAGAAATACTTCAGACTCTTATGGTCAGTGTACACCTCGCACTTCTCCCCATACAAGTAATGTTGCCAAATCTTCAGTGCGAATACCACCGCTGCTACCTCCAAATCATGGGTAGGATACCGCTGTTCATACTCCTTCAGCTGTCGTGATGCATAAGCTATAACCTTCTCATTCTGCATCAACACACAGCCTAAACCCAACCTCGATGCATCGCAGTAAACAACAAACTTCCCTTCCCCCGAAGGAAGACTCAACACAGGTGCTGTAATAAGTCGTTGCTTCAACTCTTGAAAACTTTCTTCGCACTTGTCTGACCAAATAAACTTCAAATTCTTTCGTGTCAATTCTGTCATTGGTGCCACTATCTTCGAGAAGCCCTCTACAAACCGTCTGTAGTAACCTGCCAAACCAAGAAAACTCTGCACCTCTGAGGCGTTCCTTGGCCTCGGCCAATCCCTAACTGCCTCTACCTTAGATGAATCCACCTTAATCCCATATGCACCCACGATATGTCCAAGGAATGTCACTTCTGGTAACCAAAATTCACATTTCTTAAACTTGGCGTACAACTGATGCTCCCTCAACCTCTGAAGAACCTGTGGAAGATGAAGCTCGTGCTCTGCCTCTGAACTGGAATACACTAAGATTTCGTCGATGAAGACAATAACGAATTGATCCAGAAAATCCTTGAACACCCTGTTCATTAGATCCATAAAGGCTGCTGGGGCATTGGTCAAACCAAACGACATGACCAGAAACTCATAGTGCCCGTACCTCATTCGGAAGGCCGTCTTCGGTATATCCTCATCCTTGATCCTCACCTAGTGATAACCAGATCGAAGATCAATCTTTGAGAACACCATCTTACCCTGCAGTTGATCAAACAAATCGTCAATCCTTGGTAGGTGATACTTATTCTTGATAGTCAACTTGTTCAATTCCCGGTAGTCTATGCACATTCTCAAAGTTCCGCCCTTCTTCTTCACAAATAAAACTGGAGCACCCCATGGCGAGTAACTAGGCCTGATAAACCCTAAATCCAGAAGCTCCTGCAACTGTATCTTCAATTCTTTCAGTTCCGCCGGTGCCATCCTATATGGTGCCCTCGACACTGGCTCTGTCCCCAGCGCCAACTCAATGACAAACTGAATCTTTCTACGCGGTGCCAACCCAGGCAAATCCTCAGGAAACACATCCAAGAACTCGCAAACTAGTCTAGTCTCCTTCGGTCCTACTGATGAAACCCTGGTGGTATCCACCACACTAGCCAGAAAGCCTATGCATCCACCCTATAACAAGTCTTTGGCTCTCAACACCAATATCCTCGGTATGCGGGGTCCATGCACCGCTCCCACAAAAATAAAGGGATCCTCGCCCTCTGGCTCAAAAGTCACCATGTTCTTCCTGCAGTCAATGGTAGCTCCATATCTAACCAGCCAATCCATACCTAGAATCATATCAAAGTCCTCCATATTCAATTCAATCAAGTCTACTGATAACTCCCTACCATCAACTATCACTGGCAGGCTCTAATCCACCTCCTAGATACTACCAGTTCCCCTGTAGGTAAAATAGTCCCAAACTCTGAAACACAATACTCACTAGGTCTACGCAGTCTATCGATTACCTTACTAGAAACAAATGAGTGTGTAGCACCAGAGTCAATCAATACAGTAAAAGGAGTGCCATCACTAGAAAGCTGACCTGTCACTACCGAGGGACTAGCCTCGACCTCAGCCTGCGTCAGGGTGAACACTCGGGCTGGAGTCAAGCTGTCCACCTTCCCTGCATCTCCCTTCTTCACTATCAGGAAATCTTTCTTGAGGTGTCCCACCACCCCACACACATAACAGGCCTTAGCCCGACACTCACCCGGATGGCGTCTTCTGCACCTTGTGCACTCAGGATAAGTCCTTCATGCATCACCACCTCCCTGACGGCCACCCTGAGTACCCTGACCTCTCCTATCAGGACCAGGAGCAATCGAAGCATCATGAGTCTTCCTCTTCAAATCACTGGAGCCTCCGCCCCTACTAGAACCAGAATATGGAGGCACTGCCGTGCGGCCCTCCCGCCTCACTGCACTCTCTCTCCATATCTTATTTTCCGCTTCCTCAGCGGTAAGAGCCTTCTCTACAGCCTGGGCATAAGTTGTCCCTCCAGGAACTGTTGTAATCCTCACATCTCGGGCAATCATAGCATTAAGCCCTCTAATGAATTTGTCCTGCCTAGTTGCATTAGTAGGCACAAGATCTGGTGCGAACTTCGCAAGTCTGTCAAACTTCAGGGCATACTCTGTAACTATCATACTGCCATGAAATAGCCCCATGAACTCATTTACCTTCGCTGCCCTGATGGCAACATTATAATACTTTTGACTGAATACGTCCTTGAATCCTTCCCAAGTCAAAGCAGTAACATCTCCAGTCTATGATGCCACCTCCCACTAGATTCAGGCATCCTCTCTCAGCATATATGTGGCACAGGCCACTCTGTCATGTCCCTCTACCCTCATAAAGTCCAGAATGGTAGTAATCATGGTCATCCACTGTTTAGCTTTCAGTGGATCAGGTCCTCCCTCAAAGATCGGGGGTTGCTGCTTCCTAAACCGCTCATACAACGGTTCCTAGTTGTTCCCAACCTCAACCGGCTGTACAACAGGTACCACTGCAGGTGGCACAATGGGGGCAACACTCCCTGATGGAGCCTGCCGCCGCAGAATTCAGATCTGTTCATTTTGGCTCTGTAGCCGAGCCTGCATATCTGCCATAAGCTGCTACTAGTTCTCCGGGACTGGCGGAGGGTTCTGGCCCTGATCACCATCTCTAGTCTCAGACCTGCCGGCTAGTCACGTAGATTTTCTTAGACGCATAATTATCCAAGTCAATGTGCAATCATTGACTCGACAATCAGACTATGATGACAGGGCAATAATCCTTTCATGATCCATCACTGGAACTCTAATCATTCATAAGCAATCAATTTTATAGCAATTTATCCAATTATTTATCCATATATTCATTCACATGCATAGCAATGTTGATAAGCATGCCTCAATATCATCATGCAATAGTCAAGGGCCAGGCCCTATCAGTATCTCATGCTCCCTATTAATCAAGCAGATATCAACAGTCATATCTCATTCAAATCATTTAAGCACATAATCATGTGTACACAATTACAAAACCCTGAGTCAAGCTTGTCTTTCGCGGCGAATGTACATGTCCAGCTAGTCTTCAGGAACCCATAAATCTAGAACACTCTGATACCAAGTTGTAATGTCCTGGATAGCCAAGACCGTTACACTATGTGTTTATAAAAGTGCTAGACTTGCTAATCAAGTCATGTAATAGAAAACGTGTTACTAAAACAATAGTGGAACTAGGTGTTATCCCAAAAATGGAGATTGATGACGTGGCAATAGAGGTGACAAATGGCAGTACATGGTCAGTAAAAGACACATTAAATAGTCAATAAATACATTGACTCCTCAGAGTTGTGATAAAGTGACCCGGTAGACTGACGAAGAATTTGGACTGCTTGATAGATGTCATAACCAAGCCAAGTGCACCTTGGTCCAAGGAAAGCTAAGGAGAGTGCATCCTAGGAGGCTAAGGAGAATGTATCCTAGGAGGCTAAGGAGAATGTATCCTAGGAGGCTAAGGAGAATGCATCCTAGGAGGCTAAGGAGAATGCATCCTAGGAGAGCTAAGGAGAGTGCATCCTAGGAGACCCCAAGAGAGTGGTCCTAGGAGACCCCAAGGATGTGGTCCGAGGAGAGACCAAGAATTTGGTCTTTATACATATGTCCAACAAGTGCATGGTTGCCCAAATAAAAGAGTGCCATGTTAGAGGAGAGATATGGCATGCTAGAGGAGAGTGCCATGTTAGAGGAGAGGAGTGCATGTCCTACCACCATGCACTTGTCCGACCCACAAAAACATGTCCTACCACCATGCACATGTCCGACCAGCACTTGCATGGGTGGTCAGTAGGAGGTGGATCAACTAGCTAGAGGAGGACTAAGTCAAGATTCCCAGAAACAACTTCAACAAGATATGCGGGAATCTCTCATTCTTCCCACAAATGGGGGGTTTGTTACATTTTGAATGTTATTTGTAATTTAAATGTAATAAATATAATAAAATATCCCGGTTCTAGGGGATACCGTATGTATGACCCTAAGCCTATAAATAGAGGGCTTATGGGATTAGAGAGGGGTTTTTTTTCTGCTTCTTCTTTCTAGAGAGAGAAAATTTGGGTCTGAGTATTCTAGAGAGAGAAATTTGGGTCTGAGTATTTTAGAGAGAGAAAGTGCTGGAATTTGAGAGAATTCTTGTATTTTTGCAATCTGTACTGAAGAAACTTAGTTGGCTCAGTCCATCTGATCTTGAGTACGGATCTATAAATCACAACTCTAAGTGGATTAGGCTATTACCGACAATCGGGGCTGAACCACTATAAAATCTCTTGTGTTATTTACTTTTCTTGATTAAAACTGTCTGTGTTATTTAAATTCTCTTGAAGGTTTGTCGTATTTGACGTTCTCACGTCGTTGGCTAAAAACACAGTCAACACTAGGGTTAAAAGATTTTGGTCTCAAAAGCCGCATTTCTTATAAATAACATTTTCTATTTACACGGGATCAAAAAAATAATAAGATTAAAACCATTTAAAAAGATTCAAGATTTAAATACTAGCCACTCTAAGGCAAAACAGCCTGTTAAGCATTCCTTGTCCTGATCCACTCCTCGGCCATGGCGGCCGAACAGCTGGCTATGTAGATTCAGCCCCGCAGCTCTCCGTCTCAAGGTTGGTCCAACTTGCCTTTGCCTTTACCTGCACCACGTAGCACCCATGAGCCAAGGCCCAGCAAGAAAACACAATAACAGAGCATAATCAATCAACAGACAGTCAAATATCTCATATCGCATAAGCATGTACTTAATCAGTTTAAGCATTCATGACAATCAAGTGTACATCATACCAAGTATATCAATTCATATCAACAATCAATCCACATATGATAACTAGGGTTAGCGCCCTTAGGCCGCACCCTCTGTTTATCCCACTGACTCCAGCCTGCTTAAACCGAGCTCAGTGAATATTAAGCTGTCCTAGGCTACCAGTGGCCAAGCCGCGCCCTGTGCGCAAATGTTATATACGACACCCTTAGGCTGTTTATCACATGTCCCATGGCATAATATCATCTTTGACAATATATAGATATAGGGAGCACTTAGTCCCATCAAAAACACATAACTGGGTGCAGTTTTCTTACCTTTAAATTCGCTAGCTTCGTTCGGTTTGATCCTTGAGTAGGATCCCTCTTGAGCCCTAGCGCACACCTAGTCACAACCATAGATCAAAATTATCACCAAACCTCAAGTCCAAAACCTAGCCTTGGGACCAATCCCGAGCCCTCGGGAAGCCCCAATTCCACCAAACGGGGTGGTGGATTCGAACCCCGAACCCCCGGGCAAAAACCCTTGAAAATAACTCAAAAACCCCTCTCTGGAAACAGGGTAGCGCTACATCGCTCTAAGGAGGGTGCTACAGCACTACAAACAGAGCCCAAAATCATCCCAGGGTATATGGCCTAGCGCTACAGCGCCCAAAGGCTAGCGCTGTAGCGCTAGTCACAGAACAGCAAATGTTATTTTTCTCTCCTTCGATTTTCCCCGAGCCAAACCTTACCAAAACTTCAACCAAACTTAGAATCAAGCTTACTAACATGTCTAACTCATCCCAAGCATCCCAACCACATAAAATTTTTACACATGCACTCCCAATCTCAAAATTCACCATGGTTGAACCTCAAACTCAGAAACTTCAGCAAAACAACCAAAACCTCAGAATTTAGAGCTAGAATTTCATACCTTCAATGGGGATTCGACCTTAAGTTAGCCTCTACACCTCCTTGAATTACTCCTCCTCAAATTCTTAGCTTGAATTCTCTAGAATTCCTATTAACTTTAGCTTAGACATCTTAGTTCAACATGAAAACCAGAAACTGAAGAAAACCTCAAAGTCTTACCTCAACTGATGAATAACCCCAGCTAGATTTCCCCAATCTGATCAAGACCTCAAGCTCACAATCTCAGCCTTAAGCTCCTTTGATTCTTGCCTCAAACCCCCAGATGAAAATGATGAAGAGGTCCCAAACCAACCTTGGAAATGCCTTGCTTTTCCTTCCCCTTTCTTTCCCTTCTTTTTCTTTCTTTTCTTTCCTTTAGACTTCTATTTCTTTCTACAAGTTCCACTAAGTGTAAAGCCTCAGTTATACCTATCCTTTATAAGCCAAATGACCAAATCCCCTTTAATTCTAAATCTTTTAATCCACCTAGGGGCATTTTGGTCATTTCACCAAATTGCCGCTAATTCCTCGAGTGTCTCTAATATTTATCGCTTACTTCCCGACACTTTGCTAGTCACCAATTATATTCTTCAATGTAAAAATTAACCCCAATATATTCTCTAAATTCCCATTTATACCCCCAGGCTCGCCCCGAGCCGGGTATAAATCCCTGCCGTGACTTTTTCTCTAACCCGCTCACTAGAATCGTCTCGAATCACAGATCACAAATATATCCACATAATAATTTGGTCTAAAAAATTATCACATATATATACAGTTATGCCCTCAACAGGCCAAAATTATAATTATGCCCTTTCTAACCTAATCAGGGCCTACATGCATACTAATACACATAGTCATGCATCTCACATATTCAAATAGTCATATAGCATACTTTTAATCATTAAATCACATATAATTCAATTATGCCCTCCCGGCACACTAATCAAGGTCCTTAAGCGTTATTACTAAATTTGGGTCGTTACATCCAGCTCCTCCATGGAGGTCATGCTCTACCATTGCTGGGCCTTCAACCAGGATGGCGACTTCTCCTTTTTGGCGCCCGAGGTGTGGGAGCCATTCCTTGAGAAGTTCAAAGCCCGTCTTCCACAGGAGCCGCCTTCTGAGACTAGGGATACTTCTGCTGCTGGCGAGCAAGAGACCGAGGGGGTGACCTCGTCGGAGCGGCCTGGGGGGGGGGGGGGGGCTAGCATTTTTTTTATTTATCTGTAATAATTTATCACGAGGTTTTTCCTCCTCGAGACAATTGATTTCAGTTACCCTGAATTTCATCATTTATTTTTCTTTTTAATAAGATGTAATTGATAAAAACCTAGTTCGAGTTAGTTTATTGACTTTTTCTTCCAAACTACAAAGCATTGCCAGTCAATGTTAACCAACTTCTAAGTTTTAGGACCTGGTTATGTCCAGGACATTAATTTTTTAAAAAGCTTAGTTCGCGTTAGTTTTATCAACACCCCGTGTTCTTTAGGAAAAACACTTAATTAATCAATTTAACTAACTTCTAAGCTTCGAGACCTGGTTGTTTCCAGGACATTTATTTAAAAACTTAGTTCGCGCTAGTTTTATCGACACCCCGTGTTCTTTAGGAAAAACACTGAATTAATCAATTTAACTAACTTCTAAGTTTCGGGACCTGGTTGCATCCAGGACATTTATTTAAAAACTTAGTTCGTGTTAGTTTTATCGACACCTCGTGCTCTTTAGAAAAAACACTGGTTAGTCAATTTAACTAACTTCTAAGTTTCGGGACCTGGTTGCATCTAGGACATTTATTTAAAAACTTAGTTCGTGTTAGTTTTATCGACACCTCGTGTTCTTTAGGAAAAATACTGGTTAATCAATTTAACTAGCTTCTAAGCTTTAGGACCTGGTTGTATCCAGGATATATGCCCCCAAGAAAATAAAAAGGGATCTTTCTAGGTTACTTGGAACACGCTCTTCTAACACTACCCGCACACGGAAACATACAACGATATACAAAAGTGCTTCTCATTTTTTAATAAAACAAGGTGGCTTTCATAATTAAGCCTTACAAAAGTATGACTATTGATAATATTTCTTTAGGTGTATAGCGTTCCATGTCCGTGGGACTGCTTCTCCATTAGGTTGAGCTAGTTTAAAGGCCCCTTCCTTCACAACCTCTATTATCTGATAGTGTCCTTCCCAGTTTGGTCCCAAAACTCCATCCTTGGGATCCTTACCGGCTAGGAAGACTCTTCGGAGCACCAGGTCGCCTAAGTTAAAGATGCGTCTCTTGACCTTTGAGTTGAAATAACGAGTGATCTTTTATTGATGATGCGCGAGCTGTAGTTGCAAATCTTCTTGTTTTTCATCTATTAGGTTGAGTGACGCACTGAGCAATTTATCTTTGTTTCGACAGGAAGGACGGCCTCGCTCTCAAAAGTCAGGGAAAAAGAAGTGTGACCCGTCGAAGTTTGATGCGAGGTCCGGTACGCCCACAGCACCTGGGGGAGATGTTCAGGAAAAACTCCCTTGGCTTCATCCAACCTCTTCTTAAGGCTCGCTTTTAGTGTCTTGCTCACAACCTCGACCTGTCCATTAGCCTGGGGGTAGGCCACGAAGGAATTTTTTTTACTTATGTCGTGCCTCTCGCAGAATTCGGTGAAGAGGTCGCTGTCGAACTGAGTTCTGTTATCCGACACGATCTTCTTTTGCAGCCCGAATTGGCAGACAATATTCTTAACCACAAAGTCAAGGACCCCCTTTGATGTAATCGTCGCCAAGGGCTCGGCTTCTGCCCATTTCGTGAAGTAGTCAATAGCCACCATCGCATAGCAAACTCCTCATTTTCCCGTGGGCAGGGCACCAACTAAACCAATTCCCCAGACCACGATCGCCCACGGGGACGAGATCATCTTCAGCTCGACTGGAGGGGCTCGGGCGACCGTGGCGAACTGCTGGCACTTGTCGCACTTTTGGACATAAGAAATCGAGTCATTTGGTAGAGTGGGACAATAATATCCTTGCCTTAATATCTTCAAGGCCAGGTTTTGCCCCCCAGCGTGATCTCCACAAAATCCCTCATGCATCTCCTGCAAAATAGTTTTTGCTTCACCTGGCAGAACACACCATAGAAGAGGTAAAGAAAGACCACGCCGGTACAACATCCTGTCTACCATTGTATACCTCGGAGCTTGGTAAAGTATCCTTCTCGTGTCATTTCGCTCTTCAGGTAACTTTCCCGTTGTGAGGTACTCGACTATGGGAGTCATCCAGGTCGGCCTGGCGTCGATCATCTCGACCTCCCTCCCAGTTTCCTCTATGCTTGGCCTTTCCAAGAATTCCACCATTACCAGGCCCAAGGTTTCGGCCTCCCTGGACGTGGCGAGCTTTGCTAAGGCGTCAGCATTGGCATTCTACTCCCGAGGTATCTGTTCAACTAGGTTGTGCTCAAATGCAGACAACTTCTTTTTTACCTTGGCCAGGTAGGCCGCCATCTTGGTTCCCCACGCTTGGTATTCTCCTGATACCTAATTTACCATGAGCTGGGAATCGCTATAGCTCTGGATGGAGCTAGCCTTCAGCTCCTGGGCCACCCTTAGCCCAGCCAATAAAGCTTCGTACTCGGCCTCGTTGTTGGATGCTTCAAATCCAAATCGCAACGCGGAGTGGAAATGATGTCCCTCCAGGGATATCAAAATGACTCTAGTTCCGGATCCATTCTCGTTAGACGAATCGTCCACAAAAACTTTCCACGAGGCTCGTACCGGTTCTTCCACTGGTTCCTCTTGGAATCCTGTGCACTCTGCTACAAAATCAGCCAGAGCTTGGCTTTTGATCACAGTTCGCGGCACGTACAATATCTCAAATTGGTTGAGCTCGATAGCCCACTTCAAAAGATGCCCCGATGCCTCAGGTTTCTGCAAAACTTGCCTTAAAGGTTGATCGGTTATGATGTGAATTGAATGGGACTGCAAGTATGGCTTGAGCTTTTTGGAGGTCGTGATAAGGCAGAACGCCATCTTTTCAATCATCAGATATCTAGACTCGGCTCCAAGAAGCCTCTTACTAATGTAGTAGATGACTTCTGAGACCGGTCCTCCTCACGAACCAGCATGGCGCTGGCTGCATCTTTCGTTACAGCTAGGTAAAGAAAAAGAGGCTCTCCTGTTGTGGGCTTAGATAACATGGGAGGCTCAGCTAAATGTGCTTTTAGGTCAAGGAAAGCACGCTCACACTCATTGGTTCACTCAAATTTTTTATTTCCCCAGAGCAGGTTATAGAATGGCAAACACTTGTCGGTTGATTTGGAAATGAACTGATTAAGGGCTGCCACCCTTCCTGTTAGACTTTGGACATCTTTTCACGACTGGGGTGATGGCATCTCAAACTCGAGGAGCTTAGAGATAGTTTGGGGCCCCTCTCCCAAGGTTATTACTAGCTCGATTGTTCCTATCGCTGCCGACCCTTCTCCAGAAAATCCATACAGCATCATTGTAACACCCTGGATAGCCAAGACCGCTACACTGTGTACTTACAAAGGTGCAAGACTTGCTAATCAAGTCATTAATTTAAAAATGTTTCACTAAACATGCATGAGCTAGGGTTAAAAAGGTATTGGTCTCAAAAGTTTCACTTTATATAATTAAACAGTTTAATACATGGGATCCCAAAAAGAAATAGAGTTTAAAAGTTGGTTTACAGAATTCCCAAAATACAGACAACCATCAGCCATACTAAGGCAAAATAGACATTTCTGGTTCTTGCGCCCCTGCCTAAACCCCAACCGTGGCGGCTGAGCAGTTGGTCATGTACATTCGGCTTGCAGAGCTCTCCAAGTTAGGGCTGATCAAGCTTGCCCTTGCCTTTACCTGCACCACGTAGCACCCGTGAGCCAAGGCCCAGCAAGAAAACATAATGAGCAACACAAACAGATTTGTCTTTGGTATATCCTCAGCTGGTGATAACCAGATCGTAGATCAATCTTCGAGAACACTGTCTTTCCCTGTAGCTGATCGAACAAGTCATCAATCCTTGGTAAAGGGTACTTATTCTTTATGGTCAACTTGTTCAATTCTCGGTAGTCTATACACATCCTTAACGTCCCGTCCTTCTTCTTAACAAATAACATTGGAGCGCCCCATGGTGAGTAACTAGGTTTGATGAATCCCAAATCCAGAAGCTCCTGCAACTGTATCTTTAATTCCTTTAACTCAGCTGGAGCCATCCTATACGGTGCCCTTGATACTGGTTCCGTCCCCGGTGCTAACTCGATCTCAAATTGAATCTCCCTGCATGGCAGAAACCTTGGTAGATCCTCAGGAAATACATCCAAAAATTCACACACTAATCTGGTCTCTCCCGGCCCTGTCGGCATAACCTTAGTAGTATCCACTACACTGGCTAGAAAACCTATGCATCCTCCCTGTAACAAGTCTCTGCCTCTCAACGCTGAAATCATGGGTACGTGGGGTCCACATACCGCACCCACAAAAACAAAAGGATCCTCGCCCTCATGCTCAAAAGTCACCATCTTCTTCCTGCAGTCGATTGTAGCCCCATATCTGACCAACCAGTCCATCCCCAGAATCATGTCAAAATCCTCCATATCTAACTCAATCAGATCCATCGAAAGTTCCCTGCTATCAACCATCACTGGCAGTGCCCTAATCCATCTCCTAGAAACTACCAGTTCCCCAGTAGGCAATAAAGTCCCAAACCCTGCAGTCCGATAGTCACTAGGTCTACACAGTCTATCAATCACTCTACTAGAAACAAAGGAATGTGTAGCACCATAATCAATCAATACAGTAAAAGGAGTGCCAGTGCTAGAAAGCTGACTTGTCACTACCGAGGGACTAGCCTCAGCCTCTGCCTGAGTCAAGGTGAATACTTGAGTTGGAGTCAAGCTATCCACCTTCCCTGCTTCACCTTTCTTCACTGTTGGGCAGTCTTTCATGAGATACCCTACTGTTCCGCACACAAAGCAATCCTTGGCCCGACACTCGCCCAGATGGCGTCTTCTACACCTCGGGCACTCCGGATAGGTCCGCCATGCCTTGCCGCCACCCTGACGGCCACCCTGACCACCCCGACCCCTCCTATCAGGACCAACAGTGGTCGAAGTGTCATGAGCCTTTCTCTTGAAGTCACTAGGGCCTCCACCCCTACCTGTCCCTGAATAAGGAGGCACCACTCTGCGGCCCTCACGCCTCATCGCATTTTCCCTCCAAATCTTGTTCTCCGCTTCCTTAGCAGTAAGCGCCTTCTCAACGGCCTGGGCATAAGTTGTTCCTCCAGGTACCGTTGTGATCCTGACATCCTGGGCTATCATAGCATTAAGCCCCCTGATAAATCTATCTTGCCTAGCAGCATCAGTAGGCACAAGATCTGGTGCAAATTTCGCAAGCCTATCAAATTTTAGGGCATATTCAGTAACGGTCATATTTCCTTGTACCAAACTCACGAACTCGTTAACTTTTGCTGCCCTGACGGCAACATTGTAGTATTTCTGACTGAACAAGTCTATGAAGCCTTCCCAACTCAAAGCGGTAACATCCCTGGTCTGCGATGCCATTTCCCACCAGATGCGGGCATCTTCTCTCAACATATACGTGGCATAGGCCACTCTGTCATGTCCCTCTATCCTCATGAAATCCAGGATAGTAGTAATCATAGTCAGCCATTGCTCGACCTTTAATGGATCAGGTCCCCCTTCAAACATTGGAGGTTGCCGCTTTCTGAACCGCTCATATAACGGCTCCCACTTGTTCCTAACCTCCCCAGACTGTATAGCTGGTACCACTGCAGGTGGTACAATAGGGGCAGTGCTCCCTGATGGAGCTTGCTGTCGCAATAAACGAATCTGTTCATCCTGGCTCTGTAATTGAGCCTGCATATCCGCCATGAGTTGCTGCCAGTTCTCAGGGACTGGTGGAGGAATCTGGCCCTGATCATCACCCCCGATCCCAGACCTAGTGCCGGCTAGTCGCGTAGATTTTCTTGGACGCATAGCTATCCAAGTCAATCTGCAATCAACGACTCGGCAGTCAGACCATGATGACAGGGTAAAAATTCTCCAAAATCCACCAATGGAACATAACCAATCACAAACAATCAACATATAGGCATCCACCCACATGCACCGACTGCTAATAAGCATGCCCCACTCTCATCACACAATAGTTATGAAACAAACATTCATCCATACACCATATACAATTAATCATCCAAGTATTCATTTACATGCACGGTGATGCTAATAAACATGCCTCAATATTCTCACACAATAGTCAAGGGCCAGGCCCTATCAGTATCTCATGCTTCCTATTAATCCAATAAACAACAACATTTATAACTCATTTAAAGCGTATAAGCACATAAAATAATACACACATTACCAAACCCTGATTTTAGCTTGTCTCTAGCAGCGAATGTACATGACCAGCCGGTCTTTAGGAACCCTTAAACCTAGGATGCTCTGATACCAAGTTGTAACGCCCTAGATAGCCAAGACCGCTACACTGTGTACTTACAAAGGTTCAAGACTTGCTAATCAAGTCATTAATTTAAAAATGTGTCACTAAACATGCATAAGCTAGGGTTAAAAAGGTTTTGGTCTCAAAAGTTTCACTTTATATAATTAAACAGTTTAATACATGGGATCCCAAAAAGAAATAGAGTTTAAAAGTTGGTTTATAGAATTCCCAAAATACAGACAACCATCAGCCATACTAAGGCAAAATAGACATTTCTGGTTCTTGTGCCCCTGCTTAAACCCCAACCGTGGTGGCTGAGCAGCTGGTCATGTACATTCGGCCTGTAGAGCCCTCCAAGTCAGGGCTGATCAAGCTTGCCCTTGCCTTTACCTACACCACGTAGCACCCGTGAGCCAAGGCCCAGCAAGAAAACATAATGAGCAACACAAACAATAATAACAAATAGTCAATTCTTTAAGCACGATCATCCATCAAATAACCCACATTAACCATTCAATATATACTCAGAATCAAGGATGCAACTAATCACATATAACATTCAAGTCTCATGATAACTAGGTCACATAATAATCAGGGCCGACAACTTAGGCCGCACCCTCTATTTATCCCACTGACTCTGGCCTGCTTAAACTGAGCTCAGTGCATATTAAGCTGTCCTCGGCTACCAGTGGCCAAGCTGCGCCCTGTGCGCTAGTGTAACCCTTGGCACTCTTAGGCCGTTGGTTCACTATTTAGTTTACAAGGCATAATACCATCCTTTCAAGCATACACATTAGGGAACCCTTAGTCCCATTACAGATATACAACCAGGTGCAGTTTTCTTACCTTTAGTTTTTTACGTTTACTAATTGCAAGCGACGATCCTCGAGCACAATCCGTTCCCGAGCCCTAGCTTAATTACCTCTTTTGCTGAACCACCTTCTTGACGAATTATTGAGCTACAATCCAAGTTTCTCAGCTTAATTCAACCTTAAACTTGGTTGAGTTCACTTAGCTGAGCACCAGATTAACCTACAAATCTCCAGCCCAAATCACTAAGTTCCAATTGGTTTTCCCTTGGGTTTCTGTAATTTATTGGGAGAGAAAAGGGAAGAGAAGAAAAGAGAGAGAGAGTATATGTCGGTTTGTATTTGTTCCCCTGTTTTCATTAACTTAGTCTAATCCTTAATCAGTTAAGTTAATCCCGAGGCTTGGGGTGCCGGAAACGTCCCCGAGGGAAAAACAGTAATTTTCCCCAATATTCCCGTCTAAGCTTCCTATCCTCAAATATATCTTCATATATTTATTTCCATAACCCGATAGTCTAAATTACTACCCGATACCTAAAATACCCCTGACTTATCAAAAATCAAATACTAAGCCCCGTTGTGACTTTTCCCGCTATCTAGCTCCCTAGGATCGCCTCAAGTCGCACGCTGCAGATTTACCCACATAATAATGTGGTTCTCACAATTATAACATTTAATCACAATTTAACATTCATATAATCAAACAGGCATACCTAACATATAATCATGTATTTAATCAATTAATTCACACATGGACCAAATATGCCCTCCCGGCACACTAATCAAGGCCCTTAAGCCATATTAGTGATTTTGGGTCGTTACAATCATGGAGGGGGCCTTCTGCTCGGTGACAGACAATCCCATTTTCTCTAGCATAGACCAGAACAGCAGGTTCACCGAACTCCCATTATCGACCATAATCCTCCTAACTCTCCGGTTGGCGAGCTGGGCGGTTATGACTAGAGAATCGTTATGGGGAAACTGGACGTGAATAGCGTCCTCGTCGGTAAAAATGATTGGTTGCCTTTATAATCATTGATGTTTGGGTAGATGCTGCTCCGAGACGAATTCCACTCCGTTATGAGCCTTCAACTCATTGACATATCTCTTCTGGGCACCTCTGCTCGTGCCGGCCAAATGGGGGCCTTCGGAGATTGTGGATATCTCTCCTCCTATTATAGGAGGAGGGGTATCCTGACTTATCCAGGGCCCGGGCTGATTTACCAAAGCTTCTGGGGCTGGCTGACTAGTAGGAACCCGGTTCTGCGCATATTTAGCCAAGGGTCTGACTCTGATGAGTGTCTCAATCTCATCCTTCAAATGCCTACAATCGTCAGTGTTGTGGCCAATGTCGTTGTGGAATCGACAGAATTTGGAAGGGTCCCTCTTAGCCTTCTGGTGTTTCAAAGGTTCCGACTTTTTCCAGGGGAGGCGAGCAGAATTTGATAGGAAAATGTGCTCCCTAGTGTTTGTGAGCTCGGTATAAGCCGCGTAGACTGGCTTAAACTTTTCCATGGGCTTGTTCTTCTTTGGACCGTGCTGGCCTCCCTCGCTGCTCCCTTTTCTCTTGCCTCCACCCCCTTGGTTATTCTGGGCAACGGTTTGAGTCATTTTTACGACATCCGTTTCCACTCCAACGAGCTGATCAAGGGTTTGGCAGGTTCCTGCGACCGATGCTCGTGCCTCCTCCAGGTTTATCCATTCCTGGGCCTTGTTCAAGAATTCATCCACGGTGCTGACACCTCTTCTCTGTATCTCTTTCCACAGCCCGCCTCCAACGAGGATTCTAGTCCTCAAGGCCATAAGCTTGGAACTATCGTTCGCGTCCTTGGCTCGAGTCGCGACGTTTGTGAACCTGCTCAGGTAAGCTTTCAAAGGTTCCCCGGGCTGTTGCTTAACGTTCGCCAGGGTGTCAGCTTTGACGCGGGCAGCTTGAGAAGCTCAAAATGCCTTCTTGAAGTCGGCAAAAAAATTCTTCCACGAGCTGATGGAATGCTTTTTACACTGCTTGAACCACTGCCTAGCTGGTCCGACTAAGGTGGAAGGGAATATCGAACACCTCAGCTCGGGGCCGATATTATGGGCCATCATCAGAGTATTGAACATACCCAAATGATCCGACGGGTCTCTGTCTCCATCGAATTTAGACAGGTGGGGCATCCGGAAACCCGACGGGTATGTTGTGGCTACTATGTTGGAGGCAAAAAGCTCGAGTTTGTCCCCCGAGTCATACTTGTCCTTCTCCTTTTCTGACAAGAACTTCTTCATTAGCTCCTCCATCTGAGCTAAGCATTCTAGGGTCTGGTCCTTAAACCCTTGGTTGTTCTGGGGCTGTTCAACAGCTCCAGTTCCATTGTACACGTTAGGCGGGTTATTGTCCCTCCAAGCTTGAGCTTGGTTAGGTGGGACATTCCCACTGTCACATACTTCGGAAAGACCATCCTCTCGGCGAGCATGACTTCCATTTCTGGCTAGATTCCCCCTCTGCGAGTTGAGGAAATCTCGAAGGTCAGCCCTCGAGGTGGCCCGAGGGCTTTGCGCCGAACTTAAGCGATTACGCAGGTCTCCACTGGATCTGCCACTTCGGTGGCTCTCGGTCCAATAGCTCCCGTTGGAAAAGCTTGGAGCCCGCTGCTGAGGGTGAGGATCTGGGACCTCCCCGCGTGCGCGTTTGCGATGGGAAGGATTGGCGGGAGGAGGATTTCTTCTGCTGCTCCCGTGTGTCGGAATGTCTCAAACTGGACAGGGAGGAGATGGGTATCTTATCAGCGACGGGGGATGCCTAACTGGTGAAGCGATCCTAGTCCTATCTGGGCGGATCAAATTAGCTCGCGGCTGTTCTACTCTACCATCTCCAGCATCCTGCACCCGGCAGTCTGACCTTGGCATGGGAGGGCTGGCTGGAGCAGGTTGTCTGCGCGAGCCTTCCTCGGGTCTCCTCCGCGAGCTGCCACGAGCCCTTCTAGGCGTGTTCGACGTTGGAATCGAGCAAGGAGTCAAGGTTCTGACTGATCGGCTGAATTGCTGATTGGTCCTGGGAAGCTCCTCAAACATAGCTTCCTAGTTATGGTGTGACATGGGTGAAAAACTCGAGGTTGAGGTTCTGACTGATCGACTGGGTCTGGGCCGATTATCCCTGCGGAACTTGCGAGTCCCACTTTGCCTCTTTCCAACGTTAACGTCGGTCACAAGAGGGGGTAGCCGGGCCAAGACTTCTTCTATTTGCTTACTTGCTCTGGATAGCTGACCCCTCAACTGTATGTTCTCCATCTCTATCACCGTCAGGAAACCCGGGTTCGGATTTAGCGGTCGGAGCGCCGAACTCCCGGTGTCGTCCTGGCCCATCGGCTGCTTTCCCGATCGTTGCTGGACCTCGGGGTTTGGTTCATCAGATATAGCGGCATGGTGGGCCTCCTGCCCATCATGTTGATCCGCCTCGTTACCATGCCTCGAACGAGTAACCACCATGATCAGGTTTTTGTGATAGCACCTGTTGACCGCGTTTTTTGCCAACGATGTGAGAACGTTAAAAGCGATAAACCTTCAAGAGAATTCAAACGAAACAGACTGTTTAATAAAGAAAGTAAATAAAACACACGATTTTATAGTGGTTCAGACCCAATATGTTGGTAATAGCCTAATCCACTTAGAGATTTGATTATTTTATTTACACTCAAGATCAGACGAACCAGTGTCAACTGAGTTTCTTCAGTGTAAATTCTCAGAATACAAAAGAGTTCTCTCTCAAGAAAACACACTTTCTCTCTTTAGAAAACTCAGACCAAAACTTCAAATTGCCAAAAGTCCTTTTTTGATCCCATCAGCCATCTATTTATAGGCTTGGGATCATACACTGATATCCCCCTTGGATCGGGATATTTTATTATTCGTATTATATTTAAATTACAAAAGATATTCAAAATGCAACCGAATCCCCAATTTGAGCGAAGAATGAGAGAATCCCGCGTATGCCCAGACCGATTCTTCGTGAAGCCGTTTCTGGGAATTTGACGTAGTCTGCTCTTATCTGGTTGATGAATATCACCTTCGGGTCGGCCATAGTGCTCTTGTCTAGCATGCCATTTCTCTATTTGGACAACCATGCACTTGTTGGACATACGCATAAGGACTAGACCTTTGTCTCTCCTCGGACATGTGTTCGACCACGTCCTTAGCCTCTCCTCGGACATGTGTCCGACCACGCCCTTGGACTCTCCTCAGACCAAAGTCCGACCACGCCCTTGGACTCTCCTCGAACCAAAGTCCGACCATGCCTCGGGCCTCTCCTCGGACATGAGTCCGACCACACTTAGAATGCTCCTCGGACTAGTGTCCGACCACACTTGGAATGCTCCTCGGACTAGTGTCCGACCACACTCGGAATGCTCCTCGGACCAATGTCCGATCACACTTGGAATGCTCCTCGGACTAGTGTCCGACCACACTTGGAATGCTCCTCGAACCAATGTCCGACCGGACACTTGGACTGCTCCTCGGATGCACTTGGCTCGGACATGCCAGTGCTAGTCAGCAAAGTCACTCATGGTTGGATGTAACTTACCCGATTGGTCATGACACCTCTCAAGCAGTCAAAAACTCTTCATTGATGTAAGCCAGATCACCCAACCATTCCGTGCCACTTGTCATTTATATTTCCACATCATCATTTTCAAATTTTGGGATAACATTTGCCCCCCAAGTTTATTATATGATACTTCACATAATAAAAATTTTTCTCCACAGTTGACGGCATTATAAAAAAAAACTGTTCATCTTCCCGCCATGCAGCAGACCACAACTTACAGACCACGATCACTGCAAATAACTGTCCATGATCGTGGGGAGAAAAAATAGCCCAAGAATTCCAAGGGTCCAATAATAAGTGATAACTTCCACTTTTTTCCTTTAAATAACCCCTACACTTACACATTCTCCCCTACACAAGAAAATCAAAATTTTAAAACCCTTCTTCTTCTTCTTTCTCTCTTGGCCGAAATCTCTTGTCTTCTCTTCCTTTGGACGAATCTTCAAGGGACTTCAAGGGGAAGCTCTTCATTTCTTCAAGCAATCTCCAAGAAAGTCAAGGGTTCTCCAAAGTTGGGTAAGTCTTCTTCTCCATGCTTTTACATTGTTGTTATTTTTTCAAAAATTTTCATGAAAAAACCTTGTTGTGGTCAAAACCCCATTGAGAGCTTTTTTCTTGAATTTGCTCATGAATCTCATAAGAATGTTTGTATAATGTGTTGGGTGGCTGTTTTGATGATTTTTGTGCTATGGGTAACCCCACATTACCCTCAATTTCATAGGAATTTCAAGAAAAATAGGTCAATTTGGTATAAACAATGATTATGGGTTTTGGGGTTTTTGATAGCATAGAGGGTTTCAAGAACATGAAAAACTTTTCAACTTCCCTATTTTGATCTTGTGTTTGTATGTTTGGATGAGAAAACATGTTTATGTTAGGGAGTTTAAGACCTTGCCTTTTCGGATTGGGTTTTATGGTTAGAGTTTTTGGGTATGAAGGAGGGGTGTTGAGAGATATGGCCGATCGGCCATTATTTTTTCTGGGTAAATATGTGGTCCGATCGGACCACATATGTACTCCTCGAACCATGTGGATCCCCTCTCCTCGGACACCCATGTCCGATCAGACCTCCTTGGACCGTTGGTGCTGGGCTCCTCGGAGGTGTATGGCAGCGCAGCTGCTCAGATGGACATACCCATACGCGTGGCTACTTGGACGCCACTCCGCTCGGACACGAGCCTCGCTGTTCGGACGTCTCGGCCCTTCGCGTGCCTGGAGCTACTGCTGGTCGGATGCTTCAGCATCAGCACTATGCCAAGCTTGGTCCGCTCGGACCAAACTTGCACGTCTCCTCCTCGGTCACATGGTATCATATCAGATACCTCATGACTCTTCGCACACGCTGGCCAAGCGTTTCCTCGGACACGCCCTTAGCCCAAGTACATGCCTGGATGCATGCGGCTGGGGCATGCTTCTCCTCGGGCCTACGGTGTCCGACCGGACACACACGCCTAGCCCTCATACGCGCCTCGTCGGATGCACAAGCTTTCCTTGCACTAGGCACAATTTTAAGACCAATCATGGCATCCTTCATGCTATATATTTTTTAAACATTTCTTAGGCACCTTTATGCACTAAAAATCTTTTTTCCATGCATGCTATATTTTTACCACTTAGATAAATTTTTCTAAGTATAAAAATAAATTTTGTTCTTTGTTGAGTTTTATCTGTATGGTTACTCACCTCCCCATTTTTTATTTACTTTTGTAGATGAATCGCTTTGACTATAGGGGAGGTGACAACCATACGGACTCCGATACATCTATCCCGCAGTCAATCGAGACTCTTCAAAACAGCGATTCCTCATCAAAATCTTCCACCAGTCGTACTCCCGAGGATTGCCTTCGTCGCTTCAAGCGGATCCTTCCCCGCTCAGCCCTGTATTTCCTACACAAGGAACAGTTTCTTCAACAAGCTTCACAAGTTGCCTGTAACGACCCAATTTCGCTAATAAGGCTTAAGGGCCTTGATTAGCGTGCCAGGAGGGCATAATGGAATTTATGTGTGATTTTATGAGTTTAATGCATGGTTATGATTTAAAGCATGTTATATGACTAATTGAACATTGAGGTGCATGACTACGTGGTTAGTATGCATGTTAGGTGAAATAATTATGCATGTGGACCCCGTTTGCATGATAGGGGTAAATTGGTAATTTTAGCCCGCTGAGGGCATATATGTGATAATTGTATTCTGTGATTTGTACCACGTGAGTGTGGTGTTATTGTTGTGATGCATGTGCCGAGACGGTCCTAGAGAGCAAATTAACTTAAAAGTCACAACGGGATTTTATACCCGGCTCGGGAGGAGCCTAGGGGTACCTTGGGAATTTTATGGTTAAGTTGAGATTTAGCGGGTAATGGTTATTGGTGATTGAGTAACCTGGGTAACCATTAGTTACTGCTGTGAGTAACAAGTTTAGGTGAAGGAAATTGTAGAATTACAATATAGGAGAAATGACTAGTGTGCCCTTGAGGTTTAGTTAGCAAAGGGTTTTGATGAAGGGGTAAAATGGTCATTTGGCAAGGGGTTTAGACAAATTTGAGCTGTGTTATAGGGGTACACGGTTTGGGCTTGGCATATATGTTGGGTTTTGATAAAATTAGAAGAGAAGAAAAAGGAGAAGAAAAGTTAGGGCATGAAGAAGAAGAAGATGAGTGGAGGAGCTGAAATTGGAGACTTAGAGGATGAAGGAAGCTTAAAGCTGGATTCTCTACTTAAGGTAAGGAATTTATGCATAATTAAGTTTGATTTATGTTTTGATTTGTGAAATTTGAAGCATGGTTTAAGCTTTTTCAAGCTTTGGTTTATGTTTTGGTTTATGGGTTTAGATCTCTTAAGTTGAGATCAAATGGGTGGATTTTGAGTATGATTGTGTTATTGAGTTGGGTTATGATGTTTTGAGATTGAGATATGTGTTTGGGATGGTTTAAGGTGAGGTTTAGAGATTAAAATGGTGGGTTTTTCTGGGTTCGAAGGGTCGGGCCGCGGCATGGTTCTTGGAGGGCCGCGGCCCTTGAAGGCTAAGATGCGCTGAGGATGGAGGGCGGGCCGCGGCATGGTCCTTGTAGGGCCACGGCCCTTACCTGTTTCTGGGCATTTTGTGGCCCTGTTTGGGGGCCATGCCGCGGCATGGTTGGGCCATGCCGCGGCGCTTAAGGGATTTTGGGATTTTGAGAATTTAGGCTTGGGAATTTAACCTAGGGTGCTCGGGGTTGAGTCTTTTACCATGTTTGGTGAATTTCAACGTTCTGAGTACTAGAACTTGGCCTGGAAGCTCATTTAAGGTTGTTAAAAGTGTCTTTTGTGTGTTGTCACTAGGATTTCGGGGAGGCTCGTGCTAGTGGACCGTGCTCGTGACTGTAGTGCATCGGAAAGCAAGGGATACGGGTAAGAAAACTATAACACCCGTAGGATAGGGCGTGGGCCCATAGTGTGATTGCCGGGCATGGCCCTATATTGCATGTTGCATGATGAGATGATTGCAGGGCAAGGCCCCAGATTGTGTTGTGTGCAAATGTTTAACCTTAAATGAATCATGAGGTGTGTGAATGATTATTTTGAATGTACTATACGTGTGATTATGATGAAATGAACGGCAAGGGCCGAGTGCGGCGTAGGCCGGGGCGGCCGTGGGGCCGAAAGTAACACACAGCACATGGGATGCTTATATTCAGGGTGGGACCCAAGGGATACATGAGTTATCCTCGCGGTGAGAACCGATACCCCAGGCTTCGGTAAGGCTCTGGGGCGGCATGGCCGTGTTTGCTTAGTCTAATGGTTGACTTGTTTATTTGTGGATTATCTGCTATGATAAACTGTATACATTGCATATGTTATGTTCTACATGAGTTTTCTTGCTGGGCTTCGGCTCACGGGTGCTCTGTGTTGCAGGTAAGGGCAATGACTGAGTCAACCAACCATGAGTACGGAGAGCGTGAAGCGACGCGTACATGTTTGGCCTGCCCGACTGCTTTGGTTGGGGGTTTATTCGAAAATGGCTGTAATAATCTATGATTTTTATGATTTCTTAACTATAACCTTATTTCAAGATGTAATTAGTTTTCAAACCTTATTTTGGGATCCCAAATGTTTAATGATAGAAGTTTTAATGAAACGACGCATTTTCAAAGGTTACAGCCTTAACTTTTAATTAGTCACACTTTTGTTCAAAACCTCGGTTAACGAGTTCATTGCACACTGTTTTGTCTTAAAAACTCACTTAGTAACGGCTCTAAGGAAGTAGGGCGTTACATTGCCCATAGAGCGGTGAAAAAGGTGGTGGAACGCAGTGACGCCCGCACTGCAACTCCTTCAGGATCACCCTCTCAGGAATTTGCCATCGAGGTCCAGAACTTGGCTATTGAAAAGCCACGGAAGGGGAGAGAAGAAGCACCTTCCTGGTTCACTACCTAGCCTTCAAAAATCAATCCCAAGACGTTCCACAAACACATCCAAGCTTTGGGTTTGAGTGGGGTGAATGTGATATGCTCGGGCCCTCATCAGAGAGCCAACACGCGCCGGCGGAGCATACTGCGCCTGGTCCAGGCACCACATTCATGCCGGAGAGACACTCCCACTACACCCCTATTTCTGGTCTATAGCGGATTATTTCAATGTCTCCCCATTCCAGATCGCACCGAATGGGATCCAGGCATTGTCCGCACTGTATATTCTCTACTTTCTGCGAGGTTGGGACGAGCCCACTCCTCATGAGGTACACTATTTGTTCGATTTCAGGACTAACCCCAGCCACAAGAACACGGGCTTCTTTCACCTCCATCACAGGCAAAAGGGGATTACATACCTTAGCGGTATTGCACACAAGTCGAACCCCGGGAAATATTACAGAGAATATTTCCTCACATCAGACATCAAGGCCAACAACTTGGCCTTTACACATGTGGGTCCGTTCCAGCAACCCTTGCCTACTCAAGGGATGTTCAATCGAGCGGAGGCGTTGGCTAGCATGAGTGCCGAGGAGAAAGACCTGAAAAGATTGGTCACTGTAGACTGCCTTCAGATGGTGGGCCTGATACCGTGTGACCAAAATATGATGGTGGATAGTACCACTAGGGAGAACAACACGACTGATCAGTCTAATGCGGGCACGGAGGTAGTGACTGACCAGTTTTCTCCTGGGCCATCTCCGCTTTCTCATAGACCTAGCGACCTCGTCATTAGGGAGCCTCAGTCTGAGCCTCAGCACAGATATGCTATTCCTGCTCGGTTCGGGAAAGGAAAAGCCATCCAGATTGAGAGAGAACTTAGCTCATCTCCGGACGACGAGGATGACTTCATTGATCAGATTCTCAACTCAGGTCTAGTAGTCATAAGAATATGTTTAATAACTTGGTGATTCGAGACTAATAAAATTGTAGTAGTAATATACTTATCTACATTTTATTATATATATCTTTTCTAACGAATCTCATGTTTTCCTCTTTTGCAGACCCAGAGATGTCAGACATTGCATTGTTCCTCCTGCTCCAAAAAGGAAGTCTGGCGAAGGAAGTGGTCTCGCTCCCTCGAGGAAGGTCCCGAGGGCAGTGCCACCATGCCAGGGGAGACAACCTGAGGGGTCAGTTATGATCCCGCAGTTGACCCCTTCGTCACTTCCTCCATCAGCGAGCCTAACTACCCCAGGCCCGTCCAGCCCGAGTGAGGCACTCCGAGCTGCTGATACCAAACTCAGGGGGGCAGCTGATCAGACTCTCCATGATGCATCAACGATTCAAGGCTTTGAATCTTTTCCTCAACTCAGTGTTGATGTTGTCCTAGATAGAGGGATTGCTCAGCTGACAAATGTAAGTACTCTACCACAAGATAGATTGTTACTTACGTTAATGCTTTGTAGTAACTTTTTGTTTTTCATGCAGACGCTTATGACCTTCTGTCACGCCCAACAACAATCAGTCGATTACAAGGAGTTGATCAAGGTACTAAATGATCAACTCGTGGAGGCCCGAGCGAAAACGGACGCTCTTCAGTCCAAGCTGGAACAGGCGGAGACGACTGTAACTGAGCAAAAGGAGTCTCTCAAGGGGTTGGCTATGGGAAGGATTAGCTAACCCAAGCCAACAAATCCTTGACTGATCGGCTAGACAGACTGACTCGTGAGAATGAGGAATTAGCTCGCGAGAACGAGGGACTAATTAACGAGAATGAAGAGCTAAAGCAAGAGAAGGAGGCCGATCTAACCCGTTACGAGGAGACCTGCTTCAATTGCTTCTACCAGGTGTGGAAGCTAAATAAACCCCTCAAGCTCGACTTTCTGACTGATGAGATCCAGGCAGAGGAGCTCGCCAGATGTGAGGCCAAGGCTGCTGAGGAAGCTGCCAATCCTACTGGCCCTACACCCGCCTCCTCTACACTATCATTCCGAGCGAGAGGAGCAGCTGAAGCCGAGGAGGGGGTTGACCAGCCTACTAGAGCAGCACACCAGTGACTCCTCATCCTACCAGAGCGCTCTTGCATGACCAGTTGTAGTCCTACTAGTTTTTATCATAGTTTTTTTTTTATTTTTTATACTTTTGCTCGTATGATTGAGCTGTTTGGCAGTTGCACTTTACTTTTCTTTTTTGGCTAGCTTGAAACTTTTAAGTCTTTTTACATTTAAGATGTTACAAGTTTATTGTGAATAGTAAAGTTTCTATATGCCTTAAACCTTCACATGAGTATTTAGTTTTCTAACTTAGAAATTCTAAACATTTCATAAGTCCATACTAAATATACTTCCTCACGCTCTTATTGCTCTAACATTTTATGAGCATAACTTTTATTATCACACGAATATCTGTTTCTAACTTAAAATTTTAAACATTCCAAGTTACTTAAGCTTTGTCAAACAAGTTAGCTTAATGGCTTTTTTAGACTTCCAAATTTACATGTCAGCCCAAAAACAGATATCTTTGCTCGTGCTCTTATTGCCTGTGTTGAAGTGCACGCCAGTATACTCTATGTGCCCCCCAAGTGATTGAGGGTTAAAAAATCCTTGATCACTTGCTACTTGACCGAATTTTTTCGAGCAGTGACTACTCGTGAAACACATAGAATATACAAACATATTTCAGCAGTTAACCACTACAAAACACATGCAACTATTTAAACGTTGGTCTTTCATCTCATGATACCGACCAGTTGAACACTGTACGGTATATATGTATTTTTAGTTTTTTAGAAGACCTGTTTTGTTTAAATCATAATGACCGTTGAACACTGCCAAGCAAGAATAATCAACACATATGCAAAATTTGTAGCAAGTTCGACCACGCTGTGCGTGATCTCTTTTATTACTCGTAATAATAAATGACAAAACGTGTCTAACAACGAGTTTCAAACAAAATAACATTGTTCAAAATAACATGACTGGTTAGAAAATAGCCAGTTCACAAACAAAAAACTTAAATAACAAGTTAAGCACTTGATACAAAGCTACTACTCTGTAAGCAGTATTTATTGATAATATTTCCTCAAGTGCTCGCCGTTCCAGTAATTCCTGATCAGCTCTCCATTTAACCGAGCAAGCTTGTAGGTGCCGGGTGGCAAGACTTGCTTAATTTGATATGGTCCTTCCCAGTTTGGTCCTAGCACACCAGCTGCTGGGTCTCTGACAAACACCTTTCTGAGGACCAAATCTCCGACCTGGAACTTTCGATCTCGGACTTTGGAATTGAAGTAGCACGCCACTTTTTGCTGGTGAGTAGCAACTCTCAGGTTTGCCTCCTCTCTTCTTTCCTCGAGGAAGTCCAAGGATTCTGCTAGCAATTGATGATTCTCCTCTTGGTTGTACATGGTCCTTCTATGAGATGGTGGGTCTATCTCCACAGGTAACATGGCTTCATACCCATATGCAAAAGAAAATGGGGTATGTCCAGTTGCTGTCCGAGCAGTAGTCCTGTATGACCAAAGTACTTCTGGTAATTCTTCCGCCCAAGCACCCTTAGCTCGCTCCAGGCGCTTTTTCAGAGTGTCCTTCAGTGTCTTGTTTACCGCTTCAACCTGCCCATTGGCCTGTGGATGGGCTACTGAGGAGAAACTTTTTGTGATGCCATGTCGAGTGCAAAAATCGGTAAATATGTCGCTGTCAAATTGGGTGCCGTTGTCAGACACTATCTTCTTAGGCAGACCATAGCGACATATTATGTTCTTAACCACAAAGTCCAACACTTTCTTCGATGTGATCGTGGCTAATGGTTCGGCCTCAGTCCACTTAGTGAAATAATCTACTGCAACCACTGCAAACTGCACTCCTCCTTTCCCTTTGGGCAATTTCTCGATCAGATCTATACCCCATACTGCAAAAGGCCATGGACTTTGCATTTGCTTCAGGACATTTGGGGGCGCTCTGGGCACTTTAGAAAATCTTTGGCATTTGTCACACCTCTTCACATATTCCATAGAGTCCTCGTTCATGGTAGGCCAGAAAAATCCTTGCCGTAAGATCTTTTTAGATAGACTCTGCCCCCCAGCATGATCTCCATAGAACCCTTCATGCACCTTAACTAATAAATTCTTTGACTAGTCGGGTGTTATGCACCTAAGTAGAGGTAGGGAATACCCTCTTCTATACAACACCCCATCCATCATGGTGTACCTAGCAGCTTGCCTCATAATTTTCCTTGCTTCATTACGATCATCTGGGAGGGTCCCTTGCTCAAGATAAGCAATGATGGGAGTCATCCAGGTGTCAGCTATCGTGATCGGCATGGCCTCTTGTTCATCAATGCTCGGCTCCGCCAAGTATTCTACCGGTACTATATTCAAAGTTTCGGCATATTTTGCACTAGCTAGCTTTGCTAGAGCATTTGCATTAGAGTTCTGCTCCCGTGGTACTAGTTTGATGGTATACTCCTCGAACTGTGCTACCAATTGGTCTTATTTAAGTATGCCACCATGCGTAGGCCCCTTGCCTGGTATTCCCCCAAGACCTGGTAGACCACCAATTGGGAATCACTATTTATTTCCACCAACCGGGCACGTACATCTCTGGCCAGTCGCAAGCCTGCTAGGAGGGCTTCATACTCCGCCTCATTGTTAGAAGCATTGAATCCGAATCTCAGTGCACAATAAATTCGGTGCTTCTCTGGTGTGACTAATATAATTCCAGCCCCTGAATGATGCTCATTCGATGACTCATCAACAAAAAGTTGCCAAGTAGGAAGTTCTTCTTTTTGCCCAGTGACACTCTCTTGCTGGTTGGGAACATCAGCGATCCCGGTACATTCAGCGATGAAATCTTCCAAAGCTTGGCCCTTAATAGCAGTCCTCGGCTGGTACTTGATTTCAAATTGACCTAACTCAACTGCCCATTTAAGTAGCAGACCAGACGACTCCGGCTTCTATAAGACTTGGCGTAGAGGCTGGTCAGTAAGGACCTTAATGAGGTGTGCTTGGAAGTATGGCCGCAATTTTCGTGATGTGAGTACCAAGCAGTAAGCCAACTTCTCGATCACGGGATATCGGGACTCTACTCTTATCAATCGCTTGCTAACATAGTACACCGGGTGCTGCACTCTATCCTCCTCTCGTACTAAGGCAGCACTAACAGCATGCTCCGTGACTACTAGGTACAAAAAGAGGTCTTCTCCATCAACTGGCTTAGAAAGAACAGGAGGTTGGGCCAAATGCTCCTTTATGGCATGGAAAGCTTGCTCACATTCTGCCATCCACTCAAACTTCTTGCCTCCTCTAAGCAGGTTAAAAAACGGGACGCACTTGTCTGTTGATTTCGAAACGAACCTGCTTAGAGCTGCAATCCGCCCAGTCAAGCTTTGTACATCCTTTATTCTAGCTGGAGACTTCATTTCTACGAGAGCCTTTATCTTTTATGGGTTTGCCTCTATTCCTCGGGAGTTCACAATAAACCCAAGAAATTTTCCAGAACCCACTCCAAATGAGCACTTGAGGGGGTTTAACTTCATGCTGTACTTTCTGAGTATTGCGAAGCACTCCTCTAAGTCTCGCACATGCCCTTCAGCTTCCTTTGACTTCACCAGCATATCGTCTACGTACACCTCCATGCTCTTGCCGATTAAGTCACGAAACATACCGTTCACCAAACTCTGATAGGTAGCCCCTGCATTCTTCAGTCTGAAGGGCATGACCCTATAGCAGTATAGTCCTATATCTGTTCGGAAGCTGGTATGCTCTTCATCAGGAGGATGCATGCTGATCTAGTTGTACCCTGAATATGCATCCATGAAGGACAATGTCTCATGACCAGAGGTTGCATCTACCAACTGGTCTATTCTTAGTAAAGGAAAGCAATCCTTTGGGCATGCTTTGTTCAGATCAGTAAAATCTACGCAAGTCCTCCACTTTCCATTGGGTTTGGGCACCAACACTGGGTTTGAAACCCAGGCAGGGTAGTATGCTTCCCTGATAAACCCATTCTCCTTTAACCGCTCTACTTCCTCCTTAAGAGCTTTTGCTAGATCCTTGTCAAGCAATCTCTGCTGCAGTGCTGGATAGCATTCGTCCACGTTGAGCACGTGGCTGATCACAGTTGGTGAGATACCCACCATATCTTTGTGAGACCAGGCGAAGACATCTTGATTCCTTCGCAAGAATTCTATCAGCTATGCTCTCACCTCTGCTTTCAACTTTTTTCCAATTTTGACCCCTCTCGTCGGGTCATTATCATCTATAAGGACCTCCTCTAACTCTTCGGACGGTCCCACATCACTTTCATAATCCCCAAAGCGAGGATCAAAGTCCCTTCCCTCGCTTTGGGCAACGCCCTATTTGGTGACTTCATCACCGGATGGGGTCTTCTACTCTTTTAAACCAAGAGTGCTCTCTTGGCCAAACTCCTCTAACATCTCTTCATCAGTTACAACTGCAAAACTCTGGTCGACATCCATCTCGTCCACCTCCTCTCTCTCAACACATACAATCATGTTGCTCTCCTTGGCCCCCTTCTTTGCCTTAGCTACCGAGGCATTATAGCACTCCCTAGCCTCCCTCTGGTCTCCTTGGACACAGCCTATGCCAGCACTGGTCGGGAACTTCATGGAAAGGTGCCAGATTGAAACTACCGCATGTAAGTTTGTGAGCAGTGGTCGACCAATAACCACATTATAGGCGGACGGGCAGTCAACAATCAAGAACTCGGTCATTACGGTTTCATGCTTGGGAGCTTCCCCCGTCGTGACTGGCAACTTGATTGTCCCAGCTGGTGACAATCCTTCTCCAGTAAACCAATAAATGACTTGAGAGCACAGCTTCAAGTCATTGACAGATAGCTTCATCTTCTCGAAGGATGACTTATAAATAATGTTTACAGAGCTCCCTGTATCGATCAGACATCTCTTCACTTTCATATTAGCAATTTGGACTGTCACAACAAGAGGGTCATTGTGAGGATACCTCACATGTCGATCATCTTCTTCAGTGAAAGTGAGGGACTCACTTTCATATCTTGGGTTCTTTGGTGGTCGCTCCTCTACTGTCATAATTTCGGAGGTGGATGCCGCACCCAATTCGTGACGAAGGGTGCGAGCATACCTCTCCCTCGCCTTGTTGCTATCTCCAGCAAGATGTGGTCATCCACATATAGTATCTAGTGTGAAGTCCACAGGTTCAGGTTGCAAAGGTGGGGATCATTGCCGCTTGAACCCAGGATTGTTGTTGCTCCCCTCTCCTTGGGTCTTCTCTGCTCGATACTTTTTTAGCTTCCCCGACCAGAGGAGAAACTCTATCTCATCCTTGAGATGATTACACTCATCCGTGTCGTGACCATAGTCTCCATGGAAGCGACAGAACTTGTTCATATCTCTCTTACTCATCTCTTTCTTGATTGGTGGGGGTTTCCGGTAAGGGACCTCTTGATGGCTGGCCAAATAGATCTCCGCTCGGATCGCCGAAAGAGTGGTGTAGTTGGTGAATCGAGGTTCATACTTCGTTGGCTTGTTGTTTGGTCCCGACTTAGCTTTCTTCTCATTGTGGCGGTCAGACCCGTTATTCCCACGTTTCTTACCACCACCTTGATCATGTCCACTATTTTTAGGGGGATCACTCGATCCACTTGGTTTGTTCAACCCATTCTCTCCCTTCTCAATTGCATCATCCAACTTCATGTATTTGTCCGCCCGGTCTAAAAACTGTTGTAAAGTTGAAATTGGATGGCGATGGATGCTGTCCCACAAAGGACTTTGGTAGATAATGCCGGAGGAAATTGCCACCATCTTCCCTTCATCTCCAACCGCATTAGCTCGGTTAGCTTCTCTCATGAACCTTTGTATGTAGTTCTTGAGAGACTCATCTTTCCCTTGTTTTATATCTGCCAAGTGATTGGCATAAACAGGAGGGGTTCGAGCAGCACTAAACTGCCTACAAAACTCCTTTCTAAAACTCTCCCAAGAAGTGATGGAGTTAGGCTTGAACTTCCAATACCACTCTTGGGCAGTGTCGAACAATGTGGTGGGGAAGACTCTGTAGCGATAGTCATCACTTACCCCGAGCAGCTCCATCTGATCTTCGAACTTCCCAACATGACTAATCGGGTCTGCCTTTTCTGTATAAACTGGCAGTACCGGTGCTTTGTATTTTGCTGGTGGTTGGGCTGCTCTAATCTGAGCACAAAAAGGGCTGCCACTCCTGTGGTCTACTGGATCAATCGCTGGTCTTTTTGACAGACTCTGGACTGCTGCTGTCAAAGCATCAAGCTGGGCTTGGATGCCTAGGGCCACTGCTGGGGACTCACTTTCGGGACCGCTTGGTCGGGTGTTCCTATCTGGCAAACCAACATCGAGTATTTCTACTCGACTGGTAGGACGGATTGGCTCTTGCCCTTCGACCGGGATGGTCCTCCTTCTATCATCAATGACTTCCCTCAAGTCCTTCTGAGCAGTGTGCTTTCCCAACCTATCGAACACCGTACTCCGAGTCTTCTCGGAAGGTTTGCTGGGTGGAACGTGCTCCTTGCCACTGCGTTGGTTGGGATGCCGTGGCGGCCTTCCTGTCTGGGCTGGTCCTCTCCTCCTCGATGGTTATTATTATTCTTCTCCTTCGAATGGTTAGCATGATGACTGTCAGCTTCATCATGCCCATGCCCATGCCCATCTTTGAAGTGGGAAGTCTCATTGCCACGAGGAGGTCTATTGTGTTCTTGCTTAGGAGGTGTTTTCTTGCTGCCTGACTTGTGACTCCCTGATCTGGAAGTCTCTGATCGGTGGCTCCTTGAGGGGGTTTTGGAGTTCCCCCTTTGAGTTGAGGCAGTGCGCGATCAGACTCCATCTTCCTCATGATCAGGTGGGTTACTACCACCTCTGCCTGGTCTATCAGTTTTCTTACGACCAGCTTCTATGGTCCTTGCCTCTGGAGTGGCTGCCACCCCAGGTGAAACCTGGGCATTGGCTCGGGTCAGCTGCGTAGCTGCCTCTAGAGCGAGTGCAGCTTCGCGATGTCGCCTGTCGGCCTCCTCCTGCTGTCGACGGATCTCCTCACTCCTAGCGTCCATCTCCCGTTTCTGCTGCTCGAATGCGGCATTCTGCCTAGCCATTTCCTCAGCGAATGCCTCCTGCCTGGCGTTGAACTGAGCCATCTCCTCCTGGAAGGCGCTCATGGCTTCCTGGAGCTCTACAACTTCTGGTGCTACGTCCTCGAGCACGACTCTAGGCTCAGTTTCACGATCTTGAACGCTAGGACCCTCTGATCTAGCATGCTCTTTAAAGGAGCTCGTCTTCTTGGAGGCTGCATTGGTGTTCTTAGGCACCATATTGCTTTAGGGACCGTCTATTCTTCTCTTCAGGCTCTCAATGAAAGCACCAAAATGTTGACCGCATTTTTTGCCAACGACGTGAGAACGTTAAAAACGACAAACCTTCAAGAGAATTCAAACGACACAGACGGTTTAATAAAGAAAGTAAATAAAACACACGATTTTATAGTGGTTCAGCCCCAATATGTTGGTAATAGCCTAATCCACTTAGAGATTTGATTATTTTATTTACACTCAAGATCAGATGAACCAGTGTCAACTGAGTTTCTTCAGTATAAATTCTCAGAATACAAAAGAGTTCTCTCTCAAGAAAACACACTTTCTCTCTCTAGAAAACTCAGACCAAAACTTCAAATTGCCAAAAGTCCTTTTCTGATCCCATCAGCCATCTATTTA
This sequence comes from Humulus lupulus, assembly GCF_963169125.1. NCBI lineage: Eukaryota > Viridiplantae > Streptophyta > Magnoliopsida > Rosales > Cannabaceae > Humulus > Humulus lupulus. The sequence goes on along the minus strand of NC_084802.1, from coordinate 158,497,987 downwards.
TAGGCTTGGGATCATACACTGATATCCCCCTAGGTTCGGGATATTTTATTATTCGTATTATATTTAAATTACAAAAGATATTCAAAATGCAACCGAATCCCCAATTTGAGTGAAGAATGAGAGATTCCCGCGTATGCCCAGACCGATTCTTCGTGAAGCCGTTTCTGGGAATTTGACATAGTCTGCTCTTATCTGGTTGATGAATATCACCTTCGGGTCGGCCATAGTGCTCTTGTCTAGCATGCCATTTCTCTATTTGGACAATCATGCACTTGTTGGACATACGCATAAGGACCAGACCTTTGTCTCTCCTCGGACATGTGTTCGACCACGTCCTTAGCCTCTCCTCGGACATGTGTCCGACCACGTCCTTGGACTCTCCTCGGACCAAAGTCCGACCACGCCCTTGGACTCTCCTCGAACCAAAGTCCGACCATGCCTCGGGCCTCTCCTCGGACATGAGTCCGACCACACTTAGAATGCTCCTCGGACTAGTGTCCGACCACACTTGGAATGCTCCTCGGTCTAGTGTCCGACCACACTTGGAATGCTCCTCAGACCAATGTCCGACCGGACCCTTGGACTGCTCCTCGGATGCACTTGGCTCGGACATGCCAGTGCTAGTCAGCAAAGTCACTCCTGGTTGGATGTAACTTACCCGATTGGTCATGATACCTCTCAAGCAGTCAAAAACTCTTCATTGATGTAAGCCAGATCACCCAACCATTCTGTGCCACTTGTCATTTCTATTGTCACATCATCATTTTCAAATTTTGGGATAATAACACCAATCTAAATCCTCTCAATGAAAGCACCAATTTGTTGATGCGGTTCTTCACCAACAGGTAATTATACGAATAAATAAGATGGATTAGTGCAAATTGGTGAACCATAATATGAAAATAATTATATTCTAAATTTGAGAAACTAATAGCATGGGAGGATGGTCACTCCTTTCTTTTTAGGTGGTTCGAAGGTTAAAATCCCTCTAGTCCACCAGTCGATATTATTGATATCTCTTGGCTATTTCTTACAGAGTGTTTCTTTACAAAAATATGCTAACCCCTTGCACTACCCAGGGTCTTGGTATTTATAGGAAGAAGATATCTGGGTTGGCAATGGGGTCATCCCGTGATTTCTTTATCCTTCACGTCATCTCTGTGACACTGATGATTAATTCCTAAACCTTACAAGGAAGTGAGGTCTAATCAACAGGTAAGGAGGGATAATGGGCCGCATGGCCCAAATCAGGCGTGTGATGTCAGAACACGCACGTTTATACTGCGTGTCCGAGAATTCAAGAATAGAATAGACACGTGATGTCTGATATATGCACGTTTATATTGCGTGGTTGACTTTACAAGGATTCGGGTGTCAGATCTCTGCCGCATCACGAGCTTAATGTGGCACCAGCTCGCGACACTCATACTGCTGACACGATGCCTCCGAGTAGCAGTTAACCCTTTAATCAGCTCGGGCTGGATAGATGGAGGCCCGTAACAAACAGCTCCGGGTGGACAATTTACACGTGGCAGATCGAATTAGGCCATTTTCTAGCTCGCCAATAGTGCGCAGATATTTAGGGTGTACATTATTAATAAAAGTTAATTTAGTATACTACACGTTGACTTTTAATAAACTTTTTTAGTCACTCATGTAATTTGCATGTTTTATTATTTAAGATACTTTTATATTACCTTCAAATCTTTTTTAGAAACTAATTAGTCATCATATAGTATAAAAAGTTACTCTAATTCCAAGTTACCATAAATAACTTATTAGAAAATAATACCAATTGGTTATTTTTTTCATAACATGAACTTGAAATTACTCCTAAAAAGTTACTTTTCATATACAACATAAACCAATTAACCAAAATTTGAAAATAAGCTAAAAGTTAATCAACTAAAATAATTTTTTTTGTAAAAATATAAATAATCAGTATCTAATTGGTATTTATAAGCAACCAAATGGTTGTTTTTTATTCTGGTGATGGCGAGAAAACATATACTTCCAGCATATCAAAATGATCACCTTAAATAGTAGGTCGTGATGGTACCTCTCTTGAGCCAAAATGATCAACGGTGTGGCCATATTTTTTTTAAAAATTATTGGAGAAGAGAGAGAATTAAATGATTAGTTTAGTGTTGGCAATTGGTATGTATTATTTTTATATATGGTATAAAAAATGTTATTTTTGTAATTAAATTTTTGAGATTAAATTTGTAAATAAAATTAATTATAGGTAGTAAAATGTAATTTCAAATCCATTATTTATGGCCTTTTCACTTTAGTAATACCTATAGGCTGCGGTGCTGTGACAAAACAAAATAAGCTCGGAATATTTACAAGTTTCACTATAATATTTTTCTTTTGCAAAAGAAAGAAATAAAATCGTCTTACACAGATCTAAAAAATAATATAAAAAAACCTTTGCTGTTTTGTTTTCTTATCTTCTTCTTCCATGGTTGACCATGCCAAACAGTGGTCATCTGCGGCACCACCTTGCTCTCAGGCCATTGAAACCTCTGGGCACGAACATGGCGGAACTAGCCTATGTGGACATGATGGGCCAAGCAAAAGAATTTTAAATATTAAATTAAAAAGATAATTTTTAAATAATATTTTTAATGTAAAAATATATATTCTACAAAATTTGGAGGGGCATGGCATCCGCTAAATTATACGTGGTTCTGCCACTGGGTACGAAACTTCATACGTCACCAACTACTATGATGTCGTTCGAAGCTTGTGGCGCCACCGTCTTCAAGATATATTTATCGCCAACTCTAACGTTGAGATAAGGAGATCTTTGCATTGCTCAACTTAACTCAACGAGGAGAACAAAATCAAACCACCCAAGATCTTTATTGGTTATTTGGCTACTTAACTAAAATATTGTATTTATTTTTAAATGTTAAAATCTAATTTTTCAAAATAAATAAAGGTGTTTGGTATTATTTAAAAAAAAAAATTAAAACAAAGTTATAAAAAAAAAAACATTTTAAAATAATAAAAATTTGTTTTCTATTGTTCTCAATTTTTTTTCTTATTTTTTATCAATTCATTTTTTTAATTATTATTGTTTCACATTATTTATTCTCACATCACTTTCTCTCTCATTAATTTCTCTTATATCATTTTTTCTCTCATCACTTTCTATCTCCTCACTTCAAACAATTTAGTTTTACTTTTAAAAAATATTTTAAACTTAAATGTATTTAAAAAGAATTTTAGTCTTTTATTGAATTTTTTTAATAATTTTTCTATAATTTTTTAAGACTTAATAGAAAAATAAGTTTTAAAATTTTTATAATTTAAGGGGGCACAATTTGGTAGTTGTCAAAGTTCGGAGGAAAAATACTAATTATTTTATGCAAATCGTAACAGGGAGCACGATCTAATAGTATCAATAGTTCATGAGAAAATTTTAACATACCATATATTTTAGGAGGCACAATTTGGTAGTGTCAAAAGTTCAGCAGGCAAAAATGATATTTATTCTTTCTCTTTCATCACTTACTATATCCTCATTTTCTCTCTCATCACTTATTATATCTTCATTTTCTCTCTCGTCATTTCCTCTCTCATCACTTTCTCTCTCCTCACTTCTCTCTCATAATTTTCTCTCTTATTTTTTTCTTGTATCAGTTTCTCTCTCTCACTTTCTATTTTTTCAAATGTTCTCTCCTTACTTTCTTACTACTTCTTTTGCATCATTTTTTCTTCCACATTACTTTATCTCATTATTTATTACAAAAGTTTAAAAGATTTTTCTTTTTATAAATATATTTATTAATTTTTTTATTTAATATTTTTTTTAAAAAAAAACTAAAAAGTTGTTTTTAGAAAATATTAAACAAACACCTCTTATTTTTTTAAAAACTACAAAAACTGTTTTCTATTATCATTTATGAGAATACAACTTTGAAAAAAAAAATACCAAACATGCTTTTATCTTCTTCTTTTTCTATCCCTGATTTCTACTTTTTTTAAGGAATGTATTTTTTTTTCTTTTGCATCCATTGGTTATATATCTACTTTTCTTTTGGCAATCTAGCCATTTTTGTAAATCTTTGTTACAAATATGAATTTTTTAAGTTGTGAATTAGTCTATAAATGTTGTTTTAAAAAATAACATTGTGTAAGTGATTTTTTGTAAATGTTGTCATGCTATAAAAAGGAAGATGTATGTTTTTTGCCACTTCCCAATTATGATTTTTCCACTATATTTTGTGTTTTCCCAAAAAAGATTTACCTGATGACGTGGCAAAATTAATATGCACGTGGGATACACGTAACTGTTTAAGTGAGTACGTTCTGTTCGACCGTCGATCAGAGGAGAATTCACTCAGCAGAAGACATATTTTATGGGCGACCAATTTGGTCGCAGTATTTTAGATATCTTCTATAGATATGTAATCTCGCAATTATGTAATAATTGTGATTTCCATTATTATTATTTAGATACACTTGTATTAAACGTAATTAAGGCCTACCAGCCCATGAAGAACTCCTTGAGCCTATAAATAAGACTCAAATGGCTCAAGAGAGGGGACTTTTTTTACTCTTAGAATTTTGATCTTGAGAGACTGAGAGAGAATTATAGTGTTTTTATCCACTAAACTTGTATTCATCTCCAAGCTTGTGAAGCTCGTGAACCCTAGTTCATTGATCGTGGGTTTTGGAGTTCTACATTAATAAGAACACTAAGTGGACGTAGGTCATTACCATTTCTTGGGGCCGAACCACTCTAAATCTTTTTGTCATTTTATCTTTTTTGGCTTGAATTCATCTTATTGTTTTCGTTCTATTTGACTCTGTGTCGTTGACCAAATCAAGGGTCAACATTTTGGTTCTTTCATTGAGAGCAAAGACTTAAGACCTCTAAGAATATTAAATGACGAAAACAACTAAGAAAACTAGGCAGACCTCTGGGAATGCGCCAACCCAGCCTCCTCCACAAAATGTGGCCGAGGGTGAGCTGCAAGTAGAATTGGAAGATGAGGAAATGTATTCTGAAACTTTAAGGATGACTCTGATTGTGTTGCAAGAGCAATTAGCCAATCTGATGGCTAATCAAGAGAATGTGGCTGAAACAATGGTGCTACAGTAGAGGGAGATTTATAGGCAACACCAAGAGTTGAATGAGCGGCAGGCTGACATGGACCGCCGGCAGAGGGATGCCACTGCCTCCTTGGAAGCAGCCATTCGGTTGGCAAGAGGACAGCCTGCACATGCCTCCCAACCGGATCAGCCACCTAATGCTCACCCACAACAAGATCCATAATCAGACCATCCCTAGCATTACAACAATCCGCCACCACTGGTGAACCCTCAAGAGCCAGAACAACCCCCTGCTGCTCAACAGGACAGGCCGTTCCAGGGCCCTGAGTAGCCACCCTCTCGTGCTGGTTGAGATAATCCCTAGCAACAAAGGCAGAATAGGTTCGGGCAGTGTCCTAGAAGCCCTAGACGCCAGACTGCGGATCAAAACCCTCCGAGCAGAGGACAACGTCCTTCTGTGAGTAGAAGGCAGATGGAATCAGGCTCTGCGGTCAGGGGTCCCCCACGACATAATAATGCCCGGGGACCTCCGACCAACGCAGGCCTCCACCTACCTATCGAGACATTCCAGAAAGGAGAGAGGGAAATAGTGCGAACTGCAGGTCGCACTGTCATCGGTCATAGTTTAGAGTTGGGCATGACTATGATGAGGCAGATTATGGCAGAAGGAATGTTGGTGGGCAGCAAGAAGAGAGGGGCAAAGCGCAGAACCCTCCACCAAGGGGGCAACCTAAACATCCCAACATCTTTGATCGACTGGGCGGGAGTGAGTAAAGGTGTAGGGAGGAAGACCTGAGGAACGTCCTCAATGATAGAAGGGAAAGACACGACGAGTATTTCCCCCCAGTGCCAGTCACTCCAATAGTGCCAGATGTCGTACAGGCCCAGCTTGATGCTTTAAATCAGGCCGTCCAACAACTAGTGGGAACCGTACATCCCATATAGAATTTGACCAGAGAAAGGGCACTCCATTTGTGCAAAAAATCGCAAAGGCAAAGACCCCAAGCAAATTCAAGATGCCAGTCTTACCCAACTTTACTGGATTAGAAGATCCTGTATCTCACGTGAACAAATTCGAGATATAGATGGACATCCAAAAGGTGTCAGATGATGCTCGGTGCAGGATTTTTCCTGCCACTCTATCTGAGACTGCCCAAGAGTGGTTTTTCAAGTTCCCTATGGCCAATATAGTCTCTTGGGAAATCTTCGTAAAGGAGTTTTACGGGCAATTCTATGCTGGTCGGGTACATCCAACCAAGGTCAATCAGCTAGTCAAGATACACCAGAAAGAAGGAGAAACCCTTAAGGGTTATGTTCAGCGATTCATGCAAGTAGCTGCTGGGGCCAAGATGGTTGGGGATGAAGGTAAGATGATGGTTCTTACGGCTGGGGTATGACACCACTCATCCCATTGGAACAGTTTGCGGAAGAATGGAGTTAAGAGCACTCAAGAGTTTCTGAACCGAGCAGACAGGTATATCAAGCTCGAGGAGACCAATGCTAATGAAGGAAAGTCTCCAACATACGACCAGGGCCCAAAGGAATCTCAAGCCAAAGCCGCCAATGGATCTGAGAAAAATTATGGAAACGACAAAAAATAACGGGAAGAATGGAGGAAAAAGAGCGAACCACGAGCCAACAACGTCTGAGAACAAGCGCCCAACAAGTAATAGATACGAGTCGAGGTTCACTAATTACACAACCTTGGTCAATAGATGAGTGGAGGTATATCATGCCATTCACACTAATGTTCCTTTCAGGCGACCAGCCCCAATCAGGAAAGATATCTCTTAACGAGATACTACTAAGTTTTGTCGTTTTCATAATGACTGTAATACCCCAATTTGCTAATAAGGTTTAGGACCTTGATTAGCGTGCCTGGAGGGCAATAAGTGGATTAACATGATAATATATGTGAATTTGAATGAATATGTGATTAGAGTGCATGTTTAGTGGTATAAATATGCATGTGGACCTCGTTTGCATGTTAGGGGTAAATTGGTAATTTTAGCCCGTTGAGGGCATAAATGTGATAATTGTATTATGTGATTTGTACCACGTGAGTGTGGTGATATTGATGTGATGCACGTGCCGAGGCGGTCCTAGAGAGCTAGTTAACTTAAAAGTCACAACGGGATTTTATACCGGCTCGGGAGAAGCCTAGGGGTACTTTTGGGAATTTCGTAAGTTGAGTTGAGAATTAGTGGTTATTGGTGATTGAGTAACCTGAGTAACCATTAGTAACTGCTGAGAGTAACAAGTTATGATGGGAAAGTGGTAGAATAGTAATAGAAACGAAATGACAAAAAGGGCCTTGAGGTTTAGTTAGGAAAGGGTTTCTATGAGGGGTAAAATGGGTTTTAGTAAAGGTTTAGATTACTTCAGCTCAGGGAAAGATCATTCACGTTATTCTCACTTGGGAAATTCAGTTTTTGCTGAAAATTGGAAGAAAACCAATAGGAAAGGGGAAAAGAAGAAGGGGGCTGAAGTTGGGAGACCTAGGAGGAAATTCAAGAGGGATTGGAGACAACCAAGGACAAATTTAAGCTAGGACTACTCAGAGGTAAGGATTATGTTATGTTATTGCTTGAGTTCAAGGTTGATTTTCAAAGATTAAGTGTGGAATTTAAAGATAGGATGGCTGGATTTTATTGAAAATTCAGTTTGGATAATCAAAGGAAGGTGATTTGAAGCTAGGATTGAGGAGAATTCAAGCTGAGTTCTTGACTGAGGTAAGAGTTTTTTTATCATGTTTGAATTGTGTATCTGGTGTGGTTTAAGATTTTAGAGGCATGGTGTATGATTTTTCAAGCTCTGGTTTAGGTCTTAGAAGTCATGGTTTGAGTTTATGAAATTTGAAACTCAAGAGTGGATTTTGAGAGTGATGGTGCAATTGAGTTTGTTTTTGATGTTTATAGGTTGTTAAAGGGTTCATTTGGGGTTTTAAATTGATTTTGGGGCTTAGGTACTTGTTTGGGTTGAATTGGAGTTGTTTTGGCTCGGGAAAAATGCAGGGGAAAACCCAGAAATCTGGGTTTGTGTAGGAGCGCCGCGACCCTGTTCTTTGGTGCCACGGCGCAAGCTTGCATCAGGATGAGGGAGAAGCTTCTGGGTGCCGCGGCCCTTGATGGGAGTGCCGCGGCCCTAGGCTATTTTTGGCAGCCAAATATTGCATTTTCAGGGCTTTTTCCCCAGGGCTCAGGGGATGGTTCCGAAACATTGTTTTAGGGAATTAGAGGTCCCGAGAGTACGGGATTGGTTCCGGGAAGTGGTTTTGGGATTGGATAGTATTAAAAGTGTTTTATATGTGTTGTGACTAGGATTTTGGAGAGGCTCGTGATAGAGGACCGTGCTTGTGACCTTGGTGCATCAGAAAGCTCGGGATACAGGTAAGAAAACTGTAATATCCGTAGAGCAGGGCATGGGCCCATAGTGTTGTTGCAGGGCACAGCCCTAAACTGTATTATTGCTAGGATGTAGCTTTAAATGAATTATTATGTGTTTGATTGTTGTTTAAGGATGCTGTATGTGGTTATAGCAGAATGAACGGCAAAGGAGCCAGGAACGACGAAGGGCCGAGAACGGCGAAGGCCGAGAACGGCAGTGGGGCCGGAAATATCACTTAGCACATGGAGTGCTTGTGAATATGGTGAGACCCCAATGGATACATGGGATATCCTTATGGTGTGGACCGAGAACCCAGGCTTTGGTAACGCTTCTGGGAGGACATGGCCGTATATGTGTTTAAATCTTATGGATTGTCTGATTAACTGTGAGTTATCTGCTATAGTGATTGTATGATATGCATATGCTATGTGCTGTATGAGTTTTCTTGCTGGGCTTCGGCTCACGAGTGCTCTGTGTTGCAGGTAAAGGTAAAGAGAAAGTCAACCAGCCATGAGTACGGAGAGCGTGGGGGTGGCGCATGCATGTTTGGCCTACCCGGCTGCTTTGGTTGGGGCATTTTAAGAAATGGCTGTATTAAACTATGTTTTTGATAATTAGTCATCTGTAAACCTATTTTGAATTGTAAATATTTTACAAACCTTTCTTTGGGATCCTGAATGTTAAACTCTTGAAACTCTTGAACTTCTAATGAAATAGAGTACTTTTTAAAGATTACAGCCTTGACTTGTTGTTTAATCACACTTTTGTTCTAAAAACCTCGCTTAGCGAGTTAATTGCACGTTCTAAACTCACTTAGTAACGGCTCTAAGGTAGTAGGGCGTTACAACGACCATGGCCATGACACCAATGAGTGAAACCAGCTTAATGATGAGAATGAGTTCCTTATCAGGCAAGGACACCTAAAAAGATATGTGCGAGCAACTGAAGGTTCTTAGTAAGAGGCTCAAGGAGGCAACGAGCAGGCACCTGTACGCCAATGCTCGCCCCCTTCACAACTAGCTCCAGTCGTTGGTACATTGCTAACCATCTGTGGAGGACCCCACATAGTAGGTGACAGTGGGAAGGCGAGGGAAAGATATTCCCAAACCTTATGTCACGACCAGGACATTGAAATGTTGAACGTAGAGGAGCGAACTCCCAAAATAACTTTATCTGAGCGTGACGCTCAGCATGTTCGGTTTCCCCATTCAGATCCTCTGGTCATGGATGTCTAGATTTCCAATATGATGGTTAAGCGGGTGTTGGTAGATACATGAAGCTTAGTCAACATTATATATAAATCTTCACTAGAAAGGATGAAATTGTCTGTGCAAGATTTGGAACCATGCAACCAAACCATTTATGGTTTTACCGGCGAAGGGCTCGCCCCAACTGGGCGATCAGGCTTTCGGTCATATCAGGAACTGCACCTGCGAACAGGACATTACTCACTACTTTTATAGTAGTTGATTATCCTTCTGCATATAATGCTGTGATTGGAAGGCCTATTCTAGTCGACCTGCGAGCCGTAACCTCAGTCTGACACTTGGCCATGAAGTTTCCAACTGATGCAGAGGTAGGATACGTGTTGGGAAACCAGCGAGAAGCACGGGAATGTTATAATTCCTCGATCACCAAGGCAAAAAGGGGCAGATCAGGGGGGAAATATGAGAAAAGGTTGTTGTTTGTAAATGAACCACAAGCCCAATCAGGTGAACAGGTCACCAAATAGGGTGTTGCCCAAAGTGAGGATAGAGACTTAGATCCTCGCTTTGGGGATTTTGAAGAAAATATTGGACCCATGGAGAACCTCGAGGATGTCCAATTAGAAGAGGTAGATCCGACCAGGGCTGTGAAAGTCGGTAAAAACTTAGAGACAACAACAAAAAAAAACTGGTGGAATTTTTGAAGGAGAACCAGGAGGTGTTTGCCTGGTCGCATAAAGATATGGTTGGGATTGATCTAGCAATTATCAGCCATGTCTTAAATATAGACAAAAACTTTCCACCAGTGCAACAAAAAGAAGGCTACTCAACAAAGACAGATCGAAGGCGCTAAAAGATGAAGTCGAGAAGCTGAAGGAGAACAGATTCATCAGGGTAGCGTTTTATCCATCTTGGGTCTCTAATCCCGTACTGGTTCCCAAGCCAAATGGCAAGTGGAGGACGTGCGTGGATTTCACAGACCTTAATAAAGCTTGCCCGAAGGATTGTTTTCCACTCCCGAGGATCGATCAGCTGGTCAATGCTACATCAGGGCATGAAATTTTATCATTCATGGACGCATACTCTGGGTACAATCAAATTAGTATGAATCCACATAATGAGGATCACACTAGCTTTTGAACAGAAAGAGGGCTTTACAGCTACAAAGTAATGCCTTTCGGTTTGAAAAATGCTGGTGCGACTTACCAACGACTGGTCAACCATATGTTCAAAGAATTGACTGGCATTAGGATGGAAGTATATGTCGATGACATGCTAGTTAAGTCGAAGAAGGCTGAAGAGCACATTGAGGACTTGCGAGGATGCTTCAACATCTTGAACAAATATCAGATGAAGCTGAACCCCCTTAAGCGTTCCTTTGGTGTTGGATCAGGGAAATTTTTGGGATTCATAGTAAACTCGTGAGGAATCGAGGCCAATCCTGAAAAGATTAAGGCCCTGATCGAGATGTCATCACCTGCCAAGATTAAAGATGTTCAAAGCCTAACTGGGAGGATTTCTGCTTTGAGTAGATTCATTTCTAAGTCAATGGACAAGTGTGTTCCATTTTTCAACTACTCAGAGGCAACAAGAAGTTCGAATGGGCAGAACAGTGTGAATAGGCTTTTCAGGCACTAAAGTCCCACGTGTCACAACCACCAATCTTGTCCAAGCCGGTCGAAAAAGAAACTTTGTTCATCTACTTGGCACTCACGGAGTATGCTGCTAGCGCTGTTTTGATCAGAGAGGAGGACCATGTTAAAAAAGCTGTGTACTATGTAAGCAAGAGGCTAGTGGGAGCATAGTTGCGATATCCACCCATTGAAAAGTTAGCCTATTGATTGATTTCGGCCTCTAGAAAACTGCGACCTTACTTTCAGGCTCACCCCATCGTGGTGCTCACCGACTAGCCATTACGACAAGTTTTGTAGAAACCAGAAGCTGCTGGTCAATTACTAAAATGGGTAGTCGAACTTGGGCAGTTCAACATTTTTAATTCTCCACGAGCAGCTGTGAAAGGATAGACTCTAGCAGACTTTGTCGCAGAATTCACCGAGATCCCAATTAGCGAGCCGATGGAAGGAACTGAAAGTCAAGATCAAGCTCCTTCATGGAAATTGTTCGTAGATGGCTCTTCCAACGAGCACAATGCTAGAGCAGGACTGATCTTGATTACACCAGAAGGACATCGGTTCCATTGTGCAATCCGGTTCGACTTTACAACATCCAATAATGAAGCCGAATACGAAGCTCTGCTCCCAGGTTTAAGACTAGCCAAGGACATGGATATAAAGTCACTAGAAATTTATAGCAATTCCCAGCTAGTGGTCAATCAGATTATGGGAGAGGATTAGACTAGGGGTCTCAAGATGGTTGCTTACTTAAACAAATCAAAGGACTTATTGGCGCAGTTCGAAAAGTATACTCTCTAACAAGTACCTCATGATCAGAACTCGAATACTGATGCCTTGGCCAAGTTAGCAAGCGTGAAGGATGCTGACACCTTCAACATAGTACCAGTTGAGCATTTGTCGGCACCAAGCATTCAAGCATAAGAGTCTTCACTGGTGATTCAAGCGACAGACACATGGATGACGTCCATCATTAAATACCTTGAGCAAGGGTTGCTGCCAGTGGAAAGAAACAAAGCAAGGACTCTCCAGAGATAGTCGGCTCGATTCATTCTGGTCGACAGAATCTTATATAGAAGAGGGTACTCGATGCCTCTGTTAAGGTGTGTTTCTAAGGAAAAGGCCAAGGAATTGATGCAAGAAGTCCATGAAGGTTTTTGTGGAGATCATGCTGAGGGGCAAAGTTTGTTGAAGAAAATCTTAAGGCAAGGGCATACCATGAATGAGGACTTTATGGATTTTGTTTGAAAATGTGACAAGTTCCAAAGATTCTCCAAGATACCACGAGTAGCCCCTAATGAGCTCAAACAGATGCAAAGCCCGTGGCCATTCGCAGTATGGGGGATTGATTTGATCGGGTCTTTACCCATAGGAAAAGGGAATGTCAAGTATGCAATAATTGTTGTTGACTACTTCACAAAGTGGGCCGAGGCTAAGCCACTGTCAACCATAACGACCAAGAAAGTTTTGGATTTTGTGGTCAAGAATATCGTGTGTCGATATGGGTTACCAAGAAAAATTGTCTTGGATAATGGCACACAATTTGACAGTGATCTTTTCACTGATTTCTGTGAGAGGCATGGGATTATAAAGAGTTTTTCATTGGTAGCTCACCCGCAAGTGAACGGACAGGTTGAAGCTGTCAACAAGACCCTGAAGGACACCCTGAAGAAAAGGCTTGAAGAAGCAAAGGAGGCACATGCCATTTTTTATCGTTGTAAAGGTAAAGTACTGATAGTACTCTATATCCATTGGGGGTAATTTGGAAGGGGGCAACCTCGAAGTAATTGGCCACCCCTTGAAAAAATTTGTGCAGGGGCAAGATTCCCCCTGCCTCGATATGAAACCTCGACCAGGCGCTGAAGGCTTGACTACGGTGACCCCAGGAAGACCGTACTTCTTGAGGAATCTTGCCACCATCCTAGTTGATATGCCACTAGGAGGTGTGACATACCAGTCGACTTCTGGTCGAGGGCTGGGGTTTGGGTTGAATTTCTGATGATGCAACATTTATAGGCTGAGGATCATTTGAAGGACCCTCATTGTCGGCTGTTGGTCAGTTAGAAGGAGAATTTGTGGGTTTCTTTTCCTACGAGCTATATGTTTAACACGACCCATGTGGGGTTTTGTTGAGAAGATGGAAGGTCAGAAAAAGGAAGCGGCAGTTGTTCTTGATCCTCGAACAGCAACGTGAGAAGATCGTTGTCTATTGGCCTCTCACCTCCCCATGGATCGTGCATGAATATCTGAGAAGAGTAAAGGGGAAATGAGAATCTACGACCAATAGATAGAAGAAGGAGATATGTAAGGATAATGTTGCTCGTGTATAAAAGTTAAGGTTTTATACGACCCGTAGCATCCTAGCATAAACACTAAAAACATGTGACCAGTTTAGAAAAACGGATCAAGAAGTGGAAGTAAAAAGTTTTTCGAGAAAACTTTTCGACTCCAAAAAAAGGCGGGAAGCACCCAGTTTTTCCGAAAACAGTAAAATTGAATTTTTACTATGATTTTGGGCCCTAAAACAGTATTCTTATTTCCCACATTATTTTCTAATCCTCACCTAATGTTTCCCACTACCTAAAATTCCTATTCTATCATGTTTTTGCATACAAACCCGATCATCCAAAAAATTTCTCAAGAGCATTCCAAACCCAAACCAGAGGACTTACGAGATTCATTCTAAATTGTACAACAGAGAAGATGAGTTCAGAGACTTACTTGGATTGCAGTTTTCAAAGAAGTCACAAGAGTGTTGCTCGGATCTGATTGAACGCGTCTTAGATCGCTGAAGCTTTCTGGGTTTGTTCATTGGAATTTTCTCTGAGTTCTTGAGGAGAGAGAAGGGGACGATAAATAGTGAAAAGTGGGAGAGGTGTTGTATTTATACTGATCGTGGTGCAGTTAAAGAGGTAATGATGGGGGTAAGTTTTCAATGCGTGGAGAATTGTATTAACCGTCGAAATATTTTTGGGAAACTGTAACGGTCATGATTGCTTACTTTTTCGAAAAGGTGCTGACAGACGTGACAGGTCAGACATAAAGTTGGTCGAGTAATTTTATTATATGCTGGTCGCAGTAAAATAAACTTGAGGGGCAAATGTTTTCCCAAAAAAGATTCACCTGATAACGTGGCAAAATTAATATGCATGTTGGATACACGTGACTGTAACGCCCTACTTCCTTAGAGCCGTTACTAAGTGAGTTTAAAACGTGCATTTAACTCGCTAATCGAGGTTTTAAGGCAAAAGTGTGAATAAACCATAATCAGAGACATAAGCTTGAAAATAATTCTATTTATTGAAAATCATAAAACGTTTGATATTTGGGATCCAAAAATACTGTTTAGAAATATTTACAATTCAAAATATAATCAGAGTCGGCTGAACGAAAAAATCTAGTTTCAGTACAAACATCTCCCAAAATACACCTGGCTGTGGCAGCCAAGCAGGCCAAACATGTACACGCCGCTTCATGCTCTCCGTACTCATGGTTGGTCGACCTTTCCCTTGCCCTTACCTGCACCACAGAGCACCCGTGAGCCGAAGCCCAGCAAGAAAACCCTCACAAGTAGATAAAATATGCACATTAAACACTTAGGATATAAACAGGCCATCAACAGGCTCTACACATACGGCCATGCCGTCCCAGGCGCTTTACCAGGCCCTGGGTTCGCGGTCCACACCGTAAGGATATCACATGTATCCTTTAGGGTCTTGCCCTGGCAACTCGCAATCCGCGTGCTAAATGCTGCTCTCCTGGCCCCTTGCCACACTCGGCCTTGCACTCCACGTGCTTTACGCCGTTCTCGGCCTTGCTGACTTTGGCCTGCGCCTTCCCGGCTCTTGCCAAACATTCACACAATTGCATACATAGCATAATAAAGCAGATACTAAACATGGATAAAATCGATCAAAGGGCTATGCCTTGCAACACAATCACATAGGGCTTAGCCCTGCATACAAGCTCTATGGGAACAATGGTTTTCTTACCTATGTCCCGAGCTTCCCAAGCACCGCGATCGCGAGCACAGTCCTCTATCCCGAGCCTCGAAGAAATCCTAGTCACAACGCATGAACCATAATCAACCATCACATTCTAATACACTAAATAGTTTCGAGTCATAATTATAACCTCCGGGACCTTGGTTTCTACCAAACCGGGTAGTAGGAACCTTCCTGAGCCTTAACGTTCAAGTTCCCAAGCTAAAAACCCTCATTTGGCCAAAAATCCACATTTGGGCCGCGGCTCAGCCTCCCTAATGCACCGCGGCGCGCCCCTAGAAAGAGGAAAAATTGCCTCATATCTGCCAGCCTAGGGCCGCGGCGCCCAAACCTTGCGCCGCGGTGCTTGGGAAATTCCCTCGAAGACCACTAGCCTCAAAACGCAAGCAGGGCGCGACGCTGAAGAACAGGGCCGCGACGCGAGCCTGAAACCCATAATTCCCATGCAAAATTTTCGAGCTAACACCCCTGGAATCATTCTAAACACATCCCAACAGCAGAATTGAGTCCCACACTCACACTAATACACTTTAAGCAGCACATAACCTTAAAGAAACCAATCAAAATCCTGCCAAAACTCAAACTCAATTGCCTAAGTTCCAACTCCTCAAACTTCCAAAAAGCAGAGAAAAACATAGATAAAACTCAAGCTTAAATCCTTACCTCAAGAACAATTCGACCCTTAGCTGTCTTTAACCTTGCTCCTTGCTTTGATTCTCCAAATTGCTACCTCAAATCCAAAGCTTTCCCTCAAAATTCCCTTGGCAAGTTGAGAGAAAACAAGAAAGGAAGAAGAGAGAGAGTTTGAGTCGGTTTCTACAATTTTGAAACTTCCTTATGTTTTGTTTTATTTAACTTAAGCTTTAAGGTTACCTCAAGACTCGGGGTACCAAAAACGTCCCCGAGGGCAAAATGGTAAATCTCCCCAATATTCCCTCCTAGACATTCTAACCTCAAATATATCTCAAAATATTTATTTCCATAACCCGATAACCACATAAAATATCTAATACCCGAAATACCCCTCGACTCGCCCCGAGTCGGATTCTCAACCCCGTTGTGACTTTCTAGCTAACGGCTCCTTAGGACTGTCTCGATCGTGCTACACAAATATATCACACATATATTACATTTATGCCCTCAATGGGATAAAAGTACATACATGCCCCTAATAACCAGACGGGGCCCACATGCATATTTAATTCACCTTAACATGCATTTCTAATCACATACCCATCAAATTCACATATAATAACAATAAATCACTTATTGCCCTCCAGGCACACTAATCAAGGCCCTAAGCCTTATTAGCAAATTTGGGACGCTACAACTATCCCCTCCTTACAGAAATTTCGTCCTCGAAATTACCTGAAGAACTCGGGATACCGCTCCCTCATCTCTGATTCAAGTTCCCAAGTCGCCTCCTCAACCTTGCTATTCCTCCACAGCACTTTCACCAAGGCGATGGTCTTGCTCCGCAAGACTTTATCCTTCTGGTCAAGAACCTGAACCGGCTTCTCCTCATAGGACCAATCCTGATCCAGCTCCAAATTCTCATAACTTAGAACGTGCGTCGAATCTGACACATATCTCCGGAGCATGGATACATGAAAAACATCATGAACCCCAGATAAAGCTGGAGGCATCGCTAGTCTGTAAGCTACCTCTCCAACCCGTTCCAGAATCTCGAAGGGGCCAACAAACCTAGGGCTCAGCTTGCCCCGAACACCAAATCATTTCACTCCCCTCACAGGTGAAACCATAAGGAACACATGATCACCAACCTGAAATTCCACGCTCCTGCGTTTCAGGTCTGAATAACTCTTCTGGCGACTTTGGGAGGTGAGCATTCGCGCTCTAATCTTCTCAATCACCTCATTGGTCTTCTGCACCATCTCAGGACCCAAATAACTCCTCTCACCCATCTCGTCCCAATGAATAGGTGATCTACACTTTCGCCCATAAAGCATCTCATACGGAGCCACCTCGATAGTCGCCTGATCATTGTTGTTGTACGAGAACTCAATCAAAGGGACATACTTACTCCAAGATCCCCCAAAATATAACACACACGAGCATGTTCTCCAATATCTGAATCGTCCTCTCAAACTGCCCATCTGTCTGAGGATGATAAGCGATACTAAACCGTAACTGTGTGCCCATGGCCTTCTGCAGACTCTCCCAAAACTTGGAGGTGAAGGTGGGGTCCCTATTGGATACTATCGACCTCGGAGCCCCATGAAGTCGAACAATTTCCTTCACATATAACTCAGCATACTGCTCCACAGTATAAGTCATCCTAATTGGCAAAAAGTGGGCGGACTTGGTATACCTATCCACAATCACCCACACCAAGTCATGCTGACCTACGGTCTTTAGCAAACCAACCACGAAGTCCATGATGATATCTTCCCACTTCCATTCTGGAATCTCCAGAGGCTGCAACAATCCTGCTGGCCTCTAATGCTCAGCCTTGATCTGCTGACAAGTTAAGCACTTGGCCACATAATCCACCACATCCCTTTTCATGCCTGACCCAGTACAAAGCTCTCAGATCTTGGTACATCTTTGTCGTACCCGGATGCAAGGAATAGGGAGTGGTATGTGATTCATCTAAGATCTCCCGTCGGATATCAGAATCCATCGGAACACAAATCCGACCCTTGTACTTCAGCAACCCCATCTCTGAAATGGAGAAGTCCTTAGCCGGTCCGATTAAGACGTTCTCCCTATGACCTCTCAACTGGGAATCTTTCCCCTGCGCCTCCTTGATCCTCTCGAGGAGTGTAGACTGAAGAGTGATGTTGGCTAACTGACCAACCGCTAACTCTATACTCGCTCTAGTCATTTCCTCAGCTAACTTCTCAAATATCTATCTCGAACTGAACAACTGCCCTGAGCCTTTTCGACTCAATGCATCAGCCACTACATTAGCCTTCCCAGGATGGAATATGATATCGCAATCATAATCCTTAACCAACTCCAGCCACCGTCTCTGGCGCATATTCAGATCCTTCTGAGTAAAGAAGTACTTCAAACTCTTGTGGTCGGTGTATATCTCACACTTCTCACCATATAGATAATGTCTCCAAATCTTAAGTGCGAATACCACCATTGCCAACTCCAGATCATGAGTGGGATATCTTTGCTCATATTCTTTCAACTGCCTCGATGCATAGGCTATCACCTTACTAGCTTGCATCAGCACACACCCCAAACCCTGTCTGGAAGCATCACAATAAACCACAAACTTCTCATTATCTGTTGGCAGACTCAACACTGGCATGGTGATCAGTCGCCGCTTCAACTCTTTAAAACTGTTCTCACATCTGTCTGTCCAAACATACTTTGTCTTCTTCTTTGTCAATTCTGTCAACGACGTAGCTATCCTGGAGAATCCTTCAACAAATCGTCGATAATATCCTGCCAATCCCAGAAATCTCCTCACTTCGGGAACATTACTTGGTCTAGGCCAATCTCTCACTGCCTCAATCTTACTTGGGTCAACCAGAATCCCTTCCTTACTGACGATATGGCCCAGAAATGACACTTGCGGTAGTCAGAACTCATACTTGCTGAACTTAGCATATAACCTGTGCTCCCTCAACAGTTGTAATACCAACCGTAGATGCTGCTCATGCTCTGATTCTGACTGAGAATACACTAAAATGTCGTCAATAAATACAATCACAAACTTATCCAGATAGTCCTTGAAAACCCTGTTCATCATATCCATAAAAGCTGTTGGGGCATTGGTTAATTCAAAGGACATAACCAGGAATTCATAGTGTCCATACCATTGTGCAAAAAGCAGTCTTTGGTATGTCCTCCTCTTTGATTCTTAACTGGTGATAACTTGACCGGAGATCATTCTTGGAAAACACTGTCCTTCCCTGTAGCTAATCAAATAAATCATCGATCCTTGGCAGTGGATACTTATTCTTAACGATCAACTTGTTCAGCTCCCTGTAGTCAATACACATCCCAAGAGATCCATCCTTTTTCTTGACGAACAATACTGGAGCACCCCATGGCGAAAAACTCGGTCTTATGAACCCCAAATCCAGTAACTCCTGTAACTGAATCTTCAACTCTTTTAACTATGTCGGAGCCATTCTATAAGGTGTCCTGGATACTGGCTCCGCCCCTGGTGCCAACTCAATAATGAACTCAATCTCCCGCTGTGGCGGCAGACCTGGTAGATCTCCTGGAAATAAATCTGGAAACTCACACACTAGTCTGGTCTCACCCGGTCCAACCGACATAACCCTAGAAGCATTCACAACATTCGCTAGGAATCCTATGCAACCCTCCTGCATCAGGTCCCTAACCCTCAATGCTGAAATCATAGGTACCCGCAGTCCACTAACTGTCCCCACAAACACAAAGGGTACCTCCCCTTCTGGTTCAAAGGTCACCATTCCACGCTTGCAGTCAATCGTAGCCCCATACTTCGATAACCAATCCATCCCTAAAATCATATCAAAGTCATCCATCGCAAACTCAATCAGATCCACAGACAATTCCCTACCATCTACCTCCACTGGTAAAGCCCTAATCCATCTGTTAGAGACTACCAGCTCCCCAGTTGGCAACAAAGTCTAAAAACCCCTAGCATACAAAACACTAGGTCTACATAGCTGATCTATCACTCTAGCAGACACAAAGGAGTGAGTAGCTCCCGAATCAATCCTTGCAGTATACAAAGAACCAGCACTAGAAATCTGACCTGTCACGACTGAGGGGCTAGCCTCTACCTCAGTCTGAGTCAAAGTAAATACTCTGGTAGGAGCGAGGCTATCACTCTGCTTCGGCTCCTCTTTCCTAACTTATGGGCAGTCCCTCTTTAAATGGTTAGCACTCCCACAGACAAAGTAGGAGCTGATCCTGCACTCACCCTGGTGTCGTCTTCTGCACCGAGGACACACTAGAAAGCTCCTCGTTGAAGATGTTCTTGAATTATTCCCAGGTCATGACTGCCACATTCCTTCTCTAAACCACTACATCCCACCAGATGCGGGCAGCCTCTCTAATCATGTAACTGCACAGGAAACTCTCTCATTCCCCTCAACCCTCATGAAATTCAGGATAGAGGAAACCATATTCATCCACTGCTCTGCCCGCAGTGGGTCTGGTCCACCCTCGAAGGTGGGAGGATGCTGCTTCCTGAACCTTTCATACAGAGGTTCCCACTCGTTCTCCACCACAGGTTGAATCGGTACTAGCGCCACAACCTGCTGAACTGGCAACCCAGTGACTTATGGAGGGGCCTGCTGTCTCAACTGTCGGAGTTCTTCTTCTGTTCGTTGCAATCTTGCTTCCATTTCGGCAAACATCTGTTGCCAATTTTGTGGGGCAGTGGAGGGTCCTAACCCAGGTTGTCATCCTCAGCCCTACTGCCGCAGAGTCTAGATGATTGACGAGGCATCTCAACAAATATGCCTATAATCAACGATGCCGCTCATCAGGCATGATAGCAACATCCAAAACCACCTCCCAATCACATCAGCCATCCACAAACAACAATCCACATAACACATAGATAACATGCAGCATACAATGGGCCATTCCCTAGCATCATGCATATGTTAACTCATTCATCATGCTCTATAAGAAATAAGCAGGCAAACATGGAATTTAAACACATATTCAAGCATTTAAGTCAATCATACCAACCAACCTTGAGTCGAGCTTGTCACTGACAGTGATCGTACATGTTCGGTCAATCTCCAGAAACCATAAACCTTGGCTCGCTCTGATACCAAGTTGTAACACCCTACTTCCTTAGATATGTTACTAAGTAAGTTTAAAACGTGCATTTAACTCGCTAATCAAGGTTTTAAGGCAAAAGTGTGAATAAACCATAATCAGAGTCATAAGCTTGAAAATCATAAAACGTTTGATATTTGGGATCCCAAAATAGTGTTTAGAAATATTTACAACTCAAAATATAATCAGAGTCGGCTAAACGACAAAATCTAGTTTCAGTACAAACATCTCCCAAAATACCCCTGGTTGTGGCAGCCAGGCAGGCCAAACATGTACGCGCCGCTTCACCCTCTCCGTACTCATGGTTGGTCGACCTTTCCCTTGCCCTTACCTGCACCATAGAGCACTCGTGAGCTGAAGCCCAGCAAGAAAACCCTCACAAGCAGATAACATATGTACATCAAACACTTAGCATATAAACATGCCATCAACATGCTATACACATATGACCATGCCATCCTAGGAGCATTACCAGGCCCTGGGTTCGCGGTCCACACCGTAAGGATATCCCAGGTATCCTTTAGGGTCTTGCCCTGCCAACTCGCACTCCGCGTGCTAAACGCTGCTCTCCCAGCCCCTTCCCGTACTAGGCCTTACACTCCACGTGCTTTACGTCGTTCTCGGCCCCTTACCATTCCCGGCTTTGCTGACTTCAGCCTGCGCCAGTCCCGGCTCTTGCCAAACATTCACACAATTGCATACATAGCATAATAAATCAGATACTGAACATGGATAAAATTAATCAAAGGGCTATGCCCTGCAACACAATCACATAGGGCTCAGCCCTGCATATAAGCTCTATGGGAACAGTGGTTTTCTTACCTGTGTCCCGAGCTTCCCAAGCACCGCGATCGCGAGCACAGTCCTTTATCCCGAGCCTCGAAGAAATCCTAGTCACAACGCATGAACCATAATCAACCATCACATTCTAATCCACTAAATAGTTTCGAGTCATAATTCTAACCTCCGGGACTTTGGTTTCTACCAAACCGGGTAGTAGGAACCTTCCCGAGCCTTAACATTCAAGTTCCCAAGCTAAAAACGCTCATTTTGCCAAAAATCCACATTTGGGCCGCGGCGCCTGGGAAATTCCCTCGAAGACCACTAGCCTCAAAACACAAGCAGGCCACGGCGCTGAAGAACAGGGCCGCGGCGCGAGCCCGAAACCCATAATTCCCATGCAAACTTTTCGAGCTAACACCCCTGGAATCATTCTAAACACATCCCAACAGCAGAATTGAGTCCCACACTCATACTAATACACTTTAAGCAGCACATAACCTTAAAGAAACCAATCAAAATCCTGCCAAAACTCAAACTCAATTGCCTAAGTTCCAACTCCTCAAACTTCAAAAAAGCAGAGAAAAACATAGATAAAACTCAAGCTTAAATCCTTACCTCAAGAAAAATTCGACCCTTAGCTGTCTTTAACCTTGCTCCTTGCTCTGATTCCCCAAATTACAACCTCAAATCCAAAGCTTTCCCTCAAAATTCCCTTGGCAAGTTGAGAGAAAACAAGAAAGGAAGAAGAGAGAGAGTTTGAGTCGATTTCTACAATTCTGAAAGTTCCTTATGTTTTGTTTTATTTAACTTAAGCTTTAAGGTTACCTCAAGACTTGGGGTACCAAAAACGTCCCCGAGGGAAAAATGGTAAATCTCCCCAATATTCCCTCCTAGACATTCTAACCTCAAATATATCTCCAAATATTTATTTCCATAACCCGATAACCACATAAAATATCTAATACCCGAAATACCCCTCGACTCGCCTCGAGTCGGATTCTCAACCCCGTTGTGACTTTCTAGCTAACGACTCCTTAGGACTGTCTCAATCGTGCTACACAGATATATCACAGATATATTACATTTATGCCCTCAATGGGCTAAAAGTACATACATGCCCCTAATAACCAGACGGAGCCCACATGCATATTTAATTCACCTTAACATGCATTTCTAATCACATACCCATCAAATTCACATATAATAAAAATAAATCACTTATTGCCCTCCAGGCACACTAATCAAGGCCCTAAGTCTTATTAGCAAATTTGGGACGCTACAGTGACTGTTAAGTGAGTACGTTCTGTTCGACCGTTGACCAGAGGAGAATTCACTCAACAGAAGGCATATTTTATGGGCGACCAATTTGGTGGCAGTATTTTAGATATTTTCTATAGATATGTATTCTCGTATTTATGTAATAATTGTGATTTCCATCATTATTTAGATACGCTTGTATTAAATTTAATTAAGGCCTATCGGCCCATGAGGAACTCCTTGAGCCTATAAATAAGACTCAAAGGGCTCAAGGGATGAGACTTTTTTTGACTCTTAGACTTTTGATCTTGAGAGACTGAGAGAGAATTATAGTGTTTTTATCCACTAAACTTTTATTCATCTCCAAGCTTGTGAAACTTATGAACCCTAGTTCATTGATCGCGAGTTTTGGAGTTCTACATTAATAAGAACACTAAGTGGACGTAGGTCATTACCATTACTTGGGGCCGAACCAC
Source organism: Humulus lupulus (assembly GCF_963169125.1). Lineage (NCBI taxonomy): Eukaryota > Viridiplantae > Streptophyta > Magnoliopsida > Rosales > Cannabaceae > Humulus > Humulus lupulus. Next base: position 158,474,408 of record NC_084802.1, on the reverse strand, counting down.
TCTAAATCTTTTTGGTCATTATATCTTTTTTGGCTTAAATTCATCTTATTATTATCGTTCTATTTGACTTCGTGTCATTGGCCAAATCAAGGGTCAACATTTTGTACAAAAGGAAAATGTATTTTTAGAAACGAGATACTATTTTTGTAATAAGAAATAAATATCAATTCTTTTTTTTTTTCTAATAAAAATAAGGGAAAATACCATTTTGGCCCCTGTATTTTTTCCGAATACCCAATCGGCCCCTGTGTTTTGTTAAATGAAAATTCAAACCCTGTGTTTTACAGAATGAATCAAAATAGTACCTTATACCCAATTATTGTCCAAAAAATTTCAAATATAATCTTTCATTTTCAGCTCATCAATCACTTTCTCCGCTTCTCTGAACCCATCACATCATTAACGACTCGATGCCGCTCCTCAGATGTATTTCAAAGGAAAAGGTCAAATAATTAATGCAAGAGGTCCATGCAGGGTTCTGTGGAGATTACTCTGGGGGGCATAGCTTATCAAAGAAGATCCTAAGGCAAGGGTACTTCTGGCCAACAATGAATGAAGATTCAATGGAGTTTGTACGAAAGTGCGATAAGTGCTAGAGATTCTCCAAAATTCCACAAGCACCCCCTAATGAGCTAAAACAGATGCAAAGTCCATGGCCATTCGCAGTATAGGGTATTGACCTAATTGGATCTTTACCCACAGGGAAAGGTGGTGTCAAGTACACCGTGGTGGCTGTCGATTACTTTACAAAGTGGGTCAAAGATGAACCACTTGCAACCTTAACGACCAAGAAAGTGTTGGACTTTGTGGTTAAGAACATAGTGTGTCGCTATGGATTACCAAGAAAAATTGTCTCAGACAACGGCATGCAGTTCGATAGTGATCTGTTTATAGATTTTTGCGAGTGGCATGGAGTCATCAAGAGCTTTTCTTCAGTTGCTCACCCACAGGAAAACGGGCAAGTCGAGGCTGTCTATAAAACATTGAAGGATACTCTGAAGAAAAGGCTTGAGGAAGTGAATGGGGCATGGCCAGAACAATTGCCGGAAGTCCTCTGGTCGTATAGAACATCCCATTGAATGGAAACAAGCCATACTCCATTCTCCTTGGCATATGGATATGAAGCTATGTTGCCTGTTGAGTTAGATCCCCCATCGCATCAGAGGATGACGTACGATCAAAATGCTAACAGCCAGTTATTGATGGAGTCTTTAGATTTGATTGAGGAAAGGAGCGAGCAATCCCAACTCCAAGTAGCAGCTTACCAGCAAAAGGTCGCCCGGTATTTCAATTCTAAAGTACGTGAAAGGAAATTTAATGTGGGAGATCTTGTGCTTCGAAGAGTCTTCCTTAACACCTGTGACCAAGCTACTGGAGTACTCGAACCTAACTGGGAAGGACCCTACCAAATCGAAGAATTCCTTCATGCAGGCACTTACAAAATTGCTCGCCTAAATGGAGATCGCATTCCTCGCTATTGGAATGGAGAACACCTACGCAAGTACTATCAATAAACAATTCTTCTTAAAGAATTGGCTTGTATTAATTTTACTTTTTACAAGTTTATGAACAAGGGTTAGTCATTTTGTGACTGATCACTTATAAGTGTAAGATCATTTTATTGATCACTCGTACAGACACGGTTTGTCCATCCATTACGAGAAATAAAAGGGGTTGTGTGTAGCCAGTCAATCTTGCTAACTATTGTATTTATTACAAGTATTTTCTCATTACGTGTGTTGTTTTACTATATTTTCTTTTTTACAAGTATTATTTTCGAGCAGAAATGTTCGAATAGGTCCTAGTCAAGGAAAGTGACTGAGGACCTAAAGCTCCTCAATCACTTGGGGGGCATATAAGGTGTCTAGCAAGTAAACCACATCAAAATATATGTAAACACACAAGCAAAATAAGTGAAAGCATGCTAGGGTACTTAGAGTATTTTTCAAAATTTTGTTATTTTGTTAAATCAAACCAAAGTACTATGCTAAGTTCGGTCATGCGAATAGGTGTTATAATAAAATGCAAATATTATATATTATAATACCAAAAAATGAATCTCTTTACACGTGAGCAGTTACTGCTCGGATGTAATTGTTTGTTAAAAGGAAAAAACTGCCCATGCAGCAATAAAAGTTAAAAATTGTCTTTACATCACGACCCCTAGGTCGTGTATCTAAAAAATAAAAGAAAAAAGCAGAAAGAATTATGAGGCGGCCGAAGGGTCCTGCGGAGACTCTTGTTGCTGCTGGTCGACAGTAACTCCAGCGTCTTCCCAGGCACCCTCAATGCCTATTGCAAGAGAGATCTCGGGAGACCCTTGAGTATTTTCTTCTTCTAAGCGAACAACACTCCTCGCCAGCTCTGCCTCCCTTATATGGTCTGGTAGATATGAAAAGTTGGCGTTGGGATTGCACTTCCAGAACATGTAGAAGCATTCAAACATCGCCCCCTTGTAGTGTTCGAGGTTGCGGGCGTTCGCCTCCTCCAGGGCAGCAGTCTCCTTGCGGCTAATCTCCAGCTTCACTTGCAGCTTGTGGGCTTCCTTGGAATAAGCGAGGCCTCTTTGTACTGATCCTTGGAAGAGGTGATCGTGAGAATACTTGCTTCTTTCTTCTTCAGCTCCTCTTCGAGGGAGGCGAGTTTAGCTGCAGCCGTTGGCTGCACCTCGTTGTGTGTTGCCTCGATCACCTTGAGTGCCTCAGAATTCTTCGCTTCAACCTCCTTCAGCTGCTTGGCGTGTTTAGCTTTGATAGCCTTGAGCTGCTCAGCAAGTTGGGTCTCGGCTGTGCCAAGCTAGCCGCTGAGTCTTTTCTCAAACTCGACAGTCAGTGTCCTCGAGCTCCGCTAGCCGAAACTTATGGTGAGAACTCCCTGCGATCAGAAAAAGATAAAGTTGTTAGTATGAATAAATTAATGAAGAAAATTAGTAAAGTACGGTAAAAATGGCGACTTACAGCCAGCACTTCATTCAGTGCACGGTTGAAGACCTGGTCGACCGCCATAAAGCCTGTTTCTTGGATTGCCTCTTGGCTGCAGCAGTGCTTTGTTATTCTGGTCAGCCTGTCTTTGGCTGAATTGAGCACCACGCTCATGAGATCTTCTCTTGAGGCTTCTTCTCGGCAACCAGCATGCGTCTGGTCGGTGGATGCTGGAGGAGTGAGGTCGGTAGGAGCCGCAGGGGGAGTTTGTTCGACTGGAGCTGGGGGATCTTGGTTCATAGGAGTTAGTGGAGTTGTCTCTTTGGTAGGAGCTGGTGGAGGAGTTGTCTCCTTTGTGGGAGTTGGCGCAGGAGGGTCATTTGTTCGAGCCCTCTTCGCGGAAGGGTTGCTACAGCCTTCCCCAGGCTGGCGCTTGCTGGACTTTTTCTTGCTCGCCGATTTGGCATACAAGTCAAAGGCATGGTCAGCAGGCATGTTTGAAAAGGAGAAGCAAACGAACAGTTAGGCAATATAATAAAAGGAGCTTGCTAAGTTAAGGAAACAAGGGCAAAGAAATTAAAAGTATAATACCCGAGCTATAATTACTGGCCGCTACACTATTTACTTTACTAGTGCTACACTCACTCTCTGGCCTGAAGAAGTCTGAATTTAAAGTAGGGGTGTATTTAAAGTTACCATCCCCATTGAATAAGTGACAAGGAATAGGCAGACTATCTAAAAGCAAAAAATCAGTATCGCTCTCATCCAATGATTCAAGAATAGGCTCGGAGGCCTTCTTCTTGCCCTTCCCTAAAGGGACCGAAGCAGCAGCAGGTCGTGGGGTGCCAGATGGTTCATTAATGGTCACGCTTGTTGCCCTCCTTGTCAGGGGTTGTGACACATCTTGTTGTTGTTTGGGGGCTTCTACGCCAGTGGCACTCCCCGCAGTGGATTCCCTCACATCCTAGTGAGGTGCCAGAAGGCCGACCAGCCTCAGATTGGCCTTTGTGCTCAGCTGTTTGACACTTTTCTCTACGTTGGTCATGCTGGCCAAAAGGGTCACCCTTATCTCCGTCTCTAGAGTGGGAGCTGGTCATAACCATGGACCTGAACGACATTAAAGTTATAATAAACGCGTGGGAAAGCTAAAAGGAATTTAAGCGACCAGTGAATAAAGAATTTACGGGTTAAAAGGGGTTTGGTCTCAAAAGTGTACATTCTATATAACAAAACATTTTATATGTGGGATCCCAAAAAAAATAGCGATCAAAAGTCAGTTTACAAATTTCCAGGGTTTAGACAACCATTAGCCATTCTAAGGCAAAACAAACACTTCTGGTTCCCCTGTTCTTGTCTTCCCCTCAACCGTGGCGGCTGAGCAGCTGGTCATGTACATTCAGCTCACAGAGCTCCCCAAGTAAGGGCTGATCAAGTTTGCCCTTACCTTTACTTGCACCACGTAGCACCCGTGAGCCAAGGCCCAGCAAGAAAACATAATATGCTTCACAAACAAACAATAACAGATGAATAATCCTCTAAGCATGGTCAAACACTTAACACTCATGTTAATTACATAACACATATTCAAGGTCAAAGATGCAACCAAGCATTAATAACAATCAAGCTACATGATTATCAGGGCTGACAACTTAGGCCGCACCCTCTGTTTACCCCACTGACTCCGGCCCGCTTAAACCGAGCTTAGTGCATAATAAGCTGTCCTCAGCTACCAGTGGCCGAGCCGCGCCCTGTGTGCTAGTGTAACCTTGGCACTCTTAGGCCGTTGGTTTACTGTTTACATGGCATAATACCATCCTTTCAAAGCATACATATTAGGGAACCCTTAGTCCCATTTCAAATACACAACCGGGTGAAGTTTTCTTACTTTTAATTTCCACGTTCACTGACAACGGGCGACGACTCTCGAGAACGATCTGCCTTCTGAGCCCTAGCTTAACACCTAGTCACAACCAAGGTAATGGATTCCATTAATATTCAAATAAATGTTTTTGGGTGCAATGCTAGCTTCCTGGACATTGAATTCCACCAAACACGGTGGTGGAATCGATCCCGAGCACCCTAGGTTAGGTTCCCGCGCTTAAAATCCCCAAAAGATAAAAAATGCACCAAAGGGCTGCGGCTGGCCCCTGAAACAGAAACCATGCCCCTCAGAAGGCAGACACGCGCCGCGGCCCTGCCCTGTGGCGCCACGGCGCTCCCCTTCGGCAGAGCCTCCCTGGCTCCCTTGCTTCGTAGGGCCGCAACGCTCTAGAACAGAGCCGCGGCCCAACCCTTCGTGCTCAGAAAATCCACCATTTCTAACATCCTAACCTTATTCAAAACCACCCAAAAGAACCCTAATTCCAAAACCCATTAACCACAAGACTTTTAACATGATTCTAACAGCATAATCCAACAGAAATCCAGCTTAAAAGCCTATCAAAATCTGATTTTGATTCCTAGAACCCAATACCTCAAAAACACAAAAACCAGTCATGCAAACTCAGATTTTAACCTCTAAATTACGAATTGAAGCTTACCTTCTTTGATGAACCACTTCCTTAACAACTTTTGAGCTAAAACCCAAGCTTCCCAGCTCTAATTCAGTCCTTAAATATTCAAACCACAAACATCCTTAATTTTCAGCCAAAACTCATAATTCTAACACTCAAAAAATAAAAGTCAATTCTTACCTTGGCCTTGGTTGAGTGTTCCTCAGTTAGAGCTGAGCTAATTCCTCAAACTTCAGCTCAAATCACAAAATTTCCAGCTGAATTCCCTTCTTGAGGGAGAAAGGAGAAGTGAGAAGAAGAAATATCAAAGGGTCGGTTTGGGTTTTCTGTTCCACTGAACTCTATTTTGCTTAGTTAATCTTAGTTAATTCAATCAATCCCGAGACTCGGGGTACCAGAAATGTCCCCGAGGGCAAAACGGTAAAATTCCCCAAAATTCCCGCCTAAGCTTCCTAACCTCAAATATATCTCCATATATTTATTTCCATAACCAGATAGTCTAAATAGCCACCTGATACCTGAAATACCCCTGACTTGTCCAAAGTCAAATATTAAGCCCCGTTGTGACTTTCCCACTATCTAGCTCCCTAGGATCGCCTCAAGTCGCTCGCTGCAAATTTACTCACATAATAATGTGGTTCTCACAGATATAACATTTAAGCACACTTACATTCATATAATCATACAAGCATGCTTATCATATAATCATGCATTAAATTAACAAACTCACACATAAACCAATTATGCCTTCCCGACACACTAATCAAGGCCCTTAAGCCACATTAGTGATTTTGGGTCGTTATCCTGTTCGGTGAAGACCGTGAACCTTGTGCCTGGTAAAACACCTTGGTCGGCATAGGGCGCTATGTGAATAATCTGTTGTATCTGTTTAAAGTTATGCATTTACAGGAATGAATTGTTATATGCTATGTGTGTGAAGTTTTCTTGCCGGGCCTTGGTTCACGGGTGGTCTATGGTGTAGGTAAGGGCAAGGGAAATGCCAACCAAGAATGAGTTGGATGGCATGGAGCGGTTCGTACATGTTTCACCTACCTAGCTGCCACGACTAGGGTAGTTTTGAGGAACACTGTGCAAACATTTGATTTTGTTGCTTAGGTCGACTGTACCCTAACTTTTGAGTTGTAAATATATTTTGAAATAATGTTTTGGGATCCTAATGTAATAATTTTATAATCTTAATGAATGTCCAAACCTTTTCTATTAAAGTTTCATTACCTGAGCCTTTACTTTAAATTAATCACACTTTTTGATCTAAAACCTCGATTAGCAAGTTAATGGCACATTTTAAAATCACATGGTAACAACTCTAGGGTTGTAGAGCATTTAAACTTGGTATCAAAGCATGCCAAGGTTTATGGTTCCTGGAGATTGACCGAACATGTACGCTCGCTGCCAGAGACAAGCTCAACTCAGGGTTGGTCGGTATTAAGTAAAATATATGTTTAATTGCTTGTCTGAGTTGCCCTATTTGCTTGATTAATATAAATAGAGTATAATGATTGTATATAATGCTAGGGCATGGCCCTTTTGACTGCTATATGATTATGCTATGTGTGCATTGTGTTGATTTGATATTTGTGTTTGATTGATTGAACTGGGAGGTGGTTTCTTTGGATGTTGTTATCGTGCCTGATGTGCGGTGTCATTGATTGCAGGCATATTGAAGTTATGCCTCAGCGATCAACTAGATTTTGCGAAAATATGGCCAACGATAACAACCAGGGTCAGGACCCTCCACCTGCCCCACAGAACTGGCAATAGATGTTTGCAGAAATACAAGCGAGACTTCAGAGAACTGAAGATGAACTCTTAGAGCCAAGACAACAGGCTCCTCCTCGGGATGTTGGACTACAGGTCCCACAGGCTGAGGCACCAGTGACAACCCAGCCTGTGATGGAGAATAGGTGGGAACCTTTGTATGAAAGGTTTAGAAAGTAGCACCCTCGCACCTTTGAGGGAGGTCCAGACCCATTATGGGCAAAGTAGTGGATGACATGACTTCTTCTATCCTGGATTTCATGAGGGTGGCTTGTGCCAATTATATGTTGTGAGATCATGCCCGCATATGGTGGGAAGAGGAGAGATGTGGCTACCATGAGTTGAGATGAATTCAAGGATGTATTTAATGAGAAGTATTACAGTGTTGCTGTTTGAGTTGCAAAGGTTGATGAATTCACCAATTTGACCCAGAATAGGATGACTGCCATAGAGTACGCCTTGAAGTTTGACTGGTCGGCTAAGTTCGCACCTGATTTGGTGCTTACTGACATGGCAAGGAGAGATCGGTTTGTACGGGGGTTGAATGTGATGATAGCCCATGATGTTAAGATAACATTGGATCCAAGGACTACCTTTTATGCTCAGGTAGTGGAAAAAGACCTTACTGTTGAGGGTTCCAAAGATCAAATATGGAAAGAAGGCGCCGCAAGGCATGATGCTCGGAGGACGGGGCCTTCCTTCATTGGTTCTAGCCGAGGTAGTGGCCCTATTGAGCAGAAGAGAAAGGGCCCAAATTCTTTTGTTCCTTCTGATCCAGATAGGAGGGCACGGGGTGCCTTTGATGGTCGTCAGGGCGGGGGAGAGAATTGGAGAAGCTTCTTAGAGTGTCCACGGTGCAGGCAACAACATCTAGGGGAGTGTAGAGTCAGAGCATGCTTATGGGTGTGTCGACCACTTGAGGAAGGACTGCCCACAAGGCAGAAAAGAAGAACCAACGAGGAGTGACAGCCTCACTCCAGCTAGAGTGTTCACTTTTACCCAGACCGAGGCTAAGGCTAGTCCCTCAGTCGTGACAAGTCAAATTTCTAGTGCTGGTTCTTCATTTACTGCATTGATTGATTCAGGAGCTTCTCATTCATTTGTATTTGCTAGAGTGATAGACCTTTTTTTTAGATCTTGTGATTTGTATGCTAGAGGATTTAGGAATTTGTTGCCAACTGGAGAGCTGGTAGTCTCTAGGAGATGGGTTAGAGCATTACCAGTGGAGATAGATAGTAGGGAGTTGTCTGTGGATCTGATTGAAGTGGTGATGGAAGACTTTGATATGATTCTGGGGATGGATTGGATGGAAAAGTATGGGGTGACGATAGACTGCAAGTGAAGGATGGTAACTTTTGAGCTGGAAGGAGAGGAACCCTTTGTGTTTGTGGGGACAATGAGTGGACCACGAGTACCTATGATCTCTGCATAGAAGGCTAGAGATCTATTGCAAGAAGGTTGCATGGGATTCCTAGCAAACATAGTTGATACCTCTAAGGTCGTTTTGGTTGGACCGAGGCTCGGGGTACCGGAAACGTCCCCGAGGGAAAAACGGTAAATTTCCCCAATATTCTTGCCTAAGCTTCCTATCCTCAAATATATCTCCATATATTTATTTCCATAACCCGATAGTCTAAATAACTACCCGATACCTAGAATACCCCTGACTTATCCAAAGTCAAATATTAAGCCCCGTTGTGACTTTTCCCGCTATCTAGCTCCCTAGGATCGCCTTAAGTCGCACACTGCAAATCTACCAACATAATAATGTGGTTCTCACAGATATAACATTTAACCACATTTACATTCATATAATCATACAAGCATGCTTATCATATAATCATGCATTAATTCAATAAATTCACACCTAAGCCAATTATGCCGTCCCCAGTGCACTAATCAAGGCCCTTAAGCCATATTAGTGATTTTGGGTCGTTACAACTATCCCCTCCTACTGAGAATTTCATCCTTGAAATTTACCTGAATAGCTCGGGATACTGAACTCGCATCGCTGTCTTTAACTCCCAGGTCACTTCCTCAACCTTGCTATTTCTCCACAACACTTTAACTAATGGAATTTTCTTATTCCGTAAAACTTTGTCCTTCCGATCCAAAATCTGAACTGGTCGCTCTTCATAGGAAAAATTTGTCTGTAACTCCAAGTCTTCATACTTCAGCACGTGTGTTGTATCTAAAACATACTTCCGCAACATGGAGACATGGAATACATCATGAACTCCTGACAGTGACGGTGGCAAGGCCAACCTGTAAGCCACCTATCCAATCCTCTCTAGGATCTGGAAAGGTCCAATAAACCGAGGGCTCAGCTTGCCCTTTACCCCAAATCTCCTTACCCCTCTCAATGGTGAGACTCGCAGAAACACGTGGTTCCCAACCTGGAACTCTATATTCCTACGCTTAGGATTAGCATAGCTTTTCTGTCTACTCTACGAAGCAAGCATTCTGGCTCGAATCTTCTCAATAGCCTCATTAGTCTTCTGAACCATATCTAGCCCTAAGTACCTCCTCTCACCCATCTCATCCCAATGAATGGGTGATCTATACATTCTCCCATATAACATTTCATAAGGAGCCAGTCCAATCGTGGATTGATAACTGTTGTTATACGAGAGCTCAATCAATGGTAGATACTTACTCCAAGATCCCTCGAAATCAATCACACAAGCCCTAAGCATGTCCTCCAACACCTGAATCATTCTCTCAGTCTGTCCATCAGTCTAAGGATGAAAAGCTGTGCTAAACTTCAGCTGGGTCCCCATAGCTCTCTGCAGAGCTCTCCAAAACTTAGAGGTAAAGATAGGATCTCGATCAGACACAATAGACTTTGGAACCCCATGAAGACGAACTATCTCTCTCACATACAACTCTTCATACTGCTCCACTGTATTGGTCGACTTCACTGGTAGAAAATGAACTGACTTGGTGTATCTGTCTACTATTACCCACACCGAGTCACAAAGTCCCACTGTCCTGGGTAGACCTCCCACAAAGTCCATTGTAATATCTTCCCATTTTCATTTAGGAATACCCAAAGGCTGAAGAAACCTTGCTGGCCACTGATGCTAAGCCTTTACTTGCTGACATGTCAAACATCTAAACACATACTCTACCACATCCTTCTTCATCCTGGCCCACCAGTATAATGTCCGTAGATCCTGATACATCTTCGTGGTACCAGGATGAAGCGAGTATGGCGTAGTGTGAGACTTATCCAGTATCTCTTGTCTGATCCCCTCATCTGCTAGAACACAAATCCGCCCCTGATATCGAAGCATACCACTCTCAGAGACGGAATAATCCTTAGTTGTCCCCGCTAAAACATGCTGCCTAACTTCCTGCAATTGCGCATCCACCAATTGTCCCTCCTTAATCCTCTCTAGCAGGGTCGACTACAAGGTAATATTAGCTAACTGGCCCACCACCAATTCTATCTTTGCCCTGGCCATCTCATCTGCTAACTCCCTCGAGATCTGGGTGGAACTATACAACTGTCCTGGGCCCCTCTCGCTCAATGCATCCGTCACCACGTTGGCTTTCCCCGGGTGGTAAAGGATATCGCAGTCATAATCCTTAACTAGCTCCAACCAATGCCTCTGTCTCATGTTTAGGTCCTTCTGAGTGAAGAAATATTTCAAACTCTTATGGTCTGTGTATATCTCGCACTTCTCCCCATACAGGTAATGCCACCAAAACTTCAGTGCGAATACCACTGCCGCCAGCTCCAAGTCATGAGTAGGATACTGCTGCTCATACTCCTACAGCTACCGCGATGCATAGGCTATAACTTTCTCATTCTGCATCAGCACGCAACCTAAACCCATCCTCGATGAATCACAGTAAACCACAAACTTTCCTTCCTCCGAAGGAAGACTCAGCACAGGTGCAGAGATAAGCCATCACTTCAACTCTTGGAAACTGTTCTCACACTACTCTGACCAAACAAACCTCTGATTCTTTCCTGTCAACTCTGTCATCGGTGAAGCGATCTATGAGAATCCCTCCACAAACCGCCTGTAATAACCTGCCAACCCAAGGAAACTTCGCACCTCCGAGGCGTTCTTTGGCCTCGGCCAATCTCTTACTGCTTCCACCTTGGATGGATCCTCCTTAATCCCTTCTGTACCGACCATATGCCCAAGGAAAGTCACCTCTGGCAACCAAAATTCACACTTATTAAACTTGGCATACAACTGATGCTCCCTTAACCTCTGTAAAACCTGTCGAAGATGCTGCTCATGCTCTGCCTCTGAACTTGAGTATACAAGAATGTCATTGATGAAGACAATAATGAACTGATCTAAGAAGTCCTTGAACACCCTGTTCATCAAATCCATAAAAGCTGCCGGGGCATTGGTCAAACCGAAAGACATGACCAAGAACTCATAGTGCCCATATTGCGTCTGGAAGGCCGTCTTCGGTATATCCTCATCTTTGATCCTCAGCTGGTGATAACCAGATCGTAGATCAATCTTTGAGAACACTGTCTTTCCCTGCAGCTGATCGAACAAGTCATCAATCCTTGGTAGATGGTACTTATTCTTTATAGTCAACTTATTCAATTCTCGGTAGTCTATACACATCCTCAACGTCCTGTCCTTCTTCTTAACAAATAACACTAGAGCACCCCATGGTGAGTAACTAGGTCTGATGAATCCTTGATCTAGAAGCTCCTGCAACTGTATCTTTAGTTCCTTCAACTCAGCTGGTGCCATTCTATATGGTGTCCTTGATACTGGCTCTGTCCCCGGTGCTAACTCAATCTCAAACTGAATCTCCCTGCGCGGTGGCAACCCTGGTAGATCCTCAGGAAATACGTTCAAAAACTCACACACCAATCTGGTCTCCCCCGGCCCTGCTAGAATAACCCTAGTGGTATTTACTACACTGGCCAGAAAACCTATGCATCCCCCCTGCAACAAGTCTCTGGCTCTCAATGCTGAAATCATGGGTACGCGAGGTCCACTTACCGTACCCACAAAAACAAAAGGATCCTCGCCCTCAGGCTTAAAAGTCACCATCTTCTTCCTGCAGTCAATAATAGCCCCATATCTAACCAACCAGTCCATCCCCAGAATCATGTCGAAATCCTCCACGTCTAACTCAATCAAATCCACCAAAAGTTCCCTACTATCAACCATCACTGGCAGTGCCCTAATCATTCTCCTAGAAATTACCAGTTCCCCTGTAGGCAATAAAGTCCCAAACTCCGCAGTCTGATATTCACTAGGTCTACACAATCTATCAATCACTTTACTAGAAACAAAGGAATGTGTGGCACCAGAATCATTGAATACAGTAAAAGGAGAGCCAGCGCTAGAAAGCTGACCTGTCACTATCGAGGGACTACCCTCGGCCTCTGCCTGCGTCAAAGTGAATACTCGAGCAAGAGTCAAGCTATCCACTGTCCCTGCTTCACCTTTCTTCATTGTTGTCAGTCCTTCTTGAGATGCCCCACTGTTCCGCACACAAAACAAGCTTTGGCCCGACATTCGCCCAAGTGACGCCTTCTACACCTCGGGCACTCTGGATAGGTCTGCCATGCCTCGCCGCCACCCTGACCACCCTGACCCCTCCTATCAGGACCAGTAGCGGTCGAAGTGTCAGGAGCCTTTCTCTTGAAGTCACTGGGGCCTCCGCCCCAACCTATCCCTGAATAAGGAGGCACCACTCTGCGGCCTTCACGCCTCACTGCACTTACCCTCCAAATCTTGTTCTCTGCTTCCTCAGCGGTAAGAGCCTTCTCAGCAGCCTGGGCATAAGTTGTTCCTCCAGGTATCGTTGTAATCCGGACATCCCAGGCTATCATAGCATTAAGCCCCCTGATAAATCTATCTTGCCTAGCAGCATCAGTAGGCACAAGATCTGGTGCAAACTTCGCAAGCTTGTCAAATTTTAGGGCATACTCTGTGACAGTCATATTTCCCTGCACCAAACCCACATACTCATTAACTTTTGCTGCCCTGACAGCAACATTGTAGTATTTCTGGCTAAACAAGTCTCTGAAGCCTTCCCACTCAGAGTAGTGACATCCCTGGTCTGTGAAGCCACTTCCCACCAGATGCGGGCATCCTCTCCCAACATATATGTGGCACAGGCCACTCTATCATGTTCCTTTATTCTCATAAAATCTAGGATAGTAGTAATCATAGTCAGCCATTGCTCATCCTTCAATGGATCAGGTCCACCTTCAAAGATTGGAGGTTGTTGCTTCCTGAACTATTCATATAATGGCTCCCACCTGTTCCCAACCTCCCCAGACTGTACAATTGGTACCACTACAGGTGGTACAAAGGGGCAGCGCTCCGTAATGGAGTCTGCTATCGCAAAAGACGAATATGTTCATCCTGGCTCTGTAATCGAGCTTGCATATCTGCAATGAGTTGCGGCCAGTTCTTAGGGACTGGCAGAGGAATCTGGCCTGGTCATCACCCCCGTTCCCAGACCTAGTGCTGGCTAGTCGAGTAGATTTTCTTGGATGCATAGCTATCCAAGTCAATCTGCAATCAACAACTCGACAGTCAGACCATGATGACAGGGTAAAAGCTTCTCCAAAATCCATCAAAGGAACATAACCAATCACAAACATTCAAAATATAGGCATTTATCCACATGCACCGACTGCTGATAAGCATGCCCCAACATTACCACACCACAGCTAAGATAAAAGCATTCACCATTACACTATATACAATTAATCATTCAAATATTCATTTACATGCACTGCGATGCTGATAAGCATGCCTTAATATTTTCATACATCAGTCAAGGGCCATGCCCTATCAGTATCTCATGCTTCATATTAATTCAATAAATAACAACATTCATAACTCATTTCAGGCATATAAGCATGTAAGAACATATACACATTACCAAACCCTGAATCGAGCTTGTCTCTAGCATTGAATGTACATGTCCAGCCGGTCTTTAGGAACCCTTAAGCCTATGATGCTCTGATACCAAGTTGTAACGCCTTGGATAGCCAAGACCGCTACACTGTGTACTTATAAAGATGCAGGACTCACTAATCAAGTCATTTAATTAAAAACGTGTCACTAACCATGAATGTGCTAGGGTTAGAAAAGGGTTTTGGTCTCAAGATATACAATTTATATAATTAAACAGTTTTACACATGGGATCCCAAAAAGAAACAGTGTTTAAAAGTTGGTTTACAGAATTTCCAAAATACAGACAACCATCAGCCATTCTAAGGCAAAACAGACATTTCTGGTTCCCCTGTTCTTGCTTTCCCCTCAACCGTGGGGGTTGAGCAGCTGATCATGTACATTCAGCTCGCAGAGCTCTCCTAGTCAGGGCTAATCGAGTTTTCCCTTGCCTTTACCTGTACCACGTAGCACCCGTGAGCCAAGGCCCAACAAGAAAACATAATATGCATCATAAACAACAATAACAGATGAGTAATCCTTTAAACATGATCAAACACTCAATACTCTTATTAACCACATAGCATGTATTCAGAATCAAAGATGTAACCAAGCATTAATAACAATCAAGTTACATAATAATCAGGGCTGACAACTTAGGCCGCACCCTCTGTTTACCCCACTGACTCCGGCCCACTTAAACCGAGCTTAGTGCATAATAAACTGTCCTCGGCTACCAGTGGCCAAGCCGCGCCCTGTGCGCTAGTGTAACCCTTGGCACTCTTAGGCCGTTGGTTTACTGTTTACATGGCATAATACCATCCTTTCAAGCATACATATTAGGGAGCCCTTAGTCCCATTACAAATACACAATCGGGTGCAGTTTTCTTACCTTTAATTTCTACGTTCAGTGATTACGAGTGCGTCCCTCGAGCAGGATCCGTTTCTCGAGCCCTAGCTTTAACACCTAAAGGGTTCCGGGTACAATACTAGCTTCCAGGGCATCAAATTCCACCAAGCACGGTGGTGAAATCGATCCCGAGCACCCTAGGTTAAGTTCCCACGCTTAAAATCCCCAAAAGATCAGAAATGCACCTAAGGGCTACGACCCTTGAAACCTAGCCGCGACTCGCCCCTAAAACAGAGCCTAAGCCCCCCAGTAAGTAGACACGCGCCGCGACCCTGCCCTATGGTGCCGTGGCACTCTCCTTTGGCCGAGCCTCCATGGCTCTCTTGCTTCGTAGGGACGCAACGCTCTAGAACAGAGCCGCGACCCTACCTTTCATGCCCAGGAAATCCACCATTTCTAGCATCCTAACCTCATTCAAGACCATCCCAAAGCACCCTAATTCAAAACTCATTAATCACAAAACTTTTAACATGATTCTAACAGCATAATCCAACAGAAATCCAGCTTAAAAACCTACTAAAATTCCATTTTGATTTCTGAAACCCAGCAACTCAAAACACCAAAAACAGCCATGCAAAACTCAAATTTTAACCTCTAAATTACGATTTGAAGCTTACCTCCTTTGCTGAACCACTTCCTTGACAACCTTTGAGCTAAAACCTAAGCACTTAGCTTCAATTCAGCTCTTAAACATCAAAATCATAAACACCTTAATATTGAGCCAAAAACTTAGAGTTCTAACACCCAAAAACAAAACTCAACCCTTACCTTAATCTTGGTTGAGTGACCCTTAGTCTGAACTAAGCTAAACCTTCATGAATTCAGCTCAATCACTGAATTTTCCAGCTGATTTCCCTTGAATTCCAGTGGTTTCTTGAAAGAGAAAAGAGGAGGAGAAGAAAGAGAAGAGCTGAGAAGGTCAGTTTGTGTTTTATTCTTCTGCTTTCCATTACTTAGTCTAATCTTAGCCAGTTAAGTCAATCCCGAGGCTCAGGGTACCGGAAACGTCCCCGAGGGCAAAACGGTAAATTTCCCCAATATTCTTGCCTAAGCTTCCTATCCTCAAATATATCTCCATATATTTATTTCCATAACCCGATAGTCTAAATAACTACCCGATACCTAGAATACCCCTGACTTATCCAAAGTCAAATATTAAGCCCCGTTGTGACTTTTCCCGCTATCTAGCTCCCTAGGATCGCCTCAAGTCGCACACTGTAAATCTACCCACATAATAATGTGGTTCTCATAGATATAACATTTAACCGCATTTACATTCATATAATCATACAAGCATGCTTATCATATAATCATGCATTAATTCAATAAATTCACACCTAAGCCAATTATGCCTTTCCCAGTGCACTAATCAAGGCCCTTAAGCCATATTAGTGATTTTGGGTCGTTACACTACGCATCTAGATAGTTGAAGGATTTTGAACAAAGGTATCCCACCCATGATCTGGAACTGGTAACGGTGGTATTCGCACTGAAGGTATGGAGGCACTACCTGTATGGAGAGAAGTGTGAAATATACACCGACCATAAAAGTTTGAAGTATTTCTTCACTCAAAAGGATCTGAATATGGACCAAAGGCATTGACTAGAATTGGTGAAGGACTATGATTGTCAGATTTTGTACCATCCTGGAAAGGTCAATGTGGTGGCCGACGCATTGAGTCAAGGGGCCTAGGGCAGTTATTCAGTTTGAGACAAATATCAGAAAAGTTAGCCGAAGAGATGACGAGAGTGGGAGTTGAATTGGTAGTTGGTCAGCTAGCCAATATCACTCTTCATTCCACGCTCCTTTATAGGATCAGAGAAGCACATAAGGAGGATCCATAGTTAAGGAAACATAGGGAGGATGTCTTAGCTGGATTGGCAAGAGACTTTTCTATTTCACAGGTGGGTCTGCTGAGTTATAAGGGTTGAATTTGTGTTCCGATGGATTCTGGTATCAGGCGAGAGATTCTGGATGAGTCTCATACCACTCCCTATTCCTTACATCCAATTACGACAAAGATGTACCAAGATTTGAAGACTCTGTATTGGTGGCCAGGAGTGAAGAAGAACGTGGTGGATTATGTGGCCAAGTGTTTGACTTGTAAATAGGTGAAGGTTGAACATCAAAGGCCAGCAGGGTTGCTGCAACTTTTAGGGATTCCAGAATAGAAGTGGGAAGATATCACCATGGACTTCATTGTTGTATTGCCGAGGATAGTGGGGCAACATGATTCCGTGTGGGTGATTGTGGATAGGTACACCAAATCTGCCCACTTCTTTCCTATTAGAACAAATTATACGGTGGAGCAGTATGCTGAGTTGTATGTGAGGAAGATCGTGCGTCTCCATGGGGCTCTGAGGTTGATAGTGTCTGACAGGGACCCCACCTTCACCTCTAAGTTTTGGGAAAGCCTGTAGAAGGCTATAGGCATTCAGTACGGTCCAATACCGCCTATCATCCTCAGACGGATGGACAGTCTGAGATGACGATTCAAATACTAGAGGATATGTTGCGGGCCTGTGTGTTGGACTTTGGGGGATCTTGGAGTAAGTATCTCCCTTTAATTGAGTTTTCTTATAATAACAGCTATCAGGGAACTATAGAGGAGTGGCTCCGTATGAGATGTTGTATGGAGGGAATTGCAGGTCGCCCATTCATTAGGATGAGGTGGGAGAAAGGAAATACTTAGGTCTTGAGGTCATTCAGAGGACTAACGAGGCAATTGGGAAGATTAGAGCTCGGATGCTTGCCTCCCAGAGTAGACAGAAGAGTTACTCTAACTTGAAATGTAGAAGTGTAGAGTTTCAAGTCGGTGATCATGTGTTTCTCAGAGTTTTTCCTTTGAGAGGAGTGAACGATTTGGAGTGAAAGGAAAGTTAAGTCCTAGATTAGTTTGCCCCTCTAAGATTATAGAACGGGTTGGAGAGGTGGCATACAGATTTGCTATGCCTCCAACTTTATCTGGGGTCCACAATGTATTTCATGTGTCTACGCTCTGGAAGTACATGTCAGATCCTACACATGTGTTGAGTTATGAAATCCTGGAATTGGATCAAGATTTGTCCTATGAGGAGAAACTGGTTCAGGTCCTAGATCGAAAGTTCAAAGTCTTAGGGAACAAGACCATTGCCTTAGTGAAAGTGCTATGGAGGAACAACAAAGTGGGAGAGGAAACATGGGAGCTTGAGACTAATATGCGGGACCGACATCCCGAACTATTCAGATAAATTTCGAGGATGAAATTTCTATAAAGAGGGGATAGTTGTAACTATAACGCCTTCCCAGGAAGTGTGTGAGTGAGGACAAAGCACGTTGGAAAGACTCGTGTTGATTTGTAAGGCCAGTCGTCATTCCAGGAAGTAGCCATAGTGACGTGGGGCATTACAAACGGTATTAGAGCCTTGACCCAGCCGGAAGTGTAGCCGATGGGGACGTTGAACCCCTAAGAGGGGATGATTGTGATAGTCAGAATCCCGTGATCCGCGGGGGGAAAGACCGGGTAAAAAGTTGTACAATCCTACATCACCAGGGGAAGGTCAAGTGTGATGATGGGTACTACCTATGACAACAAGATGCATCTACTTTTCGGTGGCCCATCACTTGAGAACTCCAAAGTTAAGCGTGCTTGACCTGGAGTAGTCTCATAATGGGTGACCTCCTGGGAAGTTTTCCCAAGAAGTATACAAGTGAGGACAAAGCAAGATAGAAAGACTCATGTTGGTTTGCAGGGCCAGTCATCATTCCAGGAAGCAACCATTGTGAGGTAGGGCGTTATAGTAATGTCCCAAATTTGCTAATAAGGCTTGGTGCCTTGATTAGCACGCCTGGAGGGAAATAACTTATTTAATCATATTACTACATGATTAATTGTGATATATTTGTATCAGTACGTGATTACTCGAATTATATTATTATATGACTAAATATGCATGTTTAGTTGAGTTAAATATGCATGTTGGCCCGTTTGTGTTAATATGAGCATATTTGTAATTTTTGACCCGTTGAGGGTATATATATGTGTGTGTTATGTTTGTGATATGTCTGAGACCACAATATTGTGGAGATATATTTGAGATGTGTGGTCCGAAGCAGTCTTGGGAAGCGGATCAGTGGAATAGTCACAACGGGGTCAGATACCCATTGGGGATGTACCAGGTAACAGGTAGTTATTTGGGCATGCCAGGGTTAATTGGGGACTTATAGGAATACTTGAGGAATTAGCGGGAATGTGACAAATGACGGATTTTCCCTTGGAGGCATTATTGGACTAAGAATTCACCTAGGGATATTTTGGTCATTTTGAAGCTAAGGATAGACTTGATTAGGGTAACTTCAATAGAACACTTAGAAAAAAAAGACAACCCTCTCAGTCCTTTTTTTTTCTCTCTCTCTCTCTTAATACATATTCTCTCTCTCTCTAGCTTGAGGGTTCTTGCAGAAATTCAAAAAGGTAAGCTTAGAATTGAAGGGGGATTGGGGCTAGGAACGTACTAGCAGCAGCGTAAGAGGCATGGTTCTTCAATAAGGTAAAGTTTTACTCTGAATTTTTGGTAGTTCACAGTTGTAGTTTAAAGATTTTCCTTAAGGTTTAAGCCTTGGTCTGATTTTGGGTTTTGATGAAAGTATGGGGTAGATTTTGGGGCAATTATGTTGTATTGATGTGAGTTCTAGATACAATTTTGGGTTTGGGTGGATTTCAATGGATTTGGCTTGAGAAAAACGCAGGGGAGTTCTAGGTTTGGAGCTCGAGCTGCGACCATGTTCTTCAGGCGTTGCGGCCTGTGTGCGTGAGAAGGCCTTGGAGGGTCTCTGAAGTCGCCCAGGTGCCGCGATGTAGGTCAGGGCACGCTGTGGCCCACGTCTCCCAGGAGAGAGATCCTAGGGGCTCTTTGACTTGTAGCACATCATGATCCTGGGGGCTGGGCCGCTACTTAAATTAAGGGAAGTGGCTAAAATAGGGTTTTAAGCTCGGGAACTCAAATTTAAGGGCTCGGGAAGGATTCTACTACCTAATTTAGTAGAATTCGAGGTCCTAGAGGCTAGAATATTATTCCAAAGTTTTTAATTGGTGTATATTTTGATGGATATTTATTATTATGGCATTGTGACTAGGTTTTACCACTAAGGCTCGGGTTTTGGGGATCATGCTCGGGATCGCACTATACGGTTAGCTCGTGTAACGACCCAAAATTTACTAATAAGGCTTAAGGGCCCTGATTAGTGTGCCGGGAGGGCATAATTGGTTTATATGTTATTTAAATGATTTAATGCATGATTATGTGATAAGCATGCTTATATGATTATATGGTTATGTGAAATGCATGTTTATGAGTATTAATAAGCATGTGGGCCCTGTTTAGCTTATAAGGGCATATTCATAATTTTGGCCCGTTGAGGGCATAAATCTGATTATTTGTGATAAATTGTTAAGACCACATTATTATGTGGATGTATTTCTAGGTTATGGCCCGAGACGATCCTAGTGAGCGGTATAACGAAATAGTCATGGCGAGATTTTATACCCAGTTCGGGGGAAACCAGAGGGTATTTATGGGAATTTGGGAAATATATTGGAGATTTTTAGACATTGGGGAAAATAAATGGTGATTAATTAGATGACGGGATTTAAGTGGTAAACGTTAGGGACACTCGAGGAATTAGCGGGAATTGGGATCAAATGACCAAAATGCCCAAAGAGTGATTAAAAGACTTGGATTTAATTGGGAGGGCAAAATGGTCTTTTGGGTTATTAAGGGATATACTTGTTTTGTATGATATTTTTTAGAGCTTAAGGGGGAAAGTGGTAGAAACTGAAAGAAAGGAAAGGAAAAAAAGAAAGAAGAAAAATAGAGCTCTCTCCCTCTTCCCCACGGTTTCTTCTCCTCTCACTCTTCAAGCTCAATTCTGGGTTTCTGTGTATAATAATGTTATTAGCTAAGTTTTGATGTTGTTAGGTTATGTTGGATAAGATATAGTGGATTGTAGGCTTAATTTGGAGTTTAGTTGAGGTTTGGAGTGGGTTTATGGAGTTTTGGCTCGGGAAAATTTGAAGGAAAAACCCAGAAACTTTGCATGTGCTAGTTGTAGCGCTGTAGCGCTAGGAAAGGAGCGGCACATTGCTATGCTTCATTTTATGGGGAGGCTAGCTTTCTGACTGTAGTGCCCCTCTTGTGGCGCTGTAGTGCTACCTTGCCTCCAGAACTTGGGTTTTGGGATTTCTTTTAGGGTTTTTGCTTGGGGGCTCGGGGGTCGATTCCACCACCCCGTTTGGTGGAATTGGGCTTCTCGAGAGCTTGTGATTGGTTCCGAAGTTGGGTTATAGAATTGAATGTTAACGAGGATTCTATTTTATGATTGTGACTAGGTGTGCGCTAGGGCTTGGACGGGATCGTGCTCCAGGGTCATCTCAATAAGCAAAAGCGCTTGGAATCAAAGGTAAGAAAACTGTACCCGGTTATGTGGTTATGTTGGGACTAAGAGTTCCCTATACTTGTATGTAATATTGCATGATGGTATTATGCCACGTGAACATGAAATAAACGGCCTAAGAGTGCCAGAATTAATATTGGCATACAAAAACGCTGCTCAGCCACTGGTAGCTGAGGTTAAGTAAATAATTACTGAGCTCGACCTAAGCGAACCGGAGTCAGTGGGATAAACAAAGGGTACAGCCTAAGGGCGTTGAACCTGGATATTGTGTGATATGTTTATTGTTATTAATCTAATGATTATGGCTTGTTTATTACCTGGATGATTGATTATTGGTTTGCAGATTGATATCATTGATTATGTGAACAATGTGGTCTGCTGAGTATCTGATTGATGATTTGTGAATTATCTGACTATTGATTATTGTTTATGCTCTGCATTATGGTTTTCTTGCTGGGCCTTGGCTCACGGGTGTTACATGGTGGAGGTAAAGGTAAGAGCAAGGGAAAGGTGGACCAGTCTTGAGTTGGAGAGCTCTGGGCCAAAATGTACATAGTCAGCTGATTGGCCGCCACGGTCGAGGGATGGTATAGGGACAGGAGAACCTAAAGTGCCTATATTGCCATTAGAGTGGCTGGTGGTTGCACATAAACTTTGAAATTTTGTAACTATCCCTTAAAACCTATTTTGGGATCCCATGTATTAAAATGTTTCTTTTAATGAGAAATTTCCTGTTTATGACCAAAATATTTTAAGCCTAACCTAATCACGACTTTAGGGTCACATTTTCAACTATATGACTTGATTAGCAAGTCTTGCACCTTTATAATCACAAAGTGTAACGACCATGGTTATCCAGGGTGTTACAACTTGGTATTAGAGCATCCTAGGTTTAAGGGTTCCTGAAGATTGGCTGGACATGTACATTCGCTGCTAAAGACAAGCTCAACTTAGGGTTTGGTCATTATGTATACATGTTTATATGCTTAAATGATTTGAAAGAACCATGATTGCTGTTATCTGTTTGATTAATAGGGAGCATGACATACTGATAGGGCCTGGCCGTTGGCTACTGTCTGACGATATTGAGGCATGCTTATTAGCATTGCTGTTGTATGTGAATGAATATTTGGATAAAGTGTTATATCTTGATTGCTTGTGATTGGTTGTGTTCCAATGGTGGATTATGGAAGGATTATTACCCTGTCATCATAGTCTGATTGCCGAGTCATTGATTGCAGATTAACTGTGTCCAAGACGATCTACACGACTAGTCGGCACCAGGTCTGAGACTAGAGATGATGACCAGGGCTAGAACCCTCCGCCAGTCCCTGAGAACTGGCAGCAGATTATGGCAGATATGCAAGCTCGTCTTCAGAGCCAAGATGAGAAGAGACAGTAGGCTCCGTCAGGGAGTGTTGCATCCATTGTGCCACCTGCAGTGGCCCCGGTTATACAGCCAGTGGAGGTTGGGAATAGATGGGAGCCATTGTATGAGCAGTTTAGGAGACTGCATCCACCAACTTTTGAGGGAGGACCAGATCCACTAAAGGCCGAGAAATGGATGTGTATGCTTACCGCTATCCTGGACTTCATGAGGGTAGAGGGTCATGAAAGGGTGGCCTGTGCCGCATATATGCTGAGAGAGGATGCCCTCATTTGGTGGGAAGTGGCATCATAGACAAGGGATGTTACTACTCTGGGTTGGGATGGATTCAAGGATTTATTCAGCCAGAAGTATTATAATGTTGCCATCAGGGCAGCAAAGGTGAATGAATTTGTGGGGTTGGTTCAGGGCAACATGACAGTTACAGAATATGCCCTGAAATTCGATAGACTCGCGAAGTTTGCACCAGATCTTGTGCCTATAGATGCAGTTAGGCAGGACAGATTTATCAGAGGGCTTAATGCTATGATAGCCCGAGATATGAGGATTAAAACAATACTTGGGGGGACGACTTATGCCTATGCTGTTGAGAAGGCTCTTACCGCTGAAGAAGTGGAGAACAAGATCTAGAGGGAGAATGCTGCAAGACGGGAGGGTTGCAGAGCAGTGCCTCCATATTATGGGTCTAGTAGGGGCGGAGGCCCCAGTGATCTAAAGAGGAAGACCCCTGACACTTCGACCGCTGCTGGTCCTAATAGGAGAGGTCGGGATACTCAGGGTGGCCGTCAGGGAGGTGGTGATACATGGAGAAGCTATCCGGAGTGCACGCGGTGCAGAAGACGCCATTCGGGTGAATGTCGGGCTAAGGCCTGTTATGTGTGTGGGGTGGTGGGACACCTCAAGAAGGATTGCCCAGAATTGAAGAAGGGGAAGCACGGAAGGTGGACAACTTGACTCCAGCTCGAGTTTTCACCTTGATGCAGGCAGAGGCCGAGGCTAGTCCCTCAGTGGTGACAGGTTAACTTTCTAGCACTGGCTCTCCTTTTACTGTATTGATTGACTCTGGTGCTACACATTCATTTTTTTCTAGTAAGGTGATTGATAGACTGTGTAGACCTAGGGAGTACTGTACTGCGGGGTTCAGGACTATATTGCCTATAAGGGAATTGGTAGTTTCTAGGAGGTGGGTTGGAGCACTACCAGTGATGGTTGACTGGAACGACCCAAAATTACTAATAAGGCTTAAGGGCCTTGATTAGTGTGTCGGGAGGGCATAATTGGAGGTTATGTGAAATATTGGTGAGAGAATGCATGTTTATGAGTTTTGGATAGGCATGCGGGCCTGCTTGGCTAGTAAGGGCATAATTGTAATCTTGGCCCTTTAGGGCATAAACGTGATTATTTGCGATAAGTTGTTGAGACCACATTATTATGTGGATATATATATATATGTGTGTGTGGTTGCAGCTTTCGGCACGAGACGATTCTAGGGAGCAGGTAGCGGGAAAGTCACAACGGGACCCGATACTGGACTCGGGGTGAGTCAAGGGGTATTTGGGATATTAGATGGTTAATTGGGTTATCGGGTTATGGAAATAAATAATTGTAGACATATTTGAGGTTAGGAAGCCCAGGTGGGAATACCAGGGAATTTTACCATTTTGCCCTCGGGGACGTTTTTGGTACCCTAAGCTTTGAGATTAACTTAAGTGAAGTAAATAAGGTAAAACAAAATGAAGGAAGGCAGCAGAAACATCAAGAACCGACCCTGTTCTCTCCCTTCTCTTCTCTCTCAAGGAAACTATTGAAAATTAAGGGGATTAGCTTGAAACACAGGGATTTGAATGGAAGATTTGGAGGATTATTTCAGTGGAGGCTAAGGAATCTAACTAGAAACTAAGGTAAGCATTGAATTTCAGTTCTTGACCAGTTGATTATGTAGTTTAAGGTTGAGTTCTAAGAGTTCTTAGGTTCTTAATTTCAAGGTTGAGTTAAGACTGAAGGCTTGGGTGTTAGCTCAGTAATTGCTTGGAGGATTGGGTCTTCAGTGAAGGTAAGCTTGAATTTATGATCTAATGTTTGAATTCTAGTGTTTCCTTGACTGGTTTTGGAGTTCATGGGTGTGTGGGTTTCAGAAATTGAAATGATGTTTGGATGGATTTCTAGATTAGGTTTCTGTTGGCTTAAGCTTCTGAGATCATGTAGTAATGTTTGTGATAGTTGGAGTGTGTTATTGGGATGATTATGAGGGGTTTTGAGTGAGGTTTGAGAGTTGAAAATGGTGGTATTTCTGGGTTCGAAGAGGTCAGGCCGCGACATAGTTCTTGGTGAGCCGCGGCCCTTTGAAGCTGAGGGGTGCTGGAGAAGGAGGGCGGGCCGCGGCCCGTGTCTATTTCTGGGTGAGGTTGGCCTCTGTTTGGGGCCATGCCGCGACATGGGAAGGCTTGAGCCGCGACCCTTAAGGAAATTTGTGTCCTTGGGATTTTAAGCATGAAAATTTGACCTAGGGTGCTCTGGAACGACTCCACTACCGTGTTTGGTGGAATTCGATGTTCTGGAGATTAGAACCTTATCCGGAAGCCTTTTACAACTATTGATGGAATCTTTTATTATGGTTGTGACTAGGTGTACGCTTGGGCTCGAGGCAGGATCGTGCTCGGGGGCCGTCTTTCCTAATTAAAGCACTTGGAATTAAAGGTAAGAAAACTACACCCGGTTGTGGATTTATATTGGGACTAAGGGTTCCCTGTCTTGTATACTCTTTAAGAGGATGGTATTATGCCATGTGGATTGTGAATGGATGGTATCATGCCATGTAAATAGTAAACGAGCGGCCTAAGAGCGCCGGAGTTTACACTTACGTATAGGGCGCGACTCAGCCATTGGTAGCCGAGGACAGATTAAAATGCATTGAGCTCAGTTTAAGCGGGCCAGAGTCAGTGGGATAAACAGGGGGTGCGGCCTAAGTTGTCGGCCCTAATTATCTTGTGATTTGATTGTTATTATTCTGATGAAAATGATATGCCGGTTATTTGAATGACAGATTGTTGGTTTGTTAACTGTTATCGTTGAATAGATGAATGTTGTGTACTGTTGGGTACCTGGTTATGTCTTGTGAAATAGTTGGTTATTAATATTGATTGTGTTTTAAATGTTATGTTTTCTTGCTGGGCCTTGGCTCACGGGTGCTACGTGGTGCAGGTAAAGGCTAGGGTAAGACAAGTTGGCCATGGGTTGGAGAGCTCTGGGGGCGAGGTGTACATTGTCAGTTGTTCGGCCGCCACGGTCGAGGGATTGTACAAGAACGAGAACCTAAAACTTGTATTTTTCCATTAGAGTGGCTTGATTGTTTATAAAGCTTGGAAATTCTATAGTTACGCTATTTAAACCCTGATTTGGGATCCCAAGTACCAAACACTTATTTTAATGAAAATTATTTCGTTTACAACCAAAATCTTTTAAACCTAACCTGTTTATGTCATTAGATTCACATTTTTATCTAAATAGCTTGATTAGCAAGTCTCACACTATTTCAAACACACAGTGTAACGGTCTTGGTTATCCAGGGCGTTACATTGACGGTATGGAGTTGTTAGTAGACTTGATTGAGTTAGGCATGGAGGACTTTGAGATGATTTTGGGCATGGATTGGCTGGTTAGATATGGAGTTACTATTGATAGTAGGAAGAAGATGGTGACCTTTGAGCCGGAGGGCGAGGATCCCTTTGTTTTCGTAGGTGCGGTATGTGGACCCCGCGTACCCATGATATCAGCGCTGAGAGCCAGAGACTTGTTACAGGGAGGATGTATAGGATTTTTGGCTAGTGTGGTGGATACTACCAGAGGGTTGCCAGCAGGGTCGGAGGGGACTAGATTAGTTTGTAAGTTCTTGGATGTGTTCCCTGAGGATTTACCAGGACTACCGCCGCACAGGAAGATTCAGTTCATTATGGAGTTAGCGCCAGGGACAGAGCCAGTGTCGAGGGCACCATATAGAATGGCACCGACAAAACTGAAGGAATTGAAGATACAGTTACAGGAGCTTCTGGATTTGGGGTTCATCAGGCCTAGTTTTTCGCCATGGGGTGCTCCGGTTCTGTTTGTGAAGAAGAAGGATGGGACTCTGAGGATGTGTATAGATTACTGAGAATTGAACAAGTTGACCATCAAGAATAAGTACCCTCTACCAAGGATCGATGACTTGTTCGATCAGCTGTAGGGAAAGACAGTATTCTCGAAGAATGATCTTCGATCTGATTATCACCAGCTGAGGATCAAGGACGAGGATATACCGAAGACGACCTTCCGAATGAGGTATGGGCATTATGAGTTTTTGTTCATGTCGTTTGGTTTGACCAATGCCCCAGCAACCTTTATGTACTTAATGAATAGGGTGTTCAAGGACTTCTTGGATCCGTTCGCCATTGTCTTCATCGACGACATTTTAGTGTACTCCAGATCAGAGGCAGAGCATGAGCTACATCTTCGATAGCTACAAGAAGTGACATTCCTTGGACATATTGTTGGTGAAGATTGGATTAAGGTGGATCCATCTAAGGTGGAGGTAGTGAGTGATTGGACAAGGACAAGGAACGCCTCAGAGGTTCGGAGTTTCCTCGGATTAGTAGGTTACTACAGACAATTTGTGGAAGGGTTCTCAAAGATTGCTGCATCGATGACAGAATTGACAAAGAAAAATTTGAAGTTCGTCTGGTCAGACAAGTGTGAGAACAATTTTCAAGAGTTGAAGCGTCAACTTATTACTACACCTGTGCTGAGTCTTCCTTCAGCGGAAGGAAAGTTTATGGTTTATTGTGAGGCGGAGGTTGGGTTTAGGTTATTTGTTGATGCAGAATGGGAAGGTTATAGCTTATGCGTCACGACAGTTGAAGGAGTATGAGAAGCCGTATCCTACCCATGATTTGGAGTTAGCAGCGGTTGTAGCTTCCCAAATTTGCAAATAAGGCTTAGGGCCTTGATTAGCATGCTTGGAGGGCAATAATTGAATTATTGTATTAATATGTGAATTTGATAGTATGTGATTAGAAATGCATGTTTAGGTGAATTAAATATGCATGTGGACCCCATTTGGTTATTAGGGGCATGTTTGTTATGTTAGCCCGTTGAGGACATAAATGCAATATTTGCAAGTATTGTGATCTTTACCACATGCCAGTGGTGATATATTTGAGATGCACGATTTGAGATAGTCCTAGGGAGCGATTTAGGTAGGAAGACACAATGGGATTCGATACCTGACTCGGGGCGAGTCAAGGGGTATTTCGGGTATTAGACATTTTACTGGGTTATCGGGTTAAGAAAATAAATATTTGGAGATATATTTAAAGTTAGTGCATTTAGGAGGGAATGTCGGGGAAATTTACCATTTTGCCCTCGGGGACGTTTTTGCTACCCCGAGCTTTGGAGGTAACTTAAGTGACCTAGGTTAAGTAAGACAAAACATAAGAAACACTCAGAAACTTGGCATAAACCGACCCTATCTTCCTTTTCTCTCCCTCTTGTTTTCTCGAAACTTTACCAAGGGAAACATTGAAGCTTAAGCAAGGAATTGGGGCTCTAGACTTAAGGATTAGCTCAGTTTCAACTTGTGGATTCAAGCAGAGGTTAAGGTAAGCTTTGAATTGTGATTTTAGCCATTAAATTATGTAGTTCTTGGCTGAGTTTTAGCTTTCTTGAGTCTTTGAAGTTGAAGATTGAATTTGGGATTTGATGAGGTTTTAAGCTAGCTTTTTGTTAGGTTTTGTTGCTGGGACTATTCTAGAACTATTGTGGTGATTAAATTGAGTTGTTAGATTGGTTTTTGGGTAAATTGGTTGGGTTTTGGTTGTTAAAATGGGGGATTTTTTGGGTTCGAAGGGGTCAGGCCGTGACTTTATTCTTGGTGAGCCGCGACACTCTAGAACAGATGGGAGGCCAAGTTGAAGGGTGGGCCGCGACGCCCTTTTGGTTGGGCCGTGGTGCGTGTTTGCAGAAAAGGGTGGCTGAGCCTCTGGTTGAGGCGGGCCACAGCAGAAGGCCTTGGGGGCCACGACTCTTAAGGGGTTTTTGGACCCCGAGAAGGTTTTTGGCATGGGAATCCAAAAGTTAAGGCTCAGGATGGATTTTATCACCCGGATTGATAGAATTCAAGGTCCCGGAGACTAGAATTATGTTCCAAAGCTATTTAAGTGACTAGGGCTTGATGGATGGATGTTGTTGATACGTTGTGACTAGGTTATCAGCGAGGCTCGGACTAGGGGACTGTGCTTAGGATATCGGTGCTCAGGAAGCTTGGGACACAGGTAAGAAAACTGTTGTACCCGTAGAGCAAGGCGTGGCCCTATAGTTTGTATTGCAGGGAACGACCCTATGTGATTGTGTTGTAGGGCATAGCCCTATTGATTATGTTTGTATTTGTTTAAGTATTTGTTAAATTTATGCTATATGTTACATATTTGTAAATGAGCGGCAAGGGCCGGGAACGGCAAAGGCCGAGAACGGCAGGGGGCCAGGTACGACAAAGGGCCAGGAACGTCGTTAAGCATGTGGAGTGCAAGGCCGAGTACGGCAAGGGCCGGGAGTGGCGTTAAGCACGCAGAGTGCAAGTCACTAGGGTGAGACCCTTCTCAGATGCCTGAGTCATCCTCATAGTGTAGACCGCGAACCCAGGGCCTGGTAAAGTTCCTGGGACGGCATGATCGTTATGTGTTAAGCCTGTTGGCTGCTTGTTATATGCTAATTGATAGTTATGCATATGTTGTTTGCTTGTGTTGAGTTTTCTTGCTGGGCTTCGGCTCACAGGTTCTCTATGGTGCAGGTAAGGGCAAGGGAAAGGTTGACCAACCATGAGTACAGAAAGCGTGGAGTGACGTGTACATGTTTGGTCTGCATGGCTGCCACGGTCAGGGGTATTTTTGGGAGATGTTGTGTCTTAATCTAGATTTTTTCGTTTAGTCGACTTTAATCATACTTTTGAGCTGTAAATATATCTAAACAGTAATTTTGTGATCCCAAATGTATAACGCTTTATAGTTTCAATAGATGATTACATTTTCAAATTGTATGACTTTATTTATAGTTTAGCTACGCTTTTAACCTAAAACCTCAGTTAGCGAGTTAATTGCACGTTTAAAACTCACTTAGTAACCACTTTAAGGAAGTAGGGCGTTACAGCGGGGGTATTCGCACTGAAGGTTTGGCGGCATTATCTGTATGGGGAGAAGTGCGAGATATACACCGATCATAAGAGTTTGAAGTACTTCTTCACACAGAAAGACCTGAACATGAGATAGAGGCGTTGGATGGAGTTGGTAAAGGATTATGACTGTGCTATTCTTTACCACCCAGGGAAAGCCAATGTAGTGGCGGATGCATTGAGCCGGAGAGGCTCGGCGCAGTTGTTTAGTTCCACTCAGATATTGAGAGAGTTAGCTGATGAGATGGCCAGAGCAAGGATAGAGTTGGTGGTGGGCCGGTTGGCAAACATTACTCTGCAGTTGACCCTACTAGAGCAGATTACGGAAGGTCAGCTAGTGGATGCTCAATTACAAAAGGGTAGAGAGAATGTCTTAGCGGGGGTAGCTAATGACTTTTCTATTTCTGAGGTTCGTCTGCTACGGTATCAAGGTCGGATTTGTGTTCCGATTGATGTGGGAATTATACATGAGATACTGGATGAATCGCATACTACGCCATACTCACTTCATCCGGGTACCACGAAGATGTATTAGGATCTATGAATGTTGTATTGGTGACCCGAGATGAAGAAGGATGTGGTGGAGTACGTGGCCAGATGTTTAACCTGTCAGCAGGTGAAAGCTGAACCTCAGTGACCAGCAGGGTTGCTTTAGCCTTTGGATATTCCCGAGTGGAAATGGGAGGATATTACGATGGACTTTGTGGGAGGTTTACCCATGATAGTAGGGCTTCATGACTTGGTGTGGGTGATAGTTGACAGATACACCAAGCCAGCTCATTTTGTTCCAGTGAAGACGACATATACAGTGGATCAGTATGAAGAGTTTTACGTGAGGGAGATTGTACGTCTTCACGGGGTTCCTAAGTCTATAGTGTCAGTCCGGGATCCTATCTTTACCTCCAAGTTTTGGGGTAGTTGGAAGAAGGCTATGGGGACTCAGTTGAAGTTCAGCACAAACTTCCATCCTCAGACTGATGGACAGTCTGAGACGACGATTCAGGTGTTGGAGGATATGCTTAGGGCATGCGTGATAGATTTTGGGGGATCTTGGAGTAAGTACCTCTCGTTGATTGGATTTTCGTACAACAAAAGTTATCAATCAACGATTGGAGTGGCTCCATATGAGATGTTATATGGTAGGAGATGTAGATCGCCCATTCATTGGGATGAGAAGGGTGAGAGGAAGTATTTGGGGCCGAACATGATTCAGAAGACCAATGAAGCTATTGAGAAGATCCAAGCTAGAATGCTTGCTTCGCAGAGCAGACAGAAAAGCTACGCTGATCCTAAGCGTAGGGACGTGGATTTTCAGGTTGGGGACCACGTGTTTCTGCGAGTTTCACCACTGCGAGGGGTGAGGAGGTTTGCAAAGAAGGGCAAATTGAGCCCTAGATTTATTGGACCTTTTGAGATCCTGGAGAGGATCAGAAAGGTGGCTTACAGGTTAGCCTTGCCACCATCGTTGTCGGGAGTTCATGACGTATTTCGTGTTTCTATGCTCTGGAAGTATGTCTCAGATACGACACATGTGTTGAAGTATGAAAACTTGGAATTGCAGACAGATTTTTCCTATGAGGAGCGACCGATTCAGATTTTAGATCGGAAGGATAAGGTTCTACGAAACAAGACAATTCCTCTGGTTAAAGTGTTATGGAGGAATATCAAGGTCGAGGAGGTGACCTGGGAGCTTGAGCAGTGATGCAGGAACAATATCTCGAGTTATGCAGGTAAAATTTTGAGGACGAAATTCTTAGTAGGAGGGGATAGTTGTAACAACCCAAAATTTACTAATAAGTCTTAAGGGCCCTGATTAGTGTGCCGGGAGGGCATAATTGATTTATATGTGATTTAAATGATTTAATGCATGATTATGTGATAAGCATGCTTATATGATTATATGGTTATGTGAAATGCATGTTTATGAATATTAATAAGCATGTGGGCCCTGTTTAGCTTATAAGGGCATATTCATAATTTTGGCCCGTTGAGGGCATAAATGTGATTATTTGTGATAAATTGTTATGACCGCATTATTATGTGGATATATTTCTAGCTTATGGCTCGAGACGATCCTAGTGAGCGGTATAACGAAATAGTCATGGCGAGAATTTATACTTGGTTCGGGGGAAACCTGAGGGTATTTATGGGAATTTGGGAAATATATTGGAGATTTTTAGACATTGGGGAAAATAAATGGTAATTAATTAGATGACGGGATTTAAGTGGTAAACGTTAGGGACACTCGAGGAATTAGCGGAAATTGGGATCAAATGACCAAAATACCCTTAGAGTGATTAAAGACTTGGATTTAATTGGGAGGGCAAAAGGATCTTTTGGGTTATTAAGGGATATATTTGATTTGTCTGGTGTTTTTTAGAGCTTAAGGGGGAAAGTGGTAGAAATTGAAGGAAAGGAAAGGAAAAAAAGAAAGAAAGAAGAAAAATAGAGCTCTCTCCCTCTTCCTCACGATTTCTTCTCCTCTCACTCTTCCTTGAGGATTTTGAAGCTGTGATCTCAGAGGAAGTATAGGCTTGGTTTGGGGTGTTAATCCTTGGAGTAGCTAAGGGATTCAGTTGGAGTTATTTTCCAATTAAGGTTAGGTTTATGGTTTTTCTAAGTTTACTGAATTTTGTTAAGATTGATTTATGAATTTGAATATTGGATGGGAATTTAAGGACTTGAGCTTGGGGATTTGAGGAGTTGAAGTCTGGAAGGGCATTGAAGGCAACCTAGGGTCGAATTCACTCAGTTAAGGTAACAAATTGTGATCTTGATCATTTGGGTTTTCTGTTTTTCAGATGAAGTTCTTGAGCTTCAAGCTCAATTCTGGTTTTCTGTGTTAGATGATGCTATTAGCTAAGTTTTGATGTTGTTAGGTTATGTTAGATGAGATATAGTGGATTGCAGGCTCAATTTGGAGTTTAGTTAAGGTTTGGAGTGGGTTTATGGAGTTTTGGCTTGAGAAAATTCGAAGGAAAATCCCAGAAACTTTGCATGTGCTGGTTGTAGCGCTGTAGTGCTAGGATAGGAGCGCTACAGTGCTATGCTTTGTTTTCTGGAGGGGCTAGCTTTCTGACTGTAGCGCTGTAGCATCCCTCTGGTGGCGTTGTAGCGCTACCCTGCCTCCAGAACATGGTTTTTGGGATTTCTTTTATGGTTTTTGCTTGGGGGCTCGGGGGTTGATTCAACCACTATGTTTGGTGGAATTGGGCTTCCCGAGAGCTTGGGATTATTTCTGAAGTTGGATTACAAAATTGAATGTTAATGATGGTTCTATTTTACGGTTGTGACTTGGTGTACGCTAGGGCATAGACGGGATCATGCTCGAGGGTCATCTCAATATGCCAAAGCGCTAGGAATCAAAGGTAATAAAACTGCGCCCAGTTATGTGGTTATGTTGGGACTAAGAATTCCCTATACTTGTATGTAATATTGTATGATGGTATTAGGCCATGTGAACATGAAATAAACGGCCTCAGAGTGACAAAATTAATATTAGCGCACAAGGACGCGGCTCGGCCACTGGTAGCTGAGGTTAAGTAAATAATCACTGAGCTCAGCCTAAGCGAGCCGGAGTCAGTGAGATAAACAAAGGGTGCAGCCTAAGGGCGTCGGCCCTGGACATTGTGTGATATGTTTAGTGTTATTAATCTGATGATTATGGCATATTTATTACCTGGATGATTGATTATTGGTTTGCAGATTGGTATCATTAATTATGCGAACAATGTGGTCTGCTGAGAGTCTAATTGATGAGTTGTGAATTATCTGACTATGGATTATCGTTTACGCTCTGCATTATGGTTTTCTTACTGGGCCTTGGCTCTTGGGTACTACGTGGTGCAGGTAAAGGCAAGGGCAAGGTGGACCAGTCCTGAGTTGGAGAGCTTTGGGGCAGAATGTACATAGTCAGCTGATCGGCCGCCACGGCCGAGGGATGGTACAGAGAACGGAGAACCTAAAGTGCCTATTTTTCCATTAGAGTGGTTGGTGATTATACATAAACTTTGAAATTTTGTAACTGTCCCTTAAAACATATTTTGGGATCCCATGTATTAAAATGTTTATTTTAATGAGAAATTTCTTGTTTATGACCAAAATATTTTAAGCCTAACCTAATTACGACATTAGGGTCACGTTTTCAACTATATGATTTGATTAACAAGTCTTGCACCTTTATAATCACAAAGTCTAACGACCTTGATTATCCTGGGTGTTATAGCTCGGGGCTCAGGTAAAAATACTATTTGTGCTCATAGAGCAGGGCATGGCCCGATTATGTGTGTTTAGTGTTATGTATGAATGCTTACAATTGTTATACCATATTTTTGTGTTTATGACTGATCAGTGAAGGTCGGGGTCGGCGATTGCTGGGAACGGCAACATGCATGCTGAATGCAGGCCGAACGACAACAAGTATGCAGAATGCAAGCCGCCATGGCTTGGCCATCTAGGTATTGTACTCACCCATTTGGTGAAGACCGTGAACTGGTGCCTGGTAAAGCACCTTGGTTGGCATAGGATGCTATCTGAATTCTTTGTTGTATCTATTTAAAGTTATGCATTTACTGGGATGAATTGTTATATGCTATGTGTGTGGAGTTTCCTTGATGGGAACCCCTGTATGAGAGGTTCAAGAAACAGCACCCTTCGGTTTTTGATGGTAGCTCAGACCCACATAAGGTTGAGCAGTGGATGACAATGATAACAATCATCCTGGATTTCATGAGTGTAGGTGGTAATGAGAGAGTGGCTTGTGCCACTTATATGTTTTAGGAGGATGCCCAAATATGGTGGGAGGTGGTATCCCACTCTAGGGTTTTAAATACTATGGAATGGGAAGAATTCAAAACTTTGTTTAATTAGAAATACTAAAAAGTAGTTAAAGTTGTGAAGGCTGAAGAGTTCAGTAAGTTACTCCAGGGCAACATGTCAGTGACCGATTATGCCTTGAAGTTTGATAGATTGGCAAAGTTTGCCAGGGATTTGGTGCCCACTAATGGGACCAGAAGAGAGAGGTTTCTCCAAGGGCTATAGCCTATGATAGCTCGGGATGTTCGCATCACTACTGTGCCAGGAGTGACCACTTATGCACAGGTTGTTGAGAAAGCGCTCACAACTGAGAGCGCAGAGAATAAGATCTTGCGCGAGAATGCGTCCAGAAGGGATTCTAGGAGTTTAGGACCTCCATTTGCGGGCTTTGGTAGGGGCACAGGTCAGCTTTCTAATGTTGGGACCCTTTATAATGTTTTGATTGATTTGGGTGCTACACACTACTTTTTTGCTAGTAGAATTATTGATGGACTGTGTAGACCTTGTTATCTATCCTATGGGGTTTGGTAATTTACTGCCTATTGTGGAGTTAGTGGTTTCAAGGAGATAGGTCAGATCACTGTCGTGATAGTGGATGGCAGGGAGTTGTTAGTTGACTTGATAGAGTTGGTTATGACTGACTTTGATATAATTCTGGGTATAGAATGGTTAGAGAAGTATGGGGGCAACAATAGATTGTAAGAAGAAGATGGTAACCTTTGAACCTGAGGGTGAGGATCCCTTTGTATTTGCTGGCATTGTGCATGAACCCCGTATACCTATGATATCTATACTTAGAGCTAGCGACCTATTGCATGGGGGATGCATAGGATTCTTAGCTAGTGTGGTGGATACCACTCAGGTTGTGCCAGTGGGACCAGGATAGACCAGATTAGTCTATGAGTTTCTGGATGTGTTTCTAGAGGATCTGCCAAGGTTACCTCCACACAGGGAAATAAAGTTTGTGATTGAATTAGCACCAAGGACGGAACCAGTGTCTAGGGCGTTGTACAGAATGGCTTCAGCAGAGCTGA
Organism: Humulus lupulus; assembly: GCF_963169125.1. Lineage (NCBI taxonomy): Eukaryota > Viridiplantae > Streptophyta > Magnoliopsida > Rosales > Cannabaceae > Humulus > Humulus lupulus. The sequence goes on along the minus strand of NC_084802.1, from coordinate 158,438,518 downwards.
AGGAACTAAAGGTTCAGTTACAGGAATTAGTAGACTTGGGTTTTATTAGGCCCAGTTTCTCACCATGGGCCACACTAGTTCTTTTCGTGAAGAAGAAAGATGGTTCTCTGAGGATGTGTATTGAATATAGAGAACTGAATAAGTTAACTATCAAGAACAGGTATCTTATGCCAAGGATTGGTGACCTATTTGAGCAGTTATAGGGTAGGATGGTATTCTCTAAGATAGATCTTCGATCTGGTTATCACCAACTGTGGATCAAGGAGGAAATACCGAAGAAAACTTTTCGCACCAAGTATAGGCATTAAGATTTTCTGGTGATGTCATTTGGACTGTCTAATGGCCCAACAACATTTATGGATCTGATGAACAAGGTGTTCAAAGATTACCTGTATCGGTCCGTGATCGTCTTTATAGATGATATACTAGTATACTTTTAGTCAGAGACAGAGCACTTGCAACATCTCAGATTAGTACTACAGAGTCTGAGAGAGAACAAGCTGTATGTGAAATTCAAGAAGTGTGAGTTCTGGTTATCACATGTGACTTTCTTAGGTCACATAGTCAGTAAGGATGGAATTATGGTGGATCCAGCAAGGATTGAGGTGGTCAGAGTTTGTCCAAGGTCGAAGAATGCTTCAGAGATCAGAAGTTTCTCGGGATTGATAGGTTATCATATTAGTGGAGGGGTTTTCCAAGATTGTGTCACCACTGACAAAGTTGACTCGCAAGAATCAGAGGTTCATATGGTCAGACAGGTGTGAGGACAGCTTCCAGAGACTGAAGAAGAATCTGATCACTGCTCTAGTTCTCAGGACAAGTTTGTGGTTTATTATGACACCGAGAGATAGGGCCTAGGTTGTATCCTTATGTAGATAAGAAAGGTGATTGCTTCTGCATCATGATAGCTGAAGGAGTATGACTAGAGGTACCCCACACATGATCTAGAACTTGCAGTAGTGGTTTTTGCACTGTAGGTGTGGCATCACTACTTGTATGGTGAGAAGTGTGAGATATACATAGATCACAAGAGTTTGAAATACTTCTTCACCTAGAATGTAACTTCCACCTAATCAAGGACCGTTACAGTGTGTATTTTAAATAGTGCTGGACTCGCTAAAGGAGTCATTTGGCCATAACCATGTAACTAAACATAATTAATAGTTTAGGGCTAAATTTTTTGGTCAAAAGCTATAACCGTTTCACTAAAACGTTCACTTCCATACATGGGATCCCAAACTAACATTTAAAAAGGTAAATTACAATTGAAAAGTTACAACCAGCCGGACTAAGCGACAAAGTAGGGTTTGACCCTAGTTCTTCTAAGAAACCTTGGCCGTGGTGATAGAGCAACCGCATATGTACACATTGGCATCGGAGCTCTCCAACTCATCGATGGTTCGGCTTCCTTTTCCCCTAAATCGCACCACATAGCACCCGTGAGCCAAGGCTCAGCAAGAAAACTTAAAAATGCTTATAAGCAGTTAATAACACGTTACTAAATCATAATAAGCATGCCTATCAGTAATAACTCTACTCATGCAGGCATACCATTCATATAAATGACTACAACGCCATATGGGGTAAATTGCCCAAGATAAATGATCAAGTAATCATACTGGGGCCCGTTGCCCAAATTACATGATTAATGAATCATACCGGGGCCCGTTGCCCAAAATACATGATTAATGATTCATACTGGGGCCCATTGCCAAAAATACATGATTAATGATTCATATTGGGGCTCAATGCCCAAAATACATGATTAATGAATTATCTGGGCCTCAGCGCCCTAATACATGATTAATGAATCATACTGGGGCTCAACGCCCTAGGATATGGGACTAATGAGTCACCCCGCGACCCTTTGCTCTATCCTCTATATAACCATCCTTGGAGCTGGCCCAGCGTACCTGACGCTTTAGTTTTCCATGACCAATTGGTCAGTCACGCATATGTCATGCTCCTGATTAGGCACAACCATATCGACTAGAGCTCAATGCGCTATTGCCGTCCTTGACTTATAAGTCAATGCTTTCGACCAGCACTCAGCATGCTAATGCCTTTCTTGACTTATAAGTTAGGTCCGAGGCCCAGCCATAGGATATGGGACTAATAAGTCACCCCAGGGCCCATTTCCCTATCCACTGTATAACCAGCCTTGAGGCAGGCACATCGTCCCTGACGCTAAGTTATCCACGACCATTGGGTTGGAAAAGCGTATGATGCGCTCCTGGTTACAGTTAACCATATCGACCAGTGCTTAGTGCGCTATTGTCGCCCTTGACATATGAGTCAATGCATTTTGACTAGCGCTAAGCGCTATTGCCATCCTTGACTCATAAGTCAAGCCTTTCTTAACCAGGTAATGCAGACAAGAATTTATCATATATCAACTATCCAGATACAGAGCATTCAACATGCTTAATCAACGATCACAAGAATAATCATAATCATTCACATTCTCAGAGACCCAAGCTCTGATCAAATCTATATGAACCATTCAGGTCAAGCCCTAATCACGTACATCACGTATTGAGTGCAGTTTTCTTACTTTTGGTCCAAGCACATGTTAAGAATGAACGAAACTAGAGCACGATCCCGGTTCCAAGACACTAGCAATACCCAAGTCACAACCATAATATAGAATCCCATCAATAATGAGAAAATAAAGGCTTTCAGAATGAGTCCTAGCCTCAGGGACATCGAACTCCACTAAACCGGGTAGTAGGATCGTTCCCGACCCCTTAAATTTGAGTTCCCGTCACTAAAAACCCAACTTGGCCAAAAATGCCTATGCAGATCGTGACTTGACCCTGAGGGTCGTGGCTCACCTCCAATCCAAGGCCTCTCCCTGCCTCTGCTCAGGGACGCGCCATGACTTGACACTGAGGGTCGCAGCGCGACCCTACGAACCCATACTTTTCCCTATTTTTCTTTAGTCCATTTCACCCAAAATCATATTTCAAACCCCCAAACATTATCATCACATTAACACCATCAAAACCCAAGCTTATCTCACTCTAATCCAATACCTTGAACCTCAAGCTCAAGAACACTATAAAAACATGGCAGAATTTAAACAAATCAAAGGTTATATCATTACCTTAATTGTCGTGTGTATCCTCCTAGCAGCAAAAAATCCAATCCCAAAGCCAAGCCTTGAATTCCCTTAGATTTAGCTTCCAAAATACAAGAAAATTCCCCAAAGATAGATAGATAGTGTAACGTCTTTCGTTTTCAGGTACCTTTAAACAACTCGAACCGGGATTTTTCCCCGAGCTAAGAAAATTATTTTAAATAATATTATATTTGTTTGGAAATTATTCCATGAGTTATTGCTAGCCAAATTATGAATTTTGTGATTTAAAAGTCAAGATAAGACTTTCGGTTTTGGACTGACACGAAAACCTTGATCGGGTAAAAATCTCGGAAAATAAAATGAAAAACTATGGCAAATATATTTTGCGCATAAAATACATTCATAAAAATTAAAGTTTGGTAAAAAATAATAAACCTAAGAGAAAATGGAAATTTTAGGGCATTTTGTGTTAAATGCTTAATTTTGCCGAATTGGGGATTTTATTCCATAAATTGACCTTAGGTTAAATTTTATTGTGATTAATTAAATTAAATATGAAAGACATTTAATTTAATTAGTGTTTACCCAAAAAATGGCTGTTGATGACGTGGCAAGGATTTCTTACATATGGTTGACACGTGGCGGAAGTGCTGTTCGACTATCGACCAGAGGCACATCGCTTCATTGGGCTTAACTATTAGATACAACCAGGCTGGTCGTATAATTTGATCTATTTCCTTCCAAGATTGTAATCATGTAATAATTTCATTGAATATTTCCTCTTTATGACCTTGATATGCGGTTATTAAGGAAAGTAAAGGCCCTTTGGCCCATGTAACCCTCCTTGAGCCTATAAATATGCATGAAATAGCTCAAGGAAGGGACTTTTGATCTCAAAATATTTTTCCTAAGTATTGAGAGAAAAAGAGCTATAGTGTAATTATTCATCGTCTTATTGTAATTCCCTCAAGGTTTGTGAAACTCAATAACCCTAGTTCTTTGATCACGGCTGTGAGATTCAATATTAATAAAAGCACTAAGTGGACGTAGGTCATTACCATTCTTTGGGGGCGAACCACAATAAATCCTTGGTGTTTTCTTCTTTTCCATTAGATTAAATTCTTAATTGTCGTTTTATCTTTTGTCGTATATTTGACTTCGTGTCGTTGGCCAAATCGAGGGTCAACAATTAGTATGTGTTAATTTTTGTGTTTAAAACTTAATACGGGTGAAAAAGGTTATAGGAAGTCAAATTGGATTTTTTCTTCTTAGGAAATATTTAATAACCTTTATATATATATATAAAATATATGATACATATATAATTAAAGGGGTGGCCGGACATGTGGGAAATTATTTGGGTGGTCTAAATGGTTTTAAGTTTAATCCCATTTTAACTACAAGGGTTAAAGGCACCAAGTGGATAGTAAAACATTTGAGTGTTTTTAGGATATTTTTAGAGTTGTGTAAGCTCTTCTACCCCCAAAACCGACCACACCCTCTCTCACTTTCACTATCATCTTTTTGAAAACTCTCTCAAGTTTTCTCTCCATCTTCAACCTCAAGCACACTAAGGAGGCTTGGAAGCATTTAAGCTTTGTTCTAGGAAGGGTTTTCCCTAAGGTAAAGTTTCAATAAACTAGACTTTTGTAAAGTTTTAACCATAGATTTTCAAATAGCTAATTATCAATGTTGTTGGGGGTAGTTGGTGAAGGTTTTGAAAGGATTTTGAAGAAGACAAAGCTAATAGGAAGATCCATACCTTAAGCAAGAACAACAAAGAGGTAAAAAGTTTACTTTTTATGGTTGTTATTGTTTGGTTTTTATTTTTAAGCATAATTTTGTATATTTAATGCTTAAAGTTTCTTATTGGTGATGTACTAAGGTTATGGTAGTTTTTTTAGAATTTTTATGATGCTTGTGTGTGGATTTTTGAAAATAGGGACCGAAACCCCCAAGGGTTTGTTAGAAACCTTAAAACAAAATACATGTTTTGAGCTGTGACTTCCAAGGGGTCAAGCATCCACTGTATATTGATTTTATAAAATTTAATTATACTGTGATGTTGTTGAGATTGAGTACATAAAATTGAGCTTTTGAAACACTCAAAAATATTTAAAAATGAGTGAGTTATGCTATTTCAAAGTTTAGGTAAAAAAACTGTTTTTTTCGTATTCTTAATTTCGGGACCAAGTTCGGACAGCTACTGTATAGGGAAAATGAATCCAGTTTTTTCTAAAATTTGGTGGCATATTATTGGCATAACTTCGTATTCCACTGTAAAATTTGGTAAGAAAATACGGAACGGTTTGAATGTTATTAAGTGTCAAATTTTGGAAAAAAAATAAGGACTTTAAAATTAGGTCATTTTTACCTCATTGTTGGAAAATAATTTTACTAATAAAAAATGCTCCTTTTGACCTAAGATTTCACAAAGACCTAAATGGCATACCAAAGATAGAATTGGAAAATTTTGGTAACAAGTGGGTAAGTAAATTTCAAGTTATGACCTAACAAAGTATGTAGTTAAAAATGTGAAAAATAGGGTTTTCACACTTAGTGTAAAAATGAGATTTTGGAACTTAAGGTAAAAAGTGAAAGTTTGCTTATTGCAAGATAAAAACTTGGTATGTCTTGAAAACATATTTTGACCTAAAATACCACTTTGAGTTTAGTGTGAATTATTTTTAAAAATAAAAGAATTGATCTATTAATAACTTAATAAATAAAAGGAGGGTTTAAAACCCTATATTTTGATAAAATAATTGAGTGAATTATTTTTCTAGTAAGTAAACTTGATTAATTGACTTCGGAAAGATTAACTAGTCAAGATGGGAAATTTTTAACGGTTTTCCTAATTAAGACAAATTAGGCAATTTTCTTAAAATGGTTTTTAGAGATTAAAACCTTAAGAAAAATAAAAGGAAAATTAAGAGTTTATTTTCTTTAAAAATAATCAAGGAATTTAATTAGTATTTTCTGGATATAATACCGGCTAAAATCTTCCATATATTTAACCGACTTGTGGAAAGTAGTGGTTAATAGAGATGCATTTAAAGAATAAGATTTTTAGCGGATTGTGGGAAAATACTATTGTGATACCCGAGCCTAGGTATCTAGACCCTAGGATAGGTCTCCCCCAGACTTAGGGTTTAGTCACAAATGTTTGTGTATGAATTTCCTTAATGGGTTTAAAACCAAATAAGGATCATTAATCCTTACAAATAATTTTTATTAAAATGACCAAACTGCCCAAAATAATAATAATGAATTATGAGTGCCATAATCCGAGTATACTGTATGGATAAATACAGTATTGGCTAGCGTAACTGGACTGAACATTGGAGGGTGAAATCCTGTTGAGTGCTAAGGACTCCAAGTAAGTTAACTTATATTGTGTGGCTGCAACATGAAATGACTATTGTATTGTATGTTAGTATAGGGACACATGGACATATATACACTGTCGTAGAAAGTTTCTTAGAGATGTTAGTCTAGTGAGTGTTGATTTAGAAAATATGATCGGTAAATATCCGTCATATCCTAGACAACTGATCTCCATCACACTACTTGATTTTATTATGTCCAGTTCATTACCGCGACGAGTGGCCAAGAGGTGAGGATTGCTGGTTAAACCTAGGGGAGCCAAAATGAATGGGACCTAGGGGCCCTCATGCTTACTTAATCAGTGAACAGTTAGTTACCGAGCAAGTGCTCTGATAAGTTATTCCCGGATAGTAGCCGTGAATATTGGCCATTCAGTGAGAGTGCCTAGAGATACTAGGGGTTGCCAAGTTTGAGTGAGGCTAAACACCCTGGGGGCAATTTCTCATTAGCACCACTGATTAACATTGAAGTCTTTGTAAAATCGTGTAAATTCGATTACACTCTTGGATAAGTAGTGATTCCCTAGGTAACTTGATTGTTACCCATGTGAGGGATTTACTCTTGGATAAGTAGCGATGCCCTAGGTAACACAATAGTTACCCTTGATGGGGATATTTATTGGCTAGATCTTAGTGTTGAGACTCGATTCTCTCTTACAGATTAACATTTATGCAGGAGGGCATGTTATGCCTGAATTGTTGGAAATTGTCAAGCATTGGTCTCGAATTATATTGTGATATATTATATCTGCTCGCTCTAGGATTTTTTGAGTGCAGGGATATATATTTGTTGATAAGATATAGTTGTGATATAATATATCTGCTTGTTCTGGGATTTTCTGAGTGTAGGAATTTATCTGGTTATATGAAATAATTTGTCATTGGTTATCAGGCATGACCATAAGTTTGCCAGGATGCTTTGCGTTCTTGAAATTGATTGTGTAGGGTCTGGATGGATCCAGAACCCTAATTCTCTGCATGCTTTTGTTTTAAAGTTGAACTTACTAAGCGTTTTTGCTTACCTAGTTGTTTCATGTTGTAGATAAGAACAAGGTCATGGCAGAGAAGTGAGCGCTGGAGTCTACCTTGCAAATGTACATGTGGACCAACCTTTTGGGAAGCCTTTTTATTTTTGGAAATGTTGTGTAATTTTCCTAAACTAGGCTCACTCTACTCATTATAAAATATGTTGTAATTAAATGTTAAGTATGACCATACGACTTTTAATTTTTTTTTTATAGGGGTTTTTGAGACATTTTGTCAAATGAAAACATTTATATTTCCGCATTATTGAGTTTTGAAAATCTGGGTCGTTACAGATATATATATATATAGAGAGAGAGAGGGAGAGTGATGCTCTGTTTTGGGTTTCCTATAGTTGAGGGAAAGAGTGACTAAGTCACTAATTTTGGCTAAAAATGACCCATATGCCCTTTCCCCTTTAGCTTCGGCTTCTTATGCCACAAGGGAAATTTTTTCTTGTGCCTCTTTTCCCCGTTAATAATAATTAATGTCTCACAATTCCCATCATCTCCAATATCCTCAAATAATTACCAAATAATTTCCCAATACCCGATCAATCTCGGTAATGTACTAAGTTACCAAAATACCCCTTGACTCACCCCGAGTCATATATTGGTCCCGCTGTGACTTTCCTGCTAACTTGCTCCTTAGGAACGCTTCATGTTGAATAACCCAAATATATCTACATAATAATGTGGGCCCACACATATATCACATATATGCTAAGTATACTCATAACAGGCCAAATTATGAAAATTGCCCTTCTGACCAGAAACAGGCTCACATGCATATTTAATACACCTAAATATCCATATCAAGTCATATTGTAATATAACTCACATAATCATATAATGATACACTTATATATCACATAAACACATAATTTCTATAATTTACCATCCTGGCCCCTTAATCAAGATCCTAAGCCTTATTAGGTAATTTGTGACGTTAGAACTATCCCCTCACAGGAATTTCGTCCTCAAAGTTTTACCTGAACAACTCGAGATACTGATCTCACATATCTAGCTCTAGCTCTTAGGTCGCTTCCTCATCCCTGCTATTCCTCTATAATACCTTAACCAAAGGTATAGTCTTGTTCCTCAGGACCTTGTCCTTCCTGTCTAAAATCTGAACTGGCTGCTCCTCATAGGATAACTCTTCCTCTAGTTCCAGATTCTCATAACTCAACACATGAGTCTCATTTGATACATATTTCCTCAACATGGAAATATGAAATACATTGTGTACGGCCGACAGTGCTGGAGGTAAGGCCAATCTATAGGCCATTTGACCAATCCTCACCAGAATCTCAAATAGTCCTACAAATATAGGGCTCAACTGGCCCTTTTTCCCAAATTTCTTTGCCCCTTACTATGTTAAAACTCTATGGAAGATATAGTCTCCCACTTGGAACTCCACATTCATGCGTTTTAGATTAGCATAACTTTTCTATCCACTCTGAGAAGCGAGCATTCGAGCTCTAGTCTTTTCAATGGCCTCAGTGGTCCTCTAAACTACATCAGGAGCCAAATATTTCCTCTCACCCATCTCATCCCAGTGAATGGGCGGTCTACACTTCCTACCATACAACATCTCATAAGGTGCCACTCCTATAGTCAACTGGCAGCTGTCATTATAGGAAAACTCTATTAGAGGCAAATATTCATTCCGAGACCCTTCTAACTCCAATATACATGCTCTAAGCATGCCCTCCAATATATGGATAATCCTCTCTAATTTACCATCAGTCTGAGAATGATAAGTTGTACTGAACTTTAGCAGTGTACTCATCACCTTCTATAAATTTCCCCAAGACTTGAAAGTAAAGAAAGGGTCCCTAAAAATAGGATAGACCTTGAAGTCCCATGAAGGCATAGTATTTCTCTCACATCGAGATCTGAATACTTGTCAACTATATGGTTCATCCTCACTAGTAAAAGTGAGCTGGCTTCGTATACTTATCCATAATGACCCAGACTAAATCATGCTAGGCCACTATCTTGGGAAACTCCACCACAAAATCCATCGTGATGTCCTTCTACTTCCACTTTGGAATACCCAAAGGCTGTAGTAGTCCCACTGGTTTATGATACTTCGTCTTGACCTGCTAACAGGTCAGGCACTTTGCGATGTACTCAGTCACGTCCCTCTTCATCCTAGGCCACCAATAATAAGCTTTCAGATCCTTGTACATCTTCATGGTGCCTGGATGTAGAGAATAAGGGGTGGTATGAGATTCATCCTGAATTTCTCGTCTAATCCTCATGTCCATCAGAACACAGATACGATCTGTATACCTCAATAAACCCATACTGTATAGTCTTTAGCTCTTCCAGCTAGGACATCCCCTCTAATCTTTCCCATCTATGGGTCAATCAACTATTTTTCCTTGATCCTCTCTAAAAAAATAGACTGAATGTAATGTTGGCAAGCTGGTCCACCAGTAACTCTATTCCAGCTCTGGTCATATCCTTCAAGTATCATGATGCATAGGTAATCACCTTCCCTGTCTGCATAAGAACACAATCCGAATCCTATCTCGAGGTGTCACAATAAATGATAAACTTGTTCTGATCTGTAGGAAGACTCAGAACTGGAGTTGTAATCAATCACCACTTCAGTTCTTGGAAGCTATTCTCACACTTATCTGATCATGCAAACTTCTGATTTTTGCGTGTTAGTTTTGTCAATGAGGTAGTAATCCTTGAGAACTCTTCCACAAAGCACATGTAATACCCTGGAAATCCAAGGAAACTCCTAATCTTTGAGGCATTCCTTAGCCTTGGCCAATCTCTAACTGAGAGTATACCAAAATATTGTCGATGAAGATGATAACAAACTGATTTTGATAATCTTTGAACACCCTGTTCATATAATCCATAAAACAGCTGGGGCACTAGTCAAAAGACACGACTAAGAATTCTCTAGGCCCATATCTGGTACAAAAAGTAGTTTTCTACATATCCTCCTCCATGATCCTCAGATGGTAATAACCAAATCGAAGATCTATCTTGGAGAATACCCTCTTACCTTATAACTAAACCTTTAGTTCCTGCAGCTCTGATGGAGTTGTTCAATACAGTGCCCTAGACCCTGATTCCGTCACTGACACCAACTTAATCGCAACTCTATCATCCTATGCAAAGGTAACCTTGACAGATCTTCTGGAAACACATCCAGAGACCCACAGACTAATCTGGTCTATCCTAGTCCCACTGGCACGACCTGAGTGGTATCCACCACACTAGCTAAGAATCCTATACATCCCCCTTGCAATAGGTCTCTAGCTCTAAGTACAAATATCATAGGTATACATGGTCCATGCATAGTGCCAACAAATGCAATGGGTTTCTCACCCTCAGGCTCAAGTATTACCATCTTTTTCTTGCAATCTACCATGGTCCTATACTTACTAACCAATCCATAACCAAGATCATATCAAAGTCAGTCATAACCAACTCTATCAAGTCAACTGATAAATCTTTTCCCACAGTAATCTAACCCATCTCTTAAAAGTTACTAGTAGGGTTCCAAATTCTCATCACAACATAACCATGTAATCCACGTACTAAGTCGGTGCTTCTATTAGATGCAACAAAACAAAGAGAAACATGACACCAGAACCAATCATCATAACATAAGAATCAGAACTAGGAAGCTAACCTCAATATACTGAGGGACCAACCTCAACCTCATCCTTTGACTGCGTCAGAGCAAACACTCGAGCTAGAGTTGAGCTATCTGCTTCCTTTGGTTTATTCTTCATCAGCCATAGGCAATCCCTCCTTGGGTGCCAAACCATCCCACATAAGAAACATGCCTTTGCTCGGCATTCTCCTCGATGGTGCCTCCACCACCGAGTGCACTCCGGGTAGAGTTTCCAATCCACATCCTCGCACTGAGAGCCTATCTAAGCAATTCAGAACCCCTTTTCTAATCCAGAGGTACTGTATATGTTGACAACTTTTCTTTTCTGATCACTGGGGCCTCAACCCCTGTCTGATCCAATAAATGGAGGTATCATTGCCTGAGCTCCGCGCTTTCCGGCATTCTCCCTCCAAATCTCATTTCCTGTTCTTTCAATGTCAAGAGCCTTCCCGACCACCTGAGCATAGGTAGAGATCTCATGTACTGAGAGATTCTATTGCCCTAAGCTATCCCAGAAGTAAATCCCTGGATAAATCGCTCCTTCCAAGCCACATCAGTGGGTACCATATCAAAAGAAAACTTGGCCAACCAATCAAATTTGTTAACATACTCTGTTACTGTCGTATTTCCATGAACCAAATTCAGAAATTCATTTGTCTTTCTAGTCTTAAACGCGTCACAATAATATCTCTCATTAAACAACTGCCTACATTCTTCCCAATTCATCGCAGCTGTATTCCGCGTCTAGGATACAACTTCCCACATAGTCCGGGCATCCTCCCGTAACACATGCATAGCATAGATCACCCTATCGTGACCTACAACCCCCATAAAATTGAGGATGGAGCTAACCGTTCCCATCCATTGCTCAGGTTTAATGGATCTAGGCCTCCCTAAAAAACTGGAGGGTAATATTTATGAATTCTCTCATATAGTAACTGCCACCTGTTCTTAACCCTAGGCTAAGCCAAAACTGGTGCCACTCCTGGCATAACAAAGGAAGAGGTGTTCCCTAACATAACCTATTATTTTAAACACCTAATCTCTTCTTCTTTCCTCTGCAATCTTTCTTGCATATCTATAAACATCTGCTGCAAATTATGAGGGGCACGGAGGGCTCTGGCCTTGGCTATAATTTCCAGCCTAAACATAAACACCAATGGGTCTTATTAATTGCCTTGGGTACATAACCTCCAAATTTTTTTGTAGTCAATGACTTGACCCATTAGGCATGATGAGCACATTCAAAAGCCTTCCCACGGGAAAACCAAACAACAACACATTCACATACCACTATAGTACTAAAATGCAGGCCTATAAAATTCATACATTAATCAATAAGTGCTGCTCTTCCCAAAATAAATGTCATGCTCCCAACTCTAGCATGTAGATAAAACATTCATTTATCAACTGAGTAGGCAAGCACATTATCATATCAACAGTCAAGGGCCAGGCCCTATCAAAATATCTCATGCGTTCTAATTATACATGCAAGTAAGGCATTTATATCCTATTTAAGTAGTTAAACAAATAACCACATAAATAGTTACCAAACTCCTAGTAGAGCTTGTTTTTAGTGATGAGTGTACATGCCCTGCTTGTCTTCAAGAACCCTTAACCTTTGCACGCTCTGATACCAAGTTGTAACGCCCTCCTAATCAATGATCGTTACACTGTGTATTTTAAATAGTGCTGGACTCACTAAACGAGTCATTTGGACATAACCGTGTAACTAAACAGAATTAATAGTTTAGGGTTAAAATTTTTGGTCAAAACCTATAACCGTTTCACTAAAACGTTTACTTCCATACATGGGATCCCAAACTAACATTTAAAAAGGTAAATTACAATTGAAAAGTTACAACCAGCCGAACTAAGCGACAAAGTAGGGTTTGACCCTAGTTCCTCTGAGAAACCTCGGCTGTGGTGATCGAGCAACCGCATATGTACACATTGGCATCGAAGCTCTCCAAATCATCGATGGTTCGACTTCCTTTACCCCTAACCCGCACCACATAGCACCCGTGAGCCAAGGCTCAGCAAGAAAACTTAAAAATGCTTATAAGCAGTTAATAATACGTTACTAAATCATAATAAGCATGCCTAGCAGAAATAACTGTACTCATGCATGCATACCATTCATATAAATGACTATGGCGCCATATGGGGCCAATTACCCTAGATAAATGATCAATGAATCATACTGGGGCCCATGCCCAAAATACATTATTAATGAATCATATTGGGGTCCGTTACCTAAAATAAATGATTAATGAATCATATTGGGACATGTTTCCCCAAATACATGATTAATGAATCATATTGGGGCTTAGCGCCTAAAATACATGATTAATGAATCATCTGGGGCTCAGCGCCCTAATACATGATTATTGAATCATAATAGGGCTCAACGCCCTAGGATATGAGACTAATGAGTCACCCCGGGGCCTTTCCTTATCCTCTGTATAAGTAGCCTTGGAGCTGGCCCAGCATACCTGGCTCTTTAGTTTTTCACGACCAATAGGTCAGTCAAGTGTATGTCATGCTCTGGATTAGGCACCACCACATCGACCAGTGCTCAGCATGCTATTGCATCCCTTGACTTATAAGTCAATGCTTTCGACTAGCACTCAGTGTGCTAATGCCATTCTTGACTTATAAGTCAAGTCCGGGGCCCAGCCCTAGGATATGGGACTAATAAGTCACCCCGGATCCCATTTCCCTATCCTCTATATAACCATCCTTGAAGTTGGCCCAGTGTACCTGACACTGAGTTTTCCACTACCATTGGGTCAGACAAGCGTATGATGCACTCCTGGATAGACTTAACCATATTGACCAGCGCTAAGCGCACTATTGCCGCCCATAACTTATAAGTCAATGCTTTTTGACCAGCACTCAGCGCTATTGCTATCCTTGACTCATAAGTCAAGCCTTTCTCAACCAGATAATGTAGACAAGCATATATCATATATCAAATATCCAGATACAGAGCATTCAACATGCTTAATCAATGATCACAAGCATAATCATAATCATGCACATTCTTAGAGGCCCAAGCTCTGATCAAATTTATATTCAACAAGGCCAAGCTCTTATCATGTACATCACGTATTGGGTGCAGTTTATTTACCTTTGCTCAAAGCACAAGTTAAGAGTGAAAGACCCTCAAGCATGATCCCAGTTCCGAGCCCCTAGTGATGACCTAGTCACAACCATAAAATAGAATCCCATTAATGACGAGTGAATAAAGGCTTCCAGACCGAGTCCTAGCCTATGGGACATCGAACTCTACAAAATCGGGTAGTAGGATCGATCCCGAGCCCTTAGGTTTGAGTTCCCGTCCTTAAAAAACAACTTGGCCAAAAATGCCTATGCGGGCCACGACTTGACCCTGAGGGTTGCGGTGCGCCTACTCCATCCAAAGCCCCCTACGCCCTGGATTCACAAGGGTTGCGGTGTACCAAGAACAGGGTCGCGGCACAACCCTATGAACCCTAAATTTACCCTGCTTTCCTCATCCAATTTCACCCAAAATCCAACCCAAATGAATCCTAAAATGATAGTTCAAAACCCCAAACATTATCAGCACATTAACACCAGCAAAACCCAAGCTTATCTCACTCAAATACGTCCACCAAATCTCTAATCCAATTCCAAAGTAAAGCCTTGAATTCCCTTAGCTTTAGCTTCCAAAATCCAAGAAAATTCCCCAAAGATAGATAGATAGATAGAGATAGAGATAGAGAGTGAGAGAGAGAGAACCGAGTGAGTGAAAGGGAGAGTGATGCTCTATTTTGGGTTTCCTACAACTGAGGGAAAGAGTGACTAAGTCAGAAATTTGGGCTCAAAATGACCCTTATGTCCCTTGCCCTTTAGCTTTGCTTATGCCAAAAAGGCAAATTTGTCTGTTGCCTCTTTTCCCCGTTAATCATAATTCACGTCTCACAATTCATGTCATCTCCAATATCTTACCAAATGTTTCCCATTACCCTATGAATCCCGGTAATGTACTAAGTTACCAAAATATCCCTTGACTCACCCCGAGTCAAGTATTGGTCCCATTGTGACATTCCTACTAACTTGGTCCCTAGGATTGCCTCATGCTGAGTAACCTAAATATATCCACATAATAACGTGGTCTCACACATATATCACATATATGCAAAGTATACCCATAACAGGCCAAATTACGAAAATTTCCCTTATGACCAGAAACGGGCCCACATGCATATTTAATACACCTAAACATGCATATCAAGTCATATTATAATGTAACTCACATAATCATAAAATGATACACTTATATATCACATAAACACATAATTTCCATAATTTTCCACCCTGGCCCCCTAACATCCATAATTTCCACAAGCGTTTTTAGGTTGTTTGGGATGTTACAACTATCCCCTCCTTACATGAATTTTGTCCTCGAAATTTTACCTGAACAACTCGGGATACTGATCCCGCATATCTTGCTCTAGCTCTTAGGTAACTTCCTCGACCTTGCTGTTCCTCTGTAACACCTAAAGCAAAATTATAGTCTTGTTCCTCAGGAGCTTATCCTTCTTGTCTAAAATATGATTTGGTAGCTCCTCATAGGATAACTCTGCCTCTAGTTCTAGATCCTCATAACTCAACACACGAGTCTCATCTGATACATATTTCCTCAACATGGAAATATGAAATACATTGTGTATGGACGACAGTGCCAGAGTTAAGGCCAATCTATAGTCCACCGGACCGTTCCTTTCCAGGATCTTAAACGGTCTAACAAATGTAGGGCTTAACTTGCCCTTGTTCCAAAATTTCTTCACCCGCTTACTGTAACGACCAAAAATTTGCTAATAAGGCTTAAGGGCCTTGACAAGTGTGCCATGAGGGCATAATTGGTATTTATGTGAATGAATGATTAAATGCATGATTAAATTAGTATATAGAAATGATTAGATGCATGTTTATGAGTATTGAATATGCATGTGGGCCCTGTTTTGTTCTTAAGGGCATGTTTATAATTTTGGCCCGTTGAGGGCATAAATGTAAATAGTTGTGATAAATTGTTGAGACCACATTATTATGTGGAAACATTTGCAGCTTGTGGCACGAGGCGATCCTAGTGAGCGGTTTAGTGAAAAAGTCACAGTGGGGATTTATACCCGGCTCGGGATGAACCTGTGGGTATTTCTGGAAATTTAGGATATATATTGGAGACTACTTGATATTGAGGAAAATAATTTGTAATTAGTTAGGTGTCGGGGTTTAAGTGATAATTATTAGAGACACTCGAGGAATTAGCGGGAATTGGGAGCAATGACCAAAATGCCCTTAGAATGTTTTAAGGTTTAGCTTTTAATGGGAGGGAAATATGATCATTTGATTTAAAACAGAGATAAGTATCAATCTACCTTTACTCACTTAGTGGATTGTTTAGAGAGTAGTAGAAATTGAAAGAAAAAGGGAAAGAGACAAAAGGAAAGAAAGAAAAACAGAACTCCTAAGTTAACCTATTTTTCTCTCACTCGGTTCCTTCTCTTTGCACCATTTCTTGGGGGCTTTTGGAGCTGTGGTTTAGAGGAGGATTAGACCAAAGCTTAGAACTTGGATCCTTGGTGAAGCTAGGAGGTTCTACTGAAATTAAGCTTAACTGAGGTAAGTTTCAGGAGTTCTGATGAGTTTTTCTGAGTTTAATTGAGGTGATTTCTAAGCTTGAGTTTTGGATGGAATTAAGGGAAATAAGCTTGAGGAATTGAAGGGCTTGAGGCTGGAAGGATACTAGAGATAACCTAAGGTCAAAATTCTCCATTGAAGGTAATGAATTCTGGCTTTGAAGCTCTGAGTTTCTGGTTGAGTTCTTAAGTTCTTGAGTTCAATGCTTGTTTTCTTGGTTTGATGATGCATATGGTTAAGTCTTGTGTTGTTGGGTTGTGTGGGGTGAGATGTATGTTGTGGTAGGCTCAATTTGGTGTGTAGTTGAGGTTTGGGGGAGTTTGGAGGGTTTTGGCTCGAGGAAAATCGAAGAAGAAAACCAGAGTATTGGGTGTGCTGTGCGCCCTAAGGCTAGCGCTACAGCGCTAGGCTTGAGTGTCTGGGGGCTTTTTGGCTTTGTTTGTAGCACTATAGCGCCCCCTTTGTGGTGCTATAGCTTTACCCTATTTCCAGAAGTGGGATTTTGAGTTATTTCTTAGGGTTTTTGCCAGGGGGCTCGGGGTTTGATTCCACCACCCTGTTTGGTGGAATTAGGACTTCGCGAGGGCTGAGGATTGGTCCCGAGGTTAGGTTTTGGAATTGAAGTTTAGTGATGGTTCTAATTTATGGCTGTGACTAGGTGTACACTGGGGCTCGGACGGGATCATGCTTGAAGGTTGATTTCACTAGTCAAGATATTGAGATCAAAGGTAAGAAAAATGCACCCATTTATGTGAATATGTTCGGACTAAGAGCTCCCTATATTTGTATAATGTCATGAGATGGTACTATGCCATGGAGACATGTGGTAAACGACCTAAGAGTGCCAGAATCAATATTTATGCATAGGGCGTGGCTCAGCCAGTGGTAGCTGAGGATAGCTTATTTATCGCTAAGCTCAGTTAAGCTGGCCAGAGTCAGTGGGTATAACACTGGAGGCGACCTAAGTGAGCCGAAGACAGTGGGTTAAACAGAGGGTGCCAACCCTGAATATTGTGTAATGGTTGCAATAACTGTTGATTATGTATGTGATTATCGTTGTTAATCTTATGAGTATGATATGTTGATTATCTGGATGATAAGTTGTTAACTTGTTGATTGTTATCACTGGATAGGTCAATGTTATGAATTGCTGAATACCTGGTTATGCTTTATGGAATATTTGGTTATTGATATTGATCATGCTATGATATTATGTTTTCTTGCTGGGCCTCGGCTCACGGATGCTTCGTGGTGCAGGTAAAGGCAAGGATTTGGTGGTTCGGCCATGAGTTGGAGATCTTTGGGGGCGAGGTGTACATTGTCAGCTGCTCGACCACCACGGTCAAAGGTTTGTACAGGGACGGAACCTAAAATTGTATATTTTGCCATTTGAGTGGCCATGGTTGTGCATAACTTTTGGAATTTTTGTAAATATGAATTTTAAACTCTGTTTTGGGATCCCATGTACTAAATAGTTATTTTAATGAAGATTATCTGTTTTGACCAAAATCTTTTAAACTTAACCTGTTTGTGATTATAGGATCACGTTTTCAACTATATGACTTGGTTAGCAAGTCATGCACTATTTAAAATATACAGTGTAATGGAATTGGTTATCCATGGCGTTACACTTACTATGATGAAACTCTAAGGAAGACATAGTCTCCCACTTGGAATTCCACGTTCCTGCATTTCGGATTAGCAAAACTTTTCTATCTACTCTGAGAAGGGAGAATCCGAGCTCTAATCTTTTAAATGGCCTCAGTGGTCCTCTGAACTACCTCATGACCCAAATATTTCCTCTCACCCATCTCATCCTAGTGAATGGGTGATCTACACTTCCTACCATACAACATCTCATAAGGCGCCACTCCTATAGTCATCTAGTAGATGTCATTATAGGAAAACTCTATTAGAGGGAAATATATATTCCAGGACCCTTGAAGGTCAAATATACATGCTCTGAGCATGTCCTCCAATATCTGGAAATTCCACTTTGATTTACCATCAGTCCGATAGGATAGACCTCGAAGTCCTATGAAGGCATACTATTGACTTGTAAAATTGGCCAGCGGTCGTATGTACAGTATACGACACCTTTTCAACAAAATGAATATAATATATGTAACAAGCCAAATTTTCTATTAAGGCTTAAGGGCCTTGAGTAGTGTGCCTGGAGGGCATAACGAGATTTTTGTGTGGCTTTAATGAGTTTAATGCATGATTATGATTTAATGCACGTTATATGACTATTTGATTATTTGAGATGCATGACTGTGTGAATTAGTATGCATGTAGACCTGATTATCTTTGAAAGAGCATAATTGTAATTTGGCCATTTTGGGCATGACTGTGTTGATATCTGTGATCTATGACTCGAGACGATCCTAGAGTGAGCGGGTTAGCGGAAAAGTCAAAGCGGAAATCTATACCCGGCTTGGGTTAAGCCTGGGGAGTTTAAATGAGAATTTGGAAAATATATTGAGGTTAATCTTGATGATGAGGAATGTATATTTGGTGATTAATCAGGTATTGGGTAGCGAGCGGGAATTATTAGGAGCACTTGAGGAATTAGTGGGATTTTGGGTAATATGACTAAAATGCCCCTTATGGGAAAAAAGGTTTAGAATTATTAAGGAGGGAATTTTGGTCTTTAGGCTTGTAAGAGATGAGTTAAAGGGGGCTTTATACTTAGTGGATTTTGTAGAAAAAGAGTTATAGGCTGAAAAGAAAGAAAGAAGGAAGAGAAAGGAAAAGAGAGAAAAGCTGAAGGGTTTGTTCCAAAGAATCAGTTTGTGGCTCTCCCAACCATTTTCCCTTCATCTTTCTTGGAGTCAAGCTCAGTGGAGAGCTAGGGTAGGCTGAGCATCAAGGATCCTAAGCTAGACTTGAGGATTGGCAAGGGGTTAGCAAGATCACATCAGAAATTTGAGGTAAGTTCTTGGAGATTTCAGTTTTAGGGCTTGACTGGTTTGAATTGTGTATTTGAGCTAAATGGATGGGATTTTTGGGGAAATCAGGTCAAGGTTGTGAAGGTGCAAGCTAAGGAGGTCTAGGGTTCAACTCAAGGTCGAATTTCCATCCACGGTATGATTTCTAAGACCTTATCTTTGTTGTTTGAGTGAATTTCTGGTTTTTGGGTTCATTATGGTAGATCTTGAGTTTTGGGTTGCTTGAGCTTGGGGTATGAGTTCTTGGGATGCTTGGGATGAGTGTGAGGTGTTGATAAGTGTGTTTTTGGGCTTGGGAATGATTTGGACAAGTTTGGGGTTGAAATGGTAGAAGGAAATCGCAAGAGGCGATTTTTGGGTTTTGCTGGTCTGCAACTAGCGCTACAGCGCTAGGCAGGGGGCGCTGTAGCGCAAGCCCCTGTTTCTGGAGGGGTGGTTATGCTTGTAGCGCTACAGCGCCCTCTTTAGAGCACTGTAGCGCTGCACTGTTCACAGAAGGGGATTTTTGGGTTTTTGATGAGGGATTTTGACCTAGGGTTCGGGGCTCGATTCCACCACTTTGTTTTGGGGATCTAGGACTTCCCGGGGGCTCAGGATTGGTCCCGAGGCTAGGTTTTGGACTTGAGGTTTGGTAATGACTTTGACTTGTGGATTTTGCTTAGGTAAGCACTAGGGCTCGAGTAGGATCGTGCTCAAGGAGTCAGGTTGATCAAGGCCATCGAATTTAAAGGTAAGAAAACCGTAACACCCGGGATTAGGGCATGGGCCCATAGTGTTATTGCAGGGCATGGCCCTAGATTGTTTTACTTGCAAATGTATGACCTTGGATGAATTATTCTATGTTTGAACAGATTATTTCAAAATGTATTATGCGTGCGATTATAATGAAATGAACGGCTAAGGCCGAGAGCGGCAAGGGCCGGGTACGGCCTTGGGGCCGGAATTAACACTCAGCACATGGGGTGCTTATAGCCAGGGTGGGACCCAAGGGATACATGAGTTATCCTGACGGTGAGGACCGAGACCCCAGGCTTTGGTAAGGCCTCTGGGGCGGCACGGCCGTGCTTGTTTAGTCTGATGGTTTTCCTATTTATCAGTGGATTATGTCAGCTATATACTATGCATATGTTATGTATTATTTGGGTTTTCTTGCTGGGCTTCGGCTCACGGGTGCTCTGTGTGGCAGGTAAAAGCAAGGAGTCAGTCAATTGACCATGAGTATGGAGAGCGTGGGGGCGGCGCGTACATGTTCGGCCTGCCCGACTGCTTTGGTTGGGGGCATTTTGTATATGGTTGTATTAACTCATTCTTTTGATAGTTAACCTGGTGTAAATCTATTTTTGAGTTGTAAATATTTTGTAAACCTTATTTTGGGATCCCAGATGTTTGATACTTAATGCTTTCAATGAAACTAAACATTTTCAAAGAGTATAGCCTTAAATTCTGGTTTATTCACACTTTTGGTTTTAGAAACCACGTAGAGTCAGTCCAAAAGCACGATTTCTATTTTAAACTCACTAAGTAACGACTCTAAGGTAGCAGGGCGTTACAACTTGGTATCAGAGCCAGGTTTATTGGTTCTGGAGATTGACCGAACATGTACGCACGCTGCCATTGAAAAGCTCGACTCAGGGTTGATTGGTATGGTCGATTGATATATACATGAATATGTTACACACTTAGTATTCCAATTATGCCCTCCTGACACATTAATCAAGGCCCTTAATCCTTATTAATAAATTTGGGTTGTTACACACTTAGTCTTTTGTAATGAATCACTCGATAGACAATTACATTGATAAGCTGAAGTATTCACTCGTTATTACTTTTCCCAGAGTTTCTCATAAGAAAATATCTCTCTCAAAATCATCCCCCCCAAAGAGATTCCCCTTTATGAAGCCTTGTGTCTTTATTTATAGTACCCAGGGGCTGTTACATGATCAGTAATACTAAAGATCGTGGTTTGGTACACGATTATTGGGTAGTGGAGATACGTGTCCACCTCCCCATGATAACGAGATCGTGGGTCTTCTTGTTGTTTCTCTGGATCGTGGTTGATGATGCACGATTGAAACCTTTGGGAAAACGCTAAGTCTTGGTTGGTCAATGAGCCTTAGGTGCTAGGCCCGATGACCCCTTATAGCTTGGGTGCTAGGCATGATGACCCTCTGGGTGCTAGACCTATTGATCCTCTGGGTGCTAGGCTTATTGATCTTCTGGGTGCTAGGCCTGTTGATCTTAGTTTAGACGAGCATGAACTATATCCAGTGAAATGTTTTTGGGAGTTTAAGTTGACCACCCTATGAATAATAGGGTGGACCGACCACATCATACAGTCCTTGAGCATGCTAGGGCGACCACCCCTAGGGGTTGGGGTCAGGCCGACCACCCCTAGGGGCTAGGGCCAGGCCGACCACCCCTAGGAGGTTTTAGGCCTGATCGACTTCCCTATAGGTCCTGGACCTATCCATTTTTGTTCATCGTTCTTTTTTCAATACTTTGTCATTTTTTCCATGGCTTGTGATGCCACGTGCCTCTTTCTCATTCGCCACGTCATCTCTTGAATTTTTAGGGATAACATTTGCCCCCCAAGTTTATCGTACTATGTTAAACATTACGATAAACTTGATCTGGCCCGAGAAACATATCATAACAGTATTCTAAAAGCAAAGTCCCTTGGGACATTACGTAGTACTTTTATCAACTATCGATAATTTGCTCAACACTTATTTTTAAGGATACTTGTAATTCCTAAAAATAATTATATTTTTTTCAAGGAAAATTAATTTCCTAAAAATCTAGTATATTTTTCAAGGAATTTTGAAGTCCTGAAAATATAATATATTTTTGAAGGAGTTTTGAGGTCCTAAAAATATAATATATTTTTGAAGGAGTTTTTAAATCCTAAAAATATAATATATTTTTAAAGGATATTAATTCCTAAAAATACAAAATATTTTTCAAGGAATTTGAAATCCTTGCCCCTTTCTGCATGATGCTTTAGGGTTTAGAGGTTAGTAGGCCGACCACCTTCAGATTCACTAGCTAGGCGATTTCCAGGCTTGTAAAACCCTAGGCCAACAACCCTTAAGTTTCCTTGGCCTAGGCAATTTCTAGGCTTATAAAAATTAGGGCTGGGCTATTTTCAGGGCTTCTCATCTAGGCATAGGCGACTTCTAGGATTTTAGATCAAGGAATAGGAGATTTCCTGGTTTGAAAATTCCATCATGGGCCGACAATCCCTAGGGTTTCCCTTGCCTTGTGTAATTTCCAAACTTGTGAAGTTCATCATTGGCCAACCACTCCTAGGGCTTCCATAGGCCGACCACCCCTAGGGCTTTCTTAGAATGGGCGATTTCCAGGGTTTCAAGTCCTGGGTGGTTGGCCCAAACCTTAGCATAGGCCGACCACCATCTCCCTGGGCCATTTCAAGGGATCCAAGATCTAGGGTGGTCGGCCCAACCATACGTTGACCACCTGGGACCCTAATTTTTTTTCCTTTGGTTTCTTCAATTTTGCTCCTTAGTTAATGGATATGCCCCTAGCTACTGGATTCATTATGTTGATGTAATAACTTTACTCTTTATTTTTCCTTTGTTACAGATGTCTAGATCCTCTTCATCGAATAAGTCTATAAGCGAGCGTACTCCACAGGAGTTCTTGGAAAGGGTGAAAAGGATTTTCCCTCCCTCCGCTTTATATTTATTCAGTGAGGAAGATTTCTTGAAAAGGTATAACCCAATGGCGAGAGTAAAACAGACAAATCGAATATCCTCCAAAGATAATCCTCATATTTTCAGGCACATCACTCAGGGCTCTTCTCAGATCTCTTCTCAGCATAGTACTCCTCGTGGCTCCCAGGGTACATCTCAGCAAAGTCATTCTTCTTAATAGAGTATGTTCGATCAGTGAGACTCCTTGCAACTCCCTTTGCATCGAGATACCAATCAAGTTCCCCATCACTCTTCTTCTCAGCGAGAATATACCGAGGGCTCTCATCGCCAGGCTACTAATCCTCAGAAGCGTTCTATTCACAGGTTCTAGCCTAAGGTGGTTCACCCTTCTCCCAAGAGCAAGATAGTCTCACCATCTATGCAGCAGAAGAATAGACGACAAAAAGAGTTCCATTCATCAGATTCTAAGGCCACCTTTGCCAGTGAGATCATATGGAATCTGGTTGAGAAGCCTCATCCTGCTAATTACGAGTGGGTTTGGTTCAAAGGGGTTGCGTGTGACATGACTAAAGAGAAGGTAAAGAACATAAGGAAGACCTCTATCATCTCTGGTGTTTCTATTACTATCCTTGGTCCAAATGACAGAGCTGAGGACCCCCTTTGGGTATGTGCTCCTGGACACGTTCTGCCATCATGTCTGGCACCCTACTTCCTCTTCATCCATACTTCTGGAGAGTGGCATATTATTTTGGTATTAGTCCCTCTGAGCTGGTTCCCAATGTGATCTTGGTGGTATCTGCGTTGTACATTATCTATCATTGTAGAAAATGGGCTGCTCCAGTACCTCATGAGATCCACTACTTATTTGATTTGAAGACGAACCCTTCTTAGCGTAACTCGGGGTACTTCCACTTCCACCATTATATGAGTGAGGGTACGAACACCTTCTTGGAAGAGATCTCTGGAAACAGCAAGGCATTTAGATATGCCAACAACTATTTCTTCACTAAGGATGCAGAGGCTAACTACTCCAAGTTTAAACACGTCGGGCCTTTTTATAGACTGCTCCTGACCCAAGCTATGACTATTAGGGCTAAGGAATTGATTTCCATGACCCTCGAGGAGAAGAATGTCAAGGCCCTCATTACTTCAGAGAACCTTAGGAAGGTTGAGTTGTTTCCTTCTACTATTGCCGATGTTCCTGATGGAGATGGTCCTGAGCCTGTGAATGCCATAGACTCCTCGAGACCTATTCATATTGAGGAGGTACCCTCATCGCCCATGCTAGCTGGACAAGAGGGTGATGAGATGGGTGCATCTGTGCCCTCACTACTTGCTTCAGATGATTTTGATGAAGCCACGTTCGAACCCGAATCTTATACATATAGTTCGACACTTTTATCATCTTTACCTTATGTTTCATCTGTATTTGATATCCCGCTAATATTTGATTTTCTTCTCCAGGTTCAGATATATTCGTCTTTGTTCTCACCCGAAAAATGTCAACTCCAACCGAGAGTAGCCCTTCCGTCCGAGTGGCCAAGAGGGCCAGGGTTGAGGCTGAGTCGATAACGAAGGTTCCTCCCAAGGTGCCTCCTCTAACTCCTTTGGCGTCTATTCTATCGCAGAGGTAGAGTCATCCTTGCCTATGCTAGTTCCTCTTAGTATCATTGATGCGGGTGCCTCCTCTTCTGTGCCTACTCCCTTATCTGACCCACACCAGTTTGCCATACGGAATTTAGGAGCCATCATGGAGCAAGCGTCCCATCTGGAGCAGACGAAAATGACTTTTAATGGGATTAAGAATGAGGACGTGAGCATCATACTCACGAAGTCACTCCTTGACATTCAGAGTGTAAATCCTCTATAGTTTTCTTTTTGTTTGGTTAGCTTATGTGTTGACGTTATCTAACATTTGTATGTTTTTTGCAGGCGCTGATGTTAGTCTCCCATGTCCTTTATAGGTCTGTAGAGTATACCTCTATGCTTTCCAACCTTCGTTCTAAGCTTGAAGCTGTCCGCTTGGAGGTGCTGGACCTTAGGCGCGTTCTTGGCTCTAGGGATGCAGACATTGCTTTCAAAGATGAAGAGATCAACACTTTCTGCAGTACCACAGAGTTTAAACAGCACGAAGTGACCAAGTTGACTCTCAAGGTAACCTATAAGGAGGGGAAACTTGCTGATCAGCTCAAATAGTCTAAAGTTGAGAAGGAGAAGTTGATTGTCGACATGGATCAACTTTGGAAGGATGCTCTTGTCGAGAAGGAGCAGGAAGTCAAGGCTGCTAGGAACAAAGCTTGAGAGGAGTATTTAGAGACAACTTTCTCTTGCTTCTACGTGATCTGGAAGTCCAACAAAGATCAAAACTCGGATTTCCTTCCCGAGAAGACATGAGCGAAAGAGCTTAGGAAGTGTCTGGTTCGTGAGGCTGCCGAGGCTCAGGGTGGTCTTTCAGATGATACTCCTCTCCCTAGTTAGTCTTCTTTTGGTCTTTTACTTTGTCTTTCCTTTCGTGCCATTGGTGAAGCTCCTTGTACTGGAAAATTTCTGCATATGACATTTTATGCCTTTATGCTTTTTTGTTATGAGTACTCAGTGTATTGATTGAATTTTTTTATTTCCAATGCTTACTAAGTATATCAACTCACAACCCTCATTGGTTCAAGTATCAGTATACTCTGAACACATGTATTTCACGTGCCATACTAACTTTACTCCTTTACGTTTTTCATGCTAACAACCATGGTAATGTGAGTAGTACGATACTTCACCAAGTACCATTAACAAAACTGTAACGCTCTACTACCCAGGGACTATTACGTTGTGCATTTTAAATAGTGATAAACTCACCTACCGAGCCATTTGGTCATAATCGTGTAACTAAGTGTGATTAACGATTTAGGGTTAAAAGTTTTGGTCAAAGGTACAACGTTTCACTAAAACGTTTACTGTATACATTGGGATCTCGAAAATATATTTTAAAGGTTAATTACAATAAAATATTTACAACCAGTCGACCTAAGCAACAAAATAGGGTTTAACCCTAGTTCCTCTTTAAACCCTCACCCGTGTTTGTCGAGCAACCGCATATGTACACATCGTCACCTAAGCTCTCCAACTCAAGGATGGTCTAACTTTCTTTTGCCTTTACCTGTACCACAGAGCACTCGTGAGCCAAAGCTCAGCAATTAACTCAATATGCTCTTGAACAGGTAATAACATGTTACTAAATCATAATAGGCATGCCTAGTAGTAATAACCCTACTCATGCATGCAAGCAGGTACAAATAAATGTTTGTGGAATCCTACGCTCTGAGTAGATGACTAATAAGTCTCTTGCTCTGAGGTAGATGACTAATAAGTCTCTCTGTATAGATGACTAATAAGTCTATCCTTATGTAGATGACTGATAAGTCTATCTCTGTTAGATGATTGATAAGTCTATCTTTGAGGTAGATGACTAATAAGCCTCTCTGTATAGTTGACTAATAAGTGACTCTCTGAGATAGGTGACTAATGAGTCACACTTTGAATAGGTAACTAATGAGTCACACCCTGTATAGGTGACTAATGAGTCACACTCTAGATAGTTGACTAATGAGCCACATTCTGTATAGGTGACTAATGAGCCACACTCTGTATAAGTGACTAATGAGTCACACTCTGGATAGGTGACTAATGAGCCACACTCTGAATAGGTAACTAATGAGTCACACCCTGTATAGGTGACGAATGAGCCACACTCTGGGTAGGTGACTAATGAGCCACACTCTAGGTAGGTGACTAATGAGCCACACTCTGGGTAGGTGACTAATGAGCCACACTCTGGGCTATGCACCCTAATCAGATAAGTGACTAATGAATGAGTCACGAACTTGGGCTCAACATCCACAGCCATGTGACGTTGCAGTCACCTAAG
The DNA here is from genome assembly GCF_963169125.1 of Humulus lupulus. Lineage (NCBI taxonomy): Eukaryota > Viridiplantae > Streptophyta > Magnoliopsida > Rosales > Cannabaceae > Humulus > Humulus lupulus. The sequence goes on along the minus strand of NC_084802.1, from coordinate 158,411,168 downwards.
CCTTTTGGCCTTCTAAGTAACTAGCCTTTAGACTAGACAAGCACTTTTGTTTTCATCAAACTTAAGGTCAGTCAAGCATTTCATGCTTATGATGATAATGCTTATGTCGATTAGATCTAATATTTTTGGCTTGCCTTAAACATGCTAATACTATTCTTGACTCATAAGTCAATACCATACGACCAGTGCTCAGTACTACTGCCGAACTTGACTAATGAGTCACAACTTCATAGTCAATACTGACACCATTGCCGATTCTGACTAATAAGTCAGTACCATTCATAGATAAGTAAGATTGCTAAGCATTTAATATGCAATCAATGTCCACATATAGAGCACTCAACATGCCTCATTAATAACCATGCATGTTGAATACTGGGTGCAATTTTCTTACCTCTGGTTCGAGCGAGAAATAAGTTAAGAACGACCCTTAAGAACGATTAATCCTTTCATTCCTTAGCGGTCACGTAGTCATAACCAAATATGGAATTCCATCAATAAAATCAACAATAAAAGGTTCATGATCTAAACCTCGCTCCCGGGACCTCGAATCCTACTAACACGGTTAATAAATTCGATCCCGAGCCTAAAGAATTGAAACCCTGAGCCAAAAACCGTCAAAAGTACTCAAAAGAGTGCCCTGGAAAAATAGTAGCGCTGCCCCCCAGACGCTATGGCGCCACAACCAGAGCTGCCATTCCCTAGACAGCACTGTAGCGCCCAACCTTGGGTGTTGTAGCACCAAAACCAGGGTGTTCCAGCCCTGGTTTTTCCCCTTCGAGTTAACCAATTTCCAAACTTCAAAAGCTGCTTCCAAACCACAACCAAACCCAAAAATTAACCCATAAATCAATCCTACAAGTGTAAGGCATCAAAACCCAATCAAACTTTGCCAAAAACTTCATTGAATTCACAACTATCAAATCCAAAATTCCAACTGAAAACTAATTGAAAAATAGGGCATAAACTAGAGTTTCGATGGCTGAATTCTTATCTCAAGCTCAATATTAAACCCTCTTCAATGGTAGAACACCATCCTAGACCCTCAAGGCTTGATTCCCTAGCTTGAATCCTCAATTGGAGCCTCAAACTTTCAAAGGCAGAAGAGGAAAACAAGATGATCGGGAGGAAGAGGAGAGAAGCTCTGTTTTTGGTTTAGTTTTCTACAGCCTTCTATAGTTGAATATATCCTTTAATCAAAAGACCAAAATGCCCCTAGGTTAAATAATTTCCTTTAACACTAGCAAGGGCAAAATTGTCCTTTCCTGTCTGTCTAGTTAATTATAATTAACATCCTCCAATTCCTGTTATTCCCAACATTCTCAAATACTAATAAATCATATCCCATTACCCTATAATTCTCGGTAATGTACTAATCATCAAATTACCCCGAGACTCACCCCGAGCCCGGAAATTAACCTTGTTATAACCAAACCGCTAACTTGCATTCAAAGATCGTCTCATGCCGAATAGCTCGAAAAAATCCACATTATAATGTGGCCTCATTCATAATTCACCAACATGCATGAAAATGTACAAATATGCCCTCAACGGGCCAAATTACCAAAATTCCCTTATAATGAAAAGTGGACCCATATGCATGAATTTATCATCATATAATAATATACCTCACATAATCATGCATATAATCATTTAATGGCATAATAAATAAATTATGGCCCTCCCGGCCTCCTAATCAAGGTCTTAAGACTTATTAGTAAATTTGGGTCATTACAAAGTCAGGTCGACCACCCCATGGGTGATAGGCCGACCACCCATTAGGGTTGATGATCTGGCCGACCACCCTATAAGGGACTTGGCTAGGAGTCTCCCCACAAATGCCTTAGTTTTGTTTTTTGCACTTTCAGAACATATGTTGAACAAATGTCCTAGAAAAACTTGAGCGTGCTTAGTACTTAAGGTCACGTCCTCATTGCTTGTGTATACCCAGATCGGTATGTACTATATGCCCCCCAAGTGATCATGGGTTTAAAAGCCTTTGTCACTTGCTACTTGACCATGCCTTGCTTTGAGCGTTTAGGCACATAGTACTATCCTTTTCACCCAATGATGCAAGCAACAAATACTTGCCCCTCATTGGTAGTCGGGTGATTGTTTCATACACAGTAGTAAGGATACCTATACACAGATGTAGATTGCGTAGTAAGTGCCAAACACGATCTACATAATCTCTCGTGTACTCGTAATAATGATTGTAGATTGAAGTGTCTAAGTTGAACCAACCGGGTCTAGATGGGATAATCGAGCTTGTAACGAGTCATAGATCAAATTATCAATTGGTCCCTCAAGGACCAAATTCAATTATGATGATGGTGACTGGTCTTCGGAACAGTCTATATTTTTATCGTATGGGTCGATAGGTTCCTCAAGATCCAGGATCAAACGTGATCAAATAATGGTGAATGGTCCTCAAACCAGTCTCTTTTGTTGATCATATAGGTCGATAGGTTACTCAAGAACCAAGATCGAACATGATCAAATAAACGGTGACTGATCCTCAGACTAGTCTCTTTTGTTGACCGTATAGGTCGACAGGTTCCTCAAGAACCAAGATCGAACATGATCAAATAAATTGGCGACAAGGTCCTCGGAACAGTCTCTTGTTTGGATCGTATGGGCTGATAGGCTCCTCAACAACCAAGATCGAACATGATCCATAATTTGACGACAAGGTCCTGGGACTAGTCTCTCTTGTTGATCGTGTGGGTCGATAGGTTCCTTAAGAACTAGGATTGAACAATATCAAATTGTTTGGCGACAAGGTCCTTGAACCAGTCTCTTGTTTGGATCGTATGCATCGATACACTCCTCAAGAACCAAGATCGAACATGATCCATAATTTGATGACAAGGTCCTGGGACCAGTCTCTCTTATTGATCGTGTGGGTCGATAGGTTCCTCAAGAACCAGGATCGAACATGATCAAATAGATTGGCGACAAGGTCCTCAGACCAGTCTCTCTTGTTGATCGTGTGGGTCAATAGGTTCCTCAAGAAAAAGGATCAAACATGATCAAATAACTTCGCGACATGGTCCTCAGACCAGTCTCTCTTCTTGATCGTGTGGCTCGATAGGTTCCTCAAGAACCAGGATCGAACATGATCAAATAATTTGGCGACAAGGTCCTAGGCCCTTTCTCTTGTTGAACGTAATTTAAATAATTAAGAGAAACTTAAGAAATTAAATTCATTCATTCATTGAAGCACAATGGCCGTTACATAGGTAATTTTAAAATACTACGTTTGCAAATAAAACTTGTGTCGCTGCTGAACAACTTCACTGATAGTACTGGCAGAGGTGTTCGCCATTCCAGTAATTTTTTATTAGTTCTCCATTCAATCGAGCTATCTTGTATGTCCCTGGTGGGATCACCTCCTCCACAAGGTATGACCCTTCCCAATTAGGTCCTAGTACCCCTGCTGCATTGTCCTCAGTGTTTAGGAACACCCTCCTTAGTACTAAGTCTCCAACATGGAATCTTCGATCTTTCACTCTAGATTTGAAGTATCTGGCCACTTTTGTTGATGTGCCGCCATTCTGAGACTTGCCTTTTCTCGTCTTTCTTCGATAAAATTAAGCGACTCTTTTTTAGTTGATGCTTCTTCCCTTATCGTATATCCCACGTAGATTTGATGGGGGAATGAGTTCAATTGGCAAGATGGCTTCATACCCAAACGCCAAAGAGAATGGTGTATGGCATGTCGTTGTTTGATGTGACCATAGGACCTCGAGAAGTAATTCTGGCTAGGCTCCTTTGGCTTTTTCAAGACGTTTCTTTAAAGTGTCTTTGATAGTCTTGTTCACTGCTTCTACTTGACCATTAGCTTGGGGGTGTACTATAGAAGAAAAACTCTTTGTGATTCCATGTCTCGTCCAAGAGTTAGTGAACATATCACTATCGAATTGAGCCCCATTGTCCGAGACTATCTTCTTCGGTAGACCGAATCGACATATGATATTGTTCTCCACAAAGTCTAAGACTTTATTTGAGGTGATGGTGGCAAGCCATTCTACTTCAGTCCATTTGATGAAGTAGTCTACGGATACAACAGAAAATTGGACTCCTCCCTTTCCTGTGGGTAGCTTTCCAATTTGATTCATTCCCCATATAGCGAAGGGCCAAGGGCTTTGTTAGGAAACTTATACATGATCTTTATTTATTTTCATGTAGATCTAATAGTAAACAAGTTAATATGAGACAACCTAGAACATGTTTCTAAGATTTAATTCAAAGAGAAATAATGATAAGAATACTTACATTATACGTAGTGGAATGAATGAGTCATTCATTCAACTTCTCTAACCCTTGTATCCTTTTTGCCGCAGAGTATTACCAAGAAACTGAACCGTTCTTCAATTTTCTTCACAACCTTCCAAAGTATCCTTAGAATCACGTAGACTAGGGTGGGAAATTCTCAACACATGAGATAGATACAGAGAGAAGAAGAATAGAAGAGAAAAATTGAGGCTTAGAAAATGACTTATGCAGTAGAGAGAATCTAAAACCTAATAGATCTTCTCATCTTCTCAGAAACTTTTATTCAACTATTTTTTTTCACTCTCTCTTAGCATTACTTTTATAGACTCAATTAGTTCATTTATTTAATTAAACAAATCAATAAAATAATAGCCAACTAACAGCCGTAGGTCGAAATTATCATGGGCTTTAGGCCCGCAAAATTTTCCATTTGATTATAAGCTCGTTGGACATAAAATCAAGGCCTGCATTATTTTCTACTGATTTATTCAATTAATTAAATAATTATTCAAATACTTTATAAAATTAATTATTTATAATTTGAACCTTGATTTAAACTTATTTATTAATTTAAATACCAATTAATCTTATTTAATAAATCCACCCTAATTGATCTTTTCTTCTCTAACTTGTATAACACTGTGAAACTATCCAAAATTGACCTGGTCAACTTTGATAATTCTAATTGATAATTAAATTAATTAATTGAGACTATCTAGATGATTTTATCCAAGGTACAGTGGGGACCATGGGCCAATGAAATCAAGCTCCAATAAGTTATCATAAATCTAACAAATAAGTTTACTAACTTATTAATTCCTCATGACTCCACTAAAGACTCGGAATTGCACTCTTGAATTCATAGAATGCTCTATAACAAATATAGATACATTATTAATTATCCATTGTTACAACCATAATTTTCATTCAATCGTCTATAGACGGTCTACAATGAGATGGGACTAAAATATTGTTTTAGCCCTCATTGTATTTTATCCTTAAAGCACTTAATTCCTTGTAAATGATATTTCACTACACTAATATTACTTACGGAAATGAGATCTCTATCATTTAGCACTCTGAACCAAACTAAAAGGAAACCATCGTTTCACTTCTTCATCAGAAGCTATTGATGTTCATATCTATGATTAACACTCCCACTTAATTATACTACCGAGTTCCCAAGATGTAAGTATGGGCTAGTCCGTAGGGTAAGCTGGTAACGAACAAGTCAAAGAACTCAAATAATACAATCAGTTAGAATACTAACCACTCATAATTGAGATTGAATTGATCTATATTCAATTATATGATATATGTTATCCCCAAAATTTGAATATGATGATGTGGCAATCAAAAGTGACAATGGCAATGAATGGCAGGGCAAAGGTTTGAGATTAATCATCGGAGTTGTGATATTACTGGACATGAAAATAATTTATCTAGTTTGGAAGTGATTTGACCGACCCGGTAGAATTTCTGTCCGACCGGTAAAGATTTTTGACTGACCATTAAATTGTTCTGGCTGACCAATGAAGTATTTTGGAAGACTAGTGAAGTATTTTAGCCAACGAGTCATTAGTTTTGGCCAACCAGTAAAGTATTTTGGCCGACCAGTAAACTATTTTGCCTAACCAGAAGAGTGTTTTGGTTAACCAGTATCACTCCAGAGAGCAGAGTTGGCCGACCAGATAGATCAGGAGCTCAGCCTATGACTCTTCAGCAAAATTTTAGTAACGACTTCAGTTAGAATCATCTGTAGCCACAGCGGGAATCTCTCAGTTATCCCTAAGAAATCGCATATTGTTGTATTTTAAATTTGATTATTAATTAAATATTTATTAGAATAACTGAATTATCCTGATTATGGAGGGACTTTGATTTGTACATTCCATGAGCCTATAAAGAAAGAGCTCATGGCATCATTGAGGGGATTTTGATTCGATTTTTTCTATCTAAGCTTTTGGGAACTCGGGTATTCTTGAGTTATTTTTCTGAGAAAAAGTTTGTATTCTTGAGAGAGAAATCTTGTACTTTTTCATTCACACTTAAGAAACTCAGTTGACACAGGTTCATCTGATCTTAAGTGTAGATCTATATATCGCAACTCCAAGTGGATTAGGCTATTACCAAGAAATTGGAGCTGAATCACTATAAAATTATCGGTGTCGTATTTTCTCTTGAAGGTTTACTGTAGTTTTGATGTCTATTCGTCATTGGCGAAAATCGTGGTCAACATTTTTGGTGCTTTCATTGGGAGCCTGAAGAGAAGAAACACACTACTATCATATCATATGGCACCCAAGAATACCAATGTGGCATCCAAGAAATCAGGCACATTAAAAGAGCCTGTTAGATCAGAAGGTCCTGGACCTCAGAACCCTGAGACTGAGCCCAGGGTCTTCCTCGAGGAAACAACTCCAGGAAGCCATGGGGGCCTTCCAAGAAGAGATGATGCAATTCAATGCTCGTCAGGGGTCATTTGCTCAGAAGATGGCCATGCAGAAGGCTGCATTTGAGTGGCAAAGAGGAGAGATGGATGCCAGAAGTGAAGAGATCAGATGACAGCAAGAGGAGGCCGATCGGCGACACCGCGAGGCTACACTTGCTCTGGAAGCGGAAATGCAGTTGACCCGGGCCAATGCCCAGACCACAGCAGGAGGACCAGCCACACAGGGAGCAAAGAATAATGATGCCGGTTGGAGAACTGCTAGCAGAGTCGATTCTGAGGGCCCAGACAGAAGTAGGAGTAATCCTTCTAGTCAGGAGGATGATGGGATCCGCTCAAGAACTGCTTCGACACAAAGGGAGAACTCTATAACTCCTTCCAAGAGCCACCAGTCAGAAACTTCTAGGTCAGAAAGTCACCGGTCGGGCAGTAAAAAGACTCCTCCCAGGCAGGATCAGACCAGAGCTCCTCGAGATAAGGGAACTTCATAGTTCAAAGATGGACATGGTCATGATGAGGCTGATATTCATCACACCGACTGATCAAAGGAAAAATATGGCAACAACCAATGAGGAAAAGACTGCCCGACATGTACAGGAAGGCCACCATTACATCCCCACCTGCAAAGCAGTGGGAGAGAGCAGGTCCCGCACGATAAGCCTTCTGAAAAAACTCGAAGCAAAATGTTTGCTCGCCTCGGAGGACGCACTTCCTGGAATGATCTAAGGGACATTATTAGGGACAAGAGGAGGAACATCCCGGTTGAAGGGCAAAAGCTGAATCACCCTGTTAGCCAAGTAGAAATACTTGACGAAGGTGCACCAGATGAAAATGCCCGACCAGACAGTCACGACCTTGGCACCTCGTCAGTTGCACCATCCATCCAAGCCCAGCTTGATGCGCTAACGACCGCGGTGCAAGGTTTGTCAAAACATTCCTCTAGAATGGAATTGATAGACCACAGACGTGGTAGTCCCTTTTGTGCTAGGATTAGAGCAGCCCAATCGACAGATAAGTATAAAGCTCCAGTTCTGCCAGTATATACATGTAGCGTCCCAAATTTGCTAATAAGGTTTATGAATTTGATTAGTGTGCTGGGAGGGCAATAATTGATTTAATTATGATATTATGTGGATTTGGTAATTATGTGATTGTACATGCATGATTGCGTGTATTAATATGCATGTGGGCCCACTTCCGTGAATAGGGGCGTGTTTGTAATTTTGGCCCGTTGAGGGGCATAAATGTAAATATGCATGTGTTTTGAGTGAGACCCCAATGTTATAGGGATATATCTGACATGTGTGATCTGAGATAATCCTAGGGAGCAGTTTGGCTAGAAAGTCACAACAGGGTTGAATACCCGACTCGAGGCGAGTTGAGGGGTATTTCGGGAATTATACATTTTATGGGGTTATCGGGTTATGGAAATAAATATTTTGTGATATATTTGAAGATAGAATGTTTAGGAAGGAATATCAGGGAAATTTATCCTTTTGCCCGGGGGGACTTAACGAGATTTGGTAAATGACTAATTGCCCTTGGGGTTACTTAGGGACTAAGGATAGGCTTAAGGGGAAAAAGGGTAAATTATCTTTAGGAATGGATAAACTTGGTTAAGGAGAGGTCATCCACATTTGCCTCACTTAGACATATGCTGGAATCATCTTTGGAAGCTCTAGAGGAAACGAAATGCTAATAGAAGAAGAGGAGGAAGAAAGCTGATTTTCTTGGGAGCAAAGGAGGAATTCAAAGCTGGACTTTGGGGGCTAGAAGCTGGAACTTGGAGGACTAATTTAGGGATTTAATCAAGCTCAAAGGTAAGTATTAAACTTGATGAACAAGCTAAAATTCTCCTGGTTTTGGTTGTTAGAACTTAGGCATGCATGGGTAGGTTTCTAGGATGGGTTTTGAATGTCTGATGGGTGTAAGAATTGGTTCATGAGTTTGTTAGAATGTTCTGGCTGTATGGGTATGAATTCTGGGGTTAATTATGAGATTGGGTGAAGTTTGGGGTGTGATATATGGGGTTAAGCTCGGGAAAAACTTGAAGGAAAGGCTGGCTTTTTTGGGTTGCAGGTCGAGCTGCGGCCCTAGGAGGGGCATGTCGTGGCCCGTGTGCACGCGAGGCCTGGGGAAGCCTTTGATTTTGGGTCACGCCATGATGCTTGGCTAAGCATGCTCTTTCCAGGGAGGTGTTTTTTCCCTGTTTTGAGGCAAGCCGCGGCCCTTAGGGGGTTGGACCGCGACCCTAATTCAAAAGTTGGGTGTTTTGTGGGTTTTTGGCTTGGGGAACCCAATTGTTAAGGCTCGTGATGGATTTTATCATGCGGATTGATGGAATTCAAGGTTCCGGGGATAAGAATGGTAACTCAAAGTTATTTACTATAATAGAACTTGATGGGTGGCTATTGTTGATGCGTTGTGGCTATGTCTTACTGCTCAGGCTCAGGATTAGGATCATGCTCGAGATCACTTTGGATTGTCAGCTCGGGACACCTGGTAAGAGAACCATTTGTACCCGTAGAGCTATGTGGTGTATTGTACTGTATGTATTGTTTGTATCTGTTGTGTCATATATGTGAATATGACTGTTCGACTAAAGCCGGAAGCGACAAGAGCCGGAAGCGGCAAGAGTCGAAAGTGGCAAGAGCCGGGAGCGGCAGAAGCCGGGATCAGCAAGAGCCAGAAGCGGCAAGAGCTGAAATCGGCAAATGCTGGGAGAGGCAAAAGTTGGGATCGGCAAGAGCCGAAAGCGGCAAGATCTGGGAGCGGCAGAAGCCGGGATGGGTAAGAGCCGAGTACGGCAAGAGGGCGGGAGCAGTGTTAGCACGTGGAGTGCGAGTTGCCAGGGTGAGACCCTAAAGGATACCTGAGATATCCTTACGGTGTGGACCGCGAACCGAGGGCTTGGTAGAGTGCTTGGGACAGCCTGCCCTCTATGTGTTTACCCTGTGGGCTTCTTTAGTATATGATGTGTTTGTATTGAGCTACTGTGTCAATATACTGTTGAATTTCTACATTGTCTGGTTATTGTGCTAATGTTAGAATGCACTACTGTATCAATAGGCGGTTATACTAAAGTGCTTTTGAGTTGGTCTAGATGCTGTGTCTTTGAGCATGCTTGTAGGGTCTGGTATTTGTTTGTTGCTCTGACTGAGTATGGTTTGATGAGATATACTTTTATTGCATGATATGTTTGAAGTTCTCTTGTTGGGCCTTGGCTCACGGGTGCTCTGTGGTGCAGGTAAGAGTAAAGAAACTGGATCTTACAACCATGAGTTGGAGGGCATGGAGCGGTGTGTACATGTTTGGCCTACCTGGCACCACGGCTGTGGTATTTTAAGGAACACGTGATAAATGTTCAGTTTTGTCGACTGTACTATATTTTTGGTTGTGACTGCTTTTCAAAACACTGTTTTGGGATCCCAATGTAATATCTTTACGAATTTTAATAAAAGACCAACTTAACGTTTATTAAATGAGTCTTTATTTTTATCCGAACACCCTTTTTAATTTTAAACCTCGATTAAATGACACTTTTATAAATCACTTAGTAATGGCTCTCAGGAAGTAGGGCGTTACAATATAGAAAAGGCAGATCCCATTAGGCATGTTGGGAAATTTGAAGATCAAATGGAGCTGCTCGGTGTAAGTGACGACTACCAGTGTAGAGTCTTTCCGAGTACATTGTCCAATACTGCCCAAGAATGGTATTGGAAATTCAAGCCAAACTCCATTACTTTGTGGGAATCTTTTAGGAAAGAATTTTGTAGGTAATTCAGTGCTGCTCGGACCCCTCCATTTTATGCCAACCATTTGGCTGACATCAAACAAGGAAATGATGAATCTCTGAAGAATTATATACAGAGATTCATGAGAAAGGCCAACCGAGCTACTGCTGTCAGAGATGAGGGGAAGATGGTTGCAATCTCCTCTGGGATAACTTATCGGAGCCCCTTGTGGGACAGTATACATTGTAATCCAATTACAACACTCCAACAATTTCTTGACCGAGCAGAAAAATATATGAAATTGGATGACGCGATTGAGAAAGGAGAGAAAGGCCTAAACAACCCGAGCGGATCAACTATCCTCCTAAAAATGGAGGAAATGGTCAAAATGGTGGAAAGAAACGTGGGAATAACGGGTCTGACCACCATGATTAAAAGAAGGCTAAGTCGGGTCCGAACAATAAGCCAACCAAATATGAAGATCGATTCACCAATTACACCATTCTTTCGGCCAGTAGGGCAGAAATCTATCTCGCAAGTCATCAAGAGGTTCCCTAATGGAAACCCCCACCCATCAGGAAGGAGATGAGTAAGAGAGATATGGTAATTCTATTGTTTCCATGGAGACTATGGTCACGACACGAATGAATGTGATCATCTCAAAGACAAGATAGAGTTTCTTCTCCAGTTGGGGAAGTTAAAGAAGTATTGAGTAGAGAAAACCCAAGGAGAAGGAAGCAACAACAATCCTGGGTTCAAGCGACAAGGATCTCCACCTCTACAACCTGAGCCTGTGGACTTTACCTTAGACACTATATGTGAAGGTCCACACTTGGCTAGAGATAGTAACAAAGCAAGAGAGAGATATGCTTGGACACTTCGACATGAGTTGGCAACGACATCAGATTTCATGACTGTAGAGGAGCGACCGTTAAAAATCCTCAGTATGAGAGTGAGTCTCTCACTTTCACAGAGGATGATGCCAGACATGTCAGGCATCCTCACAATGATCCGCTCATCATTACCATTCAGATTGCAAACATGAAGGTGAAGAGGTGCTTGGTTGATACGGGAAGTTCGGTGGATATTATCTATAAATCTTCTTTTGAAAAGATGAAGTTGTCTGTCAATGATTTGAAGCCATGCTCTCAAATTATTTATGGATTCACTGGAGAAGGAATATCACCGACCAGAACAATCAAGTTGGTGGTCACAACAGGAGACGCTCCTAGACATGAGACAGTCATGATAGAGTTTCTAATAAGAGACTGCTCATCGGCGTACAACGTGGTGATTGGTCGATCGCTGCTCATGGCTTTACACGCAGTAGTGTCTATATGGCATCTTACTATGAAATTCCCGACCAGTGCGGGTATGGGGTGTGCCCAAGGAAACCAAAGAGAAACTAGGGAGTGTTACAATGCTTCAGTGGTTAAGGCACGAAGGGGAGTTAATGAGAATAACATGATTGTGTGTAGAGAAGGAAGAGAAGTGTTAGACGAGATGAATGTTGACCAGCATGATGTTGTAAATTTTACCGACCAGGAAAGGATTACTGAGCAGCAAACCCCATCCGGTGATGATGTCACCAAATAGGGTGTTGTCCAAAGCGAGGAAATAGACTTTGATCCTCACTTTGGGGATTTGGATAGTGGAGTGGGACCTACGGAAGAGTTGGAGGAGGTCCTAATTGATGAAAATGACCCGACCAGAGTGGTCAAAATTGGAAAAAATTTAAAGGTGGAAGTGAGAGCACAGCTAGTAGAATTCTTGCAAAAAAATCAACACGTCTTTGCCTGGTCCCACAAGGATATGGTGGGTATCTCACCAACTGTGATCACTCACATGCTCAACGTGGATGAAAACTACCCAGCTGTGTAGCAGAAGAGGAGGTTACTTGACAAAGATTGATCAAAGGCCCTGAAAGAAGAATATGAATGTCTAAAGGAAAACGGGTTCATAAGGGAAGCTTACGACCCAGCCTGGGTTTCTAACCCAGTCTTAGTGCCCAAGCCAAATGGAAAGTGGAGGACCTGTATAGACTTCACCGATTTAAACAAAACATGTCCCAAGGATTGTTTTCCTCTGCCCAGGATAGACCAGTTGGTTGATGCAACTTCTGGTCATGAAATTTTGTCCTTTATGGATGCGTACTCAGGATATAATCAAATAAGTATGCACCCTCCCGACGAGGAGCATACCAGCTTTTAGACAGATATAGGCTTATACTGTTACAAGGTTATGCCATTCGGCTTGAAGAATGTTTGTGCCACCTACCAACGTTTAGTGAATGGTATGTTCCATGACTTGATTGGCAAAAACATGGAGGTATATGTCGATGACATGCTGGTCAAGTCGAAAGAAGCTGGGAAACATGTTCAAGATCTAGGGGAATGCTTTGCAATAGTTAGAAGGTATCACATGAAGTTGAACCCATTGAAATGTTCATTTGGAGTAAGTTCTGGAAAATTCCTTGGGTTTATTGTTAACTCACGAGGAATAGAAGTGAATCCTGAGAAGATAAAGGAACTTGTGGAAATGAAGTCTCCAGCCAGAACCAAGGATGTGCAAAGTTTGACTGGGCCAATTGCAGCTCTAAGTAGGTTTATTTCAAAATCAACAGATAAATGTGTCCTATTTTTCAACTTACTTAGAGGAAGCAAAAATTTCGAATGGAGGGAAGAATGTGAACGAGCTTTTCAAGCCATAAAGAAACATTTGGCTCAAGCTCCTATTCTTTCAAAACCAGTAGATGGAGAGGACATTTTTATTTATTTGGCAGTCATAGAGCAAGTTGTTAGTGCTGCTCTAATACGAGAAGAAGATAAGGTGCAACATCCAGTATATTATGTTAGCAAGCGGTTGATAGGAGTGGAGTCAAGGTATCCTGTGATCGAGAAGTTAGCCTATTTTTTAGTACTTGCATCTCGCAAATTACGGTCGTACTTCCAGGCACATCCCATTAAAGTACTTACGGACCAGCCCTTACGCCAAGTCTTACAGAAACCAGATTCTTCTGGTCGTTTACTTAAATGGGTTGTCGAATTGGGCCAATTTGAAATCAAATATCAATCGAGGTTAGTAATTAAAGGACAAGCTTTCACAGACTTCATTGCTGAATGCACTGGGATTCCTGATCTTCCCGAACGACAAGAAAATGACTGGGCAGAGAGAAAATTTTCCTACCTGGCAACTTTTTGTTGATGGATCATCAAATGAACATCATTCAGGAGTAGGAATTATATTGGTCACACCTGAGCAACATCGAATTCATTGCGCGTTGAGGTTCGGATTTAGTGCTTCTAATAATGAGGCAGAGTATGAAGCCCTCATGACAGGATTGGGCCTAGCTAGAGATGTTCATGCCCAGTCGGTCGAGATAAATAGTGATTCCTAGTTGGTGGTCTACCAAATTTTAGGGGAATATCAGGCAAGAGGTTTGTGCATGGTGGCATACTTGAATAAAGCCAAGGACCTGCTAGCACAATTCGAGGAATATACTATCACGCTAGTACCCCGAGAGCAGAACTCCATTGCAGACGCTTTGGCTAAATTGGCTAGTGCAAAAGATGCTGAAACTTTGAACATAGTCCCAGTGGAATACTTGGCAGAACCAAGTATTGATGAGCAGGAAGCCATGCCCATCACATTAACTAACACTTGGATGACACCCATCATTACTTACCTCGAGCAAGGAATCCTACCAAACAATCGCAATGAAGCCAAGAAGATTACGAGGCAAGCTGCTAGGTATATCATGATGGACGGGATATTGTATAGAAGAGGGTACTCTATGCCACTGCTTAGATGCATAACACCCGACCAGTCAAAAAACCTGTTGGCTGAAGTGCACGAAGGATTCTGCGAAGATCATGCTGGGGGACAAAGTCTCTCCAAAAACATTTTGCGGCAAGGATTTTTCTAGCCCACAATGAATGAAGATTCCATGGAGTGTGTGAAGAAGTGTGATAAAAGCCAGAGATTTTCTAAAATACCTAGAGCACCTCCAAATATTTTGAAGCAGATGCAGAGTCCATGGCCTTTTGCAGTGTGGGGAATTGATCTGATCGGGAGGTTACCTAAAGGAAAAGGAGGGGTGTAGTTCGCGTAGTTGCTGTGGATTATTTCACTAAGTGGACTGAAGCTGAACCACTAGCAAAAATCACCTCGAAGAAAGTGTTAGATCTTGTAATAAAGAATATAATATGTCGCTATGGTCTGCCCAAGAAGATAGTCTCTGACAACGACTTTCAATTCGATAGTGACTTGTTTACTGATTTTTGCACTAGACATGGCATTACAAAAAGTTTCTCCTCGGTAGCTCATCAACAGGCAAATGGGCAAGTGGAAGCAGTGAATAAAACCTTAAAGGATACTCTAAAGAAACATCTAGAGCAAGCTAAAGGTGCTTGGGCAGAAGAATTGCCAGATGTTCTTTGGTCGTACATAACTACTGCCCGGACGGTAACTAGTCATACTCCTTTTTTCTTGGCATATGGATATGAAGCCATGTTGCCTGTCGAGGTCGACCCACCATCCCATCAGAGAAGTACGTATGACCAGGAAGAGAATCATCAATTGTTAGCTGAATCTTTGGACTTTGTTGAAGAAAAATGAGAAAAGGCGAGCTTGAGAGTTGTTGCCCATCAGCAAAAAGTGGCCCGCTATTTTAATTCCAGAGTTAGAGATCGGACGTTCCAAGTCAGAGATTTGGTTCTTAGAAAAGTGTTCGTCAAAGACCCAGCAGCTGGAGTGATAGGACCAAACTGGGAGGGACCATATCAGATTGAGCTAGTCTTGCCACCTAGCACTTACAAACTTTCTCGACTAAATAGAGAGTTGATCAGGAACTATTGGAATGGCGAGCACCTGAGGAAATATTACCAACCGCTTATAGAGCGATAGCTTAGTTTCAAGTGTTTAACTTGTTATTGAAGTTTGTTTGTGAGCTGGTTATTTGCTGACCAGTCATTTTATTCTTGAAACAATTTTAGTTTGTTTGAGACTCGTTATTAGACACGTTTTGTCCCTTTTTTTACGAGTAATAAAAGAGATCATGCGCAGCGCGGTCGAATCTTGCTACAAATTATGCATATGTGTTGATTATTTTTACTCTGGCAGTGTTCAACTGTAAGTACATTTAAAAAAAAAAAATTTGGTCAGAAAAAATCGGGCAGTGTTCAACTAGTCGGTATCCATCAGGTAGATTACCAGTATTTAACTGGTCGAATATTTTTCCAGTGTTCAACTGCTCAAATGTCTTCTTTATATTCGATGTGTTTTATGAGTAATCACTGCTCGAACAGGTTTGGTCAAGTAGCAAGTGACCAAGGATCTTTCCACCCTCGATCACTTGGGGGGCACATAGGGTATATTGGTATGTAATTCAACACAGGAAATAAGAGCACGAGTAAAGATATTTGTTTTTAGGTTGATTTGTAAATTTTTGAAGTAAAAAAAGGCCATTGAGCTTACTTTTTTGACAAAGCGTAAGTAACTTGGAATTTTTCAAAAATTTAAGTTAAGAGCAGATATTCGTGTGTAAACAAAACATTATGCTCATAAAATGTTAGAGCAATAAGAGTGTGAGAAAGTATACTTAGTAGGAATTTATGAAATGTTTATAGTTTCTAAGTTAGAAAACTAAGCACTCATGCGAAAATTCATGATATAAACCAAAGAGACTTTACTGTTCAAAAAAGGCTTGAATGTTTTAAGAAAAGTAAAGTAGAGTATCAAATAGCTCGGTCGTACAAGCAAAATATCAAAAGTATGAAAAAGAAGCAAATTACTCACCAGATGACAAAGTTTTTATAGGTTGACCATGGCTTAAGGTCGGCCAAATACATTCTTTAGTCGGTCCAAGATGCTCACTGGTTAGAAGGATTGTTTCTTGGTTGGTCAACACCATTGTCATCAGGAGCTTCCTCGAGTCGAAAAGATAGAGCAGAAGAGGTAGGCACAGTGCCAGCTGGAAGGGCTGCCTCCTCGGCAGCTTTGGCTTCGCATTTGGCGAGCTCCTCTACTTTTGCTTCTTCAGAAGGAAAGTTAAGGTTGAGAGGTTTGTTTAGTTTCCAAATTTGGTAGAAGTAATTGAAGCAGATTTCTTCGTAGTGAGCGAGATCAACTTCCTTATCCTGCTTGAACTCCTTAATCTCTTGAACATATTTCTCCTGCTTATTGGTTAATTTCTTGTTGGTTTGTATGAGTTTGTTGTTCTCATCCGTCAACTCCTTCAATGTTCTTTCTCAGTCAGCAACTATTTTTTCTGCCTGCTTAGTTTTTTCTTGAAGGTCTTTCTGAGATTTGGTCAGTTGCTCTATCTTCGCTTGGGATTCCACCAATTGGTCATTCAAGACTTTGACCAATTCCTTATAGTCTACTTCTCAGTGTTGAGCATGACTGATAGTGATAAGTGCCTGAAATGGATAGCCAAAAGTTACTTAAAGTAAAAAACAATTAATAACAAAATGGGATGTCTTGATGATAAAATAATTACACTCATCATTTGAGCAAGCCCCCTTTGCAGGACAACTTCAACACTAAGGCGGGGTAAAGACTCAAAGGTTTGAGTTGTTGTAGCATGGTGTAGAGTGTGGTCAAACAATTCCTTTCCAATATCACCAGCAATGCGAAGGGGCTCACTCAAGCTAGCCGATCGGGTAGTTGTTAAGCTAGCAGAAGGAGGAATTGATGAAGGAGTCAATTGCAGGATGGTGATAGGCTGGTCAGATAATCTCCCCTGGGTGGTCGGTACAGTCTTCGTGACTTTGCTCGGAGGGTTTGAGCAACTACCTTCCCCATATTTCCTCTTTTTGGCAGAGGAAGTGTTGAATTGTTTAAACATATCTGGATATGAAAAAAAGAGTGAAACACAAGACTTGTCAGTAAAAATGAGAGATAATATATAAGTAAATGAATGTTTTGCTATTACCACATAAATTTATAGATTTCACACAATCATTCTCAAAGGCAATTATTTATAACAAACCCCCAAACTATGGTTACTGTTAGCAGAATAACCTGAGTTTAGAATTTCATCGAGAAAGTCGTCTTCTTCTTCAGATGATGAGCTGACTTCTCTAGGGAGCTCAAGGTTCTTTCCTTTCCTAGGCCTGGTAGGAATGATACGTCTGCTATGGTCTTCTAGAAGAGGTTCCCTAATAATAAGGTCGCCTGGTCAGCGTGGGCAGGGAAATGGTTCAGGAGAGAACTGATCCGTCACTACTTCAGTATCAGCATTTGATTGATCGGTTGTGTTTGCTTCTTTAGTGGTACTGCCCTCTATGATGTTCTGATTGCTTGATAATAACTCCACCAGTTGAAGATTTTCCACGATGACCAACTCCTTGACATTTTTATCTTCAATAGACATGTTAGCAAGCTCTCTGCTCGGGAATGCATTTCCCTAGTTGGTAGAGGTTGATGGAAAGGGCCTGCATGTGTGAAAGACAAGTTGTTCGCCTTAATATCTAAGTGAGGAAATATTCTATGTAGTATTTTTCGAGATTTGATTTATGAGCGATACCATGGAGATACTTAATCCCTTTTTGCCTGTG
Source organism: Humulus lupulus (assembly GCF_963169125.1). NCBI lineage: Eukaryota > Viridiplantae > Streptophyta > Magnoliopsida > Rosales > Cannabaceae > Humulus > Humulus lupulus. The sequence goes on along the minus strand of NC_084802.1, from coordinate 158,393,148 downwards.
GAAGAGGTGGAAAAAACATGTATTCTTATGGCTAGGGTTAGTCTTAAAGTCAAAAAGGTAATGCACTTCATGAGGAGTTGGTGGCTCCCAGCCTTGAAAGTAATAGAGAATATATAGAGCAGATAGTGCTTGAATTCCATTAGGAGCTATTTGGAAAGGATAGACATTGAAGTAATCTGCTACTGACCATAAAAAGGGATGTAGTGGGATAGTAGCTCCTGCAAAAATGTGGTATCTAGACCAGGCACAGTAGGGTCCACCATGATTATTAGCTCTCTGGTGAGGTCGCGGGCATATCACATTTACTCCTTCATGGCCCGAAGCCTGGATGTGTTTATCGAGCATTTTGGGGTTGAGTTTAGAAGGTTTGGCTATGAACCAAGAAGGCATTCCATCTTCATCTTTTCTTGGTTTTAGAGCAGTTGATTGCTGAATCTCTGTGGTGAAGTTCTGGGTAGTCTTTTTTCGGGGCTTACTAGCTTTTTGGACCTGGCGAGGAGGTCTTGAAGAAGCTGTAGTTTGAGCTTCACTACATTCCATTACCATTTGTGTTGCCCTTCGAGCCACTTGAGGATCTTGGTCTTGAGGAAGTCAATTAGATTTGTGCACCCTCATTGGCGGATGTTGAAGCTGTTGATTAAGAAATTGCTCTTCGTGAAGGTAGTATAAAGACGACCGGAGAAGGATTTTCTTAAGGCAATGAAGGCGATCCTCGGGAGTACGACTGTTACGAGATTTGGATGAAGAATCGCTACTTTGAGGAGTGTCACTTGACTTGGGAACTGAAGAATCAGAGTTTGTATGGTTGTCACCTCCCCTGTAGTCGAAGCGATTCATCTACAAAAAAGTATGGGGAGGTGAGTGAACCAAACAAACATAAATCAATCAATGCAAAGGAAAAATATTTATTTACTACCCAGTAAAATATATTCTGAGTAGTAAAAGTATTTTTTACTCGCCAGATAAACATGTATGAGGGCAACAATAATAAGCAAAAAAAATTTGGTGCCTAAAATGCATGAACCATTCTTTTTATAAGCCTAAAACATATGAGCGTGCGCGTCCGAGCAGATGGGGTGTGTGTCCGATTGGTGGGTGTGTGCATCTGAGCAGATGAGCGTGCATGTCTGATCGGTAGGCGTATGCATCTGACCGGCTGGGCCACGCATCCAAAAGGCCTATAGCATCCAAGGAGGCCACGCCTAGGATCCTGGTGCTTCCGAGGGTCCGCGTCTGAGGGCTGCCATCCGAGAAGCCTAGTGCGTCCGAGGAGCCTGGTGCTTCTGAGGGTCCATGTCTGAGGGCAGCCATCCGAGAAGCCAGCGAGAGGTGTCCGAGGAGACATTGGCTAGCCATCCGAGCAGGCGCGCGCCTGAGCGGCTGGGCCATGCGTTCGAGGAGCTCCTTAGGTGTCAGTCGGTTAGGGGTAATTAAAATTCAAGTTTATGGGATAGAGGTTAAGGAGTATGGTCCATAAACACATTTTCTTGATTTTGAACTAGGGAAACAAGATCAAAAGGGGGAATGTGAAGAGTTCATGAGGTTACAAGGGAAGACCAATGCCCTTCAAATACCCATAAACCCAAATTTGCAATGTGGAATGGCAAATAATTTTTTCTTCAAATTTTCATAAAATTGGAGACCAAATTGATTTACCAATATCCTAAACTACATCAAAACAGCTACAAATTAAATCATTCATCAAAGATTCATACACAAATCCAAGAGTGCATTCCAAAAAGAGGGTTTCGACACATATAAGAGTTGAGCAAGCTTTATGTAAATTTTTAAAGCTTAAAAAGCTTACAAATGAAGATGAGGAAGAAAAACTTACCCAAATATCTTGAAGAGGTGTTGATTTCTTGAAGAATCCTTAGATGGGCTTGAAGAAATTGGAGCCCTTTTTGGAGTTCTTTGGAGGTTTTGGCCAAGAGGAGAGTAATGGGTAGTTTATGAGCCTTTTTGCTTATGAATTTTGAGCACCTATGGTTCTATTTAAAGGGAAGAGAGTGGAAATATTCACTTACCCTTAAAACTCTTAAAATTCTTTTGCTATTCTCTCCCCCACGATTAGGGACAGATAACTACCATGATCGTGGTCTAGAGAGTTCAGTAATGGTTTGTTTGAAAAGGCGAGAGAATGCAGAGAGTCAGTTTTTTTTTTTATGACCTCGGCAGCTAAGAAAAAGTTATTATGTGAGTAAATCAAATAATAAACTTGGGGGGCAAAAATCTTCTAGTTAGGCTTTGAGTGGTCGACCAAAATACTTTATTGGTCGGCCAAAACTAATGACTAGTTGGCCAAAATACTTCACTGATCAGCCAAAATACTTCACTGGTCGTCTAGAACATTTTCCTGGTCAGTCAAAAATCTTTATCGGTCGGACAGAATTTCTACCGGGTTGGTCAAATCACTTCCAAACCAGATAAATAATTTTCATGTCCAATAATATCACAACTCCGACGATTAATCTCAAACCTTAGCCCTACCATTCATTGCCATTGTCACTTTTGATTAACACGTCATCATATAATAAACTTGGGGGGCAAAGGTTTGAGATTAATTGTCGGAGTTATGATATTGCTGGACATGAAAATTATTTATCTAGTTTGGAAGTGATTTGACCGACCCGGTAGAATTTCTGTCCGACCGGTAAATATTTTTGACTGACCAGTAAAATGTTCTGGCCGACTAGTGAAGTATTTTGGCCAACCAGTCATTAGTTTTGGCCGACCAGCAAAGTATTTTGGCCGACCAATCAAATGTTTTGCCTAACCAGAAGAGTGTTTTAGCCGACCAGTATCACTCCAGAGAGCAGAGTTGGCCGACAAGATAGATCAGAGCTCAACCTATGACTATTCAGCAAAATTTCAGTAACAACTTCAGTTAGAATCATCCGTAGCCACAGCGGGAATCTATCAGTTATCCCAAATAAATTGCATATTGTTGTATTTTAAATTTGATTATTAATTAAATATTGGTTAGAACAACTGAATTATCCCGATTATGGAGGGACTTTGATTTGTACGATCCATGAGCCTATAAATAAAGAGCCCATGGCATCATTGAGGAGATTTTGATTTGATTTTTTCTGTCTAAGCTTTTGGGAACTCGGGTATTCTTGAGTTATTTGTCTGAGAAAAAGTTTGTATTCTTGAGAGAGAAATCTTGTACTTTTTCATTCACACTTAAGAAACTCAATTGACACAGGTTCATTTGATCTAAAGTATAGATCTATATATCACAACTCCAAGTGGATTAGGCTATTACCAATAAATTGGGGCTGAACCACTATAAAATTATCAATGTCGTATTTTCTCTCGAAGGTTTACTGTAGTTTTGACGTCTATTCGTCGTTGGCCAAAATCGTGGTCAACATTTTTAGTTCTTTCATTGAGATCATGAAGAGAAGAAACACACAACTATCATATCATATGGCACCCAAGAATACCAATGTGGTATCCAAGAAATCAGGCACATCAAAAGAGCCTGTTAGATCAGAAGGTCCTGGACCTCAGAACCCTGAGACTGAGCCCAGGGTCTTCCTAGATGAAATGACTCCAGAGGTTGAACAACTTCAGGAAGCCATGGGGACCTTCCAAGAAGAGATGATGCAATTCAACGCTCGGCAAGGGTCATTTGCTGATGAGATGGCCAGGCAGAAGGCTGCATTTGAGTAGCAAAGATGGGAGATGGATAGTAGAAGCAAAGACATCAGACGATGGCAGGAGGAGGCCGATCGGCAACACTGCGAGGCTGTAATTACTTTGGAAGCGGTAACACAGTTGACCCGGGCCAATGCCCAGACCGCAGCAGGAGGAGCAGCCACACAGGGAGTAAAGAATAATGATGTCGGTCGGAGAACTGCTAGCAGAGCCAATTCTCGGGGCCCAGACAGAAGTAGGAGTAATCCTCCTAGTCGGGAGGATGATGGGACCCACTCCAAAACTGCTTCGACACAAAGGGAGAACTCTAGAACTCCCTCCAAGAGCCACCAGTCGGAAACTTCTATGTCAGGAAGTCACTGGTCGGGTAGTAAAAAGACTCCTCCCAGGCAGGATCAGACCAGAGCTCCTCGAGATAAGGGAAGTTCATAGTTCAAAGATGGACATGGTCGTGATGAGGCTGATAATCATCACACCGACCAGTCAACATTTTTGGTGCTTTCATTGAATATGATGACGTGGCAATCAAAAGTGACAATGGCATTGAATGGCAGGGCAAAGGTTTGAGATTAATCGTCGGAGTTGTGATATTACTGGACATGAAAATTATTTATCTAGTTTGGAAGTGATTTGACTGACCCAATAGAATTTCTGTCCGACTGGTAAAGATTTTTGACTGACCAGTAAAATGTTCTGGCCAACCAGTGAAGTATTTTGGCTGACAAGTCTAATGTTGTGCCTAACCAAAAGAGTGTTTTGGCCGACCAGTATCACTCCAGAGAGCAAAGCTGGCCGACCAGATAGATCAGAAGCTCCGCCTATGACTCTTCAGCAAAATTTCAGTAACGACTTCAGTTAGAATCATCCGTAGCCACAACAGGAATCTCTCAGTTATCCCAAACAAATCGCATATTATTGTATATTAAATTTGATTATTAATTAAATATTGGTTAGAACAACTGAATTATCCCAATTATGGAGGGACTTTGATTTGTACGATCCATGAGCCTATAAATAAAGAGCTCATGGCATCATTGAGGAGATTCTGATTCGATTTTTTCTGTCTAAACTTTTGGGAACTCGGGTATTCTTGAGTTATTTTTCTGAGAAAAAGTTTGCATTCTTGAGAGAGAAATCTTGAACTTTTTCATTCACACTTAAGAAACTTAGTTGACATAGGTTCATCTGATCAAAAGTGTAGATCTATATATCACAAATCCAAGTGGATTAGGCTATTACCTATAAATTGGGGCTGAACCACTATAAAATTTTCGGTGTCGTATTTTCTCTTGAAGGTTTACTGTAGTTTTGACGTCTTTTCGTCGTTTGCCAAAATCGTGCTCAACAATATGACTAGAATAGATAATTCCTGTATGTTTACTTTTCTTTTCTATTGTCAATATCGATCCATTCCGATGTAACAAATACATCCGATCTTACCTACTTTGCTAATGTTCTGGAAAGAACAAAGCACCGCATTGTGTAAGTTGATCATATCGTAGATTGGAAAGTTAGTGTAAATCCTGTGCACTGACTAATCTTAGGACTAAATTATATTTGAACATATAATCATATTTATATTCCACTATGATTACGTCACTATAAATATGATTAGCTATATGCTCAGGATTTAATAGAAGTTTATTGTAACATCCCAAATTTCCTAATGTGGCTTAAATCCTGGATTAGGGGGCCGAGAGGCAATAATTGTGTTATGATGTGAATGTTAGGAATATTAAATTGTGTTATTAGCTATATACTTGCATGTTAGGAATATTAAATATGTGTATGTGGCCCGTTTCTTATAAGAAGGGTATTTTAGTAATTTGACCGGTTCAGGATATAAATGCAAATATGTGTTTGTGTGATTGAGACCACATTATTATGTGGAAATATTTGGGTTACACGATGTGAGGCAATCCTGATGAGCAAGTTAGCGGAAGAGTCACAACGGGGTTTAATACCCGGATCGGGGTGAGCTTGGGGGTATTTTAGTAATTTAGTACATTACTGGGAATTAGCGGGTAATGGGAAATTATTGGTAAACATGTGGGAGCATGGGAAGTAACGGGAATTATAGGATGTAAATTGTGAGTAGCAGGGTATGAGACAAAGGACAAAATTTCCCTTGGGAGCATGTGAAGAATAGTCTAAGGGCAAGGGGCAATTTGGTCATTTCTAGCCACATATGTGACTTGGTTGGCTGGGAACCTTTGAGAGGACTTAGGAAACCAACAGGAAGCTCTCAGCAGCATCATTCTTTCTCTCTCATTTTCTCTCTGTTTCATGGAGGCTGGGAAGAATTTTGAGGAAAATTGGAGGGCCAAGCTTAGGAAATTGAAAGGGGTGATTAGCTGAGTTGGGGATTCAATTCAGGGTGATTTTATCTTTGAGGTAAGAGCTTAAAACTTGGTTTGGTTCTTGGAAATTCTATAGTTTTATTTGAAGTTTATGTGTTTGTATGCCTAATAGTTTGAAGGGTGAATTCTAAGGTGTTGATGAGTTTTTATTCTAGTAATTGCTAGGTTTTGCTGTTGGAAAGAAGTGTATTGACTTTGGGGATTTAATTGGAAGATTGTGGTATAATTACATGGTTTCTAGTTGGGTTAGGCTAAGGGAAAAACCCAAAAAATTTGGGTTCGAAGGGCTGGGCCGCGGCCTTGTTCTTGGTGTGCCGCGACCGTATGGAGCAAGAAAGAGCCAGGAGGGCTCGTAGGCAGAGGCGGGCGGCGGCGCCTCAGGGGAGCGCCGCAGCGTGTGTGGTTTTCCAGGGAGGCCGAGCCTCTGACTTAGAGGCGGGCCACGGCATGGGTCCTTAGGGTCGCAGACCTAAAAGGGATTTTTGGCCCTAGGAGTGTTTTTAGGTCGGGAACTTAACCTTTGGGCTCGTGATCGATTCTACTTCCGTGTTGGGTAGAATTCGATGTCCCGGAGGCTAGAACTCGGTCTTAAAGCCTTTAATCACTCGATGTTGATGGAATTATTTATTATGGTTGTGACTAGGTCATCGGTAAGGGCTCGGATCTGGAATCGTACTCAAAGGGCGTGGCTAGTAACTTGCATTTGGATCGAAGGAAAGAAAACTGCACCCAGTATGTGATTGTGTGATTAGGGCTTAGCCCAATGGTTAAAAATAGACATGATTAAGGCTTTGGCCCTGTTAATGAGCATGATTATAATTATGTTGGTGAATGTCTGGTTAAGTACACTAAGATGCGCATGATTATGATTATGCCTATGTATGTTGTTGAGTGTATTATAATACATTGTACTTATATCTATGTATGATAAATGAAATAGATGATTGTCCATTATGATTAGAGATCTCGGTTTATAAACCAGGGGATTATTAGGATGTTAGTTGGGATTGACTTATTAGCCGCGGTTACATTGGATTTTGAGAGACTCGACTTATAAGTCGAGGGTCCTAAACCTTGGACTTATAAGTCGAAGGCTTGTGAGGCTCGACTTATGAGTCGAGGATTAGTCGGACTCGGCTTATGAGCAGAGATTGGCATTATGCACGTGGAGTGTGGGACACCATGGCTGGGCCACCTTGGGAGTGCGACATGCACTTGACTGGCTCGGATTCCATACAAATAAGAAGGAGTGCGATACACACTTGTGTAATCCTGTGGTGGTTAATCTGTATATTTGGTTGGGAAAGTTTAGCTTATAAGCTAAAGGTTTGTCCGTGTTATCTGATAAAGGGACTGGTTTAATAGTCAAGATTATAACATGCTCTACAGGTTCTACTTATCAGTTGAAGGTTAAAGGATTCGACTTATCAGTCGAAGGTTAAAAAGAGTTGACTTATAAGTCAAAGGATGAAAGGATTTGACTTATCAGTCGAAGGTTACGGATCCGACTCATCAGTCTGAGGTTACAAATGCAACTTACCAGTCGAAAAACAAAGACTTGACTTATTAGTCAAAGGTAAAGCACTCGACTTATCAGTTGAAAGTTAAAGGACTCAACTTACCAGTTGAATTTTAAAGGAATTGACTTACTAGTCAAAGGCTGATGCACCCAGCTTATTAGTCGAGAGTTTAAAGGCTCGACCTAGGAGTTGAGGGTGGCGGTAACGTGCCAAATGTTGATCGATAGGATTAAGCCAATCCAAAAGCGAGGTATATGCTTGAATACTTCTAAGGTCGCTTGAAATGTTAGCATCACACCCTCTTGCCCAGCTTTAGGGTCTATTGTACGAAAGATGGAGATGGGATCTAGTGTGGCTTTGTAGCCACTCAGCTAAGTTAATTGCAGAAGTTAACATGATTATTGTTACTAGGCTTGTTAGTTGTAAATCTATGATGTGATAATGCACTGCTCATAAGTATGATTATGTTTTCTTGCTGAGCCTCGGCTCACGGGTGCTAGGTTGTGCAGGTAAAGAAAAGGAAATGTTGGATCAACCATGAGTTTGAGAGCTTCAGGGGTGGAGAGTACATATGCGGCCTGCTCGTCTTCCACGGCCGAGGTTGTCAGTTGGAACTAGAATTGAATTCTGATTTTGCCGCGTAGGTCGGCTGTTGTATTTGTTTTTGGGTTTGTAACTGTTTTTAATTACAATGGAATTCCATGCATGGAAGTTAAACATTTTTAATAAATCGTTTACTTGATCAAAATTTTTAGCACCTAAACCTGTAGTTAGTATAATTACACGATTTGATCTCAAATGACTCGTTTAGCGAGTTAAGCACTATTTAAACTACACAGTGTAACGGTTCTTATTAGGAGGGCGTTACATTTATATTGAACAAATAATCATGAAAATAAAACATGTGAGCAAAGTGATTGACCAAGTCAAAAAATTATTTCTATTATTTTATTGATAATAAATGAGATTACAATGAAATTGGATTTTAATTAGGGCATAAAACCCCAACAAACTCTCACTTGCACTAATTGAAACTAATGCCTTAATTCTACTAATCCCATTTCTTTGATATGCTTATTAAATGTAGCTTCTGGTAGTGTCTTTGTAAATGGATCCATAAGATTGTCTTCAGATGCAATCTTCATAACATTCACATCTCCCTTGGCCACATATTCTCGAATAATGTGATACTTCCTTTCTATATGCTTACTCCTCTTCTGACTATGAGGTTCTTTCAAGTTGGCAATCGCTTCTTTGTTGTCATAAAACAACACAAGCAGTTATCCATTTCTAGAATAACACAAAGATTTGAATAGAACTTCATTAGCCAGACTATTTCCTTAGCTGCTTCTGACGCAGCTATGTTTTTAGCCTCCATGGTGGAATTCGAGATCGCAGACTGCTTTATGCTTCTCTATATCACTGCTCCACCCCAAAGGGTAAACACTATTCTAGAAGTAGACTTTCTATCATCGACATCAGTCTAAAAATCTAAATCAGTGTACCCTACATGGTTCAGAACACCACCATTGTAGACTAACATATAATCCCTAGTCCGCCTTAAATACTTCAGGATATGCTTAACTGCTATCCAATGTTTTGGTCCTAGGTTTGATTGATACCTGCTCACTACTCCCACTTCATAGCATATGTCTAGTTTAGTACACAACATAGCATACATCAGATTTCCAACTACAGATGTGTAAGGAACTTTTCTCATTGCATCTTCCTCTTCAGGAGTCTGCAGAGATTGCTTCTATGAAAGATGAATTCCATGGCGGGACTGTAAACATCCTTTCTTGGAATTTTTCATTGAGAAATGTTCAAGCACTTTATCTATGTAAGTTGCTTGAGATAGAGCTAAAAGTTTGTTCTTTCTATCCCTAATGATCTTGATACCTAGAACATAACTTGCTTCACCCAAATCCTTCATCTAGAATTGAGTGCTCAGCCAATTCTTCACACCTGACAATTTCTTAACATTGTTTCCAATGAGAAAGATATCATCTACATAAAGAACCAGGAATACCACTATTTGATTTGCCTTCAGTTGGTAAACACAAGGCTTATCAATATTTTTTTCAAAGCCATAGGTTTTAATTATTTCATCAAACCTAAGGTTCCAGGAACGAGAAGCTTGCTTAAGTCCATAGATGGACCTATTCAACTTGCAAACTTTTCCTTCTTGTTCAACTACTTTAAATCCTTCTGGTTGATCCATATAAATGACTTCGTCAGGCTTCCCATTAAGAAAAGTTGTCTTGACGTCCATTTTCCAGATCTCATAGTTGAAAGCGCTGCTATGGATAGGATAAAGCGAATGGACTTGAGCATGGCTACCTGTTATCCAGATTTCCGGATAGCGTTTAGATTGATGGCCTCAGGGAAGCAGAATTATCGATGTCTTTCACGATAGGTGACCAGAGCTCGCGGATATACAGAAAGGCTTCACCTCTCCCGCTTGGTGTCCGGATTACTCTTCCAAGCAAACACAATACGGAAACTCGTCAACTCTCCCGGACTCCCGAAGGGGTATCCTTCGGGGAAGCTCCTTCCAGGAGAAGCTCTTCGAGTGGTCTCCGCGGAAGCAGTTCCGTGCCTCGCACGGAACAAAGCCAAACGGTCAAGTCCTGGAGGAGGCATATTTGGAATGATATCCGCCTGACACAGGATCCCGCCTGACACGCCCGTCAGGTCAAAGCCGCACACATCCCAGCACGCCTAAGGGTACCTTTTCGCCTACTGTTCCGCTGACAACTTGGAAAAGACGGCTGACTTTGTGTGTTCCCCATACTTTCACGTAAATATACCCACATAGAGTCTTGTAGCCATGCTACTACAGTAATTGTATCCCTATTTATGGCTGGTGTAACTAAGACTCATGTACGTAGAGAAAAACCCTAATCCAAAACCCTAGCTATAAAGACCCCTTCATTTTACAAGAAGAGGGACGAACAAATCAGATAGCAAAAACTCTACTAAAATCTCTCTAGCTTCATCTTCTTCAAGAGAACCCGAGAGAAACATTGTGAGTGTGTGAAGTTCTTATGCACCAGCCATCTTACTGTAATCTTTTCCAAGTATAATAACATCGACTCGTGGACTAGGGCTTGTTAACGCCTGAACCACGTAAAAACACTGTTTGTTTAGTTACATTTCAGTATTTCTACAGTTCTTATCTTTTTATTATTCTGTTAGTTATTCGTTTCCGAAAAATTCGGTAAACATTTTGGTGCTTTCATTGAGAGCTGTAGGAAGTTGTTAGTCAGCTCTTTTTCTGTGTACGTTTTTTGTATTCACTTCGTGCTAAAGAGATGGTGACTACGAGAAAATCCGCTGTTGACAAAAATGCTACGGTCAACCCCGATACCGTGATGGAAGATGTGGTGCAAAGCGAACCCTTAGACTACCAAGGTGAAGACCCGACATCCCGCCAGGATCAGGTCAGTACCGAAGATACAACATACTTAGAAGACGAAGAAGAGTATGTCCAAGACGGTTATTACAAGGACGGCTGCTACTATGAGAAGGACCCAGAACTGGTCCAAGTAGCCGAAGAACTGGTGGCCACTAAGGCCAAGCTTGCTGAGCAGGAGCGCGTCTCCGAAAGAATGCAACGCATGATGGAACGCCTCCAAAGTAAGTTCGGAGATCTAGGCGACTCGGACGAGGATGCCTCTGTTCTAGGTGGTGCTGATGCCCCCATGCCGGATCCAGCCGCTGATGGACCATCCAAAGCCGCCCCTAACAAGGGCAAAGAAAAAGTTGGAGAGCCTGTGCGCGCTGACGCCCCTGCACCTCCTAAAGGCGTGAATCACCAGGCCGACTGCCCCCCCCGCGCGCAGAAGGTCTCTGGCGCTCCTAAGCCCAGACGTCCTTCAGCCCCAAGGGGGCACACTGTGCCTAAAGGGCCTGGTGCTAAGGCACCCAGGCCTAGGGGAAGGAACAACCGCCCCAGTGATTCCGTCAATCAGGACGGTCGGGCTGCGAACTCGCACTCCGAAGATAGCTGGTCCACGGTGGACCTAAGAAGAAGGCTGGAGGCCAAGTATGAAAAGGCCAAAGGGGAAAAGGCCCGGCCTCGCGGAGATGACCTCCGAAATCATATTAATGACAAGCTCCGGGGACGTGACCTCCCGGAAAGTGATACGAAGAGGCTCGAGGAACAGATTGCTGCCTTGACCAAGCTGGTCCGGAAGCAAAGTGGGGCCCTGTCAGATTCTGAGGAGGAAGACCCGGAACCATGTATTAGGAGGATCGCGGAAACGTCCCTCCCGGATAACTTCAAAATGCCTCACATAGAATTATATGATGGGAGGACAGACCCGCGTACCCACCTAGCTAAATACAATAAAATGATGCAAGTGGCGCGTGTCAGTGAGGACGCCAAATGCATGTGCTTCTCACTCACCCTTACCAAGTCCGCGGAGGACTGGTGGAAAAGATTAGCTCCCGGATCAATCCACAGTTGGAAGGAGCTACAGTCCGTGTTTAGGAGGCAGTTTATTGCTGCCCGCGACCACGACATGGAAGTTGGTTCCTTAATCAACATCAAGCAGCAACCCACTGAGAACCTCAAAGCTTTCATTCAGAGAATGATGGAAGCTGCTGCAAAAACCAAGGTCAGCGATGACATGAAGCTGATCGCCCTTCAATCGGGCCTTACTGTCGGCTCCCTGCTATGGGGGGAAATGCAAAGGAGACGGGCAGAAACACTGTCCGAATTCATGTCAAAAGCTCAGGGAATCATCAACCTTGAGGATGCCTACCAGCAGGCCTTTGGAGTTCCCCCGGCTCCAACCCCTTCCGTGACTGCGCCGAGCTTTGCTTCGCAAGCTCCCGCACCAGCCCTCACGTTTCCAGGAGCCCGATTCACTCCAAGTGTGTATGGGCCTTCCGCGTCTGCTCAGACGCCGAGTCAAACCCATTTCTCTGGGTACGGAGCAGTACAAACCGGATGTAGTATCGCTCCTGGCATGCCGCAGCCGCAAGCGGAAGCCCCAGAACGAAATTTGAGCCAATCGCGGAGCAAACGAAGCGGAAGAAACTCCAACCGGGGAGACCATTCAAAGAAACCCCGAAAGGACTATGAGCCCAAGTTCACGGAATATACCAGTTTGATAGACTCGCGAGAGAATGTCTATCGGGCGACCTGTAATATGGTCAACTACAGGAAGCCCCCGAAAGTGTCTCACGGAGGAAGGCGTCCGCGAGACTCCAATAAGAGGTGTGAGTATCACGGAGACGTGGGGCACACCACGAATGAGTGCCTTCAGCTGAAGGATGAGATCGAGTCCCTGGCAAGAGCGGGACACCTCGGTCAGTGGGTGAGGATACCCATTATCTATCCCGGACAGGGGGTAGTTCACGGAGCTGCATATTCCCCGGGACAGAGGGGGGCCGCTAGCGCTCCTGGAGCCGGTCACCCCCAAGCTCCCGGGTCTCAGTTCCCAGCACTTCCTGCTCCACCCGCTCCGGCGCCCATTGCCATGTTGGCTCCAGGACCAGGCAACCCATATCCGCCCGGCCTTGCTCCGCCACCCGTTGACGGACACGTCGCCACCATTTCCGGAGGACCACACCTTGCCGGAAGTACCCGCAACTCCCAGAAGAGGTACTTGAAGGAGTTAGAGCACGCCGAGGAGATGTGCGCTTTGGTCCAATCACCTGCTCAACGTCCCCGAATGATGGATCTTCCCATCACCTTCACGGAGGACGATGCTCGACATGTGCACTTCCCCCACAACGATCCCCTCGTAGTGGAAGCCCAGATTGCCAATAAGAAGGTCTCACGGATCTTGATCGATAACGGAAGCTCCGTGAACATCCTCTTCAAAGCGGCCTTCCACGCGATCGGATTGACCGAGACGGACCTGGCCCCATGCCCCATCCAGCTTCAAGGTTTCAATGGGGACGCACTCATGCCATTAGGCAAAATTCAACTTCCAGTCACCCTCAGAGGAGAAAGCGACGCTTGTGCCTTCAAGCATAGCACATTCGTGGTGGTCGACTGCCCCACGGCGTATAATGCCATCTTAGGCCGACCAGTCCTGATCGATTGTGGGGCCATAACCTCGATACGCCACTTATGTTTGAAGTTTCCATGCGACGATGGGCGTATTGGCACCCTCCGAGGAGACCAAAGAAGTGCACGGAGCTGTTATAACGTCTCCGTCCGAGCCGTCTACACGGTCCGAGAGACGTTTGCTGCCATTCCTTTGGCGGAAGTATTGCCAGAAACTAGGGATGCTCAGGAGGCATACTTTGACGAACTCGACCCAAGAGTGGGAATCGAGAAAGCAATAGAGCCGATGGAGGAAGTCGAAGAGGTGATCCTCAATCCGGGAGAACCCACCAAGGTCATTCAGGTGGGGAAAAACCTGCCGTCGGCCGTTCGAGATAAGATCGTGGCCACTGTGAAGGATAATCAGGATATCCTGGCATGGTGCCACGCTGATATGACGGGGATTAATCCCAATGTTGCGTGCCACGCACTCAACATAGACCCAGCTGCAACTCCAATTCGCCAAAAGAGGAGGCCGCTGGACCCAGTGAGAGCCGAAGCCGTCAAAGCTGAAGTGGACAAATTGATGTCCATAGGCTTTCTCCAGGAGTCGCACTATCCCGTGTGGTTGGCCAACCCAGTTCTGGTCCCGAAACCCGATGGGTCCTGGAGAATGTGCATTGACTTCACGGACCTAAACAGGGCCTGCCCGAAAGATTGTTTCCCTCTCCCGCGAATTGATCAGATGGTGGACGCTACTTCCGGGTACGAACTCTTATCCTTCATGGATGCGTACTCCGGATACAACCAGATCAAGATGCATGTCGCGGACCAGGAACACACCAGCTTCCTCACGGATAAGGGTGTCTACTGTTACGTGGTCATGCCTTTCGGTTTGAAGAATGCTGGGGCGACTTACCAGCGTCTGGTAAACAGAATGTTCAAGGACCAACTGGGGAGGAACATGGAGGTGTACGTGGACGACATGTTGGTAAAGTCCAAGACCTCCGGGGACCACAGTAACGACCTTGAGGAAGCTTTCGCCGTGATCCGAAAGTACGGGATGAAACTAAATCCAAAGAAATGTACTTTCGGGGTCTCGTCTGGGAAGTTCCTCGGTTTTATTGTCAGCTCCCGCGGCGTGGAAGCCAACCCTGAAAAAATAAAGGCGTTCATAGATATGCCTTCCCCCCGGAAGCATAAGGATGTCCAGAGCGTTACCGGAAGGATAGCTGCTCTCAGTCGCTTCGTATCCAAGGCCACCGACAAGTGTATCCCCTTCTTCAATGTTCTGCGAGGGAACAAGAAGTTCGAGTGGACCCCCGAATGCGAAGCGGCCTTCCAACACCTCAAAGAACATTTAACCCGAGCCCCCATTCTGTCCAAGCCGGTCGAAGGAGAGGCATTGTTCTTATACCTAGCTGTGACTGAGCACGCAGTAAGTGCCGCTCTCGTCCGGGAAGATGGCCGTATCCAGCTCCCTGTGTATTACGTAAGCAAGAGGTTATTGGACGCCGAGTCCAGATATTCGATGATCGAGAAACTCTCCCTCTGCTTGCTGATCGCTTCACGGAAGCTGAGGCCATATTTCCAGGCGCACACCATCAAAGTACTCACCAACCACCCTCTCCGACAAGTCCTGCAGAAGCCCGAGTCTTCTGGCAGATTGCTTAAGTGGGCCATGGAACTAAGCCAGTTCGACGTCCACTACCAACCGCGTGTTTCCATAAAAGGTCAAGCTCTCGCGGACTTTATTGTGGAGTGCTCGGGAATGAATGACCTCCCAGAAGATCCTGTCCCGGAACTTCCCACCTGGAAGGTCTACGTAGACGGAGCCTCAAATGAAAAAGGAGCTGGAGCGGGGGTTATCCTAATATCTCCCCAAGGGCATCAGCTCCAGAGCGCCATCCGTTTCGCATTCCCAGCATCCAACAACGAGGCAGAACACGAAGCCATGTTAGCTGGGTTACGACTGGCCAGAGAAGTCGGAGCCCAAAAAATCGAAGTGTACAGCGACTCCCTACTTGTGGTAAACCAAATATCCGGGGAATACCAGTCGAAAGGCGAAAGGATGGCTGCCTACGTGTCTCTCTCCCGCGACCTACTGCAGCATTTCAAAGGCTACCAAATCCGCCAGGTCCCCCGGGACCAGAACTCACTCGCGGACACGCTGGCCAAGCTTGCAACGGACCCTGAGATTGAACAGTATGGCTTAGTCCCCATCGGGCACTTAGAAGCCCCCAGTACTGAGACACGAAGGATAAACGCCATCATCGACCATTCCCACTCCTGGATAGGACCCATCCTCAGATTTCTCACCACCGGAGAGCTCCCCACTGATAAAGCTGACGCAAGGAAGCTCCAATATCAAGCTCCCCGATACGTGGTTATGGATGGAAAGCTTTACCGCAGGGGGTTGTCCATACCCTTCCTTAGGTGTGTTGCCGGAACCGAAGTCAGCACCATCATCCATGAGATTCACGGAGGCTTCTGTGGCGATCATACCTCCGGGCTGAGCCTCTCCAAAAAGATCCTTCGACAAGGATACTTCTGGCCCACCATGAAGAAGGATTGTGTGGATTATGTCAGGAAATGTGAGCAGTGCCAGAGGTACGCCAAGGTTCCGCGAGCGCCGCCTACAGAAATTACCCTAATGACCAGCCCCTGGCCGTTCGCCGTTTGGGGCATTGACCTAGTAGGTTCCCTCCCAACTGGAAAAGGTGGAGTGAAGTACGCCATAGTCGCGGTAGACTACTTCACCAAATGGGCTGAAGCTGAACCTATGAACACGGTCACATCAAAAAAAGCACTGGATTTTGTCATCAGGAATATAGTGTGTCGTTTTGGGCTTCCACGGAAAATTGTGTCCGACAACGGAAGGCAGTTTGACAGTGAACACTTCACGAACTTCTGTGCTTCGCATGGAATTATCAAAAGCTTTTCCGCAGTCGCCAGACCCCAAGCTAATGGGCAAGTGGAAGCTGTAAACAAAATATTAAAGACCACGTTGAAGAAAAAACTCCAAGCCTGCAAGGCTCACTGGCCGGAAGAACTTCCGCGAGTACTTTGGGCCTATCGCACAACAGAGAGAACTTCGACGGGGCACACGCCTTATTCCATGACCTTCGGTTGCGAGGCCGTCATCCCAGTAGAAGCTATGATCCCCTCTCACAGGCAAGACACCTACGATCCTACCCGGAACCATGCCCTCCTCCAGGAGTCCTTGGACATGATCGAGGAGCTCCGGGAGCAGTCGCAGGTCCAAAGCAGATGGTCCCAAAAAAAAAAAAAAAAATAATAACAACTGACGGCTTACCCCGGACAGTTGCTGCTTCACAGCGTGTGTCAGCAACAGCGGATCCTTGCTGCTGCTGATGGCCCATTTCTCAGAATTGAGCTCGCATAAGCTCAGGGCCATGTCCTCCATCTTCTCAGCTCCGAACGGCGCCAATGCGCGTCCGAGCCTAGGCACCAGCCTCTTCTCCAAGGCTGGACCATCCAGAACCGCTCCGGCCGGGTGAGGAGATCTCACCCCCTCGGCCAGCTCAGCCCTCTTCACGGCAGACAAGTTATCTGCCCTTCCCTGAGTAACGGCCTTCTCCGCCTCTAGCCGCCTCTTCAAAAAACTATCGGCCCGTCTTACACCCTCCAGGAGGGCAGCGGGAAAACTGGTCGGCTTCCGCGGAAAGTGGAACTTCAGGCCAGGCAGGGGAAGATTGGTTGTCTGAGAAGACGGAGACCCCGGAAGGGTGGACCCCCGTTGGGCTGGAGGAGGAGGCAGCCGGGGTATTAAGGCCCCGGTCTGTTGCTTTTGCTGCTGCGGTAGCAGAAGTAATTGCCCTTGTTGCTGCTGCTGGTTTGGATGTTGCTGTTGCTGCTGCTGCGGCATTGGTGATTGTCTCTCTTGTTCCTGTTGCTGCTGTTGTTGTAGTTGTGATTGCTGTCGTTGCTGTTGTTGTTGCCTTCGACTGGGAGAAGAGTGTCTAAGGCGTTTGTTCTTAGCACCCTCAGCATCTCCTCCGGGACGCTTGCTCACCCCAGTTGTCCTCATGGGGAACACAAGCCCTTCCCCGTCGCTACTGCTACTCGAGACCATCATAGTCTCGGAAGGCCCTTCAGCAGGGGACTTCTCTACCCTCGGAGACGCTTGCGCCTCGCCACTTGTCTTCTTGGGGGAGGCAGCCTTACCTCCCCTACCAGCCTTGGTCTTCCGTCCTTTCCCCGTGGGCGGGTCTTGGCTGGTGGCAGCCTTCTTAATAAGCAAAGTAACCCTCCCCAACATCTTGGCTTCGGGATACTCTGCAAGAAACGTACAAAGCAAGGTTAACGAACCAACAAGAAATGAGAAAGAAGATAAGTGGAAGACAAGACAATCAGCAACATAAAAGTACAAGCAAGCCCGCCAGCAGGGAACAAGAAACAAGAAAAAGAAAAGTTTGAAAGGGACGACCATGCACGAGAAACGTGGATGGCCTTCCCCGAGCAAAACAAAACATCGCTTCCTGCTCCAGGAAGCTCCCGTACGCCTTGAAGTCCGGGAAGAACATGCTGAGAGAAGAAGGGTCAACCATGATGACACCTTCTGGCAGACTACCATCACTCAGACACCAGAGGAGCTCATCTACCCTATCACAGTACCTGTCGAAAGGTATCCTACGCGGATCTAGCCTAAGGAAACGAGGATCAAACCCCATCTGAGAGGTTTGGGAAACTTCAGACAGGCTGGGGGTGTGGATCAATCGAAAACTAGTCTTACCTCTCCCGGAGGAACTAGCCCCCGGAGCCCCTTCGTTAGGGTAAGCCGCGGCGTGGCGAGCCTCGATCTCCTCTCCCTCCGGCTGGGGGTCGGGGAACCTCTCCGCCCAACTAGGAGATAGAGTATTTTCGTCCCGAGCGGCTTGGGTGATCACCTTAGACAGCTCCAGGGCAATCTGCTCCCGGATGTCAGCCGACACCTGAGTCTGCCCCCTACCACTTACTGGCTCGATATTTTGGAAGGAGGCGAGTAACCCATACTCCCTCAACGATTCGGAGGTCACAAGTCCCTCCACTCTCAACTCTTCCTCGGAAAGCCCTTCGTAGAACTTGGACCTCCTTATCATCTCCGCGCAGCGAGGTGTCCGCGGAACGAATTCTGCAAAAATCAAATACAAGCGTTAGAGATCCTCCCAAAAGGCAAATCAAACACAAAGAAACAAAGTTGAAAAGGAAAAGAGGAAACACTTACCAGGGATTTTGAAATCCAAAGATAGAGCTGGCACCCTCTTCAGCGGGAAGCCAGTCGTCAGGAACCAGTATTCCCGGAGGTCTGGAACCCTCGCGGTATGACAAGTGGGGCACATCACATCCGGGTGCCTTTCTAGCCTGTAAAACCCCACCTTGTCTGAGTGACCCCTCATAGGCTGAGACTTCAACCCATAAAAGTACAGCACCTCCTCCGGGGTAGGAGCTTCCAGTCTCCGGGACTTGCAAAAGATGAACCACCCCGCTAAGAGCTTGTAGCTGGGAGGAATTAACTGGAAGGGGGCAATCCCCGCCTTCACACAGAAATTGGCGAAGTAACTCCTTAGGGGCAAGTGCGCTCCGCACACTATGTGTGCCCAACTCCAGGCACCAAAGCCCTCGTGGCTCTGGCTAGCTGACTCGCCCAGCACCGACAGACGGTGCCACATCAGACCTGGGATGTTCTTCAGGCCTGCCTCAGAGGAATACAGCTCCAGCATGCCATAATTCCTGAAAAGGTTCGGTTTTTGGTCCATCTCCCAGATGGAACTATTGGAGGTTGGTGGGCTAGCCGCGACCGCTTTCGCCTTTCCTTTCCCCTTTCCACCAGCGACAGGAGAGCCCTTCTCTTGGGCAGAATCAGCCTCCCCCGCAGCAAGGAGTTGTTCCTTCGAGATGTTCGTCACTGGACAAAAGAAAAGAAAGAAGAAAACACTCTAAGCAGTCAGCACCCTTGTCATACCCTAGTGGTATCAAAGGCGTCGGGGAGACCCTCCTCGAAAACTGCTTGGAGAGGCTCCCACCGAGCTTACCGAGGGATTGGCACCATGCCACCCGAAGGACAGCAAGGAACCAGACTCAGACCCCGAGCCTAAGCCCACCAAAAGAAGTGTTTTTCCAGAGAAAGACACCCTAAAGGCGTTCATGCTTATGCCCTAAAACAGCAAAACAAGGGACGACTTTCCAAACGCAAATCGCCAAAACATGCAGAAAAGGCTACTTATCGACTCACAATCAATCACATGCCTACCAAAGCCCTATTCACAAATGCACATAAGCAATAATGGCAGAAACCTCTACTCTAACAACTACCAACAACCTAAGGTTTGGGAGGAAAGAGCAAAGTAGAAATACTTACTGATATTCGGGTAGTTGGAGGTTGAAGGAGTAACTGGATCACTGCACAGCACGATCGCGAGAAGTAAAAGCTGCAAAGACGAACGGCGATTCAAACCAGGAACTTCGGGGAATAAACCCACTGCCAAATCAAAAAGAAAAGTTTCCAGATACTTACCAAAAGAAATGGCAAGTTCGGGGGAACGTAAGCTGGGAAGCCTGAGAGTTCGAAGGTTTGGAAATCTGAAAATCCTAAAGATGGAGAATCTGAAAGCGTAAAGAGGAAGAAAGGTCCTTTCCATCGTTTTTATAGCAGGGAAGAGGCCGTTTCGAATTCCTCAAGTGGACGGTCCCGATCTTCCCATTCCGTGTGCATCAGATCCAACGGCTGGAGAGGAAGCCACGATCCTATTTATGACTCCTCGGATGGGAATAAAGTATTTATTTCCCATCATTACACCACCTCGGGCCCGGAGTACCATTAAAAACCGTCAAATCATTAGTTAGATGACTGACGCACGCATACTCAACCAGTCGCCTCACGCACACGTCTTGGTCGCAGAACCATTCCCAGAATGACACGTGGTCCTTGCCGCACTTGAGTACTTGATCTCAAACAGAAGAAATTCTCTTTCTTTTCCATACTAATACTCAGGCGGGAAAAAGGAACCCTTCCGGGAACACAGAAGGTGCCCCCTCGCCTAATCTAAGAAACCGATTGTACAAGCTCCCGGATCCCTCAAAGCTCCGTGACCTTGGGGGGTAAATGTTATCCAGATTTCCGGATAGCGTTTAGATTGATGGCCTCAGGGAAGCAGAATTATCGATGTCTTTCACGATAGGTGACCAGAGCTCGCGGATATACAGAAAGGCTTCACCTCTCCCGCTTGGTGTCCGGATTACTCTTCCAAGCAAACACAATACGGAAACTCGTCAACTCTCCCGGACTCCCGAAGGGGTATCCTTCGGGGAAGCTCCTTCCAGGAGAAGCTCTTCGAGTGGTCTCCGCGGAAGCAGTTCCGTGCCTCGCACGGAACAAAGCCAAACGGTCAAGTCCTGGAGGAGGCATATTTGGAATGATATCCGCCTGACACAGGATCCCGCCTGACACGCCCGTCAGGTCAAAGCCGCACACATCCCAGCACGCCTAAGGGTACCTTTTCGCCTACTGTTCCGCTGACAACTTGGAAAAGACGGCTGACTTTGTGTGTTCCCCATACTTTCACGTAAATATACCCACATAGAGTCTTGTAGCCATGCTACTACAGTAATTGTATCCCTATTTATGGCTGGTGTAACTAAGACTCATGTACGTAGAGAAAAACCCTAATCCAAAACCCTAGCTATAAAGACCCCTTCATTTTACAAGAAGAGGGACGAACAAATCAGATAGCAAAAACTCTACTAAAATCTCTCTAGCTTCATCTTCTTCAAGAGAACCCGAGAGAAACATTGTGAGTGTGTGAAGTTCTTATGCACCAGCCATCTTACTGTAATCTTTTCCAAGTATAATAACATCGACTCGTGGACTAGGGCTTGTTAACGCCTGAACCACGTAAAAACATTGTTTGTTTAGTTACATTTCAGTATTTCTACAGTTCTTATCTTTTTATTATTCTGTTAGTTATTCGTTTCCGAAAAATTCGGTAAACACTACCGGACTAAAAGTTTCCTCATAGTCCATGCCTTCTCTTTGGGTATAACCCTTTGCCACTAATCGAGCTTTATGAGTCTCGATATTTCCATCAACACCTTGTTTCTTCTTGTAGATCCACTTGCACCCAATGGCCCTAAAGTCATTAGGTGCTTCCACAAGATCACAGATGGAATTTGAATACATGGACTTCATTTCCTATTTCATGGTTTCGAGCCATAGTTCCTTTTCAGGGCTAGCCATTGCCTGTTTGAAAGACAATGGATCATCATCACTAGTGCCACCAACAAAAATATTGGTTTCACCATCCAAACCATAGCGAGCTAGGTTCCTAGAGACCGTCCCACTACGACGAGGCTCCGTGGTTGTTTACTCATGAACAGTGGTACTTTCTTCATTTAAATCGACTTGCATTTGTTGGACATGAAGAGTGGGAATTTTATCATTAACTCGCATTGAAGATGATGGAACATTGGTTGGAGTCAATTCTTTAACCATCTCCTCTGAAACTACTTTGTTGCGTGGTTTGAAGTTTTGGACATAGTCATTTTCTAGAAAAGTAGCATTTGTAGAAGCAAACACTTTCTTTTCTAAATGACTATAGAAAAGTCCACCCCGAGCACCTTTAGGATAGCCAAAAAACATGCAAACTTCAGTTTGAGGTTCTAGCTTTCCCTCCTTTTTCCTAAGGACGTGGGCGGGACACCCCCAGATTCTATAATGGCGTAAACTAGGTTCATGACCTTTTTCCTCAGGATAGCACGACATTGAGAATGTCATTCGCTGTTTCAATTGCATGTCCCTAAAACAAAGTTGGTAGAGTTGAGTAACTAAGCATGCATCTAACCATTTCTAGTAAAGTTCTGTTCCGGTGTTCCGCTACACCATTTTGTTGCGGAGTACCTGGGGCAGTAAGTTGTGATAAAATCCCAAGTTTTGTCAAATGATCTTGAAACTGCATATCCAAATATTCTCCACCCCTATCAGATCACATGATCTTTAACATTTTACCTAATTGGTTCTGAGCCATAGATAAGAATTCCTTAAACTTTGAAAATATTTCTGATTTTCTATGAATTAGGTAAAGACATGAGTATCTAGAGTAATCGTCAATGAAAATGACGAAATACTCAAAACTACCCTGGGCTTGTACATTCAAAGGTCCACAAACATCTGAAGGCTTAATTCCAAGTGGTTCTTTGGCCCTATCACCCTTTGTAGAGAACGGACACTTGGTCAGTTTTCCTTCTAGACAAGATTCACAGACACATAATTCACCTAAGGTGAGTTCCCTCAAAGGCTCGTCCTTTGTAAGTCTTTGAATTCTATCATAGCCAATGTGACCTAGTCTCAAATTCCATAAATACGGCATGTTGTCGTTTTCGGTCTTTTGACTTTTATTGGTCCTAGATTTAGCTACTTTGACTAAATCATTTTTAAGAGCGATGGATTCGTTAGGTCGCAGAATATAAAGCTCGTTTTCCAAACATGAAATACACAATTGTGATCCATTGAAAGAAATAGATATGTTAGAACTTGTGAAAGTCATAACAAATTGTTCTAATTGCAACATGGAAACTAAAATTCGGAATAAAAAATTACATAATTTAAAATTTAAAATTTATTTCCGAACTTCAGACGGGCTCTTCCTCTAGCTTGGACCACAATGAACACTTCGTTCCCAACTCTAAGCTTTAAGCCACATTCGTCCACTTCCTCCCACGATTCAAGAAGCTGTAAAGAGTTACAAGCATGGTTAGTAGATCCAGAATCAATAATTCAAACATATTTATCATTCTCTAAAACACATGTTTCTAAGATATATGAACTATAATCATTACCTTTGTTTTTAGCAACTAGAAACTTGGGGCAATCATGTTTGTAGTGCCCCTTCTCTTTGCGGTGAAAACACTTACCTTTACCTTTCATGTTTTTCTTATTCTCTCCCTTAGGCATCTATGCATTTGGTTGTGCACTCATCTTTGAAGCCTTTGCAGGCTCAGGGTTGTTGTTATGTCCATGTTTCTTCTTGTTTCCAACTTTTGAAGACAAAGCTTGGTTAGTTTCTGCCTTAGCTGGATTAGCAATAGTAGTAGTAGTTGTCTTCTTTTCTCCTCCCTTACTCAGTTCACCCATGATAGACTCAAAATTCTGAAGCTTGTTCATGAGCTACGTCAGACCATAGTTGAGTTTATTCAAGACATAGTTGGTGGTGAATTACAGGAGAGCTGGAGAGAGACTATTAAGGATTAAGCTGACTTGCATTTCCTCATCTATTACTGCTCCATGCAGTTTAGGTTCCTGAAAGTAGTTTGTCATTTTGATCAGATGATTGCGAACATGTTGAGAAGTTTCCATTCGAGCATTTGCATATTTCTTGGTGGCCTCAAAATGAGTCTGCGCTGATTTGACATGAAACATGTCTTGGTGCTGATCCATGATTTCATAGGCCGTCTCGACATTCTCCATCTTTGTATTGAGAGTGTCGACCATACTAGTCAACATGTAGTATCGCGCCTTGTTGCTGGCCACCTGCCAACGCTCATACTTATCCCTCATAGACTGGGTAACTCCTTCAGCTAGAACATCCAGGGATTCCTCAGTCATGATGAACTTGGAGTTGTCACCAATCAACACAATGTTGATGTTTTGCTTCCATTTATGGAAGTTTTCTCCAGTGAGTTTCTCCATCGAAAGTTGAGAAAGGATGGAACTAGACACTACCATAATGATACTACAAATTATCAATAAAATAGAAATCAATCACTTTTGCTCAATAAAACTTCTATTTACTCTAATTTTAAGAAATAGCGCAACATATATCATAAATATGTAAGATATGATAAAAAATACAAAAAATAATCATATCTCTATTTCTTTAGATTTTTATCTAATCTATGATATCATTGTCCCGGTTGGGGAGAGTAAAAAATACAATTAATTAAATAAGTTGTAAACTTATTTAATAATGGACACCATTATCAACAACCTACTATTCAATCAAAATAAGTAAACAAAATCTCTTATTTTATGAGCTAGACCCACGGTTTCGATAATCAATAATTTAGTCCTAGTAGTCACCGTAGGGGTGAGTCTTGTAGAATTTGACCTATAATTATCTATCTTTCGAAATTTACCCTTGTTAAAATAACTAATAAACTCCTCCTGTAGGGGGACGAATCAAAGCGTCTCGAGGCCCCATTAAGCTATAGACTTTGTTAAACCAGTGGTGGAGATCAAATATAATTCTTAAAATAAGCTCACTATAAAATTAAAAATAGTATTTTTATTATTTATTTTTAGAAAATTAATAACTATGGTTCTCCAAAAAATTGAAAAGATTAAATTTTTAAAACCAAACTCCTATAATTTCCTATTAATTCTAAAGTGTCACATTGAAACAAATTCAATTAATTTATAATTAATTTGTTGCTAATCAATATTTAGGTTTTACTAATATAATGAACCTATACAATTAAGTCAAACTCAGGTAAATGAGCCTTAACAATTGGGCTAGTATGGAGGAGAGTTGGGTCCAGTATGTCGTTCCCACTGCTAAGGCCCTCCTACTTCCATACAATGTCCAAAAGACAGGAGTTTAAACATTCGTTTTATTAATTGATTAGGCCCACTATAGTCATGTAAAGCAAATGGGCCTTCACAAGTGGAATCACCCACAAGAGATGAATTTAAACTTTACGTTTTCTAATGGGCCCAAATAAAACCTATCATTTTATGAATATTTTATTTGGAAAAAATCCATATATCTACAAACATATGGGCCACTATATGCATCTAAGCCCAATTGCAAAAATACCACATATAGTGCAAACAAATATGTTATAATTGGATGGGCCTAATCATGTTACTGTTGACGGTAAGAACTCGTCAACGATTGATGGTTAGAAAACTTCGATCTCTATACTAAAGGAAGCTATGAATCAGATAGAAAGAACTCTAAACAACAGGAGAAAACTTAGGCAACCATGAATACCAGAAACATATATTTCTTAAGTCTCGTTTTTACCTTCAGTTTTCCAACCCCCTAGCCTGAGGGGTTGGAGCCTATTTATAAGGGGGGCTCTATTGGCCCTGGATACAAACAAGTCCCGGACCACAGGGACGTACATAGGTACTCTGATAAAGTAGTGGCTCAGGGCGTAGTGGTGTCTACCCTGATGGTGTCAGAGTCGTGGCCTTGGACATAGTACTGTCGGCTCTGGCGTATGGTCGGGGGTGTCCAAGTGGTACCACCACTCTTCGTACAGGTCCGTACCGCCACTACTCCTTAGACGCAGATCATAGGGTCGTGCCTCTGTTCTCTCCATAACCGTACAACCCGTGTCAGCGCACGTGTTCCGTACTCGGTGGTCCTCATCAATTCCCGTTCAATGCTCCATGTTCGTTTGGCATATCAACAAGATTCCCCTAAGTGATCTCATGCCTGTGCCAAGGAGGCTTCAACCTATGCATGTCCTGAGAAGTCGAGGTGCCAAGGGTCAGGGCCGGCCTATGCGGATCGCATAGACACGAGGCTAGGAGCACGGGTACCTCAACACAGCCCTCACCCTCACATAGCGAGGCTGCCTCTCCTCCTTCCAGGTGCAGCGTCGCGAGGCTAGGAGCACGGATACCTCAACATAGCCCTCACCCTCGCATAGCGAGGCTGCCTCTCCTCCTTCCAGGTGCAGCGTCGCGAGGCTAGGAGCACGGACACCTCCACACAGCCCTCACCCTCGCATAGCGAGGGTTCCTCGCATGGCGAGGCTAACATTCTTCTTCCGAATGTGGGCGAGGCTTGATGCCTGATGGAACGGGGCGCATGCGGACGACCAGTTGGGGACCCTCGCATAGCGAGGGTGAAGTTCAGATGGGCAAGTGGCCGAGGGCCCTCGCCTAGTGAAGGTGTCTCGTAGTATAGAGCTTCATCCGCGAATAGAATTCTCAAGGAGAAATTTCCACATTTACACTTCCCCCCGAGTCTATAAGTACACTTTTAAGTGTGTTTGTAGACTCTCTCCACTTCTCTTGCTTGACGTGCACGGCCAATCTTGGGGGATTTTTCCTCGGCAATTTTTCCAACGCCTTTTGAGGAAGCATGAGGTGAGGCTTGGGGTTGTGTTTCTTTTTAGTGTCCAAAGAAACACAAAAGTCACCCAACACTTGGGGGATCCATGAAAGATCCTAAGATTGCATAAGGACCAATCATCTTCCATCGCGGATCCCAAGGTTACCCATACTCTTGATCTTCACCATTTATAGGGAAATAGATCCAAGGACTAGGGAGCACTGACTTTCCCTATAAATACTCTAAGGCTTGAAACCACTTCTCTACACAAAGACTTGCTTAGCCTAGTGGTATTCCCTCTAAGCCTCTTCCAAGAGCTCCAAGGTTCTATTCTCAATAGAAGAATTTTTGAGGTACCCCTTCTTTTATTTCCATTCTCCTTTCTTTTTTCTTTTTCTTTTTTTTTTGTTTTGTTTTAATAATTTTTTTTTTTTAGCTTCGTGGTGACGCTGGGCATTACCTCGCTCCTACGGTCTTGCTCCTGCTCCTTCGTAAGTCTGTCCTTGCGTTCCCTCAGCTTCGTATTCCCGCATGTATGTCTCCTTCATCTCTTCTCCCTTTTGTTTTGCATTGATTATACGAGGGTAGAATTGATGGTTGCATGACACTCAACTTTCAGAGTTTAGAATTTTCTTCGCATAGCCTTTCCAGTACCCATACACCGGCCCTTTTTCTTATACCCTCACACTCGTGTTGTAGATATTGAGTCGCCCTTATGCGTACACGCCCTCGAGTCTTAGCTTGTCCATGGCGTCTAGGCGATGTCCCGAAGGTCCGTCTAATGTTGAATTTATTGAGTTGTCCTCCGACTCGGAGGTCGACGCATGTAAACCCTCTAACCGCAGGGGTGTGCGGGCGCTCTACCTCAGGAGACTATCTTACCTTAGACATAAGGCGTACTGTCTAGAGAGGGAGCTAGAATCCCATCCCGGGGGCGCGGGTTCTGATCTCTTCCCCCGGCAAGCGACATACATTTCCCAGCTACAATCCACCCTCCGGGATTGCCTTTCCGAAATTGCTTGCCTAGAAGAAAACTTGCCCCCTGAGCCTTTTTCCTTTTGTCGTGACGAGTCTCCCGATTACGTGGATTCCTCCTTTGAAGGCGGTAGACATGAATTGGTTGAGCTGGAGTTCCTTTCCATGGTGTCGCCCGTGTTCCCTCTCCTATCCCCTGTCTTGCGCCCTAGGGTCAAGCAAAGAGCTGGTAGACATAGGACATGTGGGGGATCTTCTAGGACCCTAAGAAAGTCTGTTGCTCATAAATTGCCTTACTTTGTCCAGGTACCCGAGATGCCGAAGAGAGTCTTGGACACTTCTGATGAAGTTGGAAGGTCTACCGTTACCCTGAAGAAATTGGGCAACATGCTGAAAGCCCATAAGTTACCCTTAAATCTCAAGTTCGTTATACCAGAGCGCAAGGAACGCGCGTCTGCACCGCAAAAGGGGTTCGTGGCATTCAGTGATGCCATAATCCGATCTGGTGGAGCTCTGCCACTCCACTCTTTCTTCATCAAAGTGCTGGACTACTTTGAATTGGCGCCACTACAATTGTCCCCCAACTCCTGGGTGATGCTCAGCTGTTTGTATGTGTTGTACCATCAGGTGTACTCTAGGGGGCCTTCCACAAGTGAGGTTCATTACTTCTTCACCCTGAGGGAGAATACATCAGCCCCCGGGTTCTACCAACTCCAGAAAGCCGCGGCCCTTAAAGGGAGTTCCCTCTTGGAGGGATCTATTTCCAATAGGGGGGCGTGGAAGTCAGACTACTTCTATACTTACAGTGGGCAGACCTGATATTCTAGCTTCAACACCCCACGTAAGGCTATCCTCACCTTGCCCCCATATACCAGGAATTTCTCTTATTATTCGACCTCTTTTTTCTTTTCTTTTTTATAGTCCTTGTAACTGTGGTTATTTTCTTTCATTTGATGGCAGGTCTCTTGGGGGTTGTTGGTCCCAACTTGAAATGGGCGGCTCATGACCGGACAATACAAATTCTGGCTATGCCGAAGGCATGCAAACAAGCCAGCGCCTTTTTCACAGAGAGCAATCTCCACTTGTGCGGGCTACTGACCCCGGACCAGAAAGTTACCTTATGCTCCATCTCCCCTGAATCTGAGGATCCGCGCCCCGCATCACCCGACCCTGTTGATTTACCCCCAGCGGCGCCCGTACTTGAGAGTCCGTGGGTATATGGTCATGATGAAAGGAATTATGATGAAGCGGCCGATAGGGACTATGTCTACTCCCCGGGTGACCATATGGACGTTGAGGAGACTGTGGTGTCTGAGAACTACTCCTGCTTGTACTCTGTTGCTGGCAGGGCTAAGGGTATAGCCGATGACGGTCACATTGGCGGTGCTACCTCTCGGATGTCGCCTTTAATGCCTGGCGGTGAGTTTGCCTTCGATGCCCCTGCCCCTTGCCCCTCTATGCCTAGAAGGAATTTTGTCATTCCTTCTTTTGATGGGGTTCCTTCACCCCCGAGGGGGCCTCCTAGGTGGGCCTCCACAGGTGTCTCATTACCCCAGGAAGCGACTCCACACTCTTCTGCCCCCCGCACTACTGCAGATGGGTCGGGACCTTCCCGGTCCCCCTCCTTGCCAAAGCGGGCCTCGGCAGGTACTCACGCCTCTCCCGGCCCAGCTCATGTTTCTATTCCTGGAGATCATCCTCTGGCGAGCCAATATGGGGAAGCCATGAGCCATCACTTAGGAAACTTTCCCAAAGGTGAATGGGGGACGCTACACGATGTCCCTGAGGCTCAGCTAGAGAGCGCCTACATGCGAGCCTCTCTGCAGGTAATTGTTGCGATACTTGGTTTATTCATTTGTGCTGGCCATATATATATTTTTTATATTATTTCTGGCATGTCGTCTAACCCTTGAGGCTTTGCTTTATATTCTCGTCCTCACACAGGCTTCCATTTTGAACCATCGACTGCTTGCCTCCCACTCTTCATCAACCCAACGGTTGCAACACGAGCTTGAGGAGGCACTGGGGAACCTATCGGTGGCTGAGACTGCCAAGGATACCTTGTCAAGTCAATTGGCCGAGGTGGTATGCCAGAGGGATACCGCCTTGGCCCGGGCTGCATCAACCTCTCATGCCAACATTCAACTGGAGGCTACCGTCCAAACTCTGAATGGGAGGATCGCTGTGCTCGAAGTTGAGCTTATGACCGTTGAGGATCGCATAATCGATAAAACGTTGCATGCTGTCTGGAGGACTAATCCCACTGTTGACCTATCTTCTTTTGGGGACTATGCCGTCGAGAGGATTTCTGAGTGGCAGGGTCGAGGTGGAGATTTGTAGGTCCCCTTGTACTCAGTCTATGTATGCCTTGGGCGTGTAATCCCTTGCACCACTTCTTCTCTTTTTGTTTTTTGTTTTTATCAAACTTAAGGGGCTCTGGCAGGTCCCTCTTACTACTGTTGTTTGTGGGCTGTATGTTTTTCTTTGATTTGATGAAGATAATCTTTCTGGTGCACCTTGATTATACTTGTAAGGACACGTTAACCCATTGGGCTGTTGTGGTCCTTTTATGTTCTTTGCGCGCGCTTATTACTTTTTTGCGAGAAGCGTCCTTCTTGTCCTTATACATAGTACTATTTTTTTCCAAGGGTCCCTTGTAAGACCCTTTTTGGGCTAGCCGGCTTAATGGCCGATCTAGACTTATTGGGTGATTCCTTCCTTATAGCCTCACCTCTTGGGGTGTCGGCCTTTCGCTGGAGGTTATTCTTTTTTAACTGCTCCCTTGATATTCATAAGGGTAGCTAATCCTTTTGAATATAAGAGATTTTTTTTTTTGTTTACTTTTGTCGTCCTACCCCCCAAGTACCTGGTGAGATTTATCTTGGCGGGGACTTTAGTTGATGCTTGCACAAAGAAGTAAGTAACATACGAAGTGGAAAACAGTTTCATTCATAGTAGTCAGATTACAACGATATATAAATAGATAAAAGGCTTACATCTACTTGGGAGGTTATCTAGGTAACCTCTTTGATTCTCGTCTACTAAAATAGCATACCCTGCAACAAACTAAACATAGCTACTACCTGCATCAGGCGTGGGAGCCTTACTGCTACCCGGTTGGGTCCTTCACGATTCTGGGATCTAATTCCTGTGGGTCTGTGCCCCCATGCACCACCATCGTCATCGGTTCTCGCAGTTTCGCAGAAGTGTGAAGGGTGGTGTTATAACACTCTCTAGCCTCTCTTTGTTCTCCCTTCATGCCTGCTACCCCACCAGGAGTTGGGAACTTGACGGTGAGGTGATATATTGAAGTGATTGCTTTCAATTCTCTTAGGGATGGCCTCCCCAATACCGCATTGAAAGCCGAAGCACAGTCTACTACGACGAAGTTTGCCATGATCGTAGTCTGTCGGGGTTGTTCTCCCATGGTGAGTGCTAATTCGATCACCCCTAAGGGTTGCATCGAGTTTCCTGCGAACCCGTATAAGGTGGATTGACAAGGCTTCAGGTACCTGATGCCCAAACCCATCTTCTCCAAGGCGGGGCGATATAAGATATCTACGGAACTTCCATTGTCTACGAGGACCCGATGCACCCGCAGGTTGGCCAACTGGATTGTCAACAGCAGAGGATCATTATGGGGAAAGTTGACCCCTCGTGCATCCTCCTCTGTAAAGGTGATCGAGTCATTTTCTCCTTTAAAGCTTTTCGGGGGGCGCTGTTCCAGACTCATGACACAAGGTGGTGGATTTCGCCTGGCTTCTCTAGCGTACCTATCTCGTCCTTTCCGGGAGTTTCCCCCAAGCCCCGGACCTCCAAAAATAGTTCTTACTTCTCCCTGGATCTCTGGAGCTTCTCTTTGCGTCTTAGATATTACTGGTTCATCTTCCGACTTCGGCCTTTCTTTCCTAACATATCGGCCTAGGTGCCCCCTCCGGATGAGCTCTTCAATTTCTTCTTTCAAATGAATACACTCTGCTGTGGTGTGACCAATATCCTTGTGGTATTGACAGTATCTATTTGGATCCCTCTGGGACCGATCCTTCCTCATTGGTGGGGGCTTCTTGAAGGGAACCCGCCTCTCGTTGGTGAGGTAGATATGCTCCCTTGTATCCGTCAGGTCTGTATAGAAGGTATAAGCCGTTTGCCTAGGGTCGCTTCCCCGCTTGGGCTTTCTATGTTGATCATCCCTCGGCCCTTCGTACGCCCTCTTCTTCTTTGCACCATTCGACCCTTCGTTAGTCGGGGGCTCTGCGGTGGACTCACACTTTCCCGCCTTTAAGTTCGCGTGGCCATCCTCTACACGAATATACTTCTGCGCTCTCTCGTAGAAGTCATCTAGGTCTGTGACTTCTCTTTTGAGCATATTATCCCACAATTTGCTTCCCAGAAGCACCCCGGCAGTGATAGCCATTTTTAACTCTCTGCGGGTCAAGCTCCCCACTTTGGCTGCTTCCATGTTGAACCTGTGAATGTAGCTTTTTAGACTCTCATTTTCGCCCTGTTTTACATTGGCGAGGCTGGTGCCCGGCATAGTATAATCACGCACGGCATGATGTTGTTGGAGAAACTCATCTGAAAATTGTTGCCAAGACCTGACGGATCCCGGCCGAAGTCTCTTAAACCATTTGTATGCGGGTCCTTTCAGCGTGACTGCGAAACAGTGGCATCTAGCCCCGCTACTTATCCCTCTTAATTTCATCAAGTCATTGAATGCGTCTAGGTGGTACTTGGGGTCGGTGCTTCCTTCATACGGGGTCATATGAGGCTCCTTGAAGTTGGCTGGGAGTCGGATGGCTTGGATCTCTTTGGTGAAGGGTGATTCATAGTCGAACTCCTCCTCAAGGCTTTGCCCTCCAGACGCGGTAACAATCTTACTCCGCAAGCTCTTCATCTTTGTATCGAGGTCTTGCCTCTTCTTCCTCAGGGAGTCTCTCAACATGGACGGGTCGACACCTTCCTTTCCTTTGCCGTCCCGAGGGACAGTAGGAGGGGCAGTCCTCTTATCCGCCCTCTTCTTGTTGAGCTCCTCTCGTAGATCCGCGGGCGTCCTTTTTGAGGTGACCTCGATATCGTTGCGAGAGCCACCATTGTTCCCTTGCCTTGGCCCCTGGGGTGGCCTCGACGGTCTGGGATGCTCCTGCGGCTTCTCCCTGGGGGTGTTGCTGATGGAGTGTCTGGTCCTCCCGTCGTCTACTGGGACAGTGGTTTCCCGACCCTTCTCTTTCCTCCTGGGCAGGGTCATGTTCGACTTACCTTGCAACAGGCCATTCAGCGCCTCCTGCATGTTCTCTAGGGTAGTCTCTAGTCTTTGGTTTTTACGGTGCAGTTCACGAATATCCTCTTCATAGAAACGAGATTTGGAACTCGAGCTCACGGAATGGACCCGGGGTTGCTTATCGTGTCTACGCGTTGAGGGGCCCGGGTCTTGCCGGCCGGAGTTCGGTACTTGTGGTAGTTTGGGAGGAGGGAACTCGTTGGCATTCCCGGGTGGTGCAGCAGTTGTCCTTGGAGGACTTTCACCGTGTGGGATGGCCGGTGATGAGGCCTCCTTGTCATTCTCGTGAACCTAAGGGTCCCTTGGGGGCTCTACGTCCCGGGGTGGAGGTGGATCCTTCATGGAGGCCTTCAGCTGGACTCCAGTAAGGTGGACCTCCACCTCTTGAGGCTCCCTAAGTCGCTTCAAACGTCTTGGCATTTCTCCTTGCCGGAAGTAATGGCAGAACAGTAGCTTGGTGCTTACGTTCCCACAGACGGCGCCAAACTGTTGACGGTAAGAACTCGTCAACGATTGATGGTTAGAAAACTTCGATCTCTATACTAAAGGAAGCTATGAATCAGATAGAAAGAACTCTAAACAACAGGGGGAAACTTAGGCAACCATGAATACCATAAACATATATTTCTTAAGTCTCGTTTTTACCTTCAGTTTTCCAATCCCCTAGCCTGAGGGGTTGGAGCCTATTTATAAGGGGGGCTCTATTGGCCCTGGATACAAACAAGTCCCGGACCACAGGGACGTACATAGGTACTCTGATAAAGTAGTGGCTCAGGGCGTAGTGGTGTCTACCCTGATGGTGTCAGAGTCGTGGCCTTGGACATAGTACTGTCGGCTCTGGCGTATGGTCGGGGGTGTCCAAGTGGTACCACCACTCTTCGTACAGGTCCGTACCGCCACTACTCCTCAGACACAGATCATAGGGTCGTGCCTCTGTTCTCTCCATAACCGTACACCCCGTGTCAGCGCACGTGTTCCGTACTCGGTGGTCCTCATCAATTCCCGTTCAATGCTCCATGTTCGTTTGGCATATCAACAAGATTCCCCTAAGTGATCTCATGCCTGTGCCAAGGAGGCTTCAACCTATGCATGTCCTGAGAAGTCGAGGTGCCAAGGGTCAGGGCCGGCCTATGCGGATCGCATAGACACGAGGCTAGGAGCACGGGTACCTCAACACAGCCCTCACCCTCGCATAGCGAGGCTGCCTCTCCTCCTTCCAGGTGCAGCGTCGTGAGGCTAGGAGCACGGATACCTCAACACAGCCCTCACCCTCGCATAGCGAGGCTGCCTCTCCTCCTTCCAGGTGCAGCGTCGCGAGGCTAGGAGCACGGACACCTCCACACAGCCCTCACCCTCGCATAGCGAGGGTTCCTCGCATGGCGAGGCTGACATTCTTCCTCCGAATGTGGGCGAGGCTTGATGCCTGATGGAACGGGGCGCATGCGGACGACCAGTTGGGGACCCTCGCATAGCGAGGGTGAATTTCGGATGGGCAAGTGGCCGAGGGCCCTCGCCTAGAGAAGGTGTCTCGTAGTATAGAGCTTCATCCGCGAATAGAATTCTCAAGGAGAAATTTCCACATTTACAGTTACTATATGAGCAAGTCTACGAGCTTATGCAAAAATATCACAATTTATTTCATTTCCAAGAATACCACAATTAATTATCTAGAATTTAACAAAAAATCGAAATAATTATCAACAATTAACAAAAGTTAATTTAAATTTCATTTATCAACAATCAACTTAGTTTAGGTTAAGTTGAAAATTATTAATTTCATTTAAATAGGATTATCAACAATTAACCAAAGTTAATTTAAATCCCATTTATTAAAAAATATTTTATTAATTGGTTTGAAAAATGTGATATTTTTAAAAATCTAACCAGTTATAAATTTTTAAAACAAATATCATCTGATGTTTTTGAAAAAAATATCTTAAATATCTATAACAAAAGTTAAACAAATTCAAATATCTATAAAAATATCTAGTTAACAAATTTTCAAATTTCAAATAATTTAAATATTAAAATCTATAGAATAATCAGATATTATTATTTTTAAATATCAGATTTAAAAAAAATTCAAGTATTAAAATCTATCTTAAATATCTGATAACTTAATTCTAATATTTTAATATATTAAAATATTTAAAATTAATTAGTTAATCTATTTTTAAAATTGAATTTGAATATTTGTAGAAAATATCTATTTTTAAAAGAACAAAACAACAAAAATATCATATTTCAAAAAGGATATTTTTAAATAATAGAAAATATTTTATTATTTTCTATTAACCTATTAAAAATACATTCAAAAATCAAATTTTAAGAAAAAAAAATTAACGCAGGCTGCGACTAGTGAAAGTTGGTGGCCGCGGCCACGGGATGTTTCTGAGCATTTTTTCGTGCGTTGGCCGCGGCCAGAGGTTTATTGTGGCCACAACCACTAGCTGCTGTTACCCAGGGCGCAACCAGTGAAAACTAGAAATTTGTGCAATTTTTCAAGCCTAAAATGTTTTCCAAATAATTTTTACCATGATTTACATCAGATAAAGCATTTATATAAAAATTATTTACAAAGAAAATACAACAAAATAACCCAAATATGCTAATAATCACATAAAATTCAATATCCATCATAAAAACACATGAAATCCACCCAATTACTCAACACATAAAATAATTCCATTTTACTATGTTCACGCATGAAAAAAAAAAGATTACCAAAGGCTTTGAGGCCAGTTGTTAGGAAATTTATACAGGATTTTTATTTATTTTCATGTAGATCTAATATTAAACAAGTTAATATGAGACGACCTAGAACATGTTTCTAAAATTGAATTCACATAGAAATAATGATAAGAATACTTAAATTACACACAGCAGAATGAATGAGTCATTCCTTCAGTTTCTCTAACCATTATATCCTTTTTGTCGCAGAGTATTACCAATAAAATGAACCATTCTTCAATTTTCTTCACAGTCTTCCAAAGTATCCTTAGAATCACCTAGACTAGGGTGGGCGATTCTCAACACATGAGAAAGATATAGAGAGAAGAAGAATAGAAGAGAAAAATTGAGGATTAGAAAAGGACTTATGCAGTAGAGACAATAAAAAACCTAATAGATCTTCTGATCTTCTCAGAAACTTGTGATTCAACTTTTTTTTTTCAAATCTCTCTTAGAATTCCTTTTATAGACTCAATTAGGTCATTTATTTAATTAAAAAATCAACAAAATAATTGCCAATTAACAACCCTAGGTCAAAATTGTCATGGGCTTTAGGCCTGCAAAATTTCTCATTTGATTATAAGCCCGTTGGACTTAAAATCAATGCCTGTATTATTTCTCTATTGATTTAATTAATTATATAATTATTCAAATCCTTTATCAAATTAATTATTTATAATTTGAACCATGATTTAAACTTATTTATTAATTTCGATACGAATTTATCTTAATTAATAAATCTTCCATAAGTTCTCTTTTCTTCTCTAAATTGTATAACTCAGTGAAACTATCCAAAATTGACCAGCTCAACTTTGATAATTCTAATTGATAATTAAATGAATTAATTGTGTAACGACCCAAATTCGCTAATAAGGCTTAAGGGCCTTGATTAGTGTGCCTGGAGGGCATAATGGGAATTATGTGTGACTTTGATGAGTAAACTGCATGATTATGATTTGAAGCATGTTATATGACTATTTGAATATTCGAGATGCATGACTATGTGTATTAGTATGCATGTAGGCCCTGATTAGGTTAGAAGGGTGTAATCGTAAATTTGGCCATTATGGGCATAACTGTATTGATATATGTGATAATTGTTGAGACCACATTATTATGTGGATATATTGGTGATCTGTGACTCGAGACGATCCTAGTGAGCAGATTAGCGAAAAAGTCATGGCGGGGATTTATACCCGGCACGGGGCGAGCCTGGGTTATAAATGGGAATGTAGTGAGTATATTGGAGTCCATTTGACATCGAGGAATACTATTGGTGATTAATTAGGTATTGGGAAGCAAGCAGGAAAATATTAGAGACACTCAAGGAGTTAGCGGGAATTGGGTAAAATGACTAAAATGCCCTAAGTGGACTAAAGGGTTAGAATTAAAAGGGAGGGCAGAATGGTCATTTGGCTTGGAGGAGTTGAGTTTTCTGAGGCTTTATACTTAGTGGGAATTGTAGAAAAGGGTAGACGGCTAAGGAAAGAAAGAAAAAGAAAAGAGGGGAAAAAGAAAAGGGAGGAAAACAGAGTTGTTTTCTCTAGGGTCGGTTTGTGGTTCTCTCACCACTTTTCTTGGGTTTTCTTGGAGCAAAGCTCAGAGGAGAGCTAGGTTAGGCTGAGCATCAGGGATCCTAAGCTAGGCTTGAATAATTGGCAGGGGTTTAGCAAGAACACACCATCACTTGAGGTAAGACTTTGTAGCTTCTTTAGTTTCTGGTTTTAGTTTTTGACCTACGGTGCATAAGCTGGACTTGATAGGAACTTTAGGGAATTCAGGCCAAAGGTTGAGGAAGAGCAAGCTAAGGAGGTGAAGAGGTTCTCTTGAAATTGAATTCCCATTAAAGGTATGAAATTCTAAGCTTTTAACTTTGATGTTTTGACTGGTTTTTGCTGAGGTTTGATGTCTAGAAGTGGCTATGGTGAATTTTGAGATTAGGGATGCATGTGCTTGGGTTTTGAGTATTTGGGGTGCTTGGGATGAGTGGAATGTGCTTATAAGGTTTTTTTTGAGTTTGGTGAATGATACGAACCACGCCAACAAGTGTGACGAAACCCAAACCAAATCTGGACAAACAACCCAAGAACATTCGAAATTGGAATGGTAAACCGCGACCCTATGCTTAGCAAAGCACGAACCTTGGTATGAGGAAGACGCCACAAACGGTGATGGGATTCCATTTGATAAGTCAGATTGAACGCCACAAGGAATACCCTTGATAAGTTCGAATAGTCTCTTCAAGAACTCAAGAAGAAAACCTCTCAATTTTCATTTCATCAAAAAATCTGCCAAGCCAAACATTTACAAGGCCTAATATAGCCGAAAATTACATCAAAGACAAGCCCCTTTGTCTTCCTAATGAAAACCCTAACAAGCACAAATAGAAAGACTCTTGGACTCTCACAAGTCAAATGTTTGACATTCACAAAAACAAAGAATAAATAAAAACGTGATTAAGTGACTAATTAAAATAAAAATACAAGATGCCAAAATATAATAAGACTCATTACAAGAAGCTAAATATCGATCATGCTCCTAAACTGAGTCTACTTTGATGAGCAGTACAAGTCTTTGTTCTCCTTCAGTGTTGACCACGGTCTCCTCCTGTTTTAGGACTCTGTGGACTAGGTTGTTAAGTTCTTCTTCGAATCTCTTGGCTCGCGCCCTCGTCACCGGACCAACTGGAACTTGACTTGGATCTTTAGTTTTGGTGTCCTCATCATTCCCCCCCTCTTGAGAAGGATTTGACCTCAAATTGTCACTGTAACGCCCTACTTCCTTAGAGCCGTTACTAAGTGAGTTTAAAACAGAAATTGTGCATTTAGTTGACTCTAAGTGGTTTCTAAAATCAAAAATGTGATTAAACCAGAGTTTAAGGCTGTACTCTTTGAAAATGTTTAATTTCATTGAAAACGTTAAGTATCAAACACCTGGGATCCCAAAAATAAGGTTTACAAAACATTTACAACTCAAAAATAGATTTACAACAGGTTTGACTATCAAAAGAATGAGTTAATACAGCCATATACAAAACGCCCCCAACCAAAGCAGTCGGGCAGGCCGAACATGTATGCGCCCCCCCACGCTCTCCATACTCATGGCCGGTTGACTGACTCCTTGCTTTTACCTGCCACACGGAGCACCCGTGAGCCGAAGCCCAGCAAGAAAACCCAAATAGTACATAACATATGCAAATCATATAGCTGGCATAATTCACTGATAAATAGGAAAACCATCGTAATAAACAGGTACGGCCATGCCGCCCCAGAGGCCTTACCAAAGCCTGGGGTTTCGGTTCTCACCGCGAGGATAACTCATGTATCCCTTGGGTCCCACCCTGACTACAAGCATCCCATGTGCTGAGTGTTACTTTCGGCCCCATGGCCGTACCCGGCCTACGCTGCACTCGGCCTTAGCCGTTAATTCCATTACAATCACACATATAATACATTCAGAAATAACCATTCAAACATACAATAGTTCATCTAAGATTACACATTTGCACACAATACAATCTAGGGCCATGCCCTGCAATCACACAGTGGGCCTATGCCCTATTCTCGGGTGTTACGGTTTTCTTACCTGTATTCCGTGTTTTCCGATGCACCACAGTCACGAGCACGGTCCACTAGCACGAGCCTCTCCGAAATCCTAGTCACAACACACATAAAACACTTTTAATACTAACCAAGCCCAAAACCACTTCCCGGGACCAATCCCGGACTCCCGGGACCTCCAAAACCTTAAAACAACACCCCGGAGACATCCCCCGAACCCCCGGAGCAAAGGCCTAAAATTGCCAAAAATGATATCCTGAAATTGGCCTTGTGCCGCGGCACCCAGCAAGTCAGGGGCTCCACACCGCGGCACGCAAAAACTGTGCCGCGGCACGCCTTCGCAGGCCCAGAATTCTGGGTTTTTCCTTCGCGTTTTCTCGAGCTTCAACCTCTCCAAATCACCCCAAACCAATACCTAAACCCCAAAACTCAAATCCAAACATCATATGAACAATCTATCAACCTATAGACACTAGAATCAAGATTAAAACATCCACACACCCAAGATCCACACCTTTGATCTCTAATTTCAGCAACTAACCCAAACTTAACAATGCTTAGCTTAGGCTTTAAATTCCTCAAATCAAAACAGAACCCAAACTTAAATGTGTATAAAACCCTTACCTCAAATGGAGAATTCACACAAAGCTTCCTTGATCTCCTCCTAGACTCCCACTTCTCCTTCTCTTCTTCTTCTTCTTCTCTTCTAATTTTATCAAACACTCAAATGCCCAATGCCCAAACCGTGCCCCCCTAAATCCCAGCTGCAATTTGTCTATTTCCCTTGCCAAAAGACCATTTAACCCCTTCTTCATAACCCTTCCTAACTAAACCTTCAAGGGCACTTAAGTCCTTTCACTTCTATTTCATTTCTACCATTTTCTATCTAAAACTTGTTACTCACAGCAGTTACAAATGGTTACCCAGGTTACCCAATTACCAATAACTAACCACTCATTCTCAACTCACTTATAAGATTCCAGAAGTACCCCTAGGCTCCTCCCGAGCCGGGTACAACATCCCGTTGTGACTTTTAGACTAACTGGCTCACTAGGACCGTCTCGATGCGTGCATCCTGATAATAACATCACACTCACATGGCACGATCACATAATACAATTATCACAGTTGTGCTCTAAAATGGCCAAATTACAATCATGCTCAATCTAAGACAATCAGGTCTACATGCATACTAATTCACATAGTCATGCATCTCAAATAATCAAATAGTCATATAACGTGCAATAAGTCATAATCATGCATTAAATTCATAAAAGTCACACACAGAATTCCATTATTCCCTCCAGGCACACTACTCCAGGCCCTTAAGCCTTAATAGCGAATTTGGGGTCGTTACAGTCACCTGCATCAAAAGGACTCAAATCAGAAACATTAAAAGTAGCACTAACAGTATACTCACCTGGTAAATCGAGTCGGTAGGCATTGTCATTGATCCTTTCTAGCACTTGAAACGGACCATCTCCTCGAGTTAGCAATTTGGAACGTCTTTGTGTTGGGAATCGCTCTTTCCTCATGTGTAACCATACCCAATCACCGGGCTCAAAAACCTGCTTGTGACAACCCTTGTTAGCTTGCTTAATGTATTTCTCGGTCCTTCTCTCTATGTTGAGTCGTGCCCTCTCATGGATTTGCTTCACAAATTCTACCTTCTTCTTGCCATCTAAATTCAAATGCTCAGAAACAGGTAAAGGTGATAAATCCAAAGGAGTTAAAGGATTAAAACCATAAACAATTTCAAATGGTGAAAATTTAGTAGCAGAATGCATGGAACGATTATAAGCAAACTCAACATGTGGTAAACAATCTTCCCAAGTCTTAATACTTATGATAGCCCTCAACAAGGTGGATAGAGTTCTATTAACTACTTCTGTTTGACCATCGGTTTGAGGATGACAAGTAGTAGAAAACAATAGTTTTGTTCCAAGTTTACCCCACAATGTTTTCCAAAAGTAACTTAAGAATTTAGCATCCCTATCTGATACAATTGTCCTAGGCATACCATGTAATCTCACAATCTCCCTAAAGAACAAGTCTGCAACATTAGAAGCATCATCAGTTTTATGACAAGGGATAAAATGAGCCATCTTAGAAAATTGGTCTACAACCACAAAGATTGAACCCCTCCCACGCTTACTTCTAGGTAAACCCAACACAAAATCCATCGAAATATCAACCCATTGTGAACTAGGAATAGGTAGGGGTGTGTAAAGGCCATTTGGCTGAACCCTCGATTTAGCTTGCCTACAAGTGACACATCTACCACAAATTCGCTCAACATCTCGTTTCATGTGGGGCCAAAAGAAGTGCTCTTGTAACATAACTACGGTCTTAGCAACTCCAAAATGTCCCATCAACCCTCCCCCGTGGGATTCCCGAACTAACAAATCTCTTAAAGAAAAATTAGGTACACACAACCTATGCTCCCTAAACAAGAAACCCTCATGCCTATAAAACTTTCCCTCAGCAGATTTTTCACAAACACCATAAATCTCCCCAAAATCATGGTCAACAGGATAAAGTTCCTTAATGTGTTCAAAACCAAGTAACTTAGCATCAAGAGTAGAGATTAAGGCATACCTGCGTGAAAGGGCATCAGCAACCACATTCTCTTTACCTTGTTTATACCGAATGACATAAGGAAATGTCTCAATGTACTCGACCCATCGTGCATGTCTCGTGTTGAGCTTGTGTTGTCCTTTCAAATGTTTCAGGGATTCATGATCTGTGCGAATCACAAACTCTTTCGGCCACAAATAGTGTTGCCATGTTTCTAAAGCTCGCACCAGTGCATACAACTCTTTGTCATAGGTGGGGTAATTAAGGGCAGCCCTACTTAGCTTTTCACTAAAGTATGCAAGTGGTCTCCCATCCTGCATAAGAACAGCGCCAATACCTATACCAGAAGCATCACATTCAACTTCAAACGTGTTAGAAAAGTTAGGCAAAGCAAGTAAAGGAGCGTGAGTAAGCTTGTGTTTAAGTAGCTGAAATGCCTGCTCTTGTGCTTCACCCCATTTAAATGTTACATTCTTTTTGATAACTTCTGTAAGTGGTGCAGCGATGGTGCTAAAATCCTTCACAAACCTCCTGTAAAAACTAGCAAGTCCATGAAAACTTCTAACATTACCTATAGTTGAGGGGGTTGGCCACTCTTGGATGGCTTTGATCTTCTCTTCATCAACCTCAATACCTGTAGCACTCACAACAAAGCCTAGGAAAACAAGCTTATCGGTGCAGAAAGTACATTTACTGAGGTTAGCATATAAATTCTGTTTCCTAAGCACATCCAAAATTGAATGCAAATGTGAAGCATGATCATGCAAACTCTTACTATAAATCAGAATATCATCAAAATACACAACAACAAATTTTCCAATGAAAGCACGCAATACATGATTCATTAATCGCATGAAAGTGCTAGGTGCATTAGTTAATCCAAAAGGCATGACTAACCACTCATACAATCCATGTTTAGTTTTAAATGCAGTTTTCCACTCATCTCCTTCTTTCATTCATATTTGATGATACCCACTCTTAAGATCAATCTTGGAAAACACACAAGAACCATGCAACTCATCTAACATATCATCTAAACGAGGGATGGGATGTCGATATTTTACTGTTATGTTGTTGATGGCTCGACAGTCAACACACATCCTCCATGTTCCATCCTTCTTAGGAACGAGAATCACTGGAACAGCACAAGGGCTCATGCTTTCTCTCACATGCCCTTTCTCCATCAATTCTTCAACTTGCCTTTGTAGTTCCTTAGTTTCGTCAGGATTCTTCTATATGCTGGTCGGTTTGGGATTGAAGCACTTGGAACAAAATCAATTTGATGTTCTATCCCTCGAATAGGTGGTAAACCATGTGGTACCTCCTCGGGAAACACATCCTCGAACTCCTGCAAAATAGAAACAACAACACTAGGTAGCGAAGAATCAAGTTGGTTAGTGTTTAAAAGAGCCTCCTTGTACATGAGTAAAGTCATTGGCTATTTTGTAAGCAATGCTCGCTTAACCTCACTTTTTTTTGCATAAAAATTATTTTGTTTTTCTCTCTAATTTTCCCTCATTGATCGAACTCTTCTCTTTCTTTTCTCTCTCACTTGATTCGACCCTTTTCTCTCTTTGTCTCTCTTTTTTCTCACTCTCATTCATCTTTTCACTCTTCTTCTTTTGCTCACTCAATTTTTTTTTTATCACTCAATTTTTGCAACCTCACTTGGTCTTCATATACTTGCTTTGGCGTCAATGGAGCTAGAGTGATTGTTCGTTGACGGAACGTGAATGAGTACTTGTTGGTGAAGCCATCATGCTGGACTCGCCGATCAAATTGCCAAGGCCTTCCTAGAAGGAGGTGTCCAGCTTGCATTGGAACCACATCGCACAATACCTCATCCTCATATTTTCCAATTCGAAATGATACCAAAACTTGTTTTGTAACCCTCACTTCACCACTATCATTCAACCACTGCAACTTGTATGGACGAGGATGTTTAAGCGTTGGGAGCCCCAGGTTCTCAACCATGGAAGAACTAGCAACGTTAGTACAACTACCTCCATCAATAATCACACAACATACCTTGTCTTTCACAGGACAACGAGTGTGAAAGATGTTCTCTCGCTGCACCTCTTCTTCCTCTTCTTTCGCTTGCAAGTTTAAGGCTCGTCTTGTGACTAGTGCAAGCATGTCACCGTATTCTGGCCCATACTCTTCATCATCTATAGAAGCATCTTCCAATGGTGGCATGTCAGCAAGATCATCTTCATCTTCAGAATCTACCTCGCCATTTTCTCGAATCACCATAACTCTCTTGTTTGGACATTGGCTAGCTATGTGTCCTCGCCCCTGACATTTGAAACACTTTATCTCACTAGAACGGGATGAAGTAGGGGCTATTTTACCTTGAGGGGTCGTGGCTGTGGTGGCTGGTTTTGGTGTAAAGGATGAAGTAGGTTGGTCTTCTTTCTTTGGATAGTTCGACCTCCAAGGTGTTGTACTTGGATTGTGTGGGCTTGGTCTTGGCTTTGAACTTGAACTACTCTTCTTGAGCTGCCTCTCAACTTTGATTTCCATATGCACCAAATCTTCTAATTCCACATAATGGTGTAGCTCAATCGGATTAGCAATCTCTCGGTTCAACCCATTCGAAAACCTTGCCATTGTCGCCTCCCGATCCTCTTCCACATTGGCTCTAATCATAGCCATCTCCATCTCCTTGTAATACTCATCAACACTCTTGTAACCTTGACGAAGACCTTGC
Organism: Humulus lupulus; assembly: GCF_963169125.1. NCBI lineage: Eukaryota > Viridiplantae > Streptophyta > Magnoliopsida > Rosales > Cannabaceae > Humulus > Humulus lupulus. The sequence goes on along the minus strand of NC_084802.1, from coordinate 158,348,707 downwards.
AACTTAAGGTATAGATCTCGATAATAATGAGGTGGTACAAACCGTCGCCTCATCACCCTCTTCATAGCCTCCCAAGTGTCAATGGCACGATCTCCATTTTGCCTCCTGTTGATGCACAACTGATCCCACCAAACAATAGCATAATCAGTAAATTCAATGGCAGCTAGTTTTACCTTCTTCATTTAAGAGTAGTTGTGACAATCGAAAACCAACTCCATCTTCTTCTCCCACTCAAGGTATGCTTCAGGATCACTCTTCCCCTGAAATGCGGGAATTCTCATCTTGATATTTCCTAAATAATTATCTACCTGGTTCCTAGCTTCTCTATCCCGACCATGCCTCCTATGGTTACCCGCCGACATCCTATCAAACTCTTCATCAGAAACTACCCCTTCCAAATCCCCTTCATTCTCATCCTCCCTTTGGTGCACCCTATTCCTCCGTGGCCTTCGTTGTGTTCCCTCTTCTACCCTATCCAATCTCTCATGTATTTGTTCACACTCCTCCCTCAACATCCTCCTCATCTCCCCCATTAAAGCTTGAATTTGTAGATTTGGAACTGTAGGTGGTGGAGTGTCATTGCCTGCATTTCTTTCTGTAATTTTTTTTTTTTGGTCGCGAATCCCCTTGAATTTTCCTTTTCTTTCTTCCTTTTTTTTTTTATCTCTCAAATTTGAGAAACCAGATAATCACTTCTGAAAAGAAAAAAATTTTAACACCAAAGAACCAACCTGAAAACCAAGCAATCTGTGGTACTATAACAGATTCAAGAACAAACCAATCTTTGATTCAAGAACACTCCCAATAACAGAAAACCAATATTCCCAAAAACCAATCTGTGATTCAACCAATAACAGAATAACCAATAGCCCCAACACAAATCTATGATTCACCCAATAAGAACAAAACCAAAATAGTTTGTGGCACTATAACAGTCTCGGATTTCACAACAAATAAAGGAACCAATTGACACTAGGAAACAATTGAAACAAGATTTGTGGCTCGGATTTCACAACAAATAAGGGAGACTTTGGAAACAAGGAAACAATTGAAATAAGGAAATCAACAAGCTCTAGAATAGTTTCGGATTTCACAACAAATAAGGGAAACAAGGAAACAATTGAAACAAGGAAATTAACAAGCTCTAGAATAGAAAAACACGACTAGATGAACACGAATTGATTTTTATTATTATTTTTTCAGAAACCCTAATATAAGAATACGAATTGAATAGAAAAACACAAAGGAAAGGATAGGCCAAACTGGATGATCCTAAGCTCTGATACCAACTGATATGAACCACGCCAACAAGTGTGACGAAACCCAAACCAAATCTGGACAAACAACCCAAGAACACTCGAAATTGGAATGGTAAACCGCGACCCTATGCTTAGCAAAGCAAAAACCTTGGTATGAGGAAGACGCCATAAACGGTGATGGGAATCCGTTTGATAAGTCAGATTGAACGCCACAAGGAATACCCTTGATAAGTTCGAATAGTCTCTTCAAGAACTCAAGAAGAAAACCTCTCAATTTTCATTTCATCAAAAAAATCTGCCATGCCAAACGTTTACAAGGCCTAATATAGCCAAAAATTACATCAAAGACAAGCCCCTTTGTCTTCCTAATGAAAACCCTAACAAGCACAAATAGAAAGACTCTTGGACTCTCACAAGTCAAATGTTTGACTTTCACAAAAACAAAGACTAAATAAAAATGTGATTAAGTGACTGATTAAAATAAAAATACAAGATGCCAAAATCCAATAAGACTCATTACAAGAAGCTAAATATTGATCAAGCTCCTAAACTGAGTATACTTTGATGAGCAGTACAAGTCTTTGTTCTCCTTCAGTGTTGATCACGGTCTCCTCCTGTTTTAGGACTCTGTGGACTAGGTTGTTAAGTTCTTCTTTGAATCTCTTGGCTCGCGCCCTCATCATCGGACCAACTGGAACTTGACTTGGATCTTTAGTTTTGGTGTCCTCATCAGTGAAGGTTTGGAGAAGTTTTGGTTGAGTTTGGTTTGAGGAAATCGCAGGAGGGAAAACTGAGGTATTGCCTGTCTGTGACTAGCGCTAGCCTTTGGGTGCTGTAGTGCTAGGCCATGCTTCCTGGGAGATTTTTCTTTTGCTTGTAGCGCTGTAGCGCCCTCCCAAGAGCGCTGTAGCGCTGTCCTATTTCCAGAAAGGGATTCTAGGGTTATTTTCAAGGGTTTTTGACCAAGGGTTCGGGGTTTGGTTCCACCACCTTATTTGGTGGAACTAGAATTTCCTGGGGGGCTCGGGATTGGTCCTGAGGCTAGGTTTTGGATTTGAGGATTGGTGATGACTTTGACCTATGGTTGTGACTAGGTGAGCGCTAGGGCTCGAGAGGGATCGTGCTCAAGGAGTCAAGCGATCAAAGCTAACGAATCGAAAGGTAAGAAAATTGTGATGGGACTAAGTGCTCCCGATACTTGTATTATGTCAATGATGATATTACGCCATGGGACATGTGATAGCGGCCTAAGGGTGCCGTACACAATATTTGCGCACAGGGTGCAGCTTGGCCACTGGTAGCCGAGGACATCTTAATATTCACTGAGCTCGGTTTAAGCGGGCCGGAGTCAGTGGGATAACGGAGGGAGCGGCCTGAGGGCGCTATCCCTAGTTATCATTTGTGAACTGTATATGATATGAGTTGATATGTTTAGTATGTTGAATACTTGATTATACTGAATGATTATATGGTTGAGATTATGTGATGCAATATGAGATATTGATTTGTCTGTTGATTGCTTATGCTATGTTGTTGTGTTTTCTTGCTGGGCCCTGGCTCACGGGTGCTATGTGGTGCAGGTAAAGGCAAGGGCAAGTTGGACCAATCCTGAGGTGGAGAGCTGCGGGGTTGAATGTACATAGCCGGCTGTTCGATCGCCATGGTCGAGGAGTGGATCAGGATAGGGATTGTCTAACTGTCTGTTTTGCCTTAACATGGCTTGATATTGTATTTAAACCTTATGTCTTTTGCAACGGCCTTTAATCTTAATATTTGTGGGATCCCGTGTAAACAGGAAATGTTTCTTAATGAAAATGTGCTTTTGAGACCAAAACATTTTAACCCTAGCTCCTTTATAGTTTCAATAACACGTTTTAAATTAAATGACTTGATTAGCAAGTCTAGCACTTTATAAACACACAGTGTAACGGTCTTGGCTATCCAGGGCGTTACAAATTGAGACTATCTAGATGATTTTATCCAAAGTACAGTGGAGACCATGAGCCTATGAAATCAAGCTCCAATAAGTTATCATAAATCTAAAAAATAAATTTACTAACTTATTAATTCCTCGTAACTCTACTAAAGACTCGTAATTGCACTCTTGAATTCATAGAACGCTCTATAAAAAATATAAATACATTATTAATTATCCATTGTTACAACCATAATTTTCACTCAATCCTCTATAGAAGGTTTATAATGAGATGGGACTAAAATACCGTTTTACCCTCATTGTATTTTATCCTTAAAACACTTAATTCCTTGTAAATGATATTTAAGTAAACTAATATTAATTATTGAAATGAGATCTATATCATTTAACACCTTGAACAAAACTAAAAGGAAACCATCGTTTCACTTCTTCATCAGAAGCTATAAATGTTCATATCTATGATAACACTACTCAATTATACTACCGAGTTCCTAAGATGTAAGTATGGGCTAGTCCGTAGGGTAAGCTGGTAGCGAACAAGTCAAAGAACTCAAATTAAACAATTAGTGAGAATACTAACCACTCAAAATTGAGATTGAATTGACCTATGGTCAACTATATGATATGACTAGAATAGATAATAACAGTATGTTTACTTATCCTATTTAATGTCACTATCGGTCCAGTCTGATGTAACAAATACTGCAATGTGTAAGTAGATCATATCATACATTGGCAAGTCAGTGTAAATCCTGTGCACTGACTAATCTTAGGACTAACTTATATTTGAACATATATAATCATATTTATATTCCAGTGTGATTACGTGACTATAAATTTGATTAGCTATATGCTCGGGATTTAATAGAAGTTTTTATTAAAAAAATAATCATGAAAATAAAACATGTGAGCAAAGTGATTGACCAAGTCAAAAAAAGATTTCTATTCTTTTATTGATAATAAATGAGATTACAATGAAATTGGGCATAAAACCCCAACAGGCTTTGCATTTGTGTTAATTCATTTGGTGTCGCCCTAGGTATCTCTGAGAACATCTAACACTTGTGTCATCTTCTGACATACTCCATCGAGTCTTCGTTCATCGTTGGCCAAAAGTATCCTTGTCTTAGGATTTTCTTTGATATGCTCTGCCCCCCATCATGATATCCACAAAATCCCTCGTGTACCTCGATCATTAACAACTTTGACTGGTTTGGTATAACATGCCTTAGCAGTGGTAGGGAGTACCCTCGTCAGTACAGGACCCCTTCTACTATCATATATCATGCAGCTTATCTCACCAACTTCATTGATTTGTTTTGATCCCTGGGTACTACTCCTTGGTTGAGATAGTTAATAATAGGGGTCATCCACGTATGCTTCTTTTCGCCAAGTATTCGACGGGAATGACATTCAGGGTGTCCGAATCTTTGGCACTGGGACAGTTGGATAAGACATCAACATTAACATTCTACTCCCACATGACTTGTGTAATCGAGTATCTCCTAAACTATGTTAACAAGTCCTTCACCTTATTTAGGTACTGCACCATACTAAGTCCCTTGGCTTGATACTCCCCTAGTACCTGATACACTACTAGTTGAGAATCGCTGAATATCTCCAGGGACTGTGCATGCACATCCCGAGATAAGTGTAATCTAGGCTTCGTTGTTTGAAGCGTTGAATCCAAATCTGAGAGTGTAGTGGATTCGATGATTTTCCGGAGTGATCAGTATGATTCCTGTGCCTGAATTGTGCTCATTGGATGCTCCATCAGCATATAGCTTCTATACGAGAGTATCTCCTTCCTTCTCGATATCTCCCTTCTCTGATTGGTAGGAAGGATCTTCAAGGTTGGTTCCTTTGACTATGAAGTCTGCCAATGCTTGTCCTTTTATCGCCATCCTCGAATGATAAGTGATATCAAATTTTCCTAACTCCACTGCCCATTTGAGTAACCGTCCCGAGGCCTCTGGTTTCTGAAGAACTTTTCGTAGTGGTTGATCGGTTAGGACTCGGATTGAGTGAGCTTGGAAGTGTGGGTGCATCTTTTTGTACCTTGTTCTCTTCTTTCACTAAAGTAGTGCTGATTGCGTGCTCAATGATTGCCAAATAGATGAATAATACTTCACCATCTATTGGCTTTGCTAGGATGGGAAGTTGAGTGAGATGCTCCTTCAAGGCTTGGAAGGCTTTCTCACATTCCTCGGTCCATTGGATCTTTTTGATGCCCCTTATTAAGTTAAAGAAGGGGACACACTTGTCCGTAGACTCTGATTTGAACCTACTGAGGGCAGCCACTCTCCCTATTAAAATTTGCACTTCTTTGATTGGGGTAGGTGACTTAATGTCGATCAATGCTTTGATCTTCTCGGGGTTAGCCTCGATTCCACGTGAATTCACTATGTATCCGAGAAACTTACCAGAACCAACTCCAAATGAGCACTTGAGAGGATTCACCTTCATGCGATATTTTCTAAGTATTGCAAAGCATTCCTCCAAGTCTTGAACATGCCCTCCAGCTTCTTTGGAGTTGATCGACATATCATCGACATATACCTCCATATTTTTACCGATCAAGTCTCGGAGCATGCCATTCACTAAACGCTGCTAGGTGGCTCTTGCGTTCTTCAAGCCGAATGACACTTCCTTATAACTGTACAATCCATTGTCTGTCCGAAAGCTGGTATGTTCCTCGTCGGGAGGGTGCATACTTATTTGATTATACCCATAATATCCATCCATGAATGAGAGTATTTCATGTCCTGCAGTTGCATCAACCAGTTGGTCTATTCTGGGTAGTGGGAAGAAGTCTTTGGGGCATTCCTTATTCAAATCTGTGAAGACCACACATGTCTTCGACTTACCATTTGATTTTGGGACCAGCACGGGGTTTAATACCCAATCTGGGCAGTAGGCCTCCCTTATAAAATCATTTTCCTTGAGCTGCTCGACCTCCTCCTTCAGGGTTTGAGATTGGCCTTTGTCAAGCAGTCTCCTTTTTTATTGCACCGGTGGGTAGTTTTTCTCAACATTGAGAACATGGCTTATTACGGACGGAGAAATTCCAACCATGTCCATATGTGACCAGGAAAAGACGTCCTCGTTCTTCTTAAAAAATTCTCCAATCGTGCCTTAATTTCCACCTTTAGCTCCTTCTCGACTTTGATTACTCTACTTGGGTCCTCCTTCTCTAGTAGGAATTCATCAAGATCTTCGACTGGTCTGACCCCCATGATGTCATCCCCAAAGCGAGGATTCATTTCCCTCGATTTGGGAAACTTGCTATAATAACAAATCTTCGTTAAAAGGATCCCCTGACTCCAGTAGAGTGTTTCTTTCGACGTCAACTTCCATCTTGACAACTTCATCGATTCTTTCATTCCCTTCGCAGCAGGTTATTACCATGTTGTTTACCCATGGTCCTTTCTTTTCCTTGACCACTGACGCATTATAGCATTCCCGTGCCTCCCTTTGGTTACCCAGTACGCATCCTTGCCCTCCGCTTGTGGGGAACTTCAAAGACAGATGCCAGATAGACACTGCTGCGTATAATGTCATCATGAGGGGTATCTCAAGCACTATATTTTAATCCGATGAGAAATCTACCACTAGGAACTCTGTCATCACAGTCTTGTGTTGTAACGCCCTGGATAGCCAGGACCGCTACACTGTGTGTTTATAAAGTGCCAGACTCGCTAATCAAGTCATTAAAGTAAAAACGTGTTATTGAAATAGTAGAGGAACTAGGGTTAAAAGCGTTTTGGTCTCAAAAGATACATTTTCACTGCTAAACATTGTTTATGTACATGGGATCCCAAAAATGACAGTTTAAAAGCCATACTACAAAAATTACAAAGTTTATATACATTAACAGCCATACTAAGGCAAAATGAGCAGTTAGGTGATCTCCGTCCTGACACACTCCTCGATCGTGGTGATCGAACGGCTGGCTATGTACATTTCACCTCGGAGCTCTCCACCTCAGGCCTGGTCCAACTTGCCCTTGCCTTTACCTGCACCACGTAGCACCCGTGAGCCAAGGCCCAGCAAGAACACACATCAATAATAGAGCATGCACATTTAGCTGTCAAGTCAATCTTACATATAGCATCTCATAAAATCAAGCATATCAATAGTCAAGTATCTCATATACAAAGTATATCAATAGTCAAGTATCTCATATACAAAGTATATCAATAGTCAAGTATCTCATATACAAAGCATATCAGCTCATAACACAATATACAGACGATAACCAGGGCTAGCGCTCACAAGCTGCTCCCTCTGTTATCCTTTCGTTTCTGGCTCCCAGTGGCCAATTCGCGTCCCATGCGCTAAATTCATGAACGGTACTCTTAGACCGCTTACACGTGTCCCTTGGCATAATACCAACGATGACACAAAACAATTCTCGGGAGCACTTAGTCCCATCACAATCATACATTCGGGTGCAGTGTTCTTACCTTTCAATTCGCTGGTTTCCGATATCACGTAGCCACAAGCACGGTCCTCTATCCCGAGCTTCTCCAAAGTCCTAATCAAACACAAATATAATATTCCTTGTCATTAACCAATCCAAGACTACCTTCCCGGTACCTAATCCACACTCTCGGAACCCCCAAAACCCTAGAACAACATCCCGGAGACATCCCCCGAACCCCCGGAGCAAAGGTCAAAAATTGCAAAATATCACTCCCTGAAATTTGCCTTGTGCCGCGGCACCCACCTCCAGAGACCCCTAGGCCGCGGTAAGCAAAAGCCGTGCCGCGACACACCATCGCAGACCCAGATTTCTGGGTTTTCCTTCGCATTTTCCCGAGCTCCAACCTCACCAATTCACCCCAAACTCTATCCTAAGTCCCAAAACCAACTCTAAACCCCTAACAAACCTCACAACAACCCAAAGACATCATGCCTAAGCTCACTCACACCTTCAATCCTAAAATTCACTCTTGGATTCCCACTTGACAACTCAAACCAGAAAAGTTATGCACAGCTTGAATTCAAGCACAACCCACACTTCAAACTCCCTAAACCTTAACAAAACAAATCTAATAAACATACAGAGACCTTACCTTAAGTGATAGGTTCAACCTCCAGCTCTTGACCTTCTTCCCCCTTGGTTTCCAAATTCTGAAATTACATAAAACCAGCCACCAACTTATCTCAATTCACCTTCCTTAACTAAAATTCAGACTTAAAACTTGGATATAGCATAATCAAAATCTTACCTCTGAGTTTTCTTGGCCTAAACTTGGTTGATAACTTCAGACATCCCTTGATTCTCCTTCCAAGAGTCTAGATTTCTGCTTCTCCTTTCTATCTCCTTTTTGTTCTAATTCTAGGTTTCCACCATTCAGCATAAACCCCTCTCCAAAATATTATACGTATATGTTATTCCCTCAGCTCAAACTCATCTATTTACTAACAAATTACCATTTTAACCCTCCATTAATATCACTTACTAACTAGACCTCAAGGGCTTATTTGTCCTTTCCCTAACTTTGCAATTCTACCACTTTCCCAAAGAAACCTGTTACTTTCTATAGTTACTAATGGTTACACAGGTTACCAAGTCACCAGTTACCTTTATCTAGTTTCCTAGGACCGCCTTGGCACGTGCATCACGTTTGTATCACAGCACCCACACAGTACAATTCACATATCATAATTATCACATAATATAATTCACATAGTCATATAACATGCTTAAAATCATAATCATACATCTTAATCATAATAACCACACATAATTCCCATCTTGCCCTCCCGGCACACTAATCAAGGCCCTTAAGCCTTATTAGTGAATTTGGGTCGTTACATGTGCCTAGGGGAGTCCCCCACCGTGACCGATAGTCTGATATTTCCTACTGGTGTTAGGCATTCTCCCGTGAACCCATATATCACTTGGGAACAAGGTGTCAGATCCTTGTCCGTGAGCTTCATCTTCTCGAGGGATGATTTATAGATGATATCTACTGAGCTTCCCATATCCACCAAGTATCTTTTCACTTAGGCATTGGTGATTAGAATGGTAAGGACCAGAGGGTCATTGTGGGGGTACCTCACGTGCCTAGCATCATCCTCTGTAAAAGTGAGAGTTTCACTTTCATACTTCAGATTTTTTGGAGACCTCTCCTCATCTGACATGCACTGGCTCCCCTACCTCATGTCTTAGGGTCCTTGCATATCGCTCACGAGCATTGTTACTATTGCCTGCTATGTGGGGCCCCCCACATATGGTATCCAATATGAAGTCCACGGCCGCTGGCTCCAGTGGTGGAATCCTTTGCCTTTGGAACTCTAGATTTCTGCTTGGAGTTTCGGTCTTGACTCAGTACCTTGAGAGTTTTCCTGAATGGAGGAGAAACTCTATCTCATCCTTCAACTGTTTACACTCGTTTGTGCCCATAGTCATTATGGAAATGGAAAAACTTGTTCTTGTCCATCTTTCCTTCTGAGCGCAAGGGTGGTGGCTTTCAGTATGGTACCTCCTGGAATATTGCCAAGTAAATCTCAACCATTGATATAGTCAGAACAGTATAGTTGGTGAACCTGGGCTTGTAGGGCTAATACTTAGGCTATTTGTCGGTTCTTTTCCCTTGCGAGACTAAGGGTGTAGGGGTGGTAGGTCCACCTTCCCCTTGCCGGTACGATCTTGCCCCCGAGCCTCTCCTCCTACATGACTTTAAGACGTTGAATGGATGTTTCCATTCCTGTCATGCCTCTCAGATGTCTAACCTTCCTCTCCAGTGTTGTTTCATCTGTTCCCCTGGGAGGGGGCCTTCGGGTTGGTAACACTCTTACTTCTCAAAATGAAGTGTTATTCTTCTTAGTCGTTGAGGAGGCAATCTTAGACTGTGCCTCTTCATCTTGTCTTTGGGAAAGTGGCTCTAAGAGCATCCTTGGGGTTTGACTCCTCCCTTGGGACTCCCTGTTACTAATGTCTCGCATCCATGCTGCTTTGGCCTAAGCCTCCCTCACCGCCTGAGCAGCAGCTTTAGCTTTAGCTTGGGCTAACTAGGTAGCCGCCTCCAGGGTCACAACAGCCTCCTGGTGCCTTCGGTCAGTTTCCTGTTCCCTCTGGATCAACCTTTGGACCTGTTCATCTATCTCCCACCGTTGTCGTTCCATAGTCGCCCTCTACAGGGAAATTTTTGCGACAAAGGCCTCCTGCCTCGCCAAAAATTGCCAATCTCCTCTTGGTGAGCATCTTGTGGATCTTCTGCATCAAGTTGATCTCCAACCTCCACCTGAGGTTTTTTAACGAGACCGATGGGATCCTGAGTGGTGGAATCCTTGGGAGTCGTCTTCTGTGTCTGACTGGGTTTTGGAGGCATCGTAAAACTGATGAAAGTGTGTTTCTTGTTTTCGTACACTCAATGAAAGCACCAAAATGTTGACCTATGAAATTGGCCAATGGTCGTATGAATAGAATACGACACCTTTTGAATGTAATGAATATAATATACGAAAGAATACAAATATCTTAAACAAACACACACAAATTTTATAGTGGTTCAGCCCTGTTCTAATGAATAGTAATAACCTAATCCACTTAGTCTTTAGTATCGAATCACTCGATAAACAATTACATGGATGAACTGAAGTATTCACTTGTTAATAATTTTCCCATAGTTTCTCGTCAGAAAATATCCCTCTCAAAATCATTCCCCCCAAAAAGACCCCCCGTTATGAAGCCCTGGTTCTTTATTTATAGTACCCAGGGGCTGTTACATGATTAGTAATACAGGAGATCGTGGTTTGGTACACGATTATTGGGTAGTGAAGATATGTGTCCACCTCCCCATGATTATGAGATCATGAGTCTTCTCGTTGTTTCTTTAGATCATTGTTCATGATGCACAATTGAAATCAATGGAAAAACATTAAATCTTGGTTGGTATATAATACTTAGGTGCGAGGCCTGATGACCCCTTAGAGCTTGGGTGCTAGGAATGATGAACCTCTGGGTACTAGGCCTGTTGATCTTCTAGGTGCTAGGCCTATTGATCTCAGCTTGAACGAGCGCGAACTTTATCCAGTGAAGTGTATTTGGGAGTTTAGGCTGACCACCCTATGAAGAATAAGGTGGGCCAACCACATCATGTAGTCCTTGAGCATGCTAGGCCGACCACCCCTAGGGGCTAGGGCCAAGCCGACCATCCCTAGGAGGTTTTAGGCCTGGTCGACTTCCCTTTAGGTCCTAGACCTATCCATTTTTGTTCATCTATCTTTTTTCAATACTTTGTCGTTTTTTCCATGACTTGTGATGCCACGTGCCACTTTCTCATTTGCCACATCATCTCTTGAGTTTTGAGGGATAACACATACTATTTCTCTCACATTGAGATTTGAATATTGGTCAACTATATTGTTCGTCCTCACTGGGAAAAGTGAGATGGTTTCAAATACCGGCCCATAATGACCCAGACTGAGTCATGCTCGCCCACTATCATGGGCAACCCCACCACAAAATCCATCACGATGTCCTCCTACATCCACTCTAGAATACCCAAAGGCTGTAGCAGCCCCACTGGTCTCTGATACTCTGCCTTGACCTGCTAACAGGTCAGGTGCATTACCACATACTCAGTCATGTCCCTCTTCATCCTAGGCCACCAATAATAAGCTTATAAATCCTGGTACATCTTCATGGTGCTTGGATGTAGAGAATAAGGGGTAGTATGAGATTCATCCAGAATCTCTAATCCAGTCCTAGTGTCCATCGGAAAACAAATCCAATCTGTATACCTCAATAAACTCACGTGCGACATTGTACAGTCCTTCGCTATTGCAGCTAGGACATCCCCTCTAATCTTTCCCATTTATGGGTCACATAACTATTTTTCCTTGATCATCTCTAAAAAATACACTGAATGCAATGTTGGCCAACTGGTCCACCAGTAACTCTATTCCAGCTCTGGTCATATCCTTCAACTGATGTGATGCATAGGCAATCACCTTCCCTATTTGCATAAGAACACAACCCAAATCCTGTCTTGAGGCATCACAATAAACCATAAACTTGTTCTGATATGTAGGAAGACTCAGAACTGGAACTGTAATCAATCACCACTTTAGTTCCTGGAAGTTATTCTCACACTTATTTGACCATGCAAACTTCTAATTTTTGCGTGTCAATTCTATCAATGAGGTAGAAATCCTTGAGAACTCTTCCACAAAATGCATGTAATACCCTGCCAATCCAAGGAAACTCCTAATCTCTGAGATGTTCCTTGGCCTTGGTCAATCTCTAATTGAGAGTATGTGAAAATATCATCGATGAAGATGATAACACACTGATTTAGATATTCTTTGAACACCTTACTCTTCTGATCCAAAAAACATCTAGGGCACTAGTCGAAAGACATGACTAAAATCTCCCTATGCCCATATCTGGTACTAAAAAGCAGTTTTCTACATATCCTCTTCCCTGATCCTCACATGGTAATAACCTGATCGAAGATCTATATTGGAGAATATCGTCTTACCTTGTAACTGAACCTTTAGTTCCTTCAGCTCTACTAGAGCTGTTCAATACGGTGCCCTAGACCCCGATTCCGTCCCTGACACCAACTTAATCGCAAATCTATCTCTTTATGCAAAGGTAACCCTGAAATATCCTATAGAAACTCATCCAGAGACTCACAGACTAATCTAGTCTGTCTTGGTTCCACTAGCATGTCCTTAGCGGTATCCACCACACTAGCTAAGAATCCTATGCATCCCCCTTGCAATAGGACTCTAGCTCTAAGTACAAATATCATTGGTACACATATCTAGACATATTATAATATAACTTAGGTAATCATATAATTATACACATATATATCACATAAACACCTATTCCATAATTAATTCACATATATGCAAATAATTTTCCATCCTGGCCCCCTAATCATGGCCCTAAGCCTTATTAGGTAATTTGTGACGTTACAACTATCCTCTACTTATGGAATTTTCGCCCTCGAAATTTTTACCTGAACAGCTCGGGATACTGATCCCACATATTTGACTCTAGCTCCCAGATCACTTCCTCAACCTTGATGTTCCTCCATAATACCATAGCCAAAGGTATAGTCCTGTTCTTCAGGACCTCATCCTTCCCATCTAAAATCTGAACTGGCTGCTCCTCATAGGATAAATCTATCTCCAGTTCTAGATCTTTGTAACTCAATACATGAGTCTCATCTGATACACACTTCCTCAACATTGAAATATGAAATACATTGTGCACACTAGATAGTGTCGGGGTTAAGGCCATCCTACATTCAACTTGACCGATCCTCTCCAAGATCATAGATGGTCCAACAAACCTAGAGCTTAAATTTCCCTTCTTCCCAAATCTCTTCACCACTCTTAGTGGTGAACCCCTAAGGAAGACATAGTCTCCCACTTGGAACTCCACGTTCCTCCACTCTAGGTCTAAATAACATTTCTGTCTACTATGAGACGCGAGCATCCGAGCTCTAATCTTTTCAATAGCTTCCATGGTCCTCTGAACTGCCTCAGGACCCAAATATTTTTTCTCACCCATGTCAACCCAGTGAATGGGTGACCTACACTTCCTACCATACAACATCTCATAAGGTGGCACCCCAATAGTCGATTGGTAGCTGTTATTATAGGAAAACTCTATCAGAGGTAAATATTTACTCCAGGACCCTTCAAAGTCCAATGCACATGCTCTCAACATGTCCTCCAATATCTGGATAGTCTTCTCAGACTGACCATCAGTCTGAGGATGATAAGTTGTACTGAACTTTAGCTATGTACCCATTAACTTCTGTAAACTTCACCAAAACTTGGAAGTAAATATAGGGTCCCTATCCGACACGATAGGGAATATATGTGTAGACCACATTATTATGTGGACATATTTCAGTTACTTAGCACGAGGCAATCCTAGGGTGCAAGTTAGCAGGAAAGTCACAACGGGACCAAATACCTGACTCGGGGTGAGTCAAGGGGTATTTTGGGTATTTAGTGCATTACTGGGATATTGGGTAATGGGGATCAATATTCGAGGATATATTCGGAGTTAGTGAGATTAGGAGGGAATTTCAGGGATTTTGACCATTTTACCCTCGGGGATGTTTTTGGTACCCCAAGCCTTGGGATTTGCCTAAGGTTACTTGAACCCTAAGTAAACCACACAAACAGAAAAATGTAGAAACACTCAGCACCATACTCTCTCAACTTTCTCTCACTCGTGTATACTCCTCTATCCCTTAATCTTTGAATTTCTTACAATCCCAGGGGAATCAAAGCTAGCTTTTCCTTGGGATTGCTTGGGGAAACGCTTAGCATCGTTTTGGGCAGTAGAGGTTATCGCTAGGGCCTCGGAATCGAGATCGTGGTCAAGGGTCTTTCTTATTATACGTTGCACTCGGACATGAGGTAAGAAAACTGCACCCAATACATGATATATGTGATTAGGGCTTGGACTAATTTTTAAATATAATTATGAATAGGGCTCGGGCCCCTGAGAATGAACGTGATTAAGGTTATGATTGTGCTCATTGATTAAGCATGCTTGGATGCTGTGTGTCTGGATAATTGTTCAATGATATATGATTGTTTACATTCTCTGCATAATTAGGACTCTACCCCATTAAGGAACATGGTTATTACTGTGTTTGCATTTAATTAGTTGAGATATATGATTAATATGTATGCATACTTGTATTATCAGAAGTATTCTTAGCTGTTTATCTGGTTGTCTGAGTATCTGGTTAAGGCATTGACTTATTAGTCAAGTGTGGCAATAGTGCGCTATGCGCTGGTCGAGAGGCTTTGTCCTAATCAAGGATGTACTATTACGTTGGCCGACCCTATGGTCATTTGGAAAGAAACAAAGCATTTGGATAGCTTTATGGCTAGTTACTTAGAGCTAAGGGCAAAGGGCCCCGAGTGACTCTATGGTGACTTTTCTAGGGCATAGGGCCCCGGAATGACTCTATGGTCATCTATTCAGGGCAACGAGCCCCAGAATAGTCCTATGATAATTTATTTTTAATTGTATGCATGCACGAGTAGGTTATTACTGTTGGGCATGCTAGATATGCATCTTGAATCTGTATTTACTATTCGTGCACATGTTTAAGTTTTCTTGCTGAGTCTCGACTCAAAGGTGCTATGTGGTGCAGGTAAGGGGAAAGGGGAGTTGGACCAGCCATGAGTTGGAGAACTTCGGTGGCGACGTGTACAAAAGCAGCAGCTTGACCACCACGGCCAGGGTTATCTTGGAGGTACTAGGGTTGTACCCCTTATTTTGCGGTCTAGGTCGGCTTGGCTTGTAACTTTTGAAATGTATCACCCTTTTAACGTTATTTTGGGCTATAATATCGACTTTCTTAAAGAAAGGTTATTTTTGGAAATTGGGCTGACCAAGGGTATATTGGTCATTTTGTATATTATGTGATTTCATACGTGAATGTTATTTGAATTATATATAAGTTAAGACCCATCAGTTGTGAGTGCGGGCATTTTTGTGATTTATATGATTTATGCATTTTATTGATTTTCAAATATAATGGATTCTTTCAAGCGATAATATTACAATGTAGCAAAGGGAAATACTCGACTTGGGTAAGGTATTGATTATTATTTGAGGTAATGAGTAATAGTGGCATTATTACCAAATTACCCTTGATGATGACTAAGTGGGTAAATAGATGGGAGGGGCATTTTAGTCATTTGGTGAATGGATAGAAAATATTACCATTAGCTTTCCCCTTTAATTTTCAGCATATGTTCTTCTTCTCCTCATATTCTCTCTAGCAAGCTCTTGATTTCCTGTAAAATAGCAAGGGAAATTCGAGATTCTTAAAGGGTTAGATTGCTGCCAATCACTTCACCATCATCTAGGATCCAATTCTCAGAGAAAGGTAAGGGAACTTAAAATTTTGTTCTTCATGTGTTCTTGATGAAAATTTGGGGGTTTTGCTTGATTTTTGTGAATTGATGATCCTAGGTTGTTAAGATAAGTGTATTGATGATAGAAACATGTTTAGGAATTTATTGGAGGCTCTGATTAAAACTGAAAGCTATTGAATTGGTTGGATTTCAGAATTGGGGAAAAATGGGTTTTAGAACCCTAAAATTTTAGTTCTTGATTTGAGACTTGGATTTGATGTTTAGATGCTACCTAGATGATGTATGTAGTGCTATATAAACTGATTTGGTGCAAACTTTTGAGTCCCTTAGTGTTTTGGGATGTTTTTGGTCGAAATGGTTGAGAGATCGTAGAAATTTCATGGTTTTATCATAGTGGCACCGCGGCTCAAGTGGATGAGCGCCACGGTGCAATTGCATCTCATTTGGGCTTCGAAATGCTCTTTGACAGTAGCACCGCGACGCAAATACATTTTCTGGTTACAATATTTTGGGTTGGTATTTTGACCATTACTTTTGACTCCGATGTCGGTTTTGGATGTTCTTTATATGGTTGGAAAGCTTGTGAAAATCTATACAATCCTAAAACCTGAGAAAAGTTTAAGTGTGATTATTTTAGAGTCTTAAGTGGGATAAATCTTGGCAGTAAGCGATTTCAATAGATTTTGATGGCTAACCTTAGGGGATCTTAAGCTAAGTAGTACGAGATTCATCCAGAATTTCCATGTAATTTCGGTGCCCATCAGAGTCCAAATTTGATCCTCATATCACGATAAACTTATACATAACACTGTAAAATCCTCAGCTAACTCAATTAAGACTTGCCTTTAATTCCTTTCATTTGGGATTTCCTTATCTGTCGTTCTTGTTCCTTTATAAGATAATAATTCCAAGTATCCACTAGCTATTAAGCCTACTAGAAACTCCACTCTAGTTCTAGTCGGATCCTTTAACCAACTTCATGCATAGACCATCCCTTCCTCCTGTCTTGAGGTGTCATAGCAACTCAGCAACTGATTCTAATCTGTAAAAAGACGTGGAACTCAACCCAACTACATGTACCACAATGCTTGCCTAGGGAAATTCTTACTTCCAAGGCATTCTTTAACCTTGACAAAGTTCTAACCAGAATACATCACTATGCCGTTGATCAAGACAATCACAAGTTCAATTAAGATAATCTTTGAATACTCTTTTCACCTTTTTCACAAAAAAAGTTTGGCATTTATCAAACCCTCAACACATAACTCAGCATCCTCAGTGCCCTTATCCAATACAATAGCAACCTCCTGCCCATCCTCTTCCCTGATCTCCAGCTAGTAATAACCAGATCAAAGATCCCTAATTGTACCCGATCTCTAGCTAGTAATAACCAGATCAAAGACCCTTAACTATTCCTGATCTCTAGCTGGTAATAACCAGATCAAAGATCCTTCCTGAAGAATATCATCCTACTCAACAATTGAGACCTTAATTCTCTCCGCCTTGTTAAAACCGTTCAATACAGCGTCTTAAATCTGATTCCATTACTGACACCAATCTTATCACCATTCCATCTCTTTATGTAGACGTACTCCTTGAAAAATTTCTTGGATACCTATTTGGAATCCCACAAACTAATCCAGTCTATCTTGTCCCACTGATACAACTCAGGTAGTGTTCATCATACTAGCAATGGTTCTAATCCTTCCCCTGCAATAGATTTCCCACTCCAGGCACAAATGCTAACCACTGCAAGGATTTCCCCTTTAAAACTCAGGAGTTACTGCTCCTTTCTTACAACCCATCACTGTTTCCCACACTTAACCAACTCTTCATATTCAAAATCCTTACGTTGTAACTGTCTTCGAGGATACTTTGAGTAGCAGCTGATATGCTCATCCGTCTTAGTGTGCTTCTGATCAAATATCTTCGTACCTGATCTCTTCCCCTCCTGTAGCTTAACCTTGAATACCTTTGAAGAGTGAAGTTAAAACCCTCTGAAACCTTACCTCTGACCCTGCTGCTTTAGTCGTGATATCATCAATATAGTAGTCATTCACGTTCTACCTCTAGCTGGGGAGTAGTTTACCTCATCGCCAGTGAGTCTGAATGCAACCCATCCATGTCATTTCCCTATACTCTGCTTGTCAAACTTACCCATGTCGTTGAAGTACCAAGCGGTTAGAAATTCTTACTATTAATACATCACACCCTTCTCAGCACAAGTAATAATTCCTGAGATGTCTCTTTCCTTGATCCTTATCTAGTAATAACTAGATCGAAGATCAACTCCTGAAGACATCACCTTGTCTTGTAATGAGACATTTAAACTCTTCATCCCTAGCAGGCAATATTCACGAGTCCCACGACACAATATTCTGCCCAATTCACTTGTAAGTCGCATCCTTTTTCAGGTGACTCAATAATTCCTTAGGTCAACCTAATACCATTCCTCGTAGTGTTCCTGATACCAAATCCTTCCATACCCAAGTTCCAAACTGTGCCCGAAAGCTGCATTCTCATCTACATCCTTACTGACTAATTTAATTCCCATTCAGTCTAATCAATATACTCCAAGAGATACTCATGACTATCCAGGCTTGTCCCTTATATAACATATTAACTTTCCTCATCAAATACTCACTTGAATCCTTCCTAATAGACGCACAGCATCAAATCCTTTCAGCTCTTTTTCCTAACCAAAGCAAAGGCTATCCAATCCACTGGTCGCTTCTGAGAAACTAACCTTGGGCTCTAAATGAGTAAAATATCCCAGTCTTCCCCGTCATGATGGTCAACCTGTAAACTGAACCCTTTTCCTGTCCAAACCAGGAGCCATAAAACCACCAAAGGTTCTCATTCTTCCGATCACTGAACATCCACACTTACTAAATTCCACAAACGAAAATATCATCACCTGTATTCCTTTCATCTTAGATAATGAGGCCCTCTCTCTACTGCCCGAGCACAAACAACCATCTCAGAGTTTAACTCACAAATGACTTACCATCTCCGGCTACATCCATTTGTACCATAACCCAAAGTGGATCGACCAACCCACCAAACTCGACAATATATACTACCGCTATCTTACCACTTTAGACATCCTTTTGCCACAAATGTCTAGTACGGCTACTTTGTCCCAATTTATCCTTCTCATATCACTAAGAACGGGATTAGCCACACCCATTCACTAATCGATTCTTGAACAAACCCAAACCTTCCTCAAAACTAGAGGATAATACTTCCATACAATAATTCTTGTCTGTTCCCCCTCAGTAACCTGCCTTTTTCATCCATCCAATCCATTCTACCAGACCTCACAGCCTGACTCATACACCAGCAAATGTCTGCTGCGAATCTCAGGGGCAGGTGGAGGATTCCAACCCCCAACTGTCATCTTCTATCCTTGCCAAACCCAAAACTGAGTCCACCTAACCATTCTCAGCACATACACCCTGAATTAATCTGTCTTTATCAACTAAACTTCTCAGCCCTGACGTTTATACCCAAAACCATCCCAGGGCCAGATCCAAATAACCATAACAATCGAACACACATAAAGCATATCAAACACCCATATTATGCATAAATGATCAAATTTCTTTATCACTAGATGCGTTCATACCTATTATGCCTTCCATACTGATAGACAGGTATAACATATAAGTTCAATTTAAACATGTAATAACCCGCAATCCATATATCATCATTATCCACATATTCATCCACATGCAAGAGCAACGCTAATCAGCATGCCTTAATATCATCACACAGTAGTCAAGGGCCAAGCCCTATCAGTATCTCATGCTCCCTATTAATCATGCCAATTAATACACTCATATTTTATTCAAGCACTCAAGCATACAATTTCATGTATTCCACTACAAACCCTTGAGTCGAGCTTATCTTTGGCGGTAAGTGTACATGTCCAGCTAATCTTCAGGAACCCATAAACCCAGACGGCTTTGATACCAAGTTGTAACGCCCTGGATAACCAAGATCGTTACACTGTGTGTTTAAAATAGTGCAATACTTGCTAATCAAGTCATTTAAACAAAGAGTGAATTCAATGTCATCAACAGATTAGGAATAAAAGATTTTGGTCACAAACAGACTATTTTCATTAAAAATGACAGTTTAATACATGGAAACTCATAACAGGGTTTAGATGTCTTAGTTACAACCAATTCCAAGAGTTACAAATAATTCAAGCCACTCTAATGGCAAAATATACATTTTAGGTTTCCGTCCCTGTACAATTCCTAGACCATGGCGATCGAGCAGCTGACAATGTACACCTCGCCCCCAGAGCTCTCCAACTCATGGTTGACTCAGCCTACCCTTGCCTTTACCTGCACCACGTAGCACCCGTGAGCCGAGGCCCAGCAAGAAAGCATGATAACATAGCAAGTTCAACATCATTTATCAAATATCCCACAATGCACAACCAGGAATTAAGCATTTCATAGCATTTATCTAATCAGTGATAACACACAATAGACTAACAGTTTCCCATCTAGACAGCCAACAAATCATGTTCATAACCAACAGTTTATCACACCCATCAAATAATATTCAGGGTCGGCGCCCTTAGGTCGCACCCTCTATTTAACACACTGTCTTCGGCTCACTTGGGCCACCCCCAGTGTAATACTCACTGACTCCGGAAAGCTTAACCGAGCTCAGTGACAAATAAGCTGCTTCAGCTACCAGTGGCTGAGCTGCGCCCTGTGCGCAAATATCGATTCTGACACCCTTAGGCCGGTTATCGCATGTCCCATGGCATAATAATACCACCTGATAACATGATGTACAAATATAGGGAGCTCTTAGTCCCATCGTGCTCACATGGTTAGTCATATTCATATAACAAAGCACACAAACATAGGGAACACTTACTCCCAACCTAACCACATAATCAGGTGCAGCTTTCTTACCTTTCGATTCGCTAGCTTTGATCACTTGACTCCTTGAGCACGATCCCTCTCGAGCCTTAGCACTCACCTAAACACAATCATAGGTCAAAGTCATCACCAAAAATCAAGTCCAAAACCTACCCTCGGGACCAATCCCGAGCACCCGGGAAGTTCTAGTTCCACCAAACAAGGTGGTGGAACCAAACCCCAAACCCTTGGTCAAAAACTCTTGCAAATAACCCTAAAATCCCTTTCTGAAAGCAGGGCAGCGCTACAGTGCTCTTAGGAGGGTGCTACAGCGCTACAAGCAGAACCAAATTCCTCCAGAAAGCTTGGCCTAGCGCTACAGCGCCCAAAGGCTAGCGCTGTAGCGCTAGTCACAGACAAGCCAATTCCAAATTTCTCTTCCTGTGATTTCCTCAAACCAAACTCAACCAAAACTTCTCCAAACCTTTGCCAACTTCAAAGAGAACCTTACAAACATACTCCACTCATCCCAAGCACCCCAAAAACTCAAAACCCAATCACATGCATCTCTAATCCCAGAATTCACCATAGCTGTCCCTAAGCTCAGAAACTTAGCAAAACTAGTCAAAACATCAGAGTTGGAGGCTTAGAATTCATACCTTTAATGGAGTTTCGATTTCAAGACAGCCTCTACACCTCCCTAGCTTTCTCTTCCTCACCCTTTGGCCTGAATTCCCTAAAGTTCCCACCAAACTCAGCTTATGCACCATAGTTCAAAAACCAAAACCAGATCCTGAAGAAACTATAGAACCTCACCTCAAGTGTTAGGGTGTCCCTGCTAAACCTCTGCCAATTCTCCAATCCTAGGTTAGGATTCTTGATGCTTAGCCTAACCCAGCTCTCCTCTGAGCTTTGCTTCAAGGAAACCCCAGGAAAGTGGTGAGAGAACCACAAACCGACCCAAGAGAATACAACTCTGTTTTCCCCTCCTTTTCTCTTTTCTTTCTTTCCAGACTTCTATTACTTTCTACAATTCCCACTAACACAAAGCTCAGCATATCTATCCCTTGCAAGCCAAATGACCTTAATGCCTTCCCTATTAAGTCTAAACCCTCTAATCCACTTAGGGGCATTTTAGTCATTTTACCCAATTCCCACTAACTCCTCGAGTGTCTCTAATATTTACCCGCTTAATTCCCGATATCTAACTAATCTCCAATTATATTCCTCGATGTCAAAATAGACCCCAATATACTCACTAAATTCCCATTTATACCCCTAGGCTCACCCCGACCTGGGTATAAATCCCCCCCCCCCCCCCATGACTTTTTCGCTAATCTGCTCACTAGGATCGTCTCGAGTTACAGATCACAGATATATCCACATAATAATGTGGTCTCAACATAGCCTACCAATATACACACAAGTACGCAATTACGCTCTCAATGATCCAAATTACCAAAATACCCTCACAGCAGAGTATATAGTCCCATGCATGCCTTTATCATCATATAATAATATGACCCACATAATCATGCATATAATCACATAATAGCACAGTAAATCAATTATGGCCCTCCCGGCCTCCTAATCAAGGTCCTAACCCTTATTAGGAAATTTGGGTCGTTACAGACTCATTGGTTCATTGCTTGAGTTTAGTGAGGTGGTTGGTCCCATGCGGGTGAATGCATGACGTGTAAAACACCAAATGGAAATTGTTAACATGCTCCAAGGGGTCTCATTTTCCATCATAGGTTTCCATAATTGGCATTCTGAAGTGCTTGGGGGTTTCAGTATTGGATATCTCGAGGGCAAAAAGGCATAGCCACTAGGTTCCATTTTATGGTTGCTCTTGGTTCCTCCCACCTATTTACCTGATTTCTCTTTGGAAGGCTTCTAGTTAGGTTTGGACGGGATCTACAAGGTCCTATTGAATGGGATTGAGCATGACACGAGTTGTAGGGGTCTCTTGTCAGATACTCAGACCATGTCAACCACTAGATCAACTCACCTTTCCCATCTGCCATTTAGCCAATACCGCAAGTCGGTCTTTCTATTATTTAGCTGATTGCCTATCTGACCATTGGCAGCTGGAATTGGGAAAGCTCCCAAATTTAGGGGGGAAATGGGCCTGATGTTCACCGCTTGGGGGCGGCCAGCCCTACTTTGTGGGTGAGCCTAACTATCTGTGGAGTTAACGTCTTGGGGGTCGTTATCAACTTGAAAGCCATCCTCCTCCCCCAATTCCACTTAGGGCTCCTAATATACATTTCCCAGAGGATGATGTATAGGTGGGACTTGGTCCCTCACATCATCTTTAGTATGGGTTCGATTAAGTGGCCTCTTAAGCGATGTTGACAAGACTAGAAAATTCTCTCAAAGTTTACACTTTCATTGAAAGTACAAGAATGTTTACTGGATTTTTGGACAACTAATTAATAAAACTAGTGAGAAATTTTGTGCATAAAACTTGGAGAAAATGTGTAGGAAATAACTATATAAAGTAAAGAGACAAATATTATAGTAGTTCAGCCACTAACGACCAACGTCCACTTTGTCCACTTATTCAATATATTGATTAGTGTATCTATTAAAGAGAGTTAATGCTCTTAGATGCAGTTGTAATTCTACCCATTAATGGCTTCGAATTGCACTATTTATAGAGCAAAAATGATGGTTGATCTAGATGGGACAACTCTCTTCTCATCATAATGTAATCCTTGTGGGTTTCAGAATATTACTGACATTTGTAGTTACCAACTCTAGCATTGTCCCGGGCACACGCATCCTACATCCAAGATGGGGAATAGTGATTCTGTGAAGTCCATGAATGTCAGCGACATGGGGCTCTCATGATACACACCTAACTCAAGATGTCCTTGGTGAGGTCTTCTTGGGGAGGTCTTCGTTGGTGACCTTCGGGGAATTAGGTCATTTAAACCCTCATGATTTTCTTAGCAATCACAACCATTCCACGTTGACTATCACGTCAACCTATATAAAATTAGGTTTAGGAAAAAGAAAGGTAAAACAGAAAAAATTAATCTATATGCATAATTTGAAGGGAAGTTTATTCTCAAATGTTTAGATTTATTTTTATTCCCTATTAAATAATGAAATATTTCCTTTAAAAAAAAAAGAAGTTTGTTGACTCAAAATCATTATCACTCTTGTTTTGATGATAAAAAATATTTGATTATTGATGTTACTAACAATTCCTATTTTGTAACAAAATTAATTTTCTTATATTTCAAGCAAACAAATAAAGAATCAAGACTTCAAGGCAAAGCTCACAAGAATTCCAAGAAGACAAGTGAGAGCCAAAGACTCCAAGACTAGTGTACATAAGGTTTAGTTATCATTTCTAGTCTTATAAAATTATTTGCATGCATCACACTTGAATTAATCATTGTTATACCCAAAAATACATGTTAGAGAAAATAAATGTCTATTGGGTCTAGCAAGGACGAGTAAGCTCCAGATAAGTCCATAAAGATGCCTTGACTCCTTTTAAGAAATCGTGAATACTCAAGTCAAGCTCAAGCGTGATAGCCAATGCCCCTAAAAGCATAAACTTTGGATCTTCATTAGGTGAATCCCCCCCAAAGGGCGAGAATGCTCTACAATGTGTTATTATTGGTTAAATATAAAGATAAGTGTTCTACACAAAGTGGTAACGATTTCATATAATGGTTATGTAAAATTTGAATATTTTTTAGACATTTAAAATTTGAGAGGTAATGACACGTCGCCTGGCCATTTGGTATTGTTTAAGGCTGACTTTGAGTAATTTCACCAGGCTTAGAGGTGACCTGTTACCACTATGGTGGCGACACGTCTCCTAGCCATTTAGTCATAAGCTGAAAAAGTAACAAGGGACATGTCCCCTGTAATGCCCTGGATAGCCTAGACCATTACACTGTGTATTTTAAACAGTGCAGAACTTGCTAATTAAGTCGTTTGGACATAAACGTGTTACTAAGGTCAATTAATGGATTAGGGTAAAAAGATTTTTATCATAGAACAATTGTTTTTCATTTAAAGGTAAGAGTTTGTATGCGGGATCCTAAAATGGTGTTTACAAGAAAATTACAACCCTCAAAATAATTACAATTAAAGCCAACCTAAGCGGCAAAATCAAGTTTGGCTCTAGTCCCCGTTGATCCCTCAGTTGTGGTGGTTGAGCAGCTACAAATGTACATGTCGCCCCTAAAGCTCTCCAACTCACGGCTGGTCCAGCTTTCTGTTTCCCTTACCTGCACCACATAGCATCTGTGAGCCAAGGCTCAGCAAGAAAACTTAATTCACAATAAAAATGAACAGCAATATAAAAACAGTAAACTTAAATCATTCAACTTAGTAGTAACAGATCATAAGCAATTAGCAAGATAGTAATAATCTGCTCAGTTCAACATATATTTCAATCACACTATTCAACACAGTTAGTTAAATGCCAACGACACCTCTGTTTACTTAGTAATGTTCAGGCCTGGCAACCTTAGGCCGAATCCTCTGGTTGTATAGCTCACCCCAGCTCGCTTACGCCAGGTTGCGTTCCACACACTTAATGTCAGCCCCGACTCCCTTAGGTCGGACGTTCAAATCAAACATAAACAAACAGATAGATTGCATAACACACAATCAGTTGCGGTATAAACCAGCATGACTATCAGATATTCTCAACTATAAATATAATCACAATCACACATATATATTTATCCATACTCGTTAAGACGGGTCCAAGCCCCAATTACAACCGTGGGTGCAATTTTCTTACCTCAAGTCCTGAGCTGAGGGTGTAAGGTGGTCCCGAGCACGATCCCTAATGTCAAGCCTTGATGGTAAACCTAGTGACAACGTAATAATAAATAACAATTAAAACCTAAACCAATTAAAAGCTTCAGAATAATATACTAGCCTCTCGGACTTCGAAATCTACTAAACCAAGTAGTAGAATCCTTCCCGCGCACTTAGGTTTGAGTTCTCGTTCCTAAAAACCCTATTTGGCCAATATTTCTTATTTGAGCTGCGACCATCCTCAAAGGCACCGCGACCCTCTGCAAATTTGAGAGCATTCTAAGGGAAATCCTTGGACACACGCCACGACGCCCCCTGCCCAGTGCCGCTGTGCTAAGGCAGTTTAGCAAACCCCGTAGCCCTCTGAGTTCATGCAGGTCACGGCACTCAAGAGCAGCACTGCGGCACAAACACGCGAACTAAAAAATTCCAATAGTTTTCTACATTTTTCCCTGAGCCCAAATCATCAAAATCCAACCCAAACATGCATCAAAGCCATAATTTAACCTCTACACCTCAACAGTACACTCAACGCAATATATTCATGTAAAAATCTAACAAAAAACCCCCTAGTAACTAAGAATTTAGCAAGGCTTTCAAAAATTAAAAAGAACATAAGAAACTCAAAACTAAACTTCAGATTACCTTCGTTGAATTAATCCTAATCCTCTAAACTAAACCAGGCATTTGACTCCGTTGTGACTATTCTGCTAATCCTCTCCCAAGGATCGCCTCGAGCCGAATATCACAAATAAATCCACATAGTAATGTGGTTGCAGTCATTTAACACAAATACTCACATTTATACCCTCAACGGGTCAAAATTACAAATATGCCCTTATTAACAAGAATGGGCCCACATGCATACTTAATACACATAAACATGCATACATATTCATATTACCATATAAATCATGTATGCCACATAGTCACACATTTAATCAATCAATTTCACACATATATATCCAATTATGCCCTCCCAACACACTAATCAAGGCACTAATCCTTATTAACAATTTGGGACATTACATCCACTGTGTGCCAATACATTACCACTTACTAGACGGAAAATTCCATTTTTTGGTTCCAAGATATTCTTTAAAATTGTTTAATTCTATTGGCTAGACCTAATGACCATGCCTAACCTATTTATAACTCTCCAAGACTCTCATTTTTCTCCAAGAAATTCATCAAGATTGCTTGACTTGTTTAATTTCATAGGCTTGTTGTATCCCACTCCTTATACCATCTTTGTAGAAACCTCAAGCAACACTCTAGTGGTTTGGAACAAAGGTTTTGGACAAAGTTTCTCAACTTGTGCAAGCCTTTGTGTTATTTATGTTACTTTTTTCTCCTTTATTCTTGTGATTATTATTCAACACTTTGTAGATCTTGATTGTTGTTTTAACTACTACCCCCAACAATCAAAACCTTTATTATCCTTCTCTTATGATCTCTATTCTCCAATAGTAGAAGAAGGATCTACATCTGGTGGTATTTGGAGTATATCTTCTGGAAATACATTTGGAAACTCATACACTATGGATCCACTATGCTTTCCAAACATGCCTGACATCTTTTATGAATCATTCTTTGTGCCTTTATCGTCGAGATTAATTGCATCTGCAGTCTCGTAATTTCCCCCATAAGAACAAACTACTCTCTACCCTCCAATTGAAACATCAACATCTTCTATCAACAGTGTATTTTAGCTCTGTACTTTGCTAGCCAATCCATCCAGAATTACATCATAATATTTCATCCTTTGCTTGATTAAGTCCCCAAATAATTCTCCGCTCTCAATGAGAATTGGGACATCACATACTCCTCTAAATGACAACATTATTTCTCCCAAAGGTAATATTGTGAAAAACCTATATCTATAGTTTTCACAAGGTCTGTCTAATATATCTATCATTTCAAAAGAAAAAAACTAGTGCGTAGCTCTAGAATCAAATAAAATTTTACATATCTTATTAGCAATATGGATCTCACCTATCACTACTGTAGTGATCACCTCTGCTTCCCCTTGAGTCAGTGTGAATACCAATGTAGGTACTAAATTCTCGCACTTCTTTTGTCACTCCTTCATCGGGTCTTCTTTTAGTTGAGGAAAATTCTTCTTTATATGACCCTCCCCACCACACTTGAAACATGCTTGAGTATTGTCTTTACACTCTCCCTTATGCCTGCGATTACACTTAGCACACCTAGGTATTTCCACATAGTGACCCTGGTTATTGTTGCCATCTAACGCCATCTTATTCCTCTTATGAGGTTCACCTCCCTTGTTTTTGAGGACTTCCTTTTATTGTCTGCTGGATTTGAGTTTCCCTTTCTGGCTTCTCTTCATGCAGATCCTTCTTTCAATATGCAGTCCCCCATAAGTTCTACTTCCAAAGCTTCAGTGTAGGTGGTTACCCCAACACTTGTCATCTTCACATCACGAGCAATCATAGGTTTTAGTCCTCTTACAGACCTATGAGTACTCAGGTTTTCAGTAGGCACCATGTCTATCTCAAACTTTGCCAGTTGATCAAACTTTTATGCTTATCCTATCACTATACAGTTCCCTAGGGTTAGTGCCACAAATTTGTCTACCTAAGTGGACAGTATCACCACATCATAGTATTTCTTACTAAACTCTTGCACAAAGTCAGCCCAGGTCATTGTGGCCATGTTTCTTGTTTTCTTTACAGTGTCCCACCAGATTCATGGATCCTTTTTTAGAAGGTGAAATGCACAAAATACTTAATATTTATTGTTTAGCCTCATATGGTGCAGAATAGATTCCACTAATCTCAACCATTCCTTAGCTTCTAATGAGTCTATACTTCCTTCAAAGTTTGGTGGGTGCTGCATTCTAAGAAGTTCATAGACTAGCTCGAAATAGGTCTCTTCTAACGGGATATATTTTGCCAATTGTAGTCCTCCATTAGCAACTGGTTGAGGTTCATCTATATGAGGGTTTGCTTGTCTATAGCAATTTAGTTCTTCATTTCACACTCTCAATTGTTCCCTTAATTTTATTACCTCCCTTTCCAAATCAACTCTTTCAGGCGCATGAGCAGCTGGAATTCTAAGAGTTGTATCCTCATATTGGGCAGCAGTTACACCTCCACCTCCTCCTCTTCCTACTCAAGTTGCATCTCTTACTCTAATACGCGTAGATCTTCTTGGAGGAATTGCTAAAATGCAGTCTTAAATATTTTATTCTATGATAATTAACATAGACAAATACACTTAAAATTATATGCATCATCATATGTTTATCAATTAAGCATAAATATGTTACTAATTTATTCATTCAATAAAATAATAATAATAAAAAATTCTAACAACAATCATTCATAACAAACACTAATCCTTGAAAGGTTCTAACTAAACTCTAAACTAATATATATATATATATAAAGATAAAAAAAAACACTTAGAAGTCTACTCTAAACAATCATCATCTCTTCGTTGTCTTCTAAACTAATCTTCTACATCACATCCCTCTTCCAAGACCTTTATTATCTCTAAGTATTCCGCTTTGTTATTAAGATGTCTAAGAAATATCTCATTTTTGGTGTAGGGTAAATGGTCTGGATAACAGTCGAATAAGATTCCTATGTAAGTCGATGATCGATATTTTCATACTCTTCTGTAATTTGGTTAATCTGCCATTCAACTCCTTATAAGAAGCTCATACTAGTCTATTCCTGGAATCCACCTGTCCTCACGAACCTTTTCCCATATATTTCTTAAACTTATTTTAGCCTCCTAGAGTTGAATGGCAGATTGTTAGACCCAATATTTTTCCTTAGCTTGTAGTAAAACTCCCATGTTTTTTATCAAAGCCCTAATCTTATGATTAACATTGATAATTTGATTAAAGAGCCTAGTTACCACATTCTCGCATCCCTCTTGCATCCTAATTATTTTTATTGAGCCTATGTCTCTAAGAATATTCTCCCTTTCCACATCACTTAATGGAGGCATTTTTCTCTATAGAAAAACACAACTCAAAATTGATCAACTTAAAGAAATTAACATGAATACTGAATATACTAATAGAGTGATATGCTGAGTCCCTTTCAGGCATTTTTGTGTATCTTGTGAGAATTTTCAGGACCAATATAACTATGGCTCTGATACCACTTGTAACGCCCTAACTTTTCTATTGAAACTAATAAAATTGTATAAACTAATAAATGAAAAATTAATGCAGTTCTATTCAAAAAATAAAAATGTTTTGTATCTGGGATCTCAGCTTTCAAAATAAAATAGTCATAAAATCATAACAAGGTAGTAAACGTTTTTAAACTAAATAGAAAGCGGATTAAACTTGGCACATTCTATATCTTTCCATCGGTATTTGATCCTCTCATGATACACACACCAATGGCTTGGGTTCAACTCATCGCCTCCATCCTAAACCTTTTACCTCTTTCCTACACACATAGACAAAAGAAATGAGTGAGATTCCAAGCCTAGTAAGAAAGTTCTCATAGAAATATACATGCACCACACTAAAACTGACATCACAATCAATCAAAATTCAGTTTATTTCATATCACTTATAAACATAACAATATGCCATAACACGTTTCAAAGACACTATAACACTTTTTAAAGTTTAACACTTTCTAAGATACAATATTACTTTTCAAATTCTATAATACTACTATAATACTATTATTTCTATTATCCTAGCAATAATAACATAAACAAATACAAGGATGATCACTGCCTGAAAACTATATTGGCAAACACTGCTGTTGATCGTGTTTTTGGCCAACGACGTGTAGACGTCAAAACGACAATAAACCTTCAAGAGAAAAATACGACACAGACAATTTTTATAGTGGTTCAGCCCCAATGTATTGGTAATAGCCTAATCCACTTGGAGTTGTGATATATTTAGCCTACACTTAAGATCAAATGAACTTGAGCCAAGTGAGTTTCTTAAGTGCAAGTAGAAAAATATAGAGTTTCTCTCTCTAGAGAATACAAGCTTTATCTCTCTAACCTCTCAAAAATGCCCCAAGTAACAGTCCCCAAAATCTCAAAACGAGAGAGTTTTGTCAGTCTAAAAAGATCAGATCCCCCCAAATGATGCCATGAGCCATTTATTTATAGGCTCATGGATCGTACATAAATATCTCCCTTTTACCGGGTCATTTGTTCTTCCAACAGACTTTAATTAATAAAATATAAATAAATCTAATATTACAACAATATGGCTATTATTCTGGGATATCTGAGAGATTCCCGCGGCAGTTGAGAATGATTCGAGTTGAATCTGTTACTGAGGACATAGGCAAACACCTCTCGTCGGCAAAGCACACCTCTAGCACACTTCTGGTCTAACATGACACATCTCTAGTCTAGCAAAATGCATTTCTGGTCTAGCAAAACGGACTGACTGGTCAGCCAAAATGACTGACTGGTCAAACAAACACCTGACTGGTCGGACAAGCACCTGACTAGTCGGACAAACACCTGACTGGTCGGTCATCACACTTGACTGGTCGGTCAAAAATCCTTATCGGTCTGACAGAAACTCTACCAGGTCGATCAGATCACTGTATCACAACTCTGAAGAGCAAATACATTTATTGACTATTAATGTGTCATTTACGGACCATGTATTGCCACTTGTCACTTCTGATTGCCACGTCATCGAACTCCAATTTTTGGGGATAACTGTTGCCTAAACATACTATAGGTAGACAATGCCTTCATAACACAAGGATAAGCAAGTAGATAAATACCTCAAATACTCTAGATGAATACCCTATGTCAAATCCTCTACCAACACGAGAGCCAAATAGTTTCCTAGGCTTCTCTTGCCTTCTAGTCATTCGAACTCACCAACTCTTCTTTTTCCAAAATTTTAGCCACAATCTTCTTTTGTCTAAGAATTTCGAAACTCACTTGGTATAACCCTATCAACTTCCAACCCTATTATCATTCCTACAATATCTCGTAGTTTAAAAATTTAAATTTAAACTAATCTTAATCATAACTATTTTTTCATCATTCTTTCCCTAATTTTCTCAATACTTGACGAACTAATACGAATAAAATAATAATTTTTTGTTCAAAATATTTCCCTAAATTCTCTCTCACATGACTTCTCCCACAAAAAAAAAATTAATAAAATCACAATATTTTATTCCCAAATGTCATACGATTTCTTCAAAAAAAATTTAAGAAAATAAAAATAATATTTTACTTCCCAACAAGCTTGTTACACAAATTCTGCAATAAATTCATAAATACAAATATTATTTAATTGAAACTAACCATATTTAAATTAATTCTATTTATTAATCTTATCCTTAACCATAACTACAAAATATCTCTATGGATTCCAAAATTTCCCAATCTTATAGGACCTTCCTTACATGTCTCCCAAGGCATCAGATAAGCACAGGGAACAACAAAATACAATTCGACACCAAGTGCACCTCCCGCAAGGTCGCCTAACATGTCATGCCTCAGCGAGGCCGTCTCACCGTGCGCCTTGCACAAACCGGCTCGCCTCGCACCTCGACAAGGCCCTCTTGCCTCACACCCCTACGAGGTCGTCTCGCAATGCCCAGTGCCTCACACCTTTCCATGCCTAGTGCCTTGCACCTTTCCATGCCCAACAACTTGCGTCTCTCCATGATGAGTGCCTCCTGCCTCGCCATGCCCAGTGCCTTGTGCCTTGCCATACCCAGTGATTCGCGCCTCAGCGAGGCTGCCTTGCCTCGCACCTCTGCGAGGCCATCTTGCCTTGCCACCTCACATCATGTCTCTACATGACCATCTCGACTCACACATAGCCACGTGCTTCATGCACCACCTCCGCACCTAGGACCTCGTGTAGGGACAGCCTTCACAAAGGCACTAATGCTTAGACATGAGCCTCGCATGCATCAAGAACTGTCACATGATGGTTTCGTGGGACCATGTTACTAGGCCCCCTTAAGCCTCTTGGAAGTTTTTATCCTAATGAGGAGGCCCTATTCTATTTTTGGGTAGTTGCCACAAACAAGATGCTCCTCATGTTTATGTCCCTATAGAAACTGCAAGTATCCTTACTTAGCCAAATATTAAGAAGCTCGGGACAGAGATTCACCCAAGAATAGTGATAGCGTTAGTGGAATTCACGTATAGGTACGGAAGGTACAAACAAGACAAAGGGAACCAATGTATGTGCACAACACTCATACCCTACAAGTAGTTGAAATACAAGAATAGTACATGGCAAGGCGTCCCCCAGCATGCCTCTGATGTTCATACAAGACAAGGAGCATTCTTTAGGCCTCTGACTTGTACTGGATCTGACCACCTCTTCTCCAATACCACTACCACCTGCACCACATTCATATATAGCATGTGATTGCATCATCAAAATCCAAAGCATTCGAAACAAGATGGTCACTTCATCTGGGGGCCATGGAGGTGATGATGAGTTCGACTACAAGTCATTCTTCACAAGGGAAATCCATTGTTAACATCTCCCCAACAACTTCACGAAGCCTCACATGACTCCGTACGAGGGTACTACATACCCTAAGTAACACTTACATGCCTTCAATGACCTGATGAAGTTAAGTGGGGTCAACAGCAGGGAAAGATGCCATTTTTTTGTCGTTACACTCAAAGGAGTTGCATATAAGTGGTTCAAGAGGTTAAGGCTAAGAACCATCGGGTCATGGTAGCAGTTCTCTAGCGAATTTCTTAGCAGAACCACACAGTCCATGATTATGTTATGCCAAGTACGAGCCTCGCTAACATAAGACAAGGAGAAAGTGAAAGCTTGAAGAGCTCTATCCATAGATTGAATGAAACAGCTAAGGTGGGAAGTTCAACTAAAGCAGCACTCATGATGGCTATCATAGTTGGAGTTCGTCCAGGAAGCAAGTTATGGGATAACATGCTCAAGGGAGAGGTTACAGACTTAGATGACTTATTCGAAAGATCACAGAAGTATATACGTGTGGAATATGGCCATGAGAAATTGCATGCAGGGGGAAGCAAACCATCTTCCAATCCTCCTTCTACCAATACGTCTAGAGACTCTGCATAGAAGGGAAGAATGGAAGTGACAAAGAAGTCGCTGATCAAGTTGAAGAATGGAAGAGGTTTACAAGAAGTCTTCATGAAGGACCTACTAGAATTCATCAAGGATAGCCTCTGATAAGACTCCCTTTATTTGTGTCGCATACGAACAAAAGAAGTAACCTCAATTGGCCTCCACAAAGTAGTAGTAGTAGTTCTTTAGTTGAATTATGCCTCGTAAGAAATCAAAAGTTTCACTATAGTTGGCCTCCCCTAGATGTAATTTTTCAAGGTAGGGTACAAAGAGGTCACCTAACTGACCCCAAGATGTAACATGGCAATGACATTGTGCCTACCCTTACACATTTCCTACTATCACTAATTTCAAGCACCTATCTTATATATTACATCTCTCATCTCCAAGGACACTTATGTGACACACATACTGCCATTGTCAATTGAAATTATCAAAGTTTATCAGAAAGAATGAAAAAAAAAGTGCTTGGCAAGATAGATCCCATCAACCACTTGGGGGGTATTATACCTGACCTCACTAGGTGCCTGGCCTTGTGAAAAATAGGTTCCTAGACTCATCAGCCTCAACATGCACCTAGCCATGTGCATAATATGTGCATAGCCTAAAGAGCATCAATAGGCGCCTAGCCATGTGCAAAACAGGTGCCTAGTCTCGTGAGATATATATAAAAATAATTATAATATATATGTATATATATCTGAGCAGTGAACCTTATAAGACACCATTTGAATCTATAAGGATGAGCTACCCTTTTAGAGGTTAAGAAAGTAAAGGTCCCTCAAAAGTGACTTCGTCACAAACACACCCACCCTACAAAGGGACCGCGTCGTAGAAGAGAAAAGGGGAGCCCAAAGGGATCCCTACGTCTAGATTGACCAAGTCACCTAACCCATGGAAAAACGGCCCTAAAGGAGGTCTTTGCAAAAAACACCTTTGCAAGCAATAAAAGGGCCTTGAAAATAGGCCCTTACAAGGCTTCACAAGTACAATCTCTCTATAAGGGTCCCAACCAAAGGGGAGATCACATCTTGGAATTTGACCAAGGTAAAGGCCAACATCGGTCCTGTCCTTAACAGTATGGGGCCTTGTAATTTGAGGAAGCATCAAATCCCGTTATGGGATTCACAATGAAGGATACCTTGTCCGCCTTTGTAGGGAATTAGAGAGATCCCACCAGAGAATCCATGGATTCGAGGCTTAGAGCCAGTCGCACCTTCAGACGGGAGCAACTCTTCCGCTCCACAAATATTTTGTAAATTTTATGAAGTTTGTGGGGATCGCCCTTTTCAAGCTAATCTTCAATCGCTACAAGAACCTCGAGGGACTGTACATTTTATACAGGCACCAGTGGTGGCTAGAACGCTCTCTGGCAGAGATTTTGTATTTATATAGATTCCGATAGTGTCCCAAGAAGAAAGGAGTGACTTGGATCGATTCTACACTTTGATGAAATACTCCCAGTTCCCTTACAAGGACCCTCATCAAAATGAGAGCCATGCTCGAGATTTTAAAGATCTCTTTCTCTTTTGCACTGACTTCCCTCTCCAGGTCAACCCAACCTTACTCCTGGACTTCGCCAAGGTTGGTAAGTATTCCCATTACTTTTTGAGGATACATTACTTGATTCTCCGAAGTTCTATAGACTTAGTTTCTTTTTCCTTCATTTAGGTCCATTCATTTGTACCACATACATCCCTGCCTACTAGGAGCGTCAGCAGGTGATAAAGGAGCTCTTGGATGTGGAGTTGGAGCTACGTCAGTTGGTGACTATAGAAAACCTGGTCAAGGAAGGGCTTCTAAGTGACGATCAATGCAATGGTGTCCTAGATCTTACCAGGTTTTGGAATTCCTCCAAGACCCGATCACAAGTCATGATTCGTATCCAGCAAATAGACACGTTGGCTAGGGCGCAATATAATCAAAGGTTGGTAGAGGAGTGCCATGAGAAGGCTCGGTGTAACGACCCAAAATTACTAATAAGGCTTAAGGGCCTTGATTAGTGTGCCGGGAGGGAAAAATTAGAAGTTATGTGAATTAATGGTGAAAATGCATGACTATGTGATTAGTATGTATGTAGGCCCTGTTTAGCTTAAAGGGGTATATTTGTTATTTTAGCTCGTTGAAGGCATATATGTGATTATTATATGTTATAATTGTGAGGACCACATTATTATGTGGATATATATCTGCAGCATGCGACTTAAGGCGATCCTAGGGAGCCAGTTAGCGGGAAAGTTACAACGGGACCCAATACTTGGCTCGGGGCGACTGAAGGGGTATTTTGGGTATTAGATGGTTATTCAGGTTATGGAAATAAATAATTGGAGATATATTTGAGGTTAGGAAGCCTAGGTGGGAATACTGGGGAAGTTTACCATTTGGCCCTTGGGGACGTTTTCGGTACCCCGAGCTTTGGGATTAACTTAGGTAAGATAAAACAAAGAAGGAATTAGCTAGAAACACCCAAACCGACCCTTTTCTTCTTCTCAGCTCAATTCTCTCTACCTCTCTCTCTCTCTCTCTTTCAAGGAAACTAGTGAACCAAAGGAGAACTTTGCTGGAAACTCAGAAGTTTGAGTTGGAACCTTGAGGATTAGCTCAATATTAACTAAGGAATTCAATCAGGAGCTGAGGTAAGTCTTGAAACGCATTTTGGTCATTAAATTATGTAGTTTTGGCTGAGTTCTAAGAGTTCTTGGGTTTTGAAATTGAAGATTGAATTGAGGCTAAGGATTTGGGAATTTGCTCAGCAACTGATTGGTGGATTGGTTCTTCAGTGAAGGTAAGCTTTAATTTATAGTTTAACATCTAAATTTTGTGTTCTCTTGGCTGGTTTTATTGTTCTTGAGCTTGTGGGTTTCAAAGATTAAAGTATAATTTTGATGTGTTTCTAAGCTGGGCTTTTGTTGGGTTATGCTGCTAGAAGCATGCTAGGATGTTTGTAATAATTGAATTGTATCATTAGGATGATTTTGGGTGGATTTGAGTGAGTTTTGATTGTTAAAAATGGTGGGTTTTCTGGGTTTTAAGGGGTCAGGCCACGACTCAGTTCTTGGTGTGCTGCGGCCCTCTAGAGAAGATGCGAGCTGAGGAAGAGGGGCGAGCCCCAGCATGGGGTGTGTTAGGCCGCGACCTGTGTCTGTTATTTGGTGAGGCTGGGCCTCTAGATAGGGGTGGGCCGCGACATAGGAAGCTTGGGCCGCGACTCTTAAGGGCATTTTTTGTCTTATGGAGATTTTAGGCGCGGTAACTTAACTTATGGTGCTCGGGATCGACTCCACTACCGTGATTGGTGAAATTCGATGTCCCGGAGGCTAGAACCTGGACCGAAAACCTTTATGCTATTATTATTGATGGAATCCCTTATCTTTGGTGTGACTAGGTGTAAGCTAGGGCTCGGGAAACGGATCGTTCACAAGGGTCATCTCTCGTGACCAAAACACTTGGAATTAAAGGTAAGAAAACTGCACTCGATTGTGAGT
The DNA here is from genome assembly GCF_963169125.1 of Humulus lupulus. Classification (NCBI taxonomy): domain Eukaryota; kingdom Viridiplantae; phylum Streptophyta; class Magnoliopsida; order Rosales; family Cannabaceae; genus Humulus; species Humulus lupulus. The sequence continues at coordinate 158,311,385 of NC_084802.1, read as the reverse complement.
TTATAACGGGACTAAGGGCTCCTGATTTTTGTATGCTTTATGAAGGATGGTATTATGCCATGTGAATAATAAAAAAATGGCCTAAGAGTGCCAAAGTTTACATTGGCTCACAGGGCACGACTCAGCCATTGGTAGCTAAGGACAGCTTAATATTCACTGAGCTCGGTTTAAGTGGACCGGAGTCAATGGGGTAAATAGAGGGAGCGACCTAAGGTGTCGACCCTGATTATCATGTGGTTTAGTTATCGTTGTTAATTGTTGAGTATGACATGCTGAATAGTTGAGTTTTAGTTTGTTGATTTTCTGGTTATGTCTATGGACTATGTGATTAATGTCGACTACTAAGTGTATGAACATGCTTAAAGAGTTATTTGATTATTATCATTGTTTGTGCTATGACGTTATGTTTTCTTGCTGGGCCTTGGCTCACGGCTGCTATGTGGTGCAGGTAAAGGCAATGGTAAGCTTGATCAACCCTGACTTGGAGAGCTCTAGAGGAAAAATGTACATGACTAGCTGCTCAGCCGCCACAGTTGAGAAAGGGGACAGGAACGGCAGGACCATAAATGTATGTTTTTCCTTAGAGTGGCTAGCAGTTGTTTATACTTTGAAATTTTGTCTTTCAAACATTTATTTATTTGAAATCTATCTTTTATGTCCACGACCTTTTAACCCTAGTTCATTAATGGTTTTAGTGACACGTTTTCAACTATATGACTTAATTAGCAAGTCTTGCACCCTTATAAATACACAGTGTAACGACCTTGGCTACCCAGGGCGTTACACTCGGGCTAGTTGAGAGGAGATCGAGGAGGAACTTGAGGCGGGCGTTTGAGCTTCTTCCTTGGATCAAGGTAAATTACCTATTATTCTCTACCAAGCTAAATTCGTTAAAGAGGGGGTAAGTCGCGAGCACCTTTGGGTTTCTTTTTCTCTCCTCCGGTGTGGCCTTACCCACGATCATCACTAGACTCAGGAGAAGTATCAAGACTACCAAGACCACATTGACTGTCACCTTCCTCTGCTAACGAAGCGTTTGCCTCCTTGGAGCTTCGTTATTCTCGATGATGTGACTTCATTTCATGCATCATGGTTTTTCTAATACGATACAAACACCACTTCGGAGATGGGACAAATGATGAGGGCTTTTCCTCGGTCGATGCTTTACCTGGAGAGTCTTCAAGGGGTGGTGCTTCCCGAGAAGGCCATGCGCTTTCGACAAGGCCAAGCACTCTCGACATTCTTTACTATTTTTCAACTATATTATTGCATTATTTCCTATTTTTGCGAGTATTATCATTTTTTGTAACGCCCTGGAAAACCAAGGACGTTACACTATGTAGTTAAAATAGTGCAGGACTTGCTAATCAAGTCATTTTATTAAAAATGTGATCCTAAGGTCAACAATTGTATTAGGATTAAAAGATTTTGATCATAAACGGTTAATCTTTCATTAAAATAGTTGTTTCGTACATGGGATCCCAAAAACAGGGTTTAAGTGTAATTTACAAACTCTCTCAAAAGTTATATACAATCAGCGGCCACTCTAATGGGAAAATACAAGTTTTAGGCTTTTATCCCTGTACTTCCCTCGGCCGTGGTGGATGAGCAACTGACAATGTACACCTCGCACCTAGAGCTCTCCAACTCATGGTTGATCCAACTTACCCTTGGCTTCACCTAAACCATGTAGAACTCGTGAGCCAAGGCCCAACAAGAAAACCAAAACAACAATTACATGTAACAACAAGAATAATCAATCAAGCTTATCTTATATAAACATAAAACATATTATAGATATTCAATTAATCAATGAAAGTCACATAATATCAAGTAATCAGGGTTTGCATCCTTAGGCTGAGGCCCCTGTTGATCTAGCTGGCCCCGACTCGCTTAAGCTAGGCTGCGCTTAGTACATTTACCATTAGCCCCGGCTCCCTTAGGGCGATCTTCCTTGTATGATAGGTCAATCATACAAACACATAATACAAGCAATCAATATTTGGGAATCTCAGTCCCGTTCATAACCACACAGGGTGTAGTTTTCTTACCTTGAATTCCGAGCAGAGATAATAGAGCGGTCTCGAGCACGATCCTCAGTCCTGAGGCTTGGCGATAAACCTAGTCACAGTGGCCAATAGGTATTTATCAACTTCTAATCCAAATAAATACTTAGGAGATAAAAATAACCCTTGGGACCTCAATTTCCACTAAACTGGGTAGTAGAAATTGTCCCGAGCGCTTAGGTTCAAACCCCCAAGCATCACCAACATTAAAAATTAATTTAGGGCAAAACCTCTAGGCAGGTTGCGACCTGGCTTCTAGGGTCATGACTTGCCCCTAAGTCAGAGACCAAGAACCCAAGCCATAGGGGAGGTGGGCTGCGACTTGCCTCTTAAGGTTGCGACTCCCCAGAGTTGGGTCGCGACGCACCCCCTTCGAACCCAAAAATTATGGGTTTTCTCGACCCTTACCAGCCAATTTTTCTAGAATCTCATTCTTATCAAACCTCCAAACCACAACCAAGCCTAGATACGAGTTTGGACCATTAATCACATATTTTAGGCGCAGTAAAACCCAGCAAAGTCTACTGAAATTGCTTACAATTAATCACCAAGATCTATAAACCTGAATCCAATCAAAACCAAGAATTGTACACATGTTCTAAGCTTCAAAACTACCCAGCTCAATTCAGTGAATTAAAGTTGGAACCTTACCTGAGTTGGTGATCTAATTTCCCCAGAAGTCTTTGGTTGTCTTTAACATAGCTTTTCCTCAGCTTGAACTAGCCCAAATCCAACTTAATTCTTGACTTCTCCTCTGATTTCTAGCTTTAACACCGTAACCTTCCTTTTGTTTCTCCCCTTAGTTTCATGCCTTCACTTCTAGAGCTTATATCCCAAAGTTTCCCAGCTAAAGCACTGCAAAACACTCAGCTTGTCCTCCTATATCTTCAAGCTTCACTTGGATTCTTAAGGGAGAGTGAGAGTGAGAACGTGAGTGGGAGAGAATGAGTGACTTTGTGAAGCTTCCTAAGGTTTCTGGTTACTTCCTGTTCCTCTAAGTGTATCTCTCACCCCCAAAAGACTATAATGCCCCCATTAAACTTATCAATTCTCTAACTATCTCTAGGGGTAAAATAGTCATTCAACCCCCAGTTCCCGCTAATTCCTCGAGTGTTCCTAATATCTACCAATTAATCTCGTCATGTCCCATTAATTACCAAATACTTATTCAATATCTAATAAATCCCAAAATATTCTCCAATGTCATGAAAATACCCCTAGGCTCCCTGAGCCGGGTATTAAACCCGTTGTGACTGATTCTCTAATCCGCTCACTAAGACCGTCTTGAGCCATATGCTATAAATATATTCACATAATAATGTTGTCTCAAAAATTTATCACTAATAATCAAATCTATGCCCTTAACTGGCCAAAATCACATATATGCCGTTATAAGCTATATAGGCCCACATGCATATCTAATACTAATAAACATGCATATAACATATCCATATAATAATATTAATCATGCACCCCACATAATCATGCACTTAACCAATTAAACATACATATGCCAATTATGCCCTCCTGACATGCTAATCAAGGCCCTTAAGCCTTATTAGTGATTTTGGGTCATTAAAACTATCCCTTCCTATTGAGAATTAAATCCTCGAAATTTACCTGAATAACTCGGGACCCTGATCCCGCATCGCTGACTCAAGCTCCCAGGTCGCTTCGTTGACCCTGGTATTCCCCCACAATACTTTGACTAGAGGAATTGTCTTGTTATGTAGAACCTTGTCCTTCCTGTCTAAGACCTGAACCGGTCACTCCTCATAAGACAAATCTGTTTGCAGTTCTAAGTCTTCATACTTCAATACATGAGTCGTATCTGAGACATACTTCCAAAGCATAGAAATATGGTATACATCATGATCTCCTAATAACAACGATGGCAGAGCCAATCTATAGGCCACTTGCCCAACCCTCTCTAGGATCTCAAAAGGTCCAATAAACCTAGGGCTTAGCTTGTTAATTTTCCCAAACCTTCTCACCCCTCGTAGTGGTGAGTCTCACAAAAACATGTGGTCCCTTACCTGGAACTCCACGTCCCTACATATTAGGATCAATGTAGCTTTTCTGTCTGCTCCGCGAAGCGAGCATTCAAGCTCGGATCTTCTCAATACCCTCATTAGTCTTCTAAACCATCTCTGGTCCCAAAAACTTCCTCTCACCCATCTCATCCCAATGAATGAGTGATCTACATTGATTCTATGTTTTTGTTCTAAACCATTTCATACGGAGCCACTCCACTCGTTGATTGATAACTATTGTTGTACGAAAACTCAATCAACGGGAGATACTTACTCCAAGACCCCTCAAAGTCTATTACACACGCCCTGTGTAACGCCCTACTGCCTCAGAGTCATTACTAAGTGAGTTTGAATGTGCAATTAACTCGCTAACTGAGGTTTTAAGACAAAAGTGTAATTAAATCATAATTAGAGTCATAAACTTGAGAACAAATCTTTTATTGAAAATTTATAAGACATTTAACATTTGGGATCCCAAAAACATTGTTTAGAAGTATTTACAACTCAAAATATAATTAGAGTCGACTAAACGACAAAATTCAGGTTTTGTACAACACATCTCCCAAAAACACCCCTGGACGTGGCAGCCAGACAGACCAAACATGTACGCGCCGCTCGTCCCACTTGCCATACTCAAGGTTGATCGACTCTTCCTTTGCCATTACCTGCACCATAGAGCACTCGTGAGCCGAAGCCCAGCAAGAAAACCTTCACAAGCAGATAATAAATGTATATCAAATACTTAATATAATATCAAGCCAACACCAGGTCATACATGTATGGCCATGCCGTCCCAGGCGCTTTACCAGGCCCTGGGTTCGTGGTTTAAACTGAAAGGATATCCCAGGTATCCCTTGGGGTCTCACCCTGGCAACTCGCACTCCGCGTGCTAAATGCTGCACCCGACCCCTTGCCGTTCTCAGCCTTCGCTGTTCTTGGCCTTCGCCATTCCTATCCGTTTGTCGTTCCATCATTTACATACACATATGATAAAGCTAAGCAGAAATCTAATCACATATAAATTCAATCAAAGGGCCATGCCCCGCAACACAGTCATATAGGGCCGAGCCCTGCAACTCAATCATATAGGGTCGAGCCCTGCAACACAAGCTCTATGGGAACAGTAGTTTTCTTACCTGTGTTCTGAGCTTTCTAGGCACCAATGTCCCGGGCATAGTTCCCTATTCTGAGCCTCGTCGAAACCCTAGTCACAACGCATTAACAATTTCATCCATCAAGTTCTAATCCACTAAATAGCTTGGAGCCATAATTCTAATCTTTGGGGTCTTGAATTCTATCAATCCGGGTGATAAAATCCATCTCGAGCCTTAGCAATTAAGTTCCCAAGTCAAAACCCACAAGTCACCCTGCACCTTGGACTAGGGTCGCGGCCCAACCCCTCAAGGGCTGCGGCTAGCCTCAAAATAGAGGTTAACACCTCCCTAGAGACACACACGGGCCGCGGCATGCTTGGCCAAGCGCCACGGTGCGCCTCGTGCTTGATGGCCTCCCCAGGCCTCGCGTGTACACGGGTCACTGCATGCCCCTCCTAGGGCCGCGACCCATGCCTCCAAACCTAGAAAAACCATTTTCCCCCCTCCATTTCCTTCGATCCAACACTTCCAAAATCACCTCAACCCAACACTTAAACCCAAAATTCATACTTATGAAACCTAAACATACCAACAAACTCAAGAACCAAATCCTACACCCGTCAAGCAATCAAAACCAATCTTTGAATCCAAACCCTGCACATCCTAAGAAAACCAGGAGGAATTCAAGCAAAATACTTATAATTTGAAGCTTACCCTTGCTGAATTATGTTTCTGTGTTGATCCTCTAGGTTCCAAGCTTTAATTCCTGAAGACTACCAGTCCAATTCCTTAGCTTCTAGTTAGTTTCACCAAGATTTCCTTTGATATGCCTTAGAGAAAAATGGAGAGAGAGAAGAGAAGACAACTTTAAGAGAGAGGGAAAGAAAGAGTCGGTTTCTGAGTTTCTAAAGACTTCCTAGGCTTTGTTTTATTTAACTTAAGCTTTAAGGTTACCTCAAGGCTCGGGGTACCAAAAACATCCCCGTGGGCAAAATGGTAAATTTCCCCCATATTCCCTCCTAAACATTCTAACCTCAAATATATCTCCAAATATTTATTTCCATAACTCGATAACCCCATAAAACATCTGATACCTGTAATATGCCTCGATCCGCCCCGGGTCAGATTCTCAACCCCGTTGTGACTTTTTGACTAACGGCTTCCTAGAACTGTCTCGGATCGTGCTACAAAGATATATCACAAACATATCACATTTATGCCCTCAACGGGCTAAAATCACAAACATGCCCCTAATATCCAAACGGGCCCACATGCATGTTTAATTCAACTAAACATGCATCTCTATCACATATTCACATAAATTCACATATTATAACAATAATTCACTTATTGCCCTCCAGGGACACTAATCAAGGCCCTAAGCCTTATTAGCGAATTTGGGTCGTTACACCCTTAGTATGTCTTCCAATACCTGAATCGTCCTCTCAGACTGTCCATCAGTCCGAGGATGAAAGGTCGTAATGAACTTCAGCCGAGTCCCTATAGCCTTCTATAAACCACCCCCAAAACGTGGAGGAAAAGAAAGGATCCTGGTCTGACACTATGGATTTGGGAACCCCATGGAGGCGTACAATCTCCCTCACATACAGTTCCGCATCCTGATCCACAGTATAGGTCATCCTCACTAGAAGAAAGTGAGCTGACTTGTTGTATCTGTCTACTATCACCCACATCGAGTCATGAAGCCCCACTTTCCTGGGTAAACCTCCCACAAAATCCATCGTAATGTCCTCCCATTTCCACTTGGGAATACCCAAAGGTTGTAGCAACCCTGCTCGTCGCTGGTGCTCAGCCATCACCTACTGACAGGTCAAACATTTTGCTACGTACTCCACTACATCCTTCATCATCCTAGGCCACCAATACAACGTTTGTAGATCTTGATACCAAGGTTTGGGGTACAAAAAACGCTCCCTGAGGGTAAAATAGTCAAAGTCCCCAAAATTTCCTCCTAATCTCACGAACTCCCAATATATCCTCGAATATTCATTCCCATTACCCAATGTCCCGGTAATGTACTAAATACCCAAAATGCCCCTTGACTCACCCTGAGTCAAGTATTCGTCCTGTTGTGACTTTCCTGCTAACTTGCACCCTAGAATCGCTTTGTGCCGAGTAACCCAAATGTATCCACATAATAATGTGGTCTCACACATAAATCATATATATGCCAAACATACCCATAACTGGGAAAATTACGACAATTTCCCTTCTAATGAGAAATAGGACCACATGCATATTTAATACATTTAAACATGCTTATCAAGCCATATTTTAATATAACTCACATAAGCATACAATGATACACATAAATATAACCAAAGGTATACTGAATCTACATATCTGACTCCAGCTCCCAGGTTGCTTCCTCAACCTTGCTGTTCCTCCATAATAGCTTAACGAAAGGTATAGTTTTGTTTCTGAGGACCTTGTCCTTCCTGTCTAGTATCTGGACTAGTTGTTCCTCATAGGAGAGATCTGCCTCGCTCTAGATCCTCGTAACTCAATAAATGAGTCACGTCTGACACATATTTTTGAAGGGTTGAAATATGAAATACATTGTGTATGCTCGACAGTTCCAGACTTAAGATCAATCTATAGGCCACCTGACCAATCCTCTCAAGGATCTCAAATGGTCCCACAAATCTACGGCTCAGGTTACCCTTCTTCCAAAATCTCCTCACCCCTTTCCATGGTGAGACTCTAAGGAAGACAGTCTCCCTCTTGGAACTCCATTTTCCTACATTTGGAATCACCATAACTTTTCTACCTGGTGTAGAAGCGAGCATCCTCGCTCTAATCTTCTCAATAGCCTCATCGGTCATTTGAACTGCCTCAAGACCCAATTATTTCCTTTCTCCAGCCTCATCCCAATGAATGGGAGACCTGTATTTCCTACCATACAACATCTCATAAGGAGCCACCCCAATGGTTGACTGATAGCTGTTATTGTAGGAAAACTCTATTATAAGCAAATACTTACTCTAGGATCCATCAATGTCCAGCACACATGCTCGCAGCATGTCCTAATTTATGTATCATCCTCTAAGATTGTCCATCTGTCTGAGTATGATAGGTTGTACTGAGCTTCCATTGTGAAACCATAGCCTTCTACAAACTTCCCCAAAACATGGAAGTATATGTGGCATCTCGATCTGACACGATCGACCTCGAGGCCCCATGAAGGCGTACTATCTCTTTTACATAGAAATATGCGTACTGGTCAACTGTATAAGTCATTCTCATTGGTAAGAAGTGAGCTTATTTGATGTATCGATCCACGATAACCCACACTGAATCATGTTGACCCATAGTCCTGGGTAATCCCACCACAAAATCCATCATGATATCCTCCCATTTCCATTATGGAATGCCTAGAGGCTGTAATAGCCCTGCTGGTCTCTGATTCTCAACCTTGACCTGTTCACATTTCAAGCACTTAACCACATATTATGTCACATCCCTCTTCATCCCAGGCCACCAATATAGCGATCTCACATCTTGATACATCTTCGTGGTGCCTGGATGCAAGAGTAAGGAGCAGTATTAGATTCATCCAGAATCTCCCCTCTGATAACAGTGTCCTTTAGAACACAGATCTAACCCATGTACCTCAACAAGCCCATATCTAACACTGTATAGTCCTTAGACATTCCAGCTAGGACGTCCCTTCTGATCTTTGTCAGTTGTGGATCACCTAACTAACCTTCCTTTATCCTTTACAACAGCGTAGATTGTAGCGTGATATTGGCCAACTAGCCCACCAATAAGTCTACACCATCTCTAGTCATATCCTGTGCCAATTCTCTGGATATCTTTCTCGCACTGTATATATTTGTCCCAGACCCTTCCCTAGGTGATACCATTTGCCACCACGTTGGCCTTCCCCAGGTGATACAGGATTTAACAATCATAATCCTTTACCAACTCCAGCCAACACCTTTGTCTCATAGTTAGGTTTTTCTGTGTAAAGATGTACTTTAGGCTTTTGTGGTCAGTGTATGCCTCACATTTTTCCCCATAAAGGTAATTCCTCCATACATTTAATGCCAAGACCACTACTGCCAACTCTAGATCATGAGTGGAGCATCTATGTTTATACTCTTTCAACTGATGTGATGCATAGGCAGTCACCTTCCCCGACTGCATAAGAACACAACCCAAACCCTGATGTGAGGCATCACAGTATATCACGAACTTCTCCTGATCTGTCGAAAGAATCAAAACTGGAGCTATAATCAATCGTTGCTTCAATTCCTGGAAGTTGTTCTCACACTTATCTGACCACGCAAACTTCTGAGTCTTGCGTGTCAGTTCAGTCAACGAAGTACCTTGAGAATCCTTCCACAAACAAACTATAGTAACCTACCAATCCAAGGGTACTCTTGATCTCTAAGGAATTCAATGGCCTTGGCCAATCCCTAACTACCTCAATCTTGGCCAGGTCAACCTTGATCCCATCACTATTGACAATATGACCAAGGAAAGTTACCTGAGGTAACCAGAACTCATATTTCATGAACTTTGCAAATAGTCTATGTTTCCTCAGTCTGTGTAGAAACAACTTATGATGGTTCTCATGTTATGTCTCTGACTAAAAATAAACCAGAATATCATCAATGAAGACGATCACAAACAGATCTAGATGGTCTTTGAACACCCTGTTCATCAAATCCATAAATGCAGTTGGGGCATTAGTCAACCCAAAGGACATGACTCAGAACTCATAATGTCCATATCTTCTACGAAAGCCAGTCTTCGGTATATCTCCCTCCTTGATCCTCAGCTGGTGATAACCAGATTGAAGATCTATCTTCGAGAATACCATCTTACCCTGCAGCTAATCAAACAAATCATCTATCCTTGGCACAGGATACTTCTTCTTGATTGTTAACTTGTTAAGTTACCTGTAGTCAATACACATCCTCAGAGAACCATTATTCTTCTTTACAAACAGGACTGGTGCACCCATGGTGAGAAACTGGTTCTAATAAAACCCAAGTCTAACAACTCTTGCAGTTGTACCTTTAATTCCTTTAACTCTGCTGGGGCCATTCTATATGGCACCCTAGACACTGGCTCTGTCCCTGGTGCCAGTTCAATAACAAATTTAATCTCTCTATATGGCGGAAATCCTGGTTAATCCTCTGGAAACACATCGAGAAACTCACAGACTAATCTAGTCTCCTACTTAAGGGGCAAACTCTATCAGAATATCACATGCTACCAAATAAGGTATGTAGATAAGGAATTTATATCCTATTTAAGCAGTTAAGCTCATAACCACATAAATAGTCTCCGAACCCTCAGTCGACCTTGACTTTAGTGGCGAGTGTACATGCCCAACCTATCTTCAGGAACTCTTAACCTTGGCACACTCCGATACCTAGTTGTAATGCCCTGGTTAGCCAAGACCGTTACACTGTGTATTTTAAATTGTGCTAAACTCGCTAAACGAGTCATTTATCCTTAAACATGCATCTAAATTTAATTAATGGTCCAGGGATAAAAATATTTGGTTAAAAGGAATGGGTATTTCATTAAAACGTTAAGTTGTGTATGGGATCCCATAATAAAGGTTTACAAAGTTGTTTACAGTTGCAAAAGGTAATTACAACATAAAAAGTTACAACCCACCGACCTAGGTGGTAAAAATAGGGTTTAACCCTAATTCCTCTGAGAAACCTTGGCTGTGGTGGTCAAGCGGCTGCATATGTACACGTCGCCACCTAAGCTCTCTAACTCACGGCTAATCCAGCTTTCCTTTCCCCTTACCTGCAACACATAGCACCTATGAGTCAGGGCCCAGCAAGAATACTCAAACATGCTCATAAGCATTTAATAATATATCGTAGAATCATAATAAGCATTTCCAGCTGTAATAACCCTACTCATGCATCCATTCTATGGAAATAAGTGACTACAATGTCACACAGGGCCTGCTGCCCTAAATAGATGACTAATAAGTCATCCCGTCGCCATACCCTAGGATATAGGACTAATGAGTCACCCCGTGGCCCATTGCCCTATCCTCTGTATAACCAGCATTAGAGCTGGCCTAGCGTAACTGGCGCTCAATTTTACACAAGCATTGGGTCGGAGAAGCGTATAATGTGCTCCTGATTAGTCCTAACCAATATGACCAGCTCTCAATGCGCTTTTGTCATCCTTGACTCATAAGTCAATGCTTTTCGACCAGCGCTTGATGCTATTGTCGACCTTGACTCATAAGTCAATGCTTTTCTCAGGTTTATAATGCTAACAGGCATTCATCATATATCAAATATCCATATACAGAGCATCCAACATGCTTAATCAATCATTCACAAGCATAATCATAATTATGCACATTTATAGAGACCCACGCCCCAATCAAGACTATATTCAACATTCGACCAAGCCCTGATCATGTATATCACGTAATGGGTGCAGTTTTCTTACCTTAGGTCCGAGTGTAATGTAGAATAAGAACGACCCTCGAGCACGATCCTGATCCCAAGCCCCTAGCTATACCTAGTCACAACCAAATATAGAGCCCCATCAATAACGAGCATACACAAGATTCTAGACCAAGTCCTACCCTACGGGACATCGAATTCTACTAAATCGGGTAGTAGGATCGATCCCGAGCCCTAAGCTTTGAGTTCCCGCACTGTAAACCTCCATTGGCACAAAATTTCCATTTGCGCCGCGAATCACCCTGCGAACATAGTTTTCTCAGTCCAAAATAATCACCCCAAATCCATACCAAAGTCACCATTCAATCGCAAAACATCCCTACAACCTCCCAGGCTACAAAACCCGTAGTTCCGATGGATAAGCAACTCACCGAATCGTAAAATTCAAATCAAAACATAAGAAACTTAAGTAAACAGAAACTCATGAATTTAAAGCTTAAATTACCTCCAATTGCGTTGTTTCCAGCTAAATCCTTCGGTTGTGAAGCTTCTAATCTTCACTAGAATCTGAACCCTAAAACTCGAGTTTCCTTCGAAAACGCTAACGAGCGTCAAGTGAGCTAGACAGGAGAAAGAGAGAGAATACTAAACATTCTTCTGTTTATGATAGGTTACTTGGGGCTCAAGTAACCTTAAGTAAATCCCAAGGCTTGGGGTACCAAAAACACCCCCGAGGGTAAAATAGTCAAAATTCCCAGAATTTCCTCCTGGTCTCACTAACTCCTAATATACCCTCGAATATTCATTCCCACTACACAATATCTCGATAATATACTAAATACCCAAAATTCCCCTTGACTCAACCCGAATTAAGCATTGGTCCCGTTGTGACTTTCACACTAACTTGCTCCCTAGGATTGCCTCGTGCTGAGTAACCCAAATATATCAAGATAATAATGTGGTCTCACACATAAATCACATATATGCCAAATATACCCATAACAGGTCCCGTTGTGACAATTGTCCAGATATATATGATAAGAAACAGGCCCACATGCATATTTAATACACCTGAACATGCATATCAAGTCATATTATAATATAAGTCACATAATCATACAATGATACACATAAATATCACATAAACACATAATTTTCCATAGTTTTCCATCCTAGCCCTCTAATCAAGGCCCTACGCCTTATTAGGTAATTTGGGATGTTACACGCTTGCTAATATAGTAGACTAGATGGTGGGAGTGGCCCTCCTCGTGTTCTAGAGCATCACAAATGGCATGCTCCGTGATGGCCCGGTAGAGGAACAATGGTTCTCTGTCCACCAACATTGATAGTATTGGGTGATTTTCCATGTGCGCATTAGGATTTTGGAAAGCTTGCTCACACTCTTCTGTCCACTCAAACTGTTGACCTCCTCGGAGGGAGTTAAAAAGGAAATGCACTTATCAGTTGCCTTCGATACAAAGTGGTTGAGAGCCACCATCCGACTAGTCAGACTTTGCACATCTTTGTGATTTTAAGGAGACGACATCTCAATCGATGCTTTGATCTTTTTGGGGTTTTTTTCTATTCCTCGGGTGGTCACAATAAATCCAAGGAACTTTGTGTAGGCTTCTTTGAACTTGCATTTTTGTGGATTCGACTTCATCCTGAACTGGCGGAGTACTCAGAATGCTTCTGCCAAGTCTTTTACATGCTCTGCGGATCTTTTAGATTTGACCAACTTATCTCCACGTACATCTCCACGTTCTGTCCAAGCTAGTTCTTGAACATCTTGTTCAATACATGCAATTTTAAAGCCAAATGGCATCACCTTGTAGTAGTAGACGCCCTAACCTATTCAGAAACTAATGTGCTCTTGGTATGCGACATGCATGAAAATTTGATTGTAACTTAGTACGCATCCATGAATTTCAAAAGTTAATACCTGGAGGTAGCGTCCACCAACTGATCGATTCTGGGTAAGGGGAAACTTTCACTGGGGCATGCCTTGTTGAGGTCAGTAAAACCAATGCTTGTCCTCCAGGTCCCGTTAGGCTTTGGGACTAGCACCTGATTCGTGTAGAGTCCAAGAACTTTACTTAGCTAGTTAGATAGTAGTATTATAGTATTTATAGCATTATCTTTCTAACTGTGGATTTTGGTTCAGACCGGGAATTATTTGGACACTCATAGTAGTACTTATAGATTTTCTAAGTTTAACCTATAGTTTAAGAATATTAATGTTATCCTAAGGTTTGATTATATGACTGATATTAAGGATAATATTTATTATACTATAAGGTTTAGATAAGGACCAATAGGATTTTAAGCACATGTTATGAATGGGTGATTAAGGATTAAGTATTTTGAGGATTAAATTTAATAAGGGGTAAAGTTTGAATGCTATAAGGTCAGTCAGCAGCTTTGAATACGTTGAGGGCTTAGTCAAGGCTGTTTACTCCATTCAAACTTAGCTAAAAATGTGTAATTTCGTGTTTAATTAATCATCGTGTGCCGATATATCAGCTATAGGGGGAGATATATCACAGCACGTAGATACGGAAAACACGAGACGATGCACGACAGCCTCGGGCATACTGGCCCAGGTGATATATCGCCTACAGGGGGCGATATATCGCCTCCTTCAGTATATTTCAAAAGTTTTTGAATTCTTTTCCCTTTCAGCCATTCAACCTCTTGATAAGTCCAGCACCTTTTTGAACAAGTCTTCAGCCTCTGCTGAACGATTATTCAAATTATTTTCACCTAAAAAGTTATTATTTTTATTAAAGTAAAATTTTGATCCTTTCATTCCTAAACCCTATAAATAGGACCTAGTACCCAGCCATTATTCACCTTTTACTCTAAGTTCAGAGGCTGCAAGTGCTAAGTGAGTGTGAGAGTGTAAACACCTGGGTTGGGGAATCATAAGCTTGATCATTATAAGCTTATCAAACACTTGGGGAAGTAAGGTTTCATAGTATTTCGGTTCGAGGTTTAGATTGGTCTACAAGTCTTCAAGGTATTTCTATACCCTAGTTCATTGGTATTATGTTATTTTCTTTCTATACCCTAGTTCATAGTCTTCTACTCAGTCTTCTAACCTTATTCTTATTTTGGTTAGGAAATCTAAGAACTTACACATAACTTTTTGGTAAGTATGTTTCTCAAAGGTTTAGTCATTCCATTCCTTCCATTCTTTTCATTACTTTTTCTTCAATCTACTCACCCTGTTATATATGGTTTTAGGAGTGTTCCAAAAGTCCCAACGCTGTCCTCTTATCTCGGTAACTTTGGTAAGGAAAATAGGATAGAATCTATATGTTATATGCTTATGTTATCTTATGTTTTATGCTATGAAATATGTTATAAAATATGTTATGATATGTATGTTTGTAGGCTTGGGCATATGACCCATATGAATAACAAGACCCCAAATAGATTATGGGCATATGACCTACTTAGCTAGTAGGACCCCACTAATCTCATGGGCATATGACTTGTTTAGTCTATGGGACCCCAAGTAATAATGGCCATTATAGTATGTGTATGTAATAAGTGTTATGTTATGTCTTTATGTTTATTATGAAATTTATGTACATGAAGTATGTGTTAGATTTTCCTTGCTGGGCATTAGGCTCATTCCTTTTGTTTTAATGTGCAGGAAAATAGCTATTAGTGGCGGTAAGGTTCGTGGATGCTTGGAGATTGTGTATCGATGGTGAATGGATTCAAGGAGTCGAGAGTTCGATTTCGAGGATGTAGTCTTTTATTTATGGGTTTATGTGTAATTTTTCCGCACTTTCTATGTAACTCCTTTATTTTAAATTATGTTTTGTTTTTAAGACAATGGGATCCCATATCCTTCTTGATATTTTTGTAAGTAACTCTTATTTTTACAAGTTACCTAATAAAAATATGGTATTTTCGCAATGTAAGCTTTATTAAGGATTTGTATGTATAGTTTCGTTAATGGTCCAAAAGTCTAGAGTAGTTGGGTCATTACAATTCGCCACCCACTTTGGATATTGAGTGTAGCATCCCAAATTAGCTAATAAGGCTTAAGGCCTTGATTAGCGTGCCTGAAAGGCAATAATTGATTTAATATGTTAATGTATGAATTTGATGAGTTGTGATTAGAAATTCATTTTTAGGTGAATTAAATATGCATGTGGGCCCCATTTGGTTATTAGGGGCATGTTTGTGATTTTAGCCGATTTGGTTTGGAGGCATTATCTGTATGGTGAGAAGTACGAGATATACACCGACCATAAAAGGTTGAAGTACTTCTTTACTGAGAAGGATCTGAATATGCGCCTGAGACGGTGGCTGGAGTTGGTAAAGGATTATGATTGTGATATCCTATACCATCCTGGGAAGGCTAATGTAGTGGCTGATGCATAAAGTCGGAAGGGCCCAGGACAATATTCAATAAGCTTGCACACTTACCTTTCTCCACTAATGTCAACAATTCAAGCTTTGGAACCAAAGGACTTTCAAGGTTATAACATTTCAGCTTAGGTAAAAGGTGGTTGAAAAGTCATTTAGGCTCCATTATACCCTAAGCTTACTAAAACAAATTAAACCTTAAACTTTTACAACCATCCCCAATTCCCCATCTTCCAATGATTGAGAAAAGTTTCACAAATGTAAACACATTTACTTTTCTTTGTTTTTTTTTTCTTTTTTCGAAATTGTGATGTTGCACACTTTTATTTTCACAACATGCAACTTTTTTTTTAGATACTTTTCTCAATCAAGAATTTACATTGTTTAACCTCTCATACAAAAACTTTGACTCAATTACAATTCCCTCCCACAAACTTACTTTTAAGCTTATGGTATAATTATTATGGCAAAGGGAAAGTAAATAATAATAGATGCAATTTTTGGTTCAACAAAAGTGGTTTAACAACAATAAATAGGCTAGGCACAAAGGGGCAACTAGGGATAACACAATAAAGGTTAGCTTGAAAGGCCTAGACTTTCCAAAAAAAAACCGCCTAAATCATTTTCCAAAGCATGTATTGTCAATAATTTCGTCTGAAAAGGCAGATCATGCAAGTTCTATCCTATTCAACCATTCATACCTCAAACCAAAGTAAAACATGTACGACACAATCCAATTATTAAAAATTGCACATATACAAAAATTTCCAAAAAGGCATCCAAATTAATCCAAAGTGTAATCAAGTCAAGCACACAGTTTATTTACAATTTCCATTTTACAAGCGACAACAACGACATTTATGCATATCATAGGCTTAACTCGAAGCACACAAACACAACAAACAACACATGACAACACTGAAAAATTCTAACACGTACGGACGTTAGCGTCGCGGCCCAAATTCCTGCGCCGTAGCGCTAGTGCATGATAGAGAAATTTTGAACTTTCTGTAAAGGGGCTCGTCACGGCCGTAATGTACCTTAGCACTGCGGCCCTAATTCCTCCTGGGATCTTGACTTGCAATCTGGAATTCTGACCTCGACGCGGCTGAAATGGATACCAGCGCCACGGCGCCATCAGTAGCGCTGCGACCTTAACTTGAAATTCAGGTTAACACACTTTCGGCTCCGGTTTAGCACTAAATCTCCACTTTTCACTCCAATTGCCCAATTATAGTGCATAAACCTGAAATCAAGAAAAACAAGCATAAATCCTATACCATCCTGGGAAGGCTAATGTAGTGGCTAATGCATTGAGTTGGAAGGGCCCAGGACAGTTGTTTTGTTCGAGACAGATATCTGATAAGCTAGCTGAGGAGATGACTAGAGCAGTTTTAGAGTTGGTGGTTGGTCGGTTAGCCAACATCACTCTTCAGTCTACACTCCTTGAGAGGATAAAGCAGGCGCAAGGGAAGGATTCCCAGTTGAGAGGGCACAGAGAAAACGTTTTAGTCGGAGCGGCTAAGGACTTTTTTATCTCATAGATGGGATTACTGAAGTACAAGGGTTGGATCTATGTTCCGATGGATTTTGATATCCGATGAGAGATTTTGGATGAATCTCATACCACTCCCTATTCTTTCATTCAGGTACGACGAAGATGTACCAAGATTTGAGAGCCTTGTATCGGTGGTCGGGAATGAAGAGGGACGTGGTGGATTATGTGGCCTAGTGCTTAACTTGTCAGTAGGTAAAGGCTGAACATCAGAGGCCAACAGGGTTGCTGCAGCCTCTAGGGATTCCAAAGTGGAAATGGGAAGATAACACCATGGACTTTGTGGTTGGTTTGCCTAAGACTGTGGGACAGCGTGATTCGGTATGGGTGATTGTGGATAGGTATACCAAGTCCACCTAATTTTTACCGGTCAGGATGACTTATACTATGGAGTAGTATTTTGAGTTGTATGTGAAGAAAATTGTTCGACTTCATGGGGCTCCGAGGTCGATAGTATCCGATAGGGACCCCACCTTCACCTCCAAGTTTTGGGAAAGTCTGCAGAAGGCTATGGGCATGCAGTTGCAGTTTAGTACCGCTTATCATCCTCAGACAGATGGACAGTCTGAGAGGATGATTCAGATATTGGAGGACATGCTACAAACTTGTGTGCTAGATTTTGGGGGATCTTGGAGTAAGTATCTCCCTTTGATTGAGTTCTCGTACAACAACAATAATCAGGCGACTATCAGAGTAGCTCCGTATGAGATGATGTATGGGAGGAAGTGCATATCACCTATTCATTGGGATGAGAAGGGTGAAAGAACCAATGAGGTGATTGAAAAGATTAGAGCTCAAATGCTCACATCCCAGAATCGCCAGAATAGTTACTCAGACTTGAGACGTAGAAGTAGAGAGTTTCAGGTCGGTGACCATGTGTTTCTTAGGGTTTCACCTTTGAGGGGAGTGCAACGGTTTGGTGTTCGGGGCAAGCTGAGCCCTAAATTTGTTGGCCCCTTTGAGATTTTGGAACGGGTTGGAGAGGTAGCTTACAGATTGACGATGCCTCCAGCTCTATTAAGGATTCATAATGTTTTCACGTGTCCATGCTCCGGATGTATGTATCAGATTCAACACATGTATTGAGTTATGGGAACTTGGAGCTAGATCAGGATTTATCATATGAGGAGAAGCCGATGCAAATTCTCAACCAAAAGGATAAAGTGTTGGGGAGAAAGACCATCACCTTGGTGAAAGTGCTGTGGATGAACAACAAGATTGAGGAGGCGACATGGGAACTTGAATCAAATATGCAGGAGTGGTATCCCGAGTTGCTCAGGTAATTTCGAGGACGAAATTTCTATAAGGAGGGGATAGTTGTAGCGTCTCAAATTTGCTAATAAGGCTTAGGGCCTTGATTAGCGTGCCTGAAAGGCAATAATTGATTTAATATGTTATTGTGTAAATTTGATGAGTATGTGATTAGAAATGAATGTTTAGGTGAATTAAATATGCATGTGGGCCCCATTTGGTTATTAGGGGCATGTTTGTGATTTTAGCCCGTTGAGGGCATAAATGTAATAAATGTGGTTATTATGATATATTTGTGATGCACGATCCGAGACAGTCCTAAGGAGTGGTTTACCTAGAAAGTCACAACGGGGTCAAATACTCGGCTCGGGAGGAGTCTAGGGATATTTTGGGAACGTAAGATGTGTTTGGAATTTAGTGAGTAATGGGTAGTAATTTAGTAATGGTTTGGATATGTCGGAATTAAATGGGGATTTATAAGACTACTCGGGGACTTAACGGGGTATGGAAAATGACTGAAATGCCCTTGATGTTATTAAAGGGTTATGGTTGGTCTTAGGGGAAATTTAGTCTTTTTGGCTAATGATTATATACTAAAAAGCTTAGGAATGTACTAGAATCCATAAAATATAAGACAACTCAGTTTTGGCTTCCTTTTCTCTCTACACCGATTCTCTCTTTCTCTCGTGGGGTGTTGAAGCTTTGGAGAAAACCTTGAGGACTTGGGCTGAGGATTTGGTGGTTTGCAAGCTTGTGGATTGAGGTGTTTGAGCTAGGAGGAGATTTGGAGTTGGCCAAGTCAAAATCATCAGCAGAGGTAAGGTTCTAAGTTTGAGTTCTGTTTAGTTTTCCTCTGTTTTATTGGAGTTTGAGGGGTTAGAACTTAGATAATTTAGTTTGAGTTATAGTAGGATTTTGGGTTGTTTCTATAAGTTTATGTGCTGCTTAAAGTGTATTAGGATGAGTATGGGACTCAATTCTGTTGTTGGGATGTGTTTAGAATGATTTCAGGGGAGTTAGCTCATAAATTTTGCATGGGAATTCTGGGTTTCGGCCTTGCGCCGCGGTCCTGTTCTTCAGCACCGCGACCTACTTGAGTTTATAGGCTAGTGGGGCTTTGAGGAACTTCCCAGGTGTCGTGGTGCAAGGTTTGGACCCGACGGCCCTAGGTTGTCAGATGGGAGGAATTTTGCCTCTATTTTGGGGCATGCCGCGACGCTTAAGGGAGGCTGAGCTGAGGCCCAAAAGCATAATGTTGGCTTTTTGAGGGTTTTTAGCTCAGGAACCTAAATGTTAGGGCTCGGAAAGGTTTATAACACCCAGTTTGGTAGAAACCAAGGTCACAGAGGCTAGATTTATGTCTCAAAATTAATTAATGGATTAGAACTTAATGGATGGATGTTATTGGTACATCGATGCTTGGAAAGCTTGGAACACAGGTAAGAAAACTGTTGTACCTGTAGAGTAGGGCACAACCATAAATGATTGTGTTGTAGGGCGTAGCCCCCTATTGAATATGTTTATACGTGTTTAAGTATTTGCTTAATTATGGTATGTGTGCATATATGAGTATGAACGGCAAGAGCCGGGAATGGTGCAGGTTGAGAACGGCGAGGGTCGGGTACGGCGAAGGTCGAGAATGGCAAGGCCGAGTACGGCAAGGGGACAGGAGTAGCGCTTATCACGCGGAGTGCAAGTTGCCAAGGAGAGACCCTATGGCAGCTTGATTATATGTTGTGATAAATATGTTTATGATATTTTCTTGTGTGTGTTTTCTTGCTGGGCTTCCGCTCACGGGTGCTCTATGGTGCAGGTAAGGGCAAGGGGAAGGTCGACCAACCATGAGTACAGAGAGTGTGAAGCGACGCGTACATGTTTGGCCTGCCAGGCTGCCACAGCCAGGGGTATTTTTTGGGAGATGTTTGTACCAAACCTAAATTTTTTGTTGAGTTGACTTTGATTATATTTTTGAGTTGTAAGTATTTCTAAAACAGTATTTTTGGGATCCTGAATGTTAGACGCTTCATAATTTTTCAGTGAGTGGAAATATTTTCAAATTACATGACTTTTATTACCATTTAGCTACACGTTTAACCTAAAACCTCGATTAGCGAGTTAATTGCACGTATTAAACTCACTTAGTAACGACTCTAAGAAAGTAGGGTGTTACATTGAGCCTCCTAAATAAATTCGTTCCCTAAAAGCTTGTCGACTTCTGCTGCTTCTTCTCTTGTCGAGTCAAGAAGTCTTCTATTTTGCTGCACTGGGGCAACATTATGATCCATGTTCAAGTCATGGTAGATGATGTTTGGGTCATTACCTATCGTGTGTGCATGGGACCAGACAAACACATCCTGGTTCTCACGAAGAATGCTCACCACCACTTCTCATGCTTCCTCCTTCAGGTTTCTTCCAACCTTTATTTTCTTTTATGGGCTGCCTTAATCGAGGATAAATAATACTATCTCCTTCAGGGGTTCTATCACCCTTTCATCACAAACCATGGGGTCTAGTTTGTTAGGCTCCTTTGGCTCTTCGAGGATTGCCCAACCTTCCATCTCCTATGGAGGATTCTGCTTGAGAGGTACTAGATCAATTACCATTATAGCAAGTTTGAGGGACACATTGTAGCACTGGTCGGCCTCTTTCTGGTCCTTGTGAACTGCACCAATCCCCGCCTCTGTGGGGAATTTCATGTACAACTGTCTAATGGAAGTGGTTGCTCCAAACTCCACCAAGGTTGGTTGACCCATGATGGCATGGTACACAGAAGAGCAGTCGACTACTTCCAAGGTGCAGTATTGGAATGATCAAAGTGCATGGGGTGAGATCACTTGTCTTCAATCATATTCTCTTGAGGGCTTGGTTGAATAAAATCTTCACCGAGCTCCCATTGTACACAAGGATTCGAGCAACCGTTTTGTTGGCAATCTAGGTCTTGATTACCAAAACAATCTTGGTGGGGGAATGGCATTCTCCGAGCATCTTCCTCAATGAACGTGATGACTTTGTCCATCATCTGAGGCATCTATGCCAGAAGCTGGACTAGTCACAAAAATTTTCATCGCGGTTGAGGGCCAGCACATATTGTTTTTCTCCTAGAAGGGGTCCTCCTGAGATGGTCCCCACTCTTCTGTTCACCTAAGGAGGACCTTGAGCCATAGGCTGCGGAGCAGTAGGTACTTGGCCTTCGTTCTGGGAGGTTCCCCCAATTGATTCGGGGATGGTGCACCTAATATAATACTCCTATTAAAAATATTATTTAATAAGAGTAAACAAACATTTATTTAAATGCAAGAAAAGAAAAAAAAATTTTTTTGGTCTCAATTCATAATAAAACACTTTTAAAACAACATGAATAAAAATGTTACGTCCCTTTGATCTTAACAAGGCTGAACGACTCTCGTGATATAAATTTCCTTTCTAGATTGCACTTCACCTATCTCCACAAACAAAAATTAACATTTGGTACATGCAACACAGAGTACCCGTGAGCTAACACCTAACAAGAAGAGTTGTGTAGAACACAACCCTCACACCAAGACTAAGACAACAAATAGCCAAAATTATTTTATTCGTAACAACACTAATTATACAAAATCTATTTGTAACGCCCTACTTCCTTAGAGTCATTATTAAGTGAGTTAAAAACGTGCCATTGGCTCGCTAATCGAGGTTTTTAGGTTAAAAGTGTAACTAAATCAAAACAAAACTTGTTTAAAGATATTAAGTATAAAACATTTAGTTATTCAATGAAATCATAAAGAGTTTTATA
Organism: Humulus lupulus; assembly: GCF_963169125.1. Classification (NCBI taxonomy): domain Eukaryota; kingdom Viridiplantae; phylum Streptophyta; class Magnoliopsida; order Rosales; family Cannabaceae; genus Humulus; species Humulus lupulus. The sequence continues at coordinate 158,288,806 of NC_084802.1, read as the reverse complement.
GTTGGGATCAAAAATATTGTTTAGAAAATACATTACTGATCAAAATATACACATGCTCGACCTAGGCAACAAAACAACTATTACAGTACATTTTTCCGAAAATAACCCTGGCCGTGGCGGCTAGGTAGGCCGAGCATGTACCCGTCGCTCCACGCTCTCTGTACTCATGGTTGGTCGACCTTTCCTTTGCCCTTACCTGCACCATGGAGCACCCGTGAGCCGAAGCCCAGCAAGAAAACTCAACACAAAACATACAACATATGGATAGTAATCCACAGTATATAACAAAATAGCCAACAGGCTAAACACGTAGCGGCCACGCCATCCCAGGCGCTTTACCAGGCCCTGGATTCGCGGTCTTCACCGAGGGGTGACTCCAGCACCCTAGGAGGGTCTCGCCCTAACGGCCTGCACTTACCGCGCTCAACGCCGATCCTGGCCTTCGCCGTTCAATCACAAACATGTACCACATTGCATAATAATCGCAAATAATTTAATCACACGTTGAGCACAAGTATGAGGGTCGTGCCCTACAATACAAACAATGGGGTCATGCCCTGCTCTATGGGTACAACAGTTTCCTTACCTGTGTCCCGAAATATCCGAGCACCACGATCATGAGAACAGTCCTCTAACCCGAGCCATGATAAGATCCTAGTCACAACACATGTATAATAACCATCCATTAGGTTCTAAACCAATAAATAACTTCAGAGTATTAATCTATTCGCCTGGACCTTGGATTCTACCAAACCAGGTAGTAAAATCCTTCCCGAGCCTTAACATTCGAGTTCCCAAGCCTTAAAGCCTAATCTCCCTTATTTTCCAATTATGGTCGCAGCATGCCCTTTAGCGCTGCGGCCCACTACTTGTTCAGAGGCTAGGCCCTCCTTGTGGAGGACAAAAGACGCGACATGCACCCCAGGGTCGCGGTGCGCCTTGTGAACAAAGGCCTCCCCTGGCCTTCTCACTCATATGGGTCCCAGAAATCTAGAAACCAGCCAATTCCTTAAGTTTTCCCCCAAGCCTAAACCCATAATTCACACCCCAAACTTCAGCCAACCTCGGAATTAATCCTAGTATTCTTATCCATATAGCCTAAACATCCTAACAAATTCATAAAAAAATTCTTACATCCACAAAACACCCAAAATCAACCTTGGAAACAATTTTCATGGAAGTAAAAGTTCTAACAAAGTTCAACAGAATTCAACATGATGATCAAGTTTAAGAGCTTACCTCTGAACTTAATTTGACCATGAACCACTTCCTAGAACAACAAGCTGCCAATTCCTCACTTCCTTAGCCTAGGATTCTCTGATTTCCTTCAAAATATCTAAGCTTTCAAGAGGGAGGGAGTGAGCCGAGTGAGACAGCAAAATTGAGGTTTCTTGCTTGGTTTTCCTTCTGTTTCTTTTTCCTTCTAAGTCCCTCTAGAACCTCAGCTTTCTAAACCATGTATATCCCTTGTCAAAGGTCCAAAATGCCCTCTTAAGCCTATCTACATCCTTAAGTGCCACCAAGGGAAATTCCGTCATTTGCCATGTCCCACTAATTCTTCAAGTGTTCCTATAAATCCCCATTTAATCCCGACATGTCCAAATAATTACTAAACCACTACCCATTACTTGGTAAATCCCGAGCACATATTACATTCCCAAAATACCCCTAGACTCCTCCCAAGCCGGGTATTTGACCACGTTGCGACTATCTAACTAAATTGCTCCCAAGGACCATCTCAAATCGTACATCATAAATATATCACCACTCACTCATGGTTTCAATCACAATTAACACATATATCACATTTACACCCTCAACAAGCTAAAATTACAAATATGCCCCTAATAGCCAAATGGGGCCCACATGCATATTTAATTCACCTAAACATGCATTTCTAATCACATAATCATCAAATTCATATATTGACATAATTAAGTCAATTATTGCCCTCCCGACATGCTAATCAAGGTCCTAAGCCTTATTAGCGAATTTGGGACGTTACACTATTCATAAGACAAGAAATAATTATAACATAAAATATTCACAATCAAAATAAATCATATCAAAACACATAATCAACATAACATATCATACCATACCAGAATCAATCCAACTAAGTGTGCAACCGATCATGGAAATGTAAGCTTGCATTTCAACATAACATAAGCATGTAGCTTATCGTAACGCAAAAATGAAAATTACCATACCATAACATACAACATACACACACATATCATGAATACACATACCATGCATAGATTAAAACATAAGCCATACTTATGACATATAAATCAAATATTCTTAGGTACATCGAGCGTACACTCTGCGTGCAGGTGTCCACACTTCTTACCTCAGGTCAGAGTAACAACATTAATTATGTTCCCTTCAAGTTCCCTTACTGAGCCCTAGTCACAACATAGAACGTCAGAATCATAATTTTCATATCAAACCAACACTTTGTTATAAATGCACCCATGCCACTCAAAATATCCTCACAAAAGTCTGAAAACCATTCTACAAATCAAAACTGAAACATAAAGCTAAACTAAACTTCCCTTTCTGGGTGAGTAGTGCGGCTTGGGTGTAGTCATGCTAATAGAGAGTTTTGACTTTCTGGACATGTACCGTGGTCGTACTAGGCTTTTGCGCGGTCACGCTTGACGATTTTCCAAATATCGCATGATACGATCTTAACCCAAATTTCCCCAAGAACACGAACTTAAACATCATCAAACCCATATTTCAACATCAAACAATTCCAACATTGAAAAACAACATTCCTAAACATATCTAATCATTAATTTATCATCAATTCATGCATTCATTCAAAATTATCATAAATGCATGGTTAGGCTTCAAGAACCCTATCTCCATCTTAAACCTTGTTACAACATCTTATTCTATAACGAAACGTTATTCATTTACCACAAATCATTCGCTAGCATGTTTCTTACATTAAATCAAAATAATAAACATCCTAATATGAAACTCTAACAATCAAATCATGACTTCTACCCTTAAATCCAAAGAACAATTGAAACATGTCCTATAGTCTATAGAGTATAATTGGATCTTACCTCAAAGTTTATTCCTAATTCACCAACCCTTCTAGAACTTAATGGGAGAGTGATATATTCTTTGCTTTGCTTGATAAAGTGGCAGCAATATTACAATACACTTAACCCTAAGTGTCTTCTTAATCTGCATATACTAACCCTAGAACCAAAGGACTAATTTTCCCTCAATTCTAACTCTCCCATAGTTAGGATCAAGTACTCCAATTAATTTCACTCTAAGCTAATAGTATTCAATTTTCTTAGTTAACATATGGCCCAAAAGTCCTCTAAATTATACAATGCCCCTTAATTACATATTATTTACACTTATGCCCTTACAACTTGAAGGAATTATTGTTGTTACTTATAAACGTACACAATTTCAACTAATGCTCACACAGAATACTTCAAAATATAAACATAGTCAAATATCCACATAAACATGTATTCACATAAAATTACAAATACCCCTGATGGTTACAATATTACGATAATGCCCTTCAAGGGTCAAATTACTAAATTTCGCTCACATGTCAAATTACCAAAATACCAAGATATTCTGAGACATATATTATTAAGCCTCTGGCAATGGGGCTTCAACAATGTGCTGGCCACATGCCTTTCCATCTTCATCCTCAGGGTCTGAGTTATGGCACTGCTTTTTAGCCATCTTAAGCATTATCTTTTTCAATCTCTCCATCTCCACCTAGAGACGTTCGTTTTGGGAATTATGTGCCAGGTATGTCCTGTGGTCAGGCATTGCTTCTTTTCTTCAAGCATTTAGGTTGTCTCGGAGATCCGGTTGAGGGTATCTCCCACGTTGGTCCTCATGAATGGCCCTGTTCTTGCGAGCATTGAGATTAACTCACAACTCATTCTGCGTGCACCCGCAACAACCATGCTCGAGGAATCTTACTTTTGTTTCCCCATCAGACTCGACGTAATCATTGTTTACCTAGATGATGATGTGACATACTCAATCCATGGAGACCTCTCTTCTATTTACTCCAGGTCCTAGGTTTCTCTGAGGCTACTGGGGGCATGAAGGGTTCTCTCTTTCCAGATGCCTAACATGGTCTGTTACAATGCGCATGGGCTCCTCAGACATTGTGGGCATAGGGGTCTCCTTGGACTCCGTGGACTTCTTCCAGATCATGCACCTTCCTCGGAATGTTGAGAGGCTCGGAAGCTCATCAAGATTGTTTTCGTTTATGTGGAGCCTTATCTATTTCTCTCCCCATTTATGATGGGTGCACTGGTGGTATCCAACTGGGTGCACATGGGGCTTTCTAGTTGGTTGTTCTTGTGCTAAGTTAGCGGGTCATGCAGGTGGCACTCCAGTTGGCTGCATAGGTGGTACTTTGACTTTGGGGTTGTTGATAAAATTCAACACGCAAGTATACGTATCGTTTCCCAAGTAATAACTCACGTGAGTGAGATCGTTCCCACAAGGACTATAACTAATTACCAAATAAATTGAATCAATAGTTCTATTTGGCAAATAAAAATTTATTTTGAGACTAATTAAATTAAGCAAAGAAATAAAACTAGACAAATAACAATATTCAATCAAGGGATGAAAATTAGGGAAAAGTAATTTCAATTGCTTCAATTATCTAATTCAATAATGCAAAAATAATTTTCTTTCTTCTTCTAATGTGATGGCAGATTATAAAATTACCAATATTCTTATTAAGACATAAAGGTACTAAATTGCAAGGTAAAATAATGCATTTCTGAGATAAATTACACAAGCAATCAGCATTAAGCAATAATCGAAAGCCACACAAGCTATAGAAATACTTTCATTTTATATCAAAACCTATGTTTATTCAATTAGAGCATTCCTAATAATCACTTTTCATATTTCATATTAGAATCATAGATCATGTAAAAGATGGCCAATCTAAAGCATGTATTGATCACAAATATGAATAAATCACATATCAATAGAAGAAAGAAAAATATCAAAATTGCATTAATCCATAGATAACCTCAGACAATCTCCATTAAAATCCCTTAATTGGAGTTTAATTCATAGTCTCCATTGACATGTTCTTAACTCATTCAAAAACAAACATAATCAAAAGCAGAAAAATAAAGAGAGAAGAGAAGAAACTAGTTTAGGATTGTCACGATCCGCCAACCCCTGCTCCAGTCTCCTTTTTCTTCTTATTCTAGGGTTCGAGAAGTCTTTTTTTTTTTCAAATTGCGATTTCCCCCTATTAAAAACGCAAACCACCTCCTTTCTCTCCAAAAAATGACGAAATTACCCTTAAAAATTCTAACACGTACGGACGTTAGCGTCGCGGCCCAAATTCCTGCGCTGCAGCGCTAGTGCATGATAGAGAAATTTTGAACTTTCTGTAAAGGGGCTCATCGCGGCCGTAATGCACCTTAGCGCCGTGGCCCTAATTCCTCTTGGGATCTTGACTTGCAATCTGGAATTCTGACCTCGCCGCAGTTGTAATGGATACCAACGCCACGACCCCATCAGTAGCGTTGCGGCCTTAACTTGAAATTCAGTTTAACTCGCTATCGGCTCTGGTTTAGCACTAAATCTCCACTTTTCACTCCAATAGCCCAATTATAGTGCATAAACCTGAAATCAAGAAAAACAAGAATAAATCCACTCCAAAATCCTGTAAACCAAAGAAGAAAACAATGATCGAAACACTTAAAAAGTAGGCTAAAACTAGCCTAACAAATTCCCCCAAACTTGCTTCTTACTCGCCCTCGAGTAAGGAAACGACTCACAAAACTTAATACAAACACAACACGACAAATTAAGCCTCCATTATTATTCATAGCACGCCACCATCACCCATAAAAATTCATCCATTAAACAACAAAAATTTCAACTCAATTACTCTAACAATTAATCCTAATGCCTTATTTGGAAATAAAAAATATACTTGCAAATTACAAATCAACAATTGGACAACATCATACACGCCTTACTCTTTCCAACACTCCATAAACCAATATTCAATAAGCTTGCACACTTACCTATCTCCACTAATGTCAACAATTCAAGCTTTGGAACCAAAGGACATTTCAGCTTAGGTAAAAGGTGGTTGAAAAGTCATTTAGGCTCCATTATACCATAAGCTTACTAAAACCAATTAAACCTTAAACTTTTACAACCATCCCCAATTCCCCATCTTCCAATGATTGAGAAAAGTTTCACAAATGTAAACACATTTACTTTTTTTTGTTTTTTTTTCTTTTTTCGAAATTGTGATATTGCACACACTTTTATTTTCACAACATGCAATTTTTTTTTTAGATACTTTTCTTAATCAAGAATTTACATTGTTTAACCTCTCATACAAAAACTGACTCAATTACAATTCCCTCCCACAAACTTACTTTTGAGCTTATGGTATAATTTTTATGGCAAAGGGAAAGTAAATAATAATAGATACAATTTTTTGCTCAACAAAAGTGGTTTAACAATAATAAATAGGCTAGGCACAAAGGGGAAACTAGGGATAACACAATAAAGGTTAGCTTGAAAGGCCTAGACTTTCCAAAAAAAAAACCCCCTAATCATTTTCCAAAGCATGTATTGTCAATAATTTCGTCTGAAAAGGCAGATCATGCAAGTTCTATCCTATTCAACCATTCATACCTCAAACCAAAGTAAAACATGTACGACACAATCCAATTATTAAAATTTGCACATATACAAAAATTTCCAAAAGGCATCCAAATTAATCCAAAATGTAATCAAGTTAAGCACACGGCTTATTTACAATTTCCATTTTACAAGCGACAACAACGACATTTATGCATATCATAGGCTTAACTCGAAGCACACAAACACAACAGAAAACACATGACAACACTGAAAAATGATTAAAACTAACTAAAATAAACCAAAAAATAAAAATAAGTCCCTCCCCCAAACTTAATTTCACATTGTCCCCAATGTGAACACTATAACCCAAGAGAGAGAAACTTACCTGACAACCCCCTCAGAATGGGCTTAGTGGCGGTGGCTGATCATATGGAGTGAAACGCGGTGGTAGTGCAAAATAACTCTCATCTTCTTCATCCAAAGACCACCGAGATACCAAATTATTCAGCTGCTGAATATGGTTCGTATCATAAGCACTCCGTTGCCCCAAATAATTTTGCATATGCATGTTTTGCTGAATAAGGTAATTCAGCTGATCATGAGTGTAATGCATAGTAGGATCAATGTGACAACCTAAAGCTTTGGGTTCGTCCTCACCGTCATCGATCCTCTGACGGCGTCGACCTCTTCCTCTCAGAACTTGCGGGGCGTCATAGGGATGCGGAGGGATGAGGCGATTCACCATGGCCAACCCGACTGGATTTTGCGGAGGCACCTTCATGTCAATTAAGTATTGAGGTGCGCCATACGTAACACACAGTTCAGTAATGAAATTTCTATGTCCCAACCCGCCAGTAGTCGTACCCTAAATTATATGATTGATACTTTCCCGAATATTCCTCCCAATGTTTAGATTGTACCCTTTCCAAGATTGCATATGTCACCTTGAGGCGGTCAATCGGGATATCAGACAGATGATTCTTGGGAATCAATTGGGCACTCAAAAAATAGCACCAAGCTCGAGCCACTTGGTTCAGTTCACACCGATACATACAATTGGGCTGACCATCCTTCAAATGAATTCGCGCTCCAGGAAAACCCAATGTCTCCGCAATGTCAACATAATCTAGATTATCGGCCCCCAATACCCGAAGCTCTTCTTCTTCCATGGGAAAGTCAGGTACCTCATACAATAGAATAAATGCTGCAAGAGTAACTGGTATCTTCTTGCCCCACACAGTGACAACATTGTTGTCTCTTTATGGTCAGTTTGCAAGAAATTCATATGTCATCGTGTGATTAGCCTTCCCATTACAATCAACAAATTGGTCCCACTGTCCACGAGCAATATTAGCTCGAATAGGCTCATACAATGGCTGACCCTCCAAAGGTTCTGTACTAAATTCCATACCCCTTTCTTCAATTATAGGCTTTCTAGATAACACCACAAATCTTTCTTGAACCTATTTTCTCACAAACCTAGTGGTATGATAATCCGACCTTGTAGAAACACGAGGAGGGCGAGATGATGAAGCGCCAAAGCATTTACAGTACCTTTCTTTGGACCCATTGACTGAAAAACACACCAAAAATCACACTTTTAATTCCATAAAAAAATTTGGCAGCACCTCCCCTTGTTTTTATCACTTCCCAAAATCACAAAGCTTCACTATAGTCCACAATTTATCACTCCAAATAATCGCAAAAGAAAGTATGTCCAATAATCAACCAATTAATCCATAAAAATTCTCTACATACGCTGAATTTCTTCAAAAATCAAAGGAAATCTCACGAACTTTGCAAATATGAGAATGAAAATTACTCACATTAGTGAAAGACCCATTGAAGAACCACCAATGCCATCCAAACCTTGAAGAAATTGAAGAAAATTTAGGAGTAGATGGTGATTTTCGGATTAGGGTTGAAATGAGTGGGAAAATTGCTATTTTTTATGAAATTAGGTGGAGAAAGGGAAAGAGAAGGATGAGAGAAGTGATTTTTATGAAATGGGGTGGAGAAATTATTAAAAAGGAGTTAAATATTGGTGTTTATGGTTGTTTTATGGCGTTTAGGGTGGAGGAAAATCGAAGAAGATGAAGAGAGGCGGATGGAGGATTTTTTATGTTATAGGTGGTGGCCCGTGCTAGTGCCGCGGCGCTAATGTATATATTTTTTTCTTCCCTTTTTCGTCTGCTCCAAGGGCCACGGTGCAAGAACTGGAGTCGCGGTGCTAAGCCCAACTCTATTTTTGTCCTCTCTGTCAGGAGCCTCGCCACGACGTTAATGACCCTAGGCCCCGCGGCGCAACAAACTACATCACGACCCTAATTGACAGCCAAAAATATTCCTCTTTTTTTTTTTCACGTTTTGTACGGTTTTCTTTTTCCAAATTTACACGGAATGAAAAAAATAATAAGAAATAAAAAGACTTAAAAATACTAATTGTTCCAAACCAAAAATTAAAATGCAAAACAAAATACAAGTTGGGATACCTCCCAATGGCGTTGTCGTTAACGTCATTTAGCCGGACGCTGAACTCCTCATCATTGTGACGTCAAGAGGATGACAGATTTGGCCTGATTAAAATGACCACCCAAGTATGGCTTCAATCTTTGCCCATTCACCTTAAAATTACCGGTCTTCTCACTAGTTACCTCAACTGAGCCATAAGCGAATTCTTGAACAATAGTGTAAGGTTCGGACCACCTCATTTTTAGCTTGCCTGGAAACAATTTAAACCTTGAATTGAATAGTAGTACTTGCTGACCTGGTTGAAATTCTTTTTGAACAAGGTTCTTGTCATGCCACAACTTAGTCCGTTCCTTGTAAATTTTAGCATTCTCATATGCCTCATTCCTGAGCTCCTCTACCTCATTCAGCTGCAGCAATCTTTTCTCTCCCGCTGATGCCATGTCCATATTCAAAGTTTTCATGGCCCAATATGCTCGATGCTCAAGTTCTACTGGTAGATGACATGCTTTGCCAAAAACCAACTTGTATGGCGACATGCCAATAGGTATCTTAAAAGCTTTCCTATATGCCCACAATGTATTATCGAGTTTCTTAGACCAATCTTTCCTGGACCGTTGCAATGTTTTCTCCAAAATTCTCTTTACCTCTCGGTTTGAGATTTCTGCTTGCCCATTACTTTGTGGATGGTAAGGTAACGCAGTGCAGTGTCTCACTCCATATCTTACAAGCAAAGTTTCAAACTGCTTGTTAGAAAAATGACTCCCTTCATTGCTTATAATTGCTCGAGGAGTACCAAACCGAGTAAAGATATATTTTTGAAGAAAGTTAAGAACTGTTTTACCGTCGTTTGCATGAGTTGCTGCTGCTTCCATCCATTTAGAGACATAGTCCACAGCTAGCAGTATGTACAGGTTGTTGTAAGATGACGGGAATGGGCCCATAAAGTCTATTCCCCACACATCAAACAGCTCCACTTCTATAATTCCAATCAAAGGCATCTCGTTCCTTCTTGAAATATTTCCAGTTCTCTGATAGCGATCACATGCCTTCACGAACTGATGAGCATCTTTAAAAAAAGTTGGCCAGAAAAACCCACACTGAAGAACCTTTGCAGCAGTTCTACCACCGCCAAAATGACCACCACATTGCAAAGTATGGTAGTGGGTCAAAATGGAATGCATCTCCTCTTCAGGCACGCACCTTCTGTTAATTTGATCAACACAATGCTTGTAAAGGATTGGTTCTTCCCTATAATAGTGCTTCACTTCAGAGAAAAAGTTCTTCAGCAGTTGTCTAGACATATCTGGAGGAGTAATTGTTGCAGCCAAAAAGTTTACATAATCAGCGAGCCATGGGACCATCATACTTTCCCTCAATGCAAACAACTGCTCATCTGGAAATTCATCATTTATCTGGACTTCCTTCATATTCTGGCTCTCTTCTAATTCCAGTCTAGATAAATGGTCTGTCACTAAATTCTCTGTTCCCTTCTTGTCTCCGATTTCCAAATCAAACTCTTGTAGTAGAAGAACCCATTGAATCAGTCTTGGTTTGGCATCCTTCTTGGTCATAAGGTATTTAATTGCAAAATGATCAGTGTACACAATTACCTTATTCCCAATTAGGTATGGCCTGAAATTATCACAAGCAAATACTATTGCCAACATCTCTTTCTCGGTGGTGGCATAATTCATTTGAGCATCATTCAAGGTTCTACTAGCATAGTAGATGGTGTGAAATAACTTGTTAACTCATTGTCCCAGGACTGCTCCCACTGCATAGTCACTTGCATCACACATCAATTCAAAGGGCAACTCCCAATTTGGTGCAATGACTATGGGCGCTGAAATGAATTTCTCCTTAAGTGTCTGAAAAGCCTTCAAGCCCTCCTCTCCAAACTCAAATGGAACTCCATTAATCAACAAACTAGATAAGGCTTTCGAAATCTTCGAAAAGTCTTTTATAAACCGTCTGTAGAAACCAGCGTGACCCAGAAAGCTACGAACCCCTTTTACTGAAACTAGGGGTGGCAAATTTTCTATTGTAGAGATCTTGGCTCTGTCGACCTCAATCCCTTCATTAGAGATTTTGTGTCCCAACACTATGCCTTCCGTCACCATGAAATGACACTTCTCCCAATTAAGCACCAAATTGGATTCCTCACACCTTGTTAGAACCAGTTCCAAGTTGCTTAGACAATGGTCAAAGGAAGACCCAAAAATTGAGAAGTCATCCATAAAAATCTCGATGCACTTCTTAATCAAGTCAGAAAAGATAGCCATCATGCACTTTTGGAATGTTGCTGGTGCATTACAAAGTCCAAATGGCATTCTTTGAATGCAAATGTGCCATATAGACATGTAAATGTCGTTTTCTCCTGATCCTTAGGTGCAGTGGCTATTTGATGGTATCCAAAGTACCCATCCAAGAAATAAAAATATTCATGGCCAGCCAGTCTATCCAACATCTGATCAATAAAGGGTAGTGGGAAGTGGTCTTTCCTGGTTGGAAGTGGTCTTTCGGTAGTCAATACATATCCTCCAACCCGTGACAGTCTGAGTAGGAATCAATTAATTATTTTCGTTCTTTACCACTGTCATCCCTCCTTTCTTGGGAACCACTTGAACTGGACTCACCCATTTGCTGTCAGAAATTGGATAAGCCACTCCTGCATCTAACCACTTGACAACTTCTTTTCTGACTACTTCCTTCATTGGTGGATTAAGCCTTCTTTGAGCATCAATAGTTGGCTTAATTCTATCTTCCATCATAATTTTGTGCATCACTGTTGAGTGGCTGATCCCCTTGATGTTAGCCAAAGTCCAGCCAATGGCTCTCATATGCATGCGCAACACCCTTAGTAACTTCTCTATTTCAACATCCGAGAGCAAAGCAGATACAATCACAGGAAGTGTCTTGTTCTTACCGAGGAATTCATATCGCAAGTGATGAGGGAATACCTTCAATTCTAACTCTGGCGGCTTCTCAACTGAAGGCAATGGTCTTGTAGGCACGAAATCGAGCTCTTTAAAGTACTTCCTCTTCAAAGGCCTATAAGCGTTCAACCACTTCACATACTCCATGGCTTCCTTCCCATCTTGTTCAGTAACTTCCCCTCTATCAGACTCAACTCAAGAGGTTCTTCTACTACCTTCTTCTCATCCACTAGACTCTTCGCCACGTCCATAAAGAAACAGCTATCACTGGCCCCAGAGTAAGTCATAGCCCTGAGTACATTGAAAAGAACTTCCTCACCTTATACTCTTAGCTTCAACTCACCTTTCTGCACATCAATCAAAGCTTTCCCTATAGCCAAGAATGGTCTACCAAGGATGAGTGGAACATTTGTATCCTCCTCCATATCAAGTACAATAAAATATGCTAGGAAGATAAACTTGTCCACCTTCACTAGGACATCTTCTATTATACCTCGAGGATGTGCCAATGAACGGTCTGCTAATTGTAATGTCAACATGGTAGGCCTTACTTCCCCCAGCTTTAATCTTTTGAAAACTGAAAGTGGCATCAGATTAATGCTTGCTCCCAAATCACATAGATCATTCATGCTCTCAATATTCCCTATGGTGCAAGGTATAGTAAAACTCCCAGGATCTCTCAGCTTCTGAGGGAGTTTCCTTTGCAGAATAGCGCTACACTCTTCAGTTAATGCCACAGTTTCATATTCTCCCATTTTTCTTTTCTTAGACAGGATGTCTTTCATGAGTTTCACATAACTGGGCATCTGCTCTAGAGCCTCCGCAAATGGAATGTTTATATGCAGTTTCTTGAATACTTCCAGAAATTTCGAAAAGTACTTATCTAAGTTGTTCTTGCGTAGTCTTTGAGGATAGGGAATCTTAATATGATTATCAATACTGACTGGCGGTGTAGCTTCCTCGACTGATATGTTTTTAGTAACCTTGTCCTCATCTTTCTTCTGATCCAATGTGCCCTGTGCCTGTTGATCCTGACCCTTGTCTTCAACTGACTGTTTTGAGCTTGGCCCTTCGTACCTCTTTCCACTTCTCAATGTAATAGCCTGACATTACTCTTTTGGGTGAACATCATTTGTGCTAGGCAGGTCACCTTGACCAAGGTTGGCCATAAGAGTAGCAATTACCCTATCTGAGTCTCCAAATTTCTAATAAAAGAACACGTCTCAATCATGAATTGATTAAGAACATCAGACTAAGTATCAGGCTGTCTCACAGGATTCTGTTGTTGTTGCATAGGCGGCTGAGGTGGTTGTTGTTGAGGCCTAAATCTCTATTGATAGAACCCTTGAGGTGGTTGCTGAAATGGCTGTCGTGGTTGTTGAATTGAAGATTGACGTTGTTGATCATTCTTTCAGGAAAAATTAGGTTGATTCCTCCACCCTTGGTTAAAAAAGTTTGAATAAGGGTTGTTGTTGTTATTTTGACGAGGAAAATACCCAATGTCATGAGCTTGTTCCAATGGCATATTATTTACATCCGCATATTGGTACTTTTCATAAGCATGAGGACCCCCACATAATTCACACATTGTATGAGCTTGCATCTCGGGGGCTGCCATTGTACTACCTTGCAACTGTTTAGGCAAAGCCTCCACCTGAGCAATTAACTTAGATATTGCATCAATCTTATGCAAACCAGCCGCTTTCTTCGAGTTGCCTCTCTCACTTGGCCACTGTTTATTATTAATGGCCATTTCTTCTAATTGGCGCTCTTCCTCATAAATTCCCCAGCAGCTGGTGCATCAATGAGTGTGCGAGTGGTACCACATAACCCATTATAAAAGTTATGGACTAACATCCATCTCTCAATCCCATGATGTGGGCACTTCCTTATCAGGTCTTTAAATCTCTCCCACGCCATATATAAAGATTCATTATCCAGCTGGTAGAAATTTTTGTTCTCCCCCCTCAGCTTAGTTGCCTTGGCTGGAGGAAAGAACTTGGAGAGAAACTTTAGTGCAAGATCATTCCATGTATAGATTGAGTTAGGTGGCAAAGATACCAACCAAATCTTGGCTCGCTCCCTCAGAGAAAATAGAAATAATCTGAGTCTGATTGCATCATCATTAACTACATTCATCTTGAATGTCTGACAGAGCTCAACGAAGTTAGCAAGATGCATGTTTGGGTCTTCCAGTTGGTAGTCCCCCAAACTGGACACTGGATTGAACCATTTGCAGAATGGCAGATGTGGATGCTCAAAATTTCATGCTTGTAAAAGACCCAAAGTACATGCTTAGGTCCCATGAACGTCTAAATATATGGTTGAGTTGCGGTGGCCTCGGGCCACCATCACCTTGCACTTCTGCCCATATGGCCCAGCATCACCTGCGGCTGCCCAGATGGCCTCGCGCCTCGTGAGGGTGGTATGCACCTCGGATGCCTCGGCGCCCAGGAATCTCGCGAGGCCGCACCACCCCGGAGGCCCACGGGTGCCTTGCGCGCGCATATGAACGCCTCGTGTGCCTAGGCATCTCGCGAGGCCCCTCCGTCTCACACTCCCCTGCTGGCCCGCACATGCCTCGCGTGCCCAGGTGTCTCGCGAGGCCCCTCCGTCTCGCACGCCCTTACTGGCATGAACAAGCCACGCGTGCCTAGGCATCTTGCGATGCCCCTCTGTCTCGCATGCCCCTGCTGGCACGCACACACCTCGCATGCCCGGGAGTCTCGCGAGGCCCCTCCGTCTCGCACACCCCTACTGGCATGCACACGCCTCACATGCCAAAGCGTCTCACGAGGCCCCTCCATCTCGCACACCCCTGCTGGCACGCACACGCCTCGTGTGCCTAGGCATCTCGCGAGGCTGCACATGAGCGCCTCGCGTGCCCCAGGTCCCTTGCGAGGCCTCTACGTCTCGCATGCCCATAGTGCCTTGCGTCTATGTTGCCTCACCAGCCTTATTGCATGCTATGCCCACCTCGTTGAATGGGCCCTACGTCACTTGGTGGGGTTGGGGCCACCAACGAGACACCCCCTCTTCAGTTAGCCAGTTGGGACCACTTACATGGAGGCCAACCAAATATTTTTTCAAGGTGGCCCACAAGAGTCAAGAAATACGAACAAGGTACCTTTAAAGGGGTACTACCTGTCTTCATAGATGAAGGCACAGACTTGACACCTGTACTCGACAAGTAGTGGCGGTAAGGGGTAGTACGAAGAGTGGCGGCACCACTTCCACACCCCTGAACATGTACTGGAGCCAACACCACTACCCACGAGACCACTCTCCTGACCGTGTACTTGCATACGATCTGGGCCCCTGGACCACAATGTATCAGGGGCCATTATAGACCATTATAAAGGAACCACACTTCCACATGGAAGGGGGTTGGAAAAAACACTGTAGCACTACACCATAAGAAATCCAAATGCAGTTCACCATTTTCTTTCTGCAACTGTTATTTGAGTTTCCAATTAGATCTTTGAAGTTTTCTTTTATTTGACAATCTCTACATTTCTATTTTTCTAATTTAATTTGGTTGACGAGTTCTCACCGTCAACAGTTTGGCGCCGTCTGTGGGAAGGATATATTGCAAGTCACTATTCTTCCGTCGATTCTGATAGGAAAAAATGCCGCGACGTTCGAAACGGTTGAGAGTGCTACGCGAGGTGGAGTTCCATCTTGACGAAGATCATCTAAAAGCCTCCATGAAGGATCCCCCTCCACTAGCAAACATGGAGGCCCCAAGGGAGCCTGAGGTTCCTAGTGACGAAAGGGAGGCCTCGTCCCCAGCAGTCCCACCTGAGGGGGATCGTCCAAGGTCGGCGGCTGCCCCAGCAAGAGGTGCCGATGAGTTCCTGCCTCCAAGGCCGCCGCAGGTGCCAAGCCCCGGTCGGCAAGATCTAGGCCCGTCAAAGCGTCTGGCTGACAAGCACCCTTGGGTCCACTCCGTCAGCTCGAGTTCAAAGTCTCAATTCTACGAAGATGAGATACAAGAACTTCACTGCAAGAATCAGAGGCTAGAAACCACCCTGGAAAACATGCAAGAGGTGCTAAATGGGTTGTTGCAAGGGAGATCAAACGTGACACTCCCTAAGAAAAAAAAGGGAGACCAGAGGGGGGTAAGAACCACCGTCCCAGTAGATAACGGAAGGACCCGAGTCTCCACTAGTAACACCCCCCGGACGAAGCAGTGCGAACGTCCCGGACCACCGAAACAGCCTCAGAAGCCAGAGACGAAGGCCAATGCTGCCCCTCATAACAATGACGAGGTCACCTCAAGGAAAACACCCTCAGATTTACGAGAAGAACTCAACAAAAAGAGGGCGGGTAAAAGGACCACACCCCCTATGGTACCCCGGGAAGGCAAAGGGAAGGGGGATCCTAACCCATCCGCTCTAAGAGACTCCCTAAGCAAGAGGAGGCAAGACCTGGACACCGAAATGAGGAGGCTACGAAGAAAAATCATCACCGCCTCCAGAGGTCAAGCCTTTGAGGATGAGTTCAATCATGAGTCACCCATCATCAAGGAGAACTAAGCCATCCGGCTCCCGGCCAACTTCAAGGAGCCCCATATGACCCCCTACGAAGGAAGCACAAATCTGAAATACCACCTGGTTGCATTTAACGACCTGATGAAGCTGAGGGGAATTAGTAGCGGGGTCAGATGTCATTGCTTCGCTGTCACGTTGAAAGGACCTGCATACAAATGGTTCAAAAGACTTAGACCGTGGTCCATCAGATGTTGGCAACAGTTTTCTGATGAATTCCTCCAGCAGCACCACGCCGTGCGGGACTACACGATGCCAGGCACCAGCCTCGCCAATGTGAAGCAAGGAGAAAATGAGAGTCTAAAGAGCTACATTCACAGGTTCAATATGGAGGTTGCTAAAGTAGGGAGCTTGACCCGCAGAGAGCTGAAAATGGCCATCACAGCTGGAGTGCGCCCAGGAAGCAAGTTATGGGATAACATGCTCAAGAGGGAGGTCAAAGACATGGATGATTTCTACGAGCGGGCACAAAAGTATATTCACAAGAGCCTCAAGGCCAGAAAAGACCAGAATTCACCGAAGCCCTCAATCCGGGAGAGCCAAGGAAATGCAAAGAAAAAGAGGGTCTATGAGGGGGCAAGAGATGATCGACCATAGAAGCATCAGTGCTCTGACGAGCGCAGACAAGGCCCCTACAATTTTTATACTAACCTCACCCATGCGAGAGAGCATATTTTCATTACAAACGAAAACCAGGTCCCATTCAGAAGGCCCTCGCCAATGAAAATAGACCGGTTTAAAAGAGACCCCAGCAAGTATTTCCAGTATCACAAAGATATTGGCCACACAACTGCAGAATGCAACCATTTGAAGGTGGAAATTGAGGATCTCATCCGCAGGGGGCATTTGGGCAGATATGTGCGCAAGGAGAACCATAGGCCAGAAGAAGGAGCATCCTCGCCGCGGGCGCGAGAAGTAGCTCCAGAAGTGCAAGTAGAGGTCAGGACCATTTTTGGAGGACCAAGATTCGGGGGCGAATCAAGGAAGGGATAAGAAAGATATGCCAGGGAGGCCAGATGAAGTCCACCACCATGCGTCCTAAGTCAGGAGCAGCGCCCCCCGAAGAGTTTCAAGGGTGAAAGTGACTCAATAACCTTCACCGAAGAAGACGCTCGGGGTGTACACTTCCCCCACAATGTCCCCTTAGTGTTGACTGTCCAGCTTGCTAACTTGAGGATGCATTGGGTCTTGGTGGATAACGGAAGCTCTGTGGACATCTTGTATCGCCCAGCGCTGGAGAAGATGGGACTAAGCCTCTGCCACCTAAAGCCTTGCACTACTTCTTTGTATGGATTTACGAGAGATTTGATACAGCCCTTGGGGGCAATTGAGTTAGCCTTACTATGGGAGATCAGCCCAGACAAACCACCATAATGGCAAACTTTGTTGTGGTAGATTGCGCCTCAGCCTTCAACACGGTATTAGGGAGACCTTCCCTAAGCGAATTGAAGGTGTTAACTTCTATATACCATATAGCTATAAAATTCCCAACTCCTATAGGAATAGCATGCATGAAAGGAAAGTACAAGGAAGCGAGGGAATGCTATAACACATCCCTTCGCACAGCCACAAAGCCGACAGCACCTATGGTGATGGTTGTGCATGAAGGCGCGAACCCAAGCGAGTTGGACCCATGAGTCGCAGAAGAGCCAAGAGCTGAACCAATAGAGGAATTGGAGGAAGTAACGGTCATGAATGAGCCGTTGAGAAAGTAGAAGGTAGGAAAGAATTTTTCCGGTGACATGAAGGAGAACTAGTAGAGTTCTTAAAAGCCAACCTCGATGTATTCGCCTGGAGTCACAAGGATATGGTAGGAATAGACCCAATGGTCATGTGCCACCATCTGAACATCGACCCGAAAGCAAGGCCGGTGAGGCAAAAAAGGAGAGCACTAGACCCAGAGAGATACGCGGCCCTAAAAGAGGAGGTTGACAAGCTGAAGGCGAACTGGTTCATTTGAGAGGCATTTTACCCACTATGGGTGTCGAATCCAGTACTAGCCCCGAAGCCCAATGGAAAATGGAGGACTTGTGTGGATTTTACCAGCCTCAACAAGGCGTGCCCTAAGGACAGCTTCCCGCTTCCTAGGATAGACCGATTGGTAGACGCCACAGCGGGACACGACCTACTTAGCTTCATGGACGCATATTCTGGGTATAACCAAAGACCCATGAACCCTGCTGATGAGGAGCACACTTCGTTCATAACGGACAAGGGACTATACTGCTATAAAGTGATGCCCTTTGGTTTAAAAAACGCAGGTGCCACCTACATAGGTTGGTGAACAAAATGTTTGTGAATCAAATAGGAAGGAACATGGAAGTGTACGTGGAAGATAAGCTGGTGAAGACAAAGAAAGCGGAGGAGCTCACCAGTGACCTCAGGGAGATGTTCAACAACTTTCGAAGGTATAAAATGAAGCTGAATCCACTCTAATGCACCTTCAGAGTTTCGTTAGGAAAATTCCTGGGTTTCATGGTAAATTCTTGAGGTATTGAGGCTAATCCTGAAAAAATCAAGGCCTTGCTGGAAATGAGCCCACCACGAAGCAAAAAAGAGGTGCAATGCTTGACAGGGGGAGTGGCTGCCCTCAATAGGTTCATCTCTAGGTCTACTGACAAATGCCTACCTTTCTTCAACATCTTAAAAGGGAACAAAAAGTTTGCTTGGGATGATGAATGCTAGGATGCCTTCACCAAGCTAAAGGAACAACTAGGAAAGCCACCCCTTTTGGCCAAGCCAGAAAAAGGGGAGAAGTTTTACCTGTATCTAGCTGTATCGGCACATGCCATAAGCACCGCCTTGGTAAAGAGAGAAAAGAAGCACCAGCAACCTATCTACTATGTGAGTAAGCGGTTGGTAGACGCAGAAATGCGGTACCCAGAAATAGAGAAGTTAGCATGTGCCATAATAGTGGCTTCTCAAAAGTTGAGGCCCTATTTTCATGCTCATGCAATTGAGGTGCTCACCAACACCCCCCTGCGTCAAGTCTTGCACAAGCCAGAAACTTCAAGAAGATTGTTAAAATGGTCGATTGAATTGAGTCAGTTCGACATCACTTACACCCCAAGGACCTCAATCAACGGGTAGGTACTTGCAGACATTATAGTCGAGTTTGCCTACCGATCCCCAGAGGAGGGGGAAATAGAGGAGGATGGACCGGCACATGAAGAGGAGAGGCACCCCGAAGAATGGAGCCTCCATGTAGATGGGGCGTCTAACGAAGGGGGAGTCGGTGCTAGCATAGTGATGACGGGACCTGAAGGGCATAAGATGTATTGTGCCTTAAGATTTAGATTCGAGGCTTCCAATAATGAGGCAGAATATGAGGCGTTGTTGGCTGGCATGCAGCTAGCTAAGGGGTTAAAGGTATCCCACTTGCATGTCTTTAGTGACTCACAACTGGTAGTGTTTCAGGTGAAGGGCGAATACCAAGCTAGAGGTCAAAAAATGGCTACATACCTCACCAAGGTTAAGGAGTATTTGGATCAGTTCGAAAAATACATGATAGAATAGATCCCTAGGGAGTAGAACGCGAACGCCGATGTACTCGTCAAACTCGTCTCCACACAAGACGAAGATACGCTTGAGTCTATATCAGTCGAATATCTCCCCAAGCCAAGCATAGCCGAAGAGAGGATCAACACGGTCAAGAGCTCCGAGGAGCCATGGTTTTCCCCCATTAGGAGGTACTTGAATTACAGGACCTCGCCCTACGATAAGAAAGAGGCCCCCAGAATGGTTTACAAAGCCACCCAGTACACCCTAGTAGATGGAATCTTGTATAAGAGAGGCTTCTCTACCCCACTCCTGCGGTGCGTTGATAAGGGGGAGGCGTCAAAAGTTTTACAAGAGATACACGAAGGGGAATGTGGAAACCATGCTGGGGGGTAGTCCACGGCAAAAAAGGCCATCCGCCAGGGGTATTATTGGCCTACCATGGATAAGGACACGAGTGACTTCGCAAGAAGGTGTGACAAGTGCCAGAGACACGCGACTTACCCACGACAGTCACCAAATGATCTGGTGAGCATGACCAGCCTGTGGCCCTTCGCTGTGTGGGGGATTGACTTGATAGGGGCACTGCCAGCTAGAAGAGGAGGAGCTAAGTACGCGGTGGTAGCAGTCGACTATTTCACTAAGTGGGTGGAAGCGGAGCCTTTAGTCAACATAACGGCTAAGCAGATCACCACCTTCGTCAACAAATATATTATTTGCAGGTTCGGAAAACCTTACAAGATCATCTCTGACAATGGAACGCAATTTGAAGGAGGGGTTTTCGAGGACTACTGCAAGGAAAAAGGAATCAGCAGGAGTTTCTCTGCAGTAGTACACCCCCAAGCCAATGGGAAAGTAGAGGCCATCAATAAGATCCTAAAAAGGAACTTGAAAACTAAGTTGGAAAAGTTGAAGGGGGCCTTGGTCGAGGAACTCCCAAATATGCTCTGGGCCTACAGGACCACCCCCCATTCCACCACTGGGGAGACACCTTTCGCCTTGGCCTACGGCTGTGAAGCTATCCTTCTGGTAGAAATGAAGGCTAACTCCTTTTGCACGCAAGCATACGATGACCAGGCTAACATCACAGCGTTGGTCGGGAACTTGGACCTGCTAGAAGCCAAGAGAGAAAGGGCACAACTAAGGCTGGCCACATATCAGCAACGAGTAGCGAGGTATTACAATTCAAGGGTGCGAGAGAGAAAGTTCAGGGTAGGAGACTTAGTATTGAGGAAGGTACTCCCCAACACGTGAGACCTGGGGGCAGGGGTACTGTGGGCGAACTGGGAAGGACCCTACCAGGTTGCTCAGTGCATACCACCAAACACCTATAAGCTGCCGCACATGGACGACACTGTCGTGCCTCGAGCATGGAATGCGGAACACCTCAAGAAGTACTACCAGTGAGACTTCCACATCTAATGCAAGCAGTATCTGTGCTTAGTTTGTTGTGTGTTATGTTAGCTTAGTAGACAAAAATCAATGAGGTTGCCTAGATAACCTCCCAAGTAGATGTAAACTTTATATATATATATATATATATGGTTGTAACCTGCCTACTATGAATGAAACTATTCACAACTTCGCATATTATTTTTCTTCTCTATGCGAGCATCAACCAAAGTGCCTACCGAAATAAATTTCACCAGCCACTTGGGGGGTAGGACAGGAGGCAATGCATACAGCAAGCAGGAGGATCCTAAAATGGAGGAACCCAAAAGGACCCCTTATATCAGGGCCTTAAAGGAGTTCCTTAAAGGGACTCCTCATATCCTAAAAAGAGCTCCTAAAAAGGAGGATCCTAAAAAGGACTCCTCGTATCAGGAGGACCCTAAAATGGACCCTCTATCAGGAGGATCCTAAAAGGACCCTCTATCAGGAGGAACCCAAAAGGACCTCTTATATCAGGGCCTTAAATGAGTTCCTTAAAGGGACTCCTCATATCCTAAAAAGAGCTCCTAAAAAGGAGGATCCTAAAAAGGACTCCTCGTATCAGGAGGATCCTAAAAAGGACCCTATATCAGGAGGATCCTAAAAAGGACCCCCTATCAGGAGGAACCCAAAAGGACCCCTTATATCAGGGCCTTAAACAAGTTCCTTAAAAAGACTCCTCGTATCCTAAAAAGGACCCTCTATCAAGAGGAACCCAAAAGGACCCCTTGTATCATGGCCTTAAACGAATTCTTAAAAAAAAAAATGCGTGGTGAACCCTAACAAATAGGGAGGAGACCTTGCAAGGCATCTCCTGAAGTTCACAAGGATTAGCTACCCTTACGAACATCAAGGAGGCCAAAAGGTCTTATAAAAAAAAAAACAAGCTTCCAAATAAAGGCAGATACTCTCTCAAAGGTAGAAGCCCCAGAAAGAGCACCCGCCAATAAGCCTAGAGCGGCCACCAAGCCGTCTAGCCAAAAATGGTCCTAAAAGAGACCCTTGCAAAAAATAGTACTATGAATAATGACGAGAAGGATGCTTCTTGCAAGAAATAATAAGTGCGCGCAAAAATATATAAAAGGATAGCTAAATCCAAAGGGGTCAATATATCCTTATAAGAACAATCAAGAGGCACCAAAAAAGGACCCATTGAACCCTTTCACATGGGCTCCAAAGGATCTCTAGCCTGATAAATAAAAGAGGGGAACCTACCAAACCCCATTATACGGGCTCAAAAAGACCTCAAACACAGAGGAGAATAACCGCATATGTATATATTAAAAGAGAGTCTTGGTAATATGACAAGATTTTATAAAAAATAAAAAATTTATTACAAGCACAATAAGGATCGAACGAGCATACATTCACAGCGGACTAATTGGAAAAAATTATGAAGTGACGATCTCAAAGCCTCCTGCTACGGGCGTTCCACCCAGCCGTCCGGGCAACAGCGTGCTCGCCGAAGGAGGAGAAATTGAAGTTTGGATCCTGCCTCCATACACCGTAAAGGGCGCGCTCTATGGACCTATACTCAATAGCTGCCCTGTCCACCTCTAAGGAAGCGACCCTCTCCTGCGACGCGACTGTAGTAGACTTAGCACCCTCAAGTTCGCCCTCCAAGGAAGCGACCCTCTCCTGCGACGCAGCCGCGGCAGCCTTGGCACCCTGGAGTTCGGCCTTTAGGTTGGTGATCCTTTCCTGCAACATCGTGGCCTTGGCAATCGCCCTCTTCTTCTTTTTCGATGAGGCAGAAATTTTCGCCAAAGCCTTTTCTAGCCTAGACCTCGTTTCAGCAAGCTCCCCCTCGAGCTCCTGGACCTGAACCGCAAGACGGTCCCTCTCGGCATTCGACGTGGAAAGGTTGTGAGCTGAGTCGGCAAACCGCTGAGCCACGGTATAGGCCTGCACAAGAAAAATAACAACAACAGTGATAAGTAACAAAAAAAAGGAATAAAAAGATATAAGGCCGACATAAGAGGCCTAAACTCACCCAGGCAGTAGAGCGCGTAAGAGTCTCCCCAAGGTCCGACATAGTGAAACTCCCAAGACCACTCCAATCAGCTTCGGGGAGGCCTGAGGCAATCTGGACATACCGCCGCCCGTAACAGGCCGCCATGCAGCCCACCCAGGGCGCCCCTTCCTAACCAAGGGTACCTGGCTTGGTGAGGACAGACCACCCGCTCGCCGAAATAGGAGGGTGCGTAGGAAGATCGGAAAAATGAGCCCCGGGTAGATCAGGTGGGGGTACAGGAAGATCGGGAAAGTAAGCCCTCGATGGATCGGGGTCAAGGGGAGCCTGAGGAAAAGCCTCAAAGTCCGCAGCATCGGGGCAAAAAAAATGCCCCCGCATGGCCTATAGGTCCTTGGATTGGGAAGCCATGTCAGGGTCGAATGGAGCAAAGGGAGGGCATTCCCCGAGAGGCGGAGATGGCAGGTGAGGTTGCCCGTGTCCAAGGGAGACTCCCTCCAGCACACACTCGACCTCACCTTCATCCGAGCAAGGCTCAGCCGAGGCATCCTTCGTCTTCTTTGACCCGGGAAGAGTCCATAGTAACCCAGGATCTAAAACCGGGGACAACTTGTGAAGGTTGAGTTTTTCCACAGTGAAGAGGTATGTAGCCTTTCTCATGGCGCAGTTAGTACTGAGGAATGTGTTCATAGCGTCCACCTCCGATCCAACAACTACAGGTATGGCAAACTACTCTGCACGATTCACACCATTGTCGACACAAACATAAGTTATAAAACAATAAGTTTCAAAAAGGAAAAAAAAAAGGTGGCTCGAACTACTTACTGGGAGCAGAACGAAAGTGCTCACGAACAGAAAGGGGGTCCTGCACAAAGAAAAAGTCCTACTTCCAGTACCCCGGGTTGGACATTGCGCCATCTATCAAGGGGATTGTAGTATTGGCTTTTTGCAGGAAATAAAAGCCCTTGGATTTGGGAGAGGGCATGAGATTGTACAGGAAATGCACCTCTTGGGCCGTAGGAGCACGACAGACAAGTTCCATAAACGCGATAAAGAGGCAGCTCAAGGTCAGCCAACTGTTGGGTGCCAGCTGAAGTGGAGCGAGGTCAAAATAGTTGAGAACCATGACGAAGAACGGGTGTAATGGGATTGTACCACCCACCTTCAGGATATGCTCGCTAAGGGCCACGGAGCCAGTATTAGGCCAGTCAACCCAGCACTTGTCCGGAGGGGTATATAATGCGTACTCCAGAGGAACATGGTAGTGCTCTACAATTTCCATCAATTTATTTTCAGACATGTGGGACACTAGGGTGGATGCCAATAGGGGAGCATCATCCCGGTCATCAACAGACACCTGTTTTCGTCCTCTCTTCGACATATCTGCCAAACCAAAAGAAAAAGGTGAGGAGGAGACAGAACACTTTACCCTCCATTTTTTCTTCCTAGCAAGAGTCTTCCACCGGGGCACCGGCTGCGGAAGCACTAAACTAGGGAAGATCGAAAATAAGGGCTGAAGAGAAGACGGGGCGGCCCTGTGACAGTCATCAGGAAAGAACGGGCTAGGAGGCTCAGGCGGAAGATGTCCCTCCATAAACTCCAACTCCGTCTGCAAATCTAAAAGGGTCACCCTAAGGTTCGATACATGGTCGTTAAGGTCAAGGGGGAAAGGTACTCCGTCTCCTCTCAACACTGATTCAATTTTTCTCTCTACCACCCAAATCTTATGCCTAAGTTTAGCCATGTGCTCGAGGTGACGAATACGGGCCTGGCTTAAGGTGTCATGGTCATGGTAAGGATTTTCCTCAGTGGACTCTGAGTCTGAAGAAAAGTCAACAAACTCGACCCCCAGAGGAATGCCGAACGTACCTTCACTTGCCATGAGACCTCATCCCAAAAGCAAAAAGGGTTCACGTATAAATGGTAGGATTACTACAAAACACAAAGGAATGGGCTCAAAACCTCTAGGCACAAACGCTCTGAATGACCCACTACGAGATATGAATACAGGGGTATGCATCAAGGCTAACTCGCGACGAGCTCAGGCCAAAGTACCCCATCTCGAGTGGTGCTAATTTGGACCCAATAAACATAGGGAGAAAGAAAGTATACCTCAAGTAAGTAAAATTTGGCGTTGATGTGGTCAAAAGGAGGTCGAGGGCCAAAAGCTCCGTCATGGTCGAATAGAGGGAAGTGGTCGAAAGTACGCGTTTGCAAAAATAAACAGAAAAGATGTGTTAGCCTTCAAATATGTGAAGGGATATAAACATAGCAAAAATTAGCTCAACTATATAAAAAAAAAAAGGGAGGAAACAATAGCAAAAGTTAGGTTGTGGGGGATTGAACCCCTTACCTCTTGAAAAGAGCAATGATCTAAATGCCACTAAGCTAAGGTGATGAAGTGTAAATAATAGGCTTGGCATGAGGGCCTATTTATAAGAATCAAAGAGAAGAGTCTACCAGAGCACCTAAACGTCCTCTCCGAGACTGGGGGGAAAGTGTGGATGCTCAAAATTTCATGCTTGTAAAAGACCCAAAGTACATGCTCAGGTCCCATGAAAGTCTAAATATATGGTTGAGTTGCGGTGGCCTCGGGCCACCATCGCCTCGCGTGTCTGCCCATATGGCCCAGCATCTCCTGCGACTGCCCAGATGGCTTCGCGCCTCGTGAGGGTGGCATACACCTCAGACACCTCGCGAGCCCAGGAATCTCGGGAGGCCGCACCACCCCGGAGGCCCACGGGTACCTTGCGCGTGCATATGAACGCCTCACGTGCCCAGGCGTCTCGCGAGGCCCCCCCATCTCGCACACCCCTGTTGGCAGGAACACGCCTCGCATACCCAGGCATCTTGTGAGGCCCCTCCGTCTCGCACACCCCTGCTGGCTCGAACACACCTCACATGCCCAGGTGTCTCGCGAGGCCCCTCCGTCTCGCATGCCCCTGCTAGCACACGCACGCCTCGCGTGCCTAGGCGTCTCGTGAGTCCCCTCCGTTTCGCACGCCTCTGATTGGACGCACACGCCTCGCGTGCCTAGGCATCTCGTGAGGCCGCACATGAGCGCGCACCCACCTCGTTGAAAGGGCCCTACGTCACTTGGTGGGGTTGGGGCCACCAACGAGATACCCCCTCTTCAGTTAGCCGGTTGGGACCACTTACGTGGAGACCAACCAGAGATGTTGTTCAAGGTGGCCCACAAGAGTCAAGAAATACAAACAAGGTACCTTTAAAGGGGTACATACCTGTCTGCATAGACAAAGGTACAGACCTGACACCTGTACTCAACAAGTAGTGGCAGTAAGGGCTACAAAGAGTGGCGGCACCACTTCCACACCCCTGACCATGTACTGTAGCCAACACCACTACCCCTGAGACCACTCTCCTGACAGTGTACTTGATACCATCTGGTCCCCTGGACCACAATGTATCAGGGGCCATTAGAGCCCACTATAAAAGGAACCACACTTCCACATGGAAGGGGGTTGGAAAAAACACTGTAGCACTACACCATAAGAAATACAAATTCAGTTCACCATTTTCTTTCTGCAACTATTCTTTGAGTTTCCATTTAGATCTTTGAAGTGTTTTTTATTTGATAATCTCTACATTTCTATTTTTTTAATTTAACTTGGTTAACGAGTTCTCACCATCAACAACAGGTTTTATCTAAAAATTGTTGGCATCTACAGTAGGTGGTCTGATGCAAGACTGAACCCCTGTAATGGTGGGCAATACATAATCCCTCAAGCTTCTGGCTGGTTGATTCTGGCCATTAGCTTGGTCTTCAACAACACCCCCATTATTACCATTTAATGGATCCGCCATTTCTACGACAACCCTTCTTTCAGTTTCAGCTCTTCTTTCCAATCTCTTGCTCTTTCTGTTCAGTCTACAGGTCTTCTCTATTTCAAGATCAACGGGCACTCTTGTAGCAGCTCCTAGACGTCGCATAAACTACTTGTACCTGATATGAGAAAAATTTAGACAATGACAGAATTAGTGAAATTGAAAAGAAATACCAAATTAGAATAAAATTCAATTATTTCGATATTAGCTAACGCAGTCCCCGGCAACGGCGGCAAAAAATTGTTGCTAAAATTCAACACGCAAGTATACGTATCGTTTCCCAAGTAATAACTCATGTGAGAGAGATCATTCCCACAAGGACTATAACTAATTACCAAATAAATTAATCTATAGTTCTATTTGGCAAATAAAAATTTGTTTCAAGACTAATTTAATTAAGCAAAGAAATAAAACTAGACAAATAACAATATTCAATCTAGAGATGAAAATTAGGGGAAAATAATTTCAATTGCTTCAATTATCTAATTCAATAATGCAAAAATAATTTTCCTTCTTCTTCTAATGTGATGGCAGATTATAAAATTACCAATATTCCTATTAAGACATAAAGGTACTAAATTGCAAGGTAAAATAATGCATTTCTGAGATAAATTACACAAGCAATCAGCATTAAGCAATAATCTAAAGCCACACAAGCTACACAAATACTTTCGTTTTGCATCTGTTATCCAGATTTCCGGATAGCGTTCAGATGGGTAGCCTTCGGGAAGCAGAATTATCAAAGTCTTCCTCGGAGGGTGACCAGGGCTCGCGGATGGACAGAAAGGCTTCGCTTCTCCCGTTTAGTGTCAAGCACACTCCTTCAAGCAACCGCGACCTGGAAGCTCGTCAGTTCTCCCGGACTCCCGAAGGGATATCCCTCGGGGAAGGTCCTTCCAGGAGAAGCTCTACAGGTTACCTTTGCGGATACGATTCCGTGCTTCGCACGGAATAAGACCAAGTGGTCGAGTCACGGAGGAGGCATAGTTGGAATGATACTCACCTGACACAGGATCCCGCCTGACAGGTCAAGACCGCACACATCCCAGCACGCCTAAAGGTGCCTTTTCGCCTACTGTTCCGCTGACCGCCTGGAAAAGACGGCTGCCTTTTGGCAACTCCCATACTTTCATGTAATTATACCCACATAGAGCCTTGTAGCCATGCTACTAGAGTAACTGTATCCCCTATTTATGGCTGGTGTAATTAAGACTCAGGGGGACAAAGTAAAAACCCTAATAAAAAACCCTAGCTATAAAGACCCCCTCATTTTACGATAGAGGGGACGGCCAACAAATTACATAGTAAGAACTCTGCTGAAATCTCTCTAGCTTGATCTTCTCCAAGAGAACCCGAGAGAAACAATGTGAGGTTGTGAGGTTCTTGTACACCAGCTGTTTAACTGTAATTCTCTACAAGTATAATAACATCGACTCGTGGACTAGGGCTCGTTAACGCCTGAACCACGTAAAAACCTGTTTGTTTATTTACATTTCTGCACTTCTACAGTTCTTGTCTTTTAACTATTCTGTTCTTATTCGTTTCCGAAAAACTCGGTAAACATTTTGGTGCATTCATTGAGAGCTGTAGAGAGTTGTTAGTCAGCTCTTTTTCTGTGTACGTTTTTTGTATTCACTCCGTACTGAAAAGATGGTGACTACAAGAAAATCCGCGGTACAGAACGAACCCCCGGTAGCCCAGACCGAAGGAGAAAGTACCCAAGACTCGGACTACCAGGGTGAAGACCCGACATCCCGCCAGGATCGGGTCAGCACTGAAGATACGACATACTTAGAAAACGAAGAAGAGTATGTCCGAGACGGTTACTACAAAGATGGCTACTACTACGAGAAGGATCCAGAATTGGTCCAAGTAGCCGAGGAACTGGTGGCCACTAAGGCCAAGCTTGCTGAGCAGGAGCACGTCTCCGAAAAATTGCAGCGCATGATGGAGCGGCTCCGAGGCAAGCTTGGAGATCTAAGCGACTCGGACGAGGACGCCTCTGTTTTAGGTGGTGCTGAGGCCACCATGCCGAATCCAGCCGTTGCTGGACCATCCAAAGCCGCCCCTAACAAGGGCAAAGAAAAAGTTGGGGAGCCTGTGCGTACTAACGCCCCTGCACCTCCTAAAGGCGCGAACCACCAGGCCAACTGCGCCCCCCACGCGCAGAAGGTCTCTGGCGCTCCTAAGCCCAGACGTCCTTTAGCCCCAAGGGGGCACTCTGTGCCTGAAGGACCCGGTGCTAAGGCACCCAGGCCTAGGGGAAGGAACAACCGCCCCAGTGATTCCGTCAACCAGGACGGTCGAGCTGCGGACACGCACTCCGAGGATAGCTGGTCCACGGTGGACCGAAGAAGAAGGTTGGAGGCCAAGTATGAAAAGGCCAAAGGAGAAAAGGCCCGGCCTCGCGGAGATGACCTGCGAAATCATCTCAACGACAAGATCCGGGGACGTGACCTCCCGGAGAGTGATACAAAGAGGCTTGAGGAACAGATAGCTGCTTTGACCAAGCTGGTCCGGAAGCAAAGTGGGGCCCTGTCAGACTCTGAGGAGGAAGACCCGGAACCATGTATTCGGAGAATTGCGGAAACTCCCCTCCCGGAGAACTTCAAAATGCCTCATATAGAATTATATGAGGGGAGGACAGACCCGCGCACCCATCTAGCTAAATATAACAAGATGATGCAAGTGGCGCGCGTCAGTGAGGATGCCAAATGCATGTGCTTCTCACTCACCCTTACCAAGTCCGCAGAGGACTGGTGGAAAAGATTAGCTCCCGGATCCATCCACAGTTGGAAGGAGCTACAGTCCGCGTTCAGGAGGCAGTTCATTGCTTCCCGGGACCACGACATGGAGGTTGGTTCCTTAACCAACATCAAGCAACTACCCAATGAGAGCCTCAAAGCTTTCATTCAAAGAATGATGGAAGCTGCTGCTAAGACCAAGGTCAGCGATGATATGAAGCTGATCACCCTTCAATCGGGGCTTACCGTCAGTTCCCTGCTATGGGGGGTAATGCAAAGGAGACGGGCAGAAACTCTGTCCGAATTCATGTCGAAAGCTCAGGGAATCATCAACCTTGAAGATGCCTACCAACAGGCCTTTGGAGTTCCCCCAGCTCCGACGCCCTCCGTGACTGCGCCGAGCTTTGCTTCGCAAGCTCCCGCACCAGCCCTCACGTTTCCAGGAGCCCAGTTCACTCCATGCGTGTATGGGCCTTCCGCGTCTGCTCAGACGCCGAGTCAAACCCATTTTTCTGGGTACGGAGCTGTACAAACCGGATGTAGTATCGCTCCCGGCCGGTCGAACCGCAAGCGGAAGGCCCAGAACAAAATCTGAGCCAATCGCGGAATAAACGAGGAGGAAGAAACTCCAACCGGGGGGACCATTCAAAGAAGCCCCAGAAGGACTATGAGCCCAAGTTCACGGAGTACACCAGTTTGGTAGACTCACGAGAGAATGTCTATCGAGCGACCTGTAATATGGTCAACTACAGGAAGCCCCCGAAAGTGTCTCACGGAGGAAGGTGTCCGCGAGACTCCAATAAAAGGTGTGAGTTCCACGGAGACGTGGGGCACACCACAAACGAGTGCCTTCAACTGAAGGATGAGATCGAGTCCCTGGCAAGAGCGGGACACCTCGGTCAATGGGTGAGGATACCCATAATCTATCCCGAACAGGGAGTAGTTCACGGAGCTGCGTTCTCTCCAGGACAGAGGGGGACCGCTAGCGCTCCTGGAGCCAGTCACCCCCAAGCTCTTGGATCCCAGTTCCCAGCGCTTCCTGCTCCGACCTCTCCGGCACCCATTGCCATGTTGGCTCCCGGACCCGGAAATCCATATCCGCCTGGCCTTGCTCCGCCATCTGTTGACGGACACGTAACCACCATTTCCGGAGGACC
This sequence comes from Humulus lupulus, assembly GCF_963169125.1. Taxonomy (NCBI): domain Eukaryota; kingdom Viridiplantae; phylum Streptophyta; class Magnoliopsida; order Rosales; family Cannabaceae; genus Humulus; species Humulus lupulus. The sequence continues at coordinate 158,257,558 of NC_084802.1, read as the reverse complement.
ACACCTTGCCGGAAGCACCCGGAACTCCCAGAAAAGGTACTTGAGGGAGTTAGAACACACCGGGGAGATGTGCGCCTTGGTTCAGTCACCTGCTCAGCGTCCCCGAATGATGGATCTTCCCATCACCTTCACGGAAGATGACGCCCGACATGTGCACTTCCCCCACAACGATCCCCTCGTCGTGGAAGCCCAGATTGCCAATAAGAAGGTGTCACGGATCCTCGTCGATAATGGAAGCTCCGTAAACATCCTCTTCAAAGCTGCCTTCCACGCGATCGGATTAACCGAGACTGATCTGACCCCATGCCCCATCCAGCTTCAGGGGTTCAATGGGGATGCACTCATGCCCTTAGGCAAAATTCAACTTCCAGTCACCCTCAGAGGAGACAGCGACGCTTGTGCCTTCAGGCACTACACATTCGTGGTGGTTGACTGCCCCACGGCGTATAATGCCATCCTAGGCCGACCGGCCCTAATCGATTTTGGGGCAGTAACCTGGATACGCCACTTATGTTTGAAGTTTCCATGTGACAACGGGCGTATCGGCACCCTCATAGGGGACCAACGAAGTGCACGAAGCTGTTATAACGTCTCCGTCCGATCCGTCTACACGGTCCAGGAGGCGACTGTTGCCGCTCCTTTGGCGGAGAATCTGCCAGAAAATGGAGGTGCCCAAGGGGCATATGTTGACGAACTCGACCCTAGATTGGGGGTCGAGAGGGCGATAGAGCCGATGGAGGAAGTCGAGGAAGTGATCCTCAACTCGGAAGATCCCACCAAAGTCATTCAGGTGGGGAAAAACCTTCCATCGGCCATTCGAGAAAAGATCGTGGCCACTGTGAAGAATAATTAGGATATCCTGGCATGGTGCCACGCTGATATGACGGGGATTAATCCTAATGTTGCGTGCCACGCACTCAACATCGACCCATCTGCAACTCCCGTTCGCCAAAAGAGGAGGCCGTTAGACCTAGTGAGGGCCGGAGCAGTCAAAGCTGAAGTGGACAAGCTGATGTCCATAGGCTTTCTCCAGGAGTCACACTATCCCGTGTGGTCGGCCAACCCGGTTCTGGTCCCGAAACCCAATGGGTCCTGGAGAATGTGTATTGACTTCACGGACCTAAACAAAGCCTGCCCAAAAGACTGTTTCCCTCTTCCGCGAATCGATCAAATGGTAGACGCTACTTCCGTGTAAAGCCTTACTAGCTTAGAGCCGTTACTAAGTGAGTTTAAAACAGAAATTGTGCGTTTAATTGACTCAAAGTGGTTTCTAAAACCAAAAGTGTGATTAAACCAGAGTTTAAGGCTGTATTCTTTTAAAATGGTCAACTTCATTGAAAACGTTAAATATAAAACATCTGGGATCCCAAAATAAGGTTTACAAAATGTTTACAACACCAAAATAGATTTACACTTGATCATCTATCAAAAGAATGGTTAAATACAGCCATATACAAAATGCCCCCAACCAAAGCAGTCGGGCAGGCCGAACATGTACGCGCCGCCCCCACGCTCTCCATACTCATGGCCGGTTGACTGACTCCTTGGTTTTACCTGCCACACGGAGCACCCGTGAGCCGAAGCCCAGCAAGAAAACCCAAATAACACATAACATATGCAAAGCAAATAACTGGCAATAATTCACTGATACATAGGAAAACCACCATAATAAACAAGTACGGCCATGCCGCTCCCAAGGCCTTACCAAAGCCTGGAGTTTCGGTTCTCACCGCGAGGATAACTCATGTATCCCTTGGGTCCCACCCTGAATATAAGCATCCCATGTGTTGTGTTACTTTCGGCCCACGGCCGCCCCGGCCTATGCCGTACCCGGCCTCTGCCGCTCGTTTCATCATAATAACACATATAGTATATTCAAAATAAACATTCACACACATCATGGTTCATTTAAGGTTAAGCATTTGCACGTAATACAATCCGGGGCCACGCCCTACAATCACACAGTGGGGCCATGCCCTAAACTCGGGTGTTACGGTTTTCTTACCTTTAGATTAAGTAGCCTTGATCAACCTGACTCCTTGAGCACGATCTTACCCGAGCCCTAGCGCTTACCTAAGAAAAATCCACAAGTCAAAGTCATCACCAATCCTCAAGTCCAAAACCTAGCCTCGGGACTAATCCCGAGCCCCCGGGAAGTCCTAAATCCCCAAAACAAAGTGGCGGAATCGAGCCCCGAACCCTAGGTCAAAATCCCTTCACAAAAGCCCAAAAATCCCTTCTGTGAACAGTGCAGCGCTACAGCGCTCAAAAGGTAGTGCTGTAGCGCTACAAGCAGAACCACCCTCACCAGACAGGGGCTAGCGCTACAGCGCCCCCTGCCTAGCGCTGTAGCGCTAGTTGCAGCACAGCAAAACCAAAAATCGCATCTTGCGATTTTCTTCCCCCATTTCGAACCCAAACTTGTCCAACTCTTTCCCATGCCCAAAAACAAACATATATACACCACACACTCATCCCAAGCACCCCAAGAACTCAATCCCAAGCTCAAGCAACCTACAACTCAAAATCTAACCCAATGAACCCCAAAACCAGAAAAATCAATCAAACAACAAGGATAGGGTCTTAGAAATCATACCGTGGGTGGAATTTCGACCTTGAACTACACCCTAGACCTCCTTGGCTTGCACCTTTACAACCTTGACCTGTTTTCCCCAAAAACCCCATCCATTTAGCTCAAAAACACAGTTCAAAACCAGCAAAACCCTAAAACCGAAAACCTCAAGAACTTACCTCAAATCTCTGATTTGATCTTGCTAATCTCTTGCAAATCCACAAACCTAGCTTACCACTGAGCTTCACCTCAAGAAAAATCAAAGAAAAAGGGTGGGAGAACCACAAACCAAACCTTCAAAGCCAACCCTTCAGCTTTCCCTCTCTTCTTTTCTCTTCTTTCTTTCCTTCTTTTCAGCCTAAAATTTTCTCTACTAAATCCACTAAGTATAAAGGCCTCCTTTATTTTATCTCTTGCAAGCCTAATGACCAAAATACCCTCTCTTATCAATTCTAAGCCTTTATGTCCATAAAGGGCATTTTAGTCATAATACCCAAATTCCCACTAATTCCTCAAGTGTTCCTAATAATTCCCATTCGCTACCCAAAGCCTAATAAATCACCAAATACATTCCCAAATTCTCGATTAACTCCCCAAGCTTAACCCAAGCCTGGTACAGGTTCCCGCTTTGACTTCCCGCTAACCCGCTCGTTCTAGGATCGTCTCGAGTCATAGATCACAGGTATCAACATAGTCATGCCCAACATGGCCAAATTACAAATATGCTCAATCAGGTCTACATGCATATTAATATACATAATCATGCACCACAATTAATCACATAATCATAAAACGTGCACTAAATCATAATCATGCATAAAACCCATTAAAGACCCACACATAATTCCATTATGCCCTCCAGGCACGCTATCTCAGGCCCTAAGCCTTAACACCGAATTTGGGGTCGTTACAACTATCCCCTCCTCATGAAAATTTCGTCCTCGAAATTTACCTGAATAACTCGGGATACCGCTCCCGCATATCCGATTCCAGTTCCCACGTAGCCTCTTCGACCTTGCTATTCCTCCACAGTACTTTAACCAAGGCGATTGTCTTGCTCCTCAAGACCTTGTCCTTCCTATCAAGGATCTGAACAGGCTTTTCTTCGTACGATAATTCCCGATCCAACTCCAAGTTCTCATAGCTCAACACATGAGTAGTGTCCGAAACATACTTCCGAAGCATGGATACATGAAACACGTCATGAACCCCTGATAGAGCTGGAGGCATTGCTAACCTGTAAGCCACCTCCCCAACTCGCTCTAGAACTTCGAATGGACCAACGAACCTGGGACTCAGCTTGCCCCGAACGCCAAATCGTTTTACTCCTCTCAGGGGTGAAACCCTGAGGAATACATGGTCACCAACCTGAAACTCCACGTTCCTGCGTTTCAGATCTGAATAACTCTTCTGGCGACTCTGGGAGGCGAGCATACGAGCTCTAATTTTCTCAAGTGCCTCATTGGTCCTCTGAACCATCTCAGGACCTAAATACCTTCTCTCCCCTGCCTCCTCCCAGTGAATCGGTGATCTGCACTTTCTTCCACACAGCATCTCATACGGAGCCACTCCGATAGTTGCCTGATAACTATTATTGTACGAGAACTCAATCAGAGGGAGATACTTACTCCAAGATCCCTCAAAATCCAACACACACGCTCGTAACATGTCCTCCAGTATCTGAATTGTCCTCTCAGACTGTCCATCCGTCTGAGGATGATAAGCGATACTAAACCGAAGCTGCGTGCCCATAGCCTTCTGCAGGCTCTTCCAAAACTTGGAAGTGAAAGTGGGGTCTCTGTCGGATACTATCGACCTCGGAGCCCCATGAAGTCGAACAATCTCCTTAACATAAAGCTTTGCATACTGCTCCACAGTATAAGTCGTCTTCACAGGTAAGAAGTGGGCGGACTTCGTATACCTGTCCACAATCACCCATACCGAGTCATGCTGACCCACGGTCTTTGGCAATCCTACCACAAAGTCCATGGCAATATCTTCCCATTTCCACTCGGGAATCCCAAGAGGCTGTAATAATCCTGCTGGCCTCTGGTGTTCTGCCTTAATCTGCTGACAGGTTAGGCATCTAGCCACATAATCCACCACGTCCCTCTTCATGCCTGACCACCAATACAAAACCTTCAGGTCATGGTACATCTTCGTAGAACCTGGGTGTAAGGAGTAAGGAGTGGTATGAGACTCGTCCAGAATCTCTCGCCGAATGTCTGGATCAATCGGAACACAAAACCGTCCTTTGTACTTCAACAAACCCATCTCAAAAATAGAGAAGTCCTTAGCTGCTCCCGATAGGACATTCTCTCTACGTTCAACTAACTGAGGGTCCTTTCCCTGTGCTTCCTTAATCCTCTCGAGGAGCATTGACTGAAGAGTAATGTTGGCTAACCTACCAACCACTAGGTCTATACCCGCTCTGGTCATCTCTCCTGCTAGTCTGTCAGATATCTGCCTCGAACTATACAACTGTCCTGGCCCCTCCGGCTCAATGCATCAGCCACCACATTAGCCTTCCCAGGATGGTATAGGATATCACAATCGTAATCCTTTACCAGCTCTAGCCACCGTCTCTGGCGCATGTTCAAGTCCTTCTGGGTAAAGAAATACTTTAGACTCTTGTGATCAGTGTATATCTCGCACCTCTCTCCATACAGATAGTGTCTCCAAATCTTAAGTGCGAATACCACTGCAGCTAATTCCAGGTCATGCGTGGGATACCTCTGCTCGTACTCCTTTAATTGCCTTGATGCGTACGCTATCACTTTCCCAGCCTGCATCAACACGCATCCCAGACCCTGTCTGGAAGCGTCACAGTAGACCACAAACTTCTCATTATCTGTTGGCAGGCTCAACACTGGTGCAGTAATCAACCGCCGCTTCAACTCTTTGAAGCTATTCTCGCATCGATCTGTCCACACAAACTTGGTCTTCTTCCTTGTCAATTCTGTCAACGGAGTAGCAATTCTGGAGAACCCCTCTACAAACCGCCGGTAGTAACCTGCTAGTCCAAGGAAACTTCTAACTTCAGGAACATTGCTGGGTCTAGGCCAATCTCTTACTGCTTCCGTCTTGCTTGGGTCGACTAGTAATCCATCCTTACTGATAATGTGGCCTAGAAATGAAACTTGCGATAACCAGAACTCGCATTTGCTAAACTTAGCATATAACTTATGCTCTCTTAACCGATGCAACACCAGGTGCAGATGATGCTCATGTTCTGACTCTGACTGGGAGTATACTAGGATATCATCAATAAACACAATCACGAACTTATCCAAGTAATCCTTGAAAATTCTGTTCATCAAATCCATAAATGCCGCTGGGGCATTGGTTAATCCAAAGGACATAACCAGAAATTCATAATGCCCATACCGTGTCCGAAATGCAATCTTTGGTATGTCCTCATCTCTGATCCTCAACTGATAGTAGCCTGATCGGAGATCAATCTTTGAAAACACTGTACTCCCTTGAAGCTGATCAAATAAATCGTCGATCCTAGGCAATGGATATTTGGTCTTGATGGTCAACTTATTCAACTCCCTGTAATCGATGCACATCCTGAGCGATCCATCCTTTTTCTTAACAAATAAAACTGGAGCACCCCACGGCGAGAAACTCGGTCTGACAAACCCCAAATCAAGTAGTTCCTGCAGCTGAATCTTCAATTCCTTTAATTCTGCTGGAGCCATTCTGTAAGGTGCCTTGGAAACTGGCTCTGCTCCCAGAGCCAACTCTATGATGAACTCAATCTCCCGCTGTGGCGGCAACCCCGGTAGATCTGCTGGAAACAAGTCTGAAAACTCGCAGACGACTCTGGTTTCATTTGGTCCCACTGCCGCCACCTTAGAGGAATCCACTATACTTGCTAGGAATCCTATGCAACCCTCTTGCATCAGGTCTCTAGCCTTTAGTGCCGAGATCACAGGTACCCGCGGTCCATCCACCGTTCCCACGAACACAAAGGGTGCCTCGCCCTCCGGTTCGAAGGTCACCATTCGTCGCCTACAATCAATTGTTGCTCCATACCGCGTCAACCAATCCATCCCTAGTATTATGTCAAAATCGTCCATATCTAGTTCAATCAGGTCAACAAACAATTCTCTACCGTCTACCACTACTGGTAAGGCTCTAACCCACCTCCTAGAGACTACCAGCTCCCCTGTAGGCAATATAGTCTGAAAACCCCTAGCATAAAAAGTACTAGGTCTACACAGCTGATCAATCACCCTAGCAGAAACAAATGAGTGCGTAGCACCAGAATCAATCAATGCAGTAAACAAGGATCCAGCACTAAAAATCTGACCTGTAACCACTGATGGACTGGCCTCTGCCTCAGTCTGAGTCAAGGTGAAGACCCTAGCAGGTGCGAGGCTGTCTCCCTGCCTAGGCTCCTCCTTCATAGCCTGTGGGCAATCTTTCTTCAAGTGACTGGTGCTTCCACAAACAAAATAGGCCCTGATGCCGGTACCCGCCCCAGAGGCGGACCGGCACTCGCCCTGATGCCGTCGCCTGCATCGAGGACACCATGGATAACTCCTCCAGTTGTCATTACCGCCCTGGCGGCCACCCACAGAACCGCGAACCCTCCTGTCAGAACCATAGGGAGTAAAAGAGTCTGGTACTCTCCTCTTCTGCTCATTGGGGCCGCTGCCCCGACTAGGCCCAGAAGAAGGCACTACCCTCCTGGTATCACGCCTAGCAGCGTTATCCTTCCAGATCTGATCCTCAGCCCTCTCAGCAGTGAGGGCCTTGTCCACCACTTGCGCATAGGTAGTCTCTGGAGCCATTGTAATACTCACGTCACGGGCGATCATTGCACCTAATCCCCGTACAAATCTATCCCTTCTGGCCGTATCAGTCGGCACAAGCTCTGGCGCAAACTTCGCCAATCTATCAAATACCAAGGCATACTCAGTGACAGATAACCTGCCCTGAGTCAGATTATTAAATTCATCCGCCTTCGCCGCTCGAACGGCTACGCTGTAGTATTTCTCGTTGAAAAGGCTCTTGAATTCCTCCCAGGTCATAATAGCAGTATCCCTTCGCTGCCCTACCACCTCCCACCATATTCGTGCATCATGTCTAAGCATATAACTTGCACAATCAACCCTATCCCTTCCTTCAACCCTCATGAAGTCCAGGATTACAGACATTGTACTCATCCACTGCTCAGCCTGCAGTGGGTCTGCTCCCCCCTCAAAGGTAGGAGGTTGTTGTTTTCTAAATCTTTCATATAGAGGTTCCAACCTGTTCCCAGTCACAGGTTGAACCGGAGCCAGTACCACACTAGGCGGTGGTGGTATCACAGTGGCCGGTGGAGGAGCTGGTTGCCTGTACTAACTAAGCTCATCCTCTGTTTTCTTCAACCTAGCCTCCATCTCTGCTAAAATCTGCTGCCAGTTCTGAGGAGCAGGTGGAGGGTCCTGCCCCTGGTTATCATCCTCGGCCTGAATGTCGCGGAGTCTCGATGATTGGCGAGGCATTGCAACTAAATGCCTGCAATCAATGACACCGCTCATTAGGCATGATAACAAGGTCCAATTTCCACCTCTCCATCTCAACAACAACCAAGATCAATCGACCAGAGTGACATACAAATATCATGCAGCATACAACGGGCCTCGCCCTGGCATCATGCATATGTTATTGAATCATCATGCTCATAACAATCTAGGCAGGCACACAAAGCATTAAACACATATTCATGAATATATCAATCGACCATACCAAACCACCCTGAGTCGAGCTTTTCAATGGCAGCGTGCGTACATGTTCGGTCAATCTCCAGAACCAATAAACCTTGGCTCGCTCTGATACCAAGTTGTAACGCCCTACTACCTTAGAGCCGTTACTAAGTGAGTTTAAAACAGAAATTGTGCGTTTAATTGACACAAAGTGGTTTCTAAAACCAAAAAGTGTGATTAAACCAGAGTTTAAGGCTGTATTCTTTTAAAATGGTCAACTTCATTGAAAACGTTAAATATAAAACATCTGGGATCCCAAAATAAGGTTTACAAAATGTTTACAACACCAAAATAGATTTACACTTGATCATCTATCAAAAGAATGGTTAAATACAGCCATATACAAAATGCCCCTAACCAAAGCAGTCGGGCAGGCCGAACATGTACGCGCCGCCCCCACGCTCTCCATACTCATGGCCGGTTGACTGACTCCTTGGTTTTACCTGCCACACGGAGCACCCATGAGCCGAAGCCCAGCAAGAAAACCCAAATAACACATAACATATGCAAAGCAAATAACTAGCAATAATTCACTGATACATAGGAAAACCACCATAATAAACAAGTACGGCCATGCCGCTCCCAAGGCCTTACCAAAGCCTGGAGTTTCGGTTCTCACCGCGAGGATAACTCATGTATCCCTTGGGTCCCACCCTGAATATAAGCATCCCATGTGCTGTGTTACTTTCAGCCCACGGCCGCCCCGGCCTATGCCGTACCCGGCCTCTGCCGCTCGTTTCATCATAATAACACATATAGTATATTCAAAATAAACATTCACACACATCATGGTTCATTTAAGGTTAAGCATTTGCACGTAATACAATCCGGGGCCACGCCCTACAATCACACAGTGGGGCCATGCCCTAAACTCGGGTGTTACGGTTTTCTTACCTTTAGATTAAGTAGCCTTGATCAACCTGACTCCTTGAGCACGATCTTACCCGAGCCCTAGCGCTTACCTAAGAAAAATCCACAAGTCAAAGTCATCACCAATCCTCAAGTCCAAAACCTAGCCTCGGGACTAATCCCGAGCCCCCGGGAAGTCCTAAATCCCCAAAACAAAGTGGCGGAATCGAGCCCCGAACCCTAGGTCAAAATCCCTTCACAAAAGCCCAAAAATCCCTTCTGTGAACAGTGCAGCGCTACAGCGCTCAAAAGGTAGCGCTGTAGCGCTACAAGCAGAACCACCCTCACCAGACAGGGGCTAGCGCTACAGCGCCCCCTGCCTAGCGCTGTAGCGCTAGTTGCAGCACAGCAAAACCAAAAATCGCATCTTGCGATTTTCTTCCCCCATTTCAAACCCAAACTTGTCCAACTCTTTCCCATGCCCAAAAACAAACATATATACACCACACACTCATCCCAAGCACCCCAAGAACTCAATCCCAAGCTCAAGCAACCTACAACTCAAAATCTAACCCAATGAACCCCAAAACCAGAAAAATCAATCAAACAACAAGGATAGGGTCTTAGAAATCATACCGTGGGTGGAATTTCGACCTTGAACTACACCCTAGACCTCCTTGGCTTGCACCTTTACAACCTTGACCTGTTTTCCCCAAAAACCCCATCCATTTAGCTCAAAAACACAGGTCAAAACCAGCAAAACCCTAAAACCGAAAACCTCAAGAACTTACCTCAAATCTCTGATTTGATCTTGCTAATCTCTTGCAAATCCACAAACCTAGCTTACCACTGAGCTTCACCTCAAGAAAAATCAAAGAAAAAGGGTGGGAGAACCACAAACCAAACCTTCAAAGCCAACCCTTCAGCTTTCCCTCTCTTCTTTTCTCTTCTTTCTTTCCTTCTTTTCAGCCTAAAATTTTCTCTACTAAATCCACTAAGTATAAAGGCCTCCTTTATTTTATCTCTTGCAAGCCTAATGACCAAAATACCCTCTCTTATCAATTCTAAGCCTTTATGTCCATAAAGGGAATTTTAGTCATAATACCCAAATTCCCACTAATTCCTCAAGTGTTCCTAATAATTCCCGTTCGCTACCCAAAGCCTAATAAATCACCAAATACATTCCCAAATTCTCGATTAACTCCCCAGGCTTAACCCAAGCCTGGTACAGGTTCCCGCTTTGACTTCCCGCTAACCCGCTCGTTCTAGGATCGTCTCGAGTCATAGATCACAGGTATCAACATAGTCATGCCCAACATGGCCAAATTACAAATATGCTCAATCAGGTCTACATGCATATTAATTCACATAATCATGCACCACAATTAATCACATAATCATAAAACGTGCACTAAATCATAATCATGCATAAAACCCATTAAAGACCCACACAGAATTCCATTATGCCCTCCAGGCACGCTATCTCAGGCCCTAAGCCTTAACACCGAATTTGGGGTCGTTACATTCCGGGTATGAACTCTTATCCTTCACGGATGCATACTCCGGGTACAACCAGATCAAGATGCATGTCGCGGACCGGGAACACACCAGCTTCCTCACGGACAAGGGTGTCTACTGTTACGTGGTCATGCCTTTCGGTTTGAAGAATGCTGGGGCGACATACCAGCGCCTAGTAAACAGGATGTTCAAGGACCAGCTGGGGAGGAATATGGAGGTGTATGTAGACGACATGTTGGTAAAATCCAAGACCTCCGGGGACCACAGTGATGACCTTGAGGAAGCTTTCGCCGTGATCCGAAAGTACGAAATGAAACTGAATCCGAAGAAATGTACTTTCGGGGTCTCGTCGGGGAAGTTCCTCGGTTTCATTGTCAGCTCCCGCGGAGTGGAGGCCAACCCTGAGAAAATTCAGGCGTTCATAGATATGCCTTCTCCCCAAAAGCATAAGGATGTCCAAAGCGTTACGGGAAGGATAGCTGCTCTCAGCCGCTTCGTATCTAAGGCCACTGAAAAATGTGTCCCCTTCTTCAATGTTTTGCGAGGAAACAAGAGGTTCGAGTGGACCCCCGAATGCGAAGTAGCCTTCCAACACCTCAAGGAACATCTAACTCGAGCTCCCATACTGTCCAAACCTGTCGAAGGAGAGGCGTTGTTCTTGTACTTAGCTGTGACCAAGCATGCCGTAAGTGCCGCTCTCGTCCGGGAAGACGGCCGTCTCCAGCTCCCTGTGTATTACGTGAGCAAGAGGTTACTGGACGCCGAGTCCAGATATTCAATGATTGAGAAACTCTCCCTTTGCTTACTAATTGCTTCGCGGAAGCTAAGGCCCTATTTCCAGGCACACACCATCAGAGTACTCACCAACCACCCTCTCCGACAAGTCTTGCAGTAGCCCGAGTCTTCTGGCAGATTACTTAAATGGGCCATGGAGCTGATCCAGTTTGACATCCACTACCAGCCACATGTTTCCATAAAAGGTCAAGCTCTCGCGGACTTTATGGTGGAATGCTCAGGAATGAATGACCTCCCGGAAGATCCTGTCCCGGAACTTCCCACCTGGAAGGTCTATGTAGACGGAGCCTCAAATGAAAAAGGAGCTGGAGCAGAGGTTATCCTAATTTCTCCCCAAGGACATCAACTCCAGAGCGCCATCCGTTTCGCGTTCCCAGCATCCAACAACGAGGCAGAACACGAAGCCATGCTAGCTGGATTACAACTGGCCAGGGAAGTCGGAGCCCAAAAAATCGAAGTATATAGCGACTCCCAACTTGTGGTAAACCAAATATCCGGAGAATACCAGACGAAAGGCGAAAAAATGGCTGCCTACGTGTCTCTCTCCCGCGGCCTCCTGCAGCATTTCAAAGGCCACCAAATTCGCCAAGTCCCCCGGGACCAGAATTCACTCGCGGACACACTGGCCAAGCTTGCAACAGACCCATCGGGCACTTAGAAGCGCCTAGTACCGAGACATGAGGGTAAATGCCATCATCGACCATTCCCATTCCTGGATAGGACCCATCCTCAGATTTCTCACCACCGGAGAGCTCCCCACTGATAAAGCTGACGCAAGAAAGCTCCAATATCAAGCTCCCCGATACGTGGTTATGGATGGAAAGCTTTACCGCAGAGGGTTATCCACACCCTTCCTTAGGTGTGTTGCCGGAACCAAAATCAGCACCATCATCCATGAGATTCACGGGGGCTTCTGTGGCGACCATACCTCCGGGCTGAGCCTCTCCAAAAAGATCTTTCATCAAGGATACTTCTGGCCCACCATGAAGAAGGATTGTGTGGATTATGTCAGAAAATGTGAGCAGTGCCAGAGGTACGCCAAGGTTCCGCGTGCGCCGCCTACAGAAATTACCTTAATGACCAGCCCCTGGCCGTTCGCCGTTTGGGGCATTGACCTAGTAGGTTCCCTCCCAACTGGAAAGGGTGGAGTGAAGTATGCCATAGTCGCGGTAGACTACTTCACCAAATGGGCTGAAGCTGAACCTATGAACATGGTCACCTCTAAGAAAGCACTGGACTTTGTCATCAAGAATATAGTGTGTCGTTTCGGGCTTCCGCGAAAAATTGTGTCCGACAACGGAAAGCAATTTGACAGTGAGCATTTCACGGACTTCTGTGCTTCGCATGGAATCATCAAAAGCTTTTCCGCAGTCGCCAGACCTCAAGCCAATGGGCAAGTGGAAGCAGTGAAAAAAATCTTAAAGACCACGTTGAAGAAAAAACTCCAAGCATGCAAGGCTCACTGGCCGGAAGAGCTTCCGCGAGTACTCTGGGCCTATCGCACAACAGAGAGAACTTCGACGGGGCACACACCTTATTCCATGACCTTCGGTTGCGAGGCTGTCATCCCAGTAGAAACAATGATCCCCTCTCACAGGCAGGACACCTACGACCCTACCCGAAACCACGCCCTTCTCCAGGAATCCCTGGACATGATCGAAGAGCTCCGGGAGCAGTCGCAGGTCCAACTAAAAATGTACCAAGGCAAGATAGCCCGACACTTCAACACAAGAGTCAAGAGCCGTACATTTGAAGTTGGGGACCTTGTCCTACGGAGAGTATTTCCTGCTACGCAGGATCCGGGAGTGGGAGTCCTCGGACCCAACTGGGAAGGCCCCTATGAAGTCCAAGAAAAAGTGGAACGCGGAGCACCTCCGCCATTACTATCAGTAGGCCCCGGACTATCTAGTCGGAAGTCCTTGGTAGACGTAGCCAAAATGTAAAATATGGAGATAATCCTCCCAGCTGTAAAACGCATGCCTAACAGGCTAATTTAATAAAACACGGAGAAATTCACTCCGCTTTTACTGCATTTTTTACCCCTTTGTTTCAAGCTGCGTTTTAACAAGTGACCACGCGGTCCGGAGACGTCCGGACCCCACGCTCACTTGGGTGGGTATACATGGCTAAGGCATAGCTATACGCCCCTTGAACAAAACATACAGAGAACACCACTTATGTGTTAGCATTGTGTTTGAAATTTTTAAATTGTTAAGCTTAAGTTGATTTGTTGCCATGAACATAAATGCATTACGTGTCATATGTGCCTTATGTGGTTATGTGAAAATTGCCATGCAAATGTCTGCCATTATGCATCATGAAAATTATCTCCTGCGCAGCCCAGCGATGAACAGGACTGGGGGTTGAGGCACATTCAGAGAGCTACGCCGAAACACCCCCAACTCCCTGACAAGTCCTTCGCAGAATACTCCGCGACTGCTGTAAGCTTTGCTTCGCAAGCTCCAGCTCCGAGTCCTGCAAGGCGAAAGATGGCAAGATCCGCGACCGTTGTAAGCTTTGCTTCGCAGGCTTCAGCTCCGGATCTCACAAAATAATGCATGGTGAGCTCCTCGACCACTGCAAGCTTCGCTTCGCAAGCTTCAGCTCCAGGAGCAGATATGATCGATCCCCCAATTACAGCAGGTCTTGCTTCACAAAGCCCCTGCTCCGGGATCGTACATGGTAGGCGTGGCAATTTCCCCGACCGCAACGAACCTTGCCTCGCAGGGCTTCATGCCAGGTCCCTGAAGTCGGCCACCATGAGGTTCGCAACGACAGTTAGTTTTTCTTCGCAAAGATCTAACCCTAAGTCTAACGACGCTCACCAAAAGAACTCCCGTTCCGGCACCATGGAACGGCTCACCTTAGCAATCCCAGCAAACAGTATAACTACAAGTCCCGGGATTGGCTATTAGCCTTAGGAAAGCTGAAATACGGCGAAAGGAGTCTGGCCGTTGGAACCAAGAAACCTTCGTAACCTAGAAATTACGTGGGAAAAGACATTAGCCGTTGGAGCTTCAAGTTGGAAATGCATAGGTTCTGGCCGTTGGAACCAAAACCTCATACGCCCCTACAGCAGTTTCTACCGTATAAAAGTCTACCCTAAATGCAAAATTAAACAAAGAACTCGGCAGAAAAGGAAAGAAGAATGCTATAACTATGGCAAATATGTCTGCAATGAGAAAAGAGTATAGGGAGCTTCGCCCCAAAGAAAAATACAAATGAAAAATAATAATCAGTAAAGAATATTTTTTACAAAAGATAAAGACCCCTTCAAGCACTGGGGGTGGCAGCGGCATCCACGACCGGGGTCTCGGAGACAGCGGTTTCAACTGGGGCTGGCGGAGTCAGTTCATTGGAAGATGGAACGTCATCAATGGCAAGTTCAGAGGTCCCCGCCTCTTCGGGATCTTCTGCCTCAGGGACTCCAGCAGGCTCGTCGATGTTATAAGTCTGGACGTACACCTCTGGGCTTTGATCCCACGCCTGTATCTTTTCCCTCATGGCGGCGGCGTCCTCTCCCAGGTAGCCTACTACCTCTGGGTTTATTTTCCAAAGTTGGTGCATGAGGACCACGTGGGATAGATTAATCGTTCTATTCAGCACCACCTCAGCATTTTTCTTCTCCTTCAAGCGCTCCGCCTCAGAGGTCGCCAGCTTTGCTTCCGCGACAGCCAATTGAGCCCTCAGTTTTTCCAGCTCGGCCTTGGATGCATCCCGCTCTCCCTTAAGGGAATCAATCTCCTTGCGCTGCACCCTATTTTGATCAAGCAAGGATTGCTTCTCGGTCAAATGCCCCCTGACAGTAAATTGCAAGGCTCCAATCTGTTTATCCTTCTCAGCAAGCCCCAACTCCAGCATAGACGCGAGATCCTTGCTCCTCTTGTGATCTTGCTCCTCCTCGTGCAGCTTATTCTGAAGAATGGCGTATTCCTCGTTCTGCTTAAGGAGGAGATCATTTTTTGATTGCAAGCGGGCATCCAGGGTGTCCTTCTCCCCCCTGGCCTGGGATAGCTCTTCCTGGAGCTTGGAGTTCTGGGCCTTCAGGTCATCCGACCACTGCTTGAACTCATTCTCCGCGCTGGCCCGGTACTCTCGATATTTGGCAAGATATTTCTTATCCGCCTCTTCCTCGGCCGTGCGCCGGGCCTGGCTAATCTTCTCCATAGCCTCCCCCTTCATGCCCTCGACCTGTTGGGTCAGTTTCTGCTTCTCCGCCTCCAAGGCCTGGCGACCCGCCTGGCTCTCCTCCAGCTGAACCAGAACTGCACCCACCTCCCGGAACGAGCGTTCCGCGATAAGAGAGGCCTGCAAGGAAAAACAGCAGAATAAGTTAAGCAGAACCAAATGTACTAAGACCAACGACCCCAGAACACAGTAACTGATAGCTCACCCCAGTAAGTTGCTGCTTTACGGCATGTGTCAGCAACAGCGGGTCCTTACTGCTACTGATGGCCCATTTCTCAAAATTGAGCTCGCACAAGCTCAAGGCCATGTCTTCCATCATCTCCGCCCCGAACGGCACCAAAGCACGCCCGAGTCTAGGCACCAGCCTCTTCTCCAAGGCTGGGCCATCCAGAACCGCTCCAGCCGGGTGAAGGGATCTCACCCCTTCTGCCAGCTCAGCTCTCTTCACGGCAGACAGGTTGTCTGCCCTTCCCTGAGTAACAGCCTTCTCGGCCTCCAACCGCCTCTTCAAAAAATTATCAGCCCGTCTTACACCCTCCAGGAGGGCAGCGAAGAAATGGGTTGGTTTCTGAGGGAATTGGAACTTCAGGCCAGGCTGAGGAAGGCTTGTTTGTTGAGAAAGTGGAAGAGAAGGAGAAGAAGGAGACCCCGGAAGGGTGGACTCCCTTTGGACTGGAGGAGGAGGTAAATGGGGTATTAGGGACGGTAGGGAAGACACTACCGCCCCAGTTTGTTGTTGCTGTTGTTTTTGCTGCTGCGGTGGCGAAGGTGATTGCCTTTTGTTGTTGCTGCTGTTGTTGCTGTTGCTCTTGCTGCTGCGGTGGCGGAAGTAATTGCCTTTGTTGTTGCTGCTGATTTTGCTGTTGTTTTTGCTGCTGCTGCGGCGGTGGTGGTTGTCTTTGCTGTTGCT
Organism: Humulus lupulus; assembly: GCF_963169125.1. Classification (NCBI taxonomy): domain Eukaryota; kingdom Viridiplantae; phylum Streptophyta; class Magnoliopsida; order Rosales; family Cannabaceae; genus Humulus; species Humulus lupulus. The sequence goes on along the minus strand of NC_084802.1, from coordinate 158,240,967 downwards.
GTTGTTGTTGTTGTTGTGGTTGCTGCAGGGTGACAGTAGTCTGGCGAGGACTGCGCGCAGCCCGGAGGTCTCCATCACCTCCGGGAGAAGAATGTTTGAGGCGTTTCTTCTTGTCGCCCTCAACCTCTCCTCCGGGGCGCTTGCTCGTCCTGGTCGTCTTCGCGGGGAACACAAGCCCTTCCCCGTCGCTGCTACTACTCGAGGCCGCCATTGTCTCGGAAGGCCCCTTGGCAAGAGACCTCTCCACCGCCGGAGACACTTGCGCCTCGCCACCTGTCTTCTTGGATGTGGCAGCTTTACCTCCCCTACCAGCTCTGGCTTTTCGTCCTTTCCCCTTGGACGGGTCTTGGCTGGTGGCGGCCTTCTTGATAAGTGAGGTGACTCTCCCCAACATCTTTGCTTCGGGATGTTCTGCAAGCAATGCACAAAGCAAAGTTAACCAACCAGCAAGCGATGTGAAGAAAGATAAGCAGAAAACAAAACATGCAACAACATAAAAGCGCAAACAAGTCCACCAGCGGGGAACAAGAAACAAGCAAGAGAAAAGTTTGAAAGGGACGACCATGCACGAGAAACGTGGATGGCCTTCCCCGAGCAAAACAAGACATTGCTTCCTGCTCCAGGAAGCTCCCGTGCTCCTCGAAGTCCGGGAATAACATGCTGAGGGAAGAAGGGTCAACCATGGTGACCCCTTCTGGCAAACTATCGTCACTCAAACACCCGAGGAGCTCATCTACCTTATCGCAATATCTGTCAAAGGGTATCCTACGCGGATCTAGCCTAAGGAAGCGTGGATCGAACCCTATCTGAGAATTCCGGGAAACCTCAGGCAGGCTAGGGGTGTGGATCAATCGAAAACTAGTCTTACCTCTCCCGGAGGTACCAGCTCCCGGAGTCCCTTCATTGGGGTAAGCTGCGGCGTGGCGAGCCTCGATCTCTTCTTCCTCCGGCTGGGGGTCGGGGAACCTCTCCGCCCAACTAGGAGATAAATTATTCTCGTCCCGGGCCGCTTGGCAGATCACCTTGGACAGCTCTAGGGCAATCTGCTCCCGGATGTCAGCTGACACCTGACTTTGCCCCCTGCCACTCACTGGCTCAATATTTTGGAAAGAGGCGAGTAGCCCATACTCCCTCAAAGATTCGGTGGTCACAAGTCCTTCCACCTTCAGCTCTTCCTCCGAGAGCCCCTCGTAGAATTTTGACCTCCTTATCATCTCCGCACAGCGAGGTGTCCGCGGGACGACTTCTGCAAAATCCAAATACGAGTATTAGAGATCCTCCCGAAAGGCAAACCAAACGTAAAGAAACAAAGTTAAAAAGGAGAGGAAGGAGCACTTACCAGGGACTTTGAAGTCCAAAGATAGGGCTGGCACCCTCTTCAATGGGAAGCCAGTCGTCAGGAACCAGTACTCCCGGAGATTTGGAACCCTCGCGGTATGACAGGTGGGACACATCACGTCCGGGTACCTCTCTAGCCTGTAAAACCCCACCTTGTCTGGATGACCTCTCATGGGTTGAGACTTCAGCCCATAGAAGTATAGCACCTCCTCCGGGGTAGGGGCCTCCAGGTCCCGGGACTTGCAAAAGATGTACCACCCCGCTAGGAGCTTGTAGCTGGGGGGAATCAACTGGAAGGGGGCAATCCCCGCCTTCACACAGAAATTGGCAAAATAACTTCTTAGGGGCAAGTGCGCCCCACACACTATGTGTGCCCAGCTCCAGGCACCAAAACCCTCGTGACTCTGACTAGCAGACTCACCCAGCACCGACAGACGGTGCCACATCAGGCCTGGGATGTTCTTCAGGCCTGCCTCTGAGGAGTACAGCTCCAGCATGCCGTAGTTCCTGAACAGGTTCGGCTTCTGGTCCATCTCCCAGATTGAACTGTTGATAGTCGGTGGGCTAGCCGCGACCACTTTAGTTTTTCCTTTCCCCTTTGCGACAGGGGAACCTTGCTCCTGGGCAGATTCAGCCTCTACCGCAGCGATGATTTGTTCCTTTGAGGTGTTCGTCACTGAACAAAAGAAACAAAGAAGAAAACACTCTAAGCAGTCAGCACCCTTGTCATACCCTAACGGTATCAAAGGCGTCGGGGAGACCCTCCCCGAAAACTGCTTGGAGAGGCTCCCACCGAGCTTGCCTAGGGGTTGGCACCATGCCACCCGAAGGACAGCAAGGAACCAAACTCAAACTCCGAGCTTAAGCCCGCCAAGAGAAGTGTTTTTCCAGAGGAAGACACCCTAAAGGCGCTCATGCTTATGCCCTAAAACAGCAAACCAGAACAGCACAAGCAAGACGAGGAACGACTTTCCAAACGCAAATCGTCAAAGCATGCAAAGAGATTACTTATTGACTCACATCAGTCACATGCCTATCAAAGCCCTAGTCACGCATGCATAAAGATGACACCGGCAGAAAACTCAACCCTAACAACTATCAACAATCTGAGGTTTAGAAGGAAAAAGCGAAGTAAAAATACTTACTGGTATTCGGGTATTTGAAGATTGAGGGAGTAACCGGGTCACTGCACCGCGCGAACACGAGAAGTAAAGGCTGCAAAGACAAAGCAACGATTCAGACTTAGAGCTTCGGCGAACAAACCTACGGCCAAGTCGAAAAGAAAAGTTTCAGGATTCCTTACCAAAAGAAGTGGCGAATTCGCAGGAAAGGAAGCTTGAAAGCTTGAGAGTTCAAAGATTTGGGAATCTGAAAATCTGAAAGCTTGAGAATTTGAAAGCGTAAAGAGGAAGAAGGGTTCGTTCCCTTGTTTTTATAGCAGGAACGAAGTCGTTTCGAATTCCACAAATGGACGGTCCCGATCTTCCCATACCGCATGCATCAGATCCGACGGCTGGGGGTAAAGGGCCGGTCCTATTTATGACTCCTCGGATGGGAATAAAGTATTTATTTCCCATCATTGTACCATCTCGGGCCCAGCGTACCATTAAATACCGTCAAATCACTACTCAGACGCCTGACGCACGCGAACTCAGCCAATCGCCTCACGCACACGTCTCGGTCGTAGAACCATTCCCTGCATGACGCGTGGCCTTCGCCATACTTGAGTACTTGAGTTCAAACAGAAGAAATTTCCTTCTTTTTTCGTACTAACACTCAGACGGGAAAAAAGGAACCCTTCCAGGAACACAGGAGGTGACCCCTCGTCTAATCTAGGGATCAGAGTACCTAGAGGACTGTACAAGCTCCCGGACCTCTCAAGTTCCGTGACCTTGGTGGGTAAATGTTATCCAGATTTCCGGATAGCGTTCAGATGGGTAGCCTTCGGGAAGCAGAATTATCAAAGTCTTCCCCGGAGGGTGACCAGGGCTCGCGGATGGACAGAAAGGCTTCGCTTCTCCCGTTTAGTGTCAAGCACACTCCTTCAAGCAACCGCGACCCGGAAGCTCGTCAGTTCTCCCGGACTCCCGAAGGGATATCCCTCGGGGAAGGTCCTTCCAGGAGAAGCTCTACAGGTTACCTTCGCGGATACGATTCCGTGCTTCGCACGGAATAAGACCAAGTGGTCGAGTCACGGAGGAGGCATAGTTGGAATGATACTCACCTGACACAGGATCCCGCCTGACACGCCTGACAGGTCAAGGCCGCACACATCCCAGCACGCCTAAAGGTGCCTTTTCGCCTACTGTTCCGCTGACCGCCTGGAAAAGACGGCTGCCTTTTGTCAACTCCCATACTTTCATGTAATTATACCCACATAAAGCCTTGTAGCCATGCTACTAGAGTAATTGTATCCCCTATTTATGGCTGGTGTAATTAAGACTCAGGGGGACAAAGTAAAAACCCTAATAAAAAACCCTAGCTATAAAGACCCCCTCATTTTACGATAGAGGGGACGGCCAACAAATTACATAGCAAGAACTCTGCTGAAATCTCTCTAGCTTGATCTTCTCCAAGAGAACCCGAGAGAAACACTGTGAGGTTGTGAGGTTCTTGTACACCAGCTGTTTAACTGTAATTCTCTACAAGTATAATAACATCGACTCGTGGACTAGGGCTCGTTAACGCCTGAACCACGTAAAAACCTGTTTGTTTATTTACATTTCTGCACTTCTACAGTTCTTATCTTTTTACTATTCTGTTCGTATTCGTTTCCGAAAAACTCGGTAAACAACATCAAAACCTATGTTTATTCAATTAGAGCATTCCTAATATTCACTTTTAAGATTTCATATTAGAATCATAGATCATGTCAAAGATGGCCAATCTAAAACATGTGTTGAGCACAAATATGAATAAATCACATATCAATAGAAGAAAGAAAAATATCAAAATTGCATTAATCCATAGATAATCTCAAACAATCTCCATTAAAATCCCTAATTTGGAGTTTAGTTCATAATCTCCATTGACATGTTCTTAACTAATTCAAAAACAAACATAATCAAAAGCAGAAAAATAAAGAGAGAAGAGAAGAAACTAGTTTAGGATTGTCACGATCTGCCAACCCCTGCTTTAGTCTCCTTTTTCGTCTTATTCTAGGGTTCGAGAAGTCTCTTTTTATTGTTTTCAAATTCATGCCTAATAAATGTAGTGTATTCTTGTTATGATTAGTTAAATATAAAGTTAAGTGTATTTTTCAGAAAGTGGTGCAAAACACTTAACGATGTAAGATGATGTTGATGATAAAAGGCATTTAAATCTTATTTTTTTAGTCTAAATTGATACAATGAGATTTCGAAGCGTGCCCAAAACGTTTGGGAACATTTGAAGGTGTTTAAGGTCACTTTTGGAGAAGTTGGACAGGCCTTGGGGCCATGCCTCACACACACTCGATAAAACTCGTAGGACTAAAGGAAGCGGCGCATCACTTACTACAACTGTACGAGTTGTGTATTTTTCCTCGAAAATGTGCTTCAAAAAGTTCTGATCCTACTGGTTCGACCCAAGGTCCGTGTCTAACTATTAAAGGTTGTATTTTTAGAGGCTTTTGGAATTGATCACTCCTTCAAACTCTCTCTATCTCTAGTTCTCGATGACTCTCAATTTCTCCGAGAAACTCATTAAGATTACTTGACTTAAGAATTTCATGGGCTTATTGTATCTCACTCCTTGTTCTTTCATTGTAGAAACCTCAAACAACTTTCTAGTGGTATGGAATAAAGGTTTTGGACAAAGATCTTTTACTTGTGCAAGCCTTTGTATTATTTGTGTTATTGTTTTCTATTGATTTATGTTATTGTTCTACATTTTTGTTGAACCCCATTGTTGAGTAATACAACTACCCCAACAATCCAAGCCTTTAGTTCCTTGATCTTGTGATGGCTATCATCTTCAACAATGGAAGAAGGTTCAACATCCATGGTGGATCTCAAGCTCATGCATCAAGATTTGGTTAGATTGGATCATTTTGCTGGGGAAAATTGTGTTCGTTGGCAAGACAAGATTTGGTTTCTACTCACCAGCCTCAAAGTCTCATAATTCTTAGTTTTGGAATTGAAAGCTCTCCCCACTCCTATGAAAGATGACACTGGTTAAGTTATCACCAAAAAGAAGAAAAGGAAAGAAGATGAACTAATTGGTAGGGGTCATATTATCAATGCTTTATCGGATAGGCTCTATGATCTATACACCAACACTAGTGGTGAAAAGAAAATACGCAATCTCACAATTTTTGAGATATATAACCACGCCAACATGTCATTAGAGTACATTTTCTTGATTGGTAAGAAATTTGTTGACTTGGTCATTTTTGTTGACAATGACCTAGATCATATCTTGCCCATTTGGAGTGGCTGGTAAACCTGCGAAGAAATCCATTGCCACCATTTCCCATTTCAACTCAGGAACTTCAAAATGTTGCAACAACTCGGATGGCCGTTGGTGTTCTACTTTCATCTTTTCACAGGTCAAACAGTGCACCATATATCCCACTACCTCCCTCTTCATCCCCGGCCAGTAGAAGTACTTCTTCAAATCCTGGTACATCTTTGTGGTACCCAAGTGCATGGCATAAGGGACATTGTGTGCCACACAAATACTGCCTTTAAACCCTAAGACACCATCCTCAAAGATATGGAACCCTGGTCGCACTTTGTTCAACATCTCGTACACTAGTCTCTGTATCCATGGATCAGCAAGTTGCCCTCCTTTAATTTCCTCCACGATGGTTGGTTGAACCAAGAGATTCATAGTTTACCTATTTCTATCCCTAAATCCAATATGGAGATGTCAGTTTGTAATTCTTGTGGAGTTTCTCGCACCATCATCACATAGGCCATCAGTTGCTGGCTCAAGGCATCTGCCATATTATTGGCCTTCCGTGAATGATATAGGATATCACAATCATAATCGTTGAACAACTCAAGCCACCGTCGCTGCCTCATGTTCAACTCCTTCTAAGTGAATAAGTATTTCAGGCTCTTGTGATCAGTGTACATATCACAATGAACTCCATAGAGGTAATGTCTCCAGATCTTTAATGCGAACACCACCGCAGCAAGCTTTAAATTATGCATCGCGAAATTCTTCTCATAATTCTTCAGTTTTCGAGATGCATAGCAATCAATTTCCCATGTTTCATTAACACTGCACATAATCCTTGTCTTGACGCGTCAATGTACGTTGTGTATCCCTCTATTCCATTGGGGATAACCAGCATTAGGGCAGTGGTTAGCCTCATTTTTAGCTCCTAAAAGTTCTTCTCACATTTCTCGATCCATTCGAATGTAGTGTTCTTATGCGTAAGAGTAGTCATAGGCGTGGCTACTTTAGAAAAACTGTCAACAAATAGCCTATTATATCCTTCCAATCCGAGAAAAATTATTACTTCCTAAGCATTCTTTGGAGGTTTCCAATGACTCACCACCACAATCTTAGCATGATCCACTGATATTCCTTCTTTGGAAACGACATGGCCTAGGAAACGTACCTCTTCTAGCTAACATTAACATTTAAAAAAATTGGCATAGAGTTTCTACTCTTTCAACTGCTAAAGAACCATCTCTAGATGCGCAGCATGCTCTTCTCGATTCCTTGAGTATATGAGGATACCATCTATAAAAATGATAACAAACTTATCCATAGACTTGTTGAACACATGGTTCATAAGGTCCATAAAGGTTACGGGTGAATTTGTGAGTTCAAAGAACATTACTATGAATTCGTAGTGACCATAACGCGTTCGAAACACTCTTTTTGTATGTCCGACTCTTTCACCTTGAGTTGATAGTACCATGAATGCAAATTTATCTTCGAAAATACTGACACCCCATGTAACTGATCAAATAGGTCCTTGATTCTCGGTAATGGGTATCGGTTCTTGATTGTCACCTTATTCAACTCTCGATAATCGATGCACATTCTTATGGAGTTGTCCTTTCTTTTCACGAACAAGGCCGGGTACCCACGGGGAATGGCTTTGTTTTATGATTCTTGTCTAGAAACTATTACAATTACGTCTGCAATTCCATTAGCTCGACTAGTGCCATTTGATATGGTGCCTTTGAGATCGGTGTTGCTCCTAGAACTAGCTCTATTTCAAATACAATTTCCTAGTCTGGCTGTATTCCTAGAAGATCCTTGGGAAATACATCAAGGAAATTACATACCCCTGGCACATCCATTGGTTGCCACTCTGTCTCCATGTCCTTATCCCCTACGTTCGCCAGATAGCCAAAGCATCCTTCATTCAAGATTTTTCTTCACCTTTAATGCAAAGATCATTGGCCTTCTCTTTTCCCTGGGTGTGTCTTTGAATACAAACAGCTCCCCCGTTGGTGTGATGACTACTCTTCTACTCTTGTAATTGATAACTTTCCCATATTTGGCTAACTAATCCATGACAAATATGATGTTATACTCATCTGGTTTCAATACTAACAGATCTATGACTATCTGTTCACGATCATCTACCTGGACTAGTACAACTCTAACCCAAAATCGTACCACCATATCATTTCCCAAGAGTAAGGACATGCCATAAATATTTGGTATAGATTCAGGCATTCCTTGGCAAAGTGTTCTGATTTCTTGCTATTACAGCAGTTAGTGCTTATGATAATTCACTCACACTGGTGACATCGATTGCATTCATTATAGACCAATACTTAAACTCATGCCTAAGCTGCTTTTTGGGATTAGCTCTTCCCTAGTAAACAAAACCTCATTTCCTCTTATTATTTCCACTATTGGCTAACTTTGAGCAACCTTAATTACTCGGTCTCATGCGTTGCAGGTAAACCTAGGAGTAAATCTACTTCCTGGTCTATTTTAACTAAATTAAAATTGTCCCAAGTTGTTAGTATTATACTTTCTTTCGTCTGGTTTCAGTATTTCTCTTTTCTCCATTCTACCTCTCTAACAAATAACTTATTCTATCGCCTCAACATATGACTCCGGGCTAGTCTTCCCAGTTTCTACAACAACTTTACTGCGTCTCCCCTATGTCCTTTTATAAATTTCCATATCTTGATTGCTTCAGTACTTATGAGATTCAGTGCGAATCTAGCTAACTGATCAAACTTCCTCACATACTCCTGTACATTCAATGATCGTTTCTTCAGATTAGCAAACTCATTAACTTTGTGCTCAATTATTGCTCTATTATAATACTTAGAATTGAATAGGGTTAAGAATTATGTCCATTGTATCTCCTCCACATGCAACTTTTCTTCACTGAATCCCACCAAATTCTAGCGCCTTGTTTAAGCATATAGACTGCACATGTCACTTTCTCCTACTCGGTGATTTCAATGAAGTCAAAAATCTTCTCCAACATAATGATCCATTCTTCAGATATCAATGGGTCAGTAGTCCCCTTGGAAGTTGGAGGATTTTCCTTGCCAAATCTCCCTGAGATAGGCTTCACACGAGCGATATCAGACACCACGACTAGTGTGTTTAGTTTCCAAACTTCTTGTGGTCGCTTTTTGTCTTGTTCTTCAACCGTAAGTTAACGATGGTTGTTCTGGACATTTTTGGGTACTAATGAAGTCGTTGAAGCGGTGCTTTGATCATTCGTGTTTAACGAGCTTCTGCGTTCTCTCGTCTTTTTTGACATTATTTAGTTTGAACAACTTAACCTTCCATCAATTGAAGCATTTCTGCAATTTTTTCCACAACTCCTAAGGCTTGGTCTAGTACATGAGCTTGCTCCATCCCAGGTTGTTTAGCTTGATGCCTAAGTCCAATTTCCGCTAACCATATTGCTCGGGTTATAGGAGCCAAAAAAATCTATAAAAGAATACAATTCTTATTAAATAGGTAGTATTTTCAGGACTAACTCAAGCAATAATAGTAACTACAATGAGTTACTTCAGAAAAACCTATTTACAATAGTATACTCCAATTATCAGTGTCACATGACACAGGACACTATTTCGAGTTGACGACAACATGTGATTAGCCTATTACATTCAACCACTTCCAAATGATCCCTTAGTTTCCCATTTTGATTTACATAATTAACTTTATACCTTTAGGGAATTCTCCGATTTTGGCATTAGTGCCTTTTGCAATATACCTATTGTCCATGTTTTCGCCACCCGACACGTGGAAATTAGGAATAATTAGCGAGAATAGAACTCATGAGGTTTTCAAAGTGTGAACTCCTAGACGAAACCCAATTCGGCCAAGTCGTGGATGTCTCCATGTGAGGCCACGCCTTGAGGTCTACCCTCGAGGTGAGGATGTCTCCATATAAGGTCACATCCTGAGAGGCTCTCTTTACTCGCCCATCTCTAAGGTCTAGCATTCTGGTCCTCGAACCTGGAGTAGATGCTAGGTGTCAGTCACTGCGAGAAATACATTCGATAGTGGTGTTGAGTCATACATTCGATAATCGGCATTGCCCACTACGCCGCCTAACATGGGGAAAACATGCAGCCTCACTCTGACACCGTCAGGGGCATGTTTCCCATAAAGTTTGTAAACATGTTTCCCTTGTTTCCCACTGTCATGGGAAATCAGCCTCGTGCAATCCGCCTGGGCCATAATATTTTTTTATTGTACCCCTTTTGTATTAATACATGTGAATACCCCAACAATGGGGGAATTTTGTATTAATGATAGATGACTAACACTAATGATCTCAGCTTCTATAAATAGGGCTAGAGTATCTCCTTATAAAAGTTCAAAATTTAAGAGAGAGAAACTCTCTAACTCAGTGTAATATATACGCTTGCATGAGAAACACCATTGAAGTTTGCTCAAACAAGCTTCAAACTCACTAAGTATTAGAGACTCGTGGACTACGACTCTTTTATAGTATGAACCATGTAAAATCCTTGTGTTCTTGTCTATTATTTTCTTTAAACTCTCATATTAGGTTGATAGCAAAAAAGGCAGTCAACATTTTGGTGTTTTCGTTGAGAGCTTGAAGAAAGCTTGAAGAACATAGTCATGGTGACCACTTGGAGAAATGCACTAGACGATACAACTGCCCCTACAAGAGTTGAGGGTGTAGAAACCAGTCGTCCACCACCGCAGGACCTCCTTGAGATGGTGGAAGACTATGACAAAAATGTCGAATATGATGGCATGGATGATGGAGGCGACGAAGAGTATTATGAGGAGGAATAACCTCAGCCCATGGACATGGAGGAGATGCCAGAAGTGGTGGTGCTCTGCGACCCGGTGGTCACTCAGCACCAAAAACTCAACACCCATAAGGGTAATATCGCCGCCCTATAGTAGATGGTTAACGCCATGAGGGATTTTATGGATCCAAAGGGTTGCGAGTGGACCCCAGGGCAAAGTACTAACTAGGCAGCAAGCTGGTGTGACACCTATGCACCCAGCTGGCGTACCACTTATTGACCAAGTCAGTGTGCCTTTAGGCATCCAGCTGATGTGGCACTGGCGTGCCTCCCGTGCACCCAGCAAGAGTTGGAGCCCCACCTGTGCTGCAGATCATGGCAAGGGTAAGATCGATGACAACCCTTCTCCCATGAAAAATAAGGCTTGTTGAAACCCCGAAGACAACTAGGCCTCGAGGCCAACTAGTAAAAGTAAATGCCTAGGTGCTCGAGCACACCGCCAGGCCATCCATGCCCGTGAAGCCCAGGGCCTTCCGCCTAGGCGCGCCAATACAGATCGTGTGAGGGCAAAAGGTGGTGTCCCTCGAGCACCTCGCCATGATCACAGGAACAATGGCCAAAGATCCAATAGGCAAAACACTATCGTTAACCAAGAACATGACATCAGTTTCTTAGCTAACAATGAAAACGTTGAGTCTAATGGAGAAATGGAAGTACCATACCACAAGGGCAGTGGTGCATTCCGAGGCCAAACTGACCTACAAGATGGCCTGAATGCTAGTAGGTGTAACAAGTATTTCAAGCATGAACCTGAGTAGAAGATCAGTCAGAGCTCTGGGATAGCCTCAACGTCCAAAAGAGGGATAAATAGGCACAAAGTGCCAACCAAGATTGCGACCCCCTCTCCGCGGCGTAAGAGAGCTTAGAGAGGATAATGCTCAAAATCGCCCGATGGTAGGGCCATGACTCTAACTCGGAGAACAAGGACAGGGATTTATGTTCTCCACACATTGTAGAAGCCCTGTTAACACAAGGCTTTAAGGTGCCTGCCATCACGTTCTATGATCCCACCGACCACTTTTTGAAGTTCAGTAGGTTGATAATGGTGCATTGCTTCTCCAAAGATGCCATGTGTCCTTTGTTCTTAATAACCTTGATAGGACCAGCAGATGAATGGTTCAAGAAGCGCACATGTTGGGATCCATTCATGCATGGCACCAGCTATTGTCTTCATTCCGATCGTGGTCCAGATCCTGGAGAACAACGAGAGTTCAGCGAACATCTTATTCAAGTCAGCTTACGAGAAGATTGGGTTGATCATAAGTGACTTGTCCCCATGCACCTCAACTCTATATGGGTTCTCGGGGGAAGGTCTCATACTGATGGGCCAAATCAAGATGCATGTGATGCTTTGAGAGGTTCCACACCAAGCTTTTAAGTACTGTACCTTCGTGGTGGTAGATTTCTCCTCAACGATGACGCCATTTTTGGGCATCCTGCCTTAGTGGAGTTCGAGGCGGTCACCTCCATTCGGCATCTATGCATGAAGTACCCTACAGAGTCGGTGATTGCCACTGTCCAAGAAGACAAAATAGAGGAGAGGCAATGCTACAATGTGTCCCTCAGGTAACAAGTAATGGTTCAATGAATGTCGATCCAAATGTCGCTCCGATTCAGCGAAGAACGGTTGACCAGCCTAGGGCGGAAGCCTTAAAGGCGGAGGTTGACAAGTTACTCGCAAACAAATTCATTTGGGATGCCAAATCTCCGAAGTGGGTATCCAATCCGGTCCTCATGCCCAAGCCAAATGGCACCTAGATGACGTGCATAGACTTCCACACCTCAACAAGGCTTGCCCTAAAGACTGCTTCTTGCTGCCAAAAATAGATCAGATGGTCAACGACACCTCTAGGTAAGAGCTCTTTTCCTTTATGGACGCGTACTCAGGATATAACTAGATTTCCATGCATGTCACAGACCAAGAACACACCAGCTTCTGAACTAATAAAGGAGTTTACCACTACAAAGCGATGCCCTTCGGGCTGAAGAATGCTAGTGTCATCCACCAATGGCTCATCAATCATAAGTTCAAGGAATAGTTGAGACAAAACATGGAGGTTTATGTAGACAAAGTGCTAGTAAAGTCTAGAATAGCCCCCGACCACGTTAAGGTTCTGACAGAAGTATTTCCGGTACTTCGCAGGTTTCAGATTAAACTGAATCCCCAGAAGTGCACTTTTGGAGTTGCCTCCAGGAAGTTCCTGGGCTTTATTGTCAGTGCTCGAGGGATAGAGGCAAACCCAAGAAGATCAAAGCCCTGGGCGATATTCCATCCCCCTGAAAGAATAAGGAAGTTCGAAGCCTCACCTGGAGGATAGCCACCCTGAATCGCTTTGTTTCCAAGGCAACTAACAAGTTCATCCCGTTCTTCAACATACTCCAAGGAGGTCAAAGGTTTGAATGGATGGAGGAGTGAGAACATACATTCCAACAGCTAAAGGCGCACATGGAAAACCCACCTATCTTGTCGAAGCCCGTAGACAGAGAGCCCCACCTACTCTACATGGTTGTATTAGAAAATTTGATCAGTGCCACCTTAGTACGCGAGGAAGGCCGTGTCTAATACCCCGCTATGTAAGTAAAAGAATCCTTAGAGTGGACTCCAGATACGCGCTCATGGAGAAGCTAACCTTTTGCCTAATGGTAGCTTCTCAGAAACGAAGGCCATATTTCCATGTGCATCCTATCAAGGCCCTCACAACCCACCCCTTACGGTAAGTCCTCAATAAACCAGAGCCATCCAAGAGACTCTTGAAGTGGTCGGTCGAACATAGTCAGTTTGATATCACTTATCACCTTAGGACTGCCATAAAGGGACATGCACTGGTAGATTTCATCGCCGAGTGAACCGAAAACCACAAGAAACCTGGGGATGCTCAGGAGGTTAGGCGCACGTGGAAGCTATACGTAGATGGATAGTCGAATATAAATGGTGCCAGATCAGGCCTCATTTTGGAATCTTCAGAGGGGCACAAGGTTCACAACGCTATGAGATTTGGGTTTGACGCCTCAAACAATGAAGCAGAGTATGAGGCGCTCATTGCTGGGCTCCAAGTAGAACTTGAGCTCAAGGTCGAGAGCCTCAAGATTTTCAGTGACTCACTGCTTGAAGTGAATCTAGTACTTTGGGAGTACCAGGCCCAGGACAGAAATGGCCCCTTACTTGGCGAAGACCAAAGAAATGCTACATAGCATCAAAATATTCACCATTCCACAAGTGCCACGGGAATAGAACTCTAATGTTGATGCCCTGGCCAAGCTTGCAACAACTAAGGATGCCGAATTAATCAATGTAGTCCCCATTGATTACTAACCTACTCCAAGCATCTCAGCTCCCGAGGAAGTGGAAGGAGTCCAACCCAGGATGGTTGGATGGAGCCCATAGTGAAATACCTTGCCTCCAAGAAATTACCGTAGGATAAGAAAGCATCTCGAAAGTTGGTTTACCAGGCACCATAGTATGTTTTCATTGATAGCAAACTATACAGGGGAGGATATTTGTTGCCCTTGATCCGATGTATGTCAAGGCAAGAAGCAAATCTAATACTCCGAGAAGTGCATAAAGGCTTTTGCGGAGACCCCATTCAGGGGTAAAGCCTCGCCAAAAAGATCTTAACGTAAGGATACTCTTAGCCCACCATGAATGGAGACGTGATGGACCATGTCAAGAATTTGAACAAATGCCAATGCTTCGCCAATATACCTCGAGCTCCTCCAAATGAGCTCACCCAAATGACTAGTCCTTGGCTATTTGAGGTCTATGGCATTGCCCACGGGAAAAGGAGGAGTGGGTCGAGGTCAAGCCACTCACTACAATAACTTTTAATAAGGCACTGGACTTCATCATCAAGAACATTATTTTCCCCTTTGTGCTCCCAAGGAATATAGTCTCCAACAACAGCCTGTAGTTTGACAACGAGGTGTTCAAAAACTTGGGTCAGGGGCACGGGGTTGTGAAGAGCTTTTTCCTCTATGGCCCACCCATAGGCATATGGGATGGTGGAAGCCGTCAACAAGATGCTCAAAGCCACCATGAAGTATAAAGGCTTAAACAGCCAAAAGGCGTTTGGCCCGAGTAGCTTCCTAGAGCATTGTGGAGTTACCGCACCACTGGAAGACCTCCACTTGCCACTCGCCATATTCTATTGCCTATGGATATAAGGTCATGCTCCTAGTTGAAGTATGATACGTATGATCTGACTACAAACCATGCTTTACTCTGAGAGTCCGTGGACCTTGTGGAGGAGCTCCGTGATGCTTCTCAGATTTGAGTAGCGTCCTACCAGTAGAAAGTAGCCAGATATATCAACTCTAAAGTGAAGGATAGAAAGTTAGGGGTCAGAGATCTGGTGTTGTGAATAGTCTTCTTAGCCACTCGAGACTGCGGTGCGAGAGTGCTGGGACCAAACTGGGAGGGCCCATACCAAGTTGAGAGCATTGTATGTTTGGGGACATACAAATTAGCATGACTGAATGGGGAATTGATACCCCATGCCTATAATGTTGAGCATCTTCACCGGTATTACCAATAATATGAGCAGTAAAGTTATTAATTTTTGTAATCTCCTTGTAGCCTCCGAGCATAATTAATGGAATCCGTGTAGACAAAACATGGTAATATTTTTTTTAAGATTCTACTTATATTTGTTATTTTCCTTTATTCTATATGTACTACTCGTTAAGCACCTGCTCGCTGGCCTGCACAAGTGAACGAGACTAGTCTCCAATCACTTGGGGCATGGAGTTAGGGTAGCCTCGCATAGTACCATGCCTCGCGGAGGATGACCTAGGAAACTAGGCTTGTCAAAAGTGGAGTAAGCCTAATGTTAATACCCCGAGAATAGAAAAAACTAGGTAACTAAGAAGTCTCGAGTCTACAACCTAAGATACTAAGCTTGTTCAGAGCAGAGTAGGCTTAAGGTCTAGAGATTGAAGACTAAGAATCCTTGTAATGCGACAACAGACTTAGGTCACCTCCCGTGGACATTGCACCCGAGGACTACAGACCAAGTCCCTTGATCTAGAGATGCGAACAAAAGAGTGAGTCCTCCGTACTCGGTCCTGAGGCAAGGACTAGGGTTACTTCTCCTAGACACTTGGCCCAAGGAGCACTGACCAAGTGCCCAATAAGCCACAAGAAAAAGTAGTATCGTGCAGTCAATGGCTTGGGAAGCAAAGCTAGTCGACTAGTGAAGTGTCCCTAATGTCGTGAGACCCCATAGCTAACTGGCTTGGAAAATACCCAGTGCCAAAGAGAACCAAGTAATGCAAGATTGGATTTAGAATATTCTCCCGATGAGAGCGCGGGCCCGAGGAGTTATAACCAAATCCCGATCCTCAAGATGTGAACGAAAGCCTGAGTCTTCCGTACTCGGGCATGAGCCTAGGGACTCAAGGACACAGGACGACATTAAAGTTACTTGCAAGGATATCGAGCCTGGAAGACAACACTAAATGTCTTAAGCATGAAGCACTAAGGCAAAACTTGAAGGCATAAGATAGCCAAGTACCCTCACTTAACAACGCATCAAAGATAGTCTTAGGATCATGAGCCTAAGAAGAAACTCTAAATGCACAAGCGTCTAGACACTGACAGTAAGATCTTTAAGTATCAATTAAGGTGCAACTACTACCACACAATCCATTGTAAAAGTTGTGGACCAACATCCACTTTTCAATGCCCTGCTGAGGACACTTTCTCAACAGTTCCTTGAACCTCTCCCAAGATTCATAATAAGATTCTCCCTTAAGATGGTAAAAATTATTGATCTCCCCGATTAATTTAGCAGCTTTTGATGGAGGAGAGAACTTGGCAAGGAATTTCTGAGCCAAATCCTCCCTAGTAAATATATAATTGGATTGAAGGGAGTTCAACCAACTTTTAGCTCTTTCCCGCAGTGAAAATGGGAATAGACTCAACCTAATTGCAGCATCACTCACCCAATTATACATGAATGTTGCACATAGCTCCAGAAAATTAGCTAAATGTATGTGAGGGTCTTCTGAAGGTAAGCCACCAAATTGCACGGTGGATTGCACCATTTGTAAAATCGTTGTCTTAATCCCAATGTTATTAGCCTCCATAGTTGATGGTCTTATACATGTTTGCACTCTTGTAACAATTGGGAGTACATAATCCCATAAGCTACTCACAGTGGGATTGTGAGCTCGACCTAGCACCACTTCTGGCACCCCTCCATTCAATCTATCATTGTTTTGAGAATTTTCCATAACCACAATTGGACCAGTAGCTCATTTGTTTCTACGATTCTGCCTGCACACTTTCTCAATCTCAGAATTAATAGGAACAAGGCTATTTGCTCCTCTTCTGCTACGCATATAACAAAACTACCTTGAAATGGTCAAGAATGCACGCAAAACATGTTAGAAACAGTTCAAAGAACAACCAAATTAGAAAGAAAAAAATTAATTACTTGGATATTGATAATTTTTAGTTCCCGACTACGACGCCAAAATTTAATAGTTATGTAAGTGCACACAGTCGTAATTTGTAATAAATCTTGGTAAGACAAAGTATCGTCCCACAAGGACTGAATTATCAATTACCAATCAAATAATTCTTTTGTTTCTATTTGGTTAAAAATATTTTTGGCTGTAAAAGTTTAGAACAAGAACATACACAATTCTAAATTTCAAGAATAGAGAAAGATAAAGAAACATTAGAAATAAATTCAAGATTAAACAATTAGGGATTTTAATCTCATCAAATATCCCTCTTATGAATTACTAATGCAAGTTTTCTTTTCTCCTTCTTATCAATCTAGAAATTTGTCAAATGTAGTTTATAGTAAGGTTACGAATTTCAAACCTCGACCTAGATGAGAATTTTCTATATTTCTATGATAAATTCATCAACTAGGAAGCATTAACATTCACAATTTTAATATGCCACATAAACAATCACGATACTCTCGTTCTATGATTAAGATTATGTATAACCTATCAAAGCATAATCAAATCTCATTTTTCAGATTTTGATTCAAAAACATGTAGATTATGATACTAGAAGGCCAATCAAATGTCAAACAATAAGCATAGATAGGAAAGAGACTAAAAAATTGAAGAAGAAAATCAATTAAAATCCCTAATAATAAATTTAGTTCATAATCATCATTCTAAATATAAACAACAATGGAAAATAACATAGAATTATAAGGTAAAAGAAAAATAACTATTGAAAATAATTGGCGGTGCTCCACGGTGTATTCCTTCATCATCAAAATCATCCTACCAAAATGTCTCATGCTCTGTCCTTTCAAAATTAGGTTTATCACTTAATTTTCTTTCTGAAGCAATGCGGGTCGCGACCCAACATTTCAAACATAGCGACCTGTGTCAATTTAGGCTTAGCGTGGACGTTAGGCACGCCGCATCCCAACCTCTTCAGCACTACGACCTGTGTAAATTTTCTAGGAAGACAACGTTAGGCGCGCCACGGCCCTTTGTTCCTGCACCATAGCCCATTGTCTATCCTCGAAAAGAAACCTTTCTGCCTTGGACCGAGCCGTGACTCAGCATCATAGCGTCACAACCCTTAAAAATTTATTCAATTTTGTGTGATTTTGGTCCCGAAATTTCACTGAAGCCATAAAATTGCTTGAGGATTCATCTTTTCGTGGAATAAACACCAAAAACCCAATTTCTCATCATTTTTCTGCCAATTTGCTCCAATTGTTCATTTCCTTTAATTATATGCTAGAACTTGAAAACAAGCAAAAGCATAGCATAATACTGCACTACACAACTGGAAAGATTAACAAAAACAACCTAAAACACAACCTAAACCCAACACAACACAAAACTAGACTCAACATGCTCGGGGGTTCGAGAGTTAATTATCTATACCCTAATAAACCATGGAACGAATGCCTTCTAAGCAAAAAATATACATGAAAATAACAAAATTATTGGGGCCCTTGGCCTGGAGGAACCTCTGGCACCACCTTGATTACAGGATCGACTTCCGGGATGCGACTCGCCGTCGCAGCTTCCCTCTTCTAGGCCACCTTGGCCTCCTCTTCCTCAAGGTGTGCCTCGAGGATTGTCCTCATGTTGGGCTCCTCGGTGAATGTGAGAGCCATATCTCTGTTTCTCTGGCACGCAACAAAAAGTGTATCGTCAGATATCACATCGAGGTCCTTTTCCACTTCTTCTGGTCGAAGACGGAGGTCTTCGGCCTCCTTGGTGGCAAATTCGGCACAACTAGTTGCACGTACAACATTTTTTCTGCCCTTCATCAGCTTCTCGACGTGGGCTAAAGACTCCACCCGGCTCAGCCGGAGCTCTTCACATGCCTTAGCCAGATCCTCCTCCACTGCATGGGTACGACCCGCATCGTCCTGTAATAACTTGGAGGAGGTGTCCTCCAGAGTGGAAAGCTTTGACCACTCAGTGGCCAGCATAGTCTCCATCTCACGAACTCAGGTTCTCGTGTCCTCCACTTTCTTCTGGAATTGTTAGTGGTTCTCTAGTGGGACTGCGGTTTCCCAGAGCCGCTCTTGTCCCCGAACTATTGATTGAAAGTCATAGTCTGTGCCATCTTATAGTATCAAATTAGAAAATGAAGTTGATGAAATAAATAATGGACTAAGATAAACACTTGGAGACTAACCCTTACTAAGGAGTTGCGTCTGGCAGCTATCAGTGAAATATCATTGTCACTGCCACAACGAGCGAAGTTACAAGAAGGCATCTCGCACAGGGACCCCACTATCCCTTGGAGAAGCTCCGCGACGAGCTGGGTATTCTTCCCTCCTACTCTCGATACGAGAAGACGCTCCAGCTCCTCGCGGCTTGGAGGAGCTACAGAATCATGCGGCCTCGTAAACACGAGCGTTGTAGTACTCAATGACCCGCTTGTGCTTCTCAAAGCCTTCCCTGTCATAATACTTCGGGAAGATTACCAATCGAGGCATCGTGAGTGGAGGAGATTCGGCCACCTTTGAAGGGATTTCCTTGCCATTCTTATAAGAGGATCCCCCATCATGAGGGGGGGGGGGGGGGAACCTCGAGGTCAATGACCTCACCAGGAGCTACTATGCTCGGGGTGAGGACCAGTGGAGCAATGGTAGGAGGCGCGGTAGCTGGTAGCGATGCTGCCGAGAGGTCTATCAAAGAGGGTCCCGACACCTTTTGGTGCTTTGACCTAACCAATTAGGATAGGCCCATGCTTTCTATACAAAGGAAACGAACTAGTTAAATCCATGGAAGGAAAGGAAAGTGGTGAAAACAAGTAAAAAAGGAAGCGAGACTAAATATAAATCTCCTCAGGAGTCTCACCACAATCAGGCTCCTCTGAGTAAAGGATAGAATGGGAGAATTCATGGATGAGTTGAACCATCGCCTGGTTCAGATTGGTCTCACACTTACAAAATCAAGTGGCAAGCATAGACGCTACCTCATCTAAAGGCATGAGACCTTGGGGGTGTCTCTTCCTCCTAAGATTGCGGAGGAATACATCCATGAGGTCCTGATACTCTTGGTACTCCTCCTCGGACCAATGATGTCCTGAGATTTTCCCACACTTGAGAAGTGAAAGTGAAAATAAAGAATGGTTAGGACTAGTTCCTTCCCTTACGTGCTTAGCATAATGAAAAAAAATTGGGGATTTACCTTGAGGCATAGAGGATGACTCGATCCCCGCCTTGATCTCTGCCTCTGCGGTGGCCTTGATAGCGTTGATGCTCTCTGCATGCTCCTCACGAAGGTGTTGCGTATATTCAAATTGCGCCTTAGTCGTCATATATTCCTTGTAAAGCCTCGCCTCATGGTGTGATTGCTTTGAGTCTCGAAATCTAGTGAGGACTACTAGGCTCATACTCTACCCCTCCCGCAGTATCCCATACTGCTAGAGGTGGGCATAAGTGATGAGGAAGGCCAGGTCCAACTCCTCATCGCAAAGGGTGTTCATTGCCTTAAACCTTTCGTCGAAAGAATCAATGAAAGGTGTACGGTGGAAGGGTCTTGAAATGAGATGTTTCAAGACTAAGGATCAATTACAAATAGGACACTATTACACAAAATGACTCGAGGGCAACAGCACTTACCAGCCCAAGCGATGTCCAGGAGTAAAGAGGGATTGATCCTCATCAAAGTGATCCTTGTAGTCCCGAGCTTGGTTTTCATTGCCACTCGCAGAAATGTAACCTTTCCCTAGGATCTTGTGCTTCATCAGGGTGTAGTACCCGTCCTGGTCCCCCTTCTTCGGACACTGCTGAAAGCTGTAGACATATAATATCTCACCAGGGGAAGGTGCGGGTTAGTTTTTTCTCCTATATAGAATGTAAAGCTCGAACAACACTCGATATCCATTCAGGGACATCTAGAAAGGTGATATGTAGACAAACTAGAGGAAGTCGACATAGTATTGGTGCAATGGCAGGATTGCACCAGCCTGGAGATGAGAGGCACTACAGGGCCTGCGCCCAAGGATGCTCTAATGCACTCTCTCATCCTCTTGAGACAAGCACACCAACATGTCATGGGTGTCCACCCCATAATGGGTGAGAATCTTCTCCTAGCCCCCCCCCCCCCCCCTCCAGTGTTGAAGCTTGCTAGGGATCTCCTCCGCCTCAAATCACGCAGTGGTATAGGGTTTGTCTATTGGCATCAGACCCTCATTGGTTGCTTCCTCTGAGCTGCCAGTAGGGCGGGGTCCTCTCCTACCACAAGGGCTTGGCTGTTGCTAGCCATTCCTTCCCCTTCTTAGGGTTTTGCTCAGCTTCTCAAGCCATCTATAGAACCTTTGTGTGCATAGTTCGTGGAGCTTCTTGAACATCTTAAATGAAAAACTAAGTAGTTAGAGCCTTGGCCTGAAAAAAGATGGGTAATATAAGAATCCCTAAGACTACTGCTCGGGAAGAAGAAATAAATGAAATTCTAAGGACGTGGGGTGTCCTCGAGGCCAAAAAGTCAGCACAAGAGAACACCACAGAAATTTATGAACACTGTCAGAATCTGGGAATTTTCCAGATTCTGGTTGAATGCCCAGAAAGGGAAAAGTTACCTAAGGTATGCAGTAGGTCATTTTCACCACTTCTAACACCAAAATATGCCTAAAAAGACCTAAAGAAGGTCAAACTAGCCCATCAAGTACCATAAGAAGCTCATTCCTAAGAATTCATCTGAACTCTCAAATGAAACTCGATGCAAATGTGAAGCGAAATACAAAACCAATAAATACTTACTCGAGATATAGTGTTGATATGTGCTGAAACGAGTTCGAACGCTGAAGAATCGCTTGCCATTTGCCAAAAAATATGACCATTATCATGAAGGTCAAGAATTGTTGAGGAAGCTCAAGAACGGTTGAAGAACTGAGAAGCTTGAGAGAGAAGAGAGAGTTTTGGAGATTTTTAATTTAGAATGGTTAAATTTCATATGAGAGGCGGTTGTCGAGTTTTTATACCCATAGAACTTTGGGAGGAAGCAATCCTATGTCGATCATTGGATTACCTACGACATAGGCACTCGAGAACAATCAAACAGTCAGAATCTAAAAAGTATGGGTCATGATTATTACCATTGGAAAATGATGCCTGGGGCACAGGGCGAGGGGACACCTAGATCATGGATTGGAAATTTTGGGCCGTGGAGTTGACCACTCATTAATTGCATAGATTGATGGGCCCAACAACAGGGAGTCAACACGTGGTGTAACTTTTCAGAGTGACGTCAAGGGAAGCCCAACGTCTCCCCCCCACCCCCTCGAAGAATTTTTCGAATTACTCCTCAGTCTAATTCTCTACTGTCTGAGGACAAGTGAAGACTTGGGGGGCAAATGTTGTTCGCGTTTTTTCCACCTGACACTTGGCAATTAGGAGTAGTCAGCAAGAAGACAAATCATGAAGTTCTCAGACTCTAAACTCCTCGAGGAAACCCAATCTGGGCAAGTCGTGGATGTCTCCAAGTGAGGCCATGCCCCATGGTCTGTCCTCAAGGCAAGGATGTCTCCAAGTGAGGCCACATCCCTAGCCAATCTCCAAGTCATCGATATTTTCAAGTGAGGCCATTCCCCGATGATTGTACTCAAGGTGAGGATGTCTCCATATGAGGCCACGTCCTGAGAGGCTCTCTTCATTCACCCATCTCTCAAGTCTAGGATTTTGGTCCTCGGATCGGGAGAAGATGCCAAGTGTCAGTCACTATGGGTATGGGCCACAAAAATATCATCTAATCACAATGTACAGTCGATAATCGGCATTTCTCACTATGCTCCCTAACATGGGGAAAACGTGCAGTCGCACCTGGACACCGGCAAGGGCATGTTTCCCATAAAGTTGGAAAACATGTTTCCCTCTGTCAAGGGCAATGGGCCTCGTGCAATTCGCATGGGTCGTAGTCTTCATTTAGTGTACCCCTTATGTATTAATTCAGGTGAATACACCAACAATTGGAGAATTTTGTGTTAATGATAGATGATCAACATTAATGACCCTAGTGTCTATAAATAGTGTTGGGGTATCTACTTGTAAAGGGTCGAAATTTTAGAGAGAGAAACTCTATAAGTCAGTGTAATATATACGCTGCCTAAGAACCACCATTGAAGCTTGCTCAAAAATGGTTCAAACTCACTAAATATCAGAGACTCATGTACTAGGTCTCTTTTATAGCCTGAACCACATAAAATCCTTGTGTTCTTGTTTGTTATTTTCTTTAAACTCTCATATTAGGTTGATAGCGAAAAAGGTAGTCAACAATACCTAAAAGTCCACTTAAGAGGTGATTGAACCCAAAAATAAGGCCCAAAGGTGGTATAAACCTAAATCCCATTAAAACATTATATAAATGTAAATATAGACACCCAAAATGTCATCAACGTACCCTTATAGAATTTTTGAAAACCAATTTAAATTGTTTGCCCCAATAAGGCCAAATAAGCATTTTCTCTCAAAGTACATATTTGGATTCTTTCCTAAGAATTTTATTTAACACTCTCTCGTGGCATTCTTAATATTCCTATGCCCAAAATAAATGTTTTCGCCATAATTATTTATTTTCCAATATTTATTATCCGAGATTTTACCCGTCCGGGACCAAAATTCTTAGTTTTGACCAAAAATCAATTAAATAAATAATAATGCCACATCTTAATTTAAACTTAGATTTTCAAATCGTTATACAACCCCAATATGATATATATTACAGAAATAAAATCCCTATCCCAAATTGTTATTACCACGTGCCCAAAACACGGGGCATTACAATTATGTGGGACAGTTGATTCAAACGTAATCATTTCTATATCTTATGTGAGATCTAGTGTGAATTTAGAGGATCCTTTTACCAAACCTCTCACAAAGGGTTTGGTGAGCTGGACAACAAAATGGATGAGATTGAAACTTCTAGAATATAGTTCACCAGTGATGTCAACCCAAACCAAAGTTAGCGAAGCCTAATCTATAGTTCAGTAGGTAATAACAAGTCATTAATAAATGAATAGGTGCAACACTAACTTAAACCTTCAGTCCCATCAAAGTGTGTAGTGTTGGTCTTTTTACTAGAAAAGGGTTAAGCTTCTTAAGAAGCTTTTAATGAAATTCAATTATTTGCAACAAGCATCTATATACGTAACAAAGATGTTTTTAGAATTTTCCCTATGTGAACTTAGAGGTGGTGCTGCCTCTCATATGAAGTTTAGGAGAGTCTCCTGGCCATAACGTTGCTAAGCATGTAAGAGGGAAAATTGAGAACCAAGCAGAGGTGGGTGAGGTGTTACTGGTTTTGTCAAATAATATAATTGGTTCAATGCTTCGAGCAACCAAGTATTTCAGTAAAACCTTGAAACATTTTCATTAAGATAAAGTTCAAATTGAAAGAAACTATGTTTTATCCACTAATATTGTTAGAGCTAGTGAATATATGATTATATTTAACCAAGTGAGGGAATGTATGATTGGTTAAATATAACCTTAAGTGTATTTTTCACAAAGTGGTGCAAGTTGACCTTTTATTGTAGGTATTTAAAAATTGTCTTTTTTGAATTCAATATCTCATAGTGAACCTTAACGATGAACATTGAGCCAAAGAAAAGGGAAATAAATGCAGTGATAAATGAATGAAAAAAAGATTATAGTGGTTCGGCCCAAAACAGATGACCTACGTCCACTTTAGTCTTTATTATTTATGAACTTCAAACCCTCAAGAACAATCTAAGTTTGATCTTGTTCTTGAGTCAGTTAGAGAAATGGAGAGTAGGAAATCTCTCCCAAAATGAGCAATTATCGACTTGTTCCGCTATAAATTGTTCAACCCTTATTACATTTCAGTTTGCACTACTTATAGTCGTGAAGATGTGAAGGGCCGACTGTGGCAACTTGTTCCCGATCAAGTTAAATTTTGGTACACTTGGTTGGAGACAGTTTTGTGTCTGAAGAAAATGGTAATTCCATGCATCTTATTAATATAATTCATGAAAGCGTACTCTGGTGTGGAAAAAGACTTGAGCGATGAAGGTCCTTGGCGAGCGACGACCACGACTGGCGACCAAGGACCATCGACCGGCGATGGCCTCTGGGACCAGCTTTGCCTAATGGCAACTTTAGCTAACCCTTGTGATGTGTTTGTCTGACTTGTGCGTCTGCCTAGGGCGATTGGATTGGGCCTTATTCTTTCTATGATTCGTATTGGCGTGGCCATTTGGGAAACATTTGGCATCATGCAATGGGAGAAGTACACCAGATTTTGTGAGTCCTACCTTTCCTTGAGTATCGAAGAGCAGCAAGGGCCACACCTCATGACAGCTGGTGGTGACTGTTGTGCCCTGACAAATTATCTTGACATGTCATTGCTTCGGGGGCTGCCATGTGGAACTGCTAAATTTTGGGTTCAACATTTGCCTCCAAAGTCAAGTTGCACGCTGGCGTGGAGCATACTTACATATTCGAGGGGCTGACTACTTGTTGATCTCCACCACTTTTTCGTCTCTGGGCTTATTCTAGATTTGTCTTCTTCTGTTGTGGAGTCGTCAAGCGAGACTAGGTGGAATTTGAACTCTATGATGGGTTACCCACCTCGCCCATAGCCATTAGGAAGCCCTTTGTGCGAGTTCCTCGCCATCTTATCAGAACATGGTCCAATTGGTCATCTTCGCCTTCTCTTCACACTTTCCCCATTTTCAGTGAAAGGAAACAAGAAGCCTCGGGTTTGATTAAAGGCTCTGGCGAACTTCGAGGGAAGTGATAGGATTCTTCCCCGTAGCTACCTCTACTTGGTGACTATATTAAGGCTACCCCTGAATATCCCCCTGATTGGGAAGTTTACCACGGAACAACCCATCAACATTGCATGCTCAGGCCTGATTGGTCTTCGCATCGACAAGCACATTGTTTCCATGAGCTTGCTCGGCACTCATTTCTCTTCATGGAGGGATTTGGATTCTTCTCCAATTTGTCTTTCTCACTCATGCCTGTATTCTGGTCATTTTCTTTGAAAGGGGTTGCATGAGTTGTGCAATGCTGACCATAGAGAGAGTATGGTAGATTCTTTTGAATGGATCGATCTTCTGGTGGTGCATGGATATCTTGTATTTATAGGCTCTGAATCCTAGACAAATATAGATTCGTACTACCATTACTATGCAAACCTTGGTGGATGATGAGTATCTTGATGCCTAGGACTGTTGACGGGATGGCTGCTCATCCCGTACCTGCAGGGTCTAACTCTGGTTAGAGGATTTGATACCTTTTTTACAGTAGATGTATGTGGTCTCCGTTGGCAATGTGCCAATCAGGGACTGGCGACGTGGACTCGGGTGACCATTGAGGGTGCCTGTGTGTCACCTCGTTATTCGTGCCATTTGAGATTTTTCCACTTTTAGGAGTCTTCTTTAAAATTGAGCATTTCCTTTCTCGTCGAAAGTATGTTGGTCACGCCTTAGCATTCCATTCACTCGCGATAGCAGGAAGCCACTTAAGTGCTCCTATTTAGAAGGTGGCGACAGGGTTGGTATAACATCCCAAATTTACCAATAAGGCTTAGTGCTTTGATTAGCGTGCCAGGAGGGCAATAATTGATTTAACTATGTTAATATGTGAATTGAATGATTATGTGATTAAAAATGCATGTTTAGGTGGATTAAATGTGCATGTATGCCCATTTCAAATAATAGGGGCATAATTGTAATTATGGCTCTTCGAGGGTATAAATGTGAATTATATGTATGTTGTGCCTGATACCACAAGATTGTAGTGATGTATTTGTGATGTGTGATCCGAGACGGACCTAGGGAGCAGAATAGCGAAATAATCACAAAGGGGTCGAGAACAGGCTCGGGGCGAGCCTAGGGGTATTATGGGAACTTAGTGCGTGTTTGGAATTACCGGGTAACGGGTGGCGATTTAGTGATTGTTATGTACGTCGGGGATTTAATGGGAAATTGTAGAAACACTCGAGGAATTAATGGGATATGGCAGATGATGAGATTGCCTTAGATGGAATTAAAGGATTGAGGATAGACTCAAGGGTACTTTTGGAACTTAGACAGTTAAGGATAGAGTTGAATCAATACACTTGAACTAAGGAGAAACACTTAGAAGAAAAACATACCTCAATTTAGCTCTGTCTTTTTTCTCCATCGGCTCTCTCCCTCTCATTGGTGTGTTGGAGGAGTTGATGTGTTCTTGAGGATGTTTGGCTAAGGAACTAAGGAATTTGAGACTTGAAGTTCTTGAGCATAAGCTCAAGGTTGAAGTTGTCACTAAGGTAAGGGCCTAAACATGATCTTTTCTGTGTGATTCTGCTGAACTAAAACCTAGCATGAGGTATGGACTTTAGATTAGTTTCAAGTGT
Source organism: Humulus lupulus (assembly GCF_963169125.1). NCBI lineage: Eukaryota > Viridiplantae > Streptophyta > Magnoliopsida > Rosales > Cannabaceae > Humulus > Humulus lupulus. The sequence continues at coordinate 158,213,602 of NC_084802.1, read as the reverse complement.
TTGTGAGGTTTTAGTTAAGTTTTTGGGGGTGCTTGGAGATGGGAAGGGCTGGCGGTGGCAACTTGTTCCCGATCAAGCAAAATTCTGGTACACTTGGTTTGAGAAAGTTTTGTGTCTAAAAAAATGGTAATTCCATGCATCCTATTGATTTAATTCATGAAAGTGTACTTTGGTGTGCAAGAAGACTCAAGCAACGAAGGCCCTTGGCGACTGGCGAACACGACTGGCGACTAAGGACTGTCTGACTTGGGCGTCTACCTAGGGCCCTATTCTTCTTATGATTAGTATTGGCGTGGCCATCTGGTAAACATTTGGCTTCATGCGATGGGAGAAGTAGGTCAGCTCTGGTGAGTCCTACCTTTCCTTGAGTATTGGAGAGTGGCAAGGGCAACTCCTCATGGCAGCTGGTGGTGACTGTTGTTCCCTGACACATTGTCTTGACACGCCATTGCTTCAGGGGCTACCACGTGGAAGTGCTAAATTTTGGGCATAAAATTTTCCCCCAAAGTCAGATTGCACACTGGCGTGGGGCATATGAACATATCTGAGGGCCAGACCGCGTGTTGACATCCACCACTTTGTCATCTTTTGACTCGTTCTTGATTTGTCTCCTTTTATTGTGGAGTCGTCAAGCGGGACCAGGTGGAATTGAAACTCTATGAGGGGTTACCCACATCGCCCATAGTCGTTAGGAAGCCCTTTGTGCGAGTTCCTCACCATCCTATCAGAAAGGGATCCGATTGGTCATCTTCGCCTTCTTTGCCCCACGTTCCACATTCTTTGGTGAAAGGAAACGAGAAGCCTCGGGTTTGATTAGAGGCTCCGCCGAAGTTTGAGGGAAGTGATAGAATTCTTCCCCGTAGCTACCTCCACTTGGCTACTGTATTAAGGCTACCCCTAAATATCCCCCCGGTTAGGAAGTTGCCTAGGGAACAACCCGCCCCCATCACATGCTCAGACATGATTGGTGTTCACATCAATAGGCACATTGTTTCCTTGAGCTTGCTCGACACTCATTTCTCTTCATGCACGGATTTGGCTTATCCTCCATTTTCTATGAGACGGGTAGCATGAGTTGTGCAGTGTTGACCATAGAGAGAGTATGGTAGATTTGTTTGAATGGATCGATCTTCTGGTGGTGCATAGATATCTTGTATTTATAGGCATTGAATCCTTGACAACTATAGACTCGTACTGCCATTACTATGCAAACCTTGGTGGATGAAGAGTATCTTGATGCCTAGGACTATTGACAAGACAACTGCTCATCCCGTACCTACAGGGTTTAACTCTGGCCATAGGATTTGATTCTCACACCTTTTTTCCCAATAGATGCATGTGGTCTCCGTTGGCAATGTTCCACTGGGAGACTGGCGACATGGACTCGGGTGACCATTGATGGGGTCTGTGCGTCGCCTCATTGTGTTTGCCATTCGAGATTTTTCCATTTTTAGGAGTCTTCTTGAAACTTTGAGCATTTCCTTTCCCGTCGAAAGTATGTTGGTCCCACCTTAGCATTCCATTCACCTGCGGTAGCAGGGAGCCACTTAAGTGCTTCTATTTAGAAGGTGGCGACAGGGTTGGTGTAGCGTCCTAAATTTACCAATAAGGTTAAGTGCTTTGATTAGCATGCCAGGATGGAAATAATTGATTTAACTATGTTAATATGTGAATTAAATGATTATGTGATTAAAAATGCATGTTTAGCTGAATTAAATGTGCATGTAGGCCCAATTCGGTTAATAGGGGCATAAATGTGATTTTGGCCCATCGAGGGTATAAATGTGAATTATATGTATGTTGTGCCTGATACCACAAGATTGTGGTGATGTATTTGTAATGTGATCCTAGACGGTCCTAGGGAGCAGAATAACGAAATAATCACAGAGGGGTCGAGAACCGACTCAGGGTGATCCTAGGGGTATTATGGGAACTTAGAGCATGTTTGGGATTACCGGGTAATGGATAGAGATTTAGTGATTGTTATGTACGTCGGGGATTTATTGGGAAATTTCAGAAACACTCGAGGAATTAGCGGGACGTGGCAAATGACGATATTGCCCTTGGTGGAATTAAAGGATTGAGGATAGACTCAATGGTACTTTTGGAACTTAAGCAGTTAAGGATAGAGTTGAAACAATATAGTAGAACTAAGGAGAAGAACGTAGAAGAAAAACAGACCTCAACTCAGCTCTCTCTTTTTTCTCTATCGGCTCTCTCCCTCTTATTGGTGTGTTGGAGGAGTTGACGTGTTCTTGAGGATGTTTGGCTAAGGAACTGAGGAATTTGAGACTTGAATTGCTTGAGAATAAGCTTAAGGTTGAAGTTATCACTAAGGTAAGGGCCAAAACTTTATCTTTTCTGTGTGATTCTGCTGAACTGAATCCTAGCATGAGGGATGGACTTTAGATTAGTATCAAGTTTTGGTGAGGTTTTTGTTATGTTTTTGGGATGCTTGTATCAGTTCTATTGCTTAGATATGGATTCCGAACTAGGTGCTAGGTTTAAGGTTCGGATTTGGTGAATTCTAGGAGGTTAGCTCGTAAAATGCATGAGGAGTTATGGGTTTTGGGGCTCACATCGTGGCTCTATTCATCAGGCATCGTGGCTCCCTTGAACACAGAGGCTTGGGGCCTCGAATTTATGCCCAGGCACCACGGTGTAGGCAGGGTGCACCGCGGCCCATGGCCCTTTAATGAGAGCCTAATGGTCTTTAGCTTGAGCATGGCGCAGCTCTTAAAGACTGGGCCACAACTGAAATGGGAAATGTTGGCTATTTGAGGGTTTTATGCTCGGGAACCCAAATGTTAAGGCTTGGGAAGGATTTGACTACCCCGTTTAGTAGGATTCAAGCTCCTGAAGGCAAGTATTTTAATCCAAAGTTCTTATTCGGTTTAGGGCTTGATGGATTGTTATAATGGATGCGTTGTGGATAGGTTTACGTCAAAACTTAGGATAGGGGACCGTGCTCAGGATCGCGTTGATCTGTCAGCTCGGGCCACAGGTAAGAAAATTGTTTGTGCCCATAGAGTAGGGCATGGCCCTATTATTTGTGTTTCATGGCATGGCCCTATTGTTTGTGTTTAATATATGTGTGAATATCTGTGAATGCTATGTTGTGTTGTGCATTCTTATAAATGAATAGCAAAGGCAGAGAACGACGAAGGCCGAGAACGGCAAAACACCAGGTACAGTAAGAGTTGAAATCGACGTTAAGCACGTTGAGTGTAGGAAACTACAACGAGACCCTTTAGGGTGCAGTATCCACCCGCTCGGTGAAGACGGCGAACCCAGTGCCTAGTAAAGAACCTGGGTCGGCATAGGCCGCTATATGTTTATTCTGTTATCTATTGAACTTTTTAATTCTGTGGTTGAATTATGATATATTATGCATTGAGTTTTTGTGCTGGGCTTCCGCTCATGGTTTCTCTATGGTGTAGGTAAGTGCAAGGGAAAGGTCGACCAACCATGAGTTGGAGAGCGTGGAGCGATGTGTACATTTTCAACCTACCTGGTTGCCACGGCCAGGGTTATTTTTAGGAATATGTTGTAATGATTTGTTTTGTTGCTTAGGTCGACTGTATTCATATTTTGAGTTGTAAAACATTTTCAAACAATGTTTTTGGATCCCAAATGTATAACTTTTATGATTTTAACGAATGTCCAAATCTTTTATAATTAATGTTTTCGAATGAGTTTTTATTTAAATTTAATCACACTTTTTAACCTCAAACCTCAATCAGCAAACAAATGGCACATTTATAATAACATGGTAATGGCACTAAGGTAGTATGGCATTACAAATTGATATCAGAGTGTGCCAAGTTTTGTGGTTCCTAGAGATCAACCGAACATGTACGCTCAGGGTTGGTCTATATTTAATGAACTATATGCTTAACTGCTTCTTTAAGTTGCCCTATTTTCCTAAATGTATAGATAAAACATGATGAATGTGCTTATATATGATGAATGGCCCCGTGACTATTATTTGTTATGTGGGATGTGTTGATTGATAATTGTATTGGAGTGATGGGACTGGGAGGTGGATTTTTGGATATTGTTATCGTGCTTGATGTGCGACGTCAATGAATGCAAACATGCTGTAGTTATGCCTTGATGATCGATCAGACTCTGCAACAATAGGGCCAAAGATGACAACAATGGTCAGGAGCCTCACATGCCCCATAGAACTGGCAACAGTTGTTTGCCAAAATGGAAGCCAGGCCCCTCCTTGAGGTATGGGTTACAGGTTCCATAGGCTGTGGCACCTGTGCCAGCCCAGCTTGTAATGGAAAATAGGTGGGAGCCTTTCTACGAGAGGTTTAGGAAGCAGCATCCTTCCACCTTTGAGGGTGGCCGAGACACACTGCGGGCAAAGCAATGGATGAATATGATTTATTCCTTCCTGGATTTCATGAGGGTGGAAGGGAATGAAAGAGTGGTCTGCATAAGCTATATGTTGAGAAAAGACTCCCACATCTGGTAGGACGTTGTGTCCCAGAGGAGGGATGTAGCAGTTATGACTTGGGAAGAATTTAGAGACATCTTCAATGAGAATTATTACAATTGGTAGTTTGAGCTGCAAAGGTAGATCATTTTTTCAACCTGACTCAAAACCGGATGATAGTTATAGAATATGCCCTAAAATTTGACACATTGGCGAAGTTCGTGCCTAATGATATGGCACGGAGGGATAGGTTTGTGCGGGGATTTAACGTTATGTTCGGCCATGATGTTAGGATAACACTAGACCCGAGGACTACCACCTATGCATAGGAAGTTGAGATGGCCCTTACAACTGAGGGGGCCGAAGATTAGGTATGGAGAGAGGGCACCGCAAGGTACGATGCTCAGAGGATGGTGCCTCCTTTTACTAGATCTAGCTGGGGTAGTGGCTCCAGTGAGTAGAAGAGAAAAGCCCTGGATTATTTTCTTCCTCCTAGTTCAGATGGAATGGACATGGGGTGCTTTTAGTGGTTGTCATGGCAAGGGACACAACTGGAGGAGTTTCCCAGAGTGTCCTCGGTGCAGGTGACGACCTTCAGGGAGAGTGTAGAGTCAGAGCCTGCTTTACTTCTGGGGGTATTATTCATCTACGGAAGGACTGCCCACAAGTTAGGAAAGAAGAGTGATGACCTCACTCCTGCCATAGTATTTACCTTGACCTAGACTGAGGCTGAGGCTAGTCCCTCGGTCGTGATAGGTCAGATTTCTAGTGCCAGTTCTTCATTTATATCTTTGATTGATTAAGGAGCTACGCATTCGTTTGATTCTGTTAGAGTGATAGGTCGATTGTGTAGACCAAGTAATTTGTATGCTAGGGGATTTAAGACTTTGTTGCCAACTGGGGAACTGGTAGTCTCTAGGAGATGGGTTTGAGCACTGCCAGTAGAGATAGACAGTAGGGAGTTGGATATAGATCTAAACTAGCTAGTGATGGATGACTTTTTTTATTTTATTTTGGGGATTGATTGGTTATCAAAGTACGGGGCAACGATAGGCTGCAAGAGAAGAATGGTGACCTTTGAACTGGAATGGAGGTACCCTTTGTATTTGTGGGGATAGTGAGTGGACCATGAGTACCTATGATCTCGACACTGAAGGCTAGAGACATAATGCAAGCAGGTTGCATAAGATTCATAGCGAACATCGTGGATACCTCTAGGATTGTTTCGGTTGGACCGGAAGAGACTAGATTAGTATGTGATTTTCCTGATGTATTCCCAGCAGACTTGCCAGGGTTGCCATCACACTGAGAGATCAAGTTCATCATAGAGTTGACGCGATGGGTGGAGCCAGTATCTACAACACCTTATAGAATGGCTCCAGTATAGTTGAGGGAACTGAAGAATCAATTGTAGGAGTTACTGGACTTAGGATTCATCAAACCCAGTTTTTTGCCATGGGGTGCTCTAGTGTTGTTCGTCAAGAAGAAGGATGGATCCTTAAGGATGTGCATTGAATACAAAGAGCTGAATAAGTTGACCATTAAGAACAAGTACCCACTGCCCAGAATTGATGACTTGCTTGACCAGCTACAGGGGAAGACAATGTTCTCCAAGATTGACCTTCGGTTCGGCTACCACCAGTTAAGGATTATGGAAGATGACATACCATTGACTGCATTCCACATGAGGTATTGACTTTTTGAATTCCTGGTTATGTCCTTTGGATTAATCAATGCCCCAGCAGCCTTTATGGACTTGATGAATAGGGTCTTTAGGGATTATTTGGATAAGTTTTTATCGTATTCATCGACGACATACTAGTGTACTCTCAGTCAGAGACAAAGCACGAGCAGCATCTTCATTTGGTACTACAACGATTGAGGGAGCATAGGCTATATGCTAAGTTCAACAAATGTGAGTTTTGGTTGCCCAAAGTAACATTTATTGGCCACATTGTGAGTAAGGAGGGGATTTTGGTGGACCCAAGCAAGATTGAGGCAGTGAGAGATTGGCTCAAGCCGAGCAATGTACCAGAGCTTAGGAGTCTCTTAGGATTAGCATGGTACTATCGGCGGTTCGTTGAGGGATTCTCCAAAATAGCTACACCTTGACTGAGCTGACATATAAGAAGACCAAGTATATCTGGACAAATAGATGTGAGAACAGTTTCACGGAGTTGAAGCGGCGACTGATCACCGCTCCAGTATTGAGTCTACTGTCAGACAATGAGAAGATTGTAGTCTACTACGATTCTTCAAGGCATGGTTTGGGGTGTGTATTGATTCAAGCTTGAAAGGTGATAGCTTACGCAACGAGACAGCTGAAGGAGTATGAGCCGAGCTATCCCACTCATGATTTAGAATTGGCAGCGGTGGTATTTACACAAATGGTTTGGAGGCATTATCTGTATGTGGAGAAATACGAAATATACACCGACCATAAAAGCTTGAAGTATTTCTTTATTCAGAGGATCTGAATATGCGTTAGAGGCATTGGCTAGAATTTGTAAAGGATTATGACTGAGACATTCTATACCATCCTGGGAAGGCCAAGGTGGTGGGCGACGCACTGAGTCGAAAGGGCCCAGGACAATTATTCAATTCGAGGCAGATATTAGAGAGGTTAGTAGAAGAGATGACCAAAGTAGGAATTCAATTGGTATTTGGTCAGCTAGAAAATATCACACTTCAATCTACGCTTCTTGAGAGGATCAAGGAAGCACAGAGGGAGGATCCCCAGTTGAGGAAGCACACAAAGGATGTATTAGTGAGAGCGGCTAAGGACTTTTCTATTTCAGAGGTGGGTTTACTAAGGTACAAGGGTCAGATTTGTGTTTCGATGGATTCTAGTATTCGGGAAGATATTTTAGATAAGTCTCATACCACTCCCTATTCCTTACATCTGGGTACGACGAAGATGTACCAAGATTTTAGAACCCTGTATTGGTGGCCGGGAATGAAGAGGGATGTGGTGGATTATGTGGCCAAGTGTTTGACTTGTCAGCAGGTAAAGGATGAACATCAGAGGCCAACAGGGTTGTTCCAGCCTTGATGGATTCCAGAGTAGAAGTGGGAGGATATCACCATGCACTTCGTGGTTGGACTATCGAAGACTGTGGGACAGTATGATTTTGTGTGGGTGATTGTGGATAGGTACACCAAATCAGCTCACGTTTGGCCTGTTAAAGCAAATTATGCAGTGGAGAAGTATGTTGAATTGTATGTGAAGGAAGTTGTACGACTTCATGGGGCTCCGAGGTTGATTGTATCAGACATGGTCCCCACCTTCACCTCCAAGTTTTGGGAGAGCCTGCTGAAGGCAATGGGTACACAGTTGTGGTTTAGTACCGCCTATCATCCTCAGATGGATGGATAGTCTAAGAGGACGATTCAGATACTGGAGGATATGTTGCGAGCCTGCATGCTAGATTTTGGGGGATCTCGGAGGAAGTTTCTCTTGTTGATGAAATTTTCTTATAATAACAACTATCGGCAGACTATCGGAGTGGCTTCGTATGATATGTTATATGGGAGGAAGTGCATATTGCCCATCCATTGCGATGAGACAGGTGAGAGAAAGTATTTAGGTCTTGAGACTATTCAGAGGACCAATGAGGCGGTTTAGAAGATTAGAGCTCGAATGCTCGCCTCCCAAAGTCAAGAGAAGAGTTTATCACACTTGATACGCAAGAGAGTAGAGTTTTAAGTCGGTGATCATATGTTTCTCAGAGTTTCTCCCTTGAGAGGGGTAAAATGATTTGGAGTGAGGGGCAAGTTAAGCCCTAGTTTCTCCCCTTATAACTCAGCAAGTTAAGTCCTGAGTTATGAGAACCTTATAATGGGAAGTCGGTTCAGATTCTAGACCAAAAAAGATAAAGTCTTGCGGGACAAGACCATTTCCTTAGTAAAAGTACTATGGAGGAACAACAAAGTGGAAGTGGCATCTTGGGAGCTTGAGTTTGATATGCAAATCAATATCCTGAGCTGTTCAGGTAAATTTTGAGGATGAAATTTCTGTAAGGAGGGGATAGCTGTAGCGTCCCAAATTTGCCAATAAGGCTTAGTGCTTTGATTAGCGTGTCGGGAGGGAAATAATTGATTTGACTATGTTAATATGTGAATTAAATTATTATGTGATTAGAAATGCATGTTTAGGTGAATTAAATATGAATGTAGGCCCATTTCAGTTAATAGGGGCATAACTATAATTTTGGTCTGTTGAGGGCATAAATGTGAATTATATGTATGTTGTGCCTTTTACCACAAGATTGTGGTGATGTATTTGTGATGTGTGATCTGAGACGGTCCACGGTCCTAGGGAGCAGAATAGCGAAATAGTCAAAACGAGGTCAAGTACCTGGCTTGGGTGGGCCTAGGGTTATTATGGGAACGTAGTTCATGTTTGGGATTATCGTGTAACGGGTAGCAATTTAGGGATCGTTAAGTATGTCGGGGATTTAATGGGGAATTGTAGGTACACTCAAGGAATTAGCGGAATGTGGCAAATGACGAGATTACTTTTGGTGGCATTAATGGAATTAGGATAGACTCGGGGGTATTTTTGAAACTTAGGCAGTTAAGGATAGAGTTTGATCAATACACTAAACTAAGGAGAAACACTTAGAAGAAAAACAGAACTCAACTCAACTCTCTCTTTTTTCTCTCCCTCTCATTGGTGTGTTGGAGGTGTTGATGTGATATTGAGGATGTTTGGCTAAGGAACTGAGGAAGTAGAGACTTGAAGTGCTTGAGGATTAGTTCAAGGTTGAAGTTATCACTAAGGTAAGGGCCTAAACATGATATTTTCTGTGTAATTCTGGTGAGGTTTTAGTTAAGTTTTTGGGGTGCTTGTATAAGTTATGTTGCTTGGAAACAGATTCTGAACTAGATGCTAGGATTAAGGTTCAGAATTATTGAATTTCAGGGAGGTTAGCTCGTGAAATGCATGAAGAATTATGGGTTTTGGGGTTCGTACCACGACCCGCATGAACATAGAGGTTTGGGGGCCTCGAAATTTTTCCCAAGTGCTACGACAAGGGTTTAGGCGTGCCACGACCCGTGGCCCTTTATTGAGAGCCTAATGCGTCTTAACTTGCAATATGTTTGTGCCCGTAGAGCAGAGCATGGCCCTTTTGTTTGTGTTTACTATTTTTGTGAATATATGTGAATGCTATGATGTGTTGTGCATGCTTATGAATGAATAGCGAAAGCCGAGAACGGTGAAGGTCGGGAACGGTGAAGACCTAGAATGACCAAAGGTCGAGTATGGAAAGAGCCGGTATTGGCATTAAGCACGCTGAGTGAAGGCCGCTAGGACGAGACTCTCTATGGTGCAGTATCCACCCGCTCGCTGAAGACCGCGAACCCAGTGCCTGGTCAAGCACCTGGGTTGGCATACGCTGCTATATGTTTATTCTGCTATCTGTTGAACTGTTTAATTCTTTGGTTTAATTATGATATATTATGCGTTGAGTTTACTTGCTGAGCTTCGGCTCACGGGTGCTCTATGGTCCAGGTAAGGGAAAGGGAAAGGTCGACCAACCATGAGTTGGAGAGCATGGAGTGGCGTGTACATGTTCGGCCTACCTGGCTGCCACGGCCAGGGTTAATTTGAGGAATATGTTGTAATGATTTGCTTTGTTACTTAGGTCGATTGTATTCATATTTTGAGTTATAAAACATTTTCAAACAGTGTTTTGGGATCCCAAATGTATAACTTTTGTTATTTTATTGAATGTCCAAATGTTTTATAATTAATGTTGGCAAATGAGTTTTTATTTCAATTTAATCACACTTTTTAACCTAAAACCTTTATTTGCGAGCTAATGGCACATTTATAAATCACATGGTAACGACACTAAGGTAATAGGACATTACAGTGGGCAATGCACCCTTACCTATTTCATGTTTTGTTCAAGAGTAACATGACCATCTTCTCCTCTTCTTCCTCATTCAAGTGGAACCACTTGGTTTTCGAAGCGTTGAGTTCAAGGACTAGCCAAAGGATCCTATAAAGGTGGTCATTTGTCCACTTTATTGAGGACACACTCAAGAATTTCTCCATCTTCCTTCTTGTCACAAACTAATCACCCATCCTCGGGTTCTTTCAAACCATTAGGCTTGCACCTCTCACCATTGGGTCACCTTCCACAAGCGTCTTCTTCGTCTTGGTAAGCTTCCTTGTCCATCAATTTTGCATACTATGAGAAATCTACTTGATTCTTCTTGAATGCTTGTGTTCTTGAATGTTCTTCGAGAATTTCTCCATTTCTTCCTTGACCATGAAATTGGTGATAGAAATTGAGTAGGCTAGGTAGATTTAGGATAGATATTGGTGTAATTTCCTCTCGATCACCTAAATTTGCCATAAGAATGACTTAAGGCATCTTTCGAGCTTGGCAAGCGGCGATGGGCAATGAGCTGCGGCGGCTTATGGGCTCAAGGGTTGAGCGAAGGGGAGGGGGACGAGGGTACCAAAGCGCCTAGAGTTTCTGTAGACCAAAATGATGGCTCATTATAAGACCGCACATTTTCTCATTTCAAACCAAACTTGCGGCTTTGTTGCCTCTGGGCAGTCACTTGTTCCTTAACGTAGCGAAGCTCTCTACACCTATCAATCACATCGATTCACGGGACTTCTCGATTATTAAGCTTTCTATGTTGATGTCGTGGGACGTGTGGTCCCGACCATCTGCGAGGCAAGTGTAGGGGTGATCGGCAATGGCGAGCCCATTGCAATTGGCAAGTAGCGACCATGAGGTGGGAGGTCCCTCAGCTCCTCGCCTGGCACACTGGTCATCCTGAGATTTATACTACACTCTGGCACCTCTATAAGTTGGATTTTGTGGGATCTCTTCCACAGTCGTCTCCTCGAGGCCAACTGACATACAGGAGGAGTGTTCTTGGTCTTTGCTGCGCTGTCCTTTTTTGTCCCAGTGGGATGGCCTACCGGCTGCTACCCTGTCAGAGCTTGTTTCATTGCCCTTCTTCTCCACTGTTCTAGATGACCCTGAGCTTAATATAGAGGTCGAGGAATCAGTGGGGTCCCTTCTAGGGAACTGGACGGATATGATTATTCTAGATCCTCATCAAAGTGGAGGGGCGCCTTTTAGTGGGCCTTCTTTCACAAATTTGTTGGATATTTATTTAAGCTTCTTTATGTGATGTCAGGATTTTGTTTCTTCCTTGTCTAACTGACTATTTGATTTTTGAATTGCATGAGCTATGGACCCATCAAAGTATTTTTCTCAGTCCTTGACTATTCTAGAGGGTTCTGGAAGGAAGAAGAAATGACCTTTGTCTCAGAGCTGATCGCACTGGAGAACTAAGAGAGTTTGGATCCGTCCTCTAGCTATCAAATCTAACAATTCCTCTCCATCAAGCTCTCTACCAGTGGCACTTCATTTCTTGCGGCGATGGACGCGTGTTGCCCCCTGCTGCACCGACTTCCTCAGAGTTGTTGCCTTCTGTGCCTCTTCAGGCGAGCACCACCATGGTGAAGGGGATGGTAGAGTGTGTAATGTAGTTCCATCGAATCCTCCGCAACTGGCCATTGGCGACCATAGGCTCCTCTCTCATCTTGTCCCGTCAACAGATAGAGAACACTTTTATGGTAATCACTTTAACTTGTCTCAATTTCTTTCTGTTATGAGTATGTTCTGCCAATTTTCTTTGCTTTCAGGCGGCACTTACTGTTGTGAACCTCAATCGTCCGAGGATTTCAAGAAGACCCTCTTAGACCTCAAGTGTAATGACCCAAATTTCCTAATAAGGTTTAGGACCTTGATTAGGAGGCCAAGAGGGCCATAATTGATTTACTGTATTATTATATGATTATATGCATGATTGTGTGGGTCATATTATTATATGATGATAAAGGCATGCATGGGACTATATACTCTGCTGTGAGGGTATTATGGTAATTTGGCTCATTGCGAGCGTAATTGTGTACTTGTGTGTATATTGGTAGGCAAATGTTGAGACCACATTATTATGTGGATATATCTGTGATCTGTGACTCGAGACGATCCTAGTGAGCAAAGTAGCGAAAAGTCATGGCGGGGATTTATACCTGGCTCGGGGTGAGCTTTGGGGTATAAATGGGAATTTAGCGAATATACTGGAGTCTATTATGACATTGAGGAATAATATTGATAACTAATTAGGTATCGGGAATTAAGCGGGAAATATTAGAGACACTCGAGGAATTAGTGGGAATTGGGTAAAATGACTAAAATGCCCTTAAGTGGATTAAAGGGTTTAGACTTAATGGGGAGGGCATACTAGTCATTTGGCTTACAGAAGTTAAGTAATACCAGGGCTTTATGTTAGTGGGATTTGTAGAATATTGGAGAAGTCTGAAAAAGAAAGAAAAGGAAGGGAAAAGAAAGAAGGGAAAACAGAGAGAGTTCTCTAAGTCGGTTTATGTTTTCTTCACCAATTTCTTGAGGATTTCTGGAGTAAAACTCATAGGGAAGTTATTCCAATTAAGCCACAAGGTTACTGAGCAAAGATTGAGGATTTGGAAAGGGTTTAGCAAGATTAGGCCATCACTTGAGGTAAGGTTCTGTAATCTCTTCAGTTGCTGGTTTGGTTTATGTTTCTGGTTTTTGAGCTATGGTGCTTAAGTTGAATTGGATGGAACTTTAGGGAATTCAGGCTTAAGACTGAGGAGAGGCAAGCCAAGAAGGTTTAGAGATAGCTTGTGGTCGAAATTCTATCAAAGGTATAAAGCCTAAACTCTAACTTTGTTGTTCAGCTGGTTTTGACTGAGTTTTAGAGCTTAGGAGTGGCTATGGTGAATTCTGAGGTTGTGGATGCATGTGCTTAGGTTCTAGATGTTAGGGTGCTTGGGATGAGTGGAGTATGGTCATGAGGTTGTTTTTGAGTTTGGGAAAGAGTTGGAAGAGTTTTGGTTCGAGTTGGTTTGAGAAAATCGCAGAAGAGAAAAAAATGGTGCTGGGCTGTCTGTGACTAGCGCTACAGCGCTAGCCTTTGGGCGTTGTAGCGCTAGGCCATAATGCTAAGGGGACTTTGGCTTTTTTTTGTAGTGCTGTAGCGCCCTCCCAAGAGCGCTGTAGCGCTACCCTGCTTTCTGAAGGGGATTTTTGGGTTATTTGCAAGGGTTTTTGACCTAGGGTTTGGGGTTTGGTTCCACCACCTTGTTTGGTGGAACTAGGACTTCCCGGAGACTCGAGATTGGCCCCGGGGCTAGGTTTTGAACTTGGGGATTTATAATGACTTTGGCCATGATTGTGATTAGGTAAGCACTAGGGCTCGAGGGGAATCGTGCTCAAGGAGTCGAGGGATCAAAGCTAGTGAATTGAAAGGTAAGAAAGCTGCACCTGATTATGTGGTTAGGTTGGGACTAAGTGTTCCCTATGCTTGTATGCATTGTTATGTGAATGTGATTAACCATGTGAACACGATGGGACTAAGAGCTCCTGACATTTGTATATCATGTCATGGGATGGTATTATTATACCATGGGACATGCGATAACCGACCTAAGAGTGCCGGAATCAATATTTGCGCACAGGGCGCGACTCAGCCACTGGTAGCTGAGGCAGCTTATCTATCATTGAGCTCGGTTTAGCTGGCCAGAGTCAGTGAGTATTACACTGGGGGCGGCCCAAGAGATCCGAAGACAGTGTGTTAAATAGAGGGTGCGACTAAGGGCGCTGACCCTGAATATTATTTGATGGATTATGATTGTGAATATTGTGTTATGAACATGATTTGTTGGTTGTTTGGATGACGAACTGTTACTCTGTTGTGTGTTATCACTGATTGGATAAATGTTATGAAACATTGAGTTCTTGGTTGTGCATTATGGGATATTTGATAAATGATGTTGATCTTGCTTTGTTATCATGCTTTCTTGCTGGGCCTCGGCTCACGGGTGCTACGTGGTGCAGGTAAAAGCAAGGGTAGGATGAATCAACCATGAGTTGGAGAGCTCTGGAGGCGAGGTGTACATTGTCAGCTGCTCGGCCGCCACGGTCGAGGAATTGTATAGGGACGGAAACCTAAAATGTATATTTTTCCATTAGAGTGGCTTGAGTTATTTGTAACTCACGGAATTTATTGTAACTAAGACGTCTAAACCATGTTTTGAGTTTCCATGAGTTAAACTGTCATTTTTAATGAAAATAGCCTGTTTGTGACCAAAATCTTTTATTCCTAATCCGTTGATGGCATTGAATTCCCACTTTGTTTAAATGACTTGATTAGCAAGTCTTGCACTATTTTAACCACACAGTGTAACGGTCTTGGTTATCCAGGGCGTTACATCAAGAGTGCCCTTTCTGACCTTGAGAGTGCTCACACTACACTTGTTACCTCAAAGTAGGAACTCGTAAAGGCTCGCTCTACATGTGAGGATGCCACCAGTGTTGTGGAGAATGCTCGACAGGATGCCAAAGCTTGGCAGATTCAGAATGACATCAGCAAGTTTCGTCATGAGTTTGAGCAAGCTCATAGGCGTGGCAGTGAGAAGACTAACATTTTTTTTCTCTCTAGCACTATGAACACATTTACATACTGTTTCATAGGAGAGCCAACGAATGTGAACACCTTGACATACTGCCAATCTTGCCTAGCCAACGAGACAGGCAAGGATGAGGTTGATGTTGGCATCGCCTAGGGTTTGGGGGATGTCATTGCTGAGGTCGCTGATAAAGATGCAACTAATGAGTTTTCTCTGGAGCGAGGTAGTTTGGAGGGGGTCGCACCTATTGAGGACCATGTCGGTGAGGTGGCCCTTGGCGAGGGTGTCCTACCACAGCGACCACTCCACTGATCTTGCATAGGCTTCTCATCTCTATTGTTCTTTATTTTCGTTGTTCTTTACTTTGAGTTTTGCTTCTGTCTGTATGAACATTGACCTTACCTAGGCTAAATTTTGATATATATTGATGATGACAACTGACTTACTTTCTGCATCCATGATTGATGTTGCTTCGCAAATGTTTTTGAATTTTGCCTTTTTGTTGTGTTTGTTTCCATAATTCATTTTTTATGCGCCTTGCACGAACTTTACATGCACTCTGTTTTGTTTCATACGCATTTCTCATGAATTTTGCATGTACGCATCTTTGATCCTTGCACACGATATCCCTTATGCCCCCCAAATGACTAGGAGAGCAAGGGATCCTGGTCACTTATGTTGCGACCGGCCCTCTAAACGACGGGGGGAATTGCGAGGGGTCCCTCCCGTGCCTGTGATGACTCTCGTGAATTTTGATCGAATTGCTTATTTTTCTCAGTCTCTATAGTGGCTAGCACGGAGGGCAAGTTTCTTATGTTCTACCTAATCGCTTGCAATGGCTCTCATGTTCCCACTACATGACCCGAGATTGGGTTGTGACCCCTTAGGTCCTCTGTAAATGTCACTTTCTCTTAATCAGTTGGCCTGACTCAATGGGTTTTTCCATTCGATATTTGGCCTCATAAGGGACTTAGAGAAATCAAGATTGTCCTAAAGATGTTTATTATGATGCCCATAAACAGTTTCCTACGTGCCATTACCTAGAGGTCACCTAAAGGCGACGCCTAAAACTTAAGATAATAATATTAAGAGCGACCGCCTAGAGGCTAGTCTTCGATTACAAAATTTGGGCACCGGCCCTGTTACTTTAGTACTTCTTTAGGCGCTCTCCATTCTAATGCCTCAGGACTGCTTCGACATTGAGCCTCGCTTAGATTGTACGCTACTGGCTTCATTATTCCCTCTACCAAGTAGGGCCCCTCCCAGTTCGATCCTTGGACCCTGGCAAATGGGTATCACGTATTGAGGAAATGTAGCACAAGAAGAGGTCTCCAATGGAGAACTTTCTATCCTTGACCAGAGCATTGAATTAGTGAGTCAACCTTTCTTGGTAGGCTGCCACCTGCAAATTAGCTTGCTACCACCTTTCTTCAATAAGATCTAGGGACTCAGCAAACAATGCCTCATTCTGCTCTTGATCTTAGTTTATTTTTCTATGTGACGAGATGTCTAATTTAATAGGCAACATGGCGGAGTACTTTCCTAGAGAGGCATTGCCCCGCAAAATCCTTCGTGAACCTCTTCCAGTAAGATTTGGGCCTCCTCCTTTGTAACAGATCATAGTAGCGGCATCGAATGTCCCCTTCGATATAGGTGACCATCTTGCATGACATAACGGGATGATTGGTACAACATCTTCCTTTCAAAGTTACGATCCGATGGGAGGTCGCCTTCATTCAGATTTTCAACGATGAAGGTCATCCACGTTTCTTCTTCATGGTCATTACTGGTGGCGTCGCCAGGAACGAGGTCGCTAGTAGTGTTGTCGCTAATGACGAGACTACCAATGATGTGGTCGCCAATTGCGTCATCTGTGGCGCAGCTGATGTTGGGTGCCATTAAAAACATGATTTGAAGGACATTGAGGGTCTCCGCATCTATTGCGCTCGCTATTTTTGCTAACGCATCGGTGTTTAAGTTATGCTCTCTAGGGACCTGTTCGATCATGCAGCGATCGAACTGGGCAAGCATGTCTTTGGCTTTGTTGGGGTAGGCAATCATGCATAGTCTACCGTTCTAGTACTCGTCAAGGATTTGGTTGACCACCAACTGCGAGTCGCTTGAAATTTTTATTCACTTAGCCTTCAACTCCTTCGCCCTGCGCAATCCCACTAGTAATGCCTCATACTCAGCTTCATTGTTTGTGGCACCATAACCAAACCTCAGTGGGTACTAGATACAGTGACCTTCCAGGGTTACTAAGATTAGGGATGTCCTAGAATTGTGTTCGTTGTATGAACCATCCACATAAACTTGCCAAAAGTCTTCCCTCGGTCACTAGTCATCATCCATCGCGTTCGGTCGACGATTGCACTGGAAAATGACGTCAAAGAGGGCCTATCCCTTTATTGCCATCCTTGGTTGATAGGCAATGTTGAACTATCCTGACTCAATGGCCCATCTCAATAGGCGACCTGAGGTGTCAGATCACTGCAAGAATGCGGAAGTGGTTGGTCTGTCAACACCTTGATAGGATGAGCTTTGAAATACGGTAGTAGTTTTTGTGATGCCAGCACCAAATTGTAAGCGAGCTTCTTCATCTGAGGGTATCGTATCTCAGCATCTATTAGTCATTTGCAGACATAATTGATGGGATGTTGTACGTTATCCTCCTCTTGAACTAATGCCGCATTCAATGTATGGTCGGAGATGGGTAGATACAGGCACTAGTCCTTGCCATTGACAAGGTTTGGACGAGACGAGCGGTTGTGCCAGATGTTGTTTTATCATCTGAAATGTCTGTTCACATTCTTCAATCCATTCAAATTTCATTCTTCCCCAAAGGAGGTTGAAGAACAGAATGCACTTATTTGTTGAGTTTGAAATGAAGCGACTGAGGGCTGCGACCTTCCTAGTCAAGCTCTGTACGCCCTTTGTTTGTTTACGAGAGTCCATATCAATGAGGGCCTTGATCTTGTCAGGATTTGCTTCGATTCTTCTAGAATTGACGATATACCCTATGAAATTCCCAAAAGCGACTTTGAATGAACACTTTTACGGGTTTAGCTTCATGTTGTACCGGCGCAGAATGGCCAAAGCATCTTCTATATCAGCAACGTGCCCCCCCCCCCCCCCCCAGACCTTCTCGAATTTCACTAGCATATCATCAACGTAAACCTCCATGTTCCTTCTGATTTGATCCTCAAACATCTTTTTAACTAGTCACTGGTAGGTGGCTCCGGTGTTCTTTGAAGCCAAAGTTTTAGGCATCAATTGTGCAACACCTATACTGGTAACGCCATAGATGGCCAAAATTGTTGTCAATTATAAAGTGATTTCCAAACGTTTTAGCCTCAGTTTATAACTAACACCAAAACAACTATAGGCCTATAACGGGTATAGGTGACAATTGTTACGTTTGGGCTCATTTTACAACTGAGGCCAAAAGTCCATACCAGTAAAAAATATGGATTTGAGATCTATGATAAAGAGAATAAACTTTCTAATACAATTTCCAAATGATATTTAAATAATTGGTATTATATAGAAAGAACAAGAATCATACTCTCATTTAAAAGTAGCTCAAAGGGCGAAAAAATATATGTTACTCATTTCTTCAAAACCTTTCACGTGAGGTGTGTTGGTATTGACTGTGTAAATTAGAGTGTGCAACAGAAGGGGGACAATAAAAATTTAACCAATACTAGATCCAAGATCATATATATACCTATACATTAAATCAAGAATCATAAACATAGAATCATATCTCTCGTAGTCTATCAAGAAACATCGTTATCATTTCGTAATTCAACAACGAACATCCAATCCAATAAGATAGGTTTGAGATCCACATCAATATCTTCCAAATGAATCCTCAATACACAAGGATGCGTATCGGCACATAGGATATATATGATAAAATTTAGACTCTCTTAATGTACTCAACGCATGAGACAAAGAGAGGTTTGGAGAAGACAGAGGGTCTAAGAGAGAAACGAAGTGTAACTTCCTCCTATTCCAGGACCGTTACACTGTGTACTTTAAACTAAGTCATACTTGCTATTCAAGTCATTTGGCTTAAAATGTGTAACTATGGTTAATGTCAAGGGTTAGGGTTAAAAATTTTGGTAAAAGGAACCGTTGACTTTTATTTAAAAAATTTCATGCATTCGGGGGATCCCAAAATATTACAACCAAATTCTTAAATAAGTGTAAGTATATCAAAATTTACATCGAGCTGACCTAAGCGGCAAAAACAGGGTTACAACCTTAGTTCCTCTGAGATATCCTCGACCGTGGTGGTCGAGCAGCCGTATATGTACACGCCGCCACCAAAGCTCTCCAACTTATGGCTAGTCAAGATTTCCCTTCCCCTTACCTGCACCACACAGCACCTGTGAGCCAAGGCTCAGCAAGAAAACTATAGAACTGCATAAATAGAAGAATACAGATTCTCAAATACTTATCTAGCATGTCCACCAATAATAACCTACACATACAGTCATTCAATTACAAACAAATGGTCATTGGACCAATTTGGGGCTGCTGCTCTAAACAGTTGACCATAACCAACCCTAGGGCCTATGCCCTGGCTATGTGACCATAGAGTTACCTGGGGCCCTTGCCCTTAGCTCTAAGTAACTAGCCATAGGGCTATCTTTTTTTTGGCTGTGCTGTGAAGTGAAATCGTATCGTATGTTAGTTAGAGAGGTTGGCGAACAACTACGATCTATAGATCCCCCATCTATATTCAATCCCAGCGAGAATAGAAGCGACTCGCTTTCAGCTTGGCTTGTAGTCGTAGTCTTTTAGCTTATGTACCCAACACCTTTGGTTTTCCAATGACCATAGGGTCAACAAACGTAATAGTACGTTGCTGATTTAGGTCTAAGCCTTTCGACCAACGTGCAACGCGCTTTTGCCGTCCTTGACTAATATAGGTATTCAAACTTCAAAATAGAAACATATATAAATAGGCATATCCAAACAAAATAAGCACGTATGTATGTTAACTACATAACACCATCAAGTAACCATACTCATAATATAATCATACTTATTTAACGGGGCCTCAGGCCCTAACCACAGAATTTATGCTACTAACATGAAACACTTAAGCAGGTATAGAATATTCAGGTAGGATCAATCAACATGTGAAACAATAGCTTAAACATAAACGTTCTCAGGGGCCCAAGCCCTAATCATAATAATTGATAACAGTCGGTCCAAGCCCTGATCACATATAACATGTATTGGGTGAAGTTTTCTTACATCAAGTCTGAGTATAGCATAAAATAAGGCCGACCCTATAGCACGGTCCTGGTTCCAAGCCCCTAGCGATAACCTTGTCACAACCATAAAATAGGATTCCATCCATAACGAGCCATAAAGGCTTTCAGACTGAGTCCTAGTCTTCGGGGCCTCAAATTCCACTAAACCAGGTAGTGGAATCGATCCCGAGTATATGCTTGGTGTATATTTTGCATATGTTATCTGCTTGTGGGTTTTCTTGCTGGGCTTCGGCTCACAGATGCTCTGTGGTGCAGGTAAGGGTAAGGAGAAAGCCAACCAACCATGAGTGTAGCAGGCATGAACCGGCGTGTACATGTTTGGCCAGCCTGGCTGCCACAGCCAGTGGAATTTGGGAGATGTTTGTAAACAACCCTAGATTTTGTCGTTTAGTCGACTTGGTTCAGTTTATATGTTGTACATATTTCTAAACTGTATTTCAGGATCCCAAGTGCTAAACTTTTATGATTTTCAATGAAATAAATTTATTTCTAAAGTTTTTCCTCTGTTTATGGCTTAGTTACACTATTTGATCTAAAATCTCGATTAGCGAGTGAAATGCACGTTTTAAACTCACTTAGTAACGGCTCTAAGGAAGTAGGGCGTTACACTTAACCAGTGAAGACTCCAACATGTTCGTGAGCCTCATAACAACCCACTTGTCTTGTCTATCAAAATCTAAAATATGAAGGTTTTGCGTGTATTAATTATGTGAAATTAAATTTGTTAATTATTTTTATTTAAGGAACTTTCCGGAGTTATGGTTGTGCGCACCAAGGTGCATGGTTAGTAGAAATGCGCCCTAGCACTTGTGTGTGTTCATGTGCATGATATGCATGGTGAGCATGCATAATGAATTTTTCCTTTAAGAAAATGGAAATTGAAGTAAGTAAATAGGGGATGTTCAGGATAGCTAGTGTTCACATTAGAAAATGGAAACCAAGAGGAGAGAGGGAGTATGCGTGAGATTTGGAAGAGGAATAGAAAAGAAGCTTTCCCTATTTATTTTGGTCATCTTTTATATGATTGAATTATTGTGTGATTTTTTATGAGAGATAGACATATTGTGATATTGAAAGTGACATGGATGTTATTGTTAGTGTAAGAGATCAAAGGAAACTGCAAGTTTCCTTTTCAAGAATTTCTTGACTATTGTAAGTAATACTTAATGTTTTATAAAATAAATTGACACCAATATTCCCTTTTTGGAACTTAACGTGGGGAATTAAAAAGCAAAGAAAATGGTTTGGTGAATGTATATGTCTATGTGAGGCGCCTTAATCTAATACTTTTGTAAAAATATTACTTAACTTATAGATAATAGAAAAATATCACTTAAAGGATAAACTCAGTGATCCTTGATAAAACATGTAAGTTTGAGCCCAATAGTTAAAAATAAAAACAAAGTATTCTTATGCAATGTTAAAATTAAATAAACGTTTATGTAACGCCCTGGATAGCCAAGACCGTTACACTGTGTGTTTATAAAGTGCCAGACTTGCTAATCAAGTCATTTAATTAAAATCGTGTTATTGAAACTCTAAAGGAACTAGGGTTAAAAATGTTTCGGTATCAAAAGCCATATTTTCATTATGAAGCATTATCCGTTTACACGGGATCCCAAAAAGATACAAGTTTAAAGATTGTTTACAAAAGTTATAAGGTTCAGATACAATAACCAGCCATATTAAGGCAAAACAAACAGTTAGGTTATCCCTGTCCTGACCCACTCCTCGACCGTGGTGATCGAACAGCTGGCTATGTACATTCCACCTCGGAGCTCTCCACCTCAGGCTTGGTCCAATCTGCCTTTGCCTTTACCTGCACCACATAGCACCCGTGACCCAAGGCCCAGCAAGAAAACACATCAACAGAGCATAAGCAATCGACAGACACATCCATATCTCACATTGCGTCACAAGTTCTCAAACATATAACCATTCAGTATGACCTAGTACTCAACATACTAAACATATAAATTCATATCACATATCACTGCACAAATGATAACTAGGGCTAGAGCTCTCAGGCTGCTCCCTCTGTTATCCCACTGACTCCGGCCCGCTTAAGCCGAGCTCAGTGAATAATAAGCTGTCCTCGGCTACCAGTGGCCAAGCCGCGCCCTATGCGCAAATATTATGTACGACACTCTTAGGCCGCTTTTACATGTCCCATGGCATAATACCATCATTGACACGATACAAGTATCGGGAGCACTTCGTCCCATCACAAACATATAACTGGGTGCAGTTTTCTTACCTTTCAATTTACTAGCTTTGATCCCTCGACTCCTTGAGCACGATCCCCCTCGAGCCCTAGCGCTCACCTAAACACAATCATAGGCCAAAGTCATCATCAATCCTCAAATCCAAAACCTAGCCTCGGGGGTAATCCCAAGCCCCCGGGAAGTCCTAGTTCCATCAAACAAGGTGGTGGAAACAAACCCCAAACCCTTGGTCAAAAACCCTTGCAAATAACCCTAAAATCCTCCTCAGAAAGCAGGGTAGTGCTACAGCGCTCATGGGAGGGCGCTACAGTGCTACAAACAGAAGTAAAATCCCTAAGCAAGCTTGGCTTACAGCGCTAGCCACAGACTGGTAAACACCAGTTTTTCCCTCCTACGATTTTCTCGAACCAACCCCAACCAAAACTCTTCCAAATCTTTCCCAAACTCAAAAACAACCTTATGACCATACTCCACTCATCCCAAGCACCCCAAATACCTAGAACTCAAGCACATGCATCCCCAAACTTAAAATTCACCATAGCCACTTCTAGACAATGAAACTCAGCAGAAACCAGTTGAACATCAAAGTTAGAGCTTAGAATTTTATACCTTTAATGGGATTTTGACCACAAGCTGCCTCTAGACTTCCTGGGCTTGTTCCTCCTCAGTCGTAGGCCTAAATTCCCTAAAGTTTCCATCCAATTCAACTTAAACACCGTAGCTCAAAAACCAGAAACAGAAACTGAAGAACTCTAAAGTCTTACCTCAAGTGTTGATGAATCCTTGCTAAACCTCAGCCAATTCCCCAAACTTAGCTTAGAATCCTTGATGCTTAGTTTATCCCAGCTCTCCTCTGAGTTTTGCTCCAGAAACCCTCAAGAAACAGATGAAGGAAATGTAAACCGACCTAGAAAACTCTCTCTGTTTTCTCCCTTTCTTTTTCCTTCCTTTTTCTTCTCTTTCAGACTTCTACATTTCTCTACAATTCCCACTAACATAAAGTCTCAGTAATTCCCACATTTAGAAAGCCAAATGACCTTAATGCCCTCCCCTTTATTTCTAACCCTTTAGTCCACTTAAGGGCATTCTAGTCATTTTACACCAATTCCCGCTAACTCCTCGAGTGTCTCTAATATTTCCCGCTTAACTCCCGATACCTAACTAATCACCAATAATATTCCTCAATATCAAGATAGACTCCAATATATTCACTAAATTCCCATTTAAACCCTGAGCTCACCCTGAGCCGGGTATAAATCCCCACCATGACTTTATCGCTACTTTGCTCACTAGGATCGTCTCGAGTCGCAGATCATAGATATATCCACATAATAATGTGGTCTCAACAATTATCACATATATCAACACAATTATGCCCATAATGGCCAAAATTATGATTATGCCCTTCTAACCTAATCAGGGCCTACATGCATACTAATACACATAGTCATGCATCTCAGATATTCAAATAGTCATATAACATCTTTTAAATCATAATCATGCATCTTAATCATTAAAATCACACATAATTCCCATTATCCCCTCCAAGCACACTAATCAAGGCCCTTAAGCCTTATTAGCAAATTTGGGTCGTTACAGTTTAAGTCTCATTGACGTAATTAAAAATAAAAATTCATAACATAGTCTCTTTAAATCTCGACGCTCATATTGATCGTTTGTTTGTTCATAGGAAACTCTCACGCCATACATACTCAGACGTCAGAACTCCCCACATCACAGCGCATGCCAGAGCGAAACCCTATTATTTACCTAAAAGGGAGAAAAGTAAAGGGGTGAGCTAAAAGTCCAGTAAAGAAGTACAAAAATACAACAATATTAAAGAAAACACAAGAAGGACAAGTATAATAAAAATAGGGCATTGCATCATCATACTCATATTTTATAATCATAAATATACTCTTTCTGACCATGGCACATCTGTTGTCCATGTGATATCTTGAGGTAACCAGTATAACATGGGCTGGTAAAACCTCCTCTATGTGGTAAACAGGATCTCAAGCCCTTGAATAACCTCGGTCCGTCCACCTTTTGAGGTACGTCATATCCTTAGTCACTCCTTTGTTGCGTTGCGTTGCGTTTAGCATGCTATCAACTTTTTCTTTTCATTCATCATACAAACACATGTAATCCAGTTCAAATCAAAGCATAGAAAATACATATTTCATCACACTTATCATAACATATCAAGATATAGTTTTACTTTTCCATAACACTTGGCTTATCATAACATATCCACATAGCACATTCATTTTCATAGCACATTGTTTCTTGTAACATACAAGTCTTACCATTTCATAGCATAAACATAGAAAATTTTATCTAACATCCTTACCTCAGGCCCGAGCAAAGTAAAATGTGAAAATGTCACAACGAGCTTATAATCATAACCAAACGTTCGTTTCTTAGAATCACGTAAGTATACTCATGCCCAACATACATACTTCACGTGTGCATGGGCAATGCACATGTGGCACTAGTTCCACTACAATGGCAAACATACAATAAATTCACATAAAATCATAAAAGAATAATGTTAATTCTACATATTAGTCCTTCATGGTTACAAAGTAAAAGTCATGTGTTTGAACAATAGGCATATATTTGAACGTAAAAATACATTTGCATGTAACATGCATACATGGGAGCACTCTTAAAATTCAACATTTAAAGTCAATAATCTCTACATGTTTATTTCTTGCCTTTTTCAAAAAAAAATTCAACAAACATACTTTATTTACCATTTAATTATTTCTTCAACCACACAATTGTCATACAATACTTTATCATAAAATAATTAATAATTATAAGATAATTCATTTAGCCTTTTCTAATTTCTCATGAAATATTAATTCCATATAGTATTTAATAGCATTTTAAAAATTGTGACAAAATTTGTAGTTACTTATAACGAGTGAACAAAATTCTTGTTTTCTTTTAGAATAATAAATTTTCTTATCTGAAAAAAACTACATAATTACAAATGTGAAAATACATAAATGAAGTATGGAAATATTACATTTTAATATATTAAATTTAAAACTTAATTTTTTGGAGTGTATGACAAACTTATCATAATTTAAAAGACATTTTTCTTTTAATAACCAAAAGTTTCAGCAAGCTAATTATTTGTTTAAAATCACAAGATGAATTTAAACCATATTCTTTTTCACATTATAAATATAAAAAAAATGCATATAAATATATGTGTGAGAATACATATTTACATTTTGAAAATATCACATTTATCATATACATTGCCCAAGGTTTAATTTATTTGATGCACTTGTTTTACTTATCTCATTTAAAAGACTTTTCTTACTATTAACCAAAAATTCCAGCAACTATTTTATTTAATTAAAGTCTCATACTTGGATTAAAACTATATTTTCTTTCTTAAAAATATATAAAAAAAATCTGGATGTATTTCATTTGAAAAAAATACCATGCGAAATAATATGCCCTTTTGTTTACATAAAATCAAACACCACTTGGGACATCATATGTGCATTCTAAAAATATTTATTTACCATTACCATCATAAGATAATAAAAATCAGCAAGCATAAATATAAAAAAAAATACTTTTAATCATGTTTTAAATATAACACCTAACATGTTCCTACCATTCAAGTATTCCAAGAAACAAAACTATCCAAGCATCAAAAACTTAACCTTTTACACACAAAATCAAGTTATTATTTTTAAAGGACTTATACCCATTTGAAATCTTAAAAAAAAAATAACCTAACATATTTCTAAGATCACAATTGGCATCAAACCATATAAAAAAAAAATGAATCAAGCATGCTATAAACATTCCCCCTAGGCTGAAACCCTCATAGCATGTTTCAAATCATTAATGTTTCCAAAACTCAAGAAAATCATAGCATATTTCTACGACCACAAGTTCAATCATGACATATGTAAAGCGCCCTATTCTATTACTTTGTGAATACGTCTCTTATCTCATAGATAATTACAAAATACCACTTAACATATGAAATTCAATTGAGCCTTGATGAAAACATGCAAGTTGGGCCCAATAGTTTAAAATAAAAATAAGTGTTCATATGTAATGTTTAAAGAAAATAAAAAAAAATTATGTCCCACTGGTAAATTTAAAAATAAAGTCCACAACATAGTTCTTTAAAACTTGGTGCTTATCTTGATCAATTATTGGTTCATAGGAAACCCTCACGCCATAAACATTCAGATGTCGAAACTCTCCATATCAAAGTGCGTGCCAGAGAGAAACCCTATCATTACCTGAAAGGGGAAAAGTAAGGTGGTAAGCTATAAGCCCAGTAAGGACGTACAACAAAATCAAAGATAAGGCAAGAAAGACATGTATAACATAACAGAACAATTCATAACATCATCGCACTCATATCTCATGTCTCATAATCAAAATGAAACATAGGAATACATCACATTCATTCAACATAAGCATACTCTTTGTGATCATGGCACCTCTATTGTCCATGTCACATCTTGAGGTAACCAGTATAACTAGGCTGGTAAAACCTCCTCTATGAGGTAAACAGGATCTCAAGTCCTTGAATAACCTCAATGTGTTCGCCCTCTGTGTTATGTCATGTCCTTAGTAACTCCTTTGTTTTGTTGAGGTAAACATGGAATATATTGATGAGGTAAAACCTCCCCATGAGGTAAACAGGGCATATATTGATAAAAATTTCTTGCAATGAAGTAATCGAAATTGGAATGAAACATATTCTTGTATTTTTTACAGTCTTTGGATAATCCTTGTATTTTTCTTTGAGTTATGATTTTTTGCAATCTTTGAGGAAAATTGTGGAAATCACCAACTCTAGTCACTTACTACCTCTTGTATTATTTTAATTTAATTTCTTTACTTTTTGCTTGCGGACAAGCCAAATCTTAAGGGTGGGAGTGTGATAACTCTATGAAAATAGAGTAATTTATCTCTTTTGGTGTATTGTTTAGCAATGTTGTCAAGAATTTTTGGTTTTATTTAGATAGTTTTAATTAATCTTATTTAGTTTTGAGTAAATACTAATTTTAATATTTTCATAATAGTTTTAATCAAATTTTAGGTTTTTTTAAGTTTCTCAATAAATAATTCATCTACCTCAATTATGTTTAGTTTTTAAGAAACCTAAATTGATTTAAAAAGCTAATTTTTGGTGCAAGATTTTTCAGATTGCTACAGAATATATTTCAGTGTTTCGAGCACAATAGCTATTGAGCGACCAACGTGCGAAACAGGGATGGCTAGTCATTTAGTGAGTATTTTATGATTTATTAAGTGGTTTATAGAAAAACAATGCCAGATGGGATTTGAATAAAAGTGGTCCCAAAAGAAGAGACAACGTGACGTGTGGAGGAAGGAGAAAAGTAGGGTTTCCCTAATTGGAACCATAACTTTTAAAACAAAACTCAGCCAACCATTTTTTTAGCAGCCACCATTGAAGAAACAAGAGAATGAAGATGAAAAAGAGGAAAAAGAAAAGGAGAGAAAGGAAGCCCAAAGGAGGAGAGCTTGAATATAAGAGCCATTGAAGACATTCATTTTGACTTGATTCTCTATACACTGTCCATAGTATTTTTTTTTTCTTTCTTTGAATCTTCTTAACTGTGAATTATTTTAATATGGGTATTTTTGAGATTATTATAGTTATGAGATAAATTGTTCATAGCTAGAATGATTGATGAATTCTAATATTTGACTTTTGGTGTTTTGTTAGTGGTGTTAATGTGAAATTAAGGTTTTATTCATTCGAGTGGTTCTATTGTTTACTATTTGCTTTTGTTTGGCCATCATTTGTGAGTAATTAAATTAACTTTTAATGCTGAAATGGTTAGGGTTAATGGATTCAAGACTTGCATGGTGCAATATTACTCTCTTTAATTGTAATTTGTAATTGTATAGACATATATTATTACCTTGCATAACTTGATGGAATTGTGCTTGGAAATGTATTCCAGAATTTAGATTAGTATAAACATATTCTTAGTCTATCTAGAGAATTTAAATAACAGTGACTTGGACGAATGCCTATGAACTTGCTTGGAATTCCTAGTTAATAATACCCAATATGCTATAGAATTTCCGCCGCATTGATGTTAATAATACATATTAGAAGCAATTAGTTATTCTAGCTCATTTCTTTATCTTGTTCTCTTGTCCTTTTTTTTTTGTTTTATTTACTTTTTTATTTAGTTTTTAGGTTTAATCAAATCTTTATCAATTGCTTTATCCAAATTGTTTAGGATTGATTTTTTGCATGATTATATGCTAATTCAATCCATGTGGAGACGATACTTACTCATATTACTTTATTAGTTGTTGATTGTGTACACTTACGCATTTATTTATTTCACACAACATGTTTTTGGCGCCGTTGCCAGGGATTGATTTAGTGAAATTTTATTTGTAAAATTCAATTAGTTTACAATTTGTTTTCCTATTTTTCTTTTGTTTATTATTATTTTTTCTTGTCTTTTACGCTTAGTTTGTTTTGTTCTTTTGCGAGGTACTCTAGATGTCTCATCAACAATACTTTTGAATTTTGTTCAACATGACTTGGAGCCTTTACATAAAGCATGGTGGAGATACAAAATTTGTTCATGAGGTTCCCTTACCATGGTTTTTCTAGAGAGTGTTTACTTGAAGTCCTCTTTAATGGGTTGTATGCCATCCCAAGATAATGGATAGAAAAAGGAGATGATACCACCGATTTCTACCAAATATCAGTGGATGAAGCCTTTTCGACGTTGGAGGACATGGCTCAATACGATGAGTGATATTGTTTAAATTCTCCAATGACCTACCAAGTTTGGGAGAACAATTTTAGTTTACAATTTTAGCCATATGGAGCCTAATTTTTAAGATTGCACTCAAGAACTATGGGGGGGGGGGGGGGGGGGACATTGAAGGATTTTAAAGACTTCATCATAGTATTTAAGGACATTGAAGGATTTTAAGGACATTGAAGGAGTAGGTGAAGGGATTCATGGCTAAAAATGACGTTTTTTTTTCCTTTCAAAAAAGTGTTGCATGTTTAAAGTATTTAGAAAATCAAGTTTAGGAATTGTTCAAGGAGTTGCATATTAATAATCCCCTCGACTACCATTAGAATTGTTCTTTGGCATCTATCATGCACATTCTTTGAAAGCAAGTCAAGTTGATCATTTACGCTCACCAATTCCACATCTCACCAAGCCTAAGAGAATCCACAATGAAGACCCATATGTGAGGGTTTATGCCACTCTCTATGGGCGAAAGCCGCCCTTTCATGAGAACCTTTCGACAAAATCAAGCCAACGATTTAAATCAAGCGCTTCTTGGGAAGTAAACCATGTTTTCAAAAATATTTCTTTGTTTTGTTTTAATTTCAATAAATATGCAATGTTTAATGTGTTTGACAATTGCATTGTATTTTTTTTTTCCTTTTCTTTTGTTTGTCTCTCTTGTAGATACAAGCCTTGAGGTAAGTGGAAGTGTAACGACCCAAATTTACTAATAAGGCTTAAGGGCCTTGATTAGTGTGCCAGGAGGGCATAACTGGAATATATTTGATTTGGTGATTTAAAGTATGATATATGACTATTTGAATATTTGAGATGCATGACTATGTATATTTATGCATGTAGGCCTTGAATAGGTTAGAAGGGCATAATCGTAATTTTGGCTCGTTGCGGGCATAACTGTATATATATGTGTGATAATTGTTGAAACCACATTATTATGTGGGTATATCTGTGATCTGTGAGTCAAGACGATCCTAGTGAGCGAGTTAGCAGAAAAGTCACGGCGAGGATTTATACCTGGCTCGGGGCGAGCCCGGGGGTATAAATGGGAATTTATAGAATATATTGGGGTTAATTTTGAGAGTGAGGAATATAATTGGTGATTAATTAAGTATTGGGAAGTAAGCGGTAGAAACTAGAGACACTCGAGGAATTAGCGGGAATTGGGTAAAATGACCAAAATGCCCCTAAGTGGATTAAGAGACATAGGATTAAAGGGGAGGGCATTATGGTCATTTGGCTTACAAGAGGTAAGTATGATGAGGCTTTATAGTTAGTGGAAATGGTAGAATAATGTAGAAGTCTGAGGAAAGAAAGAAAAGAAGGAAAAGAAAGGGAGGAAAACAGAGCAGTTTTCTTAGGGTCGGTTGGTGATTCTCTCACCATTTCCCTTCAATTTTCTTGGAGCAAAACTCAGAGGGGAGCTAGGTTAGGCTGAGCAACAAGAATGCTGAGCTAGGATTGAAGGGTTGGCAAAGGCTTAGCAAGAACACACCAATATTTAAGGTAAGACTTTGAAGTTTTCAGTTTCTGGTTTGGCTTGTTTAAGCTATGGTATCTATGTTGAGTTGATGGGAAATCTAGGGGAATTCAAGCCAAGGAATTGAGGAAAAACAAGCTATGGAGGTCAAGAAGTTAACTTGAAATCGAATTTCCATCAAAGGTATAAATTCTGAGCTTTAAACTTTGAAGTTTTGACTATGTTTTGCTGAATTCTGAAGTCTAGGAGTGACCATGGTGAATTTTGGGATTAGAGGTGCATGTGTTTATGATGCTTGGGATGAGTTAGACATGTTAGTGAGCTTGATTTTGAGTTTGGTGAAGGTTTGGAGAAGTTTTGGTTAAGTTTGGCTTGGGGAAATCGCAGGAAGGGAAAATGTGGTGTTGGCAGTCTGTGACTAGCGCTACAGTGCTAGCCTTTGGGCACTGTAGCGCTAGGCCAAGTTTGCTGAGGGAATTTTGGTTCTGTTTGTAGCGCTGTAGCGCCCTCCAATGAGCGTTGTAGCGCTACCCTGTGTTTAGAAAGGGATTTTAGGGTTATTTTCAAGGGTTTTTGACCAAGGGTTCTGGGTTCGATTCCACCACCTTGTTTGGTCGAACTAGGACTTCCCGAGGGCTCGGGATTGGTCCCGACGCTAGGTTATGGACTTGAGGGTTGGTTATGACTTTGGTCTATGATTGTGACTAGGTACGTGCTAGGGCTCGGGAAGGATCGTGCTTGAGGATTTCATTGAACAAGGCTAGCAAACCCAAAGGTAAGAAAACTGCACCTGATTAAATGTTTGTGATTGGACTAAGAGCTCCCGATATCTGTATAATGTCAATGAAGTTATTATGCCATGGGACATGTGATAGCGGCCTAAGGGTGACGTACACAATATTTGCGCACAGGGCGCGGCTTGGCCACTGGTAGCCAAGGACAGCTTTATATACACTGAGCTCGGTTTAAGCGGGCCGGAGTCAGTGGGATAACGGAGGGCGGGGCCTAAGGGCACTAACCCTAGTTATCATTTGTGAATTGATGTGTGATATGAGTTGATATGTTTGGCATGCTGAATACTTGGTTATTCTGAATGTTTAAATGGTTGAGAACATGTTTATGGAATAGGTGATATTGAATTGTCTGTTGATTGCTTATGCTCTGTTATTGTGTTTTCTTGCTGGGTCTTGGCTCACGATTGCTACGTGGTGTAGGTAAAGGCAAAGGCAAGTTAGACTAGTCTTGAGATGGAGAGCTGCGGGGCTAAATGTACATAGCCAGCTGTTTGGTCGCCATGGCCGAGGAGTGGGTCAAGACAGAGATTGCCTAATTGTCTGTTTTGCCTGAATATGGCTAATACTGTATTTAACTCTTGAATCTTTTGTAAATGGTTTTAATCTTAATATTTTTAGGATCCCGTGTAAACAGGAAATGTTTCCTTATAAGAAATGTGACTTTTGAGACCAAAACATTTTAACCCTAGTTCCATTATAGTTTCAGAAACACGTTCTTAATTAAATGACTTGATTAGCAAGTCTAGCACTTTTATAAATACACAGTGTAACGGTCTTTGCTATCCAGGGCGTTACAGGAAGTGAGTGAAATTATGGAGATTGACACTAGCAAGATTGCACATCATTGAAAGGGGAGTTCTACTTTAACTATTCTTTAGTTTTATTTTTTTTAAGCTTGCTCATATGCTTGAGGATTTTGTGCATCCAAAGCTTTGGGAAACTAAATTTTTATTTTCTTTTCTTTTTTTAGTTTTCATGTTTGTTTAAAAAAATTAATAAATTGACTCGTATATGCTTTTTTGGTAAATTTTCACATTCCAATGATAGGATATATGATTGATATTGTACATAGTTTGTTGAGAAATAAGAATATTGTTTGAGATTATGATTAATTCTTGTGTTAGTTTCATTTTGATTGTGATATGTCCATATTTCAGCACGAATTCCTTGATCAATGAATTTTGTGTGTGATTAGGTGAAAGTTTGTGTGAAAATATAATTATGCAATCTTATATGTCTTATAATTTTTTTGATTCTCTCTAGAGACGAAATCCTAGACTACATTTAACCAAGGACATGATTTAGGCCATCTTTGGACCATTTTAGCCTATGAAGCCTACGTTGATACAATTTATGTCCTCAGTTACCTCATTGAGCCTAAATTATATTTTTCTTTGTTAGCTATATATTGTATAGCCAAGCCTTAAAAATAATATTCCTAGATGTTCACCATCACTACTAAGCACATTTATATTTTTGGAACATATGTTACACAGTACCACTTTGAGAGAAGTTTGGAAAAGTTCTTAGTTGTTTTTGTAAAACAAAAAAAAAAAAGTGGAAAAAGGGAGAGAGAAAAGGGCAATTTGGTTAGAGATTGCATTACCACCTTTTTCTTGTTTTTAACATTGAAACAATGTTGATTTTAAGTAGGGGTCAGGTATATGTCTCTCATTGAGTCACGTCTCATTGTATATATTTCTTTTGTATTTTTAGTTTTTTTTATATTAAAACAGATTTCAAAGAAAAAAAATGGTGAAACAAAAAAAAAGAGAAAAAAGAAGAGAGTGTTACACCCATGTTTTTCATTGCAAATTAATAAATTTAGCAGTGTAGCATCTAAAAAAATAAAGATCAATAAATAGTATGTGGAAAGAGATTGACCATTGTCTTGTGGTTTTTTTTTTCTAAGAGTGTTGTGAGAAATTTGATCGTCTTTGGAAGATTAATGTGGTTAGGGTGATTTGAGCCAAGTTTGTATATTTTATCCTACCTTTACCCAAGTCTAACATTACAAGCTTAAAATGTCCTATTGATCTTTGTTTATGTGTTTTTCTACATTAATGGAAACAGAGATGAAAACAAACCTATGAGACTTTGTCATTGTAGAGATTTTGCGCCTAATTGATATTTGCATAAATTGATCTAAATTGCTTGCACTGATTTGAGAAAAGGCATCACACGCACACATGGAGTAATTGAAATTAGAATGAGACATACTACTGAATTTTTTACAATCTTTCAATTTTTTATAGAGTTATGATTTTAAGAAATCTTTGAGAAAAATTATTGAAATCACTAACACTAGTCAATTATTGCCTCATGTTTTATTTTAATTTAATTTAATTTCTTTTTGCTTTAGGTGAAGAAAACCTTATGTTTGGGAGTGTGATAACTCTATGAAAATAGAGTAATTTATCTCTTTTGGTGCATTAATTTAGCTTTGTTCTCAAGAATTTTTAGTTTAATTTACATTGTTTTAATTAGTCTTAGTTTTGAATAAATATAAATTTTAATATTTTTATATTAGTTTTAATTAATTTTTAGATTATTTTTATTTAATTTCTCATTAATTAATTGATGTACCACAATTTTTTTTAGTTTTTAAGAAAGCTAGATCGATTTAAAATGCTATTTTTTAGTGCATGATTTTTCAAATTGCAAAAGCAATACTGCAGCATTTCGAGCATAGTAGCAATTGAGGGACCAACATGGGAAAAAATGATAATAGATCATTTAGTAATTTTTTTATGATTTATTTAGTGGTTTATGGAAAAAGAAAGACAGGTGGGACATAAATAAAAGTTGTCTCAAAAGAACGGAGAATGTGACATGGAGGAAGGAGAAAAGTAGGGTCCCTAATTGGAACCCTAACTTTAAAAAGATAACTCAGCCTCCATTCTAGACCCTCTACCCATTTTTTTAGCAGCCACCATTGAAGAAACATGAGAATGAAGAAGAAGAAGAGGAAAAAAAAAAGAGAGATAAAGAAAGCACAAAGGAGGAGAGCTTGAAGATAAGAGTCATTGAAGACATTCATTTTGGCCTGATTCTCTCTACTCTCTTCTTAGTACTTTTGTTACTTTCATTGAATCTTTTTTCTATGAATTATTTTACTATGGGTATTTTTGAGATTATAGTTATGAACTAAATTTTCTTAGCTATAATGATTGATGAATTCTAATATGTGACTTTTGATGTTTTGTTAGTGGTGTTAATGTGAATTTGAGGTTTTATTCATTCAAGTGGTTCTATTGTTTACTATTTGCTTTTGTTTGGCCATCAATTGTGAGTAATTGAATTAACTTTTAATACTGACAGGGTTAGGGTTAATGGACATAAGATTTGAATGGTGCAAGATTACTCCCATTGATTGTAATTTGTAATGGTATAGGCTTATATTATTACCTTGCATAACTTTGTGGAATTAGAGCTTGGGAATGTATTCTTTAAGTTAGAATAGCATAGACATATGCTTAGTTAAACTAAATAATTTAAATCATAGTGACTTTGACGGAGGCCTATGAACATGCTTGGAATTCCTAATGAATAACATCTAGTATGCTATAATTTTTTCGTAGCATTGTTGTCAGTATTTTCATATTAGAAGGAATTAGTTATTCTTGCTCTCTTGTAATTTTGTTTGTTATTTACATTCTTATTTAGTTATTAGGTTTTATCAAATCTTTATCAATTGCTTTATCCAAGTTGTTTAGTATTGATTTTTGCACGATTATATGCTAATTCAATCCATGTGGAGAGGTTACTTATTCTTATTACTTGTTGATTGTGTACACTTGCAAGATGTGGGGAAGAGCTGGATCCTCGTTTGGGGATGAAGATAAGTTTATACAACCCGTCAAAGAAATAGACAAGGTCGAGCTCAAGGAAGGCAACCCAACCTAGAAGTGAGGGTCGGCAAAAATCTGAGTATGGAAGTACGAGTTGAGCTGGTGGATTTTCTAAGGAAGAACAAAGACATTTATTCATGGTCACATAGTGACATGGTGGATATCAACCTCTCTATCATTATCCATGCTTTGAATTGTAGATCCAAAAGCATATCCAATTCAGTGAAAGAGAAGGTCACTCGATGTGCAAAGATATTAGGCCTTAAATGTTGAAGTAAAAAAGTTGGAAGATAAAATGTTCATCATATAGGCTTTTTACCATTGTTGGGTAGCAAACCTGGTCCTAGTTCCCAAGCTCATCCGATCAAAGTATTGACCGACCAACCTTTTCTTGGGGTTACAATATAAAAAAACTTAGTTTTGTGTTACAACTAAAAACAAAATATACAATTTATCTAACTTTAATGATAGTAAACACAAATTACATAAACACAAAGAGATCAAAGTGTAGAGTAGACCTTTCTTGAAGAACATTGCTTAGAACATAAAATCACAAAGCTATGATTTTATGCGAAACACAAAAGTTGCAAGGCTTGACACAAATGTAGAGTTGTTGTCCAAAAATCTCTATTCCTAGCCTTCTCTATGGAAATGCTTGAAGCTACTACAATGGAATGAAATTTGGATACACAAGCCTTGGGTCTTCATACAAGCCAAGTTTTCTTAATGAAGATCTTGGAGAAAACTAGTAATCTTGAAAGTTAGAGAGAGAGAGAGGAGTGATCAGTTCACCAATTAACTCATATCAGCCATTTAAATAGTGTAGGACCATCATTAGACTCAACCAATGAGATTAAAGCATTTAAATTTAAGTTTTGGAGTTAAAACATGTAACAGTACGGACACGTACGGATGACCC
The DNA here is from genome assembly GCF_963169125.1 of Humulus lupulus. Taxonomy (NCBI): domain Eukaryota; kingdom Viridiplantae; phylum Streptophyta; class Magnoliopsida; order Rosales; family Cannabaceae; genus Humulus; species Humulus lupulus. The sequence continues at coordinate 158,177,294 of NC_084802.1, read as the reverse complement.
AAGCGATGTGTCTCCTGGCACCGGGTAATGTATCGCCTACTAGGAAATGCATCACTGAGCACCTGACGATGTATTATATGGTTCGTTTTAGTCTGTTTTTCAAGGGTCATGCGATGCATCGTCGATGCCTATGTAATAACACTCAAAGTTTTGTCTCAAACACATATCCAAATGCTCCCAAACTTCTTGGGTACTCTTAAATACTCCAAATAAACATTTTGGACCCAATAATATGATTTATAAATACCTATAAAGAAAGTCAACTTTCACATGTTGACTTTTGTGAAATCGTTATTATTTTTTACACCTCTTCGTGCCTAAATAAATTCACCATGTATTTAACCAATTACAACATTCCTCCACTTGGTTAAACACATCCTCAATTCTCTCACCAAATGATATTTTTCTTAAAGTAATGTTCGTTTTGGGTTTGAACTTTACCTTAGTGAAAACACAACAAAGCTTTAATCGAAATGCTAAGGTATTCATAAAAAATTGAACCCAACTTTCCTAGTGATAAAACCCAAAAATGTCTCACACACCTCTATATGATTACTTATGTATTTCTCAATGTTCATTCTCAACACTTTTAATGGCTTTGTGCTTGATCCATTCACGAACAATTCGGAGAGATAACTCTTACTCTCTCAAGAGGCGACACCACCCCCTAGGTTCATATAGGTGAAATTATTATAGCATCGTTGCTACCTTTAGAGATGCTTTCACTCTTCAACTGAATTTCATTAAAAGCCTAAGGCATAACCCTCATGTCCGGTAGCAACCAACATTAACTCGCCCTTAATGGGACCTTTAAGTTGTTAATGTTAAAACTATTCCCTTATCGAATGACTTGTTCTTACCCATAGAACTATACGCGCGATGTAAACAAGTTTTGAGTTGGGTTGCAATCATTAGGAAATCTATTTTTCAAGGACTTTTAGTCCCATCCCTTTATTTGTGGAACTAACCAAATCTCTCCCGAGAGGTTTGGCAAATGGATCCACTAAGTTCTCACATGATTTCACTTATAAAATTGATGTGATACTCTTATTAATCAATTCTCTCACATAGTCACGTATTAGACTTATATATCTAGAATTCCAATTATAAATTTTGTTGTAAGCTATAATAAAAGTGGCTCGATTATCACAATTCATTGAAATCGTCGATACATCAACGATGGTTTTTGGTATCTCCAACATGAGATTTCTTTGCTTTGCCGATTTCCGCTAGAGCTACAAATTAGATTCGATGGTTGAGTAACATATACATGTTCGTTTCTTAGATCCCCTAGAAACCACACCGCCACCAAGGGTGAACACCCAACCAGTTGTGGAGAGATTATCTCTTACACCAAATATCCAACTTGTGTCGGAATATCCCTCAAGTATCGAGGAAACATAGAATATTGGAGGCATAACTCTTTGGTCCTTTTAAGGTGTCTAAATATGTGGGTTGCTACTAAACCTACTTAGTTTACTAACCACAAATGCAATGTTCGCTCTAGTATAATGAACGACATACATCAAACTCCCAATTGCACATGCATACTCTAGTTGAGCCACCACTCTCCCTTCATTCGTTTCAAGCTTTTGACCTTGATCGAAGGGTGTATTAGCCTTTTTTATATTAAGATGACCAAACTTATCAATCATTTTCTCATTATAATGAGATTGACCTAAGGCATACCCATATGGTATCGACCTCTCCAAGGCCCTTCATTTTAAAGTTAGAAGATAGAAAATTCTTCATTTCTATAATGTATTTCATGTCATTGCTTAACATCAACATATAAACACACTAAGATGACTTATTCATCGCAAGTTTTAGAGTATAAGCACTTGTCCACACTATTGTGTCTAAACCCATCTGAAACAATGGCCTCATCAAACTACTCATTCTATTGTTTTGGTGTTTTTTTTAAACCATATAATGTTTTAACAAGCCTACACACCTTATGTTGTTTTCTCTTAATACAAAGCCTTCCAGTTGCTCCATGTACACCTCCTCATCATGGTTACCATTTAGGAATGTCGTTTTGACATTCATTTAATGAACATATAGGTTGTGTATTGATGATAAGGGAAACAAAAATCTTATAAATGTTGTCCTTGCTACTAGTTGAAAGGTATCAAAGTAATCTATACCCTCCGTTTGTCTAAACCCTTTGGCAACCAATATTGGCTTATAGGCTTGAATGTTACATTAGTGTTGTATTTCTTTCGAAATACCCACTTGCAACCTATTGGATTTGATCCTTGTGGTAGATCAACAATCTTCCTAGTGTGGTTAGACATAAATGAATCCATCTCATCATATATTGCCTCTTTCCAAAGGTTAGAATCCCTTGAGGACATAGCCTCTTGAAAAGTCTTAGGATCATAATCCACTTGAAGTACCATAGGATGCTTCAAAGTGTGTCCCCTATGGTTTCCCTCTACTAGGTAAAGTGTTCCAATTGAGAGGTTTCATTTTGTATCCAATGTCTTTAAGCCTTTGGCTTCTTCTAGGCGATGTCGGTTGCTCTACAACCCTTGAAGGTAACTCCTCTTGAGTTTCTTCTAATGAGAATGGTTCTTGAGGCTTATTGTCACTATACAAAAAAGTCTTAAAGAGCTCCACCTCTCTTGATTCAATTATCACATTAGACACCATGTCTAATAGCCTATAGGCATTGCTATTTGAGGCATAGTCTACAAACACACATTTGATGGCCCTTGGACCCAACTTGATCCTTTTTGGTTCCATGCTCTTGCAATAAACAATGCACCCCCACACATTGATATACCGTAGGTTGGGCCACTTTCGTCTCCATATCTCTTATGGTGAGATTTGATTCTTCTTTAGAAGAATCCGGTTTAGAATATCACAAGCGATAAGCAAAGCTTCTCCCCATAACGCAAGACTCAAATTTCCATTTAATAGCATAACATTAATCATTTCACTATATGTTCTATTTTTTCTTTTTGCTATGCCATTTTTTTTGGGGTGCATTAGGCGTTTTACATTCATGTATTATACCATGCATCTCACAAAACACATTCAATTCATTGAAAAAGTATTCACCACCTCTAACACTTCTAATAACTCTTATTTTCTTTTCCATTTGATTTTCAACTTCGGCTTTATAAATTTTATACATGCTAAAGGTCTCATCCGTATTCTTAAGCAAGTAATTATATGTGAATCTAGAACAATCATCAATAAAGGTAATAAAATACCTATGTCAACTTCTAGTAATTATTCCATTCAATTCACATGAATCACTATGTATCAAATATAACAAAATAGTTTTCATTCGAACACTTGGAAAAAGTTTCTTTACCGTATTAGAATTAACACATAATACACACCTATCATGCTCATCATCATTGTATACAATCACCCACATGTTATAACTCTTTTAATTGTACTATATCCTATATGAGCAAGTATATAATGCCACAAAGTAATAGAATCAAAACCAAGCATACAAGAGGAAGATGAGCATGCAATATTATCAAAACCATTGTCTTTGGTACACAATTTAATCATATCATCACACACATACCCTTTCCCCACAAAGTAGTTTCCCTTGGATAGAATTACCCAGCCTGACTCAAACAATACTTTGATGCCCGATTTGCTCAACAAATGCCCACACACAAGATTCCTACTCATATTCGGAACATACAACACATTGGTCAATAGCACCTTCTTTCTGGATGTGAAGTAAAGATCAACATTCTCATTTCCAAACATCTTATACCAATGCTCATTCCCCATTTGGATCTCATTCCAATCCTTTGACTCTTCACAGGTTTTGAAGATCTCTCTATCATAAGTAACATGAATGGTGGCACAAGTGTCATACCATCATCCTTGCACTTTTCCTTGGATGCCATTCACCTCACTCAAGGTTGCAACCAACTCCTCATTGGTGTTGTTGACCTTGGATCCATGATTATGGGGCTTTCAATACTTGCATTCTCTAGCCATGTGGCCATTCTTGCCACAAACAAAACAAGGGCCCATCACACCCTTGAATTTCCCTTCATTATTCCTTGGAGCTAGATGAGTATCTTTCTTTGATTGGGGATTCTTGTGGGTCTTTCCTTTCGATTTAGAGTTGTTGATTGCCTTTTTTGCTATCAACTAATTCAATAAAAGCTTAAAGGAAATGTAAGAAAAACAAATGGTTTTTATGTGGTTCAGGTTATTAATTAACCGTAGTCCACGAGTGACTTGTATTACAATTTGTGAAGCTTTAGGGGATCAATGCTTCAAATACAACAATCTCGTGATCCTTTACAATGTGCGCCCTACCTTTATTTATAGATTGCTGAGGATTCCCTTAATATTACAAAGAATGCCCACTTAATGGGGTATCAATGATAATAAATACACATTCCAATAGTTAAGGAGGTGGTGGGTGTAGCGACCCAGATTTTCAAGACTCGATAATGCGGAAATATAAATGTTTTCATTTAACGAAATGTCTCAAAAACCCGTATAATTTTTTTTTTAAAAGTCATATGGCCATACTTAACATTTAATACAAAGTCGTATGGCCTAGTTTATGAAAATAACACAACCTTTCACAAACAAAACAACTTCCCAAAAAGGTTGGTCCACAAGTACATTCGCAAGGTAGACTCCAACGCTCACTGCTCTGCCTTGCCCTTGTTCTTACCTACAACAGGAAAACACTAGGTAAGCGAAAATGCTTAGTAAGTTCAACTTTAAAAACACAAGCATGCAGAGAAGACAGGTGGTCACTGCCCAAGTTAGTGTCCACAGATAACAACAGCTCACAAAAATTTGAGTTCCAGATCCATCCGGACCCTACGCAATCAATTTCAAGAACGCAAAAGCGTCCTGGAAACTTATGATCATGTCTGATAACCAATGACAAACTATTTCCTATGAACAGATAAATCCCTGCACTCAGAAAATCCCAGAGCAAGTATATATAATATATAACAATATAATTCGAGACCAACGCTCGACAATTTCAACAATTCGGGCGTAACACGCCCTCCAGCCTAAATGCTAATCTAGAAGAGAGAACCGAGTCTCAACACTAAGATCTAGCCAATAAATATCCCCATCAAGGGTAACTATCGCGTTACCTAATGCATCGCTACTTATCCAAGAGTAAATCCCTCACAAGGGTAACCATCAAGTTACCCAAGGAGTCAATACTTATCCAAGAGTGTAATCGAAGTTATACGAATTTACAGAGACTTCTATGTTAATTAGTGGTGCTGGTGAGCAGTTGCCCCTAGGGTGTTCAACCTCACTCAAACATGGCAACCCCTAGTATCTCTAGGCACTCTCATTGAATGGCCAATATTCACAGCTACTATATGGGAATAACTTATCAGAGAACTTGCTTGGGTTCTAACCGTTCATTGATTAAGTAAGAACGAGGGCCTTGAGGTCCCCTTCATTTTGGCGCCCCTAGGATTAAACCAACAATCCTCACCTCTTGGCCACTCATCGCGGTAATGAACTGGACATAAATAAAATCAAGCAGTGTGACGGAGATCAGCCATCTAGAATATGACGGATATCTAGCGGTCATATTTTTTGAATCAGCACCAACTAGACTAACGTCTCTAAGAAAACTTTCTACAAATGTGCATATATGTGCATGTGTCTCTATACTAACATAAAATACAATATTCGTTTTATGTTGTAGCCACACAATAGAAGTTGACTTACTTGGAGTCTTTCGCTCTCAGCAAGATTTCACCCTCCAATGTATAATCCAGTTATGCTTATCCATATAGTATACTCGGATTAATTATGGCAATTCATAATTTATTATTATTATTTTGGGCAGTTTGGTCATTTAAAAAAATCATTTGTAAGGAATAATGATCGTTATTTGGTTTAAAACCCATTCAAGAAATTCATACTAAAAAATTTGAGACTAAACCCTAAGTCTCGGGGAGAACTATCCTATGGTCTCGACACCTAGGTTCGGGTATCACAATAGTATTTTTCCACAATCCGCTAAACATCTTATTCTTTAAAAGTATCATTGTTAACCCGTACTTTCACAAGTCGGTTAATTATATAGAAGATTTTAGCCGGTATTATATCCACAAAATACTAATTAAATTCCTTAATTATTTTTCAATAAAATAATCTCTTAATTTTCCTTTTATTTTTCTTAAGGTTTTAATCTCTAAAAACTGGTTTAAGGAAATAGCCTAATTTTAACTTAATTAGGAAAATTGTTTAAAATTTCTTATCTTGACTAGTTAATTTTCCGAAGTCAATTAATCAAGTTTACTTACTAGAAAAAAAAATTTACTTAATTATTTTCTCAAAATATAGGGTTTTAAACCCTCTTTTAATTTATTAACTTATTAATAAATTAAATCTTTCATTTTTAGAAAGAATAAAAATTCTTTAATAAAAATAATTCTCACTAATCTCAAAGTGGTATTTTAGGTCAAAATGTTTTTAAGACTTACCAAGTTTTAATCTTACAATAAGCCCAATTGTACTTTTTACCTTAAGTTCCAAAATCCCATTTTTACACTAAGTGTGAAAACCCCATTTTTTTTTTCACATTTTTAACTACATACTTTGTTAGGTCATAACATGAAATTTACTTACTCAATTGTTACCAAAATTTCTCAATTCCATTTTTTGTATACCATTTAGGTCTTTGTCAAAGATTAGGTCAAAAGGAGCATTTTTTATTGGTGAAACTATTTTCCAACATTGAGGGAAAAATGACTTCATTTTCAAGTCCTTATTTTCTAAACTTTGGAACTTAATAACTTTCAAACCGTGCAATATTTTGTTGCCAAATTTTACAGTGGAATACTAATTTATGCCAAGAATATGTTAAAAAAAAATTAGAAAAATTTGGGTTCATTTAACCTATACAATGGCTGTCCAAACTTGGTCCCGAAATTAAGAATATGAAAAAATAGTTTTTTACCTAAACTTTGAAATAGCACAACATACTCATTTCTAAATATTTTTGAGTGTTTCAAAAGCTAAATTTTATGTAATCCATCTCTAAAACATCACAGTATAATTAAATTTTACAAAATCAATATACAGTGGATGCTTGACCCCTTGGAAGTCACAGCTCAAAACTTGTATTTTTGTTTTATGGTTTTCGACAACACCCTTGGGGATTTTGGTTCCTATTTTCAAAAATCAACACACAAGCACCATAAAAATTATAAAGCAACTACCATAGCCTTATTACATCACCAATAAGAAACTTTCAGCATTAAATATAGAAAATAATGCTTAAAAAAATAAAAACCACACAATAACAACCATAAAAAGTAAACTTTTTACCACTTGTTGTTCTTGCTTAAGGTTTGGATCATTCTGCTAGCTTTGGATCCTTCAAAACCCTGTCAAAACCTTAACCAACTCCCCAACAACATATATAATTAGCTATTGAAAAATCTATGGTTAAAACTTTACAAGAGTCTAGTTTTTTTAAACTTTACCTTAGGGAAACCCTTCCTAGACCAAAGCTTAAGCTTCCAAGCCTTGTTAGTGTTCTTGAGGTTGAAAATGGAGAGAAAACTTGAGAGTGTTTTAAAAAAAAAAAGATGAGAGTGATTGTGAGAGAGAGGGGGTCGGTTTTGGGGAGGTTTAGAATTAGTATATCAACTAAATAATATCTAAACACTTAAATGTTTTACCTTTAACACTTTATGTCATTATCCCTAATTTAAATATGATCAAAACTTAATTAATTTGGCCCACGCACTTAATATCCTCACAAGGCCGACCACCATAATAAATTTGAAAATAAAACTTAACATATAATAATTAAATTAAATGTCTCTCACATTTATTTTAATTAATCACACAATAAAATTTAACCTAATGTTTATTTATGGAATAAAATTCCCCAATTCGATAAAAATTAAGCATTTAACACAAAATGCCATCAAATTTCTATTTTATCTTAGGTTTATTATTTTTTACCAAACTTTAATTTTTATGAATGTATTTTACGCCCAAAATATATTTTCCAAAGATTTTCATTTTTTTTTCTGAGATTTTTACCCGATTAGGGTTTTTGTGTCGGTCCAAGACTGAAAATCTTATCTTGGCTTTTAAACAGAGAATTCATAATTTGGCTAGCAATAACTCATGGAAATAAATTCTAAACAAATATAATTTTATTTAAAATAATATTCTTTACTCGGGGAAAACAATCCCGACCCGAGTCGTTTCAAGGTACCTGAAACATAGGATGTTACAGTGGGCCAATGCATATCACATGGGGTCTATTTACGAGGTGATAGCCCACAACTGTTTGGGGTAACACGTCCCTGACAGAGTCAGGGGTAGCCGCACGCTTTTCAATGTCAGGCGGCGTTATGAGACATCCTGCTTGTTGCTTGTATGGATTTGACACCACGACTTGGGTAACAGAAACATGTAAGACGACAACATGGGGGGATGGCTCTCGTACACTTTGAGGAGTTTGATTGAGAGGAAATGGAGGTTACCATAATCGTGGTCCTCGGAGAAAACCTTCTCTGGGGAGGTACATGACATAATGGTCAGACTTGCGAATTTACCAGTGTCTGTGGAGCTTGAATACTCTTTAAATATTGCCACATATCATCTGGCCAAAACACAGACAACATTTTCCCCACAAGTCTTCACTCGTCCTCTAATAATGGAGATTTAGACTAAGATGAGTAATTCTGAGTGATGTGCTTTGGGGGAGACGTTTGGGCTTCTCAAAGCATTACACCTACTAAAGGTGATGCCATGTGTTGACTCCTTATAGTTGGGCCCATCATTCGGTGCTATTTAATGTGAGGTCTCATCCACGCCTAGAATGTCTACTCTGTACTTGAAGTGTCCTTTCATGTTGTACCCGAGGTTTCCTTTTCCCACCTTTTGATAATGATCCATGCCTTGATAATCGTGACTGTTTGATCATCCTTGAGTGCCTACTCCCTAGGTGATCCACAGTCGAGAATTGATTACTTCCTGTCCATGTTCGGGGGTATAAATTAAAAATTTGGCTCTTCATACTCATTTACATTCATTTGAAATTCACACCAGAGCCCAAAACTCTCACCCTCCTCAAAATACACAGTTAGATCACCCCGAGTGTGATTAAAATCCACCATACCCAGTGAGTCTGAAAAGACCAGAACAGCCTCTACCTTCTCAGTAGGAAAGGCAAACCCAGAATCATGATAGAAACAACGAGCAACAGCCACCCTCTCGTGCTGGTCGAGATAACGCTCAGCAACATAGACAGAATAGGAAAGAGCAGTGTCCTAGGAGCCCTAGACAACAAACAACAGGGGAACAGAACCGTCTTAGCAGGGGACAATGTCCCTCAGGAAGTAGGAGGCAGGTGGACTTAGGCTCTGCGGTCTGAGACCCCTCACGATAGTGTAATGTCAAGGCACCCAACGACCAGTGCAGGCCCCCACCTATTTCCTAGGACAGACCAGGGAGAACAAAGGAGAACAATTCGTACAGCAGGTCATGCACTCATAGGTTGCACTTCAGAGATTGCCATGACTAAAATGAAGCAGACTCTGGTAGGAGGAACAATGGTTGGTAGTAGGAGGATAGGGACGGACAACGAAATCCTCCCCCAATGGATAACCGACCAACAAGCCAAAATGCTATGGGGTAGCCTCGGCAACCCAACATCTTCGACCGACTAGGTGCAAGCGAGCATAGACATAAGGATGAAAATATGAGGGATGTACTCAATGACTGAAGGGAAAGACACGACGAGTATTTCCCCCTGGCTCCAACCGCTCCTACAATACCAGATGTTGTTTAGGCTCAAATAGATGCCCTGAATCAAGCCGTGCAATAGGTTGTCGGGAATAAAATGTCCCACATAGAGTATAATCGGAGAAAGGGCACCCCATTCGTTAACAAAATTGTTGTGGCAAAAATCCCAAGCAAATTCAAAATGCCAGTTCTACCCAATTTCACTGAAAGGGAAGATCCTGTATCTCACGTGAACAAATTTGAGATACAAATGGACATCCAAAAGGTGTTCGAAGATGTGCAATGCATAAGTTTTCCTGCCACATTGTCTGACTCTGCTTAGGAGTGGTACTTAAATTTCTGCCAGCTAGCATAGTTTCATGGGAGATGTTTGTAAATGAGTTTTATAGACATTTTTATGCTAGTCAGATACATCCAATAGAGGTTAATCAGGTGGTCAACATTTGACAGAAGGAAGGAGAAACTCTTAAGGAGTATATACAGCAGTTCATGCGAGCAGCTGCTCAGGCCAAAAATGTTGGAGACGAGGGAAAGATGATGGAAATAAGAGCTGGAGTGCAATGCCAATCTCCTCTCTGGAGTAGCCTACGGAAGAATGGAGTCAAGAGTACTCAAGAATTTATGGATCAAGCAGACAAGCATATCAAGTTGGAGGAGGCTATAAACAATGAAGGAAAATCCCCAAGCGCCGACAAGGGTAGGATGGCAGACTCGACCAAAGCCGCCAGTGGGTTTGGTAATCCCAACAGCAACGACAAAGGAAATAATAAGAATGGAGGAAAAAGGGAAAATACTGAACAAACGACATCTGATAAAAAGTTCCCTAAACAGAACAGATACAAACCAATGTTCACCAATTACATAAACCTGGTTGATTGTTGCGCTGAAGTGTATCAGGCCAGTCATACCACCATCGTTCCCTTTAGGCGACCAGCCCTGATCAGGAAAGACATATCCAAAAGGGGCACATCTAAGTTTTGTCATTTTCACATCGATTATGGCCATGATACCAATGAGTGCAACCAGCTTAAGGACGAGATAGAGTTCCTTTTAGACAAGGACATCTAAGGAGATATGTACGAGTAGGGGGAAATTCTTAGCAGGAGGCTCATGAAGGCAATGAGCAGGCACCTGTACGCTGACGCTCGCCTCCTTTGCAGCCAGCTCCTGTTGCTGGTACATTGCTAACTATCTGCGAGGGCCCACATATATCTGGTCACAATGATAAGGCAAGGGAGAGTTATGCCAGAACCCTATGTCACAATCAGGACATAGAATTGCTAAACGTCGAGGAGGGAACTCCCAAAATAGCTCGAATATAGGAAGAAGTGATAACTTTCTCCGAGATGGACGCACAACATGTCCGATTCCCCCACTCAGATCCTCTAGTCATGGATGTCCAAATCACCAACATGATGGTGAAATGAGTGTTGGTGGATACAAGAAGCTCGGTCAACATTTTATAAAAAATTTCACTGGAAAGAATGAAATTATCAGTGCAAGATTTAGAACCATGCAACCAAACCATCTATTGTTTTTCTGGCGAGGGGCTAGCACCAACAGGGTCAATCACACTCCCAGTCATTGTAGGAATTACACCTGTGAATAGGACATTGCTTGCTACTTTTATAGTAGTTAATTGTCTGTTCGCGTACAATGCTGTAATCGGAAGACCCATACTCGTCGTTTTGCAAGCAGTAAATTCAGTATGGCATCTGGCAATGAAGTCTCCAATCGATGCCGGTGTTGTGTGTGTATTGGGAAATCGGCGAGAGGCCAGAGAATGTTAGAACTACTAAATCATGAAGGAAAGAAGAGTTGGATTGGGGAGCGCAGCAGAGAAAAAGTTGCTGGTGGTAAACGAATCACAAGCCCAATTAGGTGAACAAGTCACCAAATAGTGCATTGCCCAAAGTGAGGATAGAGATTTAGATCCTCGCATTAGGGATTTAGAAGAAGACATTGGGCCCATTAAGGACCTTGAGGAGGTCTAACTAGAAGTGGAAGATCCGACCAGGGTTGTGAAAGTTAGTAAAATCTTAGAGACAACAATAAAAAAATATTTGGTGGAGTTTTTTAAGAGGACCTAGGAGGTCTTTGCTTTGTCGAATAAAGACATGGTTGGGATAGACCCATCAAGTATTAGCCATGTGTTGAATATTGACATAAACCACAAACCAGTGAACAAAAAAGAAGGATGCTTGACAAGGACAGGTCTAAAGCCTTGAAAGAAGAAGTCGAGAAGTTGATGGAAAATGGATTCATCAGAGTAGCATTATATCCATCTTGGGTCTCTAATCCCGTACTAGTTCCTAAACCAAACGGTAAGTGGAGGACATGTGTGGATTTCACTGACCTTAATAAAGCCTCCTCGAAGGATTGTTTCCCACTTCAAAGAATCGACCAACTAGTCGACGCTACATCGAGACATGAAGTGTTGTCATTCATGGATGTATATTCCAGATATAATCAAATTTGTATGCATCCACCTGATGAAGATCACACTAGCTTTCAAACAGATACAGGGCTTTACTGCTACAAAGTAATGCCCTTCGGTTTGTAAAACACAAGTGCGACTTACCAATGACTAGTCAACCACGTGTTCAAAGAGCTAATAAAAAATAACATGGAGGTTTACGTTGATAATATGCTAGTCAAATCGAGAAAGGCTGGTGAACACATCAAGGACCTGCAGGAATGCTTCAACATCTTGAACAAATATTAGATTCGAGCACTGATCAAGATGCAACTACCATCCAAAGTTAAAGATGCACAAAACTTGACAGGGAGAATCATGACTCTTAGTAGATTCATATCTTAGTCAACGGACAAGTGCCTCCCATTTTTTAATCTACTTAGAGAAAACAAAAAGTTTGAATGGACAGAAGAATGCAAACAGGCTTTTCAGGCACTTAAGTCCCATATTGCACGACTGCCCATTTTGTCCAAGCTGGTCGAAAGTGAGACTTTGTACATCTACTTAGCCATAATAGAGTATGCTGCCAGTGCTGTTTTAATCAGGGAGGAAGCCAACATTAAAAAGGCAGTATAATACTGTTGACGCGGTTCTTCCCCAATAGGTAATTAAGAGAATGAGAGAAAAGGATTAGTGCTAAATGTGAACCGAAAATAGATATATGATCTTAGAGGACGAAAGGGGTGACTCAAGACACGGTTTTTAAGTGGTTCAAAGGTTAAAATCATTCTACTCCACTAGTCAGTATTATTGCTCTATACTGGATATTTGGTTACAAAGTATTTCTTACAAGGGATTATTTTTCCAACCCCTATCAACTCCCAGGGTCTCCATATTTATAGGAGAAGGCACCTAGAAGTTGGAAGGGAGGTCATCCCATGACCTTCTTACTTGTCGTATCAATTCTGTGACATTCATGATCAATTCCTAAACTTGACACATAAGTGTGGTCAAATCAATAGGTAAGGAAGTAATGGGCCGCACGGCCCAACCCCACCGTGGGTGTCTGAACACGCACGTTCCTGCTGCGTGTCCGAGAAGTCATGGGGATATCAGACATGTGATGCCTGATATATGCACGTTTACCTTCCGTGTGTTTACGTCTCAAGGGGTCATAGCTCCATGTCCAGCTCGTACCGCGAGTTGTATGCTGGACTCGACCTTCGGCCTTTAGGGGGCCTGCTCCAGTCTTGGAAAATGGAGGCGAGCCCTTTGGGCTTCCTCGAGCTAAATGACAGAAGCTCCGGTTTCAGGGGAGTTCATGAGATAACTACGATTAGTCAACAGCTCGGATTGCTAATCAGCCCGTGGGAAAACCAGGGCGTACAAATACATATGTAAAAGGCTAGTGCGAGAAGAATTATGATACCCGGCTATAGAAAAATTGGCTTACTGCTTGATACTGGCATCTAGAAAACTGTGAACTTACCTTCAAGCTCACCCGATAATAGTTCTTACCGTCCAGCCACTATGGCAAGGCTTGCAGAAACTAGAAGCTGCTTGTCGACTATTAAAATGGGTAGTTGAGCTGAGGCACTTTGAAATTTCCTATGCACCTAAAGGGAGAAGCCTTAACAGATTTCATAGCTAAATTCACCAGACTCCCTGTCAGCGAGCCAATTATAGAAACAGATGATCATGACCAAACACCCACTTGGAGACTATTCGTAGACGGGTCGTCTAATGAGCACAACATGGGGGAAGGATTGATCTTAATCATTCCCGAGGGACATCGATTTCATTGTGCAATCAGATTCAACTTTACATCTTCCAACAATGAAGCTCAGTACGAGGCACTGCTCGAAGGATTGTGACTAGCTAAGGAGATGAACATAAAGTCAATAGAAATATACAATGACTCCCAGCTAGTTGTTAATCAGATTAGTGGGAAATATCAGGCTAGGGGCCTTAAGAGGGTTGCATATCTAAACAAGGCGAAGGACATACTAGCACAGTTCGAGAAGTATACTCTTCAACAAGTACCTCGCGACCAGAACTCAAACGCCAATGCCTTAACCAAGTTACCAAGCACCAAAGATGCCGACACTTTAAGTACCAAAGATGCCGACACTTTAGGAGAATTTGAGACATTTTTCTACTTCTCTAGATGAGCATCGCACTTTGTGAGTTCGGCTTGTTTTACCTACTCAAGAAGATAATCAAAGTTTGCCTCTGGGTTGTTCTTCCAGAAAATGTCAAACAGGTGAATGCAACACCTTCGAAGTTCCCTAGGTTTTGGGCATTTTTTTTCTATGAGCAGCTTCACTCGATTCTCTAGGCCATTTGCTTCCTTCATGCTAGCTTCCAAATCCTCTTTCAGCTTGACCGCTTCCTTGAAGTTGGTTTCGGAGGCTTCTTTGAATTTCTCCTTCACAACAACAGCTTAGCCAGTTCTTCTTGGCAATTTTTAAAATCCTCAGTCAAAGTGGCAGCTTTGTCGTCAGCTACCTTGACTTTGGCCTCTCATGTAATGACCTCCTCGGCATGTTTTGTGACAAGCTCCTCGGTGTTGCGCCAACCTTTGGTTACGGTACGAATACCCTGTGAGTAGAAGAAAGATAAAGTCATCAAAAATTATAAAAAAGCGAGGGTGTACTACAACTAAATACTAAAAGCTTACGCTGAGGATTTCATTTAGACCCTGACCAAGGATTTGGTTAGGTTTCAGCGAGGAGAGAGAAACAAAAGTTTCCTGGCTGTGATAATGCTTGATTAGCTTTTGATGTCAATCGTTGGTTGAGAAATAAACATTACTCAATGAATCTATTGCCAAAGTTGCCTGTTTGCTGGAGGGCATGGTGCAATTTCTTCCAGCTGGCCGGTTTGCCTCCAGAAGTATAGATGTTGAACGCGTCATCAGTCTACATGACTACAAGACAAAAGACAAGCAGATAAGTTAAGATATTGTATTGCATGATAAGGATACAAACTAAAAGGAATTCTAAGTGATATACCAGAACTATAATTACTGGTGGCTACATTATTTAAAGAACTACTACTACACTAACTACTGGTCGAAGAAGGCCAACAAAAAACTACTGGTCGTAAATTTAAAATTGACGTCCCTATCAATTAAATGATAAGGGAGGGGAAGTTTTATCTAAGAGTGAGAAATCTATACCGTTCTTGTCAGAGGATTCGAGTATAGGACCAGCATATTCAAGTAATTTTTATTTTCCCCTCCTGTATTGGGGAAGGGTACTGGCTGGTCAAGTGTTGGGGCTTGGCTCTCGAATGGTCACTCCAGTTGGTCGACGCCTTTGGGGCTGTGACACATCCTACCACTGGGGGTTTTCTTGTCTTTCGGTGCCCTCTCTGGTTGTAGTCCTTGCTCTTGATTCCCTCACTTCCTGTTGAGGTTCTAAAAGGCCGACCAACCTTAAATTGCTCTTCATGACCAGCTCTTTGATGCTTTTTTCTATATTCGTCATGCTAGCCAGGGCTGAGGCTCTTATCTCCATTTCTGGAGTAGGGTCTTGTCAGTACCATGGACCTAGATACAACGTAAATCAACTAAGGACAAGGAAAAGATTAAAAATGACTAGATGAATGTCGAGCAGAGATTAAGAATTTAGCTCCTCGCATGAAGGCCATGTTCCCGACGACCAGGTCGGTCGTGAGGAAATACTCCTGGGAGTACTTTCCCACGTTCGACTTATAAGTTATGTCACTTAGGAATGTGGGAGTGGTTTCCTGGTGATAGAAGTGGAAGAACCCCGTGTTGCCTTGATTAGGGTTGGATTTAAGATCGAACAAATAGTTGATCTCATGAGGAGTAGGCATATGCCATCTTTTGTGGTTGTACAGGATATAGAGTGTTGAAAGTACACTATATTCATTGGGAGTTATTTGGAAACGGGCGACCTCGAAGTAATTGGCCACCCCTCAGAAATAGTCATACAAGGGAAAGATTTCCCCTGTTTCTATATGGTACCTCGACCAGGCACTATAGGCACCTCTGGGCACATTTGCCCTCTAGTTGGGTGTAGGTTTGTATAAAGTAATCCCAGGAAGTCCGCACTTCTTGGGATACTTAGCCACTATTGTAGTCGATATAACACTCGGAGGGGCTATGTACCAGGCTACCTCTGTTTTGGGGCCGTTGAGTGCATGGGCCATAGGCTGAATATATGGTGGAGCAAAATTTAAGGGTTGAGGGTCGTTTGACAGACCCTCGGTGTTGGCTGTAGGTGTTATATTATTTATAATATAAAGTAATATTACATTATTTTATAATATAATGTTTTAGATTAAATAAATGTGACAAAGAGTATCACATATCGTAACATATAATAGAGAGTTACATTATTTAGATATATGTGAAATATCCAAATATGTAACATATTTGGTGTTACAAATTCAATCACAAATTTCTAACTTCCAAATATTACCCAATAATGTGTAGATTCGATATTACATATTTTGAATTGAATTTCTCAAAGCAATAAGAGATATGACTATTAGAGATGTGAATTTAACTCTCATTATGTGTATGGAAGTTACAAAATCAAGTGGGAATGAATTTGGAACCTTTTGGCAAATTTGGAAAATTGGTTGCTAAAAAAACGTCTTGGGCCGTGGCCTCAGTTTTTCAGGCTGCGGCCCAAGAGGCAGAAAACATCGTGGGCCGCGGCCCATATTTTTCAGGCCACGGCCTGAGTGGCTGACAGCATTTTCCAAACTTCAATTTTATCCAATTTTGAACGTTTCTAACAGCCAAGTAACTCCCAAATCTCTATTTTAATTCCATAAACATCCAATTAATCATTAGTAGCAGCCATGGGGTTTGGTGGAATTTGAAATTCAAAGAGTGCCTCAAAACTCTATAAATAGGAGCCTAATGCTCACTTGTAAGACACACCATTTTCCATCCACAAAGCACTTGGCTGGAAAATACACCATAGACGCTTGATAATTCCACAGAGTTATTTCCTAGAGAGATCCCTTAGTGCTTTTGGAGAAAGGTTTTGAACCTTGTTCAAGTTGGTGAAGAATCATAAATCCACAGTGGACTAACTAGCAAAAATCATAAAATGATAATCTCAAGGCCTCCTACCTCGGGCATTCCACCCAGTCGCCCGGGCAACGACGTGGACGCCAAAGGAGGAGAAATCAAGGTTAGGATCCTGCCTCCATACACCATAAAGGGTGCGCTCTATGGACCCATACTCAATAGCTGCCTTGTCTGCCTCTAAGGAAGCGACCCTCCCCTGCAACGCAACCGTAGTAGCCTTGGCACCCTCAAGTTCGACCTCTAAGCTAATGACCCTTTCCTGCAACATCGTGGCTTTGGAAATCACCCTCTTCTTCTTATTTGATGAGGAAGAAACCTTCGCCAAGGCCTTCTCTAGCTTGGACCTGGTTTCAGCAAGTTCCCTCTCGAGCTCCAGGACCTGAACCGCAAGACGATCCCTCTCAGCATTCGATGTGAAAAGGTTGTGAGCCGAGTCAGCAAACTGCTGAGCCACTGTATAGGTCTACACAAGAAAAATAACAACAACAATGATAAGCAACAAAAAAGAAAAAGGGATAAGGCCGGCATAAGATGTACGAACTTACCCAAGCAGCGGAGCGCGCAAGAGTCTCCCCAAGATCTGACATAGCGAAACTCCTAAGAACGCTCCAATTAGCTTCAAGAAGGTCTGTGGCGATCTGGACATACCACCGCCCGTAAGAGGACGCGATGCGGCCCTCCCAGGCGCTCCTTCTGAGCCAAAAGTACCTGGCTGAGTAAGGACAAACGACCCGCTCGCCAAAACAAGAGGGGGCGTAGGAAGATCGGAAAAATGAGCCCCTGGTAGATCAGGAGGGGGTGCAGGAAGATCGGGAAAGTGAGCCCCAGATGAACGAGGGTCAAGGGGAGCCTGAGGAAAAGAATCAAAGTCCTCAGGATAAGGGCGGATGAAATGCCCCAGCATGGCCTGTTGATCCTGGAAGTGGGAAGCCATGTCAGGGTCTAAAGGGGAAAAATGAGGGCATCCCCCAGGGGACGAAGACAGCTGGTGAGGTTGCCTGTGTCCAAGGGAGACCCCCTCTGGCACGCGCTCGGCCTCACCCTCATCCGAGCGATGTTCAGCCGAAGCAGCCTTCTTCTTCTTTGACCCGGGAATATTCCACAACAACTCGGGATCCGAAACCAGGGACAGCTTGTGAAAGTTGAGTTTTTCCACAGTGAAGAGGTATGTAGCCATTTTCTCAGCAGGGTTAGCATTGATGAATGCATTCACCGCGTCCGCCTCCGACCCAACAACACTAGGTATGGCGAAATGCTCTGCACGATTCACACAATTGTCGACACAAACATAAGTTATAAAACAGTAAGTTTTTAAAAAAAAGGGTGGCTTGAAGTACTGACTGGGGGCAGAACGAAAGTGCTCACAAACAGATAGGGGACCCCGCACAAAGAAAAAGTCCTGCTCCAAAGACCCCGGGTTGGACACAGTGCCCTCTTTCAAGGGGACCGAAGTATTGGCTTTTTGCAGAAAATGAAAGCCCTTGGACTAAGGAGAGGGCATGAGATTGTACATGAAGTGCACCTCTTGGACCGTAGGAGCACGATGGACAAGTTTCATAAACGAGATGAAGAGGCAACTAAAGGTCAGCCAACTGTTGGGCGACAGCTAGAGTAGAGCAAGGATAAAATAATTGAGAACCTCGACGAAGAACGGGTGTAATGGGATTGTACCACCCGCCTTCAGGATATGCTCGCTCATAGCCACGTAGCCCAGATTTGGGCAGTATAACGCCCTACTACCTTAGAGTCGTTACTAAGAGAGTTTAAAACACAACTATGCAACTAACTGACTCTACGAGGTTTCCAATGACCAAAAGTGTGACTAACCGGAAGTTAAGGCTGTAATCTTTGAAAATACTTAGTTTCATTGAAAACTTTAAGTATCAACATCTAGGATCCCAAAAATAAGGTTTACAAAATATTTACAACTCAAAAATAGATTTACACTTGATTGACTATCAAAAGAACAATTTAATACAACCATATTCAAAATGCCCCCAACCAAAGCAGTCGGGCAGGCCGAACATTTACGCGCCGCCCCCACGCTCTCCATACTCATGGCTGGTTGACTGACCCTTTGCTTTACCTGCAACACAGAGCACCCGTGAGCCGAAGCCCAGCAAGAAAACTCATACAGTAAATAACATATGCATATAATATAGTTAACATATAATCCACTGATAACCAGGAAAACCATCAGTCTGAACAAACACGGCCAGGCCGCCACAGAGGCCTTACCAAAGCCTGGGGTCTCAGTCCTTACCATAAGGATAACTCATGTATCCATTGGGTCCCACCCTGACTATAAGCACTCCATGTGCTAAGTGTTACTTCCGGCCCCACAGCCGTTCTCAGCCTTCGCCGCTCTCGGCCTTAGCCGTTCATTTCATTATAATCACACATATAGTACATCTCGAAATAATCATTCAATCATATAATAATTCATTTAAGGTTATACATTAGCACGTAATACAATCTAGGGCCATGCCCTGCAATAACACCATGGGCCCATGCCCTGTTCTCGGGTGCTACATTTTTCTTACCTGCATCCCGAGCTTTCCGATGCACCAAGGTCACAAGCACGGTGCTCAAGCACGAGCCTCTCCGAAATCCTAGTTTCAACACACATAAAACACTTTTAATACTAACCAAACCCAAAACCACTTCTCGGGACCAATCCCGTACTCTCGGGACCTCTAATTCCTTAAAACAATACATTGGAACCATCCCCCGTGTCCCCGGACAAAAGCCCTAAAAACCCAAATTTTTGGCTGTCAAAATGGCCTAGGGCTGCGGCACTCCCCTAAAGGGCCGCGGCGCCCAGCGGCTAGGCCATTTCTTGAAGCAACCTCGCGCCGCGGCGCCCAAGAACAGGGTCGCGGCGCTCCTTCGCGAACCCAGATTTCTGGGTTTTCTCATGCGTTTTTCCCGAGCTACAACCTCTCCAAATCATCCCAAACAAATACCTAAACCCCAAGATCAATTTGAAACTTCAAATGAACCATCTAACAACCTATAAACACAAGTATCAAGATAAAAAACACAATTACACCCAAAAATCCACACCTTTGATTTCAACTTCAGAAAATTTAAACCCATAGCTCAAAACTTAAACCATGCTTCAATTCCTTCAACCAAAACAGAAACAAACCTTAAAATTGCATAAAATCCTTACCTCAAGTGGGGAATTCAACCTTAAGCTTCTTTGATTGTCCTCCTAAATTCCCACTTCAGCTCCTTCTACTCTTCTTCTTCTTCTTCTTCTTGCCCTAGATTTCCCTCTAGCTTTTCTTCTCTCAATTTTTAACAAAACCCATAATATGACTAAGTGTCTAAACCGAGTACCCCTATATCCCAGCTGAAATTTGTCTAAACCCCCTGCCAAAAGACCATTCTACCCCTTCATAGTAATCCTTTCCTAACTAAACCTCAAGGGCACTCTTGTCCTTTCACTTAAATTAAAATTTTACCAATTTCCATCTATACTTGTTACCCTCAGCAGTAACTAATGGTTACTCAGGTTACTCAAACACCAATAACCAAAAACACTCATTCTCAACTCAATTAATAAGATTCGCAAAGTACCCCCAGGCTCCTCCCGAGCCGGGTACAAAATCCCGTTGTGACTTTTAGACTAATTAGCTCACTAGGACCGTCTCGACGCTTGCATCACAATAAAAACACCACACTCACGTGGTACAAATCACATAATACAATTATCACATTTATGCCCTCAATGGACTAAAATTACTAGTTTACCCCTAACATACAAACGGGGCCCTCATGCATATTTATACCACCTAAACATGCATTCTAATCACATATTCATTTAATTTCACCCATTAACATATTAAAGCATATTAAATCCTTTATTTCCCTCCAGGCACACTAATCAAGGCCCTAAGCCCGATTAGCAAATTCGGGTCGTTACAACTATCCCCTCCTTACGGGAATTTCGTCCTCGAAATTACTTGAACAACTCGGGATACCACTCCCTCATTTCTGTCTCAAGTTCCCATGTCGCCTCCTCAATCTTGTTGTTTCTCCACAGCACTTTCACCAAGGCGGTGGTCTTGCCCCGCAAGACTTTATACTATCCCCTCCTTAATATAATTTCGTTCTTGAAATTTACTCGAGCACATCAAGTTGTATACCTCATACCTCTGATGATAATTCCCAAGGTTCAATGCCTTTACCCTTAATCATTAATAATACCCACGCGCGAGTACAATCTTGTTCCACAAGATCTTATTCGATAACCATACTTTCTTTAACTTTTACTTATACATTAAGTCTACAGAACTCCAGTGTCTGCTTAGTTCACATCAGTCTCTTTGTTGATTATTCTCAATGTCAAAATATTTATGAATCATCATCCTTACCAGGATAAGATCAACTTATAGGCCCGCGGCCAAATCCTTAGTATGACTTTAGAACTCTTGTCGAAACGAAAATCATAACTCCCTTTTTTTTTATTATTATTATCATACTCTTCCTCACTGCATAACTTGGAGGAACATACAACTCCCATTCTGGAACCCCGCACTCCAAAGTTAACAGTTTTCAGGTTCCTATAAACTTTTAGATAGGCAGACATCCCCCGCCCTAAGAATTCCAACATCCCCTTTTTGCTTTTCCTCTGAATTATTACTAAACCGCAGTGTCCACTTACTCTAAATTCTTTGCTTTTCTCTTACCAAGTCTTATGCCTTGTCACCTTAGCTGTACTCCAGCATCCAATACCGTGAATTTCTCATCAAAGAATACACCTCCTTTGATATTCTAAAAGTTGCACATTCAACGCTTAAACCCTTAACATAATTGTTAAGCCCTCAGATTGATACCCTTTTTGCAATCAATCAGTAATTCCAGATCACTACTCTGTTTTCCTTGATCTCAGGTCCCTTTCCATAACTTAGAAACTATAGGGTCTCAATTCATCATTATCAATGCCCTATTTCATTACCAATTTATACAAACCAAAGTATGCTATCTTATTCAGCTGAGTTACAACTCCTCCCCTGATCCAACACCTTATTTACAGTCTGAAGTGATCCATTCTTATGATCCATCATTGTATCATTTTACTTTTCAATATTAGCGTATCTCAGGTTCTACCATCAGTCAAAACCTCCCAGTACTACAACCCCTAGGAGGTGAAACAACACCCACTTCTAATTCCCATCTCCACACCAAATTCTCTTTGGACCATTCATCTGGTTCTTATACCTTATCTTGTATAATACTCGCAGAGTTCTTCCCTGTTTCCACAAAACCAAAGCTTTGGATTCCATTATCCATGGAAGACATATATGTCCATCACCACACACTAACACTATACCAATTTCAATCGTTATCCTATCCATTCCATTGCAACCTGTGGCACTCTTTTAACTGACATACACCTTCCAAGTAAGAGATCCACCTCATATTAAATCTCCTCCTCATACAGCCGAAGACTTATAAGATCAACCTTCCATCTGTTGCGTTCTACCAAATTTCAATCTCAAGATTACCTTTCTTACTAACAACCCAACACTCAAGTACCTTATACTATGCATAACTGTCAACTTAGCATTCCAAGTATGTCAACCATGTTCCATTCTTTCCCCTCCCGCGAGGTTCGACCCATCCTCGCACCAAACTGAGCCTGGGCGTGCCCAACCTATGGTGCACCCCTACGGTTTCATACTCTCACCATAGATCAGGTCCTTTATGCTATCCTCTATACCTAACCATAACACACACATATTCCTGCATCACCAGATACCAATAAACTCTTACCTTGTCTTCTGAATCTTGATTTGACACCATTCGTTCCGTCTAACCTCAAGTCTTACTCTTCTTCCCATCTCTGATGTAGTTGTCTGCGGAGATACTTATGTGATAGATGACACGCTTGCCAGTCTTGTTATGCCTTCTATTCTACAGATCTTCATTAGCTTCTTCGTGGCTTCAGATCAAATCTTCTCATACCTGTCCTTTCCTCTTATAGCTCTACTCTGAGTATTCCTGATGAAACCCAAACTGACACTTCGTAGAACCTTACCTGTGACCCTGCTTCCTTGGTACTAACGTCCTCAGCATAATAGTCATTCTCTCTCCATTTCCGTCTGGGAGTAGTCCACATATACTGCTCATGAACTAGAAGGGGACTTGCCCATACCGTTCTAATATTCTCTACTTAAGAACTTACTTGTGTTGTTGTAGCTTGAACCATTCTAGAATCTTTGTTACCAACCCCTTACACCTTACTCAGTTCAAAATAAAGATTCCTGAAATGCCTCTCTCTTTGATTTCCAACTGGTAATAACCAGGTCGCAGATCAACTCCTGGAGACATTGCCCCATCTTGTACCCAATATCAAACTTTTCATTCTTAACCGTTGATGCCAACAATTCTCACCATATAATGCTCTGACAAATCCAAGGTCAAATTTCTTTAATTGCCTCAGGTAATCCTTTCTGTCAGCCAGTGCCGTCTCCTGCAACATTCCTGATACCAAATCTACCTGTAGCCCGACTTTGTAATAACCCCAGTCTTTCCTTATATACCTATACAAGTTCCCCACTAGTTAGCTCAGTTTCCATTCAGTCTAATTAAAATACTTGAAATGATATCCCTTACAATCCATGACTGTCTCTTAACAGATCCACTTTCACTCTGCCTCATGTTGATACTTCCTTAAGACGAACCTTATTGTTCCCACTATGAACTTCTTAATTACTTGTATCCCAATTCATCTGCCAGAAGTTCCTTATTCCTCCTCAATAAATGCTCTTATCCTCAGCTTCTCCCATAGCACCCTTGAGGCAAACTCTCTATGTATAACTCCCTCTTAGAACATTCTCAACACTGAGTTCCTCAATCTCGTTACATGAATAAAACATAAAACATCCAGTTAAATACTCCTCTTCGAGGAATCGGCCTCGAACTTCGAGTGTAACGAGGCATTCTAGTCTTTCGTTCCCTCAGTATGGGAAATCCATCCCAACATACCGAATTATTTCATTTAGAAGCCATACTCTCACATGACATCCTCCTAGGTGGTACCTCCTGCCTCCGGTGCATAGTAGACAACTTCACTGGTTTCCATCACCATCCTGACAACTACCTTGTCAATCAGATTTTCCCCCTTTCTGACAAAACTAGAAGCCATAAAGCTGTTCGGGATTCTTCTGCTTTGATTACCAAGAATCCATCCTTACCAAAACTTCATCAAAGGAAGCACTGCCATTTTCAACTCTGGCACTCATGCTCAATACATCGTTCCTTAGTTCCTCGAACAACATGGCCCTCTCCGTTACCCACATACAGATGATGAGTTCTTACATCGGAGCGGCCCAAATGCCTTGAACCATTCCAGAGTTTAATCCTTAAATGGGTCATCATCATTTCCAACTACATCCGTCTATATCAATTTCCCAAAATGAGTTACCCAATTCACAAAACCCATTGATTTACACTGTTGTTACCCTATTATTCCAAACCAAGCTTATAAGCCCTCCAATCTCCACAGTTTAAACCATGTCTTTCTAACCTCTTCTATCAACTCACCATCTAAGTTCTTTCCAACTTATTACGCCAATATCTCAGCCCGAGTACCATTCCAGACATCCCTCTGCCATAACGTTTAACATAATCCACTCTTAACCAAGGGTGGAATTAACTCTGTCCATCCACTGACCAATTCTTTGTCAACCCAAACTCCCCTCAAAATCAGAAGATAACACCCCTTTAGGCCTTTCATATAATACCCTTGTCTGTCCATATCCTCCCAATAAACCAACACTGGTAACCCTACTACTAAAGCATACAAAGCAGCTCTTTTCCCCAGAGAAGTCCGCTGTTCCTCTGTCCCGTCTCAACTATTCAACTCCACAGCTTGCTCACACACTAGCGATCAACTGCTGCGGCTTTCAGGGATAGATGGAGGTCTCCAACTCCAACTATTATCTAGAATCCCCCTACAGAGCAATGCCAAGTCCACTTAACCATTCTAGGCACAAACAACTTGAGTTTATCTGCCACTACTGACCAAACTCCTCAACCCTGAGGTTCACACTCTGAACCAATCCACAACTAGATCCAAATAACCACAGTTATCATGCATACATAAAACATATTAAGCCAAATCCACAATGCCATACATTTAGCTACCAAAATTTTGTCACAACTAAATGTATCCACATTCATCATGCTTCTTACAAGCCAATAATCAGATATAACATATGAATTCAATTTAGGCAGTTAACCACATACACTCAACATACAAACCATTATCCCAATATTCATCCACATGCATTAGCAACGCTATTCAGCACACTTCAATCTCTTCATGCAATAATCAAGGGCCATGCCCTATCAGTATCTCATGCATATATTAATTCATTCCTCATGCTCTATATATAAAATAAATAGGCAAACAGGGCATTCAAATACATATTCAAGCATATCAATCATTTTATACCAACCAACCTTGAGTCGAGCTTGTCACTGACAACGAGCGTACATGTTCGGTCAATCTCCAGAACCAATAAACCTTGGCTCGCTCTGATACCAAGTTGTAACGCCCTACTACCTTAGAGTCGTTGCTAAGTGAGTATAAAACACAACTATGCAACTAACTTACTCTACGAGGTTTTCAAAGACCAAAAGTGTGACTAACTAGAAGTTAAGGCTGTAATCTTTGAAAATACTTAGTTTCATTGAAAACTTTAAGTATCAACATCTAGGATCCCAAAAATAAGGTTTACAAAATATTTACAACTCAAAAATAGATTTACACTTGATTGACTATCAAAAGAACAAGTTAATACAGCCATATTCAAAATGCCCCCAACCAAAGAAGTCGGGCAGGCCGAACATTTACGCGCCGCCCCCACACTCTCCATACTCATGGCTGGTTGACTGACCCTTTGCTTTACCTGCAACACAGAGCACCCGTGAGCCGAAGCCCAGCAAGAAAACTCATACAGTAAATAACATATGCATATAATATAGTTAGCATATAATCCACTGATAACCAGGAAAACCATCAGTCTGAACAAACACGGCCATGCCGCCCCAGAGGCCTTACCAAAGCCTGGGGTCTCGGTCCTTACCGTAAGGATTACTCATGTATCCATTGGGTCCCACCCTGACTATAAGCACTCCATGTGCTAAGTGTTACTTCCGGCCCCACGACCGTTCTCAGCCTTCGCCGCTCTCGGCCTTAGCCGTTTATTTCATTATAATCACACATATAGTACATCTCGAAATAATCATTCAATCATATAATAATTCATTTAAGGTTATACATTAGCACGTAATACAATCTAGGGCCATGCCCTGCAATAACACCATGGGCCCATGCCCTGTTCTCGGGTGCTACAGTTTTCTTACCTGTATGCCGAGCTTTCCGATGCACCAAGGTCACAAGCACGGTCCTCAAGCACGAGCCTCTTCGAAATCCTAGTCATAACACACATAAAACACTTTTAATACTAACCAAATGCAAAACCACTTCCCGGGACTAATCCCGTACTCCTGGGACCAATCCCGTACTCTCGGGACCTCTAATTCCTTAAGACAATACATTGGAACCATCCCCCGTGTCCCCGGACAAAAGCCCTAAAAACCCAAATTTTTGGCTTTCAAAATGGCCTAAGGCCGCGGCATTCCCCTCAAGGGCCGCGGCGCCCAGCGGCTAGGCCATTTCCTGAAGCAACCTCGCGCCGCGGCGTCCAAGGACAGGGTCACGGCGCTCCTTCGTGAACCCAGATTTCTGGGTTTTCTCATGCGTTTTTCCCGAGCTACAACCTCTCCAAATCATCCCAAACAAATACCTAAACCCCAAGATCAATTTGAAACTTCAAATGAACCATCTAACAACCCATAAACACTAGTATCAAGATCAAAAACACAATTACACCCAAAAATCCACACCTTTGATTTCAACTTCAGAAAATTTAAACCCATAGCTCAAAACTTAAACCATGCTTCAATTCCTTAAACCAAAACAGAAACAAACCTTAAAATTGCATAAAATCCTTACCTCAAGTGGTGAATTCAACCTTAAGCTTCTTTGATTGTCCTCCTAAATTCCCACTTCAGCTCCTTCTACTCTTCTTCTTCTTCTTGCCCTAGATTTCCCTCTAGCTTTTCTTCTCTCAATTTTTAACAAAACCCATAATATGACTAAGTGTCTAAACCGAGTACCCCTATATCCCAGCTGAAATTTGTCTAAACCCCCTACCAAAAGACCATTCTACCCCTTCATAGTAATCCTTTCCTAACTAAAGCTCAAGGGCACTCTTGTCCTTTCACCTAAATTACAATTTTACCAATTTCCATCTAAACTTGTTACCCTCAGCAGTAACTAATGGTTACTCAGGTTACTCAAACACCAATAACCAAAACCACTCATTCTCAACTCAATTAATAAGATTCCCAACATACCCCTTGGCTCCTCCCGAGCCAGGTACAAAATCTCGTTGTGACTTTTAGACTAATTAGCTCACTAGGATCGTCTCGACGCGTGCATCACAATAAAAACACCACACTCACGTGGTACAAATCACATAATACAATTATCACATTTATGCCCTCAACGGGCTAAAATTACCAGTTTACCCCTAACATACAAACGGGGCCCTCATGCATATTTATACCACCTAAACATGCATTCTAATCACATATTCATTTAATTTCACCCATTAACATATTAAATCCTTTATTTCCCTCCAGGCACACTAATCAAGGCCCTAAGCCCGATTAGCAAATTCGGGTCGTTACAGGCAGTCAGCCCAACACATGTCTGAAGGAACGTATAATGCGTATTCTGGAGGAACACGGTAGTTCCCTATTATTTCCATCAATTTATTTTCAGACACATGGGACACTAGAGAGGATCCCAACAGGGGGGTAGTGCCCTGATCATCAACAGTCACCTATCGTCGCCTTCTCTTCGGCATATCTACAAAACCAAAAGAAAAAGGTAAGGTGGAGACAGAACACTTTACCCTCCATTTTTTCTTCCTAGCAAGAGTCTTCCACTGAGGCACCGGCTGCAAAAGCGCTAAACTAGGGTAGATCGAGAATAAGGGTTGAGGAGAAGACAGAATAGCCCCATGATAGTCATTAGGGGAGAATGAGCTAAGAGGTTCCGGCGGGAGATGTCCCTCCATAAACTCCAACTCCATCTGCATATCCAAAAGGGTCACCCTAAGGCTCGTTGCATGGTCGTTAAGGTCAAGGGAGAAAGGTACTCCGTCTCCTCTCAACACTGAGTCTATTTCACTCTCTACCACCCAAATTTAACGCCCAAATTTTACTCTCTAGGTACAAACACTCTAAATGACCCACTACGGGGTATGAATAAAGGGGCATGCAACAAGGTTAGCTCACGACAAGCTCAGGCCAAAATACGCCATCCTGAGTAGTGCTAATTTGGACCCAAGGAACATAAAGAAAAAAAAAGAAAATATAACTCAAGCAGGTAAAATGAGGCGCTGTCGTGGTCAAAAGGAGGTTGAGGGCCAAAAGCACCGTCACGGTTGAAGTGAAGCAAATGGTCGAAAGCATACGTCTGCAAAAACAAAGGAAAAAGGTGTTTTAGTCCTCAAGTACCTGCATGGATATAGACATACAAAAAATGAACTCAAATAATAAAAACAAAAAAAAGGATAGCAAAAGTGAGGTTGTGTGGGATTGAACCCCTTACCTCTTGAAAAGAGCAAGGATCTAAATGCCGATAACCTAAGGAAGTAAGGTGTAAATAATAGGCTAGGCATGAAGGCCTATTTATAAGAATCAAAGAGGAGAGTCCACAAGAGCACCTAAAGGTACTCTCCTAGACTAGGGGGCAAGTGTGAATGCTCAAAACTCTGCGCTTATGAAAGGTGCAAAACATGTGCTATGGTCCCATAAGTGCTTAAGTATGTACCTATGCCTACGCCCCCAGATGCATATTGATAAACCTTGCCGAATGAAACTCCGGCAGGTGAGCCACGCATAGGCCAGTGCCTCGCACGCCCGCAGCTACCCAGGTAGCCTCATGCCTCGCCCGGGCCAGCGCCTCGTGCACCCGCAGCTGCCCAAGTAGCCTCGCACCTCACCGAGGCTAGCGCCTCACGCGCCAACAGCTGCCCAGGCAGCCTCGCGCCTCGCCCAGGCCAACGCCTCGTGCGCCCGCAGTTGCCTAAGCGGTCTCGCACCTCGCGCGCCCACAGCTGCCTAAGTGGCCTCGCGCCTCGTCCAGGCCAGCGCCTCGCCTAGGTCAGTACCTCGCACGCCTGCAGCTACCCAGGCAGCCTCGCGCCTCACCCAGGCTAGCGCCTCACGCGCCCGCATCTGCCCAGGTGGCTACGCGCCTCACCCAGGCCAGCACCTCACGTGCCTCACCTAGGTCAATGCCTCGTGCGCCTGCAGCTGCCCAAGCGGCCTCGCGCCTTGCCCAGGCCAGCGCCTCGCGCGCCCATGGCCCAGCAACACGGGCCTCGCAAAATGGTGCCTCGCCCACACCTCGGCCTAGCGCCCAAAGCATCCCAAGTGTCTCGCACCCTGCACCTCGAGTGGATGTCTCCCATGAAGACCTATCGAGGCTCCAGCATTTGGAGGTAAAATCCCAAGTATAATCTAAAAGGGTCACACTAGTACAATCTTGAACAAGGTACGACCCTTAAGACCCCATATGCCAGATCCGCATACTCATGCCAGACAAGTAGTGGGAGTACTAGGAGAGGGGACATGGCCTGAATACTTCTAACCAGAAGTCAGAATCAACACCACCACCAGCACCACTATGCCTGGTGCCACTCCTCTGTCATTCATACAAAATAAGTAGTGGGAACATCCTCATTATATATGACCACGTACTGGAGCCAACACCACTACCCCTAAGACCACTCTCTTGACAGTTTACTGGCGTACCATCTGGTCCCCTGGACCACAATGTATCAGGGGCCATTAGAGCCCACTATAAAAGAAACCAGGCTTCCACATGGAAGGGGGTTGAAAAAAACACTGTAGCACTACATCGTAAAAAATACAAGTTCATTTCACCATTTTCTTTCTGCAACTATTCTTTGAGTTTCTGATTAAATCTTTGAAGTTTTTCATTGATAAGCTCTTGTAACGACCCAAAATAGCTAATAAGGCTTAGGAGCCTTGAATAGTGTGCCGGGAGGGCATAAATGGGATTAAAGTGAATAATATTTATTTGAATGTGATATTATGTGATTAATAGTGCTTAAATTATATCATATGATAATTGATGATATTATATGATGATATGATATATATGTGAGAACCACATTATTATGTGGATAAATCAGCAGCCGGCGACTCGAGGCGATCCTAGGGCTAGTTAGTGGGAAAAGTCACAACGGGGCATTATAATTGACTTTGGACAAGTCAAGGAGTATTTTAGGTATTGGGTGGTGATTTAGGCTATTGGGTGATGAAAATAAATAATTGGAGATATATTTGAGGTTAGGATGTCTAGGCGGGATTATTGGGGGATTTTACCGTTTTGCCCTCGGGGACGTTTCCGGCACCCCGAGCTTTGGGATTTGTCTACTAACCTAAGGATATACTTCGAAGACTTTAGAAAATACTAGACAGAAAACTTAAACCGACTCTTTCTCAGCTCCTTCTCTCTCTTAAGGAAGAATAACACTGAAATTTGAGGAGGAATTACTGGAATCAAGCTCAATCTTTGAGGAATTAAAGGGCTGAATTAGAGGTTAAGCTCAAGAAATAATCAAGGACTAAATTAGAGGCAAGGTAAGCATTGATTTTCGCTCTATGGTTAGGAACTTTAAGAAAAATGGCTGAGTTTTTAATAGTTGTGATTTTGACATTTAAGATGGAGTTTGAGGCTTGAAACTCTGAAGATAGGCCAGGGGGTCCTTGAAGAAATGATTCTACAACTGAGGTAAGGTTTAATTTAAAGTTTGATGGTCGAATTTGAGAGTTTTCATGGCTGGTTTTTAGTTTTGTGGGTTTGAAATCTCAGAAATTGGAATTGAGATTTTGGTGAGTGTTAGGCTGGATTTTTGGTTGGATTGCATTGTTTAAATCATTCTAATGATGTTGTTATTAATTGGTTTTGAGTTGGGGGCTTTGGGATGGCTTAAGGTGAGGTTTAGAGATTGAAAATGGTGGATTTTTCTGGGTTCGAAGGGTCGGGCCGTGGCATGGTTCTTGGTGAGCCACGGCCCTTCGAAGCTGATGCATGCTGAGGAAGGAGGGCGGGCCGTGGCATGGTTCTTGGTGAGCCGTGGCCCTTCGAAGCTGATGCATGCTAAGGAAGGAGGGCGGGCCGCGGCATGGTCCAAGCAATGCTGCGGCCCTTACCTGTTTTTGTGCCTTAGATGGTTCTGTTTGGGGGCCATGCCGTGGCATGGGTGGCCTATGCCGGGGTGCTTAAGGGATTTTGGGATTTTGAGATTTTAGGCTTGGGAATTTAACCTAGGGTGCTCGGGATTGAATCTTTTACCATATTTGGTGAAGTTCAATGTTCCAAGGACTAGAACTTGGTTTAGAAACTCATTTAAGATTGTTAATGGTATCCTTCACCATGGTTGTGACTAGGTGCTAAGCTAGGGATCGGATCGCGCTCAAGGAGTATCGCCCAAAACTAATTCATCTAGAAGCCAAAGGTAAGAAAACTACACCCGGTTGAATATTTGAACGGGACTAAGGGCTCCCTGATATATATGATTGAAAGAATGGTATTATGCCATGTAAATTGTAAACCAACGGCCTAAGCGTGCCACGATTAACTTGTTCAATTGGTACGGCTCGGACAATGGTATCCAACGACAGCTTATTATGCACTGAGCTCGGTTTAAGCGGGCCGGAGTCAGTGGGTTAAATAGAGGGTGCGACCTAAGGTGTCGACCCTAGTATTTGAGTTAATTGATTATTTTATTTGGCTATGAATGTGATTAATGAGATTGTTGAATAATCTGAGTATAGATGAGGTTACTTGTACCTTGAAGTGTGCTTATATGCTGTGGATTGAATATTTTAACATGCTTATTGGAATGTCTGTTTGATAATACTGTTTATGCTGTGTATGTTGTTTTCTTGCTGGGCCTTGGCTCACGGGTGCTGCGTGGTGCAGGTAAAGGCAAGGGCAAGATCGATCAACCTTCATTGGAGAGCTCTGCAGGGTGAATGTACATGTCAGGCCGCTCAACCGCCACGATTGAGGAGATTACAGGGACGAGAGAATCATAACCTTGTATTTTGCCTTAGTATGGCTAATGTTTACTCTTAACTGTTAAATTTTGTAAACCAACTTTTAAACATTGTGAAGTTTTGGGGATCCCTTTTGTAAACTGTTTATAACTTATAAAATGTACCTTTTGAGGCCAAAATGTCTTTTAGCCCTAGAACACTTTAGCTAATGACACGTTTTGATTAAACGACTTGATTAGCAAGTCTCACACCTTTATAAATACACAGTGTAGCGGTCTTGGCTATCCAGGGCGTTACAGCTCTATATTTCAATTTTTCTAACTTAACTTGGTTGACGATTTCTCACCTTCAACAGGTTTTATTTTCATTCTTTTGATCTTGTTGTTCTTATTTACTTGTATTAGTATAGTTTTGAGTTTGTAATCTTCTTCTTCTACATCTTTCTATTTACTTGTATTTTGAGCAATTGAGTTGTAATATTTCTTTAATCAATATCATCTTGTCTATTGTATTTTTTCTTAGAGTTGTAGTTTGGTTTTTCCATATTTCCATTGAGTATAAAAATATATTCTCTAACAGTGGGTTGGCTGGTAGGTGAGTTTGTGGGTTTTCTTTTTCTATGAGCGATGTTTTTAACATGACCCGTATTCGGTTGGTTCTATGAAGGAATGTGAAAAGGACTGTTCGTAGGGCTTAGGTGTGATGCCGGAGGTTCTAGAAAATATAAGGAAGGTTGTTCTTGATCCTCAAACAGCAGAGCGAGAAGATCATGGTCTATTGGTCTTTCACCTCCCAGGGATCATGCATGAATATCTGAGAAGAGCAAAGGGGAAGTGAGAATCTACAACCAAGAGCTAGAAAAAAAAAAAGAAGAACAAGGATAGCGCTGCTCATGTATAAAAGTTCAGCTTTTATATGACCAGTGGCATCCCGATAAAATAACAGTAAACATGCGAACAGGGTGGAAAAATAGATAAAAAAACGAATTTGAAACAAATTTCGGAAAAACTTTTCAACTCTAAAAAACAGGCAGGAAAAACCCAGTTTTCCCGAAACACTCAAAATCGAACTTTCACTTCCATTGTGGACCTGAAATAAGCGTGAATATTCTCCTTATTTATTTTTACACATTGTGTGTACTACCTAAAATCTCTATTCTATCATAGTTATTTTATGTACTTTTTCCTAAACTCGATTACCGAAAAAACATTCCGAGAATAATGTGAACCCAGTTGTGGAAATAGGCAAATCGGTGCCAAAATACGTGAAAATTGCTACAAAAGTAAGAAGATGGAGTCGAAAAATTACTTTAAGTATGGATTTGTTAAAGAAAACACGAGGATGGTGCTTGAAGTTGATCATAGATGCCTCAGATTGAACTGAGGATGCTGGTTTACATGGAGGTTTTTCTGAGTGTTCTTGTGGAGAAAGAAGGCTCAGGTAAATAATGAAAAGAAGTGAGAGGGCATATATTTATACTGATCGGAGCATTAATGGAAGGTAATAATGAGATTAGAATTTTGAATCATGAGGAATCGTAATAACTGTCAGAACGTGCCTGGGGAACCGGAAGGGTGATGATTACTTATTTTTTCAAAAAAGTATGTACTGACAGATGTGACAAGTTAGTTGGATGACTAGTCGAGTAAGTTTATTAAATGTTGATCGCATTAAAATAAACTTTGGGGGTAAATGTTTACCAAAAAATATTTTATTGATGACGTGACACAATCAAGGCGCATGTGAGCTGCATGTGACTTTTTATTGATCAAATTCTGGTCGAACAACGACGTGGAAATTAAAAGGAAATTAAGCTGTTCAATAGGCGCGAGGGGCATGCTGAGTAATAGGGAAGTTGATGCACTGACATATGCGACAAGATCTGCTCGTAGGACCAAAACCAGAATTCAAATACTTTATGAGTTAGATATTTCTAGGACATTTGATTTTCTTTATATGTAAATATTATTATTTTTGTTATTATTTAAATATGCTTGTAGCACAAGTATAGGATGACCCATAGGCCCATATGTACATCCCAGCGCCTATAAATTGGACTCGTATGATCCATTTGAGAGATACACAATAATTTGTATTCAGAGAAAACAAATGCTTTTATACACAATTTTGTGTCCACTTTTGAGCTTGTGAAACTTAGTGAACCCTAGTTTGCTAATACCAAGTTTCAGAGTTTACATCAATAAAATAACTAAGTAGACATAGGTTATTACAAAATTTTGGGGCCGAACCACTATAAAATATTTGTGTTGTTTTAGTTCTTGCATGTGGTTTATTAATTCTTTCGTTTTTAGTGACTTCATATCATTGACTAAATCAAGGGTCAGCACCCTTCTTTTCAAAATTATCACAAAAGAAGTTTTAGATTATCATTAAACTTGGTAAAAATTGAATTTTAGGTTAAAAAGGATCTTTATAAACAAAGGGTGACTTTTCAATAATATTAATAATTAAAGAGTCTACAAGGAGTATTTTGGCAATATAAAAAAAAAGGGTGAACTTCATAAAAGGACAAAAATTATGGTATTTTTCTAAAGATGCGCTTTTGTTCACTTCTTTTACTAATAGCAGAGTACCAAATGATCAAATAAGGTAATTCATTATTCAAGAAATATTTAAACAAATGGTATGGATAGCATGTTATTTGAAACCAATTTTCCTACGATAACTTAAAGACTGAAAAGAAAGCCCGACCTTATACACTATGAAGTGTATAAGAGGCTACAATATAGAGTCTCCGAGAGTTATTGCGTGCAACTATTGTAGAATATTAGCTATAAGTATATGCCATAGTTTAATCTGAGTACACTGCACTAATTATAGTTATCGCCAAAGGAAGAAATGAATAGCAGTGTTAAGGATCAAGCTGAGAACTGAGGACTCCAAGTAAGTTAGCATTTCCCTTTCTTGGCTATAACATGAATATACTAGTGTGTGCTTGTATTGGTAGATTACACTAGTTGTCTTGGGTCATTAAGACGAGGGCATGATTGATACCCACCTTTGCAATGCTTATGCATTATGTGGCTAAATGGTAAGTAGGTTCGGGTTGGAGCCAGAACCTTAGCTTAATATAGTTCGGGTTAGTGTTAGGACATGGTAAGATAATGTTTGGGTTGGATACAAAACCTTGGTGTAACACCGTTTGGGTTGGAGCCAGAACCTTGGTGTAACTCTGTCTGGGTTGGAGCCAGGACATGGTAAAAATATTGTCTGGGTCGGAGCCAGGACATGGTGAAAGTAAAGTCCAGGTCAAAGTTAGGACATGGTAAAAATATAGTCCAGGTTGGAGCCAGGACATGGTAAAAATATATAGTCCGGGTTGCAACTAGGACAATGGTAATATAGTCTGGGTTAGAGCCAGAACATTAATGGTGGAACCAGGTTGAGGCCTAGAATCCTTGTTGTTAATCTATTGATTTGTTATGATATGTGTTATATGTCTCGAATGTTATGCGATTTTGTGAGTGTAGGTTGTTATGATATATGTTACATTGGTTGTTAGGAACAATCAAAGGTATTTGAATCTATTTGGCTATTATTTCATAATTGTATGATAGGGTTGGAACTTATCCAATACCCTAATGACTGGTAGCGATAACTACCTTAGGTCAACCTATTACTAGTTTAGTATACTTGTGTTGTAAGGCTATTCTTACCATGTGTTTTTGCTTACCTAGTTGTTTTATGTTGTAGGTAAGTACAAAGGCAAGCTTGATCAGTGAGCGCCAAAGTCTGCTTGCAGATATGTACATGTGGCCTGACCTAGGGAGGTTTATGATGGATCACCATTTTGGAAAGAAAAAGCTAGAACTCTATTATTTCTTTTGGGATAATAGTTTTTTTATAACTCTATAAAAGTGTGCCCACACGATATTTTTAAAAAAAAAATTTATATGGATTTTCAGTACAGTGAGTTAAATGTAAAAATTTTAAATTTTTGGCATGATTTTGGTCTTGTATGTTTTGGGTCGTTACATTAATGTGCCCCCAAAACAAATGTTTTTAGCCTTATCATTCTAACATACCCTCACTATAGAATTAAATGACTCATATAGCATAACTAGAAGTTCATAATAACTTCAAGATTCAGATCAATATATATTTTTATATATGATCATCGATCGATTGATATGTTTATTCAATTCTTTATGATAAAAAATATTTAATAAAGTATTAATTAAATATCAAGTCTAGTTTTGTATAATCTCATTATACATAACACCTCCACTAAAATGTCCAACTATATCAGTGATTTTCATCTAAATCACATGTATTCATAATACTAGTGGAACGTACTAACATTATTATGATATAGTATTGGTGACGCCACTCCTCTTTGCGACTCTCTAGCTTTTCTTGCAAAGTTAGTGTTGAGGCTCAAAATTCCACGCCCTCGAAGGATCAAAGGCACACACTAAGGCCCCATAAGCACTTAATTACGTGATGGGGCCGCGATGCCCTCGGGCTCCCATTGTCCCGCACCAACCACGTACCTAGCGAAGCCACGCCTTAGTTGCACCTAATGGCCTCGCTGGTGGAGCGTCTCGCTGGGCATGGTGGCCCCGCTGGTGGAGCGCCTCGCTGAAGGTGGTGGCCTCGCTGGTGATGGCCTCGCTGCACATGGTGGCCTCGCTGGTGGTGGCCTCACTGCACATGGTGTCCACGATGATGGAGCGCCTCGCTGGTGGTGGCCTCGCTGGTGGTGGCCTCGCTGCACATGGTGGCCTCGCTGGTGGTGGCCTCGCTGATGGTGGCCTCGCTGCACATGGTGGCCACGCTGGTGGAGCGTCTTGCTGGGCGTGGTGGCCTCACTGGTGGTGGCCTCGCTGGTGGTGGCCTCGCTAGTAAGGCACCTCGCGAAATGGTGCCCCAACCATGCCTCGGCCGCGCGCATGAGGTCCAACACCAGGTGGCCTCGCGAGATGGCGTCACGCACACGCCTATTCTTCGCCCCTAACACTTCAAGTGGACGTCTCCTCTAAGGGTCAACCATGACTTCGACATTTAGAGGGAAAGGCCTAAGAATAATTCAAAAGGATCATGTTGGTACAATCTTGTACGGGGTACGACCGTTAAGACCGTAGGCATGATCCTGACACTCATGATAGACGAGTAGTTGGAGCATTAGGAAAGAGGACAGAATCGACACCACTACCTCCTGCGCCACTACACCTGCCATTACTCATCAGACACGGGTACAGACAAGTAATGGATACATCCTCCTGACATCTGCTCCTGTACGGGATGTACGACCACAACCTCTGAAGCCACTCCCCTGACACAGTACATATGTACCACTTGGTCTCCTGGACCACCATGTATCTAAGGCCATTAGAGCCTACTATAAAATGAACTCTAAGGCCACCTGAAAAGGGGTTGGAAATTTTACTGTAGCAGAGGTTTGAGTGTGAATGAAAGACTGAATTCTCCATTATTGTTCTATCATTGTTCTTGAGTTATTGTTCAAGTTTTTACAGCTTTCCGATCAGTGATCTTGATTTGATAATTTTTCCAACTTAACATCGTTGACGAGTTCTCACCGTCAATAGTTTGGCGCCGTTTGTGGGAACGTTAGTTTCAAGCTACTG
Organism: Humulus lupulus; assembly: GCF_963169125.1. Taxonomy (NCBI): domain Eukaryota; kingdom Viridiplantae; phylum Streptophyta; class Magnoliopsida; order Rosales; family Cannabaceae; genus Humulus; species Humulus lupulus. Next base: position 158,139,253 of record NC_084802.1, on the reverse strand, counting down.
TCCCACCATTATTTCTGACAAGAAGAAGATGCCAAGACGCTTGAAGCGACTGAGGGAGACGCCGGAGGTAGAAGTTCACCTGAACGGAGTCCAGCTGAAGGCCTCCATGAAGGACGCACCTCCACCCAGGGACGTGGAGCCCCCGAAAGACCCTGAGGTTCACGGAGGTGATAGGGTGGCCTCATTGCTGGCCGCTCCACCTGGAGGGAGTCCTCCAAGAGCACCATCGGTAAACACTGATGAGTTCCCTCCTCCAAAACCGCCGCAGGCACCGAACTCTGGCCGGCAAGACCCGGGCCCTTCTGCCCGTAGGCCTGACAAGCACCCCCGGGTCCACTCCGTGAGCTCGAGTTCGAAATCCCGGTTTTACGAAGAGGAGATACGTGAGCTCCACCGCAAGAACCAAAGATTAGAAACCATCTTAGAAAACGTGCAAGAGGTCCTTAACGGCCTGTTGCAGGGAAAGTCCAGCGTAACCTTGCCTAAGAGGAAGGAGAAGGGCAAGGATGGGGTGGAGACCACGGTACCGGTAGATGATGAGAGAACCCGACATTCAACTAGTAACACCCCCCGCGCGAAGCAACGCGATCACCTCGAACCGCCTAAGCAGGCCCCGAAGCCAGCGCCGAGGACCAACGCTGCCCCTCGCCATGAGGATGAGGTCACCTCCAAAAGAACACCCTCAGACTTGTGGGAGGAGCTCAATAAGAAGAGGGCGGGCAAAGGGACCACGCCCCCTGTGGCGCCTCGAGAAGGCAAGGGAAAGGCGGATCTCAGCCCGTCCGCTTTAAGGGACACTCTCAGCAAGAGGAGGCAGGACCTAGACACGGAGATGAGGAGCTTGCGGAGCAAGATCGTCACCGCGTCAGGCGGCCAGGCCTTTGAGGAGGACTTCGACCATGAGTCGCCCTTTGTGAGAGAAATTCAGGCAATCCGACTCCCTGCCTATTTTAAGGAGCCCAATATGACCCCTTACGAAGGGAACACGGATCCAAAATACCACCTGGATGCGTTTAATGATCTGATGAAACTGAGAGGGATCGGAAGTGGTGCCAGGTGCCATTGCTTCGCTGTTACTCTAAAAGGACTCGCCTACAAATGGTTCAAAAGACTAAGGCCGGGGTCCATCAGGTCCTGGCAGCAGTTTTCTGACGAATTTCTCCAGCAACACCATGCCGTGCGAGACTACACGATGCCTGGTACCAGCCTGGCTAACGTGAAGCAAGGGGAGAACGAAAGCCTGAAGAGCTACATTTATCGGTTCAATATGGAGGCCGCAAAAGTGGGAAGCCTAACGCGTCGAGAGTTAAAAATGGCCATTACCGCAGGAGTGCTCCCAGGAAGCAAGTTGTGGGACAACATGTTGAAGAGGGAAGTCACCAACTTAGATGACTTCTATGAGAGAGCGCAGAAGTACATCCGTGTGGAGGATGGCCATGCAAACCTAAAGGCGGGGAAGGAGGAGCCCCACGTGAAACCCCTAACTAACGACGGACCGAATGTAGCAAAGAAGAAAAGGACGTACGATGGGCCAAGAGATGACCAGCAGAGGAAAACCAAACGAGGGGGTGACCATAGGCCAACGGCTTATACTTACTATACGAACCTCACGGACACCAGAGAGCATATTTACATCACCAACGAAGATCGAGTGCCCTTCAAGAAGCCCCCACCAATGAGGAAGGATCGGTCCAAAAGGGACCCCAGTAGATACTGCCAATACCACAAGGACATCGGACACACCACGGCAGAGTGTATCCATCTGAAGGAGGAAATTGAGGAGCTTATCCGCCGGGGGCACTTGGGCCGCTATGTCAGGAGAGAAAGGCAAAGGCCGGAGGGCGAGCCCACAGCACCCCAGGCACAAGAGCGAGCCCCAGAAATACAGGGGGAGGTCCGAACCATTTTTGGAGGTCCAGGATTTGGGGGAGACTCTAGGAAGGGGTGAGATAGATATGCAAGAGAGGCTCGGCGAAGTCCGCCTCCCTACGTCATGAGTTTAGAACAACGACCCCCGAAGAGTTTCAAGGGGGAAAACGACTCGATAACGTTCACTAAGGAGGACGCACGGGGGGTACACTTTCCCCACAATGATCCGCTGGTGCTGACAGTTCAATTGGAAAATATGCGTGTGCATCGAGTCCTAGTGGACAACGGGAGCTCGGTGGACATCCTATATCGCCCTGCTTTGGAAAAGATGGGACTGGGCATTCGTCACCTGAAGCCCTGCCAGTCGTCCCTATATGGATTCACAGGGGACTCAGTGCAACCCCTTGGAATGATCGAATTGACACTTACCATGGGGGAGCAACCCCGGCAGACTACAGTCATGTCTAACTTTGTTGTAATAGATTGTGCATCAGCTTTCAACGCGGTATTGGGGAGACCCTCCCTGAAAGAATTGAAAGCCATAACTTCAATATATCACTTGGTTGTCATGTTCCCGACTCCAGGAGGGGTTGCAAGTATGAAGGGAGAACAGAAGGAGGCGAGGGAGTGTTACAACACCTCACTCCGCACGCCTGTAAAACCGCGTGAGCCAATGGCCATGGTCATGCATGAGGCGCTATGTTTGCCCACGGGGGGTCCGCAGGAGCTGGACCCTCGGGTCATGGATGAGCCAAGAACAGAACCACTGGAAGAAGTAGAGGAGGATACGGTGACGGAGGAACCCTTAAGGAAATTGAAGATAGGGAGAAGCCTGCAAGGTGACGTGAAGGAGGAGTTGACGAAATTTTTGAAAGATAATCTAGACGTGTTTGCATGGAGTCATGAGGACATGGTGGGCATAGACCCCAGTGTGATGTGTCACCACCTGAACATCTCCCCAGAAGCAAGGCCCGTCCGGCAAAAGAGGCGGGCGCTAGACCCAACAAGATACGCAGCGTTAAAGGAGGAGGTTGACAAGTTGAAGGCCAACGGTTTCATCCGTGAGTCTTTCTATCCTGTGTGGGTATCGAACCCAGTACTCGTGCTGAAGCCGAATGGGAAGTGGAGAACTTGCGTCGATTTCACGAACTTGAATAAAGCTTGTCCTAAGGACAGCTTCCCACTTCACAGGATAGATCAGCTAGTAGATGCGACAGCAGGACATGAGTTACTAAGTTTTATGGACGCCTACTCAGGATACAACCAAATCCCAATGAACCCGGCAGATGAAGAGCACACGTCATTCATTACAGACAAAGGGCTATACTGTTACAAGGTGATGCCCTTCGGGCTCAAAAACGCGGGAGCCACCTATCAAAGGCTGGTGAATAAAATGTTCGCCAATCAGATAGGAAGGAATATGGAGGTGTATGTGGATGACATGTTAGTGAAGACCAAAGTAGCAGCAGAGCTCAACAAAGACCTTGGGGAAATGTTTGACACGCTCAGGAAATACCAGATCAAGTTGAACCCAGTCAAGTGCACCTTCGGGGTATCCTCAGGAAAATTCTTGGGCTTCATGGTCAATTCCAGAGGCATCGAGGCCAATCCTGACAAGATAAAGGCACTCATAGAGATGAGCCCGCCAAAGAATAAGAAGGAGGTGCAGTGCCTAACAGGAAGGGTGGCGGCCTTTAATAGGTTTATCTCAAGGTCCACCGAAAAGTGCCTCCCATTCTTTGACATCCTCAAAGGGAGCAAAAAGTTCGCTTGGGATGAAAAATGTGAAGAAGCTTTTGTCGAGCTGAAAGAGCACCTGGGGAAGCCACCCCTGTTAGCAAAGCCATAGAAGGGCGAGAAGCTGTACCTGTACTTGGCAGTGTATGAGCATGCCATCAGCGCAGCCCTGGTTAAGGGAGAGAAGAAGCAGCAACAACCCGTATACTATATCAGCAAATGTTTGGTGGACGTGGAGAACCGGTATCCAGAGATCGAAAAACTGGCCTATGCGCTAGTGGTGGCATCGAGGAAGTTGAAGCCTTACTTCCATGCACATACAATTGAAGTCTTAACAGATAGTCCTTTGAGACAGGTCTTACATAAGCCAGAGACTTCAGGGAGACTAATGAAATGGTCGATTGAGCTAAGTCAGTTTGATATTGTATACACTCCGAGGGCTTCCATCAATGGACAGGTGCTGGCAGATTTTATAGTAGAACTCACCCATCAGCCGAATGAAGGAAGGAATGAAGAAGGAGAGCAGCCTGTTACGGAGGAGGAGCTAGGAGGTTCAGAGGAGTGGAGTTTGCACGTTGATGGGGCGTCAAATGAAGGAGGATCAGGAGCGGGCATCATGATGACTGGGCCCGAGGGACATAGAATGTATTGCGCAATCCGATTTGGGTTTGAGGCCTCCAATAATGAAGCAGAGTACGAGGCGCTCTTAGCTGGGCTGCGTTTGGCCCAGGAACTGAGAGTGACGCGCCTTCAAATCTTCAGCGACTCTCAATTGGTAGTATGCCAAGTAAAGGGAGAGTACCAGGCGAGGGGACCCAAGATGGCAACATACTTGGAGAAGGTGAAGGGCTATCTGGGATGGTTGGTGGCATATACTATAGAGCAAATCCCCAGAGAAAAGAACACCCATGTCGATGCACTCGCAAAGCTGGCATCTACCAAGGATAGTGATGTCTTGGAATCAATACCCGTGGAGTACTTACCAAAACCCAGCATCGAAGGCGCGGACGTGCACATGATTAGTGTCCCGAGGGAATCATGGACCGAGCCGATCAAGAGGTACCTGGAAGAAGGAACCTTGCCTGCGGATAAAAACGAATCCCGGAGGTTGGTGTACAAGGCCGCAAGATACAACCTGGTAGAAGGGGTCCTTTACAAAAGAGGATTCTCAATGCCACTCCTGCGGTGTGTAGAAGAAGAGGAGGCGTTGAAAGTGTTACAGGAGATACATGAGGGAGAGTGCGGCAACCACGAGAGCGGACCCTCCACGGCTAGGAAGGCCATGAAACAAGGATACTACTGGCCTTCCATGGAGAAAGATGCGCATGACTTTGCCACGAAATGCGACAAATGCCAGAGGCACGCCAACTACCCATGGAAACCCCCAAGCGAACTGACCAGCATGACCAGCCCCTGGCCCTTCGCTATCTGGGGGATAGACTTGATCGGCGCTCTTCCTACAGGCAGGGGTGGAGCAAAGTACGCGGTGGTGGCAGTGGATTATTTCACTAAGTGGGTAGAAGCGGAACCCCTTGTGAAGATAACCGCCAAGCACATCACCTCTTTCGTCAACAAATTCATTGTGTGTCGATATGGAGTACCCTACAAGATTATTTCCGACAATGGTACCCAGTTCGAGGGAGGAGCCTTCGATGAATATTGTAAGGAAAGAGGCATAAGGAGGATTTTCTCCGCGGTTGTGCACCCCCAGGCCAATGGGCAAGTGGAGGCCATAAACAGGGTCCTTAAGAAGAACCTGAAGACAAAGCTGGAAAAGATGAAGGGAGCCTGGGTAGATGAGCTACCAAATGTGTTGTGGGCTTACAGAACCACCCCACGCACGACTACTGTGGAATCCCCATTCTCCTTGGCCTATGGGTGCGAGGCCGTGCTCCCAGTCGAGATGCGAGTCGAGTCCCACAGGGTACAGGCATATGGAGACGAAGCCAACTGCGTAGCCCTGGCTGAAAGCTTAGACATGCCGGAAGAGAAGAGAGAAAAAGCCCAAATGAGGGTGGCGGTATACCAGCAGCGCGCCGCAAGGTACTACAATTCGAGGGTGCGAGAGAGAACTTTCAGAGTTGGTGACCTGGTGTTAAGGAAGGTACTCCCAAACACACAAGACCCAGGCGCAGGAGTGTTGGGGGCGAATTGGGAGGGGCCCTACCAGGTTGCTCAGTGCATCCCCCTGGACACTTACATGTTGGCTCGCATGGACGACACCCTCATACCCCGAGCATGGAATGCGGAGCACCTGAGGAAGTACTACCAGTAAGGCGCCCATGTTCGATGGCAAAAGAACAAGTGTTGCACGCTGCCTTAATATGATAGGGAGAAATCAAAGAGGTTACTTAGATAGCCTCCTAAGTAGGTGTGAGTCTTTTATTTTTGTTTTATATAAAAACTTCATATGTACCATTGCAACTATTTGTATGAGGCCGTTTATTATGAAAGTGATGAATGGAACTGCATGTTGTGGGTAAAACTGTTCAACCTCATGTATTATTTTTCCTTCGCTACGTGGGCATCAGCCAAAGTGCCTGCCGAAATAAATTTCACCAGACACTTGGGGGGCAGGATAGGAGGCGACAGCAGGCAGCTAGCAAAGGGAACCAAAAATGGGCCCTATAACGAAGGATCCTAAAAAGGGACCCCTTGCCCTCCTAGAAACAAGACCCCTAAAAGGGGCCCTCTACCAAGAGGACCCTTAGCCCTCCTAAAAAGGAGGCCCCTAAAAAAAAAAAAAAGAAGAAGACCCTCTACCAAGAGTATCCTAAAAAGGGCCCTCTATCAAGAGGAAGTAACCCAAAACCAAAGAGACCCCCTATGAACACCAAGGGAGGCCATAGGGACTTACAAAAAATTCATGGTGACGACAATAATAATAAGTCTAGAGCGGCCACCAAGCCGCCTAGCCAAAAAGGGTCCCAAAGGAGACCCTTGCAAAAATAGTACTATGAAGAACGACGAAAAGGACGCTTCTCGCAAAGAAATAATAAGCGCGCGCAAGAAAAACATAAAAGGATAACTAAGACCCAAGGGGTCAAAATATCCTTATAAAACCAACCAAGAGGCACCAAAAGAGGTCCCAGCGAACCCTTTCACATGGGCTCCAAAGGACCTCCAGCCTGATAGATAAAAGAGGGGAACCAACTAAACCCCGTCACACGGGCTTAATAGGGCCTCGAATGCAATAAAACAAGAAATAAACAGCAACATATGTATTTATACATTAGAAAAAAAAAGAGTTCTCGGGATAGTACAAGAGTTACCAACAGAAAAGTAGCACTGATAATGATGTTACAAAATAAAAAGAAAACAAAAAAAAGAGCAAGACTACTTCAAGGCCTCCCATAGTGAGCACTCCACCAAGCTGCTCGGGCAACGGCCTGTTCGCCAAAAGAGGAGAAGTCGAAGTTGGGATCCTGCCTCCACACATTGTAAAGAGCACGATCTATAGACTTGCGCTCGGTTATGATCCTCTCTGCCTCCAAAGAAGCCCTCCCCGCCTCCCAGGAAGCCCTCGCCGCCTCCCAGGCAGCCTTCTCCGCCTCCAAGGAAGCGTTCTTCTCCTGAGCCGACTGTAGTTCAGCCCTAAGGGCCTCAACTTCAGTCTCCAGTTGAGTAACCCTCTCCTGCGACGCGGTCGCAGCGGCCTTGGCCCCCCGGAGCTCGCGCTCCAAGCATCTAGCCTTGCCCTTTAGCTCCTTGATCTTGGCCTTCAGCTTCTCTCTCTTCGAGTCCAAGTTGGAATACTTAATCCGGGCCTTTGACAATTGGACCTTGGTTGCGCTAAGCTCATTTTTCGAGCTCCTGGACCTGGGCCATGAGGCCGACCCTCTCGGCAGTAGATGCGGAGAGGACGCCGGATGTGTCAGCATGCCGAAGGGACACGATGTAGATCTGCACAAGAAAGTCAATGACGTCAGCAATAAGTAACAAAAAGAAAAAAACATGTACACCTATACATAATATTAATCAACGCAAGGTGCAAGACCTCACCCAGGTCGCGGCACAACTTAGGGTTTCCCCAAGGTCTGGTTGGGTCACATTCCCTAGACCTCTCTAGTCAGAGATAGGGAGGTCCGAGGCAATCTGAATGAAACGTTGGGCATAGGATGGGGCCATCCTAGTCACCCAAGGCTCCGCCTCCACGCTAGGAACATTTGGTTGGACAAGAATGGATGACCCACTCGCCGAAGCAGGAGGAGGCGCAGGGAAGGGGAAAAACTGGAACCTTGGTGCGTTAGAAGGGGGCTCCGCGAGGTCGACATCATCAGCATCCGGTAAGCCAATATCATGAGGGACCTGAGGGAAGGCTTCATTGCCATCAAGGCCAGGAGGAGAATAACATCCCGCTGCGGCCTGCGGGTCCGGAGATTGACAGGCCATGTCCTGGTCATGGGAACCGTAAGGAGGGCATCCTCCGGGGGACAGGGGGCGCTGATGAGACCCCCCACATTCGAGGGGAACATCCTCCATCTCCTCCTCAGCCTCACCATCGTGTAGGGACAGCCCAGCCGGCATAGCCATAGCCTTTTTAGACCCAGTAACTGACCACAGGAACTTGGGGTCAGAGACCGGGGACAGCTGGTAGCGGTTGAGGTTCGCCACAGTAAATAGGACCGCTGCCTTCTTCAGGGTGGAGTCCGCACTAATGAGCTTGTTGATGGCCTCTGCCTCCAGCCCAATGACCGAAGGATCATCAAATTGCCCTGCATAATCCACGCCAATGTCAGTACAAGCAAGAGTACGAAACAGTAAGTTCTATTAAGAAAAAGAGAAAAACCAGGATACTTACTAGGGCTGGCGCGAAAGTCTTCACGAACCGAAAGAGGGCCCTCTACCAAGAAAAAGTCTTTTTTCCAAGGCCCTGTGTTGGACACTGAGCCCTCTATCAAGGGGAGCTCATTGGCCTTCTGCAGGTAGTAAAATCCCTTGGACTTGTGCACTCCCATGAGGTTATACAGGGAATGCACCTCCTGCGCCGTCGGGGCCCGTTGGGCGTTTTCCTTAAACCAAATGAAGAGGCAACTTAAAGTCAACCAACTGTTGGGTGACAGTTGAAGAGGGGCCAAGTCGAAGTAATTAAGAACCGCCATGAAAAATGGGTGCAAAGGAATGGTGCCACCTGCCTTCAGAATCTGCTCACTCAAAGCCACAAAACCCTTCGCAGGGCGGTCAGCCCGGCGTGCCTCCTTAGGAGCATATAGGGCGTATTCTGGTGCAATGCGGTAGTGCTTCACGATCCCCTTCAATTTTTTCGGAGACACATGGGACACTAGGCTGGATGCCAGTAGAGGGGCCTCGTCCTCTTCCTGGATGGACACCTGCCTGCGTGCTTTCGGCATATCTGCAAAATCAAAAGAAATATGTGAGGAAGAGACAGAACACTTAACCCTCCATTTTTTCTTCCTAGCAAGAGTTTTCCATCGAGGGAGCGATGGCGGAAGCACTAAGCTAGGATAAACTGAGACTAGGGGCTGGGGAGAGGAGCTAGCAGCCCCATGACCGTCATCAGGCGAGGAGGGGGTGGGAGGTTCTGGCGGAATGTGTCCCTCCATAAATTCTAACTCCCACCGCAATTCAAAAAGGGTCGTCCTAAGACGTGCTATATGGTCACTAAGGCCCAGGGGTGAAGGTCCTCCATCTCCTCTCGACACCGAGTCAATTTCGCTCTCCACCACCCAAATTTTACGCCTAAGATCGCCCATGCACTCGAGGTGGCGGATGCGGGCTTGCCTTAAAGAGTCATAGTCCTGGTGAGGATTGCCCTCAGGGGACTCTGAGTCTGAGGACAGGTCAATAAACTCAGCCTTTGGGGGTATGTCGGACGGGCCGTCACTAGCCATGAAACCACGTCCCAACAGCAAAAAGGGGTTCACGTATAAACGAGGGGAAGGCTACAAAACACAAAGGAATAGGCTTAATATCTCTAGATGCAAACGCCCTAAATGGCCTACTACAGGGTATATATAAAAAAAAACAACAAGGAGGAGGGGCGTGCATATGGTCAAACTCACTACAAGCTCAGACTAATGTACCCCATCCCGAGTACTGCTAGTTTGGAGCCGATAAAATAAAAAATAAATAAATAAAAGGGAGAAGGAAAGAAAATATACCTCAAGCGATTAAGAAAGCGAAGGCGGGATTCAAAGAAGGTCAGGGAGCAAAAAGCACCACAGAGTCGAAAGTGTGCGTCTGCAAGAATGAACCAAAAAGATGTGTTAGCCATAAAATAGACACACCAAGAAATTAGCTCCTATATAAAAAAAATAAAATAAAAAAGATGATGAAACTATGGAAAAAGTGTGGTTGTGGGGGATTGAACCCTTTACCTCTTGAAAGGAGCAAGGGTCTAAATGCCACTAAGCTAAGGAGATGAAGTGTAAATATTAGGCCATCCATGAGGGCCTATTTATAGGAATCATGGTGAATAGTCTACAAGAGCACCTAAAGGTACTCTACTAGACTGGGGGGCAAGTGTTGAGGCTCAAAATTCCACGCCCTCGAAGGATCAAAGGCACGCACTAAGGCCCCATAAGCACTTAATTACGTGATGGGGCCGCGATGCCCTCGGGCTCCCATTGTCCCGCACCAACCACGTACCTAGCGAAGCCACGCCTTAGTTGCACCTGATGGCCTCGCTGGTGGAGCGTCTCGCTGGGCGTGGTGGCCTCGCTGGTGGAGCGCCTCGCTGAAGGTGGTGGCCTCGCTGGTGGTGGCCTCGCTGCACATGGTGGCCACGCTGGTGGAGCATCTCGCTGGGCGTGGTGGCCTCGCTGGTGGTGGCCTCGCTGGTGGTGGCCTCGCTGCACATGGTGGCCTCGCTGGTGGTGGCCTCGCTAGTGGTGGCCTCGCTAGTAAGGCACCTCGCGAAATGGTGCCCCAACCATGCCTCGGCCGCGAGCACGAGATCCAGCACCAGGTGGCCTCGCGAGATGGCGTCACGCACACGCCTATTCTTCGCCCCTAACACTTCAAGTGGACGTCTCCTCTAAGGGTCAACCATGACTTCGACATTTAGAGGGAAAGGCCTAAGAATAATTCAAAAGGATCATGTTGGTACAATCTTGTACGGGGTACGACCGTTAAGACCGTACGCATGATCCTGACACTCATGATAGACGAGTAGTTGGAGCATTAGGAAAGAGGACAGAATCGACACCACTACCTCCTGCGCCACTACACCTGCCACTACTCATCAGACACGGGTACAGACAAGTAATGGAGACATCCTCCTGACATCTACTCCTGTACGGGATGTACGACCACAACCTCTGAAGCCACTCCCCTGACACATTACATATGTACCACTTGGTCTCCTGGACCACCATGTATCTAAGGCCATTAGAGCCTACTATAAAATGAACTCTAAGACCACCTGAAAAGGGGTTGGAAATTTTACTGTAGCAGAGGTTTGAGTGTGAATGAAAGACTGAATTCTCCATTATTGTTCTATCATTGTTCTTGAGTTATTGTTCAAGTTTTTACAGCTTTCCGATCAGTGATCTTGATTTGATAATTTTTCCAACTTAACTTCGTTGACGAGTTCTCACCGTCAACAGTTAGTAGTGTAGGTTACTGGTCTGACTCCTCTTCAGTCGACAAGCGAGAAAGTCCTCTGGAATTGGAAGTTTTCTTCCCCAATAATCACTATCTCCTACGAACATCTCAAAAAAGAAGGGGAGCGCAAAATATATAAGATATTCTTCAGTTTTTTTCCAAAAATCCAACAACCCAAATTTACCCCTACGAGTCTAGCGAGCATGTAGGTACACAAGCGCTATTTTCGGGATGCCTGACCTTCGATCTACTCATATCTAGTGAGCATTAGACCCCAGCGACCCAAGCTAAGCTACAGTTGGTGATTTCTTATTGAAAACACTGCGATATTACTGATCACTAGAAAAAAACTCCTTAAATCCACTTTTATACAAGAGTATAACAGTGACAAGGAAACTGGGTAATCATGGAAACTTACAAGAATAAGATTTTGTTGAGGATTTTAAAGGAATAGCGCCGAAAGTTGTTGATATGGGAGATCTAAGCTTCTGGAAGTTTCTTTCGCCTATAGGGTGTACAAAGTGAGATGGGGGCCCTTTCTTCGCCTCTTTACACCTTTTTATATCCCATCAACCTAGTGGGCCTCCCATCATATAACAGGCAGAGCTGAAATGATGAATCCAATGGACCCAGTAATTAAAATTATACAAAGGTCGATTTCCTGGTGATACCTGAACCTACGGGAATGTAACTTAACACAACCAAGGTGGGGAGAAGGTTAACAATGAGAAAATCGATATAAGATAAGTTGACCTTAAGCTCGCATGAATGTTGACTTGAGGGGAAAACGTTATACCTAATTTTGGATTGAATGATCTGGCAACCAATGTGGGATGGATCCGCTAGCTAAGAAAATTAGGAGCGTCTGAATGACCTAATTCCACAAATTTCGCCAATGAGGATCTGACCAAGAAGACCCCACCAAGGACATATTTAGTGGGGTGTGTATCATTCAATCCCAAGGTTTTAACATTTATGGACATTATAGAATCAACATTCCCATATCGCATGTGGGATGTGTGTGCCCGGGACAATGCCGGATTTGGTAACTGCAATTGTCAGGGATATTTTGACTCTTGTAAGCATTAAGCTATGATGAGAAGAGAGTTTTTTTATCAAGCTCATCAATCATTTGCCTCTATAAATATTGTAATCCAAAGATATTAATAGTTGGACTCACAATAGTATATAAGAGGCGTAGATCATTAGTGGCCAAACCACTATAATCTTTGTCTCTTTACTTTATGCATTTATTGCTTACACATTCTCTCCAAGTTTTATGCACAAAAGTTCTCTATATTGTAATTAATTAGTTTTCCAAAAATTGATTCAACACTTCGGTATTGAGATTCTCCCCCTTAAATATATAAAAAAATAATCTGTACATTTATCACCTTTAAATTCTAACAACCTGAAAATACTAACACTAATTTTGCAAAATTAACATCAGTTATAACATTTAAAAGATCTCAAAAATCAGGATAAATTTTTTTTACCATAATGTGTGCACACACTAAAAATATGGGTAAATATCATTTTGGCCCCTGTGTTTTGCAAAAGTTACCGATCGGACCCTACGTTTTGTTAAATAATAATTTGGACCCTGCGTTTTGCAAAATGGAACAAAAGAGTACCTTGGACAAGATTTTGGTCAAACTTTTTTTAAATATGACCAAAATACCCCTAGGTTTTAATTTTAATATGATTTTTTTTAATATTTAATATTTTTTTCATTTAAAATAAATAAAAACAATTTAATAAAAATTAAATTTAGCTTAAATCCAAATCAAATATAAAGCTTAAATCTATTATATAATACACAAAATCTTAAAACCCAGATTTTACAATTACAACTCAAAATCAAAATAGAAAACATAAATCTATCAACAAAAGACTCTGATTTCATATCATCATATCATATTCACAAAACAAAAACCTGAAAACTCAACTCCCGCAAATCCATATCTGGCACCCTCAAGAAAACCCAAATTTGTTGTTCAGACCTTGATGGTGACTCACTGACACTCATTCGAAACTACCACCATCCTTACAACAAAGCTCAAACTATAATCAAAATTTTCAAACTAGATAAAATGCAAAACATTTATTCCAAAGCTTTCAAAATCACAACCTAAACAAACAAATTAATCTAGATCCATGCTACATTAACAAAACATCAAACTCAAATAGGTACAAAAAAATAAACCTAGATGTACACAATACCCAAAAATATTCAAACCTAAGTTTGTTGTTGAACCCAGCCGGCTGTTGTTGAAAGTCAGTGAAGTTCATCTGTTGTGGTGCCTAGGGAGCCGACGAACGTGGGCGAGGTTCTCTGTCATGGTGCCATCCCCTATCCGCACTGTCCAGATCCGCACCGTACAGATTTATGCCGTCCCCGAGCCCCCACACCATCACCGGGCATCTAGCTCTTTCCCTTTCCCATCATGCTCTGTCGCAACTTCGAGATGCTCGCTGAATGCAAGCCATCCTCGTCGTGCTCCATCTCAGCGGAACCTCCGTGCAACTCCAATTTGGGTTCAAGAAGAAGAAGATGATGATGATGATGATGATGATGATGTTGATGAGGGTGAAGAACGAAAAGTATTATGGTTTTAAAAATTAAAAATATTTTATAATTTCATAGCTTTTTTGTTTGATTTATTGTTAGAAAGATTTAGTTTTAGTTTTTTTTTTAAATAAAATTTATATCTCAAATCTATTTTTAAGAGTAAAAATATTAATTTTTTAATTATTTTATATTTAAAAATCAATTTATATGATTTTTTATTTAATATTTATTTTTAATTTTGTAAATAATTCATTAATAAATAAAATACGAGGGCATTTTGGTTATATTTAAAAAAAGTTTGACCAAAATCTGGTCCAGGGTACTCTTTTGTTTTATTTTGCAAAACACAAGGTCCAATTTGTCATTTAACAAAACACAGGGTCCGATCGGTAACTTTTGTAAAACATAGGGGCCAAAATAGTATTTACCCCTAAAAATATTAACATTAAAACTTAAAAAGTATTGTGTTAATCCCAACATAGTTTAAACATAATTAAATGATTCTTTTTGAAAGTGAAGACTTCCCAAAGGTCGGTCCACATTTACACTTTTACAGGCAAACTATGGCTCTTCGCGCGTCACATTCTCCTTGTCCTTACCTACAATATGAACAACCAGGTAGCAGAAATGCTAAATATTTCAATTTAACAACAAAGAGTAAAAAAAAATAATACGAACCAATGACCAAGTCATTGTCCTCTAAATACATAACATACCACACTTAGGGTTTCAAATAAATCCGAGCCCTAACAAAACAATTTCAAGAACACATAAGGGTCTCGCCCCCATCACCTCGCCTTTAGCTGAAACCAAACACAAAACCCTGCAGAAGCAGAAGCAGAAGTAACATTCAATAATAAAACTAACACAAAAAGCCAATGTGGGAGTGTCCAAGGTATCCCCTAGTATCTCAACTAATTTCGCAGTGCAGGTGTAACGCCCTACTTCCTTAGAGCCGTTACTAAGTGAGTTTTAAACGTGCAGTTAACTCGCTAATCGAGGTTTTTAGGTCAAAAGTGTAATTAAATCATAAACAGTGGAAAAAACTTTGAAAACAATTCCATTTACTACAAAACGTTGAGTGTTTGACACTTGGGATCCCAAGATACTGTTTAGAAATATTTATAACATATAATTTACAAATTTGAGTCGACTACAGGACAAAAATCTAGATTTTATTACAATCATCTCCCAAAACCACTTGCCGTGGCAGCCAAGTAGACCAAACATGTACACGTCGCTTCACGCTCTCCATACTCATGGTTGGTTGACTTTTCCCTTGCCCTTACCTGCACCACAGAGCACCCGTGAGCCGAAGCCCAGCAAGAAAACCCTCACAAGCAGATAACATATGCACAACAAACATTTATCATATAATCAGGCCACCAATAGGCTAAACACATACGGCCATGCCGTCCCAGGCGCTTTACCAGGCCCCGGGTTCGTAGTCCACACCGTGAGGATATCCCATGTATCCTATAGGGTCTCACCCTGGCAACTCGCACACCACGTGCTCAACGCTGCTCCCGGCCCCTTGCCGTACTCGGCCTAGCACTCAACGTGCCCAATGCCGTTCCTGGCCCTCTGTCGTTCCCGGCCCCTGTCGACCACGGCCTGCGCCGTTCCCGGCTCTCACCGAACATTCATTTAATCGCATTCATAACATAACAAACATATATTATATACTAACAAATTCAATCAAAGGGCTACGCCCTGCAATTCAAACATATTGGGCTCAGCCCTGCATACAAGCTCTATGGGAACAGTGGTTTTCTTACCTGTATCCCGAGCTTCCGATGCACCAAGACCGCGAGCACGGTCCTCTAACCCGAGCCTCTTCGGAGACCTAGTCACAACACATATAAAACTTCCTTTAATACTAACAAATCCAAAACCACTTCCCGGGACCAATCCCACACTCTCGGAATCCCCAAATTCCTAAAACAATTCATCAGAAACATCCCCCGAACCCCCAGAGAAAAAGCTCAAAATTTGCAAAATCCCATGTCCTGAAAATAGCCTAGCGCCGCTGCGCTGCCCTAGAGGGCCGCGGCGCCCAGCAAGTCAGAGAGCACTTCCCCTTCCCAGAAACAACCTGCACCGCGGCGCCCAAGAACAGGGTCGCGACGCTCCTTCGCGAACCCAGAATTCTGGGTTTTCTCTTGCATTTTCCCCGAGCCAAAACACTCCCAAATCAACCCCAAAGCATACCTAAGTCCCAAATTCAATTCAAAACCCCACATAGACCATCTAACAACTCAAAAACATCAACAACAAGCCCAAACACACAATCAAATCCCCAATTCACAAATTGGCTTGAAACTTGATGAAACTTAAACTAACAAACCTGAAACTTGATTCACAGCAGCTAATACATAACAGAGACGCATAAAACCCTTACCTCAAGTAGAAATTCACCCCTGAGTCTTCTCCAAGTCCAGCTCCAAGCAAATCCCCCTTATTCCCAAACTGAATCTAAGCAAGCTTCATCCCCAAGAATCCACCAAACAACCACACATCAACTTTCAATTTTCATACTAACACTCTAAGAAAATCAAGCTTAGAAACTTAACAAAACAGAGATAAATCCTTACCTCAGAAAAGTCTTGGTTTATGATCAACTTTAATTGCCTCCAACCACTTGATTCTCCTCCTAGATCCCTCAAGTTTCAGCTCCCTTCTTCCTTTCCTTTCTTTCTACTTCTCTCCTCAAACTTTCAGCCAAAGCAAAATATACCTAAGTGTTAAAACATGAATGACTTCTCTTCTCAGCTGAAGTTATCTAAATCCTTGCCAAAAGACCATCTTACCCTTCCATCTAATTCCTCTTATAACTAAGCCTCAAGGGCACTCTTGTCCTTTCACTTATATTACAATTCTACCATTTTCCATCCAAACTTGTTACTCTTAGCAGTTACTAATGGTTACTCAGGTTACCTAATCACCAATAACCGTTAACCACAAACTCACAACCCAACTCATGAAATTTCCCCAAAGTACCCCTAGGCTCCTCCTGAGCCGGGTATAGAATCCCGTTGTGACTTTTGAGTTATCTAGCTCTCTAGGACCGTCTCGACACGTGCATCACATTAATATCACGACACCCATGTGGTACAAACCACATAATACAATTTTCACATTTATGCCCTCAACGGGCTAAAATTACCAATTTACCCCTATCATGCAAACGGGGCCCACATGCATATTTATACCACCTAAACATGCATTCTAATCACATATTCATTTTAAATTCACATATTAGCATATTAATTCACTTATTGCCCTCCAGGTGCGCTAATCAAGGTCCTAAACCTTATTAGCAAATTTAGGTGTTACAATTATCCCCTCCTTACAAGAATTTCGTCCT
Source organism: Humulus lupulus (assembly GCF_963169125.1). Lineage (NCBI taxonomy): Eukaryota > Viridiplantae > Streptophyta > Magnoliopsida > Rosales > Cannabaceae > Humulus > Humulus lupulus. The sequence continues at coordinate 158,122,142 of NC_084802.1, read as the reverse complement.
CGAAATTAACTGAACAACTCGGGATGCCGCTCCCGCATATTGGACTCAAGCTCCCACGTCGCCTCTTCAACCTTGCTGTTCCCCCACAACACGTTAACCAAGGCGATGGTCTTGCTTCACAAGACAGTACACCCCGTACCTCTGACTATAATTTTCAAAGTCCACTGCTTTTACTCTATTCCTCGACCATACTCTTACAAGAGTAACAATCTTGTTCCACAAGATCTTGTCTAATAGCCATATTTTCATAAGCCCCCTGCTTACATCACAACCCCGCTGAAACTTCAGGGTCTGCTTAGCTCACAATGATTACCTCATTGTCTTATTCCTGATTCCAGAAATATCAATAAGCCATCACCCCTACTAGGGTGAGATCAATTTATAGGCCCCTGGCCTAACCCTTGGTACAACTTCAGAATTTATGTTGAATCAGGAGTCAAAACTCCCCTTTCTTTCTCTAAACACCATTCTATTTCTTTTCTGCTCTTACTTAGAGAGACTCAAATCTCTTATCCCAGAGCTTTATTTTTTCCAAAATTTAGCAATTTACAAGCTCTTTTATTCCTCTAGATAGGCAAACACTCCTGCCTTAAGAATTCCAACAACCCCTTCGGCTTTCTCTCTGAACCAATACTAACTCGTGGTGTTCACTATCTTTCACCTCTTACCATGTCTTATGTCATATTACCTTAGCTAGATGCCAGTATTTTTCACAATGACTAACTTATCAAGGATCACACTTTCCTTAACATCTCAAGTATTCGCATACCCAGCGCTAAGTTCCTTAAGATATATGTTAACCTTTCAGACTGTTATTCCATTTGCATTCAACCAATAATTCTAGGTTCCCACTCTACTCTCTTTGTTCTTTAGTTCCTTTCCAAAACTTAGAATATCATAGGGTCTCAATTCAGTACCATCGACGTTCTACCCTGTTACCAGTTCACCTGAACCGACTACCTTAACTCATTTGGCTGAGTTAAAACTTTCCATGTCCAAACATCTTGCTTATAGTCTAACGTGGTCTACTCCTGTGATACACCACCACATCACCTTACCCTCCTGTGTCCAAAGGAAGATACTAAATTATGTTACCCGCTCAGCCCTCCCAGTATAACATACCCTAGGAGGTGGAATGATATCCATTCAGAGTTCTCATTTCTACGCCAAGTTCTCATTGGATCTTTCATCCGATCCTGGTATCCCAACTTGTACTACCTTGACAGGGTTCTTCCCTGTTTCAACCAAAGCCAACACTTTGGACTCCGTAGTCCAGTGATACTCACCCGCTTATCGTTACATACTAACGCAGCATCAATTTGAGTCGCTGCCTTGTCCACTCCATTACAATCTGACACACATCTCTCAGTTAGGAGTTCCGCCTCCAATTAAATTCCCCTCAGTCGAGGATTCCAAACACCAATCACCCATCTGTTACTTTTCACTAAATCTGGGTCTCAGCGTTATCTTCCTTACGAATGACAAAATATTTGTTACCTTTTACTATGCGTACTTTTCCCACCCATTAAATCAAGTAAATTTACCATGTTCTCACTTTACCTTCCACGAGGCTTAACCCATCCTTTCATCAGTCTAAGCCTGGGCGTGCCTCAACCTGTGATGCACCCCTCACAGTTTCCTACCTTCACCAAAAGTTAGCTTCTTCGCACTGTAACAGTTTATCCAACCCAAAAAACGCATATCCCCACTTTACCAAGCACTAATCAATTCTTACTCTGTCCTTTAAACTCCTGATCTAACATTATCCATCCAGTCTGTCTTCAAGTTCTGATGTTTTCCCCCAATCTCCGGAGTAGATTTCTGCAAAGACATTTGTGTAGTGGATAACGCGTTTGCCAATCTTGTTGCTCTCTATCCTTCAGATGTTCTTTAGTAGCTTCTCTGTGGCTTCAGACCAAACCTCTACATACCTGTCCTCTCTTCTTCTTGTAGCATTACTCTGGATACCCCTGACAAGACCAAACTGACACTTCATGGAACTTTACCTGTAACCCTGCTTCTTTAGTGCTAACATCTTCAGCGCAGTCGTTCGCTTTCTACTTCTGACTTGGAGCAGTTCCTCATACCGTCTCTAAACCTTGAAGGAGATTGTCCGTGCAGTTCCTATACCTTCTACCTGTAGAACTCACCTGAGCCGCTAACACTTAAATCGATTAAGAACCTTTGTTACCAATCCATCACACCCTACCTGGTATAAGTTGTGATTCCTAAAATGTCTCTCTCCTTGACCCCCAGCTGGTGATAACCAGATCATAGATCAACTCCCGGAGACATTGTCTTGTCTAGTAACCGAGCATCTAATCTCCTTATCCATATCAAATGCTGCTAACAATTTCCACAATGCGATGCTCTGACAGATTCACCCCAAGGTCAAACTTCTTCAACTGCTTCAATAGTTTTTTTTCCTTGTCAAACCATTATCATCCTTCATAATGTCTCTGGTACCGAGCCTATCTGTAGCCGAGTTATGGAGCGTGCCCAGTCCTCCCTTGTACACCTATCTGAATCGCTACTAGTCAACTTAGCTTCTATTCCATCCAACTAAAGTATTCCAATGGATTTTCACCACTATCCACAGTTGTTTCCTAACAAATTTATTCCCATTCTGACTCATGCCAAGACTTCCATATGAAGAGCTCTATCGCTCTCCCCACAAGCTCCTTTATTACCTGTGCCCCAATTCCTCTTCCAAAAATTCCTAATTCTTCTTAATATTCCTCAACCCCTCGCAAAGTATCTTGAAACATACTCTCTCTATGTTCAACTCTGTCTTGACACACTCTCAGTACCGAACTCTTCCAGCCTGTTATATATCCAGAAACGTGAACTTCCAGTTAACCAGTCAACTCTGGAAAACTAGCCTTAGCTTCAAATGTAACAAAGCATTCCAGTCCTCCATTCCCCCAGCCACGGAAAATCCATCTTAACATACCAAATCATTCTATGTAGGAGCCACGCTCTCACCCAACATCCTCTCAGGTGACATCTCCTGCCTCTAGTGCATAGTAAACAACTTCACTGGTTTCCATCACTATCCTGACAACTATCTTATCCATCAAATTTTCCCCCCTTTTCTGGCAAAACCAAGAACCATAAAACCATCCAAGGTTCTTCTACTTTGATTACTGAGAATCTATCCTTACTAACTTCATCAAAGGAGGCACTGCCTTTTGCAGCCCTGGCACACATGCTCTATACATCATTCCTCAGTTCCTCGAACAACATGGCCCTCTCTGCCACCCACATGCAGACGATGAGTTCTTACATCGGAGCGACCCAAATGCTTTGGACTATTCCAAAGTTCAATCCTTAAATGGGTCATCATCATTATCAGCTACATCCGTCAGTATCAATTTCCCAAAATGAATTACCCAATTCACGAAATCCATTGATTCACACTGTTGTTACCCTATTATTCCAAACCAAGCTTATAAGCCCACCAGCCTCCACAGTTCAATCCATGTCTTTATAACCTCTTCTATCAATTCACCATCTGAGTTCTTTCCAACCCATCATGCCAATATCTCGACCCGAGTACCATTTCCAGGCATCCCTCTGCCACAATATTTAACACAACCCTTTAATCATGATCTCTCATCGTCTTAACCAAGGGTGGAATTAACTTTGCCCATCCACTGCCCAATTCTTTATCAACCTAAATTTCCCTCAAAATCAGAGAATAACACCCTTTAGACCTTCCACATAATACCCTTGTCTATCCTTATCCTCACAATAACCCTGGTATCCTTACTATCAAAGCTCATAAAGCAGCTCTTTCCTAGAGAAGTCTGTTATTCCTCTGTCCCGTCTCAACTATTAAACTCCACAGCTTGCTCACACATTAGCAATCATCTACTGCGGCTTTTAGGGGTAGATGGAGGTCTCTAACTCCAACTATTATCTAGAATCCCCCTACAAAACAACACCAAGTCCACTTAACCATCCTAGGCACAAACAACTTGAATTCATCTGCCATTGCCGACCAAACTCCTCAACCCCGGGGTTCACACTCTGAACCAATCCACAACTAAATCCAAATAATCACAGTTATCATGCACACACAAAGCATATTAGGCCAAATCCACAATGCCATGCATTCAACTACCAAATTTTATCACAACTAAGTATATCCACACTCATCATGCTTCATACAAGCCAATAGACAGCTATAACATATCGATTCAATCTAGGCAGTTAACCACATACACTCAGCATGCTTTAATCTCATCATGCAATAGTCAAGGGCCAGGCCCTATCAGTATCTCATGCATATGTCAACTCGTTCATCACGCTCCATATCAACAAGTAGGAAAACAGGGCATTTAAACAAGTATTTAAGCATATCAATCACTCATACCAACCAACCCTGAGTCAAGCATGTCACTGACAGCGAGCGTACATGTTCGGTCAATCTCCAGAACCAATAAACCTTGGCTCGCTCTGATATCAAGTTGTAACGCCCTACTTCCTTAGAGCCGTTACTAAGTGAGTTTTAAATGTGCAATTAACTCACTAATCGAGGTTTTTAGGTCAAAAGTGTAATTAAATCATAAACAGTGGAAAAAACTTCGAAAAGAATTCCATTTACTACAAAACGTTGAGTGTTTGACACTTGGGATCCCAAGATACTGTTTAGAAATATTTACAACAAATAATTTACAAATTTGAGTCGACTAGACGACAAAAATCTAGGTTTTAATACAATCACCTCCCAAAACCACTGGTCGTGGCAGCTAGGTAGACCAAACATGTACACGCCGCTTCACGCTCTCCATACTCAAGGTTGGTTGACTTTTCCCTTGCCCTTACCTGCACCACAGAGCACCCGTGAGCCGAAGCCTAGCAAGAAAACCCTCACAAGCAGATAACATATGCACAACAAACATTTAGCATATAATCAGACCACCAATAGGCTAAACACATACGGCCATGCCGTCCCAGGCGCTTTACCAGGCCCCGGGTTCGTAGTCCACACCGTGAGGATATCCCAGGTATCCTATAGGGTCTCACCCTGGCAACTCGTACACCACGTGCTCAACGCTGCTCCCGGCCCCTTGCCGTACTCGGTCTAGCACTCAACGTGCCCAACGCCGTTCCCGGCCCTCTGCCGTTCCCGGCCGCTGCCGACCTCGCCCTGCGCCGTTCCTGGCTCTCGCCGAACATTCATTTAATCGCATTCATAGCATAACAAACATATACTGTATACTAACAAATTCAATCAAAGGGCTACACCCTGCAATTAAGACATATTGGGCTCAGCCCTGCATACAAGCTCTATGGGAACAGTGGTTTTCTTACCTGTATCCCGAGCTTCCGATGCACCAAGGCCGCGAGCACAGTCCTCTAACCCGAGCCTCTCCGGAGACCTAGTCACAACACATATAAAACTTCCTTTAATACTAACCAATCCAAAGCCACTTCCCGGGACCAATCCCACACTCTCGGAATCCCCAAATTCCTAAAACAATTCATCAGAAACATCACCCGAACCCCCGGAGCAAAATCTCAAAATTTACAAAATCCCATGTCCTGAAAATAGCCTAGCGCCGCGGCGCTGCCTTAGAGGGCCACGACGCCCCGCAAGTCAGAGAGCACTTCCCCTTCCCAGAAACAACCCCACGTCGCGGCGCTCCTTCGCGAACCCAGAATTCTGGGTTTTCTCTTGCATTTTCCCCGAGCCAAAACACTCCCAAATCAACCCCAAAGCATACCTAAGTCCCAAATTCAATTCAAAACCCCACATAGACCATCTAACAACTCAGAAACATCAACAACAAGCCCAAACACACAATCAAATCCCCAATTCACAAATTGGCTTGAAACTTTATGAAACTTAAACTAACAAACCAGAAACTTGATTCACAGCAGCTAATACATAACAGAGATGGATAAAATCCTTACCTAAAGTAGAAATTCACCCCTGAGTCTTCTCCAAGTCCAGCTCCAAGAAAATCCCCCTTATTCCCAAACTGAATCTAAGCAAGCTTCATCCCCAAGAATCCACCAAACAGCCACACATCAACTTTCAATTTTCATACTAACACTCTAAGAAAATCAAGCTTAGAAACTTAACAAAACAGAGATAAATCCTTACCTCAGAAAAGTCTTGGTTTATGATCAACTTTAATTGCCTCCAACCACTTGATTCTCCTCCTAGATCCCTCAAGTTTCAGCTCCCTTCTTCCTTTTCTTTCTTTCTAGTTCTCTCCTCAAACTTTCAGCCAAAACAAAATATACCTAAGTGTTAAAACGTGAATGAATTCTCTTCTCAGCTGAAGTTATCTAAATCCTTGCCAAAAGACCATCTTACCCTTCCATCTAAGTCCTCTTCTAACTAAGCCTCAAGGGCACTCTTGTCCTTTCACTTATATTACAATTCTACCATTTTCCATCCAAACTTGTTACTCTCAGCAGTTACTAATGGTTACTCAGGTTACCTAATCACCAATAACCGTTAACCACAAACTCACAATCCAACTCATGAAATTTCCCCAAAGTACCCCTAGGCTCCTCCCGAGCCGGGTATAGAATCCCGTTGTGACTTTTGAGTTATCTAGCTCTCTAGGATCGTCTCGGCATGTGCATCACATCAATATCACCATACCCATGTGGTACAAACCACATAATACAATTATCACATTTATGCCATCAACGGGCTAAAATTACCAATTTACCCCTATCATGCAAACGGGGCCCACATGCATATTTATACCACCTAAACATGCATTCTAATCACATATTCATTTAAATTCACATATTGGCATATTAATTCACTTATTGCCCTCCAGGTACGCTAATCAAGGTCCTAAACCTTCTTAGAAAATTGGGGTGTTATAGCAGGCTCAAGTCTCTACACTAATATCTAATTGAGGAATCCCTCTCAAGTGTAACCATCGGTTACCTAGGGAATTTATACTAATTTCCAACAAAGAACGGGGTTTGGTGAATCCACACCATCGAAATTACTATGTTATTTGCCTCCCCTACCTCCTAGCCAATTATCATGGTATCTAACCATACCAATAATGTCAAGGGCAGGAACTGCCTGCATAATGACCAAGTAGGCGGAAAACATCCGCGCTACAAATAAATGGGTGGAAACCATCAACGCACTGATGAGTCGAACATAAACTATCTTCCCATTAATATATAACCAGTGAAAACCGTTCATAGACTCATGAGGTAGGCCAAAGGCCGAAACCATCTCCACAATCATTAAATAATCGAAAAACGTCCGCACTATATGACAACATGGAAATATTCCATGTTTATAAATTACAAATGGAGTGTAAGCACCACCTAATCAGTGTCTCTAAATGATTCATAATTCTCTATTACTAGTGTATAATCCCTAATCATAGCAAAGAAATGCACTAGTTAAATCATGTTGCAGACATATAAATCATAAACTAAATTACATGTTGTCCTATGTTACGCCCGAGCAATCTTCCCTCAGAGAATCCTACCGTGTTAGCCAACACTATAGCTGACATCCAGTGTACTCAGATTAATTATGGTATTGTAGAAGATTTGCATTCTAATTTGGGCATTAAGGTCACAACAAAATACCTTCCAAGGGTATTTTCATCCTCACACGTTTTATGCCATAACAACGTTTAATTTTTTTGGAAAAACATCCTTCGAAGGGTCTAGTTATTTGAAAGTCCGCTTTTTAGAAAATTTCTCACTTTATTCTCACTACCGAGCCTAAACGCATTTTAGACCTATAATATGATATAAAAAGATTAAGCATATGAAAAATACAGTCATTTTGACCATTTTTACTTAGTAAAATGGGTTCATACTCATACAGATTTCGCTTGACCCATTGGAAGTCAAGTAATTCAATTTTTCTTACAAAAATCATGGTTTTGCCCATGGAATGTTGGATTCCATTACTAACAGGCATCCAAACACGCATGTATGTAAGATCATCCATCAAGCAAACATTATTACAATTCCAATAATTAATTTAAACACATAAAACAAGTAAAACATGGAAAATTTAACAAAAAATCAAGCAAAAACTCATGGGAGGAGACCATATACCTCTTGATGACCTTGGAATGGATTTTGGTGACTTCTAGCACATTAAAACCCTTGCTCAGCACTTGGTCTACATATATACACTCCCCACAATCCCAAAAGTCAGATTACACAACTATATAAACTCATCTAAGTGCGTATACTAACGAAACACAAACTTTGACAAGAGGAGTTTAGCTTTTTCCTCTTGTAGAACTAAATTTATGTAGGCTCCTTAGCTTAAAAAGTGGACTAGATAACTTTGAACTAGGTATAGAAGAGATGAAAGAGGTGAAAGGAAGTGTTTGTGGAGAAATTTTTTACAAAATCAAATTCCTAAGGCAGTAGGCCAAGGTGAGCTTTTGAGAGAGAATTAAGAGCAAACTTCACCTCCAAGTTTTGATGTTTGTAAATAATGAATAATTTTTTACTTTTTTAGTATTTATGTGGTAAAAATGTACCCCAAAATTACCTATTTACCCCTTAGCTTCTGTCCCTCACTAAGCCTAATTATCCTTTGGTTAATTCTTAATTAATCTAAGGCTAATGGTGTTATTGTAAAAAAAGTTACCACGTAGTAATTTTTTTTCTTACCTTCCCTAATTGAGATTTTAATCTAGGGTAATTAAATTAAATAGGCCTTGGCATTTAATTACAAAAATATCATTTTTGGGTAAAATGTGCAATTTTAGAGATTTTTAACACAAAAATAAAACTTTTGACCTTAATGTAAATTAATCCAATTAACGCCAAATATTATTTTTCCATAATTAAGCGTCTCAAATAACGATTATCCAAGAATTTACCTGTAATGGTCTACTACTCCAGGACCATTACACCGTGTGTTTAAAACAATGCTTCACTCATTAAGTGTAACGACCCAAAATCGCTAATAAGGCTTAAGCGGGCCTTGGTTAGTGTGCCAGGAGGGCATGAATGGAATAATTGTGATTTAAATGAGTTATTATATGTTTAGTAATGTTTATATAATAATTGATGATATTATGTGTTAATGTGATATGAAATAAATATGTGATATATGTGAGAACCACATTATTATGTGGACAGGTTCGCAGAGAACAACTTAAGACGATTCTAGGGTCAGATAGCGGGAAAAGTCACAACGGGACTTAAGATATGACTTTGGATAAGTCGGAGGTATTTTTAGATAGCAGGTAGCGATTTGGACTATCGGGTCATGAAAATAGATATATTTGAGGTTAGGATATCTAGGCGGGAATATTGGGGGATTTTACCATTTTGGCCTCGGGGGCGGTTCCGGCACCCCGAGCCTCGGGATTAACTTAATGAGTGAGATAGACATAAGGAAGCCTTTAGAAAATACAAATCGACTAAAACTTTTACCTCAGCTCTCTCTCACTCTCAAGGAAAACAAGGGGAAGGAAAAACATAGAGAAGTTAAGGGGAACAAGCTGGAATTTCTGAGATTTGTGGAGAGGATTTGGAGGTTTAGCTCAAAAGTAAATCAAGAACTAAAATAGGGATTAAGGTAAACATCTAATCTTCTTTTCTGTGGTTGAATTCTGAGTTCTAGTTGGGTTTTGATCAAGTTTTGAAGAAAACATGGTTTTGATGTCTTAAGGCAGAATTAAGGAGGAAACTTGGAGACATAGCTTGGCTTTGGCTTGGTGAGGTGATTCAACAGAAGAGGTAAGTTTCAACTCATGGTTTAGAGGTCTTAAATGGGGTTTGAATGGCTGGTTTGAGTGTTTATAGCTCTTGAGTTTCAGAAATTGAAAAGAGAAGATTAGTGTGTGCTAGGTTGAGTTTTCTGTGGAATTAAGTTGTTTAAGTCATGGTAAAGGTGTTGGATTTGTTGGGTGTTGAAGTAGGGAGCTTAAGGGTGGTTGTGGCTGAGGTTTTGAACTTTGAAATGGTGTAAATTCTGGGTTCAAAGGGGAGGGCCGCGGCTCTGTTCTAGAGCGCTGCGGCCCTAGCATGCAACGGAGCCAAGGAGGCTCGGCCAAAGGCAAGCGCCGCGGCGCCCAAAGCAAGGGCCGTGACGCGTGTCCTCCTTCAGGGGTAGTGTTGGTTCTGTTTTGGGGAAGGGTCGCAGCTAGGCTTCAGGGGCCGCAGCCCTTGGTTGCACACATGAGTTTTTGAGGGTTTTAGGCATGGGAAAGTGGTCTAGTGTGCTCGGGTTAGGTTTCACCACCGTGCTTAATGGAATTTGGAATCCCGAGAGTTAGTTTTGTAACTGGAAACCTATATTTGAGTATTAATGGAACCCTATACCTTGGTTGTGACTAGGTGATAAAGGCTTAGGCTTGGGAACAGATCGTGGTTGAGAGGCATTGCTCGTAATTCAATAACTGCACAGACTAAAGGTAAGAAAACTGCACCTGGTTGAATATATGTGATGGGACTAAGGGCTCCCTATTGTAAATGCTTGAAAAGATGGTATTATGCCATGCAAGCCATTTAGTGAACCAACAGCCTAAGGGTACCAAGGGTTTCACTAGCGCACAGGGCGCGGCTCGGCTACTGGTAGCCAAGAACAGCTTATTATGCACTGAGCTCGGTTTAAGCGGGCCGGAGTCAGTGGGTTAAATAGAGGGTGCGGCCTAAGTCGTCGGCCCTGAATATTATGTGATATGAGTGTTATATGTGATAGAATGTATCTTGAATCGGATTATATGCGCTGAATATCTGTTGGGGATTATCTAATGGGAATACTTGCATAATGAATTAATTGTCTGTTTTCATTGATTGAGTTGTTTAAAATGTTTTCTTGCTGGGCCTTGGCTCACAGGTGCTACGTGGTGCAGGTAAAGGCAAGGGCAGATTAGACCAGCCTTGACTGGAGAGCTCAGCGAGCGGAATGTACATAGCCAGGTGCTCGGCCGCCACGGTTGAGGTCTAGGCAAGGACATGAAACCTGAAGATTGTCTGTTTTGCCTTAGTATGGCTAGTGAATACTCATGTATTTTTGGGAGTCTGTAAACTTATTTTAACTCTACTTTCTTATGGGATCCCGTGTTTATTACAGTTTATATATATGAAATGAGTCATTTGAGACCAAAACCTTTTTAACCCTAACTCTTACATGTTTAGTGACACATTTTTAAAATGTTGGCTTGATTAGCGAGTCTTGTACCTTTATAAGTACACAGTGTAACAGTATTGGCTATCTAGGGCATTACAACTTGGTATCAGAGCGTCCTAGGTTTAAGGGTTCCTGAAGACAGCCTGGACATGTACATTTTCTGCTGGAGACAAGCTCAAGTCAGGGTTTGGTAATGCGTATATGTGTGTTTATGTGCTTATGTGCCCGAGATGAGCTATGCATGTTGTTATTCATTGAATTGCTAGGAAGCATGAGATACTAATAGGGCCTAGCCCTTGACTGCTGTGTGAAAATATTGAGGCATGTTTATTAACATTATCGTGCATGTAAATGGGTATATGGATGATTAACTTAATATAGTGCATGGGTGCTTATATGTTGGCTATTTGTGATTGATTATGTTCTATTGATGAGTTTTGGAGAAGCTTTTACCCTGTCATCGTGGTCTGGCCGCCGAGTCATTATTTGCAGATTGACTTGGATAGCTATGTGTCCAAGAAAATCTTCACGACTAGCCGGCACTAGGTCCGGGACTAGGGGTGATGACCAGGGCCAGACTCCTCTACCAGTGCCTGAGAACTGGCAGTAGTTGATGGCTGAGATGCAGGCTCGATTACAGAGTCAAGACGAGCAGATCCATATTCTCCAACAGCAGGCTCCATCAGGGAGTGCTGGCCCTTCTTTACCACCTGCAGTGGTACCAGTTGTGCAGCCTGGGGAGGTTGTTAATAAGTGGGAACCGTTATATGAGCGGTTCAGGAAGCAGCAACCCCCAGTATTTTAGGGTGGACCGGATCCGTTGAAAGCCGAGCAGTGGCTAACCATGATTACAATAATTCTGGATTTCATGAGAATTAAGGGACAGGATAGAGTGGTCTATGCCACTTTGACTTGGGAAGTGGCATCGCAGACCAAAGATGTTGCCACTTTGACTTGGGAAGGTTTCAAGGATTTGTTTGGCCAGAAGTACTACAATGTTGTTGTTAGAGCATCAAAGGTCAATGAGTTTGTGAGTTTGGTACAGGGCAATACGACTGTTACTGAGTATGCCTTGAAATTTGATAGACTTTCGAAGTGTGCACCAGATCTTGTGCCTACTGATGCTGCTAGGCAAGATTGTTTTATCAGGGGGCTTGATGCTATGATAGCCCGGGATGTCAGGATCACAACGGTACCTGGAGGAACAACTTATGCCCAGGCCGTTGAGAGGGCTCTTACCGCTGAGGAAGCGGAGAACAAGATATGGAAGGAGAGCGCAGTGAGGCGTGAGGGCCGCAGAGCAGTGCCTCCTTACTCAGGGGCAGGTAGGGGCGGAGGCCCCAGTGACTTCAAGAGGAAGACTCCTAACACTTCGGGCGCTCCTGGTCCTGATAGGTGGGGTCGGGGTTGTCAGGGTGGCGGTGAGGCATGGCGGACCTACCCAGAGTGCCCGAGGTGTGGAAGACGCCATCTGGGTGAGTGTCAGGCCCAGGCATGTTTCGTTTGTGGGGCAGTGGGACATCTCAGGATGGACTGCCCAATGGTAAAGAAAGGTGAAGCAGGAAGGGTGGATAGCTTGACTCCAGCTCGAGTATTCACCTTGACTTAGGCAGAGGCTGAGGCTAGTCCCTTAGTAGTGACAGGTCAGCTTTCTAGTGCTGGCTTTCCTTTTATAGCATTGATTGATTTTGGTGCTACACATTCTTTTGTTTCTAGTAGAGTGATTGATAGACTGTGTAGACCTAGTGAGTATCGAACCGCAGGGTTTGGGGACTCTGTTTCCTACAGGGGAACTGGTAGTCTCTAGGAGATGGATTAGGGCACTGCCAGTGATGGTTGATAGTAGGGAACTCTCGGCGGATTTGATTGAGTTAGATTTGGAGGATTTTTATATGATCTTAGGGATGGACTGGTTGGCCAGATATGGAGCTACGATTGACTGCAGAAAGAAGATGGTTACTTTTGAGCCTGAGGGTGAAGACCCTTTTGTCTTTGTGGGTGCGGTGTCTGGATCCCGCGTACCTATGATTTCAGCACTAAGAGCTAGGGACTTGCTGCAGGGGGGATGCATAGGTTATCTGGCCAGGTTGGTGGATACCACCAGAGTTATGCTGGCAGAGCCGGGGGAGACCAGGTTGGTGTGCGAGTTTTTGGATGTCTTCCCTGAGGATTTACCAGGGTTGCCGCCGCGTAGGGAGATGCAGTTTGAAATTGAGTTGGCATCGGGGACAGAACCAGTATCAAGGACACCATACAGGATGGCACCAGCAGAATTGAAAGAGTTAAAGATACAGTTACAAGAACTTCTAGATTTAGGGTTTATCAGGCCTAGCTATTCTCCATGGGGCGCTCCAGTGTTGCTTGTTAAGAAGAAGGACGCGACTTTGAGGATGTGCATTGATTACAGAGAATTGAACAAGTTAACTATTAAGAATAAGTACCCTCTGCCAAGGATTGATGGCTTGTTCGATCAGTTGCAAGGTAAGACGGTGTTCTCAAAGATTGATCTTCGATCTGGTTATCACCAGCTGAGGATCAAAGATGAGGATATACCGAAGACGGCTTTCCGGACGCGTTATGGGCATTATGAGTTCTTGGTCATATCTTTTGGTCTGACCAATGCCCCAGCAGCTTTTATGGATCGGATGAACAGGGTGTTCAAGGACTTTTTGGATCAGTTCGTCATTGTCTTCATCGACGACATCTTGGAATACTCCAGTTCAGAGGTAGAACATGAGCAGCATCTCCGACAGGTTTTACAGAGGTTAAGGGAGCATCAGTTGTACGCCAAGTTTAAGAAGTGTGAGTTCTGGCTACCAGAGGTGATCTTTCTTGGACATATAGTTAGGGCAGAAGGGATTAAGGTGGATCTGTCCAAGGTAGAAGCAGTTAGAGATTGGCCGAGGCCGAGGAATACCTCAGAGGTGCGGAGTTTCCTTGGGTTGGTTGTTTACTACAGGCGATTTGTGGAGGGGTTCTCGAAGATTTCTTCACCGATTACAGAGTTGACAAGAAAGAATCAGAAGTTCATCTGGACAGAGAAGTGCGAGAACAACTTTCAGGAATTGAAGCGACGGCTCATTTCTGCGCCTGTGTTGAGTCTTCCTTCGGAGGAAGGGAAGTTCTTGGTTTACTGTGATGCATCGAGGTTGGGTTTGGGTTGTGTGCTGATGCAGAATGAGAAAGTTATAGCCTATGCATCTCGACAGCTGAAGGGGTATGAGCAGAGGTACCCGACTCATGATTTGGAGTTAGCGGCAGTGGTGTTCACACTGAAGGTATGGCATCATTATCTGTATGGAGAGAAGTGCGAGATCTACACTGACCATAAGAGTCTGAAGTATTTCTTCACCCAGAAAGATCTGAATATGAGACAGAGACGTTGGTTGGAGTTGGTTAAGGATTATGATTATGATATCCTTTACCACCCTGGGAAAGCCAACATGGTGGTAGATGCGTTGAGCCGAAGGGGCCCAGGACAGTTGTATAGTTCTACTCAGATCTCGAGAGAATTGGCTGATGAGATGTTCAGGGCGAAGATAGAACTGGTGGTGGGCCAGTTAGCCAATATCACTTTGCAGTCGACCCTGTTAGAGCGGGTCAAGGAGGGTCAGTTGACAGATGTACAGTTGCAAGATAGTAGGCAGCATGCCTTAGCGGGGACAGCTAAGGATTACTCAGTTTCAGAGACAGGTTTGCTCCGATATCAGGGACGGATTTGTGTTCCGGCGGATGAGGGAATTAGGCGTGAGATATTGGATGAGTCTCACACTACGCCATACTCACTTCATCCAGGTACCACAAAGATGTATCAGGATCTACGGACATTATACTAGTGGCCCGGGATGAAGAAGGATGTAGTTGAGTATGTATCTAGATGTTTGACATGTCAGCAGGTTAAGGCTGAGCATCAGCGACCAGCAGGGTTGCTTCAGCCTTTGGGTATCCCAGAGTGGAAGTGGGAGGATATTACGATGGATTTCGTGGGAGGATTACCCAAGACAGTTGGACTTCATGACTCGGTGTGGGTGATAGTGGATAGATACACCAAGTCAGCTCATTTCCTACTAGTGAGGTCAACTTATACCGTGGAATAGTATGCAGAGCTGTATGTGAGGGAGATAGTTCGTCTCCATGGGGTTCCAAAGTCTATTGTATCTGATCGAGACCCTATCTTTACCTCTATGTTCTGGGGAGCTCTATAGAGAGCCATGGGGACTCAGTTTAAGTTTAGCATAGCTTTTCATCCTCAGATTGATGGACAGTCTGAGAGGACGATTCAGGTATTGGAGGACATGCTTAGGGCATGTGTGATTGACTTTGAGGGTTCATGGAGTAAGTACCTTCCATTGATTGAGTTTTCATATAACAACAGTTATCAGTTCAGGATTGGAGTGGCTCCTTATGAAATGTTATATGGAAGGAGGTGCAGATCGCCCATTCACTGGGATAAGATGGGTGAGAGAATATATTTGGGGCCATATATGGTTTAGAAGACTAATGAGGCTATTGAAAAGATTCAAGTAGGATGCTTGCCTCGCAGAGAAGACAGAAAAGCTACGTTGATCCTAAGCGTAGGAACATGGAGTTCCAGGTTGGGGACCACGTGTTTCTACGAGTTTCACCGTTGAGGGGTGTAATGAGGTTTGGGGTGAAGGGCAAGCTGAGCCCTCAGTTTGTTGGACCCTTTGAGATTCTAGAGAGGGTTGGGCAGGTGGCTTATAGACTGGCCTTGCCACCGTCTCTATCAGGAGTTCATAACGTGTTCCGTGTCTCTATGCTGTGGAAGTATGTTTCTGATACAACACATGTGTTGAAGTATGAGGACTTAGAGATGCAGACGGACTTGTCCTATGAGGAGAGACCTGTTCAAATTTTAGACCAGAAGGACAAAGTTCTGCGGAATAAGACGATTCCATTAGTGAAAGTGTTATGGTGGAATAGCAAGGTCGAAGAAGCGACCTGGGAGTTAGAGACGGCGATGCGAGATCAGTGTCTCGAGCTATTCAGGTAAATTTCGAGGATGAAATTCTCAGTAGGAGGGGATAGTTGTAACGACCCAAAATCGCTAATAAGGCTTAAGCGGGCCTTGGTTAGTGTGCCAGGAGGGCATTAATGGAATAATTGTGATTTAAATGAGTAATTATATGTTTAGTAATGTTTATATAATAATTGATGATATTATGTGTTAATGTGATATGAAATAAATATGTGATATATGTGAGAACCACATTATTATGTGGATAGGTTCGCAGAGCACAACTCAAGACGATTCTAGGGTCAGATAGCGGGAAAAGTCACAACGAGACTTAAGATATGACTTTGGATATGTCGGGGGTATTTTTAGATAGCGGGTAGCGATTTGGACTATCGGGTCATGAAAATAGATATATGGAGATATATTTGAGGTTAGGATGTCTAGGCAGGAATATTGGGGGATTTTACCATTTTGGCCTCGGGGGCGGTTCCGGCACCCCAAGCCTTGGGATTAACTTAATGAGTGAGATAGACATAAGGAAGCCTTTAGAAAATACAAATCGACTAAAACTTTTACCTCAGCTCTCTCTCACTCTCAAGGAAAACAAAGGGAAGGAAAAACACAGAGAACTTAAGGGGAACAAGCTGGAATTTCTGAGATTTGTGGTGAGAATTTGGAGGTTTAGCTCAGGAGTAAATCAAGAACTAAAACAGGGATTAAGGTAAGCATCTAATCTTCTTTTCTGTGGTTGAATTCTGTGCTCTAGTTGGGTTTTGATCAAGTTTTGAAGAAAACATGGTTTTGATGTCTTAAGGCAGAATTAAGGAGGAAACTTGGAGACTTAGCTTGGCTTTGGCTTGGTGAGGTGATTCAACAGCAGAGGTAAGTTTCAACTCATGGTTTAGAGGTCTTAAATTGGGTTTGAATGGCTGGTTTGAGTGTTTATAGCTCTTGAGTTTCAGAAATTGAAAAGAGAAGATTAGTGTGTGCTAGGTTGAGTTTTCTGTGGAATTAAGTTGTTTAAGTCATGGTAAAGGTGTTGGATTTGTTGGGTGTTGAAGTAGGGAGCTTAAGGGTGGTTGTGGCTGAGGTTTTGAACTTTGAAATGGTGTAAATTCTGGGTTCGAAGGGGAGGGTCGCGGCTCTGTTCTAGAGCGCTGCGGCCCTAGCATGCAAAGCGGCCAAGGAGGCTCGGCCAAAGGCAAGCGCCGCGGCGCCCAAAGCAAGGGCCGTGGCGCGTGTCCTCCTTCAGGGGTGCTGTTGGTTCTGATTTGGGGAAGGGTCGCGGCTAGGCTTCAAGGGCCGCAACCCTTGGTTACACACATGAGTTTTTGAGGGTTTTAGGCACGGGAAAGTGGTCTAGTGTGGTCAGGTTTGGTTTCACCACCGTGCTTGGTGGAATTTGGAATCCCGAGATTTTGTTTTGTAACTGGAAACCTATATTGGAGTATTAATGGAAAACTATACCTTGGTTGTGACTAGGTGATAAAGGCTTAGGCTCGGGAACAGATCGTGGTTGAGAGGCATTGCTCGTAATTCAATAACTGCACAGGCTAAAGGTAAGAAAACTGCACCTGGTTGAATATATGTGACGGGACTAAGGGCTCCCTATTGCAAATGCTTGAAAAGATGGTATTATGCAATGCAAGCCATTTAGTGAACCAATGACCTAAGGTTGCCAAGGGTTTCACTAGCGCACAGGGCGCGGATCAGTCACTGGTAGCCGAGGATAACTTATTATGCACTAATCTCGATTTAAGTGGGCCAGAGTCAGTGGGTTAAATAGAGGGTGCGGCCTAAGTCGTCGGCCCTGAATATTATGTGATATGAGTGTTATATGTGATAGAATGTATCTTGAATCGGATTATATGCGCTGAATATCTGTTGGGGATTATCTGATGGGAATACTTGCATAATGAATTAATTGTCTGTTTTCATTGATTGAGTTGTTTAAAATGTTTTCTTGCTGGGCCTTCGCTCACGGGTGCTACGTGGTGCAGGTAAAGGCAAGGGCAGATTAGACCAACCTTGACTGGAGAGCTCAGCGAGCAGAATGTACATAGCTAGGTGCTCGGCCGCCACGGTTGAGGTCTGGGCAAGGACATGAAACCTGAAGACTGTCCGTTTTGCCTTAGTATGGCTAGTGAATACTCATGTATTTTTGGGAGTCTGTAAACTTATTTTAACTCTACTTTCTTATGGGATCTCGTGTTTATTACAGTTTATATATATGAAATGAGTCCTTTGAGACCAAAACCTTTTTAACCCTAGCTCTTACTTGTTTAGTGACACGTTTTTAAAATGTTGACTTGATTAGCGAGTCTTGCACCTTTATAAGTACACAGTGTAACGGTCTTGGTTATCCAGGGCGTTACATTAAGCGAGTAATTTGGACTCAAAAGTATAATTAAGATTAAACAACAGTTTAGGTACTAAAGTTAAACTTTCCATTAAAAATGGTTTGAATACATATAAGGGATGCCAAAATTTTTAAACAAAATACAGTTACATCAAACATTACAAAAATAGCCGACATAAGCGGCCAAACCAAACACACATTCTAAGTTCCTCAAAAGTATATCTCGACTATGGTAGTCGAGTAGGCCGAGTATTTACGCACCACCTCTTGAGCTCTCCAACTCATGGCTGATATGCTTTCACTTTGCCCTGACCTACACCATAGAGCATCCTTGAGTAAAGGCCAAGTGAGAAAGCTCAAAATGGCATAGTGATAATAAAATTCAACAACGTATAAACATGTTCAATTCAATCACATAGATCAAATACACGGTCGTGCCTTAACCGAATAAGGCGTGACACCCAACGCAAAGCTTATAGCCTATGTCTAGTGAGTGTGTACGATATACCCATAGAGTCCCAGCCATCACAGCCTACGTTCTGCACGATTATAGCCGAATACAGTCCATGCCGATCAACCATAGATAGAGATAATGCTAGAAAATGAAACAAGCTCAGATATATGACAAGGGTACATAACCCTAGTTAAATTACCAGATATGCATTCATAAATGATTTATGTCAAAATTAGGGCCAATTCCCTCCTCTATGTGCATATGCCAATTTTCTTACCATAGGTCTTGTGCAAGAGTCAACACGACCTTAAGTGTGTTCCTTTCCTCAAGCCCTGCGAAAATCCTAGTCACAACAGTATAACGTAGGTTTAGTTCATCAATAAACCACAACCCACCATACTTTTCTATAGACCTTTCTAAGCTCCAAATATTCTTTAAACATGTCCCAATAAGTTTTAAGAACCTTAGGTCACAATTCGCTAGGGTTACCCATCAAAATTCCTTTAGAAAGGACCAAAAATCATGCTATCAACACGAACAAGTTGACCACTTGCCCCAATCCGATCAACTGGTTTGCCAACTCCAAATGGCTGCCCTGCCACAAGCCGGTCGACTGGTTGCCCCACGCCGGTCGACCGATTCATGAAAGAGATGAATTCGAGCATTTTTTCAAAACTCAAACCAGAACCAATTCGTCTCCAAACGGCACCAAACTCAAAACTCATGCCCGAAAACAAATATTCAACCTAATATATGCCTAATAACAGCAATTAAACTTTCAAAACTTAGGTCCCAACTCAAACACCATAAAATTAATATCAAAACTTTATTTTTTCATAAAACTCTAGAACTCAAACAAACCTCTGAATTCCAACCTAAATTTAAGGCTTAAATCCCTTAGAAAACATGTTTCTAATTCCCATATATCCATCCAAAAAGGCTATAGCCAACAGTTATGAAAATTAAACCAAAAATCCCAAGATATATTAAGAACAAGTAATGAACAAGCTAAAAAACAAAAGGAGAAATTATTACCTATTCTCTAAATTCGAAACCCCTACCTTTAGCAGCTGTTAATCCCTGCTTG
Organism: Humulus lupulus; assembly: GCF_963169125.1. Taxonomy (NCBI): domain Eukaryota; kingdom Viridiplantae; phylum Streptophyta; class Magnoliopsida; order Rosales; family Cannabaceae; genus Humulus; species Humulus lupulus. The sequence continues at coordinate 158,102,151 of NC_084802.1, read as the reverse complement.
TGAGCTTTGGTTTCTCTTAGAAAAGCTCAAGAAAATTCATCTGATTGACCTGGAACTCAACCCTTTCATTCCTATGTGTTTGTTAACAAAGAAAATACTACGAAGGAGAAATAGGGAATTGTCTAGAACGTACAAGGAAACCTTTAGCATTGGCTTTCTCTAATTTTAAGGTCAATTGACCATTTTACCCCTCTCACAACTCAACTCCTCTGGTAACCTTAAGGGTATCCTAGTAATATACCATCATTTGAAATAATAACACAAATTCACACCATTATATTTAGACCCACTAAACATAAAAAGTCTCCAATTAATACCACAAACATCGACCAAAAAAACATATCTCACTTTGCGACTTTCCGCAAAAAACCGCTCGAAGGGATCCACTCCTGCCGAATGTCACATATATATCCACATAATAATGTGGTCTCAATGCACCCTCAACTGATCAAAATTACTAGAATGCCCCTTTTTGACAAAACTTGGTCTTTAAACACATTTAATAGACATAATAATGCCTACTCAATTATATAATCATATAATCCACAAAAATCTCCTCATGTGCCCTCTCGGCACGCTAATCAAAGTAATTTAATCTCATTAGGAGTTTTGGTATGTTACAACTATCCACTCCTAATAGTCTTACTCCCAAGTCGCTTCCTTTACTTTGTTGTGTCTCTACAACACTTCCACTAAAGTAACAGTCTTATTACATAAGAATTATCTTTGTATTTAGAATCTCCACTGTCTTCTCTTCACAAGATAACTTCCGTTGTGTAGCATTCGACACATCTTTCCTTAGCATCAATACGTGAAACACCCTATGAACCCCTGCTACTGTTGGGGCAAGGCTATTATGTAGGCCACTTGCCTAATTCGTTCCAAGATCTCTAATGCTCAATGAACCTAGGGCTCCATTTCATTTTCTTTCATCTATGAATCTTGGAAAAACTAAAAATACCCAATCCTTGAACTCCATGTTCCTATATATTTGGATTAGCATAGCTTTTCTGTCTATTTTGTGAAGCGGGCATTCACACTCTAACATTTCTGAATAACTTCATCGGTCCTCTTAACTGTTTTATGACCAATATACTTCCTTTCTCCTATTTCATATGCAAAAATGGGTGATCTACATTTCCTATCCCTCAATATCTTATACGGAGCCACTATGGTTGTTGACTGATCACCATTGTTGTAGGAACCCAAATCAAGGGACTATACTAACTCCAAGGTCCCTCGAAACCTAATTCACATGGCCAATACTTGTCTATTTGAGGATGATATATTATGCTAAGTTTCAGCCTAGTACCGATTGCCTTTTGCTGGCCTTCCCAAAACATGGAAGTACAAAAAAATAATATTTCAATCAGACACTATGTACTTTGGTGCTCAATGGAGACGTACAATTTCCTTCACATATAATTCAACATGTTGATCCACATTATAATTTGTTCCCAAAAGTAGAAAGTGCACTGACTTGGTATATCAATCCATGATCACCCCATGCTAAGTCATGTCGTCCCACCGTCCTATATAATTCATCCTCCAAATCCATGGTTATATTCTCCCATTTCCATTCTGTAGTGCCCAAAATAACCCTACTGGCCTTTGGTACTCAACTTTCACTTGCTGAAAAGTTAGGCACTTAGCCACACATTCAACTACATCTTTCTTCATCCATGACCATCAATATAAAGATTTTAAATCCTGACATATCTTCGTGGTATTTGGAAGTAATGAATATGGAGCTGTATGAGACTCACCCCAAATTTCTGCCATAATACCATTAAAACTCATGAATATAATTATGAATGATAATATTTTATTAAAAATTAAAACTCATGTTGCAAATGTTAGTCATAATGTGATTTGTGCGGTATGGCGACAAAATGAGCATTTCGGTTCGGGAAGGAAACGGAAACCCTAATCGGGAAAAATCTCGTATAATTTTTATTTAAGAAGCATAATGATGGAAAAAATATTGGGAAATAAATTACTGAATTAATTTATATTAAGGTCAAAAAGTTTTATTTTTGTGTGAAAAATCTTTAAAATGCATTTTTGTGAAAGGTGAACATTTTCAGCCAAAAATCTAATTTTGGCTAATTAAATGATTCGAGCTACAATTATAGGAGTTTGACCACTAAAATTAGATATCAAAGCCTATTTAATTTAATTATCCTAGATTAAAAACTTAATTATGGGAAAATAAGAAAAATTACAATGTAGTACCTTTTTGGAAAAAAAAACCACAATTAACTCAAGATTAATTAGACATAAGTAAGATTACTTAGGAAATTAATCCAGGCCTAATTTAACTAATCAGAGGTGGAAATACACGAGACAGAAAGGTCATTAGTTTTATTTATTTTACACATATAGACATGTTCAAAGGTCAAAAGTTGTATTATCTATGAAAAAAATCAAGAACTTAGAAGCTAAGTTTCTTCAATTCTCCCTCAATTTTCCTCACTTGGAAGACCACTTTAGAGCATGATTTTTCTGGAAATTTTCTTCATAAACACTCCCATTTTCATCCTTCACCATTCATAAACTTAATTCTAAGTGTTGGAGTGCTAGTTTCGAGCTAAGGAGATCACACACCAAGTTGGTTTCACAAAGGTAAACACTAGATATATCCTTGTAAAAACTTTTGTGATTGGTAAGTTTGTGCACTTGGCTGTGTTGATAAAGGTATGTAATCTGATTATGGGATTTTTGTGGATTGAATATGTGTAGATTAAGGGCTGAGTAAGAAATTCAAAGTGCTAGGAAACACAAAAATCCAATCCAAAGTCTACAAGAGGTATGGTTACCTCCTATGTGTTTCTTTGTTGAATTCTTATTCAGTTCTTGTTGAAACTGCCACGTTTTAATTATTGGTTTTGTTTTAATTGATCATTGGAACTGTGATCATGATTGAATTTTGACTGATCATGTCTTTATAAGGGTTTAGTTGTTTGTTAGTGATGGAATCCAATGTTCCTTAGGAAAATTCTTGATTTTGTAAGAAAATGTCTAGGATCTGACTTCCAATGGGTCAAACGAATTATAGGTCAATTTGATTCTGGATTTTTTTTATTTTATATTAATGTTTAGATTGTTTAGATATTCGTAATGTGAAAAAGCGTGTAAAAAGGGCCTGAATTGACAAAGATATGGTTTTTGCAAAATTTACGTGCAATCTGAAATTTTGCTTTTCAAAAACTGGGTAAATAGCCGACTTTGGAAAATAATTTATATAGGAAAATAATTGAATTTTTATCTGATTTTTGGAATGCACATTATTTTTCTAAAAATACACCAAATTTTAAAAGGCTGAGAGATATGAGTTGGTAAAGATAGACAAGAATTTTAAGAAACTCAAACTTGTTTTTGGACAGTCGTTTCTGGGGACCCATTTCACTAAGCAAAAATAGTCCAAATGACCAAATTTTCACTTGGATAATATATACATAACCTACTATATTTCTAAGAAATTTCAGATTCAAATAATAAAACATATAGATTTTAAAAAGCCTTAAAGTTTACTAAAATGTTTGACCTAATTCTGGACAGTTTTTAAACGAGGTTTCTGGAAATTGATTCACTAAGTAAAAAGCCTTATTTTGTATGAAATTTGGCAAAGAAGTTCTTTGAATACCCAAGTTTGTTTCTGCATAGTTTAAGAATTTTTGAAGCTATTGTTTTTCAAATAAAAATTTTCAAACTAAGCCATTCATAACATAGAATTTATAAAGTTTACACTTCGGGAAAATGTGAGTTTTTCTAAGTATTTAACTAAAAGAGTTATAAATTTACATTGGTAAATATAAAATAATTTTAGTACACTACATGATTATTATGATTAATTGGATATTAAAAGGTAGATATTTTTATTAATTAAATGGTTTTTATTTAAGGAACTAAAAAGTGGTCTAAAACCCTAATTTTCTAAGTCACGAATCAAATAATATTTGTAAAATAAAATTAATTTTTATCTTAATCAAACCTAATTAAGTATTCCTTTTAACTAATTATTGTCAACTTAAATTATTAAAGTTTATGATTAAGGAGTTATACTAAAAAATGTTATATTTTTGGTAAAATTAAAGAAATGGGAAAATGGTAAAGTTTGAGAGATTCCAAAATAATACTTTTCTAGCTAAGCTCGATAATAACAACAGAGTGGGAAGTTTGGGATGAAACCAACTTCTAAATAACTACACTCGAGAGGGAAGTTTTCCAAAAAAAAAACCCAGAATGTCATTATGGTTTACAACGTGTAAGAACGAGGATACCCTTGATAGGTATTTTGTTATGATATTAATGCCTAAGTAGAATATAATCTACTATAATACCATAATTAATACGAGTAGACTGTATACAGTGTTGGCTAACGAAGTGGGATTTCCAAAGGGAAGGTTTTCTCTACGCAGCTAACAACGCCTCGTAAATCGGTTTATGATGTTTAAGTCTACAACATGAGTTAACTAGTGAATTGCTTGCTAAAAGTAGGGCTTGTACGCTAGATAGAAAGAGATGGCTCAATTGGAGACAGTCTCTAGGGGTGCTTATGCTCCATTGTGTAATATTATTATTTTTTTAGTTAGGTACCGTGACATGTGGCCAGGAGGTAAGTACACAAGATAAACCTAGGAGTTTGAATGACCCTACGGGACCTTATCCTCCATTATGTAATGTTATTATTTGGTCTGGTTAGCTACCGTGACACGTGGCAAGGAGGTGGGTATATCAAGTAAACCTAGAGGTTAGCTAGTGTGGATTCACCAAACCCAGTTCTTTATTTTGAAACTAGTATAAATGGCCTAGGTTAGTGATGGTTACCCTTGAGACGGATTTCCGAACTAGATATCAGTGTTGAGACTTAAGTCTCCACTCTCGAATTAGCCTCTAGGTTTAGTTATGATGTTAGACATTATTTCCTACTTTTGCCTTGCTCTTGATTATTTGCAGGATTTTGTGTTCGACTTCTATTAAAGGCAATGCGATGCCGCTGATACACTTAGGCATTCTTGAAATTGTTTGATTAGGGCCTGAATTTATCCAAAACTCTAAGTGTGGTAAGTTATGTATTGTGATGAAAATGACTAGATCATTGATTCCTATTGTGTACTTCTACTTTGTGCTGTTAAATTTACTTAGTAAGCGTTTTTGTTTACCTATTTCTCGTGTTGTAGGTAAGGGCAAAGGAAGTTGATGCAGGGAGAGCCAGAGTTTGTCTGTGAAAGTTTACATGTGGCCCAACCTTTGGGGAGTCTGAACTTTCAAATTAAGTCTTTTGATTTTGCCTAAACTATGCCTAAACTTTTTTGGGTTTACCATAATACTTTTAAAGCTTTTGTGTAAAAAAAATTAGTGTGTTCACACATTACGATAAAAGTTTTTTCTATCCGCACTGTTGACACTTTTTAAATGTTATGAATGGTTTTACTTCTGCAAAAATTAGTGTTATTATTTTCGGGTCGTTACATGCATATCCTTAGTTAAATTCCTAGATATGCGGTGATAAGGGATTTTATATCAATATCAGAGTCAATGCCCTACTCTATGTGCTTATGCCAGTTTTATTTCCTTAGGTCTTGTGCGAGAATCAAGACGGCCTCAAGTGTGATACTTTCCTCGAGCCTTGTGGAAATCCTAGTCACAACAATATAATGTAGGTTTACTTCATCAATAAACCACAACCCACCATAATTTTCTTTAGACCTTCTTAGGCTCAAAATATTCTTTAAACATGTCCCAATAATTTTTCACAAACTTAGGTCACAATTCCCTATTGTTATACATAAAAATTCCTTGAAAAAAGACCAAAAATAAAGATGCTAGCACAAACCGATCGACCTATTTGGCAACTCCAAATGGCTGCCTAGCCACAAGCCAATCGACCGGTTGCCCCAGGCCGGTCAATCGATTTATGACAGAGATTAATTCTTACATTTTTTTAAAACTCAAACTGACCCAATTCAAGTCCAAACTACAACAAACTCAAAACTCATGCCCAAAAATAGATATTCAACCTAACATATTCCTAATAACAGCAATTAAAATTTCAAAACTCTGGTCCAACCTCAAACACCATAAAATTAAGATCAAAACTTCATTTTTTCTTAAAATTCAATAACTCAAACAAACGTCTAATTTCCAACCTAAGTTTCAAGCCTAAATCCCTTTGAAAACACGTTTCTAGTTACCATATATCCATGAAAATAAGATATAGCCAACAGTTATGAAAATTAGACCAAAAATCCCAAGATTTCTCAAGAATAAGTGATGAAAAAGCTGAAAAGGGGGAGAAATTCTTACCTCTTCTCTAAATTTGAAAACCCTAGCTTTAGTAGTTGTTAATCCCTGCATGTGAGCTTCTGTTTCCCTTAGTACTGCTGAAGAAAATTGAAGGGATTCATCTTGTACTCATCCCTTTCATTCCATATGTGTTTTTTAACAAAGGAAAGCCTATGAAGGAGAAATAGGAAATGGTCTAGAACGTACAAGGAAACCTTCAACATTGGTTTTCTCTAATTTTAAGGTCAATTCACAATTTTACCCCTCTCACAACTCAACTCTTTTGCTAACCTGAAGGTCATCCTAGTAATCTACCATCATTTGAAATAATACCACAAATTCCCACCATTTTCATGAGACCCACTAAACATAGTTCCCAATTTATACGGAAAAAATTAACCAAAAACCAAGTATCTCACTTTGCAACTTTCTGTTCTAATCGCTCAAAAGGATTCACTCCTATTGATTGTCACATATATATCGACATAATAATGTGGCCTCAATTCATATACACATAAAATTACAAATACAACCTAAATGGGAAAATTAAGAAAATGCCCTTTTTTGACAAAAGTGGGTCTTTGAACACATGTAATACACATAATACTTCATACTCAATTATATAATAATATAATCCACAAAAATCACCCCAAATGTCCTCCCGGTATGATAATCAAAGTACTTTAATCTCATGAGGAGTTTTGTGATATTACATTACCCGATTAGGATTTCCATTTCGTTTTAGGGATGAAATGCTCGGTTTCTCGCCAAACCGCACATATCACATTTTGGCTAACATTTGCATCATGAATTTTACTTGTCAAGCATATATTATCATTCATAATAATATTCACATACATCTCACCACCTCCTCAGCTACTCGTAGGTGCCCAAAACTCGGGGCATTACATAAATAACATGATTAAGGATATATGCAAATAATTTATACTTTTTTCCCCTATTTCATTTTATCAAATTGTCTTAGTGAGGAATCAAGCTTCGAAATAATCATTCAATATATTTTACTTAAAATAAAATGAGCAAAATAGATTCATAATGAACAATAGTGTAGAAATCCAAGTAGTCAAAAAAATGTGATTTAACAAACCATTTAAAGAGTGATTTTGAGTTAGGCATAGAATAAAAAGTATATATGGATTGGATGTATTACTGATTTTTGGATTGGTTGAGGTGCAAAAATACTGAATAAATTGAAGAGAGATGAAATTTTGCATTTAAATGCAGAAAAGTGTAGAAATATGTTGAAATTTTGGACAAAATTGTTGATTTGCATAGTATAAACATAGTTCTGTGCATTGTTTTTAAAAAATAAATTGTGTAATATTTCAAGGATATTAAAATACATGTGTTTGTCTAATCAAATTGAATAAAACTAAAAAATGCAAAGTGTTTTTGTAAGTTTTTCATCAAGGCATGAGTAAAACAACTTATGTACCAAAAATGAGTTTTATGCATCATTTTTTTAAAAAAAAAATACACATTCTTAAAATGATTTAAACAAATGAATACTCAAATTTTTTTTAAGTTTGTGAAGTTTTGCATCTTTTAGCTGGAAAAGTGTCATGAAATCAAGTAAGATGTCAAAATTTAGTTTCATGCATTATTTTAATTTACTCAAATAGTTGTGTTCAAGTAGTAAAATCAATAAGAACACAAAAATTCAACAAGTTTGGTAAATTTCAAATTTAGGCCTAAAATGACCTACGGTTCAAGAAATGTCGCAATATATTTGTAAAGTGCGCCCTAGTTCTATTCATTTACAAAAACCGTTGCAAAACTCATAGTTAATAGAAAAATACCACTTTAAGGAAAAGAAACTCAGTGGGGCCTTGATTAAACATGTAAATTGGGCCCAATAGTTGAAAAATAAAATAATGTGCCTTTATGCAATATTCAGAAAATGAAATAAAGTTTTAAGTCCCACTGACGTAATTGAATTAAAAATCATAACATAGGTCCTTTAATTCTTGGCGCTTAACTTCATCGTTATTCATTCATAAGACTACATAATCAAACATCGAAACTCCCCACATAATTGCGCGTGCCAAGGAGAAACCCTATTGTTTACCTGGAAGAGGAAAAGTAAGGGGGTGAGCTAAAAGCCAAAGTAAGGAAGTCCAACAAATACAACAATGTCAAAGAAAATGAAAGAAGAAGCATGCATCGTAAATTAGGGAAAAACATATCATCTTCATACTTATAGTTTATAATCATATACGTCACATAGTCATACATCACATTCACACATAATAAACATACTCTTTGTGATCATGGCAGCCCTATTGTCCATGTCACATCTTGAGGTAACCAGTAAAACATAAGCCGGTGAGACCTCCTCTATGAGGTAAAAATGTTCTCAGATCCTTGAATAACCTCGACGCGTCCGCCCTTTGTGTAACATCATATGCTTAGTAACTCATTTGTTGCGTCGCGTTTAGCACGCTAGCAACTTTTTCTTTTCATTCATCATACAAGTGCATGTGTCACAATTCACATCAAAACATAGAAATTACACATTTCATAGCACTTGACTTTTCATAACATATCAAAACATAGAATTTCACTTTTCATAACACTTGGCTTATCATGACATACCAAAACATAGAATTTACACTTTCTGTAGCACTTTATATCATGCAACATAAAAAATCATACTTTTCATAGCAAAATACATTTTAAATTCTATCTAACTTCCTTACCTTGAGTCCAAGCAAAGTAATGTACGAAAATGTCTCGACGAGCCTATAATCATAATCAAACATTTGTCTTTAAAGTAATGTAAGAGTACTCATGCGCAACATACACACCCCATGTGTGCATGGGCCATGCACATGTGGCACAAATTGCACTACAATTACAAACATACAATAATTCCACATAAAATCATAAAAGAATAATGCTAATTCTACCAATCAATCCTTCATGGTTACAAAATAAAAATCATATGTATGAATAATAGGCATATGTTTGAATGTAAAAATACACTTGCATGTAATTTGAATACGTGGGAGTTTTCTTAAAATTTAACATTTAAAGTTGTTGATGGTGAGAACTCGTCAACAATATAGGATCGGAAAACTCAAAGTGTATTGTAAAAGCTAGGTAGAAAGAACCACAGTGGAGCAAAAAGTCGTATATTGCTTACTTGCCTGAGTATACAAAGAATTTTCTCACCCCCTAGTTTGAGGGGTGAAGGTCTATTTATAGTTGGGCTCTAATTGCCCCTGACACATGGTTGTCCCTGGGACAAAATAGTACACCAATACACTGCTAGGGTAGTGGCACAAGCCATGGTGAAATAGAGGGTTGTGGTGTCGATTGTTGGTACATGGACAGAGGTACGAAGATCATGCCACCACTTCTCGTACTAATTCGTACCACCACTACTTGTCGCATACTGATGTCAGAATCATGCCTTTGCCTCCCTCAGGGTCATACACCTCGTACTTGTTCACGTGCCTCGTACCTAATGGTCCTTCTCACATTTCCAAAATATATCTTCTCTAATTTATTTCTAATATTTTTCTAAGTGTGGGACACCTTACCCAGTTCTCCCCATATACATGGGAGGCTTGGCACGGATAGTACGTGATGAGGCAATGAAACCCTTACTAAGTGAGGATCTCCTCCATGCCCCGACATCAGAGAAACAAGGCCCTTGCATGGTCTTGCACATGGGAAAAGTGTCCTTGGCACATGGCCTCACGCATGGGCGGCGTCACCACATCCAGAGCAAGCCCTGCCTAGCCTCGCTATGTCACACTCTCATCCATGCATCATCCATGCCCCGGCATCAGGGCAAAAAGGCCCTTGCATGTCTCACACACGGGGTGAAGTGTCTTCGGCACATGGGTGGCGTCACCTAAACCGGAGCAACACGACGATGTCCTAGGGCTCCGCGAGGTGCCTGAAGGTGCATGAGGCACTGGGGCTCCACGAGGCACCTGGAGATGCACAAGATGTACACAAGTTGTACCTTGCATAATGAGGCCCTCATCCTCAGATGCTTCTCATGTTCGGGGCAAGGGACTTAACACGTAGAAGACTTGACACATGTTTGGCATACAGCTGGTTGGGCCTCGCTACGCGAGGCACTCCTCCCAAGTACCTTGCGCCTATCTTCACCTAAACTTGTGACATGTCACGTTTCGTTGTCTGAGGCCCTCTTACTTAGGTTAGGTGCCTTACACCTTCAGCGACTTCAGGCCTCTACGTGCCAAGCCTCGCCACCTTTAGCAATTTTCCTATAAACACACCTTCTCTCGAGTCTATGAGCACACTTTTAAGTGTGTTTGTAGACTCTTTCATATGTTCTTAGTGTTATGTGTATGGTGACCATGCTTCTTCTTCCTTGAAGGGGCATGGAAGGCTCTCCTTTTGGGTTATAACTTATGGTGACTAAAGAAGCACGAAATGCACTTTGATGGTGTATTTCTTTCTAGTTTATAAAGAAACACAAAATCCAACTAGCTTTGGTGGTGATCCAAGTGTGTTCTTAAGATTGAATGATATCAAACCAATCCAATGTGCAGATCCCATGGTTGTGAGTATCTTTGATCTCCACCATTCACCCTAGACTTCATCCAAAAGCTAGGAAATCTTGACTGTCCATATAAATACCTCAAGGCTTGCATTCATTTTTTTGACACCAAAACTTACTTAGCCTAGTGGTATCTCATTGAAGTTATTTTCAAGGGATCCAAGGTTTTATCCCCCATAGAAGCACTCTTAAGGTAATTTTTCACCCCTTCTAATTAAATTCATCCCCTTTCCCTTTTTTTTTTAACTAATTCTGCTCTGTCTCGTGTTTGCATTGTAGAAGTACAAGGCATTCTCACATTTCTAAAGGTCCACTTTTGCCTATCACTTGACCCCTCTTCATACACCCAAAATCATGTCCTCGCACATTTGTGGACTCGTATACACGCACCCAAGTATACCTTCATTTCCTAGTGATATGCATGTCTCTTTTATCTTTTACGCGATGGTAGGGCCATAAGTTAGTATGCACCTATTCCTTAAGAGTTCTTTGTTCCCATGGCATGTAAGGTGTGTAGACATGGGTCCCTATCTTACACCCTTTACACTCATGCTATAGATATAGGGTTGTCTTCACGAACACACATCGTCGAGTCTTAGCTTGTCTATGGCATCTGCACGGTCTTTTAAAGTCCCGCCTGACGTTAAGCTTATCAAGTTGTCATCTTCTAAATCTAAGGCCGACGTTTGCAAACCCTTTACAAATGCAGGTATGCGAATGCTCTACCTGTAGAGGTTATCCTACCTCAGGCAGAAGGTGCGGGGCCTTAAGAGTTAACTCAAATTTGTTACTAGTGGTAGTTGTTTAGGTTTCTCCCCATGGCACAAAACATATGTCTCCTGAATAAAATTAACCCTTCAAGATTGCATAGCTGAAATCGCTTGCCTAGAGGAAAACCTGCCACTTGAACCTCCATCTACCTATGACAACGGAGCCCCAGGCTCTGGGGGTCCTGCCCAGTGCTGATTGTGATCCATTTGAACCTGAGTTTCTCTCCATGATTTTTCCCTCATTTCTTCATCTATCCATGGTGGAATGTCATAGGGTCAAGTAGTATGCAGGTAGACGTAGGGCATGTAGAGGATATTATAAGGGTTGACGAAGTCAGTCGCTCACAAACCTCTTGTTGTTTCTATCCAGGTATCAAACATGCCGAGGGAGATCCTTGACAATTCCGAGAACGTGGGCATCGAGTCTACTCTTACCCAGATGAAGCTTTCTAACATGTTGAAGGCCCATCAATTCTCACCAGAAATCAGCTTTGTCATTGCATCTCGTAATGTCGGTACGTCTGATCCACTTGAGGGGCTTATAGCTTTTAGCGACTCATTGATCAAATCTTGAGGGGTACTGCCACTTCACCCCTTCTTTGTTAAGTACTTAACTTCTCTGAAGTCTTGGGTTGTGCTAAGTTATTTGTATGTGTTATAAATCCTCAGGGGCCCTCCATGAAAGAAGTCCATCATCTGTTTACTTTGAGGGCGAACCTAGCTACCCCTGGCGTCTATTAGCTCCAAAAAGTTGTTGCTCTCACAGAGTACCCCTTCGTGGAGGGCTCAATTTTCGATAGTGGTTCATGGAAGAGCAATTTTTTCTTCACCAATGGTGTTTCTACTCAACATACCCATTTCAACACATCAAGTAAGCCATTTCTACCTACATATATACATATATAAATATTTTTCTTTTATGTTATTTTGTACTTGTCTTTACCTCTCTCCTCAGGTTTCCTTAACTATACTTATTTTTTTTACCTTGACCATAGGTCTTGAAGGAGTTGCTGACCCTGCTTTGAGCCTGGGAGCCCTTGATCACGTGGCGAAGGTCTTGGCTGTGCCGGCTTCATGCAACCAGGCCTGTAGCCTTTTCACTGAGGGCAATCTCTATTCGTCCAAGTTGTTGTCTACCGAACAAACCATCTCCTTTTGCTCCGTCTCATCCAAGTCTACTTTCCTTGAGACCATAGACAATGATGAGGAAGATGAAGACTATCATTACTCTGATGGTTACCTGATGGATACCGAGGATGAGGTTGAGGTGGAGACTGAGAACTATTTTTGTTTAAGATCCTTGGCTAACAAGGCTGGGGATGTTGCTGATGATGGATGTACCGATGACATCACTTCTCGGATCTCACCGCTGGTAGTAGGTGGCGAGTTTGTTTTCAACACACGTCCTCCTACTCCTCCTATCACGAACAAGAATGTTGTCTTGCCTTCCTTTGACGATGCTCTTCCATCCTTGGGGGCGCATTTGGGACAGGCGTCTGTGGGTGCCTCACCTCCTAAAGAGGTGACTACACGCCCCTTTGCTCCTCATGCCTCCATGGACATATCAAGACCTTCCCAATCCCTTTCCTTATCTAGGCATGCATCGACAAGTATACGTGTCTCCCCCCACCGAGCCCACACTTCCACTTCCCGGGGCATCCTTTGGCGACCAAGTACGAAGAGGCTGTGAGCCACTACATGGGGAATATTTCTGAAGGCGAGTGGGGTTCTATGTATGATATTCTAGATGCCGAGTTGGGTGAGGCTTATATGCTAGCCTCTACACAGGTGCTTGTTAGAACACTTGATGTATGTTTTTCAGTTTTGATATCACATGATCATGGACGTTTTGTTTCATTTCTTTGTTTTTACTTAAGCTTCTGTCTTGGGTGACCATTTTGTTGCCTCGAGCTCCTCATCCATGCAACAATTACAGTTCGAGCTTGATGGAGCGATGAAGGACCACTCCTTGGCCAAGGCAAAAAAGGATGGGTTGACCGCATAGGTTTAGTACTTGGAGGGCCAGCTTGCTGAGGCAGTGTGCCAGATGGATGTTGTACAAGACAAGGCCGCATCAACTACTCGATCTAACTTCAGGCTAGAGTCCAATATTCATAGACTAAATGAGAAGACTTACGCTCTTGAGGTTGAATTGGTCAACGCTGAGAATGGCATAGTCGGGCAAACATTTCATGCCATGTGGAGGACTAACCTTGATGTCAACCTGCCCCCCTTTAGAGAGTATTCGACCGTGAAGATTGCAGAGTGGAAAGGTTGGGGTGGGAACCCATAGGCCCTTCTCCAAGGCTTATTATTATATTTTTTTTTTTCTGTTGTGTAACCCTCTCTATTTTTTTTTTCATTTGCATGGAACATCTTTTGTTTATATGTGGAATTCATTACGTCTAAGGTCCTTTTAAGTTTGCCTTTGTGAGCGAAACTTTTATATATGGGAGCTTTGCTTATCTTTGTACTAACAGCGAGGATGTATTGGCCTTCTAAGCCTTTGTCATCCTCTTTTGGTTATCATGCTTAAGGAGCTTTGATAAGTCCATCTTCTTTGATGAATTATTTATGTCTTCTTTGGACTGATTATCGTAGTCTTTTTGATGCACCTTGACTATACTTATATGAACACGCCAACCCTTTGAGTTCTTAGCATCGTTTTATATTCTTTGCGTGTGCTTTTTATTTTGTGTGCGAAGCGTCCTCGTCATTATGCATAGTACAATTTTTAGAAGGGTTTCTTTTTAGGACCCTTTTTGGCTAGACAGCTTGGTGGCTGCTCTTGGCTTACTGGTGGATGCTATCCTTGAGGTCTTACCCCTCGTGGAGGTATTAGCCTTTATTTGGAGTTTTTCCTCATGAAATCTTTTGACTTTTCTTCACAAACGTCTCTTGTCAGACACTTTTTGTTTAGACCGCTTGGTGGCCTTGGTGGTGGACGTCCTAGTTTAGGCCTTATCCCTTGTGGAGGTATTAGCCTATCAGGAGGTTGTCCCTTTGGAAGCTTTTGGTTTCCTTGGCATCTATAAGGGTAGCTAATCCTTATGAATCGAAGAAATTCTCTAGGCTTACCAGTGTATGTCTTCATTGAGACCATACCCCTCGTGGAGGTATCTAGCCTTTGTCGCGAGGTTATCCCTGTAGGACCTTTTGGCTCACTTGATATCCATGAGGGTAGCTAACCTTCATGAACTAAAGAGATGCCTCGCAAGGTTTTTTTTTCAATATATATGCCTCCTATCCTATCCCCCAAGTGCCATGTGGGATTCATTCCATTTAGCACTTTGATCATTTCACTCCCAACATAAATTATAACAATGTGTGCATATTTCTTATATAGGCGCATGCATATAGAAGGAATGTAATATACGAGATAGGAAACACTTTGAATGATAGCAAGCAGATTACAAAGGTACATATGACAACATTGCAACTACTATGTGGTTATTTGGGAAACCTCTTTGATTTTTAACTATTGAAATTAACATAAGGCAAACAAACAAGGTATAGAAATTCCTACATTAGATGGAAAAGTCTTACTGGTAATATTCATTGAGATGTTCTGCATTCCATGCTCGGGGTATGACAGTGTCATCAACCCACAAGTGTGAATGTGGGTTTGCACCTCCATTTATCACCATCGCCATGGGTTCTTGTGGCTTGGCAGCTGTGCTAAGAGAGATATTATAACACTCTCTTACTTCCTTTTGTTCTCCTGTTATGCTTGCTATTCTCCAAGGAGTTGGAAATTTAACAGACATGTAATATATCGATGTCACCACTTTCAATTCTCTTAGTGAAGGTCTCCCTAGTACCGCATTGAAAGTCCAAGGGTAATCTACTACAACAAAGTTCGTGATGACACTAGATTGTCTAGGTTGCTACCCAATGGTGAGGGCTAACTCGATGGCTCATAAAGGTTTTATTGAGTCCCTAGTGAATCCATATAAGGGGTATGGCAGGATTTTAAGTTCCTGACTCCCAAGCCCATCTTCTCCAATGTGGGGCAATATAAGATATCTAGGAAACTACCATTGTCCATGAGGAATCGATGCATTCTCATATTGTCCAGTTGAACAGTCAACACAAGGGGGTCGCTGTGGGGGAAATGCACTTATCGCGCATCTTACTTTGTGAAGATTATCGAATCATTTTCCCCCTTAAAGTTCTTTGGGGGTCGTTGCCCCAGGCTCATGGTGCATGGGGGTGGGCCTCATCTTTCTTCCCTAGCATATCTATCTTGTTCCTTCCTCGACTCTCCTCCAAATCCTGGACCTCTGAATACCGTTCTTACATCTTCCTGCACCTCTGGGGCTCACTCTCGAGCCTGCGGATAGGATGGTTGACGATGTGCCTGGAGGGCATAATTGGTTTATGTGTGATTTAATGATTACATGCATGATTATATGATTATATGGATATGTGAAATGCATGTTTATGAGTATTAGATATGCATGTGGGCCCTGTTTAGCTTATAAGGGCATATTTGTAATTTTGGCCTGTTGAGGGCATAAATGTGAGTATATATGTGATATTAGTGCGAGACCACAATATTATGTGGATTTATTTGGATTATTCAGCAGGAGGCAATCCTAGTGAACAATTAGTGAAAAGGTCACAATGGGAACGAATACTCGGCTCAGGGGAGCCTAGGGATATTTTCAGGAATTTAGAAAATATATTGGGAATTTTTAGACATTGGGGAAAAATAATGGGTGATTAATTAGATGACAGGATTTAACTGGAGGTATTAGCGGGAATTGGGAGCAAATGACTAATATACCCTTAGATTGTTTTAAAGGCTCAATTTTAATTGGGAGGGCAAAATGGTCTTTTAGTTATTAGAAAATATATTTGATATACTTTGTTTTTCTTTTAAATTTTAGGAGAAAGTGGTAGAAGTAGTGAAGGAAAAGAAAGAAACAGAAAACACTCAGTTCACCCATCTCTCTCACTTCCCTTTGTGGAATTTGAAGCTAAGAATTCAAGAGGAGTCTAGGATAGGCTTTGGGGCTATGATCTTTGGAGTAATTGAAGGAGTTTAGCTGGAAATTTAGCTCCCAAGTTGAGGTAAGGCTTAAGGTTTTTGAGTTTCCTAAGTTTTTGTTGAGGTTGATCTCTGATGTTGGATTTTTGATGGAAGGTTAAGGACTTAAGCTTGGGAATTGAAGGAATTAAAGCTTGGAAGGGCACTGAAGGCAACCTAGGGTCGAATTCATCCAACTAAGGTAACAATTTTTTACCTTAATTGTCTTGGGTTTCCTGGTTTTTGTTAGTGTTCTTGAGCTTAAAAGCTCAACTTTGATTTCAGTGTTTAATGAAGTTGTTAGCCAAGTTTGGTGTTGTTTGGGTGATCTGGGTGAGCTATAGTGAGTTATGGGTTCAATTTTAAGTTTGGATTAGGTTTGGGGAGGATTTTTGGAGCTTTGGCTTGGGAGAAGTGAAGGGAGAAACCTAGAAAATTTGCATGTTCTGGTTGCAACGCTGTAGCGCTAGGTTAGGAGCGCTACATTGCTAGGCTGCGTTCTTGGGGGGCTAGAGTCTCTGAATCTAGCGCTGTACACCCTGAGGATCTACCAGGGTTGCTGCCGCACAAGGAGATTCAGTTCGTCAATGAGTTGGCACCAGGGACAGAGCTAGTGTCATGGGCACCATATAGGATGGCACTGGCAGAACTGAAAGAATTGAAGATACAGCTACAGGAACTTCTAGATTTAGGGTTTATCAGGCCTTGCTACTCGCCATAGGGTGCTCCAGTTTTGTGTGTGAAGAAGAAGGATGGGACTTTGAGGATGTGTTTAGACTACAGATAATTGAACAAGTTGACCATCAAGAATAAGTACCGTCTACCAAGGATTGACGACTTGTTTCATCAGCTGCAGGGGAAGACGGTATTCTCGAAGATTGATCTTTGATCTGGTTATCACCAGCTGAGGATCAAAGACGAGAATATATCAAAGACGGCCTTCCGAACGAGGTATGGGCACTATGAGTTTCTGGTCATGTCATTTGGTTTGACCAATGCCCCAGCAGCCTTCATGGACTTAATGAACAGGGTGTTCAAGGACTTCTTGGATCAGTTTGTGATTGTCTTCATCGACAATATCTTAGTGTACTCCATTTCAGAAGCAGAGCATGAGCAACATCTTCGACAAGTCCTACAGAGATTAAGAGAGCATCAGTTGTACGCCAAATTTAAGAAGTGTGAATTCTGGCTACCAGGAGTGACGTTCCTTGTACATATCATTGGTGAGGATGGGATTAAGGTGGATACATCTAAGATGGAGGTAGTGAGAGATTGGCTGATGCCAAGGAACGCCTCAGAGGTTAGAAGTTTCCTCGGGTTAGCAGGTTACTACATACGGTTTGTAGAAGGATTCAAAGATTGCTGCACCGATGACATAGTTGACATGGAAGAATTTGAAGTTCGTCTGGTCAGACAAGTGTGAGAATAATTTTCAAGAATTGAAGCGATGACTTATTACAGTGCCTATGCTGAGTCTTCCTTCGGATAAAGGAAAGTTTGTGGTGTATTGTGACACGTCAAGGTTGGGTTTGGGTTGTGTGTTGATGCAGAACGAGAAGGTTATAGCTTATGCATCACGGCAGATGAAGGAGTATGGGCAGCGGTACTCTACCCATGATTTAGAATTGGCATCGGTGGTATTCGCAATGAAGGTGTGGCAACATTATCTATATGGAGAGAAGTGCGAAATATACACGGATCATAAGAGTTTGAAGTACTTCTTCACCCAGAAGAACCTGAACATGAGGCAGAGGCATTGGCTGGAGTTGGTAAAAGACTATGATTGTGATATTCTTTACACCCCAGGGAAAGCCAATGTAGTGGCGGATGCATTGAGCTGGAGGGGCCCAGGGCAGTTATTTAGTTCTACTCAAATATTGAGGGAGTCGGCTATTGAGATGTACAGAGCAAGGATAGAGTTGGAGGTGGTCTGGTTGGCAAACATTACCTTGCAGTCGACCCTACTAGAGCGGATTGAGGAGGGTCAGTTGGTGGATGCATAGTTACAGGAAGTTAGAGGAAATGTCTTAGCGGAAGAGGCTAAGGACTACTCTATTTCTAAGGTTGGTTTGCTACGGTATCAGGGTCGGATATGTGTTCCAACTGAAGTGGGCATTAGACACAAGATACTGGATGAATCCCATACTACATCGTACTCACTTCACTTAGGCACCATGAAGATGTATTAGGATCTACGGACGTTGTATTGGTGGCCTGGGATAAAGAATGATGTGGTGGAGTATGTGGCCAGGTGTTTGACCTGTGAGCAGGTGAAAGCTAAGCATTAGCGACCAGCAGGATTGCTTCAGCCTTTGGGTATTCTCGAGTGGAAATGGGAGGATATTATGATGGACTTTGTGGGAGGTTTACCAAGGATAGTGGGGCTTCATAACTCAGTGTGGGTGATAGTGGGTAGATACACCAAGTCAGCTTACTTCCTACCAGTAAGGACGACTTATACTATCGACCAGTATGCAAAGTTGTATGTGAGGGAGATTGTACGCCTTCACGGGGTTCCTAAGTCTATAGTGCCAGACCAAGATCCTATCTTTACCTCCAATTTTTGGGGTGGATTGCAAAAAGCTATGGGGACTCAGTTGAGGTTTAGCACGACCTTTCATCCTCAGATTGATGGACAGTCTGAGAGGATGATTTAGGTGTTGGAGGATATGCTTAGGGCATGCATCATTTATTTTGAGGAATCTTGGAGTAAGTATCTCTCGTTGATTGAATTTTCATACAATAATAGTTATCAATCAACGATTGGAGTAGCTCCATTTGAGATGTTATATAGGAGGAGATGTAGATCGTCCATTCATTTGGATGATAGGGGTGAGAGGAAGTATTTAGGACCGGACATGGTTCAGAAGACTAACGAGGCTATCGAGAAGATTCGAGCTCGAATGCTCACCTCCCAGAGCAAACAGAAAAGCTATGTTGATCCTAAGCGTAGGGACGTGGAGTTTCAGGTTGGGGATCACGTGTTTCTGCGAGTTTCACCACTGTGGGGGATGAGAAAGTTTGGGAAGAAGGGCAAGTTGAGCCCTAGATTCATTGGACCTTTTGAGATCCTGGAAAGGATCGAATAGGTGGCTTACAGGTTAGCCTTGCCACCGTCGTTGTCGGGAGTTCGTGACATATTCCATGTTTCTATGTTTCAGAAGTACGTCTCAGATACAATGCATGTCTTGAAGTATGAAGACTTGGAATTGCAGACAAATTTGTCTTATGAGGAGCGACCGGTTCAGGTTTTAGACAGGAAAGATAAGATTCTACGGAACAAGAAGATTCCTCTAGTTAAAGTGTTATGGAGGAATAGCAGGGTCGAGGAAGCGACCTGTGACCTTGAGTCAGCAATGCGGGATCAGTATCCCAAGTTATTCAGGTAAAATGTCAAGGACGAAATTCTCAGTAGGAGGGGATTGTTGTAATGACCCAAAATCACTTACAAGACTAAGGGCCTTGATTAGCATGCCTGGGAATTGTTTTATGTTTGATTTAATGATTAAATGCATGATTATATGATTATATGGATATGTGAAATGCATGTTTATGAGTATTAGATATGCAATTGGGCCCTGTTTAGCTTATAAGGGCATTTTTGTAATTTTGGCCAGTTAAGTGCATAAATATGAATATATATATGTGTGATATTAGTGTGAGACCACATTATTATGTGGATGTATTTGGATTATTCGGCACGAGGCGATCCTAGTGAGAAATTAGTGAAAAGGTCACAATGGGAATGAATACCTGACTCGGGGGAGCCTAGGGGTATTTTCGAGAATTTAGAAAATATATTGGGGATTTTTATACATTGGCAAAAATAATGGGTGATTAATTAGATGACGGGATTTAAGTGGTAAATATTAGGAACACTCGAGGAATTAGCGGGAATTGGGAGCAAATGACTAATATACCCTTAGATTATTTTAAAGGCTTAGCTTTAATTGGGATGGCAAAAGGGTATTTTGGTTATTAGAAGATATATTTGATATACTCTGTTTTTCTTTTAGATTATAAGAGAAAGTTGTAGAAGTAGTGAAGGAAAAGAAAGAAACAGAAAACACTCAGTTCACCCATCTCTCTCTCTCTCACGATTTTCCCTCTCTCACTTCCCCTTGTGGAATTTGAAGCTAAGAATTCAAGAGGTCTAGGCTAGGCTTCGGGAATGTGGTAATTGAAGGAGTTCAGCTGGAAATTTAGCTCCCA
Organism: Humulus lupulus; assembly: GCF_963169125.1. Classification (NCBI taxonomy): domain Eukaryota; kingdom Viridiplantae; phylum Streptophyta; class Magnoliopsida; order Rosales; family Cannabaceae; genus Humulus; species Humulus lupulus. Next base: position 158,081,288 of record NC_084802.1, on the reverse strand, counting down.
AGTTGAGGTAAGGCTTAAGGTTTTTGAGTTTCCTGAGTTTTTGTTGAGGTCGATTTATGAGTTTGGATTTTGGATGGAAGTTTAAGGACTTAAGCTTAGGAATTGGAGGAATGAAAGCTTGGAAGGGCACTGAAGGAAACCTAGGGTCGGATTCATCAAACTGAGGTAACAATTTCTAACCTTAATTGTCTTGGGTTTCCTGGTTTTAGTTAGTGTTCCTGAGCTTCATAGCTCAATTTTGATTTCAATGTTTAATGAGGTTGTTAGCCAAGTTTTTTTGTTATTTTTGTGATCTGGGTGAGCTATAGTGAGTTGTGGGTTCAATTTTGAGTTTGACTGAGGTTTGGGGATGATTTTTGGAGCTTTGGCTCAGGAGAAGTGAAGGGAGAAACCTTGAAAATTTTCATGTTCTGGTTGCAGCGCTGTAGCGCTAGGTTGGGAGCGCTACAGTGCTAGGCTGCGTTCTTGGGGGGCTGGAGTCTCTGACTCTAGCGCTGTAGCGCTACTCTGCTTTCAGAACTTGGTTTTTGGGCACTTTGTAGGGTTTTTTCTTGGGGTCTCAGGGAGATGGTTTCACCACTTCGTTTGGTGGAATTAGAGCGTGAGTTTGTCCTTTAGAATTTAAAGTCATCGAAGTACCATTTATGGATTGTGACTAGGTGTACGCTAGGGCTCGGAACGGGATTGTTCTCGAGGGTCGTTCATAGTAACTAAAGCACTTGGAATTAGAGGTAAGAAAACTGCACCCTTATGTGACTGTGTGGGACTGAGATTCCCTGTATTTGAATGCATATGTTTTGTGTGATTGTGATATGCCATGTGAGCATGAAATAAATGGCCTAAGAGTGCTGGGACTGATATTTGCACACAAAATGTGGCTCAGCCATTAGTAGCTGAGGACATCTAAATAATCACTGAGCTCAGCTTAAGCGGGCCGCAGTCAGTGGATTAAACACTGGGCTCGACCTAAGTGAGCCAAAGACAGTGGGTTAAATAGAGGGCGCGGCCTAAGGGCGTCGACCCTAAGTATTGTATGATGAATATTGATATGTTATCATTGTTGTCTGTTGTTTATAGTTTGTTTAATACTGAGATAAATGGCTTATGAATAATTGATTGACCTCTCTGGTTAGATGACTGTTATGGCATGCTAATTAGTTGGTTAACAGCTTTATGGATTATTTGATTGCCTGTGTTGTTTATGTTATGCATTACAACTTTCTTGCTGGGCCTTTGCTCACGGGTGCTACGTGGTGAAGGTAAAGGCAAGGGCAAGGTGGACCAATCTTGAGTTGGAGAGCTCTGGGCCAGAATGTACATAGTCAGCTGGTCGTCCGCCACGATTGAGAGATAGTGCAGGGATAGGAAAACCTAAAATGCGTATTTTGCCATTAGAGTGGCTTGTGGTTGTATATAACTTTGAAATCTTGTAAACTGTCCTTTAAAACCTTTTTTTGGGATCCCATGTACTAAACGTTTATTTAAATGAGAAATTTCCCATTTATGGCCAAAATCTTTTAACCCTAACCTTATTATGACTTTAGAATCACATTTTCAACTATATGAATTTATTAGCAAGTCTTCCACATTTGTAATCATACTGTGTAATGGCCCTGGTTATCCGAGGTGTTACATCTGATCCTCTAATCTTTGGTTTTCCCTTCTGACATACCTGCCTAGGTGCCCCTACGTATGAGTTCCTCAATTTATACTTTCAAATGGGTTCACTCCCCCGTGGTGTGGCCAATTTTCTTGTGGTGCTGGCAATACTTACTGGGGTCCCTTTTGGAATGATCTCCCTTCATCTGTGGGGGTCTTTTGAAGGGCACCTGATTCTCGTTTGTGAGGAAGATATGTTCCCTGGTATCTGTCAGGTTTGTATAGAAGATGTATTGCATTTTCCTGGGTTCACCTCAGAGTATGTGCTTTCTCTGGCGGTCATCCCTTGGCCCTTCATACACTCTTTTCTTATTTCCACCATTTGAGCCTTCATGGGCTGAGGGCTTTGAAAGGGGTTCACTTTTTCCAGCCTTTAGGTTCTCATGGCTATCTTCAACACGAGTGTACTTTTGTGCTCTTTCATAGAAGTCCTCTAAGTCGGTGACCTCTCTTTTGAGGATATTATCCCTTAGCTTACTCCCTGGGCGCACTCCAGCCATGATTTCAATCTTGAGTTCCCCTTTAGTCAGGCTTCCTACCTTAGTCACCTCCATGTTGAACCTATGGATATAGCTCTTCAGGCTTTCTCCTTCACATTGCTTTATGTTAGTGAGGCTAGTGTCTGGCATGGTGCTGCTGGAGAAATTCTTCAAAAGTTGTTGTCATGACCTAATGGTTCTCAGCCTTAGCCTCTTGAACCACTTGTACACAGCCCCTTCCAGCGTGACATCGAAACACTAACAACTTGCACTGTTATTGATCCCTCTCTGTTTCATTAAATCAATGAAGGAATCCAAGTGGTACTTAGGGTCTGTAGTGCCCTAACAAGGGGTCATATTAGGTTCTTTGAAGTTGGTTGGGAGTCATTCAACTTGAATCTCCCTTGTGAAGGGTAACTCGTAGTCGAACCCTTCATTGACAATGTACCCCCAGACGACGTGACAATTTTACTCCGAAGGCTTCTCATCTCAGTGTCTAGCTCATGTCTCCTTCTATTCAAGGAGTCCCTCAAATACGAAGAGTTGGACTTTCTTTTCTCTTTACCCTTCGGAAGGGCCACAGGGGGTGTTGTCCTTGTTTCTGACCTTCTTCCATTGAGTTTTTCTCTTACGTCAGGGGGCGCCTCCTTAGAGGTGACTTTGGCTTTGTTCCTATGACCAGCATTGTAGCAACCCAAATTTGCTAATAAGGCTTAGGGCCTTGATTAGCTTGCCTGGAGGGAAATAATTGAGTTATTTTGTTGATATGTGAATTTGATAAATATGTGATTAGAAATGCATGTTTAGGTGAATTAAATATGCATGTGGGCCCCATTTGGTTGCTAGGGGCATATTTGTAATTTTAGCCAGATGAGGGTATAAATGTAATATTTGTATATATTGTGATTGACACCACATGTGAGTTGTGATATATTTGTGATGCACGATCTGAGACGGACCTAAGGAGCTGTTTAGCTAGAAAGTCACAATGGGGTAAAATACCCAGCTCGGGAGGAGTCTAGGGGTATTTTGGGAATATAACTTGTGTTTAGGAATTATTGAGTAATGGTTAGTAGCTTATTAATAATTTGGTATGTCGGGATAAATGGGCATTTTTGGGTATACTCGAGGACGTAGCGGGATGTGTTAAAAGACTAAACTACCGTTGGTAATATTTGAGGTAGGTTAATTTAAGGGGCAATTAGGTCATTTTGGCAATTGGATATACTCAGTTAAGAGCTGGGGAAATACTAGAAACACTTAGACAAAGCAGAGGAAGGAAAAACAAGTGAACCAAATTCTCTCTCTCTCTCTCTCTCTCTCTCTCTCTCTCTCCCATTCGATGCTCTCCCTCTCCCTCTCTAAGGTGGTTGATTTTGAAGGATTTTAGGCCAGAAATTCAGGGGATTCAAGGCTAGAATTTGGGAGATTAAGCTAGGTTCAAAGGTAAGTTCTAATTTAGTTCTTTGATTGAATTCTGCTGAGAAATGTTATGGGTGTGAGTTGAATTGTGTTTTATTTTGTGGATCATTGGAATGAAGACATGGCAAGGTTCAGCTTAGGATTAATGGATTTAGGTTTGGAATTTTATTGGGAAAGCAGCTCAGGATCGAATTTCTACTTGGGGTAAGAGTTCCATGCATCTCTGAAATTTAATTGCTGGTGTGGTTTAAGTTTTCTGAAGGGTGGTTTAAGTTTTGTGAATTTTGAACCACTAGGTGATTCATGGGTTTGATTGTGTGTTTGGGGTTTGTTGATGTGGTTTCTAAGTTTCCATACTGTTATTTGGGGTTTAGGCCGAATTGGGACTTGGGTGTACCTTGGTATTAATTTGGAAGAGTTTTGGCTCAGGAAAATATTTAGAAAAACCCAGTTTTCTTAGTTCGCGTATGAACGTCGCAGCCCTATTCTTCCGTGCCGTGGCGCTAGGTTGAATCATGATTTGGGAACCATTCTAGGAACTGCAACCCCTATAGGGTTGTGCCGCAGCGCTAGGCCAATTTCGCGAGATAGGATCTTGAGTTTTTCAGGTTTTCGCTCCAGAGGCTCGGGGGACGCTTTCACTACCTTGTGTGGGGAAACGGGAGGTCCCAAGAGCATGGGATTAGTTCCGAGGGATGATTAAGAAATGGTTAGTAATGAGAGTTCTATGTATGTGTTGTGACTAGGTTTTCAGCGAGGCTCGAGTAAGAGAGTTGTGCTCGTGATTTCAGTGCTCAAAAATCTCGGGACACAAGTAAGAAAACTGCTGTACCCGTAGAGCAGGGCGAGGCCCTGTAGTTGTGTTGTAGGGCACGACCCTATATGAATGTGTGCAGGGTGTAGCCCCATTGATTATGTTAATACATGTCTTAGTATTTGTTTAATTATGCTAGGTGTGGATATATGTGAATGAACGGCAAGAGCCGGGAACGGTGAAGGCCGAGAATGGCAAGGGACCGGGAGTAACGTTTAGCATGTGGAGTGCGAATTTTCAGGGTGAGACCCTAAAGGATACCTGGGATATCCTCACGATGCAGACCGCGAACCCAGGGCCTGGTAAAGCGCCTGGGACGACATGGCCGTATGTGTTTAGCCTGTTGGTGGATTTGTTTTATGATGAATGATTGATATGCATATGTTATTTATTTGTGTGAAGTTTTCATGCTGGGCTTCAGCTCACGGGTACTCTGTGGTGTAGGTAAGGGCAAGGGGAAAGTCGACCAACCATGAGTATGGAGAGCGTGAAGCGATGCATACATGTATGGCATGCCTGGCTGCCACGGCAAGGGGTATTTTTGGGAGATGTTTTGTACTAAATCTTATTTTGTCATGTAGTCGACTTTAATCATATTTTGAGTTGTAAATATTTATAAACAGTATTTTGGGATCCTGAATGTTAAACGCTTTATAATTTTCAATGAATGGCTACATTTTCTAATTATGTGATTTTAATACAGTTTAGTTACACTTTTGACTTATATGCTTGATTATCAAGTTAAATGCATATTTTAAACTCACTTAGTAACGGCTTTAATGTAGTAGGACGTTACAACTTGGTATCAGAGCGAGCCAAGGTTTATGGTTCCTGGAGATTGACCGAACAAGTACGCTCGTTGTCGGTGACAAGCTCGACTCAGGGTTGGTTGGTAATGATTGACTTATATGCTTGAATTTGTGCTTAGCTTCCCTGTTTCCCTGTTTATTTTAGGTAGAGCATGTCAGGGCATGGCCCGTTGAGTGCTATATGCTATTTGTATGTTTTGTGGATTGCTGTTATGATTGGCTGATGTGATTGGGTGGTGGTTTTGGATGTTGTTATCATGCCTGATGGGCGGCGTCATTGATTGCATGCATATTCTTGTGATGCCTCGACAATCATCGAGACTCTGCAGCAGTAGGGCCGAGGATGACAACCAGGGTCAGGACCCTCCACCTGTCCCACAGAATTGGCAACATATGTTTGCTGAAATGGAAGCGAGAGTACAATGAATAGAGGAAGAACTTCGAAAATTAAGGTAGCTGTCCCTTCCTCAGGCCACTGGATTGCCAGTTCAGCAGGCAATTGTGCCAGTGTCGGTTCAGCCTATTATGGAGAACAGGTGGGAACCTTTGTATGAGAGATTCAGGAAGCAGCATCCTCCCACCTACGAGGGTGGACCAGACCCACTGCACGCAGAGAAATGGATGAATGTGATTTCCTCCATCCTGGATTTTATGAGGGTGGAAGGAAACGAGAGGGTAGCTTGTGCCAGCTACATGTTCAGAGAAGATGCCCGCATCTGGTGGGATGCAGTGACTCAGAGTAGGAATGTGGCAGTTATGACTTGGGAAGAGTTCATAAACCTCTTCAATGAGAAGTATTACAGTGTTGCAGTCTGAGCTGCGAAGGTTGATGAGTTCATCAACTAGACCCAGAACCGGTTGACCCTTACTGAGTATGCTTTGAAATTTTACTAGTTGGCAAAGTTCGCACCGAATTTGGCGCCGACTGATACGGCCAGAAGGGATAGGTTTGTGCGGGGATTGAATGTTATGATCGCCCGTGATGATAAGATTACCTTGGACCCAGAGACTACTACTTATGCCCAGGTAGTGGACCAGACCCTTACTGCTGAGGGAGCCGAGGATTAGACTTGGAGAGAGGGCGCTGCTAGACGCGATGCCAGGAGGACAGTGCCTCCTTTTAGTGGATCTAGTAGGGGTAGCGGCCCCAGTTAGCAGAAGAGAAAGGCCCCAGATTCCTTCGTTTCTCCTAGCTCGGATAGGAGGGCGCGGGGTGCATTTAGTGGCCGTCAGGGCGGGGGTGACAACTGGAGGACTTTTCCAGTGTGTCCTCAGTGCAGACAACCACATCAGGGAGAGTGCAGGATCAAGGCCTGCTTTACTTGTGGGAGTGTCAGCCATCTGAAGAAAGAATGCCCACAAGCCCGGAAAGAGGAGCCGAAGCAGGGCGACAGTCTCGCTCCTGCTAGAGTATTCACCTTGACTCAGACTGAGGCGGAGGCTAGCCCCTCGGTCGTGACAGATTAGATTTCTAGTGCTGGTTCATCTTTTACTGCGTTGATTGATTCAGAAGCTACTCATTCATTTGTGTCCACTAGAGTGATAGATCAGTTGTGTAGACTTAGTGATTTGTATACTAGGTGTTTTCAGACTTTGTTGCTAACTGGGGAACTGGTAGTCTCTAGGAGATGGATTAGAGCATTTCAAGTAGAGATAGATGGTAGGGAATTGTCAATGGATCTGATTGAGTTAGTGATGGATGACTTCGATCTGACTCTAGGGATGGATTAGTTATCGAAGTATGGGGCGAAGATTGACAGCAAGCGCAAAATGGTGACTTTTGAACATGAAGGGGAGGTACCCTTTGTATTTGTGGGGACAGTCAGTGGACCGCGGGTGCCTATGATTTCAGCACTCAAGGCTAGAGACCTGATGCAGAAAGGATGCATAGGATTCCTAGCGAGTATTGTGGATACCTCTATGGTTGTGTTTGTTGGACTGGGTAAGACCAGATTGGTATGTGAGTTTCTAGATTTGTTTCCTGTAGACCTACCATGGTTGCCACCACAGTGGGAGATTGAGTTTGTTATAGAGTTGGCGCCAGGGTTGGAGCCAGTATCTAAGACACCTTACAGAATGGCTCCGGCGGAGTTGAAGGAGTTGAAGATTTAGTTGTAGGAGTTACTGGATTTGGGGTTCATCAGGCTGAGTTTCTTGCCATGGGGTGCTCCAGTGTTGTTTGTCAAGAAGAAGGATGGATCTCTTAGGATGTGTATTGACTACAAGGAGCTACACAAGTTGACCATTAAGAATAAGTACCCATTACCTAGGATCGACGACTTGTTTGACCAGTTAAAGGAGAAGACAGTGTTCTCTAAGATCGATCTCCAGCCAGGATTAAAGAGGAGGACATACCAAAGACTGCTTTTCGCACGAGGTATGGACATTATGAATTCCTTGTTATGTCCTTTGGATTAACTAATGCACCACCAACTTTTATGGACATGATGAACAGGGTATTCAAGGACTACTTGGACAAGTTCGTGATTGTGTTTATTGACGACATTCTGGTGTACTCTCAGTCAGAGACAGAGCATGAGCAGCATCTACGTTTGGTATTGCAGCGATTGAGAGAGCATAAGCTATATGCTAAGTTCAGCAAGTGCGAGTTTTGGCTACCGCATGTCATGCTTTTGGCCATATTGTAAGTAAGGAGGGGATTATGGTTGACCCAAGTAAGATTGAGGCTGGGAGAGATTGGCCTAGAATGAGTAGTGTTCCAGAAGTGAGGAGTTTTCTGGGATTGGCAGGGTATTATCGATGATTTGTTGAGGGGTTCTCCAGGATAGCTACACCGTTGACTGAATTGACAAGGAATTAGAATAAGTATGTTTGGACAGATAGGTGTGAGAATAGTTTTAAGGAATTGAAGTGGCAATTGATCACCGCGCCAGTGTTGAGTCTGCCAACAGATAATGAGAAGTTTGTGGTTTATTGCGATACTTCCAGACAGGATTTAGGGTGTGTGCTGATGCAAGTTGGAAAGGTGATAGTCTATACATTGAGACAGTTAAAGGAGTATGAGCAGAGATATCCCACGCATGATCTGGAGTTGGCAGCGGTGGTATTTGCACTTAAGGTTTGGAGACATTATCTATGTGGTGAGAAGAGCAAAATATACACCGACCATAAGAGTTTAAAGTACTTCTTTACTCAGAATGATCTGAATATGCTCCAGAGACGGTGGCTAGAGTTGGTAAATGATTATGATTGTGATATCCTATACCATCCTGGGAAGGCTAATGTAGTGGCTGATGCATTGAGTCTGAAGGGCCCAGGATAGTTGTTTAGTTTGAGGCAGATATCTGATAAATTAGTTGAGGAGATGCTAGAGCAGGTATAGAGTTGTTGGTTGGTCAGTTAGCCAACATCACTCTTCAGTCTTCACTCCTTAAGAGGATCAAGGAAGCGCAGGGGAAGGATTCCCAGTTGAGAGGGCATAGAGAGAGTGTTTTAGTCAGAGCGGTTAAGGACTTCCCTATCTCAGAGATGGGGTTACTGAAGTACAAGGGTCGGATCTGTGTTCTGATGGATTCTGATATCCGGCGAGAGATCTTGGATGAATCGCATACCACTCCTTACTCTTTGCATCCGGGTTCGATAAAGATGTACCAAGATTTGAGAACCTTGTATTGGTGGTTGGGAATGAAGAGCGAAGTGGTGGATTATGTGAATAAGTGCTTAACTTGTCAGCAAGTAAAGGCTTAACATCAGAAGCCTGCAGTGTTATTGCAGCCTCTAGGGATTCCAGATTGGAAATGGGAAGATATCACCATGGACTTCGTGGTTGGTATTCCGAAGATTGTGGGACAACATGATTCGGTGTGGGTGATCATGGATAGGTATACCAAGTCCGCCCACTTTTTACCTGTCGGGACAACTTATACTGTGGAGCAGAATGCCGAGTTGTATGTGAAGGAGATATTCCGACCTCATGGGGCTCTGAGGTCGATAGTATCTGACAGAGACCCCACCTTCACCTCCAAGTTTTGGGAGAGTTTGCAGAAGGCTATGGGCACCAGTTGTGGTTTAGTACCGCTTGTCATCCTCAGACAGATGGACAGTCTGAGAGGACGATTCAGATACTGGAAGATATGCTACAAGCCTGTGTGCTAGATTTTGGGGGATCTTCGAGTATGTATCTCCCTTTGATTGAGTTCTCGTACAATAACAGTTCTCAAGTGACTATTGGGGTTGCTCCGTACCAGATGCTATATGGGAGAAAGTTTACATCACCTATCCATTGGGATGAGACAGGTGAGAGAAGGAACTTAGGTCCTGAGATGGTCCAAAGGACCAAAGAGGCAATTGAAAAGATTAAAGCTCGAATTCTCGCCTCCCAGAGATGCCAGAAAAGTTACTCGGACCTAAAACGCAGGAACGTAGAATTTCAAGTCGGTGACCATGTATTCCTTAGGATTTCACCTTTGAGAGGATTGAAACGATTTGCTGTTCAGGGCAAGCTGAGCCCTAGGTTTGTTGGTCCCTTCAAGATTCTGGAACGGGTTGGAGAAGTAGCTTACAGGTTGGCAATGCCTCTTGCTTTATTGGGGGTTCATGATGTGTTTCGCGTGTCCATGCTCCAGAAGTACGTATCAGATTCTACATACGTGCTGAGTTATTTGAACTTGTAGCTAGATCAGGATTTGTCATATGAGGAGAAGATGTTTCAAATTCTCGATCGGAAGGATAAAGTCTTGCGGAGCAAGATCATCGCCTTGGTGAAAGTGTTGTGGAGGAACAGCAGAGGAGGCGACGTGGGAACTTGAATCAGATATGCAGGAGCAGTATCCCGAGTTGTTCAGGTAATTTCGAGGACGAAATTTCTATCAGGAGGGGATAGTTGTAGTGTCCCAAATTTGCTAATAAGGCTTAGGGCCTTAATTAGCATGCCTGGTAGGCAATAATTGAGTTATTTTGTTAATATGTGAATTTGATAAATATGTGATTATAAATGCATGTTTAGGTGAATTAAATATTCATGTGGGCCCCATTTGGTTGCTAGGGGCATATTTGTAATTTTAGCGCATTGAGGGCATAAATGTAATATTTGTATATATTGTGATTGACACCACGTGTGAGTGGTGATATATTTGTGATGCACAATTCGAGACGGTCCTAGGGAGCTGTTTAGGTAGAAAGTCACAACGGGGTCAAATACCCAGCTCGGGAGGAGGCTAGGGGTATTTTGGGAATATAACTTGTGTTCGGGAATTATTGAGAAATGGTTAGTAGCTTATTAAAAATTTGGTATGTCGGGACTTACGCGGACTTTTGGGTATACTCAAGGACTTAGCGGGATATGTTAAATGACTAAACTACCCTTGGTAATATTTGAGGACGTAGGTTAATTTAAGGGGCAATTAGGTCATTTTGGCAATTGGATATACTCAGTTAAGAGCTGGGGAAATACTATAAACACTTAGACAAAAAGAGGAAGCAAAAAAAAGTGAACCAAATTCTCTCTCTCTCTCTCTCTCTCTCTCACATTCGATGCTCTCCCTCTCCCTCTCTAAGGTGGTTGATTTTGATGGATTTTAGGCTAGAAATTCAAGGGATTCAAGGCTAGGATTTGGGATACTGAGCTAGGCTCAAAGGTATGTTCTAATTCAGTTCTTTGATTCATTCTGTTGAGAAATGTTATGGGCATGAGCTGAATTGTGTTTTATTTTGAGGATCATTGGAATGAAGACTTGGCAAGGTTCAGCTTGGGATTAGTGGATTTAAGTTTGGAATTTGATAGGGAAAGCAGCTCAGGATCAAATTTCTACTTGGGGTAAGAGTTCCATGTATCTCTGAAATTTAATTGCTGGTGTGGTTTAAGTTTTCTGAAGGGTGGTTTAAACTTTGTGAAGTGTGGTTTAAGTGTAATGCCCCGAATTCTCCGGTATGGTTTAATGGCGGGAATAGTAGGCCGGAGGGCCATACTTGCTTAATTATGCCATTAAATGATATTATGCATGTATACGTGAATTATATTATAATATGATGTTAAATGTATGCATGTGAGTCCACATTTTTAATTACAGGGGTGTGATGGTAATTTGACCATTGAGGGTAAAATTGTATATTTGTATGCATGTGGGTGATATATGTTGAGACCACATTATAATGTGGGTTTGTTCGAGCCACTCGGCATGAGACGATCTAGGATTGATGATTAGCAGTTTAGTCACAACAAGTTTAAGATCGGGGCTCGGGTTGAGTCTCGGGGTGATTTTAATGATTAGAGCGTTACCGGGTATTAAAGGGTAACGAGATGTGAGTTATTGGTGTTTGAGATTATTGAGAATAGCGGGAATTGGAGAGCGTTATTTATGATTAACGAGATAGGTGGAAAATACCAGATATACCATTGGGAGCCTTTAGAAACTTTAAATTGACCTAGGGGTAAAATGGTCATTTCACCCCTAGGATAGATATAAGCCTTTTTTGGCTGAGGTTGAGGTAGAAAAACAGAGCACGTTTTAGAGCTTTCCCGTATCATTTTCTCCTCAGTTTTCTTTGTGATTTTTGAATCAATCTTGAGGATTCAAGCTTGGGAAGCAAGCCTTGGAAGTTTGGGAGTGTGTTCCTCCATTGAAGGGATTCATAAGCTGAGTTTTGGGTAAGTTTCTAGCCATAGAATTCTTTGGGTTGCTCTGTTTCAGCTTTGTTATGCAGCTGTGACTTCTAGGTTGAGACTTTGGTTTTGTTGGGAGTTTTGGCTAGGGTTCCTATTGTTGGGATGTTTGGGGTATGTTAGGATGGTTTTTGGGTTCATTAGGCATGAAAAATGGGTTTTGGAAGCTTTGGAATCAGGTGGGAATCCAAGGAGATGAAAAAGGGTGTTTCAGGGCATTTTTGTGCTGGAGGTAGCGCTATAGCGCCCACCTTAGGGCGCTACTCAGGAGGCAGATGGGCGTGTTGGGGGTTCTGAGTATAGCGCTGGGGCGCTAGGGGTTGAGCGTTGTAGAGCTACTCTGTTCCTTCAAAGTCCCGTTTTGAGTGTTTTTAAGGGTTTTTGACTTGGGGTTTCAATCCTTAAGGCCCGGGATCGAATCTACTCACCGTGTGGGCATGTTTCGAGGTCCCGAGAGTGGTGCTTAGGTTAAAACCCTATCCATGTTGATTCTTATTAATTGAGGTTATAATTGGTTATGATTAGGTGACTGCTAAGGAATCAAAATTCGATCATTCTCAAGAGTCGTTCTTGTTATTATTTCTCGCTCGAACCAGATGTAAGAGAACTGCACCCCAAATGTGACATGCATGGTTATTCGTGAGGCATGTTGGTTGTATAAATGTGGACATGAATTGATTGTGGAATACTTAGCAAATGTTGCTCACTTGTGCATGGTACTGACTCATTAGTTAGATTTGGCAAAGGTGCTAGTATCAACTATGAAGCTGTGACTTATTAGTCAGGTTCGGCAGTGGTACTGGGCACTGGTCACATTGGGCTGACTCATTAGTCAGGACGGCCTTAGCATGTTCAACGCAAGCCAATAAAGATTAGATTTAATCGACTTTCTGCATTGAATGACTCAAAGAGCATTAATGCCGGACCGACCTCAAGTTCGAGGAACATTATAAGCGCATGAAGGCTAGTGGCTTACCCATCAGTCACTCTTCCATTTGAATAAGTGACCTGCATGTTAGTCACTCAGTATGGTTTACCAGAACCTGCTAAGGCTAGTGACTTGCTTGTCAGTCACTCAGTATGGTTTATCAGAACTTCAAGTGATATTCACTCATCTGTTTGGAAGCTATGAGCTCTGTGTGATTATAATGATAATCATTTGATAATGTTTACATATAATGTTATGTTTTCTTGCTGGGTTTTGGCTCATGGGTGCTATGTGGTGCAGGTAAAGGAAAAGAAAAGCTCACCTAGCCTTGAGTGGAGAGCTTAGGTGGTGATGTGTACATATGCGGCCGCTTGACCACCACAGCCAAGGAGTTCTCAGAGGAACTAGGGGGTTTACCCTATTTTTGTTGCTTAGGTCGGCGGGGTTTGAGATTTTGGAACAGTAATGACCTTTTTGAGTTGTAAATAACTTATAAATGTTCATGTGGGCCCATGAACAGTTTTATGTATCAATAAAATACATCCTTTCCTTTTTATCGATTTTCACCTTAACCTGTTAATTACACTTAGAACACATTTTAACCAAAGGACTCAGGCAATGAGTCAAATTTCCGGTTCACCGTTCATCGTAACTGTTCTGGGGTAACCAGGACGTTACATTAAGTTTTGTGAATTTTGAACCACGAGGTGATTCTTGGATTTGATTATGTGTTTGGGGTTTGTTGCTGTTGTTTCTGAGTTTCCATATTGTTATATGGGGTTTAGGTCGAATTGGGACATGGGTGTACCTTGGTATTGATTTGGAAGAGTTTTGGCTCGGGAAAAATGTTGGGAAAACCCTAGTTTTCTGGGTTCACATATGAGCATCGCGTCCCTGTTCTTCCGTGCCGCAACTCTAGGTTGATTCAGGATTTGGGAACCATTCTGGGCACCGCGGCCCCTATAGGGCTGTGCCGCGTCGCTAGGCCAATTTCAGGAGACGTGATTTTGTGTTTTTAGGGTTTTGGCTCAGGGGGCTTGGGGGGACGCTTTCGCTACCTTGTGTGCGTAAACGGGAGGTGCCGAGAGCACGGGATTTGGTCGGGGTTAGTAATGAGAGTGCTATTTATGTGTTGTGCCTCGGTTTTCTGCGAGGCTCGGGTTAGAGGGATGTGCTCGGTATTTCGGTGCTCAAAAAGCTCGGGACACAAGGAAGAAAACTGTTGTACCCGTAGAGCAGGGCGAGGCCCTATAGTTGTGTTGCAGGGCACGGCCCTATATGAATGTGTGCATGGTGTAGACCCATTAATTATGTTAATACATGTCTAAGTATTTGTTTAATTATGCAAGGTGTGCATATATGTGCATGAACAGCAAGAGTCGGAATGGTGAAGGCCAAGAACGACAAGAGCCAGGAACAGTGAAGGCCAACAACGGCAAGGGGCCTGGAGTAGTGTTTAGCACGCAGAGTGCGATTTGTCAGGGTGAGACCCTAAAGGATACCTTGGATATCTTCACGGTGCAGACCGTGAACCCAGGGCCTAGTAAAGCGCCTGGGACGGCTTGGCCGTTTGTGTTTGGCCTGTTGGCGGATTTTTTATATGCTCAATGATTGATATGCATATGTTATTTATTTGTGTGGAATTTTCTTGCTGGGGTTTATCTCACGGGTGCTCTGTGGTGCATGTAAGGGCAAGGGGAAAGTCGACCACCAATGAGTACGGAGAGCGTGAAGCGATGCATACATGTTTGGCCTGCCTAGCTACCATGGCCAGGGGTAATTTTGGGAGATGTTTTGTACTAAATCTTATTTTGCCGTGTAGTCAACTTTAATCATATTTTGAGTTGTAAATATTTATAAATAGTATTTTGGGATCCCAAATGTTAAACGCTTTATAATTTTCAATGAATGGCTACATTTTTTAATTATGTGATTTTAATACAGTTTAGTTACACTTTTGACTTAAATGCTTGATTAGCAAGTTAAATGCACATTTTAAATTCACTTAGTAATTGCTCTAAGGTAGTAGGGTGTTACAAGCGTTGTCCTTCCGCCTTTTCTCTTGAGGGTACTTCGCTGGCCTTGAGCCTTCATGGTGCTTTGTCTGGGGAGTGTTGCTAATGGAAAGTCAGGTCCGCTCGTTGTCCACGGGGACGATGGTTTCTCCTTTCTAACACGCCTTCTCCCTATGCCTGGGAAGGGGCATGCTCGACTTCCCTTGCAAAAGGTCGTTCAACACTTCCTGCATGTTCTCTAGTGTTGGTTCCAGGCTTTGAATCTTTTTTTGCACCATGCGTATCTCATTCCCATAGATGCGAGTCCTTAATCTGGATCTCACAGAGTGTATTCAAGGACTCTTGCCCGACTTGTGCGTAGAGGGACCCAGATCCCGGTGGCCAAAGCGTGGTGCAAGCGGAGGACGTTGAGGAGGGTACATTGGTTGTTTTGGATGACCTCCATCGGGTTGGATAGCCGAGGATGATACCTCCTTCTCCTCTTCAGGGGATGGATGTTCCTCCGGCATATATCCCTGCTTAGGTGGTGGAAGATCTCTCCCGGGGGCTCTCAGTTGTTCTCTGTCCAGGTGGACCTCAATATCTTGTAATTCACGTAGGCGTCTTGAACGCCTTGGCATTTTTCCTTGTTGGAATTGATGAAAGAACAATAGCCTACTACTTGTTTTTCCCATAGATGGCGCCAAACTTTTGATGGTGAGAACTCGTCAACAATATAGGATCGGAAAACCCATAGTGTATTGTAAAAACTAGGTAGAAAGAAAATATTAAGAACTTGAGAAGAAAAGTGCAGAACCCCAATGGAGGAAAAAGTCGTATATTTCTTAATTGCCTGAGTATACAAAGAACTTTTCCACCCCCTAGTCTGAGGGGTGAAGGTTTATTTATGGTTAGGCTCAAATAGACCCTGATACTTGGTGGTCCCTAGGGAAAAAATAGTACACTAGTACACTGCAAGGGTAGTGGCACAAGCCTTGGGGGAGCAGAGAGTTGTGGTGTTGATTGTTGGTACATGGACAGAGGTATGCAGATCATGCCACCACTTCTAGTACTAATTTGTACCACAACTACTTATCGGATACTGATGTCAGAATCACGCCTTTGCCTTCCTCAGGGTTGTACACGTCGTACTTGTTCACGTTCCTCGTACCTAATGGTTTCTCTCACATTTCTAAAATATTTCTTCTCTCATAGATTTCTAAAAATTTTCTATATGTGGGACACCTTTACTAGTTCTCCTTGTATACTTGGGAGGCTTGGCACAGAAAGTACGTGATGAGGCAATGAATCCCTCACTAAGCGAGGCCCTCCTTCATGCCTCGACATCAAGGCAACAAGGCCCTCGCATTGTTTTGTGCATGGGTGAAGTGTCCTCGGCACATGGCCCCGTGCATGGGCGGCGTCACCGCATCCAAAGCAAGCCCAGCCTACCCTCGCTATCCGAGGCCCTCCCTCTCTATGCCAGGCTCTCCTCTATGCCCCGAAATCAGGGAAACAAGGCCCTTTCATGTCTCACACACGGGTAAAGTGTCTTCGGCACATGGGCGGCGTCACTACATCCAGAGCTACACGGCAAGACATTGCGACTCTGCGAGGCACCAGGAGGTGCATGAGGCGTAGGCGAGTTGGAACTCGCAGAGTGAGGCCCTCATCCTAGGATGCTTCTCATCTTTGACGCAAGGGTCTTCACACGTAGAAGACTTGACACATGTTTGGCATAGAACAGCGAGGCCCTCTTCCCCAAGCCACTTGCGCCTCTCTTTATCTCAACTCGCGACATATCGAGCCTCACTATGTGATGCCCTCTTCCTTAGGCGCCTTGCGCTTTTAGCAACTTCAGGCCTCTACGTGTTGAGCCTCGCTATGCGAGGCCCTCTTCCCAAGTGCCTTGCGCCATTAGCTATATTCCTATATTCACAAAAGTCGATAATTTCTACATGCTTATCTCATTGTCTTTTCTTAAAATATTCAACAAGCATAATTTATTTACCACTTAATTATTATTTCATCATTTCTTTTAACCACATATTTGTCATTCAAAAATTTTATTACAAAAATCTAATTTTCTAAAATAATTCATTAGACTTTTAATTTTTCATAAAATAATAAGCTAATTTATTATTAAATAATAATTTAAAGATTGTGCTTATAATTACAAAAATGTGGTGCTTGATCACCATTATAAAAATAATTTTACTTTTCATAAAAAAACTGCATATTTATAAATGTGAAAATATATATTTAAAGTGTGGAAAAATCACATTTTTCATATATAAAATATGAGACTTTATTTATTTAAGCACATGTTTTTACTTATCTTATTTAAAAGACTTTTTCTCTTAATAAACCAAAATTCCCATCAAGCATTTTATTTAATTAAAATCACATAATTAAATTTAAACCATATTCTTTCACAAATTAAATAAAAAAACGCATGTTCATTATTTTGAATAAAAGTCTATTATCATGTGAAATAAAATGCCCCTTACATATATAAAATCAAAATATCATTTTGAGGCTTCACTTGTGCATTTAAAAATCATTTAATATCAACACCACCAAATAATTAAAAAAAAACAGCAAGCTTACAATTGTCCAAATTGTACATTTAATCATGTTAACACCTAACCTAACATGTTTGTACATTTAAGCATGCAAAACCTGATATAAACCACGCCAACAAGTGTGACGAAACCCGAACCAAATCTAGACAAACAACCCAAGAACACTCGAAATTGGAATGGTAAACCGCGACCCTATGCTTAGCAACGCACGAACCTTGGTATATATTGAAAGACGCCACAAACGGGGATGGAATATCCGTTTGATAAGTCAGGTTGAACGCCACAAGGAAACCCCTTGGTAAGTTCGAAAAGTCTCTTCAAGAACTCAAGAAGAAAATCTCACAATATTTTCATTAACCAAAATAATATGAATTCCAAGTTTTCCACAAGGCCTAATATAGCCGAAAATACAAAGGAGGGTTTTTAGACAAATAAAAACCCTAAAATAACCATAATGAAAAGGCCCAAAACAAAAGCCCAAAATGACATGTCTTTTGACTCCAAATAACAAAAGCCCAAAATAATAAAAGGAATCAAGCCCCTAAACTTAATCAACTTTGATGAGCAACACAAGCTTTTGTTCACCCTCAGTAGTGAACTCGACCTCTTCCTGTTGTAGAATTCTCCGGACTAAGTGGTTAAGTTCTTCTTTGAATCTCCGGACTAACTGGAACTTGAATTGGGTCATTAGTCTTGATGTCCTCATCATTCCCCCCCTCTTGAGAAGGATTTGCCCTCAAATCATCACCTTCATCAAAAGGACTCAGATCAGAAACATTGAAAGTAGCACTAACATTGTACTCACCTGGTAAATCTAGTCGGTAGTCATTGTCATTGATTCGTTCTATCACTTGAAATGGACCATCTCCTCGAGGTAGCAATTTGGAACGTCTTTGTGCTGGAACTCTTTCTTTCCTCATGTGCAACCACACCCAATCACCGGGCTCAAAAACCTGCTTTTGACGTCCCTTATTAGCTTGCTTGATGTATTGCTCTGTCCTCCTCTCTATGTTGAGGCGTGCCCTCTCATGGAATTGCTTCACAAATTCCGCCTTCTTCTTGCCATCTAAATTCACATGATCAAAAACAGGTAATGGTGATAAATCCAAAGGAGTTAAAGGGTTAAAACCATAAACAATATCAAACGGTGAAAACTTAGTAGAAGAATGCATGGAACGATTATAAGCAAACTCAACATGTGGTAAACAATCCTCCCAAGTCTTAATGTTCTTACTAATGATAGCCCTCAACAAAGTGGATAAAGTTCTATTAACTACTTCTGTTTGACCATCAGTTTGAGGATGACAAGTAGTAGAAAGCAACAGTTTCGTTCCAAGTTTACCCCACAATGTCTTCCAAAAGTAACTCAAGAACTTAGCATCCCGATCTGACACAATTGTCCTAGGCATACCATGTAATCTCACAATCTCCCTAAAGAACAAATCTGCAACATTAGAAGCATCATCAGTTTTATGACAAGGTATAAAGTGAGCCATCTTAGAAAACCTCTCTACAACCACAAAGATTGAATCCCTCCCACACTTACTCCTAGGTAAACCCAAAACAAAATCCATTGAAATATCAACCCAGGGTGAACTAGGAATAGGTAGTGGCGTGTAAAGACCATTTGGTTGGACTCTCGATTTAGCCTGCCTACAAGTGACACACCTACCACAAATTCGCTCAACATCTCGTTTCATGTGTGGCCAATAAAAGTGCTGCTGTAACATAGCTAGAGTCTTAGCGACTCCAAAATGTCCCATCTACCCTCCACCGTGGGACTCTCGAACTAACAAATCTCTCAAAGAACAATTAGGTACACACAACCAATGTTCCCTAAAGAAGAAACCCTCATGCCTTAGTTTCATTTTTTATTTTTTTAATTTAAAAATAAAATTTAGTAAATTTTAAAAACACAATTTTGTTGCTTTTAGATTTTTTTTTTTAAATTACTTTTTTCATTTCTCTATCTCTCTTCTTCCTCAAGTGTAACGCCCTGGATAGCCAAGACCGTTACACTGTGTGTTTATAAAGTGCCAGACTTGCTAACCAAGTCGTTAAAGTAAAACGTGTTACTGAAACAGTAGAGGAACTAGGGTTAAAAGTGTTTTCGTCTCAAAAGTTACATTTTCATTACTAAACATTGTTTCATTACATGGGATCCCGAAAATGACAGTTTCAAAGGTCATTTACAAAATTTACAAGGTTTAAATACATTAGCGGCTGTACTAAGGCAAAATGAGCAGTTAGGTAGTCTCTGTCCTGACACACTCCTCGACCATGGTGATCGAACGGCTGGCTATGTACATTACACCTCGGAGCTCTCCACCTCAGGCTTGGTCCAGCTTGCCCTTGCCCTTACCTGCACCACGAAGCACCCGTGAGCCAAGGCCCAGCAAGAAAACACAGCAATGACAGAGCATTAACAATTAGCAATCAAGTCATTTACTCATTTAGCATCTCATAAATTTCAAGTATATCATCATTCAAGCATACCACATACTAAGGATTTCATCTCATAAAACATAATGCACAGACGATAACCAGGGCTAGCGCCCACAGGCTGCTCCCTCTGTTATCCTAATGTTTCTGGCTCCCAGTGGCCAATTCGCGCCCCGTGCGCTAAAATTATGAACGGTACTCTTAGACCGCTTATACGTGTCCCTTGGCATAATACCAACGATGACACAATACAACTTTCGAGAGCACTTAGTCCCATTCACAACCATATATTCGGGTGCGGTTTTCTTACCTTTAGCTTTCAAATGAGTTAGTTACGGGCGATACTCCTTGAGCGCGATCCGATCCTCAAGCCCTAGCTCAGTACCTAGTCACAACCATGAAGGAAGACACCATTAACAACCTTAAATGAGTTCCCAAGCCAAGTTCTAGTACTCGGAACATTGAACTTCACCAAATATAGTAAAAGACTCAACCCCGAGCACCTTAGGTTAAATTTCCAAGCCTAAAATCTCAAAATCCCAAAATCCCTTAAGCGCCCCGGCATAGGCCACCCATGCCGCGGCATGGCCCCCAAACAGAGCCATCCCAGGCACAAAAACAGGTAAGGGCCGCGGCATTGCTTGGACCATGCCGCGGCCCGCCCTTCTTTCTCAGCATGCAACACCCCTTGAAGGGCCGCGGCTCACCAAGAACCATGCCGCGGCCCGACCCTTCGAACCCAGAAAAAAAATCACCATTTTCAATCTCCAAACCTCACCTAAAGCTATCCCAAAGCCCCCAAACCAAAACCAATTAATAATAACAACATAAGAATGATTTAGACAACACAATCCAACCAAAAATCCAGCCTAAGACTCACCAAAACCCCAATTCCAACTTCTGAAATTTCAACCCATAGAACTCAAAACCAGCCATGATAACTCTCAAATTCAACCATCAAACTGTAATTTAAACCTTACCTCAGTTGTAGAATCGATTTTCCAAGAATCCCCTGACCTATCTTCAAAGTCCCTAGCCTCAATTTCCACCTTGAATGTCAAAACCATAACCATTTAAAACTCAGTCATTTCTTTAAGTTCCTAACCCCAAAAACGAAAATTCAGAACTTACCTTAGCTCTATCTCAGACCTTGATCAGTTCCTGAGCTAATCCTCCAGATTACTTCCTTCAATTCCCAAAGACACAGCTCAATCCCAGCAGTTCCCTCTCAAACTCAAAAGTTTTTCCCTTTGTTTTTCTGTGTTTTTCCTTTCCTTTGGTTCCCTTTGAGCGTGCAAGTGAGCTGAGAGAAGTATACTTGGTCGGTTTGTGTTTTCTTCTAAAGACTTCCTTAAGTCTAACTTATCCTTTAAGTTAATCCCAAGGCTCGGGGTGCCGGAAACGTCCCCGAGGCCAAAACGGTAAAATCCCCCAATAATCCCGCCTAGACATCCTAACCTCAGATATATCTCCAATTATTTATTTTTATCACCCGATAGTCTAAATCACTACCCGATACCTAAAATACCCCTGACTTGTCCAAAGTCAATTATAATGCCCCGTTGTGACTTTTCCTGCTACCTAGCCCTAGGATCGCCTCGAGTCGCCGGCTGCAGAATTATCCACATCATAATGTGGTTCTCACATATATCTCAAACATATATATATCATATCATCATATAATATAATCAATTATCATACAAGCATCATTAAACATATAATTACTCATTAAATCACAATTACTCCAGTAATGCCCTCCTGGCACACTAATCAAGGCCCTTAAGCCTTATTAGTGAATTTGGGGCGTTACAACTATCCCCTCCTAATGAGAATTTCGTCCTCGAAATTTACCTGAACAACTCCGGATACTGATCCCGCATAGCTGTCTCAAGCTCCCAGGTCGCCTCCTCAACCTTACTGTTTCTCCACAGCACTTTAACTAAAGGTATTGTCTTATTCCGCAACACCTTATCTTTTCGATCCAAGATCTGAACTGGTTGCTCCTCATAAGCCAGATCTGCCTGCAACTCCAGATCTTCATACCTCAACACATGAGTCACATCTGAGACATACTTTCGAAGCATGGAGACATGGAACACATCATGAACTCCAGACAATGATGGTGGCAAAGCTAACCTGTAAGCCACCTGACCAATCCTTTCCAGGATCTCGAATGGTCCAATGAATCTAGGGCTTAGCTTGCCCTTCTTACCAAACCTCCTCACCCCTCGCAGAGTTGAAACTCGAAGAAAGACGTGGTCACCAACCTGAAACTCCACGTCCCTACGCTTAGGATCAGCGTAGCTCTTCTGCCTACTCTGGGATGCAAGCATCCTAGCCCGAATCTTCTCTATGGCCTCACCTGTCCTCTGAACCATATCTGGCCCCAAGTATCTCCTCTCACCCATCTCATCCCAATGAATGGGTGATCTACACTTCCTCCCATAAAGCATCTCATAGGGAGCCACTCCAATCGTTGACTGATAACTATTGTTGTATGAAAATTCAATCAACGGAAGGTACTTACTCCATGAACCCTCAAAATCAATTACACATGCTCTGAGCATATCCTCCAACACCTGGATCATCCTCTCAGACTGTCCATCAGTCTGAGGATGGAAGGCTGTACTGAACTTCAACTGAGTTCCCATAGCTTTCTGCAAACCACCCCAAAACATGGAAGTGAAGATAGGATCCCGGTCTGACACAATAGACTTAGGAACCCCATGGAGACGTACAATCTCTTTCACATACAGCTCAGCGTACTGATCCACAGTATAAGTTGACCTAACTGGAAGGAAATGGGCTGACTTGGTGTATCTATCCACTATCACCCACACCGAGTCATGAAATCCCACTGTCCTGGGTAAACCTCCTACGAAATCCATAGTGATATCTTCCCACTTCCACTCAGGAATACCCAAAGGCTGAAGCAACCCTGCTGGTCGCTGATGCTCAGCTTTCACCTGTTGACAGGTTAAGCATCTGGCAACGTACTCTACCACATCCCTCTTCATCCCGGGCCACCAATACAAAGTATGTAGATCCTGGTACATTTTTGTGGTACCCGGATGAAGCGAGTACGGCGTTGTATGAGACTCATCTAGTATCTCCCGTCTGATCCCCTCATCAGCTGGAACACAAATCCGCCCCTGATACCGAAGTAAACCAACCTCTGAAACAGAAAAGTCCTTAGCTATTCCTGCTAAGGCATCCTCCCTAACCCTCTGTAACTGAGCGTCTGTCAACTGCCCCTCTCTGATCCGCTCTAGCAGGGTCGACTGCAGAGTAATATTAGCCAACCGGCCCACAACCAATTCTATTCCTGCTCTAATCATCTCATTAGCCAACTCTCTCGAGATCTGAACTGCGCTATATAACTGACCTGGACCTCTGCGGCTCAAAGCATCAGCCACCACATTGGCTTTCCCTGGATGGTAAAGAATATCACAATCGTAATCCTTTACCAGCTCCAGCCAACGCCTCTGTCTCATATTCAGATCCTTCTGTGTAAAGAAATACTTCAAGCTCTTATGGTCAGTGTATACCTCGCACTTCTCCCCATAAAGATAATGCCGCCAAATCATCAAGGCAAAAACCACTGCTGCCAACTCCAGATCATGAGTAGGATACCGCTGCTCATACTCCTTCAGCTGTCGTGATGCATAAGCTATAACCTTCTCATTCTGCATCAACACACAGCCTAAGCCTAACCTCGATGCATCACAATAAACAACAAACTTCCCTTCCCCCGAAGGCAGACTCAACACTGGCGCTGTAATAAGTCGTCGCTTCAATTCCTGAAAACTGTCTTCACACTTATCTGACCAGATAAACTTCAAATTCTTTCTTGTCAATTCTGTCATCGGTGCTGCTATCTTTGAGAAACCCTCTACAAACCGCCTATAGTAACCTGCTAACCCAAGAAAACTCCGCACCTCTGAGGCGTTCCTTGGTCTCGGCCAATCTCTAACTGCCTCTATCTTAGGCGGATCCACCTTAATCCCATCTGCACCTACAATGTGTCCAAGGAATGTCACTTCAGGTAACCAAAACTCACACTTCTTAAACTTAGCATACAACTGATGCTCCCTCAACCTCTGAAGAACCTGTCAGAGATGAAACTCGTGCTCTGCCTCTGAACTGGAATACACCAAAATGTCGTCGATGAAAACTATAACAAACTGATCTAGAAAATCCTTGAACACCCTGTTCATTAAATCCATAAAGGCTGCTGGAGCATTGGTCAAACCAAAAGACATGACCAAGAACTCATAATGCCCATATCGTGTTCGAAAGGCCGTCTTAGGTATGTCCTCATCCTTGATCCTCAGCTGGTGATAACCAGATTGAAGATCAATCTTCGAGAACACCGTCTTACCCTGAAGTTGGTCAAACAAGTCATCAATCCTTGGTAGGGGATACTTATTCTTAATTGTTAGCTTGTTCAATTCTCGATAGTCAATACACATTCTCAAAGTCCCGTCCTTCTTCTTAACAAACAAAACGGGTGCACCCCATGGCGAGTAGCTAGGTCTGATGAACCCTATATCCAGAAGTTCCTGCAGCTGTATCTTTAACTCTTTCAGTTCCGCCGGTGCCATCCTATATGGTGCTCTCGACACTGGCTCCGTCCCTGGTGCCAACTCAATAACAAACTGAATCTCCCTACGCGGCGGAAACCCAGGCAAATCCTCAGGGAACACATCCAAGAACTCACAAACCAATCTGGTGTCCTCCGGTCCAAGTGGTGTAACTTTGGTGGTATCCACCACACTAGCCAGAAAGCCTATACATCCACCCTGCAATAGATCTCTGGCCCTCAGTGCAGATATCCTGGGTACGCGGGGTCCATGCACCGCTCCCACAAAAACAAAAGGGATCCTCGCCCTCTGGCTCAAAGGTTACCATCTTCTTCCTACAGTCAATGGTAGCTCCATATCTAACCAGCCAATCCATACCTAAGATCATGTCAAAGTCCTCCATACTCAACTCAATCAAGTCCACTGACAACTCTCTACCATCAACTAACACTGGCAGTGCCCTAACCCATCTCCTAGACACCACCAGCTCTCCCGTAGGCAATATAGTCCCAAACCCTGAAGCTCTAACCTCACTAGGTCTACACAATCTATCAATCACCCTATCAGAAACAAATGAATGCGTAGCACCAGAATCAATCAAAACAGTAAAAGAAGTGCCAGCACTAGAAAGCTGACCTGTCACTACCGAGGGACTAGCCTCGGCCTCTGCCTGCGTCAAAGTGAACACTCGAGCTAGAGTCAAGCTGTCCACCTTCCCTGCCTCGCCCTTCTTTACCGTTGGGAAATCTTTTCTGAGGTGTCCCACCACCCCGCATACATAACAGGCCTTAGCCTGACACTCGCCCAAATGACGTCTCCTGCACCTTGTGCATTCCGGGTAAGTCCTCCACGAATCGCCGCCCCCCCGACGGCCCCCCTGAATACCCCGACCTCCTCTATCAAACCTAGGAGCAATTGGGGCTTCAGGCGTCTTTCTCTTCAAATCACTGATACCTCCACCTCTACTAGAACCAGAATATGGAGGCACCGGCCTACGGCCCTCCCTTCTTGCTGCACTATCCCTCCAAATCCTATTCTCTGCTTCCTCAGCAGTCAGAGCCCTTTCCACAGCCTGGGCATAGGTGGTCACCCCAGGAACTGTAGTAATCCTTACATCCCGGGCTATCATGACATTTAGCCCTCTAATAAATCTGTCTAACCTGGTCGCATCGGTAGGAACAAGATCCGGTGCAAATTTTGCAAGTCTATCAAATTTCAAGGCATACTCCGTAACAGTCAAACTGCCCTGAACAAGGCCCACAAACTCATTCACCTTTGCTGCCCTGACGGCAACATTATAGTACTTCTGATTGAACAAATCTTTAAACTCCTCCCATGTCATTGCAGCAACATTTCTAGTCTGTGACGCCACCTCCCACCAGATTAGGGCATCCTCTCTCAACATATAGGTGGCACAGTCCACCCTGTCATGACCTTCTACTTTCATAAAATCAAGTATGGTGGTGATCAGAGTCATCCACTGCTCAGCTTTTAGTGGATCTGGTCCACCTTCAAAGATCGGGGGCTGCTGTTTCCTGAACCGCTCATACAACGGTTCCACTTTATTACCAACATCAACAGGCTGTACCACAGGTACCAGTGCTGGTGGCCCAGCAGGGGCAACACTCCCAGATGGAGCCTGCTGCAGAATTCTGATCAGTTCCTCTTGGCTCTGAAGCCTAGCTTGCATTTCTGCCATTAACTGCTGCCAGTTCTCAAGGACTGGCGAAGGGGTTGGGCCCTGGTCATCCTCTCTAGCCCCAGACCTGCCGGCTTGTCGAGTAGATTTCCTTGAACGCATATCTATTCAAGTCAATCTGCAAACAACGACTCGGCAATTAGGCTAAGATGACAGGGTGATAATCTCTCCACAATCCACCACCGAAACTCCAATCATACACAAGCAAGCAAGTATAACAATTTATCCAGATATTCATCCACATGCACCGCAATGCTAATAAGCACGCCTCAATAACATCATGCAATAGTCAAGGGCTAGGCCCTATCAGAATCTCATGCTCCGTATTCATCAGACAGATATCAACATTCATATCTCACTCAAATCATTTAAACACATAATCAAGCATATACAGTTACCAAACCCTGAGTTGAGCTTGTCTCCCGCAGCGAATGTACATACCCAGCCAGTCTTCAGGACCCATAAACCTAGGACGCTCTGATACCAAGTTGTAACGCCCTGGATAGCCAAGACCGTTACACTGTGTGTTTATAAAGTGCCAGACTTGCTAACCAAGTCGTTAAAGTAAAACGTGTTACTGAAACAGTAGAGGAACTAGGGTTAAAAGTGTTTTGGTCTCAAAAGTTACATTTTCATTACTAAACATTGTTTCATTACATGGGATCCTGAAAATGACAGTTTCAAAGGTCATTTACAAAATTTACAAGGTTTAAATACATTAGCGGCCGTACTAAGGCAAAATGAGCAGTTAGGTAGTCTCTGTCCTGACACACTCCTCGACCATGGTGATCGAACGGCTGGCTATGTACATTACACCTCGGAGCTCTCCACCTCAGGCTTGGTCCAGCTTGCCCTTGCCCTTACCTGCACCACGAAGCACCCATGAGCCAAGGCCCAGCAAGAAAACATAGCAATGACAGAGCATTAACAATTAGCAATCAAGTCATTTACTCATTTAGCATCTCATAAATTTCAAGTATATCATCATTCAAGCATACAACATACTAAGGATTTCATCTCATAAAACATAATGCACAGACGATAACCAGGGCTAGCGCCCACAGGCTGCTCCCTCTGTTATCCTAATGTTTCTGGCTCCCATTGGCCAATTCGCGCCCCGTGCGCTAAAATTATGAACGGTACTCTTAGACCGCTTATACGTGTCCCTTGGCATAATACCAACGATGACACAATACAACTTTCGAGAGCACTTAGTCCCATTCACAACCATATATTCGGGTGCGGTTTTCTTACCTTTAGCTTTCAAATGAGTTAGTTACGGGCGATACTCCTTGAGCGCGATCCGATCCTCAAGCCCTAGCTCAGTACCTAGTCACAACCATGAAGGAAGACACCATTAACAACCTTAAATGAGTTCCCAAGCCAAGTTCTAGTACTCGGAACATTGAACTTCACCAAATATAGTAAAAGACTCAACCCCGAGCACCTTAGGTTAAATTTCCAAGCCTAAAATCTCAAAATCCCAAAATCCCTTAAGCGCCCCGGCATAGGCCACCCATGTCGCGGCATGGCCCCCAAACAGAGCCATCCCAGGCACAAAAACAGGTAAGGGCCGCGGCATTGCTTGGACCATGCCGCGGCCCGCCCTTCTTTCTCAGCATGCAACACCCCTTGAAGGGCCGCGGCTCACCAAGAACCATGCCGCGGCCCGACCCTTCGAACCCAGAAAAAAAATCACCATTTTCAATCTCCAAACCTCACCTAAAGCTATCCCAAAGCCCCCAAACCAAAACCAATTAATAATAACAACATAAGAATGATTTAGACAACACAATCCAACCAAAAATCCAGCCTAAGACTCACCAAAACCCCAATTCCAACTTCTGAAATTTCAACCCATAGAACTCAAAACCAGCCATGATAACTCTCAAATTCAACCATCAAACTGTAATTTAAACCTTACCTCAGTTGTAGAATCGATTTTCCAAGAATCCCCTGACCTATCTTCAAAGTCCCTAGCCTCAATTTCCACCTTGAATGTCAAAACCATAACCATTTAAAACTCAGTCATTTCTTTAAGTTCCTAACCCCAAAAATGAAAATTCAGAACTTACCTTAGCTCTATCTCAGACCTTGATCAGTTCCTGAGCTAATCCTCCAGATTACTTCCTTCAATTCCCAAAGACACAGCTCAATCCCAGCAGTTCCCTCTCAAACTCAAAAGTTTTTCCCTTTGTTTTTCTGTGTTTTTCCTTTCCTTTGGTTCCCTTTGAGCGTGCAAGTGAGCTGAGAGAAGTATACTTGGTCGGTTTGTGTTTTCTTCTAAAGACTTCCTTAAGTCTAACTTATCCTTTAAGTTAATCCCAAGGCTCGGGGTGCCGGAAACGTCCCCGAGGCCAAAACGGTAAAATCCCCCAATAATCCCGCCTAGACATCCTAACCTCAGATATATCTCCAATTATTTATTTTTATCACCCGATAGTCTAAATCACTACCCGATACCTAAAATACCCCTGACTTGTCCAAAGTCAATTATAATGCCCCGTTGTGACTTTTCCTGCTACCTAGCCCTAGGATCGCCTCGAGTCGCCGGCTGCAGAATTATCCACATAATAATGTGGTTCTCACATATATCTCAAACATATATATATCATATCATCATATAATATAATCAATTATCATACAAGCATCATTAAACATATAATTACTCATTAAATAACAATTACTCCAGTAATGCCCTCCTGGCACACTAATCAAGGCCCTTAAGCCTTATTAGTGAATTTGGGTCGTTACATCAAGCAACACTACACCAATGACTATTTCTTCTTCTCTCATCCATGGCTTCCAATCTCCATTTAGATGTCTTTAGGTAAGATTATCACCTCCTTCTCTCATGTGTTTTTGATCTATTTCTCTCTCTATATATATATTTCAATTTAAAATTATGAAAGTATATTCCACCTCACCTCATTCTCAAAAGCCCAATAAGAAAGTATATTCATTCCGTAGAATTCAAAGCAAAGTCATTATTAGAAACTAGAATAAAATCATGAACATATTTACTACGGTTAGTACCAAAACATTAACAAGACATTCATAACATCACATGCATCTTTATTCTTATAACTAAAACTGAAAATATAACAACATAAGCATAATACAACCATAAAATCGACTAGTTACATCCTTTCATTTTATGATCCAACAATCTCATAACCTATCATTTACTAGTCATGATAACATCATTCTAATCATATTATAGAAGTTGAAATATTCACCTAAACATCCATACTCTCATTCATGAAACATTAAAGACAACAGGAAATTATGGAATAGAAGTTTCACTACAACAAAATACCCATTTTGTGTCAGTCGAACGCATCAGTCAATGAAGTATAGTGACACAGTTGACCGAGATTTAACATTTATAGCAGGTGGAAATTGCCACAAATGAAAAGGGATTTGCGTCAGTGTAACACTAACGTTGTTAAGTGGGGCGTTGGCATCAATTAGAAGTTGGAGTTGTTGATAGAGTCGTTAGCGTCAGTTAGGAACTGATGCTAATGCCCTGACCAAGATCATATCATGTGAATCGTCCCTGACACCCCTCATAAGCCTTATGTTTTTTCAATTTAGGTTTGCTACTTCCATATCCCACATTACCACAGGTAATTACAATTTTATTAAATTTAATTTTTGTGATTTTTTTTCATAAATTAGTTATATTACATAATTTTTTTTTTCATTTTTGTCAGTTTTATATTGATGATTACCTAATTGTTTTTTGGTTTAAACTTAGCATTTTATCATTTTATTTTTTTAGAATACTTTTACTATAATTTATTTATTTATTGTTAACTTTTTCAAGTTTTTTAATTTAATTTTGTGTTTAAGGGCTTAAATGGGTATATATATAAAATTATGTGTTTTCTTTAAGTTCTACTTTA
This sequence comes from Humulus lupulus, assembly GCF_963169125.1. Lineage (NCBI taxonomy): Eukaryota > Viridiplantae > Streptophyta > Magnoliopsida > Rosales > Cannabaceae > Humulus > Humulus lupulus. The sequence goes on along the minus strand of NC_084802.1, from coordinate 158,051,344 downwards.
TTATTTATTTAGTTACAATAGTTTTAGTATATTTTTCTTTATATTTTGTTAACGTTTTCAATATTTTTAATTTAATTTCGAGTTTAAGGGTTTAAATGGGTATATATATGTGTGTGTTTTCTTCTACTTCCACTTTATTAAGTTTTACTATATTTTTCTTTATATTTTGTTAACTTTTTCAAAAAAAATTTAATTTGATTTCGAGTTTATGTTTAAATGGTTATATATATATTAAATTATGTGTTTTCTTAAAGTTACACTTTATTATTTATTTTGTTACAATATTTTTATTCTATTTTTCATTATATTTTGTTAACTTTTTCATTTTTTTTTTGTTTATTGGTATCTTTGAATAAGTTTTTGGTTAATGGATTTGTTTGTGAAAAAGCTTTAAGGATTTTTTATTGGATGTAAGATATATTTATTTTTAATATATAATATGTATTCAAAGCTAGAAATAATTAATTATGATATTGAACTTAGTGCAATTTAGGACTTAAAAATTAGTGAAGATAGGTTCTAGGACTATGTGGTGCAGTGATATAAAGTTGAAATTATGCATGATTGATTGATTAATTGGTTTGTTGTATTTATGTGACGAATGTAGGTTCATTTTAATTTTGGAAATGGTTAAAAATAGGGAAAATGCTGCCCATTTTTTTATAGATTTAGTAATATGAGAATTATGCATGTTTGATTGATTTTTTGAACACTATTGTGTATTATGCGTTGTATACATGTACTATATAAATTAGGGAAATGTGAGAGAAATAGAGGAAATGCTACCCATTTTTTTTTTAAGGTTTAGTAATATGAGAATTATTCATGTTTGATTGATTTTATGAACAGTATTATGTAGGTTTTAAATTTGTGAAATGTGATAGAAAAAGGGACAATGCTTCCCAATTTTTTTTGGACATATTATTTAACGCCCTACTAAACTAGGACAATAACATTGTGTGTTAAAAATTGTGCTGGACTTGTTAAGCGAGTCGTTTGGATTAAAACATGTAATTAGTGTTAATTAAAAATTTGGTATAAAAGTTTTTTGGTCAAACCCGATAAAATGAATAAGGAGTGGTATGAGATTCATCAAAAATCTCTTGCCCGATACCAACATCAACCAGAACGTATATCTGATTCGTGTTCCTCAATATACCAGTTTCAATGGTAGTAAATTGCTGAGCCACTCCAGCTAGGATGCCCTCCCAATGCTTCTCTAACTGGGGATCACTCTTCTGAGCCTCTTTTATCTTGTCCAGAAGTGTAGATTGCAAAGTAATGTTAGCCAACTGGCCTACCACAAGCTCTATACCTTCTCTGGTTATGCCCTTTGCAAATGTCATTGATATTTCATTTAAATTATACAACATTCTTGGGCGTCTCTGACTTAAGGTGTCTACCACCACGTTGGCTTTCCCTGGATGGTGAAGAATTTCGCAGAGATATTCCTTCATCATTACTAACCAACGTCTCTGTCTCATATTCATATCCTTCTGTGCAAAAAAGTACTTCAAACTCTTGTGGTTCGTATATATATCACACTTCTCCTTATATAGATAATGACGCAACACCTTCTATGCGAATACCACATCTACCAACTCTAAATCATGAGTAAGGTATCGTTACTCATATTCCACTAACTTCAATGAAGCATAAGCAATCACCTTCCCAGCCTGCATCAGCACACACCCTAATCCTTGTATCGAAGCATCACAGTAGACCACGAACTTCTCCTAATCTGAAGGAAGACTAAGCACTAGTGCAATAATCAATCACCGTTTGAACTCCTAAAAGTTGTTCTCACATCTGTCAGACCAAACAAACTTAGAATTTTTGCATGTCAATTCAATCAATGGTGTTGCAACAATGGAGAACCCTTCAACAAAACGTCACTAGTACCCTACCAACCCCAGGAAACTTCTAATCTCTGATGCACTCCTTGTCCTTATCCAATCTCTCTCGCCTCTATCTTGGTTGGATCTACCATAATCCCATCCTTACTAACAACATGACAAGGAAATGTCACATAAGGTAACCAGAGCGTCCCAAATTTGCTAATAAGGCTTAGGGCCTTGATTAGCGTGCCTGGAGGGCAACAAGTGATTTATTATATTAATGTGTGAATTTGATGAATAAGTGATTATAAATGCATGTGTTAGGTGAATTAAATATGCATGTGGGCCGCATTTGGTTTTAGGGGCATGTTTGTAATTTTAGCCCGTTGAGGGCATAAATGTAATACTTGTGAATATTGTGATCTTTACCACGTGTGTGTGGTGATATATTTGTGATGCACGATCCGTGACAGTCTTAGGGAGCGGTTTAGCTAGAAAGTCACAACGAGGTCGAATACCCGGCTTGGGAGGAGTCTAGTGGTATTTTGGAAATATTATATGTGTTCGGGAATTATTGAGTAACGAGTAGTAGTTTAGTAATTATTGAGGCACGTTGAAATTAAACGGTGATTTATAGGAATACTCGAGGACTTAGTAGGATTTGGCAAATGACCGAAATTCCCTTATGGCACTAAAGGGTTGAAGATAGGCATATGGGCAATTTAGTCTTTTAGGGTATTGACCCAGATTTTGGTCAACTGACACGAAGTCAGAATATGCTTGATGTGAATGAATGTGTTGACAAGAATCGAATGGAAAAAAGTAATAAGAACACGATATTTTATAGTGGTTCGGCCCCAGGATCTGGTAATGACCTACGTCCACTTAGACTGTTATTGATATAAGAATCAATGGAGTGATCAAAGAACAAGGGTTCAATGAGTTTCACTTACCTCTGAAGAACAATAAAATATTCCAAGGAGAATTATTCTAGTCTCAAATAATTCAAAAGCCAAAAGCCCCTTCCTTGAGCTATCTTTCTCTATTTATAGGCTCAAGGGGGATTACACAAGATTGTTACATATATTCTCTCCTGAATAATCGGATACTCAGGAGATTGTGTGAGTTAAATTCGGGATTTACAAAGATCTTTATAGTAATATTACGTTTCATGCGGAACTATCGACCAGACTGGTCGTAGGTAAGACTGGGCAGCTTACTGCTTCTAATACGTCTTCTGGTCGATACACTAGTAGAGCTCTTCCAGGTGTCAGCCACGTGTCCAGGGATTACTTGCCACGTCATCAATTCCAATTTTTTGGATAACATTTGCCCCCCAAGTTTATTTATTACGAGCAATAAATAAACTTTTGAGCGAACGACCCTTCGGTAACCCCGCCATACGTGTCAGAACCCTTCGTGTGTTCTTGGAAAAAGCAACCTACTCCTGTCTAATCATGACTTTTCGGTTCCCCAGTAATAATTCGACTGATATTCCGCTTCCCCATACTTCAAAAAAGGGAAATTGATGATTACACCTTTTTTATGCCACAGACAAACTTATATAACGTCTCCAAACTTCCTTTTTTCTTTTTACGCACGCCATTGCCTTCTCAAGAAACCCTAAAAACCAGAGCTTTAATCTTCTCCGGAGACCGTCCTTCTGCATTTTCAAGACTCAGTCTGAGAGTTCCTTGATTTCCGAAGACTCTTTTCCAATCTCCATGACCATTTTCTTGGTAAGTTTTTGAATCCTTATGCTTCAAATTTTCATAATGCATGCTTCTGTATGTTGCCTGTTTGAGTTCATCTGCTTCTGGTTTGAGATGCTTGTGAGTAGAATGTCTTGTAGGCAAAAAAGGTTATGAGTTAGTTTAATAGTTGGGATCATGCTTTTAGGACGTAAAGTCGAAGTAAAAATTCGATCTTTAGGCTAGTTGGAAAATAGGTTTTTCCCGCCCTAAGGGGAGTTGAAAAAGCTTTTTTGAAAAACTTTTTACTTTCACCCTTTGATCCGTTTCTCAAACTGTTCGTGTAGAAAGATTTAGCTTTTTGTTAGAATGCTATTGTATAAAAGCTTGACTTTTATACTCGACCAGCGCCATTCTAAAAAGCCTTTAAAAATTCTCTATCCTCACCTCCCCATTCTTCTGTTTGCAGATCTTGATGCCAGATTTGTGGGGAGGTGAATGACCCATCGACGACGACCTTCTCGCCCAGCTACTCGAAGGTGAAGAACAACCGACTGATCGAATCCACGAGATTCCTTTTTCTAAATCCTCGTCCAGACCTCGTCCTTCTCCTCCTCAAATGGCTCATTCCAAATCCGTAGGCAAGAAAAGACCTGAATCCGACGATAGTCCAAACCATCCTGCCCAGCCTGATTCACAGGCTAGGGTTCCTTCGACCAGTGGCCGAAACAATCCTGCTCCTGACCCTAACATCCAAACTAGAGCCCACCCTCACCATCAGAATCTGCCTGATGTCGAGTGGCATATCTCCCCAACCAGCCTTGTGACTCCTCGGATGGTTGCTAACTATTTCAGGAAGTATCCTCTCACAGGGGTTACCATTAAAATTCCTACCGCAGACCAAAGGGCTAACCTCCCAGGAGGTATATACAGCGCCTGGTCTCAGTATCACATAGAGACGGGGGCTTTCCTCCCTCTACATCCTTTTTATCAAGGGGTGGATAATTATTTCGATGTCGCCCCCTTCCAAATTACTCCTAACAGATATAGAATGCTGGCTGCACTCTATATCCTGTACAAACTTAAAAAATGGCCAGAACCTACCCCCCACGAGGTCAATTATCTTTTTGACCTTAAATCCAACCCGCAACAATATGGGACGGGTTTCTTCCATCTTTGTCACCAGGAAAAAAACCGGACGTTCCTGAGTGACACTACGCACATATCCAACGTGGGGCAGTACAGTAAGGAGTACTTCCTTACTCTGGACATAACCAGCAACAACCTGGCCTTCGCTCGAGGAGGTAAGTGTTGTCTTTTACTAGTCGATACTTTTAATCAAAGAGTCTCCCTTCATTCTTCTCAAACTATACTTTGTCTTTCAGGCCCATGGTTACGTCCGACCCCAACACCAGACATGGTGTTGAGGTCCAATGCACTGGCCAGGATGACAGACGCAGAAAAAAGCGTCAAGTCCCTGGTTACTGATGAAAACCTGAGGCTGTCTGGCCTCCTGGCTCCTCGCCATGAAACAAGAGGACCTGTGGTAGCCGATGCCACTGCCGAGGGGGTTCCCGAGCAGCAACCTCCTGCGTCTCCTCCACGAAGGAGGCCGACGGGGGTTACAATCAGGGAACCCACGGGCAATCCTTCCGCAGAAAGGCCTTCTGCTCCCCAAGGCCAGGGGAAACAAAAGGCCAAAGAGCCGGTTGTGGACTTGGGGGAATCCTCTGATGAGAACGGTAAAGTTATTTTGCTTTTAAATAGCTTGCCAATTCCCTGTCACTTGTTTGACGGGGAGGGCAACTTTACATATACTCCAAATCTAGGGCCAGACTTCTTCATGCCAAATAGTGAGTGTGTGACTAATAGAGTCAATAGTATAGCGACCAGTAGTTGTAGCTTGGGTATTAACTTTGTGACCTTCTTTTCTGTTTGATAAAGAGTCTTCATCTGCCTTTATCTTTACCCTTTGCATGTTTTTACTTGTGTGCAGATATGGCCACTCCCAACGTCTTCGACTTATACCAGGCTGAGGAGGAAGAGGAGGTTCCTCAGCTCTGGCAAAAATCATCAAGGAAACACAACGGCGAAACAAGCTAGGGACCTGCCAAAAAGAGTCGAACAGAAGACCCTCCCAAGGACGTACCAACTGGGCAAACTTCTGCTCATCCTCCGGCTCCTGCTAAGAAGCAGACTCCTCCTGCCCCGTCAAACCCTCCGGCTGCGCCCACCAGGGAACAAAACAAGCGGGAAGAAACTCTTGGGGCCAAACTCTCGAGCCATGCCTTACGAGCAGCAAAAGACCGCCTTGCGCACATCGTGAAGAACGACCACGTCAAAAATGCAATGGTTGAGGCAGAGAGTATGTGGGTCGACCAAATTCTGAACAGGACCCTGAACGAAATAGCCAGCGTAAGTGTCTCTTATCTCTTTGGCCTTAGACTTTTTTATTCTTTGCAACAGGTTCTAACTTTATCTTTTGTCCTCAAGCTTTGCTGTCTGCAACTACTGCTCGTACCCGCACCCAAGCCACCATTCGGCTGCAGAGGCCAGGCACGCAAAGGAGTTGGAGACGATCGTTCAGCAGAGGGATGCCGCGGTGATGAAGCTATCGGAGGCTGAAGCTTCGAAGGCAGCTATAATAAAGCAGAGGGAGGAGTATCAGGAGGCCAGCCGAGTCCAGTATCGCGAAGTCAAGAGACTGGGCGAGGAGCTTAAGTCCAAGGACGAGGCCATCGCCACTCTTGAGAGCCAAGTGGAGCAGCTGAAGCTTGACAACTCCAAGAATCTGGAAAGGTATAAGAAGACGACGCTCCGGTGTTTTTACAACTTCTAGAAACACAATCAGGGCGCCGACTTCAGCTATCTTTCAGAAGATGTTAGGACTGCTGAGCTGGCTCGCTGCACTGCTCAACTGGTTGAAGAGGAGGCCAGAGCAAGGATCCCTGCTTCCCCAAGCATTGCTGGTGCAGAGGAAGAAGGAGTCGTTGAGGACGCGACCAATCAGAATGCTAATAAAGACCCTCCTGCTCCCAATGCCTCTTGAGCTTTATTATTTTTTCTTTCTTTTGATTACACGACCCACGGGTCGTGATGTAAAGACAATACCTTTTTTGAATTTGCTACATGGACAGCAAACTTTTCCTTTTATTTGAACAGTTACATCCAAGCAGTGATGCTTGCGGTGTAAAAGACTGCTTCATGACGCTATAATATTTTCATTTATTATAACATTTGTCCGTATGACCGAACTTAGCATAGTACTTTGGCTTGATTTAACAAAATATAAATTTTGAAAAATACTCTAAGTACCTTAGCATGCTTTCACTCATTCTGTTCATGTGTTTACATACCTCATGGTATGCTTTGCTATCGATGTGCCTTATATGCCCCCCAAGTGATCGAGGAGCTTTAGGTCCTTGGTCACTTGCCTTGACCATGACCTGTTCGAACATTTCTGCTCGGGTGAAAAAGTAATACTTGTAATACAGCAAAACAACACACGTAATGAACAAATACTTGTAAATATAAATTTACAAAGGTTGGCAAGAATGACTGGCTGGGCACAGTCCCTTATAATCTCGTATTAAAAATGGACTAAACATGTCTTTACGAGTGATTCTAAAATAGAATCTTACATATACGAGCGATTAGCCATACAACGTGGCTAACCCTCTTTGCAAAACTTGTAAAAAGTAAAATTTTATACAAGCCAGTCCTTTAAAAAGGACTGTTCACTGATAATACTTGCACAGGTGTTCTCCATTCCAATAACGTGGAACGAGATCTCCGTTTAGGCGTGCAAGTTTGTAGATGCCCGGATGAAGGACTTGTTCGATCTGGTAAGGTCCTTCCCAATTAGTTCCGAGTACTCTAGCAGTGGGGTCGCGGGTATTTAAGAAAACTCGTCGTAGCACCAAGTCACCGATGTTGAATTTTCTTTCTTTAACTTTGGAGTTAAAGTACCGGGCGACTTTTTGCTGGTAAGCAGCAACTCGGAGTTGGGCCTTCTCCCGTATCTCATCAATTGAGTCTAGGGACTCCATCATTAGTTGGTTGTTCTGGTCCTGGTCGTATGTTAGGCGTCGATGTGAGGGGGGATCTAACTCGACAGGTAACATAGATTCATATCCGTAGGCAAAGGAAAATGGGGTATGACCTGTCGCTGTTCGGTGAGATGTTCTATATGACCAAAGGACTTCAGCCAGCTGCTCTGTCCATGCCCCTTTAGCATCTTCAAGCCTTTTCTTCAGGGTATCTTTAAGAGTTTTATTCACGGCTTCGACCTACCCGTTTGCTTGGGGATGCGCAACTGAAGAAAAACTTTTAATAATTCCATGTCTATTGCAGAAGTCAGTGAATAAGTCACTGTCAAATTGGGTTCCGTTGTCTGAAACTATCTTTCGGGGCAAACCATAGCGGCAAACAATGTTCTTGATGACAAAGTCAAGAACTTTCTTGGTCGTTATGGTGGCGAGTGGTTCAACTTCGGCCCATTTAGTGAAGTAATCGACTGCCTCGACTGCATACTTTACTCCTCCTTTCCCCGTAGGTAGGGATCCAATCAAATCTATTCCCCACATCGCAAAAGGCCACGGGCTTTGCATCTGTTTCAATTCGTTTGGAGCTACTCATAGAATCTTGGAAAATCTTTGACATTTATCACATCTTCGTACAAACTCCATCGAATCCTTGTTCATAGTTGGCCAGAAGTAGCCTTGCCGCAGAATCTTCTTCGCCGAACTCTACCCCCCAGCGTGATCCCCGCTGTAATGCCCCAACTCCAGGGACCGCTATAGTGCACATTGAAAACAGTGCTAAACTCGCTAATCGAGTCATTTGGCCATAAACGTGTAACTAAGTGTGATTAGCGGTTTAGGGGTTAAAAACTTTGGTTAAGGTATAACGTTTCACTAGAACGTTTACTGTATACATTGGGATCCCAAAAATATAATTTCAGGGTTTATTACACGAAAGTGTTTACAACAGGCCGTTCTAAGCGGAAAAACAGGGTTCAACCCTAGTTCCACTTTCAAACCTCGCCCAAGTATTGGTCGAGCAGCTGCATATGTACACGTCATCACCTAAGCTCTCCAACCCAAGGATGGTCCAGCTTCCTTTTTCCTTTACCTGCACCACAAAGCACCCGTGAGCCGAAGCCCAGCAAGAAAACTCATATGCTCATAAACAGTCATATCATGATATGAAATCATATCTGGCATGCCTAGCACTCATAGCTCTATTCAGCATGCAAATGAATTCAAACAGATGCTGGGGTATCCAGGACAAGAAGTCCTGGCCTTCTGATTGGAGGACTATCAAGTCAGTCCTAATCAGATGAGTGTCGCAACACTTGAGGTTCTGGTAAACCATACTGAGTGACCGACAAGCGAGCAACTAATTCAAATGGAAGGGTGGTTGTTGGGTAAGCCTCTAACCTTCAACAGGTTCTGGTAAACCATGCTGAGTGACCAACAAGCAAGTCACTGGGGCCTCAGTGCCCAAAGCCATGCATATGATGATCAAAATGATCATACAGAGCTCATAGCTCTGATCAGATGAGTGAATATCACTTTGAGGTCCTGGTAAACCATACTGAGTGACTGACAACCAAGTCACTAGGGGCCCAGTGCCCATAGCCGTGTAACAACACTGTTACCTAGGCTTTCCTGCAATGGCTCTAAATGACTAGCCTTTGGCTAGATAAATGCTTGTTTATATTCATCGAACTTGAGGTCGGTCCTGCATTAATGCTCTTTGAGTCATTCAATGCAGAGGGTCGATTAGGTCCAATCGACATAGCTTGCACTAACACACTAGCGTTGTCATGACTAGTGAGTTAGCACGATGTGACCAGTGCCTAGTACCACTGTCGAACCTGACTAGTGAGTCACAGCTGCACAGTTGATACTAACACCTTTGCCAATTCTGACTAACGAGTCAGCCCTGTGTGACCAGTGCCCAGTACCACTGTCGAACCTGACTAATAAGTCACAGCTTCACAGTTGATACTAGCACCTTTGCCAAACCTGACTAATTAGCCAGTACCATGCACAAGTAAGCAATGCTATCAATGTGTATCATATGCCAATTATCCAAGAATAGGGCATTCAGCATGCTTACTAAACAGTTGCTAGCATAATTATGATCATGCACAAACACAGAGACTTAAGCTCTGACCAATCTCATATTCATTATTCATGGCATGCCCTAATCACATGTTTCTCATGCATCACATGCATCGCACTTAATCATCCAGCATGCCTCAACAATAATCATATGCAAATGGGCAAGATTTCCAAGCATTCATTATGCTATCCATGTTTACATTTAAACATCCAACATGCATCAATCATAGCCATCCATGTCACATTTGGGGTGCAGTTTTCTTACCTTGGGTTCGAGCAAGAATTAATAAAAGATACGACCTTGGAGAACGATCAGTCCTTTGGTCCTTTAACGGTCACCTAGTCATAACCAAAAATATAGAATACCATCAATGAAAATGAAAGCAAAGGTTTCCAAACCAATATCTAGCCTCCGAGACATCAATCCACACTTAACCGGGTAGTAGGATCGACCCCGAGGCTTTAAGCTAGCATCCCCAAGTCAAAAACCTATTTTTGGCCAAATCTGCCCTGATGGGCCGCGACTCACCATAGCCATGCCGCGGCTCATCTCCCTAACAGAGGCATATTTGCCTCAGAAGCCACCTTAGGCTGCAACACACTAAAGCCAGGCCACAGCTCATTACCCAGATCAGCCAAGAATTCAACATGTACCAGCCCGACCTCCCCTGCGTATTCCCTTAGAACCAAGCCTTCAAACCAGTTCCAAACCTTAACCTAACACCCAATTTAACCACTAAACATTATCAACAACTCACCCACATCAAAACCCAAGTTAAACATCAACTAAACTTCCATTAATTCCAACTATTTACTATGAAATCACAAGCTGAAAGCTTAAACCCAAAACAGAGTATACCATGAAACTAATGGCTGGAACTTACCTCAAACTTGATTTTGAATCCCCTTTAATGGCTGAATCAAGTTCCTAAGCTCCCACCTTTGATCTCCTAGTTTAACTCCTCAATTTGGGCTCTCAAAATTCAAAGAAAAGTGAAGGGGAAAACATGTACGGGAGAAGAAGAAGAGGGAATGAGGATAAGACTCTGTTTTGGTTCTGTATTTTCTACAGCCTTCAAGTCATATAAATCCTTAAGGTCAAAAGACCATAATGCCCTTAGGCCAATTTAATCCCTCTAAAGACCTCCAAGGGTAAAACCGTCCTTTCCAACCTATACCGTTAATTATAATTAACGCTCTCCAATTCCCGCTAATCTCAAAATTATCAAATACCAATAAATTATATCCCTTTACCCTTTTATTCCCGGTAATGCTCTAATCATCAAAATGACCCCGAGACTCACCCCGAGCCCCGAACTTAATCCCGTTATGACTAGACCGAAAACTCGCATTCCCATGATCGTCTCATGCCGAATGGCTCGAACCAATCCACATATGATGTGGTAAAATTATAATTCACCCATATGCATAAAATTACTCAATCACGCCCCCAACGGCCAAATTACCAAAATGCCCTTGCAATTGAAATATGAGCCCATATGCATGCATTCACCATCATATCATAATATAATTCACATGAACATGCATATAATCATTAAATACCATAATAAATCAATTATGGCCCTCCTGGTCTCCTAATCAAGGTCCTAAACCTTATTAGGAAATTTGGGGCATTACAACTATCCCCTCCTTACAGAAATTTCGTCCTCGAAATTTATCTGAATATCTCGGAATAAGAATTCTGCACAACTGATTTCAATTTTCCAGGTCATTCTCTCGACCTCACTGTTTCTGCAACATACCTTAAATCAAGGTATACTTTGTTCCTCAGAACCTCATAACTCAACTCATGAGTTCTTTCAACCCATGTCCACTGCATGGAAATGCATAACACAATGTACAGCCGACAAAGCCAAAACTATGGCCTGACAAAAGATAATCTAACCAGTCCTATCCAGGACTCAAACCACCATATCAATCTAGGCTCAACTTGCCTTTACTCATTACCCCTTTCCACGGTAATTCTTTTGGGAAGACACAACTTCCTACCTGGAACTCCATGTTCCTGCTTTTCAATTTAGTAACACTTTTTTCATTTAATCTGAGAAGTGAGCATCCCTGCTCCAACCTCTAATAATCTCAATGGAACCTTGAACCATCTCATGATTCAGACATAACATCTCATCCATTTCACTCCAATGAAAGAGTGACAAACACGTTCTGCCATACCTTATCTCACAAGGTACCTTTTCAACTCTGGATAATTCTCCCTCTGATTACCATCAGCCTGAGAACAATTAACTATACGAAATTCCATCTATATATTCTTCGCCTTCCCTTCACCCTTCCATACCCTGGAAGTAACAATAAAGTCTTCATCTAATAAGATAGACCTTTAATCCTCAAGAAGGCACATTATCTCTTTCACATAAAGATCTGAATACTGGTCCACAATAGCCCAGATCAATGATACTGACCCACTTTCCTGGGTAGCCCCACCGCGAAATCTATCACGATGCTTTCTTATTTCCACTACAAAATACTCAAAGGCTGCAATGACTTTACTGATTCCTGGCACCTTGTCTTGACCTGCCAACAGGTTAAGAACTTTATCACGCATTCCATTATGCCCCTCTCCATCCCAGGCCATCACCATAAAGCTTTCATACACTAGTATACTGACATGATGCCTGAATGAAGAGAAAAGAAAGAAAATTCATCCAGAATCTCCCATTTAATCCCAGTGTCCATCGGTTCCCAAATCCGATCCTTATGACCCTTATGTCACAATAGATTCATACCTGACACTGTATCACCCTTAGCTAATCCAGCTAGGACTTCCATTTAATCTTTCCTATCTGAGATTCACTTAGTCATCTTTCCTTTTAGCTCCTCTGAGATAATAATCTCAAACACAGAACTGTCCATTGTCCCACCAGAAACTCTACTCTAGTTCTGGTCAAATTCTTTCACCAACGTGTTACATAAGCAATCTTTTCTCTGTATCACTGAGGTGTCATAACGACCTAGCAATTGATTCTGATCTATAAACAGAAACTCAGGATTCTTTCCACAAATCACATATAATACCATGCCCATCCAAGGACACTTCTGCCTTCTAAGGTATCCCTTGACCTTAGCAAATTCCACAGAGAATACACCACAATACCATCGTCCTAGACGATCACAAATTCCCACTCAAATAATCCCTTGAATGCTCTGTTCATCTGATCCATAAACACTTAGCGTTAAACAAGTTCCCAAAATACAATCCAGCACTTCCTAGTGCTCTTTATCTATTATAAACACAGCCTTTTGCATATTCTTTTCCCCTGATCCCTAACTGGTATTAACCAGATCAAAGATCAACTCTTGAGAATTCCTTCTCACTCAGTATCTAAGCCTCGAGTTCTTATAAATCTACTAAGTCATTCAATACAATGCCCTCAATTCAACTCTATCCTTGGCACTAATCAAACCACCATTTTATCTCTTCATATTACAGAAATCCCGGCTAATCCCCTGAAAACACATTCAGGAACTCATAGACTAGTCCATCCTGTCCTGAACCCACTGACACAGTCTAAGTGGTATCCACCACACTAGCTAAGGGTTCTATGCATCTCCCTGCCATAAAACCCTAGCTCTCTATACATAAGTCATCAGCATACCAACTTTATGCCTCTATATATGCAACAAACAAAGGAACAGCATGGTACCAAAACCAATCAGCACAACTCAGAAATAACAACTAGAAAACTGACCTGCCACTCCTGAGGAGCTAGTCTCAGTCCCAGACTCTGTCTGCTCTGGAATAAACACTCGAGCTGGAGTTGAGTTGTCTATCCTCGTTTGCTCAAGCTCCCTTAGCCTTGGGCAATCCTTCTTGAAATGCCCGACCATGCCACAAACAAAACATGACCTTGCTCGGCATTCTCCCAGATGATGCCTCTTACACCGAGCGCACTCTGGGTAAGGCTTCCAGCTTTTCTTCTTGCTTGCTCCAATAAGTGGAGGTACCACTATCTGAGCTCCATGCCTCGTGGCACTCTTTTCCTCATCTCTGATGCTCTCAACAGCAAGAGCCTTCTCTACCACCTGAGCATAGGTAGAGACTTCATGCACTGGGGCAACTCTGATGCCCTGAGCTATTCTAGGAGTCAATCCTTGAACAAACCTTTCCTTCCGAGCCACATCTGTGGGTACCATGTCGAAAGCAAACTTGGTCAACCCATTAAATATGTTAACATACTCGGTTATTGATGCCTTTCCCTGAACGAGATTCAGAGACTCATTCAGCTTAGCAGTCTTGGCCACATCACAATAATACTTTTCATTAAACAGCTGCCTAAACTCTTTCCAATCCATCACAGTTGTGTCTCGTGTCTGGGATATCACTTCCCACCATGTCTGGGCATCATCCCGTAGTACAAAAGTAGTACAGATCACCCTATTGTGACCTACCAGCCCCACACTGTCAAGAATGGAACTGATCATGCCCATCCATTGCTCTGCTCTGAATGGATCTAGGCCTCCCTCAAAAACTGGAGGGTAGTATTCCTGGAATCTTCCACAGAGAAATTCCCATCTGCTCTCAACCCTAGGCTGAGCCAAAACTGGTGCCACTCCTGGCACAACATAGGAAGAGGTGCTCCCCAACAGATTCTGCTGTTGCCTCAAACACCTGATCTCTTCCTCATGCCTCTACAATCTTAATTGCAAATCTGTGACTATCTGTTGAAAACTCTGAGGGGTAGATGAAGAACTCAACCCCTGGCTGAAATTCCCAACCTCTGAATAACCACCACCAGGCCTCATTATCTGCCTTGGCTATTGTTTACCGAGTTTTTCGGAAACGAATAACTAACAGAATAATAAAAAGATAAGAACTGTAGAGATGCTGAAATGTAACTAAACAAACAGTGTTTTTACGTGGTTCAGGCGTTAACAAGCCCTAGTCCACGAGTCGATGTTATTATACTTGGAAAAGGTTACAGTAAGATGGCTGGTGCACAAGAACTTCACACACTCACAGTGTTTCTCTCGGGTTCTCTTGAAGAAGATGAAGCTAGAGAGATTTTAGTAGAGTTTTTGCTATATATCATTTGTCCGTCCCTCTTCTTGTAAAATGAAGGGGTCTTTATAGCTAGGGTTTTGGATTAGGGTTTTTCTCTACGTACATGAGTCTTAATTACACCAGCCATAAATAGGGATACAATTACTGTAGTAGCATGGCTACAAGACTCTATGTGGGTATATTTACGTGAAAGTATGGGGAACACACAAAGTCAGCCGTCTTTTCCAAGTTGTCAGCGGAACAGTAGGCGAAAAGGTACCCTTAGGCGTGCTGGGATGTGTGCGGCTTTGACCTGACGGGCGTGTCAGGCGGGATCCTGTGTCAGGTGGATATCATTCCAAATATGCCTCCTCCAGGACTCGACCGTTTGGCTTTGTTCCGTGCGAGGCACGGAACTGCTTCCGCGGAGACCACTCGAAGAGCTTCTCCTGGAAGGAGCTTCCCCGAAGGATACCCCTTCGGGAGTCCGGGAGAGTTGACGAGTTTCCGTATTGTGTTTGCTTGGAAGAGTAATCCGGACACTAAACGGGAGAGGCGAAGCCTTTCTGTTCATCCGCGAGCTCTGGTCACCTACCGTGAAAGACATCGATAATTCTGCTTCCCCGAGGTCATCAATCTAAACGCTATCCGGAAATCTGGATAACATTTACCCCCCAAGGTCGCGGAGCTTTGAGAGATCCGAGAGCTTGTACAATCGGTTTCTTAGACTAGGCGAGGGGGCACCTACTGTGTTCCTGGAAGGGTTCCTTTTTCCCGCCTGAGTATTAGTATGAAAAAGAAAGGGAATTTCTTCTGTTTGAGATCAAGTACTCAAGTGCGGCAAGGACCACGTGTCATTCTGGGAATGGTTCTGCGACCAAGACGTGTGCGTGAGGCGACTGGTTGAGGATGCGTGCGTCAGTCATCTGACTAATGATTTGACGGTTTTTAATGGTACTCAGGGCCCGAGGTGGTGTAATGATGGGAAATAAATACTTTATTCCCATCCGAGGAGTCATAAATAGGATTGCCGCTTCCTCTCCAGCCGTTGGATCTGAAGCACACGGAATGGGAAGATCGGGACCGTCCACTTGAGGAATTCGAAACGGCTTCTTCCCTGCTATAAAAACGAGGGAAAGGACCTTTCTTCCTCTTTACGCTTTCAGATTCTCCATCTTTAGGATTTTCAGATTTCCAAACCTTCGAACTCTCAGGCTTCCCAGCTTACGTTCCCCCGAACTTGCCATTTCTTTTGGTAAGTATCTGGAAACTTTTCTTTTTGATTTGGCAGTGGGTTTATTCCCCGAAGTTCCTGGTTTGAATCGCCGTTCGTCTTTGCAGCTTTTACTTCTCGCGATCGTGCTGTGCAGTGATCCAGTTACTTCTTCAACCTCCAACTACCCGAATATCAGTAAGTATTTCTACTTTGCTCTTTCCTCTCAGACCTTAGGTTGTTGGTAGTTGTTAGAGTAGAGGTTTCTGCCATTATTGCTTATGTGCATGCGTGAATAGGGCTTTGGTAGGCATGTGATCGATTGTGAGTCGATAAGTAGCCTTTTCTGCATGCTTTGGCGATTTGCGTTTGGAAAGTCGTCCCTTGTTTTGCTGTTTTAGGGCATAAGCATGAACGCCTTTAGGGTGTCTTTCTCTGGAAAAACACTTCTTTTGGTGGGCTTAGGCTCGGGGTCTGAGTCTGGTTCCTTGCTGCCCTTCGGGTGGCATGGTGCCAACCCCTCGGTAAGCTCGGTGGGAGCCTCTCCAAGCAGTTTTCGGGGAGGGTCTCCCCGACGCCTTTGATACCACTAGGGTATGACAAGGGTGCTGACTGCTTAGAGTGTTTTCTTTTGTATAGTGACGAACATCTCAAAGGAACAACTCCTTGCTGTGGGGGAGGCTGATTCTGCCCAAGAGAAGGGCTCTCCTGTCGCTGGTGGAAAGGGGAAAGGAAAGGCGAAAGTGGTCGCGGCTAGCCCACCAATCTCCAATAGTTCCATCTGGGAGATGGACCAAAAGCTGAACCTTTTCAGGAATTATGGCATGCTGGAGCTGTATTCCTCTGAGGCAGGCCTGAAGAACATCCCAAGTCTGATGTGGCACCGTCTGTCGGTGCTGGGCGAGTCAGCTAGCCAGAGTCACGAGGGCTTTGGTGCCTGGAGTTGGGCACACATAGTGTGTGGGGCGCACTTGCCCCTAAGGAGTTACTTCGCCAATTTCTGTGTGAAGGCGGGGATTGCCCCCTTCCAGTTAATTCCTCCCAGCTACAAGCTCTTAGCAGGGTGGTTCATCTTTTGCAAGTCCCGGAGACTGGAAGCTCCTACCCCGGAGGAGGTGTTGTACTTTTACGGGTTGAAGTCTCAGCCTATGAGGGGTCATTCAGACAAGGTGGGGTTTTACAGGCTAGAAAGGCACCCGGACGTGATGTGCCCCACTTGTCATACCGCGAGGGTTCCAGACCTCCGGGAATACTAGTTCCTGACGACTGGCTTCCCGCTGAAGAGGGTGCCAGCCCTATCTTTGGACTTCAAAATCCCTGGTAAGTGCTCCTTCTTCTCCTTTTCAACTTTGTTTCTTTGCGTTTGATTTGCCTTTTGGGAGGATCTCTAACGCTTTTATTTGATTTTTGCAGAAGTCGTTCCGCGGACACCTCGCTGCGCGGAGATGATAAGGAGGTCCAAGTTCTACGAAGGGCTTTCTGAGGAAGAGTTGAAAGTGGAGGGACTTGTGACCTCCGAATCGTTGAGGGAGTATGGGTTACTCGCCTCCTTCCAAAATATCGAGCCAGTAAGTGGCAGGGGGCAGACTCAGGTGTCGGCTGACATCCGGGAGCAGATTGCCCTGGAGCTGTCTAAGGTAATCACCCAAGCAGCCCGAGACGAAAATACTATATCTCCTAGTTGGGCGGAGAGGTTCCCCGACCCCCAGCCGGAGGAAGAGGAGATCGAGGCTCGCCACGCTGCGGCTTACCCTGACATAGGGGCTTCGGGGGCTAGTACCTCCGGGAGAGGTAAGACTAGTTTTCGGTTGATTCACACCCCCAGCCTGTCTGAGGTTTCCCGGACCTCTCAGATGGGGTTTGATCCCCGTTTCCTTAGGCTAGATCCGCGTAGGATACCTTTCGACAGGTATTGCGATAGGGTAGATGAGCTCCTCTGGTGTCTGAGTGACGGTAATCTGCCAGAAGGTGTCATCATGGTTGACCCTTCTTCTCTCAGCATGTCATTCCCAGACTTCAAGGAGTACGGGAGTTTCCTGGAGCAGGAAGCGATGTTTTGTTTTGCTCGGGGAAGGCCATCCACGTTTCTCGTGCATGGTCGTCCCTTTCAAACTTTTCTTTTTCTCGTTTCTTGTTCCCTGCTGGCGCGCTTGCTTGTGCTTTTTTGTTGATTGCCGCTTCTTACTTATTTTCTTTCTCATTGCTCGTTGGTTCGTTAACCTTGCTTTGTACGTTTCTTGCAGAGTATCCGGAAGCCAAGATGTTGGGGAGAGTGACTTTGCTCATTAAGAAGGCTGCCACTAGCCAAGACCCGTCCACGGGGAAAGGACGGAAGACCAAGGCTGGTAGGGGAGGTAAAACTGCCTCCCCCAAGAAGACGAGTGGCGAGGCGCAAGTGTCTCCGAGGGTAGAGAAGTCTCCTGCTGACGGGCCTTCCGAGACCATGATGGTCTCGAGTAGCAGCAGCGACGAGGAAGGGCTTGTGTTCCCCGTGAAGACAGCTGGGGTGAGCAAGCGTCCGGGAGAAGATGCTGAGGGTGCTAAGAAGAAACGCCTTAGACACTCTTCTCCCGGTCGAAGGCAACAACAACAGCAACGACAGCAAGCACAACTACAACAACAGCAGCAACAAGAACAACAGACACAATCACCATCGTCACAGCTGCAGCAACCACAACATCCAAACCAGCAGCAGCAACAAGGGCAATTACTTCTGCTGCCGCAGCAGCAAAAGCAACAGACCGGGGCCTTATTACCCCGCCTGCCTCCTCCCCCAGCTCAAAGGGGGTCCACCCTTCCGGGGTCTCCTTCTTCTCAGACAACTAACCTTCCCCTGCCTGGCCTGAAGTTTCACTTCCCATGGAAGCCAACCAGTTTCCCCGCTGCCCTCCTGGAGGGTGTAAGACGGGCCGATAGCTTTTTGAAGAGGCGGTTAGAGGCGGAGAAGGCTGTTACTCAGGGAAGGGCAGATAACTTGTCTGCCGTGAAGAGAGCTGAGCTGGCCGAGGGGGTGAGATCTCTTCACCCGGCCGGAGCAGTTCTGGATGGTCCAGCCTTGGAGAAGAGGCTGGTGCCTAGGCTCGGACGTGCATTGGCGCCGTTCGGAGCTGAGATGATGGAGGACATGGCCCTGAGCTTATGCGAGCTCAATTCTGAGAAATGGGCCATCAGTAGCAGCAAGGATCCGCTGTTGCTGACACACGCTGTGAAGCAGCAACTGTCCGGGGTAAGCCGTCAGTTGTTATTTTTTGGGATCACCTGTCTTTTGGTCCGGCTTTAGCTCATTCTGTTGTCTTTCCTTGCAGGCCTCTATGATCGCGGAACTCTCGTTCCGGGAGGTTGGTGCAGCTCTGGTTCAGCTGGAGGAGAGCCAACTGGCTCGCCAGGCCTTGGAGGCGGAGAAACAGAAACTGACCCAACAGGCCTTGGGGGCTTCGGAAAAGATTGATCAGGCCCGGCGCACGGCTGAAGAAGAGGCGGAGAAGAAATATGTTGCCAAATATCAAGAGTACCGGGCCAAGGCAGAGAATGAGTTTAGACAGCGGTCGGATGGGATGAAGGCCGAAAACTCCAAGCTCCGGGAAGAGCTGTCCCAAGCCAAGGTGGAGAAGGATACCCTGGAAGCCCGCTTGCAATCAAAAAACGATCTCCTCCTTAAGCGGCAAGAGGAATATTCCACTCTTCAGAGTAAGCTGCACGAGGAGGAGCAACTCCATAAGAGGAGCAGGGATCTCGTGTCTATGCTGCAGTTGGGGCTCGCCGAGAAGGATAAAGAGATCGGGGCCTTCCAATTCACTGCCAGGGGGCATGTGACCGAGAAGCAATCCGTGCTGAACCAAAATAGGGAGCAGCGCAAGGAGATTGATTCTCTTAAGGGGGAGCGGGATGCCTCCAAGGCCGAAATGGAAAAATTGAGGGCCCAACTAACTGTCGCGGAAGCACAGCTGGCAACCTCCGAGGCGGAGCGCTTGAAGGAGAAGGAGGATGCTGAGGTGATACTGAACAGGACTATTAATATATCGCATGTGGTCCTCATGCATCAACTCTGGAAAGTGAACCCGGAGGTATTAGGCTATCTGGGAGATGATGCCGAAGCCATGAGGGAGAAGCTACTCGTGTGGGATCAGGGCCCAGAGGCGTACGTCCAAACTTACAACATTGACGAACGTGCTGAAGCTCCTGAGGCGGGAGATCCCGGAGAGGCGGGGACCTCTGAACCTTCTCATGACCAAATTCCTCCTTCCAATGAGCCGACTCCGCCAGCCTCAGCTGAAACCGATGCCCCCGAAGCTGCGGTCGTGGACGCTGTAGTTACCCCCAATGCTTGAAGGGGTTTTATCTTTAATTGTTTTTCATTTTGAGTTTTTCATTGCGGACATTTTTGCCATAATCATAGCATTCTCCTTTCTTTTCTGCCGAGTTCTTTATTTATCTTTGCACTTAGGGTAGACATTTATACGGTAGAAACTGTTGTAGGGGCGTATGGGGTTTTGGTTCCAACGGCCAAAACCTATGCACTTCCCACTTGAAGCTTTAACGGATGATGTCTTTTCCCATGTAGTTTCTAGGTTACGAAGGTTTCCTGGTTCCAACGGCCAGGCTCCTTTCACCGTACTTTAGGTTTCCTGAGGCAAATAGCCAATCCCGGGACTTGTAGTTATACTGTTCGCTGGGATTGCTAAGGTGAGTCGTTCCATTGTTTGGAACGGGAGTTCTTTTGGTGAGCGTCGCTAGACTTAAGGTTAGATCTTTGCGAAGCAAAACTAACTGTTGTTGCGAACCTCATGGTGGCTGACTTCAGGGACCTGGCATGGAGCCCTGCGAGGCTAGATCCGCGCGAAGCAAAGCTCTACAGCGCTCGCGCATCTTGCCATCTTTCGCCTTGCGGGACCCGGAGCTGGAGCTTGCAAAGCAAAGCTCTACAGTGCTCGCGGATCTTGCCATCTTTCGCCTTGCAGGACCCGGAGCTGGAGCTTGCGAAGCAAAGCTCTACAGCGCTCGCGGATCTTGCCATCTTTCGCCTTGCGGGACCCGGAGCTGGAGCTTGCGAAGCAAAGCTCTACAGCGCTCGCGGATCTTGCCATCTTTCGCCTTGCGGGACCCGGAGCTGGAGCTTGCGAAGCAAAGCTCTACAGCGCTCGCGGATCTTGCCATCTTTCGCCTTGCGGGACCCGGAGCTGGAGCTTGCGAAGCAAAGCTCTACAGCGCTCGCGGAGAATTCTGCAAAGGACTTGTCAGGGAGTTGGGGGTGTTTTGGCGTAGCTCTATGAACGTGCCTCAACCCCCAGTCCCGTCCATCGCTGGGCTACACAGGAGATAATTCTCATGATACATAATGGCAGGCATTTCCATGGCAATTTTCACATAAGCACATAATGCACATATGACACGTAATGCAAGCATGTTCATGGCAACAAATAAACCTAAGCTTAACAATTTAAACATTTCAAACAATTTAAAAAATTCAAACACAATGCTAGCACATAAGTGGTGTTCTGTGTACGTTTTGTTCAAGGGGCGTATGGCTATGCCTTAGCCATGTATACCCCCCAAGTGAGCGTGGGGTCCGGACGTCTCCGGACCGCGTGGTCACTTGTTAAAACGCAGCCTTGAACACAGGGATAAAAAGTGCAGTAAAAGCGGAGTGAATCTCTCTGTGTTTCATTAAATTAGCCTGCTAGGTGCGAGTTTTACAACAGGGAGGATTATTTCCACATTTTTCACTTTTGCTATTTTCACCAAGGACTTCCGACTGGATGGTCCGGGGCCTACTGGTAGTAACGGCGGAGGTGCTCCGCGTTCCAGGCGCGCGGAACTTTAGATCCGTCGAGTCTCTTTAGGTGATACGTCCCATGGCCCACTTTTTCTTGGACTTCGTAGGGGCCTTCCCAGTTGGGTCCGAGGACTCCTACTCCCGGATCCTGCGTAGCAGGAAATACTCTCCGTAGGACAAGATCCCCAACTTCGAATGTACGGCTCTGGACTCTCATGTTAAAGTGTCGGGCTATCTTGCCTTGGTACATTTTTAGTTGGACCTGCGACTGCTCCCGGAGCTCTTCGATCATGTCCAAGGATTCCTGGAGGAGGGCGTGGTTCCGGGTAGGATCGTAGGTGTCTTGCCTGTGAGGGGGGATCATAGCTTCTACTGGGATGACGACCTCGCAACCGAAGGTCATGGAATAAGGCGTGTGCCCCGTCGAAGTTCTCTCTGTTGTGCGATAGGCCCAAAGTACTCGCGGAAGTTCTTCCGGCCAGTGAGCCTTGCAGGCTTGGAGTTTTTTCTTCAACGTGGTCTTTAATATTTTGTTTACAGCTTCCACTTGCCCATTAGCCTGGGGTCTGGCGACTGCGGAAAAGCTTTTAATAATTCCATGCGAAGCACAGAAGTTCGTGAAGTGTTCACTGTCAAACTGCTTTCCGTTGTCGGACACAATTTTCCGTGGAAGCCCAAAACAGCACACTATATTCCTGATGACAAAATCCAGTGCTTTTTTAGATGTGACCGTGTTCATAGGTTCAGCTTCAGCCCATTTGGTGAAGTAGTCTACCGCGACTATGGCGTACTTCACTCCACCCTTTCCAGTTGGGAGGGAACCTACTAGGTCAATGCCCCAAACAGCGAACGGCCAGGGGCTGGTCATTAGGGTAATTTCTGTAGGCGGCGCTCGCGGAACCTTGGCGTACCTCTGGCACTGCTCACATGTCCTGACATAATCCACACAATCCTTCTTCATGGTGGGCCAGAAGTATCCTTGTCGAAGGATCTTTTTGGAGAGGCTCAGCCCGGAGGTATGATCGCCACAGAAGCCTCCGTGAATCTCATGGATGATGGTGCTGACTTCGGTTCCGGCAACACACCTAAGGAAGGGTATGGACAACCCCCTGCGGTAAAGCTTTCCATCCATAACCACGTATCGGGGAGCTTGATATTGGAGCTTCCTTGCGTCAGCTTTATCAGTGGGGAGCTCTCCGGTGGTGAGAAATCTGAGGATGGGCCCTATCCAGGAGTGGGAATGGTCGATGATGGCGTTTATCCTTCGTGTCTCAGTACTGGGGGCTTCTAAGTGCCCGATGGGGACTAAGCCATACTGTTCAATCTCCGGGTCCGTTGCAAGCTTGGCCAGCGTGTCCGCGAGTGAGTTCTGGTCCCGGGGGACCTGGAGGATTTGGTAGCCTTTGAAATGCTGCAGTAGGTCGTGGGAGAGAGACACGTAGGCAGCCATCCTTTCGCCTTTCGTCTGGTATTCCCCGGATATTTGGTTTACCACAAGTAGGGAGTCGCTGTATACTTCGATTTTTTGGGCTCCGACTTCTCTGGCCAGTCATAACCCAGCTAACATGGCTTCGTGTTCTGCCTCGTTGTTGGATGCTGGGAACGCGAAACGGATGGCGCTCTGGAGCTGATGCCCTTGGGGAGATATTAGGATGACCCCCGCTCCAGCTCCTTTTTCATTTGAGGCTCCGTCTACATAGACCTTCCAGGTGGGAAGTTCCGGGACAGGATCTTCCGGGAGGTCATTCATTCCCGAGCATTCCACAATAAAGTCCGCGAGAGCTTGACCTTTTATGGAAACACGCAGTTGGTAGTGGACGTCGAACTGGCTCAGTTCCATGGCCCACTTAAGCAATCTGCCAGAAGACTCGGGCTTCTGCAGGACTTGTCGGAGAGGGTGGTTGGTGAGTACTTTGATGGTGTGCGCCTGGAAATATGGCCTCAGCTTCCGTGAAGCGATCAGCAAGCAGAGGGAGAGTTTCTCGATCATCGAATATCTGGACTCGGCGTCCAATAACCTCTTGCTTACGTAATACACAGGGAGCTGGATACGGCCATCTTCCCGGATGAGAGCGGCACTTACTGCGTGCTCAGTCACAGCTAAGTATAAGAACAACGCCTCTCCTTCGACAGGTTTGGACAGAATGGGAGCTCGGGTTAAATGTTCTTTGAGGTGTTGGAAGGCTGCTTCGCATTCGGGGGTCCACTCGAACTTCTTGTTCCCTCGCAACACATTGAAGAAGGGGATACACTTGTCAGTGGCCTTGGATACAAAGCGGCTGAGAGCAGCTATCCTTCCGGTAACGCTCTGGACATCCTTATGCTTCCGGGGGGAAGGCATATCTATGAACGCCTTTATTTTCTCAGGGTTGGCTTCCACTCCGCGGGAGCTGACAATAAAACCGAGGAACTTCCCAGACGAGACCCCGAAAGTACATTTCTTTGGATTTAGTTTCATCCCGTACTTTCGGATCACGGCGAAAGCTTCCTCAAGGTCGTTACTGTGGTCCCCGGAGGTCTTGGACTTTACCAACATGTCATCCACGTACACCTCCATGTTCCTCCCCAGTTGGTCCTTGAACATTCTGTTTACCAGACGCTGGTACGTCGCCCCAGCATTCTTCAAACCGAAAGGCATGACCACGTAACAGTAGACACCCTTATCCGTGAGGAAACTGGTGTGTTCCTGGTCCGCGACATGCATCTTGATCTGGTTGTATCCAGAGTACGCATCCATGAAGGATAAGAGTTCGTACCCGGAAGTAGCGTCTACCATCTGATCGATTCGCGGGAGAGGGAAACAATCTTTCGGGCAGGCCTTGTTTAGGTCCGTGAAGTCAATGCACATTCTCCAGGACCCATCGGGTTTTGGGACCAGAACTGGGTTGGCCAACCACACGGGATAGTGCGACTCCTGGAGAAAGCCTATGGACATCAATTTGTCCACTTCAGCTTTGACGGCTTCGGCTCTCACTGGGTCCAGCGGCCTCCTCTTTTGGCGAATTGGAGTTGCAGATGGGTCTATGTTGAGTGCGTGGCACGCAACATTGGGATTAATCCCCGTCATATCAGCGTGGCACCATGCCAGGATATCCTGATTATCCTTCACAGTGGCCACGATCTTATCTCGAACGGCCGACGGCAGGTTTTTCCCCACCTGAATGACCTTGGTGGGTTCTCCCGGGTTGAGGATCACCTCTTCGACTTCCTCCATCGGCTCTATTGCTTTCTCGATTCCCACTCTTGGGTCGAGTTCGTCAAAGTATGCCTTCTGAGCACCCCCAGTTTCTGGCAATACTTCCGCCAAAGGAATGGCAGCAAACGTCTCTCGGACCGTGTAGACGGCTCGGACGGAGACGTTATAACAGCTCCGTGCACTTCTTTGGTCTCCTCGGAGGGTGCCAATACGCCCATCGTCGCATGGAAACTTCAAACATAAGTGGCGTATCGAGGTTATGGCCCCACAATCGATCAGGACCGGTCAGCCTAAGATGGCATTATACGCCGTGGGGCAGTCGACCACCACGAATGTGCTATGCTTGAAGGCACAAGCGTCGCTTTCTCCTCTGAGGGTGACTGGAAGTTGAATTTTGCCTAATGGCATGAGTGCGTCCCCATTGAAACCTTGAAGCTGGATGGGGCATGGGGCCAAGTCCGTCTCGGTCAATCCGATCGCGTGGAAGGCCGCTTTGAAGAGGATGTTCACGGAGCTTCCGTTATCGATCAAGATCCGTGAGACCTTCTTATTGGCAATCTGGGCTTCCACCACGAGGGGATCGTTGTGGGGGAAGTGCACATGTCGAGCATCGTCCTCCGTGAAGGTGATGGGAAGATCCATCATTCGGGGACGTTGAGCAGGTGATTGGACCAAGGCGCACATCTCCTTGGCGTGCTCTAACTCCCTCAAGTACCTCTTCTGGGAGTTGCGGGTGCTTCCGGCAAGGTGTGGTCCCCCGGAAATGGTGGCGACGTGTCCGTCAACGGGTGGCGGAGCAAGGCCGGGTGGATATGGGTTACCTGGTCCTGGAGCCAACAAGGCAATGGGCGCCGGATGTAACGACCCCAAATTCGGTATTAAGGCTTAGGGCCTGAGATAGCGTGCCTGGGGGGCATAATGGAATTCTGTGTGGGTCTTAATGGGTTTTATGCATGATTATGATTTAGTGCACGTTTTATGATTATGTGATTAATTGTGGTGCATGATTATGAGAATTAATATGCATGTAGACCTGATTGAGCATATTTGTAATTTGGCCATGTTGGGCATGTTTATGTTGATACCTGTGATCTATGACTCGAGACGATCCTAGAACGAGCGGGTTAGCGGAAAGTCAAAGCGGGAACCTGTACCAGGCTTGGGTTAAGCCTGGGGAGTTAATCGAGAATTTGGGAATGTATTTGGTGATTTATTAGGCATTGGGTAGCGAACGGGAATAATTAGGAACACTTGAGGAATTAGTGGGAATTTGGGTATTATGACTAAAATGCCCTTTATGGACATAAAGGCTTAGAATTTGTAAGAGAGGGTATTTTGGTCATTAGGCTTGCAAGAGATAAAATAAAGAAGGCCTTTATACTTAGTGGATTTAGTAGAGAAAATTATAAGCTGAAAAGAAAGAAAGAAAGAAGAGAAAAGGAAGAGAGGGAAAGCTGAAGGGTTGGCTTGGAAGATTTGGTTTGTGGTTCTCCCACCCTTCTTCTTTGATTTTCTTGAGGTGAAGCTCAGTGGTAAGCTAGGTTTGTGGATTTGCATGGGATTAGCAAGATCAAATCTGAGATTGAGGTAAGTTCTTGAGGTTTTCGGTTTTAGGGTTTTGCTGGTTTTGAACTGTGTTTTTTGAGCTAAATGGATGGGGTTTTTGGGGAAAACAGGTCAAGGTTGTGAAGGTGCAAGCCAAGGAGGTCTAGGGTTCAGTTCAAGGTCGAAATTCCACCCACGGTATGATTTCTAAGACCCTATCCTTGTTGTTTGATTGATTTTCCAGTTTTGGGGTTCATTGGGTTAGATTTTGAGTTGTGGGTTGCTTGAGCTTGGGATTGAGTTCTTGGGGTGCTTGGGATGAGTGTGTGGTGTATATATGTTTGTTTTTGGGCTTGGGAAAGAGTTGGACAAGTTTGGGTTCGAAATGGGGGAAGAAAATCGCAAGATGCGATTTTTGGTTTTTCTGTGCTGCAACTAGCGCTACAGCGCTAGGCAGGGGGGCGCTGTAGCGCTAGCCCCTGTCTGGTGTGGCTGGTTCTGCTTGTAGCGCTACAGCGCTACCTTTTGAGCGCTGTAGCGCTGCACTGTTCACAGAGGGGATTTTTGGGCTTTTGTGAAGGGATTTTTGGGCTTTTGTGAAGGGATTTTTGACCTAGGGTTCGGGGCTTGATTCCGCCACTTTGTTTTGGGGATCTAGGACTTCCCGGGGGCTTGGGATTAGTCCCGAGACTAGGTTTTGGACTTGAGGATTGGTGATGACTTTGACTTGTGGATTTTGCTTAGGTAAGCGCTAGGGCTCGGGTAGGATCGTGCTCAAGGAGTCTGGTTGATCAAGGCTACCAAATCTAAAGGTAAGAAAACCGTAACACCCGAGTTTAGGGCATGGCCCCACTGTGTGATTGTTGGGCACGGCCCTAGTTTGTATTGTGTGCAAATGTGTAATCTTAGATAAACTATTGTATGTTTGAATGGTTATTTCATAATGTATGATATGTGTGATTGTAATTGAATGAACGGCAAGGCCAAGAGCGGCAAGGGCCGGGTACGGCAGTGGGGCCGGAAGCAACGCTCAGCACATGGGATGCTAAAGCGAGGGTGGGACCCAAGGGATACATGAGTTATCCTACGGTAATGACCGAGACCCCAAGCTTTGGTAAGGCCTCTGGGGCGGCATGGCCGTGCTTGTTTAAATGGATGATTTTCTTATTTATCAGTGAATTATGCCAGCGATATTATTTGCATATGTTATGTGCTATTTGGGTTTTCTTGCTGGGCTTCGGCTCACGGGTGCTCCGTGTGGCAGGTAAAAGCAAGGAGTCAGTCAACCGACCATGAGTATGGAGAGCGTGGGAGCGGCGCGTACATGTTCGGCCTGCCCGACTGCTTTGGTTGGGGGCATTTTGTATATGGCTGTATTAAATCATTCTTTTGATAACTGGTTAAGTGTAAACCTATTTTTGAGTTGTAAATATTTTGTAAACCTTATTTTGGGATCCCAGATGCTTTATATTTAACGTTTTAATGAAGTTAAACATTTTCAAAGAGTACAGCCTTAAATTTCTGATTTATCCACACTTTTGGTTTTAGAAACCACTTAGAGTCAGTCAAAAGCACGATTTCTAATTAAAACTCACTAAGTAACGGCTCTAAGGTAGTAGGGCGTTACAACTTGGTATCAGAGCAAGCCAAGGTTTATTGGTTCTGGAGATTGACCGAACATGTACGCACGCTGCCATTGAAAAGCTCGACTCAGGGTGGTTTGGTATGGTCGATTGATATATTCTTGAATATGTGATTGAATGCTTTGTATGCCTGCTTGAATTATTAGGAGCATGATGATTGTAATAACATATGCATGATGCTAGGGCAAGGCCCGTTGTATGCTGTATGATAATTGTATGTCCTTTTGGTCGATTGAACATGGTTGTTGTTGAGATTGAGAGGTGGAAATTGGACCTTGTCATCATGCCTAATGAGCGGTGTTACTGATTGCAGGCATTTAGTGCAATGCCTCGCCAATCATCGAGACTCCGCGGCATTCAGGACGAGGATGATAACCAGGGGCAGGACCCTCCACCTGCTCCTCAAAACTGGCAGCAGATCTTAGCAGAGATGGAGGCTAGGTTGAAGAAAACAGAGGATGAGCTTAGTCAGTACAGGCAACCAGCTCCTCCATCGGCCCCTGTGATACCACCGCCTAGTGTGGTACCGGCTCCGGTTCAACCTGTGACTGGGAACAGGTTGGAACCTCTATATGAAAGATTCAGAAAACAACAGCCTCCTACCTTTGAGGGGGGAGCAGACCCACTGCAGGCTGAGCAGTGGATGTGTACAATGTCAGTAATCCTGGACTTCATGAGGGTTGAAGGAAGGGATAGGGTTGATTGTGCCAGTTATATGCTTAGACATGATGCACGAATATGGTGGGAGGTAGTAGGGCAGCGAAGGGATACTGCTACTATGACTTGGGAAGAGTTCAAGGGCATTTTTAACGAGAAATACTACAGCGTAGCCGTCCGAGCTGCGAAGGCGGATGAGTTCAACAACCTGACTCAGTGCAGGTTATCCGTCACCGAGTACGCCCTGGTATTCGACAGATTGGCGAAGTTTGCGCCAGAGCTAGTGCCGACTGATGCGACCAGAAGGGACAAATTTATACGGGGATTAAATGTAATGATCGCCCGTGACGTGAGTATCACAATGACTCCAGAGTCTACCTATGCACAAGTGGTAGACAAGGCCCTCACTGCTGAGAGGGCTGAGGATCAGATCTGGAAGGAGGGCGCTGCTAGGCGTGATACCAGGAGAGTAGTGCCTTCTTCTTCTGGGCCTAGTCGGGGTAGCAGCCCCAGTGAGCAGAAGAGGAGAGTACCCGACTCATTTGCTCCTTATGGTTCTGACCGGAGGGTTCGCGGTTCTGTGGGTGGCCGCCAGAGCGGAAATGACAGCTGGAGAAGCCTTCCGATGTGTCCTCGATGCAGGCGACGCCATCAAGGCGAGTGCCGGACCAGGGCATGCTTTGTTTGTGGGAGCACCAGTCACTTGAAGAAAGATTGCCCGCAAGCTAAGAAGGAGGAGCCTAGGCAGGGGGACAGCCTCGCACCTGCTAGGGTTTTCACCTTGACTCAGACTGAGGCTGAGGCCAGTCCTTCAGTGGTCACAGGTCAGATTTTTAGCGCTGGATCCTTGTTTACTGCATTGATTGATTCTGGTGCTACGCACTCATTTGTTTCTGTTAGGGTGATTGATCAGCTGTGTAGACCTAGTATTTTGTATGCTAGGGGTTTTCAGACTATATTGCCTACAGGAGAGCTGGTAGTCTCTAGGAGGTGGGTTAGAGCCTTACCAGTAGTGGTAGACGGTAGAGAATTGTTTGTTGACCTGATTGAACTAGATATGGACGATTTTGATATAATACTAGGGATGGATTGGTTGACGCGGTATGGAGCAACAATTGATTGTAGGCGACGAATGGTGACCTTCGAACCGGAGGGCGAGGCACCCTTTGTGTTCGTGGGAACGGTGGATGGACCGCGGGTACCTGTGATCTCGGCACTAAAGGCTAGAGACCTGATGCAAGAGGGTTACATAGGATTCCTAGCAAGTATAGTGGATTCCTCTAAGGTGGCAGCAGTGGGACCGAATGAAACCAGAGTCGTCTGCGAGTTTTCAGACTTGTTTCCAGCAGATCTACCGGGGTTGCCGCCACAGCGGGAGATTGAGTTCGTCATAGAGTTGGCTCCGGGAGCAGAGCCAGTTTCCAAGGCACCTTACAGAATGGCCCCAGCAGAATTAAAGGAATTGAAGATTCAGCTGCAGGAACTACTTGATTTGGGGTTTGTCAGACCGAGTTTCTCGCCATGGGGTGCTCCAGTTTTATTTGTTAAGAAAAAGGATGGATCGCTCAGGATGTGCATCGATTACCGAGAGTTGAATAAGTTGACCATCAAGAACAAATATCCATTGCCTAGGATCGACGATTTATTTGATCAGCTTCAAGGGAGTACAGTGTTTTCGAAGATTGATCTCCGATCAGGCTATTATCAGTTGAGGATCAGAGATGAGGACATACCAAAGACTGCGTTTCGGACACGGTATGGGCATTATGAATTTCTGGTTATGTCCTTTGGATTAACCAATGCCCCAGCGGCATTTATGGATTTGATGAACAGAATTTTCAAGGATTACTTGGATAAGTTCGTGATTGTGTTTATTGATGATATCCTAGTATACTCCCAGTCAGAGTCAGAACATGAGCATCATCTGCGCCTGGTGTTGCATCGGTTAAGAGAGCATAAGTTATATGCTAAGTTTAGCAAATGCGAA
Source organism: Humulus lupulus (assembly GCF_963169125.1). Lineage (NCBI taxonomy): Eukaryota > Viridiplantae > Streptophyta > Magnoliopsida > Rosales > Cannabaceae > Humulus > Humulus lupulus. The sequence continues at coordinate 158,020,653 of NC_084802.1, read as the reverse complement.
TTCTGGTTATCGCAAGTTTCATTTCTAGGCCACATTATCAGTAAGGATGGGTTACTAGTCGACCCAAGCAAGACGGAAGCAGTAAGAGATTGGCCTAGACCCAGCAATGTTCCTGAAGTTAGAAGTTTCCTTGGACTAGCAGGTTACTACCGGCGGTTTGTAGAGGGGTTCTCCAGAATTTCTACTCCGTTGACAGAATTGACAAGGAAGAAGACCAAGTTTGTGTGGACAGATCGATGCGAGAATAGCTTCAAAGAGCTGAAGCGGCGATTGATTACTGCACCAGTGCTGAGCCTGCCAACAGATAATGAGAAGTTTGTGGTCTACTGTGACGCTTCCAGACAGGGTCTGGGATGCGTGTTGATGCAGGCTGGGAAAGTGATAGCGTACGCATCAAGGCAATTAAAGGAGTACGAGCAGAGGTATCCCACGCATGACCTGGAATTAGGTGCAGTGGTATTCGCACTTAAGATTTGGAGACACTATCTGTATGGAGAGAGGTGTGAGATATACACTGATCACAAGAGTCTAAAGTATTTCTTTACCCAGAAGGACTTGAACATGCGCCAGAGACGGTGGCTAGAGCTGGTAAAGGATTACGATTGTGATATCCTATACCATCCTGGGAAGGCTAATGTGGTGGCTGATGCATTGAGCCGGAGGGGCCCAGGACAGTTGTATAGTTCGAGGCAGATATCTGACAGACTAGCAGGAGAGATGACCAGAGCGGGTATAGAGCTAGTGGTTGGTAGGTTAGCCAACATTACTCTTCAGTCCACGCTCCTCGAGAGGATTAAGGAAGCACAGGGAAAGGACCCTCAGTTAGTTGAACGTAGAGAGAATGTCCTATCGGGAGCAGCTAAGGACTTCTTTATTTCTGAGATGGGTTTGTTGAAGTACAAAGGACGGATTTGTGTTCCGATTGATCCAGACATTCGGCGAGAGATTCTGGACGAGTCTCATACCACTCCTTACTCCTTACACCCAGGTTCTACGAAGATGTACCATGACCTGAAGGTTCTGTATTGGTGGTCAGGCATGAAGAGGGACGTGGTGGATTATGTGGCTAGATGCCTAACCTGTCAGCAGATTAAGGCAGAACACCAGAGGCCAGCAGGATTATTACAGCCTCTTGGGATTCCCGAGTGGAAATAGGATTGCCAAAGACCGTGGGTCAGCATGACTCGGTATGGGTGATTGTGGACAGGTATACGAAGTCCGCCCACTTCTTACCTGTGAAGACGACTTATACTGTGGAGCAGTATGCAGAGCTTTATGTTAAGGAGATTGTTCGACTTCATGGGGCTCCGAGGTCGATAGTATCCGACAGAGACCCCACTTTCACTTCCAAGTTTTGGAAGAGCCTGCAGAAGGCTATGGGCACGCAGCTTCGGTTTAGTACCGCTTATCATCCTCAGACGGATGGGCAGTCTGAGAGGACAATTCAGATACTGGAGGACATGTTACGGGCTTGTGTGTTGGATTTCGAGGGATCTTGGAGTAGGTATCTCCCTCTGATTGAGTTCTCGTACAACAATAGTTATCAGGCGACTGTCGGGGTGGCTCCGTATGAGATGCTGTATGGAAGAAAGTGCAGATCGCCGATTCACTGGGATGAGGCAGGTGAGAGAGGGTATTTAGGTCCTGAGATGGTTCAGAGGACCAATGAGGCACTTGAAAAGATTAGAGCTCGTATGCTCGCCTCCCAGAGTCGCCAGAAGAGTTATTCTGATCTGAAACGCAGGAACGTGGAATTTCAGGTTGGTGACCATGTATTCCTCAGGGTTTCACCCCTGAGAGGAGTAAAACGATTTGGCGTTCGGGGCAAGCTGAGTCCCAGGTTTGTTGGTCCATTCGAAGTTCTAGAGCGAGTCGGGGAGGTGGCTTACAGGTTAGCAATGCCTCCAGCTCTATCAGGGGTTCATGACGTGTTTCATGTATCCATGCTTCGGAAGTATGTTTCGGACACTACTCATGTGTTGAGCTATGATAACTTGGAGTTGGATCGGGATTTATCGTACGAAGAAAAGCCTGTTCAGATCCTTGATAGGAAGGACAAGGTCTTGAGGAGCAAGACAATCGCCTTGGTTAAAGTATTGTGGAGGAACAGCAAGGTCGAAGAGGCGACATGGGAACTGGAATCGGATATGCGGGAGCGGTATCCCGAGTTGTTCAGGTAAATTTCGAGGACGAAATTTTCATGAGGAGGGGATAGTTGTAACGACCCCAAATTCGGTATTAAGGCTTAGGGCCTGAGATAGCGTGCCTGGAGGGCATAATGGAATTCTGTGTGGGTCTTAATGGGTTTTATGCATGATTATGATTTAGTGCACGTTTTATGATTATGTGATTAATTGTGGTGCATGATTATGAGAATTAATATGCATGTAGACCTGATTGAGCATATTTGTAATTTGGCCATGTTGGGCATGTTTATGTTGATACCTGTGATCTATGACTCGAGACGATCCTAGAACGAGCGGGTTAGCGGAAAGTCAAAGCGGGAACCTGTACCAGGCTTGGGTTAAGCCTGGGGAGTTAATCGAGAATTTGGGAATGTATTTGGTGATTTATTAGGCATTGGGTAGCGAACGGGAATAATTAGGAACACTTGAGGAATTAGTGGGAATTTGGGTATTATGACTAAAATGCCCTTTATGGACATAAAGGCTTAGAATTTGTAAGAGAGGGTATTTTGGTCATTAGGCTTGCAAGAGATAAAATAAAGAAGGCCTTTATACTTAGTGGATTTAGTAGAGAAAATTATAAGCTGAAAAGAAAGAAAGAAAGAAGAGAAAAGGAAGAGAGGGAAAGCTGAAGGGTTGGCTTGGAAGATTTGGTTTGTGGTTCTCCCACCCTTCTTCTTTGATTTTCTTGAGGTGAAGCTCAGTGGTAAGCTAGGTTTGTGGATTTGCATGGGATTAGCAAGATCAAATCTGAGATTGAGGTAAGTTCTTGAGGTTTTCGGTTTTAGGGTTTTGCTGGTTTTGAACTGTGTTTTTTGAGCTAAATGGATGGGGTTTTTGGGGAAAACAGGTCAAGGTTGTGAAGGTGCAAGCCAAGGAGGTCTAGGGTTCAGTTCAAGGTCGAAATTCCACCCACGGTATGATTTCTAAGACCCTATCCTTGTTGTTTGATTGATTTTCCAGTTTTGGGGTTCATTGGGTTAGATTTTGAGTTGTGGGTTGCTTGAGCTTGGGATTGAGTTCTTGGGGTGCTTGGGATGAGTGTGTGGTGTATATATGTTTGTTTTTGGGCTTGGGAAAGAGTTGGACAAGTTTGGGTTCGAAATGGGGGAAGAAAATCGCAAGATGCGATTTTTGGTTTTTCTGTGCTGCAACTAGCGCTACAGCGCTAGGCAGGGGGGCGCTGTAGCGCTAGCCCCTGTCTGGTGTGGCTGGTTCTGCTTGTAGCGCTACAGCGCTACCTTTTGAGCGCTGTAGCGCTGCACTGTTCACAGAGGGGATTTTTGGGCTTTTGTGAAGGGATTTTTGACCTAGGGTTCGGGGCTTGATTCCGCCACTTTGTTTTGGGGATCTAGGACTTCCCGGGGGCTTGAGATTAGTCCCGAGACTAGGTTTTGGACTTGAGGATTGGTGATGACTTTGACTTGTGGATTTTGCTTAGGTAAGCGCTAGGGCTCGGGTAGGATCGTGCTCAAGGAGTCTGGTTGATCAAGGCTACCAAATCTAAAGGTAAGAAAACCGTAACACCCGAGTTTAGGGCATGGCCCCACTGTGTGATTGTTGGGCACGGCCCTAGTTTGTATTGTGTGCAAATGTGTAATCTTAGATAAACTATTGTATGTTTGAATGGTTATTTCATAATGTATGATATGTGTGATTGTAATTGAATGAACGGCAAGGCCGAGAGCGGCAAGGGCCGGGTACGGCAGTGGGGCCGGAAGCAACGCTCAGCACATGGGATGCTAAAGCGAGGGTGGGACCCAAGGGATACATGAGTTATCCTACGGTAATGACCGAGACCCCAAGCTTTGGTAAGGCCTCTGGGGCGGCATGGCCGTGCTTGTTTAAATGGATGATTTTCTTATTTATCAGTGAATTATGCCAGCGATATTATTTGCATATGTTATGTGCTATTTGGGTTTTCTTGCTGGGCTTCGGCTCACGGGTGCTCCGTGTGGCAGGTAAAAGCAAGGAGTCAGTCAACCGACCATGAGTATGGAGAGCGTGGGAGCGGCGCGTACATGTTCGGCCTGCCCGACTGCTTTGGTTGGGGGCATTTTGTATATGGCTGTATTAAATCATTCTTTTGATAACTGGTTAAGTGTAAACCTATTTTTGAGTTGTAAATATTTTGTAAACCTTATTTTGGGATCCCAGATGCTTTATATTTAACGTTTCAATGAAGTTAAACATTTTCAAAGAGTACAGCCTTAAATTTCTGATTTATCCACACTTTTGGTTTTAGAAACCACTTAGAGTCAGTCAAAAGCACGATTTCTAATTAAAACTCACTAAGTAACGGCTCTAAGGTAGTAGGGCGTTACACCGGAGCGGGTGGAGCAGGAAGTGCGGGGAACTGAGACCCGGGAGTTTGGGGGTGACCGGCTCCAGGAGCGCTAGCGGCCCCCCTCTGTCCCGGGGAATATGCAGCTCCGTGAACTATCCCCTGTCCGGGATAGATAATGGGTATCCTCACCGACTGACCGAGGTGTCCCACTCTTGCCAGGGACTCGATCTCATCCTTCAGCTGAAGGCACTCGTTTGTGGTGTGCCCCACGTCTCCGTGGAACTCACACCTTTTATTGGAGTCTCGCGGACGCCTTCCTCCGTGAGACACTTTCGGGGGCTTCCGGTAGTTGACCATATTACAGGTCGCCCGATAGACATTCTCTCGCGAGTCTATCAAACTGGTATATTCCGTGAACTTGGGCTCATAGTCCTTCCGGGGTTTCTTTGAATGGTCTCCCCGGTTGGAGTTTCTTCCGCTTCGTTTGCTCCGCGATTGGCTCAAATTTCGTTCTGGAGCTTCCGCTTGTGGCTGTGGCATGCCAGGAGCGATACTACATCCGGTTTGTACTGTTCCGTACCCAGAGAAATGGGTTTGACTCGGCGTCTGAGCAGACGCGGAAGGCCCATACACACTTGGAGTGAATCGGGCTCCTGGAAGCGTGAGGGCTGGTGCGGGAGCTTGCGGAGCAAAGCTCGGCGTTGTCACGGAAGGCGTTGGAGCTGGGGTAACTCCGAAGGCCTGCTGGTAGGCATCCTCAAGGTTGATGATTCCCTGAGCTTTTGACATGAATTCGGACAGCGTTTCTGCCCGTCTCCTTTGCATTTCCCCCCATAGCAGGGAGCCGACAGTAAGGCCCGATTGAAGGGCGATCAGCTTCATGTCATCGCTGACCTTGGTTTTTGCAGCAGCTTCCATCATTCTCTGAATGAAAGCTTTGAGGTTCTCAGTGGGTTGCTGCTTGATGTTGGTTAAGGAGCCAACCTCCATGTCGTGGTCGCGGGCAGCAATAAACTGCCTCCTAAACGCGGACTGTAGCTCATTCCAACTGTGGATTGATCCGGGAGCTAATCTTTTCCACCAGTCCTCTGCGGACTTGGTAAGGGTGAGTGAGAAGCACATGCATTTGGCGTCCTCTCTGACACGCGCCACTTGCATCATTTTATTGCTGGTATGATCGCACCCCTGAAAACATCATTTTATTGTATTTAGCTAGGTGGGTACGCGGGTCTGTCCTCCCATCATATAATTCTATGTGAGGCATTTTGAAGTTATCCGGGAGGGACGTTTCCGCGATCCTCCTAATACATGGTTCCGGATCTTCCTCCTCAGAGTCTGACAGGGCCCCACTTTGCTTCCGGACCAGCTTGGTCAAGGCAGCAATCTGTTCCTCGAGCCTCTTCGTATCACTTTCCGGGAGGTCACGTCCCCGGAGCTTGTCATTAATATGATTTCGGAGGTCATCTCCGCGAGGCCGGTCCTTTTCTCCTTTGGCCTTTTCATACTTGGCCTCCAACCTTCTTCTTAGGTCCACCGTGGACCAGCTATCTTCGGAGTGCGAGTTCGCAGCCCGACCGTCCTGATTGACAGAATCACTGGGGCGGTTGTTCCTTCCCCTAGGCCTGGGTGCCTTAGCACCGGGCCCTTTAGGCACAGAGTGCCCCCTTGGGGCTGAAGGACGTCTGGGCTTAGGAGCGCCAGAGACCTTCTGCGCGCGGGGGGGGCAGTCGGCCTGGTGATTCACGCCTTTAGGAGGTGCAGGGGCGTCAGCGCGCACAGGCACTCCAACTTTTTCTTTACCCTTGTTAGGGGCGGCTTTGGATGGTCCAGCAGCGGCTGGATCCGGCATGGGGGCATCAGCACCACCTAGAACAGAGGCATCCTCGTCCGAGTCGCCTAGATCTCCAAACTTACTTTGGAGGCGTTCCATCATGCGTTGCATTCTTTCGGAGACGCGCTCCTGCTCAGCAAGCTTGGCCTTAGTGGCCACCAGTTCTTCGGCTACTTGGACCAGTTCTGGGTCCTTCTCATAGTAGCAGCCGTCCTTGTAATAACCGTCTTGGACATACTCTTCTTCGTCTTCTAAGTATGTTGTATCTTCGGTACTGACTCGATCCTGGCGGGATGTCGGGTCTTCACCTTGGTAGTCTAAGGGTTCGCTTTGCACCACATCTTCCATCACGGTATCGGGGTTGACCGTAGCATTTTTGTCAACAGCGGATTTTCTCGTAGTCACCATCTCTTTAGCACGAAGTGAATACAAAAAACGTACACAGAAAAAGAGCTGACTAACAACTTCCTACAGCTCTCAATGAAAGCACCAAAATGTTTACCGAGTTTTTTGGAAACGAATAACTAACAGAATAATAAAAAGATAAGAACTGTAGAGATGCTGAAATGTAACTAAACAAACAGTGTTTTTACGTGGTTCAGGCGTTAACAAGCCCTAGTCCACGAGTCGATGTTATTATACTTGGAAAAGGTTACAGTAAGATGGCTGGTGCACAAGAACTTCACACACTCACAGTGTTTCTCTCGGGTTCTCTTGAAGAAGATGAAGCTAGAGAGATTTTAGTAGAGTTTTTGCTATATATCATTTGTCCGTCCCTCTTCTTGTAAAATGAAGGGGTCTTTATAGCTAGGGTTTTGGATTAGGGTTTTTCTCTACGTACATGAGTCTTAATTACACCAGCCATAAATAGGGATACAATTACTGTAGTAGCATGGCTACAAGACTCTATGTGGGTATATTTACGTGAAAGTATGGGGAACACACAAAGTCAGCCGTCTTTTCCAAGTTGTCAGCGGAACAGTAGGCGAAAAGGTACCCTTAGGCGTGCTGGGATGTGTGCGGCTTTGACCTGACGGGCGTGTCAGGCGGGATCCTGTGTCAGGTGGATATCATTCCAAATATGCCTCCTCCAGGACTCGACCGTTTGGCTTTGTTCCGTGCGAGGCACGGAACTGCTTCCGCGGAGACCACTCGAAGAGCTTCTCCTGGAAGGAGCTTCCCCGAAGGATACCCCTTCGGGAGTCCGGGAGAGTTGACGAGTTTCCGTATTGTGTTTGCTTGGAAGAGTAATCCGGACACTAAACGGGAGAGGTGAAGCCTTTCTGTTCATCCGCGAGCTCTGGTCACCTACCGTGAAAGACATCGATAATTCTGCTTCCCCGAGGTCATCAATCTAAACGCTATCCGATGAGCATATCATGAGTTTTCCCCCACTGGATAACAGCTATAAACCTGCTCTGTAGTCAATAACTTGACCCATTAGACACGATGAGCATATCATGAGTTTTCCCCCACGAGATCAATCTTACCACACCACATTCACAAATCACGGTAGTGCTATAAACATTCCCACGGCATTCATACCTCAATCAAAATCCCTGCTCTTCCAACATTTACACCATGCCTCAACTCAAGCATGCAAATATCACAATTATGTAATCATGGAGCAGGTAATCAAATGATCATATTCATAAATATGTTCACGGAGAATATAATCACATAGTCAAGAGCCAAGCTCTATCAGAATCTCATGCTCCCTAATGCAATGTGCAGGTAAAGCATTCACAATCTATTTAAGCAGCTAAGCACATAACTACGAAAATAGTTACCATTCCTTGAGTGAAGTTATCTTCAGTGATGAGTGTATACGCCCAGCTCGTCTTCAGGAACACATAAACCATGGCATGCTCTGATACCAAAATTGTAACACCCCAACTCCAGGGACCGCTACAGTGCACATTGAAAACAGTGCTAAACTCGCTAATCGAGTCGTTTGGCCATAAACGTGTAACTAAGTGTGATTAGCGGTTTAGGGGTTAAAAACTTTGGTTAAGGTATAACGTTTCACTAGAACGTTTACTGTATACATTGGGATCCCAAAAATATAATTTCAGGGTTTATTACACGAAAGTGTTTACAACAGGCCGTTCTAAGCGGCAACTTCTTGGGAACCAGAACTGGATTGGAGACCCACGATGGATAAAATGCCACCCTGATGAACCCATTCTCCTTTAATCTTTCAATTCTTCCTTTAAGGCTCTCGATCTATCCTTATCGAGCAGCCTTCTCTTTTGTTGCACGGGTGGAAAAGTCTTGTCTATATTTAGGACATGGCTGATAACTGCAGGATCTATCCCGGCCATGTCTTTGTGTGACCAGGCAAAAACCTCCTGGTTCTTCCGCAAAAATTCCACCAGTGCGTGCTTCGTGGTGGGCTCTAAGTTTTTCCCGACCTTTACTACTCTGGTCGAGTCTTTTTCGTCGAGTTGGACCTCCTCCAGGTCCTCGACGGGTCCAACGTTTTCTTCAAAATCCCCAAAGAGAGGATCTAGATCTCTATCCTCACTTTGGGCAACACCATATTTGGTGACTCCATCACCGGATTGGGCTTGTATTTCAACTGCCATCTGCAACCTATTCGAGGTAGTGCTCTTCGACGTTCCGTTCTTCGACTTTGTGATTGAGGCGTTGTAGCACTCCCTGGCTTCTCTCTAGTTTCCCAACACGCGTCCTACTCATGCGTCTGTTGGGAATTTCATGGCTAAGTGCCACATAGAGATGACGACCCGTAGATCAACCAGTACAGGCCTTCCAATGACGGCATTGTACGCCGAAGGACAATTGACCACTACAAAAGTGGCGAGTAATGTCCTTGTTGCAGGTGCTGTACCTGTCGTCACTGGTAGTCTGATCAATCCGGCGGGGGCGAGTCCTTCTCCAGAGAAGTCGTATATCATTTGGTTGCAGGGCTCCACTTCCTTGACGGATAACTTCATGCGTTCCAGCGAAGACTTATACAGGATATTCACCGAACTTCCTGTAGCGACTAGCACTCTTTTCACCATCATGTTGTCCATTTGGATGTCCACGACCAGCGGATCGGAATGTGGGAACCGGACGTGTTGGACATCGCCATCAGAGAAGGTTATTTCGCCTTCGTCTGACCGAGCCTTTTTTGGTGCACGGTCCTCAACAGTCATCATCTCGATGTCCTGGTCGTGGCGCAAGGTCCGAGCATATCGTTCCCTGGCCTTTCCGCTATTTCCCGCGAGGTGAGGGCCTCCACAGATGGTTAAGAGTGTGCCAGTCACGGGGGCAGGCTGTAAGGGTGGTGAGCGTTGGCGCGTGGGAGCCTGCTCGTTGCTACCCGGAGCTTCTCGTTGGGAATTTCCCGAGGCCCGTACGTATCTCCTCAAGTGTCCTTATCTAATAAGGAACTTGATTTCGTCTTTCAGCTGGTTGCATTCGTTGGTGTCATGTCTGTAGTCGTTATGGTAACGACAGAACTTGGTACTGTCCCTCTTCGAAATATCCTTTCGAATGGGGCCAGGTTTTTTATAAGGCACGCTAGAGCTTGTGGCCTGATAAACCTCTCCCCGAGACTCAACGAGGGCAGTGTAATTAGTGAACCGAGGTTCATAACGGTTACCCTTCGCTCGTTTATTGTCGGAGGTGGAAGGCTCGTTATACGGCCGTTTTCCACCATTCTTGCCATTTCCGTTGCCGTTCCTGTTGCCTTTGCCGTTGCCGTTAGGTTTGGACCCATTGGTGACTTTGGCAGGCTCGGATGCTTTCTTATCCTTGCTAGAAGGCTTTCCATCGTCGGCAATGGCACCTTCGAGCTTGATGTAACGATCAGCCCGGTCTAGGAATTCCTGGGTAGTTCTTACTCCTTCCTTTCGAAGGCTTTTCCAGAGAGGGGAGCGACGCCTAACCCCTGCAGTTATGGCCATCATTTTTCCTTCGTCTCCCACCGTTTTTGCTCCAGCTCCTACTCGCATAAAGCGCTGGATGTAGTCCTTCAATGATTCTCCATCCTGCTGGAGAATTTCAACCAGCTGGTTTGCTTCGGTCAAATGCACACGACCTGCATAGAACTGTCCGTAAAACTCCCTTACGAACATTTCCCAGGAAACTATGCTTGCGGGCGGGAACTTAAAATACCATTCCTGCGCGGCTTCAGAAAGTGTTTCAGGGAAGATCCTGCACCGAGTGTCTTCGGACACTTTCTGAATGTCCATTTGTATTTCAAACTTATTGACATGGGATACTGGGTCTCCGTACCCGTCAAAGTTTGGAAGTGTAGGCATTTTGAATTTGCTTGGAGTTTCTGCATTAGCTATCCTCTGTACGAAAGGAGTGCCTTTCCTCCTATCGTGGTCGATATAAGATGTCCTTCCCCCGACCAACTGTTGCACTGCCTTGTTGAGGGCATCTATCTGGGCCTGTACAGCGGCAGGAATCGCTGTGGCCTCTGTTACTGGGGGGACGTTCTCGCCATGCCGCTCACGGCGATCGTTGAGCACGTCTCGCAAATCCTCGTCTCTTCTCCGCTGCTCGCTACCCCTGAGCCGGTTGAAGACATTATTTTGCCTGGGCTGCCACCCAGCATCCCGTCTATTGGGTTGGTTTTCTTGAGGTACCTGGATCCCGCCTCTACCTCTTTCTTCATTCCTTCGGCCAGCATTTCCCTTGCCTGAGTCAGCCTCATTATATTCATGGCCATCTCTGAACCTCGATTGGCTATGGTGGGATTGACTGTTCCCTCGATTTCCATCCCTGGCTGAAGTGTCCCGAGCGTTAGAGGGCGGCCTGCGCTGGTCGTTGTGTCCCCGTGCATTATCATGCCGTGGGGGACCTCGGACTGCAGAGCCTGACTCTGAGTTCCTCCTGTTGCCAGGAGGATACTGACCCCTGTTCGGTAGGTTTGGCCCATCACCCCTACGGTGTCTAGGACTACGAGGCTGATGCTCGGTCCTATTCTGCCTCTGCTGAGGGGGATTTCCGCGACCAGCTTGGGAAGGAGGCTGTGCCTCAGGGTCCATCGGGACATCATCATGAGGTACCTGAGGCTGCTCGGGCCTTTGCAGACTCGAGGGCTGGATTGGTGGGCTAGGATTAGGACCCCTCTGGGGTGGCCCTTCGACAGGTTGGTCAGGCTGCGACACAGGCGCGACCTGATTCCTAGCCAGTTGTAAGGCTATCTCGAGGGCTGCCATGGCTTCGGTCTGGCGGCGGTCCATCTCCGCCTGCCTTTCGCTTAACTCCGTACGCTGTCGTTCAATCTCCTGCTGCTGCCATGCCATAACCTCGACAGCTGTCTCTTGACTGGCTCTCAGATTAGCTAGCTCTTCTTGCAGCGCTCCCAGAGTACTCTTCAGCGTCGCATCATCCATTTCTTCCTCCTCAAAATCTAAATTTGGCTCATCGTCAGCCACGCTTGCAGGAGGAGGAGGAGGTGGCGGGTTTGACGGTGCAGCGGCGGCCGCCTGTCCAGTTTTCCTTGCAGTTTTCGCCATTGAATTTCTCAACAATGATAAATCAAGCTCTCAACGAAAGCACCAGAATGTTGACCCAGATTTTGGTCAACTGACACGGAGTCAGAATATGCTTGATGTGAATGAATGTGTTGACAAGAATTGAATGGCAAAAAGAAATAAGAACACGATATTTTATAGTGGTTCGGCCCCAGGATCTGGTAATGACCTACGTCCACTTAGACTGTTATTGATATAAGAATCAAAGGAGTGATCAAAGAACAAGGGTTCAATGAGTTTCACTAACCTCTGAAGAACAATACAATATTCCAAGGAGAATTATTCTAGTCTCAAATAATTCAAAAGCCAAAAGCCCCTTCCTTGAGCTATCTTTCTCTTTTTATAGGCTCAAGGGGGATTACACAAGATTGTTACAGATATTCTCTCCTGAATAATCGGATACTTAGGAGATTGTGTTAGTTAAATTCGGAATTTACAAAGATCTTTGTAGTAATATTACGTTTCATGCGGAACTATCTACCAGACTGGTCGTAGGTAAGACTGGGCAGGTTACTGCTTCTAATACGTCTTCTGGTCGATACACTAGCAGAGCTCTTCCAGGTGTCAGCCACGTGTCCAGGGATTACTTGCCACGTCATCAATTCCAATTTTTTGGATAACATTGGGTAATGGATATACACCTAGAACCTTGGGGAAAACACTAGAACAAAAGTAAAAGAGAGGAGTTTCTCAACTATTTACTCTTACAAAATCGATTCTCTCTCTCTCCATCTCTCTCTTTGGTGGTTAAGGATTTTAGAAGGAAAACAAGCATAGGAATTCAAGCCTTGTGTTTGCTGAGCTTGGGGAGAAGTGAAGTAGGGGCAGCTCGAATCAAGCATAGGCCAAAACTAATTCAAAGGTAAGGATTTAAGTTTAACTTCTACTTGGTTTTCTTCGTTTTTTTAGAGTTTGGGAGTTGGAACTTAAGTGATGGAATTGAAGTGTTTTCGGAGATTTGTTGTTGGAGTTTCTGAATGAATAAACTTGTTATGTCGTTTGGAATTGAGTCCTAGGTATAATTCTAGGATTTAGGCTCGGAAATGGTGAAATTCAGGGAGGTTAGCTCGTGTATTGCATGGAGGTTTTCTAGGTTTGGGGGTCAAGCTGCGGCCCAAGGCTGGGCATGCCATGGCCCGCGTGTGCGTGAAGGCCTGGGGAGGCCCCTGTTCTTGAGGGCGCGCCGCGGCCCTAGGAAGGGCATGCCGCGGCCCACACCTCCCAGCATGGAGGAATGTTTCCTCTGTTTCGAGGCATGTCGTAGCCCTTAGGGGGCTAGGCCGCGACCCTAGTTCAAAGTATTGGTCATTTGTGGATTTTTGGCTCGGGAACCCATTAGTTAAGGCTTGGGATGGATTTTATCACCCAGATTGATAGAATTCAAGGTCTCAAAGACTAGAACTATAACCCAAAGTTATTTAATGGATTAGAACTTGATGGATGGATGTTGTTGATGTGTTGTGACTAGGTTTTCAGTGAGGCTCGGACTAGAGGACTGTGCTCGGGATATTGGAGCTCAGGAAGCTTGGGGCACAAGTAAGAAAACTGTTGTACCCGTAGAGCAAGGCCTGGCCTTGTTGTTTGTGTTGCAGGGCATAACCCTATGTGAATGTGTTGTAGGGCATAGCCCTATTAATTATGTTTTTAATTGCTTAAGTATTTGTTAAGTTTATGCTATGTGTTGCATATCTGTAAATGTACGGCGAGGGCCGAGAACGGCGAAGGCCGAGTACAGCAAGGGGCCGGAAGCAGCGTTAAGCACGCAGAGTGCAAGTTGCCAGGTTGAGACCCTATTAGATACCTAGCATGTACATCATGAAGCGGCATGTACATGCTTGGCGTGCCTGGCTGCCACGGCGAGGGGTATTTTTGGGAGATGTTTTGTATTAAACCTAATTTTGTCGTTTAGTCGACTTTATTCATATTTTGAGTTGTAAATATTTTTAAACAGTATTTTGTGATCCCAAATGTTTAACGTTTTATAATTTCAATGAACGGTTATATTTTAACATTATATGATTTTTATTACAGTTTAGCTACACTTTTAACCTAAAACCTCGATTAGCGAGTTAATTGCACGTTCAAAACGCACTTAGTAACGGCCATGGTTTATGGTTCGTGGATATTGACCGAACATGTACGCCCGCTATCAGTGACAAGCTCGACTCAGGGTTGGTTGGTATTGATTGAATTGTATGCATTGATTATGCATTTAAATGCCATGTTTGCCTGATTATTTTATATAGAGCATGATGAATGAGTTAACATATGTATGATGCTAGGGCATGGCCCCCTTGAGTGTTGTATGTTATTTGTGTTATGTGGACTGCTGTTTATGGTTGGTTGATGTGAAATGGGAGGTGATTTTGGATGTTGTTATCATGCCTGATGAGCGGCGTCGTTGATTGCAGGCATATTGTTGAGATGCCTCAACAATCATCTAGACTCCGCGGAATTAGGGTCGAGGGTGACAACCAGGGACAGGACCCTCCACCTGCCCCACAGAATTGGCAACAGATGTTTGCTGAAATGGAAGCGAGACTGCATCGAATAGAGGAAGAACTTCGACAGCAGGCCCCTCCTCAAGGTACTGGGTTATAAGTTCAACAGGCTGTGGCGTCAGTGCCAGTTCAGATTGTTATGGAGAATAGGTGGGAACCTTTGTATGAGAGGTTCAGGAAGCAACGTCCTCCCACCTTCGAGGGTGGACCAGACCCACTGCAGGCAGAGTAGTGCGTAAATATGACTTCCTTCATCCTGGATTTTATGAGGGTGGAAGGGAATGAGAGGGTAGCTTGTGCCAACTACATGTTTAGAGAGGATGTCTGCATCTGGTGGGATGTAGTGCCTCAGAGAAGAAATGTTGACGTTATGACCTGGGAAGAGTTCAGAAGTATCTTTAATGAGAAATATTATAGTGTTGCAGTCCGAACTACGAAGGTTGATGAGTTTATCAACCTAACCCAAAATCGGTTGATAGTTACTGAGTATGCTTTGAGATTTGACCGGTTGGTGAAGTTTGCATCGGATTTGGTTTCGACTGATGCGGCAAGGAGGGATTTCATTATGACCTAGGAAGAGTTCAGACGCATCTTTAATGAGAAATATTATAGTGTTGCAGTCCGAGCTGCGACAGTTTACGAGTTTTTCAACCTAGCCCAGAACCGGTTGACAGTTACAGAGTATGCTTTGAGATTTGGCTGGTTGGCGAAGTTCGCACCAGATTTGGTGCCGACTAATGCGGCAAGAAGGGATCGGTTTGTATGGGGGTTGAATGTTATGATCGCCCGTGATGTTAAGATTACTTTGGATCCAAAGATTACTACATATGCTCAGGTATTGGACAAGGCCTTTACAGATGAGGGGGTCGAGGATCAGATTTGGAGAGAAGGCATTGTTAGGCGCGATGCCAGGAGGACGGTGCCTCCTTTTACTGGATCTAGTCGGGGTTGTGGACCCAGTGAATAGAAGAGAAAGGTGCCAGATTCTTTTGCTCCTCCTAGCTCGAATAGGAGGGCATGAGGTGCTTTTAGTGGCCAACAGGGCGGGGGTGACAACTAGAGGCATTTTCTAGTCTGTCCTTGATGCAAACAACAACATCAGGGAGAGTGCAGGATCAGGGATTGCTTTATTTGTAGGAGTAACAATCATTTGATGAAGGACTACCCATAAGCCAAGAAAGAGGAGCCAAAGAAGGGTGACGGTCTCGCTCCTGCCAGAGTAATCACCTTGACTTAGACAGAGGCTGAGGCTAGCCCCTTGGTTGTGATAGGTCAGATTTCTAGTGCTGGTTCTTCTTATACTGGATTGATTGATTCGGGAGCTACTCATTCGTTTGTGTCTGCTAGAATGATTGACCAGTTGTGTAGACCTAGTGACTTGTATGCTAGGGTTTTTAAGACTTTGTTGCCAACTTGGGAACTAATAGTGTCTAGGAGATGGATTAGAGCATTGCCAGTAGAGGTAGACGGTAGGGAGTTGTGTATTGATCTGATTGACTTAGAGATGGATGACTTCGATATGATCCTAGGGATGGATTGGTTATCGAAGTATGGGGCAACAATTGACTGCAAGCGCAGGATGGTGACCTTTGAACCAGAAGGCTAGAGACCTGATGCAGGAAGGTTGCATAGGATTCCTAGCAAACATTGTGGATACCTCTAGGGTTGTGTTAGAAATATTTACTGTTAGAAATATTTACAGCTCAAAATATAATTAAGGTAGACTAAACGACAAAATTCGGTTTAATACAAGACATCTCCCAAAAATACCCCTGGCCGTGGCAGCCAGGCAGGCCAAACATGTACACGTCGCTTCACGCTCTTCGTACTCATGGTTGGTCAATCTTCCCCTTGACCTTACCTGCACCATAGAGCACCCGTGAGCCGAAGCCCAGCAAGAAAACTCCACACAAGCAATCAACATATGCATATCTATCAATCTACGTATAATAAAATCGCCAACAGGCTAAACATATAACGACCATGTCGTCCCAGACGCTTTACCATGCCCTAGGTTTGCGATCTACACTATGAGGATATCCCAGTTATCCTATAGGCTATAGGGGTCTCACCCTGGCCGTGGCAGTCCACGTGCTTAACGCTGCTCCTGGCCCCTTGCCGTAGTCAACCTTGCTGTTCTCGGCCTTTGCCGTTCCCGACCCTCGCTGTTCCCGGCTCTTGCCGTTCATTCACATATATGCACACATAGCATAATTAAACAAATAATTAAACACATAATTAAACACATATAAACCTAAACAATGGGGCTACGCCCTGGAACACAATCATATAGGGTCGTACCCTGCAACACAAACTATAGGGCCTCGCCCTGCTCTACAGGTACAACAGTTTTCTTACCTGTGTCCCGAGTTTTCTGAGCACCGATGTCCCGAGCATAGTTCCCTAGTTCGAGCCTCACTGAAAACCTAGTCACAACACATCAACAACATCCATCCATCATGTTTTAATACATTAAATAATATTGGGTTATAATTCTAGTCTCCAGGACCTTGAAGTCTATCAATCTGTGTGATAAAATCCATCCCGAGCCTTAACTTTTGGGTTCCCAAGCCTAAAGCCTCCTTGGTGTCCAAAAATCCACTAAGTGTCGCGGCCCCAAAATCCCATGTTGCGGCCCGCCTCAACCAGAGGTTCGGCCTCAAAATTCTGCCTATGCATGCCGTAGCCCAATTCGGCCCGCCCTTCTTCCTGGCCACCTAAATGTTCTAGAGGGCTGCGGCTCAACAAGAACAATGCTGCGGCCCGACCCTTCAAACCTAGAAAAATCCTCCATTTTCATAACTATAACCTAGCCAATTTACCCCAAAATCAACCGAACAATCCAACTTAATCACCACAGTAGCTCTACTATACTCTCAACAACAAAACCTAATAAGAATTAACCCCAAACCTCATCTAGAAACTCAACAGTGATTCACCACCTAGCTCACATGCATAACCTTGAAACACCAACAAAACTCAGCATAATTCAGATAATTAGGTGCTAGAATCCTTACTCAACTGATAGCTTTTCCCTTGAACTAATCCTCAACCACAGCCAGTTTCAATCCCTTAAGAACTAAGCTTGCCTATTCTTTAACTCATAAAAATCTTCAAACACAAGAGGGAGAAGGGAGAGAACCGAAGGAGAGAGAGAGAGAGAGATGTTTGGGTCGGTTCACCAAAATTTCTAAATACTTCCTTAGTTTTGTTTTATTTAACTTAAGTCTCTAAGGTTACCTTCAAGACTCGGGGTACCAAAAACGTTCCCAAGGGCAAAATGGTAAATTTTCTCGATAATCCCTCCTAAACGTTCTAACTTCAAATATATCTCCAAATATTTATTTTCATAACCCGATAACCCAATAAAATGTCTAATGCTCGAGATACCCCTCGACTCGCCCCGAGTCGGGTATTCGACCTCGTTGTGACTTTCTAGCTAAATCTCTCCCTAGGACTGTCTCAGTTCATGCAACACAAATATATCACAATAATCACAAATATTGCATTTATGCCCTCAACGTGCTAAAATTACAAACATGCCCTTAATAACCAAACGGGGCCCACATGCATATCTAATTCACCTAAACATGCATTTATAATCACATACTCATCAAATTCACATATTCATATAATAATTCACTTATTGCCCTCCAGGCACACTAATGAAGGCCTAAAGCCTTATTAGAAAATTTGGGACGCTACAACTATCCTCCTTACAGAAATTTTGTCCTCGAAATTACCTGAACAACTCGGGATACCGTTCCCGCATATTGGATTCAAGTTCCCACGTCGCCTCCTCAATCCTGTTGTTCCTCCACAGTACTTTCACCAAAGTGAGGGTCTTATTCCACAAAACTTTATCCTTCCGGTCGAGAATCTGAACAAGCTTCTCCTCATATGAAAAATCCTAATCTAGCTCTAAGTTCTCATAACTTAATACATGTGTCGAATCTGATACATACTTCCGGAGCATGGATACGTTAAAAACATCATTAACCCCTGATAAGGCTGGAAGTATCACCAATCTGTAAGCTACCTGTCCAACCTATTCAAGAATCTCAAAGGGGCCAACAAACCTAGGGCTCAGCTTTCCCCGAACACCAAATTATTTCACTCCTCTCAAAGGTGAAACCCTAAGGAACACATGGTCACCGACTTGAAACTCTACGCTCCTGCGTTTCAAGTCCGAGTAACTCTTCTGGCGACTTTGGGATGCGAGAAATCGAGCTCTAATCTTTTCAATCGCCTCATTGGTCCTGTAAACCATCTGAGGACCCAAGTATCTCCTCTCACTCGTCTCATCCCAATGGATAGGTGATCTACACTTCCTCCCATATAGCATCTGGTACGGAGCCACTCCGATAGTTGCCTGATAACTGTTGTTGTATGAAAAATAAATCAAAGGGAGATACTTACTCCAAGATCCCTCAAAACCCAGCACACAGGCTCATAGCATATCTTTCAGTATCTAAATCATCCTCTCAGACTGTCCATCTGTCTAAGGATGATAAGCGGTACTAAACTGCAACTGCATGCTCTCCCAAAACTTAGAGGTGAAGGTGGGGGTCCCTGTCAGATACTATAGACCTCGGAGCCCCATGAAGTCGAACAATTTCCTTCACATACAACTCGGCATACTGCTCCACAGTATAAGTCGTCCTGACAGGTAAAAAGTGGGCGGACTTGGTATACCTATCCAAAATCACCGATACTTAATCATGTTGTCCCACGGTCTTCGACAAACCACACAAGAGGGAGAAGGAAGAGAACCGAAGGAGAGAGAGAGAGAGAGATGTTTGGGTCGGTTCACCAAAATTTCTAAATACTTCCTTAGTTTCATTTTATTTAACTTAAGTCTCTACAGTTACCTTCAAGACTTGGGGTACCAAAAATGTTCCCGAGGGAAAAATGGTAAATTTCTCTGATAATCCCTCCTAAACGTTCTAACTTCAAATTTATCTCCAAATAATTATTTTCATAACCCGATAACCCAATAAAAAGTCTAATGCTCGAGACACCCCTCGACTCGCCCCAAGTCAGGTATTCGACCCCATTGTGACTTTCTAGCTAAACCGCTCCCTAGAACTGTCTCAGCTCATGCAACACAAATATATCACAATATTCACAATAATCACAAATATTGCATTTATGCCCTCAACGGGCTAAAATTACAAACATGCCCTGAATAACCAAATGGGGTCCACACGCATATTTAATACACCTATTCATATAATAAATCACTTATTTCCCTCCAGGCAGCCCAAAGCCTTATTAGCAAATTTGGGACGCTACAATATACATCTGGTATTACAGTGATTGAGAGAGCATAGGTTATATGACAAGTTCAGCAAGTGTGAGTTTTGGCTATTGCAAGTCATGTTTCTGGGTCATATTGTTAGTAAGGAGGGGATTCTAGTTGACCCAAGTAAGATTGAGGCAGTGAGAGATTGGCCTAGACCGAGCAGTGCTCCGGAAGTTAGGAATTTTCTGGGATTGGCAGGGTATTATCGGTGGTTTGTTGAGGGGTTCTCCATGATAGCCACACCGTTGATTGAATTGACAAGAAAGAAGACTAAGTATGTGTGGACAGACAGGTGTGAGAATACTTTCAAGGAATTGAAGTGGCAACTAATCACCGCCCCACTGTTGAGTCTGCCAACAGGCAATGAGAAGTTTGTGGTTTATTCAAGTAATTTCGAGTACGAAATTTCTGTAAATAGGGGATAGTTGTAGTGTCCCAAATTTGCTAATAAGGCTTACGGCCTTGATTACCGTGCTAAGAGGGCAATAAGTGATTTATTATATTAATGTGTGAATTTGATGAATATGTGATTAGAAATGCATATTTAGGTGAATTAAATATGCATGTGGGCCCCATTTGGTCATTAGGGGCATGTTTGTAATTTTAGCCCATTGAGGGCATACGTGTAATACTTGTGAATATTGTGATCTTTACCACTTGTGAGTAGTGATATATTTGTGATGGACGATCCGAGACAGCCCTAGGGAGCGGTTTAGCTAGAAAGTCACAACGGGGTCGAATACCTAGCTTGGGAGGAGTCTAGGGGTATTTTGGGAATATTATATATGTTCGGGAATTATTGAGTAATGGGTAGTAGTTTAGTAATGATTGAGGCATGTTGGGATTAAATAGAGATTTATAGGAATGCTCGACGAATTAGCGGGATTTCGCAAATGATCGAAATGCACTAAAGGGTTGAAGATAGGCGTATGGGAAATTTAGTCTTTTAGGCTAGTGGATGTACACTTAGAACCTTGGGGAAAACACTGGAACAAAAGTAAAAGATAGGAGTTTCTCATCTGTTTACTCTTACAAAACTAATTCTCTCTCTCTCCATCTCTCTCTTTGGTGGTTGAATGTTTTAGAAGGAAAACAAGCATTGGAATTCAAGCCTTGTGTTTGCTGAGCTTGGGGAGAAATGAAGTTGGGGTAGCTATAATAAAGCATAGGCCAAAACTAATTTAGAGGTAAGGATTTAAGTTTAATTTATGCTTGGTTTTCTTTGTTTTTTTAGAGTTTGGGAGTTGGAACTTAAGTGATGGAATTGAAGTGTTTTTGGAGATTTGTTGTTGGAGTTTCTGGATGAATACACTGGTTATGTTGTTTGGAATTGAGTCCTAGGCAGAATTCTAGGATTTAGGCTCGGATATGGTGAAATTTAGGGAGGTTAGCTCGTGGATTGCATGGAGGTTTTCTGGGTTTGGGGGTCGAGCCGCGGCCCAAGGCTGGGCAAGCCACGGCCCGCGTGTGCGTGAAGGCCTAGGGAGGCCTTTGTTCTTGAGGTGCGTCGTGGCCCTAGGAAGGGCAAGCCGCAGGCCGCACCTCCCTGCAGGGAGGAATGTTGCCTCTGTTTCGAGGCATGTCACGGCCTTAGGGGGCTGGGCCGTGACCCTAGTTCAAAGTGTTGTTCATTTGTGGATTTTTGGCATAGGAACCCAATAGTTAAGGCTCGAGACAGATTTTATCACCCGGACTGATAGAATTCAAGGTCCTAGAGACTAGAACTATAACCAAAAGTTATTTAATGGATTAAAAATTGATGGGTAGATGTTTTTGATGCGTAGTGACTAGGTTTTCAGCGAGGCTCAGAGTAGAGGACTGTGCTCGGTATATTGGAGCTCGGGAAGCTTGGGACACAGGTAAGAAAATTGTTGTACCCGTAGAGCAAGGCGTGGCCCTATAGTTTGTGTTGCAGGGCACGACCCTATGTGATTGTGTTGCAGGGCGTAGCCCTATTAATTATGTTTGTAATTGCTTAAGTATTTGTTAAGTTTTTGCTATGTGTTGCATATCTATAAATGTACGGCAAGGGTCGGGAATGGCGAAGGTCGAGAATAGCAAGGGCCGGAAATGGCGAAGTCCGAGAACGGCAAGGGTCAGGAACGGCAAGGGCCGGGAACGACAAAGGCCAAGAACGACAAGGCCGACTATGGCAAGGGGCCGGAAGCAACGTTAAGCACACGGAGTGCAAGTTGCCAGGGTGAGACCCTATTGGATTCCTGGGATATCCTCTCAGTGTAGACCACGAACCCAAGGCATGGGAATGCGCCTGGGATGGCATGGCTGTTATGTGGTTAGCCTATTGGCGACTTTGTTATATGTTGATTAATAGTTGTGTATATATCGATTGCTTGTGTGGAGGTTTCTTGCTGGGCTTTGGCTCACAAGTGCTCTATGGTGCAGATAAGGGCAAGGGAAAGGTCGATCAACCTTGAGTACGGAGAGCATGAAGATGCGTGTACATGCTCGGCCTGCCTGGCTGCCATGGCCAGGGGTATTTTTGGGAGATGTTTTGTATTAAACCTAATTTTTTCGTTTAGTCGACTTTAATCATATTTTGAGGTTTTAATATTTTTAAATAGTATTTTGGGTTCCCAAATGTTTAACGGTTTATAATTTCAATGAACGCTTACA
This sequence comes from Humulus lupulus, assembly GCF_963169125.1. Classification (NCBI taxonomy): domain Eukaryota; kingdom Viridiplantae; phylum Streptophyta; class Magnoliopsida; order Rosales; family Cannabaceae; genus Humulus; species Humulus lupulus. Next base: position 157,998,411 of record NC_084802.1, on the reverse strand, counting down.
TTTTCACATTATATGATTTTTATTACAATTTAGCTACACTTTTAACCTAAAACCTCGATTAGCGAGTTAATTGCACGTTTAAAACTCACTTAGTAACGACTCTAAGGAAGTAGGGTGTTACATTACACTTCTTGAACTTGGCATATAACCTATGTTCCCTCAGCCTCTGTAACACCAAACGAAGATGTTGCCCATGTTATGTCTCTAATTGGGAGGTAGATGAGTATGTCATCACTGAACATGATCAAAAAATTGTCCAGATAATCCTTGAACACCCTGTTCATCAGATCCATAAAGGTTGTTGAAGCATTTGTCATTCCAAAACTCATAACCAAAAACCCATATTGCCCAAACCTCATGTGAAAGGTTGACTTCGAAATATCTTCCTCCTTGATCCTTAGCTAGTGATAACGAGATCAAAGATCAATCTTCGAGAACATTGTCTTGCTGTGCAATTGGTCAAACAAGACATCAATCCCAGGGAGCACATATTTATTCTTGAGAGTCACATTGTGCAGTTCCATGTAGTCAATACGCATTCTCAACGTCCCGTCCTTCTTCATAACAAATAACACTGGCACACCTCCACAGTGAAAAGCTGGGTCCAATAAACCCAAAGTCAAGTAACTCTTGCAACTGAACCTTGAATTCTTTCAATTCTGTCGGTTCCATTTTGTACGACACCTTGGATATTGGTTCTGTCCCAAGTGCTAGGTCAATAACAAACTTAATCTCCTGAGGTGGTGGCAATTACGATAAGTTTTCTGAGAACACATCTAGAAATTCACAAACCAATCTGGTCTCCTCTGGTCTGACTGGTACAGCCTTGGTGGTATCCACCACACTAGCTAGGAATCTATGTAACCTCCTTGCAATAGGTCTCTATCCTCAAAACCAAACTAATTGGAACACAAGGCTCATTCACAGCACCCACAAACACGAACGGGTCCCCTCCTTCAAGCTCAAAAGTTACCATCCTCCTTTTAAAATCTATGGTCGCCCCATACTCATCTTAAGATTCCATGCAAAGTATCATACCAAACTCTTTCATGGCTAACTTTATCAGGCCTACTGACAATTCTCGGCTATCTACCTCTACCAGTAATGATTTGACCCATCTCCAAGAAACTACCAATTCTCTAGTAGTCAACAAAGTCCTAAACCCCATAGCATACACATCATACGGTCTACTAAGTCTGACTATCACCATACTGGAAACAAAAGAATGTGTAGCACCATAATCAATAAATATTGTATAAGGAGAACTAGCGCTAGAAATATAACCTATAACTACTGAGGACTCGAGTTGGAAGCAGACTCGAGTCCTCAGTAGTTATAGGTTATATTTCTAGCGCTAGTGGAACCAGACTGTCACCCTTCCATGGTTCCTCTTTCTTCAACTGCAGGCAATCTTTCTTGAGATGTCCCACTGTTCTACATATAAAATAGGCCTTAATAGGATATTTTCTCAGATGATGTCGCCCACACTCGGAACACTTTGCATACCTCTTCCAACTCTCACTTCCCCCCTGACAGCCACTCTAAGAACCCTGAAGAGTCTTCTCTGAACCTGGGGTACTAAATGTATCCACACTCTACCTTTTCTCTTCACTGGAGCCTTGGCCCCAACTAGACCCAGCAAATGGAGGTACCACCCACCGAGCATCGTGCCTTTCAACCCTCTTCCTCCACATCTCATCCTCTGCACCCTCAATAGTAAGGTTCTCCTCTACTTCTTGAACATATGTAGAAATCTCAAGTATTGAAGCGATTGTAAGAACTTAGGCTATCCTGAAATTCAGACCTTACACAAATCTCTCCTTCTGAGCCACAGTAGCCGACACCAAGTTAGAAGCAAACTTTTCCAATCAATCGAATTTCATGGCATACTCGATCACTGTGATTACCATCGTGAACAAGATTCACAAATTCATTCATCTTCATAGTTCAAACTGCATCATTGTAATTCTTCTCATTGAACAACTATCTGAATTCCTCGCAGCCCATCATAGCGACATGCTAAGTTTGGGATACCACCTCCCACCAAATCTGGGTGTTATCCCATAACAAATATGTGGCACAGGGCACCCTGTCATAACCTACCACCCTCATAGAGTCAATGATGGAGGTTATCATGCTCATCGACTACCTGCCCTAAGTTGATCTGGGTCTCCCTCAAAGGTTTGAGGATACTGTTTCTGAAATTGAAATCTCTCATTTAATGGTTCCCATCTCTTCTTTACATTTGGCTGTGTTAAAACTAGTGCCACTACCGGTGGCATGAACGGGATAGAGTTCCCTAACAAAGCCAGCTACCTCAGCCATCTGATCTCTTCCTCCTGCCTCTGTAGTCTCGCTTGCATATTTGTAAACAACCGGTACTAGTTCTGAGGGACAAGTTGAGGATTCTGGCCGGAGTTATCTTCTCTGACCTCAATATTAGCGCCATCTAGTCTGATTGACCATCTTGGATGCATAACTTCCAAGTACTTCTTCAATTAATGACTCTACAGATTAGGCATGACAACAGTATCCTGAAACCGTCCCACGGTCAAAACCAATCAAACAAAGCATTCAAATGCAACAATATCGCTAATAAGCATTTCCATGACATTCACGTAGCAATCAAGAAGGCCTTGCTCTAACAGTATATATATCATGCTCTCTACTCTAGCATGTAGATAAGGCATATAGCTCACTTAAGAAGTTCAACACGTATTCAACACATTAGTTACTTAATCGTAAGTTGAGTTTGTCTTTAGTTGAGAGCGTACATGTTAGGTCAATCTTCAGGACCCATAAAGCCTTGGCAGTGTGATACCAAGTTTAACGCCCTACTAATCTAGGACCGTTACACTGCGTGTTCAAACTAGTGCTTAACTTGTTAGGAGAGTCATTTGGACTCAAAAGTGTAATTACAGCTAAAATAAGGGTTAGGTGTTAAAAAATTTGGTCTAAAAGAATTAAACTCTTCATTAAAACCTTAAACATTGACATGGGATTCCACAAACTAACTCGACCGAGGAGGCTGAGTAGGCCGAACATGCAAGCGTCACTCCAAAGACCTCCAACTCATGGATGGTCGACTTTCCCCTTGTCCTTAACTGCACCATAGGGCACCCATGAGCCAAGGCCAAGCAAGAAAAGTTTCACAAGACATACATTGTAATGACCTACTAATCTAGGACCGTTACACTACAAGTTTTAAACAGTTCTTAACTCGTTAAGTGAGTCATTTGGACTCAAAAGTGGAATTATGTTTAAATATGCTTGAGGCACTAAAAATTTTGGTTGGTGGAATTTTAACATCTCATTTGAAAGACTTGAATATACACAAGGGGTCACAAAAGGTTTTAAACAAAAATACAGTTACATCAATAGTTACAAAAATAGCCGACCTAAGCAGCAAATTTGTGCTAACATCCTAAGTTCCTCAAAATATTTCTTGACCCCGATAGCCGAGTAGTCGGAGTATGTACACAGTGCTCCTAAAGCTTTACAGCTCATGGCTAGTTGTAACGACCCAAATTTGCTAATAAGGCTTAGGGCCTTGATTAGCGTTGTAACGACCCAAATTAGCTAATAAGGCTTAAGGGCCTTGATTAGCGTGCCAGGAGGGCATGATGGGATTTATGCGTGACTTTGATGAGTTAAATGCATGATTATGATTTAAAGCATGTTATATGACTATTTGTTTATCTGAGATGCATGACTATGTATATTAGTATGCATGTAGGCCCGGATCGTGTTAGAAGGGCATAACTGTAATCTTGGCCATGTTGGGCATAACTGCATTGATATGCGATAATTGTATTATGTGAATCGTACCACGTGAGTGTGATGTTTTTATTGTGATGCACGTGCCGAGACGGTCCTAGAGAGCAAATTAACTTAAAAGTCACAACGGGATTTCTATACCCGGCTCGGGAGGAGCCTAGTGGTACCTTGGGAATTTTATGGTCAAGTTGAGATTTAGCGGGTAATGGTTATTGGAGATTTAGTAACCTGGGTAACCATTAGTTACTGCTGAGAGTAACAAGTTCTAGGTAGAAAATGGTAGAAATGAAATAGAGGTAAAAGGACTTAAGTGCCCTTGAGGTTTAGTTAGCAAAGGGTTTTGATGAAGGGGTAAAATGGTCATTTGGCAAGGGGTTTAGACAAATTTGAGCTGTGTTATAGGGGTACATGGTTTGGGCTTGGCATATATGTTGGGTTTTGATAAAATTAGAAGAGAAGAAAAGAAAAGCTAGAAGAAGAAGAAGAGGAGAAGAAGATGAAATTTGGAGACTTGGAGATGGATCTAGGAAGCAAGAGTGAATTCTCCACTTGAGGTAAGAAGTTTTATGCAAATTTAGGGCTTGTTTCTGTTTTGATTTGAGAAATCTAAAGCTTGAGTTGAGTTTCTAGGTTTTGTATGAGTTGCTGAATTTATGAATCTAAGGGGTGGACTTTGAGAGTGATTGTGTTATTGAGTAGGATTATGATGTTTATGGGTTGATGTATGGTCTATTTGAAGTTTGAAATTGGTTTTGGGGCTTAGGTGTGAGTTGGGGATGTTTTGGGAGTGTTTTGGATGATGAAATGCAGAGGAAAAACCCAGTTTTTCTGGGTTCGCGAAGGAGCGTCGCGGCCCTGTTCTTGGGCGCCGTGGCGCAAGGCTGTTTTCAGTCAGGGGAGCTTTCTGACTTCGCTGGGCGCCGCAGCCCTTGCGGGTAGCGCCGCGGCGCTGCGCCTTTTTCAGGATGGGAAATTTTGCATTTTTGGGCATTTGTTCCAGGGGCTCGGGGGATGTTTCCGATGGATTGTTTTAGGAATTTGGGAGTCCCGAGAGTGTGGGATTGGTCCCGGGAAGTGGTTTTGAATTGATTAGTATTAAAGGATGTTCTATGTGTGTTGTGACTAGGCTATTGGGGAGGCTCGTGCTAGAGGACCGTGCTCGTGACTTTGGTGCATTGTGAAGCTCGGGATGCAGGTAAGAAAACTATAACACCCGTAGGATAGGGCATGGGCTCATAGTATGATTGCGGGGCGCGGCCCTATGTTGCATGTTGCATGATGAGATGATTGCAGGGCACGGCCCTATATTGCATCACATGTTAGGGTGCAGATTTAAATGAATTAATATTTGATTGCATGTTGTTGTGTTATATTATATGTGTGATTATAATGGAATGAACGGCAAGGGCCGAGAGCGGCATAGGCCGGGTACGGCGGCGGGGCCGGAAGTAACACCTAGCACATGGGATGCTATAGTCAGGGCGGGGCCCGGTGGATACATGTGTTATGCTATATTCAGGGTGGGACCCAAGGGATACATGAGTTATCCTCGCGGTGAGAACCGATACCCCAGGCTTCGGTAAGGCTCTGGGGCGGCTTGGCCGTGTTTGCTTAGTCTAATGGTTGACTTGTTTATCTGTGGATTATCTATTATGATAAACTGTATAAACTGCATATGTTATGTTCTGCATGAGTTTTCTTGCTGGGCTTCGGCTCACGGGTGCTCTGTGTTGCAGGTAAGGGCAATGACTGAGTCAACCAACCATGAGTACGGAGAGCGTGAAGCGACGCGTACATGTTTGGCCTGCCCGACTGCTTTGGTTGGGGGTTTATTCGAAAATGGCTGTAATAATCTATGATTTTTATAACTGACCAATTGTAAACTTATTTTGAGATGTAAATAGTTTTCAAACCTTATTTTGGGATCCCAAATGTTTAATACTAGAAGTTTTATTGAAACGACGCATTTTTCTAAGATTACAGCCTTAACTTTTAATTAGTCACACTTTTGTTTAAAAACCTCGGTTAGCGAGTTCATTGCACACTGTTTTGTCTTAAAACTCACTTAGTAACGGCTCTAAGGAAGTAGGGCATTACAAGCGTGCCTAGAGGGCAATAAATTATTTAATATGTTAATTTGTGAATTTAATGAATATGTGATTAATATGATATGTATGTGACATATCTGTGTAGCAAGATCCAAGACAGTTCTAGAGAGCAGTTAGCCATAAAGGCCCAACAGGGTTGAGAATCCGACTCAGGGCGAGTCGAGGGGTAATTTGGGTATTAGCTATTATATTGGGTTATTGGGATTATGAAAATAAATATTCGGAGATATATTTGAGGTTAGAGTTTATAGGAAAGAATATTGGGGAAAATTAATATTTTGGACCTCGAGGACTTAGCGGGATTTGGTAAATGACTAAATTTTCCTTGGGTCATTTAAGGATAGAGGCTAAGCTTAAGGGGCAGCTTGGTCATTTTGTAAGGTTAAAATTAGACATAGTTAAGTAAAAGGAAACTACTGGAACCAAAGAAAAGAATCAGTTTTCAGCTGATTCCTCTCAAGGTCGGTTTATCATCTTGGCATGTTGTGTATGAGCTTGGGAGATTTCCAGCAGAAATCCAAGGCTTGAGGCTTGTTGAGAGAGAGCTTTGAAGGTGGAGGAGCAAAGAAGGCTAGGAATTATCAGCTAAGGTAAGGAGTTTAACCTTAAAGTTTCTTGAGTTTTAGTTGAATTGTAGTTTGAACCATGAGGTGCATGTGAATTGGGATTATGAGTTAAGTTTGGTTGTGAGCTGAGTTTCATGGCTATGTGAACTTATAGCAAAGCTTAGATGGTGTGGTAGAGAGGCTTAATTTTAATTTTTGGGTTTAATTGTTGGGTTGAGGTGATTTTGGATGAGATGGTTTGAAGAAAATGCAGGAAAAGATGGAGATTTCTGGGTTTGGAGGCGAGGGCCGCAGCCCGTGTGTATGCGAGGCCTTGGGAGGCCATGGCGCTCGAGGCGCGCCGCGGCGCTTGTGGGGTAGGGTCGCAGCTCTTAGTGCCATTTTTTGCTTTTAAGTGTGTTTAGGCTTGGGAACTCAAAGGTTAAGGCTCGAGATGGGTTTTATCACCCGGATTAATAGAATTCAAGATCCCGGAGATTAGAGTTATGGCTCAAAGTTATTTAATGGATTAGAACTTGATGGATGAATATTGTTAATGCGTTGTGACTAGGGTTTCAACGAGGCTCAAGTTAGGGGACTGTGCTCGAGATATCGGTGCTCGGAAAGCTTGGGACGCAGGTAAGAAAACCATTGTTTCCATAGAGCTTGTATGCAGGGCCGAGCCCTATAAGCTTGAATTACATGGCGTAGCCCTTGATTTAATTTGTTAATGTTCGGTATATATTTTATTATTCTATGAATGCAATTATGTGATTGTTCGGCTAGAGCCAGGAACGACGCAGGCCAAGGTCGGCAGGGCCTGGAACGGCGTTAAGCACATCGAGTGCAAAGCCGTGTGCAGCAAGGGGCTGGAAGCAGTGTTGAGCACGTGGAGTGCGAGTTGCCAAGGCGAGACCCTAAAGGATACCTGAGATATCCTCACGGTGTGGACCGCAAACCCAGGGCCTAGTAAAGCGCCTAGGACGGCTTAGCCGTATGTGTTTAGCCTATTGATGGCCTGTTATATATGTTATGTGTTTGTTATGCTTATGTTTTCTGCTTGTGAGGGTTTTCTTACTGGGCTTCGGCTCATGGATGCTTTGTGGTGCAGGTAAGGGCAAGGGAAGGGTCGACCAACCATGAGTACGGAGAGCGTGAAGCGGCGCGTACATGTTTGGCCTGCCTGGCTACCACAACCAGTGTTTTTGAGAGATGATTGTTTTAAAACCTAGATTTTGTCGTCTAGTCGACTTGGTTTGTACTTATATGTTGTAAATATTTCTAAACAGTATTTTGGGATCCCAAGTGTGAAACACTTTATGATTTTCAGTAAATGGAATTATTTTCAAAGTTTATAACTCTGATTATGGCTTAATTACACTTTTTGACCTAAAATCTCGATTAGCGAGTTGAATGCACATTTTAAACTCACTTAGTAACGACTCTAAGGCAGTACGGCGTTACACTGGTCCAGTTTCCTCTTGCCCTTATCTGCACCACAAAGAACACTTGAGTCAAGGCCTAGTAAGAAAACCCAACCAGATATAACAGGTATGCAAATAAGCATTAACATCGATACATAATTCATCAATGATAAATAGATACGAGTTTATTTTTCAATATGTATAATGACATATGTCAAATAGGTGCATACCGCACCCCCATAGTGCCCTACCAAAATGGTCTACATTCCACATCTTTATTGTTGATTACGGCCCCATAGTCGATCAATCCCAACCAATTAGAAAAACCTACAAACAATTATAAACAATAGATGCAACTAATGTAATCATAGAGTAAAACATTTAGTTCTAAATAGATTAAATGAACGGTTATAACGTTTTCATTAGTTAGGGGTTGATGCCCTACTCTCGGTGCATGTGTCAGTTTTCTTATCTCGAGTCCTATGTAGATAACGGAACAACCCCGAGTGCGATCCCTTCTCCAACCCTTGCAGAGACCCTAGCCACAACATAAGTAGTATACTTACAAGGAACTAAATCTAATAATGGCTCAAAGACTATGCCCTAGCTCTCAAAACCTCTAATTCCACAAATTTTGGCAGTGAAATCATCATTCGAGCCTCCTGAGCCAAGCTCCCAAAACTGTAAAAGAAATACCCTAAAATGACATTAGCACCAGCACCCCAACTTCAGGATCGCGACTCCACAGATGTCCGAGAGGCCTCCCTCAAAAAAATTGGACATTAGCGTCATGACGCCCTTTTAAAGGGTTGCGTCACCATAGTAGTTCGAGAGAAAACCCACTCTCGAAGAAATGCATACAAGTCGAGGTGCTCAACCATAGGCACCGCGGCGCCATCATGACAAACCAAGAATCTGCGTTTTCCCCCTGCATTTTCAATCCCAAACCTCAACCCAAGAAAGATTTTTCAACATTTTAACACAAAATCAAACATCAAAATAGTTTAAAAAAACCTCATATACTACCTTAACAAACAAATAAAACTCGAACTTCATAACAAAATTCCAATCTTACAAATTTAGAGTTCAAAACTCAACTCTTGCCCCAAACATGGAATTAAACCTAAAATTTCTGGTTCCAATCCGAAATCAAAGCCTATATCAATCAACCAATATGTTTCTATCATTACCAATGCCAAACAAACAACCAAAGACTCAAAAATTCGATAATTACCCCAAAAACAAAATTTTGCTCAAGAATAACAAAGGGCAGGATGAAGAACAAGAAGAAGTGCTTACCTCTACTGCCCAATCCAAAAATCCAAGGTTTGTGAAGGTGTTAGTTGCTCATAATCCCTCCTTGTGGCTTGAATCTTGCTTACAGTTCTTAAAATCCCAAGCTTTGGCCCCTTGGTTCTAGTATTTGTCTTGAACAAGTTGAGAGAGAAAGTTTATGTGGGAAGATGGTGTCTCAAACTTGATTGAGGGTTGGGTTTTAGACTTAGCCTAATATCTCTTCAAATTGGCCAAATGACCAATTTACCCCTTACCTTAACTTAACCTTTAGGCCAACCCCAAGGACATTCTCGTCATTCACCTATGATTCCCACTTAACCTCAAATTACACCTCTAACTCCCAAATTAGTTCACTACCGGTAGTGTTTTGACCCAAACCACAAAGCACAAAATTCACAAGGTCTACAAAGTCTCTCTATCACCCTACTAGGTACAAAAGAATGTGTAGAACTAGAGTAATCAGTACGGTATAAAGGGAGCCAGCGCTAGAAATCTGACCAGTCACTATCGAAGGACTAGCCTCAGCCTCTAACAACGTCAACATAAACACACGAGCTTGAACCAAGTTGTCACCTCTCTTCGGTTCCTCTTTCGAGAAGTCCTTCTTCAGATGTCTAACAACACTACACAGGAAACATGCCTTGGTTTGACATTCTCCTAAGTGACGCCTCTTGCACCTAGCATACTCCGGATAACTATTCTAGTTCTTGCTTCCATCCTGACGACTACCCTGAGTACCTTGAAATCTCCTGTCTAAACTAAGGGCTCCAAATATATCCACGACCTTTCTCTTATGGTCACTAGGGCCTCAGTCCATACCAGATCCTGTAAATGGAGGTACCACTCTCTGGGCTACACGTCTAGCAGTGCCCTAGGCAGTAAGGGCCTTCTCTACTACCCTAGCATAATTAGTCATTTCAGGCAAACAGGTAATCTTTACGTCCCTAGCTATCATGGCGTTCAACCCCCTAACAAGACGTTCTTTCATAGCCGCATTAGTTGGCACCAAGTCAGAGGCAGACTTTAACGTCCCAAAATTGCTATTAAGGCTGAGTGCCTTGGTTACTGTGCCAGGGGGGCATAATCAGGCTTATCTGTGGAATTAATTTAATATATGTGTGATTATGCGGTATAATGATTTGTGTGGTAATGTGGCTAGATATGCATGCTTGTGTGTATTAAATATGCATGTGTTATGAGTGAGACCCCAGTGTTATGGGGATATATTTGAGATGTGTCGTCCAAGACGATCCTAGTAAGCGTATTAACATAATAGTCACAATGGGGTCAAATACCTGGCTTGTGGTGAGCCTAGGATTATTTTGGGAATGTAGTATGTATTTGATGTTTAACAAGCCACGGGTAATTATTTATTGATTATTTGGGTATGTCAGGATTAATTGGGAATATATAGGACTAATTAAGGATTAGCGGGAAATGTGGCAAATGATGATTTTTCCCTTCGCTCCTTTAAAGGATAAGGTTATGCTTAAGGGGAATTTTAGTCTTTTATGCCAAGGGATAGATTTGACCACTTAGAAGCCTTGAGAACCATCACAAAAACAAAAGATAATACACTCTCTCATTCCCACATTTGGGGCTCTCTTTCACTCTTAGAGGAAGCTTTGGAAAATTGTAGGGAAAGGATGCGAATTCCCTTAGTTCTTGAGGCAGTGGTTGAAGGTTGGAGGTTAGAAATGGTGTCGGAGCAGCTCAGGGGTCGTGATCCTTGTGGAGGTAAGCTTTAATTCTATCTTGATATAGTCTTTAGGGTTTTCTAGAGTTTTGAACTTTAGGGTTGGGATTCTAAAATATGCTGAGGTTTTAGCTTAGTTTTGATGGTTATATGCTTGTTATACTATGTTATCATTCTAAAATATGATGAGGTTGGTGAAAGTTTGGGTTACGAACTGGTGATTTCTGGCTTGAGAAAACGCAGAAAGAAACCCATAATTTCTGGGTTCACGGGGTCGCGCCATGGCACTGTTCTTGAGCATCGTGAACCACATGAACCCAGAAGGCCTAGGGGGTTGCTGAAACGCTCAAGCACCGCGGCCCAGGTAGAGGCGTGCCACGACCCATGTTCCCTAGGAGAGTGCCTTGGGGCTGTCTAACTTGTAGCGCACCGCGACACTTGATGAGGACATCAAGACTAACGATCCAATTCAAGTTCCAGTTGGTCCGGTGACGAGGGTGCGAGCTAGGAGATTCAAAGAAGAGCTTAACAACTTAGTCCGGAGAATTTTATAACAGGAAGAGGTCGAGTTCACTACTGAGGGTGAACAAAGGATTGTGCTGCTCATCAAAGTTGATTCAGTTTAGGAGCCTGATTCCTTACTTTAATTATTTGTTTTAGTTTGAACTATATTTTCATGTTTTATTAGAGTCTTTGTTGGAGTCAAAGACATGTCATTTTGGGCATTTTCATTATGGGTATTTTAGGGTTTTTTTTATATGTCTTAAAAACCCTCTTTGTAATTTTCGGCTATATTAGGCCTTGTGGACGGTTTGGAATTCAGATAGATTTTTGGTGAATGAAAAAACATTGTGAGTTTTCTTCTTGAGTTCTTGAAGAGACTTTTCGAACTTATCAAGGGTTTCCTTGTGGCGTTCAAATCTGACTTATCAAACGGATTATCCATCCCCGTTTGTGGCGTCTTCACCATACCACAGTTCGTGCTTTGCTAAGCATTGGGTCGCGGTTTCCATTCCAAATTCGAGTGTTCTTGGGTTGTTTTTCCAGATTTGGTTCGAGTTTAATCACGATTGTTGGCGTGGTTCGTATCAACACTAGTGGGCTAGGTCACGACTCAAATTAGGGGAAATGTCCAAACAAGGTTTTAAGCTTGGGAACTCAAACTTAAGGGCTCGAGAAGGAATCTATGACCTAGTTTAGTAGAATTCGAGGTGCCCAAGGTTAGAATATTATTCCAAAGTTTTTAATTGGTTTAGGGTTTGATTGATATTAATTATTATTGTGTTGTGACTAGGTTTTACCGCTGAGGCTCGGGTTTAGGGGATCGTGCTCGGGATCGCACTATACGGTCAGGTTGGGACTCAGGTAAGAAAATTGTCTGTGCTCGTAGTGCTATATTGTGCTTAGTGTTATGTGTATTGTTTGTACCTATTACGTCATATATTTGTTTGAGATGGATCGGTAAAGGACGAGAGTGGCAAAGGCCGGGAAAAGCAAAGGTCGAGATCGATTGTAACATCCTCCTAATCTAGGACCGTTACATTGTGTACTTTAAATAGTGTCAGACTTGCTAATCAAGTCATTTGGTTATAAACTTGTAACTAAGTTAATGTCAAGGGTTAGGGTTAAAAATTTTGGTCAAAGGAAATGTTGACTTTTCTTTTGAAAGTTTCATACATACATGGGATCCCAAAATATTATAAACAGATGTTTAAAAGGGTATATACAAATCAAAAGTTACAACCAGTCGGCCTAAGCGCCAAAATAAGGGATACAACCCTAGTTCCTCTGAGATATCCTCAGCCGTGGTGGACGAGCAGACGTATACATACACGCTACCACTAAAGCTCTCCAACTCATGGCTAGTCTCGCTTTCCTTTTCCCTTTACTACACCACATTGCACCCGTGAGCCAAGGCTCAGCAAGAAAACTTAAACATGTGTGTGAACAGTAAATACAGATTCCAAATACATATCTAGCAAGCCCAACAGTAATAACCTACTAATGCATGCATACAATTACAAATAAATGATCATTGAATTATTTTGGGGTCTGGTGCCTTGAATAGTTGACCATAGAGTTAACCTGTGGCCCTATGACCTAGCTATGTGACCATAGGGTCACCTGGGGCCCTTGCCCTTAGCTATGAGTAACTAGCCATAGAGCTAGCGAAGCGCTTTGTTTTCCAACAACCATAGGGTCGGCCAACATAATAGTACGTCTTTGATTGGGCCTAAGCCTCTCAAGCAGAGCATAGCACGCTATTGTTGCCCTTGACTAATAAGTCAAGGCTTTAATAAATAAGCATACTTTAAACAATAAAAGTTTGCATACGTATAATCATGGTACCTTAACCGATCAAATACAAACACAGTAATAACAATGTTCCTTACCGAGGCCAAGCCCTACCTATGCTAACAAGGCAAGCATTCATTAAGCAATTATCCATATACAGAGCATTCAAGCATAACCTAATTCACATTCATTCTCAGTGGCCGATCCCTATTCATAATTATAATCAACAATCGGGTTAAGCCCTAATAACATATATCAAGTATTGGGTGTAGTTTTCTTACCATAGGTCTGAGTGCAAAGTGTATTAAGAATGACCCTCGAGCATGATCTATGTTCTAATCACCTAGCGATAACCTAGTCACAACCAATAGAGAATCCCATCAAAATGAGCAAATAAAGACTTCTAGATCGAGTCCTAGCCTCCGAAACATCGAACTCTACTAAATAGGGTAGTAAGATTGATCTTGAGCCCTTAGGTTTGAGTTCCCGCACTTAAAAAGCCTCACAGGGTTGAAAACCCCTCAAGCGTCGCAACTCAAAACAAAGGAGTCGTGGCCTACCCTAAGTTAGAGAGCCCAAGCTCTCATCTGATTTGACACGCACCGCGGTGCGCCCTAGCAGGCGTCGTGGCTCAAATGGTCCGAAGGCACATGCCTCTCCTAGCATTCAAGTGAGTAACGGTGCCCCAAGAACAGGGTCGCAAATCAACATGAAAACCCTATTTTTCTCCATTTTCCTCAAGCCAAATCCCTCCAAAAACCTATCCCAACATAGCTAAAACTCAACAGTAAGGTCCCCAATCAATTCAGTAGCCCAAAACCATCAAAACCCAAGCAAAAGCATGGCCAAGACCCCATCAAATTACAAACTCAGAACTGAATTTCTAAAACTCCAAGGGCTTAACTAGAAACCAGAAAGCATAGAGATTTAGGGCTAGAAATCGTTCCCTCTCTTGCCCCAATCAATGGGAAGTTTTTCCCCAAGCAATCCTGAATCTAAGCTAGCTGTAGAGTCCAATAACTTTACTTAGCTAGTTAGATAGTAGTAATAACAGTAATAGCTAGTAGTAGTTATAGTATGTTTATTATTGTGGATTTTGGTTCAAGCCGGGACTTAGTTGGACACTCGTAGCAACACTTGTAGATTTTATAAGTTTAACCTATAGTTTAAGAATATTAATTATAACCTAAGGTTTGATTAATATGACTTATTATGAAGATGATATTTATTATACTATAAGGTTTAGATAGACCCAATAAGATAATGACATTTGTCATGTGCATGTTTAATGAGGAATTAAGTATTTTTGAGGAATAGTTTATTAAGAGTAATATTTGAAAATCCCAGAGTCTCCCAGCAGCTTTGAAATCGTTATATGTTATGATTATGCTATAGTATGATTTTATGTGTTATGATATATGTATGTTTTGGGGCTTATAGTTGCTTAACTAGCAAACCTCATTGTAGTTTGAGGCTTATAGTTGCTTAGTTAGCAAACCCCAATAGTCACCATGTACATGGGTTAGAATTATGATATATGTGTTATGGTATATGATATATGTTTATAGTTTATGTGTTTGATTATGTTTCATGCTTGTAGTAGATTTTCCTTGCTGGGCATTAGGCTCATTCCTTTATGTTTTATATGTGCAGGAAAATAGTTATGGCGGCGGGAAGATTCTTGGCGGCTTGGGAATGTGTATTGAAGGAGAATGGATTCGGTGGACTGCATGAACGATTCAAGGATGAAGTTGTTTAAGTCTTTTAAATTATGATTTCTATGTATTTTTCCGCACTTTATTTTGTAACCAATTTATTTAAGATTTAAGTTATGTTATGTTTTATTTTCAAAACAATGGGATCCCATATCCTACTCTGAATTTTATGTATTTTAACTTTTGTTTTACAGTTTTAATGAAGTTATGATTATTTCATATGTATGTTTTCTTAAAGATTAGTGTCTATGTATAGTAGTCATTAATGGTCCAAAGTCTAGAATAGTTGGGTCATTACTCTAGCCTCGATTCCTCCTAAATCGTGAGAATTCCCAAAGAAATTAAGGAAGTGTGTGTGAACGAGAGAGAGAGAGACCAGAGACATAGTGAACGTGTTTCCTTTGTGTTTTCTGTATTTGTGAGGTTACTTAGACTCTAAGTATCTCTAAGTAAATCCCGAGGCTCGGGGTACCAAAAACGTCCCCAACGCAAAAATGGTCAAAACTCCCGGAATTCCCTCCTAATTTCACTAATACAAAATATATCCTGGAATATTCATTCTCATTACCCGATAACCCAGTAATGTACTAGAAACCCAAAATACCCCTTGACTCACCCCGAGTTGGGTATTAGGTGTCGTTGTGACTTTCCCACTAACTTGCTCCGTAGGATCATCTCGTGCCGAGTAACCCAAATATATCCACATAATAATGTGGTCTCACACATATATCACATACATGCCAAATATACCCATAACGGGCCAAATTACCAAAATTTCCCTTCTAATAAGAAATTGGCCCACATACATATTTAATACACCTAAACATGCATATCTAATCATAATATCATATAACTCGCATAATTACATAATTACATGCATATATATATATATCACATAAGCATATAATTTCCATAAATTTCCATCCTGGCCCCATAATCAAGGCCCTAAGCCTTATTACATCGGTAGAGGTCGGGAACGGCAAAGGTCGTGAATGGCAAAGACCGAGAGCGACAATGGCCAGGATCGACATAAAGCATGTTGAATGCAGACCGCCAAGGCGAGACCCTCTAAGGGTGTTGTACTCACGCGCTCTTTTAAGACCATGGACTTGGTGCCTTTTAACGCACCCTAATCGGCGTATGGCGCTGTTGTGAATTATGATAGAAACTTGTAGAATTTCTATTATGCTTGATTAGTTATGAATTTTTTGAAATAAATTATTATATGTTGTGCTGTGAATTTTCTTGCTGGGTCTTGGCTCATGAGTGCTCTATGGGGTAGGTAAGGGCAAGGAAAAGATCGGTCAACAATGAGTTGGAAGGCATGGAGTGGTGTGTACATGTTTGGCCTACCTAGCCACCACGGTTGGGGTAGTTTAGAGGAACGTGTTATAAATGACCGATTTTGTTGCCTAGGTCGACTATATAAAGACTTTTAAGATGTAAATATGTTTTCAAATAATATTTTGGGATCCCAATGTAACACTTTTATGATTTAAATGTGTTGACCCTTGTTTTGGCCAACTGACATGGAGTTAAATGCTTGATGTGACCGAAAGTATTTAATAAGATCTAATGGAAAGAAAAATAGACAACACAACAATTTATAGTGGTTCGGCCCCAAGAATTGGTAATGACCTACGTCCACTTAGGCTATTATTGATCTTGATTCTCAAAGGAGTGATCAAAGAACTAGGGTTCTTGAGTTTCACAAGCCTTCGAGGGATGAGTAATACCACCGAAAGATAATAGCCAAAATTCTCTTCTAAAGCATAAACAAAAATTAGCCAAAAGTCCCTCCCTTGAGCTATTTCTCTCTATTTATAGGCTCAAGGTGGGTTACATGAATCAATCAAAGATATTTTTACCTAATTAATCGGATAATCAGGTATAAAGGGAAATAATCTCAGATATGATTACAACTGTAAAAAATTACTCATAAATATACGGATTATACGAGCAGTCTAGTCGTATATAAAACTCAAATGCTGTGTCAGGGGAAGATCCCTGATCGATGGTCGAACAAAACCTTTGCCAGGTGTCAGCCACGTGTTGAAAATATTTGCCACGTCATCCACACCTGTTTTTTGGATAACAAAATGAATGTCCAACATTTTATGTTGAATTTTATTAAACGAGTCTTTACTCTAATTTAGCCAAACAATTTGGTCTAAAACCTCGGTTAGCGAGCTAATGGAACATTTTAAAATCACATGGTAAGGGCTCTAGGGTAGTAGGGCATTACAACTTGGTATTAGAGCATTACAAGATTTATGGTTTCTAGAAATTAGTCGAACATGTATGCTCATTTCCAGAGACAAACTCGACTCAGGGTTTGTTGGTATTAAGTGAAATATTTGCCTAATTACTTTTCTACTTGTTAATATTGGGAGCATGAACATTTTAGACTTGTGTCGTGGTATGCTTATTGTATGTGGCTATTGTATTATTTGGCCCTACTCAGAGAGTAGTTTCGGTTATGACCATCGTGCCTAATAGGTTAAGTCTTTGAGTGTAGACAAATTCAGAAGTTATGTAACCAAGGCATTCAACTGGACCGGGCATTGTTAATAGTGGGGTTGCTAATGACAGTCGACAACAATGGATTGCGTCAGGGAACGCTGCCCCGTATGTTTAAAAAAAAATGGCATCAATTGTGGCTCAACCTGAGGGTGGGAACAGATGGGAATTACTGAATTAAAGATTCTACAAGCTTTATCCTCTAGTTTTTTTTTTGGGCGGGGGGGGGGGCTTGGATCGGTTCAGAGCTAAGCAATGGATGTTCATGATTAGCTCCATCCTTGACTATATCGGAGTGGTAGGGAATGATAGAGTAGTGCCATGTACATGCTGCGGGAGGATGCCCGAACGTGGTGGGAAGTGGTATCCCAGACCCAGAATGTGGTTATGATGGGTTGGGAGGAATTCAGACAATTGTTCAATGAGAGGTGATACTGTGACAGTTCAAATTGCGAAGACCAATGATGTAACGACCCAAAATCACTAATAAGGCTTAAGGTCTTTGATTAGTGTGCTAGAAGGGCATAATTTGTTTATGTGTGATTTAAAATGATTTAATGCATGATTATGTGATAAGCATGCTTATATGATTATACGTATATGTGAAATGCATGTTTATGAGTATTAATATGCATGTAGGCCTTGTTTAGCTTATAGGGGCATCTTTCTAATTTTGGCCCATTGAGGGCATAAATGTGATTATATGTGATAAATTGTTGAGACCACATTATTATGTGGATATATTTGTAGCATATGGCTCGAGATGATCCTAGTGAGCGGTTTGGTGAAATAGTCATGGCGGGGATTTATACCCGGCTCGGAGGAGCTTTGGGGTATTTTCGGGAATTTAGGAGATATATTGGAGATTATTAGACTTTAGGTAAATAATTGGTGATTAATTGGAAGATGGAATTTAAGTGGTAAATATTAGGAACACTTGAGGAATTATTGGGAATTGGGAATGAATGACCATTCTACCCCGAGATTAAGTTAAAGGGTTATGTTGTTTGGAGGGAAAAATGGTCTTTTTCTAGAACTAAGGATATAATCAGATTTTGTTAGAATAAAGCAGAATATTGTGGAATCACTAAAGAAAGAAAAACACAGAAAAGCTCTCTCTCTCTCCCTCACGATTTATGCTCTCTCCCTCTCTCAAGTTGGCAATGGAAGCTTAGGGTCAATGGGTGCATAAACTAGGCTTGAGCTGGAGAAATCTTTGAAGAAAACAGAAGGAATTGGGAAGGAATTTAGCTGGGTTGGAGCTGGAAATTAAGAGGAAAGGTCGACTAAATTTGAGGTAAAATTATGGGCTTTCTTCTCTGAATTTGACTAGGTTTATGTTGACGAATTTTGGATATTTGAATGTGTGGTTTGGACTGAGTTTTGGGTATTAAATTGGCTGAGTGTTGAGTGGTGAATTCTACTGAATTGGAGTATTGCTTCAGGTACAATTGTTCAGGAGATTTATGTTTAAAGTATATGGACTAAGATGTTAAGTTACGAGCTGGTTTAGTGTTGAATAGATAGGGAAAATTCTGGGTAGAACTTAGGTGTTCTTGGCTGGGAGAAGGAGGAGAAAATGCAAGTTTTCTCTGGGTTCGTAGGGCACGCCACGACCCAGCCTGGGGGCGCCACGGCACGTGTGGCCCTTTTGGCCATGGGAGCTCTCTGACTTGGTTGCACACCGCAACTTGCTTGGCCAAGTCGCGACCCACCTCCCCTTTGGCGTGAGAGCTTGCTCTTTAACTTGGGGCAATTCGTGACTTGCTAAGCCAAGTCACGACCCACCTGGGGGTTTTGAGCTTAGAAGTGTTCTTAGTGTTGTTAGGGCTCGAGGGTTCGAACAAAGGGGCTCAAGACAATTTCTACTGCCCGGTTTAGTAGAAATTGAGATCCCAGAGGCTAGTTTTGCTCCCTAAGTATTTTATTTCTGATTGGAAGTTGATAGATATCAGTGACTCTTATGAATAGGTTTGTTGCCGAGGCTCGAGGCTAAGGATCATGCTCGAAACCAGTTCAACTTCTCCGCTCAGAATCAATGGTAAGAAAACTGCACCCGATTGTGTGGCTATGTTGGGACTAAGAGCTCCCTATACTTGTATGCAATGTTGTATGATGGTATTATGCCATGTGAACATGAAATAAATGGCCTAAGAGTGCCGGAATAAATATTGGTGCATAGAACGTGGGTCGGCCACTGGTAGCTGAGGTTAATTATATAATCACTGAGCTCGGTCTAAGTGAGCTGGAGTCAGTGGGATAAACAGAGGGTGCGGCCTAAGGGCGTCGACCCTGGATATTGTATGATATGTTTACTGTTGTTAATCTAATGATTGTGGCGTGTTAATTATCTGGATGATAGATTGTTGGTTTATTGATTGATATCACTGATTATGTTAACGATGTGGTCTGCAGAGTATTTGATTAATGATTTATAAATGGTTTGATTACTGTTATTGGTTATGTTCTATATATGGTTTTCTTGTTGGGCGGGTGCTACGTGGTGCAGGTAAAGGCAAGGGTAAGCTGGACCAACCCTGATTTGGAGAGTTCTGAGGGCAGAATGTACATAGTCGGCTGCTCAACTGCCACGGCCGAGGGATGATACAGGGACAGGAGACCCTAAAATTCCTATTTTGCCATTAGAGTGGCTTGTGGTTGTTTACAATCTCTTAAAAAATTGTAAACTGTTATTTAACCCTATTTTTGGGATCCCGTGTATCAAACACTTATTTAAATGGAAATTTATCTTTTATGACCAAAATCGTTTAACCCTAGTTCAATAATGGTTTAGTGTCACATTTTCAACTACATGGCTTGATTAGAAAGTCTTGCATCTTTATAAACACACAGTGTAACGGTCTTGGTCATGCAGGGCGTTACAAATGAGTTTATGAATTTTGTTCAAGGTAGAAAGACACTGACAGAGTATGTCAACGAATTTGATGGGTTGAACAAATTCGCTTTTGATTTGATACCAATAAATGTGGCCCAGAAAGAACTTTAATTCAAGGACTAAGCTAGGATCACTCCAGTCCATGAGATTTCTACCTACGCTCAGGCGGTAGGTAGGGCCATTACTATAGAGAACGCAGGAGGTTAGATATGGAGAAAGGGTGCAGTGGGGCAGGCAGCTTAGACAATGGTACCCCCATTTGTGGCATCAGGTAGGGGCATAGGCCCTAGTAACCAGAAAAGAATGACCCTTAATAGTTTTACTACTTTTGGTCCACACAGGAAGGGTACTAGTATTCAGGGCGGCCACCAGGGTAGCAAGAAGGTCTAAAGAAGTTATCCAGTGTGCGCCAGATGCATGAGATGACATCTGGGCACTTCAGGAGGGATTTCCCGAGATCGAAGAGGGGAGAACCAAGGAATGTGGATAGCCCGACTCTGGTTCGAGTGTCTGCCTTAATGCAGTTAGAGCCCGAGGCTGGTTCTTCAAAAATGACAGGTTGGGTTTCTAGTTCTCGTTCCTTTATATTGTATTAATTGATTTTGGTGCTACACATCACTTAGTGGAGAAATAGATAGGTGGTACATACTGTATTGTTATTATTCTATGGGGCTTGTGATCTTGTGTCTGCTAGGAAAGTTGGTAATTTTTCAGGGAATGTGTCAGTGTATTACGGGTAGAGAGTTAGCATTAAGAATTGATTGATATAGCTATATGAGGATCTTGGTATGATCCTAAGTATGGATTAGCTTGCTAGATAAGGGACAACCCTGGACTGTAAAAGAGAGGATGGTGACTTCTAGGTTTAAAAGGAAAGGACCCAGTTGCATTCACAAGATTCCTAGATATTGCAGTTGGTACCCCCAAGAATTATATTAGTAAGTCCAGAGGCAAACTTGATCGGTCAGTGAGATTTCAGATGGGTTTATAAGGATTCTTCGAGATGGTTGCAGTGACTAGGAAATTGAGTGTGCTACGATATTAAAGTAGGAATAGAACTAGTATAAAAAACATCATGAAGAACGACGCTAGCTGAGTAGACAAAACTAAAGGTTCAGTTAAAGAAGTTATTTGACTTAAGAGTGATCAGATGGAGAATCTCACCGTGAGACATGTCAATGCCATTTGTCAAGGAGAAGGTCAAGTCTACGAGAATGTGTACTTCATATGGATAGCCAAATAAATAATTGTTAAGAATGGATATCCATCACCAAGAATGAAAGATTTATTTTCCCGGTTGCAAAATAGGACAGTGCTCTTAGGAATTGACCCTCGATCTAGTTATTACCAACTTAGGATCAAGGGAAGAGACATTCCATGAATTGTCACTCACACCAAGTGTGATGTGATGGTAATTAGTGAAGGCTCTTGAACTGACTGATGCTTCAGCGGCCCACGTAAATTCAACAAGTAGAGAATACAGGGATGATTTGGACAAGTCCTATCTAGCTCGATCAAAAATGTTTTGGACTACTTTCAATTAAGAACAGAATACGAGTAATATTTTTGTTGATGCTACTGAGGCTGAGGAAGCAGGGATTACAAGTAAGGTTCTAGAAGGGATAAGTTCCAATTTCTCCAAATGATATTCCAAGTCACATTATAGGGAGTGATAGGATTGCATATGATTCAGTTAAGACAGAAGTCGTAAGGAAATTGTTAAGGGAATGCCTTAGGGGTTAGAAGCACAATGAGATTGGTGAGAACACATCGGCTTTCACTTGAAACATCTCCAAGGACTGCCATACCTTTGTGTGAAATAACATAGGGACCTAAAGATTTTCTGAATGGATAGTTACTTGTTGGGTTTCCAGAAGTAGAAATAAAGGTTGATTAGCACACAATGCAATTAGAATATGCATGTGATGGACTGATGCAGGAGGATGGTAAGACGAACACTGTCCTTTTTTAAAATGTGGTGTTATAATGTGGCGTGTCATGGACTAGGAGTGTTAAAATGTGGGGATCCCATGTGTAAACCGAAAGAGTGATTGTTCATACCTTACATTGGATGAAGGGATAAGAACTTAGATGTTCTACATATGATGTCGAGTTGACAGTAATGTCGGTTAGCCATGATTAGAGTGAAGTAACAATCGGGATTTGTATGGAACATGTAATTGATAATTGGCAGATATACTTCTATGAATAACAATGAAAAACATAAAGAAGATCTTGTAGGAATTGTTAAGAATCCTACCACTTTGGCATGGATAGGTTAAGATATGCTGATCGGATGAGTGATCTGATGGATGCTGGCATTGGGGAGATTCGGGATGAGTCTTAGGATACCTCTTATAATTGTTGTATACAGAGAGATTGAATGGGTGTTAAGGCCATAAATTTTTATACCGGGAGGACCGCTGCCTATTCTTTTAATAAATGAGAAATGATAAACAAAAGCAAGAAGGGCTATTATGACTCTAGGGTATCATGGAGCCGGTATGGAGGGATATAATTATGGATCGTAAAGGTGGGTCACCTTAGATTGCAGGTGAGGAGAGTGGATGCGAAAAGTTGTGATTTGATATATTAGGTGAACACACTATGATTTGTGTGAGTGAGATATCAAAAAGGAGTGTGTACGAAATGAGACCATATGTCTCCACTAGACACCAAGTCGATAGTGTCAGATTGAGACCAATTAGTTCCCAATTTCTAAAAAGGTTCATGGAGGGCGATGAGTATAGGAATGAGATTTGCAATTATTGATTACCTTCAGACAGACTTACAACCTGAAGGAACAACTTAGACTCTAAGTGTTTTAATTTGAATATATAAGTTTTCAGGATAGTGAGGCAAATACGGTCCCTTGGATGGACTGTTACAGTGATGAATACCAGTTGACGGTCAAAGTGACTTTGAATAAGATATTGTGGAAAGGAAACAAAAATTTCCTATTATGGGGAAATGAGATGCGAGATAAGAAGTATCCTTGTTCAGAATTGGTTTGAAGGACCAGTGAGATTATTAAGGATTGTTAGGGCAAGAGTGTCTGTTGTATTGGAGGACATAAAAGTTCGCAAATTTAAGTATGGGAACATAGGGTTCCCGAATTGGAGACTTTGTACTTCTCCAAATATTGTGGACTAAGAGGGGTAAAATAGTTTGGGAAGGAAAGAAGGAGTTTTGACTCTAGATTTGATAAACATGAGAGATCATAATAAGGATTATGTCGGGGGCCTACAGATTAGCCTTACCCCAACATGGGTTAAGGCTCATGAGGTGTTACTAGTGCCAATGTTAAGGGAAGAAGTGTTGAGTACTACCCATGATTTTGTGAATAGACCCTGGAATTTCAGTGGAATTTATTGTGTGAGGAAAAGCCAGTGGAATTCTGGATAAATGTAATAAAGTCTTATGAAATAAGACAGTCAATCTAGCGAGGGTGTTACAAAGAGATAGCAAGGTAAAGGACTAGACTCTAAAGCTATACTCAGAGTTTCAGGATTAATATCCCGAGACGTTTGAATAAATTTCGAGGATGAAATTTCAATAAGGAGGAGATAGTTGTAACATCCCAAAATTACTATTAAGGTTGAGTGCCTTGGTTACTGTGCCAGGAGGGCGTAATCGGGCTTATCTTGGAATTACTTTAATATATGTGTGATTATGCGATATAATGATTTGTGTGGTAATGTGGCTATGCATGTTTTTGTGTATGAAATGTTCATGTAGGCCCATTTCTGTAAATTGGGGCATGTTTGTAATTTTTCCCCGCTGAGGGCATAAATGTAATTATGTATGTGGTATGAGTGAGACCCCAGTGTTATGGGGATATATTTTAGATGTGTGGTCTGAGATGATCCTAGTGGGCGGATTAGCAAAATAGTCACAACGGGGTCAAATACCCTGCTCGGGGTGAGCGTAGGGATATTTTGGGAATGTAGTATGCATTCGAGGTTTAACGGGTAACAAGTAATTATTTAGTGATTATTTTGGTATATCAGGATTAATTGGGAATTTATAGGACTACTTGAGGATTAGCAAGAAATGTGTCAATTGACGATTTTTCCCTTGGGGCCATTAAAGGATAGGGTTATGCTTAAGGGAATTTTAGTCTTTTATGCAATGGGATAGACTTGACCACCTAGAAGTCTTGACAACCATCAGAAAAACAAAAGATAAGACACTCTCTCTCTCCCACGTTTGGGGCTCTCTCTCAGTCTTAGTGGAAGCTTTGGAAAATTCCTCAGTACATGAGGTAGTGGTTGAAGATTGGAGGATAGAAATGGTGTAGGAGTAGGTTAGGGTCGTGATCCTTGTGGAGGTAAGCTTTAATTCTATCTTGATTAAGCCATGATTTGATCTTTACGGTGTTCTAGAGTTTTGAACTTAAGGGTTGAGATTCTAAATTATGATGAGGTTTTATCTTAGTTTTAATAGTTATATGCTTGTTATACTGTGTTGTTATAAGATTGAGATGTAATTATGAGTTTCGAGGAAGTTTGGGGTGTGAACTGGTGATTTCTGGCTTGAGAAAACGCAGAAAGAAACCCATAATTTTTGGGTTCGCGGGTGTCGCACTGGGGTGCTGTTCTTGAGCGTCGTGACTAGCATGAACCCAGAAGTCCTAGGGGGTTTTTGAAATGTCCAAGCGTCGCAGCATAGGTAGAGGCGCATCGCGGCCCGTGTTCCCCAGGAGAGAGCCTTGGGGCTCTCTGACTTTAGCGCATCATGGCACTAGGGGGCTGGGCCGCAGCTCAAACTTGGGGAAATAGCCAAAAAAAGGTTTTAAGCTCGAGAACTCAAACTTAAGGGCTCAGGAAGGATTCTACTACTCGATTTAGTAGTCTTCGATGTTCCAAAGGCTAGAATATTATTCTGAAGTTTTTAATTGTTTGATAGATATTTACTATTATTGTGTTGTGACTAGGTTTTAAAGCTAAGGCTCGGGTTTAGGGGATCGTGCTTGGGATCGCACTATACGGTCAACTCGGGACTTAGGTAAGAATATTGTTTGTGCTCATAGAGCTATATTGTGCTTAGTGTTATGTGTATTGTTTGTCACTATTATTCCATACATGTGTTTGTGAGAATTTGGCAAATGCTGATATTTGCAAAGGTCGGGAACGGCAGAGGTTAGGAACAGAAAAGGTTGGGAATGACAAAGGCCAGGAGCGGCAAAAGTCAGGATCGAAATTAAGCATGCTGAATGTAGCCTGCCAGGGCGAGACCCTCTAAGGGTGTTGTACTCACACGCTCGATTAAGACCGTGGACTTGGTGCCTGGTAACGAACCCTGATCAACGTTGGCCGCTGTTGTGAATTCGGATAGAAACTTGTAGATTGTCTGTTATGTATGCCTTTGTTGAAATAAATTATTATATGATGTGTTGTGAAGTTTTCTTGCTGGACCTCGACTCACGGGTGCTCTATTATGCAGGTAAGTGAAAGGAAAAGATCAGTCAACCATGAGTTGGAGGGCATGGAGCGGTGCATAAATGTTTGGCCTACCTGGCCGCCACGGCTGGGGTAGTTTTGAGGAACGTGTTATAAATGACCGATTTTATTACCTAGGTCAACTGTATAAAGAGTTTTAAGTTGTAAATATGTTTTAAAACTATATTTTGGGATCCCAATGTATCACTTTTATGATATAAATGAATGTCCAAAATTTTATATTTAAATTTCATTAAACAAGTCTTCGCTATAATTTAATAACATTTTTTGGTCTAAAACCTCGGTTAGCAAGCTAATGGTGCATTTTAAAATCACATGGTAACAACTCTAGGGTAGTAGGGCATTACACAAACTTGGCCAACCTATCAAACTTCAGAGCGTACTTTGTCACGATCATGTTGTCCTTAACCAAACTTGTGATCTCGTCTACCTTCGTAGTTCTAACTATGTCATTGTAATACTTTTCATTAAATAACTCCTTGAATACTTCCCAGTCCATTGTAACCACATCCCGAGTCTGGGATATCACCCCCCACCAAATCTGGACATCATCCTGTAGCATATACGTGACGTAGGAAACTCTATCATTACCTACCACCCTAATGAAGTAAAGGATAGAGGCAATCATACTCATCCACTGCTCGGCCCTAAGCGAATTTGGGCCTCCCTCAAAAGTTGGAGGGTGTTGTTTCATGAATCGTTCATACAGTGGTTCCCATCTATTTTCATCCTCTGACTGAGCCAAAATTGGTTCCACAACTGGCGCCGTGGCTAGGGCAGTGTTCCCTGGCAAAACCTGCTATCTCAACTGCTTAATCTCTTCTTCCTGCATCAGAAGTCTTGCTTGCATTTCTACAAACATTTGTTACCAGTTATGAGGAGCAAGTGTAGGGTTTTGACCCTGATTATCATCTCTAGCCTCGATATCTACGCTGGCTAGTTGCATTGATCGCCTTGGAGGCATAACTTTCCAAGTATATATGCAATCAACGACTCGACTTATCATGCAATGATAACGGTGTCAAGAAACCACCCCACAGTCAAAAACCGAACAATTGAGCATGCCCATGCAATAATAACTTTAATAAGCATTTCTACAATTCCACACACATTAATAATGCTAATAAGCATATCCTTTTCATATTCACATAACAGTCAAGGGCCAGGCCTATTAGTATATTTCATGCTTCTTATTCTTGCACGCAGATAAGGCATATATTTCAATTTAATAGTTAAACACAAATTCCACTTATTATTTACAAAATTTTGAGTCAAGCTTGTCTTTTGCAGTGAGCATACATATTCAACCATTGTTCAGGAACCATAAAGCATATGCATCTCTAATACCAAGTTGTAACACCCTACCACTCCAGGATTGTTACACTATGTATTTAAAATAGCACTTAACTCATTAAGTGAGTCATTTGGACTCAAAAGTGTAATTATGTTTAGATATTGTTCAGGTACAAAAAATTTTTGTCAATGGAATTTCAACTTCTCATTTAAAAGATTTGAATATACACAACGAATCCCAAAGGTTTTAAAAAAAAATACAGTTACATCAAAAGTTACAAAAATAGCTGACTTAGGTAGCAAAGTTGGACTAACATCATAAGTTCCTCAAAATATATCTCGATCGTGCAAGCAGAACAGACTGATTATGTACACACCACCCCTAGGGCACTCCAACTCATGACTTGTCCACTTTCATTTTACCCTTACCTGCACCAAAGAGCACTCGTGAGCCGATGCCCACCAAGAAAACCAAACCAGATATAATAGGTATGGAAATAAGCATTGACATCGATACATAATTCATCAATCATAAACAGATATGAGTTTTCTTTTCAACAAGTATAATAGCCAATACTGAATAGTTGAATACCACACCTCCATAGTGGCCCTGCCGTAACGACCTACATTCCACATGTTTATCGCCGATTATGGCCCCATAGCAATCAATTTACAAACAGCTACAAATATTTATAAACAACAAATGCAACCTAAGCAATCATAGAGTAAACTATTTAGTTCTAAATAGATTCAAGGCACGGTTATAATCGTGTTCAATAGTGAGGGGTCGATGCCCTACTCTCGGTGCATGTGCCAATTTTCTTACCTCATGTTTTGTGTAGATAACAAAACGACTTCGAGTGCGATCCCTTCTCCAAGCTTTGAGGAAACCCTAGTCACAACATAAGTGGTACACTTATCAGGAACTAAATCTGATAATGGATCAAAGACTAAGCCCCAGCTCTTAAGAACTCTAACTCCACCAATCCGAGCAGTGGAATCGTCCCTCGAGCCTAACTCCCAAAACCCTAGAAAAAAATACCCTCAAAAGACATTAGCATCGCGGCACCGTAAATGTTCAAGAGGCCACCCTAAAAAAAAGTGGAAATTAGCGTAGCCGCTCCCTTTCAAAGAGCGGAAAGCAAACCCATTCTCAAAGAAACGTATACGTGTCATGACACTCACCTACAGGCGCCGTGGCGCCACTGCGAAAAACCCAGAATCTACACTTTACCCCTGCATTTTCAATCCCAAAAGTTGACTTAAAACACATTTTTCAACAATTTAACACAAAATAAAACCTTCAAATAGTTAAGACAACTCATATACTTCCTTAAGTCGACCCAAAACATATCCAGTAAAACTCCAACTTTATATCAAAATCCCAATCTTGCAAATTTAGAGTTCAAAACTCAATTGTTGCCCCAAACCAAGAACTAAACCTATAATGCCTTGTTCCAGTCTGAAATCAAAGCCTATATCAATCAACAAATATGTTTCTATCAAACCAATGCCCACCAACCATCCAAGGACTCAAAATTTCAAAAATTACTGCAAAAAAAACATTTCAGCTAAAGAACAACAAAGGGCATGATGAAGAACAAGAAGAAGTGTTTACCTCTGCTGCCCAATCAAAAAATACTTGTTTTGTGAAGGTACTAGATGCTCCTAATCCCTCCTTGTGGCTTGAATCCCAAGCTTTGGCCCCTTGGTTCTAGTATTTGTCTTGAATAAGTTGAGAGAGAAAGTTTCATAGGGAAGATGGTGTCTAAAACATGAATGAGGGCTGGGTTTTAGACTTAGCTTAATTTCTCTTCAAATTGGTCAAATGACCGATTTGCCCCTTACCTTAACTTAACCCCAAAGCCTACCCCAAGGGCATTCTTGTCATTCACCTATAATTCCCACTAAACCAAAAATTACACCTCTAACACCCAATTTAGTTCACTATTCTTCCAACTCCAATATTTTCCCTTAAAAAATAAGTCATTAGCCAATAATTCCCAAAACATGTGAATTTACCAAAATACCCCAATCAAGTATAAATCCCCATTATGACTTTTTCGCTAAAATGCTCAAAAGGATACACCCGTGATGAATATCACAAATATATCCACATAATAATGTGGTCTTACTCACATATCATATAAAATTACAATTTTACACTCAACGGGTCAAAATTACGAAAACACCCATTTTTCAGAAAAGCAGGTCTTTAAGCACATTTAATACACATAATCATGCATACTCAATCACATAAATAACATAATTTGCTTAATTAACACATAATTACCCCACATGTCCTTCAAGCACGCTAATCAAGATACTTAATTCTATTAGAAGTTTCAGGACACAACATACATAATAACCACAGCATGAACATATAACAATTCATATAAATAACAATTTGCATAACTCATAAGTCATAGGCACAAATATTCAATAATAATATTTGCATTTAATATCAACTATACCAAGGAATTCACATCACCAACACCATATGTACAGTCGATGCCTAATATAGTGCATCTCCTAGCACTAAGATTACGACAATAACCGCATTTTCACTAAGAAAATTGCATCTTCTGGCACTAAGCTTGCAGTAATAACCATATCCTTACAATCAAATCAGTTACTAACAAGCATAACAAACAAAGTAAGAAAGAAAGATGCACAACCCTAGCTCATTTTAATTTATACGGTCATAAATGTTACTTGATACGAAAGGGCGAAGGCTCACTCTACATGCAAATGCCAACTTTTCTTACTTGTATTATAGTAATAGTAGAAAATCCATCCTAGTGCGATCCCGTTCAAGCTTCCTCGGGCAAGCCTAAACACAATCGTTCGAAATTGATTAATACCAAGCTTAGCTTATACTTCTGAGTCCAAAATATTCACTACTAAACTTGAATTAGTTTCAAGAACTATAGATATTTTCACAAGCTTTCCAACCATATAAATAACATCCAAATCCGACATCGGTGTCAGAAGTTAAGGTCTAAACAGGAAACCTGAAAACTGTGACCTAAAATAGGGTTGGCGCATCGGCACCAAAAAGAGACCCCTTTTGAGTTGCAGTGCCATAGATGTCAGAAAGCAAGCCTTGCTCTCGAGGAAATGCATCCACGCCGCGTCGCTCACCCATAGGCGATTCAGTGCAACTGCAAAAATTTCAGAATCCTGTGTTTTCTAGAAATCCAAACCGACCCAAAACTCATTTCTAGCCAGATTTTAGACTAATTTCTACCACAAATCAATAACATAACCCATATATCACTTCAAGGCACCACAAACATATCAATAACACCTTAAAACAACACTTTGCATGTTTGAGTGTCAAACTCAAACTTTTGCCTCAAAGTCTTAAAATCAACACTTAAATCTATGATTCTAATCTAATTTTGTTCCTCAAATGAAATTCTAAATAGATTCTATACTCAATCCACCCACCCCTATGATCTAAACTCAATAATTTAGGCTTTAAATCCCAAAATCTAAAGTCATGAAGAACACAAAAAAAAAAAACACTTAAAGAACAAAAAGAACTTACCTCTGAGATGTAATTCTAATTCCTATGGCCAAAATCAGTTCCTAACAGTTGCTAATCTTCACTTGAAAGCTTGAATTCCACAAAATTCCTCAAAGCTCATGGATTTGATCTCTTAGAGTGAACAATAGTGTATGAACAAGTAATAGACTAGAAGTTAGGGAGAGAGAGATGTCTTGTACATAAGGAGCAGCCGAATTCTAGCACTTAATCAATTCTCTATTAACAAGGTCAAATGACCCAAGGGCCAGCCAAATGCCTCTTAACCAAACCTAAGGGCATTTTAGTCATCTGCCCAAACTCCCACTAAACCTCAAATTACACCTCTAATTCCAAAATTAATCCACTATTTTTCCAAACACAATTATTTTCCCCTTTTAATTTCAGTTACCAATAAATCTCAAAATATTAAAAATTCCCAAAATACCCCTAGACTCGACTAGAGCAGGGCATTTATCCTCGTTGTGACTTTCCACTAAATCGCTCGAACGGATCCACTCGTGCTAAAAGTCACAAATATATCCACATAATAATGTGGTCTCATGAACATAACACATAAAAATCACAAATATACTCTCAAAGTTCAAAATTACGAAAATACCGCATTCTAACAAAGGCAGGTCTTTAGACACATTTAATACATATTGTAGAGTCCCAGAACTTTACTTAGCTAGTTAGCTAGTAGTAGTAGTAGTAGTAGTAGTAGTAGTAGTAGTAGTAGTAGTAGTAGTAGTAATATCTAGTAGTAGTTATAGTATGTTTATTACTGTGGATTTTGGTTCAAGCTGGGACTTAGTTGAACACTCGTAGCAACACTTATAGATTTTATAAGTTTAACCTATAGTTTAAGAATATTAATTATAACATAAGGTTTGATTAATATAACTGCTTATAAAGATGTTATTTATTATACTATAAGGTTTAGATAGAACCCATAAGATCATGACACTTGTCGGGTGCATGTTTATTGAGAAATTAAGCATTTTTTTATGAATAGTTTTATAAGAGAAATATTTGAAAACCCCAGAACCTGCCAGCAGCTTTGAAATTGTTATATGACTCAGTCAAAGATGTTTACCCAATTCAAATTAAGCTGAAAAAGTGCAATTACGTGTATAATATTTCAGCGTATGCTGATATATCACAGCTCTAGGGGCGATATATCGCCACACGGGGAATACGAAAAACAC
This sequence comes from Humulus lupulus, assembly GCF_963169125.1. NCBI lineage: Eukaryota > Viridiplantae > Streptophyta > Magnoliopsida > Rosales > Cannabaceae > Humulus > Humulus lupulus. The sequence continues at coordinate 157,966,644 of NC_084802.1, read as the reverse complement.
GTAACTTCGCACAAACACATCGATAAGCCTCGGGATATAAGCCCGCGCGATATATCGCCTACTATGGGCGATATATTGGCTCTAGGGAAAGTTTTTCAAATGGTGTTGAAACTGATCTCAATTCAACACTCAACCTCTTAGCAAGCCTCTGAACATTTTGATTGAGTCTTAAGCCTCTGCTGAACGAATATTCAAATGTTTTTCAATTAAATATTCATTATTTTTATTCAAGCTAAAAGAAGATATTTTCACTCTTGGAACTCTATAAATTGGACCTAGTACCCATCCATTTCTTTCATTCTTCAAGCTCAGTTCAGAGCCTTCAAGTTGCTAGGTTTACTTTAAAGTGATAAACACTTGGGTTGGGGTTATAAGCTTTAAAAACAATTGGGAAGTAAGGTTAATAGTGTGTTTTTCGATATCGAGGTGTAGTTCGGTTCTAATACATTCAAAGTTATTCCTAATCTTAAGTTTATTTTAATTTAATTCTTTAGTTTTCTTTAGTTTCCATTCAGATCCTAACTCATTGTTTTTCCATTCATGGTTAGGTATTTAAGTTCTTTAAACTTAAGGTTTCCTTTTGGTAAGCTCTTCTTCTCGGTGGGTTAGATTCATTTCTTTTTCATCTCCTAATTTTATAAATACTCACCTTCACATTGTTGGTTTTTAGGAGTGATACAAATCCCGTCCTTGTTATCAAATCCCAGTATTGGTAAGGAAAATAGGATAGACCTTGTATGTTTATATGATATGTTATGCTTATGTTATATGATATGTTTATATGTTATCTTATGTGATGTTATGTTATGTAATATGTATAGTATGTTTATAGCCTTGGGCATATGACTTGTCTAGCTAGCAAGCCCTAATGATTTATGGGCATATGACTTGCTTAGCTAGCAAGCCCTACAAATCTATTGGGCATATGACTTGCTTAGTTAACAAGCCCCAAGTAGTATAATGGCCATTGTAGTAGTATATTACATATGTTTATAGATATGTTTATGTATATGTTTTATGTTATTAGTAGATTTTCCTTGCTGGGCATTAGGCTCATTCCTTTATTTTTATGTATTCTAGAAAATAGTTATGGTGGCGGAAGGATTCATGGCACCTTAGGGTTGTGTATTGAGGAAGAATGGATTCGGTGGACTGCGTGAACGATTCGAGGACGACGTTGTTTTTTTGTTTTTTTAATTATGTTTTCTATGTATTTTTTGCACTTGGTTTTGTAACAAATTTATTTAAGATTTAAGTTATGTTTTGTTTTTAAAAAATAATGGGATCCCATACCATATCCTAAATTTATGTATTTCAACATTTCCTTTATAGTTTCTTTTATAAAGTTATGAATGTTTCGTATGTATGTTTTCTCAAGAATAGTGTCTATGTATAGTAGTTTTAATGGTCCAAAGTCTAAGAATTAGTTGGGTCATTACACACACAATGATGCATACTCAACCATATAATCATATAAATCAATTAACTGACATAATTATCTCATGTTCCCTCTCGGCACGCTAATCAAAGCACCAGTCATATTAGGAGTTTCAGAATGCTACATGGATAGTATGGACTTCTAAGACGGACTATTTGGATGAATAGGCCAGTAGTTTTATTGATATGATGGATGGTATTTTCAAGGCTTAAAGATATCTTAAATCAATTCAAAGGATGGAAACCTGGCCGGCGTAAGGAAACTTGATTATGATTAACTTGTAGAAATGTTACAACTCATGGAAGTATTAGAGTAAGACCAGTATGGAGGATGTGTAAGGATTCTCCAAAGGCTTCAAGGTACAAAAATTCATTAGAAATAAAGATGATTTGATTTATGGAAACACACGACTGTTCCATAAAAATACAATCATGATAGAATGATCTTAAAATTGAATACATTGGAAAAAGAATTTAAATTTTTAGGACTGCGACTTTGGATAAAATTTGTAGAAGATCTAAGACTATCCTTATGATTTAGGGAAAATATGTAACGCCCTGGATAGCCAAGACCGCTACACTGTGTATTTGTAAAGGTGCAGGACTTGTTAATCAAGCCAACCAGCTTAAAACGTGATTTCTAAAGTCATTAAAGTACTAGGGTTAAAAGGTTTTGGTCTCAAAGGGTACTTTCCATAAAATTAAACATTTACACATGGGGTCCCAAAAGAAATAGCGTTTAAAAATTTGTTTACAAAATTTCCAGTGTACAGGCAACCACCAGCCTTTCTAAAGGCAAAACAGAAGTTTATGGTTTTTCTGTCCCTGTCTCCCCTCAACCGTGGCGGCTAAGCAGCAGATCATGTACATTCTGCTGTCAGAGGTCTCCATATCAGGGCTGATCAATGCTTGCCCTTGCCTTTACCTGCACCACGAACCACCCGTGAGCCAAGGCCCAGAAAGAAAACATATCATATTATATAACAAACAATAATAACATGTGGATAACCCTTTAAGCATGTTCATACACCCAACATACCACAATAATCACAAAGCATGAAGATTCAACCAAGGAATCAGCTAATCATCACCCAGCTAAACAGCATAATAATCCACCAATCAATAATAACAAACAAATCACATAATAATCAGGGTCGACATCTTAGGTCGAACCCTCTGTTTAACCCACTGACTCCAGCGCGCTTAAACCGAGCTCAATGCATAATAAGATGTCCTCAGCTACCAGTGGCCGAGCCGCGCATTATGCGCTAGTGTAAACTTCGGAACTCTTAGGACGTTGGTTTACTGTTTACATTGCATAATACCATCCTTTACAAAGCATAAAAGATTGGGAACCCTTAGTCCCATTATAAATCCACAACCAAGTGCAGTTTTCTTACCTTTAATTTCCAAGTTCATTGATTGCGAGTAACGCTTCTCGAGCACAATCCGCTTCCCGAGCCCTAGCATAATACCTAGTCACAACCAAGATAGGGAGTACCATTAACAATCGCATTAATATTTTCGGATGGAGTTCTATCTTCTGGGACATCGAATTCCACCAAACACGGTGGTGGAATCGATCCCGAGCACCCTAGGTTAGGTTCCCGCTCTTAAAACCTCTAAAAGATCAAAATTACCCTTAAGGGCTGCAGCCCTTAAAACCCAGCCGCGACCCGCCTCTGAAACAGAGGCTAGGCCTCTCTGAAGATAGACACGCGCCGTGGCCCTGCCCTGTGGCACCGCGGCGCTTCCCCACTATAAAGCCTCCTTGGCTTTTCCTTGCCTCGCAGGGCCGCGGCACTCTAGAACAAAGCTTCGGCCCAGCCCTTCGTGCCCAGAAAAACCACCATTCCCATCATTCTAACCTTGCTCAAAGCCACCTCAAAGCATCCTAATTCCAAAACCCATTGATCACAAGACTTTTAACATGATTCTAGCAACATAATCCAACTAAAACCTAGCTTAAGAACTCATTAAAATCCCATTTTGATTTCTGAAAGCCAGTAGCTCAAGAACTCTAAAACCAATCATGCAAACTCGGAATTTAAACTCTAAATTATGAATTGAATCTTACCTTATTTGATGAACCACTTCCTTAACAATTTCTGAGCTAAAACCCAAGCTTCTCAGCTTCAATTCAGTCCTTAAACATCAAAACCATAAACACTTTTAATACTCAGCTAAAACTCAGAATTCTAATGATCATGAGTGTAACTCAGCCCTTACCTTAATCCTGGTTGAGTTTCCTTAGCTGAACACTGGACTAAACCTTCAAGATTCCAACCCAAACCATTGAATTTCCAGCTGAATTCCCTTAGGTTTCAGTAGTTTTTTTCATGAGAGAGAGAAGAGAAGGGAGAGAGGAACAAAAAGGGTCGGTTTGGGTTTTTGTTCTACTGTCTTCTATTTACTTAGTCTAACCTTAGTTAATTAAGTCAATCCCGAGGCTCGGGGTACCGGAAACGTCCCTGAGGGCAAAATGGTAAAATTCCCCAGTATTCCTGCCTAGGCTTCCAAACCTCAAATATATCTCCATAACCCGATAACCCAAATAATCATCTAATACCTGAAATACCCCTTGACTTTCCCCAAGTCAAATATTAAGCCCCGTTGTGAGTTTCCCACTAACTTGCTCCCTAGGATCGCCTGAAGTCACACGCTGCAGAATTACCCACATAATAATGTGGTACTCACAAATACAACATATAATCACATTTACATTCATAAAACCGTACAAGCATGTTTATCATATAATCACATGTTAATTTAATAAATTCACACATAAACCAATTATGCCCTCCCGGCACACTAATCAAGGCTGTTAAGTCATTTTAGTGATTTTGGGTCGTTACAACTATCCCCTCCTACTGAGAATTTCGTCCTCGAAATTTACCTGAATAGCTCGGGATATTTATCCTGTATCACCGTCTTTAGCTCCCAGGTCGCTTCCTCGACCTTGCTATTTCTCCACATCACTTTAACTAACGAAACATCTTATTTCGTAGAACTTTATCCTTCCGGTCCAAAATCTGAATTGGTCGCTCCTCATAGGATAAATCTGTCTGTAACTCTAGGTCCTCATACTTCAATACATGTGTTGGATCTGAAACATACTTCTGCAACATGGAGACATGAAATACATCGTGAACTCCTGACAATGACTGTGGCAAGGCCAACCTGTAAGCCACTTGTCCAATCCTTTCTAGAATCTCGAAAGGTCTAACAAACCGAGGGCTCAGCTTGCCCTTTACTCTGAATCTCCTCACCCCTCGCAGTGGTGAAACTCACAGAAACACATGGTCCCCAACCTGGAACTTCACGTCTCTACGCTTAAGATCAGTGTAGCATTTCTGTCTACTTTGTGAAGTGAGCATTCTAGCTCAAATCTTCTCAATAGCCTCAATTGTGTTCTGAACCATATCTAGCCCCAAATATTTTCTCTCACCCATCTCATCCCAATGAATGGGTGACCTACACTTCCTTCCGTATAACATTTCGTAAGGAGCCACTCCAATCGTGGATTGATAACTATTGTTATATGAGAATTTGATCAACGGAAGATACTTACTCCAAGATCCCTCGAAATCAATCACACACGCCCTAAGCATGTCCTCCAACACCTGAATTGTCCTCTCAGACTATCCATCAGTCTGAGGATGAAAGGCTGTGCTAAACTTCAACTGAGTTCCCATGGCTCTCTGTAGAGCTCCCCAGAACTTAGAGGTAAAGATAGGGTCTCAATCAGATACAATAGACTTTGGAACCCCATGGAGATGAACTATCTCCCTCACATACAACTCTGCATACTGTTCCACTGTATAAGTGGACTTCACTGGTAGAAATTAAGCAGACTTGGTGTATCTGTCCACTACCACCCACACCGAGTCACAAAGTCCCATTGTCCTGGGTAGACCTCCCACAAAATCCATTGTAATGTCTTCCCACTTCCACTCAGGAATACCCAAAGGCTGAAGTAACCCTGCTGGCCGCTAATGCTCAGCCTTCAATTGCTGACATGTCAAACATTTGGCCACATACTCTGCTACACCCTTCTTCTTCCCAGGCCACCAATATAATGTCCGTAGATCTTGATACATCTTTGTGGTACCTGGATGAAGAGAGTACGACACAGTGTGAGACTCATCCAGTATTTCCCATATGATCCCCTCATCTGCCGGAACACAAATCCATCCTTGGTGTCGAAGCATACCAACCTCAGAAACAGAATAGTCCTTAGTTATCCCTGCTAAGACATTCTACCTAACTTCCTGTAGTTGCGCATTTACCAACTGCCCCTCCTTGATCCGCTCTAGCAGGGTCGACTGCAAGGTAATGTTGGCCAATTGGCCCACCACCAGCTCTATCTTTGCCTTGGCCATCTCATCAGCTAATTCTCTCGAGATCTGAGCAGAACTAAATAACTGCTCCGAGCCCCTCCAGCTCAATGCATCCGCCACAACATTGGTTTTCCGTGGGTTGTAAAGAATGTCACAATCATAGTCCTTAACCAATTCCAACCAACACCTTTGCCTCATGTTTAGATCCTTCTAGGTGAAGAAATACTTCAAACTCTTATGGTCAATGTATATCTCGCACTTCTCCCCATACAGATAATGCTACCAAACCTTCAGTGCGAATACCACTGCCGCCAGCTCCAGATCATGGGTAGGATATTATTGTTCATACTCCTTTAGTTGTCGCGATGCATAAGCTATAACCTTCTCATTCTGCATCAACACACAGCCTAAACCTATCCTCAATGCATCACAGTATACTACAAACTTTCCTTCTTCTGAAGGAAGACTCAGTACTGGTGCAGTAATAAGCCGCTGCTTCAACTCTTGGAAACTGTTTTCACACTTCTCTGTCCAAACGAACTTCTGGTTCTTCTGAGTCAACTCTGTCATTGGTGAAGCAATCTTTGAGAATCCTTCCACAAATCGTCTGTAGTAACCCGCTAGCCCGAGGAAACTCCGAACCTCCGAGGCGTTCCATGGCCTCGGCCAGTCTCTCACTGCTTCTACCATGGACGGATCCACCTTAATCCCCTCTGCTCCAACTATATGCCCAAGAAAAGTCACCTCTGGTAACCACAACTCGCACTTATTAAACTTAGCATATAACTAATGCTCCCTTAACCTCTATAAGACCTGTCTAAGATGTCGCTCGTGCTCTGCCTCTGAACTAGAGTACACTAATATGTCATCGATGAAGACAATGACGAACTGATCCAAGAAATCCTTGAACACCCTGTTCATTAGATCCATAAAAGCTGCTGGGGCGTTGGTCAAACCAAAGCCATGACCAAGAACTCGTAATGCCCATACCGCATTCAGAAGGCCGTCTTCGGTATGTCCTCATCCTTGATCCTCAGCTGGTGATAACCAGATCAAAGATCAATCTTTGAGAACACCGTCTTTCCCTACAGTTGATCGAACAAGTCATCAATCCTTGGTAGAGGGTACATATTCTTAATAGTCAACTTGTTCAATTCCCTATAATCTATACACATCCTCAAAGTCTCGTCCTTCTTCTTAACGAACAAAACAGGAGCGCCCCATGGGGAGTAACTAGGCCTGATGAATCCCAAATCCAGAAGTTCTTGCAGTTGTATCTTCAACTCCTTCAACTCTGCTGGTGCCATCCTATATGGTGCTCTTGATACGGGTTCTGTCCCCGGTGCTAACTCAATAACAAACTGAATCTCCCTGCGTGGCGACAACCCCGGTAGCTCCTCAGGAAAAACATCTAAAAACTCACAAACCACCCTGGTCTCTCCCGGCCCCATTGGCAACATCTTGGTAGTGTCCACTACACTAGCCAGAAAACCTATACATCCACCCTGTAACAAGTCTCTGGCTCTCAATGCAGATATCATGGGTACGCGGGGTCCACACACTGCACCCACAAAGACAAAAGGTTCCTCTCCCTCAGGCTCAAAAGTCACCATCTTCTTCCTGCAGTCAATAGTAGCCCCATATCTGACTAACCAATCCATTCCTAAGATCATATCGAAGTCCTCCATATCTATCTCAATCAAGTAAACAGAAAGCTCCCTACTATCAACCATCACTGGCAGTGCCCTAATCCACATCCTAGAAACTACCAGTTCCCCAGTAGGCAATAAAGTCCCAAACCCCGCAATCTGATACTCTCTAGGTCTACACAATCTATCAATCACTTTACTAGAAATAAAGGAATGTGTAGCACCAGAATCAATCAATACAGAAAAAGGAGAGCCAGCGCTAGAAAGCTGACCTGTCACTACCGAGGGACTAGCCTCGGCCTCTGCCTGCGTCAAGGTGAACACTCGAGCTAGAGTCAAGCTGTCCACCTTTCCTACTTCCCCTTTCTTCACTGTTGGGCAATCCTTCTTGAGGTTCCCCACCGTGCCACATACATAGCAAGCCTTGGCCCGACATTCGCCCTGATGGCGTCTTCTACACCTTGGGCACTCTGGATAACTCCTCCATGGTTCACCGCTACCCTGACTACCGCCCTGACCACCCCAACTGCTCCTATCAAGACCAGCAGTGGTCGAAGTGTCAAGGGTATTTCTCTTGAAATCACTGGGGCCTCCGACCCTACCTGACCCAAAATAAGGAGGCACTACCCTGCGACCCTCACGCCTCACTGCACTTTCTTTCCAAATTTTGATCTCCGCTTCTTCAGCGGTATGAGCCTTCTCAACGGTATGGGCATAAGTTATTCCTCCAGGTACGGTTGTAATCCTAACATCCCGGGGTATCATAGCATTAAGCCCCCTAATGAACTTGTCCTGTCTGGCTGCATCAATAGGCACAAGGTCTGGTGTTAACTTCGTGAGTCTATCAAACTTCAAGGCATATTCTGTAACTGTCATGCTGCCCTGAACCAATCCTATGAACTCATTAACCTTTGCTGCCCTAATGGAAACATTGTAGTACTTCTAACTGAACAAGTCCTTAAATCCTTCCTAACTCAGAGCAGTGACATCCTTGGTCTGTGAGGCCACTTCCCACCAGATGCGGACATCCTCTCTCAACATATACGTGGCACAGGTCACTCTGTCATGCCCCTCTATCCTCATGAAATCCAGGATAGTAGTAATCATAGTCAGCCATTGCTCGGCCTTCAGTGGATCAGGTCCTCCCTCAAAGATTGGGGGTTGCTGCTTCCTGAACCGCTCATATAACGGCTCCAACCTGTTCCCAATTTCTCCTGATTGCACAACTGGTACCACTGCAGGTGGTACAATAGGAACAGCACCCCCTGATGGAGACTGCTGTCGCAACAAACCAATCTATTCATCTTGACCCTGCAATCGCGCTTGCATATCTGCCATAAGTTGCTGCCGGTTTTCAGGGACTGGCGGAGGAATCTGGCCCTGGTCATCACCCCCGGTCCCAGACCTAGTGTCGGCTAGTCTTGTTAATTTTCTTGGACGCATAGTTGTCCAAGTCAAATAACGACTCAGCTATCAGACCGTGATGACAGGGTAAAAGCTTCTCCAAAATCCACCAAAGGAATATAACCAATCACAAACATTCAAAATTTAGGCATTTATCCACATGCACCGACTGCTAATAAGCATGCCCCAACATTACCACACAACAGCTAAGATAAAAGCATTCACCCATACGCAATAAACAGTTAATCATCCAAATATTCATTTACATGCACAGCGATGCTAATAAGCATGCCATAATATTTTCATACAGCAGTCAAGGGCCAGGCCCTATCAGTATCTGATGCTTCCTATTAATCCAATAAAAAACAACATTCATAATTCATTCCAGAAATACAAGCAAATATGCACATATACGCATTACCAAACCCTGAATCGAGCTTGTCTCTAGCAACGAATGTACATGCCGGTCTTCAGGAACATTAAACCTAGGATGCTCTGATACCAAGTTGTAATGCCCTGGATAGCCAAGACCGCTACACTGTGTATCTGTAAAGGTGCAGGACTTGCTAATCAAGCCAACCAGTTTAAAACATGATTTCTAAAGTCATTAAAGTACTAGGGTTAAAAGGTTTTGGTCTCAAAGGATACTTTCCACATAATTAAACATTTACACATGGGATCCCAAAAGAAATTGCGTTTAAAAGTCTGTTTACAAAATTTCCAGTGTAGAGACAACCACCAGCCTTTCTAATGGCAAAACAGAAGTTTATGGTTTTTCTGTCCCTGTCTCCCCTCAACCGTGGAGGCTAAGCAGCTGATCATGTACATTCTGCTCTCAGAGGTCTCCGTATCAGGGCTGATCAAGCTTGCCCTTGCCTTTATCTGCTCCACGAAGCACCCGTGAGCCAAGGCCTAGCAAGAAAACATATCATATTATATAACAGGCAATAATAACATGTGGATAACCCTTTAAGCATGTTCATATACCCAACATAACACAATAATCACAAAGCATGAAGATTCAACCAAAGAATCAGCTAATCATCACCTAGCTAAACAGAATAATAATCTACCAATCAATAATAACAAACAAGCCACATAATAATCAGGGTCGACATCTTAGGTCGCACCCTCTGTTTACCCCACTAACTCCAGCCTGCTTAAACCGAGCTTAGTGCAGAATAAGATGTCCTCAGCTACCAGTGGCCGAGCCACGCCCTATGCGCTAGTGTAAACTTCGGCACTCATAGGCCGTTGGTTTACTATTTACATGGCATAATACCATCCTTTACAAAGCATACAAGATTAGGAACCCTTAGTCCCATTATAAATCATCAACCGGGTGCAGTTTTCTTACCTTTAATTTCCAAGTTCACTGATTGCGAGTGACGATTCTCGAGCATGATCCGCTTCTCGAGCCCTAGCATAATACCTAGTCACAACCAAGAAAGGGAGTATTATTAACAATCACATTAATATTTTCGGATGGAGTTCTAGTTTTTGAGACATCGAATTCCACCAAACACGATGGTGGAATCGATCCCGAGCACCCTAGGTTAGGTTCCCGCTCTTAAAACCTCTAAAAGATCAAAATTACCCTTAAGGGTTGCAGCCCTAAAAACCCAGCCGCGGCCCGCCCCTGAAATGGAGGCTAGGCCTCTCTGAAGATGGACACGCGCCGCGACCCTACCCTGTGGTGCCGTGGCGCTTCCCCACTCCAGAGCCTCCTTGGCTCTTCCTTGCCTCGCAGGGCCATGGCACTGTAGAATAGAGTCGCGGCCTAGCCCTTCGTGCCCAGAAAAACCACCATTCCCATCATTCTAACCTTGCTCAAAGCCACCTCAAAGCACCCTAATTCCAAAACCCATTGACCACAATACTTTTAACATGATTCTAGCATCATAATCCAACAAAAACCTAGCTTAAGAACTCATTAAAATCCCATTTTGATTTCTGAAACCCAGTACCTTAAGAACTCTAAAACTAGTCATGCAAACTCATAATTTAAACTCTAATTTACCAATTGAACCTTACCTTCTTTGATGAACCACTTCCTTCACAATTTATGAGCTAAAACCCAAGCTTCTCAGCTTCAATTCAGTCCTTAAACATCAAAACCATAAACACTTTTAATACTCAGCCAAAACTCATAATTCTAATGATCAAGAGTGTAACTCAGCCCTTTCCTTAATCCTAGTTGAGTTTTCTTAGCTAAACACTAGACTAAACCTTCAAGATTCCAGCCCAAACCATTGAATTTCCAACTGAATTCCCTTATGTTTCAGTAGTTTTTTTCATGAGAGAGAGAATAGAAGGGAGAGAGGAACAAAAAGGGTCGGTTTGGGTTTTTGTTCTACTGTCTTCTATTTACTTAGTATAACCTTAGTCAATTAAGTCAATCCCGAGGCTGGGGGTACCGGAAACGTCCCCGAGGGCAAAATGGTAAAATTCCCCAATATTCCCGCCTAGGCTTCCTAACCTCAAATATATCTCCATATATTTATGTCCATAACTCTATAACCCAAATAATCATCTAATACCTGAAATACCCCTTGACTTGCTCCAAGTCAAATATTATGCCCCGCTGTGACTTTCCTCCTAACTAGCTCCCTACGATCGCCTCGAGTCGCACACTGCAGATTTACCCACATAATAATGTGGTTCTCACAAATACAACATATAATCACATTTACATTCATATAACCATACAAGCATGTTTATCATATAATCACACGTTAATTTAATAAATTCACACATAAACCAATTATGCCATCCCCACACACTAATCAAGGCCCTTAAGCCATATTAGTGATTTTGGGTCATTACAGAATATTTAGTAGTCAATGGATATAAATATAAAGGATGACTTAGACTCTCATTCTCAAGAAAAATGATAAGTGAAAGGATAGACCCACATTCTAAGAAACACATTGTGGAATCAGTGCTTGAAATTGTATCAAGTTATGATGTATGTATGAATGAGTTTATGCTACTATTGTAGCTAACAAGTGAAAAATTTCAGACAACACCTTGAGCGATGGGATAAAAAGAAGAATATTACCCATTCATTTGATAGAACACATCAAAAATAAGGAATTCACAAGGGTTGGATGTAAATGTCTACTTTTGAGGGTTGGTAGAAAAGTCAAACATATGGACTAAAGTACTTGGACAAATACAATTGAATTGTAAGAATGAAAGATTGAGAATAGGAAGCCATTATAAGGATGGGCTAAAAGGCAAGATGAGATGGGCATTATGGGCCTTAAGTGTTATTGAAAGGGATCAACTAACATCTAACATTAGAGGGCGTTCCAGATGAAATTTATGGGAACATGTATCTGATTTATTACTTGGTAGCATGATCAAATTGTTAAGTGATGAGGATTTAAGAGGACATGCATTGCAAGTAAATAAGGATTCTAGACAAAGAGGAAAAGTATGAAGTATGTATGTAATTGTTATGGATACTAAAGAGTTGTAAAGAAAGATACATGGAATATGAAATTTTGACATATGGAGACAAGTATAAAAATATGAAGTAGAACCAGTATAGATGGGTTACTACAAGAACAGACCAAAAATGGGAGGAATATCAAGTGGCAAATAATTGAAAGTAACAGAAGAGAAGTGGTTAGAATCAGGCTAAAGGGTGGTGTAAAACCAAAAATGTGTACGAGTATATGTTGTTTATAGCATAATGGCTATAGTATATTAATATCTATGTAAACTATTTTATGTTGGAAAATACTGAGGGTGCTCGGGATATGTTTTCTAGTGACAAATCACGGTTTCCTTTAGGCGCTTTATTATGAAGAATTGTTGAAATAAGGGTCATAATGGAATAAAGAGAACTTATGAGGAATAAGTTAATTTTGGATTATGAAAACTAATAGTTTAGTGGAGAATTACTAAAAAGGTTTTAATGGAATTGTTGGAATAGCTTAGATCAAGTGTATGAGGGTAATTTGGCAATAGTGAGTCATTATAAATAAAAAAAATGGGATACTAGGGTTAGGGTTTCACTCACAATTTTGATTTTGTGCCTGCTCTACACATGATGAAAGGGGAGAATTGTCTCTTACTCTCTCTCTGGACTAAGTTTCATGATCTAAGGAAGAATTGGATGAAGGATTTCTCCATATATGTATGGATCACTAGGCACTCGTTGAGGGGCTTGTTTAGGACGTAATGAGAGAAGATTTTGCGTGGCTTGGGTTGCTGGACATGATTTTGGTAAGAACTTTATACACTTTTAAAGTTTCCATTATTGTTCTTGAAGATTGATACATGTTAATGGTGGTTTTAATTAGAAAGCATGATAAGTTGGGATGATTGATTTTATATGCATGTTAGAGAGTAGTATTGTAACACCCCACTAATCAGGATCGTTACACTGTGTAATTAAAATAAGGCTTAACTCCCTAAATGAGTTCTTTGGACTTAAAATGTGTAATTAAAACTAACTCAAGGATTAGGTATTAAAAATTTTGGTAAGATAGTAATCATTAAAAAGGTTTAACTCTGAACATGGGATCCCAAAAGAGTTTATAAACTGATACATAAGTAATGTAGATACAAAAAGGTCGGCCTAGGCAGCAAAATCAGGGTTCAACCCTAGTTCTAGCAAGTATTCCCGACCGTGGCATTTGAGCAGGCCGCATATGTACACTCAGCCCTTGAAACCCTCAAACTCATGGATGGTCAAGTTTTTCCTTGCCCTTACGTGGACCACTAGCACCCGTGAGCCAAGACTCAACAAGAAAATATAAAAAAAAAATCATAAATAGTTATTCAACGGATTACTAATCATAAATTGCATGCTTAGAAATTATAATCAATACACAGGCATGCATTCAATCCATCTAAGTTTCCATTGAGCCACATGGATACCCATCACACCATTTCCCTTGGAAACGGCTATGGATTCGGTCAAGCATGGACCACGCTCCATGTTCTGAGTGGCTATAGAGCCATGCAAGCGAATATCATGCTTCTAGGTTGGCCTAGCCATAACAGCTTGTGTTTCGCATGCTAGTGTCATCCACGGCTTATAAGCCGAGCTTCTATGCTGACCCTACCATTTCAGCCTGCGTTCAACACGCTATTATCGTCCTCGACTTATAAGTCGAGCTACTCTATTGGCCCTGCCATTTCGGCTTGCATTCAACATGTTATTGCCATCCTTGACTTATAAGTCGAGTTTATTTGTTCGCCTTGCCATTTTAGTCTGTGTTCACCATGCTATTTATGTCCTCGACATATAGCCTAAGCTTCATAATCCACATAATTGACGATAGAGTCACACTGGGGTCCCCTGTGCTATTCCCATCTAACCAACCTTAGAGCTATAGCCCAACGCATCTTGCACTTTATTTTTTATGTGACCATATGGTCGTTCAAGTGTATATCATGATTTTGGGTTTGCTTAACAACATTGCCATGCGTTCAACACGCTAGTGCCGCACTCGACTTATAAGTCGAGCCTTTCAATCAGAAATGGCAGATAACGACATTTGCCACCGTTCAGCACGCTATTATCGCTCTGGACTTATAAGCCGAGATTTTTAATCAGGTATATCAGATGAACAGTCATCATTTAACACAAGTATACATAACATAATCAACATGTTTGCCAAAACATTCTAAGCACGCATACAACAATGTTCGATAACCAGGGCTCAAGCCCTAACCACAGTCAAGGTCTAGTTTTCTTTTAAAGAAACAACCTGAAAACCTTGGAGAATCAAGCTTTTCCCACTGGAATCCAAGCTCTGAACAGTCCCCACTCTTTCACAAGATCAATCCCCAACCCAAAGCCCCATTCAAGGTTAGAATTCAAAGCTTTTTCTTCAATGTTCAAAAGAACTCTCACATAAGGGGGAGAAAGAGAGGGAACAAGAGAGAGGAGAGAGAGTTTTTGTTTTCTGAAGTTTATCAAAACAACCTCTTGACTAAGTATACATTGTCTCAAAAAGACCGAAATTCCCCTAAGGAAATACTTCCCTGTCAAAGCCCACTAAGGGCAAAAACGTCATTTTACTTTCCCGTGTCACATTACACTTATAATCCAATTTAATTCTGCCAAACCTGGATTATCACTATTTTTCCCAAAATATTAATCATGAGTCTCGGTAACTCACCGAATTATCGAAATACCCCTTGGCTCACCCCGAGCCGGTTATAAGTCCTTATTGTGACTAAACCGCTATCTTTCTCAAAAGGACCGACTCCTGCCAAATATCTCAAATATACCCACATAACCACATGGGCTCAAACATATAACATATCATTACAAATATGCCCACAGTGGATTAAAATTACGAAAATGGCATTCTTAACCGAAACGGGCTTATATGCACATTTAACACTCTTAAACATGCATAATCAACCATATTATAATATAACCGATGTAATTCACATAATCACTTAATATTCAATAATATCACATATAATTCAACTTATACTCTCCCGGCACCCTAATCAAGGTCCTAAGCCTTATTAGGAATTTTGGGACGTTACAAGTATATTGTTTAAAATAGGTTAGAAACATGAAATGGATGAATTAATGATGATATAAGGTCTAGTTTTGCGATATATTTTCATAGCTTGGGGAAAAAGAAGTTTTGTTGCAAGAGATTGTTGGGGTTATGGATTTCGGGGTTGCTCTTGAAATTTAGGATTTTATCTATTTCTAAGAGTTGTATGATGTTCTAGAGGGATTCAAAACCCAAAAAGAATCTTCAAAATCGTATTAAAATTAAAGAAGTTATGGTAATAACGAAACTAATTGCTACAGTTGTTGCAATAGCTGCGACATGTCGCCACATCTTAGGCGACATGTCGCCACACCTCTGTTTTGGAAGTGAACTTTATGCATTTAAATTCCATATTGAGTGGGGTTTGTTTGGGGATTTCCTTCCTGACATCTTGGGGAAATTTTTAGGACTTTCCTAAAGACACTATAAGGTTGATTGGGTCATAGGAAGGGTAAGATTTGATTCATGGCCTTTGGTTTAAGTTATGAGTCTCTAAAAGATATATGTTGTATGTTTTGGATTTAGGACTCGACAAGGCATTTGAAGAGAGGTGGTTGTATCACTTCTTGATTTGAGGTAAGAAGAGTAGACACCTGCACACAGGGTCTATGCTCAACATACTTAAGTATGATTATGGAAGTATGATTGTATCATTTATACGATATTATGTTATATGCTATAAATGTTTTGCATGATTGTGTTATGTCATGTTATGTTATACGCTGAATGTTTGATTGACATGCTTATATTATGAAAATCCCATGCTTACGATAACTCTTACTCAGTTGTACAATGGCTGGAATGACATCGGTAAAAGGCCAGAACAAAAACGGCAAAGTGCCGGAACGAGTCTAGTAATATGTGTTATGATTGGATTATGTTACGCTACGATTATGTCACACTACGATATAATATATCATGCAATAATTATGTTACAATATGATATGATTTGTTATGAAACTCTATATGTTAACATATAGATTATAAGTAGTATATGGTATCAGTTGTGATAATTTGAGCTAGTATAGAAACTATATTTTATGTTTGGGCTTTGTGGATTGTGTTGTACATAGCTCTTCTTGATGAGTGTTAGCTCACAGGTACTTTTTGTTGGAGGTAAGGGTAAAAGCGTAGTGTGTTGAGGTGATGAATTGGAGCAGGCTTGGTCAGATGGTTGCATGTCGTGATTGGTTGACCAGCGGGTCAAGGGTTGCTTACTTATGCATGGTTTCAAAAGTCTTTAAACTATGATTTTATGTTGAGTCTTAAAACATGTATTATTATTTACATTATGCATATAAAAGATAATTTTTTTTAAAAGACGAGATCTCGAGTTGCAAATTTGGGTCGTTACAGGTTTAGATCGATAACCGAACCTAAACTCACGGTTCTAAGAGTACTATTCTAAGTCTTCGGGAGACCTATCCTATGGTCTAGGATATATTATTAGCTTTCCAAATAGTCTGCTAAGTTTCGGTCTTAGTCAAATTCTAATACTTACCAGTAGGTTAAGTTTTATCAAAACTCTAGCCGTTTATTAAATTCGAACAAAAACTAATTAATCTTATAAATTTTCTTTTAAGGAAAAATAAATGTTTATTAAGTCTAAAATTCTATGTTTTACTTAAGTTTAAGTCCTTTTACGAAAATGAGTTAATTTTACTTAATTAGAAAAAAAAAATTCAAAAGATGATCATTAAAAGTTAATTGATTCTTGAAGGCAAAAAATTATGTTTTGAAAATATAAATTTGATTCAACCTTTTTCTTTAAATTTTAGGGCTTTGGACCTCATTTATTTTTCAATAAAAATAAATCAATTAGCTACTAAAAATAATTTCTTTAATTTTTAAATTAATTCTAACAATATCTTAAGTGCTAATTGTAAGTCTTTAAAAAGTTTTAAGACTAATCATAAACTTATTCCTTACTTACGTGTCAAAAATCTTATTTTTACCAAGTGTAAAAACTGTTTATTTGTAGTCTAAATCCCAAAATTTGGTAACACATATTTTGAAATTTAATTGTCAATTATTTATAAAAAATTTCATATTACTACTTTGATATATCAATAATGTTCTCACAAAATTTTAGGTCAAAAAGATCATTTTTGTTTGGTGAAATATGACTCTAAAACCCGGAGGTCAAGCTGATCTATTTTTAAAATCCAAATTTTCTTACCAACTTTGACATGTCATAATTTTATAACCCCTTATTATTATTATTATTTTGTAAAACTTTCTAGATTCAATATTGGATATATCATGAACATTCTTGGAAAATTTTAGGTAAAAAGAAGTTATTTTGCATGGTGAAGTTACTGTTCAAAAATCAGACCTAAAACTGAGAATACAAAAGTTTTAGATTGCACCATATTTTTTAAATGTCCATAACTTTGTGAATACAAAACTTTTGTGTACATTTTAAAAGTCTAGAATCATCTACTATTACTAAAAAATACAATGGTAAAATTAAATTAAGAAATGACACGTTGAAGGCTTGCTTCACTCATTGGAAGTCAAGACTTAAACATTGGCAGCAAGCTTTTTACACAAACCCTAGAAGGACTTTGGATTCCTCAACTAAAATCATCACAACCAACATGCATGCATCATCAAACATAATAATCTACATTATTATTACATCATAATAAAGAGATTAAATACTACAAAATATACATGCAACTCATATTACTTCTTATACATTCCTCTAAGCATAAAATCACAAACTTTTTCCTTTGGTGCTCTAGCTTTGGGTTTTAGTTTTCCCTAGCTTGTTGGAACTCCTATGAATTTCTCAACTGCCTTCAAACAACTCTCCCAACATTACAGAGGTTAAATTACTCATATACTCAAGGAAAGATGGAATGGAAGCCAAAGAAAACATAAATTCAAGCTTGGCTTACCTCTTTCAGTTTTGTAGAACACATGCATGCACTATGAACCCTTTGAATCAACTTGCATGCAACACCATAAGCTTCTTAACCTTGCCTTTGAGTGAGTAAAAGCATAGATTCCAGGTTAAATAGGGAAGCCCAGGGTTTGGCCAATAGAAGAAGCAAGAAGTAAGAAGAAAGATTTGGTGCAAAGCTTCAATCTTTTTTCTTTCATTTCTTTTTGGTTTTTCCTAATGAGAGAATGAGCTGAGTGTTTTGACACAAATGAGATGGTGAGAGTGAGAGAGTGTAACGCCCTACTTCCTTAGAGTCGTTACTAAATGAGTTTAAAATGTGCTTTCAGCTCGCTAAACGTGAGTTTAGGTCAAAAAGTGTGATTAAGCTATAAACAGAGTTGTAAACCTTGAAAATAATTCCATTTACTGAAAATCATAAAGTGTTTGACACTTAGGATCCCAAAATACTGTTTAGAAATATTTAAAACATATAAGTACAAACCAAGTCGACTAGACGAAAAAATCTAGGTTTTAATACAACCATCTCCCAAAATCCTCTGGTTGTGGCAGCCAGGCAGGCCAAACATGTACGCGCCGCTTCACGCTCTCCGTACTCATGGTTGGTCGACTTTTCCCTTGCCCTTACCTGCACCACAGAGCACCCGTGAGCCGAAGCCCAGCAAGAAAACCCTCACAAGCAGAAAACATATGCATAACAAACACATAGCATATAAACAGGCCATCAATAGGCTAAACACATACGGTCAAGCCGTCCCAAGCGCTTTACCAGGCCCTGGATTTGCGGTCCACACCGTGAGGATATCCCAGGTATCCTTTAGGGTCTCACCCTGGCAACTCGCACTCCTCGTGCTCAATGCTGCTCCCGGCCCCTTGCCGCACTCGGCCTTGCACTCAACGTGCCCAACGCCGTTCCCGGCCCTTTGCCGTTCTTGGCCCCTGCCGTTCTCGGCCCCTGCTGTTCTCGGCCCCTGCCGTTCTCGGCCCCTGCTGTTCTCGGCCCCTGCCGTTCTCGGCCCCTGCCGTTCTCGGCCCCTGCCGACCTCGGCCTGCGCCGTTCCCGGCTCTTGCTGAACATTTATACAATCACATTCATAGCATAATAAACATATACTGAACATTAACAAACTCAAGTCAAAGGGCTATGCCCTATAGTTCAAACATATTGGGCTCAGCCCTGCATACAAGCTCTATGGGAACAGGGGTTTTCTTATCTGCGTCCCAAGCTCTCTGAGCACCGATATCCCGAGAACAATCCCCTAGCTTGAGCCTCGCCGAAACCCTAGTCACAACACATCAACAACATTCATCCATCAAGTTCTAATCCATTAAACAACTTTGAGCCATAACTCTAATCTTCGGGACCTTGAGTTCTATCAATCTGGGTGATAAAATCCATCCCGAGCCTTAACCATTGAGTTCCCAAGCCTACACACACTTAAAAACACAAAATGGCACTAAGAGTCGTAGCCCTATGGGGCCATGCCGCGGCCCGCCCCCAAACCCGAGAGCACACCCAAAACAGGGCATGCGCGCCGCGGCCCTAGCTAAGGCATGCCGCGACCTACCCTTCTTCCAGGCCACCCAAATGCTTCGGAGGGTCGCGGCTCAGCAAGAACAATGCTGCGGCCCAACCCTTCGAACCCAGAAAAATCCTCCATTTTCTCTTATAAAACCCAGCCAATCATCCTTAAAAATCAACCTAACAATCCAACCATTAATCACAGAAGTCTAAAGACAATCTCAGCAACAAAACCTAACAAGAACTTAAACCAAAAACCTCATAAAACCCAAAATCAATCCTTCACCCAACTACATGCATATTCTAAGAAAACCAGCAGAAACTTCATGCTAAACCTTGAAATTTAAAGCTTACCCTTGTTGAACTTAGTCTCTGAATTTGGTCCTTAAGCCTCAGACTTCTAGCTCCAAAGATTCCCCAGCTCAATTCCTTGTTTTGATTAGCTTCCACCACAATTTTTCCTTTGATATGCCTTAGAGAAAATAAAGAGAGTAAAGAGAGAATACTTGGGTCAGTTTCTACAAGTTTCTGAGTGTTTCCCTTCCTTTTGTTTTATTTAACTTAAGCTCTAAGGTTACCTCAAAGCTCGGGGTACCAAAATGTCCCCGAGGGCAAAATGGTAAATTTCTCCAATATTCCCTCCTAAACATTCTAACCTCAAATATATCTCCGAATATTAATTTCCATAACCTGATAACCCATAACACATCTAATACCTCAAATACCCCTCGACTCGCCCTGAGTCGGATTCTTAACCCCGTTGTGACTTTCTGGCTAACCGCTCCCCAGGACTCTCTCGGATCATGCTGCACAAATAAATCACATACATATCGCATTTATCACATTTATACCCTCAACGGGCTAAAATCACAGTCATACCCTAAATATCCAAACGAGGACCACATGCATATTTAATTCAACTAAACATGCAACTCTATCACATATTCACATAAATTCACATATTAACATATTAAATCATTTATTGCCCTCCAGGCACACTAATCAAGGTCCTAAGCCCTATTAGCAAATTTGGGTCGTTACAGAGAGGAAATGGGCGGTTTGGAAGAGAGAAATCATGACCATTACATTTCTTAAACCATTTCTCACTAAATGGTATTTACCCACAATAAAACTATCACATCAAATAGTTTAGTCTCATTTAACTTAAGGTAATTAATAATTGTTGACACCATAATCCTATTAATATCCTGTAGTTTTTTTGGTGAAAACTAAATTTCCACACTTATGCTTAATTAAGGATTTTTTTATTAAAACGCACTAAAAATACTTTTCCAATAATTTATTTAAATTAATAATCACTCAATATTTTGCTAATAATTTCCTAAGCCCTATTAGCAATTTTGGGTCGTTACAGAGAGAGAATGGGCGGTTTGGAAGAGAGAAATCATGACCACTACATTTCTTAAACCATTTCTCACTAAATGGTATTTACCCACAATAAAACTATCACATCAAATAGTTTAATCTCATTTAACTTAAGGTAATTAATAATTGTTGACACCAAAATCCTATTAATATCCAGTAGTTTTTTTGGTGAAAACTAAATTTCCACACTTATGCTTAATTAAGGATTTTTTTATTAAAACGCACTAAAAATACTTTTCCAATAATTCATTTAAATTAATAATCACTCAATATTTTGTTAATAATTTCCAAAGCCCTATTAGCAAATTTGGGTCATTACAGAGAGGGAATGGGCGGTTTGGAAGAGAGAAATCATGACCACTACATTTCTTAAACCATTTCTCACTAAATGGTATTTACCCACAATAAAACTATCACATCAAATAGTTTAATCTCATTTAACTTAGGGTAATTAATAATTGTTGACACCATAATCCTATTAATATCCAGTAGTTTTTTTGGTGAAAAATAAATTTCCACACTTATGCTTAATTAAGGATTTTTTTATTAAAATGCACTAAAAATCCTTTTCCAATAATTCATTTAAATTAATAATCACTCAATATTTTGCTAATAATTTCCTAAGCCCTATTAGCAAATTTGGGTCGTTACAGAGAGGGAAT
Organism: Humulus lupulus; assembly: GCF_963169125.1. Classification (NCBI taxonomy): domain Eukaryota; kingdom Viridiplantae; phylum Streptophyta; class Magnoliopsida; order Rosales; family Cannabaceae; genus Humulus; species Humulus lupulus. The sequence continues at coordinate 157,944,797 of NC_084802.1, read as the reverse complement.
GGGCGGTTTGGAAGAGAAAAATCATGACCATTACATTTCTTAAACCATTTCTCACTAAATGGTATTTACCCACAATCAAGCTATCACATCAAATAGTTTAATCTCATTTAACTTAAGGTAATTAATAATTGTTGACACCATAATCCTACTAATATCCTGTAGTTTTTTTGGTGAAAACTAAATTTCCACACTTATGCTTAATTAAGGATTTTTTTATTAAAATGCACTAAAAATACTTTTCCAATAATTCATTTAAATTAATAATCACTCAATATTTTGCTAATAATTTCCTAAGCCCTATTAGCAAATTTGGGTCGTTACAGAGAGGGAATGGGTGGTTTGGAAGAGAGAAATCATGACCATTACCTTTCTTAAACCATTTCTCACTAAATGGTATTTACCCACAATAAAACTTTCACATCAAATAGTTTAATCTCATTTAACTTAAGGTAATTAATAATTATTGACACCATAATCCTATTAATATCCTGTAGTTTTTTTGGTGAAAACAAAATTTCCACACTTATGCTTAATTAAGGATTTTTTTATTAAAATGCACTAAAAATACTTTTCCAATAATTCATTTAAATCAATAATCACTCTATATTTTGCTAATAATTTCCTAAACACTATTATCAAATTTGGGTCGTTACAGAGAGGGAATGGGCGGTTTGGAAGAGAGAAATCATGACCATTACATTTCTTAAATCATTTCTCACTAAATGGTATTTACCCACAATAAAACTATTACATCAAATAGTTTAATCTCATTTAACTTAAGGTAATTAATAATTGTTGACATCATAATCCTATTAATATCCTGTAGTTTTTTTGGTGAAAACTAAATTTCCACACTTATGCTTAATTAAGGATTTTTTTTATTAAAATGCACTAAAAATACTTTTCCAATAATTCATTTAAATTAATAATCACTCAATATTTTGCTAATAATTTCCTAAGCCCTATTAGCAAATTTGGGTCGTTACTGAGAGGGAATGGGCGGTTTGGAAGAGAGAAATCATGACCATTACATTTCTTAAATCATTTCTCACTAAATGGTATTTACCCACAATAAAACTATCACATCAAATAGTTTAATCTCATTTAACTTAAGGTAATTAATAATTGTTGACAACATAATCCTATTAATATTCTGTAATTTTTTTGGTGAAAACTAAATTTCCACACTTATGCTTAATTAAGGATTTTTTTTATTAAAATGCACTAAAAATACTTTTCCAATAATTCATTTAAATTAATAATCACTCAATATTTTGCTAATAATTTCCTAAGCCCTATTAGCAAATTTGGGTCGTTACAGAGAGGGAATGGGCGGTTTGGAAGAGAGAAATCATGACCATTACATTTCTTAAACCATTTCTCACTAAATGGTATTTACCCACAATCATACTATCACATCAAATAGTTTAATCTCATTTAACTTAAGGTAATTAATAATTGTTGACACCATAATCCTATTAATATCCTGTAGTTTTTTTGGTGAAAACTAAATTTCCACACTTATGCTTAATTAAGGATTTTTTTATTAAAATGCACTAAAAATACTTTTCCAATAATTCATTTAAATTAATAATCACTCAATATTTTGTTAATAATTTCCAAAGCCCTATTAGCAAATTTGGGTCGTTACAGAGAGGGAATGGGCGGTTTGGAAGAGAGAAATCATGACCATTACATTTCTTAAACCATTTCTCACTAAATGGTATTTACCCACAATAAGACTATCACATCAAATAGTTTAATCTCATTTAACTTAAGGTAATTAATAATTGTTGACACCATAATCCTACTAATATCCTGTAGTTTTTTTGGTGAAAACTAAATTCCACACTTATGCTTAATTAAGGATATTTTTATTAAAATGCACTAAAAATACTTTTCCAATAATTCATTTAAATTAATAATCACTCAATATTTTGCTAATAATTTCCTATGCCCTATTAGCAAATTTGGGTCGTTACAGAGAGGGAATGGGCGGTTTGGAAGAGAGAAATCATGACCATTACATTTCTTAAACCATTTCCCACTAAATGGTATTTACCCACAATAAAACTATCACATCAAATAGTTCAATCTCATTTAACTTAAGGTAATTAATAATTGTTGACACCATAATCCTATTAATATCCTGTAGTTTTTTTGGTGGAAACTAAATTTCCACACTTATGCTTAATTAAGGATTTTTTATTAAAATGCACTAAAAATACTTTTCCAATAATTCATTTAAATTAATAATCACTCAATATTTTGCTAATAATTTCCTAAACCCTATTAGCAAATTTTGGGAAAGTGATAGCGTATGCATCAAGGCAATTAAAGGAGTATGAGCGGAGATATCCCACGCATGACCTGGAGTTAGCTACAGTGGTATTCGCACTTAAGGTTTGGAGACACTATCTGTATGGAGAGAGATGCGAGATATACACTGATCACAAAAGTCTAAAGTATTTCTTTTCCTAGAAGGACTTGAATATGCTCCAGAGACGGTGGTTAGAGCTGGTAAAGGATTACGATTGTGATATCCTATACCATCCTGGGAAGGCTAATGTAGTGGCTGATGCATTGAGCCGGAGGGGCCCAGGACAGCTGTATAGTTCGAGGCAGATATCAGACAGTCTAGCCGGAGAAATGACCAGAGCAGGTATAGAGTTAGTGGTTGGTAGGTTACCCAACATTACTCTCCAGTCAACACTCCTTGAGAGGATTAAGGAAGCACAGGGAAGGGACCCCCAGTTAGTTGAACGTAGAGAGAGTGTCCTAATTGAGGCAGCTAAGGACTTCTCTATTTCTGAGATGGGTTTGTTGAGGTACAAGGGACGGATTTGTGTTCCGATTGATCCAGACATTCGACGAGAGATTCTGGACGAGTCTCATACCACTCCCTACTCTTTGCACCCAGGTTCTACGAAGATGTACCATGACTTGAAGGTTTTATATTGGTGATCAGGCATGAAGAGGGACGTGGTGGACTATGTGGCTAGATGTTTAACCTGTCAGCAGATTAAGGCTGAACATCAGAGGCCAGCAGGATTATTACAGCCTCTAGGGATTCTCGAGTGGAAATGGGAAGATATTGCCATGGATTTTGTGGTAGGATTGCCGAAGACCGTGGGTTAGCATGACTCGGTGTGGGTGATTGTGGACAGGTATACTAAGTCCGCCCACTTCTTACCTGTGAAGACAACTTATACTGTGGAGCAGTATGCAGAGCTTTATGTGAAGGAGATTGTTCGACTTCATGGGGCTCCGAGGTCGATAGTATCCGACAGAGACCCCACTTTCACTTCCAAGTTTTGGAAGAGCCTACAGAAGGCAATGGGCACACAACTTCAGTTTAGTACTGTTTATCATCCTCAGACGGATGGACAGTCTGAGAGGACAATATAGATACTGGAGGACATGTTACGAGCTTGTGTGTTGGATTTCGGGGGATCTTGGAGTAGGTATCTCCCCCAGATTGAATTCTCGTACAATAATAGTTATCAGGCGACTATCGGAGTGGCTCCGTATGAGATGCTGTATGGGAGGAAGTGCAGATCACCGATTCACTGGGATGAGGCAGGTGAGAGGAGGTGTTTAGGTCCTGAGATGGTTCAGAGGACCAATGAGGCACTTGAGAAAATTAGAGCTCGTATGCTCACCTCTAGAGTCGCCAGAAGAGTTATTCAGATCAGAGACGCAGGAGTGTGGAATTTCAGGTTGGTGATCATGTATTCCTCAGGGTTTCACCCTTGAGAAGAGTAAAACGATTCGGCGTTCGGGGCAAGCTGAGTCCCAGGTTTGTTGGCCCCTTTGAGGTTCTAGAACGAGTTGGGGCGGTGGCTTACAGGTTAGCAATGCCTCCAGCTCTATCAGGGGTTCATGACGTGTTTCATGTATCCATGCTTCGGAAGTATGTATCGGATGCTACTCATGTGTTGAGCTTTGAGAACTTGGAGTTGGATCGGGATTTATCATACGAAGAAAAGCCTGTTCAGATCCTTGATAGAAAGGACAAAGTCTTGAGGAACAAGACCATTGCCTTGGTTAAGATATTGTGGAGGAATAGCAAGGTTGAAGAGGCGACATGGGGACTGGAGTCGGATATGCGGGAGCGGTATCCCGAGTTGTTCAGGTAAATTTTGAGGATGAAATTTTCATGAGGAGAGGATAGTTGTAACGACCCAAATTCACTATTAAGGCTTAAGGGCCTTGAGTAGTGTGCCTGGAGGGCATAATGGGATTCTATGTGTGACTTTAATGAGTTTAATGCATGATTATGATTTAATGCACGTTATATGACTATTTGATTATTTGTGATGCATGACTATGTGACTTAGTATGCATGTAGACCTGATTGAGCATATTTGTAATTTGGCCATTTTGGGCATGACCGTGTTGATATCTGTGATCTGTGACTCGAGACGATCCTAGAATGAGCGGGTTAGCGGAAAAGTCAAAGTAGGAATATATACCCGGCTTGGGTTAAGCCTGGGGAGTTTAAATGAGAATTTGGGAAATATATTGAGGTTAATCTTGATGATGAGGAATGTATATTTGATGATTAATCAGGTATTGGGGAGAGAGCGGGAATTATTAGGAGCACTTGAGGAATTAGTGGGAATTTGGGTAATATGACTAAAATGTCCCTACATGGGCATAAAGATTTAGAATTATTAAGGGAGGGAATTTTGGTCTTTAGGCTTGTTAGAGATAAGTTAAAGGGGGCTTTATACTTAGTGGATTTTGTAGAAAAAGAGTTATAGGCTGAAAAGAAAGAAAGAAGGAAGAGAAAGGAAAAGAGAGAAAAGCTTAAGGGTTTGTTCCAAAGAATCGGTTTGTGGCTCTCCCAACCATTTACCCTTCATTTTTCTTGGAGTCAAGCTCAGTCGAGAGCTAGGGTAGGCTGAGCATCAAGGATCCTAAGCTAGACTTGAGGATTGGCAAGGGGTTAGCAAGAACACATCAGAAATTTGAGGTAAGTTCTTGGAGATTTCAGTTTTAGGGCTTGACTGGTTTGAACTGTGTATTTGAGCTAAATAGATGGGATTTTTGGGGAAATCAGGTCAAGGTTGTGAAGGTGCAAGCTAAGGAGGTCTAGGGTTCAACCCAAGGTCGAATTTCCATCCACGGTATGATTTCTAAGACCTTATCTTTGTTGTTTGAGGGAATTTCTGGTTTTCGAGTTCATTATAGTAGATCTTGAGTTTTGGGTTGCTTGAGCTTGGGGTTTGAGTTCTTGGGATGCTTGGGATGAGTGTGAGGTGTGGATATGTTTGTTTTTGGGTTTGGAAAAGGTTTGGGCAAGTTTGGGGTTGAAATGGTAGAAGGAAATCGCAAGATGCGATTTTTGGGTTTGGTCTGGCTGCAACTAGCGCTACAGCGCTAGTCAGGGGGCGCTGTAGCGCTAGATCCTATTTCTGGTGGGTGGTTCTGCTTGTAGCGCTACAGCGTCCTCTTTAGAGCGCTGTAGCGCTGCACTGTTCACAGAGGGGATTTTTGGGCTTTTGTGAAGGGATTTTGACCTAGGGTTCGGGGCTCGATTTCGCCACTTTGTTTTGGGGATCTAGGACTTCCCGAGGGCTCGGGATTGGTCCCGAGGCTAGGTTTTTGACTTGAGGTTTGGTAATGACTTTGACTTATAGATTTTGCTTAGGTAAGCGCTAGGGCTCAAGTAGGATCGTGCTCAAGGAGTCAGGTTGATCAAGGCCATCGAATTTAAAGGTAAGAAAACTGTAACACCCGGGATTAGGGCATGGGCCCACAGTGTTATTGCAGGGCATGGCCCTAGATTGTTTTACTTGCAAATGTATGACCTTGAATGAATTATTATATGTTTGAATGATTATTTCGAAATGTATTATGCGTGCAATTATAAAGAAATGAACGGCTAAGGCCGAGAGCGGCAAAGGCCGGGTATGGCCTTGGGGCCGTGTTATCTAATAAATTAGCATTTGTGACGTGGCGAATAATCTCGTGACACGTGGCTGACACCTGGAGCGTCTGCTAGAGTATCGACCAGGAGACACACCAGAAGCAGGACAGACCTGTCTTTACCACGACTAGACTGGTCGGTGGTTCCGCTGGCAAAGCAACATTTATGGAAGATCTTATGAATCCCGAATTTATCTCATGCAATCCTCTGAATATCCCATGATTCAGGGGATAATATCTGTAACAATATTGGGCAACCCTCCATGAGCCTATAAATAGCAGGAGATGGCTCATGGGAAGGGACTTTTGGAGGGAGCCCGGAAATCATAGAGATTATAGAAATTATCTGAGTACACTTGTATTGTTTATGAGGAGTGTTGAAACTCATTGAACCCAAGTTCTCTGATCACACTTTTGATCCCATATCAATAACATTCTAAGTGGACGTAGGTCATTACCAAATCCTGGGGCCGAACCACTATAAATTACTGTGTTTTCTTTACTTTTGTCATTACGTTATTATCTATATATATTCGTCTATGTCATTCATATCTTGACTCCGTGTCAGTTGGCTAAATCGTGGGTCAACATTCTGGTGCTTTCATTGAGAGGACGATTCATCGTTGTTGATAAAACTAATGGCGAAAGCAGGGAAGAAAGCTGCTCAGACCGCCGCTGCTGCACCGTCGAATCCACCACCTCCTCCTCCCCCTGCAAGCATGGCGGAAGATGAGCCGCAACTAGATTTTGAAGAGGAGGAAATGGACGACGCGACTTTGAGGAGCACCTTGGGCACGTTGCAGGAAGAGTTGGCTAGTCTGAGAGCCAATCAAGAGACTGCCGCAGAAGCTATGGCAAGGCAGCAGCAGGAACTTGATCGTCAGCGGGCGGAGTTAAGCGAGAGACAAGCGGAGGTGGATCGCCGCTAGACCGAGGCCATGGCAGCCCTTGAAGCGGCCTTGCTGTTGGCCAGAAATCAGGCCGCGCCTGCCTCGCAGCCTAATCAACCTGAAACTGGGCCACCCCAGGGAGGTCCCAATCCTAGCCCACCGGTCAATCCTTCAAGTCCGCAAAGGCCTGAACAGCCCCAGATGCCCCATGACGACGTTCCACTGAACCCCGAGGCAGATCCTCCATCCCACGCTGCTCGAGGTAATCCCCCGCAGCAAAGGCAGAATAGGGCCGAGGGACAGCCTCGTAGTCCTAGACGCCGCGAGAATGATGGGCCACACCAAGCGAACAGGGGTCACTACCCTCCTGGTAACAGGAGAGACTCGGAGTTAGGCTCTGTGGTCCGTGGATCCCAACGGCATGATAATGCACGGGGACATCGCGACCAGCGCAGGCCACCCTCTAACGCTCGGGGTGTTTCTGCCAGAGACGGGAATAGAGGGAACAACCAGTCTTACCACAGCCAGTCAAAGTTCAAAGATGGCCACGGCTACAACGAGGCTGACTCAGGCAAGGACAATGCTGATGGGAGGAACGGAAATAGAGGTAAGAGCAGGAGCCAAATACCTCAAGATGATCAACCAAATAGACAAAATGCTGGGGGGCAACCCAGGCAAAATAATGTCTTCAACCGGCTCGGAGGTAGCGAGCAACGGAGAAGAGAGGAAGATCTAAGAGACATACTCAATGATCGTCGAGAGAAGCATGGTGAGAACATCCCCCCAGCAGCAGAGACCGTAGCTATTCCTACTGCGTTGCAAGCCCAGATAGACGCACTAAATCAGGCTGTGCAACAGCTGGTCGGAGGAAGGACCTCTTACATCGACCACGATAGAAGAAAAGGCACTCCATTTATCCAAAGAATAGCCAACGCAGAGACTCCCAGCAAGTTCAAGATGCCTACGCTCCCGAACTTTGATGGATACGGGGATCCTGTCTCTCATGTGAATAAGTTTGAAATCCAGATGGACATTCAGAAGGTGTCCGAAGACGCTCGGTGCAGGATCTTTCCTGCAACACTTTCTGAAGCCGCGCAGGAATGGTTCTTTAAGTTCCCACCTGCAAGCATAGTTTCCTGGGAAATGTTCGTAAGGGAGTTCTACGGACAGTTCTACGCAGGCCGTGTCCACCCGACCGAAGCAAACCAACTGGTCGAGATCCGCCAGCAGGATGGAGAATCACTAAAGGATTACATCCAGCGCTTTATGCGAGCGGCAGCCGGAGCAAAGACAGTTGGGGACGAAGGAAAAATGATGGCTATAACCGTGGGAGTGAGGCGTCGTTCGCCCCTATGGAAAAGTCTTCGTAAGGATGGGGTTAGAACCACCCAGGAATTCTTAGACCGAGCTGATCGGTATATCAAGCTCGAAGAAGCCATTGCCGATGATGGAAAACCCTCGAACAAGGGTAAGAAGGCTGCCGAACCCGCCAAAGCCGCCAATGGCACCAAACCAAATGGCAACGGCAAGGGCAACGGAAACGGCAACGGTAATGGCAAGAATGGTGGGAAACGGCCACACAATGAGCCTTCCACCTCCGACAATAAACGAGCCAAGGGTAATCGTTATGAACCTAGGTTCACTAACTACACTGCCCTCGTTGAGTCTCGAGGAGAGGTTTACCAGGCCACAAGCTCTAGTGTGCCCTACAAGAAACCTGGGCCCATTCGAAAACACATTTCAAAAAGAGACACTACCAAATTCTGTCGTTACCATAACGACTACGGACATGACACTAATGAATGCAACCAGCTAAAAGATGAAATTGAGTTCCTCATTAGACAAGGACACTTGAGAAGGTACGTACGGGCCTCGGGAACTTCCCAACGAGAAGCTCCAGGTGGCAACGAGCAGACGTCCACACGCCAACGCTCGCCAGCATTACAGCCTGCCCCCGTAGCCGGAACACTTTTAACCATCTGTGGAGGCCCGCACCTCGCAGGAAATAGCGGAAAGGCTAGAGAACGATATGCTCGAACTCTACGCCACGACCAGGATATCGAAATGATGACTGTGGAGGACCGAGCGCCGAAAAAGGCCCGCTCAGAGGAGTGCGGAATAACCTTCTCTGAGGGCGATGCCCAACACGTTCGGTTCCCACATTCCGATCCGCTGGTCGTGGATATCCAAATGGCCAATATGATGGTAAAAAGAGTACTGGTCGATACAGGAAGTTCAGTGAACATCCTGTATAAATCAACGCTGGAACGCATGAAACTGTCCGTGAAGGACTTGGAGCCCTGCAATCAAACCATATACGGCTTCTCGGGAGAAGGACTCGCACCAGCCGGAATGATCAAACTCCCAGTGACAACGGGAACAGCGCCTGCCTCAAGGACATTACTCGCCACTTTTGTAGTGGTCGACTGTCCTTCAGCGTATAACGCCGTTATTGGAAGACCCATACTGGTTGAACTGAGGGCCATCATCTCCATGTGGCATCTAGCCATGAAGTTCCCAACAGACGCAGGGGTAGGATGCGTTTTGGGAAACCAAAGGGAAGCCAGGGAGTGCTATAACGCCTCGATCACAAAGGCAAAAAGTGGAGCATCGAGGAGCGCTACCCCAGAACGATTGCAGATGACGGAAGACAGACAAACCCAATCAGGTGGAAAAGTCACCAAATAGGGCGTTGCCCAAAGTGAGGATATAGATTTGGATCCCGCTTTGGGGATTTTGAAGAAAATGTTGGACCCATCGAGGACCTGGAGGAGGTCCAGCTCGATGAAAAAGACCCGACCCGAATCGTAAGGGTTGGGAAGAATTTAGAACCTACCGCAAAGCAGGCGCTGGTGGAATTCTTGCAAGAGAACCAGGAAGTTTTCGCCTGGTCGCATAAAGACATGGTCGGAATAGATCCTGCAGTGATCAGCCATGTCCTGAACATAAACAAAGTCTTTCCACCGGTGCAACAAAAAAGAAGGCTGCTCGATAAAGATAGATCAAGAGCCTTGAAAGAAGAAGTCGAAAGACTTAAAGAAAATGGGTTCATCAGGGTGGCGTTTTATCCATCATGGGTCTCCAATCCGGTGCTGGTCCCCAAGCCTAACAGCAAATGGCGGACCTGTGTGGATTTTACAGACCTCAATAAAGCCTGCCCAAAAGACTGCTTCCCACTCCCGAGGATCGACCAGCTAGTTGATGCAACTGCTGTGCATGAGACCCTCTCATTCATGGATGCGTATTCAGGCTACAATCAGATCAGCATGCATCCCCTTGATGAGGATCATACCAGCTTTCGGACCGATACGGGCTTATATTGTTACAAAGTAATGCCCTTTCGACTGAAAAACGCAGGTGCGACTTACCAACGACTGGTCAACCACATGTTCAAGGAACTAATCGGAGTAAGCATGGAGGTATATGTGGATGACATGCTGGTAAAGTCCAAGAAGGCTGAAGGACATGTGAGGGATTTGCGAAGGTGCTTTGATGTGTTAAACAAGTACCATATGAAGTTGAATCCCCTCAAATGTTCCTTTGGAGTCAGGTCAGGAAAGTTTTTAGGGTTTATAGTGAATTCAAGGGGAATCGAGGCCAACCCCGACAAGATAAAAGCCCTGATCGATATGAAGTCGCCAGAAAAAATCAAGGATGTCCAAAGCCTGACCGGAAGGATAGCTGCCCTTAGTAGATTCATCTCAAAATCAACTGACAAGTGCGTTCCATTCTTCAATCTACTTAGGGGAAATAAGAAGTTTGAATGGACGGAAGACTGTGAGCAAGCATTCCAGACAATAAAGGCTCATATGTCGCAACCTCACATCCTATCAAAACCAATCGAAGGAGAGACTTTGTATATTTATCTGGCGATTACCGAAGCTGCTGCTAGTGCGGTACTGATACGGGAGGAAGCAGGCGTGCAGAAAGCTGTTTACTACGTCAGCAAAAGGCTTATCGGTGCAGAATTAAAATATCCACCGATCGAAAGATTAGCATATTGCCTAATTCTAGCTTCCCGAAAGTTGCGACCGTACTTCCAAGCCCATCCTATCACGGTTCTGACCGACCATCCCCTTCGGCAAGTCCTCCAAAAACCTGAGGCGGCTGGACGACTGTTAAAATGGGCGGTCGAATTGGGACAGTTCGACGTAACTTATTCACCGTGAGCAGCAATAAAAGGGCAAGCCTTAGCCAATTTTATTGCGGAGTTCACCGAACTCCCCAGCAACGAGTTGTGCGAAAAGCCTGAGGCGCCCATGCCTCAAGACAAGACTCCTTCGTGGAAACTATTCACAGATGGATCATCTAATGAATCTCACGCTGGAGCGGGAGTGATATTGATAACGCCCGATGGGCATCGATTTCACTGCGCAATCAGGTTTGACTTCGCAGCGTCAAACAATGAAGCGGAATACGAAGCACTCCTCGCTGGACTGAGAATGGCCAGGGATATGAACATAAAAGCGCTCGATATTTACAGCGACTCTCAGCTGGTCGTGAATCAAGTACTGGGAGAATATCAAGCGCGAGGGTTAAAAATGATGGCCTACCTTAACAAAACAAAAGATTTGCTAGCACAGTTTACAAAATACACCCTCCAGCAGATTCCGCGAGACCGAAATTCGAATGCAGACGCCTTGGCCAAACTTGCAAGTGCTAAAGATGCTGACACCTTGAACATAGTCCCAGTAGAAAGATTAAGTGAACCAAGCATTGATGCGACCGAAGTCAGCATGGAAATTCGAATAGAAGATACATGGATGGCGCCTTACCTGGAGTATCTGACAAATGGGACATTGCCAGCAGATAGAAACAAGGCCAGAACTTTGCAAAGACAAGCTGCTAGGTACATATTGCTCAACGGTGTTATGTACCGAAGAGGATATTCAATGCCACTGCTCAGGTGCATTACATCAGAAAAAGCTAAGGAACTCATGAAAGAGGTGCATGAAGGCTTTTGCGGAGATCACGCTGGGGGGCAGAGTTTGGCGAAAAAAATTCTCCGACAGGGCTATTTTTGGCCAACGATGAACGAGGATTCAATGGAGTACGTACAAAGGTGTGATAAATGTCAGAGGTTCTCCAAAATCCCACGAGCAACTCCAAACGAGCTAAAGCAAATGCAGAGCCCGTGGCCTTTCGCAATATGGGGAATAGATTTAATTGGATCACTGCCAACATGAAAAGGAGGAGTTAAGTACGCAGTTGTGGCAGTCGATTACTTTACAAAATGGGTCGAAGCTGAACCACTCGCAACCATCACAACCAAGAAAGTTCTCGACTTTGTCATCAAGAACATTGTGTGCCGGTATGGTTTGCCCAGAAAAATAGTATCAGACAATGGAACCCAATTTGACAGCAACCTGTTCACCGATTTCTGCGAGAGGCATGGGGTAATTAAGAGCTTTTCTTCAGTCGCACACCCCCAAGCGAATGGGCAAGTCGAAGTTGTAAACAAAACCCTCAAGGACACCCTGAAGAAGCTAAAGGAGCATGGCCAGAACAACTACCTGAAGTCCTCTGGTCGTATAGAACATCTCATCGAACAGCCACAGGACGTACACCATTTTCCTTAGCTTATGGGTATGAGGCCATGTTACCCGTCGAGATAAATCCCCCCTCACATCGGCATTTAACGTACGATCAAGAGCAAAACAGCCAGCTAATGCTGGAGTCCTTAGACTCAATTGACGAGATACGAGAAAAATCTCAACTCCGAGTCGCTGCTTATCAGCAAAAAGTCGCCCGGTACTTTAACTCCAAAGTTAAAGAAAGAAGATTCAACGTCGGAGACTTGGTGTTACGACGAGTTTTCTTGAATACCCGCGACCCCACTGCTGGCGTGCTCGGACCTAACTGGGAAGGACCTTACCAGATTGAAGAAGTCCTTCACCCAGGCACCTACAAACTTGCACGCTTAAACGGAGATCTCGTTCCACGTTACTGGAATGGAGAACACCTGCGCAAGTATTATCAATAAACAGCCCTTCTTAAAGGACTGGCTTGTTCAAATTTTTCTATTAATTTTTACAAGTTTTGCAAAGAGGGTTAGCCACGGTGTATGGCTAACTGCTCGTATATGTAAGATTCTGTTTCAGAATCATTCGTAAAGACATGATTAGTCTATTTTTAATACGAAATTATAAGGGACTGTGCTCAGCCAGTCGTTCTTGCCAACCTTTGTGAATTTACATTTACAAGTATTTGTTCATTACGTGTGTTGTTTTGCTGTATTACAAGTATCATTTTTCCGCACGAACAGGAATGTTCGGACAGGCCATGGTCAAGGCAAGTGACCAAGGACCTAAAACTCCTCGATCACTTGGGGGGCATATAAGGCACATCGATAGCAAAGCATACTCTCAAGGTATGTAAACACATGAACAAAATGAGTGAAAGCATGCTTCAAGTACTTAGAGTATTTTTTCAAAATATATGTTTTGATAAATCATGACAAAGTACTATGCTAAGTTCGGTCATACGGACAAACGTTATAATAAGTAAAAATATTATAACACCAAGAGTTAAGCTTTTACACCGCAAGCATTGCTACTTGAATGTAATTGTTCAAAAAAAAAGATTTACTGCCCGTGCAACAAAGTTTAAAAAGAAACTATTGTCTTTACATTGCGACCCGTGGGTCGCATGCTCAAAAAGAAAGAAAAACAGTTAAATAAATTAAGAGGCATGGGGGGTAGGAGGATCCTGGGAAACAACCTGGTCAGTCTCTTCCTCGATGGTTTCTTCATCCAAACCAACGACGCTTGGGGTTGCAGGAGTCGCAGCTCTCGCCTCCTCTTCAGCCAGTTGAGCAGCGCACCGAGCCAACTCCGCAACTCTGACTTCCTCTGAAAGGTAGCTAAAGTCAGCACCCTGATTGTGTTTCCAGAAGTTATAGAAATATCGGAGTGTCGTCCTTTTGTACTTTTCCAGATTCTTGGAGTTGTCAAGCTCCGACTGCTGCACCTTGCCCTCGAGAGTGGCAATAGTCTCGTCCTTAGACTTGACTACCCCCTCCAGATGCTTGATTTCGCGGAGATGAGTTTTGTTGTACGACCGGTACTATTCCCTCAACTTAACCGCTGCATCTTTTGCAGCTTCAGCCGCGGACAGTTTGGTCACCGCTGCATCCCTCTCTCGGACCACCGTCTCCAACTCCTTAGCATGTTTGGCCTCAGCAGCCGAAAGATCCTCAGCCGCCTTCACCTGATGTTTCTCGAGAACTTTAGCCTCAATCTGCTCAAAGTAGGCCTGGGCTCGGGTACGAGCGGTAATGGCAGAAAGTAAGGCCTGTAAACGAAAGAAAAAGAAGTCAAGACTTATCACGAGAACTGAAAAAACAAAGACTCGAGGAACAAAGAAATACTTACGCTGGAGATCTCGTTCAGAGCCCTGTTCAGGATCTGATCGACTGGTAGCTCTTCAGCTTGGATCATGGCGGCCCCAACACGCTCACCTTTGCCTATGCGTTCAATTCGATCCTTAGCAGATCGAATGGTACGGCTCACGAGCCTGGTCTCATGAGCCTCTTCGCGAGAAAGATGCTCCCTAGCAGGCGCAGTTGGAGGGTTGGACCGAGCAGGGGTGTTTTGCTGTTCAGAAGGAGATGGAGGAGGGGTAGGAGTTCGCCCAGTTGGCGCAGGACTATGCCCGGTTGGTGTGCCCTGAGGAAGGTCTTCTGGTCGACTCTTCTTGGCTGAAGGGCCTTGACTGGTTTCACCAGTTCGTTTCTTTGACCTCCGTTGAAGTTGAGGGACTTCCTCTTCCTCTTCGGCCTGGTACATGTCAAAGATATTGGGAGTCGACATATCTGCATGAAAATAAACACAAGAGGTTAGTAAGGGAAGAAAAAGGTTAAAGTAAGTAATACAACAGAAAGAAGATAATAAAGTGAATACCCGAGCTACAACTACTGGTCGCTATACTATTGACTCTATTAATCATATACTCATTTTCTGGCATGAAGAAGTTTGGCCCTAGATTTGGAGCATATGTAAAGTTACCATCCCCGTCAAACATGTGACAGGGGATTGGCAGACCATTTAAAAGCGAAATAACGTTACCATTGTCATCAGAAGACTCTTCCAAGTCAACAACTGGTTCTGTGGCCTTTTCTTTCCCCTTGCCTTGGGGAGCAGAAGGCCTTTCTGCAGAAGGGCTGCCCGTGGGTTCCCTGATCATAACTCCTGTTGGCCTCCTCCTTGGAGTGGGCACAGGAGGTTGCTGCTCGGGAACCCCCCCAGCAGTGGCTTCGTCTGTTTCGGACCCTCTATTGTCATGGCGAGGAGCCAGAAGGCCAGACGACCTCAAATTCTTTTCTAGTGTCAAGGTCTTGACACATTTGGTTGCGGCAGACATCTTGGCCAGAGTATCAGACCTCGACACCATGTCTTGTGTTGGGGTCGGGCGCAACCAGGGGCCTGAAAAGCAGATCAAGTTTGAGAAATGACGAAAGGAAATACTCTATGATAAAGTATCGACAAAGGCAAAGACAAATTTGTACCTCCTCTCGCGAAGGCCAAGTTGTTACTGGATATATCCGGAGTAAAGAAGTACTCCTTGTTGTAATGTCCCACGTTTGATATATGGGTAGTGCCACTCAAAAACGTCCGGCCAGTTTCCTGATGACAGAAGTGAAAAAAGCCCGTCCCATTGTGTTGAGGATTGGACATGAGGTCAAAGAGGTAGTTAACCTCATGAGGTGAAGGTTCTGGCCATTTGTTAAGTTTGTACAGGACATAGAGTGCAGCCAACATCCTATATCCGTTAGGGGTTATTTGAAAGGGAGCGACGCCGAAATAATTGGCCACCCCCACAAAGAAAGGATGAAGAGGGAGATAAGCCCCCGCTTCAATATGATACCGAGACCAGGCGCTGTTTGCTCCTCCTGGACGGTTAGCCCTCTGCTCCGCAGTAGGACGTGTAATGGTTACCCCCGTTAGGGGGTATTTTCTGAAGCAGTTGGCGACCATCCGAAGGGTCATCGAACTGGCTGGAGGAGTGTACCACTCGACATCAGGCGGATTGCGATAACGAGGACGAGCCCTAGTTTCGATATTGGGGTCAGGAACAAGATTCTCTCGGCCACTGGTCGAGGGAGACCCCGCCTGCGAATCAGGCTGGGCAGAAGAAGAAGGAGGGTTACTTTCAGATTCGGGCCTTTTCTTGCCAGAGGATTTTGAACGGGCCATTGAAGGAGAAGGGTGCGGTCTGGAAGAGGCTCGTGAGAAAGGTATCTAGTGGATGCGATCGGCTGGTTGTTCTTCTCCCTCGGGCAGTTGGGCGAGGAGGTCGTCGTCGATGGGTCTCTCACCTCCCCACAAATCTGGCATTAAAATCTGCAAACAGAAGAATGGGGAGGCGAGGTCAGAGGAATCTAGGAGATTCTTAAAGTAACGCTGGTCGAGTATAAAAGTTAAGCCTTTATATAACAGCATTCTAACTAAGTCTCTCTGTGCAAACAGTTTAAAAAATGGACCAAAAGGGTGAAAGTGAAAAGTTTTCCTGAAAAGCTTTTTCGACTCCCCTTACGACGGGAAAAAATTATTTCTAACTGGTTTAAAAAATCGAAATGCTACTTCGATCCTACGTCCTAAAAAGCACTAATCCTGGGTTTTAAACCTACTCATAAGCCTACTTTGCCTACAAAAACATCTTATCTACAGGCGTTCAAAAAACCAGAAACCAAGAGATTCAAACAGTACACCATTTAAAAGCATGCACCACGAAAGGTTAGAAGCATGGAGTTTCAAAGTAACTTACCAAGGAAGATGGAAGTGAGAGTTTCAGGAGTCAATGAGCCCACCGTCTGATCCTACAGCACAAAGGAAGGTTCGCCGGAGAGAGTAAAGCTCTGGTTTTTTAGGGTTTTCGACAGAGAGGTGGCGTGCGTAAAAAGGAAAGAAGTGGTTCAAGTAACCTTATATAAGTTTGTCTTTGGTATTCAAAGGGCGTGATCATTAGTTTTCCATTTTCGAAGTATGGGGAAGCGTAATGGCCGTCAAAATTGTTTCTGGGAAACTGAAAAGCCTTGATTAGACAGGAGTGGTTTGCTTTTTTCAAGAACGCATGAAGGGCTCTGACACGTCAGGAGGGGTTACCGAAGGGTCGTTCGTTCAAAGTTTATTTACTGTTCGTGGTAAATAAACTTTGGGGGGAAAATGTTATCCAATAAATTAGCATTTGTGACGTGGCGAATAATCTCGTGACACGTGGCTGACACCTGGAGCGTCTGCTAGAGTATCGACCAGGAGACACACCAGAAGCAGGACAGACCTGTCTTTACCACGACTAGACTGGTCGGTGGTTCCGCTGGCAAAGCAACATTTATGGAAGATCTTATGAATCCCGAATTTATCTCATGCAATCTTCTGAATATCCCATGATTCAGGGGATAATATCTGTAACAATATTGGGCAACCCTCCATGAGCCTATAAATAGCAGGAGATGGCTCATGGGAAGGGACTTTTGGAGGGAGCCCGGAAATCATAGAGATTATAGAAATTATCTGAGTAAACTTGTATTGTTTATGAGGAGTGTTGAAACTCATTGAACCCAAGTTCTCTGATCACACTTTTGATCCCATATCAATATCATTCTAAGTGGACGTAGGTCATTACTAGATCCTGGGGCCGAACCACTGTAAATTACTGTGTTTTCTTTACTTTTGTCATTACGTTATTATCTATATATATTCGTCTATATCATTCATATTTTGACTCCGTGTCAGTTGGCTAAATCGTGGGTCAACAGGCCGGAAGTAACACTCAGTACATGGGGTGCTTATAGCCAGGGTGGGACCCAAGGGATACATGAGTTATCCTGACGGTGAGGACCGAGACCCCAGGCTTCGGTAAGGCCTCTGGGGCGGCATGGCCGTGCTCGTTTAGTCTGATGGTTTTCCTATTTATCAGTGGATTATTTCAGCTATATACTATGCATATGTTATGTACTATTTGGGTTTTCTTGCTGGGCTTCGGCTCACGGGTGCTCTGTGTGGCAGGTAAAAGCAAGGAGTCAGTCAACCAGCCATGAGTATGGAGAGCGTGGGGGCGGCGCGTACATGTTCGGCCTGCCCGACTGCTTTGGTTGGGGGCATTTTGTATATGGCTGTATTAACTCATTCTTTTCATAATTAACCTGGTGTAAATCTATTTTTGAGTTGTAAATATTTTGTAAACCTTATTTTTGGGATCCCAGATGTTTGATACTTAATGTTTTCAATGAAACTAAACATTTTCAAAGAGTACAGCCTTAAGTTCTGGTTTATTCACACTTTTGGTTTTAGAAACCACGTAGAGTCAGTCAAAAGCACGATTTCTGTTTTAAACTCACTAAGTAACGACTCTAAGGTAGTAGGGCGTTACAAATGCACTAAAAATACTTTTCCAATAATTCATTTAAATTAATAATCACTCAATATTTTGCTAATAATTTCCTAAGCCCAATTAGCAAATTTGGGTCGTTACAGAGAGGGAATGGGCGGTTTGGAAGAGAGAAATCATGACCATTACATTTCTTAAACCATTTCTCACTAAATGGTATTTACCCACAATAAAACTATCACATCAAATAGTTTAATCTCATTTAACTTAAGGTAATTAATAATTGTTGACACCATAATCCTATTAATATCCTGTAGTTTTTTTGGTGAAAACTAAATTTCCACACTTATGCTTAATTAAGGATTTTTTTTATTAAAATGCACTAAAAATACTTTTCCAATAATTCATTTAAATTAATAATCACTCAATATTTTGCTAATAATTTCCTAAACCCTATTAGCAAATTTGGGTCGTTACAGAGAGGGAATGGGCGGTTTGGAAGAGAGAAATCATGACCATTACATTTCTTAAACCATTTCTCACTAAATGGTATTTACCCACAATAAAACTATCACATCAAATAGTTTAATCTCATTTAACTTAAGGTAATTAATAATAGTTGACACCATAATCCTATTAATATCCGGTAGTTTTTTTGGTGAAAACTAAATTCCACACTTATGCTTAATTAAGGATTTTTTTATTAAAATGCACTAAAAATACTTTTCCAATAATTCATTTAAATTAATAATCACTCAATATTTTGCTAATAATTTCCTAAGCCCTATTAACAAATTTGGGTCGTTACAAAGAGAGAATGGGCGGTTTGGAAGAGAGAAATCATGACCATTACATTTCTTAAACCATTTCTCACTAAATGGTATTTACCCACAATAAAACTATCACATCAAATAGTTTAATCTCATTTAACTTAAGATAATTAATAATTGTTGACACCATAATCCTATTAATATCCTGTAGTTTATTTGGTGAAAACTAAATTTCCACACTTATGCTTAATTAAGGATTTTTTTATTAAAATGCACTAAAAATACTTTTCCAATGATTCATTTAAATTAATAATCACTCAATATTTTGCTAATAATTTCCTAAGCCCTATTAACAAATTTGGGTCGTTACAAAGAGAGAATGGGCGGTTTGGAAGAGAGAAATCATGACCATTACATATCTTAAACCATTTCTCACTAAATGGTATTTACCCACAATAAAACTATCACATCAAATAGTTTAATCTCATTTAACTTAAGATAATTAATAATTGTTGACACCATAATCCTATTAATATCCTGTAGTTTATTTGGTGAAAACTAAATTTCCACACTTATGCTTAATTAAGGATTTTTTTATTAAAATGCACTAAAAATACTTTTCCAATGATTCATTTAAATTAATAATCACTCAATATTTTGCTAATAATTTCCTAAGCCCTATTAGCAAATTTGGGTCGTTACAGAGAGGGAATGGGTGGTTTGGAAGAGAGAAATCATGACCATTACCTTTCTTAAACCATTTCTCACTAAATGGTATTTACCCACAATAAAACTTTCACATCAAATAGTTTAATCTCATTTAACTTAAGGTAATTAATAATTGTTGACACCATAATCCTATTAATATCCTGTAGTTTTTTTGGTGAAAACTAAATTTCCACACTTATGCTTAATTAAGGATTTTTTTTATTAAAATACACTAAAAATACTTTTCCAATAATTCATTTAAATTAATAATCACTCAATATTTTGCTAATAATTTTATGCCAAAACATATTTCTGTCATAATTATTTTCTTTAAATTTTATTATCCGAGCTTTTTCCGTTGACTAGGGTTTTGAGTTCGGTCCGAAACCGAAAGTTTCGATTTACTCGCAACTACTCTATTCATATTTTTGGCTAAAAATATCATCATAAAAATTGGTTTCTTAATAATAAAATATTATAATCCTACTCATAATAGGGAACTGTGGATGCCAAAAATCCACCAAATAAGAAATCTTTAGTCCCTGATTAGAACAGAGGGATAAAGGCCACTTAATCATGCAATTGGACTCGTGCCTGTAGGCCCTTTTTGAATACAGGAGATTGTCTCATGAGAAGGCTCAAAATCTCACCAAGGGAAAATATGAGATCAACGCCATGAAGCCCCCATTTACACGACATAGAAGCCATGGCCTCGCTTGGCCAGTCAGGAACGGACACTATTGGCCTCGCTCGGCCACACCCCACGCGCACCAGGTGGCCTCGCCCGGCCACGGCTGCGCGCACCTGGCGGCCTCACTCGGCCACGCCCGCGCGCACCTGACGGCCTCGCTCGGCCACGCCCGCGCGCACCAGGTGGCCTCGCCCGGCCACGCCCGCGCGTAGCTGGCGGCCTTGCCATCTAGGCCCCGTGGTGGCCTCGCCCATGCCCACGGAATGGCCTCGCCATCTAGGCCCCGTGGTGGCCTCGACCATGCCCACGAAGTGGCCTCGCCATCTAGGCCCTGTGGTGGCCTCGTCCATGCCCACGGAGTGGCCTCGCCATCTAGGCCCCGTGGTGGCCTCGCCCATGCCCACGTGGTAGCCTCGCCATCTAGGCCCCGTGGTGGCCTCGTCCATGCCCACGGAGTGGCCTCGCCATCTAGGCCCCGTGGTGGCCTCGCCCATGCCCACGGAGTGGCCTCGCCATCTAGGCCCCGTGGTGGCCTCGCCCACGCCCACGGAGTGGCCTCACCATCTAGGCCCCGTGGTGGCCTCGCCCATGCCCATGTGGTGGCCTCGCCATCTAGGCCCCGTGGTGGCCTCGTCCATGCCCACGGAGTGGCCTCGCCATCTAGGCCCCGTGGTGGCCTCGCCCACGCCCATGGAGTGGCCTCGCCATCTAGGCCCCGTGGTGGCCTTGCCATCTAGGCCCCATGGTGGCCTCGCCCATGGCCTCATGGGGGTCACATCCGCAGCACACTCGGCCTCTTGAACAGCTAACAAAGTCGCGCCATCAGTAAGCCTTCCAAGGGGGCCTTGCGAAGGAATGAGAGCTACGTCACCTAATGGCCACGTGAGTAGAGCCATGCATCGAAGGTCCCATTCCTTACACCTTGAGACCCCTATGCTTAGAGGCTCCAGTACGAGTCGAATGGGACATACTTGTACGACCTAGTATTGAGTACGGACACCAGTACCAGTGGGACTGCTGGGACAAGAGTTATGGCCCGTACATCTACGGCCAAAGGTCAGAGTCGACACCACTATCACCTGCGCCACTATGCCTGCCACCACTCATCAGACATGGGTACATACAAGTAGTGGAGACATCCTCCTGACATCTGCTCCTATACTGGATGTACGACCACAACCTCTGAAGCCACTCCCCTGACATAGTACTTATGTACTATTTTGTCCCAAGGGACCACCATGTATAAGGGGCCATTAGAGCCCAGCTATAAAAGGGGCTTGACCCCTCAGAATGAGGGGTTGGAAATTTTACTGTAGCAGAGGTACAAGTGTGAATGAAAGACTGAATTCTCCATTGTTGTTATATCATTGTTCTTGAGTTCTTGTTCAAGTTTTCACAGCTTTCCAATTAGTGATTTTGATTTGATAATTTTTCCAACTTAACTTCGTTGACGAGTTCTCATCGTCAACAGGAACACTGTCTCAACTCATTTGTCTAAACGGTGCCAGAAAAACGGGGCGTTACACCATGTGCTCTTAATTTCTCTAATTTATTTTATCCTTTAATTAAATAAAAGTGGCATTTATCCACTTTAATTTCCATGGCATCATACCCTTAAATAAAATCAAACTTAGGTACTTTTTTTGACAAAGTTAAAGGAATCACATAATAATGAAACCGAAGCGGATGAACAAGTTTTAGCCAGCAAGCTAATTGTCTAGCCAAAGTGTATACAAAGTTTTAATATGAGTCTCCAATAAAAAATAAAGCAATTGATACAAGACAAAGTTACCCCAAAAATTTAAACAAAAGAACTTAAGATCACCCAATTGAGTCGTCTAAGCAAAAACAAACTGCTTTAGCCAAAAAAGAGAACCGCCTAAAAAATAAATAAATGAAAATAGATTAGGGCACTTAATAATGATAATGACATGAAGAAATTTTTTGATATTGGAAAAACATATTCCTAACTATAATTTTTGTGAAAAACTAAAACTTATATGTGAAGTCGCTGAGGCTGGAGATGTCACAATTAGATTTAAACGTTTTATTATGTCATGCATGGAGTTGTCTCTTTAAAGACACAAGATGAACGTACGAACAGATACTTATAACTGAACTAATACTTATAACCGAAACTAATACTTATAATTGAAGTAGAAGAATTAAGCAAACCAGTTTATTGAAAAGGACTTCATAAAAAAAATTATAAGGGCTTTAATTTAAAGGTTAGACAAATAAAATTAATTAAAATGTCTTTTCATTACTTAACAAAGGCAAACCATTACAACACCTTTAGACTAATTAAAGTTGTATGAATAAAAATAGAGGAGACATATATAGGAATATTAAACACTTCTAGCATAAAGACTCAAGTATAAAAATGGTTAGAATAGAAGGTGTCAATTCTCATAATGAGTAATAATTAAAAAAAAAATTGCTAATTGAAAACAATTTACCGAAAATTAAAAGCATATGTTACACAAATATAAAATTTGGATGCAATAAAAAGTGTCATTTTATGAGTAATAATAAATACTGCTAAGTAAAACAATAAACCCAACAATTAAAAGTATACGTTACTTATAAAAAAATTTGTAACTTAAAAAACAATAGTTTATTAAAACCTACGATGAATGAAAAAGAGAATAGTTAAAACCTCAGAAAAAACTGTAAATAAAAACTGAAAAAAAAATCCTTATGGCCTGTTTGGTTTTGTTGAATGGGAATGAGAATAGAATAAAAGTTCTCATTATATTGTTTGGTTTTGATATTTTGAGTGTTGGAACCCATTCCAATGGAATGCTCATTTACCATACTTGGTGGAATCCTCAAGTACCACATCTCCCCTTATAATCCTCTATTCCAACCATTTTTGTCAATTTTGCCCATTTATATATATAATATTTAATTAGTATTAAATATTATATTATATATATGATATTTATATTAATATTTCATATTAAATATTATATAATATATTTAATATTATACATTAAATATTTAATATATAATATATATTATATATTAGGATTGATTATTTAATATATATATATATAATATATGCATAAAATATTTAATATATATTAAATACACTTACAATTAAATGAAATTGGATTATTTTTGTCAATTTATCATTAATTCCAATATCTATTCCAACAACAAACCAAACATTATAATTAATTCTCATTACCATTCTTATTCTGTCACATTACATTTACCATTCCATTAACCTCTCAAATTACCTTTTAAAAAATTATTTAGTATCCCAATGAAAAAATCAACAGTTTAGCTTTTCATGTTACTATATAATAAATGATAATCTTATATTATAGTATTATAGTTTATTTTGTTATGTTATAGCTTTTAACTACAAATGCACCGAACCAACTGAAAAGAAAAATAACTTCACAATATATAATATAACATTACATAGCTATGAATTGTACAAAATTGAGCAATGAACCGACGCAAGACTGAGCCATGAAATGACACTAAATAAAGCCATCTATTGGCACAAAACTGAGCCATGAAATAGCACTAAACAAACATTTGAAATGGCACGAAACAAAGCAATGAATTGGCACAAAACTGAACCATGATTTAGCCATACCATAACAAAATTTATGTCCAACAAACTACTTAAAGAATAAGCCACACAAATCTCTTCCATAATCCTATATCATAATATGGGTGATTGAGATATAAAAGAAAAGTGCAAGCAGCTTAAAATTTTATGTCACTACAATTCTATTTGTAATTCAATAATATGTGATATAAAGAACAATAAAAAATCATTGATACCATGTACAAAGTAGTAAGACTTTTAACATTTCTTCTCAGTTATCACAAATACAAGTAATTAGAAGCAAAACTAAAAAAATCACAAAACATGAGAAAACGATCAATATATAATATCTTGAAACTTTGTAATAAAGTGCAATCTGACTGCTCGGGCTTTCCCAAGACTCTTCCCCTCAAAATCTATAACTTTTGCCACTCAAAACAGATTAATTTAAACTTACTCAAAACTTTCCAATGACTTGTAACATGCTCCGCATTTTGAGAACCTACACGTTCAAACTGATGTGCATTCCACCACTCGATGTTGATCTCAAATAGAGGTGATTTTTTCCATCGAGAACAAAATGATAATTATTATATAAATATACTACACATACCTGGAGCACAATCTGTAAAGAGAGAGAAAGAGGCGGAGAGAGAGCTTGAGAATCTAAACTTAGGTAAATTTAAATAATCGTAAAAATAATTTATTTAAATATATCAAAATATATTTAACATTTAATTTTATATTTGTAGCATAATTAAATTAGAGAAATGCCACAATTTTTCTTATTAAGCCTAATTTATCAAACTTCTAGCATTTCTAAAATGAATTCTTTTTCCAACATAACCGCAACAACCATACATAACATTGCACTCATATCTTAGCAATCATACAGAACACTGGACTCACATCTCATAATCAGCAAGCATACACATTGAGTCATTAACACAACCTATCCCAAAATACCATTCTTGAATTCCGGCTCAAATTTGAGCACTCTAGTAAAATTACCAACATAACCCTCTCAAGAATCGGAATTAAACTTAGATAATTATTTTCATAAAAAATAATTATTTCCCAACCTAAGTTTTAGACCTCAAGTTCATACTCCCATTATTTTGCAAAATAACAATTCTCAAGCCCCGAGCCCCAAGTCTAAATCATGAGCCCGAACCCCTTTTTATCATAATCTTAGTCTTTAAGATTATTTCTGAACCATTGAAAATAATCTTAAACTGTAACGTCAAAATTTCCCTAATAAGACTTAGTGTCTTGATTAGGGGGTGTTTACCCAAAAAACGGCTCCTAATGACGTGGCAGGACTGGCTGAGACGTGGCTGGCACGTGGCGGTTTTACCTAAAATGAATCATGTTCGACGATCGACCAAAGAATCATTAATTCGTCAAGTCTCGCGTTTAGGTGCAACCAATCTGGTCGCATGCTTTCATTTACTTTCTTTTGGATATGCAATCTTGTAATAATTGCATGAATTATATTTTCATTTATTACATTAATACGTGAATCCAATTGTAATTAAGGCCCATCGGCCCATGTAACCTTCTTGAGCCTATAAATAAGGATTCAAGGAAGGGACTTTTGAACTATGAATCTTTGTACTCATAGGGAAGCATATAGTGCGATTATTCACTGAGATTGTAATCTCTCAAGGCTTGTGAAACTCGTGAACCCTAGTTCATTGATCACAATGTTGGGATTCAATATCAATAAGAATGCTAAGTGGACATAGGTCATTACCATCCATTGGGGACGAACCACTCTAAAACGTTTGTGTCATTTGTTTTCCATTTGATTCTCTACTTGTTTTCCTCTCATTTTCTATCATTTATCTGACTTCGCGTCGTTGATCAATTTGAGGGTCAACATTTTGGTGCTTTCATTGAGAGGTTATGTAACACCCCAATTTGGTAATAAGGTTTAGGACCTGGATTAGTGTGCCTGGAGGGCAATAAGTGAATTAACATGATAATATATGAATTTAAATGAATATGTGATTAGAATGCATGTTTAGGTGAAATAAATATGCATGTGGGCCCCGTTTGTTTGTTAGGGGTAAATTGCTAAATTTAGCCCGCTGAGGGCATAAATGTGATAATTGTAATATATAATTAGTACCACATGTGTGTGGTGATATTATTGTGATGCACGTGCCGAGACGGTCCTAGGGAGCTAATTAGTATAAAAGTCACAACGGGATTTAATACCCGGCTCGGGAGGAGCCTAGGGGTATTTTGGGGAATTTTGCAAAGATGAGTTTGGGAATTAATGGTTAATGGTTAATGGTTAATGGTAATTGAGTAACTTGGGTAACCATTGGTAACTGTCAAGAGTAACAATTTTAGATGAGAAAGTGGTAAAATTGTAGGAAAGGTGAAATGACAAGATGCCCTTGAGGTTTAGTTAGGAAAGGATTTTTATGGAGGGGTAAAATGTTCATTTGGCAGAAGTCTAGATAACCTTCAGCAGAGGGGAAAAGGGATTCACGTTTTACACATAGTCACAATTAGATTTATGCTGAAATTTGAGGAAAAAGCTAGAAGAAAAGAGAAGAAGAAGAAAGCTGAATTTGAAACCTAGGAGGAGAATCAAGAGGTTTGAGGCAACCAAAAACAAGATAAGGCTAAGATTGTTCAAAGGTAAGAGTTATGCTCTGTTTTTGGTTTAAGTTTAAGTTTGATTTTAGAGATTAAGTGTGGGAATTTAAAGAAAGTTATGGCTGGTTTGCATGGAATTCAGTTTGGATAATCAAAGGGGGAAGTGGCTTGAAGCTTTTATTGAAGAGAATTCAAGCTGAAGTATTGATTGAGGTAAGGGTTTTAAACATGTTTGAATTTCGTATCTAATGTGGTTTAAGATTTTAGAAGCATGGGTTATACTTTTCAAGTTCTGGTCTAAGTTTTAGAAGCCATGGTTAAGTTTCTTAAATCTAAAACTCAAGTGTGGATTTTGGGTGTAATTGTGTAATTGAGCTTATTGTTGATGTTTATAGGTTGTTAAATGGTTTATTTGGGGTTTTAAACTGATTTTGGGGTTTAGGTATGCATTGGGATTGAATTGGGAGTGTTTTGGCTCGGGGAAAATGCAGGGGAAAACTCAGATTTCTGGGTTCGCGAAGGGGCGTCGCGGCCCTGTTCTTTGGTGTCGCAGCACGAGGTTGAATCAGGAGTTGGGGGACTCTCTGACTTGCTGGGCGTCGCGGCCCTCAATGGTAGCACCGCGGCGCTAGGCTATTTTCATGACAAGGAAATTTTGCATTTTTGGGCATTTGTTCCGGGGGCTCGGGGGATGTTTCCGATACATTGTTTTAGGAATTTGGGGATCCTGAGAGTACGGGGTTAGTCTCAAGAGGTGGTTTGGATTGGTTAGTATTAAAGAGTGCTTCATATGTGTTGTGACTAGGTTTTCGGAGAGGCTCGGGATAGAGGACCGTGCTCGTGACTTTGGTGCATCGTAAAGCTCGGGATACAGGTAAGAAAACTGTAACACCCGTAGAGCAGGGCATGGGCCCATAGTGTTGTTGCAAGACACGACCCTAGATTGTATTATTGTTAGGGTGTAGCCTTGATTGAATTATTATATGTTTGAATACTGTTTGAGAATGCTATATGTGGTTATAGTATAATGAACGGCAAAGGAGCCAGGAACGGTAAGGAGCCGAGAACGGCGAAGGGCCGAGAACGGCAGTGGGACCGGGAATAACACTTAGCACATGGAGTGCTTATAGTTAGGGTGAGACCCCAATGGATACATGGGATATCCTTACGGTGAGGACCGAGATCCCAGGCTTTGGTAATGCTTCTGGGACGGCATGGCCGTATATGTGTTTAATCTGATGGACTATCTGTTTATCTGTGGGTTATCTATTATAATGGTTGTATGACATGCATATGTTGTGTGTTGTGTGAGTTTTCTTGCTAGCCTTCGGCTCACGGGTGCTCTGTGTTGCAGGTAAGGGCAAGGAGAAAGTCAACCAGCCATGAGTACAGAGAGCGTGGGGCGACGCGTACATGTTTGGCCTGGCCGACTGCTTTGGTTGGGGGTATTTTGAGAAATGGCTATATTAAACTCTAATTTTTGATGGTTAACTACCTGTAAACGTATTTTGGAATTGTAAATACTTTATAAACTGTACTTTGGGATCCCAAATATAAGACACTTGAAATTTTCAATGAATTAAGGAATTTTCAAAGATTACAGCCTTGACTTCTTTTTAATCACACTTTTGTTCTAAAAACCTCGTCTAGCGAGTTAATTGCACATTTTAAACTCACTTAGTAACGGCTCTAAGGTAGTAGGGTGTTACAACTTGGTATCAGAGCGAGCCAAGGTTTATTGGTTCTGGAGATTGACCGAACATGTACGCTCGCTGCCATTGAAAAGCTCGACTCAGGGTTGATTGGTATGGTTGATTATTATGATTGAATATGTGTTTGAATGCCGTGATTGGTTGCTTAGTTATAGAGAGCATGATGAATGAAATAACATATGCATAATGCCAGGGCAAGGCCCGTTGTGTGTTGTATGCTATCTGTGTGTTATCTGGATTGTTGATCTTGGTTGGTTGTTGAGATTGAGAGGTGGAATTGGATCTTGTTATCATGCCTGATGAGCGGTGTCACTGATTGCAGGCATATAGTTGTAATGCCTCGGCAATCATCTAGACTCCACGGCAGTCGGGCCGAGGATGACAATCAGGATCAGGACCCTCCACCTGCCCCACAGAACTTGCAACATATATTAGCCGAGATGGAGGCTAGGTTGCAGAGAACAGAGGAAGAACTTCGTCAGATGAGGCAGCAGGCCCCATCACAGGTCCTCTGGCACCAGTTGCCCCAGCGATCCCAGATGTTGTACAGGCCCAAATTGATGCACTGAATCAGGCAGTCCAACAGCTAGTGGGAAGCTGGACATCCCACATCGAGTACGATCGGAGAAGAGGTACTCTGTTCATACAACAAAGTGCTGTAGCAGAAACACCCAGCAAGTTCAAGATGTCGGTACTGCCAAAATTCGATGGGTACGGGGACCCGGTATCCCATGTTCACAAGTTTAAAATACAGATGGACATCCAAAAGGTGTCAGAAGATGCTCGCTGCAGGATTTTTCCGGCCAACCTATCTGACACTGCTCAGGAGTGGTTTTTTAAATTCCCCCTGCTAGCTTAGTATCATGGGAAATATTTGTGAAGGAATTCTATGGACAATTCTACGCTGGGCGTGTACACCCCACTGAGGCCAACCAGCTAGTCGAGATACGTCAAAAGGAGGGAGAATCCTTAAAAGAGTACGTCCAGCGTTTCATGCGAGCAGTTGCTGGGGCTAAAACTGTCGGAGATGAAGGGAAAATGATGGCCCTAACTTATGGGGTGAGGCGCCATTTTCCCCTCTGGAACAGCTTAAGAAATAATGGAGTGAAGAGTACCTAATAGTTTCTTGATCGAGCAGATCGATCCATTAAGCTTGAGGATGTGATTGCCAGCGAGGGGAAATTGCCTGCGAAAGATAAGGACCAAAGGAAGATCCCGCTAAAGCCGCCAACAGGTCGGATATACCCAATGGCAACGACAAAGGCAATGGGAATGGTAAAAATGGTGGAAAAAGAGAGAACAATGAGCCATCAACATCCGAAAATAAGCGCCCTAGAGGCAATAGATATGAGCCAAGATTCATTAACTACATGGCCCTTGTCGAGACTAGAGCGGAGGTCTACCAGGCAACCAGCTCCAATGTCCCTTACAAACGACCAGCCCCTATAAGGAAGGATATCTCCAAGAGAGATACAACAAATTTTTGTCGTTTCCACAACGACTATGGCCATGACACTAATGGGTGTAACCAGCTGAAGGATGAGATCGAGTTCCTTATCAGATAAGGACATCTAAGGAGATACGTGCGAGCCACAAGAGGTTCTCAGCTGTAATCTCCATCTCAACTAGAACTCTAGCAAACCTTATCATAGATCTATCCTTTGTAAACTTATCCACCATAATAGGCTTCCCAATTGTACTAACCAAGGCACTTAGACAATTTTTCCCCCAATATTGCAGACCTAAATTTGGCAAACGAATCCATAATGGAACAGATCGCACTAATCTGATCGAATCAAGTTCTTGAGTCCAAGGTCTCACAATAACCGACTTCCTATCAAACTACACAATTCCATTCTCCAAAACAAAATCTCTTGTAGCCTCATCATTGAACTTGACAATGGTGAGACCCATGTGCATCCTCACTACCCGTTCAACACCCAAATGACCCCAAATTATTTTAACAAACCCTTCAAACACAGCAAATGGGGGATTTGCACCCAAAACCATACATATCACAGCTGAATTCCAATTCTGAGCCTGTTTAGAAACCTCATCCAAATCAATTTGGGCAACTTTCTTCCCATTTTTCAACAGGGGTTCCTCATAATGCAGCTTTGACGATTCATTAATCTGAAGTTTTTCTCTGAGATTCGCCCAATGAGACTGGGCAGAGGCTTGAAAGTCCTCCTTCCCGACATTTGAATCCATTTCCTTAACCAACGCATCATCCACCAGGTGAAGTTTATTACCCTCTGTACTCGGCCCCTGTGCATTAAACCCTGCTTTCCTTCCAACACAGTCGAAGAAACATCTACTTCAGTTTGTAAATTAGTCTGAATCTGAATGGAGGCTTCAGGTATCGATGTTGTAATAGTCTCCTCAGTCTGAGCTCTAGATGCAGGCTTTCGAGTCACTTTCTTCTTCTTCATCGTGGAGAGAAGAGAGAAACTTCACACGCCTCACAAATGACAATTTTTGTAGCAGTGATTAGTTGTTTTTTTTAATAAATTTAAATAATGTCTAAGTATAGTAAATTTGATCACATTATTTATCTTGTAAGTGAGAATATATTTTAGTTATGTATCTCTTTTTTCAAAAAATATAATTAATTACTAATAACTCTATATTTTAGAGTTATTAATTGTGCTTTTGAACTTAAAAAACTAAGTTAAGTAGAGTGTTTGTGTTCTTAATGTGTGGTTTTAGTCATTTTGTCTTTTAATTTTGTTTGTGAATTCTGTTGTAATCAATGATAAATCTTGTTGGAAAATAATTGGATTATGAACATAAAAAATGTGATATCTATTTTGAAGGCCATAAAGAAAGGATTCTTAGAAAGCTTGGAGAAAAATGTGCAAAGAAAGCATCTTGGAGCTGAAATCCTGATATTTTGTTGTAGCATCATTTCAACTTTACTGCAGCAAAGTGTACACAGTCAGTAACTTAAGTCATGCATACTTGGGAAGTTATTAAATGAGATGGAATGACATGATGAGATAGATGATGAGGAGGAAAAAGAACTGATATTTTTAGGGAAAGTTATGATCCCCACGTAGAGAGAGAGAAGAAGGTTTATACCCATTTTTGAACCCTAAAATGAGAACCATTATCTTCAGCAAGCTGCAGCTCCCCAAGACGGAGAAAAACCATTTTTTCTGCAACTTTTGAGCTGAAAACACCAGGAGAAAGAGGAAAAACATGGTAGAAGAGAAGAGAACGGAGAAGAGGAAGAGCAGGAGAATTCTCTACCATTTGTGGCTAGATTTTCTTTACTCTTTTTCCTATTTTCTTTTCTCATCTTGAACTCATGGAAACCATGGTGTTAATATTTTATGGTGATTTGCTTATTTTGAGTATGGACTAACTCTTTTGAAGTTAGGGATACCGATGAACCATAATTTGTAGCAAAACCCCAAATTGTTAATTTTAATTTATGCTATGTTTCACTTGTTTAATTAAGCTATGTTTATTGCTATTATTACTTGAGATTGATCAACCTTAGGGAGATACAAGCTAATTTTAATTCCGAAAGGGTTCAGATTAGTGGAAATGCTTATTTGATGTATGTTTAATAACCATGTTGTTAATTAGTGAATATTATAGAAATATTGTATTCACCATGCAAACATACAAGATTAGTGGTTGAAATTATGTTCTAAATATTGGATTAGCAATGGAATATGTGGATTTAATTATGAGAACGTTAACATGTGCATTTGGAAGGATGGCATGTACATTTGTTATAGAATCTTTGTTACAAGAGTACTTTGTTGTGAACTTTGCTACAACAAAAGAGGTGAACTACAAATTAGGGGGAATCGGTATTCCTAGCTATTTCCATCATTTATTTGTTAAAGAATTAGTCATTGATTTAGCTTAAATTCCTCTTTTTATTTTTCAAAAGTAGTTTGCAAATTCTTAATTAATCACATTAATTCAATGTGTTTGCAACCTAAATTGTCAGAGTTGATTTTTATAATACTTAGCATAAAGCAATTCTTGAGGAGACAATAAAATTACTTACTACTTTATTACTTGCTA
Organism: Humulus lupulus; assembly: GCF_963169125.1. Lineage (NCBI taxonomy): Eukaryota > Viridiplantae > Streptophyta > Magnoliopsida > Rosales > Cannabaceae > Humulus > Humulus lupulus. Next base: position 157,912,539 of record NC_084802.1, on the reverse strand, counting down.
GACGATTATGTACACTTGCATATCCTAAAAGAAAAGAAAAAACACAACAAGTTTTTGGAGTCGTTGTCAGGGATTGCTTAATGTCAATTATTGTAAAGCTAATTATCTTGCAATTTGGTTTCAATTTTCTTTTGTTCTAACTTGGGTGATTCTTGTGCAAATTCAGGCTCACACAGTGTATGAATGAGAATCAAGACCCTGAACTACTTCCCCTTGATCCAAAATTGAGCGTACATTTAGAAGAAGACAAAAAGTACAAATATCGAAAAGGGAAGTAGTAGTGATGGATGCTAAGCAAGTAGCTCAACAGGGAGCCTCTCAAAGGGCAGCAAATCAAGCAGGTGCTACTCAAGAAAGAGTAGCTCAAGGGGGAGCAGCTATTAATAATGGGCAGAACATAGTTATTGTAGCTGATGATCGAGATCATGCCATGCGGCAATACGCTTTCACCGTCTTCAACGAGCTCAATCCGGGCATTGTGAGGCCAGAAATTCAGGCTGTACAATTTGAACTGAATCCAGTTATGTTCCAAATGCTTCAAATGGTGAGCCAGTTCAGTGGGATGCCAACAGAAGATCCTCACCTTCTTCTTCATCTGTTCATTGAAGTGAGTGATTCTTTCAAGTAGCCCGGAGTTATAGAGGATGGCTTGAGATTGAAGTTTTTCCCATACTCCTTGAGAAACAAAGTGAGAGATTGGTTGAACTCTTTGCCATCTGATTCTGTGACTACTTGGCTAGAGTTGGGTGAGCAGTTTTTGTTGAAGTACTTTCCTCCTACTAAGAATGCCAAGCTCTGCAATGAGATTACTTCATTTCAGCAACTTCATGAAGAATCTTTATATGAGTCATGGGAGCGTTTAAGGAGTTGTTGCAAAAATGCCCTCGTCATGGCATTCCCCATAGCATCCAAATGGAGACATTCTACAATGGTCTCAACGCTCACACAAGAATGGTGGTAGATGATTTGGTGAATGGGGCTCTTCTTCCTAAGTCCTATAATGAGGCATATGAAATCCTTGAGATGATATCCAACAACAACTATCAGTGACCCACTGCTAGATCGTCTATAGGAAGAAATGTGGTTGGCATTCATGATGTAGATACCCTCACTTCTTTGGTAGTCCAAGTTTCCTCTATATTGAATATGCTCAAAACGATGAACATGAGGATGTATCAGTCAATGGGAAGCCTATGGGGTAATAAATGGGGCAAATGGAAAACATTTCTTGTATGTATTGTGGTGAAGGCCACACTTTTGACAATTGTCCTTCCAATCCTGCGGCTATATGTTATTATAACTCCTACAATACATCATGGAGGCAACACCTAAGCTTTTCATGAAGTAATCAAGGGGTTGGCCCTAGAACTTCTTCTATGGCTCCTAGACCCACTTTCCACCGAGCTATCCTCCACAAGCTGCACAACAAAGGCCACAACAAGCGGTGCAATAGACCTCAAGGTGCTTTACCAAGTCACACGAAGTACATAGTGAAGAATGAAGCTATGATCCAAAGTCAAGAAACTTCCTTGAGGAACCTAGAAACTCATGTTGGGAAACTTGCTAATAAGCTAATAAATAGACCTTAAGGTGCTTTACCAAGTCACATGAAGAATCAATGGAATTTAGGTAATGAACATTGCAAGGTCGTGACTTTCAGAAGTGGGAAGGAGTTGGAAAATTCCAAGAAATATGTTGGGAACGAGGGTGAGCCCTCTTCAATCCATAATAATGAGAAAGTAAGCAAAGATGCTAAAATTTCAAGGAAATCAGCCCCCGCCCATAATGCGACCGCATCAAAATCACTAGAAAGTTCCCCAGAAATCCAAAAGCTACCTCTTCCACAGAGATTTTAGAAACAAAAGCATTAGAGGCAATTCAAAAGGTTTCTTGACATGATGAAATAGCTACACATTAATATTCTTCTTGTTCAAGCCCTAGATCAAAGGTCTAATTATGTGAAGTTCATGAAAGGCATTCTTACTAAGAAGAGACGATTGGGAGAATTTGAGAATGTGGCCCTTACCAAGGAATGTAGCTCCTTGCAAAACTAGTTTCCTCTAAAGATGAAGGATCCTAGGTATTTTACCATTCCATGAACTATTGGTAACTCTTATTGTGGGATGGTTTTATGTGACTTGGGTGCTAGTATCAATTTAATGCCTATGTCATTGTTTAGACAGTTGGGAATTCGAGAGGTTAGACCTACCACAGTTACTCTTTAGCTTTCAAACCGATCTCTTGCTCATCCTAACATTATTGTATTGGATTATGAGGTAGACAAGGATGTACCAATTATTTTGGGGAAACCTTTTCATGCAACAGGTAGAACTTTGATTGATGTTCAGAAAGGTGAACTTGCAATGAGGGTCCAAGATGAACAGGTAACTTTCAATGTTTTCAAGGCTATGCGATTTCCAGATGAAGTTGAGGAGTGTTCAATTGTTTCAATGGTGTACTATTTAGCATCAAAAGAGTTAGAAAACATCTGTCTTGATGACCCTTTAGAGAGGTTTTTGTTGTTTGATTCACAAGTAAATGATGAGGATGATGATTAGTGCTTAACATGGCATTTTATTAAACTTAAAGTTTAAAATTAAATTATGTTTTAATTAATATTTCCTTGAATGTATTGTGATATATTTTTTATCTAATGGATAATATTAATTTTAATTTAATTTTATAAAGAATGTTGCATTTTGACACTAATAAGAACACAAGAAAAAAAAAAGGAACAGAATTAAAAATGAAAAGAAATAATTAAAGATGTCAATTTTGAGGAGTAATTGTTGGTTTATCCTTTAGCAGCCCATAGCCCAGAACCATGTGAGCCTAGTTCGAAGGAGAAGCCCAGCATGCGCCTTCCCACCCGTGTGACCCAGCGACCCGCGAGCACCACCCGACCCAGCTCCAGCCCGATCCACCTGCTGCCGGGCCTCTTTCCCCTACTGAAATCGTGCCAGGTGGCCTTCCCCTATTGGTCGCATGTTGGTCAATGCCACCAGTTATCACAATTGTATTGAGAGCCCATTTTCTAGGCATTTTGGGCCTTGGACCCTCCAATTTTTATCTTTAAAGCTCATATTTTGTATTAATGTAGAAAAATGGGCATGATGATTATTTACTAAAATAGCTAGATTAATATTGATAATAAGATTTGATTTTTCAAAATCATATTTTATTATTAATGTTTCAGATTTATTTTGTAAACCCCATTTGTAGTTTAATATCTTTTTATTCATTTTCTTCTTCTATTAATAGGGACTCGTCTTTCACATTTGGTATGTAATTTTGAGAGTAAAGAAACTATAGCAAAATTTCTACTCACTTTCTTCTCACACTTTCGTCTTAAAATTTCTATTCAATATTTTGCTACCTTGATTTACTATCTTCTTAATATAATATATTTAATTTATTTATGTTCTTCCAATCTCATCTTCATTTTCTTATCTTTATTTACTTTTGCTAATAATATATAGGATTAGTCATGCTCTTTCTATGTGTTTCTAATTAGTAAAAGTAATATTGATACATAATTCTATGTCTAATTTTCTATTACATTATTGCTCTTGGTTACTTTGTAATTTTTAGATTTTTTATAAGATTAACATTGTCCTCCTAAAGTAAAGAACTTTAAAACTCAAATGGACTTTTGCTAGAATAGAATATGGACTTTAATGTTAGATTTTCGAAGTAAATGTTAGGATGTGAACTATTTACTTATGTAATTTCGTAAATCAAGTAACTACGTAACTAAACAAGCATATGGATGATTCTTGAAACATTTCTACTATGCAACTCTTGATTACATCTTACTTTTATTTCACTTGTCTTATTTTACCATTTCATCAAAAAGACAACAAAAAATTCTCAAATTTCCATTTCCCTAACTTTGTACTAATCTTTTGTGTTTATTTTTCTACTAATATTTTTGTTTTTAGTTACCTCCTTATGTAATCGCCCGCCCATCTACACTACAACCACCGCTTAGTGAATGCTTGTTTTGGGCATTAATCAAATTTTGGCGACATTGCCGGGGAGGTAGTTTTTCAAGAGTTTAGTGGAATTTTTACAAAAATGTTAGTAGTTTTATTTTGTATTTTTGTTGGTATGAATATTGTGTTAGCATAGTGTTCTTTCATTTGTGAGTGTCGTATTTTTTTTATTTGCTAATTTTTAATTAATTTGAATATTGTTTAAAAAAAAAAGTTTGGTTATATATATATATTTTTTTCTTTCAGTAAAAAAGAATTATATATAAAAGCATATATATAAGTAAAAAAAAACAAAAGAGAAACGTAAAAAAAAACAAAAAAAGGGTATACATATTTTTTATTTTTTTCCTTTTTGGATACCAAAAAAAATTATATATATGAAAAGGAACTTATATATATATTCTTAACGTAAAAAATATATATAAAAAAAATTAGGTGTCTAATTTTATTTTCTTTTTAGTTAATCCTAATTTCATTTCTTTTTCTTAATTTTTTTTATTATCTTAGTTCGATAAATATTTGTCAAAAAAAAATAAGCTTGTTATTTTATCTTTACTTCATCAAAAAATTAAAAAAAAAATTACATCTTCCTTGATAAATATTGTTAAGTAGTTTGCTTCCTCTCTATACCCTATTTTTGTGTTAATTATTTTGTTGTTTTAGGTTTCTTAGTTTAGACTTTTCTTTCTTTTTTCCTTAGTCTTCCTTTAAATTTAGTTCTTCCTTGAAAAAAAAATATAAAATTGTTCATAAAATTTCAATCATAAAACGCTTAGTATTAAAAACAATTGTGTAATATTACAAATGGTAAAAACTGATATTGTTCTGTCTAGAAAGATTGGTTGTTATATAAAGTTTGTGATAGCGTTACCCTCCACCCTAAAAAAAACATAAAATAAATTTAATTCTCATTTCCAAGAGTGGATGAATCATCACGAAACATCTAGTGAAACTTCTTTCAATTCATCCACCACTCCTTCTGAAACTCCTTCCACCATTCCTTCTTCTCCACACACCTTAGATGATGATAATCCATTCGCAATGGCTCAAAATGATGAAATCCAACCAAGAACTCTCCATGACTACCTCCATCCTACTTGCACTTCCACACCTTCATACATTATATTCCCTCCTAATATGCCATTGTTAGACTTTAAACCTGGCATGATTCACCTATTCCCACATTTCATGGAATGGAAAACAAATGCCCATACACGCATATTAGAGAATTTGAGGAAGTAGTGGCAACATTCAATAACCGAACTAAAAATGTTGATTTTGCGAGACTAAAGTTTTTGTCCCTTCTCCTTGAAGCTAGTTATACTCTTTGAGACCTAAGTCTATTGGAACATTGGAAGAAATTACCAAATCTTTCTTTTTGAAACACCTCCCCAACCATAAGACCACCAGTCTGTAACGAAAGATTTACACATTTTCCCAAAGGGAAAATGAAACTTTCTATCAAGTCTGGGAAAGATTCAAAGAACTATTAAATCAGTGCCTGCACCATGGCTATGAGAACTGGTGTTTGGTCAGTTACTTCTATGAAGGCCTCACAAGTCGTGAGCGCTAGTTTGTAGAAATGTTATTGTAACGTCCCAAATTACCTAATAAGGATTAGGGCCTTGATTAGGGGGCCAGGATGGCAATATATGGAATTATATGTTTATATGATATATTTGTGTATGATTATGTGAGTTATATGATAATATAACTAGTTATGCGTGTTTAGGAATATTAAATATGCATGTGGGTCCGTTTCTTATTAGAAGGACAATGTTCGTAATTTGCCCTATTATGGGCATAATTCTATATACATGCATATATGTGATATATGTGAGAGACGACATTATTATGTGAGTTTATTTGGGTTACTCGGCACGAGACGATCCTAGGGAGCAAGTTAGCGAGAAAGTCACAACAGGACCCAATACGCGACTCTGGGCGAGTCAAGGGGTATTTTAGGTATTTAGTATAGTATCAGGTAATCGGGTAATGTGAATGAATAATTGAGGATATATTTGGAATTAGTGAGATTAGGAGGGAATATTGGGGATTTTGACCACTTTTCCCTCGAGGACGTTTTCGGCACCCCGTGCCTCGGGATTAGCTTGGGCCCATGAGAATGATTATGTTTAAGTTATCGTTTCGTTTGTTGATTAAACATACTTGAATAGTCTGTACCTGATTAAGTGTTACATGAATAATCACGTGGTTTTCTTAGCTAGGGCTAAGCCTCTGTAACGCCCTGGATAACCAAGACCGTTACACTGTGTATTTGAAATAGTGTAATACTTTCTAATCAAGTCGTTTGAATAAAAACGTGATCCTTAAGTCAATTATCAGGTTAGGATTAAAAGATTTTGGTCATAAACAGTTAATTTTCATTAAAATAGATATTTGGCACATGGGATCCCAAAAAAAAACAGGATTTAACAAATAATTTACACTTCTCAAAAGTTATGTACAACCCGTGGCCACTCTAATGGAAAAATACAAATTTTATGCTCTGTCCTTGTATTTTTCCTCGACCATGACGGATGAGCAGCTGACAATGTACACCCCCAAAGCTCTCCAACTCACAGTTGGTCCAGCTTACCCTTGCCTTTACCTGCACCACGTAGCACCCGTGAGCCAAGGTCTAACAAGAAAACCATAACAGCAAATACATAATTAGTGGTAGCATCAAATCAGTCATAAGACAGTCATCCAGAAGTTTAGCAAATCATAAGCATCAAAATATTAATAGTAAACATGTACGTTCATAAATATATCTCAACCAATATACAAGTGATTTGGGTCGGCACCCTTAGGCCACCCCCTCTGTTTACTCAACCAACTCCGGCTCGCTTAGGCCGAGTTCATTGTTTATTTAGCTGACCCCGGATCACAGTGGCCGAACAACATCCTATGCGCAAGTCATCAGCTCTGACTCTCTTAGGTTGTTCATTTCATATTTCACATAACAATATCATAGTTACACAACACATATATCCATATACAGGGAATCTCAGTCCAAACACAGCCACACAAGGGTGCAGTTTTCTTACCTTGAATCTCGAGCGGAGGATAAAGAACGGTCTCAAGCACGATCCTTAGTCCTAAGCCTTGGCGATACACCTAGACATAGTGGCCAATGGGTAATTATCAATTTCTAATCCAAATAAATACTTAGGAACATTATCTAGCCACCGGGACCTCGATTACTACTAAACCATGTAGTAGAAATCGTATCGACCACTTAGGTTCGAACCCCCAAGCCTTACCAATCCTAGAAACCAACCTAAGGCAAAGTCCCCTAGGCGGGCCGCGACCTGGCCCAAAGGGTTCCAGTGCGCCCCCAAGTCAGAGACTTAACCCCCACGCCTCAGGGGGAGGCGAGTTGCGACTTGCTCGCTAGGGCTGCGGCGTGCCCTTGAAATAGAGAGCCCTCCTAGGAAATCTGGGCATGCGGGCCACAGTGCCCATGAGCTGGGTTGAGGCGCACCCCCTCGTGCCCAGAATATCTAGGTTTGCTCAACACCCTTCCCAGCAAAATTTCCCAAAATCAAGTCTTAACAAACCTCACAACCCAAAACTGAGCTTAGCTATGAATTTAGGACTTTTAACCACACATTTTAAACACAAAACCACAACAATTATGCTGAAGCCACTATCTCAATTCAGTAGAAATTCATACTCTTACTAACACCCAAATTCAAATGCTAACCAAGCACTTATAACCTTAGCTAAACCCAACCAAAAATTGAGATATGAGAAACTAGAATTCTTACCTCCCTTACAGCTTGAATTTCTCCAGCTATCCTCTGCCCTTTTTCAACTTAATTCCTCAATTTAACCCATTAAAAATAAGCCTCAAATCCCAGCTTATTCCCTTAGTTTTTTTTTTTTTAATTCAGAAATGCTCCTTAGGCTTCTTGAGAGAAGAAAACGTGAGATAGAGAGTGAGTAGGAATTGAGAGTACTCAGGTGATTTCTGGCTAAGTCTAGAATCCCATAAAGTATATCCTTTAATCCTTAAAAAGACTATTGTAACGCCCCAACTCCAGGGACCGTTACAGTGTGCCTTGTAAACAGTGTTAAACTTGCTAATCGAGTCATTTGGCCAAAATCGTGTAACTAAGTATGATTAGCGGTTTAGGGATTAAAAATTTTGGTTAAGATGTAACGTTTCACTAGAACGTTTAATATATACATTGGGATCCCGAAAATATAGTTTCAGAGTCTATTACAGAAAATATTTACAACAGGTCGTTCTAAGCGGCAAAACAGGGTTCAACCCTAGTTCCTCTTTAAACCTCGGTCATGGCGGACGAGCAGCTGCATATGTACACGTCATCACCTAAGCTCTCCAACTTAAGGATGGTCCAGCTTCCTTTTGCCTTTACCTGCACCACATAGCACTTGTGAGCCGAAGCCCAGCAAGAAAACACAGTATAACATGATATAATATCAACAGTAATTGTATTGATTATTCAAGACCAACAGTTTAAGCAAATAGGTGACTAACACAAGAGTCACAAATGTGGGGACAGCACCCTTTAGCCATGTGACGATAGGGTCACCAAGGCTTAACTGGTAGGTTGTCCTTTCATAAGTTCGATCAGGATAGGTGCATGGTGACTGGTCACCAACATAACCTTCCTCCTGACTCTAGAGTCGTAACTATGGACAGCGTCCCCTAGCCATGTGACAAACAATCACCGGGGCCATATGCCTTGGCTATGAACATCTGGTCCTAGACCAGGCAAGCGCTTATAATTTTCATTGACCTTCCGGTCGGTCCGGCATTAATACCCCATATGAGTCATTCAATGCTGACATCGATTAGATCTAATCTCTCGACTCTAGAGTCGTAACTATGGACAGCGTCCCCTAGCCATGTGACAAACAGTCACCGGGGCCATATGCCCTGGCTATAAACATCTGGTCTTAGACCAGGCAAGCGCTTATAAATTCTTCGACTTTAGGGTCGGTCCAGCATTAATGCCATAGATCCATTCAATGCATGTTCATCGACTTTAGGGTCGGTCCAGCATTAATGCCATAGAGCCATTCAATGCATGTTCATTGACTTTAGGGTCGGTCCAGCATTAATGCCATAGAGCCATTCAATGCATGTTCATCGACTTTAGGGTCGGTCCCTGACTAGTCAGTGCCATACACAGGTAAGCCATGCCACCAAACACATATCACATGTTCAATATCCATAAACAAGGTATTCAGCATGCTTACTAAACAGGTACTAGTAAAATTAGGATCATGCATAAACACAGAGGCTCAAGCTCCGAACGATGTCATACTCAGTATACAAAGCATGTCCTAATCACATGTTTCTCATTCATCATATGTATAATATTCAACAATCCAACATGCACCAATAACAGCCATGCATGTCACATTTAATAATCAACCAACATGCATCAAGAATAGTCATGCATGTCATACTTAATAATCAACCAACATGCATCAAGAATAGCCATGCATGTCATACATATACACAGGGTGCAGTTTTCTTACCTCAGAGTCGAGCTAGGATGATTAAAAGAACGACCCTTGAGAACGATCAACTTTTAGTCCTTTAGCGGTCACCTAGTCATAACCAAATATAGGATACCATCAATAAAAATGATCAACATAAGTTCCCAAACAAATATCTAGCCTCCGGGATATCAATCCCCACTTAACCGGGTACTAGGTTCAACCCCGAGGCCTAAGGCTTGAATCCCCAAGCTAAAAACACCATTCTGGCCAAAAAGTCACTAAGGGCCGCGGCCCACCCTAGCTGCGCTGCGGCGCGCCCTCCAGACAGAGGCAACCCTCTCTGCCAGACGCCATGAGCCGCGGCGCACCATAGCCATGCCACGGCTCATTATCCTATTCGGCCAAAATCTCAGTACGCACCAGCAAACCTCCCCTGCGTTTTCCCTTGGAACTAGCCCTTCAAACCTGTCCCAAACCTCAACCTAACACCCAATTCAACCACCAAACATCATCTACAACTCACCATCATCAAAACCCAAAGTAAACATCAACCAACCTTCTATTAATCCAAACTTTCTACATGAAATTCACAAGCTGAAAACTAAAGCTCAAAACAGAGCACACCATAAAGTTCATGGATGGAACTTACCTCAAGCTTGATTTGAATCCTTCCCAATGGCTGAACTCAAACTATAATCCCCAAGCCTTGACTCCCTAGCTTGCTTCTTCAATTTGGGCTCTCAAAATTCAAAGGAAAGTATGAAGGGAAAACTTGTACGGGAGAGAAAGGAGAAGATGAGGATGAGGCTCTGCTTTGTTCTGTTTTCCACAACCTTCTAAACACTCCCAAAGGCTGATACAAATCCTTAAGGTCAAAAGAGCATAATGCCCCTAGGCCAATTAAATCCCTCTAAAGACTTCCGAGGGTAAAACTGTCCTTTCCCGCCTATCACGTTAATTATAATTAATGCTCTCCAATTCCCGTTATTCTCAATATTCTCAAATACAAATAAATCATATCTCATTACCCTTTTATTCCCAGTAATGCTCTAATCATCAAAATGACCCCGAGACTCATCACAGTATACCACAAACCTCCCTCCCCCAGAAGAAAGGCTCAACACCGAAGAAGTAATCAGCTGTCGCTTCAATTCTTGGAAGCTATTCTCACACTTATCTAACCAGACGAACTTCATATTCTTCCATGTCAATTCTATCATTGGTGCAGCAATCTTCGAGAACCCTTCCACAAACCGTCTTTAATATCCCACTAATCCAAGGAATCTCCTAACCTCTAAGACATTCCTTGGTCTCGGCCAATCTCTTACTGCCTCCACCTTAATCCCATTTTCTCCAACAATATGTCCAAGGAATGTCACTTCTTGTAGCCAAAATTCACACTTCTTAAACTTGGCATATATTCGATGTTCCCTTAACTTCTGCAAGACCTGTCGAAGATCTTGCTCATGCTCTGCCTCTAAACTGGAATACATATGATGTCATCGATGAAGACAATAACGAACTGATACAAGAAATCCTTAAACACTCTGTTCATTAGATCCATAAAGGTTGCCAGGGAATTGGTCAAACCAAACAACATGACCAAAAGCTTGTAGTGTCCATACCTCGTTCGGAAGGTCGTTTTCGGTATATCCTCATCCTTGGTCCTCAGTTGGTGATAACCAAATTGAAGATCAATCTTCGAGAATACCGTCTTTCCCTGTAGTTGATTGAACAGATCATCAATCCTTGGTAAGGGGTATTTGTTCTTAATGGGCAACTTTTTCAACTCCCTATAATATATACACATTCTTAGAGTCCCTTCCTTCTTCTTCACAAACAAAACTGGAGCACCCCATGGCGAGTAGTTAGGCCTGATAAACCCCAAATCCAAAAGTTCTTGTAACAGTATCTTCAACTCTCTCAATTCCGCCGGAGCCATCATATAAGGTACCCTCGACACTGACTCAGTGCCCAGCGCTAACTCAATAATGAATTGAATCTCCCTATGCGGTGGCAGTCTTGGTAAATCCTCAGGGAACACATCCAAGAACTCACGCACCAATCTGGTCACTCCCGGCCCTGCGGACATGACCCTGGTGGTATCCACCACACTAGCTAGAAAACCTATACAACCTCCCTATAGTAGGTCTTTAGCCCTCAATGATAATATCATGGGTATGCGAGGTCCATGCATAGCACCCACAAAAACAAAGGGGTCCTCTCCCTAAGGCTCAAAAGTCACCATCTTCTTCCTACAATCAATGGCAGCCCCATATCTGACCAGCCAATTAGTTCCTAGAATAAAATCAAAGTCATCCATACTCAACTCGATCAAATCTACTGATAGTTCCCTACCATCAACCATCACAAGCAGTGCTCTAATCCACCTCCTAGAAACTACCAGTTCCCCTGTAGGCAGTAAAATCTCAAACCCCGCAGTATAATACTCACATGTCTACACAATCTATCAATCACTTTACTACAAACAAACGAATGTGTAGCACTAGAGTCAATCAATACAGTATAGGAAGAACCAATGCTAGAAAGCTGACCAGTCCCTACCAGGGACTAGCCTCGGCCTCTACCTGCGTCAAGGTGAACACTCGAGCTGGAGTTAAGCTGTCCACCTTCCTTGATTCTTCTTTCTTCGCTGTTGGGCAGTCCTTCTTGAAGTGTCCCACCTCACCGCACACATAATAGGCCTTTGTCTGACATTCGTCCGGATGGCACCTTCTCCACCTCGTCCACTCTGCATAACTTCTCCATGTCTCACTGCCTCCCTGGCGGCCACCCTAAGAACCCCTACCCCTCCTATCAGGACCGACAGTGGTTGAAGTGTCAGTGGTCTTCCTCTTCAAATCACTGGGGCCTCCGCCCCTACCAGTCCCTATGTATGGCGGCACCACCCTGCGATACAAATATTATTCTCTGCCTCTTTAGAGGTCAGATCCTTCTCAACAGCCTTGGCATAAGTCATTCCTCTAGGTACTTTTGTGATTCTCACAGCTCGGGTTATCATAGCATTAAGCCCTTGAACAAATCTGTCCTGGTTGGCTGCATCTATAGGCACTAAATCTGGTGCAAACTTTGCAACCCTTTCAAACTTTAGGGCATACTCAGTGACTGTCATGTTGCCCTGCACCAACCCCACAAACTCATTCACCTTCGTTGCCCTGACGACAATGTTGTTGTATTTCTGGTTGAACAGGTCTCTGAACCCGTCCCAACTCAGAGTAGAAATGTCCCTTGTCTGTGATGCCACCACCCACTAGATACAGGCATCCTCTCTAAGCATATAGGTGGCACAGGGCACCCTGTCATTACCTTCCACCCTCATAAAATATAGGATAAAAGTGATCATACTCATCCACTGTTCGACTTTCACTGGATTCGGTCCCCCCTCAAAGGTTTGAGGATGTTGTATCATAAACCGCTCATACAGTGGCTCCCACTTGTTTTCAACCTCACGTGTCTGTACAACTGGTGCCACAACATGTGACAAAATAGGTGCAGCATTCCCTGACAGAGCATGCTGTCTCAAGAGGAGGATATGCTCTTCTTGACTCTATAACCAAGCTTGCATATATGTAAGTATCTGCTGCCAATTCTTAGGGACTGGCAGAGGGTTTTAGCCCTGATCATCATCTCTAGCCTCTGCTGGCTAGTCGTATAGAACACCTTGGACGCATAGCTATCCAAGTTTATCTGCAATCAATGACTCGACAGTCAGGCAATGATGACAGGTTAACAATCTTTCCATAGTCCACCATTGAAACTGAACCAACCACAAGCAATCAAGATGCCAACAATCATTCAAATAATCATTCACATACAGCAGCAATGCTAATAAGCACGCTTCATTATAGTTACACAGCAATCAAGGGCCCTATCTTCAGTAACTTTTAAATCCCACATTCCACTAAGTTTAATATCTTAATTATATATATAAGTCAAAAATATTACCTCCAATATAAAATCCTCCAAAGCTTGATCACCAACAAATTCGTCAACAAAAAACCTATTCAAATATACCAATAAACAAAAAAAAAGTTAACAAAATATAAAGAAAAATATTCTAAAACTATTCTAACTAAATAAATAATAAAGTGGAACTTAAAGGAAACACATAATTCATTATATATATACTCATTTAAATACTTAAACCCAAAATTAATTTTATTTTTTAGAAGTTAACAAATTATAAATAAAAATTTACTAAAAAATATACTAACCAAATATATAATAAAATTGAACTTAAAGCAAATAATTTAATATATATACATATTTAAACAATTAATCCTTAAATTAATTTTTTTTTCAAGAGTTAACAAAATATAAAGAAAAATTTATTAAAAATATTCAAACTAAATAATTAATAAACTGGAACTTATAAAAAACATATAATTTAATATATATATATATATACCAATTTACATACTTAAACGAGAAATTAAATTTAATAAAAACATTAAAAATGTTAACAAAAAATAAAGAAATTATAATAAAAATCACAAAAGGTAAATTTCGAAATAAAAAAGAAAAGAATTGCACTTACTTGTGGCAATGTGGAATATTGATGTAGCCAACCACAAAAAACTAAGAAGATTTTAGGTTTTCAAACTATAATCTTCAATAATATAAAATCTACACAAAAAACTCAAAAAAAACTATATATAAGGTTAATGAACATATATAATTCATAATTTTAACCTTAAAATTGAAAAAAAAAAAAAAACTCATCTAAAGGGTGAAAAACGCTGGAGCCGCCACTGGTTTGTTGGGATAAAACGCAGGTGTTGACGTCGTTTTTCGTCAACAGTGAATATAGAGCACGTAAACAATAAATAGTTATGGCCAGAAAAATACAATAAAACAAGTAGGATTTTTTACGTGGTTCAGCAGTTAACTCTGCCTAGTCCACGAGTCTTTGTTATTAGAACTTAGGATGATTTCTGGAAATTCTTCAAGAATGAATTCTCCAGAGTTTCTCTCAAGATCACAAAATTTCGGTCCTTTACAAAGGTACAGGACTTCTCTATTTATAGAGGAAGTCTCAGAATACTATCCCACACGTCTCTGGGAAGTTATTCTTTATGTCAATAAATTTAATGGCTTTAAAAGCCTGTAACTCCTATATACAAGGAAACGTCCCCTGAAGACCAGGGGGCGTATATCTAAATAATAAATATCCCTTTATTATAGGGAAGTTACAACAATAAATGTAGACTACGTACGTCTCTCCAAGTGACTCGTTAAGATGTTCGAAGTCAGCAATCTACATCGTCAGTGTCGTGTCGGCCCAAGTCTCTTAGTGACTTTCGAGTTGTAATATTTCCCCCGAGATCATGTGGTTTCGAGCTCATACTTATGTCAGGCTCGGAACCCCTGATCCGAGGCCACCCGAGAATAGACGTACTCCGATGTCTGTCTTTCGAGCTTGTGAGGACTTCGAGGCTACCATCTTCGAGGTTGCCACTTGCTTTGTAGGTTTGGTGCCTAGGTTGTGGACACGTATTCTAGACATTGCGAGCTCACACCTGACGAATCCAGCTTTCAAGATCACAATTCTCAAGGCTCGAAATCTGGGTGTAACATTTTGCCCCCTCAAAAGTATTTGTTCGAATCCTATAAGAAGGAAACTTTTGAACTACTTTTCTCGGGAACTGCATCGTCACACACGTTCGAATATGGACACGTTCCAGCTAGGTATTGCCCACTCAAGGTACTCAAGTGCCTTGGAAACCTGCCCACGATCGTTCACCTGTCACCTTTTCGGCGCCATCTTGTCATTTGTCCCTGACCGTCCGATCTTATAAGGATCCTGATCAATGGCCCGGATCAACCCCTTTTTTCCATCTCTGATCGTCTATATATGAGGCTCTAGTCATCTTCCTCATTTTATTTTTACGCCCATCAGAGGAAAAAAGAAAAGAGAAAGAGAAACCAGAGGATATCCCAGAAAGTTCTTGCTTTTTGCATGTTTTCCCAGCCAAAGAAACAAAAGACCGCCAGCTTGCTCGAGACCGTGGGATTATACTTGCAGCATCTTCTTCAATCGACTATTTCTCTGCAATCATCGTCTTCATTGTGTAAGTATCTGATATATGTATACATTTTCTTTATCAGTTTCTGGCTTTGCTGTTTTTTTTTTTTTTAGTTTCTGGGAATGCACTGGTTCACTTTGTAGTTTTGCCATACTAGGACGCCTTGACTAATAGGTATTTAGGTTTAAGTTTTCCCATTACTGGTTCTAAATCCAGTTTTTATGTAGAACAAACTCAAACATGGTCTCTTTTTTTTCTGGGTTTTCAAAATTTAAAAGACAGATATCGGGTACAAAATCTTGGTTTTAAAGAATGCACGATAACCAAGAATACCATTTTTGAGCAACCGCCACCTTTTTCCCTGATATTTCGGGATTCTCAAAAGTTAGACCCACTTCCCTCCTTTTTTTCATAGAATACACGTTCTGACCCTTAATCGGGTTTCCAGGACCGAGCTCGTTTCGTACCCAAGCACTTTCCGAGCTTGTCTCGCCAAGCTCGTAATTCTTGACTCCTTGCATGCATGGCCCTCACCATTTTTCTTTCTTGCTAGATGTCACAGAATCTGGAAAGACGGTGGGGGTCGCTGCTTGCCATCCCGTACTCGCCAAAACTCCTAGCCTAGAATCGCTGTTTTCTCAGAACCAACGTCTGATTCGTGAATACGATCTCGCGCGCGAACAGGAAGAAATCTGAGCTCATTATCGCTGCCAAATCGTCGAGGTCATAGAAAAGAAGAGAAGAATCCTTCGAGAGGCGCTTTATCTGGAATCTGGTTCAAGGCCCAGACTGATCCCCCTTGATCCTAGGTTAAAAGTGACGATCGCATACAACCCGGGAGAGCTTCAATTCTCACTGATGGGGGAGCCCTCTACCTCGCTGCCAAGGCAAGAATTTTTTGAGTCTGAGCACTACTGGAGCTCGGTTACCTCGCTAGGTCAGATAAACGATATCCTGGCCTTTCATGGTATAAGACTGTCAGGCTCGCTAAGGTGTCGAGCTCCTACCTCCCAAGAGCGAAGCTGCCGCACCCCAGGAGATGGAAATCCTGACAACAAGTTGAGGTATGCGGTTTGGAGCTAGGAACATATGAAGGCAGGAGCGATACTGCCTTTGAAGTCTTTCTTCAAGGACTTCACGGACTTCATTGGGTTGGCTCCATTCCAACTCAACACTAATTCCTACAGGGTTCTATCTGCCCTGAAGTCGATATACAACGAGCTGAAGTGGGAAGGACCCACGCCAAAAGAGATCTTGTATCTTTTCTGTTTGAAAAGCAATCCCTCCCGAGCTCGGGGAGGAGATGGCTTCTATTACCTTTTGAGCTACCCAAAGGAGAAAAGATGTTTGAGGATCTTCCCAATCATCCTCCAGGTTTTAAGAAGGCCTTTTTCTAGATGGATGGCATGTCTCCGTCACGATGCTATTCGTTCAGACGGATCCGTAATTACCCCACCTTTTTTATCTCTGTGTTCGAACTTTTGTCTATAGGCTTGTACTTAGTTGGGATGTATTTTATTTTCTAGCCAACTATTGTTGTCCCACTCCTTCTGACGAGATGAAGGAGCGCAGGAGACCCTGCTCCAACTCCCTTATGGCAGGAGATCGCTCTCATACCTTCTACATGAAGATAAACTTTGAGCTTGTGGGCTCTTGGGAGATGGCCAGTCCACCTCAGACTGGTCTAACAAAAAATACAACCGCTGGGAGCTTGTGCCCTTGCCAACAGACATCCTCCCCCCGAGGAGAGAGGTGAGGCCCCCGCCTCCAGTTCGCCGAAGGAGCCCACAGTCAGGGAACGAGGCCAACGATGAAGCCTCGAGCTCGGGCTCGGATGACCAAGGTACAGTCATCCTAAGCTCGAAAATGTGGTCCCCCACCCTGTTAAAGCACAAACCTGATAGGCTAGTTCTATGCGAAGACGATAGGAACCACTTTTATGTGTGGACTTGGGTAGATGAACGGGTTCATAGGTTCGATAGCTGGCTCAGGCAATATGATACTATGTATAGCCTGAACGAGGTATGGAACGGAATAGCCGTCCAATACGGGACCAATGACTATAGGGACCTTTCGAGGTTGATGTCCACCTATAGGGAAGGTACTCCCCCCGCCACTTCTGAAGATGGGGGAATTTCATGGTCTCCGAGCTCAAGCTCAGAGGAGAGTTCCAGTTAGGTTTTTCTCCACTTTTTTTTTTTTGTTATATCTTCTAAGTTTGTTAGAACCATGCTAAACCTTGATTGCAACTGTGCAGGTGCTATGGACTCCGACCTTGACACCGTGCTCTTCAGTGGGGGCGAGGGGGCTCAAAAGAGTAAGCGCCCGAGAGGATCGCAGAAGTCAGACCGACCCTCTAAAATCCCCAAGCGCACTGAGAAGACCCCACCATGTACAAGATCTGGGCTAACAATGGTGACCTCGATACCAACTTCCTAGGCCCTCTTGAGGCGAAGTTCATAGATCAGTGGAATGCTCGACTTGAGGCGGAGGAGGCTGCTCAAGAGGCTGCCCAGAAGGATAGTCATGCTATTCATCCTGGGGGGTCTAGTGTTGCTGGTGCCGAGAAGGCTAAGGAGACTGCTCCTTCTTGAATCTTATCTCGGGGCTGCATCCCTTTATTTTTATAATTGTTTTAATTTATGCCCGTAGGGCTGATACAATTTCTTTTTCTTTTCTCTTAATACATATGCTTTACATTTCTTGGTTTGAAATATTTTGCACATTTTATATTAAACAATTGCGTATGTTTTTTTATTCGTACAAACATAGTTTGGATTTAGGCTCGAGGCTCAATGCATTCATGCACAGTTTGCTCGAATTATTCGCTTCCGACCTCGTTATTCATCAAGGTCAGATATTACTTTAACCATGAACCCGAAAGTACTTGTATGGTGTGTAATGCAAACAGTTTAGTTATATCTTATTTTTTAGTTACTTTTTCTCGTCGTCGGTTATCTCTCCGAGGTTATGAGTTCGAAACTATTTTTTATAAGATACTCCAGCCTCGATCTCGACTTAACTCGAAGTAGGTTTATGTTCCAACTTATCTTCGATTAGTTTTAGCTGGTTTGCTCCAAACCTTTTAAGGTCGTGATTGGTTTGTAATCCATACACTTATATGCTTTTTTGATAATTCGGTTTTATCCAAACTATCTTAACTCGCGCATTTGGTTACATCCAAACACTTATGTTTTTAATAATTTGGTTATATCCAAATTATCTTAGCTCACGTATTTGGTTATATCCAAACACTTATGCTTTTCGTATATCTTAATTTATTTTTCAAGCTGGTGGTATTTATATATATACCAATGATGCCCCCTTAATATCCTATGAATGTGACCATAGGTTTTTAGATTAAGAGAGATTGCAAAAATAAATCATATCAGACGAAATAACTCTTTATTTGATAAAATCCGAGAGTAGACAAAATAGTACAAATAGACAAGCATGGTTACAGGCAACATCCTTCCTATACTACTGATAGTAAGGTCTTAGGTGATCGCCATTCCATGCTCGCGGTATTAGGCTCCCATCCAATCTCGCTAGCATGTAGACACTGGGTCAGATGACTGACTCTATCTGGTATGGTCCCTCCCAATTTGGCCCGAGCACGCCAGCTGCTGGGTCTCGCGTTGCCAGAAATACAAGCCTTAAGACCAGATCTCCTACACCGAACTTTCGATCTCGAACCCTCTTGTTGAAGTACCTGGTAGCTCGCTGTTGGCAGGCAACATTCCTCAGCTGAGCTTCGTTTCTCCTTTCTTTGATCAGGTCTAAGGTTTCTTCGAGCTGAGTGTGGTTCGAGCTTTGGTCATAAGCGTGAGTTCGAATTGTAGGAATCTCGACCTCGATAGGCAACATAGCTTCGCAACCGTATGCCAGAGAGAACGGGGTATGTCCTGTTGATGTTCGAGCTGTAGTCCTATATCCCCATAGGACTTGGGGCAATTCTTCGGGCCATCGTCCTTTTGCTTCCTCCAAATTTTTCTTTAGCGAACTTTTGAGAGTTTTGTTTACAGCTTCGACCTGGCCATTCGCCTGGGGATGAGCTACAGACGAAAAACTCTTTATTATTCCATTCTTCTCGCAAAAGTTGGTGAACAAATCACTATCGAACTGGGTTCCGTTGTCAGATACAATTTTCCTCGGCATCCCATATCCGCATACGATGTTCTTTACCATGAAGTCAAGGACTTTCTTGGAAGTTATTGTTGCTAACGGTTCAGCCTCTGTCCACTTTGTGAAGTAATCTACGGCAACTACAGCATACTTTACGCCGCCCTTGCCAGTTGGGAGAGAACCTATGAGGTCGATTCCCCATACCGCAAATGGCCATGGGGAATTCATCATGGTCAACTCGAATGGTGGAGCTCGAGGAATCATGGCGAACCGCTGGCACTTATCACATTTCTTTACGTACTTGAAAGAATCTGATTTGATGGTAGGCCAGAAATAGCCTTGGCGTATGATTTTCTTGGACAGGCTATGCCCCTCAGTATGGTCTCCACAGAACCCTTCATGAATTTCTTCAATGATCTTCTTGGCTTCGGGTGGAGTCACACACCGAAGTAATGGCATGGAATATCCCCTTCTATACAGTTTTCCATCCAAAATGGTGTAACGGGGAAGCTGATACATTAACTTTCGAGCCTGGTTCTGGTCTTTCGGAAGGATTCCGGTCTCGAGATATTCGACTATTGGGGTCATCCAGGTAGGCTCGGAATCAATCATACACACGTCTTCCTGCTCCAGCTCGTTAATGCTAGGCGCTGAGAGATGTTCTATTGGCACAACATTTAGCTCATCACTCTCGGTGGAAGTAGCGAGTCGAGCTAAGGCATCTGCATTTGAGTTTTGCTCTCGGGGAACTTGTTCGATCATATAAAACTCGAAATGTTCCAATGCGGACTTGGCTTTTTCTAAGTAAACTGCCATTTTTGTGCCATGAGCCTGGTATTCTCCCAAAATTTGGTTCACCACAAGCTGGGAGTCGTTGTAGCAATGTATGGCCTTAGCTTTGAGCACTTTGGCTATACGGAGTCCCGCTAGTAAAGCCTCGTATTCGACCTCGTTATTCGATGCTTTGAAGTTGAATCTTAATGCAGAATGAAATCTGCTTCCTGCGGGAGTAATCAAAATGACCCCTGCCCCTGATCCATTTTCGTTAGATGACCCATCAACGTAAAGTTTCCACAGCTCGTGGGTCGGGGTTATAACTTCATCGTTGGTCATGCCAGTACACTCCACTATAAAGTTCGCCAGGGCCTGTGCCCTAATGGTTGTCCTCAGGTGGTAGGTGATCTCGAATTGCCCGAGCTCAACTTCCCATTTAAGAAGTCGACCTGAAGCTTCTGGCTTAGACAAGACTTGTCTCAGCGGTTGATCGGTTAATACATGGATGGGGTGCGCCTGAAAGTAGGGTCGTAATTTGCGAGATGAATGAATTAAGCTGAGAGCTAGCTTTTCCATCAAGGGGTATCTCGATTCTGTCCCCAGTAATCTTTTACTGATGTAGTATATGGGCCTCTGTACCTTTTCCTCTTCTCGCATGAGCACTGCACTTATTGCATGTTCGGTAGTGGCAAGATACAAGTATAGTATTTCTCCCGTAACATGTTTTGATAAGATGGGGTGTTCTGCGAGGTGCTTCTTAAGCTCCTGGAAGGCCAGCTCGCATTCTTCCGTCCATTCAAATTTCTTGCCTCCCATCAACAGATTGAAAAACGGAAGACAACGGTCTGTAGATTTCGAGACAAACCTACTTAGTGCCGCCATCCTGCCGGTCAAACTTTGGACATCTTTGTGTCTTCGAGGTGAGGGCATGTCGATTAGGGCCTGGATCTTGTCTGGGTTAGCTTCTATCCCACGAGCGTTTACAATGAAGCCCAGAAATTTTTCGGATGATACCCCAAAGGAGCATTTCTGAGGATTAAGCTTCATGTTATACTTCCGGAGCACGGCAAAACACACTTCGAGGTCGTCAACATGGTTATCGTTAAGTTGAGACTTGACTAGCATGTCATCAACATAAACTTCCATGTTGTTCCCTATTTGCTCTGAAAACATCATGTTCACGAGCCGCTGGTACGTGGCCCCAGCATTTTTGAGCTCGAATGGCATGACGTTGTAACAATATAGTCCTTTGTCTGTTATAAAACTCGTATGTTCTTGGTCAGGTGCATGCATGGTAATCTGGTTATATCCAGAATAGGCATCCATGAACGACATCAGTCCATGCCCTGCCGTGGCATCCACGAGCTGGTCAATCCTTGGTAAAGGAAAACAGTCCTTTGGATAAGCCTTGTTGAGGTCTGAATAGTCAATGTAGGTTCGCCATGTCCCATTTGGCTTCGGGACCAACACCGGATTGGCTACCCAGTCAGGATAAAAAGCATCCCTAATGAACCGGTTTTCTTTTAACCTGTCGACCCCCTCATTCAGTGCCTTTTTTCTGTCGTCATCAAGTTGTCTTCGCTTTCGTTGATTCGCTGGGAAGCTTTTATCGATATTCAGTGCGTGGCTCGCTATGTTCAGACTTATTCCAACCATGTCCGAATGTGACCACGCGAAGACATCCTGGTTTTTCTTCAAGAAGCAAATTAATTGCTATTTAGTTTCCTCCTGGAGATGTTTCCCGACCTTTACTGTTTTGGAAGGATCTGACTCTTCGAGCTTGATTTCTTCGAGCTCTTCTAATGGTTCGAGGTCAGTTTTCTCCTCCACCCTTGGGTCAATCTCCTCATCTATCTCCAAGATCGTCCCATCTTTGTTTTGAATGACTACGAGTGCCTGTGCACTCGTCTGTTTCTTTCCTCCAAGGGAGATGTTGTAGCATTCCCTTCCAGCCAACTGGTCTCCCCTCAATGTCCCGATGCCACTAGGAGTAGGGAACTTAATGGCCAGATGCCTCACAGACGAGACTGCCCCCAGCCCTACTAGGGCGGGTCTTCCGAGCAGCACGTTGTAGGCCAAAGGCAGGTCTACTACCACGAACTCCATCATCTTGGTTGCTGAGACTGGGTAGTCTTCCAAGGTTACGGGGAGTTCGATGGATCCCATGCAAGCAGTCCCTTCTCCTGAAAAGCCGTACAGTGTTGTCGCACATGCTTTCAGGTCGCGAAGAGTGAGTCCCATTTTCTCTAGGGTTGCCTTATAGAGAATGTTAACTGAGCTCGCATTGTCTATGAGAACCCGGTGAACTCTCTTATTTGCCAGCTGGAGAGTGATGACCAGTGGATCATGGTGAGGAAACTGAACATGGGATGCGTCGTCCTCAGTAAAGGTTATTGGCTAAGACTCTATCTTTTGATTTTTAGGAGCTCTAGGTTCGGGTTCATAAGGAGACCCGTCCCCAGTTTTTAGCTCGTTCACATATCTCTTTTGGGCATTTCTACCCACTCCCGCGAGATGAGGCCCTCCCGAGATGGTTATCATGTCTTCTCCATCGATCGGCGAGGGCCTATCCTCTTCCCTGGCTCGGGAATTGTTGTTTTGTGCAAGTTGTGGCGCAACTGCACTTTGGATTGTAGGTGCCTGATTAATGTTTTGGTTTTTGACATATTGCCTAAAGTAGCCCCTCAAGATCAAACCTTCGATCTCGTCCTTCAACTGTCGGCACTCATCAGTAGTATGCCCGGTGTCTCTGTGAAATCGACAATATTTGTTGGAGTCCCTCTTGGACTTCTGATTTCTCATTGGGCCTGGACGTCTAAAGGGGACCTGGTTTTCATTAGCCAGGTATATGTTCTCCCGAGACTCGTTGAGCTTGGTGTACACTCTGTACACGGAGAAATATCTTTCCCCCTTCTTTTTCTTTCCTCCCTCGGCTTCGGGGTTACTCCCTTCGTTCTTCTTTCTCTTGGAAGGGTTTTCC
The DNA here is from genome assembly GCF_963169125.1 of Humulus lupulus. Classification (NCBI taxonomy): domain Eukaryota; kingdom Viridiplantae; phylum Streptophyta; class Magnoliopsida; order Rosales; family Cannabaceae; genus Humulus; species Humulus lupulus. The sequence goes on along the minus strand of NC_084802.1, from coordinate 157,889,134 downwards.
GCAGCAGGCTTTGAGGTTGGTGGGTCCGCCAAAGTTGAGGTAGAGTTTATGTTTATCGTTGTAGTTACGGGCTGGGAGGTCACATTAAGTGTCGACCTCACTTCCTCTACATTAACAAACCTCTACGCTCATTTTTTAAACTCGGTTAGGGACCTCATCGATTTTCTTTGCATGTCGTCCCAGAGAGCGCTTCCTGGCATTACTCCAGCTAGGACAGCCATTAGATGACCGTTGTCATCCACATTTCGGGCCCGGGCAACTTCTAAGTTAAACCTCGTAAGGTAACTTTTTAATGTCTTGCCTGGCTGCTATCGGACATTAGTCAGAGTTGATGCCTCGGGTCTGACCCCCATCATGGCTCTGAACTGCTTCTTGAAGTCCTTAGACAGCTGATCCCAAGAAGTGATTGAGTGTCTTCTATATTTTTCGAACCAGCTCTTGGCTGGTCCCGTTAGCGATGCCGGAAATAACATACACCTGAGCTCGTAACCCACGTTACTTGCTCTCATTATGGTAGTGAATGTACTTAGATGGCAGTACGGGTCGGACTTTCCCTCAAACGTTGGGACGTGAGGGATCTGAAATCCTTAAGGAAATGGGTTATTGGAAATATGGGGAGCGAACGGTTCGAGCTCCTCATCAGAGTCCTCATGCCGACCTTGGCCTTGCTCATTTTGCAAAAGTCTGAAGGCCTTCTCCAACTGATCAATTCTTTCCTGGACCGGGTCCGTGAGGGGTCTTGCCTGAAATTGACTGTCATTGATCACAATTCCAGGCTCACGCCTCCGCAGGGGATCTTTTTGCCCATTTAGGCGATCCCTCAGGTCCGAGTTTGTCGGGTTTACATTAGCCCGATTCTGCTTCAAGTGTTCCCGCAGGTCGGAGCGATTCCTGCAGCTCCCAGTATTCTTTCAACCTCGGTTGTAACGCCCTACTACCTTAGAGCCGTTACTAAGTGAGTTTAAAATGTGCTAACAACTCGCTAAACGAGATTTTTAGAACAAAAGTGTGATTAAACTGAAGTTAAGGCTGTAATCTTTGAAAATCTCTTAATTCACTAAAAATTTCAAGTGTCTTACATCTGGGATCCCAAAATATAGTTTATAAAATATTTAGAACTCCAAAACAAGTTTACAAGTAGTTAACTATCAAAATTAGGGTTTACACAGCCTTTCCTACAAAATACCCCCAACCAGGCAGTTGGGCAGGCCAAACATGTACGCGCTACCCCCATGCTCTCCATACTCATGGCTGGTTGACTTTCTCTTTGCCCTTACCTGCAACATAGAGCACCCGTGAGCCGAAGCTCAACAAGAAAACTTAAACAGTACATAACATATGCATAATATACGGTTATTACAGCAGATAGCTCAAATCTAGTCAGACAGTCCACAAAATCTAACACATGTACAGCCATGTCATCCCAGAAGCGTTACCAAAGCCTGGGATCTCAGTCTACACCGTAAGGATATCCCATGTATCCATTAGGGTCTCACCCTAACCACGAGCACTTCATGTGCTAAGTGGTATTCCCGGCCTCACTGACGTTTTCGGCCTTCGCCGTTCTCGACCCTTCGTCGTTTCCGGCCCTTCGTCGTTCATTCTGCTATTTCCACATTTAGCATACTCAAATAACAATTAAATACATAATCATTCATGTAATGCTACATCCTAGCAATAATACAATATAGGGCCGCGCCCTGCAACAAAACTACGAGCTCAAGCCCTGCTCTACGGGTGCTACAGTTTTCTTACCTGTATCCCGAGCTTTCTGATGCACAAAGGCCACGAGCACGGTCCTCTAACCCGAGCCTCTCCGAAAACCTAGTCACAACACATATAAAACACCCTTTAATGCTAACCAATCCAAAACCACTTTTCGGGGCCAATCCCACACTCTCGGAACCCCCAAATCCCTAAAACAATACATCGAAGACATCCCTCGAACCCCCGGAGCAAAGGCTCAAAATTGCAAAATCTCATGTTCTGAAAATGGCCTAGCACCGCAGTGCTGCCCTAGAGGGCCGCGATGCCCAGCAAGTCAGAGGGCTTCCCCTGCCCAGGAACAGCCTCGCGTCGCGGTGCCCAAGAACAGGGCCGCGGCTCACCTTCGCGAACCCAGAAATCTGAGTTTTTCCTTGCGTTTTTCCTGAGCCAAAACCACTCCAAATCATCCCAAACAAGTACCTAAGCCCCAAAATCAATTCAAAACCCCAAATTAACCCTTCAACAACCTATAAACATCATAACTAAACTCAATTACACAATCAGTCCCAAAAATCCACTCTTTAGCTCAAATTTCAGAAACCTAAACCATGGCTTCTAGGACTTAAACCATAGCTTGAAAAATATGAACCTTGCTTCTAAAATCTTAAACCACATCAGAAACTAAAATATAAACATGTTAGAACTCTTACCTCAATCAAGAATCTGGCTTGAACCCTTCTCAATTCCAGCCTCCAACCTCTTTCCCCTTGATTATCCTAGTTAAATTTCCAAGTGAAACCAGCCATATCCCCTTTAGATTTCTCTGTAAATTCAGACTTAAATACAACAAAAACAGAGCACAATCTCTTACCTCTGAACAACCTTGGCCTAAGCTTTATCTTGGTCACTTCAAACCTCTTGATCCTCCTCCTAAGACCCAAATTCAGCTTCTTTCTTCTGCTTTTCTTTTGTTCTATCTCTAGGTCCCAAATTTTAACATAAACCAACTATCACCAAGTGTTACACGTATATCCCTTTTTCCTTCTGCTGAAGGTTATCTATCTTGTCAAATGTCCATTCTACCCTTCCTCAAATATCCCTTCCTAACTAAGCCTCAAGGGCACCTTTGTCATTTCATATCTATATTGCAATTCTACAAGTTTCCCACCTGAACCTGTTACTCTCAGCGGTTACTAACAGTTACACAAGTTACCAAATTTCCAATTACCATTAACTCACAAGAACCCAATTACAAAATCTCCAAAATACCCCTAGGCTCCTCCCGAGCCGAGTATTAGATCCCGTTGTGACTTCTGAGTTATCTAGCTCGCTAGGACCGTCTCGACACGTGCATCACACTATTATCACCACGCTCACGTGGTACAAATCACATAGCACATTTATCACATTTATGCCCTCAACGGGCTAAAATTACCAATTTACCCCTATCATGCAAACGGGGCTCACATGCACATTTATACCACCTAAACATGCATTCTAATCACATATTCATTTAAATTAATATATTACCATATTAATTCACTTATTGCCCTCCAGGCACGCTAATCAAGGTCCTAAACCTTATTAGCAACTTAGGGTGTTACAATTATCCCCTCCTTACAAGAATTTCGTCCTCGAAATTACCTGAACAACTCGGGATGCTGCTCCCGCATATCAGACTCAAGCTCCCACGTCGCCTCCTCAACCCTGCTGTTCTTCCACAGCACTTTAACTAAGGTGATGGTTTTACTCCGCAACACTTTGTCCTTCTTATCAAGGATCTGAACAGGCTTCTCCTCGTATGATAAATCCTGATCCAACTCTAAGTTCTCATAGCTCAACACATGAGTAGTATCTGATACATATTTTCGAAGCATGGACACATGAAACACGTCATGAACCCCTGATAGAGATGGCAGCATTGCTAACCTGTAAGCTACCTCACCAACTCGTTCCAGAACCTCAAAGGGGCCAACAAACCTGGGACTCAGCTTGCCCCGAACACCGAATCATTTTACTCCTCTCAAGGGTGAAACCCTGAGGAACACATGATCACCGACCTGAAACTCCACATTCCTGCGTCTCAGATCTGAGTAACTCTTCTGACGACACTGGGAAGCGAGCATACGAGCTCTAATCTTCTCGATTGCCTCATTGGTCCTCTGAACCATCTCAGGATCTAGATATCTTCTCTCCCCTGTCTCATCCCAGTGTATCGGTGACCTGCACTTTCTCCCATGCAGCATCTCATACGGAGCCACTCTAATAGTCGCTTGATAGTTATTGTTATACGAGAACTTAATCAATGGGAGATACTTACTCCAAGATCCCCCAAAATCTAATACACAAGCTCGAAGCATGTCTTCCATTATCTGAATTGTCCTCTTAGATTGCCTATCTGTCTTAGGATGATAAGCGGTACTGAACCGTAGCTGTGTGCCCATTGCCTTCTGCAGGCTCTCCCAAAACTTGGAGGTGAAGGTGGGGTCTCTGTCGGATACTATCGACCTCGGAGCCCCATGAAGTCGAACAATTTCTTTCACATAAAGCTCAGCATACTGCTCCACAGTATAAGTTGTTCTCATAGGTAAAAAGTGGGCGGATTTGGTATACCTGTCTACAATCACCCACACCGAATCATGCTGACCCACGGTCTTCGGCAATCCAACCACAAAGTCCATCGCAATATCCTCCCATTTCCACTCAAGAATCCCTAGAGGCTGCAACAACCCTGCTGGCCTCTGATGTTCAGCCTTAATCTGCTGACAAGTTAGGCACCTTGCCACATAGTCTACCACATCCCTCTTCATGCCTGACCACCAGTACAAAACTTTCAAGTCTTGGTACATCTTCGTAGTACCCGGGTGTAAAGAGTAGAGAGTGGTGTGAGCCTCATCTAGAATCTCTCGTCGAATATCTGGATCAATCGGAACACAAATTCGTCCTTTGTACCTCAATAGGCCCATCTCTGAGATAGAGAAGTCCTTAATCGTTCCAGCTAGGGCATTCTCCCTACGCTCAACTAACTGGGGATCCTTTCCCTATGCTTCCTTAATCCTCTCAAGGAGCGTGGACTGGAGAGTTATGTTGGCTAACCTACCAACCACTAACTCTATACCTGCTCTGGCCATCTCCTCCGCCAGCCTGTCTGATATCTGCCTCGAACTATACAACTGACCTGGGCCCTTCCGGCTCAATGCATCAGCCACAACATTAGCCTTTCCAGGATGATATAAAATGTCACAATCATAATCCTTTACCAACTCTTGCCACCTCCTTTGGCAGATATTCAGATCTTTCTAGGTAAAGAAATACTGTAGACTCTTGTGATCAGTGTATATCTCACACTTCTCACCATACAGATAATGCCTCCACATCTTAAGTGCGAATACCACTGCAGCCAACTCCAGGTCATGCGTGGGATACCTCTGCTCGTACTCCTTTAACTACCTTGATGCATAAGCTATTACTTTCCCAGCTTGCATCAACACACATCCCAAACCCTGTCTAGAAACATCACAATAAACCACGAATTTTTCATTGTCTGTTGGCAGGCTCAACACTGGTGCAGTAATCAACCGTCGCTTTAGCGCCTTAAAGCTATTCTCACACCGATCTGTCCACACATATTTAGTCTTCTTCCTAGTCAACTCTGTCAACGGAGTAGCAATTCTCGAGAATCCCTCTACAAACTGTCGGTAGTACCCTGCTAACCCAAGAAAACTTCTGACCTCAGGAACACTGCTCGGCCTAGGCCAATCTCTCACTGCCTCTATCTTACTTGGGTCAACCAGTATCCCCTCCTTACTAACAATATGGCCCAGAAATGTAACTTGCGGTAACCAAAACTCACATTTACTGAACTTAGCGTATAACTTGTGCACTCTCGACCGCTGTAACACCAGACGCAAGTGATGCTCATGCTCTGTTAGGCGCGATGCCAGGAGGACGGTGCCTCCTTTCGTTGGATCTAGTCGGGGCAGTGGCCCCAGTGAACAGAAAAGAAGGGTTCCAGATTAATTTTCTCCTCCTAGTTCTGATGGGAGAGTGCGGGGTTCTATTGGTGGCCGTCAGGGCAGTGGTGACAACTGGAGGAGTTTCCCAGTGTGTCCTCGATGCAGGCGGCGACATCAGGGTGAATGCCGGATTAGGGCATGTTTTATCTGTGGGAGTGCCAACCATCTGAAGAAGGACTGCCCACAAGTTAGAAAGAAGGAGCCAAAGCAGGGAGACAGTCTCGCTCCTGCTAGGGTGTTTGCTTTGACTCAGACTGAGGCAGAGGCTAGTCCCTCAGTTGTGATAGGTCAGATCTCTAGCGCTGGTTCTTTGTATACTACATTGATTGATTCAGGGGCTACCCACTCATTTGTATCTGCTAGGGTGATAGACCAGCTTTATAGACCTAATGTTGTGTATGCTAGGGATTTTCAGACTTTGTTGCCAACAGGGGAACTGGTAGTCTCTAGGAGATGGGTTAGAGCATTACCAGTAGAGATAGATGGTAGAAAACTGTTTGTTGATTTGGTTGAATTAGATATGGATGATTTTGATATGATATTAGGAATGGATTGGTTAATGAGATATGGAGCAACGATTGACTGCAAGCGGCATATGGTGACTTTTGAACCGGAAGGTGAGGTGCCTTTCGTATTTGTGGGGACGGTGAATGGACCACGAGTGCCTATGATTTCAGCACTAAAGGCTAGGGACCTGATGTAGGAAGGCTGCATAGGATTCCTAGCGAGTGTTGTAGATACTTCTAAGGTGGTGGCAGTGGGACCGAATGAGACCAGATTGATATGTGAGTTTCCAGACTTATTTCCAGCGGACTTGCCGGGGTTGCCGCCACAGCGAGAGATCGAGTTCGTCATAGAGTTGGCACCGGGGATGAAGCCAGTGTCCAGGGCACCTTATAGAATGGCTCCAGCGGAGTTAAAGGAATTAAAGATTCAGTTATAGGAGTTATTGGATTTGGGGTTCATCAGACCGAGTTTCTCGCCATGGGGTGCTCCAGTGCTATTTGTTAAGAAGAAGGATGGGTCGCTTAGGATGTGCATTGACTACAGGTAGTTGAATAAGCTGACCATTAAGAACAAGTATCCACTACCTAGGATTGATGATTTGTTTGATCAACTTCAGGGGCGTACGGTATTTTCAAAGATCGATCTTCGGTCAAGCTATCATCAATTGAGAATTAAGGAGGAGGACATACCAAAGACAGCTTTTCGAACAAGGTACGGGCATTATGAATTTCTGGTTATGTCCTTTGGATTAACTAATACCCCAGCATCTTTCATTGACATGATGAATAGAATTTTCAAGGACTACCTGGATAAGTTTGTAATTGTGTTCATCGACGATATACTAGTATACTCCCGGTCAGAGACAGAGCATGAGCATCATCTGTGCCTAGTATTGCAACGATTGAGAGAGCATAAGCTACATGCCAAGTTTAGCAAGTGTGAGTTTTTGTTACCGCAAGTTACATTCTTGGCCATATCGCTAGTAAGGAGGGGATACTGGTAGACCCAAGTAAGGTAAAGGTAGTGAGAGATTGGCCTAGACCGAGCAGTGTTCCTGAGGTCAGAAGTTTTCTAGGGTTAACGGGGTACTACCGACGATTTGTAGAGGGATTCTCCAGAATTGCCACTCCATTGACAGAGTTGACAAGAAAGAAGACTAAGTATGTGTGGATAGATCGGTGTGAGAATAGCTTTAAAGAGTTGAAGCAGCGATTGATTACTGCACCAGTGTTGAGTCTGCCGACAAACAATGAAAAGTTCATGGTTTATTGTGATGCTTCTAGACAGGGTTTAGGATGTGTGTTAATGCAAGCTAGGAAAGTAATAGCGTATGCATCAAGGCAGTTAAAGGAGTATGAGCAGAGGTATCCCACACATGACCTGGAGTTGGCTGCAGTGGTATTCGCGCTTAAGGTGTGGAGGCATTATCTGTATGGTGAAAAGTGTGAGATATACACTGATCACAAGAGTCTAAAGTATTTCTTTACCCAAAAAGATCTAAATATGTGCCAAAGGAGGGGGCTAGAGTTGGTAAAGGATTACAATTGTGACATTTTATATCATCCTGGAAAGGCTAATGTCGTGGCTAATGCATTGAGCCGGAAGGGCCCAGGTCAGTTGTACAGTTTGAGGCAGATATCAGACAGGCTGGCTGAGGAGATGGCCAGTGCAGGTATAGAGTTAGTGGTTGGTAGGTTAGCCAACATAACTCTCCAGTCCACGCTCCTTGAGAGGATTAAGGAAGCACAGGGAAAGGATCCCCAGTTAGTTGAGCGTAGGGAAAATACCCTAGCTGGAACGATTAAGGACTTCTCTATCTCAGAGATGGGCCAACTGAGGTACAAGGGACGAATTTGTGTTCTGATTGATCCAGATATTCGACGAGAGATTCTAGATGAGGCTCACACCACTCCCTACTCTTTACACCCGGGTACTATGAAGATGTACCAAGACTTGAAAGTTCTATACTGGTGGTCAGGCATGAAGAGGAATGTGGTAGACTATGTGGCAAGGTGCCTAACTTGTCAACAAATTAAGGCTGAACATCAGAGGCCAGCAGGGTGGGATTCCTGAGTGGAAGTGGGAGGATATTGCGATGGACTTTGTGGTTGGATTGCCGAAGACCATGGGTTAGCATGATTCGGTGTGGGTGATTGTAGACAGGTATACTAAGTCCGCCCACTTTTTACTTGTGAGAACAATTTATACTGTGGAGCAGTATGCTGAGCTTTATGTGAAGGAAATTGTCCGACTCCATGGGGCTCCGAGGTCGATAGTATCTGACAGAGACCCCACCTTCACCACCAAGTTTTGGGAGAGCCTGCAGAAGGCAATGGGAACACAGCTACGGTTCAGTACCACTTACCATCCTTAGACAGATGGGCAGACTGAGAGGACAATTCAGACACTGCAGGACATGCTTCGAGCCTGTGTGTTAGATTTTGGGGGATCTTGGAGTAGGTATCTCCCATTGATTGAGTTTTCATACAATAATAGCTATCAAGTGACTATCGGAGTGGCTCCGTATGAGATGCTATATGGAAGGAAGTGCAGGTCACCGATACACTGGGATGAGACAGGTGAGAGAAGGTGTCTAGGTCCTGAGATGGTTCAGAGGACCAATGAGGCAATTGAAAAGATTAGAGCTCGTATGCTCGCCTCCCAGAGTCGTCAGAAGAGTTACTCGGATCTGAGACGCAGGAATGTGGAGTTTCAGGTTGGCGATCATGTGTTCCTCAGGGTTTCACCCCTGAGAGGAGTGAAACGATTCGGTGTTCGGGGCAAGCTGATTCCCAGGTATGTTGGCCCCTTTGAGGTTCTGGAACGAGTTGGTGAGGTAGCTTACAGGTTAGCAATGCCTCCAGCTCTATCAGGGGTTCATGACGTGTTTCATGTGTCCATGCTTCAGAAATATGTATCAGATACTACTCATGTGTTGAGCTATGAGAACTTGGAGTTGGATCAGGATTTATCATATGAGGAGAAGCCTGTTCAGATCCTTGATAGGAAGGACAAAGTCTTGCGGAGCAAGACCATCGCCTTGGTTAAAGTGTTTTGGAGGAACAGCAAGGTTGAAGAGGCAACGTGGGAGCTTGAGTCTGATATGCGGGAGCGGCATCCCGAGTTGTTCAGGTAATGGGGATAATTGTAACACCCTAAGTTGCTAATAAGGTTTAGGACCTTGATTAGTGTGCCTGGAGGGCAATAAGTGAATTAATATGATAATATATGAATTTAAATGAGTATGTCATTAGAATGCATGTTTAGGTAGTATAAATATGCATGTGGGCCCCGGTTGCATGATAGGGGTAAATTAGTAATTTTAGCCCATTGAGGGCATAAATGTGATAATTATGTTATGTGATTTGTACCACGTGGGTGTGGTGATATTAATGTGATGCACGTTCTAACGCCCTACTACCTTAGAGCCGTTACTAAGTGAGGTTAAAATGTGCAATCAACTCGCTAAACGAGGTTTTAAAAACAAAAGTGTGATTAAGTGAATGTCCAGGCTGTAATCTTTAAAAAGTACTCTATTTCATTAAAAGCTCAAGAGTTTAACATTCAGGATCCCTTAATTCAGTTTATAAAATATTTACAACTCAAAACAAGTTTATAAGTAATTAACCATCAAAACTAGGGTTTTTACAGCCATTCCTCAAAAATATCCCCAACCAAAGCAGCCGGGCAGGCCAAACATGTACGCACCGCCCCCACGCTCTCTGTCTCATGGCTGGTTGACTTTCTCTTTGCCCTTACCTGCAACACAGAGCACACGTGAGCTGAAGCCCAGCAAGAAAACTCAAACAGTACATAACATATGCATAATATACGGTTATTACAGAAGATAGCTCATATCTAGTTAGACAGTCCATAAATTCTAACACATACACGGCCATGCCATCCCAGAAGCGTTACCAAAGCCTGGGATCTCGGTCTACACCATAAGGATATCCCATGTATCCATTGGGGTCTTACCCTAACCACGAGCACTCCATGTGCTAAGTGGTATTCCCGGCCCCGCTGCCGTTCTCGGCCTTCGCCGTTCTCGGCCCTTCGCCGTTCATTCTGCTATTTCCACATTTTGAATACTCAGATAGCAATCAAATACATAATCACACATGTAGTGCTACATCCTAGCAATAATACAATCTAGGGCCGCGCCCTGCAACAAAACTATGGGCCTAAGCCCTGCTCTACGGGTGCTACAGTTCTCTTACCTGTATCCCGAGCTTTCGATGCCCCAAAACTGCGAGCACGGTCCTCTAACCAGAGCCTCTCCAAAGACCTAGTCACAACACACATAAAACATCCTTTAATACTAATCAATCCCAAACCACTTCCCGGGACCAATCCCACACTCACGGAACCCCCAAATCCCTAGAACAATACATCGAAGACATCCCCCGAACCCCCGGAGCAAAGGCTCAAAATTGCAAAATCTTATGTTCTGAAAATGGCCTAGCGCCGCGGCGCTGCCCTAGAGGGCCGCGGCGCCCAGCAAGTCAGAGAGCTTCCTCTCCCCAGACACAGCCTCGTGCCGCGGCGCCCAAGAACAGGGCCGCGGCGCTCCTTCGCGAACCCAGAAATCTGGGTTTTCCCCTGCACTTTCCCCGAGCCAAAACACTCCCAATTCATTCCCAACATATACCCAAACCCCAAAATCAGTTCAAAATCCCAAACAAACCATTTAACAAACTATAAACCTCAACAACAAGCTCAATTACTCACTTACACTCAAGATCCACACTTGAGTTAAAGATTTCAGAAATTCAAACCTTAACTCCTAAGACCTAAACCAAAGCTTGAAAGGTATAAACCATGCCTCTAACATCTCAAACCAAACCAGATACAAAACTCAAACATGATAAACTCTTACCTCAGTCAAGAACCCAGCTTGAATTCTCCTCAACTCTAGCTTCAAGTCACCTTCCTTTTGATTATCCCAACTCTGAATTCCATACAAAACCAGCCACCATCGTCTTTCAATTTCATGCTTATTCTCTAAAATCTAGACTTGAAACTTAAACAAAATAGAGACAAATCCTTACCTCTGAATAATCTTGGCTTATGCTCAACTTAGTTGCCTTGAACCACCAAAAACTCTCCTCCTAGGTCTCCTAACTTCAGCTTTCCTCTTCTTCTCTTTTCTTCTGGATTTTCCTCAAATTTCAGCATAAACCCAATTGCCCAACTGAAAATAATGTAAATGATCTTTCCCCCAGCTGAAGGTTCTTTATCTTGCCAAATTACTATCCTATCCTCCCATAGTTATCCTCTCCTAACTAAACCTCAAGGGCACCCTTGTCCTTTCACCTATATTACAATTCTACCATTTCTTTCATCCAAACTTGTTACTCACAACGATTACTAATGGTTACCCAAGTTACTCAATCACCAATAACCACTAACCCACAAGAACCCAATACAAGCTCCCCAAAATGCCCCTAGGCTCCTCCCGAGCCGGGTATTAGATCCCGTTGTGACTTTTGAGTTATCTAGCTCGCTAGGACCGTCTCAGCACGTGCATCACATTAATATCACCACACCCACGTGGTACAAATCACATAACATAATTATCACATTTATGCCCTCAACGGGCTAAAATTACTAATTTACCTCTATCATGCAACCGGGGCCCACATGCATATTTATACTACCTAAACATGCATTCTAATCACATACTCATTTAAATTCATATATTATCATATTAATTCACTTATTGCCCTCTAGGCACGCTAATCAAGGTCCTAAACCTTATTAGCAACTTAGGGTGTTACATAGGTCATACATACTGACCGATCTAGTATCTCCCAAGTCGTCACTGGTAAGACTCGTCGTGTGATTATTTTGAGGGGGGTCTCTTTCATGCTGCCTCGTTTCTGCAGTGCGAGACCGGGACATTTGACTTCTTGTAGACTGAGTGCCTCTTCGCTCCCTGAAAGCTTCTCTGTTCCCCTGCCTCCTTCCCGCACGTCTTTCCTCGTCATCTCAATCTGGCTGAGCATTCTTGCGAGGTGGTGAAGGATATCTTATAGGTGATGGCGGGAAGCGTATGGGTGAAGGTGGTTGCCACCCATTTCGAGGCCTAGATGGCCCGGAGTTTGCCCGAGACGGGTTGGTTGCATTCTGCGTGTTACCAAGGATTTCAGTCCGAGCCTCTGCAGGGGCTCGGTTATTCCTAGTTCCCGTTGGTACTTCTGCAGTTGAATTAACCGGAGCCCTAGCTCAGGTGCTCCTCTGGGGTCTCGAGGGAGCGGATGCCTCTGCTGGTGCCGGAGGCTGCTTTGGCCTTCTCGTGGCAGCATTTTTTCATGGACGTCCACGAGGCCTGTTGGGAGGAACATGCACGTTCCTTGGAGGAGGGGCTTGATTTTCATGCGGAGGCGGGGGCGGAGCCGCATGAGCCTCTGCGGCTATCCTAGCCAACTCCTTATTCTTCTTGTTGGCTTCGGCCAATTGCTGTTTCAGCTGCCGGTTTTCAAGTTCCACAATAGGAACGTACCGCTCAGGGTTATAGTACATATCATCATCCCTTGGAGATGTTGGCGGTCCCCGAGAATCAGAGGACTTGCTTCTCTCTTCATTATCTGGGTTTACCATTGGCTGCTTCCCAGGGCGTCTCGGATAGTTTTCTTCAGGAATGTTTTGATCGTTTGTGGCCATAACTTGTTTAGGGACTGAATGCTTAAGGCTCTCAATGAAAGCACCAAACTGTTGACGCCATTTTTCATCAACAGTGAATATAGAGCACGTAAACAATAAATATTTATGGCCAGAAAAATACAATAAAACAAGTAGGATTTTTTACGTGGTTCAGCAGTTAACTCTGCCTAGTCCATGAGTTTGTTATTAGAACTTAGGATGATTTCTGGAAATTCTTCAAGAATGAATTCTCCAGAGTTTCTCTCAAGATCACAAAATTTCGGTCCTTTACAGAGGTACAGGACTTCTCTATTTATAGAGGAAGTCTCATAATACTATCCCACACGTCTCTGGGAAGTTATTCTTTATGTCAATAAATTTAATGGCTTTAAAAGCCTGTAACTCCTATATACAAGGAAACGTCCCCTGAAGACCAGGGGGCGTATAACAGAATAATAAATATCCCTTTATTATAGGGAAGTTACAACAATAAATGTAGACTGCGTCTCTCCAAGTGACTCGTTAAGATGTTTGAAGTCAGCAATCTACATCGTCAGTGCCGTGCCGACCCAGGTCTCTTAGTGACTTTCGAGTTGTAATATTTCCCCCGAGATCATGTGGTTTCGAGCTCATACTTATGTCAGGCTCGGAACCCCTGATCTGAGGCCACCCGAGAATAGACGTACTCCGATGTCTATCTTTCGAGCTTGTGAGGACTTCGAGGCTACCATCTTCGAGGTTACCACCTACTTTGTAGGTTCGGTGCCTAGGTTGCGGACACGTATTCTAGACATTGCGAGCTCACACCTGACGAATCCAGCTTTCGAGATCACAATTCTCAAGGCTCGAAATCTGGGTGTAACAGCAGGTTTTAGAATTGCAGGAATGAGGGCTTGGGGACAATGCTTTCCTTTTTAATTTCCTGGTGGACTATTAGTGTGAGTGCAAAACTGATGGTAACGACATGTTTGCGTCAGTTGGGCACTAAAGCAAACGTGTAAGCAAAACACGCATTTCGCTTAAACGTTTACATCAGTCCTCAACTGACTCTAATATGTCGTTACCATCAGTTTTGCACTAACGCTAATGGTCACATTAACGGCGTCAGTGGCAAACTTCGTCCAATAACAAGGTCAGTGTTATAACTGATGCAAATACTCTTTCATTTGTGGCAGTGTCCAACTGTCACAAATGTTAATTCTCGGTCAACGACGTCAGTCAACTGCGTTGTCTGACGCGTTTGACTGTCAAAAAAGATGTATTTTGGTGTAGTGAATATTTAAATCTTAACAAAAAAAATCACTATTTTTTATATAGAAATATTATTTACTACAACACAAAGTATAACCAATTCCAAAAAAAAAAATTAAAATCTTAACCAATATAAAAGAAACACAGATTTTAAAAATATATATGCATTTCTTTATAAGAAAAACCAATAAATCTCTTTAAATAAATGTCAAAAGTACATAACAAACGTAAAATAGAAAAGTGAGAATTGGTACATAGAGATAATGTAACGACCCAAAATTACTAATAAGGCTTAAGGGCCTTGATTAGTGTGCCGGGAGGGCATAATTGGAGGTTAAGATAATTAATGGTAAGAAAGCGTGAAATGGGTATTGAATAAGTATGCGGGCCCTGTTTGGTTGGTACGGCATAATGGTAATCTTGGCCCGTTAGGGCATAAATGTGAACGTGTGTGATAATTGTTGAGACCACATTATTATGTGGATAGATGGATAAATATATGTGCGTGTACAGGTGTGTGCGTTTGTAATTAGCGGCACGAGGCGATCCTAGGGAGCAGGTAGCGGGGAAAGTCACAACGGGGCTTAATAGTTGGCTTTGGATAAGTCAGGGATATTATAGGTATCGGGTAATTATTTAGACTATCGGGTTATGAAAATAAATATATGGAGATATATTTGAGGTTAGGAAGTCTAGGTGGGAATGTTGGGGAATTTTACCATTTTGCCCTCGGGGACGTTTCTGGCACCCCAAGGCTCGGGATTGACTTAACGGGATAAAGGTTAGACTTAGTTAAAATAGAAGCTAGTGGAAAGAAATATTAGATCGACTCTTACTCTCTCTCTCCCTCCTCTCTCTCAAGAAAACTAAGAAAAACACAAGGAAAACAGAGGAAATTTGGAGGATTTAGGCTGGGATTTCAGAGGTTTTCAGTGGGGATTTAAAGTTTAGCTCAAGGATTATCCACGGAACATTTAATCAAAGCCAAGGTGAGAATCAAACTGTGTTTTTGAGGTTAGAAACTCTGAGCTTTCTGAGTAGTAAGATAATTGTAGTTTTGATGTTTAAGGTGGAATTGAAGCTAGGAACTTGGGAACTAGCTGGGATTCTGCTTAGAAAAGGGGTTCAGCTGAAAAGGTAAACTTTAATTTATGATTTAGAAGTTTAAATCTGAGTTTTGAATGGTTGGTTATGGTGTTTGATGTTCTTGAGTTTCAGAGATTGAAACATGGATTGCAATGAGTTTTAGATTGGGTTTCCTGTTGAATCATGATGTTGAAGTTGTCTTAAAAGTGTTGGGAATGATTGATATGGAAGTAGGGAGCTTTGGGATGGTTTTGGTTAAGGTTTGGAGGTTGAAAATGGTGGAAATTCTGGGTTCGACGGGAAGGGTCGCGGCTTTGTTCTAGAGCGCTGCGGCCCTAGCTTGCAAAGGAGCCAAGAAGGCTCGGCCAAAGGCAAGCGCCGCGGCACCCAAAGCAAGGGCCACGGTGCGTGTCCCCTTCAGGTGTGGTGTTGGCTCTGTTTTGGAGAAGGGCCACAGCCCTTGGTTGCACACATGAGCCTTTTAGGGTTTTAAGCACGGGAAGGTAGTCTAGTGTGCTCGGGATTGGTTTCACCACCGTGCTTGGTGGAATTCAGTTGCCCGGGAGTTAGTTTTATAACCAGAAACCTATATCCGAGTATTAATGGAGTTCATTATCTTGGTTGTGACTAGGTGATAAGCTAGGGCTCGGAAATGGATCGCGCTCGGGGGCCATCCTCTCTAATTAAAGCATTTGGATTTAAGGTAAGAAAACTGCACCTGTGTATGTGGATAGGATGGGACTAAGTGCTCCCTATATTTGAATGTATTGTTATGTGATAGTGATACACCATGTGAATATGTTGGGACTAAGCGTTCCCTATAATGGTATGAATGTCATAAGGTGGTATTATGCCACGGGGACATGTGGTAACGGCCTAAGGGTGCCGAAATCCACACTTGCACACAGGGCGCAGCTCGGACACTGGTATCCGAGGACAGCTTATTATGTACTGAGCTCGGTTTAAGCGGGCCGGAGTCAATGGGTTAAAAAGAGGGTGCGGCCTAAGTCGTTGGCCCTGGATATTATGTGGTATGAGTGTATTATGTGATTGATTGTGTCTGGAATCTGAATGTATGTGTTGAATATCTGTTGTAGAATATTGTCTATGACTTAATGAGTATCTGGAGCTGGATTACTGATTATTGACCAGTGTGTTGTCTTGAATGGACTTAATGGCTTGAAAGAACTGAGTAATGCTTTGTGGTTATTGGACTATGCTCTGTGAACTGTTTAGCTGTTAATACTGTTATGATATGATCTTATGTTTTCTTGTTGGGCTTCGGCTCACAGGTGCTACATGGTGCAGGTAAGGCAAGTTGGCCATGGGTTGGAGAGCTCTGGAGGCGAGGTGTACATTGTCAGCTGCTCGGCCACCACAGTCGAGGATTTGTACAGGAACGGGAACCTAAAACGTATATTTTTCCATTAGAGTGGCTTGGTCAATTATTTGTAATTAAGAATTTTGTATTTACGTTATTTAAACCCTGATTTGGGATCCCATATAATAAACCTCTGTTTTCAATAAAGTTTAACCGTTTATAATCAAATTCTGTTTAACCTAATCTTTTGTGTCATTAGATACATAGTTCAAACTAAATGACTTGATTAGCAAGTCTTGCACTATTTCAAATACACAGTGTAACGGTCTTGGTTATCCAGGGCGTTACAGATAAAGTATGAATGATTGAGTATATAGCACTAATCAATTAATTTTTTCATCAAGAGTAATTAATAATATTTAAAAAAAATAAAAAGAGATGTATAACTAAAATATATTCTACACTACAAGATAATATAAATTGATCAAATTTACTAAAATAACACACTATTTAAATTTATTAAAAATCCACTAGTTAGATCTTAGCCAAAAAAAATTCACTCATTTTTTTAAATAAAAAGAGAAAAATATATATTTTTATATAAAAATATTATTTACTATAATATAAAGTAAAACAAATTCTAAAAAAAATTACTTTTTAATTCTTACAAAAATAAAAAGAAACACACATTTAAAAATATATATGTATAAAACAAGACAAATAGAAAATAACTTGATCACACTACAAAACAAAATATATTAACTATTTTTTTTTTAAATCCACTCACTTTTTTATAATAGTTACTAGGTTAGGCACGTGCCTGGCACGTTTTCAATTTGAAAAATTACAAACAAATTTATCAAAAAAAATACATGTATATTATATACATTTGAAAATTTAAAATGCAAATTCTTCTATATTCCTCAAATTCTAAAATGTACATCATGTTTTGTATCATATATTTTTACTTAAATAGTCACAATTTTAATCACAAATAATTTATAGAGTTTCATACATAAATCATTTAATCAAAAAGATTGATTTCAAAGTTATAATTTTATCTAATTAAAGTTATATTTTTAAAAATGATAATGATAAATAAGTTTTATTGGTTAAGGATTTGTAGAAATAATGTTTATGTATTTTTTTTAAAAATAATAAAAAAAAATTAGTATACTTTTGTTTCCAAACTTTTTATTTTAAATAAAGAGAAAGAAATTGAAATATATTATTTTATAAATTTAATTATAGTAAATAGAATTTGTGGTAAGCATAATTTAATGATTTGTAATTTTTTAAGATATTATTTCAATTAATAAAATAACAAAATGGATTAAATTGTTATTCATATTTTTAAAATAAAAAATTGATATTTATAATTTTGTATTTATTTTCTTTAAACTCTAATAATAAAAATTATAAATTAATCAAAGAAATTAAACATGAATATTATGTATAATTTTCAAATTCAAAATGCAAATTCTTTTGTATTACCTTAATAAATTCTAAAATGTACATCATTATTATTTTTTATATCATAAATTTTTATTAAAAAAGATTCACTTAAATATTCAAAATTTCAATTATTTAATCAAGAAAAAAATATATATAGTGTCATATATATGAATCATTTGATCAAAAAAATTAGTTTCAAAGTTGTTATTTCTTCTAATTAAATTTTTATTTTGAAAAATAATAATGGTAAATAATTTTTATTATTTTCAATATATGAAGTGATTGGTTAACATTTGTAGAAATACTGATTATATTTTTTTTTATAAAAATAATAGAAAAATTAATTAGTATACTTTTGTTTCCAAAATTGTATTTTAAATAAATAAAATAGATTATTTTATACATTTAATTATAGTAAATATAATTTGTTATGAGTATAATTTAATGATTTCTAATATTTTTTTAATAATAAAATTATGACATGTATACTAAGTGATAAATTTAATTATAATAAATAGCATTACTTGCAGATATATTATTATGTTTAATCAATCATACATTTTTAAAAAAATAGATATTATATAATTAGTAATAAATTTAATTATAATAAATAGTATTACTTATATATTCATCATTTCATATATATCTTAAATATAATTGATCAATTATATATATTTAAATATACATTATAATTAATTATATGTTTATATTAGACACAAAATGCCAAAATAACTTCACCAATAAAAAGTAATTGTTGACGGTGAGAACTTGTCAACCAAGTTAAGTTAGAAAAACAGAAATGTAGATATTATCAAAAGAAAAACCTTGAAGATCAAATTGGAAACTTAAAGAACACTTGCAGAAGAAAAATGATGAACTGAACTTGTATTTCTTATGGTGTAGTGCTACAGGGATTTTTCCAACCCCCCTCCAAGTGGAAGTGGAGTTTCTTTTATAGTGGGCTCTAATGGCCCCTGATACAATGTGGTCCAGGGGACCAGGCAGTACGCAAGTACACTGTTAGGTGAGTGGTCTCAGGGGTAGTGGTGTTGGTTCCAGTACAGGACCAGGTACCATGAGGATGTCTCCATTACTTGATCCGTACAAATGTCAGAGGAGTGGTGCCAGGCATAGTGGTGCAGGCGGTGGTGGTGTCGACTCTGACATCTGGCCATAGACACACAAGCCATGCCCTCTCTCCTAATACTCCCACTACTTGTCTGGCATGAGTATTTGGATCGGGCATACGAGGCCCTGCAGGTCGTACCCCGTACAATATCGTACTAGTATGATCCTTTCGACTCGTACTGGAGCCTCTAAGCATTGGGGTCTCCATAGGTCTTTGTAAGAGATATCGCATCGAGGTAAAGGGAATGGGACACTTAATGCATGTAAGGGTCGTGGCGCGAGGTGGGGCTCTCGGGTCCTTGGCGCGAGATGCTCGAAGCACTTCAAGGCCACCCAAGAAGAAAGATGATAGGTACATGGCCTCGCCAGATGTCTGGGTGTGCGAGGCAAGACGCCTCCCTCGTGAGCCCCTTGGTGGCGTGGCTCCCCTGACGCGAGGCCTCCCTCGCGAGGACCCCTGATGGTGCGGCTCCCCTGGCGCGAGGCCTCCTTCGCGAGGCCCTTTGGTGGCGCGAGGCCTCCCTCGCGAGGCCCCCTGATGGTGCGACTCCCCTGACATAAGGCCTCCTTCGCGAGGCCCTTGGTGGCGCGAGGCCTCCCTCGCGAGGCCCCCTGATGGTGCGGCTCCCCTGCTGCTCGCGAGGCCCTGAAGGGTATGCGTCTCGCGAGGCCCCTTAGGACGCGGTCGTGGTGAGGCCCCTAAGGACACGCCTCTCGCGAGGCCCCTTAGGACACAGCTATGACGAGGCCATGGGGGCGCGGGCGCGAGGCCATGGGTACGTAGGCACGAGGCCAGGCACGCGCGAGCGAGAGAAGGAGCCCTTGAGCAGCTTGTGCAAGACGCCCGAAGCACCTCAGGCTCACCCATGAGGCGTGGGTGATAGGTGCGTGAGACGGGTCTTGTGAGGTGCAGGGCTAGGCGTGAGAGGTCCCACGGGGTGTCTGGGTGCTAGGAGTCACGGGCTGACATTTTGACAGCGGAAATGCCCGTGCGGCACCTTGACTCCTCTGAGCCAAGGTCAACCTTCCAGCCATTCGAATAACAATGGGCACATTTTTCGCGCGACCGTGTGCCTCTGCACACTTCCGTCTCTTGAACAACTCTCGCTGAGTCATGCTCTCAAGCATCTATGAGTGCAATCATGCATCAAGGCTATCTAGCCAAGACACTCACACTGTCCATAGGTTCTCACTATGGCAAGGAAAATCCCAACACCGATGCTCACCCATACATTCGCAAGTCAAGGTAGCATGTGTGGCCAAGAGCCAACACCAAGCTGACGTGCCAACACCTCTCATCATGCCCCATTCGATACTATCCGATTAGCTCACGTCACAGACCAAGGACTCCCATACGTCCATGGTCAAATCCTCAAGGCACCATACCATCGTGCATGTTGGCAGGCCCTCGAGACTGGCTGCCAAACTAGTAGCATACACTGGACCTCTGTCCTACTCAAGCATAGTGCACCCTCCAATGCTTGCATGCTAACAAGTCCCACGAATGACTTCACGTGCCATCTCGTGTCGAGATTCGTGGCCATGGCGCACCATGACATCTTGACAAACTTGACTGCACTTTACCTCACCCTTGAGGTCTGAAGTTGTCCCAATCCGCTATCTCCCTTCGGCATATGTTCTCTGAATCATTCGGCTTGTGTTCCCATAAACACGTGTCCCCATAAAACACTAAGCATGTCCCATAACATGCTGCAAAACCTGCCCAATCTTGGTCTCAGCCTACGCACATGCATACTGTCTAACTACAGTTTCAATTGGTCACTTGACCTACTCGCATCAGTCATGCATGTCTTCGCACTGTACAACCCATCTGTTGTTGTGTTTCTCTCTAGATTCACACACAAAAATTGAACAAGTACCCTGACCCTTCGAACATATGAATTAGTGGGCTCCCCCACTTCAACTTGGGAATAACTTCTCTTCTCGAGGTGTACCTCTCAAGGTATAGCTCGCAAGCTAACCGCTTTTCTCGTGCGGTCCCTCGTTCCATTTATCACTTTTGAAGATGATGTTGAACTAATGTCTTGGCCATTCTGACTCTTCGCCCCTCGACATATCTACGTTACCTTAGTACCTGAGTCTTGTTGACTTTCACCCTAGGCAAACGTTGCACTGATGTTACCTTAGTACCTGAGTCCTGACGACTTTCACCCTAGGTAACTGGCTCTGTCTTTGTCTCTAAGTCACCTTGACTTTTACATTCTGAACAACTAACGATCTCCATGATAACTCATCTCGATGCTTTTGTAATGGAACATCGGTCTACTATTTGGATGTTTGAACCGTGAAGGTCTCTCCCCCACTTCAACTGTTGGCGTCCTCGACAACTTTCCCACACGCAAGAACGTCTGACCGCCCCAAGTTTTCATGCACACAACAAATCTAGAAGTGCCCCCTGTAGGATGTGACTCTCGAGTCAACTACTTCGTGTAGCACCACTGTCGATTCCCCTATGCATGCACCGTCCACATAGCTATCCAACTGCTCTATACTCGCATCTCGCCCCTCCGGGCAGCTTCTCTCGGCTTCTATGGTCACTAAGTCCCAATAGCAAGGCCCTTCGGCCCACATTTAAACTCAAGCACCATCTCTACCTCCTTAAGCCTTCTTGCAGTACTAAGTTTCCCTAACGCAGCCCTTCAACGCTCTCGAAACTCTAGTACTATTCTGACCACTGCGCGCAGTCTACTCGGCCCTGCTGGCCTATGATGCATATATTCCACAACATAGCATATCTTACAATGCCTTAGTGTTGCTCACCCAAGATAACATCTTTGTGAGCCAACACGTCCCACTCAATTGTCTCGGCGCCTCCCTTCCGGACCAGAACAAGTAAACATGCCAACACTTCCAAGTACGACTATCCTCTGACGATCGCGGCCACTGCCACCTTGGTCTCCATGTGATGCCCTTTGGCACACAAGTAGCAACTGAAGCATTCCATGCTCAACTTTATCTAGTTCCCCAAAGCTATCAACTCTCGACTTCTGTCGTGACTGACAAGCATCTGACGGCCACTATTATGCTTACCCACTCTTGCGTACAAGCTCCCTTTTCAACAACAGCGCTCCACGCGACTTACACTGTCACTCAGGCAAACCTGAACTAGTGAACCAAGCATAAAACCTTGACCTCTCGATCAAACCTTGTCTCATGTCAATGATTTCCAACTCTTTTGTAGCACCTCTCCATAATTGCACGTGGTTGTTGTCTTTCTAGCATCTCTGAACTTTGATTCGAAGCAACCATACCTTGTCCCCTCTCTAGGATTTCCAGTATTCCCACGAAGAAGAGCAACCAAGTCTCATCCCGTCTCAGCCTACTGATCCTTTCTAGGTGACTAAAGGGCTCAACGACATCTGTCGAAGCATCCAGACCTTTATGGTCCTTCAGCACGCCTACATCCTTTCTAGGATGGGCCAACCAGGTTCACCCCAACTTGAGATGAACCTGGCTCTGATACCAACTGTCACGGGCTGACATTTTGACAGCGGAAATGCCCGTGTGGCACCTTGACTCCTCTGAGCCAAGGTCAGCCTTCCAGCCATTCGAATAACAATGGGCACATTTTTCGCGCGACCGTGTGCCTCTGCACACTTCCGTCTCTTGAACAACTCTCGCTGAGTCATGCTCTCAAGCATCTATGAGTGCAATCATGCATCAAGGCTATCTAGCCAAGACACTCACACTGTCCATAGGTTCTCACTATGGCAAGGCAAATCCCAACACCGATGCTCACCCAGACATTCGCAAGTCAAGGTAGCATGTGTGGCCAAGAGCCAATACCAAGCTGACGTGCCAACACCTCTCATCATGCCCCATTCGATACTATCCGATTAGCTCACGTCACAGACCAAGGACTCCCATACGTCCATGGTCCAATCCTCAAGGCACCATACCATCGTGCATGTTGGCAGGCCCTCGAGACTGGCTGCCAAACTAGTAGCATACACTGGACCTCTGTCCTACTCAAGCATAGTGCACCCTCCAATGCTTGCATGCTAACAAGTCACACGAATGACTTCACGTGCCATCTCGTGTCGAGATTCGTGGCCATGGCGCACCACGACATCTCTCGAAGGTTTGGGCCACGTTCCATGCAAGCGGCATCCCGGCAAGCCAAGGGAACCGTACCCTTAAACCTCTGGCAGCATACTTCGATGCACTACCGGGGCGGCCCGGTAATGTCCATGAGTACTCCTACTCATGGAGACATATGAGTCCCCTCGTGGTCCTCATATGCCCGCCCTACTAGTCCTCCCAACTAGTAGTAGCTCACTTGACGCACCTGCGCCAGGGGGTGGTGGAGAGCTGACACCAGGTGCTCCCCCCTACAAAGAGCCTTCTGAGGCTTTAGCCTTCTACCAGGAACATATATGATTTTCGCTTGGGAGACATATTTGGCTTCCAGCTCGCCAATTATCTGAATCTCCCAAATTCGATCATACCATTGCGTTCATTGACCCTTCAATATGGAACCTACCAAGTCCCATCCATTTCCGGGCAATATTGAAGATATTTACGAAAATGCCACTGCCGTACAAACTAGGCATTAGCATGCTCACCAGCCTGCACCCTCGCGTGCGCATCTGACCGAGCGCCATCCTAGCTTGTAACATGCCATCAAGGTCGGCATGTTACACTAGGCATGCCAGGAATAGCCTTACGTGCCTCCTTGCGAGAAGATGGTGGCCTAAGGGCCTCGCGGCACGGGCATATATTTAAGCGTTTATGGAACCTTAGCACTCGCTTTTGGCCTTTTTACAAATGTGGGATTTTGACCGTCCACACTTGCTCCCCAGTCTAGGAGAGGACCTTTAGGTGCTCTAGTAGACTTTTCTCTTCAATTCTTATAAATAGGCCCCCATGCCAAGTCTATTATTTACATTTCATCTCCTTAGCTTAGTGGCATTTAGATCCTTGCTCCCTTCAAGAGGTAAGGGGTTCAATCCCCCACAACCTCACTTTTGATATAGTTTTCTCCTTTTATATATATATATATATATATATCTATATTTGGGCTAATTTTTGGTATGTCTACACCCCTTCATATATTTGGAGGCTAACACATCTTTTCTTTTTATTTTTGCAGACGCGCACTTTCGACCATTTGGCTCTTTTGGACCGTGACGGTACTTTTGGCCCCCAACCTCCTTTTGACCACGACAACATCCATTGTTCTTGCTTGAGGTATATTCTCTTTTTCCCTTGTTTTCATTAGATCAATATTAGCACCACTCGGGAAGGGGTGCTTTGGCCTGAGCCTGTCGTGAGTTAGTTTTAAGGCATGCCCCTTTATTCACACCCCGTGGCAAGTCATTTAGAGTGTTTGTGCCTAGAAGTTTTGAGCCCATTCCTTTGTGTTTTGTAGCAATCCTCTCATTTATACGTGAACCCCTTTTTGCTTTCAGGACGAGGTCTCATGGCAAGTTGTAGAGTCCAAAAACTTTACTTAGCTAGTTAGATAGTAGTATAATAGTAATAGTAGTAGTATTTTTATGACTGTGGACTTTGGTTCAGACCGGGATTTATTCGGACACTCATAGTAACACTTATAGATTTTCTAAGTTTAAGAATATTAATTTTAACCTAAGGTCTGATTAATATGACTGATATTGGTGGTGATAAATATTATATTATAAGGTTTAGATAGACCCAATAAGAAAGTAACACCTGTCATGTGTATGTTTAATGATAATTAAGTATTTTTGAGGAATAAGTTTATTAAGAGTAATATTTGAATATCCTAGGGTCTATCAGCAGCTTTGAAAACGTTAGGGGACTTAGTCAAGGCTGTTTAATCAATTCAAATTAAGCTAAAATTGTGTAATTTCGTGTTTAAATATTCAGCGTATGCCAATATATCGCAGCTATAGGGGGCGATATATCGCAGTATGGGGATACGAAAAACATGAAACTTCGCACGATTGCCTCGAGCATGCTGGCCCAGGCGATATATCGCCTACAGGGGCGATATATCGCCTCCTTCAGTGCATTTTGAAAGTTTTTGAAAATGTTCTCAATTCAAATCTTTAACCTCTTGATAAGTCCAGCATCTTTCTGAACGAGTCTTCAGCCTCTGCTGAACGATAATTCAAATATTTTTCACTTAAAAAGCCATTATTTTTATTCAAGTTAAATGAAGATCTTTTCATTCATAAACTCTATAAATAGGACCTAGTACCTAGCCATTTATTCATTCATCAAACTAAGTTCAGAGGCTACAAGTTGCTAGGTTATTGTGAGAGTGTAAACACTTGGGTTGGGGATTATAAGCTTGATCATTATAAGCTTACCAAACACTTGGGAAGTAAGGTTTATAGCGCATTTCAATTCAAGGTTTAGATTGGTCATAGAAGCATTCAAGGTATTCCAAACTCTAGCTCATTTGGTATTATTTCTCTTTAAGCTCTAGTAGTTTTCTATTCAGCACCCTAACTTTATTCTTTATTCTTGGATAGGAAATCTAAGATCTTGAACATAAGGATTTTGGTAAGTATATTCTTAATGGTATAGTTATTCCATTCTTTTCATCTCATTCTCTTTAGTATACTCACCCTTCCATTTATGGTGTTTAGGAGTGTTCCAAAGTCCCAAAACTGTTCTCTTATCCCGGTATTTTTGGTAAGGAAAATAGGATAGGATTTATGTGTTATATGATTTATATGTTATGATAAATGTTATCTTATGATTATGTAATATGCTATAATATGTATAATTGTAGACTTGGGCATATGACCCGTACAACTAACAAGCCCCAATAAATTATGGGCAGATGACCTGCTTAGCTAGCAAGCCCCACTAATCTAATGGGCATATGACTTGTTTAGTTTATGGGGCCCCAAGTAATAATGGCCATTATAGTATGTATGTGACATGTGTGTTATGATATGTTTTATGTTACATTATGAAATTTATGTATATGGTTTATGTGTTAGATTTTTTTTGTTGGGCATTAGGCTCACTCCTTTTATGTTTATATGTGCAGGAAAATAGCTTTGATGGCGGAAAAGGTTCTTGGTAGTTTGGGCATGTGTATTGAGGCGGAATGGAATCGAAGGGCCGAGAGTTCGATTCGAGGATGAAGTTTCTTTACTTATGGTTTATGTGTATTTTTCCGCACTTTATTATGTAATCCCTTTTAATTACAATTATGTTATGTTTTGATTTTAAAACAATGGGATCCCATATCCTACTTTAAATTTTATGTAAGTTTAACATTTATTTTTACAAGTTTTTAATAAAGTTATGATCATTTCACTTGTAAGTTTTATTAAGGATTAGTGTCTATGGATAGTTTTCGTTAATGGTCCAAAGTCTAGAGTAGTTGGGTCATTACACAAGTGACGATCCGTTCGGCATACCTCCAGGGGTTGAGTTTGTTGACTTGTCTTCAGACTCAGAGTCCCCTAAGGAAAACCCTTACCAAGACTATGACTCCTTAAGGCAGGCCCGTATTCATCATCTTGAGTACATGGCTGAACTTAGGCGAAAAATTTGGGTGGTGGAAAGTGAAATTGACTCGGTGTTGAGAGGAGACGGAGCACCTTTCCCCCCTGACCTTAGTGACCACGTAGCGAGCCTTAGGGTGACCCTTTTAGATTTGTAGGGGGTTGGAGTTTATGGAGGGACATCTTCCGCCTGAGCCCTCTAGCCCATCCTCGCCTAATGACTGTCATGGGGCCGCTTCTGCTTCTCTTCAGCCCTTATTTTCGATCTTCCCTAGCTTAGCGCATCCGCAGCCGGTGCCCCGGTGGAAGACTCTTGCTAGGAAGAGAAAATGGAGGGTCAAGTGTTCTGTCTCTTCCTCACCTTTTTCTTTTGGTTTTGCAGATATGCCGAAGGGATGACGACAGGTATCCATCAATGAACAAGATGATGCCCCTTTATTGACATCCACCCTTGTGTCCCACATGTCAGAAAATAAACTGAGGGAAATTGTGAAGCACTACCGTGTTCCTCCGGAGTACGCCTTATACACCCCTTCGGACAACTGCCGGGCTGACTGCCCTAGTCCCGGCTTCATGGCCCTTAGTGAGCACATCCTGAAGGCAGGTGGTACCATCCCATTACACCCGTTCTTCGTTGCGGTCCTCAACTACTTTGACCTTGCTCCACTTCAGCTGGCACCCAACAATTGGCTGACCTTGAGCTGCCTTTTTATCGCGTTTGCGGAACTTGCCAAACGTGCTCCTACGGCGCTAGAGGTGCACTTCCTGTACAATCTTATGCCCTCTCCCAAGTCCAAGGGCTTCTATTATCTGCAAAAATCCAATAATGAGGTTCCTTTGATAGAGGGCTCAGTGTCCAACCCGGGGTCCTGGAAGCAGGACTTTTTCTTTGTGAAAGGCACTCTTTCTGTTCGCGAGCACTTCCGTTCCGCTCCCAGTAAGTACCTCGAGCCACCTTTTCTCCTCTTTTTTCTTTTTCCTGAAACTTATTGTTTTATAACTTATGTTTGTGTCGACAATGGTGTGGATCATGCTGAGCAGTTCGCCATACACGAGGTTGTTGGGTCGGAAGTGGACGTCGTGAAGGATCTTATCAACGCTGACCCCGCCGTGAAAAAGGCTACGTACCTATTCACTGTGGAAAATCTCAACCTTCACCGGCTGTCCCCAGTTTCAGATCCCAGGTTGCTGTGGACGATTCCTGGGTCAAAGAGGATGAAGGCTGCATCGGCTGAGCCTTGCCTGGGTGAAGGTGAGGCTAAGGATGTGCCAGAGGAAGTCCCCCTTGGACACGGGCGACCTTACCAGCTATCCTCATCTCCCGGGGGATGTCCTCCCTTTGTCCCTTCCGACCCGGACATGGTTTCCCAATCCCAAGGTCAACATGCCATACCGGGGCATTTTGTTTGCCCCAACCCCGCGGACTTTGACGCTTTTACTCAGGCTCCCCTCGACCCCGGTCCATCGGGGGCTTATTTTCCCAATCTTCCGGCACCCCCTCCTGATCTACCGGGGGCTCATTTTTCCAATTTTCCTGCGCCCCCTCCTGTTTCGACAAGCTGGTCGTCTGTCCTTACCTAGCCAGGTGCCCTTGACTTGGAAGGGGTGCCCTGGGTGAATCGCATGGTGACCTCTTACGGGCGGCGGTATGTCCAAATCGCCTCAGACCTCCCCGAAGCTGATTGGAATGGTCTTGGGAGTTTCGCCCTGTCGGACCTTGGGGAGACTCTGACGTGCACTACTGCTTGGGTGAGTTCATGCATCTTGTGTTGGCCTTATTATTTTGTTTTTGTTACTTATCATTGTTGTTGTTATGTTTCTTGTGCAGGCCTATACTGTGGCTCAGCGGTTTGCCGACTCGGCTCATAATCTTTCCGCGTCGAGTACCGAGAGGGACCGTCTTACGACTTGGGTCCAGGAGCTCGAGAGAGAGCTTGATGAAACCAAGTCTAAGCTAAAAAAGGCTCGAGCGACATTTTCTGCCTCGTCAAAAAGGAAGAAGAAGGCAGTTGTCAAGGCCATGATGCTGCAGGAAAGGGTTATCAGCCTAGAGGGCGAACTCCAGGGTGCCCAGGCTACCGCGACTACGTCGCAGGAGAGGGCCGCTTCCCTAGAGGCCGAACTTGAGGTTGTCAAAGCTGATGTAGCTACGTCGCAGGAGAGGGTTGCCTCTTTAGAAGCGGACAGGGCAGCCACTGAGTATAGGTCTATAGAGCGCGCCCTCTATGGCGTATGGAGGCAGGATCCCAACTTCGATTTCTTCTCCTTTGGCGAGCATGCCGTTGCCCGGGCGGCTGGGTGGAACGCCTGAGGCAGGAGGCTCTGCGATCGTTATTTCATAATCTTTGCCAGTTAGCCCGCTGTGGGTGTATGCTCATTTGAGCGTTGTTATGCTTGTAATAATATATTTTTTTTAAACCTTGCCATGTTACCAAGACACTTTTTTAATATATACATATGCGGTTATTCATTTCTTATTCCTCTGTGTTTGAGGTCTTTTTGAGCCTGTATGATGCAGTTCGGTAGGCTCACCTCTTTTATTTATCAGGCTAGAGGTCCTTTGGAGCCCATGTGAAAGGGTTCAATGGGTCCTTTTTTGGTGCCCCTTGACTATTTCTATAAGGATATTTTGACCCCTTGGGTTCTAGCTATCCTTTTATATATTTTTGCGAGCGCTTATTATTTTTTGCGAGAAGTGTCGTTCTTGTCATTATTCATAGTACTATTTTTGGAAGGGCCTCTTTTAGGACCCTTTTTGGTTAGACGGCTTCGTGGCCGCTCTAGGCTTATTGGACCTTTTGGCCTCCTTGATGTTCATAAGGGTAGCTAATCCTTGTGAACTTCAGGAGATGCCTTGCAAGATCTCCTCCCTATTTGTTAGGGTTCACCACGAATTGCATTCTGTTTTTTTTTTTAAAGAATTTTGTTCAAGGCCTTGATGCAAGGGGTCCTTTTTAAGATCCTCCTGTTAGAGGGTCATTTTTAGGATCCTCCTGATAGAAGGTCCTTTTTAGGGTCCTCCTGATGAAGGGTCCTTTTTAGGATCCTTTTGATGGAGGGCCCTTTTTAGGATCCTCCTGTTAAAGGTTCCTTTTCAGGATCCTCCTGATAGAGGGTCCTTTTTAGGATCCTCCTGATGGAGGGTCCTTTTTAGGATCCTCCTGTTTGCTGTATGCTTTGCCTTCACGGGCCACTATTCCCCCCCAATTGTCTGGTGAAGTTAATCTCAGCGGGCACTTTGATTGATGCTCACATAAAGGAGAAAAATAGTATGCGAAGATGTGAAAAGTTTCATTCATATTAGGCAGGTTACAATGATATGTCTATATATATATGACAAGTTTACATCTTTTTGGGAGGTTATCTAGGCACCCTCCTTGATTCTTATCTATTGAGCGAACATAACACGTAACAAACTAAGCATGGATACTGCTTGCACTGGATGAGGAAGTCTCACTGGTAGTACTTCTTGAGGTGCTCCGCATTCCATGCCCGAGGTACGACGGTGTCATCCATGTGCGCTAGCTTAGAGGTGTTTGGTGGTATGCACTAAGCAACCTGGTAGGGTCCTTCCCAGTTCACTCCCAGTACCCCCGCCCCCAGGTTTCGCGTGTTGGGGAGTACTTTCCTTAATACTAAGTCTCCTACCCTGAACTTTCTCTCCCGCACCCTTGAATTGTAATACCTCGCTGCCCGATGTTGATACGTAGCCAGCCTTAATTGTGCTCTTTCTCTCTTGGCTTCCAGCAGGTCCAAGTTCTCGACCAACGCTGTGGTGTTAGCCTGGTCATCGTATGTTTGTGTGCGGAAGGAGTTAACCTTCATTTCTTTCGGAAGGACAGCCTCGCAGCCATAGGCCAAGGCGAAGGGTGTTTCCCCAGTGGTGGAACGGGCGGTGGTCCTGTAGGCCCAGAGCACATTCGGGAGCTCTTTGACCCAGGCCCCTTTCAACTTCTCCAACTTAGTTTTCAAGTTCCTTTTCAGGATTTTGTTGATGGCCTCTACTTGCCCATTAGCTTGGGGGTGTACTACTGCGAAGAAACTCCTCCTGATTCCTTTGGCCTTGCAGTAGTCTTCGAACACTCCTCCTTCAAATTGCGTTCCATTGTCGGAGATGATCTTGTAAGGTACTCCGAATCTGCAAACAATATATTTGTTGACGAAGGTGGTGATCTGCTTAGCTGTTATATTGACTAAAGGCTCTGCTTCCACCCACTTAGTGAAATAGTCAACCGCTACCACCGCGTACTTGGCTCCTCCTCTTCCAATTGGCAGTGCCTCTATCAAGTCAATCCCCCACATAGCAAAGGGCCATGGGCTGGTCATGCTCAGCAGCTCATTTGGGGACTGCCATGGGTAAGTCGCATGTCTCTGGCACTTGTCACACTTTCTCGCGAAGTCACTCGCGTCGTTCTCCATGGTAGGCCAATAATACCCTTGGCGGACGGCCTTTTTCGCCGTGGACTGCCCCCCAGCATGGTTCCCACATTCCCCTTCGTGTATCTCTTGTAAAAAAATTTATGCTTCTCCCTTATCAATGCACCGCAAGAGTGGGGTAGAGAAGCCTCTCTTATACAAGATCCCGTCTACCAGGGTGTACTGAGTGACTTTGTAAGCCAGTCTGCGAGCCTCCTTCTTGTCCAAGGGCGAGGTCCCGTCATTCAAGTACCTCCTAATGGGGGCAAACCATGGCTCCTCGGAGCTCTCGACCGTGTTGATCCTCTCCTCGGCTATGCTTGGCTTGGGGAGATATTCAACCGGTATAGACTCAAGCGTATCATCGTCTCGCGTGGAGGTGAGTTTCGCGAGTGCATCGGCGTTCGTATTCTGCTCCCTGGGGATCTATTTTATCGTGTATTTTTCGAACTGGTCCAAATAATCCTTCACCTTGGAAAGGTATGCGGCCATTTTTGGACCTCTAGCTTGGTATTCGCCCTTCACTTGAAACACCACCAGCTGTGAGTCACTAAAGACACGCAAGTGGGATACCTTTAATTCCTTAGCTAGCCACAGATCAGCCAACAACGCCTCATATTCTACTTCATTATTGGAAGCCTCGAACCCAAATCTCAAGGCACAATACATCTTGTGCCCTTCAGGTCCTGTCATTACTATGCTAGCATCGGCCCCCCCTTCGTTAGATGCCCCATCTACATGAAGACTCCATTCTTCGGGGTGCCTCTCCTCTTCAGGTGCCAGTTCCTTCTCCTCTATTTCCCCCTCCTCTTGGGGTCAGTATGTGAACTCGACTATAAAGTCTACAAGTACCTACCCGTTGATGGAGGTCCTTGGGGTGTAAGTGATGTCGAATTGACTCAATTCAATCGACCACTTTAGCAATCTTCCTGAAGTTTCTGGCTTGTGCAAGACTTGATGCAGGGGGTGTTGGTGAGCACCTCAATCGCATGAGCATGGAAATAGGGCCTCAATTTTCGAGAAGCCACTACCAGGCCATACGCTAACTTCTCTATTTTTGGGTACCAGGTTTCCGCGTCTACCAACCACTTACTCATATAGTAGACAGGGTGTTGGTGATTCTTTTCCCCCTTGACCAAGGCGCCGCTTATGGCATGCTCAGATACAACTAGACATAGGTACAACTTCTCCCCTTTCTCCGGCTTGGCCAAAAGGGGTGGCCTTCCAAGGTGCTCCTTCAGCTTGGTGAAAGCATCCTGGCATTCGTCATCCCAAGTGAACTTTTTGTTCCCTTTTAAGATGTTGAAAAAAGGGAGGCATTTGTCAGTCGACCTAAAGATGAATCTATTGAGGGCTGCCACTCTCCCCGTCAGGCATTGTACCTCTTTTTTGCTCCGTGGTGGGCTCATTTCCAGCAAGGCCTTGATTTTTTCAGGATTAGCCTCAATACCTCGGGAATTCACCATGAAACCCAGGAATTTTCCTGACGAAACTCCGAAGGTGCATTTGAGTGGGTTCAGCTTCATTCTATACTTACGAAGGGAGTTGAACATCTCCATGAGGTCGCTAGTGAGCTCTTCCGCTTTTTTCGTCTTCACCAGCATATCATCCACGTACACCTCCATGTTCCTTCCTATTTGATTTGCAAACATTTTGTTCACCAGCCTCTGGTAAGTGGCACCTGCGTTTTTTAAACCAAAGGGCATCACTTTATAGCAATACAACCCCTTGTCTGTTATGAACAAAGTGTGCTCCTCGTCAGCAGGGTTCATTGGTATTTGGTTATACCCTGAATATGCATCCATGAAGCTAAGTAGCTCGTGTCCCGCTGTGGCATCTACCAACTGGTCTATCCTAGGAAGCGGGAAGCTGTCCTTAGGGCAGGCCTTGTTGAGGCTGGTAAAATCCACGCACGTCCTCCATTTTCCATTGGGTTTTGGAACCAACACTAGGTTCGACACCCATAGTGGGTAAAATGCCTCTCGGATGAACCCGTTCGCCTTTAGCTTGTCCACCTCCTCTTTTAGGGCCGCGTATCGTTCTGGGTCTAGTGCTCTCCTTTTCCGCCTTACCGGCCTTGCTTTCGGGTCGATGTGCAGGTGGTGGTACATGACCGCTGGGTCTATCCCTACCATATCCTCGTGACTCCAGGCAAATACATCGAGGTTGGCTTTCAAGAACTCTACTAGTTTCTCCTTTATGTCATCGGCAAGGTTTTTTCCTACTTTCAACTTCCTCAACGGCTCATCCATGACCATTACTTCCTCCAATTCCTTTACTGGTTCAGCTCTTGGCTCTTCTATGACTCGTGGGTCTAACTCGCTTGGGTTCGCGCCTTCATGCACAACCATCGCCATAGGTGCTGTTGGCTTTGTGGCTGTGCGAAGGGACGTATTTAAGCATTCCCTCGCTTCCTTCTGCTCTCCTTTCATACACGCTATTCCCCCGAGGGTTGGGAATTTCATAGCTAAATGGTATACAGAAGTTATCGCCTTCAATTCTCTTAGGGAAGGTCTCCCTAATACCGCATTGAAGGCTGAGGCGCAATCTACCACAACGAAGTTTGCCATTATGGTGGTTTGTCTGGGCTGTTCTCCCATAGTAAGGGCCAACTCGATTTCCCCTAGGGGCTATATCGAATCTCTTGTAAATCCATACAAAGACGTAGCGCAAGGCTTTAGGTGACGGAGGCTCAATCCCATCTTCTCCAGCGCTGGTCGATATAAGATGTCCATAGAGCTCCCGTTATCCACCAAGACCCAATGCACCCTCATGCTAGCAAGCTGGACTGTCAACATTAGGGGTTCATTGTGGGGGAAGTGCACACCTCGAGCGTCTTCTTTGGTAAAAGTTATTGAGTCATTTTCACCCTTGAAACTTTTCGAGGGGCGCTGCTCCAGACTCAGGACGCACGGTGGTGGACTTTGCCTGGCCTCCCTGGCATATCTATCTCGTCCCTTTCTTGATTTTCCCCCGAATCTTGGTCCTCCAAAGATGGTCCTAACCTCTCCTTGCACTTCTGGGGCTACTTCTCGTGCCCGCAGCGAGGACACTCCTTCTTCCGGCCTATGATTCTCCTTGCGCACATATTTGCCCAAATACCCCCTACGGATGAGTTCCTCAATCTCCACCTTCAAATGGTTGCATTCTGCAGTTGTGTGGCCTATATCTTTGTGATACTGGTAATATTTGCTGGGGTCTCTCTTGGACTGGTCTTTTTCATCGGTGGAGGCCTTCTAAAAGGGACCTGATTTTCGTTCGTAACGAAAATATGTTCTCTCACATGAGTGAGGTTAGTATAATAGGTGTAGGGGCCTTGTTTGCACTCGTCAGAGCGCTGGTGCTTTCGGGATCGATCATCCCTTGCCCCCTCATAGGCCCTCTTTTTCTTGGAATTGCCTTGGTTCTCCCGGATTGAGGGCTTCGGTGAATTTTGGTCTTTTCCGGCCTTGAGGCTCTTGTGACCATCTTTCACGTGAATATACTTTTGCGCCCACTCGTAGAAATCATCCAAGTCTGTGACCTCCCTCTTGAGCATGTTGTCCCATAATTTGCTTCCTGGGCGCACTCCAGCTGTGATGGCCATTTTCAGCTCTCGGAGGGTCAGGCTCCCCACTTTAGCCGCCTCCATGTTGAATCTGTGAATGTAGCTCTTTAGACTCTCATTTTCTCCTTGCTTCACATTGGCAAGGCTGGTGCCTGGCATCATGTAGTCCCGCACGGCGTGGTGCTGTTGGAGGAATTCATCGGAGAACTGTTGCCAGGACCTGATGGACCCCGGTCTAAGTCTTTTGAACCATTTGTATGCGGGTCCTTTCAATGTGACAGCAAAGCAGTGGCATCTGGCCCCGCTACTAATTCCCCTCAATTTCATCAGGTCGTTAAATGCGTCCAGATGGTATTTCAGATCTGTGCTTCCTTCGTAGGGGGTCATATGGGGCTCCTTAAAATTGGCTGGGAGCCGGATGGCTTGGATCTCCCTGATGAAGGGTGACTCATGATCGAATTCTTCCTTAGAAGCTTGACCTCCGGAGGCGGTGATGATTTTGCTCCGCAGGCTCCTCATTTCTGTGTCCAGGTCCTATCTCCTCTTGCTTAGGGAGTCTCTCAAAGTGGACGGGTTAAGATCCCCATTTCCTTTGCCTTCTCGGGGCGCCATTGGGGGTGTGGTCCTTTTACCCACCCTCTTTTTGTTGAGCTCCTCTCATAAATCTGAGGGTGCTCTCTTTGAGGTGACCTCGTCATCCTTGCGAGGGGCAGCATTGGTCTTCGACTCTGGCCTCTGGGGATGTTTCGGTGGTTCGGGATGTTCGCGTTGCTTCATTCGGGGGGTGTTACTAGTGGAGAGTCACGTCTTTCCATCGTCTACTGGGACAGTGGTTTCTACCTCCTTCTGGTCTCTCTCTTTGAGCTTAGGGAGGGTCACGTTTGATCTCCCTTGCAATAGCCCTTTTAGCACCTCTTACATGTTTTTCAAGGTGGTCTCTACCTCTGATTCTTGCGGTGAAGTTCTCGTATCTCATCTTCGTAGAACTGAGACTTCGAGCTTGAGCTGACGGAGTGGACCCGAGGGTGCTTGTCAGCCCGGCGCTTCGACGGGCCTGGATCCTATCGACCAGGGTTTGGCACCTGTGGCGGCTTTGGAGGCAGGAACTCATCAGCGCCCCTTGCCGGGGCAGTCGCCGACCTTGGGCGATCCTCCTCAGGTGGGACTGCCGGGGACGAGGCCTCCCTTTCGTCTCTGGGTGCCTCAGGCTCCCTTGGGGCCTCCATGTTTGTAGGAGGAGAAGGATCCCTCATGGAGGCTTTTAGCTAATCTCCATCAAGATGGACTTCCACCTCGCGCGGCTCTCTCAACCGTTTCGAACGTCGCAGCATTTTTTCTTATTGGAATCGAAGGAAGAACAGTGACTTGCAATCTATTCTTCCCACAGACGGCACCAAACTATTGACGGTGAGAACTCGTCAACCAAGTTAAGTTAGAAAAACATAAATGTAGAGATTATCAAAAGAAACACCTTGAAGATCAAATTGGAAACTTAAAGAACACTTGCAGAAGAAAAATGATGAACTGAACTTGTATTTCTTATGGTGTAGTGCTACAGTGATTTTTCCAACCCCCCTCCAAGTGGAAGTAGAGTTTCTTTTATAGTGGGCTCTAATGGCCCCTGATACAATGTGGTCCAGGGGACCAGGTAGTATGCAAGTACATTGTCAGGTGAGTGGTCTCAGGGGTAGTGGTGTTGGTTTCAGTACAGGGCCAGGTACCATGAGGATGTCTCCACTACTTGATCCGTACAAATGTCAGAGGAGTGGTGCCAGGGATAGTGGTGCAGGCGGTGGTGGTGTCGACTCTGACATCTGGCCATAGACACACAGACCATGCCCTCTCTCCTAGTACTCCCACTACTTGTCTGGCATGAGTATTTGGATCGGGCATACGGGGCCCTGCAGGTCGTACCCCGTACAATATCGTACTAGTATGATCCTTTCGACTCGTACTGGAGCCTCTAAGCATTGGGGTCTCCATAGGTCTTTGTAAGAGATACCGCATCGAGGTATAGGGAATGGGACACTTTTTGCATGTAAGGGTCGTGGCACAAGGTGGGGCTCTCGGGTCCTTGGCGCGAGATGCCCGAAGCACTTCAAGGCCACCCACGGATATAGGTGATAGGTACGTGGCCTCGCCAGATGTCTGGGTGTGCGAGGCGGGATGCCTCCCTCGCGAGCCCCTTGGTGGCGCGGCTCCCCTGACGCGAGGCCTCCCTCGCGAGGCCCTCTGATGGTCCGGCCCCCCTAGCGCAAGGCCTCCTTCGCGAGGCCCTTTGGTGGCGCGAGGCCTCCCTCGCGAGGCCCCCTGATGGTGCGGCTCCCCTGGCGCGAGGCCTCCTTCGCAAGGCCCTTGGTGGCGCAAGGCCTCCCTCGCGAGGCCCCTTGATGGTGCGGCTTCCCTGCCACTCGCGAGGCCCTGAAGGGTATGCGTCTCGTGAGGCCCCTTAGGACAAGTTCGTGGCGAGGCCCCTAAGGACACACCTCTCGCGAGGCCCCTTAGGACACGGCTGTGACAAGGCCATGGGCGCGCGGGCATGAGGCCAGGCGCGTACGAGCGAGAGAGGGTGCCCTTGAGTAGCTTGTGCGAGACACCCGAAGCACCTCAGGCTCACCCATGAGGTGCGGGTGATAGGTGCGTGAGACGGGTCTCGCGAGGTGCAGGGCTTGACGTGAGAGGTGCCACAGGGTGTATGGGTGCTAAGCATGCCAAGAATAGCCTTACGTGCCTCCTTGCGAGAAGATGGTGGCCTAAGGGCCTCGCGGCACGGGCATATATTTAAGCATTTATGAAACATTAGCACGCGCTTTTGGCCTTTTTACAAATGTGGGATTTTGACCGTCCACAGTAACAAAATAATAAATTTTTATTAGAAAAGATTCACTTAAATAGACAAAATTTCAATTATTTAATTAAGAAAAAATTATAGAGTGTCATATATGAATCATTTGATGAAAAAGATTAATTTCAAAGTTATTATTTCTTCTAATTAAATTTGTATTTTGAAAAATAACAATGGTAAATAATTTATTATTGTTTTCAATATATGAAGTGATTAGTTAAACATTTGTAGAAATAATGTTTATGTTCTCTTAAAAAAAATAATAGAAAAATTAATTAGCATACTTTTGTTTTCCAAAATTGTATTTTAAATAAAGAGAATAGAAAATAAAATAGATTATTTTATAAATTTAATTATAGTAATTAGAATTTGTGGTCAGCATAATTTAATGATTCGCAATATTTCTTTAATAATAAAATTATGACATGTACAATAAATTATAAATTTAATTATAATAAATAATATTATGTAGGTATGCATTATGTTTAATCAATCATGCATTTTTAAAAAGATACACATTATTTATTAAGTAATAAATTTAATTATAGTAAATAGTATTACTTATATATTCACATTTAATATGTATTTTAAAGATAAAATTTATTAATTATGTATATTTGAATATTCATTATTGGTAATTATATGTTGATATTAGATACAAAATGCAAAAATAATTTCACCAAATGAATAGTAACAGAAAAACAAAATAACTTGACCAAAATTTGTTGCTTTCACTCACACTTTTATATAATAGATATAGATAGATAATGAGCCTTGTTACTTTCTTTTGTGTATATGTTTGTGGTTGATCTCTAGATAGGCATCTCATTTTTAATAAGAACCTTTCTTCTAAATTTACTTAAATGCTTTGGTACAATAAAACCCAGCTTTTACGTGAACATACACTTACTTTATGCCTTAAGAATTTATTATATGCTTCAGGATATGGTATATATGGTTCTCTTTGTTGTAGTGATCCAAATCCTTCCTTTTTCTTGACTTTTGTCTGCTATTTAACACCCTGTACCGTTGGTATTATTCAGTTTTGTGTGCTACCTTGTACAACAAAATCAATAGGAGAAGTGTTTGCGGCAAGTAGTTATATTCACTTGGTAATCCTATTGCAGTATTTTAACTTTAATTTCTTGCAATTGGAGGGAAAGCATTACAACGATATTCTATTTTAAATGTCTTTACCAAACTAATTGACCGCCTTTTTTTTCTGTTACTGTGTCAAGCTTTCAAATCAGCATTGTATCCAATTTTCTTATTTCAATAATTTATCAGTTCATACACACATTGCTACAAAAACAGGATTTCTTAACAGTTTTTAACTGTCGCTATTAAGCAACGACGACAGTCGACTAACTGTCGTATTTGCCTATGCTGGTGTAGGGGTAGCTACGCCGACAGTTATTAAGTGTTGCCGTTGTTGGCTACGCCGACAGTTATTAGGTATCGCCGTTGCTGGCAACACCGACAGTTATTAGGTGTCGCCGTTTTTGGCTACGCCGACAGTTATTAGGTGTCACCGTTGCTGACAATGCCGACAGTTATTAGGTGTTGCCGTTGTTGGAAACTCCGACAGTTATTAGGTGTCGTCGTTGCTTGCAAAAAAAAATTATTTATTTTTATTTTAAATTATAAATTATGATTTAAATGAAACATTTATATACAAATCTAAAAAATTATAGATTAAAATAACAAAACTTATACAAAGTATTTACAAATCTAATCAAACAAATTTTGGAAAAATATAACACTACCACTTGACTCAAAAATCATATAGCCTTGTCTATAAACATAATAGTCTTGACCTTAAAAAATATATAACTAGATTTACAAACCACTCAAAAAAGAATCATTTACTCTAATAAAAATTACAAATAAAATAAAACACTAAATT
Source organism: Humulus lupulus (assembly GCF_963169125.1). NCBI lineage: Eukaryota > Viridiplantae > Streptophyta > Magnoliopsida > Rosales > Cannabaceae > Humulus > Humulus lupulus. The sequence continues at coordinate 157,849,832 of NC_084802.1, read as the reverse complement.
CATTGTCCAACAACATATATTTCTTCTTCTTGTCTTTGTACTCAACCTCGTTACCAATAGCCTTTCCAAAGTAAGAATTGGTACTACTTCCTACAACAATTAAAAAAAAAGAGTTAGGATTCTCAATAGTTCAGACTATGATTAGTGTCAAGAGTTTGTCGGACTATGATTAGTGTGACAGTATTAACTGTGAGAAAGACAAAGAAATAGAGATATACCTTTGCCCTACATTGTAAAAGCAAACTTGTTTCAACAGTCTCACACATTCCTGAGGTGCTACTTGTTACCTTTTGCCGTGAACTTACCAGGAAGCAAAAAAAATCAATAAATAGAGTCACCCTACAAGATACTAGATGAACCATAAGTCACGAGACAAAAAACTAAAACAGAACCACAGAAAGGCAACAACAAGCATCCTCAGCACACCACCACAAACGCAGAGAAGGGTTAATAGTTTCAACAGAACATATATACTCTAATTCAACATAATTGAATACATTAATTCATTATTAAAATATTCAAGAATTCATGTATATATAAGTAGTGTTGTTAATATCTTGTCTGTTTTGTAGAGCCAGAGAAATAACAATATATTGGGGTGCAAAATCACAACACATTCTATATTTCTATTCCTCTACCATTCACACTTGGGTCCTGCCAAACAATGTTTTGAGGCTAATCTTCTAGCTTATTTTAGGAAATCATAAATTTTAATTCATACAAAAATCTATATTAATTACACTTTGTATATTTCAGATGAGTAAAACTAATTGAGTTAAAAAAACCATACATATATATATCATGAATGAGCGCTATTAGATTTAATGACCCAAAAGATAAAAAATTGCGAAAACACAAAAAATGATATTGTACCATTGGTTTTACATTTATTGGTTGGTTCCTAAAACTATAATCACAACAGAGCTAATCTCCATGACCATCAATCTACAACACTGAGTTAATGGAGGGAAAAAATGGTTCAAGAATCATAATTCAGGGATTACTTGTGTAATTATGTGTCCTAAGCTTATAAAAATGCTACTGCTGATCAAAGCCAAATGAACATACAACAATCAATATATATATATATATTCTATGATCCCTCTTATGAAGTAACAATTAATTATGTTGGTTAGCTAATTGTAGATGTGACTGGTGGGTCATTTCTTGTACTATATATAACCAAGATTAAATGGTTATAGGGTGTGCCTATAATTAAAGGTCTGGGGTGGATAGGGTGAAGCTTTGGGTGTGCCTAGTAGTAATCTTAGATGGTATAATATATATTTATATATAAATGTGTACAATATTTTTCCAATTAATAAAATAACTATTTTTTAACTAATACAAATTTTATAAATGTGTTAAGAATAATATAGTTAATTTTATAAATATGTTAAAGAATAATAAATTTAAATTTTGATATAAAAATTATTATAAATATAAAAAATTTAGAAACAAAAAAAATATAATTTTAAAAGTTTTTAATAAATACATAATTTTTATAAATATATATATTTACATAATTTAGTTTATTTTTAAAATTATACTATTCATTAATTTTTTTGCAATATTTTTTCAATTAATAAAACAACTATTTTTTAACTAATACAAATTTTATAAATATATTAAAGAATAATAAATTTAAATTTTGATATAAAAATTATTATAAATACAAAAAATTTAGAAACAAAATAAAATTTAGTTTTAAAAGTTTTTAATAAATACATAATTTTTATAAATATATATATTTACATAATTTAGTTTATTTTTAAAATTATAATGTACAAATTTTATAAATATGTTAAAGAATAATATAGTTAATTTTACAAATATGTTAAAGAATAATACATTTATTTTGATATAAAAATTATTATAAATACAAAAATTAATAATATGAAAAATTTCGAAACAAAAAACATATAGTTTTAAAAGTTTTTAATAAATACATAATTTTTATAAATATATATTTACATAATTTAGTTTATTTTTAAAATTATTCTATTCATTAATTATAATTTTAGATTTTTTATTTGAATTTTGGCGACATTTTATGACTGTCGGCATTGTACTTTTATTAAATGTCGGTGTTGGGGTCAATAGCGACAACGTTTAACTGTCGGCATTGGTCTTGAATTAACTGTCGGGTTGGGGTTAATAGCGACACCTTTTAACTGTCGGCATTGGTCTCGAATTAACTGTCGGCGTTGGGGTCAATAGCGACACATTTTAACTGTCGGCATTGGTCTCGAATTAACTGTCGGTGTTGGGGTCAATAGCGACAGTCAAAAGCAACGGTGACAGTTATTAGCTGTCGGCGTTAGTCTCTATGCCTACAATTTTTAACTATCGGCGTAGAGTCTCATTAAGCAATTACAACAGGCAACAGAGTTGACTGTCGTGGTTGGGTGTCGGGATGACCCAGTTTTGTAGTAGTGACAGTTCGCAAGTCTTAAGTACTACATTTATGCAGTGTGTGCAATGATGGCCAATACATTGCATGGGTTAATAATAGTAAGACAATGAATGTTGATGCAACATTTACAGGGCTAATGGGTCTAAATGACCTTGCACTCCTTATTACTTACTTATTCAACTACTCATCGAACTCATCACTCTATGTTCTATTAAAAAAGATAGCTTTTTTGTTTCAGCATTAAAATTGATACATCTTCTGCTTGAGTTCACTCACAACACTGGTTTTGAAAATTAGAGCATTATATTTTATTGACTTCTATGACTGTATTCCTTCTTATTTCAGATATTAGATGGAAAAAGGTGCTATTGGTTTTGAATGCTTGGTGGAACTACTGAACTACCATAGATGTGTAATCACAGTATGTGATCTCATTCAAAAGTCAATGTCAACACAGTATTTGAAATTTGCTCTTTCTTTGTTTTTTAGTTTTGGGCAAGGAACTAATTATGTTAAATGCATATGTATTCTGTCTGTTCTACGAGTTTCGGATGGTTAAGAGTACTAATTCAGAGTACATTATTTTATGGTGATTTGATTAATGTTTGTCTCTATATTTCACATGTTCAGTTAAATGACAACTAAAATATGTCAACGTGAGTTACCTAATTGTAGGATTCTATTTTCTTTTCAGTTTTCAACCTATGTATGATAGTACTTGCAAGCTATTTATTTTACTAGCTTCTCATTCTTGCATGTTGCAAACCATTGAAGACTTGAAGTACTAGAAGGCATTTTGGATTCCAAAAGAGATGATGATTATATAGAGAAATCATTTGAATATTGTTCCCATTGATAGAAATTTGAACAAAGAGATTGTATTTATGTACATCGTTATGTACAAAAAATATCTTTATAATCAAATTATAAAATTTGTAATTTTCTAATATTTGTCTACTTTAATTTAGTTATCTAGTTATATTTAATAGTATTTTTCTTATAGTATTATGTTATAAATTTTATTAAAAATTAACATTTTTAAAATAGATTAAAATATTGAATTAAAACAATTTCTAGATTCATTTAAACCAATCACATATTTTAATAATGTTATATATTCAGATATTCTATCAATCACAAATTCTATTTTTCAAATGTCAAAAACAGTTAGAGATAGATAGTGAACCAATCACATTTTCATAAATATTTTCAGTTACTCAATTCAAATTTTCATTTAAGAATTACAGTTTTTGAAATTACTGGTTTCTAATTACAAACGAATCAGACCCTTATAGATGGGCAAATCATCTACCGAAATTTCTATTTTACTAATTAAATACTGAAATTCTATTTTTAGTAACTACCAAATTAATTAAACCATGTGAATTAATTAAAGCACGGAATGGTAATTAAATGTTTAAACAGATGTCTGTTCTGTCGGGACAGAATCCACACTTGTTACGACAGAAACTGAACACAATAAAAAGACAATGCAAAAACAATTAAAGAACACAACGAATTTTTACAAGGTTCAGAAATCCTTTCGAATAACCTACTCCTTGGGGCCACGCCCAGAGAATAAAATCAATTAATAAAGAATCACAAGTACAAAATATTGGCTTATAGAAAACAAGACTCCCTCTTGAGATTTGCCGCAACTTTGTTGTACTTCTCTTCACCAATCTCATTTTAATTGAAACGCTCAACCACTTGAACTCCCTTCTATGGCCAGCGAGTGCTTGCATCCTCCCGATGCAAGGCTTGTAAAAATCCTCTCCCGAAGATTATAAAGTTGTGTTCAAATTACAAAGTGTATTCACTCATGAACGTGGTATAAACTCACCACAAATACTAAACACTCATTTTTTCACAAGATCACGTGAATACTATGATCTTGAATACAAAGAAGGAACTCTCACAAATATTACAATACACTCACAAATTATGCATCTAAGAGTTAATTTTTTCTCAAAGCCTTAGAGACCTATTTATAGAGTCTATTTCGTGCTCATAAAGGCTGAGAATGAATCTCCTAATAAAGGCAAGAATATTTGAAGATATTCTTGATTGATGAAGAATTGCCTTTTTTAGAAGATGCTGATCCGACAGATACGATTTTGGTGGAGACAGCTAATACCTGTGTCGGATCAAAATGCTCAAGATAGAATAATAATTAATGACAGTAAAGATTCAATTTCTTGAATTGTATAATCTTGAGCTGCATGAAAATATACAGTCAAATATTCCAGTAATGACTTCTAGTAAGTACTGAATATTTGCAAGATATAACTTCAGTTTATAATCAAATTGTGATAATATAAAGCTAAATAAGGAAGATAAATAATCTGAAAATCACAAGAAAGGGAAAGTGAATTCCGAAAATCACAATAAAGGGAAACAAAAATTGATCTTTTAATTAAAAAGATATTTCTATAAAATATGCCAATTTTAGGATTTACAATCTCCCCCTGTGGCAATTTTATAGACAAAGGATATCTATTTTTAAAAGATCCCTGAAGGTGAGGTGCCTTTTGTATTCGTGGGGATGGTGAGTGGACCGCGAATGCCTATGATTTCAGCACTGAAGGCTAGAGACCTGATGCAAGAGGGCTGCATAGGATTCCTAGAGAGTGTTGTAGATACTTCTAAGGTGTTGGCAGTGGGACCGAATGAAACTAGGTTGGTATGTGAGTTCCCAGACTTATTTCCAGCGGACTTGCCAGGGTTGCCGCCATAGCGGGAGATTGAGTTCGTCATAGAGTTGGCACCGAGGGTAGAGCCAGTTTCCAGGGCACCCTATAGAATGGCTCCGGCAGAGTTAAAAGAATTGAAGATTCAGTTACAGGAGTTATTGGATTTGGGGTTCATCAGATCGAGTTTTTCGCCATGGGGTGCTCCAATGCTATTTGTTAAGAAGAAGGATGGGTCGCTTAGGATGTGCATTGATTACAGGGAGTTGAATAAGCTGACCATTAAGAATAAGTATCCACTGCCTAGGATTGATGATCTATTTGATCAACTACAGGGGAGTACAGTGTTTTCAAAGATCGATCTTCGGTCAGGCTATCATGAATTGAGAATTAAAGAGGAGGACATACCGAAGACAGCTTTTTGGACAAGGTACGGGAATTATGAATTTCTGGTTATGTCCTTTGGATTAACCAACGCCCCAGCAGCTTTCATGGATATGATGAACATAATTTTCAAGGACTACCTGGATAAGTTTGTAATTGTATTTATCGATGATATACTAGTATACTCCCAGTCAGAGACAGAGCATGAGCATCATTTACGCCTGGTGTTACAGCGACTGAGGGAGCACAAGTTATACGCTAAATTCAGCAAGTGTGAGTTCTGGTTACCGCAAGTCACATTCTTGGGCCATATCGTTAGTAAGGACGGGATACTGGTTGACCCAAGTAAGATAGAGGCGGTGAGGGATTGGCCTAGACCGAGCAGTGTTCCTGAGGTCATGATGGACCCAAAACGGGTATGTTTAAAAATTTATACTCGCAAGCGCACGAATCGTATTTATAGAATAGTTTTCGTGTAAGCACGAGGTCCAACCCAAAGGAGTTGTCTAAAATAAAAAAAAAAAAGAAAACTATTTTAAATCAAAAGTAATAAATTCTAACCTAGCTCCAAAGATCGATGAGTTTTAATAGTATGAACATAAAATAAAAATATTGAAAAATAAAGCTCTTTAAGAGAATAAAAATAAAGCGATAATGAGTTGACAATAAGTGTTAAAAGAAAAGATTATTAAGATACTAGAATCCACAAAATGTAAGTTTAATAATATTTATTAGTATATTGATTCCAAAGTTTTACTGATAGTTAAAATAATTTAAACTATCATTTTCCAAAAAGATTTATAATTTTAAGAACAAATTTCTTATAAAAAGATAGGATTTTTCTTCACTTTTCAAAATTATAATTTCAAAGCATTTAGTGTAAATCAATCTAATGAAATAACAAATAAATCAATGAACATTATTTATAAGGGAAAACATAATATTTTTGTTCTAAGCATGGATGTGTACAATTTAATGACACATCTTACACAAAGAATATTATGTTTATGCACTAATGAAGAACAAAGTGTAAATATGTTCTAACAATCTAAAATACAAGATATTTAAGATGAAAGAAATTTATGAAGAAGAAAAATCCATAGACTTTGTTGCATTACAAGGGAAATCAACATACGACATAAATATTACCTAGTTACAAGTTGCTTCATCATGATCTTAATAATCTTATGAAAAAGATTAGAAGCACATAACTAGAGTAGAAATTACAAAATAAATGACATACATACTTGCAAAATGCTCTTGAAAAACCCAAATGGAAGAGAGAATGGTAGAGAGAAAATGAGAGAAAAAGATGGTAACCAAAACATTAAGCACCCCAAAATGGTCTTCAAAACCCTTATTTATAGCCAAAATGAGATTATTAAAATAATCAATTTAAATTAAGTAAATTGATTAAATTAATAATAATATGGTAAATATGGGTAAATTATAGGAGTGGTGATGATTTTGGGGTAAAAAGTGTGTAGAAAATGGGTAAAAATGTGGCATTTTTGTCATAGGGGACAAAATGCAATTTTATGGGCTCAAGAGGCTGTACGGCAGAGAGGTTGGAGGCTGCTGGGGACCGTGGGCCTGGCGTCTGGGCTTTTGGAGGCAGGCCGTGGGCTTGGGCTGCTGGAAAATGGCAGGTTGATGATGGAGTGATGCTAAGTTGAGGCAGGAGGCCCATGGAGCTGGGCCTGGGAAGGGGCAGGCGGCGTGCGTGGCAAGGAGGAGTCACGCTGGGAGATGCTTGGGACTTGGGGGTTAGTGGGCTGGTGAAGTGATGAGGCTGAAGCTGAATGTTGGGACAGGCGGCGTGCGTGGAGAAGCTTCAGCTGCTGGGCGTGGCATTTGGCTGAAGAGGAGATTGAAGGCTGGGTCCGTACGGCCTGGAGAGATGAAGGCTGCTGGGCTCTAGCGTGGGCCTGGAGTTGGGCTGGCTATGGCATATTTCAAAAATGCCATTTTCCATCTCTTTTTCAGCAAAAAAGCCACTCTTTATCTTCATTTTGCTTGCTTTTCAAGAGCAAAAATACACCAAAATCCCTAACAAAAGAAACATAAATTAAATCAAATTCAAATATTTTCAATTATAAAATAAATCATATTAGTTCATTGAAAATATTAATTAAAACTTAATTTAATTGAACATTTAGTTTCACTAAAACAACATTTTTTATACCTCAAACTAAACCACATTAATTCAAATAATTAACTACAATATGTTACAACAAAATAACTATAAAAACACACAAAATTATATAAAATCAAAATAAGACTAATAAATTTAAAATTACTTAAAAACTTAATAAGTTAATTAAAAACTCAAGAACTAAGCCATAATTAGCATATAAAATATGGTAAAATAACTCGATTTTGTAGAGTTATCACACCCCCAAACTTAAAGTTTTGCTAGTCCTCAAGCAAAAGAAAAATTAAAACACACATTTTTTTTTTATTGGTGATATAAAAATGATTTTCTCAAAAATTTCACAATGAAAATAATTCTAAAAAATTATTATGAATAAAAGTTAAGCTTATGTAATTAATTAAATTGTCAATTTTTCTTTTAGAAAATAGGTTTTCATTTAAAATTATTTTTCACTTAAACTTATAGGAAATAAGAGTGCTCTTGTTATGAAAAATGTAATTTTTGTTACAAGTAAAATTGACCCTATAATTAAAAACAAAGCTTAAAAATTATTCATATTTTTAAGAGAATTAATTTCAAACTCAATCAGAATTTTTATCATTGAAAATGAAAAATATCACCAAATTTTTTTTTTTAAATATTATAATTTTTTTTTTTGAATTTCTATGAAAATCAACAAATTAAAAAAATTAACAAAACAACAACATATAAATAATTTTTTTTTTCTCAAACAAACATAAATAGCATAAATAAAACACAAAACATTAAAAACAATGCAAAACATAAACACAATAAAACTCGATACCCCCAAACTTAATTTAAGCATTGTCCTCAATGTGTCAAAATATAAATATAAATTAAAATTGACAAGAGTGTAAAGTTTAGAATGGTCGTACCTCGATATTGTGCATTGCGAAGAGAGAACAAGATACAACTAACAAAAATTAAATCACACATAAAACAACAATACAAATAAAACACAAGTTATCAAGATCACACAGGAATCAAAGAGCATGGTAAACAGGGTCCTCAAGGAGTATCTCATCCACTTCATCAGTTTTTAATTCTAAAAATGGTTTTAATTTTTGTCCATTAACTTTAAATATATCACCATTTTAAGGATTTTCAATTTCAATAGCTCCATGTGGAAAAACAATACGAACAATGTAAGGACCGGACCACCTAGAGCGTAACTTTCCCAGGAATAAATGCAAACGAGAGTTGTATAAAAGGACTTTCTGACCTAGAGAAAAATATTTTCTCAAAATATTTTTGTCATGGTAAAATTTCATGCGATCCTTATACTTTTTTGAATAGTCATATGCATCATTCCTAATTTCGTCTAGTTCATTTAGTTGAAGCTTTCGTTTCTCACCTGCCTTGTCTAAAGAAAAGTTTAACTGCTTAATTGCCCAAAAGGCTCTATGTTCTAACTCAACAGGTAAATGGCATGCCTTCCCATACACAAGTCTGTAGGGTGACATGCCAATGGGCGTTTTGTATGCGGTACGATACGCCCATAATGCATCAGTGAGTCTTAAGGACCAATCTTTCCTAGTTGAATTCACAGTTTTTTCTAAAATGTGCTTAACTTCCCTATTAGACACTTCAACTTGACCACTAGTTTGTGGGTGATATGGTGTTGAGACTTTATGCGTAATGCCATATTGTTTCATCAAATGTTCAAATGGCTTATTACAAAAGTGTGTACCGTTATCACTAATTATAGCACGTGGTGAACCAAAACGGGAAAATATATTTTCTTTCAAAAACCGAAGCACAACTTTGTGGTCATTAGTGTGGCATGCAATAGCTTCAACACATTTAGATACATAATCAACTCCAACAAGTATATAAAGATTACCAAAAGAGTTAGGAAATGGTCCCATAAAATCAATGCCCCAAACATCAAATATGTCAATAATAAGAATAGGAGTTAAAGGCATCATGTTTCTTTTAGTTAAACTTCCTAACTTTTGGCACGTTCACAAGCTTTGCAATAAACATATGTGTCATGAAAGATAGTAGGCCAATAAAAACCACATTGTAAAACTTTAGCAGCTGTTTTCTTACCACTAAAATGTCCTCCACATGCATGATCATGACAAAAAGATATGATTTTAGATTGATCGCAGTTTGGAATACATCTTCTAATTATTTGATCAGGGCAGTATTTAAACAAGTAAGGATCATCCCAAATAAAGTTTTTCACCTCAGAATAAAATTTAGATTTATCATGCTTAGACCAATGAGATGGTATTTCTTTAGTGACCAAATAATTAACAATATCAGCATACCAAGGCAATGAAGAAATATGCATCAATTGTTCATCAGGAAAAGTTTCAGTGATAGGAATGGAATCATGTATAGTTTCAACAACTAGTTTAGATAAATTATCAGCAACAACATTTTCAGATCCTTTTTTATCACGTATTTCTAAGTCGAATTCTTGTAAAAGCAGGATCCAGCGGATCAAACGAGACTTAGCATCTTTTTTTGATAAGAGATATTTTAATGCAGCATGATCAGAGTAGACAATAATTTTAGACCCTAACAGATAAGATCTAAATTTCTCTAATGCAAAAACAACAGCAAGCAATTCTTTTTCGGTTGTGGAGTAATTTAATTGAGAATCATTTAAAGTTTTGCTAGCATAGTAAATTACATGAGGTATTTTTTCAAGTCTTTGTCCTAAGACAGCACCTATAGCATAATCAGAAGCATCACACATTATTTCAAAAGGTATTTTCCAATCAGGAGGACGAATAATGGGTGCAGTAGTCAACAAATTTTTTAATTTTTCAAAGGCAACATGGCAATTATTATCAAAGAAAAAAGCATTTTCTTTTCCAAGTAAATGGCATAAAGGCCGAGAAATTTTGCTAAAGTCTTTTATAAATCTTCTATAAAAACCGGCATGGCCTAAAAATGATCTAATTTCTTTCACAGTTTTAGGTGGGGGAAGTTTTGAAATAAGATCAACTTTAGCTTTATCAACTTCTATTCCATCAGATGAGATTACATGACCTAAAACAATTCCTTTTTTAACCATAAAATGACATTTTTCCCAGTTAAGCACAAGGTTTTTCTCTTTGCAACGAATTAAAACAAGTGAAAGATGGTGCAAACATTCATCAAAAGAGGAACCAAACACAGAAAAATCATCCATAAATACTTCAAGAAATCTTTCAACCATGTCAGAAAAAATTGAAATCATACACCTTTGAAAGGTCGCAGGTGCATTGCATAATCCAAAGGGCATGCGACGATATGCAAAAGTTCCAAAAGGGCATGTAAAAGTAGTCTTTTCTTGATCTTCTGGGGCGATGGGGATTTGGTTATACCCCGAATACCCATCAAGAAAGCAATAATATGCATGGCCAGCTAATCGTTCAAGCATTTGATCAATAAAAGGTAATGGAAAGTGGTCTTTTCTAGTAACGTTATTCAACTTTCTATAATCTATGCACACTCTCCACCCCGTTTGTACTCTAGTAGGGATTAATTCATTTTTCTCATTTTCAACAACTGTGATCCCAGACTTCTTAGGCACAACATGAACTGGACTAACCCATTGACTATCAGAAATAGGGTAAATGATACCTACGTCTAACAATTTTATGACCTCTTCTCTAACTACTTCTTTCATATTTGGATTTAGCCTTCTTTGACATTCCCAAGAGGTTTTAGCATTCTCTTCTAGATGGATTCTATGCATACATATGGATGGGCTAATTCCTTTAATGTCTCCAATGGTCCAACCTATGGCTTCTTTATGTTTTCTAAGGACATCTAACAATTTATCTTCTTGTTCTTTATCTAAAGCAGATGCTATGATAACAGGTAAGGTTTTAGATTCTCCTAGAAAAGCATATTTTAAATTTTCAGGTAAAGGTTTAAGGTCTAGCTTCGGAGACTCAGAAATTGATTGAACATGATCTAAGGGTGAAAAAGGTTCAACTTTGGTTTCATTTAAGGGTATAGGCTCTAGCAAAACATTCACATCATCATTAAAGTCATCAACATGCAAGTTCATACCAAAGTATTTTTCACAAAAATCAAATAAGTCATTTCCATCATCTTCACAAATACTATCTATCATGTTAACTTCATGCACTTCTTCACACTCAACAGATTTAACCACATTAAAAACATTCAATTCAACAGTCATATTTCCAAAAGATAATTTCAATACACCATTACGACAATTTATGATTGCATTAGATGTAGCTAAGAATGGTCTACCTAAAATGATAGGAATTTGAGCATGCATATTTTCCACAGGTTGAGTATCAAGAACAATGAAGTCAACAGGAAAATAAAATTTATCAACTTTTATCAAAACATCCTCTATAATGCCTCTAGGAATTTTCACAGAACGATCGGCTAATTGAAGAGTTATAGAGGTAGGTTTTAGCTCACCAAGACCAAGTTGCTTATAAACAGAATAAGGCAATAAATTCACACTAGCACCCAAATCAAGTAAAGCTTTGTTAATAAAATGATCACCAATAATGCATGAAATTGTGGGACACCCAGGATCTTTATATTTAACAAGACTCTTATATTGGATAATGGAACTAGCTTGTTCAGTTAAAAATGCCTTTTTAGGAACATTAGTGTTTCTTTTAACAGTACAAAGATCCTTTAAAAATTTAGAGTAGGCAGGAATTTGTTTAATGGCATCTAAGAAAGGGATATTGATACTAACTTGTTTAAAAACTTCTAAGATGTCATTATATTGGCCGCCTTTTTTAATTGGAAGTAATCTTTGTGGGAATGGGGCTTTTGGAATGAAAGGATGGATTGGAGTTTCATTGTTTGAAAAGTCATTGGCATTAGAACTAGAAGGCTGACTCTTTTCTTTTTCTTTTTCGTTTTCAACCTCGGGTATGTAATCGGGTTTGACAATTTTCTTTCCAAACCTAAGAGTTGAAATTGATTTGACTTCTCCATTATGACTAGACTTTCCTATCTCATATTGACCTTTTGGATTAGGGATAGGTTGACTAGGGAATGTTCCTTTCTCTCTATCAGCTAAAGCAGTGGCGAGTTGTCCTACTTGTGTCTCGAGTTTGGTAATTGATTGAGATTGATTTTGTAGGATTTGTTGAGTGGATTGCATAAATTGTTGTAAAGTATCTTCTAAGGAAGGTTTTCTTTGTTGCGGATATGGTTGATTTTGTGGGGCATGAGCTTGGTTTTGTGTGTTGTATTGGTGCCCTTGATTCATTTGGGGTTGGTTTTGTCTCCATGAAAAGTTTGGATGGTTTCTCCAATTTGGATTGTAGGTGGACGAAAATGGGCTATCATTTGGTTTCCCATAAGAATGAAGAGCATTGGCTTCCTCAGAAAAGGCTTCTTGGTAGGAAGGGCATGATTGGGCATTATGGCAAGGACTAGAACATATAGAACAAACATCTTTTCTAGGTTGAAATTGAGAGTTTATAGTTTGGCTTATGGCTAAAGCTTCTACTTTTCTCGCTAATTTGTCTAAGGATGTTCTTAAGTCTAATTCTTCTTTTACTTCATACCTTCCTCCTCTTTTTGGTGAATTAGTTGACCTAGACCTAGGATCAAAATAATTCCATTGTTGTGAATTGACAGATAAATCTTCAAGGGCGTCCCACGCCTCTTGTCCTTGAAATTTTAAAAAATTTCCAATATGCATAGATTGAATCATTTGACGATTAGAGGGAGTCAAACCATCATAAAAATATTTTACAAGTCTCCATTTTTCAAAACCATGATGAGGACATTTTAATAATAAATCTTTAAATATTTCCCAACATTCATAAAACTCTTCATTATCTTTTTGAAAAAACTCGGAGATTTCTCTCCTTAGACTATCAGTTTTAGACATAGGAAAAAATTTCAGTAAGAATTTATTATAAAGTTGATCCCATGTAGTTATAGACCCCGTGGGGAGGGAATTTAACCAAGCTTTTGATTTCTCTTTTAATGAAAAAGGAAACAATCTTAGTTTGACCGACTCATCAGAAATTTTTTGAAATTTAAATGTTGAGCAAATTTCTAAGAAATCTTTGACATGCATGTAAGGATCCTCTCTATCTAACCCATAAAAAGATGGCAATAATTGAATGATTGCGGGTTTAAGCTCAAAATGAGTAGCAGAAGTAGTAGGTAAAACAATGCATGAAGGAGCATTAGATGAAATAGGTGCAAAATATTCAAGCAAAGTTTTTTCAGGCACAACATTTTCATCAACAGGATTAGCAATAGGTTCCATGATGCTCAAATTTTTACGAACACTTTCAATTTCAAACAAAGATAAACGTCTTTTTACTAATCGTTTTTTAGAGTTACGTTCCCAATGATGCATACAATTTTCACAAACAAGGCAACAATGATAATCTCAAACAAGCAATTTTCTGATGTGGAAGATCAGTTAAAACCGCAACCACAGAGCATACTTAAAACTTTTAGAGATTTCACAACAATATAATTCTTATGGTTTACTTGTCCCCAGGCCTATTTGATTCCACTTACTCGCGCACTACTAACAACTCCCCGAGGTTAATTAGTAGAGGCGGATTGAGAATTTTGTTCAAATTTCCTTTAAGCAAAAATTGCTTATGGTGAAAGGACAAGATTTAGGTTTTTTTTTTTTTTTTTCAAGTATTTTTCACAATTATAGAATAATATGATAAAAGGTAAAGAAAAATAAGGCAAAATTAAATAAGAATAAAATTTAGGCAAGAGTAGGGAGGCATAGCATGCCATCAACCATAACAAAATTAAGGTAAAAATTAGGAGGCACAAGTGCCATCAACTAAAACATAAGATAGAAGACTAGGAGGCAAAATTGCCATCAACTAGCTAGGAGGCAAAATTGCCATCAACTAGCTAGGAGGCAAAATTGCCATCAACTAGTAATTTGCGGAAATTAAATAAAATAAAAATTACAACAATATAAATAAAGAAAATTACAACAAATGTTAAGAGGCACAAGTGCCGTCAATTAACAAAGATATAAAAGAAATAAAATTACAACAAAATTATAACAAAACTAGGAGGCACAAGTGCCATCGACTATAAAAATTAAAAGGATAGATAGGAGGCACAAGTGCCGTCAACTAAAAAAAACAATAAATATAGAAATATAAGTATATATATTTTTTATGGGTGGTTGAATCGTCCCAAATTTTCTTTTTATCTTTTTTTTTTAGTTTTTATAGATATATATTTTTTTAGTTTTTTTTTTTTAAGTGCAAAAATTAAAATAACTAGTAGAAGAATTTACTAACCTTGAGATAATTTTCGTTTCTTTTCTCTTGCAACTCCCCGGCAACGGCGCCAAAAACTTGATGGACCCAAAACGGGTATGTTTAAAAATTTATACTCGCAAGCGCACGAATCGTATTTATAGAATAGTTTTCGTGTAAGCACGAGGTCGAACCCAAAGGAGTTGTCTAAAATAAAAAAAAGAAAACTATTTTAAATCAAAAGTAATAAATTCTAAACTAGCTCCAAAGATTGATGAGTTTTAATATTATGAACATAAAATAAAATATTGACAAATAAAGCTATTTAAGAGAATAAAAATAAAGCGATAATAAGTTGACAATAAGTGTTAAAAGAAAAGATTATTAAGATACTAGAATCCACAAAATGTAAGTTTAATAATATTTATTAGTATATTGATTCCCAAGTTTTAGTGATAGTTAAAACAATTTAAACTATCATTTTCCAAAAAGATTTATAATTTTAAGCACAAATTACTTATAAAAAGATAGGATTTTTCTTCACTTTTCAAAATTATAATTTCAAAGCATTTAGTGTAAATCAATCTAATGAAATAACAAATAAATCAATGAACATTATTTATAAGGGAAAACATAATATTTTTGTTCTAAGCATGGATGTGTACAATTTAATGACACATCTTACACAAAGAATATTATGTTTATGCACTAATGAAGAACAAAGTGTAAATATGTTCTAACAATCTAAAATACAAGATATTTAAGATGAAAGAAATTTATGAAGAAGAAAAATCCATAGACTTTGTTGCATTACAAGGGAAATCAACATACGACATAAATATTACCTAGTTACAAGTTGCTTCATCATGATCTTAATAATCTTATGAAAAAGATTAGAAGCACATAACTAGAGTAGAAATTACAAAATAAATGACATACATACTTGCAAAATGCTCTTGAAAAACCCAAATGGAAGAGAGAATGGTAGAGAGAAAATGAGAGAAAAAGATGGTAACCAAAACATTAAGCACCCCAAAATGGTCTTCAAAACCCTTATTTATAGCCAAAATGAGATTATTAAAATAATCAATTTAAATTAAGTAAATTGATTAAATTAATAATAATATGGTAAATATGGGTAAATTATAGGAGTGGTGATGATTTTGGGGTAAAAAGTGTGTAGAAAATGGGTAAAAATGTGGCATTTTTGTCATAGGGGACAAAATGCAATTTTATGGGCTCAAGAGGCTGTACGGCAGAGAGGTTGGAGGCTGCTGGGGACCGTGGGCCTGGCGTCTGGGCTTTTGGAGGCAGGCCGTGGGCTTGGGCTGCTGGAAAATGGCAGGTTGATGATGGAGTGATGCTAAGTTGAGGCAGGAGGCCCATGGAGCTGGGCCTGGGAAGGGGCAGGCGGCGTGCGTGGCAAGGAGGAGTCACGCTGGGAGATGCTTGGGACTTGGGGGTTAGTGGGCTGGTGAAGTGATGAGGCTGAAGCTGAATGTTGGGACAGGCGGCGTGCGTGGAGAAGCTTCAGCTGCTGGGCGTGGCATTTGGCTGAAGAGGAGATTGAAGGCTGGGTCCGTACGGCCTGGAGAGATGAAGGCTGCTGGGCTCTAGCGTGGGCCTGGAGTTGGGCTGGCTATGGCATATTTCAAAAATGCCATTTTCCATCTCTTTTTCAGCAAAAAAGCCACTCTTTATCTTCATTTTGCTTGCTTTTCAAGAGCAAAAATACACCAAAATCCCTAACAAAAGAAACATAAATTAAATCAAATTCAAATATTTTCAATTATAAAATAAATCATATTAGTTCATTGAAAATATTAATTAAAACTTAATTTAATTGAACATTTAGTTTCACTAAAACAACATTTTTTATACCTCAAACTAAACCACATTAATTCAAATAATTAACTACAATATGTTACAACAAAATAACTATAAAAACACACAAAATTATATAAAATCAAAATAAGACTAATAAATTTAAAATTACTTAAAAACTTAATAAGTTAATTAAAAACTCAAGAACTAAGCCATAATTAGCATATAAAATATGGTAAAATAACTCTATTTTGTAGAGTTATCAGGTCAGAAGCTTTCTTGGGTTAGCAGGGTACTACCGACGGTTTGTAGAGGGATTCTCTAGAATTGCTACCCCATTGACAGAGCTGACTAGGAAGAAGACTAAGTATGTGTGGACAGATCAGTGTGAGAATAACTTTAAGGAGTTGAAGCAACGGTTAATTGCTGCACCAGTGTTAAGCCTGCCGACAGATAATGAGAAGTTTGTGGTCTACTGTGACGCTTCTAGACAGGGTTTGGGATGTGTGTTGATGCAAGCTGGGAAAGTAATAGCTTATGCATCAAGGCAGTTAAAGGAGTACGAACAAAGATATCCCACACATGATCTGGAGTTGGCTGCAGTGGTATTCGCGCTTAAGGTGTGGAGACATTATCTATATGGTGAAAAGTGCGAGATATACACTGACCACAAGAGTTTAAAGTATTTCTTTACTCAGAAAGGCTTGAATATGCGCCAAAGGCGGTGGCTAGAGTTGGTAAAGGATTACGATTGTGACATTTTATATCATCCTGGAAAGGCTAATGTTGTGGCTGATGCATTGAGCCGGAAGGGCCCAGGTCAGTTGTATAGTTCAAGACATATATCAGACAGGTTGGTTGAGGAGATGGCCAGAGCAGGTATAGAGCTAGTGGTTGGTAGGTTAGCCAACATAAATCTTCAGTCAACACTCCTTGAGAGGATTAAGGAAACACAGGGAAAGGATCCCCAGTTGGTTGAACGTAGGGAGAATGTCCTAGCCGGAACGATTAAGGACTTCTCTATTTCAGAGATGGGCCTGCTGAGATACAAAGGACGGATTTGTGTTCCGATTGATCCAGATATTCGACGAGAGATTCTAAACGAGTCTCACACCACTCCCTACTCTTTACACCCGGGTACTACGAAGATGTACCAAGAGTTGAAAGTTTTGTACTGGTGGTCCGGCATGAAGAGGGATGTGGTAGACTATGTGGCAAGGTGCCTAACTTGTCAACAGATTAAGGCTGAACATCAGAGGCCAACAGGGTTTCTACAACCTCTAGGAGTTCTTGAGTGGAAATGGGAGGATATTGCGATGGACTTCGTGGTGGGATTACCGAAGACCGTGGGTTAGCATGATTCGGTGTGGGTGATTGTAGACAGGTATACTAAGTCTGCCCACTTTTTACCTGTGAAAACAACTTATACTGTGGAGCAGTATGCTGAGCTTTATGTAAAGGAAATTCTCCGACTTCATGGGGCTCCGAGGTCGATAGTATCCGACAGAGACCCCACCTTCACCTCCAAGTTTTGGGAGAGCTTACAGAAGGAAATGGGCACACAGCTACGGTTTAGTACCGCTTACCATCCTCAGACAGATGGGCAGTCTGAGAGGACAATTCAGATACTGGAAGACATGCTTCGAGCCTGTGTGTTAGATTTTGGGGGAACTTGGAGTAAGTATCTCCCATTGATTGAGTTCTCGTATAATAATAGCTATCAAGCAACTGCCAGAGTAGCTCCGTATGAGATGTTGTATGGGAGGAAGTGCAGGTCACCGATACACTGGGATGAAACAGGTGAGAGAAGGTATCTAGGTCCTGAGATGGTTTAGAGGACTAATGAGGCGATTGAAAAGATTAGAGCTCGTATGCTCGCCTCCCAGAGTTGCCAGAAGAGTTACTCAAATTTGAGACGCAGAAAAGTGGAGTTTCAGGTCGGTGATCATGTGTTCCTCAGGGTTTCGCCCCTGAGAGGAGTAAAACGGTTCGATGTTCGGGGCAAGCTGAGTCCCAGGTTTGTTGGCCCCTTTGAGGTTCTGGAACGAGTTGGTGAGGTGGCTTATAGGTTAGCAATGCCTCCAGCTCTATCAGGGGTTCATGACGTGTTTCATGTGTCCATGCTTCGGAAATATGTATCAGATACTACTCACGTGTTGAGCTATGAGAACCTAGAGTTGGATCAGGGTTTGTCATACCAGGAGAAGCCTGTTCAGACCCTTGATCGGAAGGACAAAGTCTTGCAGAGCAAGACCATCGCCTTGGTTAAAGTGCTGTGGAGGAACAGCAAGGTTTAAGAGGCGACGTGGGAGCTTGAGTCTGATATGCGGGAGCGGCATCCCGAGTTGTTCAGGTAATTTTGAGGACGAAATTCTTGTAAGGAGGGGATAATTGTAGCACCTCAATTTGCCAATAAGGTTTAGGACCTTGATTAGCGTGCCTGGAGGGCAATGGATGAGTTAACATGTTAATAAATGAATTTGAATAAGTATGTGATTAGAATGCATTTTTAGGTGATGTAAATGTGCATGTGGGTCCCGTTTGTATGATAGGGGTAAATTGGTAATTTTAGCCCGTTGAGGGCATAAATGCGATAATTGTATTGTGTGATTTGTACCACGTGAGTGTGGTGATATCAGTGTGATGCACGTACCGAGACGGTCCTAAGGAGCTAATTAGTTTAAAAGTCACAATGGGATTAAATACCCGGCTCGGGAGGAGCCTAGGGGTATTTTGGGGATTTTGTAAATTTAGTTCTTGTGAGTTAATGTTAACTGGTAATCTGGTAACTTGTGTAACCGTTAGTAACTGCTGAGAGTAACAAATTCAGATGGAGAAATGGTAGAATTGTAATATAGGTGAAAGGACAAGAGTGCCCTTGAGGTTTAGTTAGGAAGGGATTTTAATGGAGGGATAAGATGGTCTTTTGGCAGAGGTTTAGATATCTTTGGCTGAGGGAAATGGATATACACGATACTTTATGCTAAGTATGACTGAAATCAAGTTTTGGAGGGCTAGAGAAATCAAGAAGGAAAGGGAAAACTAAAAACCTAGAAGGCAAAGTGGAAGAGGAAGTGAGCTGAGTTCTTTGAGGCTAGTAAAGAGCTTAAGGGTGTGGAATCAAACTCAGGTCAAGGATTATTCAGAGGTAAGAATTTATCCCCTGTTTTGTTAAGTTTTAAGTTTGATTTTAGAAGGTAAGAATGAAAATTGAAAGGATAGCCATGGCTGGTTTTGCATGAGAATTCAGCTAGTTTATCAAGAGGAATTTGGTTTAAAGCTGGGATTGGAGGGAGTTCAAGCTGAGTTATTGATTGAGGTAAGAGTTTTAAACATCTTTGAATTTTCGTATCTGATATGGTTTAAGAATTTGGAAGCATGGTTTAAGTTTTTCAAGCTTTGGTTTAAGTTTCTGGTCTACTGGTTTAAGCTTCTGAAATCTGAAACTCAAGTGTGGATTTTTGGGTGTGATTGTGTGATTGAGTTTCTTTGTGATGTTTATAGGTTGTTAAGGGTTCATTTGGGGTTTTGAATTGGTCTTGGGGCTTAGGTACTTGTTTGGGATGATTTGGAGTGGTTTTAGCTCGGGAAAAACGCAGAGGAAAACCCAGAAATCTGGGTTCGCGAAGGAGCGCCGCGACCCTGTTCTTGGGCGCCGCGGTGTGAGGTTGCATCAGGATGAGGGAAAGCCGCTGGGTGCCGCGGCCCTTGAAGGGAGTGCCGCAGCCCTAGGCCATTTTTGACAGCCAAAAATTGTGTTTCTAGGCTTTTGCACGGGGACTCGGGGGATGGCTCCAATGCATTGTTTTAGGGAATTAGGGGTCCCGAGAGTACGGGATTGGTCCCGGGAAGTGGTTTTGGGATTAGTTAGTATTAAAAATGTTTTATATGTGTTGTGACTAGGATTTTGGAGAGGCTCGTGGTAGAGGACCGTGCTTGTGGCCTTGGTGCATCGGAAAGCTCGGGATACAGGTAAGAAAACTGTAGCACTCGTAGAGCAGGGCTTGGCCCATAGTATTGCTACAGGGCGCGGCCCGAAGATATATCATTGCTAGGATGTAGCTTTAAATGAACTATTATACGTTTGATTGTTGTTTGAGAATGCTAAATATGGTTGTAGCATAATGAACGGCAAAGGGGTCGAGAGCGGTGAAGGCTGAGAACGGCAATGGGGCCGGGAGTACCACTTAGCACACGGAGTGCTTGTGGTTAGGGTGGGACCCCAATGGATACATGGGATATCCTTACGATGAAGACCGAGATCCCAGGCTTTGGTAACGCTTCTAGGATGGCATGGCCGTACATGTGTTTAAATCTTATGGACTGTTTGACTAGATATGAGTTACCTGTTATAATGATTGCATGATATGCATATGTTGTGTGCTGTATGAGTTTTCTTGCTGGGCTTCGGCACACGGGTGCTCTGTGTTGCAGGTAAGGGCAAAGAGAAAGTCAATCATCCATGAGTACGGAGAGCGTGGGGGCGACGCGTACATGTTTGGCCTACCCGACTGCTTGGTTGGGGGCATTTTTGAGAAATGGCTGTACTAAACTCTGTTTTTGATAATCTGTCAACTGTGTATCTATTTTGAGTTGTAAATAGTTTACAAACCTCGTTTTGGGATCCCAAATGTTAAACTACTGGAACTTTTAGTGAAATGGAGTACTTTTAAAGATTACAGCCTTGTCTTTTTGTTTAATCACACTTTTGTTCTAAAAACCTCGCTTAGCGAGTTAATTGCACATTTTAAACTCACTTAGTAACGCCTCTAAGGTAGTAGGGCGTTACACCTGCACTAGAGAATCATTAGTGGAACCAAACACTAAATCATCAACATATATTTGTGCTATCATAATATTTGTATCAACAATTTTGATAAAAAGTGTTTTGTCTACTCCCCCTCTCTTGTTTCCCTTTGAGACCAAAAAATGAGTTAGTCTCTCATACCAAGCCCGTGGGGCTTGTTTCAACCCATACAAAGCTTTTTGCAATTTAAAAACATGATTAGGACAGTAAGGATCCTCAAACCCTTTGGGTTGTTCCACATAAGCTTCTTCATTCAAAAATCCATTTAAAAAAGCGGATTTGACATCCATTTGGAACAATTTAAAACCAAGAATACATGAAATAGCTAGTAATAATCTTATGGCTTCAAGTCTTGCAACAGGGGCAAATGTCTCATCAAAATCAATTCCTTCAACTTGAGTGTACCCCTGTGCAACTATTCTAGCTTTATTTCTTATTATGGTCCCAAATTCATCAGTTTTATTTTTAAATATCCACTTTGTACCTATAACATTAGTATGACTCGCTCTAGGGACAAGGATCCATACCTCATTCCTTGTGAATTGATCTAGCTCTTCTTGCATAGCATTGATCCATAATTCATCATTTAAGGCTTCCTTCACATTTTTTGGTTCCAAAGTAGAAGTAAAACAGACAAATTGAACCAAGTTTACATACCTCTTTTGCGTAACCATACTCTCTTCAAGATTTCCCAAAATGAGATCAGAAGGGTGATTCTTTTTTACTCTGGTTGATGGTTCTTTTTGAACGGAGTCTTAAGAAATAACTGGATTTTCCTTCTCTGTTTGTCCAGTTGTTGTTTCGACAAAATCAGCGTCTGCTACATCATCAGTGGCTGTTGTCGCCTCTGAAGGTTATGCTGTCAGATCTGCCATTTCTTTATGATGTCGAACATCAATGAACTTATCAATTTCCTCCTCATGGGAGTACTCAGAATTTTTTTTTAGATCATCTACAACCACATCAGCAGATTCCATAATAGTTTGGGTTCTCATGTTATAGACACGATAAGCCCTACTATTGGTGGAATATCCAAGAGAAACTCCCACATCGCTTTTGGCATCAAATTTGCCCAGATTCTCACGATCTCTAAGAATATAACACAAACACCCAAATACATGAAAATAATTGACATTGGGTTTTCTACCTTTCCAGATTTCATATAGAGTTTTATTTGTACCTGGACGCAGAAAAACACGATTAATTGTGTAACAAGCAGTATTATTGCTTCAGCCCACAATTTCTTTGTGAGTTTTTTGCTAGTTAGCATAACTCTGGCCATTTCCTGCAAAGTACGATTTTTCCGTTCCACTACCCCATTTTGTTTTGGGGTTTTGGGAGCAGAAAATTCTTGCAAAATTCCAAAAGATTTACAATATTCATCATAAACAAAATTTTCAAACTCCTTACCATGATCACTTCGTATTCTTACAATCTTTCCAATGTTACAATTTTTTTCAACTCTTAGTCTTGTACATAGAATTTGAAAAGCTTCAAATGTATCTGATTTTTCGCTTAAGAAATCTACCCAAGTAAATCTAGAAAAATCATCCACACATACAAAAATGTATCTCTTACCATTAATACTTTCAACCTATATAGGACCCATGAGATCCATATGCAATAATTATAACACATTCGAAGTATTAATATCAGATAGTGCTTTATGGGAAATTTTCAATTGTTTTCCCAATTGACATGATTCACACTTACCAAGTGATTCTTTACCTAGCCTGGGTATACCACGGATGAGACCTGCATTAGCAATCTTTTTCAAGTTTTTGAAATTTATATGTCCAAGTTTTTCATGCCACACATCAGTATTATTAAAACTTGATGATGACACATGACATGTGAATTTTTGTGTGAGTGTGTAACAATTATCCAAAGAACGAGAATCTTTAAGAACAATGTCACCACTTTGATTTACAACATTACACTCATCATGCAAAAAATTAACAAGAAAGCCTTGGTCACAAATTTGACTTATGCTAATTAAGTTGGCTTTCAGCCCATCAACAAGAAGCACATTTTTTAGTTTTGGTAACCCTTCAATGTTTAGAGTATCTTTACCTAAAATATTTCCTGTCATTCCATCCCTGAATGTTACTACTCCACACTTCAAGGATTTGAAGTTGGTGAGTATGTTGGCATTACCTGTCATATGTCTTGAACAACCGCTATCAAAGTACCATGAACTAGATGCATGCATTTTATGACAGGTAAAGGCAGTCAAGCAAACAGAGTTATCTTTCTTGACCCATATTGTTTTTTTATTTTGAATTTCTTTTGGTCAAGAATTGATTCATGCTACCAAAGTGTTTAACATAATTCTTTTTAAACAAATTTAACAGAGAAAAACACTTAGGTCTTATGTGTCCTTTCATCTCACAAAAATGACAAAATGGTACAAATTGTCCAATGTTACTTTTAGGAGAAATTTTCTTTAGTTGTAGATCTGTTGGAACAGATGACAACTTCGTGGTCTCTGAAGAGTTACTTGTTCTTGCAAAACGATTAGTTGGCACAACAGTCAGATAATTCATGGATTTTACAAAATCCATTTTTCTTGAGGATTCAGATCCATTAGATCCTTATCCATTGTAATCACCAGCCTTTTTTCCTGCAAAGAGAATATCATCCAAAATTCCAGATCTTGGATTAAGCATTTTGACACCATTTTGGAAAAGATCAATTTTTTTGCTCAAAGAATTAATTTCATCATTTTTGGAAGCAATAATCATCTCAAGTTCTTTAATTTTTTCAACAGATTTTTTATTATTACTAGCCACTAATCGATTCTCAGAGCAAACTTTCAACCATTGATCATACATTATTTTATAAGACTCTTTCAATGAATCATCATCTAAGTCACAATCATCAGAGTCAATGTCAGAATTCTCATTATTCAGAACAGAATTATTAAGGCATAACAAATCCTTGTAATCGTCTGGAGAAAAAATCATACCTTTGTGAATAGAGGTTAAGGCAACATTGTTTTCTTCCTCATCACTCTGTTCAGAGTCTTGATCACTCCACGTGGCTGTCATGACTTTCTTTTTCTTTAAGGTATTTGCACACTCAGATTGAATGTGTCCAAATCCTTCACATTCCTTGCACTGAATACCCTTTTTATTAGTCTCAACGGGTTTAGAAAAATTACCTTTTGGGTTTTTGGATATGACCTTTTTGTTTCCCAATTCCTTTATGTACTTTTGAGTTTTTTTTTTAACAAAGCCATCTCATCATCCTCATTATCCGAACTCTCCTTCTTTTCTTTGGAAGATTTCAAGGCAATAGATTTTTCCTTGATTTCTTCTATTTTAACTTTTTGTCTAATTTTTTGGTTTAGTTCAAAAATTCGGAGTGAACCCATCAATTCTTCTACTTTTATTTTGTCCATATCTTTTGGTTCTTCAATTGCAGTTAGCTTAGTCTGAAACCTGTCAGGAAGAAATCTAACAATTTTTTGGACCAAAACATTATCTTCAAGTTTCTCACCAAGAGCAAAATATTCGTTAGCAATATCTGACAATTTCTCATAAAATTCAGTGAGGGTTTCATTTTCATTAATTTTCAAATTTTGTTGTGAGCATAACAAGCCCAGAATGCTTGACATCAACAGTTCCTTCAAATTGAGTTTAAAGAATTTGCCAAGCATCTTTGGTCGAAACACATGAATAAATCAATTTAATATAACCTTCACCAACACCATTAAAAATAGCATGTAATGATTTATTATTGTAACTGGATAGTTTATCTTCAGCATCAGTCTAATCAAGTTTAGATTTTACCTTAGTTACATCATTGCTTTCTGCTGGAGGAGTCCAACAACTCAAAACAGCTCTCCAAGCCTTTTCATCTTGAGATTTGATGAAGGCTCTCATTCTAACTTTCCAGTATGGATATGATACGAACCACACCAACAATTGTGACGAAACCCGAACCAAATCTGGAAAAACAACCCAAGAACGCTCGAATTTTGAATGGAAACCGCGCCCCAATGCTTAGCAAAACACGAACCTTGGTATGGTGAAGACGCCACAAACGGGGATGGATTATCCGTTTGATAAGTCAGATTTGAACACCACAAGGAAATCCTTGATAAGTTCGAAAGTTTCTTCAAGAACTCAAAAAGAAAACTCACAATTTTTTTTTATTAACAAAAACTATCTATCTTCCAAACTGTCCACAAGACCTAATATAGCCGAAAATTACAAAGAGGGTTTTAGACATATAAAAACCCTAAAATACCCTTAATGAAAAAGCCAAAAAAACCGACATGTCTTTGACTCCAACAAAGACTCTAATAAACACATGAAAAAAATATAGTTCAAACTAAAACAAATAATTAAGGTTACAAAGAAGCCAAATCTTAATCAAGCTCCTAAAATGAATCAACTTTGATGAGCAGCACAAGCCTTTGTTCACCCTCAGTAGTGAACTCGATCTCTTCCTGTTGTAGAATTCTCCAGACTAAGTTGTTAAGCTCTTCTTTGAATCTCCTAGCTCGCGCCCTCGTCACCGGACCAACTGGAACTTGAATTGGATCGTTAGTCTTGATGTCCTCATCAGGATAGTTCGAATCGTTGAGTAAAGGGGGGCGAGTTATGGAGCCTCCTTCTGTGAAAAAAGACATTGCAAGAACAAGAACAACAAACGGAATAAACCAAGATCACACTCAAAAGTGAGTGACCTGCTTTGATACCAATTGAAATTCCAGTTTTAGTAATTACCAAATTAATTAAACCATGTGAATTAATTAAAGTGGGGAATGGTAATTAAATGTTTAAACAGATGTCCGTTTTGTCAGGACAGAATCCACACTTGTCATGACAGAAACAGAACATAA
The DNA here is from genome assembly GCF_963169125.1 of Humulus lupulus. Taxonomy (NCBI): domain Eukaryota; kingdom Viridiplantae; phylum Streptophyta; class Magnoliopsida; order Rosales; family Cannabaceae; genus Humulus; species Humulus lupulus. The sequence goes on along the minus strand of NC_084802.1, from coordinate 157,823,478 downwards.
TAAAAAGACAGTGCAAAAACAATTAAAGAACACAACGAATTTTTACAAGGTTCAGAAACCCTTTCGGATAACCTACTCCTTGGGGCCACGCCCAGAGAATAAAATCAATTAATAAAGAATCACAAGTACAAAATATTGACTTATACAAAACAAGACTCACTCTTAAGATTTGCCACAACTTTGTTGTACTTCTCTTCACCAATCTGATTTTGATTAAAACGCTCAACCAATTGAACCCCCTTCAATGGCCAGCGAGTGCTTGCATCCTCCCGACGCAAGGCTTGTAAAAATCCTCTCCCGAAGATTATAAAGTTGTGTTCAAATTACAAAGTATATTCACTCATGAACGTAGTATAAACTCACCCAAATACTAAACACTCATTTTTTCACAAGATCACGTGAATACTATGATCTTGAATACAAAGAAGGAACTCTCACAAATATTACAATACACTCACAAATTATGCATCTAAGATTTCACTTTTTCTCAAAGCCTTAGAGACCTATTTATAAAGTCCATTTCGTGCTCATAAAGGCTTAGAATGAATCTCCTAATAAAGGCAAGAATATTTGAAGATATTCTTGATTGATGACGAATTGCCTTTTTTAGAAGATGCTGATCCGACAGATATGATTTTGGTTAGAGACAGCTAATACCTGTGTCGGATCAAAATGCTCAAGATAGAAATAATAATTAATGACAGTAAAGATTCAGTTTCCTGAATTGTATAATCTTGAGCTGCACAAAAATATACAGTCAAATATTCCAGAAATGATTTCGAGTAAGTACTGAATATTTGCAAGATATAACTTCCCTTTATAATCAAATTGTGATAATATAAAGCTAAATAATATGAAAATCACAAGAAAGGGAAAGTGAATTCCAAAAATCATAATAAAGGGAAACAAAAATTGATCTTTTAATTAAAAAGATATTTCTATAAAATATGCAAATTTTAGGATTTACAAATACAACTATGTTTGGTAGACTCTTTGTATTGTATTACTTAATGTCATTTTTATCATAAGAATTGTATCCTGTAATATTAAAAAAAATAAGTTGTTTTATGTGGTGTTGTATAATTTTATCACTCATATTGTGTTATACAATAGGATTTTCTTGTTAATTCTTGTTTATTTTTTTCTCTCTCAACTTGAACACACTACTGAGTCACCTTGTGTCATGGGAAGGGGCTGTGACAACTAGAGATGTCTCAGTACCCAAGGACTGCTTTGACATAATGACACAAGTATTAGGAACTTGATATCATTACAACAAGGCCATGGGTGTATGTCTAGGTTCAATGCAGTAGGGGATAATCAGAGAACTAGTTCAACGTGCACGAGTTCTATTTAACAACATATGTATGTTGTTGCTCTCCATGAGAGACTTGAAGCTCAAGATAAATTGAAGCTTCCGTAGAAACAATAGCTTGTATCGAGATTTCAAATTTCTACAGTTCCTAATTATGATAAAACTCGGATGAGCATCAAACAATTATACAATAATTTCACATAAAGAAGATCACCAAACCATCATCATGCACTTGATCTTTAAGTATACCAAACGCAAACAATAACATGAGTTAGAATAACTCACCTCTACAACTGTTGCTTTCCCTTTGAGTAAGTGTCATCTCACTACACCAACTATCATTTTTCATAAATACATGATTATAAAATAATAGTATTGAAAAAGTATTATTAATAAGTAATCGGTAATGTTTTTAGCTAAAAGAAAGGAAAAAGTACAACAAAATGTAATAAGGCGGGGATGAAAATTTAGTAAGCGGTAGAGTGAAAAATTGAAATGGAAGTGGTGAAACAAATAACCCATGTTTCTCTCTCCTATTTCTTCATTCTCACCCAAATCACTCTTCTTCCCATGGAACCATCTCCATCCAAAAGCTATTCTCTTACTACCATTTTTCATAAATACATGATTATAAAATAATAGTATTGAAAAAGCATTATTAATAAGTAATCGGTAATGTTTTTAGCTAAAAGAAAGGAAAAAGTACAACAAAATGTAATAAGGCGGGGATGAAAATTTGGTAAGCTGATGAGGACACCAAGACCCAAGTATCAAGTCAAGTTCCAGTTGGTCCAGTGACGAGGGCACGAGCCAAGAGATTCAAGGAAGAACTTAACAGCCTAGTCCACAAAGTCCTAAAACAAGAGGAGACCGTGGTCAACATTGAAGGAGAACAAAGACTTGTCTTACTCATCAAAGTTGACTGAGTTTTGGAGCTTAATGAGTCTTTTTATTTTTAGTCACGTTTTTTAGTCTTTGTTTATTTTGTGATAAGTCAAACATTTGACTTGTGTGAGTCCAATAGTCCTTTTGTCTTTAATTTTCGGTTTTCATGAGGAAGACAAAAGGCTTGTCTTTAATTTCGGTTTTCATTAGGAAGACAAAGGGGCTGTCCTTAATTTTTCGGTTTCATTAGGAAGACCAAGGGTCTTGTTTTCATGTAATTTTCGTCCTTATAAGGACTGCCAAAACAATGTGAAAAATCAGATTATGTTGAATGAAATTGTGAGTTTATTTCTTCTTGAGTTCTTGAAGAAACTTTTGAACTTATCAAGGAGATTCCTTGTGGCGTTCATCCTGACTTATCAAACGGATTCCATCCCCGTTTGTGGCGTCTTCCTCATACCAAGGTTCGTGCTTGGCTAAGCATTGGGTCGCGGTTCCATTCCAATCTCGTATGTTCTTGGTGGCTGTTCCATATTTGGTGTCGGGTTTCATCACACTTGTTGGCGTGGTTCGTATCAGTTGGTATCAGAGCTTAGGATCATCTGGTTTGGCCTATCCTTTACTTTGTGTTTTTCTTTCAATTCGTGTTTCTGAAATCAAAAAAAAAAAAAAAAAATCTATCTATTCGTGTTCTTGATTTTCTTAGTATTTGTTCTTGTTTTCCTTCTAAAAATCCGAAACCATTATAGTTAATCTCTTTATTCCAGATTGTTCTTTGTTCAAATCGTGTTCTTATTTCCTTGTTTCAATTGTTTCCCTTATTTGTTGTGAAATCCGAAACTATGCTAGAACTTGTGGATTTTTTAATTTCCTTGTTTCCTTGTTCCAATTGTCATTAACCAAATAATCTATTTTCTTTGTTTCAATTTCCCCTAATTTGTTTTCTTTTTGTTTCTGAATTCTTGAATTAGGGTTCTTATTGTAAAAAAACCGAATTGTTCCCTTGTTCATCATTCCTGGGTATCGGTTTTCACAGATGGGTTTCATGTTATTGGGAGTGTGTTGAATCATAGATGGGTTTTTTTTTCTTGAATCTGTTTTAGTAACACAAATTGCTTGGTTTTCGGGTTGGCTCTTTGGTATTCATTTTTTTTTTATTCGGGTTGGTTCTTTGTTCTTGAAAACAGAAAAGAAAGAAGAAGAAAAAATTCAAAGGGACCCGAACCTAAAAAAAAAAAAAAAAAAGAAAGGAAAGGAAAAGGGAAGGGAAGGGGACCCTTCTTAAATTTTTTTGTTATATTCTTGTTCCCCATAGTCTAGAGGCCTTTTTTCCAAAACCCCACACAAGTGTTCCAAAAATCACCATTTTTTGCCACTTTTTCATCAGTTTTCGTTTGATTTGTTTGGTAGAATTGGCTGCTTGAACCTCCATATCACCGTTTCATTAGTTTTCAAAGAGCTTAAAGAAGAAAATAGAGTGGAAAAAGGCAGAGGTGTGAGCTTATTTGAGGGTAAAAGCCATCATTGAGTGCAAACACGAGTGTACTTGAGTGACCATTTTTCTTTGAGTGAAACACGTGAGGGAGTGCAGTGAGGTCCTTTCTATAATTGTCTAACCTTATTGTTTTGCAGATTCTCCATCATGTCACAAAATACAGAAAGAAATGCAGGCAATGACGCTCCACCACCTACAGTTCCAAATCTACAAATTGAAGCTTTAATGGGGGAGATGAGGAGGATGTTGAGGGCGGAGTGTGAGCAAATACATGAGAGGTTGGATAGGGTAGAAGAAGGAACACAACGGAGGCCACGGAGGAATAGGGTGTACCAAAGGGAGGATGAGAATGAAGGGGATTTGGAAGGGTTAGTTTCTGATGATGAGTTTGATAGGATGTCGACGGGTAACCATAGGAGGTATGGTCGGGATAGAGAAGCTAGGAACCAGGTAGATGATTATTTAGGAAATATAAAGATGAGAATTCCAGCATTTCAAGGGAAGAGTGATCCTGAAGCATACCTTGAGTGGGAGACGAAAATGGAGCTAGTTTTTGATTGTCACAACTACTCCGACATGAAGAAGGTAAAACTTGCTGCCATTGAGTTTACTGATTATGCTATTGTTTGGTGGGATCAGTTGTGCATCAACAGGAGGTGGAGTGGAGATCGCCCTATTGACACATGGGAGGCCATGAAGAGGGTGATGAGGCGACGGTTTGTACCACCTCATTATTATCGAGATCTCTACCTTAAGTTGCAGGGTCTTCGTCAGGGCTACAGAAGTGTTGATGAGTATTACAAGGAGATGGAGATGGCTATGATTAGAGCCAATGTTGAAGAGGATCGGGAGGCAACCATGGCAAGGTTTTTGAATGGGTTCAACCGAGAGATTGCTGACCCAATCGAGCTACACCATTATGTGGAATTGGAGGATTTGGTTCATATGGCAATCAAAGTTGAGAGGCAGCTCAAGAAGGGTAGTTCAAGTTCGAGGTCAAGACCGAGCCCACACAATCCAAGTACAACACCTTGGAGGTCGAACTATCCAAAGAAAGAAGACCAACCCACTTCATCATCTACACCAAAACCAGCCACCACAGCCACACCACCTCAAGGTAAAACAACTCCTACTAAGTCTCATTCTGGTGAGATAAGGTGTTTCAAATGTCAGGGGCGAGGACACATAGCTAGCCAGTGTCCAAACAAGAGAGTCATGGTGATTCGAGAAAGTGGAGAGATAGATTCTGAAGATGAAGATGATCTTGCTGACATGCCACCATTGGAAGATGCTTCTGACAATGAGTATGGACCAGAATCTGGTGAGATGCTTGCACTAGTCACAAGGCGAGTCCTGAATTTGCAAGGAAAAGAAGAGGAAGAAGAGGTGCAGCGAGAGAACATCTTTCACACTCGTTGTCATGTGAGAGACAAGGTATGTAGTGTCATTATTGAAGGAGGTAGTTGTACTAATGTTGCTAGTGCTTCCATGGTTGCCAAGCTGGGGCTCACAACGCTTAGGCATCCTTGTCCATACAAATTGCAATGGCTGAATGATAGTGGTGAAGTGAGGGTTACAAAACGGGTGCTAGTCTCATTTCGAATTGGCAAGTATGAAGATGAGGTGTTGTGTGATGTGGTTCCCGTGCAAGCTGGACACCTCCTTCTAGGAAGGCCTTGGCAATTTGATCGGCGGGTGCAGCATGACGGCTTCACCAACAAGTATTCATTCACATTCCGTCAACGAACAATCACTCTAGCTCCTTTGACACCAAAGCAAGTGTATGAAGATCAAGTGAGGTTGCAAAAATTGAGTGACAAAAAGAAAATGAGTGAGCAAAAAGAGAGTGAAAAGATGAATGAGAGTGAGGAAAAAGAGAGACAAAGAGAGAAAAGTGTGGAATCAAGTGAGAGAAAACAAAATAATTTTTATGCAGAAAAAAAGTGAGGTTAAGAGAGCATTGTGTACAAAACAGCCCATGATTTTACTCATGTACAAGGAGGCTCTTTTAAATACTAACCAACTTGATTCTTCGTTGCCAAGTGTTGTTGTGTCTATTTTGCAGGAATTTGAGGATGTGTTTCCTGAGAAAGTACCACATGGTTTGCCACCTGTTCGAGGAATAGAACATCAAATTGATTTTGTTCCAGGTGCTTCCATCCCAAACCGACCAGCCTACAGAAGTAATCCTGATGAAACAAAGGAATTGCAAAGGAAAATTGAAGAATTGATGGAGAAAGGGCATGTGAGAGAAAGCATGAGCCCTTGTGCTGTTCCAGTGATTCTAGTTCCCAAGAAGGATGGAACATGGAGGATGTGTGTTGACTGTCAAGCCATCAACAATATAACGGTAAAATATCGACATCCCATTCCTCGTTTAGATGACATGTTAGATGAATTGCATGGTTCTTGTGTGTTTTCCAAAATTGATCTTAAAAGTGGGTATTATCAGATTCGTATGAAAGAAGGGGATGAGTGGAAAACTGCTTTTAAAACTAAACATGGATTGTATGAGTGGTTAGTCATGCCTTTTGGACTAACTAATGCACCTAGCACTTTCATGCGCTTAATGAATCATGTATTGCGTGCTTTCATTGGAAAATTTGTGGTTGTGTATTTTGATGATATTCTTATTTATAGTAAGAATTTGCATGACCATGTTTTGCATTTGCATTCTGTTTTGGATGTTCTTAGGAAACAGAGTTTATATGCTAACCTCAGTAAGTGTACTTTCTGCACCGATAAGCTTGTTTTCCTAGGCTTTGTTGTAAGTGCTACAGGTATTCAGGTGGATGAAGAAAAGATCAAAGCCATCCAAGAGTGGCCGACCCCTACAACTATAGGTAATGTTAGAAGTTTTCATGGACTTGCTAGCTTCTACAGGAGGTTTGTGAAAAATTTTAGCACCATCGCCGCACCACTTACAGAAGTTATCAAAAAGAATGTGATATTTAAATGGGGTGAAGCTCAAGAGGAGGCATTTCAGCTACTGAAATACAAGCTTACTCATGCTCCTTTACTTGCTTTGCCTAACTTTTCTAACACTTTTGAAGTTGAATGTGATGCTTCTGGAATAGGTATTGGCGCTGTTCTTATGCAGGATGGGAGACCGCTTGCATACTTTAGCGAAAAGCTAAGTGGGGCTGCCCTCAATTACCCCACCTATGACAAAGAATTGTATGCACTAGTGCGTGCTTTAGAAACATGGCAGCACTATTTGTGGCCAAAGGAGTTTGTGATTCGCACAGATCATGAATCCTTGAAACATTTGAAAGGCCAACACAAGCTCAACAAGAGACATGCAAGATGGGTTGAGTTCATTGAGACATTTCCTTATGTCATTCGCTATAAACAAGGTAAAGAGAATGTGGTTGCTGATGCCCTTTCTCGCAGGTATGCCCTAATCTCCACTCTTGATGCTAAATTACTTGGGTTTGAACACATAAAGGAGCTGTATTCTGCTGACCATGATTTTGGGGAAATTTATGGTGTTTGTGAAAAATCTGCTGAAGGAAAATTTTATAGGCATGAGGGTTTCTTGTTTAGGGAGCATAGGTTGTGTGTACCTAATTGTTCTTTGAGAGATTTGCTAGTTAGAGAGTCCCACGGGGGAGGGTTGATGGGACATTTTGGAGTTGCTAAGACCCTAGCTATGTTGCAAGAGCACTTCTTTTGGCCCCACATGAAACGAGATGTTGAGCGAATTTGTGGTAGGTGTGTCACTTGTAGGCAAGCTAAATCAAGAGTTCAGCCAAATGGCCTTTACACACCCCTACCTATCCCTAGTTCACCATGGGTTGACATTTCAATGGATTTTGTGTTGGGTTTACCTAGAAGTAAGCGTGGGAGGGATTCAATCTTTGTGGTTGTAGACAGATTTTCTAAGATGGCTCATTTTATTCCTTGTCATAAAACTGATGATGCCTCTAACGTTGCAGATTTGTTCTTTAGGGAGATTGTGAGATTACATGGTATGCCTAGAACAATTGTATCAGATAGGGATGCCAAGTTCTTAAGCTATTTTTGGAAAACATTGTGGGGAAAACTTGGGACAAAACTATTATTTTCTACTACTTGTCACCCTCAAACCGATGGTCAAACAGAAGTAGTTAATAGGACCCTATCCACCTTGTTGAGGGGTATCATAAGTAAAAATATTAAGACTTGGGAAGATTGTTTGCCACATGTTGAGTTTGCTTATAATCGTTCAATGCATTCTGCTACTAAATTTTCACCATTTGAAATTGTTTATGATTTTAATCCTCTAACTCCTTTGGATTTATCACCTTTACCTGTTTCTGAGCATTTGAATTTAGATGGCGAGAAGAAGGCAGAATTTGTGAAGAAAATCCATGAGAGGGCGCGACTCAACATAGAGAGAAGGACTGAACAATACATTAAGCAAGCTAACAAGGGTCGTCATAAGCAGGTTTTTGAGCCCGGTGATTGGGTATGGTTACACATGAGGAAAGAGCGATTCCCAACACAAAGGCGTTCAAAATTGCTACCTCGAGGAGATGGTCCATTTCAAGTACTTGAAAGGATCAATGACAATGCCTACAGACTCGATTTACCAGGTGAGTATAATGTTAGTGCTACTTTTAATGTTTCTGATTTGAGTCCTTTTGATGCAGGTGACGATTTGAGGTCAAATCCTTCTAAAGAGGGGGGGAATGATGAGGACACCAAGACCCAAGTATCAAGTCAAGTTCCAGTTGGTCCAGTGACGAGGGCACGAGCCAAGAGATTCAAGGAAGAACTTAACAGCCTAGTCCACAAAGTCCTAAAACAAGAGGAGACCGTGGTCAACATTGAAGGAGAACAAAGACTTGTCTTACTCATCAAAGTTGACTGAGTTTAGGAGCTTAATGAGTCTTTTTATTTTTAGTCACGTTTTTTAGTCTTTGTTTATTTTGTGATAAGTCAAACATTTGACTTGTGTGAGTCCAATAGTCCTTTTGTCTTTAATTTTCGGTTTTCATGAGGAAGATAAAAGGCTTGTCTTTAATTTCGGTTTTCATTAGGAAGACAAAGGGGCTGTCCTTAATTTTTCGGTTTCATTAGGAAGACCAAAGGTCTTGTTTTCATGTAATTTTCGTCCTTATAAGGACTGCCAAAACAATGTGAAAAATCAGATTATGTTGAATGAAATTGTGAGTTTATTTCTTCTTGAGTTCTTGAAGAAACTTTTGAACTTATCAAGGAGATTCTTTGTAGCGTTCATCCTGACTTATCAAACGGATTCCATCCCCGTTTGTGGCGTCTTCCTCATACCAAGGTTCGTGCTTGGCTAAGCATTGGGTCGCGGTTCCATTCCAATCTCGTATGTTCTTGGTGGCTGTTCCATATTTGGTGTCGGGTTTCATCACAATGTTGGTGTGGTTCGTATCATAAGCGGTAGAGTGAAAAATTGAAATGGAAGTGGTGAAACAAATAACCCATGTTTCTCTCTCCTTTTTCTTCATTCTCACCCAAATCACTCTTCTTCCCATGGACCCATCTCCATCCAAAAGCTATTCTCTTACATTAACCTTCTCAATTGGATCTTAATCGTAATAGCTAAGGTGAAGGTTTTAGAAATATGTTTTAATTTTTTGGAAAATCTTGGTCTTTTCTTGGCAAGGGTTTGAGAGAGTCTAGGTCCTTGGGCGAGTTGAACTATATATATAAGGTTTCTCTGGTCTTTCCACTCATATTATTTTATTATCTCTCAGATAATGTATAGGGCAGAGGTAAGTTCTCTATGATAATTTTTATATATATAAATAAAGTTCTTTGGGTTGGTTCTAAGTTTAAAAATGTATGAATAAATTTTACTAGATCTACAATGTTTATTTGGAATTTTTTTTATATTAGGCCTGGAGTGAGTTCTTTCTTTTCTTTTTATTGTAACTCCTGTTTGTTTGGGTATTTTTGGTATGACTTTAATTTATAGCATGAATAAAATTCGGGGAAAAAAAATATGAGCTTCTCTTCTCTAGTCAAAGCAATAGATGTGAAATTTTTTTTGTGCCATTTGATTTCTTTCTTTGGTATTATATGGGTATGTATATAAATACACACACATATTTATACACTCTGTCTGTAATGGGTTCTTTCTTTGTGATGCAAACCAGGTGTTTGTGAAAATGCATACTAAAGATGGAAGATTATAGATTATACATCTATGTGTATGCACGTGGTGAGTAATTTTAACTTCATTTAGTTTAGAATGCTTCTCCATTTTAAGTTCATCTATACTATTTTCTTGCTTTGTATTTCAACACAAGTATTCTGTGTTGCACAAATAAAAACGTCTTGAGTGATTGTTGTTCTCTTAGTATTGTGGTATTTTCTTTATTAAAAAGCTACTTATTTTGCAGGGCCTACTTGGGTATTCTAGTATAACCTGAATTTTTTTGCTTTCTTGGGATCACGTAGCCAAGGCTTTGTTGGAACATAATCGAAAGTAGGTGAGTTACTGTAACAAAAAGTTGAAGTAAATGATATGTCACTTTAAAGTTTATATTCGTAACTAAATTGCTCTACTTATTAATGTTTATGTTGGTTAAAATGAGGTTCATAGTATTGTTTAGCTTTTCTAAATGGAAAAATTGAAGTTGGGGCCGATTTTCTATAAATTGTTGATTTTTATAGTGTTTATGTTAGTAAAGTTTTACTGGTTTGCTTATTATAGAAATATAGAAACACAAATACCTCATGATAATCCTATTGTGTTTCCTGCTAGTTCCTATTGAAAATAATAAGTTATATGATTGGATGTAAAGTGAATCTTTAATGATATCTATTAGATATTGTTGGTGTTACTAATTTTGTGCACCTAGGCAACCCACTTCATGATGATCTAGCTTTCTGTTATATGGGTATATACTTGATGATGAACCTTTAATAAAGTTGAATATGATGTATATTTGCAATTCTGAATTTTTAGTATATATGATCAATAAATACCAATGTTCCGTTATCTTTTTCTGTTGTTAGACATTGATCTATAATATGATTATGTTAGTGCAACTGTAGCAAATTAGTTGCCTAGTGTGTAATCTTGTTTTCTTCAAGTGTGCTAGAAAAATTTAATTACTAATAACCTCTCACTCTCAATCCGCACAAAATTTAATTACTCATAACTTCTCACTTTCAATCTATTTATAAATACATTTCTTTGGTTGCACATAATTTGCTTGTTTAAAAGCCTCTAAGAGATTAGTATAAATAAATGTCATATTTGTTGCTTATTGTGTGTATATATTTAGCATTGCCCCTTTGGTATCATTCATGCTCTTCTTTAATATATGTATAGGTATATATTTATATTTATATCTATTTGAGTTGTTGGTTTAACTCTCAATCACTACAACCTACAAGTATTAGTTTAAGTCAAATACAACTTTTCTCATAGTTTCTTAAGCATGTGGTGTGATGCATTATTTGTGTTAATATGCTTAATATTTTTGGCTAATTTCATAGTTAATAGCCACGAGTTTTATGCTTTCTCTATATAGTATGGTTCAAACTAGGATTATTAATTATATACACACACAATCCTTATTGTAGTTCGAATAGTTCAAGCATGCATATTAAAAATGCATTGGTCATTGGTCTTTAAACAAAAAATTAATTCCTCAGATCTAAGTTGACTAGTTGTTTGGAATAAGGAAAAGCTTGTATTTAATTTGCAAGACTGTGCTAGGAAAATATATGTGTATTCAGTAGTCTTTCATACTGCTAAAAATCAATATTAGGAATGAATATGAAATAGTCATTGCCAAGATTTGATTTCCAACGAACCTTTAAATTTTAATACCTTAACATGCTAGTTGTTCTTGGTTTGTTTATGTTTAACCTAGAAAGCATATAAATTTGTTTCCATTTTGTAAAACTATTTCTTTCCATATTGCCATAGTTGTCTTGAAATTTGAAATTAGGAAGACTTATGGCTGTGTTGGATTAATCACAAAGTTACATGCAGGAATTAAACCAAGACTAAGGAACGTGAATATTAGAATTTGCAAGGTATTGGATTATAGAATTTGTTGTATGTTGTGGAAATTGATATTCTAAAATGTTCTCCCAACTTTTTCTTCTTCTTTATGCATTTAAAAGAGTTCCCCCAAATTACTAAAAAGTTCTTTCTGTATCATGCAATTTACAAGTAAGAGCTAGAACATCTGCTGCTAGCTTTGTTTTTATTAAGAATGATGCAAATCTATTTTAATAATTTTTTTTTTTGCGTGAAATCAGATTTGAGAGCCAATTGATATACAAAGTCTAGCCTTAATGAAGAAGCAAGGCCAGCCACTGAATACAAGTGTGGCTAGCTCTTGAGCAACATATCTATTGTCCCAAATTTCCTTGATATGTTAAGACTTCTTATTGTCTACATGTATATCTTTTATAAATACAATATTCCAACATTAATTATTAGTGTCTACATGTACATCTTTTATAAGTACGATTTTCCAATATTAATTATAAGATTGTATTAGATTTATTATTTCTAAGCTAGCCTTTGACAAATATTATGTTATTAATAATTAAAGGACTTTTTTACAATGTGCAAGAATATAAAAATATCTTTCTTTGGAGTAATACTAAACAACATTTGTAGTTGAGGTTTTAGAATCGAAGAATGTATTTCACTAACATTGAATACATTTCTTGTTTAGTATTTGGTGATGGAATTTGAATTGAGTATAAGTAATCGTATGATATGATTTTGTAAGCTTATATTAGTAGACTAAGTATTGCAATTATATTTGAGTAATTAATAAAAAGTTATTTTTCTAAAAGTTTTTGGTTTCAAGATTAATTTTTTTCCATAGTTTTTTCTAAGTAAAAAAATAGTTTATCTAAGAAAATATATATAAAAAGGAAATAAAATTTATTGAAAAATTCAAACTAATGTCAAAAAAGTATTATAGTTTAATATACTATAACACTTTTTTTTATAAGCAGAAAAAAGTGTTATGTCATCTAATAAACATAATAATAGGTAAAAATATATAAAAATATTCTATTAATTTTGAAAAAGTGTTATCGTATACAATAATATAACACATCCTTATAAGAATAAATAAGTATTATGAAACGTGCCCTGACCTATGATAATACAACTTTCCTTAAGACATCGAAAAGTTTTATGGTATGTATTCAATAATATTTTTTCGGCCTTATTAAAAGGGGTGTTTGGTGTAGTGTCTTCTTCAACCTGAAAAACCAGCAGTAGGATTAGAAGTTGAACCCGAATCAGATAATCTCTTTTGGAGCACTACTTTGTATCTAACTCAATAAAGTGTCTTTCTTAACCCAATGAGGCAAAAACGTTTTCCCATGCATCATATATTAAGATTTAGAAAAATAAATATTAATTTATTTTCCTGATATACAATTTGTGTTAAAACTGGTTAAATAAATAGTGAAAATTGACTATGCACAAAGAGGTGCAAAACCATTATGATTTCATTAAAGTCAATATGATCAGGTTGACTTTTGATGAAGGCATTAAAAAATTATATTTTTTGGTCCAAAGTTTTTATTTGGAGTATGTAAGAGTACCCAAAAATTTTGGAGACATTTAGAGGTGTTTAATGTACAGGGTGACAAGTCAGAGGCGGTTGCATTGCATCGCCTATTAAGAGGTGACATGCATTGCATGTGAAATCCATACAGGATCGTGCAATTACTTGGTTTTTGCTCCAAAACTTATGTCGAAATGGTCTAATCTCATAGATCAACATTAATGACAGTTCATACACTATTTAAGGGGTTCATATGAGATTTTACTGAATTGATCAGTCTTCACTCTCTCTATCTAACTCGTAAAAATTACTAGTTTTCTCAAAGATTTTCATCAAGAAAGCTTGACTTATTTGAAGACCAAGACTTGTTAATCCCAATCTCATTCCATCATTGTAGTAGCTTCAAGCAATCTCTTATAGGAGGCTAGGAATAGAGATTTTTGCACAACAATTTTAATTGTGTCAAGCTTTCTTTCCATCTCCATTGTTTCTCACATAAAATCATAACTTTTATGATTTTATGTAACTAGGGCTTTCACTACAAAGGTCATTTCTTCCTTTTACTCTAATTTGTGTTTTTTCCATTATGTTATAGTTATATTGTGATTAACTCTCATAAATTGCAATATACATTTATGTTATAAGCCATATTCCCAACAATCAAAAATCTCTATTGCCAAACCCTAGAGCTCTCTATTCCTAAATTGTCTATACTTATGGTTCTAGATTTTCACAGCCCTAATCCCGAACACCATGGAAGAAAGTTCCTCAATCTCACCCCTTAAGTTCATGTCTCAAGATCTTGTGAGACTTGATTGCTTTGATGGCTTTAACTTTGATTGTTAGCAAGACAAGGTCAAGTTTCTCCTCACACAATTTTGAAGGTTCACTACATATTAGACAAGGATTTGAAGACATCAGGTCCACCTAATGACAATGATACTCAAGAAGTCATAAAGGAGAGGAAGAAGCGCAAAGAAGATGAGCTCATATATATGTCGTGGACAAATCCTCAATGCTCTCTCAAATTACCTTTATTATCTCTACACCAACACTTCATCGACAAAGGAAATTTGGGAGGCACTTGAGAAGAAATACAAAGCCGAAGAAGAAGGTAATAAGAAACTCCTTCTAATTGTAAACAAGTTGTCTACATTAAAGATAACCTTCTTAGAGTCCTTTCTAATGGGCTCTATAATAGCCAAGTTGCCTCCATCATGGAGAGGCTATAGGAAGAAGATACTTTATAAGAATGAGGATATATCTTTGGAGGAAATCCAAAAGCATCTAAGAATTGAAGAAGAGTCTCACTCTAGAGATAAGCGTATGGAAGAGTCCAATGAAGGGACATCCAAGGCTAATTCCATAGAGAAACCCTCTCAATCAAAAAGGAAAACTCACAAGAAACCCTAATTCAAGAAGGACAACCACTTAGCCCCAAGGAAGAATTAAGGGAAATTCAAGGGTACCAAAGGCCCTTGTTTTGTTTGTGGCAAGAGTCGTCAATTAGCTAGGGAATGCAAATTCCTAAAGTATACTAATTTTGGATCCAAGGTCAACACAACTGAAGAGGAGCTTGTTGCAACCTTGAGTGAGGTGAATGTCATCCAAGTCAAAGTGCAAGGATAGTGGTATGACACTTGTGCCACCATTCATGTAACTCATGATAAAGGAATCTTCAAAACCTTTGACGAGACTAAAGATAGCCATGAAATCCAAATGGGGAATGAGCATAGATCCAAAGGGATGGGCAAAGGCAAAGTAGATCTCTTCTTCACATCTAGAAAGAAAGTTCTTCTTACAAATGTTTTGTATGTACCGGATATGAGTAAAAATCTTATAAGTGGAAACTTGATAAGCGAATTGGGCATCAAAGCAGTGTTTGAGTTCATAAGCTCATTTTATCCAAGGAAACTATTTTGTGGAAAAAGGGTATGTTTGTGATGGTATGATAAAATTGTGTACACAAGACTCTAAAAGTGACAATAATATTGCTACCTTTTCATGTTATATGCTTGTCTTAAATTCTATTACTCTGTGGCATAATAAACTTACTCATATATGCTATAGCACAATTGAAAGAGTTATTAAATGTAGTTTAATTGTATGTGATATTGTTGAGCATGATAAATGTGAATTATGTATTAATTCTAAATTGGTTAAGATACCCTATCCTAGTGTTGAAGGAGAAACTAAGTTGTTAGATTTGATACAAAGTGACTTATATGAGTTAAATGGAATGACAACTAGAGTTGGACATAGATAATTTATTACTTTTATTGATCATTGTTCTAGGTTCACATATGTTTATTTGCTTAAGAATAAGGATGATACCTTTAGCATGTTTAAAATCTATAAATCTGAGGTTGAAAATCAATTGGAAAAGAAAATCAAAGTAATAAGAAGTGATAAGGGTGGTGAATATTTTTCCAATGAATTCAACTTATTTTCTGAAATGCACCCCAATAAAATGGTATAGCAGAAAGAAAGAATAGAACATTTGTAGAAATGATAAACACTATGCTTTCACAAGCAAATATGAGTTTTGCATTATGGGGAGAAGCCTCACTATCCACTTGTCATATTCTAAACTGGATTCCTCTAAAGAAGAATCAAATTTCACCATATGAGATATGGAAAGGAAAGAGTCCCAACCTAGGGTATCTCAAAGTGTGGGGGTGCTTTATTGCAAGAGCAGGAAACCTAAAAGGACCAAGTTGGGTACTAGGATGATAGGGAGTGTATTTGTAGGCTGTACATGTAGCGTCCCAAAACTCCTAATGAGGTTTAGTCCTTGGTTAGTGTGCCAAGAGGGCATAATTGGAATTATCTGTGAATTTTGTAATTTTAATTGAATATATATATATATGTGATTATGAGAATTACATGAGTTATATTATGATATGACTGTTTATGTATATTTATGTGTATTAAATTTGCTTAAAATCCCTCTTTTGTCAAAAAGGGGCATTTTTCGTAATTTTGACCCGTTGAGGGTATAATTGTAATTTGGTATGCTATGTGCTTGAGACCACATTTTTATGTGGATATATTCATGATATTCGGCACTAGTCGATCTGTTCGAGCAATTTAGCGGAAAAGTCACATTAGGGACTAATACACGGCTCGGGGTGAGCCAAGGGGTATTTTAGTAATTTGGCATTATTTGAGATTTATTGGTAAATGGAATTAAGTGAGAGAAATATTTGGGTTTATTGGATTAGTTTATTAATTTGGAGATTAAGGGTTTTGTTGACGCGGTTCTTCGCCAACAGGTAATTAAGAAAAGAAGAGAAAAGGGATTAGTGCTCAGGTTGAACCGAAATAGATAAATGATCTTAGAAATGAAATGGTGACTCAAAATACATTTTTTGAGTGATTCAAAGGTTAAAATCCTTCTACTCCACTAGTCAGTACTATTGCTATATACTAGATATTTGATTACAGGGTCTTTCTTACAATATATCATCCAACCCCTTATAACTCCCAGGGTCTCCATATTTATAGGAGAAGGCACCTGGGAGTTGGTAAGAAGGTCATCCCGTGACCTTCTTACCTATCATGTCAACTCTGTGACATTCATGATTAATTCCTAAACCTGACACATAAGTGTGGTCAAATCAATAGGTAAGGGGATAATGGGCCGCACGGCCCAAACCAGTCGTGGGTGTCTGAATATGCACGTTCCTGCTGCGTGTCCGAGAAGTCAAGGGTATATCAGACACGTGATGTCTGATATATGCACGTTTACCTTGCATGATTGACTTTATAAAAGGTCACAGCCTTCAACTCCAGCTCGTACCACGAGCTAGATGCTTCCCTCGACCTGTGGTCTTCAGAGCCCAGGCTCAGTCCTTAAGCAATCTTGGCGAACCCTTAGGTTACCTCGAGCTAAGGAGGTAGGACCTTACGATGGCAGCTCTGGTCTTGGGGATGTTCACGTGGTAGTCGTGATTAGGTCGTATCTCAGCTCGCTAATCAGCCCGTGGGAGAATCAGGGCGTACATCTGCCCCCCAAGCCCCTGCTCGTGGTACACGACGTCGTGTAGGGCCACAGTAGGGACTTTTAGGCTTCCCCCTGAACTCTTCATATTCCACATTCTACGCAGGCGCCGAATACGTGGAACATCGTGGTTGGTGACGATACGTCTTCCAAGAACCGCATTTAATGGCCTAGCCTATGCCCAGCCGTCGTTTCGTATTTCAAGTGGAGGGCCTTGGATCCCACATCAGGGCAATCCAACGGCCCTCTTCACGTGACCCTTCACGCATATAAAAAGGGGTGGCCACCTTACGCACGGGCCACCCGTTCATTTGAAATTTTTCAGAAATTTTCCTCTTCTTCTCTCTTCATCTTCAAGAGAAAAAACCCTCTTCTTCCCGACCGCCATTCCTAACGTTCAAGAAGTTCAGGCGCAAAGACTCCTTCGAAGCCTTGGAACCAACTGCTCCGACGAAGCCCCAACCCAGGCGATATCCTCATCCACTTCCCAGCCAAACACTCTGTAAGTCTCTTGACTGTGCATGTTTCGAAATTATTTTTTACTGTAGCTTAGGTAAATATTTACTGTAGCCACATTCAAGGGTTTGTTGGGTTTTGTGGGAATGAAGGGTGAAAGCCTTTTAGGTTAGGGTATCTTTGCAGTAGAAAACCGTTTAGGAGCATGGTTTACAGGATGCCTTTTCTGGGGAAAATTTCTGGGTAGGATTTTTGGTATGCTGGTTTAGAGTATTCGGTATTTTTGAGTGCAAAACCGGGTAGCTTAGGGGACACGCTTCACAGTCGGTTTTGCCTTATTGCCTACTGAAATTTTCCTTCCAAGGAAAATTCTATCCTGACCCTCCTGACACACGAATTCCGAGTAATCAGGGATTTTTTGGGAGCACAGGCGCGTGTTCTTAGAACCGCGTGGTCTCACTCTCCACGAGCTGGGCTTACCTCAGCTCGTGTCAAGGGAACAGATTCAGATTCTCTTCTACCTTAGGTCGCCTTTTTCTAAAATTTCTTCTTTTTGTTCGCTAGGTGACCAGTTGGGACCCAAGAAGAATACTCCCAAGAAGCCTATAGGAAGCTCGTCCTCCCGTCAAGACAAAGGAAAGGAGGTGATGGCCGAATCCCCGATCCCCAACTTCGGGCCAGTGGTGGAACAGGAGCTCGAGGTGGCTCCTGGCACATTCTTTGAGGCAGAGAGGATCGTTTCAAAGATCACTAACCAGGCGAGGGTCAACAAAATATTCCTCTCCCATAACATCGGGCTGGGGAGGGGATCCGTGGTTGCCCGACCTCCCGCAGAGGGCGAGCGGAGTTGCGCGCCGCTTGACGAGGCATTCTCGGCCTGGAGCGACGAGCATTTTAAGGCGGGGGCCTTCCTCCTGTTGGATCAGTATTTCACTGATTTCCTCAATTACATGAGGTTGGCCCCATTCCAGCTCCCCCCCAACTCTTATCGGCTGTTGGCGGGGTTAAGATATTTATTCTTGAAACAGGAGTGGGAGGTCCCCACTCCTGCAGATATTTTGTACTTTTTCTGCCTCAAGGCCAGCACGGAGCAGCGGGGGCGAGGCGACGGGTTTTATTACTTAACTCGGTTCCCCAACACGGCTGCGGTCATCTTGCTGCCCAGCCACCCCAACGACTTCAAAGATCAATTCTTTATGTCGACGGGGTTCCGAAACTGCGAGCTCCACTACTTCAATCGTCCTCGTAAGTGCTTTTCAACCTTAGCTTGCAAGTTAAGTATCGTTTAGCTCCTCCTGTATCCCTTTCTGACTTAGATTAATCCTGTAGCTATCTTCGTGAGGACAGAGAAATCTGTGACCCTCGGGGCCCAGTACGAGAGACTGGCGGGCTTGCCCCCCAGCGAGAAGGATTACCGCGTGCTCGTAACAAACGAGACGATGGTGGCCTGCAAGCTGATCTTCCCAAATCAGACTCTGAACCTGAGGAGGCCATGGGCCCTTCCCCCAGCTCGTGATACTAGGCCTACCATCGTGGAGGGGGTCACGGGGGACGAGGAGGACGAGGTTCCCCTCGTGAGGAACAGGAAGCGGGCGTTGGAGGTCGCTCAGAGAACGGACGAGGAGAGGATCTGGTCCGGAGCAGCCGCGGGTCCTTCTGGCCAAGGTAACCCTTACATGTTTAGGAATTTAGATAGGGCCATTGCCAACCCCCGGCTAGCTAGGTTCAATCCCAGACAGCTCCTCCAACGTCACCGAAGTGATCCGGACCTGGATACAACCCTACTTCACTGTGTCAACCAGCTCGTGCTGGATTACCAAGATAGCCGACCTAGGGGTACCGTAGTCATAGATAACACCCTAGCCTTTAGGTCGTTCCTATTTGAGGAGTATGGGACCAACCTTCGGTCATGGCCATCACTCCGGAGGGGTGCCGTAGCTCCAGGACTTAGGAAATATGTAGAAGAATCTAGCCCGGAACCAGAGTCGGATCTAGAACTTGCGCCAGCTCGGGAAATAATCGACTTAGATTCTCCCGCAGGAGCTCCGGGGCCGATGGTCATAACCATAGGTTCTTCTTCTAGCTCGGGGGTAGGATCCCTTTTAGTATATATATATATACTTGAGTTTCTCTTTTTCCCCCTTTGTTTTTGAATGGCTGCTAACTTGTGTACTAACCATATTTTTGTTTTGACAGAAGAGATGTCTCAGCCCGGAGGGAGTCTTCGAGATGCGTTCGCCGGGGGGAATCCCTTAGCCGGGGCCTCTAGGCCCAAAATGAAGAAGCCCCGGACTTTAAAGAAAATCGCCGGGACCCCAACCAAGTCTCCTGCAAAGGAGAAAGAGCAGCCTCCCCCCGCTCAGATCGTGGGAACTGTTCCTCCTGCCGCAGGGGGGAGCAGCATGCCCCCACCCCCTCCGCGAGCTCCGGCCCTCGTCTAGGACACAGGGGCGGAGCCCAGGACTTCGGCAATTTCAACCTCCAAGGTGCGTATCCCGGTTGATCCCCAGGACCTGGAAAAGATTCCAGAGGCCTTCCGGGGGACGGTGTATGAGTCGGCGAACTACGCTGTCAGCCACATATACAAGTTCAACGAGAAGGAGCTCAGGGCCATCGAAACCAGGAGTCTGGTGGGCGTGCTGGAGTCTTCACTGGGCATGGCCCTAACGGTAAGCTAACCTCAACCTTTTATGGTTTTTGACTATCATGCCTTGCCCTATTTTTTCTTTCTCCCTTCTCTTTTTTTTCTTTTTCTAAGGCATGTGTCTCTCCGTTTTCGCAGAGCGCCGTTGCCCTTCATCGGAGCATAGCCAGGACCAAGGCCCAGCTCGAGGAGATGAGGAGCGAGCACCAGGCGGTTGTGGCCAACCACCAGACCTCCTTGCAGGCGGCTACGGACGCTCTGGCGGCCGTGCAGGCCGAGCTGAAAGAGGCTTGTCCTAAGCTACAAGAGCTCGAGACCACCAAAGCCGCCCTCGCCGTCGCGCGGGCCGACCTAGACACTGCGAAGGCCGCCCTGGAGGCCGAGTAGGCAACTTCAGGCACCGCCATGGAGGATATGTTCTACCATTGCTGGGCCTATAATCAGGACGTCGACTTCTCCTTCCTGGCAGCGGACGTCTGGGAGCCCTTGCTGGAGAAGTTCAAAGCTCGCCTTGAGAAAGAAGCACCTTCTGAGGCCGGGGAAGTCTCTGGCGCAGCTGAGCAGGGCGAGACGGTGACCTCCAAGGGGCCAACTGGTGGAACCTAGGGCCTTTCCATTCTTCCCCCACTCTTTCATTCTTATTTTTTTTTGTTGTAACTTTTGCATGAGGTGTTCCCACCTCGAGCCAATTAATTTTTACCTTTGAATTGATTAACTCCCTTTTGCCTCTACGCATTTCAGTTACAATTTTTTCAAAAACTTAGTTCGCGTTAACTTTATCAATATCCCGTGCTCTTTAGTAAGAACAACGATCAATAGATTTAAATCAACTTCTACGTTTTTTGACCTGGTCATATCCAGGAACTTAATTTGAAAACTTAGTTCGTGTTAGTTTTTATCAATATCTCGTGCTCTTTAGGAAGAACAACGATCAATAGATTTAAATCTACTTCTAAGTTTTATGACCTGGTTGTATCCAGGAACTTAATTTGAAAACTTAGTTCGTGTTAATTTTTATCAATATCTCGTGCTCTTTAGGAAGAACAACGATCAATAGATTTAAATCAACTTCTAAGTTTTATGACCTGGTTGTATCCAGGAACTTAATTTGAAAACTTAGTTCATGTTAACTTTTATCAATATCTCATGCTTTTTAAGAAAAGCAACAATCAATCGATTTAAATCAACTTCTAAGTTTTAAACTTAATTTGAAAACTTAGTTCGTGTTAACCAGCTGGTTGAAATTCACCAGCAGGATGGAGAATCAGTGAAGGACTACATCCAGCGCTTTATGCGAGCGGCGGCTGGAGCGAAAATGGTGGGGGACCAAGGCAAAATGATGGCCATAACCGCAGGGGTTAAACGTCGTTCTCCCCTCTGGAAAAGTCTCCGAAAGGAAGGAGTGAGAACTACCCAGGAATTTTTGGACCGGGCTGATAGCTACATCAAGCTCGAAGAAGCCATTGCCGACGATGGAAAACCCTCAAGCAAGGATAAGAAGGCTTTCGAACCCGCCAAAGCCGCCAATGGTTCCAAACCTAATGGCAACGGCAAAGGCAACGGGAACGGCAATGGCAATGGCAAGAATGGTGGAAAACGATCGTATAACGAGCCTTCCACCTCCGACAATAAACGAGCCAAGGGTAATCGTTATGAACCTTGGTTCACTAACTACACTGCCCTCATTGAGTCTCGGGGAGAGGTTTATCAGGCCACAAGTTCTAGTGTGCCTTACAAAAAACCTGGCCCCATTCGAAAGGATATTTTGAAGAGAGACACTACCAAGTTATGTCGTTATCATAACGACTACGGACATGACACCAATGAATGCAACCAGTTGAAAGACAAAATCGAGTTCCTTATTAGACAAGGACACTTGAGAAGATACATACGGGCCTCGGGAAATTCCCAACGAGAAGCTCCGGGTAGCAACGAGCAGGCGCCCACGCGCCAACGCTCGCCACCCTTACAGCCTGTCCCTGTGACTGGCACACTCTTAACCATCTGTGGAGGCCCGCACCTTGTGGGAAATAGAGGAAAGGATAAGGAACGATATGCTCGGACTCTACGCCACGACCAGGACATCGAGATGATGACTGTGGAGGACCGTGCACCAAAAAAGGCTCGGGCAGAGGAAGGTGAAATAACCTTCTCTGACGGCGATGCCCAACATGTCCGTTTCCCGCATTCCGATCTGCTGGTCGTGGACATCCAGATGGCCAACATGATGGTGAAGAGAGTGCTGGTCGATACAGGAAGTTCAGTCAATATCCTGTATAAGTCTACACTGTGGAACGCATGAAATTTCCTGTTAAGGACTTGGAGCCCTGCAACCAAACGATATACGACTTCTTTGGAGAAGGACTCGCCCCGGCCGGATTGATCAAACTACCAGTAACAACGGGTACAGCGCCTGCAACAAGGACATTACTCGCCACTTTTGTAGTGGTCGATTGTTCTTCAGCGTACAATGCCGTCATTGGAAGGCCTATACTGGTTGATCTACAGACCGTCATCTCTATGTGGCACTTGGCCATGAAGTTCCCAATAGACGCGGGGGTAGGACGCGTGTTGGGGAACCAGAGAGAAGCCAAGGAGTGCTACAACGCCTCAATCACAAAGGCGAAGAATGGAACGCCGAAGAGCACTACCTCCGATAGGTTGCAGATGACAGTTGATACACAAGCCCAATCTGGTGATGCAGTCACCAAATAGGGTGTTGCCCAAAGTGAGGATAGAGACTTAGATCCTCGCTTTGGGGATTTTGAAGAAAATGTTGGACCCGTCGAGGACCTTGAGGAGGTCCGACTCAACGAAAGAGACCCGACCAGAGTCGTGAAGGTTGGGAAAAACTTAGAGCCTACCACGAAGCACGCACTGGTAGAATTTTTGCAAAAGAACCAGGAGGTTTTTGCCTGGTCGCATAAAGACATGGCTGGGATAGATCCTGCAGTCATCATCCATGTCCTGAATATAGACAAGACCTTTTCACCCGTGCAACAAAAGAGAAGGCTGCTCGATAAGGATAGATCGAGAGCCTTAAAAGAAGAAGTTGAAAGGTTAAAGGAGAATGGGTTCATCAGGGTGGCGTTTTATCCATCATGGGTCTCCAATCCAGTGCTAGTTCCCAAGCCAAACGAAAAATGGCGAACCTGCGTGGATTTTACAGACCTCAATAAAGCTTGCCCAAAGGACTGCTTCCCACTCCCAAGAATCAACCAGCTGGTCGATGCAACTGCAGGACACGAGGTCCTCTCGTTCATGGATGCGTATTCGGGCTACAACCAGATTTGCATGCATCCCCCCGACGAGGATCACACCAGCTTTCAGACCGATACGGGCTTATACTGTTACAAAGTAATGCCCTTCGGACTAAAAAACGCAGGTGCGACTTACCAACGGCTAGTCAACCACATGTTTAAGGAGCTGATCGAAGTAAACATGGAGGTATATGTGGACGACATGCTGGTAAAGTCTAAAAAGGGAGAAGGACATGTAAGGGATTTACAAAAGTGCTTTGATGTATTGAACAAATACCAAATGAAGTTAAATCCCCTTAAATGTTCCTTCGGAGTTGGATCAGGGAAGTTTTTGGGGTTTATTGTAAATTCAAGAGGAATCGAGGCCAACCCCGACAAGATAAAAGCCCTGATCGATATGAAGTCGCCAGAAAGGATCAAAGATGTACAAAGTTTAACTGGGAGAATCGCAGCCCTAAGTAGATTTATTTCGAAAGCAACAGACAAGTGCGTCCCTTTTTTCAATCTACTTAGGGGAAATAAGAAGTTTGAATGGACAGGAGACTGCGAGCAAGCATTCCAAGCCTTGAAAGCCCATATGGCACAACCTCCCATCTTATCAAAGCCGATCGAAGGAGAAACTTTGTTTATTTACCTGGCGATTACTGGAGTTGCTGCTAGCGTGGTACTAGTGCGAGAGGAAAAAGGCGTACAAAAGGCAGTCTATTATGTCAGCAAGAGACTGATCGGGGCAGAATTGAGATATCCACCAATCGAGAGGTTAGCATATTGCCTAATTCTGGCCTCTAGAAAGTTACGCCCCTACTTTCAAGCCCATCCTATTACAGTTCTAACTGACCAGCCCCTTCGACAAGTCCTCCAAAAACCAGAAGTGGCTGGACGATTATTAAAATGGGTAGTCGAACTGGGGCAGTTCGATATAACTTATTCACCGCGAGCAGCAGTCAAGGGACAAGTCTTGGCCGACCTTATTGCAGAGTTCACCGAACTCCCAGACAGCGAGCAGTACAAACAGCCTAGTGCGCCTGAGCCTCAAGAGAAAGCCCCTTCGTGGAAATTATTCACGGACGGGTCGTCTAACGAATCCCATGCAGGAGCAGGAGTGATATTGATAACGCCGGAAGGGCATCGATTTCACTGCGCTATTAGGTTCGACTTCACCGCGTCAAATAATGAAGCCGAATACGAAGCACTCCTCGCTGGATTGAGGATGGCGAAAGATATGAGCATAAAGACGCTTGATATTTACAGTGATTCACAGCTGGTGGTGAATCAAGTTCTAGGAGAATATCAAGCACGAGGCTTAAAAATGGTGGCCTACTTGAATAAAACAAAAGACTTGCTAGCCCAATTCATGGAGTACACCCTTCAGCAAATTCCGCGGGATCAGAATTCAAACACAGATGCCTTAGCCAAACTCGCGAGCGCGAAGGATGTTGACACTTTGAACATTGTGCCAGTGGAAAGACTGAGTAAGCCAAGCATACAAGCGGTCGAATCTAGTATGGAGATTCGAATGGAGGATACATGGATGGCACCTTATTTGGAGTATCTGACAAACGATACGCTACCAACAGATAGAAACAAAGCCAAAACTCTTCAAAGGCGAGCTGCTAGGTACATACTGGTCGATGGTGTTATGTACCGGAGAGGATATTTCTTGCCACTACTCAGATGCGTTACACCAGAAAAAGCTAAGGAACTCATGAAAGAGGTGCATGAAGGCTTCTAT
This sequence comes from Humulus lupulus, assembly GCF_963169125.1. Lineage (NCBI taxonomy): Eukaryota > Viridiplantae > Streptophyta > Magnoliopsida > Rosales > Cannabaceae > Humulus > Humulus lupulus. The sequence goes on along the minus strand of NC_084802.1, from coordinate 157,798,170 downwards.
GGGGATCACGCTGGGGGGTAGAGTTTGGCGAAGAAAATTCTAAGGCAAGGCTACTTCTGGCCAACTATGAACGAGGATTCGATGGAGTTTGTACGAAGATGCGATAAATGTCAAAGGTTCTCCAAGATTCCACGAGCAGCTCCAAAAGAATTAAAACAGATGCAAAGTTCGTGGCCTTTTGCAGTATGGGGGATAGATTTGATTGGATCCCTACCTACAGGGAAAGGCAGAGTAAAGTACGCAGTCGTAGCAGTCGATTACTTCACCAAATGGGCCGAAGCTGAACCGCTCGCTACCATCACGACCAAGAAAGTTCTTGACTTTGTTATCAAGAACATTGTCTATCGATATGGCTTGCCTAGAAAGATAGTTTCAGACAACGGAACCCAATTTGACAGCGACTTATTCACCGATTTCTGCGAAAGACATGGAGTTATCAAAAGCTTTTCTTTGGTTGCACACCCCCAAGCGAATGGGCAGTTCGAAGTCGTGAATAAAACTCTTAAAGATACCCTGAAGAAGAGACTTGAAGAAGCTAAGGGAGCATGGCCAGAGCAGCTACCTGAAGTCCTCTGGTCGTATAGAACGTCTCACAGAACAGCGACAGGACATACCCCATTTTCCTTAGCCTACGGATATGAGGCGATGTTGCCTGTCGAATTAGACCCCCCCTCACATCGACGCTTAACATACGACCAAGACCAGAACAGCCAACTGATGATGGAATCCCTAGACTCGATTGATGAGATACGGGAGAAAGCCCAACTCCGAGTTGTTGCTTACCAGCAAAAAGTCGCTCGGTACTTTGACTCCAAAGTTAAAGAGAGAAAATTCAACGTCGGTGACTTTGTGCTACGATGAGTTTTCTTAAACACCCGCGACCCCACTGCTGGAGTACTCGGACCTAATTGGGAAGGACCTTACCAGATTGAAGAAGTCCTTCATCCGGGCACCTACAAACTTGCACGCTTAAATGGAGATCTCGTTCCACGTTATTGGAATGGAGAACACCTGCGCAAGTACTATCAGTGAACAGTCCTTTTTAAAGGACTGGCTTGTATTAATTTTTTTTACAAGTTTAGCAGAGAGGGTTAGCCACGCTGTATGGCTAGTCGCTCGTATATGTACGATTCTATTTTAGAGTCACTCGTAAAGACATGTTTAGTCCATTATTAATACGAGATTATAAGGGACTGTGCGCAGCCAGTCATTCTTGCCAACCTTTGTGAATTTATATTTACAAGTATTTGTTCATTACGTGTGTTGTTTTGCTGTATTACAAGTATTACTTTTTCCCGAGCAGAAATGTTCGAACAGGTCGTAGTCAAGGCAAGTGACCAGGGACCTAAAGCTCCTCGATCACTTGGGGGGCATATAAGGCACATCGATAGCAAAGCATACCATGAGGTATGTAAACACATGAACAAAATGAGTGAAAGCATGCTAAGGTACTTAGAGTATTTTTCAAAATTTATATTTTGTTAAATCAAAGTACTATGCTAAGTTCGGTCATACGGACAAATGTTATAATAAATGAAAATGTTATAGCATCATGATGTAATCTTTTACACCACAAGCATCATTGCTTGGATGTAGCTATTCAAATAAAAGAAAAGGTTTACTGTCCGTGCAGCAAATTCAAAAAAGGCATTGTCTTTATATCACGACCCGTGGGTCGTATAATCAAAAGAAAGGAAAAATAATAAAAAAGCTCAAGAGGCATTGGGAGCAGGAGGGTCTTTATCAGCATTCTGATTGGTCGTGTCCTCAACGGCTCTTTCTTCTTCTGCACCAGCAAGGCTTGGAGAAGCAGGGATCCTTGCTCTTGCCTCCTCTTCAGCCAGTTGAGCGGTGCAGCGAGCCAGCTCGGCAGTCCTAACATCTTCTGAAAGATAGCCGAAGTCAGCACCCTGATTGTGTTTCCAGAAGTTGTAAAAACGCCGGAGCGTTGTCCTCTTATATCTTTCCAGATTCTTGGAGTTTTCAAGCTCCAGCTGCCTTACTTTGCCCTCAAGAGTAGCAATGGCCTCGTCTTTGGACTTATGCTCATCTTCCAGTTTCTTGCATTCGTGATACTGGACTCGGCTGGCCTCCTGATACTCCTCCCTCTGCTTTATTATAGCTGCCTTCGTAGCTTCAACCTCTGATAGCTTTGTCATCGCGACATCCCTCTGCTGAGCCAACGCCTCCAACTCCTTTGCATGCCTGGCCTCTGCAGCCGAAAGTTCCTCGGCTGCCTTCACCTGGTGCCTCTCGATAGCCTTTGCCCGAGCCTGTTCAATGGTGGCTTGGGTGCGGGTACGAGCAGTAGTGGCAGACAGCAAAGCCTGAGGACAGAGGATAAAGTTAGAACCTGTGGCAAAGACTAAAAGACTAAGGCCAAAAAGATAAAGAAGTACTTACGCTAGCTATTTCGTTCAGGGTCCTGTTCAGAATTAGGTCGACCGTCATACTCTCTGCCTCAACCATTGCATCCTTGACGCGATCATTTTTCCCGATGTCCGCAATACGGTCTTTGGCTGCTCATACGGCACGGCTCAAGAGCTTGGCCCCAAGAGTCTCTTTTCGCTTGTCTTGTTCCCTGCTGGGCGCAGCCGGAGGAGGGTTCATTGGAGCAGGGGGAGTCTCCTACTCAGCAGGGGTCGAAGGATGAGCAGAAGTTTGCCCAGTTGGCACGCCCCTAGGAGGGTCTTCTGTTCGACTCTTTTTGGCAGGTCCCTGGCTCGTCTCGCCATTGTGTCTCCGTGACGACTTTCGCCGAAGCTGAGGAACTTCCTCTTCCTCCTCAGCCTGGTATAAGTCGAAGACGTTGGGAGTGGCCATATCTGCACACAAGTAAAAACATGGAAAGGGTAAAGATAAAGGCAGATGAAGACTCTTTATCAAAATGGAAAAGAAGGTCACAAAGTTAGTACCCGAGCTACAACTACTGGTCGCTATACTATTGACTCTATTAGTCACACACTCACTATCTGGCATGAAGAAGTCTGGCCCTAGATTTGGAGTATATGTAAAGTTGCCCTCCCCGTCAAACAAATGACAGGGAATTGGCAAGCTATTTAAAAGAAAAATAATTTTACCGTTCTCATCTGAAGATTCCCCTAGGTCCACAACTGGCTCTTTGGCCTTTTGTTTCCCCTTGCCTTGGGGAGCAGAAGGCCTTTCTACGGAAGGATTGCCCGTGGGCTCCCTGATTGTAACCCCCGTCGGCCTCCTTTGAGGAGGGGACGCAGGAGGTTGCTGCTCGGGAACCCCCTCGGCAGTGGCATCAGCTACCACGGATCCTCTTCTTGTATGGCGAGGAGCCAGGAGGCCAGACAGCCTCAGGTTTTCATCAGTAACTAGGGACTTGACGCTTTTTTCTGCGTCTGTCATCCTGGGCAGTCTATTGGACCTCAACACCATGTCTGGTGTTGGGGTCAGACGTAACCATGGGCCTGAAAGACAAAGTGCAGTTTGAGAAAAATGAAAGGAAATTCCTTGATTAAAAGTATCGACCAGTCAAAGACGGTACTTACCTCCTCGAGTGAAGGCCAGGTTGTTGCTGGTTATGTCCGGAGTAAGGAAGTACTCCTTACTGTACTGCCCCACGTTAGATATGTGCGTAGTGTCACTCAGGAACGTCCGGTTTGTCTCCTGGTGACAGAAGTGGAAGAAACCCGTCCCATATTGTTGCGGGTTGGATTTAAGGTCGAAAAGATAATTGACCTCGTGGGGAGTAGGTTCTGGCCATTTTTTAAGTTTGTACAGGATATAGAGTGCGGCCAACATTCTATATCTGTTTGGAGTAATTTGGAAGGGGGTGACATCGAAATAATTAGCCACCCCCTGATAAAAAGGATGTAGAGGGAGGAAAGCCCCCGCCTCTATGTGATACCGAGACCAGGCGCTGTATATACTTCCGGGGAGGTTAGCCCTTTGGTCTGCGGCAGGAATTTTGATGGAAACCCCTGTGAGGGGATACTTCCTGAAATAGTTAGCAACCATCCGAAGGGTCACTACGCTGGTCGGGGAAATATACCACTCGACATCAGGCAGATTCTGATGGCGAGGGCGGGCTGTAATTTGGATATTAGGGTCAGGAGCAGGATTGTTTCGACCGCTGGTCGAGGGAACCCTAGCCTGCGAATCAGGTTGAGCAGGAAGGTTTGGACTATTGTCGGATTCAGGTCTTTTCTTGCCTACGGATTTGGAACGAGCCATTTGAGGAGGAGAAGGACGAGGTCTGGATGAGGATCGAGAAAAAGGAATCTTGTGGATTCGGTCGGCCGGTTGTTCTTCGCCTTCGAGCAGCTGGGCGAGAAGATCGTCGTCGATGGGCCGTTCACCTCCCCACAAATTTGGCATCAATGTCTGCAAACAGAAGAATGGGGAGGTGAGGATGGAGAGTTTTTAAAGGCTTTTTAGAATAACGCTGGTCTAGTATAAAAGCCAAACTTTTATACAACATCATTCTAACAAAAAGCTAAATTTTTCCACACGAAAAGTTTGAAAACGGATCAAAGGGTGAAAGTAAAAAGTTTTTCAAAAAAGCTTTTTCAACTCCCCTTAGGGCGGGAAAAACCTATTTTCCAACTAGCCTAAAGATCGAATTTTTACTTCGATTTTACGTCCTAAAAGTACGATCCTAACTATCAAACTAACTCGTAAATCTTTTTACCCACAAGCATCTCAAACCAGAAACAGATGAACTCAAACAGTCGACATACAGAAGCATGCATTGCGAAAATAAAAAACATAAAAATTCGAAGACTTACCAGAAAAAAGATCGTTAAGAAGGGTAGAGAGTCTTCGGAAGTCGAGGTGCTTTCAAGATGAACTTGGAAAGTGCAGAAGAACGGTTTCTGGGAGAAGACGAGAGCTCTGGTTTTAGGGTTTCTGGAAAGAGTAGTGGCGTGCGTAAAAAGAAAAGGAAGATTTCGAAGATATTATATAAGTTTGTCTGTGGCATTAAAAAGGTGTAATCATCAGTTTCCCTTTTTCGAAATATGGGGAAGCGGAATGGCCGTCGAATTATTACTGGGGAACCGAAAAGTCATGATTAGACAGGAGTAGGTTGCTTTTTCCAAGAACACACAAAGAGTTCTGACACGTAAGGCGGGGGTTACCGAAGAGTCGTTCACTCAAAAGTTTATTTATTGCTCGTAATAAATAAACTTGGGGGGCAAATGTTATCCAAAAAATTGGCATTGATGATGTGGCAAGTGATCCCTGGACACGTGGCTAACACCTGGAAAAGCTCTGCTAGGGTATCGACCAGAGGACGCATTAGAAGCAGTAAGCAGCCCAGTCTTACCTACGACCAGTCTGGTCGATGGTTCTGCATGCAAAGTAACATTACTGTGAAGATCTTTGTAAATCCCGAATTTAACTCACACAATCTCCTGAGTATCCGATTATTCAGGAGAGAATATCTGTAACGATCTTATGTAATCCCCCTTGAGCCTATAAATAGAAAGAGAGAGCTCAAGGAAGGGACCTTTTTTTGCTTTGGAATTATTTGAGATTAGAGTAATTCTCCTTGGAATATTGTATTGTTCTTCAGAGGTTAGTGAAACTCATTGAACCCTTGTTCTTTGATCACTCCTTTGATTCTTATATCAATAACAGTCTAAGTGGACGTAGGTCATTACCAAATCCTGGGGCCGAACCACTATAAAATATCGTGTTTTTATTACTTTTCGTCATTTGATTCTTGTCAACATATTCATTCACATCAAGCATATTTCGACTCCGTGTCAGTTGACCAAATTCTGGGTCAACAGTAAGAAGGTCATCCCGTGACCTTCTTACCTATCATGTCAACTCTGTGACATTCATGATTAATTCCTAAACCTGACACATAAGTGTGGTCAAATCAATAGGTAAGGGGATAATGGGCCGCACAGCCCAAACCAGTCGTGGGTGTCTGAATACGCACGTTCCTGCTGCGTGTCCGAGAAGTCAGGGGTATATCAGACATGTGATGTCTGATATATGCACGTTTACCTTGCGTGATTGACTTTATAAAAGGTCACAGCCTTCAACTCCAGCTCGTACCACGAGCTGGATGCTTCCCTCGACCTGTGGTCTTCAGAGCCCAGGCTCAGTCCTTAAGCAATCTTGGCGAACCCTTAGGTTACCTCGAGCTAAGGAGGTAGGACCTTACGATGGCAGCTCCGGTCTTGGGGATGTTCACGTGGTAGTCGTGATTAGGTCGTATCTCAGCTCGCTAATCAGCCCGTGGGAGAATCAGGGCGTACAGGTTTAATTTGAGGTTTAGTGGGAAATTAGGCTAAAATGACCAAAATGCCCTTGGGGATTAATTGGCACGTAGTTTGGGTTAGGGGAAAAATGTTCATCTGACCACTAGTATAGGAAAATTGGGATTGAGTGCTGTGCACTTTGATTCATACGTTCAACTCACCCTATCTCTCTTTCTTCTAGTACTCTCTCAAGGCATACCCAAGGCTCTTAAGGATTTCTTTTCTTGAAGCTTTGGTGTAGGAAATTGGAGGAATTTAGAGGTTTTTGAAAGATTAGGAGGTGTGGGAGGCTTCAAAACAACTAGGGAATTCAAATTTAGTGAGGTACCATATGTTTTTTTTTTAAAAAAAAGTTTATTGGGGTGTTCTTGAGTTTTGAGGTTTTGGTTGAATTTTCAGTTTGAGTGTTTTTGGAAGGTTTAATTTGACGTTTGGATGAATGGGGAAACATTTACAGCTTGTTTGGAGGTTCGATTATAGCTTGTTTCGTGAGATTGGACTTGATTTTTTTATTTTTGAGATAATTTTCAAAGTTCAAACTCAAATGGTAAATTATGATAAATATGTGTTTTTTTTGTTTCTTGGGGGTGTTTTTATGTTGTACTGGAGTTATAGATTTAGTCTGTGATTGTTTGGTTGTGAAATAATGAATGGAATCGAGTAGAATTGGGATTTAGTGTCTGAAATTGCACAGGAAAGATGTTGTTCTAGGTTTTTTTGTAGTAGCATCGCGACCCGCTTGAGTTTCTTTGAGGGTGGGATTGCCTCGCACTGCCGTGGCACCGCGGCCCTAAATGGGAAAAAATGATATGAGAGCTCTCTATTTGGTGGAGCGCCTAAACCCTTAAGGGGAAGCACCGCAACTCAAAATGCACATGTTTTATTTAGGGTCTTCTCGGTTTGTTTTAGAGCCATGGAACTGTAGGGTTTTGGGTGCATTTGGTTTACGGTTTTGGGAAGTTTTCTTGGGCGGCTAGGGAGATGATCACGCTATTCTGTTTAGTGGAATCCGAGGTCCTGAGAGCTAGGGCATGGTCTTGGAGCCCATTATTAGCCCTAATAAATGTACCATTAGTGTTGTGACTAGGTTTTTCTGCAAGGCTCGGGTGAAAAAGGATTGTACTCAAGGTCGCTTCACTAATTTGCTCAGGACTTAAGGTAAGAGAACTGGCATTTGCACCATGTGTTTGGCACTGGCCCTATTATTTGGAAACAGTTATGGCTGTACTTAAGTTGAGAATAATGGTTGTGTGATTCTATCTGGTTTTATTTGTAGCATCTAATTGCTATATAGTTGATTGTGAGTGATGGCACTGGCCGTATTTGGCTAATTGAATGTGTAATGTAGGTCGAGATGGCGGAGCCATTTAAAGGGTTATGAACCCATCGTTTGGCACAGGTCGTATGAATGAATTTTGGATTGACATGAATAATGTTATCTATTGTCATGCTTATTATGAGTTTTAAATGCCGTGATAGTTTTCTTGCTAGGCCTCGGCTCTCGGGTGCTTTATGGTGAATGTAAGGGTAAAGGAAAGCTGGACCAACCATGAGTTGAAGAGTTGTAGGGGTGGCATGTACATAATTATGAGAAACATGGGTTATTAGCTTAGTTTTGCTGCTTAGGTCGGCCAGTTCTGTAATTTTGTTAAACCTGTGTTTTGAATTAAAACCTTCACGATCCCTTGTAATTATTCAAATCCTTTTTAATGAAAAGTTTGACTTATTGACCAAAATTTTTAATACCTAAATTGTCGTATAATCTTAAGTACACTTTTAAATCCAAATGACTCGCTCAACGAGTTAAGTACTATTTTTAACACACAGTGTAACGGTCCTGGTTTAGTAGGACGTTACAATGCATTAAATAGTAAAGCTTATTGTAATGCCCTACTATTCTAGAGTCGTTACCATGTAATTTTAAAATGTTCCATTAGCTCGTTAACCGAGGGATTAGACCAAAAAATGTGATCAAATTAGAGTAAAGACTCGTGTAATGAAATTTCAATATAAAATGTTGGGCATTCATTTAAATAATAAAAGTTTTACATTGGGATCTCAAAATATTGTTTTAAAACACATTTACAACTTAAAATTCTTTATACCTAGGCGACAAAATCGGTCATTTATAACACGTTCCTCAAAACTACCCTCGTGGCGGCTAGGTAGGCCAAACATGTATGCACCACTCCATGCCCTACAACTCATGGTTGACTGATCTTTTCCTTGCCCTTACCTGCACCATAGAGCACCCGTGATCTTAGGCCCAGCAAGAAAACTTTACAACACAACATATAATAATTTATTTCAACAAATGCATAACTAATCAAACATAACAGACAATCTACAAGTTTCTATCAGAATTCACAACAGTGGCCTAAGCCGATCAGGATGCGTTACCAGGCACCAAGTCCAAGGTCTTAGATGGTCTTACCCTGGCGGCCTGCATTTAACATGTTTAATGCTGATCCCAGTCTTTACCGCTCTAGGCCATTTCTATTCCCAACAATGGTCGTTCCCGACCTCAGTCAATCCCGACCTTTGCCGCTCCTGGCCTTTGTCTTTCCCGACCTTTGCTGCTCCTAGCCTTTACCGCTCTCGGCATTTGCCGATCCGTCACAAACACACGTATGACGTAATAGTTACAAAAAATACACATAGCACTAAGCACAATATAGATCTACGGGCACAGTTTCTTACCTAAGTACCGAGCTGACCGTATAGTGAGATCTCAAGCACGATCCCCTAAACCCAAGCCTTAGCGGTAAAACCTAGTCACAACCCAATAATAATAAATATCCATCAAACCCTAAACAAATTAAAAACTTCGGAATAATATTCTAGTCTCCGAGACCTCGAGTTCTACTAAACTAGGTAGTAGAATCCTTCCCGAGCCCTTAAGTTTGAGTTCCCGAGCTTAAAACCTTGTTTTGGAAATTTCACCTAATTTGAGCCGTGACCCAGCCCCCTAGAGCCGCGACGCACTACAAGCCAAAGAGCCCCAAGGCTCTTTCCTAGGGAACACGGGTCTCGGCGTGCCTCTACCTGGGCCGCGGTGCCTGGACGTTTCAGCAACCCCCTAGGCCTTTTGGGTGCATGTGGGCCGCGACACTCAAGATCAGCGCCGCGATGTGACCCCGCGAACCTACAAAAATTCTGTGTTTCTTTCTGCATTTTCTCAAGCAAGAAATCACTAGTTCACACCTCAAACTTGCACCAAACTCATAATTACATCTCTATCTTATAACAACGCAGTATAACCAGCATATAACCATTAAAACTAAGCTAAAACCTCACCATAATTAGAATACCAACACTTGAGTTCAAAACTCTAGAAAACCCTAATGGCCAGATCAAGGCTTAATCTAGAAATAATTAAGCTTACCTCAACAAGGATCACGACCCCTGAGCTGCTCCTACCCCAGCCTCAAGAATTAAGGGAATTCCTAGCCTTTCCCTTCAATTTTCCAAAGCTTCCTCTAAGAGTGAGGGAGAGCACAAAACGTGGGAGAGAGAGAGTGTCTCAAGACTTCTAAGTGGTCATGTTTGTTCCTTGGCACAAAAGACTAAAATGCCCCTTAAGCATAACCTTATCCTTTAATGGCCCCAAGGGCAAAATTGTCATTTGCCACATTTCTCGCTAATCCTCAAATAGTCCTATAAATTCCAAATTAATCCCGACATACCCAAATAATCACTAAATAATTACTTGTTACCCGTTCAACCTCGAATACATACTACATTCCCAAAATATCCCTAGGCTCACCCCGAGCGGGGTATTTGACCCCGTTGTGACTATTCCGCTAATCCGCTCACTGGGATCGTCTCAGACCACACATCTCAAATATATCCCCATAACACCGGGGTCTCACTCATAACACATAGATAATTACATTTATGCCCTCAACGGGCCAAAATTGCAAACATGCCCCAATTTACAAAAATGGGCCCACATGCATATTTAATACACACAAACATGCATATCTAGCCACATTACCACACAAATAATTATACCGCATAATCACACATATATTAAATTAATTCCACAGATAAGCCCGATTATGCCCTCCTAGCACAGTATCCAAGGCACTCAGCCTTAATAGTAATTTTGGGATGTTACAACTATTCCCTCCTTATTGAAATTTTTTCATCGAAATTTATTCAAACGTTGAGATACTAATCCTGCAACTCTGACTATAGCTTGAGAGTCTTGTCCTTTACCTTGCTATCTCTGCGTAACAACCTCGCTATATTGACTGTACTTTTCCATATGACTTTATTGCATTTATCTAGAATTCTACTGGCTTTTCCTTGCACAATAAATTCCACATAAAATCTAGAGTCTCTTCACCCAATCAGGGGTAGTACTAAACACTTCTTCCCTTAATATTGGCACCAATAACACCTCATGAGCCTCAACCCATGCTGGGGTAAGGCTAATCTGTAGGCCCCAGGCCTAATCCTTATTAGGATCTCTTAGGTTTATCAAATCTAGAGTCAAAACTCCATCTTTCCTTCCCAAACTATTTTATCCCTCTTAGTCCACAATATTCAGAGAAGTACAAAGTCTCCAATAATGGAACCCTACGTTCCCATACATAAATCTGCGAACTTTTATGTCCTCCAATACAACAGACACTTCTGCCTTAACAATCCTTAATAATTTCAGTGGACCTTCAAACCGATATTGAACCAGGATACTTCCTATCTCTCATCTCATTTCCTCTGAATATGAAATTTTTGTTTCCTATCCCACAATATCTTATTCATAGTCACTCTGACTGTCGACTAGTATTCATCACTGTAACAGTCCATCCAAGGGACCGTATTTGCCTCACTATCATGAAAACATATCTATTAGAACTATAGCACTTAGAGTCTTAGTTGTTCCTTCAAATTGTAAGTCTGTCTGAAGGTAATTAATAATTCCAAATCTCAATCCTACACCCATCGCCCTTTATGACCGTTTTCAGAACCTGGGAACTAATGGGTCTCAATCCGACACTATCGACTTGGTATCCAGTGGAGACATACGGTCTCCTTTGATACACACTTCTTCTTGATATCTCACTCACACAAATCATAGTGTGTTCACCCAATATGTCAAGTCACAACTTTTCGCATCCATTCACCTCACCTTCAATCTGAGGTGACCCACCTTTACGGTCCATAATTATATCCCTCCATACTAACTCCAGGATACCCTAGAGTCATAATAGCCCTTATGCTTTTGTTTATCATTTCTCACTTATTAAAAGGTTAGGCAATGCTCCTCCTGGTATACAAATTTTAGGCCTTAACACCCATTCAATCTTCCCGGATACAACAATTATAAGGGGTAATGTAAGTCTCGTCCAGAATCTGCCCCTCGACGTCAACATCCATAAGATCACTCATTCGATCAGCATATCGTAACCTATCCATGCCAAAGTGGTAGGATTCTTAACAATTCCTACAAGATCTTCTTTCTGTGTTTCATTGTTATTCATAGAAGTATATATGTGAATTATCAATCATAGGTTTCATACTAATCCTAATCATTACTTCACTCTAATCGTGGCTAACCTACATTACCGTCCACTCGACATCCTATGTAGAACATCTAAGTTCTTATCCCTTCATCCATTGTAAGGTATGAACAACACTCTTTTAGTTTACACATGGGAGCCTCCTCCTAGTCCTTGATGCGTCACATTATAAATCCACGTTTTAAAAAAGGACAGTGTCCGTCTTACCATCCTCCTGCGTCAGTCCATCACATGCATATTCTAATGCCATAGCATGCTAATCAACCTTTATTTCTATTTCTAGAAATCTGACACGTAACTATCCATTTAGAAAATCTTTAGGTCCCTACGTTATTTCATCCAAAGGTATGGCAGTCCTTGGAGACATTTCAAGTGAAAGCCGATGTGTTCTCACTAGTCTCACCGTGCTTCTAACCCCTAAGGTGTTCCCTTAACAATTTCCTGACGGCTTCTGTCTTAACTGAATCATATGCAATCCTATCACTCCCCATAACGTGACTTGAAATATCATCTGGAGAAATCAGAACTTATCCCTTCTAGAAACTTATTTGTAATCCATGCTTCCACAACCTCAGTAGCATAAACACAGGCATTACTCGTATTCTGTTCTTTACTGCAAGTAGTCCAAAACATTCTCGATCGAGCTAGATATGACTTGCCAAATCATCCCTGTATTATCTACTTGTTGAATTTACATGTGACGCTAAAGCATCGGTCAGTTCAAGAGCCTTCATTACTAACCCATCACATCATACTTGGTGTGAGCGACAATTCTTGGAATGTCTCTTCCCTTGATTCTCAGCTGGTAATAATCAGATAGAGGGACAATTCCTAGGAGCACTATCCTACTTTGCAACCGGGCAAATAAATCCTTCATTCTTGGAAATGGGTATCCATTCTTAACAATTATTTATTTGGCTATCCATATGCAATACACATTCTCGCAGACTTAGCCTTCTCCTTGACAAATGGCACTGACATGTCCCACGATGAGATGCTCTGTCTGATCACTCTTAAGTCAAATAACTTCTTTAACTGAACCTTTAATTATGTCTGCTCAGCTAGCGTCATTCTTCATGATGTTTTTGATACTAGTTTTATTCCTGCTTTAATCTTGTAGCATACTCAATTTCCTACTCGCGACAGCAATCCTGACGAATCCTTATAAACCCATATGAAATCTCACTGACAGATCCAGTTTCCCTCTGGTCTAACAGATATAATTTATGGGGGTACCCACCACAATAGCTAGGCATCTCGTGAACACAACCGGGTCCTTTCCTTTTAAATTTGGAAGTCACCATCCTCTCCCTTATAGTCCATGGTTGTCCCCTTATCTGGCAAGCTGATCCATACTTAGGATCATACCAAGATCCTCATATAACTATCTTGATCAATTCTTACTGCTAACTTTCTACCCCTAATACTCTGACCCATTCCCTGGAAATTACCAACTCTCCTAGCAGACACAAGATCTCAAGCCCCATAGCACAATAACCATACAATATGTACCACCAATCTATTTCTCCACTAAGAGATATGTAGCACCAAACTCAATGAATACAATATAAAGGAACGTGAACTAGAAAGCCATCGTTTCCAAGGGACCAGCCCCGAGCTCTAACTACATTAAGGCGAACACTCGAACCGGAGTCGGGCTATTCACACTCCTTGGTTCTCCCCTCTTCAATCTTGGGCAATCCTTCCTAAAGTGCCCAACTATTCCACATAGAAGACATGTCTTCATTCGGCATTCTCCCAGATGGCATCTCCTGCATCTGGCGCACACTGGATAACTTCTCCAGACCTCGTTGCTGCCCTGGTGGACGCCCTGAATACTATGACCCTTCCTGTGAGGACCAAGGGTAGTCAAACTATCAGAGTTCTTTCTTTTTTGGGTGTACCATTGTCTGAGCTTCCTACCTCACTGCCCCTACCTGATCCCACAAATGGGTGTAACATTGTCTAAGCTTCCTGCCCCACTGCACCCTCGATCCATATTTCACCTCATGCATTCTCTATAGAAAGGGCCCTACCTACTGCCTAAGCGTAGGTAGAAATCTCATGGACTGGTGAATCATTCATTCTAGGCCATATCCGTTGGTATTAAATCAAAAGAAAATTCGGTCAACCCATCAAATTTGTTCACATACTCCATCACTGTCTTACTACCTTGAATTAAATTCATAAACTCAATGGTCTTCACAATTTGAAATGTGTCACAGTAGTACCTCTCGTTCAACAATTGTCTGAATTCCTCCTAACCCATCATAACCACATTCTGGGTTTGGGATACCACTTCCCACCACGTTCGGGCATCCTCCCACAGCATGTATGTGGCACAAGATACTCTATCATTGCCTACCACTCCCACATAGTCAAGGATGGAGCTAATCATGGCCATCCACTTTTCAGCTCTAAATGGATACAAGCCTCCTTCAAAAACTGGAGGATAATGCTCTTGAAATCTTTCATACAGTAATTCCCATATGTTCCCACCCTCAAGTTGAACCACGACTGATGCCATTGTTGTCGAAACATACGGGGTAGCGTTCCCTGACGAAACTCGCTGTCTCAACAACCTAATCTCTTCCTCTGTCTTTTGCAACCTTGCTTGCATACCAACAAACATCTACTGCCAATCCCAGGGGGCAGATGGAGAATTTTGGCCTCGACTGTCATCCGCAACCCCACTATTAACAATGCCTGGTCCAGTTGACTGCCTTGGATACATAACTTCTGAATATGTCTGCAGCAATGACTTAACATATCAGGCATAATGGTAATAACCGAAACTACTCGCCAAGTAGGGCCAAACAACACAATAGTCACATACAATAAGCATACCAAGACAAAAGTCTAAAATGTTTATGCTTCCTATATTAATAAACAGGTAAGACAATTCAGATAAGCAATTAGAAATATATTTCACTTAATACAAACCAACCCTTAGTCGAGCTTGTCTCTGGCAATGAGCGTACAGGTTCGATCAATCTCCAGGAACCATAAACCTTGGCACACTCTGATACAAATTTGTAATGCCCTACTACCCTAGAGTTGTTCCCATGTGATTTTAAAACGTGCCATTAGCTCGCTAATCGAGGTTTTAGACCAAAAAGTTTATTAAATGAAAGTAAAGACTCGTTTAATTAAATTTAAATATAAAATGTTGGCCATTCATTTAAATCATAAAAGTATCACCTTGGGATCCCAAAATATTGTTTTAAAACATCATTACAAATTAAAAGTCCTTATACAGTCGACCTAGGCAAAAGAATTGGTCATTAATAACACGTTCCTCAAAACTACCCCAGTCGTGGCAGCCAGGTAGGCCAAACATGTACACACCGCTCCATGCCCTGCAACTCATGGTTGATTGATCTTTTTCTCGCCTTCACCTACACCATAGAGCACCCGTGAGCCAAGGCCCAGGAAGAAAACTTCACAGCACAACATATAATAATTTATTTCAACAAATGCATAACTAATCAAACATAACAGACAATCTACAAGTTTCTATCAGAATTCACAACAGCGGCCTACGCCGATTAGGGTGCGTTACTAGGCACCAAGTCCACGGTCTTAACCGAGCGGGTGAGTACATCACCCTTAGAGGGTCTCGTCCTGGCGGCTTGCATTTAACATGCTTAATGTCAATCCTGACCTTTGCTGCTCCCGACCTTTGAGAAAGTGTTCCATAATGACAACAAACCTCAAGACCCTATCTCATTGGAAAGTGTTAGGATTGTCTAAAATACAAAGCTCAAGTGGTATTAGACTAGCTAGGTGTAAAACCTTAATGGTTCACACAACGAAGATGTGAATTTTTTTTTTTTGTTGTAGGCATTTAAAATTTTTATTTTTAGGTCCAAAGTGATATATTGAGGTATTTAAGGATGCCCAAAAAGTTTGGGAGCATTTGGAGGTGTTTAAGGTCACTTTTAAGAAGTTGGACTTGACCATATGGCGTTACATCACCTCCGTGTAGGCAATGCATCGCCTAAAAGCTTGAAATTTGGGCAAGACACTAGAGGCAATGCATTGCCTACTAGAAGGTGCCGCATTACCTATAGTCAGGCAATGCATAGCCTAACATGTCCATAAAAACACATATTTTAAGCTCCAAATAATGTGTTCAAAAGTTCTAATCCTATTGGTTGAACTTAATGTATCGCCCTACTACCCAGAGACCATTACAGTGTGCATTTTAAAACAGTGCTAAACTCGCTAATCGAGCCATTTGGCCATAATTGTGTAACTAAGTGCGATTAACAGTTTAGGGTTAAAATTTTTGGTTAAGATACAACGTTTCACTAAAACATTTACTGTATACATTGTGTAACGCCCTACAGCCTTAGAGCCGTTACTAAGTGAGTTTAAAACATGCAATTAACTCGCTAATCGAGGTTTTAAGACAAAAGTGTAATTAAACCATAATCAGAGTCATAAACTTTGAAAATAAACCATAAATTGAAAATTATAAAGAGTTTAACATTTGGGATCCCAAAATACTATTTAGACATATTTACAGCTCAAAAATATATCTAAAGTCGGCTAAACGACAAAATCTAGGTTTAGTTCAACCATCTCCCAAAACACCCCTGGCCGTGGTAGCCAGGCAGGCCAAACATGTACGCGCCGCTTCACGCAGTCCGTACTCATGGTTGGTCGACTTTCCCTTGCCATTACATGCACCATAGAGCACCCGTGAGTCGAAGCCCAGCAAGAAAACCCTCATAAGCAGATAAGATATGCATATCAAACACTTAATGTATAAATAAGCCATCATCAGGCTATACACGAATGACCATGCCGTCCCAGGCGCTTTACCAGGCCCTGGGTTCGCGGTCTATACCGTAAGGATATCCCAGGTATCCTTTAGGGTCTTGCCCTGGCAACTCACACTCCGCGTGCTAAACGATGCTCTGGGCCTCTTACCGTTCTTGGCCTTGCCATTCTCGGCTTTCGCCGTTCCCGGCCCTCGGCGTTCCCGGTTCTTGCCGTTCATTCACAAATATGCACACATAGCATAATTAAATAGATACTTAAACATGAATACACTTAATCAAAGGGGAAAAGCCCTGCAACACAAACATAGAGGGCCAAGCGCTGCAACACAATCATATGGGTCATGCCCTACAACGCAAGCTCTACCAGAACAACAGTTTTCTTACCTGTATCCCGAGCTTTCCAAGAATCGATGTCCCGAGCACAGTCCCCTACCTCGAGCCACGCCGAAACCCTTGTCACAACGCACCAACAATATCCATCCACCAAGTTCTAATCCATTAAATAACTTTGGAACATAATTCTAGTCTCCGGGACCTTGAATTCTATCAATCCGGGTGATAAAATCCATCCTGAGCCTTAACCTTTGAATTCCCAAACCTAAAACCTCTTAAAAGCCTAAAAATGCACTAAGAGCAACGGCCCCATGAGGCCATGCCGCGGCCCGCCCCCAAACTTGAGAGCAACCCCAAAACAGGGCAGGTGCGCCATGGCCCTAGCTAGGGCATGCCACAGTCTGCCCTCTTCCAGGCCACCATTTTGCTTCAGAGGGCTGCGGCTCAGGAAGAACAATGCCGCGGCCCGGCCCTTCAAACCCAGAAAAATCCTCCATTTTTTCCACAAAAACAAATCCAATTAACCCCAAAATCTACCCAACAATCCCACTGAATCATCACAACATTTCTAGAGCAATCCTAGCAGCAAAACCCAACAAAACTAACCCCAAAACTCACCCAAACACTCAAGAGCAATTCACCACTTTACTCACATGCAAACTCTGAAAAAACCAGCAGTTATTTAGTACAATTTACTAATATTAAAGCTTACCTTGAGCTAAGTTAAATCCCTGGATTAGTTCCCTAAGCTCCAAGCCTCTAGCACCCAAAATCCCAGCTCAACTTCTTAATCTTTGATCAGATTTCACTAAGAGTTCTCCAAGCTTTCAAAGGAGAAAAAACTTCAAGAGAGAGATGGAGAGAGAGATAGGGCCAGTTTAGAGAATTATGAGGGTTTCCTATATTTTGTTTTATTTAACTTAAGTTTATAAGGTTACCTCAAAGACTCGGGGTGCCAAAAATGTCTCCGAGGGCAAAATAGTAAATTTCCCCAATTTTCCCTCCTAAACACTCTAACCTCAAATATATCTCCAAATATTTATTTTCCATAACCCGATAACCCCATAGAACCACTAATACCTGAAATACCCCTCAACTCGCCCCAAGTCGGATTTTCGACCCCGCTGTGACTTTCTAGCTAATCGCTCCCTAGGACTGTCTCGGATCGTGCAACACAGATATATCACAATTATTCACATTTATGCTCTCTGCGAGCTAAAATTACAATCATTCCCCTAATAACCAGATGGGGCCCACATGCATATTTAATTCACCTAAACATGTATCTCTAATCACATACTAATGAAAATTCACATATAATAATAATAAACCACTTATTGCCCTCCAGGCACGCTAATCAAGGCCCTAAGCCTTATTAGCAAATTTGGTTCACTACAATTATCCCCTCCTTACAGAAATTTCGTCCTCGAAATTACCTGAACAACTCGGGATACCGCTCCTGCATTTCTGACTCAAGTTCCCACGTTGCCTCCTCAATCTTGCCGTTCCTCCACAACACTTTTACCAAGGAGATGGTCTTGCTCCGCAACACTTTATCCTTCTGGTCAAGAATTTGAACCGGCTTCTCCTCGTAAGACAAATCCTGATCTAGCTCCAAATTCTCATAACTCAGAAATGTGTCATATCAGACATATACTTCGGGAGCATGGACACGTGAAACACATCATGAACCCCTGATAAGGCTGGAGGCATCACCAATCTGTAAGCTACCTCTCCAACCCGTTCCAGAATCTTGAAGGGGCCAACAAATCTAGGGCTCAACTTGCCCCATACACCAAACTGTTTCACTCCCCTCAAAGGTGAAACTCTAAGGAACACATGGTCACCAACCTGAAATTCCACGCTCCTGCGTTTCAGGTCTGAGTAACTCTTCTGGCGACTCTGGGAGGTGAGCATTCACGCTCTAATCTTCTCAATCATTTCATTGGTCCTCTGAACCATCTTAGGACCCAAATAACTTCTCTCACCCATCTCATCCCAATGTATAGGTGATCTGCACTTCCTCCCATAAAGCATCTCATATGGAGCCACTCCGATTGTTGCCTGATAGCTGTTATTATATGAGATTTCTACCAAAGGGAGATACTTGCTCCAAGATCCCCCAAAATCTAGCACACAAGCTCGTAGCATGTCCTCTAGTATCTGAATCATCCTCTCAGATTGTCCATCCGTCTAAGGATGATAAGCGGTACTAAACCGTAACTGCGTGCCAATTGCCTTTTGCAGACTCTCCAAAAACTTGGAGGTGAAGGTGGGGGGGGGGGGGGGTCCTTGTCGGATACTATCGACCTCGGAGCCCCATGAAGTCAAAAAATTTCCTTCACATATAACTCAGCATACTGCTCCACAGTATAAGTCGTTCTGACAGGTAAAAAGTGGGCGGACTTGGTATACCTATCCACATTCACCCACACCGAATCATGCTGTCCCACGGTCTTCGGGAAACCAACCATAAAGTCCATGGTGATATCCTCCCACTTCCATTCTGGAATCCCTAGGGGTTGCAGCAACCTTACTGGCCTCTGATGTTCAGCCTTGACCTGCTGACAAGTTAAGCATTTGGCCACATAATCCACCACATCCCTCTTCATGCCCGACCACCAATACAAAGCTCTCATATCCTTGTACATCTTCGTCGTACCTGGATGTAAGGAATAGAGAGTGGTATGTGATTCATCTATGATCTCCCGCCGGATATCAGAATCCATCGAAACATAGATCCGACCCTTGTACTTCAGTAACCCCATCTCCGAGATAGAAAAGTCCTTAGCCGCTCCGACTAAGACGTTCTCTTTGTGACCTCTCAACTGGGAATCCTTCCCCTGCGCCTCCTTGATCCTCTCAAAGAGTGTAGACTAAAGAGTGATGTTGGCTAACTGGCCAACCACCAACTCTATACCCGCTCTAGTCATCTCCTCTGCTAACTTACTGGATATCTATCTCGAACTGAACAAATGTCCTGGGCCTCTCTGACTCAATGCATCAGCCACTACATTAGCCTTCCCAGGATGGTATAGGATATCACAATCATAATCCTTAACCAACTCTAGCCACCGTCTCTGGCGCATATTCAAATCCTTCTGAGAAAAGAAGTACTTCAAACTCTTATGGTCGGTGTTTATCTTGCACTTCTCACCATTCAGATAGTGTCTCCAAATCTTAAGTGTGAATACCACCGCTGCCAACTCTAGATCATGCGTGGGATATCTTTGTTCATACTCCTTTAACTGTCTCGATGCGTAGGCTATCACCTTCCTAGCTTGCATCATCACACAGCCTAAACCCTTTCTGGAAGCATCACAATAAACCACAAACTTCTCGTTATCTGTCGGAAGACTTAGCACTAGCGCAGTGATCATTCGCCACTTCAATTCCTTGAAACTATTCTCACATCTGTCCGTCCATAATACCCTGCCAATCCCAGAAAAATCCTGACTTCTTCTTTGTCAATTCTGTCAATGGCGTAGCTATCCTTGAGAACCCCTCAACAAACCACCAATAATACCATGCCAATCTCAGAAAACTCCTGACTTCAGGAACACTGCTCGGTCTAGGACAGTCTCTCACTAGCCAATCTTACTTGGGTCGACCAGAATCCCCTCCTTACTGACAATATGGCCCAGAAATGTAACTTGCGGTAACCAAAACTCACACTTGCTGAACTTAGCATATAACCTATGCTCCCTTAACCGCTGCAATACCAGACGTAGATGCTGCTCATGCTCTGTCTATAACTGAAAGTACACCAGAATGTCGTCGATGAATACTTGAAAACCCTATTTATCATGTCCATAAAAGTTGCTGGGGCATTGGTTGATCCAAAGGACATAACCAGGAATTCATAATGTCCATACCTCGCTCAGAAAGCGGTCTTTGGTTTGACCTCCTCTTTAATCCTTAACTGATGGTAACCTAACCGGAGGTCAATCTTGGAAAACACTGTCTTTCCCCTGTAACCGGTCAAATAAATCATCGATCCTAGGCAGTGGATACTTGTTCTCAATGGTTAACTTATTCAGCTCCCTGTAGTCAATACACATCCTAAGAGATCCATCCTTCTACTTGACAAACAACGCTGGAGCACCCCATGGAGAGAAACTCGACCTGATGAACCCCAAATCCAGTAACTCCTACAACTGAATCTTCAACTCCTTCAACTCTGGCGGAGCCATTCTGTAAGGTGTCCTAGATACTGGCTCCACCCCTGGTACTAACTCTATAACAAAATCAATCTCCCGCTGCGGAGGCAGCCCTGATAGATTTGCTGGAAATAAATTTGGAAACTCACATACCAATTTGGTCTCCCCCGGTCCAACTGAGACAACCCTAGAGGTATCCACAACATTCGCTAGGAATCCTATGCAACCTCACTGCATCAGGTCTCTAGCCTTCAGTGTTGAAATCATAGGTACTCGCGGTCAACTAGCTGTCCCCACAAATACAAAGGGTACCTCCCCTTCTGGTTCAAAAGTCACCATCTTGGGCTTGGAGTCAATCATCGCCCCATACTTCGATAGCCAATCCATCCCTAGGATCATATCAAAGTCATCCATTGCAACCTCAATCAGGTCAGCAAACAACTCCCTACCATCTATCTCTACTGGTAAAGCTCTAATCCATCTCCTAGAGACTACCAGTTCCCCAGTCGGCAACAAAGTGTGAAAACCCCTAGCATACAAAACACTGGGTCTACACAGCTGATCTATCACTCTAGCAGACACAAATGAATGAGTAGCTCCCAAATCAAACAATGCAGTATAAGAAGAACCAGCACTAGAAATCTGACCTGTCACAACTGAGGGGCTAGCCTCCACCTCAGTCTGAGTCAAAGTAAACACTCTGGCAAGAGAGAGACTATCACCCTGCTTCGGCTCCTCTTTCCTGGCTTGTGGGCAGTCCTTCTTCAGATGATTGGTACTCCCACAAATAAAGCAGGACCTAATCCTGCACTCACCCTGGTGTCATCGTCTGAACCGTGGACACACTGGAAAACTCTTCCAGTTGTCACCTCCACCCTGACGGCCACCAAAAGCACCCCGTGCCCTCTTATCTGAGTTAGGAGAAACAAAAGAATCTGGGGCCTTTCTCTTCTGCTTGCTGGAGCCACTACCCTGACTGGATCCAATAAAAGGAGGCACTATCCTCCTGGCATCGTGCCTAACAGTGCTCTCTCTCCAAATCTGGTCCTCGGCCCCCCGCAGCTGTAAGGGCCTTGTCTACAACTTGAGCATAGGTAGTAGTCTCTGGGTCTAAAGTAATCTTTACATCACGAGCAATCATAACATTCAATCCCCGTACGAATCTATCTCTTCTTGCCGCATCTGTTGGCACTAAAT
Organism: Humulus lupulus; assembly: GCF_963169125.1. Taxonomy (NCBI): domain Eukaryota; kingdom Viridiplantae; phylum Streptophyta; class Magnoliopsida; order Rosales; family Cannabaceae; genus Humulus; species Humulus lupulus. The sequence goes on along the minus strand of NC_084802.1, from coordinate 157,775,917 downwards.
CTGGCGCAAACTATGCTAATCGGTCACATTTCAGAGCATACTCTGTCACAATCAACCGGTTCTGGGTCAGGTTGATAAACTCATCAACCTTGGCAGCTTGGACTGCAACACTATAATACATTTCATTGAAAATGTTCCTGAACTTTTCCCAGGTCATAGCTATCACATTTCTCCTATGAACTACTACATCCCACCAGATGCGGGCATCCTCTTTGAACATGTAGGTTGCACAAGCTACCCTTTCATTCCCCTCAACCCTCATAAAATCGAGAATAGAGGAAAACATATCCATCCACTGCTCTGCCCGCAGTGGGTCTGGTCCACCCTCAAAGGTGGGAGGATGCTGCTTTCTGAACCTCTCATATAAAGGTTCCCACATGTTCTCCACAACAGGTTGAACCGGCACTGGTGTCACAACCTGCTGCACTGGCAACCCGGTGACCTATGGAGGGGCCTGCTGCCTCAACTATCAAAGTTCTTCCTCTGTGTGTTGCAGTCTTTCTTCCATTTCGACAAACATCTGTTGCCAATTCTGTGGGGCAGGTGAAGGGTCTTGACCCTGGTTGTCATCCTCGGCCCTACTGTCGTGAAGTCTCGATGATTGTTGAGGCATCTCAACAAAAATGCCTGCAATCAATGACGCCACTCATCAGACATGATAACAACATCCAAAACCACCTCCCAATCACATCAGCAAACCATAAACAACATTCCACATAACATACAGATAGCATATAACACATAACGGGCCATGCCCTGGCATCATGCATATGTTAACTCATTCATCATGCTCTATATGAAATAAGCAGGAAAACAGGGCATTTAAGCACATATTCAAACATATAAGTCAATCATTACCAACCAACCCTGAGTCGATCTTGTCACTGATAGCGAGCGTACATGTTTGGTCAATCTCGAGAAACCATAAACCTTGGCTCGCTCTGATACCAAGTTGTAACGCCCTACAACCTTAGAGTCGTTGCTAAGTGAGTTTAAAACGTGCAATTAGCTCGCTAATCGAGGTTTTAAGACAAAAGTGTAATTAAACCAAAATCAGAGTCATAAACTTTGAAAATAAACCATTCATTGAAAATTACAAAGCGTTTAACATTTGGGATCCCAAAATACTGTTTAGAAATATTTACCGCTAAAAAATATATCTAAAGTCGGCTAAACGACAAAATCTAGGTTTAGTTCAACCATCTCCCAAAACACCCGTGGCCGTCATAGCCAGGCAGACCAAACATGTACGAGCTGCTTCACGCTCTCCGTACTCATGGTTGGTCGACTTTCCCCTTGCCCTTACCTGCACCATAGAGCACCTGTGAGTCGAAGCATAGCAAGAAAACCCTCACAAGCAGATAACATATGCATATCAAACACTTAATGTATAAACAAGCCATCCCCAAGCGCTTTACCAGGCCCTGGGTTTGCGGTCTATACCGTAAGGATATCCCAGGTGTCCTTTAGGGTCTCACCCTGGCAACTCGCACTCCGCATGCTAAACGCTGCTCCCAGCCTCTTGCCATTCTCGGCCTTGCCGCTCTCGGCCTTCGCCGTTCTCGGCCCTCGCCGTTCCTGGGTTTTGCCATTCATTCACAAATATGCACACATTGCATAATTAAACAGATACTTAAAGATGAATAGACTCAAAGGGGCAAAACCCTACAAAACAAACATATAGGGCCAAGCCCTGCAACACAATCATATGGGTCGTGCCCTACAACGCAAGTTCTACCAGAACAACAGTTTTCTTACTTGTATCCCGAGCTTTCCAAGCACCGATGTCCCGAGCAAAGTCCCCTAGCCCGAGCCTTGCCGAAACCTTAGTCACAACGCACCAAAAATATCCATCCATCAAGTTCTAATCCATTAAATAACTTTGGGATATAATTCTAGTCTCTGGGACCTTGAATTCTATCAATCCGGGTGATAAAATCCATCCCGAGCCTTAACCTTTGAATTCCCAAACCTAAAACGTATTAAAAGCCTAAAAATGCACTAGGAGCCACGACCTCATGAGGCCATGCCGCGACCCTCCCCCAAACTCGAGAGCAACCCAAAAAAAGGGCAGGCGCGCCGCGGCCCTAGCTAGGGCATGCCGTAGCCTGCCCTTCTTCTAGGCCACCATTCTGCTTCAGAGGGCCACGACTCAACAAGAACAATGCCGCGACCCGACCCTTTTAACCTAGAAAAATCCTCCATTTTTTCCATGAAAACCAATCCAATTAAGCCCAAAATCAACCCAACAATCCCACTGAATCATAACATCCTAGCTCAACTTCTTAATCTTTGATAAGATTTCACCAAGAGTTCTCCAAGCTTCCAAAGGAGAGAAAACTTGAAGAGAGAGATAGGGTCGGTTTAGAGAATTCTGAGGGTTTCCTATATTTTGTTTTATTTAACTAAAGTCTATATGGTTACCTCAAAGACTCGGGGTGCCAAAAACATCCTCGACGGCAAAATAGTAAATTTCCCCAATTTTCGCTCCTAAACACTCTAACCTCATATATATTTCCAAATAGTTATTTTCCATAACCCGATAACCCCATAAAATGTCTAATACCCGAAATACCCCTTGACTCGCCCCGAGTCGAATTTTCGACCCCGTTGTGAATTTCTAGCTAATCGCTCCCTAGGACTATCTCGGATCCTGCAACACCGGTATATCACAATTATTCACATTTATCACATTTATGGTCTCCGCGAGCTAAAATTAAAATCATGCCCCTAATAACTAGATGGGGCCTACATGCATATTTAATTCACCTAAACATGCATCTCTAATCACATACTCATGAAAATTCACATATAATAATAATAAACCACTTATTGCCCTCCAGGCACGCTAATCAAGGCCCTAAGCCTTATTTGCAAATTTGGGTCGCTACACATTGGGATCCCAAAAATATATTTTAAAGGTCAATTATAATGAAATATTTACATCCAGCCGACCTAAGTGGCAAAATAGGGTTTAACCCTAGTTCTTCTTTAAACCCTCGCCCGTGGCGGTTGAGCAACTGCATATGTACACATCATCACCAAAGCACTTCAACTCAAGGAAGGTCACGCTTTCTTTTTCCTTTGCCTACACCACATAGCACCCGTGAGCTGAAGCTCAGCAAGAAAACTCAATATGCTCATGAACAGTAATAACATGTTACTAAATCAAAATAGGCATGCCTAGCAATAATAGCCCTATTCATGCATGAAAATAAGTCCAAATAATGGTTGTGGGCCATGACCTTTGTATTGATGACTTATGGGCCCTGCCCTTTGTATAGATGACTTTCAAGTCATAATGAGAATAGATGGCTAATGTGTCCATCTAAATTAAGTGACTCAAATAAGTGAAAATTAAGTCACGCACTTGGGCTCTGCACCCTAATCAGATGAGTGAATAACACTTTATGATTTTGATAATCGTACTGGGGCTTGTAGCCCTAATCAGATGAGTGATTAACACTTTGAGATTCTAGTAATCATGCTGAAGCTTGTAGCCCTAATCAGATGAGTGAGTCACACTTTGGGCTCTGCACCCTAATCAGATAAGTAACTAATGACTGAGTCAAGAACTTGGGCTCAACACCCATAGCCATGTGACATTGCAGTCACCTAAGCCTTTTGGCCCTGGCCCTAAGTAACTAGCCTTTAGACTAGACAAGCGCTTTTAATTTTCATCGAACTTGAGGTCGGTCAAGCATTAATGTTCACGATGATTCATTCAATGCTTAAGTCGATTAGATCTAATCATTGCGGCTTGTGTTGAACGCATCAATGCCGTTCTTGACTCTTAAGCCAATACCATACGGCTCGTGCCAATTTCTGACTCATGGGTCAGTGCCATACACAAGTAAGCCACTACATGAAAAAATACTTTCAATAAGACCGAAAAAGTATTATCAAATATATACCATAACACTTTTTGATGTGTTAAGGAAAGCGGTGTTATAGTAGGTCTGCACTTTGCATAACACTTTTCCATAGTTATAGACATGTGTTATGGTATAGCCTACGATAACACTTTTGTTGTGTTATTTTAATAGTTAGATAGTATTTCATTGTGATATTTATAAATAGATTATATAACACTTCTTTGTACTTATAAAGTAGTGTTATGATACACTTTATAATAACACACTTTTTGTATTATAGAAAATAGTTTGCATAACATAATTTTATGCTTATAAACCAGTGTTATTGTAAAACATACAATAACACACTTTTTGTATTATTCTAATATTTGGATGAGCTTGAATTATTATTATATAAACATGTACATTATAATTATTTTTTATTGCTTTAATTCAAACCCACTTCATTTTAATATACTTAAGACACCATTAACATTGTACAAATATATTTTTGAGTACCAATTATATGGTTCATAACACATATAACCAAATAATTGTGTCAAAATACATTCAAGAGTATCCAAAAAATAATCTAAAAGTCTTAAGATATTCAACACTGCTAAATTAACATAAACAAAACATTCTCACAACAGTCAACAAAATAGTCTTAAACAGTTGCATATTCAAAAGTAAAAGTAGGAATTCATGATCTTCCAAATGTCAGCACACCAAAGCCTTCCAAATCTGATTTTCTTTTGCACTTCACTTGTTGACCTAGGGACCATAACGGTGTGCATTTTAAAACAGTGCTAAACTCGCTAATCGAGCCATGTGGCAATAATTGTGTAACTAAGTGTGATTAACGGTTTAGGGTTAAATTTTTTGGTTAAGATACAACGTTTAACTAAAACATTTACTGTATGCATTGGGATCACAAAAATATATTTTAAAGGATAATTACAATGAAATATTTAGAACCGGCCGACCTAAGCGGCAAAATAGGGTTTACCCTAGTGTAACGTCCTGCGTTTTGGGTACCTTGAAACAACTTCGGTCGGGATTGTTTTCCTCGAGTTAATAATATTATTTTAAATAATATTATATTTGTTTGGAATTTATTTCCATGAGTTATTGCTAGCCAAAACTTGAATTTTGTGTTTAAATGTCAAGATAAGACTTTCGGTCTTGGACCGACACAAAAACCCTGATCTGGTAAAAATCTCGAAAAATAAAATGGAAAACTATGGCAAATATATTTTGGGCATACAATACACTCATAAAATTTAAAGTTTGGTTAGAAAATAATAAACCTAAGGGAAAATGAAAATTTTAGGGCATTTTGTGTTAAATGCTTAATTTTAGCGAATTGGGGAATTTTATTCCATGAATGGACCTTAGGTTAAAATTTATTGTGTGATTAATTAAATTAAATGTGAGAGACATTTAATTTAATTATTATGTGTTAAGTTTTGTTTTTCAAACTTAATAAGAGTGAAAAGGGTTATAGGAAGTCAAATTGGATTTTTCTTCTTACGAAATATTTATTAACCTTTATAAAAAAATATATATATAAACACATATATGAACTAAATGGTGGTTGGCCATGTGAAGGAATTAATTGAGTTGACAAAATTTTAATTAACTTTAATCCCATTTATTTAAGTATTAGGGTAAATAGGCAAGTGGGTAGTAAAACACTCAAGTGTTTGTAGGATATTTTTAGAGTTCTATAAACCCTTCTAACCCCCCAAATCTGACCAACTCTCATCTTTTTTGAAAACTCTCTCTCAAGTTTCCTCTCTATCTTCAACCTCAAGAACACTAAGAAAGCTTGGAAGCCTAAGCTTTGGTCTAGGAAGGGTTTCTCTAAGGTAAAGTTTAAAAAAACTTGACTTTGTAAAGTTTTTAACCATAGGTCTTTCAATAGCTAACTATCTATGTTGTTGGGGGGAGTTGGTTAAGGTATTGAAAGAGTTTTGAAGGACTAAAAGCTAGTAGGAACATCAAAAACCTAGAGCAAGAACAACAAAAGGTAAAAAGTTTACTCTTTATGGTTGTTATTGTATGGTTTTTATTTTTAGGCATTATTTTGTATATTTAATGCTTAAAGTTTCTTATTGGTAATGTAATAAGGCTATGGTAGTTGCTCATTAATTTTTATGATGCTTGTGTGTTGAATTTTGAAAATAGGGACCAAAATCCCTAAGGGTTTTGGTGGGAACCCTAAAACATAATACAAGTTTTGAGCTGTGACTTCCAAGGGGTCAAGCATCCACTGTATATTGATTTTGTAAGATTTAATTAAACTTTAATGTTGTTGAGATTGAGTACATAAAATTGAGCTTTCGAAACACTAAAAAATGTCTAAAAATGAGTGAGTTATACTATTTCAAAGTTTAGGTAAAAAACTGTTTTTTTTCATATTCTTAATTTCGGGACCAAGTTTGGACAGTCACTGTATAAGGCAAATGAACCCATTTTTTCTAAAATTTGGTGGACATAGTCTTGGCATAATATAGTATTCCACTGTAAAATTTGGTAACAAAATAATGAACGGTTTAAAAGTTATTAAGTGCCAAATTTTTACCTCATTGTTGGAAATTAATTTCACCAATAAAAAATGCTCCTTTTGACCTAAGATTTTACAAAGACCTAAATAGCGTTCTAAAAATGGAATTGGAAATTTTTGGTAACAATTGGGTAAGTAAATTTCAAGTAATGACCTAACAAAGTATGTAGTTAAAAATGTGAAAAATAGGGTTTTCACACTTAGTGTAAAAATGAGATTTTGGAACTTAAGGTAAAAAATAAAATTTTGCTTATTGCAAAATAAAAACTTGGTAAGTCTTGAAACATATTTTGACCTAAAATACCACTTTGAGTTTAGTGACAATTATTTTTATTAAATAATTTTTATTCTTTCTAAAAATAAAAGAATTACTTTATTAATAAATTAATAAATTAAAAGAGGGTTTAAAACCCTATATTTTGAAAAAAATAAATAAGTGAATTATTTTTCTAGTAAGTAAACTTGATTAATTGATTTCAGAAAAATTAACTAGTCAAGATAGGAAATTTTTTAACGATTTTCCTAATTATGATAAATTAGGCAATTTTCTTAAAACAGTTTTTAGAGACTAAAACCTTAAGAAAAAAATAAAAGGAAAATTAAGAGTTTATTTTCTTGAAAAATAATTAAGGAATTTAATTAGTATTTTTGGGAAATAATACCGGCTAAAATCTTTATATATTTTACCGACTGTTGAAAGTACGGGTTAATAGCGGAACTTTTAAAGAATAAGATTTTTAGTAGATTGTGGGAAAATACTATTGCGATACCCGAGCCTAGGTATCGAGACCACAGGGTAGGTCTCCTCGAGACTTAGGGTTTAGTCTCAAATATTTTTGTATGAATTTCTTTAATGGGTTTAAAACCAAATAATGATCTTTAATCCTTACTATGATTTTGAAAATTACCAAACGTCCCAAAATATTAATAATGAATTGTGAAGTGCCATAATTAATCCGAGTATACTATATGGATAATTACAGTATTGGCCAAGCATAACTGTTTTATACATTGGAGGGTGAAATCTTGCTGAGGGCAAAGGACTCCAAGTAAGTCAACTTATATTGTGTGGCTGCAACATGAAATGACTATTGTATTGTACATTAGTATAGGGACATATGCACATATATACACTATCGTAGAAAGTTGCTTAGAGATGTTAGTCTAGTGGGTGCTAATTTAGAAAATATGAACGGTATATATCTGTAACGCCCTGGTTACCCCAGAACAGTTACAGTGAACTATGAACTGGAAATTTGACTCGCTACCCGAGTCCTTTGGTTAAAACGTGCATCTAAGTGTTATTAACAGGCCAAGGTGGAAGACCAATCAAAAGGAAAGGATATATTTTATTAAATACATAAAACTGTTCATGGGCCCATAAAATCTTTTACAAGTTATTTACAACTCAAAATGGTCATTACTGTTCCAAATTTACAAACCCGCCGACCTAAGCAACAAAAATAGGGTAAACCCTTAGTTCCTCCGAGAACTCCTTGGCCGTGGTTGTCAAGCGGCTGTATATGTACACATCACCACCTAAGCTCTCCACTCAAGGCTGGGTGAGTTTTTCTTTCCCTTTACCTGCACCACATAGCACCCATGAGCCAAGGCCCAGCAAGAAAACACAATATAGCATGATATAATATCAACAATGATCATAATAATCATTCAGGACTTTCAGTCCAAAACAGGTAAGTGACAGTTGTAAAAGTCACTAAGGTGGGTACAACTCTCTTTAGCCATGCGACGATAGGGTCACTGGGGTTTAACAGATAAGTGAACCTTTCACTAGCTTAAACAGGATAGGTGCATGGTGACTAGTCACCAACATAACCTTCCTCATGACCATAAAGTCATAACCCTGGAACATCATTTCCCTAGCCATGTGACAAACAGTCACCTAGGCTTAGGCCTTGTCTCTGAGTAACTAGCTTAGGCTAGTCAAGTGCTTATAAGTTTCATCGACCTTAGGGTCGGTCCAGCATTAATGCCATAGATTCATTCAACGCTGATATCGATTAGATCTAATCTTCATTCGGCCCTGCGTTCAGGACGCTTATGCCGTTCTGACTCTTAGGTCAGTGATATGCGACCAGTGCCATCCCTGACTAATCAGTGCCATACACAAGTAAAAAACATTCGCTATCAATTAATATGCAATCAATGTCCACATTTATCAACCAACATGCCTCAACAACAATCATGCATGTCATATACACAGGGTGCATTTTTCTTACCTCAGGCTCGAGCGAGAAATATAATAAGAACGACTCCTGAGAACGATCAACCTTTTGGTTCCTTAGCGGTTACCTAATCACAACCAATTATAACCTCCATTAGGGAAAAATCAACAAAGAACGGGTCTTAACCTAAACCCCACTCTCGGAACCTCGAAACATGACCACATGGTGAGTAGATTCGATCCCGGGCCTTAAGGATTGAAACCCCAAGACAAAAACCCTTAAAAACACTCAAAACAGGTTTATGGAGGAACAGAGTAGCACTACAGCACTGCTCCCTAGCACCCCAGCACTATACTTAGAACCCCCAAACTGCCCATAGGAATCCTGTGTAGAGCTATAGCACCCTAGGGTGGGCACTGTAGCGCTACCCCCAGAACAACACTCCCTTGAAACCTTCTTCTTCAACTCCTTAGATTCTAACTTGATTCCAATGCTTCCAAATCCCATTTTTGATGCCAAATGAACCCAAAAACATCCTCACATACCCCAAACATCACAACCATAAGAACCCTAGCCAAAAATCCCAACAAAACCAAGTATTCAACTTAGAAATCTCAACTGCAAAACAGAACTAAAACAGGGCAAAACAGGGAATTCAATGGCTAGAAACTTACCTCAAACTCAGATTATGATGCTCTTCAATGGTGGAACACACTCCCAAACTCCCAAGACTTACTTCCCAAGCTTGAATCTTCAAGAATGGCTCAAAAATCACAAAGAAAGCTGAGGGAGAAAAGGTATGGGAAAGCTCTTGAACTTACTCTGTTTTTTCCTCTTCTTTCATAGCCTAAAATGGTTTATATCAATCCTAGGGGTGAAAAGACAAAAATACCCCTAGGTATAATAGGGGTTTCTAAAGGCTCCCAAGGGCAAAACTGGTATTTCCCACCTATCTCATTAATCATAATTAACGCTCTCCAATTCCCGCTATTCTCAATATTCTCAAACATCAATAATTCATATCCCGTTACCCTTTAATTCCCAGCAACACTCTAATCATTAAAATCACCCCGAGACTCATCCCGAGCCCCGAACATAAACCTGTTATGACTAGACCGCTAATCAATATTCCATGATCGTCTCATGCCAAATAGCTCGAACAAACCCACATTATAATGTGGTCTCAACAATATGTCACTAACATGCATACAAATATACAATTATGCCCTCAACAGGCCAAATTACCAAAATATCATAATAACTAAATGTGGACTCACATGCATGCATATAACATCACATTATAATATAATTCACATAAACATGCATATTATCAATTAATGGCGTAATTAAACAGTTATGGCCCTCCCGACCTACTATAAAAACCATTAAACCGCATTAGGGATTCCGGGGCATTACAATATCTGTCATTTCCTAGATGGCTGATCCCCGTCAAACTGCTTGATTTTAATTATGTCCGGTTCATTACCGCGACGAGTGTCCAAGAGGTGAGGATTGCTGGTTTAAACCTAGGGGCGCCAAAATGAATGGGACCTAGGGGCCCTCATGCTTACTTAATCAGTGAACGGTTAGAGCCTGAGAAAGTGCTCTGATAAGTTATTCCCAGATAGTAGCTGTGACTATTGGCCATTCAGTGAGAGTGCCTAGAGATACTAGGGGTTGCCAAGTTTGAGTGAGGCTGAACACCCTATGGGCAACTGCTCAGCAACACCACTGATTAACATTATGTAAACCCGTGTAACTTCGATTACACTCTTGGATAAGTAGTGATGCCCTATGTAACTTGATGGTAACCCTTGTGATGGATTTACTCTTGGATAAGTAGTGATGCCCTAGGTAACACGATAGTTACCCTTGATGGGGATATTTATTGGCTAGATCTTAGTGTTGAGACTAGGTTCTCTCTTACAGATTAGCATTTATGCTGGAGGGCGTGTTACGCCCGAATTGTTGGAAGTTGTTGAGCATTGGTCTTGAATTATATTGTGATATATTATATCTGCTTGCTCTGGGATTTTCTGAGTGCAGGGATTTTATTTGTTGATAAGAAATAGTTGTGATATAATATATCTGCTTGTTCTGGGATTTTCTGAGTGCAGGGATTTTATTTGTTGATAAGAAATAGTTGTGATATAATATATCTGCTTGTTCTGGGATTTTCTGAGTGCAGGAATTTATCTAGTTATATGAAATAATTTGTCATTGGCTATCCGGCATGACCAAAAGATTGCAAGGATGCTTTTGCGTTCTTGAATTTGATTGTGTAGGGTCCGGATGGATTCAGAACCCTTATTCTCTGCATGCTTTTGTTTTATAGTTGAACTTACTAAAATTTTTCGCTTACCTAGTTGTTTCCTGTTGTAGGTAAGAACAAGGGCAAGACAGAGCAGTGTGCACTGGAGTCTACCTTGCAAATGTACATGTGGACCGACCTTCTGGGAAGTCGTTTTATTTTTGGAAATGTTGTGTTATTTTCATAAACTAGGCTCACTCTACTCTTTATAAAATATGTTTGTATTAAATGTTAAGTATGGCCATACGACTTTTAAAAAGTTTTTTTATACGGGTTTTTGAGACATTTGGTTTAATCAAAACATTTATATTTCTGCATTATTGAGTCTTAAAAATCCAGGTTGTTACACCTAGTTCCTATTTAAACCCTCGGCGGTCGAGTAGCCGCATATGTACACATCGTCACCTAAGCTCTCCAACTCAAGGATGGTCCAACTTTCTTATGCATTTACCTGCACCACATAGCACCCGTGAGCCGAAGATCAGCAAGAAAACTAAATATTCTCATGAAAAGTAATAACATGTTACTAAATCGTAATAGGCATGCCTTGCAATAATATCCCCATTCATGCATGCAAATAAGTCCAAATAATGGTTGTGGGCCCCGCCCTTTGTATAGATAACTTATGGGCCCTGCTCTTTATATAGATGACTTTCAAGTCATAATGAGAATAGATGGCTAATGTGTCCATTTAAATTAAGTGACTCAAATAAGTGACAATTAAGACACACACTTAGGCTATGCACCCCAATCAGATGAGAGAATAACACTTTATGATTTTGATAATCATACTGGTGCTTGTAGCCCTAATCAGATGAGTGATTAACATTTTGAGATTCTGGTAATCATGATGATTCATTCGATGCTTAAGTCGATTAGATCTAATCATTTTGGCTTGTGTTGAACATATCAATGTCATTCTTGACTCTTAAGCCAATACCATACGGCTCGTGCGGATTTCTGACTCATGGGTCAGTGCCATACACAAGTAAGCAATGCAACATGGGATATATCATATGTCAAATATCCAAATGTAGGGCATTCAACATGCTTACTAAACAATCACTAGCATAATTATGATCATGCACATTTACAGAGGCTCAAGCTTTGATCAATCTCATATTCAATATTAATGTCACATGTATCTCATGCATCATATGCATCACATACTGGGTGCAGTTTTCTTACCTTTGGTCAAAGCACAGGTTTCCAATAAACGAGCCAAAGCACGATCTTGATTCCAAGTCCCTAGCGAAAACCTAGTTACAACCATAAACAGTGTTTCTATGAGTTCAAGTTCTAAAACCCAATCTCGAGACCAATCCATTGCTCTCGGGACCTCCAATCCCACCAAACAGGGTGGTGAAATCATCAACCGAGCCCTCGGGTCAAAACCCCAAAAAGTACCAAAAAACCCCATTCTGTGTAGCGCTACAACGCTACCTATGGGCGCTACAGTGCTACAAGAAGAATTAAAATCCCCCAAAAGAGAGCACCTAGCGCTGTAGCGCTACCACCGTAGCGCTACAGCGCCCAAACCAGAAATTCAAGGTTTTAGCTTCGTGTTCTTCGAGTTCTTTGAGCTTCAATGCTCCAAATCCGATCCCAACCTATCCAAATCTCAAAATTAAATTTCCCAAACATCCTAATCTCCTAAAATAAAAAAAACCCAAGCTTCAATTCATCTAAAAACTCATCAAAACAAAAAATCCAATCCAAGTTTAAAAATTGTAAAAACTTAGAACTTAAAACTTGAATTACCTCCGATTATCTCATTTCTCACTAAATCCTCTGGCTAATAAGCTTCTAATATTCACTAGAATCGGTATGCCTCTATCCTCACTTGAATCCAAGTCCTAGAACTCCAGTTTCCTTCGAAAATGTGATCATGTGTCGAAAATGGAACTTTAAGGGAGAGAGAACGTTATGAACGTTCTTTTTATTTCTTAACAGGTTACTTCAAGCTTAAGTAGCCTTAAGCAAATCCTAATGCTCGGGGTCCCGAAAATGCCCTCGGGGGTAAAATAGTCAAAACTCCTAGAATTTCCCCCTGATCTTACTAACTCTCAATTTATCATCAAATATTTATTCCCATTACCCAATCTCCCGATAATGTGCTAAATACCCCTTGACTCACTTTGAGTCAAGTATAAATCCTATTGTGAATTTCCCACTAGCTTACCTCCTAGGATCGTCTCGTGCCGTGTAACCTTAGCATAACCAAATAATAATGAAGCACCACTCACATGCCACATATACGCCAAATATACCCAAAATGGCCAAAATATGAAAATTTCCCAATTGAACAGAAATGGGTTCACATGCATATTTAATACACCTAAACATGCATATAATCATTTAATTGCATAATAAAACAATTATGGCCCTCTAGCCTCCTAATCAAGGCCCTAAGCCTTATTAGGAAATTCGGGTCATTACACTTAATGACGGTTCCTACACTATAAATGAGGACTTTTAGAGTTTTGATACATTTGATAACTCTAACAAATTACCGTCTAACTTCTCTATCTAGTTTTCAAGATCATGAGTTTTCTCCAAGAAATTCATGAAGAAAATGATTGTCTTTGTGAATTTTAGGGTTTTCTTTATTAATTTCAAGGCTTGTTCAATCCCAATTCCTTTTCCTTCTAGAGAAAGCCTCAATCCTCCATGAATGGCTAAGAAATAGAGAATTTTGACAATGATAAATCTCATGTATAAGCCTTGTTTGACTATCTTCATCAAAATGATTCAAGTTTTGTTCTTCCTAGGGTTTGAAGCTTCCAAGAAGAACAAAGTGCTTATTCTATAACTAGGGTTAGCATCTCTCTAACACATTCTTTTATTGGCCTATGTCAAGTGTTATTAAGTGTAGATTCATGTTATTGTGGTGGTGTAATCTCACTCTCTCCCAACAGAATAAACTCAAGAAGAGATACCTTCAAGGGTTGTAGAGCAACAATTATTTCCTTGAAAAAGTCAAAGACCTAAAAAAGATAGGATCACATGACAATTGCTCACAAGTGGAAACACTTTACTTAGTAGAAGGTAATCATAAAGCATACACTTAGAAGTATCCAATGGTACTTCAAATAGAGGATAATCCCAAAACCTTTCAAGAAGCTATGTCTTCAAGAGACTCCATTTTTTTGGAAGGAGGTAATAAGGGATGAGATGCATTCAATTATATCCAACCACACTTGGGAAGTCATTGATCTACCACAAGGATCAAAACCTATATGTTGTAAGTGGGTGTGTCGAAGAAAATATCACACCAATGAGGCCATCCAAACTTTTAAAGCAAGTTTGGTGGCTAAAGGGTTTAGATAAAAGGAAGGCATAGAATATTTTGATACCTATGCACCGGTGGCAAGGAAAACTTCAATAAGAATGTTTCATGCCTTATCATCAATACCCAACCTATATGTTTATCAAATGAATGTCAAAATGACATTTCTAAATGGTAACCTTGATGAGGAGGTTTACATGGAACAACCATAAGGGTTTGTCTAAGAGGAAATGACCATAAAGTGTGTAGACTTGTTAAATCATTATATGGTTTAAAAGAAGCACCTAAGCAATAGCATGAGAAGTTTGATAAAGCCATTGTCTCAGATGTTTTTAAAAACAATAATGCGAAAAATACTTATATTCTAAGACTTGTAATGACTGTGTCATTCTAGTGTGTATATATGTTGATTATATGTTAATATTAAGTAATAACGTGAAAGGCATATTTGAAACAAAGATGTTTCTTTCTTCTAATTTTAAAATGAAAAACTTGGAGAGGTTGATACCACACGAGGTATCAAAGTAAGAAGAAATGTGTGTGAATATTGTTATGATTGGTTAAATACATAGTAAAATTAGTTATGCAAGAAAAGGTGCAAAAACCATAACGGTATTACTAAAGTCAACATGTGTGAGATGAATTTTGTTATAGGAATTTATAAATCATATTTTGGAGTCCAAAGTATTTCTTTGGAGTATATAAAAAGAATACCCAAAAAGTTTAGGAGCATTTGGGGATGTTTTGGGACATGTTTTAGAGTGCCAAGTCAGCGAGATTTGCATTGCGTCACCTATAGGAGGTGACTCATGGCTGGTCCCTTGAAGGACTACACAGGCCACACATCACTTGCTTCTAGGCGATGTGTCTCCTAGGTGCAGGAGACGCATCACCTGGGCGGTCCGTACGAGACCGTTCAGTGATGTATTTTTGGCTCCAATATTAAAATTAAAATGCACTAATCTCATATTTTGAGTCTAATGAGGGTGCCTGTACTATTTAAAGGGGTCATTTGAGTTAATTAATGAATTGATCACTCCCATCACTTTCTATCTAAAACCTCTCTCTCTCTAGCATTCAAGGTTACTAGTTTTCTCCAATATCTTCATCAAGAAAGCTTGACCTCATGAAGATTCAAGGCTTGTGAATCTCAATCTCATTCCATTTTAGTAGCTTCAAGAAATCTCAAGGAGGAGGCTAGGAAAAGAGATTTTAAGACAATAAATTTTCATTTGGGTCAAGCCTTATTTACACTTTGTGGTTGACATAAAATCATAGAGTTGTGATTTTATGTACCAAGGTTCATCAAGACCAAAGGTAAATTCTACCGCTTGTTTTATTTGTTTATGATCTTTGTATTATTCTTCCATTAGAGTATAGATTATAATCATTTGATTCTTTGAGTTGCAATTTACAAAACATGGTTTCTAGCCTCAAATCCCAACAATAAAAAATCTCCAACCCCAAACCTATGTTTTGCATCAATGTTTGTCTATATCTAAGGTTTACCTACTAACCAAGGCTATGGAAGAAAGCTCCTAAATTTTAGCCCTCAAGTTCATGTCTAAAGATCTAGTGAGACTAGATCAATTCGATGGCTTAAACTTTGTTTGTTGGCAAGGCAAGATTTAGTTTCTGCTCACAACATTGAAGGTTCACTACAACCTTAACAAAGATTTGAAGACTTTGGAATCTCCAAAGGATGATGATACTCAAGATGTGATCAAGGAAAGGAAGAAAAGGGAAGAAGATGAGCTCATATATAGAGGTCACATTCTCAATGCCCTCTCAGTTCATCTTTGTGATCTCTACAAAAATACCACATCGGTAAAGGAGATATGACTAGCTCTTGGGAAGAAGTACAAAACTGAAGAAAAATGTACCAAAAAATTCTTCATAACTCAATACATGGAATTTAAATTCTTTGACAAAAAACTCTTACTCCCCCAAGTACATGAGCTACAACCTATTATGAATAAGTTATCTACTCTTAAGATAACATTGCCAGAGTCCTACATTGTGGGTGGGATCATAGCCACGTTGGCTCCATCTTGGAGGGGCTATAGAAAGAAGATTATCCTTAAGAATGAAGATATATCTTTGGAGGAGATCCTAAAGAATCTAAGGATTGAAGAGGAGTCTCGTTCTAGAGACAAGTGCATCGAAGATTCCAATGCTAAGACATCCAAGGCTAACGCCATAGAGAAAACCTCTTAATCCAAAGGGAAGGCCCACAAGAAACCCCAATCAAGGAAGGATACTAATTTATACCCTAATAAGAATGAAGGGAAATTCAAGGGTGTGAAAGGTCCTTGTTTTGTTTGTGGCAAGGTCAACACAACCGAAGAGGAAATGGTTGTCACCTTGAGTGAGGTGAATGCCATTAAAGGGAAAGTGTAAGGATGGTACTTGACTCTTGTGCCACCATTCATGTAACTTATGATAGAGAGGCCTACAAAACCTTTGAGGAATCAAAGTATCACCATGAGATCCAAATGGGTAATGAGCATAGAACCCAGGTGTTGGGCAATGAGAATGTTGATCTCTATTTCACATACGGAGAGAAGGCTCTCTTGACCAATGTGTTGTATGTTCCAGATATGAGTAGAAATCTTGTGAATGGGCATTTGTTGAGAAAACCGAGCACCAAAGCGGTGTTTGAGTCCGACATAATAATATTTTCCAAGGGGAACTACTTTGTGGGGAAATGGTATTTTTGTGATGGAATGATCAAATTGTGTACCAAAGACTCAAGTTTTGATAATAATGCATGCATTTCTTCCTCTTATATGGTTGCTTTGATTCTATTACTTTGTGGCGTAATAGACTTGATCATATAGGATATAGTACAATAAAAAGAGTTATCAAATATTGTTTAATTGTATGCAATGATGTTGATCATGATAAATATGAATTATTTGTAAAATCTAAGAAGGTAAAGAAACCTCATCCAAGTGTTGAAAGAGAAAATAACTTGTTAGATTCGATACATAGTGATATATGTGAATTGAACGGAATAATTACTAGAGACGAACATATATATTTTATTACCTTTATTGATGATTCTGTTAGGAGTGTGTCCAAAAAGCATGTAAAGATATTTGTTTTTTTAATGAATAAATAAATACAATAGTTTATTATTATTGTTATATTTAGATTGTTAAATTATTGTTTGAATAATTTTGAAAATATCAAAAAAATTCCATATTCATTATTGAGGATGTGATCTTGTATTAGTACGAGAGAATTAAGATCACATGAATGAATAAAAATAGTCAACAACAACAAATTAAAGTTATGGAATTCTTTAATTGGAGTTGTAAGTACGGTTTACTAAGTATCATAATGATACAAATAATCTAGATTCGGATTATTGATGTGGAAAGACATCTCGGTAAATGTGCCTTATATAATATGATTATATATGACATGGACCGATATGAATTAGTCTTTATCCAAAAACCATTTAACAATAAAGACTTGTAATTCATATCATAACTGATGATCATTTATAGATCAACCTAAATCCTAAGTGTTCATGAACTCCTGTTCATGTTTATCAAATCTTTTGATTCATTCGTTAAGGTCTCTTCAAAGAATGAGGCTAATGACTTTTGTTTTGGAGATTTAATATCATGGATGGCTGGGAACATGTATCAACAATACGGAATCTAATCTTTCCTAACGGATCGTATATTAGTTCCCTTAAGGGTTAATTCTGGAACTGAATGATTTTGAGCTCAAATCTATAATTAGATTATAGATTAATTATTCACTAGTGAATTAATGGTACTTAAGGAATAAGAAGTAAATTAGAAATGTTAAATGGTAATTCTTCCATTCCAATTTATGAACTAATTAATTAGAGGGTTGAACTATTGTAAGATGGTTATATCAATGGACGACTTAAGAAAAATATTTCTGTAAAAGTATATCTATAACATAAAGAGTGCAATTCTGAATTTATAGTGGAGTAATATCAGAATTAATAAATTAACTATTATAATTAAAGAGTTTAATTATTTAGTTTCAATTTATTGGAGCTTAATGTTATAGGTCCATGGTCCCCGAAATGGCTCAAATAATCACTGTCAAAGGCAAATACAAAAAATGGGCAAAAAGGACTTATGTGATAAGTAAAATATTTTTCTATGTATCAAACATAATTATTATTTAATTATGCGTAATTAATTAATTATTTGATTTAACAAAAATATAATTAATTTTGAATTAATTTATTTTTGGGATTTTTGGTATTTAAATAATAATAAAAATTGGGAAAAATCACATGCCATCACAGGCATGTGGTACACGTGTGGCACAGTGCACAGGCACTGTGCTACACGCCTAAGAGAGTTTTACTCAGTCTCTTGATTCCACAATTTTAGTTATTTAAATATTAAATAAATAATGAGATATTTTAATATGATTAAAATATTATTATTTAAACAAAAATCTGATAACTGATCAGTTATTTTGAATTTGTTTAAAATAACAAATATTTTAATATATTGGATATTATTAAATATTGGATATCAGTTTTTCACAGAACGTAACTTTTCAGAGATAGAAAAATATCTAGGAATGTCTCTCAGAGAAAGAGAACAGTGACAAAAACTAAAGTCATTGTTCTTCACAAAACCTAGGTCCAAACTTTATCAGATCTCATGTGTTGAGAACATCTGATAAATAGTTATTGCCTATTATTTGTATAGCGAGCCCACACTCGTTCTTTGTGTGCCTGAGAACATTTTGGAAGATCTTGGTGTGAGATCTCGAGGATTTAGCCATACGAAAAGATAGCAGTAAGGAAGGACCTGAGGTAATTTTTCTGTTCATGTCCTTGATTCAATATATATATATATGCATGTGAAGAAGTAGATCTAGAATTCGTATGGGATTAATCTAACAATTTGATTGTTGTTCCGCTGCGTATAATCTCTGATTTGATCAATAAAAACCAACAGATTCTTCTAGATTTACATATGTGCACTTGTTTAAAAATAAGGATGAGGCCTTTAGCATGTTTAAAATCTATAAATCCGAAGTTGAAAATCAATTGGAAAAGAAAAATAAAGTGATTAGAAGTGATAGGGGCGGTGAATACTTTTCCAATGCATTAAATGTGTTTTGTGAGATGCATGATATAATACATGAATGTACAACCCCTTATACACCCCAACAAAATTGTATAGCAGAAAGAATGAATGGAACATATGTTGAAATGATAAAAGCTATGCTAATGCATGCAAATTTTAATTTTGCATTACAGGGAGAAGCCTTGCTATAAACTTGTCAGATTCTAAACCGGATTCCTCTAAACAAGAATCAAGTTTCACCATATGAGATATGAAAAAGAAAGAGGTCAAATCTAGGGTATCTCAAAGTTTACGGGTGCCTTGCTTATTGCAAGAGCACGAAGTCTAAAATGACCAAGTTGAGTCCAAGGGCCATTAAATATGTATTTGTAGGCTAGGCCTCAATCAGTAAGGCCTATAGGCTATTAGACTTGGAGTCTAATGTGATATTTGAATAGAGTGAAGTTGAGTTCCTTGTGAATTTTTTGTATAGTGACAATAAGCCTCAAGAATCGATCTCACTAGAAGGATCTCAGTAAGAGTTTCCGTCAAGGGTTGTAGAGCAACCGAAATTTTCTATAAGAAGCCAAAGACTTAAAGAGAGTGTATCACAAAATAAAACCTATCAAATGGAAACTCTTTACCTAGTAGAGGAAAACTATAAGGGAGGCACTTGGAAGTATCCTATGGTACTTCAAGTGGAGGATGATCCTAAAACTTTCCAAGAAGCTATGTCCTCAAGGGACTCTAACTTTTGGAAAAAGACAATAAATGATGAGATGGATTCAATTACGTCAAACCACATTTGGGAGATTGTTGATCTACCTCAAGGATCAAAGCCAATAGGTTGCAAGTGGGTATTTCATAGAAAATACAAAACTAATGGAACCATTCAAGCCTATAAGGCAAGGGGCAACGTTGGTGGCCAAAGGGTTTAGAAAAAAGGGAGGCATAGATTATTTTGATACCTATGCACCGGTAGCAAGGACAACATCTATAAGATTGTTTTTAGCCTTATCATCAACAAACAACTCATATGTTCACCAAATGGATGTCAAAATGACATTCCTAAATGGTAACCTCGATGAGGAAGTGTACATGGAACAATCGGAAGGGTTTGTTCTAAGGGGAAATGAACATACTGTGTGTAATCTTGTTAAATCATTATATGGTTTAAGACAAGCACCAAAACAATGGCATGAGAAGTTTGATGAAGCCATTGTTTCGGATAGGTTTAGACTCAATAGTGCGGAAAAGTGCTTAGTGTGTCTATATGTTGATGATATGTTGATATTATGTAATGACAGGAAAGTCATTGTAACATCTCAAATTACCTTAATTAGGGGGCCAGGATGGCAAATTATGGAAAATTAATTGAATATATGTGATTTAGTTATGGAATATGTGTTTATGTGATACATATATGTGCATCATTATATGATTCAGTGAGTTATATTATAATATGACTAGATACTCATGTTTGGGTGTATTAAATATGCATGTGGGCCTGTTTCTTACTAGAAGGAAAATTTTCATTATTTGGCCGTTAATGGTATATTTGGAATATATGTGCACATATGTGTGAGACCACATTATTATGTGGATATATTTGGGTTACTCGGCATGAGGAGAAACTACGGAGCAAGTTACCGGGAGAGTCACAACGGGACCAAATACCCGACTCAGGGTGAGTCAAGGGGTATGTTGGGTATTTAGTACATTACCAGAAATTATCGGGTAATGGGAAATTGTATAGTGATTATTAGAGGATATTGGAAATAACGGGAATTGTGAGACGTTAATTATGATTAACGGGAAAATGTCACAAAAGACAAATTTTCCCTCGGGGACATAAGAAGGCAAGGCTAAGGGTAAGTGTTGACCCTTGATTTGGCCAACGACATGGAGTCAGAATTACGACAAGAAATGAGATGATAGTCAAGAATGGAATCAAATGGTAAAGAAATGACACAAATAAGTTATAGTGGTTCGGCCCCAAAGGATGGTAATAACCTACGTCCACTTAGTGTTCTTATTGATGTTGAATCTCAATGCCATGATCAAAGAACTAGGGTTCTTGAGTTTCACAAGCTTTGAGAGGATTACAATCTCGGTAGATAATCACACTTGTGCTCTTTTTATGAGTATTTGGAAAAAAGGTTCAAAAGTCCCTTCCTTGAGCCCTCTCATTCATATTTATAGGCTCAAGGGGGTTACATGGGCCAATGGGCCTTAATTATCCCTAATCTCAGTGTATCAAGGCAATAAAGAGGAAATAATCAATGTAGTTATTACAAGATTACAATCTTTAAAGGAAAGAAAATGAAGCATGCGACCAGACTAGTCGCATCTATCCGCGAGATCTGATGAAGCAACAGGGAGTTGGTCGATAGGCGAACAACATCTCTTCATTCTGAAGCTGCCACGTGCCAACCACATGTAATAAGTTCTTGCCATGTCATCTGGAGCCATTTTTGGGTAAACAGTTGCCCCCCAAGTTTATTTTACTGCAACCAGCATAAAGTAAACTTAGGAAACTGACCCTTCGCGTACCCCACCAAATCTGTCAGAGCTGCCCATGCCTTCTCAAAAAAGGTAACCAATAATGTCCAATCAAGTATTTTTGGTTTCCCAAAAATTTGTCTGACAGCTATTGCACTTCCCCATGCTTTGAAAAAAGTAATTCCATGATTACCTCTTTTACAGTGCCGCAATCAATATAAATAATTCCCCAATATCACTTTTTTACTTTTTACTTATCTTCTCTTCTTCAAGAACTCTGAAGAATTCTATACTCAGAGCCTAGAAAACCCAAACGGTTCAAGCATTTCATAAAGTTTCTACCCACCCACTTGAGTTAGTGTTTCAGAGACTCACTTCATCCTTTACTCAAGTAAGTTTATCAACCTCTTTAGTTGTTTAAGATGCCATGCAAAACTATTTTTTACCTGTTTCTTATCCTGGGTTCTTGAGCATTCTCGTCTGTTCTTGAAAAATAATTGCTTCAGGGTAGACGATTATACTGATCTGTGTTTGAGAGGGTAGTGAAATAATGCTTTATAGGGGTTAAGAATCAGTTGGTTGTTGAGGTTATAGATTTAGGGCGTAAAATTGAAGTAAAAATTCGATTTTTAAGCTAGTTGAAAAACTGGGTTTTTCCCGCCCTTTCAGAGTCGAAAAGTTTTTCTTCACTTTTGCTTTTTAATCCATTTCCCAAACGGCTCGCTTGAAAAGTAGTGTTTTTTGTTAAAATGTTGCTGGTAGTATAAAAGCTTAACTATTATACACGAGCAGCATTATTCCAACTTTTAAACACAAGATTTTAGGCCGTAGATTTCTCATCTCCCCTTTTCAGTTTGCAGACTTTCATGCAAGATCCGTGGGGAGGTGAGAGGCCTATCGACGACGATCTGCTGGCCCAACTGCTTGAGGATGAAGAACAACCATCTCAGGTAATTCTGGAGATCCCCTTTTCTCGTATCGCCCCAAAAAATCCATCGACCCCACCTCAAAAAACAGGGTCGAGTAAAGTCCAAATCCCAGAAAAAGAAACCATCCAATCCTCCGTCAAATTAGCTTGCTCCTCAGGCCGAAATTCCTTCAACCAGTGGTCGAGAAGAAAATACCCCCGAGTTAGAAATCCAAACTCAAGCCCAACTCCAAAACACCATTCGACCAGACGTTGAATGGTATCTTGCTCCTCCTAGTACAATCACTGCTAGGATGATAAATAACTTCCTGTAGAAAGTATGGACTTTCCGGGGTTACTTTATTCCTTCCCACTAGAGACCAACAGGAAAACCTGCCTGGAGGCGCCTTCAGCACCTGGTCGAGGTATCATATTGAGGCAGGAGCGATCCTACCTCTCCATCCTTTTTTGCAAGGAGTGGGCAACTATTTCGGGGTTGCTCCTTTACAAATAACCCCGAACGGGTAAAGAATGCTATCCGTACTCTATATCCTGTATAGTCATAAGAAGCGACCTGTTCCTACGCCACATGAGATCAACTATCTGTTCGACCTCAAATCCAACCCTAACTAAGAAAATACAGGGTTTTTTCATCTATGCCACTAGGAAACGACCCGCACTTTCCTGAGTGAAAGCACCTTCAAATCCAATGTGGGGAAGTACCATCTGGAGTACTTTTTGACTACCGACTTGGTCGCCAATTAGCCTTCACCCAAGGAGGTAACACCTTCGCACTCATGGTCATTTATTTTCCTTTATGTTATCTATGTTTTCCTTAGAAATTTAGCTTTCTTCAGGTCCATGGTGGTGACCAGCTCCTACTCCATAGATCGAGCTTCCTGGCCAGCATGTCTGACGTAGAGCAGAGCGTCAAATAGTTGGTCACTGAGGCAAACCTAAGACTGGTCGGGCTTCTGGCGCCTCACTAGGACGTGAGGGAGTCCACGACGGGGAGTGCCATCGCGAGGAGATTCCCGAGCAGCACCCAGATGTGTCACAACCTCAAAGGAGGAGAACAACTGTCGTGACAATCAGAGAACCCTCTAGCATCCCGCGAGTGGCCGCGCCCCCTGCCCCTTTGGGAAAGGGAAAAAAGAAAGCCTCTAAACCCCTCGAGCCTCTCGATGAGTCTTCAGATGAGAAAAGTATTGATCTCTCGCTCTTAGATAGTTTTCCAATTCCCTATCACTTATTTGATGGGGACAGCAACTTTAAGTACACTCCCAATTTAGATTCAGACTTCTTCATGCCAGAGAGTGAGTGTAACATTAGTAGAGTATATAATGTAGCGACCAGTAATGATAGCTCGGGTATTTTACTTGAAATTTTCTCTGTTTCTTTTTCTAACATAGCACACTCAGTTATTCGTACTATCTTACTGTTTGTGTACTTACTTTCTTGCAGACATGGCATCCAAATACATGTTCGTTATGTACAGTGCACCCAAAGCTCCTGAAGCTCCTGCGAGCAAGAAGAAGGCGAGCAGGCGGCATCACGGGGAATGCAGCAAAGCCCCTCCGGCCAAGAAAACCCACACTGCGGACCCTCTGGAAGATGGACCTTCAACAAATGTAACACCACCTCCTTCTCCCCTCGAGCAGCAGACCCCGCCTGCACCAGTCAGGTCGACCCTTTCCCCACCGGCTCCAGCTGACCAGACTTAGCCAGCTGCCCCTGCTCCAACAAGGGGTGACATATCGAGTTGTGCCCTAAGATCGGCCAAGGATAGGATGGCAAAGATCTTGAGGCACGAGCGTTGCCGAGAAGCCATGGCTGGGACAGAGTCGATGGATGTCGACCAGATCTTAACCAGCGCACTAAATGAGCTCGCAAGTGTAAGTTGTCTTTTCCTGTTGAGACTTGATCCTTTTATCTATTAGTCATTTCAACTTTTGTTCTAATCGCAGGCAATGCTGATCGTTACTGTCGGCCGACTCTGCTCAAGAGTTATCACCGAGCAATCCAAGGCATCTGAGCAACGACATGCTAAGGAGCTCAAGGCCGCTGAAGTAAAACATGCCGATCAGCTTGAGGCGGCTCAGAAGACAAATGCGTGATTGCTCGAGGAGAAAAATAAGTTGGCTGAGGAGTTGAGGGAGAAGTAGACTGCCCTGGACAAAGCCGTCGAATCAAGGGACTAGTATAAGGAGTCTAACCATATCAATTACCGCAAGGCCAAAAAGCTCAAGGAGGACTTGATCGCGAGAAGGCAAGAGGCCGACAAGTTGGAGGCTCGGATTGACGAGCTTGAGAAAGCTAACGCCAACAATTTGGAGAGGTACAAGGGTGCCACGGCTAAGTGTTTCTATGACTTCTGGAAACACAATCAAGGAGCCGACTTTAGCTATCTTCCCGAGCGCATGAGGCACACTGAGATAGCCTTATACGTTGCTCATTTGGCGGAAGAAGAAAAAGCGAAGATCCCAGCCTCGCCCGAAATCTCCTTGGCCACCGGCGTTGGAGGTGTGGGTGATGAAGCCGTTGCTGTAGTCAACCAAGAAAATCTACAAGACCCTCTTTCCTTATAATTATATTATTTTTATTTTTAATTTTTCAATATACGACCTACGGATTGAAATGTAAAGACAAGTTTCTTTTTTAATTTCTATTGCTGCATGGGCAGCTTTAACTTTTACTCAGACATTTACATCCGAGCAGTGACTGCTCGTGGTGTAAAGGGATTCACTTTTGATATTATCATATTTTCATTTTATTATAATACCTGTTCGCATGACCGAACTTAGCATAGTACTTTGGTTTGATTTAACAAAATATAAAATTTCGAAAAATGCTCTAAATACCCTAGCATGCTTTCACTTATTTTGCTCATGTGTTTACATACCTTTCGATATGTTTTGCTTACAAGATGCCTTATATGCCCCCCCCCCCCCCCAATTGATTGAGGAGCTTTATGTCCTTGGTCACTTGCCCTGACCAAAACTTGTTCGAACATTTCTGCTCGCAGTAGAGAATTTAAAACGATAATACAGCAAAACAACACACGTAATGAGCAAATATTTGTAATAAATACAATAATTGGCAAGAATGACTGGCTGCGCACAGTCCCTTTTATTTCTCGTAATAAATGGACAAATCGTGTTTGTACGAGTGATCATTGAAATGATCTTACACTTATAAGCGACCAGTCACATAAAATGACCAACCCTTTTTCATAACTTGTAAAAAATGAAATTAATACAAGCCAATTCTTTAAAAAGAATTGTTTATTGATAGTACTTGCGTAGGTGTTCTCCATTCCAATAACGAGGAATGAGATCTCCATTTAAGCGAGCAAGTTACAGGTGGCTGGATGGAGGACTTATTCAATCTGGTATGGTCCTTCCCAATTAGGTCCAAGCACTCCAGCAGCCTGGTCACGGGTGTTGAGGAAATCCCTTCGAAGTACTAGATCTCCGACATTGAATTTCCTTTCGCGCACTTTAGAATTGAAATCCGGGCGACCTTTTGCTGGTAAGCTGCTACCCGGAGTTGGGCTTGCTCACGCTTTTCATTGATCAAATCTAGGGACTCCATCAATAGTTGGTTATTAGAGCCTTGATCGTACGCCATTCTGCGATGCGATGGCGGATCTAACTCGACAGGCAACATATCCTCATATCCATAAGCTAAGGAAAATGGAGTATGGCCCGTTGATGTTCGATGGGAAGTTCTATACGATCAAAGGACTTCAGGCAATTGCTCCGGCCATGCCCCCTTTGCTTCCTCAAGTCTTTTCTTCAGAGTATCCTTTAGTGTTTTATTAACTGCTTCGACTTGTCCATTTACTTGAGGATGAGCGACTGAAGAGAAGCTCTTGATAATTCCTTGTCGTTCGCAAAAATCCGTGAACAGATCACTATCAAACAACATGCCATTGTCTGAGACAATTTTTCTTGGCAATCCATAGCGACACACAATGTTTTTAACCACAAAATCCAGCAATTTCTTGGTCGTTATGGTTTCAAGTGGCTCGGTTTTGGCCCATTTTGTGAAGTAATCAACGGCAACCATAGCGTACTTGATGCCACCCTTTCCTGTGGGCAGAGATCTGATTAAATATATACACCAGATTGCGAACGGCCACAGACTTTGCATCTGTTTTAGCTCATTAGGGGCTGCTCGTGGAATTTTGGGAACCTCTGGCATTTGCCACATCTCTACACGAATTCCATCGAGTCTTCATTCATTGATGACCATAACTATCCTTGACTTAGGATCTTTTTTGATAAGCTCTGCCCCCCAGCATGGTCCCCACAAAAACCATCGTGGACCTCTTTCATCAATTATTTGGCCTTCTCTTTCAAAATACATTTGAGGAGTGGTATTGAGTATCCCCTTGGTACAAGATTCCATCAACCAGGATTGTAACACCCTGGATAGCCAAGACCGTTACACTGTGTATTTATAAAGGTGAAAGACTTGCTAATCAAGTCATGTAATTCAAAACGTGTTACTGAAACTATAGTTGAACTAGGGTTAAAAGATTTTGGTCTCAAAAGTTGCACTTCTTATAAATAAACATTTTCTTTTTACATGGGATCCCAAAAGTAATAAGTTAAAGAATGTTTACAAAAGATTCAAGATTTAAATACAGTGATTAGCCACTCTAAGGCAAAACAGACAGTTAACCATTTCTCGTCCTGATCCACTCCTCGGCCGTGGCGGCCGAACAGCTGACTATGTACATTCATCCTCGCAGCTCTCCACCTCAAGGTTGGCCCAACTTGACTTTGCCTTTACCTGCACCACGTAGCACCCGTGAGCCAAGGCCCAGCAAGAAAACACAATAACAGAGCATAATCATTCAACAAACAATCAGATAACTCACACCGCATTAGCATGTACTCAACAGTCTAAGCATTCATGTTATTCAAGTATTTAGCATACCAAGTATATCATTCCATATCATCAATCAATTCACATATGATAACTAGGGTTAACGCCCTTAGGCCTCACCCTCTATTTATCCCACTGACACTGAGCTTAGTGAATATTAAGCTGTCCTCAGCTACCAGTGGCCAAGCCACACCCTGGGCGCAAGTATTAGTTACGGCACCCTTAGGCCGTTTATCACATCTCCCATGGAATAATACCATCTATGACATCATACAGAGATAGGGAGCTCTTAGTCCCATCACAAACACATAACCGGGTGCAGTTTTCTTACCTTTAAATTCGCTAGCTTTGTTCAATTTGATCCTCAAGCACGATCCCGTCTGAGCCATAGCGTACACCTAGTCACAGACATAGATCAGAATCATCATCAAAATTCAAATCCAAAACCTAGCCCCGGGACCAATCCTAAGCCCTCGGGAAGCCCTAATTCAACCAAACGGGGTGGTGGAGTCAAACCCCGAACCCCCAGGGAAAAGCCCTTGAAAATAACCCAAAAACCCCTTTCTAGAAATAGGGTAGCGCTACAGCGCTCTAAGGGGAGCGCTACAAACAGAGCCTAAAATGCCACAGACAACATAGCTTAGCGCTATAGTGCCCAATGACTAGCGCTGTAGCGCTAGTCACTGCACAACATTTTCTCCTTCGAATTTCCCCGAGCCAAACCTACTCAAAACTCAACAAAATCTCAACCAAACTTCAAAGCCAGCCTCCCAACATCCTCAACTCATCCCATAAGTCCCAACCACACAAAATTCAATCACATGCACCCCAAATCATGGAATTCACCATAGCTGGAGCTAAAGCTCAGAAACTCAACAAAAACACAACTGAAACCACAGAACTTGAGCTAAAATTCCTTACCTTTGATGGATGAGCCCAACCTAGGTTATTCTACACATTATCTTACCCTTCACCTCCTCAAAGCTTCAGCCTCAACTCCCTAGAATTCCCACAGAATTCTGCTTAGAAAAACCAATTCAACACCCATACCAAGAACTGAATATTAACCTCAAAATCTTACCTCAATTGATGAGCAACCTCAGCTAGTTTCCCCAACCTGATCAAGACCCCAAGTATACAATCTCAGCCTTAGGCTCCTTTGGACTTTAGCCTCAAATCTCCAGAAGAAATTGATGGAGAAGACTCAAACCGGTCTTGAAAAATTACCCTGTTTTTCCTTTCTTTCATTTCCTTCTTTTCTTTCTTTTCTTCCCTTTCTTTCCTTCAGACTTCCAGCTCTTTCTACATAATCCACTAAGGTATAAAGCCAAAACAACACTTAACTCCTATCCTTTATAAGCCAAATGACCATAATACCCTCCCATTATCTCTAAGCCTTTAACTCAACCTAGGGGCATTTTGGTCATTACACCCAATTCCCGCTAATACCTCGAGTGTTTCTAATATTTACCACTTACTTCCCGACACCTAACTAATCACCAATTATATTCCTCATTATCAAAATAGACTCCAATATATTCTCTAAATTCCCAAAAATACCCCCAGGCTCAACCCGAGCCGGGTATAAATCACCGGCGTGACTTTTTCGCTAAACCGCTCACTAGGATTACAAATATATCCACATAATAATTTGATCTCAACAATTTTCACAAATATATACAGTAATGCCCTCAATGGGCCAAAATTACGATTATTCCCGTCTAACCTAATCAGGGCCTACATGCATACTAATACACATAGTCATGCATCTCAGATATTCAAATAATCATATAACATGCTTTTAATCATTAAATCACATATAATCCAATTATGCCCTCCCGGCACACTAATCAAGGCCCTTAAGCCTTATTATCAAATTTGGGTCGTTACAACTATCCCCTCCTAATGAGAATTTCATCCTCGAAATTTACCTGAATAACTCAGGATACTTATCCTGCATCGCTGTCTCAAGCTCCCAGGTCGCTTCCTCGACCCTACTATTCCTCCACAATACTTTAACAAGAGGAATCGTCTTATTCCGTAGCACTTTATCTTTCTGATCCAAGATCTGAACCGGTTGCTCCTCATAAGCCAAATCTGTCTGTAACTCCAAGTCTTCATATCTCAACACATGAGTCGCATCCGAGAGGTACTTCTGGAGCATAGAAACATGGAATACGTCATGGACTCCTGACAATGATGGTGGCAAGGCTAACCTGTAAGCCACCTGACCGATCCTTTCCAGAATCTCAAAAGGTCCAATGAATGTAGGGCTTAGCTTGCCCATCTTTCCAAATCTCCTCACCCCTCGCAATGGTGAAACTCAGAGAAGACGTGGTCCCCAACCTGGAACTCCACATCCCTACGCTTGGGATCAGCGTAGCTTTTCTGTCTGCTCTGTGAGGTGAGCATCCTAGCTTGGATCTTCTCTATAGCTTCACCTGTCCTCTGAACCATATCTGGACCCAAATACTTCCTCTCACCTATCTCATCCCAATGAATGCGTGATCTACACTTCCTCCCATATAACATCTCGTAGGGAGCCACTCCAATCGTTGATTGGTAACTATTGTTATACGAAAATTCAATCAACGGGAGATACTTACTCCATGACCCTTCAAAGTCGACCACACATGCTCTGAGAATATCTTCCAACACCTGAATTGTTCTCTCAGACTGTCCATCAGTCTAAGGATGAAAGGCTGTGCTGAACTTCAACTGAGTTCCCATAGCCTTCTGCAAAGCACCCCAAAACTTGGAAGTGAAGATGGGATCTTGGTTTGACACTATAGACTTAGGAACCCCATGGAGACGTACGATCTCCCTCACATACAACTCTGCATACTGATCCACAATATATGTCGACCTCACTGGAAGAAAATGGGCTGACTTGGTGTATCTATCCACTATCACCCACATCGAGTCATGAGGCCCTACAATTCTGGGTAAACTTTCCACAAAATCCATTGTAATATCCTCCCATTTCCACTCGGGAATTCCCAAAGGCTGAAGCAACCCTGCTGGTCGCTGATGCTCAACTTTCACCTGCTGACAGGTTAAGCATCTGGCTACGTACTCCACCACATCCTTCTTCATCCCAGGCCACCAATATAACGTCTGCACATCCTGGTACATCTTCACGGTACCCGGATGAAGTGAGTATGTCGTCGTATGAGATTCATCCAGTATCTCTCGTCTGATTCCCTCATCATCCGGAACACAAATCCGCCCCTGATACCGAAGCATACCAACCTCAGAAATAGAATAGTCCTTAGCTACTCCCTAACCTCCTGTAACTGAGCATCTACCAATTGTCCTTCTCTAATCCACTCTAGCAGGGTCGACTATAGAGTAATATTGGCCAACCGGCCTACCACCAATTCTATCCCCGCTCTGACCATCTCATCAGCTAACTCTCTCGAGATCTGGGTGGAACTGTATAACTGACCTGGGCCTCTCCAGCTCAATGCATCCGCCACTATGTTGGCTTTCCCCGCATGGTAAAGAATATCACAATCATAGTCTTTCACCAACCCTAGCCAACACCTTTGTCTCATGTTCAGGTCCTTCTGTGTAAAAAAATACTTCAGATTCTTATGGTCAGTGTATACCTCGAACTTCTCCCCATACAGATAATGTCGCCAAATCTTCAGTGCAAATACCACCGCTGCTAGCTCTAAGTCATGGGTAGGATACCGCTGCTCATACTCCTTCAGCTGTCATGATGCATAAGTTATGACCTTCTCATTCTGCATCAACACACAGCCTAAACCCAACCTCGATGCATCGCAGTAAACAACAAACTTTCCTTCCCCCGAAGGAAGACTCAACACAGGCGCCGTAAGAAGTCGTCTCTTCAGCTCTTGAAAACTGTCCTCATACTTGTCTGAGTAGATAAACTTCAGATTCTTTTGTGTCAATTCTGTCATCGGTGCTGCTATCTTCGAGAAGCCTTCCACAAGCCATCTGTAATAACCCGCTAGACCAAGAAAACTCCGCACCTCCGAGGCGTTCCTTGGCCTCGGCCAATCCCTAACTGCCTCTACCTTAGATGGATCAACCTTAATCCCATCTGCACCCACAATATGTCCAAGGAATGTCACTTCTTGTAACCAAAATTCACATTTCTTAAACTTGGCGTACAACTGATGCTCCCTCAAACTCTGAAGAACTTGCCGAAGATGAATCTCATACTCTGCCTCTCAACTGGAGTACACTAGGATGTCGTCGATGAAGACAATGACAAACTGATCTAGAAAGTCCTTGAACACCCTATTCATCAGGTCCATAAAGGCTGCTGGGGCATTGGTCAAACCAAACGACATGACCAGAAACTCATAATGCCCGTACCTCATTCGAAAGGACGTCTTCAGTCTGTCCTCGTCCTTGATCCTCAGCTGGTGATAACCAGATCGAAGATAAATTTTCGAGAACACCGTCTTACCTTGCAGCTGATCGAACAAGTCATCAATCCTTGGTAGGGGGTACTTATTCTTGATAGTCAACTTGTTCAATTCCCTGTAGTCTATACACATTCTCAAAGTCCTGTCCTTCTTCTTCACAAATAAAACTGGAGGACCCCATGGTGAGTAACAAGGCCTGATGAACCCCAAATCTAGAAGCTCTTGCAACTGTATCTTCAATTCTTTCAGTTCCGCCGGTGCCATCCTATATGGTGCCCTCAACATTGGCTCTGTCTCTGGTGCCAGCTCAATAACATACTGAATCTCTCTACGCGGCGGAAACCCCAGCAAGTCCTTAGGGAACACATCCAAGAACTCGCAAACCAATCTGGTCTCTTCCGGTCCTGTTGGCGAAACCCTAGTGGTATCCACCACACTAGCCAGAAAACCTATACACCCTCCTTGTAACAGATCTCTGGCTCTCAACACCAATATCCTGGGTATGCGGGGTCCATGCACAGCTCCCACAAAAACAAAGGGATCCTCACCCTTTGGCTCAAAAGTCACCATCTTCTTCCTGCAGTAAATGGTAGCTCCATACCTAACCAACCAATCCATACCCAAAATCATATCAAAGTCCTCCATACTCAACTCAATCAAGTCTACTGACAACTCTCTACCGTCAACTATCACTGGCAGTGCTCTAATCCACCTCCTAGATACTACCAGTTCCCCTATAGGAAAAATAGTCCTAAACCATGAAGTACAATACCCACTAGGTCTACACAGTCTATCAATCACCTTACTAGAAACAAACGAATGTGTAGCACTAGAGTCAATCAATACAGTAAAAGGAGAGCCAACACTAGAAAGCTGACTTGTCACTACTGAGGGGCTAGCCTCGGCCTCTGCCTACGTCAGGGTGAACACTCGAGCTGGAGTCAAGCTATCCACCTTCCCCGCATCTCCCTTCTTCACTATCGGGTAATCTTTCTTGAGGTGTCCCACCACCCCACACACATAACAGGCCTTAGCCCGACATTCGCCCGGACGGCGTCTTCTGCACCTCGTGCACTCAGGGTAAGTCCTCCATGTATCACTGCCTCCTGACGGCCACCCTGAGTACCCCGACCTCTCCTATCAGACCAGGAATGGTCAAAGCATCAGGGGTGTTCCTCTTCAAATCACTGGGGCCTCTGCCCCTACCAGAACTAGAATATGGAGGCACCACCCTGTGGCCCTCCCGTCTCATTGCACTCTCTCTCCATATCTTATTCTTCGCTTCCTCAGTGGTAAGAGCCTTCTCTATAGCCTGGGCATAAGTTGTACCTCCAGGAACTGTTGTAATTCTCATATCTCGGGCTATCATAGCATTAAGCCCTCTAATAAATCTGTCCTGCCTAGCTGCATCAGTAGGCACAAGATCTGATGCAAATTTCGCAAGTCTGTCAAACTTTAGGGCATACTCTGTAATGGTCATGCTGCCCTGAACTAGCCTCACGAACTCATTTACCTTCGCTGCCCTGATGGTAACATTATAATACTTCTAACTGAATAAGTCCTTGAATCCTTCCCAAGTCAAAGCAGTAACATCTCTGGTCTGTGATGCCACCTCCCACCAGATTCAGGCATCCTCTCTTAGCATATATGTGGCATAGGCCACTCTGTCATGTCCCTCTACCCTCATAAAGTCCAGAATGGTAGTAATCATGGTCATCCACTATTCAGCCTTTAGTGGATCAGGTCCTCCCTCAAAAATCGGGGGCTGCTGCTTCCTGAACCGCTCATACAATGGCTCCCATCTATTCCCAACCTCTACTGGCTGTACAACAAGTACCACTGCAGGTGGCACAACAGGTAACACTGCAGGTCCCATCTAGGATAAGTTAATGTTGGTTACTACCGAACATGATGGTGCCATAGGCTTTTAATGAAATTCAGTTGAAGAGCAAAAAACATCTCGAAATGTAGCTAAGATTCTGTAAGAATTTTACCTATGTGAACCTAGAGGAGGTGCCGTCTACCAAGAGAGTGGGAGTTTTCTATCCGAATGGTTCATGAATGGATAAGCACAAGGCCATAAAAGTGCTAAGCACGAAAAGTGGGAAGTACATGAGTAATCAAGTAGAGGTGTGTGAGGCATTATTATTTTTATCACTAGGAATGTTGGGTTCAATCTTTTAAGAATACCTTAGCATTTCGGTAGAAGCTTTGTAGTGTTTTCACTAAGATAAA
Organism: Humulus lupulus; assembly: GCF_963169125.1. NCBI lineage: Eukaryota > Viridiplantae > Streptophyta > Magnoliopsida > Rosales > Cannabaceae > Humulus > Humulus lupulus. The sequence continues at coordinate 157,741,687 of NC_084802.1, read as the reverse complement.
GTTCAAACCCAAAATGTACTTTATTTTATTCACTAATATCATTTGGTTGGAGGATTGATGATGTATTTAACAAAGTCAAGGATTCATATGATTTGTTAAATACATATTGAAATTGGTTGCAAGAAGAGGTGCAAAACGCACAACGGTTTCACTAAAGTTAACATGTGTGAGTTGACTTTTTGTATAGACATTTATAAATTATATTTTTTGGTCCAAAGTGTTTCTTTGAAGTATATAAGAGTACCCAAAAAATTTGAGAGCATTTTGTGATGTTTTGAGACATGTTTAGGAGCACCACGTCAGTGGAATTTGCATTACGTCGCCTTTAGGAGAAGACACATCGCTGGTCCCTTGATGGACAATATAAGAGATTCATCGCCTGGGTGGTCCCTACGAGACCATACAATGACGTGTTTTTGGCTCTAAAATTTAAATGGAAAATGCTCTAATGTCATTGGTTGAGTCTAATGATTGTTCCTATAGTATTGAAAGAGGTCATTTGAGTTAGTTAGTGAATCAATCACTCACCTCTCTCTCTCTCTCTCTCTAGCATTCAAGATTACTAGTTTTCTCGAAGATCTTCAACAAGAAACACATCTTACATGAAGATTCAAGGCTTGTGAATCCCAATCTCATTCCATTGTAGTAGCTTCAAGCAATCTCAAGGAGGAGGCTAACAATAGAGAATTTTGGACAATCAATCTTCTTTTGTGTCAAGACTTTGTTACATTTTGTGGTTCACATAAAATCATAGACTTGTGATTTTATGTATCAAAGTTCTTCATCACCAAAGGTCAATTCTACCACTTGTTGTATTTGTTTTATGTTCTTTGTATTATTCTTCTATTATAATATAGATTATCATCATTTGATTCTTTCAGTTGTAGTTTACAAAACTTGGTTTATAGCCTCAAATCCCAAAAGATATGCCTTAAGTCAAGCTCACTATGTTGAGAAGATGCTTGGAAAATTCGGTCATCTTAATATCAAAGAAGCAAACATGCCCTTTGATTCAAGCCTAAACTACTACAAAAAATGCATGAGAAGTTGGTTAAAAAATGACCCATAAACATTCATAAGTCGATTTGGAACCGACCTCCAATGCAATGACTTACCATGTAAACACATGGTAGGTTGTTTTGCGCCAAACCGACCTATGGTGTACAACATGGTAGGTCGATGGTACAACAAACCTATGGTGTACAGCATGAAAGGTCGGTTGTCCAACCGACCTTTGGCGTTTTGCATCACAACTCGGTTTCTGTACAATCACTTGTGGTGTTCTATTTTTTTTCTTCACATTAACCTGTACTTTTTGTCATATTGACTTGTAGGACCCTTACAATATTGAAATCGAGCACCAAATTTAATAGAACCAATGTCAAAATTATTAAAGCCACAAATAAAAAAATTACACTTATATCACCAATATATATCATTAAATTTACAATCTTTAGATCTGTGAAAAATCAAACTCATATCTGTACAAATTTACAACATATACAATATAATATATATCTACAAATATAGAACACTCAATTCTATACAAATTTACATATATAATACATTGTATATAATTATTAAATTCTAATTCCTACATATGAGGACAATATTAATAGACAAAACATAGATAATTCTTATCTTTTATAGTATTTATTTAGAGTAATGATATGTACACCCAAAATGTGCACCCAAAATATGCACGCAAACATTACACACGGTAATGTGACAGTTTAGTCTAGCCAATTACATTTATTAAAACTGAGACCCACTGTTTTAAAAAGCAGTGACATGTCACTGTGTGTAATGTTTGTGTGCATATTTTGGGTGCACATATCATTTGATGTAGTAAAAGTAGTACTAGTCTGTCTATATTACAATATTTAAGAGTAATGGCACCACGGAAGTGCCATGTACCATACCATGGAATCGAATTCATTGAAATTAAAATGGATGAGATCATGCTCGGCAAATCAAAAAATTTAGCCAATAATAGTCTCAAAATCTAGCTGTCGACAGGACGGAGCCAGTATGTCAAGTTAAGAGGCCAAAGTACAAAAAACAAAATCAAGGGCCCCATAATAAAAAAAAATCAGAAAAAAGACACAAAAAATCAATATAATTTAAAAAATAAAAAATAAAAAAATTGAAAAAATACACAATGTGGATCTGTCCCTTGCTCTGGATAATTGCTTCACCTGCACAATGACCAATATTTAAATCATTTCTTGCTCTTTAGACTAGACAATTAGGGGTTAGTAGTTATTAAGGATAAAGTCACATTTCAAGAAACTTATGGATACAAAACAAAGGTGGGGTTACAAGTTATGGCTAAGAGATAAATTGAGGTACTTTAATGTGTTTCCTAGTTGACCTTCATGGAGTTCTTGTATTGTACCCTTTATTTTACTCAAGCTATAAAATATATAAAATTATTAATTTGATTTATAAAATATATAAAATAATTTAATTAAAAGATGAACACCTATAGTGGGTAACCTTTGGATAAGAGATATAATCATGCAATGCCTATTACAGTCCACAACATTTGGAACAGGAAAGCAGGTTCTCTCAAGAGAATACCAACATTATAAACTACCAAACAGAAATTCTTAAAGATATCATTCAAGAACCTTCATAACAACAAATTCTTTGTATGCAAACATAACAAACACAAGTGAGGTGAAATCTATCATCTAAATATGCACAAGAAAAAAATTAAAAGTAAACTTAAGAAATAATTAATGACATAGTAAGAATTCAGAAATTGCATAATAAATTGAAGTAGGAACATTTTGAATAGTCATGGTGCAATGACTTATGCTTGAGCAAGTTCCAAACAAAGACATAATAATACATACAGGTATAAAAGGGGTATAAGTTTAATTAAACAAACTGAAATGCAATAAACGTAGAAAATGTGTACTTGAGGGAAGCTATGCATTTCCTTTAAAACAGGGACTTAACCATCTGTCATTAACAAGTCAAACAATTCAAATAACATACAATAAGTTTTTTCCTTATATATTTCCTGCACACAAATAAATTTCTCATAACTTACTTCACTAAAACACATAAGTTTTCAACATTTTATTATTACCGCAGCACACAATTTTAATTTAAAACATACTTCACTATAGATGAACATTCAAGATATTAAATTTTTTTTTAACATTTGTATAATAATAATAAAAAAAGGGACATTGGTACCATTTGCAATTAACAATAATGAAGTAAATTAATTCACTTTGCAATGCTGGTTGATAATACATCCGTCCACAATCTAAAAAGTAAAGTTGTGTGTGTTAAAACTGTTATTTATAATGAAAGTTATAGTGATTAATTATTATAAAATAACAAAATAAAACAGTTGTCAGTTTCGCCATCTCACTATATATGACATATTAGAGGTTATTTAAGGCATATATAGGTGTAAATAGTACTTTACAAAATCTCAATGGTAGCTTCACTTGAAGCTGTCTCTCCTCAGATCTTCTTCAAAGTTCAAAATAATAATAATATATATATACATATAATCGAAACTATATACTTAGGTACCTTCGTATATTGCTAAGATTTCACCTGAAAACAAGAGATGAATGTTCGAGTTTTTGTTCAAAAAAAGAGGAAAACTATTTAGTTCTTGTCGCTGGTTTAAATAAAGTTTCTTTGCATACTTCAATCTAAACACGAATCATAGTTACCCTACCCTACCTTGGATCTCAATGCAAAAAAACATCTCAAAAAACTAACCCATAAATTCTTAAGAGAAACAAATAACATTGCATATAAAAATTAAAGTGAGGGAAAGCTAAAAATAGTGCACCTGGCTGCTGTAGGTTCTTGAAATTTAAATCTAAATGCATGTTCCTTATTATTTTTTTAAAAACATAATGGATACATAAAATATCATGACATAAATATGAACATCAGATTTATAAATTAAAACAAACACAAATATGTTGAAACTTACAAATACGCAGCGGAACATTAACTCATTCCTCTAGATTCTCTAACATTTGATTCCTCATGGTAGCAAGGTATTGCCAAGAATCTAAACCAGTTAGATTGTGCCAAAGTCTTCCAAGCCTGTCTCTAAATCAAGTCTAACAAAGAGTGGACAATTCTCAACACATGAGATAGAATTAGAAAGGGAAGAACAAGATAATGACCGACCAAGAAATGATTAGACTATCTAGGTTTACACTTATCCAGTGAATCAACAAGTGAGACTCACTTATGAAAACTCTAGATATCACATTCCTTATATAGACAACTTAATGGAATTTATTTAAATTTAAATTAATTAAAATAATAAATAAAAAATCAAAGCCTTGGGCTCCCACAAATGGTTTTGGGTCCAATCTCTTTGTTTTGAATTTAAATCTCAATTGAGCCTAAATTCAATGCTATTTTTATTTATTTATCTTTTAATTAACTAATGAAATCCTTATTCAAACTAACTAATTATAATTTGAAACTTGATTTAATATTATTTATTTATATTGACACCAATTTATCAATATTAATAAATTTGCCCACAGATTCTCTTATATTTACAAATTCTTATTACACGTAAATATCATTAAATTGACATAGTCAATTTAATATTTGTAATTTATACTTAAATAAATTGTTTGAGACTATTAAACTTGATTTGATAAGAGACGGCATGGGGACCATGGACACATGTATACAAGCTACAATAAATTTCCATGAGTTTATTTATTAAATAAATTATCTCACAATTTATTAACTATTTATGACTCCACTATAGATTCAGAATTGAACTCTTGAATTCATAGAACGTATTTTTCAAACCACAAATACGTTATACATTGTTATACCATTATAGTCAGTCAATCCTCTAATGATGACTTACTAACGAGTCGGGTGCAAATTACCGTTTTACCCTCCATTTGTATTTATCCTAACTCCAACAAAGTGTAACGACCCAGATTTTTAATACTCGATAATGCGGAAATATAAATGTTTTCATTTAACAAAATGTCTCAAAAACCCGTTTAAAAAAAAAACTTTTTAAAAAGTCGTATGGACTTACTTAACATTTAATTACAAACATATTTTATAAAGAGTAGAGTGAGCCTAGTTTAGGAAAATTACACAACATTTCCAAAAAATAAAACGGCTTCCCAAAAGGTCGGTCCACATGTACATTTGCAAGGTAGACTCTAGTGCTCACTGCTCTGCCTTGCCCTTATTCTTACCTACAACAGGAAACAACTAGGTAAGCGAAAACACTTAGCAAGTTCAACTTTAAAACAAAAGCATGCAAAGAAGACAGGTGGTCATTGACAAAGTTACTGTCCACAGATAACAATAGCTCACAAAAATGAGGGTTTCGGATCCATCCGGACCCAACGCAATCAATTTCAAGAATGCAAAAGTGTCCTGGCAAACTTATGTTCATGCTTGATAACCACTATTAAACTATTTCCTATAAACATATAAACTCCTGCACTCAGAAAATCCCAGTTTAAGCAGATATATTATATCACAACTATTTCTTATCAACAAATAAATACCTGCACTCAGAAAATCCCAGAGCAAGTAGATATAATATATCACAACTATTTCTTATCAACAATTCATGCATAGCACGCCCTCCAGCAGAAATGCTAATCTGTAAGAGAGAAACGAGTCTCAACACTAAGATCTAGCCAATAAATATCCCCATCAATGGTAACTATCGTGTTACCTAGGTCATCGCTATTTATCCAAGAGTGTAATCGAAGTTATACGGTTTTACAGAGACTTCTATGTTAATCATTGGCGCTGGTGAGCTGTTACCCCTAGGGTGTTAAGCCTCACTCAAACTTGGCAACCCCTAATATCTCTAGGCACTCTCACTGAATAGCCAATATTCACAGCTACTATCTGGGAATAACTTATCAGAACTCTTGCTCGGGTTCTAATCTTTCACTAATTAAGTAAGCATGAGGGCCCCTAGGTCCCATTTATTTTTGCGCCCCTAGGTTTAACTAGCAATCCTCATCTCTTGGCTACTCGTCGCGGTAATGAACCAGACATAATAAAATCAAGCAGTGTGATGGGGATTAGCCGTCTAAGATATGATGGATATCTACCAATCATATTTTCTAAATCAGCACTCACTAGACTAACGTCTTTAAGAAACTTTCTACGACAGTGTATATATGTGCATGTGTCCCTATACTAACATACAATACAATAGTCGTTTCATGTTGCAGCCACATAATATAAGTTGACTTACTTGGAGTCCTTAGCTCTCAGCAGGATTTCACCCTCCAATATATAGTCCAGTTATGCTTAAACCAATACTGTAAGTATCCATACAGTATACTCGGATTAAATATGGTGCTTCATAATTCACTATTATTATTTTGGGCAGTTTGGTCATTTTAAAAATTATTTGTAAGGATTAATGATCCGTATTTGGTTTTAAACCCATTCAAGAAATTCATACTAAAAAATTTGAGATTGAACCCTAAGTCTCGGGGAGACCTATCCTATTGTCTCGTCACCTAGGCTCGGGTATCACAATAGTATTTTCCCACAATCCGCTAAAAATCTTATTCTTTTAAAGTATCGCTATTAACCCGTACTTTCACAAGTCGGTTAATTATATAGAAGATTTTAGCTGGTATTATATCCAGATAATACTAATTAAATTCCTTAATTATTTAAAAAAAAAATAATCTCTTAATTTTCCTTTTATTTTTCTTAAGGTTTTAATCTCTAAAAACCGGTTTAAGGAAATAGCCTAATTTTAACTTAATTAGGAAAACCGTTAAAAATTTCTTATCTTGACTAGTTAATTTTCCAAAGCCAATTAATCAAGTTAACTTACTAGAAAAATAATTTACTTAATTATTTTATCAAAATATAGGGTTTTAAACCCTCTTTTAATTTATCAACTTATTAATAAATTAAATCATTTATTTTTTAGAAAGAATAAAATTTCTTTAATAAAAATAATTCTCACAAATCTCATAGTGGTATTTTAGGTCAAAATATGTTTTGAAGACTTACCAAGTTTTTATCTTGTAATAAGCAAAATTTTACTTTTTACCTTAAGTTCCAAAATCCCATTTTTACACTAAGTGTGAAAACCTTATACTTCACATTTTTAATTACATACTTTGTTAGGTCATAACTTGAAATTTACTTACCCAATTGTTACCAAAAATTTTCAATTCCATTTTTGGTATACCATTTAGGTTTTTGTAAAATATTAGGCCAAAATGAGCATTTTTTATTGGACAAAATATTTTCCAACAATGATGTAAAAATGACCTTATTTTCAAGTCCTTATTTTTTTTCCAAACTTTGACACTTAATAACTTTCAAACCGTTAAATATTTTGTTATTAAAGTTTACAGTGGAATACTAGGTTATTCCAAGAATATGTCCACAAATTTTTAGAAAAAACTAGTTTCATTTGACCTATACAGTGGCTGTCCAAACTTGGCCCGAAATTAAGAATACGAAAAAAATAGTTTTTTACCTAAACTTTGAAATAGTATAACTCACTCATTTATAAACATTTTTGAGTGTTTTAAAATGCTAAATTTTATGTACTCTATCTCAAAAATATCACAGTACAATTAAATTTTACAAAATCAATATACAGTGGCTGCTTGACCCCTTGGAATTCAGAGCTCAAAACTTGTAGTTTTTTGTTTTAGGGTTTTCAACAAAAGCCTTAGGGATTTTGGTTCCTATTTTCAAAAAATCAACACACAAGCATCATAAAAATTATAAAGCAACTACCATAGTCTTATTATATCACCAATAAGAAACTTTGAGCATTAAGTATACAAAATAATGCTTAAAAAATTAAAAACCATACAATAACAACCATAAAAAGTAAATTTTTTACCTCTTATTGTTCTTGCTTAAGGTTTGGATCTTTCTACTAGCTTTGGATCCTTCAAAACCCTTTCAAAACCTTAACCAACTCCCCCAACAACATATATAATTAGCTATGTTGGCGCGGTTCTTCAACAACATGTAATTAAGAAAATAAGAGGAAGGGATTAGTGCTTAACGATGAACCGAAATAGATGAATGATCTTTGTAAATGGACTGGTGACACAATTACGTTTTTTAGGTGGTTCAAAGGTTAAAATCCTTCTACTCCACCAGCCAATATTATTGCTATATGCTTGGTATTATTTTACAGGGTATTTCCTTACACAATAGAATCCAACCCTTTGCAACTCCCAAGGTAAGAGGAAGGGATTAGTGCTTAACGATGAACCGAAATAGATGAATGATCTTTGTAAATGGACTGGTGACAAAATTACGTTTTTTAGGTGGTTCAAAGGTTAAAATCCTTCTACTCCACCAGCCAATATTATTGCTATATGCTTGGTATTATTTTACAGGGTATTTCCTTATACAATAGAATCCAACCCTTTGCAACTCCCAAGGTCTCCATATTTATAGGAGAGGGCACCTGGGGGTTGGTAAGGGGGGTCATCCCGTGAATTTCTTATCTATCATATGACTTCTGTGACATTCATGATTAATTCCTAAAACCTGACACATGAAGTGTGGTCTAATCAATAGGTAAGGGGGATAATGGGCCGCACGTCCCAACCCAGTCGTGGGTGCCTGAATACGCACGTTCATGCTGCCTGTCCGAGAAGTCAGGGATATATCAGACACGTGATGTTTGATATATGCACGTTTACCTTGCGCAGTTGACTTTAGAAAAGGTCATAGCTTCCAACTCTAGCTCGTGGCACGAGTTGGATGCCTCCTCGACCTACGGCCTTCACAGACCGGACTCGGTCCTTGAGTAGTCTTGGTGAACCTTTTGGATTCCCGAGCTAACGAGGTAGGACCTGACGACAGCAGCTTCGGTCATGGGGGATCCATGTGGCTGATATGATTTAGGCCGCATCTCAGCTCGCTAATAGCCCGTTGGAAAATTAGGGCGTACAAGCTACTAAAAAATCTATGGTTAAAACTTTACAAAAGTCTAGTTTTTTGAAACTTTACCTTAGGGAAACCCTTCCTAGACCAAAGCTTAAGCTTCCAAGCCTTCTTAGTATTTTTGAGATTGAAAATGGAGAGAAAACTTGAGAGAGTTTTCAAAAAAATATGAGAGTGATTGTGAGAGAGAGGGGGTCGGTATTGGGGGTTGGAAGAGCATATACAACTCTAAAAATATCTAAAACACTTGAGTGTTTTTACTTTATGTCACTTTGTGTCATTAACATTAGTCAAATGTGATTAAAGCTTAATCACTTTTCTATCACCTTTTTCACTCTTATAAAGTTTTAAAAACAAAACTTAACACATAATAATTAAATTAAATGTCTCTCACATTTAATTTAATTAGTCACACATTACAATTTAACCTAAGGTCTATTTATGGAATAAAATTCTTCAATTCGATAAAACTAAGCATTCAACACAAAATGCCTTAAAATTTCCATTTCCTCTTAGGTTTATTATTTTTGACCAAACTTGAATTTTTATAAATGTATTTTATGCCCAAAATATATTTTCCATAGTTTTCTTTTTTATTTTATTTTATTTTATGAGATTTTTACCTGATTAGGGTTTTTGTGTCGGTCTAAGACCGAAAGTCTTATCTTGACTTTTAATCACAAAATTCTTAATTTGGCTATCAATAACTCATGAAAATAAATTCCAAACAAATATAATATTATTTAAAATAATATTCTTAACTCGGGAAAAACAATCCCGACCCGAGTCGTTTCAAGGTACCCAAAACACAAGAATAATACAATTTAAATATCAATTACATTAATATCTTGGGATATTTGATAGTGTCTCGTGAAAGCCAGATCTTTGGGTTAAAGCGTCCTGCTCATCAAGCAAGTCTTATACTCCAAGCAACTTCATGGGATGGTACTAGTCTGCTCCCTCATTGAGCAGGTTATTGGATCTTTGCTAAACAATCTTTTATATTCTGACCTAGCCTTCTCAAGCACCTACTCCTTCCGACCACCTCTTTGAATTTAATGTGGTATGACACCACCTGTCTCTTTCGTATAAGCCACATCATCAAGTCCAAATTGTGTTAAAAATTTTCCCCCCAAGTTTATCCTAGGGCGACCAACACTTTGACCAGGTAAGCATCGATTTGCCTTCTTAATATCATTTTACAACTAATAACTTTGTTTTTACACGTAATATCCACGCCTCCTCGAATACACAACTGACGAATTTTGTGTTTCCTAACCATCTGTCACACTTTCCTACTCAGTCATCATTGCACCTTTTCAGCAAAAAACGAGGCCATTTTTCAACAACCCATCCACATGACATCACATCACCTCACAAAATCATAATGAAATTTTCAAGATGACGTCATCCTACTCGCTTCTGAGTCGTTACCTATAAATTTTTTTTCCCATAACCTTTCCTTTTTTACTTTTTCAAACTTCCGAAGCTTTCTTTTTCTTTGAAATCCTCTTAGATCAGCTTCCCTTTTAGGCAAAGAACTGTAGACCAGCTTCCCTTTTAGGCAAAGAAATATAGATGACTCGTAACTAACAAGAACCTTAAGAGAGTCGGTCTGCTTGATATGTACCACACAATTAAAAAGGCGTTGCTGGTAGAGAAATTGTTGAGGAAGTAGTTGAGGAAGAATTGGAGCATTCTGACCAATCTTAGGCGGTCCCTGTCCCTCGAAGGAGGACAACAGTGATCAACATAAGGGAGCGAGGTGATGCTCCTCACCCTTGAGCCTCAACACCTTCTCTTGACAAAGGAAAAGGCAAGAAAAGGTTGGAAGTGGAGGAGGATGAGCCCATTGTTGGGAATTGTGCCCTTAAAGCAATTGTAGTAGACAATAGTTTTAATGAAATAAATGAATGAATTGAATTATTGTATATATGTAGCTTATGTACTATATTATTGCTAATAATATTAAGTAAATATTAGAAAACTCCCAAGTTCATCTATGTGGTCTTAATCTTATATTAGTATGAGATGATCGAGATTGAGATAAAGAACTTAAATAGTTTGCAGTAAAATAAAGTTAATTACTGCTAGTACAGTCCACTAGTTTTATGAATACATGTGACCTAGATCCATGTTACTAGTGTAGTAGGACACTTTACTGGAGGTACTTTGCATGCTGAGAGTGTGTAGAACTGGACCGGGTGTGATTTAATAATACTTGTTTAAATACTGTTTCGTAGTATTATAAAACACATCAACTAATGATCATATACAAACTGATCATAATCTTGAAGTTACTATGAACTCCTATATATGTCATTTTATCCTTTGATTCATATGTTACGGTTTGTCAGAATGACCAGGCTAGGAACTATTGTTTTGGGGACTCAATGATGTATAGGCTGGTGACATAGCTTAACAGACATGGAATATATACCTTCTTATAGATTGAATGATGATTCCCTATTGGGTTGGCTTTTGGAATTGAAAAGGTCATTGACGTCAAATTCATAATCAGATTATGAATTAACATTCACTAGTAAAGTCAATGGTACACTAGGAATCAAGATATAATTAAAAGGGTAAAACGATAATTTTATTCCCACTTAATTATGAATCATCAATAGAGGATTATTTTGTATGTAATCATTACTTAGTAAATATATGTCTTTAATTCTCATATTTATAGTGGAATAATCATGAGATTAATAAATATGATTATTGAATCAAAGAGTTTTGGTTAATAATTTTTTATTTATTGGAGCTTGGAATTATTGGTCCATAGATCCCCGGGGCGGCTCTATCAACACTAATCAAGGTAAGAGTTGATACAAAGGTTAAACTGTGAATGGGCTATTTGAGAGAATATTTATTCCTCGGGATAAATGTGCAATTATGTGATAATTGAAGTTGCACAATTTATTATTGCATTTGTGCAATTTTTGAAATTGTATAGAAATAGAATAAAGTGATTTTAATCAATTATTTTATTTAAGTGTGAATATATAAATATAGATAGTAAAAATTTGTTTTGATTATTATATTTATTTATTTAATAATAAGATGATAATGTAAATTCAAATTTTGAATTTTGAATTTTTAAAATTGAGTTGCTAACTTTTCCTTAAAAAGATGATACCTTATTTGGATTTCTAATTATTAATCAATCAAAATAAAAACCAAATGAAAAATCAAATCCCATTTTTTAGGGATAGGCCACACACATAGGGCTTGGATTGTTGTATGCGTGTGGCACTTTTGATGTTATCAGATATTAGATTTAATTTAATTTTTAATTAATTAATAATACATTTTAAAAGGGATTTTAAAATGGATGTTAGACTTTGTCTTTTATCATTATTATTATTATTAAAGATGATAATTTCTATTTACTATTATTATTATGATAATAATGTCTATATATTCTATATGATAGAAAATAGAAACAACAAGTGTTAAAAAGTTTTTACAGAGAAGAAAAACTATCATCTTTTTCACAAAACAAATTCCCTTTCTCTCTAGCCTATAATCAAGAGTCTCATGCATTGAGAATACTTTTGACTCACCAAATTGATCCTTGTTCTCTGTGTGCCCACTGAAATCTTGAGGTGTAGAGAACGTCTTGGAAGATCTAGGTGTGAGTACTCTAGCGAGGATAGGAAGATTGAAATATATACGAAAAGATTCAAGGATTCTTGATAGGCTACAAGAGGTAAATTATTTCGTATTATTTTTCATATACATATTATAAATTGATTAAAATATTGCATATTAAAGGATCCTTATATAAAGTTTTTTATATAAAAAAATTTGTTGTATACCATTACCGCAATTTCTGATGTGCACTAGGAACTATTCCTAACACCCATGTCTTCTGACGACGAGGGTGGGGTTCCACGTAATATATTTATTAATTTTAGTTGTGTGTGTATGCCATGGTCGTAAGATGTTTAGAAAAGTCTTCTGAGTCATATAACATTTTTTATAAGTGCACTACTTATTTATATATTTCCATAATCTAATACACCTGCATTTTTTGACTACAACCATGCTGATTCAGAGATGTTCAATCTCTATGTTTCCCTCTAGCTCCGACCAAAAAACAACTACTAAGAGGAAGGCGACTCTGGGGGTCGGCTCAACCAACCAGCCGATAGTAAAGCAATAGAGGAGTGATCATCTTGCTCGTAGATCTCGTGTTGCTTCTCCGATGGTGCCTTCCAGCCAACCATCAGACACTCTTCCTACTGTCGCCTCCGAGCAGTAGCACACTCTGTCCCCTTCCTACGGAATGGATCCCCTCTCAGATGAGAAGGAGCGAGTAAAGAAAAAATTGAAGACAACTGCTTGCTCCATCTCTTCATGGGTCCAGATTGAAGACAATTGCTTGCTCCATCTCTTCCTGGATCCAGACCCTTGTTCAATACCTGACGAGTGTTGATGCTGTCTTCAAGCATCGAAATGCATTGGTCGACTCCATTCTTGGACAAGCATTGTCCAAGATCCTTTTGCTATGTTGCTCTTTATTTATTTCTAAAATTTTTTTCTAAGTCTTATACTTTTTTATTCTTTTCGCATGCTTAATCTTGTCTTGCTTTGTTTCTGTAGGGTGTTATTACTCTCACCAACACCCGTGTCAAAGCAGCTAAACTGCCTTGAGGAAATCACGGGATGTCATGAAACACTTTAAGGACAACCATACTCTCCAGTTTGAAGCTGCTCCAGAATTGCAGAAGGTTCTTGACAGTAAAAACATCGAGATCGAAGAGTTAGGGGCAAACCTCAAGTGTCAGTTGGATGAGCTTGAAGAGAAGAGGAACTATCTCAACGTTCGTGTTAAAGAGCTCGAGGTGCAGTAACTGAAGTCAGGGAAGGAGAAGAAGCTTCTCGAGGAAGAGCTTCAGCATGAAAAGGAGTCACCCTCCTCGAACTTGACAAAGTTCAAAAGTGCGACCTTTAATTGCTTTTTCCTATTTTGGAAGAAAAATTAGGAGGCTAATTTTGACTACATCCCTGTTCATCTCCAAGACAAAGAAATTACCAAATGCGATGCTCGTGAAGAGGAGGAGCTTGCTGCTGCTTAAGAAGTCCCTGCCACTCCTAGAGTCAAGAAAGAGGATCTTGAAGAGGAAGATGTCGAGGTTGTGGAGCCTTGAGGAGGGCATCTTATTATTTTTTTTACTTCACCTTGGATCTTAAGGTCCTTGGTGCAAAAACAATGGCTGGTCGAGCAGTTTTTAATCTCAGATAATATGTGTGACTATTTTTACTCTTGCTTCATTCGTATTATATAATGCTCGTATGATTTTATTTTGATATAACAATTTGCTTTGCTATATATGATTTAAACTCTATTGCACATTTTATATATTTAGAGCATCTTGGTTTTTTATGTATTACTCAGTTGTGCTATTTTACTTATTTACTTATGTGCGATCAAGTATACACTATATGGCCACCAAGTGATCGGGGAGGTGAGTCCTTGGTCACTTTCCAAATAACCAGACTTGCTAAAGCTAACACAGTTGCTCGAATATTGTATCATATAGCAGTATACATGGAATTAAGAATCACACATGTTAAGTACTACTTGTTTAATAAAAAAAATTGGCAATAATGAGTGTGTCGAGCACACTCCCTTGTATATATCTCGTAATAAAATGGACAAAACATGTCTATTGTGTTTAAAAATTATACGAGCAATGCATGTTTTTGAAGAAAAAGTATAACGAATTGAATTGAACTATGTCATTGGTCATTTATTAAGGGAAAGAATGTGCCTTATAACAATATATCTAAAAAAATTGTTTGCGTAATAATTGGTGGTAGTTAAAAAATGGGCAATGCGTGCCTCATGACCAAAAAAAAAATTAAAAAATTCGGAAATAATCGTGCCTTTTAAAGAAAATGGATCAAGATTTATGCTCGTTGGAGTGCGTGGGCAAAATGTGCTTGTGACAAGTATTCATTGATAATATTTTTGCAAGTGTTCACCATTCCAGTATATTTCAATTAGTTCACCATTCATTTGAGCAAGTTTGTATGTTCCTGGTTGATGTACTTCTATGATCTGATATGGTCCTTCCCAATTCGGTCTAAGAACTCTTGCTGTGGGAACACTTATCGCAATACTAGATCTCCTAGGGAAAACTTTCTATTCTAAATGTTTTGCTGGTAAGCAGCCACTCCCAATTGTGATCTTTCTTTTTGTTCCTCGATTGTGTCGAGGCTTTTAGATAATAATTGGTGGTTTTGATCTTGGTAATAAGTACTCCGATGCGAAGGGGGGTTAACTTAGTTGGTATCATTGCTTCGTATTTAAATTCTAGGGAAAATAAAGTATGTCCAGTTGAGGTTCAAATAGTAGTTCGATATGACCATAACACTTTCGGGAAAATATCCGACCAGTTGCCTTTGGCTTGCTTGAGACGCTTTTCATTGTGTCCTTTAAGGTTTTGTTGACAACTTCTATTTGTCCGTTGGGCTTGGCGATGAGCATCTACGAAAATCCTTTTGGTGATACCATGCCTTACACAAAAATCTATAAATACATTCCTATCAAATTGAGTGCCATTTTCTAATACATTCTTCTTTGGTAGCCCATATCTGCATATGTTGATTTTGACTACAAAATCGAGCACCTTTTTGGAAGTAATTGTTGCCAGTGGTTCGGCTTCAATCCATTTTGTAAAGTAATCTACCGCGTCCACTGAAAATTTTACTCCACCCTTTCCTATTGGGAGTTTCCTGATCAAATTAATGCCCATACAGCGAAGGGCCATGGGTTCTTCAATTTTTAAAGTTCATTAGGTGCCGCTCAAGGGATTTTGGAGAATCTTTGAAAGTTATCACATTTTCTGACGTACTCAATGGAATTTTCATTCATCATGGACCAAAAATATTCTTTTCTCAGTATCTTCTTGGCTAGACTTTACTGCCTGCATGGTTGCCACAAAATCCTTCAGGCACTTCTATCATTAGCAATTCGACTTTTGTTTTAGTAACACATCAGAGCAGAGTCATAGAATATCCTCTTCTCTACATTACTCCATTAATAATCATGTACCTGGCAGCTTGCCTTGAAGTTCATTGGGATTCGTTTATGTCTTGAGGCAATGCTTTGTGCTCCATGTATGTGGCTATAGGAATCATCTAGGAGGGAGCATTATTGAGCAGTATGTTTGCGCCATTTTGTTAATACTTTGTTGGGCCAAGTGCTGAACTTGTATTACGTTTAGGGTGTCTGCATCCTTGGCACTTGCGAGCTTTGCTAGGACATCTGCATTGGAATTTTTTTCACGGGGCACTTCTTGGATGGTAAATTTTTTCAATTCTGCTAGGAGATCTTTTGCCTGGTTGAGCTAAAATGCCATTTTTATTCCTTAAGCTTGGTATTCTCCAAACACCTGATTCACGATTAGTTGTGAATCACTATATATGTCTACTGCCACAACTTTAACATCTCTAGTGAGTCGTAATCATGCTAGCAAGACTTCATACTCTGCCCCATTGTTTGGGGCACTGGAGATGAACCTTAGCGCGTATTGAATACGGTGTCCTTCAGGTGTGATAAGTATAAGTCCAGCTCCAAAATTACGCTAATTGGAGGATCCATCTACGAACAACCTCCAAACGGGCCAGATTTCTTCACTGTCTTTAGGCTTTTTTGCTTGCTCATCCTCTTCTGGTATTCCAGTGCATTCAACAATAAAGTCTGCTAAAGCTTGCCCTTTAATAGTTGCTCGCCTCTTCTGAGGAGGCTTTACCTTGTTGCTTGATGTTGCTTATTCCCATTTTTGTTGTTGGCTTGCTAATCGCTGGTCGAGCAAATATGATGTTGATCGTGGTCAAGCCTTTCTTAGCAGTTGTAACGAAAGAATTATAGCATTCGCGAGCCTCTCTCTGGTTTCCTTTTACACATCTTATTCCGACATTGGTAGGAAACTTTTTCATGAGGTGAAACAGGGATGTTATGGCTCACAAGTCGATCAAGAACGGTCTTCCTAAGAGCGCATCGAAGGCTGGGGAAATATCGGCCACAACAAATGTTGCCATAACCGTGCTATTTCCAGGTGCAGTTCCAATTATTACTGCTAACTTGATTGTTCATGCTAGAGTCATCCCTTCTCCGGTAAAACCATATAAAGATTGCGTGCACGGTTCAAGGTCCATAACAAACAACTTCATTCTCTTGAGGGTTGTTCTAAGTAGGATGTTTACTAAGGAACCATGATATATCATCGTCCATGCTACAATCATGTTTTAAATCTGGGCCTCGATGAGCAAAGGATCATTATGCGTAATCTAATGTGCGCGGTGTCATCTTCAGTGAATGTTACTGGCTTACTATAGTGAGGGGTGGGGTTTTTGGAGTAAGCTCCGCGACTACCAGTACTTCATTCACCAATTCATGGTCCGAGCATAGCATTCTAAGGCTTTTCTACTTTAGCGTGCCAAGTGTGGTCCTCCGCATATCATGTCTAGCCGACCAGCTACAAGAGTTGGCTCTAATGGTTGAGTTGGTACATCTGCATTGGGCGCAGCAGCTTAGGTATAGTTAGCAGGACGTCGAACATACCGTCTCATGGCCTCATTGTTTTGGTGGATGACAAATTCAATTTCATCCTGAAGCTGGATACACTTGTAGGTGTCATATTCGTAGTCATTATGGAAACGACAGAACTTGTTCGTGTCTCTCTTACTTATGTTTTTCCTTATGGGATTAGGCTTCTTATAAGGTACTTCGACCTGTGTATCTTGAAAGACTTCTGCTCGTGACCCAAAGAGCACATAGCAGGTGGTAAAATGGGGATTGTAATCATGTGGCTTATCATTGGTTTTGGGCGCCTTTTGTTATCTTTATTATTGCCATCGTTCGAGTTGTTGTTTCATTTTCCACTTCTTTTTCCATTATTATTATCATTATCATTACCATTGGATGTATGGTTCTAGTTATGGGTTAGAGCTCCATTATTTTTGGCTGGAACGACTGTACTGATTCCTGCTTGATTGGCTTGATCTGCTCTTCTAATGGCCTCTTCTAGTTTAATGAACTCGTATGGTCGATCTAAGAATGCCCTTTTTGAGTAGACGGTTTTCCTCCTTAAGTTAGTCCATAGGGAACCCTTTACTTAAATTCTAGCCATGATGGCCATCAAATTTCCATCGTGGCTGACCGTCATTGATTGGGAAGCCTTTTGCATGAACCTCTGCCTATAGTCCTTTAGAGACTCATTCGGTACTTGCTTAATGTCAACAAGGTCGTTGAGTTCAGCAGTTGGGATACGAGCATCAAATAATTGTGAGTAAAAGAGCCTCACAAATGTATCCCAGGATGTAATGGTTCCTGACTCCAGTTTGAAGAACAATTGTTGAGTAGAATCAGATAAAGCAGCAGGATAGTTCCTACAACGAACGTCGTCTCTAACCCCTTGGAGGTTCGTTTATGTCACAAAATTTTTAAAATGTGAGACGAGATCTTCACTTCCAATATACATCTTCCAAGTTGGCATCTTGAACTTGGGTTGTACTATCAGAGCATTGATACAATCTGAGAAAGGGGACCCTTTCCTTCTTTCTAGGTCGATGTCTTTGAGCTTTGGGGCTGTTAGCTCTCATACCATTTGAGTAAGAGCATCCAGTTACGCCTGGAGGTCCTTGCTTATGGTGCATGCGGGATTATCAATGCGACGGGTCCAACAACATTAGACGCGTTGCCTTCCCTAAGTTGATTAAGGACATCGTGGAGGTCAAGCTCTCTGTTTCCTAGTTTATCAAAGACGCTTCCTGCTCTTGGTCGCCCTCCAACATTTTGACTATTTGTTCGAGGAGGATCAGGAGGTGGTCTCGCGGGACAGTTCGCTAGCTCTTGCTACCTTGGTGGGACAAACGGTCCTTCAGGCTACACATTGATCCTAGGTGGAATATCTTAAAGCCAGGTGGCCTTGGCAGAACAAACTGTCCTCTTGGATTTTTGTCCAGTTGATTGTCATTATATTGTTGATGGTCACGAGGTAGGTAATACTGACTGTTTCCTTCATCATCATCATCGTCATAACCATCTCTGTAAGTTGTTTGATAACTAGTGCTAACATCTTGGTCATTTCTCCTTCTATTTCTTCTACGATTATGACAACAGTTGCGTCCATCAAAGTGAGGTGGCTGGCCTTGATTATGGAAGGTCTCTCCTTTGTTGGTTATCGGTACTGAGGACCAGCTTCAGAATTCGGAAGCTACCCACCTCTTGAAGCTACTTGCCTATTGTAGTCATTAGCAGGTCTTCCTGTTTCAAACATTTGTCACGCACAACCTTGAAGCATATTAGAAAGTACCTGTTCATCTTGGTGGAGCGGTCGTTGTACCCTTGGTTGAACTCCCCTATGGGAGTGATAACTTCTAGCAAGTCTAGGAGGGGCAACTTGGTCATGAGACCGAGATCGCTGGGCAAGTTATGGGGCTTGACAAGCTGGTTGCTGGGTTTCAGAATTTGCCTGACTAATGTTTTCAGGCTGAGGATCCTCTGGTCAGGATCTCACTGCTTGATTCTGTGACAAGATGACCTCTAGCAACCTGACTGCCTCAACATTACGACGGTCTGCTTCTTCTTTGCGAGCTTCAAGGGTTCCCTGTCTTTGATCAATCCAGGCTTGAAAATCTTGTTGTTGGTTGTTGAGGGCTTCAGTTATAGCCTCTTGATTAGCTACCTGACTTTAATGCATGGCAATGAATTGCTCCTGCATCTACCCCACGACCCCTTTCAGATGTTCAAGGTTGGGGTGTAGCCTCATTGATCAGATTATTGGATCTTTTCTAAACAATCTTTTTATTCTAACGCGTAGCCTTCTCGAGTAGCAACTCCTTCTGATCAACTCTTTGAATTTAATGTGGTATGATGCCACATGTCTCTTTCGTAGAAGCCACGTCATCAAGTCAAAATTGGGTTAAACACTATTAAATCAAAATAATTTCTTATTTATAAAAATTAAATGATATTTTTTAATTACAAATTATTATTTAATTATTTAATATTTTAAAAATTATAATATAAGTTTTTGATATCGTTTTTCATCAACTTGAGAACATAAGACCATGGATTCAAGAATAGAGATATGATAAATAAATAACACCATATTTCATAGTGGTTTGATCCCAAAAAGATGACCTACGTCCACTTAGTCACTTTTATTGATATTTAAGCTTGAAGAACCATAGTTTCTAGTGAACTTATGTTGTCAGTTGTTCTACAGTCCTCCTTCACTTTTACATTACATAAGGAATGGTTATACAAGAATGGAGTTTCAGCATTCTCTCCCCCCCCCCCCCCCCCCCCGCCCCCGCCCCCTATTTCTATCCTATCTCATCTTATTTAGAGTGAGGAGTTTAGGATTACATTTAGAAAATGGGCCTAAGCTATTGGGTTTGGCCCTTAAATAGTACATTACAACACAAATACAATTATAATTTGATAAATGACAACTCTATAATCATTTTCTAATTCTATTAGGGCAGATAGTATATGTTGAATGAACATTATCCACATGTTAGCGTGTAATGGGTTTCCTTGTGCGAACAAGGGTGAAATAACTTGACTTGTGCGAACAGAGGTTGAAGAATGTGGCTATGCAACCAAATCCCTTCTGTTAGCGCTTGGTAGTTTTCTTTGTGCTTGGTGAGAACTAGAAAGTAATTAGTTTTGTTCATCATCCCTTTATAATTGATATTTTTTAAAACATCTTAAATGCCAAAAAAAAATGGGTATAACATTTTCCCCCTAAGTTTGTTTTCGTGCTTTGCACAATTCTGACATAGTTATATGATCAATGTCCCCATTATTTTTTGGTTATACACTTTATACTACATTTTAATAAAATGACTTTTTTCTTTAAACCCAAAATGAATAGTTCTCTTAATCGTTCGACACACATTCTTTTTTACTTCAACCATTTGGGTTTGTTGACACTTGCATTTCTTAACAAATGTGTTGTACGCCCACTATTTTGCAAGAATTTTAGGCCCATACTTTACAAACCCTATGCCCAAAGACTCGTTGTTCACATAGAGAGTGAACCTAGGTTGCAAGAACTAGCTGCCACCGGCGCGCCCCTTGCTCTAAGGAGAATTTGGCATCGTGGACAAAGAAAAGTCTGATCTGCTGCTTGTCGGAGTGAATCGTCTCGCTGGAGAAGGCAACGCTTCCAACAGAGGTGCCTGACATTGCTGGAGCATAGTCGATATCGTCGTCTTACTCGAACTAGTCAGTAAGTTTCTTTTCCGCAAAATTAAGTTAAAATTGAAGGAAATTCTCTGACTAGGGTCACGATGCCTTGCTTTTCGGGAGCCATAAATTCGATTTCGGGCTCACTTGGCTACCTCATTTCTGTTAGTAGTCAAAGATCATAAGTCCATAATCTCCTTCTAATCAGAAACTAATGAGTCTACCAATTATGAGTTGTTCCTTATAAATGTATATGCACGAATAGAGATTTTTTTATACTTATACACAAGCAAGCAAACATATGTATTTTTATGCTTGTGTTCCGAGTATTCTCCGAGTCATTTTACTAATCCTATTCATTTCAAAGATGCGTGTGGAATCCTTTGCTCCTTTAACTTCTTGTACATGAATGAATAGAGAGATTTTTCTTTATATGTAAAGCAAACGAACATATCCCTTACTTCTAGTCGTTTCTTACGTATTGAAGTTCTATGAGGTAAAGACGAACAAGAGCTATGTTCATTATTTGGTGTGTTTTCTTCATACAATCAAATGAACATACATTCTTCTGGTCATTCCTTAAGATGATGCCTACGTGATTTTTAAGGCTATCATGATATTGAGTTGTTCTTCCATGATGTTTGTTTAAATAGCTTCATCTCTACTCGCCGGTAGTATATTCACGAGTGAACAACACTTCTTGAATTTACTACTTATATGGCTTTGGTTGACTCTAGCAAATAGACTATATGTGAACACACGTGAACAGTTTTGCCAAGATCTTGTCTTGCTCGTTTTCCTCTTGAACAAATATTTCACTTCGCCTTTGATCTCTTGGGCGAACAGACTCTGTTTGCGTCTCATAAAGGCAAATAAGAGAATAGGCTACACCAGCGTTTAATTCTTTACACATGCTATGTTTGTATTTCATGGGTTCTATTCGCTCTTTGTATAAATAGGCGAACACTCTTTTCCTCGCTTTCCTTCTTTTTCGGTTCTGTTTATCTTAGTTGTAACCTTCTGGGCAAGCAGGCCTCATATGTGTATGTGCGAACAAAATCTTACTCTTTTCTTTCCTTTTCAGGTACTTGGTTTGCAAGTTCTTCGAGGTATCCAGTTTCTTTTACCATCTGGTTTTTCCTCGCTCTTCAAAGTGTATAGGGATTTGTTCATCCATATTTGCTCTTTATCTACTACCAAATACATGTCTCCCAAAAAATTAAGAGCCTTAAGGAAGAGAAAAAAGGTTGACTATACTGAAAAAGAGCTTGGAGAAATCTTTGTCTCGGAAGGTTTTGTAATATTGAGATCCCCTTTTCCTCGCTCTTCAAAGTGTATAGGGATTTGTTCATCCATATTTTCTCTTTATCTATTACCAAATACATGTCTCCCAAAAAATCAAGAGCCTTAAGGAAGAGGAAAAATGTTGACTATACTGAAAAGGAGCTTAGAGAAATCTTTATCTTGGAAGGTTTTGTAATATTGAGATCCCCCTTTTCTACAACTGACCTGCCCCATTTAATAGATAAGTATGAGCTTATTGGTGAACTTGGACTTCGAGTCCCTGCTAACGATGAGCGAGCAAGTTCCCCACCTGACGGGTATACCACTTGGAGTTCCACGCACTGCCAAGCAAGTGCCTTCGTTCCACTCCACCCATACTTTGCGGAGATATGTGACTATTTTGGAGTAGCTCTATTCCAACTGATGCCAAATAGTTACAAATTATGTGCACTACTTCGGATCTTGTATAAAGTGTTAGATTGGCCTCCTCTTAATGATTTGGAGGTTCACTACTTGTTCAATATTAAGTCCAACCGCGTATTAGGCTATGTAGGGTGTTGGTATTAAATGATCAAATCAAAGGTACGCAGCGGAATATATAGACCCATTTTAATAAATATTAATACCAGCCAGGATCATATACATATATAAATATTAAACCACATACAAATAGATCAGGGATTACCTCTTGTAGCCGATCAAGTGTCCTTGTGTCTTTTTGTATAAATCAACGATCTTCCTTTATAGTGTTCTGAGATCTCACACCCTGATCTTCCAGACCAATCCTCAAACACACAAGGACATGTGTGGGCACGTAGGATTCAAAAGTTTGATTTATGTGACTCCCTAGATGTAAACATGAGATCTAGAGAGTTTTTGACAGAGAGAAGGTTTAGAATAGTTTTAAGGTTTAGAGAAAACTATTGCTTTTGAGAGGGAGTCTGATCATTCTTCCTTTTCATAATATCACGTATATCAGATTTATAAAGATATTTAATCTAATTAAATAATCTTTATTTAATTAAAATAAAAATAGATAAGATATTTTCAAATAATGATCGATTTAAATATTATTTAAAAAGAATAGTTAAATAACTGATTAAACAAATTTATTTGAAATTCAAATCCCAAGGATAAAAATCCCTGATGCTAGACGTCGCACACTGTACTGTACAATGTGTGTCACCTAGCCCTATTAGGGTTGCCCTAATTTACTCATTTCATTATTTAATAAACTTTTAAGGCAAGATATTTATTCCAACATAAATCTCAGTTAATTCAAAATTAACTTTATCTTAACATATCTGTTTTTAAATTAAATAAATACATATCATATTATCAATATGATAAATATTAATTTTAACCTATAGTTTTTAAAAATAAAAACTATATAGTTAAATAATTAATCAATTCACAACTAATCAGTTGCCCATAATTATCAAATAATTATTTCCTTGCCCTTGAAAATTAATTCATTTGCAATTTAGTCCTTTCTCTTTACGAATCTTTCTTTTGACATCTTTACCATTGACAGTGTAGGACATAGCTGATCTGGGGACTATGGACCTATAATACGAAGCTCCAATAAACCAAAGTATTAATTAAACTCTTTATCTAATAATCTTATTTATTAATTCCATGATTACTCCACTATAAATATGGAATTGAACTCTAAGTATTTATAGAATTATATTTATAGAGTTTTCTCTAGTAGTCCATTGATATAATCAATATATGTAGTTCTGTCCTCCATTATTCGTTCGTTAATTATAGCTGGTCAAAATTATTGTTTTACCCTTCTAATTACATCTTGATCCTTAAGTACCATTAATTCACTAGCGAATAATTAATCTATAATATAATTAAAGATTTAAGCTCAATATTCAGTTCCAGAATCAACCCTTAAGGGAACCAATATTTGATCCGTTAGGAAAGCATGGATTCCAATATTGTAATTCATGTTCCCAGCCATCCATGATAATGAATATAAAAAAAAAAAGTCATTAGCCTCATCATTCTTAGAGACCTTAACGAGTGAACCAAAAGATACAATAAACATAAACAGAAGTTCATGAATACTCAGTGTAGCATCCCGAATTTGCTATAGGTCTTATGGCCTTGACTAGTGTGTTGGGAGTACAATAATTGATTTAATTATGTTAATATGTGAATTAAATGATTATGTACGTAATTAGAAATGCATGTTTAGGTGAATTAAATATGCATGTGGGCCCCATTTGGTTATTAGAGGCATATTTGTAATTTTAGCCCATTGAGGGCATAATTGTGATATATGTTTGTGTGCATTGTCATTGACACCACGAGGGTGTGGTGATAAGTTTGTGATGTGTGATCCAAGACGGTCCTAGGGATCGGATAGCTAAATATTCATAACGGGGTCGAATACCCAACTCAGGAAGAGCCTAGGGGTATTTTGGGAATATAGTACATGTTCGGATATTACTAGGTAACGAGTAGTAATTTAGAAATTATTTGGGCATGTCAGTATTAAATAGGGATTTATAGGAACACTCAAGGACTTAGTGGGATGCGGCAAATGAAGGGATTTCCCTTGGTGGCATTAAAGGAATAAGGATAGGCTTAAGCGCATTTTAGGCATTTTGGGACTTAGGAAGCTAAGGTTAGACTTAGGCACTACACCATTCTGGAAACCAAAAGAAAAAAAATATAGTCAATCCCTCTTGCTCTCTCTCTCTCTCTCGGTTCTTTCTCTCCTTCTCTTTATGACATAAGTAATTTTTGGGAGTTCTATTGATTGAGGCTTTGAATTTGAGGCTGAAGCTTGGGGAAATTTAATGCTTGTGGGAACTGGAGTTAGCTCAAGGTGAGATCATTACAAAGGGAAGGATTAGAGCAAGTCTTTTTTATAAATTTCTCTGTTTTTGTTAGAGTTTTCGGGGTTGGAAACTTGGGTGATTGAATTTGGGTTGTAATGGGCTTTTGTTCAATTTCATTGAGATTATGTGCTGCTCTGAGCATAGTATAAGCAATTTGGGGCATAATTATTGAATTTTCATAGGTTTGGATTGATTTTCAAGAGATTTAGAAGTCTAAAAATGGTGTTATTTCAAGGTTTTGAGGCTCGAGCCGCGACCCAGTTCATTAGGCGTTGCAGCCCACTTGAACGTAGAGGCCTCATAAATTTTCCCAGGCGCCGCGAAGTAGGGTTTAGAGTGTCGCAGCTCGTCTCCTTCAGCAGAGAAAGCTCTGCACTCTGACCTGTAGGCGTGTCGTGGCCCTAAGGGGGTGGGCCGCGGCTCAAAATAGAGAAAAAGGACAATTGAAGGTTTTTAGCCCGGGAACCCAAATATTAAGGCTTGGGAAGGATCTTACTACTCCGTTTAGTAGATTTCAAGGTCCCGGAGGCTAGAATAGTATTCCGAAGTCATTATTTGGTTTAACGCTTGATGGATTGTAATTATTGGCTATGTTGTGACTAGGTTTACGTCAAAGATCGGATTAAGGGACTGTGCTCAAGCTCACATTGACTTATCAGCTCGAGATACAGGTAAGAAAACTGTTGTACCCATAGAGCAAAGGATGGCCCTATTGTTTGTGTTTCAGGGCATGGCCCTATTTTTTAAGCTTAATATATGTGTGAATATCTGTGAATGTATGTTTAGGAATGAACGTCGAGTGCCGGGAACAGTGAAGGGTGAGAACAACAAGAAGTTGGGTATGGCAAGGGGCCAGTGTCGGTGTTGAGCATACTGAGTGTAGACCGCTAGGGTGAGACCTTCCAAGGGTGTTGTATCCACCCGCTCGGTGAAGACCACGAACTCAGGGTCTGGTAAAGCACCTAGGTAGGCCTTTATTTGTTTAGCCTGTTGGCTGTTTTGGTGTATGTTGTGGATTGTTATGTTATATGTTGAGTTTTCTTACTGGGCTCTAGCTCACGGGAGCTCTATGGTGTAGGTAAGGGCAAAGAAAAGGTCGACCAATTATGAGTATTGAGAGTGTGGAGCGATGGGTACATGTTTGACCTACCTGGCTACCACGACCAGGGTTATTTTTGGAAAACATACTGTAATGGTTGTTTTGTCACCTACGTCGACCGTATTTATATTTTTGAGTTGTAATACATCTTATAAATAGTATTTTGTGATCCCAAATGTATAACTTTTTATGACTTTAATGAATGTCCAAATCTTTATTATTTATGTCATTAAATGAGTTTTATTTCAATTTAGTTAGACTTTTAACCTAAAACCTCGATTAGTGAGCTATCGGCACATTTTTAACTCACATAGTAATGAATCTAAGGAAGTAGGGTGTTACAACTTGGTCTCAGAGTGTGTCAAGGTTTATGGTTCCTAGAGATCGACCTAACATGTACGCTTGCTGCCAGTGACAAGATCAACTCAGGGTTCATTGGTATTTAATTGACTATATGCTTAACTGTGTGTTCAGGTTGCCCTGTTTGCCTAAATGTGATAGAGCATGATGAATGTGTTGATATATTTGCATGATGCTAGGGCATGACCCCTTGATTGTTATATGCTTTGTAGACTTGTTGATTATGGTTGATTGATGAGACTGAGATGTGGTTTTGGATGTTGTTATCATGCCTGATGTGCGGCGGCATTGATTGGAGGCATATTGTAGTAATGACTCGGCAATATATTAGACTCTGCGACAATAGGGCCGAGGATGACAACTAGGGTTAGGACCGTCCACCTGCCCCACCAAATTGGCAACAATTATTTGCCAAGATGGAAGCTAGACTTCATCGAACAGAGGAAGAGCTTCGAAATTTGAGGCAACAGGCCCCTCCGTGGGGCATTGGGTTATAAGTTCTAGCGGTTGTGGCACCAGTGCCAGCCAGCCTACTATGGAGAATTGGTGGGAACCTTTGTATGAGAGGTTCAGGAATTAGCATCCTCCCACCTTCGAGGGTGGTCCAGACCCATTGTGGGCAGAGCAATGGATGAATATGATTTCTTCCATCCTAGATTTCATGAGGGTGGAAGAGAATGAAATAGTTGCTTGTGTCAGCTACATGTTGAGGTAGGACGCCCGCATCTTGTGGGATGTTGTGTCCCAGAGAAGGAATGTGGTAGTTATGACTTAGGAAGAATTTAGAAACACTTTCAATGAGAAGTATTATAGTGTTACAGTGCGACCTGCAAAGATGGACGAGTTCGTTAATCTGACTTAGAACTAGATGATGGTTACTGAGTATGCCTTGAAGTTTGATCGGTTAGCAAAGTTCGCCCTAGACTTAGTGCCTACAAATATTGCACGGAGGTATCGATTTTTGCGGAGATTGAACATTATGATCGCCATTGACATCAAGATAACTTTGGATCCGGGAACTACCACCTATTTACAGGTTGTGGAGAAGGCCCTTATAGCTGAGGGGGTTGAGGATCAGATTTGGAGAGAGGGTGACACTAGGTGTGATGTTCGGAGGATGGTGCCTCCTTTTACTATATCTAATTGGGGTAGTGGCCCCAATGAACAGAAGAGAAAGGCTCCAGATTCTTTTGTTCCTTTTGGATCAGATAGGAGGGCATGGGGTGCTTTCAGTAGCCATCAGGGCGGGGGAGACAATTGGAGGAGTTTCCCGGTGTGTCCTCAGTGCAGACAACGATATCAAGGAGAGTACAAGATCAGGGTCTGCTTTACTTGTGGGGGCATTAGTAATTTGAGGAAGGACTGCCCACCAGCTAGAAAAGAAGAACTGAATCAGAGTGATAGCGTCACTCTTCCCAGAGTATTGCCCCTCGGTCCTAACATGTCAGATTTCTAGTAATGGGTCTTCATTTTTATCTGCTAGAGTCATAGATCAATGGTGTAGACCTAGTGATTTGTATGCTAGGGGATTCAGGACCTTGTTGTCAACTGGGGAATTGGTAGTCTCTTGGAGATGGGTTAGAGCATTACCAGAAGAGATAGACAGTAAAGAGTTGTTTGTGGACCTGATCGAGTTAGTGATGGATGACGTTGATATGATCCTAAGGATGGATTGGTGATCAAAGTATGGGGCGACGGTTTACTGCAAGCGCATGATGGTGACCTTTGAACCGAAAGGGGGTGTTCCATTTGTATTTGTTGGGATAGTGAGTGGATCGCGAGTACCTATGATTTTGACAATAAAGGCTAGAGACCAGAATAGTAAGTGAATTTCCTGATGTGTTCCCAACATACTTGCTAGGGTTGCCACCAAACCGAGAGATGGAGTTTGTCATAGAATTGGTGGCAAGGGCAAATCCAGTATCTATAACACCTTATAGAATGGCTCCAGCAGAGTTGAAGGAACTGAAGATTGAGTTACAGGAGTTACTGGAATTGGGGTTCATCAAACCGAGTTTTTACCATGTGGTGCTCCAGTGTTGTTCGTCCAGAAAAAAGATGGATCCTTAAGGATGTGTATTGTCTACATAGAGTTAAACAAGTTGACCATCAAGAACAAATACCCACTGCCTAGGATCGACGATCTATTTTACCAGCTACAGGGGAAGTCAGTGTTTTCAAAGATTGACCTTCGGTCGGGCTACCACCAGTTAAGGATTAAATAGGAGGACATACCAAAGACCGCTTTCCGCACATGGTATGGACACTATGAATTCCTGGTCATGTCCTTTAGATTAACCAATGCCCCAACAACCTTTATGGATTTGATGAATAGGGTCTTCAGGGATTATCTGGACAAGTTTGTGATCGTATTCATTGATGACATACTGGTGTACTCTCAGTCAAAGACAGAGCATGAATAACATCTTCTCTGGTACTACGGTGGTTGAGATAACACAAGTTATGTGCTATGTTCATCAAGTGTGAGTTTTTGTTACCCCAAGTAACATTTCTGGGCCATATTGTTGGTAAGGAGGGGATTCTAGTGAACCCAAGTAAGATTGAGGTAGTGAGAGATTGGCTCAGGCCGAGCAGTGTACCTGAGGTTAGGAGCTTCTTGGGATTGGCAGAGTACTATCGGTGGTTCGTTGAGGGATTCTCTAGAATAGCTAAACCTTTGACCGAACTAACATGTAAGAAGACTAAGTATGCGTGGAAAGACAGGTGTGAGAATTATTTTAAGGAGTTGAAGGAGCGACTAATCACCGCTCCAGTATTGAGCCTGCCGTCAGAAAATGAGAAGTTTGTAGTCTACTGTGATGCTTCCAGACAAAGTTTGGGGTGTGTATTGATGCAAGTTGGAAAGGTGATAGCTTACGCGTCGAGGTAGCTGAAGGAGTATGAGCAGAGGTATCCCACACATGATCTAGAATTAACAGTGGTAGTATTTTCACTAAAGGTTTGGAGGCATTATTTGTATGGCGAGAAGTGTGAAATATACACCAACCATAAGAATTTGAAGTACTTCTTTACTCAGAAGGATCTGAATATGCACCAGACGCGTTGGCTGGAATCAGTAAAAGATTACAACTGTGATATCATATACCATCCTGGGAAGGCCAATATAGTTGCCAACACATTCAGTCGGAAGGGCCCAGGACAGTTATTCAGTTCGAGGTAGATATCAGATAGGTTAGCTGAAGAGATGACTAGAGTGGGTATTGAGCTAGTAGTTGGTCAGCTAGCCAACATCACTCTTCATTCCATGCTCTTTGAGAGGATCAAGGAAGCACAGGGGGAGGATCCCCAGTTGAGGGAACACATAGAGGACGTCTTAGCCGGAGCGGCTAAGGACTTTTCTATTTCAGAGATGGGTTTATTGAGGTACAAAGGTCATGTTTGTGTTCCGATGGATTCCAGTATTCGGCGGGAGATTTTAAATGAGTCTCATACCACTCCCTATTCCTTACATCCGGGTACGACAAAGATGTACCAAGATTTGAGAACCTCGTATTGGGTGTCAGGAATGAAGAGGGATGTGGTTGATTATGTGGCCAAGTGTTTGACTTGTCAGCAGGTAAATGTTGAACATGAGAGGCCAGCAGGGTTGCTGCAGCCTTTAGGGATTCCAGAGTGGAATGGGAGGATATCACCATAAATTTAGTGGTTGGATTATCGAAGACTGTAGGACAACATGATTTAGTATGGGTGATTGTGGATAGGTACACCAAATCAGCCCACTTTTTGTTTGTTAGGACAACTTATACAGTGTAGCAGTATGGTGTGTTGCATGTGAAGGAAATTGTACGACTACATGGGGCTTTGAGGTCGATAGTATTCGACAGGGACCCCACTCTCACCTCCAAGTTTTGGGAAAGCCTGCAGAACGCTATGGTTACACAGTTGTGGTTCAGTACCACCTATCATCCTGAGACGGATGGATAGTCTAAGAGGACGAGTCAGATACTGGAGGATATGTTGCGAGCCTGCGTACTAGATTTTGGGGGATCTTGGACTAAGTATCTCCCCCTTATTGAGTTTTCGTACAGTAATAGTTATCAGGCGGCTATTGGAGTAGCTCCGTATGAGATGATTTAAGGAAGTGTAGATCACCAATCCGTTGGGATGAGATGGGTGACAGGAGGTATTTAGGTCCAGAGGTTGTTCAGATGACCAATGAGGCAATTGAGAATATTAGAGCTCGAATGCTCGCCTCCCAGAGTCAGCAGAAGAGTTACTGAAACTTGAGACGCAGGAGCGTAGAATTTCAGGTCAGTGATCACGTGTTTCTCAGAGTTTCTCCTTTGAGAGGGGTGAAACAGTGTTGAGTAAGGGGCAAGTTGAGCCCTAGGTTTGTTGGCCCCTTTGAGATTCTGGAACGGGTTGGAGAGGTAGCTCATAGAATGGGAATGCCTCTAGCTCT
Source organism: Humulus lupulus (assembly GCF_963169125.1). Lineage (NCBI taxonomy): Eukaryota > Viridiplantae > Streptophyta > Magnoliopsida > Rosales > Cannabaceae > Humulus > Humulus lupulus. Next base: position 157,710,503 of record NC_084802.1, on the reverse strand, counting down.
ATGAGGGGTTCACAATGTGTTTCATTTATCCATGCTCCAGAAGTATGTATCAGATTCTACACACGTGTTGAGTTATGATAACTTAGAACTGGATCAAGGTTTATCGTATTAAGAGAAGTCGGTTCAGATTCTGGACCGAAAAGATAATGTCTTGCGGAGCTAGACCATTTCCTTAGTGAAAGTGTTGAGGAGGAACAACTGAATGGAAGAGGTGACTTGGGAGCTTCAGACTGATATGCGAGATTGGTATCCAGAGTTATTAAGGTAATTTTTTACGATAAAATTTCTATAAGGAAGGGATAGTTGTAGAGTCCTAAATTTGCTAATAGGGTTAAGGCCTTGACTAGCATGCCAGGAGGGCAATAATTGATTTAATTATGTTAATATGTGAATTAAATGATTATCTGATTAGAAATGCATGTTTTGGCGAATTAAATATGCATGTGGGCCCCATTTGGTTATTAGGGGCATATTTGTAATTCTAGCCTATTGAGGGCATAATTGTGATATATGTTTGTGTGCAATGTGATTGGTACCACGAGGGTGTGGTGATTTGTTTGTGATGTGCGATCCAAGACAGTCCTAGGGAGCGGATAGCAAAATATTCACCACGGGGTCGAATACCCGGCTTGGGAGGAGCTTAGGGGGTATTTTGGGAATATAGTATGTGTTCGGATATTACTGGGTAACGAGTGGTAATTTAGAAATTATTTGGGCATGTTGGGATTAAATGGAGATTTATAGGAACACTTGAGGACTTAGCGGGATGTGGAAAATGAAGGGATTGCCCTTGGTGGCATTAAAGGATTGAGGATAGGCTTAAGGGCATTTTGGGACTTAGGCAGCAAGGGTTAGACTTAGTGTAATGCCCTGGATAGCCAAGACCATTACACTGTGTGTTTATAAAGTGCCAGACCTGCTAATCAAGTCATTTAATTAAAATCGTGTTACTGAAACTATAAAGGAACTAGGGTTAAAAATGGTTTGGTCTCAAAAGCCACATTTTCATTAAGAAGCATCATCTGTTTACACGAGATCCCAAAAATATTAAGTTTAAAGACTGTTTACAAAGGACACAAGGTTTATATACAATATCAAGCCATATTAAGGCAAAACAGACAGTTAGGCAATCCCTATCCTGACCCACTCCTCGACCATGGCGATCGAATAGCTGGCTATGTACATTCAACCCTGCAGTTCTCCACCTCAGAATTGGTCCAACTTGCCCTTGCCTTTACCTTCACCATGTAGCACCTGTGAGCCAGGGCCCAGCAAGAAAACACAACATCAGAGCATAAGCAATCAACAGACAAATCAACATCCCATACTGCATCACATAATCTCAGCCATATAATCATTCAGTATAATCAAGTATTCAACATGCTAAACATATCAACTCATATCATACATCACTGCACAAATGATAACTAGGGCTAGCGCTCTCAGGTTGCTCTCTCCGTTATCCCACTGACTCCGGCCCGCTTAAACCGAGCTCAGTGAATATTAAGCTATCCTCGGCTACCAGTGGCCAAGCCGCGCCCTGTGCGCAAATATTATGTACGACACTCTTAGGCTGCTTTTACATGTCCCATGGCGTAATACCATCATTGACACGATACAAGTATCGGGAGCACTTAGTCCCATTACAAATATATAACTAGGTGCAGTTTTCTTACCTTTTAATTCACTAGCTTTGATCCCTCGACTCCTTGAGCACGATCCCCCTCGAGCCCTAGCGCTCACCTAAACACAACCATGGGCCAAAGTCATCATCAATCCTCAAGTCCAAAACCTAGCCTCGGGGCCAATCCCGAGCCCCCGGGAAGTCCTAGTTCCACCAAACAAGGTGGTGGAATCAAACCCCAAGCCCTAGGTCAAAAACCCTTGCAAACAACCCTAAAATCCCCTTCAAAAGACAAGGTAGCGCTACAACGCTCATGGGAGGGCGCTACAGCGCTACAAATAGAAGCAAAACCCCATCAGCAAGCTTGGCCTAGCGCTACAGCGCCCAAAGGCTAGCGCTGTAGCGCTAGTCACAGACAGCCAACATCAATTTTGCCTTCCTGCGATTTCCTCGAACCAACCTCAACCAAAACTCTTCCAAATCTTTCCCAACCTCAAAAACAACCTTATGACCATACTCCACTCATCCCAAGCACCCCAAATACCTAGAACTCAAGTACATGCATCCCCAAACTCAAAATTCACCATAGCCACTCCTAAACACTAAAACTCAGCAGAAACCAGTTGAACAACAAAGTTAGAGTTTAGAATTTATACCTTTGATGGGATTTCAACCTCAAGGTGCCTCTAGACTTCCTTGGCTTGCTTCTCCTCATCCCTTGGCTCCAACTTCCCTAGAATTCCCATCAACACAGCTTAGACAACTTAGCTAGGAACCAAAACCAGAGCTGAAGAAACTTACAGAATTTTACCTCAAATGTTGATGAACCCTTGCTAAACCTCTACCAATTTCTCAATCCTAGATTAGGATCCTTGATGCTCAGCCTATCCCAGCTCTCCTCTGAGCTTTGCTCCAAAAATCCTCAGAAACTAATGAAAGAAGTATAAACCAACCTTAGAAAACTCTCTCTGTTTTCTCCCTTTCTTTTTCTTCCTTTTTCCTTCTTTCAGACTTCTACACTGCTCTACAATCTCCACTAACATAAAGCCTTGGTAATACTTAACTCCTGTAAGCCAAATGACTATTATGCCCTCCCTATTAAGTCTAAACCCTTTAATCCACTTAGGGGCATTTTAGTCATTTTACCCAATTCCCGCTAACTCCTCGAGTGTCTCTAATATTTCCCGCTTAATTCCCGATACCTAATTAATCACCAGTACTATTCCTCAATGTCAAGATAGACTCCAGTACACTCACTAAATTCCCATATATACCCCTAAGCTCACTCCGAGCCGGGTATAAATCCCTGCCATGACTTTTTCGCTACTTTGCTCACTAGGATCGTCTCGAGTCACAGAACATAGATATATCCACATAATAATGTGGTCTCGACAATTATCACATATATCAATACAGTTATGCCTATAATGGCCAAAATTACGATTATGCCCTTCTAACCTAATCAGGGCCTACATGCATACTAATACACATATTCATGCATCTCAAATATTCAAATAGTCATATAACATGCTTTAAATCATAATCATGCATCTTAATCATTAAAACCACACATAATTCCCATCATGCCCTTCAGGCACACTAATCAAGGCCCTTAAGCCTTATTAGCGAGTTTGGGTCGTTACACTTAGCCACTACACCATTCTAGAAACCAATAGAATAGTCAATCCCCCTTGTTCTCTCTCTCCTTCTCTTTAAGACTTAAGCAATTTTTGGGAATTCTAGTGATTGAGGCTTTGAATTTGAGGCTGAAGCTTGCGGAAATTAAAAGCTTTTTGAAACTGGAGTTAGCTCAAGATGAGATCATTACAAAGGTAAGGATTAGAGAAAGTATTTCTATTAATTTCTCTCTTTTTGTTAGAGTTTTGGGGGTTGGAAACTTAGGTGATTTAATTTGGGTTATAATGGGGTCTTGTTCAATTTCTTTGAGATTATGTGTTGCTCTGAGCATAGTATAAGCAATTTGGGGCTTAATAATGGCATTAGCATTGGTCAGGATTGATTTGCAAGAGATTTAGAAGTCTAAAAATTGTGGTACTTTTGGGTTTTGAGGCTCCAGCCGCGGCCCTGTTCATTAGGCGCCACGACTCACTTGAACGTAGAAGCCTGGGGGCCTTAGAAATTTTCCCCGACGCCTCGACGTAGGGTTTAGAGCGCTGCGACCCATCTCCTTCAGTAGAGAAGGCTCTGCTCTTTGATTTGTAAGCATGCCGCGACCCTAAGGGGGTGTGTCGCGGCTCAAAATAGAGAAAAAAGGCAATTGAAGGCTTTTAGCCCGGGAACCCAAATGTTAAGGCTCGGGAAGGATAGTAGAATTCAAGGTCCCGGAGGCTAGAATAATATTTCGAATTCATTATTTGGTTTAGGGATTGATGGATTGTTATTATTGGATGCGTTGTGAATAGGTTTACGTCAAAGCTCGGAGTAGGGGACTATGATAGGGATCGCATTGACTTATCAACTCGAGACACAAGTAAGAATACTGTTGTACCAGTAGAGTAGGGCATGGTCCTGTTTTTTGTCTTTCAGGGCATGTCCCTATTGTTTATTTTTAATATATGTGTGAATATCTGTGAATGTTATGTATGTTTATGAATGAACGGCGAGGGTCGGGAATGGCGAAAGTCGAGAACAACAAAGGTCTAGAATGGCGAAGGTCGAGAATGACAAGAATCTGGGTACAGCAAGGGGCCTGGATCGGCATTGAGCATGATGAGTGCAACCCGCTAGGACGAGACCCTCCAAGGGTGTTTTAACCACCCACTCGGTGAAGACTGCAAACTCAGGGCCTGGTAAAGCACCTGTGTCGGCATAGGCCACTATGTGTTTCGCCTTTTGGCTGTTTTGTTGTATGTTGTGGATTGTTATGTTATATGTTATATGTTGAGTTTTCTTATTATGCTTCAGCTCATGGGTGCTCTATGGTGCAGGAAAGGTCGACCAACCACGAGTACTGAGAGCATGGAGCGACAGGTACATGTTCGGCTTACCTGACTGCCACGACCAGGGTTATTTAGGAAAATGTACTGTAATGGTTGTTTTGTCGCCTAGGTCGACCGTATTTATATTTTTGAGTTGTAATACATTTGCTAAACAGTATTTTGTGATCCCAAATATATAACTTTTTATGACTTCAATGAATGTCCTAATCTTTATAATTTATGCCCTTAAATGTAACGACCCGGATTTTCAAGACTCGATAATGCAGAAATATAAATGTTTTCATTTAACAAAAAGTCTCAAACACCCGTATAAAAAAAAACTTTTTAAAAAGTCGTATGACCATACTTAACATTTAGTTACAAACATATTTTATAAAGAGTAGAGTGAGCCTAGTTTAGGAAAATTACACAACATTTCCAAAAATAAAACGGCTTCCCAAAAGGTCAGTCCACATGTACATTTGCAAGGTAGACCCTAGCGCTCACTGCTCTACCTTGCCCTTGCTCTTACCTACAACATGAAACAACTAGGTAAGCAAAAATGCTTAGTAATTTTAACCTTAAAACAAAGCATGCAAAGAATTAGGGTTCCGGATCCATCCAGACCCTACACAATCAATTTCAAGAACGCAAAATCGTCCTCGCAAACTTATGGTCATGCCTGATAACCAATGACAAATTATTTCCTATAAACAGATAAAACCCTGCACGCAGAAATCCCAGAGCAAGCAAATATATAATATCACAACTATATCTTATCAATAAATATATCCCTGAACTCAGAAAATCCCAAAGCAAGCAGATATATTATATGACAACTATATCTTATCAACAAATATATCCCTGCAGTCAGAAAATCCCAGAGCAAGCAGATATATCATATCACAATATAATTCGAGACCAACGCTCGACAATTTCCAACAATTCAGGCATAACACACCCTCCAACATAATTGCTAACCTGTAAGAGAGAACCGAGTCTCAACACTAAGATCTAGCCAATAAATATCTACATCAAGGGTAACTATCGCGTTACCTAGTGCATCACTACTTATCCAAGAGTGAAATCGAATTTACACAGTTTTACAGAGAATTCTATGCTAATCAGTGGTGCTGGTGAGCAGTTGCCGCAAGGGTGTTCAGCCTCACTCGTTCTGGCAACCCCTAGTATCTCTAGGCACTCTTACTGAATGGCCAATATTCACGGTTGCTATTCTTTAATAAAAAATAATTCACACTAAACTCAAAGTGGTAATTTTAGTGAAAATATATTTTCAAGACTTACCAAGTTTATATCTTGAAATAAGCAAAATTTTACATTTTACCTTATGTTCCAAAATCTTATTTTTCCACTAAGTGTAAAAAGCCTATTTTTCAATTTTTTAACTACATACTTCGTTAGTTCATAACTTGAAATTTACTTACTCAATTTTTACCAAAATTTTCCAATTCCATTTTTGGTATGCCATTTAGGTCTTTGTAAAATCTTAGGTCAAAATGAGCATTTTTTATTGGTGAAATCATTTTCCAATAATGAGGTAAAAATGACCATATTTTCAAGTCCTTATTTTTTCCAAACTTTGATAGTTAATAACTTTCAAACCGTTTAATATTTTCTTACCAAATTTTACAGTGGAATACTAGGTTATGCCAAAAATATGTCCACAAAATTTAGAAAAAATTGGGTTAATTTGCCCTATACAGTGGCTGTCCAAACTTGGTTCCGAAAATAAGAATACGAAAAAACAGTTTTTTTTTTACCTAAACTTTGAAATAGCATAACTTACTCATTTCTAAATATTTTTGAGTGTTTCAAAAGCTCAATCTTATGTACTCAATCTCAAAAACATCACAGTACAATTAAATTTTACAAAATCAATATAAAGTGGATGATATACCCCTTGGAAGTCGCAGCTCAAAACATGTATTTTGTTTTAAGGTTTCCTACAAAACCCTTGGGGGTTTTGGTTCCTATTTTCAAAAATCAATACACAAGCATCATAAAAATTATAAAAAAACTACCATAACCTCATTACATCACCAATAAAAAAATTCAAGGATTAAATATACTAAATAATGCTTAAAACTAAAAACCCTACAACAAAAATTATCAAAAGTAAACTTTTTACCTTTGGTTGTTCTTGCTTAAGGTTTGGACCTTCCTATTAGCTTTGGCTCCTTCAAAAACTTTCAAAAACCCTAACCAACTTACCCCAACAACATATTTAATTGTCTATTTGAAACTCTATGATTAAAACTTTACAAAAGTCTAGATTAATGAAACTTTACCTTAGGGAAGACCCTTCCTAGACCAAGACTTAGCTTCCAAGTTTCCTTGGTGTTCTTGGGGTTGAAAATGGAGAGAACACTTGAGAGAGTCTTAAAAAATCAGATGAGAGTGAATGGGAGAGAGGTGTGGTCGGTTTGGGGGTTAGATTGACTCACAAAACTCTTCAAAATATCACAAAACACTTAAGTGCTTTTCTACCCACTTGCCCACTTGACTTCTTAATTAAATGGGATTTAAACTTAAATAAAATTTTTGGTTCATATCCTTTATAACACCCCACATGGCTGGCCACCTATCCTAAAATACCCATTTATAATTTTTTTTTTATAATGGTGAATAATTAATTCATGAGAAGAAAAGTCCAAATTGACTTTTGATTCCTTTTTCAATCTTATTAAGTTTTAAATCACAAAACTTAACATTAAATAATTAAACTAAATGTCTCTCACATTTAATTTAACTAATCTCACAATAAAATTTAACCTAAGGTCCATTCATGGAATAAAATTCCTCATTTCGGTAAAATTAAACATTTAACACAAAATGCCCTGATATCTCCATCTTTCCTTAGGTTTATTATTTTTTTACCAAACTTTAATTTTTATGAATGTATTTTATGCCCAAAATATATTTGCCATAGTTTCTCATTTTATTTTCTGAGATTTTTACCCGATCAGGGTTTTTGTGTCGTTCTAGGACCGAAAGTCTTATCTTGACTTTTAAATCACAAAATTCATAATTTGGCTAGCAATAACTCATGGAATAATTTCCAAACAAATATAATATTATTTAAAATAATATTCTTAACTCGGGGACAAAAATCCCGACCCGAGTCATTTAAAGGTACCTGAAAACGCAGGACGTTACAATACCTACAATTTATAAAGGTTTCGTCCTTGAAACTTAAAACAAATGAGGATACAGCTCCCTGATTTTGTCTTCTGTTTCCTAGGTTGCCTCTTCAATGCCATGGTTACACCATTGCACCTTTACCAATGGCACCCTCTTATTCCTCAACACTTTTTCATTTAGGTCTAGTATCATAATCGGTTTTTCCTCATAGACGAGTTGATGATCCATGCTCAGCTGCTCATAGCTGATTACATGCGAGGGATCGCGCATGTATTTTCTCAACAAGGATACATGGAACACATCATGCACCTTAGACAGGGTGGGCGGAAGAGCTAAACGATAAGCTACTTCCCCGATCCTCTCTATGATTTCGAAAGGTCCAACGAACCTTGGGCTAAGATTTCCTTTCTTCCCAACTCGCATAGCCCCTCGTAGTAGAGCTACCTTCAGGAGCACATTATCACCAATCTCAAACACCAGGGGTCTCCTGCGTCGGTCGGCATATTTGTGTTGTCGATCAACCAAAGTTTGCAAGCGTTGCCTTATTTGTCGAATGTCCTCAGTAATCTGATCAACCTCATCCGATTCGAGAAACTTTCATTCACTTGTCTCGTGAAAATGAATCAGAGATTGGCATTTCCTTCCGTACAAAGCCTCATACGGAGCCATCTTGATGGAATCATGATAGCTATTACTGTAAGCAAACTCTATCAGTGGAAGCTTCTAATTCCAAACCCCAATACTCCATCTTCGGAGATATGGAGTCCTGGTCGCCCCTCGTTCCTCACTTCGTGGATCAATCCATGAACCCAAGGATCGACTAACTACCCGCCTTTATAGCTTCCATAATGGTAGGCTCGATAGAGAGGTTAGCCAATTGACCAACTACTATCTCTAAATCCAAGGTAGCAAGGTCGGCTTGTAATTGCGGCGGAATCTCTTTCACTGTCATCACGTAAGCACTTGGTTGTCGACTCAATGCATCTGCCACCTTGTTTGCTTTTCCTGGGTGGTACAAAATGTCACAGTCATAGTCGTTAAACAGTTCTAGCCATCGATGCTGTCTCATATTCAATTCCTTCTGAGTGAAGAAATCCTTCAGGCTTTTGTGATCAGTGTAGATGTCGCAGTGTATCTCGTACAGGTAGCTGCACTTGCTAATTTAAATGTACTTCAGGTAGTTTCTTAGAGAAGGTTTAGAATAGTTTTCAGGTTTAGAGAAAACTATCGCTTTTGAGAGAGAGTCTGATCATTCATCCTTTTATGAATATCAAGTATATCAGATTTATAAAGATATTTAATCTAATTAAATAATCTTTATTTAATTAAAATTAAAATTTATTAGATATTTTCATTTAATTATCTATTTAAATCATATTTAAAAAGAATAATTAAATAACTGATTAAACAAATTTATTTGAAATTCAAAATTCAAATCCTAGTGATAAAAATCCCTGATGCTAGGCGCCACACAATGTACTGTACAGTGTGTGTCGCCCAGCCCTATTAGGGTTGCCTTAATTTTATCATTTGCTTATTTAATCAACATTTAAGACAAGATATTTATTCCAACATAAATATTAGTTAATTCACAATTAACTTTATCTTAAAATATAAGTTTTAAATTAAATAAATAAATATCATATTATAAATAAGATATTTATTATTATCTCTCTTTATATTAATCCAAACAAGATTAATATTAATTTAAACCTATAGTTTTTCAAAATAAAAACTATATATTAAATAATTAATTAATTCACAATTAATCAACTACCCATAATTATCAAATAATTATTTCCTTGCCTTATAAAATTAATTCTTTTGCAATTTAGTCATTTCTCTTTATAAATCTTTCTTTTGACATCCTTACCCATGACATTGTAGGACAGAGGTGATCTGGGGACCATGGAACTATAATACGAAGCTCCAATAAACCAGATTATTAATTAAACTCTTTAATAATCTTATTTAATAATTCCACGATTACTCCACTATAAATATGGAATTGCACTCTAAGTATTTATAGAATTATATTATAGAGTTTTCTCTAGTAGTCCATTGATATAATCAACATATGCAGTTTTTTCCTCCACTATTGGTTCGTTAATAGACCTGGTAAAAATTACCGTTTTAAACTTCTAAGTACCTCTTGATCCTTAAGTACCATTAATTCACTAGCGAATAATTAATCTTTAATATAATTATAGATTTGAGCACAATAACTATTCAGTTTCAGAACCAACGCTTAAGGGAACCAATATTCGATCTGTTAGGAAAACATGGATTCCGATATTGTAATCCATGTTCCCAGTCATCCATGATATTGAATCTCCAAAACAAAAGTCATTAGCCTCATTATTCTAGGAGACCTTAACGAGTGAATCAAAAGATCCAATAAACATAAATAGGAGTTCATCAATACTTAAGATTTAGATGGATCTACAAATGATCATCTATTGTGACATTAATTAAATTTTTACGTCAAACAACAAGTTTATAAAGATAATTAATTCTCATCAGTCCTTTCATATTCTACTATACACAACACATTTACTAAAATGTTTATCCACATCAGTAATCTGAATCTAGATTACTTGCATCTCGTATGCTTAGCAAACCGTATTAGTAACCATTTATTAAAGATTCCATACTTTAATATGTTACTGACTATTTTCTTCACTATATATGTTCTTGATTCTCTCGTACTAATACAAGATCATATTATCATGAATGAATAGGGACATTTCTTGATATTATTATATAATTAATTCAAACAATAATTATAACATTCAGATATAATAAAATTGTACTTTTATTTAAAACCAATAAAACATCTCTACATGCTTTTAGGGCATTAATCCTAACAAAGCGTTCTAGCACTTATGTAGTTATTCTGTCGGTGAGGTCCTCAGGAGCGGTGTTTCCAACCCTGGTCGCTACTTTAGTCAATATTTTTTTACCATTGCCATCAAATCTGAGCCTACGTCATTTCGTGACATTGGTAAGGTTTTTTGTTTGTATCATTCAATGTATGCTCACTCTGTTTGCATACTTTGTTGTTTCAGGTCACTATAGGCGACTATCTCCAACCTCTAAGATACAGGAGCGTATTTGTAACATCTCGAATTTTTTATTAAGGCTAAGTTCCTTACTTACTATGTTTGGAGGGCACAATAGGATTTATATGTGAAATTAATGGAATATAAGTATGATTATGCGGTGTAGATGATTTATATGGTAATGTGAATAGTTATGCATGTTTATGTGTATTAAATATGCATGTGGGCCCATTTCTGTAAATTAGGGCAACTATGTAATTTTTGTCCTGTTGAGGGTATATTTGTAATATATATCCTTCATGAGTGAGAATACAAAATTATGGAGGTATATTTGAGAAGCGTGGTCCGAGGCAATCCTAGTGAGCGGATTAGTGGAATATTCACAACGAGGTCAAATATTTGGCTCGGGTTGAGCCTAGGAATATTTTAGGAAGCTTAGTGAGTATTCAAGATTTATCGGGTAACGGATAGTTATTTGGTGATTAATTGGGTATGTCGAGATTAATCGGGGATTTATAGTGCATTTTGAGGATTAGTAGGAAATGCGGCTAATGACCATTCTACCCTTGAGGGCTTTGAAGGGGGAACTCTTTGATAAGGGGCACTTTGGTCATTTTGGTGCCAAGAGATAGACTTGGTTTGGGGCTCTAGACTTTAGTAGAAGCTGGGGAAAGTAAAGGAAAAAGGGAAAACACTCTCTCCCACTCTCTCTCTCTCTCTTTCTCTCGTGCATCTCTCTCTCCCTTATACCCTAGGGAATCTCTTGACACTTTGAAGAATTTGCTTAGGAATTAATGTGGGTGGAGGCAAGGATTACTAGGCTTCAATTTAGTGGTCGAATCTCTACTGAGGTAAGCTTTACAATCTGAATTTTCTTTGTGAATTTCTGTGATTAAGCTAAGTTTTCGCTGAGTTTAGCTCTATCTTCAGTTTTGAATTGGGTTAAGGATTTGATATGGATTTCAGGTTGTTTGTACTATTTAGGGTGTGTTGTTGACAATCCTAGACTAAATTCTAGCTATATTGTATGTTTACACTGAATTATGGTGATTTTATCATGGGGAAAACGTAGGTGAAGTGCTAGAAAATCTGGGTTCGCAGGGTCGCATCGCGACAGTGTTCTTGAGTGCCGCACTCCGTATGAACTCAGAAGCCTGTGGGGGTTCACTAAACCACCTTAGCATCGCAGCGATAGGAAGGGCATGCCACGATGCGTTTCCAGGGAAATGCCTAAGAATACTCTTTGACTTGTAGAGGGTCGCGGTGCCTCTAAGGAGGGCCACGACTCAAATAGAGGACATTGGCCAATCAAGGGTTTTAAGCTCGAGAACTCAAACCTAAAGGCTCGGGAAGGATTCTACTACTCAGTTTAGTATACTTCGAGGTCTCGAAGGCTAGTATGTTATACTAAAGTTTTTAATTGGTTTAGGTTTTAATGGATATCCCTTATCGCTTTGTGACTTAGGTTACCATTAAGACTTGGGATTGAGGATCGTGCTCGGGACCGCTCTACACCTTCAGCTCGAGACTCGAGGTAACTAAACTATGCCCGAGTTGTGTATGGAGCTTAGACCTATTAACGAATATATTATGATTGATAATATATCTGGATAGGCATGCTTGTATATGCTGCCTCTGATTGCTTGTTGTGCAATGTATATTTGTGATTATATCTATTTTAAAGGCCGGCCTAAGGGCGCTGGGGGCCGATAGAAAGTGTTCGGAATGCAGCTCGACCTAAGTGTGCCAGGGTCCGCAATAATACCAGAGGACTCGGCCTAAGGACGTCGGGCCTGAACATTATTCCATATATATAAATGTTGTTTTCACTTAGCTAATTGTATTGGTTGATGAGATTGGATTATGTGTCTGATTGAGCTGAATATTACTATTAAGCTTATGCTTATATCCTATTGTTGAATGAATTTATTGACCTAAGTTTACTATTTATATAATGTTGCTTATTTGTGCATGTTGATTTAAGTTTTCTTATTAAGCCTTGGCTCACAGGGGCTATGTGTTGCAGGTAAGGGAAAGGGATAGCCAAACCAGCCATGAGTTGGAGAGCTTCAGGGGCATTGTGTACATATGCAGCGTACTCGACCGCCATGGCCGAGATAGCCTGGAAAGAACTAGGGTTGAACCATGTTTTGCCGCTTAGGATGGCTAATCTGTATTCCACTTGTCTTTTATCAGTCTGTAACCATTTTTGGGATCCCGTGTATAAACTTAATATTTTTAATGAAAAATAATCACTTTGTTAACCAAAATTTTTAATACCTAACCTTGACTTAGTCTTTAATTACACATTTAAGTCCAAATGACTCGCTTAGCGAGTTGAACACTATTTTAAACAACGATCTTCCTATCCAGAAGCATTATCCTCCAGTTTTCGAGGGAGGTTTGGATCTGTTTAGAGCTGAACAATGCATGGGCATGATTAACTCCATCCTTGACTATATGGGAGCAATATGCAATGATAGAGTGGCCTGTGCCACATGCACATTTTGAGAGAATGCTCGAACGTGGTGGGAAGTGGTATCCCAGACTCAAAATGTTGTCATGATAGGTTGGGAGAAATTCAGACAGTTGTTCGATGAAATAGACTATTGTGACGCAGTTTGAACTGCAAAGACCAATGAGTTTATGAACTTGGTTCAAGATAGTAAGATAGTGACAGAGTATGTCAATAAATTTGATGGGTTGGTCAAATCCGCTTTTAATTTGATACCAAAGGATGTTGCCTGGAAGGAACGATTCATTCGAAGATTAAACTCTGGGATGGCCTAGAGCGTTAGGATCGCTCCAGAACATGAGATTGTTACCTACGCTTGGGCAGCAAGGAGGGCCCTTGTTATAGAGGGTGTAGAAGATGAGACATGGAGTGAGAGTGTCGTAGGGAAGGAAGCCCAGGCAATGGTATCCTAATTTGCAGGATCAGTTAGGGGGCGGGGGCCCCATTAATCAGAAACGTTAGACCCCTGATAGTTCTACTACCCCTGGTCTTGATAGGAGGGGTTGTACTTTACAGGATGCCAACTAGGGTGGCAATAAGGCCTGGAGAAGCTATCCAGTATGCGTCAAGACCAGGAGGCGCCATCTAGGAGAATGTCGAGTGAAGGCATGCTTTCTATAGGGAATGGTTTGGTACCTTAAGAAGGATTTCCCGAGATTAAAGAAGGGAGAACCACGGAGTTTGGATGGCTCAACTTCAGTTCGAGTGTCCACCTTGATATAGTCAGAGCCCGAGGCTAGTCCCTTGGAGGCGATCGGTTGGCTTTCTAGCCCTCGTTCTATTTTTTATATATATATAATTAGCTGATTGAGTTTGGTGCTACGTATGTAGCGCCCTAGATAGCCAAGACCGCCACACTGTGTGTTTATAAGGATGCAGGACTTGCTAATCAAGTCATTTAGTTAAAACGCGATACTAAAACCACTAATGAACTAGGGTTAAAAGGTTTTGGTCACAAAAGTGTACCTTCTATATAACAAGACATTTTATACATGGGATCCCAAAAAGGAATAGCGGTCGAAAGTTAGTTTACAAAATTTCCAAGGTTTAGACAACCATTAGCCATTCTAAGGAAAAAAAAACATTTCTGGTTCCCCTGTTCCTATCTTCCCCTTAACCGTGGTGGTTGAGCAGCTGGTCATGTACATTAAGCTTGCAGAGCTCTCCAAGTCAGGGCTGATTGAGTTTGCCCTTGCCGTTACCTGCACCACGTAGCACCTGTGAGCCAAGGCCTAGCAAGAAAATATAATATGCATCACAAACAACAATAACAGATGAATAATCCTTTAAGCATGATCAAACACTCAATACTCATACTAACCACATAGCACGTATTCAGAATCAAAGATGTAACTAAGCATTAATAACAATCAAGTTACATGATAATCAGGGCCGACAACTTAGGCCGCACTTTCTATTTACCCCACTGACTCCGACCCGCTTAAACTGAGCTCAGTGCATAATAAGTTGTCCTCGGCTACCAGTGGCCAAGTCGCACCCTGTACGCTAGTTTAACCTTGGCACTCTTAGGTCGTTGGTTTACTGTTTACATGGCATAATACCATCCTTTCAAAACATACATATTAGGGAAACCTTAGTCCCATTACAAATACACAACCGGGTGCAGTTTTCTTACCTTTAATTTCCACGTTCACTAACTTCGAGTGATGACACTCGAGCACGATTCGCTTCCCGAGCCCTAGCTTAACACCTTGTCACAACCAAGGTAGTGAGTTCCATTAATATTCAAATAAAGGTTTTCGGGTACAATGCTAGCTTCCGAGACATCGAATCCCACCAAAAACGGTGGTGGAATCGATCCCGAGCTCCCTAGGTTAGGTTCCCGCGCTTAAAATCCCCAAAAGATCAAAAATGCACCTAAGGGCTGCAGCCCCTGAAACCTAGCTGCGGCCCACCCCTGAAACTGAGGTTAAGCCTCTCTGAAGACAGACACGCGCTGCGGCCCTGCCCTGTGGTGCCGCACCGCTCCCCTTCGGCCGAGCCTCCCTGGCTCCTTTGCTTCGTAGGGCCACAACGCTCTAGAACAGAGCCGCGGCCCAACCCTTCGTGCCCACAAAAAACCTCCATTTTTGACTCTCAAACCTCACTCAAACTCCTCCAAAACTACCCCAACTCCACAACTCAGTTACCCAAAGAATTCCCACACCATTCCAGCAACACAACCCAACTGAAACCTAGACTAAAAACCCATCAAAAACCTATTTCAATCTCTGAAACTTACTAGCTTAAGAACACAAAAACCAGCCATAGAAATACCAAAATTCAGCCATTAAACCATAAATTCGAGCTTACCTTAACTGCAAAATCAATCCTCCAAGAGATTTCTGGGCTAACCTCCAAGGTTCTAGCTTCAATTTAATCTTCAAATCCGAAACCCAGAAACCAATTAGAAGACAACCAAAATCACAAAATTTCAACAACAGAGAGTGGGAATCAATCCTTACCTTAGTCCATCATTGAATCCTTAATTAATCGTTGAGCTAATCCTCTAAATCCCAGCTTCAATCCTCAGAATTTGAGCTACAATTTCTAGGTTCTGTGTTTTTCCTTTGAGAGAGAAAGAGAGGAAGAGGAAAGAGTTAGTATAATCTATTCTATTATTTTCTAAAGCCTCTTGAGTCTATCCTTAAGCAGTTAAGTTAATCCCAAAGCTCGGGGTACCGGAAATGTCCCCGAGGGAAAAATGGTAAATTTCCCCAATGCTCCCACCTAGACTCCCTAATCTCAAATATATATCCAATTATTTATTTCCATAACCCATTAGTATAAATAACCACCAGATACCTGAAATACCCCTGACTTGACCAAAGTCAAATATTAAGCCCTGTTGTGACTTTCCCACTATCTAGCTCCCTAGGATCGCCTCAAGTCGCACGCCGCGAGTTTACCCACATAATAATGTGGTTCTCACAGATATAACATTTAACCACATTTATATTCATGTAATCATACAGGCATGCTTATCATATAATCATGCATTAAATCAATAAATTCACACATAAACCAATTATGCCCTCCCGGCACACTAATAAAGGCCCTTAAGCCATATCTGTGATTTTGGGTCGTTACAACGTATCTCTTAGAAGAGACATAGATATGTGGCACATGTTGTATGGTTGTCACGCCATGGGGCTTCAGATTTTAGTTTCTGCCTAGGGAAATTGGTAATTTCTAGGAGATGGGTTACAGTATTTTTGGTAGAAAGTTAGCAGCAATAATTAATTGAGCTAGTTATACGAGGATTTTGATGTGAACCTAGGTATGGATTAGTCTCCCAGATAAGAGAAAATCATGGATTGTAAGAAATGATGGTGACCTCTGAGTTTAAAAGGAAAGGACCCGGCTGTGTTTACGGGATGCCTAGCTATCATGGAGAGTACCACTATGATTATATTAGTTAGGCCATATGAAGATTGGATTGGCCAGTAATGTTTTAGATGGGTTCACAAGGATTTAGTGGGATTTCTATCCCGTTAAGGAATTGAGTATGCTACTGGATTAAGGAAGGGATAGAACCGGTATCAGGGACATCATGAAGAACGACACTAGCTCAGCAGGAAGAATTAAAGGTTCGGTCGAAGAAGTTGTTTGACTTGAGGGTTGATTGGACGAAGCATCTCATCATGGGACACGTCAACAACGTTTGACAAGAATGAAGGATTCATTGCCCAGTTGCAAGGGTAGGACAATTCTCTCAAGAATTGACCCTCGATCTGGTTATTACCAACTGAGGATCAAGGAAAGAGACATTTCAGGAATTACTTCTTGCACCAAGTAGGATGTGATGGGTTATCAGTGAAGGATCCTAAACTGATCAATGCTTCAGAGGCCCAGGTAAGTTCGACAAGCAGAGAGTACAGGAATGGTATGGACAAGTCGTATTCAGATTGATTAAGGATGTCTCGGACTACTCCCAGTTAGAAGTAGAACGTGAATAACCACTTCATTGATAGTACCAAGGCTATGAAAGCAGGGTTACATGTAAGGTTCCATAAGGGATAAGTTCTAATTTCTCCAAAGGATATTCAAGGTCACATTATGGGAAGTGATGGGATCAGGTACGAGGTAATTAAGATAGAAACTATAAGGAAATTGCTAAAGGAACGCCTTAGGGGTGAGAACCATAGTGAGACTGGTAGAACACATCAGCTACTACTTGAAGCATCTTCGAGGACAACCATACCTTGATTAAACTAATGTGAGAACCTAGAGTTTGTCTGAATGGATAGTTGCATACCAAATTTTCAGAAGTAAGAATAAAGGTTGGTTAGCACGCTATGGTATCATAATATGTATGTGATGGACTGATACAGGAGGATGCCATGATGGACACTTTCCTTGCTAAAAACATGAAATTATAGTGCGGTGTGTCGAAGACAAGGATGCGCCCATGCATAGACTGAAAAAGGTGGTTGTTCATGCTTCACGGTAGATGAAGGGATAAGAACACAAGTGTTCTATGCAGGGTGTTAAGTTAACGGTAATGCCAGGTAGCCATGGTTAGGGTGCGATGATGACACCTATGGAAAAAGAAGGGCGTATACTAGTATGAAAGTTAAAGCATTCTGTCACCCATATGGGGTTGATCATAAGACAAAGGCGCTAGAGGGAACTAGTGAAGGACCCACATTGGAATCCTTATTACATAGAGAAAACTAGTGTGGAGGCTAACACCTTGAGTGGGAAATGTCCATGCCAGTTGTATGATTTTCCACGGACTACTGTAAAGTCAGAAGAGCTGACGACCGGGATTAGAATAGAATCTGTGAATGATAGTTGGCAGTTATACTTCTACGGACAGTGAAATGCAGAGAGAAGATCTTGTAGGAATGGTTAAGAATCCTATTATTTTAGTGGAGTCAGGTTAAGATATGAGAATCAGATGAGTGATCCGATGAATGCTGGCATTAAGTTAGAGATTCTGGAAGAGTCTTATACGAGCCCCTTATGACTGTTATATCTAGGAAGTTTTAATGGGTATTAGGACCTAAGTTTTTATACTCGAAGGCACACTGTCTAATCTTTTAGTAAGTGAGAGGTGATAATCAGAACCCAGAGGCTATTATGACTCTGGGGTATCCTAGAGTTAGTACGAAGGGATATAGTTATGGACCGTAAGGGTGGATTACCTTAGATTGCATGTAAGATGAGTGGATACGAAAATTTGTGATTCAACAAATTGTCTTAGCACACTATGGTTCGTGTGAATGAGTATCACAAGAATGCGTATGTACGAAGGGAGACCGTATGTCTCTGTGGTACAACGAAGTCTATAGTGTGGGATTAAGACCCTTTATTTTCCCAAGTTATGAAAAGGGTTGTGCATGGCGATGAGTATAAGATTAAGATCTTCAAACAGATTAACAATCTGAAGAACTGATTAAGAATTTGACCTTGAATATGTAAGTTTTTCGAGGCATTGAGGTAAGTCCAGACCCTTGATTGAATAGTCATAGTGATAAATGCCGGTCAATGGCTAGAGTGACTCCAAATAAGATATATTGAGATAGGGAATGAGAAGTACTCATTCCGGGAAGTGAGATGAGGGACAAGAGGAATTTTGGTTCAGAATTGGTCTGGAGGACCAATGAAGTTATTAATGATAGATAAGGCAAGAGAGTCTGCTTTATTGAAAGAATGTAAGAGTTCGCAAATTTAAATTTGGGAATGTGGAGTTCCAGGACTGGAGACTTCGTACTTCTCAGAATATTATGGACTAAAAATATATAATAGTTTGGGAAAGAAAGAGGAGTTTTGACTCTAGATTTGATAGACATGTGAGATCCTAACCAGGATTAGACCAGGAGCCTACCGATTAGCCTTACCCCAGCATGGGTGAAGGCTCATAAGGTGTTACTGGTGCCAGTGTTAAGGAAAGAGGTGTCAGGTACTACCCCTGATTGGGTGAAGAGACCCTAGAATGTCAGTGGGATTTACTTTGTGAGAAGAAGGTAAGTGGAAATCCCAGATAGAAGAGATAAAGTCTTACGGAATAAGATTGTCACTCTTGTGAGGGTGTTATAAAGAGATAGCAATGTAAAGGACTAGACTATGAGGCTATAGTCAGATTTGCGGGATTGGTATCCCAAGTTGTTTCAACAAATTTCGAGAACGAAATTTTGATTAGGAGGGGATAGTTATAACGTCCCAAATTTCATAGTAAGGCTAAGTGCCTTGATTACTGTGCCTCGATGGCATAATAGGATTTATATTTGGAATTAATGGAATATAAGTATGATTATAATTATAGATGATTTATATGGTAATGTGAATAGTTATGCATGTTTATGTGTATTAAATATGCAAATGGCCCAATTTTGTAAATTGGGGAAAGTTTGCAATTTTTTATCCATTGAGGGTATATTTGTAATATATATGCTTCATGAGTGAGATTACAACATTGTGGAGATATATTTGAGATGTGTGGTCTGAGGCGATCCTAGTGAGCGGATTAGCGGAATAGTCACAATGGGGTTAAATACTTTGGTCAGGGTGAGCCTAGGGGTTTTTTGGGAAACATAGTGAGTATTCGGGATTTATCGGGTAACAGATAGTTATTTGGTGATTAATTAAATATGTCGGGATTAATCAAGGATTTATGGTGTAATTTGAGGATTAGTGGGAAATGCGACTAATGACCATTCTTCCCTTAAGGGCTTTCAACGAGGAACTCTTGGATAAGGAGAACTTTGGTCATTTTGGTGCAAAGAGATAGACTTGGTTTGGGGCACTAGACTTTAGTAGAAGCGAGGGAAAGCAAAGGCAGAAGGGAAAACACTCCCAATCTCTCTCTCTCTCTCTCTCTCGTGCATCACTCTCTCCCTTTAACCCTTGGGGAGCTCTTAACACTTTGAAGAATTTTCTTAGGAATTGAAGAGGGTGGAGGCTAGGATTACTGTGGATCAATTTAGAGGTCGAATCTCTACTGAGGTAAGCTTTACAATCTGAATTTTCTTTGTGAATTTCTATGGTTAAGCTAAGTTTTGGTTGAGTTTAGCTCTAGCTTGTGTAATATCGATCTTTTCATTTCATGGGTATACTGGTAATTTTGTCTTGTGTGGGCAATTTGGTAATTTAATACTCTTGAGGTGTATTTTTGTAATTTTGTGAAATTACAAATTATTTGATTATATGAATATATTTATGTGATATTATATCAGTGTAAGATATTTTACATTGGAAAATACCGAAAGTGCTCAAGATATATGTTAAAGCGATGAATCATGATTTCCTTCAAGTGCTAGGGGCCTTATTGTCAAAAATTGTTGAAAGAAAGGTCATAATTGAGTAAATATAGCTAATGGGTACTAAATTAATTATGGATTATGAAAACTAATAGTTGAAGTGGAGAATTACTAAAAAGGGTTTAGTGAAATTGTTAGAATGGCTTAGATTAATTGTAGGATGGTAATTTGGCGATAATGAGTCATTATAAATAGAAAGTGAGAGATTAAGATTAGGGTTAGACTCACAATTTGAATTTGGTGGCAGCTCAACACATGATCAATGGAGAGAACTCTCTCTCACTCTCTCTCTAGACTAGGGTTCAAGATCTAAGGAAGAAGAAGGATGAGGGTCTCTTCATATGCGTATGGATCACTAGGAACTCGTGTGGGGGCTCAATTAGAATGCTTTTGGAGGAGATTTTCATAGCTTATGTTTCTCCACATGATCTTGGTAAGAACTTTTCACACTTTTTAAGTTTCTTTGATTATTCATGAAGGTTTGGATTATGTTAATTGTGGTTTTCATTAGAAAGCATGATAGGTTGGGTTGATTGGTTTATATGTATGTTAGAGACTAAGGTATAAATCTATAATGATTATAAACATGTTAGGGATGAATTACTGATGATATAAGGTATAGTTTTGGATATATGGTCTTAGCTTGGGGAAGAAGAAGTTCTATTCATGAGATTTGTTATGGTTATGGAGTTAGGAGATTTTCATGAAGTTTTGGCATTTTATTTACCTCTAAAACTTATATGATGATATAGAGGGATTCAAGATGAGAAAACCCCAAAAAAATCATCAAAATCATATTTATATGGAAGGAGTAATGACATTTCGATGTTTGGTCGGATCTGATTTTCGTACTAGCTCTGCGGTGCAAAAAGGGAGCGCCTAGGCGCCCAAAGTGCCCAGAATTCCCAGAATCTGGGAAAATTAAAGGGTCGCGGTGCTTGACTGCGACAAGGTCATTTTTTGTTATATTTAGGCCATTTTGAAGCGTTTCATATGGGGCTCGTTGGGGACTTCCTCCCTAACTTCTTGGAGACATTTGTAGGAAATAATATGTTTTAGAGAATTATAGATCCTAGCAATATCATTGTAATCTGCTATCACAGTAGAATTAAGAAATATTGAAAATTGGTTAGAAATCATTAGTGGATGGTTGATGAAACTAAAACCCTAACTTTTACATCCATTGAATTAATCATATTTTATCTCTGAATTGCTCTAGTGATTAATTACTTTCTTTAATTTTAGTGGTAATTATTTAATTTATAATTCTGAAATTATCATTTAAATCAATTAGAGTCAGGAGTTAATTATTGGTAATTAATATCAACCCTTGTTCGAACGATACTCTACTTATTATTATATTACTTGTTAGCGATACGTACACTTGTGTAGCTATAAAATCTGTAACAAGTTTTTGGCGCCGTTGCCAGGGATTATTTTTCTTAATATCAATAAAGTTAATTTTTGTTCTAATTTGATTTGTTTTTTTTTTTCTGTTTAACATTTATTTCGATCAAGGTTCTATTGTGTTTTAGGAATTGTTGGTATATGCGAAGCAATAGACGAAAGAAGATTACACCAATCGATTTGGAAATTGAAAGAATGTGTAGACAGAACCAGAAAATGAAGAAGAGATTGGAGTTTACCATGGCTGACAATTTGGGAAACAGTGCTAATAATGGTCAAGAGGCTGCAGAGGTTCCAAGGGAACAAGGACTAAGGACTTTGAGAGATTATGTACTTCCTACTGTAACAGGAGTGCATTCATGCATTAGACCTCCAACCATTGCTGCAAATAATTTTGAGATTAAGCCAGTAATTCTCCAAATGGTCCAAACAATTGTTCAGTTTGGAGGTATGCCAACGGAAGACCCCAATTTACACATAGCTAATTTTCTGGAGTTATGTGCTACGTTCAAGATGAATGGGGTGAGTGATGATGCTATAAGATTGAGGCTATTCCCATTTTCACTGAGGGATAGGGTGAAGAGCTGGCTGATATCCTTACAGGCAAATTCTATCACTACATGGGAGGATTTAGCTTAGAAGTTCCTTGCCAAGTTCTTTCCTCCAGCGAAGGCTGCAAAACTAAGGGGAGAGATCTATAATTTTTATCAGATGGAAGGAGAGTCATTGTATGATTCTTGGAAGCGATTTAAGGAGTTGTAAAGGAAATGTCCACACCATGGTATAGAAAAGTGGATGTTGGTGCATAATTTTTACAATGGGTTGAATGGAACAACTAGAACAATTGTAGATGTTGCGGCGGGAGGTGCTTTTATGAGTAAGAGTACTAATGAGGCTCATGAGTTATTAGAGGAGATGGCGATGAATAATTATCAGTGGCCAACTGAAAGGGGACAACCAAAGAAGGTGGCTGGAATGATGGAATTGAACGCTATATCCATGCTTACAGCTCAAGTAGCAGCCTTGACAAAGCAACTACAAAAGACTACACTCCCATCTCAACTTATGCAAGTTCAAAACCTGTATGAATTGTGTGGTACTACCCATC
Organism: Humulus lupulus; assembly: GCF_963169125.1. Taxonomy (NCBI): domain Eukaryota; kingdom Viridiplantae; phylum Streptophyta; class Magnoliopsida; order Rosales; family Cannabaceae; genus Humulus; species Humulus lupulus. The sequence continues at coordinate 157,687,421 of NC_084802.1, read as the reverse complement.
AACCCAACCAATGCCCTGCTCTAGATATGAATAACATGCCCATGGAAGAAGTACAAGCTATAGGGAATTACCAAAGACAACCCAATAATCCAAACTCCATGTCCTACAACCCAGGTTGGAAGAACCATCCTAACTTTTCCTGGTCCAATAACCAAAACACTCTACAACCTTACCCTCCACCTTAGCCACAATATCAACCTGCACAAAATAGGCCACCATATCCACAGCAACATGCCCAACTTCACCCTCCACCTGGATATTATCAACCACAAAATAGACCACAACAAATGCCAATGAAACCAGCTGAACCCCAACCTGATGTATTTAACCAATTTATGACTAAAACCAGGTCATCTATAAGGAGTTTGGAGACTCAAATAGGGCAGTTGGCTACTTTAATGTCTAATAGAGCTCAAGGAAATTTTCCTAGCACTTCTGACTACAGAAGTTAATCCTAAAGAGCAATATCCTTGAGGAGTGGGACTAAGTATGAGGGGTCTACAGTAGACAACAAGGGCACGAAGATAGCTAATCAACATGTCACTAGTCCAGCACAAGAGGAGGAGGTTACTAAAGACCTTCCAAAGAAAGAGAAGTCTAATGAAGAAAAGGTCACTGAAGACCTTATCAAGAAAGAAGTGGTACCACCAGTGAGCATTGACCATCATGTTTGAATTCCATATCCACAAAGGCTTCGTAAGCATAATCTGGATAAGCAGTTTGCAAATATTTTAGAGGTGTTCAAGAAGCTACATATAAATATACAATTCGCAGAAGCATTATAGCAGATGCCCAGCTATGTGAAGTTTATGAAAGAAATTTTGTCAAGGAAAAAGAAGCTAGAGGATTATGAAACAGTTGCATTAACTGAAGAGTGCAGCGCCATACTACAAAAGAAACTACCTCCAAAGCTTAATGATCCGAGTAGTTTCAATATCCCATGTTCTATAGGGGGTTTAGTAGGAATAAAGGCTTTATGTGATTTAGGGGCCAGTGTGAATTTAATGCCTCTATCAATCTTTCAGAAGCTGAATTTGGGAGAAGCTCGGCCGACTACGGTATCTTTGCAGATGGCAGATAGGTCAGTTAAGCATCCTCTTGGAGTGATTGAGGATGTATTGGTAAAAGTTGGTAAATTCATCTTTCCTGTAGACTTCATTATTTTAGATATGGAGGAAGATGAAAATATTCCAATAATACTTGGAAGGCCATTCTTAGCGACTGGTAGGGCATTAATTGTTGTACAAAAGGGTGAATTAAAGTTGTGACTGCAAAAAAGAGGAAGTTATATTTAAAGTTTTTGCAGCAATAGAAATTCCAACTTGTTGTAGAGTTGAAGAAGTGGTGAACCAAGGAGAGAACAAGGTGGAAGTCTCTAAGAAAAGCTCCATAGTTAAAACTGGAATGAGAAAGGGGTGTAACCAGTTAAAAAAATACTTTAATGAAAGGAGTCGAAAGTTGTATGGGCAAGGGAAAGTTCCGATAATTTCTAATCACAAGAAGCAAGGTCCAACTCATACTACTGTGGCTTGAAAGGATGTGAGGGGAGGACTTGATCCGAGTTGAGTATAAAAGAAGGAGGCGACTAAATGACGTTAATGACAGCGCATTTGAGAGGCATCTCATTATTTTTACTTTTCATTTGTTTTAAGTTTTAAAGTTAATGAACAATTTTAGTTTTCGTTTGGAATTTTATTTTATTTTAGTTTTTTATTTTTAGTATTTTTGAATGTAATAGAACCGTGGAAATCGGGAAAACTATTGAAAAAAAATGAATATGTTGAAGACTGAGGAAAGGGTCGCGGCGCATGGAGCAAGGGCCACGGCATTGACAAAACCCGAAAGGTTGGAGTTGGCTCCACATGGAGCCAGCGCCGCAGCGCATGGGTGAAGGGCTGCGGTACTTCATCGGGTTCTCAGAAAAAAAAAATTTAGACACAGGCCGCAACACTTGAAAGAGAGCGTCGCGGCGCTTATGGGATTCGAGGATTAAAAGGGGGCTGCCTCCATCTATTTGGTCACTTCTTTCATTTTGTAAAAAAATTTCCAGTTCTCTCTCTACCTTTTCTCTTCAACCCAGAAATTTTCTCTCCAATCCCCTCTTACACCTTGAATCCTTACATCTTACTCTTCACACATATCTTTTTCATTCAATTTCCCTAGTTTTGCTACACAAATCCCTAATTCTCAAAACTTTCAAACCCTTTTTTTTTCAAATTTTATCCATTGGGGTCCAATTTGAGATTTATTGGTTACTTGGTGCATTTGAAGGGTTCAAGAGGAGTTTATCACAATCAAGTAAGTTTTTCTACAAAGATTTGAATTTTTTTTTGGGTGATTTACTTATATTAAAGATATTGTTGAAAGAATTATAGTTTTTGGATTATTGTGTTGATTGAGAATCATTGTGGTGTTATTTTGAACTATTTGGGATCATTATTAGTATATTGTAATGTTTGGGGAATATTGAATGTTTAGGGGAGGTGCTGTCAAATTTTTAGTAGGATATTATGAGACCTAAAAGAAATTCTTCTAGAGCATCATCCTCTAGGAACGCCAATAGAACATCATCCTCTAGGGAACCTGAACAACCCCTAGAATATGATGCTACAAAATTTGTGAGTAAGGCAGCTTTTGATCGGTATAAAAGGATACGTAAGTGAAGGTTGATAAGTGAGAGTGGTTTTGAGTATACTGAGAAACCACGTGAAATTACAACTTATGAAGAGATTCGTGCAGAAATTCAACGAAGGGGTTGGGCTATGTTTGCTGGGGAGGATGTAAGTCATGCCAATTTTTCAGTGGTTTTAGAGTTTTATGCGAATTATGTTGAGATGAAAAATACAGAAGTGTTTGTGAGAGGTGTCAAAGTTCCTGTAGGCATAGACACAATTGTTGTTTTGTACAACATGCCGACATATGAACAAGAGGATGATGAGTATCATCAGTGGGCTCATGGGGATGACATTAATTGGATTGAGGTGGCTGAAACTTTGAGTATACTAGGGGCTCGTTTTACTGTTGTTGGTGGTGCTCCAAAGTATCTTTGGCGTTATTAGTTGAATCATGTGGCTCATGCTTGGGTGCATTTTGTGAGCACGATTGATGCTGACTACTCACATGTCGGATATTAACAAGGAGAGGCTGCTATTGGTGTATGAAATTATGACTAGGATGACTATTGATGGGGCCGAATTATTAGGAAAACTATGAAAGATATTAGCATGTTGACTACTACGGCAGGATTAGGACATGGCTCATTCATCACTGATTTATGCCGTACGTATGGAGTTGTTATGAGTGGAAGTGATGTAGTTAGGAAGCCTATGTTTGTAATTTCTAAAATAGGGTGCTTAATTATGAACCACCTTCCTTAGAAGCACCACCACCTCGACAGCGTTCCACTGATAAGAGACAAAGGAGTAATGATGTAGAAGATGAGGATAATGCAGCAGAAGTAGAGGGTGATCTTCTTGAGGAGCCTATGCATGAGGTACAAGTTGCACAGCCACCTGTTCAGCCTGAAGCTGGTACTTTTGATCCATATATGCAGATGCAGCAGAACCAATTCAACTATTTGGTTCAACAGAATAATTATCAGATTGCTCAAAATTAGCATATGCAGTAGTATCTGGCGCAGCAAAGTGAGTATCAATTCGCTCGTGTTGACCAACTCAATGTGTTGGTGAATCAGTGGTCTCTCCACAACAATGAAGACGTAGCCCCATTCCAACCACCATCTCAGTTTTTTCCTTATCAACCACCGCCACCTCCACCATTTTGAATGTTTATGGTAAGTTTCTTTTCCTTTAGTTTTATTTTTTTAAACAAAAACATTGGGGACAGTGTTTAGATTAAGTTTGGGGGAAGAGATTTATTGTTGTGTGTTTTGTATGTGTTTTCTTGTTTTTTGTTGATTATGTCTGTTTTGTGTAGTTGTGTTTTGTTTAGGTTGTTTAGGGTGTCAGTTGAATCAAGTTGACAATGATTAGCCAATGATAATATGATTGAATGATGAGCTGTATAAATTGAATGAGAATAAAACTGTAAGAAATTCGTGTGCTTGGTTGAATATTTTGTTCTATTTTTAATTAAACACTTAAATAATTGAGAGCTTAATCATGATTTTGATAAATTTTGTGTGATTGAATCAAATTTATGCCTACTGAATTTAAAATAAGAAGGGAAGATTGAAATTAGTTTATCCTAGAACTTGTTTGCTTGCTTTTTGAGGAAAAATCCTAGAAGATGCATGCTTAGAAAAATGATTTAGGCATTTCTTTGGACTGTTTGAGCCTTTCAAGCTAACCCTTATTTGTTGGAATCCTTAGTTACCTATTTTTGAGCCTAAATTGATTCTTTTATTGATTGACATTTGTTTTTAGCTTATAACGTGAGAACCTAACTATTATTTTTCCTTCCCTTTAATGTACCATGAGCATAGGAACAGTAATTGGGATTGATTTGTAATAGGAAGGTTATGAATGACAAGTTGTGTCAACAATGAAGAAAATATATTTTGAGAGAAAGAAGAGAAAAGTAGAAAAAAAAAATTACAATGTTGAGAAATCATTACACCCCGAATTATAATATCAAGGAATAAGTTTGAGGGAGTGTAATGTCATAAAAAAAATAAAAAATTCATTGATTATGCAATTTCTCTCAAAATGATAAGATATTGGGAACTTTGGGATTGGTTTTGTGGTACTAAGGGTTGAATTGGTTGGTTGGCTAGTGCTCATGGTACATTTTGAGCTTAAATGACTTTCTCAACCACCTTTACCTAAGCCATTCAATTATAAGCTTGAAAAGACCTATTGATTTCTGAGCATGTTTTGTCTACATTAGTGGAGATTAGCGAGTATAGCAAGCCTATGGGATATTGTTTGGTTGTTGGATTGAAGTGGAAATTTAGTGAGCATAAATTAATTCAATTACATGTTATTTGTTAATTATGATTTTGAGAGCTATTATTTTTGTTTTTTAATTGAATGTAATAAATGTTTTAACTGAAATTATGGATTAAAAGTTGAGTTCCTTGAAGATTATATAAGTGAGTTGTTTGTCATAACTTGAGGCTTAGTATTGTTGTTGGCTTGATTCAGTTGTGTGTGTGTGTGTGTGTGTTTGTGTTTTTGTTCATTAGTTGAGTTGTTGTTTTGGTTTACTCGAGGACGAGTAAAAGTCAAGTTTGGGGGAATTTGATGAGTAGGTTTTTAGTATAGTTTTTAACCTGTGTTTAGGGCAAGTTTGAGTCGATTTGGTGGAATGTTGTGCGATATTACGCTTGTTTTGGTATGTTTGCAGGAAATAGAATGAGGAAGCATGGAGTTTAGGAAATGAACGAAAAATCGTAGCAATTGGGAAATTTATGCTAAAAGTTGACAAGAAGACAGTTGAGGATTCATGTGCGGAGAGACTTGTTCATTTTGGAGCCTTGGAAGTATGTTTTGGGGTTAATGTAAAGGGGTACGACGCTAAAATGAAGAGCTGCGACGTAAGGGAAAAATAGAAAGCCTGTTTTCTAGAATTTTCATGGGCCGTGGTGCATGTTTGAAGGGCCACGGCGCTTTCTTGAACCCAAGACTAGGATTGCACAAACTCAGAGAGGCGGGCCGCAGCGCTTAAACACCAGGGTTGCGGCGCGTGTAACTTTTTCGTGGCCATCAGAAGGGCAAAATCGTCATTTATTTTGAAAAATAGTTTTTAGGGTTTCTATTTAAATGTTTGTTAAGACTTAATTATGGGTCATTGGTGAATTTCAGAGATTACTGGAGACCTTGGAGATAATATTGAAGATCTGAGAGTTTTATTGCTTGATCTCTTTATTTTCTTTATTCTCTTTAGTCTTGAGTTTATGTTTATATTTAGTTTGATGGATTCCATTATGTTTGTCATTAACTAATCTTGTTTTTAAGGTGTTACTGGATTCTTCTTGAAGCTTTTGATTTCTTTATGCACTTTTTATGAGTTTCTTTCTACTATTGTCAATTATTTATCTTTTGCTTAATGCTTGTGAATGTTTGATCACCATTTACATGTTTTAGATGATTTTAACCTAGGCTCTGAGAAGAGAAGGCTAATTATGCTACAGGTAGATAATCAAAAATTTATATTGGATGAGAGTACCTCTATAATTTGTGTAGCACCTGCACGCAGGGTGTACGCTCGACCTTAAGTGTGGTAAACTTTGTATTCTATGAATTTTATTAGGAATTATGTCAGGAAATATGTTGCGAACTCTGGTAAGAATTATGCTATGAACTATGATATGAATTATGTTATGAGTTATATTAGGAATTATATTACAAGTTGTGCTATTAGGTATGTTATAGGTTATGCATGTTATGTGTGAATATGTTGTATGTTTGCGTGACATGCTTACATTATGAACATGCATGTTTATGTTACGATAAATTGCATGCTTACGTTTCTCATGCTCGGTTGCACACTTAACCAGATTAGCACTAGTTTACGGCCGGAATGAGACCGGTAATTCTATTATGATTTTTTTGTGATATGTTATGATTTTTTTATGTTATGTAAATATTAATTTACTTGAATATGGAGTATTTTGTAAATTAATGGGTTTTAAGTTGGATCATTACATTTGATATCAGAAAAATGGTTTTAACGTTCCTGTAGACCCTCATGATACGCACATGAAGATTGATAAGCCTCGACTCATCGCACTGTAAGTGTTAGTTCTTATGTTTGTTGATTTTCTTTAGTTTTTTTACGCGTTGCTGCTGCCAATCAACACATATTTAGTAAGAGTCGAGTCAATAAGTTGTACGTTTCTATGATGGTTTGGGTTAGTGTTATTGGAAGCCTCATGTGAGATAGAATGGGTATCTTGATTGGTGGAATAAGGTTGAATGGAGTTGCATGTAACGCATCACATTTTGTTTAACGCATCGCGCTACGTTCACCGCATCACTTTATGTTTAATGTGTTGCCCTACTTTCAACGCATCAAGTTACAATTAACGCGTTGCGTTATGTTCAACGCACTGTGTTGTGTGTTATTTTTTTAGGCATTACTCTGATGGGTTGATAGAGTGATGTAGTAATAGTTAAAGAGATAAGATGTTACGTTCTATAACTGGGATGTTATATTTAAGCCGAAATTTAAAAACGATATAAAGTTAGATATATAGTATCAAAATGACGTGTTGTCATGATATGGTTATGGGTAGCAAGTGTATGTGAGTGGTTAGACTTTATGAGATTGTTCTAAGGATGATGATTTGACTTGTTTATGGGATTAAGTTTGATTATGTACATGATAAATGACAAGAAAAGTACTAGGCAACCAATTTTGTCGTTATTGAGTGAAATGGTCTATGATGATTCAATATGGTAGACTAAGGATAGACAATAAGAAAAGACTTGTTATAGTAACTCGTTGTCTTTGGATTAGGACTTAGTAAGAGCCGACTTGTAAGTATTTAATGGATAAATATATGTTGGGTGATGTTAAGAGGAAGTTAGGTGTGTGTATTTGTGTGGTGAGGCCACTAGGTTCCCCTTTGATCGAAATTGTTTGAGGATGGGCGTACTCCCTTATCACCCTACACTTATGGTGTGCTTTGATATGTGTGTTATATATAGTTTTGCATGTTTTCTTTTAGATGTTGTACTGCTAGCTTTTGTGTAGTTAGTTGGTAGATTCTTTTGTATGTCTGACTGTTGGTTGTCAACAATTTATGAAGCCATGTTGTGTTTGGTTCATCATGTCTTGGTTAGAATGAGTTAGCCAAATGAGGCAGAGAAGGCGATCAACAGCTCTTACTAAGGAAGAAGGGATGTTGTTCTGACGTTCAGGAACTAATAGCACTCAGAATGAGAGATGGAATCATCTTAGGCGAACTACTCTTCGGGAATAGGTAGAGCACGATCAGACTGCCATTTATATTATCCTAGCCACAATGACTATTGAATGTCAATCGTGAAGGTTTCTAATTCAAAGATCTCCAACGTTCAATAAGGAGTCGATTTGTTGGGAGATGAAGGATAGGTTGGTTGGATGTCAACCATGAACTAGTGACACAAGGACTAGCCGATATGAGAAGGAAATCCTAATTGCGCATACGATAGACACAGAGGTTTTATCTATAAAGGATGCTGGTTCACGCTTTGATGTGGCACGAAAAGCGGATGGGAAGCCAACAAGTACTTGGTATAAGTATTTTCACGTGGAGTTTAAGATGTATTATCTAGCAAGCTCGGAGCTTTAGTTGGAAGGTTCCGAGAGTAAGTTGGATAAATACTTTAAGCAAGACTGCCAAAGTTAGTTCACTTAAGACAAGTAGTGAGCCAAGACTCATAGAGGATTTGGTGACGATAAGGAACAAAGTTATTGATTATGTTCAGTTTTGAAGGTGAAGCTAAAAACTGGGATGTCGAGGAAATGATAGAGCGAAAAAGAGAATACACTATTAAGGACAACAAGAATTTATGAGAACAAAGATGATCAACCAACGAAGAATGACGTTCGGTATGAAAGAGGATTGGACACCTCTACTGTAAAAGGATATAAGAACAAGGGAGAATTCGATATCTATGAAGAATGACAGATGTGGAGTTAGACTTTTAGAGGTTGTACTTGGTGAGTACACCGATGAAAGTATACATACTATAAGTTCACCAACAAGGAAAAGACAACCTTATGAGGTTTTATAAGAAATTTGACATACTATATTTTGAAATAATGACAAGAATGACAAGAAAGCACGAAGCAGTCACTACCAAGAAGACGACGGACAACCACAAGTGAATGGAGCGAACTAGATGAGGACAACAATAGATTGATACACGAGAATAGATCACAACGTAAAGCAAAACATAGAAGATTACTATATGACATGATCGATACGACCACAAGAAGGATGCTCAAGAAATGGAGGCGTCACTTTTTCACACAGCATAGCAGAGGCTACGAACATATGGAAGGATTGCATGAGATCATCAAGATTTCACTTCTAACAATAAGGATATCAGGAGCACATAATCAAGAGGAGCAAACAAGAATAGAGGAGAATATGACATGGATGAAGGAGAGATGTACAAATAATTTTAGGGAGACGAGTTATGGATTAAGAATGCAGTGATTGGAACTATTTGGAAGAATCTGAGGCAATAGAAATATGCCCAAACTATGATAAGGTGAAAGAAACTACGATTACGAGAATGGAAAAGGTGTTAGTAAACCATGTTATATGAAGAACATATTTTGGAAACAGTTTATACTTTGATAGTATGGACTTTTAAGACAGACTAATTGGACAAAGATGACGGTAGTTTATGGATACGATGGATGGTATTTTCAAGGCATTAAGATATTCTAGACTTGTTATAAAGGATTGAAACCTAGTGTAGGGAAGAAACTTTATTATGAGTAAAATGTAAAAATGTTACAACTTATGAAAGTATTAAAGTAAGATCAATATGGAAGAAGGGTAAGCATTCAAGGTAACAAGATTTGTTAGTGATAAGAATTGATTGTTTTACAAAAAAATGTGGTTTATTTATGCAAAAAGACGATCATGATGAATTTGATCTCAGAATTGGAAACATAGGAAAAACTATTTAAGCTTTATGGACTACAAATTTGGAGAGGACCTGTGAAAGATTTAAGACTATCTTCAAGAATTGCAGAGCCTTATGGCTATAGGATAAAGAGAGGCTTAGACCCTTATTATCGGATGAACAGATTTGTGAAGGATATAGACTTGCATTCTAAGGCACATGATGAGGAATTTGTTCTTGGATTATACCAAGTTATGATGTATGAACAAGTTTATGCTAATGTTGTAGCTAATAAGTGATAAATTTCGGACAACACCTTAAGCGGTGGGGTAAAGAAGGATGTAACCAACTTGTTCGATAGGACATATCGAAAGCAAAGAATTGAGAAGGGTCAAAAGTTAATGAATACGTCTGAGGGTGATAGAAAAGCCAAATACATGGATAAAGTACTTGGATGAGTACAATGGAATTGATAGATTGATAGATTAAGAACATGCAGCAAGTACTACTCTAAGTGTCTTTAAAAAAAGCTATTATAAGAATAAGCTAAAAGGCAAAATGAGATGGGCATTATGAGCCTTAAGTATTGCTTAAAGGAATTAGTGAACATCTGACGTTAGAAGGCTCTTAAGATGGAATATATGGATATATGTATCAGACATATATGTTGCGTGGTTGCATTATCTAATTGTTAAGGGAATTTGATTTAAGAGGATATACCTTGCAAGTCAATAAGAATTCTATACTAAGAAGGATAGTATGAAGTATGTACATATATGCTATGGATACTAATGAGTTGTAAGGAAAGCTAACAAGAATATGAAGAATTGAATACATGGCAATGGTTATGGACTATGAAGTAGAACCAGTATAGATGGGTAACCACTAGAATGAATAGAAAGTGGCAGGAATATCAAATGGCAAAGAGTTGAAGGTAAGAGTAGGGTTAAAGTGGTAAGAATATGATCAAATGGTGGTGTAAACTCGAAAATGGATACAAGTATAAGTTGTTTATGGGATATGGCTATAGTGCTTAGCCAAGATGATTCACGATGGTCATAAGAAGTGGGTGAAAAGGAAATGTTGAAGCAGTAATGACTCTCATGGAGGAGAGAACTTTGTAGTGATATGGTAACATGAATTTTGAGGACGAAATTCCTTTTAAGGAAGGGATAGGTGTAATATCTGACTTTTCGTTTCATGGGTATATTGTTAATTTGGTCTTGTGAGGGCAATTTGGCAATTTAATACTCTTGAGGGGTATTTTTCTAATTTTGTGAAATTACGTATTATTTGATTATGAGAATTTGTATAAGTGATATTATATCAGTGTAAGATATTTTACGTTGGAAAATACCAAAAGTGCTCAAGATATGTGTTAAAGTGACGAATCATGATTTCCTTCAAGTGATAGGGGCCTTATTGTCAACAATTGTTTAAAGAGAGGTCATAATTGAGTAAATATAAATTATGGGAAATAAATTAATTATGGATTATGAAAACTAATAGTTTAAGTTGATAATTAGTAAAAAAGGTTTAGCGAAGTTGTTAGAATGGCTTAGATCAAGGTTAGGATTGTAATTTGGGGAAATGAATCATTATAAATAGAAATTGAGATATTAGTGTTAGGGTTAGACTCACAATTTGAATTAGGTGGCTGCTCAACAGATGATCAAAGGAGATAACACACTCTCTCTAAACTAGGGTTCAAGATCTAAGGAAGAAGAAGAATGAGGACCTCTTCATATGCGTATGGATCACTAGGCACCCGTGTGGGGGCCCAATTAGGATGCTTTTGGAGGAGATTTTCGTGGCTTAGGTTGCTCCACATTATCTTTGTAAGAACTTTTCAAATTTTTTGAGTTTCTTTGATTGTTCTTAAAGGTTTGGGTTATGTTAATGATGGTTTTGATTAGAAAGTGTGATAGGTTGGGTTGATTGGTTTATATGTATGATAGAGACTAAGGTATCAATCTATAATGATTAGAAACATGTTAGGGATGAATTAATCATGTTCATAAGTTGGGGAAGAAGAAGTTCTACTCATGAGATTTGTTAGGTTTATGGAGTTAGGAGCTTCTCATGAATTTTTGTGCTTTTATTTATATCTAAAACTTATACGATGATATAGAGGGATTCGAGATGAGAAAAATCCAAAAAGAATCATAAAAATTGGATTTATATTGAAGGAGTTATGACATTCTGAAGTTTGGTCGGCGTCTGATTTTTTAATTAGCACTGCGGCCCAAAAAGAGAGAGCCTAGGTGCCCAGAGTTCCCAGAATGCCCAGAATCTGGGAAAATTAAATGGCCACGACACTAAATGCTAGGGTCACGACACTTGACTGCGACATGGTCATTTTTGGTTGTATTTAGGCTGTTTTGAAGTGTTTCATATGGGGTTCGTTGGGGACTTCCTCCCTAACTTCTTGGAGACATTTGTAGACTTTCCTAAGGACAATATAAGGTTGATTAGGTCTTAGGAAGGGTAAGGTTTGGTTCATGACCTTTGCTTTGAGTTATGAGTCTCTAAATGATATATGCTGTTTGTTTTGGATTTAGGACTCAACAAGGCAATAGAAGGGAGGTAATTGCGTCGCTACTGGACCTAAGGTAAGAAGAGTGGACACCTGAACTCAGAGTGTACGCTCGACGTACTTAAGCGTGGTATAATTTGTATGCTATGAATTTTATTATTAATTATGTCAGGAATTATGTTGTGAAATTTTCTAAGAATTATTGTAACGACCCAATTTTGCTAATAAGGCTTAGGGCCTTGATTAGCGTGCCTGGAGGGAAATAGGTGAATTGTGTATATAATATGTGAATTTATGTGAATATGTGATAGAGATGCATGTTTAGTTAAATTAAATATGCATGTGGGCCCCGTTTGGATATTAGGGGTATGTTTGTGATTTTAGCCCGTTGAGGGTATAAATGTGATATGTTTGTGATATATATCTGTGTAACACGATCTTAGACAGTCCTAGGGAGCAATTAGCCAGAAAGTCACAACGGGGTTGAGAATTTGACTCAGGGCGAGTCGAGGGGTATTTTGGGTATTAGATGTATTATGGGGTTATCGGGTTATGGAAATAAATATTTGGAGATATACTTGAGGTTAGAATGTCTAGGAGGGAATATTGGGGAAATTCATCATTTTTCCCTCGGGGACGTTTTTTGGCACCTCGAGCCTTGAGGTAACCTTAAAGCTTAAGTTAAATAAAACAAAGCCTAGGAAGTTTTTAGAAACTTAGAAACCGACTTTTTCTCCCTCTCTTGAAGCTGTCCTCTCTTCATCTTTCTCTAAGGCATATCAAGGGAAAACTTGGTGAAGCTAACTTGAAGCTAAGGAATTCAGCTAGGATTTAGGGGAGCTTGAAGCTTGGAGCTTAGGAAGCTGGTTCAGAGATTCAATCCAGCAAGGGTAAGCTTTAAATTATAAGGATTAAGTTTGGAATTTCTACTGGTTTTCATAGAGTATGCATGGTTTGGATTCTAGGACAGGTTTTGATTGTTTGATGGGTATGGGAATTGGTTCTTGAGGTTGTTGGTATGTTTAGGTTGCATAAATATGAATTCTGGGTTTAATTATGAGGTTGGAGGTGATTTTGGAGGTGTTGGCTCGAAGGATATGCAGGGAAAAAATGATGTTTTTCTGGGTTTGGAGGCGAGGGTCGCGACCCTAGGAGGAGCATGCCGCGGCCCATGTGCATGCGAGGCCTTGGGAGGCCATGGTGCTCGAGGCGTGCCGCGACGCTTGGCCAAGTGCGCCGCGGTCCGTACATGTTTCAGGGTGGTGTTAGCCTCTGTTTTGAGGCTAGTCGCAGTGCTTGTGGGGTTGGCCGCGGCCCTAGTTCAAGGTGCAGGGTGACTTGAGGGTTTTGACTTGGGAACCTAGTTGCTAAGGCTTGGGATGGATTTTATCACCCGGATTGATAGGATTCAAGGTCCCGGAGATTAGAATTATAACTCAAAGTTATTTAATGGATTAGAACTTGATGGATGACTATTGTTAATGTGTTGTGACTAGGGTTTCGTCAAGGCTCAGGTTAGGGGACTGTGCTCGGGATATCGGTGCTTGGAAAGCTTGGGACTCAGGTAAGAAAACCACTGTTCCCATAGAGCTTGTATGCAGGGCAGAGCCCTATATGATTGTATTGCAGGGCATAGCCCTTTGATTGAATTTGTTCATGTTCAGTATATGCTAAAGCTATGAATGCGAATGTGTGAACGTTCGGCAAGAGCCAGGAACGGCGTAGGCCGAGGTCGGCAAGGATGGGAACGGCAAGGGGTCGGGAATGGCGTTAGGCACGTGGAGTGCAAGGCCGAATGCGGCAAGGGGCCTGGAGTAGTATTGAGCATGTGGAGTGCGAGTTACTAGGGCTAGACCCTAAAGGATACCTGGGATATCCTCACGGTGTGGACTGCGAACTCAGGGCCTGGTAAAGCGCCTGGGACTGCATGGCCGTATGTGTTTAGCCTATTGATGGCCTGTTTATATGCTGAGTGTTTGTTATGCATATGTTTTCTGCTAGTAAGGGTTTTCTTGATGGGCTTCGGCTCACGGGTGCTCTGTGGTGCAGGTAAGGGCAAGGGGAAAGTCGACCAACCATGAGTACGGAGAGCGTGAGGCGGCGAGTACATGTTTGGCCTGCCTGGCTACCACAGCCAGTGGTTTTGAGAGATGATTGTATTGAAACCTAGATTTTTGTCGTCTAGTCGACTTGGTTTGTAATTATATGTTGTAAATATTTCTAAACAGTATTTTGGGATCCCAAGTGTCAAACACATTATGTTTTTCAGTAATTGAAATTATTTTCGAAGTTTATTACTCTGTTTATGATTTGATTACACTTTTGACCTAAAACCTCGATTAGCGAGTTGAAAGCACATTTTAAACTCACATAGTAACGAATCTAAGGAAGTAGGGCGTTACAATTATGCTATGAACTATGATATGAAATATGTTATGAGTTATATTAGGAATTATGTTATGGGTTGTGCTATGAGGTATGTTAAAGGTTATGCATGTTATGTGTGACTGTCTTATGTGTGAATATGCTTTATGTTTGCGTGGCATGCTTACATTATGAAAATGCATGTTTACGTTACGATAAATTGCATGCTTACTTTATAATAAAATGCATGCTTACGTTTCTCGTGCTCGGTTGCACACTCAACCAGACTAGCACTGGTTTACGCCCAGAAAAACACCAGTAATATTGTTATGGTTGGTTTGTGATATGTTATGATTGTTGTATGTTATGGTATGTTATGGTATATAAAGTTGTGCTACAAGAATGATATGATACAATATGAATTATTGTTGAACTTTATATAATATATGTAAGGGTATAAGTTAGGAGTAGTATAAGTTTTATGATATGATTATATGAATTAGTTTATGTCTATGTTTGTGTTTTATAACTCATATTGTTGGGCTTGGGGATTGTGTCCTATATAGCCCTTCTTGTTGGGCGTTCGCTCATCGGTACTCTGTGTTGCAGCTAAAGACATAAGCGTAGTTTATGAGGCGATGAGTTAGAGCATGCTTGGTCAGATGCATGCATGTCCTGATTGGTTGACCTGGGGGTCAATGGGTTGTTACTAATGTATTATTGTTTTGAATGTCTTTAATATTTGGTTTTATGTTGTGTCTAAAATGTGTATTTTTACTTACATCGTGCATGTAAACACATGTTTTATTTTAAATATCGAGAACTTGACTTGCATGTCTTGTAAAAGTTGTTAATTCATGTTTGTTTCAATAAAACTTTTGTTTTTCTTAAAGACATTCATGTAAATATTAATTTACTTAAATATGAAGTATTTAATAAATTAATGGGTTTTAAGTTGGGTCGTTACAGCTTGGGTTTTGAATTGGGTTAAGGATTTGATATGGATTTCAGGATGTTTGTATTGTTTAGGATGTGTTGTTAAGAGTCCCAGACTAAATTCTGGCTATACTGAATGTTTAAATTGAATTCTGGTGATTTTAGCTTGGGCAAAATGCAGGAGAAGTGCTGGAAAATCTTGGGCTCGCGGGGTCGCGCTGCAGCGTTGTTCTTGAGTGTCGCGGCCCGTATGAACTCAAAAGCCTGTGGGGGCTCATTGAATCGCCTTAGCGCCGCGGCGCGTGTCCAGGGAAATTCCTAGGAATACTCTCTGACTTGTAGAGGGTCACGGCGCCTCTAAGGAGGGTCGCAACTCAAATAGAGGACATTGGCCAATCAAGGGTTTTAAGCTTAGGAACTCAAACATAAAGACTCGGGAAGGATTCTACTACACAGTTTAGTAGAATTCAAGGCCCCTGAGGCTAGTATGTTATCCTGAATTTTTTAGTTGGTTTAGGTTTTGATGGATATTCGTTATCACTGTGTGACTAGGGTTATCCTTAAGGCTCAGGATTGAGGATCATGCTTGGGACCGCTCTACACCTTCTGCTCGGAACTCGAGGTAAGAATACTGCACTCGGATCGCGTATGGGGCTACTACCCCTATTAACAAATATATTATGATTGCGAATATATCTGTATCAGAGAATATCCAGATAGGCATGCTTGTATATGCTGACTTTGATTGCTTGTTGTGCAATGTATATTTGTGATTATATCTGTTTTAAAGGCTGGCTTAAGGGCGCCGGGGGCCGATAGGAAGTTTGCGAAACGCTGCCCGGCCTAGGCGTGGCGGGGTCGACTATAATATCAGAGGACTTGACCTAAGGACGTCGGGCCTGAACATTATTAAATATACATAAATGTTGTTTTCACTTAGCTAATTGTATTGTTGATTGAATTTATTGACTGAAGTTTACTATATATATTGTTGCTTATTTGTGCTTGTTGATTTAATTTTTCTTGCTGAGCCTTGGCTCACGGGTGCTATGTGGTACAAGTAAGGGAAAGGGATAGTCGAACTAGCCATGATTTGGAGAGCTTCAGGGGTGGTGTGTACATATGCAGCCTACTCCACCGCCACGGCCAGGATAGCGTGAGAGGAACTAGGGTTGAACCATGTTTTTCCGCTTAGGACGACTAATTTGTAATCCATTTGTCTATTATCAGTCTGTAACCATTTTTGGATCTCGTGTATAAAATCAATATTTTTAATGAAAAATAATCACTTTCTTGACCAAACTTTTTAATACCTAACCTTGACTTAGTCTTTAAGTACACATTTAAGTCCAAATGACTCGCTTAGCGAGTTAACCACTATTTTAAACACACAGTATAACGATCATGGCTAACTAGTGTGTTACAGTATTTCTCAATTAGACGATTGGGTGATAAGTTTAGGAATGCGTATTTCCTGATCAATGATTATAATTTGTGATTGGTTCGTCTGCTTGAACCACATCAGTCGTCATTGATTCATCAATCTCCGCCTCTGGAGTTTGACAACGTTCCCTTTTTTGAGGTTTTGTAGTCTGTGGATGCCGAAAATACACAAAGAAAAAAATTGCTAAAAGTGCAAGGCACCCAAGAAGGAGGCCTGTGTATAAAGTCTTCTACGAGTTCCATCCCTTGTGTTGAGGAAGACTAGCATCTGAGGGTGAAGACCATGTTATGCGAGGCCCAGTTGTACTATGTCTTGTGCACCCCTCGCGGCATCCGAGTGCCTCTCACCATGAGGCTTCATATAGGTAGCTAGCCAAGTGCACTCGCGCACCCCTCACAATGCCAAGTGCCAAGGATGGCAGGGCCACGGGGAGCCTTGCATAGCGAGGCCAAGTGTCTCGCGCCAAGTGAGGCACACCTCCCCTTGCTGCCCAAGCACCCCGTACCAAAGGTCATGCATCGCAGCCTCGCATAGAGAGGCCAAGGGTCTCGCACCAAGAGAGGCGCACCGACCTCGCTTCCCAAGCACCACTCGGCCATGCCCCAAGGGCCTCGCGGCATGGGTCTCGCACCAAGCACCCCATGGCCTCGCACCAACATGGTCCCGCGGCTCCCAAGGAGCCTCGCGTCACCACCATCTCGTGACCCTACTACGCACCTAGGCCTCACACAGCAAGACACAATCAGCCTCGCCTACACGTGTCTCACGAGAAGCAGCCTCGCCAAGGAGCCTCGTGCCACCACCGTCTCGCGACCCTGATGCGCACCTGGGCCTCGCATAGTGAGACACAATCAGCCTCCCCCGCATGCATCTCGCGAGATGCAGCCTCGCCAAGGAGCCTCGCTCCACCACCATCTCGCGACCCTGCACGCACGTGGGCCTCGCACAGCGAGACACAATTGGCCTCGCCCGCGCGTGTCTCACGAGGTGCAGCCACGCCAAGGAGCCTTGTGCCACCACCATCTCACAACCCTGCTGCGTACCTGAGCCTTGCACAATGAGACACAATTAGCCTCGCATGCGTGCATCTTGCAAGGTACAACCTCGCCAAGGAGTCTCGCACCACCATGGCCCTGCGGCCCCCAAGGTGCCTCGCACCAGCATGGTCTCGCGGCTCCCATGGCCTCGTACTACCATGGTCCCACGGCCCCCAAGGTGCCTCGCACCACCATGGTCTCACGGCTCCCATGACCTCCCACCACCATGGTCTCACTGCTCCCATGACCTCACACCACCATCGTCTCGCGGCTGCCATGACCTCACAACACCATGGTCTCGCGGCCCCCAAGGTGTCTCGCGGCTCCCATGGCCTCGCACCACCATGGTCTCAAGGATCCCAAGGTGCCTCGCATCACCATGGTCTCGCGACTCCCATGCCCTCGTACCACCATGGTCCCGCAGCCCCCAAGGTGCCTCGCACCACCATGGTCTCACGGCTCCCATGACCTCCCACCAGTATGGTCTCGAGGCTCCCATGACCTCACACCACCATGGTCTCGCGGCTCCAATGACCTCACACTACCATGGTCGCCGGGCCCCCAAGGTGCCTCGCACCACCATGGTCTCGCGGCTCCCATGGCCTTGCACCACCATGGTCCCATGACCCCGAAGGTTCCTCGCACCACCATGATCTCGCGGCTCCCATGACCTCGCACCACCATGGACCTGTGGCCCCCAAGGTGCCTCGCACCACCATGGTCTCGTGGCTCCCATGGCCTCGCACCACCATGGTCCTGCGGTCCCCAAGGTGCCTCGTACCACCATGGTCTCAAGGCTCCCATGGCCTCGTACCACCATGGTCCCGCAGCCCCCAAGGTGCCTCGCACCACATGGTCTCGCAGCTCCCATGGCCTCGCACCACCATTGTCCCGCAGCCCCCAAGGTGCCTCGCACCACCATGGTCTCATGGCTCCCATGACCTCTCACCCCCATGGTCTCGCGGCTCCCATGACCTCACACCACCATGGTCCCGCGGTCCCCAAGGTGTCTCACACCACCATGGTCTTGCAGCTCCCATGGCCTCGCACCACCATGGTCCCGTGGCCCCCAAGGTGCCTCGCACCACCATGGTCTCGCGGCTCCCATGGCCTCGCACCACCATGGTCCCGTGGCCCTCAAGGTGCCTCGCGCCACCATGGTCTCGCGGCTCCCATGGCCTCGCACCACCATGGTCTTGCGGCCCCCAAGGTGCCTCGCGCCACCATGGTCTCGCGGCTCCCATGGCCTCGCACCACCATGGTCTTGCGGCCCCCAAGGTGCCTCGCACCACCATGGTCTCACGGTTCCCATGGCCTCGCACCACCATGGGTCCCGCGACCCCCAAGGTGCCTCGCACCATCATGGTCTCGCGGCTCCCATGGCCTCGCACCACCATGGTCCCGCGGCCCCCAAGGTGCCTCGCAGCACCATGGTCTCGTGGCTCCCATGACCTCTCACCCCCATGGTCTCGCGGCTCCCATGACCTCACACCACCATGGTCTCGTGGCTCCCATAACCTCACACCACCATGGTCCCGCGGCCCCCAAGGTGCCTTAGACCACCATGGTATCGCGGCTCCCATGGCCTCACGCCACACCTCACCCAGGCGTGCCGAGATACTGTGTATCTGTGCCACACTTCGTCTCACCCAGATGCCTCTAGGCTATGAGGCCAATGCCTTGCATACCCGTATGGGGTCTAAGACCACTAGAAGGGGCATACGAGGGGCAATAAAAAAGACCCAAGAACTATTTGGTATCAAGCCAATAGTGGTATAGACGATTGAGTATATCGGTCATGTTAACACACAAGCATTCCTACACTTAGTAGAACGTGGAATAACTTTGAGCAAGCACACGCCTTGGAGATGTGAGGATAATCATCAGGTACAAAGCACCCGTACGTGTACGGGTGCAGGAGGTACGACCATGTGGAGGACAGAAGCATGGTCCTGACATCTGCGTCATGCGAGTAGTGGAGGTATAACATCGTACCAATGCAGGAGTACTTTTGCAGGCCCCTGACACGTACTAGAGCCGACCACCACTCCTTGAAAACCACTATGACCTGTGCCACAACCCTGACAATGTACCTATGTACAATCTTGTCCCCTGGGACCACAATGGACCAGGAGCCATTAGAGCTCCAATATAAATAGACTTTTGTTGCGATATTTTTGCTATGCAAGTGCACACAGTCGCAATTCGTAATAAAATGGTAAAACCAAGTATCGTCCTCAAGGACTGATTTATCAATTACCAGTCAATTAATTTCTTGTTCTATTTGATGAATTGAAATTCTTGATTTTTGTAAACACAGCAAAAGAAACTATAAAGTACAGAAACAATAATTGAAAATTAAATGGAATAACAACTAATAGTGAAACTTTTAATTTAATCACTGAAGAAACAATTAGGATATTTAATCTCATCAACTATCCTCCCTATTATTCCCTAATGCAAAGTGTGAATTCTTCTTCTTTTTACCTAATTCAATTAACAAGTTGATACAGCAGCCTATAATCATACTATGAATTATAAACTCAACCTAGGTGAAAATTTCCTATATTTCTATGGTAAATTGAACCACACAGGTAGCATTAATCTCGACAACTTAATAAACAGCTACACAATTAATTCAGATACTTTCGTTCTAAATTAGAATTATGTCCAATATAACCACAGCAGATTTAAATATCACTTCTCAGATTTTGACTTAAAAACATATGTATTTGACTATAGATGGCCAATCAATAATCAATCTATAAAAATAGGTTATATGGAATTGAAGAAGATTGAAGAAGAAGAAAATTGAAATTGCATTAGTTCATAACAGGGATTCAAGTGATTCAATTAAACATCCTAAACAGAAAATTAGTTCATAATCATAATGCTAATCACAACAAAAATTAAAGATAACATCAGGAAGAAGAAGAAAAACATGTAAAAATACTCTAGGTCTTCAGCCTTCAAAACCAGCATTCATCCACAATCCGTACGTCCCCTTTCTCTCCTCTTTTTCGCCATATTAAAACCTAGGAATCAAATTTTAAGAGAGGCGGGCCGCGGCTCTACATACACTATGCCGCGGCCCATGTCTAAAATTTTGGGCAATTTGGTCTCTTCATGACGCGGCCCTGATCAGTCATGCCGCGGCCCGTGTTGCTGAATTCTGGGTTGATGCCCATCTATGTCGCGACCCTCTCTAGCCATGCCGCGACCCGAGGATTTCCTTCAAAACATTGGTTCTGTTTCCCACCTAGCCGCGGCTCTACTTTGCTCATGCCGTGGCTCTTAAGGGATTTCTCAAATTTTCAAGTTTTCAACCCAAAAATTCACCAACACTTCCAAATTATGTTCAGAACCATTCTTTCTCGAAATATGATGAAAAACTTGGTTATTTCTTCCCTTTCTTTGACATTTTCTTCCAAGTTCTCAATTCTTCCTGATATTCACAAAGACAGACAAACAAAGCATAAACCCGCACTAAATGAAAGAAAAACAAAATAAAAGACTACTAAAAACATCACCTAAACATGACAAAAACTAGACTCAACAACTTTCTCCCTTCCAACAAAGGGGTTGGAGAATTCATTGTACAATCAAGATATTAAGCAATATACAAAGGCTCACTCCATTGTTGATCTGTGTTTATCCTTCCATAAGTTCATTCTAAGTTTTTATCTAAATATCTCCTTACTTACCTTTGAGTTTTCCAATCTAATTTTGTTGACAAGATTTCACCGTCAACAGAGTCTATGCATGAAGGGCGACTAGAGGAGGTTACTGACCTTTTTCGCTCTTCCCCAAGCAATTTTTGTTTGGCACTGGCAAACTGTCCATAATTAGACTTATCGCAAGTGTCTGTTCCTTCTGATTCTTTTAGTGAGTCCCCTACAAAAGGGAATGACTTCTCCCTTATTTGGTAGATGAATTTAATTCAGAGGGAACTTTTAATGATTATAGTCCTTCTAGTATATTATTTATTTTGTAACACATCTTGGTTGCTGTATATTTTTACTTGTATCTTATCTGACCATTTTTCTTTTGATAGGAGACATGATGCTCGAGCTTTGTTTGATGGCCCTGAAGTTGTAGGTATCGATGCTAATAAGAGGCCCTGAAGTCAATGAACAAGGATAAGGGAACCCTTCCAAAATCTTCATCTGCTCATATAGGCCAAGGTCGACCTCATACTAGAGTTACAACACAAGCTCCTGCAACAACTACTTGTGTGGTCCCCATGACCAGGTCCTTATCTTCCACACTACCAACTCGTGTTCAAATGGTGGTGCCCAGATTTGAGGAGGTTATTCACAGTGACGAGAAATAGATAGAAGGGTCATTCTCTGAAGTTTTTGTCCCTAGTGAGATTGTTTGGCATTCCATTGCTAACTCTGTATAGGTATGGTTCTTCTATTATTATTGTGCTAGTTATATTTCCACTAAAATTTCTGTATTGGTCTCTTTTTATCCCTTGTAGACAATGATCACCTTGACCAAACTATCTGAATCTATCGAGCAGTTAAAGAAGGATAAGGAAGATACATGTTGTACCCTCATGTCTGATATAGACATTATTCGTGTTGAGAGGAACAGTTGTAGGACTGAGCTTGAGGAACTCAAAAGCTCTTCTTTTACCGAGATCAATCAACTAAAGGCTAAGATTGACTGTCTCCAGAAGTATCATGCTTCTGAAGTTGAGCAACTTAAAGTTGGTGCGAAAGTTTATCGCCTTCAAACCCTTGAAAAAGAAGGAGATATCTTGAATAACATGATCTTTTAGGTCTGGAAATGCAACTGCGATATTGATTTAACATTTCTGAATGGTGGAGAGAAGTCCTTACCAGAGGCTTGCAAACTGAGACATGCTGATGAGGAAAATGCTTATGTTCTCACCTCCTTAGTACAGTCAATGGATGGTGATGTTTCAAGGCCTTAGGATCTCGCCACAAACACTTTTGTTGACCCTTTAGCTACCTCGGGCGACCAGACCCTTAAGCTAGATTCTTGATAACTTAGTCCCTAGTTCACCTTATGTTCGAGTATTTTGTACTGCCACACCTTATGCAAACAAAGCGTTGTAGTCTGTACTTGTAGTGCGAACAGTCTTGTGTGTTTTTTATATCTACTTTTTGTCTCTTCAAGGCTTGTGTTATTGTCTCGCCTTTATGCTTAGGCGAGTTGACACAATTTCGCCTTTATAAGTAGAATGAACAGGACACAAGCAGACACATTTTTTCCTTTTTGGGTAAAACGAACATAACATTTTTTTTGAAAGTTTGCAAAAAAATTTCTCATGTGTCTTTTTTCTTATACCCTACATGCCCCCAAGTGATTTAGAAGTCTCAATTCTTGATCGCTTTTTAGCTGCATTCATTTATCAACACCATAAGCTAACATAATCACTTTATTCGTTTCATGTATATAAACATAATCGAGCAAGCCATGATAAGGCCATTCAACGTTATTCCTTCAAGTTGTAGGCGACTAGAATTGGAAGTTATCCTTTAATGGTGATCAATCATTGTTTAAACGTTGTCCTATTTTATAATAGTGATTAGATTTTAAGGATATCTTCTAAAGTAGTAGCGAGCAGAATTCGAAGTTATCCTTGATCTAAGTTCAATGTTATCTTCTTTTCCAAGGATTCTTCCGAGTTGAGGTTATCACTCGGCTCAAGCCTGGTGCAGCCAAGTTTAATTGTTTGCTTAATAGCTACTTGTTAGTGTTCAGGTCGTATACCTTGTTAGGACCAGGATCTTATAGCTTAATAGCTTACCTATTATTACTCATGCCTCATTCTTGGTTAAGGCTATGCTTTTATAACTTTGATTTTTTTTCATCTTAGTTTGTTAAGTTTCATTTGGAATCATACTTGATAACCCTAGTTCTTTTACTAGCTCAGTGTTTATTTCCAAATTTCTCTTTTATACTAACTTGAATTTTTCAAAGCTCGATTGCCTTATTTAAACTTTCAAGTACATTAACTTGATTTGTTAATTCTCACAATCACTTTACATAACTATTTAAACATAGAAGTATGATGAGCTTATTACTACTCGAAACTCATACTCCTTTATTCATATAAGCATGATAGGCTTAGAATATTAATTAAAATTTTGTTGCACAAAAAATTTATAATATTATGCCCTTTGGTACTCGGTTATCTCCTCACTTTAACTTAAAGCGAACAAGGGTTTGTGGTGACCTCAAAATGATCCCTTTGCTTTTGTAGCTCCGCTCACTCCTACTAGTTTTAAAGATTCATAAACGAACAGAATCTCTGTGCCTTGAGAGCATGAGTTTGAATTTAGGTGCCATGGAGCTTGCGATTTGATGTCCTTGATAGCTCCTATACCTCATCTCGGAATTTCCTGTGATATGGGGGGAACAAGATTCTTGTACATAAGTGTGAGAACAAGATTCTTGTACATAGGCTTGAGAATGGGCTTTCTCTTGGGAGTGAGAACTGGCTCGTATGAATTTGAATCTTGCTAATAGTCTTCATTTTAAATATTGGTCATTCCTTGTAGGAATGGTTTCGGCCCTAATGTATACACCTAGGCAAACAAATTGTACTCTTTCTATTTGCGTATGTTATGCACAAGTGAACGAACATGTAATTTTTTCAAGGTTCATAAGCTTTTTGATACCCATTTGTTCCATTAGGGTTCTAAATAGCTTATTTTATAACTCTTACTATCTTGATTGAGTCGCCGTCATAGGTTGATATTTTCTTGAACTGCCCTGATCACTCCACCTTGTATCTTGGAATCGCTGGATTTTCAATTTCATCCTTGTGCCCTAATTTGGATGGAATTAAGTCAAATTATTTTTCACATAGTTCTACGATCTATCATGGATAAATATGGTGCTTGTTTACGACTTGTAATTGCACCGCAGATGGTCTAGGTAAAAATGAACAGGTGGACTAATTTGGCCCTTGACGACGTTGGGGGTTTGCTGGAGATAATTTCATCAAAGTCTTTATCAGCAAACTTCGTCAGGTTGAATCCCTTCATCTTGAATCTACTTTCTCAATGAAAGCACCAAACTGTTGACGTTGTTTTTCATCAACTTGAGAACATAAGAGCATAGATTCAAAAATAGGGATATGATAAATAGATAAGACCATATTATATAGTGGTTTGACCCCAAAAAGATGACCTACATCCACTTAGTCATTTTTATTGATATTTAAGCTTGATGAACTATAGTTTCTAGGAACTAACGTTGCTGGTTGTTCTACAGTCTTCCTATTTCTATCCCATTTCCTCTTATTTACAGTGAGTGTATGGTTACATTTACAACATGGGCCTAAGCTATTGGGCTTGTCTTGGAAATGATACATTACAACACAAATACAATTATATTTTGATAAATGACAACTCTGTACTCCTTTACTAATTATGTTAGCGCGGATAATGTGTGTTGAACGAACAAGATCCTCTTGTTAGCGTGTAATGGTTTGCCTTGTGCACACAGAGGTGAAATAACTTGCCTTGTGAGAACAGAGGTTGAAAAAGGTGGCTATGCGACCAAATCCCTTATGTTAGCGCTTGGTAGTTTGCTTTGGTCTTTGTGAGAACAAAATTGTTTCTTGCTTTGTGAGAACATGAATGTAATTAGTTATATTCATCATCCATTTATAATTGTTATTTTTAAAACATCATAAATGCCTAAAAAATTGGTGTTGTACCCCAAAAATATGAGCTGAATTACTCATCACGGGGTAATCCTAGAAAAAATGTGTATGAAGAAAGCGTACAGATAGAGCATATTGCTAACTCTAGAGTGTGTAGCTCGAGTCTCTAGATCACCTTTTGTGCCAATAACTTAGTTCAAGATGCACAACATCTAGATTTCCTTCGTGAAACTCTGAACGTGACCAGCGTCAATTCAGATTTGTTCTTCGACACCCAGCACAAAGGAGGTGTTATGCTCACGGAAGCTTGGTCATGACGCATAGTGAAAGATCCCAAAAGACTCATAAATTCCTCATATGCTCATCAATGCTCAGATACTATTTTGTATTCATTAATCTACTGTTGGCAAAAAACTAGGTCAACATATTTTTACTTTCGTTGAGAGCAGAATAGGCTTGCATCCTCATATAAAATCCAACCCAGTATCAACTATGGTGGTCACATGATCAATGCGTGACAATGAAAATGGTCAGCCTGATGATAAAGGAGGCAATTGTATGGCATCCCCATAGGAGAAGGAACATCTGTTCCACAACGTCCTGGAAAACATTAGGTAGAATAGGATGATGCTGACAGTTGATGGCTCTCGATATGGAAAATGCCAAGTTAAGGAGTCACCTCTCCCAAGCCAATAGGCAGATCGAGGAAATTCTAGCTCGATTACCCCCTCCAGCCACTGATGTTAACAACGGAAGGTGGCAAAGTGGGACCCATAGATCCCACAGGAATAATATAACTAACAGCAGTCGATATGTTTAAACTACAACTCCGATCTCCATACCTTCTATAACGTTCTCCTAATCCAGGACCCTTACACTTTGTAATTTAAATAGTTCTTAACGCACTAAACGAGTCATTTGGACTTAAACCGTGTAATTAAAACTAACTACAAAATTAGGTACTAAAAATTTTGGTCAAAAGTCAACCATTTTATTAAAAGAGTTTGACTTCAATACAGGGGATCGTAACATAGTTTAAAACGGTTACAAACCCAAAAATATATACAAAAGCCGATCTAGGCTGAAAAAACAGGATCCAAACCTAGTTCCAACTGATAACCTCGGCCGTGGAAGATGAGCAGGTCGCATATGTACACTCTGCCACTGAAACTCACCAATCATGGCTGGTCCAGCTTTTCCTTTCCTTTACCTGCACCATTTAGCATTCGTGAGTCGTGGCTCATCAAGAAAACATAATCATGCTTATAAGCAGTACATTATCAAATCACAGATTCATATTTACCATGCATGGTAGTAATAACCCTACAGATAAGTCGAGTCCTTAACCTTCGACTAATAAGTAGAGACTTTTAACCTTCAACTAATAAGTCGAGTATTTCAACCTTCGACAGATAATTCGAGTCTTTAACCTTCGACTGATAAGTCGAGTCTTTTAACCTTCGACTGATAAGTCGAGTCTTTTAACCTTTGACTGATAAGTCGAGTCTTATAAACAGATTTCCTTCACTATTAAGCCAAGTTCTTCATCAGATTACAAGATGAATCCTCAGCTTATAAGCTAAGCTTCCCAATAATATATACAGACAAACAGTTATTACATGTTTAAAAAAAACATTCACAACATAGTAATAATTCTATACTATAACTGGGCCAAGCCCTAAACACAAACTGGGTGCAGTTTTCTTACCTTAGGTATTGAGTAAATAGTATTTGACGACCCTTAGTACAATCCTTTCCTCCTGAGCCTGACAGTTCACCCTAGTCACAACCATAACAATGAAAAACTATCAGGAAATGAACTAACTAAGGCTTCTTGACAAGGTCGTAGCCTCCAAGACCTTGCATTCTACTAACCCGAGTAATAGAATAATTCCTGAGCCCTTAGGTTTGGGTTTCCAGCTCCCAATACCCATTTTTTCTCATTTCCCCACTAAGGTAGCCAACGCAACAAATCAGAGAGCCCCGAGCACAAAACAATAGGGCACGCGCTGCTGTGTAATTTGCTTGGCATTGCGGCGCCAAGGCTGTTTGAGGCACCTGCTTGTCCCTCTGAGGGTCGTGGCGCACAAGAACAAAGTCGCGGTGTGACATGGTGAACTCAAAAAACAACTGGTTTTCAGAATCGCCAATCCTCCAAAAACCATCCCAAACACATGGATTTCACCTATTTCGACCATACTAATTGTCCCAGCAGCTGAGAATCATCAAAACCCATCTTAAAACTATATCCAAACCTCATTAAACAAAAAATTCAGCCAAGCTCTAAAAACACTTAAAAAAAACAGAATCTCAAACTCAAAAACTCAAATTACCTCTGTTAAACGTGTTTCCCTAGTCGATTCATAAGCTTTCACAACTTCCACTTGCCCTTAATCCTCTCTAAACTCAAGAATTCTCAAAGAAACTCACTTGGAGAGATAGAGAGAATGAGAGAGAGAGAGAGAGAGAGATAGAGATATGTTGCTCTACTTTTCCCCTACTTTCTGAGGTAATAACCTCAGCTGTATACTAAACTAAGGGTCCAAAAGACCAAAGTGCCCTTAATGCAACCCTTTACTCACAATGCCCTCATGGGCGAAAACGTCAATTACACTCCCGTCTCACATAATACTTGCAATTCCCCGTTAACTCCGCTAAACTCAGAATATTACTAACTCTCCCTAAGTATGACTCATACTCTTGTGAGTCTCGGTAACTCACCGAATTACCAAATACCCCTTGGCTCACCCCTAGCCGGGTATAAATTCCCCGTTGTGACTAAACCTCTGTCTTGCTCGAAAGAACTGACTCCTACCTAATATCTCAAATATACCCATATAATAATGTGGTCTCACTCATATATTAACATACAATTAGACCCTCAACAAGTCAAAATTACAAATATGACACTTTAAATAAAAGCAGGCCTATTTCACACATTTAATACACCTAAACATGCATAATCAACTATATAATAATATAACACATGTAATTCATATAATCACATCAATATCAAATTAATTCACATAATATTCCATTATTTCCCTCCTGGTCCCCTAATCAAGGCTCTAAGATGTATTAGGAATTTTTTGACGTTACAACTATCCCCTCCTTATAGAAATTTTGCCCTCGAAATTTACCTGAATAGCTCGAGATACTGGTCTCACATGTCTGACTCTAATTTCTAGGTCACCCCCTCGACCTTGTTGTTCCTCCATAATACCTTAACTAATGGTATGGTTTTTTTCCTCAATACTTTGTCCTTTCTATCCAAGAGCTGAACTGGTTGCTCCTCATAGGACAAATCTTTCTGTAACTCTAGATCATCATAACTCAATACATGAGTTACATCTCACACATATCTCTGAAGCATCGAAATATGGAATACATTATGAACCCCTGATAGCAATGAGGTAAAGCCTACATGTAGGCTACCTGACCAATCCTCTCCAGGATCTCAAAAGGTCTCATGACCTAGGGTTCATATTGCCCTTCTTCCCAAACTACTTCACCCTTCTCAATGGTGAAACATGGAGGAAAATGTAGTACCCAGGCTGGAACTCTACATCCCTATGCTTGGGATTAGTGTAGCTCTTCTGGCTACTATGAGAAACCAGCATCCGAGCTTTAATCTTCTCAATAGCCTCATTGGTCCTCTGAACTGCTTCAGGACCTAGATATCTCCTTTCACCCATTTCATCCCAACGGATGGGTGATCTGTATTTCCTACCATACAACATCTCATAAGGAGCCATTCCAATAGTCGACTGGTAGCTATTGTTGCATGAAAACTCAATCAATGGTAAATATTTAATCCAAGACCCTTCAAAGTCCAACACACATGCTCGTAGCATGTCCTCTAATATATGTATCGTCCTCTAAGATTATCCATCTGTTTGAGTATGATAGCCGGTAATGAATTTCAGTTATGTACCCATAGCCTTCTGCAAACTTCCCCAAACATGGAAGTAAAAATGGGATCCCGATCTGACACAATGGACCTATGAGTTCCATGAAGGCGCGCTATCATCATATTGATCTACTGTAAATTTTGTCCTCACTGGAAAGAAATGGGCTGATTTGGTATACCAATCCACAATCACCCCTATTGAGTCATGATGATCCGCTGTCCTAGGTAACCCCACTATGAAGTCCATAGTAATGGCCTCCCATTTCCACTCAAGGATACCCAAAGGTTGTAATAGCCCTGCTGGTCTCTAGTGTTCAGCTTTCACCTGCAAACACTTTGGGTATTTAGCCACATATTCAACTACATCTTTCTTCATCCCAAGCAACCAATATAGCGATTTCAAATCCTGATACTTCTTCGTGGTGCCTGGATGGAGCGAGTATGAGATTCATCCATAATCTCTTGTCCGATAGCAGAGTCCATCAAAACACAAATATGCTCCATGTATCTCAGTAAACCCATCTCTGAGATAGTGTAATCCCTCGCCACTCCAGCTAGGACGTCCTCTCTATGCCCCCTCAACAAAGGATCACTCATCTGACCCTCTCAAATCCTCTCCAAGAGAGTGGATTACAATGTGATGTTAGCTAACTGGCACACCACCAAATCTATGCTTGCTCTAGTCATCTCTTGTGCCAACACTTTTGATATTTGTTTCAAGCTAAACAACTGTCCCGGACCTCTCCGACTCAAGGCATCAGCCACCACGTTGGCTTTCCCTGGGTGATAAAGAATCTCACAATCATAATCTTTCACTAATTTCAGCCAACACCTCTGTCTCATATTAAGATCTCTCTGAGTAAATAAATACTTCAAGCTCTTGTGGTTAGTGTATATCTCACACTTCTCCCCATAAAGGTAGTTTCGCCATACCTTCAAGGCAAATACCACTGTTGCTAATTCCAAATCATGTGTAGGGTACTGCTGTTAGTCCTTCAACTATCGTGACACATAGGCGATCACCTTTCTAGCCTGCATAAGGACACAACGTAACCCTTGCTTTGATGCATCGCAGTAGACCATGAACTTCTCCTGGTCTAAAGGAAGACTCAGAACTGGAGCAGTGATCAACCGCTGCTTCAATTCTTGGAAGTTGTTCTTACACCTATCTGACCACACAAACTTCAAGTTCTTGTGTGTCATCTCCATCAGTGGTATCGTAATCTTTAAAAATCCTTCCACAAAACATCGATAAAATCCTGCCAATCCAAGGAAAATCCTAATCTCTAAATCATTCCATGGCCTTGGCCAATCCCTGACAGCCTCAATTTTGGCCGGATCCAACATAATTCCATCTCTTCTGACTATGTGACCGAGGAATGTAACCTAAGATAACCATAACTCACACTTTTTGAACTTTGCATACAATTTGTGCTCCCTCAATCTTTGTAATACCAACCGGGGTGCTGCTCATGCTCTAACTCCGAATGAGAACAAACCAGAATGTCGTCAATGAATGCTATCACATATCTGTCCAAGTAATCCTTGAAGACCCTGTTCATCAGATCAATGAAGGCTACCGGGGAATTAGTCAATCAAAACGACATGACTAAGAACGCATAATGCCCATACCTAGTAGGAAAGGCCGTCTTTAGAATGTCCTTGTCTTTGATCCTCAACTGGTGATAACCAGATCAAAAATCAATCTTTGAGAATACAGTCTTACCTTGTAGGTGATCAAACAAATTATCGATCCTTGGCAGTGGATATATGTTCTTGATGGTCATCTTGTTCAACTCTCTATAATCAATACACATCCTTAGATAGCCATCTTTCTCACTGACAAATAAGATTGGTGCACCCCATGGCGAAAATCAGGGCTTGATAAAACCCAAGTCTAGTAACTCCTGTAATTGAACCTTCAATTCCTTTAACTCTACTGGAACCATCCTGTATGGTGCTCTAGATACTGGCTCTGTCCCCGGTGCCAATTCAATGACAAATTCTATCTCTCTATGGGGCAGTAACCTTGGTAACTATTCTGGGAATATAATCAGAAACTCACAAACGAACCTGGTCTCCTCGGGTCCAACTGGCACAACCCTAGTGGTATCTACGACACTAGCTAGGAATCCCAAGCAACCACCTCGTAATAGGTCTCTAGCTCTCAACACCGATATCATAGGAATATGAGGTCCATGCATAGTTCCCACAAATAAAAATGGGTCCTCGCCCTCAGGTTCAAAGGTTACCATCTTTTTCATACATTCTATGGTTGCCTCATACTTGGCTAGACAATCCATACCCAATATAATATCAAAGTCTTCCATGACCAGCTCAACGAGATCTATTGATAGCTCTCTGCTATCCACTTCCACCGGTAATAATCTGACCCATCTCCTAGAGACTACCGGATCATCAGTAGGCAATAATTTCCCAAATCCCACAACATAGTATTCACATGGTCTACACAACCTATCAATCACCATACTAGATACAAAGGAATGTGTAGCCCCAGAATCAATCGTAACAGAATAAGAAGTGCCAGCATTAGAAAGCTGACCTCACTACTGAGGGTCGAGCCTCAGCCTCTGATTGTGTCAGTGAGAACACTCGAGTTGGATCCAAGTTGTCTGCCTTCTTTGGTTCTTCCTTCTTCACCCTTGGGCAATCTTTCTTAACATGCCCAATTGTACCACATAAAAAGTAGGCCTTCGCCCGACACTCTCCCAGATGACGTCTCCTACATTTGGCATATTCTTGATAAGTCCTCCAGCTCTCATTGCTGCCCTGGCAGCCAACCTATATACCCCGTGGTCGTCTCTCTGGACATGGAAGTATAATAGTGTTTGGGGTCTTTCTCTTCTGGTCACTAGGGCCTCCACCCCTATCAGATCCAGTAAAGGGAGGTCCCACCCTCCTGGTGCCCATTCTGGTCGCGTTCTCGTGCAAGATCTTATTCTCAACGCCCTCAGCAGTAAGGGCCTTCTCCACTACCTGAGCATAGGTCGTTGTTGACGGTGAGAACTCGTCAACTAAGTTGAGTTGGAAAAAATTATCAAGTAAAGATAGCCAATGAAAAAGCTGTAGAAACTTAAGCAATAACTCAAGAACAATGACAGAACAACAATGGAGAAATCAATCTTTCATTTACTCTCAAGCACTTGCTACAGTAAATTTTCCAACCCCTTTTCAGGTGGAGCTAGAGTTCATTTTATAGTAGGCTCTAATGGCCCTGGGTACATGGTGGTCCAGGAGATCAAGTGGTACATAAGTACTTTGTCAGGATTGTGGTTCCAGAGGTTGTGGTCGTGCATCCAGTATAGGGGCAGGCGTCAGGAAGATGTCTCCACTACTTGTCCGTACCATGTCAGAGGAGTCGTGGCAGACGTAGTGGTGCAGGTGGTAGTGGTGTCGACTTTGACTCCTGGCCGTAATCGTACGGGCCACAACTCCTATCCCAGCATTCCCACTCCCCCATTGGTACGGGTGTCCGTATTTGGACATACAAGGTCTTGAGGGCCGTACCCAGTATGAGATCGTACAAGTACGTTCCACTCAAATCATACCTGGGCCCCTGAGCATTGGGCCCCCAAGGTATAGGGAACGAGACACTTGGTGCGTGTAACAGGGGTGGCGTGAGGTGAGGCTCTCGAGTCCTTGACATGAGATGCCTGAAGCACCCCGAGGCCACCCACGAGCATGGCTAACAGGCATGTGACCTCTCCATAAGTCTAAGGGCACAAGGCGAGATGCCTCCCTCACGAGCCCCTTGGTGGCATGGCTCTCATGACGCTCACGACCCCCCTTCGCGAGGCCTCCTGCGCTTGGCCCATTCGTGTGGCCATCTGATGGCGCGGCTGAGCGAGATGGCTGGAGCTTTGCGGCCGCGGCTGGGCGTGGTTGAGCGAGGCCTAGCGAGGCGGAAGGCGTCAGTGCCTGGGTGGCCGAGCGGGGCCGAGCGAGGCCAATGGTGTCCGCGCCTGGGTGGCCGAGCCAGGCCTCGCGAGGCCGTTGGCGTCTCGCTTCTGGGTGGCCGAGCTTGACCGAGCGAGGCCATGGCGTCTTGGCATCTATGCCTTGCAAATGGGGGCCTCATGGCATTGATCCCATGTGGCACGGATCTAGACTCGTGTCGTGATGGTGTGATGACTTCCCGAGACGATGGTGACCCGAGGGCCTCGCATTGATCTCATATTTCCCCTTGGTGAGATTTTGAGCATCAACAATCGTCACCACAAGTATTGAAGCAATTTTAACATCCTTGGCTATCATAACATTTAGCCCTCGAACAAATCTCTCTTTTCTTATCACATCAGTTGGCAACAAGTCTGCAGCGAACTTGGCCAACCTATCAAATTTCAAAGCGTACTCTGTAACAGTCATGATGCCCTGCACCATATTACTGAACTCATAAGCCTTTGCAGCTCTAACTGCATCATTATAGTATTCTTCATTGAATAATTCTCTAAAATCCTCCCACCTCAGAGTCTTTACATCTCTAGTCTAGGATAACACTTCCCACCAGATTCGGGCATCCTCCCAAAACATAAATTTGGCACAATCCACTCTGTCATTACCTGCCACCCCCATAATGTCCAGGATGGAGGTTGTCATTCCCATCCACTACTCAGCTCGCAGCGAATCTGGCCCTCCCTTAAAGGTAGGAGGGTGTTATTTCCTAAAGCGCTCATAGAGAGGCTCCCACCTGTTTTCAGCCCTTAACTGTTGCTGTAATACTGGTGCCACAACAGGTGCCACAACTGGTGCAGCGTTCCCGGCTGGAACATCCAGCAGTCTCAATAGGCGAATCTCTTCATCCCACCTCTGTATCTTAGCTTGCATATTAGCAAGCACCTGTGTCCAGTTCTCATGAGCTGGCGGACGGTTATGACCCTGGTCGTTGTCTTTAACCTAACTTCCAGCGCCGGCTGGTTCATTTGATTGCCCTAGAAGCATACATCGAAGTCTATCTGCAATCAATGACTCGGCACATCAGTCAACAATAACAGTGCCCAGAACCACTCCCATGGTCCAATACTGAACAATTAAGCATACGCATGCAATAACAGTGCTAATAAGCAGTTCAAAAACTTTCACATGCAGCAATCATGCTAGTTTATGTTCATGTTTAATTAGGGTGCTAATAAGCACATTCTTCAATATACATAGCAGTAATAATGATAATAACCACATCCTTTTTCATCCACATAACAGTCAAGGGCCAGGCCCTATCAGTACAACTCATGCTTCCTAATCAAGCATGAAAATAAGACATTCATATGTCAAATAGGCAAGTAAACACAAATTAATATTATTGACACTCATTTTGGTCAACTGACACGGAGTCAAATGCTTGATGTGATGGAAAGTGTTGAAATAGATTTAATGGAAAAAACAGTAAACGACACAACAAATTATAGTGGTTCGGCCCCTCAAATTGGTAATGACCTACGTCCACTTAAGCTATTATTAATATTAGTTCTCAAAGGAGTGATCAAAGAACTAGGGTTCTCTGAATTTCACAAGCCTTAGAGGGGTGAATAATAAAATCAGAAGATAATAGCCCTAATTCTCTTGTAAAGCACAAACTTAACTCAACCAAAAAATCTCCTTCTTGCTGGCGTATCTCGACCAACTGGTTTGCCTCAGTTGGGTGCACACGACCATAATTGAATTGTCCGTAAACCTCCTTTACGAACATCTCCCAAGATACAATACTTGCAGGAGGGAATTTAAAGAACCACTCCTATGCAGCATCAGAAAGTGTTGCAGGGAAGATCCTGCACCGAGCGTCTTCGGACACCTTCTGAATGTCCATCTGTATCTCAAACTTGTTGACATGAGATACCAGGTCACCATACCCGTCAAAGTTTGGAAGTATGGGCATTTTAAACTTGCTAGGAGTTTCTGCCACAACAATCCTTTGGACGAAAGGAGTGCCCCTTCTCCTGTCGTACTCGATGTGAGACGTTCTTCCCCCGACCAGCTATTGCATTGTTTGGTTCAGGGAATCTATCTGACCTGAATGGCTTCAAGAATTGCTAGGGCCTCTGGTGCCGGGGGAATGTACTCGTCGTGCCGTTCTCAGTGGTCGTTGAGTACATCCCTTAAGTCGTCGTCTCTTCACTGTTGCTCGCTTGCTCCGAGCTGGTTAAAGACGTTGTTTTGTCTGGGCTGCCCCCCAGCGTTACGTCTCGCTTGTTGGTCTTCTCTAGGTGGTGGGCTTTTGCCTCCATCTCTCTCCTCATTCCTCCGACCGGCATTCCCTCTGCCCTAGTCAGCCTCATTGTAGCCATGGCCATCTCTAAACCTCGATTGGCTATGGTGAGACCGACTGTCTCCTCGGTTTCCTCCTCGGGCTGGAACTTCCCGAGCGTTAGGGGGAGGCCTGTAACGCCCTGGATAGCCAAGACCGTTACACTGTGTGTTTATAAAAATGCCAGACTTGCTAATCAAGTCATTTAATTAAGAACATGTTTTTGAAACTATAATGGAACTAGGGTTAAAATGTTTTGGTCTCAAAAGTCACATTTCTTATAAAGAAACATTTCCTGTTTACACGGGATCCCAAAAAACATTAAGATTAAATCCATTTACAAAAGATTCAAGAATTAAATATAGTATTAGCCATATTAAGGAAAAACAGACAATTAGGCAATCTCTGTCCTGATCCACTCCTTGGCCATGGCGACCGAACAGCTGGCTATGTACATTCAGCCCCGCAGCTCTCCACCTCAGGACTGGTCTAACTAGCTTTTTCCTTTACCTGCACCACGTAGCACCCGTGAGCCAAGGCCCAGCAAGAAAACACAACAACAGAGTATAAGCAATCAACAGATAATTCAATATCACATATTCCATAAATTAAACATTCAGAATAACCAAGTATTCAGCATACCAAACATATCAACTCATATCATACATCAATTCATGAATGATAACTAGGATTAGCGCCCTCAGGCCGCACCCTCTGTTATCCCACTGACTTCGGCCTGCTTAAACCGAGCTCAGTGAATATTAAGTTGTCCTCGGCTACCAGTGGCCAAGCCGCGCCCTGTGCGCAAATATTGTGTACGGCACCCTTAGGCCGCTATCACATGTCCCATGGCATAATACCATCATTGACATTATACAAATATCAGAAGCTCTTAGTCCCATCACAAACATATAACCGGGTGCAGTTTTCTTACCTTTGGATTTGCTGGCTTTGTTCACTGTTATCCTCAAGCACGATCCTTCCCGAGCCCTAGTGCGAACCTAAACACAATCATAGGCCGAAGTCATCACCAATCCTAAAGTCAAGAACCTAGCCTCGGGACCAATCCCGAGCCCCCGGGAAGTCCTAATTCCACCAAACAGTGTGGTGGAATCGAACCCCGAACCCTTGGTCAAAAACCCATAAAAATAACCCTAAAATCCCTTTCTGAAGACAGGGTAGCGCTACAGTGCTCATTGGAGGGCGCTACAACACTACAAATAGAACCAAAATGCCCACAGCAAGCTTGGCCTAGCGCTACAGCGCCCAAAGGCTAGTGCTGTAGCGCTAGTCACAGACTGCCAACACCACATTTTCCCTTCCTGTGATTTCCCCGAGCCAAACTTAACTAAAACTTCTCCAAACCTTCACCAAACTCAAAATCAAGCTCACTAACATGTCTAACTCATCCCAAGCATCATAACCACATAAAATCTAACCACATGCACCTCTAATCGCAAAATTCACCATAGTCACTCCTAGACTTCAGAATTCAGCAAAACACAGTCA
Organism: Humulus lupulus; assembly: GCF_963169125.1. Classification (NCBI taxonomy): domain Eukaryota; kingdom Viridiplantae; phylum Streptophyta; class Magnoliopsida; order Rosales; family Cannabaceae; genus Humulus; species Humulus lupulus. Next base: position 157,650,248 of record NC_084802.1, on the reverse strand, counting down.
AAACTTCAAAGTTTAAAGTTCAGAATTTATACCTTTGATGGAAATTCGATTTCAAGTTAACTTCTTGACCTCCTTAGCTTGTTCTTCCCCAATTCCTTGGCTTGAATTTCCCTAAAGTTCCCATTAACTCAGCTTAGACACCATAGTTTAAACTAACAAAACCAGAAAATGAAAACTCTAAAGGCTTACCTCAAATATTGATGTGTTCTTGCTTATCCCTTGCCAACCTTTCAAGTTTAGCTCAGTACTCTTATTGCTCAGCCTAACCTAGCTCCCTTATGAGTTTTTCTCCAAGAAAATTGAAGAGAAAGGGTGAGAGAATCACTAACCGACCCTAAGAAAACTGCTCTGTTTTCCTTCCTTTTCTTTTTCTTTCTTTTCCTTCTTTCCTCAGCCTTCTACCTTTTTCTACAATTCCAACTAAGTATAAAGCCTCAGCATACTTATCTCTTTTAAGCCAAATGACCATAATACCCTCCCTTTTAATTTTAAACCTTTAAGTGCATCTAGGGCGTTTTGGTCATTTTACTCAATTCCCGCTAATTCCTCGAATGTCTCTAATATTTTCCGCTTAATTCCTGATACCTAAATAATCTCCAATTATATTCCTCAATACCAAACAATTGCCAATATATTCACTAAATTCTCATTTATACCCCCAGGCTCGCCCCGAGCTGGGTATAAATCCCCATCGTGACTTTTCGCTAATCCGCTCACTAGGATCGTCTCGAATCACAGATCACAGATACATCCACATAATAATGTGGTCTCAACAATTATCACATATATACACAGTTATGACCGCAACGGACCAAAATTCGATTATGCCCTTCTAACCTATTCAGGGCCTACATGCATACTAATACATGTAGTCATGCATTTCAAATATTCAAATAGTCATATAACATGCTTTAAATCATTAAATCACATATGTTCTGATTATGCCCTCTCGGCACACTAATCAAGGCCCTTAAGCCTCATTAGTAAATTTGGGTCGTTACAACTATCCCCTCCTAATGAGAATTTTGTCCTCGAAATTTACCTGAATAACTCAGGATACTGATCTCGCATCGCTATCTCAAGCTCCCAGGTCGCTTCCTCGACCTTACTATTCCTCCACAATACTTTAACAAGAGGAATTGTCTTATTCCGCAATACTTTGTCTTTCCGATCCAAGATCTGAACCGGTTGCTCTTCATAAGCCAAATCTGTCTCTAACTCCAGATCTTCATACTTCAACACATGAGTCACATCTGAGACGTACCTCCGAAGCATAAAAACATGGAATACGTCATGGACTCATGACAATGATGGCGGTAAGGTTAATCTGTACGCCACCTGACCAATCCTTTCCAGGATTTCAAATGGTCCAATGAATCTAGGGCTTAACTTGCCCTTCTTTCCTAATCTCCTCACTCCTCGCAATGGTGAAACTTAGAGAAAGACGTGGTCCCCAACCTGGAACTCCACGTCCCTACGCTTAGGATCAGCATAGCTTTTCTGTCTGCTCTGAGAGACGAGCATCCTAGCTCGGATCTTTTCTATAGCTTCACTTGTCCTCTGAACCATGTCTGGTCCCAAATATCTCCTCTCACCCATCTCATCCCAATGAATGGGTGATCTACACTTCCTCCCATACAACATCTCATAGGGATCCACTCCAATAGTTGACTGATAACTGTTGTTATATGAAAATTCAATCAACGGGATATACTTACTCCATGATCTCTCAAAGTCAATCACACACGTTTTGAGCATATCCTCCAATACCTGAACCATCCTCTCAGACTGTCCGTCAGTCTGAGGATGAAAGGCTGTACTGAACTTCAACTGAGTCCCCAAAGCCTTCTGCAAACCACCCCAAAACATGGAAGTAAAGATAGGATCCCGGTCTGACACTATAGACTTAGGAACCCCATGGAGACGTACGATCTCCCTCACATATAACTCTGCATACTGATCCATAGTATATGTTGATCTCACTGGGAGAAAATGGGTTGTCTTGGTGTATCTGTCCACTATCACCCACACCGAGTCATGAAACCCCACTGTCCTGGGTAAACCTCCCACAAAATCCATAGTAATGTCCTCCCATTTCCACTCAGGAATACCCAAAGGCTGAAGCAACCCTGCTGGTCGCTGATGCTCAGCTTTCACCTGCTTCTTCACCACATCCTTCTTCATCCCGGGCCACCAATACAACGTCCACAAATCTTGGTACATCTTCGTGGTACCCGGATGAAGTGAGTACGGCATCATATGAGACTCATTCAGTGTCTCTCGTCTGATCCCCTCATCAGCTGGAACACATATCTATCCCTAACACCGAAGTAACCCAACCTCAGAAATAGTATAATCCTTAGTTATTCCCGCTAAGACATCCTCCCTAATCCTCTGTAACTGAGCATCTATAAACTGTCCCTCTCTAATCCGCTCTAGTAGAGTCGACTGCAGAGTAATATTGGCCAACCGGCCTACCACCAATTCTATCCCTGCTCTGACCATCTCATCAGCTAACTCCCTTGAGATCTGAATAAAACTATATAACTGACCTGGGCCTCTTCGGCTTAATGCATCTGCCACCACATTGACTTTCCCCGGATGGTAAAGAATATCACAATCATAGTCCTTTACCAACTCGAGCCAACGCCTCTGCTTCATGTTTAGGTCCTTCTGTGTAAAGAAGTAATTCAGACTCTTATGATCAGTATATACCTCGCACTTCTCTCCATACAGATAATGTCGCCAGATCTTTAGTGCAGACACCACTGCTGCCAGCTCCAAATCATGGGTAGGATACCGCTGCTCATACTCCTTCAGTTGCTGTGATGCATAAGCTATGACTTTCTCATTCTGCATCAACACACAACCTAAACCCAACCTCGATGCATCATAGTAAACAACAAACTTCCCTTCCCCCGAAGGAAGACTCAACACAGGTGTTGTAATTAGTCGTCGCTTCAATTCTTGGAAACTGTCGTCGCACCTGTCTGACCAGATAAACTTCAAATTCTTCTGTGTCAATTTCATCATCGGTGCCACTATCTTCGAGAAGCCATATACAAACTGTCTGTAGTATCCTGCCAAACCAAGGAAACTCCGCACCTCCGAGGCGTTCCTTGGCCTCGGCCAATCCTTAACTGCCTCTACCTTAGATGGATCTACCTTAATCCCATTTGCACCCACAATATGTCCAAGGAATGTCACTTCTGGTAACCAAAATTCACACTTCTTAAACTTGGCGTACAACTGATGCTCCCTCAGCCTCTAAAGAACCTGTCGAAGATGAAGCTCGTGCTCTATCTCTGAACTGGAGTACACCAAGATGTCGTCGATGAAGACAATAAAAAACTGATCCAGAAAGTCCTTGAACACCATGTTCATTAGATCCATAAAGGTTGCTGGGGCATTGGTTAAACCAAATGACATGACCAGAAACTCATAGTGCCCATACCGCGTTCAGAAGGCCGTCTTAGGTATGTCCTCATCCTTGATCCTCAACTGGTGATAACCAGATCGAAGATCAATCTTTGAGAACACTGTCTTACCCTGCAGCTGATCGAACAAGTCATCAATCCTATGTAGGGGATACTTATTCTTGATAATCAACTTGTTCAATTCCCTGTAGTCTATACACATTCTTAAAGTCCCATCCCTCTTCTTCATAAATAGAACTGGAGCACCCCATGGTGAGTAAATAGGCCTGATGAACCCCAAATCCAGAAGCTCCTGTAACTGTATCTTCAACTCTTTCAGTTCCGCCGGTGCCATCCTATATGGTGCCCCGACACTGGCTCTGTCCCTGGCGCCAACTCAATAACAAACTGAACCTCTCTTCGCGGCGTCAACCCTGGCAAGTCCTCAGGAAACACATCTAGGAAATCGCAAACCAGTTTGGTCTGCTCCAGTCCCACTGGTGAAACTCTGGTGGTATCCACCACACTAGCCAGGAAACCTATACATCCACCCTGTAATAATTCTCTGGCTCTCAGTGCTGATATCCTGGGTGTGCGGGGTCCATGCACCGCTCCCACAAAAATAAAGGGATCCTCGCCCTCTGGCTCAACAGTCACCATCTTCTTCCTGCAGTCAATGGTAGCTCCATATCTAACCAACCAATCCATACCTAGAATCATATCAAAATCTTCCATACTCAACTCCATCAAATCTACAGACAACTCCCTACCATCAACTATCACTGGCAGTGCTCTAATCCACCTCCTAGATACTACTAGTTCCCCTGTAGGTGTAACGCCCTACTACCTTAGAGCCGTTACTTAGTGAGTTTAAAATGGAAATCGTGCTTTTGACTGACTCTACGTGGTTTCTAAAACCAAAAGTGTGAATAAACCAGAACTTAAGGCTGTACTCTTTGAAAATGTTTAGTTTCATTGAAAACATTAAGTATCAAACATCTGGGATCCCAAAAATAAGGTTTACAAAATATTTACAACTCAAAAATTGATTTACACCAGGTTAACTATCAAAAGAATGAGTTAATACAGCCATATACAAAATGCCCCCAACCAAAGCAGTCGGGCAGGCCGAACATGTACGCGCCGCCCCCACGCTCTCCATACTCATGGCCGGTTGACTGACTCCTTGCCTTTACCTGCCACATAGAGCACCCGTGAGTCGAAGCCCAGCAAGAAAACCCAAATAGTACATAACATATGCATAGTATATAGCTGACATAATCCACTGATAAATAGGAAAACCATCAGACTAAACAAGCACGGCCATGCCGCCCCAGAGGCCTTACCAAAGCCTGAGGTCTCGGTCCTCACCGTCAGGATAACTCTTGTATCCCTTGGGTCCCACCCTGGCTATAAGCACCCCATGTGCTGAGCGTTACTTCCGGCCCCAAAGCCGTACCCGGCCTTTGCCGCTCTCGGCCTTAGCCGTTCATTTCATTATAATCGCACGCATAATACATTTCAAAATAATCATTCAAGCATATAATAATTCATCCAAGGTCATACATTTGCAAGTAAAACAATCTAGGGCCATGCCCTGCAATAACACTGTGGGCCCATGCCCTAATCCCTGGGTGTTACGGTTTTCTTACCTTTAAATTCGATGGCCTTGATCACCTGACTCCTTGAGCACGATCCTACTAGAGCCCTAGCGCTTACCTAAGCAAAATCCATAATTCAAAGTCATTACCAAATCTTAAGTCCAAAACCTAGCCTCGGGACCAATCCCGAGCCCCCGGGAAGTCCTAGATCCCCAAAACAAAGTGGCGGAATCGAGCCCCGAACCCTAGGTCAAAATCCCTTCACAAAAGCCCAAAAATCCCCTCTGTGAACAGTGCAGCGCTACAGCGCCCTAAAGAGGGCGCTGTAGCGCTACAAACAGAACCACCCACCAGAAACAGGGGCTAGCGCTACAGCGCCCCCTGACTAGCGCTGTAGCGCTAGTTGCAGCCAGACCAAACCCGAAAATCGCATCTTGCGATTTCCTTCTACCATTTCAACCCCAAATTTGCCCAAACCTTTTCCAAACCCAAAAACAAACATATCCACACCTCACACTCAACTCAAGCATCCCAAGAACTCAAACCCCAAGCTCAAGCAACCCAAAACTCAAGATCTACCTTAATGAACCCAAAAACCAGAAATTCACTCAAACAACAAAGATAAGGTCTTAGAAATCATACCGTGGATGGAAATTCGACCTTGAGTTGAACCCTAGACCTCCTTAGCTTGCACCTTCACAACCTTGACCTGATTTCCCCAAAAATCCCATCCATTTAGCTTAAAAACACAATTCAAACCAGTCAAGACCTAAAACTGAAATCCCCAAGAACTTACCTCAAATTTCTGATGTGATCTTGCTAATCCCTTGCCAATCCTCAAGTCTAGCTTAGGATCCTTGATGCTCAGCCTACCCTAGCTCTCCACTGAGCTTAACTCCAAGAAAAATGAAGGAAATTGGTTGGGAGAGCCACAAACCGTTCTTTGGAACAAACACCCTTCGGCTTTTCTCTCTTTTCCTTTCTCTTCCTTCTTTCTTTCTTTTTCAGCCTTAACTCTTTTTTTTTTCTACAAAATCCACTAAGTATAAAGCCCCCTTTTACTTATCTCTAACAAACCTAAAGACCAAAATGCCCTCCCTTAATAATTCTAAACCTTTATGTCCATGAAGGGGCATTTTAGTCATATTACCCAAATTCCCACTAATTCCTCAAGTGTTCCTAATAATTCCCGCTCGCTACCCAATACCTGATTAATCATTAAATATACATTCCTCATCATCAAGATTAACTTCAATATATTTCCAAATTCTCATTTAAACTCCCCAGGCTTAACCCAAGCCGGGTATAGATTCCCGCTTTGACTTTTCCGCTAACCCGCTCATTCTAGGATCGTCTCGAGTCATAGATCACAGATATCAACACAGTCATGCCCAAAATGGCCAAATTACAATTATGCTCTTTCAAAGATAATCAGGTCTACATGCATACTAATTCACATAGTCATATAACGTGCATTAAATCATAATCATGCATTAAACTCAATAAAGTCACACAAAAATCCCGTTATGCCCTCCAGGCACACTACTCAAGGCCCTTAAGCCTTAATAGTGAATTTAGGTCGTTACAGTAGGCAAAATAGTACCAAACCCTGAAACACAATACTCTCTAGGTCTACATAGTCTATCAATCACCTTACTAGAAACAAATGAGTGTGTAGCATCAGAGTCAATCAATACAGTAAAAGGAGTGCCTGCACTAGAAAGCTGACCTGTCACTACTGAGGGACTAGCCTCGGCCTCCGCCTACGTCAAGGTGAACACTCGAGCTGGAGTTAAGCTGTCCACCATCCCTGTATCTCCCTTCTTCACTGTCAGGAAATCTTTCCTGAGGTGTCCCACCACCCCGCACACATAACAGGACTTAGCCCGACACTCGCCCGGATGGCGTCTCTTACACCTCGTGCACTCAGGATAAGTACTCCATGAATCACCACCTCCCTGACGGCCACCCTGAGTACCCCGAACTCTCCTATCAGGACCAGGAGCAGTCGGAACATCAGGGGTTTTCCTCTTCAAATCACTGGGGCCTCCGCCCCTACCAGAACCGAAATATGGAGGCACCGCCCTGCGGCCCTCCCTCCTCACTGCACTCTATCTCCATATCTTATTCTCCGCTTCCTCAGCGGTAAGAGCCTTCTCCACAGCTTGGGCATAAGTTGTCCCTCCAAGAACTGTCGTAATCCTCACATCACGGGCTATCATAGCATTCAGCCCTCTGATAAATCTGTCCTGCCTAGCTGCATCAGTAGGCACAAGATCTGGTGCAAACTTCGTGAGTCTGTCAAACTTCAAGGCATATTCTGTAACTGTCATACTGCCCTGAACCAGCCCCACAAACTCATTTACTTTCGTTGCCCTGATGGCAACATTATAATACTTCTGACTAAATAAATCCTTAAACCCTTCCCAAGTAAAAGCAGTAACATCCCTGGTCTGTGATGCCACCTCCCACTAGATTCGGGCATCCTCTCTTAGCATATATGTGGCACAAGCCACTCTGTCATGTCCCTCTACCCTCATGAAATAAAGAATGGTAGTAATCATAGTCATCCACTGCTTATCCTTCAGTGGATCTGGTCCTGAACCGCTCATACATCGGTTCCCACTTATTCCCAACCTCAACTGGCTGCACACCAGGTACCACTGCAGGTTGCACAATAGGGGCAACACTCCCAGATGGAGCATGCTGCCGCAGAATTCGGATCTATTCATCTTGGCTCTGTAGCCGACCCTGGATGTCCGCCATCAACTGCTGCCAGTTCTCAGGGATTGGCGGAGGGGTCTGACCCTGATCATCATCTCTAGTCCCCGACCTGCCGGCTAGTCGCGTAGATTTTCTTGGATGCATAATTATCCAAGTCAATCTGCAATTAACGACTCAGTAATCAGACTATGATGGCAGGGTAATAATCCTTTCATAATCCATCATTGGAACTCCAATCATTCACAAGCAATCAGTTTATAACAATTTATCCAGATATTCATTCACATGCATAGCAGTGCTGATAAGCACGCCTTAATAACATCATGCAATAGTCAAGGGCCAGGCCTTATCAGTATCTCATGCTCCCTATTCATCAAACATATATCAACAATCATATCTCGCTCAAATCATTTAAACACAAAATCAAGTGTACACAATTACCAAACCCTGAGTCGAGCTTGTGTCTCGTGGCGAATGTACATATCCAGCCAGTCATCAAGAACCCATAAACCTAGGACGCTCTGATACCAAGTTGTAACGCCCTGGATAGCCAAGATCATTACACTATGTGTTTATAAAAGTGCCAAACTTGCTAATCAAGTCATTTAATTAAGAACGTGTTTCTGAAACTATAATGGAACTAGGGTTAAAATGTTTTGGTCTCAAAAGTCACATTTCTTATAAAGAAACATTTCCTGTTTACACGGGATCCCAAAAAATATTAAGATTAAAACCATTTACAAAAGATTCAAGAATTAAATACAGTATTAGCCATATTAAGGCAAATCAGACAATTAGGCAATCTCTGTCCTGATCCACTCCTCGGCCATAGCGACCGAACAGCTGGCTATGTACATTCAGCCTCGTAGCTCTCCACCTCAGGACTGGTCTAGCTTGCTTTTGCCTTTACCTGCACCATGTAGCACCCGTGAGCCAAGGCCAAGCAAGAAAACACAACAACAGAGCATAAGCAATCAACAGATAATTCAATATCACATATTCCATAAACATGTTCTTAACAATTTAAACACTCAGTATAACCAAGTATTCGACATACCAAACATATCAACTCATATCATACATCAATTCACGAATGATAACCAGGGTTAGTGCCCTTAGGCCGCACCCTCCGTTATCCCACTAACTCCGGCCCGCTTAAACCGAGCTCAGTGAATATTAAGCTGTCCTCGGTTACCAGTGGCCAAGCTGCGCCCTGTGCGCAAATATTGTGTACGGCACCCTTAGGCCGCTATCACATGTCCCATGGCATAATACCATCATTGACATTATACAGATATCGAGAGCTCTTAGTCCCATCACAAACATATAACCGGGTGCAGTTTTCTTACCTTTGGATTTGTTGGCTTTGTTAACTGTTATCCTCAAGCATGATCCTTCTCGAGCCCTAGCGCGAACCTAAACACAATCATAGGCCGAAGTCATCACCAATCCTCAAGTCTAGAACCTAGCCTCAGGACCAATCCCGAGCCCCCGGGAAGTCATAATTCCACCAAACAGTGTGGTGGAATCGAACCCCGAACCCTTGGTCAAAAACCCTTAAAAATAACCCTAAAATCCCTTTCTGAAGACAGGGTAGTGCTACAGCGCTCATTTGAGGACGTTATAGCGCTACAAATAGAACCAAAATGCCCTCAGCAAGCTTGGCCTAGCGCTACAGCGCCCAAAGGCTAGCACTGTAGCGCTAGTCACAGACTGCCAACACCGCATTTTCCCTTCCTGCGATTTCCCCGAGCCAAACTTAACCAAAACATCTCCAAAAGTTCACCAAACTCAAAATCAAGCTCACTAACATGTCTAAATCATCCCAAGCATCATAACCACATAAAATCTAACCACATGCACCTCTAATCCCAAAATTCACCATAGTCACTCTTAGACTTCAGAATTCAGCAAAACACAGTCAAAACTTCAAAGTTTAAAGTTCAGATTTTATACCTTTGATGGAAATTCGATTTCAAGTTAACTTCTTGACCTCCTTAGCTTGTTCTTCCCCAATTCCTTGGCTTGAATTCCCCTAAATTTCCCATCAAGTCAGCTTAGACACCATAGTTTATACTAACCAAACCACAAACTGAAAACTCTAAAGGCTTACCTCAAATATTGATGTGTTTTTGCTAATCCCTTGCCAACCTTTCAAGTTTAGCTCAATACTCTTGTTGCTCAGCCTAACCTAGCTCCCTTCTGAGTTTTGCTCCAAGAAAATTGAAGAGAAAGGGTGAGAGAATCACCAACCGACCCTAAGAAAATTGCTCTGTTTTCCTTCCTTTTCTTTTTCTTTCTTTTCCTTCTTTCCTCAGCCTTCTACCTTTTTCTACAATTCCCACTAAGTATAAAGCCTCAGCATACTTATCTCTTGCAAGCCAAATGACCATAATGCCATCCCTTTTAATTTTAAACCTTTAAGTGCATCTAGGGCGTTTTGGTCATTTTACCCAATTCCCGCTAATTCCTCGAATGTCTCTAATATTTTCTGCTTAATTCCCGATACCTAACTAATCTCCAATTATATTCCTCAATACCAAACAATTGCCAATATATTCACTAAATTCCCATTTATACCCCTAGGCTCGCCCCAAGCCGGGTATAAATCCCCACCGTGACTTTTCGCTAATCCGCTCACTAGGATCGTCTCGAATCACAGATCACAGATATATCCACATAATAATGTGGTCTCAACAATTATCACATATATACACAGTTATGCCTGCAACGGGCCAAAATTATGATTATGCCCTTCTAACCTATTCAGGGCCTACATGCATACTAATACACGTAGTCATGCATCTCAAATATTCAAATTGTCATATAACATGCTTTAAATCATTAAATCACATATGTTCCAATTATACCCTCCCGGCACACTAATCAAGGTCCTTAAGCCTCATTAGTAAATTTGGGTCATTACAACGCCTGCGTTGGTCAGTAGGCCTTCGTGCATTATCATGCCGTGGAGGGCCCCTAACCGCAGAGCCTGTCTCGGAGTTCCTTCTGTTTCCAGAAGTACACTGTCCCCTGCTCGGTGGGTGCGGGTCTTCACCCCCTTAGCGTCTAGGGCTGCGGGGTTGCTGCCCAGCCCTATTCTGCCTTGGCAGTGGGGGGTTGCCTCGACCAGCCTGGGATGGAGGTGGCACCTCAGGATCCCTAGGTGGGACATCATCCTGAGGCATTGGTGGCTGCTCCAGCCTTTGAGGGCTCGTGGGCTAGATTGGAGGGCTAGGATTGGGACCCCTTTGAGGTGGCCCATTCGAGGGTTGATCAGGCTGCAAGGCTGCTTCGAGGGCTGCCATGGCCTCCCTCTGACGACGGTCCATCTCCGCCTGTCTTTCACTCAACTCTTGGCGTTGACGCTCTATTTCTTGCTGTTGCCGCGCCGTAGTCTCCGCAGCACTTTCTTGACTGGCCCTCATATTGGCCAATTCATCTTGCAATATTCCCAGAGTATTTCTCAGCGTTTCAGAGTCCAGTTCCTCCTCATCAAACTCCAAGTGTGGCTCATCCTCAGCCACGTTTGGAGGAGGAGGTTGGGATGGTGCAGCGCCAGCCGCTTGCCCAGTCTTCTTGGTTGTCTTTGCCATTAGTACTTCAACAACCTCTTCTCAAGCTCTCAATGAAAGCACCAGAATGTTGACCCTTGTTTTGGTCAACTGACACAGAGTCAAATGCTTGATGTGATGGAAAGTGTTGAAATAGATTTAATGGAAAAAATAGTAAACGACACAACAAATTATAGTGGTTCGGCCCCACGAATTGGTAATGACCTACGTCCACTTAAGCTATTATTAATATTAGTTCTCAAAGGAGTGATCAAAGAACTAGGGTTCTCTGAGTTTCACAAGCCTTAGAGGGGTGAATAATACAATTAGAAGATAATAGCCCTAACTCAGCCAAAAAATCTCCCCTTCTCCTTGATCCATTTCTTCTCTATTTATAGGCTCAAGGAGGATTACATAAATTTGTTACAGATATTCTTTCCCAAATAATCGGATACTCAGGAATTATGGGAGATAATCTCGGATATGATTATAAATGTATAAGATCTTCTCAAAACATACGGAGTATACGACCAAGCTGGTCGTATATAAATCCCAGATGTTTTGCTAGGGGAATCTCCCTAGTCGATATGCGAACAACACCTTTGCTAGGTGTCAGCCACGTGTTAAAAAATGTCTGCCACGTCATCCACACCTATTCTTTGGATAGAATTTACCCCCCCCCCCAAGTTTATTTATTGCGACCAGCAATAAGTAAACTTAGGAAAACAACCTTTCATATGCCCCACGAAATCTGTCAGAGCCCCCGTGCGTTCTTGAAAACCGTGACCTAATCATGTCTAATCAAGCCTTTTCAGTTTTCAAGAAACCACCCCGACGTCTGTTACACTCCCCCATGCTTTGAAAAAGGGAAATAATGATTATTACTTTTTGTCACACTTTCTTACGCCTGACCTGGTCGCAGACAACTTGGCTTTCACACGAGGAGGTAAAATTTTCACACCGCTGGCTTCTTCACTTAGTATTTTTCCACCACCATGTCTTGAACTTTCAATGTGTTTCAGGCACGTGGCTGCGATGAAACCCAACTCCAGGGATGGAGTCAAGGGCGGCACTCTTAGCCAGCATGTTAGATGTTGAGAAAAGTGTCAAAAAATTAGTTACAGAGGCTAACCTTAAGCTAGCTGGCCTCTGGGACTCTCAACCAAGTGTGAGTGGGCCTTCGGCAGGGAGTGCTCGTGCCGAAGCAGAACCTGAGCAGCAACCCCAAATGTCTCCTCCACAGAGGAGACCAACTGGGGTTACGATCAGGGAACCTGCTAGCACTCTTCGAGCAGAGAGGCCTTCGGCTGCCAAAGAAAAAGGAAAAGGAAAACAAAAGGTCGTTGAGCCTGTCGAACTCTCCGACGACTCGTCGGAGGACAACGGTATAGTAATCTCGCTTTTAAACAATTTTCCAATTCCTTGTCATCTGTTGGACAGGGACGACAATTTTAAATATGCTCCACACTTCTTTGTATTAAAGAATGAATATAAGACTAGTAGAGTCTGTAGTGTAGCGACCAGTAGTAATAGCTCTGGTATTGGACTTTGTAATCCTCTTTGCTTCTCTTTCTGATGTAATGTATTTGGCAATTCATGCTATCTCATGGCTCGACTTTGTTTTTTCTTTTCAGGTTTTGACTCTACCAACGTCTTTGATCTTTACAACAACCCAGAGGCTGTTGTTGCTCCTCCGAGTGAAAAGAAAGCCAGCAAGAGACATGCTGGGGAGAGCAGCAAGGCACCTGTGGCGAAGAAGGATCGGGATGCAGGCCTTCCGGAGGAAGGGCCTTCTACCACCGCGAATTCTTCTTCCCCCCGCGAGCAGCAGACTCCATCTGCTGTGGCCGGGTCAACTCCTTCTCCTACCCCCCCATCCGATCATACCCAGCAGGAAGGTCCTGCTTCGACTTAGAACCTAATGGTTGGCCGCTCCTTTAGATTGATCAAGGAGAGGCTGACCAAAATCACCAAGCACGACCACTACCGAGCAGCAATGGCAGCCACGGAGATGATGGGCAACGACCCGATTCTGAACCGAGCCCTGAATGAGTTCACCAGCGTAAGTTGTTTCCTTTTGTGAAATCAAGTTTTCGGCCTTTTATTGTTTGTTTAATATTTGTCCTGAATACATGCCATGCTAACCCCCACCACTGGCCGCATCTGCCTGGGTGCCATTGCCGAGGAGGCCAAGACCTCGGACCAACGGCACGAGGAGGAACTCAAAGCTACCGAGGCTCGATACGCTGATCAGCTGGCGGCGGTGACTGCAGAAAAGGCCAAACTGGAAAAGGAGTTGGAGGAGAAGCAAAAATCTTTGGAGAAAGCCCACGAGTCGAGGGACCAATATAAGGAGTCCAACCGCTCTAATTATAAGGTAGCTAAGAAGCTGTAGCTGGACTTGATCGCGATCAGGCTTGAAACCAAGGACATGGAGGCCTGAGCCAAGGCTTTGGAGGAGACTAATGCTGCCAACTTAGAGAGGTACAAAAATGACACTCTTAGGTGCTTCTATGAATTCTGGAAGCACAATCAGGGTGCCAATTTTGACTACGTTCCTGAGAACGCAAGGGAAGCCGAGCTGGCTCGTTGCGCGGCTCGACTAGCTGAAGAAGAGGGATCGAGGGTCCCTGCTTCCCCCGAAATCTCGCTGGCCGCTGGGATGGAGGGTGTAGACAATGAAGCCATCGACCAGGCACTGTAAGCACCTCCAGGCAGATTAGCCCTAGTCAATTAAGCACCTCATCAACAATCTCATTAATCACAATCTCAATCACAATCTCATTAAGCACCTCCAGGCATATTAGCCCTAGGCAGATTAGCCCTCCAGGCATATTAGCACTGTAAGCACCTCATCAACAATCTCATTAATCACATTCATAGCCAAATATAATAATCAATTAACTCAAATACTAGGGTCGACACCTTAGGTCACACCCTCTGTTTAACCCACTGACTCCGGCCCGCTTAAACCGAGCTCAGTGCATAATAAGCTGTCCTCGGATACCAGTGTTCGAGCCGTGCCAATAGTACAAGTTAACCGTGGCACGCTTAGGCCGTTGGTTTACAATTTACATGGCATAATACCATTCTTTCAATCATATATATCAGGGATCCCTTAGTCCCGTTCAAATATTCAACCGGGTGTAGTTTTCTTACCTTTGGCTTCTAGATGAATTAGTTATGGGCGATACTCCTTGAGCGCGATCCGATCCCCGAGCCCTAGCTTAGCACCTAGTCACAACCATCATGAAGGATACCACTAACAATCTTAAATGAGTTTCTAAACCAAGTTCTAGTCCTCGGAACATTGAACTTCACCAAATATGGTAAAAGATTCAATCCCGAGCACCCTAGGTTAAATTCCCAAGCCTAAAATCCCAAAATCCCTTAAGCGCCCCGGCATAGGCCATCCATGCCGCGACATGGCCCCCAAACAGAACCATCTAAGGCACAAAAACAGGTAAGGGCCACGGCATTGCTTGGACCATGCCGCGGCCCGCCCTCCTTCCTCAGCATGCAACAGCCTCGAAGGGCCGCGGCTCACCAAGAACCATGCCGCGGCCCGACCCTTCGAACCCAGAAAAAATCCACCATTTTCAATCTCCAAACCTCACCTTAAGCCGTCCCAAAGCACCTAACTCAAAACCAATTAATAACAACAACATTAGAATGATTTAAACAACACAATTCCACCAAAAATCCAACCTAACACTCACCAAAATCCCAATACCAATTTCTGAGATTTCAAACCTAAAAACTCAAAACTAGCCATGGAAACTCTAAAATTCAACCATCAAACTTTGAATTGAACCTTACCTCAGTTGTAGAATCGTTCTCCAAGGACCCCCTGGCCTATCTTCAGAGTTTCAAGCCTCAAACTCCACCTTAAATGTCAAAATCACAACTATTAAAAACTCAGCCATTTTTCCTTAAATTTCTATCCTCAGAAACGAAAATTAATGCTTACCTTGGCTCTAATTCATCCCTTGATTAGTTCCTTGAGCTAATCCTCTGGTTCAGCCCTTCAATTTCCCCCAAGCTTCAGCTGATTTCCCTTGAAAATCAAGGTTTTGCCTTTGCTAAGAGAGAGAATAGAGAGAAGGAGAGAAAGGTCGGTTTAAACTTGTGTCTACTATTTTCTAACATATTCCTTAAGTCTATCCTTAAGTTATCAGACTAATCCTAAAGCTCGGGGTACCGGAAACATCCCCGAGGGCAAAACGGTAAAATCCCCCAATAATCCCGCCTAGACATCCTAACCTCAAATATATCTCTAATTATTTATTTCCATCACCTGATAGTCTAAATCACTTCCCGATACCAAAAATACTCCTTGACTTATCCAAACTCAATTATAATGCCCCGTTGTGACTTTTCCCGCTATCTAGCCCTAGGATCGCCTCGAGTCGCCGGCTGCAGAATTATCCACATAATAATGTGGTTCTCACATATATAACATATCTATTTCATATTATCACATAATATCATCAATTATCATATAATATCATTTAAGCACTATTAATCACATAATATCTCATTCAAATAAATATTATTCGCTTTAATCCCATTTATGCCTTCCCGGAACACTAATCAAGGCTCCTAAGCCTTATTAGCGATTTTGGGTCGTTACAGTTACATGGCAGTAGGGCTAATCTATATGCAACTGCTCCCACTTTGTCCAATATCTCAAAAGGACCTATAAACCGGGGACTAAGCTTGCCTTTCTTCCCAAACCGCTTTATACCTTTCATAGGAGATATCTCTAGGAAGACTTGATCTCCGACTTTGAATTCCACATTATGCCGCTTGGTATCCACATAACTTTTATGACGCCTTTGAGCAACGAGCATACGCTTTCTAATTAGCGCTACTGTGTCCTGAGCCTCTTTAACAACTTCGGGTCCAAGCAGTTGCCTTTCTCCTACCTCGTCCCAATGTAACGACGATCGACACCTCCTTCCGTAAAGCAACTCATAGGGTGCCATCCCGATTGTTGACTGGTAGCTATTGTTGTAGGAGAATTCTACCAACGGCAAGTACTTACTCCATAATCCTCTGAAATCAAGTACACAAGCGCGCAACATATCTTCTAAAATCTATATGGTATGCTCGGACTGACCGTCTGTCTGAGGATGAAATACCGTACTAAGACTTAACTTGGTACCCATGGCTTGCTGCAAACTTCCCCAAAATCTTGATGTAAACACCGATCCTCTATCGGATACTATTGTCTTAGGGATTCCATGCAGTCGTACTATTTCTTGAACATATATGTCTGCATATTGATCTGTTGTGTATGAAGTCCTAACAGGTAGGAAATGAGATAACTTGGTTAGTCTATCTATTACTACCCAAGCCGAATAATGTTGCTTACTTGTTCATGGCAAACCCGTCACGAAATCCATGGCTATATCGTCCCATTTGCATTCTGGAATGCTAAGTGGTTGCAATAAGCCTGCAGGCCACTAATGTTTCGCTTTCACTTGTTGGCATACTAAACATTTAGACACAAATTTCGCTATATCTTTCTTCATTCCTGGCCACCAATATATTGCCTTAATGTCATGAGTCATCTTGGTTGACCCTGGGTGAACTGAGTATGGGGTATTGTGTGCTTCTTCTAAAATCTTCATCTTAATCCTTTGATCATTTGGCACGCATACCTGATCCTTATATCTCAATAATCCTTGTCCTGATATTGAGAAATATGTGGCCTTGTATTCTATAACTGCATCCATATGTACTACTTATGTGTCATCAAGCTCTTGCCCAATCCATATTTCTTCTAAAAGACTTGACTGGATAGACAAGTTATCCATCTTACCGATGACTACCTCTATTCTGGCACTGATCAGCTCCTGCTGTAGCAGCTTTTCTATTTCGACTAGTGCTGCTAGACTTCCATAACTCTTCCTACTTAGCGCATCAGAACCTACGTTTGCCTTTCCCGGGTGGTATAGGATTTCGCAGTCATAATCCTTCACTAATTCTAACCACCTGCGCTGCCTCATGTTGAACTCCTTCTGAGTGAAGAAATACTTTAAGCTTTTGTGGTCCATATAAATCTCACACCGTTCTCCGTAAAGATAATGGCGCCAAATTTTTAATGAAAAGACCACCGCTACCAACTCTATATCGTGTGTTGGATAGCGCTGCTCGTACTCCTTCAGCTGCCTTGAGGCATAGGCTATCACCTTGTCATTTTGTATCAGCACACAACCCAACCCTTGCTTTGACGCATCGCAGTAGACTACAAACTTTTCGTTGGGTGTCGGTACACAAAGTACTGGTGCTGAGCACAACTTATCTTTAAGCAACTGGAAGCTCCCATCACACTTATCTGTCCAGTTGAACCTTTGTTGCTTCCGGGTCAGGTTGGTGAGTGGAGTTGCTATCTTAGAAAATCCTTCTACAAACCTCCGATAATAACCTGCTAATCCTAGAAAGCTTCTTACCTCTATATGCATTCTTTGGGCATGGCCAACCCTTCACAGCCTCTACCTTAGATGGGTATACTGCAACTTTGTCCTAGGATACAATGTGCCCGAGGAATGCTACTTGCGAAAGCCAAAATTCACACTTCTTGAACTTGGTGTAAAGTTGATGCTCCTTTAGTCGTAACAAGATCAACCTTAAATGTTTTTCGTGCTCGACTTCGTTCTTTGAGTACACCAAGATGTCGTCGATGAACACTACGATGAATTTATCAAAGTAGTCCTTAAAGACCCTATTCATTAGATCCATAAATGCGGCTGGAGCATTGGTAAGACCGAAAGACATAACTAAAAACTCGTAATGCCCATAACGAGTTCTAAAAGCTGTCTTAGGAATATCCTCCTCTCGTACCTTAAGTTGATGATACCCGAACCGTAAATCAATCTTTGAAAACATGGTCGCACCTCAGAGTTGAAATCAATCTGGGGTAGCGGGTACTTAATCTTAATCTTCACCTTATTCAGCTCACGGTAATCTATGCACATCTGCATGCTTCCGTCCTTTTTCTTTACAAATAAAACCGCTGCTGCCCATGGCGAATGGCTTGGTCTAATGAAACCCAAGTCTAAGAGTTCTTGTAGCTGCGTCTTTAACTCCTTGAGTTCGGTAGGTGCCATTCGGTATTGTGCCTTTGAGATAGGCTCGGTTCCCGGTACTAGTTCGATTGTGAAGTCAATTTCCTAAGTTAGCGGCAACCCTGGTAAGTTGTCAGAAAATACTTCTGGAAATTCCTTTACAATGTGGACGTCTCCAACCTTTAGTGGTGTTTCCTTTACCACATCCCCGACGTTGGCTAAGAATGCGTGACATCCTTTTTCTATCATCCTCTGAACTTTGAGAGATGAAATAAGCGGCATACGTAATCTTGAAACTTGTCCTATGAAGCATAATCTCTGGCCGTTAGGAGTCTCAAATATCACTTGCTTACGTCTGCAGTTGATGGTTGCACCATGCCTTGCTAGCCAGTCCATGCCTAGTATCACGTCGAGGTCTTTGATCTCCAATTCTATCAGGTTTCCTTCTAGTTCTACATCCTCAATCTTGATCAGTACGCCTCATACTATCCGTGATGATAGGACTACTTCGCCCGAAGGCAACTCAGTTACAAACCTAGTTCTAAATCTTTCACAAGGTTTGTCTAATTTCTCTATCATTCCTAACAAGATATACAAGTGAGTGGCTCCCGAATCAAATAATACAGAACATATATTATTGAGGATATAAATCTGACCTGTAACTACTTTATTGCTAGCGTCAGCTTCTCCTTGGGTTAAGGCAAAAACCCTGGTAGGAACCATCTTGTCTTCCTTTTTCCCTCTGGCTTGAGCTAGGGACACTGCCTCTTTTGGTGACCTTCCTGACCACATTTGAAGCATCCCTTGGTGTTTGTATGGCACTCACTAGGATGTTTCTTTTGGAACTTAGAACATTGCAGGTATTCTACATAACCCGGCCTATTACCTCCATTGTTCGTCTGTGCCCTTTTATCGTTGTCAGACTGCTTGTTGTCAGGATGCTTTCTTTTCTGACCATTATTGTTGTTGGACTGATTTCTATTGTTGTTGTGGTTGTTCCGACCATTCTAAGGTTAACTTGGTTGTTTAGGCTCAGGCTTACTGGCCTCCTCTTTACTAGCATTTGCCTGAAGCCTTTCTACATATATGCCCGTTTCTAGAACATCGGCATAGGTAGTATTTCCCGAGTTTGCTAACTTAACCCCTAGCTCAATCTTTGGTCGGTCCTCTAACGACTTGGTCACCCTCAGAAAGTCAGTTGGATCCATTTGTGGTGCGAACTTTGCTAATCGGTCAAACTGTCGAGCATACTCTGCTACTGATAAACTCCCTTGCTTCAGACCAGTGAACTCCTAGGCCCTTGAAGCGATGACTGCCAAATTGTAGTACTTTTTGTGGAATAGCTCCACAAATCTGGTCCAAGTCATGGTGGCGACATCGTGATTCTGCTAAACTAAGTTCCACCATATTCTAGCATCTTTCTTGAGCAGAGATGAAACGTAGGATATGCGGTCCACGTTGCCGAGATTCATGTGCGCTAGGATCGGCTCCACATTTCTAAGCCATTCTTCCACCTTAAAGGGGTCTGTTTTTCCTTCAAACTTCAGAGCATGTTGCTTACAAAACCGCTCATAAATTGGCTCCATGTGCTGAGCTGGGTATGGCGCATAGTTCGCCATTGGCCATCCCCCATATGGACCAACTTGTTGGGGGTGCTAGAGCCATTTGCTGAGGCTGTGGTTGCGGTTGAGTCTGAGGTTGAGCCTGTTGTCGCTGTTGCTACAGTAATTCCTCAACCTGTTGTCATAGTCTGGCAATTTTCGCAGTGTTGTCAACTGGCGACGGTGGCAGCGCATTGCAGTTGGCAGTAGTATGCACTCCCCTTCTGTGAACTGGAGGGGCTTCGTTGCTCTCAGGAGCGACGTTGGAGGCATTAGCATTGGTGTGAGCAGACCTTCTGAGTGACATCTTCAGCGGAGTTCTAACAGTTAAGGAAAACATATTAGAACTTACCCTAATAGACTCTAAGGCAAAAAATTAATCTAAGCAAACATAACTCAGACCTATTAATTATGATTTCTTATGAAAAAAATTATATAAGCCTTCTTTATTATTAGAGTGGGTTTCTATACTTAGAAAAATAAGCCATCTTTATAATTTACTAAGTTTGTTTCTAATTATCCTATATAACTTAATTCTCAGGCTCGAAACTTGTCGTTGTTCCAAAGTTAACCATATTGAGGGAGGGCTGGGATCAGTAAAATCGTTCCCACTACTATGGCCCCCTATCTCTCAATATAGAACCTGATTCATTGATTTGTATCCACCCTCACCGAACTTAGTCATTATTTATTAAATTTATTATTTATTATGATTGCAAAAGAAAAAATCAAACTCATACATGTCATCAAAATAACAGTGATATTTATTTGGAAAAACAATTTTAACTAAATACAATCATAAAAGCGAAAATAATAAATAAAGAAACTAATCTATTCTAAAAATTGGGATCTTCTACATCTGATCCGTCATCTAACATATCATCATCTATCTCCTCATAGTCATCATTATCTTGAGCCTCAAAATTCCCTCGAGGAAGATTCGTAAAGATTCTATGTTTTTGCTCATTTGGGAATTGGAATTCCATCTTAGAGGTGAACCTAAGTATGAGAAAATAATATCTCATAGCTACCGGTAATTCATCTTCATCATCTATCGTCTCCCATATGTCTTCTAAGGCTGCAATTATAGTAGGATAATCTTTAAAAAGTCTAATCACTAAAACATATTGCTCCGTAGCTCTCATCATGATTTGCTTAGTTTCTTGGAGGTGACCTATCTCCCTGTGGAATAAGAGTAATTTTTTAGTGATTCTTTCTAGCCCTCCTACGGTATTTCTTGGCTCTCTAATTCTTTTCAAGGCCTTAATGGCTCGGATATCCTCATAAGTTAATGCTCCATTCATTCTTAACTGAAAACATAAGGCTAAAATGTTAGCTAAACACATAAACATAATAACTATCACATAAAAACTTGCATTGGCGGTTAGATTCGGAGCTTGAGCATGTGTATCAAGGAGAACTTCATGCGAATGAATCGTTGCTCTGATACCAACTGTAATGACCTAACTAATTCTAAGACCTTGGACCATTAAAACTACTAGACTTAGCTACTATTTTTGAGAAAACATACATAAGAAATATTCACAGCTTTATTAAAACTCCAAAGTAAATATTGAAATACATAAATGTGGGGTATAGGATCCCATTATTTTAAAATAAAACATAACTTTAAACTAAAGGAAATTGTTTATGTTATCCCCAAAAATGGAGATTGATGACGTGGCAATAGAGGTGACAAATGGTAGTACATGGTCCGTAAAAGACACATTAAATAGTCAATAAATACATTAACTCCTTAGAGTTATGATAAAGTGACTCGGTAGACTGATGAAGAATTTTGACTGCTTGAGAGTGTCACGTCCAAGCCAAGTACATCCGAGGAGCAGTCCAAGTGCCTGGTCGGACCTTGGTCCGAGGAGAGCCAAAGGGACCTTGGTCCGAGGAGAGCCCAAGGGACCTTGGTCCGAGGAGAACCCAAGAGAGTGGTCCGAGGAGAGCCCAAGGGACCTTGGTCCGAGGAGACCCCAAGAATGTGGTCCTTATGCATATGTCCAGCAAGTGCATGGTTGTCCAAAGAGAGAAATGGGATGCTAGAGGAGAGTACCATGTTAGAGGAGAGGAGTGCATGTCCTACCACCAAGCACATATCCGACCAACAAGTGCATGTCCTACCAGCAAATGCATGTCCTACCAGCAAATGCATGTCCTACCAGCAAGTGCATGTCCTTCCAGCAAGTGCATGTCCTACCAACACTTGCATACGTCCAGCATGCATGTGTCCGACCAACACTTGCATGAGTGGTCAGTAGGAGATATGGGTCGACCAGATAGAGGAGGACTAAGTCAAGATTCCCAGAAACGACTTCAACAAGAACTGGTCTTGGCACACGCGGGAATATCTCATTTTTCCCACAATTTGGGGGTTTTGTTACATTTTGAATGTTTTTTGTAATTTAAATGTAATAAATATAATAAAATATCCCAATTCTAGGGGATATCAGATGTATGATCCTAAGCTTATAAATATATGGCTTATGGGATCAGAAGGGGGCTTCTTCTCCTTCTTTCTAGACTTTTGAGAAATTTTGGGTCTGAGTTTTCTAGAGAGAGAAAGTGCTGGTATCATAAAGAATTCTTGTATTTTTGCAATCTGTACTGAAGAAACTCAGTTGGCTCAGTTCATCTGATCTTGAGTACAGATCTATAAATCACAACTCTAAGTGGATTAGGCTATTACCAACATATTGGGGCTGAACCACTATAAAAATCTTGTGTGTTCTTTATTTTCTTTATTAAACCGTCTGTGTCGTTTAAATTCTCTTGAAGGTTTGTCATTTTTGACGTTCTCACGTCGTTGGCTAAAAACACAGTCAACAGTTTACAAAGCTAAATTCGAAAAATACATAAAAACATAGTTTAAAGAGACTAAAAATAACGTTGTCCTCGAATCGTTCACGCAGTCCATCAAATCCCTTCATCCTTAATACACAAACCAACCTGCCAAAAATCCTTCCACCTCCATGACTATTTTCTTGCATACATAAAAATAAAGGAATGAGCCTAATGCCCATCAAGGAAAAATCTACTAGCACATATAGCATAAAACATAAACATAAGGCTACAATACATATGACTATAAAACATGCATTATAATGGCCATCATACTTCTTGGGGCTTACTAGCAAAGCAATCATATTCCCATAAATTTACGGGGCTTAGTTATCTAAACAAGTCATATAAATTTGTGGGGCTCGTTATCTAAACAATCATATGCCCAAGGAATATATTATTGGGACTTGTTATCTAAACAAGTTATATATTTGTTATCTAAACAAATTATGTAACGACCCAAATTCGCTAATAAGGCTTAAGGGCCTTGATTAGTGTGCTGGGAGGGCATAACTGGGATTAGAATGAATGCTATTGATTTAAATGCGTAAATAAATGATTAATTGCGTGTTTATGATAACTGATGATATTATATGATGATGTGGTATAAATGTTTGAGATATATGCGAGAACCACATTATGATGTGGATAATTCTACAGCCAGCGACTCGAGGCGACCTTAGGGCTAGATAGCGGGAAAAGTCACAACGGGGTATTATAATTAACTTTGGACAAGTCGGGGGTATTTTAGGTATCAGGTAGTGATTTAGACTATCGGGTGATGAAAATAATAACTGGAGATATATTTGAGGTTAGGATGTCTAGGCGGGATTATTGGGGAATTTTACTGTTTTGGCCTTGGGGACGTTTCCGGCACCCTGAGCTTTGGGATTAGTCTAATAAACCAAGGATATACTTGGAAGACTTAGAAGATACTAGACAGAAAAGTGTAAACCGACCCTAACTCTCCTTCTCTCTCTCTTCTCTCTTAAGAAAGGAAGAACTACTGAACTTGAGAGGGAATTGATGGAATTAAGCTAGAATTTGGGGAAATAGTCTGGAGGATTAGCCCAGGAACTGATCAAGGTCTGAGCTAGTGTTAAGGTACGTTTTGAATTTTCGTTTTTGGGGTTAGGAACTTAAAGAAATGGCTGAGTTTTAAATGGTTATGGTTTTGACATTCAAGGTGGAAATTGAGGCTTGAAACTTTGAAGATAGGTCAGGGAATCGATTCTACAGCTGAGGTAAGGTTTAATTTAAAGTTTGATGGTTGAATTTGAGAGTTTCCATGGCTAGTTTTGAGTTATGTGGGTTTGAAATTTCAGAAGTTGGAATTGGGGTTTTGGTGAGTCTTGGGCTGGATTTGTGGTTGGATTGTGTTGCTTAAATAATTTTAATGTTGTTATTATCAATTGGTTTTGAGTTAGGGGCTTTGAGGTGGCTTAAGGTGAGTATTAGGGATTGAAAATGGTGGTTTTTTCTGGGTTCGAAGGGTCGGGCCGCGGCATGGTTCTTGGTGAGCCGCGACCCTTCGAAGTTGTTGCTTGCTGAGGAAGGAGGGCGGGCCGCAGCATGGCCCAAGCAATGTCGCGGCCCTTACCTGTTTTTGGGCCTTAGTAGGTTCTATTTGGGAGCCATGCCGTGGCATGGGTGGCCTATGCCGCGACGCTTAAGGGATTTTGAGATTTTAAGATTTTAGGCTTGGAAATTTAACCTAGGGTGCTCGGGGTTGAGTCTTTTACTATATTTGGTGAAGTTCAATGTTCTGAGTACTAGAACTTGGCTTGGAAACTCATTTAAGGTTGTTAATGGTGTCTTTCCTCATGGTTGTGACTAGGTGTCTAGCTAGGACTCGAGGATTGGATCGCGCTCAAGGAGTGTCGCCCGTAGCTAATTCATCTGAAAGCTAAAGGTAAGAAAATTGCACTCGGTTATATGATTGTGATGGGACTAAGTGCTCCTGTGAGTTGTATCGTGTCAATGTTGGTATCACACCATGGGACATGTAAAAGCGGCCTAAGGGTGTCGTACATACTAATAGCGCGTAGAGCGCGATTTGGCCACTGGGAGCCATGAACACTGGGATAACAGAGGGAGCAGCCTATGAGCGCTAGCCCTGGTTATCGTTATAAACTGTGTATGTTATGAATTGATATGCCTAGTACGAGGAATACTTGACTATATTGAATGGTTATTTGACTGAGGCTATGTGATGCAATGTGAGATATTGACTTGACTGCTTAATGCTTATGCTCTATTGTTGTTGTGTTTTCTTGCTGGGCCTTGGCTCACGGGTGCTACATGGTGCAGGTAAAGGCAAGGGCAAGCTGGACCAAGCCTGAGGTGGAGAGCTCCGGGGTGAAATGTACATAGCTAGCGGTTCGACCGCCACGGTCGAGGAGTGGACCAGGACAGGGATAACCTAACTGCTTGTTTTGCCTTAGTATGGCCGGTTGTTGTACATAAACCTTGTGTCTTTTGTAAACGGTCTTTGAACTTAATATTTTCGGGATCTCATGTAACAGATGATACTTTTTAATGAAAATGTGGCTTTTGAGACCAAAACGTTTTTAACCCTAGTTCCTTTATAGTTTCAATGACACGGTTTTATTTAAATGACTTGATTAGCAAGTCTGGCACTTTACAAACACACAGTGTAGCGGTCTTGGCTATCCAGGGCGTTACAAATTATATGATTGTTATCTAAACAATTTATATGCTAAAAAAAACTAAAACGTATCATACATAAATCATAGCATACATCAAAACATAAAAGCATACAAAATCTATCCTATTTTCCTTACCAATAACGGGATTTATGAGAACAAGGACGGGATTTGGAACACTCCTAAAACCAACAACAAGAATAGTGAGTATTTCTAAAGAAAAGAGATGGAAAGAAGGTAACTAAACCACCAAGAGGAGACTTACCGAAAGGAAACCTTAAGTTCAAAGAACTTGAATACCTAACCAAGAATTTAACCCTAGCAGCTTGAAGGCTCTGAACACAGCTTGAAGAATGAGAAAAATAGCTGGGTACTAGGTCCTATTTATAGAGTTCAAGTAGTGAACTACCTCCTTTTAGCTTGAATAAAAATAATGAGTATTAATTGAAAAATATTTGAATATACGTTCAATAGGCGCTGAAGACTCGGTCAAAACGTTCAGAGGCTAGTCAAGAGGTTAAGGAATGAATCAAGCTTGGTTTCAACAACGTTTGAAATTATGGCCCTAGGGCCGATATATCGCCCATCATATGTGATATATCGCCTGGCCCTATGTCCCGAGTGCTCGTTGTTTCGTTTGTGCGAAGTTAACGTGTTTTTCGTATTCCCCATGTGGCGATACATCGGCTCCTATGCTGCAATATATCGGCATACATGAATATATTAAACACATAATTGCACTTTTTCAGCATATTTTGAATTGATTAATCAAGTTTAACTAAGTAATACGAGATTCCAGCAAGTTCTGGAAGGGTATAGAGCTTCTAGAATCTTCTATTTTTGAATTATCCACTTAAAATGCTTAAATCCTCAAATAAACAAGATTGTGACAAATTTCATTCTCTTAATGGTCTTGAAAGATTCTAGAGCTTTCTTGAACTTTCTTATAATTAAACTATAATTAAATCCTTAAATAAACATGCACACGACAAGTGTCATGATCTTATTAATTATATCTAAACCTTATAGTATAATAAATGACATCTTTATAATCAGTTATATTAATCAAACCTTATGTTATAATTAATATACTTTAACTATAGGTTAAACTTATAAAATCTATAAGTGTTGCTACGAGTGTTCAACTAAGTCCGACTTGAACCAAAATCCACAGTAACTATCCTACTATAACTACTAGCTACTACTACTACTACTACTATCTAACTAGCTAAGTAAAATTCTGGGACTCTACACCTATATGCTTGGAGAGGATGCCCGTATTTTGTGGGAGGTGGCATCACAAACCAGGGATATTTCTACCTTGAGTTGGGATGGGTTCAGAGATCTATTCAATCAGAAGTATTACATTATTTCTATTAGGGCAGCAAAGGTGAATGAATTCATGGGGCTGGTACAGGGCAGCATGACAGTTTCAGAGTATGCCATAAAGTTCGATACGCTGGCGAAGTTTGCATCAGACTTTGTGCTTACAGATGCGGCCAGGCAGGACAGGTTTATTTGAGAACTCAATGCTATGATAGCTCGGGATGTGAGGATTACATTGATACCTGGGCAGACATATTATGCCCAGGCTGTTGAGAAAGCTCTTACTGCTGATGAGGCAGAGAATAAGATCTGGAGGGAGAATGTTGCGAGACAAGATGTTCATAGGGCAGTGCCTCCATCCACAGGTTCTGGTAGGGGCGAAGGCCCCAGTGATCTGAAGAGTAAGACCCATGATACTTTGACCATTGTTGGTCCTAATAGAAGCAGTCGGGGTGCTCAGGGTGGCCGCCAGGGAGGCGGTGAGACATGGAGGAGTTATCCAGAATGCACGAGATACAGGAAGCGCCATCCGTGTGAATGTCCGGAAAAGGCTTGTTATCGGTGCGGAGTAGTGGGACACCTCAAGAAGGTTTACCCAACTATAAAGAAAGAGGAACTAGGGAAGGTTGACAGCTTGACTCCAGCTCGAGTGTTCATCTTGAAGCTGGCAGAGGCAGAGGCTAGCCCCTCAATAGTGACAGGTCATCTTTCTAGCGCTGGCTCTTCCTATACTATATTGATTGATTCTGGTGCTACACATATGTTTGTTTCTAGTAAGATAATTGATAGATTGTGTTGACCTAGTGAGTATTAATCTGTGGGGTTTTGGATTATACTGCCTACAAGGGAACTGGTAGTTTCTAGAAGATGGGTTAGAACACTGCCAGTGATGGTAGATAGTAGGGAACTATCAGTAGATTTGATCGAGTTGAGTATGGATGATTTTGATATGATTCTAGGGTTGGATTGGGTGGTCAGATATGGGGCTACTATAGATTGCAGGAAGAAGATGGTGACCTTTGAGCCTGAGGGTAAGGATCCCTTTGTTTTCATAGGTGATGTGCATGGACCCCGCATACCCATGTTATTGACAATGAGGGCTAGGGACCTACTACATGGAGGTTGTATAGGTTTTCTAGCTAGCGTGGTGGATACCACCAGAGTTATGCCAGCAGGGCCAGGAGAGACTAGATTGGTACACGAGTTCTTGGATGTATTTCCTGAGGATTTACTAGGACTGCCACCGCACAAGGAGATTCAATTCTTCATCGAGTTAGCACTGGGTACAGAGCCAGTGTTGAGGGCACCATATAGAATTGCTCCAGTAGAATTTAAGGAGTTAAAGATACTGTTGCAAGAGCTTCTTAATTTGGGGGTTATCATACCTAGTTTCTCGCCATGGGGTGCTCCGGTTTTGTTTGTGAAGAAGATGGATGGGACTCTGAGAATGTGTATAGACTACACGGTGTTGAAAAAGTTAACCATCAAGAACAAATACCCTTACCAAGGATCGATTACCTTTTCGATCAGCTGCAGGGAAAGATGGTGTTCTCAAAGATTGATCTTCGATCTGGTTATCACCTGCTAAGGATCAAGGACAAGGATATTCTGAAGGCAGCTTTCTGAACGAGGTATGGGCATTATAAGTTCCTGGTCATGTCGTTTGGTCTGACCAATGCCCCAGCAGTATTCATGGATCTGATGAACAAGGTGTTCAAGACTTCTTAGATCAGTTCATTATTGTCTTCATCGACAACATCTTGGTTTACTCTAGTTCAAAGGCAGAGCATGAGCAGCATCTCTGGAAAGTATTGTAGTGACTGAGAGAGCATCAGTTGTATGCCAAGTTTAAGAAGTGTGAGTTCTGGCTACCACATCCCTTGGACACATTGTTGGTGAAGATGGGATTAAGGTGGATCCATCTAAGGTAGAGGCAGTGAGAGATTAGCTGAGGCCAAGGAATGCCTCAGAGGTTAGGAGCTTCATTGGATTAGAGAGATATTACAGACGGTTTATGGAAGGGTTCTCAAAGATTGTTGCACCAATGACAGAATTGACACAGAAGAATCTGAAGTTTGTCTGGTCAAACAATTGTGAGAATAGCTTCCAGGAACTAAAGCAACAACTGATTACTGCTTCAGTGTTGAGTCTTCCTTCGGAAGGAGGGAAGTTTGTGGTATATTGTGACGCATCGAGATTGTGATTAGGATGCATGTTGGTGCAGAATGAGAAGGTTATTGCTCATGCGTCACAAAATTTGAAGGAGTATGAGCAGTGGTACCCTACCCATGATTTGGAGTTAGCAACGGTGTTATTCGCACTGAAAGTGTGGCAACAATTCTTGTATGGAGAGAAGTACGAGATATACACTTATCATAAGAGGGTGAAGTATTTCTTCACCTAGAAGGATTTGAATATGAGGCAGAGATGTTGGCGGGAGTTGGTGAAGGACTATGATTGTGATATCCTTTAACACCCAGGGAAAGCCAATGTAGTGGCAAATGTGTTGAGCGGGAAGGGCTCAGGACAGTTATTTAGCTCTGCACAGATATCAAAGGAGTTGGCAGAGGAGATGACTAGAGTGAGGATAGAGCTGGTTATGGGTTGGTTGTCCAATATCACTTTATAGTTGCCCTTCTAGAGAGGATAAGAGAGGGTCAGTTGGATGATGCAATGTTGCAAGAGGTCAGAGGGAACATCCTAGCTAGAGTGGCTAAGGATTATTCTATTTCAGAGACAGGTTTACTACAATATAAGGGTCGGATTTGTGTCTAGACAGATGTGGGTATTAGACAAAAGATACTTGATAAATCCCATACTACACTGTATTCACTCCATCCAGGCACCACGAAGATGTATCAGAATCTATAGATGTTATATTGGTGGCCTAGGATGAAGAAGGATGTAGTGGAGTAAGTGGCCAAGTGTTTGACCTGTTAGCAAGTGAAGGCTGAGCACCAGCGACCAACGGGGTTGCTACAACCTTTGGATATTCCCGAATGGAAGTGGGAGGACAATACTATGGATTACGTGGGAGGTTTACCAAGGACAGTGGGGCTACATGAGTCAGTGTGGGTGATAGTAGTTAGATACACCAAGTAAGCTCATATTCTTATAGTGACGACAACCTATGTTCACCTCCATGTTTTGGGGTGGTTTGCGGAAGGCTATGGGGACTCACTTGAAATTCAGTATAGCCTTTCATCCTCAGACAGATGGACAGTCTAAGAGGACAATTCAGGTATTAGAAGATATGCTTAGAGCGTGTGTATTGGAATTTGAGGGGTCTTGGAGTAAGTACCTTCCGTTGATTGAGTTTTCATACAACAACAGTTATCAATCAACGATGGGAATAGCTCCATATTAGATGTTGTACGGCATGAGATGTAGATCCCCATTCATTGGGATGAGATGGGTGAGAGGAAGTACTTGGGACCGGAGTTGGTTCTAAACACTAATGAAGCAATAGAGAAAATCCGAGCTCGAATCATCGCTTTGTAGAGCAAACAGAAAAAGCTACGTTGACCCTAAGCGTAGGGATGTGGTGTACTAGGTAGGGGACCACATGTTTCTACGAGTGTCACCACTGCGAGGGGTGAGGAGGTTTGGGAAAAAGGGCAAGTTGAGCCCTAGATTCATAGGACGTATTGAGATCTTGGAGAGGATCGGGCTAGTGGCCTACAGGTTGGCACTACAACCATTGTTATCAAGGGTTCATGACGTATTCCACATTTATATGCTTTGGAAGTACGTCTCAGATACGACTCATGTGTTGATGTATGATGATTTGGAGTTGTAGACAGATTTTTCATATGAGGAGCGACTAGTTCAGGTCCTAGATAGGAAAGATAAGGTTCTACAGAACAAGACTATTCCTCTAGTCAAAGTGTTATGGAGGAATAGCAAGGTCGAGGAAGTGACCCGGGAGCTTGAGTCAGCTATGCGGGATCAATATCCTGAGTTATTCAGGTAAATTTCGAGGACAAAATTCTCAGTAGGAGGGGATAGTTGTAACGACCCAAAATTGGTAATAGGGCTTAGTGCCTTGATTAGCGTGCTGGGAGGGCATAATTGGATATATGTGTGTTTAATTGGTTAAATGCGTGACTATATGGCATGCATGATTAATATTTAGATATGCATGTGGGCCCTTTATTGCTTATAAGGGCATATTTGTAATTTTGGGCCGTTGAGGGCATAAATGTGATTTTATGTGATATTTGGTTGAGACCACATTATTATGTTGATATATTTGTAGTATATGGCTCGTGACCGTCCTGGTGAGCGGATTAGCGAAATAGTCACATCGGGGTTTATTACCTGGCTTGGGGGAAGCCTAGAGGTATTTTGGGAATTTAGAAAATATTTGGGGTTTAATGGGTAACGAATAAATATTTGGCAATTAATTAGACGTGATGGGGTTAATTGGTTAACAGTAGGAACACTTGAGGAATTAGTGGGAAAACTAGGGTGGAATGACCATTTTACCCCTAGAGATAATTAGAGGGTTGGCGAAAGCTTAGAGGCAGTTTAGTCTTTGTGTTAAGCAAGGGATAAATTCAGAACTCTTAAAGAAATACCAGAAAATAGTAGAACTTCTGAGCACATTGTCTCACCCTCTCACTCATGATTCTTTCTCTATCTCCCTCTTTGTGTTGAGGTCTTGAGCTTGCTGAAGGAAGAGGCTTGGTTTAAGTTGGATTGGAGCTAAATTTTAGGTTGGTTCAAGCTGAGGAAGACCAAAGCTAGGATCCATCAAGGGTTTCTGAGGAGTTTAGATCATCAATTCAGGTAAGAGTCCCAGTTCAAATTTGTTGAATTTGGCTGAGTTAGTGGGGAGTTTGCAACTTGTGTAAATTATGGGTTTTGTTTGAATTTGAGTGTCTAATGGGAGTAAGAATTGATTATGAGTTGGGTATAAAGTTTAAACCAAAGGGATGGGAACTATAGGCTTAAATTCAACTTTGGCTGTTAGTTTGGGGTGGGAATTGGGGTTATGTTTGAGGAGAAACGTTGAGAAAATGGAGGATTTTCTACGTCTAGGGGCTCGGGTCGCAGCCTGCAATGGGGAACTAAGGGGAAATAAGTTTTAAGGTTCGGGGAGGCTCGGAAATTAAAACCTAAACGTTCAAGACAATTTCTACTACCTGTTTGAGTAGAAATCGAGGTCTCTGAGGCTAGATATTATTCCCTAAGTATTTATTTGGATTAGAAATTTATGATTACCCATTGACACTATGACTAGGTATATCGCCAAGGCTCAAGATTGAGGATCATGCCCGAGACCATTTTTTATTCTTCGATCAGGATTCAAGGTAAGACAACTACACCCTTGTGATTGTGAACGGGACTGAGGTTCCCAGTAATTGGATACATGTACTATGTAATTGTACAATTTTTATGTTATTTGAGAATGAACGGCCTAAGGCTGCCGGGGTTAATGATAAGCGTACTGAACGCAGCTTGGCCTAAGCGAGCCAGGGCCAGCTAGATAAATAGAGGGCTCGGCATAAGTATTCCAATCCTAAGCATTTGTGTAATTGGTTATGGTATATGTTTGAGATGATGTGTTTACTGTTGTTTAGTTATATGCGCTTACTGTTAAGACTAATTGAAAATTACTGTTGTTATATGCGCTTACTGTTTAGGGTTTTCTTGTTGGGCCTTGGTTCACGGGTGATAGGTGGTGCAGGTAAAGGCAAAGGGAAGCTGGACCGACCATGAGTTGGAGAGCTCTGGGGGCGTAGTGTACATAGTCATCTGCTCGTCTGCCATGGCCGAGGGAAAGTACAAGGACAGAGCCCTAAAACTTGTATTTTTCCATTAGAGTGGCTTTTGAGTACCTCATGACTAGTAAACTATCAGAAGATCGAAATAATGCAAGAAATTTTTGTATCAGGTCCCACTGTATGTTATGGTTGAGGGAATTCTCTATTGATGAAGGAATTTGCTACCCCTCCTATGGTGTGTTCTGCCTAAGGAAGCACAGACTATCCTACGTGAGATACATGAAGGATTTTGTGGAGACCATGCTAGGGGGCAAAGCTTGGCTCTAAAAAAATTGAGGCAGGGCTATTTTTGGCCTACGCTAAAAAAAGACTCGACCTCATACATCCAAAAGTGTGATAAGTGCCAATGCTCTGCCACAATTACTCGAGCAGCACCAGATAAGCTAACCATGATTTCATCACCCTAGCCATTTGTAGTATAGGGGATCGACCTGATTGGTTCACTATCAGTTGGAAAAGGAGGAGTTCGCTATGTAGTTGTCGCCATGACTACTTTAAAAGTGGGCCGAGGCAAAGACTCTGGCGACCATAACCTTAAAGAGAGTCAAGGATTTCATTGTGAAGAACATCATATGCCTTTTTGGACTCCCAAAGAAGATAGTGTCTGACAACGGAACCCAGTTCGAGCATGATCTTTTCACAAAGTTTTGTGAGAAGTACGACATAACCAAGAGTTTTTCTTTAGTGGCATATCCACAAGCTAATGGGCAGGTCGAGGCTGTAAATAAAACCCTAAAGGCAGGCTTAAAGAAACGACTGGGCGAAGCTAAGGGATAATTGTAACGACCCCAATTTCGGTATTAAGGCTTGGGGCCTGGGATAGTGTGCCTGGAGGGCATAAAGGAATTCTGTGTGTGTCTTTAATGAGTTTTATGCATGATTATGATTTAATGCACGTTATATAATTATGTGATTAATTGTGATGCGTGACTACGTGAATTAGTATGCATGTAGACCTGATTGAGCATATTTATAATTTGGCCATGTTGGGCATGACTATGTTGATACCTGTGATCTATGACTCGAGACGATCTTAGAATGAGCGGGTAGCGGAAAGTCAAAGCGGGAACCTGTGCCAGGCTTGGGTGAAGCCTGGGGAGTTTAATTGAGAATCTGGGAATATATTTGATGATTAATCCGGTATTGGGTAGCGAGCGGGAATTATTAGGAACACTTGAGGAATTAGTGGGAATTTGGGTAATATGACTAAAATGCCCCTTTATGGACATAAAGGTTTAGAATTAGTAAGGGAGGGCATTTTGGTCATTAGGCTTGTAAGAGAGAAAATAAAGA
The DNA here is from genome assembly GCF_963169125.1 of Humulus lupulus. NCBI lineage: Eukaryota > Viridiplantae > Streptophyta > Magnoliopsida > Rosales > Cannabaceae > Humulus > Humulus lupulus. The sequence continues at coordinate 157,616,355 of NC_084802.1, read as the reverse complement.
GGGTCTTTATACTTAGTGGGTTTTGTAGAGAAAAGCATAGGCTGAAAGAAAGAAAGAAAGAAGAGAAAGGAAAAGAGAGGGAAAACTGAAGGGTTTGGCTTTGAAGATTCGGTTTGTGGCTCTCCCAACCATTTCACTTGATTTTTCTTGAGGTTAAGCTCAGTGGGAAGCTAGGGTTAGCTGAGCATCAAGGATCCTAAGCTAGGCTTGGGGATTGGCAAGGGATTAGCAAGATCAAATCAAAGATTTGAGGTAAGTTCTTGAGGTTTTCGGTTTTAGGGTTTTGCTGGTTTTGAGCTGTGTTTTTGAGCTAAATGGATGGGGTTTTTGGGGAAAACAGGTCAAGGTTGTGAAGGTGCAAGCCAAGGAGGTCTAGGGTTCAGTTCAAGGTCAAAATTCCACCCACGGTATGATTTCTAAGACCCTATCCTTGTTGTTTGTATGATTTTCTGGTTTTTGGGTTCAATGGGTTAGATTTTGAATTGTGGGTTGCTTGAGCTTGGGAGTGAGTTCATGGGGTGCTTGGGATGAGTGTGTGGTGTGTATAAGGTTTTTTTTGGGCTTGAGAAAGAGTTGGGCAAGTTTGGGGTCGAAATGGGGGAAGAAAATCGCAAGATGCGATTTTTGGTTTTGGTCTGCTGCAACTAGCGCTACAGCGCTAGGCAGGGGGCGCTGTAGCGCTAGCCCCTGTCTGGTGAGGGTGGTTCTGCTTGTAGCGCTACAGCGCTACCTTTTGAGCGCTGTAGCGCTGCACTGTTCACAGAGGGGATTTTTGGGCTTTTGTGAAGGGATTTTGACCTAGGGTTCGGGGCTCGATTCCGCCACTTTGTTTTGGGGATCTAGGACTTCCAGGGGGCTCGGGATTAGTCCCGAGGCTAGGTTTTGGACTTGAGGATTGGTGGTAACTTTGACTTGTGGATTTTGTTTAGGTAAGCGCTAGGGCTCGGGTAAGATCGTGCTCAAGGAGTCCGGTTGATCAAGGCTACTAAATCTAAAGGTAAGAAAACCGTAACACCCGAGGTTAGGGCATGGGCCCACTGTGTGATTGTTGGGCACGGCCCTAGCTTGTATTGTGTGCAAATGTATAATCTAGATAAACTATTATATGTTTGAATGATTATTTCATAATGTATGATATGTGTGATTGTAATTGAATGAACGGCAAGGCCGAGAGCGGCAAGGGCCGGGTACGGCAGTGGGGCCGGAAGTAACGCTCAGCACATGGGATGCTGTAGCCAGGGTGGGACCCAAGGGATACGTGAGTTATCCTACGGTAATGACCGAGACCCCAAGCTTTGGTAAGGCCTCTGGGGCGGCATGGCCGTGCTTGTTTAAATTGATGATTTTCTTATTTAACAATGAATTATGCCAGCGATATTATTTGCATATGTTATGTGCTATTTGGGTTTTCTTGCTGGGCTTCGGCTCACGGGTGCTCCGTGTGGCAGGTAAAAGCAAGGAGTCAGTCAACCGGCCATGAGTATGGAGAGCGTGGGGGCGGCGTGTACATGTTCGGCCTGCCCGACTGCTTTGGTTGGGGGCATTTTTGTAAATGGCTGTATTAATCCATTCTTTTGAAAGATAACCTGGTGTAAATATATTTTTGAGTTGTAAACATTTTGTAAACCTTATTTTAGGATCCCAGATGTTTTATACTTAACGCTTTTAATGAAGTTAATCATTTTTAAAAGAGTACAGCCTTAAACTCTGGTTTAATCACACTTTTGGTTTTAGAAACCACTTTGAGTCAATTAAACGCACAATTTCTGTTTTAAACTCACTTAGTAACGGCTCTAAGGTAGTAGGGCATTACAATAATGGCACAAGCAACTCTCCTAAGTACTTTGGGCCTACAGGACCTCATATCGCACCTCCACATGGCACACTCTCTTCCCTTTAACCTTTAGAAGTGAGGTTGTGCTCCCGATTGAGGCACTAGTGATATCACATTGGCAGAAAATCATTGATCAGGATGAAAACCATGACTTGCTCAATGCGTCTCTAGACCTAATCGAGGAAAAATCGGAGGAGACACAATTACAGCTCGCCCATTATTAACAGAGGATAACTTACTACTTTAACTCAAAAGTCAAAGGACGAAGATTCGAACTTGGTGATTTAGTGCTCCAAAGGGTATTTTTTGAGAACAAATGTAACGCCCTACATAATCTAGACCGTTACACTGTGTGTTTAAAATAGTGCAAGCCTTGCTAATTAAGTCATAATCAAGAATAAAGATGTGATCCTAAAGTCATAATCAAGTTAGGGTTAAAATATTTTGGTCATAAACATACAACTTTCATTAAAATAAATGTTTAGCACATGGGATCCCAAAAAAAGGGTTTAAAGGACAAATTTACAAACTTCCAAAAACAGTTATATAAAATCAAAGGCCACTCTAATGGCAAAATACACGTTTTAGGTCCCTGTACCATCCCTCAGCCATGGCAGATGAGCAGCTGACAATGTACACCTCGCCCCCAGAGCTCTCCAACTCATGGTTGATCCATCTTACCCTTGCGTTTACCTGTACCACGTAGCACTTGTGAGCCAAGGCCCGGCAAGAAAACCATAACAACATAACAGACACATAATAGTGATGACATTCAATGAATCACAAGTCAATCATCCAAATATTCAACTAGCCATAAGCATCAGATTAACAACAGAAAACATATTTATATTCAACAGTTTAACACAATCATCATACAATATTCAAGGTCGACGCCCTTTGTAACAACCCAAATTTGCTAATAGGTCTTAGGGCCTTGATTAGCGTGCCTGGAGGGAAATAAATGATTTAATATGTTAATATGCGAATTTATGTGAATATGTGATAGAGGTGCATGTTTAGTTGAATTAAATATGCATGTGGGCCCCGTTTGGATATTAGGGGTATGTTTGTGATTTTAGCCTGTTGAGGGCATAAATGTGATAAATATGATATGTATGTGATATATGTCTGTGTAGCACGATCTGAGACAGTTCTAGGGAGCAGTTAGCCAGAAAGTCACAACGGGGTTGAGAATCCAACTCAGGGCGAGTCGAGGGGTATGTTGGGTATTAGATGTATTATGGGGTTATCGGGTTATGGAAATAAATATTTGGAGATATATTTGAGGTTAGAATGTCTAGGAGGGAATATTGGGGAAATTTACCATTTTGCCCTCAGGGACGTTTTTGGCACCCCGAGCCTTAAGGTAACCTTAAAGCTTAAGTTAAATAAAACAAAGCCTAGGAAGTTTTTAGAAACTTAGAAACCGACATTCACTTTTCCTTCTCAGCTGAAGATAGCTTCTATTCTCTCTCACCTTTACTCTCTAAGACAACTCAAGGAAACAAGCTAGGAAAAGAAAACAGTCAAGAACTAAGAATTGGAGCTGAGCTTGGGAGACTCTAACCAGAAAACCAGGGCTTGGAGCTTGAGGAATCAAGGTTGGGAATTTAGAGGATCAAATCTGAATCATAACTCAGCAAGGGTAAGCTTTAACTTTGAGAATTATTGTTGATTTCTACTGCTTTCTTAGGAAATGCATGTGAGTAGAATTTGATCTGTTCATGGGTGTTTAGCTGAGTTTTCAGAGCAGGTTTTGATGATGATTATCTAGAATTGTTAGCTTGATTTTGGGTATAATTGGATTGATTTTTGAGGTAAAAATAGGGTGTTTTTCTGGGTTCGAGGGATAGGGCCGCGGCTCTGTTCTTGCTGAGTCGCAGCCCCTTCGAACTTGGGGCGCCAGAATTGGAAGCACGCCATGGCGCCCTTCAGCAAGGGCTGCGGCGCGTGTGGGCAATTGTGAGGCAAGGCCTCGAGTTGAGCTGGGGGCCGCGGCATGGGTCCCTAGGGCCGTGACGCTTAAGGTATATTTGTGTTCTAGAGGGGTTCTAGGCTCGAGAACTCAATAGTTTAGGCTCAGGATGAATTTTATCACCCGGATTGATTGAATTTAAAGCCACGGAGATTATAATTATGGTTTGAGACTAATTATTGGATTGGAACTTGATGGATGAATATTGTTAATGCGTTGTGACTAGGGTTTCAGTGAGGCTCAAGTTAGGGGACTGTGATCGAGATATCGGTGCTCGGAGAGCTTGGGACACAGGTAAGAAAACCACTGTTCCCATAGAGCTTGTATGCAGGGCAGAGCCCAATATGTTTGAATTGCAGGGCGTAGCCCTTGGATTGAATTTATTAATGTTCAGTATATGTTTTATGATGACATGAATGCAATTGTGTAATTGTTCGGCAAGAGCCGGGAACGGCGCAGGCCGAGGTCAGCAGGGGTCGGGAACGGCAAGGGGCTGGGAACGGCGTTAGGCACGTGGAGTGCAAGGCCGAGTTCAGTAAGGGGCCGGGAGCAGCGTTGAGCACGTGGAGTGCAAGTTGCCAGGGCAAGACCCTATGGGATACTTGAGATATCCTCACGGTGTGGACCGCAAACCTAAGGCCTGGTAAAGCACCTGGGCGGCATGGTCGTATTTGTATAGCCTATTGATGGCCTGTTTATATGCTAAGTGTTTGTTATGCATATGTTTTCTGCTTGTGAGGGTTTTCTTGCTGGGCTTCGGCTCACGGGTGCTCTGTGGTGCAGGTAAGGGCAAGGGAAAAATCGACCAACCATGAGTACAAAGAGCGTGAAGCGGCGCGTATATGTTTGGCCTGCCTGGCTGCCACAGCCAGTGGTTTTGAGAGATGATTGTATTAAAACCTGGATTTTGTCGTCTAGTCGACTTGGTTTGTACTTTTATGTAGTAAATATTTCTAAACAATATTTTGGGATCCCAAGTGTCAAACATTTTATCTTTTTCAGTAAATGGAATTATTTCCAAAGTTTATAACTCTGTTTATAATTTAATTACACTTTTTGACCTAAAACCTTGATTAGCGAGTTGAATGCACATTTTAAACTCACTTAGTAACGGCTCTAAGGAAGTAGGGCGTTACACCCTTTGGTTGCACGCTCTGTTTAACCTACTGACTCTGGCTCGCTTAGGCCAAGTCCAATGTTTATCTAGCTAACCCCAGCGCGTCCTGTGCGCAAATTATCAGCCCCAGCACTCTTAGGCTATTCATTTCATGCTCACATGGCATTATTATAGGTATACAACATATGTATTCAAATACAAGGAATCTCAGCCTCAATATAGCCACACAGGGTGCAGTTTTCTTACCTTTAATTCTGAGCAGAGATAATAGAACGATCCTCAGTTCCGAGCCCTGGCGACAAACCTAGTCACAGTGTCTAATGGGTAATTGTTAACTTCCAATCCAAATAAATACTTAGGTGACAGAAACTAGCCTCTGGGACCTCAATTTCTACTAAATCAGGTAGTATAAATGGTCTCAAGCGCTTAGGTTCAAACCTCCGAGCCTTACCATTTGTAGAAACAATTCCAAGGCTAAAATCCCCAGGCGGGACGCGATATGGCTTAGTGGGTCGCGAATTTCCCCCAAGTCTGAGAGAAAGTACCCGAGCCAAAGGAAAGGTGGGTCGCGACTTGGCTTAGTGAGTCGCAGCGCACCCCCATCTCAGAGAGCATCCCCATGGCAAAAAGGCCACATGCGCCGTGGTGCCCCAGGGCTGGGTCACGGCGTGCCTCCTTCGAACCCAGAAAATCTTGGTTTTCTCCTCCTTCTTCCAAGCCAAGAACCTCTAGAATTCAAGCCAAATATACCTCCCACTTCCAACTAAAACACAATAGCGATTCTAGGACTCTAATCTCTAAATTCCAAGCATTTTATAACACATAAACTTTATCAAAACCACCAGCAATTTACCAAGAAATCTTAATCAACACACTAAAATCCATACCCCAACTCAGCAACCATTTCATCACCCAAATACCCAGAATTATACATGTTCTAAGCTTTACATCTACTTAGCTTAAATTCCACCCTATCAAGCTAAACTGTTCAACAAATTAAAACACTAGAGCTTACCTCAACAATGGTTGAATCCTCCCAAGTTCCGGCTTAATTCCTAGCTTGAATTCCCCCTAGCTTTCCTTCTTTTTTCCTTCAATTAACTCCAGCTCATGCCCAAGCTTACTTCCCCTTTTCTTCCTTAGCTTCAACTCCTTCAAGTTCCTTAAGAGTGAAAGTGTGATAAAGGGTAATTGAAATTGGAGTCTTCCTCATATGTCTAGTATATTCTGAACGCCCAAGGAGTTGGTCGACCCTACCCTTAACCACACACAATGAACAATCTACCCTTCTAAGTTAGCTAGTCCTCAAATTGTCCCTAGGGGTAAAATGGTCATTTTCCCTTATGCCCTCCCGGCACACTAATCAAGGCCCTTAAGCCTTATTAGCAATTTTCGGTCGTTACAACCATCCCCTCCTACTGAGAATTTCGTCCTCGAAATTCACCTAAATAAATCGGGATATTGATCCCGCATCACTGACTCAAGCTCCTAGGTTGCTTCCTCAACCTTGCTATTCCTCCACAATACTTTAACTAGAGGAGTCGTCTTGTTTCGTAGAACCTAGCCTTTTCTGTCTATGACCTGAACCGGTCGCTCCTCATAAGACAAATTTGTCTGCAATTCTAAGTCCTCATACTTCATCACACGACTGGTATCTGAGACGTACTTCTGAAGCATAGAAATATGGAATACGTTATGAACTCTTAACAACAACGGTGGCAGTACTAATGTATTGGCCTCCAGCTCGATCCTCTTTAGGATCTGAAAAGGTCCAAAAAATCTAGGGCTCATCTTGCCCTTTTTCCCAAACCTTCTCACCCCTCACAGTGGTGAGACTCGCAGAAACACGTGGTCCCCTACCGGAAACTCCACATCCCTACGCTTAGGATCAGTGTAACTTTTTTGTCTGCTCTGCGAAGTGAGCATTGGAGCTTGGATCTTCTCGATAGCCTCATTAGTCTTCTGAACTATGTCCAGTCCTATATACTTCCTCTCACCCATCTCATCCGTACGGAGCTACTCCAATCGTTGATTGATAACCGTTGTTGTACGAAAACTCAATCAATGGAAGATACTTACCCCAAGACCCCTCAAAGTCAATCACACACACTCTGAGCATGTCCACCAATACCTGAATCATCCTCTCAGACTATCCATCAGTCTGAGGATGAAATGTCGTACTGAACTTCAACTGAGTCCCCATAGCCTTCTACAATCCACCCCAAAACTTGGAGGAAAAGATACGATCCTGATCTGAAACTATAAACCTGGGCACCCCATGGAGATGTACAATCTCCCTCACATACAGCTCCGTATACTGATCCACAGTATAATTCGACTTCACTGGCAGAAAATGAGCTGACTTGGTGTATCTATCCATTTTCACCCACACCAAGTCATGCAGCCCCACTGTCCTGGGTAAACCTCCCAATAAATCCATCGTAATATCCTTCCATTTCCACTCGAGAATACCCAAAGGCTGTAGCAGTGCCACTGGACGCTGATGCTCAGCCTTCACCTGTTGACAGGTTAAACACTTAGCCACGTACTCCACTACATCCTTCTTCATCCCAGGCCACAAATACAACGTCCGTAGATCCTGATACATCTTCGTCGTACCTGGATGGAGTGAGTATGGTGTAGTATGGGATTCATCGAGTATCTCTTGTCTAATCCCCGTATCAATCGGGACACAAATCCGACCCTTATATGACAATAATCCAGTCTTTAAAATAGATTAATCCTTAGCTATTCCAGCTAAGACCTTTCCTCTGACTTCCTACAACTGTGCATCCACCATCTGACCCTCTATAATCTGCTCTAATAGGGTCGATTGTAAGGTAATATTGGCTAACCGGTCCACAACTAGTTTTATCCTCGCTCTTAACATCTCCTCTGCCAACTCTCTTAATATCTGAGCAGAGCTAAACAACTATCCCGGGCCCCTCTGGCTCAACGCATCTGCCACTACATTGGATTTTCTGGGGCGGTAAAGGATATCACAATCATAATCCTTCACCAATTCTAGCCAATGCCTCTGCCTCATGTTCAAATCCTTCTGGGTAAAGAAATACTTCAAACTCTTATGATCGGTGTATATCTCACACTTTTCTCCATACAAATCATGGGTAAGGTACCGCTGCTCATATTCCTTCAACTGCCGTGATGCATAATCTATAACCTTCTCATTCTGCATCAACACACAGCCCAGTCCCACTCTCGATGCGTCACAATATACCACAAACTTCCCTCCGTCCGAAGGGAGACTCAACACAGGTGTCGTAATCAGTCGTCGCTTCAATTCTTGAAAGCTTTTCTCACACTTGTCTGACCAACAAACCTCAAATTCTTCCGTGTCAATTTTGTCATCGGTGCTGCAATCTTCGAGAACCCTTCGACAAACCACCTGTAATAACCCGCTAATCTAAGAAAGTTCCTAACCTCTGAGGCGTTCCTTGACCTCTGCCAATCTCTCACTGCCTCTACCTTAGATGGATCAACCTTAATCCCATCTTCACCAACAATATGTCCAAGGAATGTCACTTCTGGTAGCCAAAATTCACACTTATTAAATTTGGCATACAATTTATGCTCTCTCAACCTCTACAAGACCTGTTGGAGATGCTGCTCGTGTTCTGCCTCTGATCTGGAATACACCAGGATGTCGTCAATGAAGAAAATCACAAACTGATCCAACAAGTCCTTGAACACCCTGTTCATTAGGTCCATAAATGTTGCTAGGGCATTGGTCAAACCAAATGACATGACCAGAAACTCATAATGCCCATACATCGTTCAGAAGGCCGTCTTCGGTATATCCTCATCCTTGATCCTCAGCTGGTGATAACCAGATCGAAGATCAATCTTCGAGAAGATCGTCTTTCTTTGCAGTTGATCAAACAAGACATCAATTCTTGGTATGGGGTACTTATTCCTGATGGTCAACTTGTTCAACTCCCTGTAGTCTATACACATCTTCAGTGTCCCGTCCTTCTTCTTCACAAACAAAACCGGAGCACCCCATGGCGAGTAGCTAGGCTTGATAAACCCCAAATTAAGAAGCTCCTGTAACTATATCTTCAATTCTTTCATTTCTCCAGGAGCCATCCTATATGGTACCCTCGACATTGGCTCTGTCCTCGGTGCTAACTCGATGACGAACTGAACCTCCCTGTGCAGCGGCAGCCCTGGTAAATCCTTGGGGAACACATCTAAGAACTCACGAACTAATTTGGTCTCTCCTGGCCCTGCTCGCAAAACTCTGGTAGTATCCACCACACTAGCTAGGAAACGTATACAACCTCCCTATAATAGGTATCTAGCTCTCAATGCTGATATCATGGGTATGCAGGGTCCATGTACCGCACCAACGAAAACAAAGGGATCCTCTCCCTCAGGCTCAAAAGCCACCATGGGTATAACATAAGTAATATTTATAAATATATATATTTTATACTTAATTCATACCCTCATAAATTATATATTTGTATTGTTTAATTATAAATTAATATTTTTCAAGATATAAATAATGTAAACACTAATTAGAGTATCTTTAATAATATATTTTTATAATGACATGGTAGGTCATTTCTAACACAACTGATCTACCATGTCACATGATATGTCATTTCTCACACAATAGACTTACCATGGCACATGATAAGTCAAGTCCCACACAACCGACCTACCATGCATTTACAAAATTATTAAAGAGATACTCTAAATTATTTTATAAAGTTTTAATTATATTAAATTATAAATACTATTAAATCAAAATAATTTCTTATTCATTAAAGATAAACAATTAAAATATTATTACTTTTTAAATTTACAAATAATTGATTAATTTAATTCAATTATTTTTATTTCAAAACATTATAATATAATATTAATAAATATAAATTTTTAACATTTATTTCATACAATAATAACTTATATATATTTATAGTTTAAACAAATTAATATATTTTAAAATTGAAATGATGTAAATTAACTAATAATGTGACGTGACAAGTGAGTTAACATAGCACTACAAGGTAGGATGTGATAGGTCGTGTAGCGTCTCAAATTTGCTAATAAGGCTTAGGGCTTTGATTAGCATCCCTGGAGGGCTATAATTGATTTATGTTATTAATATGTGAATTTGATGAGTATGTGATTAGAAATGCATGTTTAGGTGAATTAAATATGCATGTGGGCCCCATTTGGTTGTTAGGGACATGTTTGTAATTTTAGCCCGTTGAGGGCCATAGGCCCAGGTGGATCTGTTAACTCGACTAGTAAGGGACTTGACACTCCCCAAGTCAACAGATATTGAAATGGAGAGGCAGAGAGGTTCCCCATTTTCTGAATGTATTAATCAACTACCCATACCTGACAACTTCAAAATGTCGACATGGAAGTTGTACACTGGACTGGAGGACCCAGTCTCCCATGTTCACAACTTTGAACTGCAGACTGATCTACAGGGGGTTTGGGATGATGCCAGGTGCAGAATCTTCCAGGCCACCTTGTCAGAAATCGCCAAGGAATGGGTCTTCAAGCTACAACCAGGGTCAATTGCATCATGGGATGGATTTGTACGTACATTCTATTCCCAATTCTCCTTGGCAATGCCCCTTCCAGCCGAGCCAAATGACTTGGTGGGCATAAAACAAAGGAGTAATGAACCTTTAAAGTACTACATTCAACGTTTTATGTGGGAAACCACCAGGGTGAAATCCCTTAGTGATGATGGTAAATTGATAGCCATCAATTTAGGAGTCAAAGTAAAGAGTATGTTCTAGAGCAGTTTGAAAAGGAAGTATGCACGTAACACCCAGGAGTTCCTTGATCGGGCAGAGGAATTCATCAAGCTTGAAGAAGCCGAGCAGAAGGTAGATAATCCAACTCAGACAGCTGCTGAGCAGGGGAAAACAGATATTGGGAATACCACTAACCTTATAGAGGGAGGTAAGAATGGGGCTAAGAACGGCAAACACAGTAATGGGGCTGGAAGTAGCGACAACCAGAATGACAATAAGAAGCCTAAGACCACCGAGTAGCCTAAGCCATGAGAATATGTTCCTAAATTTACTACTTACTCCATCATGTTGAAGCCTAGTTTAGATGTTTCAATACTACACAGGCAGTCATACCGTATAGAAGACCTACACCAATGAGGAAGGATGTTAATAGATAGGATATGACTAAGTTATTCTGGTTTCACAATGACTACGGCCATGATACCAATGAATGTAACCACCTAAATGAGGAGATAGAATTCCTCATTCGACAAAATAATGCTCATTTGAAGAGGTACGTACGGCCAACTGCCGACCAGCATCCTCAACAACCTCCTCAGCAACAGTCTCAATAGTATCAAAGCAATCAGCCTCTCCTACAACCACCAGTTGCTAGTCAGCTAGATATGATCTATGGCAGAACGCATTTGGTCGGCAACTCCAGCAAAGCTTGAGAAAGATATGCTCACTCCTATAGGCACGAGCAGGAGGAAGATGTACTGGCTGTCTAGAAGCATACTCCCAAACATCCTCGCTACGAGTGTGAGCCCATCATATTCAATGAGGAAGACACATGTCATGTACATCATTCACACAATGATCCTTTGGTGGTAGAAGTGCAAATTGCCAATATGATCGTGGCCTAATTGATGATTGACCATGAATAGTCTGCCAACATCCTGTTCAAGAGTACCCTAGAGAGGATGAATTTAAGCATCATAGATCTGGAACCATGTGAGCAGATACTATATGGATTTACAGGGAATGGCATGGCCACAATAGGAAGCATAAGGTTGCCTTTGATAGTGGGGATGACTCCTAACAATACCACTGTAATGGCTTTGTTCGTAGTAACCGAAATCCCCTCTCCATACATTGCCATGATAGGCCGACCAGCCCTGTATGACCTCCGAGCAGTCACTTTAGTCTTCCATCTGCTCGTCAAATTCCCAACCCAGGTAGGTATAGGATGTCTCAAAGGGAACCAACTGGTGGCCAGAGAATGTTATAATTCATCAGTAAAAGAGGCAGGGAAAGCAGCTGTACCGCACATCCTGCAAGGCCCAGGCACCAGAAATAGGACGCAGCCCAAAACGGGGGAGAGGACATACACCCTTATTTTGGGTATATTGATATAGGGGTGGGTGTAGTCGAAGAATTAGAAGAAGTCCTACTTGATCCAAAACACTCGACCAGGGTTGCCAAGGTAGGGAAAGGGTTGTCCGGGAAGATAAGACCCGCCTTGATCCAGTTCCTATGGGACAACCAAGATATGTTTTCCCGGTCTCATGATGATATGGTGGGGATCTACCCAACTATTAAAAGCCACGTCCTCAACATCTATACCAAACACTTCAAGCCCGTATAGTAGAAAAAGATGTTACTGGATCCAATGAGGGCAAAGGCATTGAAGGAGAAGGTGGAGAAGCTTCGAAATAACAACTTCATTGGGAAGGCTTCTACCCAGTATAGGTGTCCAATCCCGTATTGGTACCGAATCCTAATAACAAGTGGAGGGTGTGCATAGATTTCACAGATTTAAATAAAGCATGCCCAAAGGACTGCTTACCACTTCAAAGAATTGAATAGTTGGTGGACGCTACAGCCAACCCCGAGATCTTAACCTTTATGGATGTATACTCAAGGTACAACCAGATAAGCATGCATCCACCCGACCAGGAACACACCAGCTTTCGCAGGGATATGGGGCTATACTGCAATAAAGTTTTATTGTTCGGCCTGAAAAATGCTAGAGCCACGTATCAACGGCTGGTAAACCGTATGTTCAAAGACCAAATAGGAAATTACATGGAAGTTTACGTGGATGATATAATTCTGAAATCCAAAAAGGTTGGGGGCACATTGAGGACTTGAAGGAATGTTTCAGCATCTTGAGGCAAGATAGAATGAAGTTGAACCCCCGTAAGTGATCTTTTGGTGTAGGGTCGGGAAAATTCATGGGATTAATAGTGAACTCCAGGGGAATTGAAGCAAACCCTGAGAAGATAAAGGCACTGCTGGACATGCCCTCACCAACAAGGATCAAGGATGTGCAAAGCCTAATAGGACACATAGCAGCACTCAGCATATTCGTATCTAAAACCTTTGATAGGTGTATTTCATTTTATAATATCCTCAGTGGTAAAATGAAATTTGAATAGACCTAAGAGTGCGAACATGCCTTCCAAGCTCCAAAGCTGCAGCTGGCACAACCCTCGTTCCTTTCAAAACCTCTGGAAGGCGAAGAACTATGCATATACCTAGCAGTGACTCAACACATTGTCAGTGCAGTCCTGATCAGAGAAGAAAACAAGATTCAACATCCGGTCTACTATGTTTGTAAAAGCTGGTCGAAGCTGAGAGCAGGTACCCTCTAATTGAAAAATTAACTTACTACCTGCTCTTATTTTCTAGAAAACTTCGCCCATACTTCCAAACTCATCCCATAAAGGTTTTTACAGACCAACCATTGCACCATGTCCTGCAAAAGCTAGATACCAGTGGCTGGTTACTCAAACGGTCTTTAGATCTCAGGCAGTATGAAATCACATACCAACCCAGAACAACAATTAAGGGCCAGGCTCTCGCAGATTTTGTAACTGAATGTACCGAGTTTCCAAGGACAGATGAGGAAATGGTCGAGCAGCCATTAGAGGCTAGATCGCCACCTGGTATAGGTGTTGAGTAGAACACCGAGCAGCCAGAATCCAGCCCTGTTCATTCCAAAGAAGAACCCCGAATTTGGAAGCTACATGTCGATGGCTCATCTACCGACCAACTGTCTAGAACTGGTCATTCCCTCATCACACCTGAAGGGAAATGCATCCATTGTGCACTCCCTTTTGGGTTTAAAGCATTTAATAATGAAGCGGTGTACGAAGCATTAATCGCGAGGCTGAGGTTAGCAAAAGAAGTGAATTCTGAATTCTTGGACATATACAGTGATTCGCAACTTGTTGTCAATCAGGTACTCGATGAGTACACTACTTGGGGAGAAACAATTATGGCCTATCTTAGTAAGATCAAAGACCTACTCTCCCAGCTCAAGAACTACACCATCCAATAGATACTAAGAGAACAGAACGCCACAGCAGATGCACTGGCCAGACTAGCCAACAGTATTGTGGTGGACATGGCCAACCTGGTTCCTATTGAATACCTGGTCGAACCTAGTATCAACTTGCCACTCCATCTTTGATGACCTTAATGGCAGTTTATCTAGAACACGGAGCCCTGCCCTAACAATCGCAATGAATCCAAGAAACTGATGAGGAAAGCTACTCGATATCTAATCCTGGACGGGGTTATGTACAGAAGAGGGTTTTCCATGCCATTGCTCAAATGTGTCAACCAAACAAAATCACAACGTCTGCTGGAAGTTGTACACGAAGGTTTCTATGGGAACCATACAAGGGGGAAAATTTTATCTAAGAAAATTTTGAGGTAGGGCTACTTCTGAAAAACTATGAATGAAGATGCCTCTGCATATGTTCAAAAATGCAACAAGTGTCAAAGGTTTCCGAAGATTCCCCAAGCAGCCCCAAACAAGCTTACTCAAATGCAAAGTTGTGGCATAGTGTATTTTGGTCTCCCCTTCGTGCCCTGAGATGCTCGGCTATTCATCAAGGGGTGGGGCCCCCTGCACATCCCCGACGGTGGCACGACATGCCACATGGGGATCTTCCTCATTCGAACCACGAGTAGCTTGTTGCCATTATTTTTTCCAAGTGATGAGTTTACAAACCAATTCGATGATCTCCTTCCCCAACAATCTGCGCACACAAGAAAAAGGGGAAAGATGAGGTGAGAGCATCGAACAGTACTGGTCAGTAGGGATGTCATAGACTATACCGACCAGTCCAGAACAAACACGATACGGTGTACCGAACAGCAGGCAGATCAGATCAAAAGCAATTTAAACTGAGAAAGTGAAGGGATTTTCCCAAAAAAAATTCTCATGAGTTATTCTTGGAGTTCTTCAAGAACACCGAACATAAATGAACAAAAATAGGACATTAAAACTCAGTTTTTACAAAATCAGAGTTTCAGATAGGTTACCAGGTTGAGGGTCACTCAAAACAATCATATTTTTATAGATTCAAGAAACATACATTCAAGAAATCTAGGGATTTATCAAGAATATTACCCACGGCCACAACGAAAATATGCAAAGAAAAAGGAAAGCATCTTGCATGAGTTACAGAAATAACAAAGGGAAAAATAGAGGACTTACTGGTAGGAAGCGGCTGGAGCGAGCACGGTGTGAAGAACTTCAGTAAAGCACGACTGAGCACTGGTCGGTGTCGGAGTTTGAAGTTCGAAGAGCTCTGAGTATTTGTAATGTTTGAAAAAGGGAGAGTGTAAAGTGGTGACAGGGAAGGAGGAGGTTATTTATATGACAGGTGTAACACCATCTCTCCTCACACAGACACGTCAGCACATCTTTCCAATCACTTTGCCTCAACTGCTGAATACATTAGCCACTTTTCGGTAACTGCACAGTACAATTAGTGGAAGACCATTACGATGCTTTATGGTTCCGAAAAGAGGCTTGAAAAAGTAAAAAGTCATTTCTTGGAAATACTAAGGCTATTAACTACACCAGATATTATGCCATGTAGCAAGGAGCATATATTTCTGACTAGGCTGGATGGTCCCTAGAAGAAAGTTTCCATGATGCCGTTACAACATTACAAACTTGGGGGGTAAATGTTGTCCCAAAAATTGACATATCTGACGTGGCACCAAAATTGGACACGTGGTGTGGGCTGGGCAAACCCCCCGACATGTTGGTTGGTGTATACTTGCGGGGTATACGACGAGTTATTTCTCGGTGGGGTAAGCAGTTTACAGACAATAAATATTTACACCTTACCCAGGTTTTAGGGAAAGTCTTTCTAACACTGCTCGGGAAGACCACCAGCATACCTGCTAGTCGGTATGATAGACAAATATATCTGTCAGCTGAAAGTAGTTACACTCACCATTATCTCTCTGCTAGAATCGCCCAACCATCCAGAAAGAGTGCCTAACAACCCTGAAAACTTGATCAAAGCTCCTGAAGAATAGGACAGCAACCACTTGCGATAATGTAGGGACTCTTCCTCATCAGTTGTGCTATAGCACAAACCTTGGACGAGAGGGACAACATAAATACAAACTCTCCACCATAGGGACAATAAAAATATTTAATACTTATGTGTATTAAATATGCATGTGAGCCCGTTCTTGTTAATAAGGGCATATTTGTAATTTTGATATGTTGCAGGTATAAATGTGATTATATGTGTTAAATGATTTTAGACCACATTGTTATGTGGATATATTTGCAGTATTTGGCTCGAGGCGATCCAAGGGAGTAAATTAGCGGAATAGTCACAATGGGGTCAAATGCCCGGTTCGAGGTGAGCCTAGGGGAATTCCGGGTACTTATTGAGTATTTGGAATTTATTGGGTAACAGGTACCTATTTGGTGATTATTTTGGCATGTCGGGATTAATTTGGAGTTTATAATATCACTTGAGGATTAGCGGGAAATGTGGTAAGTGACGGGTTTGCCCTTAAAGGCAATAAGAGGCTAACGATATGTTTAGGGTCATTTTGATCTTTTGTGTTAAGAGATAGGCTTGGGAAAGTCTTCAGGAAGTGACCAGAAACACAAAACCACTAAGGGTTCTCTCTCTCTCACGTTTATAGTCTTTCTCACTCTCTTTGGGGAACATTGGAAAGTTGAAAGAAGAACACCAATTCTTTGAAATTTGAGGCTAGGAATTGAGGAATCAAGCTAGGAGGAACATTGGAGTTAGCTCAGGGGTCAAAATCCTATCTAAGGTAAGTGTTACAACATGATTTCACTATGAATTTCCATGGTTAGTATAGGTTTTGACTGAGTTTTGTTCTAGCCTTGGCTTTTATGATTGGATAGGGTTCTTGGTTAGTTTTAGGGGTAATAATGCTTCCTATGTTGTGTGATTGGGAGTTCTAGACTGACTTCAGGGTTTTGTTGCTGTTTAGGTTGAATTTTTAGTGAATTTAGCTTGGGAAATAGCAAGGAAAATGCTGAAGTTTTTGGATTCGATTGGTCACACTGCCGTCTGCATGAACCCAGGAGGGCTAAGGCACTCACTAAATCGTCTTGGTGTTGTGGCGCTGAGCAGGCGTGTCGCGACGCGTGTCCAGAGAAAAGTCTAAGATAGTTCTCTCACTTGTAGAGGGTCGCGATGCTTCTGAGGAGGGCTGCGGCTCAAATAGGAAATATTGGAGAAATAGTGTTTTAGGCTCCGGAACTCAAACCTATGTTCTCGACAAGGATCTTACTTCCCGGTTTAGTAGAATTCGAGGTCCAGGAGGCTAGTATATTATTCTAAGGCTCTTAATCGGTTTAGTTTTGATGGTTATCCATGATTGCATTGTAACTGGGATATACCACTAAGACTCGGGATTGAGGATCATGCTCGGGACCGCTTGGGACTCGAGGTAAGAAAACTGCACCCGGGTTTTGATTGGGGCTTGGACCCATGTTAACGAATATGATTATGATTGTGAATATATCTGTATTTGAGAATATCTGAATAGGCATGTTTTTTTGTGCTGCAATCGATTGTGTGTTCTGCAATCTATTCATTTGTTATATTTGATCTGAAAGTCTGACCTAAGGGAGCTGGGGTTGATGTTAAGTGTGTGGAACGCAGCCCGACCTAAGCGTGTCGTGGTCAGCTAAATAACCAGAGGGCTCGACCTAAGGCCGCTGGGCCTGAACGTCACAAAATAAACAAAAGTGTCGTTTGTACTTAACTAAGTGTATTAAATGCTGAGATTGAATTACATGTTGGATTGAGCTTATTATCATTGCCTAGTTCATTGCTTATGCTGTGTTGTTATTGAATTGATTGATTTAAGTTTACTTTTTAAATATTTCTATTCTTTTTTTATTGTAAATTAAGTTTTCTTGTTGAGCCTTGGCTCACGGGTGCTATGTTGTGCAGGTATAGGAAAGGGACAGCTAGACTAGCCGTAAGATGGAGTTCTTTAGAGGCAGTGTGTACATTTGTAGCTGCTCGACCGCCACGACTGAGGGATCAATAGGGACTAGAGCCAACTTTGATTTTTCCACATAAGCTAGCTTTAATTGTAATCATTTTGAGAGTTGCAAATGGCTTATAAACACCTATTTTTGGGATCACATGTACAGACTCAACTTTCTAATGAAAACAACTATTTCAATGATCAAACTATTTTAACCCTAATCCGTTAATTAACCTTAGTAGCATGTTTATGTCCAAACGACTTGATTAGCATGTCCAGCACTATTTAAAATACACAGTGTAATGGTCTTGGCTTTCCAAGGCACTACAACTTGGTATGAGAGTGGTCTAGGTTTAAGGGTTCCTGAAGACTGGCTAGGCATGTACACTCGCCGCGAAAGAGAAGCTCGACTCAGGGTTTGGTAACTATATATGTGATTATATGTTTGATTATTTAAATGAAATATGAATGTCTTACCTGCTCATTTATTAGGAAGCATGAGATATACTGATAGGGCCTGGCACATGGCTGCTATGTGTATATGATGAGGCATGCTTATTAGCATTGTTGCTATATGTGGATAATTGTTGAAATGCCTTTTAGCATTGTTATTGCATGTTGTTGCTTGATTGTTGGCATTAGACCATGGAGTGATTTCAAAACCTGTTATCATTGCCTGATCAGTCAAGTTGTTGATTGAAGATAAACTTGGAGAGTTATGCCTCCTAGGCGATCATTTGGACTAGCCAGCACTGACATTGAGGCTAGGGAAGATAACCAAGGCCAGAACCCTCTGCTAGTCCCTGAGAACTTGCAGCAGATGCTTACTGACATGCAAGTTAGACTTCAGAGTCAAGAGGAAGAGATCTTCTTTGAGACAGCAGGTTCCTCCAGGGAACGTTGCACCAGACTTGCCACCTATTGTGGCACCAATAGTACAACAACTTGAGATAGGGAATAGGTGGGAGCCGCTGTACGAGAGATTCAGGAAGCAACGTCCTCCATTCTTCGAGGGAGGACCAAATCCACATAAGGCTGAATAAAGGATGAGTCTGACTACCTCCATCCTAGACTTTATGAGGGTGGTAGGTAATGACAGAGTGGCTTGTGCCCCCTTTATGTTTGGAGATGATGCCTGCATTTGGTGGGAGGTGGCATCCCAAACTCGAGATGTTTCTACTATAAGTTGGGAGGAGTTCAGAGATTTGTGTAACCAAAATTATTACAGCAATGTCATCGGGGAAACGAAGATGAATGAGTTACTGAGTAAGATGTGAGGATCACATCAGTACCTGGGTAGACTACTTATGCCCAGGTGGATGAGAAGGCCTCACATTTGAGGAGGTAGAGAACAAGATATGGAAGGAGAGCGCTGCAAGATGGGATGTTCGGAGGGCAATGCCTCTAGTTGTGGGATCTTGTAGAGGCGGAGGCCCCAGTGATAAGAAGAGAAAACCCCTGACACCTCAGCCACTACTGGTCCTGATAGGTGGGGCCGGGGTGTCCAGGGCGACAGTGAGTCTTCGAGGAGTTACCCAGAATGTGCTAGATTGAGGAAGAGCCATTTGGGAGAATGTCGGGCGAAAGCATGGTACTTGTGAGGGGTGATTGGGAACCTCAAGAAAGACTACTCGACTTTGAAGAAATAAGAACCAAGGAAGAGGGACAGCTTGACTCCAGCTCAAGTGTTCGCCTTGACTCAGGCTGAGGCTAGTCCCTTTAGTGGTGACAGGTCAGCTTTCTAGTGCTGGGACTTCATATACTGTATGGATTGACTCTGGTGCTACACATTCGTTTGTTTCGAGCAAAGTGATTGATAGACTGTGTAGACCTTGTCAGTATTATACTGTAGGGTTTGGGACTATACTGCCTACAAAGGAACTGGTAGTTTCTATGAGATGGGTTAGAGCGCTGCCAGTGATGGTGGGCAACATGGAACTATCAGTAGACTTGATTGAGTTGGGTATGGATGATTTTGACATGATTTTGGGGATTGATTGGTTAGTCAGATATGGGGCGACTATAGACTGCAAGAAAAAGATGGTGACTTTTGAGCCTGAGGATGAGGACCCCTTCGTCTTTGTTGGTATTGTGCATGGACCTTGCATTCCTATGATATCAACATTGAGGGCTAGAGACCTATTACAAGGAGGGCAACATGGAACTATCAGTAGACTTGATTGAGTTGGGTATGGATGATTTGACATGATTTTGGGGATTGATTGGTTAGTCAGATATGGGACGACTATATACTGCAAGAAAAAGATAGTGACTTTTGAGCTTGAGGGTGAGGACCCCTTCGTCTTTGTTGGTATTGTGCATGGACCTTGCATTCCTATGATATCAACATTGAGGGCTAGAGACCTATTACAAGGAGGTTGTATAGGGTTCCTAGCTAGTGTGGTGGATACCACTAGGGTCATGCTGGTGGGACTGGGGGAGACCAGATTGGTATGTGATTTCTCCATTGAGTTAGTGCCAGGTACAAAACCAGTGTCAAGGGCACCATATAGAATGGCTCTGGCAAAGTTGAAGGAGTTGAAGGTATAGTTACAAGAGTTATTAGACCTAGGATTTATCAGACCTAGCTTCTCACCTTGCAGTGCTCCAATTTTGTTTGTGAAGAAGAAGGATGGGACCCTATGGATGTGTATAGACTACAGGAGCTGAACAAGTTAACTATCAAGAACTAGTACCCAGTATCGAGGATAGATGACCTATTTGATCAGTTGCAAGATAAGACAGTATTCTTGAAGATTGATCTTCGATCTAGTTATCATCAGCTAAGGATCAAGGAAGAGGATATACCAAAGACGACCTTCTGCACGAGGTACGGGAATTATGAGTTCTTTGTCATGTCATTTGGATTAACCAATGCCCCAGTAGCGTTTATGGATCTGATGAACAGGGTGTTCAAGGATTACTTAGATCAGTTCGTAATTGTCTTCATCAAAGACATCTTCGTTTACTCTCGTTTAGAGGCAAAGCATGAGCACCATCTCTGATTGGTATTGAAGAGATTAAGAGCACACTAGTTATATGCAAAGTTTAAGAAGTACGAGTTTTGGCTACCGGAGGTGACATTCCTTGGCCATAATGTCAGTGGAGATGGGATTAAGGTAGATCCGGCCAAGGTAGAAGCTATTAGAGATTGCCTGAGGCCAAGGAACGCCTTGGAGGTTAGGAGCTTCCTTGGGTTGGTGGGATATTACAGGCGGTTAATGGAAGGGTGTCACACCATTGACTGAGGTTATGCAAAAGAATCTGAAGTTCGCATGGTCAGACAGATGTGAGAGTAGTTTCTTGGAACTGAAGCGACGATTGATTACGACTCTGGTGCTGAGTCTTCTTTCAGTTGGGGATAAGTTTGTAGTGTATTGTGACGTATTGAGAATGGGGTTAGGATGTGTATTGATGTAGATTGGGAATGTTATTGCCTATGCATCATGACAGCTGAGGGAATATGAGCAACAGTACCTATAATGCCCTACTACCCAGGGACCATTACGCTGTGCATTTTAAATAGCACTAAACAAGTTATTTGGCCATAACCGTGTAACTAAATGTGATTAACGGTTTAGGGTTAACAAATTTAGTCAATGATAGAATGTTTCACTAATACGTTTACTTTATACATTGGGATCCCAAAATATATTTTAAAGGTTAATTACAATAAAAGATATACAACCAGCCGACCTAAGTGGCAAAATAGGGTTTAACCCTAGTTCCTCTTTAAACCCTCGGTTGTGGTGGTCGAGCAGTCGCATATGTACACATCGTAACCTAAGCTCTCCAACTCAAGGAAGGTCCAACTTTCTTTTGCCTTTACCTGCACCACATAGCACCCGTGAGCCAAGGCTCAGCAAGAAAACTTAAACATGCTTATAAGCAGTTAACAACAATTCACCAATTCATATCAAGCATGCCTAGCAGTAACAACCCTACTCATGCATGCAGACAAATACCAATGAATAATTGTGGAGTCCTGTGCTCTGAGTAGATGACTAATAAGTCTCTCTCTCTCTGAGGTTGATAACTAATAAGTCTCTCTCTGAAATAGACGACGAATAAGTCTCTCTTTGAGGTAGACGACTAATAAGTCTCTCTCTGTATAGATGACTACTAAGTCTCTCTCTGGGGTAGATGACTAATAAGTCTCTCTCTAAATAGATGACTAATAAGTCTCTCTCTGAATAGATGACTAATAAGTCTCTCTGGGTAGATGACTAATAAGTCTCTCTCTGGGTAGACAACTAATAAGTCTCTCTTTGCGGTATATGACTAATAAGTCTCTCTGAGTCCCACGCCCCAAGCCATGTGACATTTCAATCACCTGAGCCTTTTAGCCTTGTCTCTAATTAACTAGCCTTTAGACTAGATAGGTGCTTTAGTTTTCTTCGACCAATAGGTCAGTCAAGTATTTAATGCTCATGTTGATTAGATCTAATCATTTCGGCTTGCGTTAGACATGCTAATACCATTCTTGACTCATAAGCCAATACCATATGACCAGTTCTCGGTACTACTGCTAATCTTGACTGATAAGTCACAGCTTCACAATCAATACTGACACCATTGTCGTTTCTTGACTAATAAGTCAGTGCTTCCTCAATGAGGTAATGCAAACAGACATGTATCATATGTCAAATATTCAGATATAAGGCATTTAGCATGCTTCATCAATAATCAAAAGCATAATTATAATCATGCACAATTACAAAGACTCAAGCACTGGAAAATTCCATATTTCACCTTCATGCCATGCCATAATCACATATATTGCATGCATCACATGCATCATATACTGGGTGCAATTTTCGTACCTTTGGTCCAAGCACAGGTTACCAATGAATGACCCTCGAGCACGATCATGTTTCCAAGCCCCTAGCGATAACCTAGTCACAACCATAATATAAAACCCCATCAAAATGAGTAAATAAAGACTTTCAGACCAAGTCCTAGCCTCCGGGACATCGAATCCTACCAAACCGGGTAGTAAGATCGACCCGAGCCCTTAGGTTTAAGTTTCCATGACTAAAAACCCACTTTGGCCACTTTTCCCCTTTTGAGTCGCGGCCCCAAACACTAGAGTCGCAGCCCCACTCAACTCAGGGCCCAAAGCCCTTGTCTAACTGCATTAGCACCGCGGCGCTCCCCACAAGAGCCGCAGCTCAAATAGCCCAGCAGCCCCATTCACCTTGTTCATCCAGCTTGAGTAATAGCGCCCAAGAATAGAGTCACGGCTCGACCTCAAACCCAGCCATAAAACCTCCATTTTCTCATTTTAAATCCTCCATAGACCTATCCAAACATCTCCAAATCCCAAACACAAAATTTCCAAACATCCCAATGGCCCAAAATCTTCAAAACCCAAGCCTCAATCAAATCAAAAACTCATCAAAACATAAAATCCAATCAAAGCTTAGAAATTTGGAAACTTAAAACTTAAACCATGGATTACCTCCGATTGAGTGGTTTCCCAACTAAATCCTCCGGATAATAAGCTTCTAATCTTTCCTAGAATAGCTATGCCTCGATCCTTGCTTGAATCTGAGACCTAAAACTCGAGTTTCCTTAGAAAATGAGAACGGGTGGAAAATAGGGAACGAGAGAAAGAGAGAATGTTCTAAACGTTCTTTTATTATTCTGACAGGTTACTTCAAGCTTAAGTAACCTCAAGCAAATCCTAATGCTCGGGTCCCGAAAATGCCCCCCCTCCCCGCAGGGTAAAATAGTCAAAATTCCCAAAATTTCCTCCTGATCTCACTAACTCCCAATTTATCACCAAATATTTATTCCCATTACCCAATATCCCGATAATGTGCTAAATACCCAAGATACCCCTTGACTCACTCCGAGTCAAGTATGGATCCCGTTGTGACTTTCCCACTGGCTTGCCTCCTAGGATTGTCTTGTGCTGAGTCACCCATGCATAACCAAATAATAATGAAGTACCACACACTTACCACATATATGCCAAATATACCCAAAATGAGCCAAATTATGAACATCGACCAATTAAATAAAAATGGGTCCACATGCATATTTAATACACCTAAACATGCATATCAAGTCATATTACGATATAACTCACATATTCACATAATGATACACATAAATATAATATAATCATATCATTCCAAAATTTTCCATCCTGTCCCCTAATCACGGCCCTCAGCCTTATTAGGAAATTTGGCTCATTACAGTACCCTATTCATGATTTGGAATTGGCAGTGGTGGTATTCGCACTGAAGGTGTGGTGACACTATCTATATGGAGAGAAGGGCGAGATATACACTGATCACAAGAGTTTGAAGTATTTCTTAACCCAGAAGGACCTAAATATGAGACAGAGACGTTGGCTAGAGTTGGTAAAGGATTATGACTATGAGATCCTTTATCACCCAGGGAAAGCAAATGTAGTGGCAGATACTTTGAGTCAGAGGGGCCCAGGATAGCTATTCAGTTCGAAGCAAATATCTAAGGAATTAGTAGAAGACATGACCAGAGCAAGGATAGAATTAGTAGTGGGTCATTTGGCCAATATTACATTGTAGTCTATCCTCTTGGAGAGAATAAAAGAGGGCCAGATGAGTGATGCATGGTTGAAGGAGATTAGAGGGGATGTCCTAGCTGTGGTGGCTAAGGATTATTCCATTTCAGAGGTGGGTTTGCTAAGATAAAAGGATCTAATTTGTGTTCCGATGGACATGGGTATCAGATGAGAGATCCTCGATGAATCTCATACCACACCGTATTCCTTACATCCGGGCACCACGAAGATGTATCATGATCTAAGGTCATTGTACTGGTGGTCAAGGATGAAGAAGGATGTGGTCAATTATGTAGTGAAGTGTTTAACCTGTCAGCAGGGGAAGGCTGAACACCAGCAGCCAACGGGGTTGTTACAGCCTTTAGGTATTCCTGTGTGGAAGTGGGAAGACATTACCATGGACTTTAGCAAAGGCTTTCCCAAGATGGTGGGGCAACATAACTTGGTATGGGTGATAGTAGAAAGATATACCAAGTCAACTCACTTTCTGCTGGTGAGGACAAACTATAATGTGGACTAGTATGTAGAACTCTATGTGAGGGAGATCATACGTCTCCATGTCATTCCAAAGTCTATAGTATCGGACTGGGATCCCATATTTACTTCCAGATTTTGAGGTAGCTTGCAAAAGGCTATGAGGACTCAGCTGAAGTTCAGTACAACCTTTCATCCTTAAACAGACGGGCAATTTGAGATGAAAATTCAGATATTGGAGGACATGCTTACAGCATGTGTTCTAGACTTCGAGGGGTATTGGAGTAAGTACCTCTAATTAATTGAATTTTCTGACATTAAAAGTTATCAGTGAACGATTGGAGTAGCTCCATACGAGATGTTTTATGGAAGGAAGTGTAGATCGCCCATTTATTGGGATGAGATGAGGGAAAAGAAGTATTTTGGACTGGAGATTCTTCAAAAGACTAATGAAGCTATTCAGAAGATCCAAGCTTGAATGCCTGCTTCACAGAGTAGACAGAAAAGCTATGCTGACCCTAAGCATAGGGACGTGGAATTCAAGGTAGGGGACCACGTATTTCAGTGAATTTAACCATTGCAGGGAGTAAGGAGATTTGGGAAGAAGGGCAAGCTGAGCCCTAGATTCATAGGACCTTTTGAAATCCTGGACAGGATCGGCAGGTAGCCTATAGATTGGCATTGATCCTGTCGTTATCAGGAGTTCATGATGTGTTTCACATCTCAATGCTTCAGAAGTATGTTTCATATACGACCCGTGTGTTGGGATATGAGGATCTAGAACTACAGACAGACTTATCCTATGAGGAGCACCAGTGCAGATCCTTGACAGAAAGGACAAGGTTCCAAGGAACAATATGATTCCTCTAATTAAAGTCTTATGGTGGAATACCAAGGTCAAGGAAGCGAGCTGGGAACTAGAGTGGGTTATGTGGGATCAACATCCCGAGTTATTCAGGTAAATTTTTAGGACGAAATTTTCAGTAGGAGGGGATAGTTGTAACGTACCAAATTTTCTAATAAGGCTTAGTGCCTTGATTAGTGTGTCGGGAGGACATAATTAAATATATATGTATGAAATTAATTGATTAAACGTGTGACTATGTGGCATACAGGATTCATATGCTAATATGAATATATGTGCATGTTTATGTGTATTAAATATGGATGTGGGCCCGTTCTTGTCAATAAGGGCATATTTGTAATTTTGACCAGTTGAGGGTATAAATCTGATTATATGTGTTAAATGATTGAGACCACATTGTTATGTGGATATATTTACAGTATTCTGCTTTTGGCGATCTTAGGGAGCAGATTAGCGGAATAGTCACAACAGGGTCAAATGCGCGACTCGGGGTGAGCCTAGGGGTATTTCGAGGACTTAGTGTGTATTTGTAATTTATTGGGTAATGGGTTGATATTTGGTGATTATTTGGGCATGTCAGGATTAATTAGGAATTTATAGGATCACTTGAGGATTAACGGGAAATGTGGTAAGTGACGGGTTTTCCCTTAAAGGCAGTAAGAGGCTAAGGATAAGTTTAGGGTATTTTAGTCTTTTGTGTTAAGATATAGGCTTGGGAAAGTCTTCAGGAAGTGACCAAAAACACAAAACCACTAAGGGTTCTCTCCCTCTCACGTTTACCCTCTTTCTCACTCTCTTTGGGGTACTTTGGAAAGCTGAAAGAAGAACACCAATTCTTTGAAATTTGAGGCTGGGAACTGAGGGATCAACCTAGGAGAAAGATTAGAGTTATCTCAGGGGTCGAAATCCTTTCTAAGGTAAGCTTTACAAATAGTGTCAGCACACTTTTAGTGCAAATACAATCGTTGCTAACTCCAAATCATTAGTAGGGTACCATTGTCCCTATTCCTTTCGCTATCGCGATGGGTAGGCAATGACCTTCCCAACCTGCATGAACATACATCCTAACCCCAGTCTCGATGCATCACAGTATACCACAAAGTTATTCCCATCTGAAGGAAGACTCAGCACTAGAGGGGTAATCAACTGTTACTTCAAGTCCGAGTAACTATTCTCACATTTGTCGGACCACACGAACTTCAGGTTCTTTCGTGTCAACTCTATCAATGACGTAGCAATCTTTTAGAATCCTTCCATGAGTCGTCGATAATACCCCGACAACCCAAGGAAACTCCTAACGTCCGAGGCGTTCCTTGGCCTTGGAAATCCCTAATTGCTTCCACCTTGGCCAGATGTACCTTAATCCCGTCTCCATTGATAATGTGACCACGGAATGTTACCAGCGGTAACCTAAACTCGCACTTTTTGAACTTGGAATACAATCGATGCCCCCTCAATCTCCATAATACAAATCAGAGATGATACTCATGCTTTGCCTTTAAATGAGAGTTAACCAGGATGTTGTCAATGAAGACAATCGCGAACTGATTCAAATAATCCTTGAACACCATGTTCATCAGATCCATAAATGATATTGGGGCATTGTTCAACCCGAATGACATGACTAGAAACTTGTAATTCTCGTGCCTCGCGTGAAAGGTCATCTTCGGAATATCCTCATCCTTGATCCTCAGTTGGTGATAACCAAATGGAAGATCATTCTTCGAGAATACTGTCTTACCCTTCAACTGATCAAACAGGTCATCTATCCTCGGTAATGGGTACTTGTTCTTGATAGTCAGCTTATTCAACTCCCTATAATCTATACAAATCCTCAAGGTGCCATCCTTCTCCTTCACAAACAATACCGAAGCACCCCAGGTGAGAAGCTAGGTCTGATAAATCCCACGTCCAATAATTCCTATAACTGTAGCTTCAACTCCTTCTACTCTGCCGAAGCCATTCTGTATGGTGCCCTCGACACTGGTTCTATTCCTGGTGCCAACTCAATGATGAACTCAATCTCCTAGTGCGGTGGTAGTCTCGGTAAGTCCTCAGGGAACACATCTAAGAACTCACATACCAACTTGGTCTCCTCTGGTCCCACTAGCATGACCCTAGTGGTATCCACCACACTAGCTAGGAATCCTATACAACCTCCATGTAATAGTTCTCTATCCCTCAAGGCTAATAACATGGGAAAGCAGGGTCCATGCACAGTGCCAAAAAAAACGAAGGGGTCATCACCCTCGGGCTCAAAGGTCATCATCTTCTTCTAGCAGTCTATAGTCGCCCCATATCTGACTAACCAATCCATCTCCAAAATCATGTCAAAGTCATCCATACCCAACTCAATCAAGTCCACTAATAGTTCTCGGTTATCCATTATCACTTGGAATGACCTAACCCATCTCCTGGAAACTACCAGTTCCCTAGTAGGCAATAAAGTCCCAAACCGCGTAGTATAATAATCACAGGGCCTACACAATCTATCAATCACTCTACTAGAAACAAATGAATGTGTAGCACAAAAATCAATCAATACAGTATATGGAGTGCCAACACTAGAAAGCTGACCTGTCACCACTTAGGGACTAGCCTTATCCTCTGCTTGAGTCAGGGCGAACACTATAGCTGGAGTCAAGTTTTCCGCCTTCCTTGGCTCGTCTTTCTTCAAATTCGAGAAATATTTCTTGAGATGTCCAACCACCCTGGACAAGTAACATGCTTTCACCCGACATTCGCCCAGATGGTGCTTCCTACACCTATCACACTCTGGGTAACTCCTCCATGTCTCACTGCCGCCTTAGACACTCTAGCCACTCCTATCAAGACCTGCAGTTGTTGAGGTGTCAAGGTTCTTCCTCTTCTGATCACTAGGGCCTTCACCCCTACTGAATTCTGCAAATGGAGGTACTGCTCTCTGAACATCACATCCTACAGCACTCTCCCTCCATATCTTGTTCTCTGCTTCCTCAGTTGTGAGGGCTTTCTCAACCACCTGGCCATAAGTGGTATCCCGAGGTACTGATGTAATTTGCACATCCCAGGCCATCATAGCATTCAGCCCCCAAATAAATCTGTCTTGCTTGGCTGCATCTGTAGGTACTAGGTTAGATGCAAACTTAGCCAGCCTGTCAAATTTGAAAGCATACTCAGTGACTGTCATACTATCCTGCATCAAACTGATAAACTTGTTCACCTTTGCTGCCCTAATGGCATTACTGTAGTACTTCTGATTGAACAGATCTGTGAACTCATCCAAACTCATGATAGAAACATCTCGAGTCTAGGATGCCACCTCCCACCATATACGGGCATCATCCCGAAACATAATGGTGGCACAAGGCACTCTGTCATTACCTACCACCCCCATAAAATCTAGGATGGAGGTAGTTAGGTTCATCCATTGCTCACCCTTGACCGGATCTGGTCCTCCCTCAAAGATTGGAGGATGTTGTTTCCTAAATATCTCGTACAGCGGCTCCCACTTGTTCTCAATCTCAGCTTGTTGTACAACTAGTGCCACAACAGGTGGTAGGTCTGTTGCAATGTTCCCTAGCGAAACTTGTCGTCTCAATAAACGAATCTCTTCCTCTTGACTTTGAAGTCTGGCTTGCATATCAGCAAGCATCTGCTGCCATTTCTCAGGGACTGGTGGAGGGTTTTGACCCTGGTTATTGTCTCTAGCCTCGATCTCAGTTCTAGCTAGTAAAATTGATTGCCTTGGAGGCATAACTCTCCAAATGTATATGCAATCAATGACTCGACTGATCAGGCAATGATAACAGGTTTTTGAAGTCAACCCACGGTCCAATGCCAACAATCAAGCAACAATATGCAATCACAATGCTAACAGACATTTCAATAAGAATAACATACAGTAGCAATGCTAATAGGCATGCCTTATCATGTACACATTATAATCAAGGGTCAGGCCCTATCAGTATATCTCATGCTCCCTAATAAACAGGCAGATGAGTCATTTATATTTCAGGTTAAACACATAACCACATATATAGTCACCAAATCCTTAGTCGAACTTGTCTTTAGAGGTGAGTGTACATGCCCAGCCAGTCTTTAGGAACCCTTAAACCTAGATCGCTCTCATACCAAGTTGTAATGCCTTGGATAGCCAAGACCATTACACTGTGTATTTTAAATAGTGCTAGACTTGCTAATCAAGTCATTTGGATATAAACGTGTACCTAAGGATAATTAGTGGATTAGGGTTTAAAGATTTCGATCATAGGATTAGTTGATTTCATAAAAAAGTTTGAGTCTGTACATGGGATCCCAAAATAAGTATTTACAAGGCATTTACAACTCTTAAAAGTAATTACAACGTAAGCCGGTCTAAGCGGCAAAATTAAATTTTTGGCCCTAGTCCTTGTCGATCCCTCAGCCGTGGCAGTCGAGCAGCTGCAAATGTACACGTCGGCCCTAAAACTCTCCATCTCATGGCTGGTCCAGCTTTCCCTTTCCCTTACCTGCACCACATAGAACCCTTGAGCCAAGGCTCAGCAAGAAAACTTAAATCAATAGATTCAATAAGCTACAAAATATAATCAATAAGCTTAGCAGTAGAAATCTTGTCAAACAAACAAATAATCAAAATCAACAATCAATGAGTTAGACAAGTGCAATCGGCACTTCTTAATAATTAGGTGACGTTCAGGCCCAGCTCTCTTAGGCTGAGCTCTCAGATCTTATTGCCCACCCCGGTTCTCTTTGGTCGAGCTACGTTCCGAACGGTTGTGGTCAACGCCGACTCCCTTAGGTCGAGCATTTAGATTAGATATAATCAAACATATATATTGCATAACACACAATCAGATGCAACATATACAAGCATGCCTACTCGAATAATCACATTTATAACCACAGTCATATCCATTTACAGCCCCGATTACAACCAGAGTGCAGTTTTCTTACCTCGAGTCCTAAGCACGATCCCTATTCCCGAGCCCTAGCGATATAACGTACTCACAATGAAATAACAGTAATCATCAAGATCTAAACTAATTCAAATCTTTAAAATTACTTACTTGCCTTCGTGACCTCAAATTCTACTAAACTGGGTAGTAGAATCCTTCCCGAGCCTTTAGATTTGAGTTCCCAAGCTTAAAACCCCTCAATAGCGCTGCGGACCTCTACAAGTCAGAGAGCTCCCCAAGTCCATTTCCTAGACATGCGCCACCGTGCAACCTACCCAGGGTCGTGATGCTATGGCAGTTTAACGAACCCCCCTAGGCCTCTTAGTTCATGCAGGCCGCGACACTCCAAGAACAGCGCCGCACGCAACCCCGAGCCAAATCACCAAAATTAACCCTAAATAACAACTAACCCCATAATTGAGTTATAAACTCAAAGAAATTCATCCAAAACAACAATATAACACCATAATATACCCAAACATCCCCATAGAACCCTCAAAAGTCAGAGATTCAGACTTTCTCCATAACTCAAAAGAAAATTCTGAAAGCTCAAGAATTTTAACTGACCTTTGCCAAATTGAACTCCCCAGCTGATCCTCCTAGTTTAACAGCTCCTAGACTCACCAAGAGCAACCTTCAATCTCACCAAACTGCCTTCTAAACTCAAGAATCTTAGGCCTTTTCCCAAGCCAAAGTTAACTTCCAACCAAAAGAAGGAGAAAGAGAGAGCCACGAGAGAGAGAAAAATGGGAGAGCTGGGGTGTTTTTTTATTGTTTCCCAAGGCTTCTACCTTCATCTAAGACCAACAAAAGGGCAAAATTCCCCATAGCAAAAAAAAAGACCATAACGCCCCTAACCCAAGTGCTTTCCCTTCAACGCTCTAAAGGGAAAAACGGTCATTAGCCACATTTCTAGCTAATCCTCAAATAGCACTATAGATTCCCAATCAATCACGACATACAAAAATAATCATTAAATAACTACCCATCATCCGATAAATCCCATCTACACACTAAGTTTCCCAAAATACCCCTAGGCTCACCCCAAGTCGGGTATTGGACCCCGTGGTGACTTTTTCGCTAGCTCGCTCTCTAAGATCGCCTCGAGCCGAATATCTCAAATGTATTCGCATAATAATGTGGCCTCAATCACATAACACATATAATTATATTTATACCCTCAACTTGTCAAAATTACAAATGTGCCCTTATTAACAAAAACGGGCCCAAATGCATTTTTAATACACATAAACATGCATATATAGTCATATTACCATATAATTCATATATGCCACATAATCACACATATATTAAATTAATTTCACATATAAATCCAATTATGCCCTTCTGACACACTAATCAAGGCACTAAGCCTTATTAGCAAATTTAGGACGTTACATATCCTCGTGAGCCAGCTCAATTGTCAGAATGTTTGATTCAGTAAACTTTATGGGCATAGTTGGGAAATATCTATCTTTTATAAATATATAATATACTTGTTGACGCAGTTTTTCACCAATAGCAGATTAAGAAATCTAATAAGGATATTAGTGCTTATTTGTAAATCGTAATGAAATAATAAGAACCCTTTCGTACACACACAACTTTTACGTGGTTCAGTGGTTAAAATCTACCTAGTCTACGAGACAGTATTATTACTTTTCTCTCACAATGTCTACAGAGTTTTAGTAATACAAAAGGTCGTCCCATTCCCTGTCCATTATCCCTGATATTTATGGGGGGATTTCCTGGACAAGTTTGGGTAACCTTATGAATAAATATGGTATAGATTTAATACTGATTATTCCCATTTACATTGGGATATGATTTGATAACAGAATAAAATATATTCCTCCTATCTCAGATAATAAATGATAGATATGCAATACAACCTAGGCATTAATGAGCGTATAAGGAACCTCTGAGTCTCTTGGGATCCTTCAGTATGCGTTCTGACTAGGTTTCCACGAGCTAAATAACTTCATCGAGTTGGTGTTCAAATATTATCTGATCCTTAGCTTAGATCAAGCTTAGAGCGCCCAAAGGAGCATCTGGCCATTATAGGTCTGAAATTGGATTGTTATCCTGAGAGGAGGTCCGATAATAACCTGTAAGTCGTGTTGTCGGTTCCCAACTCGAGTTGCCCACATCATTGATACCAGATGTTCTACTTGGATGCTTTTCCACGTATTCATCTGCTAGCTGTACCCTGAGCTGAGTGACTAGACTCATGCTAATTTTTAGGGTACAACAATACTATATGGCCCAGGGCCCTTAACCTCTTCACCCTTTATTATGTCCAGTTCTTAAATTTAGTCAAATTTTCTTAGGAAATAGTTTGTTTTTATTGCCTATGAAACATATTGAATATTTTCAAGATATGCTACCCACTTCATGTTGGGATATGTGCCTTTAAAGTATATTTCTATAAAATGTTTGTTGAGAATTTAATAAAGATAATATTCTCACTCACGTTTGTATTTATATTTACATGTCATTTATCAAGAAAGATCTAATATTTTTATATGTAGTCTTCAATTAAGTATATCTATATATGTCAATGTATATATCAGAGGATATAATTATATATAATAACATAAAATTGTCTATAATCGCTAATATAAATTGGGAGCTTTATTTTATTTAAGATTATATGCATGGTTTGTCTTCTATCTTAAACAAGACAGTTGATCCGGGTTGCTATGTGTAGTTGACACAAAGAGATAGAGGTGTGATATACAATATAGATTGTATAGGACAGGGACACGGTGAAAGAAATAACTTTGAATAATCTCTGTTAAAATATAGAAGTTCATCATTCACATCTAATTAATCCAAAAGTAATTAATGGACTTCTATTTGTAGTCCTATGGCTTTTGACTTATCGGGTATAGTCTATGAAAAAAAACATAGACCTAATACTTAATCCTGAAGTAAGTAATGGACTCCTATTTGTAGTCCTATTACATTTCACTTATTGAAGTCATGGGAATGCAGGTATCTAGGAGCATACTCTATATATACAAAATTCACTCCTTCCTTGATTGGAAGTAGATTAATTATTAATCTCAGTCTTCATAGTGGTACTTGAATATAGAGCGCTCAATTTCTGTTGAAAACAAAAATCTTATGTGTAAACAAGTTACAAGACTGTTGATTAGAGTATCAAGGGCACTAACTGATAAATATGTAATTAGAAATGTTAACGAAATTCAATTAAGCTCTAATTATGAATAATTAGTAGGGATCATAACTCATGCAATGACTATATCAATGGATAACTATATGAGTTATGATTCTTATAATATAAGATGGCATGTTCTGAGAATGCAACTATGAATTTTAAGTGGACAAATTTTATTTAATTAAATTAAATTATTAAAATAAGAGTTAGCAAGATAATTAATTTATTGGGGCTTAGAACTACGGGTCCATTTTTGTAACGCCCTACTACCTTAGAGCCATTACTAAGTGAGTTTAAAACGTGCAATCACTCGTTAATCGAGGTTTTTAAAGCAAAAGTGTAATTAAGCCATAATCAGAGTAAAAACTTTAGAAATAACTCTATTCCATTGAAAATCATAAAAGTTTAACACTTGGGATCCCAAAATACTGTTTAGAAATATTTACAACATATAAATATAACCAAGTCAACTAAACGACAAAATCTAGGTTTTATTACAACCATCTCCCAAAATCCACTGGCTGTGGCAGCCAAGCAGACCAAACATGTACACACCGCCTCATGCTTGCTACACTCAAGGTTGGTTGACTTTCTCCTTGCCCTTACCTACACCACAGAGCATCCGTGAGCCGAAGCCCAGCAAGAAAACCCACAAACAGATAACATATGCAAAAATCAACACATAGCATATAAACAGGCCATCAATAGGCTGAACACATACGGCCAAGCCAACCCAGGCACTTTACCAGGCCCTGGGTTTGCGGTCCACACCGTGAGGATATCCCAGGTATCCTTTAGGGTCCCGCTCTGGCAGCTCGCACTCCACGTGCTCAATATAGCTCCCAGCCCCTTGCCGTACTCGGCCTTGCACTCAACGTGCCCAACGCCGTTCCCGGCCCCTGCCGACCTCGACCTACACCGTTCCCGGCTCTTGCCGATCATTCACATAATTTCACTCATGGCATAATAAACATATACTGAACACCAACAAATTCAATCAAAGGGCTACGTCCTGCAATTCAAACATATTGGGCTCAGCCCTGCATACAAGCTCTATGGAAACAAGGGTTTTCTTACCTGAGTCCCAAGCTCTCTGAGCATCGCTATCCCGAGCACAGTCCTCTAACTTGAGCCTCGCCGAAACCCTAGTCACAACACATTAACAATATCCATCCATCAAGTTCTAATCCATTAAATAACTTTGAGCCATAACTCTAACCTCCGGGACCTTGAATTCTATCAATCCGGGTGATAAAATCCATCTCGAGCCTTAACCACTGAGTTCCCAAGCCTAAACACACTTAAAAACTCAAACTGGCACTAAGAGACGCGGCCCTACCCATAAGCACCGTGGCTAGCCTTGAAACAGAGGCTAGCACTTCCTTGCAACACACACGGGCCGCGGCGCGTATCACCAAGCGCCGCGGCGCATCTCAAGCTTCTCGGCCTCCCATGGCCACGTGCGCACACGGGCCGCGGCATGCCCCTCCTAGGGTCGCAGACCTAGCCTCCAACCCAGAAATCTTCATCCTTTTCCTGCATTTTCTTCAAACAAATTCACCCAAAACCAAACTAGAAATCCTAGATAATTATCACAAAGGTTCTAGCTCAGTTTTAACATCAAAACCTATCAAGAACCAGCCCCCAAAACTCAGCCTAACAATCAAATCCCAATTCAAACTTAGCCCACATGCAACTTCAATATACAACCTTATACCAGCTGCAAAATTGGCTCAAATCAACATATTAAGAACTTACCTTGATGAATTATACTTCAGTGCAGATTCTCTAAATCCCAAGCTCAGCTTCAATCCTTAGTTCTTGGCTAATGGCCACCCAAAGCTTAATTCCCTTGAGTTTGTCTTATAGAGTGAAAGAGAGAGATGAGAAACTATCTTCAGCTAGGAAGGAAAGGTGAATGTCGGTTTCTAAGTCTCCACTATCTTCCTAAACTTTGTTTTATTTAACTTAAGCTTTAAGGTTACCTCAAGGCTCGGGGTACCAAAACGTCCCCGAGGGCAAAACGGTAAATTTCCCCAATATTCCCTCCTAGACATTCTATCCTCAAATATATCTCCAAATATTTATTTCCATACCCTGCTAACCCAATATAATAAATAATGCCCACATTACCCCTCGACTCGCCCTGAGTCGGATTCTCAACCCCGTTGTGACTTTCTGGCTAACCGCTCCCCAGGACTATCTCGGGTCTTGCTACACAGATAGATCACATACATATCGCATTTATCACCTTTATCACAGTTATACCCCTACTATCCAAACAGGGCCCACATGCACATTTAACTCAACTAAACATGCATCTTTTTCATATGTTCACATATATTCACATATTAGCATATTAATTCATTTATTGCCCTCCAGGCACGCTAATCAAGGCCCTAAGCCCTATTAGCAAATTTGGGTCGTCACAACTATCCCCTCCTTACAGAAATTTCATCCTCGAAATTACAGGAACAACTCGGGATACCGCTCCCTCATCTCTGACTCAAGTTCCCACGTCGCCTCCTCAACCTTGCTGTTTCTCCACAGCACCTTCACCAAGGCGATGGTCTTGCTCCGCAAGACTTTATCTTTCCGGTCAAGTACCTGAACCGGCTTCTCCACATAGGACAAATCCTAATCAAGCTCCAGATTCTCATAACTTAGAACGTGCGTCGATTCTGACACGTATTTCCAGAGCATGGATACATGGAAAACATTATGAACCCCTGATAAAGCTGAAGGCATCGCTAGTCTGTAAGCTACCTCTCCAACCCGTTCCAGAACCTTGAAGGGGCCAAAAAACCTAGGGCTCAACTTTCCCCAAAAACTGAACCATTTCACTCCCCTCAAAGGTGAAACCCTAAGAAACACATGATCACCAACCTGAAATTCCACGCCTTTGCGTTTCAAGTCTGAATAGCTCTTCTGACGATTCTGGGAGGTGAGCATTCGCGCTCTAATCTTCTCAATCACCTCGTTGGTCCTCTGAACCATCTCTGGACCCAGATACCTTCTCTCACCTGTCTCATCCCAATGAACAGGTGATCTACACTTCCCTCCATAAAGCATCTCGTATGGAGCCACTCCGATGGTCGCCTGATAACTGTTGTTATACGAGAACTCAATCAAAGGGAGATACTTACTCCACGATCCCCCAAAATCTAACACACAGGCTCGCAACATGTCCTCCAGTATCTGAATCGTCCTCTCAGACTGTCCATCTGTCTGAGGATCATAAGTGGTACTAAACTGTAACTGTATGCCCATGGCCTTCTGCAGACTCTCCCAAAACTTAGAAGTGAAGGTGGAGTCTCTGTCGGATACTATCGACCTCGGAGCCCCATGAAGTTGAACAATCTCCTTCACATACAACTCAGCATACTGCTCTACAGTATAAGTTTTCCGAACAGGTAAAAAGTGGGCGGACTTGGTATACCTATCCACAATCACCCACACTGAGTCATGTTGTCCTACGGTCCTCGGTAAACCAACCACAAAGTCCATGGTGATATCCTCCCACTTCCATTCTGGGATCCCCAGAGGCTGCAACCACCCCGCTGGCCTCTGATGCTTAGCCTTGACCTGCTGACACGTTAAGCACTTGGCCACATAATCCACCATATCCCTCTTCATGCCTGACCACCAATACAAAGCTCTCAAATCCTGGTACATCTTTGTCGGACCCAGGTGCAAAGAATAGGGAGTGGTATGCAATTCATCTAAGATCTCTCGTCGGATGTCAGAATCCATCGGAACGCAGATCCGACCCTTGTACTTCAGTAATCCCATCTCTGATATAGAAAAGTCCTTAGTCGCTCCAACTAAGACATTCTCCCTGTGACCTTTCAACTGAGAATCTTTCCCCTCCGCCTCCTTGATCCTCTCAAGGAGTGTAGACTGAAGAGTGATGTTCGCCAACTGACCAACCACCAACTCTATACCTGCTCTGGTCATCTCCTCAGCTAGCTTATCAGATATCTGCCTCAAACTAAACAACTGTCTTGGGCCCTTCCGACTCAATGCATCAGCCACCACATTATCCTTCCGAGGATGGTATAGGATATCGCAATCATAATCCTTAACCAATTCTAGCCACCGCCTCTGGCGCATATTCAGGTCCTTCTGAGTAAAGAAATACTTTAGGCTCTTATGGTCGATGTATATCTCGCACTTCTCACCATAAAGATAATGCCTCCAAATCTTAAGTGCGAACACCACCGTTGCCAACTCCAGATCATGTGTGGGGTACCTCTGCTCATATTCCTTCAAGTGTCTCGATGCATAGGCTATCACCTTACCAGCTTGCATCAGCACGCACCCCAAACCCTGTCTGGATGCATCACAATAAACCACAAACTTTTCATAGTCTGTCTACAAACTTAGCACCGGTGCAGTGATCAATCGCCGCTTCAACTCCTTGAAACTATTCTCACATCTGTCCATCTAAACATACCTTGTCTTCTTCTTTGTCAATTCTATCAATGGCGTAACTATCCTGGAGAACCCTTTTACGAACCGCCGATAGTACCCCGCTAAGCCTAAGAAACTTCTCACTTCAGAAACATTGCTCGGTCTAGGCCAATCTCTGACCGCCTCAATCTTACTTGGGTCAACCAGAATCCCCTCCTTACTGATAGTGTGGCCCAGAAATGTAACTTGTGGTAACCAGAACTCACACTTACTGAACTTAGCATATAACTTATGCTCTCTCAACCGCTGTAGAACCAACCGCAGATGCTGCTCATGTTCTGTCTCTGACTGAGAATACACCAGGATGTCGTCGATGAACACAATCACAAACTTGTCCAGATAATCCTTGAAAACCCTATTCATCATGTCCATAAAGGTTGTTGGGGCATTGGTTAATCCAAAGGACATAACCAGGAATTCATAGTGTCCATACCTTGTTCAAAAAGTGGTCTTTGGTATGTCCTCCTCTTTAATCCTTAACTGATGGTAACCTGATCGAAGGTCTATCTTGGAAAACACTGTTCTTCCCTGTAGCTGATCAAACAAATCGTCGATCCTAGGCAGTGGATACTTGTTCTTAACGGTTAACTTGTTTAGTTCCCTATAATCAATACACATTCTAAGGGATCCATCCTTCTTCTTAACGAACAATACTGGAGCACCCCATGGCGAGAAACTCGATCTGATAAACCCCAAATCAAGTAACTC
This sequence comes from Humulus lupulus, assembly GCF_963169125.1. Classification (NCBI taxonomy): domain Eukaryota; kingdom Viridiplantae; phylum Streptophyta; class Magnoliopsida; order Rosales; family Cannabaceae; genus Humulus; species Humulus lupulus. The sequence continues at coordinate 157,577,207 of NC_084802.1, read as the reverse complement.
CTGCAACTGAATCTTCAACTCCTTTAGCTCTACTGGAGCCATTCTATAAGGTGTCCTGGATACTGGCTCTGATCCTAGTACCAACTCTATAACAAAGTCAATCTCCCGCTGCGGCGGCAACCCTGGCAAATCTGCTGGAAACAAATCTGGAAACTCACCCACCAATCTGGTCTCCCCCAGTCCTACCGAAACCACACTAGAGGTATCCACAACGCTCGCTAGGAATCCCATGCAACCCTCCTGCATCAGGTCTCTAGCCCTTAATGCTGAAATCATTGGTACTCGCGGTCCACTAACCGTCCCCACAAACACAAAGGGTACCTCCCCTTCCAGTTCAAAAGTCACCATTCTGCGCTTGCAGTCAATCGTTGCCCCATACTTTGATAGCCAATCCATCTCTAGAATCATATCAAAGTCATCCATCCCTAACACAAAGGGTACCTAAGGTTTGATTAATATGACTGATATTGATGGTGATATTTATTATATTATACGGTTTAGATAGACCTAATAAGATAGTAACACTTGTCATGTGTAGGTTTAATGATAATTAAGTATTTTTGAGGAATAAGTTTATTAAGATAAATATTTGAATATCCTAGGGTCTGTTAGCAGCTTTGAAATCGTTAGAGGACTTAGTCAAGGTTGTTTACTCAATTCAAATTAGGCTGAAAATGTGCAATTTCGTGTTTAAATATTCAACGTATGCCGATATATCGCAGCTATGGGGGGCGATATATCGTAGTACGGGGATACAAAAAACACGTAACTTCACACGATCACCTCGACGAGCCTCGGGCATACTGGCCCAGGTGATATATCAGCTCCCTTGCTATATTTTTTAATGTTTTTGAAAACGTTCTCATTTTAATCTTTAACCTCTTGATAAGTCCAGCATCTTTCTGACCGATTCTTCAGCCTCTGCTGAACGATAATTCAAATATTTTTCACTTAAAAAGCCATTATTTTATTCAAGTTAAATGAAGATCTTTTCATTCTTGAACTCTATAAATAGGACCTAGTACCCATCCATTTATTCATTCATCAAGCTAACTTCAGAGGCTGCAAGCTGCTAGGCTATTTTTGAGAGTGTAAACACTTGGGTTGGAGATTATAAGCTTACCAAACACTTGGGAAGTAAGGTGTATAGCACATTTCGGTTTGTGGTTTAGATCAGTCATAGAAGTATTCAAGGTATTCCAAACTCTAGTTCATTTTGGTATTGTTTTCCTTAAGTTCTTATAGTTTTATACTCAACACCCTAACTTTATTCTTTATTCTTGGATAGGAAATCTAAGATCTTGAACATAAGGGTTTTGGTAAGTATATTCTTGATGGTATAGTTCGTCCATTCTTTTCATTCCTTTTTCTTCAGTATACTCACCCTTTCATTGATGGTTTTTAGGAGTGTTCCAAAGTCCCAAACCTGTTCTCATATCCTGGTACTTTTGGTAAGGAAAATAGGATAGGATATTATATGCTATGTGTTATCTTATGATTTATGTGTTATGTTATGTATGTTGTAGACTTGGGCATATGACCTGTGTAACTAACAAGGCCCAATAAATTTATGGGCTTATGACTTGCTTAGCTAGCAAGCCTCACAAATCTAATGGGCATATGACTTGTTTAGTTTACGGGCCCCAAGTAATAATGGCCATTATAGTATGTGTGACATATATTTATGATATGTTTTATTATATGTTGCATTATGAATTTTATGTATATGGTTTACGTGTTAGGTTTTTCCTTGCTGGGCATTAGGCTCACTCCTTTATGTTTATATGTGCAGGAAAATAGCTTTGGTGGTGGGAAAGGTTCTTGGAAGCTTGGGGATGTGTATTGAGGCGGGATGGAATCGATGGACCGAGCGTTCGATTCGAGGATGAAGTCTCTTTAAATTTTATATGTATTTTCCGCACTTTATTATGTAATCCATTTATTTAAAATTATGTTATGTTTTTATTTTAAAAATAATGGGATCCCATATCCTACTTTAAATTTTATGTAGTTTAACATGTGTTTTATAAGTTTTTAATGAAGTTATGATTATTTCACTTGTAAGTTTTATTAAAAATTAGTGTCTATGTATAGTAGTCATTAATGGTCCAAAGTCTAGAGTAGTTGGGTCATTACATGTTGGGCCCTCAACACAGTCCAAGGAGACTGTGATGGCAACCAAGCCCATGAAAAGAGAGAGGTATGGTGAGCTCCCTCATAAAAGAACAAATAAATTTCTCTCTGAAAGATTCTCTATTGTACTCATGTCTTATAAATATTTGAGTGGCAATTGACTGTGTTAGTGTGGCAGAGTTAGGCATTTTATATTAGTAAGTTTGTGAGCTTCAACTTTAGGGAGGGAGGGTTCCAATTCTCTTGAACACTTGGAAACATTATTTACTGATATCTATTAGTAAGTAAAATAATAGTGTACCATATTTCTCTCTCTTTAAGTTTGTGAGCTTCAACTATGTGAACTATAGTAGTCTAAAACAGGGGACAAATTAATCCTATTGGGTTCTAGCTTTAGTTGTCTCATTAAGTTCATGTATGTTTTTGCTTCTAATGGAACAATAGACATTTTTCTTTGCTAATGATTAAATGATTCTTTTTCTTTTTTTTTCTTTTCTTTGTTTTTGTCTTGTGAATCCTTTTTCATTGGGATATTAACTTTGTTGTTCTTGTAGTGTCCCACGTGGGGCTCTTGTAGTCACAACTAGTTTAATGCTTTATTTATGTTCATTTTAATGCTTTATCTATGAGCATAGACAATACAAGTGAACTGCAGAAGCTTTCATATCAGAGAGGCAAGCTTTTTAGAACCTTTAAACTCTGTAGAGATGAATTTGGATAATGAGCTTGTTTAGCAGCATGGGTTATTAAAAGTGTTGCTTCTTCTTTTCTCTTCTATTCTAATACATATATATTTGTTTTATGTAAATTTGTTCAAGATCAAGTTTTTTGATAGACTATTCTAACAGTATTAATAGTAAATTACACTGATAGTTGTTTTTCAGAGGATGAAAAGTTCTCTAAAAATCTTAACAAAGGAAAACCAAAGAGAATGGCATATACCTCATTCTATAATACAGTATTTTTTAGAGATTAGACTTTAAGAAAGAGAGAACTAGGTTTGTGAGAGAGTTTCTTCAGGACTTCTATTATGTGTGAACTGTTATAATTTGAGTGTGCTAGTTCTTATCAACTGTGTATAGGGTGTAATCTCAGATTGTTGATGCTTAATAAAGACTTATGGTGTAATCTCATATTCTTGGGAATTATTACATTTGATTCTTCTTATTGTGTTACTGTTATTCTTGTGAGCTAGTTTTGCTAATATATGTTTGCCTAAAGTTTGAGCAAATTACTAAGGAGTTGTTTTTAGACTTATTTATGAACTCATGATAAGATTAACCCCATAAGTTCCCTTATGCTAATATTTTGAAAAGAGAGAAATAAAAATGGAACCGAGAGAGAGAGAGAGAGTGACAATTGACAAGAGAATAAACTTTTATTTCGATTTTCATAGTACTGGGTTGAATGGGCCACACACAAAGGGATTAAAGTATCCCATCAGATAATGCTCATTAGATGTATAAATTTAATGATTTTGTATTGAGTGAGGAAGATTATCAGACTGATTTGAGTTGTAATTGTAAAGTAGGTTTTAAAGGACATTTTTTCTGAGAAATTAAGAACTGAAGTTTTATAAAACCTGAAGTAAAGTAATGACGATATTGCTTTCATTATTAATTACACAACTTGATGCATATCTTCTTCTATCTAAATGATCTTTTTTGCCTTTTCTTGATATGAGAATTAACACTAACTGTATTAGTGTTAATTCTCATATCTAAATGATCTTTTTTGGCTTTTTTGGCTTATTTTGTCTATTATGCTTATTTTTTGTGTGGTTACATGATAGGTAGTTGAGAAAAGGTTATGATTTTAGAATAACTAGAGGATGAATTTTTGCTCTTTATACTACATGGATTCATCATGGTAAATTTCTGGTTTTCGTGGACATCACCTTGAGTATAATAATACTGAATCATATAGATTTTGTAATGATTTTTAATTTTAGTAGCAGATTTTAGTAATCAACTCAAAAGTGGTGATTTTGTGGTATGAAGACTGGCTTAAGTTGGTTGATAAGCCTCTGTTTCTCAACTATCTCAGCAAACCAAGTGCTTTGGATGATACATCAATTTATAATCTGATAAATTAAAGGATGATTAATTGGTGAAAATAGTTTCTTTTTTTAATGTTGCAAAATAGCCATATTCTTTTATGCTTTCTGAAATGACCTCCATATAGGCTTTGGATTTTATCTTTTTTACTTTGATCTTTTTTTTTTTTCTAGTAAATTTTGGATGTAATGTATTTTGCGTTTGGTTTTACGTACTCAGACTTGGATTGACTGAAAACCAACCCAAAATATATTAAATCCAAACTCTTATAAGAGGTACATTTTCATACTCAAAAAACAACCAATGTCTTATAATTTAGTGTTTGGTTTCTTTGTTTGCTTTGGTGTAGTTGTGAATTCATTATTTTGTATGTGGTGTCCTTTCTTGGATATAATTTCCATAGCATTTTTCTTGAAGTAATTTGTGATGCTAGATAATAACAATAAAATATTTCTTTGTTTATTTTGCAGATGTGACAAGCGAAGTAGAAAAGGATACTTAATTTTGAAGGCTTTATGTTGGGCAGTTGTAGAACATTTTGTGTTGAAAGTAGTAACTTGTCACTATGTTGAATATTTAAGACTCCTTGAATACTTAAAGAATATTTTGTTGTTGATGACAGTGTTGAATGTTTTAAACTAATTTGTGGATTGTTAATACAATATTGAATGTTTTTACTTTTTGTTATTTGAAAATCAAGTTCATTTGATGATGGTAGTATATATTAGAAAGCTAATTTTAATTATAAAAAATATTAAAATATAATAGAATAAATTAGTGTTATAAAAATGAAATATATAATGAGAATTTAAACTTATCTAAATATTAAAATAATACGAAAATTGTGTTATAATATCTATTACAATAACACTTTTTATGCAAAGAATTATGTTATGCAAACTTCATTATATAACTCAAAAAATGTGTTATGCTAAAGTGTAGTATAACACAAATTTATAGGTATTGAAATGTGTTATATAATCGACTATAAATAACATAATTAAACACTTATCTATTTATTAAAATAACACAGAAAGTGTGTTATCGTTGACACTATAATAACACATCTGTATAACAATGATAAAGTGTTATGTAAAGTACCCTAACCTACGATAACATAGTCGGTCTTAACACATCAAAAAGTGTTTGTGTTATGGTATGTTTTGATAACACATTTTTGGTGTTCTTAAAAACATTTTTTCTTGTAGTGTGCACTCACAAGGTCTCTATAAATAGGTATTTATGGGACAATCCTAGGCTAATGCTTTGTCTGTATGAGAAATAGAATAAAAAAAACTCTCTTTTCTCTCCCCATATGTCACCCCTAAGCCTAATGAAAAACATGCTTTGTGTGTTGTTTAATGCCCAAATACGACATCCAATAATTGATGGTTGTAGTATAGATCAAGAAGTCGATTCCACATTGAGGTAAAATAAACAAAATGATTAGCAGAAAAATAAACACAAAATGTTAGAGAAACATAGAGACAAGGATTTATCAATTTTGCTTTCAAGGACTTGATAGTAAAAAAAAAGTAAATAAAAATAAGCTGTAATAAAATGGTGAGACTAGAAAGGTATCAATAGTCACCCATATGAATTTTTTAGATATTTAGATTTTTTATTCACAAAATTTACACAAGTTATAGTTAACATCTAACTGGTCATTTAGAAGAGTTAACATTAAAGCTCATTTGTTTCTCCAACAAAAAGTTATTTGAGTGATTAAGTTCTTTACTCTGGAAGCACAATAATAACCACTGAAAAATCTCAAAATGATAAAATACCAATACGCCATAATGCAACACTTAGAAAGAGCATGACTAATCCTATATGTTATCCCTAGCCATATGAAATTCTTATATGACACATGGCAGGGGAAAACTTCATACGACATTGATGTTATCAAGTATAATGACCACGATGATGACAAATATGCTTCTGAAGTGATTCAACCAGTATACTAATAGTCAATACATATATCTAATCGAAGTATATGGCTAGTCAAACACAAAGTTCAAGGCACAACTCGAGCAACTTATTCCGTAAATATCAGTTTTGATGTATTTTTTATTCATAAAAATGTAAATATCGAGAAAAAAGGCTTTCTAAGGCCCAAGATCCATTATGTAAAGTCAGGAAGTCTATAAAGACTAGACTAACTAATTCATTTATTTTTATACACAAAGTGCACTGTAATCTATTTTCTTCTTAGACATAAAAACTCAATTGAATCTAGTTCATCTGATCTTGAATTTGAGAATCATTTTATAAAAGTGTAAGTAGATGTAAGTCATTACCATCTCTTGGGGTTGAACCACTATAAACTCTCTGTGTTCTTATTTTTATTATTCAATTTTCTCTGTTTTCTATCATTTAATTGACTCAGCGTTGTTGGCTAAATATCTTATCAACACTATATAATATTAGAAAAAGTGATTAAAGATAATAAGATGAAGACAAAGATAATGATGATGGTGAAAGAACATTAATCACTCAAATGTATTGTTGACCTATTAAATTGGCCAACGGTCATATGTACAATATACGACACCTTTTGAAGGGAATGAATCTAATATATGACAGAGCACAAATATCTAAACAAAAACATGCAGGAACTTATAGTGGTTCAGCCCTGTTCTTCTGAACAGTAATAACCTAATCCTATTATTATTTAGTATTGAATCGCTCGATAGAAAATTACAAAGATCAACTGAGAGTTCACTCCTCACAAGTTCGTCCAAAGGATTGATCCAAAAAGTCTAGAAAAAGAGCCCCCTTGAAATGAAGCCTTGATCCCTTATTTATAGTACCCAAGGGCTGTTACATGAACAGTAAGAGTGAGATCTTGGTTTGGTACATGATCATTGGGAGTGGAGATTTGTGTCCACCTTCCCATGATTATGAAATCGTGGGTCTTCCCGTTATCTTCTTTGGATCGTGGTCGATAATGCACGATTGAGACCTTTGAGAAAATGCTAAGTCTTGATTGGTCAATGAGACTTAGGTGCTAGGCTCGACGACCCTTTAGAGCTTGGGTGCTAGGCCCGTTGGTCCTCTGTGTGCTAGGCTTGTGATCTTCTGGGTGCTAGGCATGTTGATCTTATGGGTGCTAGGCCTGTTGATCATCTGGGTGCTAGGCCTGTTTATCTCAGTATGAATGAGTGTGAGTTTTATCCAGTGAAGTGTCTTTGGGAGTGTAGGTCGACCACCATATGAAGGATAGGGTGGGCTAACCATTTCGAGGGGTTCTTGGGCATGCTTGGGTCAACCACCCCAAGGGGTTAGGGTCAGGCCGACCACCCCTAGGGGTTAGAGCCAAGCTGACCACCCCTAGGGATTTTGGCCTGGTTGACTTCTCTATAGGTCTAGGACCTATCTTTTTTGCTCATTGGTCTTTTTTCAATACTTCATCATTTTTCTTTGATTTGTGATGCCACGTGCTGCTTTCTCATTTGCCACATATCCCTGGATTTTTTAGGGATAACATTTTCCCCCCAAGTTTATTGTAATGTGTTCAACATTACGGTAAACTTGATCTGGCCCGAGAAACATATCGTAGTAGTACTTTAACAGCAAAGTCCCTTGGGACATTATGTAGTACTTTTATTAACTATCGATTTCATGGATAATTGTAATTCCTAAAAATAATTATATTTTTCAAGGAAAATTAATTTCCTAAAAATCTAGTATATTTTTACAAGGAAATTTTAAGTCCTAAAAATATAATATATTTTTCAAGGAGTTCTGAAGTCCTAAAAATATAATAATTTTTCAAGGATATTAATTCCTAAAAATACAAAATATTTTTCAAGGAATTTGAATTCCTAAAAATATAAGATATTTTTCAAGGATTTTAAAATTCCTAAAACTATGGTTAGCCTGAGAGGCTATAAGTAGGGCCTCATTCATCAGACTCTTGACCCATGCGCCTTCTTCAGGAAGTTCTGAGCTATGGAATTCTCCAATTCATTATCAACTCTGTGTATCTCCTCTTTGGTAAGTATTCTTTCTTAATATTTGCATTTTTGATGAATCTATCTGAATCTCCTTGTTTTGTTTTATTTTGATCCAAAAAAATTGACTTGTTTGAATCAAAGACTGTTCTTTAATCAAAAATTAGCTTGTTCCTTGCCCCTTTTAGCGTGATGCTTAGGGTTTATATCCGTATAGGCCGACCACCCTTTAGATTCATTGGCCTGAGCGATTTCCAGGCCTATGTGCCCTATGATTGGCGATTTCCAGGGTTTCACAACCTAGGCATAGGCGATTTCCAAGGATGTAAATTCCATCGTGGGCCTACCACCCCTAGGGTTTCCATCATGGGCCAACCACCTCTAGGACTTCCCTTGCATTTACCTTTCCTTATGCGACTTCCATACTCACATACCCCATCATGGGTCGAGCACCTTAGGGTTTACATCATGGGCCGACCGCCACAATCCCTAGGCAATTTCCATGGATCCAGGGTTTAGGGTGGTCGGCCCAATCATAGGTCGACCACCTGGGGCCCTAAAAAAAAAATTTCCTCCTTTATTGATCTTTTTGGGGTCTTCCTTGTACTGTACAATATATTGGAGACTTGAACCTTAGTCCTCTAGCATTTTTCTGAGGTTTGCATCCCTAGGGTGGTCGGCCTAAGGTGGTAGGCCGACCACCTATGCCATTTCTTTCACGTTTTGTAAGCTTAGAGCCTAGGTTAACTCTTCTTTGTGACTTCGATCAATTTTTCCAACTCTAGGGGAGTCCTACAGTGGTCGGCCTGAGCTTAGTCTCACTGGGATGACCCCTTGATTTTTCCCTTGATTTCTTCATTTTTACTGCTTAGTTCATGGATATGCCCACAACTATTGGCTTCATTATGTTCACTTACTAACTTTACTCTTTACTTTTCCTTTGTTACAGATGTCCAGCTCCTTTTCATCAGATAAGTCTGGAAGCGAGCATACTCCCCAAGAGTTCTTGGAAAGGGTGAAAAGGATTTTGCCTTGCTCCACTTTATATTTGTTCAGTGAGGAAGACTTCTTGAAACGGTATAGCCCAATGGCGAGAATAAAATAGACAACTCGGAAACCTTCTAAAGATGACCCTCACATTGCCAGGCACATCACACAGGGCTCTTCACCTAGCTCACCTCAGATCTCTTCTTAGCATAGTACTCCCTGTGGATTTCAAGGTACATCTCAGCGAAATATGTCCGGTCAGCCAGACTCATTGGAATGCCCTTTGCATCGAGATACCAGTCGGGTTCCCCATCACTCTTCTTCTCAGCGAGAACATACCGAGGGCTATCTCGGGAGTGTTCTATTCATAAGTTCCAGCCTAAGGTGGTTCGCCCTCCTTCTAAGAGCAAGATAGTCTCGCCAGCTGTGCAGCAGAAGAAGAGATGACAAAAAGAGTTTCATTAATCAGATTCTTGGGTCACCTTTGCCAATGAGATAATATGGAAACCGGTTGAGAAACCTCACCCTGCTGATTATGAGGTAGTTTAGTTCAAAGAGGTTGCCTCTGACATGATTGAAGAGAAGTTGAATAACTTAAGGAAGACCTTTGACCTTTCTAGTGCATCTATTACTATCCCTGGTCCAAATGACAGGGTTGAGGACCCCCCTTTGGGTATGTGCACCTGCACACGTTCTTCCATCAAGTCTAGTGCCTACTTCCTCTTCGTCCATACTTTCAAAGTGTAGCGGATTATTTTCGTGTTAGTCCTTGTCAGCTGGCTCCCAATGCGATATTGGTGTTATCTATGTTGTACATTATCTATCATCGCAGAAAATGGGCTGCTCCAGTACCTCACGAGATCCACTACTTATTTGATTTGAAGATGAATCCTTCTCAGCGCAACTCGGGGTATTTCCACTTCCACCATTATACGAGCGAGGGTACCGACACCTTCTTGGAAGAGATCTCGGGAAATAGCAAGGCGTTTAGATATGCCGACAATTATTTCTTCACTAAGGATGCAGAGGCCAACTACTCCAAGTTTAAGCACGTCGGGCCTTTTTATAGACCGATTCCAACCCAGGCTATGACAATTAGGGCCAAGGAATTGATTTCCATGACCCCTGAGGAGAAGAATATCAAGTCCCTCATTACTTTAGAGAACCTTAGGAAGGTCGGGTTATTTCCTCCTACTATAGCCGATGCTCCGGATGAAGATTATCACGAGCCCGTGAATGCCATAGACTCCCTAGGACCTATTCATGTTGAGGAGGTACCCTCTTTGCTTGTGCTAGCCGGACAGGAGGGTGATGATGTGGGTGCATCTGTCGCGTACTCATCGCTTGCATCAGATATGTAACGACCCAAATTTGCTAATAAGGCTTAGGGCCTTGATTAGCGTGCCTGGAGGAAAAAAAAGAGTGAATTATTGTTATAATATGTGAATTTTTGTGAATATGTGATTAGTGATGCATGTTTAGGTAAATTAAATATGCATGTGGGTCCCGTCTGGTTATTAGGGGCATGATTGTAATTTTAGCCCGTTGAGAGTATAAATATGATAATTGTGACATACTTGTGATATATCTATGTTGCACGATCTGAGACAGTTCTAGGGAGCGGTTAGCTAGAAAGTCACAACGGGGTTGAAAATCCGCCTCAAGGCAAGTCGAGGGGAGTTTTGGGTATTAGACATTTTATGGGGTTATTGGGTTATGGAAATAAATATTTTGAGATATATTTGAGGTTAGAATGTTTAGAAAGGAATATGGGGGAAATTTACCATTTTTCCCTCGGGAATGTTTTTGGTACCCCGAGCCTTGAGGTAACCTTATAGACTTAAGTTAAATAAAACAAATATGGGAAACCCACAGAAAGCTCTAAACCGACCCTATCTCCTTCTCTATCTCTCTTTTGTCTTCTCTCCTTTGGAAGCTTGGGGAAAACCTTGGAGAAATACTCAAAGACTAAGGAAATTCAGCTGGGATTTTGGGAGCTAAAGGCTTGGAGCTTAGAGAATTGATTTAGGGATTCACTCCAGCTTAAGGTATATTGAGTAACTACTAGTTTTCTTAGAGTATGCATGTGTGTTGGGTGAAGAATTGACTTTGAGTTTGGTAAGGCTTTTCGCTTGAGTTCTTGTTGGGTTTTGTTGATGAATCTATAGTATAACCTCTGTGATGATTAGTTTGGATTGTTGGCTTGATTCTGCGGTTAATTGGATTGGTTTTTGAGATGAAAATGGTGAGTTTTTCTGGGCTCGAGGGGTCGGGCCGCAGTGCTGTTCTTGCTGAGCCGCGGCCCCTTAGAACATCGGGTGTCTGGAATTGAAGGCGCGCCGCAGCGCCCTTCAGGAAGGACCACGGCGCGTGTAGGCTATTTTGAGGCAAGGCCTCGGGTTGAGCTAGGGGTCGCGACATGATTCCCTAGGGCCACGGCGCTTAGTGCATTTTTGGGTTCTAGAGAGGTTTTAGGCTCAGGAATTCAATAGTTAAGGCTCAGGATGGATTTTATCACTCGGATTGATAGAATTCAATGTTCTGGAGATTACAATTATATCCCAAAGCTATTTAATGGATAAGAACTTGATGGGTGGATATTGTTAATGCGTTGTCACTAGGGGTTCGGCGAGGCTCGGACTAGGGAACTGTGCTCAGGACATCGGTGCTTGGAAAGCTCGGGACGCAGGTAAGAAAACTACTGCTCCCATAGAGCTTGAGTTGCAGGGCTCGGCCCTATATGATTGAGTTGCAGGGCTCGGCCCTATATGACTGTGTTGAAGGGCGTGGCCCTTTGATTGAATTTATATGTGTTTAAGTATCTGTCTAGTTATATTATGTGTTCGTATAAGTGAATGAACGGCGATGGCCAGGAACGGCGAAGGCCAAGAACGGCAAGGGGCCGGGAGCAGCGTTTAGCATGCGGAGTGCGAGTTGCCAAGGCGAGACCCTAAAGGATACCTGGGATATCCTTACGGTGTAGAGCGCGAACCCAGGGCCTGGTAAAGCACCTGGGACGGCATGGCTGTATGCGTATAGCCTGATAATGACTTGTTTATATGTTAAGTGTTTGGTATGCATATATTATCTACTTTTGAGAGTTTTCTTGCTGGGCTTCGGCTCATGGGTGCTCTATGATGCAGGTAAAGGCAAGGGAAAAGTCGACCAACCTTGAGTATGGTAAACGTGATGAGCGGTGCGTACATGTCTGATGTGCCTGGTTGCCACGGCCAGGGATACTTTTGGGAGACGATTATACTAAACTTATATTTTGTCATTTAGTCGACTCTGGTTATATTTTTGTATTGTAAATATTTCTAAACAATATTATTTTTGGGATCCCAAATGTTAAGCGCTTTATAATTTTCAATGAAAGGTTTATTTTCAAGTTTATGACTGATTATGGTTTAATTACACTTTTGTCCTAAAACCTCGATTAGCGAGTTAATTACACATTTTAAACTCACTTAGTGACGGCTCTAAGGCAATAGGGCGTTACAACTTGGTATCAAAGTGAGCCAAGGTTTATGGTTTCTGGAGAATGACCGAACATGTACGCTCGTTGTCAGTGGGAAGCTCGACTCAGGGTTGGTTGGTAATAATTGAATTGTATGTCTGATTATGTGCTTAAATGCCTTGTTTGCTTGCTTATTCCATATAGAGCATGATGAATGATTTAACGTATGCATGATGTTAGGGCATGGCCTGTTGTTTTGTTATATGTTATCTGTGTGTTATGTGGATTGTTGCTCATGGTTGACTGATGTGATTGGGAGGTGGTTTTGGATGTTGTTATCATGCCTGATGAGTGGTGTCATTGATTGCAGGCATATTTGTTGTGATGCCTTGACAATCATCTAGACTCCGCGGTAGTCGATCCGGGGATGATAACCAGGGTCAGGACCCCCCACCTGCCCCACAGAATTGGCAGGAGATGTTTGTCGAAATGGAAGCAAGACTGCAATGAACAGAAGAAGAACTTTGACAGTTGAGGCAGCAGGCCCCTCCACAAGCCACTAGGTTGCCAATTCAGCAGGTTATGGCGCCAGTGCCAGTCCGACATGTTGTGGAGAACAAGTGGGAACCTTTGTATGAGAGGTTCAAAAAACAGCATCCTCCCACGTTTGAGGGTGGACCAGACCCACTGCGGGCAGAGCAGTGGATGAATATGATTTCCTCTATTTTTTATTTTATGAGGGTTGAGGAGAACAAGAGGGCAGCTTGTGTAAGCTACATGTTCAGAGAGGATGCCCGCATCTGGTGGGATGTTGTAGTTCAGAGGAGAAATGTGACAGTTATGACCTGGGAAGAGTTCAGGAACATTTTCAACGAGAAGTATTATAGTGTTGCAGTCCGAGTTGTGAAGGTTGATGAGTTTATCAACCTGGCTCAGAACCAGATGACCGTGATAGAGTATGCTCTGAAATTTGACCGATAGGCGAAGTTTGCACCAGATTTAGTGCCGACAAATGCGGCGAGAAGAGACAGATTCGTACAGGGATTAAATGTTATGATCGCCCGTGATGTGAAGATCACCTTGGATCTAGATACTACTGCCTACACTCAGGTTGTAGACAAGGCCCTTACAGCCGAGGGGGCCGAGGACCAGATTTGGAGAGAGAGCGCTGTCAGGCGCGATGCCAGGAGGACAGTGCCTCCTTTTATTAGATCCAATCAGGGTAGTGGCTCCAGTGAGTAGAAGAGGAAGGCCCCAGATTCCATTGTTCCTCCCAATTCAGATAGGAGGGCACGGGTGGTTTTGGTGGCCGTCAGGGCGGAAGTGACAACTGGAGGAGTTTCCTAGTGTGTCCTCGGTGTAGACAACGACATCAGGGTGAGTGCAACATTAGGGTCTGCTTTATCTGTGGGAGTGCCGATCACTTGAAGAAGGACTGCCCACAAGCCAGGAAGGAGGATCCAAAGCAGGGCGACGGTCTCGCTCCTGCCAGGGTGTTCACCTTGACTCAAACGGAGGCGGAGGCTAGCCCCTTAGTTGTGACAGGTCAGATCTCTAGTGCTGGTTCTTCTTATACTGCACTGTTTGATTCAGGAGCTACCCATTTGTTTGTTTCTGCTAGAGTGATAGATCAGCTGTGTAGACCTAGTGTTCTGTATGCTAGGGGTTTCCAGACTTTGTTGCCAACTGGGGAACTGGTAGTCTCTTGGAGGTGGATTAGAACTTTACCAGTAGATGGTAGGGAATTGTTTGCTGATCTGATTGAGCTTGTGATGGATGACTTCGATGTGATCCTAGGAATGGATTGGCTATCAAAGTATGGAGCGACAATTGATTGCAAGCGCATGATGGTGACTTTTGAACCAGAAGGGGAGGTACCCTTTGTATTTGTGGGAACAGCTGGTGGACTGCAGGTACCTATGATTTCAGCATTGAAGGCTAAGGACCTGATGTAGGGAGGTTGCATAGGATTCCTACCGAGTGTTGTAGATACCTCTAAGGTTGTGTCGGTTGGACTGGGGGAGACCAGACTGGTATGCGAGTTTCCAGATTTATTTCCAGCAGATCTACCAGGGCTGCCGCCGCAGCGGGAGGTTTATTTTGTTATAGAATTGGTACCAGGAGCGGAGCCAGTATCTAGGACACCTTACAGAATGGCTCCGGTGCAGTTGAAGGAGTTGAAGATTCAATTGCAGAAGTTACTGGATTTGGGGTTCATCAAACCATGTTCCTCGCCATGGGGTGCTCCAGTGTTGTTCGTCAAGAAGAAAGATGGATCTCTTAGGATGTGTATTGACTACAGGGAACTGAACAAGTTGACCATAGAATAAGTATCCACTGCCTAGGATTGATGATTTGTTTGACCAGCTGCAGGGAAAGACATTGTTTTCTAAGATAGATCTTCGGTCAGGTTACCATCAGTTAAGGATCAAAGAGGAGGACATACCAAAGACCGCTTTCCGCATGAGGTATGGACACTATGAATTCCTGGTTATGTCCTTTGGATTAACCAATGCCCCAGCAGCCTTTATGGATATGATGAATAGGGTTTTCAAGGACTATTTAGAAACATTTGTGATTGTGTTCATCGACGACATTCTGATGTACTCACAGTCAGAGACAGAGCATGAGCAGCATCTACGTCTAGTGTTGCAATGGTTAAGGGAGCGTAGGTTATATGCTAAGTTTAGCAAGTGTGAATTCTGGTTACCGCAAGTTACATTTCTGGGCCATATCGTCAGTAAGGAGGGGATTTTGGTTGACCCAAGTAAGATTGAGGTAGTGAGAGACTGGCCTAGACCGAGCAATGTTCCTAAAGTGAGGAATTTTCTGGGATTTGCAGGGTATTATCGGCGGTTTGTTGAATAGTTCTCCATTAATAGAATTCACAAAGAAGAAGGCAAAGTATGCTTGGACAAACAGATGTGAGAACAGTTTCAAAGAGTTGAAGCGGCGACTGATCACTGCGCCAGTGTTGAGTTTGTCGACGGACAATGAGAAGTTTGTGGTTTATTGTGATGCTTCCAAACAGGGTTTAGGGTGTGTGTTGATGCAACCTGGGAAGGTGATAGCCTACGCATCGAGATAGTTAAAGGAGTATGAGCAGAGATATCCCATGCATGATCTAGAATTGGCAATGATGGTATTCGCACTTAAGATTTGGAGCCATTATCTATATGGTTAGAAGTGCGAGATATACACCGACCATAAGAGTTTGAAGTACTTCTTTACGCAGAAGGATCTGAACATGCATTAAAGATGGTGGCTGGAGTTGGTTAAGGATTACAATTGTGACATCCTATACCATTGTGGGAAGGCTAATGTAGTTGCTGATGCATTGAGCCAGAAAGGCCCAGGACAACTGTTCAGTTCGAGACAGATATCTGATAAGCTAGCTGAGGAGATGACTAGAGTGGGTATAGAGTTGGTGGTTGGTCAGTTAGCCAACATCACTCTTCAGTCTGTGCTCCTTGAGAGAATCAAGGAGCACAGGGGAATGATTTCCAGTTGAGGAGTTACAGGGAGAACGTCTTAGCCGGAGCGGCTAAGGACTTCTCTATCTCAGAGATAGGGTTACTAAAGTATAAGGGTCGAATCTGTGTTACGATGGATGCAGATATCCGGTGGGAGATCTTAGATGAACTGCATACCACTCCCTATTCCTTGCATCTGGGTACGACGAAGATGTACCAGGATCTGAGAGCTTTGTATTGGTGGTCGGGCATGAAGAGGGATGTGGTAGATTATGTGGCCAAGTGCTAACTTGTCAGCAGGTGAAGGCTGAACATCAGAGGCCAGCAGGGTTGCTGCAGCCTCTAGGGATTCTGGAGTGGAAGTGGGAAGATATCGCCATGGACTTCGTGGTTGGTTTGTTGAAAACCATGGGACAGCATGATTCGGTGTGGGTGATTGTGGATAGGTACACCAAATATGCCCACTTTCTACCAATCAGGATGACTTATATTGTGGAGTATTATGCTGAGCTATATGTGAAGGAGATTGTTCGACTGCATGGGGCCCCAAGGTCGATAGTATCCAACAGGGACCCCACCTTCACTTCCAAGTTCTGGGAAAGTCTGTAGAAGGAATTGGGCATACAGTTACAGTTTAGTACCGCTTATCACCCTCAGATAGATGGTCAGACTGAGAGGATGATTTAGATATTGGAGGACATGTTACGAGCCTGTGTGCTAGATTTTGGGTGATCTTGGAGTAAGTATCTCCCTTTGATTAAGTTCTCGTGCAACAAAAGTTATCAGGCGACTATCGGAGTGGCTCCTATGAGATGCTATACGGGAGGAAGTGCATATCACCTATCCATTGGGATGAGACCGGTGAGAGGAGGTACTTAGGTCCTGAGATGGTTCAGGGGACCAATGAGGAGGTTAGAAGATTAGAGCTCGAATGCTCGCCTCCCAGAGTCGCCAGAAGAGTTAGTCAGATCTGAAACGCAGGAGCGTGCTATTTTAGGTTGGTGACCATGTGTTCCTTAAGGTTTCACCTTTGAGGGGAGTGAAACGATTTGGTGTTTGAGGCAAGTTGAGCCCTAGATTTGTGGGCCCCTTTGAGATTCTGGAGCGGGTTGGAGAGGTAGCTTACAAATTGGCAATGCCTCCAGCCTTATCAGGGGTTCATGATGTGTTTCACGTGTCTATGCTTTGGAAGTATGTATCTGATTCGACGCATGTTCTGAGTTATGAGAAGTTGGAGCTGGATCAGGATTTGTCTTATGAGGAGAAGCCAGTTCAGATTCTCGACCGGAAGGACAAAGTCTTCCGAAGCAAGACCATCGCCTTGGTGAAAGTACTATGGAGGAACAGCAAGGTTAAAGAGGCGGCATGGGAACTGGAATCAGAGATGCGGGAGCGGTATCCCGAGTTATTTAGGTAATTTTGAGGATGGAATTTATGTAAGGAGGGAATAGTTGTAATGACCCAAATTTGCTAATAAGGCTTATGGCCTTGATTAGCGTGCCTAGAGGGAAAAAATAGTGAATTATTGTTATAATATGTGAATTTGTGTGAATATGTGATTAGTGATGCATGTTTAGGTGAATTAAATATGCATATGGGCCCCGTCTGGTTATTAGGGGCATTATTGTAATTTTAGCCCGTTGAGAGTATAAATATGATAACTGTGATATATCTGTGTTGCACGATCCGAGACAGTTCTAGGGAGCGGTTAGCTAGAAAGTCACAACGGGGTTGAAAATCCGCCTCGGAGCGAGTCGAGGGGAGTTTCGGGTATTAGACATTTTATGGGGTTATCAAGTTATGGAAATAAATATTTAGAGATATATTTGAGGTTAGAATGTTTAGAAAGAAATATGGGAGAAATTTACCATTTTGCCCTCAAGGACGTTTTTGGTACCCCGAGCCTTGAGGTAACCTTATAGACTTAAGTTAAATAAAAAAATATGGGAAACCCACAGAAAGCTCTAAACCGACCCTATCTCCTTCTCTATCTCTCTTTTGTCTTCTCTCCTTTGGAAGCTTGGGGAAAACCTTGGAGAAATACTCAAAGACTAAGGAAATTCAGCTGGGATTTTGGGAGCTAAAGGCTTGGAGCTTAGAGAATTGATTTAGGGATTCACTCCAACTTAAGGTAAGCTTTAATTTCAGTAAATTATATTGAGTAACTGTTGGTTTTCTTAGAGTATGCATGTGTGTTGGGTGAAGAATTGACTTTGAGTTTGATAAGGTTTTTGGCTTGTGTTCTTGTTGGGTTTTGTTGTTGAATCTATAGTATAACCTCTGTGATGATTAGTTTGGATTGTTGGCTTGATTCTGCGGTTAATTGGATTGGTTTTTGAGGTGAAAATGGTGAGTTTTTCTGGGCTCGAGGGGTTAGGCCGCGGCACTGTTCTTGCTGAGCCGTGGCCCCTTAGAACATGGGGCATCTTGAATTGAAGGCGCACCGCGGCGCCCTTCAGGAAGGGTCGCGGCGCGTGTAGGCTAATTTAAGGCAGGGCCTCGGGTTGAGCTGGGGGTCGTGGCATGATTCCCTAAGGCCATAGCGCTTAGTGCATTTTTGGGTTCTAGAGAGGTTTTATGCTCAGGAATTCAATAGTTAAGGCTCAGGATGGATTTTATCACCTAGATTGATAGAGTTCAACGTTCCGGAGATTAGAATTATGACCCAAAGCTATTTAATGGATAAGAACTTGATGGGTGGATATTGTTAATGCGTTGTGACTAAGGGTTCGGCGAGGCTCGGACTAGGGAACTGTGCTCGGGACATCGGTGCTTGGAAAACTCGGGACGCAGGTAAGAAAACTACTGCTCCCGTAGAGCTTGAGTTGCAGGGCTCGTCCCTATATGATTGAGGGCTCGACCCTATATGACTGTGTTGCAGGGTGTGGCCCTTTGATTGAATTTATATGTGTTTAAGTATCTGTCTAGCTATATTATGTGTTCATATAAGTGAATGAATGGTGATGGCCAGGAACGGCGAAGGCCGGGAACGGCGAAGGCCGAGAACGGCAAGGGGCCGAGAGCAACGTTTAGCACGCGGAGTGCGAGTTGCCAGGGCGAGACCCTAAAGGATACCTGGGATATCCTTACGGTGTAGACTGCGAACCCAGGGCCTGGTAAAGCACCTAGGACGGCATGGTTGTATGTGTATAGCCTGATAATGACTTGTTTATATGTTAAGTGTTTGGTATGCATATATTATCTGCTTGTGAGAGTTTTTTTGCTGGGCTTCGGCTCACGGGTGCTCTATGATGCAGGTAAAGGCAAGGGAAAAGTCGACCAACCTTTATTATGGTGAGTGTGATGAGTGGCGCGTACATGTCTGGTCTGCCTGGCTGCCACAGCCAGGGATACTTTCTGGAGACGATTGTACTAAACTTAAATTTTGTCGTTTATTCGACTCTGGTTATATTTTTGTATTGTAAATATTTCTAACCAATATTATTTTTGGGATCCCAAATGTTAAACGCTTTATAATTTTCAATGAAAGGTTTATGTTCAAGTTTATGACTTTGATTACGGTTTAATTACACTTTTTTCCTAAAAACTCGATTAGCGAGTTAATTGCACATTTCAAACTCACTTAGTGACGGCTTTAAGGTATTAGGGCATTACAGGAAAACTTTGATGAGACTATGTTCGAGCTCGAATCTCGTTCAGAAGGTTCAACACTTTATCACCTTTATTTTATGATTCATCTTTGCTTGATATCCTTCTAACATTTGATCTTTTTTTGCAGGTTCAGATATGTTCGGCTTTATCCATACCCAGCAGAGGTTGACTCCCACCAATGTTATTCCTTCTGTCCGAGCAGCTAAGAGGGCCAGGGTTGAGGCTGAGTTGATAATGGAGGTTCCTCCCAAGATGCCTCATCCGACTCCTTTGGTGGCTAGTCCTGTCGCAGAGGTAAAGCCATCCTTGCCTACACCGATTCCTTCCATCTTCACTGATGCGAGTGCCTCCTGTTCTGCGCCTACTCCCTTATCTCAGCCACACCAGTCTGCCGTACGGAACCTAGGTACCATCATGGACCGAGCGTCCCATCTGGAGCAGACGACAATGACTTTTAATTGGATTAACAATGAGGATTTAAGCACCATCCTAACAAAGTCACTCCTTAACATTCAGAGTGTGAGTCCTTTACAGTTCTCTTCTTGTCTCGTTAGCTTGTGTGATGACGTTTATCTAACACTTGTATGTTTTTTGAAGGCACTGAAGTTGGTCTCCCATGTCCGTGATAGGTCTGTAGAGTATACCTCTATGCTCTCTAACCTTCGTTTGGAGCTTGAACTTGTCCTCCAGGAGGTGCTAGACCTTAGCCACGTTCTTGGCTCCAGGGATGCTGGCATTGCTTTGAAGGATGAAGAGATCGACACTCTCCGCAGTACCATGGAGCATAAACAACAGGAAGTGACTGAGTTGACTCTCAAGATAACCCAAATGGAGGGGAAACTTGCCGATCAACTCCAACAGTCTGAAGTTGAGAAAGAGAAGTTGATTTCTAACATGGACCAATTGCGGAATGATGCTCTTGTCGAGAAAAATTAAGAGGTCAAGGCTACCTAGGACAAGGCTCGAGAGGAGTCCAACAAAGAGACAGCTTTCTCTTGCTTCTGCTTGATCTGGAAGTCCAACAAAGATCTGAACTTGGATTTCCCTCCCGAGAAGACGCGAGCAAAGGAGCTTAGGAAGTGTCTGGCTCGTGAGGCTGCCGAGGCTCAGGGTGGTCTTTCAGATGATACTCCTCACCCTAGTTAGTCTTCTTTTGGTCTTTTATTTTTTCTTTCCTCTCATGCCATTTGTGGGGCACCTTGCACTTGATAATTTTTACATATGACATTTTTTGCCTTTATGCTTTTTTGTTATGAGTACTCAGTGTATTGATTGAAATTTTTTATTTCCAATGCTTACTAAGTATATCAACTCACAACCCTCATTGGTTCAGGTATCAGTATACTCTGAACACATGTATTTCACGTGCCATACTAACCTTACTCTTTTATGTTTTTCACGCTAACAACCATGGTAATGTGAGTAGTATGATACTTCACCAAGTACCATGAACAAAACAGGTTAGGTCGACCACCCCATGGGTGATAGGCTGACCACCCTATAGGTTAATGGATTGGTCGGCCACCCTATAAAGGAGATGGCTAGGAGTCTACTCACCAATGCCTTTTTTGTTTTTGTTTTTGTTTTTTGCATTTTCGAAACATATGTTAAACAAATGTCCTAGAAAAACTTTAGCTTGCTTAGTACTTAAGGCCACGTCCTCATTGCTTGTGTATACCAAGATCGATATGTACTATATGCCCCCCAAGTGATCATGGGTTTAAAAGCCTTGGTCACTTGCTACTTGACCATGCTTTGCTTCAAGCATTTAGACACATAGTACTATCCTTTTCACCCAATGATGCAAGCAGCAAATGCATGTCCTTCATTGGTAGTCGGGTGATGGTTTCATACTCAGTAGTAATGATTCCTATACACAGATGCAGATTGTGTAGCAAGTGTCGATCACGATCTATGTAATCTCTCGTGTACTCGTTATAATGATTGTAGACAGAAGTCTCTAAGTTGGACCAACCGGGTCTAGATGGGCTAATTGAGCCTATAATGAGTCTTAGGTCAAATTATTGACCGGTCCCTCAAGGACAAGATTCGATTATGATTTGATGATGGTGACTGGTCTTCGGACCAGTCTCTTTTTTGATCGTATGGGTCGATAGGTTCCTCAAGAACTAAGATCGAACATGATCAAATAATGGCGACTGGTCTTCGAACCAGTCTCTTTTGTTGATCGTATAGGTCGATAGGTTCCTCAAGAACCAAGATCGAACATGATCAAATAAATTGGCGACAAGGTCCTCGGACCAGTCTGTTGTTTAGATTGTATGGGTCGATAGGCTCCTCAAGAACCAAGATCGAACAAGATCCATCATTTGATGACAAGGCCCTAGGACCTGTCTCTCTTGTTGATCGTGTGGGTTGACAGATTCCTCAAGAACCAGGATCGAGCATGATCAAATAAATTGGCGACAAGATCCTTAGACCAGTCTCTTGTTTGGATCGTATGGGTTGATAGGATCCTCAAGAACTAAGATCGAACATGATCCATTAATTTGGCGACAAGGTCCTCAGACCATGCTCTCTTTGGGATCGTATGGGTTGATAGGCTCCTCAAGAACCAAGATTGAACATGATCCATTAATTTGGCAACAAGGTCCTAGGACCTATCTCTCTTTTGGATCGTATGGGTCGATAGGCTCCTCAAGAACCAAGACTAAACATGTTCCATTAATTTGGCGACAAGGTCTTAGGACCTATCCCTTATTGAGTGTAATTTAAAGAATTAAGTTAAACTTACGAAATTAAATTTATTCATTGAAGCGCAATGGCTGTTACATAGATAATTTGAAAATAATACATTTGCAAGTAAAAACTCGTGTCGCTGCTTAACAGCTTCATTGATAGTACCGACAGAGGTGTTTTCCATTCCAGTAGTCTTTTATTAGTTCTCCATTCATTCAAGTTATTTTGTATGTCCCTGATGGGATCACCTACTCCACAAAGTATGGCCCTTCCGAATTAGGTCCTAGTACCCCTGTTGCAGTATCCTTAGTGTTTAGGAACACCCTCCTAAGTACTAAGTCTCCAACTTGGAATTTTTGATCATTCACTTTGGAGTTGAAGTATCTGGCCACTTTTTTCTGATGTGCTTCTACTCTGAGACTTGCCTTTTCTCGTCTTTCTTTGATTAAATCGAGCAACTCTTCTATTAGTTAATGGTTCCTCCCTTGATTGTACGTCTGTCGTCTATGCGATGGGGGAGTGAGTTCAACTGGCAACATGGCTTCATGACTGAACGCCAAAGAGAATGGGGTATGGCCTGTTAGCATTCGAGTCATCGTTCGATGTGACCATAGGACCTCCGGAAGTAATTCTGGCTAGGTTCCTTTGGCTTGTTCAAGGCATTTCTTCAAAGTGTCTTTGATAGTCTTGTTCACTGCTTCTACTTCACCATTAGCTTTGGGGTGTGCTTCCGAGGAAAACCTCTTTGTGATTCCATGCCTCGTACAAAAGTCGGTGAACATATCACTGTGGAATTGAGTCACATTTTCTAAGACTATCTTCTTTGGTAGACCAAATCGACATATGATTTTCTTCACCACAAATTCTAAGACTTTCTTCGAGTTTATGGTGGCGAGCAGTTCTGCTTTAGTCCATTTGGTGAAGTAATCTATGGCTACAATAGCAAATTGGACTCCTCCCCTTCTCGTGGGTAGTTTATACACCGAAGGGCCAAGGGTTTTGCATTTGTGTTAATTCATAAGGTGTCGTCTGGGGTATCTTCGAGAACATCTGACACTTGTGGCATCTTCTGACATACTACATCGAGTCTTCATTCATCGTTGGCCAAAGTATCCTTGTCTTAGGATTTTCTCTGATAGGCACTGCCCCCCAGCGTGATGTCCACAATACCCCCCTTGTACCTCGATCATTAGCAACTTTGACTGGTCGGGTGCAACACACCTTAGCAGTGGTTGGGAGTACCCTCGTCGGTACAGTACCCCTTCGACTATCATATATCGTGCAACTTGTCTCACCAATTTCCTTGCTTCGGTACACTACTCCTTGGTTGATATAGTTAATAATAAGGGTAATCCATGTATCTCCTAACTCAAAAGGTAGTGCCTCATGCTCGGTTATGCTTCTTTCTGCCAAGTATTCGACGGGAACGACATTCAAGGTGTCCGCATATTTGGCACTGGCAAACTTTGCTAAGGCATCAACATTGGTACTCTGCTCCCTCGGGACTTGTATAATTGAGTATTTCTTGAACTGTGTCAACAAGTCCTTCACCTTGTTCTTGTACTGCACCATCCTAAGTCATTTGGCTTGATACTCCCCCAATACCTGGTACACCACTAGCTGGGAATCATTGAATATCTCCAGGGATTGTGCATGCACATCCTGAGACAAGCGTAATCCTGCTAATAATGCCTCATACTCAACCTCGTTGTTTGAAGCGTTGAATCCAAATTTGAGAGCGCAATGGATTTGGTGATTTTCCAGAGTGATCAGTATGATTCCTGCACTTGAGTTGTGTTCATTGGATGCTCTATCAACATATAGCTTCCATACAGGAGTATCTCCTTCCTTCTCGGAATCTCCATTCTCTGATTGGTAGGTAAAGTCTTCAAGGTTGGTGCCTTCGACTATGAAGTCTGCCAATGCTTGTCCTTTTATCGCCATCCTCGAATGATAAGTGATATTAAACTGTCCTAGTTCCACTGCCCACTTGAGTAATCATCCTGAGGCCTCTGGTTTCTGAAGAACTTGTCTCAACGGTTGATCGGTCAGGACTCAGATTAAGTGAGCTTGGAAATATGGATGCAGCTTTCAAGAGGCGTGTTGACCGTGTTTTTGGCCAACGACGTGTGAACGTCAAAAATGATAAAACCTTCAAGAGAAAATAAATGACACAGACGATTTTATAGTGGTTCAGCCCCAATGTGTTGGTAATAGCCTAATCCACTTAGAGTTGTGATTATAGACCTGCACTCAAGATCAGATGAACCTGAGTCAACTGAGTTTCTTTAGTGCAAATTACAAGAATACAAGAATTCTCTCAAATACAAGTACTCTCTCTCTCTAGAAAATTCAGATCAAAAGTTCAAAATTCCAAAAGTCCCCTTTATGATGCCATAAGCCTTGTATTTATAGGCTCAGGATCGTACAGAAGATATCCCCCATCATCGGGATATTTTATTATTCACATTTTATTTAAATTACAACAATATTCAAAATGTAACAGTACACTATATTCGTGGGATAAATGAGAGATTCCTATGTATGCCAAGACCGATTCTTGTTGAAGCCGTTTCTGGGAATCTTGACGTAGTCCTGCTCCATCCAGTCGATCCATATCTCATTCAAGCTGGTCGACCACACCTTCACTGGGCAGACACGTACTTGACTGGGCAGACATGCACTTGACTGGGCAGACATGCACTTAGCTGGGCAGACATGCACTTGACTGGGCAGACATGCACTTGACTGGTCGGACATGGTCATGACCGATCGGCCAAGGTCATGCCTGGGTAGACAAGGTCATGCCTGGGCAGAGATGGTCATGCCTGGGCAGACAAGGCCATTCCTGGGCAGACAAGGCCATGCCTGGGCAGACAAACACGTGACTGGTCAGACAAGGTCATACCTGGCTGGCAATGACACTTCTCTGGCCAGTCAAAATTCTTCATCGGTCTACTGGGTCACTCCTAAGCCAAGTCACCCAACCATTCCTTGCCAATTGTCATCTCTATTGCCACGTCATCATTTTCAAATTTTGGGGATAACAAGGCGATTACTAAACAGTAGGCTAGCTTTTCAAGAGGGGGATACCTAGACTCCGCACCTACTAGCCTTTTACTGATATAGTACACAAGGTGTTGTACCCTGTTCTCTTCTTTTACCAAAGCAGCACTGATTGCATGCTTGGTGATTGGCAAATAGACTCTTTGGGAACTAGCTGAGTTTTGAACAGAGAAAGGATCCAACTGAAAAGGTAAGCTTTAATTTATGAATTAGAGGTTTGAATTTGAGATCTTGACTGGTTAGTTTTGGGTGTTTAAGTTCTTGGGTTTCAGAGATTAAAAAGAGAATTCTAGTGTGTGTTGGGCTGGATTTTCTGTTGAATTGTGTGGCTTTAGTTGGTTTGTAAGCTTTGGTGATGTTGGGTGTTGAAGTAGGGAGCTTAGGGGTGGTTTTGGCTGAGGTTTTGAGCTTTCAAATGGTGGGTTTTCTGGGCACAAAGGGAAGGGTCGCAGCTCTGTTCTAGAGCGATGCGGTCCTAGGATGAAAAGAGGCCAAGGAGGCTCGGCCAAGGGTGGGCGCCGCAGCGCCCAAAGCAAGGGCCGCGGCGGGTGTTTTTGTTCAGGTTGGCCTTGGTTCTGTTTTGAGGCTAGGGCCGCGGTTAAGCTTCAAGGGTCGCAGCCCTTGGTTGTGCACATGAACTTTTGAGGATTTTAGGCATGGGAATGTGGTCTAGTTTGCTCGGGATTGGTTTCACCACTGTGCTTGGTGGAATTCGAATCCCCGGGAGTTAGTTTTGTAACCAGAAACCCATACTTGAATATTAATGGAACCCTATACTTTGGTTGTGACTAGGTGCTAAAGGCTTAGGCTCGGGAACGGATCGTGCTTGAGGGGTGTTGCTCATAATAAATAACCGTACAGACTAAAGGTAAGAAAACTATACCTGGTTGAATATTTGAACAGGACTAAGGGCTCCCTGATATATATGATTGAAAGAATGGTATT
Source organism: Humulus lupulus (assembly GCF_963169125.1). Classification (NCBI taxonomy): domain Eukaryota; kingdom Viridiplantae; phylum Streptophyta; class Magnoliopsida; order Rosales; family Cannabaceae; genus Humulus; species Humulus lupulus. Next base: position 157,550,821 of record NC_084802.1, on the reverse strand, counting down.
ACGCCATGTAAATTGTAAACCAACGGCCTAAGTGTGCCACGGTTAACTTGTGAAATTGGCACGGCTCGGACACTGGTATCCGAGGACAGCTTATTATGCACTGAGCTCGGTTTAAGCGGGCCAGAGTCAGTGGGTTAAACAGAGAGTGCGGCCTAAGGCGTCGACTCTAGTATTTGTGTGAATTGGTTATTGTATCTGGCTATAAATGTTGATAAATGAGGTTGTTTGTACTTTGAAGTATGGTTACATGCTATGTATTGAACATCTGAACATGCTCACTAGAATATCTGTTTGAGATTACTTTATATGTTGTGTATGTTGTTTTCTTGCTGGGCCTCGGCTCACGGGTGCTGCGTGGTGCAGGTAAAGGCAAAGGCAAAGACAAAATGAATCAGCCCTGATTGGAGGGATCTGCAGGGTGAATGTACATGGCAGGCCGCTCAACCACCACGATTGAGGAGATTACAGGGACAAGAGGACCAGAAGCTTGTATTTTGCCTTAGTATGGCTAATGTTTACTTTTAACTGTTGAGTTTTGTAAACCAGTTTTTAAACACTGATCTTTTGGGGATCCCTTCTGTAAACGGTTTATAATTTATAAAATGTATCTTTTGAGGCCAAAATTTCTTTTAACCCTAGAACACTTAAACTAATGACACGATTTTAAATTAATGACTTGATTAGCAAGTCTTGCACTTTATCAGTACATAGTGTAGCGGTCTTGGCTATCCAGAGCATTACAATTTGGGTCATTACACTATGTATCTGAGAAACTTACAAAAACAAACTCCAAATGAGCACTTGAGAGGGTTTAACTTCATGCTATACTTTCTAAGTATTTCAAAGCATTCCTCCAAGTCTCGAACATGCCCTCTATCTTCTTTGGACATGACCAACATGTCATCGAAGTATACCACCATATTTTTGCCGATCAAGTCTCGAAACATGCATTCAGTAAAAGCTGGTTGGTGGCTCCTACGTTCTTCAAGCCGAATGGCATCACCCTATAACAGTACAATCCCTTGTCTGTCTGGGAGCTGGTATGTTCATCATCGGGAGGATGCATACTTATTTGATTATACCCAGAATACACATCCATGAATGAGAGTATTTCATGTCCTGCAGTTGCATCTATTCTGGGTAGTGGGAAGCAGTCTTTGGGGCAAGCCTTGTTCAGATCTGTGAAGTCCACGCATGTTCTCCACTTCCCGTTTAGCTTTGGGACTAGCACTGGGTTTGATACCCAATCTAGGTTGTAGGCCTCCCTTATAAAACTGTTTTCCTTGAGCCACTCGACCTCCTCCATTAGGGCTTGAGATCGGTCTTTGATAAGCAGAATCCTCTTTTGTCGCACTGGTGGGTAGTTCTTGTCCACATTGAGGACATGGCTTATCACGGATGGAGAAATTCCAATCATGTCCTTATGTGACCAGGCAAAGACGTCCTGGTTCTTCTTCAAAAAATTTATCAGTCGTGCCTTAATTTCCACCTTTAGCTCCTTCTTGACTTTAATTACTTTAGTCAGGTCCTCCTCATCTAGTAGGACTTCGTCAATATCTTCGACCGGTCCTACCCCCATGATGTCATCCCCAAAGCGAGGATTGATGTCGTTTCCCTCGCTTTGGGAAACTTTCTATAATAACAAATCTTCGTTAAAAGGAGCCCCCGAATCCAGTAGAATGTTTCTTTCAACGTCAACTTCCATGTTAACAACCTCATTGTTTCCTTCATTCTCTTCGCAACACGTTACTACCATGTTGTTTGCGCATGGACATTTCTTTGCCTTGACCACTAACGCATTATAGCATTCTCGTGCCTCCCTTTGGTTACCCTATATGCATCCTTGCCTTGCGCTTGTGGTGAACTTCAAAGATAGATGTCAGATAGACACTACTGCATGTAATGCCATCAGGAGGGGTCTCTCGAGCACTACATTGTAAGCTGATGAGCAATCTTCCACCATGAACTCTGTCATCATAGTCTCGTGCCTAGGGGCATCCCCCACCGTGACCGGTAGTCTGATAGTTCCTGCTGGTGTTAGGCATTCTCCCGTGCACCAATATATCACTTGGGAACACAGTGTCAGGTCCTTGATCGTGAGCTTCATCTTCTCAAGGGATGTTTTGTATTTTGGGTTTTGAGTTTTAATGAGAGTTTGAGTGATTTTTGATGTTAATATGCTGCCTATGAGGTGGTGTTATGAGTTTAGAACTCAATTATGGATTTGGTTGCTATTTGAGATGAGTTTTGAAGGATTTGGCTCGAAGGAAAATGTTGGAAATCTGGGTTTGCAGGGATGCATTGCTGTAACGCCCTACTACCTTAGGGCCGTTACTAAGTGAGTTTAAAACAGAAATTGTGCGTTTAATTGACTCAAAGTGATTTCTAAAACCAAAAGTGTGATTAAACCAGAGTTTAAGGCTGTACTCTTTTAAAAATGATTAACTTCATTAAAAGCGTTAAGTATAAAACATCTGGGATCCCAAAATAAGGTTTACAAAATGTTTACAACTCAAAAATAGATTTACACCAGGTTATCTTTCAAAAGAATGGATTAATACAGTCATTTACAAAAATGCCCCCAACCAAAGCAGTCGGGCAGGCCGAACATGTATGCGCCGCCCCCACGCTCTCCATACTCATGGCCGGTTGACTGACTCCTTGCTTTTACCTGCCACACGGAGCACCCGTGAGCCGAAGCCCAGCAAGAAAACCCAAATAGCACATAACATATGCAAATAATATCGCTGGCATAATTCATTGTTAAATAAGAAAATCATCAATTTAAACAAGCACTGCCATGCCGCCCTAGAGGCCTTACCAAAGCTTGGGGTCTCGGTCATTACCGTAGGATAACTCACGTATCCCTTGGGTCCCACCCTGGCTACAGCATCCGGGTACCGTAGGATAACTCAACTCGAGGCCTTGCCTCACAATTGCCCACACGCGCCGCGGCCCTTGCTGAAGGGCGCCATGGCGTGCTTCCAATTCTGGCGCCCCAAGTTCGAAGGGGCTGCGGCTCAGCAAGAACAGAGTCGCGGCCCTATCCCTCGAACCCAGAAAAACACCCTGTTTTTACCTCAAAAATCAATCCAATTATACCCAAAATCAAGCTAACAATTCTAGATAATCATCATCAAAACCTGCTCTGAAAACTCAGCTAAACACCCATGAACAGATCAAATTCTACTCACATGCATTTCCTAAGAAAGCAGTAGAAATCAACAATAATTCTCAAAGTTAAAGCTTACCCTTGCTGAGTTATGATTCAGAGTTGATCCTCTAAATTCCCAACCTTGATTCCTCAAGCTCCAAGCCCTGGTTTTCTGGTTAGAGTCTCCCAAGCTCAGCTCCAATTCTTAGTTCTTGACTGTTTTCTTTTCCTAGCTTGTTTCCTTGAGTTGTCTTAGAGAGTAAAGGAGAGAGAGAATAGAAGCTATCTTCAGCTGAGAAGGAAAAGTGAATGTCGGTTTCTAAGTTTCTAAAAACTTCCTAGGCTTTGTTTTATTTAACTTAAGCTTTAAGGTTACCTCAAGGCTCGGGGTGCCAAAAACGTCCCTGAGGGCAAAATGGTAAATTTCCCCAATATTCCCTCCTAGACATTCTAACCTCAAATATATCTCCAAATATTGATTTCCATAACCCGATAACCCCATAATACATCTAATACCCAAAATACCCCTCGACTCGCCCTGAGTTGGATTCTCAACCCCGTTGTGACTTTCTGGCTAACTGCTCCCTAGAACTGTCTCAGATCGTGCTACACAGACATATATCACATACATATCATATTTATCACATTTATGCCCTCAACAGGCTAAAATCACAAACATACCCCTAATATCCAAACGGGGCCCACATGCATATTTAATTCAACTAAACATGCACCTCTATCACATATTCACATAAATTCGCATATTAACATATTAAATCATTTATTTCCCTCCAGGCACGCTAATCAAGGCCCTAAGCCCTATTAGCAAATTTGGGTTGTTACAAAGGGCGTCGACCTTGAATATTGTATGATGATTGTGTTAAACTGTTGAATATAAATATGTTTTCTGTTGTTAATCTGATGCTTATGGCTAGTTGAATATTTGGATGATTGACTTGTGATTCATTGAATGTCATCACTGTTATGTGTGTGTTATGTTGTTATGGTTTTCTTGCCGGGCCTTGGCTCACAAGTGCTACGTGGTACAGGTAAACGCAAGGGTAAGATGGATCAACCATGAGTTGGAGAGCTCTGGGGGCGAGGTGTACATTGTCAGCTGCTCATCTGCCATGGCCGAGGGATGGTACAGGGACCTAAAACGTGTATTTTTCCATTAGAGTGGCCTTTGATTTTATATAACTGTTTTTGGAAGTTTGTAAATTTGTCCTTTAAACCCTTTTTTTGGGATCCCATGTGCTAAACATTTATTTTAATGAAAGTTGTATGTTTATGACCAAAATATTTTAACCCTAACTTGATTATGACTTTAGGATCACATCTTTATTCTTGATTATGACTTAATTAGCAAGGCTTGCACTATTTTAAACACACAGTGTAACGGTCTAGATTATGTAGGGCGTTACATTTGTTCTCAAAAAATACCCTTTGGAGCACTAAATCACCAAGTTCGAATCTTCGTCCTTTGACTTTTGAGTTAAAGTAGTAAGTTATCCTCTGTTAATAATGGGCGAGATGTAATTGTGTCTCCTCCGATTTTTCCTCGATCAGGTCTAGAGATGCATTGAGCAAGTCATGGTTTTCATCCTGATCAATGATTTTCTGCCAATGTGATATCACTAGTGCCTCAATCGGGAGCACAACCTCACTTCTAAAGGTTAAAGGGAAGAGAGTGTGCCATGTGGAGGTGCGATATGAGGTCCTGTAGGCCCAAAGTACTTACGAGAGTTGCTTGTGCCATTATTGTAACGCCCTACTACCTTAGAGTCGTTACTAAGTGAGTTTAAAACAGAAATTGTGCGTTTAATTGACTCAAAGTGGTTTCTAAAACCAAAAGTGTGATTAAACCAGAGTTTAAGGCTGTACTCTTTTAAAAATGATTAACTTCATTAAAAGCGTTAAGTATAAAACATCTGGGATCCCAAAATAAGGTTTACAAAATGTTTACAACTCAAAAATAGATTTACACCAGGTTATCTTTCAAAAGAATGGATTAATACAGCCATTTACAAAAATGCCCCCAACCAAAGCAGTCGGGCAGGCCGAACATGTACGCGCCGCCCCCACGCTCTCCATACTCATGGCCGGTTGACTGACTCCTTGCTTTTACCTGCCACACGGAGCACCCGTGAGCCGAAGCCCAGCAAGAAAACCCAAATAGCACATAACATATGCAAATAATATCGCTGGCATAATTCATTGTTAAATAAGAAAATCATCAATTTAAACAAGCACGGCCATGCCGCCCCAGAGGCCTTACCAAAGCTTGGGGTCTCGGTCATTACCGTAGGATAACTCACGTATCCCTTGGGTCCCACCCTGGCTACAGCATCCCATGTGCTGAGCGTTACTTCCGGCCCCACTGCCGTACCCGGCCCTTGCCGCTCTCGGCCTTGCCGTTCATTCAATTACAATCACACATATCATACATTATGAAATAACCATTCAAACATATAATAGTTTATCTAGATTATACATTTGCACACAATACAAGCTAGGGCCGTGCCCAACAATTACACAGTGGGCCCATGCCCTAACCTCGGGTGTTACGGTTTTCTTACCTTTAGATTTAGTAGCCTTGATCAACCGGACTCCTTGAGCACGATCTTACCCGAGCCCTAGCGCTTACCTAAACAAAATCCACAAGTCAAAGTTACCACCATTCCTCAAGTCCAAAACCTAGCCTCGGGACTAATCCCGAGCCCCCGGGAAGTCCTAGATCCCCAAAACAAAGTGGCGGAATCGAGCCCCGAACCCTAGGTCAAAATCCCTTCACAAAAGCCCAAAAATCCCCTCTGTGAACAGTGCAGCGCTACAGTGCTCAAAAGGTAGCGCTGTAGCGCTACAAGCAGAACCACCCTCACCAGACAGGGGCTAGCGCTACAGCGCCCCCTGCCTAGCGCTGTAGCGCTAGTTGCAGCAGACCAAAACCAAAAATCGCATATTGCGATTTTCTTCCCCCATTTCGACCCCAAACTTGCCCAAATCTTTCTCAAGCCCAAAAACAACCTTATACACACCACACACTCATCCCAAGCACCCCATGAACTCACTCCCAAGCTCAAGCAACCCACAATTCAAAATCTAACCCAATGAACCCAAAAACCAGAAAATCATACAAACAACAAGGATAGGGTCTTAGAAATCATACCGTGGGTGGAATTTCGACCTTGAACTGAACCCTAGACCTCCTTGGCTTGCACCTTCACAACCTTGACCTGTTTTCCCCAAAAACCCCATCCATTTAGCTCAAAAACACAGCTCAAAACCAGCAAAACCCTAAAACCGAAAACCTCAAGAACTTACCTCAAATCTTTGATTTGATCTTGCTAATCCCTTGCCAATCCCCAAGCCTAGCTTAGGATCCTTGATGCTCAGCTAACCCTAGCTTCCCACTGAGCTTAACCTCAAGAAAAATCAAGTGAAATGGTTGGGAGAGCCACAAATCGAATCTTCAAAGCCAAACCCTTCAGTTTTCCCTCTCTTTTCCTTTCTCTTCTTTCTTTCTTTCTTTCAGCCTATGCTTTTCTCTACAAAACCCACTAAGTATAAAGACCCTCTTTATTTTCTCTCTTACAAGCCTAATGACCAAAATGCCCTCCCTTACTAATTCTAAACCTTTATGTCCATAAAGGGGCATTTTAGTCATATTACCCAAATTCCCACTAATTCCTCAAGTGTTCCTAATAATTCCCGCTCGCTACCCAATACCGGATTAATCATCAAATATATTCCCAGATTCTCAATTAAACTCCCCAGGCTTCACCCAAGCCTGGCACAGGTTCCCGCTTTGACTTTCCGCTACCCGCTCATTCTAAGAACGTCTCGAGTCATAGATCACAGGTATCAACATAGTCATGCCCAACATGGCCAAATTATAAATATGCTCAATCAGGTCTACATGCATACTAATTCACGTAGTCACGCATCACAATTAATCACATAATTATATAACGTGCATTAAATCATAATCATGCATAAAACTCATTAAAGACACACACAGAATTCCTTTTTGCCCTCCAGGCACACTATCCCAGGCCCCAAGCCTTAATACCGAAATTGGGGTCGTTACAATTGCGGCGTTGTTCTTGGAGCATCGCGGCCCGTATTAACTCAGGGGCATTGGGTTTCTTCTGAACCGCCTTAGTGTTGCGGTGCGTGTCCAGTGAAAACAATTCCAGGGTTCTCTGCCTTGGGGCGCGCAGCGGCCCTTCAGGGGTGTGAGGTTTCGAGTTGTGATGACTCAAACCTAAGGGCTCGAGAAGGATTTTACTACCCATCTTAGTAGAATTTTTGGTCCCACAGGCCAGGGCTCAGTCCGGAAGCCTTTATTTGTTGGTATTAAAAGAGCAAGTCAAAGATATGCAGCGGGGAATGAGCCATTTTTAATAATTATTAATACCAGCCAAGATCGTACACACACACACACACATATATATATATATATTAAATCACATACAGTCAAATTAGAGATTACCTCTTGTGGCATATCAAATGTCCTCGAATCTTTTTGTGTAAAACCAACAAACTTCCTATCCAAGTTCTGAAGACTCACACCCTGATCTCCCATACCAATCCTCAAACACACAAGGACGTGTGTGGGCACGTAGGATTCAAAAGGTTGCTTTATGACTCTCCAGATGTACTCAACACATGAGATCTGGAGAGGTTTGATAGAGAGAAGAAAAATTGAATAGTTTTTCAGGTTTAGGAAAAAGTATTGCTTCTATTTCTGAGAGAGAGTCTATGTCTAACAATAATTTCTTTTAAGGTTTATAAAGATAATTAATTAATTCAATTAATCTTTATTTTTATTAAAATAAAACTGAATCAGTTATAACCTATTGAATTATCTAATTTAAATCATATTTAAAAAAATTAATTAAATAAACAAATTATTTGAAATTCAAAATTCAAATCACAAGGATAGGAAATATCTCTATGGTGCCACTCACTGTGCAGTATAATGAGTGGCGTGAGCCACATTAGGGTTTTCCCTAATTTTCTCACTTGTTTATTTAATTAATATTTAAGACAATATATTTATCCCAAAATAAATACCAGTTAATTAAAAATTAACTCTATCTTAAAATATCAATTTTAAATAAATAAATAAATATCTTATTCTAAATAATATAATTATTAATCTCTCTTTATATATTAATCCAAACAAGATTACTATTTTTTTTTAACCTATAGTTTTTCAAAATAAAAAACTATACTGTTAAATAATTGATTAATTCATAATTAATCAATTGCCCATTGTTGACCCTTGATTTGGCCAACGATACGGAGTCAGAATAACGACAAAGAAATAAGAAGGAATCAAGAATGGAATTAAATGGTAAATAAATGACACAAATGATTTATAGTGGTTCGGCCCCAACTATGTGGTAATAACCTACGTCCACTTAGTGATATTATTAATGTTGAATCCCAATGTCGTGATCAAAGAACTAGGGTTCTTGAGTTTCACAAGCCTTAGGAGAATCACAACTTTTTTGGTGGATAATCACACTATGCTCTCTCTATCAGTATTCAAATTTGAGAGCCAAAAGTCCCTTCCTTGAGCCTTCTCATTCATATTTATAGGCTCAAAGGGTTACATGGGCCAATGGGCCTTAATTATCCTTAATATCAGCGTATCAAGGCAATAAAGAGAAAATAATAAATGTAGTTATTACAAGATTACATATCTTTGAAGGGAATAAACCGAAGCAGGCGACCAGACTGGTCGCATCTAATCATGAGATCTGAGGATGGAAGAAACACCTAGTCGATTGTCGAACAGAATTCCTTCATTTTGACGCTACCACGTCATCAGGAGCCATTTTTAGGTAAACATTTTCCCCCCAAGTTTATTTTATTGCGACTAGCATAAAGTAAACTTAAGAGACCAACTCTTCGCGTACCCCACCAAATCTGTCAGAGCCACCCATGCCTTCTCGAAAAAGGCAATCAATCATGTCTTTTCAGTTTCCCAAAAGTTTTCTGACGGCTGTTGCGTTTCCCCATGCTTCGAAAAATTAATCCCATTATTACCTCTTTTACAGTGCCATGATCAATATAAATAATCCCCAAGATCATTTTTCACTTTTTACTTTTCACTTTCTCCTCAAGAACATTGAAGAACAAAGCGTAGAAAACTCAAAAACCCAGACAATCTTTACGATCCACGGAGATTTCGCCCAACCAACCGACTTAGTGTCTCAGAAACTTGCTTCAATCTTTACCCAAGTAAGTTTATCAACCTTTTCAGTTGTTGAAATGCCATGCAATATCTCTTTTATATCTATTTCGTATCCTGAGTTCTTGAATGTTCTTGACAGAAACTGTTTTGGGGTAAATGGGCATATAGATATTAGTGTTGAATTTGGAAGGAAAATAACACTTTGCTGGGATGATGAACTAATTAGGTAGTTAGGATTATAACTTTAGGGCATGAAATTGAAGTAAAAATTCGATTTCTAAGCTTGTAGAAAAAACTGGGTTTTTCCCGCCCTTTCAGAGTCAAAAAGTTTTTTCTGAAAAACTTTTCACTTCTGTTTTTTAATCCATTTTCCAAATTGTTCGCTTGAAATGTAGTTTTTTTTGTCAGAATGCTACTGGTCGTATAAAAGCTTAACTTTTATACACGAGCAGCGTTATTCCAACTTTTAAACATCTTGATGCTTTTGGCCATTAGATTCTCATCTCCCCTTTTCTGTTTGCAGAAATTCATGCAAGATATGTGGAGAGATGAGAGGCCAATCGACGACAATCTGCTAGCCCAACTCCTCGAGGACGAAGAACAAATGTCGCTGCTAGTTCTAGAAATCCCTTTTTCTCTACTTCCCCCAAACAGACCTCTTTCTAGTCCATCCAAAATGGGTAAAGTAAAATCCGCTGCCCAGAAAAAGAAACACATCAAAACCTTCCAAAAATCGGCCTACTTCTTGGGCTGAGATTCCTTCGACCAGTGGTAGAGCTGAAACCACTAATCCCGCAATCCAAACACAGGCCCGTCTTCGTAATGCCATTCGACCAGACATCGAATGGTACCTTGCTCCCCCTAGCACGATCACTGCTAGGATGATAAGTAATTTCCTCAGAAAGTATGGACTTTCTGGGGTTACTTTATTTCTTCCTACCATCGACCAATGGGTAAACCTACCTAGCGGCGCCTTCAGCGCCTGGTCGAGGTAACACATTGAGGCAGGAGCAATCCTGCCTCTTCATCCTTACTTTCAGGGAGTGGCTAATTATTTCGGGGTCTCTCCCTTCCAAATAACTCCAAACGGGTATAGAATGCTTTCCGCACTCTATATCCATTACAGCCATAAAAAATGGCCTGTCCCTTCTCCTCACGAGATCAACTACCTGTTCGATCTCAAATCTAACCCCAACCAGGACAACACGGGTTCTTTCATCTCTGCCACCAGGAAACGACCTGCACTTTCCTGAGTGATACCACCTTCAAATCCAATGTGGGGAAGCACCATCTAGAGTACTTTTTTACTACAGACATGGTCGCCAACAACCTAGCCTTCACCCGAGGAGGTAACTTCTTTGTTTTTCTGGTCGTTTATTTTCCTTGTATTTTATCCACATTCCCCTTAGATAATTAGCATATTTCAGGTCCATTACTACGACCAGCTCCTACTCCAAAAATGGAGGTCTGAGCAGCGCTACTAGCCAGCATGACTGACCTAGAGAAGAGCGTCAAATAGCTGGTCACTGAGGCAAACCTGACACTGGTCGGGATTCTGGCACCTCACTAGGACATGAGGGAGTCCATGGCGGGGAGTTCCACCGGTGAGGAAATTCCTGAGCAGCACCCAGATGTGTCGCAACCTCAAAGGAGGAGACCAACTGGCATGACAATCAGGGAACCCTCTAGCACCCCGCAAGTGGTTGCGCCCCCTGCCCCTTTGGGAAAGGGAAAAAAGAAAGCTTCTGAACCCCTTACACCTATCGGCGAGTCTTCAGATGAGAATGGTACTGATCTCTCACTCTTAGATAGTTTGCCAATTCCCTGTCACTTATTTGATGGGGACGACAACTTTAAATACACTCCCACTTTAGATTCAGACTTTTTCATGCCAGAGAGTGAGTGTAACACTAGTAAAGTATATAATGTAGCGACCAGTAATTATAGCTTGGGTATTTTACTTACAATTGCCTTTGTTTCCTTGTTTGACATAGCACACTCATTTGTTTATACTGTCTAACTGTTCGGGTACTTGTCTTCTTCCAGATATACCATCCAAAGAGATGTTCGACATGTACAGTGCACCTGATGCTCCTACGAGCAAGAAGAAGGCGAGCAGGCGGCATCGCGGGGAATGCAGCAAAGAGCCTCGGGCCAAGAAAACCCGCATTGAGGACCCTCCAGCAGCTGGTCCTTCAAAAAATACAACACCACTTCCTTCTCCCCACGAGCAGCAAACTCTGCCTGCACTGGTCAAGTTGACCCCTTCCCCACTGGCTCCTATCGATCAGACACAGCCAGCAGCTCCTATCCAAACAGGGGATGACATATCGAGCCGCGCTCTAAGATTAGCCAAGGACAGGATGACTAGGATCCTGAGGCACGAGTGTAGCTGAGAAGCCATGGCTAGGACAGAGTCGATGGAGGTTGACTAGATCTTGAACCACGCCCTAAACGAGCTTGCTAGTGTAAGTTGTCTCTTCCTATTGAGACAATATTTTTTATCTATAATAGTCATTTTAACTTTTGTTCTAATCGCAGGCAATGCTGACAGTGACTGCCAGCTGGCTCCGCTCGGGGGTCATCACTGAGCAATCCAAGTCGTCTGAGCAACGGCACGCTGAGGTGCTTAAGACTGCTGAAGCAAAATATGTCGAGTAGCTAGAGGCAGCTCAGAAGGCAAATGCGGCATTGCTCGAAGAGAAAAATAAACTGGTCGAGGAGATGGAGCAAAAGCAGGCTGCTCTGAACAAAGCCCTTGAGGTGAAGGAGAAGTACAAAGAGTCACATCTTATCAACTTTTGTGAAGCCAAAAAGCTCGAGGCGGGCCTGATCGAGAGCAGGCAGGAGGCTGAAAAGTTGGAGGTTCGGATCAATGATCTCGAAAAAGCCAACGCCAACAATCTGGAGAGGTACTAGGGTGCCACGTCCAAGTGTTTCTATGATTTATGGAAACACAACCAAGGGGTCGATTTCAGCTATCTTCTTGAGTGCATGAGGAAAACTGAAATAGCCCGGTGCGCTGCTCGCTTGGAGGAGGAAGAAAGAGCAAAGATCCCAGCCTCACCCGAAATCTCCTTGGCCACTAGCATCAAAGGTGTGGACAATGAAGCCAAAGCTGCAGTCGACCAGGAAAATCCACAAGACCCTCCTGCCTTCTGATTATAATGTTTTTATATTTTTTGTTTGTACTTTAAAACAATTATTTTTATTGCTACATGGGCAACTTTTACTTTTAATCAGACAATTACATCTGAGCAGTAACTGCTCGCGGTGTAAAAGGTTTCCTTTTTGATATTATAATACCCTCATTTTATTATAACATCTGTTCACATGACCGAACTTAGCATAGTACTTTGGTTTGATTTAACAAAATACAAAATTTTGAAAAATACTCTAAGTACCATAGCATGCTTTCACTTATTTTGCTCATGTGTTTACATACCTTTCGATATGCTTTGCCTACTAGATGCCTTATATGCCCCCCAAGTGATTGAGGAGCTCTAGGTCCTCGGTCACTTGCCTTGACCAAAACCTGTTCGAACATTTCTACTCAGAATAAAGACTTGTAAAAATGACAATACAGCAAAATAACACACGTAATGAGAAAATACTTGTAATACATACAATAGTTGGCAAGAATGACTGGCTGTGCACACTCCCTTTTATTTCTCATAATAAATGGACAAAACATGTCTGTACGAGTGATCAACAAAATGATCTTACAATTATAAGCGACCAGTCACACAAAATGACCAACCCTTTTTCATAACTTGTAAAAAGTAAAATTAATACAAGCCAATTCTTTAAAAAGAATTGTTTATTGATAGTACTTGTGCAGGTGTTCTCCATTCCAATAGCGAGGAATGAGATCTCCATTTAAGCGGGCAAGTTTGTAAGTGCCTGGAAGGAGGACTTCTTCAATTTGGTATGGTCCTTCCCAATTAGGTTCGAGTACTCCAGTAGCCTGGTCGCGGGTGTTGAGGAAAACCCTTCGAAGTACCAGATCTCCGACATTGAATTTCCTTTCGTGTACTTTAGAATTGAAATACCGGGCGACCTTTTGCTGGTAAGCAGCTACTCGGAGTTGGGCTTGCTCTCTCTTTTCATCGACCAAATCAAGAGATTCCATCAATAACTGGCTATTAGAGCCTTGATCATACGTTATTCTTCGATGCAATGGCAGATCTAACTCAACAGGCAGCATAATCTCATATCCATAAGCTAAGTAAAATGGGGTATGGCCTGTTGCTGTTCGATGGGAAGTTCTGTATGACCAAAGGACTTCAGGCAATTTCTCTGGCCATGCCCCCTTTGCTTCCTCAAGTCTTTTCTTCAGAGTATCCTTTAGCATTTTATTGACTGCTTCGACTTGTCTGTTGGATTGAGGATGAGCAACTGAAGAAAAGCTCTTGATAATTCCATGCCGCCCGCAAAAATCTGTGAATAGATCACTATCAAACTGGGTGCCATTGTCTGAGACAATTTTTCTTGGCAATCCATAGCGACACACGATGTTTTGACTACGAAATCCAGCACTTTCTTGGTCGTTATGGTTGCAAGTGGCTCAGCTTTGGCCCATTTAGTGAAGTAATCGACGGCCACTACGGCGTACTTGACGCCGCCCTTTCCTGTGGGCAGTGATCCGATTAGATCTATACCCCAGGCTACGAACGGCCATGGACTTTGCATCTGTTTTAGCTCGTTAGGGGCTACTCGTGGAATTTTGGAGAACCTTTGGCATTTGTCACACCTCCGCACAAATTCCATCGAGTCTTCATTCATTGTTGGCCAGAAGTATCCTTGCCTTAGGATCTTTTTTGATAAACTCTGCCCCCCAGCATGGTCCCCACAAAAGCCTTCGTGGACCTCCTTCATCAATTCTTTGGCTTTCTCTTTCGAAATACACCTGAGGAGTGGCATTGAGTATCCCCTTCGGTACAAGATTCCATCAACCAGGATATACCTAATAGCCTACCACTGAAGGGTCCTGGCTTTGTTTCTGTCCATCGGTAACACACCCTACGTCAGGTACTCTGTGTAAGGTGCCATCCATGTGTCCGCTGCTTGAATCACCAAAGAGGCCCCTTCTTCTTGGATGCTCGGCGTAGATAGTCGTTCAACTGGCACTATGTTTAGGGTGTAAGCATCCTTGGCACTTGCCAGCTTGGCCAAAGCATCAGCGTTTGAATTTTGGTCGTGAGGAACTTGCTGGAGAGTGTACTTGTCAAATTGTGCCAATAGATCCTTCGCTTTATTCAACTAAGCGACCATTTTTAAACCTCGGGCCTGGTACTCTCCAATGATCTGATTGACTACTAACTAAATGTCACTGTAGATTTCAAGTGACTTTATGTGCATGCTTCTGGCTAACCGTAATCCTGCGAGCAGTGCTTCATATTCGACTTCGTTGTTAGAGGCAGTGAAGTCAAATCTGATTGCGCAGTGAAATCGATGCCCCTCAGGCGTTATCAAAATCACTCCTGCTCCTACGTGGTGCTCATTAGAAGAACCATCTATAAACAACTTCCAAGAAGGATTTTGGCTTTGAGCCTCAGGTTCTTCAGGACCCTCTGGCTGCTCGCCGTCTGGAAGCCCAGTGAGTTCTGCGACGAAATCGGCCAGAGCCTGTCTTTTTATTACTGCTTGTGGTATGTAAGAGATATCAAACTGCCCAAGTTCGACTGCCCATTTCAATAATCGGCCTGCGACTTCTAGTTTCTGCAGAACTTGCCGTAGAGGTTGGTCAATCAAAGCTGTGATTAGGTGAGCTTGGAAGTATGGCCGCAATTTTCTGGAGGCCAAGATCAGGCAATAGGCTAATTTTTCAATAGATGGATACCGCAGCTCCGCCCCTATTAGCCTCTTGCTTACATGATAAATAGCCTTTTGCACGCCTTCCTCTTCTCTTACTAAGACAGCACTAGCAGTGTATTCTATGATCGCCAAGTAGATGAACAAAGTTCTTTATCGACTGGCTTTGATAGAATCGAGGGTTGCGACATGTGAGTTTTTAAGGCTTGAAAAGCCTGTTCGTAATCCTCCGTCCATTCGAATTTCTTGTTGCCTCTGAGTAGATTAAAAAATGGGACGCATTTTTCTGTTGATTTGGAAATAAACCTACTGAGAGCAGCAATTCTTCCGGTTAGGCTTTGAACATCTTTGATTTTTGTTGGTGATTTCATATCGACCAGGGCTTTGATCTTCTCAGGATTGGCTTTAATTCCTCGCGAGTTTACTATAAATCCCAAGAATTTCCCTGATCCAACTCCGAAGGAGCACTTGAGGGGATTCAGCTTCATCTGATATTTGTTCAAGACATTGAATCATTCTTACAAGTCCCCTATATGCCCTTCTGCCTTCTTCGACTTAACCAGCATGTCATCGACATATACTTCCATGTTTGTGCCGATCAGCTCCTTGAACATATGGTTGACCAGTCGCTGGTAAGTCGCACCAGCGTTTTTCAAACCGAATGGCATTACTTTGTAACAGGAAAGCCCTGTATCAGTCCAAAAGCTAGTGTGATCCTCATCAGGAGGATGCATACTGATCTGATTATATCTGAGTATGCATCCATGAATGAGAGAATCTCATGCTCTGCAGTGGCATCGACCAGTTGGTCGATTCTAGGGAGTGGGAAATAATCTTTAGGGCAAGCTTTATTAAGGTCTGTGAAATCCATGCATGTTCGCCACTTGCCATTTGGCTTGGGAACAAGCACGGGATTAGAGACCCATGATGGATAAAACGCTACCCTGATGAATCCATTCTCCTTCAGCTTCTCGACTTCTTCCTTTAGAGCTTTTGATCTATCTTTGTCGAGCAGCCTCCTTTTCTATTGCACTGGCGGAAAACTCTTATCTATGTTCAGGACATGGCTAATGACTACAGGGTCTATTCCAATCATGTCTTTATGCGACCAGGCAAATACTTCCTAGTTTTTCCTCAAAAATTCCACTAGTGCTTGTTTCGTTGTTGTCCCTAAGTTTTTACCGACTTTCACAACCCTCGTCGGATCTTCTTCATCGAGTTGGACCTCCTCAAGGTCCTCGATGGGTCCTATTTCTTCATCAAAATCCCCAAAGCGAGGATCTAAATCTCTGTCCTCACTTTGGGCAACACCCTATTTGGTGACATCATCACCTGATTGGGCTTTTACATCAATAGTCGTTTACAACTCTTTTCCGGCAACTTCCCTCGATACACATTTCTTTGCCTTGGATATCGAGGTGTTGTAGCACTCCCTCACTTCCCGTTGATTTCCCAACATGCATCCTACCCCTGCGTCTGTTAGGAATTTCATGGCAAGGTGCCATATCAAGGTAACGGCTCACAGGTCGACCAAAATTGGCCTTCCAATTACAGCATTATACGTTGAAGAACAATCAACTACTATGAAAGTATTGAGTAATGGCCTATTTGCGGGTGCAGTTCCTACTGTAACTGGGAGCCAAATCGACCCAGTTGGGGCGAGCCCTTCGCCACAAAAACCATAAATGGTTTGGTTGCATGGCTCTAGGTCCTTGATGAACAATTTCATTCTTTCCAGTGAAGACTTGTATATGATGTTGACTGAGCTTCCTGTGTCAACCAACACCCTCTTAACCATCATGTTGGCGATTTGAACGTCAACGACCAGCGGATCAGAGTGTGGGAATCGTATGTGCTAGGCATCGTCTTCAGAGAAGGTTATCAATTCCTCCTCTGTTCGAGCCTTCTTTGGTGCTCGATCCTCAACACTCATCATCTCGATGTCCTGGTCGTGGCGTAAGGTCCGAGTGTATCGCTCCCTTGCCTTCCCACTGTCCTCTGCAAGGTGTGGGCCACCGCAGATGGTGAGTAACATACCTGCCACAGGAGCTGGCTGTAAGGGTTGTGAGCGTTGGCGTGCAGGCGCCTGCTCGTTGCCACCTTGAGCCTCTCGCTGAGACCCTCCTGCAGCTCGCACGTATCTCCTTAGATGTCCCAGCCTAATCAGGAACTCAATCTCGTCCTTCAACTGGTTGCACTCATTAGTGTCATGTCCGTAGTCGTTGTGGAAACGACATAATTTTGTGGTATCACTCTTAGAGATATCCTTCCTTATAGGCGATGGTCGCTTATAAGGGACATTGGCATTGGTCGCCTGGTAGATCTCTGCTCGACTTTCAACAAGGGTCGTGTAGTTGGTGAATCTCGACTCATATTTATTGCCTTTGGGGCATTTATTCTCAGATGTTGACGGCTCATTGCCTGCCCTTTTTCCACCATTTTCGTTCCTGTTGCCTTTACCGTTGCCATTGGGTTTGTCTGACCCGTTGGCGGCCTTGGCGAGTTCTTCCTTCGGTCCCTTATCTTTTGTAGGCGATTTCCCCTCGTTGGCAATCGCTTCCTCGAGCTTGATGTATCGATCAGCTCGATCCAAAATCTCCTGGGTACTCTTTACCTCATTCTTCCTTAGGCTATTCCAGAGGGGAGACTGGTGCTTGACCTCGGTAGTTAGGGCCATCATCTTTCCCTCGTCACCTATTATTTTGGCTCCAGCTGCTGCTCGCATAAAGTGCTGGACATACTCCTTTAAGGGCTCTCCCTCCTTTTGGCGTATCTCAACCAGCTGGTTGGCCTCAGTGGGGTGTACGCGACCTGCATAGAATTGTTTGTAAAATTCCTTCACGAACATTTCCCAGGATACTATACTAGCAAGAGGGAACTTAAAGAACCACTCCTGAGCGGTGTTAGATAGTGTGGCGGGGAATATCCTGTAGCGGGCATCATCCGACACCTTCTGTATATCCATTTGTATCTCAAATTTGTTGACATGAGATATTGGGTCTCTGTACCCATCAAAGTTTGGCAATACTGGCATTTTGAATTTGCTGGGGGTTTCTGCCACAGTAATCCTTCGCACAAACGGAGTGCCTCTCCTCCGGTCGTATTCTATGTGGGATGTTCGACTCCCGACCAGCTGTTGTATTGCCTGGTTCAGAGCGTCAATTTGAGCCTACACCGTGTCTGGGATCGTTGGGGCAGCTGGTGCCAGAGGAGCGTACTCATCGTGCCTTTCACGCTGGTCGTTGAGTACTTCCCTCAAGTCATCATCTCTGCGCCTTTGCTCACTGGCGCCCAGCCGATCAAAGACGTTGTGTTGTCGGGGTTGCCCCCAGCGTTATGGCTCGCAGGCCTATTATCTCTTGATGGGGGGTTTCTGTCTCCACCTCTTTCTTCATTCCCCCAACCAACATTCTTCCTGCCAGAATCAGCCTCATTATAGTCATGGTCGTCTCTAAATTGTGGCTAACTATGGCACGACCGGCTGTACACGCTGTTTCCTCCTCGGGCTGGCATCTCCCAAGCATCAGAGGGAGGCCTGTGCTGGTCGTTGGGTCCCCATGCATTATTATGCCATGGGGGGCCTCTGACCACAGAGCCTAACTCATTATGCCTTCTGTTGGCAGAAGGATGCTGCCCCCTGCTCGGTGGATTTGGCTCATCATCCTCTTGGCATCTAGGGCTGCGGGGAGGCTGCCCGGCCCTATTCTGCCTATGACGCTGGGGATTGCCGCGATCAGCTTGAGAATACGGCTGCTGCTCAAGATCCTGTATTGGGACATCATCCTGAGCGACAGGTGGCTGCTCCAACTGTTGAGGGCTCGCTGGCTGAATTGGAGGACTAGGATTTTGGGCCTGTTGTGGTAGTGCATTCGATTGCTGATCTGGTTGCGAGGGTGGTGCAGCTTGTCCTCAAGCCAATTGAATGGCTGCCTCAAGAGCGGTCGTGGCCTCTCTCTACCGACGGTCCATGTCCGCCTTCCGCT
Source organism: Humulus lupulus (assembly GCF_963169125.1). Taxonomy (NCBI): domain Eukaryota; kingdom Viridiplantae; phylum Streptophyta; class Magnoliopsida; order Rosales; family Cannabaceae; genus Humulus; species Humulus lupulus. Next base: position 157,531,662 of record NC_084802.1, on the reverse strand, counting down.
CATTCAGCTCCTAGCGCTGACGCTAAATGTCCCTTTGCTGCAGCGCCAAGGTCTCCGCTGCATTCTCCTGATTAGCCCTTATATTGGCCAACTCATCCTACAACACCCCTAGTGTTGCTCTCAGCGTTTCCGAATCCAATTCCTCCTCTTCAAACTCTAAATGTGGTTCATTCTTAGCCACATTTGGAGGAGGAGGTTGAGATGATGCAGCGCCAGCAGCCTGTCCGGCTTTCTTGGATGTCTTTTCCATTTGATTTTCTTAAAGCTTCTTGATCAATCTCTCAATGAAAGCACCAAAATGTTGACACTTGATTTGGCCAACAACATGGAGTAAGAATAACGACAAAGAGATAAGAAGGAATCAAGAATGGAATCAAATGGTAAAGAAATGACACAAATGATTTATAGTGGTTCGGCCCCAACTATGTGGTAATAACCTACGTCCACTTAGTGATATTATTGATGTTGAATCCCAATGCCGTGATCAAAGAACTAGGGTTCTTGAGTTTCACAAGCCTTAGGAGAATTACAACTTTTTTGGTGGATAATCACACTATGCTCTCTCTATCAGTATTCAAATTTGAGAGCCAAAAGTTCCTTCCTTGAGCCTTCTCATTCATATTTATAGGCTCAATGGGGTTACATGGGCCAATGGGCCTTAATTATCCTTAATATCAGCGTATCAAGGCAATAAAGAGAAAATAATAAATGTAGTTATTACAAGATTACATACCTTTAAAGGGAATAAACTGAAGCAGGTGACCAGACTAGTCGCATCTAATCACGAGATCTGAGGATGGAAGAAACACCTGGTCGATTGTCGAACAGCATTCCTTCATTTTGACGCTGCCACGTGTAATAAATTCTTGCCACGTCATCAGGAGCCATTTTTAGGTAAACACCCATAACTATCACATAATTATTTCATTGTCCTGGAAAATTAATTCCTTTGCAATTAAGTCATTCTCTATACAAATCTTTCTTTTGATATCCTTACCCCTGACAGTGTAGGACAAAGGTGATCTGGGGACCATGGACCTATAATACGAATCTCCAATAAACTAGATTATTAATCAAACTCTATAATCCAATAATCTTACTTATTAAATTCATGATTACTCTATTATAAATATGGAATTGCACTCTAAGTATTTATAGAATTATATTTACAGAGTTTTCTCTTGTAGTCCATTGATATAATCAATAAATGTTGTTTTGACCTCCATTTATTGGTTAGTTAATTAGAGCTGGTCAAGATTACCGTTTTACCCTTTTAATTACCTCTTGATCCTTAAATACCATTAATTCACTAGCGAATAATTAATCTATAATCAAATTATAGATTTGAGCTCAATAACTTTTTAGTTCCAAAATTAACCCTTAAGTGAACCAATATTCGATCCGTTAGGAAAGTATAAATTCTATTATTGTAATTCATGTTCCCAGCCATTCATGATATTGAATCTCCAAAATAAAATTCATTAGCCTCATTATACAAAGAAACCTTAACAAGTGAATCAAAAGATCCAATAAACACAAATAGGAGCTCATGAATATTGAGGATTTAGACTGGTCTACAAATGATCGTCTATTATGATAAGAATCAAATCTTTATGTGAAACGACAAGTTTATAAAGATAATTAATTCTTATCGATCATGTCATATATAATCTCTATTATATACATCACCTTGACTAAGATGTCTATCCACATCAGTAATCTGAATCTAGATCACTTGCATACCGTTTGCTTAGTAAATCGCACTAGTAACCATTCATTAAAGACTCCTTACTTTAATATGTTACTGACTATTTTAATCATTATATATTATCTTAATTCTCTCGTACTAATACAAGATCATATTCCCATGAATGAATAAGGAATTTTCTTGATATTATCATATAATTAATTCAAACAATAATTATAATATTCAAATATATAATAAAATTGTTCTTTTTATTTAATTCAATAAAATGTCTTTACATGCTTTTAGGGCATTAATCCTAAAATTATTTACTCGATATTGGTGGATATCCTATATTTTGGTTGTGACTAGGGTACCACTAGGGCTCGAAAAGGGGATCGTGCTTGAGGGTCATTTCTATTTGTCGAGTGTTTGGACCAGCGGTAAGAAAACTACACCCTGGGTTATGATTAGGGCTCGGGCCCCTGTGAATGAACATGATTATGAGTATGTCCATGATTGTTTGATTAAGCATGCTTGAATGCTCTGTATCTGGATAATTGTTAAGTGATTTATGCTTGTCTATATTACCTGATTGAAAGGCTTGACTTATAAGTCAATGGCGACAATAGCACGCTGAGCGCCGATTGAAAGGCTTGACTTATAAGTCAAGGGTGGCAATAGCGCTTTGAGCGTAGGCCGAAGGGCTTGACTTATAAGTCAAGGGCAGCAATAGCACGTTGAGCGCAGGCCGAAAGGCTTGACTTATAAGTCAATGGTGGCACTAGCGTGCTGAGTGCAGGACGATATGGTTAGGTGTAACGCCCTACTTCCTTAGAGCCGTTACCAAGTGAGTTTAAAACGTGCATTTAACTCGCTAATCGAGGTTTTAGTTCAAATAGTGTAACTAAGCCATAAACAGAGGAGAAACTTTAGAAATAAATTCATTTCATTGAAAATCATAAAAGTTTAACACTTGGGATCCCAAATTACAGTTTAGAAACATTTACAACATATAAACTGAACCAAGTCAACTAAACGACAAAATCTAGGTTTATTTACAAACATCTCCCAAATTTCACTGGCAGTGGCAGCCAGGCTAGCCAAACATGTACACGCCGCCTCACGCCTGCTACACCCATGGTTGGTTGGCCTTCTCTTTACCCTTACCTGCACCACAGAGCATCTGTGAGCCGAAGCCCAGCAAGAAAACCCACAAACAGATAACATATGCAACATATATATCAAGCATATAAACAGGCCACCAATGGGCTAAACACATACGGCCTAGCCGTCCCAGGCGTTTACCAAGCCCTGGGTTCGCAGTCCACACCGTGAGGATATCCCAGGTATCCTTTAGGGACTCACCCTGGCAACTCACACTCCACGTGCTCAACGCTGCTCTCGGCCCCTTGCTGTACCCAGCCTCACACTCAACGTGCCTAACGTCGTTCCCGGCCCTTCGTCGTTCCCGGCCCTTCGTCGTTCCCGGCCCCAGCCGTCCTCGGCCTACACCGTTCCTGGCTCTTGCCGATCATTCACTTAATAGCATACATAGCATAACAAGCAAATACAGAATTCTAGCATACTCAGCTAAAGGGCTACGCCCCGCAGTTTTAACATATTGGGCTCGGCCCTGCATACCAATTCTATTTCAACACATTGGGCTCAGCCCTGCACACAAGCTCTATGGGAACAAGGGTTTTCTTACCTGAGTCCCGAGCTCTCCGAGCACCGCTATCCCGAGCACAGTCCTCTAACTTGAGCCTCGCCGGAACCCTAGTCACAACACATTACCAATAACCATCCATCAAGTTCTAATCCAATAAATAACTTTGAGCCACAACCCTAACCTCCTGGACCTTGAATTCTATCAATCCAGGTGATAAAATCCATCCCCAGCCTTAACCATTGAGTTCCCAAGCCTAAACACTCTTAAAAACACTAACTGGCACTAAGAGTCGCGGCCCCTCCCTCAAGTGCCGCGGCTAGCCTCAAAACAGAGGCTAGCACTCCCCTGCAACACACACGGGTCGCGGTGCGCACACCAAGCACTGCGACGCGCATGAACTTCTCAGCCTCCCATGGCCGCGCGCGCACACGGGTCACGGCGCGCCCCTCCTAGGGCCGCGGCCCTCACCTCCGAACCCAGAATTCTTCACCAATTTCCTATATTTCCTCAAGCCAATTGACCCTAAAACTTAGCTAGCAATCCCTGATAATTAACACAACATACCAGCTCAATATGAACATCAAAAACCCATTAAAATCTGCTCCAAAACTCAACTAAAACACTCAAGAACAATCCAAACTTAACTAACATGCAAACTCTAACAACCAGCTGCAATTCTAGACATAATCTTTATAATTAAAGCTTACCCCTTGCTGAATTAAACCTTACAACCAGCCCTTTATGCTTCAAGCTCCAAGCTCCCTAAATTCCCAGCTGAACTCCTTAGACCTTATTCTTGATTCCACCAAGGATTCTCCCAATCTTCAAATGGAGAGAAGAAGAAAGACCACCTCAAGAGAGAGAAACGGGAAAGAGTCAGTTTCTGAATGCTCTACACAATTCTAAGTTTTGTTTTACTTAACTTAAGTCTATGTGGTTACCTCAAGGCTCGGGGTGCCAAAAACGTCCCCGGGGCAAAACGGTAAATTTCCCAAATATTCCCACCTAGACATTCTAACCTCAAATATATCTCCAAATATTTATTTTCTTAACCCAATAACCTCATAACACATCTAATACCCAAATTACCTCTCGACTCGCCCCGAGTCGGAATCTCAATCCCGCTGTGACTTCCTGGCTAACCGCTCCCCAGGACTATCTCGGATTGTGCTGCACAGTCATATCACATATATATAGTGTGGACGCTCAATATTCCACGCCCATAAAAGAACCAAGTCGTGTGGTGAGGTCCCTTAAAGGCCTACACGCGTGCTTGAGCCACGAGACGCTCAGGACGCGTCCCTCTCACAACGGCCTCGCATGCTCAGAACCAAGCCCCGCGAGACGGCCCCGCGTGCCCAAGCTCACACCCCAGCAACATCGGCCTCGCGTGGCCTCGCGTCCGAAGCAGCCTCGGCCTCGCGTCCGAAGCAGCCTTGGCCTCGCGTCCGAGCGAGGCCCCACCTCCTCCTGATGCACGCCCCGCCTCACGTCCGAGCGAGGCCCCTGATGCGCGCCCCACCTCACGTCCAACCCCGCATGGCCTCGCTAGAGCACCCTCGGCGTCGCGCCCCGGCACCGTAGCCTCGTACCTCAGCAAACGTTCGGCCTCGCGCCCCGAGCAAACCACACCATCACATGGCCACGCGAGAGGACGAGGGCCTCGTGAGCCGCTAGGGAGCCGCGTCATCAATAGGCCTTCCAAGGGGGCCTCGCGAAGGAATAGGAGCCACGCGAGTGAAGCCATGCACCAAGGGAGCCGCACCACCAAGGGGGTCGCAAGGAAGGCGTCTCGCCACGCATCCTTAGACATCTGTCAAGGCCACATTCCTATCGCCTAGGCTCGTGGGTGACCTCGGGGTGCTTCAGGCATCTCGTGCCAAGGACCCGAGATCCCCACCTCACACCACGATCATTACACGCACCAAGGGTCCCATTCCTTACACCTTGAGACCCCAATGCTTAGAGGCTTCAGTACGAGTCGAATGGAACATACTTGTACGATCTAGTACTGAGTACGGACACCTGTACCAGTGGGAGAGTGGGAGTGTTGGAATAAGAGTGATGGCCCATACGTCTACGGCCAGGAGTCAGAGTCGACACCACTACCACCTGCGCCACTATGCCTGTCACCACTCATCAAACATGGGTACGGACAAGTAGTGGAGGCATCCTCCTGACACCTACCCCTGTACTGGATGTACGACCACAACCTCTGAAGCCACTCTCTTGACAGAGTACTTATGTACCACTTGGTCCCCAGGACCACCATGTACCCAGGTCCATTAGAGCCTACTATAAAATGAACTCTAACCCCACCTAAAAGGGGGTTGGAAAATTTACTGTAGAAAAGGCTTGATAGTGAATGAAAGATTGATTTCTCCATTGTTATTCTATCATTTTTCTTGAGTTATTACTTAGATTTCTATAGCTTTTTTATTGACGATCCTTACTTGATAATTTTTTCCAACTCAACTTAGTTTACGAGTTCTCACCGTCAACAGTTTGGCGCCGCTGTGGGAACGTTAGTTTCAAGCTACTGTTCCACCATTGTCTCCGGCAAGAAGAAATGCCAAGACGTTCAAAGCGACTCAGGGAGCCACAAGAGGTAGAGGTTCACCTGAACGGAGTCCAGCTGAAGGCCTCCATGAAGGACGCTCCCCCACCCAGAGACGTGGAGCCCCCGAAGGACCCTGAGGTTGACGGAGGCGATAGAGTGGCCTCGTCACCGGCCGCTCCACCTGGAGAAAGTCCTCCAAGAGCACCACCGGGAAATGCTAATGGGTTCCCTCTCCCAAAACCACCGCAGGTACCGAACTCTGGCCTGCAGGACCCGGGCCCCTCTACCCGTAGGCATGATAAGCATCCCCGGGTCCATTCCGTGAGCTCAAGTTCGAAATCTCAGTTTTATGAAGAGGAAATACGTGAGCTCCACCATAAGAACCAAAGGTTGGAAACCGCCTTGGAGAACATGCAAGAGGTCCTGAATGGCCTGTTGCAGGGTAAGTCGAGCGTGACCTTGCCTAAGAGGAAGGAGAAGGGCAAGGATGGGGTGGAGACCACTGTACCGGTAGATGATGGGAGAACCTGGCACTCTACCAGTAACACCCCCCGAGCGAAGCAACGTGAGCACCCTGAACCACCTATGCAGGCCCATAAACCAACGCCAAGGACCAACGCTGCCCCTCGCAATGAGGACGAGGTCACCTCTAAAAGAGCACCCTCAGATTTACGGGAGGAGCTCAATAAAAAGAGGGCGGGCAAAGGGACCACGCCCCCTATGGCGCCCCGAGAGGGCAAGGGAAAGGTGGATCTTAGCCCGTCTGCTTTGAGGGACACTCTAAGCAAGAGGAGGCATGACCTGGACACGGAGATGAAGAGCCTGCGAAGCAAGATCGTCACAGCATCAGGCGGCCAGGTCTGTGAGGAAGAATTCGACCATGAGTCGCCCTTTGTGAGGGAGATTCAGGCCATCCGGCTCCCTGCCAACTTTAAGGAACCCAATATGACCCCCTACGAAGGGAACACGGATCCAAAGTACCACCTGGATGCATTTAACGATCTGATGAAACTGAGAGGGATTGGAAGCGGTGCCAGATGCCACTGCTTCGCTGTCACTTTGAAAGGACCCGCCTACAAATGGTTCAAAAGATTAAGGTCGGGGTCCATCAGGTCCTGGCAGCAGTTTTCTGATGAATTCCTCCAGCAGCACCATGTCGTGCGGGATTACACGATGCCAGGTACCAGCCTGGCCAACGTGAAGCAAGGAGAGAATGAGAGCCTGAAGAGCTACATTCACCGGTTCAATATGGAGGCCGTGAAAGTGGGGAGCCTAACTCGCCGAGAGTTAAAAATGGCCATTACAGCCGGAGTGCTCCTAGGGAGCAAGTTGTGGGACAACATGTTGAAGAGGGAGGTCATCGACTTAGATGTCTTCTACGAGAGAGCGCAGAAGTACATCCGTGTGGAGGATGGCCACGCAAACTTAAAGGTAGGAAAGGAGGAGCCCCACGCGAAGCCCCCAACTAACGACGGGTCGAATGTAACAAAGAAGAGAAGGGCGTACGATGGATCAAGAGATGACCAGCAGAGGAAAACTAAACAGGGGAATGATCATAGGCAAGCGGCTTATACTTACTACACAAACCTCACAGATACCAGGGAGCACATTTACCTCACCAACGAAGATCGAGTTCCTTTCAAAAGGCCCGCACCAATGAGAAAGGACCGGTCCAAAAGGGATCCTAGTAGATACTGCCAGTACCACAAGGATACCGATCACACCACGGCAGAGTGTATCCATTTGAAGGAAGAAATTGAGGAACTCATCCGCAAGGGACATTTGGGCAGGTATGTGCGCAAGGATAACCAGAGGCCAGAAGGAGGAGTGTCCCCATCGCGGGCACGTGAGGTGGCCCCGGAAGTGCAAGGAGAGGTCAGGACCATCTTTGGAGGACCAGGATTCGGAGGCGATTCTAGGAAAGGGTGAGACAGGTATGCCAAGGAGGCCCAACGAAGTCCACCACATTGCGTTTTAAGTTTGGAGCAACGCCCCCCGAAGAGCTTCAAGGGCGAGAATGACTCAATAACTTTCACTGAAGAAGATGCGCAGGGGGTGCATTTCCCCCATAATGACCCCCTGGTGCTAACCGCCCAGCTTGCTAACATGAGGGTACATCGGGTCATGGTGGATAACGGGAGCTCTGTGGACATCTTGTATCGACAGGCGCTGGAAAAGATGGGATTGAGCCTCCGTCACCTAAAGCCTTGCACTACGACTTTGTATGGGTTTACAGGAGATTCGATGCAACCCCTAGGGACAATCGAATTAGCCCTCACCATGGGGGAGCAACCCAGGCAAACCACCGTAATGGCTAACTTTATCGTGGTAGATTGCACCTCAGCCTTCAATGCGGTATTAGGGAGACCCTCTCTGAGAGAATTGAAGGCGATAACTTCTGTGTATCACCTAGCTATGAAATTCCCTACCCCTGGGGGAGTAGCATGTGTGAAAGGGGAGCAGAAGGAAGCGAGGGAATGCTATAACATGTCCCTCTGCGCAGCCACCAAACCATCTATGCCAATGACAATGGCTGTGTATGAAGAAGTGACCCACACAAGTTAGATCCGCACAAGATTGGACCCACGGGTTACGGAGCCTCTCGAGAAGTGCTACCAGCAAGGCTTTGGCTCTCAGTGTCAAAAGAACCTATGTTTAGTTTGTTCTTCGTTATTTTAGCTTAAGCAAGTAAGAATCAAAGAGGCTACCTAGGTAACCTCCTTGTTAGATGTAATCCCCTTTTTTTATTTACAAAGTCGGTTGTAAACCGCGTGTTATGAATGAAACTGTTTGCAACTTCATGTGTTATTTTTCTTCGCTACGCGGGCATCAGCCAAAGTGCCTGCCGAAATAAATTTCACCAAACACTTGGGGGGCAGGACAGGAGGCAATAACATGCGGCTAGCAAGGGGAACCTAAAAAGGGCCCTCTAACGGAGGACCCTAAAAAGGACCCCTCGCCCTCCTAAAAAGGAGTCCCCTAAAAGGGACCCTCTACCAAGAGGACCCTAAAAACGACCCCCTGTCAGGAGGATCCTAAAAAGGGCCCTCCATCAGGAGGAAGTAGGACAAGAGGCAACAACATGCGGCTAGCAAAGGAAACCTAAAAAGGGCCCTCTAACGGAGTGATAAGTATATTTTTGTATAAAGTTTACCTTTCTACTTATCATATTTTGTGTTCATAAGTAGTGTGTTTGGGGATAGTTAGAATCATTTTGTTAATTTGTTTCATTTAATCTAAATCATTATTTTTAAGGATAATTGTATATTTTTGATGATTTTTGGTTGAATGATGATTTTGTAGGATTCTAACCATTGGAGTAAAGTGTTAAAGAGAAGAAAAATCGAGAAAAGAACAAAAGTACGAGAAATCTGAGAGCTTTCCGCTACAGGGAAAAGTCCCTGCCGCTACGAGGCAAGTCAGAGAGGTCCTTGCCGCTACAGGGAAAAGTCCCTGCCGCTACAAGAGAAACAGAGAGTTTCGTGCCGCGGCAAGGAAAGTTGCATACCGCGGCACGCAAATCCTATATCGCATATCTGAAGCCTCGTGCCGCGACAAGGAAATATGGCTGCTGCGGCACGCGTTTGAATTCAAATTTAAATTCGATTTTTCTTAATTTTTGGACGGGAAATAAAAGGGGGATTAGGTCATATTCGTGAATTAAGTTTTAGATATACAATTTTAGAGAGAGAAACTCAAAGAGAGCGCAGGAGAAGAAGGAAGATCGCATTCAATATTTTAACAGTTTTCTTCTTCTCTCAACTCTATTTTTCTTTGGTTTTATTTATGGTTTTCATCATGGTTATTGGCTAGTTTCTTTTAGGTTAAGGGTTATTCAAAACCCAGACATGATTGTTTGAATTGAGATGTGAATATTATTTCTTGATTTCCCTAATATTAAATTGATTCTATTTTTCTATGCTTATTGTATGAACTTTGTGATTCCTTGTTAGGGTGTACAACTAATTAGGGTTTGCATTATTTCATTATCATCTTAGAATTTCTATTCACCTAATAGTTTAGGGTTCTGAGTATCTGTGATAAATTGCAATCAATGATGTGGTCAAAAGTGTTGTTGATTGTGATGAAGAATAGAACATAGGTTAAATGAATTAAATGCTTCATTGATTTATTGCCTAGATTAACCTATCTCCACTGTTGTTGATGCTTTTACTAAATTAAATGAATCGTATGCTTAATAGGTTTGTTATTTGATAAAAAGAATTAATTATTGAGCGCTTAGCCGTAATTGATTGTGATAGGGAGATTGGGATAATTGACTGCTTAAGTGTTATCTGCAGGGTTAATAGTTTAATTGGGAATCGGAATAATATTCATTATTGATATTCATGCATGACTGTCTGAGGTGGAGAATGATTCTTAACTGTTCTTTAAAATCGTTATAAATCTTTTCTTGCTTATCAATCGTTTTCTTATTTTTACATTTCAAAATCCCCCTTTCATTTTAACTTTGTTAAGCTTTTGTGAATAATAAATTGAATATAGTTCCCTTGGGTTCAACCTCTATTTGCCATTGTACTAAATTAATTGGTGATAGTGTAATTAAAATCTTTGTTAAATTTGGTACGCCATACGACACGCATCAAATTTTTGGCGCCGTTGCCGGGGAACTATTTAATTCTTTTTATTATTCATATTGGTTTATTTTTACTAACTTGATTTCTCTTGGTATCTCAGAGTTATATGTCTGGCGAAGACACTCAGAACAGGTTGGAAGCAATCAAGCAGTATCTTGAGTCATCGTCAGCTTCTCGGTCTTCAAGAATTATTACTAATAATCCGCTCTTTCAACGTCTTGCTCCGCAAGAAAATCCTGTTAAAGTGCCATTACCGTCTGACAACGAATCTGATTCTGACGATTCAGTTCGATCCTATAGAACAATGGCTCAGCAAAGGACATTGAAAGAGTTGGCAGCGCCAAATCTTGACCAACAACCACTATGCATCCAATATCCACCGTTGGATGTAAACTTTGAACTGAAGTCGGGCCTCATCCACTTATTGCCTTCTTTCCATGGGCTGCCTGGTGAGGATCCGAATAAACATTTGAAGGAGTTTCATATTGTCTGTTCTAGTATGAAACCCGCTGCAGTGACTGAGGAACAGATTAAGCTGCGAGCTTTTCCTTTCTCTCTAAAGGATGCAGCTAAAGAGTGGTTGTACTATCTTCCACCTGGTACTGTTGAAACTTGGAATGGTATGAAGACTATGTTCCTAGAATGATACTTTCCGGCATCTAAAGTAGGAAGCATCAGGAAGGAGATCTGTGGTATAAGGCAGTATACAGGAGAGTCTTTGTATGAGTATTGGGAGAGATTTAAGAGGTTGTGTGCTAGCTTCCCTCATCATCAGATAAGTGAACAGCTCCTCATTCAGTACTTTTATGAAGGATTACAATCACTGGATAGGAGTATGATTGATGCAGCCAGTGGGGGTGCACTAGTTGATAAGACTCCTGCTGCAGCCAGGAGCTTGATTTCTAATATGGCTGCTAACTCACAACAGTTGGCATTCGTCAAGATCCTGTTCCACCGCCCAAATCAGCTAATGAAGTGAGCACCTCTAATGCTAATCAGCTGGGTCAACAATTGGCTCAATTAACTGCAGTGGTACAACAACTAGCTTTGGGCCAACAGGTGCGGCCATGTGGAATCTGTTAAGTAGTGGGGCACCCTACTGATACGTGCCCCACTCTAGTAGAGGGAGAAACTGAGGGTGTTAATGCTGTGGGAAATTTTCCTGGTCAATTACGTCAGATGTATTATGAACCATTTTCACAAACTTATAATCCTGGCTGGCGTGATCATCCAAACCTTCGATATGGGAATCATGAACAAATAGCTCAACAACCAACAGCAGCAAGACCACCTGGTTTCACTACACAACAGAGGTCTCAAAATAATTATGTACCTAGACCATCACAACCACCGCAGGCTGCTCCACAACCAAGTGCCAAAACTTCTACTGAGGATTTAATCAATGCACTTGCTACAAATACTCTTCAATTTCAACAAACCACCCAAGCATCCATCAAAAGTTTGGAGAATCAGGTGGGACAATTAGCAGCATCATATAACTGGTTGGAGGCTCATCTGTCAAATAAATTGCCTTCACAACCTGAGATGAATCCCAAGGAGAATGCTAGTGCAGTAACTTTGCGCAGTGGGACGCAATATGATCCACCTAATCCTCCAATGCCCAGTAAATTGTCATCCAAGCCACAAGTTGATTGCTCAGTTAATGAAGATGTTCCTCCAAAGCCAACCACCCTTACACAACTCAGCCCTAAGCCTACTATTGTCATTCCACCTCCATTCCCAAGCAGACTGAAAAAGACTAAAAAGGAAGAGGTTGACAAGGAGATTCTTGATACATTCCGAAAGGTAGAAGTGAATATTCCTCTTCTTGACGCTATTAAACAAGTGCCGCGCTATGCCAAGTTTCTGAAAGAGTTGTGCACTAATAAGCGTAAGTTGAGGGGTAATGAAAAAGTTAGTGTGGGGGAGAATGTTTCCGCAGTTCTACAAAAGAAGCTTCCACCAAAGTGTAAGGATCCTGGTACTTTTACTATCCCTTGCACTATTGGGAATAAGAGAATTGAGCGGTGTATGTTGGATTTGGGAGCCTCTATCAATGTCATGCCATTCTCCATTTATGCTTCATTGAATCTCGGTCCACTTGAAGAAACAGGGGTGATTATTCAACTTGCTGATAGGTCGAATGCTTATCCCAGGGGTGTAATAGAAGATGTTTTAGTTCAAGTAAATGAATTGGTGTTTCCGGCTGATTTTTATGTTCTCGATATGGAAGATGAATCTATTCCATGCTCTACTCCAATTTTGTTGGGGAGACCATTCATGAAGACTGCAAGAACTAAGATTGATGTGCATGACGGTACGTTGACCATGGAATTTGATGGGGAGACAATTCGATTTAATATTTTTGAGGCTATGAGGTATCCAAGTGATGTACATGCTGTTTACTCTCTTGATGTGTTGGATATTCTTTCTCAATGAGTTTTAGATTTGCATAGTGAAGATGATTTGGAGGTTGCATTGAGAGAGCATCTTGTGTTGACCGATGAAGATTTGTCTCATGAGATCATGGATGTCATAACCACACTCAATAGTGGTTTTGACAAGACTTTTAAGAAGGTTGCATTTCTTAATTTGCCGATTTCTAATGAGAAATTGCAGCCATCAATTATTCAAGCTCCTACACTTGAATTGAAGCCTCTTCCGGAGCATCTCAAATATGTTTACTTGGGGAAGAACGAGACACTTCCTATTATAATTGCAAGAAATCTTAACCAAGGTCAATAAGAAAAATTAATGAGAGTACTCCGAGAGTATAAAACAGCCATTGGTTGGTCTATTGCGGATATTAAGGGGATTAGCCCTTCCATGTGCATGCACCGAATTTTACTTGAAGAAAGGTCTAAACCAACACGTGAGGCGCAACGGAGATTGAATCCACCTATGATGGAGGTTGTGAAAAAGGAGATACTGAAGCTCCTTAGTGTGGGTATTATTTACCCAATTTCAGACAGTCAATGGGTGAGTCATGTTCAGGTAGTGCCAAAGAAGTCAGGAATCACAGTGGTAAAGAATGATGAAAACGAGCTGGTACCAAAAAGAATGCAAACCGGGTGGCGAGTTTGTATAGACTACCGGAAGTTGAATGCGGCAACCCGTAAGGATCACTTTCCATTACCGTTCATTGATCAGATGCTTGAGAGGTTGGCGGGTCATCCTTATTATTGTTTTCTTGACGGTTATTCGGGATATAATCAGATTGTTATAGCTCCTGAAGATCAAGAGAAGACAACCTTTACATGCCCTTTTGGTACATTCGCTTTCCGACGAATGTCGTTTGGGTTATGTAATGCTCCGGCCACATTTCAGCGATGTATGATGAGCATTTTTTCAGAATATATTGAAAACATCATCGAGGTTTTTATGGATGATTTTAGTGTTTATGGTGACTCATTTGATTGCTGCCTTCATAATCTCACTTTGGTACTCCAGCGGTGTATTGAAACTAACCTTGTGCTCAACTAGGAAAAATGCCATTTTATGGTAAGCCAAGGTATAGTTTTGGGTCATGTGATTTCAGTCAAGGGAATAGAGGTTGATAAGGCAAAGATTGATTTAATTCGTTCTCTACCATCTCCGACTAGTGTGAAAGAAGTAAGATCATTCCTTGGGCATGCAGGGTTTTATCGGAGATTTATAAAGGATTTCTCTAGAATTTCCACACCTCTATGCAACCTTCTCCAAAAAGATGTAAAGTTCGAATTTAATGACAAGTGTTTCGTGGCTTTCAACCTATTAAAAGAGTCTCTAACTACAGCTCCTATAATTCAGCCACCGAATTGGGAGTTACCATTTGAACTCATGTGTGATGCAAGTGACTATGCCGTGGGCGCTGTTCTTGGGCAGCGAGTTGACAAGCTTCCTCATGTTATATATTATGCTTCTCGCACTCTTAATGATGCTCAACTTAATTATTCCACCACTGAAAAAGAGCTCTTGGCAGTCATTTTTGCATTGGAAAAGTTTCGGTCATACTTGATTGGAACTAAAGTGATTGTGTATACCGACCATGCTGCCCTTCGCTATTTATTGGCAAAGAAAGAAGCCAAGCCTCGGCTGATCCGGTGGATTCTACTTCTTCAAGAGTTCGATTTGGAGATAAAAGATAAAAAGGGTTCTGAGAATAGGGTGGCGGATCACTTGAGTCGTCTTATTCGAGATGAAGATAATTTGCCCATAGAAGAAAAATTTCCGGATGAGCAACTCCTCGCCATGCAAGAAGTTATTCCTTGGTATGCCGACATTGTAAACTACCTTGCTTCAAAGGAGTTACCAAGTGATCTCACACAAGCACAACGGAACAAGATTAAGCATGATGCTCGCCACTATATATGGGATGAACCTTATCTTTGGAAGCATTGTACTGATCAAATCATTCGTAGGTGTGTACCGGAATCTGAATTTCGTTCCATCCTTGCTTTTTGTCATGCTTATGCTTGTGGTGGACACTTTGGACCTAAGAGGACAGCTCGTAAGATATTTGACAGCGGTTTCTATTGGCCCACAATTTTCAAAGATGCTTATGCTTATTGTAAAGCATGTGATCGTTGTCAACGAGTTGGTAACATAACGGCCAAGGATCAAATGCCTCAAACTCCCATTTTAATTCTTGAGATCTTTGATGTTTGGGGTATGGATTTCATGGGACCATTCCCATCCTCTTTCGGCAATGAATATATTTTATTGGCGGTAGACTATGTGTCTAAATGGGTGGAAGCGATTGCAACTAGAACGGACAATTCAAAAACAGTAGTGGATTTCATTCGCTCCAACATTTTTGTGCGTTTTGGTACACCTAAGGCTATACTTAGTGATCGAGGCACTCATTTTTGTAATAAGAGTATAGAAGCATTGTTTCGACGCTATAGTGTAACTCACAAGGTGACAGTTGCTTATCATCCACAAGCCAACGGGCAAGCGGAGGTTTCTAATCGTGAAATTAAATTGATTCTTGAGAAAACTGTAAATCCAAACTAGAAAGATTGGAGTACAAGGCTTGATGATGCCTTGTGGGCATATCGAACGGCATATAAAACACCTATCGGTATGTCACCTTATCGGTTGGTGTATGGGAAACCTTGCCATCTACCGGTGGAGATAGAGCATAAGGCGTGGTGGGCTGTAAAGAAGTGTAACATGGACATGGTTGCTGTAGGACAACAAAGAATGCTTCAATTGCATGAGTTAGAAGAAATACGCAATGAAGCATATGAGAGTTCAAAAATTTACAAGGAGAAAACCAAAGCTTTTCATGACAAACATATTCTTCGGAAGAGCTTTGTGGAAGGTCAAAAAGTTCTCATGTATCACTCTCGCCTTAAACTCTTTCCTGGGAAGTTGAAGTCTCGCTGGTTAGGTCCGTTCATTGTTACCAAGGTTTTTCCTCATGGAGCGGTCGAAGTTGTAAGTCCAAGTACTGGAAAGTCATTCAAGGTGAATGGCCAGAGACTGAAGCCCTACTATGAGTCAATGGCGGAGGATGAGCAAGTTCATGTGATGTACCTTGAAGACCCCATTTATGTGGATGAAGATTGAAGTTCTAAGTCGAGCTAGCGACGTTAAACGTAGCCATCTTTATTGTTTTCAGTTTTAGTTATTTTCTTTATTTTTATTTTTATTTTTAAGTTGAACATTTAGTTATTTCAATTTTTTTTTTTTGTACTCTGATTCTCTCTTTAAACCGTGAAAAACGTGAAAAAAAAAACAATAATAATAAAAGGCAGCAAAAAGGCACTCTTGCCGCGGCACATAAAAGCCTTGCCGCAGCACGCACCAGAAGGCCAGACCCGAGACCCACTGGCCGCGGCAAAGAAAAACACTGCTGCGGCACGCACCACAATCCGAGAGGGCTTTGCCGCGGCACATAAAATCCCTGCCGCGGCACGTGAAGAGACCCCTAAATCCGAGACTTCTGTGCCGCGGCCACTAAAAACCCCTGCCGCGGCACGACTTCCAGAAACTGCCTAAATGCCTTTTTCTTTCCCTTTTCACCACTCATTCACCCTTCTCCTAAATACAAACCGAATCTCCCATTTCTTTTTCTTCTCTTAAGCCCTAAACACCATTATCAATCCTAAATACCCTCATCATTCTCCCATTCTCCCATTCTCCCTCACCATCCTCAATCATCTTGCCTATTCCATACCCACTCTTCTTCCTCATCAATCAATCATACCCCATCTACCCATACTCCATTGTACCCATCCTCCACTATACCCATTCCTCAAAATCCCCACCATTATACCCATTACTTTCATTACCGACTAATGCTCATTGGGTAGGCTTTGCTCGGGACCAAGCATCATCAAGCACATTTGCATCATCTTTGGGTTGGATTCAAGGTATTTTTCTCTATTTGCAAGCTTTGATTGATGTTTCTCAACTTCTAATTCCTCTGAGAGTGGACGGGTTTTGTTGGATCTCCTTCTTTGATTTTGATTTCTGTGGTGGCAATGTTTGTATATTGAGTGTATCTACATATTGGGGGTAATTGATCAAGCCATAATCTTGTGATCTCTGAGTTTTACACTGTGCACTCTACATGTTCGATGAAATGCCACAGTGAGTTGAATAGCCAGATTTGAGAGTCTTACATCTTCTGCTTTGTCTTGTGCCATACGTTATTACTTATATTCACTTTTGAAGACGTCAATCATCAATTATTGCCCGTGATATAATGGCTAGCAAGAGATCACGCACTGACCATGCCGGCCCGTCTACCACTGCTAAAGTCAAGTATGATGCTAGGAAATTTACTTCAAAAGAAGCGTTTGAAAGCTACAAGGATGCCATTGATAAGAAGAAGGCATGGGTGGCAGAACGGGGCTTTGATCTAGACATGCATCATCCTTATCCAAGGATGATGAGTATCATCGAGCAGAGGGGTTGGCAAAGACTGTGTGCCCAACCACAGCCCGTGGTTGTATCGATTGTTCGTGAGTTCTATGCTAATGCAATCGACCGCAAGAATTTACAGGTAATGGTTAGGGGTGTTCCCGTTACCTATTCTGCCTCTGCCATTAACCGTTACTATGGCTTGCCAGACATTCCCAATGACGAATTTAATGCTTTTGAATCAAATCTGGACCCTAATGCCATTATCCAAGCCATTGGCATTAGCGGGGCGCGGTGGAGGACGACTGAGAATGACACTGCTCATAAACTGGAATCCAAATATATGGACTATGAACTCAAGGCGTGGCACCATTTTGTTGGGGCAAAATTGTTCCCCACAAAACACTTTGGGATAGTGGACGTGGCGTGTGGGAACTTGTTGTACGCCATCGTAACAAACAAGTCTATAGACGTTGGCAAGATCATTCATGCATCAATCCTGAAGAGTATGTCTAGTACACAGAATGGGTTCTACCATCCTTCATTAATCACAGACCTATGCAAGAAGGCCGGTGTACGATGGAATGATAACGAGGAAGTAATAAACCCAATGCATATCATCGACAGGAATACTATTCAGCGGTTTGACAAACCCACAGCCACATCTTCTGCGCAACCTGCATCTTCTTCACATGCACCTGTTCAGCCTCACACTGGCCGTAACAGGACACTTACTGATCGGGTTGCCACTATGGAGAATGAACTCTATCATGCTCGTCTTGACATTCGAACATATCATGAAGAGATGGTGGCCCAAAATCAAAGAATGATGGAGTTTGCTAGCTATCAAGACTTGTGCTTCAGGATGCAGCAAACCAATTTAGGGGCGGATATGTCTGGATATCCACCGGCCCCAATGTGGTTGCCACCTTACCCTCCATCTGTTCCGGTGCCGCCTAGCCATACCAATGACTATGATGATGATGATGGAGCGGGTAACACAGAAGAGTTCCAATATGATGCGGATGACACCTTTAGTCGCAATTAATGAGGGAGTTTTCTTATTTTCCTATTTTTCTTGTCATTTTTTTTTTCTTTTGCTTTCTTTTTATTTCTTTTATTTTCTTTTCTTGTGTCAATTTGTACTTATCACCATTGAGGACAATGTTTAATTCAAGTGTGGGGGATGGGTAACAAATTGTGTGTTTGGTCTTGTGTCTTGTGCTGGTCTTATTGAATGCAATGGTCGATGATGAGTTTATGAGTGACACTAAACTTGAATGCTAGAAGATGTGGATAGATTATGATTCGTGTGCTTGACTCTTGTTTTGATGATTACTTGAATTTGTGATTTAAATAGCGATTTATTACAGTTAGATTGGCTACTTACTTGTTTTAGGAATGATTTATGCATGTCGAAAAAAAAATTAGATATATACAAACTTAGTCCCCGCCACTCTAGAACACACTAGTTAATTGATTGAGGCGAAATCATAAGTGCACAGAATTAGGAAAATGATAAAGGTAATTTCTTTGGATCGTTTGAGCCTTTCAAGCCTACCTTATCAATAATGTATCCTTAGTTCCCTGTTTTGAGCTTTATAGACCATATTTTTTTTTTCTTTCGATGAAAACTCATTACTTAACCCAAAACCTCTTTATTTATTTTTTTTATCTATGTTGATAACCCATTGCACCATGGCTTAGCTAGTTAAATTTCTACTATGGGATGAAGGGTTATGTGTACTTTGGGATGAAAGGTTATATGAAAAAAAAAAAAAGAGAAGTATAGTAAGAGTTTCTGTATATGATGTGGTTATAAGTGTGAAATCTCCTATTTATCCCCAAGAAATATGTTAAAAGCAAAGAAAAAGAAAAAGAGAAAAAAAAAAAAAATTCTTGCATGAAAATAAGTGTGGGGGAAAATAGAGAGATCAATAATGTATGAAAACTATGAGGGAATTGGGGAAGAAGATCCAAAGTAGAAAACGAGAAAAAAAAAAGTAAATAAAGTCTATATTAGGTATGCTATGGTGTAATATGAGCCTAAATGTATCCTTCTCATCTACCCTGAACCCTAGCCATACATTACAAGCTGATAAAGACCTTTTGATTTTTGATTCTGTGTGTTTATATTAGTGGAGAGTAATTGGTTATTGTCTATGGAGTGGTTGTCCTTTATATATATATACTCATTTTCTGATGAGGGGCTAGTTTATTAAAAAAAAAAAATTGAATAAAACGACATGTATAAATTCATCTTGATTCAAGTGAGCTGGTAAGTATGACTGTTATAACTCGTGGTTTAAGACAAATTTCAAGTGGTTCATCAATTTAGGAGTTGAAAATCTGATGGTTATGAAATTCAAAGTCACTATAGCATAATATTTTAGTATAATTCTCTGAGACAATCATTGTATTCAGTGAGACCGCCTTTGTGTTAGTTTTTAGTTTTGTTTAGAGTCTAGTGGGTTTGCTAAGGGACTAGCAAAGTTCAAGTGTGGGGGAATTTGATAAGTATATTTTTGTATAAAGTTTACCTTACTACTTATCAGATTTTGTGTTCATAAGTAGTGTGTTTGGGGATAATTAGAATCGTTTTGTTAATTTGTTTCATTTAATCTAAATCATTATTTTTAAGGATAATTGTATATTTTTGATGATTTTTGGTTGAATGATGATTTTGTAGGATTCTAACCATTGGAGAAAAGTGTTAAAGAGAAGAAAAATCGAGAAAAGAACAAAAGTACGAGAAATCTGAGAGCTTGCCGCTACAGGGAAAAGTCCCTGCCGCTACGAGGCAAGTCAGAGAGGTCCTTGCCGCTACAGGGAAAAGTCCCTGCCGCTACAAGAGAAACAGAGAGTTTCGTGCCGCGGCAAGGAAAGTTGCATACCGCAGCACGCAAAGCCTATATCGCATATCTGAAGCCTCGTGCCGCGGCAAGGAAATATGGCTGCTGCGGCACGCGTTTGAATTCAAATTTAAATTCAATTTTTCTTAATTTTTGGACGGAAAATAAAAGGGGGATTAGGTCATATTCGTGAATTAAGTTTTAGATATACGATTTTAGAGAGAGAAACTCAAAGAGAGCGCAGGAGAAGAAGGAAGATCGCATTCAATATTTAAACAGTTTTCTTCTTCTCTCAACTCTATTTTTCTTTGGTTTTATTTATGGTTTTCATCATGGTTATTGGCTAGTTTCTTTTAGGTTAAGGGTTATTCAAAACCCAGACATGATTGTTTGAATTGAGATGTGAATATTATTTCTTGATTTCCCTAATATTAAATTGATTCTATTTTTCTATGCTTATTGTATGAACTTTGTGATTCCTTGTTAGGGTGTACAACTAATTAGGGTTTGCATTATTTCATTATCATCTTAGAATTTCTATTCACCTAATAGTTTAGGGTTCTGAGTATCTGTGATAAATTGCAATCAATGATGTGGTCAAAAGTGTTGTTGATTGTGATGAAGAATAGAACATAGGTTAAATGAATTAAATGCTTCATTGATTTATTGCCTAGATTAACCTATCTCCACTGTTGTTGATGCTTTTACTAAATTAAATGAATCGTATGCTTAATAGGTTTGTTATTTGGTAAAAAGAATTAATTATTGAGCGCTTAGCCGTAATTGATTGTGATAGGGAGATTGGGATAATTGACTGCTTAAGCGTTATCTGCAGGGTTAATAGTTTAATTAGGAATCGGAATAATATTCATTATTGATATTCATGCATAACTGTCTGAGGTGGAGAATGATTCTTAACTGTTCTTTAAAATCGTTATAAATCTTTTCTTGCTTATCAATCGTTTTCTTATTTTTACATTTCAAAATCCCCCTTTCATTTTAACTTTGTTAAGCTTTTGTGAATAATAAATTGAATATAGTTCCTTTGGGTTCGACCTCTATTTTCCATTGTACTAAATTAATTGGTGATAGTGTAATTAAAATCTTTGTTAAATTTGGTACGCCATACGACACGCATCACGGAGGACCCTAAAAAGGACCCCTCGCCCTCCTAAGAAGGAGACTCCTAAAAGGGACTCTCTACCAGGAGGATCCTAAAAATAACCCTCCATCAGGAGGACCCTAAAAAGGACCCTTTAGCGGGGATCCCAGAGGGACCCCCTATATCAGGGCCTTAAGCGGAGTCCTTACAAGACATCTCCTGGGATCACAAGGATTAGCTACCCTTGTGAATATCAAAGAGGCCTTAGGGACTTACAAAAAATATATATATGGTAACAACAATAATAAGTCTAGAGCGGCCACCAAGCCGCCTAGCCGATAATAAGTCTAGCCATTATACAGTAACGACAATAATAAGTCTAGAGCAGCTGCCAAGCTGTCTAGCCAAAAAGGGTCCCAAAAGAGACCCTTGCAAAAATAGTACTATGCATAATGACGAGAAGGATGCTTCTCGCAACGAATAGTAAGCGCGCGCAAAAATATATAAAAGGATAGCTAGGACCCAAGGGGTCAAAATATCCTTATAAAAGTAATCAAGAGGCACCAAAAGAGGTCCCAGTGAACCCTTTCACATGGGCTCCAAAGGACCTCCAGCCTGGTAAATAAAAGAGGTGATAGCCTTAAAAGGGCCTCAAATGCAGGCTTAAAAGGGCCTCAAATGCAGTAGAACAAGAAATAAACAGCAGCATATGAATTTATGCATTGAAAAAGAAAGTTCCGAAGATAGTACAAGAGTTACGCTAGAAAAATAGTAATGACAGTCATATTACAAAGGCCCGAAGTACAAAAAGAAGGAAGAGGGCATACACCCATGGAGGGCTAGCCGGCAAATGTTATGAGGTAACTACTTCAGGGCCTCCTAATGTGGGCGCTCCACATGGCCGCTCGAGCAATGGCATGTTCACCAAAAGAAGAGAAGTCAAAATTCAGATCATGCCTCCACACATTGTAAAGGGCACGGTCTATGGACCTGCGCTCGGTGGTAGCCCTCTCCGCTTCCAAGGAAGCATTCCTCTCCTGCGCCAACTGAAGTTCGGCCCTGAGGGCCTCGACTTCGGCCTCCAACTGGGTAACTCTCTGCTGCGACGCGGCCGCGATGGCCTTGGCCTCCTGGAGTTCACGCTCCAAGCGGGTAACCTTGTCCTCTAGCCCCTTGGTCTTGGCCTTTACTTCCTTCCTCTTTAGTATCAAGTTGGAAAATTTGGTCTGGACCTTTGACAACTTAGCCTTGGTTTCATTAAGCTCTTTCTCGAGCTCCTGCACTCGGGCTGTAAGGCAGTCCCTCTCAACAATAGACGCGGAGAGGTTGTTAGACGAGTCGGCAAACTGCAAAGCCACCGTATAGGCCTGCACAAAAAAGTTAGCAACAGCAGCAATTAATGACAAAAGAAAAAAAAATATATATGCATAAACACCTATACATAATAGGGCCGACGCGAGGGGCGGGGACTCACTCAAGTCATGGAGCGCTTTAGGTTCTCCCCAAGGTTCGTCTGGGTCATGTTCCCAAGGCCACTCCAGTCGGATATAGGGAGGCTCGAGGCAAGTTGGGTGTATCGCTGTCCATAAGACGATGCCATCTGAGTCACCCAGGGCTCCCCATCCGTGCCAGGGGCACCTGGCTAGATGGGGACAGACGAACCGCTTGCCAATGCGGGAGGGGGCACGGTGAAAGTGGAAAGCCGAGGCTCTGGTAGATCGAAGGGGGACTCCGCAAGGCTCGCGTAATCAGCCCCCGGTGATCCGGGGTCGAGAGGAGCCTGAGTGAAGGCGTCGTGGCCCTCAGGGTCAGGGTAAATACTACACCCCGGAATGTCCTGCTGGTCTTGTGAGTGAGGGGTTGCGTCCGGATCATAGGAAGCACATGGAGGGCACCCCCCAGGAGATGGAAGCGGTTGGTAGGATCCCCCGCGGTCAAGGGGGGCTTCCTCCGGCCCCTCCTCGTCCTCATCATCATCCGGGCAAGGCTCAGCCAAGGTCTCCTTCATCTTCGTGGACCCAGAGATGGTCCACAACAACTTCAGGTCAAAAACGGGAGATAGCTTGTGGCGGTTCAGATTTTTTACGGTGAAAAGGCGCACCGCCTCTTTCCTGGCAGGATCAACGTTGAGGAACTGTCTCATGTCTTTCGCTTCCAACCCAATGACGATGGGTTCGGCGAATCGCTCTGCACAATATGCGCCATAATCGATGTGAGCGTAAGGCATGAGACCATAAGTTGCAAAAACAAAAAAACAAAAAAAAAAGAGAGGAAGTGATGCTCAGAGTACTTACTGGGAGTGGTCCAGAAATCCTCACGGACAGAGAGTGGACCTTCCACGATGAAAAATTCCCGCTTCCAAGCCCCTAGGTTAGACACTGAACCCTTTATCAAAGAGGCCCCGTTGTTGGCTTTTTGTAAGTAGTAAAAGCCTTTTGAATTGTGAAGGGGCATGAGGTTGTAGAGGAAATGTACCTCGGTTGTCGTAGGGGCGCGCTTCAACAGTTTCATATAGGCAATGAAAAGGCAGCTCAAAGTCAGCCAGCCATTGGGTGCCAGCTGAAGCGGAGCAAGGTCGAAGTAGTTGAGGACTGCAACAAAGAACGAGTGTAACGGAACGGTACCACTCGCTTTCAGAATGTGCTCACTGAGGGCCACGAAGCCGAGCCTAGGGCGGTCAGCCCGACATGTCTCCAAAGGGGCGTATAGAGCATAATCTGGAGGGACGCGATAATGATGCACGATCTCCATCAGTTTGTTGTCAGACACGCGTGACACCAGCTCGGACGCTAGTAAAGGGGCATCGTCCTGCTCTTGGGTAGATACTTGTCGCCTTGCCCTCGGCATATCTGTAAAATCAAAAGAAAAATGTGAGGAAGAGACAGAACACTTGACCCTCCATTTTTTCATCCTAGCAAGAGTCTTCCATCGAGGGAGCGACTGCAGAAGTGCTAAGCTGGGAAAAACTGAGACTAGGGGCTGAGGAGAAGCAGAAGCAGCCCCCTGACAGTCATCAGGCGAAGATGGGCTGGAAGGCTCAGGCGGAAGGTGTCCCTCCATAAACTCTAACTCCCTCTGCAACTCTAAGAGGGTCACCCTAAGGCTCGCTACATGGTCACTAAGGTCTGGGGGGGAAGGTCCTCCGTCTCCTCTCGACACCGAGTCAATTTCGCTCTCCACTACCCAAATTTTACACCTAAGTTCAGCCATGTACTCAAGGTGGCGGATGCGGGCCTGCTTTAAGGAGTCATAGTCCTAGTGAGGATTGCCCTCAGGGGACTCTGAGTCTGAGGACAGGTCAATAAATTCAGCCCCCGGAGGTATGTCGAACGGGCCGTCACTGGCCATGAGACCTCGTCCCAACACCAAAAAGGGGTTCATGTATAAACGAGGGAAAGGCTACAAAACACAAAGGAATAGGCTTAATATCTCTAGATGCAGACGTCCTAAATGGCCCACTACAGGATATAAAAAAAAAAAGGGAGGGGCGTGCATATGGTCAAACTCACTACTAGCTCAGGCTAAGGTACCCCATCTCGAGTAACACTAATTTGAACCCAACAAAAACCAGGGAAAAAGAGAATATACCTCAAGATGAAGAAATTGGAGGCTGTCGAGACCAAAAAAGGAGAACGAGGGCCAAAAACACCAAATGGTCGAAAATGCACGTCTGCAAAAATAGGCAAAAAGGATGTGTTAGTCTCCAAATAAACACACCAAAAAATTAGCTCATATGTAAAAAAAAAAAAAAATGATGATGATAAGATGAAAAAATAAAATAAAGGAAGCTATGGCAAAAGTAAAATTGTGAGGGATTGAACCCCTTACCTCTTGAAAAAGGAAGGGTTCTCCAAACCACTAAGCCAAGGGGGTAAGGTGAAAATATTAGGCCTTGCATGAAGGCCAATTTATAAGAATCAAGGTGAATAGTCTACAAGAGCACCTAAAGGTCCTCTCCTAGACTGGGGGGCAAGTGTGGACGCTCAATATTCCGCGCCCATAAAAGAACCAATTCGTGTGGTGAGGTCCCTTAAAGGCCTACACGCGTGCTTGAGCCACGAGACGCTCGGGACGCGACCCTCTCACAACGGCCTCGCATGCTCAGAACCAAGCCCCGCGAGACGGCCCCGCGTCCCCAAGCTCACACCCCAGCAACATCGGCCTCGCGTGGCCTCGCGTCCGAAGCATCCTCGGCCTCGCGTCCGAGCGAGGCCCCACCTCCTCCTAATGCACGCCCCGCCTCGTGTCCGAGCGAGGCCCCTGATGCGCGCCCCGCCTCACGTCCAAGCCCGCATGGCCTCGCTAGAGCACCCTCGGCGTCGCGCCCCGGCACCGTAGCCTCGTACCTCAGCAAACGTTCGGCCTCGCGCCCCGAGCAAACCACACCATCACATGGCCACGCGAGAGGACGAGGGCCTCGTGAGCCGCTAGGGAGCCGCGTCATCAATAGGCCTTCCAAGGGGGCCTCGCGAAGGAATAGGAGCCACGCGAGTGAAGCCATGCACCAAGGGAGCCGCACCACCAAGGGGGTCGCAAGGAAGGCGTCTCGCCACGCATCCTTAGACATCTGTCAAGGCCACATGCCTATCGCCTAGAATCGTGGGTGACCTCGGGGTGCTTCAGGCATCTCGTGCCAAGGACCCGAGATCCCCACCTCACACCACGATCATTACACGCACCAAGGGTCCCATTCCTTACACCTTGAGACTCCAATGCTTAGAGGCTCCAGTACGAGTCGAATGGAACATACTTGTACGATCTAGTACTGAGTACGGACACTCGTACCAGTGGGAGAGTGGGAGTGTTGGAATAAGAGTGATGGCCCGTACGTCTATGGCCAGGAGTCAGAGTCGACACCACTACAACTTGCGCCACTATGCCTGTCACCACTCATCAGACATGGGTACGGACAAGTAGTGGAGGCATCCTCCTGACACCTGCCCCTGTACTGGATGTACGACCACAACCTCTAAAGCCACTCTCTTGACAGAGTACTTATGTACCACTTGGTCCCCAAGACCACCATGTACCCAGGGCCATTAGAGCCTACTATAAAATGAACTCTAACTCCACCTGAAAGGGGGTTGGAAAATTTACTGTAGAAAAGGCTTGATAGTGAATGAAAGATTGATTTCTCCATTGTTATTCTGTCATTGTTCTTGAGTTATTACTTAGATTTCTATAGCTTTTTTATTGACGATCCTTACTTGATAATTTTTTCCAATTCAACTTAGTTGACGAGTTCTCACCGTCAACATATAGCGTTATCACATATATACCCCTAATATGCAGGTGGGGCCCACATACACATTTAACTCAACTAAACATGCATCATTATCATATGCACACGTTAATTCATATATCAACATATTAAATCACTTATTACCCTCCAGGCACACTAATCAAGGCCCTAAGCCTGATTAGTAAATCTGGGTCGTTTCATTAGGCCTATCCAGGAGTGTGGTATACGCTTGACCAACCCTATGGTCGCTTGGAAAATAAAACTCTAGGTACGCTAGGCTAGCCCTAAGGCTGGTTATACAGAAATAGGGAAACATACCCCGAGGTGACTCTACAGTCACTTTTCTAGGGAAACCGGCCCCTGTGTGATTCTATAGTCACTTATATGGATTGAATGCATGAAAGAGTAGCTTTATTACTGTTAGGCATGCTATTTATGATTCTGTAATATGTTATTAACTGCTTATGAGCATGGTTAAGTTTTCTTGCTGTGTCTTGGCTCACTAGTGCTATATGGTGCAGGTAAGGGAAAAGGGAAGCTAGACAACACATATGTTGGAAAGCTTCAATGGCGGCATGTACATATGCAGCTTACTCGACCACCATGGTTGAGGATTCACATAAGAACTAGGGTCGAATCCTAATTTTGCCACTTAGGTCAGCCTGTTCTATTATTTTGAATTGTAAATGACCTTTTAATGTTTATTTTGTGATTCCATGTACGAACTTAAACTCTTTAATGAAATGATTACTACTTTTGACTAAAACTTTTAATCCTAACGTGTTAATTACCCATAGTTACACGTTTAAAACTAAATGACTCGATTAGAGAGTCTAGCACTATTTAAAAGTACATAGTGTAACGACCTTGTCTAACCAGGGCATTACAGTTAGGGTTGATCCCATATAGAAAGTGATGTTATTTTGTTTATTTAATTCACTATGCTTTTATTGTAATACATGTTGTCCCTCAAAAATCCAAGGATGATGTGGCGAATGAGAAAGTGGCACGTGGCATCACAAATCAGAGAAAAATGATGAAGTATTGAAAAAAGACCAATGAGCAAAAAAGATAGGTCCAGGACCTGTAGAGAAGTCGACCAGGGCAAAACCCCCTGGGGTGGTCTGCCTGGCCCTAACCCCTAGGGGTGGTCGGCCTAACCCCAACCCCTAGAGGTGGTCAGCCCAAGCATGCCCAAGAACCCCTCGGGGTGGTCGGCCCACCCTATCCTTCATAGGGTGGTCGACCTACACTCCCAAAGACACTTCACTGGGTAAAACTCACACTCGTTCAAACTAAGATCAACAAGCCTAGCACCCAGAAGATCAACAAGCCTAGCACCCATAAGATCAACAGGCCTAGCACCCAGAAGATCACAAGCCTAGCACCCAAAGGACCAACGGGCCTAGCACCCAAGCTCTAAAGGGTCGTCGAGCCTAGCACCTAAGTCTCATAGACCAATCAAGACTTAGCATTTTCTCAAAGGTCTCAACAGTCCATTATCAACCATGATCCAGAGAAGACAACGGGAAGACCCATGATCTCATAATTATGGGAAGGTGGACATGTATCCCCACTCCCAATGATTGTGTGCCAAACCACGATCCCACTCTTAATGCTCATGTAACAGCCCCTGGGTACTATAAATAAAGGACCCAGGGCTTCGTTTCAAGGGGGATTTTTTTCTAGACTTTTTGGATCGATCTTTTGGATGAACTTCTAAGGAGTGAACTCTAAGTTGATCTTTGTAACTGTCTATCGAGCGATTCAATACTAAATACTAAGTGGATTAGGTTATTACTGTTCGGAAAGACTAGGGCTGAACCACTATAAATTCATGTGTGTTTTTGTTTAGATATTTGTATTCTGTTGTATATTATATTCATTTCGTTCAAAAGGTGTCTTATATTGTACATACGACCATTGGCCAATTTCACAGGTCAACATTTTGGTGCTTTCATTGAGAGTGAAAAATCAAGAAACACACTTTCATCAATTTTACAATGTCTCCAAAATCCAGTTAGATAAAGAAGACGGCTCCTAGGGATTCCACCACTCAGGATCCCATCGATCCCGTTAAAGAACCTCAGGCAGAGGTTGGAGACCAACCTAATGCAGAAGATCCACAGGATGCTCACCAGGAGGAGATGGCGCAATTTCTAGCGAGGCAGGAGACCTTTGCTGTAGAAATTTCCCTCCAAAGGGCGACTATGGAACAACAACGATGGGAGATAGATGAGTAGGTCTAGAGGATGTTCTAGAAGGAGCAGGAAGCTAACCGGAGGCACCAGGAGGCTGTTGTGGCCCTTGAGGCGGTTACCCAGTTAGCTCGAGCTAACGCAGAAGCTGCTGCTCACGCGATGAGGGAGGCTCAGGCCAAAGCAGCAGGAATGTGAGACAGCAGTAACAAGGAGTCCCAGGGGAGGAGTCGAACCCCAAGGACGCTCTCAGAGCCACTTTCACAGAAATAGGATGAAGAGGCATAGTCCAAGACTGCCTCCTCCATGAATAAGAAGAATAACACTTCATCTTGGAGTAAGAGTGTTACCAACTCGAAGGCCCCCTCCTAGGGGGACAGGTGAAATAACGCAAGAGACAAGGGTCTAACATCTGAGAGGTGTGGTAGGAATGGAAATGGTCGTTCAAAGTCTCAAAGTCATGTAGGAGGAGAGGCTCAGGGGCAGGGTCGCACAGACAAGGGCAAGGCGAACCTACCACCCCTACACCCTCAGTCTCGCAAGGAAAAGGAACCGATGAACAACACCAATACCGTGTTCGATAGGCTTGGGAAAGATGCACCGTGTTCGATAGGCTCGGGAAAGATGCACAACCTCAAGATCTGAGGGAGGTCATCAACAGGAGGACCAACGCTCTGGAGGGGGTACCCGGGACGTCTACCCCACCTGGAGTTGCGATCCCACCCGCAGTGCACACTCAAATAGATGCACTCGTCATGGCTGTCCAAGGTCTAACAAAGAAACCTTCTGATATCGAGCTGGCTCATAGAAGTGGGAGTTCCTTCAGTGCCAATATCCAAGCTGCTCAACCACCACCAAAATACAAGACCCCAAAACTCCCAGCATACACTGGGAAGGTGGACTGAATACGACACATTGGAATGTTCAAGGATCAAATGGAGTTACTCGGTGTGGAGAATGATTATAGGTGTAGAGTATTCCCTACCACTCTCTCTAACTCAGCTCAGGAATGGTATTGGAAATTCAAACCTGGATCCATCACTTCTTGGGAGAAGTTCAAGAAGGAATTTTGCATGGTCTTCAGTGCTAGATGGATTCAACTAGTTTATGCCAATCATCTAGCTGACATTAACCCAAGAGAATGATGAATCCCTGAAGGACTACATCTAAAGATTCATGAGAGAGGCAAACCGAGCGTCCACAGTAGGAGATGAAGGGAAGTTCGTTGCCATCTTGGCAGGAATAATTTATTGTAGTCCCTTGTGGGATAACATACACAGGAACCTCATCAACACCTTGCAAGAGTTCCTGAACCGAGCAGACAAATACATAAAGCTAGATGACGCTACCATGAAGGAAGAAAAAGGCATAAATCATCCGACCACTATCAAGGCAGATAAGAACAGTGCAAACCCTTAACAGGTTCACCAATTATACCGCCCTGACTACATCAAGGGTTGAGATTTACTTGGAAACATACCAGGAGGTACCATACCGAAGGCCACCACCCTTGCGTTCAGAAGGAAAGAGGGACAAGAATAAGTTTTGTCGTTTCCATAATTATTATGGGCACGACACAAACGAGTGCAAACAATTGAAGGGTGAGATAGAGTTTCTCCTTCAATCAGGAAAACTCTTGAGGTACCGAGTAAAGAACGAAACCCCAAGCAGTAATCCAGAGTTCCAAAGGCAGAGGAGTCCACCACTGGAGCCAACGCCCATGGACTTCACATTGGATACCATATGTGGGGGGCTCCACATAGTAGGCAATAGTAACAATGCTCGTGAGCGATATGCAAGGACCCTAAGACATGAGGTAGGGGAGTCTTCCTAGTGCATGGCAGTCGAGGAGCAGTCTCCAAAGAATCCAAAGTATGAAAGTGAAACTCACTTTTACGGAGGATGACACCAAGCACGTGAGGTACCCCTACAATGACCCTCTGGTCCTTACCATTCAAATCACCAATGCACGAGTGAAGAGATGCTTGGTGGATATGGGAAGCTTAGTAGATATCATTAGTCTTGAGCTTCAAAGCCAAAGAACACCTCATGAACACAAGAAATTCACATAAATAAGAAGAGAATTCATACCTCAATTGTGTAATCACTTCCTAGCTCCAATTTCCTTCAATTACCAAGCCAATTCTCCTAAAAAATTCTAAGAACTCAAACAAAATATGGGAGAGACAGAGAGAAACATGAGAGAGAGAGAGAGAGGGAACTGAGTTTTTTGTTTTCTGATTTTCTAAAGGCTTCCTCTAGCCTAAGCCAAACCATAGGCAAGAAAAGACCAAAACGCCCCTAGTTTTTACCTTAGTCTTTTAATGCCCTCAAGGGCAAAATGATCTTTTGCCACCATTTCCCCACTAATATAAAATTAACACCATATTTCCTAATTAATTTCAATATCTCCAAATAATTACCAAACAACTTCCCATTACCCGATATATCCCGACAATATACTAAATTACCAAAATACCACCTCGAGCCAGGTATTTGACCCCGTTGTGACTAAACTGCTAACTTGCTCACTGGGATCGCCTCGTTCCGAGTAACCCGAATATATCCACATAATAATGTGGCCTAAATAACATAATACATATATTTACAATTATACCTTCAATGAGTCAAAATTACGAAAATACCCTTCTAATAAGAAACGAGCCCACCTGTATGCTTAATGCACCTAAACATGCAACATTAGTCATATCATATGAAAACTCACATAATTCATATAATCAAGCATGTAATCATAGAAATGCACGTAATATCACATAAACATATAATTAATCCAACACTACTCTCCTGGCCCCCTAATCAATACAATAAGTCTTATTAGAGAATTGAGACATTACAATATCCCCTCCTTATAGGAATTTCGTCCTCAAAATTTTACCTGAACAACTCGGGATATTGATCACGCATATTTGGCTCTAATTCGTTGGTTGCTTCCTCGACCTGGTTGTTCTTCCATAATACCTTAACTAAATGTATGGTTTTATTCCTCAGGACCTTGTCCTTCCTGTCTAATATCTGGACTAATTGTTCTTCATAGGATTGATCTACCTGCAGCTCCAGATCTTCGTAACTCAATACAAGAGCCTCATCTAATACATACTTTTGATGCATCGTAATATGAAACACATTGTTCATTGCTGACAAGGCTAGAGGTAAAGCCAATCTATAGGCCACCTTACCAATCTAGGGCTCAACTTTCCCATCTTCCTAAACCTCTTCACCCCTTTCAATTGTGAAACTCTAAGGAAGACATAGTCTCCCACTTGGAACTCCACGTTCCTCCACTTTTCTGTCTATTCTGTGATGCGAGCATCTGATTTCTAATCTTTTCAATAGCCTCATTGGTCCTCTGAACTACTTCAGGACCTAAGTATTTCCTTTCACCCATCTCACCCCAGTGAATGGGCGATCTACATTTCCTACCATACAACATCTCAAATCCATTTGCATCCTCCTATCCATAGCAGCCACTCTCGACTATGAGATTTGGCAAATGGACGTCAAGACAACTTTTCTTAATGGGAAGCTTGACGAAGTAATTTATATGGATCAGCCAGAAAGATTTAAAATAGCTGGACAAGAAGGAAAAGTTTGCAAGTTGAATAGGTCCATTTATGGACTTAAGCAACTTCTCGTTCCTGGAATCTTAGGTTTGATGAGATAATCAAAACCTATGGCTTTGAACAAAATATTGACGAGCCTTGTGTTTACCAACTAAGGGCTAATCAAATAGTGGTATTCCTGGTTCTTTATGTAGACGATATATTACTCATTGGAAACAATGTTAAGAAATTATCAGATATGAAGAATTGGCTAAGCACTCAATTCCAGATGAAGACTTTGGGTGAAGCGAGTTATGTTATAGGTATTCAGATCATTAGGGATAGAAAGAGCAAACTCTTAGCTCTATCTCAAGCAGCTTACATTGATAAAGTGCTTGAACGTTTCTCAATGACAAATTCCAAGAAATGACGTCTACTGTCCCACCATGGAATTCATCTTTCAAAGAGCAGTCTCCCAAGACTCATGAAGAGGAAGATGCAATGAGAAAAGTTCCTTATGCATCAGCAGTTGGAAGCCCAATGTATGTTATGTTGTGTACTAGACCAGATATCTGCTATGCAATGGGAGTAGTGAGCAGGTATCAGTCAAACCCAGGACTCGAACATTGGATAACAGTTAAGCATATCCTGAAATATTTAAGAGGGAATAGGGATTATATGTTAGTCTACAAGGGTGGTGTTCTGAACCCTGTAGGCTACACCAATTCAAATTTTCAAACTGATGTCGATGACAGGAAGTCTACTTCAGGAATGGTGATATGGAGAAGCATAAAATAGTCTACGATATGGAGAAGCGTAAAATAGTCTGCTATCTTAGATTCCACCATGGAGGCTGAGTACATAGCTGCATCTGAAGCAGCTAAGGAAATAGTATGGCTAAAGAAGTTCTATTCAAAGCTTGATGTTATTCCATATATGGAAAAACCGCTTGTGTTGTTTTGTGACAACACATGAGCAATAGCCAACTCGAAAGAGCCTCGAAGTCACAAGAGGAGTAAGCATATAGAAATGAAGTATCACATAATTCGAGAATATGTGGCCATGGGAGATGTGAAGGTTATGAAGATTGCATCTGAAGACAATCTTGTGGAACCGTTTACAAAGACACTACCAGGAGCTACATTTGATAAGCATATCAAGGAAATGAGATTAGTAGAATTAAGGCATTAGTTTCAATTAGTGTAAGTGGGAGTATGCTGGGGTTTTATACCCTAATTAAAATCGAACTTCTTTGTAATCTCATTTTATTATCAATAAGAGAATATAAATCATTTTTGACTTGGTCATTCACTTTGCTCACATGTTTTATTTTCATGATTATTTGTTTAATATAAACTTCTATAAAATCCCGATCATATAGCTAATCATATTTATAGTGACATAATCACAATGGAAATATAAATATGCACTACTACAAAAATGGGCTTTCTCGACAGTCAACTCTGTTGATTGTCATAATTGCTTAGCACGACTCTACGCCGATAGTTAATAACTATAGGCATAAGGACTAATGTCGATAGTTAATAACTGTCATGATTGCTTTCGACAGCTAAAAACTGTCGCTATTGACCCCAATATCGATTGTTAATTTAAGGTGAACGCCGACAGTTATAAACTATCGCTATTGAATTCAACGTCGACAGTTAATAAAAGCTCAATACCATCAGTTATAAACTGTCAGCAAAATCTAAAACTATTTATAAAAACATAATACAAAATTTCATTTTTATGATATAAGAATAATAATTTTTAATTTTTTTTAAAAAAAAAATAATACATGAAAATAAGTTATTTATTTATTGGTTAAACGTTTTAATAATTTTTAAAAGTTTATTATAGTTAGTTTTTTAATATAATTTAGAAAATAAAATTAAGTTTGTGATTCTCTAATTTTTTATTGTTTCTACTGTAACGCCCCAAACTTTAGGGACCGTTACGGTGTGCATTTTGAATAGTGCTAAACTCGCTAATCGAGTCATTTGGCCATAATCATGTAACTAAGTATGATTAGCGGTTTAGGGTTAAATTTTTTGGTTAAGATACAACGTTTCACTAAAACGTTTACTGTATACATTGGGATCCCAAAATAAATATAATATAAATGTTAATTACAACAAAATATTTACAACCATCCGTCCTAAGCGACAAAATAGGGTTTAACCCTAGTTCCTCTTTCAACCCTCTCCCGTGGCGGTCGAGCAACCGCATATGTACACATTGTCACCTAAGCTCTCCAACTCAAGGATGGTCCAACTTTCTTTTGCCTTTACTTGCACCATATAACACCTGTGAGCCGAGGCTCGGCAAGAAAACTCAACATGCTCATGAACAGTAATACACATGTTACTAATCATATCAGGCATGCCTAGCAATAATAGCCCTATTCATGCATGCAAATAAATTCAGATAATGATGGGGAATCCTGCCCTCCTGAATGGATGACTATCAAGTCAATTCTAATTAGATGAGTGATTTAACACTTGAGGTTCTTTTAACCATGATGGGGCGTGTAGCCCTAATCAGATGAGTGATTTAACACTTGAGGTTCTGTTAACCATGATGGGGCGTATATCCCTAATCAGATGAGTGATTTAACACTTGAGGTTCTGTTAACCATGATGGGACGTATAGCCCTAATCAGATGAGTGATTTAACACTTCAGGTTCTGTTAACCATGTTGGGGCGTATAGCCCTAATCAGATGAGTGACTGATGAGTAAGTCACTAACTTAAACCAAATGAGTGACTGATGAGTGAGTCACTACGTGGGCTCAGCACCCATAGCCATGTGACGATGTAGTCACCTGGGCCTTCTGGCCCTGGCTCTAAGTGACTAGCCATAGGCTAGACAAGCGCTTTTAGTTTTCATCGAACTTGAGGTTGGTCTGGCATTAATGCTCATGATGAGTCAATCAATGTTGATGTCGATTAGATCTAATCTTTATTGGCTTGCGTTATACACGCTAAGACCGTTCTTGACTTATGAGTTAATACCATACGACCAATGCTTAGTGCTACTGCTGAACTTGACTAATGAGTCACAGCTTCACAGTTAATACAGACACCATTGCCGATTCTGACTAATGAGTCAGTGCCATGCACAAGTAAGCAATGCAACCAGACATATATATCATATATCAAATATCCAAATGTAGGGCATTCAGCATGCTTACTTAACAGTCGCTAGCATAATTATGATCATGCACAAATGCAGAGACTCAAGCTCTGAACAATCTCATATTCAACATTCATGCCATGCCCTAATCACATGTTTCTCATGCATCACATACTGGGTGCAGTTTTCTTACCTCTGGTTTTAGCGAGAAATAACAATTGAACGACCCTTGAGAACGATTGATCCTTTTGATTCCTTAGCGGTCACCTAGCCATAACAAATTATAACCTCCAATTAATAAAATCAACAATGAAAGGGTCTTGACCTAAACCTCACTCTCGGGACCCTGAATTTTACCCAAACGGTGAGTAGATTCGATCCCGAGCCTTAGGAATTGAAACCCCGAGCTAAAAACCCTCAAAAGTGCCCAAAATATGCATAAGGAAAACTAGGGTAGCACTACAGCGCTGCCCCCCTAGTGCCCCAGTGCTACAACCAAGATTGATTTGCCCTGGCTAGCGTTGTAGCGCCCATGGATGGGCGCTGTAGCGCTACAACCAGGGTTTTCAACCCTGGTTTTTCCCTCCTTCGACTCCTCCATTTCCAACCTGAAAAAACAGCTTCCAAACTTCATCCAAACCCCCCAAATGAACCCAAAAACCATATACACAAGCCCTAGGCATCATAACCCAAGTAACCCTAGCCAAAAACTTCCATCAATTCCCATTATCCAACTAAAAAATCCAGCTGAAACTCAATAAGAAAAACAGAGCAAGAACCATAGTTTTAATGGCTAGAAACTCACCTCAATCTCAGAATCACACCCTCTTCAATGGTAGAACATAACCCTAGATTATCAAAGCTTGGTTCCCTAGCTTGGTTCCTCAAAAGAGCTTCAAAATTCAAAAGAAAAAGGAAGAGAAAATGATGATCGGTTGAAAGAGAAGATGATGCTCTGTTTTACAAATTCTAGAGCCTTCTAATGGCTAAATAAAACCTTAGGGTGAAAAAACCATATTGCCCCTAAGCCTAATTAAAACCCCAAATAGCCACCAAGGGCAAAATCGTCCTTTCACGCCTATTTCATTAATCATAATTAACACCCTCAAATTCTCGTTATTCTCAATATCCTCAAATACTAATAAATCATATCCTATTACCCTTTAATTCCCGCTAATGTTCTAATCCTCAAATTACCCCGAGATTCACTCCGAGCCCCGAAATTAACTCCGTTATGACCAGACCGATAACTTGCATTCAAAGATCGTCTCATGCCGAATGGATCGAACAAATCCACATATAATGTGGTATTATTCATAATTCACCAACATGCATGAAAATACACAATTACGCCCTAAACGAGCCAAATTACCAAAATGCCCTTATAATTAAAAATGGACTCTTATACATGCATTTATCATCATAAAATAATGTAATTCACATAATTATGCATATAATTATTTAATGACATAATAAATTAATTATGGCTCTCCCGACCTCCTAATCAAGGTCCTAAATCTTATTAAGGATTTTGGGGGCATTACATCTACTTTTTCTTAATATTTTTTTTTATATATTTATATGTTTTTATAATAATTACAGTATTCAAAATGGCATTACATTAATATACTCAATTACTTAATTTTTTTTACAAGAATATTCTTAATAGGCGGCGGGATTGTGAAAAATTGTGTGGGGGGTTGTTTGGCTCCAATTATACTGTGAAAAGAAAATAAGGGTTTCATGAGATTGAGCCCCAAACTTTTGAGAAGACCCAAAGTTCAAAATCAGTCATCTCTATCAAATTCAATCCCCTTCTTAACCATCTTGAGCGGCCATCCGACGCCAATAAATTCTCCTCCAGAGATCCCATCTCGGCAGCGAAGCCTTCACCATCTATAACATCCATTCGCGAATGTGATGCTCTCTCCATCCAAAGCACTAGTACCTGGTGCTGAAACAATCACTGTCCTATGAAAATTCCCTCACGAATCTCACTATTTAATGCTTATATCTCAGTCTAGCAAAGGTTTGCTTTTTCTATCTTGGATTTCTCACTTTTTTTTTTCATTTGTTCTTTGTTTTCAATTGTGGCTTATGTGAAATGCCGTGTTTTAATTCATATTTGTGCAATTTATATCATGAAGTTTCATTGTCCTCTATTGATGTTCATGTTACTTTTCTGTTTTTTTTCTTACCTAAAAAATTGGCTCTGAGAATTAGAACCTACGAAGGAAAGAGGGGAATGAGAGTACTTAAAAAAAAATCGAACCTGTTTAGCCGGCTATGCTACCTATGGCAGAGCCTTTGTAACAACAATTTATGCTACTTGTTGAATACACCAGAGTATGCACTAACTCTAAGAACTACAGCACTGTTAAAAATCCTTTTTGAAATTAAATAAAGGATATCAAAACGTTTATGTGTATTTATGTATGTACATATATATATATATATATATATATATGTAAAAGTTTGACCTGATCTTGATTGGATAATATGACATTAAATCTTGATGGAAAAAAAATGAACTTATTTGTCAACTAGGTGGATTGCTTTGAAAAGAAACCATATCTATAAGTGGGTTGTCTTGTTCCCCACAAAAGCTTACTCTTTGTTAGGATTACTCTAGTTTTCATATTTGGAATCGTGAAGTCCTTGAATAGAGTGGAGTGAACGATCTTACCATTCATAATTTAATAATAACATCAACAAAAAAAAAAGATCCAAACTCAGATGTGTATAGCTGGAAGAATCTATAATAATAAGATCACAGATGCACTAAATAATAACTAATTAGTATAGATGACGAACCTGAAGTTTGAATCCATTTTCAGCAACCCAAAAGTAATTTTGAATTCTAGCTAAGTAAAGTAATTACGAATAATAAGGTGTGTTTGTATTGCAAAAGTTTGATAGTCAAATATGGGACACAACTGTTGATGTTTAAGTAATGCAATTTTTATTTAGAGTACTGGTCAATACTTGAAAAGCTCATGAATTTGTGATGGCTTTACAGATATATATATTTATACTATATATATATGCATGAATAAGTTGCTGCTCA
This sequence comes from Humulus lupulus, assembly GCF_963169125.1. Classification (NCBI taxonomy): domain Eukaryota; kingdom Viridiplantae; phylum Streptophyta; class Magnoliopsida; order Rosales; family Cannabaceae; genus Humulus; species Humulus lupulus. The sequence goes on along the minus strand of NC_084802.1, from coordinate 157,493,140 downwards.
TTCTTCTTTTTTGTCCTGTATATATACAAGTTGGATTTCAGCTTCCTTACTTCGTTCATTCTTTTATTTATATTGTTGATTTGCATTATTTTTTATCTTTTGACAGTAGTCTACTATATATGAGAATATATATGTATAAAAAAAGTTGAATAATTTTTCTTTGATCGATATCATCGAGGCCAATTCTGATATTTGTTGTGATGACACGTAGTGATTAATGGTAACGTGTCTTGCTATATGGACTTTATACATGCATTAGGTTGCTCATGCTTGTCCCTTTTGCACTGTTTGAATCAAAATATGGTGAATAACTAGAATAAACTGATTGATGAGCCTACAAAATTAATTTGGTTTCATAGCTAATGAGATAATCATTTATATTGGGTTTAAGCCGAGTGTCATATGGTTGGAAAATTGAACTGTTGAGGTTGAAATAATTGAATTTATATTATACCTCTACTATATATGTATATAAACGAATATCGATTAAGTTTAACTTTTTTTCTTATTTTGTATTTTCCTTTTATATTTTTTATATTTCTTTAATCCTAAAATCATCACACTTATCTTATAGACATTATATGTTACATTATTTTATCTTTTACTGAATAATAAAAAATTGACACTTATCTTTTATTATTAATATTATTTATTTATTATATTTTTTGTTACTTTTTTTTATTTTGTCAAGTTTTTTTCTTCTAGGAACCATCATCCATCATATAATATTTTTATACTATCAATATATACTTTTATTTTTTCCTTAAATTAATTACTCAGTAAAATTTATTCGAATATTTCTATTTTTCATTATTTTTTTTATTCTCTTTCTTCTTTTATTTTTTAATAGTATTTTTTTAAATTAAGTAATTAAAATCTGTTCTATTTTCATTATTTAAATAAATTGACTATGTTAATATAATAAGTGTTAGTTTTCTTTTCTATTGAATCTCCTCATTTAAGTTTTACTTTACACCTCATTAGAGTTTTTAAGAATAATTATATCTATAATTTATTATTTTGTACGGTAGTCATTATTATTTTTTGTAATGCGAGAATGAGGTATTTAATTCTTCCAAATTAATAAACTATTTATGAAGTTGTAAATAGTTGAATTAAATATTTAGAAAAATATTAGTTTACAACCAAGTTATCTTCTCACAAAATATCAAGTTATTAAAGAAAGAAAAATTTGTCATAGAATTAGAGGATTAGCAAAATATGTAATAATAATAATAATAATGAATCTTAAATTCAATAAGTAACACAATCAATTTAATTTTAAAGCCGAAGAGAAAAAACTTATTAATTATGAATTATTTGTTTATAATATTATTTACTTTCTTTACCTACAAGAATTCAAAACAAAAATTTATTTATTTATTTATTCATTTTTAAATCACTTTTAATTTTCTGACAAGAAATAAAATGTTAAAAAAATAATAATAATATTAACGGGTTGCTCGTGCCTTAGGCACGAGCCATTCACTAGTATATATATATATAATATTTCATTAATTAGTTTAATTGATCTTTCTTCAGGTACATGACTTATGTAATATAACTGTGTCTAACATAATTTGATTTAAAAATTAAACAGAAGCCATCTGGAAACTTCACCAACATCTATAGACATATTACTAAAGGTGCATGGACATGCTCAATGCAAGACCATTTCCTAGTCTCTTGCTGCACGGAGAAGTACTAAAGGAAAGTATTATTAATTTATTATTTAAATTGAAATTCTTATATATGTATATGTGTGTGTCTATAAGGTTTTGATTGACTTAATAATAATAATAATAATAATAATAATGTTTTCAATTTGTATGGTGTAATATTATATTTACAAATGCCACATACATTAAGAGAAAGAACAAACAACCACCAATTTTATGATGCATATATAAATATATAAAATAATTAATTAATTATATCTATATACAGAGCAAGAATGACAGACTCAAAGAATTTTCCGTTGGAAATGGGAGGTACTTATATAAGTTTTAAACGCTCTCCATATATGATTTAATTTTATAATTACACATATATGAGCAGTGCTATGAGTATAGTACTAGTTTCCAATTACTTGATTCTGTTGCTCAAGAGAGTAATTTCATTCTAGTTATAAAGACACAAATTCAAGATTAAGAGCAAAACAAGTTAGTTTCATTTGCTCAACCACAACAACCATACAACAATTTTAAGAGCCTTGAATTCTTAAGTGTCTCACTCTAGATACTTAATATATTTATTACCCTATCTACAACTAAACTTGTCTGTCTGATTCTTTTTCTTCTTTGCTTACTTCAACTCTTTTGAATCTTTGTCATGACCTCTCGTCTTAGCATCTTATGTGGCTGCAATATCCTCTTCTTGCTTGGCCAAGAATAATGTATTAATGGGCTAACTATATTTCATTTTTGATCTTTCTGAAAATAAACTTATTAATGTGTTAAGTATTATTATTAAATGTGGCTTGATAAGGCTATTAGTTTCTTTTCTTCCTTAATTACCGATTTATGATGCTTGTGGTTTTTTTCAGGTACCCATATTTTTTTATTTAATTTAGATTTTGATGCAGGGTAAAACATGGTCTGAAGGAACTTCTTATTTCTGGAAGCGTTGCTACTGGTACGGTAAGCATTTGTAAGATTCAGGTGGTCATTATTTTGGCATAATATAAACTGCTATTTTTATAGTTTACATTTCCATGTAAATATATATTGGAACTCTGCATTTGGTGGGTGCATATATATATATATATATATTGTTACTATTATTTTGGATTCATTGCGAGTTTTTCTTTTTGGATCGTATCTCAACATGATTTAGTTTTCGCTTTGTTTTAAATTTGAGGATTTTTTGTTTGGTTTGCAACATACTAATTTTGAAACATTACGTGATTGGTTAAACTTTAAATATAAAAATGGCATGTTGATTCATAGTTGATAAACTTTGTGTTTGAATATTAGCAACAAAGTGTATGTATGAATTTGAATAATGATAAAAAAAATATTAGAATTGATTATCTTGCTGATTATTGGCAATTAACTTTGTGTCATTAGATAGGAAAATCAAAGTGTACTATTGATCATTGGCAATTAACTTTGTGTCATTTTGTAAACTTGTCATTGTAGATGGGGATATAGCCATATTGATTATGCTCAAATTTAAGGGATGATCAAACTTTTCTTCTGTGGATTGCTTAATTATGTCCACTATATCTTTTAAGAGTAAAGGAAGTCTCAATTTAAAAGTTACAAAACTGAAGCTTGAGCTTCGAGCAACAAAGAATGTAAGGCGTAGTTATATATGAATTGTTATGATTGTTCCTTATTTATTTTGATGTTTGTTTGTAGTTTTGGATAATTTTTTGTGTAAATATGAGTATGGTTTGTATATATGAGTTTGATTTTGGACAATTAATAAAGATGTATTTTAGAGTTATGAGATTGAATGAACTTTTGTTTTGAAATTTATATTATGTTTGGAATGTTATGTTTTGGTACTCATTTGATTCAATATATATAACATGAATGACTATTTTTAAGCAATTTTTTATTTATTTTTTATATATTTTTTATCGACAGTTATTAACTGTCATTATAGAGAGAAATTGTGACACTTTTTAATTGTTGGTGTAGTTAGCAACAATGATAGTTTTTAACTGTCAGCGTAGCCAACAACAGTGATATTTTTTAACTGTTAGCGTAGCTAGCAATATTGACAGTTTTTAACTGTCGGCGTACCTACCACTACGTTGGCATAGACAAATGCGATAGTTAGCTGACTGTTGTCATTGCTCAACGACGACAGTTAAATACTGTCGAGAAAGTCTAATTTTGTAGTAGTGATGATTATATGTTTAAAAAATAAGTTAGTCCTAAAATTAGTCGGTACACAGGATTTGCACTGACTCGCCAATCTATGATATGATCTACTTACATATTGTAGTGTTATGTTCTTTCTAGAACATTAGAAAAGTAAATAAGATCGGATGTATTTGTTACATTGGACTAGACTAATATTGACCTTAGATAGATAAGTAAATGTACTATTATTATCTAATATAGTCATATCATAAAGTTGACCATAGGTCAATTCAATCTCAATTTTAAGTGGTTAGTATTCTAACTGATTGTATTATTCAAGTACTTTGATTTATTCGTTATCAGTTTATCCTACGAACTAGCCCATACTTACATCTTGGGGACGTGGTAGTATTATGGACTGGGAATGTTAATCATAGAATGAGCATCTATAATTTCTAGCAAGAAGTAAAATGATGATCGCCTTATAGTTTGGTTCAACGAGTTAAATGATTGAGTACTCATTTCTGTGATTAAAGTTCACGGAAATATCATTTACAAGAAACTTGGTGGTATTTAAGGATAAAATACAATGAGGGGGAAAACGGTAATTTGTACCTAATTCAGTTGTACATCATCTATAGATGATTGAAAGGAAAATTACGGTTGTAACAATGAATAATGTATTTTCTTTAAGTGTAAAGCGTTCTATAAGTTCAAGAGTGCAATTCCGAGTCTTTAGTGGAGTCACGATGAATTAATAAGGTATTGAAATTATTCGATAATAATTTTACAGTAACTTTTTGGAACTTGAATTTATGGGTCCATGGCCCCCACAATGCATTTGATTAAATCATCTAGATAGTCTCGATTAATTGATTTAGTTATCAATTAGGATTGTCAAAATTGTTTTGTGCAATTTTGGACAGTTTGTCTAAGATGTGGAATTTAGAGAAGAAACGAGAAATTTGGGCAAATTTATTAATTATGACAAATTGGGGTCTCTTGACTGCCTTTTTCACTATCAACCTTAAGAAGAGAGATTAAAGAAACAAGCAATACGAACACAAAGATTTTTACGTGATTCAGGTAATAAAAGAACCTTAGTCCTCGAGCCTCTGGTATTAAGAGGATTGAAAGCTTGTGATGGTAAGCTCCAATGGTGTATTCTCAGGCAGCGTTTAGATTGCTCTGAGTACAATGTATTTTTTCTCTAAAAAACCCAACCCTTTACAATGAGACTCACAACACTATTTATAGAGGCTGGGGTAATTAATACTAATCATTTGTAATTAATATACATTCTTCCCATCATTGGGGGTTAATATTAATTCAATGCATTGAGCTGCATTTAATAGAGACCATGGCTTAAGCAAGATTTGCGGGGCCCATTGCAGAAATGTACATACTTTATGGAGAACATGCCACTACTGTCAAGGCATGTTGTATGCATTTCCGTGTCAAAGGGCGTAGTGGGAGTGTGAATGGTCGAGTTGTACAATCAACACCATTGTAGGCTGATCGCCCAAAAAGGTTGTCAGGTATTCCTCTGATGCTGCTAACTTGCATTGGCTGACACTTGGCGTATCCTTTAGATCCAGAGGGCAAGGTTCTTGCCCTGGAATATAACTGCTGGCAAGAAACCCGTGGATTGCCAAGCAGCTCTCGGGACATAGCCTTAGGAATACGTTCGTAGCTCTCAAGACATGGCTCTAGGGAGATGCCCACGTCCTCCCTCTATCCGAGGGGAATTGTAACGCCCTGGATAACCAATATCATTACACTTTGTGTTTGAAATAGTGCAAGACTTGCTAATCAAGTCATTTGAACAAAAAATGTGATCCTAAGGTCAATCATCAAGTTAGGATTAAGAGATTTTGATCATACACGGTTAATTTTCATTAAAACGGATGGTTAATACATGGGATCCCAAAAACAGGGTATAAGTGATAATTTACAACCTCCAAAAGATAGTACAACCAAAAGCCACTCTAATGGCAAAATACAAGTTCTAGGGCTCTGTCCCTAAACTTTCCCTCGGCCGTGGCGGACAAGCAGCTGACTATGTACACTTCGCCCCCAGAGCTCACCAACTCATGGTTGGTCATGTTTCCCTTTGCATTTACCTGCACCACGTAGCACCGGTGAGCCAAGGCCCAGCAAGAAAACCATAAACAACAAACACATAAACAATAGTAGCATCCAATCAATCTTAAAAAAGCCATTTAGAAACTCAACATATTATAAGCATCAAGCTAATAATAGTAAACATGTATTTTCAAGAACATATTTTAACCAGTAATACAAATGCTCAGGGTTGGTGCCCTTAGGCCGAACCCTCTGTTTACTAAGCTGACCCCGTCTCGCTTATGCTGCATCCATTGTTTATTTAGCTGACCTCGACTCACAGTGGCCGAGCTGCGTCCAATGCGCTAATCGTCAGCCCCGACTCCCTTAGGCTGTAATTTCACATTTCACATAATAATAATACAGTTACATAACACATATCTCCAGATACAGGGATCCTTAGTCCCAAACACAACTACACGGGTGCAGTTTTCTTACCTCAAATCCCGAGCGGAGAATTAAGAACAGTCCCGAGCACAATCCTCAGTCCTGAGCCATAGCGATAAACCTAGTCACAGCGTCAATGGGTGATCATCAATTCATAACCCAAATAAATGTTTAGGAAAAAATAGCTAGCCTTTGGGACCTCGAATTCTACTAAACCGAGTAGTAGAAATCGTCCCAAGCTCTTAGGTTCGAACCTGCGACCTTTCCCAAGCATAAAAGCTAACCTAGGCCAAATTCCCTAGGCGGGCCGCGACCTGGCCCTAAGGCTCGCAACAAGCCTCAAGTCAGAGGCACGACCCCCATGCGTCTTGGGGAGGTGGGCCGCGACTTGTCCCCTAGGGTCGCAGCGCGCCCTCAAAACAGAGAGCCCTCCCAGGGCATTCTGGGCATGTGGGCCGCATCGCCCATGAGCTGGGTCGCGGCATGCCCCACGAATCCAGAATTTTCTGGGTTTTCTCAGCATTTCTTTCCAGCTAACTCCTAATAATTAAACCCCAATCATACCCCCAGACCCAAACCAATCCCAGCAACGAGTCTAGGGTCCTTAGTCATGTATCTTAAGCACAAAATATCAAAGAAAACTCTACTGAATCTACCATCCAACCATCAACAATTCCTCCCCTAGAAACCTCAACCAACTAATCGTATAAACATGAATTCTTAATAGAACCAAACAAAGTCCTTACCTCAATAGCAACTAAACCCTCAACTTTAATTCTTCAACCATTGAGCTTAAATTCCCAAGCTTCCCAGCTAAATTCCCTGGTTTTATTCTTCAATTCATCAAAATTTCTTCAAGCTTAAGAGAGAGAAAACGAAATCATATAGAAGGAAAGAGAGAGAGAGTGTTTGAGGCTTCCTTTTGTGTCTAGTGGGTTCTTACTACTTCTAGGGCCTTAGCTGATCTCATCCTCAACCAAAAAAATGACTAAAATGCCCTCCCTTGAATTACTTAGCCCTTTATTTTGCTGTAAGGGGTAAAATAGTATTTTTCCCAATTCCAGCTAATTCCACAAGTGTTCCTAACATTTACCAATTAATCCTGTTTTGCCCAATTAATTACCAATACTTATTCGTTACCCAATAAACCCCAAAATATTCTCTAAATTCCCAAAATACCCCTAGGCACCTCTGAGCCGGGTATTTAAACCCCGCTGTGACTATTTCGCAAATCCGCTCACTAGTATCGTCTCGAACCATATACTACAAATATATCCACATAATAATGTGGTCTCAGCCATATATCACATAAAATCACATTTATGCCCTTAACGGGCCAAAATTACAAATATGCCCTTATGAACACAAAAGGGCCCACATGCATATTTAATACTCATAAACATGCATATCATAAATCCATATAATCATATTAATCATGCATGTCACATAGTCACGTATTTAACCAATTAAATATACATATATCCAATTATGCCCTCTCGCCATGCTAATCAAGGCACTAAATCCTATTAGCAAACTTTGTGTCGTTACAACTACCCCCTCCTATTGAGATTTTTGTCCTCGAAATTTACCTGAATAACTCGGGATACTGATCACGCATAATTGACTCAAGCTCTCAGGTCGCTTCCTCGACCTTGCTATTCTTCCATAACACTTTGACTAGAGGAATCATCTTATTCCGTAGAACATTGTCCTTCTTGTCTAGGACTTGAATTGGTCGCTCCTCATATGAAAAATTTGTTTGAAACTCCAAATCCTTATACTTCAACACATGAGTCATATAAGAGACGTACTTCCAAAGCATAGAAATGTGGAATTCGTCGTGAACCCCTAACAACGATGGTGGCAAAGCCAATCTATAGGCCACCTGCCCAATCCCCTCCAGGATCTCAAAAGGTCCTATGAATCTAGGGCTCAACTTGCCCTTTTTCCCAAACCTCCTCACCCCTCGCAGTGGTGACACTCCCAGAAACAAGTGGTCCCCTACCTGGAACTCCACGTCCCTACGCTTTGGATCATTGTAGCTTTTCTATCTACGAAGCGAAGTGAGCATTCAAGCTCAGATCTTCTCAATAGTTTCATTAGTCTTCTGAACCAACTTTGGTCCCAAATACTTCCTCTCACCCATCTCATCCCAATGAATGGACGATCTACATCTCCTTCTATGAACACCGCAAATTAGACATGATCCTGAAAGACCCAGGCCTCACACAAGGCCTTCGCGAGATTGACCTGTCTCACCCCCCTGCGAGGCCCAAGCTCACTTCACCTTGCTTACCTTGCTGAAGGTCCGATGGATCCGTTCCTGGATGTCGCGCACCCAGGCGCCTCGCGCCGCCAGCTGCACATCATCGTCTCGCGAGGCCACACAGGCGTGCCCAAGACCACGCACCATCTCGTAAGACCGTGCATCGCAAGTCATGCCTTGGCCGCGCCTAGGTGCCTAGGCCTGCGCACCATCTCACAAAGCCACGCCTCGACCGTGCCTAGGTGCCTAGGACAGCGCACAATCTCACAAGCCACACCTTGCAGGCCACGCCTCAGCCGCGCCTAGGTACCCAGGCCCGCACACGATCTCACGAGGTCACGCCTCGGCAGTGCCTAGGTGCCCAAGACAGCGCACCGTCTCGCAAGCCACACTTCGCAGGCCATGCCTCGGCCGTGCCTAGGTGCTGCGAGCCACGCCTCGGCTGCACCAAGGTCCCTAGGCCCGCGCACCATCTCGCGAGGCCACGCCTAGGTGCCCAGGCCCGCGCACCATTTCACGAGGCCACGCCTCGCAGACCAAGCCTCGGTTGCGCCTAGGTGCCCAAGACAGTGCACCATCTCGCAAGCCACGCCTCGCAAGCCACGCCTAGGAGCCCAGGCCCGCGCACCATCTCGCGAGGCCATGCCTTGCAGACCAAGCCTCGGTCGTGCCTAGGTGCCCAGGACAGCGCACCGCTTCGCGAGCCACGCCTCACAGGCCACGCCTTGGTCGCGCCTAGGTGCCCAGGCTCGCACACCATCTCGCGAGGCCACGCCTCTATTATATAAGCATATGCCCTGCTGATGAGGCCCTTCTCTATTTTCTAAGGAAGATGTCACCAGCGAGGCGTGACTCCCACATGCTTATCTCCCTCAAGGCTACAAGTCCTCTTATACTTAGCAAAATAAAAAGGGGCCTGGAGCAAGGGTGTATCTTGGATATACGAGAGAAACCTTCAGGTACAAAGCACGTAAGGGTACGCAACGTACATATCAACCAAAAGAAGACAAAGCACGGATATGGTGTCCATGCTAGACAAGTAGTGGTTGTACGAGTGAGGTGCCTGGTGTGGTCCTTACCAGCCAATCTTTGACACTCGTACTAAGCAAGTAGTGGAGACACATTCAGGTACTAAAGTGGAGGCACTCCCACATATTCTGACCATGTACTGAAGTCGACATCACAACCTTCTACTCCACAACCACCTGTGCCAATACGTCTAATACTACTCCCCTGACAATGTACTTGTGAACAATCTGGTCCCTCGAGACCACAATGTATTAGGGGCCATTAGAGCCCACTATAAAGGGAACCTCACTTGATCATTGAGGGCGTTTGGAAAATTCTTGTAAGATCAGATTAATCTAAGAGCAAAATACGAATTTTCTTTCTATTTTCTACTTGCAATTTTCCTTCAAGTTTCTATAAGTTCATTTGTATTCATTAGATATTGATTTAAGTTTTTGAGTTTTCCATCCATATTTCTTTGACGAGTTCTTACTGTCAACAGTTTGGTGCTGTCTGTGGGAAGGATAAGTGTCAAGCCACTGTTCTTCCATTGATTCCGGTAGGAAAGATGCCGAGACGTTCTAAGCGGTTGAGAGAACCACGGGAGGTTGAGGTACACCTCGATGGAGATCAGCTGAAGGTCTCCATGAAGGATCCTCCGCCACCCGAAAACGTGAATGCATCAAAGGAGCTCGGGGTTCATGAAGATGAAAGGGAGGCCTCATCCTCGACCGTCCCACCTGATGCGAATTGTCCGAGGTCAGCAGCTGCCCTTGCGAGAGATGCCGGCGAGTTCCCGCCCCCAAGGTCGCCACAGGTGTTGAATTCCGGCCGGCAAGATCTGGGCCCATCGACGCATAGGCCTGACAAGCATCCCCGAGTCCATTCCGTGAGCTCGAGTTCTAGATCTCGATTTTACGAAGAGGAGATACACGAACTGCACCAAAAGAACCAAAGGCTAGAAACCACCTTAGAGAACATGCAAGAGGTGTTGAACAACTTTCTACAAGGAAAATCAAGCGTGCCCCTTCCTAGACGAAAGGAAAAAGGCCTAGAGGGCGGAGAAACCACGGTCCCTGTGGATGATGGGAGGACTCGACTCTCCACTAGTAATACCCCTCAGACAAAGCAGCATGAACACCCTGGGAAGGTGAAGCAGCCCCAGGGGCCAGAGCAGAAGAACAACGCTAACCCTTGTAATGACGCTGAAGTCACCTCTAGGGAGGCGCCACCTGACCTAAGAGAAAAGCTCAATAGAAGGAGGTCTGAAGTAAGGACAACACCTCCTATGGCCCCTCCGAAGGGTAGAGAAAAGGGAAAGGCCGACCCTACAGAGCTGAGGGACTCCTTGAATAGGAGGCGACAAGAGCTAGACACAGAGATGAGGAGCCTTCGAAGCAAGATTGTCACAACGTCTAGGGGGCACATTACCGATGAAGAGTTCGACTATGAGTCGCCCTTCATGCGAGAAATCCAGTCAGAACGGCTCCCGACAAACTTTAAAGAACCTCATATGACCCCTTATGAGGGAAATACGGACCCCAAATATCATCTAGATGCGTTCAATGACCTGATGATATTGAGAGGAATTAATAGCAGAGCCAGGTGCCACTGCTTCGCTATCACGTTAAAAGGACCTGCGTACAAATGGTTCAAGAGACTCCGACCAGGGTCTATTAGGTCATGGCAACAATTTTCCTACGAGTTCCTCCAACAACATCATGCCGTACGCGATTATACCTTACCGGGAACTAGCCTCGCTAATATAAAGCAAGGTGAAGGAGAGAGCTTGAAGAGCTACATCCATAGGTTCAACATGGAAGCGACTAAAGTGGGACGCCTGACCAGGGGAGAACCCAAGATTGAGATCACGGCCGGAGTGCGCCAAGGCAGTAAGCTTTGGGATAATATGCTCAAAAGGGAGGTCATAGACTTAAATGATTTTACGAGCGGGCATAGAAGTACATTCCTGTCGAAGACGGTCATGAGAACTTGAAGGCATCCCTTGTCAAGCTCTCAGCCCCTGAAATTTCGAATGACGCATAAAAGAAAAGGGTGTATGAAGGCCCAAGATATGACCACCAAAGGAAGCACAAACATAGAGGTAATCCTAGGCAAACATCACAGACCTTCTACACTGACCTGACACATACTAGGGAGCATATCTTCATAGCAAACGAGAATTAGGTCCCCTTCAGGAGACCCCCACCAATGAAGAGAGATCGATCAAAGAGAGACCCTAGAATGTACTTAGTATCATAAAGACATTGGTCACACCACCGCGGAATGCACTCATTTAAAGGTGGAGATAGAGGAACTCATACGCAGGGGACACTTGGGTAGATACGTCCGAAGAGAAAATGAAAGACCAGATGATAGAACACCCTCACCACGAATGCGAGACGTAGCCCCAGAAGTGGAAGGAGAGGTGAGGACGATCTTCGGAGGACCAGAATTCAGAGGAGAATAAAAAAAAGGGCGAGATAGGTACGCCAAGGAAGCCAGACGAAGCCCACCCTCATGCATGCTAAGCTTAGAACAACGACCCCCAAAAAACTTTAAATGGGAAAATGATTCAGTAACCTTTAGCGAAGAAGACGCGCGGGATGTTCATTTCCCTCACATGACCCTTTGGTGTTGACTGTTCAGCTTGCAAACATGAGGGTACATCGGGTCTGGGTGGACAATGGAAGCTCCGGAGACATCCTATATCGCCCGACCTTAGAGATGATGGGACTGGGTATCAGGAACCTAAAGCCCTGTAACACCTCCCTATATGGGTTCACAGAAGACTCGATACAACCCCTGGGCACAATTGAGTTAGCCTTCACCATGGGAGAGCCGTCCCAGACGGACCACTGTAATGATGAACTTTGTCGTAGTAAACAGTTCCTCGGCCTTCAACACGGTATTAGGGAGATCCTCCCTAAGAGAATTGAAGGCGATAACCTCAGTATACCACTTGGCCATAAAATTCCCAACTCCTGGGGGGGTGGCAAGCGTGAAAGGGGAACAGAAAGAAGCAAGAGAATGTTATAAAACATCCCCTTCGCACAACCATGAGACTGCCAGAACTTATGGCGATGGTAGTGCATGGGGGCACAAACCCGAGAGAGTTCAGCCCCAAAGTCACTGAGGAGATCATAATCGATGGTTGTGCATACGCGCCTGAGAGGGAACATCAGGTAAAGCTCCACTTTTAGTATGAATGGAAAACAACAAGTTAGGATTTGAGTACAGAAAAACTATAAAAACTAATGAAACAATACAGAAAGGAACTAGAAATAGGAATACCTTGAATGCACTATAACCGAATTTCACCTCGAAATCGAAATACACACTATAAACCTTACTTCCCAAGTGTTTAATAAGCGTAGAATGATAAAGCTTATAACCCCAACCCAAGTGTTTAACACTCTAAAGTAAACCTAGGAGTTTGAAGGCTCTGAACTCAGCTTGAAGAATGAAGAAATGGCTGGGTAAAGGTTGGCCTTGCCACCGTCACTGTCAGGAGTTCATGATGTATTCCATGTCTCCTGTTGCGGAAGTATGTTTCAGATATAACACATGTGTTGAAGTATGAGGACTTGGAGTTACAGACAGATTTTTCCTATGAAGAGCGACCAGTTCAGATTTTGGATCGGAAGGACAAAGTTTTACGGAATAAGACAATTCCGTTAGTTAAAGTGTTGTGGAGAAATAGCAAGGTTGAGGAAGCAACCTGGGAATTAGAGACAGCGATGCGGGATCAGTATCCCAAGCTACTCAGGTAAATTTTGAGGACGAAATTCTCAGTAGGAGGGGATAGTTGTAACGACCCAAAATCACTAATATGGCTTAAGGGCCTTCATTAGTGCGCTGGGAAGGCATAATTGGCTTAGGTGTGAATTTATTGAATTAATGCATGATTATATGATAAGCATGCTTGTATGATTATATGAATGTAAATATGGTTAAATGTTATATCTGTGAGAACCACATTATTATGTGGGTAGATTTGCAGTGTGCGACTTGAGGCGATCCTAGAGAGCTAGATAGCGGGAAAAGTCACAACAGAGCGTAATATTTGACTTTGGATAAGTCAGGGGTATTTTAGGTATCGGGTAGTTATTTAGACTATCGGGTTATGGAAATAAATATATGGATATATATTTGATGATAGGAAGCTTAGGCGGGAATATTGGGGAAATTTACCGTTCTGCCCTCGGGGACGTTTCCGGTACCCCGAGCCTCAGGATTGACTTAACCAGCTAAGATTAGACTAAGTTAATGGAAAGCAGAAGAATAAAACACAAACCGACCTTCTCAGCTCTTCTCTTCCTTCTCTTTCTTCTCTTTTCTCTTTCAAGAAACCACTAGAATTCAAGGGAAATTAGCTGGAAAATTCTGTGTTTGAGCTGAATTCATGAAGGTTTAGCCTAGTTCAGACTAAGGGTCACTCAACCAAGATTAAGGTAAGAGTTGAGTTGTGTTTTTGGGTGTTAGAACTCTGAGTTTTTTTGGCTGAATATTAAGGTGTTTATGATTTTGATATTTAAGGGCTGAATTGAAGCTGAGTGCTTGGGTTTTAGCTCAGAGGTTGTCAAGGAAGTGGTTCAGCAAAGGAGGTAAGTTTCAAATCGTAATTTAGAGGTTAAAATTTGAGTTTTGCATGATTGGTTTTGGTGTTTTGAGTTGATGGGTTTCAGAAATCAAAATGGAATTTTAGTAGGATTTTAAGCTGGATTATGCTGTTAGAATCATGTTAAAAGTTTTGTGATTAATGGGTTTTGAATGAGGGTGCTTTGGGATGGTTTTGAATGAGGTTAGGATGCTAGAAATGGTGGATTTTCTAGGCACAAAGGGTGGGTCGCGGCTCTGTTCTAGAGCGTTGTGGCCCTACGAAGCAAGAGAGCCAGGGAGGCTCGGCCAAAGGAGAGCGCCGCAGCGCCATAGGGCAGGGTCGCGGCGCGTGTCTGCTTACTGGGGGGCTTGGGCTCTATTTTAGGGGCGGGCCGCGGCTAGGTTTCAAGGGCCGCAGCCCTTAGGTGCATTTATGATCTTTTGGGGATTTTAAGCATGGGAACTTAACCTAGGGTGCTCGGGATCGATTTCGCCACTGTGCTTGGTGGAATTTGATGTCCCGGAAGCTAGTATTGTACCCGGAAACCCTTATTTGAATATTAATGGAATCCATTACCTTGGTTGTGACTAGGTGTTAAGCTAGGGCTCGGGAAACAGATCGTGCTCGAGGGACGTTGCTCGTAATCAGAGAACGTAGAAATTAAAGGTAAGAAAACTGCACCCGGTTGTGTATTTGTAATGAGACTAAGGGCTTCCTAATATGTATGCTTGAAAGGATGGTATTATGCCATGTAAACAGTAAACCAACGGCCTAAGAGTGCCAAGGGTTACACTAGTGCACAGGGCGTGGCTTGGCCACTGGTAGCCGATGACAGCTTATTATGCACTGAGCTCGGTTTAAGCAGGCCGGAGTCAGTGGGGTAAACAGAGGGTGCGACCTAAGTTGTCGACCCTGATTATTATGTGACCTGATTGTTATTAGTGATTAGTTGCATCGTTGGTTATGAATGTGTGTTGAGCGGTTAATGTGGAGTATTAAGTGTTTGATCATGCTTAAAGGATTGATTATCTATTGTTGTTGTTTGTGTTGCATGTTATGTTTTCTTGCTAGGCCTTGGCTCATGGGTGCTACGTGGTGCAGGTAAGGGCAAGGGCAAACTCGATTAGCCCTGACTTGGAGAGCTTTGTGAGCTGAATGTACATAACCAGTTGCTCAACTGCCACGATTGGAGGAAAGGCAGGAACAAGAGATTCGGAAATGTCTGTTTTGCCTTAGTATGGCTGATGGTTGTCTGTATTTTGGAGATTCTGTAAACCAACTTTTAAACATTGTTTTTTTTTGAGATCCCATGTGTAAAACTGTTTAATTAAATAAAATGTATCTTTTGAGACCAAAACCCTTTTTAACCCTAGCACACTCATGGTTAGTGACACGTTTTAACTAAATGACTTGGTTAGCAAGTCCTGCACCTTTATAAATACACAGGGTAGCGGTTTTGGCTATCCAGGGCGTTACACCAAAGGTGCACTTCTGAGGGTTTAGCTTCATGTCATATTTCCTTAGCACACCAAAACATTCTTCCAGATCGGATACATGGTTACTGGCAGTCTTTGATTTCACCAGCATATCATCGACATACATTTCCATTTTTTCCCAATTTGGTTAATGAACATTTTGTTGACTAGCCATTGGTACGTTGCACCAACACTCTTTAGCCTGAATGACATGACCTTGTAGCAGTATACATTATGCTCATTCATGAAGGTAGTGTGCTGTTGATCTGCAGGGTTCATCGCGATCTAGTTATATCCAGAATATGCATCAATGGAAGACATGAGCTCGTGACTGGCTGTTGCATCTACCAACTGATTGATTCTAGGTAGTGCAAAACAATCCTTATGACAGGCCTTATTGAGGTCGAAGAATTCAATGCATGTTCTCCACTTTCCATAGGGCTTTGGGATCAAGACAAGGTTAGCAATCCAGGTTGGATATTTTGCATCCCTTATGAATCCACACTTAAGTAAGCGAGCTACTTCTTCCTCTGAAGCTTCTTATTGCTCCTTCCCCATTAGCCTTTATTTCTATACCTTTGCAGGCACATTCTTGTCCAGATTCAGAGTATGTGTAACGCCCTACTACCTTAGAGTCGTTACTTAGTGAGTTTAAAATAGAAATCGTGCTTTTGGACTGACTCTACGCGGTTTCTAAAACCAAAAGTGTGAATAAATCAGAATCTAAGGCTGTACTCTTTGAAAATGTTTAGTTTCATTGAAAACGTTAAGTATCAAACATCTGGGATCCCAAAATAAGGTTTACAAAATATTTACAACTCAAAAATAGATTTACACCAGGTTAACTATCAAAAGAATGAGTTAATACAGCCATATACAAAAACGCCCCCAACCAAAGCAGTCGGGCAGGCCGAACATGTACGCGCCGCCCCCACGCTCTCCATACTCATGGCCGATTGACTGACTCCTTGCTTTTACCTGCCACACAGAGCACCCGTGAGCCGAAGCCCAGCAAGAAAACCCAGATAGTACATAACATATGCAAATAATATAGCTGACATAATCCACTGATAAATAGGAAAACCATCAGACTAAACAAGCACGGCCATGCCGCCCTAGAGGCCTTACCAAAGCTTGGGGTCTCGGTCCTCACCGCAAGGATAACTCATGTATCCCTTGGGTCCCACCCTGGCTATAAGCATCCCATGTGCTGAGTGTTACTTCCGGCCCCAAGGCCGTACCCGGCCTTCGCCGCTCTCGGCCTTAGTCGTTCATTTCATTATAATCGCACGTATAATACATTTTGAAATAACCATTCAAACATATAATAGTTCATCTAAGATTACACATTTACACATAATACAATCTAGGGCCATGCCCTGCAATCACACTGTGGGCCCATGCCCTATTCTCGGGTGTTACGGTTTTCTTACCTGTATCCCGAGCTTTCCGATGCACCAAGGTCACAAGCACGGTCCTCTAGCACGAGCCTTTCCGAAATCCTAGTCACAACACACATAAAACACTTTTAATACTAACCAAACCCAAAACCACTTCCCGGGACCAATCCCGCACTCTCGGGACTCCCAAATTCCTAAAACAAATCATTGGAAACATCCCCCGAACCCCCGGAGCAAAAGCTCAAATTTGCAAAATTTCAAGTCCTGAAAAAGGCGTAGCGCCGCGGCGCTACCCGCAAGGGCCGCGGCGCCCAGAGAAGTCAGAAAGCCCCCCCTGACTGTAAACAGCCTCGCGCCGCAGCGCTTAAGAACAGGGCCGCGGCGCTCCTTCGCAAACCCAGAAAACTAGGTTTTTCCTCTGCATTTCCCTGAGCCAATACCCCTCCAAATCATCCCAAACAAATACTTAAACCCCAAAATCAAATCAAAACCTCATTTGAACCATCTAACAACCTATAGATACTAGAATCAAGATCAAAACACCATCACACCCAAAATCCACCCTTTGATTTCTAATTTCAGCAACTCAAACCAAAACCTTAAAAAGCTTAACTCATGCTTTAAATTCCTCAAATCAAAACAGAAACCAAACTTAAATGTGTATAAAATCCATACCTTAAGTGGAGAATTCACCCAAAAGCTTCCTTGATCTCCTCCTAGCTCTTCTTCTTCTTCTTTTTCTTCTCTTCAATTTTTATCAAAACACCAAATGACCCAATGCCCAAACTGTGTACCCCCATATCCCAGCTGAAAGTTGTCTAATTCCCTTGCCAAAAGACCATTTTACCCCTTCCTAATAACCCTTCCTAACTAAACCTTCAAGGGCACTCAAGTCCTTTCACTTCTATTTTAATTCTACCACTTTCTATCTTAAAACTTGTTACTCAAAGCAGTTACAAATGGTTACACAAGTTACTCAATCGCCAAAACTATAACCATTAGTTCTCACTTCAACTTACAAAATTCCTAAAGTACCCCTAGGCTCCTCCCGAGTCGGGTATAAAAATCCCGTTGTGACTTTTAGACTAATTGGCTCACTAGGACCGTCTCGATGCGTGCATCCTGATAAAAACACCACACTCACATGGCACCAATCACATAATACAATTATCACAGTTATGCCCTAAAATGGCCAAATTACAATTATGCTCTTTTTAAGACAATCAGGTCTACATGCCTACTAATTCGCATAGTCATGCATCTCAAATAATCAAATAGTCATATAACGTGCATTAAATCATAATCATACATTAAACTCATTAAAGTCACACACAAAATCTCATTATGCCCTCCAGGCACACTACTCCAGGCCCTTAAGCCTTAATACTGAATTTGGGGTCGCTACAGTATGCATTATAACTTTTGGATTGATTCCCACCATATTTTCGTGTGAACAAGCAAAGACGTCCTGATTATTTCTTAAAAACTTAACCAACTCCTTTTCCTTTCAGTTCCACGATTTTTTCCAACCTTTACCGCCCTTGAAGGTACTTCTAGATCAATACTGATTTCCTCGAGCTCCTCCAATGCTTGGAACACAGACCTGTCTTCCCTTAATATTTTATCAATGTCGTCCTCTTGGGCGACCTCGTTACCTCCTTTCTGAGGTTCTTCCGCCCCATGGGCGATTTCCATTACCTGAGGCTCCTCAACCCCCTTAATGATGACCATTGCTTGCTGCTCGGGTTGTGATTTTCCCTTCATATCAATGCTATAACATTCTCTGGAAGCGAGTTGATCTCCTCTTACAGTACATATACCTGAGGTCAAGGGGAACTTCATTGCTAGATGTCGGATTGAGGTGATAGCCTTAAAAGTCATTAGTGCGGGTCGTCCCAAAATTGTGTTGTATGCGACCCGACAATCGATTACGACGAACTTGATCGTCCCTATGGCTGTTGTTCCTTCTCCTGAGAATCTGTATAGGGTCATCGAGGTCGCCATAATACCAGCTACAGACAGCCCCATCTTTTCTAGGGTGGACCTGAATAGCACGTTTACAGAGCTACCATTGTCAATCAATATCCTCCGTACTCTTCGTTTGGCGAGCTAAACGGTTACCACCAGCGGATCATTATGCGGGAACTAGACGTGGCTAGTGTCCTCTTCCATGAAAATGAATGGTTGTTTCTCCAACTGCGATTGTTTTGATAACCTTTGCTCCGGAATGAACTCAGTGCCATTGAGGGTTTTTAGCTCCTGGATGTACCTTTTCTAGGCCTCATTACTCGTGCTCGTCAAGTGAGGTCCTTCGGCGATAGTGATTATATCCCCCCTTGTACGGAAGGAGGGAGGATTTAGTTCCATGATCTGGTTGAGCCCGAGGTTGACTGACTAGATTTTCCAGAGCTGGATGAAAATTTTGCCTGACTGGCTTATTGGGAAATACTCAGTTTCAGGCATATTGGGCTAATGGTCCAGTCCGGATGAGAGTCTTGATCTCATTCTTTAGTTGACGACAATCATCGGTATTATAGTCGATGTCGTTGTTATGTCGGCAAAATTTGGTGGGGTCTCTCTTCGCCCTCTAGTGCCTCAAGGGCTGCAGTTTCTTCCATGGAAGGCAATTAGACTTTGCCAGGAAGACACGTTCTTGCGTATCTATCAGGTCCATATAGGCGGTGTTGACAGACTTTTACTTTTCACCAGGCTTGTTCTTTTTGGTTCCATTATGGTCGCCCTCGCTAGTCCCCTTCCGCTTATTGCTCTTTGTCTGGTTATTCTGGGTAGCGGGTTGAGTCGTAGCTGCAACATCTGCCACCACTCCAACGGGCTGGACAGAGGTCTCACCGGTTCCTAGGAGAGCAGATTGTGCCTCGTCCAAATTTATCCATTATTGAGCCAGAGCCTGAAATTCATCTACACTCTTTACTCCTTTCTGGTAGAGTTATTTTCGTAAATCACCTCATATTGTGATCTCTCCCCTCATAGCCATGGGCTTAGAACTGTCATCAACATCCCTAGCTCGTGCTGCCGCAATGGTGAACCGGTTCAGATATGCCTTCAGGGACTCACCAGGTTGTTGTTTAAAGTTAGCCAGTGTATCGGCTTCAACGCGAATTTCCTTCGCAGCTCGGAACTGTCTCTTAAACTTGGAAGATAGTTTTTTCCATGAGGTGATTGAATGTTTCTTGTACTTGTTGAACCATAACTTCGCAGGTCCAGTCAGTGTTGTGGGGAACAAGATACATCTTAAGTCGAACCTGACGTTGTGGGTCCTCATTAATGTATGAACGTCCCGAGGTGATTGGACGGGTCAGTGCTGCCATCATATGTGGACATGGTCGGCATCCTAAAGCCAATAGGATACGGAGCTGTCGCAATATTAGGAGCAAAAGGCTCGAGCTCTTCATCAGAATCACACTCATTGGCTCCTTTTCATAATCAGAGTCTCTTCATATGTTCTTCCATTAAGGCTAGTCGCTCGAGGGTTGGATCATTGGCATCTAGGTTACTTGGGAGCTGATTATCAGCCCCCATCCTATTGTACGCGTTAAATGGGTTATTTTCCCTCCAAGCTTGAGCTCAGTAAGGTGGGACATTTTCATTGTTGTGTACGATAGACAGATCTCCCTTGGGCTGAGTATAATTCAAGTCACCATGGTGAACTGGATATTCTCTTTGTGAATTTAGATGATCATGCAAGTAGGGATGTGGGTCGGAATGAAGACTTTGTGCGAAGCTCAAGTGATTCCGCAGGTTGTTCTCATGCTTGCCTCTACACTGGCTCTCTGTCCAGTAACTTCCATTAGTGAAGCTTACAACTCATGGCAGGGATCGAGGACCTAGAATATTAGCGCTGTAACGCCCTGGATAACCAAGACCGCTACACTGTGTACCTTTAAAGGTGCAGGACTTAATAATCAAGTCATTAATTTAAAAATGTGTCACTAAACATGTATGAGCTAGGGTTAAAAAGGTTTTGGTCTCAAAAGTTACATTTTATATAATCAAACAGTTATATACATGGGATCCCATAAGAACCAGAGTTTAAAAGTTGGATCACAGACTCTCCAAAATACAGACAACTGTCAGCCATACTAAGGCAAAATGAACATTTCTGGGTCTCGCGTCCCTGCCTAAAACCTCAACCGTGACAGCTGAGCAGCTGGTCATGTACATTCCGCTCGCAGAGCTCTCCAAATCAGGGCTGATCAAGTTTGCCCTTGCCTTTACCTGCACTACATAGCACCCGTGAGCCAAGGCCCAGGAAGAAAACATAATGTGCAACACAAGCAATAATAACAAATAGTAGATTCACTAAGCATAGTCTTTCATCAAATAATCCACATTAACCATTCAGCATATACTCAGAATCAAGGATGCAATTAATCACTTATAACACTCAAGTCTCATAACATCCATAACACATAATAATCAGGGCCGACAACTTAGGCCGCACCCTCTGTTTACCCCACTGACTCCGGCCCGCTTAAACCGAGCTCAGTGCATATTAAGCTGTCCTCGGCTACCAGTGGCCAAGCCGCGCCCCTGTGCGCTAGTGTAACCCTTGGCAATCTTAGGCCGTTGGTTCACTGATTAGTTTGCATTGCATAATACCATCCTTTCAAGCATACACAATAGGGAACCCTTAGTCCCATTACAGATATACAACCAGATGCAGTTTTCTTACCTCTGATCTTTGCAGTTACTGTTTATGAGCAACACTTCTCAAGCACGATCCGTTCCCGAGCCCTAGTCACAACCAAGATATAGGGTTCCATTAATATTTAGATAAGGGTTTTCGGATACAGAACTAACTTCCAGGAAACCAAATTCCACCAAGCACGGTGATGAAATCGATCTCGAGCACTCTAGGCTAGATTCCCGTGCTTTAAAACCCTAAACGTTCAAGTATGCGTCTAAGGGTTGTGGCCCTTGAAGCCTAGCTGCGGCCTTGCCCTAAAACAGAACCTAAGGCCTCCCTGGAAGAAGACACGCGCTGCGGCCCTTGCTTTGGGCGCCACGACGCTCACCCCTGGCCGAGCCCTCCTGGCTCATCTTCATCCTAGGGCCGCAACGCTCTAGAACAGAGCCGCAGCCCTTTACTTCGAACCCAGAAATCCCTCCATTTCCAAGCTTAAAACCTTACCCAAAATCACCCCAACGCTTCCTAATTCAAAACCAATTAATCCCAACACTTTTAGAGTGACTTAAGCAACATAATTCAACTGAAAACTCAACCTAAAACTCATGGAAATCCCATCTTCAATTTATGAAACTCAAGAACTTCAAACACTAAAACCAGCTATGCAAAACTAGAATTTAAGCTTCTAAATCATGAATTATAACTTACCTCTTCAGCTGAACTCCTTTTCTAAGCAGAATCCCTGTTAATTCCTAAGTTTTCCAGCTCCAATTCAACCTTAAACATCAATATCACAATCATCTCATTACTCAGCCAAAAGCTCAAAGTTTCTAACTTCAAAACACAGTTTAACTCTTACCTTAGCCTTGATCAGATGTTCCCTAGATAATCCTTGAGCTAGCCTCTAATTTCCCCTCTGAATTCTTCTGAAATCCCAGTTCAAATTCCAGCAATTTCTCCAAAATTCTCAGTGTTCCTTGTGTTTTCTTCTTAGTTTCCTTGAGAGAAAGAAAAGAGCCTGGGAAGGAAAAAGGGTCGGTTTATTTCTTTCTACTTTTTTCCTTTAACTTTAGCCTATCCTTATCCTGTTAAGTCAATCCCGAGGCTCGGGGTACCGGAAACGTCCCCGAGGGCAAAACGGTAAAATTCCCCAATATTCCCGCCTAGACTTTCTAACCTCAAATATATCTCCATATATTTATTTTCATAACCCGATAGTCTAAATAACTACCTGATACCTAAAATACCCCTGACTTATCCAAAGTCAACTATTAAAGCCCTGTTGTGACTTTTCCCGCTATCTAGCCCTAGGATCGCCTCGAGTCGTGCTCTGCAAGCCTACCCACATAATAATGTGGTTCTCACAAATACCAAATATATATATATATATATCACATTAACATCAATATAGTCATATAGGCATTTTAATCATATAATTATGCATTTAAATCAATATAGTCATGCAAACCGTATTTAACCCAATTATGCCCTCCCGGCACACTAATCAAGGCCCTTAAGCCTTATTAGCGAATTTGGGGTCGTTACAAGCGCGAGGCCGTGGGATATAGATGTCCTTTGAGGCAGGAGGATTTCTCCTACCATCCTCTAGAGCTGGAGCATTCCTCTATGGGCAAGGTGGCGTTGGATGTCAAACTAGGGACGACGGATGTATTATTGGTTAAGCTATCCTCATTCCATTGGGGCTCACTAGATTAGCTTGTCTTTGATCTACTCCAAATTCTCGTGTTGGAGGCAGGACCGATTCATTTCTCTGTGTTGGAGGCTCTCACCATGGCATAGATGGATTTGCTGGGGTGCTTGCCTCTTCGAATTGGTCCCAGCTCACCCTTTTTGGCCAGGCTAGTTCCTGGGAGTGTGAGTCGAATGATCGTTCCTACAAGGGTTGGTAGGATGAGCATTTTGTTGGGTCTGTTCAGAAGGTACAGAGCTCGGGGACGCAGTCAGAACATACTAACTGACATGAGGTTGATGAGTCCTATGAGTATTAGCAGGTTCAATATTTCACTGGATCCGCTCTCAAGATATGGATCTTGGAGTTGCAGTTCTGACAAAGCGACTAAGGCTGGGTCGATTATTCCTGTGGGACCTATGGTACCCACCTTCCCTCCTTTCGATGTTAACATTGGTTGCAAAAGGGGGTAATCGTGCCAAGATCTCCTCAATTTGCTTGTTAGCATGAGCAAGATGGCTCCTTACCTGGGCATTTCCCATCACGATGGCTGTCAGGTATTTCCGAGGGGATTTGGTGGGTGTGATGCTGAGTTCCTAGCGTCGTCTTTGCCCACATGTTGCTTCCCAAGGCGACATTGAGCAGTTGAGCCTTCTCAAGTGGGACGGTCACACGTTGCACCCCTTAATCATCAGGTTATTCTGTCTCGTCTTCACGCATAGACCGAGTGACCACCATGGTGAATAATAGGTGAAATTTGTGTGGGGAATTAAGCCTAATAAGCTCTCAATGAAAACACCAATCTGTTGACGTGGGTTTTCACCAACAGTGGATTAAGAAATCCAACAATAGAGATATTAAGCTTTTTGCTAAACTGACAACTCTACAAAATAGAGTTATTTTACCACTTTTTATGTGCTAATTGTTGCTTAATTCTTGATTTTTTAATTGATTTATTAAGTTTTAAAGTAATTTTGAATTTATTGGGTTTATTTTGATTTTTATATATTTTTGTGTGTTTTTATAGTTATTTTGTTGTAAAATGTTGTAATTTAATTAGTTGAAAATATTATTGTTAGATTAAAAGTTAGAAATGTGATTTTATTGAGCTTAAATGTCAAAGTAAATTAATATTTTCATGAAACTTATGTTGTATATTTTATTATTGAAAATATTTAGTTTTAACTTAATTTATATTTATTTTATAGGGTTTATGTTGTATTTTTGGACTCTTGATAAAAAAACAAGAGAAATGAAAGAAGGAAAGAAAAGTGTTAGATTTGTGAGAAAAGCATAGGAAATTGGTAACTGCCCAGGCCCTCGGCCCATGCCGCACATGCCGAGGCCCACTCGCCCCTTCGGCCCAGCACTTGCTCCAGCCCGCCTGGCCTCCTGCTCATCAGCACCAACCGTTTGCCTATTGCTCCACCAACCAACACCTTTCGGCCCAAGCTCCAAGGCCCACCAAATACCCTAGCTGTCCCAGCTCTTTAGCAGCCCCCACGGGCCTGTGCAACACCTGGGCCCGATCCCACCTCCTTGCATAACTGAAGCCCCCAGATGCTAGCCAGCCCGAGCCCAACTCTCCCAGCCCTGGGCCCGTCTCCACCTTTGCACCCCACGACCTCCTCCATTCAGCCTTCAAATCGGCCCAGCAAGCAGCCCCAAGGCCCAATCTGAAACACTCCAGCAGCTCCCCTGCCCAAAGCTGCCTTTTCCCCTTTTTTAGCACACATTTTGTCTACTTGTCTCCTTTGCCAAAAATACCAACTTTTTACCCAACTTTTCTACACATTTTACCTCTATTTGCCACATTATTATTAATTTAATTAATTTAAATTGATTATTCCAATACACTTTTTTTGGCTATAAATAAGGGAGTTTAGTGCTTGATTTTGGGAGGAGGTGACTATACCACAAGTTCTACACTTTCAAGACCTCTCAATTCTCTTCATTTTTTTCTTCTTTTTGGTCATTTTTCCTATGAGTTTTTAGAGGAAAAATTTGAGGGTTTCTCCTCCAAATTTTCCTATTTATGTTTGTAATTTTTTTGTTTGTAATTTCTATTCTAGTTATGAGTTTCTAATCTTTTTAAGATTATTAAGGTGATGAGAAACAATATGTAACTAGATAGTATTTATTTTGTATGTTGATTTCCCATTTTGTGCAACAAAGTTTATGGATTTTTCTTTTTCAAATATCTTCTTTCATCTTAAATATCATGTATTTTTTATTGTTAGCACATATTTACACTTTGTTCTTCATTAGTGCAAAAACATAATATTCTTTGTGTAAGATGTGACATTAAATTGTACACATCCAATGCTTAGAAAAAAAAAATTATGTTTTGCCTTATAAATAATGTTCATTGATTTATTTGTTATTTCATTAGATTGATTTACACTAAATGCTTTGAAATTATAATTTTTAGAAGTGAAGATAATTCCTACAATTATATAGTAATTTGTACTTAAAATTATAAATCTATTTGGAAAATGATAACTTGATTTATTTTAACTATCACTAAAACTTGGGAATCAATGTACTTATAAGTATTATTAAATTTATATTTTGTGGATTCTAATACCTTAATAATCTTATTTTACTATCTTGATTTCTACTTTTAATTTATTTTTATTTATTGTCTTAAATTTCTTTATTATTATCTTTTATTTTATTTTCATTATACAAAACTCTCATCAATCTTTGTAGCTAGGTTATAATTTGTTAATTTTGGTTTAAAATAGTTTTCTTTTCGATTTTAGATAACTCCTTTGGGTTCGACATCCTTGTTTACACTATCACTATTCTATATGAAC
Organism: Humulus lupulus; assembly: GCF_963169125.1. Lineage (NCBI taxonomy): Eukaryota > Viridiplantae > Streptophyta > Magnoliopsida > Rosales > Cannabaceae > Humulus > Humulus lupulus. Next base: position 157,466,905 of record NC_084802.1, on the reverse strand, counting down.
AATTCGTGCGCTTGCGATTTATAAATATTTAAAGCATACCCATTTCGGGTCCATCATAAACCGTATCTGAACAAATGAAAAACATCACAAACACTCACAGTTTTAAGTGGTTTAGTGGTTAAAGTCCACCTAGCCCACGAGACAATCTTATTGATCTATTTAGGACGCTGGAAGAAATTATTGATGACAATTTCAGCAGAGTTTCAGTATATAGAGAGTCTAACCCTTATTCTATCCATTCCCCTGGTATTAATAGAGGATTCTCCTGGACAACTTTGGGTAACTGCGTACATAAATATGGTAAATAATAAATTTGGGTAACTTTCCATTTACATGATTATATGATTTCCTTTAGAATTTACATCCGTTGTCTCGGGTAATAAATGTGTAATAAAATCTGGGACTTTATGAGGCGTATAAAGAATCTACAAGTCTTTTGGGATCCTTCACTGTGTGTCATGACCAGGCTTCCATGAGATGAACACTTCGTTCGAGTTGGATGTAGAAGAACTAACCTAACCTAACACGGGCCAAGTTCAGAGTTTCTAGAAGGCGATCTAGCCATCACGCATTTCGAACTAGGTTGTTGGTGCAAGAGGTGATTTGGAGATTATCTAGTTGTCGTAAGCTGTCAAGTTTGAATCGAGCTGCTCACTCTAGAGTTAGCTAGGTATTCTATATTTACTCTTTCTTCATGCACTTGTCTGCGAGTTGTACCCCATGCTGAGTAATTTAGTTCATATTTATTTTGGGGTACAACATCAGGTAATACAGACAAGCATAAATCATTTAACAATTATCCATATATAAAGCATTCAAGCATGTTTAATCAAACAATCATAGGCATAATCATAATCATGCTCATTCACAGGGTCTCGAGCCTTAATCATAACCCATGGTGTAGTTTTCTTACCTCTGGTAAAAGCACTGGATAAATAGAAACGACCCTCAACCATGATCCCCTTTCCGAGCCCTAGCAGTACCTAGTCATAGCCATAATAAAGGATATCCATCTATATCGAGTAAATAAAGGCTTCTGGATCGAGTCCTAGCCTCCAAGACCTCTAATTCTTTTAAACCGGGTAGTAAAATCCTTCCCGAGCCCTTAAGTTTGAGTTCCCGCAACTTGAAACCTCACTAGGCTATTCTTCCCAACTAGTGTCACGGCGCAACCCTGAAGGGCTGCGGTGTGCCCAAGGCAGAGAACCCTGGACCTGTTTTCACCAGACACTCGCCGCGGTACTAAGGCGGTTTAGAAGAACCCCAACGCCCCTGAGTTCATACGAGTCGCGGCGCTCCAAGAACAATGCCACAACACAACCCCGCGAACCTAGATTTCCAACATTTTCCTCCAAGACAAATCCCTCAAAATTCATCTCAAATAATAACCAAACTCATAATTGAGTTCTAAACTCATAACAACACCTCATAGGTAGCATATTAACATCAAAACTCACCTAAACTCATTAAATTTCAAAATCCAAATCTTGAGTTTCAAAGCTCAAGAACACCTCATGAACACAAGAAATTCACAAAAATCTGAAGAGAATTCTTACCACAGCTGTGTAATCACGACCCTAAATGACACCTTAATCTAATCCCAGCTCCAATTTCTTTCAATTACCAAGCCAATTCTCCTAAAAAATTCAAAGAACTCAAACAAACTAAGGGAGAGAAAAAGAGAAATGTGAGAGAGAAAGAGAGAGGTAACTAAGTGTTTTGTTTTATGATTTTCTAAAGGCTTCCTCTAGCCTAAGTCAAACCATAGGCAAGAAAAGACCAAAACTCCCCTATTCTTTACCTTATTCTTTTAATGCCATCAAGGGAAAAATGGTCTTCTGATACCATTTCCCCACTAATCTACAATTAACACATTATTTCCAAATTAATTCTAATATCTCCAAATAATTATCAAACTACTTCCCATTACCCGATATATCCCGATAATGTACTAAATTACCAAAATACCCCTAGGCTCACCCTGAGTCGGGTATTTGATTATGTTGTGACTAAACCGTTAACTTGATTACTAGGATCGCCTCGAGCCGAGTAACCTGAATATATGCACATAATATTGTTGTCTAAATCACAAAATACATATGTTTACAATTATACCATCAATGGGTCAAAATTACAAAAATAACCTTCTAATAAGAAACGGGTCCACCTGCATGCTTAATACACCTAAACATGCAACACTAGTCATGTATTAATATAACTCATATAATTCATATAATCATAGAAATGCATGTAACATCACATAAACACATAATTAATCTAATAATTATCCTACTGGCCCCGTAATCAAGACACTAAGTCTTATTAGGGAATATGGGACGTGACACTAACCTTCCCAGGAAGATTAGGTTATTATGCTCATCATTCTCTTAAAAACTCTAAAGAATTATGAGAAGGAAAAACAAGTAGCAATTTTGGTATAGTTTTGTTACTCTCAAAATTACATCCCAAAGAAATAAAATGACCTCTTATTCATAGTCTCCAAGTGTTAAAATGAATTAAATTAACTTTGGGGTTTACAGATAAATATTAATAATAAATGTGATATATAAATCATCTTTATTATTAAAAGTATTATTGTTATTGTTATCATTGTTATTATTGGTCCATTTTGATTGCATGAAAGGTGGAGTGTGATGGTGAAAATAGAGCCAATGAGATTGCACACATCACAAGGAGCACATGAAAAAGTAGCTGACGCGTCAGCTAGGAGTAGGTGGCTCGACCAGTCAGAGAGCACCACTTGGCATTGGTTGGTAAAGGCTAAAGGAGGAAGGCATATCGGGTTAGGCAGGTAGGTTGCGGGGCTCCATAGAAGTTGAGGGACACAGAACACGCGAAGGAGGCGCCAGGTAGCAGGTGGAAGGCAGTTAAGCTAGATAGTAGAGATAGAAGGGCAGAGTTACTAGGCTTAATCATTTAAAAAATGCCAAACTTCCATTCTTTTTTTTTTTTTTTAGAATTAATCTCCTATCCTTTCCCTTCTTTTATTATTATTTTTTTTTTTGCAAAAAGGAATTTTATTTGCTACAAAGCATTATAAATTAAATTTAAAATAGGTATTTTTAATTGTAAAATATATCACAATAAATCCATGAAAAAATTAATTAAAACTTAATTTATTTTAATATTTAAGATTAATAAAATGACGTTTTGGAGCACTAATCATGTGCTTAATTTTTACAACACACAATAGTGTACACACTCTTGTGTTGAGATACCAAAGTGTGTACAATATTCACCATTGAAAAATGAGCCCACACTTCCTCTTTGTTGGGGTAAGATATATTTTGGAAGATAAGTGGGTAGGAAGCTAAGTGGGTAGGAAGCACTCTCTAAATTGGTATGTGAAGAAAATTGTTCTTTGTCTCCCGCACTATTGAGGTAAATCTCTAATCATGCTATATGTATTTTTTATATATAGATCCATGTACATGAGATGATCATAATCTAGTTATGGTTGCTAGATTGAAATTTCTTCTCATGAATAAATAAATTGTTAATTAAATAATTTTGTTGCATAAGACGCTACACTTTTGTTGCACTCACTTACATGTAATAAACAACCAATACTTCCTAAACCTACAGCAGCAAGAGCTACGGCTGGGTCTGTGGGGGTATGTAACAGCTTTTGGCTCCTTTTTTGTTGGGAATGGTACCCTTAAAGTATATGTGATGGAAAATATTTTTTTTTAAATAAACTTTTTTCATATGTTGCATGTTTTATATTATTGTTTGAATAATATTATTTAAATATCAGAAAATTTATGAATTATCATTGTTATTTTAAATGTTTAATTATTAGAAAATATGTGAATTATTTGTTTTGTGTGAATTAGGATTTTATTTTATTTATTGGGAATAATTGTGTAATTTTTGCATAATTTTAGTATTACATTTTATTAGGTGTGTCAAATTATGTAATTAGAATATGTTGCATTTTTTTTATTTAATTGTGTGAGTGCTGAATGTGTAGTGTGTGTGTGTGTGTTTATGAATGGTATTTTTTATTTAATATAAATTAAGAAAATAAAGATTGAAATAAGATAAGAAAATATGAACCTAGACCTAATGTGGGTCTTGAGCATTTACCTTTTTATTAAGAGATGAAAAGAAATATAAAAGAAAATATCCGTTGTCATCTTTTAGGATAAGATGACAAGGCTTACCATAGGATTTGAGCTTTTTACATGTAGATAAGGTTTAGGTGATTTGTAAGGATAGGAAATGGTGGGATTTAGCTTATCTTGTGGGAGAGGATTTGAGCTTTTCACACTTGGGTTTTTCCTTAATGTTGGGTTACTAGAGTATTATAAATAGAAGACATGTGAGCCTTGAGAATTCTTGTTGTGTGGCTGCAAATATTTGGAGAGAAAGAGAGAAATGGGAGCACAAAAAAGAGAAAGAATGAGAAAAAGGAGGAGAAGAGGAAAGTGTTTCAAGGATCTCTAGGGATGTGTTCTTATTTTGTTTTTGGATCTTGGATTTTTATCCTCTAAGTCTAAGTTCATTCCCCTCAATCCAAAGATTTTTCATGATATGGGTTTCGAAAACCCTAGGTTTTTCAAAGAGGGTGGCCATTGTTTTGGGTACTTGATTTCTAGCAAGAGAGGTTGTAAAGCTCGGGATAGCCAAGACCATTACATTGTGTATTTTAAAAAGTGTAGGACTTGCTAATAAAGTCATTTCGACATAAACGTGTTACCAAGGTAATTAACAGATTAAGGTTAAAATATTTTGATCATAAGGTAGTCGTTTTTCATTAAAAATGTAAGAGTTTGTACACGAGATCCCAAAAAGGTGGTTACAAGGCAGTTACAACCCTCAACAATAACTATAACAGAAGCCAGCCTAAGTGGAAAAATACAATTTGGCTCTAGTCCCTGTCAAATCCTCGGCCGTGGTGGTCGAGCAGCTGTTGAGGTACACACCGCCCCCAAAGCTCTCCAAGTCACAGCTATTCTAGCTTTCCCTTTCCCTTTCTCTTACCTGCACCACATAGCACCCGTGAGCCAAGGCTCAGCAAGAAAACTTAATTCACAACTACAAACGAACAACAATATATAATCTGTATGCATAAATCGTTCAATTCAATAACAACAAGACACAATCAATAAGCTAGGCAACAATAGTAATAATCTGCTCAGTTCAACATATAATTCAATCACATCATACAACATAATGAGTTAAGTGCAAGAAGGCACTTTTGTTTATTTAGGAACATTCGAGCCTGGCGCCCATATGTCGAGCCCTCTGGTAATTTAGCTGACCTTGGCATGCTTAGGTCAGGCTGCGTTCAGTAGGCTTAACATCAGCCCTGACTCCCTTAGGCCGGACTTTTATATCAAACATAACAAATAATTAGATTGTGGAACACGCAATTGATGGTAGGACAAACAAGGATGCCCCAGATATACTCAATTACAGATATATTCAAAATCATAAACATATTCGTTAACAGGGGTCTCAGCCCCAATTACAACCCGGGTGCAGTTTCTTACCTCGAGTCCCAAGCTGAAGGTGTAAGACAGTCCCGAGCACGATCCTCAGTCTCAAGTCGTAATGGTAACCCTAGTCACAAAGCGATAATGGATAACCATTGAAACCTAAACCAATTAAAAGCATTATAATAACATACTAGCCTTCGGGACCTCGAACTCTACTAAACCGGTAGTAGAATCCTTTCCGAGCACTTAGGTTTGAGCTCTCAAGCCTAAAAACCTGATTTTGCTATTTCTCTCAATTAGAGACGCGGCCCAGACCTTAAGGGTTGCAACGCACTACAAGTCAGAGAGCCTTGAGGCTCTCTTCTGGGGGACAAGGGCAACGACGCGCCCCAACCTACATTGCCATGCCTGGGCAACATCAGGGACCCCAGGGCCTTCTCACGCACATGGGTCGCGACTCGAGCCCAAAACCCAGAAATCCTTTACGTTTTTCAGAACCAATTCCTCAAAAATCCATCCAAATCAAAACCTAAACATGATTTCTAATCCATTTTAACAACAAAATTTCATCAACAATACAAGAGTATCACAAAGCAGTCATCAAAAACCCTCTAAACACCCTCAAACTCAAAATCAGCATTAGAGTCTTAAACGTAGAAAAACACTTAAACCATGGCTGGAATTCATCAAGAAACAGAGATAAGCTTACCTCAACTGAGATTTCAATCCCCCCTGAGTTGCTCTACTTAATCCCAGCTTCAAATCCACAACTGCTGAACCAATTCTTCAAGAATTTCACTAAACTTCCATGCACCCCAAAGGAGAGAGAGAGCGAATTGTAGAGAGAGAGAGAGTTGTTGAGAGATTGAATCTATTCTATTCTGGTTCTTTCTACAGTGTCCTAATGACTATGATATCCCATGGTTAAGTCTATCCTAAGCCTAGGGAATGACGAAAAAACCCCTAGGGTTATCTTAGCCTCTTAATGCCTTTAAGGGCAAACACGTTATTTACCGCATTTCTCGCTAATCATCAATTAGTCCTATAAATTCCCAATTAATTCTGGCATGCCCAATTAATCACCAAATAATTGCCCGATAACCAATAAATCTCAAATACGCACTAAGTCCCTGAAATATCCCTAGGCTCATCCCGAGCCAGGTATTGGACCTCGTTGTGACTATTCTGCTAATCCGCTCACTAGGATCGCCTCGAGCCAAATACTGCAAATATATCTATATAATAATGTGGTCTCAATCATTTAACAGATATAATCACATTTATACCCTCAACGGGTCAAAATTACAACTATGCCCCTTATTACAAGAATGGGCCCACATGCATATCTAATAAACATAAACATGCATATAAAATCATATTACCATATAGATCATGTATGCCACATAGTCACACATTTAATCAATCAATTCCACACACACACACACACACACACACACACATATATATATATATATATCAAATTTTGCCCTCCCAACAAACTAATCAAGGCACTAAGCTGTAACGCCCTGGATAGCCAAGACCGCTACACTGTGTGTTTATAAATATGCAGGACTTGCTAATCAAATCATTTAGATAAAATGTGATACTAAAACCACTAATGAACTAGGGTTAAAAGGGTTTGGTCTCAAAAGTGTACATTCTATATAACGAAACATTTTATACGTGGGATCCCAAAAAGGAACAGCGTTCGAAAGTCAGTTTACAAAATTTCCAAGGTTTAGACAACCATTAGCCATTCTAAGGCAAAACAAACATTTCTGGTTCTCCTGTTCCTGTCTTTCCCTCAACCGTGGCGGCTGAGCAGCTGGTCATGTACATTCAGCTCACAGAGCTCTCCAAGTCAGGGCTGATCGAGTTTGCCCTTGCCCTTACCTGCACCACGTAGCACCCGTGAACCAAGGCCTAGCAAGAAAACATAATATGCATCACAAACAACAATAACAGATGAATAATCCTTTAAGCATGATGAAACACTCAATACTCATATTAACCACATAGCACGTATTCAGAATCAAAGATGCAACTAAGCATTAATAACAATCAAGTTACATGATAATCAGGGCTGACAACTTAGGCCGCACCCTCTGTTTATCCCACTGACTTCGACCCGCTTAAACCGAGCTCAATGCATATTAAGTTGTTCTCGGCTACCAGTGGCCGAGCCGCGCCCTGTGAGCTAGTTTAACCTTGGCACTCATAGGCCGTTGGTTTACTGATTACATGGCATAATACCATCCTTTCAAAACATACATATTAGGGAACCCTTAGTCCCATTACAAATACTCAACCGGGTGCAATTTTCTTACCTTTAATTTCCACGTTCACTGACTACGAGTGACGACTCTCGAGCACAATCCACCTCTCGAGCCCTAGCTTAACACCTAGTTACAACCAACATAATGGATTCCATTAATATTCAAATAAATGTTTCCGGGTGCAATGCTAGCTTCCGGGACATCGAATTCCACCAAACACGGTGGTGGAATCGATTCCGAGTACCCTAGGTTAGGTTCCTGCGCTTTGAATCCCCATAAGATCAGAGATGCACCTAAGGGTTGCGGCCCCTGAAACCTAGCCACGGCCTGCCCCTGAAACAGAAACCTCGCCCCTCTGAAGGAAGACACGCGCCGCGGCCCTGCCCAGTGGTGCCGCGCGCGCTCCCCTTCAGCCGAGCCTCCCTGGCTCCTTTGCTTCGTAGGGCCGCAGTGCTTTAGAACAGAGCCGCGGCCCAACCCTTCGTGCCCAGAAAAACCTCCATTTTTGACTCTCAAACCTCACTCAAACTCCTCCAAAACTACCCCAACTCCACAACTCAATTACTCAAAGACTTCCCACACCATTTCAGCAACACAACCCAGCTGAAAGCTAGACTAAAAACCCATCAAAAACCTATTTCAATCTCTGAAACTTACTAACTTAAGAACACAAAAAAAATCCATGAAAATACCAAAATTCAGCCATTAAACCATAAATTCGAGCTTACCTTAACTGCAGAATCAATCCTCCAAGAGATTTCTGGGCTAACCTCCAAGGTTCTAGCTTCAGTTTAATCTTCAAATCCAAAACCCAGAAACCACTTAGAACACAACCAAAATCATAAAATTTCAACAACAAAGAGTGGGAACCAATCCTTACCTTAGTCCTTGATTGAATCCTTAATTAATCCTTGAGCTAATCCTCTAAATCCCAGCTTTAATCCTCAGAATTCCAGCTACAATTTCTAGGTTCTGTGTTTTTCCTTTGAGAGAGAAAGAGAGGAAGAGGAAAGAGTCGGTCTAATTTGTTCTACTATTTTCTAAAGCCTCTTAAGTCTATCCTTAAGCAGTTAAGTTAATCCCAAAGCTCGGGGTACCGGAAACGTCCCCGAGGGCAAAATGGTAAATTTCCCCAATGTTCCCACCTAGACTTCCTAATCTCAAATATATCTCCAATTATTTATTTCCATAACCCAATAGTCTAAATAACCACCCGATACCTGAAATACCCATGACTTGACCAAAGTCAAATATTAAGCCCTGTTGTGACTTTCCCGCTATCTAGCTCCCTAGGATCGCCTCAAGTCGCACGCCAAAGGTTTACCCACATAATAATGTGGTTCTCACAGATGTAACATTTAACCACATTTACATTCATGTAATCATACAGGCATGCTTATCATATAATCATGCATTAAATCAATAAATTCACACATAAACCAATTATGCCCTCTCGGCACACTAATCAAGGCCCTTAATCCATATCAGTGATTTTGGGTCATTACATAAGCCTTATTAGCAATTTGGGATGTTACAGAGGTAATGGGAATCTATAACCATATTGTTGTTGTTTTGTTACCTTGATTCTTGTTTGTTTTGTCTTCAAGAGAAAATATGTTTATATGATGATGGTTTGTTTTTGTTTTGTGGTTTTGCTTATGGAATAATTCCATTATTGATTATGGGAAATCTTAATAAAGTTATAGTATGAAAATCCTTGTTCTTATATAAGCTATGATTTGATCCATGATCATAAATTAGACATCCTATTACTATATGGTTGATTGGATTTTTGTCTACTAATATATGTTGACATTGACGGTCTTTTATATTTTTAGCATTTTTTTTCTTATCTTGTTGTTATTTGTGTTCTTAGAAGCATGCTAAGTTGTTGGTGTCTTTTGATTAAGTTTAGTATTGTAAATGTATTTGAAAACAAAGAATGTGTTAAAATTTTCATATTGAGATGATAATTCATATATTGTGTGTAAATGGTCTAGATTCTTAATACATGGCAATTGATCTCTTGGGATGCATGAAATTGTAGAAACATGTTAAGTAATGGTTTAAACATGATTAAGAATACATTTTAAATAAGTTTATACTTGCTGTATTATTCTTATTTATGTAATGGTATTTAATCAATGATTTTAATAATGCACAAGCTATGTCTCAAAATTCATATTTTAGAACTAGTATAAGCAAGAGGTGATTTCTAACATTTTAATTGTGGTTTTTCTTCAAATAAATACATGCAGATTTTTTTTTTTTTTTTTTACAATGTGTGTGAAAGAAATTATAGCTTTATCTAAATATGTGGAATTCAGGAAATAAAAATGCTTGCTAAGATTTTTTTATTTCTTGAAAGAAAGTTTCTTTAAATACAAAACATAAAGTATATGCTCAAATAATTTAAGTCTTCTACTTTATACATAAAAAATGTGTTTTTCTATATCTTAATTATAATATTGTATTTTTTATTTGTAAAATAATTAATTAAGTAACATTATTCTTATAACACCTCTAATTTCCTATCTTTATTAAAATACTAGTTTAGTAATAGTTCAAAAGATTTCATAACTTTGTCTGAAACAGTGGGACTTTATTGGAAATACATTTCAAGTTTGGATCAAATGTTCAAAACAAAAGAGAGTTTGATGCAGTCTTTAAAATAACTAAAAAATACATCTCACTTATAAATTAACATAAGAAAGACTCTAAGGCACTATGGCGTTCTGGATTGTTTCCTCGCTCATTGGCTCCCCACAGCTTACATACATACTTATGGAAAATTGACTCAACTCACCATGCGTGACAAACAAGCCGAGCTAAAAGCCGAGTAAGGAAGTACAAACAAAACATACAAGCTTAAGCGACATATTCCATACATTCTTAACATACTTTTCTTATAGCAATCACTATCAACACTAGTCATAATTATCAACATAATACCATTTGTGACATAAGCTTAATCATACATCATGACCATAAGATCATTTGCAACATGAGCATAAACATTCAACGTAAGATCACAAGTAACATAATCGTAAGCATAAAACATAATATGATGGCTCACATATTGTCTAATGATCACATGTGACTCCCTTTTGGTCACTTCCATGGCACATTTTTGGCCATAATTCACCTAGCACCCTTTTGGCCAGAATCATAGGCACGTCGCCTTTAATAATGTTGTAGCACTAGGTTAAGAAAACATGAACAAATCCATACATATCGCATAACTAGAGTCCATCCATAACAAAGCAGAAATCTAACTAACTTGCTTACATTCATAAAACATTCATAACACCATTTTTGATCAACTTTTGTGATGTCCTTTTTGCTATAGTCTTAACATCAGTCACACAACATATAAATTATCATAAAACATTAGTAACATTATAGCAATCCAAACATAAATTCTATATAATTTCTTTACCTTAGGTCCGAGCACAAAACTCAAACAACATAGGACCTCTTCCTTAAAAGCCTAAACATTGCAAGTACAATTTGGTCTCAATCACAATTCATACTCACACAATCATATTAGAAAAGTTTGCATGAATGTGTATACTTTATAACTGCCTATGATGAAACCTATAGGTCACAAGAATTTCACAAAACTCATACTACATGAAATACAACTTATCATGCTACCATTTACACATAAAATCATTGATTAAATCACATAAGAATTTTAAGCAACCCCAACTTTAAAATTCTAGAATAGGCATAAATGTAAAAAAATGTGAAACTTTGTTTTACAAATTTTTTGACCAAAACTCACGTTTCAAGTTAGTTAAAACTCATAACATGTTTGAAACAAATTTCTTATAAAATATCCCTAAGGACCTAAAATTTGGTAAAAGGACTAATAATTCTAACATTTTACTGAACTCATTTCTAAGCATCTTTTAAAAATAGTTTTTCTCAAATTTTAAACCATTAAAATCTGCATGTACTTTATTGAAGAAAAATGCTTTATTAAAATGTAAATCACATTTTACTTATGTATATTCTAAAATGTGAATCTTTAGGACATACACTATGCTCTTTTAAACCATTGATAATTTACCATAAAACATAAACCAAATATGAGCAAGTAATATTTTTATTTAAAAATGCCCATGTTCATGTTAAATTATTAAACCTAACATATTTCTATATTTTCATGCATTCCAAATAATACAATTATCATGCAACTAAGTCATAGTTTATTTCAAAACATGAAACCTAAAAAACAAAGGCCTTGTTCAAATACCTATCAAACATAAAGAAAAAAAAAAAATCATGTTTCCTTTTTACAATAGCAACTCATGTTTGTAAATAATTAAAAAAAAAAAAAAAAAAAAAAGAGAACCCTAGGCCTAAAACAATGTCATGGCTGAACCCTATACACCATTTCCATTCAAGAATTTTCATTTTTGTTTCCCACACGATTCATCATTTTAATACTAACATGACTTTCTAATGATGCAATAAACATTATAACATCAACTTTCTCATGTATTAATTTTACACCACACTCCCTAAACAAGAAACATGCTTATTAAAAATTTAAGAGAAATAGCATGAATCAAATAATATGGCTAGGTCGAATATGCACCCAACAATACACTTTTGTTTTTCCAAAATTTAATTAAAACCTAATCATACTTCTAATCAAGAGATCATCACCATAAACATATTTATCAAAACTATATGATCAAACATAGACATATTTTCTCAAAACATCAAATACTAATCCATGACCATAAACAAGAATTAAATAAATATCAAATCAACAAAAGGGTAGAGAATCTCATTACCTCATTGGTAGTGTTCAAGAACCAAACCTTTAGGCACCTAGGGATTTCGAGATACACATCGAAAGAAAAGAGAAACAATTTTTCTTAGAATTGAGAAGGAGGAACCTAATCTTAGAGGATCAAAAACCAAACCCAAAAATCAAGACAATAACACATACCTAGAGATTTTGAAACCCCTTCCTCTTCTCCTTCTTTCTCTCTTTTTCCTCTCTTTTTCTTTCTTTTCTCATGCTCTCCTCTCTCTCTCTCTCAAAGCTTTGGCAGCCACCAAATGTGTCTCCAAGGCTCATATCTTCTTCTATTTATAGTACCCTAGCGTTATCAAAATTGAGTTATCAAAATAAATCAAGCACCAATTAAGTTAGCAAATAAATAAATAAATCAATATCTAAAACAATCAATTGAGTTATCAAAATTAATTTATTTAATAATTAATTACCATAAAGTTTTACCCAATTGAAAACTTACTACATAATTAATTAAACATAAAATTAATTTAATTGTCATTAAAGAAAATATCTCAAATTTTAAAAATTGGATACTAAGATATTTCTTTAGCACAAAAAAAACAAAAAAAATATCTTAACCAACTTTTATATTATATATACGGTAAGATTTTTTTTTATTATTTTTTAAAAAAATTATATATATACGGTTATTTAAACATATATATATATATAATATATATATATATGGAAGACTTCTCAATAGTTACTACTCATAAATGGGTACTAACAATTATGATGATGTGACAACATAATGACTTAGTATAGTAAGTCACCAACAGATAAATATTTTTTTTCTACATTAATTTTGAATTTAGTTATTTTACTTTTGCCATAATTAATATTGTTTCCAACCAATGAGAAACACTAGTTATATTTAGAAATTGACATGCATTTGAAAAATGAAAAATTTTACAATATTATATTTTCGTAATAAATACATGTTTTTCATCAGGTTGCCCTTCCAAAAATTTGAAAAAATCAAAATTTATTTTTAGAAATATTATTTAACAACTATAAATATGGACCATTGATCTTAATCCAATGATTAATATTAAAGTAACTATTCATGGGTAGTAATCATTAAGAGCGCACCCATATATATACGGTTAAGATTTTTTTTTACAATATATATATATAAACATTTATATTAAAAAAAATGGGCAACTACCAAAAAACAAAAAATTGTGCAATTTTTCAATGAACATTTTATCAAGCACCAATTAAGATATGAAGATGCATGAAAAAAAAATGACAACTTAAATTAGCAATATGACACATAAACATTCAAAACATTCATATCAAATTTCATGTACCATCCAATTAAACTTTTAAAATCAAACATGTCAACAAACATATATAATCATGCATTCTTAACATCTAGATCTAGTCAACCTGGCTCTGATACCAATTGTAGGATCTTGGAATTTAAATCTAGATGCATGCTTCCTATTATTTTTCCAAACACATAATAAAATCATAGAATAACATGACATACATATGAATATTAGATTCGTAAATTAACATAAACGCAATGATGTAGAAACTTACGAATACGCAGCGGAACTGGAACAACTCCTTCCTTCAATCTCTCTAACTCTTGATTCTTTTCTGTAGCAGAGTATTATCAAGAGATTGAACTAGATCAGCAACACAGTCTTCCTCACCAAGCCTTTGATCAACCTAGAACTAGTGTGGGCTGGTTCTCAACACATGAGATAGAGATCTAGAAAAGAAGAAGAGATAGTGGCTAAGAAAGGATTAGAGTGCCTAGGTTTTCACTTACCCAATGAATCAATTGAGACTGACTTTTGAAAACCCTAGATATCATATTCCTTATATAGACAACTTAATGGGCTTTATTTAAATTTAAATTTTGAATTAAATAAAATAATAAACAAAAAGATAAAAGTCTTGGGCTCCCACAAATGGACTTGGGCCCAATACTTTTATTTTGAATTTAAATCCCAATTGGGCCTAAATTCAAAACATTTTATTTATTTATTTATTTTAATTAATTAACTAAATCCTTATTCAAATTAACTAATTATAATTTGAAACTTGATTTAATTTTTATTTATTTATATTGACACCAATTTATCAATATTAATAAATTTACCCAAAGATTCTCTTTTATTCTCTAAATCTCATATCTCTAGTCAACTTTTAAAAATCATAATTGATAATTAAATCAATTAATTGAGACATTCTAGATGATTTACTCAAAGGTAATGCGGGGACCATGGATCCATGAAATCAAGCTCCAATAAGTTACCGTGAATTTATTTACGAATAATTTCACTACCTTATTAATTCCTCGTGACTCCACTATGGACTTGGAATTGAACTCTTGAATTCATAGAACGTATTTTCCAAACCATAAATACGTTATCCATTGCTATAACTATTACAGTTAGTCAATCCTCTATCGATGACTTACTAACAAGTTGGGTAAAAATTACCGTTTTACCCCTCATCAGTATTTTATCCTTAACTCCCACTAAGTTCCTTATAAATGATATTTCCGTGAACTTAATCATAGAAATGAGATCTCAATCATTTAACCTTTTGAACAAAGCAATTAAGGAAATCATCTTTTCACTTCTCATACAGAAGTTATAGATTTCATATCTATGAATAATACTCCCACTCAATTACATTACTAAATCTCCAAGATGTAAGTATGGGCTAGACCGTAGGGTAAGCTGGTAACGAACAAGTCAAAAGATTTAAATAATATAATTAGTAGAATATTATCACTCAGAATTAAGATCGACTTAACCTATGGTCAACGTTGTGATATTGATTAGATTCGATAACAACGATACTTATTTATCAATCAATAATCAATATCGGTCCTAGTCCGATGTAACCAAATACATCTGATCATATCTACTTGGTCAATGCCTTGGACAAGACATCACACTCCTAATGTGTAAGTAGATCATATTGTAGATTTCCTAATCAGTGAAAATCCAATGCACTGATCTAATCTAGGACTCGTTCTTTTGAACATATAATTACAACTATAATCCACTGTGACCTAGTCACTATAATTGTAACTATCCATATGCTCAGGATTTTATGAATGTTTGTATTAATTGAATAAACATGTAATAAAACAAGCGAACAATGCAATTGAATAAACAAAACGATTTCTACTTATTTTAATGATAATAATAACGTGTTACATAAGAAATATGGTTTTATTAAGGGCATAAAACCCAATATAAAAAACATTCATAAAAATTAAAGTTTGGTAAAAAATAATAAACCTAAGGGAAAATGGAAATTTTATGGCATTTTGTGTTAAATGCTTAATTTTACCGAAATGTGGAATTTTATTCCATAAATGGACCTTAGGTAAAATTTTATTGTGTGATTAATTAAATTAAATGTGAGAGACATTTAATTTAATTATTATGTGTTAAGTTTTTTTTTTTAAAAAACTTAATAAGAGTGAAAAGGGTATAGAAAGTCAAATTAGGTTTTTCTTCTTATGAAATATTTATTAACCATAATAAATATATATATATATATATATACAACATATATAAAATAAAATGGGTGGCTGGCCATGTGAAGTTTTAAAATGGTGTGAAAAAAATTAATTAACTTTTAAATCCCATTTTAAGTTTAGGGTTAATAGTTAAGTGGGTAGTAAAAACACTTAAGTGTTTTAGATATTAAAGAGTTGTAGAAACTCTTCTAACCCTCCCCAAAACCGACCCCCACTCTCTCTCATTCACTCTCTTTTTTTTTTTTTTTTGAAAACTCTCTCAAGTTTTCTCTCAATCTTCAACCTCAAGACACTAAGGAGGCTTGGAAGCTAAGCCTTGGTCTAGGAAGGATTTTTTTTTTTCCCTAAGGTAAAGTTTCAATGAACTAGACTTTTGTAAAGTTTTAACCATAGATTTTTAAATAGCTAATTATCTATGTTGTTGGGGGAGTTGGTTAGGATTTTTGAAAGGTTTTGAAGGAGCCAAAGCTAATAGGAAGATCCAAACCTTAAGCAAGAACAACAAAGAGGTAAAA
This sequence comes from Humulus lupulus, assembly GCF_963169125.1. Classification (NCBI taxonomy): domain Eukaryota; kingdom Viridiplantae; phylum Streptophyta; class Magnoliopsida; order Rosales; family Cannabaceae; genus Humulus; species Humulus lupulus. The sequence goes on along the minus strand of NC_084802.1, from coordinate 157,450,316 downwards.
AGTTTACATTTTATGATTTTGTTGTAGGGTTTTTATTTTTAAGCATTATTATGTATATTTAATGCTTAAAGTTTCTTATTGGTAATGTAATAAGGTTATGGTAGTTGTTTATAATTTTTATGTTGCTTGCGTGTTGATTTTTGAAAATAGGGACCAAAACCCCCAAGGGTTTTGTTAGAAACCTTAAAACAAAATACATGTTTCGAGCTGTGACTTCCAAGGGGTCAAGCATCTATTATATATTGATTTTGTAAAATTTAATTGTACTGTGATGTTGTTGAGATTGAGTACATAAAGTTGAGCTTTTGAAACACTCGAAATTTTTAAAAATGAATGAGTTATGCTATTTCAAAGTTTAGGTAAAAAACTGTTTTTTCGTATTCTTAATTTCAGAACCAAGTTTGGACAGCCACTGTATGGGGAAAATGAACCCAGTTTTTTCTAAAATTTGGTGAACATATTATTGGCATAACCTTGTATTCCACTATAAAATTTGGTAAGAAAATACTAAACGGTTTGAACGTTATTAATTATCAAATTTTGGAAAAAATAAGAACTTGAAAATAAGGTCATTTTTTTCCTCGTTGTTGGAAAATAATTTCACCAATAAAAAATGCTCATTTTGACCGAAGATTTTACATAGACCTAAATAGCATACCAAAAATGGAATTGGAAAATTTTTGTAACAATTGGGTAAGTAAATTTAAAGTTATGAACTAACAAAGTATGTAGTTAAAAATGTGAAAAATATGATTTTCATACTTGGTGTAAAAAAAAAATGAGATGTTGGAACTTAAAGTAAAAAGTAAAATTTTGCTTATTACAAGATATAAACTTGGTAAGTCTTGAAAACATATTTTCACTAAAATTTACCACTTTGAGTTGAGTGTGAATTATTTTTATTAAAGAATTTTTATTCTTTCTAAAAAAAATAAAAGATTTAATTTATTATTAGTTAATAAATTAAAAGAGGGTTTAAAACCCTATATTTTGAGAAAATGATCAAGTAAATTATTTTTCTAGTAAGTAAACTTGATTAATCGATTTTGAAAAATTAACTAGTCAAGATAGGAAATTTTTAACGATTCTCCTAATTAAGACAAATTAGGCAATTTTCTTAAAACAGGTTTTAAAGATTAAAACCTTAAGAAAAAAATAAAAGGAAAATTAAGAGTTTATTTTCTTGAAAAATAATTAAGGAATTTAATTAGTATTTTTTTGGATATAATACTAGCTAAAATCTTCTATATATTTTAACTGACTTGTTGAAAGTACGGATCAATAGCGACACGTTTAAAGAATAAGATTTTTAGCGGATTGTGGGAAAATATTATTGTGATACCCGAGCCTAGGTATCGAGACCATAGGATAGGTCTCCCCAAGACTTAGGGTTTAGTCTCAAATATTTTGTATGAATTTCCTTAATGGGTTTAAAACCAAATAAGGATCATAAATCCTTACAAATAATTTTTATTAAAATGACCAAACTGCCCAAAATAATAATAATGAATTATGAGTATCATAATTAATCCGAGTATACTGTATGGATAACTACAGTATTGGCTAGCGTAACTGGACTGAACGTTGGAGGGTGAAAACCTGCTGAGTGCTAAGGATTCCAAGTAAGTCAACTTGTATTGTGTGGCTGCAACATGAAACGACTATGTATTGTATGTTAGTATAGGGACAAGTTGCTTAGAGACGTTAGTCTAGTGAGTGCTGATTTAGAAACTATGAACGGTAGACATCCGTCATATCCTAGACGGCTGATCCCCGTCGCACTGCTTTATTTTATTATGTCCGGCTCATTACCGCGACGAGTGGCCAAGAGGTGAGAATTGCTGGTTAAACATAGGGGCACCAAAATGAATGGGACCTAGGGGCCATCATGCTTACTTAATCAGTGAATGGTTAGAACCCGAGCAAGTACTCTGATAAGTTATTCCCAAATAGTTGCCGTGAATATTGGCCATTCAGTGAGAGTGCCTAGAGATACTAGGGGTTGCCAAGTTTGAGTGACACTGAACACCCTGGGGCAACTGCTCATCAGCACCACTGATTAACATAAAAGTCTCTGTAAAATCGTGTAAATTCGATTTACTCTTGGATAAGTAGCGATGCTCTAGGTAACATGATAGTTACCCATGATAGGGATATTTATTGGCTAGATCTTAGTGTTGAGACTCGATTCTCTCTTACAGATTAGCATTTATGTTGGAGGGCGTGTTATGCTCAAATTGTTGGAAATTGTCGAGCGTTGGTCTTGAATTATATTGTGATATATTATATTTGCTTGCTCTGGGATTTTCTGAGTGCATGGATATATTTGTTGATAAGATATAGTTGTGATATAATATATCTGCTTGCTCTGGGATTTTTTGAGTGGAGGGATATATTTGTTGATAAGATATTGTAGTGATATAATATATCTGCTTGTTCTGGGATTTTTCTGAGTGTAGGAATTTATCTGTCTATAGGAAATAATTTATCATTGGTTATCAGGCATGGCCATAAGTTTGTCAGGACGCTTTTTCGTTCTTGAAATTGATTGTGTAGGATCCGGAACCCTAATTCTCTGCATGCTTTTGTTTTAAAGTTGAACTTACTAAGCGTTTTTGCTTACCTAGTTGTTTCCTGTTTTAGGTAAGAACAAGGGCAAGGCAGAGCAATGAGCGTTAGAGTCTCCCTTGCAAATGTACATGTGGACTGACCTTTTGGGAAGCCATTTTATTTTTGGAAATGTTGTGTAATTTTCCTAAACTAGGTTCACTCTACTCTTTATAAAATATGTTTGTAATTAAATGTTAAGTATGGCCATATGACTTTTAAAAAAAAAAATTATACAAGATTTTGAGACATTTTGTTAAATGAAAACATTTATATTTCTGCATTATCGAGTCTTGAAAATCCGGGTCGTTAGAGTTGGTATCAGAGCTCGAGTTGAGTCAGTTCTGTAGACAACCCACATGTACATTTCGTAAAGATAGACCGACACTCGATGTAAGTATTGTCTCTTCCTTTAGTGTGTTGTTTCCCTTTTCTTACCTAAATTTTATAAATTGTAGTTTAGTAAGAAAATGGCAGGCGAACAAGAGGCGATGGATCCCATCGTAATCGACCTCCCTATGGTGTGTGACCAGTGGCAGAGTCCAAATCTACCGTGCCCTCACCAGTATAGCGCCTGCCGTATTCAACGGAGAGGTCCATTCCAACGAAGTCTGGGCATGGACTTACTCGTTGGACACCATTTTCGAGAACATCGATACCCCCCATAGGTTCAGGGTAGGATTGGCAAGTTTATACCTGAGAGGCTCAGCTTTTCTATGGTACCAGGAGAGGCACTTGAGGCCAGCCACTCCATATTGGACTACCTTTAGAATATCCATAGAGATGACCTTTGGACCTCTAGGTAGGAGGTCAAGGTGGCATATAGACTTCCACGAGCTCTTTGTTGCGCAGAACGCCCATGCATATACGATAGAGGCAGCACAACGATAAGCGGCAGCAAAACCAATGGTAGTTGAGAACCTGCGAGCAGAGGAAGTGGCTAATGACGAACTCAGCGACGGGAAAATTTCTTATGAAGAGTCAATGGACCAGAATGAGGAAGATCCCGAGGAGGATCCTGAGGAAGATCCCGAGGAAGATTCCGAGGAGGATCCTAAGGAAGATCACGAGGAAGATCTTGAGGAAGGTTCTGATATGGCCACTAACAGCGACACCGACTAGGTGTTAGGAGCTGCATAGGTGTTAGAAACCCACCTACTTTTGAAATATGTACCTACCTTGTATATGATTAAGAAAATTAGTAACTGGTCTAGCAGGGATATACGTCTGTTTTTTTAGGGATAATTTTGTAAATCCCTTAGACTGGCCGACCCAAACTTAAAATGTTGTTGTATATGGTATAGGTTATGAAATGAAGTTGCTAACATTTGTTAAAAAGTGTTGATTGCTTGTTGTGATTGATATGTTGGGTGTGCTTAATTAGGTTAATTAACTACTTGTGTCAATATTAACTTCTCGTCCTTATGCGTTTAAGAGCTTTTGATTTGAAATCAAACAAATGGCAAGGGCAAGAGCTCAAAGAGGAAGGGGTGTTGCTGGCCGCGCCTGCTGATAGAGCTCAGAACGTGCATGCTGCTAGAGCTCCAAACCAAGCTGCAAGAGTTCGCGAGATAGCCGAGCAGATAAATAATCTGTAAAGGCCAGTGGAGATGCGGGGAGCCAAGAGACAAGAGGACGCTGATGCCCTCCAAGCTGAAAGATTTAACACCCTTTTGGGATGACTCCCCATGCCACCCAATAATGCTCAAAACAACAAAGTACCACCTGAAAACAATGAAGAACAGAACCTTGGCCCGCAGGTTATCATAGAGCAACCAGTACTGCCAGTAGAAGCACCAAGAGCTGCCCGAGCGAAACCTATATCAGAAAGGTTCGGCAACAAGAATCCACCTATATTCGAGGGGAGCAGTGACCCATCAATGGCAGAGAAATGGATCAGTATTTTGGAAAGGATCTTCGACTTCATTGGAACTACCGAGAGAGAGAAGGTAGTTTATGCGTCCTATATACTGAGAAAAGATGCCCGCATCTGGTGGCACGCAGCCAAGAAAGGGCATAATATTGTCGAGATGGAATGGCTAGGGTTCTTGACCTTGTTCAATGGCAAGTACTTTAGTAAGGCAGTGATCGAGCACAAAGTGAATGAATTCACTAATATGAAGCAGGGAACGTCGAGCATGCAGGACTATGTTCAAAAATTTGACCAACTGTCTAGGTTCGCGAAGAACCAGGTGAACATTGAAGAGAATAAGAACTGTAGTTTTATGAAGGACCTATGTAGATACATTGCCAGGTGTGTAGACACTGGTAAAACTGACTCGGAGACGTATGCCGAAGCTGTGGAACGGGCTCTTCGCCAAGAGTCTTGGGCCGTGTCAGACAAGCTAGAACCACAGAATAACGAAGATAGGAAGTACACACCCAACAACCCCGGACATTTTCAGGCCAATCAGAATGGCCCAAGGGGAAGTTCAACCCGAGGTTCGACCAGAACTCGGGGCGAACAAACAATCCAAGAGGCACAAGACCGATTTTTGGGGGAAATAACAAAAGAAAAGGGGACCTCCCAATTAGGCAATGGCTAGTCACAACAAACAGCCAAGACGTGAGTTTGAACAATGGCCACTGCGCAATAACTGTAACCGACTCCATCAAAGCGAGTGTGGGGTATGTTTTAATTGTGGAAAGCCAGGGCACTTTGCTAAGATTGCCGAATGCCAGCCAAGGGCAATGGAAATGTCCAACAGAAACAAATTGGAGCTCCGCCTCGAGTTTATGCGCTTACACAAAGCGACAAAGGAGTTGGACCATCTGATATGGTGTCAGGTCAAATTTCTATCGCCCAAACCTCGGCATATGCATTAATGGATACTGGTGCATCGCATTCTTTAGTATCTCCATCCTTTGTCGAAAAATTAAATAGAAGTCCTGAGCCTATGCCTGTTATCTGTGGGGTATCCTTGCCTTTGGGAGAGGATATGCTGGTGCGGACATGGGTTAGATCTGTACCAGTTTGGGTTGAAGGTCGTGAGCTGACGGTGGATCTGTTAGTCTTGGACCTACATGAATACGACGTTATATTTGGGATGGATTGGTTAACCAAATATGGAGCCGTTATCAATTGCAAGCGCAGAAAAATGGTCTTCACCCCAGCAAGAGAAGAACCATTCGAGTTCAAGGGTACGTCAAGAGAAAATAAGTGTCCCATGATTTTTGCGATAAAGGCGAGAAAAATGTTGAGTGACAGATGCATCGGTTTTTTGGGCAAACATAGTGGATAAGGATAAAGAGACGAATCAACAACCATCGGATATACCGATTGTGTGCAAGTTTCCCAAAGTATTTCCTGAAGATCTCCCAAGGATTCCACCAAACAGTGAGATCATGTTTGAGATAGAGTTAATTCCGAGAATTGCGCTGATCTCAAAGACTCCTTATAGAATGGCACCAGCTGAACTCAAGGAGTTGCAGTCGCAACTGCAAGAGTTACTGGACAAGAAGTTCATAAGGCCAAATCATTCTCCATGGGGAACGCCGATCTTATTCGTGAAGAAGAAAGATGGCTCGATGAGAATGTGCATTGACTATCGGGAGTTGAACAAAGTGACGATCAAGAACCGATATCCATTACCGAGGATTGACAATCTTTTCAATCAACTACAAGGAGCGTCAGTATTTTCTAAAATAGACCTGCGATCAAGCTATCATCAGCTCAAGGTTAAGGAGATGGATATACCAAAGACAGCCTTTCGAACGCGCTACGGTCACTACAAGTTCTTAGTGATGTCCTTTGGACTAACCAATGCGCCTGCAACATTCATGGATCTCATGAATCGCGTATTTAGTGAGTATTTGGATAAGTTTATCGTCGTGTTCATTGACGATATTCTAATATACTCAAAAAGCCAGGAAGAGCATGCAACACATCTGGAACTGGTCCTCCAGCGTCTGCGAGATGAAAAGCTTTACACTAAGTTTTCAAAGTGCGAATTCTGGCTAAAGAAAGTAAGTTTTCTGGGGCACATAGTGTCAGGAGACAAAATTTCAGTAGATCCCGCCAAGATAGAAGTTGTTAAGCAGTGGAAACCTCCGAAAATGCTCATGAGGTTAGAAGTTTTCTTGGGTTAGCGGGATATTACCGGTGATTTTTGGAAGGATTTTCCAAAATAGTCACACCAATGACTGCCCTCACCCGCAAGAACATCAAATATGAATGGACTGACAAGTGTGAGAAGAGCTTTTAGGAGCTGAAAACAAGATTGACGACTGCCCCAATGCTGACCATCCCTAATGGCACAAAGGGATATACTATTTATAGCGATGCCTCATCCCGAGGGTTGGGAGCAGTGCTGATGCATCACGGAAAAGTAATTTCTTATGCTTCTCGACAACTAATGAATTACGAGAAGAACTATCCCACTCATGACTTGGAGCTTGCAGCAGTGGTTTTTGCACTAAAAATATGGAGGCACTACCTGCACGAGATACACTGCGACATCTACACTGATCACAAAAGCCTGAAGTGTTTCTTCACTCAAAAGGAATTGAATATGAGACATCATCGATGGTTGGAACTGTTTAACGACTATGACTGCGACATTCTGTACCAGCCGGGAAAAGCAAAGAAGGTGGCAGATGCATTGAGTCGACAACCAAGTGCTTACGTGATGACAGTGAAGGAGATTTCACCGCAGTTACAAGCCAACCTTACTACCTTGGATTTAGAGATAGTAGTTGGTCAATTGGCTAACCTCTCTATCGAGCCTACCATTATGGAAGCTATAAAAGGTGGGCAGTTAGTCGATCCTTGGGTTCAAGGACTGAAGTACGAAGTGAGGAACGAGAGGCGACCAGAATTCCATATCTCCGAAGATGGAGTATTGGGTTTAAGGGCAGAATATGTGTTCCGGACGATGACGAGATCAAGAAGCAGATCTTTTTCGAGGGACATAATGCTCCTTATGCCATGCATCCTGGTACCACAAAAATGTACCAAGACTTGAAGAAGTACTTTTGGGGGCCTGGGATAGAAAAGGAGACGACATAATATGTGGCACACTGCTTGACTTGTCAGCAGACAAAGGCCTAGCATCAACGGCCAGCCGGATTGTTACAACCCTTAGAAATTCCAAAATGGAAGTGGGAGATGGTCACTATGGACTTTGTTACAGGTCTACCAACCACTCCCAATGGGCATGATGTCATTTGGGTTATCGTAGATAGGCTGACTAAGTTTGCTCATTTCTTGCCGATCAAGGTAACTTATGGGGCACATAAGTTACCAGACATTTACATTGCAGAAATAATGAGACTGCATGGTGTACCCAACTCCATCGTATCAGATCGCGACGGACGTTTACCTCGACATTCTGGAATAAAATCCAAATGAGGTTGGGTACTAAACTGAAGTTCAGCACTTCTTTCCACCCGCAAACAGACGGTCAAAGTGAACGAACAATTCAGACGCTAGAAGATATGATAAGAGCCTGTGTGCTCGACTTTCAAGGCTCATGGAATGAGAAGCTTCCACTGATATAGTTCGCTTACAATAATAGCTATCATGATTCCATCAAGATGGCTCCGTATGAAGCTTTGTACAGAAGGAAATGCCGATCTCCGATTCATTGGCACGAGACCGGTGAAAGAAAGTTTCTTGGATCGGATAAGGTTGATCAGATTACCGAGGACATCCAACAGATAAGGCAACACTTGTAAACTTCGGTTGATCGACAACGCAAATATGCCGACCGACGCAGAAGACCCCTGGTGTTTGAGGTTGGCGATAATGTGCTACTGAAGGTAGCTCCGCTACGAAGGGCTATGCGGTTCGGGAAGAAAGGAAAGCTTAGCCCAAGGTTCGTTGGACCTTTCAAAATCTTAAAGAGGATCAGGGAAGTAGCTTATCGTTTAGCTCGTCCGCCCGCCCTGTCTAAGGTGCATGACGTGTTTCATGTATCCTTGTTGAGAAAATACATGCGCGATCCCTCACATGTACTCAGCTATGAGCAGCTAAGCATTGATCCTCAACTCGTCTATAAGGAGAAGCCGGTGATGATTCTAGACAGAAAAGAATAAGTGTTGAGGAACAAGATGGTGTCGTTGGTAAAGGTGCGGTGGTGTAACCATGGCATTGAAGAGGCAACCTAGGAAACAGAAGACAAGATGAGGGAGCTATATCCTCATTTGTTCTAAGTTTCGACTATAAAACCTCTATAAATTGTAGGTATTGTAACGTCCTGCGTTTTCGGGTACCTTTAAACGACTCGGGTCAGGATTTTTTTCCCCGAGTTAAGAATATTATTTTAAATAATATTATATTTGTTTGGAATTTATTTCCAGGAGTTATTGCTAGCCAAATTATGAATTTTGTGATTAAAAGTCAAGAAAAGACTTTCGGTCTTGGACCGACACGAAAACCCTGATCGGGTAAAAATCTCGGAAAATAAAATGAAAAACTGTGACAAATATATTTTGGGCATAAAATACATTCATAAAAATTAAAATTTGGTCAAAATTAATAAACCTAAGGGAAGATGGAAATTTTAGGACATTTTGTGTTAAATACTTAATTTTACCGAAATGAGGAATTTTATTCCATAAATGGACCTTAGGTTAAATTTTATTGTGTGATTAATTAAATTAAATGTGAGAACATTTAATTTAATTATTATGTGTTAAGTTTTTTTTTTAAAACTTAATAAGAGTGAAAAAGGTATAGAAAGTCAAATTTGGTTTTTCTTCTTATGAAATATTAATTGATTTTGAAAAATTAACTAATCAAGATGAGAAATTTTTATTGGTTCTCCTAATTAAGACAAATTAGGCAATTTTCTTAAAACAGTTTTTAGATATTAAAACCTTAAGAAAAAAATAAAAGGAAAATTAAGAGTTTATTTTCTTGAAAAATAATTAAGGAATTTAATTAGTATTTTCTAGATATAATACCAGCTAAAATCTTCTATATATTTTAACCGACTTGTTGAAAGTACGGATCAATAGCGATGCGTTTAAAGAACAAGATTTTTAGCGGATTGTGGGAAAATACTATTGTGATACCCGAGCCTAGGTATCGAGACCATAGGATAGGTCTCCCCGAGACTTAGAGTTTAGTCTCAAATATTTTGTATGAATTTCCTTAATGGGTTTAAAACCAAATAAGGATCATAAATCCTTACAAATGATTTTTATTAAAATGACCAAACTACCCAAAATAATAATAATGAATTATGAGTGTCATAATTAATCCGAGTATACTGTATGGATAATTACAGTATTGGCTAAGCATAACTGGACTATACATTAGAGGGTGAAATCCTGCTGAGAGCTAAGAACTCCAAGTAAGTCAACTTGTATTGTGTGGCTGCAACATGAAACAACTATGTATTTTATGTCAGTATAGGGACACATGCACATATATACACTGTCGTAGAAAGTTTCTTAGAGATGTTAGTCTAGTGAGTGCTGATTTAGAAAATATGAACGGTAGATATTCGTCATATCCTAGACGGTTGATCCCTGTCACACTGCTTTATTTTATTATGTCCGGCTCATTACCGCGACGAGTGGCCAAGAGGTGAGGATTGCTGGTTAAACCTAGGGGCGCCAAAATGAATGGGACATAAGGGCCCTCATGCTTACTTTTAATCAGTGAACGGTTAGAACACGAGCAAGTGCTCTGATAAGTTATTCCTGGATAGTAGCTGTGAATATTGGCCATTCAGTGAGAGTGCTTAGAGATACTAGGGGTTGCCAAGTTTGAGTGAGGCTGAACACCCTAGGGGCAACTGCTCATCAACACCACTGATTAACATAAAAGTCTCTGTAAAACCGTGTAAATTCGATTTACTCTTGGATAAGTAGCGATGCCCTAGGTAACACGATAATTACCCATGATGGGAATATTTATTGGCTAGATCTTAGTGTTGAGACTCGATTCTCTCTTACAGATTAGCATTTATGTTGGAGGGCATGTTACGCCGAAATTGTTGGAAATTGTCAAGCGTTGGTCTCGAATTATATTATGATATATTATATTTGCTTGCTCTGGGATTTTCTGAGTGCAAATATATATTTGTTGATAAGATATAGTTGTGATATAATATATCTGCTTGCTCTGGAATTTTCTGAGTGCAGGGATATATTTTTTGATAAGATATAGTTGTGATATAATATATCTTCTTGTGTTTGGGATTTTTTTGAGTGCAGGAATTTATCTGTTTATAGGAAATAATTTATCATTGGTTATCAGGCATGACCATAAGTTTGTCAGGACGCTTTTGCGTTCTTGAAATTGATTGTGTAGGGTCTGGATGGATCCGGAACCCTAATTCTCTGCATGATTTTGTTTTAAAATTGAACTTACTAAGCGTTTTGGCTTACCCAGTTGTTTCCTGTTGTAGGTAAGAACAAGGGCAAGGCAGAGCAGTGAGCGTTGGAGTCTCCCTTGCAAATGTACATGTGGACTGACCTTTTGGGAAATCATTTTATTTTTGGAGATGTTGTGTAATTTTCCTAAACTAGGTTCACTCTACTCTTTATAAAATATGCTTGTAATTAAATGTTAAGTATGGCCATACGACTTTTAAAAAGTTTTTTTTATACGGGTTTTTGAGACATTTGTTAAATGAAAATATTTATATTTCCATTTTATCGAGTCTTGAAAATCCATGTCGTTACAGTATGCTTATGATCTTATATTGAATGTTTATGCTCATGTTGCAAATGATCTTATGATTATGATTACGATCTTATGATGTAAGATTATGCTAATGTCGAACAGAGTATCATGTTTATGATTATGACTTGTGTTGATAGGGATTCACTACTACAAAAAAAAGACTTTGCAAGCCCCTAAAAAAGTTTTTATGGCACAACTCCCGCAAACCCTATATTTGAGAGCTTTAAAAAGTGATGTTTTTAAGGACACGCGTTGAAAAGAATATTTTTACGGCTCGCACTACGTGCCCTAAAAGATCCCGTTAAGTGTCTTTAAATAAAGTTTTTAGGGCTTTCTTCGATTCCCCTATAAGAATTTTGCATCCCCTTAAAATTTATATTTTTAATTTTAAAAAAAATTCATTTATATTTATATTAAATTAAAAAATTATTATTTAAATGAAACTTTTATATACTACACTTCATTCATCATTTTTGGACCTGTAAAAATATAAAGTATCACAAAACCTTGGAACAAAAAGAAGTTTAAATAACATATAAACATATTAGTCTTTTTTAAGTATCAACAAAAAACATAAATCAAAATAATGTGCCTAAATTACTGATTTATAGCCTAAACCAAATCATTTTCAAAGCAATAAGGCTTTCAAATTCTAGATGGAAAATGGAAGAAAAAAAGGACCATTGGGTTAAAAATTCATATGATAAAAGTAACAATAAAGAAGTGCAACCATACTCGTATTGAGACACTGCAAGAATTAATTCCTATCAAGAATAAAATATACACTCCACTCTCATATGCATTTAGAAATATATAATTAATGTACAAGTGCGAGTCCCAATAGTTTTTGATATTCTATCATCCCAAAAGAATTGATCTCCAAAAAATAGGACTATAATGGTTGGACACTATATTTCATTATATAGATGTTAAATGATGCAACAGAATTAAACTGACAACAAAAATGAAAATGGATAATCATTTTATTAGCTAATCCAATTTCCCATCCAAAGATTATTACCCCTGCTTTAGAACCAGTGCAAAGATTGTTACCCTTGCTTTTAGTCCTATAGCTGTGGTCCCTGCACTACCATGATGAACCTGCATGTTTGATTAAAGACTTCTGGTTTATTTGTACACAAAACAAATATCCATATAGCATTCAACATAAAACTTCATTTACAAATTATCTTCCATTATTTTCTCATCATAAAAACAATGTAATAATCAATAATGCCCATTTTTGTTTTGCATGTACTTCCATTTTTTAACCAAGTTTCTAAGAGAAAACAGATTATGCAACTTACCACCACTGAACTTTACACACTTCTCAGTAGTTGTAACGCAAATACCAAAAGGAGAACAACCAATAACATAGATATAGATAACAACCACCAATAAAATTAATCCATGCCATGCAGATCAGAGAGTTACTATTAATAATAAATGTGCAGCAGAGGCCTGTGCACATTTGAATTGCCGCAACTATTGAGCATAATGCAGCTACATGTTTGGGTCGCATTACTTTTTTTATATCTTGAAAATTGGGTCCTTGGGCAAGTATCACTGTTCCTGCCGACATGCTATTATATATGTTATGCTTCAAGTATAATATTAGACAAAAAAAAAAGAAAGCATCCTAATCCTATAAAATAAGAGAATGTAACTGTTGTATGGATGTCATGGTTGAGTTAATGAAACTAACCTCTTTTGTTCTTAATCTCGAATTAGTGTCTTTATAACTACAATGAAATTACTCTCATGAGCAACAAAATCCACGGATTGGAAACTAATACATACTTTACCAACAAATTTCATTATCTAAACCGACAAGAGCCTAAATGTTTAGCATCACTTAACCACAACATACTATTGTTCTTACATATTGAGGCCTGAGCTAACACAAGCAAACCTTATCCATAAAATTGATATATATATATATATATATACATATAATTCTTCAATAGAAAAGCTAATTTAAAGTTGTTTTGTACGGCGGTTCTATACAAGCCTTTAAAAAACAAAACAAACCCCATTATTGAAACTTCTTTAGTTCTCCTGCCATAAACAGATTTATTAAACTCAATATTCAACATCATGCTAATTGATACACTAAGCCCAATAACTCATATGGCCTGTGCAATTCAAATAAATTAGCAAAATAAGAGAAAAAACTGTGTTTACACTACCAAAGAATAACTTAAAACACATATACATATATCCTATCTATATGATATCAGAAAACTGCAATGAATTGGGATAAGTGGAATCATGCTCTCGCAAATTAAAAGCAAAAAGGGAAACAAATAAACAAATAACAAAGAAAAGCACTTCAATTATCTTATTCCCAAATCGAAAAGAGAGAGGCTACAGAGCAGTAGATACTTTGTCCAAAGGCAAAATAAATTAACAGAGAAGATAATAGCAGTTGTTAAAACTTAAAACACGCCAAATGTAAAGCAAAATGAATACCTTCAATACAAAAGCACTTGAACAAAAGCAAAAGAATCATCACAAATAAATAGCTAACAAAGCAGAAAACCAGCTTTTCATATCTACAAATTGATAACAGAAAAATAAATACTACCTGACTGAAAATGGGACAACCTAGAAAATCTTTATCCTAAGAGAACTGATAAACAAAACCATATTGAACACACTACCAATAGAAGAAATAATGAAGATGAAACCAACATCAATTTGTTTTTCAAGATTTTCAAACACAATAAGTTATATACACTATGCAAGCAAACACAATGGTTCAAAACAGTGAATATCTCTTTCTTTGATCTATTCGCCCAACAAATGTCCAAATTTATCCGAAGTTGGAGAAACCACTACACAGAATTCCTTTCCCAGTCCTATTTATTAATTCATTCAAACACCAAATACGAATGAAAAGGAAATTAAATCCAAAAATTATAAAACACAATTAAACCCATTTCAATCAATCACTTTAACTCAAATCAATCCAATCCAAGAATGAGTGAAAAAGATACCCATTTCAATTCCCCTAAATTCAAAAACCGAAACTTGAAACACAAACAATGGACATAGCAAGACAAGCAATACAAACTCAATTGCGTAATAGAAATCAACTGCTATTGGTGGCCGAAAAGGAACAAACAAATAATAGAACACCAAAAAAGTAGCAAGTTTTAGTGATACCACAAAGCTAGAATCTCTCTCGGTCGCTCAAGGCTCGCCGTCAGCAGTTGTGTTCATGTCACTCACACATTTTTGTTCTTAAAGGGTGGCCTGAACTAGTATAAGTCGCGTAGGGAGAAGGGTGGTGTGAAGCTTTTGGGGCGTTGTTCGTGTAGGGAGAAGGGCGGCCTAAAGATTTTGGGGTTTGGTTCACGTCGGGGAGAAGGCTCGCCTGAAGTTTTGGGGTCTGGTTCGCGTAGAGCCCCGTCGCAGTCTCCGTCGAGCCTCCCGCGCTAGCCGCCTGCAAGAGAGAAGGGTGAGACACAGAGAGAGAGAGAGAGAGAGAGCTGAGAGGTTAGATGTGAGGGAGACTGAGAGTTGAGAATGAGAAGGAGATAGGTTAGAGGGTGCGACTAAGTGGAATATATTTGAGAAGGAGATACCAGTAGCATCGAGAGGTGATGATTTTTTGACGCTGACACAGGGTAGTCTTTCATTTATAGATGCCCAGAAATTTGGCTGGCAAAATTTACACCTGAGATAGTTCCCACGGAGGTCACGAGAGTTCATATGAGAGGACTAAAAGCTTATCATTGCAAGAGATGTCTTGATGACGAGTACATAAGGAATAGATGTCAAGATGACCATAAGTACATGGAAAACTGCATATGGAAGGAGGATAGTTTTGTAAGGAGAGAGGCCGACAAAAATAAAGTCTTACAAGAAACTAACTAGAGGAAGGCCCAAGAGGGCAAAAGAGTGGCCCTCACCCAAGGACACAACTTCCAATAATAATTACAACAACTACAACAATAATCACAAATCTCAAAAACCACTAGAATCATAGGACCAAGTTCCCCAATTGCCCCAAGTTTTGATACAGACATTTAGAAGAATGTCAAGCACGCTCAAACAGTTGCTACATGTGCAGTCAAGCAGCCCATATGAAGAAGGATTGCCCACATTGCCCACAATAGAGGGTAGGAGATGGACAAAGAAACAATGACAATCTAGTTTCAGGTAAAGTCTTTACTTTAACCTAGGGAGAGGAATAATAACATGGTTGTCACATGTCAGCCCTCTAATTTTGGTATAATGTGTAGAGTCCTTATTGATTCTGGACCGACTCATTCTTATATCATCTTAAATGTAATTGATAAATTAGGATTATCTTGTAAACTCTTTGGGAGTAGTTTTAGTACAATGTTACTTTTGGGATTTGTGTCCTTAATGCGTATTTTTGTATGAATGATAACTATTAATTAAATTAAGTTAATATTTTGCACTCATATATTTGTATTTAATTATACATGTCATTTATTATGAAAATCCAATATTATTGATGTGGTCTTGAATTAAGTACATGTATAATGATATATATAAGAGGATTTGATTCAAGATAATAATATAAAAATTATCCATAATCGCTAAATAAAGTGGGAGCATTATTTAATAAAGATCATAAGTACGGTCTATCTTTTATTTAAGACAGAACAATTTATCCAGACTGTTTAGTATAGTGACACAAAGAGACAGATGTACCGTATACAATATAGATTGTATTGGATTGGACTGAGACACGATGAAAGAAAGAATTTCTCATAATCTTCGTTAAAATATAGAAGTTCGACATTCATCAATTGATGGTCGTTTGACGTTTGACCTCAATCCTGAAGTGAGTAATGAACTCCTATTTGTGCTTTTATGACTTTTGACTTATCGGGTAAGGTTCAATATTCCTACGAACAAATTCTCGATATCTTAGAATTATAGAACTACAAGTGGCTGGGAACATACTTCACAGATATGGAATCTGCTGCTTACTTAAATGAAAGTAGATTTGTTGTTCCTTTTAGTGTTGATTCGGGACTTGAACATAGAGTGCTTAATTTCTGTTAGAGAACAGAAATTTCATTCTAAAATTAAATTTATAGAATAATTATCATTAGATGATTAATGAAATTAATTGATAAAGACATAATTAGCGAGGTTAACGGACATTAAGACCTAGCTTTAATTATGAACAACTAGCAGAGGATCATAACTCATGCAATGACTAAATCAATGGATGACATTATAGTTATAACTTCTAATAATATAAGATTGTAGTTTTCAGAGTTTAACTATGAATTTCTTGTTGAATAATTTAAAGTTAATAAATTAATTAATGGAACAAGGAGTTAGTGAAATTAATTAAATTATTGGAGTTTAGAACTACGAGTCCATACTGTCCCTGTACTAGCTCGATAACACAGAGGAAGAATTTTGATATTAAAAAATATTTTAAAATAATAATGTATTATTTTTTATCTCACAAATTAATATTATTTGTGAAATAATATTTAAAATATTATTTATGAAATAATATTTAAAATATTATTTATGAAATAATATTTAATGAAAAATAAAATTATATTAATAATTTTCTAAAATTATATTTATTGAAAATTAATTTAATTGTATTTAATTTTGTGGTATAATTATATACTACATAAAATAATATAATAAATGCCCAACAAATAACATTTTATAGAAATAAAATACCACAGGGCCTATAGCCCTGTAGTTGGCGCCAACCACAGTCCAAATGGATTGTGGCCCATATAGAGGCCCAATGAAGTTAGGGCTAGGTCTTATTTCTATTTTTATATTAATAGAATATAACATCAAGAAAAGAAACAGAGATAGGAGATGCATTAAACGTTATGTGCCAAGAGAGAAAAATAGAAAACTTTGTCCTCTCAGAATTGTGAGAAGAACACTCTTTCATGTGTTGAGATTCAAAAGTGTGTTCTTGTATATCTTACCAAATAGCATAGACATCCACATGTCTCCTTCTCTTTGTACGAGTCATAGAATGGAAGATGGTGGGTTAGGAGGTTAAGATGCCATTTGATCTACACATGTTCTACATCTAGAAAATGTATTTGTAAGTTTTCATTTTATTCAGATTCATGCGCATGAGAAATATCTCATTATAGTTATGGTTCCTAGAGTGATTCGTTCTTATGCTTTGATAATTGTTATTATTGCATTGAAATATTATCCCATGCTTCCACTGCATTGTCAATCACATGATAAAAAACCAACAGTTGCCATTAGGTGACATTATGTTGTCATCTAGATGGTTACACTCAGTTTCTATAGTAGTCGAGGCCAGGGAATGTTCAGCAGACCTTGTAGAGTTAGATATGTCAGATTATGATGTAATTCTTGGCATGGATTGGTTAACCGAATTCTGAGCTACTATAGACTGAAGAAGGAAAATAGTAGAGTTCAAACCAGATGAAGGTGAATATTTTTCTTTTAAAGGAGAAATTACAGGATTTCGAACACCTATCATTTCAGCCTTGGAAGCTATGAACATGATGCAGCATGGGTGTTCAACATACTTGGTAAGTGTTGTGGATAAATCTAGAGAAACAGATTTGAAACCAAAGAGTGTTCACATAGTCTCTGAATTTCTGGAAGTGTTTCACGAGGATCTACTAGGATTACCCCCAGATAGAGAAATCAAATTTGCAATCGAACTTGCACCAGGAATAGCACCAATATCTAAGGCACCCTACCTAATGGCACCTGTAGAGCTGAAAGAACTTACAACCCAACTACAGGAGTTGTTGGACAAAGGTTTCATTCGACCAAGTCATTCGCCATGGGGGGCATCTGTACTATTTGTCAAGAAGAAAGATGGAAGTATGAGAATGTGCATCGATTACCAAGAACTCAATAAGGTAAAAAACAAGAACAAGTATCTTTTCCCAAGGAGAGACGAACTTTTTAATCATTTTCAAGGGGCAACAATGTTTTCCAAGATTGCGATCTGGGTACCATCAGTTGAAAGTGAATGAAGGAGATATTCCCAAGATGGCATTCAAAACTCGTTACGGGCACTATGAGCTTATAATGATATCTTTTGGACTCACTAATGCCCCAACGACCATTATGGATATGATGAATAGAGTATTGAAGGAATTTTTGGACAAGTTCATAGTGGTGTTCATAGATGACAACCTAATCTACTCTAAGACTAAGGAAGAGCGTGAGGAGAATTTGAGACTGATGCTCAACAGGCTTTGAGAACATCAACTCTATGCTAAGTTTTCCAAGTATGAATTCTGGTTAGAACAAGTAACTTTCCTAGGGCATATAGTGTCCAAATATGGAATAGCAGTGGATCCAGCTAAGATTAAGGCCATAAGGGATTGGCCCCAACCCATGAATGCCTTCGAGGTCCGAAGTTTCTTAGGACTAGCGAGTTGCTATCGAAAGTTCGTTGCGGTTTTTCCAAGATTACAACGCCCTTGACCAATAAAACCTACAAGCACCAGAAGTTCACTTGGATAGAGAGAAGTGAAGAGAGTTTTCACACTATAAAAGATAAGTTAATCTCTGCACCTATTCTTTGTGGTCCCACTGAAGAGGGAAAATTTGTGGTCAATTCTGATGCATCCAAGAATGGCTTAGGATGCGTGCTGATGCAAAATGGAAAGGTAATGGCTTATGCCTCGAGACAGCTCAAGGATTATGAGCAGAGGTATCATACACTTAACATGGAGCTGGCAGCAATAGTTTTCGCACTCAAGATATGGAGACACCACCTATAATGAGAAAAGTGTGAAATTTATACTGATCATAAAAGTCTAAAATACTTCTTCACTAAAAAAGAATTGAATATAAGGCAACGGAGGTGGTTAGAACTAGTAAAATACTATTGAAAAATTCTATACCACCCAGGCAAGGCAAGGCCAAGGGTCGAAAGTAGATGAATCTGTATGCATAATGATGATGAGATTAAGACAAGTATTATTAAAGAGATGCATACAACACCCTATTCTTTGAATTCAGGATCTACCAAGATGTACCAAGGATGAAGAAAGACATTGCTGAGTTTGTCGCCAATTTCCTAACTTGTCAGCAAGTGAAGTCAGAACATCAAAAGCTAGCAGGGTTGTAACACCACTTTTTATTCCAGAATGGAAGTGGGAAGACATAGCAATAGATTTTGTGGTAGGGTTACCTAGGACCACAAAACAACATGACTCTGCTTGGATAATAGTAGATAGACTCACCAAGTCAGCTCACTTCCTATCGGTCAAGATGACCTATTCAGTAGACCAGTACACATAGTTATATTTTAGTCAAACTGTGAGACTTCACGGGGTGCCAAAGTCGATTATCTCTGACAGAGGCTCAGTTGTTACTTCAATCTTTTGGAAGGGATTACAGAAAGCAATGGGTACAAGATTGAAATTCAGTACCGCTTTTCAGCATCACACAGATAGGTCGTCTGAGAGAACTATCCAGATCTTGGCAAATATGTTGAAATGCTGTGCTTTGGATTTTTAAGAATCTTAGAGCCGATACCTACCGCTGATGAAGTTCTCTTACAACAATAGTTACAAGTCTACTATTGGGATGCCTTTGTATGAGATGCTAGATGGGAACAAGTGTAGATCTCCTTTGCACTAGGATGAAGTTGGAGAGAAACAAATATTAGGCCCTGAAGCAGTCAGGGAAGCCATTGAGAAAATTCTCCAAAGAATGCTTACTGCTCAAAGTAGGCAAAAGAGTTACGCAGACCTTAAGAGAAGGGATATCAAGATTTTAGTAGGCGATTTTGTGTTTTTGAGAGTCATGCCAATGAAAGGATGTAACGCCCTAGATAACCAAGAACGTTACACTGTGTGTTTGAAATAGTGCGAGACATGCTAATCAAGTCATTTAAATAAAAATGTGAATCTAGAGACATAAACAGGTTAGGTTTAAAAGGTTTTTGTTATAAACGAATAATTTTCATTAAAATGAATGTTTCGTACATGGGATCCCAAATCAGGGTTTAAATAACATAACTACAAAATTTCCAAATGTTATAAACAATCAAAGCCACTCTAGTGGCAAAATACACGTTTTAGGTTTCCCGTCCTTGTACAATCCCTCAATCGTGGCGGCCGAGCAGCTGACTATGTACATCTCGCCCCTAGAGCTCTCCAACTCATGGTCAACTCATCTTACCCTTGCCTTTACCGGCACCACGTAGCACCCATGAGCCGAGGCCCAGCAAGAAAACACAATATCATAACATAATCAGTACCGGTAACTAAGTAGTTCACAGAGCATAACCAGATGATTTACAAGACATTAATCAATTACCCAGCAAGCCATATCATTCATTCAATCTAGGACATCAAGCAATAACCAATGATCAAGTTTCCAGATATTCAGCATATCATAAACAACAATTAACAATAGTATATATGTCAAGCGACAACTAGGGTCAGCGCCCGTAGGTTGCACCCTCTATTTAACCCACTGTCTTTGGCTCGCTTAGGCCAAGCCCAGTGTTCACCCCACTGACTCCAGCCCGCTTAAACCGAGCTCAGTGATTATTAAGCTGTCCTCAACTACCAGTGGCTGAGCCGCGCCCTGTGCGTAAGTATTGATTCCGGCACTCTTAGGCCGTTTATCACATGTCCCCGTGGTATAATACCACCTCATGACATTTATACAATTATAGGGAGCTCTTAGTCCCAACATATTCACATGGTTTATCACAATCATATAACAGTGCATACAAATATAGGGAACACGTAGTCCCATCCTATCCACATAAACGGGTGTTGTTTTCTTACCTTTCATTCCAAGTACTTTGATTAGGAAAGACAACTCCCGACCACGATCCTGCCCCGAGCCCAAGCGTATACCTAGTCACATACATGATAAAGGATTCCATCAAAAATAAATGATTAAAGGTCTAGCCTCCGGGACATAAAATTCCACCAAACACGGTAGTGGAATCGATCCCGGGCACCCTAGGTTAAGTTCCTGCGCTTAAGAACTCCAAAAGGCCAAGAATTCCCTTAAGGGCCGTGGCTCAAGCCTGCCATGTCGTGGCTTGCTCCCAACCAGAGGCCCCAGCCTCTCCCAAAACAGACATGGGTCGCGACCCTACACACCCCATGCCGCGGCCCGCTCTTCTTCTCCAACACCATTTGTTCTAGAGGGTCGCGGCTCACCAAGAACTACGCCGCGGCTCGACCCCTTTGAACCCAGAAAAATACCACTTTCATCCACCAAATCTCAACCAACCTCACCCAAAATCATCCCAATAACATATTCTAATTATCACAGCAGTTCGAGTATACTTCCAGCAGCAAAACCCATAGGAAAACTAGCCTAAGGACTCATCAAAATCACATTTTAATCCTTGAAACTCAGAAGCTCATAAACCTCCTAAAACATCCAGAAATTCATAGAATTCAAGGGCTAACCATAGTTAAAAGCTTACCTTTTTCTGAAGAGCAAATCCACCTAGAAGTTGTAGAGCTAATCCCCAAGTTCCCAGCAATAGAACCTAACAAGAATTCAGCTCAAATCCTCACCCAAAGCTTCAATTCAACTCTCAACATCAAAGACCCAAAAACACTTAGAACTCAGAACTTAAACATTAAAACCTTAATCCAAATCTTACCTCAAACTCTGCTTGAATCCATCATCAATTTCTGAGCTAATCTCCAATTCTAGAGCTCTAATTCTTGTGAACCCAGCCCAAAAAATCCCTTGGTTCAATGGCTAGCTTAAGAGACTCCTTGAGAGGAAGGAGAGAGAGAAGAGGGAAGGGTCGATTATGGAATTCTCTAAACACTTCTTTGCCTTTTGTCTTATCCAACTTAAGCCTCTTAGGTTAATCCCAAAGCTCGGGGTTCCAAGAACATCCCCGAGGGCGAAATGGTAAATTTCCCCAGTATTCCCACCTAGGCTTCCTAACCTCAAATATATCTCAAATTATTTATTTCCATAACCTGATAACCCAAATAACTGTCTAATACCCAAAATACCCCTTGACTCACCCTGAGTCGAGTATCGGGTCCCGTTATGACTTTCCCGCTACTTGCTCCCTAGGATCGCCTCGTATCGAATGCTGCAAATATAAATTTATCAACATAATAATGTGTCTCAACAGTTAATCACATTTATGCCCTAATGGGCCAAAATTACAATGTAACGACCTAAATTCGCTAATAAGGCTTAAGGGCCTTGATTAGTGTGCTGGGAGGGCATAAATGGGATTAGAGTGAATATTATTGACTTAAATGTGTGAATATGTGATTAATAATGATTATATGATAATTAATGATATTATGTGATAGTATGATATATATGTGATAAATGTGAGAACCACATTATTATGTGGGCAGGTTCTTAGAGCGCAACTCGAGACGATCCTAGGGTCAGATAGCGGGAAAAGTCACAATGAGACTTAAGATATGACTTTGGACAAGTCAGGGGTAATTTAGGTATTGGGTAGTGATTTGGACTATCGGGTTATGAAAATAAATATATGGAGATATATTGGAGGTTAGTATGTCTAGGCGGGAATATTGGGGGATTTTACCATTTTGGCCTCGGGGACGATTTCGGCACCTCGAGCTTTGGGGATTAACTTAGTGAGTAAGACAAAATTTATGAATCCCGTAGAAGGAAACTAAACCAACCTTATTTTCTCCCTCAGCTATTCATTCAACTCTCTCTCTCTCAAGGAAAGTAAAGGGAAGCAAACTAGAGAAAATCACAGAAGCAAAATAGGGAAAAATTAGGGTAAATTACTGGGAATTGAGTGGGAATCTCTGAGGCTTAGCTCAAGACTTACTCAGGGGGAAACAAATCAAGCTAAGGTAAGGATTAAACCCTATGTCTTCTGAAGTTTAACCTTGAGTTTTCAACTGGGTATTGAGGTGCTTGTACCACTAATGTTTAGGGAGGAATTTGAGCTGGAAAGCTTTGGGAACTAGCTGGGTTTTGAACAGAGAAAGGATCCAACTGAAGAGGTAAGCTTTAATTTATGAATTAGAGGTTTGAGTGTGAGTTTTTACTGATTAAAATTGGGTGTTCAAGTTCTTAGAGTTTCAAGGGTTGAAAGTGAGTTTTCTATGGTTTATTGAGCTGAATTCCTATTGAATTGTGTAGCATGAGTTGTGGATATGTTGGGTGTTGAAGTAGGGAGCTTAAGGGTGGTTTTGGCTGAGGTTTTGAGCTTTAAAATGATGGGTTTTCTAGGCACGAAGGGAAGGGCAGCGGCTCTGTTCTAGAGCGCTGCGGCCCTAGGTTGAAGAAAAGCTAAGGAGGCTCGGCCAAGGGTGGGCGTCGCGGCGCCCAAAGCAAGGGTCGCAGCGCGTGTCTTTGTCCAGGATAGCCTTGGTTCTGTTTTGAGGCTAGGGCCGCGGCTAAGCTTCAAGGGCCGCAACCCTTGGTTGTGCACATGAACTTTTGAGGGTTTTAGGCATGGGAATGTGGTCTAGTATGCTCAGGATTGATTTCACCACTGTGCTTGGTGGAATTCGGATTCCCGGGAGTTAGTTTTGTAACTGGAAACCTATATTTGAATATTAATGGAGCCATATACTTTGGTTGTGACTAGGTGATAAAGGCTTAGGCTCGGGAACGGATCGTGCTTGAGGGGCGTTGCTCGTAATTCAATAATTGTAAAGATTAAAGGTAAGAAAACTACACCTGGTTGAATATATATACAACGGAACTAAGGGTTCCCTATTGTAAAGGCTTGAAATGATGGTATTATGCCATACAAGCTATTTAGTGAACCAATAGCGTAAGGGTCCCAAGGGTTTCACTAGCGCACAGGGCGTGGCTCGGCCACTGGTAGCCGAGGACAGCTTATTATGCACTGAGCTCGGTTTAAGCGGGCCAAAGTTAGTGGGTTAAACAGAGGGTGCGGCCTAAGTCGTCGGCCCTGATTATCATGTGATATGAGTGAGATATGTGATTGATTGTATCTTGAATCTAAATGTATGTGCTGAATATTTATTGTGGATTATTTGATGGGAGTACATGTATAATGATTTAACTGTTTGCTATCATTGATTGTGTTGTATATGATGTTTTCTTGTTGGGCCTTGGCTCACGGGTGCTACGTGGTACAGGTAAAGGCAAGGGCAAGTTGGACCAGCCCTGATTGGAGAGCTCAGCGGGTGGAATGTACATGGCAGGCCGCTCAGCCACCACGGTTGAGGAGGCTCCAGGGACAAGAGGACCAGAACCTTTTATTTTGCCTTAGTATGGCTAAAGTTTACTTTTAACTGTTGGGTTTTGCAATTCAGCTTTTAAACTCTGATCTTTTGGGGATCCCTTCTGTAAACTGTTTATAAATTTATAAAATGTATCTTTTGAGACCAAAATGTCTTTTAACCATAGAACACTTAAACTAATGACACGTTTTTAAATTAATGACTTGATTAGCAAGTCTTGCACTTTACAAGTACACAGTGTAGCGGTCTTGGCTATCTAGGGCGTTACATACAATTATGCCCTTACAAGCTAAACAGGGCCCGTATGCTTATCTAATACTCATAAACATGCATTCCACATATTCATACAATCATGGAATCATGCATTTTCATCATTAATTCACATAACTTCTAATTATGCCCTCCCAGCACACTAATCAAGGCCCTTAAGCCTTATTAGTAATTTTGGGTCGTTACAACTATCCCCTCCTTATAATAATTTCGTCCTCGAAATTTACTCAAACACATCAGAGTAAACCTTGTATCTCTGACTTTAATTCCCAAGGTCCAGCGCCTTTACTCCTAATCTTTGATAACACTCAAACATGAGTAACAATCTTGTTCCACAAGATCTTGTCTGATAACTATACTTTCTTTAACTTTTGCTTGGACATCAGATCTACAGAAACTCCAGAGTTTGTTTAGTTCACCACAATCACTTCATTGAATTATTCTCAATACCAAAAATACTTATGAGTTATCACCCTTACCAGGGTGAGATCAGCTTATAGGCCCTCGGCCTAACCCTTGGTACAACCTCTGAATTCCTGTCGAATCGGGAGTTAGAACTCCCTTTTTTTTTCTTCAGAATATCATACTCTTCCTTGCTGCATAACTTGGAGAGATACAAATCTCTCATCCTGGAACTTCGTATTCCAAGGTTAACAATTTACAAGTTCTTATGTCCTTTCAGATAGGCAGACATTCCTGCCTTAAGAATTCCAACAACCTCTTGGTTTTCCCCCAGAACTAATACTGAACCGCAGTATCCACTATCTTCTACTTCCTTACTTTGCATAGTACTCCTTACTTTTATCTTACCATGTTCTATGCCGTGTCACCTTAGCCTTACTCCAGCATTCATCACCGTGACTATCTCCTCAAGGATTACACTTTCCTTAACACCCCAAATGTTCGCACACTCAACGCTTAATCCCTTAACATAACTGTTAAGTCCTCAGATTGCTATTCCATCTACAATCAATCACTAATTTCAGATTCCCACTCTGTTCTCTTCGTTCTCTAATTTCTTTCCAAAACTTGGAAAACTATAGGGTCTCACCTTAACATTATCAATGCCCTGTCCCAGTACTAGTTCATACGAACCAAATTACACTAACTCATTCAGCCAAGCTATAACCTCCCTTGTCCAATTACTTTACTTATAGTCTAATGTGGTCCATTCCTATGATCCACCACCATATGACTTTACCTTTCAATATTCGAGCATACTAAATTCTGTCACCCGCTCAAACCTCCTAGTACAACATAACTTAGGAGGTGGAACGATATCCATTTAGAATTCTCATCTCCACGTCAAATTCCCATCGGACCACTCATCTGATCCTCGTACCTTAACTCGTATTGCCTTGATAGGGTTCTTCCCTGTTTTCACCAAAACCATCACTTTGGATTCCATTGTCCAAAGGAATACATACTTGTTCATCACCACATGCTAATGTTATACTAGTCTCATTCGTTACCCTGTCCATTCCATTATAATCAACGATGTTCTTTTCAATTGACACACACCTCCCAAGTAAGAGATCCGCTTCCAATTGAATCTTCTCCTCGTACAGTCGACGACTTCTGACACCAACCATCCATCCATTACGTTTCATTAAATCTTGGTCTCAAAGTTACCTTTCTTACAAATGACCAAACGCTCAAATACCTTACGCTATGCATACACTGCCTACTTATCGTTCCATGTATATCGACCATGTTCCTATTCTTTTACCTCCTGCAAGGCTCGGTCCATCCTCTCGTCTGTTTGAGCCTGGGCGTGCCCCAACCTGTGATGCACCCATCACAGTTTCATATCTTTATAAAAAATTAGGTCTTTTATGCTACCCTTCTGTATTCAACCATCACACACATATTCCTGCATCACCAAGCGCTAATCAATTCTTACTCTGTCCTCTGAACTTCTGATCTGACACTATCCATTCAGTCTAACTTCAAGTTTTACTGTCCTTATAATCTTTGGTGTAGTCTCCTTCGAAGATACTTACGTAGTAGATGACGCATTTACCTGTCTTGTTGTGCTCCCTATCCTTCAGACGTTCTTCGGTAGCTTCAGATCAAATATCTTCATACATGTCCCATTCTCTTCATGTAGCATTATTCTGAATACCCTTGGCGAGACCCAACTGACACTTCATGGAGCCTTACCTGTGATCCTGCTTCCTCAATACTAACATCATCAGCGTAGTAGTCGTCCGCATTCCACTTCTAACTAGAGGATAGCCCAACATACCGCCAATAAACCTGAAGGAGACTTGTCCATACCGTTCTTATACTTTTCGCTTGTAGAACTCACCTGTGTTGCTGAAGCTTGAATCAATTAAGAACCTTTGTTACCAATTCATCACACCCTACTCGGTACAAGTAGTAATTCCTGAAATGTCTCTTTCCTTGATCCCCAGCTGGTAATAACCAAATCATAGATCAACTCCTGAAGACATTGCTCTGTCTTGCAACCGACATCAAAACTTTTCATCCTTAACTGACGATGCCCACAATTCCCACAATACGATGCTCTATCTGATTCACCCCTAGGTCAACCTTCCTTGACTGCTTCAATAATTCGTTCTATCAAACCATTACGATCTTCCAGAAGTTTAAAATTCTTCCTCAACAAATACTAATATCTTCAGCCTCTTGCACAGTATCCCTGAGGCACATTCTCTATATCTGAATCTCTCTTGGGACATTCTCAACTCTGAGCTCTTCCAGTTTGTTATATAACCAAAAATGTGAACTATCCAATCACCTAATCATCTTCGAGGAACTAGCCTCGAGCTTCGAATGTAACAAGGCATTCCAGCTTTTCGTTCCCTAACCACGAAAAATTCATCCTAACATAGCAAATCATTCCATGTAGAAGTCATGCCTTCACCTGACATCTTTCCAGGTGGCATCCCCTGCCTTTGGTGCATACCAAATAACCTCACTGGTTCCCATCACTGTCCTGATGACTATCTTGTAAATCAGACCACTTCCTGTCAAAACCAGGTGCCATAACATTGTCTGGGGTTCTTCTGCTTTGATTATCGAGAATCTGTCCTTACTAAATTCCACCAATAGAAATATTATCATTTGCATCTCTTTCCCTGCGACATTCATGCTCCATACCTCATTCCACAAATCTCAAATAACATGGCCCTCCCTGATGCCTAAATACAAATGAAGATCTCATACATTGGTACGACCCTGACGCTCTGGCCCATCCCAGAGTTTGATCCTTAACTTGGTCGTCATTCCCAACCACACCCTCCGGTACCAATTTTCCAAAATGAATTACCTAACTCACAAACTCATTGACATACACTGTCATTACCTTATCATTCCAAATCAAGCTTATAAGCCTAATAGTCTGTGCAGCTCAAACTATGTCTTTATAACCTCTTTTATCAAGTCATCATCTGAGTTCTTTCCAACCCATCATACCAATATCTCGACCTGAGTACCATTACTAGGTATTCTTTTGCCACAAATACTTAGCACAACCCTTTAGTCATGACCTTTCATCTTCACATAACCAAGGATGGAATTAGCTTTGCCCCTCCATCGACCAATCCTTAGGCAGCCCAATCTTTACTCAAAACCAGAGAATAACGCCTTTTAAGCCTTCCATATGGTTCCCTTATCTGTCTGAATCTTCATATTAAACCAACACTGGTAACCTCACTCTCACAGTATACCAAGCAGTTCTTTCCCCAGAAAAGTCTGTTATTCTTCCATCTAGTCTCAGTTATACCACACCATTTACTCATATGCTAGCGAACATTTGATGCAACCTTCAGGGGCTGATGGAGGTTTCCAACCCCACTATCATCTGCAACCCCTATAACATAAGGCCAAGTCCACTAAACCATTATGGACGCAAACAATTTGAATTCATCCGCCAGTGCTGACTAAACTCCTCAGCCCTGAGGTTCACACTCGGAAAAAATGCACAACCAGGTCAAAATAACCACAATAATCATGCACACATAAAGCATATTAAACACGGATCCACAATGCTATACATTTAACTATCAAATTTTATTACATCCAAGTATACTCACACTTCATCATGCTTCCTACAAGCCAATGAACAAGTATAATATTTAAGTTCAATTCAAGTAGTTAACCACATACAATCAGTATGGAAACCATTATCCAAATATTCATTCACATGCAATAGCAATGCTGACCAACACACCTCAATCTCATCACACACTAGTCAAGGGCCAGACCCTATCAGTTCTCATGCTCCCTATAGTCATACAACATAATACATTCATATTTCAATCAAAAACTTAAACATATAGTCTCATATAATCAATTACAGACCCCTGAGTTAAGCTTGTCTTTAGCGACGAATGTACATGTCCAGCCAATCTTCAGGAACCCTTAAACCTAGGATGCTCTGATACCAAGTTGTAACACCCTGGATAACCAAGACCGTTACATTGTGTGTTTGAAATAGTATGAGACTTGCTAGTCAAGTCATTTAAATAAAAATGTGAATCTAGAGACATAAACAGGTTAGGTTTAAAAGGTTTTGGTTCTACACGAATAATTTTCAGTAAAATGAATGTTTGGTACATGGGATCCCAAATCAGGGTTTAAATAACCTAACTACAAAATTTCCAAATGTTATAAACAATCAAAGTAACTCTAGTGGAAAAATACAAGTATTAGGTTTCCCGTCCCTGTACAATCCCTCGACCGTGGTGGCCGAGCAGCTGACTATGTACACCTCGCTCCTAGAGCTCTCCAACTCATGGTCAACTTATCTTACCCTTGCCTTTACCTGCACCACGTAGCACCCGTGAGCCGAGGCCCAGCAAGAAAACACAATATCATAGCATAATCAGTACCGGTAACTAAGTAGTTCACAGAGCATAACCAGATGATTTACAAGACATTAATCAATTACCCAGCAAGCCATAACATTCATTCAATCCAGGACAACAGGCAATAACCAATGATCAAGTTTCCAGATATTCAGCATATCATAAACAACAATTAACAATAGTATATATGCCAAGCAACAACTAGGGTCAGCGCCCGTAGGCTGCACCCTTTATTTCACCCACTGTCTTTGGCTCGTTTAGGCCAAGCCCAATGTTCACCCCACTGACTCCGGCCCGCTTAAACCAAGCTCAGTGATTATTCAGCTGTCCTGAACTACAAGTGGCTGAGCCGTGCCCTGTGCGCAAGTATTAATTCCGGCACTCTTAGGCCGTTCATCACATGTCCTCGTGGTATAATACCACCTCATGACATTCATACAATTATAGGGAGCTCTTAGTCCCAACATATTCCCATGGTTTATCACAATCATATAACAGTGCATACAAATATAGGGATCACTTAGTTCCATCCTATCCACATAAACGGGTGCAGTTTTCTTACCTTTAATTCCAAGTGCTTTGATTAGGAAAGACAACCCCCGACCACGATCCTGCCCCGAGCCCAAGCGTATACCTAGTCACAACCATGACAAAGGATTCCATCAAAAATAAATGATTAAAGGTTTCCAAACCAAGTTCTAGCCTCCGGGACATCAAATTCCACCAAACACGGTAGTGGAATCGATCCTGGGGACCCTAGGTTAAGTTCCTACGCTTAATAACTCCAAAAGGCCAAGAATGCCCTTAAGGGTCACGGCTCAAGCCTGCCATGCCGTGGCTTGCTCCCAACCAGAGGCCCTAGCCTCGCCCAAAATAGACACGGGCCGCGACCCTACACACCCCATGCCACGGCCCGCCCTCCTTCTCCAACACCATCCGTTCTAGAGGGCCCCGACCCCTTCGAACCCAGAAAAATACCACTTTCATCCACCAAATCTCAACCAAACTCACCCAAAATCATCCCAATAACATATTCTAATTATCACAGCAGGTCAAGTATACTTCCAGCAGTAAAACCCATAGGAAAACTAGCCTAAGAACTCATCAAAATCACATTTTAATCCTTGAAACTCAGAAGCTCATAAACCTCCTAAAACATCCAGAAATTCATAGAATTCAAGGGCTAACCATAGTTAAAAGCTTACCTTTTTTTGAAGGGCAAATCCACCTAGAAGTTGTAGAGCTAATCCGCAAGTTCCCAGCAATAGAACCTAACAAGAATTCAGCTCAAATCCTCACCCAAAGCTTCAATTCAACTCTCAACATCAAAGACCCAAAAACACTTAGAACTCAAAACTTAAACATTAAAACCTTAATCCAAATCTTACCTCATACTCTACTTGAATCCACCATCAATTTCTGAGCTAATCTCCAATTCTAGAGCTCCAATTCTTGTGAACCTGGTTCAATGGCTAGCTTAAGAAACTCCTTGAGAGGAAGGAGAAAGAGAAGAGGGAAGGGTCAGTTATGGCATTCTCTAAACACTTCTTTGCCTTTTGTCTTATCCAACTTAAGCCTCTTAGGTTAATCCCAAAGCTCGGGGTACCAAGAACAACCCCGAGAGCGAAATGGTAAATTTCCCCAGTATTCCCACCTAGGCTTCCTAACCTCAAATATATCTCAAATTATTTATTTCCATAACCCGATAACCCAAATAACTGTCTAATACCCAAAATACCCCTTGACTCGTCCCGAGTCGAGTATCGGTTCCCATTGTGACTTTCTCGCTACTTGCTCCCTAGGATCACCTCGTGTCGAATGTTGCAAATATAAATTTATCCACATAATAATGTGGTCGAAACAGTTAATCACATTTATGCCCTAATGGGCCAAAATTATAATATGCCCTTACAAGCTAAATAGGGCCCGTATGCTTATCTAATACTCATAAACATGCATTCCACATATTCATATAATCATGGAATCATGCATTTTCATCATTAATTCACATAACTTCCAATTATGCCCTTTCAGCACACTAATCAAGGCCCTTAAGCCTTATTAGTAATTTTGGGTCCTTACAAAGGAGTTATGCGTTTTTGGAAAGAATGAGAAGTTAAGTTCGAGAAAGTTGCATATAGGTTAGCATTACCCCCAGTACTCGTTGAAACACATAACATTTTTCACATCTCGATGTTGGGTAAGTACGTGTCAAATCCCTCCCATGTTTTGAGTTTATGAGCCGTTATAGCTGAACGCAGGACCTAAGTTACAATGAACAACCTGAGCGTATCATCGAAGAGGGAGTCAAGGATTTGAGGTTCAAGAAGATTCCATTATTTAAGGTCTTGTGGAAGAATAGAACGGAGAGAGAAGCAACATGGGAGTTGGAGGCAGACATGAGAGAAAGATACCCTGAGATATTTGGTAAGAAAAAAATTCAGGACGAAATTCTTTTTAAGGAGGGTGTATTGTAGCGCACCATTTTTTTTCAATTTATTTATTTATTTTTATTATTATTTGATTATGTGTTTAGTTATTTTCAAATTTAAATGTTAAGTGTTTAATTGTTTAATTATTTTTTTTTATTTGATTAATTGTAAATTGTTGTACACAAGTTTTGATTGTGTGCTTGTGTGGGCATAGTTAGTAGTTATAGACTTGTTTGATTATGTGTGTGCAAGTTCATGGCATGCATGATGAACATGCAAGAGATGTCATGAACCTAGACTAAATAGTGGAGATGTTAGTAAATTTCCTTATTTATAGAAAAACTATCAAGGCTTGTTCACACAAGAGCGAAGAGGAAACAAATGGTAAGAGAGAGAGTGAAAGAGAGAGGGTGGCATGAGCATGGAAGAGCAAGGAAAGAGGAACATTCCTGAATTATGTATTATCATCTTTTCTTCATCTAACTTAAAGGAAAAACAATATTATTTTAATGGATGGATATTATATTATTTGATAGTTATTTTATTAGTTGTCTTTGTCAAATTTGAGTGTGTAAATTGTGAATTAAAGGGAGAAGGTTCTAGAAATGCATGTGTTCATATTGTGAAAAGGAAACAAAGAGAGAAGTGGCGAGCAAGGAAGAGAGAGAAGGGTTCATTTTGTTTCATTTAAATTTTGATAAACATGCTTATGGATTTGAGTTTATTGTGATTGTGTTACTCTTTTGGGTTCGAATGGGTTTTCATGAAAAGAAAAGCATGTTATATGTTTAGATGAGGATGTTCTATTAAATCCATTTTGTTTTAAAAGACATATGAGTTTGATAAGTATATGTAAATATGATTGTTGTGTTAAGATTTTAGGGTTCTATGTCTGGGATGATTGTTCTCCATGTTTTCTATTTTATTTTATTTCTTATAGAAACATGCAAAGATTTTATGTTGGTACATGCATGAGTATTTTCTATGAATAAAGATTCATTTGTGTAAATTTGTATTTATGCATATAGAAATTATTTTATTTTAGTTAATACTCCATGAACTTGATTATGAATTTTTGAAAGATAAGAAACATGTTAGGGCTTTGATTTTAGTTGTTAAAAGATTTATATTGGAATGTTTTTATGTCTTTGAATCATGATGTTTTGGGTGGTTAAAATGAAAAATTGAATATAGAAGTATGTATAAGGGTTTCGGCCTAGTGCTATATTAAAGGGTTGTGAGTGGTGTTTTGGTTTCTTGATTTTATTTTTAAATTTTAGGTAATGAGCATGTTGTTCATTATGATATTTTATGTTATTATGTTGTATATAATTTGACCATGAGCATACATTGTGATTTAGGCTTTTTTGATGTTGTTGGTAGCTTTGCATGTTTAAATGTATTATTGAATTGTTCAAGTATAAAAACATGTTAGAGGGTAACTTGTTAAATAGGTGTTGAAAAGGATGATGGGTATATTTTCAGTGACTTATGCTTGTTGATTTTATTTTATTCTTATGGTGATTTGTGAAAATAATTTTAAAAGAAAGACAAGAGAAGGGTGTAATTTCATACATGATCTTATTGTATGTTTCAAAATACAATATATGCTGAGTGCTTAGAACTTGGTTTATTAAAATGTAAATAATATGAGCCTTTTACCAAATTTAAATAATCATAAATATGTGAATATTATGACCTAAGAATTATTATTGAGAAGAAAATAAATATGTCACATTTTATTGGTATTATTTACTCAATTTTTCCAAATTAAAAGAGAACTTTTATGAAGATAATTAATTTGGTCAATAATTATTTTATAAGTAATTATAAATTTTGTCACATTTTATTGTTATTAAATAATAAATAAGTTTATTATTTTGTACTGTTGACTGCATTTTTTGCTATCAACTTATAATAATGAGAACTTTTAAGAAAATGAAAATGACACAGAGTTTTACGTGGTTCAGGTTATAAAACAACCATAGTCCACGAGTCTATTGTATTGAGATGCTTGAAGCTTGAGAGGTGAAGCTTCAATGGAGGTTTTTTGGCCGTGTATATGCTGCTCGAATTACACAATAGTCGAACCCCTTACTATGGGGTATCCCCACCCTATTTATAGTGGCTGGGGACAATTAAGTGGGACTTTAATTATTATTATCCCTCATAATGATATGATCTTAGTCCCAATTATTACAATTCTTGTGATAATAAACTAGAAGGCCTATAAAGATCACACGAGGCCCATTTACGAGGTATCAACCCACCACTTTTTGGGAGGACACGCCGCTGACAGTGTCACAGAGGGGCTGCACATCTTCCCATGTTAGGAGGCGCATTGGGACGTGCTATTTGTCTCGAGTATGAAAATGACACCACTACACGCGGGGCATGTCATGTGTCAAGAAGCTATTGGTTGTCCCAAGATGTTGTGCTTGACAACTAGCATCGTTCTCTGGGGGCGGAGAACCATCATGCTATAACTCCTCATCTATGAGGCTAAGGAATACATGGCAGGATCTAAGGAATCCTTCTCTGGGGCTGGGGCATGCTAAATAAACTCCCGAGGACCATGATGTAACGTCCTGCGTTTCGGGTACCTTGAAACGACTCGGGTCGAGATTTTTTCCCCGCGTTAAGAATATTATTTAAAATAATATTATATTTGTTTGGATTTTATTTCCATGAATTATTGCTAGCCAAATTATAAATTTTGTGTTTAAAAGTCAAGATAAGACTTTCGGTCTTGAACCGACACAAAAACCCTGATCGGGTAAAAATCTCAGAAAATAAAATGAAAAAATATGACAAATATATTTTGGGCATAAAATACATTCATAAAAATTTAAATTTTGGTAAAAAATAATAAACCTAATGGAAATTTTAGGGCATTTTGTATTAAATGCTTAATTTTACTGAATTGGGGAATTTTATTCCATGAATAGACCTTAGGTTAAAATTTATTGTGTGATTAATTAAATTAAATGTGAGAGACATTTAATTTAATTATTATGTGTTAATTTTTGTTTTTAAAACTTAATAAGAGTGAAAAAGGTTATAGGAAGTCAAATTAGATTTTTCTTCTTAGGAAATATTTATTAACCTTTATATATAAAAATTATATATATAATCACATATATAAATAAAGGGTGGCCGGCCATGTGAGGGAAAAATATTGGGTAGACCAAATTAATTAAGTTTAATCCTATTTTTAAATATTAGGGTAAATAGGCAAGTGGATAGTAAAACACTCAAGTGTCTTTAGGATATTTTAGAGAAGTCTAAACCCTTCTAACCCCCCAAAACCGACCAATCTCTCTCACTTTCACTCTCATCTTTTTTTTAAAACTCTCTCTCAAGTTTTCTCTCCATCTTCAACCTCAAGAACACTAAGAAGTCTTGGAAGCATTAAGCTTTGGTCTAGAAAGGGTTTCCCTAAGGTAAAGTTTAAAAAAAAAACTTGACTTTGTAAAGTTTTTAACCATAGGTCTTTCAATAGCTAACTATCTATGTTGTTGGGGGGAGTTGGTTAAGGTATTGAAAGATTTTTGAGGACTCAAAGCTAGTAGGAACATCAAAACCTAGTGCAAGAACAACAAGAGGTAAAAAGTTTACTTTTTATGGTTGTTATTGTATGATTTTTATTTTTAAGCATTATTTTGTATATTTAATACTTAAAGTTTCTTATTGGTGATGTAATAAGGCTATGGTAGTTGCTCTATAATTTTTATGATGCTTGTGTGTTGATTTTTGAAAATAAGGACCAAAATCCCTAAGGGTTTTGGTGAGAACCCTAAAACAAAATACAAGTTTTGAGTTGTGACTTCCAAGGGGTCAAGCATCCACTGTATATTGATTTTGTAAAATTTAATTGTACTGTGATGTTGTTGAGATTGATTACATAAATTTGACCTTTTGAAACACTAAAAAATGTCTAAAAATGAGTGAGTTATGCTATTTCAAAGTTTAGGTAAAAAACTGTTTTTTCGTATTCTTAATTTTGGGACTAAGTTTGGACAGCCACTGTATAGGGCAAATGAACCCAGTTTTTTCTAAACCTTGGTGTATATAGTCCTTGCATAACCTATTATTCCACTGCAAAATTTGGTAACAAAATACTGAACGGTTTCAAAGTTCTTAAGTGCCAAAGTTTGAAAAAATTAAGGACTTGAAAATAAGGTCATTTTTACCTCACTGTTGGAAAATAATTTCACTAATAAAAAATGCTCCTTTTGACCTAATATTTTACAAAGATCTAAATGGCATACCAAAAATAGAATTGGAAAATTTTGGTAATAATTGGGTAAGTAAATTTCAAGTTATGACCTAACAAAGTATGTAGTTAAAAATGTGAAAATAATTATATCTGCTTGCTCTGGGATTTTCTGAGTGCAGGGATTTATTTGTTGATAAGAAATAGTTGCGATATAATATATCTGCTTACTCTGGGATTTTTTGAGTGCAAGAATTTATCTGTTTCTATGAAATAATTTGTCATTGGTTATCAGGCATGACCATAAGTTTTCTAGGACGCTTTTGCATTCTTGAAATTGATTGTGTACGGTTCGGATGGATCCGGAACCCTAATTCTCTGCATGCTTTTGTTTTAAAGTCGAACTTACTAAGCATTTTCACTTACCTAGTTGTTTCCTGTTGTAGGTAAGAACAAGTGCAAGGCATAGCAGTGAGCGCTGGAGTCTACCTTGCGAATGTACATGTGGACCGACCTTTTGGGAAGTCGTTTTATTTTTGGAAATGTTGTGTTATTTTCATAAACTAGGCTCACTCTACTCTTTATAAAATATGTTTGTATTAAATGTTAAGTATGGCCATACGACTTTTAAAAAGTTTTTTTTATACGGGTTTTTGAGACATTTGGTATAATGAAAACATTTATATTTCTGCATTATCGAGTCTTAAAAATCTGGGTCGTTACAGTTGGTATCAGAGCTCGAGTTGAGCCGGTTCTATAGACAACCCACATGTACATTTCTCAAAGATAGACCGGTACTTACTGTAAGTACTGTCTCTTCCTTTAGTGTGTTATTTCCATTTTTCTTACCTAAATTTTATAAATTGTAGGTTAGTAAGAAAATGGCTGGCGAACCAAAGCGATGGATCCCGTCGTAGTCGACCCCCCTATGGTGTATGACCAGTGGAATAGAGTCCAAATCTACCTTGCCTTCACCAGCATTGCGCCTTCCATATTCAACGGAGAGGTCTATTCCAACAAAGTCTAGGTATGGACTTACTCGCTGGACACCATTTTCGAGGACATCGGTACCCCCCATAGGTTCTGGGTAGGATTGGCAAGTTTATACCTGAGAAGCTCAACTTTTCTTTGGTACCAGGAGAGGCACTCAAGGCTAGCCACTCCATACTGGACTACTTTTAGGATATCCATAGAGATGACCTTTGGACCTCTAGGTAGGAGGTCAAGGTGGTAAATATACTTCTGCGAGCTCTTTGGAGCGCAGAACGCCCATGCACATGCGATAGAGGCAGCATAACGACAAGCGGCAACAAATCCATTGGTAGTTGAGAACCTGCCAGTAGAGGAAATGACTGATGACGAACTAGGCAATGGGGAAATTTCTTATAAAGAGCCGATGGACCAAACTGAGGAAGATCCCAAGGAGGATCCTGAGGAAGATTCCGAGGAGGGTCCTGAGGAAGATCTCGAGGAGGATCCTGAGGAAGGTTCTGATATGGCCGCCGATAGCGACACCGACTAGGTGTTACGAGCTGCATAGGTGTTAGAAACCCACTGTAGAGTCCAAGAACTTTACTTAGCTAGTTAGATAGTAGTATTATTGTTATGACTGTGGACTTTGGTTCAGACCGGGATTTATTTGGACACTCATAGTAACACTTGTAGATTAAGTTTAACCTATAGTTTAAGAATATTAATTTTAACCTAAGGTTTGATTAATATGACTAATGTTGATGGTGATATTTATTATATTATAAGGTTTAGATAGACCCAATAAGAAAGTAACACTTGTCATGTGTATGTTTAATGATAATTAAGTATTTTTGAGGAATAAGTTTAATTAAGAGTAATAATTGAATATCCTAGGGTCTGTCAGCAGCTTTGAAAACGTTAGAGGACTTAGTCAAGGCTGTTTACTCAATTCAAATTAAGCTAAAATTGTGTAATTTCATGTTTAAATATTCAGCGTATGCCGATATATCGCAGCTATAGGGGGCGATATATCGCAGCACGGGGATACGAGAAACACGAAACTTCGCACGATCACCTCGGGCATGCTGGCCCAGGCGATATATCGCCTACAAGGGGCGATATATCGGCTCCTTAGTATATTTTTGAAAGTTTTTTAAAATGTTCCCATTCTTAATCTTTAACCTCTTGATAAGTCCAGCATCTTTCTGACCGAGTCTTCAGCCTCTGCTGAACGATAATTCAAATATTTTTCACTTAAAAAGCCATTATTTTTATTCAAGTTAAATGAAGATCTTTTCATCCTTAAACTTTATAAATAGGACCTAGTACCCAGCCATTTATTCATTCATCAAGCTAAGTTCAGAGGCTGCAAGTTGCTAGGTTATTATTGAGAGTTTAAACACTTGGGTTGGGGATTATAAGCTTAATCATTATAAGCTTACTAAACACTTGGGAAGTAAGGTTTATAGCTCATTTCAGTTCAAGGTTTAGATCGGTCATATAAGTCTTCAAGGTATTCCAAAACTCTAGTCCATTTCTGTATTGTTTTCCTTAAAATTCTTATAGTTTTCTACTCAACATCCTAACTCTATTCTTTATTCTTGGTTAGGAAATCTAAGATCTTGAACATAAGGTTTTTGGTAAGTATATTATTAATGGTATAGTTCATCCATTCTTTTCATCTCATTCTCTTTAGTATACTCACCCTTCCATTTATGGTTTTTAGGAGTGTTCCAAGGTCCCAAACCTGTTCTCATATCCCGGTAATTTTGGTAAGGAAAATAGGATAGGATTTTATGTGTTATGTTATATGATTTATATGTTATGATAAATGTTATCTTATGATTATCTGTTATGTAACATGCAATAATATGTATGATTGTAGACTTGGGCATATGACCTATACAACTAACAAGCCCCAATAAATTATGGGCATATGACTTGCTTAGCTAGCAAGCCCCACTAATCTAATGGGCATATGACTTGTTTAGTTTATGGGACCCCAAGTAATAATGGCCATTATAGTATGTATGTGACATATGTTTATGATATGTGTTATGTTACATTATGAATTTTATGTATATGGTATATGTGTTAGATTTTCCTTGCTGGGCATTAGGTTCACTCCTTTTTTGTTTATATGTGTAGGAAAATAGCGTTAGTGGCGGGAAAGGTTCTTGGAAGCTTGGGGATGTGTGTTGAGGCGGAATGGAGTCAATGGACTGAGAGTTTGATCAAGGATGAAGTCTTTTTAAATTTTATATGTATTTTTCCGCACTTTATTATGTAATTCATGTTATTCAAAATTATGTTATGTTTTTCTTTTAACAACAATGGGATCCCATATCCTACTTATGAATTTTATATAGTTTTAAACCTTTAATAAAGATATGTTATTTCAAATGTATGTTTTCGTAAGTTTTATTAAAAGAATTAGTGTCTATGTATAGTTGTCGTTAATGGTCCAAAGTCTAGAGTAGTTGGGTCATTACACCCACCTACTTTTGAAATATGTACCTACCTTGTATATAATTAAGGAAATAAGAAATTGGTCTAGCTGGGATATAAGTCCATTTTTTAGGGCTAATTTTGTAAATCCCTTAGACTGGCTGACCCAAACTTAAAACGTTGTTGTATATGATATAAGTTATGAAATAAAGTTGCTAAATTTTGTTAAAAAGTGTTGATTGCTAGTTATGCTTGATATGTTTGGCGTGCTTAATTAGGTTAATTAACTATCTGTGTTGATATTAACTTCTCGTCCTTATGCGCTTAGGAGATTTTCATTTTGAAATAAAAACAAAATGGCAAGGACAAGAGCTCAAAGAGGAAGGGGTGTTGCTGGCCAAGGCCAGGCTACGCCTGCTAATAGAGCTCAGAATGCGCCTGCCGCTAAAGCTTCAAACCAAGCTGCTAGAGTTCGCGAGATAGCCGAATAGATAAATAATCTGCAAAGGCTAGTGGAGACGCAGGGAGCCTATATTGAAAGAGGGCAAAAGAGATAGGAGGACGATGATACCCTCTAAGCTGAAAGGTTTAACACCCTTCTGGGACAACTCTCCATGCCATCCAATAATGCTCAGAACAACGAAATACCACCTGAAAATAATGAAGAACAGAACCTTGGCCCATAGGTTGTCATTGAGCAATCGGTACTACCGGTAGAAGCACCAAGAGCTGCCCGAGGGAAACCTATATTAGAAAGGTTCAGCAACCAGAATCCACCTATATTCGAAGGGAGTAGTGATCCATCATTGGAAGAGGAATGGATCAGTATTTTGGAAGGGATCCTCGACTTCATTGGAACTACCGGGAGAGAGAAGGTAGTTTGTGTGACCTATACGCTGAGAAAAGATGCCCGCATCTGGTGGGACGCAGCCAAGAAAGGGTATAACATTGCCGAAATGGAATGGCTAGAGTTCTTGACCTTGTTCAATGGCAAGTACTTTATAAGGCAGTGATCGAGCACCAAGTGAATGAGTTCACTAATTTGAAGCAGGGAACGTCGAGCGTGCAAGACTACGTTCAAAAATTTGACCAGTTGTCTAGGTTCGCGAAGAACCAGGTGAACACTGAAGAGAATAAGACCTGGAGTTTTATGAAGGGCCTATGCAGAGACATTGCCAGGTGTGTAGACATTGGTAGGACTGGCCCGGGGATGTATGTGAAGTTGTGGAACGGGCTCTTCACCAAGAGTCTTGGGCCGTGTCAGACAAGCTAGAGCCACAGAAGAACGAATACAGGAGGTACACTCCCAACAACCCTAGACAGTTTCAGGCCAATCAGAATGGCCCAAGGGGAAAGT
Source organism: Humulus lupulus (assembly GCF_963169125.1). Lineage (NCBI taxonomy): Eukaryota > Viridiplantae > Streptophyta > Magnoliopsida > Rosales > Cannabaceae > Humulus > Humulus lupulus. The sequence goes on along the minus strand of NC_084802.1, from coordinate 157,409,351 downwards.
TCATCAGGGTTTAAAGGAAGAAGTCTAGAAGCTAAAGGAGAACGGATTCATCAGGGTAGCGTTTTATCCATCATGGGTATCTAATCCCGTACTAGTTCCCAAGCCAAATGGAAAATGGAGAACATGCGTGGATTTCACATACCTTAATAAAGCCTGGCCTAAAGATTGTTTCCCGCTCCCAAGGATCAACCAGCTGATTGATGCCACTACAAGGCACGAGATCCTATTTTTCATGGATGCGTACTCAAGATATAATCAGATCAGTATGCACCCACCTAATGAGGATCACACTAGCTTTTGTACTGATACAGGACTTTATTGATACAAAGTAATGCCTTTCGGTTTGAAAAACACTGGTACGACTTACCAGCAACTGGTCAATCACATGTTTAAAGAGCTGATCGATGTAAACATGGAGGTGTATGTTGATGATATGCTAGTTAAGTCGAAGAAGGTAGAAGAACACATTGGGCACCTGCAAGAGTGCTTCAATATCATAAATAAATATCAGATGAAGCTGAATCCCCTTAAGTGTTCCTTTGGAGTTGGATCAGAGAAATTTTGGGGATTTATAGTAAACTGATAAAGTATCAAAGCTAATCCTGAATAGATCAAGGCCCTAGTCGATATGAAATCGCCAACAAAGATAAAAGATGTTCAAAGTTTAACTGGGAGAATTGCCACTCTAAGTAGATTTATTTCTAAATCCGCAGACAAGTGTGTCCCATTTTTTAATCTACTTAAGGGCAATACAAAATTTGAGTGGACGGAGGAGTGCGAGCAGGCTTTCCAATCTCTAAATTCTCATATGTCGCAACCACTGATTCTGTCTAAACTGGTTGAAAAAGAAACTTTGTTCATCTATTTTTCGGTAACAGAATATGCTGCTAGTGATGTCTTGGTAAGAGAGGAGGAACATGTGCAAAAAGTTGTGTATTATATAAGCAAAAGGCTAATAGGAGTAGAACTGCGGTATCCGCCCATTGAGAAATTAGCCTACTGCCTGATTTTAGCCTCCAGAAAGCTACGACCATACTTCCAAGCTCACCCCATTGCAGTACTCACTGACCAGCCCCTACGGCAAGTCCTACAGAAACCAAAACCTGCTAGTCGATTATTGAAATGGGCGGTTGAGCTTGGACAATTTGATATTTTTTATTCGCTGCGAGCAGCAGTAAAGGGACAAACTCAAGTAGACTTTGTGATAGAGCTCTAGACTTCTAGACATTGAACCAATAGAAGAGCCTGAGCCTCAAAGCCCAACTCCCTCTTGGAAGTTGTTCACAGAAGGCTCTTTTAATGAGCACCACGCTGGAGCAGGTGTGATTTTGGTAACGCCTGAAGGACATCCATTCCATTGCGCAATCTAATTCGACTTCACAACATCCAATAACGAAGCCGAGTACGAAGCGTTGCTCGCAGGGTTAAGATTAGCCAAGGACATGAACATAAAGTCACTTGAAATCTATAGTGACTCATAGTTTGTGGTTAATCAAATTACTGGAGAATATCAAGCCCGGGGTCTGAAGATGGTTGCTTACTTGAACAAAGCAAAGGATTTGTTGGCGCAATTTGAAAAATATACTCTCCAGCAAGTACCTTGCGACCAGAACTCAAACGCTGATGCTTTGGCCAATTTAGCAAGTGCAAAGGATGCTGACACCTTGAATATAGTGCCTGTTGAACGACTGTTCGCACCAAGTATCATAAACCTCTCTAGTAATTCAGGCAACAAACACGTGGATGGCACCCTTCATTGAGTACTTTGACGCATGGAGTACTGTCAATGGATAGAAACAAAGCAAGAGCCCTCCAGAGCCAGTCTGCTCGATTTATTTTGGTCGATGGAATTTTATATAGAAGAGGGTACTCAATGCCACTCCTAAGGTGTGTTTCTAAAGAAAAATCCAAAGAATTAATGCGAGAAGTCCATGAAGGTTTCTGCGGAGATCATGCTTGGGGCAGAGTTTATAAAAAAAGATCCCAAGGCAAGGATACTTTTGGCCAACAATGAATGAAGACTCTGTGGATTTTGTTTGAAAGTGCGACAAGTGCCAAAGATTTTCTGAGATACCCCGAGCAACTCCTAATGAGCTAAAGCAAATGCAAAGCCCGTGGCCATTCGCAGTGTGGGGGATAGATTTGATTGTGTGTTTGCCCACCAGAAAAGGCAATGTCAAGTATGCTGTGGTTTTTGTTGACTACTTCACGAAGTGGGCCGAAGCTGAGCAACTTGCCCCATCACGACCAAGAAGGTGCCAGATTTTGTGGTCAAGAACATTGTGTATCGCTATGGATTGCCAAGAAAAATTGTCTCAGACAATGACACACAATTTGAAAGTATCTGTTCACCGATTTTTGCGAATGGCATGGGATTACCAAAGGCTTTTCTTCAGTAGCTCATCCACAGGAAAACAAAAAGTTGAGGTTGTCAACAAGACACTAAAGGATACTCTAGAGAAAAGGCTTATAGAAGCAAAGGGCGCATGGCCAAAGCACTTGCCTGAAGTCCTCTGGTCGTATAGAACATCACATCGAATAGCAACAGGCCATACTCCATTTTCCTTAGCCTATGGGTATGAACATATGTTGCCTGTTGAATTAGATCTGCCATCACACTGGAGGTTGGCATATGATCAAGACGTTAATAGCCAGTTATTGACGGAATCTCTAGACTTGGTCAATGAAAGGCGTGAGCAAGCCCAACTTCGAGTAGCAGCTTACCAACAAAAGATTGCCGGGTACTTCAACTCTAAAGTACATGAAAGAAAATTTAATGTGGGAGATTTGGTACATAGAAGAGTTTTCCTCAACACCCGCAATCAAGCTGCTGGAGTGCTTGGACCTAATAGGGAAGGGCCATACCAAATCGAAGAAGTCCTTCAACCAGGCACCTACAAACTCGCTCGCTTAAATGGAGATCTCATTCCTCACTATTAGAATGGAGAACACCTGCGCAAGTATTATCAATAAATAGTTCTTTCTAAAGAATTGGCTTGTATTAATTTCACTTTTTACAAGTTGATGAACAAGGGTTAGTCAGCTATATGACTAATCTCTTATAAGTGTCAGATCAAATTTTTGATCACTCGTACAGACACGATTGTTCATTTATTACGAAAATAAAAGGGACTGTGCACAGCTAGTCAATCTTGCCAATTATTGTAGTTATTACAAGTATTTTCTCATTACGTATGGTGTTTTGTTATATTATCATTTTTTATAAATCTATATTATGAGCAGTAATGTTCGAACAGGTCTTGGTCAAGGCAAGTGACTGAGAACCTAAAGTTCCTCAATCACTTGGGGGGAATATAAGGTACATAGTAAGCAAAGCATATCGACAAGTATATGTAAACACACGAGAAAAATAAGTGAAAGCATGCTACGGTACTTAGAGTATTTTTCAAAATTTTGTTAAATCAAACCAAAGAGCTATGCTAAGTTCGGTCATGCGAACAGGATGTTGTAATATACTGCAAGTATTATAATATCTAAATATTAAAAGTAAATTGTTTTACACTGCGAGAAGTTACTGCTCGGATGTAATTCTCTGCTTAAAAGAAAAAGCTGCCCATGCAGCAAAAAATATATTGTCTTGACACTACGAACCGAGGTCCGTGTGTCTCAAGTTACAAATTTAAATAAAAGAAATTATGAAGTAAGAGGATCTTGAGGAATTTGTTGGTCGACGGAGGCCCCAATTTCCTCGTCTACGCCATCGATGCCCATAGCTAAAGAGATTTCGGGGGATGCTGGAACTTTCGCTCTCTCCTCCACTTCAAGGCAAGCCAGACAGCTATTTATCTTAGACTGCCTCATACGCTCTGATACATAGCTGAAGTCCAGCCCACGGTTATTCTTCCATAACATATAGAAGCATTTAAAAGTGGCTCCCTTGTATCCCTCCAGGTTACTGACATTTGTCTCCTTAAGCTCTTTGATGCTTTCCTCCAACCCCTCAGTCTCCTTTCTGTTGATGACTAGATCATCTTGAAGCTTAGAGGCTTCCTTGATATTAAACAAAGAAGCCTCCTTGTACTTCTCTTTAGTTTCAATGGCTTTTGTCAAGGTAGCCTGGTGCTGTTTCAGCAATTTGGCCAGCTTGGCCTTCTGTTCGAGCAGTTCAGTGTTTTTCTTCTCAACTGCCTCGAGCCGCTAGGTGTATTTCACCTTAGCCGTCTTAAGCTCCTTAGCATGTTTATCCTCGAACGCTTTGAGGTGCTCACCAAGCCTCTTCCCGTATTGAGCAGTCAGGGCCCCCGAGCGGCGCCAGCCAGCACTCATGGTTTTAATTCCCTGGGATCAGAAAAAGGGTAAAACTGTTAGTGGGAATAAAGTGACAAGATAAAAAAATAAAGCTCAGAAAAAAACGACAACTTACGCTGAGAACTTCATTCAACACACGGTTAAAGATCTGATCGACTTCCATGGAGTCAGTATTGTTGATGGCCTCTCGGCTATGTCGGTGCCTCGATAGCTTTGCCAGCCTATCTTTGGCTGAACTGAGAACCATGTTCATCAAAGCCTCTCCTGTCTGATCAGGAGGTGTTTGGTTAGCGGGAGTTGAAGGAGTTTGGTTAGCAGGCTCTGGAGGACGTGTTTGGTCGACGGGGGCTGGTGGAGACGACTGGTCAATGGGAGCTGGAGGAGGTGTTATTTCCCTAGAAGAACTGGTGCTGGAGGATCCTCGGTTCGAGCCTTTTTTGTTGGAGGGTTGCTGCTGCTTTCTCCACGATGTTTCCTGCTCCCCTTTTTCTTGCTCGCAGGAGCAACGGGGTCAGGTTCACTATACAGGTCGAATAGATCTTCTGCCGACATGACTACAATATAGAAGTGAATGGTCAGGAAATATAGATGGAGATACCTACTAAATCATGGAAATAAGATCAAAGAAATTACAAGTAAAATGCCCGAGCTACAACTACTGGTCGCTACATTACTTTTTGTACTACTGCTACACTCACTCTCTGCCTTGAAGAAGTTAGAATTTAAATTAGGTGTGTATTTAAAGTTTCCATCCCCATCAAATAAATGATAGGGAATGGCAAACTGTGTAAGAGTGAGAAGTCGGTACCGTTCTCATCCAAAGAGTCAAGAATAGGCTCGGGATGCTCAAAGACCTTCTGCTTGCCTTTCCTTTTTTTGAGCAGGAGCAACAGTTGCTCGCGAGGTGCTAGACGGTTTCTTGATGGTCACTCTCGTTGCCCTCCTCGGGGGTTGTGACACAACTTGATGCTGCTCGAGAATTTCTCCCCTAGTTTCACTTCCCACAGTTGACTCCCTCACATCCTAGTGAGGTTCCAGAAGGCCAACCAGCCTTAGATTGGTCTTTGTGACCAGCTCTTTGACGCTTTTTTCAATATTTGTCATGCTGGCCAAGGATTCTGCTCGTATCTCCATATCGGGGTGGGAGTTGGTCGATGCCATGGACCTGAACGACATGAAAGTTCTAAGGAATGTGCAGAAAAGCTAAAGGAAATTGAACGACCAGTGAATAATTAATTTACCTCCTTCAATGAAGGCCAGATTGTTGGTGACCAGGTCTGGTGTTAAAAAGTACTCCTAAAAGTACTTTCCCACGTTGGACTTGTGGGTAATATCACTCAGGAAGGTGCGAGTGCATTCCTGGTGGTGGAAGTGGAAGAACCCTATGTTGTTGTGATTGGGGTTGGACTTGAGATCGAACAAATAATTGATCTCGTGTGGCGTAGGAACGAGCCACTTCTTGTGGCTGTACAGAATATAGAGAGCAGAGAGCACTCTTTATCCATTTCGGGTGATTTGAAAGGGAGGGACCTTGAAATAGTTGGCCACCCCTTGCAAAAATGGATGAAGAGGCAAAGTTTCCCTTGCCTCAATGTGATACCTCGACCAGGCGCTGTAGGCGCCCCTAGGCAGGTTTGCCCGCTAGTCGATCGAAGGCTTGATTAGGGTTATCCCAGGAAGTTTGTACTTCTTGAGACAATTCCCTACTATCCTAGCTGTAATAACACTAGGAGGCACTACGTACCATTCGACTTCTGGTCGAAGGACGTCTCGAAGTCGCATTTTTGTTTGGATTCCTGGTTGGGAAGTGTTTTCAGGTTGAGGGCTAGTCGAAGGAGTTTTAGCTCGAGGAGCAGGCTGATTATCAAAAGGCTTGGTTGTTTTCTTTCTTTTTTGTGCGATGGATTTTACGCGACCCATGTTGGCTGGTGTAATGCCTCGAATTCTCCGATGTGTTTAACGGCGTGAACAGTAGGCCGGGAGGGCCATACTTGCTTGATTATGTTATTAATTGATAAATGCATGTATATGTTGATTATATTATGATATGATGTGAAATGCATGCATGTGAGTCCATATTTCTAATCACAGGGGTGTGATGGTAATTTGGCCCGTTGAGGGAAAATTGATTATTTGAACGCATGTTGGTGATATATCTTGAGACCACATTATGATGTGGGTTTGTTCGAGCCATTTGGCATGAGACGATCAAGGAATGTTAATTATCGGTTTGGTCATAACAGGCTTAAGCTCGGGGCTCAGGGTGAGTCTCGGGGTGCTTTTAATGATTAGAGTGTTACCGGGCATTAAAGGGTAACGGGAGGTGAATTATTGGTGTTTGAGAATTTTGAGATTAGCGGGTATTGGGAAGCGTTAATTATGATTAACGATGTAGGTGGAAAGTGTCAAAATTACCCTTGAGTTGGCTTTAGAAACTTTTAAAGACCTAGGGGTATAATGGTCTTTTGGCTTGGATATATATGAAGCTTGGAAGGCTGTAGAGTAGATAGAACCAAAACAGAGTGAGAGTCTCTTCCTTCCCGTACATTCATTTCCCTTGTTTCTTCTTTGGAGTTTTTGAGCTCAAGGTGTGGAACTAAGCTAGGAAATCAAGGGGCTAAGGTTGTGGATTTAGTTCAGCCATTGGAGAGGGTTCAATACCAAGTTTGAGGTAAGCTTTGACCATCATTTTTCTGGTTTTGCCCTGTTTTAAAGATAGTTTTCAGCTTGTGTTTTGTGGGGGATTTTTGGAATTGATGGAGGTTTTAGTTGGGGTTTGTCTTGGGTTTTGCTAGGGGTGTGATATAGAACAAGTTTAGGGGTTTTATTGGAGGTTTGGGTGGTGTTTAAATTGGGTTTGAAGGGTTGGTTCTAAGAGAAATCGTAGGGGAAGAAAAACAGGGGTTTTGGCTGAACTGGGGGTTGCGTCGCGGCATGGCCAGGGAGAGCCGCGGCCCTTGGTGAAGGCTGAGTTTGGGCGCCTCTGTTTGAGGGGCGGGCCACGGCATGGCCAAGGAGGGCCGCGGCCCTTAGTGGCTTTTTGGCCAGAATTGGCTTTTTGGCTTGGGGATTCAAACCTAAGGCCTCGGGATTGAACCTACTACCCAGTTGAGTAGTGTTTGAGGTCCCGGAGGTTAGGTTTTGGTTCGGGAACCTTTTATTATTCATTTTATTGATGGAATCCCATATTTTGGTTATGACTAGGTAACCGCTAAAGGACCAAAAGGTCGATCATTCTCAGGGTCACTCTTTTATTTGTTCTAGCTCGGAACCCGAGGTAAGAGAACTGCACCCCAAGTGAGACATGCATGGATGTTTGTAAGGCATGTTGATTGAGTAATATGGACATGGATTGGATAGGGAATACTTAGCATATGTTGTTCACTTGTGCATAGCACTGACTTATTAGTCAGGTTTGGCAAAGGTGCTAGTATCAACAGTGAAGCCGTGATTTATTAGTCAGGTTCGGCAGTGGTACTGGGCACTGGTCACGTTGCACTGACTTGTTAGTCAGAATTGGCAAAGGTGTTAGTATCAGCTGTGAAGCTGTGACTTACTAGTCAAGTTCGGTAGTGATACTGGACACTGGTCACATAGCGCTGATTTATTAGTCAGAACGGCCATATCGTGGATCACGCAAGCCAACAGGGATTAGATCTAATCGACCATTAGCATTGAATGGCTCAAAGAGCATTAATGCCAGACCGACCCCGATGGTCGATGAATGAAATAAGCGCTTGGAGGCTAGTGGCTTACCTAGCAGCCACTCTCCCACGCTAAGAACATGTGATGTTCACTCGTTTGTTCGGAAACTTTATGTTCAGTGTGATTATAATGATAATCATTTGATATTGTTTATGAAAAGTATTATGTTTTCTTGCTGGGCTTTGGCTCATGGGTGCTATGTGATGCAGGTAAAGGGAAAGAAAAGCTCACCTAGCCTTGAGTGGAGAGCTGATGTGGTGATGTGTACATATGCGGCCGCTTGACGACCACGGCCAAGGAGTTCTCAGAGGAACTAGGGGGTTTACCCTATTTTTGCCGCTTAGGTCGGCGAGATTGTAAATCTTAAACTGTAACGACCATTTTGAACTAAGAACCACTTGTAAATGTTTTGCTTAGCTCTGCAGAGCAGTTTGTAATAAAAATCTCCATTTCCTTTTTATTGGTTTTATACCTTAACCTGTTAATTACACTTAGAGCACGTTTTTGACCAAAGGACTCAGGTAGTGAGTCAAATTTCCGGTCCACCGTTCACCGTAACTGTTCTGGGGTAGCCAGGGCGTTACAACTGGGCTGGTCGAAGGTCTATTTGAAGGGTTATAAGAAAAGGGAATTTCCAAGATCGGCAGCGACGACTGTTCTTGATTTTCAAGAACATTTAGGAACTTCAAATCCAAAACAACCCAGAAAACTAAATATTGCATGGCATCTCAACGACGAAGAAGTTCAAGAAACTTACTTGGATAAAAATTGGTGAAAATTTCTGAGACGTTGAGTCGAGTTGCTGGACAGAAACTCCGTGGATCACCAAAATTGTCTGAGTTTTCTGGGTTCTTTATGCTCTATTCTTCAATGTTCTTGAGGAGAAATGAAAAGTAAAAAGGAAATAGTGAATTTGAGGAGTTATTTATATTGGTCGAAGCACGGTTACTGAGGTAATGATGGGGGGTGATTTTTCGAGGCATGGAAAAGCGTGATAGCCGTCAAACCACTTTTTGGGAAACTGCAATGACATGATTGGTTGCCTTTTTTCGAGAAGGCATTGATGGCTCTAACAGATTGGACAAGACATATGAAAGGTCTGTTGTTTAAGTTTATTTTATGTTGGTCACAGTAAAATAAACTTGGGAGGAAAATGTTTATCCAAAAACTGACTACCTTATGACGTGGCAGGATTGGTCTACACATGGGAGGCATGTGGCTATTTTAAGTGAGTGTATCCTGCTCGGCCATTGACCAGAAGATTGTTGGTTTATCAAGCATCATACTTATGTGCGACCAGCCTAGTCGCATATATTCATTTATTTCCTTCAGATGTCCACTCTTGTAATTGTGCATTAATTGTAATTTCTCTTATTTTCTAGATACGTGAGTTGTAATTGTAATTAAGGCCCATTGGCCCATGTAACCTTCTTGAGCCTATTAATACGAATCAAAAGGCTCAAGGGAGGGGAGTTTTTTTGACTGAGAAAAATATAGTGTTATTATTCACCGAAATTGTAATCATCCTGAAGCTTGTGAAACTCGTGAACCCTTAGTTCATTGATCACAATGTTGGGATCCTACATCCATAAGAACACTAAGTGGATGTAGGACATTACCATTTGATTGGGGCCGAACCACTATAAATTGTTTGTGTCGTTTACTTTTCGTCTTGATTTCTTCCTGTTTTCATCTCATTCTATATCGTTTATTTGACTCTGTGTCGTTGACCAATTCAAGGGTCAACAGAATATTTTTAGTAAATTTTTCTTTATATTTTGTTAACTTTTTAAATTTTGGGCTTAATTGTTTGAATGTGTATATATATATATTAAATTGTTGGTTTTATTTCAGTTCTATTTTATTATTTATTTAGTTAGAATATTTATAGTATATTTTTCTTTATGTTTGTTAACTTTTTCAAAAAAAAATAAAATAATAATTACGGGTTTAAGTATTTAAATGGGTATAAATAACATTTTATGTGTTTTCTTTATGTTCCAATTTATTGTTTATATAGTTAGAATATAACTTTAGTATATTTTTATTTATATTGTGTTAACTTTTTCTTTTTCTTTTTTGTTGTTTATTGGTATATATGAATAGGTTTTTTGTTGACGACTTTGTTGGTGAGATCAAGCTTTAGAGGATTTTATATTAGAGGTAATATTTTTAACCTTAATATATAGTTAAGATATTGAACTTAGTCGAATATACAAATTATAAAATAGTGGAGATAGGTTTTGGGACTGTGTGTTGCAGTGATATAAGGCTGAAATTATGCATGTTTGAATAATTAATTGGTGTGTTGTGTTTATGTGATGAATATAGGTTCATCTAAATTTGGGAAATGTGATAGAAAGAGGGGAAATGCTGCCCAATTTTTTTTGGACATATTGTTTCCTTTATTTATTTGTCAATTAGGTAATCCATGAACCTAACTGTTAATGTTTGTTGCTTTGTTTGTTTGTTCTTTTTTGTGTGTGTGTGAAGTTTGACAATGGATAGAGATTGGATGTCAGCGGATAGGTTATCCGTGATATATAGGAATGGAGTTGAGTTTTTCTTGCAACTTTGTGCAAGAAATACTCAATCTCCTAATAGTATTCCATGTCCTTGTGTTAAGTGTGGTAACGTTGTCAGAATGACAATTTTTAAAATAAAAGATCACTTATTTTGGAATGGAATAGACAAAAGTTATAAAGTATGGTTTTTGCACGGAAAAAGAATGAATGTCACTGATGAGGGACCATCAAAGAATAATCAGTATTTTGATGTGGATTATGAAGTTGATGAAATTGTAGAAATGATTGATGATGCACACTATTAATCACATATGGATCCAATTAAATTTCAGTCAATCTTAGAAGATGCTGAGAAACCCATTTTTCCTCATTGTATAAAGTTCACTAAATTATCAGCACTGCTTAAGTTGTATAACTTAAAAGCCAAACATGGGTATAGTGATAAGGGAATGACAGAGTTCTCAGGATTTTTAGAAGAATTATTACTAGAAGGTAATGAAATGTCATCTTCATTTTATGAAGCAAAGAAGACATTGCGTTCTTTAAGTATGCAATATGAAAAAATACATGCTTATCCTAACGATTGCATCTTATATCGAAAGAGATTTTTTGATGCAATTGCATGTCTGACATATGGCAAGTTTAGATGGCAAAAGAAAAAAAAATTTAGATGCAGTTAGAAAAGGTCCCGGCAATGGTTTTATGGTATCTACCATCGATACCTCATTTAGTTCGGTTGTACCGAAATGATGATCATGCTAAAAAATTAATTTGGCATGTCAAAGATAGAGTAAAGGATGGTAAGCTGAGACATCCAGCTAACTCACCACCTTGGAAAACATTAGATGTTAAATGGCCTGAATTTGGCAATGAACTGAGGAATATTCATTTGAGTCTTTCTACTGGCAGAATTAATCCACACGCTTCCCTTAGTAGTAAATACAGTTGTTGGCATGTAATGCTAGTAATCTATAATCTACTGCCATGGTTGTGTGTGAAGAGGAAATTTACCATGTTGACTTGTTGATATCTGGTCCCAAACAACCTGGAAATGATATTGATGTATACCTAGCTCCTTTAATTGATGATTTGAGCACATTGTGGTATGAGGGGGTTAATGTTTACGATGCTTATAGGAAAGAAAATTTTAATCTTAAAGTAGTGTTGTTGTGGATCATTAGTGATTTTCCAGCCTTAGGTAATCTTTCTGGATTTAGTGTGAAAGGGTACAAGGCATGTCCCATTTGTGAAGAGTGGACTCATTTTGAATATTTAAAACACTCTAGAAAGATTTGTTATATGGGAAACCAAAAGTTCTTATCCAAAGAACATAAATTTCAAAGTTGGACAGATGACTTCAATGGTAAACCTGAATTTGGAAAGGCTCCACCACCTTTACTTGGAGGACAATTGTTAACAAACTTGAACAAAGTCCAATGAAAGTTCGGTAAGCCTAGAGATTATAAAAGTAAGAGAAAAAATGTTAGACGTGAAAAAACAAAGGAGGTCGTAGTTGGAAGAAGAAATCTATTTTTTTTAGCTTGAATATTGAAAGCATTTGGTTTTGCGACATAACTTGTATGTGATGCACATTGAGGAAAACGTGTCAGATAGCTTAATTAGTACATTTATAAATATTCAAAGTCAGAGTAAGGATGGAATTAAAGCTCGGTTGGATGTAAAAGTAATGGGTATACGTAGTAAGTTACAACCAGAGGTTGGTGAGAGATGAACCTACTTACCACCTGCGTGTTATACCCTGACTAAAGAAGGAAAAACAAATTATATGTCATTCTTTATCGAATGTCAAAGTACCAGAAGGTTATTTGTAACGACCCAAATTAGCTATTAAGGCTTAAGGGCCTTGATTGGTGTGCCGGGAGGGCATAACTGGGATTAGAATGAATGTTATTGATTTAAATGCGTAAATGTATGATTAATAGTGTGTTTATGATAATTAGTGATATTATATGATGATATGATATATATGTTTGAGATATATGTGAGAACCACATTATGATGTGGATAATTCTGCAGCCGGCGACTCGAGGCGATCCTAGGGCTAGATAGCAAGAAAAGTCACAACGGGGCATTATAATTGACTTTAGACAAGTCAGGGGTATTTTAGGTATCGGGTAGTGATTTAGACTATCGGGTGATAAAAATAAATAATCGGAGATATATTTGAGGTTAGGATGTCTAGGCGGGATTATTGGGGGATTTTACCGTTTTGGCCTCGGGGACGCTTCCGGCACCCCGAGCTTTGGGGTTAGTTTAATAAAATAAGGGTATACTTGGAAGACTTAGGAAAATATTAGACAGGAAATAACAAACCGACCCTAACTCTCTTTTTCTCTCTCTTTTCTCTTGGCTAAGGAAGAACTTCTGAATTTGAGAGGAAATAGCTGGAATTGAGCTGTGTTTTGGTGAATTGAAGGGAATAATCTGGAGGGTTAGCTCAGGAACTGATCAAGGTGGGATTGAAGCTTGAAACTTTGAAGATAGGTCAGGGGACTCTTGGAGAATCGATTCTACAGCTGAGGTAACTAGCTAGGACTCGAGGATCGGATCGCGCTCAAGGAGTGTCGCCCATAGCTAATTCATCTGAAAGCTAAAGGTAAGAAAACTGCACCCGATTATATGTTTGTGATGGGACTAAGTGCTCCCGAGAATTGTATCGTGTCAATGATGGTATTACGCCATGGGACATGTAAAAGCGGCCTAAGAGTGCCGTACATGATATTAGCGCACAGGGCGCGGTTAACGGGATAACAGAGGGGGTAGCCTGAGGGCACCAGCCCTAGTTATCATTTGTAAACTGTAAATGATGTGAGTTGATATGCTTATTATTTGAAATATCTGATTATATCAATTGATGACATGGTTGAGATTATGTAATGTGATGTGGGATACTGACTTGTTGCTAATTGCTTATGCTTTGTTGTTGTTGTGTTTTCTTGCTGGGCCTTGGCTCACGGGTGCTACGTGGTGCAGGTAAAGGCAAGGGCAAGCTGGACCAAGCCTGAGGTGGAGAGCTCCGAGGTGAAATGTACAAAGCCAGCTGTTCGATCGCCATGGTCGAGGAGTGAGTCAGGACAGGGATTACCTAACTGCTCGTTTTGCCTTAGTATGGCTGGTTTATGTATTTGAACCTTGTAACTTTTGTAAACGGCCTTTAAACTAATATTTTTGGGATCCCATGTTAGTGAACAATGTTTCTTAATGAAAATGTAGCTTTTGAGACCAAAATATCTTAAACCCTAGTTCCTTTACAGTCTCGTTGACACGCTTTCAATTAATAGACTTGACTAGCAAGTCTGGCACTTTACAAACACACAGTGTAACGGTCTTGGCTATCCAGGGCGTTACATTATTCTTCAAATATTTCTTCTCTGGTAGATATGAAAATTTTCAATTTAGTTGGAATGAAGTCTCATGATCATTATACACTACTTGAACATCTTCTACCAGTTGTCATCCGTTCTGTGTTACCCAAAAAAGTTCTATATGCAATTACCAAACTATGCTTCTTCTTTAAATCTATTTGTTGTAAAGTGGTAGATGTATCAAAGTTGGACAATCTTCAAACAAATCTTGTGATAATTATGTGTGAGTTGGAGCAGTATTTCCCACCTTCATTTTTTGACATAATGGTTCATTTAATAGTTCATTTGGTGAGAGTGGTAAAAAGGTGTGGCCCAATATACTTGAGATGGATGTACCCATTTGAACGGTATATGAAGGTTTTAAAAGGTTATGTTAGAAATAAAAGTAGACCTGAGGGTTGCATAGTTGAATCTTACATCGTTGAAGAAGCAATGAAGTTCTGCTCAGAGTACTTATCCGGTGTTGGTGTTGTTTTTGAAGTAAATAAATCTGATAGAAAGGAAACACATCGCTTAGCCTTACAAAATATTGATGATGTTAAACTATACATCAAGTTCCTATACATAAGCATGGTCAATCTTATTTTGGTCTTTCATTATATTGGCAATTAATGTAGTTTGCTGATATAAATGATTTTTCTTGAAGAGAACATTTCAATTGGATCAAGATCACTTATCCTAATAAGTCTCAGAATGAAAAATTGGCACAAGATGAACATTATCGAAATTTCAGTACTTGGTTTGAGAATGAGGTAAAATACTTGTGTTGTTCTTGTTTGAGTGTTATTGTATTTTAGCTTGTTAGAATTTGATATACTTTGTTTTATTTTATTGTATTCTAGGTTTTGAATAACACCACAAACAAAATGTCTGAAACACTAAAATGGATGCATGAGGGCCTTCAATGAGTGTAATGAAGTATTAATGTTATTATATTAACAATACTCAATTCAACACCATGGACCGTGATAATATTAGAAAGACACAAATAGTGGTGTTACTATTATCGCCCAGACTTTTCAACTATTTAGTTCCAAAGATAGAAATCACATACAATGTGATATGACATTTTATGGGATGATCAAAGAAATTTGGGAACTAGATTATGTGACTATTCGAATTTCTCTCTTCTTGTGTGATTGGGTGAAAAGTGATAACGCGGTCAAAACAGATGACATAGGATTCACATTGGTGGACTTAAACCGAATAGGACATAAATCTAACCGCTTTATAATGGCATCGCAAGCCAAGCAAGTATTTTATGTGAGTGATCCAGTAGATGCTCGATGGTCAGTTTGTCCAAGAAAGTATCAAAGAGGCTGGGAGCGATGATATTATACTTTAACAAGAAACATTTAAAATTGCTTCATAACCTATTAATGTAACCATTGATAATGATGATGACTATATAATGCAAGAATGGTGAAGGGTTGTGGGTAGATAATTAAAGGTATATATATATTAATTTTGTGATTTTTTTTATATATTTTGTAAGGTTTATACCAGATAATATTTTTGTTCACTCAATTGTAGATTCATTGATTATGGATCAATCATATGATGATGAGGGTGATCCATTTGTTGATGATTATGGTAATGGTCTGGAGGGGGTTAATCCTACCTTACCAACAAATACACAAGATAAGAAGTATAGGGATAAATCGACTTGTAGTGATGTATTCAAAGCAATAAGTGAGGGTCGCAATTATGACTTCGAGTACAACCATTTTGGTCGAGCGATGCGAAAAGGGGGGACCAAGATGAATGACACCATTGGTCTTCTATCACACACAATCCTTCCTTTAGATGTCGACAATTAGAAACAAATGCCGAAGGATAAAAAGGATACTATATGGGGTCAAATCCAGGTAAGCTATAATATTAACTATTAAATTTATCCTAACAAATTAATCTATTGAAAAAAGTTTAATATTTTTGCGTTCGTTTGTGCAGACTACGTTCAAACTTCCAAATTCTTCTAAAACAGACGTCCTCAAAGAAGGAAGAAAAACATGAGGAAACTGGAAAACAAGACTAATAAAAGATCTTATTTTTGTATATAAGAATGTAGCTCCTGAGTTTCTTGCCAAGCCGCCATCAAACTACTGTGAGTATTACAAACTTGAAGATTGGAAAAAAATTGTTGCAAAAATACTAACCCCAGATTGGGAAGAGTTGAGCAAAAAAAAACATGCTCGGGCTCAAAACAAATATCCACATCACTAAGGGCATGGTGGTTATGCACTGGTAAAGCAACAAATGGAGCAGGAATCGGGTCATGAGTTGACCAAATATGACAGATCTGAGATGTGGACACGGGCACGGATGAACAAGAAAGAAGAAGAGGATTGTAAGTGTTCTTCAATTTTTTTAAATAATTTTAATGATTAATGTATGTGTTAAATTCTAATTGATTTACTAACTATGTATATAGGTGGAATACAGGCAAAAAGTAGCAGATGGTGAGTTGGTGGAGGAAGGTTCAAACTATGGCATTAGGCACTCCAGAGCATGGGGGACGTGTTAGGGGAATCGGTGCACATGTCGCTCCCCGTACATTTTTTCATGTCCCACCACCAAAAAGATTCAATCACAAACAAAAAGATGTGGAAGATGCTCGTTATAAAGACCATGAAGAGAAATGGCCTCATTCTGAAGAAAGGGCACGTCAACTGGAGGAAAAGTTAAACCACCACAGTCAAATTTTCCTGATGAGGTAATAGTTTCTTATTAATTCATTATTGCATATTTTTTATAAAGTAAAGATAAACTAGTTTATCGAAAATATTAATTGTAATGAAATAGATTAATTGTAAGTTGTGTCTTGGTTCGACACAAAATATAGTTGCAGAGGGGAAACTTTTAAGTACATGTTGCACAAAAATACATAGCGTTCAACTGCCTCATGGAAAGTATCATGTGAGAGTTGAGGTAGCCATTCAAGAGAATGCTAGTTTACCGCATCCGCTTACAATGGAAGGTTATACATTGGTTGGACAAGCAGTCGGGAATGATGTTGGATGGCCACAGCATTGGGTCCTTACTAATCAACAAATGAAAGAGCCACTTGTCCTCTCTACTCAACAACCAAGACAATCAAAGCAAAGAATAGAGGCATTGACACAGGAGCCTGTAGAAGTGCCTATGATAAGAATGGAAAGCTATCGCTCAGTTTGGGAAGTTTATAGATGAATGGAAAGCTAACCGAGTGGTAGAAATTCCTGTTGTAGAAAGGGTATTTGGATTCCAAACTATCGCTCAGTTAGGGAAAGATGATATCCTCCACTTTTGTAACTATGAGATGATCGGACAGACTGAGCTAGCATTATATATGAGGTAAAATGGTGTTTATAGTCTTTTAGTTTATTTAGTGTAACTTGAAATTTAATAGTATATTGACTTTTTTTTAATTATATGTAGCTTGCTCGATGATTTAGTGCAAACAAAGGGGTTGAACCACATATACACATTCATGCAAAATGCTTTAGTGTCCACTAATGCAGGAACCAATGAAGCACGTGCTAAAAATCTCTTCGATCAGTTTCTGCCGATGGAGCTAGACCTTTTAATTTTAATTTAAACTATCGCTCATGATTTTATTTGGATTAATTCTTACTTATTATTTTAAATATTTTATAATTAGTTTACGAATGCGGCACCATATTCGGCTCACAAAATCAACGAGATACAGGATGAGTGGATTGAATCAATTATGGCGTATCTCAGTTTGCAAATGAGCAAGTTGGTGAGGAAATTTTAGTTTAAGTAGGTTTAATACTTAGAAATTTAGAACACAAGAGTACCTATATACAAAGATTAGCTTTTAAATTTGAATTACTTTTGCAGATTTGACCACAAATATTAACTTTAGATAAATGTTTAAAAAATTTATACTGTTGTTTTTCTCTTTATGTTGTTGTTTTTCTATTTCTGCTGCTGTTTTTCTGTTTCTGCTGTTTTTTTTTTTTATCAAAATAGGCCATGAAAATTGCCATAAACATTTGCAATTTCCCTGGTTAATACTTTATGTGGCAGTTCCCATTGACACAAATGCCAACTTGGTTTGCGTCATAGGATTCTGCGTCACATTTAAAACTGACACACAAACTCAATTGTGGCAGTTAGAAAGTGACGCAAATGGCATTTTTTTCAGTAGTGAAATGGTTGCCTTTGTTGCTTATTTTGATAGTATTGTACATTTTGAATTGTAATACATTTTTAAAACAGTATTTTGGGATCCCAATGTATCACTTTTTATGAATTTAAATGACTGTCCAAATCTTTATAACTATCGTTCGTCAAATAAATCTTTATTTTGATTTAATCACATTTTTCAACCTAAAATCTCAATTAGTGAGCTAATGGCATATTTATAAATCATGTGGTAACAACTCTAAGTTAGTAGGGCGTTACAACTTGGTATCAGAGCGTTCCAAGGTTTATAGTTCTTGGAGATCGACCGAACATGCACGCTCGCTGCCAGAGCAAGCTCGACTCAGGGTTGGTCAGTAATAAGTGAATTACATGTTTAATTACTTGTCTGAGTTGCCCTATTTGCCTGATTAGTATAAATAGAGCATGATGAACATGTCTGTATATATACATAATGCTAGGTCACGATCCCTTTAATTTCTATCTATTTATGTTATGCGTATGTGGTGTTGAATTGATGTTTGTGACTAATTGTTTGGACTGGGAGGTGGTGATTGGATGTTGTTATCATACCTAACGTGCATCATCATTGATTGCAGGCATATTGAAGTTATGCCTCGATGATCAATTAGACTCCACCGCAATGTGTTTGAAGATGAAAACCAGGGTCAGGAGCCTCCACCTTCCCCACAAAACTAGCAATAGTTGTTTGCCGAAATGGAAGTGAGACTTCATCGAACAAAATATGAGATTTGAAAATTGAGGCAGCAGGCCCCTCCTCGGGGTATTGGGTTATAGATTCCGCAAGCTGTGGCACCAGTGGTAGCCCAGCCTGTGATGGAGAACAGGAGGGAGCCTTTATATGAGAGTTTTAGGAAGAAACACCCTCCCACCTTTGAGGGCGGTCCAGACCCACTACGGGTAGAGAAGTGCATGAATATGAATTATTCTATCCTAGATTTCATGAGGGTGGAAGGAAACAAGAGGGTGGTCTGTGCCAGCTACATGTTGAGAGAAGACACCCGTATCTGGTGGGAAGTTGTGTCCCAGAGGAGAGATGTGATAGTTATGACCTAGGAAGAATTCAGAGATGTCTTCAACGAGAAATATTACAGTGTTGCAGTCCGAGCTACAAAGGTGGATGAGTTTTTCAACCTGACTCAGAACTGATTGACCGTTAAATAATATGCCCTAAAGTTTGACCGGTTGGCGAAGTTCACGCCGGACTTGGTGCCTGTTGATATGGCATGGAGGGATCGATTTTTACGCGGACTGAACGTCATGATAGCCCATGACGTTAAGATAACATTAGCTCCAAGGACTGTCCACAAGTTAGAAAAAAAGAACCGAAGAAGAGTGACAGCCACACTCTCTAGCCAGAGTGTTTACCTTGCCCCAGATCGAGGCTGAGGCTACTTCCTCGGTTGTGAAAGTGTAAAAAAACTCCCTAGACTAGTACTTAATAAAACACTCACATTTTCATTGGTCTATAAAAGAAAAGCCACTTATTATAAAGGTTTCAGTGGGGTCTTGCTTAAAAATATGCAAGTTGGGCCCAATAGTTTTAAAGAAAATATCAGTTTTTATGCAAAGTTCTAAAACAACCAATAATTCAAGTCTCATTAATAAGTTTAAAAAAAAGTCTCATAAAACATAACATTATTAAAAATGGCGTTTTTAATTGATCGTTTTTCGTCCATAGGATGCCCCCACGCCATACACACTAGGATGACAGAACTCCCCACATCACCACGCGTGCCACAGAGAAAACCTATTTGCTACCTAGAAGGGAAAGTATGGGGGTGAGCTAAAAGCCCAGTAAGGAAGTACAAACAACAAGCAAGTAAGATACCACAATTTACAAACACTATCATTCATCTTAAACATCATCATAAAATTGGCATCAATATCATAAACATAAACATATTGCCACCGTCGTATCATAAACATCATAACAAAATCATAAACATCATAACATCATAACAAAATCATAAACAAACATCGTAACATAATTATAAACATCACCAAACATCACAACATATTCATAAACAATTCCTCGTGAACATGGCCCGCTAACTTGTCCATGCCACCCTTTGAGGTAAACAAGAGTCTCTGGTCCTTGAATAACCTCGACGCGTCCCCCCATGGAGTTACGTCTTCATATCCTTAGTAACTCGGGTTACGTCTTCTTTATCCTTAGCAACCCATTTTGATGTGTCACGTTCATCACGCTAACATCCATTCATATCATACAATATTCATACAAGCCAACATATCATCACATTATGGCATTCATAATTCATAAATTCTATCTAACTTCCTTACCTCAGGTCCAAGCTAAGTAAAACCACAACTTCTCAACGAGCCTATACCATAATCAAAACGACATTTCTTAGCTTCATATAATTACTATTTTGCCATTTCATACAATTCATGTATGCACACATGGTAAGAGTTACACACAACATACAAATATGCTTAGTTACACATAAGGCCATAAAAAGAATAATGCCCATTCTACCTATATTGCATGCATGATCCTTCTATAAAAACTACATGATTGCATAATAGACATAATTTTGGACGTAAAAGTGAATTTGCATGTAACATACATACGTGGGAACGTTGCGTAATTGTGGCATTTAAAACGATAATTCTATGCGTCTTACTTCTATCGTTTTAATAATAAAAGACTTGTAGCATGTGTTGTTTACCATTGTTCATCTTCTAAAAATTACTAGGTTGATTAAATCTCCCAAGACATTCTTAAAATTTCATAAAAACAATTTTATTTAGCCATTAAGAAAATATAAAAGACCTGTTTATTATTTTCAAATTACAAAGAAAGCAAAGGCATTGGAAATTATTTTAAAAAGAAAAATACTTATGTTTACCATGTTTCCTTAGAAAAATAACAATTTAATTTAAGTTAATAGAATTTCATAATTTGATGTGAGAAAAATAATAATATTAAGTTTGGAAAAAATATATTTTATTTGAGTTATTTTTAATACTTAATTTTATGTAACACAAATTCATATGTGAAAATTAAATAACTATTTAAAGCTTTTTAAACTAAACTTTAAGTCATTATTTAAAAATCACAAGTGAATTAAATCCAACATTTTTCTTAATCCAATTAAAGAAAATCATAACTTGTAAAATAACCACTCATATTATATTAAAAACATCACTTTTAAATTTTACCATTGTTTAGGTTATTTATTTATTTCAAAATACCAATCAAATTCATGTTATTGAAACACACATTACATTTTTAAACAAAAATTCCAGCAATCAAATTTATCATTAAAATCACCATCCTTATTTTTAAAAACTCATATTTTCTAAAAAATATAAAAAAAAATCTGTAGGTATTTATTTGTGCAAATACATCATTTTAATTGTGAATTAAAACACCATTTTATTTTTCACAAACACCACATATCATTATAGCTATTCTTATGCATACACTACTACAAAAATGGGCTTTCCCGACAGTTTTTAACTGTCGCTATTGAGCAATGACGACAGTCGACTAACTGTCATATTTGCCTATGCCGGCGTAGGGGTAGCTACGCCGACAGTTAATAAGTGTCGTCGTTGCTGGCTACGTCAACAGTTAATAGGTGTCGCCATTGCTGGCTACGCCGACAGTTAATAGGTGTCACCGTTGCTGGCAACGCCGACAGTTAATAGGTGTCGCCGTTGCTGGCAACGCCGACAGTTAATACGTGTCGCCGTAACATTAGATTTATATATAAAAATAATAATTTTTCGATAGGTATTTTTTTAAAACCTTTAATTATATTTTTAACAATTGAAGTTTGATATAAATTTAAATTAAGAAATTACTCACATAATTAATTATTATTACCATAACTTGTAAGAAAAAATATATTTATCATAATAAAAATTCATATACATACAATATGTATTCATATAATTGAAATGTAAATAATACATCAAATCCTCATGAGACTAAATAATTCTCAATAAAAATTCATTATAATATTATAAATCCATAAAGTTCAAAATATATAATACAATAAATTTCAACAAGACAACATAATTCTCTTCTCCAAATCACTACAAACTCAATCATATTTCTTTTGTCAATATTCTTTCTAATAAATCTAGACATCCACTTAAAAGTCAGTCCTGTGATATTCCCTGTTCCCTGCACCAATGAATTAAAGACTTCAAATTATAACTAAATGGTATATCTTACCATAATATATTAAAAAATGAATGAGAGAATCAACAATATAAATATGTAAAATTAGTTGATTAATCCCTCTTAGAGATTATTAAACAAAAACTGACATTGTAAGAATGCTGACAAGGTTTGAGACGGTTGGGAGACCAATGATGTTGTAAATTATAGTATTTGATAGACATCTTTGCACTAGCTTGAAAGGAGTGTGGAAAAAAAAATTTGGTTATTTTAAAATTTTGTAACATCGTACATTAAGGTTTTACATTTGCCTTGGTACCTACACAGAAGACCATTTTGCAACTTAATTTACCATGTCCACATACCAAATAAAATAGAAAATTAATATTTGAGTACAAACTCTATAAATATATATACAAAAAAATAGTATATTAAGCAAGTAACAGGCCATGTAGTCAAAAGACAATCCACATAATTTATAATGGATTAAAAGTAGTCACCATGTACACATTACTTCAGTTATGTGTTATTTCTCTGAAATAATCTTACTAGAATTTCACAATGATCAGAAATAGAGATAAGAATCCATAGAAGAAGAGAAAAATAAACCAGTAGAGAATAAAGAGGAAATATGAGCTAAAATAATATTGTACTGAGATTAAGTGTATGAATACAGTGGTGAAGGTAATTCAAGAGACCTTCGGCTCTCCCAAAACCAATCCCTAAGGATCCCAATCCCCAAATAGACGAATCCCTTATTCTTTCCTAGAAAGATCTATTTGTCGACTTCTAATATTCAAACATGCTCAAAATCACACTTAAGAGAGCATAAACTAGCCAACAAAACCAGACCATAAAAGTAAAACAGTCTACTAACTGAACTAAAACAAAAACAGCTTATGATACTTGACAAAAGCATAAAAGGAAAACAAACCAGTAAAAACATACACAATAAACAGCATCTGTAACGCCCTACTTCTTTAGAGCCGTTACTAAGTGTGTTTAAAATCGTGCTTTCAACTTGCTAATCGAGGTTTTAACCCAAAACATGTCACTAAGCCATAATTAAAAAGAAAACATTAGAGAAAGTAGTTTTTCACAATTAATTATAAAAATTTACATTTGGGATCCCAAAACATAGTTTAGAAAATATTTACAACACAAAACTGATCAGAGTCGACTAGACGACAAAATCTAAGTTCATTTACAAGCATCTCCCAAAATCCCCTAGCTGTGACAGCCAGGCTGGCCGGACATGTACACGCCGCCTCACGCCAGCTGTGCTCATGGTTGGTTGATCTTCTCTTTACCCTTACCTGCACCACAGAGCATCTGTGAGCCGAAGCCCAGCAAGGAAACCCATAACAGATAACATTTGCAATACACGAATCAAACATATAAACAGGCCACCAACGACTAAACACATACGGCCTAGCCGTCCCAGGCGTTTACCAAGCCCTGGGTTCGCGGACCACGCCGTAAGGATATCCCAAGTATCCTGTTAGGGACTCGCCCTGGCAACTCGCACCCCACGTGCTCAACGCCGCTCCCGGCCTCTTGCCGCTCTCAGCTTTGCACTCATCGTGCTTGACGCCATTCTCGGTCTACACCGTTCCAGGCTCTTGCCGATCACACATATAATATCAAACACAATATAGCAACAAGCACAGAATTCAAGCATAAACAGATAAAGAGCCATGCTATGCAATTCTAGTATATAGGGCTCAGCCCTGCATGTCATTTCTATTCAATATATCGGGCTCAGCCCTGCACACAAGCTCTATGGATACAGGGGTTTCCTTATCTGAGTTTCGAGCTTCCTGAGCACCGATGCCCTGAGCACAGTCCACTAACGTGAGCCTCGTCAAAATCCTAGTCACAACACATAATAATATCCGACCATCAAATTCCAACCCAACAAATAACCTCAAACCATAACCCTAACCTCCGGGATCTTGAATTCTATCAATCCGAATGATAAAATCCATCCCGAGCCTTACCCTTTAAGTTCCCAAGTCAAAAATATCATTAAAATCCTCACTGACACTAAGGGCCGCGACCCCACCCTCTAGAGCCGCGACTAGCCTCAAAACAGAGGCTAGCTCTCCACTGACCACCACGCGGGCCGCGGCGCGCTCGAATTTTCTCAGCCTCCCATGGCTGCGCGCGCATGCGGGCCGCGGCACACCCCTCCTAGGGCCGCGGCTCCATACGACGAACCCAGATTTTCCATCAGTTTTTCATCCCTTCTTCAAGCCAATTACCACCAAAACCAAACTAAAACTCCTAGATATTCAACATAATTACTCCAGCACAGAAACAACATCAAAACCTCATCAAAGTATGCTCCAAAACTTAGCTAAAACACCCAAAGATTAAGCAAGCTTAGCTACATGCAATCCTCTAGAACCAGCAGAAAGTTAAAGACTAGACTTTAATGTTTAGAGCTTACCTTGCTGAGCCTAATCCCAGAATTTTGATCCTCAATCCCAAAGCTTCAAGCTCCTAAAGCATCCCAGCTGAAATCCCTTCAATTCCTTGGTAATTCCTTTAGGTTTCCTCTTGAATTCCACCTTAGAGAGTGTAAGAGAAAGGAGAGCAAAAGCTAACTTCAGTTCTTAGGAGAGTATGAGTCGGTTTCTAAACAGTTCCTTTCACTTATTTGTTTTATATAACTTAAGTCTAAAGGTTACCTCAAGGCTCGGGGTGTCAAAACGTCCCCGAAGGCAAAAATGGTAAATTCCCCAAATATTCCCACCTAGGCATGCTATCCTCAAATATATCTCCAAATATTTATTTCCATGTCTCGATAATCCCATAATTCAACTAATACCCGAGTTACCCCTCGACTCGCCCCGAGTCCGAATCTCAACCCCGTTGTGACTCTCTGGCTAACCGCTCCCCAGGACTGTCTCGGTTCGTGCTGAACAGACATATCACACGTATACAACATATATTTCATTTATCACATTTATGCCCCCCAATATCCAGACGGGGCCCACATGCACATTTAACTCAATTAAACATGCATCATAATCATATATACACATAAATTCGCATACAAGCAAATTAAATCACTTATTGCCCTCCAGGCACACTAATCAAGGCCCTAAGCCCGATTAGCAAATTCGGGTCGTTACAGCATCAAAGAGCCACTAGGGATGACAAGGATCAACATAGCCAACAATATACTAGAAAATAAAGACAGATAAAAGTAGCTCAAATGTACCTTATAATACAATTATCAAAAGTAGGGTACCTAAAACCTCAAAGCAATATAAATCTGAATACAACAAATATGGTAGCACAAAAAACTCCAAAATCTAATATAAATATCATTATGAGTCTATTTAGTATTTAGTATTTAGATCTTCATGATCTTGGACTAGGCATTGGCCCATTTAGCCAAGTTTTCGATAAAAATTCACTAAGGTTTGGTCTATTTCATAAATTGTCCCTACCCTTATGTGGTATCTTCGTCCCCACGGTGGAACCCTATGCAAAAGTTATTTTGCTACAATTCCCCGACCCTCTTGCAAAAGCTAGTTTTTTTTTTGTCATATTCAATATATGACTATCTTGAGCTCTATTTGAATATAAATGAAAGTGAAATGTTAATCTTTCAAAATATAAATCATTCATACTATTTTTTATGATTTAGCTAGTGTAGTTGAGGTCTTCAAGCAAAAAATAACAATTTTTATCTCTTAGCCCATCATTTTTAATTATCATTGCTAAATTTAAAACAGATAGCACTTCCCCTGTATTTGTAACCTAACCATCTGTCAATATCAATTTGAATAATTCAATCAATTCAAACAACATTTTTCTTCCTTATATCTCCCCCAACACGCAATTATATATATCGCAAAACCTACTTCACTAAGACATGCAAGTTCTCAACCTTCCGTTATCACCGCAGCACACAATTATAATCTCAGAACCTACTTCACTATGGATGAATATTTAAGATATTCAAACTCCTCTAACATACACTTGTATAATATTAAAAATAATAAAAGAATATACCTCTTCCAATCAATAGCAAGCTTTTCTAATGCTCCTAAAAAAACAAGGCAAGTTTTCACCTTTTAGAATGACCAAACTAAAAAAATTCAGATTGTATATCAAAAATGTGTTTCCTGAAAACTTTCTTGAAATTTTTTATTTTGTGGCATCTTAATATCATTGAAATACACTTGTTAGAGCAAACAAACCACTCAAAACTCAAAAATCTAAAAAGATATGGCAAGTTTTCAAATTTGAGCATAACTAAAAAAATTTAGATTGTATGCCAAAAATGAGTTTCATGCAACTTTCTTGAAAAAGAGCACAAAAAATTAACAAGCACAAAAAAATTTCATCCATCACTTTCTTTGAATGAACATCTTCTTGTCCATTTCAACATTGGAATAATCTATTGTTGTAGAATCAAAGGAAAACAACCATATGATCCAGTAAGGATAAATTTAAGTGTACCATTTAACTAAGCTTCTTGAATTGAGATATAGTCATACAAAATAGAAAATGCAGTGTTCAGTCATGATTATCAGCTATATCCACATATATTTTATTATTTAAAATTGCAAAAACCTTCAACAAATTCTACAGAAAGCAACCTCAAGAGCTGTAAAATCATTATATCAGGTGGTATCAATATAGTTATAAGAAAAAATGCATGAAACCTAGTAACAATTTGCAAGAGTTTACACTCCCGAGATTGTAGGGCTCAGTGAATGCATGAATTAAACAACTTGGTATCAATGATTGCTTAAATATCTGCTAATCATATTATAAGATCTATTGACAAGTTCACAAGATAATCTGGAGGGGCCTGCAGTCTTGTAGGACAGACTGGGTTCATCGTATATCAAAGTGTGCCTGATATTACACTAATACACTTGGCTTCTTTCTGTGGTGAAACACAATTCTACGCATCTCCTTTCTATATTAAAAAAAATTCTTATATGACTTTTAATATATATTACCCCTCAATCAATCTTAGAATAAATTATCATCTCCTCCCTCCTCTCTCTCTCTCAGGGGTTGTAACTCCATCCAACTCAAGACTACCTCCAATCAAATAAAGAATAGACTCAATGAATTATAATTGAATTAATCTTTCAAAGTTAAAGCATTCGTACTTCTAACAAGGTTTCGGAAAAATAGAAACTGACTGCATAGTCATACATACTCGTCAAAGCATAAAGCTTCAGATTCTAATCATCTACATAACAGCATATCCCTTTAAACAAAATCATATACACAACAAAGCATAAACTAAGCATTAAACTTGGCTTCTAATGGGTACGTAAAAAAGAAAGAGCACACAACAATGTTATATTAAAACAAAGCATAACCTAAGCATCAAACGTGGCTTCTAATATTACATAATATTAAAACTAATTTCCCCTCCAATGGTAAAATCAAACGAACGCACAACAATGTTATATATCAAGATTCATTATCTCTTTCCTAAAATTTCTAAGCAACCAAATTAACAGTTTAAAATTTTAGCAAATGAAAAAGTGTACAGTGAACCTGAAACAGCTACAACCCACGACAACACCACAACCACAGCCCCATCGCACCACCACCCACGCTGGACACCACTACCTAGGCAAGCCCCATCGCACCACCACACACCCATGCCCGCCACCTGCGCAACAACAGAGAATAAGAGAGAAAGAGAGAGTTACCAAGAGATGAAGAGGTAGCCGATCGAGAGTCATCGTGACGTCACATTGATCACTTCGCCACCCCACCCCACTTCATAGTCACTGTCTCCTTCGCCGTTGACGAGAGGGAAATAGGAAGCTGAGTGGGTGAGTGAGTGAGAGGGATGGGAGGAAGAGAGAGATGTTAGGGTGGGTTGCGGCTGGGAAGGGGGATAGAGAGAGAAAGATAGGGTTTAGTGGAAAAGGAAAGAAATGTGGGTTGGGTAGAATTTTTATTTTTTATTTTATTTTTAAAAGTCTAGGTTGAGTTTTTAAAATTATATAAATATGCTAAAGAAAATAATGTATTATTTAGTTATCATGATACAAATTTAAATATATTTATGATTGTTTGTTAAAAAAAAATATATAATTATTATTATAAAAAAATATAAATACAAAATTTAATGATATTTAGAAAAAATAGATACAATAAAATATTAATAATATATTATTAGTTTTTATTTTTTATATATATTTAAAAACTAACAATTTATAATTATTTTTAAAGAATTATTAAAAGATTTAACCACCAATAAATAACTTACTTCCAACTATTGCTTATTTTTTTAAATATTTTCAACGTAGATTTTAAAAAATAAAAATAAAAACATTAATATTATTAGTGAAATTTTAAAATTATTTTATAATATTTAACAAATCCATAAAATAACACATTTTTAACTAATTTTATCATAAATATGTTAAACAAATATAATTTAAGTATATTAATCTTTATATAAAAATTAATTTAAATTTTGATATAAAAATTATTAAAAATAAAAAGAGTAATATTAAAAATTTAGAAAAAAAAATCTTTCTTTTAAAGTTTTTAATTAATACATAATTTTTACAAAAATATTTACATAATTTAGTTTAGTTGTAAATTATATTTTCAGATATTTTTTTATTTGAAATTTGGCAATAAATTATACCTGTCGCTACTATTTAATATCATTAAAAAGTTTCACAAATTTTTCAAATAATTTTTTTTAACTAAGACTTTATTATTACAATTTAGTTATTAATATCTTTTTATAAAATTAAATTAAAGTCTTGTTACTCTTAATATCATAATTAATTTAAAATTTTATATAAAAATTATTATAAATACAAAAGTTAATAATATGAACAATTTAGAAACAAAAAAAAAATCTAGTTTTAAAAGTTTTTTTATAAATACATAATTTTAATAAATACATATTTGAATAATTTAGTTTATTTTTAAAATTTTATTATTCATTAATTATAATTTTTTATTTGAATTTTGGTGACATTTTATGACTGTCGGCATTGAACTTTTATTAACTGTCGGCGTTAGGGTCAATAGCGACACTTTTTAACTGTTGGCATTGATCTCGAATTAACTGTCGGCGTTGGGGTCAATAGCGACACATTTTAACTGTCGGGATTGGTCTCGAATTAACTGTCGGCGTTGGGGTCAATAGCGACACATTTTAACTGTCGGCATTGGCCTTGAATTAACTGTCGGCGTTGGGGTCAATAGCAACACTCTAAAGCAACAGTGACAGTTATTAGCTGTTGGCATTGGTCTCTATGCCTACAGTTTTTAACTGTCGGCGTAGAGTCCCGCTAAGCAATTACGACAGTCGACAGAATTGACTGTCGTGGTTGGGTGTCGGGAAAGCCCAGTTTTGTAGTAGTGATACATATCTTTATTTCATCAATCTTTTCACCATTAAATCACAAAATCAGCAAGCATAAATCACCATGAATTTTATCTTTTACCTCATGCCTCATAAAATTCATACAAGATCATTCATGTTTCATTAACACAATAATTCACAAATCCTAACATGCTCTTATTATACAAATAATTCAAAGAACATATCTAGCACATATTCATATTCAACCTTATAAAACCTTATTCTTTTTTTCTAATGAGTTCATGCCTGTAACCCAACAAAATAATAATACAACATGCATGAATATCATAACACAAATCCTCATATATGCCTTTATATAAAACCTAACATGTCCCTATTATTTTTCATGCATACCACAATATATTGCTACATAATCTCATATACACCCTATCATGTTTCTAGATTCACAATTGATCTAAAGCATATAAGAAAAACAATCATGCTTGAACATTACCCTTAGGCCGAAACACCTAGGATACCCAATAATAATTTACACAAAAATCCTCATCTATAAACACCTGAAACCTAGCATGTTTCTAACATGTAAATGTGACACAAAATAAAACAACCCAATATGCCCAAACCACATAGGCTGAAACATACATACATAAAATCATAGAATATCATCAACATCATATTTCAATAGTCATCTCATTACACATATTATGAACATACAACAAAAGCAAACCAACCCATAAACCCATGCATCAAAATATAAGAAAAATCATTCCATCAACACCACATATTATCCTATTACAAACAAACAACTTTCAGCCATAGTCTCTCCAAAACATCATTCATCAAATACCAATAACCAAAAGATTGAGGGGGAAAAATTCAATACCTCTCTTGATTGTAAAATCAAGAACACAAGTTGATCAACACCCAAACTTTACCACCCCTTGCTCAAGCCTAGGGTTTTTTTTTATGAAAATCGCCATGAGGAGAAGAAAGAATCCAACCAACCACAACAATAAACACAAAGTCAATATCATATAATCAAGAGAAGAGATTAGACAAACAAATTCACAAGGAAAACATACTCTAGACTTGGTTCCTCTTCTTCTTCTTCTTCTTCTTTCTTTCCTCCTTCTCTCTAGAAAATGGCAGCCCTTCCCCTTTCTCTCTCTAGCTTGCCACACACTCTCTCTCTATTCTCTCTCTAGGTCATGGTAGCCAAGAGCAAAAATGCTCTTCCATTTTTCCCATTCCATCTTTATTATAATTTTCCCATAAAGACTCAAATAAAAGAAAAAGATAACTTTCCCTTCTTTGTTATTTTCTTTTATTTTTAATTTATTTGATTTTATCTAATTTGGTAGTAAAATAAAGATGATAGCATCTTTTCCCTATTTTATCTAAAATCACCCAATCAAATAAATGGTAAAATAAATCTCTCATTCACACCATGTGCTACACGTCCATACCCCATTTCCCTTTCTTTTTTTTTTATAAATTAATCAATTAAATCCAATATATGGAAACTATAAAAATGTGTAGAAAAGTCTACACATGTGCATCATGCTTCCATGCACTTGCACATACTAAATCACTAGGGTACATCACTATCTATCACGCACCTTAGTGCATTCAACCAAACTCACATAATCACATTTTAAAATATATATATATCATTTAACAAATAATTTCACAAAAATATTCTACAAAAAATTCTAACAATTAAATAAAATAACAAACAATAACTAAATAAAATAAACAACATTTAAATAAAAAATTCACCACACTTAACACTTAAATAAAATAAAACACAAAAATGTTAATAAACTATTTTTTTTTTGGTGCACTACAGAAAGGTCTGATTTCTAGTGTCGGTTCTTCATTTACTGCATTGATTGATTCAGGAGCTACTCATTCGTTTGTATCTGCTAGAGTGATTTGTGTAGACCTTGTGATATGTATGTTAGAAGATTCAGGACTTTGTTGCCAACTAGGGAACCAGTAGTCTTTAGGAGATGGGATAGAGCATTACCAGTAGAGATAGACAGTAGGGAGATGTCTGTGGATCTGATTGAGCTAGCGATTGATGACTTTGATATGATTATAAGGATGGAGTGGTTATCAAAGTACGGAGTGACAATAGACTACGAGCAAAGAATGGTGACCTTTAAACTGGAAGGGGCGGTACCCTTTGTATTTGTGGAGACAGTGAGTGGGCCACATTACCTATGATCTCTGCACTGAAGGCTAGAGACCTAATGCAAAAAGGTTGCATAGGATTCCTAGAAAACATAGTAGATACCTCTAGGATTGTTTCAATTGGAGTAGAGGAGACCAGACTAGTGTGTGTTTTCTTGATGTATTCCCAGCAGACTTGCCAGGGTTGCCACCACACTGAGAGATCAAGTTCATCATAGAGTTGGCACCAAGGCAGAGCTAGTTTCTAGGACACCTTATAGAATGGCTCCATTAGAGTTGAAGGAAATGAAGATTCAGTTGCAGGAGTTATTGGATATAGGATTCATTAGACCCAGTTTTTTGTCATGGGGTGCTCCAGTGTTGTTCGTCAAGAAGAAGGATGTATCCTTAAGAATGCGCATCGACTACAGAGAGCTGAATAAGTTAACTATTAAGAATAAGTATCCACTGCCCAAGATCGACGACTTATTTGACCAACTACACGGGAAGACGGTGAATTAAATATGCATGTGGGCCCATATTGGTTAATAGGGGCATATTTGTAATTTTGGCCCATTGAGGGCATAAATGTGAACTATATGCGTGTTATGAATGAAACCACAGTATTGTGGAGATTTATTTGTGATGTGTAATCTGAGATGGTCCTAGGGGGCATAATAGCGAAATTGTCACAACGGGGTTGAATACCCGGCTCAGTGTGAGCCTAGGGTTAGTTTGGGACTATAATATCAGGTAACAGGGAGTAATTTAGAAATTATTTGGTTATGTCAGGATTAAATAGGGACTTATAGGAACACTTGAGGAATTAGCGGGATGTGGCAAAAGGAAGGATTGCCCTTGGTGGCATTAACATACTAAGAATCAACTTAGGGACATTTTGGACTTTTGCAGTTGAGGATAGAGTTAAACCAATACTCTGGAACTAGTTAGAAGACGAAAACAATTGTCTCAGCCCTATCTCCCTCTCTCTACTCGACACTCTCTCTCTCCCTCTCTAAGCTTGGAAGCCTTAGTGAATTTTGAGGTGTTTAGCTAAGGAATTGAAGAATTGGAGGCTTGAAGTGCTTGGGGATTAGCTTAGGTCGAATTCTCAGTGAGGTAAGCGTTTTAATTTGATATTAATCTGTTGAATTTTGTTGTGATCAAAAAGCTTGCATAAGGTTTGAACTCTAGACTGGTTTGGGGTTTTGATGAGCTTATGGGACAATTTTGAGGTGTTTATACTGATTAGGTTGCTTGGATATGAATTTTAGACTGAATTCTAGTCTTAAGGTTCAAATTTGGGAATTTTAGAGAGTTTAGCATGTAAAAATGCTTGAGGATTTTTGGGTTTTGGGCTCGAGCCACGGCCCGTGTGTGCGAAGAGGGCTCGGAAGCCTCTGATTTTGCCAAGGCGCTGCAGCGCAGGCTGAGGCGCACCGCGGCCCGTGTCCCCTTAGTGAGAGCCTAATGCTCTTTGACTTGCAGCGGCTCACGACTCAAATTAGGGAAAATGACAAAAATAGGGTTTTAAACTCGAGAACCCAAATCTTATGCCTCGGGAAGGATTCTACTACCCAGTTTAGTAGAATTCGAGGTCCCAAAGGATAATATTTTAATCTAAAGTGTTTAATTGGTTAGGTCTTGATGGATGTCTATTTATTGATGCGTTGTGACTAGGTTTTCAAATCAAGGCTTGGGTTTAGCTTGGGAAACAGGTAAGAAAACTGTTTGTGACCGTAGAGCAGGGCATGGCCCGATTGTTTGTGTTGAAAGCTTTAAGTTAGTGTTTATGACTTGTTGTGCAATATTTGTATGGTTGTGAATGAACGACAAAGACCGGGAATGGCGAAGGCATGTTGAATGCAGGCCGCTAGGGCGAGACCCTCTAAGGGTGTTGTATTCCCCACCCGGTGAAGACCGTGAACCCAGTGCCTGGTAAAGCACCTGGGTCGGCATAGGCCGCTATATATCCAATCAATTGCCTGTTTAAGTTGTTTATTACTAGATTGAATTGTGATGTGCTTTATTGTAACGCCCTACTACCTTAGAGCCATTACTAAGTGAGTTTAAATCAGAAATTGTGCGTTTAATTGACTCAAAGTGGTTTCTAAAACCAAAAGTGTGATTAAACCAGAGTTTAAGGCTGTATTCTTTTAAAATGGTCAACTTCATTGAAAACGTTAAATATAAAACATCTGGGATCCCAAAATAAGGTTTACAAAATGTTTACAACACCAAAATAGATTTACACTTGATCATCTATCAAAAGAATGGTTAAATACAGCCATATACAAAATGCCCCCAACCAAAGCAGTCGGGCAGGCCGAACATGTACGCGCCGCCCCCACACTCTCCATACTCATGGCCGGTTGACTGACTCCTTGCTTTTACCTGCCACACGGAGCACCCGTGAGCCGAAGCCCAGCAAGAAAACCCAAATAACACATAACATATGCAAAACAAATAGCTGGCAATAATTCACTGATACATAGGAAAACCACCATAATAAACAAGTACGGCCATGCCGCTCCCAAGGCCTTACCAAAGCCTGGAGTTTCGGTTCTCACCGCGAGGATAACTCATGTATCCCTTGGGTCCCACCCTGAATATAAGCATCCCATGTGCTGTGTTACTTTCGGCCCACGGCCGCCCCGGCCTATGCCGTACCCGGCCTCTGCCGCTCGTTTCATCATAATAACACATATAGTACATTCAAAATAAACATTCACACACATCATGGTTCATTTAAGGTTAAGCATTTGCACGTAATACAATCCGGGGCCACGCCCTACAATCACACAGTGGGGCCATGCCCTAAACTCGGGTGTTACGGTTTTCTTACCTTTAGATTAAGTAGCCTTGATCAACCTGACTCCTTGAGCACGATCTTACCCGAGCCCCCGGGAAGTCCTAAATCCCCAAAACAAAGTGGCGGAATCGAGCCCCGAACCCTAGGTCAAAATCCCTTCACAAAAGCCCAAAAATCCCCTCTGTGAACAGTGCAGCGCTACAGCGCTCAAAAGGTAGCGCTGTAGCGCTACAAGCAGAACCACCCTCACCAGACAGGGGCTAGCGCTACAGCGCCCCCTGCCTAGCGCTGTAGCGCTAGTTGCAGCACAGCAAAAACCAAAAATCGCATCTTGCGATTTTCTTCCCCCATTTCGAACCCAAACTTGTCCAACTCTTTCCCAAGCCCAAAAACAAACATATATACACCACACACTCATCCCAAGCACCCCAAGAACTCAATCCCAAGCTCAAGCAACCCACAACTCAAAATCTAACCCAATGAACCCCAAAACCAGAAAAATCAATCAAACAACAAGGATAGGGTCTTAGAAATCATACCGTGGGTGGAATTTCGACCTTGAACTGCACCCTAGACCTCCTTGGCTTGCACCTTTACAACCTTGACCTGTTTTCCCCAAAAACCCCATCCATTTAGCTCAAAAACACAGTTCAAAACCAGCAAAACCCTAAAACCGAAAACCTCAAGAACTTACCTCAAATCTCTGATTTGATCTTGCTAATCTCTTGCAAATCCACAAACCTAGCTTACCACTGAGCTTCACCTCAAGAAAAATCAAAGAAAAAGGGTGGGAGAACCACAAACCAAATCTTCAAAGCCAACCCTTCAGCTTTCCCTCTCTTCTTTTCTCTTCTTTCTTTCTTTCTTTTCAGCCTAAAATTTTCTCTACTAAATCCACTAAGTATAAAGGCCTCCTTTATTTTATCTCTTGCAAGCCTAATGACCAAAATACCCTCTCTTATCAATTCTAAGCCTTTATGTCCATAAAGGGCATTTTAGTCATAATACCCAAATTCCCACTATTTCTTCAAGTGTTCCTAATAATTCCCGTTCGCTACCCAATGCCTAATAAATCACCAAATACATTCCCAAATTCTCGATTAACTCCCCAGGCTTAACCCAAGCCTGGTACAGGTTCCCGCTTTGACTTCCCGCTAACCCGCTCGTTCTAGGATCGTCTCGAGTCATAGATCACAGGTATCAACATAGTCATGCCCAACATGGCCAAATTACAAATATGCTCAATCAGGTCTACATGCATATTAATTCACATAATCATGCACCACACTTAATCACATAATCATAAAACGTGCACTAAATCATAATCATGCATAAAACCCATTAAAGACCCACACAGAATTCCATTATGCCCTCCAGGCACGCTATCTCAGGCCCTAAGCCTTAATACCGAATTTGGGGTCGTTACATTTATGTTGAGCTTTCTTGCTAGTACAGGTAAGGGCAAGGGAAATATGTACCAACCATGAGTTGGAGAGCGTAGAGTGGCGTGTACATGTTTGCCCTATTTGGTTGCATCAGCCGAGGTTGTTTTGAGGAATTTACTGTAAATTGTTGGCTTTGTCGCTTAGGTCGACAGTATTGTAACTTTTGAATTGTAATACATTTTTGAAACAGTATTTTGGGATCCCAATGTATAAATTTTTATGAATTTAAATGACTATCCAAACCTTTATAACAAAAATCCGTCAAATGAATCTTTATTTCGATTTAATCACACTTTTCAACCTAAAACCTCGATTAGCGAGCTAATGACACATTTATAAATCACATGGTGACGACTCTAAGGTAGTAGGGCGTTACAAATACCATTTTAGAGGAAAGGTTCAGTGGGGCTTCGATAAATATATGCAATTTGGGCCCATCAGTTTGAAAATAAAAATATTGTTTCTTTATGTAGTATTTGAAAATAAAATAAAATAAAAATTCCCACTGACAAAATTTAAAACATAAACCATAACATAAGTTTTTAATTATTTCTTGGTGCTCATCTTGATCGTTAATTGCTCATAGGACACCCCGCGTCATACATGCTTAGACGTTAGAACTTACCACATCATGGTTTGTGCCAATGAGAAACCTTATTGCCTACTTGAAAGGGGGAAAAGTAAGAGGGTGAGCTAAAAGCCGAGTAAGGAAGTACCAACAAATACAACAATATCCAAGAACACACAAGAAGACTATTCTTCTCGTAAACTCATGGCAAAACATATCATAACACTATCATATTCATTAATTTTCATATCATAAATCATCATCGTAAGATCTCGTATTGATAATCAAAATCATAAATCATACGTCATGTGATCATGGCATCCTTATTGTCCATGTCACATAATGAGGTAACTGTTAGGAGTATGTCCTAAAAGCATGTAAAAGACATTTATTATTTCGATGAATAAATAAATACAATGGTTTATTATTGTTATATTTAGATTATTAAATTTTGTTTGAATAATTTTGTAAATGTCAGAAAAATTCCATATTCATTATTGAGGATGTGATCTTGTATTAGTACAAGAGAATTAAGATCACATGAATGAATAAAAATAGTCAACAACAACAAATTGAAGATATGGAATTCTTTAATTGGGGTTGTAAGTACGGTTTGCTGAGTATCATGTTGATACAATTAATCTAGATTCAGATTATTGATGTGGTAAGACATCTCGGTAAAGGTGCTTTATATAATATGATTATATATGACATGGACCGATATGAATAAAAGTCTTTATCCAAAAGAAAAACCATTTAAAAATAAAGACTTGTAATTCATATCATAACTGATGATCATTTATAGATCAACCTTAATCCTGAGTGTTCATGAACTCCTGTTCATGTTTATTAAATCTTTTGATTCATTCGTTAAGATCTCTTCATAGAATGAGACTAATGACTTTTGTTTTGGATATTTAATATCATGGATGACTGGGAACATGTATCAACAATACGGAATCTAAACTTTCCTAATAGATCGTATATTAGTTCCCTTAAGGGTTAATTCTGGAACTGAATGATTTTGAGCTCGAATCTATAATTAGATTATAGATTAATTATTCACTAGTGAATTTATGGTACTTAAGGAATAAGAAGTAAATTAGAAAGGTAAAATTGTAATTATTCTATTCTAATTTATGAACTAATTAATTAGAGGGTTGAACTATGGTAAGATGGTTAGATCAATGGACAACTTAGAATAAGATTTCTGTAAAAGTATATCTATAACATAAAGAATTCAATTCGGAATTTATATTGGAGAAATATCATAATTAATAAATTAATTATTATAATTAAAGAGTTTAATCATTTAGTTTCAATTTATTGGAGCTTAATGTTATAGTTGCATGGTCCCCGAAATGGCTCAAACAAACACTGACAAAGATAAATACAAAAATGGGCAAAAGGACTTATTTGATAAGTAAAATATTTTTCTATGCACCAAATATAATTATTGTATAATTATGTGTAATTAATTAATTGAGAATTAATTAGTTATTTGATTTAACAAAAATATAATTAATTTTGAATTAATTTATTTTTTGGATTTTGGTATTTAAATAATAATAAAAATTGAGAAGAATCACATGCCTTCCTTGGCATGTGGTACACATGTAGCACAGTGCACAATCACTGTGCTACACACACAAGAAGCATCTAGAAGTTTATTTTTTCCACAATTTTAGTTATTTAAATATTAAATAAATAATGAGATATTGTAATATGATTAAAATATTATTATTTGAACAAAATCTGATAATTGATTAGTTATTTTTAAATTGTTTTAAATAACTAATATTTTATTTTAATATATTGGATATATTAAATATAGGAGATCAGTTTTTTAGAGCGATACTTTTCAGTGATAATAGAATGTGAAATCTCCCTGAGAGAAATAGAACAGTGGTAAATGCATAGATCACTGTTCTTTACAAACTTAGGTCCAAACTTGATTAGATCTCATGTGTTGAGAACATCTGATAAATAGATTTTGCCTATTGTTTTGTATAGCGAGTCCACACTCGTTCTTTGTGTGCTGAGAACATTTTGAAGATCTTGGTGCGAGATCTCAAGGATTTTTGCCGTACAAAAAGATAGCAGCAAGGAATGACTTGAGGTAATTTTCTATTCATCTCTTTGATTCAATATATATATATGTATGTGATTTTGTGGGGTTAAATTAACAATTTTGATTGTTATTTCGCTGCGTATAATCTCTGATTTGATCTATAAAAACCAACAGTAACCAGCAAAAGCAGAAACTGGTAAAACTTCCTCTACGAGGTAAACAGGATCTCAGGTCCTCGAATAACCTCGGCGCGTCCACCCTATGAGTTACGTCATATCCTTATCAATTCATTTGTTATGTCGCATTCAGCATGCTAACAACATACAAGCAGATATACAACAAGTAATTCGTACTTTTCATAACACTTTAGCTTACCATAGGTCATACTTTCCATAACACCATAACTCTTGTAATCATATCAGTGCATACTCTTCATAACATAATTCATATATATTCTAGCTAACTTCGTTACCTCAAGTCCATGCACAATATAACGTGCGGGGTACTTCACAACGAGCCTAAACTCACAATCAAATGTTTGTCTTAATATCATGTAAGATTACATATGCCTAACATAATACCCCACGTGTGCATGGGCCATGCACACGTGACACAAGTTGCATCACAACTCTATTCATAGAACAACGTCACATAGATTCATAAATAATAATGTCAATTGTACTAAGTAATTCCCAATGATTTCAAATCAGGAACCACAAATTTAATTAAATTACATATACATGAGCGTAAAAGTGAACTTGCATGTAACATGCATACGTGGGATGGTTCTTAAAACTAGCGTTGATGTTGGAATTATTTGTTCCTTTATTTTCTTGTCAAATTCACAAAATTTCACAAGAATGAAATAATGCTGCTTAACAGAATGAGACAAAATTTGTAACTACTAATAATATCTAAATAAATTCTTTGATCGCCTTTTAAAATAATTTTACGAAAAACTGCATAATTATAAATAATATGATACATATTTAAAGTGTAGAAAAATTTAATTTATCATATACATAGTCTAAGGTTTAATTTGTTTAAGCACATGCTTTACTTATTTTATTTAAAAGACATTTCCTCTTAATAAACAAAAAATCCCAGCAAGTATTTTATTTGTTTAAAATCACATAGTTGAACTAAAACCATATTTCTTTCACATAATAATAATAAAAAAATTGTATATGTTTAATTAGATAAAATCCTCATTAACATGAGAAATACAATGTCTTTTGTTGATATAAGATCAAAATAACACTTTGAGGCATAACTCATGCATTTTCAAAACCATTGATTTATTATCACCATCAAATAATGAAAAAAAAAACAGCAACCACATATTTATCCAATTTACACCTTTAATCATGTTAAAAAATTACCTAGCATGTTTCTATAACTCATGCATCTCTTTTAACACTTTTAAATATGTCACCCTAACATGTTTCTATACTTGAACAATTCAAGAATACATTTAATGAAGCAAAACCAAGAACAAAATTAAAATAAGCTTAAACCATATTCTATGTTCATGTTGAATTATTTACAACATAAAAACATAAAGTTTCACAATTATACCATGCTCATAACTCAAAATAAAGTCAAGAAACCAAAACATAATCTCACGACCCTTTAAGATACCCTAGGCCGAAATACAAATAGAGTTCAATAGCAAGATTTATCATTCAACTTATCATGCTTCTTTATTCAAATAATTAAGAGAAATGGTACCAATAATGTACATAAACAAAAAACATGCTTAGTGCCAATAACAAAAATTATACCACTAAACTTATCATTCTTCTATAAAAAACATAACCATCTCTCAAATCCATAGGCATGATTATTAAAATTCAAAAGAAATAACAAGAACCCTAAAACATATATTCAACATAGCAACATAAGAAAGAAAATAAAACTAATACTATAGACATGTTGGGCGAAACCTATAAGCATTAACATCCCAGTTCTATATTTTCAACGACAAAGGCTCATAATAAACTTTCACATAGAATCATAGTTCCCACAAGGATTTTCAAAAACCTCAAATATACAACATCAAAGCAAAACATTTTCATGTTTCTAACATCAAGCTAAACTCAATAACAAAATAATCAACAAGAAAATAGCAAGGCTAGAGATTTATTACCTCCTTGATGGTGTTCAAGAATACAAGAGCACACAAACTTGACACCCTAGGGATTTTGAAACATAGACAAAAAGAAAAGAAAAACTTAGAACCAAGAAAATGGTGAACTTAGAGTATTCAATGCACAAAGCAAAGTTCTTACCTAAGGACTTCGAAATCCTACTCCCATCCTCCTTCTCGTTCCTTCTTCCTCCTTTCTCAAGCTCTCTCTCTCTCTCTCTTTCTCCTTTTCTCTCTCTAGCTGAGCCTCTCTCTCTCTCTCTTCCTCCTCTATGCACACGGCAGCCAAACAAAATGAGAACCCTCAAGTTCTCTTTTTTTTTTTATAAAGGCCCTAGTGGCCAAACCCTAGCTAATGGGAAAAGGAAGGTTCCAAAATTATTTTCCGTGATCCTTGCCTAGAAATCACATAGGAATAAAGTGATAACCAACCCAAAAATGAAAACCACTCACCCCTTCTCTTCTCCCTTGACCGACACTCCCCTCCTCCCTCTATATCTCTCATACACGACAACTAAAGCCAATTCACACACTAAATGTCAAGGTCTCACTTACCCAAAATAGCTAACAAGATATCTAATAAAATTGATTTAGATAAAAAAAAATAAATGGAAAAGAAATCTCACGTTTTCCCCCTCTCTCTATTTTCTCTTCTTATATATTTCCAATTATTTCCCTTTTCCAAAATAACTAAATAAAATATTAAAAAAATAAACAATTAATCAATTGGAAAATATATACTATGAATGGAAACTAATGCATGCTCACCATGCATACCATGCACATGCACACACACAAGTTAAAACAACCAAACACCTTGGTGCACACAACCAAAACTAAAGATTTTACAAGTTAAAACAATTAAACAAAACAATTAACAATTGTAATTCACATAATTTCTACAAACAATTCAAACGATTAAAAATAAATTTGTAATACTTAACAATTAATAATAAATTAAATTACACAAATTAATTAATTAAATAAAAAAAACTTGGTGCGCTACACATATTTCACTGATTTAGGTATAAGAACATGAATAAGACAGCCCCAAATGTGAAAATGGTGCAAACTAGGTTTGTTTCCATTTCACAATTCCAGTGGTGTTCTCCTTATGGTCTTAGATGTGACCACATTCAAAATCTAAATCGTCGTTTGAAGTGCATATCCCCAGAATGAGATAGGAAGTGAAGAGTAGCTTAACACAGACCTGACCATGTCCAACAAGGTCTTGTTTCTTCTTTCTGAAACATCATTTTGCTATGACCTTCCTGGTGCTGTGAGTTGGGATAGAATACCATGCTCCAGCATGAAATCTTTGAATTTTCCATCCAAATCCAAATAGTCTTACCTAATTTCTTCTCAGCCTCAGCTTTAAATTCTTGAAACTTACCAAATGTTTGAGATTTCCAAATCATTAGTTAAGCATGACCATATCTTGATTAATCATCAATAAAAGTGACGAAGTACTCATACCCACATCTTGCTTGTACATTGATGGACCATAGACATCGCTGTGTACAAGCTCCAAAGGTTGCTTACCTCTATTTCCTTTCGCTGAGAAATGACGTTTGATTATTTTGTCTTCTAGGCAAGATTCAGAAACCAGAAGAGTTCCAACTCTTAGTTTTCTCAAAGATCCATCTTTTTTTAACTAGTTTATCCTGTCTAGTCCTATATGACCATGTATAAGATGTCAAAGATATGTGTCATCCTCATTTGAAACTTTTTGTCTTTTCTTTCCTTGCCATTTTTCTACCTTAAATAATTCCAAGTTATTTAGTGTTTTTTTAATAAATGAAAGTGTTAAAGTCTAAATATTCATTTGCATGTCTAAAGAAAAATTAAGAATAATCAAATTATAAAAAAAATATTCTAAAGTCCATACATGCAATAAAATTCAAAATACTGAAAGAGAAAAACTAAAACGTTGTTCAAACAACAATAAAGTTTTTCTGTTAATAAAAAACTAAAGAAATTTTAAAATAAAAGACTTTCTTCAAAGCTTTCTTGAACTAGACACTTTCTCTTTCTTCTTTCCAGTCTTTTTATCTCCATCAGCAAGTTCCTCTCGATTGCTCAAGTCTCGATAAAGAAGAACAAAAAATGTGATTAGTGGTTTCTAAATAAAAGATTCAGAATGATCCATTTTAAACCACTATTAAGCATAAGGTAATGGAAAATCATATTTGCCTTTTATCACGAGCGTATTCAATATTTTTGAACTTTTTCCTTAGTTTTTCTTCGATGGTGCTAAGAATATAAAATATTTCCATGTGATTTGATCTCATCCAATCAACATATTTTTCATGTTCCTCTTTCCTTGCATCCCACGATGGCATAGGAGGAGGTCGTCTTTCATTAAAAATATGTTTTAGCTTTTTAGCTAGAAAAACGAATAAAGTTAAATACGTTTTTAGCTTTTTAGCTAGCTTTCTGGAGCTAGCAATCAAAAAGAGAGGCCTTTAGATTTCGGCACTTTGGTGTACTCAAGGTGAGAAAGGACCTTGTTTTGGTGTTATATTGATCTTGGGTTCACCTACGTAAATGTTGTATTAGACGCATTAGGGTTCTTGTATGATTTGAGTTTTGTTTGGTTGATGTTTTCTTATGAATTGATGATGCATGTAGAGTTTTCTATTATTTTGTTTGTGGATTGATGAAGTAATTTTGGTTTAGCCTAATCTAGGGTTCTTATGCATAGAACAAGTTTTGATTGAATGTGTGGTTATGTTTTTTTTTTCTTTTCGAAATAAAAGCATGATACGTTTTGTGGCATATTCTGTTATTGGCAATATGCATGTTTCCTCCAATACATGTTATTGGTACTAATTCTCTTGATGTATTGAATAAAGAAGCATGATGGGTTTGGATTATAAACTTTTCCATTGAACCCTATGTGTATCTCGGTCATGACATATATTAGGCTTTAGGTTTCTTTGTTTATTTAGATTATGAGCATGAAAATGTTGTTGTAATAAGGAGCATCTTAAAATTTCCATTGATATTATAATAAAATATATTTGACATTAATGTTGACTATATTGTAATGCTTTGGTCATGAATATATTAAGGTGTATGTTTGAGTTAGGAAGCATGGTAGTAATATTTTAATTTGTTTTGCATTTTCATTTATGCTTGTTAGTGTGTCTCCACCAAGGGATCTCTTTTTGGGGTTTATGTATTTGAAATGATTAAATTATTTATTGCATGCTAATTGTAATATTGAAATGCATAAAACTTATAGAGACATGCTAGGTTGAGGGGTTAAAATGAATATGAGCATTTTTTTTTAATTTACGCTTGCAGATTTTATTTTATATTTTATGGCAATTTGCAAATAAATTAAGAGAAGAAACAATTTATGTCTCAACATTCATATTTTAAAACTAAGACAAGTAAATAGTGAATTTCATACATGAATATTGTATTTTCCTTAATAAGATAGATGAAGATTTTTTTTACTGTTTAAAAGATGAGAATTTTTTATATTTTTTTAAACAGATGACTACGATTTGGTTTAATAGAAAAATGTGTTTTGAAAACTAATGCCTTAAAATTTATATGATAATATGCTTGCTGATTTTTACTTAACTATATAGAAATCTCTTTTAATTAAAAGATATCAAATATATGTTTT
This sequence comes from Humulus lupulus, assembly GCF_963169125.1. Classification (NCBI taxonomy): domain Eukaryota; kingdom Viridiplantae; phylum Streptophyta; class Magnoliopsida; order Rosales; family Cannabaceae; genus Humulus; species Humulus lupulus. Next base: position 157,364,932 of record NC_084802.1, on the reverse strand, counting down.
AATAATTTATGCTTTAATGTTTATACATGAAAATTATGAATTTTTTTTTCCATACTTTAGATGTGTATTTTCTCATAATAAATTATGCAGAATTTATTTATAAAATAATTAAGCAAAATTATTTTCTAAAAGATGACTAAAGAATTACTTAGTTTGCCTTGTTTATCGAGCTTTTTAGTAACTACGAATGTATCCAGAAGTAAGAGATAGAAAAAGAGGAATAGAAATGAACAAGATCACAATTTTTACGTGGTTGGAGCGTTAATGGGCCTTGGTCCACGAGTCAGTAATATTGAACTTTAGAGAGTTTAGCAATTGAGGTTTTCAGCAAGTTCAACAACGTCTTTGCGTGCATTAAAAATCAGATCCTAGCTATAGTGCACAAATAGCCCTATTTATAGGTGGTCATGGAGCTTAGGCTGGACTAATCCAAGCCCAATAAAGATATCAGCATTGTTGACGCGGTTCTTCGACAATAGATAATTATACGAATAAATGGGATGGATTAGTGCTAAATGATGAACCGTAATATGTGAATACTCTCAAAGGAAGGTTATAACTCGTTTACTCTTTTTAGGTGGTTCAAAGGTTAAAATCCCTCTAGTCCACCAGTCAATATTATTGATATATCTCTGGTATCCCTTACAGGGTGTTTACAAAATTAGAAAACCAACCCTTTGTAACACCCAGGGTCTCCATATTTATAGGGAGAGGACACCTGGGTGTTGGCAAAGGGGGTTGTAACGCCCTGGCTACCCCAGAACAGTTACGGTGAACGGTGGACCGGAAATTTGACTCGTTACCTGAGTCCTTTGGTAAAAAACGTGCTCTAAGTGTAATTAACAGGTTAAGGTATAAAACCAATAAAAAGGAAATGAAGATTTATTACAAACAGCTCTGCAGAGCTAAACGAAACATTTACAAGTGGTTCTCAGTACAAAATGGTCATTACAGTTTTAAATTTACAATCCCGCCGACCTAAGCGGCAAAAATAGGGTAAACCCCCTAGTTCCTCTGAGAACACCATGACCGTGGCGGTCAAGCGGCCGCATATGTACACACCACCACATCAGCTCTCCACTCAAGGCTAGGTGAGCTTTTCTTTCCCTTTACCTGCACCACATAGCACCCATGAGCCAAGGCCCAGCAAGAAAACATAACATTTTTCAATAACATTATCAAATGATTATCATTATAATCATACTGAACATAAGGCTTTCAACAAGCAAATGAACATCACATGATTTTAGCGGGAGAGTGGCTGTTAAGTAAGCCACTAGCCTCTAAGCTCTCTTTTCTAGCGGGAGAGTGGCTGTTAAGTAAGCCACTAGCCTCCAAGCTCTCTTTTCTAGCGGGAGAGTGGCTGTTAAGTAAGCCACTAGCCTCCAAGCTCTGTTTGTTCATCGACCCTCAGGGTCGGTCAGGCATTAATGCTCCTTGAGCCATTCAATGCTAATGGTCGATTAGATCTAACCTTCGTTGGCTTGCGTGAACCACGCTAAGTCCATCCTTGACTAATAAGTCAGCGCTAAGTGACTAGTGTCCAGTATCACCGCCGAACTTGACTAATAAGTCACAGCTTCACAGCTGACACTAACACCTTTGCCAATTCTGACTGACAAGTCAGTACAACATGACCAGTGCCCAGTACCACTGCCGAACCTGACTAATCAGTCACAGCTTCACAGTTGATACTAGCACCTTTGCCAAACCTGACTAATTAGTTAGTGCTATGCTCAAGTGAACAACATATGCTAAGCATTCCATGTTCAATCCATGTCCATATTACATAACCAACATGCCTCACAAACATCCATGCATGTCACACTTGGGGTGCAGTTTTCTTACCTCCGGTTCGAGCAAGAACAAATAAAAGAGTGACCCTGAGAACGATCGACTTTTTGGTCCTTTAGCGGTTACCTGGTCATAACCAAATTATGGGATTCCATCAATAAAATGAATAATAAAAGGTTCCCAAACCAAAACCTAACCTCCGGGACCTCAAACACTACTCAACCGGGTAGTAGGTTCAATCCCGAGGCCTTAGGCTTGAATCCCCATGCTTAAAAGCTCACTTTGCCCAAAAATTCCTTAAGGGCCGCGGCCCTCCTTGGCCATGCCGCGGCCCGCCCCTCAGACAGAGGCGCCTAAACCCAGCAGCCCCCAAGGGCCGCGGCTCACCCCTGCCATGCCGTGGCGCAAGCTCCATTTCAGCCAAAACCCCTGTTTTTCCTCCCTTGCGTTTTCCCTTGAAACCAACCCTTCAAACCCAATTTAAACACCACCCAAACCTCTTTCAAATACCCATTTAAACCTCCAAAACAACACTCAAAACTCTCCCTCGTCATAACCCAAGACAACCCCCTAAAACCTCCATCAATTCCAACAATCCTCCATAAAAACACAAGCTGAAACTTATCATTAAAACAGGGCAAAACCAGAAAAGTTATGATCAAAGCTTACCTCAAACTTAGTATTGAACCCTCTCCAATGGCTGAATTAAAACCACAACCTTAGCCCCTTGATTTCCTAGCTTAGCTCCACACTTGAGCTCAAAATTCCAGAGAAGAAGCAAGGGAAAATGAAGGGAAGGGAAGGTACGGGAAGGAGAAGATGAAGCAAACTCTATTTTGGGTTCTATTTCACAGCCATCCATACATCATATATATCCAAATACCAAAAGACCATTATACCCCTAGGCATAATAAAGCTTCTAAAACCACTCAAGGGCAATTTTGACATTTTCCACCTACACCGTTAATGATAATTAACGCTTCCCAATTCCCGCTAATCTCAATATTCTCAAACACCAATATTTCACCTCCCGTTACCCTTTAATATCCGGTAACATTCTAATCATTAAAACACCCCGAGACTCACCCCGAGCCCCGAGCTTAAAACCGTTATGACCAAACTGACATTAAACATTCCTTGATTGTCTCATGCCAAATGGCTCGAACAAACCCACATCATAATGTGGTCTCAAGATATATCACCAACATGTGAACAAATAATTAATTTACCCTCAACGGGCCAAATTACCATCACACCCCTGTATAAAGAAATATGGACACATATGCATGCATTTCACATCATATCATAATATAATCAACATATACATGCATTTAATCAACTAATAGCATAATTAAACAAGTATGGCCCTCCCGGCCTACTGTTCACGCCGTTAAACACAACGGAAAATTAGGGGCACTACAGGGGTCATCCCGTGACCTTCTTACCCATCATGTCACTTCTGTGACATTCATGATTAATTCCTAAAACCTGACAATGAAGTGTGGTCTAATCAATAGGTAAAGGGGGATGATGGGCCGCATGGCCCAAGCCAGTCGTGGGGTGCCTGAACACGCACATTTATGCTGCGTGTCTGAGATTTCAGGAATGGAGCAGACACGTGATGTCTGATATGTGCACGTTTACATTGCGTGGTTGACTTTATAAAGGGTCGGGAGTGTCAGCTCCAGGTCTTACCTCGAGCTTGATGTAGTCTTAGCTTGTGGTGTCCACACTGCTGACCCGATGCCTTTGAGTGTTCTTACTAAACCTTGGCAACCTCGAGCTATAGAGACCCGTAGCAGCAGCTTCGGGTAGGTGGCTTCCACGTGGCAGGTAGGATTATGCCCTTTTCCCGCTCGCTAATAACTCGTGGATATTTAGGGTGTACATTTGCCCCCCAAGCCCCTGCTCATGGCATATGACGTCACCTGTGTCCGTAGTGGGGGCTTTTAGGCTTCCTTGTCGACTTTTCATGTTCCGCCCATTGCGCTAGTGTCAGATACGTGGAGCATTGTGGTTGGAGACGGCCCGTCTTCCGAGAACTGCATTAAATGGCCCAGCCTATCTTCGGCCGTCGTTTTGTCTTTCGAGTTGTGATCTTTGTATCCCACATCAAGACAATTGAATGACCCTCATTCTCTTGCATTTTACGTATATATACGGTTGGCCACCTTTCGCATGAGCCACCTTTTTATTTGAAATTTTTTCTCATCTTCTTTCTTCTCTCTTCTTAGTTTCAAAACCCTTTTTTTTTTCTTCCGGTCACTGTTCCAGACGTTCCTAAGTTCCAGACATGAGGGTTCTTTCGTGACTCTGGCTCTAAAGATTCCACCAGGATTCCAACTCCTACGCTCTTTTCAGTCCTTACCCAGCAAAAAAAAAAAACTTCTGTAAGTCCTCTGTCTGCTGTATGCTTTAAATGTTTCCATTTTTCTTTGCTTAGATAAACTTCCTTTTTAGCCGCATACTGTAGGTCATTTTTCTTTTGTTTTTCTTTGCTGGTATTTTGTGCGTAGGTTTTTATCCTAGGGGTATCGACCGTAGGAAAGAGAATGCCTAGGAACATGACTCATAGGACAAAATTCTGGGGTAATTTTTCTGGGTTATCTTTTTAAGTGCCTGTTTGGAGAGGGGAAGGCAACAAGTTTCTGGGGTGCAAAAATTGGGTAGCTTAGGGGACACGCTTCACAGGTGGTTTTGCCTTTTGAAACTTTCCCTCCAAGGCAAACTTTATCCTGACCCTCCTGACACACATATCCTGAGCAATCGGGGACCGTTGGGAGCATAGGTGCGTGTTCATAGAACCGCGTTGTCTCACTCGCCGCGGGCTGAGATTACCTCAGCCCGTGTAAAGGAAAACATCCTTCGTGCTAGATTCTTTCTTATGCTCAGGTCGCCTTTTCTAAACTTTCTTCATCTTTGTTCGTTAGGCGACCAGATGGGACCCGAGAAGAATATGCCCAAGAAGAGTGCCGACAGCTCGTCCTCCCAACGGGCAAGCAAGGGGAAAAAGGTTGCAACAGACTCCCCAATCCCCCACTTCGGTCCCACCGTGGAGAAGGAGGTCGAGGTGGGACCTGATGCCTTCTTCAAGGCCGAGAAGATTGCCTCGAAGGTTACAACCTAGGGGAAAGTCAATAAAATCATGCTTTCCCACAACATCGAGATAGGGAAGGGCGCCCTGGTTGTTCGTCCTCCCCTTGAGCGCGAGCGGAGCTGCGCACCGTTCGATGAGGAGTTCGCGGCCTAGAGCGACGAACACCTCAAGGCTGGGGCCTTTCTCCCCCTAGATCAGTACTTCGCGGATTTCTTGAATTTAGTGAAGATGGCCCCCTTCCAACTCCCCCCTAACTCCTACCGTCTGTTAGCGGGATTGAAGTACTTGTTCCTGAAGCAGGAATGGGAGGTCCCCACACCAGGGGACATCCTCTACTTTTTCTGCCTCAAAGCCAGTCCGGACCAATGGGGGCGAGGTGATGGGTTCTACTACCTGACCCATTTTCCCAACTCGGCCGCGGTCATCGAGCTGCCCAGCCACCCAAATGACTTCAAGGATCAATTCTTCATGTCAATGGGGCTTCGCAAGTACGAATACCATTACTTCAACAGTCCTCGTAAGTTCCTTCTAACTTTAGCTCGCAAGATCGTCGCTGGTTAGTTTCTTCCCATTCATTATTGACTTGAAAACTATCGTGCAACTATCATTGCGAGGACAGCCAAGTCGGTGACCCTTGGGGGTCAGTACGAAACCTTGGCGGGGCTCCCCCCAAGTGAAAAGTACTAATGCCAACTCATGTCTGATGAGACGATGCTGACGTGTAAGTTAATTTCTCTAGGCCAGACTCTGGCCTTGAGGAGGCCACGGATCATCCCCGCAGCTCACGAGATGGCGTCCATCCCCGAGGAGGAGGCCTCGGATGAGGACGAGGTGCCCCTTGTGCGTCGGAAGTGGGCTCTTGAGGTCGCCCAGGAGGTCAAGGCAGAGCAGACCCAGTCCGGGGCAGTAGCCGGCCCCTCCGGCCAAGGTAACCCTTACTTGTTTAAGGATTTAGACAGGGTCGCTGCAGACCTACGGCTTGCTAGGTTTAACCCCAACCAACTTGTTCACCGCCACCAAAACGACCCAGATCGCAACATCACTCTACTCCAGTGTGTTGACCAGCTAATGTTGCGTTATGACATGGGCCGCCCTAGGGGTACTGTAGTAGTAGATAATACCCTGGCCTTTAGGTCGGCCTTTTTTGAGGAGTACGGGACCAACCTTAGGTCGTGGCCCTCCCTTCTGGAGGGTGTAGTAGCTCCAGGTCTTAGGCAGTATGTAGAGGAGTCCACTCCTGAGGTGCATCCAGACCCAGAGCCTCCTCTCACTCATGAATTCATTATCTTAGACTCCCCCGTAGAAGCTCCGGGGCCGGAGGTCCTGACAATAGATTCCTCCTCTAGCTCGGAGGGTAGGACCTTTTTCAATACATACTTTAGATTTTTTTTTTGTTATCAAAGTATTTTTACATGCATACTAATGATTCTCTCTTTGTTTTAGACGAGGAGATGTCGCAGCCCAGGGACAACGTTCTGCGGTCTATGTTCCAGGGGGGAAATCCCTCCTCCGGGTCGTCTGGACCCTTGGTGAAGAGGCTCCGGGTGACCAAGAAAACTCCTCCCCCCGGGACCAGCTCCAAGTCTCCTGCCAAGGGGAAAAACCAGGGTCCTGCTGCCATAAAGAAGGTGCCTCCACCTCCTCCTGCAGTGGAGAAGATGGCTCCACCTCCCTCGCGACCTCCTGTCCCTAATCGGGAATAGGAGGTACCAGCCGGGACCTTGTCAGCCCTGACTCCCGGCGTGCGCGTCCCGGTCAATCCTCAAGCCTTGGAGAAAATCCCTGAGGTCTTTAGAGGGATGGTTAACGAAACTGCGACCTACATGGTGGACCACAGCTACAACGCCACCTCGAGGGACTTGTAGGAGATCGAGATGAGGAGCCCTGAGCATGTGATGGAGTCTTCACTGGGGATGACCCTCACAGTAAGTTTGTTTTACCACTGGTTCTTTAAGTTGTTTTTTCTTTCTCTAAGGCACTTGCCTTATTATCTTTTTGTCTTGCAGGCGGCTTTGGCTCTCCACCGGAGCATATCTAGGTCCAGGGCAAGGATTGACGAGATCCGGGGCGAGCACCAGGCTGCCCAGGCCGCCCTCGCGTTCGCTCGAGAACACGAGCAGGATGCCAAAGCTGCCCTGGTGACTGCCCGGGAAAGTGAGAAGGTCGCGCAGGCCGCCTCAGTTGCTGCAAAAGCCGACTTGGAGGCATCTCGGGCCAAGCTGCTGGAGGCCGAGGCTACTAAGGTCACCCTGGACGCCGCGAAGGTTGAACTTGAAGAGGCCAAGGCCGCCTTTGTGGCAGAGAGGGCATCATCCAGCTCCTCCATGGAGTCCATGCTGTACCATTGCTGAGCCTTCAACCAGGATGGTGACTTTTACTTCCTGGGGCTGGAGGTGTGGGAGTCCTTCTTGGAAAAGTTCAAAGCTCGCTTTCAACAAGAGGCGCCCTCTGAGACTGGGGAGACTTCCACTGCAACTGAGCAGGACGCCGAGGGAGTGACTTCAACGGAGCGGCCTGGCGGGGCTTAGGATTTTTGCTCATTTTTCTTTTATTTTTATTTGTAACTTTATATTACGAGGTTTTTTATCCTCGAGACAATTGATTTCCTTAGATTTATTTAATCTATATTTGTGGTTTAACTTAGTTTCTGTTGGTGTTATGATTGACATCTTATGCTTTTTAGGAAAAACATCTGTTAATCAATTTGAACCAACTTCTAAGTCTTAGGACCTGGTTGTACCCAGGACATTAATTTTAAAAACTTAGTTCGCGTTAATCTTTTATTGATATCTCGTGCTTTTTAAGAAAAACATCTGTCAATCAATTTAAATCAACTTCTAAGTTTTAGGACCTGTTTGTATCCAGGACATTCATTTTTAAAAATACTTAGTTCGTGCTAATCCTTTATCGATATCTCGTGCTTTTTAAGAAAAACATCGATCAATCAATTTGAATCAACTTCTAAGTTTTCGGACCTGGTTGTATCCAGGACATTAATTTTTAAAAACTTAGTTCGTGCTAATCCTTTATCGATATCTCGTGCTTTTTAAGAAAAACATCGATCAATCAATTTGAATCAACTTCTAAGTTTTCGGACCTGGTTATATCCAGGATATATGCCCCCCAAGTAATCAGGAAAGGGTCTTTCATGGTTACTTGATGTTACATCCACAAACATATACGATAATGCAAAAAGATTAACTCTTATTACTTAATAAACAAAAGATGGCTTTTCTAACTAAGCCTTACAAAGATATTATTGATAATATTTCTTTAAGTGTATAGCGTTCCAAGTCCGTGGGACTGCTTCTCCGTTAATCCGAGCTAGCTTGAAGGTTCCTTCTTTCACGACCTCGGTTATTTGATAGGGCCCTTCCCAGTTTGGTCCCAACACTCCGTCCTTGGGATCCTTACCGGCCAGGAAGACTCTTCTGAGTACCAGGTCGCCAACGCTAAAGACGTGTTTCTTGACCTTTGAGTTGAAATAACGAGTGATCTTTTGCTGATAATGCGCGAGCTGTAGCTGTGAAGCTTCTCGTTTCTCGTCAATTAGGTCGAGGGACGCGCAAAGCAGTTCGTCATTCTGGTCTTGGTCAAATGCCTGGACTCTATGCGAGGCTACCTTTACTTCGACAGGAAGGACTGCCTCACTCCCGAAAGCTAGGGAGAAAGGAGTATGACCCGTCGATGTTTGATGTGAGGTCCGGTATGCCCACAGTACCTGGGGGAGCTGTTCGGGCCAGACTCCCTTGGCTTCATCCAGTCTTTTCTTAAGGCTCGCCTTTAGCGTCTTGTTGACAGCCTCGACCTGCCCATTGGCCTGGGGATAGGCCACGGAGATGAAGCTTTTAACAATGCCGTGCCTCTCGCAGAATTCGGTGAAGAGGTCGCTATCGAACTGCGTTCCATTGTCCGACACGATCTTCTTTGGCAGCCCGAATCGACAGATAATACTCTTCACCACAAAGTTGAGGACTCTCTTCGAAGTGATCGTCGCCAAGGGCTCTGCTTCTGCCCACTTGGTGAAGTAGTCGATAGCCACCACCGCATAGCGAACTCCTCCCTTTCAAGTAGAGAGGGCACCAACCAGGTCAATACCCCAGACCGCGAACGGCCATGGGGACGAGATCATCTTCAGCTCGACCGGGGGAGCCCGGGCAATTGTGGAAAATCGTTGGCACTTGTCACAATTCTTGATGTAGGAGATCGAGTCCTTTGACAAAGTGGACCAATAATACCCCTGCCTTAGTAACTTCAGGGCAAGGCTTTGCCCACCAGTGTGATCTCCGCAAAAACCCTCGTGCACCTCCTGCAAAATGATCTTCTCCTCGCTTGGCAGAACACATCGTAGGAGAGGTAAAGAGTGTCCATGCTGGTATAATATCCCATCTATCATTTTATACCTTGGAGCCTGGCAAAGTACCCGCCTTGCGTCATTTCGTCCCTCGGGTAACTTTCCTGCTATGAGATACTCGAGGATGGGAGTCATCCAAGTCAGTCTGGCGTCAACCATCTCGACCTCTGCCCCGACTTCCTCTATGCTTGATCTTTCCAAGAACTCTACCGACACCAGCCCTAGAGTCTCCGCCTCGCCAGAGGTAGCGAGCTTTGCCAGGGCGTCTGCGTTGGCATTCTACTCTCGAGGTATCTGCTCGATTGAGCTGCGCTCAAATGCGGATAGTTCTTTCTTTACCTTGGCCAGGTAAGCAGCCATCTTGGTTCCCCATGCTTGGTATTCCCCCAACACTTGGTTTACCACGAGCTGGGAATCACTGTAACACTGGACGGAGCTGGCCCTCAGCTCCTGGGCCACCCTTAGCCCAGCTAGTAAAGCTTCGTATTCGGCCTCGTTGTTGGAAGCTTTGAATCTGAATTGTAACGTCGAGTGGAATCGATGTCCCTCCGGGGATATCAATATGATTCCAGCCTCGGAGCCATTCTTGCTAGATGAGCCTTCTACGAAGACCTTCCATGAGGCCTGCACTGACTCTTCTACCGGATCTGGGTCCGGAGCTTCCCGGAACCCTGTGCATTCTGCCACAAAATCAGCCAGGGCCTGGCTTTTTATTGCAGTCCATGGTATGTACAGTATCTCAAATTGGCTGAGCTTGACTTCAACAGATGCCCCGATGCTTCAGGTTTCTATAAAACCTGCCTTAACGGTTATGACGTGTATTGAGTGGGACTGGAAATACAGCCTGAGCTTCTGGGAGGCCGTAATAAGGCAGAAAGCCATCTTTTCCATCAATGGATACTGGGATTCAGCTCCGAGAAGCCTCTTGCTGATGTAATAGACTGGCTTTTGAGATCAGTCTTCTTCTCGGACTAATACGGCGCTAGCTGCATCTTCCGTGACAGCTAGGTAAAGGAAAAGAGGCTCCCCTGCCGTTGGTTTGGATAATATGGGTGGCTCGGTCAAATTTCCTTTCAAGTCGAGGAAGGCATGTTTGCATTCCTCGGTCCACTCGAATTTTTTATTTCCCCGGAGCAGGTTGTAGAATGGCAAACACTTGTCGGTAGATTTAGAAATAAACCGATTAAGGGCCGCCACCCTTCTTGTCAGACTTTGAACATGTTTTCACGACCGGGGTGAGGGAATTTCGAGCAGTGACCTGATCTTATCAGGGTTCGCTTCTATTCCTCTGGTATTGACAATGAAACCCAGGAATTTTCCCGACGCGACCCCGAAAGTACACTTTTGGGGGTTTAGCCTCATGCCATATTCTCTCAATATCTTAAAGCATTCCTCCAGATCGGAGACATGGTTATCAGCAGTGTTTGACTTGACCAACATGTCGTCAACATACACTTCCATATTTTTCCTGATCTGATTGGTAAACATCCTATTAACCAACCTCTGGTACGTAGCTCCGGTGTTTTTCAGCCCGAAGGGCATGACCTTGTAACAATAAACATTGGCTGGGGTCATGAAGCTAGTGTGTTCTTGATCTGCTGGATTCATGGTGATCTGGTTATAGCCCGAGTATGCGTCCATAAAAGACATAAGCTCGTGCCCCGCCATGGCATCTACCAATTGGTCGATTCTTGGCAAGGGGAAGCAATCTTTGGGGCAGGTTTTGTTCAAATCGGAGAAGTCGATGTAGGTCCGCCATTTCCCATTGGGCTTCGGGACCAACACAAGATTGGTGACCCAGATCGGGAACTTTGCTTCGCGGATAAAGCCGCACTTTAAGAGCCGGGCTACTTCCTCCTCCAGGGCCTCAGCTCGGGTTGTTCCTAGGCGCCTTTGTTTCTGAGATTTTGCAGGCACGCTTTTATCCAAGTGGAGGGTGTGCATGATGATGCTCGGACTGATCCCTATCATGTCTCCATGAGACCAGGCAAACACATCTAGATTTTCTCGCAAAAACTTAATGAGCTCTGCCTTCCTTTCGCTACATAGATTTCTTCCGAGCTTTACCACCTTTGAGGGGTCTTGTGGGTCGATGTTTACCTCCTTGAGCTCTTCGATGGCCTGGAGCTCGGATCTATCCTCGCTTACTCTGGGGTCGATATCATTATTTAAGATGATATTCTCCCCTTTGGCATTATGAGGTTTTTCAATCTCAGGACTAGGCACAAGTTCCTGAGATTCCTCATTCCCGCCCTGGATGGTCATTGTCTGCTGCCCGAGTTTTGATTTTCCCTTCATAGAAATTCTATAGCATTCCTTGGCAGCGAGCTGATCACCTCGGACAGCGCATATCCCCGTAGAGGAGGGAAATTTTAGTGCGAGGTGACGGATGGAGGTTATTGCTTCGAATGCTATCAAAGTAGGTCGGCCCAAAATAGCATTGTACGCGGCGGGACAATCGATGACCACAAACTCAAGGAGTTTTTAGACAGTCAGGGGTCCCTCTCCCAAGGTGATCACCAGCTCGATCGTTCCTATTGCTGCCGACCCTTCTCCAGAAAATCCATATAGCATCATGGAGGAGGCTTTCAACTCGATGACAGATAAACCCATCTTTTCCAGCGTAGACCGGAACAGCAGGTTCACTGAGCTCCCATTATCGACCAATATCCTCCTAACTCTTCGGTTAGCGAGCTGAGCGGTTATGACTAGAGGGTCATTATGAGGGAACTGGACGTGACTAACATCTTCCTCAGTGAATATGATTGGTTGCCTCTCCAATCGTTGCTATTTGGGTAGATGCTACTCTGGGAAGAACTCCACTCCATTATGAGCTTTTAGTTCGTTGACATATCTCTTTTGGGCACCTCTGCTCGTGCTGGCCAGATGGGGGCCTCCGGAGATCGTGGAGATCTCTCCTCCTATCATAGGAGGAGGGGTGTCCTGATTTATGCGAGACCCGGGCTGACCTATCGGAGCTTCTGGAGCTGGTTGACCGGCGGGAACTCTATTCCACGTATACTGAGCCAAGGGTCCAGCTTTGATGAGAGTCTTGATCTCATCCTTCAGGTGCCTACAATCGTCAGTGTTGTGGCCGATGTCGTTGTGGAATCGACAAAACTTGGAGGGATCTCGCTTAGCCTTCTGATGCTTCAAAGGCTCCGGCTTCTTCCAGGGGAGGCGAGCAGAGTTCGCTAGGAAAATTTTCTCCCTAGTGTTGGTGAGCTCAGTGTAAGTCATGTAGATTGGCTTAAACTTTTCTACGGACTTGTTCTTCTTCGGGCTGTGCTGGCCGCCTTCGCTGCTCCTTTTTCTCTTGCCTTCACCCAACTGGTTATTCTGTGTAACAGTTTGGGTCGCTGTCACGACCTCCGTTCCCACTCCAGTGGGCTGTTCAGGGACTTGGCTGGTTCCTGCAGTCGATGCTCGCGCTTCCTCCAGGTTTATCCATCCTTGGGCCCTATTTAAGAATTCATTCACGGTGTTGACACCTTTTCTCTATATCTCTTCCTAGAGTCTGCCTCCAACGAGGATCCCAGTCCTCAAGGCCATAAGTTTGGAACTATCATCTACGTCCCTAGCTCGGGTCGTGATGTTTGTGAATCTGCTCAGGTAAGCTTTCAAAGGTTCGTCGGGATGTTGTCTTACGTTTGCCAGGGTGTCGAATTTGACGCGGGCGGCCTGAGAAGCTCGGAATGTCCTCTTGAATTCAGAAAAGGTTTTCCACGAGCTGATGGACTGCTTTTTATTCTGTTTGAACCATTGCCTGCCGGCCCAGTCAAGGTGGAAGGAAATATTAAACACCTCAGCTCGAGACCGATGTTGTGGGCCATCATCAGGGTTGTTGAACATACCCAAGTGATCTGACGGGTCCCCGTCTCCATTGAATTTGGACAAGTGAGGCATACAGAAACCAGGTGGATATGCCGTGGCTGCAATTCTGGGAGCGAAGAGCTTGAGTTCGTCCCCCGAGTCGTACTCATCTTTTTCTTTTTCCGATAGGAGCTTCCTCATCAGCTCCTCCATCTCAGCCAGTAGCTCCAGGGTCTGGTCCTTGCTTCCTTGGTTGTTCTGGGGCTGTTCAACAGCTCCCGTTCCATTGTACACGTTAGGCGGGTTATAGTCCCTCCTATCTTGAGATAGGTTATGTGGGACATTCCTGCTGTCACATACTTCAGATAGTCCCTCCCCTTGGTGAGGATGACTACCATTTCTAGCTGGGTCTCCTCTCTGAGAGTTGAGGCGATCTCAGAGGTCCGCCCTCGGGGTGGCCCGAGGGCTTTGAGTTGAACTCAAATGATGGTGCAGGTCTTCGCCAGACCTGCCACTTCGATTACTCCTGGTTCAGTAACTTCCATTTGAGAAGCTCGGAGCCCGCCGCTGAGGGTGAGGATCTGGGATTTCCCTGGGCATCCGGCTGCGATGGGAAGGTCCGACAGAAGGAGGATTTCTCTTGCTGCTCCCATGAGCCGGAATGTCTCAGACTGGATGGGGAGGAGATGGGTATCTATTGGTGACGGAGGATGTCTAACTTGTGACGCGATCCTAGTCCCGTCAAGGGGAATTAAGCTAGGTCGCGGCCTCTCCGCCCTACCATCCCTCGCATCCTGCGCTCGACGGTCTGATCGCGGTGCAGGACGGCTGGCCGGGGCGGGCTGTTGTCGCGAGCCCTGCACGGATCTTTGTCGTGAGCTTCCTCAGGCCCTCCTAGGTGCACTTGAGGGTGGAACTGAGCTAGGAGTTGAGGTCCGAACTGATCGACTGAATTGCTGATCGGCCCTAGGAAGTTCCTCAAATACAGTTTCTTGGTGGTGTGATGTGGGAGTAGAATTTGATGTCGAGGGTCTGACCGATCGATTGGGCCTGGACCGGTTACCCCGACAGGACTTATGAGTCCCACCTTGCCTCTTTTCGACGTTAGCGTCGATTGTAAGAGGGGGTAATCGGACCAAAACCTCTTCGATCTGCTTGTTTTCTTTCGCCAGCTGACTCCTCAACTGTACATTTTCCATTTCTACCGCCGTGTAGAAATCCGGGTTCGGATTGGGCGGCTGGGGAGCCAAACTTCCAATGTCGTCTTGGGCCATTGGCTGCTTTCTCGGTCACTGCTGAACCTCAGGGTTTTGCTCATCGGATATGGCGGCATGGTGGGCCTCCTGCCCATCACGTTGATCCACTTTGTTACCATGCCTTGAGCGAGTACAACCATGGTTGGGCTTTTTACAATAGCACCAATCTAAAATCCTCTCAATGAAAGCACCAAACTGTTGACGCGGTTCTTCGACAACAGATAATTATACGAATAAATGGGATGGATTAGTGTTAAATGATGAACCGTAATATGTGAATACTCTCAAAGGAAGGTTATAACTTGTTTACTCTTTTTAGGTGGTTCGAAGGTTAAAATCCCTCTAGTCCACCAGTCAATATTATTGATATATCTCTGGTATCCCTTACAGGGTGTTTACAAAATTAGAAAACCAACCCTTTGTAACACCTAGGGTCTCCATATTTATAGGGAGAGGACACCTGGGTGTTGGCAAAGGGGGTCATCCCGTGACCTTCTTACCCATCATGTCACTTCTGTGACATTCATGATTAATTCCTAAAACCTGACAATGAAGTGTGGTCTAATCAATAGGTAAAGGGGGATGATGGGCCGCATGGCCCAAGCCAGTCGTTGGGTGCCTGAACACACATGTTTATGCTGTGTGTCTGAGATTTCAGGAATGGAGCAGCCACGTGATGTCTGATATGCGCATGTTTACATTGCGTGGTTGACTTTATAAAGGGTCGGACGTGTCAGCTCCAGGTCTTACCTCGAGCTTGATGTAGTCTCAGCTCGTGGTGTCCACACTGCTGACCCGATGCCTTTGAGTGTTCTTACTAAACCTTTGGCTACCTCGAGCTAAAGAGGTAGAGACCCGTAACAGCAGCTCCGGGTAGGTGGCTTCCACATGGCAGGTAGGATTATGCCCTTTTCCAGCTTGCTAATAACCCGTGGATATTTAGGGCGTACAAGCATAATTCTCTCTAATGGAGCTATAATACAAGTGTATAACATGACTATAGAATGGTTAATCTAGGCCCACTTGGGAAACTTAAGAATGGTAGAGCATTATAGTTTCCCTTTGTACGTTAATATGGACTGGTGCGCATGAGCCCTCAGGGGGATTCGGGGGACATGATTTATCAGAGTAGTGGCAGAACTGATCCCTGGGAACATTGTACATTCCATGTGTACCCCTTTCGGCAGGTTAGTTGAGGAGACCAACTACCAGACTTCTCGAGGACACGTCATTTGTATGAAGAACTGGTCTTGTTCTACCAGGACGTATGTTCCAGGTTCATTTACCGAGGTTTAGCTTCATTTACTCAGGCTCGGGGTCATTTACCAAGGCCCGGGTTCATTTACCAAGACAGACATCAGTTAGCAATGATGGACCCGAAAACTTCATTCGGATCCCACATGGTGGGATTTGTCCCCTAGAATGGACCGTCCACCACAATGATCTAAATCCTAGAGGATGGAGATTCGGTGTGCCCGTGAAGTTGGTTCGGGCCTACGTCTCAGGTTCGGGCTCTTTACTATGCTTGTGTTATTTGTTAGTTATTGGGCCTAGCACGGTCTGAACCTATAGAGTTTGGTTGCTCACTGTTCGTTGGGCCCTGGTTGGGCCCGGGCCTCTCTTGAGGGCCCATGAAGCCCGTTTGACCATGCTACGTGTTCTTGGTGGAAAATATGGGCAACATTTACCCCCTAAATCTTCATCCGTGTTGCGCAGTGGAGACTTGCTTCTTTTTCCTAGTTTAATCGCCTGAATCCATGATCATTCACCTATTTCCCGGTTCATTTACCACTATCCCGCTTCATTTACCTAAGTCTAGGTTTGATGGGTTAGGGGCTAACTAACTATCCCTAACCCTTTTGAATTCCCAATGGCCTTGACATGTGTCTCCTGGTGAAATATACGTGGAGGCCTCTCGCACCCAAGAGACATGTGGAAACCCCTTCATGGTCCTGGGTGACTGATGGAAGTCATCGTGTTTTCCAAGTTGTCCCCTCTACACCTTTTAGCAATCGAGTGGGAGACTTAATGTTTCTGAATTTTCCAAAACCGCCGGATGATGATTGTCTTGGGATTTTCAATTTGGATCGTTGGATGAGAAAGATGTGGATCATGAATTGAAAAATCGACAATTTGACACTTGATTGGGCTAGTTAATGTGCCTTCGCTATCCAGAACCGTCGGATATGGATTATTTGGGGATATCCATATGGAATGTTTGATTGAAAATGAGATTTTTCTCCTATAAATATGCCAATGGGCTATTTTCCTCACTTTTACTGATTCTAAATTTTCAAACCAGAGAGCAAAGACCTTGAATATCCAAAATTGCAGACAAAATTTTCCGACGTATACTGCATTTTTTTGCCCACCTATTTCCATCGATGCTGCCCTTCGTTCAGAAAGAGGACAACTTTTCCACTGACGACCCTTTTGAGAACATCGACAAGTTGTTCTACCGCTTCTTCAAGTTCAAGACTGAGTTTCTGTCGGCGCTCTCGCCTGTACATCAACAAATCATAAGTTCAAGTTTCTTTAGTAAGTTTTCAGGCCAATTCTTTGTTTTCCCTCATTATTTTTTATTATCATATTGCCTCCATGACCACGTGGATGTTAGGGCCACGACCATCGTGTAGGGTGGTTCTAGGTAGTGATGATATTAGAGAACTTTCTAGGTGACATTTCTTTCCGTAGATAAATTGACCAATGGAGCAGGTTGGACCGCTATAAATCAACAAACCCAGACGTCTCAAAACCGTCTGGGTGAATGAATTTTCTTTTGCAAAAATATTTTTCTTTTAGTTCCCGACTCATGCTCCTAGGACCTTAATTGTTCTCGTAGCAGTGTCCGGAGGGGACTTCTCCAAGATGTTTCAGAGAATCCCCATACCTGAATCATTTTTCTTCAGTTTTGGTGCTAACTGCTTGGTTCTTGCATTTCTTGTCGCTTCCAGGTCTTTGATCATGGCTCGTGGCATCACACTCTACCCAAAAGATGCAATAAATATGGGGCCCGTCGTCCTGGAGGGGCATAAGCTTCCCATTGGAAACACGTGGGAAATGGACGCGGAGACAAATGAGTTCTAGAACTACCGAATGCTGAACGAGTTGGAGAATTCCTTTGAGATAGAGTCGACTCTGGGGCTCTTCCTCAACAGGTTGAACCGGGAAAAAGAAAAGTGACATACTGGAGAAGGTATATTCGGGGCCTGAAGCATTGGCCACATTAGCGCGAGAGCCAGTCTCCCGTTCCACGACTATTTTGCGCGATTTCTCAAGTTCGTGGAGATCGCATTGTTCCAACTCTTGCCCTAGGCATACAAGTTGCTTGTGAGGTGGCATAAATTTTGCGTCTGGAAGGAGATGTCAGAGCCCACCCCCGTGGACATGTTGTACTACTATCGGTTGAAGCTACGACTGAAATCCAAGGATAAGATACCAGATGGGTTTTATCGATTGAAGAACCGAAATGTCAGTTCGGCTCCATCTAGCTCCCGGAAACACGCCTCGGATGTCAGGCCCTCACCAAGGTGACTGGTCGGGTTCAAGCTCAACATGAGGAAGCTTTGTCCATAAAGGATGGTGACCACAAGAAGGTGGTGGACAACCTGAAAGGTGAATAGTCCCGTGCCCGCGGCTTGGAAGTTCGACCAAGGCACTCTTGGAGGCAGCTGAGGCCCAACTTCATCAAGAGTGGGAGAAGGTGAAATCTCTTGGGGCCCAAGTCCAGGCTTTGGAGGTCCGGGCCCAGCTGGAGTTAAGGCGGAGCGAGGAGACTTGCAAGGGGAAGGAGCAAGTTGAAGAGTTGTTGGCGGCCATTTTTGATGAAGCCATTTACATGGCTTGGCTCCAAGACAAGAATATGAATCTCCTTGTCTATTCAGATCCGGCTACAAAGAAGGTCGACTTTGAGGCAAAGGAGAATGAAGATGCGAAGCTCATTGCTGAGGATCCACAGGATGAAGCCGCTCCAAATGTTCAGGATCAGAATGAAGCCCAGGCGGGAGCCTTTATAATTTTTTTTAGGACTTCCTCTATATTTTTATTATTTGTAGAACTTATTTTTCACGGGAGAGGATGCGCTTAAGACAATGATTTATCTTATTATCCAGTTATTATATTGGTTTCTATCCTTGCACAACAATTTCCCACTTTATACTCATTTATTTCTTTAAAAATTCACTAAGTGTTTTACCACTATGCATAAATTTCTTAAATGTGGAATCCTGGTTCCAATGCCCAGTACCATTAAGGGAAAAATTGTGGAAGTTAATTAATTTATCCTGAAACCAAGGTTCAGGTTTCAACGCCCTCGACCATTTTGGACATACCAGATATGATTTAGTTGATTTATCGCGAATCTAAGGTTCAGGTTCCAATGGCCTGGACTGCTATGGACTTCTTATGGGATATATATGCTTTATCCCAAATCTATGGTTTGGGTTCCAACTGTCTGGACTGTTATGGACTTGTCAGATATGACATAGTTTTAATGGCCTGTACCATTAAAGAGTTTTAAATTTGATCAATTCAAACCTTAGGTTTGAGTTCCTCTGGTCCTAGACCGTTATGTGGAAACAATAACTAAGGGTTAAACTATCTCGGACCATGTTAGGTCTGGACCAATTTTTTGGGAGTTTGGTTTTGAACCCCTTGTCTAACGAATCTAGATTAGGACTAAGCTCTGAGCCTTGCATCTGTTTTTTTTATCCTACCCCCCAAGTGGCCAAAGAGTGTAGTCTTAGGTCACTTGTTTGTGTAAAAAGTAAAGACGGACATGAACTTTTTCTTCTCTTAAAAAATTTCTTATGGTGTTTTGTTCACACCATTTACATTAAATAAGAAATACCCCTAGGGCGTACATTACTTGAGAATAACATGTTAAAGACATAAGACATGACTAAATCCTCCCGACTACTATAGTACCGGCGAAGGTGCCCAGCGTTCTAGGCTCTTGGGACCTCTGTTCCGTCTAGCCGATTTAGGCGATATGTTCCCGTACATACTTCACTTTGGATCTCATACGATCCTTCCAAGTTAGGTCCTAGAACCCCCACTCCCAGATGCTGATATGCAGAGAAGACTCTTCTCAGGACCAAATTACTGGTCCTGAACATTCGGCTCTTAACTCTAGAGTTAAAGTTCCTTACGATCTTTCACTGATACATCCTTAGCTGCACTTGCGATTGTTCCCACACTTACGATTGCAGGGATTCCTGGAGCAATGTGTGATTTTGGATGGGGTCATACATGTCTCGTCTATGGGACGGGACCGCTGTTTCTACTTGCAGTACTACTTCGTGGACGCGGGGCAACTCTTCCCACCATTTGCTCTTGACAGCTTGTAGCTTTTTCTTTAGTGTCCCTTTTACAATCTTGTTCATGGCCTCTATTTTCTAGTTTGCTTGAGGCCTGCGACTGAGAGAAGCTTTTGACAATTCCATGTATTTCACAGAAGTCAGTGAAGTGGATGCTATCAAAGTGCTTCACGTTGTCGGACACAATTTTATGACGGAGGATGTATCGGCACACAATACTGTTGATGACAAAGTCCAGGTGTAACGTCCTGTGGAATTAATTGGGTTACTGTGGCAGGAGGGCATAATTGGGTTTATATATGTGGAATTAATGGAATAAATGTGTGACTACGTGGCATACATGATTTGTATGATAATATGAATATATATGAATGTTTATGTGTATTAAATATGCATGTGGGCCCATTCTTATTTATAAGGGAATTTTGTAATTTTGGCTCGTTGAGGGCATAAATGTGAATATATGTGTTAAATGATTGAGACCACATTATTATGTGGATATATTTGCAGTATTCGGGTCAAGGTGATCCTAGTAAGCGGATTAGCAGAATAGTCACAACGAGATCTAATACTTGGCTTGGAGTGAGCCTAGGGGTATTTTGGGGACTTAGTTAGTATATTTGGGAATTATTGGTTAACGAACAATTATTTGGTGATTAGTTGATTATGTTGGGATTAATTGAGAACTTATTGGACCACTTGAGGATTAGCGGGAAATGTGGTAAAATGTTGGGTTTTCCCTTTTGGGCAATAAAAGGCTGAGTTAACACCAGGGGAATTTTGTTCTTTATGTTAAGGGACATAGTTAGGGGAAGGCTTCAGGAATTAGCTAGAAACATCAAGATAATCACTCAGCATCTCTCTCTCTCTCTCTCTAGTCGGTTCTCTCTCTCCCTTGGTGTGCATAGAGGTTTAGTGAAATTCTTGAGGAATTGGTTCAACAGATGTGGAATTGAAACTTTAGGATTGCGGATTAAAGGTGGGATCAAGTATAGAAACTCATGGGGGGATCAAAATCTCAAATTAAGGGAAGCTTATCTCTATTTCTTGAAGAATTTTAGCCATGGCTTTAGTGTTTTTCTAGGTTTACGAATCTAGTGCTAATTTTGGGATCTAAATTAGTTTGAGATAATATTATAGGTCTTATGTGTTGTTTATAATGTGTTATTGAGAGTTCTAGACTCAATTCTGGCTTTAGTACATGTTTAAGTTAAATTCTGGTGGTATTGGTTTGGGGGAAAACACAGGAAGGAGCTGGGAATTCTGGGTTCGTGGGGTCGTGTTGCAATCCTATTCTTGGGTGTCGCGACCCACATGAGCCTAGAAGCCTTGGGGAGCTCTCTATTTCGTAGGCGCGCCGCAACCCTAAGGTCAAAGTCGCAACACGTGTCGCTGGGGATTTAGGGCTTGGAGCCTCTGATTAGGGTGCGGGTTGTGACCCTCAGAGCCAGGTCGCGACCCTGTAATGCCCTGGATAGCCAAGACCGCTACACTGTGTGTTTATAAAGATGCAGGACTTGCTAATCAAGTCATTTAGTTAAAACGTGATACTAAAACCACTAATGAACTAGGGTTAAAAGGGGTTTGGTCTCAAAAGTGTACATTCTATATAACAAAACATTTTGTACGTGGGATCCCAAAAAAAATAGCGATCGAAAGTCAGTTTACAAATTTCCAGGGTTTAGACAACCATTAGTAATTCTAAGGCAAAACAAACACTTCTGGTTCCCCTGTTCCTGTCTCCCCCCAACCGTGGCGGCTGAGCAGTTGGTCATGTACATTCAGCTCACAGAACTCTCCAAGTCAGGGCTGATCAAGTTTGCCCTTGCCTTTACTAGCACCACGTAGCACCCGTGAGCCAAGGCCCAGCAAGAAAACATAATATTCTTCACAAACAAACAATAACAGATGAATAATCTTCTAAGCATGGTCAAACACTTAACACTCATGTTAATTACATAACACATATTTAGGGTCAAAGATGCAACCAAGCATTAATAACAATCAAGTTACATGATTATCAGGGCCGACAACTTAGGCCGCACCCTCTGTTTACCCCACTGACTCCGGCCCGCTTAAACCGAGCTCAGTGCATAATAAACTGTCCTCGGCTACCAGTGGCCGAGCCGCGCCCTGTGTGCTAGTGTAACCTTGGCACTCTTAGGTTGTTGGTTTACTGTTTACATGGGATAATACCATCCTTTCAAAGCATACATATTAGGGAACCCTTAGTTCCATTACAAATACACAACCGGGTGCAGTTTTCTTACCTTTAATTTCCACGTTCACTGACTACGAGCGACGAATCTCGAGCACAATCCGCCTCCCAAGCCCTAGCTTAACACCTAGTCACAACCAAGGTAATGGATTCCATTAATATTCAAATAAAGGTTTCCGGGCGCAATGCTAGCTTCCGGGACATCGAAGTCCACCAAACACGGTGGTGGAATCGATCCCGAGCATCCTAGGTTAGGTTCACGCGCTTAAAATCCCCAAAAGATAAAAAATGCACCTAAGGGCTGCGGCCCCTGAAACCTAGCCAAGGCCCGCCCCTGAAATAGAAACCACGCCCCTCTGAAGGCAGACACGTGCCGCGGTGCTCCCCTTCGGCAAAGCCTCCCTGGCTCCCTTGCTTCGTAGGGCCACAACGTTCATAATCCTTCAACTGTCGTGATGCATAGGCAATCACCTTTCCAACCTGCATGAGGACACAACCTAACCCTTGTTTCGATACATCACAGAAACCCCAAACTTCTCCTGATCCAAAGGAAGACTCAAAACAGGAGCACTAATCAACCATCGCTTCAACTCCTGGAAGTTGTTCTCATAGCAATCTGAACACACAAACTTCAAGTTCTTGCATGTCAGTTCTGTCAATGGTGTTGCAATCTTTGAGAACCCTTCCATGAGATGTCGATAGTACCCTGCCAATCCAAGGAAACTTTGAATCTCTGAAGCACTCCTTGGCCTTGGCAAATCCCTGACTGCCTCAATTTTTGCCGGATCCACCATAATTCCATCTATGCTAACCATGTGAGAAGTGAATTTTAGATTCACTTATTAGTGTCACTTTATATCTAATTCGTAGGTGTCTAGGTTGTTTTGTTTGGTTTTACACTTGTGTTGTGTATGTGTAGGGTCTAAGAAGAAGTGGTGCGAAGTTCCTACAAAATGGGAGTGAAACATAGAAAAAAATAAAAAAATATATAAAATAGGACTGCAACCCCTTGTTCTAGCGCTGCAGCCGTGTCCTGAAGAATCAGCGTTCCAGGAATTCGCCCAGGCGCTGTAGCGCCACCCCCAGGGGACGCAGCACAGTTTCTTACTTGAATTAGGGATGCAGCACCACCATCAGGGACTGCAGCACCTGACTGTTAAAGAGAGCATGTATTTGGCCTTCTAGAAGCGTAGCAGCGCCCGTTCGAGGGGCAATGACGCTTGGATCCGTAAGAAAATTTTAAGTGACAACTTTTGAAGGGAAAAAGAGCTCTTTTGGAAGGAATATAAAAGGACAAACATAATTAGGGTTCTAATTAAGTTTTGGGGAGAGATTAGACTTGGTATTACACGCTTGGAAAGGGGAACGGAGGCTAGAATTCATCAACATCACCATCATTACATCTAGTTTATTTCTTCCTCCTTTTATTTTAGTTATTAATTATGAACAACTACATTGCTATTGTGTTTAAGTTTCTTATGGAGAACTAAATGTTGCGATATTTTTGCTATGCAAGTGCACACAGTCGCAATTTGTAATAATATGGTAAAAACCAAGTATCATCCTCAAGGACTGATTTATCAATTACCAATCAATCAATTTTTTTAATTCTATTTGATTAAACAATTTCAGAGATTTCAAACAAAGAAGAATACTAACGAAGCACAATGAAAATTTAAACAAAATAATAGAGAGAATGAAATTAGGACAATTATGATCCTTTGTTTTCCACCCTTTTATTTCCTAATGCAAGAATTATATCCCCTTCTCCCTATTCAAGAACAAGTTGCAAAAACAATTCATAATTTGGTTAAGATTTACAAAATTCAATCTAAATGACAACTTCCTATATTTCTATGGTAAGTTGAATCATGAAGAAGGCATTAAACATGCAACTCAGAAAAATAGGCAAACAATTTAGATACTTTCGTTCTAAATTGAGTTTGCATCCAAACAATCAAAGCATATCAAATTTCACTTTTCAGATTTCAATTTGATTCATGAAATAACAATTAGAGGTGATCAATCAATAATTGCACAAGTAACACAAACTGTAAGGAATTGAAAGAGATGAAGAAGAACATGAATTCTGCATTAATCAATAAAAAAGGTTTCCAAAAGATTCACATAATAGCCCTAAAGGAGAAATTAGCCCATAATATTCATTCTAGCAATCATAGAATTCAATTACAAACATGAAATATTGAAGATAGATGATGAAAAACACAAGAATGGATCCTCCAATGGTATTCTCCACTCTCAGCCATCGTCCCCCTTTGTTCAGCCCCCTCCCAGTCGCAACATTATGTTTCTAAAATATCCCTACCAAGTTCCGAGTGAAAGGACCAAATTGCCCATCAAAAAGTGATCAGATATGTGAAAATCGCATCACCAGCGCTGTAGCGCTGTTATTGTAGCGCTGTAGCGCTAAAGTCAGAAACAGAATGAAAAGAAATCTGGGCACCAGCGTTGTAGCGCCCTTATCGTAGCGCTACTTCCAGAACCGAACTCCTGAAATCTGCGTCCAAGCGCCGTAGCGCTGTTGTTGTAGCGCTAAAGTTAGGAACGTCAACTCTTCAGAAATCTTTCCTAGCGCTACAGCGCTCCCTTAGTAGCGTTGCAGCGCTACTTACAAAACCCAAAAGTCCACAAATCCGTCCCGATTTTGTTCCACTTTCACTCCTTTTCACTATTTGTATCACTTTAGCATTAATCACCCTGAAACATGAACAAACGAATATAATTCCGAAATTAAATAATCCTAACTAATGAAAAATAGCCTAAAAACTTAGACCATAAACGAGCCTAAAACTCGTTTATCAAACTCCCCCAAACTAAATCTTTACTCACCCTCGAGTAAATACTCTAACAAGACTCAATCCTAACAAACCAAGTTGACGACACTAATCAATTCAAACACTCAAGACTGCTATGCATGTATAATTCTCAGGAAAAATTTCATGCAATTTAAACTTTAATCTAGATTTTCAGTCTTAACCACTTCACAATTCACTGCAATTTGTCAACATCAGAGATCATTTACTCATAAACTTGCAAATAAGATAATTGAACCACTTTATGCACATAAAATTCTCACCAACTAACCATAAACTCATGTATTCCATATGCCTCCATTGCTTACTATTCTCCATTAATATAGACAAATGCACAAATAAGAATCAATAGGACTTTATAAGGGTTGTAATAGAAGGCTTAGGTAAAGGTGGATAAAGAGACAATTTTAGGCTTAATCATACCACAAGCATTCCACCAAACAAGCTTTCCCAACAATTTCACACCACTCATCCCTTGTTACCCCTTTTTCTGTGCAATGGTTGAGAATGTTTATATATATATATATATATATTTTTTTTTTAATAAACTCCCCCAAACTTTGATTTTTCAATAAATAATTGTTTGGGGGCATAATCATTTTTCACTTTCTTTCCCTTTTCTTTCTTTAATTTCTTTTTTTCTCAATCAAAAGTAATTTTTTGAATAACACATATTACAAACATCCCCTTACACATTCACTCCCCTCATATAATGATTTTCATGCTCATGGTATGGGTCAAAAAGAGTAAATGGTATTTATTTTTTCAGTTAGGCTCAAAAGAGTGTGTTAATCAAGAAAATGGTTATAAGGCTCGAAGGGGTTGACTAAGGAGAAAATTTAACAGGGTTAGCTTGAAAGGCACAACCAGTCCAAAAATGGCCTATATCATTTTCCTAAATGTGCACTGTTTCAAATTTCATCTCAAATAGTAAGCAAGCAGGTTCTAGAATTTTTCAAACTTTTCAATCCACAATCCAAATTTGACATGCATAAAATAACTCAAGTATAACATTTGCAATGTATGAACAATAGATCTCTGATGTCAACAAATCACAGTGAAAAACAAAGTAATCTAACCAAGCACACAGATTAATTTAGAAGCCCAACAATTTTTCCTTTGGATTATACTACAAAATAGTCAATCAGATTGAAATGGTCATTATTGTCAACTTAATTTATACTCTAAAACATGACTCCAAACTCAAAAAAATAAACAAACTGAAAACACAGCAAAGAAAAACAGAAAACAAACAAACTGAAAACTCATCAAAGAAAAACAAAACCTCTCCCCCAAACTTAAAACCGAACATTGTCCCCAATGTGAAGTATAAAAAGAAGGGGAAAAGAGACTTACCTGACCAGCCACATCAGTATGGCGGTGGTGGTGATTGGAACGAAGGTCCTTCAAAAGGCTGAGACTGCGAAGGTAGAGGTTCAGGAAAACTAGCAAATGACGGGGGTGGAGGCGGAGGGTAAAATGGAGAGTACGGTGGATAGGGCAGTGGTGGAGCAAAATAAGTGTGATCCGATTCATCTAGCGACCAGCGACTGACCAAATTGTTTAACTGAGCCACATGATTCACCTCATAGTCATATCGATGGCCCAAATACTGATTCACCATATGCTGCTGTTGAACCACATATTGATTTTGTTGGATTAGATAATCCAACTTATCATTAACTTGCTGCATACTTGAATTACTACTGCCACCCAACAATATTGGTTCAGCTTCTTCCTCCACATCAATTTCCACACGGCGCTTTCCCTTTTTCCTTGCCTGCAGCACATACAGAGCAGGCTCAGGATAATCATTCATCAAATTGATGGACAACGGTTGTTGCAGCGACTGATAAATATCAGTAACAAATTCCGGAACACCAGCCTTACAGCACAACATCGTGATGACGGATCCATGGGCCAAACCTCCAGTGGTGTGCCCCTTTTCAATAAAATTAATGTTGGCCTTGATCCAAATACTCGGATTAACACTCATGGCCATCATCAATGCGTACATCAATAAGACTCGATCTTTAGTCATATCAGACATATGACTAACCGGCATAAATCGAGCACACACAAAGAACGCCCAAAATCTCGCCTCAATGTTAAGCTGGCACGATGCTATACTCTTAGGTAGACTGCCAGATAAATTCTAGGGAGCACCTTCAAAGCATAATTTATCAGCTACAGCCGTAAAATCTATAGATCCATTCAAGAATTGAGCGTATTCCTCCTCCTCCTGTTTTATGTGCGGGGCTTTGAACACCTTATTAATAGCTTCAGCAGTGAAAGGCACACGTTTACCTCGAACAAAAACTGTATCATTGTGTTTATCTCTTAAGTTCGCATAAAACTCATATACCAATGATACATTAGCCTGTGCCAATTTAGTCACAAAAACTCCCCATTTCCTATTCATAAGATTTGCCCGAACCCATTCAAAAATCTGATGAGCAAAAGGTTCAGACTGATATTCCACTTCACGCTCAGGAATCAAAGGCTTTCTAAAAAATTTCTCATAGCGCTCCTGAGCCTTAAAATTGATAAACCTAGTCTCATCGTACTCATGCTCTGAACTATCCTCCCTTGGTTGAGAAGCAGATGCTTGTCCCTTTCCTTTATCCTTATTTCTACCCGCTCTACTCTTAGGAGCCATTATCCACACTCTCACCAACCCACAAGACAGACTTTTGATAGCACCTCCCCTACAAATGAACCCTTTTCCTCTTCACAAACACTTACAAGATGCACTCTTTCAAACAAATAAACTAAGATCCCCAAATCCAAACCACAAAAGTGATCCACCCTCAACAATCAATCAAAGCAATCCAATCCCAAATACCACAAAAATCTGAGGAGGAAAGGGGGAGGAACCACTTACCAAACCATTGCAATAGACTCTTTTATGCTTGAATTAGAACATCCCCTTGAAAATTTCGATCTTCATCAAGAAATTAAATCAGTGAATTTCTAAGGTTTCAAATGATGGGGAAAAATTTGAATGGGTTGGAGAAGAAAGCAAAGAAAGGAGAGAAATAGATGAAGAAATGAATGAGAGAGGGAGAATGTGTGGTGAAATTTCTGGGGAAAGGGTGAAAGGAAAGATCTATGGGGCTATGAAGGAGATGGGAGAGAGAACACGAAATGAGGAAAACAAAAAAGTAGAAGGAATGAGGGAAAAATCGAAACCCCTCTGTTATTTAAAAAAAAAACTGGTCATAGCGCTGTAGCGCTAATACCCAATCTGGGATTCTGGCCTCTGGAACCAGCGCTGGTATAACTGCGCTGTAGCGCTAATTGGCCCTCGAAATTCTTTTTCTTCTCTGAGAATAGCGCCATAGCGCTGCAAGTATAGCGATGTAGCGCTATGGCACCTCCAATCACCACATTTTTATTTTTTTATTTATTTATTTTTCACGATTTTCACGGTTCAACCAATACATTAAAATAAAAATAACAACTAGAAACAAATTTTCTTCATTGTTCAAAACCAAATAAAATAAAATAAAATGAATTGAAAACTGAGAACTGCCTCCTCAAAGCATTGTCTTTAACGTCATTTAGCCGGACGCTGAATCCTTCTTCATAGAGGCTTTAAAAGAAGGATCGACTTTGCCTGATCAACATGACCACCCAAGTAGGGTTTCAATCTCTGGCCATTGACCTTAAAGGAATCATCTGAGTTGCCCCAAACTTCTACAGAACCATATGGAAAGACCTGAACAACAGTGAATGGTCCTGACCATCTTGACTTCAATTTGCCAGGAAAAAGTCTAAATCTTGAATTAAAAAGAAGTACCTTCTGCCCTGGTTGGAACTCTTTCCTGACTAAGTTCTTGTCATGCCAAGCCTTTGTTCTCTCTTTATAAATCTTGGCATTTTCATAAGCCTCATTTCTGAACTCATCAAGTTCATTCAGTTGCAACGACCTTCGTTCACTGGCTGCACTCCAATCAAAATTCAACTTTTTCATAGCCCAGAATGCCCTATGCTCCAACTCAACTGGTAAATGGCACGCTTTACCAAACACCAACCTGTAAGGAGACATGCTTATTGGTGTTTTGAATGCAGTTCTGTAAGCCCAAATCGCATCATCTAACTTCTTCGACCAATTTTTCCTTGAACTGCCAACGGTCTTCTCAAGGATACTTTTGATTTCTCTGTTTGAAATTCCAGCTTGCCCATTTGATTGAGGATGGTAAGGCAAAGCTTTTCGATGATATACTCCATAACAAGCCAGTAATGCATCAAGTTGTTTATTCACAAAGTGTTTCCCTTCATCACTAATAAGAGCTCGGGGAGTGCCAAATCTAGTAAAAATATGTTTATGAAGAAAATTAAGCACAGTTTTATTGTCATTGGCTCTAGTTGCTGCAACCTCCACCCATTTAGATACATAATCGATTGCCAATAGAATATATTCATTGTTGTAAGATGGCGGAAAAGGCCCCATGAAATCAATGCCCCATACATCAAACAGTTCCACTTCAAGAATTCCATGTAAAGGCATTTCATTTCTCCTCGAGATATTACCAGTTCACTGACATCTATCACAGGCCTTGACAAAAGCATTAGCATCCTTGAATAATGAAGGCCAATAGAAACCACTTTGTAATGCCTTGGCTGCCGTTCTTGATGCTCCAAAGTACCCTCCACATTGTTGAGTGTGACAATGGTTGAGAATTGACTGCATCTCTTCTTCAGGAACACACGTTCTGACAATTTGATCCACACAATGCCTATAAAGAATAGGCTCCTCCCAATAGTAATGTTTCACCTCAGAAAATAATTTCTTTAATTGCTCCTTCGACATTTCAAGAGGCACAATCTTGGCAACCAAGAAATTCACTATGTCAGCAAACCAAGGGACAGCTAAATTCTCACTTACCCCAAACAGCTGCTCATCACCAAAGTGATCATTGATTTGCACTGCTTTCTTATTTTCAGTCTCCTCCACCTCAAGTCTAGAGAGGTGATCAGCTACCACATTCTCGCTGCCCTTCTTGGCACGAATTTCCATGTTAAATTCTTGAAGTAAAAGAATCCATCTAATCAGGCGGGGCTTGGCATCTTTCTTTGACATCAAGTATTTAATGGCAGAGTGATCAGTGTAGACAATCACTTTATTACCAATTAGATACGGTCTAAATTTATCACAAGCAAACACAATAGCTAGCAACTCTTTTTCTGTAGTAGCATAATTCAGTTGAGCATCATTTAGAGTCCGACTAGCATAATAAATAGACCTGAATACCTTGTCAATTCACTGTCCCAAAACTGCCCCCACTGCATAGTCACTGGCATCACACATCAACTCAAAAGGCAATTCCCAATTTGGAGCTATCACAATTGGAGCAGAAATAAGCTTTTCTTTCAAGAAATTGAAAGACTTCAAACATTCATCATTAAAATCAAAGACAACTCCATTCATAAGCAGATTCGAGAGAGGCTTGGACACTTTAGAGAAATCTTTTATGAATCTTCGATAGAACCCAGCATGACCAAGAAAACTTCTAACACCTTTGACTGAAACTGGTGGAGGCAGCTTTTCAATGGTAGAAATTTTTGCTCTATCTACCTCAATTCCCTCACTTGAAATTTTATGGCCAAGAACAATCCCTTCTTTCACCATAAAATGGCATTTCTCCCAATTCAACATCAGATTTGCCTTCTCGCAACGATTCAACACGTTCTCCAAGTTACCCAAACAGAGGTCAAATGATGAGCCAAAAATAGAAAAATCATCCATGAATATCTCAATACACCGTTCTACCATATCTAAAAATATGGCCATCATGCACCGTTGAAATGTTGCAGGGGCATTACATAGTCCAAATGGCATTCTCCTGAAAGCAAATGTGCCATAAGGACATGTAAAAGTTGTTTTCTCTTTATCCTCTAGTGCAATAGCGATCTGATGATACCCTGAATACCCATCCAAGAAACAGTAGTAGCTATGGCCTACCAATCTGTCAAGCATCTGATCAAGGAAAGGCAAAGGAAAATGATCCTTCCTTGTTGCCTTGTTGAGCTTGCGGTAATCTATACAAATCCGCCACCCCGTTACATTTCTTGTTGGAATGAGTTCATTGTTCTCATTTTTCACCACTGTCATACCACCCTTTTTAGGTACCACTTGCACAGGGCTCACCCATGCGCTATCAGAAATTGGGTAGATCACCCCAACATCCAACCATTTAAGAATTTGCTCCAGTACGACTTCCTTCATGGCTGGATTGAGTCTTCTCTGGGCCTCTATGGATGGCTTGCTATTCTCCTCCAATAAGATTTTATGCATTACTGTCGATGGGCTTATTCCTCTAATATCCGCCAAGGTCCACCCAATGGCCAATTTATGCTCCCTTAAAACCCTCAACAGTTTCTCCAATTCTATCTTTGACACGTCAGCTGACACAATGATAGGTAAAGTTTCATTCTCTCCCAAGTATGCATATCGCAAATGATCTGGAAGAACCTTCAATTCCAGCTGCGGTGGCTGCTGAATGGATGTTAGCGGTTTATCAGGCGCGTCTGCTAATTCTTGAAACTTCTTCCAGTATGGCAAGCAGGAATTGATCCAGTTTACACAATCTCTTATCTCAGCATCCTCATCGTCGACCTCATCACCCAATAATACTGCCTCTAAGGCATCACTATTCATCCTTCTCTTCGAGACTGCCTTCTCTATCACATCCACACTATAGCAACTGTCACTAGCCACCGGATACTTCATGGCCTTGAAGACATTAAAGACCACCCCATCTCCTTGAACTCTAAGCTTAAGCTCTCCTTTGTGAACATCAATAAGAGCTTGGCCTGTGGCTAGAAATGGCCTACCGAGAATAATTGGTACATTTGTATCCTCCTCCATGTCCAGAACGATAAAGTCAGCTGGAAATATAAACTTATCCACCTTCACAAGAACATCTTCAATAATACCCCGTGGATGTGTCACCGATTGGTCTGCTAGTTGTAGAGTGACAGTTGTTGGTTTTGCCTCCCCCAAGCCAAGTCTTCTAAACACATATAAGGGCATCAGATTAATACTTGCCCCCAGATCACATAAAGCGTGTTTGCATTCAAACTTGCCAATGGTGCATGGTATGGTAAAGCTCCCCGGATCTCTCAGCTTTTGGGGTAACTTTCTCTGTAATATCGCACTGCACTCTTCAGTGAGTGCTACAGTCTCATAGTCTTCCATCTTTCTTTTCTTGGACAGAATCTCCTTCATGAATTTCACATAGCTGGGCATCTGCTCCAAGGCCTCAGCAAAAGGAATGTTTATGTGCAGCTTTTTAAACACCTCTAAAAACTTAGAAAACTGTTTATCCAGTGTAGTCTTTCTAAGTCTCTGAGGATATGGATGTAGAGTCCAAGAACTTTACTTAGCTAATTATTTAGTAGTATTATAGTATGTATAGTATTATTTTTGTTACTGTGGATTTTTGGTTCAGACTGGGAATTATTTGGACACCTATAGTAGTACTTATAGACTTTCTAAGTTTAACCTATAGTTTAAGAATATTAATTTTAACCTAAGGTTTGATTATATAGCTGATATTAAGAATAATATTTATTATATTATAAGGTTTAGATAGACCCAATAAGATAGTAACACTTATCATATGTATGATTATTAAGAAATTATTATTTTAATGATAAAATAAGATAAATATAAGACTTAGTCTTCACCAAAATCTGATAGGAGCATGACATTTATCACAATTTTATTTATTTGTGGATTAGGTTGATATTTAGATAATTAAATAGATTTTTCGTAACTTTAGGGTACTGTAACTTCCGACCAGTTTTTGACCTAGTTATATTAGGAATTTCGAAAAATAGTATTTCTTAAAAGTTGTAGATAATTTAATGAGCTTTCTAACGGTAAAAAGAGAGTCCAAATCGAAGTTCTACAACTCCAGATATGCTGATTTTACTGAAGGGGAGTTTAGAGTTACGAGATTTAGGGAGTTAGAAGTTAGGATTCTTTTTGTTTTTATTATTTTAAAATCAAGCTTTGAATCCTTAAATCTCTCTGAAAAATTTGAAAAATTCCTAAGCCTTTGGCTGAAGGATATTCAAATATTTTCAATTAATTTTTTTTTTTTATTCAAAGCCAAAAAGAAGATTTTTATTCCTAGAACTCTATAAATAGGACCTAGCACCAAGCATTTTTCATTCATTCATCAAGCTAAGTTCGGAGGCTGCAAGTTGCTAGGTTATTGTGAGAGTGTAAACACTTGGGTTGGGGATTATAAGCTTGATCACTATAAGCTTACCAAACACTTGGGAAGTAAGGTCTTATAGCATTTCGGTTCAAGGTTTAGATTGGTCGTACAAGTGTTCAAGGTATTTCCACACTCTAGTTCATTGGTATTATTTTATTTTCTTTAAAGTTCTCATAGTCTTCTACTCAGCCTTCTAACCTTATTCCTATTCTTGGTTAGGAAATCCAAGTTCTTAAGCACAAGGTTTTTGGTAAGTATGTTTTAATATGTATAGTTCCTTCATCTCTTTCATCCCTTTTTCTTCAATATCAATAGACTCACCCTTTCACAAATGGTTTTTAGGAGTGTTCCAAAGTCCCTATTCTGTCCTCATATCCCGCTAATTTTGGTAAGGAAAATAGGCTAGAATCAATATGTTATATGTTTATGTTATCTTATGTTTTATGTTATCAAATGTATTATGATATGTATATGTGTATGTTTGTAGGCTTGGGCATATGACCCATATGACTAACAAGACCCCAAATGGGTTATGGGCATATGACCTACTTAGCTAGTAGGACCCCATTAATCCCATGGGCATATGACTTGTTTAGTCCCAAGTAATAATGGCCATTATAATAAGTGTATGTAATATGTGATATGATATATCTTTATGTTTATTACGAAATTTATGTTTATGACTATGTGTTAGATTTTCCTTGCTGGGCATTAGGCTCATTCCTTTTTGTTTTATGTGCAGGAAAATAGCTTTTAGTGGCGGTAAGGTTCGTGGAAGCTTGGAGATTGTGTATCGATGGTGAATGGAGTCAAGGAGCCGAGCGTTATTCGATTCGAGGATGTAGTTTCGTTTTATGTCTTTTACATGTATTTTCCACACTATTTATGTAATGTCTTTTTATTTTAAATCATGTTTTGTTTTTAAAGACAATGGGATCCCATATCTTTCTTGGTATTTATTTTGTAAGTAACTCTCATTTTCTATAAGTTTTCTAATAAAATTATGGTATTTTTGCAAATGTAAGTTCTAGTAAGAATTTGTATGTATAGTTTAGTAATGGTCCAAGAGTCTAGAGTAGTGGGTCATTACAGTTGGTATCAGAGCAAAACGGTTCCTTCGCATGAAGTTCTCCTCGATACACACGCTCAAAGCTCCGAATCTGACCGCCAAGTAAGTGTTTAAGTTACTAGTTATGTTACTTATGTGTATAGCTAACACCTTTAGTGTTTATGTTTTCAGTTAAGAATCAATGGAGCTTTAACCTACCAAGATATCCGAGCCATTAAGGCTTTAAAAAGAATAAGGGAGCCAAGAAACACTGTAGGAGCACTAGAAAGGATCACTCGAAGGTTGCTTTTGTTTCACCAAGAGATAGGTGGCCTTCAAGAGGCTAAGCAAATAATGTTAAGATCAACGGAACAATATGTACTAGTAATAAGGCTATTTAAAAAATTTCATACTGTAATAGCAGCCTTAGAAAAAATATGGGAAGACATGAATGATGAGAATGAACTACCATTAGCGATGAGATATTATTTCCTCTTAGTTAGGTTCACTGCAAAATTCGAGTTTCAATTCACAAATGAGCAAAAACATAGAATTCTCACAAACCTTCCTAGAGGGCATTTTGATGCTCATGATAATGACGATTATGAGGAGATAGATGACGATATGTTAGATGATGGATCGGATGTAGAGGATCCCGATTTTTAGATTAGTAGTTTTATTATTTGTTTTATTTACTTTTTATGTTATGATTGTAAATAAGTGAAAATTGTTTTTCCAAATGAATAACATGCTATTTTATTTTCATGTATGAGTTTGATTTTATTTTCGCAATCATAATAAATACTAAATAAAATGAATAATGACTAAGTTCGGTGAGGGTGGATAAAAATCAATGAACCAAGTTTCCTTATTGAGAGTTAGGGGGCCATAGTAGTGGGAACGATTTTACTGATCCCAGCCCTCCCTCAATATGGTTAACTTTGGAACAAAGATAAGTTTCGAGCCTGAGAATTAAGTCATATAGGATGATTAGAAACACACTTAGAAAATAAAGATGACTTATTTTTCTATGTATAGAAACCCACTATAATAATAAATAAAGACCTATATAATTTTCATAAGAAGTCATAATAAATAGGTCCGAGATATGTTTGTTTTAGAATAACTTTTAGCCTTAGAGCCTATTAGGTAAAGTTTTAACATGTTTCTTTTAACTGTTAGAACTCTGCTATGATGTCGCTCCGAAGATCTGCACGGACCAACGAAAACGCCACCAACAACGTTCCAGCAACCAATGAAGTCCCTCCAGTTCGCCGAAGGGGAGTGCGTGCTACTGCTTGCCGCAACGTGCCGGCACCGCCAGCTGATAACACTGCGAAGATTGCCAGACTGCGACTGCGAGGAACTTCTGCAGCAACAACGCCAACATGCTCAATCTCAGCCTCAGCCTCCGCCACAGCCGCAGCCACAGCAAATGGCCCCAGCACCCCAACAAGTTGGTCCATATGGGGGATGGCCTATGATGAACTACGCTCCATATCCAGTACAACACATGGAGTCAGTGTATTAGAGGTTCCGCAAGCAGCACGCTCCAAACTTCGAAGGGACTACAGACCCCTTTGAGGCAGAAGAGTGGCTAAGGAATGTGGAGCCGATTCTGGCCCACATGAACCTCAGTAATGCGGACCGCATATCCTGCGTCTCATCTTTGCTCAAGAAAGATGCCAGGATATGGTGGGACTTGGTCCAGCAATCCCATGATGCTGCCACCATGACGTGGACCCGATTTGTGGAGCTGTTCCACAAAAAGTACTACAATTCGGCTGTACTTGCTACGAGGGTTGAGGAGTTCACCAACTTGAAGCAGGGTACTTTAACAGTGGCGAAATATGCTCGTCAATTCGACCGCTTAGTAAAGTTCGCAGCAGAGATGGTTCCAACCGATTATCTGAGGGTGAACAAGTTTGTTAGAGGACTTCGCCCAAAGATCGAGATGGGGGTTAAACTAGCAAACCCGGGAAACACCACATATGCCGACATTCTCGAGACGGCAATCGAAGTAGAAAGGTTGCAGGCCAATGTAAGCAGAGAAGAAGCCAGCAAGCCGGAACCTAGACAGCAGAGTCAACCTTAGGCCAGTCGGAACAACAACAACCATAACGGCAACAATCAGTCTAGCAATAGCGGCAACAATCAGTCCAGCAACAATGGTAACGGTCAGAAGAGAAGGCATCCTGACAACAAGCAATCTGACAACAATAAGAGGGCACGTACGAATAATGGAGGAAATAGGACGGGCTACGTGGAGTACCCGCCATGTGCCAAATGTCAGAAGAAGCATCCTGGAGAATGCCGCGCCAACACCAAGGAGTGTTTCAACTGTAGTTAAGAAGGGCATCGTAAAAGAGACTGTCCTCAGCAAAAGCCAGAAGGGAAGAAGGACGAAAAGATGGTTCCTGCTAGGGTTTTTGCTTTAACCCAAGGAGAGGCCGATGCTAGCAACAAGGTGGTCACAGGTCAGGTTTCTATCCTCAATAACTTATGTCATGTATTATTTGATTCGGGAGCCACTCACTCGTATATCTCGTTAGGAATGATAGAAAAACTAGACAAACCTAGTGAAAGATTTAGAACTAGGTTTGTAACCGAGTTGCCTTCGGGCAAAGTAGTTCTATCATCACGAATAGTACGAGGCGTACCGATCAAGATTGAGGACATAGAACTAGAAGGAGACCTGATAGAGCTAGTGATCAAGGACTTCGACGTAATATTAGGCATTGATTGGCTAGCACGGCATGGCGCAACGATCGACTGCAGACGCAAGAAGGTGATGTTCGAGACTCCTGACGGCCAGAGACAATGCTTTATGGGACAAGCTTCAGGATTGCGCACCCCATTAGTGTCATCTCTCAAAGCTCAGAGAATGATGGAGAAAGGATGCCAAGCGTTCTTAGCCAGCATCACAAACGTGGAAAGGGAGACGCCGCTTAAGGTTGGAGATGTCCGAGTAATACAAGAATTTCCAGAAGTTTTTCCCGATGACTTGCCAGGATTGCCGCCAACTCGAGAAATAGACTTCACGATAGAGTTAGTACCAGGCACCGAGCCTATCTCTAAGGCACCATACCGGATGGCACCTACGGAACTCAAGGAGTTAAAGACGCAGCTACAAGAACTCCTAGACTTGGGTTTTATTAGGCCAAGCCATTCACCATGGGGAGCTCCGGTACTATTCGTGAAGAAGAAGGACGGGAGTATGCGGATGTGCATAGACTATTGTGAGCTGAACAAAGTAACGATCAAGAACAAGTACCCGCTACCTCGGATAGACGATTTGTTTGATCAACTCCGAGGTGCGACTGTATTTTCTAAGATCGATTTACGGTCCGGGTATCATCAGCTCAAGGTAAAGGGAGAAGATATTCCTAAGACAACCTTTAGGACTCGTTATGGACATTACGAGTTCTTGGTTATGTCTTTTGGTCTTACTAACGCACCAGCCGCGTTTATGGACTTAATGAATAGGGTCTTCAAAGACTACTTGGATAAATTCGTCGTTGTGTTCATCGACGACATTTTAATTTACTCCAAGGATGAAGTAGAGCACGAGGAACACTTGAGGTTGATTTTGACGCGATTGAAGGAGCATCAACTCTACGCAAAGTTCAAGAAATGCGAGTTTTGGCTTTCTCAAGTGGCGTTCCTCGGGCACATCATATCGAAAGACGGAGTTGCAGTAGATCCATCAAAGGTAGAGGCCGTGAAGGATTGGCCTAGACCAAAGAACGCGTCAGAGATAAGAAGCTTCTTAGGGCTAGCAGGTTATTATAGGAAGTTTGTAGAGGGATTTTCTAAGATAGCCACTCCACTCACCAACCTGACCCGGAAGCAACAAAAGTTTAACTGGAATGATAAGTGTGAGGAAAGCTTCCAGTTGCTTAAGGATGAGCTATGCTCAACACCAGTACTTAGTGTCCTGACACCCAACGATAAGTTCGTTGTCTACTGTGATGCATCAAAGGTAGGATTAGGATGCATGCTGATGCAAAACGACAAGGTGATAGCCTATGCCTCACGTCAGTTAAAGGAGTATGAGCAACGCTATCCAACTCACGATATGGAGTTGGCAGCAGTGGTCTTTGCGTTAAAAATCTGGCGCCATTATCTTTATGGAGAACGGTGCGAGATTTATACGGACCACAAAAGTTTAAAATACTTCTTTACTCAGAAGGAGCTCAATATGAGGCAGCACAGGTGGTTAGAGTTAGTCAAGGATTACGACTGTGAAATCCTATACCACCCAGGGAAGGCGAACGTAGTCGCCGATGCGCTTAGTAGGAAAAGTTATGGGAACTTAGCAGCCTTATCCGGAATAGAAAAGCCGCTACAGCAGGAGCTTATCAGTGCCGGAATAGAAGTGGTTGTAGGCAAGCTGGCTAA
Organism: Humulus lupulus; assembly: GCF_963169125.1. Lineage (NCBI taxonomy): Eukaryota > Viridiplantae > Streptophyta > Magnoliopsida > Rosales > Cannabaceae > Humulus > Humulus lupulus. Next base: position 157,326,565 of record NC_084802.1, on the reverse strand, counting down.
CTTGTCTATCCAATCGAATCTGCTAGAGGACATACGGATTGGTCAAAGACATGATGAATCGCTAGCAGCACATATGGAAGCAGTCATAGAAGGCAAGAATACCGATTTCTCAATATCTACCCAAGGCTTATTGAGATATAAGGATCAGGTATGTGTGCCAAATGATCAGAGTATTAAGAAGACGATTTTAGAAGAAGCGCACAGTACCCCGTACTCAGTTCATCCAGGGTCTACCAAGATGACTCATGACATCAAGGCAATCTATTGGTGGCCAGGGATGAAGAAGGACATAGCAGAGTTTGTATCTAAGTGTCTGGTATGCCAGCAAGTGAAAGCAGAGCATCAGTGGCCTACAGGTTTATTACAACCACTTAGCGTGCCAGAATGGAAGTGGGATGACATAGCCATGGATTTCGTGACGAATCTGCCAAAGACGAACAAGCAGCATGATTCCGCTTGGATAGTAATTGATAGACTAACCAAGTCGGCTCATTTCCTGCCTGTTAAGACTTCATACACGGCAGACCAATATGCAGACATCTACATCCAAGAGATTGTACGGTTGCATGGAGTCCCCAAGACTATAGTGTTAGATAGAGGATCAGTATTTACGTCAAGATTTTGGAGAAGTTTACAGCAAGCTATGGGTACTAAGTTAAGTCTTAGTACAGCTTTCCATCCTTAGACAGATGGGCAGTCCGAGCGTACGATTCAGATCTTAGAAGATATGCTACGTGCATGTATACTTGATTTCGAAGGATCATGGAACAAGTACTTGCCACTGATCGAGTTCTCGTACAACAACAGCTATCAGTCGACAATCGGGATGGCACCTTATGAGTTGCTATATGGAAGAAGGTGCCGATCACCGTTGCACTGGGACGAGGTAGGAGAAAGGCAGCTTCTAGGGCCCGAAGCTCTTAGACAAGCCCAAGAAGCAGTAGCGCTTATTAGACAGCGTATGCTTGCTGCTCAAAGTCGTCAGAAAAGCTATGCGGATGCCAAGCGACGCGATGTGGAGTTCCAAGTCGGAGATCAAGTCTTCCTGAAGATATCTCCTATGAAAGGTGTCAAGCGGTTCGGGAAGAAAGGCAAGCTTAGTCCCTGATTCATAGGTCCTTTTGAGATATTGGACAAAGTGGGACCAGTTGCGTATAGACTAGCCCTACCGCCTGCACTAGCCGATAGTCACATCGTCTTCCACATTTCGATGCTACGCAAATATGTGTCAGACCCCTCTCACGTCCTCAAGTACGATACGATAGCGCTCCAGAAAGACTTAAGTTACGAGGAACGACCGGTTAGCATCCTAGATAGGGGGATGAAGCAGTTACGGTCCAAGAGCTTTCCTATAGTTAAAGTCCTATGGAGCAATAGTTCTGAACGCGAGGCAACGTGGGAATTGGAGGAGGACATGCAAGGCCGGTATCCGGAATTATTTGGTAAGTAAATTTCGAGGACGAAATTCTTTTTAGTAGGGGAGAATTGTAGAGTCCAAGAACTTTACTTAGCTAATTATTTAGTAGTATTATAGTATGTATAGTATTATCTTTGTTACTGTGGATTTTTGGTTCAGACCGGGAATTATTTGGACACTCATAGTAGTACATATAGACTTTCTAAGTTTAACCTATAGTTTAAGAATATTAATTTTAACCTAAGGTTTGATTATATAGCTGATATTAAGAATAATATTTATTATATTATAAGGTTTAGATAGACCCAACAAGATAGTAACACTTATCATATGTATGATTATTAAGAAATTATTATTTTAATGATAAAATAAGAGAAATATAAGACTTAGTCTTCACCAAAATCTGATAGGAGCATGACATTTATCACAATTTTATTTATTTGTGAATTAGGTTGATATTTAGATAATTAAATAGATTTTTCGTAACTTTAGGGTACTGTAACTTCCGACCTATTTTTGACCCAGTTATATTAGGAATTTCGAAAAATAGTATTTCTTAAAAGTTGTAGATAATTTAATGAGATTTCTAACGGTAAAAAGAGAGTCCAAATCGAAGTTCTACAACTCCAGATATGTTGATTTTACTGAAGGGGAGTTTAGAGTTACGAGATTTAGGGAGTTAGAAGTTAGGATTCTATTTGTTTTTATTATTTTAAAATCAAGCTTTGAATCCTTAAATCTCTCTGAAAAATTTGAAAAATTCCTAAGCCTTTGGCTGAAGGATATTCAAATATTTTCAATTAATTTTTTTTTTTTTATTCAAAGCCAAAAAGAAGATTTTTATTCCTAGAACTCTATAAATAGAACCTAGCACCAAGCATTTTTCATTCATTCATCAAGCTAAGTTCGGAGGCTGCAAGTTGCTAGGTTATTGTGAGAGTGTAAACACTTGGGTTGGGGATTATAAGCTTGATCACTATAAGCTTACCAAACACTTGGGAAGTAAGGTCTTATAACATTTCGGTTCAAGGTTTAGATTGGTCGTACAAGTGTTCAAGGTATTTCCACACTCTAGTTCATTGGTATTATTTTATTTTCTTTAAAGTTCTCATAGTCTTCTACTCAGCCTTCTAACCTTATTCCTATTCTTGGTTAGGAAATCCAAGTTCTTAAGCACAAGGTTTTGGTAAGTATGTTTTAATATGTATAGTTCCTTCATCTCTTTCATCCCTTTTTCTTCAATATCAATAGACTCACCCTTTCACAAATGGTTTTTAGGAGTGTTCCAAAGTCCCTATTCTGTCCTCATATCCCGCTAATTTTGGTAAGGAAAATAGGCTAGAATCAATATGTTATATGTTTATGTTATCTTATGTTTTATGTTATCAAATGTATTATGATATGTATATGTGTATGTTTGTAGGCTTGGGCATATGACCCATATGACTAACAAGACCCCAAATGGGTTATGGGCATATGACCTACTTAGCTAGTATGACCCCATTAATCCCATGGGCATATGACTTGTTTAGTCTATGGGACCCCAAGTAATAATGGCCATTATAATAAGTGTATGTAATATGTGATATGATATATCTTTATGTTTATTACGAAATTTATGTTTATGACTATGTGCTAGATTTTCCTTGCTGGGCATTAGGCTCATTCCTTTTTGTTTTATGTGCAGGAAAATAGCTTTTAGTGGCAGTAAGGTTCGTGGAAGCTTGGAGATTGTGTATCGATGGTGAATGGAGTCAAGGAGCCGAGCGTTATTCGATTCGAGGATGTAGTTTCGTTTTATGTCTTTTACATGTATTTTCCGCACTATTTATGTAATGTCTTTTTATTTTAAATCATGTTTTGTTTTTAAAGACAATGGGATCCCATATCCTTCTTGGTATTTATTTTGTAAGTAACTCTCATTTTCTATAAGTTTTCTAATAAAATTGTGGTATTTTTGCAAATATAAGTTCTAGTAAGAATTTGTATGTATAGTTTAGTAATGGTCCAAGGGTCTAGAGTAGTGGGTCATTACAATGGAACTCGAACTGGCTGCTCATTAACAACTGGCGGACTCTTTTCTGAAAGCTGGTGGTCTTCAGTAACCTTTTCTGGATCAGACTGTTCACCCATCCCTCCATCCTGAACCACTGCCTGTGGAGATCTAGGCTGCTCAGTTTGCTTTCCACTCCTCAGAGTAATTGCCTGAACTTGCTCCTTAGGGTTGACTTCAGTATTACTAGGCAAATTTCCCTGCGGTCTGTTATTGAGCATATTGGCCAACTGCCCAACTTGTGTTTCCAGATTTCTGATAGAAGATCTAGTCTCTGTCATAAACTGAGTTTGAGTGTTGGTGAGGGTCAGTAATGCAGCTTGCAGTTCATTAGGCCTTTCAGGTGGAGCTTGATTCATTGATTGTTGAGGCCTAGGCTGTTGTGATGAAGAGGCTTGATGCATTGGTGGCTGAGGCATATTATTCTGATATTGGCCCTGAAACTGAGGTTGCTGGCCCTGATTATTCTTCCAAGAAAAATTAGGATGATTTCGCCATCCAGGATTGTAAGTATTGGAGAACGGATTATTGAATGGCCTTTGAAAGTTTCCCACCGCTGGAACCTGAGTGTGATCAATCGGAGTGTTATTATTCATACTGATAGGGCACTGATCGATAGAGTGAGAACCAACACAAATTTCATACCTAACTGCAATTTGAACCGCATTAGCAGATACAGTGCTCTGTTGTAACTGTTTTGTCAAGGAGGCTACTTGTGCTGTTAGAGCAGTGATTGCATCCAGCTCATGCACCCCAGCTACCTTTCTGACCCCTGATGATCTTTCCTCAGACAACTGATGATTATTTGTGGCCATGTCCTCCAGCAGCTCATAAGCACTAGTTTCACTCTTGCTCATAAAAGTACCTCCTGCTGCAGCATCAATAATGGTTCTGGTAGTAGGACATAGACCATTGTAAAAATTCTGCACTAACATCCACTGTTCAATGCCATGATGAGGACATCTTCTCAAAAGTTCTTTGAACCGTTCCCAAGCTTCATACAATGATTCTCCATCATTTTGGCAAAAATTATTGATTTCTTCCCTCAATTTAGCAACTTTGGAAGGAGGGAAGAATTTTGACAAAAACTTCTGAGCCAGATCTTGCCAGGTAAATATAGAGTTCAGTTGCAAAGAGTTCAGCCAAATTTTAGCTCTATCCCTCAGAGAAAATGGGAAAAGCCTAAGTTTAATAGTGTCATCACTCACCCCATTGCATCTGAAAGTTCCACACAGCTCCAGAAAATTAGACAAATGGGTGTGAGGATCTTCAGAAGGCAACCCATTAAATTGAACAGAGGATTGCACCATTTGTAGAATAGCTGGCTTGATCTCAAAGTTGTTAGCCTCTACAGCTGGTGGGCGTATACTGTTTTGTACTCCCGTCAGAGTGGGCAGTACATAGTCTCTCAGGCTCCTTTCAGTATTGTTCTGAGCCTGACCCCCTTGTGCAATTCCAGGAATTAAAACATTCCTGCCATTCCCATCATTCTGTGCCATCTTCACAGATTTCTGGGCCTCCCTCTTGTTCTTTCGGTTTTGCTTGCAAGACTTTTCAATCTCTGGATTCAAAGGAACAAGTTTGTCTGCTCCTCTTCTGCTACGCATATAACACAATTCACCTGAGATAGACAAATTAAGCAACTAAACAGATTAAAAACAAGAGAAATTAAAATCAAATTAGAATAAAAATTAATCTGACTGATATTGATAATTATTTTCAGTCCCCGGCAACGCCGCCAAAAACTTGTTGCGATATTTTTGCTATGCAAGTGCACACAGTCGCAATTTGTAATAATATGGTAAAAACCAAGTATCGTCCTCAAGGACTGATTTATCAATTACCAATCAATCAATTTTTTTTAATTCTATTTGATTAAACAATTTCAGAGATTTCAAACAAAGAAGAATACTAACGAAGCACAATGAAAATTTAAAAAAAATAACAGAGAGAATGAAATTAGGACAATTATGATCATCTGTTTTCCACCCTTTTATTTCCTAATGCAAGAATTATATCCCCTTCTCCCTATTCAAGAACAAGTTGCAAAAATAATTCATAATCTGGTTAAGATTTACAAAATTCAATCTAAATGACAACTTCCTATATTTCTATGGTAAGTTGAATCATGAAGAAGGCATTAAACACGCAACTCAGAAAAATAGGCAAACAATTTAGATACTTTCGTTCTAAATTGAGTTTGCATCCAAACAATCAAAGCATATCAAATTTCACTTTTCAGATTTCAATTTGATTCATGAAATAACAATTAGAGGTGATCAATCAATAATTGCATAAGTAACACAGATTGTAAGGAATTGAAAGAGATGAAGAAGAACATGAATTCTGCATTAATCAATAAAAAGGGTTTCCAAAAGATTCACATAATAGCCCTAAAGGAGAAATTAGCCCATAATATTCATTCTAGCAATCATAGAATTCAATTACAAACCTGAAAAATTGAAGATAGATGATGAAAAACATAAGAATGGATCCTCCAATGGTATTCTCCACTCTTAGTCGTCGTCCCCCTTTGTTCAGCCCCCTCCTAGTCGCAACATTATGTTTCTAAAATATCCCTACCAAGTTTCGAGTGAAAGGACCAAATTGCCCATCAAAAAGTGATCAGATATGTGAAAATCGCATCACCAGCGCTATAGCGTTGTTATTGTAGCGCTGTAGCGCTAAAGTCAGAAACAGAATGAAAAGAAATCTGGGCACTAGCGCTGTAGCACCCTTATCGTAGCGCTACTTCCAGAACCGAACTCCTGAAATCTGTGTCCAAGCGTCGTAGCGCTGTTGTTGTAGCGCTGTAGTGCTAAAGTCAGGAACGTCAACTCTTCAGAAATCCTTCCTATCGCTACGGCGCTCCCTTAGTAGCACTGTAGCACTACTTACAGAACCCAAAAGTCCACAAATCCGTCCCGATTTTGTTCCACTTTCACTCCTTTTCACTATTTGTATCACTTTAGCATTAATCACCCTGAAACATGAACAAACGAACATAATTACGAAATAAAATAATCCTAACTAATGAAAAATAGCCTAAAAACTTAGACCATAAACGAGCCTAAAACTCGTTTATCACTAAACTTCTTTTGTGCTAGAGTACTAGATGGGTCTATTTTTATTATTGAATTAAAGTTTCTATTATTATCTTTATGAAGTTCTTTTTGTTTTGTCATATCTTCTTGATTTACTTTTCTCATATTAATGTTTGGCCATCATTACTGTGAATTGAGATCTAGGGTTTATGCTTGAGAAAGATAAAATTAGATTGGACATAGGAAGATTTGACATAGAGTGATTGTGAGAATGAGAGATTCCTTGAACTCTATGAATTTAACTTAAAAGAATTACTTGCTTAATGACTTCTTGATTAACTAATAGCAAATAAAGATATCATCTTGATTAATTGAGATTAATTGCATATATGCTAGAGAGAGATAGATGCATTACATTTGAATTCTGGACATTACAAATTAAGAGAACTAATTATGATAATAGAGATAACATGGTTCATAATTTAAGATAGTGAAATCGTTACTCTAGTACATTCCCCATTCATCTAGTCAATTTCCAAGATCATTATCTTCCATTATTTTGTTATTTCATTTTTTATTTTCTTGTTTGAGTTATTTGCTGAATTTTCTAATTAAAAGTATAGACTTAAATTGGTATAGTAATTGGTGAAATTAAATATTTAGTCCCTATGGGTTCGACGTCTTTTAAATTAAAACTATATTGAAATTGAGCATACACTCCATCAGTTGAGAACTAAGAAAAGGACTGAAGAGCTTAATATGGACATCAACGAGGTGAACAACAACGGTGACAATGGAATCAATAATAATCAACCAGCAACCGATGGGGCTCCACTTAATCTAGCGCAACGACAGTGCGTGACTTTTGCATGCCCGTTGTGAGTGAAAATCTCACTAGAATCCCAAATCCAGCCATTGGTGCCAACAACTTTGAATTGAAACCTACACTAATCAACATGGTGCAACAAAATTACTTTGGGGGTTTAGCTACTGAAGAGCCCAACATTCACTTGGCCATATTTTTGGAGGTATGTGCCACAGTGAGGATGAGGGATAGAGCCAGGGGTTGGCTGCAATCTTTGTTGCATGGAACAATTACAACATGGGATGAGATGGCAAGAAAGTTCCTGATTAAGTACTTTCCTCCTTCCAAGTCAGCCCAATTTCTTAGTGGTATTGGGAAATTCCAACAGTTGGAGCAAGAACCATTCTACGAGGCTTGGGAAGGGTTTGAGGACTTATTACGACGTTGCCCACAGCACGGTTATCAAATTTGGATGCAAGTTTAGATATTTTATCAAGGAATAAATGCTCCAACATGAACAATAGTTGATGCTGCTACTGGGGGTGCTCTATTAGCCAAGACAGCTGATGAAGCCTTCACATTGATGGAGGAAATGTCTACCAACAGTTACCAGTGGCCCAATGAGAGGTCAGGCCCAAGGAAAGTTGCTGAGTTATGTGAAGTTGATCAGATGACAGCCATGCATGCCCGAATTATTGCTTTACAAACCCAAATGGTTGCTCTGTTGGGCATAGAATAATCCAATTGTTATGGAGAGTGTAGCAGCAATTGCTGAAATGCATGGGCAAGATATGAGTCCAGAACAAGCCTAGTTTATGGCAAACCGCTCCTTCACCAATAACTACAGAAGCAGCAACATGCCTAATTATTATCATCCAGGATTCCGCAACCATGAAAATTTCTCTTATGCTAATAACAAAAATATGGTGCAACCACCTTCGGGATTCAATTCTCAACAACAACAATAAAAAAAGCAATCATTGGAAGACATTTTGGGCACTTTTATTATGGAGCCTAACAAGAGGCTCAGAAAAAATGAAGCAAGACTTGATAATATAGAAACCCACATGACTAACATGGGTGGTTCAATGAAGAAAATTGAGACTCAAGTGGGCCACTTAGCTATTGATGTGAATTCTAATCAAAAGGGAAGTTTTCCTAGTGACACTGTGGTAAATCCAAAGGAATCATGACAAGTAGTTTCTTTGAGAAGTGGTAAGGTGCTTGATGAGGGTAATGTTCAAGAAGGTTCAAAGGAGAAAGTAGAGCCAGTGGTGCGAGAGGTAGACAAGGAAGAGCAAGCCAAGAAGCAGAGTGGAAGTGACAAGACTAACACAAAGAAAGATAGCATTCCAATGTATCAACCTCCCATTCCTTACCCTCAGCGATTTTAGAAGAAGAAATTAGATGAACAGTTTGCAAAATTTCTAGATATCTTCAAAAGAATTCACTTAAACATTCCATTTCCAGATGCTCTTGAGCAAATGCCAAATTATGTGAAATTCATGAAAGAAGTCATGACTTTGAAACTGTGAAGCTAATAGAAGAATGCAGTGCCATCTTACAGAAAAAGTTGCCTCAAAAGGTGAAAGACCCTGGCAGCTTTACTATACCATGCACTATTTGAGGGTCATCCTTTGACAAGGCATTATGTGATCTTGGAGCGAGTATTAATTTGATGCCACTTTCAGTATTTAAGAAGTTGGGGGTAGGAGAGGTGAAGCCCACATCCATTACTCTTCAATTAGCAGATCGGTTGCTTTCTTATCCTGGAGGAGTGATTGAAGATGTATTGGTTAAGGTGGACAAAAAAGAAATTCTCGCTGATTTTGTGGTATTTGATATGGAGGAGGACCATGACAAGGTGGTCATGGAAGAGCTCTTATACATGTACAAGGTGGTCATGTACAAGGTGGCTAATGGAAGAGCTCTTATACATGTACAAGGTGGTCATCTGACACTGAGGGTTAATAATGAAGAGGTTAAATTCAACATATATCAAGAACTAAAGCAGCAAGACAACACAAGCACCTGTCACCGTGTGGATTCTATCAAGGTAGTAGTAAAAGAGCCAATGAGAAAAGAATTATGTGCTGATCCTCTACAAGATTGTCTTAATTCTAGTATTACTCAATCTTATTTGGAGAAGCTGAATGGTGAGTTTGTGGGTGAGGAAGTGGCTGAATTTGTGATGGCTCTTAGTGCCATTCCTAGTGCTAGTGGTGTTAATGTTGAAGAAACTCTTTATCAAGCTAAAGAAGGTGAAGTTGAGAAGGAAGTGGTGGGTAAGCAAGATTTGAAACAACTCCCAGATCATTTGCACTATGAGTATCTAGGAGAAAATTTCACTTGCCTAGTGATCATTTCATAAAAGCTCTCGGAATGTGAGGAAATATAAATCTACAATAGGATGGGCAATTTCAGATCTGAAGGGAATAAGCCCAACTGTTTGTATGCACAAGATTCTATTTGAAGAGAATTACTAGCTCTCTGTTGAGCTTCAAAGGATATTGAACCCAGCCATGAATGAAGTGGTGGGGGCAAGTGTTTTGAAGTTGTTGAATGTTGGGATTATTTATGTTATTTCTGATAGTAGTTGGGTTAGTCCTGTGCAAGTTGTACCCGAGAATCAAGAGGATGACTATGTTTTGGAGAATGAAGAGGGGACAATGAATGTGGATGTTCCTTGAGCTATTGGTGATCCAATTGATCCTAATATGCAATACTCACATGACATGATGCGCTATATATTGTCCAACAAAACACAATTACTCATAACTATTTGGCTGCCCGGGGGGAATATGAGCATAATCAGGTTGATTAGCTCAATTTGTTAGTGGCTCAGTGGACATTGAATAGATAATAGACTAATTATTTCGCTTATCCTCCTCCGTTTGATGGGATACAAGACCAACCACCACCTCCTTCTTATTAGCGAACATGGACCGTTTGTAAGTTTCTTTCCTTTTCTTTGTAGTTAAACATTGGGGACATTGTTTGATTTAAGTTTGGGGGAGGGATTTTACGAAAGATTTTTTATTTTCATTTTCATTTTGTGAATATGTGTTCAGAGTCAGGTTTTTGTGAGTCGTGTTTGTATCAAATTAATAATGAAAGTTAAGGATACGTAATGAATGCCATGTACATAGAGTTAGGAAATAAAACCACTTTGCATCTGTGTGCTTAATTTTTCTGTTGCCATGATTGATTAATATATTAGAAAGGGATGAACTTTTTTCCATGATTGTTAAATTCGTGCAAATTGATTGTGTTATGTGTGTTAAATGGGATTTGTGGAAAGATTTGGTTGATTGTTCTAGAATTTGTGTTACTTGTTATTTGAGACGAATTCCTAGATAATGTGTGCTTAAGAAGAAGATGTAGGCAATTTTGTTTGGTCTATTTGAGCCTTTCTAGCCAACTCGAAAAAAATTGTATCCTTAGTCACCCTATTTGAGCCTAAGCCTACTTGTTGCTTGAAATCCCAAATTGTTGAAACTTAACGAAAATCTTATCAAATATCCTACCCATAATAATATCATGAGCATACAAAGATAATTTGGGTTGAGGTTTTGTAATGGAAAGAATTTTGGGTTTTCAAGAGAGGAAAAGATGAATGAGAGAAAGTTTCTTCTTGAAAGAGAAAAAAAAATTATCATGGAGATACACTCCCTTAAGGAAATATATTGTAGACACAAAGTTTGGGGAAGTGAGCTTTGCTAAAAAAAAGGAAAAAAAATAAATATAACATAAATAAAGAAGAAACAAAGAAAGAAAAAAGAAATGAAATATATATATATCTCATTCATGTCAATGTTGTTTAATTTGGGTTTTGGGGATTTATGTGTACATGGTTGTTTGAGTGGTTAGTATGCTTATGGTATTAGTGCCTAAATGACTTTCTTACCAACCTTACCTAAGCCATACATTGTAAGCCATTAAAGTCCTATTGATTCTTAAGCATGCATTGTTTACATTAGTGGAGAATAATGAGTAATGCAAACTTATGGAGTAATATTGATTGTGGTACGACTATGTGGATTTGATGTGCATAACTATGTTAATTGCTTGAGCTTTGATCATTATGGTGAATAGTTAAAGGATGTGAATGATGATTAGGTTATTATGTTAGTGGTTGAGATTGAAAATGTGGATTGTGTTGTTGGGAAATTTCTGAAGCTATATGTAAGCATGGTATTCAGGAAATTGAAGATTGAATGTTATTGTTGGTTTGATTCGCATTGTGTGAGTGTGTTTAGTTGTCTATGGTTTGTTTTGAGTCGTTTCTCAAGGGGGAGTAAATGTCAAGTTTGGGGGAGTTTGGTAAGTGAATTTTAGATTCACTTACTAGTATCATTTTATATCTAATTTGTAGGTGTCTATGTTGTCTTGTTTGTTTTTACGCTTGTGTTGTGTATGTGTAGGGTCCAAGGAGAAGTGGTGCGAAGTTCGTACAAAACGGGAGTGAAACAGAGAAAAATTAAAACAATATGAAATAGGGTTGCAGCCGTTTATTCTAGCATTGCAGCCCTGTCACTGTGATTGTGAACTACATTGTTATTGTGTTTAAGTTTGTATTGGACATAGGAAGATTTGACATAGAGTGATTGTGAGATTTAGAGATTCCTTGAACTCTATGAATTTAACTTAAAAGAATTACTTGCTTAATGACTTCTTGATTAATTAATAGTGAATAGAGATATCGTATTGATTAATTGAGATTAATTTGCATACATGCTTGAGAGAGATAGATGCATTACATTAGAATTCTGGACATTACAAATGAAGAGAACTAATTAGGATAATAAAGAAACCATGGTTCATAATTTAAGATAGTGAAATCGTTACTCTAGTACATTCATTCATCTAATCAATTTCCAAGATCATTATCTTCAATTATTTTGTTATTTCATTTTTTATTTTCTTGTGTTGAGTTATTTGATGAATTTTCTAATTAAAATTATAGAGTTAAAAAGGTACAGTAATTGGTGAAATTAATTATTTAATCTCAGTAGGCTCGACGTCCTTTAAATTTAAACTATATTGCAATACACCGTACACTTGCTGTAGAAAAATCAGTATCACTATGTGACCGAGGAACGCCACCTGAGATAACTAGAACTCACACTTCTGGATCTTCGCATACAATTTGTGCTCCCTCAATCTCTATAATACGAACCGCAGATGTTGCTCATGCTCTAACTTCGACTGAGAATAGACTAGAATGTCATCAATGAAGACTATCATAAACCTTTCCAAATAATCCTTGAAGACCCAATTCATCAGATCCTTGAAGGTTGATGGGGCTTTAGTAAATCCACACAACATGACTAAGAACTCATAATGCACATACCTAGTATGAAAGGCTATCTTCGGAATATCCTCAACTTTGATCCTTAGTTGGTGATAACAAAATCAAAGATCAATCTTAGAACATACAGTCTAACCCTTTAGCTGATCAAACAAATCACCAATCCTTGGCAGTGGATACCTATTCTTGATAGTCTGCTTGTTCAACTCTCTGTAATCAATACACATCCTTGAAGAGCCATCTTTCTTCTTTACAAATAAAATTGGCGCACCCCATGGTGAAAAACTGGGCCTGATAAAACCCAATTCCAGTAACTCATGTAACTGAACCTTTAGTTCATTTAACTCTGCTGTAGCCATCCTATATGGTGCTTTAGATACTGGATTTGTCACCGGTGCCAATTCAATGACAAATTCTATCTCTCTGTGGGGCAGTAACCCTAGTAATTGTTCTGGGAATACATCTAGAAACTTGCAAACTAACCTGGTCTCCTTGGGTCCAACAGGCACAACACTAGTGGTATCTACCACACTAGCTAGGAATCCCATGCAACCACCTTGCAATAGGTCTCTAGCTCTCAATGCTAAAATCATAGGAATACGAGGTCCTTGCACAGTTCCCACAAATACAAACGGGTTCTCGCCCTTAGGTTCAAAGGTTAACATCTTTTATTTACAATCTATGGTTGCCCCATACTTGGCAAGCCAATCTATACCCAATGTCGTATTAAAGTCTTCCATGGACAAGTCAATGAGATCTACTGAAAGCTCTCTACTATCCACTTCCACTAGCTATGACCTCACCCATCTCCTAGAGATTACTAGATCCCCAGTAGGCAATAAAGTCCAAAATCGCATTGCATAGTATTCGCATGGCCTATACAACCTATCAATCGCCCTACTAGAAACAAAGGAATGTGTAGACCCAGAATCAATCAAAACTAAGAAATGCCAGCACTAGAAAGCTGACATGTCACTACTAAGGGTAGAGCCTCAGCCTCTGATTGTGTCAATGCGAACACTCGAGCTGGAGCCAAGTTGTCTGTCTTCTTTGATTCTTCCTTCTTCACCCTTGGGAAATCTTTCTTAAGTTGCCCAACTATACCACATAAAATTTAGGCCTTTGCCTCGCACTCTCCCAGATGACGTCTCCTACATCTGGCACATTCTGGATAAGTCCTCCATCTCTCATTGTCGCTCTGGCGGCCAACCTATGTACCCTGTGGCCTCATGTCTAGGATCTTCCTCTTCTTGTCACTAGGGCCTCCGCCCCTACCAGCTCCAATAAAATAAGGTCCCACCTTCCTAGCGTCCCTTCTGGCCGCGTTCTCGTGCCATATCTTGTTCTCAGCGCCCTCAGCAGGAAGGACCTTCTCCACTACCTTAACATAAGTCGTCACTCCAGGTACTGAAGTAATTTTAACATCCCGGGCTATCATAACGTTTAGCCCTCGAACAAATCTTTCTTTTCTTATTTACATCAGTTGACACCAAGTCTGCAATGAACTTGGTCAACCTGTCAAATTTTAGGGCGTACTCTTTAATAGTCATGGTGCCCTACACCAGATTACTGAACTCATGAGCCTTTGCAGCTCTGACTTCATTGTTATAGTATTTTTCTTTGAGTAGCTCTCTGAATTCCTCCCAGCTCAGGGTTTTTACTTCTCTGGTTGGGATACCACTTTCCACCAGATTCGGTCATCCTCCTGAAACATGAATGTGGCACAGGCCACTCTGTCATTACCTGCCACCCCCAAAAAGTCCAGGATGGCAATGGTCATACCCATCCATTGCTCAGCTCGCAACGAATTTGGCCCTCCATCAAAGGTAGGAGGGTGTTGTTTCCTGAAGCACTCATAGAGAGGCTCCCACCTGTTTTCAACCCCTGGTTGTTGCTGTAGTGTTGGTGCCACAATAGGTGGCATAACTGGTGCAGCGTTCCCCGCTTGAACCTGTCGCTATCTCAATAGGAGGATTTCTTCTTCCTGCCTTTGTATTCTAGCTTGCATATTAGCAAGCACCTGTTGTCAGTTCTCAGGAGCTGGTAAAGGGTTCAGACCCTGGTCATTTTCTCTGACCTGACTTCTAGCGCCGGCTAGTTCATTTGATTGTCATGGAAGCATACTTCCATGTCTATCTACAATCAACGACTTGCCACATTAAGCAACAATAACAGTGCCCATCACCACTTCCACGGTCCAAGACAAAATGATTAAGCATACACATACAATAACAGTGCTAATAAGTTGTTCAGTAGCTTTCACACACAAGAATCATGCTAATAAGCAAGTCAGTTCTTATTCATGCTCAATCAGAGTGGTAATAAGCACATTCTTTAATATTATAGTAGTAGTACTGCTAATAAGCACATCCTTTATCATTCACATAACAGTCAAGGGCTAGGCCCAATCAGTATAACCAACTCTTCCTAACCAAGCATGCCAACAAAACATTCATATGTCAAATAGGCAGGTAAACACAAAAAAATATAAATAGTTACCAAACCCTGAGTCGAGCTTGTCTTTAGCGGCGAGTGTACATGCCCAACCAATCTTCAAGAATCTTTAAACCTAAACCACTTTGATACCAAGTTGTAACGTCCTCCTAATCCAGGAAAGTTACACTATGTAATTTCAAATCGTGCTTAACTCGGTAAACAAGTCATTTGAACTTAAACCGTGTAATTAAAACTAACCAGAGGTTCAAGTACTAAAAATTTTGGTCAAAAGTCAACCATTTCATTAAAAGAGTTTGACTTCAATACATGGGATCCCAATACAATTTAAAAAAACTACCACCCAAAAATGTATACAAAAGCCGACCTAGGCAGCAAAGTCAGGGTCTAACCCTAGTTCCAACTGATAACCCCGACCGTGGCAAATGAACAGGCCACATATGTACACTCTGCCCTTGAGGGTCTCCAACTCATGGTCAGTCCAGCTTTTCCTTTCCTTTACCTGCACCATTTAGCACCCATGAGCCGAGGCTCAGCAAGAAAACATAATCATTCCTATAAGTAGTACATTATCAGATGACATAGTAATAATCCTACTCATGCATGCAATAATCCAAATAAGTGACTATAGAGTCACATTAGGGTGTAACGCCCTGGATAACCAAGACTATTACACTATGTATTTTTAAATAGTGCAAGACTTGCTAATCAAGTCGTTTGAACAATAATGTGATCCTAAAGTCAACTATCAGGTTTGAGTTAAAAAGATTTTGATCATAAACGGTTAATTTTGATTAAAATAGATGTTTGATACACGGGATCCCAAAAACATGGTAAAAGAGGTAATTTACAATCCCAAAAAGTTGATACAACCAAAAGCCACTCTAATGGAAAAATAAAAATTTTAGGGCTCTGTCCCTGTACTTTCCCTCAATCGTGGCGGACGAGCAGCTGACTATATACACTCCGCCCCCAGAGCTCTCCAACTCATGGTTGGTCTAGTTTCCTTTTCCCTTTACCTACACCACATTGCACCTGTGAGCCAAGGCCCAACAAGAAAACCATAAACAACGAACACATATACAGTAGTAGCATCCAATCAATCTTAATATAGTCATTCAGAAATTCAAAAGAATATAAGCATCAAACTAATAATAGTAAACATGTATTTTTAAGAATATATTTTAATCAGTAATACAAATGCTTAGGGTCGGATCCCTTAGGCCGAGCCCTCTATTTATTAAGCTGACCCCGTCTCACATTGGCCGAGCCGCGTCCAATGCACTAATTGTTAGCCATGACTCCCTTAGGTTGTACTTTCACATTTCACATAATAACAATACAGTTACTCAACACATGTATCTAGATTCAGGGAACCTTAGTCCCAAACACAACCACATGGGTGCAGTTTTCTTACCTCGAATCCCGAGCGGAGTATTAAGAACAGTCTCGAGCAAGATCCTCAATCCTGAGCCTTAGCGATAAACCTAGTCACGTTGTCGATGGGTAACCATCAAATTCCTAATCCAAATAAATATTTAGGAAACAAAAAATAGCCTCCGGGACCTTGAATTCTACTAAACCGGGTAGTAGAATTCATCTCGAGTGCCTAGGTTTAAATCCCCGAGCCTCCCCAAGCCTAGAGCGCATACCCCTAAGGGTCGCAGCCCGCCCCTTAAACAGAGGCCTAGTCCCCCCTGATGGAGGACACGGGCCGTGACCCGTACCCCTCCGAGTCACGGCGCGCCTGGCGAACAAAGGCTCCCAGCCTACAAAACTCACACGGGTCGTGGCACCTGAAGAACA
Organism: Humulus lupulus; assembly: GCF_963169125.1. Classification (NCBI taxonomy): domain Eukaryota; kingdom Viridiplantae; phylum Streptophyta; class Magnoliopsida; order Rosales; family Cannabaceae; genus Humulus; species Humulus lupulus. Next base: position 157,309,675 of record NC_084802.1, on the reverse strand, counting down.
GGACCACGATCCGAGCCTTTAAACCTAGTAAAACCAACTTCTCTCAATGTTTCTCCACGAGCCTAACCAAAAATTCACACCCCAAACCAAGAACTAAACATGGTATTAAGCCTAGAATTCTCATCCTTTTAGTCTAAACATTATATCTAGCTTATAATCGATTGTTACTCCTATTAAAAACCCAAATTCCACCAAAACCAAGAATCTACACAAGTTCTAAATTCCAAAATAACTCAACTTAAATCAGCAGATTAGGATTAGAACTCTTACCTAAATTGATGGTCTAAACTCCTCAGAAACCTTTGATTGACTCGAGCCTTGATTTCCCCTAGCTCAAACTAGCCCAAAACCTTTTAATTTCCTTATGTTTTTCTTCAACTTCAATACACAAGGAGAGAGAGAGAGAGGAATACGTGTATGAGGAGAGAGAGAATAATGAGATTTCAGATCACTTAGGTGGTTTCTGGTTGAGTCTAGACTTACCCCTGGGTTAATCTCTTTACTCAAAAAGACCAAATTACGCCTTGAATTACTTAGCCCTCACTTGGTTTCTAAGGGTAAAATGATCATTTCCCAATTCTCGCTAATTCCTCAAGTGTCCCTACCATTACCAATTAACCCCATCACGTCCAATTAAATACCAAATACTTATTCATTACTCGATAAATCCAAAATATTCTCTAAATTCCAAAAATACTCCCAGGCTCCCCCTGAGTTGGGTATTAAACCCCGCTGTGATTATTTCGCTTATCCACTCAGTAGAACTGTCTCGAACCATATACTGAAAATATATCCACAAAATAATCTGGTCTCAACCATTTATTACATATAATCACATTTATGCCCTCAACAGACCAAAATAACAAATATGTTCGTATGAACAATAAAGGGCCCACATGCATATTTTATACTCATAAACATGCATATAACATACTCACATAATCATACTAATCATGCATGCCACATAGTCACGCATTTAACCAATTAAACACACATATATAAACAAATTATGCCCTCCCGGCACGCTAATCAAGGCGCTAAACCCATTAAGCAATTTTAGGTCATTGCATAGGGCCCATTTCCCAATCTCTCATATAAACAGCCTTAGAGCTGGCCAAGCAGATATGATCCTTAACATTCCAGACGACCCTAGGGGCGTTCAAGCATTTATCTCGCTTCCATGTTGGCTTAACCTTATCGCCCAGCGGTTAGCTCGCTATTGTCGCCCTTGACTGCTAAGCTGAGCCTTTAAACCCTCGACTAATAAGCTGAGTCCCTTAACCTTCGAATGATAAGTCGAGTCTTTTAATGTTCAACTGATAAGTCGAGTCTTTTGATGTTTGACTGATAAGTCGACTCCTTAACCTTCGACTGATAAGTCGAGTCTTTTAAAATGACTATTTCCATGACTATTGAGCCAAGTTTCTTCATCAGATAACACAAATAGATCTTCTGCTTATAAGTTGAGCTTCCCAATCAGATACACAGACAAGCAATTATTACATAACATAGGTAAACACATCGCATTTAATATGTTTAATAAAACATTCTCAACATAATATTTCTTCTATACTATAATCAGGCCAAACCCTAAAACACAGACCGGGTGCAGTTTTCTTACCTCAGGTCCTGAGTAAAAAGTGTTTGGCGATCCCTGAGTATGGTCCTTTCCTCCTGAGCCTAACGATTCACCCTAGCCACAACCAACAATGAATAACTATCAAGAAGTAAATTAATAAAGGCTTTCGCACCAAGTCCTAGTTTCCAGGACCTTGCATTCTACTAACCCAGGTAGTAGAATCATCCCCGAGCCCTTAGGTTTGGGTTCCCACCTCCCAAAATCCAAATTTTCTCATTTCCCATATTACAAATATGACGCCCCCTAGTTAGGGATGCGGAGTAGCAAGTTAGAGAGTCCCTGAGCCTGAAACTACAAGGCACGCACCGCGGCCCAACTAGTATGGCATCACGGCGCAAAGGTTGTTCAAGGCACCTGTTTGTCCCTTTGAGTTCCTAAGGGTTGCAGCGCCCAAGAACCGGGCTGCGGCGTGACATAGCGAACTCAAAAAACCATCAATTTTAAGAATCGTTAATCCTCCAAAAACCATCCCAAAACATGGTTTTCACTTGTTTGGACAATAATAATGGTCCCAGCAATTCAGAAACACAGTAAACATCCAAAATTCAACAAACTTGAAAACTCTAAAAAAAATAAAAACGAAAATAATTGGGTTACCTCTAATTGAATCTGACCCAGCTAAGTTTCCTTAATCTTATAAGCATCCAATCCACCAAAAGCTTGCCTCTAACCTCAAGGATCAAGTGATTTCTAAGAAACTTTGAATCACTTAGAGAGAGAGAGTGAGAAATGAGATGGAGAATGCATGCCTTGTGTTTTACTATGTTTCCTGAGGTAATAACCTCAACTGTACACTAGATTAAGGGTCTAAAAAGACCAAAATACCCTCAAGGCAACACTCTCCTCCCAACGCCCAACGAGGGCGTAAACGTCAATTACATTCCTATCTCACATAATACTTGAAATTCCCAGTTAATTATGCTAAACCTGGAATATCATTAATTTTCCCCAAAATATGACTCATACTCTAGTGAGTCCAGGTAACCCACCGAATTACCAAAATACCCCTTGGCTCACCCCGAGCCGAGTATAATTTCCCCGTTGTGACTGAACTGCTATCATGCTCGAAAGGATCAACTCCTGCTGAATATCTCAAATATAAGCACATAATAAAGTGATCTCAATCACATAATATCATAAGATTACGATTAGACCCTCAACGGGTCAAAATTACAAATATGCCCCTTTAAATAAAAGTGGGTATGTTTCACACATTTAATATACCTAAACAAGCTTAATCATCAATATAATAGCATAACACATGAAATTCATATAATCGCATCAATATGCAATTAATTCACATAATATTCACATATTGCCCTCCCGGGCCCCTAATCAAGGTAATAAGCCTTATTAGGAAATTTTGGGACATTACACGTATCCCACAGAGTGGTGTAGCGGCAGTTGACGAGGAGTGATATCTCGTTATCACTATCGCAAAGGGTGTAGTTGTGAGATGGCATGTCGCAGAGGGACCCCGCTAGTCCCAGGAGAAGCTCCGCTGCTAGCAGTGTTGTTCGATCATCCACTCTACCCGCAAGGGGAAGCTCCAGCTCTTCACGACTGGGAGGCAACATCTGGATCTTTGGTCTATTTTTGCTTAGAAACTCTGTGAGGACATTGAAGTTCTCTATCCCTCATCAATGCGAGGGTTGAAGTACTCAACCACTCGCTTATGACTCTCCAACTTTTCCCAATCGTAGTTCTCAGGGAAGATGACGAGGTGAGGTGTCCTGGCTGGAGGACAGCCAGGCACCTCAGATGAAGGAATTTCCTTTCCCTTTTGAGAAGGCCCCTCATCGAGTGAAGGGGAACCCTCTAGGTCAATGACCTTTCTAGGAGCCACTAGTCCCAGGGAAAGGGCCTGTGGAGCAGCCGCAGAAGCTACAGTGGCCACTGGGGCTAGAGGGACAATCTTCGGGGCTTAGGGAATAGCCACCAAGGATGAGACTTCAGTTTGAGAGGGCCTCGATACCCTCTGATGTTTTTCTCGAATGTTGTTAGACACGCTTATGTGGTCTGCAAAAAAGAAAGGAGCTGGTTAACACTCGGAGAGAAGGAAAGATAGAGAAATAATAATACAGGAAATGAAATGACAAATTCATGCAAGATCTAAGGGCATAGAATTTTCTTGGGACCCCCACCGATATAAGGTTCCTCCAGGTGAAGAGTGGAGTGGGAAAACTGTAACGACCCAAAAATGCTAATAGGGTTTAGTGCCTTGATTAGCATGCTGGAAGGGTATAATTGGATATATGTGTGATTTATTGATTAAATGCATGACTATGTGGCATGAATGATATATATGATGATATGAATATATTTAGATGCATGTTTATGAGTATTAAATATGTATGTGGGTCTGTTTTTGTTTATAGGGGAATATCTGTAATTTGGCCTATTAAGGGCATAAATGTGATTATATGTGTTAATTGGTTTAGACCGCATTATTATGTGGATATATATTTTCAGTATACGGCTCGAGGTGATCCTAGAGAGCGGATTAGCAGAATAGTCACAACAGGGTTTAATACCCGGCTCGGGGTGAGCTTAGGGGTATTTTGGGAAATTTAATGTATAATTGAGGTTTATCGAGTAATGAGTGAGTATTTTGTAATTAGTTGGACATGACGAGATTAATTGGGAATTGGTTGGATGACTCGAGGAATTAGCAGGAATCGGGATTAAAGACCGTTTTGCCCTTAAGAATAATTAGAGGGCTGAGTTGTATTGAGGGGCATTTTAGTCTTTTGGTTAAAGTGTATATTTCGCTAATTCTAGGAATGGACAGAACCCACCAGAACACTCTCAAACACTTCCCTCAACTCTCTCTCTCTCTCTCTCATACACGATCTCTCTCTCCATCTCTCTTGGGCTTGGAAAACTTTGAAGCTTTGAAGGATAAAGCAAGGGAATTGAGCTCGAGGATTGGGGAAAACTAAGGCTAGGATCAGTCAAAGAATTTCTGAGGAGATTAGGCTATCAACTAAGGTAAGATTCTAAGTTTTAATTGTTGAATTCTATTGGGTTTGGTTTGGTTTAAGGGTGCTTGGGGGTTTTCAGAATTTGTTATTTTAGGGAAGATTGAACTGGAATTTTAGGTTATATGTGTTATTCTTGAAGTGATATTAAAATTCTGGACTTGATATGGGTTTGGGTGTATAATTAGGCTGGATTCTAGGCCTTTGAGTTGGGAAAAAATGTTGGAAATCCAAGGATTTTTGGGTTCGGAGGGGCGCGTCGCGACCCAGTTCATGGGTGTCACGGTCCGCGTGCCCAGAAGGCCCTAGGAGGGCTTGGTGATTTATGGGTGCGTTGCGACCCTAAGTGGCAAGTCGCGGCCTACCTCCCCCTAGTAAGAGGCTGCGTCTCTAACTTGAGGCATGCTGCGACCCTCAGGGCCAGGACACGGCCTGCTTAGGCAGCCATGGCCTAGGTTTGTATTTAGGCTAGGGGAGGCTTGGGGATTAAAACTTAAGCGCTCGTGATGAATTCTACTACTCGATTTAGTAGAATTCGAGGTCCCAGAGGCTAGTATTTGTTTCCAAAACATTTAATTGGATTAGAATTTTTTAGTTATCCATCGTTGCTTGTGACTAGGGTTACTGTTAAGGCTCAAGACTGAGGATCGTGCTCAGAACCGTTCTTTATCCATCTCTCCAGACTTGAGGTAAGAAAACTGCACCCAAGTGGTTGTGAATGGGACTGATATTCCCTGTAACTGAACTTATGTGTTCTGTGAATTATATACCTGATATGTGTGATGTGAAAGTACGACCTAAGGATGTCGAGGCTGATGATAATCGTAATGAACGAAGCTCGGCCTTAGGGCACCAACACCTAAATATTTATATTACAGAATGAGTTATATATCTGAAAGTATATGTTTATGGTTGCCTAACTTAATACTTATATCTGAAGATTAATTAAACTGATTGGATTAGAGTTTGTTATATGCTCTTGTTGCTGTCTATGCTTGTTGATTAAGATTTTCTTGCTGAGCCTTGGCACACGGGTGCAACATGGTGCAAGTAAAGGCAAAGGAAAGCTGGATCGTCCATGAGTTGGAGAGCTTTGGAGGCGGTGTGTACATTGGCAGCAGCTCGACCGCCACGACCGAGGAAATTACAGGGATTAGAGCTCTATACTGTATTTTTCTATTGGACTAACTTCTGTAGTATTAACTTTTGAGAGTTGTTTCCGCCATGTAAACCATTTTTTTTTTTGGGATCCCGTGTATCAAACCTTTTTTTTAATGAAAATTAATCATTTTGCAATCAAAATCTTTTAACCCTAACATGTCAGATGACCTTAGAAACACATTTTGTTCAAATGACCTGATTAGCAGGTCTTGCACTATTTTAAACACACAGTGTAATGGTCTTGGTTACCCAGGGCGTTACACAAACTCTCAGGAAGTCGGCCCATTTCTTCTATGCGGTCTTTGTCTCGTATTGAGAAAACCACCTTTCATGCATGGACGTCATGTAACACCCCAAGTTGCTAATAAGGTTTAAGACCTTGATTAGCGTGCCTGGAGGGAAATAAGTGAATTAATATGATAATATATGAATTTAAATGAATATGTGATTAGAATACATGTTTAGGTGGTATAAATATGCGTGTGGACCCCGTTTGTATGTTAGGGGTAAATTGGTAATCTTAGCCCGCTGAGGGCATAAATGTGTTAATGATATTACGTGATTTGTACCACGTGAGAGTGGTGTTATTAATGTGATGCACGTGCCGAGACGGTCCTAGAGAGCTAGATAACTCAAAAGCCACAACGGGATTTTATACCCGGATGAGCCTAGGGGTACTTTGGGGAATTTGGTGAGTTGAGTTGAGGATTTGTGGTTAATGGTTATTGGTGATTGGGTAACCTGCGTAACCATTAGTAACTACTGGGAGTAACAAGTTTAGGTGGAAGAAATGGTAGAATTGTAATATAGGGGAAAGGACAAGAGAGCCCTTGAGGTTTAATTAGGAGAGGATAACTATGGGAGGATAGGATAGTAATTTGGCAAGGTAAAGAACCTTCAGCTGAGGGAATAGAGTCATCCACATTTTACACTTAGGCATTATCTTGTTCTTGCTGAAATTAAAAGGAAACCTAGAGGAGGAAAGGGAAAACTAAGGGCAAACCTCTTGGGATCAAGAAGAGAACTTAAGCTAAGGGAACTTGGAGGATTACTCAGTGAATTGAGGTAAGTAAAATTCTGTGTATGTGTTGTGGGAATTAGCTAAGAGTATCATGGAATTGGAACTGAGTTATGTTCTTTGCTTGGAACTTTTGGGATAAACTGAGGTTAGGTTCAACAGGAGGTTGTGGTTTGAGCTTGGGACTTGATTGGGAAGAGCAGCTCAAAGTTGAACTCTTGATTGAGGTAAGGATTCTAAATATGTTTGAATTTTCATATCCAATAAGGTTTAGGAATTTGGAGGTCTGATTTACAACCTACTCAAATTCTGGTTTCAGTTTGGAGAGCTAATGTTAAATTTCTGAAATCTTAAACTCAAGTGTGGATTTTGAGTATAAGTGAGTAATTGAGCCTGTTGTTGAGGTTTATAGTTTGTTAAATGGTTTGTTTGGGGTTTTAAACTGATTTTGGGGTTTGGATAAGTGTTTGGGTTGAATTGGGAGTGTTTTGGCTCGGGGAAAATGCAGAGGAAAACCCAGATTTCTGGGTTCGCGAAGGAGCGCCGCGACCCTGTTCTTGGGCGCCGTGGCGCAAGGCTGCTTCAGGATAGGGGAAGGCTGTCTGACTTGGTGGGCGCCGCGGCGCTAGGCTATATTCAGAACATGGAATTTTGCAATTTTGAGCTTTTGCTCCGGGGGTTCGGAGGATCTTTTCGATGAATTGTTTTAGGAATTTAGGGATTCCGAGAGTGTGGGATTGGTCCCGGGAAATGGTTTTGGATTGGTTAGTATTAAAGGATGTTTCATATGTGTTGTGACTAGGTCTCCGGAGAGGCTCGGGTTAGAGGACCGTGCTCGCGGCCTTGGTGCATCGGAAAGCTCGGGATACAGGTAAGAAAACTGTAGCACCCGTAGAGCAGGGCTTGGGCCCAGAGTTTTGTTGCAGGGCGCGCCCTAGATTGTATTATTGCTAGGATGTTGCATTAAATGAATGATTACATATATTTGAGTGTTATTTGAGAATGCTAAATGTGGTAGTAGTAGGGTGAACGGCAAAGGGGACGGGAACGACAAAGGGTCGAGAACGGCGAAGGCCGAGAATGGCAGTGGGGCTGGGAAAACCACTTAGCACATGGAGTCCTCGTGGTTAGGGTGGGTAACCCTTCTGGGACGGCATGGCCGTGTATGTGTTCAAATCTTATGGATTGTATGATTAGATATGAGTTATCTGTTATAGTGATTATATGGTATGCATATGTTATGTGCTGTATGAGTTTTCTTGCTGGGCTTCGGCTCACGGGTGCTCTGTGTTGCAGGTAAGGGCAAAGAGAAAGTCAACCAGCCATGAGTACGGAGAGTGTGGGGGCGGCGCGTACATGTTTGGACTGCCCGACTGCTTTGGTTGGGGCATTTTGAGAAATGGCTGTATTAAAGTATGTTTTTGATAATTAGCCACCTGTACTCCTATTTTGCGTTGTAAATATTTTACAAACCTCGTTTTGGGATCCCGTATGTTAAACACTTGAATTTTAATGAAATTGAGTACTTTTAAAGATTACAGCCTTGTCCTTTTGTTTAATCACACTTTTGTTCTAAAAACCTTGCTTGGCGAGTTAATTGCACTTTATAAACTCACTTAGTAACGGCTCTAAGGTAGTAGGGCGTTACACGTCACCTCATCAAGAGGCACGAATCCTCGGAGGTAAAGTTTTCTCTTCGAGTGTCGAAGGATGACATCAATCAAGGCTTTGTAATCTTGAAGCTCCTCCTCGTCCATTGATGCTCGGAGACCTATTCCCACTCAAGGAGTGATGGTGAAATCCATATGTGGTCGGGACTAACTCCCTCCCCTACATTCTTAGCATGGTAAAGGGTTATGGGGGATTTACCTTAAGGCATAAAAGAAGACCCTATCCCCGCCATGGGTGGGGCCTAGGTGGAAAGGGGCCCTATATAAAATTTGTTATTTTAAAAAATTCTATATAAAATGATATTTTTTCAAATTTTTGGGGTTCTTTATGTTATATTATTTCATATAATATAATGTTAGATTAAATAATGTGAGAAAATGTGATTTGTCACAACTTGTAACATATTATTGAGAGTCACAAAATTAGACACATACCCAATAATGTGTATATTATATGTTACACATTTGAGACTGGATTTCACAAAGCCATGATGAAATATGGTTGTTGGAGACATGTTTTTAACTCCCAATAGGTGTTTGGCAGTTACAAAATCATGTGGGAAAGGATTTGGGCCATTTTGGAACGTTTTTGAAAAATGACTTTTTTGTGCTAAAAATGGCATGTGGCCGCGGCCTAGGGGACAGAAGCCAGTGGCCATGGCCACTGAGAAGTCCTGGCCGCGGCCAGTGAGGCTGACTGCCTATTTGGTTTTTCAGTTTTTCCCAAATTGAACGGTTCTAACATCCCAAATAACTCCCAAATCTCCATTTTAATTCCATAAAAATCCAATTAAACATTGGTAATAGCCATGGGGGTTGCTGGAATTTGAAATTCAAATGGGTATCTCAAACTATATAAATAGGAGCCTAATGCTCACTTGTAAGACACTATTTTCCATCCACAAAGCACTTGGATAGAAAATACACCATAGAGGCTTGATAATTCCAGAGTGATATTTTCTAGAGAGATCCCTTAGTGCTTAGAGAATATGGGGAAATAAGCTTTTGGACGAAGGTTTTGAACCTTGTTCAAGTTGGTGATCCCCACTACTCTACACTTTGGTTGTGTGAGAGTTTGTTCTTTCATTGATCTTTTCATTCTGTTGTTCTTCCTTTATTATTAGTGTATTGAGTTTTTAATCCTCTACTTCTATTTCTATTTACATATTCATTGGTATCTTTTATTTTAGGGTTTTAGTTTTTATAATTCTCTTCCCTCTCTTATTTATATTTACTTGTATTTTGAGCAATTGAGTTGTAATATTTATTTAATCAATTACCTTGTCTATTGTATTTTTGCATAGAGTTGTATATTGGTTTTTCCATATTCCATTGAGCAATAATATATATTCTCTAACAATCAAAAGCTTAATTTCCTTTTCAATGGAAGAAGAAACCATAGAGATCTTGTGAGGATCCAACTTTGAAAAGATAGTAAGATAAGGTAATGTTCTTATTTGGTTTTCTTAGAACATCTAATGGTTTTCATATAGTGATAGAAATGAGAAGAAGAAAATTTTATAAATGAAGTTCATTGTCGTCTAATCTCTTTTTTTTTCAAATATAGTTGTTAGATTAGAAGATAATTTAATATCTTGAGTTTTTATTATATGTGATCAATGTGTAAATAAACTAGTAGATTATTTGGTAATATGTTAGCATGTTAAAGAATTGTCTTATTATGTGATAATGATAAGTTATTAGAATGACAATTTTATGAGTTCTATATGACATGCATAAATATATTGATTTTGTGAATCAATAGAAATGTGAAATCATATGTGTATGATATTTGTAATTCATGTTTTCATATTAATAAAGACCCATATTAGTATGATATTAGTCATGTATGTTGACAACAATGTGAAATTATATTTCAAATATTTGTGAGATGATAATATGTTTTATGCTATATCATTAGAATGTAATAAGTTACCATTTATTGGTGAATAAAGTGTATTATTTGGAAATTAAAATTCTCATTTAAAGTGTTGAGCATCTCAATTATGAGATAAGAAAAGATGAACCTAAGGGGGTTTTGCATCTTTTGATAAGTGTCTTGCCATTGCAAGAAAAATGGATCAAAGTGGATTCAAAAATTGTGAGATGATATATTGACTCAATAGACTTATAATCTAGAGTGTGGTCAAATGAAATATATTTGAGAATTATTTAGTGAGAATAATTCTTAAATATTGAATGTCTCAATGAGGAGACATTACGAAATTGGAAAAGCAATTTTGAATTTTACACCAATGGTGAATAAAAGAGAGCTTTATTCATTTTGGTTAAAGATGGTGATATGTTTAAATTAATCTCAATGAGGAGATAATTTTAAACAAAAACATAAGAAATCAAAGTGTTTAAATAAATCAATGAGGATTTAGTTTCTTTGATTTAAAGTGTTTAAAAGAATTAACATTTTCATTTTGATTTTGATGAGAAAATCAATGGATGTCAAATTTATGTTTTCAAAAGAATCTCAAAGAGACTCTTAAGAAATACACAAAAGTTGTTTAAGTGATTTTGAGATTATTTAGACAACTAAAAAATGAAAATTTGTGATTATTTATTTTAGAAATTCTCACATTACATTTGTGTTCACATTTTATTTTGTGAAATACAAAAAAGAAAGAAACTAATTAAAAGTTGCTTTGAAAGGAGTGTGCCTTGCTTTAGCAAGTAAATAAATCAAGATAAACATTGAGGTTTGATCTTGAGAGTTTATCATGTGGCATAGAGGACTCGTGATGAACTTTGAGAATCATAGGTCTAGATTTATCTAGGAGGATAAAAGACTTAATAGAAATGAAGAGATTTCTATTTTAAAGTGATATTTTATTATCACTATGTGATAAATTGGGGGGGGGGGGGGGGGGGGGTGATGCTCCCAAAGTTAATCAATTTATTTTGTTGATAATAATTGATTAATTTGGTCATCCTATCAAATAGGTGATTTGGAATTTCACATTCTAAATCACATTGGCTATGTGTATAGAACAGACAAATCTAAACATGTTTAGTGTCTAAAGTCATTGTTTGTAATATTTTGATTCAAGAAGGAATCAATTTAAAACATAAAGGAGAATTTTAGAAACAAAGAGGTTCCTAGAATTTATATTCAAGGAAAATGTTTATCTTGGATATTAAACTATAAAATAGTGGGGGTGTTGACTATGGTCAAAATTACTATTTTAAAGAGCTAACTATTTTAATCAAACTATGGCTAGCAAAAAAGTTTGAATAAAATAAAGAGAGTGTTTAAAGTATGCATACATGAGAAAAATGATTCAAATGGAATCATTTCTACATCTCAGGGGATGGGACATAGACTCCCTAAAGAGATTCACGGTTGATGGTAACCTATCTTAATACTAGTCACCAAACTAGTATTAGGTTCAATAGGTAATAATAAGTCAATCAAGTGAATAGTAGTAGTACTCAAATTTTGTCCCATCTGAGATGAGTACTAGTGTGTTACCAAAATGAGGGTTAAAACCGAAAGGATTTTTAATAGAACTTAGTCTTGAAAAGGAAAGTATTTTAGGGTAAAAAAATATTGTAAGAGTTCTACCTATATAGACCTAGGGGTGGTGCCACCCCTCATGAAAATTGGGAGTCATTCTCAAGAAAAGTCTATGAATGGAATGTGCACATGGCCATTAACGGTGCAAAAGCGAGACATTGAGGTCTCAAGTGAACACAGCAAAGGTGTGTGTGTTGTCAAGGGATAGTGGTTCAATGCTTCGGCAACCAAAATTTCAACAAACTTTGCGATAATTACACTAAGGTAAAATTCAAGTCGAAAGATATTTTACTTTATGCACCAATGTAAAGGTTTCTATAGAGAATGATTATTTAATCAGGTGGGGGAATATTATATTTTAATATAATGTTTGATTGATTAAATAAGTGTTAGAAAAAGTGATTATTTAATCTAGTGAGGGAGTGTTATATTATTTCATATAATATAATGTTAGACTAAATAATGTGACAAAATATGATTTGTCACACCTTGTAACATATTATTGAGAGTCACAAAATTAGACACATGTGTGTGCCCAAATGTGACATATTTTGGAGTTACAAAATCAGTTAAAAATTTGTAACTCCAAAATATTACCCAATAATGTGTATATTATATGTTACACATTTAATATTGGATTTCACAAAGCCATGATGAAATATAGCTGTTGGAGACATGTTTTTAACTCCCAATAGGTGTTTGGAGGTTACAAAATGATGTGGGAAAGGATTTGGGATGTTTTGGAACATTTTGGAAAAATGACTTTTTTGTGCTAAAAATGGCCTGTGGCCGCGGCCTGGGGGACAGAAGCCAGTGGCCGCGGCCACTGAGGCTGACAACCTATTTGGTTTCTTAGTTTTTCTCCAAATTGAATTGTTCTAACATCCCAAATAACTCTGAAATCTCCATTTTAATTCCATAAACATCCAATTAAACATTGGTAACAACCATGGGGGTTGCTGGAATTTGAAATTCAAAGGAGTATCTCAAACTCTATAAATAGGAGCCTAATGCTCACTTGTAAGACACACCATTTTCCATCCACAAAGCACTTGGCTGGAAAAAACACCACAGAGGCTTGATAATTCTAGAGAGCTATTTCCTAGAGAGAACCCTTAGTGCTTAGAGAATAGGTTTTGAACCTTGTTCAAGTTTGTGATCCCCACTAATCTACAAGTTTGTATTATTAGTGTATTGAGTTTGTAGTCCTCTACATCTATTTCTATTTACATATTCATTGGTATCTTTTTTTTGGGGTTTTAGTTCTTATAATTCTCTTCCTTCTCTTATTTCTATTTACTTGTATTTTGAGTAATTGAGTTGTAATATTTGTTTACTCAATTACCTTGTCTATTGTATTGTGAGAGTTTGTTTTTTCATTGATCTTTTCATTCTGTTGTTCTTCTTGTATTATTAGTGTATTGAGTTTGTAATCCTCTACATCTATTTCTATTTACATATTCATTGGTTTATTTTTTTTTAGTGTTTTAGTTCTTATAATTCTCTTCCTTCTCTTATTTCTATTTACTTCTATTTTGAGCAAATGAGTTGTAATATTTGTTTACTCAATTACCTTGTCTATTGTATTTTTGCATAGAGTTGTATATTGGTTTTTCCATATTTCCATTGAGCAATAGTATATATTCTCTAACTTTTTATACATGCCAAAAATAGTATTTTAAAAAAAAAAAAAAAATTGGGCCTCATTGTGTGGGGGCCCTAGGCGCAGGGCTGGCCGCTTTTCCCTAGGGCTGGGCATGTCCCCACCTCAAGCTCCTCTTGGGCCTCGGCAGCGGCCTGTATGGCGAGCACTATTTCAACGTGCTCCTCACACATCCATATGTGTACTGGAGGGACTCTAACGTCGCCATATACTCCGTGTGAATCCTGGCATCCACCAATGATTTCTTCGAGTGGCAGATGTTGGACAATTTCATGAAGCTTATATGCTGACCCTCCTAGAGAAGCCCGTACAGCCACAGATGAACCTCCATGATAAGGAAGGCAAAACTCATCCCCTCGTCTAAGAAGGCCTTCATACTTTGAGACTCTCATTGTAGGCATCAACATGAGGAGTGCAATGGAAAGGACATGCAAAAGACTTAACTCCTAAGGACCAGGGACAAAGGGAGGACAACAAAACTAAAACAGCCCAAGGAGAGACTTACCAACCCTTGCGAAATCGAGGAGTAGTTTTGGATTGGTTCGCGTTTCCTACGAAATGCCCAAAAAAAAGTGGGGTTTGTAGTCCCGTGCATGGCTCTCGTTGCCGCATGAGCCTTGTAAGACATGCCTGGCTACGTATACATCGTCATAGTATAGTACCCATCATGGTTCCCCTTCTTTGGGCAAGCTCCGAAGCTATATATGTACAGGATCTCTGCCGAAGAAGGGGCAAGCTAGTTCTGCCTCTTGAATAAAATGAACTACCCTGCTAGCACCCTATATCCATTTGAGGATTATTGGAATGGAGCTATGTCGATGAACTTCATGAAATCAACATTGTATTGATGGAGGGGTAGCACTGCTCCTGCCTGGAGGTGAGAAGCCCTCTACGCCCTGAGGCCATGTACGCTCATGCACGCCCTCTTGTTCCCTCGAGACAAGCACACCAGTACGCCTCGGGTGTCCATTATGAAGTGGCTTATAATCTTTTAAGAGCTCCCTAATGCCTCAGTTTGCTCAAGAGCTCTTCCGCCTCGAAGCCACAGGTGATATATTTGTCGTCCCTTGCGAGGGGACCCATGTTGGCCTCCTCAAAGATGTCAAATTGAAGGGGCCTCTTTGCCGTCCGAGGGTTGTCTTCCCTCACTATGAGAACCCTACTATGCTCCGCTGCCACTTGTTTCCCCTTCTCAAAAATTAGTCCTACATCTCGGGCCTTCTCCAATATTTTGCTATTAAAGTAGTAGAATCCTTGTTGGTGGAGATGGTGAAGCTTTTCGGACATCTGAAACAAAACCAAGCAGTTAGCACCTTGATAAGAAAAAATATATAAGCCAAAATGAGAACCCCTAAGACTGTTGCTTGGGGAGTGGAGGAGGAGGAGTTCTAACGGACTGGGGTTTCCTCAGAACCAACGGATTGAGGCCGGAGAACACCACCGGAGTTCATGAACCTCGTCGGAATCTAGAAATCCAAAAATACGAAAAATCTCATAAGCCGTAAAACAGGCCATTTTGACCATTTAAAATGTCAAACTAGGCCCAAAGAAAATAAAATGAGGTCAAAAAGACCTCTGGATGCCAAAAAATTTAAATCCCTAAGCATGCAACTACCTACTCGACAAACCAGAACCTAAATCAAAACTGGGTTGAAAAATACTTACTTGTTATAAAGCTCCTGTAGGTGTTGTGTTGTGTACGAACTCAAAAGTATTTCTTGTTGTTCGACCAGAAAAATGACAATTCTCTTCAGTCGTCTAGGTCGTCAAAAATGCAAGAACTGGTGAAGGTTTGGGGTCTGAGAGTGATGAAGCTTTGGGAGAGTTTGAAGGTTCTGGTATTTTTCAAATTTCAAATGGCCAAAGTGAGTATGTGGGAGACACTTCTCGAGTTTTATACTCGAAGAGCTTGGGATGGAAGCAATTCCATCTTGACCGTTGATCACCTACGGGGTAGGCACTTGAATGTGATCCAATGGTCATGATTATCAAGGCATGGATCGTGATCATTAGTATGGGAAAGGGAAATATTGAATACAGGGTGAAAGGACGCTTCAGCTACGGATTGGAAATCTTTCACCGGATCATGATCATTAGTGTGGAACGAACTCCTCGTTTATTGCACCGATTGAAGGTCCCAGCAATGAGGAGTCAATGCGTGGCATTTGAAATTTTTGAGTATGACATCATGGAGAGCCCAAGAGTGACCTCTCGAAGACCCTTTCAATTATTCCTCTTAGACTTAGTCTCCACTATCCGAGGATAAGTGAAGAGTTGGGGGGGAAATGTTGTTAGTGATTTCATCATTGGACACGTGGCAGTAATTAGAGAAGTAATTAGGCTCCTCAAGAGATAATAAAGCTCTGTAGATCTTGTCTAAAGCTTCTCGGAGTGTAATCTCCTCCCAACAGGCCATGGCCCTTTTTCTGGCATGGATGTCTCCAAGTGAGGCCATGTAGTGAGGACCACATTAGCGGTCCTCCCATATTCTTGACCCGATAGTCCTCCAAGCCACGGTTTTTTTTTGGTGGGCCTAGAGAGAGCGCCAGGTGTCAGGCACTGTAGCCTTGGCCATTACAAGATCGTCTGACAACGTTTTGGGTGCCTCGAGTAGTGGCGTTAAATTTGTACACTCGAAAATTGGTATTTCCCACAACACCACCTGACATGGGAAAATGTGCAACTGCATTCTGACAGTGTCATAGTCGTGTCTCCCCTAAATTTTGTGGGCTGCACACCTACGAATTAGGCTCCGTGCGATACGCACGGGCCCACAATCTTAATTAGAGTATATTTGAGGGGTTGAATAGCAAATAATTCAACAAAAAATTGGGGAATATTTGTACTAAATGATATTAATGACCCTCAACCTCTATAAATAGGGCTAGGGCACCATTGTAAAAGGGTTTACAACTTTTGTACTCAAAGCAATATATATGCTACTTGAGAAAATGTCCATTGAAACTTGTCATCTCAAGCTTCAGGAATACCAATACTAAAGTCTCATGGAATAGAGTTGTTTTATAACCTGAACCACATAAAATCTCAATGTTAATCTTCTTTATTTTCTTCAGGATTTGTGTATTAATATGATAGCGAAAAAGACAGTAAACATATGTCTATTTCTTTCTTTTACATATAACATTGTTTATTTATTTAAAATTTATATGGCAATCATAAAAACTTAATAAATATAATTAATAAGTTTTTATATAAAACTAAGCAATGAATTTCATGTTGCTTGCACTTAGTATATAATAAGATTTTGAATATAAACAAACTACATTTAGAAAATATTTATAAATAATGTGTCTCTGTACTATTATTCCATTATATGAATATTAATTGTTTTGGATCATCCTATATTAATTGTCCATGATCCATTTTTCCAAACTATATCTATAAAACCCATCTGTTTTTTTAATTATAAAATATTGTTTTCTTACAAGTGGTGGGGTCCACTCTTTCATTTTCAAATTTTGTTCTCCTTTTCTTCTCATTCTCCTGGTAGTCTTCTTCTTCCTTCTATTTCTTTCTTTTTCTTTTTCTGGTTTTTCTTCTCCTCAACAGCCATAAGCCACCTTGCGTGAAAAATTTCGACCACCATGTGCTGCCCAAAAGTGTTCATCACCATCGACGAAGTTAGCCACCGAGGGGAAGCCTCTTACTCGCTATCATTTTCCCAAAGTCGCCAGTCAAAGTTTTGTCGTTTAAACTTTGAATGTGTTTTTTGGCCAACTCCAACCACCTCTCAATGAGTGGTTGGTACCATTGGAACTAGCATGGAGATAGGAACAAATTCCACCAAGTCATTCCCGTCAACTCACCATTTTTTTCTGACGAGATTTTGGGTATCTCCGACCCTTTGGGAGTATTTTTGCAGCTATACCGATGGATGTTTGGACTAACGGGTTGCACATATGTGATGTAATCATCAAGATGCTCGTTTTGATATATGACAAGCCTACATTCGTCAATGTTGTCGGTACACCGCTCATTGTCGTCACCAATGGCTACTATTTCTGACTCCGTAAGGCTTTAGAATTTCAAACTTCAAGTATAGTAATATTATATATCGTTGGACACAATTTTGAACAAGGAATGAAATGATGATAATCATTTGCTCATTTTATGAATGTAGGAGAAACGTGATATTAAAATTGGACTAAATCACTCTAGAATCATCATTAAGCTTAAGAGCGTCGCTTTGGACTCGGATTGACAATTCTAAGGAGGTATGGAATCAACTTGATTATTGGACTTATTATACTTGTATTAAATTGCATTAAACATATTCTGATTTCGATATTTATAAAATGTTTGAAAAATGGAAAAATTAATCTGAATATTTTTCTAGATTGTTCTGAGGGCACTGTGTGCCACTTATATTTGTATATACATATTGATGTAGGTTATGATTTTTGGGTTTTATTCAAATGTAGTCGTTATGCTGCCCAATTTTATAAAATATAAAGGAATGTC
The DNA here is from genome assembly GCF_963169125.1 of Humulus lupulus. Classification (NCBI taxonomy): domain Eukaryota; kingdom Viridiplantae; phylum Streptophyta; class Magnoliopsida; order Rosales; family Cannabaceae; genus Humulus; species Humulus lupulus. Next base: position 157,291,535 of record NC_084802.1, on the reverse strand, counting down.
TTTCTTGATACTCATGTTTACCTGCATTTGGTTATAATGATGAGAGCCATAGTGATCATGAATTATGCATTTTGTTGTTCCACGACCTAGCCTCTGTGTCATCATAGGTAGATTAGGTGTACAATCACCTGTAGGTGTAAAGACCTAACATGTATATACAGGAAGTGTTCTGAGCGTCCCTACCTGGTTTAGAATTTTGGCTTTTCTATGGTGGGTATCGGGAACTAGGGATCTAGTGGACGATGTGATGTGCACGTGTAGTTTGTCTCTTGTGATTATTTGTAGTATACCTATTTTTGTTTACACATGATGATGATATGTTTTGTTTTAAAAGCTAGCCATGCAGGGATTTTTATTAAAACTATGAGTCATTTGTGATTAGTTGTTTTCCTACTGGGGTTTATAAGCTCACCCACTATTTCTCCATTCTAGGAAACACTCAATTGAGACTAGTGGATATCAAAATGGATGAGGATATGATGTTTGGATTTTTCCTAGTTTAGTCCAATCTAGATTTCTTGGTTTCAGGGAAATATGTGTGAGATGGGAATTATCTCTGATTCTATTAAGGTCTATGAATTAGAATTGAGCTATATTATTTATTTTTGAGGAATTATAGATGCTAAGTATATTTTATGATTTGTGACTTACAAAATTTAATTATTTGGTGATCGCATAACTATGGGAATATTACTTTTAAACGTATATATAATTTTCTATAAAATTATACGAGTTATTCCATTATTTTTGGACTCATTATTATTGTAGTTTATAGTATAAACTAAATGATCCCTTATAAACTTTATTTTCCAACAAAGGTCAAATTTTTACTGTTGACCACCCAAGTTATATATATTACACATTTGTCACTGCCTAGGGCTCGAGTTATGACAATATCCTATTGTCGCGCAAAAATGAAAAAAATAATACGAGTAGATAATGGCAAGGTGATCAGAGCACCAAAAATTGTAGACTTGATAAGATTGTTAGATATCATATTGTTGACGCGGTTCTTCGCCAACAGGTAATTAAGAGAAGGAGAGAAAAGGATTAGTGCTGAAAGTAGAACCGTCACAGATATGAAATCTTAGAGGATGAACTTGGTGACCCAAGACACGTTTTTAACTGGTTCAAAGGTTAAAATCCTTCAACTCCACTAGTCAATATTATTGATATATTCTGGGTATTTGGTTACAAAATGTATATCCCTTCAGAGACTATTTTTTCCAACCTCTATCAACTCCCAGGGTCTCCATATTTATAGGAGAAGGCACCTGGAAGTTGGTAAGGAGGTCATCCCGTGACCTTCTTATTTGTCATATCAACTCTGTGACATTCATGATTAATTCCTAAACCTGACACATAAGTATGGTCAAATCGATAGATAAGGAGATAATGGGTCGCACGGCCCAACCCAGCCGTGGGTGTCTGAATACGCATGTTCCTGCTGCGTGTCCGAGAAGTCAGGGAGATATCGGACACGTGATGTCAGATATAGGCACGTTTATCTTGCGTGTGTTGACTTTACAAAGGGTCAGAGATCCATGAGAAGCTCGTACCACGAGCTGCTTCCCTGACCCGACCTTCAGCCTTCAAACTCCTTCCCCCAGTCTTGGGCAGCCTTGGCGAGTCCTTGATGATACCTCGAGCTAAGGGGGTACGACCTCGAAAACAGGATCTCCGACCTGGGGAAATTGACGGACTAACCATGATTAGTCCGAGGCTCGACCTGCTAATCAGCCCGTGGGAAAATCAGGGCATATATCTACCCCTCAAGCTCCTGCTCGTGGTATATGACGTCATATATAGAAGACCATAGTAGGGGCTTTTAGACTCCCCCACAACCCTTCACATTCCACTTTTTGTGCAGGCGTCTGATACGTGGAACATCGTGGGTGGTGATGGTACGTTTTACGAGAACCGCATTTAATGGCCTAGTCTATGCTCAGCCGTCGTTTCGTATTTCGAGTGGAAGGCCTCAGATCCCTCACTAGGGTCACCCAAGAGCCTTCTACACGTGATTCTTCATGTATATAAAAAGGGGGTGGCAACCCTACGCACGGGCCATCCCTTCATTCAAAATTTCCCAAATCTCTTTCCTTCTTCCCTCTCTAACTTTCAGAAGAACGAAACCCTCGACTCAGTCGCTGCCATTTTCATTGTTCAAGAAGCTTAGGCGCACGAGTTTCTCCGAAGCTTTGGAAGCTATTTCACCGACGAAGCTCCTATCAATGCAGCACTCTCTTCAACCTTCCAGCCATACACTGTAAGTTTCCTGACCCTGTTCACTTTGAAAACATGCTACTGTAGCTTAGGTAAAAAAATTTACTGTACCCGCATGCAAGGGTTTTCTGGGTTGCGTGGATATGGAGGGTGACAACCCTTTTTAGGTTAGGACATACTTGTTGTAGGAAATCGCCTTAGAGTATGGGTTTCAGGATGCTTTTTCTGGAACAATTTCTGGGTAGAAATTTTGGGAATTTTGGGTGCAAAACCGGGTAACTTAGGGAACACGCCTCATGGGCGGTTTTGCAATTCCTGCCTACTGAAACTTTCCTCCCAAGGAAAATTTTACTCTGAACCCCCTGGCACGCGAATTCCGAGTAATCTGTGATCTGTTGGGAGTATACGCGCATGTTCACTGAACCGCGTGGTTCCACCTCCCACAAGCTGGGCTTACCTCAGCTCGTGCAAATAATAATTATTCTTCCTCCTGCTTGGGTCGCCTCTTCTAAAATGTTTTCTTGTGTTCACTAGGCAACCAGATGGCTCCAAAAAAGAACTTCCCTCAGAAGAACGTTGGAAGCTCGGCCTCCCAGCAGGAGAAGGGAAAGGCGGTGATGCCCAGCTCGCCGATCCCCCACTTTGGGCCGGCCGTGGATAAACAGGTCGAGGTGGCCCCCGACGCATTCTTTGAGGCGGAGAGAATCGTCTCGAAGATAACCGACCAGGCGAAGATCAACAAACTCTTCCTCACCCACAACATTCCACTGGGGAAAGCCTCAGTTATAGCCTGACCTGCTGCGGAGGGCGAGCAGAGCTGCACGCCGTTTGACGAATCATTTGCGGCCTGGAGTGGTGAACACTTCACGGCAGGGGCCTTCCTTCCCCTGGATCAGTATTTCGCTGATTTCCTGAACTATATGGGGTTGGCCCCATTTCAGCTCCCCCCCAACTCCTACCATCTGCTGGCAGGGTTGAGGTACTTATTCAAGAAGCAGGAGTGGGAGGTCCCCACTCCTGCGGATATTTTATACTTCTTTTGCCAAAAAGCCAGCCCGGACCAGAGGGGGCGAGGTGACGGGTTCTACTATTTAACCCGTTTTCCTAATACGGCGGCGGTCATCGAGCTGCCAAGCCATCCAAATGACTTCAAGGACCAGTTCTTCATGTCAACTGGGTTCCGGAACTGCGAGCACCATTACTTCAACCATCCTCGTAAGTGAACCCTGATCTTAGCTCGTCTTTTAAGTGTCATTTTATTTTAGCTCCTCCCGTATTCCACTCTGATTCCCGCCAATCTTGCTGCCATCTACGCGAGGACCGAAAAGTCTGTGACCCTCGGGGGTCAATATGACACACTGGCGGGCTTGCCCCCCAGTGAAAAGGACTATCACGTGCTCGTGACGGACGAGACGATGGTGTTCTGCAAACTGATTTTCCCAAATCAGACTCTGAACCTGAACAGGCCCCGGGGGCTGCCCCCAGCTCGCGACAACAGACCTATCATCGTTGAGGAGGTCGCGGCAGAGGAAGACGAAGAGGACGAGTCGGCTGAAGTTCCGCTCGTGAGGAATAGAAGAGGACCTTGGAGGTCGCCCAGGGGATGGACGAGGAGAGGACCCAATCCGGAGCAGCCGCGGGTCCTTCCGGCCAAGGTAACCCTTTCTTGCTTAAGAATGTAGATAGGGCCACTGCGGACCCCCGACTGGTTAGGTTCAATCCTAGGCAGATCTTCCATCATCACCGAAGGGACCCGGACATGAACACGCTCCTGCTCCATTGTGTTGACCGGCTCGTGCTGGATCACCAAGAGAGCCGGCCTAGGGGTACCGTAGTAGTAGATAACACCATAGCTTTTAGGTCGATCATTTTTTAGGAGTATGGGACCAACTTACGCACGTGGCCATCACTCCAGAGGGGCATCTATGCTCCGGGGCTTAGGCAATATGTAGAAGAGTCTAGCCCCGAGTCAGAATCGGACCCAGAACTTGCGCCTGTTCGGGAAATAATCGTCTTAGGTTCTTCCAGCTCGGGGGGTAGGGCTCCCTTAGTATTCGTATATTTTTTTCCTTTAACCTTTTGCTTTTATCTCTCCCTGATTGCTAACTTGTAATAACCATGATTTTTGTTTTTGCAGAAGAGATGTCTCAGCTCGAGGATAGTCTGCAGGGCATAGACTTCGGGGGGAATCCCCCAGCAGGGCCAAGATTGAAAAGGCTCCGAGGGTCCAAGAGCACGGCTGGGGGTTCCACCAAATCTCCGACAAAGGAGAAGGAAAAAACCCCATCATCCCAGGTCGGGGGGGGGGGGGGGCAATTCTTCTTGCTGGCGGAGCAGGACACATGCCCCCGCCGTCCCAACGATCTCCACCAGCCACCCAGGACGTGGGAATGGAGGTCGGGACCCCGGCTGCAGTGGCCCCCGGCGTACGCATCATGGTCAACCCCCAGGCTCTGGAGAAGATCCCAGAAGCCTTCCGGGGGACGGTGTATGAGTCGGCGAGTTATGCCATCAACCATTTCTACAAGTTCAAAGAGAAGGAGCTCCGGGCTATCGAGACACTGAGCTCGGTCCACGTAATAGAGTCATCGATGGACATGACCCTAACGGTCAGCTGCCCCATTCTTTTAAGGCTTTACCCCTCACACACCGCCTTATTTTTCTACTTAGCCAATTTGTCTTTCATTTCTCGCAGGGCATCGCTGCCGTACACCGAGGCATCACCAGGACCAGAGCTCAGCTCAAGGAGTTGAGGGCTGGGCACCAGGCCGCTCTTCAGGAGGCTCAGGCGGCGAAAGATGCGCTGGCGACCTCGAAGGCCGAGTTAGAGAGGACCCGCTCGAAGGTCAAAGAGCTTGAGACATCCCTTGCCACCTCGCGAACAGACCTCGAGGCAGCGAAGACCGAGGCCCAGGCCGCCCTTGAAGCTGAACGGGCCACCTCGGAACAGTCCATGCAGGAACTGTTCTATCGTTGCTGGGCCCACAACCCGGAGGCTGACTTCTCCTTCATGTCGTCGAGTCTCTGGGCGCGCTTGTTGGTGGAGTTCCATGCCCGCTTTGACAAAGAGGTGCCGCCCTCGGAGACTGGGGAAGCCTCTGGTGCGGCGGAGCAGGATGAGACCGCGACCTCCAAGGGGCCGACTGACGGGGCCTAGGGCATTTTTTCTTCTCTTTATTTTGAAGTATTTTATGTAATCCTTAGCACGAGGTATTTTTTCCTCGAGACAATTTGCCTTGCAATTTTAATGTGTATTTCTTCATGCTTTTGGCTACAATACACATATTTTGTTTTTTGATAAACTTAGTTCGTGTTAGCCGTTATTTATATCCCGAGCCCTTTTAAGAAGAACCACGATCCATAAATTTAAGTTAACTTCTAAGTTTTATGACCCGGTTAAAACCAGGAGCTTATTTTGAAAACTTAGTTCGTGTCAAATTTTATCCATATCTCGAGTTCTTTAAGAAGAACCACGATCAATAAATTTAAGTTAACTTCTAAGTTTTATGACCCGGTTAAAACCAGGAGCTTATTTTGAAAACTTAGTTCGTGTCAACTTTTATCCATATCTAGAGTTCTTTAAGAAGAACCACGATCAATAAATTTAAGTTAACTTCTAAGTTTTATGACCCGGTTAAAACCAAGAGCTTATTTTGAAAACTTAGTTCGTGTCAACTTTTATCCATATCTCGAGTTCTTTAAGAAGAACCACGATCAATAAATTTAAGTTAACTTCTAAGTTTTATGACCCGGTTAAAACCAGGATATGACTTAGTTGGCGTTAACCCTTATCCATATCTCGAGCTCTTTAAGAAGAGCAATGATCCATAGATAATAATCAACATCTAAGTCGTTAAGGAGACCTGGTTATATCCAGGTACCATATGCCCCCCAAGTAACTGGGAAAGGGTCTTTCGTGGTTACTTTAAGATTACACTTACGAATAAAAAGAAAAACTTGATTTTTATTCATATATAAAAAGTGGCCTTCCATGCCTTACAAGTGGATCATTGATAATATTTCTTCAAGTGGATGGCGTTCCAAGTCCATGGGACTGCCCCTCCATCAAGTCGAGCTAACTTATAAGTTCCTTCCTTGATGACTTCAATGACCTGGTATGGTCCTTCCCAGTTCGGTCCCAAGACTCCATCTTTGGGATCTTTTCCGGCCAGGAAAACTCTCCTTAGGACCAAGTCGCCAACGCTAAAGGTACGTTTTTTGACTTTAGTGTTGAAGTAGCGAGTGATCTTTTGCTGGTAATGGGCGAGCTGGAGTTGCGAATCCTCTCGCCTTTCATCAATAAGGTCTAGGGAATGGCATAGGAGCTCGTGGTTCCTATTTTGGTTGTAGGACTGGACTCTATGCGACAGAACTTTAACTTCCACGGGGAGGACTAGTTCACTCCCAAAGGTTAGGGAGAAAGGAGTGTGACCCGTAGGAGTCCGATGCAAGGTCTGGTATGCCCAAAGGACCTGGGGGAGCTGTTCTGGCCAGACCCCCTTTGCCTCATCTAGCCTCTTCTTGAGGCTTGCCTTTAGAGTCTTGTTGACAGCCTCGACCTGGCCGTTTGCTTGAGGATAGGCCACAGAGGAGAAGCTTTTCACAATTCCGTGCCTTTCACAAAACTCAGTGAACAGGTCGCTATCGAACTGAGTGCCGTTGTCGGAGACAATTTTCTTCGGCAGGCCGAACCGACAGATGATGCTTTTAACCACAAAGTCGAGTACCTTCTTCGATGTTATTGTTGCCAACGGCTCTGCCTCGGCCCACTTAGTAAAGTAGTCGATGGCTACCACGGCGTAACGGACCCCGCCCTTTCCGGTAGGCAGGGCGCCTACTAAATCTATCCCCCAAATGGCGAATGGCCAAGGGGCCGAGATCATTTTCAGTTCAACTGGAGGAGCTCGGGCAACCGCAGCGAAACGCTGGCACTTGTCGCACTTTTTCACATATGAAATCGAGTCTTTGGACAGAGTTGGCCAGTAATAACCTTGCCTGAGAACCTTTAAGGCCAGGCTTTGCCCCCCAGCATGGTCTCCGCAGAATCCTTCGTGAATGTCCTGCAGGATGGCCTGTGCCTCACCTGGATGAATGCACCGGAGGAGAGGTAGGGAATGTCCACGTCGGTACAGCACACCATCGACCAGCGTGTACCACGGAGCTTGATACAAGACTCGCCGTGCATCGTTACGCTCTTCAGGCAACTTGCCCTCGAGGAGATACTCAAGAATGGGGGTCATCCAGGTCGGCTTGACATTAATCATCTCGACCTCTGCCCGATCTCCTTCTATACTTGGTTCTTTCAAGAATTCTATTGGCACCAACCCCAGGGTTTCTTTCTCTCCCGAGGTGGCGAGTTTGGCGAGAGCATCTGCGTTGGCATTCTGTTCTCGAGGTATCTGCTCGATCGATCCTCGCTCGAATGCAGACAGCTCGGATTTTACCTTTGCCAAATAGGTGGCCATCTTGGGTCCCCGCGCCTGATATTCGCCCAGAACCTGGTTTACCACGAGCTGGGAGTCACTGAAGCACTGGACGGAGCTCGCCTTTAACTCTTGAGCTACCCTTAGCCCAGCTAACAAAGCTTCGTACTCTGCCTCATTGTTGGACGCCTTGAACCCGAACCTTAGCGCCGAGTGGAACCTATGTCCCTCGGGGGATATTAGAATTATTCCGGCCCCAGAGCCGCTCTCGTTAGATGAACCATCAACGAAGATCTTCCACGACGAATGCGGCGAGGCAACTTGAGGTAGGCCTTCTGATGGATCCTCCTGGAATCCCGTGCACTCCGCCATGAAGTCAGCCAATGCCTGACTCTTTATGGCAGTTCGTGGAGTATAGAAAATCTCGAACTGACTGAGTTCGACCGCCCACTTTAACAAACGTTCCGATGCTTCAGGCTTATGCAAAACCTGCCTTAGAGGCTGATCGGTCATGACATGTACCGAGTGGGACTGGAAATACGGTCTGAGCTTTCGCGAGGCTGTGATTAGGCAAAACGCCAATTTTTCCATCAGTGGGTACGGTGACTCTGCTCCGAGGAGTCTCTTGCTGATGTAGTAGACTGGCTTTTGAACTTGGTCCTCTTCTCATACTAGCACGGCGCTAGCTGCATCCTCCGTGATGGCCATGTAGAGGAAAAGAGGCTCTCCTTCCCTGGGCTTGGACAGCACGGGCGGTTCAGCCAGATGCGCCTTCAGATCGAGGAATGCGCTTTCGCACTCTACTGTCCACTCAAACTTCTGGTTTCCCTGGAGCAGGTTGTAGAAGGGCAAACACTTGTCGGTTGACTTGGAAATGAACCGGTTGAGTGCTGCCACTCTTCCTGTGAGGCCTTGGACATCTTTCCGCGACCTGGGGGAAGGAAGCTCGAGCAGTGACCTGATTTTGTCGGGGTTCGCCTCGATTCCTCGGGTATTGACTATGAACCCCAGGAATTTCCTCGATGCGACACCGAACGTGCATTTCTGAGGATTGAGCCTCATGCCGTATTCCCGTAGTATTTTAAAACATTCTTCCAGGTCGGAAACATGGTTGTCGGCAGTCTTTGACTTGACGAGCATGTCATCAACATACACCTCCATGTTCTTTCCGATCTGGTCCGCGAACATTCTGTTTACTAGCCTCTGGTAGGTAGCTCCGGCATTCTTCAGGCCAAATGGCATGACCGTATGCTCCTGGTCTGCTGGATTCATCGCGATCTGATTGTAGCCTGAGTACGCGTCCATGAAGGACATGAGCTCGTGCCCCGCCGTAGCATCCACCAGCTGATCGATCCTAGGCAATGGAAAGCAATCCTTGGGGCAGGCTTTATTCAGGTCGGAGAAGTCAATGCAGGTCCGCCATTTCCCGTTGGGCTTTGGAACTAGCACGGGGTTGGCGACCCAAATTGGAAATTTGGCTTCGCGGATAAAGCCGCACTTTTTGAGCCGGGCCACTTCTTCTTCTAGGGCTTCAGCTCGGGTTGTTCCTAAACGCCTTTGCTTTTGAGACTTGGCAGGAACGCTTATATCCAGATGGAGCGTGTGCATGATGACGCTCGGGCTGATCCCCACCATGTCCTCGTGAGACCATGCGAATACGTCCAAGCTATTCTTCAGAAACGTAGTCAGCTCTGCCTTTCTCTGGTCGCAGAGGTTCTTCCCAAGCTTAACCGTCCGTGATGGATTTTGTTTATCAATGTTCACCTCCTCGAGCTCCTCAATAGCCTGGAGCTCGGATCTGTCCTCGCCTACTCGGGGGTCAATGTCCTCACTCAAGGCGATCTTTTCCGCTTCGGGATTCTGAGGTTTTTCAATCTCAGGAGCCGCCAAGGGTCCCTGAGATTCCTCCTCGCTCTGAATGGCCATAGCCAGCTGCCCGGGTTTAGGCTTTCCCTTCATGGAAATGCTATAGCATTCCCTGGCAGCGAGCTGATCGCCCTTGATGGTGCAGATTCCTATTGAAGTAGGGAACTTCATGGCGAGGTGTCGAATGGAAGTGATGGCCTCGAAAGCTATGAGTGTAGGTCGACCCAAAATGGCGTTGTAGGCAGCGGAGCAGTCAATGACCACGAACTCAAGTAGCTTGGAGACTGTCCGAGACTTTTCTCCTAGGGTGATCACCAGCTCGATCGTCCCTATCGCTGCCGATCCTTCTCCCGAAAAACCATACAGCATCGCCTTTAGCTCGGCGACGGTTAGACCCATCTTTTCTAATGTGGATCGGAATAGGAGGTTCACCGAGCTTCCGTTGTCCACCAACACTCTTCTCACTTTCCGGTTGGCGAGCTGGACTGCTATGACCAAGGGATCATTATGGGGGAATTGGACATGGCCTGCGTCTTCCTCCGTAAAAGTAATCGGTTGCTTCTCTAACCGCTGCTGTTTTGAATGACACTGCTCTGGGATGAACTCCGCTCCGTTGTGGGCCTTTAATTCATTCACATACCTCTTCTGGGCGCCTTTGCTCGTGCCATCCATGTGCGGTCCTCCAGAGATGGTGGATATCTCTCCCTCGACCACGGGAAGAGGAACGTCCTGATCTACTCGAGGCCCGGGCTGACTGATCGGGACTTCTGGAGCGGGTCGACTCGCTGGGACCCTGTTTCGTGAGTACTGCGCCAAGGGGCCTGCTCGGATGAGAGTCTTGATTTCATCTTTTAGATGCCTGCAATCGTCGGTATTGTGGCCGACGTCGTTATGGAAACGACAGAATTTTGAAGTATCTCTCTTTCCCTTGTGATGTTTCAATGGCTCCGGCCTCTTCCAGGGGACCCGAGCAGCGTTGGCCAGGAAAATACTTTCCCTGGACTGGGTGAGCTCGGTATATGTCGTGAACACGGGCTTGAATTTATCCACAGACTTATTCTTCTTTTGACCGTGCTGGCTGTTTTCACCATTTCCCTTTCTTTTGCCACCACCGGGCTGGTTGTTCTGCGCGACCTCGGGGATCGCCACCACGATCTCTGTCCCCGCTCCAGCGGGCTTCTCGGGAACCTGGCTGGTCCCCGCGGCTGAAGCTTCAGCTTCTTCTAAGTTTATCCACTCTTGGGCTCTGTTAAGGAATTCGTTAACCGAGCTGACTCCCTTCCTCTGAATATCTTTCCACAGGTCTCCCCCGACCAGGATTCCGGTTCTCATGGCCATGAGCTTGGAGCTATCATCTGCGTCCCTCGCTCGAGCAACGACATTCGCGAATCTGCTCAAGTAGGCTTTCAGCGTCTCACCGGGCTGCTGCCTCACGTTAGCTAGGGAATCGGCCTGGACTCGGGCGGCCTGGGAGGCGCGGAACGCCCTTTTGAAATCAGCTGAAAAGGTCTTCCAGGAGCTGATTGACAGCCTTTTACTCTGCTTGAACCACTGCCTAGCAGGTCCAGTCAGTGTGGAAGGAAAGATCAAGCAACGCAGCTCCGGGCCAATGTTATGGGCCATCATTAGGGTGTTGAACATCCCTAAATGGTCCGACGGGTCCCCGTCCCCGTTGAACATTGACAAGTGAGGCATACGGAAGCCAGATGGGCATGCCGTCGCTGCTATGTTGGGGGCGAAGAGTTCCATTTCGTCACCCAAATCATATTCGTCTTTTTCTTTTTCTGATAGGAGCTTTCTCATCAGTTCCTCCATCTGAGTTAGGCGCTCGAGGGTTTGGTCCTGAGATCCTGGGTTATTCCGGGGCTGTTCAACAGCTCCGGACCCATTGTACATATTAGGTGGGTTGTTGCCCCTCCTATCTTGAGATAGGTTATTTGGGACATTCCCTCCGTTGCGTACTTCGGATCGGACTCCCGCCGAGCGGGCCGGGCTACCATCTCTAGCTCAATCCTCTCTATGAGAGTTGAGGCGATCTCGAAGGTTGCCTCCCTGGGTGGTCTGTTGACTTTGCGCTAAACTCAGTCGCTGACGCAGGTCTCCTCCGGAGAGATCACTCCGGAGGCTGCCGGTCCAATGACTCCTGCAGGACAGGCTCGGAGTGCGTCTTTGGTGGTGAGGACCTAAGCTTTCTTCAGGCGCCCTGCTACACCGGGAAGGTTCTGCTGATGGTGGGTTTCTCCTACTACTCCCGTAAGCTAAGATGTCTCGGACGGGCTGAGGAGACGGATATCTGATTGGAGAAGGAGGATGCCTGACTGGGGAGGCGATCCTAGTTCCGTCTGGATGGATCAAATTTGGTGGGGGCCTTTCGGCCCTGCCAGCTTGCTGGTCTCGCTCTGGGCGAGCTGGACGAGGCGCAGGACGGTCTTCTGGGACGGGCTGACATCGCTGGCCCTCCCCGGATCTCCTTCGGGAATTTCCTCGAGCTCTCCTGGGCGTTCTCGAGGAAGGTTGAGAACAAGGAGTTGACGTCCTGATCGAACGACTGTATTGCTGTTGTCTGGTTCTAGGCATTTCCCTGAAGTTTGCCTCTTGATGGTGCGATGAAGGGGTGGAGTTGGCTGCAGGAAATCTATCCGAACGGCTATGCTTGGGCCGATTACCCCTGTGAGACTTAGGAGCCTCACCTTGCCTCTCTCCAACGTTAACGTTGGTTGTGAGAGGGGGTAGTCGGGCCAGAATATCCTGGATTTGCCGACTAGCAGTTACTAACTGGCTCCTCAGCTGAGCGTTCTCCATCTCCACCGCAGTATAATAACACGGGTTTAGATTAGGTGGCCGGGGCGCCGAACTACCAGTATCATCTTGGCCCACCGGCTGCTTTCCTGGCCTCTGTTGGACTTCAGGAATTTGTTCATCAGAGATGGCAATATGGTGGGCCTCCTGCCCATCCTGCTGCTCTGTTTCGTTGCCATGCCTGGATCGAGTGGTCACCATAGTTGGATGTTTGTGGCAGCACTAATTGAACTTGCTCTCAATGAAAGCACCAAACTGTTGACGCGGTTCTTCGCCAACAGGTAATTAAGAGAAGGAGAGAAAAGGATTAGTGCTGAAAGTAGAACCGTCACAGATATGAAATCTTAGAGGATGAACTTGGTGACCCAAGACACGTTTTTAACTGGTTCAAAGGTTAAAATCCTTCTACTCCACTAGTCAATATTATTGATATATTCTGGGTATTTGGTTACAAAATGTATATCCCTTCAGAGACTATTTTTTCCAACCCTTATCAACTCCTAGGGTCTCCATATTTATAGGAGAAGGCACCTGGAAGTTGGTAAGGAGGTCATCCCGTGACCTTCTTATTTGTCATATCAACTCTGTGACATTCATGATTAATTCCTAAACCTGACACATAAGTATGGTCAAATCGATAGATAAGGAGATAATGGGCCGCACGGCCCAACCCAGCCGTGGGTGTCTGAATACGCACGTTCCTGCTGCGTGTCCGAGAAGTCAGGGAGATATCGGACACGTGATGTCAGATATAGGCACGTTTATCTTGCGTGTGTTGACTTTACAAAGGGTCAGAGATCCATGAGAAGCTCGTACCACGAGCTGCTTCCCTGACCCGACCTTTGGTCTTCAGACTCCTTCCCCCAGTCTTGGGCAGCCTTGGCGAGTCCTTGATGATACCTCAAGCTAAGGGGGTACGACCTCGAAAACAGGATCTCCGACCTGGGGAAATTGACGGACTAACCATGATTAGTCCGAGGCTCGACCTGCTAATCAGCCCGTGGGAAAACCAGGGCATATACATATATTTTTTAATTTTATTTTATTCAACCATGCTATATTGATCCACCCAACACAAAAATGGAGTTTAACTCCACTTGCATCAAGTGCCCAAACCATTAATCAGGGAGAGCAAGCATATTCCATATTGAATGATGACCAAGGCATGAGCGCAAAGCTTCGATGTGTATGAAGCTAAGAACAATTTTGTTTTTTAAGAGTATATCTTCATACCTTCATTGTTCTCGTTAACTGTTTGAGAGTGTCCGAAAAGTGATGAAATCATGAATTTTGCATTTACTGCATAATATTTGCTAGTAAGGGTATTAAAAGAATATTGTTTGGGAGTCATTGAAACCAAAAGAGGAACACTTAAAAATTTTAGGGTTTTAAGAAGAAAATGAAGTTGGAAAGGATGAATTAGATGATAGAAGAATTTTAGAAATTCAAAAATGGGTATATAGTGTTGGAACTTTGAAATAATTTTAATTTATTGAAGAAAGAAAGCTTCGTGGAGAAGAAAACCCTTCACAAGATAGGTTTTTTAAAAGGTCGAGGCTCGAGGTAGAAAAGTTCAGAGTTTTTAATGAAAAAAAATAATTTAATGAAAGAGTAATTGGTGGAAAAACTTTTAAATCTTTACATTTTATTATACTTAAACCCCCAATCATTATTTTTAGTGGCAATACCTCCCAAACTACCTTTCCTTTAGCAAATCCACAGTGCTTGTTTGTTTTTACTGTTATATGCCTGCAAGTACACATGTGTCCATAATCTATTGGGCCACATGTTAAATATGTAATTATTTAGTTAAAAAATTAATTAATTAAAAAAGTTTTGAAATTTAAAAAAAAAAAAAATAGGATTTATACCCTTTTGGACAGTGTGTTTTCTCTCATTACCTGTTTGCACCCTGTATTTTGACAAATTCTTTTTTGGACCCTGTGTTTTGTAAAATGGTTCAAATAGACTCCTAAACCCAATTTTGATGAAGAAAAAATTAAATGTAACAACACAGTTGTTAGGCAAAATAATTTTGTTTTTGTTTTAAATTATTAGATTGGTGATTTATTTGTAATTTTAGCTCAAAAAACTTTAACCAAAATCGAATTTAGGGTTCTATTTGAACCATTTTACAAAAACACAGGGTCCAAACAATCATTTGTCCAAATACAGGGTCCAAATACAGGGTCCAACCAAGTAATTGAATAAAACATAAGATCCAAAAATGTATAAACCCAAAAATATATTAATTAAACCAACGTTTTAATTTAATTAATAAAAAACAAGATTAAATCATACATTCAGAGAAACACAATTAAAAATATACAAAACAATCAAAGACACCATTTCATAATCTTCATCTTCATCAAACTCCCCAACAACATCACTACAAGAAAAAATGCTTTTAATAAGACCAAAAATGTGTTATCAAAACATACCATAACATTTTTTTACATGTTAAGGCCGACTATGTTATCGTAGGTCAAGGTACTTTACATAACAATTTATCATTGTTATACAGATGTGTTATTATACTGTCAACGATAACACACTTTCTGTGTTATTTTAATAAATAGATAAGTGTTTAATTATATTATTTATAGTCGATTATATAACACATTTCAATACTTATAAATTTGTCTTATACTACACTTTAGTATAACACATTTTTTGTGTTATATAATGAAGTTTGCATAACAAAATTCTTTACTTATAAAAAGTGTTATTGTAATAGATATTATAACACATTTTTCGTATTATTTTAATATTTAGATAAGTTTAAATTCTCATTATATATTCATTTATATAACACTAAGTTATTCTATTATATTTTTATTTTTTATTTATATAATTAAAATTAGCTTTCTAATATATACTAGCATCACCAAATGAACTTGATCTTCAAATAAGAAAAAGTAAAAACATTCAACATTGTATTAACAATCCACAAATTAGTTTAAAACATTCAACACTGTCATCAACAACAAAATATTCTTTAAGTATTCAAGTAGTCTTAAATATTCAACATATTGAAAAGTTACTACTTTCAGCACAAAATATTCTACAGCTGCCCAACACAAAGCCTTCAAAATTAAGTATCATTTTCTATTTCTCTTGTCACATCTGCAAAATAAACAAAGAAATATTTTATTGTTATTATCTAGTAAAAGTAGGAATTCATGATCTTCCAAATGTCAGCACACCAAAGCCTTCCAAATAAGATTTTCTTTTGCACTTCACTTGTTGAATCTGGTAAATAAAACATAAAAGAAAAACTAATGAGGTCATGAAATATCATACCATTCATCTAAAATAGTCAATAATACTATTATAATCTTGGATTGCATATCGGTTAATGTTGAACAAGCATTTATACTAGTAAAAAAAATAACCAGTCAAGAAAGAATCTACTACTTCTAACCAAAAAATTATTCACTGGTTTAAAAAGGCATGTCATGTGTAAAATGTTTGTGTGCACATATCATCGGAGAGAATAGAGAATGAATGAACTAAACTTTATCGAAATATATGCTAGTGTTGAATATTTGTGATTCAACACTTGTAATGAGCGAAAAATTAGAGCAAGTCTAACAGACTCATAGCAAACCATATCAGATCTATCAGTTACCACTTAATGGATGAATTTTGTAGTAATAAAATCATTTATATCTAATTTCTGCACTAAAGGATTCAATTTAATTGATGAAGAACAGAGAAACAATAGTCTTTACAACACATAAGCTACAAAAAATCATGATCATAAAAATATTAAATTGCAATGCAATAAATCAAATATGTTAGTAATACTCCACAACTTAGGCTCTTTTATCTAGGAAGAGAGCTAAGTGAAACCTCCATATACAGGACCTAGAATCTTAATCAACAAGAAGGTGCAAATTGTTTTATAAAATAAATAGGGCTTATAATCAAAGACCAAATATATAAATTTGAAGCCATGCTAAGTAAAGATAATTTCAGCAGCCATGCTAAGTAAAGGTAAGACCATTTTGCCTCAAAACCTCAAAATAAGATCAAATCAGAGAACACAAACAAACAAACAAAAAATAAGAACAACACCATAAGAGGGCAATCTTTTTCAATCTACTATCAACAATCAAATATTACAAGGTCTTATACCAATTTTATATGCAGTTTATTCAAAATCATGGTACTACTATATGCAGTCAAAATGAAAATTTGGAGTATCTACCAATTACGTTTCTCATCCTTATCTTGAGCTTGGTTCTGGAGCTTCAGATAATGCAAGACAGGACTACTGTATTTGGAATCAAGTTTAGAACCATAGCAGAATTTTGTTCACGTGATTGCATTATCAAAGAAAATTGCAAGAAAAGCACTAGCAAACATATACTATCTCTATGGGCTTGTACAGATGCATATGAAAACATGCATATGTTCACCTTATATACATTAAGAGAATCTTAAACCATCATAGAAAGATAATCATAGTTCAATATACTGACCTCTGATTTTCCAATCAAAAGAAAGTTGTTGAAAATCTCATAAATGGTTTCTTGAACATCTCATTGGTTAAATATTGGGCCTCACCTTAAGCATCTACAGATGTTGCACTAGGTAGTTTTATCAAAACCAAAATAAATAAAAAAATTAGAGAAATCCTCATATACATGAAAAATCAAAGAACAGAGAACCAAATGTTACTTGAGCTTGTGAAATTACAGTATCCATCAAAATATGTATGTGCCTTTTATACCTTAGGCAAATCTGAGTGAAAGTATACCTTAGGATTTTATTGAAGACTCAAATTCCTAAAATCAGCAAGCAAAACAATGACTGAAAGTATACCTTAGGCTTTTATTGAAGACTCAAATTTCTAAAATCAGCAAGCAAAACAATGATTTTTTGTCTAAAAGCAACAACTCAATAGATCAAAATTTTCATATGATGATCCTAATATAATATAATGAAAGAAAAAAATGCCACAGTATACTACTATGAAAAAGAAAAATAAAAAAAAAGCTTCGTTAAACCAATGAACAAGTTTCTTCATTTGTTTTCCTCTCGCTTTATATCTCCTTGCACTAATTTTTCACGTAGATCAGTTCAGCTAGAAACTCAAGCAATACCAGGATATTCAATAAAGAGTTGAACATTCAATTTGAATTGAAAAAAATTCCTTTAATGCAAAAAACATACAAATTTCTTATATATGACATTAATTCATCTAAGCATAATAAGAACCATGAAATAATTATCACATAATAAAACCTGTTTTTGTGATTCAAAACACTTGATGCAATATAGAGTAATACTACAATAAGTCTCGAACACTAACTCCAACTTTTTTGACATTTCAAGCATATTTTGACTTCATAAAGCCAATAATGGAATTTCAAGGGTTCTTGTATCTGGACTTTACAAGGACCACGTTCGTACCCCCTGCGATGTAAAGTCCCTTGCTCAAATTGGAGATGATATGCTTAAATACAAGATATACACAAAAAGTTTCTACAAAAGGACCAAAACAAAAATGAAGCTAATGAGAGATAACAACATTTTACAGCCAGTTGTGTTTCTCTTTTAATCGTAACTTAAAATAATAAGACCCTAGCAATCTTCGTATCTCAGATCATGAACAAGAATAATGTACTCGAACCTTGTGCCAGAATCTAGCATAAAGCAAATGGAGAACAGCATGTTCAGCACCACCAACATACACATCAACTAGACTCCAGTACCTACCAAAGTAAAAGATATTAAAAAAGTCAGGAGGGAAAAGAAAAAAATTCCTATAAATTGTTATCTTTAAAAGAGCTATTATGTTAAAAGAAGAAAAATAAACACTTACATTTCCTTTGACTTTGCAACCAATTCTTTCGAATTATTCGGGTCCATAAATCTCAAATAGTACCTAGAAATGAATATAAAAGAACAATTTTTCACATCTTAATTGGTTCCAAGTATTTCAAGCCACAACCAATCCATGAGTAAGTGAAAAGGATTAACTCTTTGAACAAACATACTATAGTGATTGCAGTTTAAAAGCTTAGAGCCATCCCTTCAATTCTAATGGTCTCTCAAGCACAAAAAGGAGTGAAATTCAACAAAAAGACAAATGCAAGTAATAGATTCTTGAAATGGTCATCTAGAAAGATAAAGTCTATTTTGACAATTTAATTGGTGCGTGAGATGGATTATGAACTTACAGAAGCAATAAACACTACCTTAACCCTTCTTAGAAACGCATAAGGTTTGAATTCAACAAAGAAAGCGCTACCAGCAAGAACCAACCCACTGTGGCATTGTGCTTGTTTCACGTTGAGTAGGTTTTCCAGATAAAGGATATGTGGTTTTAACCTGAAAATAAGTGATAGAAGTCAAGAGATTTAAATTTCTAAGGCACTCAGAAAAAAATAAATGGAAAATCATTTCTAAAACAATGATAATAAACTAACGTATCTTGTTATTGAACAACTAATTCAAAACTTTTGCATGCAACTTGTAAAGTTACAAAATGCAAGTCTCTCTCGTAGGTCATCAAAAAGAAACTTTAAAAAAAATGGGCATATGAATTACGCATACCCAAGACTTTGCTTTTGAGAGTGGAAGTTCCCCTGTTCCAGTATGAGTAAAATCATCCAACTCAGTTTCAGAAAGGGGAACACTCTCACCAGTTACATGATTACATCCAAGAAAATAACAGGAATAGGTTCCCCCCAATAGCGTTGTCGAGCAAAGAGCCAATCCCTCAGCTTATAGTTCACCTAAAGAATGACATGTTTGAGGCAAGTAAATCATATATTATCTATAGGAGCTAGAGTTGTTTGAGCCAACCAATGAACATAAACTTCAGTTGATTGACAAACCACCTGTTACATAACTACGTCAGTAAATTATCTTTAATAATCACATGTAATAAGCCCTCCAAATGTTCAAAATTTCAGAATTGTTTTTTACTAACAAAGATGTTGCACCAAAATGAAGTAGCCCAACCATGCAATTCTAATTCTAAACAGCTTAAAGATGTAAATTCTGCAACACAAGAAGTGTATATTTTTGTGTGAATTGGTAAAATATTTATAAAGAACCCAGAAGAACACACCTTCCTAATACATAATTTTCCACCCATATGGGGATCGCTTCTCCATTAACTAGATTTCTTGCATAGCAACCACTAAATACCCCAGTTTTTTCCTTCTGAAGTTCAGTTCTCTCAAGGTCACTCTTTCTTGAGGCAATATCTGTGTACTCCTCCACAAATATATTTAGGTGAATAAAATATTATTAAGAACAGGTCAATTAATTTTCCCGGAGGATATAAAAATATGGTATTTTTTAATGATTAGTTTTTATCTGACTACACATCAATTTGGCACTAATTAAATTTTTTATCCAAAGTAGCTGTTAGTGTTTGATAGGATCAAATTTAATGGAGATTCAAGAAAATCAAAGTAAAAATAATTACAAATCGTGGTCGGAGACTGGAAGCACCAGTGGCACCGGGAGTTTCAAGGACGAAGACAAATGCGTTGAAATCACGTTCGATGTCGGAGACGACTCGGCTATGGTTCAAAAAAGAAGAAAATGTGACTCAGCCGAGTCCACTCAAATAGATCATCAGATTCAGAACATGTCCGCCGACACCGCCCGCGTCTTCAAGGGACTCAAATTCGTGAACGAGAGGAAAACTTTCTCCGAGTCAGAAGAAGGCTGGCCAGAGATCGAGCGGCGTTTCGATCTATTGGCCAACAACTTTGGAATCCTCCTCAAATCAAGTTAGATTAATAATCAGTTTACAAATCTATAAATATGAAATTGTTATAAATTAAGAGATTAAATAGAATGAAAAAGAAACAAACAAACCTAGAAAACAAAGGAGTGATGGATGACGACTACGTAACCGCCATGGATGATGGTGGAGAGGATAATCAGAGGTGTAGAACACTGATCGGAGAAGCCCGAGTACTGATCGGAGGAGGCAATGATGACCTAGGTCGTATGGTCTTCTGGCATGTTTTGCTACAGAAAAAGGCCAAATGTGATAGATACTCTAAAGTGTTGTAGTGAATATTTAAAGAGCCATGGAGTTAGCTTAAAATTTTGGCCTAAATTTTCAATAATAATACTTTTTAAATAATGTTATTTTTTAATGTATAATAGAAACTCTAAATTGTTGTAATGATAATACTTTTTTAATAGAGTTATAATCATGTGTTATAAAAAAGGTATTTTGTTGTTGTGTCATCATCTTCATCAAACATCCAGACACGACAGTCTGTTCATCTTCTTCGTGTCTAATCTGAACAACCATAAAGGGTCTCGTTCTTTCGATTCCTCTTCAAATTGTATTTGCATTTCCAGGCATATACCGAAAAATTAGCAAATTCAACAAAAAAAATTAGTTATGTAACCAAAAAACCAGCATAATTATATTTATAATCTCCAATCATATGATCTTAAATTTATGCCAAGAATCTTCCTTGACTATTTCAATACTTATATCCAAAAATGGATGAAATTTGTTGGAGCTAAAAGAACACTGTAACCTAGATCTAAATACACCAACCTGAGCTTCGTTCATGTGTGGAGACCCTAACCCAGCACACCGACCTCACCTTCCCCAGCCACGTTCACCCCCATCCAAGCAGAGCCTATCCCATCGTAGACCAAACGTTTCCTTCGTCGCAGTTCGTCGAAGTCAACAAAGTACTTCCTCTCCCTAACCTCGCCGTCGCCGCTCAACCACTCCTCTCCCAAGATCTTCGATGTCAAAGCTCAATCCAGGATGCTGCCGTCCATGGAACTACCAAGCAGGAATATACCAAAGCTGAGAACGAGAGAAAGATAGAGAGTGAGAGGTTGAGATCGGAAGAGTTTGTTGAGATATGGTTCTTTTAATTAATTAAATTAAAAATTTATGGTTAATGAAAAAGTTTTTAATTTTTAAAATTTAAAACTATTTTAATTAATTAAATTTATTTTTAAAATAGGTTTATAAATAAATAACTACACATTTATTATATGGCCCTATACATTATTGACATGTGTATCCTTGCTGGTAGATAACAGAAAACACAAAGGAAGATTGTGTATTTGCTAACAGAATGGTAGTTTTGGAGGTAACGCTACCAAAAATAAATATTGGAGGTTAAAATGTAACAAAATGTAAAAATAAGAAGATTTTGCCGCCAATTACTCTTAATGCAAATGTTAATGCAAAACACAATTTAAATTTCACGCTCAATTTTATTTTTATAGGTCTATTACTTTTAAGAAGAAAGTGCAAAACACACAATTATGTAAATGATGCAAGACTTGATGAATGAAAAACCTGAGAGTAGAAAGTGATTATTGCCATAAGCTTAATACAACATTTGACAAAGCCTAACTTCATTTTTAGGATAGGTTGAGCATCCAAAAAGAGAAAAAAAATTATTTAATTTTCTGATGACGTGGATGTTGTCATATGTGTAAGGGTTTTATGCCCTAATTAAAACTTAATTTCTTTATAATCTCATTTTATTATCAATAAAAGAATAGAAGTCATTATTGACTTGGTCAATCACTTTGCTCACATCTTTTATTTTAATGTTTATTTGTTTAATTTGAACTTCTATTAAATCCCGAGCATATAGCTAATCATATTTATAGTGACGTAATCACAGTGAAATGTAAATATGATTATATGTTCAAAAATAAGTTAGTCCTAAGACTATTCAGTGCACAGGATTTACACTGACTTGCCAATCTATGATATGATCTACTTACACATTGTAGTGTTTTGTTTTTTCCAGAACATTAGCAAAGTAGATAAGATCAGATGTATTTGTTACATCGGACAGGACCGATATTGACAGTAGATAAGATAAGAAGACATACCATTATTATCTATTATAGTCATATCATATAATTGATCATAGGTTAATTCAATCTCAATTATGAGTGGTTAGTAATCTAACTGATTGTATTATTTGAGTTCTTTTACTTGTTCGTTACTAGCATACCCTACGGTCTAGCCCGTACTTACATCTTGGGAACTTAGTAGTATAACAACGATGGTTTACTTTTAGTTTGGTTCGAGGTACTAAATAATAGAAATCTCATTTCAGTAATTAATATTAGTATACTGAAACATCATTTACAAAGAACTAAGTGTTATAAGGACAAAATACAATGAGGAATAGAATGGTATTTTAGTCCCATATCATTGTAGATCATCTATAGAGAATTGAGTGATAATTATGATTGCAAAAATGGATAACTAATAGCGTATCTATATTGCTTATAGAGCATTCTATAAATTCAAGAGTGCAATTCTTAGTCTTTAGTGGAGTCATGAGGAATTAATAAGTTAGTAAATTTATTTGTTAAATTTATAATAACTTATTGGAGTTTGATTTCATAAGCCCATGGTCCCCACAATACATTGGATAAAATCATCTAGATAGTCTCAGTTAATTGATTTAATCATCAATTAGAATTATTAAAGTTGACCAAGTCAAATTTAGATAATTTCACAAGGTTATGTAATTTAAAGAAGAAAAAAGATTTTATGGCAAATTTATTAATTAAGACAAATTGGTGTCTAAATTAATAAATAAGTTTAAATCAAGGTTCAAATTATAAACAGATAATTTGATGAAGGATTTAAATAATTATTTAATTAATTAATGAATAGAGAATAATACAGCCCTTGAATTTAAGTCCAATAGGCTTATAATTAAATGGGAAATTTCACGAGCCTATAGGCCATGAGAATTTTGACCTAAGGGTTGTAATTGGCTATTATTTTATTGATTTTTTATTTAAATAAGTGTCATAGTTGAGCCTTTAAAAGAAATGCTAAGTGATAGCTGAAAATAGATGATCAGAAGGTCTAGTTTTGATGCTTTAGGGCTTTAGACTCTCTCTACAACAAGAGTTATTTCCTAAGCCTCTACATTCTCCTCTCTTCTTCTCTCTGTATCTATATCATGTGTTGAGAATTACCCACTCTAGTCTTGGTGATTCTAAGGATACTATGGAAGGCTGTGAAGAAATTTGAAGATCGGTTTAGTTTCTTAGTGATACCCTGCGACAGAAAGGATACAAGGGTTAGAGAAACTGAAGGAAAGATTTATTCATTCCGTTGCATATAATGTAAGTGTTGTTATCAGTATCTCTATTTAAATTCAATTATAGAAACATCTTCTAGGTTTTCTTATATTAATTTGTTTAATATATGATTTATATGAAAATAAATAAGATCATGTATATGTATTCCCAACAATATGTGCTCTTAAAATGAATTATTTTGGGTAAGTTTTACACGCAGAACGAATCTGGTCTATTTAATTGACCATACACATTGTATCAGTAAATTAATGTTTGTTACTTTCTCAATGGACAGGTATGAAATTGGTGCTCAATCAAAATTCCCCCCCTGGAACTATTACATATACCAAATCGTGCCCCCTCAGTTTTTAAGCCTGTTAAAAATTCCCCCCGAACTATTGAATGTGTTGAATTGTGAGACTTCCTTCTAGTTCTGTTCAATTTTAATAATGGAGTTGTGATCTGGCAATTACCCCTACCATGTGGCCTAACACGTCGAAGGTTATTGAGAGATTTATTGAAAAATAATACAAAAAAATAACCCTAATTCTATATATAATGGTTTAGGATCTTTATTAAGAACCTAGTTCTTCATGTGCAATCGGCTTATTCAGTTTTATTCTCTCAATCTACACCAACAAAGACCTTCATTTTTCATGGGCAGCTAGCAGATATGTCTTATTCCAGCAAGTCAATCAATAGTGGTAGAAGGTATGAGGAAGAGCTTCAATTCAATAAACCCATTTGTGATTGTGGGTTTGAGTCTGTAATCCACACTTCTTGGATAGTTGATAATCCAAGTAGAAGGTTTTATGGCTGCCAAAATTACAAGGTTAGTTGTTAGTTAATTATTTTTCTTTTACATGGGGTTATGGTGTTTTAAAATATTTGTCCAGTGCCATTTTTTTACTTTTTGTTTTGTAGAGAAATGTGAATGATGGTTGTCGGTTTCTTAGATGGATAGACCCAATACATGGTGCAAGAAATTAGAATTATTTAGGAAGGTTGTTTAGAAGGTTTGAGGAGAATGAGGCTAATGTTAAGCAGCTGCAAATTTTGGTTGAAGAAAGAAATGAAGAAGTTGATAGAATGTTAAAGTTGTTGAAAAATGTTAAATTTGGTGTATGTATTTGTGTTGTAATATTTTCTTTTATTTTGTTTTTGATCATTGGAAGTGTTTGATATATGTACTAGGTAGTGATTGATATATGTAATAGCTGCTTGCGAAATGCAATTATCACAAGCAATTATCATTTTGTTGTTATGACTAAAAGAAATGAATTTTTTTTTTAATGGTTACTAATCTAGCAGTCTGTATCATTTGTTGTTATGAACAGTTAAAATAAGAACTCCAAACAATAATGTGAACTCATGATAGCACTTGTGCTTAAATAACAAACATGTTTACAAAGAGTTCCACAAAGGCCTTTTACACAATCATCACAAACTAATCGAAATGGCTGACACAAATTAAGAACCTTCCTGCTGAGATGTTGTACATAAACTAATCAATATGACAAATCTAAAATCCAAAAGTTCGTGGTCATCCTTTACACAAACTAATCAAAATGGAAGACATGATTTGCCAATTTTCTTGCTGATACACATAATTAATACACATTCAAAATGGTGAAAAGCATCCCAGTATCCAAAAAAAAAAAAGCATCCAGTGGTCATATTCATGGATCATTGTTCATTGATGCACCCCTCACTTTCTTCCTCAAAATGTTTCCACCTTTATCTTGCTTGTTTGCTGGCTTCATTCAAATAGATTGCTTGGCCTGAGCTCTATTATGCAAAAATCAATAAGTTCAGAGGTTATAAAGGTGTAAAACACCAAGCTAATAATAATCAATGATTTCATAAGTTGTTTAAAGTCCCTGAAACTGTTGAGGGGTTTCTTGTGCACTTGTCTTTTGGGTTGATGAGCTTACTGAATCATGAGGCATTGGATTATGGTTTCTTGCATAAGTTCTAGGATCCTTTCGTGGGTTCTTCTTAGCCTATAAAACAAGTTAAAGCAACCAAATCAGCAACATTTATGTAATTTCAAAATTGAAATAGTAACAATATCATAAATAAATTAAAAAGAGCATACCGAAGTTGCTGTATTTCTTGCACATGTTCTAAAATTGTGCCCATTTCCACCGCAACTAGAACACTTAATTGTGATATATATTCTTTTCAATTTCTTTCCAGTAGCTGAACAAGGGGTGAGCAACACCCTAGAAGTCCAAGATGCCTGGTCACTAATGAACAGGTTTTACCAGGTCAGAAACCATTAAATTTATCACTAGGGAACGAAAGGCAACCTGATATAGGCTTTGCAGTCAGAGGACCCCCAAGGCACAAAAATGCCACGATTCGTGGCAACCAATGCAGGACATAAAGATGACCATCTATGTATCAATAAGGTTTTGGTCATAGAGAAGGAGACATTAGTTACAACCAAACACGAATAGGACAGTCTCAATACAAAGATGGGCATGGCCATGATGAGGGATACTCAGAATATTATCGAGGTCAAACAAGAGGAGCTGGTCATTAGGACAAGCCAAGGAAGGACTAGCAGGTGCCCCTACCCATAAACAATAGACTAGAGATTCAAAATAATGGGAATCCACCTAGAAATGCAAATGAATTTGATCGACTAGGAAGAGAGGACCAGAGGTAGAGAGGTCAGGATCTGTGGAATGTACTAAATGATCGAAGAGAGAGACACGATGATCACATCCTTGTAGCAGTACCAGCAATAACAATATCACTACAGGCTCAAATAGATGCATTGAATCAGGATGTTCAACAACTAGCTAAAACTAAAACTTCTTGACATTGGAAAAGAAAAGACACTCCATTCATCAGTGAAATTTCTCATGCAGAAGTCTTGAACAAGTTCAAAATGTTCATTTTTCCCAGCTACATTGGAAAAGAAGATCCTGTGTCTCACGTCAACAAGTTTGAGAATCAAATGGACATACAAAAAGTATTTGATGATGCTTGATGCAGAATATTCCCCGCAACCCTATCTGATGTTTCACAAGAATGGTATTTTGAATTTCAGCCTGCCGTGATCATCTCATGGGAGATGTTTGTCAAGGAATTCTATTGGAAATTCTATGCTCATGTACACCCAACAAAGGAAAATAAACTGGTTGATATAAGAAAAGGGGACGAAATGCCTTTAAAGGTATACATCCAGAGATTTATGATAGAAGTTGCTCGAGCCAAATCTATTGGCGATGATAGGAAGATGGTGGTCGTAGCAGTCAGAGTAAAAAGGCGATCTCCTCTATGGAGTAGTCTACGTCAGAATGGCGTTCAAACTACCAAAGAATTCCTAGTTCAGGTAAGCAAGTATATTAAGTTGGAAGATGCCATTGCTAATGAGGGAAAGGTCAAAGAGGTAGCAACAAACAAGAAATGGGACATACCAAAGCAGGTAGTACTTCAAACAAGCCTAACAATGGTGGAAGAAATGATGCCAGGGAAACAAGCGAGCAATGACTCTAATAAAAATGATAGAAAACACTCAAAACCTACCAAGTATGAGACAAGATTTACCAATTACACAACATTTGTCGAAAGTCGAGCAGACGTGTATCAGGCCAGTCACGTTACTGTACCTTACAAGAGACCAGCATCCATTCGAAAATATATTTTAAGAAGGGATACAAACAAGTTTTGTCACTTTCACAATGCCTATCGCCGTGATACAAATGAGTGTAACAAGTTGAAGGATTACATTCAGTTCCTTATATGACAAGGACATTTGAGGTGATACGTCCGAGCAAGGATTGATCCCAAAAAAACAGCTACCGAAGGTAACAAGCAGATGCTGGGACATCAACGTTCTCCACCATTACTACCAGCCCCACTAGCGGGCACATTGCTCACAATCTGTGGAGGACCACACTTGGTTGGTGATAGTGGAAAAGTGCAAGAAAGATATGCTAGAATGCTATGTCATGAGAAAGAAACTGAAACGCTAACAGTCGATGAGCGAACTCCCAAAACACCTCAGGTAAAAGGAGACCTGGTAACCTTCTCCGAGCAGGACTCACAGCATGTCAGGTTCCCGCATATAGATCCATTGTTCATAGACATCCAAGTAGCCAATATGATGGTGAAATGAGTATTGATCGATACTGGGAGCTCAATTAATATTTTTTACAAGTCATCCTTGGAAATACTTAAATTGTCAGTTCGAGACTTTGAACCATGCCACCAGCACAATCTATGGCTTCACAGGAGAGGGTCGATTAGGCTCCCAGTCACTGAAGGAATAGCACCTACGAAGAGGACAATATTGGCAACATTTATGGTAGAAAATTTTCCCTCCACTTACAATGCCGTGATCCGAAGACCCATACTTGTAGAGTTTCAAGTAGTAACGGCGATATGGCATCTTTCCATGAAGTTCCCAACTAATTTAGGAGTAGGGTGTGTGTTCAAGAACCAAAGGGAAGCTCGGGAGTATTATAACTCCACAATTATTAAAGTAAAAAAGGGCGGTGAGAGTACTAGTATCATTTCCGCGAGCATCCCTGACGATGAGAATGAAAAGTCACAAGGATTCTATGATTATAATGAGCTAAAGGCCCAATCAGGTGATCAAAAGGAGATAGATCCTCGCTTTAGGGATTTTAACGAAGAATTTGGACCCGTAGAGGAGATCCATATAGAGAAAGAAAACCCGACTAGGATTGTCAAGGGTTGTAAACATTAGAAGAAAAAGTACATGAAGAACTGGTGAGGCTTCAAAGAAAAAAATTAGTCATCTTTACCTGGTCGCATAAGGATATGGGCAGAATCACTCCAACTGTAATGAGCCATGGCGTGAATGTAGATAAGAACTTTCCTCCAGTATAGCAAAAAAGAAGGTTCCTCGATAAAGATAGGTTGAGAGCTTTAAAGAGAGAAGTTGAAAAGCTGAAGGAGAATGAGTTTATTTGAATAATGTTTTATCCATCGTGGGTCTCCAATCTAGTACTTGTCACTGAATTAAACGGTAAATGGAAGACATGTGTGGATTTTACAGACCTTAATAAAGCCTGCCCAAAAGATTGCTTTCCACTGCCTAAGATCGACCAGCTGGTTGACGTAACATAAGTTGATTAAACATTGTCCTATTGATGCATATTCTGGGTACAACCAAATTAGCATCCACCCCCCATACGAGGACACACCAGCTTACACACGAACACTGGATTATACTGCTTCAAAGTGATGTCATTTGGCTTCAAACATGCAGTTGCTACTTATCAGTGATTAGTAAACCATATGTTTAAAGACCAAATCGGCAAACATGTAGGTGTACGTCGATGACATGCTCATAAATTCAAAGAAAGTTGGGGGCATCTCAAAGATCTCGAAGAATGCTTAAAAATCCTTAAGAAATATCAGATGAAGCTGAATCTTCTTAAGTGTTCCTTTGGAGTAGGATTTTGTAAATTTCTTAGATTTATAGTCAACGCGTGAGGAATAGAAGAAAATCCTAAAAAGATCCAAGATATGATCGAGATGAAGTCACCAACCAGAACCAAGGACGTTCAAAGTGTAACAGGGAGAATAGTTGCTCTCAACAGGTTTATATCAAAATCAACGGAAAAATGCGTCCCATTTTTTAACCTGTTAAGAGGCAGCAAACAACTAGAATGGATGGAAGAGTGTGAACAGGCCTTCCAAGAAATCAAGAAGCACATGGCGCAACCTGCCACTCTATCCAAGCTAGTTGATGGAGAGACTCTATTCGTCTATCTAGATGTCACTGAGTACGCTGCTAGTGCCATGTTGATTATAGAGGAAGAAAAAGCCCAATATCCAGTGTATTACATTTGCAAAAGATTGGTAGGAGCAGAATTGCAGTATATGGCATTTAAAAAATCAGCCTACTGTTTACTGCTTGCTTCACGAAAACTACAACCATATTTCCAAGCCCATCCAATAACGATGTTAACTGACTAGCCCCTGAGACAGGTATTACAAAATATTAAAGAATGAAATCTTTAATCAATGGTTGCTAGTACAGTTTACTAAGCATACTTATGGGTGCAAGTAATCTAGAATTAGATTACTGATGTGAATAGACATCTTAGTAAATGTACTTTATATATTTAAGATTATATATGACAAGACCAATGTGAAATAATTTCTTTATAAACTTATTGTTTGTCATAAAGATTTAAATTCATATCAAAGATGACCATTTATAGACTAGTCTAAATATTGAGTAGTCATGAGCTCCTGGTCGTGTCTAGTGACTTTTTTTTTTGGAGATTCAATAACTTGAATGGGTAGGAACATGATTTTACAATAATGGAATCCAAGCTTTCCTAACGGATCGAATACTGGTTCCTGTAAGGATTAATTATTGAGCTCAAATCTATAATATGATTATAAATTAATTATTCATTGGTCAATTAATGGAACTTGAGAAACAATAGGTAATTAAAAGGGAAAAACAGTAATGTTTGATTAGCTCTAATTAATGAACCAATAAATGGAGGGAAAAAGTACATGCATTGATTATATTAACGGAGTGTAAGAAATAACTTTATAAATAAAATGATATAATTATTAAGAGTGCACTTCTATATTTATAGTGGAGTAATAATGGAATTAATAAATAAGATTATTAAATAAAGAGTTTGATTAATAGTCTAGTTTATTGAAGCTTAGTATTATAGGTCCATGGTCTCTGAGTCGCATCTGTACTATACTGCCAAGGGTAAATGTGTCATAGGCAACATTAACAGAGACAAAGACTAAATTGCAAAAGGAATGAAATTTCCAGGGCTAAGTGATAATTATGTATAATTAATTAATTAATTAATTATTTGACTAATTAGTATTTATTTGAAAAAATTTATATTAGTCGAAATTAATATTAATAATGTTATCGATTAATATTATAGAGAGTTTAATATTATCTTAGTATAAGATAATTATTCAAATTCGATAGTATAAGATGAAGTTAATTGTGAATTAACTAATATATATTTTCGAAATAATATTTATATTATTTTAAATGAATAATATATTGTCTTATTTTAATTAAACAAACAAATGAGAAAATTGGGGAGCACTGAAAAGTGGCGCCATGCATGGTATGACCTTGTGTTTGGGATTTGAATTGTTTAAATTTAAATCTTTTAAAATATGGTTAATTTGTTTATTTAATTATTGTTTTAAAATAATTAATTAAATAAAATATCTTGATTGGTCTTTTTTTGAATAAGGGATATAAATTGTTTATTATCTCTAGGTTTATAAGCAGACGTATCTTTTGATAGATTTTTTAAGCCTGAAAACTGAGAAACTCTCTAAGCCTTTTCTTTTCTCCAAACTCTCTAGATCTCATGTGCTGAAAATATCTAGACAGCCTAAATCAAAACTTTGCATCTCACGTGCCCACACACTTCATTGTATATTTGAGGAACGACTCGAGTCTCAATCACATTTGTTGACCCAAATGTCTGTCAACCAAATAAAATTAAGAAAAATAGATAGTATAAAGAAATGAATCACACAACGAGTTTTTACGTGGTTCGACTGTTAACGAGGCCTAGTCTACGAGTCACCTGTATTATAGAATGCTTCCCGGAATCACAAGCTCACTAGGGTTTACAGCTTGGGTAGAGGATAGTCTTGCTCCAAGGTAAATAGGATTTCAAATACTACGATTTTAGATCCTTGGAAATGACCCCCTCATGATCTGCTGCATGAGGGGAGCTAGAGGGGCAGTCAACGTTTATCACTACATTTTATTCCCACATTCTTTGGGGATCATTTATTACATAATAGGCTATTGGGAATTGTGCCCTGAAAGCATATATAGTAGACATTGTTTTACGGAATAAATAAGTAAATTGAATTTGTTATGCATATAGTTTATGGACTATATTATTCTGTGATAATATTATATAAATATCAGAAAAATTCCTAAGTTCATATATGTGATCTCAAACACGTATTGGTATGGGAGGATTGTGTTTGAGATAAATGAGCTTGAATAGTTCGCAGTAAAATAAAGTTAAGGAATCTTTAGATTAATTACTGCAAGTACTATCCACTAGTATTATGAATACATGTGATCTAGATCCGGATTACTAGTGTAGTACGACACTTTAGTAGAGGTACTTTATATATTAGAGAATATATAGAATTGGACTAGATATGTTTATTAATACTTAGTTAAATACCGTTTCGAAGTATTAATTAAATGTATCAACTGATGATCATATACAAATGGATCTTAATCCTGAAGTTACTATGAACTCATGTTTATGTTATATGAGTTCTTTGATTCACTCATTAGGGTCTGTGAAAATGTTCAGGCTAGAAACTTTTGTTTTGAGAACTCATTAATGTAAATGGCAGGGGACATAGTATACAGATATGGAATCTATACCTTCTCGTAAGAGATTGAATAATGGTTCTCTTAAGCATTGACTTTTGGGATAGAAAGGTTATTGAGCTCAAATTCATAATTTAGTTATGAATTAACCTTCACTAGTAAAGTCAATGGTACTTAAGGAAACAAGATATAATTAAAAGGGTAAAATGGTAATTTTATTCTCAATTAATTATGAACCACTATTAGAGGGTTCATTTGTATGTAATGATTATATCAAAGGATGCTTTATTTTATAAAGTACTCAATAAATGAAATGTCTATAATTACAAGAGTGCAGTCTCATATTTATAGTGAAGTAATCATTAGATTAATAAATTAAGATTATTTAATTAATAATCTCATATTTATTGGAGCTTGGAATTATAGGTCTATAGGTCCCCACAGCGGCTCTATCAACACTATTCAAAGAAAGAGTTGATATAAAGAGAAAAATGGTTGAAATACATATTTAAGAAGAAATTTGTTCTTTAGGCCAAATATGCAATTATGTGATAATAGTGATTAATTAATTAAGTACAAATGAGTTGTAATTAACAAAATTAATTAATATTTAATTATTATGTTATTTTTGAAATTATATTAAATAATTAAATTATTTTCAAAACTATATTAAATAATTAATTAATTATAATTTTCAAAATTATAATAAATTAAATATTTAAGTTCGAAATTGTTGACCCTCGAATTGGTCAATGACATAGAGTCCAGTAAAACGATAGAAAATGAGATGAAATCAAGACAAAAAGATAAACAACACAAAAGATTGATAGTGGTTCAGCCCCAATAAAATGGTAATGACCTACGTCCACTTAGTGTTCTTATTGATATAAAATCCCAAAAAATGTGATCAATGAACTAGGGTTCACGAGTTTCACAAGCTCTCGGAGGAATACAATTATGGTGGATAAAAACACTCTATTTCTCTCTTAGAATTCTGAAGTTCAAAAGTCCCCTCTCTTGAGCCTTTTGATTCGTATTTATAGGCTTAAAGAGTTCTACATGGGACAATTAGATTTCAATTTAAAAGAATGATATTTATTAAAATAATTAATTTTATTTGATAATTAGTTAAAAAGATAATTAATTCAAATTTGAATTAATTATCAGGTTGTTGGATTTTTATATGATAAGGTAGTTTGAATAAATAATTAAATAATTATGGAAAAATCAAATATCCCTAAAATATAGGGCAGTACACAACACACATAATCCATGGAATGTGTGTGGCGTGTACTACACATTTTTCAGAGATAGATTTTTCAATTTTATTTATTTATTTAATTAGTTAATGGAAAATTCAAAAGTAAGTTTTTGGATATTTTCATTAATGAGATAATTAATTAATTAAAAGATAAATTGTAAATTGGTTATAGATTTATTTTTTAAAATTAACTATATTCTTTTTAAGTTAGACTTATCAGAAAATAAGAAGACCTAGTTATTCCCTCTAAAGAAAAGAACAATACTTTTCTATCTCGCTTTGAAAAAGATAAAGAATCAATCTCGGACCTATTCTCTTGATCTCATGTGTTGAGTACATCAAGTAGAAACATAAATTAACTATCCTTTATTCTTTAAGTGCCCACATACTTCTTGCGGTGTAGAGAACATTGTGGAAGATCATGGTGTGAGTACATGGGAGCAGCTTGGATAGGAAGTTCGTTCAAATTACAAAAAGATAGCAAGGACACTTGCTAGGCATCAAGAGGTATGTTTTCTATTCTTTTCTTGCTTATGATTAATGTATGTATATTAATGGACCCGCATATTTAAAGGTAGTTTAAATATGTTACAAAAATTTTGTTGTACACTGGGTCAATCCACCACCATTCCGCTGCGTATTAGGAAACTCGTTCCTAACAATTGGTACCAGAGCGGCCAATAATCTCTGCATACATTAATTACTGTGTGGGCATAATATACATTCTTATATTATTGTAATATGTTTGAATGGATGGATGTATGTATGATTAAAGTTTATTCTTAAGGGTCATTAATTATATGGTGTTTTGGGTTTAGGAATTGTTCTTAAATTTTCTACATGAAAAATGTAAGCTGTTATGGGGCATAGGAATTTTCGGTAATTTAATTTTCTGCATTAAATTATTGGAAAAATTCTGTAAGGCCCGAACCCCGGGTTCCGTGCCCAGAAGCCCGAGCCTAAGCCAAGCCGCGAGCCCTTGCACACCCAGCCCCGTGCGTGCCTACGCCTGCTGCTGGCGCACCCGCGCCCCTGTGCATGCGCACCCAGCTGTCGCGTGCACTCGCGCCACTGCGCTACCAGCCTCGTGCGCACCTGCGCCCCTGCGCTAGCCAGCACTGCGCGCCCATGCCGAGCAACCAGCTGTAGCCGCACCTTCCAGCAGCCGCCTTCCTCCTATCCCATGCCGAGCCTCATGCAGCCGCCCCTAGGGTTTCTAAACCCTAGGGCTTGCATCTAAGTTATCCATTTAAATTAATGGCCTAATTAATTTTAGCCCATAATTAAAAATTGTTTTATTTTGAATTAATTGTTTGTGCCCAAATTCAAAAATGGGCCTAATAACTTATTGAGTATTAAAGCCCAAGTTAATTATTCTTAAAATTTGTTTAAGATAATTAAAAGTTATTTTAATTCAAAATTAAATGGATAAATAGCTTAATGGATCAAGACTACTTGTGAAGGCCCAAAGTTGACGATTATGTTCTCTTTAGGTCTTATTTAGTTTCTTACATTTTTGTGTATAATTTGCAAGTGTTGTAATTTTTCTAGAAATACCCAAGACACCCGGCCCGCATTTATTTATTTAATTAGTATTTATTTATTTAAATGTTTGAATGTGATTAAATTGTTTAATACTTTATCATGCATTTTTGACATGCCATATATGTTACGCACAAAGTATTTAAAATTATGCATGCATCTCATATGAGTAGAAACATGCCTTAGGATTGTCCTTTGGGATTATATGCTTTATGCAATGAACCATATAATAATAAATCTAGTTTTAACTAGTTCAATAGCGAAAATAGATTTTAAAAGTTGTTTAATTTCTATTATTTAATAAAATTGTTTTATTAAATAATAAATGATATTCCTAGTAATTATAGAAAATTAAAATTGAATTAATTAGGGCATAGTTCTATAATTTTTTTTTTTGCTTAATATGATTAGTAATTATTAGAATATCATTTGGTAAAAATAGATCATTTTATTTTTACAAACCAATTAAAAAGCATAGGATGTTTTCAGAAAACACAAATCTTAAAAATAGTGATTGGGAGAGGGAGTTATGACAATAAGTCCCATGGTCTCCATTCTTAGTTGGCATCGAGGTAGCACGGAGAGGGCCTCGCGGCACCATTGCTTGTGTCCCCCTAAGGAAGGCTTCCGACTGTGTTATTCTCAAGGCAAACTTCTTCTTCAAGAATAAAATTTGATGATGTATTTCAAGTTTGACTGACCCTAAGGCACACTCTTGAGTTAAGTCATTGATCTAAAATAATGGGTTACACTCACAAGGTACATTAGGCTTTCGAGCAGACTAGTGTATTCTTAACCAAACTTGTGGTTGTCTATAAGTCAAAAGAGAAATGTTGATTTAAGTTTTCACTTATAAATTTGAGAACTTGTCTCAAAATTAATTTGGAATTAGTTTGACCTACCCTAAGGCTGGTCCATTAATGTTCAAATTAATTAATCGTGGAATTAGTCATTTTTTTATGTGTTCTTTAATTGTTGCATTCATGCATCACGTTTATTATTCAAAAAATTACTGATATTTATTATATGCATAAATTCATTTTTGCTTATTTATTTATTTTCGGCAATCATGTCTAGCTCAAATCCTGTATCTTCTTTACTTGCAAATGAAAAGTTGACTGGTGAAAACTACATGAAATGGAAATCAAACTTAACATTGTATTAATATGTGAGAACCACAATTTGTCTTGACTGAGGAATGTCCTGAAGTCCCTCCCGCTACTGTTGCAAAAACTGCAAGGGAAAAGTTTGATAATTGGATGTTATCAAACAACAAAGCAAAGTGTTATACGCTTGCGAGTATGAGCGATGTGCTCATAAAGTAGTTTGAGAAGACTGACAATGCTTATAATATCTGGGATTCCCTTCAAGATATGTTTGGGCAGCAGTATGACCAAGAAAATGAATAAAGGAGTTTATGTCAGAGAACATGTATTAGACATGATCAATATAATGCACGATGCCATTATCCATGGGGCAATCATTGATGAAAGGACTCAAGTAAGCATTATAATTGAATCGCTTTCTCCATCTTTTAAAGGTTTCACAACCAACTATGTCAGGAACAAATTATCATATAGCATGACACAGTTGTTGAATGAATTACAAACTTATGAATCTCTTAACAAAGGTTCTGAGAAAAAAGGAGAAGAAAATGTTGCTGATTCTAACCCATCCTCTTCAAAGGTTAAAACCAAAAAGAGGAACAATGGAAATGGAAATGGAAAGGAAAAGGAGAAAGAAAAAGACAAGAATTCAAAGAAGCCTAAAAAGTCATCCAAAGGCAAAGAGAACAAGAACACCAAAAGTTCCAAAAAGAAAACCCCTAAAGGGACTTGTTTTCAATGTGGAGTACATGGTCACTAGAAGAAAAACTGTCCAAAGAATCTCACTGACTTGAAGGAGAAAAAGAAAGGTAAATTTGATTTACTTGTGTTAGAAGCTTGTTTAGTGGAAGACAATTCCTCGTTTTGGATAGTAGATTCAGGAGCCACTAATCATGTTTGTTTTTCTCTATAGATTCTTAGTTCAACGATGAAACTTGCTGATGGAGAGGTGACTATGAGGGTACGCAGTGGACAGATTCTCTCTGTAGCAGCAGTTGGAACAGCTCGTCTAGAATTTAAGAAGAATAAATTTCTTGTTTTAGAGAACGTTTATTATATTCCTGGATTTTCTAGAAATTTAATTTCTGTTTCTATGTTGCATGAACAAGGTTTTAAAATTTCTTTTAAAAAGAATTCGATTGTTATTTCAAGATATGGTTTTAAGATATGTTCTGCAAAATCTATTGATGGGCTTTATAAACTGCAAGCTAAAGAAAAATCTGCTTATAATTCTGAATTATGTAAAACATCTAATCCTTGATCTATTAAATGACAAAAGATTGATTCCGATAGTGAAACATATCTGTGGCACTTGAGATTTGGCCATATCGGTCTAGACATAATTAATAGGATTGTAAAGGATGGTCCTTTAAGAGAACTATTGTAATGACCCAAATTTCCTAATAAGGTTTAGGACCTTGATTAGGAGGCCTGGAGGGCCATAATTGATTTATTGTGCCATTATATAATTATATGCATGTTTATGTGGATCATATTATTATATGATGATATATGCATGCATATGGGTATAAATTTTGTTATGAGGGAATTTTGGTAATTTGGACCGTTGAGGGCATAATTGTATATTTGTATGCATACTAGTAAGCTATGGTTGAGGCCACCTTATAATGTGGATTTGTTCGAGCTGTTCCGCATGAGACGATCTTTGGGTATAAGTTAGTGGTTTGGTCATAACATGAGTAAGTTCGGGGCTTGGGGTGAGTCCCAAGGTAATTTGGTGATTAGAGTGTTGCCGGGAGTTAAGGGGCAACGGGATATGAATTATTGATATTCAAAGATATTGAGAATAACGGGAATTGGAGGGTGCTAATTATGGTTAACGAGATAGGTGCGAAAGGATGATTTTGCCCTTGGTGGCAATTAAGGATTTTAATTAGACTTGAGGGCATTTAGGTATTTTTACAATAAAGGATATATATATCCATACTTAAACTAGAAAAATGTAGCAGGCTGTAGAAAAAAAACAGATCACCTCTTCCTTCATCAACTGTTCATCATTTCTTCTCCTTTTCTTCATCAATTTTGAAGCTTCTTTTGAGGAATTAAGATGGGGAATCAAGTGTTGA
Source organism: Humulus lupulus (assembly GCF_963169125.1). Classification (NCBI taxonomy): domain Eukaryota; kingdom Viridiplantae; phylum Streptophyta; class Magnoliopsida; order Rosales; family Cannabaceae; genus Humulus; species Humulus lupulus. The sequence goes on along the minus strand of NC_084802.1, from coordinate 157,253,793 downwards.
GGATCTGGGGTATTCTTCCATCATTGAAGAGGAGTTCGTACTGAACTTGAGGTAAGATTCTAACCATTAGAACTCTAGTTTTCTACTCCGTTTTATTATTGGGTTCAGTTGAGATTTTGAGTTTGAAAGTTGAGCATTCAATGGGGGTTTTTGGCAAAGCTTGGTTAGGTTATGATGCATAGGACTAGTATATATGGTATTTGGGTTCAATTAGGGGTTTAAATGGCATTTGGAAGCTTTTGAATCAGGTTGGAAATGGAGGATTCGAAGGAGGAAGAACCATGGCCATGTCTGCCTGGTCCTAGCACTTTAGTGCCCAAAGGGTAGCGCTATAGCGCTAGCAAGGGCAAAATGCCCCATGTTGTAGTGCTGGGGCGCTAGGGGGGTAGCATTGGACCGGTACCCTATTTTCTTAGATGCATATTTTGGGTGTTTTTAATGGTTTTTGGCTTGGGGTTTCAATCCTTAAGGCTCGGGATCGAATCTACTCACTGTTTGGGTACAATTCGGGGTCCTGGGAGTGAGGTTTAGGTTAAGACCCTTTTATTGATATTTCCACTAATTGGATTCCATATTTGGTTATGACTAGGTGACCGCTAAGGGATCTAAGGATCAATCGTTCTCAAGGGTCATTCGCAACGTATTTCTCGCTAGAACAAGAGGTAAGAAAACTGCATCCGATTATGTGGTTAGGTTGGGACTAAGTGCTCCTTATATTTGTATGCATTGTTATGTGATTGTGATGAAGCATGTGAATATGATGAGACTAAGAGCTCCCTATATTTGTATATGATGTCATGAGATTGTATTATGCCATGGGGACATATGATAAATGGCCTAAGAATGCCGGAATCAATATTAGTGCGCAGGGCACGGCTCAGCCACTAGTAGCTGAGGACAGTTTATTAATCACTGCTCGGTTAAGCTAGCTGGAGTCAGTGGGTATAACACTGGGGGCGCCCTAAGTGAGCCGAAGACAGTGGGTTAAACAGAGGGTGCGGCCTAAGGGCGCCAACCCAGAATATTGTGTAATGGTTGTGATAGATTGTTGAATGTGAATGTGATTATTGTTGTTATTTTGATGAATATGAAATGTTGATTATCTGGATGACAAATTGTGATTTGTCAATTGTTATCACTGAATAGGAAAATGTTATTAATTGTTGAATGCTAGGTTACGTTTTATTGAATATCTGGTTATTTATATTGATCTTGCTATGATATCATGTTTTCTTTCTAGGCCTCGGTTCACGGGTGCTACGTGGTGCAGGTAACGGTAAGGGTATGTTGGATAAACCATGAGTTGGAGTGCTCTAGGGGCGAGGTGTACATTGTCAGCTACTCGGCCGCCACGGTCGACGGTTTATACAGGGACAGAAACCTAAAATGTGTATTTTTCCATTAGAATGGCCGGGGTTATTTATATCTTCTGGAATTTTTGTAAATATGTCATCTAAACCTTGTTTTGAGATTCCATGTATCAAACTTTCATTTTTAACAAAAATAACATGTTTATGACCAAAATCTTTTATTCCTAATTCGTTGATGACGTTAGATTCACATTTTGTTTAAATGACTTGATTAGCAAGTCTTGCACTATTATAAACACACAATGTAACGGTCTTGGTTACCGAGGACGTTACAACTATCTATTGGATCTCTTCCTATTTTTGAATCCTGCCTATAAGGCAAGATGATTAAGAGACCTTTCTCTGCTTAAGGTTCAAGAGCTACAAAACCACTTCAGCTGGTACACATGGATGTTTGCGGTCCACTTAAAGTACAAGCAAGAGGATATTATGAATACTTCGTCACTTTCATTGACGATTATTCAAGATATGGTTACCTATACTTAATGCAAAAAAAAATTTTAATTTTTGGAAAGTTCAAAGAATTTCAAGCAGTGGCTGAAAAGCAATTAGGTAGATCACTAAAAGTTCTTCGATCTGGTCGAGGAGGAGAATACTTGGATTTTGAATTCGAGGACCATCTGCGTGAGCATGGTATTCAATCCCAACTCACATCACCTGGAACGCCACAACAAAATGGTGTTTTAGAAAGACGGAACATAACATTATTAGATATGGTTAGATCAATGATGAGTTTCTCATCATTACCACTGTCATTCTGGGGCTATGCGAATCAATGTGCTCTATACATATTTAATGTTGTTCCATCTAAGTCTATCCAAAAGACACCCATGGAATTATGGAATGGTTGTAAGCCTAATTTACACCATTTTCGAATTTGGGGTGTCCTGCGCATGTGCTTAAAGGAAAGACCGGGAAGTTGGAATCACGCTCTGACGTGTGCATGTTTGTAGGATATTCCAAAGAGACTAGAGGTGGAATTTTCTACAGTTCAAAAGAAAATAAAACATTTGTAACGACAAATGCAACTTTTCTTGAACATGACTATGTTAATAACCACAAACCTCACAGTAAGGTTGTACTGGAGGAGATGGTCTCGAATGAAGTTGCAAAGTCACCAGCAACAAACAATGAAAAACGGCAAGAGGAAACTGCTAGTTTTAGTCAGAATAGTAGAGAGCCTCATCGTAGTGGGAGGGTTAGTAAGAAACCCACACACTACGAAAACGAAGTTCAAATGGTTGTGTCTGACACAAACAAAGACGATCCATTGACATTTAATGATTCTGACAAGGACAAATGGCAAGAAGCCATGAACCAAGAAATGGAATCGATGTATTCCAATTCTGTCTGGGTTCTTGAAGATCCACCTGAGAATATAAAATCCATTGGTTGCAAGTGGATATTCAAGAAGAAAATAGGAGCGGATGGGAAAGTAGAGACTTTCAAAGCAAGGCTTGTAGCCAAAGGATATACACAGAAAGAAGGGGTTGATTATGAAAAAACCTTTTCTCCTGTAGCCATGCTAAAATCCATTCGTATGCTCTTATCCATAGTTGCGTGCATGGATTATGAGATTTGGCAAATGGATGTCAAAACAGCTTTTTTTAATGGCTACCTAGACAAAACCATTTACATGTCTCAACCATAAGGGTTCGAAGTAAAAGGTCAAGAGCAAAAAGTTTTCAAGCTTCTTAGGTCCATCTATGGACTCAAACAAGCTTCTAGATCTTGGAATATTAGATTTGATGACACAATTAAAACGTTTGGTTTTGAACAAAACGTTGATGAACCTTGTGTCCATAAACAAATCAAAGATGGTGTAGTAGTATTCCTCATTCTTTACGTTGATGATATATTACCGATTGGTAATGACATAACATCATTATCAAAGGTAAATAACTGGTTAGCTGAACAATTCCAAATGAAAGATTTGGGAGAACCCAAGTATGTTCGAGGCATTAAAATTCTTTGAGATAGTCAGAATAGAGCTTTTGCACTCTCTCAAGAAACTTATATTGATAAGGCGCTAGAACGCTTTAATATGCAAAACTCCAAACAGGGTAATATGCCAACCCGTTCTAGAGTATTCCTTTTCAAGGAGCAGTGCCCTAAAGCACATATGAGACAGTATCCCTATGCCTCAGCGGTAGGCAGTCTAATGTATGCCATGTGTGTACAAGACCTGAAATTTGTTATGCAGTAGGGATAGTCAGTCTATATCAATCCAATCCTGGATTGAGTCATTGGATTGCAGTGAAGAATATTCTCAAGTATCTTAGAAATACTAGAAATTATATGCTTGTATATTCAGGTGGAGACCTAAACCCCACTGGTTACACTAATTCTGATTTTTAACCAGACAGAGATAGTTGGAAATCGAGTTCTCGATCAGTGTTTACTCTTGGAGGAGGAACAGTAGTCTGGCGAAGTATTAAACGAACCAGCATTGCAAAATCCACCATGGAAGCCGAGTATATAGCAGCTTGTGAAGCAGTTAAGGAGGATGTGTGGCTCAAAAGTTCTATTCTGATCTAGAAGTAGTGTCAGATGTGGATAAGCCACTAGTCCTATACTGTGATAACAGTGGGGAAGTAGCTAACTCAAAGGAACCACCGAGTCACAAGAGGGGAAGGCACATTGAGAGGAAGTATCACTTGGTAAGAGAGATAGTTCATCGAGGAGATGTTGCAGTTATGAAGATAGCTTCAAAGCATAATCTTCAGATCCTTTCACAAAGACTTTATCCATGAAATATTTTAAGGAGCATGTAAGAAACATGGGAATGAGAGAGATGCCTTATTTTCTTTAGGGCAAGTGGGAGATTTTTGGAAATTGTGCCTTGAAAGCATATGTTGCAGACATTGTTTTAAGAAATAAATAAATAAATTGTTATGCATATAATTTTATGGACAATATTATTCTGTGATAATATTATGTGAATATCAGAAAAATTCATATGTTCATATATGTGATCTCAAACACGTATTGGTACGGGAGGATTGTGTTAGAGAAAAATAAACTTAAATAGTTTGCAGTAAAATAAAGTTAAGGAATCTTTAGATTAATTACTGCAAGTACGGTCCACTAATATTATGAATACATGTGAACTAGATCTGGATTACTAGTGTAGTAGGACACTTTAGTGGAGGTACTTTATATATTAGAGAATATATAGAACTGAACCAGATATGTTTATTAATACTTAGTTAAATATCGTTTCGAAATATTAATTAAATGTATCAACTGATGATCATATACAAATAGATCTTAATCCTGAAGTTACTATGAACTCATGTTTATGTTATATGAGTTCTTTGATTCACTCGTTAGGGTCTGTCAGAATGATCAGGCTAGAAACTTTTGTTTTGAGAACTCATTAATGTAAATGGCTGGGGACATAGAATACAGATATGAAATCTAAACCTTCTCGTAAGAGATTGAATAATGGTTCTCTTAAGGGTTGACTTTTTGGACTGAAAGGTTATTGAGCTCAAATTCATAATTTAGTTATGAATTAACCTTCACTAGTAAAGTCAATGGTACTTAAGGAAACAAGATATAGTTAAAAGGGTAAAATGGTAATTTTATTCCTGATTAATTATGAACCATTATTAGAGCGTTAATTTGTATGTAATGATTATATCAATGGATGCTTTATTTTATAAAGTATTAATAAATTAAATGTCTATAATTACAATAGTGCAGTCTTATATTTATAGTGAAGTAATCATGAGATCAATAAATTAAGAATATTTAATTAAAGAGTTTAATTAATAGTCTCATATTTATTGGAGCTTGAAATTATAGGTTCATAGGTCCCCACAGCGGCTCTATCAACGCTATTCAAGGCAAGAGTTGATATAAAGGGAAAAATGGTTGAAAGACATATTTAAGAAGAAATTTTGTAACACCCTGAATAGCCAAGAGTTCCTCAAAAGATACATTTCATATAATTAAACATTTTACATGTGGGTTCCTAAAAGAACAACATTTAAAAGTCAATCTACAAAATTTCCAGTGTACAAACAACCACCAGCCATTCTAAGGGTAAAACAGGCATTTATGGTCCTCCTGTTCCTGTCTCCTCCTCAACCGTGGTGGTCAAGCAGCTAATCATGTACATTCTGCCTTCAGAGCTCTCCGATTGAGGTCTGATCAAGCTTGCCCTTGCCTTTGCCTGCACCACGTAGCACCCGTGAGCCAAGGGCCAGAAAGAAAATATAACGTTATAGTACAAACAATGATAACAATTGAATAATCTTTAAAGCATGTTCATACACTTAGCATACCAACCTAATTACATAATCAATAAACATAAGGAAAGAATCAGCAAACCAGCACTCAGCTATTCAGCATGACAAATCCACCAATCAATAATAATAATCAAATCACATGATAATCAGGGTCGACACCCTTAGGTTGCACCCTCTGTATACCCCACTAACTTCGGTCCGCTTAAACCGAGGTCAATGCATAATAAGTTGTCCTCAGCTACTAGTGGCTGAGCCGCGCCCTGTGCGCCAATGTAAACTTAGGCCGTTTGTTTATTATTCACATGGTGTAATACCATCCTTCAATAAGCATACAAAATAGGGAACCCTCAGTCCCATTATCAATTCACAATCGGGTGCAGTTTTCTTACCTTTAATTTCCAAGTATACCGATTATGAGAGATGCCTCTTGAGCACGATCTGTTTCCCGAGTCCAAGCTTAGTACCTAGTCACAACCGAGATAATGGATACCATTAATAATTGTAAAAAGGCTTCTAGATAAGGTTCTAATCTTCGGAACATCGAATTCCACCGAATATGGTAGTAGATTCGATCCTGAGCATCCTAGGTTAAATTCCCATGCTTAAAATCCCAAAAACCCAAATTTCGTTAAGGGTCGCGGCTCAAGCTTCCTATGCCGCGGCATGGCCCCAACAGAGGCTCATCCTCGCCCAGAACCAGACACGGGTCGTGGCCCTACATGCCCTATGCCGTGGCCCGCCCTCCTCCTCCAGCACTAACCAGCTTCAGAGGGCCGCGGCTCACCAAGAACTATTTCGCGGCCCGTCTCCTTTGAACCCAGAAAAACCACAATTTTTTACTCTCAAACCTCACTCAAAACCATCCAAAGCCAACCCAATTCCACAGCTCAATTATCACAAAGCTTCTAACACGATTCCAACAACACAACCCAGCAAAACTTAGCCTAGAAACTCACAAAAATCCCACTTCATTCTCTGAAACCCAAAATCTTAAAAAGATCAAAACCAGTCAAGAAAACATTAAGATTTAGTCATTAAATCATAAATTCAAGCTTACCTTCACTGATGAACCAATTCTCTAGGAAATCTCTGAGCTAACTCCCAAGTTCCAAGCTTTAATTCAATCCTTCAATGTCAAAACCCATAAACACCTCAAAACTCAACCATAACCACAGAACTTAACCTCCATGCATAAAGCTTATGACTTACCATAATTCTTGATTGAATCCTCAGGTAATCCTTGAGCTAATCTCCTAAATCACAGCTCCGATTCTGTGAATTTCAGCCAAATTCTTCTTGGTTCCTTGTGGTTTTCTTTGAGAGAGAAAGAGAAGAAGAGGGAAGGTTGGTTCCTAATGTTTTCACCGTGTTCTGTGTTTTACTTAGTCTATCCTTAGGCAATTAAGTCAATCCCGAGGCTCGGGGTACCAGAAACGTCCCCGAGGGGAAAATGATAAAATTCCCCAATATTCCCACCTAAGCTTCCTAACCTCAAATATATATCCAATTATTTATTTCCATAACCTGATAACCAAAATAACCATCTAATACCTTAAATACCCCTTGACTTGCTCCAAGTCAAGTATTAGGTCCCGTTGTGACTTTCCCGCTAACTAGCTCCCTAGGATCGCCTCAAGTCGCATGCTGCAGAATTACCCACATAATAATGTGGTCCTCACAATTATAGTATATAATCACATTTACATTCATATAGCCATACAAGCATGCTTATCACAGAGTCATGCATTAAACTAATAAATTCACACATAAACCAATTATGTCCTCTCGGCATACTAACCAAGGCCCTTAAGCCATATTAGTGATTTTGGGTCGTTACAACTATCCCCTCCCACTAAGAATTTTGTCCTCGAAATTTACCTAAATAGCTCGGGATACTGATCCCGCATCACCTTCTCAAGCTCCCAGGTCGCTTCCTTGATCTTGCTATTTCTCTACAATACTTTAACTAACGGAATCATCTTATTCCGTAGAATTTTGTCCTTCCTATCTAAAATTTGAACCGGTCGCTCCTCATAGGAAAAATCTATCTGCAATTGTAAATCCTCATACTTCAGTACATGCGTCGTCTCTGAGACATACTTCCGTAACATAGAAACATGGAATACATCATGAACTCCCGACAACGATGGTGGAAAGTCCAACCTGTAAGCCACCTGTCTAATCCTTTCTAGAATCTTGAAAGGTCCAACAAACCGAGGGCTCAGCTTGCCGTTTACTCTAAATCTCCTCACCCCTCGTAGTGGTGAAACTCTTAGAAACACGTGGTCCCCAACCTAGAACTCCACGTTCCTATGCTTGGGATCAGCGTAGATTTTCTAACTACTTTGTGAAGTAAGCATCCTGGCTCAAATCTTTTCAATAGCTTCATTTGTCTTCTGAACCATGTCTGGCCTCAAATATTTTCTCTCACCCATCTCATCCCAATGGATGGGCGATCTACACTTTCTTCCGTATAGCATCTCATAAGGAGCCACTCCAATAATGGACTGATAACTATTGTTATACGAAAATTCAATCAACGGGAGATACTTACTCCATGATCCCTCGAAGTCAATCACACACACCCTAAGCATATCCTCCAACACCTGAATCGTCCTCTCAGACTGTCCATCAGTCTGAGGATGAAAGGTTGTGCTAAATTTCAACTTAGTTCCCATGGCTTTCTGCAGAGCTCCCCATAACTTAGAGGTAAAGATAGGGTCTAGATTGGATACAATAGACTTAGGAACCCCATGGAGATGAACTATCACCCTCACATACAACTCTGCATACTGTTCCACTATGTAAGTCGATTTTACTGGCAGAAAATGAGCTGACTTGGTGTACCTATCCACTATCACCCACACCGAGTCATAAAGTCCCACTTCCTGGGTAGATCTCCCACAAAATCCATGGTAATGTTCTCCCATTTCCACTCGGGAATACCCAAAGGCTTAAGCAATCCCGCTGATCGCTGATGCTCAGCCTTCACCTGTTGACATGTCAAACATCTGGCCACATACTCCACCACATCCTTCTTCATCCCAGGCCACCAATATAATGTCCGTAGGTCCTGATACATCTTTGTGGTACCTGGATGAAGCGAGTACGGCGTAGTGTGAGACTCATCTAGTATCTCTCATCTGATCCCTTCATCTACCGGAACACAAATCCATCCCTGATATCGAAGCATACCAGCCTCAGAAATAGAATAATCCTTAGCTACCCCCGCTAAGACATTCTGTCGAACTTCCTGTAACTGCGCGTCCACCAATTGACCCTCCTTGATCCGTTCTAGCAGGGTCGTCTGCAAGGTAATATTGGCCAACTGGCCCACCACCAACTCTATCCTTGCCTTGGTCATCTCATCTTCTAACTCTCTAGAGATCTGAACAGAACTAAATAAATGTCCCGAGCCCCTCCGGCTCAATGCATCTACCACAACATTGGCTTTCCCTGGGTGGTAAAGAATGTCACAATCATAATCCTTAACCAGCGCCAACCAATGCCTCTGCCTCGTGTTCAGATCCTTCCAGGTGAATAAATACTTCACACTCTTATGGTCAGTGTATATCTCGCACTTCTCCCCATACAGGTAATGTCGCCACACCTTCAGTGCGAATACCACTGTCGCCAGTTCCAGATATTTGGTAGGACACCGTTGTTCATACTCCTTCAGCTATCGTGATGTATAAGCTATAACTTTCTCATTCTGCATCAACACACAGCCTAAACCCATCCTCGATGCATCACAGTATACCACAAACTTTCCTTCATCCGAAGGAAGACTCAGTACAGGTGCAGTAATAAGTCGTTGCTTCAATTCCGGGAAACTGTGCTCGCACTTCTCTGACCAAACAAACTTCTGATTCTTTCATGTCAACTTTGTCATCCGTGAAGCAATCTGTAACGACCCAAAATAGCTAATAAGGCTTAAGGGCCTTGATTAGTGTGCCAGGAGGGCATGATGGGATTTATGTGTGATTTTATGAGTTAAATGCATGGTTATGATTTAAAGCATGTTATATGACTAATTGAACATTCGAGATGCATGACTACGTGGTTAGTATGCATGTTAGGTGAAATAAATATGCATGTGGACCCCGTTTGCATGATAGGGGTAAACTGGTAATTTTAGCCCGCTGAGGGCATATATGTGATAATTGTATTCTGTGATTTGTACCACGTGGGTGTGGTGTTATTATTGTGATGCACGTGCCGAGACGGTCCTAGAGAGCAAATTAACTTAAAAGTCACAACGGGATTTTATACCCGGCTCGGGAGGAGCCTAGGGGTACCTTGAGAACTCCATGGTTAAGCGTGCTTGGCCTGGAGTAATCTAGGGATGGGTGACCTCCTGGGAAGTTTTCCCAGGAAGTGTGCGAGTGGACCCCGTTTGCATGATAGGGGTAAACTGGTAATTTTAGCCCGCTGAGGGCATATATGTGATAATTGTATTCTGTGATTTGTACCACGTGGGTGTGGTGTTATTATTGTGATGCACGTGCCGAGACGGTCCTAGAGAGCAAATTAACTTAAAAGTCACAACGGGATTTTATACCCGGCTCGGGAGGAGCCTAGGGGTACCTTGGGAATTCTATGGTTAAGTTGAGATTTAGCGGGTAATGGTTATTGGTGATTGAGTAACCTGGGTAACCATTAGTTACTGCTGAGAGTAACAAGTTTAGGTGAAAGAAATGGTAGAATTGCAATATAGGAGAAATGACTAGTGTGCCCTTGAGGTTTAGTTAGCAAAGGGTTTTGATGAAGGGGCAAAATGGTCATTTGGCAAGGGGTTTAGACAAATTTGAGCTGTGTTATAGGGGTACACAGTTTGGGCTTGGCATATATGTTGGGTTTTGATAAAATTAGAAGAGGAGAAAAGAAAAGCTAGGAGAAGAAGAAGAAGAAGAAGAAGAAGAAGAGGAGAAGGAGCTGAAATTTGGAGACTTGGAGATGGATCTAGGAAGCAAGAGTGAATTCTCCACTTGAGGTAAGAAGTTTTATGCAAATTTAGGGCTTGTTTCTGTTTTGATTTGAGAAATCTAAAGCTTGAGTTGAGTTTCTAAGTTTTGTATGAGTAGTTGAATTTAGGAATCTAAGGGGTGGATTTTGAGAGTGATTGTGTTCTTGAGCTGGGTTATGATGTTTATGGGTTGATTGAATGGTCTACTTGGGGTTTTGATATGGTTTTTGGGCTTAGGTTTGAGTTTGGGATGATTTGGGATTGTTTTAGTTCGGGAAAAACGCAAGAGAAAACCCAGAAATTCTGGGTTCGCGTATGAGCGCCGCGGCCCTGTTCTTGGGCGCCGCGGCGCGAGGTTGCATCAGGAGAGGGGCAAGTCGCTGGGCGCCGCGGCCCTTGAGGGGAGTGCCGCGGCCCTAGGCCATTTTGGCAGGCAAAAATTCTGGTTTTTAGGGCTTTTGCCCAGGGACTCGGGGGATGGTTCCAATGTATTGTTTTAGGGAATTAGAGGTCCCGAGAGTGCGGGATTGGTCCCGGGAAGTGATTTTGGGTTGGTTAGTATTAAAGAGTGTTATTTGTGTGTTGTGACTAGGATTTCGAGGAGGCTCGTGCTAGAGGACCGTGCTTGTGGCCTTGGTGCATCGGAAAGCTCGGAATGCAGGTAAGAAAACTATAACACCCGTAGGATAGGGCATGGGCCCATAGTGTGATTGCGGCGCACGGCCCTATATTGCATTACATGTTAGGGTGCAGATTTAAATAAATTGGTATTTGTTTGAATGTTGCTTGGTTTGTACTATATATGATTATAATGAAATGTACGGCATGGCCGAGGGCGGCAAGGCCGAGAACGGCAGCGGGGCCGGAAGTAACACTTAGCACATGGGATGCTTATGGTCAGGGCAGGGCCCGGGACCCAGAGGATATGTGTGAGATCCTTGCGGTGAGGACCGAGACCCCAGGCTACGGTAAGGGTTCTGGGGCGGCAGGGCTGTGTTTGCTTAGTCTATTGGTTGACTTGTTTATCTGTGGATTATCTAATATGATAAACTGTATAGATTGCATATGTTATGTACTGCATGAGTTTTCTTGCTGGGCTTCGACTCACGGGTGCTCTGTGTTGCAGGTAAGGGCAATGTCTGAGTCAACCAACCATGAGTACGGAGAGCGTGAAGCGACGCGTACATGTTTGGCCTGCCCGACTGCTTTGGTTGGGGGTTTATTCGAAAATGGCTGTAATAATCTATGATTTTTATAACTGATCAATTGTAAACTTATTTTAAGAAGTAAATAGTTTTCAAACCTTATTTTGGGATCCCAAATGTTTAATACTAGAACTTTTAATTAGTCACACTTTTGTCTTAAAACCTCGGTTAGCGAGTTCATTGCACACTATTTTGTCTTAAAACTCACTTAGTAACGGCTCTAAGGAAGTAGGGCATTACACAATCTTTGAGAATCCTTCTAAAAACCGCCTCTAATAACCTGCCAACCCGAGGAAACTCCACACCTCTGAGGCGTTCCTTGGCCTCGGCCAATCTCTCACCACCTCCACCTTGAACGGATCAACCTTAATCCCCTCTGCGCCAACTATATGCCCAAGAAAAATTACCTCTGGCAACCAAAACTCACACTTTTTAAACTTAGCATATAATCTATGCTCTCTTAACCTTTGTAAAACATATCGGAGATGTCGTTCGTACTCTGCCTCTGAACTGGAGTACACTAAGATGTTGTCGATGATGACAATGAAGAACTGATCCAAGAATTCCTTGAACACCCTATTCATCAGATCCATGAAAGTTGTCGGGGCATTGATCAAACCAAAAGACATGACCAAGAATTCATAGTGCCCATACCACGTTCGGAAGGACGTCTTCAGTATGTCCTCATCCTTGATCCTCAGCTGGTGATAACCAGATCGAAGATAAATCTTTGAGAACACCGTCTTTCCCTGCAGCTGATTGAACAAGTCATCGATCCTTGGTAGAGGGTACCTATTCTTGATGGTCAACTTATTCAATTCCCTATAGTCTATACACATTCTCAGAGTCCCGTCCTTCTTCTTAACAAACAAAATTGGAGCGCCACATGGAGAGTAGCTAGGTCTGATGAACCCCAAATCCATAAGTTCCTGTAACTGTATCTTCAATTCCTTCAACCCTGCTAGTGTCATCCTATATGGTGCTCTTGATACTGGTTCTGTCCCCGGTGCTAACTCAATAACAAATTGAATCTCCCTGCGCGGCGGCAATCCTAGTAGATCCTTAGGAAATACATCCAAGAACTCACACACCAATCTGGTCTCCCATGGCCCTGCTGGCAAAACCATTTTAGGGAATTTATATGTTTTTTAGTTGTGTTTGTGAAATATGACGCTTGTGTTTGCTGTTGTTTTAGTATCTTATGAAAAATAAAGAAATATGCTAAAACATGGGAATATCTTGGGATTATGAGCATAAAATTCCTAATTTGGAGAAACTGAGGTTAAGAGATATCTGCTGGGTTGATTTTGGCCATCAACGAGGTTCTCTAGATGGAAAAGGAAAATTTCAGAGAAAAAATGATTTTGAGTTGCGGCGCTGTGGAAGACAGAGAAGGCAAAATATGGGTTGAATGAGGGGTGCAACACTGGACTATTGAGCCACGACGCTATTGTTTGGGCATTTTGAGCTGCGACGCCATCACTTTAGGGTTGTGACACTTATCGAGGCAAAGATGAGATAAATTTTAGGCTATCGAAGACAGGCCGCGGTGCTTCTTTATTGAGCCTTGGCGCTTGATTCCTGATCGTACAGAAAAGGCATTTTTAGCAAGGGCAAAGTTGGTATTTCACATACAACATGTAAGGCAACTATAGAAGCATCATGATGTCAACTTTTGAAGGGATGAACCCTAGAGACTCAAAGAAACGCTCAGTAGAGGATAGGAGTTGAAGATTCAAGCCATTCTTCCTATTTTTCGTCTCTTAATTTCTGTTGTGGTGATGTTTACATTTAGTTTTATGGATTCTATAGTCATGTTTATGAACTAATTTTAATCTTAGGTTTTTTAATTAAGTCTCTTGAAACTTTACTATGATTTAATGCACGGTTTATATTTCATTCTTCTTATTTAAGATCCTTTCGATTTGTGTTTATTATATGTGATTGATTGGCCATCTCTCACATAATACATATGAGTTTGATTCAAAATCTGAAAAGTGAGATATAATGTATAGAAATATATACATGATCTTGGCTTGGTATTGATAAAAACATTTTTTAAAGTACCTTCCTTTGCACTCTGATTTGATATATATATATACATATTTATAAATAAATAGGATTTTTCCCCTGAACTATTACTATTTTCGAATCATGCCCCACGAACTTTTCCTCTTGTTAAAAATACATCTCAAACTATGCGCGTTACTGAAATGTAATACTTTCGTTAGATTTTGTCTTATGTGGTTGGCACTTTGACCGTTGATTTGGCAATGTCACGTATAGAATAATTAGCCATTTTTTCAAAAATTTTGATCACTATCAAATTGTGTCATTTTTATTAAAAAATTAATTTAAATTTTTTAAAAATATATATAATTTTGTTCTTAAATAATTAAAAAAGATTAATCATTTTAAAAGATTAAGAAAATAAAAAATACTAAAATTTTCAAATATTGAAAAATTAAAAAATTAAAAAATGTAATTAATAAAAACTAAATATATATTTTGTACTTTTTTTTCTTTTACAATAAAATACATAAAATAGACGGAGAGGTCGCAGTACGCAAGAGCACAAAGGACCGAAGTTTGTTCAATGAACACAGTGATTTAATGACTTAAACGATTTATTGTTAATGTTTTTATATTTTCTTAATCTTTTAAAATTATTTTCAATTCCAGATTTGAGAGTAGGGGGAGCAATTCATCAAATGCAATGATTTAATGAATAAAATGATTTAATTTTTTAGTATTTTTATTTATTTTCATTATCTTTTAAAATAATTTTTTAATTGCACATCTGCGCAGCACAAACATCCTCCAGTCGTCCATCCTCTTGCGTCATGTGACCTCTGCGTCTATTTTTATTTTAAAATAAATTTATTTTTTATTGTAAAAGAAAAAAAATTGTTATTTTTTATTAATTAGATTTTTAAATTTTGAGAATTTATTTAATTGATTTGAAAATTTTAGTATTTTTTATTTTCTTAATCTTTTACAATAATTTTTATTTTAATTTTTTAAGGTTTTAATTATTTTTTAAGAACAAAAATTAGATTGTTTTTAATTTTTAAATTATTTTTTTTTAATAAAAGGGGGTATGATTTTGTAGTAGCCAAAGTTCAGGAGGGAAAAAGTGTTAATTATTCTACACGTGACATTGTCACATCAACGGTCAAATTATCATGTAAGCAGTCTGTTAACCACATAGGACAAAAACTAACAGAAGTTCTATAATTCAGTAATGTGCATAGATCGGGAGAATTGTTAACAAGCGAAAAAATTCGGATGTTTAAAAATATTAATAATTCTGGTAGAAACAACCATATTTATTCTATATTGGGTTATTTGCAGTAAAAACCCCCATTCTTTTCAACTTCAAGCACCAATAACCCCAATCAAAAAAATTGACGGCAATCCCCCAACTGTTACAATTTCCTTGCAGCCACCCACCTTTGGACGTTAAGTGTCAGTCTGGAAAAATTAATCCCATGTGGCATTCATATATTGCTACACGTGCGTAATGACATGGCACATAACTTGAGTATGTGTAAACTTATTATTATTATTATTATTATTATTATTATTATTATTATTATTATTATTATTATTATTATTATTGTTATCATTGTTGTTGTTGTTGTTGTTATTGTTGTTGTTGTTTGAGAAGTGAAACTTTAGGGGTTAAAACCAAAACGAAAGAAGGGGTACAAAATCAGATGTGTCATTACTGAGAAACCTTGACCCATAAGAAATTACATCGGCCACCCAGTAGAATTTCAACGATCGCCATCAACGCAGAAGAAACTAGAGGATGGAGCATGAAATTCCTCGTCGTCCTGATAAGTGAGCCCCAGTTTACGGTAAGAATTTAGGGATTTCAAGTTTTAACAGTAGGAATTTAGGATTTTTTTTGTTAGGGTTTTCTGGTTTGTTGGGTGTTATGAAAGTTAGGGTATGTTGGTTCTAATTTGTTTGTGGTATTTTATGCACTAATCTAATGGTGTATAAACAAAGATTGAAACGAATTTGTACTTATCCATTATTTAATACTTTTAGTTGTTTGGTGTGGTGGGTAGTTTAGGCATTTATTTTGGTAAATTAAGTATTCGCATGTGGTAGGGTCTGAAAAGGAGTTTTAAAATCACTGTGAATGAATCTACATACGTGATATTTATCATTGACAGTGATAATATTCCTTGACTTTTACATTTGGTTTGACAAAAAATTTTAAACAATTGTTTTGGTCCTTATGTTAATAGTTTTCACTCTTTTAATATATTGATTTGTGCAGATATAAATGGTGATATGTTCACTTATAATTTGAATCATGTGGGTTGTTGGTCTAATCCTAATGGTACTAAAAATTATGAGGGTTGAATAGTGGACCACTTTGACTGGTATAGGTTTTACTACTTTAGCATATTGGAACTAGAAAGAACTACAATTGTTGTTGGGTACCAACTACCATTTGGCTTTTTCTTCAAGCCCAAGGGCAGTGCATTGTCCAATGGGAGGATGATTGTTACTAACAATGATGTTATGGAGGTAATTGGGGTTATGTCAAGAAGATTTATAGGGAGGTGGACTTTTACCTAGTTTTACCAGATCCAATATTTCCCTTAGAGTGGAGAGATGACAATGAGTGTGTTAGGCATGTTCCTGAGAAACCTTCAAGGCTGCCGCACTGCATCCTTGAAGAGCTTCTAGACGATGCAGATGTTGTAGTTGATGTGATTGTAAACCCATGTGAAGCAACACCTACTATTGAGCATTGCCAGAATCCACCACCAGCAGCACCTACTGCTACTCAGTTTAGGGAGCCTGTAGAGCTGTCATCTTCTAATGGTGAAGAAGAGGGGAACCTACAGCCAAGATCTAACTTCTATGGTGTTAAAGATGAGTTTGAAGAGGACAGTGAGATAGATGGGGATGAAGAGGGTAGTGATTTAGATGGGGATGAAGAGGCTAGTGATTAGAGGGGGGTGAAGATGGCAGTGATGAAGGCTTTTGGAATGGAGATGACAGTGATGTTAAGGTGCTTGAGTTCGAGGTAGGGCAAGTAGAAATTAAGGTTAATCCTCTTGAAGAACCTCCATTAGACACCCAAACCCAACGACAACTACCTGAGAGAGGTACAACACCAAACCCTCCTTCATTAGACACCCAAACACAACCATTACACAACTACCTGAGATAGGTACAATACCAAACCCTCCTCCATTAGACACCCAAACCCAACCAGATCCAGAATTACCTAAGAAAACCAATACTAGAAATTCTACAACTGAGTTTGAACTTGAAGAGGAGGAGTATGCTCAAGATATTGAGAGAGAGAAAAATGTGAATGGAGCTACTGAACCCAACCAGTGGTGGGGATCTGTGACCAGTTCAGCAATGAACCACTACAGTTCACTGATGGTATTGAAAGTGAAGAATACTTAGCAAGCTTGTACAGTGATGATGAGGACAACTGTCTTAGAAAGAAAGGCAATGTATAATATAATCCAAAAGCAAAATGGGAAGACCTCAAGTTCAGTTTGGGGATGCAATTTCCCACTAAAGAACTACGAAGGACAGTTATTAAGGAGTACTTCATCCAGAATGACAGAGAGTTTAAATATGAGAAGAATGAATCATAGAGGGTGAGGGTTAAATGCAGAGCTCATGGATGTCCTTGGGTCTTATATGCTCATATTCTCCCTGATGGGTCAACATTTAGAATGAACACTCTAGTTGACACGCATAATTGTCAACTTGTGTTCGACAACATACACATAGATGCCCCTTGGCTTTCAAACCACTTCTTCGAACAGTTTCAAAGAAATCCTAATATGGATTACCAAGGTTTTAAAGCGATGACTCAAAACACAAAATTCTCAATGGTTTCCCAATGGAAATTCTACATATCTAAAAATAGGGCTATGGAATTGTTGGAAGGGTCAGTGTCAGAACAGTACCTCCCAATCAGGCAATGGCTAGTCCCAACAAACAGCCGAGACGTGAGTTTGAACAATGGGAACTTTGCAACAAGTGTAACCGATGCCAGTGGTGTGAGTGTGGGGTATGTTATAACTGTGGAAAGCCAGGGCACTTTGCTAAACAGTGCCGACTGCCAGCCAAGGGCAACAGAAATGACCAGTAGAAACAAATTGGAGCTTTGCCTCGAGTTTATGCGCTTACGCAAAGCGACAAAGGAGTTGGACCATCTGATATGGTGTCAGGTCAGATCTCTATCGTCTAAACCTCAGCATATGCATTAATTAATAATGGTGCATCACTTTCTTTTGTATCTACATCCTTTGTGGAAAAATTAAGTAGAAAGCCTGAGCCTATGCTTGTTATTTGTGGGGTATCCTTTCCTTCAGGAGAGGATATGCTGGTGCGGACATGGGTTAGAGTTGTACCAGTTTGGGTTGAAGGTCATGAGCTGACGGTGGATCTGTTAGTCTTCGACCTACATGAATACGGCGTCATATTTGGGATGGACTGGTTAACCAGATATGGATTCGTTATCAATTGCAAGCGTAGAAAATTGGTCTTCACCCCAGCAGGAGAAGAACCACTCGAGTTCAAGGGTACATCAAGAGAAAATAAGTGCCCCATGATTTCTACAATGAAGGCAAGAAAAATGTGAGTGACGGATGCATCGGTTTTCTGGCAAACATAGTGGATAAAGATAAAGAGATGATTCAACAACCTTCTGATGTACCATTTGTGTGCAAGTTTCCTGACGTATTTCTTGAAGATCTCCCAGGGATTCCACTAGACCGAGAGATCGTGATTGAGATAGAGCTAATTCTGAGAACTGAGCTAATCTCAAAGACTCCTTATAGGATGGCGCCAGCTGAACTCGAGGAGTTGCAATCGCAACTGCAAGAGTTACTGGACAAGAATTTCATAAGGCCAAGCCATTCTCCGTGGGGAGCCCCGATTTTATTCGTGAAGAAGAAAGAGGGCTCGATGAGAATGTTCATTGACTTTTGGGAGCTGAACAAAGTGACGATCAAGAACCGATATCCATTGCCCAGGATTGATGATTTTTTCGATCAACTACAAGGAGCGCCAGTATTTTCCATAATAGACCTGGGATCAGGCTATCATCAGCTCAAGGTTAAGGAGATGTATATACAAAAGACGGCCTTCAGAACGTGCTATGACCACTACGAGTTCTTAGTGATGTCCTTTGGACTAACCAATGTGCCTGCGACATTCATGGATTTCATGATTCGCGTAATTCGCATGTATTTGGATAAGTTCGTCGTCGTGTTCATTGAAGATATTCTAATATACTCGAAAAGCCAAGAAGAGCATGCAACGCATCTAGGACTGGTCCTTCAGCATCTACGAGATGAAAAGCTTTATGCTAAGTTTTCGAAGTGTGAATTCTGGCTAGAGAAAGTTAGTTTTTTGGGGCACATAGTGTCGAGAGACGGAATTTTGGTAGATCCCACCAAGATAGAAGCTGTTAAGCAGTGGAAACCTCCGAAACATGCTCATGAGGTTAGAAGTTTTCTTGGGTTAGCGGGGTATTACTGGCGATTTGTGGAAGGATTTTCCAAAATAGCTGCACCAGTGACTGCCCTCACCGGAAAAAATATCAAGTATGAATGGACTGACAAGTGCGAGAAGAGTTTTCAGGAGCTGAAAACGAGATTGACGACTTCCCCAGTGCTTACAATCCCTAATGGCACAGAGGGATATACTATTTATAGCAATGCCTCAGGCCGGGGGTTGGGAGCAGTGCTGATGCAGCACGGAAAAGTAATTTCTTATGCTTCTCGACAGCTTAAAAATTACGAGAAGAACTATCCAACTCATGACCTGGAGCTGGCAATGGTGGTTTTCGCACTGAAAATTTGGAGGCACTACCTGTACGGTATACATTGCGACATCTACACTGACCACAAAGGCCTGAAGTATTTCTTCACTTAGAAGGAATTGAATATGAGACAACGTCGATGGTTGGAGTTATTCAACGACTACGACTGTGACATTATGTACCACCCGGGAAAAGCAAACAAGGAGGCAGATGCATTGAGTCGACAGGCAAGCACTTACGTGATGACAGTGAAAGAGATTTCGCCATAGTTACGAGCCAACCTTGCTACCTTGGATTCAAAGATAGTAGTCGTTCAATTGGCTAACCTCTCTATCGAGCCTACCATTATGGAAGCTATAAAAGGTGGGCAGTTAGTCGATCCTTGGGTTCAAGGACTGATGTACGAAGTGAGGGACGAGGGGCGACCAGGATTCCATATCTCCGAAGATGGAGTATTGGAGTTCAAGGACAGAATGTGTTCCGGACGATGGCGAGATCAAGAAGCAGATATTTTTCGAGGGACATAATGCTCCTTATGCCATGCATCCGGGTAACACGAAAATATGCCGACCGACGCAGGAGACCCCTGGTGTTTGAGGTTGGCGATAATGGGTTGCTGAAGGTAGCTCCTCTACAAGGGGCTATGCAGTTCAGGGAGAAAGGAAAGCTTAGCCCAAGGTTCATTGGACCTTTCAAAATCATAGAGAGGATCGAGGAAGTAGCTTATCGTTTAGCTCTTCTGCTCGCCCTATCTAAGGTGCATGATGTGTTTCATGTATCCTTGTTGAGAAAATACATGTGCGATCCCTCGCATGTACTCAGCTATGAGCAGCTGAGTATTGATCCTCAACTCGTTTATGAGGAGAAGTCGGTGATGATTCTAGACCGAAAGGAAAAAGTGTTTAGAAACAAAACGGTGTCGTTGGTAAAGGTGCAGTGGTGTAACCATGGCATTGAAGAGGCAACCTGGGAAACAGAAGACAAGACGAGGGAGTTGTATCCTCATTTGTTTTCACTTTCGAGGACGAAACCTCTATAAATTTTAGGTATTGTAACGTCCTGCGTTTTGGGTACCTTGAAACGACTCAGATCGGGATTGTTTTCCCCAAGTTAAGATTATTATTTTAAATAATATTATATTTTTTTGGAATTTATTTCCATGAGTTATTGCTAGCCAAATTATGAATTTTGTGTTTAAAATTCAAGATAAGACTTTCGATCTTAGACCGACACAAAAACCCTAATCGGGTAAAAATCTCATAAATAAAATGATAAACTATGGAAAATATATTTTGGGCATAAAATACATTCATAAAAATTAAAGCTTGGTTAAAAATAATAACCTAAGAGAAAATGGAAATTTTAGGGCATTTTGGTGTTAAATGTTTAATTTTACCGAATTGGAGAATTTTATTCCATGAATGAACCTTAGGTTAAATTTTATTGTATGATTAATTAAATTAAATGTGAGAAACATTTAATTTAATTCTTATGTGTTAAGTTTTGTTTTTAAAACTTAGTAAGAGTGAAAAAGGTTATAGAAAGTCAATTTGGATTTTTCTTCTTAGGAAATATTTATTAACCTTTATAAAAAAATTTAAAAAAAATAATATAAATGCATATATAGAAAGAGGTGGCCGGCCATGTGAGGTTTTAAAATTTTGTAGACCAAATTGATTAAGCTTTAAATCATATTAATATATGTTAATGACAAAAAGTGATAAAGGTAAAAACACTCAAGTGTGTAGAGATTCTTTTAGTTGATATGCTCATACAAACCCTCACCCAGCCGACCCTATACTCTCAGAATCACTCTCATCTTCTTTTTTTTTTTGAAAATCTCTCAAGTTTTCTCTCCATTTTCAACCTCAAGAACACTAAGAAGGCTTGGATGCTTAAGCTTTGGTCTAGGAAGGGTTTCCCTAAGATAAAGTTTCAAAAAACTAGACATTTGTAAAGTTTTAACCATAGATTTTTCAATAGCTAATTATATATGTTGTTGGGGTAGTTGCTTAAGGTTTTAATAGGGTTTTTAAGGATCCAATGCTAGTAGAAAGATCCAAACCTTAAGCAAGAACAACAAGAGGTAAAAAGTTTACTTTTATGGTTTTTATTTTTTTAAGCATTATTTTTTATATTTAATGCTTAAAGTTTCTTATTGGTGATGTAATAAGGCAATGGTAGTTGCTTTATAATTTTTATGATGCTTGTGTGTTGATTTTGAAAATAGGAACCAAAATCCCCAAGGGTTTTGTTGAAAACCCTAAAACAAAAATACAAGTTTTGAGTTGTGACTTTCAAGGGGTAAAGCATCCAGTGTATATTAATTTTGTAAAATTTAATTGTACTGTGGTGATTTTGAGGTGGAGTACATAAAATTTAGCTTTTGAAACACCCAAAAATGTTTAGAATTGAGTGAGTCATGCTATTTCAAAGTTTAGGTTTTAAAAAAAAATCGTAATCTTAATTTTAGGGACCAAGTTTGGAGAGTCACTTTATAGGTCAAATGGACCCGGTATTTTCTAAAACTTTGTGGACATATTCTTGGCATAACCTATTATTTCACTGTAAAATTTGGTAACAAAATATTGAATGGTTTGAAAGTAATTACGTGCCAAAGTTTGGAAAAAATAGGGACTTGAAAATAAAGTCATTTTTACCTCATTGTTGAAAAATATTTTCACCAATCAAAAATGCTCCTTTTGACCTAATATTTTACAAAGACCTAAATGGTGTACCAAAAATAGAATTGGGAAATTTCGGTAAAAATTGAGTAAGTAAATTTCAAGTTATGACCTAACAAAGTATGTAGTTAAAAATGTGGGGGAAAATGGAGTTTTCACACTTAGTGTACAAATGGAATTTTTGAAATTAAGGTAAAAAGTAAAATTTTGCTTATTGCAATAAAAAAACTTGCTAAGTCTTGAAAACATATTTTGACCTAAAATACCACTTTGAGATTAGTGAGAATTATTTTTATTAAAGAATTTATATTCTTTCTAAAAAATAAAATATTTAATTTATTAATAAGTTAGTAAATTAAAAAATAGTTTAAAACCCTATATTTTGATAAAATAATTAAGTAAATTATTTTTCTAGTAAGTAAACTTGATTAATTGACTTCGGAAAATTAACTGGTCAAGATAATAAAACTATTAACGGTTTTCCTAATTAAGTTAAAATTAGGCTATTTCCTTAAATCGGTTTTTAGAGATTAAAACCTTAAGAAAAATAAAAGGAAAATTAAGAGATTATTCTCTTGAAAAATAATTAAGGAATTTAATTAGTATTTTTTTGATATTATACCGGCTAAAATCTTCTATATAATTTACCGACTTGTGAAAGTACGGGTTAGTAGCGATACTTTTAAAGAATAAGATTTTTAGTGGATTGTGGGAAAATACCATTGCGATACCCTAGCCTAGGTGTCGAGATTGTTGTACCCTGATATCAGCACGAGTCCTTCATTCAGCTCGGGTATAGCTGGCAAATAATTACACGGAGAAATAACCGAGGAAATGATCTGTTTATTATCCACGTAAGCAACTTCGGTGTTAGGCATCCTAGGTTTAACCTGAGCTATAGATATGAAGGTTATGAAGCACGAGCTCATGATATTCAAATGGCTGCCGAAGTACGAGCTCGGAGAGATATCCAGCTCATAATAATTCAAACATATTGCGTACCTGCGGATCCCCAAAGTACTTTTATACAATTATTTATGACCAGCCTGTCATATTTAATGTCCCAGATATTAGGAGACCATTTATTTTGTGATCAAATCATATCACAGTATAAATGGGAAGTATTAGTAATAAATATGTGAATCCGTGATTGACTCACGCGGTTACCCAACTTGTCCATGGAATTTCTCTATAAATACCTAAGAAAATTGGACAGGGAAAAAAGACGACTATTCTGTAATACTGAAACTATGCCAAAATAGGGAGAGAAACTACAATAATATAGACTCGTGGACTAGGTGGATTTTAACCACTAAACCACGTAAAAAGATTTGTGTTCATGTGAATTCATTTCATATTTTCGATTTTATATTAAGCACTAATTCAACATTATTATTTCTTTAATACACTGTTGGTGAAAAACTGCGTCAACAGTTTGGTGCTTTCATTGAGAGGACGAAATTAGTGCTTTCATCAAAATCCCAGTCAAATCTCATCATGGTGGTCACTCGCTCAATGCACGACAATGAGATAGAACAACCTGGTGGGCAAGAGGCCCATCATACCACTGTTTCAAACGAGCATGGCCCTGAAGTTCAGCAACGTCCGGGAAAGCAACCGGCAGGTCGCGGCGATACTGGGAGTTCGGCGTCATTGCCACCAAATCCAATCCCAGACTACTTGACTGCAGTTGAGTTGGGAAATATGCAGTTAAGAAGCCATCTTGCTAAAGAAAACAGGCAGATTGAGGAGGTTTTGGCTTGGTTACCCCATCTTGCAACCGACGTTAATGTCAGAAAGAGGCAAAGTGGGTTTCATAAGTCCCACAGGAATAAACGATCCAAAGTCGGTCGGTCAGAACTGCCACCCCAAGTTCTATGCCTATAGCGCGAGATCGCCAAAATGCTTAACCTATTGGCCCTCAGAGAGGTCATCAGCACGTCAGTCGATCGGTTAGAACTGCGACCCCAAGTTTGGTGCCTCCGTCACACGCGCCTGGGAATACCCGTGGAAACCCACAAGGAGGGGCTAGAATAGGCTCACAGAGGCAGAATGTTCCAGCTAACCCTCCTGCATCATGATCGGATCATTAGGCGCATAGAGCTAGAAATAATGGGGCAAAGCAGAGGCGGGATAATTTATTTCGCCCTGATGGGACAAGGATTGCCTCTCCAGTGAGGCATCCCCCGTCACCTATCAAACATCCAACACCACCTCAGCCTACACGAGGCATTCCTGCTTATGGAGATAGTAGGAAAAACCCTCCTCCATCTGCCCATAACTATGTCCCACAGACACGTGTTGAAAATCCAGATCCTTGTCCTCAACCACAGGATGTAAGCTTCGCAAATGGAAGTTATTGGACTGAGATTCGTTGAAGTGGCAAGTCCGACGGCGATCTAAGAAATCATCTAAGTTTGGCACAAAGCCCTCGATATGACTCACAGGCTAATCTACGTGATCGCCTGAATTCACAAAGAAGAAATTCAGCTGGAGATGAAGGTGTTAGTCACATTCGTCAAGAGGGAGGTACTTCTGAAGTACGTGATAATGGGAATGCCCCACAAAACCAAGCTCGAGCTTGGAGGGACAACAACCCGTCAAACGTGTACAATAGGATGGGAGTTGTTGAACAGCCCCAAAATAACCTAGGGACAAGGGACCAAACCCTCGAGAGGTTAGCTCAGATGGAGGAGCAAATGAAGAAGCTTCTATCTGAAAAAAGACAAAGACGATTGTGACAAAGAGGATGAGCTCGAGCTTTTCGCTCCAAATATTGCAGCGGCCACATATCAGGTGGGTTTCAGAATGCCACACTTGTCAGAGTTTAACAGAGATGGGGATCTAGCTGATCACCTTAGGATGTTTAACACCATGATGACGGCCCAGAACTTCGGACTCGTTCTAAGGTGCATTTTATTCCCCTCAACTCTGATCAGGCCAGCCAGGTAGTGGTTTAAACAGTATAAGAGGCATTCAATTAGCTCGTGGAGGAAGTTTGCTGCTGATTTCAAGAGAGCGTTCAGGGCTTCCCAGACAGCTTGGATTAAGGCCGATTCATTGGCTAATGTAAAGCAATAACCTGGCGAACCGTTGAAGGCATATCTAAGTAGGTTTCCCAATGTCGCTGCGCGAGCTAGAGATGCCGACAATAGCTCCAAGCTCATGGAAATGAGGACAGGAATCCTTGTTGGAGGTGACTTGTGGCAAGAATTACAGAGAAAATGAGTTAATAGTGTAGACAAGTTCTTAACACGAGCTCGGAGATGGGTTAACCTGGAAGAGGTGCGAGCTTTTGTCGCAGGAACCAACCAGGTCCCTGTCCAGTCCGTTGGAGTGGTAATGGATGTTGTAGCTACAGCTCAAATCGTTACCCAGAATAACCAAGGGGGGAATAATAAGAGGAAGGGAAATGGTGAAGGCGACCAAAGCTAAACAAAGAAAAATAAGTCCGGGGAAAAGTTCAAGCTTGTTTACACAACCTATACCGACCTCACGGATACAAGGGAGCGCATCTTCATAGCCAATTCTACTCGCCCTCCATGGAAGAAGCCAGAACCATTGAAAAACCAAAGAGCGAAGAGAGATCCTTCAAAGTTCTGCCAATTTCACAATGATATCGGTCACCACTGATGATTGTAGACAGCTGAAGGATAAGATCGAGACCCTTATCAAGGCAGGACCTTTGGCCCAATACGCCCGAAATAAAGTGGTCCCAAGTCAGCCCGTCGGACAAAACCCTCTGTCAGCTCCTGAAGCTCCAATGAATCAAGCCGGAGTTCAAGCGAATCAGGACGACACTCCTCCGATAACAGGGGGAGATATAGCTACCATTTTGGGAGGACCTCATCTAGCAGGCACGAGCAGAGGTGCCCAGAAGAGGTACATTAACGAACTAAAATCCCATAACGGAGTGGAGTTCTTCCCGGAACAGAGGTTATCAAGGCAACATCGATTGGAAAAACAACCAATCATATTTATAGAAGAGGATGCTAGTCACGTCCAGTTCCCACATAATGATCCTTTGGTCATAATTGTTCAGCTCATCAACCAAAGAGTACAGAGGACACTAGTAGATAACGACAATTCTGTGAATCTACTTTTCAGGTCTACCTTTTAAAAGATGGGGTTGTCGGTAACAGAACTGAAGGCAACCTTAATGATTCTGTACAGATTTTCTAGCGAAGGATCAGCAGCCATCAGGACGATCGAGTTAGTGGTAACATTGGGAGAAGGCTTGCGAACTGTCTCCAAGTTACTCGAGTTCATTGTGATCGATTGTCCAGCTGCATACAATGTAATTTTGGGCCGACCTGCGTTGATGGCAGTTGAAGCCATAACCTCTATTCGCTACCTAGCAATTAAGTTCCCCTCAGCTGCATGGATATGCACCGTCAGAGGTAATCAGCTTGCTACCAGGGAATGCTATAGCATTTCTATGAAGGGAAAATCACAACCCGGGCAGCAAGCTATGGCCATAAGTGACGGAGGTGAGGATTCCCAGGAAGTGGAAGACACTTGTTGGATGGAAGAACCTCAAGAATCAAAGGAATGCGACGTCGTCCCACATGATGACATCGACCCACGAATGGGCAAGGACAGATCAGAGCTCCAAGCCATTGAGGGGCTTGAGGAAGTAAGTATAGATCCCAAAGAGGCTTCAAGAGTTGTTAAGATTGGAAAAAATCTTGATGATGAAAGGAAGAAGGAGCTGATCAATTTCTTACAAGAGAATGTAGATGTTTTCGCCTAGTCACATGAAGATATGGTGGGAATAAGCCCGAGTGTAATCATGCACACTCTAAACTTGGACAAGAAAGTGCCTGCAAAATCCCAAAAACAAAGGCATTTGGGAACAGTCCTAGCTGAAGCACTGGAGGAAGAAGTAGCTCAACTGTTAAAGTTTGGGTTTATTCGTGAAGCAAAATACCCGATCTAGATCTCCAATCCCGTGCTGATCCCAAAGCCAAATGGGAAATGTAGGACCTACATCAATTTCTCCAACCTGAACAAAGCTTGCCCCAAGGATTGCTTCCCACTACCAAGGATTGATCAGTTGGTAGATGCCACAGCGGGTCACAAGCTCATGTCCTTTATGGATGCGTATTCTGGATATAACCAGATCGCGATGAATCTAACGAACCAAGAACATACTAGCTTTATGACCCCAACTAATGTATATTGTTATAAAGTGATGCCCTTCAGGCTTAAGAATGCCGGAGCTACCTATCAGCGATTAGTCAATAAAATGTTTATTGATCAGATCAGGAGGAATATGGAAGTGTGTAACGACCCAAATTTGCTAATAAGGCTCAAGGGCCTTGATTAGCATGCCTGGAGGGCATAATGGGAAGTATGCGTGAATTTAATGATTAAGACGCATGATTATGATTTTAAGCATGTTGTATGACTATTTGAGTATTTGAGATGCATGATTATGTGTACTATGGTATGTGATAATTCTAGCCCGTTGAGGGCATACGTGTGATAATTATGTGATGTGATTTGTACTACGTGGGTGTGGTGATATTAATGCGATGCACGTGCCGAGACGGTCCTAGAGAGCTAGATAACTCAAAAGTCACAACGGGGCTTCATACCCGGCTCGGGAGGAGCCTACGGGTATTTTGGGGATTTTGTAATTTAGTTCTTGTGAGATATTGGTAACCGGTGGTTTGGTAACTTGTGTAGCTGTTAGTAACCATAGAGAGTAACAAGATTAGTTAAAGGAAGTGGTAGAATTGTAAGGAAGTAGGAATGACAAAAAGGGCCTTGAGGTTTAGTTGGAATGGGAAATGGATGGAAGGGTAAAGTGGTCATTAGGCAAGGAATTGGATTACTTCAGCTGAAGGAAAGGGGGGTCACGCATAACACTTGGTGGGGAATTGATTTATGCTGAAATGTGAGGAAAAGATAGAAGAAAAGAGAAGAAGAGGAAAGCTGAAGTTGGGAGACCTAAGAGGGGAGCTTTGATGGTTCTGGGCAACTAAATTGAGCATAAATCAAGGTTACTCAGAGGTAAGGGTTTGTCTATAATTTGTGTAAGTTTCAAGTCTGATTTTTGGTTGATAAGTGTGAATTGAAACAAATTGGTGGCTGGTTTTGTATGAACTCAGAATTGGGTAATCAAAGGGGAAGGAGGTTTAAAGCTAGAGGTTGGACTCACCACTCAAGGTAAGGTTTCTGTGTGATTATTAGGCTTGTTTCTGTTAAGGTTTAGGGAGTTTGGAGTGTGGTTTGTGTTTGAGTTCAAGTTGTTCTTAATTTTCTGGTTTGAGTTGTTAAGTATGAAATTCAAGAGTGAATTTTAGGATTGAAGGTGTGAGTGAGCTTGGGCATGATGTTTTTGAGTTGTTGTGAGGTTTATTAAGGGTTTAGAGTTGGTTTTGGGACTTAGGATGGAGTTTGGGGTGATTTGGAGAGGTTGGAGCTCGGGAAAACGCGAAGGAAAAACCCAGAATTCTGGGCTGCGAAGGCATGCCGCGGCACGGGTTTTGTGTGCCGCGGCGTGGAGTCCCTGACTGATGGGTGCCGCGGCACAAGAAAGTGGTGCCGCGGCACAAGGCCAATTTCAGGATGTCACTTTTGGCAATTTTTGGGCCTTCGCTCCGGGGGTTCGGGGGATGTCTCCAGGGTATTGTTTTAAGGTCTTGGGGATTCCGAGAGTGTGGGATTGGTGCCGGGAAGTAGTTTTGGATTGGTTAGTGATAAAGGATGTTTCGTTTGTATTGTGACTAGGTCTTTGGTGAGGCTCGGGAAAGAGGACCGTGCTCGCGGCTTTGGGGCATCGGAAGCTCGGGATACAGGTAAGAAACCTGCACCTGAGTATGTGCTTAGGTTGGGACTAAGTGTTCCCTATGTTTGTATGCATTATTATGTGAATGTGATTAACCATGTGGTCGCGATGGGACTAAGAGTTCCCAATATTTGTATATCATGTCATGAGATGGTGTTATTACGCCATGGGAGATGCGATTACCGGCCTAAGGGTGTCGGAATCATTATTTGCGCACTGGGGCGTGGCTCAGCCACTGGGAGCTGAGGCAGCTTATTTATCACTGAGCTCGGTTAAGCTGGCCGGAGTCAGTGAGTATTACACTGGGGGCGGCCCTATTGAGCCGAAGACAGTGTGTTAAATAGAGGGTGCGACTAAGGGCGCCAACCCTGAATGTTATTTGATGGATATGACAATCTATTAGTTATGAACGTGATTATTGTGCTATGAATATAGTTGATTGACTGTCTGGATGACAATTGTTATCACTACGTGGATAGGTGTTATGAACTGATGAATTTCTGATTATGCACTGTGGAATATTTGATTATTGATGTTAATCTTGCTATGTTATTATGCTTTCTTGCTGGGCCCTGGCTCACGGGTGCTACGTGGTGCAGGTAAAGGCAAGGGTAGGCTGAATCAACCATGAGTCGGAGAGCTCTGGGGGCGAGGTGTACATTGTCAGCTGCTCGGCCGCCACGGTCGACAAATTGTACTGGACGGAAACCTAAAATGTATATTTTGCCATTAGAGTGGCTTGAACTATTTGTAACTTCTAGAATTTGTTGTAACTAAGACATCTAAACCCTGTTTCGAGTCTCCATGTACTAAATCGTCATTTTTAATGAAAATAGGCTGTTTGTAACCAAAATCTTTTTATTCCTACTCTGATAATGGTATAGAGCTTACACTTTGTCTGAATGACTTGATTAGCAAGTCTTGCACTATTTTAAACACACAGTGTAACGGTCTTGGTTATCCAGGGGGTTACAAAGTGTATGTCGATGATATGCTTGTCAAATCCAAGATTTTCGGTAACCATGTATCCGATTTGAAAGAATGTTTTGAGATCTTAAAGAGGTATGGTATGAGGCTGATTCCCCAGAAGTGTACTTTCGGAGTAGCATCGGGAAAATTTCTGGGGTTCATAGTCAATACAAGGGGGATAGAGGCAAATCCTGATAAAATCAAATCACTGTTAGAAATGCCCTCACCCAGGTCACGCAAAGAGTTCAAATCCTGACTGGAGGGGTAGCAGCTTTGAATCGTTTTATTTCGAAATGCACTGACAAGTGTTTTCCATTCTACAACTTGCTAAGAGGAAACAAGAAATTTGAATGGACTGAGGAGTGTGAGCAGGCATTCCTCGACCTAAAAACACACTTGGTCGAGACCCCAGTATTATCCAAGCATATGTTTGGAGAGCCTCTATTCCTTTATTTGGCCGTAACAGAAAATGCAGTTAGTGTCATGTTAGTTTGAGAAGAAGACTGTGCTAAAAAACCAGTGTATTATATAAGCAAGAGACTTCTTAGAGCTGAATCACGATATCCACTGATAGAAAAGCTGGCGTTCTGTCTGATATTGGCTTCCAGGAAGCTCCGACCATATTTTCAGTCCCATTCAATCAATTTCATGACCGACCAACCTTTAAGGCATGTATTGCAAAAACTTGAAACGTCAGGATGTCTTTTAAAATGGGCAGTTGAACTCAGCCAGTTCAAGATATTGTACGTACCACAGAGCTCAATTGAAAGTCAAGCCCTTGCTGGTTTTGTGGCTGAATGCACCGGATTTCAAGAGGAGCTTCTGAAGGAACCGGTGCAAGAGTTGTGGAAAATATTCGTAGATGGATCATCGAACATGAACGGATCAGGAGCTGGGATCATATTAATCTCCCCAGAAGGGCATCAATTCCATACAGCTCTAAGATTC
This sequence comes from Humulus lupulus, assembly GCF_963169125.1. Classification (NCBI taxonomy): domain Eukaryota; kingdom Viridiplantae; phylum Streptophyta; class Magnoliopsida; order Rosales; family Cannabaceae; genus Humulus; species Humulus lupulus. The sequence goes on along the minus strand of NC_084802.1, from coordinate 157,222,777 downwards.
ATATTCGAAGCATCTAACAATGAAGCCAAATATGAGGCCTTACTAGCTGAACTGAGGGTGGCAAAGGAACTAAAAGTGAAGGTCATCCAGTGTTATAGCGATTCTCAGCTCGTGGTTAATCAGGTGTTGGGGGAATATAAGGCCTTACTGGCTAGACTGAGGGTGGCGAAGGAACTAAAAGTGAAGGTCGTCCAGTGTTATAGCGATTCTCAGCTCGTGGTTAATCAGGTGTTGGAGGAATATCAAGCTCGAGGCACTAGGATTGCGGCTTACCTAGCTAAGGTGAAGGGGGAGCTATCCAAATTTGAATACAGTATTTTCGAACAGATACCTCGTGACCAGAACTCTAATGCTGACGCTTTGGCAAGGCTTTCCACCACCAAGGAAGCTGAGACTTTGAATGTAGTGTCAGTAGAATTCTTGGAGAGTCCGAGCGTGACAAAAAAAATAGTAGAGGTCGAGATGATTGACACAAGGCCGACCTGATGACCCCCATAATGGAATACCTCACAACGGGAAGGCTACCTGAGGAAAAAAAGGACACAAGAAAAATACTCTATCAAGCTCCGAGGTATGTGATAGTGGATGGTACATTATACCGGTGTGGGTATTCATTTCCTCTCTTACGATATGTTATGCCTGAGGAGGCTAAAACCATTCTGCAAGAAGTGCATGAAGGCTTTTGTGGAGATCATGCTGGGGGGCAAAACCTAGCATTGAAAATATTGAGGCAGGGCTATTTTTGGCCCACTTTAACGAAAGACTCCATCTCATATGTTCATAAATGCGACAAATGCCAGCACTTCGCCACAATTTCCTAAGCTGCTCCAGTCGAGCTAACGATGATCTCATCCCCGTGGCTATTTACAGTCTGGGGAATCGACCTAATAGGATCCCTACCAATGGGCAAGGGAGGAGTTTGTTACGCGGTGGTGACAATCGACTATTTCACAAAGTGGGTAGAGGCCGAGCCTTTGGCAACCATCACTTCAAAGAGAGTCCTGTACTTTGTGGTGCTGAATATTGTGTGTCGGTTTGGGCTCCCTAACAAGATTGTGTCGGACAATGGGCCCCAGTTCGACCGTGATCTCTTCACTAACTTCTTTGAAAAATACGGCGTCATTAAGAGTTTCTCCTCAGTAGCATATCCACAGGCCAATGGGTAGGTCGAGGCTGTGAACAAAACCCTAAAGGCAAGCCTTAAGAAAAGGTTAGACGAGGCCAAAAGAGTATGGCTCAAACAGCTCCCGCAAGTACTTTGGGCATAGCAAACTTCTCACAGAACCTCCACGGGACACACTCCATTCTCCTTAACTTTTGGAAATGAGGTCGTCCTTCCAATAAAAGCTATGGTAACCACTCACAGGCAAAAGACATTTAGCCAGGAACAAAATGACAAATTACTTAACGCATCTCTCGACCTGATTGATGAGAAACGAGAGGATTCGTAGTTACAGCTCACCCATTATCAACAAAAAATCACTCGTTACTTTAATTCTAAAGTCAAGAGACGGAGTTTTGGATTAGGCGACCTAGTTCTCCAAAGGGTCTTTCTGGCGAATAAGGATCCCAAGGACGGCGTTTTAGGCCTGAACTGGGGAGGACCATATCAGATCATGGAAGTCTTGCATGAAGGAACCTTCAAGATAGCTCGACTGAATGGCGAGATAGTCCCACGAACCTGGAAGGCCATGCATTTAAAAAAGTATTATCAATAGTACAATCATCCATGTAAGGCTTAATTATAAAAGCCATTTAATTAAATAACAGATGAATTGTTAAATGATTTTTCTTGTTAAGGTGGTTTTAAATAATTTTTCTTTTTAAGGTTGTATTAGCTCGTGTATTGATGTTTGTAAAAGCAACCAAGAAAGTCTCTACATTCTGGTTACTTGGGGGGCATATAACCCGAGGTGGATCAGAATAAGATCGTTGTATAAAACCCTGGATACAACTAGGTAAAAAAGTACCCTAGTCGTAACCAGGTCAGAAACTTAGAAGCTTGGAAAATTGATTATTCGATGGCCTTTTAAGAGCTCGAGATGCAATAAACCTAGCACGAACTAAGTTTAAATCACTTAATCCTAGATACAACCAGGTCCAAAACTTAGAAGCTTGGAAAATTGAATATTCTATGGCTTTTTAAGAGCTCGAGATATCAATAAACCTAGCATAAACTTAGTTTTAATCATTTAAAACCCTGGATACAACCAGGTACAAAACTTTGAAAGTTGGGAAAATTGTTTAAAATCAAGGGTTTTTTAAAGCTCGTGTTATCAATAAACCTAACACGAACTAAGTTTAAGATATTTAAAATCCAGGATATAACCGGGTATAACCGGGTCCAAGGCCTAATTCTTAACAGGTATGATATGAATCAACACATAAAATTTAGATATAACTGAGATTAAAATATATATCTCAATTGATTCCTAAAATCTCGAGTGTACAAGTCTAAGGAGTCATAAACATGAGAGATAATAAAGAAAAGATGAATAGATAAAAGAGATTAGATATATAAATTGAAAATAAAATTGTCTCAGGGAGAAAACCCTCGAACTGAGCCCAAGGGCAGTTGTTTACAAACAAATATAAAAGACAAAAACAAAAACAAAAAGATTGTCACTGAACTTCTCCAGGCTGCTCTGAGGATGTGACCTCATCGCCTTCCTGCTCACTCGCCGCAGAAGCATCCCTCGTTTCTAACGGTTCTAGCAAGATCCAAGCCTTGAATTTTTCAAGGTACGGTTCCCACAGCGCGGAAGCCATGAAAGAAAAGTTGCCATCCTGGTTAAAAGCCCAGCAATGGTACAACATATCTTCCATGGAGGACAATGAGGCCGCCTTTTCTTCTTTGACTGCAGCCTTGGCCTCGAGCAGTTTTTCCTTGGCTTCATCAACCTTGGCTTGGAGCTATGCAGTTTGGGCCTGGAGAGCAGCCATGGAAATCTTTGCACCCTACTCGCTTTTCTAAGACAAGGCAAGGGCAAACTTGGCATCGTACTCGCTCTTTTGAGTAGCCTCAAAGGCAGCTTTGGCGACCTGCTCGCCTTCTTGAGCAGCGTTCAGGGCAGTCTTGGCGACATTGATTTCAGCCTAGAGCTCATCATTTAAAGCCTTAGCCCAGGCTATGCTGGGATGTTGAGCCAGGGCAGATTACAAAATAACTAGACAAGTTAGATGTATCCTTTGACATGATAAAGAGAAAGATGTCACCAAGGAATGATAACTTACTGTGAGGATCATCCCCAAGGCTGACTCAAGGACGTTTTCCGGGCTCCGCTCCTCAATCGTCCACAAGTCCCTCGAGCTGGCCTTATAAGCTTGCCCCACCATATGGCTCGCCGTCTCGTACAGGATCCCCCGAAAAGCTTCAGGGATCCTCTCTAGATCCTAGGGATCCACTAGTATTCGAATGGTCGCAGCTGGGGCAGGAGGAGCTGGAGGTTAATCTTGTATTAGTTGATCCTGAGAAGGCGTGAACCGACGTGGAGGAGGAATCCTCCTCTGTGTAACAGAAGACACCGAAACTGTCGAGCTCATGCCTTTTCCCTTGGCAAGGGATTTGGAGGCATTTCCCGCTGTCGGAGGGGCCTTCTTCGTAAATCTGGGCCTCTTCACGACAGGGCCCGAGCTGGCCTTCCCGGCCTAGAAAGCAGTACGGAGGTCAGCAGCTCCGGTTTGTTCCATCTCATCGCCTGAAAAGAACAAAGAGGGGATTAGTTCTACAATAAGGTCAAAAACAAAGTGAAAGAAAATAAATAAAGATCCTACCCTCCGGGCTGGGGGAGGAGACTATTATCACGACCTCCGGCCTTGGGGTTGATGGAGGAGAAAGAGAGTCTATGACTAATATTTCTTGGATCCTAGGAGGTTCAGGCTCCGGTTCTACCTCAGGACTGGCCTCATCTATGCACTGCCTAAATCCAGGGGCAAAGGCGCCCTGCAGCAGAGAAGGTCAGGTCCTATGGTTGGCCCCGTACTCCTCAAAGATGGTGGACCTAAAATTTAAGGTATTATCAACAACAATGGTGCCCTTGGGGTAACTACTGTCATGACGCACCACCAAGTCATCTACACACTAGAGCAGGGGGATATTACAGTCTGGGTTATTAGGATGACAATGGATGAGCTGATTTGGGTTAAATCTAACTAACCTAAAATCGGCAATAGCCCTATCTAGTTCCCTATAAGGATATGGGTTACCTTGGCCGGAGGGGCCGGTTGCTGCCCCTGACGGAGCTCGCTCTAAATCAAGTTCCTGAACAGCCTCGAGAACCCGCCTCTTTCGCACAAGAGGCACGTCGTCCTCGCCTTCGATTGCCGACAAGGAATTTTCATGAGAGGGTGGGAGCTCGTGGATTACCGGGAGGGTAGCCCGGGTCCGTAAGGCTAGCGTCTGACGTCATTCACGATTTGGCAGTAATCCTTTTCACTGGGGGGCAGCCTAGATAATTTCTCGTACTAACCCCCAGGGTCACGGACTTTGCCGTCCTCGCAGATATGGTTGCACAAATGATAAACTCAGTTAATACATGTATAAGGGAAATATCTTGAAAATAATAAAATTTCACGAGCTGAGGCCAGAGAATAAAGAACTTACGAGGACAGTTGAAGTATCTGTGTTCACAGTTTTTGAACCTGTTCAACATAAAGAACAAGTCTTTATAGTCATAGGGGTGGCTTGGGAGCTTGATGACCGGAGCAGAATTGGGGAACCTGGTGAGGTAGTAGAATCCATCACCTCAACCTTTTTGTTCCGGGCTGGCTTTGAGGCAGAAAAAGTATAATATATCTGCCGGAGTGGGGACCTCCCACTCATGCTTCAAAAATAAGTATTCCAACCTCGCCAAAAGCCTATAAGAGTTTGGGGGGGGCTAAAATGAAGCCAACTTTACGAAATTCATAAAATTCGCGAAGTATTGGTCCAAGGGAAGGAAGGCACCTGCCTTCAAGTGTTCGTCACTCCAGGCCGCGAAATCGTCCTGGAGGGGGGAGCAGCTCCTTTCCCCTTCAAAAGAAATTTGGGTAATGAGAACTCCAGTCCCGACCTCGATATTATGGCCTAGTATAATCTTGTTCACCCTCCCTTGAGTGGTGATCTTGGACACAATTCTTTTTGCCTCAAAGAAGACGTTGGAGTCTACCACCACTTCTTTCTCCACCACTAGACCGAAGTGGGGAATAGGAGACTCAGGGGCGACCTCCTTCCCTTTGTTCTATTGTTGAGAAGACGAGCTGGGTACGTTCTTCTTGGATGCATTCTTCTTGGGAGCCATCAAATCGCCTAACGAACAAAACGATCTAATTAGTGGGCGATCTAATAGTTTTTAAAGATTATAGCGCAGAAGTACGGAGGGGAATGATTAACTTTTGATGTACGAGTTGAGTTCGCCTCGGCCCAATCGCGTGATGTCATGAGCTTCCCTAAGTCACGCACCTCGGTTTCCTAACAGACCCCTGATATTTAGGGATCCGTGTGTCAAAATGTCACGCCACTACTTTCCTTGGGAGGCAGTTTAGTGCAAAACCACTCAAGAAACGTGACCCCTAAGCAACCTGGTTTGGACCCTAAAAACTTTTCATCTTCTATATCCCGAATGGGTATTTTCTAAATTCGCTATGGGTTACCCAACTTTACCCAAAATTACCCAGTTTTATGAATGTCATAGTTCACAGGATGTTTTAGGACCTACTCATAAAATCTAATTTGAAGCCTATTTGCTAAAAACATTTGGGAAATAACCTAATGTTGACTACGGTGAAGTGCGGATGAGCATGGTAAAAAAAAAGACCAGTAAAAGAAAAAAATTCTTCAAAACCAAAAGATGAAGCATTTACAGAATGTTCTTCGATAAAAAGAAGTAGAATTTGCAGGGGACAGTTTATGGAAAACTCCTGAGTAGCTGGGTGCAACGAACAGTTTCTAGGTTTTTCTGAGAAAGAGGAAGGATTCGGAAATGCAGAAGAGAGAAAATGTAGAAATATTTCAAATGAAAGGTCGTGAACCCTGAAAAATTTTATATTATTTCATATAATATAATATTAGATTAAATAATGTGACAAAAAGTGATTTGTCACACCTTGTAACATATTATTGAGAGTCACAAAATTAGACACATGTGTGTGCCCAAATGTGACATATTTTGGAGTTACAAAATCAGTTACAAATTTGTAACTCCTAAATATTACCCAATAATGTGTATATTATATGTTACACATTTGAGATTGGATTTCACAAATCCATGATGAAATATGGTCGTTGGAGACATGTTTTTAACTCCCAATAGGTGTTTGGAGGTTACAAAATCATATGGGAAAGGATTTGGGACGTTTTGGAATGTTTTGGAAAAATGACTTTTTTGTGCTGAAAATGGCCTGTGGGTGTGGTCATTGACTCTCAGTGGCCGCAGCCTGGGGGACAAAAGCCAGTGGTCGCGGCCACTGAAAAGTCTTGGGCGCGGCCAGTGAGGCTAACAGCCTATATGATTTTTTAGTTTTTTCAAAATTGAACGGTTCTAACATCCCAAATAACTCCCAAATCTCCATTTTAATTCCATTAACATCCAATTAAACATTGGTAATAGCCATGGGGGTTGGTAGAATTTGAAATTCAAAGGGGTATCTCAAACTCTATAAATAGAAGCTTAATGCTCACTTGTAAGACACACCATTTTCCATCCACAAAGCACTTGGATGGAAAATACACCTTGAGGCTTGATTATTCCAGAAAGCATTTCCAAAAATCTGGGAGAGATCCCTTAGTGCTTGAGTTAGGGGGAAATAAGCTTTTGGACAAAGGTTTTAAACCTTGTTCAAGTTGGTGATCCCCAACCCTCTTCAATTAGGTTGTGTAAGTGAGAATTTACTATTGTTTTGTTCTTACATTTTTTCTCTATTGCTTTTCTTCTTATTTTCATTTTCTATTTACTTGTAACTTTTGTTTAGAGTTGTAATCTTCCTTTCTTTGTTTGTTTGTATTTTCAGTTATACAGTTGTAACACTCTTTTTAATCAATCATTATTTATTTGTAATATTTTGCATAGAGTTGTATTATCTTACCTTTTCCTTTGAGGCAATAAAATATATTCTCTAACAAAAATTGGCTACCCTATTTATACGTAAACGGTATAAATTAATTTGGGTCATCCAAATTGGTTAGTACAAGATCCAAGGGCCATTGTTCAAAAGAAAAAACAGCGGCAAAAAGGTGACAAGACAATTATTGTAAGCCTCGAAACCCGAACAGATGCCAATTGTGATATACCACGTGTCCAGTACTTGAGTAGTGGGTAGACATGGTTCAATGCAATAGAAGTCTAAAAGTCCCTACTGTTTTGGTCAGAAGGTGACAACATGAACCACGAGCAGGGACTTGGGGGGCAAATGTTGTACCCTGATTTTAGCATGAGTTCTTCATTTAGCTCGAATATAGCTGGCAAATAATTACATGGAGAAATAACCAAGGAAATGATCTATTTATTATCAATGTGAGCAACTTCAGTGTTAGGCGTCCTGGGTTTAACCTGAGCTACAAATATGAAGGTTGTGAAGCACGAGCTCATGATATTCAAATGGCTACCATAGTACGAGCTCAGAGAGATATCCAGCTCGTAATAATTTAAACATATTGCGTACCCATGGATCCCCAAAGACTCGGGTACTTTTATACGATTATTTATGACCAGTCTGTCATATTTAATGTCCCAGATATTAGGAGACCATTTATTTTGTGATCAAATCATATCCCAGTCTAAATGAGAAGTATATGTAATAAATATGTAAATCCATGATTGACTCATGCGGTTACCCAAACCTGTCCATGGAATTTCTCTATAAATACCTGAGAAAATTGGACAGGGAAAGAGACGATTATTCTGTAAAACTGAAACTCTGCCAAAATAGAGAGAGAAACAACAATAATATAGACTCGTGGACTAGGTGGATTTTAACCACTGAACCACATAAAAAGATGTGTTCTTGTGAATTCATTTCATATTTTCAGTTTATTATTAAACACTAATTCAACCTTATTATTTCTTCAATACACTGTTGGCGAAAAACCGCGTCAACGGAGACCATAGGATAGGTCTCCCTGAGACTTAGGGTTTAGTCTCAAATTTTTTAGTATGAATTACTTGAATGGGTTTAAAACCAAATAAGGATCATTTTTTAAAATGACCAAACTGCCCAAAATAATAATAATAAATTATGAAGTGCCATAATTAATTCGAGTATACTGTATGGATAATTACAGTATTGGCTAAGCATAACTGGGTTATACATTGGAAGGTGAGATCTTTCTGAGAGCAAAGGACTCCAAGTAAATTAACTTCTATTGTGTAGCTGCAACATGAAACTGCTATTGTATTGTATGTTAGTATAGAGACACATGCACATATATACACTGTCGTAAAAAGTTTGCTTAGAGACGTTAGTCTAGTTGGTGCTAATTCAGAAAATATGACTTGTAGATAACTGTCATACTCTAGACAGCTGATCCCCGTCACACTGCTTGATTTTATTATGTCTGGTTCATTATCGCGACGAGTGGCCAAGAGGTGAGGATTGATGGTTTAAACCTAGGGACGCCAAAATGAATGGAACTTAGGGGCCCTCGTGCTTACTTAATCAATGAATAGTTAGAACCCGAGCAAGTGCTCTAATAAGTTACTCCCAGATAGTAGCCGTGAATATTGGCCATTCAGTGAGAGTGCCTAGAGATACTAGGGGTTGCCAAGTTTGAGTAAGGCCGAACACCCTAGGGGCAACTGCTCACCAGCACAATTGATTAACATAGAAGTCTCTGTAAACCCGTGTAACTTTGATTACACTCTTGGATAAGTAGTGATGCCCTAAGTAACTTGATGGTTACCCTTGTGAGGGATTTACTCTTGGATAAGTAGCGATGCCCTAGGTAACGCGATAGTTACCCTTGATGGGGATATTTATTGGCTAGATCTTAGTGTTAAGACTCGGTTCTCTCTTACAGATTAGCATTTATGCTGGAGGGCATGTTATGCCCGAATTGTTAGAAATTGTCGAGCGTTGGTCTCGAATTATATTTTTATATATTATATCTGCTTACTCTGGGATTTTCTGAGTGTAGGGAATTATAGGTTTATATGAAATAGTTGTGATATATTATATTTGCTTGCTCTGGGATTTTTCTGAGTGCGGGGATTTATTTGTTTATAGGAAATAGTTTGCTATTGGTTATCATGCATGACCATATGTTTTCCATGATGCTTTTGCGTTCTTGAAATTGATTGCATAGGGTCCAGATGGATCCGTTACCCTAATTTTTGTGAGCTATTGTTATCTGTGGACAGTAACTTGGTCAGTGACCACCTGTCTTCTCTGCATGCTTTTATTTTTAAAGTTGAACTTACTAAGCGTTTTCGCTTACCTAATTGTTTCCTATTGTAGGTAATAACAAGGGCAAGGCAGAGCAGTGAGCGCTGGAGTCTACCTTGCGAATGTACATGTGGACCGACCTTTTTGGGAAGCCGTTTTGTTTTGGAAATGTTGTGTTATTTTCATAAACTATGCTCATTTTACTATTCATAAAATATGTTTGTATTAAATGTTAAGTATGTCCATACGACTTTTTAAAAAGTTTTTTTTTATACGAGTTTTTGAGACATTTTGTTAAATGAAAACATTTATATTTCCGCATTATTGAGTCTTGAAAATCCGGGTTGTTACACTGACAATTTTAATTTTGAAGTTAGACAAGGGGGGAATAGTATGGTTTCTATAGTAAATCTACACAATATGACTTGACTTCCCTAATATGGTTTCCATAGTCACATTCAGGAGTCATAAGCTAAAATGTTAAACCATGTGTCATTATAATTCCACAAAATCACATACCAAAGTCACGCTAACAACCAATACATAAAATAAATTACAACTACAAAAAGTATGATTTTATTCAAGTTGTAAGCACACGAGTGCTCAACCACGTGGTTCTCTCTAAATGTACTTTCACCACTACTTGCAAGCGCCCTTGCATTTTTTCTGTCAGCACCATAGCTTTGTTGCTGCTGATTACCAATCCATGATTTGGAAGCTGAAGCCATCGAAGAAATTTTCGTCTCTAATTCTGGCATCATTCCCATTCCACATTCACAAAATCGGTGGTCAACCCATTCAAAATAATTACAACCCTCGTCCACCTATTTCAAGCTCAATTAAGTATTACTGATACTAACCCAAGCAAAACAATGGATCGGGAAGGAATACTATACAAAAAAAAAAATTAGGGCATACAGAAACAACTAACCTTACGGCTAATACACGTTAGGAATCTTCTTCCTGGGTTCCTTGACGTTCATGAAATCCTCATCACAAGGAGTTTCAGAGGATTACAAAAGCAATGCTAACGTCCCATCGACTGCTTCTCAACCTTCTTCGTCGTTTCTGACCAGTTTTTCTCTCTCATGGATTTTGGTGAAGCTCCGTTCCTTCGACAATGGCTGTCATCGACCTGGTTTTAACCCTTAAAGTTGTACCTCTCAAACAACAACAACAACAACAACAACAACAACAACAACAACAATAATAATAATAATAATAATAATAATAATAATAGTTTACACATACTCAAGTAATGTGCCATGTTATTATGCACGTGGAGCAATATATGAATGACACGCGGGGTTAATTGTTATGGCACTTAACATCTAAAGCTGGACGACTGGAAGGAAATTGTAATAATCGGGGGTATTGCTGTCAAAAATTTTTATTAGGCTTATTGGTGCGTGAAGTCGAAAAGAATAGGAGGTTTTGCCGCAAATAGCATTTTTATATTTATATCCTTGCCAAGGGAAACGACGTGTGCACCATGTTACAAAGACATTCGAACAAAAGTTTCTTTGTTGAGTAACAACTAGACTAGTCTTTAAGGCCTAGATTTGCTTTCGTTGAATCCCACATCACCTTGTAACATGTCAGTGGGAATCTTATTTGGGCATCTCCAATGCCGGTAACATTGTCAGCGGTATAAATTCCAAATATTATATTTTATTAAATCAAGACAAACACAATTAAAAAAAAAAAGATGGCAACGTTTTTCAAAAAAAGAGTTGAAAATTTGATGTTTCATTGACTTGGGGTACCACATAAAGAAATGGCGACGCTGTTGGCGGATGCTCCTAGACGAGTAGTGGAGAGCCCGGCGTAACTCTTGGTACCTGATCTCCACAGATGAATATGACTCTTATCGGTATGTGTTTCAATATGATAAATCAGTGAGCTACCTTATAATTACGTCAAGAAAAAGAAAACCCAGCTTTCATTTATCTCAACCATTAATAATATCACATTAATTTTTTCATATTTGCTTTTCTTTATTAACCAAATAATACTTACAAAACATGTGTCAGTATAGCATTGGAGAGATAGAGAGCGAAATAGGATAATCCCATTCGGGTATACAGCATATGGGGGCTCAGCTAACAATCTAAGAACCTCACCTCATTAATTAATATATAGTCCCTTTTTCTTTGCGGTTCAACAACCACAAATATATAAATATATATATATATATATATTTATATATAAAACGTTTATCCTTTCCCTTGAAAATGGCTGCTGTCACGCGCGCAACGAAACAATGATGACATATTATTAATTAATTAATTTATGATCGTAAAATTCTTTCACGCGCTTTATTAGTTTGTTAGGTAATCAAAACGTGTTATTTAGTTTTATTTATATAATTTATTAATTATATTTATTAAATTTATATTATTATCATATAAATATTTCACATAAATAAATAATATTATATATAAAAAATAGTATAAACATATTAAATTAAAACATTATTTATAATTTTTTTTTAAATATATATAATATGATAATTATTTTAAATATAAATAATAATTTTTTAAATAAAAATTAAGATTATGTATTATATATTATTATAATAATATTTTCTAATATTTAAATTTATATTGATATAATTAGTAAAAAAAATAAGATTATATATTATTATCATAATAATATTTTATAACATTTAAATTTATAGTAATATAGTTATCTAGTTTTGTATTATATATTATTATAATAATTAAATGTCATAATATTTGAATTTGAATTTATGTTAATATAACTATTATATATATAGTATTTTATTAAATATTATTATAATAATGATATTTTATAATATTTAAATTTATATTAATATAAATATATATTTTTGAGTTAGTTTTAAAAGTATATTCTCTTAAATATTTAGAATATTTTTTAAATATATATAATAAGATAAATTTTTTAAATATAAATTATAATTTTTTTAATAAAAATTAAGATTATGTATTATATATTATTATTATTATAATATTTAAATTTATATTGATATAAATATAAAATATTTAGTTTTGTATTAAATATTATTATAATAATATTTGAATTCATCTTAATATAATTAGTAAAAATATAGGATTATATATTATTATCATAATAATATTTTATAACATTTAAATTTATATTAATATAGTTATTAAATATCTATTCTTGTATTATATATTATTATAATAATTAAATTTTATAACATTTGAATTTGAATTTATATTAATATAATTATTATATGTGTAGTCTTATATTAAATATTATTATAATAATGATATTTTATAATATTTAAATTTATATTAATATACTTGATAAATATTTATTTTTAAGTTAGTTTTAAAGGTATATTCTGTTAAATATTTAGAATATTTTTTAAATATATATAATATGATAACGTTTTTAAGCATAATAGATCATTTTTTAATAAATATTAAGATTATCTATTATATATTATTATTATTATTATTATTATTATTATAATATTTTATAATATTTAAATTTATATTGATATAAGTATTAAATATCTAGTTTTGTATTAAATATTATTATAATAATATTTTATAAAATTTGAATTCATATTAGTATAATTAGTAAAAAAATAGAATTATATATTATTATCATAACAATATTTTATAACATTTAAATTTATATTAATATAGTTATTAAATATCCAGTTTTGTATTATATATTATTATAATAATGAAATTTTATAAAATTTTAATTTTAATTTGAAGTTATATTAATATAATTATTATATATGTAGTCTAATAGTAAATATTATTATAATAATATTTTATAATATTTAAATTTATATTAATATAATTATTAAATATCTATTTTTAAGTTAGTTTTAAAAATATATTTTGTTAAATATTTAAAATATTTCGTTAAAATTAACCTAACAAATCGTTAAAACACAAAAAAAAAAAAAAATTGTTATATGGAGAGATATATGTATATGTAGGCGTATGAAATTAATTAACTTCACCAATACTTAAAAGAGCCCTTTCTTCTTTTTGGTTTTTCAACCCGTTGAGGTCCCTTCAAGACAAATGCAACCCAATAGACCAGGCTAGCGATAAAGGAGTACAGAATAAGATTTAAAATACAAGAGTATGGGACCACATATATTATATACCAAAATTATATATTGGACATTCTTTAGTGTGTAGTTGCCGGCGGCCATTAGTCCTAGATAGCTAGCTTTAAGTACAAACAATGTAACCATTCACACACGGGCATATTATAAAAATTTAGACTAACTGTAATAATCAAAGAGGTAAAGAACATTTCACACAATTTTTCATGGCTTTTAAATCATCAATATAACGATTTTGTTAAGTGATTTTATGGTGAGACCTATTGCAAGTTTGTTTCTACACACTACAAGAAACGGGGCTTTTGTCGGTGTGTTTCGAAATTGCGCCGACAAAAATTTCTTTTGCTGGTGTGTTTCACGAATTGCGTCGGCAAAATACACCATTTTTACCGCCAGTAATTTGTGCCGCCACAAGTGATTTTTGCCGATGCAATTCTGAAATGCGCTGGCAAAATAAACTTTTACCGAAGTTTTGTCAAATTGCGCCGACAAAAGTTTGCACACTTTTTACGACCTATTTTTTGTCGACACACAAGGTATTATTGCACAGGAAAATGTGATTTTTATACGAACCTAGTGTTGACGGTGGTCCTTTTGTCAACGCGTTACGATATTGCGCGTGGCAAAAGTCTTCTGGACACGCCGCTAAAAGTCATAAACACGTCGACAAAAGATAAAATTGAGCCTACAAAAGTATGAAAGAATAGAAATGCACATTTTTGTTAATTTTTTAAGTGAGTATAGTTTTATATAGTATCATTCATTAATTAATTAACATTTAACATCTAATGAAGGGTATAAATTCGTTAGATTGTTCTAAGATCAACAACAATAGTAATGAACTTTGTAATTATCAACTAAGATTGTTGTGATCATTGTCGATTATGAATATATACAATCTTGGTCTCGGCATTATTAGTGTTACTGATCATGATCGAGTATTGTTCATTTGATAATATATATATGTACGTTTCATTTTGATTTTTTATTGAAATGTTAAATAATTATTCATTTTTTGACGATTAAAGAAATATTCCATCATACCACTTATGTTTTATGATCATTAACAAGAATTAATAGTAATTGTATTGAATGTGTAAGTAGATAAACTCTTGTAATATATAAATATTGTTGTATGTCATCAAATTTCATCAATTTTTAGACATATTTAGTGTTTATTATTAATTATGGACATTATAAATAGTTTGATTAAACCCTAAGTGTTAAAATATTCGAAATGTTAAGCAGTATTGATAGTTAACCTAATTTGTTGATAGTGGTTGTATCGATCTAGTTTGATATAACACTTGAAAATAGTAGTATGTTATGCTTTTGAACTATTATTTTGTTGTTTAGAAAAAATAAATATTTTAATTATTGTACCCAAATAATTGAAATAATTTTAAAGATTTAAGGGAAAATAAAAGAAAAGAAAATTCTTTTACCAGTGCAAAAATATTTTTCCGGCACAATTATATGTTGACAAAAGTCGAACGGGAAAATTCCCGCCTTGCCCCAATTCTAAACTCACGTGGGAAATACTTTTGCCAGCGGTGTCACCTAACACGCCGACAAAAGTCCCACGTTTTTATTACTGTTGGGACTTTTGCAGACATGTTAGATGAAACGCTCCGGCAAAAGTCCTTCGTATTAAAGTTGGTAGGTGGAGACTTTTGTCGGCTCGTTTCATTGTGCCGACAAAAGTCAAAACCTGCACCGACAAAAATTTCACTTAACCAAATGACACCGTTTTGGGCTAGGGTTCCTGAAAACTTTTGCCGACACTGATTTTGACTTTTGTCGGCGCAATGAAACGCGCTGGCAAAAGTGTAGCGATATTTGAGCAGCCGTCCCCTATCTTCTTCCCCATTCTTCTAACTCTCTCTCTCTCACTTTCTTCATTAGCCACCTCGAGCCTCCACCCTCCACCACCCCAATCCACCATCGCCACCCCACCCCGTCCCTTCATCGACATCACCACCCCCACCCTCCATTGCCACCCACCCCAGCCTCCACCATCGCCACCACCACCACGTCCCACCATTCCGCGAAACCCACCAACACTGCCGCCCCCACCACCACCACATCCCACCATTTTACGAAACACGCCGAAAAAAGTCGAGCACGAAAATTCTCGCCTTCCTCGATTCTAAACCCATGTGGGAAATACTTTTGTCGGCACGTTTCACCTAACACGGCGGCAAAAGTCCCACGTTTTTATTGCTATTGGGACTTTTGCCGGTGTGTTAGATGAAACGCGCCGGCAAAAGTCCTTCGTATTAAAGTTGGTAGGTGGAGACTTTTGTCGAAGCGTTTCATTACGCCGACAAAAGTCTTACTTAACCAAATGAAATCGTTTTGGGCTAGGGTTCCTGAAAACTTTTGTTGGCGCTGATTTTGACTTTTTCCAGCTCAATGAAATGCGCCAGAAAAAGTGTAGCGATATTTGAGCAACCGCCCCTATCTTCGTCCCCATTCTTCTAACTCTCTCTCTCTCTTGCTCGCTTTCTTCACCAGCTACCCCGAGCCTCCACCCTCCACCACCCTGATCCCCCATTGCCACCCCACACCGACCCTCCATTGCCACCCACCCCAGCCTCCACCATTGCCACTGTAACACCCCAAATTTGCTTATAAGGCTTAGTGTCTTGATTAGTGTAACGACCCAAAATCACTAATGTGGCTTAAGGGCCTCGATTAGTGTGCCGGGAGGGCATAATTGGTTTATGTGTGAATTTATTGATTTAATGCATGATTACATGATAAACATGCTTGTATGATTATATGTATATAAATGTGATTAAATTTTATACTTGTGAGAACCACATTATTATGTGGGTAAATCTGCAGTAGGCGACTTGAGGCGATCTTAGGGAGCTAGATAGCGGAAAAGTCACAACGGGGCTTAATATTTGACTTTGGACAAGTCAAGGGGTGTTTTAGGTATCGGGTGGTTATTTAAATTACCGAGTTATGAAAATAAATAATTTGAGATATATTTGAGGTTAGAAAGTTTAGGTGGGAATATTGGGGAATTTTACCATTTTGTCCTCGGGGACGTTTCCGGTACCTCGAGCTTTGGGATTAGCTTAATTGCCTAAGGTTAGACTTAAGGAGCTACAGAAAATAGTAGAACATAATAAACCGACTCTTTCCTCTTTCTCCCTTTCTCTCTCAAAGGGAAACTCTTGGAATCTAAAGGAACTCAGCTGAAAGCTCTATGATTAGGCTTGGGTCTTGAGGGATTAGCTCAAGTTTAGCAAAGGAGTTCAACCAGGACTAAGGTAAGGATTGATTCCCACTTTCTGTTGTTGAAAATTATGTGATTTTGGTTGTGTTCTAAGTGGTTTTTGGGTTTTGGATTTGAAGATTAAATTGAGGCTAGAACCTTGAAAGTTAGCTCAGAAAGCTCTTGGAGGATTGGCTTTGCAGCTGATGTAAGCTCAAATTTAAGGTTTAAAAGTTGAGTTATAGTGTTTCCATGGCTAGGTTTTGGGTTCTTGAGTTAGAACGTTTCAGTGATTGAAGTAGGTTTTTGATGGGTTTCTAGTCTAGGTTTCAGCTGGGTTGTGTTGTTGGAATCTTATGGGAAGTTTTTGGGTAATTGAGTTGTGGAATTGGGGCAGTTTTGGGTGAGTTTGCATGAGGTTTGAGAGTTAAAAATGGAATTTTTTCTGGGTTCGAAGGGGTCGGGCCGCGGCATAGTTCTTGGTGAGCCGCGGCCCTTCGAAGCTGATGTGTGCTGAGGAAGGAGGGCAGGCCGCGGCATGGTCTGAGTAGGGCTGCGACCCTTACCTGTTTTTGGGCATTGGGAGTTTTCTGATTGGGGCCATGCCGCGGCATGGGTGGCTAATGCCGCGGCCCTTAAGGGATTTTGGGATTTTGAGATTCTAGGCTTGGGAATTTAACCTAGGGTGCTCGGGATTGAATCTTTTACCATGTTTGGTGAAGTTCAATGTTCCGGAGACTAGAACTTTGTCTAGAAGCTCATTTAAGATTGTTGATGGTATCCTTTATCTTGGTTGTGACTAGGTGCTAAGCTAGGCTCGGGGATCGAATCGCGCTCAAGGAGCATCGCTCGTAACTAGTTCACTTGGAAGCCAAAGGTAAGAAAACTGCACCTGGTTGTGTATTTGTAATGGGACTAAGGGTTCCCTAATATGTATGCACTGAAAATGATGGTATTATGCCATGTAAATAGTAAACCAACGGCCTAAGAGTGCCAAAGGTTACACTTGCGCACAGGGCGCGGCTCGGCCACTGGTAGCCGAGGACAGCTTATTATGCACTGAGCTCGGTTTAAGCGGGCCGAAGTCAGTGGGGTAAATAGAAGGTGCGGCCTAAGTTGTCGGCCCTAGTTATCATGTGATTTGACTGTTATTAATGATTGGATCTTTGATTTTGATTACATGCTATGTGATTAATGTGGAATGTTTAGTGGTTGATCATGCTTGATGAATTATTCTCTTGATATGATTGTTGAGATGTGTAATATGTTTTCTTGCTGGGCCATGGCTCACGGGTGCTACGTGGTGCAGGTAAAGGCAAGGGCAAACTTGATCAGCCCTGACTTGGAGAGCTCTGTGAGCGGAATGTACATGACCAGCTGCTCAGCCGCCACGGTTGAGAGGATAACAGGAACAGAAAAGCTATAAATGTTTGTTTTGCCTTAGAGTTGCTGATGGTAGTCTGTATTTTGGAAATTTTGTAAAATAACCTTTAAACACTGTTCCTTTTTGGGATCCCATATGTAAATTTGTTTAAGTATATGAAATGTATCTTTTGAGACCAAAACCATTTTATCCTTAGCACATTTATGGTTTAGTGACACGTTTTGACTAAATGACTTGATTAGCAAGTCCTGCACCTTTATAAGTACACAGTGTAGTGGTCCTGGCTATCCGGGGTGTTACAATTAGCGTGTCGGGAGGGCAATAAATGATTTCATTGTATTACTTCACAATTTATTGTGATATACGTGTATCATTATGTGATTGCTTGACTTATATTAAGATATGACTAGATATGCATGTTTAGGTGAATTAAATATGCATGCGGGTCCGTTCTTATTAATAAGGGCATATTTGTAATTTTGGCTCATTGTTGAGCATAAATTTAATTATGTGTGCGTTATGATTGTGACCACAGTATTGTGGAGATATTTGAGATGTGTGGTCTACGACGATCCTAGGGAGCGAATTAGCAGAATATTCACAACGGGGTCAAATACCCAACTCGGGGTGAGCCTAGGGGTATTTTGGGAACTTGGCGTGTGTTCGGGATTTATCAGGTAACGATTAATTATTTGGGTATGCCAGGATTAATTGGGGATTTACATGACTACTCAGGGAATTAGCGTAAATGTGGCAAATGACAGATTTTCCCTTGGTGGTATTAACAAGCTAAGAGTTAATTTAGGGGCAATTTGGTCATTATGGTGCAAAGGGATAGACATAGTGCCTTAGGAGTCTAGAATCAATCATAGAAGAAAATAGTGGGTCTCTCTTTCTCTTCGGCACTCTCTCTCTCTCTCTCTCTCTCTCTTGGTGGCTTAGAAGTTTTGGAAAATTTTGAAGGAAAAGCTCAAAATTTGGGGCTGGGAATTGAGGATTTGAAGCTGGAAGTGTTGGGGATTTAGCTCAAGGTCGGAATCATCACTGAGGTAAGGTTTTGAACAGGTTTTCTTCATGAACTTCTCTGGTTTTTTTTTTAATGTTTTGGGGTTTTGAACTCAACAGATTAAGTTTATGTTGTGATGAGGTTTTGGTTAGGTTTTCGGGTTTATGTACTACTCTAGGCGTAGTGAAAGTGTTTTGGGACTCAATTTTGGCCTTGGGGCATGTTTGGAACGATTTTTGGGAGTTTAAGATTCTAAAAATGCTGGGGAAAAATTGGGTTCGCGGGGTCGTGTCGTGGCGCTATTCTTGAGCGTCACGACCTGCATGAACTCATAAGGTATTGGGGATTCGCTAAATCGCCTTAGCGCCACGACGTTTGTCTAGAGAAATTAAGGGTTGGGCTCTCTGACTTGTAGAGGGACGCAGATCTAAATGTGGGGGCGTCGCGGCTCTAGTTGAGGACGTCGTGGCGCAAATAGAGACTTTTGGCCAGATTAGGGTTTTAAGCTCGGGAACTCAAACTTAAGGTCTTGAGAAAGATTTTACTATCCAGTTTAGTATAATCCAAGGTCCTGGAGGCTAGAATATTATTCTGAACTCTGTAACTGGTTTGGGGTTTGATGGATATTTATTATTATTGTGTTGTGACTAGGTTTTACTGCTAAGGCTCAGATTTAGGGGATCGTGCTCGGGATTGCACTATACGGTCAGCTCGGGACTTAGGTAAGAAAACGGTTTGTTCTTATAGAGCAGGGCATGGCTTGATTGTCTGTGTTTAGTATTGTATTTGAATGTCTATAATTGTTGTGTCATGTTTATGTGTTTGTGACTGATCGGTGAGAGCCGGTTTCGGCAAAGGTCGGGATTGGCGAAGGCTGGGATCAGCAAAGGCCGAGAACAGCAATAAGCATGTTGAATGCAGGCCGAATGACAATAAGCATGTTGAAGGCAAGCCACCATGGCATGGCCATCTAAGGTGTTGTACTCACCCGCTTGGTGAAGATTGTGAACCTGGTGCCTGGTAACGCATCTGGATCGGCTTAGGCCGCTATGTGTATAGTCTGTTGTATCTGTTCAAGTTATGCATTTAGTGGAATGAATTGTTATATACTATGTATGTGAAGTTTTCTTGCTGGGCCTTGGCTTCACGGGTGCTCTATGGTGCAGGTAAGGGCAAAGGAAATGCCGACCAAGCATGAGTTGGAGGGCATGGAGCGGCGTGTACATGTTTGGCCTACCTAGCCACTACAACTGGGTAGTTTTGAGGAACGAGTTATGACTGTTCGATTATGTCGCCTAGGTCGACTGTAACTAACTTTTGAGTTGTAATTATGTTTTAAACAATGTTTTTGGGATCCATATGTAACACTTTTATAATTTTAATGAATGTCCAAACATTTTCTCTTGGAGTTTCATTAATTGAGTCTTCAATTTAATTTAATCACACTTTTGGGCTAAAAGATCGATTAGAGAGCTAATGGCACATTTTAAAATCACATGGTAACGATTCTAGGGCAGTAAGACGTTACTACCCCCACCACCACCGAGTCCCACCATTCTGCAAAACCCACCACCACTACTGCGTCCTCCTTGAAACCCACATCCTGAGTTCGACGCCTTAGCCCCTGTCGTTGCCTCCGAGAAAAAGGTGCATGTAATTTTTTTTTTTTTTTTAGTTTGTTTTATGTACTGAATTTAGTTTAACTTTTTTTTTCTGTGGAGTCCCAAAAACAGACCCACTGCTCCTGCCGACCCTGAGCAAACCCATTGTTTTGTTATTAAGTTATTTTTATAATTTATGTTATTAGTAGTTAAAAAATAATTGATTTTGTAAAATAAAAAATAGAATTTGGAATATGTATTTTTGGTTTATTTTAATGCTATATATGTTTAGGTTATTCTTAAAAAAATATATTATATTATTTTGTATTGTATTTTTTTTATTATACTTTATCCTTTTAAATTAAATATTTATTAAATAAATTATTTTGGTGTTATTGAAAAAAAAAGATTTGATATATGTTATTAATCTTGGTTTATATTGTGTATGTTCTGGGAATACTCTGCATATTTTTGTGTGTAGTTTGCAGGTTTTATAAAATTTTGAGATAGTTTAAAATATAGTCGTTATATTGCACAAATTTTGTTAGACTTAGGAAAATTAACATTAATTATAAAAAATAATAAGTAAATTATAAGTAAAATTTAATGTTTATTTTAAGTAATGTTGAAAAAAATAATTAATTTAGGAAATTAATTAAATCAAATATAATTAGGTAAAATACAAATATAATAAAATTCTTATTAAATAATTCAATAAAATTTGAGGAATAAACAAAAAAAAATTAATGAATAATTAACTAATTTTAACATTAATTATAAAAAAATTAAATTTAAGTAAACTTAATGTTTGTTTTATGTGATGTTGAAAAAATAATTAATTTAAGAAATTACTTAAATCAAATATAATTAAGTAAAATAAAAATATAATAAAAGCTGTTATTAAACAATTCAATAAAATTTGAGGAATAAAAAAAATAAAAAAATGAAATTAAGGATAATTAGTGATAATTTGGTCTCTTAATAATTTTGGTTGAAGATGGCGAGCAACAGAAGCTAGATGAGTGCTTAAAATAAATTTAAGATATGAGAGGATCGAGATTGAGATAATGAACTTGACATAGTTCGCATTAAAATAAATTTATCGAATCTTTAGATTAATTACTGCTAGTACGGTTCACTACTATTATGAATACAAGTGACCTAGATCCGGGTCACTAGTGTAGCAGGACACTTTCGTGAATGTGTTTTTATATATAGTGATGTATAGAGCTAGACCAGATGTGATTTGTTAATACTTATTTAAACACCGTTTTGTAGTATTAATCAAACAATTATCATACACATGATGATCTTAATCATGAGGTTACTATGAACTCCTATATATGTAATCTGATCCTTTGATTCATACGTTAAGGTTTGTCAGAATGATCAGGCTAAGAACAATTGTTTTGGGGACTCAATGATATATATGGCCGGGGACATTGTTTAACAGATATGGAATCTATACTTTCTCATTGATTGAATAATGGTTCCCTATTGGGTTGACTTTTGGGACTGAAAATGTTATGAGTGCTCACGTCGCAAACTTGTTGTGACACAACATTCACTAGTAAAGTCAATGGTACACTAGGATTTAGATATAGTTAAAATGGTAAAATGATAATTTTATTATGAACCATTAATATAGGATTAACGTTGTATGTAATGATTATATTAATGGACACTTTATTCTTTATTAAAGTACTCTGTAAATATATGTCTATAATTATCAAGAGATCAATCTCATATTTATAGTGGAGTAATCATGAGATTAATAAATATAATTATTTAATCAAAGAGCTTTGATTAATAATCTAATATTTATTGGAGCTTGGAATTATAGGTCCATAGGTTCCTAGGGTGGCTCTATCAAAACCATATCAAAGTAAGAGTTGATACAAGGGTAAAACTATAATTTATAAATTTGAGAAGAATTTTATGGGAATAAGGCTAGGACTGTGCCATGCGTGCGTGTGTTACTGATAAAGTATTAGTATTGGTTTTTTTCATATTTTTTTAATTAATTTGAAAATAGATTTTTCAAAGTTGGTAAGTTAGATATTACCTAAATCTATTCCTATCATCATCATCATCATCATCATCATCATCATCATCATTATTATTATTATTATGAATAATTATGTAATATATAACTTATATATATTATATGATAATGAGAGAAAAAGAGAACGATTCAGTAAACCATTGTCTGACAAGAAAATCTTCATCTTCTTCTCTTATTATTCTAACATTTCTCTAGCCATCCAAGTTCTCATGTGTTGAGATAAAGTTGTGATTTCTAAATTACAACATTTGTTCTCTATGTGCCCACCCACATCTTGAGGTATAGAGAACACTCAGGAAGATCGTGGTTTGAGTACTTAAAGCGTTGGATAGGAAGATCGTTATTTATACGAAAAGACTCAATGACACCTGATAGGCTTCAAGAGGTAAATATTTATGTCCTTAAATATTTGTATACGTGTGCATGTAATATATAGTTATGTGTATATATATATATGTATGCGTGTATATCTATGTATATATATACATGTATGGGTGTGTATATATATGTTGCATGATTAATAATATTGTATATTAATGGTTCTTGCATGTATTCTTGAACGTATAAATTGTTTATATGAACGGTGGGAAATTTTTTTGTTGTTTATCAAAAGGCCCATCGCACAATTTCCCTACGCACTCTGGATGTTTTTCCAACAATTGTATCAAGAGCAGTCATTAATCCCTGCATATTGTTAATTAGTGTGTGGGATTATGTGCATTTTTATATTATATGTGATATATCGTTGAATGAATGGATGTTTATATTGATGATGATAGATTCTTAAGGGTTGTTTATAATGGTGCTTTTGGTTTTATGAATTGTTCTTAATATTTATAGATGAAAAATGTAAGTCATTTTTGGGGCATAGGAATTTTGTAATTTTATTTTTCGAAATGTAAATTATAAAATTGTTGTAATTGGATTAAACAGAGTTTGGCACAAAGATCGAGATGCCATCACCACCACCGTCGACCACTGTGGCACACACCCCGAGGTGCTCCCTAGCCATACATCCGTACGGACCGTACTATCGCCGTTCGTACATCGTACAGATCCGTATGACATGGCCGTATGACTCTGTTTGCCGCCGTCACTCGTTTACTCGCCACCACCGTGGTCGGCCGAGCTCCTCCCTTCCTGTCGTTCCCCCTTGCCGCTGCCCCTTTTTGATGACACACCTAGGGTTTGTGTCATGCAAACCCTAATGTGTTGTTACCTAAAATATTTTCAATTATATAAATAATTAAAAAAAATTGAATTAAAATAGTAATAATTTGGTATTTTCTATAATTAAAATAGTTTTGATTATTTTCCTTGATTAAAAATATTTTAATTATTTCTTTCCAAAATTAAAATATCAAAAATTAAAATTATTTTTTAATTTTAATTTTTTAAAATTAAATTGTTTAATTTTATTTTTTGAATTAAATAACCCAAATTCAAATTGGGCCTTAGAAACTATTTGGGTGTTGATACCCAAATTTAATTATTTTAAAAGGTTGTTTAACATAATTAAAAGTTGTATAATTCAAAATGGATATGAAAAATGGTGGCATTGGCTCAACAAGACTACATCTCAAGGCTCGATATCAAGGCGTTCTTCATCAGGCCTTAGCTAGTCTAGGTTACATTTTCATGTATGTTTTGCAAGTGTTGGAATTTTTTCCATAAATGCCCAAAAGTTACCAACCCGCATTTATTTATTTATTACAGATGTTTGAATATGATTAAAGTGTTAAATGTTTTGTCATGCATTATAACATGTCATTCATCTACCCACACAGTACACACTTAGCATGCATTACATTTGTGTAGAAACATGCTATTAGGAACGTCCTATATTTTATTATATGTTTATATATGATAACTCATATAATAATAAATTTAGTCTTAAATAGTTACGATGGTAAATTAAAATTAAAGTTGTTTAACTTATTATTTTAATGAAAAATATTTTACTAAAATAAAAATGATATTCTTTTAATTAAAGAAAAAGTAAAATTAGAATTAAGGGCACAATTTATTCATTTTATTTTTGCTTAATTGGATTAGTAATTATTAGAAAATTATTTGGTAAAAATAATTAAATTTATTTTTACAACTAAATTAAAAAATATTGATGTTGTGAAAAACATACTTTTCTAAAATAGTAAGTGTGATTTGGAGTTATGACAATAAGTCTCATGGTCTCCATTATTGGTTGAACACCGAGAGACATCAGAAGGGCCTCGTGTCGCCTCCATTTGCGACATCCCTAAGGAAAGGCTTCCGAATATGTTTATTTTATCTCAAGGTTAACTTCGCTTATGAGAATAAGATTAAGGATGTATTTCAAGTTTCACTGACCCTAAGACACACTCTTGAGTTAAGTCATTAATCGAAAAATAATGGGTTACACTCTGAATGTGTATCTAGGCTTTCGAGCACGACTAGTACATCTTGACTAAACTACCAGTAGTTCATATTTCAAAAGAGAAAAAGACATTTTTATGTTTTCACTTATAAATTAAGATTCATCTCAAAATTAATTTGGAGTTAGTCTTACCTACCCCAAGGCTGGTCCATTAATTTTCAAATTAATTTATCGTGGATTATTATTTATTTTTTATGTATTTTTATATGTTGCATTCATGCATCATGTTTACTTTTCTGAATAATATATGGTATTTATTATATGCTTTAATTTATTATATTTTATTTATTTATTTATTTCCAGCAATAATGGTTTATTTTCTTAATCTTGATCAAGTGCTTGAAAACTTGGGAATCGACACACACCCCACTGATAGAATCTTGGAAAGGATTCCATTCAATCTTAGCTGCATAAGAAGATGGTATAAAGGAACTCACATTGTCCTTGGAACACAGAACTTGTACAGAAGCAATCTTTGATCCACCTCCAGAGGTTGCAAGCTTTTCATCCAACTTTGATGAACATGAAAAATATGGTGAATTGATGAGATTGAATCACTTGGCACGTCAATGCATGTTATTGACCATGCACGGCAACATTAAAGAAAGATATATGGTTATTGAAACTACATACGAGATGTGGGCCTTGAGAAAGAGTGATGCTCTAGCATATGCTCAACTTCTAAGATACGGGGTAAATTCAATTTACTCAAAACTCTTCTTTAATAATTTGAATGGTTGATTCAAAATTATGCCACTAATATTATTTTTCATTTGTTCTTGTTTTCAGGGATGCAGAAATCTTTCGAGAAAAAGAGTAATGGCATTGAAACCAAAGCGAAGAAGAATTGATGAAGACAATTGAATCAAGAAAAGATTAGTTTAGAAATTTATTTTGTTTACTTTAAAACAATTTAAATTTTTTTAGTCATTTTGAAATATTTGATTTTCATTATGAAAGAAACTAATAAGTTCTTTCTTTAAATTGGCTCTAGAATTCTTTCTAGAAACTTTATTTTAGATTCCTTTATTGATGAGTGAACAAGTTTAATATTTCTTTTAAATAATAAATTCAGTTGTTATTTTTTAAATATATTTGTTCTACCTATTTCATCAATGGGTATATTGATAATTATGAATTATTCATTATTGTGCAAATCATAGATTTAATAAATAAGATATATTATTCCAACAATAATTAAGTAAAACATATATGTGAATTATTTTTTAGATTGGTTTATAATTAAATAGACACATAAAACCAATAAAAGATGATCTTTTATTAGAACTGTTCATTGGTTCTCTCCCTATTTATATAGTCTTTTAATCAAAGTTAACCAAAAGACCTTTCTCTAATAAAGGCTCATAAATCACATAATCGTTTAGCTAATACATAGAGATGTATGTTGAACCCTTTAATGTTCAAAGCTAAAAGAGATAATGAATATTAAGTCAATATTGATTGATATTTATTTAAGATATGTTTACCTTTGTTAAATGCAAAAGAAATTTCTAGAAATTGTCATGCAACATTCAAAGTGAAGTCACTTAAGACATGTTTGATCTAATCAAAAGGAATTCTAAACTCGAATTTGGAATTCAAGTAATTTGCATGAGAACTTGGAATTCAAACTCAACTCACATACAACTAGAATGCTAAGCAACATTAGTATTTTAGAAATGGAATATAATCATATTAGATAAGATTAAATAAATGATGAGTGATCATTATTGTCTTTATTATTTCTATAATTTTGACACTTATTATACTTTGTACATGTTTGATTGTACATCATCAAAAACTTAAAAGTTGGGATTCACAAGTAGTTATGTGAATAACTGAAAGTTTTCCATGAAGTCATTTAGTGAAACAATTTAATAATCATAAAGAGATTAAAAAAGTGTTTGTATCTCTTAAATGCTACTTTAATGAAGCATGATTATTATAATTATTATACTTCTAGTTAACTTGTACTAGAAATAATGACTATAAGTCAAGTAAACGAGTTACTGATAATTAACAATGATAAAACCAAATAATATCACAAATTTTGTAAAGCTTTATTATAGTGAGAGTGCTAGTAACTACTCCATTACAAACATAAAGTTCAGTTTGTTATGCCTAACACAATCTAACTATGTTTCATTCACATACTAGTATTCAATGAAAGATTCTAACTGAGAACAATGGTTGAAACACCGTGAATCTAGAAATGGAATTTGGAATTCCTATGACATCTAGATTCTTGAACATCCAACTAAAGTTCTTTAAACTTCAGTTTGCAATAGGATATTCAAGATGAAGAGGAGAGCAGAGGAAAGTATAGACTGTTCAAAGTAAGGTTAATAGCCGAAGGCTATAAACAGAAAGAAGAAATGTATTACTCGAATGAAAACCTTATACTATAACCAAGCTTAAATCTGTTTACATACTCTTATCTATTGCTTTTTGCATGGATTATGAGATTTATTAAAATAGATGTCTAAATAGTCTTTTCTGAATGGCAGACATGACAGAACCATTTGAAGATCTCAACCAGAAAGATTCGAAATAAAAGATCAAAAGCAAAGTTTTTTGCAAGGCTTCTTAAATCCACCTTTGGATTTTAACGAGTCATCAAATCTTAAATATCTTTGATTTAATCAAAGATTCTGTTGTGATTCTAATTCTTCATGTTGATAACATTCTGATCATTGGGAATGATGTAGAGAAATTATCAAAAGTAAAGAAATGGTTAGTTGAACATTTCTAAATATTAGATTTGGAAAATCCAAATATGTTCTATACATTCAAATCTTTAGAGATTGAAAGAAAATTCTTATGGCACTGTCTCAAACAAATTATATAGATAAGAAGCTTGAATACTTTAGTTTGCAAAACTCTAAGAAAGACATTTTGCCTTCCCAGTTAGGAGGATGTATTATCTAAAGAATAATGTCTATTTATTCTTTTACAAGAAAAGAAGGACATGAGACAGTATTCCTACAACTCAATGATGGACTGTTTAATGTATCGAATGTTATGTGTTCAAATTAACATTTGTTAAATGGTGGGAATAGTCAGCAGTTTTCAATCCAATTTTGGATTGAGTCATTGAATAATTATAAGGACTTGACTTTCTGAGTATCTTGAATATAACAGAGATTATATGTTTGTGTATTTAGGCAATGACCTAAAATCCCAAAGGATGAACTGATTTCATTCAGATAGAAATCTTCAAAGATTGATATCAGAATTAGTTTCTATAACTGTGGAGGAAACACATTAATCTGGAAATGTGGTGGACATTTCATAATTGTAAATTCCACCATAAAAGCTGAAATGTAACAGCTAATGAGTAGTTAAATAGGCTATTTGATTTAGCTGAGTTCTTTACCATTCTGAAAAGGGTTTCAGACTTGAATAAGCTACTAGTACCTTATTACGAAAGCAATGGAGACATAACTATTCTAGAAGAACTGAGAAATCATGAGAGGGGAAAGCACATGAAATGAAGTATCATTTAACTGGAGACAATTTTACATAATTGATGTAACGATCTTGAAGATAGCTTCAAAACAGTTTCTTACAAAACTGTTTACAAAGATTTTGTTAGACAGATTCGTTCATGATAATGTGAGTGACACATTGAGAGAGATGCCTCAATTTGCTTTAGGGCAAGTGGGATATTGTTGGGAATAGTGCCCTTAAAGCAATTGTAGTTGGCAAATGGTTTAAATGAAATAAATAATTGAATTGAATTATTGTATATATATATAGACTATGTCCGATATTATGTTGATAATATTAAGTAAATATCAGAAAATTCCAAAGTTCATCTATTTGGTCTTAATCTCATATTGGTATGAGAGGATCGAGATTGAGATGATGAACTTGAAATAGTTCGCAATAAAATAAAGTTATGGAATCTTTAGATTAATTACTGCTAGTACGGTTCACTAGTATTATGAATACAAGTGACCTAGATCTGAGTCACTAGTGTAGTAGGACACTTTAGTGAAGGTACTTTATATATAGTGATATATAAAACTAGACCAGATGTGATTTGTTAATACTTGTTTAAACACCGTGTAACGTTCCAAAAATGCTAATAAGGTTTAGTGCCTTTGATTAGCGTGTTGAGAGGGCATAATTGGATATATGTGTGATTAATTGATTAAATGTGTGATTATGTGGCATGCATGATATATATGATAATATGAGTATAATTATATGCATCTTTATGAGTATTAAATATGCATGTTGGCTTGCTATTGTTCATAAGAGCATATTTGTAATATTGGCTCGTAGCGGGCATAAATGTGATTATATGTGTTAAATGATTGAGACCACATTATTATGTGGATATATTTGTAGTATATAGCTCAAGGTGATCCTAGTGAGCGAATTGGCGGAATAGTCACAGGGGAGATTAATACCCAGCTCGGGGCAAGCCTGGGGGTATTTTTGGAAGTTTAATGTATATTTGAGGTTTATTAAGTAGTGGATAAATATTTGGTAATTAGTTGGGCATGTCGGGATTAATTAGAAATTTACAGGATGACTCGAGGAACTAAAGAAAATTGGGGATAATGACCATATTGCCTTTAGGAGCAAAATGAGAGGATGTGTTTACTAAGGAGTATTTTAGTCCATTCTAGTTAAAGGATGCACTCAGCTGAAACTCTAAGGTAACTAGAATCCACTAGACTTAAGAGGATAACCTCAAACACTCTCTCTCCCTTTCTTCCTTCACGTTCTCTCATTTCCTCTCTAGAGCCCAAGGAAGCTTTGAAGTTTTGGTGGAGGAGACTCAAGCAATTAAGTTGGAAATTTAGCTGGGAAAATCTGGAGAATCAAAGCTAGGATCAGTCAAGGATTTCTAAGGTGATTAGGCTAACATTTGAGGTAAGATTTTAGATGTTATTGCTGAAATTCTGTTGAAATAATGCTAGAATTTAGAGCTTGCATGAACATGATTACTAAGTCTGATTTAGGGTGTTTGATGATGTAAGGAAATTATTTATATACTAGTTATAATGGTTGGGCTATAAGAATAAAGATTCTAGACTTAATTCAGAGTTTGCTTGAAGGTTGAGTTTGAATTTTGAGGATATGGCTGAGGAAAAATGCTGGAAAACCCAGGAGATTCTGGGTTTACGGGGGCTGCGCCGATACCCAGTTCATAGGCATCGCAGCCTGTGTGCCCAGATGCCTTGGGAGGGTTTGCTGATTCAAAGGCGCACTACGACCCTAGAGGGCAAGTCGCGCCCCACCTCCCTCCAAATGCACAGGCTGCGTCGTTGACTTGAGGTGCGTCGTGACCCTAAGGGCCAGGTCACGGCCCGCCTAGAGAAGTTTAGCCTAGGTTTGCCTTAAGGCTCAAGGAGGCTCAGGGATCCAAACTTAAGCGCTTGGGACGATTTCTACCAGCCGGTTAAGTAGAAATCGAGGTCCCATAGGCTAGTATCTTAATCAAAATCTTTTAGATGGTTTAGAATCTTATGGTTATTTATTATCGCATTGTGATTAGGTTTTACTACAAGAGCTCAAGGATTAGGGATCATGCTCGGGGCCGTTATACGCTTGCTGCTCGAGATCCAAGGTAAGAAACCTGCACCCATGTGGTAAGGTAATAATCATTTAATGCCCCAAAATCCCTAATGAGGTTTAATGGTCGAATTAGAAGGCTGGGACGGCCATAATTGATTTATTATGCCATTAAATGATTATATGCATGTTTATGTGAATTATATTATTATATGATGATAAATGCATGCATGTGGGTCCACATTTCATTATAAGAGTATTTTGGTAATTTGGCTCGTTGAGGGCACATTTGTATATTTTCATGCATGTTGATGATTATTGATGAGGCCACATTATAATGTGGATTTGTTCGAGCTATTCGGCAAGAGACGATCTTTGAATGCAAGTTAGCGGTTTTTTCATAACGGGGTTAATTTCGGGGCTCGGGGTGAGTCTCGGGGTAATTTGATGATTAGTACATTGCCAGGAATTAAAGGGTAATGGGATATGATTTATTAGCATTTGAGAATATTGGCAATAACGGGAATTGGAGGACGTTAATTATAATTAATGAGATAGAAGGGAAAGGTCAATTTTCCCCTTGGGGCTTTTAAGGAAATTAGATTGACCTAGGGGCATTTTGGTCTTTTGACCATGGGTTATATTTTAAATCAGAAAGCTATAGAAGATTATGACAAAAGTAGGGGCTGGTTCCTTCACTCACTCGATCATCTCTCTCCCTCACTTTTCTTTTAATTTCTTTGGTGGAAAGCTAGGATTTGAGAAGTTTAAGCTAGGGAATTTCTTTGGGGATTGCTAGGAAGCTCTTGAGTTCTTGAGGTAATGATTCTCCAATCTTTGATTTTAAGTTTTCCTCTGTTTTTTTTTTTCAGCTTTTACAAAGTTTATAATTTGATGCTAGTTGTGGGAAATCATTGAGGTTTTTGGGAAAGTTTGTTTGGGTTTTGATGAGGTTAAGGTGTAGAGGAAGTTTTGGGATTAAATTATAGGTTTGGATGATGTTTGGGGTTGATTTTGAAGCTTGGTTTTCAAGGGAAATCGCAAGGGAGAAGACCAAAAATTTTCTGGTTTGTCAGTGGCACCCCAGCGCTAGGCAGAGGAGAGAATGAGGTTCTCTCTGACTTGGGGCAGCGCCCCAGCGCTAGGTCATGTTCAGCAAGACCTATTTTTAGGGATCGGATGACTTTGGGGGCTCGGGGGATGATTCCACTACCCTGTTTGGGTGGATTGGGAGTCCCAAGAGCATGGGATTGGTCCCGGGAGCAAGGTTTTAGATTATAAACCTTTTATTGATATTTTTATTGATGGAATTCCATATTGGTTATGACTAGGTGACCGCTAAGGGATCAAAGGACCGATCGTTCTCAAGGGCCGTTCTTTTAACATTTCTCGCTTGAACCAGAGGTAAGAAAATTGCACCCAGTATGTGACATGAAGGGTTATTAATGAGGCATGTTGAGTGCCTAAATGTGGACATTGATTGCATATTAAATGCTTATCAATCTTGCTTACTTGTGAGTGGCACTGACTTATTAGTCAGAATCGGCAATGGTGTCAGTATTGACTATGAAGCTGTGACTCATTAGTCAAGTTTGGCAGTAGCACTAGACACTGGTCGTATGGTATTGTCTTATGAGTCAAGAATGGTATTAGCGTGTTTAATGCAAGCTGAAAAGATTAGATCTAATCGACATAAGCATTCTCGTCATAAGCATGAAATGCTTGACCGACCTTAAGTTCGATGAAAACAAAAGCGCTTGTCTAGTCTAAAGGCTAGTTACTTAGAGTCAGGGCCAAAAGGCCCAGGTTACTGCATCGTCACATGGCTAAGGGTGCGGAGCCCAAGTTTGTGACTCACTCATCAATCACTTATCTTGTTTAAGTTCGTGACTCACTCATCAGTCACTTATCTGGTTTAAGTTCGTGACTTACTCATCAGTCACTTATTTAATTAGGGCTACACGCCCCAGCATGATTATTAGAATCTCGATACCATATGATTAGGGCTACACGCCCCAGCATGATTATCAGAATCTTTATTGATCTTCACTTATCTGATTTGGGCTACAAGCCCAGTATGATTATCATAATCACCATTTGATATTGTATACATGCAGTATGAGTTTTCTTGCTGAGCCTTGGCTCACGGGTGCTATGTGGTGCAGGTAAAGGGAAAGAAAAGCTCACCCATCCTTGAGTGGAGAGCTTAGGTGGCGATGTGTACATATGCGGCCGCTTGACCACCACGGCCAAGCAGTTTCTCAGGCGAACTAGGGGTTAACCCTATATTTTGCCGCTTAGGTCGGCGGGTTGTAATTTTTACACTGTAATGACCATTTTTTATTGTAAATAACTTGTAAACACTTTTATGGGCCCATGTACAGTTTTATGTTTTAAATAAAATATATCATTTCCTTTTGATCGAGATTTTTCACCTTAGCCTATTAATGACACCTAGATGCACGTTTATAACCAAACGACTCGTTTAGCGAGTTAAACATTGTTTAAATTCCACAATAACGGTCTTGGAGTAACTAGGGCGTTACACTAAGGTTCCATGTATATGGATATATGTGTTGTGTAACTATATTGTTATTATGTTAAATGTGAAAGTACGGCCTAAGGGAGCCGGGGCTAACGATTAGCGCATTGGACGCTGCTCGGCCACTGTGAGCCGGGGTCAGCTAAATAAACAATGGACTCGACCTAAGCGAGTTGGGGTCAGTTAAGTAAACATAGGGCTCGACCTAAGGGCGCCGACCCTGAATATTTGTATTATTTATTGAAATGTATGTTTGAGAATATATGTTTGTTGTTGTGTAGCTTAATGCTTGTACTCTATTGAGTAATTGGACTGGTTGGGTCAAGGTTGATTAAATGCTACTGTTGCTCTTTTACAGGATTGTTGCCTATAATCTATTATCAATTGAATCTGGTGAATTATATTTACTATCTTTATACTGTTTCCTATTTGTGCATGTTGTTATAAGTTTTCTTACTGGGCCTTGTCTCACGAGTGCTACGTGGTGCAGGTAAGGGAGTTGATAGCGGAACCAGCCATGAGTTGGAGAGCTTCAGGGGTGGTGTGTACATATGCAGCCTGCTCGATCGCCATGGTTGGGGTAGCTTGGGAGGAACTAGGGTTAAACCTTGTTTTTGCTGCTTAGAATGGCTAAATTGTATCTGTTAATCTTTTACCAATCTGTAAACTAATTTTTTTGGGATCTCGTGTACGAACTTAATATTTTAATGAAAAATAAACATTTTTTTGACCAAATCTTTTATTACTTGACCTTGACTTAGTCTTTAATTACACATTAAGTTCAAACGACTTGCTTAGCAGGTTAAGCACTATTTAAAACACACAATGTAACGGTCTTGGTTATCCAGGGCGTTACACACCGTTTCATAGTAATAATTAAAAACATCAAGCGATGATCTTAATCCTGAGGTTACTATGAACTCCTATATATGTCATTTGATCCTTTGATTCATGTGTTAAGGTTTGTCAGAATGATCAAGATAAGAACAATTGTTTTGGGGACTCAATGATATATATATGGTTGGGGACATAATTTAACAAATATACCTTCTTATAGATTGAATAATGGTTCCCTATTGGATTGACTTTTGGGACTGAAAAGCTTATGAGCGCTCACGTCACAAACTTGTTGTGACAGAACCTACACTAGTAAAGTCAATGGTACACTAGGAACTAGATATAGTTAAAAGGGTAAAATAGTAATTTTATTCCTTTTTAATTATGAATCATTAATAGAGGATTAACGTTGTATGTAATGATTATATCAATGGACACTTTATTATTTAATAAAGTAATCTGTAAATATATGTCTATAAT
Organism: Humulus lupulus; assembly: GCF_963169125.1. NCBI lineage: Eukaryota > Viridiplantae > Streptophyta > Magnoliopsida > Rosales > Cannabaceae > Humulus > Humulus lupulus. Next base: position 157,188,229 of record NC_084802.1, on the reverse strand, counting down.
TATCAAGAGTTCAATCTCATATTTATAGTGGAATAATCATGAGATTAATAAATATAACTATTTAATCAAAGAGCTTTGATTAATAATATAATATTTATTGGAGTTCGAAATTATAGGTCCATAGGTCCCGATGGTGGCTCTATCAATACCATATCAGGTAAGAGTTGATGCAAGGGTAAAACTGTAATTTTGAAATCTGAGAAGAATTTTATTCTTCGGGTCAAATATACAAGTATATGATAATTGAGGTTGAATAAGTAATTTGTATTTAATTATTAAAATTTTAAAATATATAAATTTATTTAAATATTAAATTTTCTAAATATATATAATAATATATTAATTAATTTTTGAACTGAATTATTTTATTTGAGTGGGAGAAAATAAAAATGGTAAGTCAAAATAGTTTTCATTTATTAATTTTTTAAATGATGATGATAATGATGATCATTAATTTGAATTTTGAATTTAAAATTTAAATTTGAATATTAGTTGTGATTTTTTCCTTAAAAGGATGATACCATATTTTATGGGAGGGATTTATTTAAATAAATAAAAGAAAATAGGAAAAAGACAACATTCCGTGTATGGGAATAAGGCTACACGCATGGCACAGTCCTTGCGTGCGTGTGATACTGATAAAGTATCAGTATTGGTTTCTTCATATTTTTTTGAATTAATTTGAAAATAGATTTTTCAAATTGGGTAAGTTAAATATTACCTAAATCTATCATTATTATTATTATTATTATTATTATTATTATTATTATTATTAATGATGTAATATACAACATATATATATTATATGTGTTATCCCTAAAAATCAGAAGTGAATGACATGGCAGGCATTAATTACACGTGGCTGACACCTGGCAGAATCTGTGTTCGACTATCGACTAGGAAGACATCCAGTATCATGCGATTGGTTTCTTCATACGACTAGCCTGGTCGTACCCACATCATAGGCGAAGGAAATCTTAGGCAGTTATAATGGAATCCGAAATTATCTCCCATGATTTTCTAAGTATCCGATTATTTAGGAAAGAATATCTGTAACAAATCAATGTAAATCTTCCCTGAGCTTATACATAGAGGAAGAAGGCTCAGGGAAGTAGATCCGATCCTTTTCTTTTGAGCAAAGAAGATCATTTGAGATTAGAGAGAGATTACACGAGAATAATTGTATTTTCTTATTCAAAGGTTAGTGAAACTCATTGAACCCCAGTTCTTTGATCACCCCTTTGAATCTTATTTCAATAACAATTCAAGTGGACGTAGGTTATTACCAGATCCTGGGGCCGAACCACTATAAAATCTTGTGTCTTTATTATTTTCGTCATCACATTCTTTTCAACGTTTTCATCCACGTCAAGCGTATTTTGACTCCGCGTCAGTTGGCCAAAATCTGGGTCAACATTCTGGTGCTTTCATTGAGAGCTTAATATAGCATCGTTGAGAAAACCAATGGCGAAAACTACCAGGAAAACTGGACAGGCGGCCGGCGCTGCACCATCTAACCCTCCTCCTCCTCCTCCTCCTCCTGCAAACGTGGCTGAGGATGAGCCACATTTGGATTTCGATGAGGAAGAAATGGACGAAGCGACGCTGAAGAGTACCCTAGGGGCACTGCATGAAGAGCTGGCCAATCTGAGGGCCAGCCAGGAAGGTGCCGCCGAAATCATGGCACGGCAGCAGCAGGAAATTGAGCGGCAGCGCCTGGAGCTAAGTGAGAGGCAGGCGGAGATGGACCGCCGTCAGAGGGAGGCCATGTCAGCCCTCGAAGCAGCCTTACAGTTGGCTAGGAATCAGGCTGCACCTGCCTCGCAGCCTGATCAACCCACGGATGGGCCACCCCAGAGGGGTCCCAATCCTAGCCCGCCTATCCAACCCTCGAGCCCCCAAAGGCCCGAGCAGCTGACTGTGCCTCAGGAAGATCTCCCACCAAGGGATACTGAAGCACAGCCTATCTCACAGGCTGGTTGCGGCAATCCCCCACAGCAGAGGCAGAATAGGACCGGGCAGCAGCCTCGTAGTCCTAGACGCCATAGGGGCGATGAGCCAAACCTTTCGAACAGAGGACAGCATCCTCCTGGTAACAGGAGGAACTCAGAGTTAGGCTTTGCGGTCCAAGGCCCCCCACGGCATGATAATGCACGGGGACCTAACGACCAACGCAGACCACCCTCCAACGCTCGGGAGGTTCCAGCCCGAGAGAGCAATCGAGGGAACAGTCGATCCTACCATAGCCAATCAAGATTCAGAGATGGCCATGGTTATAATGAGGCCGACTCAGGCAGAGGGAATATCGGTCGAAGAAATGAAGAAAGAGGTGGAGGCAGGAGCCAGCTACCTCAGGATGACCAGCCCGACAGACGGGACGCTGGGGGGCAGCCCAGACAAAATAACGTCTTCAACCGGCTCGGAGCTAGCGAGCAGCGGAGGAGAGATGAGGACTTGAGAGATGTACTCAACAATCGACGCGAGCGGCACGGCGAGTACGTCCCCCAAACAACAGAGACCCCGATGATTCCTAGCGCCATGCAGGCCCAGATAGATGCCCTCAACCAGGCAGTGCAGTAGCTAGTCGGGGGAAGAATATCTTATATCGACCATGATAGGAGAAAAGGTACTCCTTTCATCTAGAGGATAGCCATGGCGGAAACTCTTAGCAAGTTTAAGATGCCTACGCTTCCAAACTTTGACGGGTATGGTGACCCGGTATCTCATGTCAACAAGTTTGAGATACAAATGGACATTCAGAAAGTGTCCAAAGACGCTCGGTGCAGGATCTTCCCTGCAACACTTTCTGACGATGCACAGGAGTGGTTTTTTAAATTCCCTCGTGCAAGTATAATTTCCTGGGAAATGTTCGTGAAAGATTTTTACGGGCAGTTCTATGCGGGTCGCGTGCACCCTACCGAGGCAAATCAGTTGGTCGAGATACGCCAGCAAAATGGAGAATCACTGAAAGACTACGTTCAGCGTTTTATGCGAGCAGCCGCCGGAGCAAAAATGGTGGGTGATGAAGGCAAAATGATGGCCATAACGGCAGGAGTTAAGCGCCGTACCCCTCTCTGGGAGAGCCTCAGAAAGCATGGGGTTAGAACTACCCAGGAATTCTTAGATCGAGCTGATCGCTACATCAAGCTCGAAGACGCCATCGCCAATGAAGGAAAGCCCCCAGGCAAAGATAAGGAAACAGCCGAGCCCGCCAAAGCCGCCAATGGGTCCAAGCCCAACGGCAAAGGCAACGGGAATGGCAAAGGCAATGGCAAGAATGGTGGAAAACGGCCAAACAACGAGCCTTCCACCTCTGACAACAAAAGGACCAAGGGAAATCGTTATGAACCTCGGTTCACTAACTATACTGCCCTTATTGAGTCTCAGGGAGAGGTATATCAGGCCACGAGTTCCAATGTGCCTTACAAGAAGCCTGCCCCCATTCGAAAAGATATTTCGAGGAGAGACACTACCAAGTTCTGTCGTTATCACAACGACTACGGACATGACACCAATGAATGCAACCAGTTAAAGGTTGAGATCGAGTTCCTTATCAGACAAGGACACTTGAGAAGATATGTACGGGCCTCGAGAAATTCCCAACGAGAAGCTCCAGGTGGCAACTAGCAAGCGCCCACACGCCAACGCTTGCCACCTTTGCAGCCTGATCCCGTAGCCGGCACCCTATTAACCATCTGCGGAGGCCCGCACCTCGCGGGAAACAGCGGCAAGGCCAGGGAACGATATGCTCGGACCCTGCGCCACGACCAGGACATCGAGATGATGGTTGTGGAGGACCGCGCGCCGAAAAAGGCTCGATCAGAAGAGGGCGAGATAACCTTCTCTGATAGCGATTGTAACGCCCTGGATAGCCAAGACCATTACACTATGTGTTTATAAAGTGTCGGACTTGCTAATCAAGTCATTTAATCAAAATCGTGTTACTGAAACTATAAAGGAACTAGGGTTAAAAATGGTTTGGTCTCAAAAGCCGCATTTTCATTAAGAAGGATCATCTGTTTACACGGGATCCCAAAAATATTAAGTTTAGAGACTTCTTACAAAAGACACAAGGTTTATATACAATATCAAGCCATATTAAGGCAAAACAGACAGTTAGGCAATCCCTGTCCTGACCCACTCCTCGACCATGGCAATCGAACAGCTGGCTATGTACATTCAACCCCGCAGCTCTCCACCTCAGGATTGGTCCAACTTGCCCTTGCCTTTACCTGCACCACGTAGCACCCGTGAGCCAAGGCCCAGCAAGAAAACACAACAACAGAGCATAAGCAATCAACAGAAAAATCAATATCCCATATTGCATCACATAATCTCAACCACATAACCATTCAATATAATCAAGTATTCCACCTACCAAACATATCAACTCATATCATTTACAGTTCACAAATGATAACTAGGGCTAGCGCCCTCAGGCCACTCCCTCCGTTATCCCACTGACTCTAGCCCGCTTAAACCGAGCTCAGTGAATACTAAGCTGTCCTCGGCTACCAGTGGCCAAGCCGCGCCCTGTGCGCAAATATTACGTACGACACTCTTAGGTCGCTTTTACATGTCCCATGGCGTAATACCATCATTGACACGATACAAGTATCGGGAGCACTTAGTCCCATCACAAACATATAACCGGGTGCAGTTTTCTTACCTTTCAATTCACTAGCTTTGATCCCTCGACTCCTTGAGCACGATCCCCCTCGAGCCCTAGCACTCACCTAAACACAACCATGGGCCAAAGTCATCATCAATCCTCAAGTCCAAAACCTAGCCTCAGGGCCAATCCCGAGCCCCCGGGAAGTCCTAGTTCCACCAAACAAGGTGGTGGAATCGAACCCCAAACCCTAGGTCAAAAGCCCTTGCAAACAACCCTAAAATCCCCTTCAGAAGACATGGTAGCGCTACAGCGCTCATGGGAGGGCACTACAGCGCTACAAAAAGAAGCAAAACCCCATCAGCAGGCTTGGCCTAGCGCTACAACGCCCAAAGGCTAGCGCTAGTCACAGACTGGTAAACACCAGTTTTTCCCTCCTGCGATTTTCTCGAACCAACCCCAACCAAAACTCCTCCAAATCTTTCCCAAACTCAAAAACAACCTTATGACCATACTCCACTCATCCCAAGCACCACAAATACCTAGAACTCAAGCACATGCATCCCCAAACTCAAAATTCACCATAGCCACTTCTAGACAATGAAACTCAGCAGAAACCAGTTGAACATCAAAGTTAGAGCTTAGAATTTTATACCTTTAATGGGATTTCAACCACAAGTTGCCTCTAGACTTCCTGGGCTTGCTCCTCCTCAGCCTTAGGCCTGAATTCCTTAAAGTTTCCATCCAATTCAACTTAAACACCATAGCTCAAAAACCAGAAACAGAAACTGAAGAACTCTAAAGTCTTACCTCAAGTGTTGATGAATCCTTGCTAAACCTCAGCCAATTCCCCAAACTTAGCTTAGAATCCTTGATGCTTAGTTTATCCCAGCTCTCCTCTGAGTTTTGCTCCAGAAACCCTCAAGAAGCAGATGAAGGAAATGTAAACCGACCTAGAAAACTCTCTCAGTTTTCTCCCTTTCTTTTTCCTTCCTTTTCCTTCTTTTTCAGACTCCCACACTTCTCTACAATTCCCACTAACATAAAGCCTTGGTAATATTTAACTCCTGTAAGCCAAATGACTATTATGCCCTCCCTATTAAGTCTAAACCCTTCAATCCACTTAGGGGTGTTTTAGTCATTTTACCCAATTCCCGCTAACTCCTCGAGTGTCTCTAATATTTCCCGCTTAACTCCCGATACCTAATTAATCACCAACAATATTCCTCAATGTCAAGAAAGACTCCAGTATATTCACTAAATTACCATTTAAACCACTGAGCTCACCTCGAGCCGGGTATAAATCCCCGCCATGACTTTTCCGCTACTTTGCTCACTAGGATCGTCTCGAGTCACAGATCACAGATATATCCACATAATAATGTGGTCTCGAAAATTATCACATATATTAATACATTTATGCCCATAATTGCCAAAATTACGATTATGCCCTTCTAACCTAATCAGGGCCTACATGCATACTAATACACATAGTCATGCATCTCAGATATTCAAATAGTCATATAACACGCTTTAAATCATAATCATGCATCTTAATCATTAAAATCACACATAATTCCCATTATGCCCTCCAGGCACACTAATCAAGGCTCTTAAGCCTTATTAGCGAATTTGGGTCGTTACAGCGATGCCCAGCATGTCCGGTTCCCACACTCCGATCCGCTGGTCGTGGACATCCAAATGGCCAATATGATGGTGATGAGAGTGCTAATCGATACAGGAATTTCAGTCAACATCCTATACAAGTCTTCTCTGGAACGCATGAAGTTGTCCGTTAAGGACTTGGAGCCTTGCAACCAAACAATATACGGCTTCTCTAGCGAGGGACTTGCCCCCGCAAGATCAATCAGACTTCCAGTGACAGCAGGTACTGCGCCTGCTACCAGGGCATTACTCGCTACTTTCATAGTGGTCGATTGTCCCTTGGCGTACAATGCCGTCATTGGAAGACCCATACTGGTTGACCTACGGGCCGTCACCTCTATGTGGCACTTAGCCATGAAATTCCCGACAGACGCAGGGGTAGGACGCGTGTTGGGAAACCAGAGGGAGGCCAGGGAATGCTACAACACCTCAATCACGAAGGCGAAGAAGGGAACATCAAAAAGCACTCCCTCTGAAAGGTTGCAGATGGCAATTGATACACAAGCCCAATCCGGTGAAGGAGTCACCAAATAGGGTGTTGCCCAAAGTGAGGATAGAGATTTGGATCCTCGCTTTGGGGATTTTGAGGAAAATGTTGGACCCATCGAGGACCTGGAAGAGGTCCAACTTGACGAGAAGGACCCGACCAAAGTCGTGAAGGTCGGGAAAAACTTAGAACCCACTACGAAACATGCACTAGTGGAATTTTTGCGGAAGAACCAGGAAGTCTTTGCCTGGTCGCACAAAGACATGGCTGGGATAGATCCTATAGTCATAAGCCATGTCCTGAATATAGACAAGTGTTTTCCGCCCGTGCAACAGAAAAGAAGGCTTCTCGATAAGGATCGGTCGAGAGCCTTAAAAGAAGAAGTGGAGAGATTAAAAGAGAATGGATTCATCAGGGTGGCGTTTTATCCATCGTGGGTCTCTAATCCAGTACTGGTTCCCAAGCCTAACGGCAAGTGGTGAACCTGTGTGGATTTTACAGACCTCAATAAAGCCTGCCCGAAGGATTGTTTCCCACTCCCAAGGATCGACCAGTTGGTCTATGCTACTGCAGGACACGAGATCCTCTCTTTTATGGATGCATATTCGGGCTACAATCAGATCAGCATGCATCCCCCTGACGAGGTTCACACCAGCTTTCGGACCGATACGGGATTATACAGTTATAAAGTAATGCCCTTCGGACTGAAAAACGCAGGTGCGACTTACCAGCGACTAGTTAACCACATGTTTAAAGAGTTGATCGGCGTAAACATGGAGGTATACATGGACGACATGCTGGTAAAGTCGAAAAAGGCGGAAGGACATGTGAAGGATTTGTAAGAGTGTTTCGATGTATTGAATAAGTACCAAATGAAACTAAATCCTCTCAAATGTTCCTTCGGAGTTGGATTAGGGAAGTTTTTGGGGTTTATTGTTAATTCAAGAGGAATCGAGGCCAACCCCGACAAGATAAAAGCCCTGATCGGTATGAAATCGCCAGAAAAGATCAAGGATGTACAAAGTTTGACTGGGAGAATTGCGGCCCTAAGTAAATTTATTTCCAAATCAACGGACAAGTGTGTCCCTTTCTTCAATCTACTTAGGGGCAACAAGAAATTTGAATGGACAGGAGACTGCGAGCAAGCTTTTCAGGCCTTGAAAGCCCATATGGCACAGCCTCCTATTTTATCGAAACCTATTGAAGGAGAAACTTTGTTCATTTACCTGGCGATCACTGAAGTTGCTGCTAGTGCGGTACTAGTACGAGAGGAAGAAGGCGTACAAAAGACAGTTTACTATGTAAGCAAGAGGCTAATCGGAGCAGAATTGAGGTATCCTCCCATCGAGAGGTTAGCATACTGTTTAATCCTGGCCTTCAGGAAGCTACGTCCTTACTTCCAAGCCCATCTTATCACTGTTTTAATCGACCAGCCCCTTCGGCAAGTCCTCCAAAAACCAGAGGCGGCTGGGCGCCTATTAAAATGGGCAGTCGAACTAGGGCAGTTCGATATTACGTATTCACCGCGAGCAGCAGTAAAGGGACAAGTCTTGGCCGATCTCATTGCAGAGTTTACCGAACTCCCAGACGACGAGCAATGCGAAAAATCTAATGAGCCTAAGCCTCGTGATCAAGCTCCCTCATGGAAGTTATTTACGGATGGGTCGTCAAACGAATCTCGCGCGGGAGCAGGAGTGATATTGATAACGCCAGGAGGGCATCGATTTCACTGCGCCATTAGGTTTGACTTCATAGCCTCGAACAATGAAGCAGAATACGAGGCCCTCCTCTCTGGATTGCGATTGGCAAAAGACATGGACATAAAAGTGCTCGATATTTATAGCGATTCACAGCTGGTGGTGAATCAAGTTCTAGGGGAATATCAAGCACGGGGTCTCAAAATGGGAGCCTACCTAAATAAAACTAGAGATCTATTGGCACAGTTCCAGAAGTATACCCTCCAGCAGATACCTCGAGACCAGAATTCGAATGCAGATGCCTTAGCCAAACTCGCAAGCGCAAAAGATGCTGACACTTTGAACATTGTGCCAGTAGAAAGATTGAGCGAGCCGAGCATACGAACAGATGTGACTAGCATGGAAATTTGAATGGAAGATACATGGATGGCGCCATACTTGGAGTATCTGACCAGCGGTACACTGCCGACAGATAGGAACAAAGCCAGAACTCTTCAAAGGCAGGCCGCGAGATATATACTGGTTGATGGTGTTTTGTACCGAAGGGGATATTCCATGCCACTGCTCAGATGTATTACGCCCGAGAAAGCTAAGGAACTGATGAAGGAAGTACATGGAGGCTTTTGCAGAGATCATGCTGAGGGGCAAAGTTTGGCGAAAATGATCCTGAGGCAGGGTTATTTCTGGCCGACTATGAACGAAGACTCTGCGGAGTACGTACGGAAGTGCGATAAGTGTCAAAGATTTTCAAAAATCCCACGAGCAGCTCCAAATGAATTAAAACAGATGCAGAGTCCTTGGCCTTTTGCAGTATGGGGAATAGACTTGATTGGATCCCTGCCAACGGGAAAAGGTGGAGTGAAGTATGCAGTCGTAGCAGTTGACTACTTCACCAAATGGGCTGAAGCTGAACCACTCGCTACCATAACGACCAAGAAAGTTCTTGAATTTGTCATCAAGAACATTGTTTGCTGATATGGTTTGCCTCGAAAAATCGTCTCAGACAACAGCACCCAATTTGACAGTGATCTGTTCACCGACTTCTGCGAAAGACACGGGATTATCAAAAGCTTTTCTTCAGTTGCTCATCCACAAGCGAACAGACAGGTCGAAGCAGTGAATAAAATGCTTAAGGACACCCTGAAGAAGAGACTTGAAGACGCTAAAGGAGCGTGGCCAGAACAGCTACCTGAAGTCCTATGGTCGTATATAACTTCTCACCGAACAGCGACAGGTCATACTCCGTTTTCCTTAACATACGGATATGAAGCCATGTTGCCAGTCGAGTTAGATCCGCCCTCGCATCGACGAATTACGTATGACCAAGATCAGAACAACCAATTGATGATGGAGTTCCTAGACTCAATAGAAGAAAAACAAGAAAAAGCCCAACTCCGAGTATCTGCGTACCAGCAAAAAGTCGCCCGGTACTTTAATTCAAAAGTAAAAGAAAGAAAATTCAACGTCGGAGATCTAGTGCTACGACGGGTTTTCTTGAATACTCGCGATCCCACTGCTGGAGTACTCGGACCAAACTGGGAAGGACCGTACCAGATCGAAGAAGTCCTTCACCCGGGCACCTACAAACTTGCACGCTTCAATGGAGATCTCGTTCCACGCTACTAAAATGGAGAACACCTGCGCAAGTACTACCAATGAACAGTCCTTCTTAAAGGACTGGCTTGTATTAATTCTTACTTTTTAAAAGTTTCAAAAAAGGGTTAGCCACGTTGTATGGCTAATCGCTTATAAATGTAAGATCTTTTTCAAGATCCCTCGTACAGACATGTTTAGTCCATTTTAATATGAGATTATAAGGGACTGTGCGCAGCCAGTCATTCTTTCCAACCTTTGTAAATTTATTTTTACAAGTATTTGTTCATTACGTGTGTTGTTTTGATGTATTACAAGTGTTGAATTCTATAACGAGTAGTAATGTTCGAACAGGTCGTGGTCAGGGCAAGTGACCAAGGACCTAAAGCTCCTCGATCACTTGGGGGTCATATAAGGTACATCGATAGCAAAGCGTACCATAAGGTATGTAAACACATGAACAAAATGAGTGAAAGCATGCTACGGTACTTAGAGCATTTTTCAAAATTTAAGTTTTGAAAAATCAAACCAAAGTACTATGCTAAGTTCGGTCATGCGAACAGGTATTATAATAAGAGAAACATTATAATATCAGTAAAGCAATCATTTACACCGCGAGCACTAGTGCTCGGATGTAAATATGTAATTAAAAGGAAAAACCTTTTACACCGCGAACAGTACTGCTCGGATGTAATCGTTCAAGTGTAAGTAAAAAGCTGCCCTCGCAGCAATAAAAATAAATTGTCTTTACAAGTAGGCCCGTGGGCCATAAAAACTGTGGAAGATAAAAAGAGAATTACTGGGGAGCAGGAGGGTCTTCTAGACGAGGAGCGCTCTTATTAGCCGGAGGATCAGCCTTAACATCAGCAGCGGGGGTCTTGGCCTTAGCTCTCTCCTCTGCCTCCAGTCGAGCAGTGCACTGCGCCATCAGCGTCTTTTGCAACTTTTTGGAGAGGTAGTTAATTTTGGCCCCCCGGTTGTGTTTCCATAAATCGTAGAAACTGAGGAAGGTGGCTTCCTTGTACTTCTTCAAATTTCTGGCCCCGTCCTCCTCGAGCTCCTGAATGTGCCCTTCAAGCTCCTGAACGCGCCCCTCAAGTTCCTGCACCCGTCCCTCGAGCCTCTTTATCTCCTACCTGCTACCAGTCAGGTCAAGTATGGCCTGCTTACACTCTTGGGTGTTGAGTACAGCACTTTCCCTCCATTTATTCCGCTCCTCGTTGGCTTTCTTCAAGGCCCCTTGACTCTCCTGAAGCTCCTGGGTGAGAGTGGCTTGGTCCTCGCACAGTTGCTCGTTCAGCTTGGACATCTCCTTGTTCTCCACAAGCAGCTTATTGTTATCCTTGACCAGCTTAGTATTATCGGCCTCAAGTGCTTGCTTGGCCTGGGCCAGCTTGGAGTCAAAGTTCTGTTCTCGAGAGACCAGCACCCCAGCACAGCGCCAGCTAGCAGTTAAAGACAGCAGCCCCTAAAGAAAAAATGAGAAGGTTAGGGAAAGAAGTATAATATAAACCACGAAGTAGCAAAAGGTGACTTACGCTGGCTATCTCATTCAACCTTCTGTTGATGATTTGGTCGACGTCCATAGTGGCAGTGTCATTGATGGCAGTCTGGCTGCGTCTATGCTTCGAGAGCCGATATATTCTCTCCCTGGCCATGCCAACTATGTGGCTGGACAGGGAGCCTTCGGACAAGTGGTCCAAAGTCTCTTTGTCTGCGGCCTTTGAGGAGGGCTGTGGATTGACGGGCGCGGGGGTCTTCTGCTCAGAGGGGGGCGGAGGTGGTAAGTCCTCCTTGGAAGGGGCTGTGGCAGGAGCATCTTCTGTCCGGGCCTTCTTCGAAGGGGTCTTGCTACTTTCCCCTCGAGCCCTTTTACTGTCCTTCTTCGGGACAGAAGAGTCAGCGGCAGCGTGGTAATGGTCAAAGAAGTCCCCGGAGTCCATGCCTGCACAAAGAGAAACAATTCAAACAATGAGATTAAAGGGTCGCGGGAAAACAGAGATTAGAGTAGAAAGATTACAAAAGTAAAGTACCCGAGCTACACTTACTGGTCGTAACATTATCTACTGAACTACCTAGTTCCTGGAAGAAATCTGAATTTAAAGAAGGGGCGTTCATAAAGTTGCCATCCCCATCAAATAGATGAGAAGGAATTGGCAGATTATTCAAAAACGAGAATGATGTACTGTTTACATCCGACGAGTCGTCAGATGGTTCAGTAGGCTCAGCAGCCTTTTGTTTCCCCTAGCCCTTAGGGACCGATGATTCTGCTACTCGGTGGGGAACAGCAGGTTCCCTGATTGTAACCCCAGTTGGCCTCCTCCGAGGAGGGGGTGCCTGAGATTGCTGCTCGGGTCCCCGCTCAGGTTCCACATCAGCATGGACACCACCCATCGCGGGTTCGTTAGTCGCAGGTTGGGAGCCCCAAAGGCCAGCCAACCTAAGGTTAGCCTCATTAATTAAGTTCTTCACACTCTTAGCAGCATTTGACATACTGGCTAAGAGTGCTGCCCTCGACTCCATTCCTGGAGTGGGGGTCGGGCGTAATTATGGACCTGGAACACATCGGAACAGCGAAGTATTTTGACAAGAAAGAATGAAAGTACAGAAACTACTAGTTCAAGGATTATTATGTTCTTTACCTCCTCGAGTGAAGGCCAGATTATCCGCGGCAATGTCGGGGGTAAGGAAGTACTCTTGATGGTACTTCCCCACGTTGGAGATATGAGTGGTGTTGGACAGAAAGGTGCGTCCGGTCTTCTGGTGGCAGAAATGAAAGAACCCCGTACCATCTTGGTTGGGGTTGGATTTGAGGTCGAACAGAAAATTGACCTCATGAGGAGAAGGAGCTAGCCATTTCTTGAGCTTGTAGAGGATATAGAGCGCGGTCAGCATCCTATACCCATTTGGGGTAATTTGAAAAGGGGCCACCCCAAAGTAGTTTGCTACCCCTTGAAAGAATGAATGAAGAGGCAGGGTGGCACCCTCCTCGATATGGTACCTCGACCAGGCGCTATAAGCCCCCCTGGCAGGTTGGCTCGCTGGTCGATGGAAGGTCTGACCAGGGTCACCCCCGTCAGATTGTATTTGTTTAAATAGTTGGCGATCATACGAATTGTCACCAAACTTGGGGAGACGACGTGCCACTCGACAACCGGCTGGTCGGCATGACGAGGACGGGCACGCCTCTGAACTTCGGTTTCAGGAGGGAATTCACCTCGACCACTGGTCGAGGGGGCATCCGCAGAAGGCTGACTTGGAGAGTTAAGGTTGCGTCTTTTTCTAGCTTTGGTTTTTGTTCTGGCCATTTTCTGATTGGGAATTGGTGGAGGATTTGGATTAGGACGTGAAAAGGGGATTTCTGGAATCAGTGTGTATGGATTCTCTTCGCCTTCGAGCAGTTGGGCCAAGAGTTCGTCTTTAATAGGTCTTTCTCCCCCCCAAGGGTCTTGCATATGAATTGCAAACAGACAATGGAGGAGATAAGACACAATCCGCGAAGTAGTGTGGAAGATTGGGATAACGTTGCCCATGCCTAAATAACCAATAGCATCCTAAGCCTACGCTAACTTCAACATGGGTAGTTTGAAAGATGGATAAAAACAAAAAGGAAAGTAAACTGTTTTCTGAAAAGAGAACTTTTTTGACTCCTGAGGGACGGGAAAAAATTTCAGTTTTTTCACCTTGCTTAAAGGTTGAATCTTTTGTCAACCTAATGTCCCAAACCAGAGATCCTAACTATCAAACTATAGTCTTAACCTATACAAAGCATAAAAATGCACTTTTACCAAGTAATAGGCGGTTTATACCAAAAAACCCTTGAAACCCTACTCAAGAACACAGAAATCGCAAAGCATAAAAACGGCATGCATGGCGTAATAGAGAGCTTAAAGAATGGAGTTCTTACCTGGGCGAAGATGGAGATTCGGAAAAAGATGAAAACTTGAACCGGAAGACCTTCGGCTAGACGTCAGACTGGTTTTCGAAGCTCTGGACTCTGGTGCAAGTTCTTGAAAATATTGGCAAAGATGGTGAATAAAAATTTCTTAAAGGGGAAGAAAAGCCTACTTATAGGGATCGAAGGGATGGCCAAAAGGCAGTAATCATCACTTCCCACTTTCGAAACGTGGGGAAGTGTATAAGCCGTCGAATTGCCTTTTTGGAAACTGAAAAGGCTTGATTAGACATAATTATGTCACAGTTTTCAAAAATGCACGGGGATTCTGACAGACATCGTGGGGATGTGAACGGTTGTTCCTTTAAGTTTCTTTATTGCTGGTCGCACTAAACAAACTTGGGGGGCAAATGTTATCCCTAAAAATCAGAAGTGAGTGACATGGCAGACATTAATTACATGTGGCTGACACCTAGCAGAATATGTGTTCGACTATCGACCAGGAAGACATCCAGTATCATGCGATCGGTTTCTTCATACGACCAGCCTGGTCGTACGCACATTATACGCGGAGGAAATCTTAGGCAGTTATGATGGAATCCGAAATTATCTCCCATGATTTCCTGAGTATCCGATTATTTAGGAAAGAATATCTATAACAAATCAATGTAAATCTTCCCTGAGCTTATAAATAGAGGAAGAGGGCTCAGGGAAGTAGATCCGATCCTTTTCTTTTGAGCAAAGAAGATCATTTGAGATTAGAGAGAGATTACACGAGAATAATTGTATTTTCTTCTTCAAAGGTTAGTGAAACTCATTGAACCCTAGTTCTTTGATCACCCCTTTGAATCTTATTTCAATAACAATTCAAGTGGACGTAGGTTATTACCAGATCCTGGGGCCGAACCACTATAAAATCTTGTGTCTTTATTATTTTCGTCATCACATTCTTTTCAACGTTTTCATCCACGTCAAGCGTATTTTGACTCCGCGTCAGTTGGCCAAAATCTGGGTCAACAATATGATAATAAGAGAAAAAGAGAATGATTCAATAAACCATTGTCTGACAAGAAAATCTTCCTCTTCTTCTCTTATTATTCCAACATTTCTCAAGCCATAATCCAAGTTCTCGTGTGTTGAGATAAACTTGTGATTTCTAAATTACAACTTTTTTTCTCTATGTGCCCACCCACATCTTAAGGTGTAGAGAACACTCCGGAAGATCGTGGTCTGAATACTCAAAGCATTGTATAGGAAGATCGTTATTTATACGAAAAGACTCGAGGACATTTGCTAGGCTTCTAGAGGTAAATATTTATGTCCTTAAATATTTGTATACGTGTGCATGTAATATATACTTATATGTGTATATATATGTATGTGTGTATATCTATGTATATATATATACATGTATGGGCGTGTATATATATGTTGCATGATTAATAATATTGTATATTAATGCTTCCTGCATGTATTCTTGAACGTATAAACTATTTATATGAGCAGTGGGAAAAGACTTGTTAATCAACGGGTGCACTTTTCAATTTCCCTGCGCACTCTAGATGTTTTCCAATAGGAGAGTCCCTGCTGTCGCCACCACATGTGGTATGAGATGAGGATAGAGATGAGATGGCGGATATCCTTGAGGATGTTTACGCTGACGATGACACTCCCGCTGGAAACTATCATGATCTCCCCAAGATGATGTTCACCATCGTGACAAACACGACAATTTGTTCAAGGAGATGTCAAGTGAATTGTACACGGGTTGCAAAAAGTATCCCTGTAACGACCTAAAATTGCTAATAGGGTTTAGCGCCATGAACAGCGTGTCGGGAGGGCATAATTGGTTTATATATGTGTGTTTAATTGGTTAAATGCGTGACTATGTGGCATGCATGATTAATATGATTACGTGAATATGTTATATGCATGTTTATGAGTATAAAAAAATATGCATGCGGGCCTTTATTTTTCATAAGAGCATCTACGTAATTTTAGCTCGTTGAGGGCATAAATGTGATTATATGTGATAAATGGTTGATACCATATTATTATGTAGATATATTTGTAGTATATGGTTTGAGACGGTCCTAGTAAACGGATAAGCGAAATAGTCACAGCGGGAGCCTGGGGGTATTTTGGGAATTTAGAGAATATTTTGGGATTTATCGAGTAATGAATAAGTATTTGGTAATTAATTGGACGTGACAGGGTTAATTGGTAAATGGTAGGGGCACTTGAGGAATTATCAGGAATTAGGAAATGACTGTTTTACCCTTAGAAACCAATAAAGGGCTAAGTAATTCAAGGGGTAATTTGGTCTTTTTGAGTTAAGAGATTAACCCAGGGGTAAGTCTAAACTCAACCAGAAACCACCCAAGTGATCTGAAATCTCAACCTTCCCTCTCTCCTTGTGTATTGAAGTTGAAGAAAAACATAAGGAAATTCAAGGTTTTTGGCTGGTTTGAGCTAGGGGAAATCAAGGCTAAGGTCAATCAAAGGTTTCTGAGGAGCTTAGACCATCAATTCTTGTAAGAGTTCTAATCCTAATCTGCTGATTTAAGCTGATTTATTTTGGAGTTTAGAACTTGTGTAAATTCTGGGTTTTGGTTGAATTTGGGTGTTTAATAGGAGTAAGAATTGATTATAAGCGAGATATAATGTTTAGACTAAAAGGATGAGAATTCTAGGCTTAAATCCAGGTTTGGTTGTTGTTTTGGGGTGTGAATTTGAGGTTAGGCTCGTGGAGAAACGCTGAGATAAGTTGGTTTTTCTGGGTTTAGGAGCTCGGGTTGTGCCCTGTTCCTCAGGTGTCGCGGCCCGCGTGAGTTTTAGAGGCTGGGAGCCTCTGTTCGCCAGGCGCGCCATGACTCGAAGGGGTGCAGGTCACAGCCCGTGTCCTCCATCAGGGAGAACTGAGCCTCTATTTAAGGGACGAGCCGCGGCCCTTAGGGGAAAGTCGCGGCCCTAAATGGGAAATTAAGGGAAAATAAGGCCTTAGGCTTGGGGAGGCTCGGGGATTCAAACCTAGGCGCTTGGGATGAATTCTATGTAGGATCTTGGAATTTAAATCTAGATGCATGCTTCCTATTCTTTTCCAAACACATAAGAGAAACATAGAATAACATGACATACATATGAACATCAAATTCGTAAATTAACATAAACACAAAAATATAGAAACTTACGAATACGCAGCGAAACTGGAACAACTCTTTCCTTCAATCTCTCTAACCCTTGATTCCTTTCTGTAGCAGAGTATTATCAAGAGATTGAACAAGATCAGCAACACTGTCTTCCTCACCAAGCTTTTGATCAACCTAGAATTAGTGTGGGTTGGTTCTCAACACATGAGATAGAGATCTTGAAGAGAAGAAGAAGAGAGAGTGGCCAAGAAAGGTTAGACTGTCTAGGTTTTCACTTACCAATCAACTGAAACTCACTTCCTTATGAAAATCATAGATATCATATTCCTTATATAGGCAACTTAATGGGCTTTATTTAAATTTAAATTTAAATTAATTAAAATAATAAACTAAAATAAAAGCCTTGGGCTGCCATAAATGGACTTGGGCCCAATCTCTTTGTTTTGAATTTTAATCCCAATTGGGCCTAAATTCAAAACATTTTATTTATTTTTTAATTAATTAATTAAATCATTATTCAAATTAACTAATTATAATTTGAAACTTGATTTAATATTATTTATTTATATTGACACCAATTTATCAATATTAATAAATTTACCCAAAGATTCTCTTTTATTTTCTAAATCTCATATCTCTTTAAATTTTCCAAAATTGACCTAGTCAACTTTAAAAATCCTAATTGATAATTAAATCAATTAATTGAGACATTCTAGATGGTTTACTCAAAGGTGATGTGGGGACCATGGATCCATGAAATCAAAGCTCCAACAAGTTACCATGAATTTATTTACGAATAATTTCAGTACCTTATTAATTCCCCGTGACTCCACCATAGACTCGGAATTGAACTCTTGAATTCATAGAACGTATTTTCAAAATCATAAATACGTTATCCATTGTTATAACCATTATAGTCAGTCAATCCTCTATTGAATTACTAACGAGATGGGTATAAATTATCGTTTTACCCCTCATCAGTATTTTATCCTTACTCCCACTAAGTTCTTTATAAATGATATTTCTGTGAACTTAATCACAGAAATGAGATCTCATTCATTTAACCTTTTGAACAAAGTAATTAAGGAAATCATCTTTTCACTTCTCATACAGAAGTTATAGATTTCATATCTATGAATAATACTCCCACTCAATTACACTACTAAATCTCCAAGATGTAAGTATGGGCTAGACCGTAGGGTAAGCTAGTGAACAAGTCAAACAATTTAAATAATATAATTAGCAGAATATTATCACTCAGAATTAAGATCGACTTGACATATGGTCAATGTTGTGACATTGATTAAATTCGATAACAATGATACTTATTTATCAATATCGGTCCTAGTCCGATGTAACTAAATACATCCGATCTTATCTACTTGGTTGATGCCTTGGACAAGACATCACACCCCGAATGAGTAAGTAGATCATATCGTAGATTGCCTAATCAGTGAAAATCCAATGCACTGATCTAATCTTAGGACTCGTTCTTTTGAACATATAATTACAACTATAATCCACTGTAACCTAGTCACTATAATTGTAACTATCCATATGTTCGGGATTTTATAAATGTTTGTATTATTTCAATAATCATGTAATAAAACAAGCAAGCAACATGGTTGTCAAACTAAATGATTTCTACTACTTGTATTGATGATATGAAATCGTGCTACATGTCCAACATGGTTTTATAAGGGCATAAAACCCAACAAACTCCCACTTGCCCTTTTAAAACAAATGGGGCATGTTTCTCAAAACCATGCATTCTACATGCTTCACAATTATGCTCTCTGCTTATATCTTTGTAAAGGGATATGAAAGATTTCCTTCCAATGTTATCTTCATCACCTTCACTTCACGCCTTCGCCACACATCCTTGATAATGTGGTACTTTCTCTCTATATGCTTTTCCCTTTTGCAACTTCAATGTTCTTTCGAATTTGTTATTTCCTCATTATTGTCACTAGAAAAAATGAGTGGTTGATCCATTTCTGGAATAACACTGAGACCCATATAGAACTTCCTTAGCCAGACTATTTCCTTAGTTGCCATAGATGCAGCTATGTACTCATCCTCCAAGGTGGATTCTGAAATGGCAGATAGCCTAACGCTTCTCCAAATCACAACTACTGAGATGGTAGACAGCCTATCGCTTCTCCAAATCATAGCTCCACCCCCAAGAGTAAACACATTTTTTAGAAGTAGACTTCTTGTCATCAACATCAGTCTAAAATCTGAATCTGTGTAGCATAACAGGTTCAAAGATCCACCTGAATAGATTAACATATAGTCTCTAGTCCATCAAAGATACTGACCTCCATCTATTGTTCATTTCCAAGGTTTTACTGACACTTGCTCACCACTCCCACTGCATAGCAGATCTCTAGTCACAACACACAACATAGCATGCATTAGACTTCTAATTGTAAATGCATAAGGAATTCGTTACATCTTTTCTTTCTCTTGAGGATTCTGTGGAGACTGCTGCTTAGAAAAATAAACTCCATGTCAAGATGCTAAACATCCTTTCTCGGAATTTGTTACAGAGTAACGACCAAGCACCTCACTAAAGTAGGTCGCTTGAGTTAGAGCCAAAATTCAGTTACTTATTTCCCTGGATACCAAGAACATGACTTGCTACAACGAAATTTGGAATTTCGTTTCTAGCCAGTTCTTTATGTTTGATAATTTCTTAACATTGTTTCCAATGAATAAGATATCATCTACATAAAGGATTAAGAACACCACAATGTCTTTTTCCCTAAGTTTTCAAACACAAGGGTCAACTACATTTTGTTCAAAACCTCAGGTCTTAATGTTTTCATTTAACCTTAAGTTCCAAGAGCGCGAAGCATGTTTAATTCCATAGATTGACCTACTCAGCATGCCGACTTTCTTGTCCAACTATTTTAAATCCTTCTGATTGATCCATGTGTATGGTCTCATCAAGATAGCCATTAAAAATGCTTTTTTGATGTCCATTTTCCTTATCTCTTAATCAAGAGCCATGCCTATGGATAAGAGTATACTAAATGAACTTTAACATGGCTATCGGAGAAATTTTTTTCTCTAAGTCAAGTTTCTCTCTCTGCCACGAGTCAAGCCTTTAATGTCTCGACCTTTCCATCAGCTCATCTCTTCTTCTTATAGATCCACTTGCACCCCATCGGCCTAAAGTCCAATGGCACATCTACAAGATCTCGGACAAATTAAGAGTACATAGACTTTATTTCCTGGTTCTTGGCTTCGAGTGAAAGATCCCTTTCAGACTTACCCATTGCCTATTTAAAGGCCAACGAATCATTGTTACTTGTGTCCCCAACCAACTTGTGGGTTTCACTATCCATATCATAGGTACCGAGTTCCGAGAAACCCTCCCACTATGACGAGGCATCGTAACTTTCTGACTTGGATTAGTGGTTTCTAAATCTACCTTGTTTTCATCAACTTGCGTTGGTGAGGATGGAACAATTGTTTATCGTTTTTCCATTGAATACTATTTTCCTACGAGACTTGAAATTCATTATGTAGTCGTTATCTGAAAACGTAGCATTTGTAGAGCCAAGCACTTTCTTGTCTATTGGACTATAAAACAAACCACCCTTAGTACCTTTAGAATAGCCATCAAACAATCAAACCTCAGTTCGTTGTTCTAGATTTCCTACCTTTTTCCTCAGGACACCCCTAAATTCCATAATGACGTAAACCAGGTTCACGACCATTTCGTAATTCTAATGGTGTCTTGGAGAAAGCTTTTGAGACGACACAACATTTTAAAAAATGTCACATGCGATCTATGTAGTATGTCTCCAGAAAAGATATGGGTAAGAAGTTGGTAGAGTTTAATAGCTTATCATAGAACACACATTTTCATAAACGTGCGATTCACATCGCTCAACAACACTGTTCTATTGCGAAGTCCTTGGGACAGTTGCTTGAGACAATTCTCCAAGTTCAATTAAATGATCTTGGTTCTGATTATCCAAATCTTCTCCACCCCTATCAGATCGCAAGATCTTTAACGTTTTACCTAATTTGGTTTTAAAGCCATATCAATGAATTCTTTCAACTTCTTAACAAATTCTCATAATTCTGATGCTTTAGGTACTTACATGAGTCTCTAGAGAAATCGTCGATGAAGATGATGAAATACTCATAACCACCCTTCACTTGAACATTCATATGTCCCCAAACATTTGAACATACTAGCCTTAGTGGTTCTTTGGCCCTTTCTCCTATCACAGAGAATGGATGCTTTGTCATTCTGCCATCGAGACTAGATTCACAAACAGGTAGGTCTCCCTAGGTGAGTTCCCTCAAAGGCCCAACATTTGTTAGTCTTTGAATCCTATCATAGCAAATATGACCAAAGCGAAAATGCCAAAGGTGCGTCATTTTTAACGTTATTGACATTTTGTCGTTTAACGGTCCTAGAATTAGCTATCTTAAACAAACTCATTATTTAGAACATAGGGTTCGTTTTGTTGCAATAGGTATAGCCCTTTTTTCATACATCCACCCCACAATTCACATCCATTTAAAGAAATACGATTTTATTACTTGTGAAAGTAACTACAAATTGTTGTTGATGTAATAAGAAAAACTTAAATTAAAATTTCCATTGAAAATCGAAATAAAATAAACATTGTCTTAAAACAATATATTTAGTTCGAAAATTCATTCAAGCTTATCAGTTTTCCTTGTTTGATACGAACAACCCTTGATGGATTCCAAGCTATGGCTTTTTATCCTTCATGGCTTTCCCAATGCTAAAAAAGTGTAAAAAGGTACATGCATGTTTAGTAGATTTTGATTCAGCGATCCAAAACTGAAGTATCATCCTCTAAAATCACATGCATCCAAAACAAATTTAATTATTTTGGGTTCCATATGTCTTGAGTGCTGGGCAATCTTGTTCCAATTCCCAGTCTCCTTGCAGTTTGAAACACTCCCCTTTTTTTGTGTACTTATAATCAGGCCTTGCTCCGAGATGCTTTGCAGCATTTGGTGTCTTGCCAGTGGACTTCTTGTTCTTTTTGTATGAAGTTTGTCCTCATTTTCTCTTCGAAGAAGAAGCTTAAAGCATCTTCTCCTTGAGCTTGTTTAGTAGTATCAGCGTCGTTTCCTTTGCTCAAACCACCATCAGCAATCCTCTTTTGGAGGATTTGGTTATCGTTGCATAGGAAAAATCGGAATATCTTTGATTATCACGAACTCAATGTTGTCCATAATAAACACCATGTTGATGTTGGACAAAAATTTCGTGAGGTTCTCACCATAGACTAACCTTTTAGAGATCACAGAGAGTATGAGGTGGAAAGCCTAGATCTACCATTATCAACTAAGTAGAAATCAACGCATTGCTTGACAAACATTTATTCATTAAATTTTTAGAAATAGCATAACATACAAAATATTTTGAGATAAGCAAAATTCTAAAACACTTATCTTTTATTTCTTAGGTACTTTAACTAGCCATGAACCCATGTGTCCCGATAAGCGAGAGTCACAAATATTCACTTAGTTAAATAGAGAAACATCTTAATTGATAAAACGTCATAGACTTTTATTAACTACCTATTCCATCCAATCAAAGTAACGAAAACTCATGTGTCCCGATAGGCGAGAGTCACAAATATTTCTTACTTTATGAGTTTGACCCACGATTTCGATTACTATAGACTTAATTCCTATAGTCACCGTAGGGATGAGTCTATAGAAGGTCCATCTATAACCATCTATCCGAAGAAATTCAATCATGTTAAGAAATCCAGTGAACACCTTCTGTAGGGAGACAAAATCAAAGCGCCATGAGGCCCCATTGAACTCTAACCTTGTTAAATCAACGGTGGAGATCGAATTATTATTTTTTTTCAAAACTCATTATTAAATATTTTAGTATTTTATTCTTTTTGAAAAATATCAACTTAGGTTTGCCAAATTATTAAAATAATGAATAAACCAACTTAGGTTTGACAAATTAGTAAAATAATTAATAAACCAACTTAGGTTTGCCAAAATAATAAAATAATTAATAAATCATAGTTTATAATTTTTCCATTAATTCTAAAATTACCATTGAAAACTAATTCAAAAATTAGAATTAATTTGTTTCTAATCAATTAATAGGTCCAACTAACAAGAATAACCTTATACAATTAAGTCCAACTTAGGTAAATGGGCCTTAACAATTCGAGCTTGCATGGAGGAGAGCTTGGTTCAGTATGTCGGACCCACTACTAAGGTTCCCTGACTTCCACACGAAGCCCAAAAAGACAGGAATTTGAACCTTCGTTTTATTAATTGTTGTTCAATTGATTAAGCCCAATCTAGAAATGCAAAGCAAATGGGCCTTCACAAGTGGAACCACTCACAAGAGATGAATTTAAACTTTACATGTTCAATTAGGCCCAAATAAAACCTAACATTTTATGAAAGATTTATTTGATTTTTCCCACATTTTTCAAAACAAAAAAAATGGGTCATCATTATACTTATATTTTGAAATTCCGTTTTTAGTAATTACCAAATTAATTAAACCATGTGAATTAATTAAAATGCGGAATGGTAATTAACTATTTACACAGAAAGCAATTATGTCGGGACAGAATCCGAACTTGTCACGACAGAAACTAAACCCAATAAATAGACAGTGCAAAAAATAAAGAACACACTGAATTTTTACAATGTTCAGAAACCCTTTTGGATAACCTACTCCTTGGGGCCACGCCCAGAGAATAAACCAATTAGTAAAGAAACAATGTGTACAAAAGCATTGACTTAAACAATGTAAGACTCCCTCTTAAACTATTGCCGCAATCTTGTTGTACTCTTCTCTACGAATCTGATTTGATGAAACGTTGATTCTCTTGAACTCTCTTCAAAGAATAGCGAGTGCATATTTCCTCCCGAAGTGAGACTTAGTTAGAATCCTCTCCCGACGATCCTTATGAACACGTTCACTATAGACACTATCTGTTTATAATGGACTAGATAGATATCCACAAGTACACTCAGCACTCTCACAAAGATAGGGTGAACAAACTTAATCTCTACAAATAAAGACACTCTTCAAAATAACATAATGTTTACAAATATTCAAAATGGAAGAGATGAAAATTCTAAAGGCCTTGGCAAGATATTTATAGGCAGGGAAATCGTCCAAGGCCATCAATTTCTGGTATCTTTGAAATCAATTTGCAAATTCCTTTGATTTAGGAAATCAGCCAGCCAGATGAATTCTGTGTCGACAGAAAAGGAAACTGATGAGTCAGCAACGTAATCAGTTTTATCTGGCAGAACGAACATGGTCTTTTTTTTTTACCATGTTCATTTTCGGCACCTTCTTTATTCCAGAATAGACATAATCCCACATAATCCCTTAAAATAATCTCAAGATATTTGCACAATATATTTTTACCAAAAATTGATTATTTGTGATAAATAAGGCAACAAATATATTCACACTTAAAGATATTTTCATATTACAAAATCAGCTGAAAATATTGCAAATTAATCCAAAAATCAATATGGAGATATGCTACTAATTTTCATTAAACAATTTAAAATATTTTGTCTAAATTAAAGTTTAGCCAAAAAAGGATTTTACATATTTAAAGCTCAAATGCAAAAAATAACTTAATAATGATGCTAGATATGTTAATTTTCTTATTAATTGGATGGGCCTAACATGAAAACTTATATGACATATTACACATCTTTATGCATCATTACATTTATCACCAAAATAAATAAATCAATTGCTAAAATAAATAAATCAATATCTAAAACAATTAAGTGAGTTATCAAAAGATTTCCCAATTGAAAACTTACCACATAATTAATTAAACATAAAATTAATTTAATTATCATTAAATAAAATATCTCCTATTTTTAAAATTAGATACTTAGATATTTCTTTAGCACAACAAAAACAAAATAAATACATTAACCAGCTTTTAAATTATATACATAAATATATATATAAACAAAATATATATATACGGTTACGGTTTTTTATTCAAAAATATATATAATTTTTTAATCAATAAACCGTATATATATTAATTTTTTTTTTATATATATATAGTTGTATGTAAACCCTAGTTAGGGTTTTTATATATATGTATATATATATCATTCACAATTAAAATGGGAGCCGCCAACTACAAAAAAAAAAATTGTGCAATTTTTCAATGAGCATTTTACCAAGCACAGACTGAGAACTCAAAATGCATGAAAAATATGACAACTTAAATTAGCAATATGACACATAAACATTCAAAACATTCATATCAAATTTCATGTACCATCCAAATTAAACTTTAAAAATTAAACATGTCATCAAACACATATAATCATGCTTTCTTAACATCTAAATCTAGGCAACATAAGCTCTGAGACCAATTGTAGGATCTTAGAATTTAAATCTAGATGCATGTTTCCTATTATTTTTCCAAACACATAATAGAAACATAGAATAACATGACATACGTATGAACATCAGATTCGTAAATTAACATAAACACAAAAATGTAGAAACTTACAAATACGCAGCAAAACATGAACAACTCCTTCCTTCAATCTCTCTAACCCTTGATTCCTTTCTGTAGCAGAGTATTATCAAGAGATTGAACAAGATCAGCAACACAGTCTTCCTCACCAAGCCTTTGATCAACCTAGAACTAGTGTGGGCTGGTTCTCAACACATGAGACAGAGATCTTAAAGAGAAGAAGAAGAGAGGGTGGCCAAGAAAGGTTAGGCTGTCTAGGTTTTCACTTACCAATCAACTGAAACTCACTTCCTTATGAAAACCCTAGATATGATATTCCTTATATAGGCAACTTAATGGGCTTTATTTAAATTTAAATTAATTAAAAATAATAAATAAAAATAAAAGCCTTGGGCTGCCATAAATGGAATTGGGCCCATTCTCTTTGTTTTGGATTTAAATCTCAATTGGGCCTAAATTCAAAACCTTTTATTTATTTTTTTAATTAATTAATTAATTAAATCCTTATTCAAATTAACTAATTATAATTTGAAATTTGATTTAATATTATTTATTTATATTGACACCAATTTATCAATATTAATAAATTTACCCAAAGATTCTCTTTTATTTTCTAAATCTCATATCTCTTTAAATTTTCCAAAATTGACCTAGTCAACTTTAAAAATCCTAATTGATAATTAAATCAATTAATTGAGGCATTCTAGATGATTTACTCAAAGGTGATGCGGGGACCATGGATCCATGAAATCAAGCTCCAACAAGTTACCGTGAATTTATTTACAAATAATTTCACTACCTTATTAATTCCTCGTGACTCCACTATAGACTCGGAATTGAACTCTTGAATTCATAGAACGTATTTTCAAAACCCTAAATACGTTATCCATTATTATAACCATTACAGTCAGTTAATCCTCTATCGATGACTTACTAACGAGATGGGTGCAAATTATCATTTTACCCCTCATCAGTATTTTATCCTTACTCCCACTAAGTTCCTTATAAATTATATTACTGTGAACTTAATCACAGAAATGAGATCTCAATCATTTAACCTTTTGAACAAAGCAATTAAGGAAATCATCTTTTGACTTCTCATACAGAAGTTATAGATTTCACATCTATAAATAATACTCTCACTAATTACACTACTAAATCTCCAAGATGTAAGTATGGGCTAGATCATAGGGTAAGCTGGTGAACAAGTCAAAAGATTTAAATAATATAATTAGCATAATATTATCACTCAGAATTAAGATCGACTTAACAAATGGTCAATGTTGTGACATTGATTAGATTCGATAACAATGATACTTATTTATCAATCAATAATCAATATCGGTCCTAGTCCGATGTAACTAAATGCATCTGATCTTATCTACTTGGTCGATGCCTTGGACAAGACATCACACCCCAAATGTGTAAGTAGATAATATCGTAGATTGCCTAATCAGTGAAAATACAATGCACTGATATAATCTTAGGACTCGTTCTTTTGAATATATAATTACAACTATAATCCACTGTGACCTAGTCACTATAATTGTAACTATCCATATGTTCGGGATTTTATAAATGTTTGTATTATTTCAATAATCATGTAATAAAACAAGCAAGCAACACTGTTGTCAAACTAAATGATTTCTACTACTTTTATTGATAATATGAAATTGTGTTACATGTCCGACATGGTTTTATAAGGGTATAAAACCCAACATTCTACTACCCGATTTAGTAGAATTCGAGGTCCCGGAGGCTAGTTTTTGTTTCATAAATATTTATTTGGATTAAGAATTTGATGGTTACTCATTGACACTATGACTAGGTTTATCGCTAAGGCTCAGGACTGAGGATCGTGCTCGGGACAGTTCTTAATTCTCTGTGTGGGATTCGAGGTATGAAAATTGCACCCATGTGGTTGTGTTTGGGACTAAGATTCCCTGAATCTGGATATATGTGTTGTGTAACTGTATTGTTATTATGTGAAATGTGAAAGTACGACCTAAGGGAGCCAGGGCTGACGATTAGCGCATTGGACGCAGCTCGACCAATGTGAGCCGAGGTCAGCTAAATAAATAATGGACTCGACCTAAGCGAGTCAGGGTCAGCTTAATAAACATAGGGCTCGGCCTAAGGGTGCTGACCCTGAGCATTTGTATTACTGATTAAAATATATTCTTGAAAATACATGTTTACTATTATTAGTTTGATGCTTATATTTTGTTGAATTTCTGAATGATTGTATTAAGATTGATTCGATGTTGCTACTGTATATGTGTTTGCTGTTTATGGTTTTCTTGCTAGGCCTTGGCTCACGGGTACTACGTGGTGCAAGTAAAGGCAAAGAGAAACTAGACCAACCATGAGTTGGAGAGCTCTAGGGGCGGAGTGTACATAGTCAGTTGCTCGTCCGCCACGGCCAAGGGAAAGTACAGGGACAGTGCCCTAAAATTTGTATTTTTCCATTAGAGTGGCTTTTGGTTGTATTAACTTTTTGGGATTGTAAATTACCACTTTTACCCTGTTTTTGGGATCCCATGTATCAAACATCTGTTTTAATGAAAATTAATCATTTATGATCAAATTCTTTTTAACCCTAACCTGATAATTGACTTTAGGATCACATTATTGTTCAAACGACTTGATTAGCAAGTCTTGCACTATTTTAAAATACATAGTGTAACGACCTTGGTTATTTAGGGCGTTACAATTCCTTATTTAACTTCTTGGTGAAGCCGATGCATCTGAAAGTTATTAACAAGTGCAGCAACCATTACTTTGATGGTTTGTTGGAATTGTTAGTCAATATGATGCCTGGCGAAATGATCTTACCTAAGTCTCACTACGAGGCGAAGACAAAGTTACAGAGTATTGGATTGGGATATGAGTCCATCGATGCTTGCAAGCATGATTGCACACTGTTTTGCAAGGATAATGCGAATTTGGTACTCTGACCGATTTGTGGTGAGTGTCGTTGGCAAGATAATCATGGGAACGGGAAGAAAGTGGCTCATAAGGTAATGATGTACTTTCCATTAACACCGAGATTGAAGAGACTGTATAGTTCGAGATATACTGCAGAGGATATGAGGTGGCACTACTCTAAAAGGCAAAAGGAAGATGGTGGGATGAGACACCCCGCTGACAGTAAGGCGTGGAAGCACCTTGATGAGTTGTACCCATCTTTTGCAGTTGAACCTACAAATGTTAGACTTGGGTTGGCTACAGATGGTTTCAATCCTTTTGGGAACATGAGCAACTCTTACAGCATGTGGCCTGTGATACTTGTCCCTTACAACTTGCTGCCGTGCAAATGCATGAAACCACAATCATTAATGTTGTCTCTTCTGATTCTAGGTCCGTCTTCATCTGGAAAATATATTGATGTATATATGAGACCTTTGCTTGACGAGTTGAAGGAGTTGTGGGTGAATGGTGTCGAAACACGAAATGCATACAATAATACATTATTCAATATGTGTGTAGCAATCTTGTGGACTATTAATGACTACCCAGCTTATGTTATGATGTCCAGGTGGAGCACAAAAGGGTACAAGGCATGCCCAACATGTAATGAAGAAACTCTCTTTGTAGGGATTAGAAATAAAATTTCCTACATTGGGCATATAAGGTTTCTTGATATGAATCATTAATGGAGGAATAAACGAGCACTATTTGATCGTAACAAGGAACTCAGGCCACCACCGAAAGAGTACTCAAGTGATGATGTGTTGAAGCAATTGGAGAATTTGCATATTCGACAACTGGGAAAACACAAAGAATTTAGGGGTGTGAAATGCGAAAGGACTCCGACAGAACTTAATTGGTCGAAGAAGAGCATATTTTTCGAGCTTGATTATTGGAAGGAATTGTTGCTCAGGCATAACTTGGACGTAATGCACATTGATAAGAATGTTTGCGATAGTGTCTTAGGAAATTTGTTGAACTTAGAGGGAAAAGCTAAAGATACTGACAAGGCAAGACTTGATCTGGCAGACATAAAAATTAGGGAAAAACTCCACCTTTACAAGGAAGGGAACAAGTGGAAGAAACTTTCTGCTAGTTACACCCTCAGTGCCCCTGAGCGTCGAGTATTTTGTGAATTTGTGAAGTCGATTGAATTCTCGGATGGTTTTGCCACAAACCTTTCGAAGAATGTCAATGTCCATGACGACAAGATATCTGGACTGAAATCGCACGATTGCCACATGTTGTTTCCGCAGTTGTCGCCCACTGCAAGTAGATCGTTTTTGGTTCCTGAAGTTTGAAAGCCAATTATTGAGTTGTGCGGTTTTTTCAAGAAACTTTGTTCACGAACTTTGAATGTGAAAGACCTCGAGAAGATGGAGGGTGACATTATCACCATTCTATGCAAGTTGGAAATGATTTTTCCTTGTGCATTGTTTATATTATGGTGCATTTAGTTTATCATCTTCCAAAAAAGGTAATTCTTGGCGGTCTCGTGCACTTTAGGTGGATATATCCCATTGATCGTTCAATGGCAGTTTACAATCATTATGTCAGAAATCGTGCACGGAAGGTTCAATTGCAGAAGCTTACGTGGTTAACGAGGCCTTAACCTTTTTCTTGATGTACCTCCGGGGGGTTGAGACTCGATTCAATCGACTTGAGAGGAACGACGACCGTGTTGAATCCCAACCAAATCGGGAATATTCTATCTATAAGGATGTTGGTCATCCATTTGGTAAGAAATCAAGTGTTCTCCTCAATTCGCTATTAAAGCAAAAGGCTGAGTGGTATATCTTGAACAACTATGCCGAAATGAAGGAGTACCTTAGGTGTGTTTTCCAAAAAAATTCTATAAATATGTTTAGTTTATGTATCGGGTACAGTATGAAATCATAACATTTCTATTTGTTTGTAGTGAGCATATGAATGAGTTAAGAAAATGTGGGGGCTCAAATCTTGAAGTTCGCCAAGAAGCTGAGTTTCCTCAGTGGTTCAAAGAACGAGTTTCTTACTCAATTCTCATTAGAAACTACACTTAATCAATTCAAAAGTAACATTCAAAGCTAATGATGGTAGGTGAACGGTTTGTGTGATTCAACACCTACTGAAGTTAATAATTAATTGTATGCTCTTGCAAACAAATCAAGCGGCACAATGTTCTCTTATCCATGGATGATAGTGAATGGTGTCAAATTTGTGGTTCATGGTCGTGATATGAAGCTTAAAACACAAAATTGCGGTGTAATTGTGCCAAGTGAGGAAGGAGTGATTTTTTATGGAGTGTAGGAAGAAGTAATTGAATTGTCCTACTTAATGGGTTACATCGTTTTCCTATTCAAGTGTAGATGGTTCGATACTGGTTGAATTAAAGTGGAATCTAATTTTACGAGTGTCTACGTAAAGGAAGAATGCTAAAAAGAAGATCCTTTCGTTCTCGCATCTCAAGCGAAGTTGGTGTATTATCCTCAGGATGTAAAAAATGAGGATGATTGGAGGCTCGTTAATGAATACATTTCGAGGAATGTGTGGGATTTCTCAGATAGAGATGTCAATGATATAGAGACCACAAGTGATATACCAATATTACAATAAGTTAATTCTTCTTCATTTCAGTTGTGGGTAGAACTTCAAAGTTTTGATAATCTTCAGTATGATCAGGTTGATGTCAATCCCACTGAAGTGTACAACAACGGTGATTTGGTTGGCGAAAGTTCAGATGAATACGATGTTGACAATGAAGGTGAATTTGAAGACGACACGTTGGCCGAGTATGAAGACGATGAGGATGGCGGCAATGTACTAGTCGATAGTGATAGTGATAGTGATAGTGGTGTCCGTAATGATGTTGTAGTTAGTGATGATGAGGATGGTGATATGTAATTTGAATAAATATTTGTAACTTTGTATTTAATTCAATCAAAACTCTATTTATTATCATTTATTAATGATAGTATCAGAGATATACATAGACATAGACATACACCTAGTGGATGCCTTGGGGATAGTCAATGTATTCATTAACTGCTCCTCATTTTTTCAAGATGTTTGAGAAACATCTTGAAAAAATGGGGAGAAGTACATGACTGCTTACTATCTCCAAGGGATCCACTAGGTCAGAATAGGGTAGGTTGGGAAAAACCACAAGTAATAAAATATTAATTTAATATCACAAAGCAATAGACATACATAATATGAATTAATTGATTAATGATATTTTAATGTAGCATGGTCAAACCAAGTAATGACACCGGTGGTGGCTCCAAGAGGGGTCTGGGAGCTTATTACGGTGCCAATATTGAGAAGGAGTTGGCCACCAAAAAATTTAGTCACCTCAAAGTAGAGTTTGATGAAGAAATTGGAAAAGTCGTTCAAACGTACGACAAGTGGTTCAACAATGCCATGGCTCGTTATTTGCGTGACACCGTACCCCCAAATACACTAGCTTGGGAAAAAGTAAAGCCAGCTGATCAAGAAGTTATTCGACAAAGGTTATGTGTAAGTGTTTTTTGTAAATTTCGAATAAATCACTATTAATTATTTTTTCTATCTTCATACTATTTTAACGAATTCCAAATTTATGATTTTAGGACAAATTCATTTATCCACAAGACAATCATGTAATCAACAATGACATGGTAAGACAGATGCAAAAGTATCTGATTGTAGGGGCGAGCATCTAAATCGGAAAACCGCAGCGACCGACCGCACCGCACCACACTACACCACAAACCGCGGTGTCAAAAGTGGAATAGTTCAGTATGGTTTGTATCTTAGCTAAACCTCGCAGTGCGGTGCGCAGTTTGGCGGTGTGAAATTTTGGTTTGCACCACACCGCACCGTATACTTACAAATATGTTAAAAAAAATTAAACTTTACATATTTACCATTTTTTAGTAACCCAATATGAAACTAGTAGTCCACTTAAATTAGGAGCCCACTTAAATTAGGGTATAACCTTATTCTCTAACACATCATACATGACAACAACTCCTTCCTCTCTCATCTCATTTGCGCCTCCTCCCTATCACCATCTCCATCTCACACATATTTTTTAACACACTTACACCGAGGAAAACCACCCAAACCACACCGCAAAAAATGGTTTGGTTTGGTCGGTTTGGTGCAACGAAATAACACCGCACGGTGTGTTCTAGCTACTACACCGCACTTGTAGCGTGGTGTATTAAAAAATGTTCAAACCACACCGTGCACACCCCTATCTGATTGATTGGCATCATACGATAAAGAGGCATTGGGTATAGGTTAGGGGATGCATGGACAACAAGGGAGGGAAGGCGAAACCTTAGTGTTAGTTCAACTGATTAGGCAATTTTATGCAATTATTGGGCTTTCTGGTGATCAAAAGGTATACTTTAGTTTTTAAATTAATGTTTAATTATAAATTTAAATTCTAAATTAATGAGTATTTTTTTAAGCATATATCTAAGAGAAATAAAGAGGCTCGAGCAAAAATTACCATACCAGGAGGACACGGTATCAAATCCATCGTTGCACATGTTTATGATCACGTAAGTTATAATAACCGGTATCTTTACAGTTAGGAAAATATTATAAGGATTATAGTGTTTTAATAATTTGGTTTTTTTATTGACCCGTCTACTGGCCAGTTTC
Source organism: Humulus lupulus (assembly GCF_963169125.1). Taxonomy (NCBI): domain Eukaryota; kingdom Viridiplantae; phylum Streptophyta; class Magnoliopsida; order Rosales; family Cannabaceae; genus Humulus; species Humulus lupulus. Next base: position 157,155,007 of record NC_084802.1, on the reverse strand, counting down.
CGAGCATGATCGACACATTCGAGCAACTCCACGGGAAGAATGATAAGTGGATTAACGACGAAGCGGCGACAAAACATGTTAGTTTCCTAACCTTAACTAATTTATGATTATTTAACTTAATGTTTACTTAAAAAAACTAAAAGTTTAGTAAATAATTAAGAAATAGTAATTATTAATTGGTTGGTGTCAATTAGTAATTACTTATTGATTATTAATTAAATCTATAACAATTAAAAGTTTATGATCTATGTGTCAATATCTTTATGATTAATGATTGTGGACCAAAATAGAAAAAGAATGTAACTAATGTTGTCCTCGTATCTTGGAGCATGTGGGCTAAGTTAATTTGGTCATGAAAATCCATATCTCAATAAAAAAAAAAAATGCACATATTTGTTTAGAGACATAAATTCCCCCATTAATGGAATTAACCACTCTTACCATACATGTTATCAATATCCGCACACTTTTGGTTTAGATATGGATTTTGCTGACCAAATTAACTTAGTCCACTTGCTCCCACATACAGGAACAAAATTACTTACATTCTTTTCCAATCACTGGTCTGTAGTCATTAATGATGAGATGTTGGTAGATAGATAATAAAGTTATACTTTGAAACTATACAATCGATAACTTTGTTTTAGAAATGTTCATATTGTTTAGTTATTTTCTTTTGAAGTTAGGTTTTCTTTTAATGTTATATTGGAATATAATATATTTGTTTTTTATTGTGCAAACTCAAATGAACAAGCATCGAGCATCGCAAAGTTCGGTCGCTACATCATCTGCTACTTCTTGTGTCGGCGATAATGTTGACAATCAGCTCACGCATGATATGGACATTGTCACTAATGTCCTTCGGCCCCACCCACACTATAAGAAAGGGTTTTCGGCATTGCCTATGCTAAAGGCAATTGGCAGGAAGAGGGCAGGATCTTCATCATCTTCTCAAATGTTTGGGCAATTGCCACCTAGAGTGGATGCCATTATGCAGAAAAATCAACACCTAAAGAAGTATATGAATAAACTTGAGAATCGTCAATGACGTTCAGATTTGTTGCTCAGTATTTTGTTGAAGCAGGTTGGTGTATTGTCTTCTGGTTTTACTGTGGACTTGTCAGAAGAGGATCCTGAAGATGCTGATTATGAGGAAGATGGTGCAGTTGACAGGGGTGGGAATGCTGATGGGGCGGAGATGATGAGGACAGTACCCACATGTAGATACAAAGTTTGTGTTAATTTACTAAACTACTTTCATATTTTCATGTTTAGTGGAGACAATTGACACTAATAGTTCTAATTTAATTTTTATTTTATTTCTAATTAAATTAAATAATATTACTAAATAAATTAAAATTAAAATTAAATAATTAATATTAATAATTAAAATTAAAATCATTAAATATAATTTTTTAAATAGCTTATTAATTTTTTTTTAAAAATACTTTTATTTGCGCAAAATTGTGTCAGCAAAAATCATTGTCGCCAAAAATAAATTGTTTTTTACCGACGCAATTTCACGCCACTAAAAGTTTGGCTTTTACTAGCGTAAAATCGCATCGCCAAAGGTCTTAACATTTGTTAGCATAATTTAGTGCTGGCACAATGTTACACTTACACTGGCGCAATTTTGCGCCGTCAAAAATGTTTTTTTGAATTCCGTGGAAAAAAATTTCATCGATGCGTCTATATTTTTGCCAGCACATTTTTGCGTCGATAAAAGTGACTATCGCCAGCGTAATCTGTTTTGCGTTGGCAAAAGTCATATTATCAACGGACTTCGGCCGTCATCTTTTCCCGATGTAAGCATGCGTCACCAAAGCCCATATGACTTTTCTCAACACAAACCATGATTTTTGACTTTTTTGTTGTGACAGTGCACAATGAGGACTCAGCTGTAAATAAGTAATAATTTACACAAAGAAAAAGCCTCGTGAGTAAATGAAAATTTTCGTCATCTTAGAGTTCAAGTAAAGCTTACTTTAAGATTATACAGTATCTAAATTACTTGCCTTATATATAAATGAATAGACGTGTTTGGCATATAGCCTAGCAGAGAAAGAAAATATAATTAATCACTTTTGAGAAAAATCAACTACCCTGCCTTGAGTAGTATCATCAATTTTGGGGGTTTTGTTTGATTTTTCTTACAATGTCGTCTGCTAATGGGGTGCATCTTGATATTGGAGATCATCACGTAAGTCATTCTGGTTCACTCTTTTCTTTTAATTGATATTTATTGGAGTCTGAAATTAAAATTATATAGCATAATTAATTAAACGTTACATACGTTATGCGTGACTATGTTTGGCTTATATTATATAAGTATTATGTATAATATATATAAATATATATATTTATATTTATATTTATGTTGTAGGTGGTTATGGACAACGGCATACTTAAAATGACGCTGTCAAAGCCAGGGGGAGTTGTTACTGGTATACGATATAATGGCATCGACAATTTACTTGAAGTTCTTAACGAGGAAGACAATAGAGGGTACACAACTATATGTATATATGTATTTATGGAGAATTTGGCAAAATGACACTTTTTTTTAGTCATTTTCGTACAATAATTTCATTTTGATCATTTTTTGTAAAATGATTATTCGATCAACATAAAATACTCTAGACGTTCTTTTGGAATTTTCGACACCTTGTCTAGATTCTGACCGAATATATATTATTTTGTAAATAATTATGAAAAGAAAGTCATTTTGTAAAATAACTCTGTAAAAAGAACACCAATTACTCATGTTTTTGTATATATATAACTATGGTCAATTATCTTATATATATACAAATATATATATATATATATATATGTATTGATTCGATTTTGCAGGTACTGGGATCTTGTGTGGAGTAAAGCTGGAAGTACTGCAACCACCGGAACATTTGACAGGTTAATTTGTTCATGTAAAAGCATATATATATATATATATATTCATTGGTATCACTTCTACAAAAAAAAAAGTTTTTTTAGGACTAGAATTGCGAGTCTTAAAAAAGTTTTTAGGACTCGCGGGACGCGAGTCCTCTATTTAAGAGCCTTAAAAACTAAAGTTTTTTAGGACTTGCGTTGCGAGTCCTAAAAAAATGTTTTTAGGACTCGCAATACGAGTCCTAAAAAATCTGGTTGAGTGCCTTTAAGTAATTTTTTAGGACTTTCATTGCGAGTCCTAAATTAATGTTTTTAGGACTCGCATTGCTAGTCCTGAAAAATTTTATTTTTAGTTTTTTTAAAAATAATTTATTTTTATTTTAAATTAAAAATGACTTTTTAAATGAAACATTTATATACAAATCTGAAAACTTATAAATTAAAATAACAAAACTTGTACATTATTTTCAATGAAACACAATAATTAACAACCATTCTAATTAATTCTAAAGATAAACAACAATTTTATATAATTAAATCTACATGAGTCCATAAATTTTCTTAGAAAAACGGGCAGCATAACAACTGCAAATCAGACATCCCCAAATTTTAAAAACCTGCAAATACAACATATAAACAAAATCAGACAGTCCAGAAACAAACACAACATATTAATTAAACATTAACTAATAATTTGAAAATGAAACACAAAATACCTAAACTATTAATATACCCTAAAAACATACCCAAAACAAAATAAATTGATAATCTGAAATATTAATCTATACACTTAAAACATACCCAAAATAAAATAAATTGATAATCTGAAACTATTATCTATACACTAAAAACATACCCAAAATAAAATTCAAATCAATATATATATAATTCAGAAATAACATTTATATATTAAATAAATATTAAATAAAAAAACAAACTAAACTACCGTGGTGGACGGAGGCGCCGAGAACCACCAGTCGCCGTCGACGTCGAGCCCCAGCCAGAAGCCTTGCACCGATGAGCCCCTACGTCGCCCGAAGCCGTCGGCGAGAAGGACCACCTAGACCGAGCATGCGTTGGCCGAAGCTTGAAGTCGTCGCCCCTGCGTCGCTCGAAGCCGTAGTCGTTGCCGAGAACCACCCAGCCCGAAAGTTCTCGCCCCTGCGTCGCTTGAATCCGCCGCCATCGCCAAGAACCACCCAGCCCGAAGATTTGCGCCACTGTCGGTCGTCGTCCGTAACTGTTGATGATGAGTGGCTAAGGGTGTCGTGATCCGCAGCTGTTGATGAGAGTGGCTAAGGGCTGAGTTCTTTCTGTTGAAGAAGAAGGAAGGAGGCGGCAGATCTATTAGGTTATTAGGTTTAGGCATTATATATATGATATAACATTTAAAAAATAAAAATGAAATGTTAAAAAAAAAACATCTTGTTAAATATTATTTCCCAACACATAATAATTATTTCTTATTAATTATTTCCCAATAAATAATTAATTAAATGACAACACTTAAATTTTCTATTTAAGTTTTTTAGGACCTACAATTTTTTTTAGGATATTCATTACGAGTCCTAAAATATTTTTTTAAGGACTCTCAATGAGTGTCCTAAAAAGTCCAGGAACTTTTGTTAAAAAAAATCAAACTTTCAGGACACACATAAGATTTTAGGAATTGCACCGCGTGTCCTAAAAAAATTCTTTAAGGACTTGCAATGAGTGTCATAAAAAGTCCATGAGGTGTTTTTAAAAAAAAAATCAAATTTTTAGGACACACATCTAGGTGAGTACCCTAAAAAAGTGTCCTAAAATAGTGTATTTGTAGTAGTGTATAGCTTTAAGGTTAAATATTGGAATGGTTTATGTAGCTAGCTAGCTGCGTTAATTAATTAAATATTGCAGAATGAAAGGGACAAACTTCAAGGTTATAGTGGAAAACGAGGAACGGGTGGAGATCTCATTCACTAGAAAATGGAATACCTCTCTCCTAGACAAACGTGTCCCTTTAAACATAGACATAAGGTCATTTAATTTACTCTATGAAAATTAGTTTATTGCAAATAAAATATATATTTTACAAATTAAAATAATAATAATAATAATAAAACTTTATGTAAGTAAGTAGTATTTATTTTGCTACTCATACATATATTAAATTTCAGGTTTGTAATGCTGGATAATTCGTCAGGCTTCTACACATACGCCATTTATGAGCACTTAAAAGAATGGCCTCCTTTCAACCTTCCTCAGACTAGGATTGTTTTCAAGCTCAGAAAGGACAAGTAAGCATATGTGGATATGCATACTGTTTTCTATTATATTTTAATTTTTTGGAAGTATATTATTATTATTATTATTATTATTATTATTATTATTATTATTATAAGGGTTGATCTTGATGACGATGAGTACTGTTGTTATTAATAATTATAGGTTTCAATACATGGCAATAGCTGATAACAGGCAAAGACACATGCCTTTTCCCGATGACCGGTTACCGCCTAGAGGCAAAGAGCTCGCATTCCCTGAGGCTGTACTTCTTGTGAATCCTATCGAGGCAGACTTCAAAGGAGAGGTACGTAGGCCAGTAACATTAATTAATAATCGAGTATATGTATTTTTATAGCAGTGCAGTAGCTAGCTAGTGATTTCTTATAGTTAATAATTTGGTGTTATTGGAAATTTTTTTGACTTATATATATATATTTATATAATTAGGTGGATGACAAGTACGAGTACTCGTGTGAGAACAGAGATCTGAAAGTGCATGGTTGGATATGCAAGAAACCGGGAATAGGGTTCTGGCAAATTACACCCAGTAACGAGTTTCGATCTGGTGGCCCTCTTAAGCAGAACCTAACCTCTCACGTCGGACCTATTACCCTCGCTGTCAGTATACGTACTCTAAATTACTTACTTATTATTTATTAATTTATTTATACTAATAGGCTAGCCTGATATTCTTATTTATTATTAACAAACCAACAAACAAAAATTGAGGGCGTATGCTTCAATTTAATAATTTATTGAATTTACAATATATATATTTATATGATGAGATTGAAATTATACATGAGCAGATGTTTCTTAGTGCTCACTATGCTGGAAAGGATATGGTGCTGAAATTCCAATCCAACGAACCGTGGAAGAAAGTTTTCGGCCCTGTTTTCATTTATCTCAATTCCGTCCCTAATGAAACTGATCCACTTCAGCTTTGGGATGATGCTAAGATCCAGGTTTAGGTTTAATTCATTATAATAAAATAATTAACGTTACTTATTATTACTTATATTGCATACCGCGCGCATGGCCAAATGTCAACAACAAAAATATTTATTTTAAATTACATTTTAAGGAAATATACAATGCAGAATGCGCGTCACCAAAAGGACAGAATTTTTTTTTTAATTTATTAAAAATCAAGACCCTTTGGGCGACATTTTTTTTTAAAGGCGTCGAAATAAAACTCATATATAATCTTTGGTTACGAGATTTCAGCCAGAAGACGGCGGTTTGTGTTGCAAAATATTTCACCACATTCATTTTTAGTACTTTTTACGACATAACACTTGTAAAATGTCTCATTTCTTTTTATACTGAATCAACTTTATTTGTCCTTAAATTTCTTCTAATGGATATTAACATTTTTTATTGCATTTTACCTTAATTTTAACATTAATCTTGACTTTATTTTCCATTTTTCTTTTAGAAAGAATGATTCCTAATATAAATAGAGGGAAATTTTGCTTTCTATACTTAATATTGAGTGCTAATTAAAATATATGCTGCCAATATTAAAGATTTCAAAATAACGTTACTTTTGGCACAACCCCATCTCTTTTCTCTTCTCTCTTCTCTCTTCTCTCTCTCTCTCTCTCTCTCTTTCGGTTCACTCTCTCTCACCTCACGGCACTACCAACACCACCACCACACTAAATACTGAATTTCGAACAGATCTGGGCATGATTTTTATATTTTTTTTCTTCAAGTTTTAAACTTTACAAATGTGCATATGAGCATGTCAAACGTGTAGATCTTGAAAAAATATCCAAAATCAAAAAACAAATAACCCCAAACGGATATCCGAGTGAAAAATTATACGTATCGAGCTAACATCGAGCATCATTGAACTTCCATCGAGCAAATTCGTTTTTTTTTTCTTCACGAAAATCTTGATTTTGAAGGCCCTATCGAGCTAGCATCGAGCACCATCGAACCACCATCGAGCAATGTCAATTTTCTGCAAATTTCAGAATTTTAGATCTGAAAAAAAATTGCAAAAAAAAAAAAAATCATGCACAAATCTGTTCGAAATACAATGTTTAGTGTGTTGGTGGTGTCATGAGGTGAGAGAAAGTGAACCGAAAAAGAGAGAGAAAAAAGAAAAGTGAGAAGAGAGAAGAGAAAAGAAATAAAAGTATTTTGAGTAGAAGGTCAAAAAGAAACATTATTTTAAAATATTTAATATAACTAGCATATTTTTTAATTAGTACCCAATATAACACATAGAATCTGAAATTTCCCAATTAATTTTACATATGTTTGTGTTTAGATGATGATCGAAGTACAAAGTTGGCCCTACAATTTTATTGCTTCCAAGGACTTTCCATCCTCGGACCAACGAGGTTGCCTTAGTGGTAGACTGAAAGTGAGAGACCGGTATAAATATATATATAGTTTCTCCATCAAAATATTAATATTATGTATATTTTTTCTTATTAACCTATAATAATAATAATAATTGCCTTAGAGAAAGTATTCTATTGGCAGTTAAAACTGAGCAATAATTAATTTAAAAGATTGAAAAATTACAAATTTAAGGCAAATTAAAAACCACAGCACAAAATGAAAACGTGGGAATAAAATATAAAAGTATAAAGTATTCGTCGTATTGGCTTTATTTACTTATTCATACTTTATATTTATCAAAGGTATATATCTGAAGAAGATATTGTATGTGGAGAAGAGGCTCAAGTAGGCTTGGCACCACCCGGTAAAGTTGGATCATGGCAACTTGAATCCAAGGTGATTTTATCTTTTTTCTGTTCTTTTTTCATGGTTTTCCAAACAATTATATTTCTCGTTACTTTAAAATTATTACCAATTAGTTTTTACTCTTAGTAACTTTATTAATTTATATATAGAAAATATAGTTATAATAACATTTGAAAGATATATACATAGTATATACTAGGTAAAAGGAGTTTGAATCTTGATTTCAATATCTTAAATTATTCGAAATTTTTTAAAAATTTGTGAAAAGTTTCATATAAATACATTATACACCATCATGTAAAAATAATATAGTTGCAACTTACTAATGTAGCGAAAATACTAAAAGTATCTATGAATAATAAACCTAATAACTTTCCTTCTTTAAATATCTTTGAATAATATTGAACTTGTTATATGGATAATTATATATATTCAATTTTTTTTTTAATTTCTAAAAGTCGATAATATTAGCATATCCTACAACGAGGAAAGCATAGGAAAAAAAAAGGTATGATAAATTTTATTTTTCTTAGATTTGAACAAATCAATTAATATTTATAAACACTTTAGATACATTACCTATAACAAAACATAATCATTACTATATTTTTATATACTGGCAAGGCAAGATCATTATATCGGGATAATGGAGATACTTTAGTTAAGTCTTCTATTATAGTTTTATATCAACTACGTTTTTCAAAATCACGGAGCACAACTACACATTTCAATAGTTTCCTTTGTATATGGAAAATAATTATACCACATATGTAATGTATCATTAAATTACTATTGAATATTGCTTATTATTTATTATAAATTATATATGTAAGAAATTTGATTTGGCAGGGCTATCAATTTTGGACAAAAGCAGATGAGAATGGTTATTTCTCCATAAACGATGTTCGTGTAGGTCAATACAATCTATATGCATGGGTCCCTGGTTTCATTGGAGACTACAAAAATGATCTTCTCATTAACATAACTGCAGGTCATTTAATCCTCCCCTTTCCTGCTGCTTCTATATATATACTATGTAGAAGCTGATAAATTGTAAACAATATTATGAGCATTAAATCCATAAATCAGATTCAAAACAACATTATATGCTCATACAACAATTTAAGAACACATTTTATTTAGAGCATTGAATTAAATATATAGAGATAAAACATACCTGACATTGAGTCTCCAATGTTCATCTTTGAATCTCTCACGATCTACACAAAGATGATTAGAAAATAGCAATACAAGAGAGAACTTATGGATAGCAACCCTTACCAAACCATATGTCTGTATTCTCCCACCAACATATATGTTCTATATATATGTCTCGTATGCCTTCTTACCCTAAGGGGTATATTGGGTCTATTGTGCTTATATTATTAGATATGGTGGACTATGGTTTACTGGACCAACCTATAGTCTTTAGGGTGCTACCATGTGCCTCAATTGCAATTAGATTAATATTAATCATCCCATTATGGTCTTTAACTATTCGTAGGCACTCTAGAAAATGACTGTGATAATGGAATTATGTTTGTAATTATATTAGTCCATATAAAATTCTAACATTCTCCCACTTAGACAATATAATCAAACCACCATAATGTTGTCCATCACAGAAAGACAGTCTAATAAATCATATATAATATCATATCGATAGGATACATATATTATTTATGATTCGGTCTTGAAGACATTCAAATACAATAACAATCATTAAACCAAACATGCATGTGGTACATCAATTTGAGACTATGCGCATTCGTCTCTTTTGTACCTATCACTTCGTCAAACAACAATATATATTCATATATATGACAACAATAATAAGAAGTGACTTCAAATATCATTATGCATGTTTCATAAATACAAGTCATAAGCATTCCACACAAAATACTAGCATGTTCAATACATAAAATAGCTCCCACTGAACTCAGTAATCTAGGCCCCTAGTAATCCCATACGGGTAATGTGTTCTGCAAACACACATATAGGTAAGCCTTTTGTAAGTGGATCTGCCAACATGCTAGCGGTAGGCGTGTACTCAATGGTAATGAGGGATTCAGCAACTTTCTCTTTAACGAAATAGTACTTAATATCAATATGCTTTGAGCGAGAAGTACTTCGAGTGTTCTTAGAGAAAGCTACAGCTGCGGAATTGTCATAGTACAATTTCAGCGGCCTCGAAATGGAGTCTACAACACCCAATGCTGAAATGAAATTCTGCAACCATATTGCTTGACAAGTAGCCTCATAACATGCCATGTAATCTGCCTCCATCGTAGAGGAAGCTGTGAGAGTCTGCCTGACACTTTTCCACGAAACAGCTCCTCCAACCATCATATAGATGTAGCCTGAAGTGGACTTTTTATCATCCACGCATCCTGCATAATCGGCATCACTGAACCCAACTATATCAAGAGTGTCAGCTCGCCGGTAAGTCAACATATGATCCTTGGTACCCTGAAGATACCTCATGACCTTCTTAGCTGCTTTCCAGTGACTAAGTCTAGGATCACTCAAGTATCTACCCAACACACCAACAACAAAAGCAATATCTGGGCGTGTGCATACTTGAGCATACATCAAGCTGCCTACAAGCGACGCATAAGGAATAATCTTCATTTCATCTCTCTCTTTATTATTTTGTGGACATTGGGCCTTTGAGAACTTATCACCCTTCACTATCGGTGCCTTCCCAGGAGAACATGCATGCATATTGAATCTTTTCAAGATCCGATCAATGTAAGTCTTCTGAGACAAATGAAGAATACCATTAGCCCTATCCCGAAGAATCTGAATCCCAAGTATATAGGAAGCCTCACCAAGATCCTTCATATCAAAATGGCTAAACAAAAGTTGTTTTGTCTCAGACAACAGATCAGAATTATTAGATGCAAGCAGGATGTCGTCAACATACAATACTAGAAAAATAAAGCTGCTCCCACTGACCTTCATGTATATACATTGATCTACTACATTCTCCTTGAAGTCATTTGCAGTGACAATCATATCGAACTTGAGATACCACTGCCTTGATGCTTGTTTAAGCCCATAGATAGACTTTTTGAGCTTGCAAACCATGTGTTCTTTGCCAGACTTCTCAAAACCAATAGGTTGAGTCATGTAAACATCTTCAAATAAATCTCCATTCAAGAAGGCAGTCCTCACATCCATTTGATTGAGTTCTAGATCAAAATGAGCAACTATAGCCATAATAATTCGCAACGAATCTTTGGTGGAAACAGGTGAAAAGGTTTCTTTGAAATCAATACCTTCTCTCTGGCTATAGCCTTTAGCCACAAGCCTAGCCTTATACCTTTCCACTTGCCCATTCGAGTCACGTTTGATCTTATACACCCATTTGCATCCAATGGGTCTGCAACCTTTGGGTAATTCAACCAACTCCCAAACTTCATTTTGTGACATAGAATTCAACTCATCTTTCATTGCATCCATCCACAACACAGATTGAGGACTATTCATAGCTTCTTGATAGGTAACTGGCTCAAAAGTGTCTCCCACATCAAACTCATGTTCCTGTAAATAGACAAGGTAGTCATTAGGAATAGCAGACCTGCGGGTTCTCTGTGATCTTCTCACCATAGCTTCATCATCCCCAATATCAAGATTTTCACCTTGTTCTTGATTTTGAGGTTCATCATGAGTTTCTACCGGAATCTGTTCAATTACAGGGTCATCAATAAGAGCGGAAGCGACAGGTACAGGGACAAAAATGTGTTCTTCCCTGAAAACAATTTCTCTTGACCCTTGACTTGAATCAAATTCATCCTCAAAATAGACAGCCCTATCTAATTCTATAACCCTGGTGGTGTGAGATGGACAATAAAATCTGGAACCCCTTGATCCAATGGTGTAGCCCACAAAATAGCCACTAATGGTCTTCGGATCAAGTTTCTTAGACTGTGGATTATAGGGCCTCACTTCTGCTTTGCAACCCCAAACATGAAAATGACGCAAGCTTGGTTTCTTACTTGACCATAGCTCATAAGGCGTCTTTGGGACAGACTTGCTGGGCACTTGATTCAAGATATAAGCTGCAGTCTTTAATGCCTCACCCCATAAAAACTCTGGCAAACTAGAATGAATCAACATACATCGCACCATGTCAAGAAGAGTGCAATTTCTCCTTTCAGCAATTCCATTCTGTTGGGGTGTTCCTGGCATTGTATATCTTGCATCAATGCCACATTCCTGTAAGTATCTAGCGAAAGGCCCGGGGTTCCTTCCACTTTCATCATAACGTCCATAATACTCTCCACCTCTATCAGAATTAATTGCCTTGATCTTCTTCCCCTTGTGAAGCTCAACTTTCGTCTTGAAAATCTTAAACGCATCTAAAGATTCAGATTTTTCACGAATGAGCTCAACATGGCCATACCGGGAAAAGTCATCAATGAAGGTGATAAAGTATTTATAACCACCCATAGCAGGCGGAACAAAAGGCCCACAAATATCAGTATGGATCAACTCCAACAATCGTGTGCACCTATCTGTTTTACTTTTTCTAACTTTGGCCGTTAACTTTCCTTTAATACAATCAACACAGGCAGTAAAATCTGAAAAATCTAGATCTTGAAGAACCCCATCTTTCACCAACCTTTGCATTCTATCTTTAGAGATATGGCCTAAACGTTTGTGCCACAACATAGAAGATTTTAAATCTAACCTTGCACGTTTAGAACCAACAACAGTATTAAGAGAAGAAGTAGAAGAAACAGAAGCAACATCATGCAAATCAAGTTTATATAAATTTCCACATAAAGTTCCATTTCCGACCAAAAGAGAGTCACGATACAAAGTGAGTTTTCCAGTTCCAAAAAGAAAATTATATCCAAGCCTATCCAAAATAGATACAGAAATCAAATTCCTCCTAAAAGAGGGTATGTAAGCAACATCCTGTAACTCCAAAAAATGTCCTGTATTCAACTGCAATCTAACTGTCCCCAAAAATTCGATTTGGACTTTTGTATCGTCTCCCATGTACACATTCTGCTCCAGACTACTCGGTCTTCTTCGACTTGTCATTGCCTGCAAGGAATTCGTAACATGAATTGTGGCTCCAGTATCTAACCACCAATAATTTGAGGGCACATCAATAATATTGGATTCTAAACAAACCATCACAAGACAATTACCTTTCTTCTCTAGGTGAGCTTTCGACAATCAGCTTTCTTGTGCCCAAAGTTTTGACAAAAGTTGCATTTTCCCTTGAAAAACTCATTCTTATGACCAGTAGAAGAAGAGACTGACTGTCCACTCCCTTTAGAACTAATTGTTTTCTTCTTATTATGCTTTTGGTCACTAGAGTTACTAGGAGTGAACTTTCTCTTGTGGGAATTATTGGGATTTGTCACCATGGAGATACTTCTTGCCCTTCCCTTTCTCATGTCCTCCTCTTCCTTGGCAAGAATAGCAGACATCTCCCCAACAGTCCATTGCTCCTTCTGAGCATTGTAGCTTGATCTGATTGAATCAAACTGAGATGGAATGTTCTCCATCGCCAACCACACCATGTAATCCTCACCAAGGTCCATATCCATGGCCTTAAGTTTATGATAGTGGCCCATGAGCTTGTCAATGTGAGCCCTAATGTCACCTGAACCATCGTAAACAGTGTGATGCAGCATGTTCAAGTGTTCATTCTTCTCATTCTTTAAGAATTTCTTATACTTTTCCTTAATGGCAGCAAGAAAATCCTTTGCATTTTCAGACTTGGGAATACTATCACGAATGGATTCGTCCATGTGATATCTCATAAGCATCAAGCAACAACGATTGGAGTGTTCCCAGTCCTCGTAAGATTTCTTAACCTTCTCAGTAGCATCATCAGCAGGCTTAGATGGTTCCTCAATTCTCAAGGCCAAGTCCATTTTCATGAAGGTCAAGTTCATCGTGATATTTTCAATCCACTGCTTGTGGTTGGTTGCATTCAGCGTCAAGACGGCAGGAGATCTAGGAATGCTTACAGCTGAATGAGAAACAAGAGCAATAACTATTAAATACATGTTATGATAAACCATGTCATTTGTGCTCTTTTCTCATCAATATATGATTGCAAAATAACAAATGATCATTATGTATGCTAGAGTTCTTAGACAAACATACAAAATAGAACTCATACACAGGTAAGAACAATCTATTAAACATTATAATCAAATACATTAATTTACTATCGAAAGGATAGATAAATTGTGATTCATAATGTTTAATAAATTTTCTTCACCATATTAAGCATCCTTACCAAGCAATTATTATCGATAGGATAATTAATTACTTATATAGATCTTAATGTAATTTTGGAGGAAAAAACACAAAATTTAAATAAATAATTTTTTAAATGTTCCTCTTTACTAAACAATTCACATGCTTATTCTTACGACAGGCAAGAAAATAAACAATAATTGTTGACAATATATAATAAGATTCATGCCACAAAAGATTAAATACAAATACAATTATGAATACAATTCATTGGTTAATCTTGTGCATAAAAGTATATAAAATAGGGTATGAAAAGTTGAGTGAAAATGGTGAAAAATTGCCCAAAATGGACCTTGCACGCGCCCTTTTTTTTTTATAATGTCCGTACGACATGTCGTTTACCAAAAACGACATGTCGTTCCGGACGAACGATGTGTAGCATGGAGGAAACGACGCGTCGTTTGGCGCTGAAGGAAGGCTTAGTGTCCGTACGAACGACATGTCATTTTTTGCCTGACAGAGGCAAAACGACATGCCATTTTTATCGTCCCTGTCACCCAAAATTGACCCGTGGGTTTGCTTCTCGGGTCTACGCGACCCGATTCGTGACCCGGTCGGATAGGCCATCTCCGGCCACCAAATCCAACTCCGTTTGAGGGGTTTTGCTCCACGTCTCATCCTCTATCACTTTCCGGCCTCCATTTGGGTTAAAAAACTCTCAAAACCAACAAACATATGTACATTTTTCTATGAAAGTTTTTTTTTTTAAAATGGGTATACATGGCCGAAAACACTCAAGAAATTCCCCAAAATTTTGTCAAAAAAATGGTTTGAACCCATTGATGATTAATATACTAATTTTCTACATAGCCCAATTCGAAATTTCATTGTAAAAAAAAATTGGGGTATATGACAATAAGCTCTAAAATCAAAAGACCTGGCTCTGATACTAATTGATAAATTGTAAACAATATTATGAGCATTAAATCCATAAATCAAATTCAAAACAACATTATATGCTCATACAACAATCCAAGAACACATTTTATTTAGAGCAGTGAATTGAATATATAGAGATAAAACATACCTGACATTGAGTCTCCAATGTTCATCTTTGAATCTCTCACGATCTACACAAAGATGATTAGAAAATAGCAATACAAGAGAGAACTTATGGAGAGCAACCCTTACCAAACCATATGCCGGTATTCTCCCAACAACATATATGTTCTATATATATATATATGTCTCGTATGCCTTCTTACCCTAAGGGGTATATTGGGCCTATTGTGCTTATATTATTAGATATGGTGGACTATGGTTTAATGGGCCAACCTATAGTCTTTAGGGTGCTACCATGTGCCTCAATTGTAATTAGATTAATATTAACCATCCCATTATGGTCTTTAACTATTCGTAGGCACTCTAGAAAATGATTGTGATAATGGAATTATGTTTGTAATTATATTAGTCCATATAAAATTCTAACGGAAGCAACTTAGATTCAGTGTTTTTTTTTAAATATATATAGATAATAAAATGTATTATAATTTCATAATATATATAAATATTTATATCAATAATCTATATATATGACATCTAAATATAATGTTGACATAGATATATATATTTGCATGACTACATATATATATAATACAATAATATTTAAAAGAAATAAAATAATAATAGAAAAAGTCTTAGTGTAAACAGTAGCATACATGCATCAACTATTTTTAGTTTCTAATATATCTCACAATCCTTTGGTGAATTTGATAAAGATAAAGAGCTCCAATTACTTGATAAAAAACAAACTACCGCACAAATTTATAAGATAAAAAAAATGATATGTATGCTTTTATTATTTTTAAATAAGTATGATTTAATTATTTAAATGATTATAATATCTTAAAAATATTCTATTTTTATTAATTTATTTATTTATTTTTGTTAAAGTTTATGTTTGTTCTAGTTTTTAAATTTGGCAGTGACAACAAACGATTATATATTATATGTTTAATATAATATTAAGTTTAAGTTTAATTAAATTTAATTTAAGTTATTAAATATATGGTTTTATTATTTTTAAATAATTATCATTGTAAAATATTTAAAAAAAAACATCCTAGTTTAATTTGTTTAATTATTTATTTATTAATTTTATTTAAGTTTAAGTTATATTTACATTCTACCATTAAATATAAGAATATTTTGTTGAATATAAGAATATTTCATTAAATTTAACGGAAAAAATAAAATAAAAAACTGTTAAAACCAATAATTTCCATTAAAAGATATATATATATATTGTACGTCCTAAAATTCAGCACGAGCCTCCTAGATAGCTCGGGACAGCTGGCTAACCAAGAACTGAAGATGATCCACAAGCTCGTGTTTCCTCAGCAAGGACAGCATGATTCTCCAGGTAAAGAGCATGAATTGATGAATACAGAGCCATATGCACGAGCTGACGCTACGCTCAGCTCAGGGTACGCTAGAGATCTGCCATTTCCAGAGATCTTCATAAACATGGATACGTTATATAAACGTGTGTGATCAGACATCACATGTGCGTGATCAGGAACAAGTGTTCTTGTATTTCGTTTCTAGCATTTCTAAGTGTCATTTTCCTTATTACGGTTTATCATTAATCACTAATCTATCACAGCTTTATACATAATTCACTGTTGATGAAAAACCGTGTCAACAGTTTGGTGCTATCATTGAGAGCTGCAAATTAGTGCTATTGTAAAGTATTCAAAACAAAGTTCATCATGGTGGTCACTCGTTCAAGGCACGGTAACGAAATGGATCAGCATGGTGGGTAGGAGGCTCACCATACCGCTGTTTCCGACGAACAAAACCCAGAGATTCAGCAGCGATTAGGAAAGCAACCGATGGGCCACGACGACACTGGAAGTTTAGCGCCTCTACTGCCGAATCCGAACCCGGATTACTTGATTGTGGTGGAGTTGGAGAATATGTAGTTGAGGAGCCATTTAGCCAAAGCAAACAAGCAAATTGAGGAGGTCTTGGCTTGGCTACCCCCTCTTGCAACAGACGTTAACGTCAGAAAGAGGCAAGGCGGGACTCATAAGTCCCGACGAGATAGTCGACCCAGGCCAAGCTGATCGGTTAGAACCTCAACCCCGAGTTCTGCGCCCTTGATGCAAGATCACCAAGAAATTCCATTTGATGGCCCTCCCAAGGGACATCGGCAAGTCAGCCGGTCGGTCAGAACCTCAACTCTGAGTTCAGCACCACTGTCGAATGCACCTAGAAGCGCCCATGATAACCCACGTAGAAGGTCAAGGATGAACTCGCAAAGACGGCATATTCCCGCCGACCCCCCTGCGTCACGGTCAGCTCACCAGGCACAGGGAGTTAGAACGGTGGAGCGGAGAGACCGCATGCTAACTTGGTACGTCCCGACGGGACAAGAATCGCCTCACCGATTACGCATCCCCCATCACCGATAAGGCATCCATCTCCACCTCGTTCTGCTCGAAACATTCCTACCTACGGAAACGGCAAAAGGAGTCCTCCTCCCGCTGCCCCTGCTTATGCCCCGCGAGCACGCAGAAATATCCCATATCCTCATCCTCGACCACAAGCTCTGAGTTTCTCTAATGGAAGCTATTGGACAGAGGGTCGTCGAAGTGATAGGACCGGCGCAAATTTGAGAAATCAGCTGAGTTCAGCTCAGAACCCTCAAGTTGATCCACAGACCGATCTGCAAGATCGCTTGAATTCACAAAGGAGAAATCCAGCTCGCGATGGAATCAGTAGCACTCACCATGAGGGAAGTCCTTCCGAAGTACGTGATAACGGGAATGTCCCACCAAACCAAGCTCGAGCTTGGAGGGACAATAACCCGCCAAATGTGTACGATCGAATGGGAGTTGTTGAACAGCCCTAGGGAACCAAGGACCAAGCCCTCGAGAGGTTAGCCCAGATGGAGGAGCTGATGAAAAGACTCCTATCAGAGAAGGAAAAAGACGAATATGACTCGGGGGATGAGCTCGAGCTCTTTGCCCCCAACATCGTAGCAACAACATACTCGTCGGGTTTCAGGATGCCCCATTTATCAAAATTCGATGGAGATGGAGATCCGTCTGACCATTTGGGAATGTTCAATACCCTGATGATGGCCCATAATATCGGACCTGAGTTGAGGTGCCTGGTATTCCCTTCGACTCTGGTCGGGCCGTCTAGGCAGTGGTTCAAGCAATACAAAAAGCATTCTATCAGCTCGTGGAAGAGTTTCTCCGCTAACTTCAAGAGGGCATTTCGGGCCTCTCAGGCGACTCGCATCAAGGTGGATTCCCTTGCAAATGTAAAGCAGCAGCTCGGAGAGCCTGTGAAAGCATATCTGAGTAGGTTCGCCAATATTGTTGTGCGAGCTAGAGACACGGACGAAAGTTCTAGGCTCATGGCGATGAGAATAGGAATTCTTGCTGGGGGCGACCTATGGAAGGAAATCCAAAGAAAGGGGGTCAACACCGTAGATGAGTTCCTGAACAGGGCTCAAAGGTAGATCAACTTGGAAGAGCATGAGCTTCGGTCGCGGGAACCAACCAAGTCCCTACCCAACCCGTTGGAACGGTAACGGAAGTTGCAGCCACAGCTCAAACTGTTACCCAGAATAACCAAGGGGGAGGTAGCAAGAGGAAGAGAAGTGGTGAGGGCAGCCAGAATGGTTCAAAGAAAAACAAGCTCGTGGAAAAGTTCAAACCGATCTATGTGACTTATGTCGACCTCACAGATACTAGAGAGCGCATTTTCTTGGCGAATTCTCCCCGCCTTCCGTGGAAAAAGCCGGAGCCTCTAAAAAATCAAAGGGCGAAGAGAGACCCTTCAAAAAAATTTCGATTCCACAATGACATTGGTCACAACACCGATGATTGCAGGCACTTGAAGGATGAGATCGAGACACTCATCAGGGCTGGACCTTTGGCTCAGTATGCCCGAAATTGAATCACTCCTAATCAGCTCGCTGGGCAAAACATTCAATCAGCTCTGGAGGCCCCCGCAAATCAGACCAGAGCTCAGGTGAATCAGGATACCCTCCTCCGATAACAGGGGGAGAGATAATAACCATCTCCAGAGGCCCTCGTCTGGCAGGCATGAGCAAAGGTGCCCAGAAGAGATATATCAATGAGCTGAGGTCTCACAATGGAGTTGAGTTTGTCCCGGAGCAGCATTTATCTAAGCAACAACAATTGGGAAACAACCAATCAGTTTTACTGAAGAAGATGCTAGTCATGTACAGTTCCCGCATAACGATCCTCTGGTCATAATCGTCCAGCTCGCCAATCGGAGAATTAGGACACTAGTGGATAATGGGAGTTCTGTGAACCTGCTATTCAGGTCCACACTGGAGAAAATGGGATTGTTTATGACCGAGCTGAAGGCAACCTCCGTGATGTTGTATGGGTTTTCCGGCGAGGGATCGGCAGCTATCAGAATGATCGACTTAGTGATAACCTTGGGTGAGGGTCCATGAACTGTTTCCAAGCTTCTCGAGTTTGTGGTCGTCGATTGTTCAACCGCGTACAATGCAATCTTGGGTCAACCCATGCTGATGGCATTCGAAGCCATAACATCAAATTCCCCTCATCTACGGGAATATGTACTGTCCGAGGCGATCAGCTTACTACCAGGGAATGCTATGGCATTTCCATGAAGGGAAAATCACAACCCGGTCAGCAGACGATGGCCATACAAGATGGAGGCAAGGAATCCCAGGAAGTAAGAATTGATCCTGGGATGGAAGAACCTCAGCAAGCCAGTGGCAGGGGTACCACCCCGAGTGATGATATTGATCCGCGAATAGGCAAAGATAGATCCAAGCTCCAGGCTATTGAAGAACTCGAAGAAGTAAACATCGATCCCAAAGATGCTTCGAGAGTGGTTAAGCTCGGGAAAAATCTTGACGCTGAGAGAAAGGCAGAACTGATAAAATTTATACAAGAGAATCTAGATGTTTTCGCCTGGTCTCATGAAGACATGGTAGGGATAAGCCCGAGTGTCATCATGCATACCCTTAACTTGGACAAAAGCGTACTTGCGAAGTCCCATAAATAGAGGCGCCTGGGTACAACCCGAGCTGAGGCCCTGGAAGAAGAAGTAACTCGGCTATTAAAATGCGATTTTATTCGTGAGGCTAAATACTCGACCTGGGTCGCCAATCCTTTCCTGGTCCCAAAGCCAAATGGAAAATGGCAGACCTGCATCGATTTCTATGATTTAAACAAAGCCTGTCTCAAGGATTGCTTCCCATTGCCAAGGATTGACCAGTTGGTGGATGCCGCCGTAGGGCACGAGCTCATGTCCTTCATGAATGCGTACTCCGGATATAACCCAATCACTATGAACCCCACGAACCAGGAACCCCGCGGACCAGGAGCATACTAGCTTTATGTCTCTAACCAATGTTTACTATTATAAAGTCATGCCCTTCGGACTGAAGAACGCTGGGGCTACCTACCAAAGATTAGTCAACAGAATGTTCACTGATCAGATCGGGAAAAAAATGGAAGTGTATGTTGATGATATGCTGGTCAAGTAAAAAACTGCCGATAACCATGTTCCCGATTTGAATGAATGTTTTGAGATCCTAAGGAGATATAGCATGAGGTTAAATCCCCAGAAGTGTACTTTCGAAGTGGCATCGGGAAAATTTATGGGGTTCATAGTCAATACTAGAGGGATAGAGGCAAGCCCTGACAAAATCAAATCGCTACTAGAAAGTCCTTCGCCCAGGTCACATAAAGATGTCCAGAGTCTGACAGGAAGAGTGGCAACCCTTAATTGGTTTATTTCTAAGTCCACTGACAAGTGTTTGCCATTCTATAACTTGCTCCAGGGAAACAAAAAGTTTGAATGGACTGAGGAGTGCGAGCAGGCATTCCTCGATCTAAACACACATTTGGCCGAGCCACCAGTATTGTCTAAGCCAATAGCGGGGGAGCCCCTTTTTCTTTATTTAGCTGTTACGGAAAATGCAGCCAGTGTTGTGCTGGTCCGGGAAGAGGACCGAGTTCAAAAGCTAGTATATTATATAAGCAAAAGACTTCTCATAGATGAATCACAGTATCCCTTAATGGAAAAGATGGCGTTCTGCCTTATTACAGCCTCCAGGAAGCTTAGGTCGTATTTCCAATCACACTCAATCCACGTCATGATCGATCAACCTTTAAGGCAGGTACTACAAAAACCTGAGGTATTAGGACGTCTTTTGAAATGGGTAATCGAGCTTAGCCAGTTCGAAATATTGTACATACCATGGACTACGATCAAAAGCCAAGCCCTGGCTGATTTCATGGCTGAATGCACTAGATTCCAAGAGGAGCCTTTAGGAGAACTGGTGCAGGCGATGTGGAGAATCTTCGTGGATGGTTTATCTAACAAGAATGGGTCTGGAGCTGGGATCATTTTGATATCTCCAGAAGGACATCGTTTCCACTCCGTGCTGCGGTTCGGGTTCGAGGCGACCAACAATGAAGCCGAATACGAAGCTTTATTGGTCGGGCTTAGAGTGGCAAAGGAGTTGAAGGCCAGGGCCGTCCAATGCTACAGCGATTCCCAGCTCGTGGTAAACGAAGTGTCTGGGGAATACCAAGCGCGGGGGGCAAAAATGGCAGCTTACCTAGCCAAAGTGAAGAAAGAGCTATCAGAATTTGAATATGGCCTAGTCCAGCTGATTCCTCGCGAACAGAACACCAACACTGATGCTTTGGCAAGACTCGCTACCTCCAAAGAAGCCGAGACTCTGAACATAGTACTGGTGGAATTCTTAGAAAGACCAAGCATGGCAGAAAACATGATGGAAGTTGAGAGGATCGACATCAGACCGACCTGGATGACTCCCATAATAGAGTATCTTACAACAGGGAAATTTCATGATGAGCAGAAAGACGCAAGGAGGACACTCTATCAGGCTCCAAGGTATACAATCGTGGATGGGACGCTGTATCGACGTGGCCATTCCTTACCTCTTCTACGATGTGTTCTGCTAGAGGAGGCCAAAACTATTTTGCAGGAGGTGCATAAAGGCTTTTGTGGGGATCATGCTGGGGGGCAAAACTTGGCCTTAAAAATATTAAGGCAGGGATATTCTTTGCCCACTTTATCAAAGGATTCCATCTCCTATGTCCAAAAGTGTGACAAGTGTCAGCGGTTCGCCAAGGTCGCCCAAGCTCCACTAGTCGAGATGAAAATGATCTCATCCCCATGGCCATTCGCAGTATGGGGAGTCGATTTAATTGGAGCTTTGCCCACGGGAAAAGGAGGAGTTCGCTATGTGATGGTGGCCATTGATTATTTCACGAAGTGGGCAGAGGCCGAGCCCCTAGCGGCAGTCACCTTAAAAAGAGTCCTCGACTTTGTAGTCAAGAGTATTTTTTGTCGATTCATACTGCCCAAAAAGATTGTATCGAATAATGGGACTCAGTTCGATAGCGACCTCTTCATCAGGTTCTGTGAAAGGCACAGTATAATTAAAGTTTCTCTTCGGTTGCCTACCCGCAAGCCAATGGACAGGTCGAGGCTATGAATAAAACCCTCAAGCAAGCCTTAAGAAGAGGTTAGATGAGGCCAAGGGAGTCTGGCCCGAGCAGCTCCCACAGGTACTGTGGGCGTACCGGACCTCCCACTGAACTTCTACAGGGCACACCCCTTTCTCCCTGACTTTCAGAAGTGAGGTCGTCCTTCCCGTTGAAACAAAGATAGCCACGTACAGACTCCAGACCTTCAGCCAGGAGCAAAATGATGAGTTACTCAGCGCATCCCTTAACCTAATTGATGAAAAACGAGAGGATTCGCAACTACAGCTCGCGCATTACTAGTAAAAAATCACTCGTTATTTTAATTCAAAGGTCAGGAGGCATATCTTTGGTTTAGGCAACCTGGTACTCCAAAGAGTCTTTTTGGAAAGCAAGGACCCCAAAGACGGTGCTTTGGGTCAGAGCTGGGAAGGACCCTATCAAATAGTGGAGGTCGTACAGGAGGGAACCTTCAAATTGGCTCGGCTTAATGGAGAAACAGTTCCACGGACCTGGAATGCTATGCACCTAAAGAAGTATTATCACTAATCATACCACCTGTCTATGTAAGGCTTAGTTGTAAAAGCCGTTTAATTTAAGAGATAAAAGAATCATTGTGTATTTCTTGTCTTTTAATATAGTTTCATCTACGTGTTAATTCGGATGATAGCGTTTGTCCAAAGCAACCAAGAAAGTTCACTTTCTGATTACTTGGGGGGAATGTAACCCAGGAAGGTCTAAAACTTGGAAGTTAGTAAAATTGATTAACTGGTATTTTTTTTTTAAAAACACAAGGTGTCAATAAAACTAACATGAACTGAGTTTTAATTAAAAACCCTAGATACAACCAGGTCCAAAACTTGGAAGTTAGTAAAATTGATTAAGCAGTGTTTTTTCTAAAACACACGAGGTGTCAATAAAACTAACACGGACTAAGTTTTAATTAAAAATTGATGTACACAAAACGGGTATGTTTTAAATATTTATACTCGCAAGTGCACGAATCGTATTTATAGAATAGTGTTCGTGTAAGCACGAGGTCGAACCCAAAGGAGTTGACTTAAATCAAAAGAGAAAACTATTTTTACCAAAGTGAAATAAATTTCTAACCTAGTTCCAAAGATTGATGTGTTTTGTTTTAAAATAAAGAAAGAAAATACTAAAAAAAGTTAAAATAAATAAACTAAAAAGATTTGTTTTTAATAGTTATTTATAAAATTATTAAGATTTTAGAATCCACAAAATATAAATAATAATATTTATTAATATGTTGACTTCCCAATTTTTAGTGATAATTGAAATCAATCTAATTACCTTTTCCAAAACATTATACTTCCTTTAAGCTCTCTTTAATTCAAAAATATAGATTTTCCTTCACTTCAATAGTATAACTTTAAAGCATTAGTTGTGAATCAATTTAATGAAACTACAAAAAAATCAAATAATGTTATTTCTAAAGCAAAATATAGTATTTTTGTTCTAAGCATTGGATGTGAACAATTTAATAACACATCTTAATCAAAGAATACTATGTTTTTGCACAATTAAGAACCAAGTAAAATATGTTCTAACAATCTAAAATACATGATATTATAGATGAAAGAAATATTTAGAAGAAGAAAAATCATAAACTTTATTGCTCATTTTGGGAGGTCAACATAAAATAAACACTATATAGTTATATCTTGGTTCATCCTCCACCTTAATAATTTTAAGTGGATTAGAAACCCATAACTATCAAAAACAAAATAAAAATTACAACATAAATAGGAAAATTTGGAGGAACCTCCAAATTATTCCTCTAAAAATACATAAAAACTAATCTAAGAAAAGAAAAAGATGGAGAGAATAGAGAGATGGAAGAAGTGGTGTAAGAGAAGGTGTGCTTGAAATGGTGAAATGAGACTCCTATTTATAGATAAATTATTTGGTAAAGGATAACACTCCTATTGGTCTAAAAAAAAGCACATGGATTCATGCTCAAAATTGTCATCTTTTCCTATAGTTACAAATCCAATGGTGGAGAAAGAAGCACATGGATTGATGACATGGCATTGTCAAGAATTGGATTGGGCTTTTCATTTTGGGCTTGATTTCTTCATTTCTTCATACCAACATTTTATCAACATTTCATTTGCCCCAACAAATACACCTACATAAAGAAATTAAACACACATAAATTAGTAACAACATAATTAAACAAAATAAATACAAAAAATAAATAAAAATACATAAAATCAAAATAAAACTAATAAATTCAAAATTACTTAAAAAATTGATAAATTAATTTAAAACTCAAGAACTAAGCAACAATTGGCTTATAAAATGTGGTAAAATAACTCTATTTTGTAGAGTTATCAAAAATCATGGATACAACCAGGTCCAAAACTTGGAAGTTAGTAAAATTGATCAACCAGTGTTTTTTCTAAAACACATGAGGTGTCAATAAAACTAACACGAACTAAGTTTTAGTTAAATATCCTGGATACAACCAGGTTCGAAACTTGGAAGTTAGCAAAATTTAAGATCCAGTGGCTTCCTCAGAAGCTCGGGATAATGATAAAACATAACGAAAACTAAGTTTGGAACATTCAAAATCCCGGATACAACCGGGTTCAAGGCTTGATACTTAACAGGTAGGATATAAATCAACATCAATTTTGGCCACAACCAAAACTAAAGTATCTATCTCAACCTAAGAGTCATTTCCTAAGATTTTGAATGTACAAGTCATGAACATAAGAAAAAAAATCAAGGAATAGATAAAAAAATTAGATACTTGAATTATAAATAAATTGTCTCGAGGAGAATAACCTCGTACCAAGCCAAAAACTGCAAATGTTTACAAAAACAAAAAAAATGTAAGATAAACGAGGATAAAAGAAAACTATGACCCTCCAGGGCGCTCTAAGGACGTCACCTCCTCGATCTCCTGCTCGCCAACGGTAGAGGCCTCCCCAGTCTCGGACGGCGGCTCTTGTTGAACCCGAGACTTGAACTTCTCGAGGTAAGGCTTCCACACTTCGGAGGCCAGGAAGGAGAAGTTTCCGTCCTGGTTGAAGGCCCAGCTATGATACAACATGCTCCCCATGGAAGATATCGAGGCCGCCTTTTCCTCCTTAGTAGTAGCCTCGGCCTTTAGCTGTTTGGCCTTGGCCTCCGCGAGCTCAGCTTGAAGGGTAGCCAAAGAAGCCTTTGTAGCCTGTTCGCCCTCTTGGGCCGCCGTTAAGGCAGCCTTTGCAGTCTGCTCGCCCTCTTGAGCCGCTGATAAGGCAACCTTGGCACCTAGTTCACTTTATTGAGCAGCTACGAGGGCAACTTGGGCAGCAGTCAAGGCGGCCTGAGCGGTCTGGAGCTCGGCCTTAAGCTCTTCATTCCTAGCCCTGGCTCGAGCTATGCTGTGGTTTTGAGCCAATACCGTCTGCAAAAAGTAAGAAAGTAGTTAGGCACATACCAGGATAAAATCAAAAGAGTATGTTAGGTTTAGGAAAGTTGGCTTACTGTGAGGTTAATCTCCAGCACGGATTCCATAACATTCTCCGGGCTCCTCTCCTCGATCACCCTTAGGTCCTTCGGGTTGGCCTTGTAAAAATGCTCCACCGTGTAGTTCGCTGTTTCGTAGATAGTCCCCCAAAAGGTGTTTGGAATCTTCTCCAGGTCTTGGGCATTGACCGGGATGCGCACAGTGGTGGCGGGGACCATCGGAGCTGGGAGACCAACTGGTGCTACCTGGTCCCGAGCAGGGGCTGAGGGAAATCGGGGAGGAGGTGTAGATGGACCCCTCTTCTCCTGAGCTACAGCAGCTGGAGCTGCCGAGCTCTGGCCTTTCCCCTTAGCCGGGGATTTGGAGGCAGTCGTAGCAGTGGGAGGCGTCTTCTTTGGTGTAGGCCGGGGTTTCTTTACAAGCGGCCCGAAGCTGGATTTTCCCTCCTGGAAAATCGGGCGGATGTCAGGGGCCCCAGATTGTGCCATCTCCTCGCTTGAAAAAAAGTGGAAAGGACGTTAATGTACATACAGAATCATTAGCCTACATAAAATATGTATACATGCTTAGGGCATAACAAGAAGTCCTACCCTCCGAGCTAGAGGAGGAGTCTATTGCCACGACCTCCGACCTTGGAACCGCTATAGGAGAAGGGGAGCCTAAGTCTATAACTTCTTGTATTAGGGGAGGTTCAGGCTCAGGTTCTACCTTGGGGCTGGATTCCTCCACATATTGCCTAAGTCCAGGGGCAAAGACGTTGGAGAAGGGCGGGTCACGACCTAAGGTTGGTCTCGTACTCTTCAAAAATGGCTGACCTAAAGGATAGGGTGTTATCTACGACTATAGTTCCCTTAGGATGGCCCATGTCGTGGCAAACCACTAAATGATCCACACATTAAAGCAAGGTTATGTTATGGTCAGGGTCATTGGGGTGGCGGTGTACGAGCTGGTTCGGGTTAAACCTAACTAGCCTAAGGTCGGCGACAGCCCTATCTAAATCCCTAAAGGGGTATGGGTTACCTTGGCCGGAGGGGCCGGCTGCTGCCCCCGATGAAGCTCGCTCCACATCAGGGTCCCGAGCGGGCTCAGGAGCTTGCCTCTTTTGCACGAGTGGCACCTCGGTTTCTTCTTGCTCTTCGCCTTCATCGGCTTCAGTACCCCTCTCGGGGATAGGCATCAGCTCGTAGGCTATCGGGAAGTTGGCCCGAGTCCTTCTCAAGGCCAGAGTCTGGCCTTCGGTAATTAGCTTACACGCCAATATCGTGTCATCAGACACGAGCTGGCGGTAGTCTTTCTCGCTGGGCGGAAGCCTCGCCAAAGTATCGTATTGACCCCCAAGGGTCACAGATTTGGCCGTCCTCGCAAAAATGGCTGCACAAAGATACTCCAGTCAATATACACGCGAGAAGACTCTAAGTACGAAGAGAATAATTTCACGAGCTAAGAAAGAAAGAAGACTTATGAGGACAGTTGAAATATCGGTGTTCGCAGTTGTAAAACCCATTCGACAAAAAGAATTAATCTTTAAAGTCGTTGGGATGGATGGGCAGCTTGATGACTGTGGGTGAGTTCGGGAATTGGGTCAGATAGTAGAACCCGTCGCCTCGTCCCCGTTGATCCAGGCTAGCCTTGAGGCAGAAGAAATAAAGAATATCCGCAGTAGTGGGGGCCTCCTACATCTGCTTTAGAAAAAGGTACTTGAGCCCCGCCAGCAGTCGGTACGAATTTGAGGGGAGCTGAAATGACGCCAGCTTCACGTAATTGAGGAAGTCGGCGAAGTATTGGTCAAGGGGGAGGAAGGACCCTGCCTTTAGGTGCTCGTCACTCCAGGCTGCAAAGTCGTCCTGGAGTGGTGCGCAGCTCCGCTCCCCTTCAAATGGAGGTCGGGCAATGAGGACGTCAGTCCCGACCTCGATGTTGTGGGATATCATTATTTTGTTGACCTTTCCCTGGGTCGTGATCTTGGAGGCTATTCTCTCTGCCTTGAAGAATGCATCAGGTCCGACCACAACCTCCTTCTCCACCATGGGGCCGAACTGGGGGATTGGGGACTCTACGGCAACCTCCTTCCCCTTGTTGGTTTGGTGGGATGATGAGCCGGCTGCACTCTTTTTGGATATGTTCTTTTTAGGCACCATCTGATCGCCTAGCGAACAAGAACGGTGAATCACTTAGTAGACGGCCTAGAAATTTTATGAAGGCAAGAAAGCACGAAGGAAGGCTGGTGTTTTTAATACACGAGCTGAGATAATCTCAGCCCACGGCGTGATGCCACGTGCTACCCATGCTACCTATGTTTCCTAGCAGGCCCCTAATGTTTAGGGATACGTGTGTTATAAAATCAAGCCACTTTTCTTCTTGAATAACAAAACCATCCAAGAAATGTAGCCCCTAAGCAACCTAGTTTCGAACTCTAAAACCTTTCATCTTCTATATCCTGAGGGGGTATTTCCTAAAATCCCCCATAAGTTGCCTAGGTTTACCCAGAAAGTACCTAG
The DNA here is from genome assembly GCF_963169125.1 of Humulus lupulus. NCBI lineage: Eukaryota > Viridiplantae > Streptophyta > Magnoliopsida > Rosales > Cannabaceae > Humulus > Humulus lupulus. Next base: position 157,126,370 of record NC_084802.1, on the reverse strand, counting down.
TTTTATGAACATAACAATTCTAGGGATGTTTTAAGACCTACTTAATAAACCTAAGTCGAAGCCTATGTGCCAAAAATAGTCGGGGAATAATCTAATATAGACTACGGAGAAATGCAGATAGGCATGACATCTATAAAAAGAAGGGGGGGGGGGGGCGTGGGGGGAGGAAAGAAAACCCAGAAACCAGTAAAAGCAAAAAAAATTCGACAAAATCAAAAGACTTACAATATGTTCTTCAGTTGAGAAGGATGAACTTTGCAAGGGAGAGTTCCTGGAAGACTCCTGAGTGAGTGGGTCTCCTGAGGTTTTTTTCCACAGAGGGTTTTCGGATCCTTCTGAAAAAGAAGAAAGGTTGGAGATGCAAAAGAGAGAAGATGTAGAAAATTTTCAAATGAAAGGTGGTGAGTTCTAAAAATTGCCAAACTTATTTATACGTAAAAGACATAAAGCGATGTGGATCGTCCGATCAAACCGATTCAAGATCCGAGGATAGTGTTTCGAAAGACAAAACGACGGAAAAAAGTTGGCCAGGCCATTAATACAATCCTCGAAACCCGACCAGACGCCAATCACGACATTCCACGTGTCTAGTACTCAAGTAATGGGAAAACATGGATAATCGCAACAGAAGTTTAATAGTCCCCACCGTGTAAGTCAGAGAATGACGTTGTAGAACACGGGCAAGGACTTGGGGGGCAAATGTACATCCTAAAATTCAGCACGAGCCTCCTAGACAGCTCGGGACAGCTGGCTAACCAAGAACTGAAGATGATCCACAAGCTCGTGTTTCCTCAACAAGGACAGCATGATTCTCCATGTAAAGAGCACGAACTGATGAATACAGAGCCATATGCACGAGCTGACGCTACGCTCAGCTCGGGGTACGCTAGAGATCTGCCATTTCTAGAGATCTTCATAAACATGGATACGTTATATAAACGTGCGTGATCAAACATCACATGTCTGTTTATCCCTGAATTCTCGGACACGTAACATAAACGTGCATGATCAGATATCACATGTCCGATTATGCCAGACGACCCATGATCAGTTTTACCTAATGATTAGACCATACCTTAATATAAATTGTAATATTCATCATTAGTGCAAGACAGGTCACATGAGGGATTTAGATTCACGTGATGGCCCCAACGCCTACCCATGACTTGTTTTTCTATAAATACCAAGGTCTTGGATAGGGTAAGAGGTTGGGTTTTTTCTCTGTAATGCAAATACTTCGTCAAAATATAGAGAGATATGCAGTAATAATTCAGACTTGTGGACTAGGGATATTTTAGCCTCTGAACCACGTAAAAAGGAATGAGTCTTCTTGATATTTCGTTTCTAGCATTTCTAAGTGTCATTTTCTTTATTACGGTTTATCATTAAGTACTAATCTATTACAACTTTATACATAATTCACTGTTGACGAAAAACTGCGCCAACATATATAAATTTATATTTAGCATAATTTTTAAATGTGTATATATATATATTTTGAAAAAAATATAGAAGTTTGACTATTTGCATTTTTTTCTACTCTTATTTTAATTAATTAAGTAATTATTACCGAATATATTATTTTGATAAATTAATTTAAATATCTTTATCAAATATTATGAAATAATAAAAATCTATTCTTTAACACATATTCAAATTTAATATTTAATATAACTCTTATATTAATTTTTTATTAAAAATACACATTTTAATTTTTAAAATCATGAAAAATGAATACTTGATTTTATCAATATTTTTATTTTATGAAATATTTTTTAATTTATAATTATTTATGTGTATATTATCTTTTTATTGTTAAAAATAAAATTAAAATCTGTGATTAAGTTTTTTGTTATTAAAATTATTATTTTATTTAACTAAGAGTGTTAGAGATATTTTGATTTTTGTAATAATAACTTATAATTTTGGAAAAAATTTAAAAAATTATTTATTAATGTGTAATTGTGTACTTAATTTTTTTTAATAAGTTGTAAATAATTTTTAAAAATTTATGGGAATTTATTTAGAAAGCTGTGGAGAAAGAAAATGGGGGGTACGTATATAGAAGCACCTTATGTTAAAAGTACTCCTATATACATTTTTTTTGTCTTCCCATTATTCCCCTCAATATTTTTTTTAAATAATTTCACATAACTTTAAAAAAAAAAGTATAACACTGCCCATTAGTAAATAAACGAAAAAAAAATTACATATAAGTAGTTATTTTTAAAAAGTAAAATTTTTTAAAACTCTCAAATAAAATAATGATAATTTTTTAATAATAAAAAAAAATAATCACAATTTTTAATTTTATTTTCTAACTCAAAATAAAAATAAATGTAATATATAATTCAAAATTAAAAAAATATTACTAAAATCAAAATCATTGTAAAGTTACAGTATTAAATTTTTATTTATTTTTAATTAAAATAATTAACTAATTGATACATAAGTAATATATTACATGGTTGAGCAGTAGCCTAAAAATTGATTTCTATTTTATAATATATAATAAAAATATTTATGTCAATTTATTAAATAATATATTTAATAATTAATTAATTACTTAAAAATAGGTGAGAAAAAAAAATCAGGGATATCAAGAATCCTACCCTATATAAAAATTATAACAATAATCTTATATAAATAGTACGAAAGTATTTAATTTAAACATAAATTGATTACATGTAATGGGATTCAAGCTAGTTGCCCTTCTTTAATTTAAAAGACAAAATTATATAGGATAAAATTTATCTGTGGGTAATAATTTTAAGCAATATTTTTTTTCCAGATATAATCAGTATGACATTATTTTAGGCTATGTTTGATAGAGAGAAATAAAATATACATTTTATAAATGTTTTCTATGTTAAAAAGTTGACGAAGCTTATTTTAGTTTTAATCTTCGGTGAAGTCTCTTAAATAGAGTATATCATAAAATTATGTTGTGCAGGTTGTGATATTGACGTGGGTGAGATTGTGTACGAACCTCCAAGAGATGGACCAACACTGTGGGAAATAGGCATTCCTAATCGCTCTGCTGCCGAATTTTATGTGCCTGATCCTAATCCTAAATACGTAAACCCACTTTATCTACATCACCCAGACAGGTACCCTACTTTTTATTAATTGATTAATTAATTAATTTCACGTACTCTAAATGTTGTTCAATATCTTAATAAGGAATAATAGCTATTTATTGTTTTAACTTTTTTTTGGAGATTTATGTACTATTTTATTTATTAAAAAATTTAAATAAAAAATAGTAATTTATAGAAGATTTGAAACTGAAAATCGGCCCCCACACCACTTTCATGTGCTCGGCCACTCAATGGTTATCTCAATTATTTAACCATTGATGGTTACATTGATTTTAGTCATTACACCATTGCATCATCATTCAACAGTTGACCAAAAATATTTATTAAACATTAAATTAAGAATAGATGACCTGATATTTACATGTTATTGTAGCATTTAGTTAGTTATTTTATTTCCTTTAAAAGAATATTAATTAAGATTGAATATTGTATAAAAAAAAAAATTTCAAATTTTCATTTTCATAATAGTTATTAATTAGTTTTTTAAAAATTGAACTTCATTTCTAACTGAGTATGATGCTTTACAACTAAAATTCTTTTTTTTTTTTTAACTTAAGTTTAAAATTTTAAAATTTTCATATTTAAATTCTTAATGAAAATACAATTAAATCATTTTCCATTATGTTTAAATATCACATGACTCTAGTATGAGATTATTTATAAAGATAAAGCAGTAAAGAAATTTATAAATTTGGTGTTTCAACATTTATAAATTTATGAAGGCATTAGGACCTTCAAGTTTCCTATGTGGTTAAGATATAATAAAAATAATATCATTTTGATAGTAATACATTATCACTCTTCTATTTTATTTTATTTTCACATATCTTGCCTATATGTTCTTTACTAATTGATAATAAAAATAAGGCTATTTAGGATTTTTGTCTCATATACTATGACAAATACATTATTGTATCACTTGATTTTTTTGAGCCGTTAAAAATTACTCTCGAATTATTCTTAGTGTTATAAAGTGGGACTTTTATTAAGTTTTATTCTATGTGCTTAATAAATTGTTGACTTGTTATTGTCGCGTCAATGCCATGTGTATAATTTAAAATAAAAAATAATTTAAAATTAAAAAATATATTTCTTATAAAATAATAAAATTAAAACTAATTCAAAAATTCAAAAAAAAATCTTTTTTCTTTTTAATTCTTAAAAGATTATTTTTTTAATAAATTCTTAAAAGATTAATCAAATAAGATTTCAAATATTAAAAATATAAATTGAAACTCGTATATTTTTTTTGTTTGGAAAAATTAAATTATTTATTTTTAATAAAGTTTAAATTAGATTAGTTTATGTTTTGTAAAAAAATAAATCATTTTCGAATTATTTTTTAATATTTTCGAATTTTAGTTAATTAATCTTTTAAGAATTTATTAAAAAAAAATAATCTTTTAAGAATGTAAAAAGATTTTTTTTTTGAATTATATTGAATTTTAATATTTTATAAGAAATATATATTTTTTAATTTTAAAATATTTTTTATTTTAAATTATACACATGGCGCTGACATAATAATGACAAGTCAGTAATCCGTTAGTCACATAGAATAAAATTTAACAGAAGTCTCATTTTACAACACTGTGAATAGTTCATGAGTAATTTTTAACTGCTCGAAAAAATCAGGGGACACAATAATGTATTGGTGATAGTTTGGGAGACAAAAATCCTAAATAGCCTAAAAATAAAAAGGCTTCTATTACATTTCTTTCTTCTTCTTTTTATACAAAAAAGAGTAATATATATAAATATTCTAGGTAAAAGTACGTGAAATGCCTATTTGTTTAGTTTTATTTAGGAAATTATAAATTTATTTTGTTATTCTTCTTTAATTGTCATTTAAATTTTAAATAAATAAACAATGTCATATATTATAAAAGAACAACATAAACATATTTTTTTTTAAAAAAACCACAGCATTGTCTATAGTTTAAAAAAATATATGATCATTTTTATTTTTTTAAAAATATTAAACCAAGAATTCGTTATATACACATTTTTTATATATATAGATATGGTACATTCTAGTTTTAAAATTAAATACTTTTTTTCTAATTTTCTTTTAGAAAAAACACTTATAAATTTCAATATAATAAAATATTAAAAAAATATAAATTAAAACTATGAATTTAAAAAGTTTATTTGATCAAAATTTAATTATTTATTTTAAAAAATTATAAAGCCAACAAAAAGTTATATATAAATATATATTATTTAATTAATAGCTAGAGCGATTAAAATAAATAATTTCTTATTAAAAAAATCTACATATATATTTGGATAAACAAAATACGTAAAATGACAAAATAAAAAGCTAATAAAGTAAATAAAAGAATAAATTTAAGCACATAAATATTTTTCGGCTATAGTTTTGAAAACATAATTGATAGAGTAATTTGAATACTTTAATATGAAATTTTAAAATATGCAATGATAAATTATTGTGGCTCATTTATTACTTTTGATTTTATTTATAAATTTATTTACCTTATTTAGATGACTGTATTACTTTTTATTTATTTTAAAATTATTTACTTTATTTAGATGACTTTAAAACTAACAGTGTTAGAAAACAATAAAAAGAAATGTTAAATCTAACGAAAAATAATCATTTTCGTTAAATTTACATTTATAATATACAAAGATATATATATATATAATATAATAATATAAAGATTGATAAAAACATGTAGTTTTTTATGTTTTCCCTTTTATTTTTTAATATAATATTATTTATCTTTAAAGTTAATTTAGTAAGTTTAATTTTTTTTTGTTTTGCCATTTTTTCTGTCGCAAAACAAATAATTTTAAAAATATTTTATTATTGACTTTTGTCTTATTAATAATAAAATTTAGAAATGAAGTATTTCTCAATAATACTTTTTATTCACTTATTTTTTTCGAAAAAATATTAGTAAGATTTTTTTTATTAATATCATAATTTAAAAAAAATGCTATTATATTCAACAAACTATATAAAAATAAATATTAAACTTAACTTTAATTAAAATTATTTTATATAACATTATATTATTTTCATATTAATTATAAACAAATAATTTATTCTTTTTTAATATTCGTTGACACCGTTTTTTGTCAACTTAAATTGTAGTGCAATTAAACAAGGAAAATTTGATTTTTATGCTTAATAGGGGGTTGTAATTTAAAAAAAGGTTAGGAATTTTATCATTACAAAATAATGCGAATTCATTTTAGCATACCCAAAATACCCCTATCATAACTATCTCCTCTCTTCCCTCCTCTCTTCCTTCATCTTGTTTCTTCCTCACTCTCTTTCACTCACCTCACCTCACACCGCCACTAAGAGCACCACAGTAGAAGGAAGTCGAGCAACCCCTACGAAGGAACCCCTATGAAAGCCATTTGTAGAGATCAAGACCAAAGTAAGGGTTGAGAAATCTTGGAGAAAAATTTTATGGGTAAGCAATTTTTTCTTAAATACTTGGATTAGTGATGTTTCCTTTAAACTTTTTGGGCATTTCGAATAGATCTGAGCAATATTTGCACATTTTTTTTTGTTATTTTCTGGTTTTTTGTCGATCTGCGTTTTCTGGGAATTTTCTGGGTTTGGGTTGTGCTCGATGATTGCTCGATGCCTGCTCGATGCAGGCTCGATGGCACATCAATTTTTATGGTTGCATGTTGTGCTCGATGATTGCTCGATGCCTGCTCGATGCAGGCTCGATGGCACATCAATTTTTACGGTTGTGCTCGATACCTACTCGATGGGTGCTCGATGGAATGTGCATTGTCACTATTTCATGCATGCTCGATGATTGCTCGATGCAGGCTCGATGGAACATCAATTTTACGGTTGAATGTTGTGCTCGATGATTACTCGATACCTACTTGATGGGTACTCGATGGTAATGTGCATTCTCACTATTTCATGCATGCTCGATGGATGCTCGATGGCACATCATTTTTTACGTTGCATGTTGTGCTCGATGGTTACTCGATACCTACTCGATGCAAGCTCGATGGTAATGTGCATTCTCACTATTTTGTGCATGCTCAATGGAGGCTCGATGGTCATGTTTTTCAGCATCGTTAAAATACCATTTCCTACCATCTGTTTTTCAGCCAATTGTATTTGTATTTTTTATTTCAGGTTCTACTGTTTACGTATTTGTTTCTTACAACGGTGTTTGGGAAACAGATGGTAGGAAATGGTATTTTAAGGATGCTGAAGGTGAAGTGATACCAGTAGAGAATGATGTCACTTACTTGCAACTACTTGACATACTGCACGAGGCATTTCAGGTGGATAGAGAGGTGTATGAATTGAAACTCGAGGTGCATTACGTATGCGGCGACCAACCATTTGCACCGGTTCAATTGAGGAATGATCGTCAAGTTCATGTATTCTTAAGAATAAGCTTGAAAGAACGGATAGTCTTATGTGTGACTCCAGTTAAGAAGAATGTCATATTAGATCCTTCTCCTAGTGTGAACAAAAAAGACACGACCAGTGTCGATCCATGCAGGTACCAGTTACAAGCATCTTAGCGAGGTGGGCACTTTTGTTCCAGTTACTGATCCGATGGCTACTATTCAGCTTGATATACCACAAGGAGGTCCCACAGGTGTGCTTGAGGCATATGAGTACGATCCCTATGTGAATGATGATCCAGTTGGTAATTGCTTTGAAGATAATGATGATGGTTTTGAGGATGACTCGTATTATAGTGCAGATGTTTTAAATGAGGAGTTAGACATTTCCCCAAGCCCAACAAGTAGAAGAAGAGCCAGGACTGCCTCTTGCACAGGCACACCTCCCTACTCAAGGGCGCCGAGCACCTGCTCGAAGCAATAATCAACCTGCTAGGACAGAAGATAACACTGGGTGGAGGGAGACAATTGTATCAAGAGAAGATCACACCAGATGGAGTGCCCCAATGTTTACAAAAGAAGATATTGAGGCATCTGCTAAAACTCATTCCTCATCATCTGGGTGGAGGGAGAAATATACATTGGGAAGACTTTTGAGGACAAGATTGATTTAAAAACCAAAGATGCTCTATTTGCAATGAAGAATAACTTTGAGTATATGATGAAAAAGTCTGGTACTGATGTGTGGTATATTACATGCAAAGATCCTGACTGTTGTTGGAGGCTGAGAGGGAAAAAACTACCAATGTCCCCCATGTTTGAGATCACGGTATACAAGAGCGTACACACATGCTCACTAGAAGTGCAACAAAAAGGTCATCGTCAAGCTGCACCGTGGGTCGTTGGACACCTCATAAAGAACAAATACGCAGTTGATGGGACCGGTTACATGGAAAACAACATAAAGGAGGATATGAAGAAAAAATTTGGTATTGATATGAGTTATGAAAAGGCATGGAGATGTAGAGTGAAGACACTTACATATGTTAGGGGGACATATGGGGATTCGTATTGCAAGTTGACATCCTACTTGCACATGTTGCAGCAAAAGAATCCAGGTACAATTACTGATTTTGTCACTGAAGATGGTCGTTTCCTATATTGCTTCTTTGCCCTTGGAGTTCGTAGGAGGGGATTCAGATTTTGTCGTCCTGTGATATGTGTGGATGGCACGTTCTTAAAGAATAAGTATGGTGGCCATATGCTATGTGTCGTTGCTTTGGATGCGAATAGTCATTTATATCCAATTGCGTTCGGGTTGGTGGATAGTGAGAACCACAACTCGTGGAAATATTTCATGACGAAGTTGAAGGAAGCCATTGGGGACTTTGATGACTTGGCTTTCGTGCCAGATAGGCATGCTAGTATTATTCGTGCTCTAGAGGCTGTCTTTCCTAATGCCTACCACGGCGCATGCTACCATCACATCAGTATGAATGTGAAAGCTAAGTTCAAGACTGATCACTGTCACAGTGAGATGTGGGCAGCAGCATATGCATGGAAGAAGACCGAATTTCTAAAGTATTTTGAAAATATTAAGCGAATGGATCCTCCCATAGCTGCCTATTTGGAGGGAATTGGTTTTGATAAGTGGTCTTGTCCTTTCTTTCCTGGAAAACGATACAATATAATGACAAGCAACTACACTGAAAGCTTCAACAACAAGACCAAGGATGCAAGAACCTTTCCAGTTACAATTTTTTTGGAATTCATTCGGTTCACACTACAGTCTTGGTTTTCTGAACGATGTAGTGTGACAGAGAAGAGTACCACCAAATTATCCACCCTGATGGAGGCAGATGTATCGAACAATGCTGACAAAGGAAGGTTCATGAATGTCTATGCCCTTGGTCAATTCGAGTTTCATGTAACTGGTGTAGACAACGATGTTGAGGTGAATTTGATGATGAAATCATGCTCATGTGGGGTATTCCAGCTCATAGGCACACCTTGTCCCCATGCAACTGCAGCAACTATAGAGCGTGGAGTGAACCTTTGCTCTTTGTGTTCACCATTTTACACCATTGAGTCATGGAGGAATTCGTACAAAGAAACCATTTACCCAACTGGGAACGAGGATGACTGGATACTTCCAGATGACATTAAGAATATAGTAGTTGGTGTACCCATAGAGAAACAATAAGTTGGTCGTCCAAAAAAGCCAAAGCTTGGAAGACCAAGGACAAACCGTTGGCCATCCGGCGGGGAAAAACCAATTACAATGCGCAAGTGCAGTAGATGTGGTGGTCGTGGCCACAACAAGTCCTCATGTAAAGCTCGACTTTGAGTTTATTTTTTGTTGTATTTTATTTAAACTTGAAGTTGAAGGTTATTTTTTGTTTTGTTTTTTTATTGTCGTTAATGAATTTTGGTCGTTAATTGTCGTTAATAAAAAGATGCTCGATACAAATTTTTTTCTTAATAACCTAAATTTTAAGCAAAGAAATATAACAAGAAGAGAATGTTCAATGTCTAACATTCTGATACCATAAGTCAACTGTCCATTTGTTTCTGAACAACTCTATGTTGTCATCGCAGATCGTGTGAAGTGGTAGCCTACCCAATAAGTGCTTGATGGCGTACACACCACAATCTCCATTGTGAACGAAACATAAACTGCATTAGTAACAAAATCAACATAGAATTTAATTTAAAAAACTTAAATAAAAACTAGAATTTTGATTACCTAACTTTGGTTTGGGGTACTGAATCAACTGGCATGTGGTGCACGTTAAACTCTTTGCATCTTTTAGCTTCAGGTGGAATCATCAACCGAGGGTCGTCCTTGAAAAGTTGTGACTGCAATAATAACGATGGGAACAAAGTAGACCATGACTTCATAAAGGATTGCAGTTGTTTATCACTTATCATGGTCACGTCTGAATCATAAACATTCAGAGTCCAAGTAGAAATAGAGGCTTCAACTGCAAACCAATGCGCTTGAAGGTAGTTCTGGCACCAATATACAGTGTCTACTCCCTTCCACGATGCCAGAAATTGATTGTCAATTCCCGTAATCATTGATATCACATCTGAATCCCACAAAAACCTTTTCTTATCCGCGTCCTTGGCATTCTGATATGCGTCATAACGGGCCGATACCACTTGTGAGAACATAATATTCATCACAACAGCATCTTGCCGATACGCCCCGGGATAGAACTGTCGACACCTACGTAGCATATGCTTGGCCGCATCAATATGCTGCAAAAATGATAGGAAAGCAATTAATCAGCCTCTATCCATCAAACCAACATCGAACCCCTATCGAACCAAATTTAATGCTACTACAACCAAACCATTTGCCTCTATCCATCGAACCCCTATCAAACCACATTTAAAGGTACTAGAACCCAAACCATCTGCCTATCGAACCCCTATCGAAACCCATCGAACCCCATTTAAAGCTACTATAACCAAACCATCTCCCTCTATCCATCGAACCAACATCAAACCCCTATCGAACCAAATTTAATGCTACTACAACCAAACCATCTGCCTCTATCCATCGAACCCCTACCGAACTCCATTTAAAGGTACTAGAACCCAAACCATCTGCCTCTACCCATCGAAACCCATTTAAAGGTACTAGAACCCAAACCATTTGCCTATCGAACCCCTATCAAACCCTTATCGAACCCCATTTAAAGGTACTAGAACCCAAACCATCTGCCTCTACCCATCGAAACCCCATCGAACCCACATCGAACCCTATCGAACCCACTGTTTATACCAGATAACAGATATTAATAAAATTACTTACCCCATCATCGATCCAAAATTGTGGTGTTTTCATCATCAGAAAACCAACTCGGACCATACACACCAGTTTGGACATCCCTTGTCGTCTTGTTCGGAATATCTCCAAGCAACCACTTGCCGACCGTCCTGTACTGTTTAGCAAGTGGCTTCTTCAGAGGGTCGAGGACTAATGGCACGTCATCAATCGCATCCAGACGAGCTTTTTTCCTGGTTGGGTTGGTGTAGTCTTCAAATTTCTTAGGTTTGCGTCTTTTCCTCTTGGCCAATTCAAACTCTACACCAGCAACATCCCCAGGTCTATAATAGCAACACCTGGGGTCTCAGGATTTGCTGTGAGTACTATCGGGGGAGGAGTGCCTATGTCATGTACGACAAAATCATTTGGGAGGTCAAGTGAGTCGGAATCAGAATCATTTGGAAGATCTTGTACGAATGTCAATATCTTATTGACAGCATCCATGATGACCACCTGGTTCTTTAGGATGTTATCCTGACGACTCTCGACTCGCTCCAACCTCTCCAACACCTCCCGTAAATCAGGTTGATCAAGACTGGGGTGTATCGATGGGGCCGGGGCCAAGGGTGTGGGGCTGATGGGGACTGGGGTATCCTCATCATCAGGGCCATCAACAAAAATATTGGCTGCCTTCACAACCTCAGCAGCTATCTCCGCCACCTTCTCAAAATCAGTGGGAGTTTCTACCTCTTCTTCTTGGCCCAACCCGGGATACAAGGGAGCATCACCCTCAGTCAGAGCGCTATAATATCTATCTCCGAAGGCCGGGGCTTCAACATGGACAACACAATCAACAGCATCAAATACAAAGCATTAAGTTAGTTTGAAACCACCAAAGAATACTATATTTTGACATAATATAACAGAACTTACACTCGTCTTCTTGAACATCGGTGCAAGGTCGGCCTTCGAAATAGGACGCTCCTTATTGCTTGACCAACTGAGCATCGTCGGAAACTGGTTTCCTTGGTTAATATCATACTCACGTGCAAAATGCTGGATGGCTTCGTATGCCCAATACTGCAATGCAGGGACATAACCATACAAACTGTATTTTGCTTCTTTCTATTTCCCCTTAACTTCCTTCTTCTTCTCATAGTTCCTCTTCTGATGATGCATGTATTTTTTTTACATGAATCCATAAGCTTGTTAAAAGACACCTTCCCCCATGGGTAAGTAAAGAAGTACTCAGTGTCCTCCATCATCTTCAGCGAATCTATCCAGACATTTAACTTGCCCTCTCGTGCAAGTAAAACCCCATCAGCAAAGAAACATAGGCCCAACTTGTAGGCATCTTCAACTACAGTGCAGTTTTTTAAAGCAGCCTCCAAATGCATTATCTTCACTGTTTCTTCATCATTAAAGTACTCCTTGATTAAGCGGTCACTAGTCAAGTGTTTCTTCAAATCAGTCTCAGATGGCCTGGAACTGAAGTTCAACCCCGTAACCAAAGCAAAATCGCCTCTACCAAATCTACAGGGTCTAGATCCCAAATGTAAATGCAACTCATCCTCTTTGATGCACTAGATCTTGCGCAACATTAATTAATGTATGAGAGATGCATAGAAGTCTAACTTCTCAGCCACGAAAAATTGTTTGAAAGGGGATTCCTTCACCCTTTCTATCAACCCGAGCTCCTCAAACTTGTCCTTGATTGTTTTAAAGTAACCATTACCCCTATATGTGACTCGTCCAGGAAAGTGATCTGTCAAGGGAAAAAGAAACTTCGGCATTTGCAAAAAATAAAGATAAAAATAATACAGTTAAACAAAGTCGTGAGAAAAATCCATCAATAAACATACATGCAACCATCGAACCCCTATCGAACACCCATCAAACCCCTATCAAGTACCCATCGAACCCCTATCAAACAACCCTAGAGCATGCATCGAACCACCATCGAACCCAACATAAAACTCAATCCATCGAGCATGCATCGAACCCCCATCGAGCATGCATCTAATTTCTAAGGTTTAAACCTGGAACCCATAATGGGCCTACCCTATCGAACCCAATCGAGCATGCATCAAATGACCATCGAGCATGCATTGAATGACCATCGAGCATGCATCGAACCATGATCAAGCATGTATCAAATCACAAAAGCACAAACCTTAAACCCCAAATGACCTAACCTATTGAACCCAATCGGGTATGCATCGAACCCCCTCAATGACTACCCATCGATGCCCATCGAACCATCGAGCAACATAAAAAAAACCAGGCAAAAACTCACAGTCGTCTTTCAACATACCCATTCCAAAATACTCAAACAAAGCAGATCAAAATGCGTAAAGTATGCAATAAACGAAAAATGTCACAACATTCACACAAAAAATTCAAAAAAATATACATATAATCATATATATACACACCATATGCAACATTCACAACATTCAAGGGAAATCGACCTTAAACTTTGGCTTTAGTGGGTCAGGGACTGTTTATCAAAGGCGGAGGAGGGAGGTCTCGGGGAATCGACGCGGAGAAGAGACGCGGTCGCCGTGCGGGGTCTTGGGGAATCGACGAGGGAGGTCTCGGGCAGTCGACGGCGGCGGTTGTCGTGCAGGGAATCGGAGAATCGACGAGGAGGCTGTCGGTGGGGGGCAGGGTCTCGTGGATTTCACCGTGTACCGAGAGAAAGAGAGAGAGGGAAAACAAAAGAGACAAGTGGGAGGTTCAAAATGAGAGGGGTGTTTTGGGTATGCTAAAATGAATTGACATTATTTTGTAATGATAAAAATGCCTAGCATTTTTTTGAATTACAACCCCCTATTAAGCATAAAAAGTCAAATTGAATCGAATGAATGATGAAGAAAAACAAGAGGATTTTTACATGGTTCAGCAGTTAATCTGCCTAGTCCACGAGTCTATATTATTAAGACTTAGTAGTTTTTCTGGAAATTCTTCAGAGATGAATTACCCAAAGTTTTCTCTCCAGAAATCTGAAAATACATCCTCTACAAGTGGTGATTCCTTCTCTATTTTTAGAGAAGGTTGCAGAATTCATTCCCACATATTTCGGGAAGATATGATGTAAATCAATTGAAATAATTATATTAAATGCATTATCTCCTATATACACGGAAATGTCCCATGAAGATCGGAAACGGATATCAGATTAAATGATATCTCTTAAATATTGGGATTACATAATAGTAGCATGTTCACACGTAATGGGCTATCCCAGGTGATTCATCAGGTCTTTGAGATCAGCGATTGTCATTGAGTCCGTCAAGTCTATGGTTCAGTCATGAGCTCGCCACTCAACTTCACTCTATGCTTGGGATAGGTAGGTGCTGACGAGGCTGTCACATCCGAGCTTGCACTTCCCGAGCTCGAGCTATCTCGCCTAACGGCAATTGATGAAAAATATATTTAAGTGTCATGTCATTGCCCATCGCGAGCTCAGAGAATATTCGAGGTTACGCATCCTCGAGGTCATTGTTTTACTTCAGAGGTTTTACGGCTGGACCATATGATGTTTTCATACATTTCGAGCTCACCTGATGAGCCCAGTTTTCGGGGTCATAACCTCTTATCTCGAAATCGGGGTGTAACAACATTATTGATAAAAAATTTAAACAAGACAAGATAAAAACTCTCTTAATCATGAAAATCATTCTATATTCTATAATAATTTTTTTTTTATATTTTTAATAATTACTATTTAAGATAAATATTATATATATTTTTAATTTTTTAATAATAGAAATTATGTTTGTTTTTACTATATGAATTGTGTGCAAGTGGCACGCAACTTCAAACTAGTATATATATATATACTAGGTAAAAGCTGCGTGCACGCACGTTTGTTTAGTTTTACTTAAAAAATATACTAATTTATTTTTATTATATTTTTTTTTGTCATTTAAATTGTAAATAAATAATCAATGTCATATATTATAAAAAAATGACATAAACATATTAAAACAAATTAAGCTAAAGCATTGTTTATAGTTTACAAATATATATATATATATATGATAATTTAAAAAAAAACGTTAAACCAAGAATCCGTTAAATACACATTTTTTACAAATAAAATATATGGTGCATTCTAGTTTCAAAGTAAATTATTTGATATTATTTATAAGTTTGAAATTTAATATTCATAATAATTTAAAATTTCGTATTTTTAAAATTTTAATTTATATATTATATATGGTGTATTTAGTTTTAAAATTAAATATCTTTTTTCCAACTTTCTTTTAGAAAAAATATTCAAAAATTCTAAATCAAGACTATGAATTTAAATGGGTTGTTTGATCGAAATTTAATTATTTAATTTAAAATTTTCCAAAGTCAGCAGAAAGTTATATAAAAAAAATATTATTTAATTATTGGCTAAAGTAATTAAAATAAGTGTTATCTTATTAAAAAAATGACAAAATAAATACGTATATTTATGTGTTATGTCACAATTACATGTATGTTGAGATAAAAAAATACATTAAATAAAAAAAATAATTAAAAAAATAAAGAAAAGAATAAATTTAAGCACATAATTGGTTATAATTTTGAAACATAATTGATAAAGTAATTTAAATACTTTAATATAAAATATTAAAATATATGATGATATTATTATGACACTTTATTTATCTTATTTAGATGATTTTATTGCCTTTTAATTTATAAAAAAATTAGTTATCTTAGTTATATAATTTTAAAGCTAGTGGTATTAAAAATCAAAACTAAAAAAAATGTTAAATCTAACAGAAACTAACAATTTTTGTTAAACTCGCATTTATAATATATAAAGATATAATGTATTTTGTTTTGGACACTAGAATGGGAAATTATGAAAAATATTTGCTATCATTATCCTAAATGAAATAATAATTCCACTTAATATATTTGTTTTAAAAATACCTCTTAATTAAAGAAAATCAAATGAAGACTAGTCTAGTCTATATATAAATTAGTATATCTCTGCGCACTATTTTTTTTTCTTTTCTTGAAAGTATTTCTTTATTAAATGATATTAGGAATCTTAAATCTTACATTTTCTAAGTTTGTCTAACTTTTAATGTCTTAAATCAATATTTATATTTTATTAATATTAATATCTTCCCACACTAATAAATATATATATATATATATATTTACGCAGGTTTAGACAGTATGGATTATGGGAAAGATACGCCGAGTTATATCCTGACGGAGATTTGGTTTACACAATTGGTGTTAACGATTATACCAAAGACTGGTTCTTTGCTCATGTTACCAGGTTCCACTATAATAAACAATAATAAATAATACGCTAGGTAATCATTTGGTACTCTATGTTTTTGCAAAGTATCATTTTAGTACCCTCTGTTTTCAATAATGTTCATATGATACTCTGTATTTTAAAATCGTACATATTTGGTACCATAAACTCAAATTTAATTAATAAAATTTTAGCAATTTAATCAAATTGCTGTCAATTATGTAAGTTCCAAATTTAAATTTAATTACTTAATTACATATAACTGATGACAGTTTGATCATATTGACAAAATTTTATCTATCAAATATGAGTCTAGGGTATCAAATATGTATAATTTTAAAATACAAGGTATCATATGAGCATTATTGAAAATAGATGGTACCAAAATGATACTTTGCAAAAACATAGGATACCAAATGAGTAAATTCCCTAAATAATATTATATGGAGCTATATTATTGTTTGTTTTCCAACTAACTTAGTATGTTATTTACTTAATACATTTAACACTAATTTTGTTAAAAAAAATTAGCAAAATATTTATAAACATATTCTTTTTAGATTTAAAACATATTATAAATTTTTATCAATAAAAAATATTTACAAAAATTAATGAAAATTTATAATTTTTAATTGATTTACAATATACAAAATATTAAAATATTATTAATAAAACAACAAAGTAATAAGTTAGCTCTAAAACAAACATAAGGATATTAAAATGACACAATCCTTTATTATATTCCTTCGTTGCATTAATAAAAGAGGTGATATAGCATGAATAGAATATAATGTGACCTTAATTATATGATTACTCTTATAAGACGCCTTAAGTTAATGTACCTAACACTTACATGAGTTGACAACTTATTTAATAGTATCCAACATTATTTATTAAATTATAATAAGTAGGACTATTTCAAATTCAACCCACATACAAAGTGACAATTCATGTGGTGTTAAGCATCTTATGGTGTCTTATAGCTACACTCAAACTATATATAATCACATTTATGTATCTAAAGGTTCCCAAAAAGTTTGGTGGCATTTGGATCATTTTTTGGACCTTTGGAAATGTCCAAAGTCAGAGGGGTGGCAATACTTTGCCACCTAGGAGGCGACACATCGCCTGGAAGCTAGGGTTTCCAGAAACCCTAGCAGGTGACACATTGCATGCTGTATTACGTGGACTTACGTAAATGCTCAAAATAACGTGTTTTGCAAGTCTAATCCTATTGGTTAGATTTGATCACTCTCTCCAATCTCTCTCTTGCTCCAAGAATCTCTAGTTTTCTGCAAGAACTCTCTAAGAAAGTGTTTGACTTAGAGAGTTGAAGGCTTGTTCAATCTCAATCTTCATTTCCTCAAGAGAAGACCTCAAGCATTAATGATGGCTGGGAAATAAAGTATTAGGACAATGTTTCTCAACGTGTATAAGCCTTGGTTTTATGGTTTTGATTTGCTTGAAGGATTTGCTCAAAGAAAGTGGTGGTCTTGCTTGAGGTTTCAAAGCTTCATTAAAGATTGAAGAACTCCATTGATCTACTTGGATTTGCAAGTTCTTTCTCAATTTTTTTTAAGTCTCTGTCAAATCAAATTTTGTGTAAATTCTATTTTTTGAGGTGGTGTTATCTCACTCTTTCCCAACATTCTAATACTCTATAATATGAGATAGCATATCATGGAAGAATCTAAATTTCTTTTGGCTTTAAGATTCATGACACAAGACTTTGTTAGATTAAGTAGATTTGATGGGACTAATTTTGTGCGTTGGCCAGACAAGATTAGGTTCTTGCTCACTACTTTGAAAGTGTTCTATGTCTTGGATAATGACCCAAAAGCCGTGGAAGAGCCCAAGGAAGATGATACTATAGAAATTGTCAAAGAAAGGAAAAAGCGCGAAGAAGATGAGTTGATATGTAGGGGTCACATCCTCAATGCCCTCTCGGATAGGCTCCACGACCTCTACACCAACACCAAGACCACCAAGGAGATTCGGGAGGCCTTGGAAAAGAAGTACAAAGAGGATTAAGAAGGTACAAAGAAATTCCTTATTACTCAATATATGGCATTTAAAATTTATGATGATAAACCCTTTCTCCCTCAAATTCATGAGCAGCAAATTATTGTGAATAAAATGTCTACTCTTAAAATTGTATTGCCGGAACAATTTCTTGTTGGTGCCATTATAGCTAAGTTACCTCCTTCATGGAAAGACTATAGGAAAAAGATACTCCATAGAAATGAAGAGATTTCTTTGGAGGAAATTCTCAAACACTTGAGAATTGAGGACAAATTTTATTCTAGAGATTTGAATGATGAGAAGTCCAATGGAGAGACTTCTAAGGCCAATGTTGTGGAAAATCCTCCTAACAAAGGCAAGGGAAATGGCAAGAACAAGGGCAAGGGCCAAAAACACTTGGGGCCCAAGAAGAATGAGGGTCAATTTAAAAGTTCCAAGAGACCTTGCTATGTGTGTGGCAAGAATGGTCATTTTGCTAGGGATTGTAGGTTCAAGAGGAGCCATAACAATGAAGCAAAGGTCAACTCGGCTCAAGAGGAGCTAGTGACCACACTTAGTGAGGTCAATTCCATTCATGGAAAGGTGAGTGGATGGTGGTATGATACTTGTGCAACTATTCATGTAACCTATGATAGATCTCTATTCAAGACCTTTGAATCTTCAAAGGAAGGGCATGAAATTCAAATGGGAAACGAGAAAGGGTCCAAGGTTGAAGGAATGGAACTATTGACTTGTTCTTCGCATTCGGAAAGAAGGATGTACTCACTAATGTTTTGAATGTACCAGAAATAAGTAGAAATCTTGTGAGTGGCAATTTGCTTGGCAAACTGAGAATCAAGGTTGTGATAGATTCCGACAAGCTCATTGTAACGCCCTGGATAGCCAAGACCGTTACACTATGTGTTTATAAAAGTGCTAGACTTGCTAATCAAGTCATTTAGTTAAAACCATGTTACTAAAACTATAATGGAACTAGGGTTAAAAGATTTTGGTCTTAAAAGTCACATTTCTTATAAATAACATTTCCTGTTTACAGGGGATCCCAAAAACAATGGAATTGAAACCGTTTACAAAAGATTCACGATCTAAATACAATATTAGCCATACTAAGGCAAAATAGACAGCTCAGCGATCCCTGTCCTGATCCATTCCTCGGCCAAGGCGACCGAACAGCTGGCTATGTACATTCAGCCCCGCAGCTCTCCATCTCAGGACTGCTCTAACTTGCCTTTGCCTTTACCTGCACTACGTAGCACCCGTGAGCCAAGGCCTAGCAAGAAAACACAATAACAGAGCATAAGCAATCAACAGACAATCCAATATTTCATATTGCATAGACATGTTCTCAATCATATAAACATTTAGAATAACCAAGTATTCAGTATACTAAACATATCAATTCATATCATAAACCATTTCACAAATGATAACTAGGGTTAGTGCCCTCAGGCCGCACCCTCCGTTATCCCACTGACTCCGGCCCGCTTAAACCGAGCTCAGTGAATATTAAGCTGTCCTTGGCTACCAGTGGCCAAGCCGCGCCCTGTGCGCAAATATTGTGTACGGCACCCTTAGGCCGCTATCACATGTCCCATGGCATAATACCATCATTGACATTATACATATATCGAGAGCTCTTAGTCCCATCACAAAAATATAACCGGGTGCAGTCTTCTTACCTTTAAATTCGCTAGCATTGATCACTTGACTCCTTGAGCACGATCCCTCTCGAGCCCTAGCGCTCACCTAATCACAACCATAGATCAAAGTCATCACCAAACCTCAAGTCCAAAAATTACCCTCGGGACCAATCCCGAACCCTCGGGAAGCTCTAATTCCACCAAACGGGGTGGTGGAATCGAACCCTGAACCCTCGGGCAAAAACCCTTGAAAATAACTCAAAAACCCCTTTCTGGAAATAGGGTAGCGCTACAGCGCTACAAGCAGAACCAAAATCCCCCAGAATGCATGGCCTAGTGCTACAACGCCCAAAGGCTAGCGCTGTAGCGCTAGTCACAGACAGCCAATGCAACACTTTTCCTTCCTGCGATTTCCCCGAGCCAACCCTTACCAAAACTCTTCCAATTCTCAACCAAACTTAAAAACAAGCTTATTAACACACTCCACTCATCCCAAGCATCCCAAATACTTAAAACCCAATCACATGCATCCCTAATCTCAAAATTTACCATAGTTGCTCATAGGCTTCAGAAACTCAGCAAAGACAATCAAACCTTCAAAGTTTAAAGCTCAGAATTTTATACCTTTGATGGAAATTCGACCTTAAGTTGCCTCTAGACCTCCTTAGCTTGCTCTTCCTCAATCCTTAGCTCCAACTTCCCTAGAATTCCCCACCAATTCAGCTTAGACACCTTAGTTAAAAATCAAAACCAGAATTGAAGAAACTTCAAAGTCTTACCTCAAGTGGAAGGTTTGTCTTGCTAAACTCTTGCCAACTCTTCAAGCCTAAGTCAGAAACCTTATGGCTCATCTTGACCTAGCCCTCCTTTGAATTTTGCTCCAAGAGCTCTCAAGAAAATGGTGGAAAAATGCCCAAACCGACCTTGCCTTCCTTCCCTTCTTTCTCTTTCTTTTCTCTCCTTCTTTTTCTTTCTTTTCAGACTTCTATTGCATTCTACAACCTCCACTGAGCATAAAGCCTCAGTAATACCTATCTCTAAAAAGCCAAATGACCATAATGCCCTCCCTTTTAATTCTAAATCCTTTAATCCACTTAGGGGCATTTTAGTCATTTGACCCAATTCCCACTAATTCCCCGAGTGTCTCTAACATTTTCCGCTTACTTCCCGATACCTAATTAATCACCAATTATATTCCTCATTATCAAAATTAACCTCAATATATTCTCTAAATTCCCATTTATACCCCTAGGCTCGCCCTGAGCCGGGTATAAATCCCCGCTGTGACTTTTTCGCTAATCTGCTCACTAGGATCGTCTTGAGTCACAGATCACAGATATATCCACATAATAATGTGGTCTCAACAATTATCACATATATACAGTTATGCCCGCAACTGGCCAAAATTACGATTATGCCCTTCTAACCTAATCAGGGCCTACATGCATACTAATACACATAGTCATGCATCACAAGTATTCAAATAGTCATATAACATGCTTTAAATCATTAAATCACATATATTCCAATTATGCCCTCCCGGCACACTAATCAAGGCCCTTAAGCCATATTAGTAAATTTGGGTCATTACACTCATTTTATCAAAAGACAATGTTTTGTTTGGAAGGGATATGCTTGTGATGGCATGTTTAAACTTTGTACTTTCATTGACAATGTGAACAATAAAGTCTCTTCTGTTATATGCTTGACTCAAATTCTATTACTTTGTGGCATGTTAGACTTGCACATGATTTAGCACAATACCTGGATCGTCCTCTCAGACTGTCCGTTAGTCTGAGGATGAAAAGCTGTACTAAACTTCAACTGAGTCCCAAAAGCCTTCTACAAACCACCCCAAAACTTGGAAGTGAAGATAGGATCCTGGTCTGACACTATGGACTTAGGAACCCCATGGAGACGTACGATCTCCCTCACATACAACTCTGCATACTGATCCACAGTATATGTCGATCTCACTGGAAGAAAATGGGCCGACTTGGTGTATCTATCCACTATCACCCACACCGAGTCATGAAGCCCCACTGTCCTGGGTAAACCTCCCACAAAATCCATAGTAATGTCCTCCCATTTCCACTCGGGAATACCCAAAGGCTGAAGCAACCCTACTGGTCGCTGATGCTCAGCTTTCACCTGTTGACAGGTCAAACATTTGGCCACGTACTCAACTACATCCTTCTTCATCCCGGACCACCAATACAAAGTTCGTAGATCCTGATACATCTTCGTGGTACTCGGATGAAGTGAGTACGACATCGTATGAGATTCATCCAGTATCTCTCGTCTGGTCCCCTCATCAGATGGAACACATATCCTTCCTTGATACCGAAGTAACCCAACCTCAGAAACAGTATAATCCTTAGCTATTCCCGTTAAGACATCCTCCCTAATCCTCTGTAACTGAGCATCTGCCAACTGTCCCTCTCTGATCCGCTCTAGCAGAGTCGACTGCAGAGTAATATTGGCCAACCGGCCTACCACCAATTCTATCCCTGCTCTGACCATCTCATCAACTAACTCCCTTGAGATATGAATAGGACTATATAATTGACCTGGGCCTCTCCGGCTTAATGCATCTGCCACCACATTGGCTTTCCCCGGATGGTAAAGAATGTCACAATCATTGTCCTTTACCAACTCGAGCCAACGCCTCTGCCTCATGTTCAGGTCCTTCTGTGTAAATAAGTACTTCAGACTCTTATGATCAGTATATACCTCGCACTTCTCCCATATAGATAATGTCGCCAGATCTTCATTGCAAACACCACTGCTTCCAGCTCCAAATCATGGGTAGGATACCGCTGCTCATACTCCTTTAGCTGTCGTGACGCATATGCTATAACCTTCTCATTCTGCATCAACACACAGCCTAAACCCAACCTCGACGCATCACAGTACACAACAAACTTCCCTTCCCCCGAAGGAAGACTCAACACAGGCGCTGTAATCAGTCGTCGCTTCAACTCTTGAAAACTATCTTCACACTTGTCTGACCAGATAAACTTCAGATTGTTCCGTGTCAATTCTGTCATCGGTGCCGCTATCTTCGAGAAGCCCTCTACAAACCGTTTGTAGTAACCTGCCAAACCAAGGAAACTCCGCACCTCCGAGGCGTTCCTTGGCCTCGGCCAATCCCTAACTGCCTCTACCTTAGATGGATCCACCTTAATCCCATCTGCACCCACGATATGTCCAAGGAATGTCACTTCTGGTAACCCAAATTCACACTTCTTAAACTTGGCATACAATTGATGCTCCCTCAGCCTCTGAAGAACCTGTCGAAGATGAAGCTTGTGCTCTGTCTCTGAACTGGAGTACACCAAGATGTCGTCGATGAAGACAATAACAAACTGATCCAGAAAATCCTTGAACACTCTGTTCATTAGACCCATAAAGGCTGCTGGGGCATTGGTTAAACCAAATGACATGACCAGAAACTCATAATGCCCATATCGCGTTCGGAAGGCCGTCTTAGGTATGTCCTCATCCTTGATCCTCAGCTGGTGATAAGCAGATCGAAGATCAATATTTGAGAACACCGTCTTACCCTGCAGTTGATCGAACAAGTCGTCAATCCTTGGTAGGGGATACTTATTCTTGATAGTCAACTTGTTCAATTCCCTGTAGTCTATGCACATTCTCAAGGTCCTGTCCTTCTTCTTCACAAATAAGACTGGAGCACCCCATGGCGAGTAACTAGGTCTGATAAACCCCAAATCTAGAAGCTCTTGCAATTGTATCTTCAATTCTGCCGGTGCCATCCTATATGGTGCCCTCGACACTGGCTCTGTCCCCGGTGCCAGCTCAATAATAAACTGAATCTCTCTACGCGGTGGCAACCCTGGCAAGTCCTCAGGAAACACATCTAAGAACTCGCAAACCAATCTGGTCTCCTCCGGTCCCACTGGTGAATGTCTGGTGGTATCCACCACACTAGCCAGGAAACCTATACATCCACCTTGTAGCAAGTCTCTGGCTCTCAGCGCCAATATCCTGGGTACGCGGGGTCCATGCACCGCTCCCACAAAAACAAAGGGATCCTCGCCCTCTGGCTCAAAAGTCACCATCTTCTTCTTGCAGTCAATGGTAGCTCCATATCTAACCAACCAATCCATACCTAGAATCATATCAAAATACTCCATACTCAACTCAATCAAATCTACTGACAACTCCCTACCATCAACTATCACTGGCAGTGCTCTAACCCACCTCCTAGATACTACCAGTTCCCCTGTAGGCAAAATAGTCCCAAACCCTGAAACACAATACTCACTAGGTCTACACAGTCTATCAATCACCTTACTAGAAAAAATGAGTGTGTAGCACCAGAGTCAATCAATACAGAAAAAGGAATGCCAGCACTAGAAAGCTAACCTGTCACCACCGAGGGACTAGCCTCGACCTCTGCCTGCGTCAGGGTGAACACTCAAGCAGGAGTCAAGCTGTCCACCTTCCCAGTATCTCCCTTCTTCACTATCGGGCAATATTTCTTAAGGTGTCCCACCACCCCGCACACATAACAGGCCTTAGCCCGACACTCGCCCGGATGGCGTCTCTTGCACCTTGTGCACTCAGGATAAGTCCTCCATGTATCACCGCCCCCCTGACGACCACCCTGGGTACCCCGACCTCTCCTATCAGGACCGGGAGCGATCAAAGTCTCAGGGGTCTTCCTCTTCAAATCACTGGGGCCTCTGCCCCTACCAGAACCAGAATATGGAGGCATCGCCTTGCGGCCCTCCCTCCTCACTGCACTCTCTCTCCATATCTTATTCTCCGCTTCCTCAGCGGTAAGAGCCTTCTCCACAGCCTGGGCATAAGTTATCCCTTTAGGAACTGTCGTAATTCTCACATCACAGGCAATCATAGCATTCAACCCTCTGATAAATCTGTCCTGCCTAGCTGAATCAGTAGGCACAAGATCTGGTGCAAACTTCGCAAGTATGTCAAACTTCAAGGCATATTCTGTAACTGTCATACTGCCCTGAACCAGCCCCACGAACTCATTTACTTTTGCTGCCCTGAGGCAACATTATAATACTCCAGACTAAACAAGTCCTTAAACCCTTCCCAAGTCAAAGCAGTAACATCCCTGGTCTGTGATGCCACCTCCCACCAGATTCGGGCATCCTCCCTCAGCATATATGTGGCACAAGCCACTCTGTCATGTCCCTCTACCCTCATAAAATCAAGAATGGTAGTAATCATGGTTATCCACTGCTCAACCTTCAGTGGATCAGGTCCTCCCTCAAAGATTGGGGGCTGTTGCTTCCTGAACCGCTCATACAACGGTTCCCACTTATTCCAAACCTCAACTGGCTGCACACCAGGTACCACTGCAGGTGGCACAATAGGGGCAACACTCCCAGATTGAGCTTGCTGTCGTAGAATTCAAATCTATTCATCTTGGCTCTGTAGCCGAGCCTGTATGTCTGCCATCAACTGCTACCAGTTCTCAGGGACTGGCGGAGGGGTCTGGCCCTGATCATCATCTCTAGCCCCAGACCTGCCGGCTAGTCGCATGGATTTTCTTGGACGCATAATTATCCAAGTCAATTTGCAATCAACGACTCGGCAATCAGGCTATGATGACAGGGTAATAATCCTTTCATGATCCATCACTGGAACTCCAATCATTCACAAACAATCAATTTATGACAATTCATCTAGATATTCATCCACATGCACAACAGTGCTAATAAGCACGCCTCAATAGCATCATGCAATAGTCAAGGGCCAGACCCTATCAGTATCTCATGCTCCCTATGTTGGTTTTTATTGATCAAATCAGAGATTATACGCAACGGAACAACAATCAAATTGTTAGATTAATCCCATAAGATTTCTAGATCTACTTCTTCACATGCATATATATATTGAATCAAGGACATGAACAGAAAAATTACCTCAGGTCCTTCCTTGTTGCTATCTTTTTGTATGGCTAAATCCTCAAGATCTCACACCAAGATCTTCCAAAATGTTCTCAGGCACACAAAGAACGAGTGTGGGCTCGCTATACAAATAATAGGCAATAACTATTTATCAGATGTTCTCAACACATGAGATCTGATAAAGTTTGGACCTAGGTTTTGTGAAGAACAATGACTTTAGTTTTTGTCACTGTTCTCTTTCTCTGAGAGAGAGATTCCTATATATTTTTCTATCCCTGAAAAGTTACGTTCTGTGAAAAACTGATATCCAATATATTAAAATATTTGTTATTTTAAACAAATTCAAAATAACTAATCAGTTATCAGATTTTTGTTTAAATAATAATATTTTAATCATATTAAAATATCTCATTATTTATTTAATATTTAAATAACTAAAATTGTGGAATCAAGAGACTGAGTAAACTCTCTTATGCGTGTAGCACAGTGCATGTGCACTGTGCCACACGTGTACCACATGCCTGTGATGGCATGTGATTTTTCCCAATTTTTATTATTATTTAAATACCAAAAATCCCAAAAATAAATTAATTCAAAATTAATTATATTTTTGTTAAATCAAATAATTAATTAATTACACATAATTAAACAATAATTATGTTTGATACATAGAAAAATATTTTACTTATCACATAAGCCCTTTTTGCCCATTTTTTGTATTTGCCTTTGACAGTGATTGTTTGAGCCATTTCGGGGACTATGGACCTATAACATTAAGCTCCAATAAATTGAAACTAAATAATTAAACTCTTTAATTATAATAGTTAATTTATTAATTATGATATTACTACACTATAAATTCAGAATTGCACTCTTTATGTTATAGATATACTTTTACATAAATCTTTTTCTTAAGTCGTCCATTGATATAACCATCTTACAATAGTTCAACCCTCTAATTAATTAGTTCATAAATTAGAATGGAAGAATTACCATTTAACCTTTCTAATTTACTTCTTATTCCTTAAGTACCATTAATTTACTAGTGAATAATTAATCTATAATCTAATTATAGATTTGAGCTCAAAATCATTCAGTTCCAGAATTAACCCTTAATGGAACTAATATACGATCCGTTAGGAAAGATTAGATTCCGTATTGTTGATACATGTTCCCAGCCATCCATGATATTAAATCTCCAAAACAAAAGTCATTAGCCTCATTCTTTGAAGAGACATTAACGAATGAATCAAAAGATTTAATAAACATGAACAGGAGTTCATGAACACTCAGGATTTAGGTTGATCTATAAATGATCATCAATTATGATACGAATTACAAGTCTTTATTGTTAAATGGTTTTTGGATAAAGACTCTAATTCATATCGGTCCATGTCATATATAATCATATTATATAAAGCACCTTTACCGAGATGTCTTTCCACATCAATAATCCGAATCTAGATTATTTGTATCATTATGATACTCAGTAAACCGTACTTACAACTCCAATTAAAGAATTCCATAACTTTAATTTGTTGTTGTTGACTATTTTTATTCATTCATGTGATCTTAATTCTCTCGTACTAATACAAGATCACATCCTCAATAATGAATATGGAATTTTTCTGATATTTTCAAAATTATTCAAACAATAATTTAACAATCTAAATATAACAATAATAATAAACTTTGTATTTATTTATTCATTAAAAAAAAATGTCTTTACATGCTTTTAGGACACACTCCTAACACCCTATTCATCAAACAAATATCAACAGTCATATCTCCTCAAATCATTTAAGCACATAATCATGTATAAACAATTTACCAAACCCTGAGTCGAGCTTGTCTCTCGCGGTGAATGTACATATCCAGCCAGTCTTCAGGAATCCATAAACCTAGGATGCTCTGATACCAAGTTGTAACGCCCTGGATAGCAAAGACTGTTACACTATGTGTTTATAAAAGTGCTAGACTTGCTAATCAAGTCATTTAGTTATAACCGTGTTACTGAAACTATAATGGAACTAGGGTTAAAAGATTTTGGTCTTAAAAGTCGCATTTCTTATAAATAACATTTCCTGTTTACAGGGGATCCCAAAAACAATGGAATTGAAACTGTTATCCCCATTTCCTGCATGGGCTCGGGACCCTCGTCTTGGCCCACTGTCAAGGGGCCAGCTCAGAACGCGGGCCCGGCCCAAGGTCTCTTGGTATGGAGAGTGCCCAAGGGGAAGGGTATGGACCGGGGACTCAAGACTGGGCCCATTGGAGGGGTCCGGGATGTCCCTCCGGGTCCGTCCTCAGTGAGGATAGTCCGGGCGGCGTGCAGAGCATTCCAACCACTGCGGCCTACGCGTCCCTGTCCCGGACCACCGACGCGGTCCAGGCCGATGGTAAACGAAGCGGGACAAAGGTAAATGGACCCGGATCATCTCACCCCTGGTTGAAGGGGCCAGGCATCCAGGACCCTGACGCCGCCTCGCTCCACGTGGGCGTTGTACCCCACTTTTCACCTGCAGAAAAGGTCGTCTCGGGATTGCACGCCAATGTGTCAGGTCTGCGCAGCCAAGTACTCTGATTGGTCTTGTCTCCTGAATCTGCCTCGTGACTCGAAGTGGCCATGCCAAAAGCGCCGTTTTGTCGGGCGAGATATAGCTCTAAGGTCAACCTGTTGGGCCTTAGCTGGTTTCAGATTTATGTATTTTGTACCTTTTTGTATTGGGCCTCCGCTAGAAAGGCCCCTTATATCCATTTCTCCGATGGGCTCGGATCGGACCCGGTCTAGACCCGATATTCTCATCAGCTTATAAATATAAGCTACAGAACACTGTGAGAAGGGTCTCCTTTCACAAAAAAGGGAGGAACTCTGTCAAAATATAAAGAAAAAACTCCATTGTAAAAGCTTCTTCAAGCTCTAATAACATAGACTCGTGGACTAAGGCTAGTTAACGCCCCAACCACGTAAAAATCCCGTGTTGATTTTCTGCTTTCATTATTATCATCAGTAAACATTATTTATCGATAGAGTTGTCGAAAATCTCGGTTAACAGTTTGGTGCTTTCATTGAGAGCTGAAGGAAGCTAGTGCCAACGTCAGGCCTTTACTACGATGGTGAACACACGACACACCACCTTCGACCCTACCAATCCAGAGCAAGGCAACAGAGACCCGTTGCCTTCTCAGCATATTCCTCAGGGCCGGCCCGAGGACGTGCCTCCTCAGACATCTCACCAAGATGAGTCGTAAGACTACGAGGGTGGGACAGAGTACGAAGTGGAAAACGAGGAAGAGTATTATGAGGAGGAAAATGAGGGGGAGTACCATGACGAAGCTGCGGATCCCAGGACCCCCCGCGATGATCAGCAGGACTTGGAGATGACTAGACTAAGGCAGCAAGTCCTGGACCAGGAAGCCAGGATCTCTGAGCAGGCGGAGGCGCATCGCCGAATGCAAGAGTCTCTCCAAGCCCTGCAGGCGCTCATGGCCGCACAGGGTCCGGCAGCCAACCCCACAGCTGGCCTGCTTCCAGAAACGCAGCTACCCGCTCCCCAAGAGCAAGCCGGGGTCCCCAGAGGTGCCAGTCCGGTCCGTCCCCCGGAGCCTTTTTCCGAACCGGCTCCAGGAGTCCCGAACAAGGAGCGACGGAAGACCCGGGAGAAGATCCCCCCCGGCGAGAAAGCTGGGGCACGTTCACGGCCGTTACCTAGGAAAGAGAAGGTGCGCCCCGTCCCAGGACGAGGCCACCCGATCAATCCGCAGGGGACGCGGCCACGGAATGGACAGCCCCGGCACACCCCAGGGCCAAACGAGCGGGAAAGGTCTTTGCACCCAAGTGCCTCGGTCAACAAGAACCGTCGAGAACGGCCTCGCCGCGAGGATCGTCACGCTCTCAGTTCAAGGGACGACACTTCCCGGATAGATTTACGCGATGGTCTGAATGCTCGGAAAGAGCGGGCCCGCAAGGAAAAAATCCTCCCCCGAGACGGCGACCTCAGGAACGACATCAACGACAGGAGGAACGAGAGAATCCCCTTGGGGGATAGCACGGCCAAGCTGCTCATGGAGCAGATGGCCGCATTAAAAAAGGTCACTGATAGCCTGGTCCGCAAGCAAGAAGGCACGGACACTGACTCCGACGAAGAGGACAAAGAGCCATGCGCGAGGCACATCCTGGACGCCGTACTGCCCCAGGGGTTCAAGATGCCGAGCCTCACTGCCTATACTGGAAATACCGATCCCAGGGACCACTTGTCCCGGTACAACCGACTCATGACAGTAGCTCATGTCAGCGACGACGGCAAGTGCCTCTGCTTCTCGATCACTTTGGGCGGTCCCGCCGAAGAGTGGTGGAAGAGGCTTAAACCGGGGTCCATCCAATCCTGGTCCGGGCTGCAGTCAGCGTTTCGGAAGTAGTTCGTGGCCGCAATGAGGATGGATATGCAAATCAGCGCTCTCGCCAATATTAAGCAACAACCCGCGGAGACATTGAGAGCCTACATCCAGCGCTTTACTGAGGAAGCCTCCAAGACGAAAGTCGATGACGGACAACGCCTGGTGGCACTGCAGTCTGGGATCCGGGCCGGGTCCCCCCTTTGGGATGACATGCAGCGCAGCAAGGCCGCCACCTTGGAAGAATTCATCAGGAGGGCCCAAGGATTCATCAATTGGGAGGAAGCTCAGATCCAGGCCTTCGGGTGGCCCCTAGCTCCTCACCCCATCTCTCAGACGATTCTGGGATGTGCGGGACAGTTCCCAGCGCAGTCCTACGCCACGCCCCCCATTGCCCCGGGATCGGACGTCACGCCCGGAATCAGTTACACCCTTACGGTATTCGGCCTTGCCACTTCGGGGTACGCCCCGGCCCAGTCAACCCAACTCTCCGGTTATGGCATCGCGCCGGCAGGACACAGCATGGTCCCCGTCGTGGCCCAGCAGTCACAAATGGGAGTGACTGAGGCAAGCGTGAATCCCTCCCGGGGGAAGCGATCAGGCAAAGGCCAGAACCGGCCCGAGCTGGCCAAAAAGGGGAAGAGGGGCTACGAGCCCTAATATTCGGAATACACCAACTTGGTGGACACCCGGGAAAACATCTCTGGGCGGTCCACTACCAGAAGCCTAGCCCCATGTTTAAGGGGGGAAGGAATCCGAGAGACACCAGTAAAAGGGGCGCCTATCACAAAGATGTGGGCCACACCACCGACGAGTGTCGGCAGCTCAAAGATGAGATTGAAAATCTCATCAAGCTGGGGCACCTCCACCAGTGGGTAAGAATGCCCGTGGGAGTCCCGGGCATGTCAGCAAGCCCCGGAAAATCCATGGCCCCGGTAACGACTCGGACTTACCCCCCCCAGGGAGGGTATGCACAGGGACCTCCAGCGCAGGCCCCTCAGGGGGCCCTTGCCGCGCAAGTTCCCAGCCCCGGAATGCCCTATCCCTCCGGGGCAGCACCCCCTCGAGTGGACGGGCATGTGGCGACCATCTCGGGCGGACCTCACCTAGGAGGACCCTCGAGGAAGGACCAAAAACGCTATCTGAGTGAGCTGGACCACGACTAGGAAGTTTGCGCCCTTGTCCAAGCTCCGGCTCAGCGCCCTAAACTGATGAACCTCCCCATCACCTTCACGGAGGACGACGCCCGCAACGTCCATTTTCCGCACCATGATCCGCTAGTCATAGATGCACAAATCACCAACAAATTGGTGTCCCGCGTGTTGGTGGATGACGGAAGCTCCGTCAACTTGTTGTTCAAACCCGCCTTCGCCGCCATTGGCCTGACGGAAGCGGATCTAGCGTCCTGCGCGACCCAAATCTACGGCTTCAACGGAGATGCGCTTCTCCCCATGGGAAAGATCCAGCTGCCGGTGACGCTGGGGGGTGAATTGCAGCACTCGTTCAAGTTCTGTACCTTTGTTGTGGTGGATTGCCCCACCACTTACAACGTCATCTTTGGCCGACCCGCACTGGTCGAGTTCGGGGCCATCACCTCCATCCGCCATCTTTGCATGAAGTTCCCATGCGACAGCGGAGGGGTAGGGACTGTCCGGGGAGACCAAAAGAGCACCCGGAAGTGTTACAATGTCTCCGCCCGGTCCATAAACATGGTCCGGGAGGAGCCCGTCGAACCAGCCCTCCTCCTTCCTGCTGAGCAAGTGGTCTAGGGAGAGGATGATCTAGACCCGTGGATAGGAGACGATCGCATCCTGGAGCCAATGGATGAAATAGAAGAGGTATGCATCAGCGAAACCGACCCGGCCAGAATCATCCAAGTAGGAAAAAGCCTGCCGGCAGACATTCGGGCTGCCATCATCACCCAAGTCCGGGAAAATCAGGACCTTCTGGCCTGGTCCCACTCCGACATGACCAGGATCGACTGCAATATCATCTGCCACGCGTTAAGTATCGACCCAAACGCGACCTCGGTCCACCAGAAGCGCAGGCCTTTGGGGACGGAGAGGGCCGAGGCCCTCAAGCTGGAGGTGGAGAAGTTGTCTTCCATCAACTTCATACGCGAGGCTGTATATCCCGTGTGGTTGGCCAATCCCGTCTTGGTTCCGAAACCTAACGGGACCTGGAGGACATGCATTGACTTCACGGACCTCAACAAAGCGTGTCCGAAGGACTATTTCCCGCTCCCCCGAATCGACCAAATGGTAGATGCTACGTCTGGATACGAGATCTTGAGTTTCATGGATGCTTACTCCGGCTACAAACAGATCTCCATGCACGTGGCGGATCAGGAGCATACTAGTTTCCAAACCGACAAGGGCATCTATTGCTACATAGTCATGCCTTTCGGACTCAAGAATGCCGGAGCAACGTACCAAAGGCTCGTCAATCGAATGTTTCGGGCCCAGCTAGGGCGAAACATGGAGGTATACATTGATGATATGCTGGTCAAGTCCAAGACGTCCCGGAACCATTCGGACGACTTGGCGGAGGCTTTCGCAGTTGTCCGGAAGTATGGGATGAAGCTGAACCCTAAGAAGTGCACTTTCGGCATGGCTTCCGGGAAGTTCCTGGGCTTCATAGTGAGCTTCCGGGGAATAGAAGCCAACCCGGACAAAATCAAGGCACTAATCGATATGGCCTCCCCCCGGAAGCATAAGGACGTGCAAAGCCTGACGGGGCGAGTGGCCACCCTGAGTCGTATCGTTTCTAAAGCCACCGATAAGTGCGTCCCTTTCTTCAACGTCCTTCGAGGAAGCCAGCGTTTCGAGTGGTCGCCCGAGTGCGAAGAGGCCTTCCAGAAGCTGAAAGAACACCTGGCCAAAGCCCCTATCCTGGCGAAACCAGTAGAAGGAGAGCCACTGTATCTATATCTGGCCGTGACCGAGCATGAGATCAGCGCTGCGTTGGTGCGAGAGGAAGAAAGGACGCAACTCCCGGTATACTATGTGAGCAAGCAGTTACTGGACGCCGAGTCTCGATACCAATTGATCGAAAAGCTGACTTTCTGCCTGTTGATGGCATCCTGGAAGCTTCGACCTTACTTCCAGGCTCACGCCATAAAGGTCTTAACCAATCATCCCCTGCGACAGGTGTTGCAGAAACCCGAGTCATCGGGGAGACTCCTGAAGTGGGCGATGGAGCTGAGCCAGTTCGATATATCTTACGTGCCCCGGGTGTCCATCAAGGGACAGGCCCTGGCCGATTTCATCGTCGAATGTTTCGGGATTTCCCCGGAAGAGAATATTCCCGAAGCTCCCGCGGCGCCCATATGGAAAATCTTCGTGGATGGAGCCTCGAACGAGAATGGGGCTGGGGTCGGGATCATCTTGGTGTCACCACAGGGGCACCAGCTACAAAATGCCCTCCGTTTCTAGTTCAAAGCATCGAACAACGAGGCGGAGCATGAAGCTGTCCTAGCCAGTTTGCGCCTGGCCCGGGAGGTAGGGGCAGCGAACCTGGAAATTTACAGTGATTCCCAGCTAGTAGTCAGACAAATCTCAGGAGAGTATCAGACCAAGGGAGAAAGAATGGCGGCGTACGTGACTCAAATGAAGGAAATGATCCAAACGTTCACAGCGCATTCCATCCGCCAGATCCCCCGGGAGCAAAATGTCTTCGCGGATACTCTAGCAAAGCTGGCGACCGACGCAGAGGCTGAGCTAGCCGGACTGGTTCCCGTCAACCATCTCCCCGTCCCGAGCATCAGGGCCCCCACCGTCCACACCGTCGACCACTCCGCTTCCTGGATGGGACCGCTGATCCGATACCTATCCACCGGGGAAGTTCCAAACGACCGGACCGCAGCCAGGAAACTCCTGTACCAGGCACACCGGTACGTCATGATGGACGGAAAACTCTACCACCGGGGGCTATCCATGCCTTACCTCAGGTGCGTGTCCGGGACTGAGCTGAGTGCCATCATGCATGAGGTGCATGAGGGTTTTTGCGGAGATCACACGACCGGGCCCAGTCTGTCCAAAAAGATCCTGCGCCAAGGATACTTCTGGCCCACCATGAAGAAAGATTGTATAGACTACGTCCGCAAGTGTGAACAGTGCCAGAGGTACGCGAAGGTCCCACGGGCCCCCCCGACAGAGATAACCTTGATGAATAGTCCCTGGCCCTTCGCAGTATGGGGGATCGATCTTGTGGGATCACTCCCGACCGGGAAGGGAGGGGTTAAGTATGCCATTGTGGCCGTGGACTATTACACAAAATGGGTTGAGGCAGAGCCCATGAACACGATCACTTCCAAAAAGGCCTTAGATTTCGTCATCAACAACATAGTGTGTCGATATGGCCTCCCCTACAAAATCGTGTCCGACAACGGGAAGCAGTTTGACATCGCCCACTTCACGGATTTTTGCGAGAGGCACGGTATAGTGAAGAGCTTCTCCGTGGTTGCCAGGCCTCAGGCAAACGGGTAGGCAGAAGCCGTGAACAAAATCCTAAAAGGGACGCTGAAGAAAAAGCTCCAGGCCTGTAAGAGCAAATGGCCCGAGGAACTCCCCCGCGTACTATGGGCCTACCGGATGACCGAGAGGACGTCAACAGGACACACCCCCTACTCTATGGTCTATGGATGTGAAGCCGTCATCCCAATCGAAACGATCGTCCCGTCCCACCGACGCGACACGTATGATCCCACCCAGAACCACGCCTTACTCCAAGAATCGTTGGATCTCATCGAAGAGATCCGGGAAGAGTCGCAAGTGCAGCTGAAGATGTACCAGGGCAAGATTGCGCGGCATTTCAACTCCAGAGTCAAGAGCCGTAAGTTTGGAACCGGCGATCTTGTCTTGCGAAGAGTTTTCCCTGCTACTCAAGATCCGGGAGTGGGGGTTCTGGGCCCTAATTGGGAGGGGCCATATGAGATCGAACACGAAATATGCCCCGGAACGTACTGCTTGAAGCGACTCGACGGTTTAGAGGTCCCGCGAGCCTGGAACGCGGAGCATCTCCGCAAATACTACCAATAGTCCTAGAGCTTTTCCCAGTTTAATGTTTTCGTTGTAAACAATGTACGCCTCAGGGCTAATTTCTTTCGAACAATGGAAATGACGTGTGCAAAACGTCATAAAGGGCTATTGTCACAACCATGCCAATCTTTCTCAAGTGACCCTAGACCCGTCTCCGCTCACTTGCGGGGGGTATCACCCCAGGTATAAACAAAATACCTGGCGGGGCGCAAGCATAGGCTAGTCCCGGCTCGGACCATAGTCCGGGAGACGCCGAGCCCAAGGCCTGTCCCACCTCGGACGGACAATGTCCGGGGGTATGAAAGAAAGGACCGAGTCCAAGACCGGTCCCACCCCGGACGAACGGGGAAATGAAAAAGAGGACCGAGCCCAAGGCCGGTCCTACCCCGGACGAACGACGTTCGGAGGTATAGAAAAAGAGGACCTGCCCAAGGCTGGTCCCACCCCGGACGAACGACGTCCGGGGGTATAAAAGAAGGGACCGAGCCCAAGGCCGGTACCACTCCGGACGAACGACGTCCGGGGGTATAAAAAAGAGGACCTGCCCAAGGCTGGTCCCACCCCGGACGAACGACATCCGGGGGTATGAAAGAAAGGACCGAGCCCAAGGCCGGTCCCACCCCGGACGAACGACGTCCGGAGGTATAAAAAAAGAGGACCTGCCCAAGGCTGGTCCCACCCCGGACGAACGACGTCCGGGGGTATAAAAGAAGGGACCGAGCCCAAGGCCGGTACCACCCCGGACGAACGACGTCCGGGGATATAAGAAAGAGGACCTGCCCAGGGCTGGTCCCACCCCGGACGGACAACGTCCGGGGGTATGAAAGAAAGGACCGAGCCCAAGGCCGGTCCCACCCCGGACGGACAATATCCAGGGGTATGAAAGAAAGGACCGATTCCAAGGCCAGTCCCACCCCGGATGAACGACGTCCGGAGGTATAAGAAAGAGGACCTGCCCAAGGCTGGTCCTACCCCGGACAAACGACGTCCAGGGGTATAAAATAAGGGACCGAGCCCAAGGCCGGTACCACCCCGGACGAACAACGTCCGGGAGTATAAAAAAGAGGACGAGCCCAAGGCTGGTCCCACCCCGGATGGACAACGTCCGGGGGTATGAAAGAAAGGACCAAGCCCAAGGCCGGTCCCACCCCGGACGGACAATGTCCGGGGGTATGAATGAAAGGACTGAGCCCAAGGCCGGTCCCACCCCGGACGAATGACGTCCGGGGAAATGAAAAAGAGGACCGAGCCCAAGGCCGGTCCCACCTCGGACGAACGACGTCCGGAGGTATAAAAAAGAGGACCTGCCCAAGGCCGGCCCCACCCCAAACGAACAACGTCCGGGAGTATAAAAAAGAGGACTGAGCCCAAGGCCGGTCCCACCCCAGACGGACAACGTCCGGGGGCATGAAAGAAAGGACCGAGCCCAAGGCCGGTCCCATCCCCGGACGAACGACGTCCAGGGAGATGAAAAAGAGGACCTGCCCGAGGCCGGTCCCACTCCGGACGAATGACGTCCGGGGGTATAATAAAAAGGACGGAGCTCTAAGCTCGTCTAATCTGAAAAAATTGACCTCCGGGATATAAAAACATCCGATTTCTTCCCAGGGCAAAGCCAGGGCCTAAAAACGGGTAAAAGGAGAGCAAAACTCCGGGTTAAACCAAGCCCCGAGGGCCCTGGACTGAGTACCAAGATTAGAGACTTGGAAAATTAAGTCGTTGGGTCTAGTCTCGGCCGTTGGAACCGGAACTAAATCCCTGCAATCAGTTAGTCGCGGCGATTAAACGAAATTTCTACTGAGCAATGGAAGGAAGCTTTTGTAAGAACCAAAGAAAGTAGCAGTCTTTTAAATTCAATTACAAGCCAAAAACAATAACAAAAGTACAAGGCCGGGGTTCGGGCCTATAGCGCATCTGCCCGGAGGTCCACATCCTCCCTCTCCTTGGCCTAGTACTCGGCCCGCTTTGATTCAGGATCAGGGAAGACAAGGAGGTTCATATTCTTATCCTTGCACCAGGCCATGTAGATGGCCTCATCAAAGGTGACATCCAGTAGGCCCTCGGCCTCCTCCTTTTCGTGACGGGTCGTTTCATGCGCCGCCTTCTCCAGAAGCAGAGAGTCGCCCAGTTCACAGACTCGGGCTTTCAAGGCCAGGATCTCCTCCTTGTCCAGGGCGGCTTGCGCCGCGGCCGTCTCCAAGAGCGTCGCCCGTTCATCGGCGTCCTTTGTCTTACGGGACAGTTCCTCTTCCAACCCGACCTTGGCGCGGCCGAGCTCCTCGCGCTCTGCCTGCACACGGGCCACCTCTGCCTGGAGGCGGGCCGTCTCCCGGCCAAGGGTCTCCTTGGCGGCCTCCCTCTGATTCACGGCCGCCTCCAACTCCAGCTTGGTCGTCTCCATCTTTATGGCAAGCTCGGCCACCAGGTCGGCACTCCGTTGGGACAACAGATCAACCTGGAGCAAAGAAAAGTTAGAAAACAAAACCATCATCAACAAGTGAGGTAAGGAGTCTGAGAGAAGTAAAAGTTACCGCGGTGGCCTGGTGGCGGAGAGCCTGGGAGATGAACAGCACGTCCGGATTGGCTATCGTGGCATACCTCTTCAGCTGAAGGTTGGACATAGTGCTCCCAACCTGGTCCAGAAGATCAGCCGCCAGGGGGGCTGTGTCCTGGCCGAGCTTAGGGCGGAAGCCCGCTTCGGCGACTAGCCGGTCCACGATCGGCTGGGGAGCGCTGAACTCGGCAGGACGATCCAAGAACTCGATCCGGCGACGGATCGTCAGGGCCTTATAAGTGTCGTCCCTCTAGCTCCGGCTGTTTTCCCAAGTCCGGTTGATCAGCTGGGACTGCTCATCCCATAAGGCGGACTCCCCATCCTCGAGAAGAGTTGGGCGAAGGGGAAGAACTGGTGGTGCGGGGATTTCCTTCGCGGTCAGCCGACTCTCCCCGTGTGATTCTTCAGCTGAGCCTACACATGTCGTCCGGGGCCTCTTCCCGAGGTTGCCTTCCCCAGCGTCAACTTCCGGGCACCTCTTCCCGGAGCTCCGGCTGACGGCCGCACTCGCCTCCAAATCAATCATGGGGGGCTGGTCAGAAGCGAAGTCTGCAGCAGGCTCCACGGCCTGGAAGGGAACCACGACCAGAGCTTCACCTGGACTGAGCTCAGTCCCGGGCGTTTCCCTGGTAAGGTGGGGCTCCGTGCCCGTGACCTCATTTGCCTTCCTGGCCGCTCGGTCCCTGATGAGTCTCCTCATTTCGCTGGCCGGGTTTGACATGTCGGAGTCCTCTGCAAAAGTACAGAAAAAGGAGTTAGGAAAGTAAACCAAACAGATGAAAACACACAAAGCAGTTAAAAATGACCCGGGACGAACCCTCATCTAGGCCCCGGACGAGACTCAATTCCCTTGAAGCAAATGAATGGACTCGATCCCCTATGTCGTCTGGGTTCAGGAAGCCCCCGTACTGGAGGAACCCGGGTAAGAACATTAGGACCTCTGAGCCTACGGGGATGGGGATTGAAGGCCTCATCTCCCCATCAGCCCCAAACGCAGGACCCGGGGGTACTAGCCTATCCCTAGCTAAGTCCCCGACTCGGGGAGCATAAGTTAAGATTAAAGGGGAGTTACCTCGCCCCGATACACTAGCCCCGGGAGTCCCAACATTTGGTAGGGCATCTTCGAAGAGCTCCTCCAGCTCCTCTGAGGTGGCCACTTCCGCCGGGGGCAGGTTCTTCTTACGCTGGGCCGCGTCGGCCCGCGCCGCTCTCACCACCGTGGCAATGTGGTCGAGGGCCAACTGCTCCCGGACGTCGACGTTCTTCTCGTAGGGGATGCCCCGATGGTTTGGGATAACAATGGTCTGGGTGGCCGCGAGCATCCCAACCAGCCGGAGGTTGTCGTCCCTGACGTAGCCCCCTACGTCCAGCTCCTCTGCGGTCAACTTAGCATAAAACCTCCTCATTTCCAGGATGAACTCGGTAAGGGGGGTTTGAGCGAAAGGCCCTGCCACCCGGAAGACATGATAAGAGACGAGTAGAAAAGACGAATAAAAGAGAGAGGTCTGGAGGAATACTTACCCACTTGCTGGAAGTCCAGCAACAGTGTGGGGTTCTTGTCCACGAGGAACCCGGACGTCATGAACCAATAATGCCTGACATCCGGGGGGTGCCTCCAGGAGCTGGTAGGAGCAGGATAGCTGCTTCGCGGCTATAGCCTTTAAAAGCCGTCCAGGGTCTTGTCTTTGACGTTAACCTGTGGCACCAGCTTGTAGAAGTACAAGACTTCTGCAGTGGTAGGCTCTGCGATCTCCTTCGCGGCGCAAAACACCTTCCACCCAGCGAGTAGACGGTATGCTTGTGGCAAAAGCTGGAACGGTGCGATTCCCACATACGTCAGGAACCGCACGAAATAGTCATGAAGCGGGAGCGTAGCTCCCGCGCTGATATGGCCGGCACTCCAGGCTCTGAATCCTTCCACGGACGTATGCGCCCGCTCCTCGAGCTTGGCCAGGCAGTTGTGGAAGAGGCCCGGAGTTGATTCGATGCTCAG
This sequence comes from Humulus lupulus, assembly GCF_963169125.1. Classification (NCBI taxonomy): domain Eukaryota; kingdom Viridiplantae; phylum Streptophyta; class Magnoliopsida; order Rosales; family Cannabaceae; genus Humulus; species Humulus lupulus. The sequence goes on along the minus strand of NC_084802.1, from coordinate 157,086,302 downwards.
TTGCTTCTCCAAGAGCAGCATCATCCAGTAGTTCCGGAACGAGTTGGCCGTTACGTCCATTTCCCACTTGTTGCCCTTAGGCGTCTGGGGTCCGGGAACGGTGACAGGGGCCCTATTGACCTCTTCTTCAGAATGGAGTGTAACGCCCGTTGCCATAACTGACGTTCTGGGAACAAAGAAAGAAAGACCAAGCAGTCAGTACCTAAACCCAAGAAAGTCGGTCAAGGTACAGGGAATCTCCTAAGGACTACTTGGAGTCTTGTCGGATCAGGTCCAGGACCCCGAAAAGCCCCGGAACCCTGATCGGGAGAGGAGACTACTAAGGCCTGCCCCTTGTCCGGGAGGCATCCGGATACAGAGCAACCCGAACCAGGCAGCCTTCCTAGCAATTTCTAAAGCACAGAGCCTAAACGCACGCATCAAAAGAACCTAAGTTCACAAAGTTGTCAAGAGAGTTAAAAAGACTTACTGGGTGGTGTCGACCGTAGAAGATGATGGTTGTCCAACTGTAAGGACGGCAGAACCTCGTTCTTGAAATGGTGCAGCCGACGTAGTAGTTCGTCGGCAGGGCAGACCTGAGACACGTCTTCAGGTAGAAGAGCGGGAACGGGGGTTCTGGGGAACAGGCGGCGGCGCAGAGCTAGCAGGTGGCGATGTATGTCGTCGGTGATGTCAGACATGCAAGGCTCAAGTAGTGCTTATCGGTTTATACGCTGATTCGAAGAGATAAAAGTGCCAAATGTGGTTTTTCTTGGGGTATTTATACTGGCCCCAATTTCTGGCCCACGATCCAACGGACAGGTGTCTCTTCATCAGACGGTCAGGAGTCGTGCATGGGCATTTATGAGTCCTTTCAGGTAGGATCCTTGCCGTCTCGGATCCGACGGCCCAGGAGTGGCGGATGCCAAAGGTCGCCCCATCCTATGGTCCACCTCGTTCCAGGGACATTAATGATGCCCCCCCCGTGCGGATGGGACGCCTCGAGACGTGCACTGACACCCTAGTCTAGGCCTAGCGACCCTTGGGAGGTCTAGGCGACCCTTCAAGACCCGTGCAGCAATCACCCAACGACATGTGTATCCTTGCCATAAAGCGGGCCGAAGGTAAACGTCCCCGGATTATGGTAAATGATCCAGGCTAAGCATCCAACCAATGCCACGGCCTTCTGGCCGGACCCACGAACTCGGGCAAGAACTGGGGAGGTAACCTGGCGAGCGCCGTGGGGACGATGCAACCCTCCTCCCGGCGAGCCCGGGCGAAGGCTTGGGGGGTAAATGTTATCCCCATTTCCTGCATGGGCTCGGGGCCCTCGTCTTGGCCCACTGTCAGGGGGCCAGCTCAGCACGCGGGCCCAGCCCAAGGTCTCTAGGTATGGAGAGTGCCCAAGGGGAAGGGTATGGACCGGGGACTCAAGACTGGGCCCATTGGAGGGGTTCGGGATGTCCCTCCGGGTCCGTCCTCAGCAAGGATAGTTCGGGCGGCGTGCAGAGCATTCCAACCACTGCGGCCTATGCGTCCTTGTCTCGGACCGCCGACGCAGTCCGGGCCGATGGTAAACGAAGCGGGACAAAGGTAAATGGACCCGGATCATCTCACCCCTGGTTGAAGGGGCCAGGCGTCCAGGACCCTGACGCCGCCTCGCTCCATGTGGGCATTGTCCCCCACTTTTCACCTGCAGAAAAGGTCGTCTTGGGATTGCACGTCAATGTGTCAGGTCTGCGCAGCCAAGTACTCTGATTGGCCTTGTCTCCTGAATCTGCCTCGTGACTCAAAGTGGCCAGGCCAAAAGCGCCGTTTTGTCGGGCGAGATATAGCTCTAAGGTCAACCTGTTGGGCCTTAGCTGGTTTTGGATTTATGTATTTTGTACCTTTTTGTATTGGGCCTCCGCTAGAAAGGCCCCATATATCCATTTCTCCGATGGGCTCGGATCGGACCTGGTCCAGACCTGATATTCCCATCAGCTTATAAATATAAGCTACAGAACACTGTGAGAAGGGTCTCCTTTCACAAAAAAGGGAGGAACTCTGTCAAAATATAAAGAAAAAACTCCATTGTAAAAGCTTCTTCAAGCTCTAATAACATAGACTCGTGGACTAAGGCTAGTTAACGCCCCAACCACGTAAAAATCCCGTGTTGATTTTCTACTTTCATTATTATCATCAGTAAACATTATTTATCGATAGAGTTGCCGAAAATCTCGGTTAACAGAAACCGTTTACAAAAGATTCACGATCTAAATACAATATTAGCCATACTAAGGCAAAATAGACAGTTCAACGATCCCTGTCTTGATCCACTCCTCGGCCAAGATGACCGAACAGCTGACTATGTACATTCAGCCTTGCAGCTCTCCATCTCAGGACTGCTCTAACATGCCTTTGCCTTTACCTGCACCACGTAGCACCCGTGAGCCAAGGCCCAGCAAGAAAACACAATAACAGAGCATAAGCAATCAACAGACAATCCAATATTTCATATTGCATAGACATGTTCGCAATCATATAAACATTCAGAATAACCAAGTATTCAGTATACTAAACATATCAATTCATATCATACACCATTTCACAAATGATAACTAGGGTTAGCGCCCTCAGGCCGCACCCTCCGTTATCCCACTGACTCCGGCCCGCTTAAACCGAGCTCAGTGAATATTAAGCTGTCCTTGGCTACCAGTGGCCAAGCCGCGCCCTGTGCGCAAATATTGTGTACGGCACCCTTAGGTCGCTATCACATGTCCCATGGCATAATACCATCATTGACATTATACATATATCAAGAGCTCTTAGTCCCATCACAAACATGTAACTGGGTGCAGTCTTCTTACCTTTAGATTCGCTTGCTTTGATCACTTGACTCCTTGAGCACGATCCCTCTCCAGCCCTAGCGCTCACCTAATCACAACCATAGATCAAAGTCATCACCAAATCTCAAGTCCAAAAATTACCCTCGGGACCAATCTCGAGCCCTCGGGAAGCTCTAATTCCACCAAACGGGGTGGTGGAATCGAACCCCCGGGTAAAAACCCTTGAAAATAACTCAAAGACCCCTTTCTGGAAATAGGGTAGCGCTACAGCACTCTAAAGAGGGCGCTACAGCGCTACAAGCAGAACCAAAATCCCCCAGAATGCATGGCCTAGCGCTACAACGCCCAAAGGCTAGCGCTGTAGTGCTAGTCACAGACAGCCAATGCAGCACTTTTCCTTCCTGCGATTTCCCCGAGCCAACCCTTACCAAAACTCTTCCAATTCTCAACCAAACTTAAAAACAAGCTTATTAACACACTCCACTCATCCCAAGCATCCCAAATACTCAAAACCCAATCACATGCATCCCTAATCTCAAAATTTACCATAGTTGCTCATAGGCTTCAGAAGCTCAGCAAAGACAATCAAACCTTCAAAGTTTAAAGCTCAGAATTTTATACCTTTGATGGAAATTCGACCTTAAGTTGCCTCTAGACCTCCTTAGCTTGCTATTCCTCAATCCTTAGCTCCAACTTCCCTAGAATTCCCCACCAATTCAGCTTAGACACCTTAGTTAAAAATCAAAACCAGAACTGAAGAAACTTCAAAGTCTTACCTTAAGTGGAAGGTTTGTCTTGCTAAACTCTTGCCAACTCTTCAAGCCTAAGTCAGAAACCTTATGGCTCAGCTTGACCTAGCCCTCCTCTGAATTTTGCTCCAAGAACCCTCAAGAAAATGGTGGAAAAATGCCCAAACCGACCTTGCCTTCCTTCCCTTCTTTCTCTTTCTTTTCTCTCCTTCTTTCTCTTTCTTTTCAAACTTCTATTGCATTCTACAACCTCCACTGAGCATAAAGCCTCAGTAATACCTATCTCTAAAAAGCTAAATGACCATAATGCCCTCCCTTTTAATTCTAAATCCTTTAATCCACTGAGGGGCATTTTAGTTATTGAATCTAGAGAGGTTGAGTTCTTTGAGAACATGTCATGCGATGAGAACAACTTAGAACCAACTCAAACTAGAGAGTCTCAAGATGAGACTCCTAGAATAGGTGGTGAGCAACCTCAATTGACTAGAAGGAGCCAAATGCTCAACGATTTGGGATCAAATGAGAAATCTTCTCCAATAGAGACACTATACCTTGTTGAAGGTAATAATGAGAAAGTTACTTGGAAGCATCCAGTAGTACTTCAAATAGAAGATGATTCCAAAACTTTCAAAGAAGCAATGTCCTCTAGGGACTCCACTTTTTGGAAGGAGGCAATTAATGATGAAATGGATTCAATTATGTCAAACCACACTTGGGAATTGGTTGACCTTCCAAAGGGGTCCAAACCAATTGTGTACAAACCTTCCAAAGGGGTATTTATTAAGAAATATCATACCCATGGCACCATACAAACCTTCAAGGCAAGGCTAGTAGCCAAAGGCTTCAAACAAAGAGAGGGAATAGATTACTTTAACACATATGCACCGGTAGCAAGAACTACTTCTATAAGATTGTTGTTTGCCTTATCATCTATATACAACCTTTATGTTCACCAAATGGATGTCAAAACGGCATTCCTAAATGGGGATCTCGAGGAGGAGGTCTATATGGAACAACCAGAAGGTTTTGTTCTTCAAGGAAATGAACATAAAGTGTGTAGACTTGTCAAATCATTATATGGTTTGAAACAAGCTCCAAAATAATGGCATGTGAAGTTTGATAATGTCATTGTTTCTAATTGATTTAGACTCAACAATGCGGGCAAGTGCTTATACTCTAAGACTTGTGGTGACTATGTCATACTTGTGTGTCTATATGTAGATGATATGTTGATTTTGAGTAATGACATGAAAGGAATAATGGAAATGAAGATGTTTCTATCTGTTAACTTCAAAATGAAAGACCTTGGAGAGGTGGATACCATTCTAGGTATCAAAGTTAGAAGGAATAGTGGGGGGTTTTGTGTTAAGTCAAATCCACTATGTTGAGAAAGTGTTCGACAAATTCAGTCATCTCAAAATCAAAGAGGCACATACACCATTTGATTAAAACATGAAGTTTGAAAAGATGAAGGAAGAGCGATGACTCAATTGGAATATGCAAGTGCAATAGGTAGTCTAATGTACGCCGTTCATTGCACAAGAGCGGATATTGCATATGTGGTTAGTAAACTTAGTAGGTTTGCTAGTAATCCAAGTATCAAGCATTGGAAAGCTATTGAGAGAATACTTGGTTATCTTAAGGGTACCAAAGAGTATAGTCTTCACTATAAAAACTTTCCAAAGATACTTGAAGGATATTTCGATGTAATTGGATATCGAGAATTGGAGATAATCTCTCCACCACTGGTTGGGTGTTTACTCTTGGAAGATGTGCAATCTAATGGGGCTCCAAGAAGCAAACGTGTATATCACCCTCAACCATGGAAGCGAAGTTCATAGCTTTAGCGGCAACCGGCAAAGAGACCGAGTGACTTAGGAATCTCATGATGGATATTCCTTTAACCACGTATATGGTATCAAAAATTTCAATACATTGTGATAGCCAATCCGCACTTGCTGAAGCATATAATAGTGTGTATAATGGAAAATCTAGAGACATTAGTCTAAGACATGAATATGTGAGATAATTGATTCAAGGTGGAATCATATCGATCTCATATGTTAAAACAAGTGAGAACTTAGCGGATCCATTTACAAAACCTCTTATGAGAAGGTTAGTAAGTTCTACTTCAAAAGGGATGAGATTGAAACTCTTAGAAGAATAGATTCAACAATGATGGAAACCCAACACTCAACTTGAACAAATCAAGGGAAAGAGTTCAACGGGTAAGAACAAGTCATTGATAAGTGAATAGTTTCAACACTAAAATTTATGATGTGTTCCATCCGAGATAGTTAGTGTTGGTTGCTATCGAGTTAGGGTTAAGCCTAGAGCTTTTAATGAAGTTTAGTTGAGTGTAACAAGCATCTATAAAGGTAGAAAAGATGTTGTAAGAACTTCACCTATGTGGACTTAGAGGTGGTGCCGCCTTTCATGGGAGTTGGAGTTTCTCCTCGAAAAGTCCATGAAGAGATGATCACATGGCCATGAAAGCGCTAAGCAAGAAAGTGGGAAAACAAAATATGTGGTGGAGGTGTGTGAAGTATCACCGGTGTTATCATATGGAATACTTGGTTCAAGCTTTAAGCTACTAATGATTTCGATAATGCTTTGTGGTATTTTCACTAAGATAAAGTTCAAACCGAAAGACACTTTATTTTAAACACCAAAACTGCTTAAGGTAGAGAATGTGACTTGTATTTAACCAAGTGGGGGATTGTTATAATTGGTTAAATACAAATGATAAAGTGTTAAAATACAAGCAAGGTATAAATACTTAGTAGAATTCACATTGTGAAGATGTGAATTTGACTTTCAAATTGCAGGCACTTAGAAAATGCAAATTTGGGTCCAAAGTGATACATAAAAGTATCTAAGGGTTCTTAAAAAGTTTGGTGGCATTTGGAGCATTTTTTGGACCTTTGGAAGTGTCCAAAGTTAGAGGGGGTGTCGATAAGTCACCACCCAGGAGGCAACACATTACTTGGAAGCTAGGGTTTCTAGAGCTGTATTACGTGGATTTACGTAAATGCTCAAAATAACATGTTTTGCAAGTCTAATCCTATTGGTTAGACCTAATAACGGTGCGTACTGTATATATGGGTCAAAAACATTGATTTGGGAGATTTGATCACTCTCTACCACCCCCCCCCCCCCCCCCCCCCCCCGGTCCTCTCTCTCTAGCTCCAAGAATCTCTAGTTTCCTCCAAGAACTCTCCAAGAAAGTGCTTGACTTAGAGAGTTGAAGGCTTGTTATGTAATGCCCTGGATAGCCAAGACCGTTACACCGTGTGTTTATAAAAGTGCAAGACTTGCTAATCAAGTCATTTAGTTCAAAACGTATCCTGAAACTATAGCTGAACTAGGGTTAAAAGATTTTGGTCTCAAAAGCTGCGTTTCTTATAAATAGACATTTTCTTTTTACACGGGATCCCAAAAGTTATAAGTTAGAGATTGTTTACAAAAGATTTAAGATTTAAATACAGTGATTAACCACTCTAAGGCAAAATAGACAGTTAATCATTTCTCGTCTTGTTCCACTCCTCAGGCCGTGGCGGCCGAACAGCTGACTATGTACATTCAGCCCCGCAGCTCTCCATCTCAGGATTGGTCCAACTTGCCTTTGCCATTACCTACACCACGTAGCACCCGTGAGCCAAGGCCCAGCAAGAAAACACAATAACAGAGCACAATCATTCAACAGACAATCAGGTAACTCATACCGTATAAGCATATACTCAACGGTTTAAGCATTCATGTTAATCAAGTATTCAGCATACCAAGTATATCATTTCATATCAATAATCAATCCACATATGATAACTAGGGTTAATGCCCTTAGGCCACACCCTCTATTTATCCCACTGACTCCGGCCCGCTTAAACCGAGCTCAGTGAATATTAAGTTGTCCTCGGCTACCAGTGGCCGAGCCGCGCCCTGTGCGCAAGTATAATTTATGGCACCCTCAGGACGTTTATCACATGTCCCATGGCGTAATACCATCTATGACTTTATATAGATATCAGGAGCACTTAGTCCCATCACAAACACATAACCGGGTGCAGTTTTCTTACCTTTAGGTTTGCTAGCTTTGTTCGATTTGATCCTCAAGCACGATCCCTCTTGAGCCCTAGTGTACACCTAGTCACAACCATAGATCAGAATCATCACCAAACCTTAAGTCCAAAACCTAGCCTCGGGACCAATCCCGAGCCCTTGGGAAGCCCTAATTCCACCAAACGGGGTAGTGGAATCAAACCCCGAACCCTCGGGCAAAAACCCTTGAAAATAACCCAAAAACCCCTTTCTGGAAATAGGGTAGCACTGCAGCACTCTAAGGAGAGCGCTACAGTGCTACAAACAGAGCCAAAAGGCTCAGAAACTTTAGGGCCTAGCGCTACAGCGCCCAGTGACTAGCGCTGTAGCGCTAGTCACAGCACAGCCCTGCACAACATTTTCTCTTTCGAATTTTCCCGAGCCAAACCTTACTAAAACTCTTCCAAACTTCAACCAAACTTTAACCAAACTTAAAAACAAGCCTACCAACATCCTCCACTCATCCCAAACATCCCAACCACACATAATTCAATCACATGCACCCCTAATCAAAGAATTCACCATAGCTGGACCTAAGGCTCAGAAACTCAGCAAAACCACAGAAATCACAGAGCTTAAAACTAAAGTTCCTTACCTTTGATGGATGAGCTTAGCCTAGGTTGTCTCCCTCTCTTGTTCAGCCTTCTCCTCCTCAAATCTCAGCTTCAATTTCCCTAGAATTCTCATAACTCAGCTCAAAATCCATGACAATACCAAAAACTAGAAACTGAAAACTACCTTGAACCTTGCCTCAAAAGATGAGTATCCCCTGCCAACTCCTCAAATCAGACCAAGATCCCTAGCCTCAAGCTTCTGCTCTGACTCTCCCTGAGTTTCTGCCCCAAAAGACCTCAAGAAATGGTGAGGAAAAGCTTAAACCGAGAGAGAGAAAGATAGACTTCCAATTTCCCTTTTTCCTTCTTTTCTTTCCTTTCTTTCCTTCAGAATTCCAGCCATTTCTACACAATCCACTAAGGCATAAAGCCTAATAACATTTATCCTTTATAAGCCAAATGACCACAATACCCTCCCATAAATCCTAAACCTTTTAATCCACCTAGGGGCATTTTGGTCATTTCACCCAATTCCCGCTAATTCCTCAAGTGCCTCTAATATCTACCGCTTACTTCCCGACACCTAACTAATCACCAATTATATTCCTCAATGTCAAAATTGACCCCAATATATTCTCTAAATTCCCAGAAATACCCCAGGCTCGCCCCGAGCCGGGTATAAATCCCCACCATGAGTTTTTCGCTAAATCGCTCACTAGGATCGCCTTGAGTCACAAATTACAAATATATCCACATAATAATGTGGTCTCGACAATTTATCACAAATATATACAGTTATGCCCTCAACGGGCCAAAATTTACAATTATGCCATTTTAACCTAATCAGGGCCTATATGCATACTAATACACATGGTCATGCATCACAGATATTCAAATAATCATATAACATGCTTTAATCATTAAATCACATATAATCCAATTATGCCCTCCCGACACACTAATCAAGGCCCTTAAGCCTTATTAGCAAATTGGGTCGTTACATGTTCAATGTCAGTCATCATTTCCTCAAGAGAATGCCTCAAGCATCAATAGTGGCTGAGAAATAGAGTATTAGGACAACGTCTCTCAATGTGTATAAGCCTTAGTTTTGTGGTTTTTGATTTTCTTGAAGGATTTTCTCAAAGAAAGTGGTGGTCTTGCCTAGGGTTTCAAAGCTTCATCAAAGATTGAAGAACTCCATTGTTCTACTTGGGTTTGCAAGTTCTTTCTCAATCTTTTTTAAGTCTCTATCAATCCAAATTTTGTGTGGATTCTATTATTTGTGGTGGTGTTATCTCACTCTTCCCCAACAATTACATGGTCAGAAAAACATGTCAAATTGAATAATTATTTCGAACTACACCCAATTCTAATTACAGAGTGGTTTTCCAAATGCACCCTTAGTATTTATTAATATATTACCAAAAGATACGTATTCTAACTACATAAAATATCTAATGTATTAAAAAAACAAATTTTAATAATATTTTTTCAAAATTTAAAATCTAAGTTTGAAAATAAAAAAAGATTTAAATAATTTAATTATAAACATAAAATTGCTATACATTAATAAAGGGAAAATATCAGTTTGACCTTTGTATTTTTCCCGAATACGTGATCGACCCTTATGTTTTGTTAAATGATAATTTGGACCCTGTGTTTTACAAACTGGATCAAAATAGTACCCTAGACCCGATTTTGGTGAAAATATTTTCAAATATAATATTTCTTTCTTAGCTCCTCGACCACTTTCTCCGCTTCCCTGAATCCATCGCATTACTAAAAACCCAAGAATTATTCTTATAATTAAAAATATTTTACCAAAATTGGGTCTAGGATACTATTTTGATCCATTTTGTAAAACACAATATCTGAATTGTCATTTAACAAAAACATAAGGGCCAATTACGAATTCAGAAAAAATATAGCGGCCAAAATAGCATTTTTCCTAAATTAGTACGAAAAATTCATTATTTCTCTTCATAAATTTTCAATTATTTGAAATAATAATGATATTTTTGAAAATTTAGGTTTTTTAATTAGTTAAAATTATATAAATATGTTTTAATTTTATTTTTAATTTTAATATTTAGAAAATTAATATAATTATATATATTAGATATATTATGTATTTAAAATAGAGATTTTTAAGTAATATTTTAAAATAAACTTAACTAAAATTATGTTCAATGTATGTGCTTTGTACCGACTTATCCAATTAAATATAGCGTTTTAGTATTCATTAAAATAGAGAAATGTGAATAGATACTGAAGTAAATAACAGAATAATAGAATGATACAATCTCATACATTTAACGGAAAATACCATTTTGGTCTTTGTGTTTTGCACGATTACTTGATCATATGTTTTAAATTATATTTTAGACTATGTGTTTTGCAAAATGGATCAAAATAGTACCTTTGATCTTATTTTGGTCAAAATAATTTCTCATATAAGATTAATTATTAGATCATCGACGATGCAATGAGTTCAAAAATCGGAGAATGTGGCTGAGAAGCATAGAAGGAAAGATTATATTTGAAATTATTTTGACCAAAATCGGGTTTATGATACTATTTTGATTCATTTTGTAAAATAATGAATCTAAAATATAATTTAACAAAACATAGGATCAAAAAACGTATTTAGACAAAACAAAGGGATCAAAATCATATTTTTCCTATATTTAAAGATGAACATATTACATCACAACACATTTCATTTTGTAGATGAGACAAATTCAAGACTTGTTAATTTTGATAGATTTTATAAAATAGTCATAATTGAAATTTTCTAAAACAAAAAATAAAATATGGTATTTACTTAAAATACAAGTGGCCGAACTAATATTTTCTCCATTAGTAATTCATAAAATTAGAGTTATAAATGTAATTGTATAAATTTAAATATTTATATATATAATTACACACATACAATTATATCCAAACCACTATATATAACAGTATCTTATTATACAGGCATAGATGACTTTAAAAACTGTATTTCATTCATTCTCCTTGTTTTTATTCTTTTTATCTTTTGTATTGTTAATATTTTGGGGGAATGAACTTTTATTATCTCATTAAAAAAAAATTGAAATGGTTTATTATCTTCCTTGGAAGCTCCTTATGGACATGGGAGGTCAGTCAAACAACTTTTATTATTTTCTGCTTTTATTAATTTATTATATTATTATTTTTTGTTACTTGTAAGAGAGAGAAAGAGTTTTATTTATTTATTTTTTAAATAAACTCCATTAAGATAAGAACACTAAGAACAAGAGTTAGAAATACCAAAACAGACTGAAATAGAATCATTCCAAACCAACTCATTATCTAACCCTAGAACTTTCCTAGCTAATTTATGAGCCAATATATTGGTTTGTTTTGGTACATAAGACAGAACAACACTAGGGAAAAAAGATAATAAGCTTTTTATATCCTTAACTTCACCTGAAAGAGGAGATAGATCATCATTAGAGGATAATAGTTTATCAATTACAACCTTAGAATCTATGTCAAAATGTGTAATTGGTAATAAGACCACTAAACACTACTTTATAGCATGCAATAAAGCTTGGCTTTCCCTAATCGAAGAATTAAAATTTCCAAAAGAAGGAATTGAAAGTCCAACCACAGCCAAGCCTTTATCATTCCTAACCACAACTCCAAGCCCAATCTTGTTTTCTTGTGTATCAATGGTTGTATCAACATTAATCTAAAAGCACCCTGTTTGAGGTCGAACCATTTAACATTAGTTTTGCAAACTTTACAGGTTATGGAATAAAGATGAACTTGCTGAGCTGATTTATAATCTTGTAAAAAGGAAATAACCTAGCTAGCAACTCCTTTTGGATAAATAGAAGGCTTCCCAAATAGCTTAGCATTCCTATTGTTAATTGACCAAAGTAAACATAGAAAATTTCAAAATCAGAGGTGTTAGGATTATTAAAGGCAAAAAAAAAAAAAAAATGCAAAATTTGAATTTTTCATATTTTTTGAGCTTTGGAACAATATAGTAGAACATGGAAACCATTTCATGAGAACCATTACAAAATGGAAATTTGAGTTTCTATGCATCATGTGGACTCATAAATCTAAAATATGCTAGTCACCACTAACATTAAAAAATGATGCTATTTTTTGCCTTGTTTCCAAAAATACCCATCCCATTTTTTTAGCCTAACTCTTCCTCCGACTTCTCTCTCTCTGGAGAGTCACGTCAGCCACCACTACACCATCATCACCACTCATTTTCTTTGAAAAAAGCGTCCACAACTTCAATACCCTCCACCATTTTTTTCTTAGTTTTCTCCTCTCTCTTTCTCTCTTTTCCCCTCCATTTCTCATCTCACTTTCCCCTCCATTTCTATTCTCTCTTAAACTAAACAAAAATACCCATGATAGTTGTTGATGATGATTTATAACTTAAACCTACTAAAAGTTCAATTAAGACTCTAATATATACATTTCGAACAAATCTAGACAAACTTTGGGTTTTATTTTGCGATTCATTTTTTCAGATATGAAACTTTGAAATTTGCATAAAATTGACTTAGCTTGATGGGGAATTCAAAATCATGATTCTCGTGAAAAATTAACTTTGCTCGATACTAGGCGTAATTTTTCACTCGGGTGTCCGTTTAAGGTGATATATATTTTTTGAATTTGATTTTTTTTTGTTGAGATATACATGTTTGATATGTGTATATACACATTTGGGATGTGTAAAGCATGAGCAAAATACAAAAATTCAAAATATACCTTAAGTTTAAGACATGTTTTGGTATGTTTTCAAGTTTTAAAATTTCTCAAATGTGTATATACACATTTCAAATGTGTAGATTTTGAAAAAATACCAAAATTAAAAAAAAATCACTCCATACGGACACTCGATTAAAAAATTATGCCTCTTGCAAAAAATTACACCAAGCAATTATGGAGCAGTATCGAACAACCATCTAACAAAGTTAATTTTTTTTGTAGATTTCAGAATTTCAAATGAGAAAAAAATTGCAAAAAAATACCCAAAAGTCATGCCTATATCAATTTAAAATGTAGTAATTAGTGTCTTAAGTGATACTTACTTGTCATTATATTAAGTTATCTTATACTTACCTTACCCATGTAGTTTTTTTTTAATAGAGAGAGAGAGAGAAATAGAGGAGAGAGAAAATGAAGAGATAGGCTAAAAAATATGCCTGGGGAATTTTGGGAAAATAGTGAAAGAGTAGAATCATTTTTTGATGTCAATAGTGAGTGATATATATATTTTTAATTATGAGTTCCTACTAAGCGTAGAAACTAAAATTTCCATTACAAACGAAGCAAGACGGAGAAGGCAACATTTAAAAAAAAAAAAGAATTGAAGTTGATGGTAAAAGATGATTATAAGCACGCTAAATGAAATGCTTAACTTTAGGTGGAATTTTGGTAATGCCAAAATGAAGACCACTACCTTTTTAAGACTTGAGTATTTGATGAAGTATAAACTGGGGAAAAAGTCAGATGATAAGCTGATTTAACAGTGAAAAACCAAATGTGAGTTAAACTTCAAATTAAACAGTTAGGCTTATATATAGAAGTTAAAGGAATAGTAAGGATTGCTTCAACAATTTATTCTAAAAAATAATCCCTTAATTTAGTAATGTCCCAAGTACCAGAAGCAGTGATGAAAAAGAAAACAAGATTAGAGAGAGGACTATTTTTAGAATTATAAGATATAAATCTAAGATTAGGATCCAGTAATTCTGATGCGTATGGATTGAGTTACCTTTACTTATTTTCCAAATTAATCATCGCTTAAGAAAATCTCTTCCCCAAAGCAAATTTTGCCAAGTAAAAGAAGGAGAGTGATCCTAAAACTTGAATTAGTAAAATATCTTGCCCTAAGGAGACTAGCACAAAGAGAGAAAGAGAGAGTACTTGCTAGTTCTATTGTTTTCTATTTTAATTTTTTTTAATTTATATATTATAAGTACATAAGAGGTGGCGGATTAAAATTTAAATTAGAAGATAAATATTATATAATTATTTAGAGAAGAGATGAGTGAGCTTTGTAGCTTACGTGTATAGGGATATGGATGAGCACATGTGCATATAAAATATATTTTATACGTATTAGTTTAATATGTATAATGAATTCACATCATGATCTTTGTGTCTTTTATGAAATATTTTGTTTTTAGATTTTGTTTAGATCACAAAGTTGGAGGTAAACTAGCTAAATTTCTAAAATATAAAGAAGAATGGTAAAAATAAGTTTCCAATAGGTGAGCTAAATTTGAGCTATTTTATACAATTTTTTTTATCTTAATGAATAGTATTACTCCACATCCATATAAAGATAACTATTCAATGAGTTAAAATTAGTTTATTATTTTTTTTCTTTCTTTCTTTTCTATATTAATTATATTATATTTTGTTTTGTTTCTTTCTCTTTCTTTTTTACTATTTTAATGAATAAAAAATAATATTTAAATGATGTAGAGAAAATATATAGAAGAAATATAGTTGATGTATGGTGTAATGTAAATGTTTGATGTAAAATAGAAATTTTTTTTTGGTGATGTATTTGAAAAAATAGAGTAGAGCATCTATTGTGAGTGCTCTTAAATGGATGAGCTATTGCTCATCACTCCTACAAAAACAAGCTTATAGGACGCTCATTGAGAGTCCTTAAAGAATTTATTTTTAGGACATGCGGTGCGAACCCTAAAAATTTATGTGGGTCCTAAAAGTTTGATTTTTTTAACAAAAGTTCTTGGACTTTTTAGGACACTTATTGAGAGTCCTTAAACAATTTATTTTAGGATACGCAGTGCGAGCCATAATTACTAACGTGAGTTCTAAAAGACTATGAGAAAATTTGAGTCAGTAGAGATTTTTAAGGGCACACTTTGAGTGTCCTAAAAGAGTATTGAGGGCACTCAAAGTTGGCCCTAAATATAATAAATAAATAAAATTTAGCTTTATTAAAAAATAACAAAAAAGATAATACAAATATTAGAAAAACCCTAAAATTGTACCAACCCCTTCTCTCTCCTCTCTTTTCTTCCAGCCGCCTCACCCTCTCTCTCTCTCTCGCCTCCCAGATCTACCAGCCCCGATGACCACCTTGCGGCTGCCAAAAACTACACGCGCCACCCCAGGAGATGCAGCACGTCGTCGACCTCTGACCCCCGTGAGCCCTCCGCCTCATGTGCGATCGAAGACGTCAAACGAACCCCTTGAAGTTGTAGTGGCAGCTTGTCGCAAGCTCTCTACCAGCCATGACCGGCGGCTCTCCAGCCACAGTTCACCTACACGTGCCGCCTAGGCGTGTTCCGTGGTCCCCGAAATCCCCAACCTGGCGAGCCTCAAGCCATACGCGCCGCCTAGCTCTCTCGACGGTGCCTTCAAAGTTCGACGACTTTGTGGGTTTCCGAAACTTCTTGGGCATTTTCCGACCGCCTCGAGCCACCCCGAGCCAAATGACCACTACCACTGCATTCCTTGTGCTTTGGGCTTCAAAACCCAGTTGCTATTTTTCCCCAACCACCACCTTTGAGTGGTGGCGCCGCTGCGGCGGTCGCCGGAGTTCTGCCGCAGGTCTCTGCTATAAATATTAATTAATTTTTTTAAAATTAAAAATAAAAATTTTAGGGCTCGCAATGCGAGTCCTAAAAACCTCACTTTTCAAGACTCTCAAATAAAGAGCTCGCGACCCACGAGTCCTAAAAACCCTTTTTTGTAGTAGTGCATCCTTCAAAATTTTGAAGAAATAATAAAAAAAAACATGCTCCAATGGGGGTGAGCTAAAATGCATATTGTATTATACCACACCATAAATTCTTCTCTACATGATCAGAAGATTTAGCTCATTTTCAAAAATATTTTATTCTTTTTTCTTTCTTTCTCTCTCCATTTTAATTCTAATTTTTTTCTTTGTGTTTTGTTCTCTCTCCTTTTCTATTACTATAAAAAAATAATATTTAAATGATGCAGAAAAAATATAGAGAAGAAAAAGAGATGTCGATGTATGGTATAATGTAAAAGTTTTGATGTAAAATAGAAATTTTTTTTTTGGTGATGTATTTTAAAAATAGAATGGAGCATTCACTAGAATTGCTCTTAATCATATGACCTAATTATTACAATTACCTTGTCATAACGCTCTTCCAATTTTATAGTTTCCTAAAATTTAAAGTTTACACAAATATCAGTCAAAAAAATTATACAAAAATAAAAATAAATTTATTAATTTACATAATGAGATACATCATGTAATATATATATATATATATATCAGTAATTAATATTTTTTTTAAAAAAAAATTGTCTTTTTTCTCTCTCTTTCATTAAAGATTAGTAAATAAATTAATTCTGTTGTCTTTGTAAATCATTCTAACTTTTTAAAGATGGAGTTTTGATCAATTCTAAACCATGAAGAAAAATCCACAAGTTATCTTTGCTATTGTTTCTTCTTTTACCAACTTTACATGTATATATATTTGTATAGTATCTATACTATTATTCTTTTTATATCCACAAGTATAAATAATCATAAAAGTTATTTTATTTTTAGATTTATATTATTTTGGTCCCATCATTTTTTCTAATAACCATTTGAATCTTTATAATTTCAGATAATTACAAACACTATCATCTGATTTGTAAATTTGGTAAAAAATATAATACCGTCAACTCAAATTTGATCCATATTAAACTAAAAAATGATAAATATTTTCGTTATTAGTAATTTAGTGTCATAGGTGGGCTAGGCTCGTGGGAGGAGAATATAAAAAAGAAAACAGGAAGAATCCAAACTACTGAGCTAAAATATCGTTTTTTTTTACTAATTTACAAGATAAAAGATTTTGTTTGTAATTGTTTGAAACATATAATCTAAACTAGTATTAAAATAAAACTCAACAACCAAAATTGTATAAACCTGTCTTTTGCATGTGTTTTTATTCATAATATTAATTTTTTATTATTATTTATACCATAATTATTCGTTTTGGGCCTCTTAGTTTTATAGGAAACTTTTTTCTGTCTTTTATTTATTAAAATACAACAATTTCAATATATAATTAATAATATTAATCTTTTCAACAATCATTAATCAATTTGTGCATCTTATATATAGAATTAAAGACATATACATATCAATAATCATTCAAATATAAAATTAAATTAAAAATAAGCATTAAATACCAATAAAGTTCAGTGAAGATCATTACCTACATGAAATATAAATATTCTTCTTATATATCTACTATCAATATATAGTATCAACTTTTTTTAATTTCTTTTCCTTCCGATCACTTGTGTGTTTTCTTATTAAATAACTAAATCCAGTCTTTTGAATCTTGAACTTTATAATTTCAGATGCATTTTAGTATTTTAGTTCTTTGATTTCTTTTATAATTTTGTGTAATTATTTTAATTACAATCGTCATTTTTTTTTAGGAAATTACAATTGTCATTAAAATCATCTATTTACCCCACACTTCATTCAAAATTAAAAAATAAAAGGGTAACTAAATTGTTATAAAAAATAATAATAAAAAAGCTAATACCTGCACTACCCAGGTGCAACTGATTTCATTACCGGTTTATTTCTTAATTCTATTAGTAACCATATAGATAGAAATCTAAAATATATATTTTGTGAGAAGAAGAAAAAACAAACAGATAAGGACACAATGGTAACTAGCATATAATACTATTTTATTGAGCCTCCCAACTAATACGTTTTTAATTGTATCTACACATGGCAGGAGAACAGATAAGGACACATATGAAGGCACCACTTGGCAAATAAAGTTTGATCTTGACAAGCCTAATTATAATAGCGAGACTCCTACTACTGTGGATGCAACTTTTCAACTCCGCATAGCCCTTGCCACTGCAAATGCCGCTCAGTTAGAGGTGCGCCTTTACCTTATATACCTATAACTTTCACATTTAAATTTCTCTTTTTTAATGTTTTTTCTCTAATTATAATAATAAAAAAAAACAGGTTCGAATAAATGATCAGAATGCAAATCCTCCTCTGTTTAGTACTGGAGAAATTGGACACGACAACACAATAGCTAGACATGGAATTCATGGTGTATACAGACTATATAGCATAGGCATACCAGGATCGCTACTTGTTAATGGAAAAACTAATACAATATTTCTAACACAGGCCAACAACACCAGCCCCTTACAAGGATTCATGTATGATTATATTCGTTTAGAAGCTCCTCGATCTACAGGACATGACATGTATATTTAAGTTTCTGTATTAATTCTATGTATACCTATTAATAAGGGCACCTTTGGATCATATTTAGTGTGCTGTAGCTGTATCATAATTTATTGTAAGTTAGTGCACATTGACACCACGTTTACTACTTTGTATTCTAATTTATTTTATTAAGTTGGACTATATATTACTATCTTATTATAATACTATCTTTTATTTTGCATTATAATATAGGACTATATTTGAATGCCAATTCATGGGATTTACATTGGAGTAAGAATTGAATCAGGGCGAGGTTGTGGCTGAGATTATGGGGTTGGGTGAGAAACAAAGTTATTCAGTGTAGCATCTCAGTTATATAAGGTTATATGCATGCTCGACATTGCACAAAATAACATATAATAAAAAATATAAATACATGCATATATGTAAAAAACATAAATACATGCATATATGTAGTTTTCATATAGAGATTCGTAAATAACATAATAGAGATTATAGTACTTACGAATACGCAGCGGAATAAGACTATACCTTTTGGATGCTAGGTATTAGAAGGAATCCAAATAACTTTGAAACAATACCACAGTCTTCCAAGTCTTTCTCTAGAATAACTTAGTGTTTGTGTGGGCAAGTCTCAACACATGAGAAGAGAATTCTTAGAGAGAAAACTAAAAGAGAGTGGGTAGCTAGGTATAGAATATTAGGAGTGAGTTTTTACTTTGTCAAATTAATCTGGCCAAATGTATTCTATAACACTAGTATATATAGGCAATTAGCTAGGATTTCTAGTTTCTTATTTTAATTTAATTATTTAATAATTATAATTAATTAAATACTTGTCAAAATTAACAAATTATAATTTTGACATTTATTTAATTTCATTTATTAATATTGATGCCAATTTATCAATATTAACAAAATTGTCCAAATTGGCTACAATACTCTTTCTATTTCAGACTTTGTAATAAAATCCTCAAAGTTTCTTTTATTTCTTTTCTCACAAAATATCAATAAATAATTTAACATTATTTATTTTCATTGAACTATTCAATATAATATTTTTATAATTAATAATTAAATTAATTATTCAAGAATACTAAGTTCATTTTGATAAGAGATGACATGGGGACCATGGATCTATGAACTCAAGTTCCAATAAGTTACCGTGAGTTTATTTATAACAAATAATCTCACTACCTTATTAATTCCTTGTGACTCCACTATAGACTCAAAATTGCACTCTTGAATTCTTAGAACGCTTTACACCAAATGTAAATATGTTATCCATTGTTATAACCATAACCGTCATTCAATCCTTTATAGATGATCTACTAATGACATGGGTGCAAATTACTGTTTTGCCACTCATTGGTATTGTAACGTCCTCCTAATCAAGGACTGTTACACTGTGTATTTTAAATAGTGATATACTCACTAAACAAGTCATTTGGCTATAACCGTGTAACTAAACATGATTAATAGTTTAGGGTTAAATTTTTTGGTCAAAAAGTATATCTGTTTCACTAAAACGTTTACTTCCATACATGAGATCCCAAACTAACATTTAAAAAAGTTAATTACAATTGTAAAGTTACAACCAGCCGACCTAAGCGACAAAATAGGGTTTAGCCCTAGTTCCTCTGAGAAACCCCGACCGTGGTGGTCAAGTAGCCATATATGTACATATCGTCATTGAAGCTCTTCAACTCATGAATGGTCAATCTTCCTTTTCCCCCTACCTGCACCATATAGCACCTGTGAGCCAAGGCTCAACAAGAAAACTTAAACATGTTCATAAATAGTTAATAATATGTTACCAAATCATAATAAGCATGCCTAGCAGTAATAACCTTACTCATGCATGCATATCATTCATTTAAATGACTACAACGCCATATGGGGGCCAGTTTCCCTAGATAACACCCTAGGATATGGGACTAATGAGTCACCCCAGGGCCTTTTACCCTATCCTCTGTATAACCAGTCTTGGAGCTGGCCCATCGTACTTGGCGTTTAATTTTCCACAACCATTGGGTCGGACAAGTGTATGATGCGCTCCTGATTAGGCCTATCATACCGAGGCCCAACCCTAGGATATGAGACTAATAAGTTACCCTAGGGACCACTGCCCTATCCTCTATATACCTAGCCTTGGAGCTGGCCCAGCATACCTGGCGTTGAATTTTCCGCGACCATTGGGTCGAACAAGAGTATGATGCGCTCCTGATTAGGCCTAACCATATCGACTAGTGCTCAGCGTGCTATTGCCGCCCTTGACTTATAAGTCATTGCTTTCGACCAACGCTCATCGCACTATTGTTGTTCTTGACTTACAAGTCAAGTCTTTTCAATCAGATAATTCATACAAGCATATATATCATATAGAAAATATCCATATACAGAGCATTCATCATGCTTAATCAACAATCACATGCATAATCATAATCACGCTCATTCTCAGGGGCCCGAGCCCTATTCATATCCCTATTTAACAATCCAGGCCAAGCCCTAATCACATATATCACGTATTGGGTGCAGTTTTCTTACCTTTGGTTCAAGCACAGGTTAAAAATGAACGACCCTTGAGTCCGATCCTGGTTCTGAGCCCCTAGCGATAACCTAGTCACAACCAAGTACAGAATCCCATCAATAACGAGAAAATAAAGGCTTCTGGACTGAGTCCTAGCCTCCGGGATGTCGAATCCTACTAAACTGGGTAGCAGGATCGATCCCAAGCCCTTAGGTTTGAGTTCCCACACTCAAAACCCTCCCGGGGCTCAAAAACTGTAACGACCCAAAAATCACTAATATGGCTTAAGGGCCTTGATTAGTGCGCCGGGAGGGCATAATTGGTTTATGTGTGAATTTATTAAATTAACGTGTGATTATATGATAAACATGTTTATATGGCTATGTGAATGTAAATGTGGTTATATGTTATATCTGTGAGAACCACATTATTATGTGGGTAAGTCTACAGCGTGCGACTCGAGGCGATCCTAGGGAGCTAGTTAGCGGGAAGTCACAACGGGGCTTAATGTTTGACTTGGGGAAAGTCAAGGGGTAATTCTAGAATTAGATGATTATTTGGGTTATCGAGTTATGGAAATAAATATATGGAGATATATTTGAGGTTAGGAAGCCTGGGCGGGAATATTGAGGAATTTTACCATTTTGCCCTCAGGGACGTTTTTGGTACCCCGAGCCTCGGGATTGATTTAATTAGCTAAGATTAGACTAAGTTATCAGAAAACAGTAGAACAAAAGAAGGAAACCGACCCATTTTTACTTCTCTCTTCCTTCTCTTTACTCTCTCAAGAAAGCTGTAGAAGCCTAAGGAGAATCAGCTGGAAATTCTGTGTTTTGAGCTGAATTTGTGAAGGATTAACCTAGTTCTGACCAAGGAGCACTCAACCAGGATCAAGGTAAGAATTGAATCTCATTCTTGAGCACTAGAATTCTGAGTTTTGGCTGAGTATTAAAAGTGTTTATGGTTCTGATGTCAAGGATTGAATTAAAGCTGAGAAGCTTGGATTTTAGCTCAGGAACCTGTTAAGGAAGTGGTTCATCAAAGAAGGTAAGCTTCAATTCGTAGTTTAAAGCTTAAATTCTAGGTTTGCATGACTGGTTTTTGAGTTCTTTAGTTGCTGGGTTTCAGAAATCAAAATGGGATTTTAATGAGTTTTTAAGTTGGATTTCTGTTGGTTTATGTTGTTAGAATCATGTTAAAAGTTTTGTGATCAATGGGTTTTGGAATTAGGGTGCTTTGGGGTGGTTTTGAATAAGGTTAGGATGTTAGGAATGGTGGTTTTTCTGGGCACGAAGGGTTGGGCCGCGGCTCTGTTCTAGAGCGCTGCGGCCCTGCGAAGCAAGGAAGATCCAAGGAGGCTCTGCAGTGGAGAAGCACCGCGGCACCTCAGGGCAGGGCCGCGGTGCGTGTTTGTCTTCAGAGAGGCTTAGCCTCTGTTTCAGGGGCGGGCCGCGGCTAGGTTTTAGGGGCCGCAGCCCTTTAGAGCATTTTTGTGATCTTTTGGGGGTTTTAAGAGTGGGAACCTAACCTAGGGTGCTCGGGATCAATTCCACCACCGTGATTGGTGGAATTCGGTGTCCCGGAAGCTAGAACTCCATCCGGAAATATTAACGCGATTATTAATGGTACTCCCTATCTTGGTTGTGACTAGGTATTGAGCTAGGGCTCGGGAAGCAGATCGTGCTCGAGAGGCATCACTCGTAATCAGTGAACTTGGAAATTAAAGGTAAGAAAACTGCACCCGGTTGTGGAATTATAATGGGACTAAGGGTTCCCTATGTTGTATGCTTTGTAAAGGATGGTATTATGCCATGTAAACAGTAAACCAACGGCCTAAGAGTGCCGAAGTTTACACTAGCGCATAGGGCGCGGCTCGACCACTGGTAGCTGAGGACAGCTTATTATGCACTGAGCTCGGTTTAAGCGAGCCAGAGTCAGTGGGGTAAATAGAGGGCGTGACCTTAAGTGTCGACCCTAACTATTATATGATTTGTTTGCTATTATTGTTTGGTGGATTGTTATGCTGTATAGTTGGGAGATGATTAGCTGACTCTGTGGTTGAATCTCCATGCCTTGTGAATATTGTGGTATGTTAGGTGTATGAACGTGCTTAAAGGGTTGTCCAAATATTATTATTGCTTGTTATGTAACATGATATGCTTTCTTGCTGGGCCTTGGCTCATGGGTGCTACGTGGTGCAGGTAGAGGCAAGGGCAAGCTTGATCATCCCTGATTCGGAGAGCTCTGAGAGCAGAATGTACATGATCAGCTGCTCAACCGCCTCGGTTGAGAGGAGACAGGGACAAGAATACCATAAATTTATGTTTTTCCTTTAGAGAGGCTGGTGGTTGTCTGTACACTGGAAATTTCGTAAATAGACTTTTAAACGTTATTTCTTTTGAGATCCCATATGTAAATATTTAATTATATGGTAAATATCTTTTGAGACCAAAACCCTTTTAACCCTAGCACATTAATGGTTTCAGTGACACGATTTTAACTAAATGACTTGATTAGCAAGTCTTGCACCTTTATAAGTACATAATGTAGCAGTCTTGGCTATTCAGGGCGTTACAAAAACCCTTCAAGCGCCGCGGCTCAAAACAAAAGAGTCGTGGCCCGCCCCAAGTCAGAGAGCGCAAGGCTCTCATCTGGACCACACGCACTGCAGCGCGCCATTACAAGTGTTGTGGCTCAAATGGCTTGACAAGTCCTGCTTCTCCCTGCGTTCATGAGAGCTGCGATGCCCCAAGAACATGGTCGCGATTTGACATGAAAACCCATCCAAACAGTACCAAACCCAAAATTCAATCCCAAGACATCATCAAAACATCCCAAACAAAAAAACCCAACTTTCAAACAGATTAAAAACTCACCAAAACCATAAAATCTAATCAAAACTTAAGAACTCAAGGAAAATAAAACTCAGAAACTTAAATCTTAAATTACCTCAGATTAAGTCATTTTCCAGCTAAATCCCCAGGTTATCAATCTTCTAATCTTCCCTAGAATGGTTATGACTCTAACCTCTCTTGAATCTGAGCTCTAAAACTCGAGTTTCCTCCGAAAGCGCTAACGAGCGGAAATGAGAGAACGGGAGAGAGTTGAACATGTTTTTCTGTTTATGAAAGGTTACTTAGAGTTCAAGTATCCTTCAGCAAATCCCAAGG
Source organism: Humulus lupulus (assembly GCF_963169125.1). Lineage (NCBI taxonomy): Eukaryota > Viridiplantae > Streptophyta > Magnoliopsida > Rosales > Cannabaceae > Humulus > Humulus lupulus. The sequence goes on along the minus strand of NC_084802.1, from coordinate 157,062,154 downwards.
CTCGGGGTACCAAAAACGTCCCTGAGGGTAAAGTGGTCAAAATCCCTAGAATTTCCTCCTAATCTCACTAACTCCAAATATATCCTCAAATATTTATTCCCATTAACCAATATCCCGGTAATGTACTAAATACCCAAAATACCCCTTGCCTCACCCCGAGTCGTATTGCTCCCGTTGTGACTTTCCCGCTAACTTGCTCCCTAGGATCGCCTCGTGCCGAGTAACCCAAATATATCCACATAATAATATGGTCACACACATATATCACATATACTCCAAATATACCCATAACATGCCATTCTCATAAGAAACAAGCCCACATGCATATTTAATACACCTAAACATGCATATCTAGTCATATTATAATATAACTCACATAATCATATAATGACACACATATATATATATATCAAATAAACACATAACTTTCCATAATTTGCCATCATGGCCCCCTAATCAAGGCCCTAAGCCTTATTAGGTAATTTGGGACGTTACAGGTATTTTATCCTTAACTCCCACTAAGTTCCTTGTAAATGATATTTGCATAAACTTAATTACAGAAATGAGTACTTTATCATTTAATACTTGAACTATGATATAAGGAAATCATCGTTTCACTTCTTAAATAGAAGCTATAGATTTCATGTCTATGATAAATACTCCCACTCAATTATACTACCAAATCTCCAATTTGTAAGTATGAGCTAGTTCGTAGGGTAAGCTAGTAATGAACAAATCAAAAGACTTAAATAATACAATTAGCATAATATTAATCACCCATAATTAAGATTGAATTGACTTATGGTCAACGTTGTGATATGATTAGATTAGATAATAATGATACTTATAATCTTATTGATAATCAATATCCGTCCAGTCTAATGTAACAAAATACATCCGATCTTATCTACTTGGTCAATGCATTGGATAAGACATCATACCCCGAATGTGTAAGTAGATCATATCATAGATTACCAAATTAGTGAAAATCCAATACACTGAATTAATCTTAGGACTCGTTCTTTTGAGCATATAATTACAATTATAATCTACTGTGACCTAGTCACTATGATTGTAGCTATTTATATGTTCAAAATTTTATAAATGTTTGTATTATTTCAATAATCATGTAATAAAACAAGCAAACAACATGGTTGTCAAAGTAAATTATTTCTAATACATTTATTGACAATATAAAATTGAGTTACATGTCCGACATGGTTTTATAAGGGCAAAAAACCCAACAAACTCCCACTTGCCTTTTTAAAACAAATGAGACATGTTTCTCAAAGCCATTCATTCTAATTGCTTCACAATTATGCTCTCTACTTATATCTTTGTAAAGGGATATGAAAGATTTCCTTTCAATGCTATCTTCACCACCTTCACATCACGCCTTCGCCACACATCTTCGATAATGTGGTACTTTATCTCTATATACTTTGCTCTTTTGTGACTTTGAGGTTCTTTCGAATTCCTTATTTCCTCATTATTGTCATTAGAAAAAATAAGTGGTTTATCCATTTTTGGAATAACACCAAGATCCGTATATAACTTCCTCAGACTGACTATTTTCTTAGCCGCTACAGATGCAGCTATGTACTTAGCCTCCAAGGTGGAATCTGAAATGGCAGATAGCCTAACGCTTCTCCAAATCACAGCTATTGAGATGGCAAACAACCTATTGCTTCTCTAAATCATAGCTCCACCCCCAAGAGTAAACACATTCTTCAGGAGTAGACTTCTTGTCATCAACATCAATCTAAAATTCAAATTTGTGTAGCTTAACAGATTCAAAGAGCCACCCAAATAGACTAGCGTATAGTCTCTAGTCCATCTAAGATACCGACCGCTATCTATTGTTCATTTTCAAGGTTTCACTGACACTTGCTCACCACTCTCACTGCATAGCATATCTCCAGTCATAACACACAACATAGCATGCATTAGACTTCTAATTTCAAATTTATAAAGAATTCATTTCAACTTTTCTTTCTCTTGAGGAGTCTGTGGAGATTTCTTCTTAGAAAAATAAATTCCATGTCAAGACGCTAAACGCCCTTTCTTGGAATTTGTTACAGAGTAACGCCCAAGCTCCTCACCTAAGTAGGTCGCTTGAGTTAGAGCCAAAATTCAGTTCTTTCTATCCTTGATGATCTAGATACCAAGAACACAACTTGCTACAACGAAATCTAAAATTTCATTTCCAGCTAGTTCTTTATGTTTGATAATTTCTTGACATTATTTCCAATGAGTAAGATATCATCTACATAAAGGATTAAAAACACCACAATATCTTTTTCCCTAAGTTGGTTAAAAACAAGGCTTAACTACATTTTGTTCAAAACCACAAGTCTTAATGTGTAATGTCCCAAAAATGCTAATACGGCTTAATGCTTTGATTAGCGTGCAGGGATGGCATAATTGGATATATGTGTGATTGATTGATTTAATGTGAGAGTATGAGGCCTGCATGATTTACATAGTAATATGAATTTATTTATATGCATATTTATGAGTATTAAATATGCATGTGGTCCTGTTCTTGGTTATAAGGGAATATTTGTAATTTTGGCCCGTTAAGGGCATAAATGTGATTATATGCGTTAAATGATTGAGACCACATGATTATGTGGATATATTTACAGTATTCAGCTCGAGGTGATCCTAGTGAGCGGATTAGCGGATAGTCACAACGGGGTTTAATACCCGGCTCGAGGTGAGCCTAGGGGTATTTTGGGAACTTAGAGAATATTTGGGGATTTATCGAGTAATGGGTAAGTATTTGGTGATTAGTTGGGCATGTTGGGATTAATCGAGAATTTGTAGGATGACTCAAGGAATTAGCGGGAAACAGGGCAATGACTATTTTGCCCTTATGGGCAATAGAGGAGGCTGAGTTAGTATAATGGGTATTTTGGTCATTTTAATTAAGAGACATAGTTAGAAAGTATCAGACTTAGGCTAGAACATATCAGAATTTCTCAAACTCTCTCTCTCTCTCTTGCACGTTCCCCCCCCCCCCCCCCCCCTCTCTCTTTTGTGCTTTGAAGTTAAAGGAATTGTTGTGGATTGAGGCTATAAACTGAGGTAAGATTTTTGTCTTGATTTTTCTGGGAATTCAGATTGTTAGGATGAGTTTTGACTGGGTTTTTGAGTGTTGATTGATTGATGATTTGGGGTGGTAATTTCAACAGGTTTTTGGGTGATTTTTATTCCTAAGCTATGTGGTTAAGAGTCCTAGACTCGATTCTGGGTTTGGTTGAAGGTTTCAAGGGATTTTTGATGAGTTGAGTTGAGGGAAAAATGCAGAAAACCCAGGGATTTCTGGGTTCACAGGGGTGCACCGCTACCCATTTCATGGGCGCTGCAGCCCGCGTGACCCAAATGACCCTGGGGGATTGCCGATTTGTGGGTGCGCTACGGCCCTAGGGGGCAAGTCGTGGCTCGCCTCTCCCTGGGACAAGAGGCTGGCGCCTCTGACTTGGGGCGCATCCATTGTCGCTTGTGACTAGGGTTACCGTTAAGGCTCGGGATTGAGGATCGTGCTCGGGACCGCTTTACATCCTTCGCTAGGGACTCGAGGTAAGAAAACTGCACCCAAGTTGTGAATGGGATTGAGATTCCCGGTAAATGAACATATATGTTCAGTAACCTGTATATTTGTTATGTGTGATGTGAAAATACAGCCTAAGGTAGCTAGGGCTAATGTTGAGCATATTGAACGCAGCTCGGCCTAAGCGAGCCGGGATCAGCTAAATAAGCAGAGGGCTCAGCCTAAGGGCGCTGACCCCTATTTAACTATATTAAGGTTGATTTATTGTAACACCCTGGATAACCAAGACCGCTACACTGTGTGTTTAAAATAGTGCCAGACTTGCTAATCAAGTCGTTTGAAAAATAAATGTGTTTTCTAAAAGTTAACTGACACGTTAGGGTTAAAATATTTTGATCCTAAATGGTTAATTTTGCATTAAAACAAGTGTTTGATACATGGGATCCCAAAAATAGTATTTACACGGCGAAAAAACAACCCTCAAAAGTTGGTACAACAAAAAGCCAGTCTAAATAGAAAAATACAGTTTAGAGCTCTAATTCCTGTAAATTCCTTCGGTCGTGGCGGTCGAGTAGCTGACGATGTACACCCCGCCCCCAGAGCTCTCCAACTCGTGGTTGGTCCAACTTTCCTTTGCCTTTACCTGCACCACATAGCACCCGTGAGCCAAGGCCCAGCAAGAAAACCATAGACAACAAGCATAGATAGCAATAATAACATATACTCAACTTCAATCAAATCAGTTCAACTAATCAGCAGAATACATATATAAAGCTAGACAGCGATAAACATATAATTTCAACATATATTTCGATCAATAATACAAGAAATTAGGTATCGACGCCCTTAGGCCGAGCCCTCTGGTTATTTAACTGATCCCAACTCGCTTAGCTCGAGCCGCGTTCAGTACGCTTATCACCAGCCCCCGACACCTTTAGGCTGTACTTTCATATTGCATACAACAACCATATAATTACACCATACATACGTTCAATTATAGGGAACCTTAGTCCCAAAGACAATCACATAAAGAACGGTCCCAAGCACGATCCTCAGTCCTGAGCCTTAACGGTAATCCTAGTCACAAGTAATAATGGACAACTATCAAATAACAATCCAATAATCAACTTCAGAATATTAATCTAACCTCTGGGACCTTGGATTCTACAAAACTAGGTGATAGGATCCTTCCCAAGCCTTAACATTTGGGTTCCCGAGCTTAAAACCCTCAAACAGCCTTGGTTTTGCATTTGAGCTGCGGCCAGCCCCTTAAGGGTCGTAGTGCGCTCAAGACAGAGGCAAAATGCCTCTCTACTGAAGGACACGAGCTGCGATGCACTACACCTTGCACCGCGGTGCACTACACCTTGCATCGCGGCATGCTACACCTTGAGCCGCGACGCGCCTAGACAAAATAGAGGCCTTCCAGCCTCCTCAAGCACACGGGCCGCGGTGCCTAAAGAACAAGGCTGAGGCCCGAGTCCCAAAACCCAGAATACCATCCTTTTTCCTTCGTTTTTCCTTGAGCCTAAACCCTGATTTCATACCCCAAACACCAATTCAACCCAGAATTAAGCTTAGTTTTCTTACCCTTATAGCCTAAATATCATAACAAACCTATAAACCACTCCTTACACTCATCAAACACCCAAAAATTAGCTTTGGAATCCACTTTCCTGCAAAATCTAAATTCTAACTACATTCCAATAGAATCAACAAGTTAAAACTTGAAATCTTACCTCAGTTTGTGGCTTGAATCCCCCAGCTATACTCTATCTACTTCTAGCCTCAATTCCCGAGATTTTCCAAGCTTCAATTCCCTAAGTTTTCTCCTTCAATTGATCAGATTTCCCTTAACTTCAAGGCACAGGAAGAGGAAGAGAGAGAGAGTACATGAGTGAGAGGGAGAGAATGTGCTGAGAGGTTCCTGTTGTTTCCTCTCTTCTTGCTTCTTCCTAAAGTCTTAGCACCCAAAACTAAGTATATCCCTTAGCCTAAATGTCCAAATTACCCCCTTAAGTCAATCTAAATCCTCAAGTGCCATTAATGGAAATTTCATCATATGCCACATCTTGCTAAGTCCTCAAGTATTCTTACCAATTCCCAATTAATCTCGTCATGCCCAATTAATCACCAAATATGTACCCGTTACTAAATTAATCCCAAATATACACTGAACTTCCAAAAATACGCCTAAGCTCACCCGAGCCGGGTATTATTCCCCGCTATGACTACTCAGCCAATCCACTCACTAGGATCGTCTTGATCCGTATACTGAAAATATATCCACATAATAATGTGGTCTCAACCCTTTAACACATATAATCACATTTATGCCCTTAACGGGCCAAAATTACAGTTATGCCCTTATAAAACAAAACGAACCCACATGCATATCTAATACTTATAAACATGCATACAAGTATATTCATATCATCATATATATCATGCATGCCACATAGTCACACATTTAACCAATTAATCACCCTCATATCCAATTATGCCCTCCTGGCATGCTAATAAAGGCGCTAAACCCTATTAGCATTTTTGGGTCGTTACAACTATCCCCTCCTACTGAGAATTTCGTCCTCAAAATTTACCTGAATAACTCCGAATACTGATCCTGCATAGCTGACTCAAGCTCCTAGGTCACTTCCTTGATCTTGTTATTCCCCCATAACACTTTAACTAAAGGAATCGTCTTGTTCCTCAAAACCTTATCCTCCCTATCTAGGATCTAAACAGGTCGCTCCTCATACGATAAATCGGTTTGTAACTATAGACCCTCATATCCCAAAACATGAGTCGTATTTGAGTCGTACTTTCGAAGCATAGAGATGTGGAATTCGTTGTGAACTCCTGATAACCACGGTGGCAGAGCCAATCTATAGGCTACCTGCCTGGTCCTCTCCAGGATCTCAATAGGTCCTATGAATCTAGGGCTCAGCTTGCCCTTTTTCCTAAACCTCCTCACCCCTCGTAATGGTGAAACTCGCAGAAACACGTGGTCCCCTACCTGGAACTCCACTTTCCTATGCTTAGGATCAACGTAGCTTTTCTGTCTACTTTGCGAAGTGAGCATTCGAGCTCGGATCTTCTCAATAGCTTCACTAGTATTCTGAACCATCTCCGGTCCTAAATACTTCCTCTCCCCCATCTCATCCCAATGAATGGGCGATCTACATCTTCCATACAACATCTCGTATGGAGCTACTCCAATCATTGATTGATAACTGTTGTTGTATGAAAACCCAATCAATGGGAGGTACTTACTCCAAGACCCCTCGAAGTCTAATACACATGCTCTAAGCATGTCCTCCAAAATTTGAATTCTCCTCTTAGACTGTCCGTCTATTTGAGGATGAAAGGCTGTATTGAACTTCAGCAGAGTTCCCATAGCCTTCTGCAAACCACTCCAAAACTTGGAGGTCAATATGGGATCCCGGTCCGATACTATAGATTTAGGAACCCCATGGAGATGCACAATCTCTCTGACATATAACTCCGCGTACTGGTCGTCCTCACTGGCAGAAAGTGAGCTGACTTGGTGTATCTGTCTACTATCACCCATACCGAGTCGTGTAGGCCCACCGTCCTGGGTAAACCTCCCACAAAATCCATAGTAACAACTTCCCACTTCCACTCGGGAATACCCAAAGATTGTAACAATCCCACTGGTCGCTGATGTTCAGCCTTTACCTACTGACAGGTCAAACACTAGGCCACGTACTCAACCACGTCCTTCTTCATCCCAGGCCACCAATATACAGTCCGTAGATACTAATACATCTTCATGGTGCCTGGATGGAGTGAGTATGGTGTAGTATGGGACTCATCAAGTAGCTCTCTTCTGATCTGCATATCCATCAGAACACAAATCTGATGGGGTGGCAATCTTTGAGAACCCTTCCACGAACAATCTGTAATATCCTGCTAATCCAAGGAAGCTTCTAACCTCCGAAGCGTTCCTGGCCTCGTCCAATCCCTAACTGCCTCAACCTTGGCTGGATCTACCTTAATCCTTTCTCCACTAACAATGTGTCAAAGGAATGTCACTTCCGGTAGACAGAACTCACACTTCTTAAACTTTGCATAAAACTGGTGCTCTCTCAATCTCTGTAATACCTGTCAGAGATGCTGCTCATGCTCTGCCTCTGAACTAGAGTAAACTAGGATGTCGTCGATGAAGACAATTACAATCTGATCTAAAAAGTCCTTGAACACCCTGTTCATCAAATCCATAAATGCTGCCAGGGCATTTGTCAAACCAAACGACATGACCAAAATCTCATAATGCCCATACCTTGTACGGAAGGCCGTCTTTGGAATATCCTCATCCTTGATCCTCAACTGGTGATAACCAGATCGAAGATCAATCTTCAAGAATACCGTCTTACCCTACAGCTGATCAAACATGTCATCTATCCTCGGTAAGGGGTACTTATTCTTGATGGTCAACTTGTTAAACTCCCTATAGTCTATACACATTCTAAGAGTCCCATCTTTCTTGTTCACAAATAAAATCGGAGCACCCCATGGGAAGAAGCTAGGTCTGATGAACCCCATGTCTAGAAGTTCTTGCAATTGTATCTTTAACTCCTTTAGCTCTGTCGGAGCCATCCTGTTTGGTGCCCTCGATACTGGCTCTGTACCTGGTGCTAACTCAATAATAAACTGAATCTCCCTGTGCGGTGGCAGTCCCGGCATGTCCTCGGGAAACACGTCTAAGAACTCTCATACCAGTCTAGTCTCTCCCGGCCCCACCAACATAACTCTAGTGGTATCCACCACACTACCTAGAAAACCTATACAACCTCCTTGTAATAGGCCCCTAGCCCTCAACGCTGATAACATAGGAACACGGGGTCCATGCATAACACCCACAAAGACATAGGGGTCCTCACCCTCAGGCTTAAAAGTCACCATCTTCTTCTTGCAATCTATAGTGGCCCCGTACTAGACTAGCCAATCCATCCCAAAAATCATATCGAAATCATCCATACCCAACTCAACCAAATTTACTGATAGTTCCATACTATCCACAATCATTGGCAATGCTCTAATCCATCTCCTAGAAACAACCAGCTCCCCTGTAGGCAGTATAGTCCAAAACCCCGTAGTATAATACTCGACCTACACAATCTATCAATCACTTTGCTAGAAACAAATGAATGTGAAGCACCAGAGTCAATCAATACAGTATATGAAGAGCAAGCGCTAGAAAGCTAATTCGTCACTACCGAGGGACTAGCCTCGGCCTCTGCCTGTGTCAAGGTGAACACTCGAGTTGGAGTCAAGTTGTCCACCTTACCTGGTTCCTCTTTCTTCAACGTGGGGCAATCCTTCTTGAGGTGTCCAACCACCCCGCACAAGTAACAAGCCTTTGCCCGACAATCGCCCAGATGGCGTTTCCTGCATCTAGTGCACTTTAGATAGCTCCTCCATGACTCACCGCCTCCCTGGGAACCCAGGCCTCTCCTATTAGGACCAGTAGTGGTTGAGGTTGCAGGGGTCTTCCTCTTATACTCACTGGGGCCTCCACCCCTACTTAACCCTGTATACGGAGGCACTACCCTGCGAACATCCCGTCTCGCAGTGTTCTCCCTCCAAATCTTGTTCTTCACCTCCTCAGCAATGAGGGCCTTCTCAACCACCTGGGCATAAGTCATCTCCCCAGGTACTGATGTGATCCTCACATCTCGGGCTATCATAGCATTAAGCCCTTGAACAAACCTGTCCTGCCTAGCTCCATCTATAGGCACTAAATCTGGTGTAAACTTCGCTAACCTGTCAAATTTCAGGGCATACTCAGTAACTGTCATGCTGCCCTAAACCAACCCAATGAACTCATTCACCTTCGCCGCTCTAACGACAACATTATAATATTTCTGGTTGAACAGATCTCTGAACCCATCCCAACTCAAAACAGAAACATCTCGAGTTTGTGATGCCACCTCCCACCAAATATGAGCATCCTCTCTAAGCATGTAGGTGGCACAGGCCACTCTGTCGTTACCTTCCACCCTCATAAAATCTAGGATGGAGGTGATCATACTCATCCACTGTTCAACTTTTAGTGGATCTGGTCCTCCCTCAAAGATTGGAGGGTGCTATCTCCTGAATCTATCATAAAGTTGCTTCCACCTGTTTCCAATCTCATGCGGCTGTACAGCTGGTGCTACAACTGGTGGAAAATTAGGTGTAGCACTCCATTACAGAGTCTGTTTCATCAGTAGGCGAATCTGCTGTTCCTGACTCTGAAGTCCGGCTTGCATATCAGCAAGCAACTGCTGCTAATTCTCAGGGACTGGCGGAGGTTCTGGCCCTGCTCATCATCTCTAGCCTCGACACTAGTGCCGGTTAGTCGTATTGATCGCCTTGGACACATAACTATCCAAGTTTATGCACAATCAATGACTTGGCAGGTTAGGCCATGATAGTAGGTTAACATTCATTCCATGGTCCAATATCCATGCTAGAAAACACAATCATGATGCAAACATGCATTTAAACAACTATTCACATATAGTAGCAGTGCTAATAAGCCTACCGTAACATATTCTCATAGCAGTTAAGGGATAGACCCTATCAATATATCTCATGCTCCCTATTAAGCATGTAGAAAGAGTATTTATATTCCATTTAAACATTTAAGTATATAATCACATATATGGTTACCAAACCCTAAGTCGAACTTGTCTTTAGCGGCGAGTGTACATGCCCAGCCAGTCTTCAGGAACCCTTAAACCTAGACCGCTCTGACACCAAGTTATAACGCCCTGGATAACCAAGACCGCTACACTATGTGTTTGAAATAGTGCCAGACTTGATAATCATGTCGTTTGAACATAAATGTGTTTTCTAAAGTTAATTGACATGTTAGGGTTAAAATATTTTGATCGTAAATGATTAATTTTTATTAAAACAAGTGTTTGATACATGGGATCCCAAAAATAGTATTTACATGGCAGAGAAACAACCCTCAAAAGTTGGTACAGCAAAAAGCCAATCTAAATGGAAAAATACTGTTTAGAGCTCTAATTCTTGTAAATTCCCTCGACCATGGCGGTTGAGTAGCTAACGATGTACACTCCGCCCCCATAGCTCTCCAACTCATGGTTGGTCCAACTTTCCTTTGCCTTGTCCTGCACCACGTAGCACCTGTGAGCTAAGGCCTAGCAAGAAAACCATAAACAACAAGCATAGATAGCAACAATAGCATATAATCAACTTCAATCCAATCAGTTCAACTAATAAATAGAATACATGTATAAATCTAGTCAACGATAAACATATACTTAAAACATATATTTCGATAAGTTATACAAGAATTTAGGTATCGGCACCCTTAAGCCGAACCCTCGGGTTGTTTAGCTGATCCCAGCTTGCTTAGACTGAGTCGTGTTCAGTATGCTTATCATCAGACCCCGGTACCCTTAGGCCGTACTTTCATATTGCATACAACAGCCATAAGATTACACAATACATATGTTCAATTACAGGGAACCTTAGTCCCAAAGATAACCACATGGGTGCAATTTTCTTACCTCGAGTCTCGAGCAATAGATAAAGAATAGTCCCAAGCACGATCCTCAGTCTTGAGCCTTAACTGTAATCCTAGTCACAAGTAATAATCGAAAACTATCAAATCCCAATCCAATAATCAACTTTGGAATATTAATCTAACCTCTGGGACCTTGCATTCTACCAAACCAGGTGGTAGGATCCTTCTCGAGCCTTAAGATTTGGGTTCCCGTGCTTCAAAACCCTTAAACAGCCTTGGTTTTGCATTTGAGCCGCGGCCAACCCCTTAAGGGTCGCGACGCGCTCAAGTCAAAGCCTAAATGCCACTTTACTAAAGGACGTGGGCCACGACGTGCTACACCTTGCGCCGCGGAGTGCCTAGACAAAATAGAGGCCTTCTAGCCTCCTCAAGCACACAGGTCGCAGCGCCTGAAGAACAGGACCGCGACCCGAGTCCCAAAACCCAGAAAACTAGCCTTTTTCCTGCATTTTTCCTCGAGCCTAAACCCTGATTTCATACCCCAAACACCAATACAACCCAGAATTAAGCTTAGTTTTCTTACCCTTATAGCCTAAATATCATAACAAACCTATAAACCACTCTTTACACTCATCAAACACCCAAAATCAGCTTTGGAATCCACTTTCATGCAAACTCTAAATTCTAACTACATTCTAACAGAATCAACAAGTTAAAACTTGAATTCTTACCTCATTTTGTGGCTTGAATCCCCCAGCTATACTCTGTCCACTTCTAGCCTCAATTTCCCAGATTTTCCAAGCTTCAATTCCCTGAGTTTTCTCCTTCAATTCGTTAGAATTCCCTTAGCTTCAAGGCACAAGAAGAGGAAGAGAGAGTACGTGAGTGGGATGGAGAGAATGTGCTGAAAGGTTCCTGTGGTTTCCTTCCTTCTGGCTTCTTCCTAAAGTCTCAACACCCAAAACAAAGTATATCCCTTTGCCCAAATGTCCAAATTACCCCCTTAAGTCAATCTGAATCCTCAAGTGCCACTATGGGCGATTTCTCCATATGCCATATCTTGCTAAGTCCTTGAGTATTCTTACCAATTCCAATTAATCTCGCCATGCCCAATTAATCACCAAATATCTACTCGTTACTCAATTAATCCAAAATATACACTGAACTTCCCAAAATACCCCTAAGCTCACCCCAAGCCGAGTATTATTCCCCGCTGTGACTACTCCGTCCATCCACTCACTAGGATTGTCTCAAGTCGTATACTACAAATATATCCACATAATAATGTGGTCTCAACCATTTAAAACATATACTCACATTTATGCCCATAACGGGCCAAAATTACAGTTTTTCCCTTATAAACCATAAGGGACCCGCATGCATATCTAATACTTATAAACATGCATACAAGTATATTCATATAATGATATATATATTGTAACGACCCAAATTCACTAATTGGGCTTAAGGGCCTTGATTAGTGTGCCTGGGGGGCATAATGGGAATTATGTGTGATTTTTATGATTAAGATGCATGATTATGATTTAAAGCATGTTATATGACTATTTGAGAATTTGAGATGCATGACTATGTGATAATTATGCTATGTGATTTGTACCGTGTGGGTGTGGTGATATCAATGTGATGCACGTGCCGAGACGGTCCTAGAAAGCTAGATAGTGGTAACTGGTGATTTGGTAACCTGCGTAACTGTTAGTAACCATAGAGAGTAACAGGTTTTACTGGAAAGTGGTAGAATTGTAATGTTAGTAAAAGGAAAAGTGTGCCCTTGAGGTTTAGTTAGAAAGGGATATTTGGGGAGGGCTAAAGTGGTCTTTTGGCAGTGAATAGATGAGCTTCAGCTGAGAGGAAAAGTTAGTCACGTATAACATTTAGGAAGTTGATTTATGCTGAAAATTAGAGGAAAATCTAGAGGAAAAGAGAAGAAGAGGGAAGCTGAAGTTAGGAGACCTAAGAAGAGAATTTTGATGATTCAAGGCAATTAAGCTAAGCCTAGGCCAAAATTACTCAGAGGTAAGGGTCTATCTATGATTTGTTTAAGTTTCAAGTCTGGTTTTTGGAGGATAAGCATGAATTGAAGCAAGTTAGTGGCTTGTTTTGCATGAAAATTCAGCTGGTTTGTCAAGGAGGAATTCAGTTCAAAGCTTGGATTGGAGGAAGCTCAAGTTGAATTTCTGATTGAGGTAAGGGTATTAAACATGTTTGCAATCTCGTAGCTGTTATGATTTAAGGATTTAGAGGTCTGGTCTGTACTTTTCTCAAGTTCTGGTTTAAGTGTTTGAATCTGAAACTTAAGTGTGAATTCTGAGAATAACTGTGTAATTGAATTAGATTATGGTGTTTATAGGTTGTGGTATGATTTATTTGGGGTTCTGAGTTGGTTTTGGGGCTTAGGTAGGAGTATGGGGTGATTTGGAATGATTTGGGTTCGGGAAAAACGCAGGGAAAAACCTAGATTTCTGGGCTCGCGAAGGAGCGCCGCGGCGCAAGGCTGATTCTGGGCAGAGCAAGTTCTCTGACTTGCTGGGCACCACGGCTCAAACTTGCTGGGCGTCGCGGCGCTAGGCCAATTTCAGGACATGGAATTTTGCAATTTTGAGCCTTTGCTCCGGGGGTTCGGGGGATGTCTTCGGTGCATTATTTTAAGGATTTGGGGGATTCCGAGAGTGTGGGATTGGTTCCGGGAAGTAGTTTTGGATTGATTAGTGACAAGGATGTTTCATTTGTGTTGTGACTAGGATTTTGGAGAAGCTCGGGGTAGAGGACCGTGCTCGCGGCTTCGTGGCATCGGAAACTAGTAAATTGAAAGGTAAGAAAACTGCACCCGGTTGTATGATTGTGATGGGACTAAGTGCTCCTGAAAGTTATATCGTGTCAATGTTGGTATCACGCCATGGGACATGTAAAAGTGGTCTAGGAGTACCGTACATGATTTTAGCGCACAGGGCGCGAATTGGCCACTGGGAGCCAAGAACAACGGGATAACGGAGGGAGCAGCCTGAGGGCGCTAGCCCTGGTTATCGTTTGTGAATTGTGTATGTTATGAACTAATATGCCTAGTATGTGGAATACTTTATTATACTGACTGATGATATATCTGAATTTATGTGATGCAATGTGAGATGTCGACTTGTCTGTTAATTGTTCATGCTCTGTTGTTGTTGTGTTTTCTTGCTGGGCCTTGGCTCACGGGTGCTACGTGGTGCAGGTAAAGGCAAGGGCAAGCTGGACCAAGTCTGAGGTGGAGAGCTCCGAGGTGGAATGTACATAGCCAGCGGTTCGACCGCCACGGTCGAGAAGTGGACCAGGACAGGGATCACCTAACTGCTTGTTTTGCCTTAGTATGGCCGGTTGTTGTACATAAACCTTGTGTCTTTTGTAAATGGTCCTTGAACTTATTATGTTTTTTTGGGATCCCATGTAACAGATGATACTTTTTAATGAAAATGTGGCTTTTGAGACCAAAACGCTTTTAACCCTAGTTCCTTTATAGTTTCAATAACACGATTTTATTTAAACGACTTGATTAGCAAGTCTGGCACTTTATAAACACACACAGTGTAACGGTCTTGGTTATCCAGGGCGTTACATATATATATCATGCATGCCACATAGTCATGCATTTAATCAATTAATCACATTCATTTCCAATTATGCTCTCCTGGAATGCTAATTAAGGCACTAAACCCTATTAGCATTTTTGGGTCGTTTCATTTATATGTTTGGATTGAACTATTATTGTTGCCTAGTTTTGCACTTGTATTTTGCTGCTAATTGAACTGATTGATCTAAAGTTTACTATGTATATTCTGTTGTTATCTATGCTTATTGAATTTGGTTTTCTTGCTGATCCTTGGCTCATAGGTGCTACGTGGTGCAGGTAAAGGCAAGGGAAAGTTGGACCAACCATGAGTTGGAGAGCTTTTGGGGCGGAGGGTACATTGACAGTGGCTCGACCGCCATGGCTGAGGAAATTACAGAGACTAGAGTTCAAACTTGTATTTTTCCTTTAGACTTACTACTTTTGTATTAACTTTTGAGGGTTGTAACCACCATGTAAACATTTTTTTTTTGAATCCCATGTATCAAACTCTTATTTTATTGAAAGTCAACCATTTTATGATCAAAATATTTTAACCCTAACATGTCAGTTGACCTTAGAAACACATTTATGTTCAAACAACTTGTTTAGCAAGTCTTGCACTATTTTAAACACACAGTGTAACAGTTTTGGTTACCAAGGGAATTACATAATGTTTCCATTAAACCTTAAGTTCCTATAGCACGAAGGTAGTTTAAGTCCATAGATTGACATACTCAACTTGTCGACTTTCTTGTCCAGCTACTTTAAATCCTTATGATTGATCCATGTTAATTGTCTCATCAAGATAGGCATTAAAAATGCTTCTTTGATGTCCATTTTTCTTATCTCTTAATTAAGAGTTGTGGCTATAGATAAAAGTATACTAAATGAATTCTAATATGGCTACCGGAGAAAAAGTTTTCTCTAAGTCAACTTTCTCTCTCTGCCACGAGTCGAGCCTTAAATGTCTTGACCATTCCATCAGCTCCTCCATTCTTCTTACAGATCCAATCGCACCCCATGGGCCTAAAGTCCAATGGCGCATCTACAAGATCTCAGACATATTTAGAGTACTTAGACTCAATTTCCTGGTACTTGGCTTTGAGCCAAAGATGATTTTCAGACTTACCCGTTGTATGTTTAAAGGCCAACGAATCATTGTTACTTGTGTGTCCAACCAGCTTGTGGGTTTCACTATCCATCGCATAGGTACTAGCTTCTGAGAAACCCTCCCACTATGGTGAGGACTGTAACTTTTAGACTTGGATTAGTAGTATCTAAATCTACCTTGCTTCCATTGACTTGTTTCGGTGAGGATGGAACAATGCTTTATTATTTTTCATCTAAACTATAGTTCTACGAGGCTTGAAATTCATTATGTAGTCGTTATCCAAAAAAGTAGCATTTGTAAAGCCAAACACTTTCTTGTCTATTGGACTATAAAACAGACCACCCTAAGTACCTTTAGGATGGCCAATAAACAAGCAAATCTTAGTTCGTTGTTCTAGCTTTCCTATCTTTTTCTTCAGGAGATGAGCAGGGCACCCCTAAATTCTACAATGACGTAAACTAGGTTCACAACCATTCCATATATCTAGTGATGTCTTGGAGATAGCTTTGAGATGGCACAACATTTAAAAAATGTCACATGCGGTCTAGGTAGTATGTCTCCAGAAAAGATATGGGTAAGAAGTTGATAGAGTTGAATAACTTATCATAGAACACGCATTTTCTTAAACACGCGATTCATGCGCTCGGCGACACTGTTTTGTTGTGGAGTCCTTGGGGCAGTTGCTTTAGACAGTTCTCCAAGTTCAATTAAATGATGTTGGCTCTTATTATCCAAATATCCTCTACTCCTATTATATTGTAAGATCATTAATATTTTACCTAATTTAATTTTAAAGCCATGGCAATAAATTCTTTGAACTTCTGAACAAATTCTCAGAATTTCTATGCTTTAGGATATTTTAAGATATATTTTATTATTTTGTTTTCATTGAAATATTAAAATTGGTTAACTGATTATTCAAGATATTTTTATTGTTTAAAATATTTAAAATTAATTACTTGATAATTCTGGGTATTTTAATATATTTTAAATTTGGTTAAAATATATTTTGATATTTTAAAATTGGTTAAAATATGTTTTAAAAAAAAATATTTTGTCATTCCTAACAACTTAACAACCTAGATTAAATTAATTATTCAAAATTAAATTTTGTTAGATATATTCTATTTTAATTGATTTAATATTTTGCAACTTGTTTAATTAATTATATTGAATGTTGTCTGATGAAGTCTATGTTAATTAATTATGGTATTTTTGCAAACTTGCATCGGTGTGCAAGTTAGGGAGGCTCAATAGTGGGACCGACATACTGAACCTAGCTCTCCTCCATGCAAGCTTGAATTGTTAAGGCCCGTTTACCTAAGTTGGACTTAATTGTATTAGGTTAATCTTTTTAGTTGGACCTAATAATTGATTAGAAACAAATTAATCTAATTGTTTTGGATTAATTTTCAAAGGTAATTTTAGAATTAATAGGAAAATTATAAACTATGGTTTATTGGTTATTTTAATAATTTGGCAAACCTAAGTTGGTAATTTCAAAAAGAATAAAATACTAAAAGACTTAATAATGAGTTTTTAAAATCTAAATGTGATCTCGACCGTTAATTTAATGAGGTAAGGATTTAGTAAGGCCTAATGGCACTTAGATTTCATCTCCCTACGGATGGTATTCACTAGACTCTTAACATGGTTGGATTTCTTATGATAGGTGGTTATAGATGTACCTTATATAGACTCATCCTTACGATGACTATAAGAATTAAGTCCATGATATTCAAAACCGTGGGCCAAAATCATAAATTAAGAAATAATTTGTTTTTCTTACCTTGATTGAATGGAAATGTAATTAATAAAAGTCTAAGAAGTTTTATTAATTGGGATGTTTCTCTATTTGACTAAGTGAATATTTGTGACTCTTGCCTACCGGGACACATAGGTTCATGGCTAGTTGAAATACATAAGAAATAGAAATATAAGAGTTTTTAGTATTTACTTATCTTTGAACATTGTTTACATGTTGTGTTATTTCTTAAACTTGTACGGATGAATGTTTGTCGAATAAAGCGTTGATTTCTACTTTATTGATAACTGTAGCTTTATGGAATTCAACCCCATTATCTCTCTTCTGTCCAAGGAGTTGCTAACCGACGAGAACTTCATGAAATGGAAGTCTAATATCATAGCTTTGATCGGCAACAACTTGAAATTCGTGATGACTGAAACTGAATCCGGAGATAATGCCTCAAAGGTCATGAGGGAGAAGTATGAACGTTAGACTACTGCCAACAACAATGCCATTGAGTACATTCTTGCCAACATCTTAGAAACGCTAAGGACTAAGATGAAGAATGTCGAAACTGCTTACGACATCATGGAACAACTCCAAGAAATATTTGGGCACAAGTCAGCGAAAGCTAGTTTTGAGGCTACCAAGAAATATGTGAACTATAAGATGGCACCTGACCAACATGTTCGTGATCATTTTATTAACATGAAGAACTACTTCCAAGAAGCTGAACTACATGGAGCAAAAGTAGATGAGAAGAGTCAAGTTGGAATAATTCTCAACAACCTTGCACCCAATTTCCTTACGTTCTCCACGAACTATTTCCTTAACAAGCTGAACTATGTAATGACTTAGCTATTTAATGAGCTCCTGATGTATGAAGGAAAAAATGGTGGACCGAGTAAAGGACCTGAGAAGAAGACTCTCACTACTAGGGGTGCTCAGGGTGAGGCTAACCTAGCCTCATCCTCGAAGAGCAAGAAGAGAAAAGCAAGGAAGGAGAAGAAGAAGGGTAAGAAGAAAGAAACTGGAAAGGCATTGCCAACTAAAAAGCTTGCTGGAGCAAAGCCAACTAGCAACAAGGCTAAAGGATAGTGTTTCCACTACAAGGAGGAAGGGCATTGAAAGAGTAATTGCCCAACCCTCATGGAAACTAGAACCCAAGGTAATAGTGTTTACCCAAAAATGGCTTCTGATGATGTGGCAAGAATTTATTACACGTGGTTGGCGCGTGGCAGCGTCAAGGTGAAGAGGTGCTCTTCGACTATCGACCAGCTCCTTGTTGCTTCATCAGATCTCGCGATTAAATGCGACCAGCCTGGTCGCATGCTTCAGTTTATTTCTTTTAAAGATATGTAATCTTGTAATAACTAAATTTATGATCTTTTTTCTTAATTGCCTTGATATGCTGATATTAAGGATAATTAAGGCCCATTGGCCCATGTAACCCCCTTGAGCCTATAAATATGAATGAGAAGGCTCAAGGAAGGGACTTTTGACTTTTGAACCTTTTTTTTTGAGTGCTCAGAAAATAGAGCATAATGCGATTATCCACCGAAAAGTTGTAATTCTCCTAAGGCTTGTGAAACTCAAGAACCCTAGTTCTTTGATCACGACATTGGGATTCAACATCAATAATAACACTAAGTGGACGTAGGTTATTACCACATTGTTGGGGCCGAACCACTATAAATTACTTGTGTCATTTCTGTACCATTTGATTCCATTCTTGATTGTATTCTTATTTATTTGTCGTTATTCTGACTCCGTGTCGTTGGCCAAATCGAGGGTCAACATTCTGGTGCTTTCATTGAGAGTTTGATAAAAAGCTTTAAGAAAATCAAATGGCAAAAACATCCAAGAGGGTTGGACAGGTCGCTGGCGCTGCATCATCTCAACCTCCTCCTCCAAATGTGGTGGAGAGTGAACCACATTTAGAGTTTGAAGAGGAGGAGTTGGATTCGGAAACGCTGAGGGCAACACTGGGGGTGTTGCAGTATGAGTTGGCCATTCTAAGGGCCAATCAGGAGAATGCAGCGGAGACCATGGCCCAGTAGCAAAGGGAGATTGAGCATCAGTGCCAGGAGCTTAATGAGCGGCAGGAGGACATGGACCATCGATAGAGGGATGCCACGACCACTCTTGAAGCAGCCATTCAATTGGCTCGAGGATAGGCTGCACCGGCCTCTCAACCGGATCAGCCATCGAGTGCGCCACCGCAACGGGCCCCCAACCTAAGTCCTCCACTCCAGCCAACAAATCCTCAAAGGCCAGAGTAGCCACTTATTGCTAAGGATGATGTCCCAATTCGGGATCCTGAGCAGCAGCCTCCATCTCAAGATGGTCGAGGCAATCTCCAGCGCGAGAGGCAGAATAGGGCCGGGCAACCGCCCCGCAGCCCTAGACGCCCAGGGGACGAAGAGCCAAATCCACCGAGCAGGGGGTAGCTTCCTTCTGCCAACAGAAGGAAAAATGAGTCATGCTTTGTGGTCAGGGGCCTCACACGACATAATAATGCACGGGGACCTAACGACCAGTGTAGGCCTCCCCCTAACGCTTGGGAGATGCCAGCCCGAGGAGGAAACAACGTGAGCAGCCAATCATGCCATAGTCAGCCACAGTTTTGAGTCGACCATGACTATAATGAGGCCGACTCTAGAAAATGGAATGCTGGTTAGAGGGAAAACCCCCCACCTAGAGAAAATAGGCTGACGAGTCATAACGTTGGGGGGAAACCCCGACAAAATAACGTCTTTGATCAGCTAGGAGTTAGCGAGCAGAGGCGCAGGGATGATGATTTGAGGGACATGCTCAACGACCGTCGCGAGAGGCACGATGAGTATGCTCCTCTAGCACCGGTCTCCCCAGCGATCCCAGACGCGGTTCAGGCACAAATTGAAGCTCTGAACCAGGCAGTGCAGCAGCTGGTTGGGAGTCGAACATCCCACATAGAGTATGATCGGAGGAGAGGCACTCCATTTGTACAAAGGATTGTTGTGGCAGAAACCCCCAGCAAATTCAAAATGCCAGTACTGCCAAACTTTGATGGGTACAGAGACCCAGTATCTCATGTCAACAAATTTGAGATACACATGGATATTCAGATGGTGTCGGATGATGCTCGTTGCAGGATCTTTGCCGCTACACTATCTGACACCGCCAAGGAGTGGTTCTTTAAATTCCCTCCTGCTAGTATAATATTCTGGGAGATGTTCGTGAAGGAATTTTACGAACAATTCTATGCGGGTTGCGTACACCCCACTGAGGCCAACCAGTTGGTCGAGATACGTCAAAAGGAGGGAGAGCCCTTGAAGGAATATGTCCAGCGCTTTATGTGAGCAGCAGCTAGAGCCAAAACAGTAGGTGACGAGGGAAAGATGATGGCCCTAATTTCCGGGGTCAGACACCATTCTCCCCTCTAGAACAGCCTAAGAAAGAATGGGGTAAAGAGTACCCAGGAGTTCTTGGATTGAGTTGATCGATACATCAAGCTCGAAGATGCGATTGCCAACGAGGGGAAATCTCCTACAAAAGATAAGGGACCGAAAGTAGAACCCGCCAAGGCTGCCAATGGGTTGGATAAACCCAATGGCAACGGTAAAGGCAGCAAGAACGGAAATGGCAGAAATGGTGGGAAAAGAGCGGGCAATGAGCCGTCAACGTCTGAAAATAAGTGCCCCAAAGGCAATAAATATGCGCCGAGATTCACCAACTATATGACACTTGTCGAAAGTCGAGCAGAGGTCTACCAGGCGACCAGCTCTAATGTTCCTTATAAGCGACCCCCACCTATAAGGAAGGATATCTGCAAGAGAGATACAACAAAATTCTGTCGTTTTCACAACGACTACGGACATGACACCAATGAGTGCAACCAGTTGAAGGATGACATTGAGTTCCTGATCAGGCAGGGAAATCTAAGGAGATATGTGCGAGCTGTAGGAGGGTCTCATCAAGAGGCTCAAGGTGGCAATGAGCAGGCGCCTGCACGCCAACACTCGCCACCTTTACAGCCTGGTCCTGTGGCAGGTACGTTACTCACCATCTGTGGTGGCCCACACCTTGCAGGGGATAGTGGGAAGGCAAGGGAGCGATACGCTCGAACCCTATGCCATGACCAGGTCATCGAGATGATGAGTGTGGAGGATCGAGCACCAAAGAAGGCTCGAATAGAGGAGGAATTGATAACCTTCTCTGAGGACGATGCCTAGCACATACGATTCCCATACTTCGATCCGCTGGTCATTGACATTCAAATCGCCAACATGATGTTTAAGAGGGTGTTGGTTGACACAGGAAGCTCAGTCAACATCTTATACAAGTTTTCACTAGAAAGATTGAAGTTGTCCGTCAAGGACCTGGAGCCATGCAACCAAACCATTTATGGTTTTTTTGGCGAAGGGCTCACCCCAACTGGGTCGATTAGGCTCCCAGTTATGGTAGGAACTGCACCTGCAAACAGGACACTACTCACTACTTTCATAGTAGTTGATTGTCCCTCAACATATAATGCTGTAATTGGGAGGCCAATTTTGGTCGACCTACATGCCGTTACCTCGATATGGCACCTTGCCATGAAATTCCCAACCGACGCAGGGATAGGATGCGTGTTGGGAAATCAACGGGAAGTGAGGGAATGATACAATGCCTTGATATCTAAGGCGAAGAACGGTGTATCGAGGGATGTTGCCGGAAAAAAGTTGCAAATGGCAATTGATGTACAAGTGAAATCAGGTGATGATTTCACCAAATAGGGCATTGCCCAAAGTGAGGACAGAGATTTAGATCCTTACTTTGGGGATTTTAAGGAAGAAATAGGACCCATCGAGGATCTTGAGGAGGTCCAACTCGATGAAGAAAATCCAACCAGGGTTATGAAAGTCGGTAAAAACTTAGAGACAACAACGAAGCAAGCACTGGTGGAATTTTGGAGAACAAACTAGGAAGTGTTTTCCTGGTCGCATAAAGACATGGTTGGAATAGACCCTGCAGTTATTAGCCATGTCCTGAATGTAGACAAGAGTTTTCCACCAGTACAACAGAAAAGGAGGCTGCTCGACAAAGATAGATCAAAGGCTTTAAAAAAAGAAGTCGAGAAGCTGAAGGAGAATGGATTCATCAGGGTAGCGTTTTATCCATCATGGGTCTCTAATCCCGTGCTTGTTCCCAAGCCGAATGGCAAGTGGTGAACGTGCGTGGATTTCACAAACCTTAATATAGCCTGCCCAAAAGATTATTTCCCACTCCCTAGAATTGACCAGCTGGTTGATGCCACTGCAGGGCACGAGATTCTCTCGTTCATGGATGCATACTCCTGATACAACCAGATCAGTATGCATCCTCCTGATGAGGATCACACTAGCTTTTGAACTGATACAAGGCTCTACTGTTACAAGGTAATGCCCTTTGGTTTGAAAAACGCTGGTGTGACTTACCAGCGATTGGTCAACCACATGTTCAAGGAGCTGAATGGCACAAACATGGAAGTATATGTCGATGAGATGCTGGTTAAGTCGAAGAAGGTAGAAGGGCATATAAGGGACTTGCAATAATGCTTCAACATCTTGAACAAATATCAGATGAAATTGAATCCCATCAAGTGCTCCTTCGGAGTTGGATCAGGGAAATTCTTGGAATTTATAGTAAACTCGCGAGGAATTGAGGCCAATCCCGAGAAGATCAAGGCCCTGGTCGATATGAAATCACCAATAAAGATCAAGGATGTTCAAAGCTTGACTGGAAGAATTGCTACTCTCAGTAGATTTATATCCAAATCGACAGACAAATGCGTCCCATTTTTTAATCTACTCAGAGGCAACAAGAAATTCGAGTGGACGGCGGAGTGCGAACAGGCTTTTCAAGCCTTAAAAACTCACATGTCGCAGCCACTGATTCTATCAAAACCAGTTGATAAAGAAACTTTGTTCATTTACTTGGCGGTCACAGAATACGCTGCTAGTCCTATCCTAATAAGAGAAGAAGAAGGCGTGTAGAAAGCTATTTATTATGTAAGCAAGAGGCTAATAGGAGCGGAGCTGCGGTATCCACCTATTGAGAAATTAGCCTATTGCTTAATCTTAGCCTCCAGGAAGCTGCGACCCTACTTCCAAGCTCACCCAATCACAGTTTTGATCGATCAATCTCTACGGCAAGTTCTCCAGAAGCCAGAAGCCGCAGGCCGATTGTTGAAGTGGGCGGTCGAACTTGGGCAGTTTGATATCTCTTACTTGCCATGAGTAGCGATAAAAGGACAGGCTTTGGCCGATTTCGTCGCAGAACTCACTGGACTTCCAGACAGTGAGCAGCTAGAAGGGCCTGAAGAACTGGAGTCTCAAAGCCAAACTTCTTCTTGGAAGTTGTTTACATATGTTTCTTCTAATGAGCACCACGTAGGAGCAGGAGTGATTTTGATAACGCCTGAGGGGCATCGATTTCACTGTGCTATCAGATTTGACTTCACTGCCTCTAATAACGAAGTTGAATATGAAGCACTGCTCGCAGGATTACGGTTAGCCAGAGGCATGCACATAAAGTCACTTGATATCTACAGTGAATCTCAGCTAGTGGTCAATCAAATCATTGGAGAGTACCAGGCCCGAGGTTTAAAATGGTCGCTTACTTGAATAAAGCAAAGAATATATTAGCACAATTTGATAAGTACACTTTCCAGCAAGTGCCTCGCGACCAAAATTCAAGGCCAAGCTGGCAAGTGCCAAGGATGCTGCCACTCTAAGCATAGTGTTGGTTGAGCGACTATCAGCACCAAGCATCCAAGCAGAAGGGACCTATTTGGTGATTCAAGTAGTGGACACATGGATGGCACCTTACATAGAGTACTTGACGCAGGGTGTGTTACCGACGGATAGAAACAAAGCCAGGACCCTTCAGCGGCAGGCTGCTAGGTATATTCTAGTTGATGGAATCTTGTACCGAAGGGGATACTCAATGCCACTCCTCAGGTGTATTTCGAAAGAGAAGGCCAAAGAATTGATGAGAGAGGTCCACGAAGGCTTTTGTGGGGACCATGCTGGGGGGCAGAGTTTATCAAAAAAGATTCTAAGGCAAGGAACTTCTGGCCAACAATGAATGAAGACTCAATGGAATTTGTGCGGAGGTGTGATAAATGCCAAAGGTTCTCCAAAATTCCACGAGCAACCCCTAATGAGCTAAAACAGATGCAAAGTCTGTGGCCGTTCGCAGTCTGGGGTATAGATCTAATCGGATCTCTGCCCACAGGAAAGGGCAGTGTCAAGTATGCCGTAGTGGCCATCGATTACTTCACTAAATGGACTGAAGTTGAGCCACTCAAAACCATAACGACCAAGAAAGTGCTGGATTTCGTAGTAAAAAACATCGTGTGTCGCTATGGATTGCCAAGAAAGATTGTCTCAGACAACGACGCCCAATTTGATAGGGATCTGTTCACAGATTTTTGTGAATGACATGGAATTATCAAGAGCTTTTCTTTAGTTGTTAACCCTCAAGCGAACAGACAAGTCGAAGAATAACATACGATCAAGGCTCCAATAGCCAGCTGTTGATGGAATCTCTATATTTGGTCGATGAATAGCGTGAGCAAGCCCAACTCCGAGTAGCAGTTTACCAGCAAAAGGTCGCTCGGTATTTCAATTCTAAAGTACGTGAAATGAAATTCAATGTCAGAGACCTAGTACTTAGAAGGGTTTCTCTCAGCACCCGCGATTCGACCGCTGGAGTACTTGGACCTAATTGGGAAGGACCATACCAAATTGAAGAAGTCCTTCAACCAGGCACCTATAAACTTGCTTGCTTAAATTGAGATCTCATTCCTCGCTATTGGAATGGAGAACACCTGCGCAAGTACTATCAATAAACAATTCTTCCTAAAGAATTGGCTTGTATTAATCTTACTTTTTACAAGTTATGAAAAAGGGTTGGTCATTTTATGTGACTGATCGCTTATAAGTGTAAGATCATTTTGTTGATCACTCGTACATACATGTTTTGTCCATTTATTACGAGAAATAAAAGGGACTGTGCGCAGCCAGTCATTCTTGCCAACTATTGTATTTATTACAAGTATTTGCTCATTACGTGTGTTATTTTGCTATATTTTTTTTAAAAATTCATTGCTACGAGCAATAATGTTCGAACAGGTCCTAGTCAAGGCAAGTGACCGTGGACCTAAAGTTCCTCAATCACTTGGGGGGCATATAAGGCATCTAGTAAGCAAAACATATCGACAGGTATATAAACACATGAGAAAAATAAGTGAAAGCATGCCACGGTACTTAGAGTATTTTTCAAAATTTTGTATTTTGTTAAATCAAACCAAAGTACTATGCTAAGTTCGGTCATGCGAACAGATGTTATAATAAATGTAAATATTATAATATCAAAAAGGAATTCTTTTACACCGCGAGCAGTTACTGCTCGGATGTAATTGTTTGTTAAAAGGAAAAAAGCTGCTCACGCAACAATTAAAGATAACAACTTTCTTTGCATCTCGACCCGTAGGTCGTATATTGAAAAATTAAAATTAAAAGAGAAATAAGGTAAGAAGCAGGAGGGTCTTGAAGATGTTCCTGGTCCACAGCAGCTTCGGCTTCATCCTCCGCACCCTCAACACCAGTGGCCAAAGAGATTTTGGGCGAGGCTGGGTGTAACGCCCTACTTCCTTAGAGCTGTTACCAAGTGAGTTTAAAAATGTGCTTACAACTCGCTAATCGAGGTTTTAAGTCAAACAGTGTAATTAAGCTATAAACAAAGGAAAGACTTGAGAAATAGTAATTTCCATAGAAAATTATAAAAGTTTTACACTTGGGATCCCAAAACACAATTTAAAAATATTTACAACATATAAACTGACCCAAGTCGGCTAGACAAAAAAATCTAGGTTTATTCACAAGCATCTCCCAAAATCCTCTGGCTATGGCAGCCAGGTTGGCCAAACATGTACACACCGCCTCATGCTTGCTGTACCCATGGTTGGTTGGTCTTCTCTTTACCCTTACTTGCACCACAGAGCATCTGTGAGCCGAAGCCCAGCAAGAAAACCCACAAACAGATAACATATGCAACACATATATCAAGCATATAAAGAGGCCACCAATGGCTAAACACATACGGCCTAGCCGACCAGGCGTTTACCAAGCCCTAGGTTCGCGGACCACGCCGTGAGGATATCCCAGGTATCCTTCTAGGGACTCGCCCTGGAAACTCGCACTCCACGTGCTCAACGCTGCTCCCGGCCCCTTGCCGTTCTCGGCCTTGTACTCAACGTGCCCAATGCCGTTCCCGGCCCTTCGCCGTTCTTGGTCTACACCGTTCCCGGCTCAAGCCGACCATTCACATCATAATATACATAGCATAACAAGCAAGTATAGAATTCTAGCATAATCAGATAAAGGGCTACGCCCCGCAGTTCTACCACATTGGGCTCGGCCCTGCATATCAATTCTATTCAAACACGTTGGGTTCAGCCCTGCACACAAGCTCTATGGGAACAAGGGTTTTCTTACCTGAGTCCCGAGCTCTTCAAGCACCGATGTCCCGAGCGCAGTCCTCTAACTTGAGCCTTGCCGAAATCCTAGTCACAACACATTAACAATGTCCATCCATCAAATTCTAATCCAATAAATAACTTAGAGCCATAACCCTAACCTCCGGGTCCTTGAATTCTATCAATCCGGGTGATAAAATCCATCCCGAGCCCTACCCCTTGAGTTCCCAAGCCTAAAATAACCTTAAAACTCAAACTGGCACAAAGGGCCGTGGCCCCACCCACAAGAGCTGCGGCTAGCCTCGAAACATAGGCTAGCACCTCACTGACCCCCACACGGGCCGCGGCGCGCCCACCAGGCCCCGCGGCGCGCATGAGCTTCTCGGCCTCCAATGGACGCGCTCGCACACGGGCCGCGACTCTCACCACCGAACCTAGATTTTCCACCATTTTTTCTACACCTTTCCTCAAGCCAATTCACCCAAAACTCACCTATTAAAGCCAGATATTTAACACATAAGCTCCAGCTCAAAAATAACTCAGTAACAACATCAAAACCCATTAGAATCCACCCCAAAACTCAACTAGACCACATAAGAACAATTCAAGCTTGCTAGCATGCATACTCTAATAACCAGTTGCAGCTCTAAACTTATCCACCATAATCAAAGCTTACCTCTTGCTGAGTTAAGCCTTAGAACCAGCCCCCTTATGCTCCAAGCTCCCTAAATCCTAGCTGAACTCCTTAGTTCCTCAAGTTGATTCCCAAAGTTTCCCTTTGGTTTTGCCTTAGAGAGTGACAGAGAGAGGAGAATAGAAGCTAACCTTGGCTGAGAAGAGAAGTGCAAGTCGGTTTCTCCAAGTTTCTAATTAATTCCTCTTTTTGTTTTATTTGACTTAAGTCTAAAGGGTTACCTCAAGGCTCGGGGTACCAAAACGTCCCCGAGGGGAAAATGGTAAATTTCCCCAATATTCCCGCCTAGACATTCTATCCCCAAATATATCTCCAAATATTTATTTTCATGTCCCGATAATCCCATAGCACACCTAGTACCCAAGTTATCCCTCGACTCACCCCGAGTCCGAATCTCAACCCCGTTGTGACTCTCTGGCTAAGCGCTCCCCAGGACTATCTCAGATCATGCTGCACAGACATATCACATATATAAAATTTATCACATTCATGCCCCTAATATCCAGACGGGGCCCGCATGCACATTTAACTCACTAAACATGCATCACTATCATATGTTCACATTAATTCACCCATTAACATATTAAAGCATATTAAATCATTTATTGCCCTCCAGGCACACTAATCAAGGCCCTAAGCCCGATTAGCAAATTCGGGTCGTTACAACTATCCCCTCCTTACGGAAATTTCATCCTCGAAATTACCTGAACAACTCGGGATACCGCTCCCTCATCTCTGTCTCAAGTTTCCCCTGTCGCCTCCTTAACCTTGCTGTTTCTCCACAGCACTTTCACCAAGGCGATGGTCTTGCTCCGCAAGACTTTGTACTATCCCCTCCTTAATATAATTTCGTCCTTGAAATTTACTTGAACACATCAGGCTGTATACCTCATACCTCTGATGAAAATTCCCAAGGTCCAATGCCTTTACCCTTATTCATCAATGATACCCCTGCGCGAGTACAATCTTGTTCCACAGGATCTTGTTTGATAACCATACTTTCTTTAACTTTTACTTATACATTAAATCTACAGAACTCCAGTGTCTGCTTGGTTCACAACAATCTCTTCGTTGTTTATTCTCAATGTTAAAATACTTATGGATCATCATTCTTACCAGGATAAGATCAATTTATAGGCCTGTGGCCAAATCCTTAGTACGACCTTAGAACTCTTGTCGAAACGAAAGTCATAACTCCCTTTTTATTTCCTCACTATCATACTCTTCCTCGCTGCTTAACTTGGAGGAATATACAACTCCCATTCTGGAACCCCGTACTCCAAAGTTAACAGTTTACAGGTTCCTACAAACTTTCAGATAGGCAGACATCCCCTGCCTTAAGAATTCCAACATCCTCTTTACTTTTCCTCTGAATTATTATTGAACCGTAGTGTCCACTAACTCTTACTCCTTTGCTTTTATCTTACCAAGTCTTATGCCTTGTCACCTTAGCTATACTCCAGCATCCAATACCATGACTGTCTCATCAAAGAATACACCTCCTTTGATATTCTAAAAGTTGCACATTCAATGCTTAAACCCTTAAAATAATTGTTAAGCCCTCAGATTGCTATCCCTTTTGCAATCGATCAGTAATTCCAGATTACTGCTCTGTTTCCTTCGATCTCAGGTCCCTTTCCATAACTTAGAAGCTATAGGGTCTCAATTCATCATTACCAATGCCCTATTTCGTTACCAATTTATACAAACTAAAGTATGCTATCTTATTCAGCTGAGTTATAACTCCTCCCCTGATCCATCACCTTATTTACAGTCTAATGTGATCCATTCTTATGATCCATCATCGTATTATTTTACTTCTCAATATTCGAGTATCCTAGGTTCTACTATCAGCCAAAACCTCCCAGTACCACAAACCCTAGGAGGTGAAACAACACCCACTTATAATTCCCATCTCCACACCAAATTCTCTTTGGACCATTCATCTGGTTCTTGTACCTTATCTTGTATAATACTTGTAGGGTTCTTCCCTGTTCCCACAAGACCAAAGCTCTGGATTCCATTATCCTAAGAAAACATATGTGTCCATCACCGCACACTAACACTATACCAATTTCAATCGTTATCCTGTCCATTCCATTGTAACCTGTGGCACTCTTTTAACTGACTCACACACCTTCCAAGTAAGAGTTCCACCTCATATGAAATTTCCTCCTCGTACAGTCGAAGACTTATAACATCAACCTTCCATCTGTTGTGTTCCACTAAATTTTAGTCTCAAGATTATCTTTCTTGCTAACAACCCAACACTCAAGTACCTCATGCTAAGCATCGCTGTCAGCTTAACATTCCAAGTATATCAACCATGTTCCATTCTTTCACCTCCCACGAGGTTCGACCCATAGCGGAGATACTTATGCGATAGATGGCGCGCTTGCCAGTATTGTTATGCCTTCTGTTCTTCAGACGTTCTTCATTAGCTTCTTCGTGACTTCAGATCAAATCTTCTCATACCTGTCCTTTCCTCTTATAGCTCTACTCTGAGTACTCCTAACGAAACCCAAACTGACACTTCGTAGAACCTTACCTGTGACCCTGCTTCCTTGGTACTAATGTCTTCATCATAATATTCATTTGCTCTCCATTTCTGTCTGGGAGTAGTCCACATATACTGCTCGTGAACTTGAAGGGGACTTGCCCATACCGTTCTAATATTCTCTACTTAAGAACTTACCTGTGCTGCTGTAGCTTGAACCATTCTAGAATCTTTGTTACCAACTCCTTACACCTTACTCAGTACAAAATAAAAATTCCTGAAATATCTCTCTCCTTGATTTCCAGCTAGTAATAACCAGGTCGTAGATCAACTCCTAGAGACATTGTCCCATCTTGTACCCAACATCAAACTTTTCATTCTTAACCGTTGATGCTAGCAATTCTTGCCATATAATGCTCTGACTACTCCAAGGTCAAATTTATTTAATTGCTTCAGGTAATTCTTTCTGTCAGCCAGTGCCATCTTCCACAACATTCCTGATACCAAATCTACCTGTAGCTCGACTTTGTAATAACCCCAATCTTTCCTTATATACCTATACAAGTTTCCCACTGATTAGCTCAGCTTCCATTCAGTTTAACTAAAATACTCGAAATGATATCCCTTATAATCCATGGTTGTCTCTTAACAGATCCACTTTCACTCTGCCTCATGTTGAGGCTTCCTTAAGACGAACTCTATTGTTCTCACTATGAACTTTTTATTTACTTGTATCCCAATTCATCTGCCAGAAGTTCCTTATTCCTCCTCAACAAATGCCACTATCCTCAGCTTCTCACATAGCACCCTTGAGGCAAACTCTCTATGTTTAACTCCCTCTCGGAACATTCTCAACACCGAGTTCCTCCAGCTCGTTACATGACTAAAACATAGAACATCCAATTAAATACTCATCTTCGAGGAATCGGCCTCGAACTTTGAGTGTAACGAAGCATTCTAGTCCTTCGTTTCCTCACCATGGAAAATCCATCCTAACATACTGAATTATTTCATTTAGAAGTCGTGCCCTCACCCGACATCCTCTCAGGTGGCATCCTCCCCCTCAACCCGACATCCTCTCAGGTGGCATCCTCCCCGTTAGGTGCACACCGAATAACCTCCCTGGTTCTTGTCACCATCTTGATAACTACCTTTCCAATCACAAATTAGATGCCCTAGCACTGTTTGGGGTCCTTCCACCTCAAAAATTGAGAATTTGTCCTTACTGAATTCTACCAATAGAAGCACTGTCTTTCACATCCCTTACCCCGCAGCACTCATGCTCTTTACCTCATTCCACAGATCTCAAATAACATGGCTCTCTCTGCTACTCAAATACCACCGAGGATCTAATACACTGGAGCAGCCCTGTCACCCTGGACCATTCCAAAATTTAATGCTTACATGGGTCATTATTTCCAACCACCATCACTTGCATAAATTTCCAAAGTGAGGTGTCCAACTCCTTACACTCACTAACACAGATTGTCATTGTCTTATCATTTTAAATCAAGCTCATAGATTTATTAATCTCCTCGTTCTTATAACTTCTTTTATCGAGTCCCCATTTGAGTTCTTTCCAACCCATCACACCAATATCTCAATCTGAACATCACTTTCAAGTATCCTCCTGTCACAAGTACTTAGCACAATCCTTTAGTTATGACCTTTCACCTCCATATAACCAAGAATGAAGTTAGCTTTGTCCATCCACTAAACAATTCCCAGGCAACCCAAACTTTCCTCTCCAACCAGAGGTTAATGCCTCTTACGCCTTCCAGCTACTATTCTTTATCTGTCTGTATCCTTATACTGTACCGATACCATTTACTCATATGCTAGCGGACATCTCCAGACTTTCAGGGTAGATGGAAATTTCCAACCCCAACTACCATCTGCAACTCTCCTATATTACGATGCCAGGTCTACTTAACCATCCTGGATGCAAACAATCTGAGTTCATCCGCCTCCGCTGCCTAAACTTCTCCACCTTAAGGTTCACACTCCGAACCAAACCACATCCAGGTCCAAAAATCACAATAGCCATACACACATAAAGCATATTAAGCCAAATCCACAATACCATACATTTAGCTACCCAATTATACCACAACTAGGTATACCCACGTTTCATTATGCCTCCTACAGGCCAATAAATAGATATTACATATGGATTCAATTTTAGACAGTTAACCACACACACTCAGTATGCAAACTATTATCCCAATATTCATCCACATGCAATAGCAATGTTATTCAGCACACTTCAATCCCATCATGCAATAGTCAAGGGCCAGGCCCTATCAGTATCTCATGCATATGTTAACTCATTCATCATGCTCTGTATATAAGATAAGTAGGCAAACAGGGCATTCAAATACACATTCAGACATATTAACCAATCTTACCAACCAACCCTGAGTTAAGCCTGTCACTGACTGCGTGTGTACATGTTCGGTCAATCGCCAGAACCAATACCTTGGCTCACTCTGATACCAAGTTGTAACGCCCTACTTCCTTAGAGCCGTTACCAATTGAGTTTAAAAACGTGCTTACAACTCGCTAATCGAGATTTTAAGTCAAACAGTGTAATTAAGCCATAAACAAAGGAAAGACTTGAGAAATAGTAATTTCCATAGAAAATTATAAAAGTTTTACACTTGGGATCCCAAAACAAAATTTAAAAATATTTACAACATATAAACTGACCCAAGTCGGCTAGACGACAAAATATAGGTTTATTCACAAGCATCTCCCAAAATCCTCTGGCTGTGGCAGCCAGGCTGGCCAAACATGTACACGCTGCCTCACGCCTGCTATACCCATGGTTGGTTGGTCTTCTCTTTACCCTTACCTACACCACAGAGCATCTGTGAGCCGAAGCCCAGCAAGAAAACCCACAAACAGATAACATATGCAACACATATATCAAGCATATAAAGAGGCCACCAATGGCTAAACACATACGACCTAGCCGACAAGGCGTTTACCAAGCCTTGGGTTCGCGGACCACGCCATGAGGATATCCCAGGTATCCTTCTAGGGACTCGCCCTAGCAAATCGCAATCCACATGCTCAGCGCTGCTCCCGGCCCCTTGCCATTCTCGGCCTTGCACTCAACGTGCCCAATGCTGTTCCCGGCCCTTCGCCATTCTCGGTCTACACCGTTCCCGGCTCAAGCCGACCATTCACATCATAATATACATAGCATAACAAGCAAGTATCGAATTCTAGCATAATCAGATAAAGGGCTACGCCCCGCAGTTCTACATTGGGCTTGGCCCTGCACATCAATTCTATTCAAACACATTGGGCTCAGCCCTGCACACAAACTCTATGGGAACAAGGGTTTTCTTACCTGAGTCCTCTCCAAGCACCGATGTCCTGAGCGCAGTCCTCTAACTTGAGCCTTGCCGAAACCCTAGTCACAACACATTAACAATGTCCATCCATCAAATTCTAATCCAATAAATAACTTAGAGCCATAACCCTAACCTCCAGGTCCTTGAATTCTATCAATCCGAGTGATAAAATCCATCCCGAGCCTTACCCCTTGAGTTCCCAAGCCTAAAATACCCTTAAAACTCAAACTGGCACAAAGGGTTGCGGCCCTACCCACAAGAGCCGCGACTAGCCTCGAAACAGAGGCTAGCACCTCACTGACCCCCACACGGGCCGCGGTGCGCCCACCAGGCGCCGCAACGCGCATGAGCTTCTCGGCCTCCCATGGCCGCGCGTGCACACGGGTCGTGGCGCACCCCTCCTAGGGCCGCGGCTCTCACCACCGAACCCATATTTTCCACCATTTTTTCTACACCTTTCCTCAAGCCAATTCACCCAAAACTCACCTATCTAACCCAGATATTTAACACATAAACTCCAGCTCAAAAATAACTCAGTAACAACATCAAAACCCATTAGAATCCACCCCAAAACTCAACTAGACCACACAAGAACAATTCAAGTTTGCTAGCATGCATACTCTAATAACCAGCTGCAACTCTAAACTTATCCACCATAATCAAAGCTTACCTCTTGCTGAGTTGAGCCTTAGAACCAGCCCCCTTATGCTCCAAGCTCCCTAAATCCCAGCTGAACTCCTTAGTTCCTCAAGTTGATTCCCAAAGTTTCCCTTTGATTTTGCCTTAGAGAGTGACAGAGAGAGGAGAATAGAAGCTAACCTTGGCTGAGAAGAGAAGTGCAAGTCGGTTTCTCCAAGTTTCTAATTAATTCATCTTTTTGTTTTATTTGACTTAAGTCTAAAGGGTTACCTCAAGGCTCGGGGTACCAAAACGTCCCCGAGGGGAAAATGGTAAATTTCCCCAATATTCCCGCCTAGACATTCTATCCCCAAATATATCTCCAAATATTTATTTTCATGTCCCGATAATACCATAACACACCTAGTACCCAAATTACCCCTCGACTCACCCCGAGTCCGAATCTCAACCCCGTTGTGACTCTCTAGCTATGCGCTCCCCAGGACTGTCTCAGATCGTGCTGCACAGACATATCACATATATAACATTTATCACATTTATGCCCCTAATATCCAGACGGGGCCCACATGCACATTTAACTCACTAAACATGCATCACTATCATATATTCACATTAATTCACCCATTAACATATTAAAGCATATTAAATCATTTATTGCCCTCCAAGCACACTAATCAAGGCCCTAAGACCGATTAGCAAATTCGAGTCGTTACACTGGGGTTTTCGCTCTCTTTTGTTCTTCCAAGAAAGCAACGCACTGGGCTATTTCTATTTGCCTCATGCGCTCGGAGAGATATTTGAAATTGGCCCCTTGGTTGTGCTTCCAGAAATCATAGAAGCACTTGGACGTGGCGCCCTTGTTCCTCTCAAGATTGCTGGCATTGGTTTTCTCGAGCTCGTTGATGCGAGCCTCCAACTTTTCAGCTCCTGCCTGCTCTCGATCAGGTCCGCCTCGAGCCTTTTGGCTTCGAGAAAGTTGATAAGGAGAGACTCTTTGTACTGCGCCTTTTTCTCAAGGGCTTTGTCCAGAGCAGCCTGCTTCTCCTTCATCTCCTCAGCCATTTTATTTTTCTCATCGAGCAATGCTATATTTGCCTTCTGAGCCTCCTTAAGTTGCTCGGAATATTTCACTTCGACGGCCTTCAGCTCCTTAGCGTGTCGTTGCTCGAACGACTTCGATTGCTCAGTGATGACCACCGAGCAGAGCCGGCTGGCAGTCACGGTTTGCATTGCCTGCGATCAGAGCAAAAGTTAAAATGACTATTATAGGTAAAAAGATTGTCTCAACAGGAAGAAACAACTTACAATGGCGAGCTCATTTAGGGCGCGGTTCAGGATCTGGTCGACCTCCATCGATTCAGTCCCAGCCATGGCTTCACGGATGTGCTCATGCCTCAGGATCCTTGTCATCCTATCCTTGGCCGATCTTAGAGCGCGACTCGATATGTCGTCCCTTATTGGAGCAGGGGCAGCTGGCTGAGTCTGGTCAACTAGAGCTAGTGGGGAAGGGGTCGACCCGACTGGTACAGACGGAGTTTCTGCTCGAAGGCGGATGGAGGTGGTGTTGTATTTTTCAAAGGAGCAGCCGCTGGAGGGTCCTCAGTGCGGGCCTTCTTGGCTGGAGGTTCTTTGGTGCACTCCCTGTGATGCCTCCTGCTCGCCTTTTTCTTGCTCGCAAGAGCATCAGGCGCACTATAGAAATCGAACATGTCTTCGAATGCCATGTCTGCAAGAAGGCAAAAACACGAACAGTTAGACAATATAAATAAACGAGTGTGCTATGTCAGAAAAGGAAACAAAGGAAATTGTAAGTAAAATACCCGAGCTATAATTACTGGTCGCTATATTACTTACTGAACTACTTCTACCGTCACTTACTGCCTGGAAGAAATCTGAATCTAAGTTTGGAGTATACTTAAAGTTGCCGTCCCTGTCAAATAAGTGACAGGGAATTGGCAAACTATCTAAGAGTGAGAGATCAGTACCGTTCTCATCCGAAGACTCGTCGATAGGTGCAAGGGATTTAGAAGCTTTCTTTTTCCCCTTTCCCGAAGGGGCAGGGGGAGCGGTCGCTTGCGGGGTGCTGAAGGGTTCCCTGATTGTCACTCCAATTGGTCTCCCCCTTTGAGGTTGCGACACATCTGTGTGCTGCTCGGGAATCTCCTCACCGGTGGCACTACCCGTTGTTGACTCCCTCACATCCTGGTGAGGTGCCAGAAGCCCGACCAGTCTCAGGTTTGCTTTAGTGACCAGCTATTTGACGCTCTTCTCTACGTCGGACATGCTGGCTAGTAGCACTGCTCGGAGCTCCATCTCCGGAGTAGGAGCTGGTCGTAGCCATGGACCTGAAGAAAGTTAAATTTCTAAGAGAGATGCAGATAAAATACAAGGAAAATATATGACCAGGAAAACGAAGTAGTTACCTCCTTGAGTGAAGGCTAGGTTTTGGCGACCAGGTCGGTAGTCAAAAAGTACTCTTGGTGGTACTTTCCTACATTAGACTTGTAAGTAGTCTCACTCAGGAAGGTTCGGGTCGATTCCTAGTGGAAAAAATGAAAGAACCCCGTATTGTCCTGGTTGGGTTTAGATTTGAGATCGAACAGGTAGTTGATCTCGTGAGGTGAAGGGACAGGCCATTTTTTATGGCCGTAAAGAATATAGAGTGTGAATAGCATTCTATACCCGTTCGGGGTTATTTGGAAGGGAGCGACCCCGAAGTAATTGGTCCCTCCCTGGAAGTAAGGATGAAGAGGCAGGATTCCTCGTGCCTCAATATGATACCTAGACCAGGCGCTGAAGGCCCCACCAGGCAGGTTTGCCCGTTGGTCGGTGGTGGGAAGCAATAAAGTAACCCCATAAAGTCCATACTTTCTGAGGAAATTATTTACCATCCTAGCAGTGATTGTGTTAGGGGGAGCAAGGTACCATTCGATGTCTGGTCGAATGATATTACAGAGACGGGCTTGATTTTGGATTAGTGGATCAGGAGTATTTTCATCTCGACCACTGGTCGAAGGAATTTCAGCCCGAGGAGTAGGCTGATTTGAAGGAGGATTGGATGATTTCTTTTTCTGGGCTTTAGACTTTACTCAACCCATGTTTTGAGGAGGGGTCAGGGGATTATTTGGGGTGTTTTGAGAAAAAGGGATCTCTGGAATTAGCCGTGACGGTTGTTCCTCGTCCTCGAGCAGTTGGGCTAGCAGATCGTCGTCGATTGGCCTCTCACCTCCCCATGAATCTTGCATGAAAATCTGCAAACAGAGAAGGGGAGATGATAATCTACGGCCTAAAAACTTGTGTTTAAAAGTTGGAATAATGTTGCTCGTGTATAAAAGTTAAGCTTTTATACGACCAGCAGCATTCTAACAAAAAACACTACATTTCAAGCGAACAGTTTGGAAGATGGATTAACAAGCAGAAGTGAAACGTTTCTCAGGAAAAACTTTTCAACTCTGAAAGGGTGGGAAAAACCCAGTTTTTTCTACATGCTTAGAAATCGAATTTTTACTTCGATTTCATGCCCTAAAGTTATAATCCTAACTACCTAACTACTCCACCATCCCAGAAAAATGTTATTCTCCTACCAAATTTAGTGCAAATCAGTATGCCCATTTACCCTAAAACAGTTTCTTTCAAAACGGTCAAGAACTCAGGAAAAAAAAACATACATAAAAGGGATATCGTATGACATTTCAATGACTGAAAAGGTTGATAAACTTACTTGGATAAAAATTGAAGCAAGTTTTGAGGCACTAAGTTGGTTGGCTGGGCAGAGACTCCGTGGATCGTCGAGTTCGTCTGAGGTTTCCGAGTTTACGCCTTGTTCTTCAGTGTTCTTGAGGAGAAATTGAAAAGAAAAAAGTAAAAAAAATGATCTTGGGGGATTATTTATATTGATCGTAGCATTGTAAAAGAGGTAATCATGGAATTACTTTTTTCAAGGCATGGGGAAACGCAATAGCCGTCAGATAATTTTTTTCGAAACTGAAAAGAGATGATTTGTTGCCTTTTTCGAAAGGGTGTGGGCGGCTCTGACATATTTGGTGGGGTACGTGAAGGGTCAGTTCCCTAAGTTTACTTTATGCTGGTCGCAGTAAAATAAACTAGGGGGGAAAATGTATACCCAAAATGGCTTCTGATGACGTGGAAAGAATTTATTACACATGGTTGGCACGTGGCAGTGTCAAGGTGAAGAGGTGCTCTTCGACTATCGACCAGCTCCTTGTTGCTTCATCAGATCTCGCGATTAGATGCGACCAGCCTGGTCGCATGCTTCAGTTTATTTCTGTTAAAGATATGTAATCTTGTAATAACTACATTTATGATCTTTTTTCTTTATTTCCTTGATATGATGATATTAAGGATAATTAAGGCCCATTGGCCCATGTAACCCCCTTGAGCCTATAAATATGAATGAGAAGGCTCAAGGAACGAACTTTTGACTTTTGAACCTTTTTTCTGAGTACTCAGAAAAAGAGCATAGTGCGATTATCCACCGAAAAGTTGTAATTCTCCTAAGGCTTATGAAACTCAAGAACCCTAGTTCTTTTATCATGACATTGGAATTCAACATCAATAATAACACTAAGTGGACGTAGGTTGTTACCCGATTGTTCGGGCCGAACCACTATAAATTAATTGTGTCATTTCTCTACCATTTGATTCCATTGTTGATTGTCTTCTTATTTCTTTGTAGTTATTCTGACTCCGTGTCGTTGGCCAAATCGAGGGTCAACAAATAGAATCTATTTGTCTTGGATGCATGTTTTTTAGAGGATGATTTTTTTATTTGGATAGTTGATTCAGGATCCACTAATCATGTGTGTACTTCTTCGCATCTACTTAGCAACAGGAAAGCGGTGGAGGAGGGCGAGTTAAAGCTTAGAGTTGGCAATGGTGAATTCGTGGAGGTCAAAGCGAAAGGACAAGCCTGTTTAAATTTTGGAAATACATTTATGTTATTTGATGATGTTTATTTTATTCCAAACATTAGTAGAAATTTAGTCTCAGTTTCTTTATTACATCAACAACGATTTGTTGTTACTTTCACAAGTTTTAATATATCTATTTCATTTACTATATGTGAATTGTGTGTTGGATGTATGGAAAAAGGCTTGTATATTTTCTGACCTAATGAATCCCTCACGCTTAACAACGAATTGTTTAAGATAGCAAATCCTAGGACCGCCAAACGACAAGAGATCGAAAATGACACATGACATACCTCTGGCATCTTCACCTTTGTAGCGTCCCAAATTTGCTAATAAGTCTTAGGCCCTTGATTAGCGAGCCTGGAGGGCAATAATTGAATTATCTTGTTAATATGTGAATTTGATAAATATGTGATTAGAAATGCATGTTTAGGTCAATTAAATATGCATGAGGGCCCCATTTGGTTGCTAGGGGCATATTTGTAATTTTATCCCGTTGAGGGCATAAATGTAATATTTGTATATATTGTGATTGACACCACGTGTGAGTGGTAATATATTTGTGATGCACGATCTGAGACAGTCCTAGAGAGCGGTTTAGCTAGAAGGTCACAACGAGGCCAAATACCAGGCTCAGGAGGAGCCCATGGTTTTGGGAATATTATAACTTGAGTACGGGAATTATTGAGTAATGGTTAGTAGCTTATTAATAATTTGGTAATTCGGGATTAAATGTACATTTATAGGAATACTTGAGGATTTAGCAAGATTTGGGTGAAACGACGGAATTGCCCTTAAGGTTGTACAAGAATTTTATTAAGGGAAATGGAAAAAGGGTAATTTGGTCTTAGGAGAGGATAACTTTGGCTGAGGAGAATTCATTTACGTTACTTTCATTTAGGCCAAAACTGAATATCTTGGTTGGAAGTTTAGAGAGAACCAAAGAAACTAAAGGGAAGGTGAAGAAGAGCTAATCTCCTTTGGGGTAAAGGAAGGAATCCAAGGCTGAAGTTGGGGCAACTAGAGTTAAGCATAGGCCAAGAATAATTCAGAGGTAAGACTTCATCTTTGATTTTTAGTCTCCTTGCATGTTTTAGAGAATTTGGGTTGAGTGCTAAAAATTGGATTCGTGGCTTAGTGATTGTGAGGTTTAGCTTTGGAATCAAGGGAGTTAAGCTTGGAATTGGATTTGGAGGTAGCTCAAGGTCGAATCCCTGCTTGAGGTAAGAATTTCGTGTATCTCTAAAGTTTATTTGCTGGTGTGGTTTAAGATTTCTGAAAGGTGGTTTAAATTTTATAAAGTGTGGTTTAAGTTTGTGGAGTTTTAAACCACTAGGTGATTCTTGGGTTTGATTGGGTGTTTGGGCTTGTTGTGGCTGTTTCTGAGTTGCCATACTGTTTATCTGGAGTTTTAGGTCGAATTGGGACTTGAGTGTACCTTGGTATTGATTTGGAAGAGTTTTGGCTCAGGAAAAATGGTGGGAAAAACCTAGTTTTCTGGGTTCGCGTATGAGCACTGCGGCCCTGTTCTTCCGTGCCGCGGCGCTAGGTTGAATCAGGATATGGGGATCCCTCTGGGTGTTGCGGCCCCTATAGGGATGTGCCGCGGCGCTAGGCTAATTTCAGGAAGTGGAAATTTGAGATATTAGGGTTTTGGCTCAGGTGGCTCGAGGGACGCTTTCGCTACCTTGTGTGGGGATACGGAAGGTCCCGAGAGCACGGGATTGGTTCTGGGGGATGATTATGAATTGGTTAGTAATGAGAGTGCTATGTATGTGTTGTGACTAGGTTTTCAGCGAGGCTCGGGTTAGAGGACTGTGCTCGGGATTTTGGTGCTTAAGAAGCTCGGGACACAGGTAAGAAAATTGATGTACCCATAGAGCAGGGCGAGGCCCCATAGTTGTGTTGTAGGGCATGACCCTATGTGATTGTGTGCAGGGCGTAGCCCCATTGATTATGTTAATACTTGTTTAAGTATTTGTTAATACGGAAAGGGCTAGGAACGGTGAAGGCCGAGAATGGCAAGGGGCCAGGAGCAGCGTTTAGCACGTGGAGTATGAGTCGCCTGGGTGAGACCCTAAAGGATTCTTGGGATATCCTCATGGTGTAGACTGCGAACCCAGGGTCTGGTAAAGGGCCTGGGATGGCAGGGCCGTATGTGTTTAACCTATTGGCGGTTTGATTATGTGATAAGTGAGAAATATGCATATGTTATCTATTTATGTGAGTTTTCTTGATGGGCTTCGGCTCACGGGTGCTCTATGGTGCAGGTAAGGGCAAGGGAAAAGTCGACCAACCATGAGTACGGAGAGCATGAAGCGGCACGTACATGTTTGGCCTGCCTGGCTGCCACGACCAGGGGTATTTTTGGGAGATGTTTTGTACTAAACCTTATTTTGTCGTGTAGACGACTTTAATCATATTTTGAGTTGTAAATATATATAAACAGTATTTTGGGATCCCGAATGTTAAACACTTTATAATTTTCAATGAATGGCTACATTTCCAAGTTATGTGATTTTATTACAGTTTAGTTACAGTTTTGACCTAAATCCTTGATTTGCAAGCTAAATGCATATTTTAAACTCACTTAGTAGCGACTTTAAGGTAGTAGGGCGTTACAATTTGGTATCAAAGCGAGCCATGGTTTATGGTTCCTGGAGAATGACCGAACATGTACGCTCGCTGTCAATGACAAGATCGACTCAGGGTTGGTTGGTAGTAATTGACTTACATTCTTGAATATGTGTTTACATGCCCTGTTTTCTTGCTTAACTTATATAGAGCATGATGAATGATTTAACATATGCATGATGCTAGGGCATGGCCCATTGAGTGTTATATGCTATTTGTGTTATGTGGATTGTTGTTATGGTTGGCTGATGTGAATTAGGAGGTTGTTTTGGATGTTGTTATCATGCCTGATGAGCGGCGTCGTTGATTGCAAGCATATTATTGAGATGCCTCGACAATCATTGAGACTCTGTAGCAGTAGGGTCGAGGAAGACAACCAGCGTCAGGACCCTCCACCTGCCCCACAAAATTGGCAACAGATGTTTGTCGAAATGAAGTGAGATTGCAACGAACTGAGAAAGAACTTCGACAGCTGAGGCGGCAGGCCCCTCCTCAGGCCACTGGGTTGTCAGTTCAGCAAGCTATGGCGGTAGTGCCAGTTCAGCTTGTTATGGAAAATAGGTGGAAAACTTTATATGAAAGGTTCAGGAAGCAACATCC
This sequence comes from Humulus lupulus, assembly GCF_963169125.1. Classification (NCBI taxonomy): domain Eukaryota; kingdom Viridiplantae; phylum Streptophyta; class Magnoliopsida; order Rosales; family Cannabaceae; genus Humulus; species Humulus lupulus. The sequence goes on along the minus strand of NC_084802.1, from coordinate 157,019,791 downwards.
TCCCACCTTTGAGGGTGGACCAGGCCCACTGCGGGCAGAACAGTGGATGAATATGATTTCCTCCATCATGGACTTTATGAGGGTGGAAGGGAACGAGAGGGTAGCCTATGCCTGCTACATGTTCAGAGAAGATGCCCGTATCTGGTGGGATGTAGTGACTCAGAGGAGGAATGTGGCAGTTATGACTTGGGAAGAGTTCAGAAATATCTTCAATGAAAAGTATTACAGTGTAGCAGTCCGAGCTGCAAAAGTTGACGAGTCATCAACCTAACTCAGAACCGGTTGACCGTTATTGAGTATGCTCTGAAATTTTACCGGTTGGCAAAGTTTGCGTTGGACTTGGTGCCGAGAGATGCAGGAAGAAGAGATAGATTTGTTCAGGGATTGAATGTTATGATTGCCCGTGATGTTAAGATTACCTTGGACCCAGAGACTACTACTTATGCCCAGATAGTGGACAAGGCCCTTACTGCTGAGGGGGCCGAGGATCAGATTTGGAGAGAGGGCGCTGCTAGGCACGATGCCAGGAGGACGGTGCCTCCTTTTACTGGATCTATTTGGGGTAGCGGCCCCAGTGAGAAGAAGAGAAAGGCCCTAGATTCTTTTGTTCCTCCTAGCTAGGATAGGAGGGCTCGGGGTGCATTTAGCGGCCGTCAGGGCGGAGGTGACAACTGGAGGAGTTTTCTAGTATGTCCTCAGTGCAGTCGACAACATCAAGGGGAGTGCAGGATCAGGGCCTGATTTACCTGTGGGAGTGTCAGCTATTTGAAGAAGGATTCTCCACAAGCCATAAAAGAGGAGCCGAAGGAGGGTGACATCCTCGCTCCTGCCAGAGTATTCACCTTGACTCAGACTAAGGCGAAGGCGGCCTCAGTCCTGATAAGTTAGATTTCTAGTGTTGGTTCTTCTTTTACTTTGTTTATTGATTCAGGAGCTTCCCATTCATTTGTGTCTGCTAGAGTGATAGATCAGTTGTGTAGACCTAGTGATTTGTATGCTAGGGGTTTTCAGACTTTGTTGCCAACTGGGGAACTGGTAGTCTCTAGGAGATGGATTAGAGCATTACCAGTAGAGATAGACGGTAGGGAATTGTTTGTGGATCTGATTGAGTTAGTGATGGACGACTTCGATATGATTCTAGGGATGGATTGGTTATCGAAGTATGGGGCGACGATTGACTGCAAGCACAGGATGATGACTTTTGAACCAGAAGGGGAGGTACCCTTTGTATTTGTGGGGATAGTTAATGGACCACGGGTACCTATGATTTCAGCACTGAAGGCTAGATACCTGATGCAGGAAGGTTGCATAGGATTCCTAGCGAACATTGTGGATACTTCTTGGGTTGTGTCAGTTGGACTGGGTGAGACCAGATTGGTATGTGAGTTTCCAGACTTATTTCCAGCAGACTTGCTAGGGTTACCGCAGCCGCGAGAGATTGAGTTTGTTATAGAGTTGGCACCAGGGGCGGAGCCAGTATCTAGGACACCTTACAGAATGGATCCGGTGGAGTTGAAGATTCAGTTGCAAGAGTTACTGTATTTTGGGTTCATTAGACCGAGTTTCTCGCCATGGGGTGCTCTAGTGTTGTTTGTTAAAAAGAAGGATGGATCTATTAGGACGTGTATTAACTACTAGGAGCTGAACAAGTTGACCATTAAGAACAAGTACCCATTACATATGATTGACGATTTGTTTAACCAGTTACAGGGGAAGACAGTGTTCTCCAAGATTGATCTCCGGTCAGGTTACCATCAGTTAAGGATTAAAGAGGAGGACATACCAAAGACCGCTCGCATGAGGTATGGACACTATGAATTCCTGGTTATGTCCTTTGGATTAACCAATGCCCCAGCAACTTTTATGGACATGATGAACAAGGTTTTCTAGGACAACTTGGACAAGTTTGAGATTGTGTTTATCGACGACATTCTAGTATATTCTCAGTCAAAGTCGGAGCATGAGCAGCATCTGTGTTTGATATTGCATGGTTGAGAGAGCATAGATTATATGCTAAGTTCATCAAGTGTGAGTTTTGGCTACTGCAAGTCACATTTCTGGGCCATATTGTCAGTAAGGAGGGGATTCTGGTTGACCCAAGTAAGGTTGAGGCAGTGAGAGATTGGCCTAGACCGAGCGAGTAGTGTTCCGGAAGTTAGGAGTTTTCTGGGATTGGCAGGGTATTATTGGCAGTATGTTGAGGGATTCTCCAGAATAGCTACACTGTTGACTGAATTGATGAGGAATAAGACTAAGTATGTTTGGACTGACAGGTGCGAGAATAGTCTCAAGGAATTGAAGCGGCGACTGATCACCACTCCAGTGTTGAGTCTGCCAACGGACAATGAGAAGTTTCTGGTTTATTGTGATGCTTCCAAGCAGGGTTTAGGGTGTGTGCTGATGCAAGCTGGAAAGGTGATAGTCTATGCATGGAGACAGTTAAAGGAATATGAACAGAGATATCCCACGCACGATCTGGAGTTGGAAGCGGTGGTATTTGCACTTAAGGTTTGGAGACATTATCTATATGGTGAGAAATGCGAAATATGCACTGACCATTAGAGCTTAAAGTACTTCTTTACTAAGAAGGATCTGAATATGCGCCAGAGACGGTGGCTGGAGTTGGTAAAGGATTATGATTGTGATATCTTATACCATCCTAGGAAAGCTAATGTAGTGGCTGATGCATTGAGTCAGAAGGGCCCCGGATAATTGTTCAGTTCAAGGCAGATATTTGATAAGTTAGCTGAGGAGATGCCTAGAGCGGGTATAGAGTTGGTGGTTGGTCGGTTAGCCAACATCACTCTTCAGTCTACACTTCTTGAGAGAATTAAGGAGGCGCAGGGGAAGGATTCCCAGTTGAGAGGGCACAGAGAGAGTGTCATAGTCGGAGCGACTAAGGACTTTTATATCTCGGAGATGGGGTTACTAAAGTATAAGGATCGGATCTGTGTTCCGATGAATCCTAATATCCAGCGAGAGATCTTGGATGAATCGCATATCACTCCTTACTCTTTACATCTGGGTTCTACGAAGATGTACCAAGATTTGAGAACCTTGTATTGGTGGTCGGGAATGAAGAGGGACGTGGGGGATTATGTGGCTAAGTGCTTAACTTGTCAGCAAGTAAAGGCTGAACATCAGAGGCCAATAGGGTTATTGCAGCCTCTAGGGATTCTAGAGTGGAAGTGGGAAGATATCACCATGGACTTTGTGGTTGGGTTGCCAAGAACCGTAGGACAGCATGACTCGGTGTGGGTGATTGTGGATAGGTATACCAAGTCCACCTACTTTTTACTCGTCAGGATAACTTATACTGTGGAGTAGTATGCTGAGTTATATGTGAAGGAAATTATTCGACTTCATGGGGCTCCGAGGTCGATAGTATCCGACAGGGACCCCACCTTCACTTCCAAGTTTTGGGAAAGTTTGCAGAAGGCTATGGGCACACAGTTGCGGTTTAGTACCTCTTATCATCCTCAGATAGATGGATAGTCTGAGAGGACGATTCAGATACTGGAAGATATCCTACTAGCCTGTGTGCTAGATTATGGGGGATCTTGGAGTAAGTATCTCCCTTTGATTGAGTTCTTGTACAATAACAGTTATCAGGCGACTATCAGAGTGGCTCCGTACGAGATGCTATATGGGAGGACGTGTAGATCACATATCCATTGGGATGAGATGGGTGAGAGAAGGGACTTAGGTCCTGAGATGGTTCAGAGGACCAATGAGGTGATTGAAAAGATTAGAGCTCGAATGCTCGCCTCCCAGAGTCGCTAGAAAATTTACTCGGACCTGAAACGCAAGAGCGTGGAATTTCAGGTCGCTGACCATGTGTTCCTTAGGGTTTCACCTTTGAGAGGAGTGAAATGGTTTGGTGTCCGGGGCAAGCTGAGCCCTAGGTTTGTCGACCACTTTGAGATTCTGGAATAGGTTGGAGAGGTAGCTTACAGATTGGAGATGCCTCCAGCCTTATCAGGGGTTCATAATATTTTTCACGTGTCCATGCTCTGGAAGTATGTATCATATTCTACACATGTGTTGAGTTATGAGAACTTGGAGCTAGATCAGGATTTTTCATATGAGGAGAAGTTGGTTCAGATTCTCGATCGGAAAGATAAAGTTTTGCGGAGCAAGATCATCGCCTTGGTGAAAGTGTTGTGGAGGAACAACAAGATAGAGGAGACGACATGGGAACTTGAATCAGATATGCGGGAGCGGTATCCCGAGTTGTTCAGGTAATTTCGAGGACGAAATTTCTCTAAGGAGGGGATAGTTGTAGCGTCCCAAATTTGCTAATAAGGCTTAGGGCCTTGATTAGCGTGCTTGGAGGGAAATAATTGAATTGTCTTGTTAATATGTGAATTTGATAAATATGTGATTAGAAATGCATGTTTAGGTATATTAAATATGCATGTGGGCCCCATTTGGTTGCTACGGGCATATTTGTAATTTTAGCCCGTTGAGGGCATAAATGTAATATTTGTATATATTGTGATTGACACCACGTGTGAGTGGTGATATATTTGTGATGCACGATCCGTGATAGTCCTAGAGAGCGGTTTAGCTAGAAGGTCTCAACGGGGTCAAATACCCAGCTCGGGAGGAGCCTAGGGGTATTTTGGGAATATTATAACTTGAGTACGGGAATTATTGAGTAATGGTTAGTAGCATATTAATAATTTGGTAAGTCGGGATTAAATGTGGATTTATAGAAATACTTGATGATTTAGCGGGATTTGGGTGAAATGACAGAATTGACCGTAAGGTTGTACAAGAATTTTATTAAGGGAAATGGAAAAAGGGTAATTTGGTCTTAGGAGAGGATAACTTTGGCTGAGGAGAATTCATTTACATTGCTTTTATTTAGGCATAAACTGAATATCTTGGTTGGAAGTTTAGAGAGAACCAAAGAAACTATAAGGGAGGTGAAGAAGAGCTAATCTCCTTTGGGGTCAAGGAAGGAATCCAAGGCTGAAGTTGGGGCAACTAGAGTCAAGCGTAGGCCAAGAATAATTCAGAGGTAAGATTTCATCTTTGATTTTTAGTCTCCTTGCATGTTTTAGAGAATTTGGGTTGAGTGCTATAAATTGGATTTGTGGCTTAGTGATTGTGAGGTTCAGCTTGAGAATCAAGGGATTTAAGCTTTGAATTGGATTTGGAGGTAGCTCAAGGTCGAATCCCTGCTTGAGGTAAGAATTTGGTGTATCTCTAAAGTTTATTTGCTGGTGTGGTTTAAGATTTCTGAAAGGTGGTTTAAATTTTATAAAGTGTGGTTTAAGTTTGTGGAGTTTTAAACCACTAGGTGATTATTGGGTTTGATTGGGTGTTTGGGCTTGTTGTTGCTTTTTCTGAGTTGCCATACTGTTTATCTGGAGTTTTAGGTCGAATTGGGACTTGATTGTACCTTGGTATTGATTTGGAAGAGTTTTGACTCGGGAAAAATGTTGGGAATAACCCAGTTTTCTGGGTTCGAGTATGAGCACTGCGGCCCTGTTCCTTCGTGCCGTGGTGCTAGGTTGAATCAGGGTATAGGGATCACTCTGGGCGCCGTGGCCCCTATAGGGCTGTGCCGCGGCGCTAGGCTAATTTTAGGAAGTGGAAATTTGAGTTTTTAGGGTTTTGGCTTAGGGGTCTCGAGGGACGCTTTTGCTATCTTGTATGGGTAAACGGAAGGTCTCGAGAGCACGGGATTGGTTTCGGAGGATGATTATGAATTGGTTAGTAATGGGAGTGCTATGTATGTGTTGTGTTTAGGTTTTCAGTGAGGCTCAGGTTAGAGGACTGTGCTCGGGATTTTGGTGCTCCAGAAGCTCGGGACACAGGTAAGAAAACTGCTGTACCCATAGAGCAAGGCGAGGCCCCATAGTTATGTTGCAGGGCACGACCCTATGTGATTGTGTGCAGAGCATAGCTCCATTGATTATGTTAATACATGTTTAAGTATTTGTTTAATTATGCTATGTGGGCAATTATGTGAATGAACAGCAAGAGCTGGGAACGGTGAAGGCTGAGAACGACAAGGGTCGGGAACAGCGAAGGCCAAGAACAGCAAGGGGCTGGGAGCAGCGTTTAGCACGCGGAGTGCGAGTTGCTAGGGTGAGACCCTAAAGGATACCTAGGATATCCTCACGGTGTAGACCGTGAACCCAGGGCCTGGTAAAGCGCCTGGGACGGCATGGTCGTTTGTGTTTAACCTGTTGGCGGTTTGATTATGTGATAAGTGAGAAATATGCATATGTTATCTGTTTATGTGAGTTTTCTTGCTGGGCTTTGGCTCACGGATTCTCTCTGGTGCAGGTAAGGGCAAGGGAAAAGTCGACCAACCATGAGTACGGAGAGCGTGAAGAGGCGTGTACATGTTTGGCCTGCCTGGCTGCCACGGCCAGGGGTATTTTTGGGAGATGTTTTGTACTAAACCTTATTTTGTCGTGTAGACGACTTTAATCATATTTTGAGTTGTAAATATTTATAAATAGTATTTTGGGATCTCGAATGTTATACACTTTATAATTTTCAATGAATGACTACATTTTCAAATTATGTGATTTTATTACAGTTTAGTTACACTTTTGACCTAAACCCTTGATTAGCATGCTAAATGCACATTTTAAACTCACTCAGTAACGACTCTAAGGTAGTTGGAAGTTACAACCTTGGTCATATTAACTACGTTTGGATTAAAAGCCTTAGAAAGGCTGGGCCTTTGAGGGAACTCACAATGGGTGACTTACCTGTCTGCGAATCTTGTCTGGAAGGTGAAATTACTAAACATCCATTCTCTGTAAAAGGAGAAACTGCCAAAGTATCCTTATGGCTCGTTCATACTGACATCTGTGGATCGATTAATGTTTAGGCAAGGGGTGGTAATGAATATTTAGTCACTTTCACTGACGATTATTCTCGACATTCATGTCTTTACCAAATGCAAAGGAAATATGTAACTTTTGACCAGTTTAAAGAATTCTCAGTAATGGCCCAAAACAAGTTAGGTAAAACCTAAAAGATCTTGAGATCTGTTTGCATAATAAGTTCCAAGATCATCTTTATGAGTGTGGGATTCTATCTAAACTCAATGCCCCAGGGACTTCGCAAAAAAAAGGTGTTGCTGAGCGTGAGAATCAAACATTGTTAGAAATGGTTAGGTAAATGATTAGTTATTCAACTCTTCCACCGTCTTTTTGGGGGTTTGCCATTCAGACCACTAACAACATTTTAAATGTCTAGGGATATTATATATTTGAATGCATTTAATTGTATTTATTTGAAATAATAGCTTCCCGAAATGTGAGGGGAGATATTCTGTAAACCAATCTATAAATAGACTGGAGAAATTCATTTGTAGACACACGGAAATTGGAACTGGGAATACTCTGCCGAATTTCTTTCTAAGAGCTTTGAGAGAATTCCACAGTTGAATTATATCGACTCATGGACTAGGCAGGTTTTAACTGTTGAACCATGTAAAAAATTGTGTGCTTCTTATTTATTTTTCTGATTTTGTGTTTAGTGCTCTTCATTTTTAAGTTGACGAAACATGGCGTCAATAGTTTGGTGCTTTCATTGAGAGCCATTAAACAAGACGTTAGTCTATTTGATTAGAAAACCTCCTAAATCATCAATGGCCGCTGCAAACAACCCCAGCACTGGTGGGAGACCATTTCCCCAAATACCAGAGGAGAAAACTCCTCGTACCGAAGACTATCCACGATGACCTGGTAAGCAGCCAATGGATGACCCAGGCCCTGAAGAGAGGAGTGATTCATCTGATTCTCGGGGGCCACCTTCTCCCAGACTTGATGAGGATATGTACTACAATCCTGAAAGATATGTTCCTATCATGGAACTTGAAAATCGCCAACTATGCAAACAGTTGGCAGAGGCGACAAAGCGCAATGAGGCATTAGTCAGGCAGGTTGCTGAAGACTAGGCACCTCCCCAAGAGACCTATAGGCGGCTGCCAGGAGGGCGGAGCAAGCGATGTAGCAGGATCAGTCAAGGTACCAGAGAAGCACCCGATCTGAGGCCACTGACAACCCAGCTGCAGAGTTGTCAACAGGGATGGGTAATAACCGAGCTCCTCCAGTAGCTCGGGACTCGAATTCCGAAACTGCAAGAAACAAGCCGGAACCTGTCTTGGCAAGCTCTGGGCCATCTAGGCCCAATAATGGGAGACGACCACCATCGCCCATAAGACATCCACCATAGCCAATAAGGCACCCCTCACCAGTCCGAGAGGTCCTACGACCTACACCACATAGACCGTCTCGTAGTGGCAGTCGAGATGGAAACCGATAGGCCAGACCTGGACAGGGAAATGAAAGGGAGACTACCTGGGAGCACAGAGCTCCTCAACCTTAGGGAAGCCAAATTTCAAGATCACACTCTGTCGGGGTAAAGATACTAGTAGGGGACCCACCTCGTAATGATCGAGCTTCGTAGCCAGAAATGGCTACAAGCTTTGCAAGTAGGAGCTCATTTACACTCGGTCCGTGAGCATTTATAATACTGAACCAGACATACAGAGAATTGGGGGAATCATCTTGATCTGTGGGATCAACTGAACCATAACCGGGGACGAGATAATCCCCCGAACCAGCTCCCTCAAGTTCAGGCTCGATCCCCAGTGGATTTAGTCCAGGAAAGGATTTATCAGTTGGAAAGGGCATTCAGGCTCCTGCAAGATGAGTGGAGCAGAGATAAGGTTGAAAAGTATTCAGAATACCTCACCTAGCATCATTTGATGGAAACTCAGACCCATTTGAGCACCTTTAATACCATCATGCGAGCCAGCAATGTTGGCTACGAGCTCAGGTGTATGTTGTTTCCAACTACTCTTACGGGACTAGCAAAAAACTAGTTTGAAAAGTTTCAAAGACATTCGATCTCATCCTGGGATCAATTAGCAAGAGAATTTAAAAATCAATTCAAGGCTATGGTTGGTGTCAGGCCCGAAGCCTCAGCTTTGACCAATGTCCGACAACAACAAGAGGAGTCACTAAAGAGTTACCTTATGAGGTTTAACACAGAAGTGGCTCGAGCCCGAAATGTCGGTGATAGTGGCCACTTGATGGAGGTTAAAGCTGGTATTTTACCAGGGAGTCTCCTTTGGGAATATTTACAAAGAAAACCCATTAGGTCACTAACCGATTTCAATCGGAGGGCCCAAAGGTTTGTCAATGTAGAAGAGGCGACGTTAGCATTAAACCTGACCTCTCAGCCCATAACTACAACGACGAACGTTAACTCTGCCTCAACCTCGGTGGCCCCATCAACTTCAAAACCCTTCGTGGATAACCCTTCTAAAAGAAAGAAGAATGAAGGGAATAACCTCGAGGCGGATGGAGGGAAAAAGAAGAAAGGGGATAAATATTTCTCCGTTTACACAGTGTATACCGAGCTCAATGAGACTCGGGAAAACATATTTCTAGCCAATGAAAATCAGGTCCCGCTCAGACAAGGGACTCAAATAAGTAATATAGATTCCACAGAGACATTGGACACACAACCGATGAATGTCGACAACTGAAGGACGAGATAGAAGGCTTGATCTTGAGAGGATATTTCAGACAGTATGTTAGAAATTGAAATTCCAATCAAGCCAAAACAAGTCAGAGGGTAGCAGCTACACAACCTGCCCAGCATAATAACCCCCAGTTCAGGAGGATGAGCGACCCCCTCCGATTGATGGAGAGGATCTTGTAACCATCTCGAGGGGACCACATATTGCAGGTTCGGGCAGGAATGCCCAAAAGAAATATGTTAACGAGCTCAAGACTGGAGACGGTTCTCCCTACGAACCCGAACCACGAGCTCCAAAGTAGCAAAGGGTTGAGACCTAGCCCATCACATTTATTGAAGAGGATGCGTCACACGTCCAATTTCCTCACAACGACCCCCTGGTCATTACTCTCCAGCTTGTAAATAGAAGGGTACGCCAAGTCTTGATTGATAATGGGAGCTCGGTGAATATCATGTACAAGGCCACTCTAGAAATGATGGGACTCACTCTTCGCAATTTGAAAGCATGTGCAACGACGTTGTATGGTTTTTCAGGAGAAGGGATTGCCTGTACGGGATTCATTGAGCTCCCCATGACCTTGGGAGACTATCAAGTCTCGGCAACCAAGATGATGGAGTTCGTAGTAGTGGACACCTCGTCAGCCTACAACATACTACTCGGGAGACCTGCCCTAATTAGGTTGGGAGTAGTATCATCTGTCAGGCATCTAGCCATCAAGTTCTCGACTTCTAGCGGCATCAGGACCTTGAAGGGATATCAGCTCGCAGGAAGGGAATGCTACAACATTTCCATGAGAGGAAATAATCAAAACAGTGCGTAAACACTTGTAGTTATGCAGAAGATGGATGGATTCATCTTCAAGATAGATGAGGAGATCAACCCTAGAGTAGAAGAAAGGGCCGATCTCGAACCTCTGGAAGAACTCGAGGAACTGGCACTCAAGGAAATGGAGGCCATGAAGGTGGTAAAAATGGGTAAGAATCTTTCTGAAAGGCAAGATAGCAATTAATTTGCTTCTTGAAAGAAAACTAGGATGTGTTCGCATGGTCACACTCGGACATGGTAGGGATCAGTCCAAATGTCATAAGCCATGCACTAAACATTGACAAGGGCTTCCCCCCGAAGCAACAAAAATGAAGACTCTTGGACGATGACAGAAAGAAGGCCCTCAAAGAAGAGGTCGATAGGTTAAAAACAAATCGATTCATACGAGATGCCTTTAATCCGGATTAGATCGCCAACCCAGTGTTGGTCCCAAAGCCCAACGACAAATGGCAAACCTTTATTGACTACTCAGACCTTAACAAGGCGTGCCGTAAAGACTTTTTCCCCTGACCTCAGATAGATCAGCTCGTAGATGCCACTGCAGGTCACGACATCATGTCATTCATGGATGCTTATAACATACGAGCTTTGTAACCGATAAAGGGTTGTATTGCTACAACGTCATGCCTTTCGGACTCGAAAACGCTAGAGCCACATACCAAAGGTTGGTAAATAGGATGTCTGCCAAAAAGATAGGAAATAACATGGAAGTTTATGTGGAAAATATGTTAGTCAAATCTAAACATAACAATAGCCATGTGGATGATCTCGCGTAGTGTTTTACTGTACTTCGAAAATACAACAAGATACTTAACCCACAAAAGTGCTCATTCGGAGTGTCTTCGGGAAAGTTCCTTGGATTTATAGAAAATGCATGGGGAATAGAGGTTAAACCAGACAAGATTAAGGTATTAATAGATATTCCCTCACCTCGAAAACATAAGGTTGTCCAGAGCTTAACTGGATGAATGGAGACTTTAAGTAGGTTTATCTCGAAATCTACAAATTGATGCCTTCCATTCTTCAATCTCTTAAGAGGGGGCAAAAAGTTCGAGAGGTCAGAAGAGTGCAAGCTCGCATTTCAAAATCTTAAGAAACACCTCGCCGAACCACCGATCTTGTTTAAACCTATCACATGAGAGATTTTGTATCTATACCTCGCTACAACCGAGCACACCATTAGTGCAGCACTAGTACGGGAGGAAAAGAAAGTACAAAAACCTATGTTCTACGTCAGTAAAAGATTATTGGGGGTAGAATCGAGATACCCATTAATGGAAAAATTGGCTCTAAGCCTGATACACGCATCTTGAAAGCTCTGACCCTACTTCCAAGAACATCCTATTCATGTGCTAACTGACCAGCCACTGCAACAAGTTTTGTCCAAGCTAGAAGTGTCTGGAAGATTGTTAAAGTGGGCTGTTGAATTCAGGCAGTTTGAGATCACATATCACCGAAGAATGACTATCAAAGGATAGGCTCTGGTGGATTTCGTTGTCAAATGTACCGGGATCTCAAACGATGAAGTTGTAACCCCAGTCTGAGAGTTGTGGAAACTTTATGTCAATGGATCCTATAAGGAAAATGGATCGAGGGAAGGCATCATATTAATTACCCCAGCAGGAAATCGATTCCACTCGGCTTTAAGGTTCGGCTTCGAAGCATCAAACAATATGAGGCGTTACTAGCAGGACTCCGAATAGCCATAGAGCTCAAAGCAAAGGCCATACATTGCTATAGTGACTCGCAGCTAGTGGTTAACCAAATCTTGGGAGAATATCAGCCCCGTGGCATAAAAATGGCCGCGTACCTAGAAGCAAAAACTACACTTGGACCGTTTGAATTCTATGCGGTAGATCAAGTTCCCCGAGAAAAAAATTCAAATGCAGATGCATTGGCCAGGCTCGCCATATCTAACAAGGTCGATACACTGAATGTGGTCCCAGTAGAGTTTCTACCGACCCCGAGTATTAGCGAGACTGACGTAGAAGATGTATGCATTATTAACCCGCAACCAACCTGGATGACCCCGATAGTTGACTACCTCAAAACTGGAAGTCTCCCAGCAGACCGGAACGAGGCTAGAAAACTGATGTATCAGATCCCAAGGTACACTATTGTTGAAGGGAAGTTGTATAGAAGATGGTACTCTATGCCATTACTCCAATGTGTAACTCCACCCGAGGCAAAGAAATTTTTGGAAGAAATCCATGAAGGATTTTGTGGAGATCACACTTGGGGGCATAGTTTATCCAAAAAGGTGATAAGACAGGGGTATTTCTGGCCCACAGTCAAGGCAGAGTTGTTCGAATATGTCAAACGATGTGATAAATGTCAACGATTTGCCTCAATTCCACGAGCTCCACCTATTGAACTCACCATGATGAGCTCCCCATGGCCATTCGCAGTATGGGGTATTGACCTCATAGGCTCATTTCCAACTGGAAAAGGTGGAGTAAGGTACGTTGTGGTCGCAGTCGACTATTTCACAAAAATGGACCGAAGCTGAACCCTTGGCCACTATTACCTCAAAAAAATTCTTAGACTTCATTGTAAAAATATCATCTGCCGATATGGGATGCCTAGAAAAATAGTATCAGACAAGGAACCCAGTTCGACAGTGATCTTTTTACCCATTTCTGTGAAAAAATGGGATAATAAAAAGTTTCTCCTCCATGGCCAATCCCCAGTCAAATGGCCAGGTCGAAGCAGTCAATAAAACCCTAAAGAGCTCCATTAAGAAAAGGTTAGAGGAGGCAAAGGGGAAATGGCCTGAGGACTTGCCTCAAGTCTTGGGGGCTTATAGAGCCACAACACAGACTTCAATGGGGCATACTCCCTTCTACCTAGCTTATGGATGCGAGGCCATGTTGCCTATTGAGGTCGAAATCCCTACAATATGGAGCCATGCATAAAATCAAGCCTCGAACCAATCTCAGCTCGAAGAAAGTCTAGACCTCATTGAAGAAAAACGAGATGAAGCCCAATTGAAAAATGTTGCATACCAGCAACGGGCTACTAGATACTTCAACAAGAGGGTTCGAGATAGAAAATTCGGATTGGGAGACCTGGTGCTAAGGTGTGTATTTTTAGCTACATGAGACCCGTCTGCTGGGGTACTTGGACCTAATTGGGAAGGACCTTACCAGATTGAGTCTATCATTCGACCTAGAGTGTATAGACTGGAAAGGTTAAATGGAGAGTTGGTTCCGCGAGCTTGGATAGTCGAAAATCTACGACCTTATTATCTGTAATGTTGGAATGATGTTTTCATTGTAACCAAGCATGTTTATTTTTTCTGATTTTTATTAATTAAATCCTAAGTTTTGTTCAAAAGTTGTATTCTCTTTTAATGTTGTATTTTTTGCAAACCCTCTTAATTTAATAACCTATGATCACACTCATAGGATATTAAGGGGGGCATAAGTTGTATATGATCATACCATAGGTTTGAACAAATAAATAACATAAAATAAGATGTCTGGACATCAACCCGACAATAAAATTTTCAAGTGTATGGATCACTAACCAAACACACGAGCTAAATCTGTCTGGACTTATCCTGACATTAAAATTTACAACTGTATGGATTATAAACCAAACACGAGCTAAATTAGTTTGGAACAAACAACCTAATCGACAGTAAAAAAGTTGGAATTAAGATAAACCAACTGCGAACTAAGTCGATTCTAAGGCTGGAAAGTTTTGCAAATAAGTCTGGACCTCGTAAGATTGAGGACATACTCGAGGATGAGAAGAAGGGTCTAGGAAAGCAAGATATAACTAAACTACTAAAATTAAATGCCAATTAAGTACTTTTGAGTACATGGTGAAAGTAAGGTTTGACCTTGACAATAACGAAGTCGAACATGGATACATTGAATAAACTGTGCATGAATGCATTGAAATTCAAGCCCAAATCCAACAGATGTATTTGTGCAAATAAACAAATATAAATGCAGGTCTATAATGTAACATGCTCGAAATATTTTGACGCAGAAATGTAAAGCATAATATAAAGGCAAAAAAGCTGAAAGTAAAATCAAATGCATGAAGATTTTCGAGCCAGAAAATTGTATGCATAAAGATTAAAGTTACTATTTAATAAAAATAGCTCTAAATCGAGCTATATATTGTCTTCACCCCAAAGGCATAAAAAAAAGATAGTTACAAAAGTATAATGGGACGCAGCCCATGGTCTCGCCCTCATGAGTTAGGCGCCTCCCCAACCCCAGTGTTTGATGCCTTAGCTGCCTCTTCTGCTTTGAGCTTGGCTTCTTCTTCCTCAAGTCGAGTCTGCCATCTATCAACAATCCAGGCCTCTAAGTTGGCTAAGAAGCTGGTATCGAGGTCAGGATTGTTCACCTAGATTCGATACATCGCCATATCTACGGCGTGATCTTTCTTGGTCTTGAACTCCTCAAGAAGGCGGGCCTTCTCACCTTCGATTTTCTCGAAGGTCGCCTTCTTTTCCTCTTCCAACTTGGAATTTAGCTCTTGAAGTTCCTTAATCGTAGAGTCTTTCTCCTTGATCTCGTAATTCTTGGCCTCGACCTCTTTCAAGGTCACCGCCATTGTTGACTCGAGGTCAGACACTTTCTGGGCAGTCTCCAAGGCGGCCTCCAGCTTCAGCTCAAGTTCGGACACCTTGAGAATGGCTGCCTCTCCTGCCGCTACCTCCAACTGGAGGTCCTTGGCTTCTTGAGCATGTGCCTTACTCACGGCCACCTTGTTGTTCAACTTGAAGTTGTGTTTATAAATGAAGAGAATACCTGTACACAGAAAACAAATACGAGTTATTAAACATATGATGTAAATCAGCATAGCACAAGAAAGTCATAGTACAAATGACTTAGTAAGGATAGAAGCTCATCACCCTTGATGAAGATGGTGTTGGCATCGCGGTAGGAGGTGAGGAACTCTTATTGAGGGGCACCAAGGCTGTTGAGACTTTGGCCCACGCGGGACAAGACATCCGAGCCCAGATTGACTTCATGCGACCCTGCAACTTTGTCGAGCACGTATTCTGGGATGTGAGTTGAGATCGTCCATAATCGTTCCCGTGTGAGAGCTTGTCTTTTTTGGGCGGCAGGAGCTTGTTGGGTGACTTAGACCGCAGGAGGAGGCAAGGGGTCTGAGGGTGCCACTGACTCAATTTCAGTAGTTACCCTGACCTCAAGAGTAGGTTTGGTGGCTTGGATAGGGCCCTGAGTGGCCGAGGCTAGAGGGAATACCTCAAATCTCTTGGGTATTTTGGAGGGACGCCCCCTCTTTGAGATGCCCTTCGGCGTTTGCTTGCCTTAGCCGCTGAGGGACGGTTGAGCACGTTGTCGAGGTCAGAGTCCATGTCACTTGCAAAATCACAAAAGTCACAATTTAGTGATCGAGCCTAGGTTGCTAAGAGAAGCAAGACTAAGGATAAAAGAAACCTAACTGGTACTCTCGATTGAGCTTGAGCTCAATAACCAGGAAATTCCCCTATCTTCTGAAGACGCTGGGGGAGTCCTGTCTCTATATGTAGGAGATAGCCTCGAAAGGTCTCTATATATGTTGGTTCCGTACTGAACGAAAACCCCATCCCAGACCTCGTTCAGACAATACATAGTTTGATACTTACCTAACCAACTATCAAACCTACACACTCTATAATTTACCTTTGACCACACATAAAAATTATCCCTAGGATCTTGAAAGAGGATCAGTACTTCGGGTTTGTGCTTAAGAAAAGAGGGAGATCTCATGGAGGAGCTGAGCATAAATTTACCTCCATCACCCGAGCTTGGTGAGGCTTCGTCTTGGGCTTCATTGCCCGAGGTAGGTTGATCGTGTCAGCGAAGCACAGGGGCACGAGCCTACGAGCTCGAAGACCTTCGCCTGGGGGGAAGTCTGTCACTTGGAAGAGCCACGTGTTCCCACCTCAGATATTTTCGGTATGCGGAGTCATCCATGACTAGCCTTCTTCTAAAAGGCCACAGGCTCGAAGCCGGTCTTCATGGAGGAGATAATACAAAGACTTTCGACCATAAGGCAGTTGGAGCAAGGATGCCTTGTGTCCCACCATCGATTCTAATAGGGTGGGGCGGTTGTATTTGGCTGCAGAACAATTACGCATCAATATTCTGAGCCTAATTATTTCATGAAAAAAAGGGATAAGTGTGATGAGGTACTTACTAATACGTTGGAAAGAGTAAAATTTGGAAGGAGCGAGATCGTCCGTCTAGAAGAAATTGAGCTTAAAATTTGGAGGATGAATCAGTATATCCTCGAATAGCTTTTTTTCCTTTGGGTAGCTCGATAGATAATAAAAGTCGTCCCTTCCACAAGCTCCAGAAGGGTTACTTTTGAGACAAAAGAGATATAATATATCTTGAGGAGAAGGCCCTTCCCACTTTAGCTCGTGGTATAATGACTTGAGGGCTGATAGAACCCTGAAGGAATTAGTCTAGAGCTGGAATGGGGTGAGCCCAAAAAAGTCCAGAAAGTCCTCGAAGTATGATTTCAGGGGTAGCAAAGCCCCTACCTTCATATGCTCATGACTCCATGCGGTAACCTTGATTTTGCAGTCGGGATTTCCATCTCCCGGGGCAAAGCAACTCCGTTCGTTTGAAGCCGCAGGCCGGCACATCAGGGTGCCAGAAATTTTAAGTCTATGGTAAGCCAACAGCTCAGATATCTGGCTGGTAGAAGTGACTGAGCTCCAATAGTGCTCAGCCTCAAAGAATTCCTCTTTCGAGGTGGGAATTGAAGCGGCTTGGGAGGTGGAAGGATGCTCTGAAGGATCTTCCATTAGTGAAAACGAGAGTGCACCAGGCTCGAAGGCGACAGTAACTTTGATCTTGGGATCTAGTGGAACAGGTCTTATTTCAGGGTCCGGATCTAGATAAACCGCGACTCAAAGTATTTTTCTCTTTCTCTCCTCAACATCGTCTATTTGGCATCGAAACCGTTCTCAGATATCTTCTTGTTCGCACCTTTCTCTATGCTCGCATATCAGATGCTCGTTCCGTGTGAAGGGTGATTCAGGACTGGGTTGATGGGAAGTAAGGAACAACGAGCTTGGGCCCCCACTGATTCTCAGAGTACTGCAACATCTAAGAAGAAAGAAAAGGGTGAGGGCCCAGTATATAGGAAATCACAAAGAAAGTATAATTTTGATGATTTGAGCTCGAAAGTTTGAGATCACGAAATTACCTCAATTGAGATTGATCTCTCGAAAGGGTAAGATGAACTCAAAGGTGAGCCCCAAACTATTGTAAAGTTCGGGCTTCGAGCGTGCACCCACACGAAGTGGATACTAGTTTCAAGGAATCTCAGATTTTCAAGGATAAAGCTGACAGTTACCCAAAAATGTTATACATTTGGGATTTGTGCAGTTAAAATCCTAAATCAAAACCCATATTTCTTGGCTTACACGAAATGCTATTCCTAATCAAAATAATCCCATTGTTGCATTTTTTGCACTAAAAAAATCTGGGTAAAAAAATCGTGATTCCAAAACTTCTAATATATTTTTTTTGTGTAATATCAAATAAACCACTTTGCAAAACTAGAAAAGAAACTAGTAAACATATTCATAATATAGAGAAATACGTAAAAACACATGAATAACAAAGCAAGGGTGAAAAACAGAAACTTACACACAGATGCTTGCGGACATAGAGAAATTGTCGACTTGAAGATTGGTTGCAAGAAAGACCTCGCGAAATTGAATGTGCTGGCAGTAGATTGTTTCTTTGGTTTGGAGAACATGCAATGAAATTTTATAAAAAAAGAGATGAAGCTTTGTTTTGCTCTGGTACGGCTTTTTCTCTTTGGAAATTATAATGAAAGTGAAAGTGAAAGTGAAGAAGGAGAAGTGAACATATATATATATATAAACCCCACAGGAGGTCAAGGGTCGAACAAATCTAAGCCATCGGTTTAATTTGGAGTATGATCTAACGGGTGGGGTATAAATGTGCTAATAGCGACAAAAAGGAGATATGAAAAGATGTGAGCAGATATAAAAAGTATTCAAGTACTTAGTGTGTGCAACCCTTGGCTGACGCGTGTCCATACTCGAGTGTGGTAGGTGGCATGATTTTCGAAAGTAGTAGTTCAAAAGTTTCCTTCTCATAGGATGCGAACCAATACTTTTGAGGTGGAAAAATGTTACACCCAAATTTTGAGAATAGAAATTTTGATCTCGAAAGTTAGACTCGTAAAGTGTACGTTCAAAATAAGAAACTTCGTCATGTGATTAGCATTAATGAGAATTGAGTTGGACAGTCTGGCTCAGCATTAAAACGACGATGTCAGAATTGGTGAGCTCAGAACTATGCGGTCTCGAAGGTGTTTTGAGGTTACAAGTCAAGCTCGAAGCTACAATCAGACAAGGAGGTTCGAGCTTAGGCATTGTGAGCTCAGAGAGGATGATCTCAATAAAGTTACTTGTCAAGACCGAGACAAACCGAGGTAGTGATCTCATGATGATTAGTCGATCTCGAAGGTATGTGAGCCATGTTCGGGGTCTATAATCTAGTGTGAAAATGGTTATTACTTGAAAATCCCTATATCTGGGGAATTTGTTGTAATCTGTTAATAAATCCCAAATGTCAAGGGATAATATATATTTAAACGCATTTAATTGTATTTATTTGAAATTTGAATAACAATTTCCCGAAATGTGAGGGGAGATATTCTGTAAACAAGTCTATAAATAGACTGGAGAAACTCATTTGTAGACACACGGAAATTGGAACTGGGAATACTCTGCCGAATTGCTTTCTAAGAGCTTTGAGAGAATTTCACAGTTGAATAGTATCGACTCGTGGACTAGGCAGGTTTTAACTGCTGAACCATGTAAAAAATCGTGTGCTTCTTATTTATATTTTTGATTTTGTGTTTAGTGCTCTCCATTTCTAAGTTGACGAAAAACAGCGTCAACAACTTCTAATTTATAAACTTTAAAAGCATCAAAAGTTTCATCTTTATGCTTTAAAAGAAACACATAGGTGTATTTCTACTAAAATCATCAATAAAAGTAAGAAAATACCTTTTACCACCTCTAGTTAAAACAACATTTTATTCACAAAGATCACTATTGATTAAATCAAGTAAATTAGATGATCTTTCTACACTAGGAACTGGTTTCTTTATCATTGTTGCTTTAACACATGTTTCATATTTTCCATAGTGTTTAATGTTGCATGCAATCATACCACATTTTACTACTCTTTTCATGGTTGAAAAACCTATATGAGATAGTCTAAGATGCCATAAAAATAAAGAATCATACTCAACAATATAAGCGGAATTAACATTTTAATTGATAACATTGAAAGTTATATCATTGGTGCACAACTTAACCTTACCCTCACAAGAGTACACCTTTCCTGAAAATACATTGGACTTGATAAGAATAAGTTTACCTGACTCAAAAATAGCCCTAATGCCGGGCTTGCCAAACAAATCTCCACTGACCAAATTTCTACTCATTTTGGGAACATTAAGCACATTCACTAATGTGACTTTCTTGTCGGAGGTGAAAAATACTTCAATGGTACCTTTGCCATGTACCTTGGATTTTCCCTCCTTGCCCATTTGAATCTCATGGTTGCCCTTTGACTCTTCAAAGGTCTTGAACAATGACTTGTCATAGGTAACATGGACGGTGGTACATGTGTCATACCACCACCCTTTCACCTTGCCTTGGACCGCATTCACCTCACTAAGGGCAGTAACTATATTCTCCTCTTGAGTTGCATTCACCTTAGGTCCTTGTTGGTCTTTTATATGCCTACACACTCTAGCATAGTGCCCTTTTTTCCCACACACAAAGCAAGGACCTTTCTCGCCCTTAAACTTGTTTGGGTTGGTTTTTTGACACAAAGATCTCTCATTACCCTTCTTTCCTTTCCCTTTATCTTTGGAATGTTCTGGTTGTGACATAGCATTTGCTTTGGAAGTCTCTCCATTAGACCCCTCCACAAGTTTGTCTCTACATATCGATTCCTCCTCGATTCAAATATGTTTTTGGATTTCCTTAAAAGAATAATCCTCAATTTTATGAAGGATTCTTTTCCTATAGCTCTTCCAAGTTGGTGGTAATAAGCCTCGGGAAGCTCAATCTTCAAAACTTTCAATTTGTTAACAATTATTTGAAGCTCATGAATTTGAGGAATAATAGGTTTATCACCAAAAAATTTGAAATCGATGTATTGAGAAATCAAAATTTTTTTGGTACCTTCCTCTTCCGCCTTGAATTTTGTCTTAAGGGCATCCCAAATCTCCTTTGCCAACTTGGTCTCGGTATAGAGGTCATAGAGCCTATCGGATATGTCGTTGAGGATATGACCCCTACAAAGAAGATTGTCCTTCTCTCTCTTCCTTCTTTTCTCCACCACCTCGAGAGTGTCTTTGTCAGATGGCGCTAGGAGAGGTTCAAGGGTGGACTCTAGGATGTAGGTGATCTTGAGAGTGGTCAAGAGGAATCTCACCTTGTCTTGCCACCTAGTGAAATTGGATCCATCAAACCTATCCAACCACACTAGGTCTTGGTTCATGATCTTGATGGTCTGACCTTCCATTGAACCAAACAAGGGATACGCTTTTGAATGTTATAGATATTTAAATTGACTCAGTGGAAATATGTAAAATTCTTACAACTCTAAGCAAAATAATACAAAAAAAATTGATTGATTAAATAAGATTACAACTCTATAACAAAAGTACTAGTAAATATAGAAAAAGATAGATGAAGGAAATAATAGAGAATACAACTCTAGACAATAAATACAAATAAAATAAAAGATGAAAATGAAAATACAACTCTATAGCATAATTATACAAATAAATATATAAATAGACAAAGAAGAGATGAAAAGGCAAAAGAAGAAAAGGAAGAACAAGAACAAAGGAAACACTCTCACTCACACAACCAAAGTGAAGAGTTTGGGGATCACCAACTTGAACAAGGTTTACAACCTTTGTCCAAAAGCTTATTCCCCCCTATCTCAAGAACTAAGGGAACTTTCATAAATGAATAGATTTCTGGAATAAACAAGCTTCTATGGTGAATTTATAGCCAAGTGCTCTAGTGGATAGAAATTGGTGTATCTTACAAGTGAGCAATAGGCTCATATTTATAGAGGTTTGAGACACCCTTTGAATTTAAAATTCCATCAACCCCCATGGCTATTACCAATATTTAATTGGATATTTTATGGAATTAAAATAGAGATTTGGGAGTTAATTGGTTGTTGGAAACATTCAAAATTGGATAAAACCGAAGTTGGGAAAAGGCTGTCAGCCTCTCTGGTCGCGGCCTGGGATAAGCTTGGTCGCGGCCGTTGGCTTCTGTTCCCCAAGCAGCGGCTTGGGATAAGCACCGGTCACGGCCACAGAGCATATCAGCCACACAAATTTCCAAACTTTTCCAAAATGTTCGGAACTCATTCCCACTTGATTTTGTAACTTCCATACACATTATGGGAGTTAAAATCACATCTCTAATAACCATATCTCTTATGGCTTTGAGAAATTCAAATCAAAATGTGTAACATCAAATCTATACATTATTGGATAACATTTGGGAGTTACAAATATGTAACCCCAAATATGTTACACATTTGGATATTCACATTATCCAAAAATGTAACTCTCATTATATTATGTTACAATATGTGACACACTTTGTCACATTTATATAATCTAAACATTATATTATAAATAATATAACAAATATGTCAAAGCTTGAATTGGGAAAGTTTCCATCCCTTGCTTTCCCATTCATCTACACACCACCCTCTCTCTCTCTCTCTCGCTCTTACATGTTTGTTTCCATTTCACACTTGTGTGAACACAAGCCTTCTAGAGCCTTCCTTCTTTATTCTCCTATTTTCTCATTTCTTTAAATTATAAATAATAAATAAAAAAAATAAAAGTGCATGGAAAACTAATGCATGCTCACCATGCATACCATGCACATGCTCACACACAAGTGCTTAAGTCTACCTCTACTAATCATGCACCTTAATGCACACAAATAAAACACAAGTAAGTTCACCAAATAAAATAATTAAATAATTTTTTTTTGGTTCACTAACAATTAAAAAAATAATAAAAATAAAATTATAGCAAATAGCAATCAACCAATAAAATAATGCACATAAATTAATAAAATAAAAAAATATTATGCAATACAAAATTGACCAAGAGTTTAGTGCTTGCCTGATTACTATCTGCCATTTATGGTAATTCTTCGTATAAGTAGTTCGTTCTTTATTAAAAATTTGATCTCGTTTTCCATTGTGACTAAATATTTTTGTTCAACATTCGTTCTTTGTTATATTAAAGTCGTGCATACGACATAGTCACTCTTCATAAATCAACCAAGACTTTAGTGATTTCTCGACTACTGTTTGTTGTTTCTGGTAGTTCTTCATATAAATAATTCGTTCTTTATTAAGAATTTGATCTTGTTTTCCATTGCAACTAAATGTTATTTCCCGACATTAGTTATTTGTGATGTAAAAGTCGTGCATATGGCATAATCACTCTTCATAAATCGACCAATACTATATTGTTTTCCTTGTAGGGTTGATGTCCTAAAAGCATGTATAAAGACATTTTATTTATGGAATTTAATAAAAATACATTTTTCTTATAATTGATTGTTTGAATAATTTGTATATATAATTTGTTGGGGTTTTATGCCCTAATTAAAACCCAATTTCTTTCTAATCTCATTATTATCAATAAAAGAATAGAAATCATTTTTTGACATGGTCAATCACTTTGCTCACATGTTTTATTTTAATGATTATTTATTTAATATAAACTTCTATTAAATCCCGAGCATATAGCTAATCGTATTTATAGTGACGTAATCACAATGGAATATAAATATGATTATATGTTTAACTATAAGTTAGTCCTAAGATAGTTAGTGCACAGGATTTACACTGACTTGCCAATCTATGATATGATCTACTTACACATTGCAGTGTTATGTTCTTTCCAGAACATTACCAAAGTATATAAGATTATATGTATTTGTTACATCGGACTGGACCGATATTGACAGTAGATAGGATAAGTAAACATAATGTTATTATCTATTCTAGTCATATCATATAGTTGACCATAGGTCAATTCAATCTCAATTCTGAGTGGTTAGTATTCTAATTGATTGAATTATATAAGTTCTTTGACTTATTCGTTACTGTTGACCCAAGATTTGGCCAACTGACACGGAGTCAAAACGTGATTGATATGGACGAATGTATAGAGAAGAACGCAATGACAAAAGTAAAGAAAACACAGTAATTTATAGTGGTTCAGCCCCAGGATCTGGTAATGACCTACGTCCACTTAGAATAATATTGATATAAAATCAGAAGGGTGATCAAAGAACCAGGGTTCAATGAGTTTCACTCTCTTCTAAAGAACAATGCAGATTTACTTGGGGAATTACTATTGCTTCCTCTGATTCCAAAGTAAAAAAAAAGGTCCCCTCCCTTGAGCTATCTCTTCTTATTTATAGGCTCAAGGAGGGTTACAAGAGATTGTTACAGATATTCTTCCCTGAATAATCGGGTATCCAGAAGATTGTATGAGATAAATTCGGGATTCATAAAGATTTTCCCACAAATGTTGCCTTGTATGCGGAACTACCGACTAGACTGGTCGCGGGTAAGACAGGCTTGCCCTGCTTCTACTGTGTCTCCTGGTCGATACTCTAGCAGACGCTTCCAGGTATCAGCCACGTGTCAAGAGATTATTTGCCACGTCACCAATGCTAATTTATTGGATAACATTTGCCCCCCAAAGTTTATTTACTACGAACAATAAATAAACTTTGAACGAACGACTCTTCGGTAACCCCTCCTGACGTGTCAGAACCCTTCGTGTGTTCTTGAAAAAAGCAACCCACTTCTGTCTAATCATGCCTTTTCAGTTCCCCAGAAACGATTTCGACGGCCATCACGTTTCCCCATATTTTGAAAAAGGAAAACTAATGATTACACTTTTTTAATATCAGAGACAAACTTATATAAGACCGTCGGAGCCTCTTCTTTCTTTTTACGCACGCCATTATCTTTGCAGAAAACCCTAAAAACCAGAGCTTTAATCTTCTCTGGAGACCGTTTTCCTGCACTTCCAAGACTCAGACAGCGGACTCTTTAATCTCTGAAGACCTTTCTTCCACCTTCACGATCATTTTTCTTGGTAAGTTTTCGAAACCCCATGCTTCTAATTTCTCGTGATGCATGTTTCTGGTGGTATACTGTTTAAGTCTTTCTGTTTCTGGTTTAAAATGCTTGTAGACAAAATGTTTTGTGGGCGTAGTAGATTTACGAGTTAGTTTAAAATCCACGATCATGCTTTTTAGGACGTAAAACCGAAGTAACATTTCGATTTTTAAGCCAGTTGAAAAATAAATTTTTCCCGCCCTAAGGGGAGTTGAAAAAGCTTTCACAGAAAAACTTTTTACTTTCACCCTTTGATCTGCTTTTCAAACTGTTCGTGTAGAAAAACTAGCTTTTTGATAGAATGCTGTTGTATAAAAGCCTAACTTTTATACTCGACCAGCGTTATTCTAAAAAGCTTTTTAGAGTTCTATTTCCTCACCTCCCCATTCTTCTGTTTGCAGACCTTAATGCCAGATTTGTGGGGAGGTGAAAGACCCATCGACGACGACCTTCTTGCCCAGCTGCTCGAGGGGGAAGAACAACCAGCTGTACGTGTCCACGAGATTCCTTTCTCGCGATCCTCTTCCAGACCACATCCTTCCTCTCCAATGGCCCACTCCAAGTCTTCTGGCAAGAAAAGGCCCGAGTCTGAAAGCAACCCTACTCCTCCTGCACAGCCTGATTCGCAGGCTAGGGCTCCCTCGACCAGCGGTCGAGAAAATCTTGTTCCTGACCCTAATATCCAAACTAGGGCTCGTCCTCGTCATCGGAATCCGCCTGATGTCGAGTGGTATACTCCCCCAGTCAGTTCAGTGACCCTTCGAATGGTTGCTAACTGCTTCAAGAAATTCCCCCTCACGGGGGTAACCATTATACGTCCCACCACGGACCAGAGGGCTAACCGTCCAGGAGGGGCGAACAGCACCTGGTCCCGGTATCACATTGAGGCGGGAGCTTATCTCCCTCTTCATCCCTTCTTTGTGAGGGTGGCCAATTATTTCGGCGTCGTTCCCTTCCAAATAACTCTTAACGGATATAGGATGCTGGTCGCACTCTATGTCCTGTACAAACTTAACAAATGGCCAGAACCTTCACCCCACGAGGTCAACTATCTTTTTGACCTCAAGTCCAACCCACAGCACAACGGGACGGGCTTTTTCCACTTCTGCCACCAGGAGACCGGCCGGACGTTCTTGAGTGGTACTACCCATATGTCAAACGTGGGGCACTACAACAAGGAGTATTTCTTTACTCCGGACATAACCAGTAACAAATTGGCCTTCGCGAGAGGAGGTATAAACTTGTCTTCGTCTGGTCGATACTTTAACATAGAGTGTTTCCTTTCATTTTTTCTCAAACTTAATCTGTTTTTCAGGCCCTTGGTTACGTCCGACCCGAACACCAGACATGGTGTTGAGGTCTAACACTCTGGCCAGGATGTCTGATGCAGCAAAATGTGTCAAGACCCTGATACTCGAAAAGAACTTGAGGTCGTCTGGCCTCTTGGCTCCTCGCCATGAAGATAGAGGGTCTGTGGTGAACGAAGCCACTGCCGAGGGGGTTCCCGAGCAGCAACCTCCTGTGCCTCCTCCTAGGAGGAGGCCAACAGGAGTTATGATCAGGGAACCCACGGGTAGCCCTTCCGCAGAAAGGCCTTCTGCTCCCTAAGGCAAGGGGAAAGAAAAGGCCAAAGAGCCTATTGTTGACCTGGGAGAATCTTCCGATGATAATGGTAAAGTTATTTCGCTTTTAAATGGTTTGCCGATTCCCTGTCACTTGTTTGACGGGGATGGTAACTTTACATATGCTCCAAACTTAGGGTCAGACTTCTTCATGCCAGATAATGAGTATATGACTAATAGAGTCAATAGTGTAGCGACCAGTAGTTGTAGCTCGGGTATTTACTTTGTTACCTCCTTTCAATTGTCTAACTTACTTTCACCTACCTCCTTTTTATAAACTTGCTATGTTTATCTTCATGCAGATATGTCAACTCCCAACATTTTTGACATGTACCAGGCCGAGGAGGAAGAGGAAGTTCCTTAACTCCAACGGAAGCCTAAGAAGAGAACTGGTGAATCCAGTCGAGGCCCTCCAGCCAAGAAGGGTCGATCAGAAGATCCTCCTCGGGTACGCCTACTGGGCAAAGTCCTGCGCCAACTGGGCGAACTCCTACTCCTCCTCCAGCTCCTTCTGAACAGCAAACTACTCCCGTTCGGCCGAATCCTCCAGCTGCGCCTGCCAGGGAGCAGCTTTCTCGTGAAGAGGCTCATGGGGCCAGACTCATGAGCCGTGCCATTCGATTTGCCAGGGACCTCCTCGATCGCATCGGCAAAGGCGAGCGTGTTAGGGCCGCAATGGTCCAAGCTGAAGAGCTGCCAGTCGACCAGATCCTGAACAGGGCTCTGAACGAAATCTCCAGTGTAAGTGTTTCCTTATTCTTCGAGTCTTTAGTTTTTTAGTCATCGTGATAAGTTCTAACTCCTTTTTCTTTGTGCACAGGCCTTACTTTCTGCCACTACTGCTCGTACCCGAGCCCAGGCTTACCTCGAGCAGGCCGAGGCAAAAGCCATTGAGAGGTATCAGGTGAAGGCGGCCGAGGAGCTTTCGGCTGCTGAGGCTAAGCATGCTAAGGAGTTAGAGGCAGTGATCCGAGAGAGGGATGCAGCGGTGACTAAGCTGTCCGAGGCTGAAGCTGCAAAGGAAGCAGCGGTCAAGTTGAGGCAAGAGTACCGGGAGTTCAACAAAACCCATCTCCGCGAAATCAAGCATCTGGGGGAGGTACTCAAGACCAAGGATGAGGCTATTCTCTCCCTCGAGGGCAAAGTGAAGCAGTTGGAGCTTGACAACTCCAAGAATCTGGAAAAGTACAAGAGGACAACACTCCGATGTTTCTACAATTTCTGGAAACACAATCAGGGTGCTGACTTTAGCTACCTTTCAGAGGAAGTCAGAACTGCGGAGCTGGCCCGATGTGCTGCCCAACTGGCCGAAGAGGAGGCAAGAGTAGCGACCCCTGCCACTCCAAGCGTCGCTGGTTTGGAAGAAGAAGATGTTGTTGAGGACGTGACTAACCAGGATGCTGCCCAGGACCCTCCGGCCCCGAATGCCTCTTGAATTCTTCTCATTTATTTTTCTTTTTTGGATATACGACCCAAGGGTCGTGATGTAAAGACAGTAGTTTCTTTTTTAAACTTTGCTGCACGGGCAGCAAATCTTTTTACTTGAACAGTTACATCCAAGTTGTGATGCTTGCGGTGTAAAAGCTTAAATATTGATGCTATAATATCTTTACTTATTATAACATTTGTCCGTATGACCGAACTTAGCATAGTACTTTGCCATGATTTAACGAACACAAATTTTGAAAAATACTCTAAGTACTGTAGCATGCTTTCACTTATTTTGTTCATGTGTTTACATACCTTGAGAAGTATGCTTTGCTATCGATGTGCCTTATATGCCCCCCAAGTGATCGAGGAGCTTTAGGTCCTTGGTCACTTGCCTTGACCATAACCTGCTCGAACATTCCTGTTCGTAGTAAAACTGATACTTGTAAAACAGCAAAACAACACACGTAATGAACAAATACTTGTAAATATAAATTCACAAAGGTTGGCAAGAATGACTGGCTGAGCACAGTCCCTTATAATCTCGTATTAAAAATGGACTAAACATGTCTTTACGAGTGATTCTGAAATAGAATCTTACATATACGAGCAGTTAGCCATACAACGTGGCTAACCCTCTTTGCAAAACTTGTAAAAATTAAAAAGAGAAATTTAAACAAGCCAGTCCTTTAAGAAGGGCTGTTCATTGATAATACTTGCGCAGGTGTTCTCCATTCCAATAGCGCAGAACGAGATCTCCGTTTAAGCGTGCAAGTTTGTAGGTGCCTGGGTGAAGGACTTCTTCAATCTGGTAAGGTCCTTCCCAGTTAGGTCCGAGCACTCCAGCAGTGGGGTCGCAGGTATTTAAGAAAACTCGTCGTAGCACCAAATCTCCGACGTTGAATTTTCTTTCTTTAACTTTGGAGTTAAAGTACCGGGCGACTTTTTGCTGGTAAGCAGCAACTTGGAGTTGAGATTTTTCTCGCATCTCGTCGATCGAGTCTAGGGACTCCATCATCAGCTGGCTGTTCACGTCCTGGTCGTAAGTCAAACGCCGATGTGAAGGGGGATCTAACTCGACAGGTAACATGGCCTCATATCCGTAGGCTAGGGAAAATGGGGTATGCCCTGTTGCTGTTCGGTGGGATGTTCTATACGACCACAGGGCTTCAGGCAGTTGTTCTGGCCACGCTCCTTTGGCTTCTTCAAGTCTTTTCTTCAGGGTGTCCTTAAGAGTTTTGTTCACGGCTTCGACTTGCCCATTCGCTTGGGGATGTGCGACTGAAGAAAAACTTTTAATGACTCCATGCCTTTCGCAGAAATCGGTGAATAAATCACTGTCAAATTGGGTCCCGTTGTCTGAACTATCTTCCTGGGCAATCCATACCGGCATACAATGTTCTTGATGACGAAGTCAAGAACTTTTTTGGTCGTGATGGTTGCGAGTGGTTCAGCTCCGGCCCATTTTTTGAAGTAATCGACTGCCACAACTGCGTACTTTACTCCTCCTTTCCCTGTTGGCAGGGATCCAATCAAATCTATCCCCCATACTGTGAAGGGCCATGGGCTCTGCATCTGTTTTAGTTCATTCGGGGCTGCTCAGGGGATCTTGGAGAACCTCTGACATTTTTCGCATCTTCGTACATACTCCATTGAATCCTCGTTCATTGTTGGCCAGAATTAACCTTGTCTTAGAACCTTTTTTGCCAAACTTTGCCCCCCAGCATGATCTCTACAGAAGCCTTCATGCACCTCCCTCATGAGTTCCTTAGCTTTTTCTGGTGTAACGCACCTGAGTAGTGGCATTGAATATCCTCTTCGATACATAACGCCATCGACCAGTATGTACCTAGCGGCTCACCTTTGCAGAGTCCTGGCTTTGTTTCTATCTGTTGGTAGTGCACCATTTGTCAGATACTCCAAGTAAGGCGCCATCCATGTATTCTCCATTCGATTTTCCATACTGGACTTAGTTGCTTGTATACTTGGCTTGCTCAGTCTTTCCACTGGCACAATGTTCAAAGTGTCAGCGTCCTTCGCGCTCGTGAGTTTAGCTAAGGCGTCTGCATTCGAATTCTGGTCTCGCGGGATTTGCTGGAGGGTGTACTTTGTAAACTGGGCGAGCAAATCCTTCGTTTTATTCAAGTAGGCCATCATCTTTAAGCCTCGTGCTTGATATTCTCCCAGGACTTGATTTACGACTAGCTGAGAGTCACTATAAATATTAAGCGTCTTTATGCTCATATCTTTGGCCATTCTCAATCCAGCTAGGAGTGCTTCGTATTCCGCTTCATTGTTTAATGCTGCGAAGTCGAACCTGATTGCGTAGTGAAATCGATGCCCCTTCGGCGTTATCAATATCACTCCTGCTCCAGCGTGGGATTTGTTGGATGAACCGTCTGTGAATAGCTTTCACGAAGGAGTTTTGTCTTGAGGCATGGGCGCTTCAGGCTGTTCGCACTGCTCACTGCCCGGGAGTTCGGTGAAATCTGCGACAAGATCGGCCAAAACTTGTCCTTTTATTGCTGCCCGCGGTGAATAAGTTACATCGACCTGCCCTAGTTCAAATGCCCATTTTAACAATCTTCCAGCCGCCTCAGGTTTTTGGAGGACTTGCCGAAGGGGCTGGTCGGTTAGAACTGTGATAGGATGGGCTTGGAAGTAAGGACGCAACTTCCTGGAGGCTAGAATTAAGCAATATGCTAATCTTTCGATTGGCGGATATCTTAATTCTGCACCGATCAGCCTTTTGCTGACATAATAGACTGCTTTCTGTACGCCTTCTTCCTCCCGTACTAGTACCGCACTAGCAGTAACTTCGGTAATCGCCAGATAAATATACAAAGTTTCTCCTTCGATTGGTTTTGATAAGATGGGAGGTTGCGCCATATGAGTTTTTAAGGCCTGGAATGCCTGTTCGCAGTCTCTCGTCCATTCAAACTTCTTATTCCCCCTGAGTAGATTGAAGAATGGGACACACTTGTTAGTTGATTTCGAGATAAATCTACTCAGGGCCGCGATCCTCCCAATTAAACTTTGTACATCCTTAATCCTTTCTGGTGACTTCATGTCGATTAGGGCCCTTATTTTGTCGGGGTTGGCCTCGATTCCTCTTGAATTTACTATAAAACCCAAAAACTTCCCTGATCCGACTCCAAAGGAACACTTGAGGGGATTCAACTTCATCCGGTACTTGTCTAGCACATTAAAGCATTCTTGTAGATCCCTCACATGTCCTTCTGCCTTCTTAGACTTTACCAGCATGTCATCCACATATACCTCCATGTTTACACCGATCAGCTCCTTAAACATGTGGTTGACTAGCCGTTGGTAAGTCGCACCTGCGTTTTTCAGCCCGAAGGGCATCACTCTGTAACAGTATAAGCCCGGATCGGTCCGAAAGCTGGTGTGATCCTCGTCAGGGGGATGCATGCTGATCTGGTTGTAGCCTGAATATGCATCCATGAACGAGAGGATCTCATGTCCTGCAGTTGCATCTACCAGCTGGTCGATCCTTGGGAGCGGGAAGCAGTCCTTTGGGCAAGCTTTATTGAGGTCCATAAAATCCACACAGGTCCGCCATTTGCTGTTAGGCTTGGGGACCAGCATCGGATTGGAGACCCACGACGGATAAAACGCCACCCTAATAAACCCGTTCTCCTTAAGCCTTTCGACTTCTTCTTTCAAGGCCCTTAATCTTTCTTTATTGAGCAGCCTTCTCTTTTGTTGCACGGGTGGAAAGGTTTTATCTATGTTTAGGACATGGCTGATTACTACAGGATCTATCCCAACCATGTCTTTGTGCGTCCAGGCGAAAACCTCCTGGTTCTTTTGCAAGAATTCCACCAGTGCTTGCTTTATAGTAGGCTCTAAGTTCTTCCCAACCTTTACGACTCTGGTCGGGTCTTTTTTGTCGAGTTGGACCTCCTCCAGGTCCTCGATGGGTCCAACATTTTCTTCAAAATCCCCAAAGCAAGGATCCAAATCTCCATCCTCACTTTGGGCAACACCCTATTCGGTGACTTCACCACCGGATTGGGCTTGCATGTCTATTGCCATCTGCAATCGATCTGGGGTAGTGCTCCTCGATGTCCCACTTTTCGCCTTTGTGATCAAGGCGTTGTAGCACTCCCTGGCTTCCCTTTGGTTTCCTAAGACGCGTCCTACCCCTGCGTTCGTCGGGAATTTCATGGCTAGGTGCCACAAAGAGATGACGGCCCGTAGATCAACCAGTATGGGCCTTCCAATAACGGCATTGTATGCCGAAGGGCAATCGACCACTACAAAAGTGGTGAGTAATGTCCTTGTTGCGGGCGTTGTACCCGTTGTTACTGGAAACTTGATCATTCCGGCAGGGGCGAGTCCTTCTCCAGAGAAGCCGTATATGGTTTGATTGCAGGGCTCCAAGTCTTTTACGGACAACTTCATGCGCTCCAGTGTTGATTTATACAGGATGTTCACTGAACTTCCTATATCGACCAGTACCCTTTTTACCATCATATTGGCCATCTGGATGTCCACGACCAGCGGATCGGAATGTGGGAACCGAACGTGCTGGGAATCGTCATCAGAGAATGTTATCTCACCCTTCTCTGAGCGAGCCTTTTTTTGTGCACGGTCCTCCACAGTCATCATCTTGATGTCCTGGTCGTGACGTAGAGTCCGAGCGTATCGTTCTCTGGCCTTTCCGCTATTTCCCGCGAGGTGCGGGCTTCCACAGATGGTTAAGAGTGTTCCGGCCACGGGGGCATTCTGTAATGGTGGAGAGCGTTGGCGTGTAGACGCCTGCTCGTTGCCACCTGGAGCTTCTCGTTGGGAAGTTACCGAGGCCCGTACGTACCTTCTCAAGTGTCCTTGTCTAATAAGCAACTCGATTTCGTCTTTTAACTGGTTGCATTCGTTAGTGTCATGTCCGTAGTCGTTATGGTAACGACAAAACTTGGTGGTGTCTCTTTTCGAATGGGTTCCGGTTTCTTGTAAGGCACACTAGAGCTTGTGGCCTGATAAACCTCTCCCCGAGACTCGACGAGGGAAGTGTAGTTAGTGAACCTAGGTTCATAACGATTACCCTTGGCTCGTTTGTTGTCGGAGGTGGAAGGCTCGTTATACGGCCGTTTCCCACCATTTTTGCCATTACTGTTGTCGTTTCTGTGGCCTTTGTCATTGCCATTAGGTTTGGAACCATTGGCGGCTTTGGCAGGTTCGACGGCCTTCTTACCCTTGTTCGAGGGTTTTCCATCATCAGCAATGGCTTCCTCGAGCTTGATGTAACGATCAGCTCGGTCCAGGAACTCCTGGGTTGTTTTAACTCCTTCCTTTCAGAGACTCTTCCAGAGGGGAGAGCAACGCTTTACCCCTGCGGTAATGGCCATCATCTTGCCTTCGTCCCCTACTGTTTTTGCTCCAGCTGCCGCCGCATAAAGCGTTGGATGTAATCCTTCACTGACTCCTCGTCCTGCTGGCGAATCTCGACCAGCTGGTTTGCTTCGGTTGGGTGCATACGACCCGCATAGAACTATCCGTAGAACTCCCTTACGAACATTTCCCAGGAAACTATGCTTGCAGGCGGGAACTTAAAAAACCACTCCTGCGCTGCTTCAGAAAGTGTTGCAGGGAAGATCCTGCACCGAGCGTCTTCGGACACTTTCTGAATGTCCATCTGAATCTCAAATTTATTCACATGCGAGACTGGGTCCCCATATCCATCAAAGTTCGGGAGCGTAGGCATTTTGAACTTGCTGGGAGTTTCGGCGTTAGCTATCCTCTGGACGAAAGGAGTACCTTTTCTCCTGTCGTGGTCGATATAAGAAGTTCTTCCTCCGACCAGCTGCTGCACAGCTTGATTGAGTGCGTCTATCTGGGCTTGCACTGCGGCAGAAATCGCGGTGGCCTTTGTGGCTGGGGGGATGTTCTCGCCGTGCCTCTCGCGACGATCGTTGAGTACATCTCTCAGGTCCTCTTCTCTTCTTCGCTGCTCGCTACCTCCGAGCCGGTTGAAGACATTATTTTGTCTGGGCTGCCCCCCAGCATCTTGTCTATTTGGCTGGTCACCTTGAGGTACTTGGCTCCTGCCTTTACCTCTTTCTCCATTCCTCCCACCAGCATTCCCCTTGCCTGAGTCGGCCTCATTGTACCCATGGCCATCTCTGAACCTTGACTGGCTATGGTGAGACTGACTGTTCCCTCTATTCCTGTCTCTGGCAGAAACGCCCCGACCGTTAGAGGGTGGCCTACGCTGGTTGCGGTGTCCCCGTGCATTATCATGCCGTGGGGGTCCACGGATCGCAGAGCCTAGCTCCGAGTCCCTCCTGTTACTAGAAGGGTAGTGACCTCTGTTCGCTTGGTTTGGCCCATCATTCTCATGGCGCCTAGGACTACGAGGCTGACGCTCGGCCCTATTCTGCCTTTGCTGCGGGGGATTACCCCGAGCAGCTTGGGATGGTGGATTTGCCTCAGGGTCCAACGGGACATCGTCATGGGGCGTCTGAGGCTGCTCGGGCCTTTGCGGACTTGAAGGCTGAATAGGTGGGCTAGGATTGGGACCCTTCTGGGGTGGCCCATTCGCGGGTTGGTCAGGCTGCGAGGTAGGTGCGGCCTGATTTCTAGCCAACAGCAAGGCTGCTTCGAGGGCGGCCATGGCTTCGGTCTGGCGGCGATCCACCTCCGCCTGTCTCTCGCTCAATTCCGCACGCTGCCGATCAATCTCCTGCTGCTGCCGCGCCGTAACTTCTGCGGCAGTCTCTTGATTGGCCCTCAGACTAGCCAATTCTTCTTGCAACGCGCCCAGGGTGCTCTTCAGCATCGCATCGTCCATTTCCTCCTCTTCAAAATCTAGTTGCGGCTCATCTTCCGCCATGCTTGCAGGGGGGAGGAGGTGGTGGATTCGACAGTGCAGTGGCGGTTGCTTGCCCAGTTTTCCTTCCTGCTTTCGCCATTGGTTTTCTTAACAGCAACAAATCAATCTCTCAATGAAAGCACCAGAATGTTGACCCAAGATTTGGCCAACTGACACGGAGTCAAAATGTGATTGATATGGACGAATGTATAGAGAAGAACGCAATGACAAAAGTAAAGAAAACACAGTAATTTATAGTGGTTCGGCCCTAGGATCTGGTAATGACCTACGTCCACTTAGAATAATATTGATATAAAATCAGAAGGGTGATCAAAGAACCAGGGTTCAATGAGTTTCACTCTCTTCTAAAGAACAATGCAGATTTACTTGGGGAATTACTATTGCTTCCTCTGATTCCAAAGTAAAAAAAAAGGTCCCCTCCCTTGAGCTATCTCTTCTTATTTATAGGCTCAAGGAGGGTTACAAGAGATTGTGATACAATTATCCCTGTGTTTGGAGCCACGCTCACTGTGCAGTGAGTGTGTCGCACCACACTATTAGGGCTCTCCCTAATTTCCTCATTTGTTTGTTTAATAAATATTTAAGACATTATATTTATCCCAAAATAAATATAAGTTAATTCAAAATTAACTTTATTTTAAAATATCAGTTTTAATTAAATAAATAAAGATCTTATTATAAATAAGATAATT
This sequence comes from Humulus lupulus, assembly GCF_963169125.1. Lineage (NCBI taxonomy): Eukaryota > Viridiplantae > Streptophyta > Magnoliopsida > Rosales > Cannabaceae > Humulus > Humulus lupulus. The sequence goes on along the minus strand of NC_084802.1, from coordinate 156,984,608 downwards.
ATTAATCACTTTATTTATATTAATCCAAACATGATAAATATTTATTTTAACATATAGTTTTTCAAAATAAAAACTATATAGTTAAATAATTAATTGCCCATAATTATCACATAATTATTTCATTGCCCTGAAAAATTAATTTTTTCCAATTAAGTTCTCTCTACAAATCTTTATTTTGACATCCTTACCTTTGAAAGTGTAGGACAAAGGTGATCTGGAGACCATGGACCTATAATACAAAGCTCCAATAAACTAGATTATTAATTAAACTCTTTAATCTAATAATCTTATATATTACTTCCATGATTACTCCACTATAAATATGAAATTGCAGTCTAAGTATTTATAGAATTATATTTAAAGAGTTTTCTCTTCCAGTCCATTGATATAATCAATAAACGTAGTTTTGTCCTCAATTTATTGGTTCGTTAATTAGAGTTGGTCGAGATTACCGTTTTACCCTTCTAATTACCTCTTGATGCTTAAGTACCATTAATTCACTAATGAAAAATTAATCTATAATCAAATTATAGCTTTGAGCTCAATAACTATTCAATTCCAGAATTAACCCTTAAGAGAACCAATATTCGATCTGTTAGGAAAGTATGAATTCCATTATTTTAAATCATCTTCCTACCCATTCATGATATTGAATCTCCAAAACAATAGTCATTAGCCTCATTATACTAAGAAACCTTAACGGGTGAATCAAAAGATCCAATAAACACAAATAGAAGTTCATGAATACTCATTATTTAAACTGATCTACAAATGATCATTTATTATGATAAGAATTAAATATTATGTCAAACGACAAGTTTATAAATATAATTAATTCTCATTGGTCCTCTCATATATAATCTTTATTATATACAACACCCTTACTAAGATGTTTATCCGCATCGGTAATCTGTATGCTTAGTATACCACACAAGTAACCATTAATCAAAGATTCCTTACTTTAATATGTTACTGACCATTTTATTCATTATATACGATCTTAATTCTCTCGTACTAAGACAAGATCATATACTCATGAATGAATAAGGAACTTTCTCAATATTATTATATTATTAATTCAAATATTAATTATAACATTCAAATATAATAAAATTGTAATTTTATTTAAATCAATAAAATATCTTTATATGCTTTTAGGGCATTAATCATAACATACACCACCACAAGAACAAGAATCTACACACAATAACACTTGACAATGTCCAAGAAAAGATTGAGATAGAGATATTCAAACCTTAAATGAAGAACAAAACCATTGTTCTTCTTGTAAGATTCAATCCCTTTGTTAGAACACCACTTGAATTATTTTGATTGAGAGAATCAAAACCAATGCTTATACAATAGATGTATTATTGTCCAAATTCTCTATTTCCTAGCCCTTAATGGATGCTTAAGGCTTTCTAGTAGGAAAGAGAATTGGGATTGAACATGCCTTGAAATTCACAAAGACAAGCACTTTCTTTATGAATTTCTTGGAGAAAACTTATGATCTTGAGAGCCAGATAGAGATAGAGAGGTTAGAGAGAGAATTTAAATAGTGGTCAAGTATATAGGCAATGCATCGCCTTAAAGGTGATGTGTTGCCTACTAGCATACGATGCGTCGTCTGTTGTGCATCGTTGAAACCCTAAGGTTTCAGGTGATGCATTGCCTCGAAGGAGGCGATGCAACGCCACTTAGGCAAGTCTAACTTCTAAAAACTGACCTTAAACACCTCAAAATGCTCCCAAATGTTTCAGGCATCTTTTGATACCCTAATGTATCAATTTGGTCCCAAAAATACAATTTTGAAATGCCTAAAACAAAAAGTCAAATTTCCCAACTTCACAATGTGAAACCATTTAGTGTATTACACCTAGTTTGTGCAAGAAAACTTAAACTTTGTATTTTGACCAATCCCAACCCACCACTCATGTTTGCAAATGTGGAACACTTGGCTTTGTTATTGGATTGGATCCAAGCATTATATTTGTCTTGAGCATTTTTCAGGGTATTGGCAGCGGGCTCTTCCAGACAATGCTCAATAAGGAAAAATTTATGGTGTTCACATATGAGCATTAGATTGAGATTTGATTTTCATTTTATGAAATTATCTCCATTTAGTTTTTTAAGTTACAGTAAAGCAATAATAGGATTTCTCATGTTCAACATTATAATTATCGAAAAAAAATAAAACATACACAATTAAATATATTGAAATAAATATCTAAATTTTTTGAAAAGTAAATATAATGCATGAATGCAAAAAGTAAAACATATAAATTTAACATTTACTCTTCCACGATAAAAGTACCTAATAATTAAAATGCTACCTTAGGGTCGGTCAAATTAATTTCAGACAATCTATGTAACAGTCTTATCCTTATTAATTTAAAACATAAAACATCTCATATGTTCTCTTTTAAAATAAGGTACCGTTGATTTGGTCATCATAAAATTACCCACTGCAAAATTTTAATTATACTATGTGAGTGTAACCCATTATTACATATTCCATGACTTAACTTAGAAAATGTCGCCTTAGGGTCGGACATATCTAAAATCCATCACTTATTCCAATGTATGAAGAAGTTCAACCTTGATATTGATATAGTTTAAAACCTTTCTTATGGGGACGTAAATAAAGCGAACTCAATGAGGTAGGCGGCCCTCACCATACCTCATTGTGCTGTACTAATAATGGAGGCCATAGGTCGTATTGAGATGTCAACCTTATCCCACTCAATATTTTGAAATAATGTGTTTATTTTTTAACTAATCAATTAATTCCTAGTTCTTATGACCCTATGAATTTAAAAATAATTAACTATTTGTTATCCAGATTTTCGGATAGCGTTTAGATGGATAGCCTCGGGGAAGCAGAATTATCAAAGTCTTTCACGAAAGGTGACCAGAGCTCGCGGATGGACAGAAAGGCTTCGCCTCTCCCGTTTAGTGTCAAGCTTACTCTTTCAAGCAACCGAAGGTCACGGAGGCTCGTCAATTCTCCCGGACTCCCGAAGGGATATCCTTCGGGGAAGGTTCTTCCAGGAGAAGCTCTTCAGGCTACCTTCGCGGATACAGTCCCGTGCCTCGCACGAAAGAAGACTAAGCGGCCGAGTCATGGAGGAGGCATAGTTGGAATGATCTCCACCTGACACAGGATCCCGCCTGACACGCCTGACAGGTCGAGGCCGCACACATCCCAGCACGCCTAAAAGTACCACTTCGCCTACTGTTCCGCTGACAGCCTGGAAAAGACAGCTGCCTTTGTGCATTCCCCATACTTTCATGTAAATATACCCACATAGAGCCTGGTAGCCAGGCGACTACGGTAATTGTATCCCCTATTTATGGCTGGTGTAATTAAGGCTCAGGGGGGCAGAGTGAAACCCTAATCCAAAACCCTAGCTATAAAGACCCCTTCATTTTACGATAGAAGGGGGGCCAACAAATTACATAGCATAAACTCTGCTGAAATCTCTCTAGCTTCATCTTCTTCAAGAGAACCCGAGAGAAACATTGTGAGTTTGTGAGGGTCTTATACACCAGCCATTTCATTGTAATTCACTACAAGTATAATAACATCGACTCGTGGACTAGGGCTCGTTAACGCCTGAACCACGTAAAAAACCCGTTTGTTTATTTATATTTCTGCACTTCTACAGTTCTTATCTTTTTACTATTTTGTTTGTATTCGTTTCCGAAAAATTCGGTAAACATTTTGGTGCTTTCATTGAGAGCTGTAGGGAGTTGTTAGTCAGCTCTTTTTCTGTGTACGTTTTTTGTATTCGCTCTGTACTGAAAAGATGGTGACTACGAGAAAATCCGCGGTTGACAAAAACGCTAGGGTCAACCCCGATACTATGATGGAAGATGCGGTACAAAACTAACCCTCGGACTACCAAGGTGAAGACCCGACATCCCGCCAGGATCGGGTCAGTACTAAAGATACGACATACTTAGAAAGCGAAGAAGAGTATGTCCGAGACGGTTACTACAAAGACGGCTACTACTACGAGAAGGATCCAGAACTGGTCCAAGTAGCCGAGGAACTGGTGGCCACTAAGGCCAAGCTTGCTGAGCAGGAGCGCGTCTCCGAAAAAATGCAGCGCATGATGGAGCGCCTCCGAGGCAAGCTTGGAGATCTAGGCGACTCAGACGAGGACGCCTCTATTTTAGGTGGTGCTGATGCCACCATGCCGGATCCAGCCATTGCTGGACCATCCAAAGCCGCCCCTAACAAGGGCAAAGAAAAAGTTGGGGAGCCTGTACGCACTAACGACCCCGCACCTCCTAAAGGCGCGAATCACCAGGCCAACTGCCCCCCCCCCCCCCGCGCGCAGAAGGTCTCTGGCGCTCCTAAGCCCAGACGTCCTTCAGCCCCAAGGGGGCACTCTGTGCCTGAAGGGCCCGGTGCTAAGGCACCCTGGCCTAAGGGAAGGAACAACCGCCCCAGTGATTCCGTCAACCAGGACGGTCGAGCTGCGGACACGCACTCCGAGGATAGCTAGTCCACGGTGGACCTAAGAAGAAGGTTGGAGGCCAAGTATGAAAAGGCCAAAGGAGAAAAGGCCCGGCCTCGCAGAGATGACTTGCGAAATCATCTCAACGACAAGATCCGGGGACGTGACCTCCCAGAGAGTGATACAAAGAGACTCGAGGAACAGATAGCTGCCTTGACCAAGCTGGTCCGAAAGCAAAGTGGGGCCCTGTCAGACTCTAAGGAGGAAGACCCGGAACCATGTATTCGGAGAATCACGGAAACTCCCCTCCCGGAGAACTTCAAAATGCCTCATATAGAATTATATGAGGGGAGGACAGACCCGCGCACCCATCTAGCTAAATACAACAAGATGATGCAAGTGGCGCGCGTCAGTGAGGATGCCAAATGCATGTGCTTCTCACTCACCCTTACCAAGTCCGCGGAGGACTGGTGGAAAAGATTAGCTCCCGGATCCATCCACAGTTGGAAGGAGCTACAGTCTGCGTTCAGGAGGCAGTTCATTGCTGCCCGGGACCACGACATGGAGGTTGGTTCCTTAACCAACATCAAGCAACTACTCAATGAGAGCCTCAAAGCTTTCATTCAAAGAATGATGGAAGCTGCTGCTAAGACCAAGGTCAGCGATGATATGAAGCTGATCGCCCTTCAATCGGGGCTTACCGTCGGTTCCTTGCTATGGGGGTAAATGCAAAGGAGACGGGCAGAAACTCTGTCCGAATTCATGTCGAAAGCTCAGGGAATCATCAACCTTGAAGATGCCTACCAACAGGCCTTTGGAGTTCCCCCAGCTCCGACGCCCTCCGTGACTGCGCCGAGCTTTGCTTCGCAAGCTCCCGCACCAGCCCTCATGTTTCCAGGAGCCCAGTTCACTCCAAGCGTGTATGGGCCTTCCGCGTCTGCTCAGACGCCGAGTCAAACCCATTTTTCTGGGTACGTTGCTGTACAAACCGGATGTAGTATCGCTCCCAGCCGGTCGCAACCGCAAGCAGAAGGCCCAGAAAAAAATCTGAGCCAATCGCGGAATAAATGAGGAGGAAGAAACTCCAACCGGGGGGACCATTCAAAGAAACCCCAGATGGACTATGAGCCCAAGTTCACGGAGTACACCAGTTTGATAGACTCACGAGAGAATGTCTATCGAGCGACCTGTAATATGGTCAACTACAGGAAGCCCCCGAAAGTGTCTCACGGAGGAAGGCGTCCGCGAGACTCCAATAAAAGGTGTGAGTTCCACGGAGACGTGGGGCACACCACAAACGAGTGCCTTCAACTGAAGGATGAGATCGAGTCCCTGGCAAGAGCGGGACACCTCGGTCAATGGGTGAGGATACCCATAATCTATCCCTGACAGGGAGTAGTTCACGGAGCTGCATTCTCTCCGGGACAGAGGGGGACCGCTAGCGCTCCTGGAGCTAGTCACCCCCAAGCTCCTGGATCCCAGTTCCCAGCGCTTCCTGCTCCGACCTCTCCGGCACCCATTGCCATGTTGGCTCCCGGACCCGGAAATCCATATCCGCCTGGCCTTGCTCCGCCATCCGTTGACGGACACGTAGCCACCATTTCCGGAGGACCACACCTTGCCGGAAGCACCCGCAACTCCCAGAAAAGGTACTTGAGGGAGTCAGAACACACCGGGGAGATGTGCGCCTTGGTTCAGTCACCTGCTCAGCGTCCCCGAATGATGGATCTTCCCATCACCTTCACGGAAGATGACGCCCGACATGTGCACTTTCCCCACAACGATCCCCTCGTCGTGGAAGCCCAGATTGCCAATAAGAAGGTGTCATGGATCCTCGTCGATAATGGAAGCTCCGTAAACATCCTCTTCAAAGCTGCCTTCCACGCGATCGGATTAACCGGGACTGATCTGACCCCATGCCCCATCCAGCTTCAGGGGTTCAATGGGGATGCACTCATGCCCTTAGGCAAAATTCAACTTCCAGTCACCCTCAGAGGAGACAGCGACGCTTGTGCCTTCAGGCACTGCACATTCGTGGTGGTCGACTGCCCCACGGCGTATAATGCCATCCTAGGCCGACCGGTCCTAATCGATTTTGGGGCAATAACCTCGATACGCCACTTATGTTTGAAGTTTCCATGTGACAACGGGCGTATCGGCACCCTCAAAGGGGACCAACGAAGTGCATGAAGCTGTTATAACGTCTCCGTCCGATCCGTCTACACGGTCCAGGAGGCGACTGTTGCCGCTCCTTTGGCGGAGAATCTGCCAGAAAATGGAGGTGCCCAAGGGGCATATGTTGACGAACTCGACCCTAGATTGGGGGTCGAGAGGGCGATATAGCCGATGGAGGAAGTCGAGGAGGTGGTCCTCAACCCGGGAGATCCCACCAAAGTCATTCAGGTGCGGAAAAACCTTCCATTGGCCATTCGAGAAAAGATCGTGGCCACTGTGAAGAAAAATCAGGATATCCTGGCATGGTGCCACGCTGATATGACGGGGATTAATCCTAATGTTGCATGCCACGCACTCAACATCGACCCATCTGCAACTCCCGTTCGCCAAAAGAGGAGGCCGTTAGACCCAGTGAGGGCCGAAGCAGTCAAAGCTGAAGTGGACAAGCTGATGTCCATAGGCTTTCTCCAGGAGTCACATTATCCCGTGTGGGTGGCCAACCCGGTTCTGGTCCCGAAACCCAATGGGTCCTGGAGAATGTGTATTGACTTCACGGACCTAAACAAAGCCTGCCCAAAAGATTGTTTCCCTCTTCCGCGAATCGATCAAATGGTAGACGCTACTTCCGGGTATGAACTCTTATCCTTCATGGATGCATACTCCGGGTACAACCAGATCAAGATGCATGTCGCGGACCGGGAACACACCAGCTTCCTCACGGACAAGGGTGTCTACTGTTACGTGGTCATGCCTTTCGGTTTGAAGAATGCTGGGGCGACATACCAGCGCCTAGTAAACAGGATGTTCAAGGACCAGCTGGGGAGGAATATGGAGGTGTATGTAGACGACATGTTGGTAAAATCCAAGACCTCCGGGGACCACAGCGACGACCTTGAGGAAGCTTTCGCCGTGATCCGAAAGTACGGAATGAAACTGAATCCGAAGAAATGTACTTTCGGGGTCTCGTCGGGGAAGTTCCTCGGTTTCATTGTCAGCTCCCGCGGAGTGGAGGCCATCCCTGAGAAAATTCAGGCGTTCATAGATATGCCTTCTCCCCGAAAGCATAAGGATGTCCAAAGCGTTACGGGAAGGATAGCTGCTCTCAGCCGCTTCGTATCTAAGGCCACTGAAAAATGTGTCCCCTTCTTCAATGTTTTGCGAGGAAACAAGAGGTTCGAGTGGACCCCCGAATGCGAAGCAGCCTTCCAACAGCTCAAGGAACATCTAACTCAAGCTCCCATACTGTCCAAACCTGTCGAAGGAGAGGCATTGTTCTTGTACGTAGCTGTAACCAAGCATGCCGTAAGTGCAGCTCTCGTCCGGGAAGACGGCCGTCTCCAGCTCCCTGTGTATTACGTGAGCAAGAGATTACTAGACGCCGAGTCCAGATATTCAATGATCGAGAAACTCTCCCTCTGCTTGCTAATTGCTTCGCGAAAGCTAAGGCCCTATTTCCAGGCGCACACCATCAGAGTACTCACCAACCACCCTCTCCGGCAAGTCCTGCAGAAGCCCGAGTCTTCTGGCAGATTACTTAAATGGGCCATGGAACTGAGCCAGTTTGACATCCACTACCAGCCACGTGTTTCCATAAAAGGTCAAGCTCTCGCGGACTTTATTGTGGAATGCTCAGGAATGAATGACCTCCCGGAAGATCCTGTCCCGGAACTTCCCACCTGGAAGGTCTATGTAGACGGAGCCTCAAATGAAAAAGGAGCTGGAGCAGGGGTTATCCTAATTTTTCCCCAAGGACATCAGCTCCAGAGCGCCATCCGTTTCGCGTTCCCAGCATCCAACAACGAGGCAGAACACGAAGCCATGCTAGCTGGATTACAACTGGCCAGGGAAGTCGGAGCCCAAAAAATCGAAGTATACAGCGACTCTCAACTTATGGTAAACCAAATATCCGGAGAATACCAGACGAAAGGCGAAAAAATGGCTGCCTACGTGTCTCTCTCCCGCGGCCTCCTGCAGCATTTCAAAGGCCACCAAATCCGCCAAGTCCCCCGGGACCAGAATTCACTCGCGGACACACTGGCCAAGCTTGCAACAGACCCGGAAATTGAACAATATGGCCTAGTGCCCATCGGGCACTTAGAAGCGCCTAGTACCGAGACACGGAGGGTAAATGCCATCATCGACCATTCCCATTCTTGGATAGGGCCCATCCTCAGATTTCTCACCACCGGAGAGCTCCCCACTGATAAAGCTAACGCAAGAAAGCTCCAATATCAAGCTCCCCGATACGTGGTTATGGATGGAAAGCTTTACCACAGGGGGTTGTCCATACCCTTCCTTAGGTGTGTTGCCGGAACCGAAATCAGCACCATCGTCCATGAGATTCACGGAGGGTTCTGTGGCGACCATACCTCCGGTCTGAGCCTCTCCAAAAAGATCCTTCGTCAAGGATACTTCTGGCCCACCATGAAGAAGGATTGTGTGGATTATGTCAGAAAATGTGAGCAGTGCCAGAGGTACGCCAAGGTTCCGCGTGCGCCGCCTACAGAAATTACCTTAATGACCAGCCCCTGGCCGTTCGCCGTTTGGGGCATTGACCAAGTAGGTTCCCTCCCAACTGGGAGGGGTGGAGTGAAGTATGCCATAGTCGCGGTAGACTACTTCACCAAATGGGTTGAAGTTGAACCTATGAACACGGTCACCTCTAAGAAAGCACTGGACTTTGTCATCAAGAATATAGTGTGTCGTTTCGGGCTTCCGCGAAAAATTGTGTCCGACAACGGAAAGCAATTTGACAGTCAACATTTCACGGACTTCTGTGCTTCGCATGGAATCATCAAAAGCTTTTCCGCAGTCGCCAGACCTCAAGCCAATGGGCAAGTGGAAGCAGTGAACAAAATCTTAAAGACCACGTTGAAGAAAAAACTCCAAGCATGCAAGGCTCACTGGCCGGAAGAGCTTCCGCGAGTACTTTGGGCCTATCGCACAACAGAGAGAACTTCGACGGGGCACACACCTTATTCCATGACCTTCGGTTGCGAAGCCGTCATCCCAGTAGAAACTATGATCCCCTCTCACAGGCAGGACACCTACGACCCTACCCGGAACCACGCCCTTCTCCAGGAGTCCCTGGACATGATCGAAGAGCTCCGGGAGCAGTCGCAGGTCCAACTAAAAATGTACCAAGGCAAGATAGCCCGACACTTCAACACAAGAGTCAAGCGCCGTACATTCGAAGTTGGGGACCTTGTCCTGCGGAGAGTATTTCCTGCTACGCAGGATCCGGGAGTGGGAGTCCTCGGACCCAACTGGGAAGGCCCCTATGAAGTCCAAGAAAAAGTGGGCCATGGGACGTATCATTTAAAGAGACTCGACGGATCTAAAGTCCCTCGCGCCTGGAACGCGGAGCACCTCCGCCGTTACTATCAGTAGGCCCCGGACTATCTAGTCGGAAGTCCTTGGTAGATGTAGCCAAAATGTAAAATATGGAGATAATCCTCCCAGCTGTAAAACGCATGCCTAACACGCTAATTTAATAACACACGGAGAAATTCACTCCGCTTTTACTGCATTTTTTATCCCTTTGTTCCAAGCTGCGTTTTAACAAGTGACCACGCGGTCCGGAGACGTCCGGACCCCACGCTCACTTGGGGGGGTATACATGGCTAAGGCATAGCCATACACCCCTTGAACAAAACATACAGAGAACACCACTTATGTGTTAGCATTGTGTTTGAAATATTTAAATTGTTAAGCTTAAGTTGATTTGTTGCCATGAACATAAATGCATTACGTGTCATATGTGCCTTATGTGGTTATGTGAAAATTGCCATGCAAATGTCTGCCATTATGCATCATGAAAATTATCTCCTGTGTAGCCCAGCGATGAACAGGACTGGGGGTTGAGGCACATTCAGAGAGCTACGCCGAAACACCCCCAACTCCCTGACAAGTCCTTCGCAGAATACTCCGCGACCGCTGTAAGCTTTGCTTCGCAAGCTCCAGCTCCGGGTCCCGCAAGGCGAAAGATGGCAAGATCCACGACCGTTGTAAGCTTTGCTTCGCAGGCTTCAGCTCCGGATCTCACAAAATAATGCATGGTGAGCTCCTCGACCACTGCAAGCTTCAGCTCCAGGAGCAGATATGATCGATCCCCCACTTACAGCAGGCCTTGCTTCGCAAAGCCCCTGCTCCGGGATCGCACATGGTGGGCGTGGCAATTTCCCCGACCGCAACGAGCCTTGCCTCGCAGGGCTCCATGCCAGGTCCCTGAAGTCAGCCACCATGAGGTTCGCAACGACAGTTAGTTTTGCTTCGCAAAGATCTAACCCTAAGTCTAACGACGCTCACCAAAAGAACTCCCGTTCCGGCACCATGGAACGGCTCACCTTAGCAATCCCAGCGAACGGTATAACTACAAGTCCCGGGATTGGCTATTTGCCGTAGGAAAGCTGAAATACGGTGAAAGGAGTCTGGCCGTTGGAACCAAGAAACCTTCGTAACCTAGAAACTACATGGGAAAAGACATTAGCCGTTGGAGCTTCAAATTGGAAATGCATAGGTTCTGGCCGTTGGAACCAAAACCTCATGCGCCCCTACAGCAGTTTCTACCGTATAAAAGCCTACCCTAAACGCAAAGTTAAACAAAGAAATCGGCAGAAAAGGAAAGAAAAATGCTATAATTATGGCAAATATGTCTGCAATGAGAAAAGAGTACAGGGTGCTTCACCCCAAAGAAAAATACAAATGAAAAATAATAATCAGTAAAGAATATTTTTTACAAAAGATAAGACCCCTTCAAGCACTGGGGGTGGCAGCGGCATCCACGACCGGGGGCTCGGAGACAGCGGTCTCAACTGGGGCTGGCGGAGTCAGTTCATTGGATGATGGAGCGTCATCAATGGCAAGTTCAGAGGTCCCCGCCTCTTTGGGATCTTCTGCCTCAGGGACTCCAGCAGGCTCGTCGATGTTATAAGTCTGGACATACACCTCTGGGCTTTGATCCCACGCCTGTATCTTTTCCCTCATTGCGGCAGCGTCCTCTCCCAGGTAGCCTACTACCTCCGGGTTTATTTTCCAAAGTTTGTGCATGAGGACCACGTGGGATAGATTAATCGTTCTGTTCAGCACCACCTCGGCATCTTCCTTCTCCTTCAAGCGCTCCGCCTCAGAGGTCGCCAGCTTGGCCTCCGCGACAGCCAATTGAGCCCTCAGTTTTTCCAGCTCGGTCTTGGATGCATCCCGCTCTCCCTTAAGGGAATCAATCTCCTTGCGCTGCACCCTATTTTGATCCAGCAAGGATTGCCTCTCGGTCAAATGCCCCCTGACAGTAAATTGCAAGGCTCCAATCTGTTTATCCTTCTCAGCAAGCCCCAACTCCAGCATAGACGCAAGATCCTTGCTCCTCTTGTGATCTCGCTCCTCCTCGTGCAGCTTATTCTGAAGAATGGCGTATTCCTCGTTCTGCTTAAGGAGGAGATCGTTTTTCGATTGCAAGCGGGCATCCAGGGTGTCTTTCTCCCCCTTGGCTTGGGATAGCTCTTCCTGGAGCTTGGAGTTCTGGGCCTTCAAGTCATCCGACCGCTGCTTGAACTCATTCTCCGCGCTGGCCCGGTACTCTCGATATTTGGCAAGATATTTCTTATCCGCCTCTTCCTCGGCCGTGCGCCGGGCCTGGCTAATCTTCTCCATAGCCTCCCCCTTCATGCCCTCGACCTGTTGGGTCAGTTTCTGCTTCTCTGCCTCCAAGGCCTGGCGACCCGCCTGGCTCTCCTCCAGCTGAACCAGAACTGCACCCACCTCCCGGAACGAGCGTTCCGCGATAAGAGAGGCCTGCAAGGAAAAACAGCAGAATAAGTTAAGCAGAACCAAATGTACTAAGACCAATGACCCCAGAACACAGTAACTGATAGCTCACCCCAGTAAGTTGCTGCTTTACGGCATGCGTCAGCAACAGCGGGTCCTTACTGCTACTGATGGCCCATTTCTCAGAATTGAGCTCGCACAAGCTCGAGGCCATGTCTTCCATCATCTCTGCCCCGAACGGCGCCAAAGCACGCCCGAGTCTAGGCACCAGCCTCTTCTCCAAGGCCGGGCCATCCAGAACCGCTCCCGCCGGGTGAAGGGATCTCACCCCTTCCGCCAGCTCAGCTCTCTTCACGGCAGACAGGTTGTCTGCCCTTCCCTGAGTAACAGCCTTCTCGGCCTCCAACCGCCTCTTCAAAAAGTTATCAGCCCGTCTTACACCCTCTAGGAGGGCAGCGGGGAAACGGGTTGGTTTCTGAGGGAATTGGAACTTCAGGCCAGGCTGAGGAAGGCTTGTTTGTTGAGAAAGTGGAAGAGAAGGAGAAGAAGGAGACCCCGGAAGGGTGGACTCCCTTTGGACTGAAGGAGGAGGTAAAAGGGGTATTAGGGACGGTAGGGAAGACACTACCGCCCCGGTTTGTTGTTGCTGCTGCGGTGGCGGAGGTGATTGCCTTTGTTGTTGCTGTTGCTTTTGCTGCTGCGGTGGCGGAAGTAATTGCCTTTGTTGTTGCTGCTGATTTTGCAGTTGTTTTTGCTGCTGCTGTGACGGTGGTGGTTGTCTTGGCTGTTGCTGTTGTTGTTGTGGTTGCTGCTGGTTGACAGTAGTCTGGCGAGGACTGCGCGCAGCCTGGAGGTCTCCATCACCTCCGGGAGAAGAATGTCTGAGGCGTTTCTTCTTGTCGCCCTCAGCCTCTCCTCCGGGGCGCTTGCTCGTCCCGGTCGTCTTCGCGGGGAACACAAGCCCTTCCCCATCGCTGCTACTACTCGAGGCCGCCATGGTCTCGGAAGGCCCCTTGGCAGGAGACCTCTCCACCCCCGGAGACACTTGCGCCTCGCCACCTGTCTTCTTGGATGTGGCAGCTTTACCTCCCCTACCAGCTCTGGCTTTTCGTCCTTTCCCCTTGGACGGGTCTTGGCTGGTGGCGGCTTTCTTGATGAGTAAGGTAACTCTCCCCAACATCTTTGCTTCGGGATGTTCTGCAAGAAATGTGCGAGGCATGGTTATCCAACCAGCAAGCGATGTGAAAAAAAAGATAAGCAGAGGATAAAACAAGTAACAATATAGGAGCACAAACAAATCCACCAGCAGGGAACAAGAAGCAAAAAGAAAAGAGAAGAGTTTGAAAGGGACGACCATGCACGAGAAACGTGGATGGCCTTCCCCGAGCAAAACAAGACACCGCTTCCTGCTCCAGGAAGCTCCCGTACTCCTCGAAGTCCGGGAAAGACATGCTGAGGGAAGAAGGGTCAACCATGGTGACACCTTCTGGCAGACTACCGTCACTCAAACACCCGAGGAGCTCATCTACCCTATCGCAATATCTGTCAAAGGGTACCCTACGCGGATCTAGCCTAAGGAAGCGGGGATCGAACCCCACCTGAGAAGTCCGGGAAGCCTCAGACAGGCTGGGGATGTGGATCAATCGAAAGCCAGTCTTACCTTTCCCAGAGGTACCAGCTCCCGGAGTCCCTTCATTGGGGTAAGCTGCGGCGTAGCGAGCCTCAATTTCTTCTCCCTCTGACTGAGGGTCAGGGAACCTCTCCGCCCAACTGGGGGATAAATTATTCTCGTCCTGGGCCGCCTGACAGATCACCTTGGACAGCTTCAGGGCAATCTGCTCCCGGACGTCAGCTGACACCTGACTTTGCCCCCTGCCACTCACTGGCTTAATATTTTGGAAAGAGGCGAGTAGCCCATACTCCCTCAAAGATTCGGTGGTCACGAGTCCTTCCACCTTCAGCTCTTCCTCTGAGAGCCCCTCGTAGAAGTTTGACCTCCTTATCATCTCCGCACAGCGAGGTGTCCGCGGGACGGCTTCTGCAAATGAGGAGTACAGCTCCAACATGCCGTAGTTCCTGAACAGGTTCGGCTTCTGGTCCATCTCCCAGATTGAACTGTTAATAGTCGGGGGGCTAGCCGCGACCACTTTAGTTTTTCCTTTCCCCTTTGCGCCAGCGACAGGGGAACCTTGCTCCTGGGCAGATTCAGCCTCTACCCCAACGATGATTTGTTCCTTTGAGGTGTTCGTCACTGAACAAAAGAAACAAAGAAGAAAACACTCTAAGCAGTCAGCACCCTTGTCATACCCTAACAGTATCAAAGGCATTGGGGAGACCCTCCCTGAAAACTGCTTGGAGAGGCTCCCACCGAGCTTGCCGAGGGGTTGACACCATGCCACCCGAAGGACAGCAAGGAACCAAACTCAAACTCCGAGCCTAAGCCCGCCAAGAGAAGTGTTTTTCCAGAGGAAGACACCTTAAAGGCGCTCACGCTTATGCCCTAAAACAGCAAACCAGAACAACACAAGCAAGACGAGGAACGACTTTCCAAACGCAAATCGTCAAAGCATGCAAAGAAATTACTTATTGACTCACATCAGTCACATGCCTATCAAAGCCCTATTCACGCATGCATATAGACGACACCGGCAGAAAACTCAACCCTAGCAACTACCAACAATCTAAGGTTTGGAAGGAAAGAGCAAAGTAGAAATACTTACTGGTGTTCGGGTAGTTGAAGATTGAAGGAGTAACCGGGTCACTGCACCGCACGAACACGAAAAGTAAAGGCTGCTAAGACAAGGCAACGATTCAGACTTAGAGCTTCGGCGAACAAACCTACGGTCAAGTTGAAAGAAAAGTTTCAGGATTCCTTACCAAAAGAAGTGGCGAATTCGCAGGAAAGGAAGCTTGACAGCTTGAGAGTTCGAAGATTTGGGAATCTGAAAATCTGAAAGCTTGAGAATTTGAGAGCGTAAAGAGGAAGAAAGGTCCGTTCCCTCGTTTTTATAGCAGGAACGAAGTCCTTTCGAATTCTACAAATGGACGGTCCTGATCTTCCCATACCGCATGCATCAGATCCGACGGCTGGAGATGAAGCGCCGATCCTATTTATGACTCCTCGGATGGGAATAAAGTATTTATTTCCCATCATTATACCATCTCGGGCCCGGTGTACCATTAAATACCGTCAAATCACTACTCAGATGCCTGACGCACGCATACTCAGCCAGTCGCCTCACGCACACGTCTTGGTCACAGAGCCATACCCGGCATGATGCGTGGCCCTTTGCCACACTTGAGTACTTGAGTTCAAACAGAAGAAATTTCCTTTCTTTTTCATACTAACACTCAGGCGGGAAAAAAGGAACCCTTCCAGGAACACAGGAGGTGACCCCTCGCCTAATCTAGAAACCAGAATACCCGGAGGGCTGTACAAGCTCCCGGACCTCTCAAAGCTCCGTGACCTTGGGGGGTAAATGTTATCCAGATTTCCGGATAGCGTTTAGATGGATAGCCTCGGGGAAGCAGAATTATCAAAGTCTTTCACGAAAGGTGACCAGAGCTCGCGGATGGACAGAAAGGCTTCGCCTCTCCCGTTTAGTGTCAAGCTTACTCTTTCAAGCAACCGAAGGTCACGGAGGCTCGTCAATTCTCCCGGACTCCCGAAGGGATATCCTTCGGGGAAGGTTCTTCCAGGAGAAGCTCTTCAGGCTACCTTCGCGGATACAGTCCCGTGCCTCGCACGAAAGAAGACTAAGCGGCCGAGTCATGGAGGAGGCATAGTTGGAATGATCTCCACCTGACACAGGATCCCGCCTGACACGCCTGACAGGTCGAGGCCGCACACATCCCAGCACGCCTAAAAGTACCACTTCGCCTACTGTTCCGCTGACAGCCTGGAAAAGACAGCTGCCTTTGTGCATTCCCCATACTTTCATGTAAATATACCCACATAGAGCCTGGTAGCCAGGCGACTACGGTAATTGTATCCCCTATTTATGGCTGGTGTAATTAAGGCTCAGGGGGGCAGAGTGAAACCCTAATCCAAAACCCTAGCTATAAAGACCCCTTCATTTTACGATAGAAGGGGGGCCAACAAATTACATAGCATAAACTCTGCTGAAATCTCTTTAGCTTCATCTTCTTCAAGAGAACCCGAGAGAAACATTGTGAGTTTGTGAGGGTCTTATACACCAGCCATTTCATTGTAATTCACTACAAGTATAATAACATCGACTCGTGGACTAGGGCTCGTTAACGCCTGAACCACGTAAAAAACCCGTTTGTTTATTTATATTTCTGCACTTCTACAGTTCTTATCTTTTTACTATTTTGTTTGTATTCGTTTCCGAAAAACTCGGTAAACACTATATATTAATCCAATTTAATGGGCCTAAATTCATTTAACCCTTCCAAGAGCTTGTATCTAATTTAGGTGAACCCACAATAATTAATTAATCAATTACATTCATCTAACTTTAATAAAATATTTTTAATTAAAGTTGATTATCTTAAAAGGCCTAACTAAATTTGTAAAGACCCGACTAATTTAAGGACCTTGGACCTTTAAAACTACTAAGACATAACTACTATCTTTTGGATATATACATACAATAATAAAAATTTATTATTAATACATAGAAAATCCAAAAATAAAATAGAATACGGGATCCCATTGTTCATACATAAAGTAATAAAGAAAACAAAACCTTTATTTAAATATTCAAAGAACTAAGTGCGGAAATTTTAACGACATAATTCAAAAGACTAAAAAATAAATAACGTCATCCTCGATTGATCCCATCGGTTCATTCTTTTACTTCCTTGCCCAATACACAAGCCAAAGCTGCCTTAGATCCATCCCGCCTTCCATGTGCATTTACCTGCACAATCTAAATAAAAAAGAATGAGCCTAATACCCAATAAGGAAGAACTACTAAAACATAAAATGGACTTCAATATTAATGGTTATTAACTCATTGTCGTATTATGTGACAAAAACTGCTATAGTCCTTTTAACTACTATTTTAGAGGTCGGTTTAGACACAACTATAGTCTACGATAACAATAAAAATATGAGGATTTTCTATCTAAGCAACCATATTTCCTGAGCGACTGAAGACATAAAAAAATATACAAACATATAGCATATAGCACATAAAATCTAACTTATTTTCCTTACCAAATCTAAGATATTGGAGACAAGTACGAGATCGGAAACTCCTAAAACAAAACATTAAAACCATGAGTTTCCCAGAAAAAAGAAGATGAAGAGAAGATCTAATCCGTCGAAATAAGGACTTACCGAAAATCTTAAGTTTCAAAGAAATCAAGTACCTAACCAAAAGCCATTATAACGAGTTAGAATTTGAAGAAAAAGAAAAGAATAAGAATAATAGAAATAGACTAGACCTGAGGATTAAGAGAATCTTAGATAGCTTAGAGCTTCAATCTATACCTAAAACACCGAAATCACACTATAGCTTACTTCCCAAGTGTTTAGAAAATCTTAGTTTTGAAAGCTTTAACCCCAAAACCCTGGTGTTTCTCTCTAGAACGAAATTGGCAGCTTGGAGGCTCTACAAAGTGTTTGAAAGATGATGTGACTGAGTGAAGGGTCTTATTTATAGAATTCAAGGAGTGAAATTAACTCCCATTCAAATGATTAAAAATGACATTTTTTGCTCAACAAATGCCCAAAACTCGGTCAAAATCATTCAAGAACATGTACAAGTTGTTGAGGATTGATTCTAGCTTCGGATTTCACAGAATTTATAACATTGCTGATTGAGCCGATATATCGCCTGCCCTGTTTTCCCGAGGGTTCGTGGTTTCGTTCATGCAAAGTTGACGTATTTTTCTGTATTAGCATAGGAGATATATTGCCCTCTATAGCTGCGATATATTGTCTTACACTTATGTTAAACCACATTTTGCACATTTTAAGCACACTTAAAGCTGTTAAAACCACTTTGATTGAGTAATACAAGATCCTAGTATCTGAGGGAAGGTTCTAGACTTCCTAGGCTTATCTTATATTATTTTATTCATCTAACATCCTTAAATCTTTAATAAACATACATGTGACAAATGTCACATTATTAATTATTCTATTTAAATCTTAGTCTATAATAAAAAATATTTCTAGGACCAACTTCAATAATTAAGCTTATGATAAAATTAATATTTCTAAACTATAGGCTAAACTCATAAAATTCATAACTATCTCTATGAGTTTCCAAATAATTCCCAACTTTCTCAATATCCACGAAAACTAAAATACTACAACATAAGATAATACTATCTAACTAAGTAAAATTCTGAGGCACTACAAAACTTTTTCCTTTAGTTATGATGTGATTACAAAGTTTAACTAATTAAAACTGAGTAGTTTACATGTAATTGATTTTCCCAAAGCAATACATATACACATATAGGACAATCCTAAATAATCATGTCTCTATATATGAGATGCATGATTAATAAAAGTGTGTAGTGTTTCATGTATGTAATGTAATTGACAAATGGATGATCATGTTATCAATCACATCAATGAACATTTTTTTAAATAAATAGACAATGAATGAAGAACCGGGTGACTATTGGGTATTTCTAAATTTACAACCCTTGAAAAAAATAGAAATAAATTAAATTATAATGTGGGCTTCAATAATACATAATTCCCAATGATGTTTGTTCTCCGCTTGAGGCTCGTCTTCATAATATAAGGCTTGAGGTTGAACCCATTATTAATTAATTAAAAAACTATTTCTTTAACTAGTTTATTTTATAAATTAAAACTATTTTTTAATAAAAATTTATTTGATTAACTAGTCAAGAGAACAATTTAAATGAATATTTAAACTTGTAAACAAAAGACCAATTAATTAAATAGATATTTTAATTTTCGTAAAATAGATATAAGATAATTAATTACAAATTCAAATATTTGAAAATTAATTTATAAAAGATAATTATGGTATGGTTTTTAGGAGTGCATGGGTTAAAGCCCATAACAATTTAGGTTACCATTTCTAAAATGACATGATGGCCGACGGATTGGGATGCAAGCTTGGAGGCATGCACACAAGGGGGAATGACTCGGGGTTGAGCAGTTGGCTGTGGAGAAAGGAAATAGTGCTCGGCCTGGCTGGCTTTAGCCGCTTGGGGTGCCGCATGTACAATGGCAGGGTCCTAGTGCATGTCGGGATGGCTCGGGCCTAGGTGCTTGAGCTATACAGCATGCATGGTGGCATGAACCACCACTTTTATTCCTCTCTCTCCAAACAAACTTTCAGATCTTCTTTGTGTGTATAATTTTTGCATCAATGTATTAGAAATAAAGATTTTAAAATTCCTAAGCCCCAAAATTGGCATACACAAAATCTAGAAAATTAAATACAAAGCCTAATTCAATAATCATCATGTTTATCATTCAACCACACATTCATAAGCATTGCCATATTTTTTTTAAGAATTGTGAAAAGCTTTGTTAAATTAAAGTAGAACATTATCTATGTAAAGTATAGGTTTATAACCATATTATTTTATGTAACAATTAACTAAATAATTGAATAAACAAAATAGGCAACTAAATATGAAAACTTTCAACTAATTATAAGTGAGCCATCAAGTGAGTCTCACCCACCTAGAGGCACGCGCCAGTCAATGTGCTTGCACAGTGATTGGTGTGTAACACTGTATACCCACATAACTTTTCTTTTTATTTATTTTATTTAATAAGATAAATATTTAGGTATTTAAAATAATGTATTATTTTAAATTCCACATAAATATTAGTTAATTCAAAATTAATTTTATCTTGTAAATATTAATTAAATTATTATCTTTTAATAAATTAATTTATTCTCTCCCAATATGTTAATTAATTTAAAATCAGTTAATATTATTTTAAACTAACATATACTTTTAAAATACAACATATTAGTTAAATTAATTAATTAATAACAACTATCTAATAGATATATCTTTGCCTTGGAAAATTAATTCCTTTACGAATAAGTCCTTCCAATTTTGTAGTTAACACTCACACCATAGACGATGTAGTATACAGGTCACTTCATGACCATGGACCTATAATTCTAAGCTCTAATAAACAATATTATTATTGGAAAATGTTTCTCCTGAGTGAGTAGCGGAATGCAATATTTGACCTAGTTAATTGTAAAAAAGTTATATATAAAACTATTTTATAAATACGACCCTATGATTTATATACATTAATCTAAATAGAAGAGTTACCACTTGAAGCCTATCTGGTATCCTTGCTCTCTTCTAGCACAATAAACGATCATTCTATCCAATCACGCAAGATCACACCAAAGTCTTACAAATTGTAATCTCAACACAACAGGATGTGTGTGGGCACATAGATATTCAGTTGGACAATTTAGCACTCCATTGATATTCTCAACACATGAGGTCAATGGAGGTTGAGTTAAGAGAATGGTGAAACTCTTTTCTTTTTCTCTTTTGTGAAAAAACTCTCTGAGTGAAACTTTTCTTATAAGGCTAATAAGTACATTTTGGACTATATATTTTTGGTTATTTCTCACTTAGATAATGTTGATTCTTAGTGTTTCAAGTTTTTTTAACTTTGTTTTTATGAGTCTTTGATTTTTGGCCATAGTTCATTTCATAAGAGTACATTTACAAATTTTGTGCAATTTGTGCCTAGATATTGATGGGAGACAAGAAGACTCAAGAAAATTAATTTTAAAAGAAGTTTGAAGTGTTTTGGAAGTATCTAAACCTAAGACTCGAGGCTGTAGTTGAAAGAATTCAGGCAGCGACCTAGGAAATGAAGAAAAATAAAAAAAATGCGTGAGGTCGCAGCAGACACATTGTAGGCTGCGACCTAGGAGGATTCCAAGCTCTATGATCACGGTGTTGGATATTTTTTACTGCAGCTTGTGCTCGTGAGTTTGCTAATCAAAAGTTGAGGCTGCAGTAGTGAATATCCCAGGCCGCGACCTGTGATGCTTTTTCAGCTTTTAAGTTTAAATTTTAAATGTAAGTAAAGGGGATATAAAAGAGGTTTGAGGGAATTTCTAAAATAACTTTTAATTGCATTTATGAGAGACAAAAACTCATAGAGAACTTGAGAGAGAATGAGAAGTGATCAACGTCTACATCAACTATCTAGTTTTTCTTCTTAAACTCTATTATTTTGAATTATGATTTTGATTATGTTTGAGATTATGGAGTAGTTTCTTTCTAGGTTAAGGGTTATTTCAAAACCTCAGACATGATTCCTTAATTTTAATGATTATTATTTTCCTTATTCCTTGATATGGAATTGTTTATATTCTTCCATGCTTAATTTTATGATTAATGTGAAATCTTGCTGAGATGGCCCCTAATTAGGTTTTTGCATTGTTCTACTATCATCTTAGCGTTTCTATTCACCTAATCATTTTGAATTCTAGGTATTTGTGATAATTTTTATTTGAGGGTAATGTTAAAGGTATTTTTAATTACGATGAAGAATATAATCTAGGTTAAATGAATCACACGCTTGTTGTATTTGTTGCTCAGATTAACTCATCCCCATAGAAATTAATAATTTTTCTAGATTAAATCGAAGGTGCTTTACCATTAGGTTGTTTAGTAAAAATAATTTATTAAGAGCGCTTCGCTTTAATAAAGTACACAAGGGAGATTTGGGATATTGACTGCGTATGTGTTATCTGCTGGGTTAATAATTTAATATGGGATAAAGAATAATTGTAATCATTGTTTATCTTGAATGATTGTTGAAGGTGGAGAATTAACTCTTAACTGTTTCTTAAAATCATTGTTATCAATTTAATTGCTCATTCAATGTTTTATGTTATTTTACATTTTGAAACTTTAAAATCTTTTTTTTTTCATTATTGTTTCTAATTTCTAATAATAAATTTAATAATAGTCCTCGTTGGTTCGACCTTTATTTGTTGCTATACTGAAGTGGTCGGAAAAAAATAAGAAATAAAATATAATTAAATTTGGTACAGTGAACGACATGCACCATGTATTTGGCATCGTTGGTGAGGACTATTCTAATTCTTTTATTATTCATACTTATTTTCTATCTTACTAACTAATTCTTTGATGTTGGAAATTTCAGGCCTATATGTCTAACGACGATACTCAAGATAGACTTCAAGCAATAAAATTATATCTTGAGATGTCGTCGTCCCGTTGTTCTTGTACTATCACTGATAACCCACTATTTCAACACTCAGCAAGGAGAGCTAATCCTATACAAGTGCCACTGCCATCTGACTGTTATGAAAATATGTAATTGCCTCAATGGAAATGGTAAGAAATTACAACTCTATGCAATATATTACAAATAATAATTATTAATTTAAAAGAGTTACAACTATATAACTGAAAATTACAAATAAAAGGAGAAGGAGATGTAAGATGATAGAAATAGAAAATACAACTCTATTACAAAAGATACAAATAAACTATAAGTGTTTGAACAAAAGGAAATAAAAGGATTACAACTCTTAAACAAAAGTACAAGTAAATAGAACAAGAAGAAATAGTAGAAAAGCAAATAGAAGAAAATAAGAACAAGAACAAAAACAATAAACTCTCACTCACACTATCAAAGTGAAGAGTGTTGGGGATCACCAACTTGAACAAGGTTTGAAATCATTGTCCAAAAGCTTATTTCCTCCTAACTCAAGCACTAAGGGATCTCTCACAGATTATAGGAAATGTTTTATGGAATTATCAAGCCTCAAGGTGTTTCCAGCCAAGTGCTCTAATGGATAGAAATGTTGTGTCTTACAAGTGAGCAATAGGCTCCTATTTATAGAGTTTAGAGACACCCTTTGAATTTCAAATTCCACCAACCCCCATGGCTGTTACCAATGTTTAATTGGATTAATATGGAATTAAAAAAGAGATTTGGGAGTTATTTGGGTTTTTTGAACCGTTCAACAAAGATTGAAAAAACTGAAAAATTGGTCAGTTTTTGGCCTGTGGCCGCGGCCACTAGTCTCTGTCCCATAGGCCGCGGCCACCCACATTCAGTGGCCGCGGCCACCGACTAATTTTAGCACAAAAAATGTGCTGTTTTTCCAAACGGTTCCAAACCCCCCCAAATGATTTTGTAACTCCCAAAACACATTATTGGGGTTAAAATCATATCTTTAAGAGCCATATCACATATGGCTTTATGAAATTCATCTCAATATTGTGTAACAACAAATTTACATAATAAAGGGTAATATTTGGAAGTTACAAATTTGTAACACCAAATATGTTACATTATTTGGATATATCTCATATATCTAAATATTGCAACTCTCTATTATATGTTACAATATGTGACACTCTTTGTCACATTTATTTAATCTAAAACATTATTGTAACGACCCAAATTTCCTAATAAGGTTTAGGACCTTGATTAGGAGGCCGGGAGGGCCATAATTGATTTACTGTGCTATTATATGATTATATGCATGATTATGTGGGTCATATTACTATATGATGATAAAGGCATGCATGGGGCTATATACTCTGCTGTGAGGGTATTTTGGTAATTTGGCTCATTGAGAGCGTAATTGTGTACTTGTGTGTATATTGGTAGGCTAATGTTGAGACCACATTATTATGTGGGTATGTCTGCAGCTTGTGGCTCGAGGCGATCCTAACAAGCGGTTTAGCGGGAAAGTCACAGCGGGGAATTATACCCGGCTCGGTGTGAGCCTGGGGATGTATCTGGGAATTTGGAGAATATATATATATATATATTGTAGATGATTTGGTCTTGAGAAATATAATTGGTGACTAATTAGATGATAGGAATTAAGTGGTAAATATTTAGGACACTTGAGGAGTTAGTGGGAATTAGGAGCAATGACTAAAATGCCCTTAGGATATTTAAAAGCTTGGTTTAATTAGGAGGGCAATATGGTCATTTGACTATAAGGGATAAGTAATATTTATCTTTATGTTTTAGTGGAAGTTGTAGATTAACTCAGAAGCTTAAGGAAAAGAAAAGAAGAAGGAAAGAAAGAAAAACAAGACACTTAGAGTTATCTCTCTCTCTCATTCGATTGGGTCATATCTTCACCATTCCTTGTGGGTTTTGGAGCTGGAATTCCAGAGTAAGCTCAAGATGGAGCTTAGGGCTAAGGACCTTGGTGAAGCTAGAAGGACTAGCAGGGTTTAGCCAGTCAATTAAGGTAAGTTTTAAGGTTTCCTGATGTGTTTTCTGGGTTTTAATGTGGTGGTTTCTAAGTTTGAGTTTTGGTTGGAATAAAGGGATATGAACCTGAGGAGTTGAAGGGCTTGAGGCTGGTTGGATGCTAGGGATAACTTAAGGTCGAAATCCTCCATAGAAGGTAACAAGTTCTGGCTTTGATGTTCTAGATATCTGAGTTTCTGGTTGAATCTTTCAGTTCTTGGGTTCAATGTTTGTTTTTCTAGTTTGATGATGCATGTGGTTAGGTCTTGTGGTATTGAGTTGTATGGGGTGAGATATAGGTGATGGTAGACTCAATTTGGTGTGTAATTGAGGGTAGGAAGGGTTCCAAGTGGTTTTGTCTCGAGGAAAGTCGAAGAGGGAAAACAGGGTGCTGCTAGTCTGTGACTAGCGCTGTAGCGCTAGCCTTTGGGCGCTACAGCGCTAGGCTAGGGCTTCTTGGGTGTTTTGGTTCTGCCTGTAGCGCTATAGCGCCCTCCTTAGAGCGTTGTAGCGCTACCCTGTCTCCAGGAAGGGGTTTTTGAGTTTTTCTTTAGGGTTTTTGCCTGGAGGCTCGGGGTTTGATTCCACCACCCCGTTTGGTGGAATTAGGGCTTCCCGGGGGCTCAGGATTGGTCCCGAGGCTAGGTTTTGGATTTGAAGTTTGGTGGTGATTCTGATCTATGACTGTGACTAGGTACGCACTAAGGTTCAGACGTGATCGTGCTTGAGGATCAATTGAGCGAGCTAGCGAGATCTAAGGGTAAGAAAGTTGCACCTGATTATGTGGTTAGGTTGGGACTAAATGTTCCCTATTTTTGTGTGCTTTAATTATATGAATGTGATTTACCATGTGAGCACGATGGGACTAAGAGCTCCCTACATTTGTATATCATGTCATGAGATGGTATTATTATACCATGGGACATGCGATAGCCGGCCTAAGGGTGTCAGAATCAATATTTGCGCACAGGGCGTGGCTCGGCCACTGGTAGCTGAGGCAGCTTATTTATCACTGAGCTCGGTTAAGCTGGCCAGATTCAGTGGGTATTACACTGGGGGCGGCCCAAGTGAGCCGAAGACAGTGTGTTAAATAGAGGGTGCGACTAAGGGCGCCGACCCTGAATATTATTTGATGGATGTGATAATTTGTTGATTATGAACGTGAATATTGTGTTATGGATAAGATTGGTTGACTGTCTGGATGATAAACTGTTAATCTGCTGAGTGTTATCACTGATTGGATAAATGTTTTGAATGGCTGAATTCCAGGTTGTGCATTGTGGAATATTTGATTAATGATGTTGGTTTTGCTATGATATCATGCTTTCTTGCTGGGCCTCGGCTCACGGGTGCTACGTGGTGTAGGTAAAGGCAAGGGTAGGCTGAGTCAACCATGAGTTGGAGAGCTCTGGGGGCGAGGTGTACATTGTCAGCTGCTCGGCCGCCACGGTTGAGGAATTGTACAGGGACGGAAACCTAAAATGTAAATTTTGCCATTAGAGTGGTTTGAATTATTTGTAGCTCTTGGAATTTGTTGTAACTAAGTCGTCTAAACCCTGTTTTGAGTTCCCATGTGTTAAACTGTCATTTTTAATGAAAATAGTCTGTTTGTGACCAAAATCTTTTATTCCTAATCCGTTGATGACGTTGAATTCACATTTTGTTTAAATGACTTGATTAGCAAGTCTTGCACTATTTTAAACACACAGTATAACGGTCTTGGTTATCCAGGGCGTTACAATTATATTATAATATAATATAATATAATATTACATTATATTATAAAATAATATAACACTGACGATGATTCTGACTCAGATTCATTAATTAAGTCTTAGATGGCTCAGAATAGGACATTGAAAGAGTTGGCGACGCCAGATCTAGACCATCAACCGTTATGGATACGGTATCCGGCTCTGGATGTCAACTTTGAATTAAAGTTGAGTCTTATTCATTTATTACCATCTTTCCATGGGGTGCCATGAGAAGACTCGAACAAACACCTGACAGAGTTTCATATTGTCTGTTCTAGTATGAAATCAACTGTAGAGACTGGAGAGCATATTATGTTAAGAGCCTTTCCATTCTCTCTGAAGGATGCTTGTAATGAATGTCTCTACTATCCTCCACCTGGATCTGTCGATACATGGAATGAGATGAAGACATTGTTTTTGGAGCATTATTTTTTTGCATCTAAGGTTGGAAGTGTCAAGAAATAAATCAGTGGCATTCGCCAAAAAACTGGGGAGTCTTTGTATGAGTACTGGGAAAGATTCAAGCAATTATGTGCTAGTTTCCCCCACCATCAGATAAGCGAACAACTTCTTATCCAATACTTTTATTATGGACATTTACCATTGGATATTAGTATGATTGAGGCAACAAGTGGGGGAGCATTGGTGGATAAGACTCCTTCTGTAGCAAGAAGCTTGATTTCTAATATGGCTAGCAATTCTCAGCAGTTAAGCATTCGACAGAAAGCCCCAATAAAGAGTGCAAATGAAGTGAGTTCAAATGTAGAGCAACAGCTGGCTCAATTAACATACATAACACAACAAATGACAATGTGTCAACAAGTGAGACGTTGCAGAATATGCCAATTGGTGGGGCACCCTATTGATGCATGCCCTACACTACAAGAAGGAGTTCAAGAGAAAGCTAATGCTATTGGTGGATTTCCTGGGCAGCCAAGGAAAAAATATGACCCTTACTCCTATGCTTATAATGAGGGATGAAAGGATCACCCTAATTTTTGGTATGTTAACCAGCAACAAGTTGCACCTACGAGACCAACAGGGTTTAATTATCAACAAATATCTCAACAAGCTTATGTGCCTCGCCCTCAACAATCCCCACCTACAACTCCATAAGAGCAAGAACCATCTCTTGCTGATATGTTTAAAATTTTGGTCACCGTGAGTATACAGACTCAAATCACTATCCAATGCACTCAAGCTTCTCTAAGAAACCTAGATAATACTATGGGTCAAATTGCTACATATTTGAGTAGGAATGAGTCACAAAATTCTAGGAAGTTTCTTTCAAAACCTGAGACAAATCCAAGGGAGAATGCTAGTGCTATAACTTTGAGAAGTGGCAAGCAATATGATCCACCATCTCCATCCACTCAAAACTTGGCATCAAACCAACCTGTTGAAAGTACCATTGAATAAGAAGTTGTGCCAAAGACTGATAAGCCTAAACCCACACCAATTGTGCCTACGTATGTCACTCCACCACCTTTTCCAAGTCAATTGAGGAAGACAAAGAAAGATGAAGCTAAAAATGAAAATTTAGAAACATTTCGCAAGGTTGAGGTAAACATCCCATTACTTGATGCCATTAAGCAAGTATCTCGATATGAGAAATTTCTAAAGGAATTGTGTACTAATAAGAGGAAACTAAAAGGTGATGAAAAAGTCAGTGTAGGGGAGAATGTATCCGCAATTATTCAAAAGAAGCTCCCTCCAAAGTGTAAGGATCCTGAAACTTTTACTATAGCCTGCACTATTGGGAATAAAAGAATTGAACGATGTATGTTGGATTTGGATGCTTCAATCAATGTTATGCCATTCTCGATTTACCCTTCTTTGAATCGTGGATCGTTTGAGGAGACGGGGATAATTATTCAATTAGTCGACTGGTCTAATACTCACCTTAGAGGAGTTGTGTAAGATGTATTGGTTCAAGTTAACGAGTTGGTATTTCTTACAGATTTCTATATTCTTGATGTGGAAGATGAATCTATTCTATGTACTACACCCATTTCGTTGGGAAGACCATTCATGAAAACTGCTAGAACTAAGATTGATGTGCATGAGGGTACATTGACTATGGAGTTCTATGGTGAATTGATTCAATTTAATAATTTTTAGGCTATGATGTACCCGAGTGATGTCCATGTTATTTATTCAGTTGATGTCTTAGATACGTTGTCACAAGTGGTCTTTGACTTGTATGGAAATGGTTCTTTTGACATTGCTTTAAGAGTAAGTATTTATTTGGAAATAGTGGACTCTAATGGTGAATTGGAAGAAATCATTACAGCTTTTAAAAAGGGATTTGATGAGACTTTTAAAGAGGTGTCATATTTGGATTTACCCATTTCTCTTGACAAGATTCAACCATTTGTCATGGAACCACCAATGCTTGAGTTAAAGTCACTTCCAAAACATCTTAAATATATGTACTTGGGAAAGAATGAAATTTTTTTGGTGATTATTACTAAGAATCTCAACCAAGTGCAAGAGCAATGATTGATTAGAGTACACTGGGAGTACAAAACTGCCATTGGTTGCATGCATCGTATTCTTCTTCAAGAGGGGTCAAAGCCTACGTAGATGCTCAAGGTCCTATGATGGAGGTTGTGAAAAAAGAAACCCTTAAGCTTCTTAGTATTGTTGTTATTTACCTTTTCTTGGATAGAAAATGGGTAAGTCCAGTTCAAGTGGTACTAAAGAAGTCTGGTATCATGGTGGTAAAGAATGATGAGAATGAGTTGGTACCTACTCGAGTTCAAACTGGTTGGCGAGTATGCATTGAGTACCGTAAGCTTAATTCAACTACTCGCAAGGATCACTTTCCTCTACCATTCATCGATAAAGTGATGGAGAGGCTACCAGGAAATTTTTATGATAGTTTTCTTGATGGTTATTCAGGATATAATCAGATTGTCATTGCTCCGGAGGATCAACAGAAGACTACATTTTCATGTTCTTTCGGCACATTTTCTTTTCGTCGAATGTCATTTGGATTATGTAATGCTCCTGCCACATTCCAAAGGTGCATGGTTAGTATCTTTTCTGATTATATAGAGAACATCATAGAGGATTTCATGGATGATTTTCGTTTCTATGGTGATTCATTCGATTTTTTCCTACATAATCTAACTCTTGTACTTCAATGATGCATTGAAACTATTCTTGTCTTGAATTGGGAGAAGTGCCATTTTATGGTGCAGCAAGATATTGTTTTGGGGCATGTAATCTCAAAAAAGGGTATTGAGGTAGGCAATGCTAAAATAGATCTCATTGGCTCTCTTCCACCTCCAAAAAGTGTGAGGGACATAAGGTCTTTTATTTGACATGCAGGCTTTTATCGAAGGTTCATAAATGATTTCTCTAAAATATCCACACCATAATGCAAGCTTCTTCAAAAGGCTATGGCATTTGAATTTGATCAGAAGTGTTTGGTGGCATTCAATAAATTGAAGAAATCTTTGACCACAGCCCCAATCATTTAGCCTCCAAATTGGGAATTACCTTTTGAATTAATGTGTGATGCAGGCGACAATGCGGTAGGATAAATTCTTGGGAAACAAGTCGGTAAAATTCCTCATGCTATATATTATGCTTCTCGAACTCTTAATGATGCTCAATTAAACAATTCTATAACTGAGAAAGAACTTTTGTCAGTTATTTTTGTTTTGAAAAAGTTTCGTTCTTACTTGATCGAAACTAAGGTTGTTATCTATACTGACCATACAGCTCTCAAGTATTTGCTGGCAAAGAAAGAAGCAAAACCTCAACTTATTAGATGGATTTACTTCTCCGAGAGTTTGACTTAGAAATTAAAGAGAAAAGAGGTTCAAAAATGTTTTTAGCGGATCACTTAAGTCGTCTCATTCGAGATGAAGACCATTTACCTTTGTATGAAATTTTTTTCAACGAACAACTCTTAATCGTGAAGGATGAAATTTCTTGGTTTGCGGATATCGTTAATGTCCTAACCACCAAGCAGCTACTGAGAGATCTCACACAAGCATAACGGAACAAGATTATGCATGATGTTAAGTACTATATATGGGAAGAACCTTATTATTGGAAGCATTGTGTTGATCAAGTCATTAGAAGGTGTGTTCCTGAATATGAGTTTCACTCTATTCTTACATTCTCTCCTTCTTATGCTTGTTGTGGGCATTTTGGACCAAAGAGAACAACCCAAAAAGTACCTGAAAGCGGTTTCTATTGGCCTAAAATCTTCAAATATTCTTATTTATTTTGCAAGTCTTGTGATCGTTGTCAAAGATTTGGTAATATGACCGCCAAAAATAAAATGCCCCAAACCCCCATTCTCATTATCGAAATTTTTTATGTATGGGATATCGATTTTATGGGCCTGTTTTTGTCTTCATTTGGTAATGCATATATTCTCTTGGTTGTAGATTATGTGTCCAAGTGGGTCGAAGCTAAGGAAACTAAGGTGAATAATTCAAAGATGGTAACTGATTTCATTCGATCACATATTTTTGTGAGATTTGGCACCCCAAAAGCAATGATTAGTGATAAAGGTACACATTTTTGCTATAAGTCTATTGAAGCTCTATTTCGGCTTATTATGTTACTCATAAGGTTACGACTTCCTATCATCCACAAGCCAATGGGAAAGCAGAGGTGTCTAATAGAGAAGTAAAATCCATCATTGAAAAGATTGTAAATCTAACTCATAAGGATTGTAGTTCAAGACTTGATGATGCATTATGGGCACACCGAACAACTTATAAGACACCAATAGGTATGTCTCCATATTGTTTGGTGTGTGGGAAGCCTTATCATTTACCAATGGAACTAGAGCATAAGGCATGGTGGGCTATCAAGTAATGCAATATAGAGATGGATGCTGCAGAGAATCAACGAATGCTCTAATTGCAAGAGCATGAAGTAATTTGAAATGATGCTTATGAAAGCTCCAAGATTTACAAGGAGAAAACCAAAGCATTTTATGATAGAAAAATTCTTCGGAAGAATTTTTAGGTTCGCCAAAATGTATTACTATAACACTCTCGTCTCAAACTATTTATGGGGCCTTTTAATGTTACAACGATATTTCCTCATGGAGCGGTAGAGATTTCAAGTCAGTCAACGAGGAAGATATTAAAGGTGAATGGTGAGAGATTAAAGTCCTATTATGATTCGTTTGAAGAAAAATAAGATGAAGAGGTTCAACTCTTCAACCCGGAGTACGTAGAAGAGTGAACGACTTAAAGTCGAGCTAGCGACATTAAACTTTGCAATTTGGTGTATTATATTTTAGATTTATTTTAGACATTTTCATTTATTTTATTTTCTTTGGGTTTATTATTATTAAATTTAGTTTTTAGTTTTGTTGACGCGGTTCTTCGCCAACAGGTAATTTAAGAAAGGAAGAGAAAGGGATTAGTGCTAATAATGAACCGAAACAGATATACGATCTTAGGAAATGGAAAGGTACTCAAGGCACGGTTTTTAAGTGGTTCAAAGGTTAAAATCCTTCTACTCCACTAGTCAATATTATTGTTCTATTCTGGGAATATGATTACAGGATATTTCTTACAAGAGATCATCCAACCCCTATCAACTCCCAGGGTCTCCATATTTATAGGAGAAGGCACCTGGGAGTTGGTAAGAAGGTCATCCCGTGACCTTCTTACCTATCATATCCACTCTGTGACATTCATGATTAATTCCTAAACCTGACACATAAGTGTGGTCAAATCGATAGGTAAGGAGATAATGGGCCACACGGCCCAACCCAGTCGTGGGTGTTTGAATACGCATGTTCCTGCTGCGTGTCCGAGAAGTCAGGGGCATATCAGACACGTGATGTCTGATATATGCACATTTACCTTGCGTGTGTTGACTTTACAAAGGGTCATAGCCTCCTTATTCAGCTCGTACCATGAGCTGGATACTTAACTCGACCTTCGGCCTTAAGAGTCCAGGCTCAAGTCTTGGGCAATCTTGGCGAACCCTTGGGATTCCTCGAGCTAAGGAGGTACGACCTTATGACGGAAGCTCTGGTCTTGGG
This sequence comes from Humulus lupulus, assembly GCF_963169125.1. Classification (NCBI taxonomy): domain Eukaryota; kingdom Viridiplantae; phylum Streptophyta; class Magnoliopsida; order Rosales; family Cannabaceae; genus Humulus; species Humulus lupulus. Next base: position 156,952,205 of record NC_084802.1, on the reverse strand, counting down.
GATGTCCATGAGATAATCATGATTAGGCAGCAGCTCAGCTTGCTAATCAGCCCGTGGGAAAATCAGGGCGTACAAGTTTCTTATGTAAGTTTGAACTATGAAAAATGTGAAAAAAAGGGTCAGCCCATGGCCACAGGGGAGATATTTCGTAGGCCGAGACCTCCAAGTCAGAAAGCCACAGTTGCGACGAGCCTTTCTCTAGGATGCGTCCAAGATTCACAAAATAGATCCATGATCGTGGCTTGGACCCGATACAAGTAAAATTTGGGCATTTTTTTTAAATTGTAGAAACTGCTTATTCTTACACACTCACACCAAAACCTCTCAAATTCTCGCATCCACTCCTAACAAATTTCACTCATCTCACTTTTAATCAATCAATGTTTTCACAAAATCCACACAAAATCACACCTTAATCCTTAATCTTCATCCATCTACACTTCTTATTCACCTCTAAAATTCATTGCAAACTCTCATTACCCACATATTAACCCTATAACCCCAAAATCTGAAAATTGGTGAGCTTGGTTCTTCGAATCATTTCAATAATATTCAAGAGCAATCTCAAGCTTTGGAGAACCTGCATTATTTACTCCAAGTAAGTTTTGGATCTACATTGTGTAATTTTTGGGTTGTTGAAGAGCATATGATTCACAATTGGGAATTTTGGATTTCATGAATTTTTGGTCGATTATTGTTGTAATTGTTGATCATTAATGTTGAATTAAAGCTTTGTTAGTGTTTATTTTGCTTTTGGGGAGATTGTGAATACAAGATTACTTTTTCAAAGCTTGTGTTTTCCTATGCATACCAAATATTCTATAAAAAAAGACCAAGAGAAGAGTAAGAGAGAAATCAATGGATCTGGTTAGTGATTTTTGGGTGAGAGTTGTTGGTTACTTTGTTGGTGGTTTTGTTGGTGATAGTTAAACAATTCTCATAGAGCAAGGGATTCGTTTTGGGAATTGGTGAAGTAAAAAAAAAACTAGGTGATTTGTGTTGATTGTTTTTTGTGAATTTGTGAAGTGAGATTATGACACCTAAAAGAAGTAAGAAGACTCCTCAAGATCCATCCTCTTTCGGACACCAAAATGATACAACATAGTTTTTTTTCGGAAGAGGCATCTAAGCATTACCAAGAAGCCATCTCCAAACAAAAGAAGATGGTAGAGGAAAGAGGTTTGATTTAGAGATTCGTCATGCCTATCCTAAAATTGTTGATCAAATTGAGAAAAGGAATTGGCTGAAATTTTGTTCACTACCTGATGCTGCAATGATACCTATAGTGAGGAAGTTTTATGCTAATGGAGTTTCTCATGTCCACACTAAGGTTACAGTTAGAGGAGCTGATGAGAATTTTTCAAGATCAACAATTAATAGATTTTATGGGCTCCCTCATATTATTGAAGATAAATATAGTCAACTGGAGATGAATCCAAATCATGACGAGATCATTCAATTAAATTGTCTACCAAACACTCAATGGATTATGAGTGATTTTTGTGAACTTAAGGAATTTAAACGAGATGACATTGGTGTAATATCAAAAGCTTGGCATAAGTTCATTGGTGCAAAGTTGTTTACAATGAAACATTTTAATGAAGTTGACATGGAAACTGTGGTTATTCTCAATGGAATTATCAAATGTAAAACAATTGATGTCTGGTGCATATTTTGGTCTTCCATCCCCAGTAGCATCAAAAAAATGAAAAAAGGTTTCTACCATCCTCATTTGATCATGGTAATGTGTGCTGAAGCTGGATGTGAAGTGTAATCCATATGAAAATCTGAAATAGAACTACTGTTACTATGTTTTAATAGTTAGTTAAAAAGGTTGTTATATGTTAGTTGTTAGTTGAAGTCATAAGTCGGTTGGCTAAGTTTTGTAAAGCTATATAAGCTGTGCTATTAAGTCATTATAAACAGTATGTGAGATAGAGAAATATCTGAGACTAGAGATTGATAGAAAGATAGAGAGAAAAGCTGACCAAGATTCAAGAAGAAAGGTGCTACTTAACCATGGCATTCATGGTGGATTGACAAGCAAGAAGAAAGTCAGATTAGTGGTGTTCAGTTGTAACATTGCATAGCTTGAATTGGTGTTTGAAATCAATCTTTTGATAGTGGAGAAACTCCTTGAGGGAGAGCTGGATTAGGACTCACATTGAGATCCGAACCAGGATAAATTTCTTTGTCTTGTCTCTTTAATTTTTTCTCTGTTTTATAATTGATTTCATTTCTCGTTTAATCATATTGATTGTTTGAATTGCTGTGATATTGCTGTAGCAAAACTGAGTCTGTGTTGTAAGAAATCACAACAGTGGTACCAGAGCCAGGTTTGAAGAATCCGAGACTCAAGTTGCAACACAACCAAGAATCAAGAAAGAGTTGATCAATGGCCTCATCATCAACCAGATTCGATTTAGAGAAGTTTGATGGATCGGGGGATTTCAGTCTTTGGAGAGAAAAGATGATGGCAATCCTAATCTACCAAAAGTTAGATTGTGCATTAGAGGAAAAGATTGAAAAGACAGAAAAGGAACTTGATGCAACAAAGAAAAGTGAAACAGAAACAATCATGAAGCAAGCAAGATCAGCCATAATAATGAATCTTGCAGATAATGTATTGAGGCAAGTCATTGGAGAGAAAACAGCTTTGGGGATATGGAACAAGTTGCAGCAATTGTACATGGCTAAGTCGACAGCCACCAAAATATTCTTAAAAGGAAAATTCTATGGCTTCAAGATGAATGCCACCATCTCATTAGAGCAGAATTTGGATGACCTCAACAAGATTGTTTTATCTCTAACCAACATGGGAGAAACAATCAAAGAAGAAGACCAAGCTGTGATCATACTGAATGCTCTACCAGATCAGTTCAAAGAAATGAGAACTGTGATAATGTACAGCAGAGACACCCTCACCCTCGAAGATATCATGAGCACACTGAGATCAAGGGATGCAGAATTGAATTGGCAAAAGGCAGCAAGACAAGAAGCCAGAACTGAGGAGGCACTAACAATTCGAGGAAGACAACCAAGAAGAGGAAATTCAAGATTCAGAGACAACTCTAAACCAAGATACAATTCAAGAACAAGAGGGAATAGCAGATCAAAGTCTAGACCAAGAGAAACTCGAAAATGCCATCACTGTGGCAAAACAGGTCACCTAATTCGATACTGCTGGGAACTTAGAGACAAAAGAAAGCAGAATAAAGATGAGGAAGAAAAAGGAAGTGATTCTAATGCTGCAGTTGATGACAACTACAGCTCAGATGGTGATGTCTTTGTAGCCATAAAAGATCAGAAAGAATCTTCAGATTTTGGAGAGGCTTGTACCAGTTCAGATTACAAAGACAATGAGGAATGGATTTTGGATAGTGGTTGTACTTACCATATGAGTCCAAACAAAGACTGGTTTAGTGATTATACCAAGATTAATGGTGGAAAGGTCATGATGGGAAATGACCATAAATGTCAGGTCATTGGTATTGGTTCGATATCCATCAGAAGCTATGATGGCACCATTAAAACTCTTAGCAATGTTAGACACATTCCAGAGTTGAAAAGAAACTTAATATCACTTGGTACATTAGATGATGAAGGCTTAGAATACAGAACAGGAAAAGGCACAATGAGAGTCACTAAGGGATCACTACTGGTAATGAGGGGCATCAAAAGAAATGGGTTATATTTTCTAGATGGAAAAACCATAACTCCAGCACAAGCTGCAGCTGTTACTAAATGCAAAACAGACTCGAAAATGTGGCATGCAAGATTAGGCCACATAAGTGAGCAAGGACTGGTAGAGCTATCAAAACAAGGTTTGCTTCTAAACTATACACATGCTAACTTACCTTTCTGTGAGATCTGTGTGCAGGGAAAGCAACACAAGATTAAATTTTCCAGGAGCAACTATAGAGCTAAGCAAATTCTGGAATACCTACATGCTGACCTTTGGGGAGCTAGCAGGGTCAAAACTCCAGGTGGAAATCAATATTTTTTATCTGTTATAGATGACTATAGCAGAAAGGTATGGGTTTTCTTATTGAGACACAAAAATGAATGCCTTGAAAAGTTTAGAAACTGGAAAATATTTGTTGAAAACCAAACTGACAGAAAAGTTAAAACTTTAAGAACTGATAATGGGCTTGAGTTTGTTAATGAAGAATTCGACAAGCTGTGTATAGAAACAGGTATCAGGAGACATAGAACTGTTGCAAAGAATCCACAACAGAATGGAGTTGCAGAAAGAATGAATCGAACACTGCTTAACAAGGTTAGATGCATTTTACTAAATTCTGGTTTGCCAAAAAGATATTGGGGTGAAGCTTTGTATACTTCCTGTTATCTAATAAACAGAAGCCCAAGTAGAGTAATTGATCTTAAAACACCAGAAGAATTATGGAATAATAAACCTCCTTCATTAATGCATCTAAGGACATTTGGTTGTGCTGCATATGCTCATGTTGTAGGAGATAAATTAGACAAAAGATCTGTTAAGTGTGTCTTACTAGGATACCAAATTGGTGTCAAGGGATATAGACTGTTATCAACTGAAAATTACAAAGTAATAGTCAGTAGAGATGTTGTGTTTAATGAAAATGATTTCCCTTTTAAAAGAAATGAGAAAGGTATCTTGTCTGATGTTTCAGGTACAAATTCTCAAAGTGGAGTTCAGATTGAGGTGGAACCACTGCAGCATGCAAATTTAGATTCAAATGATCACACTGATGTAGATCAAGAAATTGAAGAAGAAGGTCAATCTGAGGACTTAGAAGGCTACCAGTTAGCAAGAGACAGAACAAGAAGGGAAATAAGACCTCCTGCCAGATATGGTGAAGCTGACATTATTGCTTATGCTTTTGCTATAGCAAAGGAATCAAAAGAAGCTGTGCCAAACAACTATCAGGAAGCTTTAAAATGCAGGCACTCAGTGAAGTGGAAATCAGCTATGAATGAAGAAATTGCCTCATTAAAGAAGAATGAAACATGGTCATTAGTCTTGAAACCAGAAAGGCAAAAGATTATTGGATGCAGATGGCTTTTCAGAGTTAAAGATGGTATAACAGAAGCTGAACCAAAAATTTACAAGGCCAGACTAGTTGCAAAGGGATTCAACCAAGTTGAAGGGGTGGACTACCAAGAAATATTCTCACCAGTTGTTAAAATGAAGACCATCAGAATGATGATTGCAATAGCTGTTCAATTGGATTGGGACATACAGCAAATGGATGTGAAAACAGCATTTTTGAATGGTAAACTTGAAGAAACAGTCTACATGGATCAGCCTGATGGATTCAAGGTGAAATCAAAGGAAGGAGAGCTGGTATGCCTATTGAAGAGATCTCTATATGGACTTAAACAGTCCCCAAGGCAATGGTATAAGAAAATCGATTCAGTAATCACTAAGTTTGGTTATGTCAGATCCAACTTTGACACTTGTCTATACTTCACAAATTTGAAGTCACAAGCTGCTACTTTCTTACTAATCTATGTCGATGATTTGTTAATCATGGGAAAGGATCAAAATCAGATAAACAAGCTCAAGCATGTTCTGAACAGTGAATTTGAAATGAAAGACATGGGGGCAGCAAGGAAAATACTTGGCATCGAAATTTTAAGAAACAGAAAAGAAAGAAGCCTGATGCTAACTCAGAGATCATACATTGAAAAGGTAATAAAGAAATTCAACATGCAAGGTGGAAAGGAAACTCAGATTCCCTTAGCTGGCCATTTTATTCTGTCTACAGAACAATCACCAAAGGATGATCAGTCAAAGAAGAAAATGGAAGAAATCCCTTATGCCAAAGCAATTGGCAGTGTTATGTATGCTATGATAAGCACCAGGCCAGACATTGCATATTCAGTAAGCATTCTGAGCAGGTTTATGTCAAACCCTGGTGAAGACCACTGGACAGGTTTAAAATGGCTATTGAGATATCTGAAGACAACTTCAGATTATGGTTTGAAATTCGAAAAGGGAGGAAATGATCTAAACTTAGAAGGATATGTAGATGCTGACTATGCCTCCAACAGAGACACCAGAAAGTCAATGACCAGTTACTGTTTTATGTTAAATTCATGTTGCATAAACTGGAAATCCCAGCAGCAACATGTTGTTGCTTTATCCACTACTGAAGCAGAATTCATGGCTATTACTGAAGCTTTCAAAGAAGCAACATGGATCAAGGGAATCTTACAAGAAATATGCATGCTGAAAGGAAGTGTTTGTGTTTTCTCAGATAGTCAGTCAGCAATTCATTTGAGTAAAAATCCTGTCTACCATGAAAGATCCAAACACATTGACATAAGGATGTTTTGGATTAGAGACAAGATAGAAGCTGGTGAAATCAATTTGGAAAAGGTGCCTACTGAAGAGAACCCTGCTGATGCAGGAACCAAAGTGCTGCCTGTGAGCAAGTTCAATCACTGTTTGGACTTGCTCAACCTTGGACCTGTTTGAGCAATCAGGTTCACTCCCTCAAGGACGAAGATACTTCTAATTTTCATGGATTAAGGTGGAATTTGTGAAGTGTAATCCATATGAAAATCTGAAATAGAACTACTGTTACTATGTTTTAATAGTTAGTTAAAAAGGTTGTTATATGTTAGTTGTTAGTTGAAGTCATAAGTCGGTTGGCTAAGTTTTGTAAAGCTATATAAGCTGTGCTATTAAGTCATTATAAACAGTATGTGAGATAGAGAAATATCTGAGACTAGAGATTGATAGAAAGATAGAGAGAAAAGCTGACCAAGATTCAAGAAGAAAGGTGCTACTTAACCATGGCATTCATGGTGGATTGACAAGCAAGAAGAAAGTCAGATTAGTGGTGTTCAGTTGTAACATTGCATAGCTTGAATTGGTGTTTGAAATCAATCTTTTGATAGTGGAGAAACTCCTTGAGGGAGAGCTGGATTAGGACTCACATTGAGATCCGAACCAGGATAAATTTCTTTGTCTTGTCTCTTTAATTTTTTCTCTGTTTTATAATTGATTTCATTTCTCGTTTAATCATATTGATTGTTTGAATTGCTGTGATATTGCTGTAGCAAAACTGAGTCTGTGTTGTAAGAAATCACAACACTGGAGTTAAATGAGATTTATCGGAAGCATTATTACAAACTATGTGCATCCTGGACAAAGCTAACATTGTTCGCTTTAAATCAAATGACACACCTAGAGCAAGTTCGTCTTCTCATACACAACCTTGACCACCATCACGGGGTGAAACATGTCTTTGGCAGACCAAATGACTCTAGTGGAATAGTGGTTATACAACACTACCCAAGAGTTACACGCCCACCGTACTGATATTCAAGCACATCAACAGAGAATGGTTGAGTGGGCCAGCTACCAGCACTACAACACTAAAATAATATTATTTAAAAAGTATTATGTTATGTTGTGAAATATTGGGCGGTCGCTCAAAAAAATTCCGCGCTTACCTTTTTAACTTTTTGTTTTCCCTTCCCGTTTAAAGCTTTGTTTCTTATTTTATTTCTCTCTTCTGAAAAAACCCGAATTTCTTTCTAAATCCCTAGAGTTCATCTATGCATCTTGTCTCTCACTATCTCAGCTAGGAATCACTCATTCCTGTGCAAAGGGACCTAGCTCAAATGAATCCTCATCCTATTTCTCAGTTAGTGTGTATGCAGTATCCTTCTTCTTTCTCTCTCTCTCCTGAGCTGCATAGGTGTTGTTTCCTATACTCTTATCTGTGATAAGTTTCAATTCTTATATTTAATGGCCTTATTTGTTTTATGTTTTCCTTCGAAATTAGTTTCTCTCTTTTCTTTGTTCTTTTTGTTTTTCTTGATTTATATTATTTTTTTATGGGAGTGATTTTAGTTACAATTAAAATCTAGCTTTTGGTGTTTAAGAGAACGACCTTCTGATCATCCCTTGAGTATAGAGTGTATGGTAATGTTTGAAGAGTGAATAAATATAATAGATTTGAAAGAACTCCTTAGGGTCTGATTGTTCATCTCATTTTCTTTATCATTATTTCTATTCACATTGATTTTGAGAATCCCTATTTATGTATTGTTTCTGTTTATCTTTTTAGAAAGTAGTAGCAAGGAGGTAATTTGGTTTTGTTTGTCTCTATCTTCCTCTACCGAGGTATGGTTTCTCTCTTTCTCAAGCTCTTTGTGTTAGCCTTTTTATCTTAGATCAATTTGTTTGTGACTATTTGTCTGCAATTTTTTTTATTCAAGTTAGAAGTTTAATAATACTGTAACATCTTATGCTTCATGAGTTTTGCTCTGTTGATGGTTGAAGTTTGTTCTTGTTTTTGTTATGGGCTTAGAAAGTTCTCCATAAATTTCACTTTTTGGCTACAGTAAAGTAGTTCTCCATAAGTTTATGTTCTGGTTTTGTGTTGTTATACTAATAAAATTAAGTTGTTTTTAGTGGGTAAATAATTTTTGTTATTTTTTTTTTCAGTGTGTCCTTATGCCATTTCATCATCTTTAATCTATTGAACTTCGAGTACGGATTGAAGTATGAGCGAACCTTCTTTTTTTTATATGAACCTTTTTTTATTGTATTTTGTACTTCAAATGGAGGGATACCAACAAAATTTTCGAAAGACTGATTGTAGGGTTCTTTTATAAAAAAAAAATAAAAAATTTGTTGCTTTGCAATTCCTCTTTTCTGGCTTTGGTCAAATCTGGGTTTGTTTTGTTATTTTCTAGAAATTTGTTGTCCCAAACTAGTTAGTTAAGTCGTTGGTCACGTCAGAGATGTTTAGTAGTGGTTGATGCTCAATATAGATGATTGTTTGGTTTTATATGTGTTCCTAGTTATAGTGGTGGTGGTATTGTCTTTGTACCTGTGGCAGTGAGGAGTTATTTAAATATTTATAACTTGATTAATGTGCATTTAATATAATTGGGGGTATGGATAACATGGTTGGCATAAGAACAAGAAATGCAAATGTGTTCCTTGGAACTGAAAAGTCTTATGTGCATTTAGAGATGGTGTCTCCATTTTTTTCCAATAAATCTATAATATATATATATATATTATATGAATAACTTTATAAGAAGGGAGGGTTTAGTGGCGTATAAAATTTTATAAAAGTTAATGATTTTATTACTAATTCAAGATTCCCAATGCAGTGTTACCTATTTTAATTTTAATTTTATTTCATTGAGTGTTACTTGGTTACTTAGTGGTTGCTTTAGAATCTTTATTTATTTTGTGGATTGCTTCAGAATTTTAGTTAGCAGTAATTACTTTGGAATAATAATAACTCAATCTGATGATTTCATTTATTTCATATATTAAATAAATTTGTGGATTTCATTTAATCTACGAGCTGCTGCATTTTTGGTACAAATTTGTGGATTAATTACCCATATTCTTTTTTTAGCATATTGAATTAATGTTGGGTAGATTAATGTGTTATAAATGGAAGAGGTTTTAAGGATAACAAATTAGAATATGAGATAATCCTTAGGAAAAAAAATTAGAAATTGAGATAAGATAAATATACTACTACATGTAGTAGTGTCCTTAAAATTTAGCAATTCAATGCACCATGTTTGAATTGACGTCGCCACTTTTGTTAAAAAATGTTGAGAACTATTATGAATAGTGAATTAATTATTTCCGAGGTATGTATATTAGCTTTCATATATTATGGGTTACAATTACTTCTAAAACGTGGGAATTTCAACCGACATTTATCACTTAATAGTTTGGTAGTTTGGTAACTGTGGGGTACTAATTTTTTTAATTTTTTTATTTTTATATGTGTGCATTATTTTTTATTTTTTATTATTAATGGTTAAGTGTTAGAATTTTATTTTTATTGTTTGAATTGTTTGTTAGAAATTTTATGAATTAGAATTTGTTAATTGTTTTATTTTGTGAACTTGCTTGATTTTTTGTTGTGTGCATTAAGGTGCATGAGTAGTAGAAATATTCTTGATCACTTATGTGTTTGCATGTTTATGGTATGCATGGTGAGTATGCATTATTTTCCATACATAGTAATTTTTATTCTCCATTTATTTATTTTATTAATTAAGAAAAAGAAAAAATGTGAGAAATATATAGGAAATATTCTAGAAGGTTTGTGTTCACACAAGTGAGAAATGGGAAACAAATGGTAAGAAGATAATTAACTTTTTTTTTTATTGAGTTCCCGTAACTTTGGACCCAGCTTCAGTAAAACAGTCATAACGTAAGCTGTAGAAGTTCAATTTATAAAAACTTGGTAGCGTTAGAAAATTAATTAAATTTTCTACAACTTTTTGTGAAATAGAGTTTTCCCTAAAACGTTACAAATAAGGGTCAAAATTGAGTCCAAAGTGGCAGAACCTTAGAACTACGAAAAAAATCACACTTTCCTTATTAGTGTGGAGAGTCAAGGAGAGAAAGGGGGAGTGGACAATTGCAGCTGCCTTTTTGGATAGATAAAAATTTATTCATTTAATTAATAAGTTTTTTTAATTAAATAAATTAATAGGAAATTAATTTTTTATTTATTTTAGAAAACCTAGTACACATTATATATAGAACCTTAGGACCTTAGAGAGCATTTTGTTCATCATCTCTTAGTGTGGCTGCTGAAATCACAACGAGAAAAGGAGAGGAAAGGAAATAAAAAGGAAGAGAGAAGGGAAGGGAGTTCGAGTCCTAGGGGAGAAAAGAAGGAGAAGAAGAAGAAGAGGGGATTTCGATATCCTAGGGTGACATGTTTTAGAGTTCATTGTTTTTCTTCTTTTCATCTATTTTCTTCATTCTGAGTTCTAAGTAATAGATTGTTTTCTTTGGGTTTTGATTGAATCTAGGTCTTGAGGTACCAAAGGATTGATCTTATCTTGTGTGACTTTGATTTCTCCCAATAAGGTAATGGAAGTCCCTCGCTTATCGTTGTTTTGATGATTGTTTTTTTCTTTGTTTATGTTTTAAGGTTTTATTGTTAAGACATGATGTTAATAAATGGAGATATGTTGATTTTAGTAGGTTGTTTGATGGAGGGTTTCGGCCAACATGTGTTCAGGCCTTAGTTTATTTTTTTGTTTTATTATTTATGTTGCTACGTTGATATTATGTGTTGATAAGACATTTTTTTGAATTAAATACATGCTGGGTTTGAATTGGAAAATTAAAATAAGGTTGGAAGATGGTGTAAGTTTTGTGTAGTATTTGTATTAGGTTCTTGTTGTTGTTTCTTTTGAGTATTGATAAGCATGCTTGTGGATTTGAGTGTGTGATTATGTTGTATTACTAGAATGCATGCTAGGGTGTATTGTGTTGTATTTCTGCATATAAGAATTGTTTTTACTTCGGTTAATACTCTATCAACATGATTATTTTTTATAAGATGAATGTTAAGGCTTGATATTTAATTATTAAAATATTTTTATTGGAATATTGTTATATCTTTGGATCATGATGTTTTAGGTGGTTAAAGTGAAAAAAATTGAAAATGGAAGTGTAGGGTTTCGGCCTAATACTTGATTTTAGGTTACGAGTAGTGTTTGACATCTTGATTTTATTTTAGTTTTTGGGTGATGAGCATATTGTTAAATTGAGTATATTTTGCTTGGTGAATTTGCTTAGTAATATGGTAAATTGCTTTTAATTAAAAGGATAGTAAAAATATGTTTTAAAAACTCATGCCTTAAAATTAATGCACTACAAAAATTGAGACCTTTCGCGATGTATTTTCACGTCGCAAAAAGCTTCCAAATTGTGTCACAAAACTTTTCGCGATGTGCTTATGCATCACATATTACTGTCGCTAAAAGTTCGTATAACATCCCGTGTTTTGAACACCCGTTAGTAGTCGGTTGGAGCCAGTGAAGAATTATGTGAAATATTATTTTGATAAATGATATTGTTGACGCGTTTTTTCACTAATAGTCGATTTAGAAATCTAATAAGGATATTAGTGCTTATTTGAAAACCATAATGAACTTATAAGAACTCTTTCATATAATCTACCTAGTCCACAAGACAATATAATTGCTTTTCTCTCACATTTTTTGCAAAGTTTCAGTAATACAAAAAGGTCGTCCCCTTCCTTGTCCATTATCCTTGATATTTATGGTGGAATTTCTTGGACAATTTTGGGTAACTGTGTGCATAAATATAGTACACATTTAATATAGATAATTCTCATTTACATTGGGATATGATTGCATAAGAGATTATACTCATGCTATCTCGGATAATAAATGATAAATATGCAATACAGCCTGGGCATAAATGAGCATATAGAGAGCCTCCAAGTCTCTTGGGATCCTTCAGTATTTTTTCTGACCAAGTTTCCATGAGCTGAATATCTTCTTGAGCTGGTGATCAAAGATTAATCGAACCTTAGTTCAGATTAACTTTAGAGCGCCCAAAGGGGGATTTGACAATTATATGTCTCGAACTGGACCGTTATCCTAAGAGGTGGCCTAATAATAACCCGAATGGAAAATTGACATGTCCCAACTCGAGCTGCTCATATCAACATTAGCTAGATGTTCTACTTGTTTGCTTCTCTATATATTCGTTTGCCAACTGTACCCCTAGCTGAGCAATTAAACTCATGCTAATTTTTAGGGTACAGCATTTGCCCCCCAAGCTCCTGCTCGTGCTTAATGTCATCACTTTCTGACACACACAGTAGGGGCTTTTAGGCTTTTGTCATGTAAAATCATGCATGCCTACTACTCGAGTGATGGACATGTCGCTGTCTATAATTGGAGTTCGTTCGGTTTTCGAGGACTATGACAATTGTCTTGTTAACTTTTTGCCGCTGCATGGCTCATTTAATTTTGGCCTTTGGATCTCGAGCTGACCCAATCAGATGGCCCGAATTAATTTTCAAAGTTTATGTATAAATAGGGAGATCAGAACTGAAACTTACCACCTTTGCATTCAAAAACGTTCCTTTCAGAAAACAAAAATTTCTTTTTTCTCTCAAACTTTTCCCAAAAACCTTCATCGCCATTCAATCTCCCAGAAGCTTTCAAGATCCTTCCTGTGGACGTATCAACATTCTCTTTGAACAAACGTATAAACTGTAAGTATTTCCTCTTCTGGTTTGAATCTTTCATTTCTTTATTTTCCAGTGAATTTTTTACTTTGAAAAACATTCTTTGTTCAATATCGTTTCATGTTCTAGTCATGTCTGAGTTTAAAAAGGGTTCGATTTAGGCTAAATGAATGAGACTAGACTTATTTAGAAATAAGGTATTAAAAAACTGGGCAAATTTTCTACGTTTTACAAAGAAAATCTCACTGGTAAATCGATTAGGATACCTGTTTGGATGTAGAAGCCGAGAGGGTTTTAGGTTTGGTTTTGGGTAGCTTAAGGGTCATGATTCCTTAAGTGGTTTCGCATTAAACCACTCTCGAAAGAAAAGTAGTGGGTCTGACGAGTCTTACACATGAATCCCGAAGTATCAGGGAATTTCAGGAATTGAAAGCGTGTGGTCTAGGACTACGCGTGGAACCACACGTTGGTGTTAGGACACATCTCAACTAGTGTAAATTTTAAATCACCAAAAGTAAACCACTTAAACCCTTGGATCACTGTACCTTTATCGCCGTAGCTAGTAATTGTCTTAGGTCGCCACTAATAGGTTGCTTTGTCGTCAGGTGAGCTAGATCATGCCCCCTCCCTCGCCCCCCGAAGAAAAACGTTGCGAGCTCCTCTACTAAGAACAAGAACAAAGGCAAGCAGGTCGCGTCTGACTCTCTAATTCCTCATTTTGGTCTAGTGGTGGAGAGGGAACTTGTCGTCGACCCCAACACTTTCTTCGAGGTCAAGCACATTGTGTCCCGGATAACGACACAGGGGAAAGTTAACAAAATCTTGCCGAGCCATGGGATTGAAATGGGAGTTAATGGCCTTCTTGCCCGACCTCCATTGAAAGGAGAGCGGAGCAGCACCCCTCTCCAAGATGACTATGGGGCTTGGAGTGATGAGCACCTAAAGGTAGGAGCATTCCTCCCATTGGACCAGTACTTTGTGGATTTCCTGAACTACGTCGAGCTGGCTCCGTTCCAGCTCACCCCAAACTTGTATTGACTTTTGGCGGAGTTAAAATATCTGTTTTTGAGGCATGAGTGGGAGGTCCACACCCTGACATATATTATTCATTTATTTCGCCTCAAGGCCAGTCTTGATCAGAAGGGGAGAGGTGACGACTTTTATTACCTCACTTGCTTCCCAAACTCGGCATCTGTCATTGACTTTCCCAGCCACCCAAATGACTATAAAGACCAGTTCTTTATGTCAAATGGGTTCAAGAATTGCGATCACCGATACTTCAACCGCCCTCGTAAGTCCTCTAGCTTTATGAATTCAGTACATGAACTCTCTTATCACTTTCACTTTTTCTTTTGTTTAATTATTCTAACTGAGTTCGTTCCTTCTGTAGCTATATTCACGAGTACAAAGCGGTATGAGATCCTTAGTGGTCAATACGAGACACTGTCTCGTCTTCCTTTAAAGGAGAAGGACTTTTGTCAGGTTCTGACCGACGCTACTATGGTGGCATGCAACTTGATTAGCAAAGGCCAGATGCTAGCTCTCAGGGCCCGAGGTCCACTTCCTGTTCTTCTCGAGCTCCCCCCTCCTCAAGAAGTCTTGCCCACCATTGAAGACACCAAGGAGGAAGAAGATGTGGCACCACTAGTGCACAAAAGGAGAGCTCATGAAGATGATTAGGGTCTTGATCCAGAGCAAGTTGCATCCGGGGTAGTAGTAGGACCCTCTGGCCAAGGAAACCGATATAGAGAATTAGATCCGGACACGACCAGTTTTAGGCTAGTTCGCTTCAACCCCCATCAGCTCGTTAGTCATAATCCTACTGACCTAGATCTAAACACAACACTCCTTCAGTGCGTGGGTCATCTGGTGGTACGCTATGACCATAGCTACCCTAGATGTACCATTGTGGTTGACAAGACTCTCCATTTTAGGTCCTCCAGTTTTGAGGAATATAGGACAAACCGTAGGACATGACCTTCCTTACGTCAGGGTGTATTCTCCCCTAGTTTTAGGCAGTATATAGATGAGTCCAGCTCCGAAGAAGGACCTGAACACGTTAGGACCTAGGATTTAATAATTCTATACTCTGCCCCACCTCAGATAATCTAAGAGTTAGACGTTATGCCTAGTACAGACCATAACCCCGAGCGGATCGTAGTATACTCCACCCCTAGCTTGGAGGGTAGAGTTCTTGTTCTTGTATTTGCATTACTTTGACTAATTATCTCTTTGATCTGAATCTTTTGCTCGTTCTTTTTCAGGCAAAGAAATGGACTTCCAGATGCCTCAAGTTTAAGGGGTGCCTTTAAGGCTTGCGGGGCCGGAGCTGGTCCCGTGGTGAAGAGGCCTAGATTGTCAAAGAAATACGCTTCCAAGACTGGGTTTTCCACCAAGTCCCCACTCAAAGACAAAGGTGCCAACTCCACTCGGGAACAACCACAAAAGACTCAACCCCAAGCTCTGGTGTAGTCAAAGTTCTCTAGGCTCCGCCTCCTCTTCCTTGACATGTAACTCCCTCAGTTCCTTGAGTGATCCAAGGTGAAGCTCCCTCGATTCAGATCCTGGTAAAACCACTCGATCTGGCAAGGATCCTTGAGGTGTTTCAAGGCACTATATACGAGATGGCGAGCCATATGGTGGGCCATGCCTATAGAGCCAATGCCAAGGATCTGCGGGCCATGGAGGAGCGTTCTCCTGAAGACGTTCTCGAGTCCGCCATGGGGATGAACCTCACTGTGAGCCCTTCTTATTCTTCTAACTTTTATTTTCCTTTTCTCTTTTATTTTTAAACTAACTTTGACTTTCCTTTTGCAGTCTGTCCTGGCTCTATTCTGCGGAATTGCTCGGGTTCGAGCTAGGAATGAGGAGCTATAGGGCGCCCTGAGAACTGCCCAGGAGGGCGAGCAGTCCGCCAAAGCTGCCCTGCTTTCCTCCCAGTAGAGTGAGCAATCTGAAAAGGAAGGCGAGCAGATTGCTACGAACTAGGCCGTGGAAGTGAGTTGTCGCCTGGATCCGCTGCATGCTGAGAATGAGGGGCTCAAAAAGAAACTTGATGACATTGAGGCCAAAGCCAAGGAGGAGGCTGAGGGGCAATGTCAGATATTGCGGAGTCATCGAATCAAATGGAGGAGATGCTTTACCGGTGCTGGGCTTTCAACCAAGATGGGAACTTCTCTTTCATGCAGCCCGGGTTTTGGGATCCTTATCTTGCCAATGTCAAGATTCGATTCTCACAATAACCCTCCAAGACCCTCTACGAAAGTTGACTTTGAAGCTCAGAATACTTTCTTGAACTCGGAAGACAAATTCTTCCAAGAGCTTATTGAATGTTTTTTGTATTTCTTGAACCACTCTCTGGTAGGATCGATCAGAGTCGTGGGGAACATAATACACCTTAGGTCAAATCCAACATTGTGGGCCATCATCAACATATTCAACATCCCGAGGTGGTCGGATGGATATGTGTTTCCATCAAATTAAGGCATGTTCGATATCCTGAAGCCAATAGGAGCTCCTCATCGTAGTCATAATCATCAATCCCTTTTCCAGATAAGAGCTTCTTCATCTGCTCCTCCATCAAGGCCAGTCGTTCGTGGGTTGGGTCTTTGGTCTATAGGTTAGCTGGGGGGCTGTTCACCAGCTCCCATCATATTGTACATGTTTGATGAGTTGTTTTCCCTCCAAGTTCGAGCTTGCTTAGGTGGGACATTCCCATTGTCGGATACAATAGATGGACCTCCCTCGTGTTAAGGATAACTCATATCATCATTGAGAGTTGGATACCTCCTTTGTGAATTCAGATAATTGTGCAGGTAGAGATGTGGATTGAATTGAGTACTTTATGCTGAACTAAGGTGATTCCTCAGGTCACTCTCATATCTGCCTCCACGCTGGCTCCCCGTCCTGTAACTTCCATTTACAAAACTTACAACCCGCGGTTGAGATCGAGGACCCTGATTATCAACACGTGCCCATGGGACGTAAGTGATGGGGGAGGATTTCTCCTACTATTCCCACGAACTTGAGCATCTCTTTGTGGCTATCATCGTTCCATCAGGACAAACTAAATTAACCCACCTCGGTTCTACCCTAATGTCCCGAGTTCTCTGTGCCAGGGTTTCTGATCGTAGTGCAGGAGGATTCGCTGGGGTGTTTTCTCTCTGTGAACTTGTCCCAACTCGCCATGGTGGGTTGTTGTGGGCATTCCTCGGAATCTGTACAAAATGCACGGAGCTGGGGGTTGCAGTTCTGACCGACTGACTGACATGAAAATGATGGTTCTTGTGATGACTATGGGCTGAGAACTTCGGTGATTTCACTCTAAAGGTACAGAGCTCAGAGTGGCAGTCCTGATAGAACGACTGGGTTTGGACTGATTATTCATATGGGAGTTATGATACCCACTTTTCCTCTTTCCGACATTAGCGTTGGTTGCAAGAAGGGGTAACCGAGCCAGGACCTCCTTGTTTAGTCTGTTTACCCTAGAGAGATGGCTCCTTAACTGGGCATTCTCCATCTCAATGTTTGTTTAAATATCCTGGATTAGGATTTTGTGGGAGTGACGCTTAACTCCCAGCGTTGTCTTGGCCCACTGGTGGCTTCCCAGGACGTGGCTGAACATCTGGACCCCTTTCAGTGGTGTTGACGTCGTTTTTCATCAACTTAGAAATGAAGAGCAATTAAACAAAAATACTAGAGAAAACAAACAATATAGACACGATTTTTTACGTGGTTCAGCAGTTAAAATCTTCCTAGTCCATGAGTCTGTGTTATTCACTTTTTGGAATTCTCTCAAAGCATTCTGGAAGCAATTTTACAGAGTCTTCCCAATAAAAATCCCTCTCTCCCTACAAATGAATTGTTCCACTCTATTTATAGATTGGTTTACAAAATATCTTCCCACAGATTTCGGAGAGTTATATTACAAATCAATTAAATTAATGCAAATAAACACGTATGGTTATTATGTAAGCGTATAAATCCCATGACATTTGGGATTTAATAACAGATTACATCTGATCCCTTAAACATAGGGATTCTATAACAATAAACATGTTCACACACAGTTTACGAGCTTGAACACTTGTAACATCCTGGATAGCCAAGACCGTTACACTGTGTGTTTATAAAGGTGCAAGACTTGCGAATCAAGTCATTTAGTTAGAAATGTGTTACTGAAACTACTGTTGAACTAGGGTTAAAAGGTTTTGGTCTCAAAAGTTTCATTTCTTATAACCAAACATTTTTACATGGGATCCCAAAAGTAGTAACGATAAAAGACACTTTACAAAATTACAAAATAAAAGTACAGTTACTAGCCACTCTAAAGGCAAAGCAGACAATTAGGCTTTTCTCGTCCTGTACCACTCCTCAGCCGTGGCGGCTGATCAGCTGACTATGTACATTCAACCCCAAAGCTCTCCATCTCAGGACTGGTCCACTTTACCCTTGCCTTTACCTACACCACGTAGCACCCGTGAGACAAGGCCCAGCAAGAAAACACAATAATAGAGCATAGTCATCCAACAAAACAGCCAGATAACTCATACAGTATACTCATATACTCAACAATCCAAACATTCACAAAAATCAAGTATTCAACATACCAAGTTCATCATTTCATCCTAATCACCAATTTACACATGATAACCAGGGTTAATGCCCTTAGGCCGCACCCCCTAATTATCCCACTGACTCCGACCCGCTTAAACCGAGCTCAGTAAATATTAAGCTATCCTCAGCTACCAGTGGCCGAGCCGCGCCCTGTGTACAAATATTATTTACGGCACTCTTACTATCTAGGATGAGGAATTATCTTCCACTAAACAAGCTTCTTACACAAGTAAATCAAATTTACCTATCCTTTTCTCTTTGAGGTCAATGAGATACTTTGGACAGTTTTTCTTCCAGTGACCATTTTCTCCACAATGAAAGCAAGTCCCTTTTTGGGGTCTTCCGTTTGGAGGTTTTAGTGTTCTTGTTCTCTTTGCTTTTGGATGACTTTTTAGGCTTCTCACATATTAATGCAATGTTCAAGTTTGATTTCCATTTCATGTAGTTTTCACCAGTCAACTTTTCATAAGCAAGTAAAGCAGATACAGGATTTGAGCTAGACATAATTGCTGAAAATAAATAAATAAACAAAATGAATTTATGCATATAATAAATATCAGTTATTTTTGGAATAGTAAACATGATGCATGAATGCAACAATTAAAGAACACATAAAAAATAATTACTAATTCCACGATTAATTAATTTGAACATTAATGGACCAGCCTTAGGGTAGGTCAGACTAATTTCAAATTAATTTTGAGACAAGTTTTCAAATTTATAAGTTAAAACTTAAATCAATATTTCTCTTTTGACTTATAAACAACCGCGTGTTTGGTCAAGAATACACTAGTCCGCTCGAAAGCCTAATGTACCTTGTGAGTGTAACCCATTATTTTAGATCAATGACTTAACTCAAGAGTGTCCCTTAGGGTCAGTCAAACTTGAAATACATCATTAAATCCTATTCTTGAAAAAGAATTTTGCCTTGAGAATAACACAGTCGGAAGCCTTCCTTAGGGGGACACAAGCAATGGTGCCGCGAGGCCCTCTCCATGTTACCTCGGTGCTAACTAATAATGGAGACCATGAGACTTATTGTCATAACTCCCTCTCCCACTCACTATTTTAGAATATGTGTTTTCTCAAAACATCCTATGCTTTTTAATTGGTTGTAAAAATAAAGTGATCTATTTTTACCAAATTATATTCTAATAATTACTAATCAAATTAAGCAAAATTAAAATTATAGAACTATGCCCTAATTAGTTCAATTTTATTTTGCTATAATTACTAAGAATATCATTTATAATTTAATAAAACAATTTTATTAAATACTAGAAATTAAACAACTTTTAAAATCTATTTCCGCTCTTGAACTAGTTAAAAAACTAGATTTATTATTATATGGACCATCATATAATCACATAGGACAATCCTAAGGCATGTTTCTACGCATATGACATGTATGCACAATTTTAAATACTGTGTGGGTTATATGTATGTCATGTCAAAAAATGCATGATAAAGTATTAAACAATTTAATCACATTCAAACATTTAAGTAAATAAATAAATAAATGCGGGCCGGGTGTCTTGGGTATTTCTAGAAAAATTACAACACTTGCAAAAATATACACAAAAAATGTAAGAAACTAAATAAGACCTAAAGAGATCTCTATCTTTTACTTTGGGTCTTCACAAGTAGTCTTGATCCATTAAGCCACTTATCCATTTAATTTTGATTTAAAATAACTTTTAATTATCTTAAACACATTTTAAGAATAATTAACCTGGGCTTTAATGCCCGATAAGTTATTAGGCCCAGATTTGAATTTGGGCTCATACAATTAATTCAAAATAAAACAATTGTAATTATGGGTTAACTTAATTAAGCCCATAATTTAAATGGATAATTTTTGGATGCAAGCCCTAGGGTTTAGAAAAACCTAGGGGCGGCTGGGTGAAGCTCGGGCTTCAGGGCTCGGAACCTAGGGCTCGAGCCTTACATAATTTTTCAAATAATTTTAACATAGAAAATTAAAATTACAAAAATTCCTATGCCCCAAAAATGGCTTACATTTTTCATCTAGAATTTTAAGAACATTTCCTAAACCCAAAACACCATATAATTAACAACCCTTAAGAATAAACTATAATCATACATACATCCATCCATTCACATATACTACAATAACATAAGAATGCCTATTATGCCCACACAGTAATTAATGTATGCAGAGATTAATGACCGCTCTGGTACCAATTGTTAGGAACGAATTTCCTAATACGCATCGGAATAGTGGTGGGGTTGGCACAGTGTACAACAAAAATTTTGTAACATATTTAAACTACCTTTAAATATGAGGATCCATTAATATACATACATTAATCATAAGCAAGTGAATGATAGAATTCATACCCCTTGAAGCCTATCAAGTGTCCTTGCTATCTTTTCATATTTAGAACGATCTTCCTATCCAAGTCGCTCCCATGTACTCACACCAAGATCTTCCAAAGCGTTCTCTACACCTCAAGAAGTGTGTGGGCACTTAGAGAATGAATGATAGTTTATTTGTGATTCTACTTGATGTACTCAACACTTGAGATCAAGAGAATAGGCCTGAGAATTGGTTCTTTATTTTTCAGGGAGAGAAAACTATTGTTCTATTTTTCACAGAGCGAATATGCTAAGTTGTCTCAGATCTCTGAATATTTTTTGATTAGTCATACTTAAAAGAAAATATTCAAATTTTTAAAAATAAATCTGTAAACAAGTTACAATTTACTTTTTTAATTAATTAATTAATTATTCTATTAATAAAAAAAATCCAAAAACCAATTTTTGAATTATCCATTAATTAAATAAATAAAAATGAAAATTCTATCCCTAAAAATAGCCCTACACGCAACACACAGTCCATGGATTGTGTGTGCACGTGTAGCATCCCTATTTTTAGGGATGTTGGTTTTTTCAATTTTTATTTAATTAATTAATGATCAAATATAATTAATTATTTGAATAAATATTAATCTTTTAAATTCAAATCCAATTTGAACTTATCAGATTATTATGTCCCACTCAAATAAAGATATTTAATTAATTCTACCAATTAATTAAATCCAATATTTTCGAAAATAAATATTTAATTTATTATAATTTCGAAAAATTATAATTAATTAATTATATAATTAAATTTTGAAATTAGTTTAATTATTTAATATAATTTCGAAAATTATACAATAATTAAATATTAATTAATTTTGTTGACTACAACTAATTTGTAATTAATTAATTAATCACTATTATCATATAACTGCATATTTGGCCTGAAGAACAAATTTCTTCTCAAATGTCTTTAAACTATTTTTCCCTTCATATCAACTCTTACCTTGAATAGTGTTGATATTGCCGCTATGGGGACCTATGGACCTACAATTCCAAGCTCCAATAAATTTGAGATTGTTAATTAAACTCTTTAAATAATCTTAATTTATTAATCTTTTGATTATGCCACTATAAATATGAGACTGCACTCTTGTAATTATAGACATTTCATTTACTGAGTACTTTATAATTATAAAGCGTCCATTGATGTAATCATTGTGTTGACGGTGAGAACTCGTCAACGAAGTTAAGTTGGAAAAATTATCAAATTAAGATCACTAATCGGAAAGCTGTAAAAACTTGAACAAAAACTCAAGAACAATGATGGATCAATAATGGAGAATTTAGTCTTTCATTCACACTTAAGCTTCTGCTACAGTAAAATTTTCCAACCCCCTATCAGGTGGTATTAGTGTTCATTTTATAGTAGGCTCTAATGGCCTTAGGTACATAGTGGTCCAGGGGACCAAGTGGGACATACGTACTGTGTCAGGGGAGTGGCTTCAGAGGTCGTGGTTGTACAACCTGTACAGGAGCAGGTGTTAGGAGGGTGTCTCCACTACTTGTCTGATGCGTGGTGGCAGGCGTTGTGGCGCAGGAGGTAGTGGTGTCGGCTCTGACCTATGGCCGCAGACGTACGGACCATGATCCTTACCCCAGCAATCTCACTGGCACTGGTACCCGTACTTAGTACTTGGTCGTACAAATATGCCCCATTCAACTCGTACTGGATCTCCTAAGCATAGGGATCTCGAGGTGTAAGGAATGGGACCCTTAGTGTGAGGTGGAGATCTTGGGTCCTTGGTATGGGATATCCGAAACCTCCTGAGGTCACTCACGATTCTGAGCGATAGGCATGTGGCCCTGGAAGATGTCTAAGGATGCGTGGCGAGATGCTCTCCTTGCGACCCCCTTGAGGGCGTGGCTCCCTAGCTATTCACAAGGTCGAATGCGTTGTGGATGTGGCCCTCATGAGGCCAGGGGCGCCGAGACTCGCGAGGCCACTTTGGGAGGTGTGGCCTAGGCATCTCGCGAGGCCACTTGGGAGGCGTGGCCTAGACATCTCGCGAGACCACTTGGGTGGCGTGGCCTAGGCGTCTCGCGAGGCCACTTGGGTGGTGTGGCCGAGACCTCTTGCGAGGCCACTTGAGGGATGTGGCCTAGGCATCTCGCGAGGCCACTTGTGTGGCGTGGCCTAGGCGTCTCGCGAGGCCACTTGGGTGGCGTGGCCGAGACCTCTTGCGAGGCCACTTGAGGGATGTGGCCTAGGCATCTCGCGAGGCCACTTGAGGGGTGTGGCCTAGGCATCTCGCGAGGCCACTTGTGTGGCGTGGCCGAGGCCTCTCGCGAGGCCACTTGGGTGGCGTGGCCTAGGCATCTCGCGAGGCCACTTGGGAGGCGTGGCCTAGGCATCTCGTGAGGCCACTTGGGTGGCGTGGCCTAGGCGTCTCGCGAGGCCACTTGGGTGGCGTGGCAGAGACCTCTTGCGAGGCCACTTAAGGTATGTGGCCTAGGCATCTCGCGAGGCCACTTGTGTGGTGTGGCCGAGGCCTCTCGCGAGGCCATTTGAGGGATGTGGCCTAGGCATCTCGCGAGGCCACTTGTGTGGCGTGGCCTAGGCGTCTCGCGAGGCCACTTGGGTGGCATGGCCGAGACCTCTTGCGAGGCCACTTGAGGGATGTGGCCTAGGCATCTTGCGAGGCCACTTGAGGGGTGTGGCCTAGGCATCTCGCGAGGCCACTTGTGTGGCGTGGCCGAGGCCTCTCGCGAGGCCACTTGGGAGGCGTGGCCTAGGCATCTCGCGAGGCCACTTGGGAGGCGTGGCCTAGGCATTTGCGAGGCCACTTGGGTGGCGTGGCCTAGGCGTCTCGCGAGGCCACTTGGGTGGCGTGGCAGAGACCTCTTGCGAGGCCACTTAAGGGATGTGGCCTAGGCATCTCGCGAGGCCACTTGTGTGGTGTGGCCGAGGCCTCTCGCGAGGCCATTTGAGGGATGTGGCCTAGGCATCTCGCGAGGCCACTTGTGTGGCGTGGCCTAGGCGTCTCGCGAGGCCACTTGGGTGGCCTGGCCGAGACCTCTTGCGAGGCCACTTAAGGGATGTGGCCTAGGCATCTCGCGAGGCCACTTGTGTGGCGTGGCCGAGGCCTCTCGCGAGGCCACTTGAGGGGTGTGGCCTAGGCATCTCGCGAGGCCACTTGGGAGGCGTGGCCGAGGCCAAGTGAGGCCTCTTGGCATCGACTCCACAAGAGCCGAACCCAGACTTGTGTTGTGATGGTGCGATGGCTTCCCGAGACGCCGGCGGCCTAAGGGCCTTGCCTCGGCCTCATTCTTTCTATCGATGAGATTATGAGCATCAACACTTGCCCCCCAGTCTAGGAGAGTACCTTTAGGTGCCCTTGTAGACTATTCACCTTGATTCCTATAAATAGGCCCTCATGCATGGCTTGATATTCTCACTTTACTCCCTTGGCTTAGTGGTGCATAGACCCTTATTCCTTTCAAGAGGTAAGGGGTTCAATCCCCCACAACCTCACTTTCACCATAATTCCTTTCATTTGTTTTGTATATTTTTTCACTTAATTTTTCATTTTTTTTTTCATGAGCCAATTTCTTGGTGTGTATATTTTATGACTAACACATCTTTCTGGTTTATTCTTGCAGACGCGCACTTTCGACTCTGTGGTGCTTTTCACTCCCTAACCTTCTTGGGATCCCGCCTTCGCTTTCTTAATCGCTTGAGGTATATTTTCTTTCCTTCTCCCTTTTATTCATTTATTTTATCGGGTCCAAACTAGCAATACTCAGGATGGGGTACATTAGTCTAAGCTTGTAGTGTGTTTGACCATATGCACGCCCCTCCTCCTTTTTTTTATATATACCCTGTAGTAGTCCATTTAGGGCGTTTGCATCTAGAGGTATTAAGCCTATTCCTTTGTGTTTTGTAGCCTTCCCCTCGTTTATACGTGAGCCCCTTTTTGCTATTGGGATGTGGTTTCATGGCCAGTGACGGCCCGTCCAACATACCCCCAAGGGCTGAGTTTATTGACCTGTCCTCAGACTCAAAGTCCTCTGAGGGCAACCCTTACCAGGACTATGATTCTTTGAGGCAAGCCCACATCCGCCACCTCGAGTGCATGGCTGATCTTAGGCGTAAAATTTGGGTGGTAGAGAGCGAAATTGACTCGGTGTCGAGGGGAGATGGAGGACCTTCACCCCTGGGCCTTAGTGACCATATAGCGCGTCTTAGGACGACCCTTTTCGAATTGCGGTGGGAGTTAGAATTTATGGAGGGACACATTCCGCCAGAACCTCCCACTCCTTCCTCGTCTGATGACGGTCATGGGGCCGCCAGCTCCTGTCCCCAGCCCCTAGTCTCAATTTATCCTAGCTTAGCGCTTCCGCCATCGCTCCCTCGATGGAAAACTCTTGCTAGGAAGAAAAAATGGAGGGTTAAGTGTTCTGCCTCTTCCTCACATATTTCTTTTGATTTTGCAGATATGCCGAGAGCACGCAGACAGGTGTCCGTCCAGGAAGAGGACAACGTCCCTCTACTGGCATCCAGCCTAGTGTCCCATGTGTCTCCGAACAAATTGAAGGGGATAGTGAAGCACTATCGCATTGCTCCAGAATACGCCTTATACGCTCCTAAGGAGACCTGCCAGGCCGACCGCCCTGAGATGGGTTTTGTGGCTTTGAGTGAGCAGATTTTGAAGGCGGGTGGCACCATTCCTTTGCACCTGTTCTTCGTGGCAGTTCTTAACTACTTCAACTTGGCCCCTCTTCAACTGTCACCCAACAGTTGGTTGACTTTAAGTTGTCTTTTCATTTGGTTCAAGCAGAAGGTCGAGCATGCCCCGACGGCGCAAGAGGTGCATACCCTGTACAACCTCATGGCGGTGCATAAGTCCAAGGGATTCTTCTACCTGCAGAAGGCCAACAACAATCTCCCCTTGATAGAGGGCTCAGTGTCCAACCCAGGGCTTTGGAAGCAAGACTTTTTTTGGGTAAAGGGCCCTCTCTCTGTTCGTGAGGACTTTCGCTCCGGCCCTAGTAAGTACCTTGGTCCTTTTTTTCTTCTTATTAGAACTTACTGTTTCGTACTCTTACTTGTGCTGACATTGGCGTGAATCATGCAGAGCAATTCCCTGATCCTTCGGTCATTGGGCCAGAGGCGGCGGCTATAAACGACCTTATAGATGCAGACGCCGCTTTGAAGAAGGCGGCGGTCCTATTTACTGTGACGAACCTTAACCTCCACCAGCTGTCCCCGGTTTCTGACCCCAAGTTCCTGTGGTCAATTACTGTGTCTAAGAAGGCTATGGCTATGTCGGCTGGGCCGTCCCTACATGATGGTGAGGCTGAGGTGGAGATGGAGGATTCCCCCCTCGAACGCGGTGGATTTCCTCAGCGTCCCCCGTCTCTTGGGGGATGCTCCCCCTATGCCTCCCATGACCAAGACATGGCCTTTCAGTCTTTGGACCCGCAGGCCACAGCGGGATGTTATGCTCCCCCTGGCCTTGATGGCCGTGACGCCTTCCCTCCGGTCCCTCACGATATTGGCTTACCGGATGCTGATTTCGTCGACCTTGCGGAGCCCCCTTCTAATGCACTAGGGTTCCAGTTTTTCCCCTTCCCTGTGCCTCCTCCTGCTTCGGCGAGTGGGTCATCCGTTCCTGTCCAAGCAGATGTTCCTAGCGTGGAGGCGGAGCCTTGGGTGACTAGGATGGCCTCATCCTATGCCCAGCACTTTATTCAGATTGCCTCGGACCTCCCTACCTCCGACTGGAGAGGCCTAAGGAATGTGACCCAACCAGATCTTGGGGAAATCCTAAGGCGTGCCGCGGCCTGGGTGAGGTCTTGAACCTTGTGTTGATTAATATTATGTATAGGTGTACATGTGTTTTCCTTTTTGTTACTTATTGCTGACGCCATTGACTTTCTTGTGCAGGTCTACATCGTGTCTCTTCGGCATGCTAACTCGTCCGGCGTCCTCTCTGCGTCTACTACTGAGAGGGATGGCCTCATGGCCCAGGTCCAGGAGCTCGAAAATGAGCTTAGCGCAACCAAGGTCCAATTGTCAAAGGCCAGGACTAAGTATGCCAAGTTGGACTCGAAGAAGGAGAAGCTGAAGGCCAAGATCAAGGAGCTAAAGGACAAGGCTAGATGCTTGGAGCGCGAGCTCCGGGGGGCCAAGGCCGCTGCGACCGCGTCACAGGAGAGGGTTACTCAAATGGGGACTGAAGTTGAGGCCCTTAGGGCTGAACTACAATCGGCTCAGGAGAAGGTCGCTTCCTTGGAGGCGGAGAGGGCTTCCTGGGAGGCGGCGAGAGCTTCCTGGGAGGCGGCGAGGGCTTCTTTGGAGGCGGAGAGGGTCATAACCGAGCGCAAGTCTATAGACCGTGCTCTTTACAATGTGTGGAAGCAGCATCCCAACTTCGACTTCTCCTCTTTTGGCGAATAGGCCGTTGCCCGAGCGGCCTGGTGGAGTGCCCACTACGGGAGACCTTGAAATAGTCTCGCTCCTTTTTTGTTTTCTTTTTCTTTTTATTTTGTATCATCATTACCAGTGCTACTTTTCTGTTAGTAGCACTTGTATTATCTCGAGAACTCTTTTTTTTTTAATGTATAAATACATATGTTGCTGTTTATCTCTTGTTCTATTGCATTCGAGGCCCTTTTAAGCCCGGGGTTTAGTTGGTTCCCCTCTTTTATCTATCAGGCTGGAGGTCCTTTGGAGCCCATGTGAAAGGGTTCGCTGGGACCTTTTTTGGTGCCTCTTGGTTGCTTTCATAAGGATATTTTGACCCCTTGGGTCGTAGTTATCCTTTTATGTTTTTCTTGCGCGCGCTTATTATTTCTTTGCGAGAAGCGTCCTTCTCGTCATTATTCATAGTACTATTTTTGCAAGGGTCTCCTTTGGGACCCTTTTTGGCTAGGCGGCTTGGTGGCCGCTCTAGACTTATTATTATTGTCGTCACCATGCATTTTTTTGTAAGTCCCTATGGCCTCCCTTGGTGTTCATAAGGGTAGCTAATCCTTACGATCCCAAGGGGTGCCTTGTAAGGACTTCGTTGAAGGCCCTAGTATAGGGGGTCTTTTTGGTTTTGGGTCACTTCCTCTTGATAGAGGGCCCTTTTTTTAGGATACTCTTGGTAGAGGGTCCTCTTTTTTAGGAAGGCCAGGGGTCCTCTTGGTAGAGGGTCCCTTTTAGGGGCCTCATTTTTAGGAGGGCAAGGGATCCTCTTGGTAGAGGGTCCCTTTTAGGGGCCTCGTTTTTAGGAGGGCAAGGGGTCCCTTTTTAGGATCCTTTGATATAGGGCCCTTTTTAGGTTCCCTTTGCTAGCTGCCTGCTGTCGCCTCCTATCCTGCCCCCCAAGTGTCTAGTGAAATTTATTTCGGCAGGCACTTTGGCTGATGCCCACGTAGTGAAGGAAAATAATACATGAGGTTGAACAGTTTTACCCACAACATGCAGTTCCATTCATCACATTCATAATAAACGGTCTCATACAAATAGTTGCAATGGTACATACGAAGTTTTTTTTTATATAAAACAAAAATAAAAGACTCACACCTACTTAGGAGGCTATCTAAGTAACCTCTTTGATTTCTTCCTATCATATTAAGGCAGTGTGCAACACTTGTTCTTTTTCCATCGAACATGGGCGCCTTACTGGTAGTACTTCCTCAGGTGCTCCGCGTTCCATGCTCGGGGTATGAGGGTGTCGTCCATGCGGGCCAGCTTGTAAGTGTTCGGGGGGATGCACTGAGCAACCTGATAGGGCCCCTCCCAATTCGCCCCCAGCACTCCTGCGCCTGGGTCTCGTGTGTTTGGGAGTACTTTCCTTAGCACCAGGTCGCCCACTCTGAAAGTTCTTTCTCGCACCCTCGAATTGTAGTACCTTGCAGCGCGCTGCTGGTATACCGCCACCCTCATTTGGGCTTTTTCTCTCTTCTCTTCCAGCATGTCTAAGCTTTCGACTAGGGCTACGTGGTTGGCTTCGTCTCCATATGCCTGTACCCTGTGGGACTCGACTCGCATCTCGACTGGGAGCACGGCCTCGCACCCGTAGGCCAAGGAGAATGGGGATTCCCCAGTAGTCGTACGTGGGGTGGTCCTGTAGGCCCACAGCACATTTGGTAGCTCATCTACCCAGGCTCCCTTCATCTTCTCCAGCTTTGTCTTCAGGTTCTTCTTAAGGACCCTGTTTATGGCCTCCACTTGCCCATTGGCCTGGGGGTGCACGACCACGGAGAAACTCCTCCTTATGCCTCTTTCCTTACAATATTCATCGAAGGCTCCTCCCTCGAACTGGGTACCATTGTCGGAAATAATCTTGTAGGGTACTCCATATCGACACACAATGAATTTGTTGACGAAAGAGGTGATGTGCTTTGCGGTTATCTTCACAAGGGGTTCCGCTTCTACCCACTTAGTGAAATAATCCACCACCACCACCGCATACTTTGCTCCACTCCTGCCTGTAGGAAGAGCACCGATCAATTCTATCCCCCAGACAGCGAAGGGCCAGGGGCTGGTCATGCTGGTCAGTTCGCTTAGGGGTCTCCGAGGGTAGTTGGCGTGTCGCTAGCATTTGTCGCATTTCGTGGCAAAATCATGCGCATCTTTCTCCCTGGAAGGCCAGTAGTATCCTTGTCTCATGGCCTTCCTAGCCGTGGAGGGTCCGCTCTCGTGGTTGCCGCACTCTCCCTCATGTATCTCCTGTAGCACTTTCAACGCCTCCTCTTCTTCTACACATCGCAGGAGGGGCATTGAGAATCCTCTTTTGTAAAGGACCCCATCTACTAGGGTGTATCTTGCGGCCTTGTACACCAACCTCCGGGATTCGTTTTTATCCGCAGGCAAGGTTCCTTCTTCCAGGTACCTCTTGATTGGCTCGGTCCATGATTTCTTCGGGACA
Source organism: Humulus lupulus (assembly GCF_963169125.1). Taxonomy (NCBI): domain Eukaryota; kingdom Viridiplantae; phylum Streptophyta; class Magnoliopsida; order Rosales; family Cannabaceae; genus Humulus; species Humulus lupulus. The sequence goes on along the minus strand of NC_084802.1, from coordinate 156,922,333 downwards.
CTAATCATGTGTACGTCCGCGCCTTCGATGCTGGGTTTTGGTAAGTACTCTACGGGTATTGATTCCAAGACATCACTATCCTTGGTAGATGCCAGCTTTGCGAGTGCATCGGCATGGGTGTTCTTCTCTCTGGGGATTTGCTCTATAGTATATGCCACCAACCACCCCAGATGGCCCTTCACCTTCTCCAAGTAGGCTGCCATCTTGGGTCCCCTTGCCTGGTACTCCCCCTTTACCTGGCATACTACCAATTGCGAGTCGCTGAAGATATGAAGGCGCGTTACTCTCAGTTCCTGGGCTAGACGCAGGCCAGCCAGGAGCGCCTCGTACTCTGTCTCATTATTGGAGGCCTCAAACCCAAATCAGATTGCGCAGTACATTCTGTGTCCCTCGGCCCGGTCATCATGATGCCCGCTCCTGATCCTCCTTCATTCGACGCCCCATCAACGTGCAAACTCCACTCCTCTGAACCTCCTAGCTCCTCCTCCGTAACAGGCTGCTCTCCTTCTTCATCTCTTCCTTCATTCTGCTGATGGGTGAGCTCTACTACAAAATCTTCCAGCACCTGTCCATTGATGGAAGCCCTTGGAGTGTATACAATATCAAACTGACTTAGCTCAATCGACCATTTCATTAGTCTCCCCGAAGTCTCTGGCTTATGTAAGACTTGTCTCAAAGGACTGTATGTGCATGGAAGTACGGCTTCAACTTCCTCGACGCCACCACTAGTGCATAGGCCAGTTTTTCGATCTCTGGATACCGGCTCTCCACGTCCACCAAACGCTTGCTGATATAGTATACGGGTTGTTGCTGCTTCTTCTCTCCCTTAACCAGGGCTGCGCTGATGGCATGCTCAGACACTGCCAAGTACAGGTACAGCTTCTCGCCCTTCTCTGGCTTTGCTAACAGGGGTGGCTTCCCCAGGTGCTCCTTCAGCCTGACAAATGCTTCCTCACATCTTTCATCCCAAGCGCACTTTTTGCTCCCTTTGAGGACGTCGAAGAATGGGAGACACTTGTCGGTGGACCTTGAGATGAACCTATTAAGGGCCGCCACCCTTCCTGTTAGGCACTGCACCTCCTTCTTATTCTTTGGTGGGCTCATCTCTATGAGTGCCTTTATCTTGTCAAGATTGGCCTCGATGCCTCTGGAATTGACCATGAAGCCCAAGAATTTTCCTGAGGATACCCCGAAGGTGCATTTGACTGGGTTCAACTTCATCCGGTATTTCCTGAGCGTGTCAAACATCTCACCAAGGTCTTTGTTGAGCTCTGCTGCTACTTTGGTATTTACTAACATGTCATCCGCACACACCTCCATATTCCTTCCTATCTGATTGGCGAACATTTTATTCACCAGCCTTTGATAGGTGGCTCCCGCGTTTTTGAGCCCGAAGGGCATCACCTTGTAACAGTATAGCCCTTTGTCTGTAATGAATGACGTGTGCTCTTCATCTGCCGGGTTCATTGGGATTTGGTTGTATCCTTAGTAGGCGTCCATAAAACTTAGTAACTCATGTCCTGCTGTTGCATCTACTAGCTGATCTATCCTGGGAAGCGGGAAGCTGTCCTTAGGACAAGCTTTATTCAAGTTCGTGAAATCGACGCAAGTTCTCCACTTCCCATTTGGCTTTGGCACGAGTACTGGGTTCGATACCCACACAGGGTAGAAAGACTCACGGATGAAACCGTTGACCTTCAACTTGTCAACCTCCTCCTTTAACGCTGCGTATCTTGTGGGGTCTAGCGCCCGCCTTTTTTGCCGGACAGGCCTTGCTTCTGGGGAGATGTTCAGGTGGTGACACATCACACTGGGGTCTATGCCCACCATGTCCTCATGACTCCATGCAAACACGTCTAGGTTGTCTTTCAAAAATTTCATCAACTCCTCCTTCACATCATCTTGCAGGCTTCTCCCTATCTTCAGTTTCCTTAATGGTTCTTCCGTCACCGTAACCTCCTCTACTTCTTCCACCGGTTCTGCTCTTGACTCATCCATGACCCGAGGGTCCAGCTCCTGCGGACCCCCCGTGGGCATACATAGCGCCTCATGTACCACCATGGCCATCGGCTCACGCGGTTTTACAGGCGTGCGGAGTGAAGTGTTGTAACACTCCCTCGCCTCCTTCTATTCACCCTTCATACTTGCGACCCCTCCTGGAGTCGGGAACTTGACAACCAAGTGATATATTGAAGTTATGGCTTTCAATTCTCTCAGGGAGGGTCTCCCCAATACCGCGTTGAAAGCTGATGCACAATCTACTACAACAAAGTTAGACATGACTGTAGTCTGCCGGGGTTGTTCCCCCATGGTAAGTGTCAATTCGATCATTCCAAGGGGTTGCACTAAATCCCCGGTAAATCCGTATAGGGACGACTGGCATGGCTTCAGGTGACGAATGCCCAGTCCCATCTTCTCCAAAGCAGGGCGATATAGGATGTCCACCGAGCTCCCATTGTCCACTAGGACTCGATGCACACGCATATTTTCCAATTGGACTCTCAACACCAACGGATCATTGTGGGGAAAGTGTAACCCCCGTGCGTCCTCCTCAATGAACGTTATCGAGTTGTTTTCCCCTTTGAAACTCTTCGGGGGTCGTTGTTCTAAACTCATGACGCAGGGAGGCGGACTTCGCCGAGCTTCTCTTGCATACCTATCTCACCCCTTCCTAGAGTCTCCCCCAAATCTTGGACCTCCAAAAATGGTTCGGACTTCCCCCTGTATTTCTGGGGCTCGCTCTTGTGCCTGGGGTGCTGTGGGCTTGTCTTCTGGCCTTTGCCTTTCTCTCCTGACATAGCGGCCCAAGTGCCCCCGGCGGATAAGCTCCTCAATTTCCTCCTTCAGGTGGATACACTCAGCCGTGGTGTGCTCGATGTCCTTGTGGTATTGGCAGTATCTACTGGGGTCCCTTTTGGACCAATCCTTTCTCATTGGCGGGGGGTTTTTGAAGGGCACTCGATCTTCGTTGGTGATGTAAATATGCTCCCTGGTGTCCGTGAGGTTCGTATAATGAGTATAGCTGTTGGCCTATGATCACCCCCTTGCTTGGTCTTCCTCTGTTGGTCATCCCTCGACCCATCGTACGTCCTTTTCTTCTTTGCTACATTCGACCCGTTGTTAGTTGGGGACTTCGCGTGGGGCTCTTCCTTCCCTGCCTTCAGGTTTGCGTGGCCATCCTCCACACAGATGTACTTCTGTGCTCTTTCATAGAAGTCATCCAAGTCAGTGACTTCCCTCTTTAACATGTTGTCCCACAATTTACTTCCTGGGAGCACCCCAGCGGTAATGGCCATTTTTAACTCCCGGCGCGTTAGGCTCCCCACTTTTGCAGCCTCCATATTGAATCGGTGAATGTAGCTCTTCAAACTCTCCATATTGGATCCGTGTTCCCTTCGTAAGGGGTCATATTGGGCTCCTTAAAATTGGCAGGGAGCCGGATTACCTGAATTTCTCTCACAAAGGGTGACTCATGGTCGAAGTCCTCCTCAAGGGCCTGGCCGCCTGACGCGGTGACGATTTTGCTCCGCATCTCCGTGTCTAGGTCCTGCCTCCTTTTGCTGAGAGTGTCTCTCAAAGTGGACGGGCTAAGATCCGCCTTTCCCTTGCCTTCTCGAGGCGCCACAGAGGGCGTGGTCCCTTTGCCCGCCCTCTTCTTATTGAGCTCCTCCCGCAAGTCTGGGGGTGCTCTTTTGGAGGTGACCTCGTCCTCACGGCGAGGGGCAGCGTTGGTCCTCGGTGCTGGCTTCTGGGCCTGCTTAGGCGATTCGGGGTGATCATGTTGCTTTGCACGGGGGGTGTTACTAGTTGAATGTCGGGTCCTTCCATCATCTACCAGCACAGTGGTCTCCACCCCATCCTTGCCCTTCTCCTTCCCCTTAGGCAAGGTTATGCTGGACTTACCCTGCAGCAGGCCGTTAAGGACCTCTTGCATGTTTTCTAAGGTGGTTTCTAACCTTTGGTTTTTACGGTGGAGCTCACGTATCTCCTCTTCGTAAAACCGGGACTTCGAACTCGAGCTCACGGAGTGGACCCGGGGGTGTTTGTCATCCCTACGGGCAGAAGGGCCCGAGTCTTGCCAGCTGGAATTCGGTGCCTGCGGCGGTTTTGGAGGAGGGAACTCATCAGCGTGTACCGGTGGTGCTCTTGGAGGACTCCCTCCAGGTGGAGCGGTTGGCGATGAGGCCACCCTATCACCTCCGTGAACTTCAGGGTCTTTCGGGGGCTCCACGTCCCTGGGTGGAGGAGCATCCTTCATGGAGGCCTTCAGCTGGACTCCGTTCAGGTGAACTTCTACCTCCCGCGTCTCCCTCAGTCGCTTCGAGCGTCTTGGCATCTTCTTCTTGTCGGAAATAATGGTGGAACAGTAGCTTGAAACTAACTTTCCCACAGACGGCGCCAAACTGTTGACGGTGAGAACTCGTCAACGAAGTTAAGTTGGAAAAATTATCAAATTAAGATCACTAATCAGAAAGCTATAAAAACTTGAACAAAAACTCAAGAACAATGATGGATCAATAACGGAGAATTTAGTCTTTCATTCACACTTAAGCTTCTGCTACAGTAAAATTTTCCAACCCCCTATCAGGTGGTCTTAGAGTTCATTTTATAGTAGGCTCTGATGGCCTTAGGTACATAGTGGTCCAGGGGACCAAGTGGGACATACGTACTGTGTCAGGGGAGTGGCTTCAGAGGTCGTGGTTGTACAACCTGTACAGGAGCAGGTGTTAGGAGGGTATCTCCACTACTTGTCTGATGTGTGGTGGCAGGCGTTGTGGCACAGGAGGTAGTGTTGTCGGCTCTGACCTATGGCCGTAGACGTACGGACCATGATCCTTACCCCAGCAATCTCACTGGCACTGGTACCCGTACTTAGTACTTGGTCGTACAAATATGCCCCATTCGACTCGTACTGGATCTCCTAAGCATAGGGATCTCGAGGTGTAAGGAATGGGACCCTTAGTGTGAGGTGGAGATCTTGGGTCCTTGGTATGGGATATCCGAAACCTCCTGAGGTCACTCACGATTCTGAGCGATAGGCATGTGGCCCTGGAAGATGTCGAAGGATGAGTGGCGAGACGCTCTCCTTGCGACCCCCTTGAGGGCGTGGCTCCCTAGGTATTCACAAGGTCGAATGCATTGTGGATGTGGCCCTCATGAGGCCAGGGGCGCCGAGACTCGCGAGGCCACTTTGGGAGGTGTGGCCTAGGCATCTCGCGAGGCCACTTGGGAGGCGTGGCCTAGACATCTCGCGAGGCCACTTGGGTGGCGTGGCCTAGGCGTCTCGCGAGGACACTTGGGTGGCGTGGCCGAGACCTCTTGCGAGGCCACTTGAGGGATGTGGCCTAGGCATCTCGCGATGTCACTTGTGTGGCGTGGCCTAGGCGTCTCGCGAGGCCACTTGGGTGGCGTGGCCGAGACCTCTTGCGAGGCCACTTGAGGGATGTGGCCTAGGCATCTCGCGAGGCCACTTGAGGGGTGTGGCCTAGGCATCTCGCGAGGCCACTTGTGTGGCGTGGCCGAGGCCTCTCGCGAGGCCACTTTGGGAGGCGTGGCCTAGGCATCTCGCAAGGCCACTTGGGAGGCGTGGCCTAGACATCTCGCGAGGCCACTTGGGTGGCGTGGCCTAGGCGTCTCGCGAGGCCACTTGGGTGGCGTGGCAGTGACCTCTTGCGAGGCTACTTAAGGGATGTGGCCTAGGCATCTCGCGAGGCCACTTGTGTGGCGTGGCTGAGGCCTCTCGCGAGGCCATTTGAGGGATGTGGCCTAGGCATCTCGCGAGGCCACTTGTGTGACGTGGCCTAGGCGTCTCGCGAGGCCACTTGGGTGGCGTGGCCGAGACCTCTTGCGAGGCCACTTAAGGGATGTGGCCTAGGCATCTCGCGAGGCCACTTGTGTGGCGTGGCCGAGGCCTCTCGCGAGGCCACTTAAGGGGTGTGGCCTATGCATCTCGCGAGGCCACTTGGGAGGCGTGGCTGAGGCCAAGCGAGGCCACTTGGCATCGACTCCACGAGAGCCGAACCCAGACTTGTGTTGTGATGGTGCGATGGCTTCCCGAGACGCCGGCGACCTAAGGGCCTTGCCTCGACCTCATGCTTTCTATCGATGAGATTATGAGCATCAACACATTGCATACAACTTGACCCTCTAATAATGGTTCATAATTAATCGGGAATAAAATTACCATTTTACCCTTTTAATTTTCTCTTGTTTCCTTAAGTTTCATTGACTTTACTAGTGAAGGTTAATTCATAACTAAATTATGAATTTGAGCTCAATAACCTTTCAGTCCCAAAAGTCAACCCTTAAGAGAACCATCATTCAATCTCTTGCGAGAAGGCATAGATTCCATATCTGTATACTATGTCCCCATCCATCTACATTAATGAGTTCCCAAATCAAAAGTTTCTAGCATGATCAATCTGACAGACCCTAACAAGTGAATCAAAGAACTCATATAATATAAACAGGAGTTCATAGTAACTTCAGGATTAAGACCTATTTGTATATGATCATCAGTTGATATATTTAATTAATACTTTGAAACTTTATTTAACTAAGTATTAATATATATATCTGGTGTCCTACCACACTAGAGATCCGGATCTAGAGCACATGTATTCCTAATACTAGTGGACTGTACTTGCATTAATTAATCTAAAGATTCCATAACTTTATTTTACTGTGAACTATTCAAGTTCATTTATCTCAAACACAATCCTCCCGTACCAATACGTGTTTCAGATCACATATATGAACTTAGGAATTTTCCTGATATTTACATAATATTATCACAGAATAATATAGTCCATAAAATATATGCATAACAAATTCAATTTATTTATTTATTTCATAAAACAATATCTACTACATATGCTTTCAGGGAACATTTCCAACAAGAAGTTTATCAATCAATAACGATAACTAAATCACATGATAATCAGGGTCGACGCCCTTAGGTTGCACCCTTTGTTTACCCCATTGACTCTGGTCCGCTTAAACCGAGCTTAGTGAATATTAAGCTGTCCTCAACTACTAGTGGCTGAGCCGTGCCCTGTGCTCCAGTGTAAACTCCAACACTCTTAGGCTATTTGTTTATTATTCACGTGGCATAATACCATCCTTCATAATGCATACAAAACAGGGAACCCTTAGTCCCATTATAAATTCACAACTGAGTGCAGTTTTCTTACCTTTAATTTCCAAGTGTTCTGATTACGAGAGATGCCCCTTGAGCACGATCGTTTCCCGAGCCCTAGCTTAGACATAGTCACAACCAAGATTAGGGATTCCATTAATAATTGTATAAAGGATTCCGGTTAAAGTTCTAACCTCCGGAACATCGAATTCCATGAAGCACGGTAGTGGGATCGATCCCGAGCATTCTAGGTTAGGTTCCTGCACTTAAACACTCCAAAAGGCCACAAATGTCCTTAAGAGCCGCGACCCAAGCTCCCTATGCCGCGGCTTGCCCCCAACCAGAGGCCCAGCCTCGCCCAAAAACAGACACGGGCCGCGGCCCCACATTCCCCATGCCGCGGCCCGCCCTCCTTCCTCAGCTCCTATCTGCTTCAAAGGGCAGCGACACACCAAGAACTTTGTCGTGGCCCGACCCCTTCGAAATTGGAAAATCCACCATTTTTAACACTTAAACCTCACTCAAATCCATCCAAAACCACCATAATGATTCAATCCAATTATCACAACCATTATAACATGTTTTCAGCAACATAACCCAGCAAAAACCTAGTCTTGAAACTCATCACATCAACATTTTAATCTTTGAAACCCACAAGCTCAAGAACACCAAAACCAGCTAGGAAAACCCAAAATTCAAACACTAAACCATAAATTGAAACTTACCTTCACTGAAGAACCAATCCTCCAAGAAATTTTTGAGCTAACTCCCAGGTCTTTAGCCTCAATTCAACCTTAAATTCAAACCCAAGAACTCTTAGAATCCAACCATATCTACAGAATTTAACCAGCAAAGATGAAACTTAGAACTTACCTCAATCCCTTATTAGATCCTTTAGCTAACCCTGAGCTAATCTCCAAAGTCCCAGCTCAAATTCTTGAATCACTAGCTAAGTCCTCGTTTGGTTCACTAGCTTCCTTGGAAGAGAGTACTTGAAATGCTTGAAATGAGCTTAGAGGAAAGAAAGGGTCGGTTTGGGCTTTTTTCTATTGCTTTCTTAATTTTGTCTTATCCATCCCTAATTAGTTAAGTCAATCTCGAGGCTCGGGGTACCAAAAACGTCCCTGAGGGCAAAATAGTAAATTTCCCCAGTATTCCCTCCTAGGCTTCCTAACCTCAAATATATCTCCAATTGTTTATTTCCATAACCCGATAACCCAAATAACCATCTAATACCCAAAATACCCCTTGACTCGCCGCGAGCCAAGTATTGGATCCCGTCGTGACTTTCCCGCTAGCTGGCTCCCTAGGATCGCCTCAAGTCGCATGCTGCGGATGTATCCACATAATAATGTGGTCCTCACAATTATTACATATAGTCACATTTATGCCCTCAACGGGCTAAAATTACAAATATAACTCTTTAAGCTAAATAGGGCCTACATGCATACTAATACTCATAGACATGCATTCCATATATTCATATAATCATACAAGCATGCTTATAACAGAATCATGCATTAAACTACTTAATTCACACATAAAACAATTATGCCCTCGCGACATACTAATCAAGGCCTTAAGCCTTACTAGTGATTTTCGGGTCGTTACAACTATCCCTTCCTACTGAGAATTTACCTGAAAAGCTCGGGATACTGATCCCGCGTCACCGACTCAAGCGCCCAGGTCGCTTCCTCGACCCTGCTATTCCTCCTCAATACTTTAACTAGTAGAATTGTCTTATTCCGTAGAACCTTGTCCTTCCGATCTAAAATCTGAATCGGTCGTTCCTCATAAGAAAATTCTGCCTGCAATTCCAAGTCTTCGTACTTCAACACATGAGTCGTATCAGAGACATACTTCCGCAGCATAGAAATATGGAATACTTCATGAACTCCCGACAACGACGATGGCAAGGCCAACCTATAAGCCACCTGTCCAATCCTTTCTAGAATCTCGAAAGGTCCAACAAATCGAGGGCTCAACTTGCCCTTTACTCTGAATCTCCTCACCCCTCGCAGTGGTGAAACTCGCAGAAACACGTGGTCCCCAACCTGGAACTCCACGTCTCTATGCTTAGGGTTAGCGTAGCTTTTCTGTCTACTCTGCGAAGCAAGCATTCTGGCTCGGATCTTCTTAATAGCTTGATTTGTCTTCTGACCCATGTCTGGCCCCAAATATTTCCTCTCACCCATCTCATCCCAATGAATGGGCGACCTACACTTCCTTCCATATAGCATCTCATAAGGAGCCACTCCAATCGTGGATTGATAACTATTGTTATATGAAAACTCAATTAACAGAAGATACTTACCCCAAGATCCCTCGAAGTCAATCACACATGCCCTAAGCATGTCCTCCAACATCTGAATCGTCCCCTCAGACTGTCCATTAGTTTGAGGGTGAAAGGCTATGCTAAACTTCAACTAAGTCCCCCTGGCTTTTTGCAGAGCACCCCATAACTTGGAGGTAAAGATAGGGTCTCGATCAGATACAATAGACTTAGGAACCCCATGGAGATGAACTATCTCCCTCACATACATCTTCGCATATTGTTCCACCGTGTAAGTCGACTTCACTGGCAGGAAATGAGATGACTTGGTGTATCTATCCACTATCACCCACACCGAGTCATAAAGTTCCACTGTCTTGGGTAGACCTCCCACAAAATCCATAGTAACATCCTCCCATTTCCACTCAGGAATACCCAAAGGCTTTCACCTACTGACATGTCAAACACCTGGCCATATACTCCACCACATCCTTCTTCATCCCAGGCCACCAATATAATGTCCATAGATCCTGATACATCTTTGTAATGCCCCGAAATCCCTAATGCAGTTTAATGGCTGAATTAGTAGGCCGGGAGGGCCATAACTATTTAATTATGCCATTAAATGATTATAAGCATGTTTATGTGAATTATATTATAATATGATGTTAAATGCATGCATGTGGGTCCACATTTCAAGAAAGAGGTATCTTGGTAATTTGACCCATTGAGGGCATAATTGTATATTTATATGCATGTCGGTGATATATTGTTGAGGCCACATTATAATGTGGATTTGTTCGAGCTATTCAGCATGAGACGATCTTTGAATATTAAGTAGCAGTTTAGTCATAACGGGATTAAGTTCGAGGCTCGGGGTGAGTCTCGGGGTGATTTAATGATTAGAGCGTTGCCGAGAATAAAAGGGTAACGGGATATGAATTGTTGGTATTTGAGAATATCGAGAATAGTGGGAATTGGAGGGTGTTAATAATAATTAACGAAATAGGTTGGAAAGGACGATTTTACCCTTGGGAGATTTTAGAAACTCTTTATTTGACCTAGGGGCATTAAGGTCATTTGGCTTGAGATATGTATGACTTTGGTAACCTGTAGGAAACAGAACTAAAAATAGAGCAAGGTTTCTCTCTCTCATACATCATCTTTCCTCTATCTTCCTTTGGAATTTTTGGTCCCAAATTGAAGAATTAAGATAAGAAATCAAGGTTTGGAGGTTATAGACTTGATTCATCCAATGAAGGGGATTCAAAACCAGTTTGAGGTAAGATATTATCCATGAATTTCAAGAGTTTCTCTGTTTTTCTTATAGTTTTCAGCCTATGATTTTTTATATGGATAGTTGGAATCAATGGGAGTTTTTGGGTTTGGATGCTTGGGTTTTGATGAGGGTATGATGTAGATGAAGTTTAGGGGTTGAATTGGATGTTTTGTTAAGGTTTGGGATTGGTTTGGAAGGTTGGTTTCAAGGGGAATTGCAAGGAGGGGAAAACAGGGATGTTGCTAGTCTAAAGCTGGTGCCCCAGCGCCAGTCCTAGCGCCCCAGCGCTATCCAGGGCAGAGGCTAGGGCCTCTCTACCTTGGGTTAGCACCCCAGCGCCAATGGTCAGCACTGGGGCACCATGGGCAGCGCCCCAGCGCTAGGCCAATTTCAGGGGATGTAATTTTTTAGGGCTCGGGATGGTTTTTAAGGCTCAGGGGTTGGTTCCTTTACCCCTTTTGAGTAGATTGAGGTTCCCGAGAGTGAGGGATTGATCTCGGGAGTGTGGTTTTAGATTGTGAACCATTCATTGATTTACTTTATTAATGGTTTCTAATTGGTTATGATTAGGTAACTGCTAAGGAATCTAAAGGTTGATCGTTCTCAAGGGTCGTTCATATATTATTTCTTGCTCGAGCCTAAGGTAAGAAAACTGCACCTTGTGTATATGACATGCATGATTGTTGTTGAGGCATGTTGGTTGATAAATGTGGACATTGATTGCATATTAAGTGCTAGCGAATGTTGTTTACTTGTGTATGGCACTGATTAGTCAGGGATGGCACTGGTCGCGTATCACTGACCTAAGAGTCAGAAACGGCATAAGCGTTCGGAATGTAGGGCCAAATGAAGATTAGATCTAATCAATATCAGCGTTGAATGACTCTAAGGCATTAATGCTGGACCGAACCTAAGGTCGATGAAACTTATAAGCGCTTGGCTAGTCTAGGACTAGTTACTCAGAGCCAGGGCCTAAGGCCAAGGTGACTGTTTGTCACATGGCTAGGGAACGATGTCCATGGTTCTGACTCTATGGTCATGAGGTAAGTTATGTTGATGACTAGTCATCATGCACCTAACCTGTTTAAGCTAGTGAAAGGTTCACTTATCTATTAAGCCTCGTGACCCTATCATCACATGGCTAAAGGGAGTTGTACCCACCTTAGTGACTTTTCCAATTGTCACTTCTCTATTTTGGACTGAAAGTCCTGAATCATTATTACGATCATTGTTGATATTATATTCATGTTATATTGTGTTTTCTTGCTGGGCCTTGGCTCATGGGTGCTATGTGGTGCAGGTAAAGGAAAAGAAAAGCTCACCCAGCCTTGAATGGAGAGCTTAGGTGGTGATGTGTACATATGCGGCCGCTTGACCACCACGGCCAAGGAGTTATTAGAGAAACTAGGGGGTTTACCCTATTTTTGCCGCTTAGGTCGGCGGGATTGTAAATTTAAAACAGTAATGACCATCTTGAGTTGTAAATAACTTGTAAATGTTTTTGATGGGCCCATGAACAGTTTTATGTTTTAAATAAAATATATCATTTCCTTTTGATTAGTTTTCTACCTTAGCCTGTTAATAACACTTAGAAGCACGTTTTTAACCAAAGGACTCGGGTAGCGAGTTAAATTTCTGGTTCACCGTTCACTGTAACTGTTCTGGGGTAACCAGGGCGTTACAATCTTCATGGTACCCGGATGAAGCAAGTACGGTGTAGTGTGAGACTCATCTAGTATCTCTCGTCCGATCCCTTCATCTGCTAGAACACAAATCTGTCCCTAATATCAAAGCATAGCAACCTCAGAAACATAATAATCCTTAGCTATCCCTGCTAAGACATTCTGTCTAACTTCCTGTAACTGCACATCCACCAATGACCCTCCTTGATCTGCTCTAGTAGGGGCGACTGCAAAGTAATATTGGCCAATTGGCCCACCAATAGTTCTATCTTTGCCCTGGTCATTTCTTCAGCTAATTCTCTGGAAATCTGAACAGAACTAAATAATTGCCCTGAGCCCCTCCGGCTCAATGCATCTGCCACTACATTGGCTTTCCGTGGGTGGTAAAGGATATCACAATCATAATCCTTTACTAACTCCAACCAACTCCTCTGCCTCATGTTCGTATCCTTCTGGGTGAAGAAATACTTCAGACTCTTGAGGCCAGTGTATATCTCACACTTCTCCCCATACAGATAATGTCGCCACACCTTCAGTGCGAATACCATTGCCGCTAGCTCCAGGTCATGAGTAGGATATCGCTAGTCATACTCCTTCAGCTACCGTGATGCATAAGCTATAACTTTCTCATTGTGCATCAACACACAGCCTAAACCCATCCTTGATGCATCATAATATACCACAAACTTTCCTTCCTTCGAAGGAAGACTCAACACAAGTGCAGTAATAAGTCGTCGCTTCAATTCATGAAAACTATTCTCACACTTCTCTGACCAAGCAAACTTCTGATTCTTCCGTGTCAACTCTATCATCGGTGTAGCAATCTTCGAGAATCCTTCTACAAACCGCATGTAATAACTCGCTAACCCGAGGAAACTCCAAACCTCCGAGGCGTTCCTTGGCCTCGGCCAATCTCTCACTGCCTCCACCTTGGACGGATCCACCTTAATCCTCTCTGCGCCAACTATATGCCCAAGAAAAGTCACCTCTGTCAACCAAAACTCACACTTCTTAAACTTGGCAAATAATCGATGCTCCCTTAATCTCTGCAAGACCTGTCGAAGATGTTGCTCATGCTTTGCCTCTGAACTGGACTACACTAAGATGTCGTCGATGAAGACAATGATGAACTGATCCAAAATATCTTTGAACACCCTGTTCATTAGATCCATGAAAGCTACCAGGGCATTGGTCAAACCAAAAGACATGACCAAAAACTCATAGTGCCCATACTGTGTTCGAAAGGCCATCTTCGGTATGTCCTCATCTTTGATCCTTAGCTGGTGATAACCAGATCGGAGATCAATCTTTGAGAACACCGTTTTTCCCTGCAACTGATCGAACAAGTCATCGATCCTAGGTAGAGTGTACTTATTCTTGATGGTCAACTTATTCAATTCTCTGTAGTCTATACACATCCTCAGAGTCCCATCCTTCTTCTTAACAAACAAAACTGGAGCGCTCCATGGAGGTAGCTAGGACTGATGAATCCCAAACCCAGAAGTTCCTGTAGCTGTATCTTCAATTCCTTCAACTCGGCTGGAGCCATCCTATATGGTGCTCTCGATACTGGTTCTATCCCCGGTGCTAACTCAATAACAAACTGAATCTCCCTACGCGGCGGCAATCCTGGTAGATCCTCAAGAAATACATCCAAGAACTCACAAACCAATCTGGTTTCCTTACTGGCAAAACCCTGGTAGTGCCCACCACACTAGCCAGAAAACCTACACATCCTCCCTTTAACAAGTCTTTGGCTCTCAACGCTGATATCATGGGTACGCGGGGTCCACATACCACACCCACAAAAATGAAAGGATCCTCGCCCTCAGGTTCAAAAGTCACCATCTTCTTCCTACAGTCAATAGTAGCCCCATACCTGACCAGCCAATCCATCCCTAAGACCATGTCAAAATCCTCCATGTCTAGCTCAATCAAGTCTACTGAAAGCTCCCTACTATCAACCATCACTGGTAGTGCTCTAATCCACCTCCTAGAAACTACCAGTTCCGCAGTAGGCAATATAGTCCCAAACCCCGCAGTCCGATACTCACTAGGTCTACACAATCTATCAATCACTTTACTAGAAACAAATGAATGGGTAGCACCAGAGTCAATCAATACAGTTGAAGAAGAGCCAGTGCTAGAAAGCTAACTTGTCACCATTGAGGGACTAGCCTCGGCCTCTGTCTGTGTCAAAGTGAACACTGGAGCTGGAGTCAAGCTGTCCATCTTTCCTGCTTCCCCTTTCTTCACTGTTGGGCAATCCTTCTTGAGGTGCCCTACTGCTCCACACACATAGCAGGCCTTCACCCAACACTCGCCCTGATGGCGTCTTTTGCACCTCGAGCACTCATGATAACTCCTCCATGCCTCACCGCCTCCCTGACGGCCACCATGAGCACCCCAACCCCTTCTATCAGGACCAGAAGCAGTCAAAGTGTCAGGGGTCACCCTCTTCACATCACTGGGGCCTCCGCCCCTACCAGACCTAGAATAAGGAGGCACCACTCTGCGACCCTCATGCCTCACTGCACTTTCCTTCCAAATCTTGTTCTCCGCTTCCTTAGCGGTAAGAGCCTTCTCAACAGCTTGGGCATAATTCGTCCCCCCAGGCACTGTTGTTATCCTCACATCATGGGCTATCATGGCATTAAGCCCTCTAATCTGTCTTGGCTAGCAGCATCTGTAGGCACAAGATCTGGTGTAAATTTTCGGAAGTTTATCAAACTTTAAGGCATACGCATTGACTGTCATGCTGCCCTGCACCAACCCCACGAACTCATTAACCTTTGCTGCCCTGATGGCAACATTGTAATATTTCTGGCTGAACAAATCCTTGAATCCATCCCTACTCAAAGTAGTGACGTCCTTATTCTGTGATGCCACTTCCCACCAGATGCGGGCATCCTCTCTCAGCATATATGTGGCACAGGCCACTCTGTCATAACCTTCTATCCTCATGAAGTCCAGTATAGTAGTAATCATAGTCATCCACTGTTTGGCCTTCAGTGGATCAGGTCCTCCCTCAGGGGATGCTGCTTCCAGAACTGCTCATACAACGGTTCCCAGCTGTTCCCAACTTCTACTGGCTGAATAACTGGTGCCACTACAGGTGGCACAATATGTGCAGCACTCCCTAATGGAGCCTGCTGTCGTAGAAGACGAATCTATTCATCTTGGCTCTGAAGCTGCGCTTGCATCTCTTCCAGTCCTCAGGGACTGATGGAGGAATCTGGCCCTGGTCACCACCTCCGGTCCCAAACCTAGTGCCGGCTAGTCGCATAGATTTCCTTGGACGCATAGCTATCAAAGTTAATCTGCAATCAACGACTGGGAAATCAGACCATGATGACAGGGTAAAAGCTTTTCCAAATTCCACCAATGGAACATAATCAATCACAAACAATCAAGGTATATGCATTTATCCACATACACAAGCATTGCTAATGAGCATGCCCCTACATCACCATGCAACAACCAAGATATAGACATCCACCCATACATTCACCCATATAAATGCAATAAGCAGCTAATCATTCTAATATTCATTTACTTGCATAGTAATGCTAATAAGCATGCCTCAATATTATCACACAGTAGTAAAGAGCCATGCCCTATCAGTATCTCATGCTTTCTATTAATCCAACAGATAACAATAATCGTAATTCTTTCCAATCACATAAGCATACAAGCACATATACACATTTACCAAACCATGAATCGAGCTTGTCTCTATCAGCAAATGTACATGTCCAGCTAGTCTTCAGGAACCCTTAAACTTAGGACGCTCTGATACCAAGTTATAACGCCTTGGGTAGCCAAGACCGTTACACTGTGTATTTATAAAGGTGCAGGACTTGCTAACCAAGTCATTTAGTTTAAAACATGTCACTGTAACCATTAATGAACTCGGGTTAAAAGGTTTTGGTCATAGAAGATACATTTCATATAATTAATCATTTTGCACAAGGGATCCCAAAAGAAACAGCGTTTAAAAGTTAGTTTACAAAGTTTCAAGGTATAAACAATCGCTAGCCACTCTAAGGGCAGAACAGACATTTATGATCCTCCTGTTCCTGTCTCTTCCTCAATCGTGGCGGCCGAGTAGCTGGTCATGTACATTCTGCCTTCAGAGCTCTCCGAATCAGGGCTAATCAAGCTTACCCTTGCCTTTACCTGCACCACGTAGCACCCCTGAGCCAAGGCCCACCAAGAAAACATAACATCAAATCACAAACAATGATAACAATTAAATAACTCTTTAAGCATGTTCATACACTTAGAAATCCACATTAATCACATAGTCCATAGACCTAACCAGAGAATCTACAAACCAATACCCAGCTATTTAGCATGACAAGTTCATCAATCAATAACGATAACTAAATCACATGATAATCAGGGTCAACGCCCTTAGGTCGCACCCTCTGTTTACCCCACTGAATTCAGTCCACTTAAACCAAGCTCAGTGAATATTAAGTTGTCCTCAACCACTAGTGGCTGAGCCGCGCCCTGTGCGCCAGTGTAAACTCCAGCACTCTTAGGCTGTTAGTTTATTATTCACATGGCATAATACAATCCTTCATAATGCATAGAAAACAGGGAACCCTTATTACCATTATAAATTCACAACCCGGTGCAGTTTTCTTACCTTTAATTTCCAAGTGTTCTAATTATGAGAGATGCCCCTTGAGCACAATCTGTTTCCCGAGCCCTAACTTATACCTAGTCACAACCAAGATTAGGGATTCCATTAATAATTGTATAAAGGTTTACGGTTAAAGTTCTAACCTCCGGGACATCGAATTCCACCAAACATGGTAGTGGGATCGATCCCGTGCATTCTAGGTTAGGTTCCCGCCCTAGAATGTCCTTAATGGCCGCGACCCAAGCTCCCTATGTCGTGGCTTGCCCCAACCAGAGACCCAGCCTCGCCCAAAAACAGACACGGGCCGTGACCCGCCCTCCTTCCTCAGCTCCTATCTGCTTCAAAGGGCTGCGGCACACCAAGAACTCTGTCGCAGCCCGACCCCTTTGAAATCGGAAAATCCACCATTTTTAACACTTAAAATGCTTCAAAGGGCTAAGTCCTCCTTTGGTTCACTAGCTTCCTTGGAAGAGAGTACTTGAAATGCTTGAAATGAGCTGAGAGGAAAGAAATGGTCGGTTTAGGCTTTGTTCTACTGCTTTCTTAATTTTTTCTTATCCATCCCTAATTAGTTAAGTTAATCCCGAGGCTCGGGGTACCAAAAACGTCCCCGAGGGCAAAATAGTAAATTTCCCCAGTATTCCCTCCTAGGCTTCCTAACCTCAAATATATCTCCAGTTATTTATTTCCATATTTCGATAACCCAAATGACCATCTAATACCAAAAATACCCCTTGACTCGCCGCGAGCCAAGTATTGGATCCCGTTATGACTTTCCCGCTAGCTGGCTCCCTAGGATCACCTCAAGTCGCATGCTGCGGATATATCCACATAATAATGTGGTCCTCACAATTATAAAATATAGTCACATTTATGCCCTCAACAGGCCAAAATTACAAATATACCCCTTTAAGCTATATAGGGCCTACATGCATACTAATACTCATAGACATGCATTCCAAATATTCATATAATCATACAATCATGCTTATCATATAATCATGCATTAAACTACTTAATTCACACATAAACCAATTATGCCCTCCCGGCATACTAATCAAGGCCCTTAAGCCTTATTAGTGATTTTCGGGTCGTTACAGGAAAAGTGGTGGTTTCCTAGTTCTTTATGTGGATGACATTCTCTCCATTGACAACAATGTAGAAACACTATCAAACGTAAAGAAGTGGTTAGCCGAAAAGTTCCAAATTAATGATTTGGGCGAGCCGAGCTAGGTTATGGGAATCCAAATCCTAATGGATAGGAAGAAACGCTCTTGGTACTTTCTCGAGCTAATTATATTGATAAGGTGCTTGAAAGGTTCTCTGTGGAGAATTCCAAGAAAGGTCAGTTATCGACCAGACATGGAATTACTCTTTCTGAAGAGCAATGTCCAAATACCTCAGAAGGAAGAGGACATGTGAAAGTATCTCTATGCTTCAGAAGTTGGGAGTCTTATGTATGCTATGTTGTGTACTAGGCCTTACATATGCTATGATGTAGGGATTGTAAGTTGTTATCAATCAAATACATGTTTAGAACACTGGATTGCAATGAAGCACATTCTCAAGTATATTATGAGAATGTGAGATTATATGCTTGTATATTCAGGGGGTGAGTTAAATCTTACTGGATACACTAATTCTGGTTTCCAATTAGACAAAGACAGTAATAAATCGACATTTGGGTGAGTATTCACTCTTGGTGGAGGAGTTGTAGTCTGGAGAAGTATTAAACAATCCAGTATTGCAGATTCAACCATGGAAGCTAAGTATATAGTGGCTTGTGAGGAAGCTAAGTATATAGTGGCTTGTGAGGCAGCTAAAGAAGTGGTTTGGTTGAGGAATTTCTACATTGATCTGGAAGTAATTCCAGATATGGATAAGCCAATAATCTTATACTATGACAATAGTGGAGCAGTAGCTAATTCCAAAGAACCTAGAAGCCATAAGAGATGAAAACATATAGAAAGGAAATACCACCTGGTTAGCGAGATTGTGCACAGAGGTGATGTGATTGTTATGAAGATAGCATCAAAATAGAACCTGGCAGACTAGTTTATGAAGATACTTCCTGCAAAGTCGATTTTAGGTCATGTGTGAAACATGGGATTAAGGGAAATGCCTCACTTGCTTTGATGGAAAGTGGGAGATTGTCAGAATAAATGGCCTAAAAGCATGTAAAGACATTTAATTTATTTAAATAAAAGTACAATTTTAATATATTTGAATGTTATAATTAATGTTTGAATTAATTATATAATAATATCAAGAAAATTAATTATTCATTCATGAGAATATGATCTTGTATTAGTATGAGAGAATTAAGATCATATATAACGAATAAAATAGTCAGTAACATATTAAAGTAAGGAATCTTTAATGAATGGTAACTAGCGCGGTTTACTAAGCATACGGGATGCGAGTGATTTAGGTTCAAATTACTGATGTGGATAGACATCTTAGTAAAGGTGTTGTATATAATAGAGATTGTATATGACATGACCAATGTGAATTAATTTTCTTTATAAACTTGTTGTTTGAGATAAAGATTTCATTCATATCATAATGGATTATCATTTGTAGATCAGTCTAGATCCTGAGTATTCATGAACTCCTGTTTGTGTTTATTGGATCTTTTGATTCACTCGTTAAGGTTTCTTAGTATAATAAGGCCAATGACTTTTGTTTTGGAGATTCAATATCATTAATGGCTGGGAATATGATTTACAATAATAGAATCCATACTTCCCTAATGGATGAAATATTGGTTCCCTTAAGGTTAATTATGGAACTGAATAGTTATTGAGCTTAACTCTATAATATGATTATAGATTAATTATTCGCTAGTGAATAAATGGTACTTAAGGAACAAGATGTAATTAGAAGGGTAAAATGGTAATCTTGACTAGCTCTAATTAACAAACCAATAAGTGGAGGACAAAACTACATTAATTGATTATATCAATGGACTACAAGAGAAAACTCTCTAAATATAATTCTATCAATACTTTGAGTGCAATTCCATATTTATAGTGGAGTAATCATGAAATTAATAAATAAGATTATTACATTAAAGAGTTTAATTAATAATCTATTTTATTGGAGCTTCGTATTATAGGTCCATGGTCCCCAGATCACCTCTGTCCTATACTGTCAAGGGTAAGGATGTCAAAAAGAAGATTTGTAGAGAGGACTTAATTTGTAACGACCCAAAATTGCTAATAAGGCTTAAGGGCCTTGATTAGCGTGTTGGGAGGGCATAATTATTATATGGGTGATTTAATGGTTTAATGCATGATTATGTGGCATACATAATTAACATGATTATATGACTATGTGACATGCATGTTTGTGATTATTAGATATGCATGTGGGCCCTTTATAGCTTATGAGGGCATATTTGTAATTTTGGTCTGTTTGGGGCGTAAATGTGATTATATGTGATAAGTTGTTGAGACCACATTATTATGTGGATATATCTGCAGCATATGGCTCGAGATGGTTCTAGTGAGCAGATTGGCGAAATAGTCACAACGGGGTTTAATACCCAGCTCGGGGGAAAGCCTAGGGGTATTTTTGGAAATTTAGAGAATAATTTGGAAATTATTAGATATTGAGTAAATAATTGGTAATTATTTGGAATGGGGGATTAATGGGTAAATATTAGGAACATTTGAGGAATTAGCGGGAACTGGGGGAAATGACCATTTTACCCTTAGAACAATTAAGTGTTTAAGTAGTTTAGGGGAAGATATTTTGTTCTTTTATTTGGACAAGGGATATGTTCAATAATCAATTAGGATCATCTCAGAAAGAAGTAGAAGCCTTAAGTCCTTGCTGTCTCTCCATCTCACAATTTTTCTCTCTGAAGGAGCCTAGGGAGAATTCCTGAAGTTCAAAGGAAAACTTGGGGATAATTCCATGGGGAAACCTTGAGTAATTGAAGTATCAACCCAGGGAATTCATTTAGGGAGCTTGAAGGTTTAAGCTGAGATTATTCAGGGTTACTGCTGGGAAATTGGATTGCAATTGGAGGTTTATCGCCAAGGCTTGAGGCTGAGGATCGTGCTCGGAACCATTTCATTTTCTCCATTCAGAATTAAAGGTAAGAAAACTGCACCCTTGTGTGGCTGTGTTGGGACTGAGATTCCCTGTATTTGAATACATATGTTGGATAACTGTGATAATGCCATGTGAGTATGAAATGAACGACCTAAGAGAGAGTCGAGGACTGATAATTTGTGCACAGGACACAGTTCGACCACTGTGAGTTGGGGTCAGCTAGGTAAACACTGGACTCGACCTAAGTGATCGAAGTCAGTGGATTAAACATAGGGTGTGACCTAAGGGCGTTGAACCTGAGTATTGCATGTTGATTGAGATGAATTTTTGAATATAAATGTTTACTATTGTTAGATTGATGCTATTGCATGTTGAATATCTGGTTAACTATCTGGTGAATTAATTGATTATCATCATTGATTATGTATTATTGCTATGGTTTTCTTGCTGGGCCTTGGCTCCCGGGTGATACGTGGTGCAGGTAAAGGCAAGGGTAAGCTGGACCAACCATGAGTTGGAGAGCTCTGGGGAGAGGTGTACATTGTCTGTTGCTCATCCACCATGACCGAGGGAAAATACAGGGACAAAAGCCTAAAACTTGTATTTTGCCATTAAAGTGACCACAAATTGCGTATAACTTTTGAGAGTTTGTAAATTGTCTTTTAAACCCAGTATTTGGGATCCCATGTACCAAACATCTATTTTAATGAAAACTAACCGCTTATGATCAAAATCTTTTAACCATAACCTGATTATGACTTTAGGATCACATTTTTATTCAAATGAATTGATTAGCAAGTCTTGTACTATTCAAATACATAGTGTAACAGTCATGGTTATCCAGGGCGTTACAACTTGGTATCAGAGCAGTCTACGTTTAAGGGTTCCTGAAGACTGGCTGGACATGTACACTCGCCTACAGACAAGATCGACTCAGGTTTTGGTAATTATATACATGTGATTATATACTTAAGTGCTTGAATGAAATTTTAATGATTTCCTACATGATTAATAGGGAGCATGAGATATTTATAGGGCCTGGCCCTTCACTGCTCTGTGATGATAATGAAGCGTGCTTATTAGCATTGCAGTTGCGTGTAAGTGAATGTTTGAATGATTATTTGCATTGATTGTTTGTGGTTGGTTGAGTGCCAACGGTGAATCATGGAAAGATTATTACCCTGTCATCATTGTCTGACTGCCGAGTTGTTGACTGCAGATAAACTTGGATAGCTATGCGTCCAAGGCGATCTATATGACTAGCCGACATAGGATCTGAGGCTAGAGTTGATGACCAGGGCCAGAACCCTCCGCCAGTCCCTAAGAACTGGCAACAAATATTTGCGGACATGCAAGCCCGGTTACAGAGCTAGGAAGAGAAAATCCATCTTTTGAGACAACAGGCTCCGTAAGGGAGTCCTGCACCTATTGTGCTACCTGTTGTGGCACCAGTTGTTCAGGAACCTGAGATAGGGAACAGGTGGGAGCCCTTGTATGAGCGGTTCAGGGGGCAACATCCTCCAACATTTGAGGGAGGAACAAAGCCACTGAAATCTAAGCAGTGGATGAGTATGATTACTTCTATATTGGATTTCATGAGGGTTGAAGGTAGTGACAGGGTGGCCTGTGCCACCTATATGCTGAGAGAGGATGCCCGTATCTGGTGGGAAGTGGCATCATAGACCAGGGATGTTTCTACTTTGATTTGGGATGGGTTCAGAGACTTGTTAGGCCAGAAGTACTATAACGTTGCCGTCAGGGCAGCGAAGGAGAATGAGTTTGTGGGATTGGTGCAGGGCCACATGACAGTTACAAAGTACGACTTGAAATTTGATAGGCTTGCGAAGTTCGAACCAGATCTAGTGCCTACTGATGTAGCCAGACAGGACAGATTTATTTGGGGGCTTAATGCTATGATATCCCGAGATGTGAGAATTACAACAGTACCTGGGGGGATGACTTATGCCCAGGTTGTTGAGAAGGCTCTTACCGTTGAGGAGGTGAAGAATAAGATTTGGAGGGAGAACACTACGAGATGGGGAGGTTCACAGTGTAATACCCCAAATTTCCTAATAAGGTTTAGGACCTTGATTAGGAGGCCGGGGGGGCCATAATTAATTTATTATGCTATTTAATGATAATATGCATGTTTAGGTGTCTTAAATATGCATGTGAACCCATTTCTGATTAATTGGTTGATTTTCATATTTTGGCCATTTCGGGCATATTTGGCATATATGTGATATGTGTGTGGTGCTTTATTATTATTTGGTTATGCTAGGGTTACTCAACATGAGACGATC
This sequence comes from Humulus lupulus, assembly GCF_963169125.1. Lineage (NCBI taxonomy): Eukaryota > Viridiplantae > Streptophyta > Magnoliopsida > Rosales > Cannabaceae > Humulus > Humulus lupulus. The sequence continues at coordinate 156,898,946 of NC_084802.1, read as the reverse complement.
CTAGGAGGTAAGCTAGTGGGAAAGTTACAACGGGATTTATTCTTGACTCGGAGTGAGTCAAGGGGTATTTAGCACATTACTGGGTTATTGGGTAATGGGAATACATATTTGATGATAAATTGGGAGTTAGTAAGATCAGAGCGAAATTCTGGAGGTTTGTACCATTTTGTCCCCGGAGACGTTTTTGGGACCCCGAGCATTAGGATTTGTTTGAGGCTACTTAAGCTTGAAGTAACCTGTTAAGAAATAAAAAGAACGTTCAGTAAGTTCTCTCGCCCTCTAAGTTTGGAGATGTTTGGGTTTTAAAATGGTAAAATCGAGGAAAAATGGCTGGTTCGTGGTTGGGTCGTGGCCCTGTTCTTGGGTACCGCGGCCCACGCTCGATGAAGAAGGTGGAGGTTGCTGAAAGGCCTGGGGGCCGCGGCGCTTGAATAGTGGGGCCACGGCGCTTGAGGCCATTTATGGCCAAAATGATGTTTTGATCATGGGAACTCAAACCTTAGGCCTCGGGATCGTTCCTACTACCCGATTTAGTGGGATTCGATGTCCCAGAGGCTAGGTCTTGGGTTCGGGATTGGGTTTTAGAACTTGAGCTCATTGGATCACCACCGTTTATGGTTGTGACTAGGTTATCATTAGGGGCACGGAATCATGATTGTGCTTGTGGCTCGTTTATTGGTAACATGTGCTTGGACCAAAGGTAAGAAAACTGCACCCTATATATATATATGACGTGCATGGTTATTATTGAGGCATGTTGAGTGTTTAAATGTGATGCATGTGATGCACGAGAAACATGTGGTTAGGGCATGCCATGAATGTTAAATGTGAGATTTATCAGAGCTTGAGTCTCTATGTTTGTGCATGATCCTAATTATGATAGCAGTTGTTAAATGAGCATGTTGAATGCCCTGTATTCAGATATTTGACATATGATATATGCCTGGTAGCATTACTTACTTGTGCGTGGCACTGACTAGTCAGAATTGGCATTGGTCGCGTGTTACTGACCTGAGAGTTAGAAATGGGATAAGCGTCATGAATGCAGAGCCGATAAAAGATTAGATCTAATCAACATCGGCATTGAATGAGTCATATGGAGTATTAATGCTGGACTAACCCTAAGTTTGATGAAAATTATAAGCGCTTGTCTAGTCTATGACTAGTTATTAAGAGCCAGGGCCAGAAGGCTCAGGTGACTGCTTCGTCACATGGCTAAAGGTACAGACCCCCTGTTAGTGAATTGTTGATTAGTCAATCGTTTAAAGGTACAGACCCCCTGTTAGTGACTTGTTGATTAGTCACTCTTTTAAAGGTACAGACCCCCTGTTAGTGACTTGTTGATTAGTCACTCGTTTAAAGGTACAGACCCCCTGTTAGGGACTTGTTGATCAGTCACTTGTTCATTTTCTGAACTTATTTGCATGCGTGATTAAGGCTATTATTGCTAGGCAAGCACTTTATGATTTGATGACATGTTATTACTGTTCATGAGCATATTGAGTTCTCATAGGTGCAATGTGGTGCAGGTAAAGGCAAAAGAAAGCTGGGCCATCCTTGAGTTTGAGAGCTTAGGTGACGATGTGTACATATGCGATTGCTCGACCGCTACGGCTGAGGGTTGAAATAGGTACTAGGGTTAAACCCTGTTTTGCCGCTTAGATCGACTGGTTGTAAATATTTTCTTGTAATAGACCTTTAAATGATATTTTTGGGATCCCAATGTATACAGTAAACGTTTTAGTGAAACGTTATATCTTAACCAAAATTTTTAATCCTAAACTGCTAATCATACTTAGTTACACGATTATGGCCAAATGTCTCGGTTAGCGAGTTTAGCACTGTTTAAAATGTGCACCGTAACGGTCCCTGGAGTTTAGGGTGTTACACATAGGGCGGTGCCTCCATTTTTAGGGTATGGTAGGGGCGGAGGCCCCAGTGATGTAAAGAGGAAGACTGCTAGACCTGACAGGAGGGGTTGGGGTGCTCAGGGTGGCTTCCATGGAGGCAGTGAGACATGGAGAAGCTATGCAGAATACGCCATCCGGGCGAATGTCGGGCAAAGGCCTGTTATGTGTGCGGGGTGGTGGGACACCTCAAGAAGGACTGCCCAACAGCGAAGAAAGAGGAAGCAAGAAATGTGGACAGCTTGACTCCAACTCGAGTGTTCACCTTGACGCAGGTAGAGGCGGAGGCCGATGCTAGTCCCTCGGTAGTGACAGGTCAGCTTTCTAGCGCTGGCTCTTCTTTTACTATATTGATTGACTCTGGTGCTACATATTCGTATGTTTCTAGTAAGGTGATTGATAGATTGTGTAGACCTAGTTAGTATTATACTGCGGGGTTTGGGACTATACTGCCTATAGGGGAACTGGTGGTGTTTATGAGATGGATTAGAGCACTGCAATTGATGGTTGATGGTAGGGAGCTATCATTAGACTTGATTGAGTTAGGTGTGGAGGATTTTGACATGATTCTAGGGATGGATTGGCTGGTCAGATATGGGACTACCATTGATTGCAGGAAGAAGATGGTGACTTTCGAGCCTGAGGGAGAGGATCCCTTTGTTTTCTTGGGTACGGTACATGGACCCCGCATACCCATGATATCAGCATTGAGAGCTAGAGACCTATTACAAGGAGGTTGTATAGGTTTTCTAGCTAGTGTGGTGGATACTACCAGAATTTTGCCAGCAGGGCCGGGAGAGACCAGATTAGTATGTGAGTTCTTGGATGTGTTTCCTGAAGATTACAGGGTTGCCGCCTCACAAGCAGATTCAGTTTGTCATCGAGTTAGCACCGGGGACAGAGCCAGTGTCGAGGGCACCATATAGGATGGCTCTGGTGTAACTGAAAGAATTGAAGATACAGTGGAAAGAACTTCTTGATTTAGGGTTTATCAGGCTTAGCTACTCACAATGGGGTGCTCCAGTTTTGTTTGTGAAGAAGAAGGATGAGACTTTGAGGATGTGTAAAGACTATAGGGAGTTGAACAAGTTGACCATCAGGAAGAAATACCCCTTACCAAGGATTGATGACTTGTTTGATCAGCTGCAGGGAAAGATGGTCTTCTTGAAGATTGTTCTTTGATCTGATTATCACCAATGAGGATCAACGACGAGGATATACTGAAGACGGCCTTCCGAACGATGTATGGGCATTATGAGTTTTTGGTCATATCGTTTGGTTTGACCAATGCCCCAGCAACATTCATGGACTTGATGAACATGGTGTTCAAGGACTTCTTGGATCAGTTTGTGATTGTCTTCATCGATGACATCCTAGTGTACTCTAGTATAGAGGCAGAGCATGAACAACATCTTCAACAGGTCTTCTAGAGATTGAGAGAGCATTGAATGTATGCCAAGTTTAAGAATTGTGAGTTTTGGCTACCAGAAGTGACATTCCTTGGACATATTGTCGATGAAGATGGGATTAAGGTGGATCCAGCTAAGGTGGAGGCAGTGAGAGATTGGCCGAGGCCAAGGAAAGGAGCTTCCTTGGATTAGCGGGATATTATAGGCAGTTCGAGGAAGGGTTTTCGAAGATTGCTGCACCAATGACAAAATTGACATGGAAGAATCTGAAGTTTGTCTGGTCAGACAAGTGTGAGAATAGCTTCTAGGAGTTGAAGCGGTGATTGATTACGACACCTGTGTTGAGCTCCCTTCGGATGGAGGGAAGTTTGTGGTATATTGTGACACATCGAGGTTGGGTTTGGGATGCATGTTGATGCAGAATGAGAAGGTTATCGCTTATGCATCATGAAAATTGAAGGAGTATGAGCAACGGTACCCTTCCCATGATCTGGAGTTAGCAGCGGCAGTATTTGCACTGAAGGTGTGGCGACATTATTTCTATGGAGAGAAGTGCGAGATATACACCGATCACAAGCGTTTGAAGTATTTCTTCACCCAGAAGGATCTGAATATTAGGCAGATGTATTGGCTAGAATTGGTAAAGGACTATGATTGTGATATCCGTTACCACCTAGGGAAAGCCAATGTAGTGGCAAATGCGTTGAGCTGGAGGGGCCCGAGACAGTTGTTTAGCTCTGCACAGATATCGAGGGAATTAGCAGAGGAGATGTCCAGAGCAAGGATAGAATTGGTTGTGGGCCGGTTGGCCAATATTACCTTACAGTTGACCCTTTTAGAGTAGATTAAAGAGGGTCAGATGGTTGATGCATAGTTGCAGGAAGTTAGAGGGAATGTATTAGCGGGAGTGGCTAAGGACTATTCCATCTCTGAGTTTGGTTTGCTACTGCAAAAGGATAAGATTCGTGTCTCGACTAATATAGGGATTAGACAAGAGATACTCGATGAATCCCATACTGCACCGTGCCCACTCCATCCAGGCACCACGAAGATGTATCAGGATCTGCGGACATTGTATTGGTGGCCTGGGATGAAGAAGGATTTGGTGGAGTACGTGGCTAGGTGTTTGACTGGTCAGTGGGTGAAGGATGAGCATCAGCGACCAGCGGGGTTGCTACATCTTTTGGGTATTCCTAAGTGGAAATGGGAGGACATTACAATGGATTTTGTGGGATGTTTACCCAGGCAGTGGGGCTGCATGACTCGATGTGGGTGATAGTGGATAGATACACCAAGTTAGCTCACTTTCGGCCAGTGAGGACAACCTATACTGTGGATCAGTATGTAGAGCTGTATGTGAGAGACATTGTACGTCTCCATGGGGTTCCCAAGTCTATAGTATGAGACCGAGATCCTATCTTTACCTCAAAGTTTTGGGGTGGATTGTAGAAGGCTATGGGGACTCAGTTGAAGTTTAGTACTACCTTTCATCCTTAGACTGATGGACAGTTTGAGAGGGAGATTCAGGTATTGGAGGATATGCTCAGGGCATGTGTGATAGACTTTGAGGGATCTTGGAGTAAGTATCTCCCGTTAATTGAGTTTTCGTATAATAATAGTTATCAATCAATGATTGGAGTAGCTCCATATGAGATGTTATATGGGAGGAGATGTAGATTGTCCATTCATTGGGATGAGATGGGTGAGAGGAACTATTTTGGACCGGACATTGTTTAGAAAACTAATGAGGCTATCGAGAAGATTCGAGCTTGAATGCTTGCTTCGCAGAGCAGACAGAAAAGCAACACTGATTCGAAGCGTAGGGACGTGGAATTTCAGGTAGGGGACCATGTGTTTTTTCCAGTCTCACCATTGAGAGGGGTGAGACGGTTTGGGAGAAACGACCAGCTGAGCCGTAGATTTATTGGACATTTTGAGATCCAGGAGAGGATCGGGCAGGTAGCCTATAGATGGTCACTGCCACCGTCATTGTCAAGAGTTCATGATGTATTCCACATTTCTATGCTTCGAAAGTACATCTTAGATATGACTTAAAACTGCAGACAGATTTATCTTATGAGGAGCGATCGGTTCAGATCTTAGACAGGAAAGACAAGGTTCTACAGAACAAGACGATTCCTCTAGTTAAAGTATTGTGGAGAAATAACAGGGTTGAGGAAGCGACCTGGGAGCTTAAGTCAGCGATGCGGGATCAGTATCCCGAGGTATTCAGGTAAATTTTGAGGATGAAAGTCTCAGTAGGAGGGGATAGTTGCAACGACCCAAAATTGCTAATAAGGCTTAAGGGCCTTGGTTAGAGTGCCGGGAGGGCATAATTGGTATATGGGTGATTTAATGGTTTAATGTATGATTATGTGGCATGCATGATTAACATGATTATATGACTATGTGACATGCATGTTTGAGAGTATTAGATATGGATGTGGGCCCTTTATAGCTTATAAAGGCTATTTGTAATTTTGGCCCGTTAGGAGCATAAATGTGATTATATGTGATAAATTGTTGATACCACATTATTATGTGGATATGTCTGCAGCATATGGCTCGAAACGGTCCTAGTGAGCGGATTGGCGAAATAGTCACAGCAGTGTTTAATACCCAACTCGGGGGAAAGCTTGGGGGTAATTTTTGAAATTTATAGAATAATTTAGAAATTATTAGATATTGAGTAAATAATTGGTAATTATTTGGAATGGCGGGATTAATGGGTAAATATTAGGAACATTTGAGGAATTAGCAGGAATTGGGGGAAATGACCATTTTACCCTTAGAACAATTAAGTGGTTAAGTAGTTTAAGGGAGGGTATTTTGGTCTTTTACTTGGACACGGGATATGCTCAGTAGCGAATTAGGCTTATCTTAGAAAGAAGTAGAAGCCTTCATTCCGTGCTTTCTCTCCATCTCACGGTTCTTCTCTCTCAAGGAGCCTAGGGAGAATTTATGAAATTCAAAGGAAAACTTGGGGAAAATTCTATGGGGAAACCTTGAGGAATTGAACTATCAACCCAGGGAATTCAGCTAGGGAACTTGAAGGTTTATGTTAAGATCATTCAGGGTTACTACTGGGAAATTGGACTGGAATTAGAGGTTTATCACCAAGGCTCGGGGCTGAGGATCGTGCTCGGAACCATTTCATTTTCTCAGTTTGGAATTAAATGTAAGAAAATTGCACCCTTGTGTGGCTGTGTTGGGTCTGAGATTCCCTGTATTTGAATACATATGTTGTATAATTGTGGTAATCCCATGTGAGTATGAAATGAATGACCTAAGAGAGAGTCGGGGGCTGATAATTTGTGCACAGGGCGCGGCTCGGCCACTGTGAGCTGGGTTCAGCTAGATAAACATTGGCTTCGACCTAAGTGAGCCGGAGTCAATGGATTAAATAGAGGGTGCAGCCTAAGGGCGTCGACCCTGAGCATTGCATGTTGATTGAGATGAGTTGTTGAATATAAATGTTTACTGTTGTTAGATTGATGTTTTGGCTTGTTGAATATCTGGTTAACTGTCTAGTGAATTAATTGATTATCATCATTGATTATGTATTATTGATATGGTTTTCTTTCTGGGCATTGGCTCAAAGGTGCTACGTGGTGCAGGTAAAGGCAAGGGTAAGCTGGACCAACCATGAGTTGGAGAGCTCTGGGGGCGAGGTGTACATTGTCAGCTGCTCGTCCACCATGACCGAGGGAAAATACAGGGACAGAAGCCTAAAACTTGTATTTTGCCATTAGAGTGGCCACAAATTGTATATAACTTTTGATATTTTTAAATTGTCTTTTAAACCCTGCTTTTGGGATACCATGTACCAAACATCTATTTTAATGAAAACTAACATCTTATGATCAAAATCTTTGAACCATAACCTGATTATGACTTTAGGATCACATTTTTATTCAAATGACTTGATTAGCAAGTCTTGCATTATTTCAAATACACAGTGTAACAGTGTTGGTTATCCAGGGCGTTACATAATTGCAAATAAATTATTTTTCCAGGGCAAGGTAATAACTATGTGATAATTGTGGGTAATTGATTATTTATGAATTAATTAATTATTTAACTATATAGTTTTTATTTTAAAACACTATAGGTTAAAATAAATATCAATCATAATTGGATTAATATAAAGAGAGATTAATAATTATCTTATTTATAATAAGATATTTATTTATTTAAAAATGATATTTTAAGATAAAGTTAATTTTGACTTAACTAATATTTATTTTGTGATAAATATATTGTTTTAAATATTAATTAAATAAACAAATGAGAAATTTCGGGATAACCCTAATGGTGTGGTTGACACACTCAATGTACAGTGAGTGTGGCACCATATACAAGGATTTCCATTCTCTAGGATTTGAATTTTGAATTATAAATAATTTATTTATTTAATTATATATATTTAATCAATCTTTTTTAAATATGATTTAAATTAAATAATTAAATAGGCTATAATTGATCAATTTTATTTTAAATAAATTAAAGATTAATTAAATTAGTTAATTATCTTTATAAACCTGAAAAGAAGCGATACTTTTCAAGAAGTTGTTTTCATTGACTGTCAGACTCTCTCTCTGAAAGGAAAGTGATAGTTTTTCCAAACCTAAAATGCTATCCAATACATCTTCTCTCAATCAAACCTCTATAGATCTCATGTGTTTAGTACATCTAGAGAGTCCTAAATCAACCTTTTGAATCTTACGTGCCCACTCACGTCCTTGTGTGTTTGAGGATTGATCTGGAAGATCAAGGTGTGAGCTTTCAGAATCTTGGATTGGAAGATTGTTAATTTATATAAAAAGATTCATGGATTCTTGATAGGCTTCAAGAGGTAATCTCTGTTCTGTTTGTATGTGATTTAATATATCTATATATGTATGATCCTGACTGTTATTAATAAATTTTTTAAAACCCAATTTCGGCTGCGTATCTCTGATTTACACTTTTAATACCAGCATGATCGTCACACTTGATTTCTCCAATTCCCCAAGAATTTGTAGGAATTTCTCTAAAATCTTCAAATTTTCAGAATTAGGGCTTGAAATTTGGAAAAAGTGGGTTTTTTAATTGCTACTGGCTAAAAAAATGATGGAAAAGGGTTTATGGAAGATATATAGGAAGACTAAAGGCGAATTTCTAGGTAGATTAGAGGCTTGGACAAAAAAAATGGGGCATATGAATGTGTAGTGGTCGGAGCAGAGGAGAGAAAGTGAGAGTGGTTTGGGAAAAATGGGGAAAAATTGATTTCTTAAGGTTGCGCTATCGAGGGAGCACTGTGGCGCTATACACCTGCGGCGCGTCCCTTGTCCAAATTTGTGGTCGTTTCCTGGTTAGTCGCGTCGCGACTTATTCCTTTGGCGCTGCTATGCCTTGGCCTTGCCCAAAATTTCTTGGGTCTCTGACTCCACGAGGGTTGCGACTCTCATAGAGGGCTTTGTGGCTCAAATTCGGCCCTTTTCTCTCTGTCTTAGCAGGGCGCGATGCTAACGTTGGACGGGTACCTGTTTAGTTTTATTTATTTTTTTATTTTTTTAAGTTTTCACAATTTTTGCTATTTTAAAATTACAAACTAGAGTCCACAAATTAAAAAATGTCAAAAACCATATAAAAATTAAAACTAAAATCAGAAAAATTATTCATACTATAACAAAAATAATAAAAAGATTGGGATGCCTACCAAGGATGTTGTCATTATCGTCATTTAGCCGGACAGTGAGCTCCTCTTCAGATGGACTTAAAAAGGATAATGGACTTGGCTTGATCGATGTGACCAGCCAAGTAAGGCTTTACTCGCTGACCATTCACTTTGAACAGTTCGTTACTTTTTATTAGCAATTACACTGTTCCTTAAGGAAACACCTTTATTACTGTGTATGGTCCTGACCATCTTGATTTTGGCTTGCCTAAAAATAATTTCAACCTTGAATTGAATAATAGCATTTGTTGCCTTGGTTGAAACTCTTTACAAAAAAGGTTCTTATCGTGCCAAGCCTTGGTACGCTCCTTGTAAATTTTTGCATTACTATACACTTCATTTCGCCATTCATCAAGTTCATTTATTACCCTGAGCCTATTTTGTTAAGATATTTTCAGATCCATATTCAATGTCCTCATTGCCCAATAGGCTATGTGCTCTAACTCCACTGGTAAATGACATGCCTTCCCAAAAACTAGCAAATAAGGAGACATGCCAATTAGAATTGAATGCCGTTTGATATGCCCATAATGCATCATCGAGATTTTTAGACCAATCTTTTCATGAGCCATTAACTATTTTTACAAGGATACTTTTCACTTCTCTGTTAGACACTTCCGCTTGGCCATTAGATTGTGGATGATAAGCTAAAGTGGTTCTACACCATACTCAATACCGAGCAAGTAGAGCATCAAAATGGTTGTTATGAAAATGAGTCCCTTCATCACTTAGAATAGCTCGGGGAGTTCCAAAACAAGTAAATATATGTTTTTGGAGAAAATTTAGAACTACCTTACCATCATTGGTAGGAGTTGCCGCTACTTCCACCAATTTAGACACATAGTCCACAACGAGAAAAATGTACCGATCCCCCACACATCAAACAGTTCCACTTCCAAAATAGCATTTAAAATCATCTCATTTCTCCTTAAGATGTTTTCGGTACGTTGGTAGCGATCACAATATTTGACAAAAGTATTAGCATCTTTAAACAAAGTAGGCCAATAAAATTTGCATTGTAATACCTTTGCCCCTGTCCTTGTAGCTCCAAAATGACCACCGCAATGGAGAGTGTGGCAATGAATTAGAATGGACACCATTTCATCTTCCGGTACACAACAACATTTGATTTGATCTAGACAATGCTTGTATAGAATGGGCTTCTCCCAATAATAGTATTTGGCCTCAGAATAGAATTTCTTGAGTTGTTGCCTTGACATCTCCAGAGGTTTAATAATGGCTGCCAAATAGTTAAAATAATTCGCATACCATGGAACTAACGAACCTTTACTTACCTTAAAAATTTGATCATCAGGGAAGTGATCATTTATTTGCACTTTCTTTGTGCTTTGGCTCTCTTCCAACTCAAATCTCGACAAGTGATTTGCTACCAGATTTTCTATGCCCATTTGATCACAAATTTCCATGTCAAATTCTTGAAGCAATAGCACCTATCTAATGGGATGGGGCTTGGTATGACGTGTTGCGACATGACACACCTCCAGGGGCCATTTTGTATGTATGCACATGCCTTGGTGCTTGATCATTAATCAAATCTTGCACCAAGTTACCTCAGGGGTAGGGGATCGCACTTTTGTAATTATGTATATGTTTCCTAGGAGAAAATCATATATGTTCCTCAGAAGACTTTATTTCCTTAGAATGCTCCGTAAGGGGAGGTGACCTGGTGACTTAGGGAAGCACCATGGCCACCAGCAGGTAGGAGCTTAAGCTGTGTACTACCTTGCCCTATCAAGACCATATATGAATAAAACGATGTTTATCCATGTCCCATTGTGTATGCTTTCTTTATGGTCTATGTGTTGCTTGTTTGTTACCTTTGTTGGGCCATCGCGTGCCACTTGCCTATGTTGTATGCTCTAGTTGTTTTGTAGGATGTTGCCTTTGGATGTCTTGCTTTGTGCTTGCTCGTACTTCGTCATTGCCCATACATGTGCAAGACTTGTATTGTGGCTAACCGTTGGGTTTGTTTGCCACAGGTATGGATTTTAGGCTGACTTGCTAGCTGTGTGCTAACAAGTGCCGCACGTTCCTTCAATTCGAGGAGTTAAGTTGGTGGCCTGTGACACTTGGCATCCTTCTTAGTCATAAGGTACTTGATAGCTAAATGTTCGGTGTACACAATCACATTATTTCCAATGAGATATGGTCATAACTTGTTAAATGCATCACAATGGTTAGAAGTTCTTTTTCTGCGGCAGCATAATTCAGCTGGGAATCATTTAAAGTTCTACTAGCATAGTATATGGTTCGAAATACCTTGTCAATGTGTTTCCCTAAAACTGCTCCCACCGCATAATCATTAGCGTCACACATAGGCTCAAACGGTAGGTCCTAGTTTGGTGCACAAACAATAGGTGCTGAAATTAACTTCTCTTTAAGAACTTTAAAGGAATTTAGGCACTCATCATTGAAGTCAAATGTGACATCGTTCATTAACAAGGTTGATAGAGGTTTCAAAAATTTAGAGAAGTCCTTAATAAATATTCTTTAAAATCCTGCATGGCCAAGGAAGCTTCTGTAACACCCCAAGTTGCTAATAAGGTTTAAGACCTTGTTTAGCGTGCCTGGAGGGAAATATATGAATTAACATGATAATATATGAATTTGAATGATTATGTGATTAGTAATGCATGTTTAGGTGGTATATAGATGCATGTGGGCCCCGTTTGTATGTTAGGGGTAAACTGGTAATTTTGGCCCGTTGAGGGCATAAATGTGATAATTGTATTATGTGATTTGTACCACGTGAGTGTGGACTTTTTATTGTGATGCACGCGTCGAGACGGTCCTAGTGAGCTAATTAGTCTAAAAGTCACAACGGGATTTTGTACCCGGCTCGGGAGGAGCCTAGGGGTACTTTGGGAATCTTATAAGTTGAGTTGAGAATGAGTGGTTATGGTTATTGGTGTTTGAGTAACCTGAGTAACCATTAGTTACTGCTGAGGGTAACAAGTTTAGATGGAAATTGGTAAAATTGTAATATAGGTGAAAGGACAAGAGTGCCCTTGAGGTTTAGTTAGGAAAGGATTACTATGAAGGGGTAGAATGGTCATTTGGCAGGGGGTTTAGACAAATTTCAGCTGGGATATAGGGGTACTCGGTTTAGACACTTAGTCATATTATGGGTTTTGTTAAAAATTGAGAGAAGAAAAGCTAGAGGGAAATCTAGGGCAAGAAGAAGAAGAAGAGTAGAAGGAGCTGAAGTGGGAATTTAGGAGGAGAATCAAAGAAGCTTAAGGTTGAATTCTCCACTTGAGGTAAGGATTTTATGCAATTTTAAGGTTTGTTTTTGTTTTGGTTTAAGGAATTGAAGCATGGTTTAAGTTTTGGGCTATGGGTTTAAATTTTCTGAAGTTGAAATCAAAGGTGTGGATTTTTGGGTGTGATATGTGTTTATAGTAGAAGGTGTGGATTCAAGTTGTACTATATGTGTTTATAGTAGAAGGAACGGCAAGGGATCCAAGAGCGGCAAAGGGCCGAGAACGGCGAAGGCCGAGAACGGCAGCGGGGCCGGAAGTAACATTTAGCACATGGAGTGCTTATAGTCAGGGTGGGACCCAAATGGACACATGGAATATCCTTACGGCGAGGACCGAGACCCCAGGCTTTGGTAATGCTTCTGGGGCGGCATGGCCGTGTTTGTTTAGCCTGATGGACTACTTAATTATCTGTGGATTATCTGATATGTTAACTATATAATATGCATGTGTTATATACTATTTGAGTTTTCTTGCTGGGCTTCGGCTCACGGGTGCTCTGTGTTGCAGGTAAGGGCAAAGATAAAGTCAACCAGCCATGAGTATGGAGAGCGTGGGGGCGGCGCGTACATGTTTGGCCTGCCCGACTGCTTTGGTTGGGGGCATTTTGAAAAATGGCTGTATTAACCTGTTCTTTTGATGGATAATCGATTGTAAATCTATTTTTGATTTGTAAATATTTTGTAAACCTTATTTTTGAGATCCCAGATGTTGATACTTGAAGTTTTCAATGAAACTAAGCATTTTCAAAGATTACAGCCTTAATGTTTGTTTAGTCACACTTTTGGTCTTAAAAACCTCGTCTAGCGAGTTAGTTGCACATTTTTAGTCTTTAAACTCACTTAGAAATGACTCTAAGGTGGTAGGGCGTTACAGCTTCTCACCCCTTTCACTGAAACCGGAGGTGGTATATTTTTAATAGTTGAAATTTCAGCCCGATCCACCTCAATACCTTTACTAGAAATCTTGTGCCCAAAAAAAATTCCCTCATTTACCATGAAGTGGCACTTTACCCAATTCACAACCAGATTAGACTCTCCACACCACTGCAAAATTGATTCCAAATGTCTTAAACACTCATCAAAAGAAGACCCAAAAACCAAGAAGTCATCCTTAAAGATCTCAATGCTTCTCTCCACTATAACAGAAAATATTTCCATCATACTATTGGAAATACTTATACAAGATCTTAATTATTTTCTTGTAAATCACATATTAAACAAATTAATATGAAAACATAGAACATGTTTCTATAATTGAATTTAAACAGAGATAATGATGAGAACACTTACATTATGTGCAGCAGAATGAATAAGTCATTCATTCAGTTTCTCTAATCTTTTTATCCTTTCTATTGCAGGGTATCACCAAGAAACTGAACCGATCTTCACATTTCTTCACAACCTTCCACAGTATCCTTAGAATCACCTAGACTAGAGTGGGCAATTATCAACACATGAGATAGATATAGAGAGAGAAGAAGAGAAGAGAATATAGAGGCTTCGAAAAGAACTTTTGTTGTAGAGAGAGTCTAAAACCCTAAAGCATCAAACCTAAATCTTCTGATCATCTGTTCATCTAATCGTCTCTTTCAACTCTCACTTAGCATTCCTTTTATATGTTCAATTAGGTCACTTATTTAATAAATAAATCAATAAAATAATAGGTAATATCAGCCATTAAGTCAAAATTATCATGGGCTTTAGGCCCGTAGAATTTCCCATTTAATTAGAAGCCCGTTGGACTTAAATTCCAGTCCTGTATTATTTTCTATTGATTAATTAACTAAAAAATTATTTAAATCCTTTTTCAAATTAATTATTTATAATTTAAACCTTGATTTAAACTTATTTATTAATTTAGACACCAATTTGTCTTAATTAATAAATCTGCCCTAAAAACTCTTTTCTTCTCTAAATTGCATAACTTTGTGAAGCTATCCAAAATTGACATGGTCAACTTTAATAATTCTAATTAATAATTAAATCAATTAATTGAGACTATCTAGATGATTTTATCCATGGTACTATGGGGACCATGGGCCTATGAAATCAAGCTCCAATAAGTTATAAATTTAACAAATAAATTTACTAACTTATTAATTCCTCGTGATTCAACTTAAAGACTCAGAATTGCACTCTTGAATTCATAGAACGCTGTATAAGAAATATAGATATGTTATTAGTTATCCATTGTTACAACCATAATTATCACTCAATCCTCTATAGACTGTCTATAATCAGATGAGACTAAAATACTATTTTACCCCTCATTGTATTTTATCCTTAAAACACTTAGTTCCTTATAAATGATATTTCAGAAAACTAATAGTAATTATTGAAATGAGATCTCTCTCATTTAGCCCCTCAAACCAAACTAAAAGGAAACCATCATTTTACTTCTACATCAGAAGCTATAGATGTTCATATCTATGATTAACACTCCCACTCAATTATACTACAGAGTTCCCAAGATGTAAGTATGGACTAGTCCGTAGGGTAAGCTGGTAATGAACAAGTTAAAGAACTCAAATAATACAATCATTTAGAATACTAACCACTCATAATTGAGATTGAATTGACTTATGGTCAACTATATGATATGACTCGAATAGATAATAGTGGTAAGTTTACTTATCCTATCTATTGTCAATATCTGTCCAATCCGATGTAAGAAATACATCCAATCTTATCTACTTTGCTAATATTCTGGAAAGAACATAACACTACAATGTGTAAGTAGATTATATCATAGATTGGCAAGTCAGTCTAAATTCTGTGCACTAACTAATCTTAGGACTAACTTATTTTTGAACATATAATCATATATTTATTCCACTGTGATTACGTCGCTATTACTATGATTAGCTATATGTTCAACATTTTATAGAATTTTATATTAAACAAATAATCATGAAAATAAAACATGTGCACAAAGTGATTGACCAAGTCAAAAATGATTTCTATTATTTTTTTAATAATAAAAAGAGATGACCAAGAAATTGAATTGTAATTAAGGCATAAAACCCCAACATATATACCGTTGCAATGTAGCTGGAGCATTGCAATTCCCAAATGGAATTCTTTGAAAAGAAAAAGTGCCAAATGGACATGTAAAAGTTCTCTTTCCTGCTCCTTCAGTGCAACAACTATTTGGTGGTACCCCGAGTAACCATCCAAAAAGCAATAATAACTATGGCCCGCCAATCTGTCCACCATTTGATCCACAGAAGGTGAAGGAAAATGTTATTTCCTTGTTGCCTTATCCAGCTTGCGGTTGTCTATTGAAATTTGCCCCCTGTCACATTATGAGTCGCGATGGGCTCATTATTCTCATTTTTCACCACAGTCATTCCACTTTTTTTAGGTACCACTTGTTCTTGACTAACCCAAGTACTGTCCGAATTTGGATAGATCATACCAGCATCTAACCATTTGAGAATTTCCTTCCTTACCACCTCTTTCATGGTTGGATTAAGTCTTCTCTGGGCTTCAATGGATGGCTTTCTCTCATCTTCCATAAGGATTCTATGCATTACTGTTGATGGGCTTCTTCCTCTAGTGTCCGCCAATTCCACCCAATAGCAAACTTGTGACCTGAAGCACTCTCAATAGTTTCTCCACCTCCACTTCAGATAGTGAAGAGGACACAATGACTAATAATTTCTCTTTCTCACCCAAGTAAGCATAGCAAAGAAGGTCTGGTAGGGGCTTCAATTCTAACACCAGTGGTTTTTCAATAGAAGGCAATGGTCTTTCAAGGCCTTGCCCCATCTCTTCAACAAAAAAAAATTCTACAAAACAACCAATACAAATTTACCCATTTGACATACTCCATGACCTCAATATCATCTTCATCAACTCAAACTGTGTCAAAGCTAACTCAAGAGGATCCTTACTCACACTTTTTCTAGAAACTGCTCCCTTAATCACACCAATGCTAAAGCAACTGTAACTCACCCTTGGTTAAGACATTTCCTTGAACATATTAAATACCACTTCATCTCCTTGTACCCAAAGCCTCAACTCTCCTTTCTGTACATCAATTAGTGCTTGCCCCGTGTACATCAATATCCTCCTCCATATCTAAAACAATGAATTCTGCTCAAAAAATAAACTTGTCCACCTTCACTAAAACATCTTCAATGATACCCCTTGGATGCTTCATTGATCGTTCTTCTAACTAGAGGGATGAGAGAACACAGATAAGGGCATCAAGTTGATACTTGCTCCCAAGTCATACAAAGCATGCTTACATTCAAAATTCCCTATTGCACATGGTATAGTAAAACTCCCTGGATCTCTCAGCTTTTGGGGAAGCTTCTTTGCCGAATTGCACTACACTCTTTTGTCAATGCCAAAGTTTCATAGTCTTCCATATTTTTTTTCTTTGATAAAATTGCCTTCATGAATTTTACAAAACTAGGCATTTGCTCTTGAGCTTCGGCAAAGGGAATATTGATGTGTAGCTTTTAAAAGACCTCAAAAAACATAGAAAACTACTTGAAGTGTCTAAGGATAAGGAATCCTAACCTGAGGATCAACATAACTGTTGGATCCTTGTATGTAGAAAGACGATCTTTAGTAACCCCTGCTCAACTGAATTGGATTTCTTTCCCAAATCTTCATCCTTTTATGTTGATGGTTCTGGTGTAGACTAATCAGCATGTTTCTGATTCCTCAAGGTAATTGACTGACATTTTTCATTCAGATTCATCACAGTCTTACTAGGTAAATTTCCTCGAGGCCTATTGTTCATCATATTAGCCAACTAACCCACTTGCGTCTCCAAATTTCTGATAGATGATCTAGTCTCTGTCATGAACAAAGTCTCAATATTTGTGAGATTCAATAGGCTGGCTTGTAATTCATTAAGCTTTTCAGTGGGGACTGGTGGTTTAGGCTACTAAGAAGATGAAGCTTGAGGCATAGGCTGCTGAACCATAGGCTGTTGAAATTGCAGCTGTTGGCCTTGATTATTTCTGCAACAAGGAATAAATGAGTTGAAGAATGGGTTGTTGTAAGGCCTCTGAGAATTCCCAATTGCCTAAACGTGAGCTTGATCCATGGAAATATTATTATTAGGGTCTGCTACTGTACACTGATCAAAAGGGTGAGGACCCCCACAAATTTCACACCTTGTTTGCATTTGAATGGCGTTGGCTGACATATTATTATGCTACAACAGCATAGTCGAGGTGGCGACTTGAGTAGTCAACGCAGTAATTACATCTAATCCATGCACTTTAGCAACCTTTCTTTCTTTCTCCCATTTAGTAGGCCATTGATAATTTTTCATGGCCGTTTCCTTCAACAGCTCATTCGCTTCAGTAGCACTTTTACTCATGAAAGCTCCGCTCGCTGCAACATCTAATTTCGTGTGAGTAGTACCACACAATCCATTGTAAAATTTTTGGACCAACATCCACTTCTCTATGCTGTGATGAAGACACTTTCTCAATAGTTCCTTAAATCCCACACATCATACAATGATTCTCTGTCATTCTGGTAGAAGTTATGGATCTCACTTCTCAACCATGTAGCTTTGGCTAGAGGGAAGAACTTAGTAAGGAACTTCTGAGTTAGATCCTCCCATGTATTGATAGAATTTGATTGAAGGAAGTTAAACCAACTCTTGGCTCTATCCTGCAGTGAAAATGGGAACAACCTTAGTCGAATAACGTCTTCACTCACCACATTATATTTACAAGTAGCGTATAGCTCCAGAAAATTAGCTAAGAGCATATTAGGATATTTAGTGGGGAGTCCACCAAACTGCACTGTGGACTGGACCATTTAGAGGATCGCTGGCTTAATTTCAAAATTGTTGGTGGTAATAGGTGGCGGTATGATGCACGTTTGTACTTTTATGATAATAGGAAGTACATAATCTTTGAGTGTGCATGCATCTCGGCCCTGAGCAGCAGCAACATTGTCCCCATTATCACCCATATTGATCTCTGCCCTTTTCTTTCATCAATTATGCTTGCAAGTTTTCTCTATGTCAAGATTTATAGGAACTAAACTGTTAGCTCCCTTTCTACTGCGCATATAACCAGGATACCTGAAATAGAGATCACAAAATGCACACAAACCAAATTAAAAAATTGATTAAGAAATAAACCAAATTAGAAATAAAATTAACTATTTTGATATTGATAATTTTTCAGTCCCCAGCAACGGTGCCAAAAACTTGTTGCGAAATTTATACTACGCAAGTGTATGTAATCGCAATGTAGTAACATTCGGTAAATCCAATTATCGTCCCACGAAGACTAAATGATAAATTACTAATAATTAATTTCTAATCTCTATTTGGTTAACAAAAGGTTTATATTTTTTTTTCTTAGAACTTAAAAGAATATAAACATAAAGAGAAGTAACAAAAGTTTAACAGTGAAATAACAGAAAAAAAGAGAATTTATTCAATAAATAACGAATTAGGGAATTTAATATCCTCTTCTATCCAATCGAAAGGATCTTAAAGAAGAAGAATGAAATATAAATTGTACATTAAATCATAGTAAAGTTTCAAGAGATTCAATTAAAAACCATAAGATTAAACTTAGTTCATTACATCCAACACACAATTCACATCAAGTAAATGAAATAGATATAATAAAATTTGTGAAAGTAACAGAAAATCGTTATTGATGTAATAAAGAAACTGAAACTAAATTCCTACTAAAGTTTGGAATAAAATAAACATCATAAAATAACATAAATTTATTTCCAAAATTTAAACGGGCTTGTCCTTTCACTTTGACCTCCACGAATTCACCATTGCCAACTCTAAGCTTTAATTTTCCCTCCTCCATCGCTTTCCAGTTGGGAAGTAGCTGCAAAGATGTACACACATGATTAGTGGATCTTGAATCAACTATCCAAATAGAAAAATTATCCTCTTAAAAATATGAATCCAAGACAAATAGATTACTATTACCTTAGGTTCTAGTTTCCTTGAGGGCGGGGAAATTACGCTTCCAATGCCCTTCCTCCTTGTAGTGGAAACACTGTCATTTCGCCTTCTTGCTAGTTGGCTTTACTCCAGCAAGCTTTTCTATAGTCAGTGCCTTTCCAACTGCTTGCTTCTTAGCCTTCTTCTTCTCCTTCCTTGCTCTTCCCTTCTTGCTCTTCGAGAACGAGGCTAGGTTAGCCTCACCCTAAGCACCCTTGGTAGTGACAGTCTTCTTCTCAGGTCCTTTACTCGATCCACCATTTTTTCCTTCATACATCTGGAGCTCATTCAATAGCTGTGTCAATACATAGTACATAAGGAAACTGGGTGCAAGGCTGTTGAGAATTATTCCAACTTGAGTATTCTCATCTACTGTTGCTCCATGCAGTTCAACTTCTTGGAAGTAGTTCTTCATCTTATTAAAAAGATCATGAACATGTTGGTTAAATGCCACCCTACAGTTCACATATTTCTTGGTAGCCTCGAACCTAGCTTGCACTAACTTGTGCCCAAACATTTCCTAGAGTTGCTCCATCATGTCGTAAGCAGTTTCGACTAGCGCAGCGGCTCAATAGTCCAATGTTGCGGCCCTCGTTCAACCCAAATTTTGCCTTTTTTGTCTTCCATCCTGAGAACATCGTTAAAGGCCAAAATCAACCTGGTAGAGATCTCTTAACCTATGTTTCTCCAAATTAGGAATTTTATGCTCATAATCCCAAAATATTTCCATGTTTTAGCCCAATTCTTTATTTTGCGTAAGATCCTGAAACACTAGCAAACACAAGTGTCATACTGCACAAATATAACTAAAAAAAACATAAGAATTCCCTAAAATGACTCCCTAAAACACTATAAAAACAAGTCTAATAGCGTCCCAATAGAGAATCCAAACCAGAGAAGAAAAAAGTTTCTTGCCAAATTTTATACAAAAATAACCATTTTTATTTGGTGAAAACTATTTTCAAAAGTCCATCTTTAAAACTGTCAAAGAAAAAATTAGTCTTTTTCTTAAAATTTGAAAATTCAGAAAATCTATTTGGTTGATTATTTAGGTATGAAATTTATTAGGCCCATACTAAGATATGTAAACATTTCCTATACGAAATATTAGGTGAGTTAGATAATTTTTACTCAGTGAAAAGTGTTCCCAAACATGGCTGTCCAGAAGCTATTTTGAGTTTCCAAATAATTTTTTCCTAAATTTGACAACTCATATCTCTTAGCCCTTTTAATATTTTTCTTTGTAACTTTACCATTTATTTTACCAATCTTAAAAGAGCGTTTACTAAAAAAATCAGCCAAAAATAAATTAATTTACCCATACGAAGCATTGTCCAAAGTCGGCTGTTTGTATAGTTTTTAAAAGTCATTTTGTAAATTGCACACCAATTTTGCAAAAATCATAACCTAGCCATTACAAATTATTTTTAAATGTTTATCACACTATGAGTATCTAATCTTCCTAAAATACACCATGGTACTAATAAAATCCCGAAATAGGTTCATATAATTTTTTCTCTATCCATTGGAAGTGAAGACTTAATATTTTCTCACATAAAATCATAAATTGCCTATGGAATGTTGAATTTCATCACTAAGCAATCATACAAATATCTATGCATGTATGATCAGCCAACATATAAGCATTATTATAGCTTCCATAATTAATTTAAATACATCAAATTACACAAACATGACAAATTATTCAAAAATCAAGCATAAAAATGATGGAGGTGACCATATCCCTCTTGTAGACAACTTGATTGGTTTTGGATGACCTCTATCACTTCTATCCTTTGCTCAAATATTTGCTTACACAACCTTCCAATAGGTTTTAAGGTTATGTGAATAGAAGGGAGGAGATAAGAGAATGAGAGATTTGTGAGGAATTGTGTGAAATTTTTTCAGAGCACACCATTAAGTGGTCAGCCAAGCTAGAGATATAATGGAGAGACAACTTGGATCCAAAGTTTTGAAATGGGAATTATGAAGACCTCCTTTGACTTTTTCCTTTTATATGATGTAAAAATGGAACTTTAATTGACCATTCTGCCCTCTAAGCTGCTGCCCCATATTAGTCCTTAATTAGTCTTAGTTTGGTTTTAATTAATCCCAATTTAGCTAATTAAATCTATACTCGATGGTCTATTTTCTAAATGGTTACTGTTGACACGGTTTTTCATCTATAGGGGATTCGGAAATCTGAAATAGTGAGATTTCTGTTAATGTAAATTGAATGTAAATAAATATAAAAACACCCATAATTTACGTGGTTCTGTGGTTAAAATCCACCTAGTCCACGAGTCACTATTATTGATATGTTTATGAACTATAGACGAAATTATTTATGACAATTTCGGTAGAGTTTTTGCATACAGAATGTTTATCCCTTTATTGTCAATTCCCCTTATATTTATATGGAATTATGGTGAATAACATTGGGTAACGATACTATAAATGGTAATGTACAATTTTGGGTAACTTCCTAAGTTAATGGACATTTTAATATCCTAATCAAGCCTATTGCTATTTACATCAATAGATAAATGTATATAACGATTGCATGCATTTATTGCGCTTATCAAGCATCCGAGTCCATAGGGATTCTCCCATGTGCATCATTGAACCACCCCGAGTTAAATGCCATTCTCGAGTTAGACATGACTAGAGTAGGATGGCTTGACTTAGATAATACTCGGGCTTGATGCAGGCGATCTGGATGATGGGTACCTCAATCTCTGTAATTTGCATCACTAACAGTCTGGAAGATCCGGGGCTGTTCCGAACTTAGTGACACAACCTCGAGCTGTTTGGTTCGAAGTTAAAGAAACATCTCCAAAGTCTTGTCTCCTTTTATTTCGCACTAGTTGTACCCCGAGGTAGATAGTTGAACTCGTGTTTTTAGGGTACAACATTTGCCCCACAAGCTCTTGCTTGTGCATGATATCACTTGTGACATTAACAGTAGGGACTTTTCGATTGCTGTCATGAGAAAATGTGCCCACCCACTCACTCGAGTATGGGACATTTTTGTGCTTGTTATAGGTGCCTATTCGGGTTTGGAGTACTGTTATAGTTGTCTTGTCAACTTTTTTCTGCCATTTGGTTTATTTAATTCCAACCCTCAGATCTCTTCCTGCATTAATCGTGTGACTCAGATTTGTCCCTGAAGTTTTCGTATAAATAGAAGAGGAAAATCTATGCCTAGCCACATTTGTATTCAAAACATTCCTTTTATCTCTCTTCTTCTCAAAATACTCAAACTCTCTAAAATCCTTTGCTCCCCAGAAATTCTCAGGTCTTCACGCTTGGATTTTTTCAGGCATTTTCTATTCTTCCTTTACTCGTCGATCAAGTGACCAATCTATAAGTATGGTCATCCCTAGTTTTAAATTTCATTTCCTAATTTTTCAATGAGTTTCATGAAATTTTTGAGTGCTTTTGCCTTACTTTGGTTCTGTATGAGTTTAGTATAGGATTTTTCTAGGCCTAAAACAATAGCCCTTGAAACGATTAGAAATAATTCACAAAAAATAGGTTATTTTTTGGGTATAAAGGATGAATGTTTGATTTTATGGGCTTGAAGACTCAAAGGTTTTAGGTTCAGTTTTTGGTAGCTTAAGGGTTACGATATTGGACAGTGTTGCATTAAACCACTCTTTGAAACTACTGCATTTGACACACAAATTCTGAAAGTTCAACAACTTCTCGAGATTCGGGCGCGTGAACTAGAGACGCGTGTGGACCAAACGTTGGGTTATTAAGCCTACACATGACTCATAGATACTTTAGGTCGAGTAATAAATCCATTTCTTCCATTATTAGAGTTAGGTTATATTCCCAGGTCGCCTCTAATGGGTCATTTTGTAATCAGGCGAATTAAAATCTTTGTCATGGCCCCTCAAAAGAAAAAGACCATGACATGTTGTTCTTCCTAAGGCAAGACTAAGCAGGTCGCCCCCGAGACCCCCATTCCCCACTTTGGCGTGGTGGTGGAGAGGCAGATTGAGGTAGGACGTGATAGTTTCTTTGAGGTCAAGAAGATCGTGTCTCGAATAACGACTCAAGACAAAGTCAACAAGATATTGATGAGTCATGGGATAGACACGAGTCCCGAATTTTATGCTCTGCCTCCTTATGCCGGAGAGCAGAGCTACACCTCGTTGTAGCATGAATTCAAAGCTAGGTGTGATGAGATCCTGACGACAGGTGCCTTCCTCTAGCTGGACCAGTACTTCTTAGAATTTCTATCCATTCCAGCTTCCCCAAAATTCATATTGCCTCCTTGTGTGGTTATAGTATTTATTCCTCAAGAACATGTGGGAGGTCCCCACTCCAGAGGATATTTTGTATTTTTTCTGTCTGAAAGCCAATTTAGAAACTAAAACTCGAGGTGATGATTTCTACTACCTCACCCGATTTCCTAAGTCCACCAGCATCATCGACCTCCCCAGGCATCCAAATGACATTAAAGACCAATTCTTTATGTCAAACAGGTTCAAGAACTACACTCACTAATAATTTAAACGACCTCATAAGTATCTATGCTTTTCAACTCTTCATTTAATCGTGTTATTTATGCTTTTGCTAAGTTTTACTTATTCCGATCGAGTTGTTATCTTGTACAGCTATTTATAAGAGGACAGAGCGATCTGAGACACTTGGGGGCCAATACCAAACTCTTTCCAACACTCCTGCTAAGGAGAAGAAATTTATGGCTATGATAAATGACGCTACCATGGTGGTCTGCAAGCTGATCGGACACTAGCCATCAAGCCTTTATGTCCTCCCCAGGAGCTTCCTCCAATCATTTAGGAGGTTGAGGTAGAAGAGGAAGTTGCACCACTGGTGTGTAAAAGAAAGATCATTGACGACAGATAGGATTCTGCCAAGGTCGTGTCGAGTCGAGGAAGCAATCGACACCTTCGACTAAGGTAATTAGGATAAAGAAATAATCTGGACTACTGCCAGTATTAGACTAGCCCGATTCAATCCGAGGCAGCTTGTGAGCCGATATCCTGTGGACCCGGACTTGAATGTGACCTTACACCAGTGCGTCAACTGAGTGGTCGTATGCCATGATTTTGACTACCCCAAATTTATTGTAGTAGTAGATAATACCTTACAGTATAGGTCCACCATTTTTTAACAATATGGTACAAACTTTCTGTCATGACATTCCTTGCGTCATGGTTCATTTACCCCGGGTATTAAGCAGGTTGAGTACGAGCCTATTACAGATGAGGATCCCAAACCTAGTAGGTCCCATGAAGTAGTAATGCTAGAATCTCCCCCTCCCCCAAAAATCCAAGAGTTAGAGGTTGTGTCTAGCCTGGTCAATAATCTGTAACTGATCGTAGTAGTTTTCTCGTCTAGTTCGGAGGGTAGGGTTCTTGTTTTGCCACCTTTTACTTTATATTATCTTGGACTTGACTTTTCTGCTTGCTCTTCTGCAGGCGAAGACATGAATCTATAGGAGGCTTTAAAAACTGGACCTACCGTAAAAAGGCAGAGGATTTCGAAGAAAGCCACTCCTGGAGCTGGAGCCACCATCGGGTCTCCTGCAAAAGACAAGGATGCCAGCTCTGCTTAGAAGCAGCAGTAGCCCCGAGTCACAGTAGTCACGATGGTAGAAGCTCCTCCACCACCTCCTCGTGGCTCCACATTTGTCATGTAGGCCATCCAAGCCGCACCCCCTACCACGATCCAAATTTCTCCCATCGAGATGGGGAAATATCCAGATCTTTGCGTGGTTCATTTCAAGAGATAGTGAACCATCTGATGAATCATGAAAATTTGGTCAGTGATAAAGAGCTACATGCCATAGAGGCGAGGGCCTCGGTGATCATCCTTATCTCTATGTTAGGGATGTCTCTGACCATAAGTCTTAACCTTACCCTCCTTAATCATTGTTTGCAGTCTTGGATCGCTCATATTCATGGTATCGTTGGGATTTGAGTTGAAAGGGACGAGGCCAGTACTGCTTTGGGGGAGGCGAAGGTCGCCCTGGATGAGGCCAACAATGCCCAGAAGACCTCCCACGAGAATGAGTGAATTTCCAAAGCGCAAGTCTCGAAGGTAATCTAGCGATGAGATCAGCTTCAGCTCAAAGTCGACGATCTTAAGCAAAAGCATGCAGAGGTCGACAATCCCAAGCATAAGCTTGCAGAGGCCAAGGAGGATGCTGCCAAAGTGGAGAGCTCTGTGGAAGAAATGTTCTATCAGTGCTGGGTGTACAACTAGGAAGGGGATTTCTCATTCTTGGATGTGGAACATTGGGGGTGCTAGCTCATCAAGTTCAAGGATCGATTATCAAATGATCCTGCAGAGATAATGGAGACCTCTATTTGAGAGCCTTAAAAACTAAGAATTTTTAGGACTCGCAAATTGACGTGAGCCCTAAAAGAATGGCCGAAGTAAGTGGCGGCGCCACCACTCCATGGTGGCCATTGGGTCTATTTTTTTAGTGGGTTTTGTAGCCCAATATGCAAGGAATATGGTGGTGGTGGTGGTTCATCTCCTAGTGGCTAGAGGTGGCCGGAAAGTGGTCGGAAAGTTTGGGAAAACCCAAAATCGCATAAAATTTGAGATGCACTTTGAGGGCCTTAGGCCGCGAGTGAGGGGCTGAGCTACGGGGGTTGGAGGTTTCAGGGGGCGGCCCGTGGCGTTCAGCAGTGATGGCAAGGTGGCTGTTTGGCTGTTCGGAGATGAGCTAGAGAGAGAGAGAGAACCGAGGAGAGAGAGAGAGTGATTTGTTAAAAAAAGTCAAACTTGTAGGACACACATAGTTTTTAGGACTCGCTCCGCAAGCCTTAAAAGAAGTTCTTTAAGGACTCGCAACGCGAGTCCTAAAAAGTTCAGGAGCTATATTTTAGGACTTGCATCTAGGTGAGTGCCCTAAAAAAGTTTCCTAAAAGGGTGTTTTTGTAGTAGTGCTGTTATATCTAACCTTTATTTTTCACTCCCCTTTTCTATCAAGTATTTACGTTTATGAACCTTCAAAGTCCTTATACATCCAAATAGTTATAAGGGGTAATTTTTTATTGATATATTTTTGTATGATGGCTCGCCTAGTTAATTTTTGGTCGATGACTTGGTTATTTTCAGGAGTTTGATCGCCTAGTCGCATAAACCTGTTAGGGATCTGGCCTTGGACCTAGTTTAGTTCAAGGATTTTTCTACCTAGTTAAATTCTAGGATTCTGGTTGTTATGCTTTGAATTTTCTCAACTTAGTTCGTATTCGGGATGTCTTTGAAAACTTGAGCTTTAAGAAGCAGTAAAGTAATTAATTTTCCAAATTATAAGTTGCAAAAATTTTAGCCTAAATTTGCTGATTGTTTTAAAGGCTGTTCGAGGGTTATATGCCCTTTAAGCGATTAGAATTTATAAATATTCTAGATCACTTTTACATAGTCAACTCATTCTAAATTACAAGAATAAAATGAAAAAAACTGGTACCATGTTTAAAATATGTAGCCATCCTTTATTATTCAAATTCCAACAAAATGAAATGGCTTTTATAAATAGGCCTTACAAAGAACAAGACATTAAATCTAACAAATACATCCTATTACTGATAATACTTCTTGAGATGTAGAGCATTCCAAGTTTGTGAAACCAATTCTCCACTTAGCTGAGCTAGTTTGAAGGCTCCTTCCCGTAAGATCTCCATGATCTGATAGAGTCCTTCCCATTTCGATCCCAATACACCGTCTTTAGGTTGTTTGTTAGCTAGAAACACCCTTTAGAGCACCAAATCCCCCAGCTCAAGTCTACACCCTTTGACTTTTGAATTAAAATATCGAGTTACTCTTTACTGGTAATAGGCAAGCTGTAACTGAGATTCTTCCTATTGCTCTTCAATTAGGTCCAGGGATGTAGTAAGCAGGTCATGATTCTGATCCTTGTCAAAGGACCTTCGCCTATGTGACGTCACTAGAGCCTCAAATGGGAGCATTATCTCGCTTCCAAAACTCAGAGAGAAGGGAGTATGTCCAGGGGAGGTGCGATATGAGCTCCTATAGGTCCAGAGCACTTGCGGGAGCTGTTGAGGCCAAAACCCTTTAGCATCTTCTAATCGCTTCTTTAAACTCACCCTTAGAGTTTTGTTTATTGCCATGACTTTCCTATTTGCTTGAGGGTATGCCTCTGAAGAAAAACTTTTTATTTTGTCGTACCTCCTGCAAAAAGTTTTGAATAGGTAGCTAACAAATTGAGTTCCATTATCAGACACAATCTTCTTTGGGAGTCCAAAACGACATACGATTTTTTTCACGAAAAAATCTAGTACTGTTCTAGGAGATAGTCACTATAAGCTCAGCCACAATCCACTTAGTAAAACAGTCAATTGCGACAACTGCGTAGCTAACTCCTCCTTTTCTAGTACGCAATGAGCCGATTAAGTCAATCCCCCATATAGCGAATGGCCAAGGCAAGGAAATCATAGTTAGCTCCATGGGTGTAGCTCAGGCAATGGTGGCAAAACATTGTCATTTATCACACATGAGGTCATATGAGGCCAAGTCCTTTTTCAGCGTGGGCCATAAATAACCTTGCCTTAGTACCATTAGAATAAAGTTTTGCCCCTAGCGTGGTCCCCATAACCTTGTCTAAGAGGATAGCCGACGCTTCCTCGGGCAAAACGAACCTTAGGAGAGGCAAAGATTGATGTCGCCTATAGAGAATTCGTTCGACCATAACATACCACTGGACCTGATACAACAATTTTTGTCGTTTCTTTCGATCTTCTGGCAGTTTTCCGTTGTGAGGTATTCAACTATGGGAGTCATCCAGGTCGGTTCAGCTAGCTCTCCATTGAATCTTTGTTTATCCAAAAGAGCACATTTAATGTGTCTGCTTCTTTGGTTGTGGCGAGTCAGGCTAAAGCATCTGCATTCGTATTCTACTCGCGGGGGACCTATTGGATGGAATAAAACTTTAATTCTGATAGTTCACCTTGAACCTTAGCTAGATAAGCTTCCATTTTGATTCCTCGAGCTTGGTATTTTCCTAATACATGATTAACCACGAATTGAGAATCGATAAAGCATTTAATTTCCCTTGCTTTCAGCTTTTTCGCTATCCGAACCCCAGCCAATAATGCCTCGTACTCCACTTCGTTGTTGGAAGCATTGACCCAAAACTGAGAGCTGCATGGAAGCGATGTCCTTTTGGTGAGATTAGGATTATTCCAGCTCCAGATTCGTTCTCATTGGATGATTCGTCAAAGAAAAGTTTCCACAATTCTTGTACTGGTTCCTTCATTGGTTCGTCTTGGAACCCGGTACATTCAGCCACAAAGTCAGCGAGCGCTTGGCCTTTGATTGTTGTTCGTAGTTTATATAGTGTCTCGAACTGACTGAGTTCGATGGACCTCTTTAATAAACATCCTAATGTCTCAGGCTTTTGCAAAACCTGCCTTAAAGGTTGATCGGTTAAGACGTGAACAATGTGGGATTGGAAATACAGCCTGAGTTTCCTCAAGGCTAGAATCAAACAGAACACGAGTCTTTCAATTAAAGGGTATCTGGATTCAGCTCCCGGAATCCTCTTACACATATAATACACTGGTTTCTGTGTTCGATTTTCTTCTTGAACTAACACTGTGCTGACTGCATTTTCTATTACGACTAGGTATAAGTACAAACATTCCCCAGCAACTGGTTTTGATAACACAAGGGGCTCAGCCAAATGAGTCTTTAGATTCTAAAATCCCTATTCGCATTCATTTGTCCATTCAAACCGTCTATTTCCACTGAGCAAGTTGTAGAAAGGAAGACACTTGTCAGTGGAATTTGATACGAACCAGTATAAGGCTTGTGTTGTACCACAAAAATACGAGCTGAATTACTCAGCACGGGATACAACTGCTAGACAGGCGTATGAAGAAAGCGAGATGCTGACTTTGAAGTGAGCAACTCGAGTCAAAGTTGGCAGCTTTCGACAACCAGATAGTCTCCGGATCACTTCTTACACCATAAACTTAGTTCGAGATGTACGTCACCCAGATCACCTTCGTGAAGCTCTGAACATGACACGTGCCAGTTTCGATTAGTCCTACGACATCCAGCCCGAAGGAAGGGTTTAATCCACGGAAGCCTGGTCATGACGCAAAGTGAAGTATCCCAAAAGACTCGGAGATTCTTTATACGCCTCATAAAGGCCCATATTTTATGATGCATTGATTACCCGATATTACATATATAAATTTAATAAGAAATCATATATTTATGTAAATGGGAAGTTACCCAAATTTGTCAATTACCATGTTAATGTATGGTTACCCAAAACTGTCCATGAGAATCTCCTATAAATATATGTGGAATTGATATTTAAAGGGATCGACTTTCTGTTGCAAAAACTCTACTCATAAAACATTTCCTATAGAGTCCTAAACAAATCAATAAGAGTGACTCATGGACTAGGTAGATTTTAACCACCAAACCACATAAAATTGTGTGAGCATTTTGTGTTCTTGTTTCTTCTACTTTTTATACTTTCGGTTTACAAAAAGCCTAATATCTCTATTGTCAGATTTCTAAATCCCCTGTTGCCGAAAAACCATGTCAACAGATTGGTGCTTTCGTTGAGATTATATTAGGCTTAATTCCCCACGCAAGTTTCACCCAACACACACTATGTGATCACTCTATCTATGTGCGACAATGAGACGAAGCAACCAGATGATCAGGAGGCTCACCGTTCGACCATCCCCATGAAGAAGGCACATCCACACAACACCATCCTAGAAAACAGCATGTGGATAAAGATGATGCTAGGAGCTCAGCCTCATGCCCACCAAATCCCCACCCTGGGTACCTGACAACAATCAAGATAGAAAATGCCCAGTTATTGAACCATCTTACCCACGCTAAAAAGCAGATTGAGGATATTTTGGCTCGATTTCCTGCAACAGATGCTAATGTCAGAAGGAGGCAAAGTGGGTCCCACAGAACCCACAGGAATAAACAACTCAATAATAGTCGCTCTGTCAGATTTGCAACTCTAAGTTCCACACCTTCTGAACGGACTCCGTGAAATACTCAACCTACCTATCCCAATAGGAATCATCGACCTCATGTCAGTCATTCTGTTCAAATTGCAACTCTGAGTTCCGTGCCTTCTGAATGGATTCCACAGAATGGTCAACCTTCTAACCTTCTCAGGAATAATAAATCAACTTACACCCCCAGGAATCAACCTCGCCAGACAAGGCGAGCAGAAGCTGACTCAAGGAGAAGAGACATCCCATCAAATCCATTCATGCCTTAGCCAGCAGCTCCATCCCGAGAAAGTAGAGTAGACCAAGGGAGAGCTAATATAGTGCGCCCTGATGGAACAAGGATAGCTTCACCGATAAGGCACCCTCCATCACCGAGTCGACATCCAATGCCACCTCGCCCATAAGGGAATGCTACAGCCCGAGGGAATAGCCTGAGAAATCCTCCCCACTTAGGAGATGTTTATATCCCACGGTCTCGTGCTAATATTCCAGGTCCTCGATCCCATTCACGAGCTGTAAGCTTCGCAAATGGAAGCAATCAGATTGAGAGCCAATGCTGAGGCATGCAGAAGAACAACTTGAGGAATCATTTAAGCTTCGCACAAAGGCTTTGCTTCGACCCTTATTCTGACCCGCGTGATCATCTGAACTCACAAAGAGGATACCCAACTCGCCATGATGATTTAAGTTACACTCAGGCCAGAGGAAATCCATCTATTGTACGTGACAAAGGGAATGTCCCACCTAATCGAGCTCAAGCTTGGAGGGATAATTAGCTCTCAAATAATCTAGAGACCAAGGATCCAACCCTTGAGCGACTATCCTTAATGGTAGCTTGGAGGGATAATCAACTCCCAAATCATCAATTCCTTTTCATCGAAGACTGAGTCATCGATGAAGAGACTCCTGGTTGGAAAAGGCATTTATGACTGTGATTCTGATGAGGAGCTCGAACCTTTCGCTTCCCATATTGTGGTAGCTCTGTATCCTGCTCGAACTAGTCTGATCACCTTGGGACCTTCAACACGCTGATGATGGCCCACAATGTAAATTTGGACCTAAGGTGTATCATGTTTCCTGCAACGTTGACTGGACCAGCCAACCTATGGTTCAATAAATATAAAAAGCATTCAATCACCTCTTGGAAAAAAAATGCCTTATCAGTTCAAGAGACAGTTTTGGGCTACAAAAGAGATTCGAGTAGAGACCTATTCATTGGCTAACATCAAGAAGCAGCCCGGTGAATCCCTGAAGGCATATCTCAACCAGTTCACAAATGTAGCAACTCGAGCTAGATACACTGATGATAACACTAAGCTCATGGCTATAGGAACGACAATTACTGTAGGTGGAAATTTATGGAAAGAACTCCAAAAAAAAGGGTGAAGAGTGTAGATGAGTTCGTAGCTCGAGCTCAAGAATGGATAAATTTAGAAGAGGCAGAGTCTGCTGTCCCAGAAACCAACCAGACCCCGATTCAGCCCGCTGGAGTGGTAACAGATGCTGCAACTGTGGCTTAGCCCGCTACTGAGAATAACTAGTCGGTGGGTAATAAACGGAAAGGTAATGGTGAGGCCGACCAGAACGACTCCAAGAATAAGCACGGGGATAAATATACCTTCGTCTACACACCTGTACAGATTTAACGAATACACGAGAACATATTTATTTAGCTAATTCTACTCACCTTCCATTGAAAAATCTTGAGCCCATGAAGCATCAAAGGGCGAAGACAGATCCAGATAAATTATGTCGATATCATAATGACATTGGTCACAACATTGATGATTGCCGTCAACTGAAAGATGAGATCATCACTCTCATTCAGGCTGGACCGTTAGAACAATATGCTGGAAACAGGGTAGCTCCTAGTCAACCAACGGGCTAGAACTCACAACCAGCTCAAGCAAGCCAGACCAACCCTCAACCAACTCCAGGGAATCAGGTTATCAATCATCCTATTAAAGGAAGGGAAATAGCCACTCAGGGCCCTATTTTGCATGAACGAGCAGTGGTGCCCAGGAAAGGTATATCAAGGAGATGAAGATGCACAATGGCGCCGGATTTGTACCGGAGTAGAGGTTATCAAAGCAAAAATGGTTGGAGAAGCAACCAATCAATTTTATGGAAAGGGACACTGGCCACATTCAATTCCCGCATAATGACCCGTTGGATATAACTATTCACCTCGCCAATGGAAGAGCACGAAGGATATTGGTCGACAATGGGAGCTCCGTAAACGTGTTATTTAGGTCCACCCTTGAAAACATGGGGCTACCTATAGCCATTCTTATAATGACCTCAATGACCCTCTATGGATTTTCAAGAGAGGGAATGGCAGCCATAGGAATAATAGAACTCGTAGTTACATTGGGCGAGGATACACCAAGAATCTTGATTTTGTAGTAATTGATTGTGCGGTCATCGACAATGCAATTTTGGGAAGACCTGTGTTGATAGCGTTTGGAGCTATATCTTTGGTTCACCATCTGGCCATGAAATTTCCCTAGTCCTTGGGGATATGCACAGTGAGGGGAGATCAGCTCGCTGATAGGGAATGCTATAGCATTGCCATGAGGGGAAAATCACAACCAATGCAGCAGGCTATGGCATGAACCGAAGGGAATGAGGAACCTCGGGCAATGGTATTTTCTGAAAATGTAGAAGAACCTCAGGATCTCAGAAATGAGGTCGCCCAACTTGAAGAAATTGATCTGAGGCTAGGCAAAGAGAGATATGAGCTCCAAGATTTAGAGGAGCTAGAGGAAATAATCTTTGGGAAGAACCTCTTATCACTGACATGCTAATAAGCATGCCTTAATATTTTCATACATCAGTCAAGGGCCAGGCCCTATCAGTATCTCATGCTTCCTATTAATCCAATAAATAACAACATTCATAACTCATTTCAGGCATATAAGCATATAAGCACATATCCACATTACCAAACCATGAATCGAGCTTGTCTCTAGCAGCGAACGTACATGTCCAACCGGTCTTCAGGAATCCTTCAACCTAAGACAATCTGATACCAAGTTGTAACGCCCTTGATAGCCAAGACCGCTACACTATGTACTATAAAGGTGCAGGACTTGCTAATCAAGTCATTTAATTAAAAACGTGCCACTAACCATGAATGTGCTAGGGTTAAAAAGGGTTTTGGTCTCAAAAGATACATTTTATATAATTAAACAGTTTTACACATGGGATCCCAAAAAGAAACAGTGTTTAAAAGTGGGTGTACAGGATTTCCAAAATACAGACAACCATCAGCCATTCTAAGGCAAAACAGACATTTCTGGTTCCCTTGTTCCTGCTTTCCCCTCAACCGTGGCGGCTGAGCAGCTGGTCATGTACATTCAGCTCGTAGAGCCCTCCTAGTCAGGGCTGATCGAGTTTTCCCTTGCCTTTACCTACACCAGGTAGCACCCGTGAGCCAAGGCCCAACAAGAAAACATAATATGCATCACAAACAACAATAACAGATGAGTAATCCTTTAAACATGATCAAACACTCAATACTCTTATTAACCACATAGCACGTATTCAGAATCAAAGATATAACCAAGCATTAATAACAATCAAGTTACATGATAATTAGGGTCGACAACTTAGGCCACACCTTCTGTTTACCCCACTGACTCCGGCCCGCTTAAATCGAGCTCAATGCATAATAAGCTGTCCTCGGCTACCAGTGGCCGAGCCGCGCCCTGTGTGCTAGTGTAACATTGGTACTCTTAGGCCGTTGGTTTACTGTATACATGGCGTAATACCATCCTCTCAATGCATAGATATCAGGGAACCCTTAGTCCCATTACAATTACACAACCGGGTGCAATTTTCTTACCTTTAATTTCTACGTTCACTGACAATGAGCGACGTCCCTCGAGGACGATCTGTTTCCCAAGCCCTAGCTTTAACACCTAGTCACAACCAAGGTAATGGATTCCATTAATATTCAAATAAAGGTTTCCAGGTACAAAGCTAGCTACCAAGATATCGAATTCCACCAAACACGGTGGTGAAATCGATCCCGAGCACCCTAGGTTAGATTCCCGCACTTAAAATCCCCAAAAGATCAAGAATGCACCCAAGGGCTGCGGCCCTTGAAACCTAGCTGTGGCCCTCCCCTTAAACAGAACTCAAGCCCCCCCCCCCCCCCCCAGTGGGCAGACACGCACCGCGGTCCTTCCCTGTGGCGACGCGGCGCTCCCTTTTGGTCGAGCCTCCCTGGCTTCCTTGCTTCGTAGGGCTGCAGCACTCTAGAACAGAGCTGCGGCCCTACCCTTCGTGCCCAAAAAATCCACCATTTCTAGCATCCTAACCTCATTCAAAACCATCCCAACGCACCCTAATTCAAAACCCATTAATCACAAAACT
Organism: Humulus lupulus; assembly: GCF_963169125.1. NCBI lineage: Eukaryota > Viridiplantae > Streptophyta > Magnoliopsida > Rosales > Cannabaceae > Humulus > Humulus lupulus. The sequence continues at coordinate 156,864,290 of NC_084802.1, read as the reverse complement.
TTTAACATGATTCTAACAGCATAATGCAACAGAAATCTGGCTTAAAAACCTACTAAAATTCCATTTTGATTTCTGAAAACTAGCAACTCAAAACACCAAAAACCAATCATGCAAACTCAAATTTTAACCTCTAAATTATGAATTGAAGTTTACCATCTTTGCTGAACTACTTCCTTGACAACTTCTGAGCTCAAATCCAAGCTCTCAACTTCAATTCAGCCCTTAAACATCAAAACCATAAGCACCTAAATATTCAGCCAAAAACTCAGAGTTCTAACACCCAAAAACAAAACTCAATTCTTACCTTGATCTTGGTTGAGTGTCCCTTAATAAGAACTAGGCTAATCCTTCATAAATTCAGCTCAAACACAGAATTCTCAGTTCAGTTCTCCTTAGGTTTCTATAGTTTTCTTGGGAGAGAAAAGAAAAGAGAGGAGAAGAGAGAACATGGGTCGGTTTGGGTCTTTTGTTCTATGACTTTCTGATAACTTAGTCTAATCTTAGCTAATTAGATTAATCCCGAGGCTCAGGGTACCGGAAGCGTCCCCGAGGGCAAAACGATCAAATTCCCCAATATTCCCGCCTAGGCTTCCTAACCTCAAATGTATCTCCATATATTTATTTCCATACCCCGATAGTCTAAATAACCACCCAATACCTAAAATACCCCTGACTTGCCCAAAGTCAAATATTAAGCCTCGTTGTGACTTTTCCCGCTATCTAGCTCCCTAGGATCGCCTCAAGTCGCACACTGCAAATCTACCCACATAATAATGTGATTCTCACAGATATAATATTTAACCACATTTACATTCATATAATCATACAAGCATGCTTATCATATAATCATGCATTAAATCAATAAACTCACACATAAACCAACTATGCCTTCCCAGCGCACTAATCAAGGCCCTTAAGCCATATTAGTGATTTTGGGTCGTTACACTATGTCTTCTGTAGGGTTGCATCATTGAAAGGGGTGAAGAGGTTTGGGAAGAAGGGCAAGTTGAGCCCTAGATTTGTAGGACCGTTTGAGATCCTAGAGAGGATTGGTCAGGTGACCTATAGGTTGGCCTTACCTCTAGCATTGTCGGGAGTGCATAATGCATTCCATATTTTGATGTTTCAGAATTATGTATTAGATTAGACTAATGATTTATGTTATGAAGATCTGGAGTTGCAGACAAATTTATCCTACAAGGAACAACCAGTCCAGATATTAGATAGGAATGACAAGGTCCTAAGGAATAAAACAATACCTATGGTTAAGATATTATGGAGGAACAACAAGGTCGAGGAAGCGACCTCGAATTGTAGTTAGATATGTGTGATCGGTATCCTGAGATGTTCAAGTAAAAATTTCGAGGATGAAATTCCTGTAAGAAGGGGATAATTGTAACATCCCAAATTTTCTAATTAGGCTTAGTGCCTTGATTAGTGTGCCGGGATGACATGAACGAATATTATGTGCATTATATGCATGATTTATGAATTATATGAGTTATATTATGATATGACTATTGTAGCATGTGGGCCTATTTCTTATTAGAAGGGGTATTTTCATAATTTTGACCCATTGAGGGTATATTTGTAAATATATTTCTGTTTTGTGATTTAGACCGCATTAATATGTTGATATATTTGAGTTATCGGCACGAGCGATCCTAGGGAGCAAATTAGCGGAAAAGTAACATTAGAGTTAAATACCTGACCCGGGGTGAGCCTAGCGGTATTTTGGTAATTTAGCACATTATTGGGATTTATTGGGTAATGGGAATTATTTGGTGATTACTTGGTGATACTGGAATTAATTGGGAAATATGGTGGTAATTGACGATTAGTGGGAAATGGTTGGAAATGACCATTTTTCCTTTTAGGGCATTAAAGAGCTAAGGTTTGGGCAAGGGCATTTTGGTCTTTTCCCTAGGCTTGGATTGAATTGCTCAAGTGGAAGCCTTAAGAAATTAGACAACAAACACTAAACAACTCTCTTTCTATCTCTCTCTCTCATTTTCCATCTTTCTCTCATGGTTGTGGTTAAGTTTTTTGAATTTTGGGGAAGGAAGTCCTTGAATTTGAGGCTTAGAGCTAGAATTTTGATTAAGGTTTAGTTGTGGGTCATAATTACTCAGTTGAGGTAAGAGTTTTACTTGGTTTTTGGTGAATTTCTGGTTTGGTGTTAGTGTTCTTGACTTTTGAACTCAAGGTTTGGGTTTTTAGTTGTGGTGAGGTTTTGGATTTTTTCTTGGTGTTAATATGCTACCTATGATGTGTTGTGAGTTTAAGACTAAATTTTGGCTTGGGTACGACTTTGGGGGTGAATTCTTGGTGGATTGGGTTCAGAGAAGTTGTAGGATTTATGGGTTCCCGAGGTTGCGCTGTGGTTCTGTTCTTGGAGTGTCGCGACTAGCATGAACTCAGAGAAGATGGGGTTTTTCTGAACCACCTTGGCACCGCGCCGCGTGTCCTATGCCTTTGCGGTTCGGGGCTCTCTGCCTAGAGGCGTGCTGCAGCTCTTCAGGGGCAGGCTATGTCTTTAATTGGGAAAAATGGCCAAATGAGGTTTTGAGTTGCGGGGACTCAAACTTAAGGGACCGAGAAGGATTATGCTACCTGGTTCAGTAGTATTTGAAGTCCCAAATGCTAGGACTTGGTCTGGAAGCCTTTATTCACTTGTTATTAATGGTTATTTTTTTTTTATTATGGTTGTGATTGGGTTCACCGACTGACTCAAGAGGAAATGATTGCGCTCAGGGTCGTGATTCATGTCTCGTTAAGCACCTAATTTAAGAAAACTACACCTAGTCTATGGTTAGGGCTTTAGCCCATTCGTTGAACATGTTTATAACAACGATTGAGATGTAGTATTAAACATGTCTGATTGTATTGAGCATATCTTGTGATAAATGATTTATGCTTGTTTGTATTATCTGATTAAAAGGCTTGACTTATGATTCAAGGGCGGTAATAGCGTGCTGAGTGCAAGACAACATGGTTATGCCTATCCAAGAGTGTGACATATGCTTGAACAACCTTATGGTCGCTTGGAAAACAAGGCGTCGGGTACGCTTGACTAGCCCTATGTCTAGTTATCAGTAAATAGGGCTACGAGCCATGGTGTGACTTTATAGTAACTTAGCTGGATTGAATGCATGCATGAGTTATTACTGCTAGGCATGCTAGATAAGATTCTAAAATCTGTTATTTACTACTTATGAGAATGTCTATGTTTTCTTGATGAGCCTTGGCTCAAGGGTGCAATGAGGTGCAGGTAAGGGAAAGGAGAAGCTGGACCAGCCATGAGTTGTAGAGCTTCAGTGGCGGCATGTACTTATGCAACCTGCTCGACCGCCATGGCCGGTGATTTAAAGAGGAACTAGGGTCAAACCTTAATTTTTCTGCTTAGGTAGAAAGTGGTCAGACCATAAAACTCAGCATACTGCTCCACAGTATAAGTTGTCCTCACAGGTAGAAAGTGGGCAAACTTAGTATACCTGTCCACAATCACCCACATGGAGTCATGCTGACCCACAGTCCTCGGCAATCCAACAACAAAGTCCATAGTAACATCCTCCCACTTCCACTTAGGAATCCCTAGAGGCTGCAATAACCCTGCTAGCCTTTGATGTTCAGCCTTGATCTGCTGACAAGTTAGGCACCTTGCCACATAGTCTACCACATCCCTCTTCATGCCTGACCACTAGTACAAAACTCTCAAATCTTGGTACATCTTCGTAGTACCTGGGTGTAAAGAGTAGGGAGTGGTATGAGACTCATCTAGAATCTCTCGTCGAACATCTAGATCAACCGGAACACAAATCCATCCCTTATACTTCAGTAAGCCCATCTCTGAGATACAGAAGTCCTTAATCGTTCTAGCTAGGACATTCTCCCTACGTTCAATTAATTGGGGATCCTTTCCCCTGTGCCTCCTTAATCCTTTCGAGGAGTGTGGACTGGAGAGTTATGTTGGCTAACCTACCAACCACTAACTCTATACCTGCCCTGGCCATCTCCTTAGCCAGTTTGTATGATACCTGCCTCGAACTAAACAACTGTCCTGGGCCCTTCCGGCTCAATGCATCAGCCACCACATTAGCCTTCCCAGGATGATACAGGATGTCACAATCGTAATCCTTTACCAATTCTAGCCACCATCTTTGGCGCATATTCAAGTCTTTTTGAGTAAAGAAATACTTTAAACTCTTATGGTCAGTATATATCTCGCACTTTTCACCATACAGATAATGCCTCCACACCTTAAGTGCGAATACCACCGCAGCTAACTCCAGATCATGCGTGGGATATCTCTGCTCCTACTCCTTTAATTGCCGTGATGCATAAGCTATTACTTTCCCAGCTTGCATCAACACACATCCCAAACCCTGTCTAGAAGCGTCACAGTAGACCACAAACTTCTCATTGTCTGTCGGCAGACTCAACACTGGTGCAGTAATCAATCACCGCTTCAACTCCTTAAAGCTATTCTCACACCGATCTGTCCACACATATTTAGTCTTCTTTCTTGTCAACTCTGTCAATGGAGTAGCAATTCTGGAGAATCCCTCTACAAACCGTCGGTAGTACCCTGCTAATCGGAGAAAACTTCTGACTTCAGGAACACTACTCGGTCTAGGCCAATCTCTCACTGCCTCTATCTTACTTGGGTCAACTAGTATCCCCTCCTTACTAACGATATGGCCCAGAAATGTAACTTGCGGTAACCAGAACTCACACTTGCTAAACTTAGCATATAACTTGTGCTCTCTCAATCGCTGTAACACCAGGCGCAAATGATGCTCAGGCTCTGTCTCTGACTGGGAGTACACCAGTATATCATCGGTAAATACAATCACAAACTTATCCAGGTAGTCCTTGAAAATTCTGTTCATCATATCCATGAAAGCTACTGGGGCGTTGATTAATCCAAAGGACATAACTAGAAATTCATAATGCCCGTACCTTGTCCGAAAAGCTGTCTTCGGTATGTCCTCCTCTTTAATTCTCAACTGATGATAGCCTGACCGAAGATCGATCTTTGAAAACACTGTACTCCCCTGAAGCTGATCAAATAGATCATCAATCCTAGTCAGTGGATACTTATTCTTAATGGTCAGCTTATTCACCTCCCTGTAATCAATGCACATCCTAAGCGACCCATCCTTCTTCTTAACAAATAGCACTGGAGCACCCCATGGCGAGAAACTCGGTCTGATGAACCCCAAATCCAATATCTCCTATAACTGAATCTTCAATTCTTTTAACTTTGTCGGAGCCATTCTATAGAGTGACCTGGAAACTGGCTCCACCCCCGGTGCCAACTCTACGACGAACTCAATCTCTCGCTGTGGCAGCAACCCCGGCAAATCCACTGGAAACAAGTCTGGGAACTCACATACCAATCTAGTTTCATTCGGTCCCACTGTCACCACCTTAGAGGCATCTACAACACTCGCTAAGAATCCTATGCAACCTCCCTGCATCAGGTCCCAAGCCTTCAGTGCTAAAATCATAGGCACTCGCAGTCCATTCACTGTCCCCACAAACACAAAAGGTACCTCACCTTCTGGTTCAAAAGTCACCATTCATCGCTTGCAATCAATCGTTGCTCCATACCTTGTTAACCAATCCATCCCTAATATCATATCAAAATCATCCATATCTAATTCAACCAGATCAACAAACAGTTCCCTACCATCTATCTCTACTGGTAATGCTCTAACCCATCTCCTAGAGACTACCAGTTCTCCTGTTGGCAACAAAGTCTGAAAATTCCTAGCATACATAATACTAGGTCTACAAATGAGTGGGTAGTGTAGGATCTTAAAATTTAAATCTAGATCCATGCTTCCTATTATTTTTCCAAACACATAATAGAAACATAGAATAACATGACATACATATGAACATTATATTCGTAAATTAACATAAACACAATGATGTAGAAACTTACGAATACGCAGCGGAACTGGAACAACTCCTTCCTTCAATCTCTCTAACTCTTGATTCCTTTCTGTAGCAGAGTATTATCAAGAGATTGAACTAGATTAGCAACACAGTCTTCCTCACCAAGCCTTTGATCAATCTAGAACTAGTGTGGGCTGGTTCTCAACACATGAGAAAGAGATCTAGAAAAGAAGAAGAGAAAGTGGCTAAGAAAGGATTAGAGTGTCTAGGTTTTCACTTACCAATGAATTAACTGATACTGACATCTGAAAACCCTAGATATCATATTCCTTATATAGACAACTTAATGGGCTTTATTTAAATTTAAATTTAAATTTAAATTTTGAATTAATTAAACTAATAAACAAAAAGATATAAGCCTTGGGCTCCCACAAATGGACTTGGGCCCAATACTTTTATTTTGAATTTAAATCCCAATTGGGCCTAAATTCAAAACCTTTTATTTATTTATTTATTTTAATTAATTAACTAAATCCTTATTCAAATTAACTAATTATAATTTGAAACTTGATTTAATTTTTATTTATTTATATTGACACCAATTTATCAATATTAATAAATTTACCCAAAGATTCTCTTTTATTCTCTAAATCTCATATCTCTATAAATTTTCCAAAATTGACCTAGTCAACTTTAAAAAAATCCTAATTGATAATTAAATCAATTAATTGAGACATTCTAGATGATTTACTCAAAGGTGATGCGGGGACCATGGATCCATGAAATCAAGCTCTAATAAGTTACCGTGAATTTATTTACGAATAATTTCACTACCTTATTAATTCCTCGTGACTCCACTATAGACTTGGAATTGAACTCTTGAATTCATAGAACGTATTTTCCAAAGCATAAATACGTTATCCATTGTTATAACCATTACAGTTAGTCAATCCTCTATCAATGACTTACTAACAAGCTGGGTGAAAATTACCGTTTTACCCCTCATCAGTATTTTATCCTTAACTCCCACTAAGTTCCTTATAAATGATATTTCCGTGAACTTAATCACAGAAATGAGATCTCAATCATTTAACCTTTTGAACAAAGCAATTAAGTAAATCATCTTTTCACTTCTCATACAGAAGTTATAGATTTCATATCTATGAATAATACTCCCACTCAATTTCATTACTAAATCTCCAAGATGTAAGTATGGGCTAGACCGTAGGGTAAGCTGGTAACGAACAAGTCAAAAGATTTAAATAATATAATTAGCAGAATATTATCACTCAGAATTAAGATCGACTTAACCTATGGTCAACGTTGTGATATTGATTAGATTCGATAACAACGATACTTATTTATCAATCAATAATCAATATCGGTCCTAGTCCGATGTAACCAAATACATCCGATCATATCTACTTGGTCAATGCCTTGGACAAGACATCACACTCCTAATGTGTAAGTAGATCATATCGTAGATTTCCTAATCAGTGAAAATCCAATGCACTGATCTAATCTAGGACTTGTTCTTTTGAACATATAATTACAACTATAATCCACTGTGACCTAGTCACCATAATTGTAACTATCCATATGTTCAGGATTTTATGAATGTTTGTATTAATTGAATAAACATGTAATAAAACAAGCGAACAATGCAATTGAATAAACAAAATGATTTCAACTTCTTTTATTGATAATAATAACGTGTTACATAAGAAAAATGGTTTTATTAAGGGCATAAAACCCAACAAACTCCCACTTGCCCTTTTAAAACAAATGAGACATGTTTTTCAAACCCATTCCCTCTACATGCTTCACGAAAACACTCTCAGCCAAAGTCTTGGTAAAAGGATCTGCCAGATTGTCTTCCGACGCTATCTTCATCACCTTGACTTCACCCCTGGACACATATTCCCTAATGATGTGGTATTTCCTCTCTATATGCTTTGCTCTTTTATGACTTCGAGGTTCTTTCGAATTTGTTATAGCCCCATTATTGTCACAGTACAATATGAGTGGTTTATCCATTCCTGGAATAACACCGAGATCCTTGTAGAACTTCTTCAGCCAGACTATTTCCTTAGCCGCTTCAGACGCAGCTATGTACTCAGCCTCCATGGTGGAATCTGAAATGGCAGACTGCTTAACGCTTCTCCAAATCACAGCTCCACCCCCAAGAGTAAACACCATTCCAAAAGTAGACTTCCTGTCATCGACATCCGTCTGAAAATCAGAATCAGTGTAGCCTATCGGGTCTAGTGAACCTCCCGAATAGACCAGCATATAATCCTTTGTTCTTCGTAGATACTTCAGTATGTGCTTGACCGCTGCCCAATGTTGTCTACCAGGATTTGACTGGTACCTGCTTACAACTCCCACTGCATAGCAGATGTCTGGTCTAGTGCATAACATAGCATACATAAGACTTCCAACTGCAGATGCATAGGGAATCTGTTTCATCTCTTCTTCCTCTTGAGGAGTCTGTGGAGACTGCTTCTTAGAAAGATAAACTCCATGTCGGGATGGCAACAGTCCCTTCTTCGAGTTTTTCATAGAGAAACGTTCAAGTACCTTATCTATGTACGCTGCTTGAGATAGCGCCAACATCTTGTTCTTCCTATCCCGAATGATCTGGATGCCGAGAACGTAACTAGCTTCACCCAAATCTTTCATCTGAAATTTGGTCCCGAGCCAGTTCTTTATGTCTGATAATTTCTTGACATTGTTGCCAATGAGTAAAATATCATCTACATAAAGTACCAAGAACACTTTCACATCATTTTCCCTTAGTTGGTAAACACAAGGTTCATCGACGTTCTGCTCAAAACCATAGGTCTTAATTATTTCATTAAACCTTAAGTTCCAGGAGCGCGAAGCTTGTTTAAGACCATAAATGGACACATTGAGCTTGCATACTTTCTTTTCCTGTCCAACTACTACAAATCCTTCTGGTTGATCCATATAAATGGTCTCATCAAGAAAGCCATTGAGAAATGCTGTCTTGACGTCCATTTGCCAAATCTCATAATTAAGAGCTGCAGCTATGGATAAAAGTATGCGAATGGATTTTAACATGGCCACTGGAGAGAAAGTTTCCTCATAGTCAACTCCCTCTCTTTGGGTATAACCCTTTGCCACAAGTCGAGCTTTATATGTCTCAACATTTCCATCAGCTCCTCTTTTCTTCTTGTAGATCCACTTGCATCCAATGGGCCTAAAATCCATCGGCGCTTCTACAAGATCCCAGACGGAATTGGAGTACATGGACTCCATTTCCTGGTTCATGGCTTCGACCCACAAATCCTTTTCAGAACTAACCATTGCCTGTTTAAAGTACAATGGATCATCATCACGAGTGTCAGTTATTACCATATTGGTTTCACCATCCATCCCGTAGCGTTCCGGGTTCCGAGAAACCCTCCCACTACGACGAGGCACCGTAACTGTGTGACTTGGACCAGCTGTCTGTTCTTCTTCAACGTTCTTGTTGATTTGCATTGGTATGGGTTGAACATTTCCTGCTGATTGCATTTCTTCCAACAATATTTTACTCCGAGGTTTGAAGTTTTTCATGTAGTCGTTTTCTAGAAAAGTAGCGTTTGTTGAAACAAACACTTTCTTGTCTACTGGACTATAAAACAGACCACCCCGAGTACCTTTAGGATAGCCTACAAACAAGCAAACCTCAGTTCGCGATTCTAGCTTTCCTTCCTTTTTCCTCAGGACATGAGCAGGACACCCCCAAATTCTATAATGACGTAGACTAGGTTCACGTCCATTCCATAGTTCTAGAGGCGTTTTGGAGATAGCCTTAGACGGTACAACATTTAAAATGTCATTAGCGGTCTGAATGGCATACCCCCAGAAAGACGGTGATAGAGTTGAATAACTAATCATTGACCTCACCATTTCTAACAACGTTCGGTTCCGACGCTCAGCAACACCATTTTGTTGCGGAGTTCCTGGGGTAGTGAGTTGAGACAGAATTCCACATTCAGTAAGATGATCTTGGAACTGATTATCCAAATATTCTCCACCCCTATCAGATCTCAAGATCTTTAAAGTTTTACCTAACTGGTTTTGGGCCATTGCTAAAAATTCTTTAAACTTGTCAAAAGTTTCAGATTTTCTTTGCATTAGGTAAAGACATGAATATCGAGAATAATCGTCAATGAAAGTGACGAAATATTCATTACCACCTCTTGCCTGAACATTAATCGGTCCACAGACGTCAGTATGAACGAGCCCTAGGGGTACTTTGGCCCTTTCTCCTTTTGCAGAGAATGGACGCTTGGTCATTTTACCTTCCAGACAAGATTCGCAGACAGGTAAGTCACCCATTGTGAGTTCCTTCAAAGGTCCAGCCTTTGTAAGTCTTTTAATCCTATCATAGTTAATATGACCAAGGCGAAGATGCCAAAGGTATGTCATGTGATCATTATCGATCTTTTGTCGTTTGGCGGTCCTAGGATTAGCTACCTTAAACAATTCATTGTTAAGCGCGAGTGATTCATTTGGAAGCAAAATATACAAGCCATTTTCCATACATCCAACACACAATTCACATCCATTAAATGAAATAGATATATTAAAACTTGTGAAAGTAACAGCAAATCGTTGTTGATGTAATAAAGAAACTGAAACTAAATTCCTACTAAAGTTTGGAATAAAATAAACATCATCCAACAACATAAATTTATTTCCAAAATTTAAACGAGCTTGTCCTTTCGCTTTGACCTCCACGAAATCACCATTTCCAACTCTAAGTTTTAACTCGCCCTCCTTCACCGTTTTCCAGTTGCTAAGTAGCTGCAAAGAAATACACACATGATTAGTGGATCCTGAATCAACTATCCAAACAGAAGAATCATCCTCTAAAACATATGCATCCAAGACTAATAAATTATTATTACCTTGGGTTCCAGTTGCCTTGAGGGCGGGGCAATTACGCTTCCAATGCCCCTCCTCCTTGCAATGGAAACATTGTCCTTTAGCCTTCTTGCTAGTTGGCTTTGCTCCAACAGGCTTTTCAGTTGTTGGTGCCTTTCCAGCTGCTTGCTTCTTAGCTTTCTTTTTGTCCTTCCTTGCCTTTCTCTTCTTGCTCTTCGAGGAAGAGGCTAGGTTAGCCTCACCCTGAGCACCCCCGGTAGTAGCAGCCTTCTTCTCAGGTCCTTTACTCGGTCCACCATTTATTCCTTCATACATCTGGAGCTCATTCAATAACTGAGTCATTCCATAGTCCAACTTGTTAAGAAAATAGTTCGTGGTGAACGTAAGGAAACTAGGTGCAAGGCTGTTGAGAATGATTCCAACTTGAGTCTTCTCATCTACTGTTGCTCCATGCAACTCAGCTTCTTGGAAGTAGTTTGTCATCTTAATAAAATGATCACGAACATGTTGGCCAGGTGCCATCCTACAGTTCACATACTTCTTGGTAGCCTCGAAACTAGCTTGCGTTGACTTGTGTCCAAACATTTCTTGGAGTTGCTCCATGATGTCGTAAGCAGTTTCGATATCTTCCATCTTAGTCCTTAGCGTTTCTGACATGCTGGCGAGCATGTAGGCCTTGGCCTTGTTGTTGGCAGCAGTCCAACGATCATACTTCTCCCTCACTGCCTTCGATGCATTCTCTCCAGGAAAGTCAGGTTCAGCTTCAGTCATCACGAATTTTGAGTTGTCGCCGATCAACACTATGTTGATATTAGATTTCCATTTCATGAAGTTCTCGCCGGTTAACAACTCCTTGGACAGAAGAGAGATAATGGGGTTGGAGGCCATAGAGCTACAATTATCAATAAAGGAGAAATCAATGCATTGTTCGACAAACATTCATTCATACAAGTTTCAGAAATAGCATAACATATAAACAATGTTTGAAGATAAGTAAATACTAAAAACTTATCTTTCTATTTCTTAGGTTTTTCAACTAGCCATGAACCTATGTGTCCCGGTAGGCGAGAGTCACAAATATTCACTTAGTCAAATAGAGAAACAACTCAATTAATAAAACGTCCCAGACTTTTATTAATAACCTATCCATTCGATCAAAGTAACGAAAACACATGTGTCCCGGTAGGCGAGAGTCACAAATATTTCTTACTTTATGAGTTTGACCCACGATTTTGATTATTATAGACTTAATTCCTATAGTCACCGTAGGGATGAGTCTATAGAAGGTCCATCTATAACCATCTATCCTAAGAAATTTAACCATGTTAAGAGTCTAGTGAGCACCTTCCGTAGGGAGACGAAATCAAAGCGCCATTAGGCCCCACTAAACCCTAATCTCGTTAAATCAACAGTGGAGATAGAATTCAAAATTTTAAAAAACTCATTATTTAATTTTTCTCGATTTAGTATTTTATTCTTTTGAAAATTACCAACTTAGGTTTGCCAAATTATTAAAATAATCAATAAACCATAGTTTATAATTTTCCCATTAATTCTAAAATTACCCATTGAAAATTAATCCAACAATTAGAATTAATTTGTTTCTAATCAATTATTAGGTCCAACTAAAAGGAATAACCTAATACAATTAAGTCAAACTTAGGTAAATGGGCCTTAACAATTCGAGCTTGCATGGAGGAGAGCTGGGTTCAGTATGTCGGACCCACTACTAAGGCTCCCTAACTTCCACACAAGGCCCAAAAAGACAGGAATTTGAACCTTCGTTTTATTAATTGTTATTCAATTGATCAAGCCCAATCTAGTAATGCAAAGCAAATGGGCCTTCACAAGTGGAACCACCCACAAGAGAGGAATTTAAACTTTACATGTTCAATTGGGCCCAAATAAAACCTAACATTTTATGAAAGTTTTATTTGATTTTTCCCACATTTTTCAAAACAAAAAAAAATGGGCCATCATTATACTTATATTTAAAGCCCAAATGCAAAAAATAACTTAATAATGATTCTAGATATGTTAATTTTCTTATTAATTGGATGGGCCTAACATGAAAACCTATATGACATGTTACACATCTTTATGTATCATTACATTTATTCCCAAAATAAATAAATTAATTGCTAAAATAAATAAATCAATCAATATCTAAAACAATCAATTGAGTTATCAAAATTAATTTACTTATTAATTAATTACCATAAAGTTTTACCCAATTGAAAACTTACCACATAATTAATTAAACATAAAATTAATTTAATTGTCATTAAAGAAAATATCTCAAATTTTTAAAATTGGAAACTAAGATATTTCTTTAGCACAACAAAAAACAAAAAATCTCTTAACCAACTTTTATATTATATATAAATATATATATAAACATATATATATAAATATATATATACACGTATATTACAGGTTAACAATTTTTTTTTTTTAAATTATATATATTTTGTTTTTTAAAAAAAAAATGTATATATATAAACATATATACATATAAATATATATATACATATACGGTTTAGTTTTTTTTTTTTTTTTTTAATATAATATATATATATATATAAACATTTATATTAAAAAAAATGGGCAACTACCAAAAAAAAAAAAAATTGTGCAATTTTTCAATGAGCATTTTATCAAGCACCAATTAAGATCTGAAAATGCATGAAGAAAAAAAATGACAACTTAAATTAGCAATATGACACATAAACATTCAAAACATTCATATCAAATTTCATGTACCATCCAATTAAACTTTTAAAATCAAACATGTCAACAAACATATATAATCATGCATTCTTTACATCTAGATCTAGGCAACCTAGGCTCTGAGGCCAATTGTAGGATCTTAAAATTTAAATCTAGATCCATGCTTCCTATTATTTTTCCAAACACATAATAGAAACATAGAATAACATGACATACATATGAACATTATATTCGTAAATTAACATAAACACAATGATATAGAAACTTACGAATACGCAGCGGAACTGGAACAACTCCTTCCTTCAATCTCTCTAACTCTTGATTCCTTTCTGTAGCAGAGTATTATCAAGAGATTGAACTAGATTAGCAACACAGTCTTCCTCACCAAGCCTTTGATCAATCTAGAACTAGTGTGGGCTGGTTCTCAACACATGAGAAAGAGATATAAAAAAGAAGAAGAGAAAGTGGCTAAGAAAGGATTAGAGTGTCTAGGTTTTCACTTACCAATGAATTAACTGATACTGACATCTGAAAACCCTAGATATCATATTCCTTATATAGACAACTTAATGGGCTTTATTTAAATTTAAATTTAAATTTAAATTTTGAATTAATTAAACTAATAAACAAAAAGATATAAGCCTTGGGCTCCCACAAATGGACTTGGGCCCAATACTTTTATTTTGAATTTAAATCCCAATTGGGCCTAAATTCAAAACCTTTTATTTATTTATTTATTTTAATTAATTAACTAAATCCTTATTCAAATTAACTAATTATAATTTGAAACTTGATTTAATTTTTATTTATTTATATTGACACCAATTTATCAATATTAATAAATTTACCCAAAGATTCTCTTTTATTCTCTAAAAAAATCCTAATTGATAATTAAATCAATTAATTGAGACATTCTAGATAATTTACTCAAAGGTGATGCGGGGACCATGGATCCATGAAATCAAGCTCCAATAAGTTACCGTGAATTTATTTACGAATAATTTCACTACCTTATTAATTCCTCGTGACTCCACTATAGACTTGGAATTGAACTCTTGAATTCATAGAACGTATTTTCCAAAGCATAAATACGTTATCCATTGTTATAACCATTACAGTTAGTCAATCCTCTATCAATGACTTACTAACAAGCTGGGTGAAAATTACCGTTTTACCCCTCATCAGTATTTTATCCTTAACTCCCACTAAGTTCCTTATAAATGATATTTCCGTGAACTTAATCACAGAAATGAGATCTCAATCATTTAACCTTTTGAACAAAGCAATTAAGTAAATCATCTTTTCACTTCTCATACAGAAGTTATAGATTTCATATCTATGAATAATACTCCCACTCAATTTCATTACTAAATCTCCAAGATGTAAGTATGGGCTAGACCGTAGGGTAAGCTGGTAACGAACAAGTCAAAAGATTTAAATAATATAATTAGCAGAATATTATCACTCAGAATTAAGATCGACTTAACCTATGGTCAACGTTGTGATATTGATTAGATTCGATAACAACGATACTTATTTATCAATCAATAATCAATATCGGTCCTAGTCCGATGTAACCAAATACATCCGATCATATCTACTTGGTCAATGCCTTGGACAAGACATCACACTCCTAATGTGTAAGTAGATCATATCGTAGATTTCCTAATCAGTGAAAATCCAATGCACTGATCTAATCTAGGACTTGTTCTTTTGAACATATAATTACAACTATAATCCACTGTGACCTAGTCACCATAATTGTAACTATCCATATGTTCAGGATTTTATGAATGTTTGTATTAATTGAATAAACATGTAATAAAACAAGCGAACAATGCAATTGAATAAACAAAATGATTTCAACTTCTTTTATTGATAATAATAACGTGTTACATAAGAAAAATGGTTTTATTAAGGGCATAAAACCCAACAAACTCCCACTTGCCCTTTTAAAACAAATGAGACATGTTTTTCAAACCCATTCCCTCTACATGCTTCACGAAAACACTCTCAGCCAAAGTCTTGGTAAAAGGATCTGCCAGATTGTCTTCCGACGCTATCTTCATCACCTTGACTTCACCCCTGGACACATATTCCCTAATGATGTGGTATTTCCTCTCTATATGCTTTGCTCTTTTATGACTTCGAGGTTCTTTCGAATTTGTTATAGCCCCATTATTGTCACAGTACAATATGAGTGGTTTATCCATTCCTGGAATAACACCGAGATCCTTGTAGAACTTCTTCAGCCAGACTATTTCCTTAGCCGCTTCAGACGCAGCTATGTACTCAGCCTCCATGGTGGAATCTGAAATGGCAGACTGCTTAACGCTTCTCCAAATCACAGCTCCACCCCCAAGAGTAAACACCATTCCAGAAGTAGACTTCCTGTCATCGATATCTGTCTGAAAATCAGAATCAGTGTAGCCTATCGGGTCTAGTGAACCTCCCGAATAGACCAGCAGATAGCCCCTAAATCAATCAATGCAGTATACAAATAACCAGCGCTAGAGATCTGACCTGTAACAACTGAGGGACTAGCCTCCGCCTCAGTCTGAGTCAAAGCGAATACCTTGGCAGGAGCAAGACTGTCTCCCTGCTTTGGCTCTTCTTTCTTAGCTTGTGGGTAGTCTTTCTTCAGATGGTTGGCACTCCCACAAATAAACACATGCCCTAATCCGGAACTCACCCTGATGTCGTCGCCTGCACTGAGGACACACTGGAAAACTCCTCCAGTTGTCACCTCCGCCCTGACGGCCACCGGCATAACCCCGCACCCTCCTATCAGAACTAAGAGGAGTAAATGAATCTGGAACCCTTCTTTTCTGCTCACTGGGGCCACTGCCCCGACTAGACCCAACAAAAGGAGGCATCGCCCTCCTGGCATCGCGCCTAACAGCGTTGTCCTTCCATATCTGATCTTCAGCCCTCTCTGCAGGAAGGGCCTTATCCACCGCTTGAGCATAAGTAGTAGTCTGTGGAATCAACGTAATATTCACATCACGGGCGATCATCACATTCAACCCTTGTATAAATCTCTCTCTCCTGGCCGCATCCGTCGGCACTAAGTCTGGCGCAAACTTCGCCAGTCTGTTGAATCTCAGGGCATACTCAGTAACTGATAACCTGTTCTGAGTCAGGTTGATAAACTCATCAACCTTCGCAGCTCGAATTTCTATGTTGTAGTATTTCTCATTAAAGATACTCTTAAATTCTTCCCATGTCATGACTGCAACATTCCTCCGCTGACTCACCACATCCCACCAGATGCGGGCATCCTCCCTAAGCATGTAGCTAGCACAAGCTACCCTTTCACTTCCTTCGACCCTCATAAACTCTAAGATCAAGGAAATCATGTTCATCCACTGCTCTGCCCGCAGTGGGTCCGATCCACCCTCAAAGGTATGAGGTTATTGCTTCCTGAATCTTTCGTACAAGGGTTCCCACCTGTTCTCAGTCACAGGCTGAACCAGCACTGGCGCCACATTCTGCTGTATTGGTAACCCTGTAACCTGTGGAGGGGCCTGTTGCCTCATCTGACGAAGTTCTTCCTCTGTTCTCTGCAGTCTAGCCTCCATTTCGACCAATATATGTTTCCAATTCTGTGGGGCAGGTGGAGGGTCCTGACCCTAATTGTCATCCTCGGCTCTGCTGCCGCGGAGTCTAGATGATTGCCGAGGCATTACAACTATATGCCTGCAATCAGTGACACCGCTCATCAGGTATAATAACAAAATCCAATTCCACCTCCCATTCTCAACAACCAACCAAAATCAACAATCCAAATATAATACAAATTGCATATAACACACAACGGGCCTTGCCTTGGCATCATGCATATGTTATGTCACCCATCATGCTCTTTAAGAACTAAACAGGCAAACAAGGCATTCAAACACATAGTCAAGTATATTAATCAACCATACCAATCAACCCTGAGTCGAGCTTTTCAGTGGCAGCGTGCGTACATGTTCGGTCAATCTCCAGAACCAATAAACCTTGGCTAGCTCTAATACCAAGTTGTAACGCCCTACTACCTTAGAGCCGTTACTAAGTGAGTTTAAAATGTGCAATTAACTCGCTAAGCGAGGTTTTTAGAACAAAAGTGTGATTAAACAAAAAGACAAGGCTGTAATCTTTAAAAGTACTCCATTTCACTAGAAGTTCCAAGATTTTAACATTTGGGACCCCAAAACAAGGTTTGTAAAATATTTACAACTCAAAATAGATTTACAGTTGACTAATTATCAAAAACAGAGTTTGGTACAGCCATTTCTCAAAATGCCCCCAACCAAAGCAGTCGGGAAGGCCAAACATGTACGCGCCAACCCCCCCCCCCCCCCCCAAGGCTCTCCGTACTCATGGCTAGTTGACTTTCTCTTTGCCCTTACCTGCAACACAGAGCACCCGTGAGCCGAAGCCCCGCAAGAAAACTCATACAGCACACAACATATGCATATCATACAATCACTATAGCAGATAACTCATATCTAACCAGACAGTCCATAAGATTTAAACACATATACGGCCATGCCGTCCCAAAAGCGTTACCAAAGCCTGGGATCTCAGTCTACACTGTAAGGATATCCCATGTATCCATTGGGGTCTCACCCTAATCACAAGCACACCATGTGCTAAGTGGTATTCCCGGCCCCACTGTCGTTCTCGGCCTTCGCCGTTCTCGACCCTTCGTCGTTCCCGGCCCCTTTGCCGTTCACTCTGCTATTACCACATTTAGCATTCTCAAATAACAATCAAATATATAATCATTCATTTAAAGCTACATCCTAGCAATGATACAATCTAGGGCTGCGCCCTGCAACAATATTATGGGCCCAATCCCTGCCCTACGGGTGCTCTATGTTGCAGGTAAGGACAAAGAGAAAGTCAACCAGCCATGAGTATGGAGAGCGGGGGGGGGGGGGGGGCGTACATGTTTGGCCTTTCCAACTGCTTTGGTTGGGGCATTTTGAGAAATGGTTGTACCAAACTCTGTTTTTGATAATTAGTCAACTGTAAATCTATTTTGAGTTGTAAATATTTTACAAACCTCGTTTTAGGATCCCAAATGTTAAACTCTTGGAACTTCTAGTGAAATTGAGTACTTTTAAAGATTACAGTCTTGTCTTTTTGTTTAATCACACTTTTGTTCTAAAAACCTCGCTTAGCGAGTTAATTGCACATTTTAAACTCACTTAGTAACGGCTCTAAGGTAGTAGGGCGTTACACGAGCAGCTTCCATTTCCTTTATCTAACCATCTATTTCGCTTGAATTAATTCACAAATGGGTGAGAAATACAGTTTTTTCCTGCTATGATAACCATTAACAGTCATAAAATCTGAGTTATTGAAAATAATTAGTTTGGCAACAAGAAAATGAAAAAATAGTAGTGAAAGTAATGTAGCACTTTCTTGTAGTTATTGAAAACCATTTCAAGCAATAGTAGTGAAAGTAACCAGATGACACTACTAAGAAGATAATCTTTTTGTTTTTCTTATTTTTGTTTTGAATAAATCAGACCTTAGAAGTAGTATTCTTCTTTAGACACTACTACAAAAAAGGCTTTTTAGGACTAGCATTGCGAGTCCTAAAAAAGATTTTAGGACTCGCGGGGAGCGAGTCCTCTATTTGAGAGCCTTAAAAGCTAAGGTCTTTTAGGACTCGCAATGCGAGTTCTAAAAAATCCCATTGAGTGCCTTTAAGTAAGATTTTAGGACTCGCATTGCGAGTCCTAAAAGAATGTTTTTAGGACTCGCATTGCGAGTCCTAAAAGAATATTTTTAGGACTCGCAATGCGAGTCCTAAAAAGTCTTATTTTTAATTTTTAAAAAATTAATTGATAGCCAAAGCTCCCACCGGAGCTCCGACATTAATGGCGGTGCCACCACCCCACGGTGGTGGTTCGGGAAAATGATCAATCATTTAGTGGGTTTTGATTCCCAAAGCACAAGGAATGTATCGGTGGTGTTCGTTTGGGTCGGGGTGGCTCGAGGCGGTCGGAAAATACTCGGAAGACTTTGCGAAAAATATCACCACCGCAACTTCGAACGACTTTAGGCGGCGGATGGCGGCGCGTGAAGGGCTGGGCTCGCGGGGGTCGAAGGTCGCCGACCTTTTGCGTCCATTGCGCCGGCACGTGTAGGAGAGGGGTGGCCGGAGCACCGCCGTCCGTTGCTTGGTTGTGGAGTTCTTGAGAGAGAGATAGAGAGAGAAATGGGGGAAGAGAGCAAGGAGAGAGAGAGAGAATGGGCTGTTGTGTTTTATTTTTCTTTGTGAAGTAATAAATAGTAAAATTTTAGTTAAAAAAATAGGAGGGAATTTGAAATTTTTTAAAATTCAAACTTTTAGGACACACATAAGTTTTTAGGACTCGCAATGCGAGTCCTAAAAACATTATCGTAATTTTAGTTAAAATAATTGGGGGGAATTTAAAATTTTTTAAAATTCGAATTTTTAGAAGACACATAAGTTTTTAGGACTCGCAATGTGAGTCCTAAAATCATTCTTTTAGGATTCGCAATGCGAGTCCTAAAAATATTTTCGTAATTTTAGTTAAAAAAATTGGAGGGAATTTGAAATTTTTTAAAATTTAAATTTTTAGAACACACTAAGTTTTTAGGACTTGCAATGTGAGTCCTAAAATTATTCTTTTAGGACTCGCAATGCGAGTCCTAAAAACATTCTCGTAATTTTAGTTAAAAAATTGGAGGGAATTTGAAATTTTTTAAAATTCAAATTTTTAGAACAAACTAAGTTTTTAGGACTCGCAATGTGAGTCCTAAAATCATTCTTTTAGGACTCGCAATTTTAGTTAAAAAAAATTGAGGGAATTTGAAATTTTTTAAAATTCAAAATTTTAGAACACACTAAGTTTTTAGGACTCGCAATGCGAGTCCTAAAAGCATTCTTTTAGGACTCGCAATGCGAGTCCTAAAAACATTATCGTAATTTTAGTTAAAAAAATTGGAGGGAATTTGAAATTTTTTAAAATTCAAATTTTAAAACACACATAAGTTTTTAGGACTCGCATTTTAGGACTCGCAATGTGAGTCCTAAATACATTATCGTAATTTTACTTAAAAAAATTGGAAAGAATTTGAAATTTTTTAAAATTCAAACTTTTAAGACACACATAAGAGCGAGTCCTAAAATGTCTAGGAGGTGTTTCTTTAAAAAAAAAAACTCAAACTTTTAGGACACACATAGATTTTAGGACTCGCTAAAAGAAATTTTTTAAGGACTCACAACGCGAGTCCTAAAAAGTCCAAGAGTTTGTTTTTAGGACTCGCATCTAGGTAAGTGCCCTAAAAAAGTGTCCTAAAAAGGTGTTTTTGTAGTAGTGAGAGTTGCTCTGCCATTTGGTTTTCCTTCTCGAGAGGTTTCTCTAAAAATGCACAAAGACATCACATTAATATAGAGTTGCTAGTTTTAAGATTGATAAGCCATACCTTGTTTTTTGTTACATGCATAAAAAAATGTTTATGTAAATAGTTGTAGCCTACAACTATAGAAACGACTAATTAGGTAAGCACATAAGAAACTTATTCCAAGATATTTGGCTTAATTGTAAATTGAATAAAAAATCTTTTAAGCTATAAGTAAATTTGATGGTACATCACTTAGTGTGTATACGTATAAATATATATATATATATATACCAGCTAAAACATTTGAGAATAAACATGCAGCCCAAAATATTATTAGAACCAACGTAACTAATAAATAAAAAGTGACGACTTAATAGCTCATGTAGTTAAATCTTTTATTAGTTTATAAGTTCTGTCACATCAATCATTCCTAAACAATTCAGCATTCTCGAAATTCCAAACCTATATTTAATTTCATTGCCTTCACATATACAGTGCATGCTTTCGTCCTCACATAAAATTAGCCATATAAAAATACATCATTAACTCTCTCAGAGCAATTTAGTCTTCATGATTTATGGTGGTGTAAGAAAAATCAAAGTTTAAGAAAAAACAAGCATAAATAAAAGAGTCATTTTCCAAATAAAATAATAAAAATAAAAATGCCCGTTACGTTTACTCTTCTCCACCATCTTTATGGTTGTACCATGAATAATATAATAATTAATAATAATGATAGTATCACAACCCCACATTTTATTCCTCCACACCCACTTAAAAATTATTGAAATCAGTATTTTTAAAGGACTCTATAGCTATTATGAATAGCTTTATGTAGGGTAAATATGAGTGTAAGAAAAATCAAAGTGTAAATAAACATAAATGAAAGAGCCCATTATGTATGACCACTCTATCTACATATTTATCCCATCAATAAGATAACTATCACTACTAAGAGCACTAATGTTGGATGAGCTAAAATGCGTTATTCTTTATAATATAGAGAAAAAATAGTTAAGTAGACTTCCATTGGAAGATGTAAAGTTATATTTTTTTAACTAAATGAACAATATTTCTTTATATATAGTTAAATACTATTCATCAAGCTATAAATATTTTATTATTTTTTTATAAACTTTTGTATATATATATATATGAGTGTGATACTATTATGTTTAATTATTTTATTTCTTAAAATGAATAAAATATTTTAAAAAATATAAAATATAAATAATGTAAAGAAGCATATGTATGGTATAATGTAAAAGTTTTGAGGAAAATTATAAAAATGTATGTTTTTGTGATATATTTTATAATATACTTTCTTTATAATATTTAGCTAAAACTCAAAAAACATCTTCCATCAGCTCCTTTATACATATATTTATAATAGCTATGGACAAACTCCAATTAATCCATCTCTACATTTACATAACATTTTACATATCATTTATATAATATTTTAATATTATTATTTTTCTTTATAAGCTTTCTCTCTCCATTTAGTATATATTTATTATTTTTTTTTATTTTTCAATTATTTTATTTCACTTTAAGTAATAAAATATGTTTAAAGATATAATATTTAAATGATGTAGATAAATATATAGAGAAGCTGATATATGATATAATGTAAAATTTAGAGGTAAAATAGAAAAATGTGTGTTTTGATGAAATATTTTAAAGAATAGAGTAGAGCACCCAATGAGAGTGCTCTAACCCACAGCTTACTCTAGCCACTAATCACCATATTGTTGGGAATTTATTTAGGGCCACAATTGTATATATAAATGTGTGTTGGGTCATCATATAAATGAGTCAAATTTATGTGGTCTATTTTGGAATAAAGTTTATGACTTAAGAGTATGATTGTCATGATTTTAATATGTGGATACCATAAAGGCAATTTCTGATTTGATGAGGGGCCAAATTAGAAATAGTAAATAAAGATTAGTTACTGATTTGTTAGTTATTAATAAAGAGGTAATGGTTCCCAATTTGCAGTATGTATCTTTTCACTCTTGAATCCCCATCATCAAGAGACTAAGGTTCTCAAAAGTTTTGACTGCAAAATCGGAAGATCATAGCCTTGTACAATCGATTCAATAATGGACTCCGGTACGCTTCCGCTAATCTTTAGCTATTTATTGTTTGATTCTCTTGAATTAATTAGGACTAAATTCATATTATAAATATTTTAACATTTGGTACCAGAGCCATCTCTAAATTAATTCTTGAGAATTTACTGTTAAAGTGTTATGATCTTCTACTATGTTTTGTTTGTATTAATTGATATATGCCTGTATGCATATACATATATGGCATAACTTAATTTGTTTTATATATAATCTATTTTACAAATTGTTATTATCGAACACACATATCATGAAAATTCAGATTATATATATATACATATGCATACTGAAAATTCAAATATTATATATATGAATATGCTTACTAAAAGTTTAGATTATATATATATATATATATATATATATGCGTACACATGTGAAAATTCTGACTTATATCTACATATATAGGTTTTGTTTTACTTACAACCCAACTTTTATCACTTTCTTGATAATTTTGGGTTGATACATGCATTTACTCTAATTAGTCTCATATGAGACAAATGTTGATTGATTTGATTCCTAAGTAAGGATATAAGCCCATATTTTTCCTTCCCTGTATATATATATATTATACGAATTGTGAATATGATATCATACAGATTCATTTGGTATGTGTGAATATGATATCATACATATTCATTTGGAATTTTACTTGTACTATGTATTCATATATGTACATAATTATGTACTACAGTTGTATCAGAAATTTTTTTTTATTTTTTTTTATTAAGGATATCTAATATTTTAAAAACAATTTAAAATTCAAATTTAGTTTCAGATTTTATTAAGAATATCTAATATTTTAAATAGATTAATTGAAACAAAATATCACCAAAGTGATCACTTTTGTGTAGATTAATTTAATTAAAATATTAAGATAATTGTATGTATCTAATTCATGCGTTTAATAATGGATCCAAATGTGAGTTAGTATTTGCCCGAATTTCCTGCATACCTGTGGTGATAAATGTGTGACAATTATATGATATTTTGTGTAAGCAATATGTTAGTCCAAAGATTGCATATTGTTTGACATAACTTGTTGTCAATGTTTGATCGCTACAACAAGAGTACCACTTACAGTTAATATTACTGTCCAAAGACTTGATATTAATTATGTGTTTGGTATCTTGAGATGGGATTAACCATTAATTGAATTTTATTGTTTTATATGGATTCTTATGTGAGCTTGTTTTTTGTTATTTTGTTATTTTGTTATATATTCAGTTAATTCATCTACTCCTGCCACAATAACTGCCAACATTAACTCTATATCCATGCTTAATGGGACAAATTTCAAGGCTTGGAAAGGAAAATTACTTGTAAACCTTGGTTGCATGGAATTAGACTATTCATTAAGGCAAGAACAACCTTCACCTCTTACTGCAGAAAGCACTCTTGATGAAAAGATGGAGTTTGAGAGATGGGATCGTTCTAATCGCATGAGTCTAATGATCATGCAACAATGCATTCCAGAAGCCTTCAAAGGCACAGAATCTGAAGAGATCACTAAGGCCAAGGATTTCCTCGATGCAATTGAAAAACGTTTCGCTAGAAATGATAAGGCTGAAATGACTTCACTTCTGGCTTCCTTGATGTCCATGAAGTATAAGGATCGAGGAAATGTTAGGGAGTACATTATGGAAATGTACCAAATTGCTTCAAAACTTAAGGCACTTAAGATCGAGCTTTCTGAAGATTTGCTTATTCTTATGGTTTTGATATCGCTTCCGGCACATTTTAATCAGTTCAAAGTGAGTTATAATTGTCAAAGGGAGAAATGGACTCTAAACGAGCTCATTTCTCATTGTGTGCAAGAGGAAGAAAGGTTGAAGCTAGATAAAACTGAAAGTGCTCACTTGGCCAGTGCCTCTAAGGATAAGGGCAAGAAAAGAAAGCATGAAAATGAAGCTGCTAAGGGTCTAGTGCAAAAGAAACAACATAAGGAACCGACAGGTTGTTTCTTTTGTGGCAAGCCTGGACATGTGAAGAAGGAATGTACAAAATATCACGCATGGCGTGCAAAGAAAGGTATGTTTCTTACTTTGGTCTGTTATGAGGTTAATTTATCTTTAGTACCTAGAAACACTTGGTGGATAGATTATGGTGCTACTACTCACATAAGTGTTTCTATGCAGGGTTGCCTGAGCTACCGAAAGCCAATTGATGGTGAAAGACACATCTTTGTTGGCGATGGACAATCTGTAGAAGTTGAAGCTTTGGGCATTTTAGGTTGTTATTAGGAACTGGTTTTTATTTGGATTTAAAAGACATTTTTATTGTACCGTCTTTTAGAGGGAATTTAGTTTCTGTTTCATTATTGGACAAATTTGGATATTGTTGTTCTTTTTGAAACAATCAATTTAGTTTGTCTTTAAATTCAAATGTCAACCTTTATTTGCTAGAAACAATTGCATCCTATAATGAAACCTTGCATGTGGAATCACGTGGTACTAAACGCAAATTAAATAAGGAAAATTCAGCCTCATTATGGCATAAGCGCTTAGGTCATATCTCAAAAGGTAGAGTTGAGCGTCTTGTGGATGATGGCATTTTAGAGTCTCTTGACTTCACAAACTTTGATGTTTGTGTCAATTGTATCAAGGGAAAACAGACCAAAACTAAGAGATTAGGTGCCAACAGATCTACAGATGTCTTAGAATTGATTCATACAGATATTTGTGGGCCATTCCCTACAGCATCATGGAATGGTCAACAATATTTCATATCATTCATAGAAGATTACTCACGTTATGGGTACCTATATCTTATTCATGAAAAGTCACAGTCTCTGGATGTGTTCAAAGCTTATAAAGCTGAAGTTGAGAATCAACTCAACAAAAGGATTAAAAACGTCAGATCCGATCGTGGTGGTGAGTACTACGGTAGATATGATAGCTCAGGCGAACAACGTCAAGGACCGTTTGCTAAATTCTTAGAGGAATGCGGTATTGTCCCACAGTACATCATGCCAGGATCACCTAGCATGAATGGTGTAGCTGAAAGACGCAATAGGACTCTTAAGGATATGGTAAGGAGCATGATTGTTCATTCTACCTTACCTGAGTCTCTCTGGGGAGAATCATTAAAGACAGCAGCTTACATTCTGAACAGAGTACCAACTAAAGCAGTTGCAAAAACACCTTATGAGCTTTGGACAAGCCAAAATCCTAGTTTAAAGCACTTTCATATTTGGGGATGTCTAGCTGAGGCAAGGCCTTATAGGCCACATGAAAAGAAATTGGACTCCAAAACAGTGAGCAGCTAATTTATTGGTTATTCTGAGCGATCTAGGGGCTATAAGTTTTATGATCCCACACTTAAAAATATTTTTGAGACGGGTACTACAACATTTTTCGAGGATGTTGAGTTTGGGGGGAGAAATAAGGTAATAGACATTGCTTTTGAGGAGGAATTGGATTCAAACCCAATTTCTGCTATCACTTTTGACAATATTCAGGTTCCTACACCTATCATTGATCGGAAAGTGAATATGGAACCTCAACAAACCCCAATTGAAAATGAGGTAATTTCTCCAGAAGAACAAACTCAACAACCTCAAGAACCAGTGTCATTAAGGAGATCCACGAGAGAAAGGAGAAGTGCTATTTCGGATGATTATATTATATTTCTCCAAGAACATGAGGATGACAATGGAATGATGGAAGATGACCCAATCAACTTTCATCAGGCCGTGAAAAGTTCTAACTCTCAAAATTGGATTGAAGCAATGAATGAAGAGTATAAGTCTATGCAAGACAATAAAGTTTGGGAGCTTGTCCCATTACCAGAAGGAAAGAAACCGATTGGTTGCAAATGGATTTTTAAGACAAAACGGGATTCGAAAGGTAATGTGGACAGGTATAAAGCTCGTCTTGTAGCAAAATGATATACTCAAAAGGAAGGGATTGACTTTAAGGAGACATTTTCTCCAGTTTCATCAAAGGACTCTTTTAGGACAATCATGGCACTTGTTGCACATTATAATTTAGAGCTTCATCAAATGGATGTGAAAACAACATTTCTCAATGGAAACATTGATGAAACAATATATATGATGCAGCCTGAAAACTTTGTGTCAGGAGACCCAAAGACGATGGTTTGCAAATTGACCAAATCCATTTATGGGCTCAAACAAGCTTCCCGTCAATGGTACCACAAATTTCATCAAGTGATTCTCTCGTTTGGTTTTGAGATGAATGTTGTTGATGATTGTGTGTATCACAAGTTCAGTGGGAGTAAACATGTTTTCCTGGTTTTGTATGTTGATGACATACTGCTTGCCACAAATGATATAGGCATGTTGCACGAAACCAAGAGATTTCGGTCAAGAAATTTTGAGATGAAAGATCTTGGTGACGCCTCTTTTGTTTTTGGAATTCAAATACATCGAGACCGTTCTTGGGGTATTCTTGGATTATCACAAAAGAGCTATATCGATAAAGTACTCAAAAGGTTTGGCATGCAATATTGTAGACCAGGTGATACCCCTGTCGTTAAAGGAGACAAATTTAGTCTTAAGCAATGCCCTAAAGCAAGCCTTGAAATTCAAGAAATGCAAAAGATTCCCTACGCTTCAGCTGTTGGGAGTCTAATGTATGATTAAGTTTGTACGCGTCCGGATATAGCGTACATTGTTGGAGTGTTAGGCAGATACTTAAGCAATCCAGGAATTGATCACTGGAAAGTAGCCAAAAAGGTTATGAGATATTTGAAGAGAACAAGAGATTACATGCTCACATATAGGAGGTCAGATCACTTTGAGATCATTGGATATTCTGACTCCGACTTTGCGGGATGCCAAGATAGTAGGAGATCTACTTCGGACTACATATATCTGTTAGGTGGTGGAGCTATATCATGGAGGAGTGCAAAACAAACACTCATAGCTTCATCCACCATGGCAGCAGAGTTTGTTGCATGTTATGAGGCATCCAACCAAGGTATATGGCTGAGAAACTTTGTCACCGGGCTGCACATTGTGGATGGAATTGAAGACCACTTAAGTTGTATTGTGACAATAAGTCAGCTGTATTGTATTCCAACAACAACAGGAGCTCGACAAAATCAAAATATATTGACATCAAGTTCCTTGTTGTAAAAGAAAGGGTACAGAGTGGACATATTTGTATAGAACACTTAGGTACAAACTCCATGATTGCAGACCCCCTTACTAAGGGTTTGTCGCCCAAGGTCTTTCATGAGCACACTGCTCATATGGGTGTTTTAGAGTATGAGGACATCTAGATTCAGTGGGAGTTTGTCTTTATTATCCTTTGTGTTTTTTATGTGTTTCATGAAACTTGTATAATTGGATATTTTTCTGATCAGAAATTATGTTATTCAGATTATTTCACTTTGTACATTAAGCTAAAGTTTTGATCTCTATAAAGTAAAGTAGGACCAATTGAAAATTGACATGAATAGATCACCATGCATGTAATTTTCATACCACATTATCATGATTGATCTATATCATTTAACTATATCGATATATGTGTCCATTGAGGGGTTTAGTTGTGATTAATACAACGAAAATTGCTTTGATCCTATGTTGATATAGTTAATGGACGAGATTGCACATGCTTATGGTTGTGATGGCAAAGTTATGAGCTCAATAAGGTTAACACATTTATATGTATACATATGTGGCCCAGTGGGAGATTGTTGGGAATTTATTTAGGGCCACAATTGTATATATAAATGTGTGTTGGGTCATCATATAAATGAGTCAAATTTATGCGGTCTATTTTGGAATAAAGTTTATGATTTAAGGGCATGATTGTCATGATTTTAATATGTGGATACCATAAAGGCAATTTCTGATTTGATGAGGGGCCAAATTAGAAATAGTAAATAAAGATTAGTTACTGATTTGTCAGTTATTAATAAAGAGGTAATGGTCCCCAATTTGCAGTACGTATCTTTTCACTCTTGAATCCCTCTCATCAAGAGACTAAGGTTCTCAAAAGTTTTGACTGCAAATTCGGAAGATCATAGCCTTGTACAATCGATTCAATGGATTCTGATACGCTTCCGCTAATCTTTAGCTATTTATTGTTTGATTCTCTTGAATTAATTAGGGCTAAATTCAGATTATAGATATTTTAACACATATACCCTACACACATATTATATTCATCCACACCAACATAAAATGGATTTCTCAGGCTTTTAAGAACCTGTATATAGAGTTATTACAATCTAATAGAGTAGCGAGTCTTTAGTAAAGTAGAACAAAACATTTTTCTTTTACTAAATAATATTTATGGACTTTTAAATTTTTTCATAATTAACTCTAGAGAAAAAAAAATTAATTAAAAATTGACATGATGTTTGTTTTCTTTTGAGGATATAAATTAAGTGATTACGAAAGTTATGACAAGAAAGAAAACATATACTCTAGAATTTTTATTTATTACCTGAGTTCATGTTGAACCAATAAAGCCAAGTCATTACAGAGGCATTAATTACATGAAATCATTAATAACAAAGTAAAAAATAAATAAAATAAAAAAAATCCTTACTTAAATACTTGCATAGTTAAGTTTCAATAAAGACCACTACTAGTGGTATAGACAATAAAAATAATAATTAAAAAAAAATGATCACTCATGGTTGGAAACTATCTAAAAGTCATTACAGGGGCATTATGTCAATAAATAATATGCTATATGTTGAGAAATATAGTAAAATTCAAATAAAGTTTTCAATGAACACCTTATATCAGCTTCAGCAAGTATGAATTTTTATTATGGTTAAATTCAACTGCAGCAAGAACAAGCGAATGGTTGGTCTAATATAATATAGAAAAAATAAACATATACTGGAAAAAATTTAGCCATCACCCACTAATCAACATGGAACTTGCAAAGGAAGGAAAAAAACACATATATATATATTATATGTGTATATTTGTCACCGCTACATTCTCAATATAATCGTTTAAGAAATATGAGGATGTCAATACATACCAAAGCTTGATGTCATCTCCTTGAATCATGAGGATATGTCCTGCAGTTTCTTAAATTTACTTAAATCTTCATCACTTGCTGCAGTTTGTTCATTTCAAACACAATGTCAAAAAATGTCATCCTGCAAGGATAAAGTAATCAAGTAAAATTAACACCTCATTGCTTTCATGCTTTCATCGTATATAAATAATTATATCTATATATAAAAATATAAAGAACTAGAAAAAAAAAACTTGAGATTGGAACTCTTTATCAATGTTTTACCCAAACATTGGTCAAGTCCCACAAAACCAGAGAGTATGCACGCTTCACTTCGTTTATAAATCTTTATGTTTATAAAATATTTTAAAACTAATTCAGCATGAAACTTCTCTAGCAAATTAGTCTTTATCATAAAAAAAAATCCAAAAGAATGGCAAACTTCCTAGATATCATTTGTAGTTTAAGATATTAAAGTTATGGATGTGATTAAAATACGGTATTTTATACAACCAAGTATAATGTCTGTAATTAAAAATTAGAAAAATGATACCAGAAGCAACAGAGTTAAACTAATGAAAGATGAAAACATATTGAAAGAATAAAAAATGGTGATTGAAAGAATAAAACCAATCATAAATTAAACAAGAAAACTAAACACTTTAAGCAAAATGAATCACAAATATAAAACACATGAAACAATATAACTCAAAGCTCTTGATAAACCCAATGCAAAATTAAAAACTCTTGCAGTAACTGAAGGAATATATATTAATCAAAGAAACCCAAATACAAAATACCCAACATCTATGGTTTCGATTCTTTAAAATCATAAACAGAAAAATATAACAATAAGAGTAATAAACCAGAGCAATAAGAAAATCGAGGCATAAAATCACAAATAGAAAATATAACAATAAGAGTAATAAACTAGAGCAATAAGTTTATAGAAACAGTGAGAGACATTACTGTGAGTGAAGCAGAAGAGA
Source organism: Humulus lupulus (assembly GCF_963169125.1). Taxonomy (NCBI): domain Eukaryota; kingdom Viridiplantae; phylum Streptophyta; class Magnoliopsida; order Rosales; family Cannabaceae; genus Humulus; species Humulus lupulus. The sequence goes on along the minus strand of NC_084802.1, from coordinate 156,833,309 downwards.
ATAAATAAACTTTGAAGGAGGATATTGAAAGCAAATATTTGTATATATATGCATTTATAAATATATATATATATATATATATATATAACATTTGAATTGATGGATCTAGACATGGATTAAAGCAGCCAAGAAGTCTATTCTTAGATGGCCCATAATACATAACGTAATGCCTGATTAAAGTAGTACAATAACAATGTAAGAACAAAAACTCAAACATCAGTAGAAAAGAAAGCAAAGAAGAAAACCTAAGAACAAAAACAAAAAGTCAAACCCAAAACAAAGGCCTTACCCGGATAGCTAATGATGCCAGAGAAGACAGAAAATGGTAGATAATCAAAGTTGTCGAAGATGATAGGAGAGATGGTAGAGACAATCGGAAGAGAAACAATCCAGGAGCAAACTTAAAGCTAAAATGGAGAGAATAAATAAATAAACCCACTTTTCCAAATAAATAAATAGACCCTAATTCCTAATACATAACAAAGAGATAGATGATTTACCTAATCAATATCAGAGAGTACTCAATAGAGAATGTGTGACGGCTGGAGCGAAGAGAGTCTTTGAGAATGGGGATGAGAAGAATATATCAGAATAGAACGGAAGTGGAAAAAGGCGAACAAAATACCTTTTTTTTATATCTTGCTTTAAACAAAAAGAAAAGCTTTCAGATTTTGCAGGCCTTTGCCAAAAAGCTACTGCCTAATTTTCGTTTCTCACTATTATAATACATTTCAAACTCTTTAATTTTTTTTAAAAATAATTTAATATACTTATTATAATACTTTTTCAATAGAGTTATAATGATATGTTGTGGAAAAGGTTATTTGGTGTAGTGGTATGAGATTCATCCAGAATCTCTCGCCTCATAGCAGTGTCTAACGGAACACATATCCGCCCCATGTATCGCAGCAAGCCTAAATCAAACACTGTATAATCTCTGGATACTCCAGCCAAAACATCCTCTCTGATCTTGATCAATTGTGGATCACTTAACTGACCCTCCGTGATTCTCTCCAACAGTGTAGACTATAGCGTAATATTGGCCAACTGACCCACCAGCAAATCTATACCAACTCTGGTCTTATCATCTGCTAACTCTCTGGCTATCAGACTCGCACTATAAATATGCCCCGGACCCTTCTAGCTTAAATCATCAACTACCACGTTAGCTTTTCTTGGATGATACAAAATCTCACAATCATAATCTTTTACTAACTCGAGCCAACGCCTTTGTCTCATATTCAAATCCTTCTGTATGAAGAAGTTTTTCAAGCTCTTGTGGTCAGTATAGATCTCACACTTCTCCCCATAAATGTAATGCCTCCGTACCTTTAAAGCAAAGACCACAACTGCCAATTCTAAATCATGAGTAGGATATCTCTGTTCATAATCCTTCAGCTGACGTGACGCATAAGAAATTTCCTTCCCTGACTGCATCAAAACACAGCCTAAACCTTGATGTCAAGCATCACAGTAAATCACAAACTTCTCCTGATCTGTTGGAAGACTTAGAACTGGAGCTGTAATCAATCTCTGCTTCAGTTCCTGGAAGCTGTTCTCACACCTGTCTGACCACACAAACTTCTGATTCTTACGTGACAGCTCAGTCAATGAAGTAGTAATCTTTGAGAACCCTTCCACGAAACGCCTAGAATAACCTGCCAATCCAAGGAAACTTCTAATCTCAAAAGCATTCTTTGGCCTTGGCGAATCTCTGACTGCCTCGATTTTTGTTGGATCTACCTTAATCCCCTCCTTAATGACAATGTGTCCAAGAAAAGAAACCTAAGACAACCAGAACTCAATTTTCTTGAACTTTGCAAACAGTCCATGCTCCCTCAGTCTCTGTAGAACCAATCTCAAATGTTCTTTATGTTCTGACTCTGATTGAGAATAAACCAGGATATCATCGATGAAGATGATCACAAACTGGTCCAAATAATCCTTGAACACTCTGTTCATCAGATCCATAAAAGTAGCTAGGGCATTAGTCAATCCAAAAGACATGACTAAGAACTCATAATGCCCATACCTGCTGCGAAAAGCAGTCTTCGGTATATCTCCCTCCTTGACCCTCAACTGATGATAACCAGAACGAAGGTCGATCTTCGAGAATACATTCTTACCTTGCAACCGATCAAACAGATCATCTATCCTTGGCAAAGGATACTTGTTATTGATTGTTAACTTATTCAGTTCTCTGTAATCAATGCACATCCTCAGAGAACCATCTTTCTTCTTTAAAAATAGAACTGGCGCACCCCAAGGTGAGAAACTAGGTCTGATAAAACCCAAATCCAACAGCTCTTGCAACTGTACTTTCAATTCTTTTAACTCAGCTGGTGCCATTCTGTAAGGTGATCTGAACACTGGCTCCATCCCTGGTGCCAGTTCTATCACGACCTCTATCTCTCTGTGCGGTGGCAACCCTGGAAAATCTTCTGGAAATACATCCAGGAATTCACAAACTAATCTGGTCTCACTAGCACGACCTAATTGGTGTCAACCACACTGGCTAAGAATCCAATGCAACCTTCTTGCAATAGAACTCTAGCCCTCAAAACAAAAATCAGAGGTGTGTGACGTCCATGCCCAGTACCAACAAACACAAAAGGATCCTCACCTTCAGGCTCAAAGGTGACCATCTTCCTTCTGCAATCAATGGTTGCCCCATACTTTACCAATCAATCCATACCCAGTATCATGTCGAAGTCAGTCATAACCAACTCTATCAAATCCACTGACAACTCTCTGCCCTCCACTATCACTGGCAAAGATCTGACCCATCTCCTGGATACCACTAATTCCCCAGTGGGTAATAAAGTTTCGAACCCCACATCATAAAAATCACAGGGTCTACACAGTCTATCAATAATTCTACTAGTAACAAAAGAATGTGTTGCACCAGAATCAATCAAAACATTATAAGGGATTCCAGCACTAAGAATGTAGTGACCCAAATTTGCTAATAAGGCTTGGGGCCTTGATTAGCGTGCCTTGAGGGCAATAATTGTTATATTGTATTAATATGTGAATTAAAAGAATATGTGATTAGAAGTGCATGTTTAGGTGATTAAATGTGCATGTGAGCCCCATTTGGCTATTAGGGACATATTTGTATGTTTAGCCTGTTGGGGGCATAAATGTTATATTTATGTGTATTATGATTGATACCACATGTGGGTGGTGATATAATTACGGTGACTGATTTGAGATGCTCCTAGGGAGTTGTTTAGCTTGAAAGTCACAACGGAGTCAAATACCCAACTTGGGAGGAGCTTAGGAGTATTTTGGGAATATTATAATGTGTTTGGGAATTACTGAGCGACGGTTAGTAAATTCAATAATGGTTTAAGCATGTCGGGATTAAACAAGGATCGTTAGGTATACTTGAGGACTTAGTGGGAATTGGGTGAAATGACGGAAATACCCTTGAGGTTAGTATAAGAACTTTATTAAGGGGAAGGGGTAAAGTGGTAATTTGGCCTTAGGAGGGGATTAACTTGGCTGAGAGGAGTTAGTAACGTTACTTACACTTAGGCTATTTAGGAATTTTCTACTGGAAGTATAGAGAGAACCAAGAAGCGAAAAAAAGGGAAGGGGAAGAAGAGCTAGTTTCTTGAGACCAAGGAGTTCAGGGCTGAGATTGGGGCAACTAGAGTCAAGCTTAGGCCAAGATTAATCCAGAGGCAAAGCTTCATCTCTGAATTTTAGTTTCCTTGCAAGTTTCTTTAGAGTTTGGGTTGAATGCTGAAAGTTGGGTTTTGGCTTAGTGATTGTGAGATTCAGTTTGAGAATAAAAGGAATTAAGGTTGGAGTTGGATTTGGAAGAAGCTCAGAGTCAAATTTCAATTTTGAGGTAAGAATTTCGTGCATCTTAGAAGTTGATTGCTGGTGTGGTTTAAGTTTTATAAGGTCTGGTTTAAGTTTTATGAAGATTTCAACCAATTTGTGAATCATGGATTTGAATGTGTGTTTGGGCTTGTTATTGATGTTTTCGAGTTGCCATATGGTCTATTTGGGGTATTGGATTGAATTTGGGACTTAGGTATGTCTTGGTATTGATTTCGAAGCGTTTTGGCTCGGGAAAATGTTGGGAAAAAAACCCAGTTTTTTGGGTTCGCGTATGGGCGTCGCGGCCCTATTCTTCCGTGACGCAGCGCTAGGATGCATCAGGGGAAGGGCATCATTCTGGGCGCCGCGGCCCCTATAGGGTGGTGCCGCGGCTCTAGGCCAATTTCTGGGCAGGGGAAAAATGTGCTTTTAGGGTTTTGGCTCAGGGGGCTCGGGGGATGCTTTCGCTACCTTGTTGGGGAAAACGGGATGTCCCGAGAGCACGGGATTGGTTCTGGGAGAGGATTATAAATTGGTTAGTAATGAGAGTGCTATGTATGTGTTGTGACTAGGTTAACAGTGAGGCTCGGGTTAGAGGACCGTGTTCGGGGTTCCGGTGCTCAAGAAGCTCAGGACACAGGTAAGAAAACTGTTGTACCCATAGAGCAGGGCGAGGCCCTAATTGTATTGCAGGGCATGACCCTATATGATTCTATATAAGGCATAGCCCATTGATTATGTTAATATGTGTTTAAGTGTTTGATTAATTGTGCTATGTATGCATGTGAATGAATGGCAAGGGTCGCGAACGGCGAAGATACTTACATTTTGGTTTCTCGATTGAGGAAGTGATAGCAGGGTCGGAAGTAGTGGCCTGAATGCTTCTATAAAATGAGGGAATGGAGAGAGCTCTGAGTATTTTGAGAAGAAAGAGAAGAGGAAAAAAATTGAATGCAAAGGTGGTAAGACTCAGGTTTGGTTCTCCTATTTATATGTAAACTTTGGGAACCGATTTAAGCCGCACGATTAGATCACCTAGAGATCCAAGGGCCTGAATTAAATAAGCCAAGTGGTGACAAAAGGTTTACAAGAAAACTATGACAAGACTCAAAACCCGAACATGCGCCCATTGTACACCGACACGTGTCCCATACTCGAATGAGTTGGTGAGCACGTTTTCTCATAACAGGAGCTAAAAAGCCCCTACTGTGCGTGTCAAAAGTGACAGCATGCATGAGCAAGAGCTTGGGGGGAAAATGTTGTACCCCAAACATACAAGCTGAATTACTCAGCACGAGGCATAGCTGGCTAGCAGGCGTATAAAGAAAGCGAGACTCTGACTTTGAAGTGAGCAGCTCGAGTCAAACTTGACAACTTACGACAACCATATGGTCTCATATCGCTTCTTGTGCCAACAACTTAGTTCCGGTACGCAACCCAGATCGCCTTCGTGATGCTCCATACTATAACATTTACCAGTCAACGATTGGAGTACCTCTATACAAGATGACGTATGGAAAGAAATGTAGGTCGGCCATTCATTGGGATGAGATGGGGAAAGGAGGTATTTGGTCCAGAGATGGTTCAAAAGAGTAATGAAGCTATTGAGAAGATCTGAGCTCGAATGCTCGCTTTACAGAGTAGTAAAAAAAGCTACGCTGACCCTAAGCATAGGGATGTGGAGTTCTAGGTAGGGGACCACGTATTTCTACGAGTTTCGCCTCTACGGGGAGTAAAGAGATTTGGAAAGAAGGTCAAGTTGAACCCTAAGTTCGTAGGACCTTTTGAGATCTTGGAGAGGATTGGGAATGCAGCCTATGATTAGCTCAGCCCCCGTCATTATCAGGAGTTCATGATGTGTTTCACATCTTAATTCTTGGGAAGTATGTGTCAGATATGATCCATGTATTGGGATATGAGGATTTGGAGCTACAGACAGATTTGTCTTATGAGGAGAGACCAATTCAGATCCTAGATAGAAAGGACGAGATTCTAAGGAACAAGACCATTCCTCTAGTTAAAGTTTTATGGAGGAATAGCAAGGTCGAGGAAGCCACCTGGGAGCTTGACTCGGTTATGCAGGATCAACACCTCAAGTTATTCAGGTAAATTTTGAGGATGAAATTTTCAGTAGGAGGGGATAGTTGTAACGTCCAAAATTTTCTAATGAGGTTTAGTGTAACGCCCTGGTTACTCCAGGACCGTTACGGTGAACTTTGAACCGTGATTTAACTCGCTAACCGAGTTCTTTGGTTAAAAATGTGCTTCTAGGTGTTATTAATGGGATATATTTTATTCAAAACATAAAACTGTTCATGGGCCCATAAAAACGTTTACAAGTTATTTACAATGCAAAATGGTCACTACAGTATAAAATTTACAACTCGCCGATCTAAGCGGCAAAAATAGGGTAAACCCCCTAGTTCCCCGGAGAACTCCTTGGCCATGGTGGTCAAGCGGCCGTATATGTATACATCACCACCGAAGCTCTCCACTCAAGGCTGGGTGAGCCTTTCTTTCCCTTTACCTGCACCACATAGGACCGTTGAGCCAAAGCCCAGCAAGAAAACCCAATACTGCAATAATATAATATCAAACGATGATCATAATAACCATCCACGACTTTTAGTCCAAAATAGAGGAGTGACAGTTGTGAAAGTCACTAAGGTGGGTTCTGTTCCCATTAGCCATGTGGCGATACGGTCACCTGGGCTTTACAAATAAGTGATCCTTTCACTAGCTTAAACAAGATAGGAATTTGATGAAATAGTCACCAACATAAACCTACCGAGTGACCCTAGAGTCACTAACGTGGGATACCGTTTCCCTCAGGCATGTGACAAAACAGTCACCTAGGCCTTTGGCCCTGGCTCTAAGTAACTAGTCATAGACTAGACAAGCGCTTATAATTTTCATTAAACTTAGGGTCGGTCCAGCATTAATGCCCCACATGAGTCATTCAATGCAGATGTTCATCAAACATATGGTCGGTCCAGCATTAATCCTCCATATGAGTCATTCAATGCAGATATCGATTAGATATAATCTTTTATTGGCTCTGCGTTCATGACGCTTATGCCGTTTCTGACTCTTAGGTCATTAACATGCGACCAATGCTGATTATGATTAGTCAGTGCCATACACAAGTGAGCAAGATTTGCTAAGCATTTAATATGCAATCAATGTCCACATTTAACAATCAACATGCCCCTATAATAACCATGCATGTCATATACATAGGGTGCAATTTTCTTACATCGGGTTTGAGCGAGAATTAGTAAAAGAACGACCCTTGAGAACGATCTGACTTTTAGTTCCTTAGCGGTGACCTAGTCATTACTAATAGGAATCCATAAATAAAGTAACTCAATAAAAGGTTCATAGTCTAAAACTTCACTCCTAGGATCAATCCTGCACTCTCGAGACTCCCAATCTACCCAAACGGGGTAAAGGAACCAATCCCCAAGCTCCCAAAGTCATCCCGAGCTCTAAAAATAGGACTTGCTGAAGCTGACCTAGCGTTGGGGCGCTGCTAGGTAGCGCTGGGGCGCTGCCCCAAGTCAGAGAGACCCAACTCTCTTCTCTGCCTGGAGCTGGGGTGCCAGGAGTGGCGCTAAGGTGCCACCTGCAGGACCAAATTTTTTCTAGTTTCCTCCCCTGTGATTTCCCTGAAAAACCAAGCCTTCAAACTATCCATAAACATGCCATTTAACCATAAAACCTCATCTATACCCAAACCTCATCAAAACCCAAGTAAACTTCCTCAAAAGCTTCCATCGATTCCCAACGAAATACTTCAAAATTCTCAACTGAAAACCATTTGAAAAACAGGTATAGCTAAGGTTTCATGGATGAATTCTTACCTCAAACTGGATTTGAGTCCTCTTTAATTGATGAACTAAATTCCTAAGCTCCAAACTTTGATTTCCTAGCTTGGTTCTTCCAATTGAGGTTCAAAAATTGAAAAGAAGACGGAGGAGGAATGATGATTGGTTGAAGGAGAAGAGTGCTCTATTTTGGTAAGCTTCTATAGTCTACATAGCTAATATATATCTTAGGGGTGAAGAAACTATTTTACCCCTAGGTCAAATAAAGATTTCTAAAGACTCCCAAGGGTAAAACCGTCCTTTTCCACCTATTTCGTTAATCATAATTAACACCCTCCAATTCCCGTCATTCTCGATACTCTCAAATACAAATAATTCATATCATGTTACCCTTTAATTCCCGGCAATGCTCTAATCATTAAATCACCCCGAGACATACCCCGAGCCTCAAACGTAATCCCTTTATGACCAAACCGCTAATTTGCACTCAAAGATCGTCTCATGCCGAATGGCTCGAATAAATCCACGTTATAATGTGGCCTCAACAATAGATCACCCGACATGCATACAAATATACAATTATGCCCTCAACGACCAAATTACCAAAATACCCTTGTGATGAAATGTGGACTCACATGTGTGCATTTAACATCATATTATAATATAATTCACATAAACATGCATATAAGAGTTTAATGGCATAATAAATCAATTATGGCCCTCCCGCCCTACTAATCCCACCATTAAACCACATTAGGGATTTTGGGGCATTACACTTAGTGCCTTGATTAGTGTGTCTCGAGCACATAATTGGATATATATATATGTGGAATTAATTTATTAAATGTGTGATTATGTGGCCCATATGTAATTATGTGGCATACATGATTTATAAGGTAACAGTAATATATGTGCATGTTTATGTGTATTAAATATGCATGTGGGCCCGTTCTTGTTAATAAGGTCATATATGTAATTTTGACCCGTTGAGGGAATAAATGTGATTACATGTGCTAAATGTTTGAGACCACAATATTATGTGGATATATTTGTGATATTTCGCTCAAGGCGATCCTAGTGAGCAGATTAGTGGAATATACAACGGGACTAAATGGTCGGCTCGGGGTGAGCCTAGTGGTATTTCGAGGACTTAGTGCTTATTTGGTGATTATTCGGGCACGTCGGGATTCACTAGGAATTTATAGGACCACTTGATGATTAGAGGAGAATGTGGTAAATGATGGGTTTGCCCTTGAAGGCAATAAGAGGCTAAAAATAAGTCTAGGGGAAATTGGTCATTCCTTATGCTTAGGATAGACTTAGGTAACCTGAGAAATAACCAGAAACAAAGGGTAATCCCTCAGCTCTCTCTCTCAGTTCCTTCTCTCTCACTCCCATTTTTGAGGTTTTGGAAATTTTAAGGGAAAGGCATTGTATTTTCTGAAATTAAGGCACTAATTGCTGGGGATTAAATCTCAATTGAAGTTGGGAGCTTCTAGAATTAAAGGGAGCAACTAGGATTAATTCAACCAAGTAAATCTGAAGTTTTAGTGTTGAGTTTACCTAAGTTTTTAAGTTTTGAAAGTCTTGCTAAATTCTTAGTTCCTAAGGGGGTTTTCATTATATTTTTACATGATTGTATGCTCTAAGTGTACTATTAGGGTGTAGAGGCTCAATTCCGGCTTTGATGCATGTGTAAGTTGGATTTTGATGAGTTGGGCTGGGGGAAAAATGTATGGGAATTTTCCTCGAGCCCAAATCATCAAAATGCATGTTTAATATTGGAGTTTTTGAGTTTGCAGGGTCGTACCACATCGCTATTCTTGATCACCGTGGCCCACATGAACTGACAGGTCTAGGGGGATTCGCTAAATTGCCTTAGTGTCGCGACGCTAGGTAGGGCGCACCGTACTACTCGGTAAGGCGCCTCTTAGGAGCGCCACGGCTCAAATAGGAAACTTTGGCCAAATAGGGTTTTAGGCTCACGAACTCAAACCTAAGTGCTCGGGAAGGATTCTACTACCCGATTTAGTAGAATTCGAGGTCTCGGGGGCTAGTATATTATTTTGAATCTTTTAATTGGTTTATGTTTTAATGGTTATCCATTATTGCGTTGTGGTTAGGTTATACCGCTAAGGTTCGGGATTAAGGATCGTACTCGGGAATGCCGTATACTTTAAGCTCGGGACTCGAGGTAAGAAAACTGCAACCGGATTATGATCGAGGCTTGGACCCCTATTAACAAATATGATTATGACTATGATTATATCTGTTTTTGAGAATATTTGGATAGACATACTTGTTTATGTTCCAACTGATTTGGAGTTATACAATCTATTCATTTGTTTATATTTAATCTGAATGTCTGGCCTAAGGGAGACAGGGTTGACGATAAGCGTGCAGAATGCGGCCCAGCCTAAGCGTGTTGGGGTCAGCTATATAACCAGAAGACTCGACCTAAGAGCGCCAGGCCTGAATGTCACTAAATAAACAAATGTGTCCTTTGCAGTTAACTAATTGTATTGAATGTTAAGATTGAATTACATGTTGTATTGAGTAGATTATCGTTGCCTATCTTATGGCTTATGTTTTGCTATTATTGAATTGAATGATTTAAGTTTACTGTTTATATATTGTTGTTCGTTTGGGATTGAGGATTGAGTTTTCTTGCTGAGACTTGGCTCACGGGAGTTATGTGGTGCAGGTACGGGAAAGGGAAATCTAGGCCAGTCACGAGTTGGCGAGCTTTAGGGGCGTCGTATACATTTGCATCTGCTCGACCGCCACGACTGAGGGATCAATAGGGACTAGAGACAAACTTGATTTTTCCACTTATGCTGGTTTAAGTTGTAATTATTTTGATAGTTGTAAATGCCTTGTAAACACTTGTTTTTGGGATCCCATCTACAGACTCAAACTTTTCAACGAAAACAGCTATTTCTATGATCAATTTTTTTTAACTCTAATTCGTTAATCAACCTTCGTAACACATTTGTATCCAAATGAATTGATTAGCAAGTCCCACACTATTTAAAATATACAGTCTAATGGTCTTGGCCATCTAGGGAATTACAACTTGGTATCAGAGCGGTCTAGATTTAAGGGTTCTTGAAGACTAGCTGGGCATGTGCAGTCGCTGCTAAAGAAAAGCTCGACTCAGGGTTTGGTAACTATATATGTGATTATATGTTTAACTGCTTTAATAAAATATAAATGCTTTATCTACTTGTTTACTAGGAAGCATGAGATATACTGATAGGGCCTGCCCTTGACTGCTACATGTATATGATGAGGCATGCTTATTAGCATTGCTACTGTATGTGGATAATTGTTGAAATGCATGTTAGCATTATGATTTTATATTATTGCTTGATTATTGGCTTTGGAACGTGGGGTGACTTCTGAAAACTATTATCATTGCCTGATCAGTCGAGTCGTTGATTGCAGATATACTTGGAGAGTTATGCCTCCAAGGCGATCAGTTTGACTAGCTGGCGCGAGATCAAGGCTAGATATGATAATCAGGGCCAGAACCCTCTGCCAGTCCCTGAGAACTGGCAACAGATGTTTGCTGACATGCTTGCTGACATATGATGCTTGCTGACATGCAAGCTGCACTAGACTTGCCACCTATTGTGGCACCAGTAGTACAACATCCTAAGATTGGGAACATGTAGGAACCGCTGTACGAGAGATTCAGGAAGCTACACCCACCAATATTTAATGGAGGGCCAGATCCACTTAAGGCTGAACAAAGGATGAGCCTGACTACCTTCATCCTGGACTTTATGAGGGTGGTAGGTAATGATAGAGTGGCTTGTGCCACCTTTATGTTCCGAGATGATACCCGTATTTGGTGGGAGATGGCATCCAAGACTTGAGAAGTTTCTACTATGAGATGGGATGAGTTCAGAGACTTGTTCAACCAGAAGTACTACAAATATGTCGTTAGAGAGGCGAAGGTGAACGAGTTCACTAGTTTGGTAGAGGGAAGCATGACAGTTACTGATTATGCCCTAAAATTTTATAGGCTGGCGAAGTTTGCACCTGATCTAGTGCCTATAGATGCAACTAGGCAAAACAGGTTTGTCCGAGGGATGAATGCTATGATAGCCCTGGATGTGCAGATTACCTCAGTACCTGGGGTGACAACTTATGCCCAGGTGGTTGAGAAGACCCTTACAGTTGAGGAGGCAGAAAGCAAGATATGGAGGGAGAGCTCTACAAGACGAGATGTTCGAAGGGAGGTGCCTCCATTTGGGGGATCTGGTAGGGGCAGAGACCCTAGTGATCAGAAGAGGAAGACCCCTGACCATTGCTGATCCTGATAGGTGGGTCTGGGGTGTCCAGGGCAGTCGCCAGCATGTGAAACCGGCCTTAGAATTGCAATCGCCTTGATGACATCAGTTGCATTTAGTGCAAACAGGACAATTGTCAAATTCGCGCCTGGGTTGCTTGTTAGAGTTTAACCCTCGATTGGGAGGTCCTATCTTTATCTTGTTGCCTCCACTATTGTTATTTCTTGGACCACACTTTCCATTTCATCTTCCGAAATTCTAGTTGAACATGGGAGTGAATCTTCCCCTCGGTCAATTTTTATTGGCCTCAAACTAGCCTCGATTATTGGAGTAAATCTTTTGTCTTGAATTCTTTGGGGCTCTTTCTTCTCCTGTGTAACCCATGAGTATTGGCGGATTACTCGTTCCACTACCTCTTCATAAGTCTCCAGGCCTTTCTCTTGGTGTCAACAAATTAGAAAATATCTTCTCGTAAGCCTTTAAAATACCACCTCACTTTGTTTGTCTGTGCTGAATAAATCTTCCACAAACCTTGACAACTGTTCAAACTTACGAACATCTTCGTGGACATTCATAATTCCCTACTTCACATTAGAGAACTCAAATACATTGTAGTCCACCACAAATATGTTGTAATACTTTGAGTTAAACAACAGCAAAAATTCTGGCCACTCTATTTCTGGTGGATTATGATTCTTTTTTGCTGCATCTGATCAAATACGGGCATCCTTCCTTAGCATATATGAATTCAAAGATTCATTCCAGAATACTTATCCATTCTTCCACCACCATGGGGTTGGTAGTCCCTTCAAAAACCAGTGGATTATGTTTCTCGAAACTTACCGAGACAGGCTTTGGCAGTTTTGGTTGAACAACAACTGGTATCGCAACAAGCAAGTTACCTTGTTCAGCCTTGACTTGTACTTCAAGGTTTTGCACCTTGACAACATATGGTATTTGATTATTTTGAACATTAAGTGGTGTGGCCGTAAGTTGTTGCAGTAGACACTGAAACATCTCAAATTGACGGGTTTCAACATTAGCCTGTCATTTTCTATCTTGTTCTTGTAAAGTTCTCTGCTCCTCTAGAGCTCTATGTAGTTCTTGTACTTGTTCAACCAATGTATGTTGAGTTCGTTGTGCCCTAGTTGTAGTTGCCATGATCATTTGCTTGTAAAATTTCCATTAGTAAGGTAATGATGAGGGATTAGTAACGACATTGTTGTTCGTATTGTCATCACCCGACACATGCAATTAGGAGTAATAAACGCCAAGACAAGGTATGATGTTCTCGGAGTGTGAACTCCTCCAGGTAACCCGAGCCAATCAGAAACAGATGCCTCCAAGGGAGGCCACCCCTCGAGGTCCGTCCTCGGATAGTGGATGTCACCAAGTGATATCCTTGTGTCTTCTTAAGTTAGGTGTCCTCCATGTCTAGGTTTTTGTCCTCGAGACCTAGACGAGCTGCCAGGTGTCATCGAGTCGCAAACTCGACAATCGGCATTTCTCACTACGCCGCCTGATAGGGAGAAAATGGGCAACCACACCCCTGACAACGTGAGAGGCATATTCCCCATATAGTTGGTAGACAACTTTCTGCAATGAGCCCCATGTAATCTGCCTGGGCCATAGTCTCTATTTAGTGTACCTCTTTTGAATTAATTCATATATATAACCCAACAATGGGTGATTTTGTATTAAATAAATATGATTGACATTAATAAATAGGGTTGGGGTATTTCCCTATAGAGGGTCTGAATTTGAGCAAGAGAAACCATGTAACTCAGTGCAATACATTCACTGCCTGAGAACCACCATTGGAGCTTGCCCAAACAAGCTTCAAGCTCACTAAATACCATGGACTCGTGGACTAGGGCTCTTTTATAACTTGAACCACATAAAATCCTTGTGTTCCTTTCAATTATTTTCTTTAAACTCTCGGATTAGGTTGATAGCAAAAAAGGCAGTCATGGAAAGCACTCAGAGAAATGCACCAGACGATGCTGCTCCCCCAGCCGGAACTTAGGGAGGAGAAACCAGCCGTCTACCACCGTAGGGCCTCCCTGAGATGGTGTCAGACTACGACAAAATGTTGAATATGATAGTGTAGATGACGAGTATTATGAGGGGGAATATCCTCAGCCCATTTACACGGAGGAGACGCCAGAATTGGTGGCCCTCCACAACCAAGTGGCCACATAGCAGTAGAAACTCGACAACCAGGATGGTAATATCGCCGCCCTACAGAAGATGGTTAACGTCAGGAGGGATAATCTCGGGGCCCAATGGTTGTGGATTGACCCCCATGGCAAAGTACAAATTAGGCAGCCAGCTTGTGTGCCACCTGTGCACCAAGCTGGAGTGCCACCTGTCGACCCAGCAGGTGTGCCTCCCAAGCACTCGGTTGATGTGGTGCGAGATCTGCCAGATGGCGTGCCCCCCATGCACCCAGCTAGAGTTGGAGCTCCACCTATGCCACAAGATCATGGAAAGGGTAACGTCGATGACAACATTTGACCCACGTACAAAGCAACACTAAATGTGTAACGTCCTAAATTACCTAATAAGGCTTAGGGCCTTGATTAGGGGGGCAGGATGGCAAATTATGGAAATTATGTGATTATGTGATATATATGTTTATCAATATGTGATTATGTGAGTTATATTATAATATGACTTGATATGCATGTTTAGGGGTATTAAATAAGCATATGGGCCCATTTCTGATTAAAAGGGAAATTTTCGTAATTTGGCCCATTATGGGTATATTTGGTATATATGTGATATATGTGTGGGACCACATTATTATGTGGATATATTTGGGTTATTGTGCACGAGACGATCCTAGGGAGCAAGCTAGTGGGAAAGTCACAACGGGACCCATATTTGAGTCGGTGTGAGTCAAGGGGTATATTAGGTATTTAATACATTATCGGGTTATTGGGTAATGGGAATGATTATTTGATGATATATTGGGAGTTAGTGAGATCAGGAGGGAATTCTAGGAATTTTGACTATTTGGTCCCCAGGGACGTTTTCGGGACCTAGAGTATTGGAATTTGCTTGAGGTTACATAAGCGCGAAGTAACATGTTAGAAACATAAAAAGAACGTTCAGTACGTTCTCTCTCTCCCGTTATCCCTTTTTGACGTTCGTTAGCATTTTTGAAGGAAACTCGAGTTTTAGGACTCAAATTCAAGCAAGGATCGAGCAATAACGATCCTAGCAAAGATTACAAGCTTATTAGTTGGAGGATTTACCAAGAAACGACATAATCAAAGGTAATTTAAACTTTGGATTTTCGAGTTTCTGTTTCCTGAAATTTCTTAAGGTTTGTACTTGGATTTTACGTTTTGAGGAGTTTCGAATGATTTGAAGATTGGTTTTTGATGGTTTTGGGCCATTGAGATGATTGGGAACTTTGTTTATGAGATTTGGGTATGTCTAGATAGCTTTTTGGAATGATTTGAAAAGGGAAAAATGGAGTTTCATGGCTGAGTTTGTTGTTGGGTCGCTACCCTTTTCTTGTGTGTCGCGACACAGGATTGAAAAAAGGTGGTTTCTGGCTGTTGGGGGCACCTTGGGCCGCTGCCCCTTTCTGCTGGGTTGCGGCCCACGACGCAGACAGAGAGGGGTTTACCCCTGTTCTTGAGCAGGCCGCGGCCCAAAATGGCATAAATGGCCAAAATGGGTTTTTAGTCATGGGAACTTAAATCTAAGGGCTCAGGTTCGATCCTACTACCTGTTTTGGTAGGATTCAATGTCTCGAAGGCTAGGACTTGGTAAAAAAGCCTGTGTTTACTCGTGATTGATGGGATTCTATATTATGGTTGTGACTAGGTTATTGCTAAGGGCTTAGAATCAGGATCGTGCTCGAGGGTTGTTTATTGGTAACCTTTGCTTGTTCTAAAGGTAAGAAAACTGCACTCAGTATGTGATACATGTAACGACCCAAAATCGCTAATAAGGTTTAAGGGCCTTGATTAGTGTGCCAGGAGGGCATGTTGGGATTTATGTGTGATTTTATGAGTTAAATGCATGATTATGATTTAAAGCATGTTATATGACTAATTGAACATTCGAGATGCATGACTATGTGGTTAGTATGCATGTTAGGTGAAATAAATATGCATGTGGACCCCGTTTGCATGATAGGGGTAAATTGGTAATTTTAGCCCGCTGAGGGCATATATGTGATAATTGTATCCTGTGAATTGTACCACGTGAGTGTGGTGTTATTATTGTGATACACGTGCCGAGACGGTCCTAGAGAGCAAATAAACTTAAAAGTCACAACGGGATTTCTATACTAGGCTCGGGAGGAGCCTAGGGGTACCTTGGGAATTATATGGTTAAGTTGAGATTTAGCGGGTTATGGTTATTGGTGATTGAGTAACCTGGGTAACCATTAGTTACTGCTGTGAGTAACAAGTTTAGTTGGAAAATGGTAGAATTGAAATATTAGTGAAAGGACTAGAGTGCCCTTGAGGACTTAGTTGGGAAAGGATTATTTGGAGGGGTAGCATGGTCATTTGGCAAGGGGTTTAGACAATTTTCAGCTGGGATTATAGGGTACACGGTTTGGGCATTTGGGTTATTTGATGGCTTTGTTAAAAATAAAGAGAAGGAAAGTTAGGGCAATGAGAAGAAGAAGAGGAAGAAGAGAAGAAGGGAGCTGAAACTTGAAGGATTTAGGGGGGAGAATCAAGGAAGCTTAAAGGTTGAATTCTCTCTTGAGGTAAGGATTTTATGCAATCTTTAGGTTTGTTTCTATTTTTTGATTTGAGGAATTTAAATGCATGAGTTAAGTTTTAAGTTTTGTTTGAGTTTGCTGAAATTAGAAATCAAAGGGTGGATTTTGAGTGTGACTATGTTTTGATCTTGATGCTAGTGTTTATGGGTTGTTGGGTGGTTCATTTGAGGTTTTGAAGTGATTTTGGGGCTTAGGTGTGAGTTTGGGATGATTTGGAAGTGTTTTGGATGATGAAATGCAGAGGAAAAACCTAGTTTTTCTGGGTTCGCGAAGGATCGCCGCGGCCCTGTTCTTGGGCGCCGCGGCGCGAGGCTGTTTGCAGTCAGGGAGCTCTCTGACTTCTCTGGGCGCCGCGGCCCTTGCTGGTAGCGCCGCGGCGCTATGCCTTTTTCAGGATGGGAAATTTTGCAAATTTGAGCTTTTGCTCCGGGGGTTCGGGAGATGTTTCCGATGAATTGTTTTAGGAATTTGGGAGTCTCGAGAGTGTGGGATTGGTCCCGGGAAGTGGTTTTGAATTGATTAGTATTAAAGGATGTTTCATGTGTGTTGTGACTAGGATATTGGAGAGGCTCGTGCTAGAGGACCGTGCTCGCGGCTTTAGTGCATCAGGAAGCTCAGAGTACAGGTAAGAAAACTATAACACCCGTAGGATAGGGCATGGGCCCATAGTGTGATTGCGGGGCACAGCCCTATATTGCATGATGAGATGATTGCCGGGCACGGCCCTATATTGCATTACATGTTAGGGTGCAGATTTAAATGAATTGATATTTGTTTGAATGTTGTTTGATTTATGCTATATATGATTATAGTGAAATGAACGGCTATGGCCGAGGGCGGCAAGGCCGAGAACGGCAGCGGGGCCAGAAGTAACACTTAGCACATGGGATACTTATAGTCAGGGTAGGACCCAGAGGATAAATGTGAGATCCTTACGGTGAGGATCGAGACCCCAGGCTGTGGTAAGGGTTCTGGGGCGGCATGGCCGTGTTTGCTTAGTCTAATGATTGACTTGTTTATCTGTGGATTATCTGATATGATAAACTGTATAAATTGCATATGTTAGGTTCTGCATGAGTTTTCTTGCTGGGCTTCGGCTCACGGGTGCTCTGTGTTGCAGGTAAGGGCAATGACTAAGTCAACCAACCATGAGTACGGAGAGCGTGAAGCGACGCGTACATGTTTGGCCTGCCCGACTGCTTTGGTTGGGGGTTTATTCGAAAATGGCTGTAATAATCTATGATTTTTATAACTGATCAATTGTAAACTTATTTTAAGATGTAACTAGTTTTCAAACCTTATTTTGGGATCCCAAATGTTTAATACTAGAAGTTTTATTGAAACAACACATTTTTCTAAGATTACAGCCTTAACTTTTAATTAGTCACACTTTTGTTTCAAAACCTCGGTTAGCGAGTTCTTTGCACACTATTTTGTCTTAAAACTCACTTAGTAACGGCTCTAAGGAAGTAGGGCGTTACAATACATGTGATTGTGGCATGGCCTAAATGTTGAATATAGAATTGATCAGAGCCTGAATCTCTGTAAATGTGCATGATTATGATTAGGCTTGTGATTCCCAAATTGTTGAATAGGAACATGAATAGGGTATGAACGCCTGAGTATGTGCATGACTATGATTATGCTTATGATTATTGATTAAGCATGTTGAATGCTTTGTATCTGGATATTTGACATGTGATATATTCCTATTTGCATTATCTTATTGAGAAAAGCATTGACTTATTAGTCAAGGTCGGCAATAGCGCTGAGCGCTAGTCGAAAAGCATTGACTCATCGGTCAAGGGCGGCAATAATGCTGAGCACTGGTCGTTTTAATTAGGCTAACCAAAAGCGCCAGGTACGTTTAAACAAAGGATAGGACCACGGGATCCGGGGTGACATATTAGTCAAGAACAGCCTTAGCACGTTGAGTGCTTGTCAACGCATTATAAGCTTAAATATATGATAGGACTTGTAACGCCCTACTACCTTAGAGTCGTTACTAAGTGAGGTTAAAATGTGCAATCAACTCGCTAAATGAGGTTTTAAAAACAAAAGTGTGATTAAGTGAAAGTCCAGGCTGTAATCTTTATAAAGTACTCTATTTCATTAAAAGCTCAAGAGTTTAACATTCGGGATCCCTTAATTCAGTTTATAAAATATTTACAACTCAAAATAAGTTTATAAGTAATTAACCATCAAAACTAGGGTTTTTACAGCCATTCCTCAAAAATATCCCCAACCAAAGCAGTCAAGCAGGCCAAACATGTACGCACCGCCCCCATGCTCTCCGTACTCATGGCTGGTTGACTTTCTCTTTGCCCTTACCTGCAACACAGAGCACCCGTGAGCCGAAGCCCAGCAAGAAAACTCAAACAGTACATAACATATGCATAATATACGGTTATTACAGCAGATAGCTCATATCTAGTCAGACAGTCCATAAAATCTAACACATACACGACCATGCCATCCCAGAAGCGTTACCAAAGCCTGGGATCTCGGTATACACCGTAAGGATATCCCATGTATCCATTGGGGTTTTACCCTAACCATGAGCACTCCATGTGCTAAGTGGTATTCCCGGCCCCACTGCCGTTCTCAGCCCTTCTCTGTTCATTATGCTATTTCCACATTTAGCATACTCAGATAGCAATCAAATACATAACCACACATGTAGTGCTACATCCTAGCAATAATACAATCTAGGGCCGCGCCCTGCAACAAAACTATGGGCCTAAGCCCTGCTCTACGGGTGCTACAGTTCTCTTACCTGTATCCCGAGCTTTCGATGCCCCAAAACCGCGAGCACGGTCCTCTAACCCGAGCCTCTCCAAAGACCTAGTCACAACACACATAAAACATCCTTTAATACTAATCAATCCCAAAACCACTTCCCGGGACCAATCCCACACTCACGGAACCCCCAAATCCCTAGAACAATACATCGAAGACATCCCCCGAACCCCCGGAGCAAAGGCTCAAAATTGCAAAATCTTATGTTCTGAAAATGGCCTAGCGCCGCGGCGCTCAGCAAGTCAGAGAGCTTCCTCTCCCCAGACACAGCCTCGCGCCGCGGCGCCCAAGAACAAGGCCGCGACGCTCCTTCGCGAACCCAGAAATCTAGGTTTTCCCCTGCACTTTCCCCGAGGCAAAACACTCCCAATTCATTCCCAACATATACCCAAACCCCAAAATCAGTTCAAAACCCCAAACAAACCATTTAACAAACTATAAACCTCAACAACAAGCTCAATTACTCACTTACACTCAAGATCCACACTTGAGTTAAAGATTTCAGAAATTCAAACCTTAACTCCTAAGACCTAAACCAAAGCTTGAAAAGTATAAACCATGCCTTTAACATCTCAAACCAAACCAGATATGAAACTCAAACATGATAAACTCTTACCTCAGTCAAGAACCCAGCTTGAATTCTCCTCAACTCTAGCTTCAAGTCACCTTCCTTTTGATTATCCCAACTCTGAATTCCATACAAAACCAGCCACCATCCTCTTTCAATTTCATGCTTATTCTCTAAAAACCAGACTTGAAACTTAAACAAAACAGAGACAAATCCTTACCTCTAAATAATATTGGCTTATGCTCAACTTAGTTGCCTTGAACCACCAAAATCTCTCCTCCTAGGTCTCCCAACTTCAGCCTTCCTCTTCTTCTCTTTTCTTCTGGATTTTCCTCAAATTTCAGCATAAACCCAATTTCCCAAGTGAAAATAACATAAATGATCTTTCCCCTAGCTGAAGGTTCTTTATCTTGCCAAATTACTATCCTATCCTCCCATAGTTATCCTCTCCTAACTAAACCTCAAGGGCACTCTTGTCCTTTCACCTATATTACAATTCTACCATTTCTTTCATCCAAACTTGTTACTCACAGCGGTTACTAATGGTTACCCAGGTTACTCAATCACCAATAACCACTAACCCACAAGAACCCAATACAAGCTCCCCAAAATGCCCCTAGGCTCCTCCCGAGCGGGGTATTAGATCCCGTTGTGACTTTTGAGTTATCTAGCTCGCTAGGACCGTCTCGGCACGTGCATCACATTAATATCACCACACCCATGTGGGACAAATCACATAACATAATTATCACATTTATGCCCTCAGCGGGTTAAAATTACTAATTTACCCCTATCATGCAACCGGGGCCCACATGCATATTTATACTACCTAAACATGCATTCTAATCACATACTCATTTAAATTCATATATTATCATATTAATTCACTTATTGCCCTCCAGGCACACTAATCAAGGTCCTAAACCTTATTAGCAACTTAGGGCGTTACATGGTGTGTCCTTAGGGCCAAAGAGTCAGCACCGGAGAACACCATAGGAAATTATGAGCACCACCAGAATAGGGGAATTTTCCAGATTCCAGTCGAATGCCCAGAAAGGAAAAAGTTACCTAAGGTGAGAGACGGTTCTCGAGTTTTTATACTCGTAGAACTTGGGGTGGAAGCAATCCCACCCCGACCGTTGGATTTTCTACGACGTAGGTACTCGAGAACAATCCAATGGTTAGGATCTAAAAGGCACAGATTGTTATCATTAGCATTGGAAAAGGACGCCTTGGGCACAGGGCAATGGGAGGCCTACAGTACGGATTGGACGTTTTGGGTCATGGAGTTGACCCTTCATTAATTGTACGAATTGATGGGCTGAGAAATAGGTGTTGGGAATATATGGCGCTACTCTTTGCAAATCCACAATGAATAATGATAACAATGCAATGTTCCCAACCCTAGATGTTGATCAAGATTCAAATTCAAAGTATGAATGCAATTCTTTATACTCAAAGAAACATGTACATGATATTAATGTTAATCTTGAATATAAGAAACTAAATGATTAAATGATAATAAGTTGAACTTAGATACATTTAATCATCAATACCATCAATGAGAAACACAATAGAATTATAAAATACAAGATTAGGGTTAGAGAGATACAACCTTTGTTTTGAGCAACTTGAATCTTCAAACTTAGGGAACTTCTAAGGCTTATACACAATAATAATATTGTTGTCCAAAATCTCTATTCCAATCCTTCCCAATTGCTTGAAGCTTCAACTAAGTAGAATGAGATTTGGGATTGAACAAGCCTTAAAACTCATGCAAGTCAAGCAAAGCTTGAAGAGTTTTTGGAGAAAACTTTGGTCTTAGAAACCTAGAGAGAGAGAGTTGGAAAGTACGATTAAGCTTTTCAACTCTTGCAACCCATATATATAGTGTATGTATCATCATTAGTCTAACAAATAGGATTAGAGCATTTAAAACACATCATTTGAAGCATTTGTGATGTATCGCCTGCATTTTAGACTCTAAAAGATCGCCCAGGTGATGTATCGCCTGCATGCAGGCGATGTATCACCTATCAGGCAATATGTCGCCTACTAGCAGGCGATGCATCTCCTACTAGGGCTTTTGAAGCCCTTTGCATTTTGGCGATTCTACACCACTTAGGGGGCGACACATCGCCACCCTCTCTGACTTTGGACCCCTCCAATGGTCCTAAAATTTCTTCAAATGCTACCAAACTTTTTGGGAATGTTTGGATACCTCATTTTATCACATTAGACCCAAAAAATTTAATTTTAGATACCTTATACACAATCTCATGTTTGCACTTCTCTTTAAGTGAAAACTGTTAAGTATTTTGCATCTCAACGTGTAAACATCTTAACCATTATATTTAACCAATATTAACAATAGGGAATCAACACGTGGGGTGATTTTCCAGAATGACATCAGGGGAAGCCCAAACGTCTCCACCCTGGAAACATATTCCAATTACTTCTCTCAATCTAAGTATCCACTGTCCGAGGATGAGTGAAGACTTGGGGGGAAAGTGTTGTATGTATTGCCCCCAGCCGACACGTGGTAATTAGGAGTAATTAACGACAAGAGAAGGTATGATGTTCTTGGAGTGTGAAATCTTCCAGTTACCCCCGAGCCAGTTAGATGCATATGCCTCCATGGGAGGCCACCCCCAAGCTCTGTTCTTGAGGTGTGGATGTCTCCAAGTGAGATCCTTGCACCTTCTTTAGTCAGTTGTCTTCCATGTCTAGATTTTTGCCCTCGGGACCTAGATGAGCCGCCAGGTGTCAGTCACTTTGCATAGGAGCCACTTGAAGATCGTCTAACAGCCTTTTAGAAGATCCTCGAGTGGGGGTGTCGAGTCGTACACTTGACTATCGACATTTCCCACTACACCGCCTGACATGGAGAAAACATCTAGCCGCACCCCTGACTTTTTCAGGGGTATGTTCCACATAAAGTTGGTAGAAAACCTTCTGAAATGGGCCTTGTGAAATCCGCCTTGGCTGTAGTCTCCATTTATTATACCTTTTTTATACTCATTGAGATATATACCCCAACAATTGGGGATTTTGTATTAAATATATAAGATGGACATTAATAACCCCAGCCTCTATAAATAGGGCTGGGTTATTTCCTTATACAGGGTTCGAATTTTAGAGAGAGAAACTTTGTAACTCAGTGCACTATATACATTGCCTGGGAACCACCATTGAAGCTAGCCCAAATAAGCTTCAATTTCACAAAATACCAGAGGCTCGTGGACTAGGGCTCCTTTATAGCGTGAACCATGTCAAATCCTTGTGTTCATTTCCATTATTTTCTTTAAACTCTCGGATTAGGTTGATAGCGAAAAAGGGAGTCAACAGACTTAAATAGTTACTTTATATAAAATGAAGTACACCAAACATACCCACATAACACAAAAATAAATAAATAAAGTAGATATAAAAATTTGCTGCATGTAAACATTACTTTATGCATGTTTCCGAAATTGGGCTCGTTATCGTACGGGATTTAAAAATTTAGCCCTAAGGTATCTGTTAGTTCAGCTTAGTTATCCTAATGGATTTACAAAATTTAGCTCTTACTTATAGGTTCTATAAACCGCTAATCAAACTACACAAATATCTATAGTCTCCATCCCAAAAATCCATATTCTATCTATCTACCTAGACTATGTCTCCATGTCGGAGTAAGTCTCCTCATCCATATTGGCCTCCATGTCCTCCTCTGGAACCTCATCTAGATCCTCCGTGCGATCCTCATCCATAACCTCTCCATCCTAAGCTAGCACTATGGCTTCATGCCCGACATCTACTTCCTGGGCTGCCTCCTGGATTGCTCGGTGGCCCGAAAGAAAATTTGATGGAGATTCAGAAATCTATTTTTGAAATGGTATCCGGCTCCTGGTGATGGAACTGAAACCACTAGAAAGTCTAGCCTTGAAATATAGGCTAACAAGTCTCACCCAGAACTGGGCAGGAATATGACCCACACTGAGAATGTGGTCCATGCCATATGTCCAAGTCACACATTGGACTGGTTCAGGTCAACTCCATTGTACAGTTGCGGTCCCATCCTATGAAATGTCTCATAGAAGCTAATCCTTTTCTCTAGCATGTATAATATAGGTGGTTCAACTATCTTAGGGTGGATAACTTCAGGTTGGTCTGCCATCTCAACCAACAATTTAAGAAATTAGGTGAGTGACAAGGAAACAAACCAACTAAAATAAATTTAAAGGCAGTACTTACAGTGAGTATCGGTCTACCTTGCAGAATGTACATGTGGGTTTGTCCACAGAATTGGCTCAATTAGAGCTATGATACCACTTCTAACAACCTAAAAAATACTAAGACTAATTTTGCAGAAATTAAACCATTTATACCATTAAACAAGTCTAAAAAATCCATACATATATATTATTTTAAAATGTAATGTGTGCACATAGTAAAATTATTTACATTAAAATCTTAAAATAATTGTATCAACCAAAATAGTGTAAACATAAATAATATAGTCATTGAAAAAAGCAGACTCTCGAGAGATCGGGCCACATGTACACATTCGCAAGCAGACCCTAGGGGTTTAATACCCTACTCGGGGTGAGCCTAGGGGTATTTCAAGGACTTAGTGCATAACTGGGAAGTATTTGAGAATGGACAATTATTTGGTGATTAGTTTGGTAAATCAGGACTAATTGGGAATTTGTAGGACGACTCAAGGAATTAGCGGGAAACGGGGAAATTGATTGCTTTGCCCTTAAGGGCAATTGGTCTTTGTGTTAAGGGTTATAGTTAGGAAAGGCTTTAGGAGTTAGCCAGAAACATCAGGATAATCACTCAGCAGCTCTCTCTCTCTCACTCTCACTCTCATGTTCATGTCTCTCTCTCTCTCTAAGGCTTTGGGGACTTCGTGGTTTTGAAGAGAAAGCTTAGAATTGGGGCTGAAAGTTGTGGATTCAGATAAGAATTGGAGCTAGGACTACTTGAGGATCAGTTCAAGGTCGAAATCACTCTTGAGGTAAGCTTAATGACTTCATTTCATGGTGGTATTCTACTGTTAAGTATAGGTTTTCTTAAATTCTTTATGCTTCTAAGGTTTTCACTAAATTCTTAGTTTCTAGGAGGATTTTTGTTAGATTTCTAGGTGATTGAGTGGCTCTAAGCATACTATTGAGGTGTAGAGGCTTAATTTTGGATTTGAAGCATGTTATGTTGGACCTTGATAAATCAAGTTGGGAGAAAACACAAGAAAATCACTAGGATTTCTGGGTTCGCGGGGTCGCGCCGCGGCCCGTGTGGCCCCAGATGCCCTTGGGGGCTTGCTGTTTTGTAAGGCGCGCTGCGGCCCTAAAGGGCAAGTCGCAGCACTTGTCCCTGGAAGTTTAGGTGCTGGCACCTCTGACTTGGAGGCGCGCAATGACCCTTAGGGACAGGTCGCGGTCCGCCTAGGTAGCCTTAGCCAAATTAGGTTTTTGGGCTCGAGAACTAAACCTAAGTGTTTGGGAAGGGTTCTACGACCCAGTTTAGTAGAATTTGAGGTTTCGAAGGCTGGTACGTTATTCTTGAAACATTTAATGGGTTTGGATTTTATTAGTTATCCATTGTCTCTTTGTGATTAGAGTTACAGTTAAGGCTCTAGATTGAGGATCATGCTCGGGACCACTCTACATCTTCAGCTTGGGATTCAAGGTAAGAAAACAACACCCGGGTCTTGAATATATCTATATCTGAGAAAGTCTAGTTAGGGATACTTGTATAGGTTGCCTTTCATTGCCTGATGTGTGATGCATATTTGTGATGATATCTATTTCGAAGGTCAGCCTAATGGTGCCGGGGGCCGATAATAAGCGTGCAGAACGAAACCCGGCTTAAGTGTGCTGGGCTCGACTTTCAGACTAGAGGACTCAGCCTGACTATTATACAACAAATAGAAGTTTGGCTTGCACTTAACTAATCTATTGATAGATGAGAATAGTTTTGTGGTTATTTGAACTGAACATTTATCTTAAGCTTATTGCTTATATTCTGTTGTCAATTGAACTTGTTGATCTAAGTTTACTATGTATATATTGTTTTTTATTTGTGCTTGTTGAATTAAGTTTTCTTGCTAAGCCTTAGCTCACGGGTGCTACGTGGTGCAGGTAAGAGCAAGGGAAAGTTGGACCAATCGTGAGTTGGAGAGATCTGGGGTTGATAACTGCTCTGGGGGAAAGTAATACATAGGCAACTGCTCGACCGCCACGACCGAGGGTTTGACAGGGACTAGAGCCAAAATTGTATTTTTCCATTTAGACTAGCTTCAGTTGTATTTACTTTTGAGGGTTGTAATTTCCTTGTAAACATTATTTTTGGGATCCCATGTACCACCTATTATTTTAATGAAAGTCAACTATTTTATGATCAAAATCTTTTAACCCTAACCCATCAGTGGACTTTTGAAACACGTTTATGTCCAAACGAGTCGATTAGCAAGTCTTGCACTATTTAAAATACACAGTGTAATAGTCTTGGCTATCCAGGGCATTACAGTAACCATTGGTTACCTAGGCATTTATGTTAATTTAAACAGGTTTGGTGGATCCACACTGGCTTATTGAGACTCCTAGGTTTTACTAGTAACAATCTACCTCTTGGCAAATTGTCATGATAGCTAACTGGACCAATAATGTGAATGGAAAAAATCGTGTACACTATGACTATGTAGGTGGAAACCTTTTGTGCTACATATCCATAGGTGGATACCTTCCACGAAGTCCTGAGACAAGCAGAAACTGTAACACCCTTGTTAGCAAAGACCATTACACTATGTGATTAAAATGGTTCTTAACTCCCAAAACGAGTCATTTGGACTTAAATCTGTAATTAAAAAATAAACCAAGGTTAGGTATTAAAAATTTTGGTGAACGAAGTAATCATTTTTGACTAAAAGTGTTTTTTTATACACGGGATCCCAAAAAGTGGTTACAGATTGATAAAAGTCAGATAAAACACACATTAGCCGTCCTAAGCAGAAAAATAGGGTTCAACCCTAGTTCCTTCCTGACAATCCCAACCGTGGCAGTCGAGCAGGCTGCATATGTACATACCGCTCCTAAAGCTCTCCAACTCATGGTTGGTCTAGCTTACTCTTGCCCTTACCTGCACCATAGAGCACCCGTGACCCAAGGCATAGCAAGAAAAACCGCACAAAGTATAAAAATAATACAAATATTCCAAGCAGTAATCACATGATTGACAAAAGATATATGCAATCATATAACTCATAAACATATTCTAAATTAATCAATATCAAGCAATCTACATCACCAGCACCATATATGTACAGTCGATGCCTAATATAGTGCGTCTCCGGGCACTAAGGTCATAATAATGGTTGTATACTCACAACGAATCAGGGTATGTAATAATCGTACATCATCTAACTCATTTAGTTAATGTAGGCGTACCATGCATTCACATGTAATTCCAAGCTAATAAGCATACCAACCAATTGCTCTATGTGCATATACCAGTTTTTCTTGCCTTGCGTCCTGAGTAGACAACGTGTGGCGACTCCGAGCACGATCTTTACTCCCGAGCCTAATAGTATAACCTAGTCACAATATAATAATGGGTAATCATCAAGAACTTGACTAATTAAAAGCTTCAAGATTAATTCCTAACCATCGTGGTGCTCCAAGAACAACTCCATGGCGCAATCCCATGAACCTAAAATTTCCAACACCTTCATGTCATTTCCTCCAAACCAAACCCTCCAAAAACAGTGCTAGAGTTACCCCAAAGTTCCCAAATTAACCTAGAACTGTTAGTAACACAACATAAGCAACATTTATACCCCAAAAACCAACCCAAATCCTTACCAAAACTGATAACCCAAGCCAAAGTTTAAAACTCAACAAAAGCTAAACTTATAATAGAATTTCATAAAAAAAAAAAACAGGGTACGATTCCTTACCTTAGCTGTGAATTTCGACCATAAGCTGCCTCTTAATCCTAATCCTAGCTCCAGCTTCAAGTTCGTTATATTGCCAAGCCTTTCTCCTCAAGAATTTCAAAAGTCCCCAAGTGCTCAAGAGAGAAGAGATGAACAAGAGAGAGAGAGAGAGAGAGAGAGAGAGAGAGAGAGAGAGAGAGAGAGAGAGAGAGAGAGAGAGAGTGAGTTGTGGGAGTTGAGTGTTCTACTATGTTCTACTTCCTACAACTTCTAAGTGACTAAGGTAATCCAAGGCCAGGGAAATGACCAAAATGCCCCTAGCCTTTACCTTGGTTCTCTAACGCCCACAAGGGCAAAATCATCTTTTACCACCATGTTCCCGCTAAGCCTCAAGTAACACTATAAATTCCCAATTAACTTTGACAAACCCAAATAATCACCAAATAAATTCCCATTACCCGATAAACCCCATCAATGCACCAAATTACCATAATACCCCTAGGCTCACCACAAGTCGGGTATTAAACCCCAAAGTGACTTTTCTGCCAAATTTCTTATTAGGATCGCCTCGAGCTACACATCTCAAACATATCTACATAATAATGTGGTCTCACTCATAAAGCATGCATAATATAGATATACCCTCAATGGGTCAAAAATTACGAAAATGCCCTTTTTAACAGAATCAGTTCCATAAGAACATTTAATACTCCTAAACATGCATAAACAGTCATATCATAATATAATTAATATAATTCACATAATCGCACATGTATAATCATAATTAGCACATAAAAATCAAATTATGCCCTCCTAGCATAGTAATCAAGGCAATAAGCCTTATTAGCAAATTTGGGACACCGTCTGCGAAATAATACAATAAGTAGATACCGTCCACATACTCATGTGATAGGAAAATAATATCAAAGTTAGAAACCGTCTTCACAATGTTTGAATAGCTAGAAACTGTCTGCATTGTATTACAACAAGTGGATACCACCCATGTTTCAATCACATGTGGAGCGTAAGCGCTACCTAGTCATTGTCTCTAAATGAGCCAGGTCTCTAACAAGCGGATAAGCCCAACATCTACCAAGCAGTACACTAGTTAATTCATGTTGTAGATATGTAAATAATATACTGACTTACAAGCTGTCCTTTGTTGCGTATGTACAGTCTTCCCACGGAGAATCCCTTCGTGTTAGCCAACATTATAACTAGCATACAATGTACTTAGATTAATTATGGCATTATAATAGATTATCATTCTACTTTGGGAATTAAGGTCACCATCAAATACCCACTAAGGGTATTTTTTATCCTCACACTTTTTATGCCATAACGACATTTAAGATTTTCGAAAAAATTCCCACAAGGAGTCTAGTTATTTGAAAGTAGGCTTTTATGAAATTTCCCGCTCCGTTTTAACACTTCAAGGAAATGGGGCTATTACTTTGTTTTTTTAAGGTGGAAACACTTCGCTTTTCCCTAAATCACAACCGAAGTATTCAGGGCGAAGTAAAAGTGGTGAAAAACCAAAGTGGAAAAGGGACTTTCTACTTTGGTTATTATCTATAAATCAAAGTAGAAACCCTACTTTCTACTTCGATTTATACATAATAACTGAAATAGAAAGTCAATTTTAATTGTGGTGACAATCCTTTCTACTTCACCATTTTAACATGGAGATCCGCCTAACCAAGCTCTAGCTTGGAGGGATAATAACCCATATAACGCGGACAACAGGGTGGGAGCTGAAATCCAGCTCCCAAATAATCTAGAGACCAAGGATCCAACCCTCGAGCAGTTGGCCTTAATGGAGGAGAAGATGAAAAGACTCCTGTCTAGAAAAGAAATTGATGAATGTGATTCTCATGAGGAGCTCGAGCCTTTCAGGTACCTTTAAAGGACTCGGGTAGGAATTGTTTTTCCCGAGTTAAAAATATAATTTTAAATAATATTATATTTTTGTTTGGAATTGATTTCCACGAGTTATTTCTAGCCAAATTATGAATTGTGTTATTAAAAGTCAAGATAAGACTTTCAGTCTTGGACCGATGCAAAATCCCTAATCTGGTTAAAATCTCAGTAAATAAAATGATAAACTATGAAAAATATGTTTTGGGCATAAAATACATTCATAAAAATTAAAGTTGGTAAAAAATAATAAACCTAGGAGGAAATTGAAAATTTAGGGCATTTTATGCTAAATGCTTAAATTTTTGCCTAATTGTGGAATTTTATTCCATAAATGGACCTTAGCTTAAATTGTATTGTGTGATTAATTAAATTAAATGTGAGAGACATTTAATTTAATTATTATGTGTTTTTTTAAAAAAAAAACTTTATAAAAGTGAAAAAAGGCTATAGAAATTGATTTAAGCTTTTAATCACATGTAATTAATGTTAGTGACACAAATTGACATAAAGTAAAAACGCTCAAGTGTTTTAGATATTTTTTAGAGTTGTCTATGTTCTTCCATCATCCCAACCGACCCCCTCCTCTTCCCTCACTCTCATCTTGTTCAAAAAATTTCTCTAAAGTTTTCTCACCCTTTTCAACTACCAAAAACACTAAAAAACCTTGCAAGCTTGAGCCTTGACCTTGGAAGAGTTTCCCCAAGGTAAAAGTTTCAAAAACTTGTCTTTTTATAAAGTTTTTAACCCTATATCTTTCAATAACTAACTATATATGTTGTTGGGGGAGTTGGTTTAAGGTTTTGAAGGTTCTAAAGCTAGTCGAAACATCAAAACCTAAAACAAGAACAACAAGAGGTAAAAATTATACTTTTTATGGATGTGTTTTGTATGGTTATTATTTTTAAGGATTATGTTGTGTATTTAATGCTAAAAGTTTCTTATTGATGATGTAATAAGGCTATGGTAGTTGCTTGATAATCTTTATGATGCTTGTATGTTGATTGTGAAAATAGGGACCCGAAATCCCTAAGGGTTTTGTTGAAAACCCTAAAAAAAAACGTTTTGAGCCTTGATTTCCACTATAAAACTGATTTTGTAAAAATAAATTATACTGTGATGTTGTTGAGATGGAGTACATGAATTGGAGCTTTTAAAACACTCAAAAACTATAACGTCCTGGATAGCCAAGTTCGCTACACTGTGTACTTTTAAAGGTGCCAGACTTGCTAATCAAGTCATTAATTTAAAAACGTGTCACTAAACATGTATGAGCTAGGGTTCAAAAGGTTTTGGTCTCAAAAGTTAAATTTTATATAATCAAACAGTTATATACATGGGATCCCATAAGAAACAGAGTTTAAAAGTTGGATTACAGACTCTCCAAAATACAGACAGTTGTCAGCCATACAAAGGCAAAATGAACATTTCTGGGTCTCGCGTCCCTGCCTAAAACCTCAACTGTGACGGCTGAGCAGTTGGTCATGTACATTCCGCTCGTAGAGCTCTCCAAATCAGGGCTGATCAAGTTTGCCCTTGCCTTTACCTGCACCATGTAGCACCCGTGAGCCAAGGCCTAGCAAGAAAACATAATGTGCAACACAAGAAATAATAACAAATAGTAAATTCACTAAGCATAGTCTTTCATCAAATAATCCACATTAACCATTCAGCATATATTCAGAATCAAGGATGCAATTAATCACTTATAACACTCAAGTCTCATAACATCCACAACACACAATAATCAGGGCCGACAACTTAGGCCGCACCCTCTGTTTACCCCACATACTCTGGCCCGCTTAAACCGAGCTCAGTGCATATTAAGCTGTCCTCGGCTACCAGTGGCCAAGCCGCGCCCTGTGCGCTAGTGTAACCCTTGGCACTCTTAGGCCATTGGTTCACTGATTAGTTTTTATGGCATAATACCATCCTTTCAAGCATACACAATAGGGAACCTTTAGTCCCATTACAGATATACAACCAGGTGCAGTTTTCTTACCTTTGATCTTTGCGGTTACTGTTTATGAGCAATGCTTCTTAAGCACGATCCGTTCCCGAGCCCTAGCCTCAACACCTAGTCACAACCAAGATATAGGGTTCCATTAATATTCAGATAAGGGTTTCTGGATACAGAACTAACTTCCGAGAAACCAAATTCCACCAAGCACGGTGGTGAAATCGATCCCAAGCACTCTAGGCTAGATTCCCGTGCTTTAAAACCCTAAACGTTCAAGTATGCATCTAAGGGCTGCGGCCTTTGAAGCCTAGTCGCGACCCTACCCTTGAACAGAACCTAAGGCCTCCCTAGAAGAAGACACGCACCGCGACCCTTGCTTTGGGCGCCGCGGCGCTCACCCCTGGCCGAGCCTCCTTGGCTCCTTTGCATCCTAGGGCCGCAGCGCTCTAGAACAGAGCTGCGGCCCTTCCCTTCGTGCCCAGAAATTCCACCATTTTCAACACCTAAACCTTACCCAAGATCATCCCAAAGCTTCCTAGTTCAAAACGAATTAATCCCAACACTTTTAGAATGACTTAAACAACATAATTCAACTGAAAACTCAACCTAAAACTCATGGAAATCCCATCTTCAATTTCTGAAACTCAAGAACTTCAAAACACCCAACCAGCCACGCAAAACACGAATTTAAGCTTCTAAATCATGAATTATAGCTTACCTCTTCAGCTGAACTCCTTCTCTAAGCATAATCCAAGTAAGTTCTCAGCTAAATCCCAAGCTTCCAACTTAAATTCAACCTTAAACATCAAAATTGCAACCATCTCAACACCCAGCTAGAACTCAGAATTTTCTAACCAAAAAGAAAGGAATCACTGCTTACCTTAGTACTGGTTAAATTTCTTGGGTAATCCTTGAGTTAAACCTCAAAATCCTCTCTTCAATTCACTGAATTCCAGCTCAAATCCTCCAAATTTCTCTGTGTTAGCTTGTGTTTTTCCTTGAGAGAGAAGACAGAGAATAGGCTGAGAAAGAAAAGTCGGTTTAATTTTGTTCTACAATTTTCCTTTAATTTTAGCCTATCCTTATCCTGTTAAGTCAATCCCGAGGCTCGGGTGTCGGAAACGTCCCCGAGGGAAAAACGGTAAAATTCCCCAATATTCCCGCTTAGACTTCCTAACCTCAAATATATCTCCATATATTTATTTTCATAACCCGATAGTCTAAATAACTACCTGATACCTAAAATACCCCTGACTCATCCAAAGTCAACTGTTAAGCCCCGTTGTGACTTTTCCCGCTATCTAGCCCTGGGATCGCCTCGAGTCGTGCTCTGCAAACCTACCCACATAATAATGTGGTTCTCATAATACCATATATATATCACATTAACATCAATATAATCAAACAAACATTTTAATCATATAATTATGCATTTAAATCAATTAACTCGCTCAAATCATATTTAACTCAATTATGCCCTCCCAGGACACTAATCAAAGCCCTTAAGCCTTATTAGCGAATTTGGGGTCGTTACAAAAACGTTTAGAAATGAGTGAGTTATGCTATTTCAAAGTTTATGTAAAAAATAGTATTTTCGTATTCTTAATTTCGGAGCCAAGTTTGGACGGCCACTGTATATGGCAAATGAACTCAGATTTTATTAACATTTGATGAAGATGTTCATGGCATACCTTAGTATCCCTCAATAAAATTTAGTAACAAAACACTGAACGGTTTGAGAGTTATTAAGTGCCAAAGTTTGGAAAAAAATAAAGACTTGAAAATTAGGTAATTTTTAGCACAATGTTTGAAAAATATTTTCACTAATAAAAAATTATCCTTTTGACCTAAGATTTTACTAAGACCTAAATGGCACATCAAAGAGTGAATTGGAAAATTTTGGTAATAATTGGGTAAGTAAATTTTTATATTATGACCTAATAAATTATGTAATTAAAAATGTGAAAATTGAGGTTTTCACACTTAGTGTAAAATAAAATACATTTTTATGCATATTGCAAGATAAAGACTTGGTAAGTTTTAAAAACATTTTGACCTAAAATACCACTTTGTGATTAGTGATAATTATTTTTATTCTTTCTAAAAATAAATGATTTAGTTAATAAATAAATATAATAAATAAACTTGATTAATTGACATCGGAGAATTAACTAGTCAAGATAAACAATTATTAACGACTTTTCCTAATTAAGTCAAAATAAGGTTATTTTCTTAAAATGATTTTTAGAGATTAAAACCTTAAGAAAAATTAAAGGAAAATTAAGAGATTATTTTCTTGAAAAAAAAATTGAGGATTTAAATTAGTATTCTCTGGATATAATACCGACTAAAATCTTTTATATATTTAACTAACTTGTTGAAAGTACAGGTTAATAGCAGAACTTTTAAAGAAATAAGATTTTTAGTGCATTATGGCAAATATTATTGTGATACCGGAGCCTGAGTATCGAGACCATAGGATAGGTCTCCCCTAGACTTGGGGTTTAGTCTCAAATTTTTGCGTATGAATTTCTTGAATGGGTTTAAAAACAAATAAGGATCTTTAATCCTAACAAAAGATTTTGAAAATGACCAAACTACCAAAAATAATAATAATAATAATAATGAATTATGAGTGCCATAATCAATCCGAGTATACTGTGTGGATAATTACAGTATTGACTAAGCATAATTGGATTGTACGTTGGAGGGTGAAATCCTGCTAAGTGCTAAGGACTCCAAGTAAGTCAACTTCTATTATGTGGCTACAACATGAAACAACTAGTGTAATGTATGATAGGATATAGACACACGCACATGTATACACTGTTATAGAAAGTTTACATAGAGACGTTATTCTAGTAGGTGTTGATTCAGAAAATATGATCAGTAGATATCCATCGTATCCTTGACGGCTAATCCCCGTCACAGTGCTTGTTTGATTTTATTATGTATGTTTCACTACCGTTATGAGTGGCCAAGAGGTGAGGATTGCATGTTTGATTTTTTTATATTTTGTTTAATATTATTATTCTTGATATTTAATTGTTTGTTAATATATTTTTTTTTGTTTTGAAGGAAGAAGAAATTTTCTGATGTCAATAACATTATTAATCCACCAATGGATTATTCTTTTGTTAAAATTTTTGAGAAGATGTGGTTTTACAAGCTTCAAACTTGTCGGGAGGACCTTATGGACACTGTAAGTAACCAGGTTCTTGGTATAATGTTTATTAATTAGTATTTTGTTTGTTTAGATGTTTTGTTTTTTTTGTTGATCATGGTTAAGACAAGCAACCAGGTTCCTTTAGTATTGTGTGTAAATTGTTTTTATTATTTATGGGTAGTAACCAGGTTCTTGTAGTATTGTGTGTAACTTGTTTTTATTATTATTTATTGGCTAGTATCCAGGTTCCTAACTTTTGTATGTTTATTTATTTTTTGTAGCATATCAATGTATGTTTTTATTACTTGAGGAAGAAGATTAAGTTGATTGATGGTGTGAACAAGAGGGTTACAACTACAGACTCTTGGTTTGATGCAAATATCAAGAGTTTGTATGATAACTTTGTGGCAGCCAAATGTGATTCAAGCAGCATTCGTTTTGATAACCTCATTTCAAATTACATTATTGGTGAATATTTGTTTTGTAACACTCCCTGGGTGGATGTCGATCATGTTCTTTTTCCTGTGCATGTCAAGGTTCAGTTGCATTGGGTTTTTATTCACTTTTCCATTAAGAGTAGGATGTTAACTATCTACAACTCTTTGACGGGGAAGAAGAATGAGAGTATTGCTTTGCCATATGTGAAGGCTTATTCTGTTGTTTTACCATATTTTCTAGATTTTCTAGATTTTTATTGTTCTAGGAAAGATTTGGACTTGAATGTTGGTCCATATTCTGTTGGGAAGAAGGATCCAATTGATTTTAACTTTGCCAAAGACTTGCTGTTTCAAGAGGATAAGTAAGTAACTGGTTTTTATATATTGTTGTTTATTTTGCTATTTTGTTTGTTTTAAATAATTTCATTTTTTGTTTTTTGTTTTTTTTTTTGCAGTGATTGTGGAGTATTTGTTATCAAGTATGCTGATTTGTTTATCCATGGGAAGATTGATGACATCCCAAAGAACATGGCTGCCAAAATTGCTACCTATCGTGATTATCTTGCCATTAACTTGTATAGTCATGCAAAAAAGAAGCAGATTGGTGGGTACATGACAGAAGATGATGCTCCATCAAAGAAATCAAAGAGGAGGAGGAATTATAAGTAGAGATTTTGCAGTTTTTTTTTTAGTTGTATTAATGACCATGTCTTTTTTTTTTCTTTGTTTAATAGTGAAGTTGTGGTTTGTAACTAGATATTGTTTTAGTACTGTACTTATCTATGTTTTTTTTTGGTCAATGTAAAGCATTGGTTTCACCTTCTCGCTTAATATAAAGTTTTTTTTAATGTATTTTATTTTAATGTGTATGTTTTTTTTTTCAATAGAGTTGGTGATTTTTTTTTTAAAGTTTGAAGATATTGTTATGTACATGTTTTTTTTCATATAGGTTTCGATTATTATTGTATGAAGATGGTGTAACCGGTTACTTCTGTTTTAGATAGTAAACGCTATATGTTTCAGGTAACTGGTTACTGTTTCTTTAGTTTTTATTTCTAATTTTTTAATTATTTTTTGACATATTTATGTTTCTTTTTTTTTTGTGTGAACGATTTGTGATTATATAACTAGGTTTTTTAAGTCGTTGGTTACATTAATATATAGTCGTTTGTTAAATTTACTTATAGTAACTGCTTTTTTTTTTCTATTTTATGTGTTGTAACCAGGTACTTGAATCTTCAGATTTTGAATATCTTGTGTTGGAACCAAGAAGTTGAGTATCAAGTTTATAATATTTATGTTTTTTTTGTGTGAAATATTTGTGATTATATAATTAGGTTTTTAAATCATTGGTTACATGTATATATAGTCGTTTGTTAAATTTACTTATAGTATCTGTTTTTTTTCTTTCTATAATATGTGTTGTAACCATGTACTTGAGTCTTCAGATTTTGAATATCTTGTATTTGGAACCATGAAGTGTAGTATCAAGTTAATAAAATGTAAAATGCTTAAAAAGTTTGTACTTTTATTGAAGTAGAAAACATTAGGATACAATTTTATTACATCAATTGAAATTATTGAAATTGTAGTATATCTATTCTTTAGAAAATTATTTATCTATTTTCTTTGACTTTGTTGGGTTTCGCTGCTTTGGGATTGGTTCATTCCTGCATGTTTTTCTATTATGTCCTGGCTGCGTGCATCTTCCACATTTTATCTGCACCTTTGGTTCTCCTCTAGATCTGATTCTTTTCCTTCTAGGGTGGCCTGGTGGTTTTCTTGATTTTGGTGGTAGGACATTTTTGTTTAAAGTCTCTGGCAGTGTCCATTCGCTTTCATTTGGCAATGGATGAACATTTGACTCATATGTTGCTTTCATAGTTGTAGTTTTGTAGTAACCAGCAACATAATCATTATGTTGTAGTAACCAGCAACATAATCATATGTTTTCAGCCGTGTTTTGGCGAATACTGCTATTGCATGTGCACACGGTATTTCATCTTGTTGGAACCTTTTGCATTCACTTGTTTTCTCCATTAGGTTGACCAAAAAATTCTGTTCAACCACAACTTGGTACAGTATAGTGTTTACTGGGAAGACCTGTTTATTTTAGTAGAGGAATACATGTTAGAAACTGGATACTGTGATATTTTTTAGTAACTGGTTACTAAAAGTTTTGGTAAATAATATTCAGTGCTCAATATATGTCAGGTATTTGAAATTTAATGGCACGAATAAAGTTTTCTCTAAGCACAGTTTTAGTATCTGTTGTTACTTGTGTGAATGTTCCGTTTGCTTCGTTACCATTTTTCCATACCCATTTTTGAACTAAACTTCAAAGGCCTTCCATCATTGTAGTGATTGGCAGCGTTCTTGCAACTTTCAATGCAGCATTTATTGATTCAGCTATATTTTATGTCATCATTGTATATCTTCTTGTTGGAGCATGGCATCTAGACCAAGTTGAATATCCAATTTTTTGTAAATACGGTCTTATGCGTGTGTCAATCTTGTCTATTTCATGCATGTAGTGCTCAAATGATTGTACCCTGTATGCCTTTGCTGCTTTGACAAAGTTTAGGTTTAGGTCCTCCCCATGGACACCGAAATTGACTTTGATGTTGTTTAACAGGTGGAATATGCATGCTCCATGGAAAGCTTTTGGGTATACATCGTCTATAGCATTTTCTATGCTTTTATGCCTGTCTGAAATGATTGCCATACCTGTTTGCAAAATCACAATGGAGTAACTGGTTATTCTGTCCTAATTGAGTAACTGGTTTCATTAATTTATATGACTGTTATTTTTTTTACATTGTTTTTACTATTTTATTGCTGGATTATTATTAAACTGATAATTTTATGAGTTTAGTTTGTTTCAATAAGAATATAAAAAAGAAAACAGTACCTTCCCTTTCTCCATATGTCTCCTTTAGCTTTGTGAAAAACCATAACCATGATGAATTATTTTCAGAGTCTCCTATTCCAAAGGCTAATGGAAATATGTTGTTGTTAGCATCCATTGTTGAAGCAGTGAATAAAGTTACCCCAAATGATGTCTTCAAGTAAGTTCCATCTATCACAATGACTGGCCTATAGTGTTTCCATCCTTTGATGGAATTTGCAAATGCTAGGTACATATATTTGAAGTGATCTTTATTGTCTGTAACCAGGTGTGTTATTGTACCTGGGTTCGAGACTTTTGGCATGTGAAGGTAGATGGGAAGTTTTTGGTATGAATCATCTTGGTTTCCCCTTGCCAATTCTAAAGCTTTTTCTCTTGCTCTCCAGGCTTTTTGGTACCTCATTGAAACACCATAATCATCTAGCATGTCGTTGATTATGTCATGTGGTGTATGTACTCTCTTTATTGACATGTATTTTGATTTTATTAGTTCCCCAATGACATTGCAATTAGCCTTCCTATGGTCTTCCATAATGATATCCAAGGAGCAGGTGTGAGTTTTTACATACTTTCTGATTTTAAATGTTTCTGTTTTCTTGAACTTTGAAGCTCTAAGTAACCAATTACAATTGTCATCCACACAGGTTACCAGGTACTCTCTCAGTTCATATCTTTTTGTCTTAAATTGGATGTTGTGGATCATAGCATAATAACATAGAGCAGATTTTAAGAGCTTTTTGTCCTTATAGATCTGGCCTTCTTCAACTTTGAAAATTTTATGATCAATTATAATTTATGTTTCTTCTTCTCTTTTTCTTTTGTTTTCTTCTGTTCTCTCTATGATAAATTCTGCTACATCATCAGCTATGTCTGTAATATTTGGGAAGGTTTGTACCTGGTTATTTCGTGTGTAGGTTCCTTCGTCATATTGTAATTCTGTAGCTGTTTGCTCGTTGTTTAGTTGAAGAACTAGCTTTTCTAAATCTATGTTCTGTTTTTGTGTATCTTCTTCATATGTATTGTGTTGAACAGTTTCAGCTATTGTTTGATCAACAGTGGTGATGCATAGTGGTAGCTCAGTTACTTCATTTTGCTTCTTTTTCAGCTCAATGTAGAATAGGACTGAATTGTCAGTGAGTAATTTCATTGGTGGCATACCTGGTGATAACTGGTAACTCTGCTCAATATTTTGAATATTGCATTTTATCTCAGTTTTCACTAAATGAACCAAATTGTTTAGAGAGCAATTTGTTGGTATTATCAGTCTAGTCATGGTGTAGTCATGATACTGATATCTATCTGTCCATTTTCCTCCAAAACGAATCAATGTCATTATGCACTCCATATCTGCAATATAGCACAACATAATTTTTAGTGTTGTTTAAAATGTATCTGGTTGTGTTAGTGAATGAATATTATCATATGTTGAAATTATTTAAGTAACCGATTTCTTTTAGTGAATCGAGGGTCACATTCAGGTCTAGATGTACCAGATGTCGGCTCAAGAGCTGCCTCAAATTGAGCTCCGATGGTCTCTGACCGTTCCGTTCTCATATATATAGCTGCACAAAGTAACAACTTGGTCATAATAAGTTTTAACATGGTTGTGGAAGAATTCTAGTGCAAAGTTCAAGAAGCGAAGAAACTTACAAGGATGCTTGAAGTATCAATGAGTGCAGTTCTTGATCCCATTTGACATAAAGAATTCGTCCTTATAGTCATTTGGGTGGCTTGAGAGGTCGATGATAGACGTTGTGTTGGGAAATCTGGAAAGGCAGTAGAAGCAATCACCTCGACTATTTGACTCTGGATTGGCCTTAAGGCAAAAGAAATACATAATATCAGTAGTGGTGGGGACGTGCCACTCGTTCTTGAAAAATAAATGCATAGACCTCGCCAAGAGTCTATACGAGTTTGGGGGAGTTGGTATAGTGACAGTTCCACGTAGTTTAAAAAATCTACAAAGTACTGGTCCAGGGGAAGGAAGTCACCGGCCTTCTGGTATTCATCACTCCAAGCCCCAAAGTCGTCCTGGAGCAGGGTGCAACTCCGATCTCCATCCAACGGAGGACAAGCAACAATTTCTTTGGATCCCGTCTCGATCCCGTGACTCAGTAAGAGTTTTTTCACCTTGCCCTAAGTCTTTATCCGAGATTCAATATGCTCGGCCTCGAAGATGGCATCAGGGTAAACAACGACCTGCCTATCCACCACTGGGCCAAAGTGGGGAATAGGGGTCTTGGAAGCGACCTACTAATCTTTATTTTTTTTAGGGGCGGAGCTCGCCACTAATATCTTTTTCCTGGTTGGCCACAATTTAGTTCTCCTGTTAAAGGCGACCTAAGATATAACCTCGTTGTGACACTAAAAGTGAGGGGAACCTGGAGTTTTAGATTTGGTTTACTCGTCCTAAGATACATATGAGCTAGATTCTCACCTAATGCTAATACGTGAGTTCACGCGCGTTCAAAAACCATGCACCATAACCTCGGGAAACCTTAATACTTTGGGATTCGCGTGTCAGACCCAGTTCCTTTTTGGAAAGCGATTTAATGCAAAACCACTCAAGATACTGTGACCCTTAAGCTACGTAGAACTGAACCTAAAAAACCCATAAATCTTCAAATTCACAAAATCAGACGTTCCTCTTTCATACCCAGAAAACCTAGAAAATCACCCATTTTTTGTGCATTATTTCTAATCGGATCTAGTACTACTGTTTTTGGCCTGACGAAAACTCACACTAAACTAAAACAGAACCAAAGTAAATCAACGTAATAGAAAATTTCATAAAACTTGTTGGAAAATGAGAAAATGAAATTTAAACCAGGGATAATCATACATACAAATTAGTTTCTTGATCGATGAGTGAAGTAAGAATAGAAAGTTCTTGAAAAATCCGAGTGTGAGGACATGGGGATCTCTGGGAAGCAATGGATTTCAGAAAGTTTGAATGTTTTGAGAAGAAGAAAGGCAAAAGGAAAATTTTGAATGCAAAGGTTGTAAGGCTCAGACGTGGCTCTTCTATTTATATGTAAACTTCAAGAACAGATCTAGGCCACACGATTAAATCAGTTTGAGATCCAAGGACCTGAATTAAATAAACCAAGCGGTGGCAAAAAGTTGACAAGACAACTGTCACAGTACTCGAAACCCGAATAGGCACCTATTACAGTGCGACATGAGTCCCGTACTCGAGTGAGTTGGTGGGCACACTTTCTCATAAGATTAAAAAATTACTCACCTCCAATGTTACTTTCGAAGGTAATCATGACAAAGTACACCAAACTCACCACTAATTCAACAAACTTACTAATTAAAGGTTAAAACAAAACAAATGAATCTTAGTTACATAATTATTGTTTTTATAGAAACTAACAAACATTAAAGGTAATAACTTAATTAATACAAACTAAACAATTTATAAATGTTAATAAGTACTACTAAGGTTAGTAACTTTTCATGAGTAAAAAGTAAAAAATAAGCCTTTATTGCGAATAAACAAATAAAACATAGCATAGGAACTTAATGAAAATGACATTTACAACACATCAAACTAGTTGTAGAAGACAAAAACAAATGTCACT
Source organism: Humulus lupulus (assembly GCF_963169125.1). Lineage (NCBI taxonomy): Eukaryota > Viridiplantae > Streptophyta > Magnoliopsida > Rosales > Cannabaceae > Humulus > Humulus lupulus. The sequence goes on along the minus strand of NC_084802.1, from coordinate 156,791,334 downwards.
ACTAATCCAAAACAACATTCTAGTTATGTTCTAACATGGGAAACAACATACCTCTTGATGCTAATGAACAAAAATTAATCATCTAAAGCTATTTAGTTTTTAAAAAATATATTGTTTTAAGGATTGAAATAGCAAGTCGATATTGTCACAATTTTTACAATTTACAAATTAATATAAAAAAAATTATATAACATAACAAAATAAATATGAAAATATAAAATTACAAAAAATATTACTAAAATACAATTATTAAAAGTGGAATAATACCGAAACAAATTAACACAAACAAAGTTTATGGATTCAAACTTTTTTTCTTATGCTCAAAATCACATCTAAGCCAATATTAGCAACCCCAAAATATATATACAATCAACTCATTATATATATAAATACGAAAATTAGAAAAAATATGAAAATAATATAGAAAAATAAAAACAAAGAATTAGTGGAACAATACCTATTTTAAAGCTTAAGAAACATCTGATTGCCTAAAATCCAGTCAAAATCTCATGAGAAACTACATTTTTGACCTCCAAAAATAAAATTAGAACAATTTCTAGGATCTACTTCAGCTTTTGATTAAGAAAAGAGGAAGAAAATGGTGAGAAATTTTTTTTTTGAAGATGAAACCCCCATGGATGGTACACGCAGCAACGAAGGATTTATGGGTTTGAGATTTTTTATAGAGAAGGAGAATAATGGTGAATAATTGAGTGGTGGGGTTATAAAAGCCTTTTACTTCGGTTCTTAGCTAAAAACCAAAGTAGAAAGTTCACCTTTTACTTCGGTTCTTAGATAACAACCGAAGTAAAAGGTCTAATGGCCTTGTTTGGTATGCCCAACTTTCTACTTCAGTTCTTTTGCAAAAAAAAAGAAGTAAAAAGGCTCCATTTTGCGTGTGTCCAAACACGCCCTTCGTCCCATATATTTTTTGACTTCTTTTCTTTAAGAAAAGCGAAGTAGTAGATATTTTTTTAGGCGCCACTCCCAAAAGCGAAGTAAAAATATATTTAACATATGTTGTCTCTCGTTTTAGTCAACTAACACGGAGTCGGATATTTGATATGACAAAAAGTATTGAAGCAGGTATAATGGAAAAACAGTAAATGACACAACGATATTATAGTGGTTCGGCCCCAAGAACTGGTAATAACCTACGTCCACTTAAGCTATTATTGATATTGAACGTCAAAGGAGTGATCAAAGAACTAGGGTTCTCCAAGTTTTACAGACCTTAGAGAGGTGAATGATACAATCTTAAGATGATAGCTCTAATTCCCTTGTAAAGTACGAACTCAAGTAAGCCAAAAGGTCCCTTCCTTGAGCTATTTCTTTTTTATTTATAGGCTCAAGGAAGACTACCTAAATTTGTTACAGATATTCTTTCCTAATTAGTCGGATATTCAGGAAGTCATGAGAGACAATCTTGGATATGATCATAACTGCACAAGTTCTTCTCCAAATATACGGAGTATACGATCAATCTGGTCGTATATAAAGTTCAAATGTTACGCCATGGGAATCTCTCTGGTCGATGGTCGAATAGGACTCCTGCCAGGTGTCAGCCACGTGTTGAAAACGCCTGCCACGTCACCCATACCTGCTTTTTGGATAACATTTGCCCCCCAAGTTTATTTATTGCAACCAGCAATAAGTAAACTTAGGAAAACAACTGTCCATATGCCCCACGAAATCTGTCAGAGCCCTCGTTCGTTTTTGAAAACCGTGACCTAATTATGTCTAATGAAGCCTTTTCAGTTTTCAAGAAACCACCCCGACGGCTTATACACTCCCCCATGCTTCGAAAAAGGGAAAGTCATGATTGCCACTTTTTGTTACATTTTGATTTCTATAAATAACCCTCTCATTCACCTTTTAATCTCTTATTCACCATTTTCTGCCAAGAACTTTCAAGAGCCATATTCCAGAGCCCAGAACTTCGAAAATTTCAGACACCCTGCCAAGGATCTTTCAAACTCAAAGCTTTCATTTTTCTGAATCTCAAACCTTCGCTCCGGTAATTTCTTAGTCTTTTAAACTCTTCGAGATGCCATGCATGCTGCTACTGTGCTCTGAAATTTTTTGCGTTCTTGAGTAGAAATTTGTGAGGATTTTGTATAAACCGTTTGATGCTTGATAGGGTAGTGCATTTCTACTTTATATAAGTTAGGAATTAGTTTGATAGTCAGGATCATAGATTTAGGGCGTAAAATCGACGTTAAAATTTGATTTTTATGCTAGTTGAAAAACTGGGTTTTCCCGCCCCTTAGGAGTTGAAAAAGCTTCTTTTTAGAAAACTTTTTACTTTCCTTTTTGATCCATTTTTCAAACTGCTAGCATAAAACTTAGTGTTCGGTTAGAATGTTGCTGGTCGGCAGACGCGAGCAACGTTATCCCAACTTCCCACATAAATTCCCAGGCTATGCGTCTTATCTCCTCCTTTGTCTGTTTACAGTTCATATGCAAGACCCGTGGGGAGGAGAAAGACCCATTGACGACGACCTCCTAGCTCAGCTGCTTGAAGACGAAGAACATCCTTCTACTTTGATACCAGACATTCCTTTCTCTCGCCTTAATCGAAATACTTCCTCAGTCTTGACCCAAAAAATGGTTCGCACCAAAACTAAAGCTCGAAAAGGAAAAACTTCCAACACCTCTTGTCAGCCTACTGCTGATGCTCCCTCGACCAGTGGTCAAGGCGAAAATATTCCTGATACAAATGTGCAAAGGCATGCCCATCCTTGACATGCTACTCAGCGAGATGTCGAGTGGCATGTTGTCGCCGAGAGTAGAGTGACGATCAGGATGATCGCTAACTACTTAAATAAATACAAACTGACATGGGTGACCCTAGTCAAACCTAACCTCGACCAAAGGGCTAATCTGCCTGGGGGTGCTTACAGTGCCTGGTCACGGTTTCACATTAAGGCAGTTGCCACTTTGCCTCTTCACTCATTCTTTCAAGGGGTGGCCAACTACTTAGGAGTTTCCCCCTTCCAAATCACCCCAAACGAATATAGAATGCTCGCTGCACTCTATATCCTATATAGCCAGAAAAATTGGCCCGCATCGTCGCCACATGAGGTCAACTTCCTATTTGACCTCAAATCTAACCCCAACCAAGAAGGCACGGGGTTCTTCCATCTTTGTCATCAGGAAACCGGGCGCACTTTCCTGACTGACACCACCCATATCTCCAATGTGGGGAGGTACCACCAAGAGTACTTCCTTACGCCTGACCTGGTCGCAAACAACTTGGCTTTCACACGAGGAGGTAAAATTTTCACGTCATTAGCTTCTTCACTTGGTGTTTTTCTGCCATAATGTCTTGAACTTTCAATGTGTTTCAGGCCCATGGTTGCGACCAAACCAAACTCCAGGGATGGAGTCAAGGGAAGCACTTTTAGCCAGCATGCCAGATGCTGAGAAGAGTGTCAAAAATTTAGTTACAGAGGCTAACCTTAGGTTGGCTGGCCTGTGCTCCCATCTTAAATTCAGATTTCTTCCAGGCAATAGGTAGTTCGGTAAATAATGTAGCGACCAATAGTTGTAGTGCGGGTACTTTACTTGTAATCCTTTTACTTTCATTCTTTTGCCCTACGTGACCATTTAGTCTTACTGTTCGCGTTGTTTCCTTTTGTGCAGATATAGACTCCGAGGATATCTTCGAACATTACAAGGCTGCTGCTGCCTCTTTTGGCCAAAAGAAAGATAGCAAGAGGGCTCGAGGGGAGAGTAGTAAGACTCCCTCGAAGAAGGCTCGAACTGACGATCCTCCAGCTAGTGCCCCCTTGCAGGAGAATTCACCACCTACAACACCCCTCGAGCAGCCGGCCTCCACTCCCGCTGACCAGTCGCCGGCTCCTAGCAGGGAGACATTGAACACTCAGCCCAAAGGCTCCCTGCCCAGCCTCATGGTTAGTTCTGCCAGGGAGAGGATATACAAGCTCTCCAAGCACAAACGCAGCCAGGCAGCTATTATTGAAACTGCTTCTATGGAAGCTGATCAAGTCCTCAACAGAGGGCTGAACGAGATAGTTAGCGTAAGTCAACTCTTGCTGGTTTAACATTTATTTTTGATTCCTCGTCCTTACTTTATCTTATTCTATCTGACTATAGGGACTGCTGACCCTAACTGCTGGCTGGCGCCGTACTGGGGCGTTGGTGTCTCGGGGAAGGAACTTTGATTCCAGGCTCGTCGAGGTTAAGCAAGCACTCGAAGCTAAAAACAACGAGCTTGCTAAACAGAATGGAGAGCTGCTCGGGGAGAAGATGGAGTTGTCCAAGCAGAAAGATGAACTGTTTGAGGACAAAGCTACTTTGACCAACGAGTTACTGGAAACCCAGGACACCTTGAGGAAAGCCAACGAAACCAAGGAAAAGTTCAAGGAAAGCACCAAGCTCAACTATCAAGAATCTGTACAGCTCGAGCTTGATCTGGTTGCCAGCAGGCAGGAGGCAGAGGAGCTTGGAAAACGAGTGCAGGAGCTCGAGGAGGCTGAAGCCAAGAACTTGGAGAAGTACAAGGAAGCCACTTACCTTTGCTTCTACGAGTTCTGGAAGCACAACTGGGAAGAAAACTTTAGCTACCTGTCTGAACGCTTGAGGAGGACTCTGATGATGCAGTGTGCCATTCGTCTGGAAGAAGAAGAAAAGGCTAAAGTGCCTGCCTCTCCAGAGATCTCCCTGGCAGGGGGGATAGACGGTGCAGATGCTGAAGCTGGCCCTTCTGCCGACCAAGGCACTCCTCAAGACCCTCAGGAACCTCCAACTCCTTGATTTTTTTTTTCTTTTATCCCAACTATACGACCCACAGGTCGTATTGTAAAGACAATTTATTTTTACTGCTGCAAAGGCAGCCATTTTACTTTTATTTGAACAGTTACATCCGATTAGTACTGCCCTTGGTGTAAAAGAATTCCTTTGACATTATAATGTTTTTTCTTTATTATAATATCTGCTCACATGACCGAACCTAGCATAGTACTTTGGCTTGATTTAACAAAATATAAAATTTTGAAAAATACTAAGTACCGTAGCATGCTTTCACTTATTTCGTTCGTGTGTTTACATACCTCTTGGTATGCTTTGCTATTGATGTACCTTATATGCCCCCCAACTGACTGAGGAGCTTTAGGTCCTTGGTCACTTGCCTTGACCACGACTTGTACGAACATTGTTGCTCGGGATAACTTGTAAAACTTATAATATAGCAAAACAACACACGTAATGAACAAATACTTGTAAAAAATTACAAAGGTTTGGCAAGAATGACTGGCTGCGCACAGTCCTTTATAATTCTCGTATTAAAATGGACTAAACATATCTTTACGAGTGATCTTTGAAAGATCTTACACTTATAAGCGATCAGTCATATAACATGACTAACCCTTTTTCAAAACTTGTAAAAAGTAAAAATTCATACAAGCCAGTTCTTTAAGAAGGACTGTTTATTGATAGTACTTGCGCAGGTGTTCTCCATTCCAATAACGCGGAACGAGATCTCCGTTTAAGCGTGCAAGTTTATAGGTGCTTGGATGAAGGACTTCTTCAATCTGGTAAGGTCCTTCCCAGTTTGGTCCGAGTACTCCAGCAGCCGAGTCGCGGGTGTTTAAGAAAACTCATCGAAGTACTAAGTCTCCGACGTTGAACTTTCTTTCTTTTACTTTAGAGTTAAAATACCGGGCGACATTTTGCTGGTACGCAGCTACTCAGAGTTGGGCTTTTTCTCATTTCTCCTCAATCAATTCTAGGGACTCCATCAACAGTTGGCTATTTTGGTCTTGGTCGTATGTGATTCTTCGATGTGAGGGCAGAACTAACTCGACTGGCAACATAGCTTCATACCCGTATGCTAAAGAAAATGGGGTATGACCTGTTGTTGTTCGATGAGAAGTTCTATACGACCAGAGTACTTCAGGCAGCTGTTCTGGCCATGCTCCTTTAGCTTCTTCTAGCCTTTTCTTCAGGGTATCCTTTATTGTTTTATTTACCGCTTCGACTTGCCCATTTGCTTGTAGATGCGCGACTGAAGAAAAGCTCTTGATGATTCCATGCCTCTCGCAGAAGTTTGTGAATAGGTCACTGTTGAACTGGGTGCCGTTATTGAGATGATCTTTCGGGGCAATCCATATCGACAAACAATGTTCTTGATGACAAAGTCAAGCACTTTCTTCGTTGTTATGGTAGCGAGTGGCTCAGCTTCGGCCCATTTGGTGAAGTAGTCGACTGCTACAACTGCGTATTTTACTCCACCTTTTCCTGTTGGCAAGGACCCAATTAAATCGATACCCCATACTGCGAAGGGCCATGGACTTTGCATCTGCTTTAATTCATTAGGAGCTGCGCGTGGGAACTTGGAAAACCTCTGACACTTATCACATTTTCGCAAAAACTCCATTGAGTCTTCGTTCATAGTCGGCCAGAAATAACCCTGCCTCAGAATCTTCTTTGATAAGCTCTGCCCCCGAACGTGATCTCCACAGAAGCTTTCATGTACTTCCTTCATCAGCTCTTTAGCCTTTTCTGGTGTAATACATCTGAGCAGTGGCATGGAGTATCCTCTTTGGTATAGAACACGATCGACCAGAATGTATCGAGCAGCCTGTCTCTGAAGAGTCCTGGTTTTGTTTCTATCTGATGGTAGTACGCCATTAGTGAGATACTCCAAGTACGGTGCCATCCATGTATCTTCTAATCATACCTCCATACTGGCTTCATCTGCTCGTATGCTCGGCTCGCGTAGCCGCTCCACTGGCATTATATTTAAAGTGTCAGCATCTTTTGCACTTGCGAGTTTGGCTAAGGCATCTGCGTTTGAATTTTGATCTCGAGGTATTTGCTGGAGGGTATATTTCTCGAATTGTGCCAACAGATCTTTGGTTTTGTTCAGATAGGCCACCATTTTCAGACCTCGTGCTTGATACTCCCCTAAGACTTGATTCACTACCAGCTGTGAATCGCTGTATACATCCAACACTTTTATGTGCATGTCTTTGGCCAACCTTAACCCAGCGAGTAGGGCTTCATACTCGGCTTCGTTGTTTGAAGCAGTGAAATCAAACCTAATTGCGCAGTGAAATTGATGCCCTTCTGGCGTTATCAATATCACTCCTGCTCCTGCGTGAGATTCGTCGGACGACCCGTCCGTGAATAACTTCCACGAAGGAGCTTCAACTTGGGGCTCAGGCGCATTAGGTTTTTCGCTCTGTTCGCTATTTGGGAGTTTAGTAAATTCGGCGATGAAGTCAGCGAAGACTTGTCCTTTTACTGCTGCTCGCGGTGAATATGTTATATCGAACTGCCCGAGTTTGACTGCCCATTTCAACAAACGACCGGCTGCCTCTGGCTTTTGCAAAACTTGCCTAAGGGGCTGATTGGTTAAGACTGTGATGGGATGGTCTTGGAAGTAAGGACGTAACTTTCTTGTGGCCAAAATTAAGCAATAGGCTAATCTTTCGATGGGAGGATACCTCAATTGGGCCTCGATTAACCTCTTACTTACATAATACACTGCCTTTTGTACGCCTTCGTCTTCTCTTACTAGCACCGCACTAGCAGCATATTTGGTGATCGCTAGGTAAATGAACAAAGTTTCTCCATCTATAGGCTTTGACAAGACAGGAGGCTGTGCCATGTGGGCTTTTAAGGCTTGAAAAGCCTGTTCGCAGTCTCCAGTCCATTCGAGCTTCTTGTTGCCTCTAAGTAGAATAAAGAATGGTACGCATTTATCCATCGACTTTGAAATGAATCTACTGAGTGCGGCAATCCTTCCAGTCAAACTTTGCACATCTTTGATTTTTACCGGCGATTTCATATCGATCAAGGCTTTGATCTTTTCAGGGTTGGCTTCGATTCCTCTCAAATTGACAATGAACCCCGAAAATTTCCCTGATCCTACTCCGAAGGAACACTTGAGAGGATTTAGCTTCATCTGATACTTATTCAACACATTGAAGCACTCTTGTAAATCCTTCACATGTCCTTCTGCTTTTTTCGACTTTACCATCATGTCGTCCACGTATACCTCCATGTTTACCCCGATCAACTCCTTAAACATGTGGTTAACTAATCGCTGGTAAGTCGCACCAGCATTTTTCAGTCCGAAGGGCATTACTTTATAACAGTATAACCCTGTATCGGTCCGAAAGCTAGTGTGATCCTCGTCAGGGGGATGCATACTGATCTGATTGTAACCTGAGTATGCATCCATGAAAAAGAGGATCTCATGTCCTGCAGTTGCATCGACCAGCTGATCGATCCTTCAGAGTGGGAAGCAATCCTTTGGGCAGGCTTTATTAAGGTCTGTGAAATCCACACAGGTTCACCATTTGCCATTAGGCTTGGGAACCAGTACTGGATTAGAGACCCATGATGGATAAAACTCCACCCTGATGAACCCATTCTCCTTCAGTCTTTCAACTTCTTCTTTTAAGGCTTTCGATCTATCTTTATCGAGCAGCCTTCTTTTCTATTGCACGGGTGGAAAACTTTTGTCAATGTTCAGGACATGGCTGATGACTGCAGGATCTATCCCAACCATGTCTTTATGTGACCAGGCGAATACTTCCTGGTTCTTTCTCAAAAATTCCACCAGTGTGCGCTTTGTTGTTGCTTCCAAATTTTTAACGACCTTTACTACTCTGGCCGGACATTCTTCATCAAGTTGGATCTCCTCTAGGTCCTCGACAGGTCCAACATCTTCCTCAAAATCCCCAAAGTGAGGATCTAAGTCTCTATCCTCACTTTGGGCAACACCCTATTTGATGACTTCATCACTTGATTGGCCTTGTGTATCAATGGCCATCTGCAACCTCTCTGGGGAAGTGCTCCTCGGTGTTCCCTTCTTGGCCTTAGTAATTAAGGCATTATAGCACTCCCTTGCTTCCCTCTGATTTCCCAACATGCGTCCTACCCCTGCGTCTGTTGGGAATTTCATGGCCAGGTGCCATATTGAGGTGACGGCCCTAAGGTCAACCAGTATGGGCCTTTCGATTACAGCGTTGTAAGCCGAAGGACAATCGACTACTATGAAAGTAGTGAGTAATGTCCTGGTAGCGGGTGCTGTACCTGCTGTTACCGGAAGTCTGATTGACCTTGTTGGAGTGAGTCCCTCACCAGAGAAGCCGTAAATCGTTTGATTGCAGGGCTCCAAGTCCTTGACGGACAACTTCATGCGTTCTAGCGATGATTTATACAGGATGTTAACTGATCTTCCTGTATCGACTAGCACTCTCTTTACCATCATGTTGGCAATTTGAACATCCACGACCAGCGGATCGGAATGCGGGAACCGGACGTGCTGGGCGTCGCTATCAGAGAAGGTTATTTCACCGTCCTCTGACCGAGCCTTCTTTGATACCTGGTCCTCCATAGTCATCATCTCGATGTCCTGGTCGTGGTGTAGGGTCCGAGCATATCGTTCCCTTGCCTTTCCGCTGTTTCCCGCAAGGTGCGGGCCGCAGTAGATGGTGAGCATAGTGCCGGCTACGGGATAAGGCTGCAAAGGTGGCGAGCGTTGGCGTGCAGGCGCCTGCTTGTTGCCACCTGGAGCCACTCGTTGGGAAGTTCCCGAGGCCCGTACGTATCTCCTCAAGTGTCCTTGTTTGATAAGGAACTCGATTTCGTCTTTCAGCTGGTTGCACTCGTTCGTATCGTGTCCGTAGTCGTTATGAAAATGATAGAACTTGGTGGTATCTCTTTTTGAAATATCCTTTCGAATGGCAGCGGGTCTCTTATAAGGCACACTGGAACTTGTGGTTTGATACACCTCTGCTCGAGACTCGACAAGGGCAATGTAGTTAGTGAACCGTGGCTCATAACGATTGCCCTTAGCGCGTTTACTCTCGGAGGTGGAAGGTTCATTATGGGACCTTTTCCCCCCATTTTTTTCGTTGCCATTGCCATTCCCATTGCCTTTACTGTTGCCGTTGAGTTTTGACCCATTGGCGGCTTTGGTGGGGTCTTCAATCCCCTTATCTTTGCCTGGGGGCTTTCCCTCGCTGGCAATGGCATCTTCGAGCTTGATGTATCGATCAACTCGATCCAAGAATTCTTGGGTAGTCTTAACCCCATGTTTCCTAAGGCTACTCCACAAAGGCGTACGATGCCTAACTCCTACAGTTAGGGCCATCATCTTGCCCTCATCTCCCACTGTTTTAGCTCCAGCAGCTGCTCGCATAAAGCGCTGGACGTAATCTTTCAGTGGCTCTCCTTCTTGCTGGCGTATCTCAACCAGCTGGTTTGCCTCAGTTGGGTGTACTCGACCCGCATAGAATTGTCCGTAAAATTCCTTTACGAACATCTCCCAAGAAACAATACTTGCAGGAGGGAATTTGAAAAACCACTCCTGTGCAGCATCAGAAAGTATTGCAGGAAAGATCCTGCACCGAGCATCTTCGGACACTTTCTGAATGTGTATCTGTATCTCAAACTTGTTGACATGAGATATCGGGTCACCATACCCGTCAAAATTCAGAAGTGTGGGCATCTTAAACTTATTGGGAGTTTCTGCCACAGCTATCCTTTGAACGAAAGGAGTGTCTATTCTTTTATCGTACTTGATGTGAGACATTTGTCCCCCGACCAGCTGTTGCACTGCTTGGTTCAGGGCATCTATTTGGGCCTGCACGGCATCAGGAATCACCGGGGCCTCTGCTGCTGGGGGAATGTATTCGTCGTGCCGTTCTCGGCGGTCATTGAGTACATCCCTTAAGTCTTCGTCTCTTCGTCGTTGCTCGCTTGCTCCGAGCCAGTTAAAGACGTTGTTTTGTCTGGGCTGCCCCCCAGCGTTACGTTTCTCTGGTTGGTCTTCCCTAGGTGGTGGGCTTCTACCCCTACCTCTCTCTTCATTTCTCCGACCGACATTTCCTCTGCCTGAGTCGGCCTCATTGTAACCATGGCCATCTTTGAACCTTGATTGGCTATGGTGGGACCGACTGTCCCCTCGGTTGCCTCCTCGGGCCGGAACTTCCCGAGCGTTAGAGGGTGGCCTGCGCTGGTCGGTAGGTCCCCGTGCATTATCATGCCGTGGGGGGGCCCGGACCGCAGAGCTTATCTCTGAGTACCTTTTGTTGCCAGAAGGACGCTGCCCCCTGCTCGGTGGGTTCGGCTCTTCGCCCCTTTGGTATCTAGGACTACGGGGCTGCTGCCCGGCCCTATTCTGCCTTGGCTGTGGGGGATTGCCGCGACCAGCCTGGGATGGAGGTTGCATCTCAGGATCCCTTGGTGGGACATCATCCTGAGGCATTGATGGTTGCTCGGGCCTTTGAGGGCTTGTCAGCTGGATCGGAGGGCTAGGATTGGGACCCCTTTGGGGTGGCCCATTTGAGGGTTGATAAGGCCGAGAGGCAGGTGCAGCCTGATTCCTAGCCAACTGCAGGGCTACTTTGAGGGCTGCCATGGCCTCCCTCTGATGACGGTCCATCTCCGCCTGTCTTTCACTTAGCTCTTGGCGCTGACGCTATATCTCTTGTTGCTGCCGCGCCATAATCTCTGCAGTGCTCTCTTGACCGGCCCTCAGATTGGCAAATTCATCTTGCAATACCACCAGGGTATTTCTCAGCATCTCAGAGTCCAGTTCCTCCTCATCAAACTCCAGATGTGGCTCATTTTCAGCCATGTTTGGGGGAGGAGGAGGTTGAGATGGTGCAGCACCAGCCGTCTGCCCAGTCTTCTTTATTGTTTTCGCCATTAATGCTTCAACAATCTTGAGTTCAAGCTCTCAATGAAAGCACCAGAATGTTGACCCTCGTTTTAGTCAACTGACACGGAGTTGGATATTTGATATGACAAAAAGTATTAAAGCAGGTATAATGGAAAAACAGTAAATGACACAACGATATTATAGTGGTTAGGCCCCAAGAACCGGTAATAACCTACGTCCACTTAAGCTATTATTGATATTGAACCTCAAAGGAGTAATCAAAGAACTAGGGTTCTCCGAGTTTCACAGACCTTAGAGAGGTGAATGATACAATCTTAAGATGATAGCTCTAATTCCCTTGTAAAGTATGAACTCAAGTCAACCAAAAAGTCCCTTCCTTGAGCTATTTCTTTTTTATTTATAGGCTCAAGGAAGAATACCTAAATTTGTTACAGATATTCTTTCCTAATTAGTCGGATATTCAGGAAGTCATGAGAGACAATCATGGATATGATCATAACTGCACAAGATCTTCTCCAAATATATGGAGTATACGATCAATCTGGTCGTATATAAAGTTCAAATGTTACGCCATGGGAATCTCTCTGGTCGATGGTCGAACAGGACTCCTGCCAGGTGTCAGCCACGTGTTGAAAACGCCTGCACATCACCCATACCTGCTTTTTGGATAACAACATCTTTTATGTCACTTTTCTTTTCTTTAACGTATAAGAAATGATGTAAAAGCCTGTATTTGTAATAGTGTCACTATTGAACCTAGCCAGAAAAAAATATGATTTTGGAAGCATTCAAGCTTTACTGACTTTACCCTTTCTTTGATAAGTTACCAAAAATATAATACTTTATGGAAAAATTACTTAAATCATAAACTTTGATAAATTAGGTTAATTTAATTGATTAAGAAAGAATTATAACAAATATTAATTAAGTTTAGTTTGTCTGTAAGAAAATTTAAGAGAAAGTTGATTGTATTTTAAAAATATAGTTTAATCCATTTTGATGAAAAATTAGGATTTTGGACCATTTTTTATTTCTTAAACAAAATTCTATTAATTAATAAAAATATTAATTTTCTAATATCGAAATTAACCTTAATAATTATTTGATGTGTCAAAGCTATATCTTTAATTATCATGATTAAATTACAATTCTTAGCCAAGCACTTAAAAAATTTCAAAAAGTCCACCTTTAAAACTGTCCATGGAAAAATTAGTCTTTCTCTTAAAATTTGAAAATTCATAAAATCTAATTGATTTATTATTTAGGTCTGAAATTTCTTAGGCCTATACTATGATATGTAAAAATTTCTCATACAAAAAATTAGGTAATTTGGATAATTTTTACTCAGTGAAAAGTGTTCCCAAAAATGGCTATCCAGAAGCTATTTTAAGCTTCCAGAATTTTTTTGCCTGACTTTGAAAAATCATATCTCTTAGTTCTTTTAATATTTTTCTTATAAACTTTACCAATTATTTTACTAATATAAAAAGAGTGTTCATTCCAAACTCATGGAACTCGTTGTCCAAAATCGGTTGTTTGTACAGTTTTTAAAAGTCATTTTGAAGATTGCACACTAATTTGCAAAAATCATAACTTGGTCATTTCAAATCCTTTATGAAAATTTCTATACACTATGAATATATGATTTCCCTAAAATATACCAGAAACAGGTTAATATAATTTTTTCTTGACCCATTGGAAGTCAAGACTTAATAATTTTCTCACATAAAATCATAAATTGCCTATGGAATTTTGAATTCCATCACTAAACTATCATCCAAACATCCATGCATGTAAGATCAGCAAACATATAAGCATTATTCACTACAAGAAAAAATGCTTTTAATAACACCAAAAATGTGTTATCTAAACATACCATAACACTTTTTGATGTGTTAAGACCGAGTATGTTATCGTAGGTTAGGGTACTTTACATAACATTTTATCATTGTTATACATATGTGTTATTGTACTGTCAACGATAACACACTTACTGTGTTATTTTAATAAATAGATAAGTGTTTAATTATATTATTTATAGTCGATTATATAACACATTTCAATACTTATAAATTTGTGTTATACTACACTTTAGTATAACACATTTTTTGTGTTATATAATGAAATTTGCATAACAAAATTCTTTACTTATAAAAAGTGTTATTGTAATAGATATTATAACACATTTTTCATATTATTTTAATATTTAGATAAGTTTAAATTCTCATTATATATTCATTTATATAACACTAATTTATTCTATTATATTTTTATTTTTTATTTATATAATTAAAATTAGCTTTCTAATATATACTAGCATCATCAAATGAACTTGATTTTCAAAAAACAAAAAGTAAAAACATTCAACATTGTATTAACAATCTACAAATTAGTTTAAAACATTCAACACTGTCATCAACAACAAAATGTTCTTTAAGTATTCAAGTAGTCTTAAATATTCAACATATTGAAAAGTTACTACTTTCAGCACAAAATATTCTACATCTGCCCAACACAAAGCCTTCAAAATTAAGTATCCTTTTCTATTTCGCTTGTCCCATCTGCAAACTAAACAAAGAAATATTTTATTGTTATTATCTAGCATCACAAATTACTTCAAGAAAAATGCTATGGAAATTATTTCCAAGAGAGGACACCGCCTACAATGTTCCAAAAGGAAATTTTTGAGTGGTTTGCTTCTATAGAAAAGTGAGATGTATTTTAATGCACATAAGTCATATCACAACAAAGTAATATCTCAAATTGAGGATATGGGTGAAAAATTACAAAAATTTTAGCTTGGATCATGATACCACGTAAAGAAATAAAAAAGAAAAAAAGAAGAAATAAAACACTCTTTTTTTGTAGTGTGACTTCAGCATGATTCTTACCAATTGGGGTCTAAAACATAAGCCCACTCTTTCCAGTGCCAAATGAACTGAAAGTTTGATCTCCACAGTCAGGAATCATTACTAGATGCAGTTTACCAAACAACCAACCTTTCTTTACCAGAAAGAACAATCATGCAGATAACAAGATTAAACTAATTTACTCCTGTCTAAATTTTAACACCTAACACCTCATATAATCCAGATAAAACATATCAAAAACTAAATAAATAACTACTGCATGCAAGGAAAATTAAAAGTATGTCATCTCCCAAGCAAAGCAGACATTGATATGCATCTGATCACATTTCCAAATATAGCCAACTAATCTAATAAAAAAGAAATCAAAACAATGAAGTACATATAATACAATAACTTGCCTAGACAAAAATATGAAATTCTGATTCTGTATTATAAAAAATAAAAACAGACTTTTTATTTCTGAAACACATCTCACATCTCAATTTTCTTTTGGTAGCTAAATATATAATTGAAAACTTTATATCTTATTTTGGGCATTACCATTTTATTTTGGTAGCAAAGAAAAAACATTTACCTACTAATTTTTTGGTAGCTAAAAATAAAGTGGTCTGTCTTACCCAATCATGAGCTCCTCGAGCTTCGGCCATTCCATAGGTGAGACCTGAATACACTCCACCAGCCATTCCAGCCATATATATATGTATAAGCTAGAACACAAACAGAGTGAGTTTTAAATGGTTTTCAAGTAATTAACAACATTGAGCTAATGAAGCTGTTCTCACACTCACCCCATTGTAATGATTCTTTTCCTGTGCTCTTCACCTGACAAAGTGCAGAATTATTAACACATATTAGTTTATATTAATAAGAAGATTAATGGAATATGTATGAGTATAAATATATAAAGGACTCACCATGGCTTCAAGAGAATTTCTGTTGGTTTCACCTGAAAAGCTCAGAGTATCACCATCAAGAATAGTTGGTTATATTAGTAGCTTATTTTTATTGTTATATCTATCAATATGCTTATATGTATATATACATAGACCCTTGGTATTGGGATTCATATTGAGTTTAGGCATCTCAAGACTCAAAATCTTGAAACAAAAGGTATAATAGTGAAAGTAGGAAGTAAAAAAGAGTGGCAAAAACCTCTGAGGTCTAGGAATCGACTCTTCTTGGCAGCTGATGAGACATCTGAGCCCACACTACTAGAAGAAGAATCAAGTCCTGCATTTATTTACTGGAAAACTAATTAACACCAGACCTACCTAGATATATAATCATCTATATATAAGAAATGGTTATAAACTCAGATTTGTTCTTACAATCGATGGCCCTTTATAACTTTATTTATCATTGATCTATGACTCGAACCAAAAGTAAATGGAATGTTCAGAAATCTCAGCCAATATATAAATATATATACAAAAAGTGTGTTCTATAGCAAATGGAAAGTTCATAATTCTCAGCCAATTTTCTATCATCATCCAAAAACAGAAAACTCAGAACTAAGACAAAAACATAGGCAAATGCTAAATCTATATTATATACAAAATTTGAGTTCTAAAGGAAAAGAGTTTGGAAAAGAAGCTTATTTACTTACTTGAAATGAACAAAAAGTTCTAAGCTTTCTTCTTCAACTTCTGGGGCCAAGGCTAAGCCTGGGTGCTAGCCATGGACTTCATCTGATAGTCAATGCAATGAAACAACAAACAAATTAAAACTAACCCATATAATATTGACTATAAAGAAGACCAAAAAAATACTCAATATAAATAGAATAAATATACTAGCATAGTAACTCATCTGGGACTCATTCTCCAAAATAGCTTACCCACATTATAAGAAAACTTATTGAGATTACAATTTCCAAATTTACACTTTCAATACAACCCAAATATGGTCCAAAAAATTAATTTGCTCTAGTATGTAAATAAATTACAAATATGGTCCAAATAATAGAGATGCCCAAATTTATTTTAAATACAAAGCTAAGGCAAGAACTCTCATGTGCAGTTGAAGAAACCCATTCAGTTGCTTTCTTCAACATCATTTTAATTTTCAATCTGGTTTTCAAAAAAGAAGAATAAGGCAGAACCAAGCTATCATTAGATAAAAGCAAAACTGGTATCTCAAAGGATGTTAAGTCTGTCACAGTAGCCCCCATCCTTCTATTGTTAAGAGGGTACATTTTGTCAAGTCTGTCATTCGTGCTATTGAAAGTAACACCATAAAGTTTGCTTACCAAGTCTTGTTCGCATCTCCTCTACAAGATCATACATCTTTTCAATAGGTATAGACAAATCATATTTGTAAATTGCCCCTGATTTTTACAATGCTTCTGGTAAACCTTGCATCAATATAGCATAAGACGTTTTTCTTTATTGTTTCTCTGTATTTTAAATGCAAAGTAAAGATGAAAAATCAATAAAACATTTGTTTCCAAATTTCTGTGTAATTGAGAATGAATCATGGCTATTGGAACTAATACTTTCTATCTAACTAAATAGATGTGAAAAACAAGGCAATGATCAACCCATATTATAATCACTATTGATAAGTTGAAGGCAAAATGATACCTCACATAAATGCCAAAACGATAATGCTTGGTTAATGTCTTGTGCTAGAGCACCATCAGAAACCAGGCCAACTTCCATTGCATGAATTAAGAAAGCTTCAAGTTTTTCTCTGGAAATGCCCAAACAAGACAGTAAAGTCTTATTAGTATGGACATGCCATCTGTTGTAAAGGAATTTAGGGGGAAAATAACATTTTTTTAAGAGAAAACATTGCATCGAGAAGGATGTTATGGAAAGTTATTTCATAAGACTGTAAAAAAAATAAAGAGAAGAAAAGTGGAAAAAGAAAGTAAAGGACAATACTTGTTAGAAGACTCGCTACTGCCTGTCGTTTCAATCAATACATAAAAGTTGTACAATGAAGGAGGCAATGGATTTCGAACTCCTTCCATCTCAAGAATTTTCTTTGTCTCAATTGCAACCAAATATCTAAAAGTCATAATACATATGTCTTTTATAAGTTGCTTGGATGTGAAAAATTTCTTTGTCATTAACCCGTCATAAATTTTAGTTCAATTTTTGTCCATGTTTTTCCCTGTACCTCTTTTTTTCCAGTTACCAAACAAGAATAACAAAACCTTAAATAAAGAAAGAGAAAACAGTAAACATAAGTCCTAACCTCGGTCGAATAATGTCCGTTCTAGAGATTACAACAGATGATGCTCGCCCATGGTATGCAATGGGAAGGTGAAACCTAGACACCAATGAAAAGATTTCTTCATGAACTTGAAAGATTAGAATTATATAAATATGTATATATACGTACATACACATGTACATATGTTGTATTGAGCCAAAAGCCTTAAACTATACATTAACAACAATACCAGTTGAGTGGAATCGCGTTCAATTTCACTTTTAATGTCTTTTATAAGTTGCCAGGATGTGCACTATTGCATGATCATAATTATTATGGTAACCTAATAAAGTTCATTCATATATCATAGCTAAAAAAAAAAATATATCTAATTTATTAAAAATAATTAATTCCACAACACAACTCTGAATATATATTGTTGATTTTATCACATTTCAGTTGAAAGACATTACATTAAAGAAGGCTAATTTATTTAAGAAGAAAACAACAGAAACAAAAGCTATCATAGTTAAAAACTCTTTGTATGTATCAACTACTAGGCCTAATATTAAAAGGATGATGCTTCTTATATCTTTCTTCAGTTTTAATTAATTTAAAGCACATCATCCTCCACTTATTAATTATACAAATATACAATTAAATGCTTAGATGCATAAGTAATAGAATTTTTTATACATTAGTTGAAAACAGAATCAAACGATAGATGCATGCTCTTTTAGAAGACCTTTGTAGAGTCCAAGAACTTTACTTAGCTAGTTAGATAGTAGTATTATAGTATTTATAGCATTATCTTTGTAACTGTGGATTTTTGGTTCAGACCGGGAATTATTTGGACACTCATAGTAGTACTTGAAGATTTTCTAAGTTTAACCTATAGTTTAAGAATATTAATGTTAACCTAAGGTTTGATTATATGACTGATATTAAGGATAATATTTATTATACTATAAGGTTTAGATAAGGACCAATAGGATTTTAAGCACATGTTATGTATGGATGATTAAGGATTAAGTATTTTGAGGATTAAATTTAATAAGGGTAAAAGTTTGAATGCTATAAGGTCAGTCAGCAGCTTTGAATACGTTGAGGGCTTAGTCAAGGCTGTTTACTCCATTCAAACTTAGCTAAAAATGTGTAATTTCGTGTTTAATTAATCAACGTGTGCCGATATATCGCAGCACGTAGATACGGAAAACACGAGACGATGCACGACAGCCTCGGGCATACTGGCCCAGGCGATATATCGCCTACAGGGGGCGATATATCGCCTCCTTCAGCATATTTTGAAACATTTTGAATTTGTTTTCCATTCAGCCATTCAACCTCTTGATAAGTCCAGCACCTTTTTGAACGAGTCTTCAGCCTCTGCTGAACGATTATTCAAATTATTTTCAACTAAAAAGCTATTATTTTTATTCAAGTAAAATTAAGATCCTTTCATTCCTAAACTCTATAAATAGGACCTAGTACCCAGCCATTATTCACCTTTTACTCTAAGTTCAGAGGCTGCAAGTTGTTAGGTGAGTGTGAGAGTTAAACACTTGGGTGGGGAAATCATAAGCTTGATCATCATAAGCTTATCAAACACTTGGGGAAGTAAGGTTTTATAGTATTTCGGTTTGAGGTGTAGATTGGTCTTACAAGTCTTCAAGGTAACCCAAAACTCTAGTTCAATTCTGTACTTTTCTTTCAAGTTCTCATAGTCTTCTACTCAGCCTCTAACCTTAATTTTTATTTTGGTTAGGAAATCTAAGTTCTTGAGCAAAAAGGTTTTGGTAAGTATTTTTCTCAAGGTTTAGTCCTTCCATTCCTTTCATTTCTTTTTCTTCAAATCTACTCACCCTGTTATATATGGTTTTAGGAGTGTTCCAAAAGTCCCAACTCTGTCCTCATATCCCGGTAACTTTGGTAAGGAAAATAGGATAGAAATGCATATGTTATATGTCTTATATGTTATCTTATGTTTCTTATGTTATGATATGTGTTATGATATGTATGTTGTAGGCTTGGGCATATGACCCATATGACTAACAAGACCCCAAATAGATTATGGGCATATGACCTACTTAGCTAGTAGGACCCCACTAATCTCATGGGCATATGACTTGTTTAGTCTATGGGACCCCAAGTAATAATGGCCATTATAGTATGTGTATGTAATAAGTGTTATGTTATGTCTTTAGTTTCTCTTCAAATTTATGTATATGAAGTATGTGTTAGATTTTCCTTGCTGGGCATTAGGCTCATTCCTTTTTGTTTATATGTGCAGGAAAATAGCTATTAGTGGCGGTAAGGTTCTTGGATGCTTGGAGATTGTGTATCGATGGTGAATGGATTCAAGGAGTCGAGAGTTCGATTTCGAGGATGTAGTCTTTTATTTATGGGTTTATGTGTAATTTTTCCGCACTTTCTATGTAACTCCTTTATTTTAAATTATGTTTTGTTTTTAAGATAATGGGATCCCATATCCTTCTTGATATTTTTGTAAGTAACTCTTATTTTTACAAGTTACCTAATAAAAATTATGGTATTTTCGCAATGTAAGCATTATTAAGGATTTGTATGTATAGTTTCATTAATGGTCCAAAAGTCTAGAGTAGTGGGTCATTACAACCTTGCTCGTCAGAATCACCACCCTCTTCCAAGTCTAATCTTGTTCTATCAAACTCTCTAAAATCATCAAGAAGTGAAGCATGTTCTTTCTCAGCCCTGAGGCTAGAGCGGAGATGATAAAACTCCTGCACTTCAATCACAATCAAGAATAATTTAATGACTAGAGGTTCGGTAGATAATTCTCACTACAACAGGTTCATTTTGTAATTATAAACCAAAAAATTGACTTTGAATGACACATAGCTACCATAAACCATGGAACCAAAAATTAGAAGAATTATTATCCTTAAAAAAAACTAATATATATGTAGATTTATATGCTATAACCAGTCATTGCTAATTAATAATCATGTCTAATCCATTTAAAAAAAAATTAATCATATATAGAGAAAAAGAAATCTAATAAATCCAAATTAATCAACACATTTTATGCAAAACTATTAATATTAAAACTTCTTTAGCAGGATATATTAACTTGTGAATATAATCAAAGCAGGTCTTTATACCCAAAGTTCAAATCTTGCAATATAAAAAAATCATGGAAGCATACACGAATATCATATTCTTTTTTTTTTTTCTTTTATGAAAAGAGAATATATTGAAACTCAACAAAACAATTACAATTCAAGCTCTAACAGAGCACCCACAGCCAGAAACATTACAACTGGTCAAACTTCTCAACAAAAGCTAAATCTTTTTTCCCAAACTTTGTCCTAGGACGTCTTAAAATTCTAGCTTTCAAACAATACTTGATCAAGTGATCTATACTATCAATTGTCATAGAATAAAATCTGAACAAACAAGTATTACGATTCCACCATATCACATAACCTGAAGCAGCCAATGTTGCTATTGCTATTTTTTGCTTAAGACCTTTAGGTCTCCCGATCATCCAAGTGGACCAATCTTCATACTTAACCGGCCAAATATCATTTCCCAGCCAAGAAGCAACTTTTGATCTAACTTGCTGAGAAAAAAGACAATCAAAAAATAGATGGGCATGAGTTTCCTACTCCAACTCACAAACTAGACACAGTAAAGAATCAATACTCATATGGTAGTGAACAAGCTTATCTCAGGAGAGTAAGTGTCCAAGAATATGATATAATGTTCAGCTGCTAAATAAGTGTCCAATATCATATTCTTTTTTTAACTAAAAATATTATCAAAATCTATTATTATTTTTTTTTGTACTGGTGACCTCTCAAAGGACAAACATGAATATATTGAAGAAATACAAAAACAAAAAGCTCATGGGAGCATATAGCAGTAAATTGACAACGCAAACAAAAGAATTAGAAGAACCCCTGTAGAAAAACAGTCACAAACAAGAGAAATAAAGCATCAAAATATCACAATTTGTTCAAAATAGAGGTGATACCATCTTTTTTAGATTCACAACAATAAATATATATTTATAAACATCAATTTTATATATATATATATTATATTCTAAAGGTACTTAATGCTTAATAATTTTTTTTAATATTCATTTTCTTAATCTATTATATACATAAAACACTTAATTCCAACTTAGAGAATCTAACTCTAACTCATCATAATTTATATATATATAATTATTATTTTTTTGAAGAGATTAATCCATCAAATTTTAAATTTTACAACAAAGAAATATCAGAGAAACAATAAGGTGTTAAACAAAAAAAATCGTTACATAAAAATTATAGATAGTGTAAAGAGAAACTTTTCTAAAAAGTTGTGTACTGTTATGAAATACCTTGTTTAATTTGTAGAGATTTTCATAAGAGTAATACAAATAGTAAGAAAAGGTACGATTGAAGGCATTAGTTCACTGATCTGGAGTGGGCATATGTTTTGTGGAGGTTCTTTCAGGGTTTCTTTCATCATCCACTAAATCCAACCCAACAACCTGAAAATTCCAAACCAATTAAAAGTTGGACATCATATGATAGTAAGAGTGGAGATAAATAAAATGCAAGGATAAATACAAGACACCATTTTTCAACATTTTAGTGCATTTTTAAAAAAGAGACAACTCTTGCACATCAAAGCAATCACTGATTACTGATTAACACAACTACAGAACTTGACACTGTGATCCTCAACTGTGTATTGACAATATGATTGCCACTCAATAATAGATATTACTAGTATACTTGAATAGGCTTATCATAAAGAGAAGAGGCCAAAAATGAATAATGTATTAACAGAACTATTAGCATCCATAAAAACTACTTCTACAAAAAACAACATGGACAAAGTTATCAATTCAACTCTCCCACATCATAGATTATATTGATTTTCTTTCCCTTATAGTAAAAATTGTGGTGCCACACTAGATCATATTACATAGACTAACAAAAATAAAAGAAACTAAGGTAGCTCTACTTAAGATTGTGTCTCCTACTAATTAGCTCAGTATGCAAACTAGCAACAGAAAATGCAAGTCAGGCCTCTTTTGAGCTCTTCGAAAGTGCTTTAGAAAAATCTTGTCTGTGGACATAACAACTATCTGAATCAAACTAGAAAAACACATTTTGACTTCAATGTGGACATTATTTATAGATGATCATACCTATCTTTGTCAAATTTGGACTTCAATTCATCAATCATATACTTAATCTCAGCAGCCACACTATCACCGCAATAAAAAAACTAACTAGCAAATTAGAAACCAGACCAGAATTTCATTCATAATCACGAATTAATTATTCGATCATACAGTGTGTTAGAAGATCGGAATAACCTTGAAATGGTCTCTTCGTTAGTGGTGGAACGAAATTGGGGCTCCGTAGTGGTGGAACGAAATTGGGGCTCGGGTTGTGGTGTTACTTAACCAGGAGCTCATGAAGCTGGGGTTAGGGCCGATTTTTTTCTGGGTGCGATGGAGCTCTCAATGTAGGAGTTTTCTTGGAGACACACTTGGCCTCACATTAAGGGGAGGCGCGCCTGGGCTTGTGGAATCTAGGCCCTCGCTTGGTGCACACTCAGGGCTCTACAGCAGAACAGGTGCAGAATCACGGCTGGTGGTGGCCCACGAATGGAAGTCGCACTGGGTCGAAGGCACGCAGAGGTGGGTTCACACCTGGGGTCACTTGGTTCGGGGGTTAGGTTCGCGGGTGCCTGAGATTTGGAGCTTGGCTCGGAGAAAAAGGGTTGTGAGGATGGTGGTTAGGTGGTCGGAGCTGAGGATGATGGTGGTTACGGGAGTGGCGGCTAGGGTGAAGAGAAGAGAAAAAAGATGAGAAGGAGAAGGAGAATGAGAAGGAGAAAGAGATGATGGTGGTTACGGGAGTAGGCTTGTTTTTTTTTTTTTTTTATATTTTATTTCTATTACTTTAACACTTTTTTTTACATAGTATATATTATAATACATTTTCAAAAGACTTATAATTATGTGTTGTGGAAAGTAGATTTTGTTGTAGTGATTACAGCTTCCATAGTGAATTTAAACACATCAAATTACACAAACATGAAATATTATTAAAAAATCAAGCATAAAAATGATCAAGGTCACTATATACCTCTTGTAGACAACTTGATTGGTTTTGGATGATCTCTAACATTTCTATCATTTGATGAAACCATTAATCTACATATTTACACTCCCCACAAGACGAACAACCAGTTTATAAAAGCTAACAAGTACAACTAAGAGAAAAAATAAACAAAACTTACAACTTTAACAAAGAGAAAGTCTAGACTTTACCTTTGGTGTTCTTGTTTTATATGGTGTTTTCTAGCTTACACAACCTTCCAATAGGTTTTAGAGTTATGTGTAGAGAATGGAAGAGGTGAGAAAATGAGATATTTGGGAGAAATTGTGTGAAAACTTTTCAGAACACACCATGAAGGGGTCGGTCAAGCTAGAGAGAAAATGGAGAGAAAACTTGGAACCCAAGCTTTGAAATGGAAATTATGAGGACTTCCTTTGACTTTTTCCTTTTATATGATGTAAAAATGGAACATGAAATGATCATTCTACCCTCCAAGCTGCCGCCCCATATTAGTCCTTAATTAGTCTTAGTTTGGTTTTAAATAATCCTAATTCAACTAATGAAATTTATTCTTAATGGCGTATTTTCTAAAAAGTTACCATGTGGTAATTTTTACTTACCTCACCAAATTGAAATCGTAACATATGGTAATTAAATTAAATAGGCATTTCTATTTAATTCAAGTTTTCACACTCCTATACTTATAACTCATGTAGTTTAATTAGCAAAAAATCCATTTTTGGCTAAATGTGCATTTTTTCACAAAATTGTATTATTAGAGATTTTTCACACAAAAATCAAACTTTTTGGCCTTTATAATAATTTAATGTCCAATAATATTTTCCATAATTATACCTCTTATATAATAATTTATTCGAGAACTTACTCGGTTAGGGTTTCTTTTTTGGTCCGGGACCAAAGTGCTCGGTTTTGTCACCAAACCGCGCATCTCACACTTTGGCTAACAGTAACAACATGAAATTTTCTTCTCAAGCATATATTATTACTCATAATAATATTTATACACAACTCAACACCCCATTCTTAAATACTAGTAAGTGCTCGAAAAGCAGGGCATTATAGAAAATAACTCCCCTCTCTAAAATCCTACATTTTGAATTTCTCAGCTGACCATTTTTTTACTTTTGATAGAGTTTCTACGCCATTACCAATGAGTAGAATATCGTCCACATAAAAAACTAAGAACACCACATTATTATCTTTGATATATTTATAAACACAAGGTTTGTCAATATTTTGTTCGAAACCATATGTTATAATAGTCTCATCAAAAGTAAGAGTCTTAATTCTAGATGCTTGCTTCAACCCATAAATGGATTTAAGCAGCTTGCATACTTTTTGATCTTCCCTAGTTTTAATGAACCATTCTGGATCAAGAAATCCATTAAGAAAAGCTCTCTTGATATCCATTTCTCATATCTCATAGTCAAGACTGGCGGCTATGGATAAAAGAATGTGTATGGATTTTAGCATGGCCACAGAAGAAAATGTCTCTTCATAATCAACATCTTCATTTTAGGTATAGCCTTCGCCTACAAGCCTTGCCTTGAAAGTCTCTACTTTCCAATCAACACCTCTTTCCTTTTTGAAGGACCATTTGCACCCAATGGGCCTGATATCTTCAAGTTGGTCTAGAAGTTCCTAGACAGAACTGAAATACATTGATTCCATTTCTCGATTCATGGCTTCTTTCCATTTATCCTTTTCCAGATTATCCATTGCTTCCTTGAAGGTTAATGGATCATCCTTATCTATATCTAACACAAGAATGTCTGCTTCGTGTTCATGGAGAACAAGTTGTCTACGAACCCTTCCACTACGATGTTGCACTGGGGTTTCCTTTTTAGGAACTATGGTTTGTCGTTTATCACTTGATGGTGATGATGAAGATGGTCTATTCTTATTCGATATGAGTGTTGGTACCAGAATAACAAATCAGATTGACAACAGAAGGGGGTGGTAGATTTAAAATTAATAATAATCGAGCCTGGATCAATACATATATATATATTCATTAATTCAATGCAAATAGAAGATAGAAAAACACCTCTTGATACCAATAAAGTATACCAACTATCTTTTCATAAATTCAAATGATCATTCAGTCCACGTATACGAACTGAATCAGACTCGCATCGTAGTCTTCCAAGTCTATCCTCATACACACATGAGATCTAGAGAGTTTGATTTAGGCTCTCTATAATTTCTCAACACACGTGTGTGGGCACGTATGATGCATAAAGGGTTGATTTAGGCTCTCTGTAATTTCTCAACACATGAGATCTAGAGAGTTTGAACAAGAGAGAAGGTTTAGAGAGTTTTTCTCAAATTTCAGGCTTACAATTTTCTTAAGCAAAATTACATTGTATGAAAAAAATAGAGATAATAAAGTATTTATATCACTCATTCAAAATCGTATTAGGTAATATTTTATTTAATTATTATTTTAATAAAATTAAAATAACAATGAAATAATTAATCAATTTAACAAATGAACCACATTTTAATAGATTGAATTTAAACAATTAAAATTTAAATCCCGGGCTCATGGTAACTACCATGTCGGGTGCCACTCACTATGCTAGAATAGTGAGTGGCGTGTAGAACCTTATGGTGCTCTCAAATTTTCTCACATTTATTTATTTATTAAAAATAATATAAATATTATTTTAAAATAAATATCAGTTAATTCATAATTTGTAACGATCCAGATTTTTAAGACTTGATAATGCGGAAATATAAATGTTTTCATTTAACCAAATGTCTCAAAAACCCGTATAAAAAACCAAATGGCCATACATAACATTTGTTGACGCGGTTCTTAGCCAACAGGTAATTAAGGAAAGAAGAGAAAGGGATTAGTGCTTAGGTTGAACTGAAATAGATAAATGATCTTAGAAATGAAATGGTGACTCAGAACACGTTTTTTGAGTGGTTCAAAGGTTAAAATCCTTCTACTCCACTAGTCAGTATTATTGCTATATACTGGGTATTTGATTACAAGGTATTTCTTACAATAGAGAGTCCAACCTCTATTAACTCCCAAGGTCTCCATATTTATAGGAGAAGGCACCTGGGAGTTGGTAAGAAGGTCATCCCGTGACCTTCTTACCCATCATGTCAACTCTAGGACATTCATGATTAATTCCTAAACCTGACACATAAGTGTGGTCAAATTAATAGGTAAGGAGATAATGGGCCGCACGGCCCAAACCAATCGTGGGTGTCTGAATACGAACGTTCCTACTGTGTGTCCGAGAAGTCAGGGGTATATTAGACACGTGATGTCTGATATATGCACGTTTATCTTGCGTGATTAACTTTAGAAAAGGTCATAGCCTCCAATGCCAGCTCATATAACGAGCTAGATGGTTACCTCGACCTACTGCCCCCAGAGTTCAGACTCGGTCCTTGAGCAATCTTGGCAAAGCCTTAGGTTACACCGAGCTAAGGAGGTAGGACCTTACGATGGCAGCCCCGGTCTTGGGGATGTCCACGCGGTAGTCATGATCAGGCCGTATCTCAGCTCGCTAATCAGCCCGTGAAAAATCAGGGCGTACAACATTTAATACAAACATATTTTATAAAGAGTAGAGTGAGCCTAGTTTAGGAAAATAACACAACATTTCCAAAAATAAAATGGCTTCCCAAAAGGTCGGTCCACATGTACATTCGCAAGGTAGACTCCAGCGCTCACTGCTCTGCCTTGCCTTATTCTTACATACAATAGGAAACAACTAGGTAAGCGAAAACACATAGTAAGTTGTAATGACCCACTACTCTAGACTTTTGGACCATTAACGAAACTATACATACAAATCCTTAATAAAGCTTACATTGCAAAAATACCATAATTTTTATTAGGTAACTTGTAAAAATAAGAGTTACTTACAAAAATATCAAGAAGGATATGGGATCCCATTGTCTTAAAAACAAAACATAATTTAAAATAAAGGAGTTACATAGAAAGTGCGGAAAATTTACACATAAACCCATAAATAAAAGACTACGTCCTCGAAATCGAACTCTCGACTCCTTGAATCCATTCACCATCGATACACAATCTCCAAGCATCCACGAACCTTACCGCCACTAATAGCTATTTTCCTGCACATATAAACAAAAAGGAATGAGCCTAATGCCCAGCAAGGAAAATCTAACACATACTTCATATACATAAATTTCATAAGGAACATAAAGACATAACATAACACTTTATCATACACATACTATAATGGCCATTATTACTTGGGGTCCCATAGACTAAACAAGTCATATGCCCATGAGATTAGTGGGGTCCTACTAGCTAAGTAGGTCATATGCCCATAATCTATTTGGGGTCTTGTTAGTCATATGGGTCATATGCCCAAGCCTACAAACATACATATTATAACACTTATCATAACATAAGAAACATAAGATAACATAAGCATTTAACATATAGATTCTATCCTATTTTCCTTACCAAAGTTACCGGGATAAGAGGACAGCGTTGGGACTTTTGGAACACTCCTAAAACCATATATAACAGGGTGAGTAGATTGAAGAAAAAGTAATGAAAAGAATGGAAGGAATGGAATGACTAAACCTTAGAGAAACATACTTACCAAAAACTTATGTGTAAGTTCTTAGATTTCCTAACCAAAATAAGAATAAGGTTAGAAGACTGAGTAGAAGACTATGAGAAAGAAATAACATAATACCAATGAACTAGGGTATAGCAATACCTTGAAAACTTGTAGACCAATCTAAACCTCGAACCGAAATACTATGAAACCTTACTTCCCCAAGTGTTTGATAAGCTTATAATGATTAAGCTTATGATTCCCCAACCCAGGTGTTTACACTCTCACACTCACTTAGCACTTGCAGCCTCTGAACTTAGAGCAAAAGATGAATAATGGCTAGGTACTAGGTCCTATTTATAGAGTTTGGGAATGAAAGGATCTTAATTTTACTTGAATAAAAATAATAGCTTTTTAGGTGAAAATAATTTGAATAATCGTTCAGCAGAGGCTGAAGACTCGTTCAAAAAGGTGCTGGACTTATCAAGAGATTGAATGGCTGAAAGGAAAAAGAATTCAAAAACTTTTGAAATATACTGAAGGAGGCGATATATCGCCCCCTGTAGGCGATATATCGCCTGGGCCAGTATGCCCGAGGCTGTCGTGCATCGTCTCGTGTTTTCCGTATCTACGTGCTGCGATATATCGGCACACGCTGATTAATTAAACATGAAATTACACATTTTTAGCTAAGTTTGAATGGAGTAAACAGCCTTGACTAAGCCCTCAACGTATTCAAAGCTGATGACTGACCTTATAGCATTCAAACTTTTACCCTTATTAAATTTAATCCTCAAAATACTTAATCCTTAATCATCCATACATAACATGTGCTTAAAATCCTATTGGTCCTTATCTAAACCTTATAGTATAATAAATATTATCCTTAATATCAGTCATATAATCAAACCTTAGGTTAACATTAATATTCTTAAACTATAGATTAAACTTAGAAAATCTATAAGTACTACTATAAGTGTCCAAATAATTCCCGGTTTGAACCAAAAATCCACAGTTACAAAGATAATGCTATAAATACTATAATACTACTATCTAACTAGCTAAGTAAAGTTCTTGGACTCTACATAAGTTCAACTTTAAAACAAAAGCATGCAGGGAATTAGGGTTCCGGATCCATCTGGACCTTACCCAATCTAGCCAATAAATATCCCCATCAAGGGTAACTATCGTGTTACCTAGGGCATCGTTACTTATCCAAGAGCAAATCCCTCACAAGGGTAACCATCAAGTTACCTAGGGCATCACTACTTATCCAAGAGTGTAATCGAAGTTACACAGGTTTATAGAGACTTCTATGTTAATCAGTGGTGCTGGTGAGCAGTTTCCCCTAGGGTGTTCAGTCTCACTCAAACTTGGCAACCCTTAGTATCTCTACGAACTCTCACTGAATGGCCAATATTCACGGCTACTATCCGGGAATAACTTATCAGAGCACTTGCTCGGATTCCAACCGTTCACTGATTAAGTAAGCGTGAGGGACCTTAGGTCCCAATCATTTTGGCGCCCCTAGGTTTAAACCAGCAATCCTCACCTCTAGGCATCTCTCGCGGTAATGAACCGCACATAATAAAATCAAGCAGTGTGACGGGAATCAACCGTCTAGGATATGACGGATATCTACTGTTCATATTTTCTTTTTCATCACCCACTAGACTAACGTCTCTAAGCAACTTTCTACAACAGTGTATATATGTGCATGTGTCCCTATACTAATATACAATACAATAGTTGTTTCATGTTGCAGCCACACAATAGAAGTTGACTTACTTGGATTCCTTAGCTATCAGTAGGATTTCACCCTCCAATATATAGTCCATTTATGCTTAGCCAATACTGTAATTATGCATAGAGTATACTCGGATTAATTATGACACTTAATAATTCATTATTATTATTTTGGGCAGTTTGGTCATTTTTAAAATCATTTGTAAAGATTAAAGATCCTTATTTGGTTTTAAACCCATTAAGGAAATTCATACAAAAATATTTGAGACTAAACCCTAAGTCTCGGGGAGACCTACCCTATGGTCTCTATACCTAGGCTCGGGTATCATAATAGTATTTTCCCACAATTTGCTAAAAATCATATTCTTTAAAAGTTCCGCTATTAACTAGTACTTTCAACAGTTGGTAAAATATATAAAAGATTTTAGCCGGTATTATATCCCGAAAATACTAATTAAATTCCTTAACTATTTTTTAAGAAAATAAACTCTTCATTTTCCTTTTATTTTTCGTAAGGTTTTATTCCCTAAAAATATTTTAAAGAAAATTGCCTAATTTATCTTAATTAGGAAAACTATTAAAAATTTCTCATCTTGACTAGTTAATTTTTTCTGAAGTCAATTAATCAAGTTTACTTACTAGAAAAATAATTCACTTAATTATTTTCTCAAAATATAGGGTTTTAAACCCTCTTTTAATTTATTAACTTATTAATAAATTAATTCTTTTATTTTTAGAAAGAATAAAAATTCTTTAACAAAAACAATTCTCACTAAACTCAAAGTGGTATTTTAGGTCAAAATATGTTTTCAAGACTTACCAAATTTTTATCTTGCAATAAGCAAAATTTTACTTTTTACCTTAAGTTCCAAAATTTCATTTTTACACTAAGTGTGAAAACCCTATTTTTCACATTTTTAACTACATACTGTGTTAGGTGATAACTTGAAATTTAGTTACCCAATTGTTACCAAAATTTCCCAATTCTATTTTTGGTATGCCATTTAGGTCTTTGTAAAATCTTAGGTCAAAAGGAGCATTTTTTATTGGTGAAATTATCCAACAATAAGGTAAAAATGACTTAATTTTCAAGTCCTTAATTTTTTCCAAACTTTGGCACTTTATAATTTCTAAACCGTTTAGTATTTGTTACCAAATTATACAGTGGAATACTAGGTTATGCCAAGATTATTTCCACCAAATTTTAGAAGAAACTGGGTTCATTTTCTCTATACAGTGGCTGTCCAAACTTTGTCCCGAAATTAAGAATACGAAAAAACAATTTTTTACCTAAACTTTGAAATAGCATAACTCACTCATTTTAAAATATTTTTGAGTGTTTCAAAAGCTAAATTTTATGTACTCAATATCAACAACATCACAGCATAATTAAATTTTAAAAAATCAATATACATTGGATGCTTGACCCCTTGGAAGTCACAGCTCAATACTTGTAGTTTGTTTTAGGGTTCTCACCAAAATATGACCCAAATATGATTAATATTAATTTTAGCTATTGTAAAGTTTTTCAAATAAAATATAAGTAGTCAAATAATTAATTAATTACACTTAGCCCTTGAAAATTAATTCATCTGCTATTTAGTCATTTTCTCCATTAATCTTTCCTATGACACCTTTACCATTAACAATGTAGTACAAATGCGACTCGGGGACCATGGACCTATAATACTAAGCGTCAATAAACCTAACTATTAATTAAACTATTTAATTATATAATATTATTTATTAACTTATTTATTACTCCACTATAAATATGAAATTTCATTCTTAGTAATTACAAACTTGTATTTACAGAGTTATTTCTTGCAGTCCATTAATATAATCAATACATGTAGTTTTGTCCTTTAATTATTGATTTGTTAATTAGAGCTGGTGAAAGTTGACCGTTTTACCCTTCTAATTACCTCTTGTTCCATCAGTACCTTTAATTTATTAGTGAATAATTAATCTATAGTCATAAATAGATTTGAGCTCAATAACTATTTAGTTCTAGAATTAATCCTTAAAGGAATCAATATTCAATCCGTCTTCAAAGCTTCGATTCCATTATTGTAAAATCATAATTTCTATGAAAACCCAAAAATGAAAGAATAAAATAATGGGGAATTATAATAGATTATCATTTTCTATAGTCTTAAAAAAAACTCATATAAATAAACTTTTAAAACAATGTTTGCGCGTACTTAAACTATTATAATATAATAGTTTTAACATTTCAAAATAAGCCAAAAGTGTTAAACTTAATACAAAAAAAATAAACATTTTCCAAATGACTGTTTCCCCAAAGGTCGGGCCACATTTACATCGAGCAGACAGACTGTAGCGCTCACTGCTCCGCCTTGCCCGTGCACTTATTTACAACATGAAACAACTAAGTAAAGGATAATGCTTATTAATTAAAACTTAACAACATGAAGGCAAACAAAATGACAGAGGTTCAATGAACAAGTGATTGACCTAACACTACTACAAAAAAAGGGCAATTGTGTCAGTCAAACGTGTCATTCGACGCAGTGGACTGATGTTGTTGACCAAGAATTAGCATTTGTGGCAATTGGGCATTGCCACAAATGCGTGGGCATTTGCGCCAGTACGTATACTGCTATCGTTAAACGGGACCATTTGCGTCAGTGCCACCGTGACGCTGTGAATAAGATCGTTTGCGTCAGTGGCCCACTGACAGTAAGGGCCCATTAACAATATAACCCCTCTTCGTCCTCGAGCCAAGCCATTAACCTAACTTTCAGAAGAAAAAAAAACTGGAGCTGAGCGATTTTGAAGAAATTCCAGCGGCACCCCAATAAGTTTTCCCTCATTTTGGTGAGTTTTTTTTTCAATGTTAATGTAAAAATTATATATATATATATGTTTATGAACCTTAGACATAGTTTTTTTTTTTTCATTTTTTGTATAGATTTTGTATTTTTGAACATTATTGTTTAAAAACCCATAAACTTTCTTAGTTTTTTGGGGTTTTCTACTTCAAGAATCCACATTTCTCAATTACCACAACTAAGTGCAATTTTATTAATTTTTATGATTTAGATTTAATTTTTGTGATATTTTTTTTTATAAATTGACTATATTTCGGATTTTTTAATTTTTGGATAGTTTTATATTAATGATTATGTAATTGTTTTAGTTTTAAACTTTGCATTTTAATATTTTATTTTTTAGAATTTGTTTCTTATAATTTGTTTATTTTTTGTTAATTTAAAAAAAAATATTTAATTTTGGATTTACTTATGTAAATGAGTATATATATTTTGTATAAGTTTCACTTTATTAATTATTTAGTCTGAATATTTTGAGTAAATTTTTGTTTATATTTTGTTAACTTTCTAAATTTATTCTTAAATTTTGGGTTTAATTGTTTAAATATGTATATATTAAATTGTTTGTTTTCTTTAAGTTATATTTTATTATTGATTTAGTTATGATATTTATAGTAGATTTTCTTTATGTGATTTGTTAAATTTTTCAAAAAAAAAAAAGTATATTTCATTTTGGGTTTAAGTAATTAAATGAGTACATATAACAAATTATTTGTTTTCTTTAAGCACTTTATTATTTTTTTAGTTAGAATATAGCTTTAATATATTTTTCTTTATATTTTGTCAACTTTTTTATTATTGTTTTGTTTATTGTTATATTTGAATATGTATTTTGTTGACAACTTTGTTGGTGAGATCAAGCTTTGGAGGATTTTATATTAGAGGTAATATTTTAAACCTTAATGTATAATTAGGATATTGAACTTAGTGGAATGTGGGAGTTATAAAAATAGTGGAGATAGGTTCTGGGACTGTGTGCTACGGTGATATAAGGCTGTAATTATCCATGTTTGATTGATTAATTGGTTAACTGTGTTTAAGTGATGAATATAGGTTCATTTAAATATTGAGAAATGTGATAGAAATAGGGGAAATGCTGCCCAATTTTTTTTGTAAGATTTAGTAATATCATAATTATGCATGTTTGACTGATTTGTTGAATACTTTTGTGTATATCATGTGTTGTATACATGCACATTTTAAATTTGGGAAATGTGATAGAAATAGGGGAAATATTGTTTCCTTTATTCACTTGTCAATTAGGTAATCCACAAACCTAATTGTTAATGTTTGTTTTTGTTTTTTGTGTGAAGTTTGACAATGGATAGAGATTAGATGTTAACAGATAGGTTATCCGTGAAATATAGGAATGGAGTTGAGTTTTTCTTGCAATTTTGTGCAAGAAATACTCAATCTCCCAACAGTATTCCTTGTCCTTGTGTTAAGTGTGGTAATATTGTCATGATGCCAATTTTTAAAATAAAAGATCACTTATTTA
Source organism: Humulus lupulus (assembly GCF_963169125.1). Taxonomy (NCBI): domain Eukaryota; kingdom Viridiplantae; phylum Streptophyta; class Magnoliopsida; order Rosales; family Cannabaceae; genus Humulus; species Humulus lupulus. The sequence continues at coordinate 156,756,842 of NC_084802.1, read as the reverse complement.
GGAATGGAATAGACAAAAGTTATAAAGTATGGTTTTTGCACGGAGAAAGAATGAAAGTCACTGATGAGGGACCATCTAAGAATAATAAGTATTTTGATGTGGATTATGAAGTTGATGATATTGCAGAAATGATTGATGATGCACAATATGAATCACATGTGGATCCAATTAAATTTCATTCAATCTTAGAAGATGTTGAGAAACCTATTTTTCCTAATTGTACAAGGTTCACTATATTATTAGCACTGCTTAGGTTGTAGAACTTAAAAGCCAAACATGGGTGGAGTGATAAGGGAATGAGAGAGTTGTTAACATTTTTAGGATAATTATTACCAGAAGGTAATGAAATGTCGTCTTTATTTTATGAAGCAAAGAAGACATTGCGTTCTTTAGGCATGCAATATGAAAAAAATACATGCTTGTCCTAACGATTGCATCTTATATTGAAAGAGATTTGTTGATGCAATTGCATGTCCGACATGTGGCGAGTCTAGATGGAAAAAGAAAAAAAAATCATATGTTGCTAGAAAAGGTGTCCGTGCAAAGGTTTTATGGTATCTACCACCAATACCTCGTTTGATTCGATGGTACCGAAATGATGATCCTGTTAAAAATTTAATTTGGCATGCCAAAGATAGAGTAAAGGATGGTAAGCTGAGACATCTAGCTGACTCGCCAGCTTCGAAAACAGTAGATGTTAAATGACCTGAATTTGGCAATGAACAGAGGAATATTCGTTTGGGTCTTTCTGCTGAAGGAATTAATCCACACACTTCACTTATTAGTAAATATAGTTGTTGGCCTGTAATGCTAGTCATCTATAATCTACCACCATGGTTGTGTATGAATAGGAAGTTTACCATGTTGACCTTGTTAATATCTGGTCCTAAACAACCTGGAAATGATATTGATGTATACCTAGCTCCTATAATTGATGATTTGAGCACATTGTGTTATGAGGGGGTTAATGCTTACGATGCTTATAAGAAAGAAAATTTTAATCTTAAATTAGTGTTGTTGTGGACTATTAATGATTTTCTAGCCTTAGGTAATCTTTCTGGATTTAGTGTGAAAGGGTACAAGGCATGTCCCATTTGTGAAGAGGGGACTCATTATGAATATTTAAAACATTCTAGAAAGATTTGTTATATGGGACACCGAAATTTCTTATCCGAAGAACATAAATTCAAAGTTGGACAGATACCTTCAATGGTAAACCTGAATTTGGAAAGGCTCCACCACCTTTACTTGGAAGACAATTGTTAACAAATTTGAACAAAGTAAAATGCATGTTTGGTAAGCCTAGAAATTATACAAATAAGAGAAAAAATGTTAGACGTGAAAAAACAAAGGAGGTTGTAGATGGTGCGACAGGTTGTTGGAAGAAGAAATCTATTTTTTTTTGCTTGAATACTGGGAGCATTTGGTTTTGCGGCATAACTTGGATGTAATGCACATTGAGAAAAATGTGTCAGATAGATTAATTAGTACATTGTTGAATGTTCTTGGTCGGAGTAAGGATGGAATTAAAGCTCGTTTGTGTAGACTATGTTCAAATGTCCAAATTCTTCTAAAACAGACGTCCTCAAAGAAGCAGGAAAAACGTGGAGAAACTGGAAAACAAGACTAACAAAAGATCTTATTTATGTATATAAGAATGTAGCTCTTGAGCTTCTTGCCAAGCCGCCATCAGACTACGTCGAGTATTACAAACCTGAAGATTGGAAAAAATTTGTTGCGAAAACAATAACCCCAGATTGGGAAGAGAAGAGGAAAAAAACAAGATGCTTGGGCTCAAAACAAGTATCCACATCACTTAGGGTGTGGTAGTTATGCACTGGTAGAGCAAGAAATGGAACAAGAATGGGTTCATGAGTTGACCAAATATAACAGAGCTGAGATGTGGACACGGGCACGGACGAACAAGAAAGAAGAAGTTATTGATGAAGAAGCTCGAGAGGTGGTGAAGAAGACTGTAAGTGTTCTTCTATTTTTTTAAAATAATTTTAATGATTAATGTGTGTGTTAAATTCTAATTGATTTACTATGCACATGTCGCTCTTCTCTTCCCAATGACATTGTGAACAATACAGGCAAAAAGTAGTAGAAGGCGAGTTGGTGGAGGAAGGTTCAAACGATATACTAACAATGACATTAGGCACTCCAGAGCATGGGGGACGTGTTAGGGGGATTAGTGCACATGTCGCTCCCCATCAATTTTTTCATGTCCCACCGCCAAAAAGATTCAATCAGAAACAAAAAGGTGTGGAAGATGCTTGTTATAAAGACCTTGAAGAGAAATGGCATCAATATGAAGAAAGGGCACGCCAACAAGAGGAAAAGTTAAACTAGTTGATGGTACATATTGCATCTCAACAGAGCGGTGCATTGGGATCATCAAATGCATCTGGTTCAGGTGTAGGAGGAGCCTCAAACAAACCACATGCACCATATGCCCCTCCACCATCGACACAAGCACCATATGCTCTTCTAGCACCGACATGGACATCATATGCTCACCGACCACCCTCATAGGTACCATATGCTCCTCCACCACTGACACAGGCACCATGTGCTCCCCCACCACCACAGTCAAATTTTCCAAATGAGGTAATAGTTTCTTAATAATTCATTATTGCATATATTTGATAAAGTAAAAATAAACTAGTTTATCGAAAAATCTAATAGATTAATTGTAAGTTGTGTCTTGGTTCGACACAAAATATAGTTGCTGAGGAGAAAATTTTAAGTACCTGTTGCATAGAAATACATAGCGTTGAACTGCCTCCAGTAAATTATCGTGTGAGAGATGATGTAGCCATTCAAGAGAACGCTAGTTTACCATATCTATTTACAATGGAAGGTTATACATTTGTTGGACAAGCAGTTGGGTACAATATTGGATGGCCACAACATTGGGTCCTTACTAATCAACAAACGAAAGAGCCACTTGCGCCCTTTACTCAACAACCAAGACAATCAAAGATAAGAATAGAGGCATTGACACAGGAGCCTACAGAAGTGCCTATGACAAGAATGTTGAAGTGTTTGGTGAAGTTTATTGATAAATGGAAGCTGACCGCATGGTAGAAATTCCAATTGTAGAAAGGGTATTTGGATTCCAAACTATCGCTCTATTAGGGAAAGATGATATCCTTCACTTTTGCAACTATGAGATGATCGGAGAGACTGAGCTTTTAGTATATATATGAGATACAATGGTGTTTATAATCTTTTAGTTTATTTAGTGTAACTTGAAATTTAATAGTTTATTGACTTTTTTAATTATATGTAGCTTGCTCGATGATTTAGTGCAAATGAAGGGGTTGAACCACATGTACACTTTCATGCATCCCACTGTAGTGTCCACTAATGCAGGAACCAATGAAATACATGCTAAAAACCTCTTCGATCGGTTTCTACAGATGGAGCTAGAGACACAATTTCTAATTTGTCCTTGCAATAACAAGTAAGTCAACTTAATTTTATATTCATATATTTTGTTTATTGATAAATATCTTACACAAGATTTTTTATTGTAGCTATCATTGGATGTTAGTATTAATTCAACCACATAGCCATTAGGTAGCTTTTTTAGATCCCGTAAACTCACATTTTCGTCCAGAAATCAAGGTGATAATTATCATGTAAGTTATACATATTACTTAATTAATTTATGATTTCATTTCAAACTCATATCTAGGTAAATATTAATATTTTGTGCAGGGCATTGGATCAATATGATACACACTGAAGACAAAAAGAGTCAATCAATCTAAAAGTTTGTGTTCCTAAGGTAAGTAAATTATATTACTTATCGTATTAAAGTTTTTGACATATTTTGTAACGCCCTGGATAGCCAAGACCGTTACACTGTGTGTTTATAAAAGTGCCAGACTTGCTAACCAAGTCATTTAATTAAGAATGTGTTTCTGAAACTATAATGGAACTAGGGTTAAAATGTTTTGGTCTCAAAAGTCACATTTCTTGTAAAGAAACATTTCCTGTTTACACGGGATCCCAAAAAAAAAAACATTAAGATTAAAACCATTTACAAAAGATTCAAGAATTAAATACAGTATTAGCCATATTAAGGCAAAACAAACAATTAGGCAATCTCTGTCTTGATCCACTCCTCGGCCATGGTGACCGAACAGCTGGCTATGTACATTCAGCCCCGCAGCTCTCCACCTTAGGACTGGTCTAACTTGCTTTTTCCTTTACCTTCAGATTCGCTAACTTTGTTCACTTGACTCCTTGAGCACGATCCCTCTCGAGCCCTAGCGCTCACCTTTGATGGAAATTCGACCTTAAGTTGCCTCTAGACTTCCTTAGCTTGCTCTTCCTCAATCCTTAGCTCCAGCTTCCCTCAAATATTGATGTGTTCTTGCTAATCCCTTGCCAACCTTTCAAGTCTAACTCAGAAACCTTATGGCTCAACTTAATCTGGCTCCTCTCTGAACTTTGCTCCAAGAATCCTCAAGAAAATGGTGGGAAAATGCCTAAACCGAACTTGCCTTCTTTCCCTTCTCTCTCTTTCTTTTCTTTCCTTCTTTTTCCTTCTTTTATTTCTTTTCAGGCTTCTATTGTATTCTACAAACTCCACTGAGCATAAAGCCTTAATTGAACCTATCTCTTATAAGCCAAATGACCATAATGCCCTCCCACTTAATTCTGAATCCTTTAATCCCCTTAGGGGCATTTTGGTCATTTTACCCAATTCTCGCTAATTCCTCAAGTGTCTCTAACATTTTCCGCTTACTTCCCGATACCTAATTAATCACCAATTATATTCCTCATTATCAAAGTTAACCTCAATATATTCTCTAAATTCCCATTTATACCGCCAGGCTCGCCTCGAGTCGGGTATAAATCCCTGCCGTGAATTTTTCGCTAATCTGCTCTCTAGGATCGTCTCGAGTCACAGATCATAGATATACCCACATAATAATGTGGTCTCAACAATTATCGCATATATATACAGTTATGTCCGCAAAGGCCAAAATTATGATTATGCCCTTCTAACCTAATCAGGGCCTACATGCATACTAATACACATAGTCATGCATCTCAAGTATTCAAATAGTCATATAACATGCTTTAAATCATTAAATCACATATATTCCATTTATGCCCTCCAGACACACTAATCAAGGCCCTTAAGCCCTATTAGTAAATTTGGGTCGTTACATATTTTATTATAATAACTTGCTAATTATAATACTTAAATTTGGATAACTATGTTGTAAGAGTGTCGAAACGAAACTAGGCCAACCGAATGTGGCTTTTATATTATGAAGTTTGCTAGAGAGTTGATTTCACAGCCTAGACCAAAGACCTACTTGAAAAATGAGGTATTGTTTTACCTTTTAATTTTAATTTTAATTTAAACTATCGTTCGTGATTTTATTTGGATGATTTCCAACTTATTATTTTAAATATTTTCTAATTAGTTTACGAATACGACACCATATTCAGCTCATGAAATCAACAAGATACAGGATGAGTGGACTAAATCAATTATGGTGTATCTCAATTAGCAAATGAGCAATTGATGAGGAAATTTCAGTTTAAGTAGGTTCATTACTTAGAAATTTAGAACACAAGAGTACCTATTTACATAGATTAATTTTGAAATCTGAATTATTTTTGTAGATTTGATCACAAATGTTAACTTTAGATAAATGTTTAAAAAAATTTATACTGTTGTCTTACTGTTTATATTGTTGTTTTTCTGTTTCTGCTGCTCTTTACCCAAAAATGGATTACCTGATGATGTGACAGGATTGGTCTACACATGGGATACACGTGGCAGTTTAAGTAAGTATGGTCTGTTCGACCATCGTCGAGTAGAGAATTAGCTCATCAGACATCATAATTATGGGCGACCAGCCTGGTCGCGTATATTCATTTATTTCTTTCAGATATGTAATCTTACCATTACGCATTAGTTGTATTTTCCATTATTATTTAGATACGCCTATGTTAAATGCAATTAAGGCTCATTGGCCCATGTATAACTCCTTGAGCCTATAAATATGAACCAAAAGGCTCAAGAGAGGGATCTGGATCATTTTTCCCTAGACTTTTGGACTTTACTTTTCGAACTTCAGAATTCTCAGAGAGAAATAGAGTGTTTTATCCACCATAATTGTATTCATCTAAAAGCTTGTGAAACTCGTGAATCCTAGTTCACTAATCACAGTTCTTGGAATTCTACATCAATAAGAACATTAAGTGGACGTAGGTCATTACCATCTTATTGGGGTCGAACCACTATAAATCTTTCATGTCGTTTATCTTGTTGGCTTGATTTCATCTCATTTTCTATTGTTTTACTTGACTCTGCGTCGTTGAAGAATTTGAGGGTCAACATTTTGGTGCTTTTTTTGAGAGCTGAACTCAAGACTTTCAAAAAGATCAAATGGCGAAAATAGTTAGAAAGATTGGACAAACCTCTAGTGCTACACCATCTCAGCCTCCACAAAATGTGGCTGAGGATGAGCCACGAGTGGAGTTCGAAGATGAGGAAATGGATTCTGAGACCTTGAGGATGACACTGATTGTGTTGTAGGAAGAGTTAGCCAATCTGAGGGCTAATCAGGACTTAATTGATAGGCAACACCAAGAACTTAATGAGAGGCAGGCCGACATGGATCGGCGACAGAGGGACGCCACTACCGCCCTGGAGGCAGCCATTCAATTAGCTCGAGGACAGCCCGCACTAGCTTCTCAACTGGAGCAGCCACCTAATGTACTGCCACAACAAGATCCACATTCAAATTGTCCACAACATCACCACACTCCGCCTCCACCAGCAAGTCCTCAGAGGCCGGAGTAGCCTCCTGCTATTCAACAGGATATTCTAATTCAACATCTTGAGGAGTAACCTCTTTCTCGCGCTGGTCGAGATAATCGCCAACATCAAAGGTAGAATAGGGCCGGGCAGCCCCCTCGAAGCTCTAGACGCCAAACTGCTGAGGAGCCAAATCCACTGAGCAGGGGATAATGTCTTTCTGCTGGCAGGAGACAGGTAAAGTCAGGCTCTGCAGTCAGCCCCCCCACCCCACGACATAATAATGCCTAGGGACCCACCGACCAACGCAGGCCTCCACCTGACAGACGAGACGTGCCAATGAGGGGAAGAGGAAATAACGCAATCAGCAGGTCGCACCATAGTCGATCATGTTTTAGGGATGGCCATGACTACAATGAAGCTGATTTCAGCAGAGGAAATGTTGGTCAAAGGCAAGGAGAGAGGGGTGGAAAATAGAATCCCCCACCAAGAGAAAATCGGCCAACGAGCCAAAATGCTGGGGGGTAGCCTAGGCAACCTAACGTCTTTTAACGACTAGGCGCTAGTGAGCAATGGCATAGGGATGATAATTTAGGGACGTACTCAATGGCAGGCAGGACAGGCACGATGAGTATGCCCCTCCAACACTGGTCGCCCCAATAGTACCAGACGCTGTACAGGCCCACTTGATGAGCTGAATCAGGCTGTTCAGCAGTTAGTGGGGAGCCGAACATCCCACATTGAATATGATCGGAGAAGAGGCACTCCGTTCGTACAAAGAATAGCAATGACCAAAATCCCAACCAAATTTAAGATGTCGGTCTTACCCAACATCAATGGATTTGGAAACCCAGTATCTTATGTGAATCAATTCGAGATACAAATGGACATCCAGAAGGTGTCAGATGACGCTCGATGCAGAAACTTTCTGGCCACCTTATCCGACACTGCTCAATAGTGATTTTTCAAATTCCCTCATGCTAGCATAGTGTCATGGGAAATGTTCGTGAAAGAGTTTTATGGGTAGTTTTACGCTGGTCGAGTACATCCGACCGAAGCCAACCAACTGGTCGAGATACACCAGAGGGAGGGCAAATCCTTGAAGGAGTATGTCCAGTGTTTTATGCGAGCTGCTGCTGGGGCTAAGATAGTTGGTGATGAGGGGAAAATGATGGCACTTACCGATGGAGTACGGTTCCATTCGTCCTTCTGGAACAGTCTGAGGAAGAACGGGGTGAAGAGCACCCAAGAAATCTTAAACCGACCAGACTGGTACATCAAACTCGAAGAGGCAATTTCAAATGAAGGCAAGGCGCCCGCAGATGACCACGGTCCGAAGGAAAATCCCATCAAAGCCGCCAATGGGTCTGGGAAACCCAATGGCAAAGGAAAAAATAACGGGAAAAATAGAGGGAAAAGGGCGAACCACGGGCCGTCAACATCTGAGAATAAGCACCCTAAAGGTAATAGATACGAGCCGAGGTTTAATAATTACACGACTCTAGTTGAAAGCAGAGAAAAAGTGTACCATGCTACCAACACCACTGTCCCTTACAAGCGACCAACGCCGATCTGGAAAGATATCTCCAAAAGAGATACAACCAAGTTTTGTCATTTTCACAACGACTATGGTCATGACACCAACGAGTGCAACCAACTTAAAGATGAGATTGAGTTCCTTATCGGGCAAGGACACCTGAGAAGATATGTATAAGCCAATGGGGGTTCCCAATGAGAGGTTCAAGGAGGCAACGAGCAAGCACTGGTACACCAATACTCGCCCCCTTTACAACCAGCTACAGTGGCGGGTACATTGTTGACCATCTGTGGCGGCCCACACCTAGCAGGTGATAGTGGGAAAGCAAGGGAGCGATACCAGGAGGTGTTTGCCTGATCGAATAAGGTGAACCAGGAGATGTTTGCCTGGTCGCATAAGGATATGGTTTGGATTGACCTAGCAGTTATCAGCCATGTCTTCAACATAGATAAAAATTTTCCACCAGTACAACAAAAAAGGAGGTTGCTCGACAAAGATTGATCAAAAGCGTTAAAAGAAGAGGTCGAGAAGCTAAAGGAGACCAGATTCATTAGGGTAGCGTTTTATCCATCTTGGGTCTCTAATCCCGTGCTGGTTCCTAAGCCGAATGGCAAGTGGAGGATGGGCGTGGATTTCACAGACCTCAATAAAGCCTGCCCAAAGGATTGTTTCCCACTCCCAAGGATTGACCAGCTGGTCGATGCCACTTCAGGGCATAAGATCCTATCATTCATGGATGCATACTCTGGATACAATCAGATTAGTATGCACCCACTTGATGAGGATCACACTAGCTTTCGAACTAATATAGGGCTTTACTGTTATAAAGTAATGCCCTTCAGTTTGAAAAACGCTGGTGCGACTTACCAGCGACTAGTCAATCACATGTTCAAAGAGTTGATTAGTGTTAACATGGAGGTATATGTTGATGACATGCTGGTTAAGTCGAAGAAGGTAGAAGAACACATTGGGGACCTGCAAGAATTCTTCAACATCTTGAACAAATATCAGATGAAGCTGAATCCCCTTAAGTGTTCCTTCAGAGTTGGATCGGGGAAATTTTTGGGATTTATAGTGAACTCGTGAGGTATCGAAGCTAATCCCAAAAAGATCAAGGCCCTGATAGAAATGAAATCGCCAGCTAAAATTAAAGATGTTCAAAGTCTAACCGGGAGGATTGCCGTTTTGATTAGATTCATTTCCAAATCAACGAACAAATGCATTCCATTTTTTAATCTACTTAGGGGCAATAAGAAATTCGAGTGGACGGAAGAGTGTGAGTAGGCTTTCCAGGCTCTAAAGTCTCCAATGTCGCAACCACCAATTTTGTCCAAATCGGTCGAGAAAGAAACTTTGTTCATCTATTTGGCAGTCACCGAGTATGCTGCTAGCACTGTCCTGATCAAAGAGGAGGAACATGTTTAAAAGGCTATGTATTATATAAGCAAGAGGCTAATAGGAGTAGAACTGCGATATCCTCCAATTGAGAGATTAGCCTATTGCTTGATTTTAGCCTCCAGAAATTTGCGACCATACTTCCAAGCTCACCCCATCATAGTACTCTCTGACCAGCCACTAGGGAAATCCTGCAGAAACCAGAAGTCGTCGGTCGATTGTTAAAATGGGCAGTTGAACTTGGATAGTTCGATATTTCTTACTCACCACAAGCAACTGTGAAGGGACAGGCTCTAGAAGATTTTAACGCAGAGTTTACTAGGCTCTAGGATATTGATCCGATAGAAGACCCTGAACTCTAAAGCCAAACTCCTTCCTGGAAATTGTTCATAGATGGCTCTTCCAACGATCATAATGCTGGAGCGGGTTTAATCTTAGTCACTCCGAAAGGACATCGATTCCACTGTGCAATTAGTTCGACTTCACAACGTCCAATAACGAAGCCGAATACGAAGCTCTGCTCGTAGGATTAAGATTAGCCAATGACATGGATATAAAGTCACTCAAAATCTACAGTGACTCTCAGTTAGTGGTTAATCAAATTATTGGAGAATATCAAGCCCGGGGTCTGAAAATGGTTGCATACCTGAACAAGGGAAAGGACTTATTGGCACAGTTCGAAAAGTATACTCTCCAGCAAGTACCTCGCGACCAGAACTCAAATGTTGATGCTTTGGCCAAGTTAGCAAGCACGAAGAATGCTGACACCTTGAATATAGTACCTGTCGAACATTTGTCTGCACCGAGCATTCAAGCAGAAGAGTCTTCCTTGGTAATTCAAGTAATAAAAAACACATGGATGACGCCCTTCATTGAATACTTAGAATATGGAGTGCTACCGACGGACAGAAACAAAGCAAGAACCCTCCAAATTCAGTCGGCTCGATTAATTCTGGTCGTTGGAGTTTTGTACAGGAGAGGGTACTCAATGCCACTTCTAAGGTGTGTTTCAAAGGAAAAGGCCAAAACATTAATGCAAGAAGTACATGAAGGTTTCTGCGGAGATCATGTTGGGGGGCAGAGTTTATCAAAAAAGATCCTAAGGCAAGGATACTTCTGGCCAACGATGAATGAGGACTCTGTGGATTTTGTTCGGAAGTGTGACAAGTGTCAAAGGTTCTCCAAGACACCGCGAGCAGCCCCTAATGAGATAAAACAGATGCAAAGCCCGTGGCCATTTGCAATGTGGGGAATAGATTTGATCGGGTGTTTACCCATGGGAAAAGGCAACGTCAAGCATGCTATGGTTGCTGTTGACTACTTCATAAAGTGGGCTGAAGCTGAACCGCTTGCAACAATAACGACCAAGAAGCTGCTAGATTTTGTGGTAAAAAATATCGTGTTTCGCTATGGGTTTCCCAAGAAGATTGTCTCAGATAATGGCACAAAATTTGACAGCGATCTGTTCACAGATTTGGCAAGGGATTATCAAGAGTTTTTCTTCAGTAGCTCATCCACAGGCAAACAAATAGGTTGAAGCTGTCAACAAGACACTAAAGGATACCCTAAAGAAAAGGCTTGAACAAGCGAAGGGGGCATGGCCTGAACAATTACCTGAAGTCCTTTGGTCGTATAGAATGTCCTATCGAATAGCAACATGCCATACTCCATTTTCCTTGGCCTATGGATATGAAGCTATGTTGCCTGTTGAATTAGATCCACCATCGCATAGAAGGTTGGCATACAATCAGAGTGTTAATAGCTAGTTATTAATGGAGTCTTTGGATTTGGTCGATGAAAGGCGCGAGAACGCTCAACTCCGAGTAGCAGCTTACTAGCAAAAGGTCGCTCGGTATTTCAACTCTAAATTACGCGAAAGAAAATTTAACGTGGGAGATTTTGTACTTAGAAGAGTTTTTCTAAACACTCGTGATCAAGCTGCTGGAGAGCTTGGACCTAATTGGGAAAGTCCATATCAAATTGAAGAAGTCCTCCAACCAGGCACCTATAAACTTTCTCGCTTAAATGGAGATCTCATTCCTCGTTATTGGAATGGAGAACACCTGTGCAAGTATGGTCAATAAACAATCCTTTTTAAAGAATTGGCTTGTATTAGTTTCACTTTTTACAAGTTTAAGAGCAAGGGATAGTCAGTCATATGACTAATCGCTTATAAGTGTAAGATCAATTTTTGATCACTCGTACATACATGATTGTCCATTTATTATGAGAAATAAAAGGAACTGTGCACAACCAGTTATTCTTGACATCACGAATCGTGGTTCGTGTGTCCTAGTAACAAATTAAATAAATAAAGTTATGAAGCAGCATGAGTAGCTGAAGGATCTTGCTGAGGCTGGTGGTGGACTGTGATATCAACACCCTCATCAATGCCTTCAATACCCATGGCCAAAGAAATCTCTGGGGATCCTTGAGCTGTCTCCTCTTCAAGACGAGCAACACATTTTGCCAGCTCAGCCTGCTTAATATGCTTTGGTAAATAATCAAAGTTCACCTCGCAGTTGTATTTCCAGAACATATAAAAGTAGTTAAATGTTGCTCCCCTGAACCTCTCCAAGTCACTGGCGTTGGTTTCTTCGAGCAATTTAACTCTCTCCTCCAACTTAGCAGTTTGTTTCCTGTTGATAACCAGTTCGTCTTGGAGTTTGGAGGCCTATTGTAGTTCAACACTGAATACTCCTTATACCTCTCTTTAGACTTTGTGACTTTGAGTAGGGTCTCCTTATGTTGCTTTAGTTCCTCACCCAGCATGGCAATCTTCTCCTCAGCAGCTCTTAGTTGTTCGGAATTTTTCTCCCTAGCTGCCTTGAACTGCTCGACGTGTTTGGCCTCAGCCATTTTGAGTTGTTCGCCAAGCCTGTCCTCAACAACTTTAGTCTCTTTAGCACATTCGGCAGCCATCGCCTCCAACCGACGCCAGCCAGTACTCAAGGTTAGAACTCCCTGCGATTAAAGAAAAGATAAAGCAGTTAGTAGAAATAAAAGGACAAAGTAAACAATTAAAGCACAACAAAAAATGGTAACTTACACTGAGTACTTCATTCAGCCCGCGACTGAAAATCTGGTCGACCTTCATAGAGCTAGTGTTGTTGATGGCCTCTCGGCTGTGTCAATGCCTTGATAGCTTCTTTAGCTTGTTGTTGGTTGAATTGAAGGCTATGTTAATGATAGCCTCTCCTTGAGTATTTTCTGACTGATCAGGAGGATTCTAGTTGATAGGAGTTGGTGGAGGAGTCGGGTCGACAGGAGCTGGTGGAGGAGTTTGGTCGATGGGAGCTGGAGGAGGAGTAGTTTCCAAAGGAAGGTGAAGGTGTAGGAGGGTCCTCAGCCCTCGCCCTTTTCATGGAATGGGTGCTGCTACCTTCCCCAGGGTGTCGTCTGCTTTCCTTTTTCCTGCTCGCAGGGGCAGTGGTTTTGGGTTGGCTATACATTTCAAATCGTCATCAGAAGGCATGACTGCATGATATAAACAAACGATCAGGAAATATAAATTGAGATACTTAATAAAGAAAGGAAATAAGATTAAGAAAACTTCTAAGTAGTATACCCGAGCTACTATTACTGGTCAATACATTATTTATGATACTACTGCTACACTCACTCTCTACCTTGAAGAAGTCTAAATTTAAACTAGTCGCATATTTAAAGTTGCCGTCTCTGTCAAATAAATGACAGAAAATGGGCAAACTATCTAAGAGTGAGAAGTCAGTACCGTTCTCATCAGACGACTCGAGTATAGGCTCAGGGTGTTTTGGAAGTTTTTGCTTGCCCTTCCCCTGTTGGGTCAGAACAGCAGCAGCTCGTGGAATATTGGAGGGTTCCCTGATGGTCACTCCTGTAGCCTACCTTCTCGGGGGTTATGACCCATGCTGATGCTGCTCAGGGAGGTCTCATCCAGTTGCACTCCCTGCTGTGGACTCCCTCACATCCTAGTAAGGCGCCAGAAGGTCGATCAACCTTAAGTTGTTCTCTGTGACCTGCTCTTTGATGCTTTTTTCAATGTCCGTCATGCTAGCCAAAGCAGCTGCCGTTATCTCCATCTCTGGAGTAGGGACTGGTCGGTACCATGGACCTAAACAACACCAAAAATTCTAAAGATGGTATAGAGAAGCTAGAAGAAAACAAGCGACCAGTGAGCAAAAGATTTACCTTCTCAGGTGAAGGCCAGGTTGTCAACGACTAGGTCTATTGTAAGAAAGTATTCCTGGAAATACTTCCCTACATTGGACTTGTGGGTGATGTCGCTCAGGAAGGTGCGAGCAAACTTCTGGTGGTAGAAGTGAAAGAACCCCGTGTTGTTGTGGTTGGGGGTAGTTGAACTCACGTGGCGTTGGTACTGGCCACTTCTTATGGTTATAAAGGATATAGGGCGTAGATAATACTCTATATCTGTTGGGGGTGATTTGGAAGGGGGTGACCTCAAAATAATTTGCCACCCCTTGAAAGAATTCAGGCAGAGGCAAGATTGCCCCTGCCTCGATACGGTACCTCGATTAGGCCCTGAAGGCACCCCTAAGCACGTTTGCCCATGGGTCGAGTGAAGGTTTGATGAGGGTTATCTTAGGAAGATCGTACTTCTTGAGATAGTTGTTGACCATCCTAGCCGAAATAATGCTAGGAGGAGCTACATACCATTCGACCTCTAGCCTAAGGCCGTCGCGAGGTCGGGCTTTAGTTTGGATTTTGGGTGGTACAATATTTGTAGGCTTTGGATTTGTAGAAGGGTCCTCAGTGCGAGGGGAAGGTTGGTTGTTTTCTTCTTTCTTTGGGCAAAAGATTTTACATGACCCATATTCGTTGAACTGGTCGGAGGTCTGTTTGTTGAGTTGTGTTGAGAAAAAGGAATTTATGAAAATGACAGTGATAGCTGTTCTTGATCCTTGAACAGTAGTGCGAACAAGTCATCGTCAATTGACCTCTCACCTCCCCAAGGATCGGCATGAAAACCTGGGAACAGAAAAGGGGAGATGAGAATCTACGACCAACAAACAAAAGAAGTGGAAACGTTGGGATAACGTTGCTCGTGTATAAAAGATAAGCTTTTATATGACTAGAAGCATTCTAACGTAAACACTAAAAACATGCGAACAATTTAAAAAAATGGATTGAAAAGCAGAAGTGAAAAGCTTTTTTAGGGAAACTTTTTGACTCCAAAAAAAGGCGGGAAAAACCCAGATTTTTCCAAGTGCATAAAAATCAAAATTTTACTTCGATTTTGCTACCTAAATCAGTAATCCTACTTCCCAAGCCAATTCCTGCACCTCATTTAGTGTTTTTTCAAATTCAAACTCCTGTCCTATCATGCTACTACTTACGAGCCCAATTACCCCAAAATATTTTTTTCTCAAGAACATTCAAAAACTCAAAGCAAAGAATATCAGAAAACTAGAGAAATGAATTTTGCATGGCATATCAGAATCAAAGAAGATCAGGAAACTTACTTGAATGGAAGATTGAAGCGGGGTCGCGAGTGTTGATACAAGCGGCTGGGCAGACACACCTCGGATCGCCAAGTGTTTTTTGAGTTGATCTTGATTTGTTCTTCAAAGTCTTCAGGAAAAGAAGAATGGTAAAAAGTGAAAAGTGAAATGAATGGGTTATTTATATTGATCATGGCATGGTAATGATGAGAGCGAATTTTTATGACGTGGGGAAACATGTTAGCCGTCAAAATGCTTTTGGGAAACTGCAACGACCATAATTAGTTACTTTTTCGAAAAGGCACTGACAGATGTGACAGGTCATACGAAGGGTCAGTTGGTTAAGTTTACTTTATGCTAGTCGCAGTAAAATAAACTTGGGGGGAAAATGTTTACCCAAAAACGGATTACCTGATGACATGGCAGGATTGGCCTACACGTGGGATACATGTGGCAGTTTAAGTAAGTATGGTCTGTTCGAGCATCGACCAGTAGAGAATTGGCTCATCAGACTAATCACAGTTCACTGATCACAGTTCTTGGAATTCTACATCAATAAGAACACTAAGTGGACGTAGATCAATACCTTCTTATTGGTGTCGAAACACTACAAACTTTTCGTGTTGTTTATCTTGTTGGCTTGATTTCATCTCATTTTCTATTGTTTTACTTGACTCCGCGTCGTTGACCAATTTGAGGGTGAACAACTGCTTTTTCTTTTTTTTTTTATCAAAATTGGCATGGGAAATTGGCATAAACATTTGTAATTTCTCTGGTTAATAGTATATGTGACAGTTCCCAACTGACGCAAAAAAAAACTCGCTTTTAACATTTGTGGCAATGCCCCACTGACGCAAACCATGCTAACATTTGCATCAGTGGGGCACTACTACAAATCTAGAATTTTTGGCAGTGCCCCACTAACGCAAATGTTAGGCGTTTGCGCCAGTGGGGAACTGTCACAAATGCTAGGCGTTTGCGTCAGTGGGGCATTGTCACAAATTTGGTATTTGTGTCAGTCACTGACGCAAATGCCAGCTTAGTTTGTGTCATGGGATTTTGCATCACATATAAAACTGACATAAAAACTCAATTGTGGCAGTTAGAAATTGACGCAAATGACCTTTTCTTGTTGTAGTGTAACATCAGATGACTTACCAGATCCAGATAAATTCGAGCCCTAAGTAACAACTTGCAAAGAATCAACCAACCAGCAGATACATACTACTTCTAACCCTAAAAGCCAACTTGGGAGTTTCCAATAAAATCGAGGTTTACGGGTGTTCCTAAAGCATGCATACTAATTTATAGTGGAGAACCGAGTCTCAACACTATCCTTTCCAATATAAATTCCCTACAAGGGTAATCATCAGTCCCATGCGCATCAATATTATCATGGGTGTAAATGTGATTACACCGTTTTACAGAGACTCCTAGATAGTCATGGGTGCTCATGAGTAGCCACTAGGTTAACTGTCCCAAAACATATAAAGACTCCTCGTTAATACTGGCCTACTCATCTATTGGCCAATAGTCACGATTTCGAACTAGACATCATAATAACGACAATAATAATATGGATTTCAACCATTTAATAATTGAGTATGAGGTCAATAGGTCGACGATCTCAGCGAGACTCCTAGATAATATAGGCAGCTCGTCTTTGGCCAATCGTCTCGATGATGAACCATACATAATAATATAATTCACAATCAATGGGTTCCAACCCCACAACAATATAAGAAAGAGCACCCACTAGGTTGACAATCTCAGTGTAATCCTTTCTACAACAAGTATATGCATGTGCAGGTGTTTCTATACTAACATATATCATACAAGTTATTTCATGTTGTAGCCATAGAAGTCGAAAGTTGACTTACCAGAATTCCTTAGAAATGTGCGTGATTTTTCTTCCTCTAATAGTCATCCCCATTTGCGTTTAGAAAATATTGTAGTTAGCCATATAGTACACTTAGATTAATTAAGGCGATAATAGTTTATGATGTTTTCTTTGGGGATCAAGGTCAATATAAATTACATAGTAAAGATATAAAGATCCTTATCTAGTTTTAGACTATTACACGACACCTGGTTTCTAAAAGTTTTACTCTAAATCCGCAAGAAACCTAACCCTAGGTCTCATTATTTAGGCTCCACCCTAATAAACAGTCTATGTGGTCCACTCAACTATCAGACCTAGTAGGATTATTATAATTTTTAAAAAGTATTACTTTTACGTATTTAACCCCGTTAACTAAGTAATTATCAGGAAATTTATTAAAGTTTAAACTTATTTAAATTGTAACTTTTTTAGAAAAATAAGTTGATTTTTTACATTAATTAAGTCCTATAAAAATGCAGGTTAAATTATTTTAGAGATTCAAGAAGAAGGTTTAATTTGCAAAAATAGTTATTTCATTAGTTACTTTAAAAATTAGGCTTTGGAGCCCTTATTTTTTTTAGTATTTTTTACTTGAGATAAAACCCATTAACTACAAAATATCCCTTCATATAATTCAATTTAACCATTGCACTTGATTAAGTAGTAAAATTATAAGTCCTATATTTGTTAAGATTAAAATAAAGTTAAAATCTTTACTTTTCATAGTAAAACACAAAATTTAGCGAGTGTTGAAAGCTGCTTTGTTTTGTGAAAAAATCCTAAATTTGGAATTCTATATTTTTAAATCCTTTAATCCAAAAATTCTCAACTTTTATTTTGGGTATTCCAAGAAGGCCCTTGTATATTTTTAGATAAAAACACACATGTTTACTAAGTGATAGCTTTTACCAAAAAGTGTCGATTGAATTAGTCCATCTTTTTACCCTAGTTTTTCTTAAACTTTTGCTAAGCATAAAACCTAATCTGTTTGTTATTTTGATATGATTTTTCTTAGATCCAAACTAGAATATACTAAAAGGGTAAACAACAAAAATTAGATTAAAAAGATTATTTTTACCATATAGAAAACGTTCCTAAATGTGACTGTTCGACCAATCTTATTTTGAAAATCATACTTTTCCTAAATTTTTGGTGAGCATAACTCTTAGTCCATTTATCATATTTCAATGAAACCAAATAGATTATATCATTAATATATAAAAAATATTCAGTCTAAAAATCACTCAAAAATAATTTATTTTGCTTATAGAAAATATTGTCCAAATTTAGTTACTTACACAGTTTTTATAAACTATATTTTACAGATTTCACAACATTTTTGTAAAAGCCATAGCTTGAGGAATGCTACACCTTTTTGGATGATCTAATACTCGAAGAGTATTTACTATTCTTAAATAACACAATGGTACCAAAAAAGTCCAAAAACAAATACATTTGGAGTTCTCTTACAACACCAATAATAAATTTAAACAATGGAAAATAAACATGCGACTCAGATTTCAACTAAACACCAAACTAACCACTCAAAAACACATATTTTTACATTTGTAGGAGTGGCTCCATGATTTGTGCTACTCTTAGCTTCTAAGTTCAGATCCTAACTTCGAATCACCTTCACACACACTCCCCCCAAAACTCCTATATAATTTAGCCTATAGAATTAATTTCCAAAAAAATGCAATTAAAATTCTTCTTACAAGAATTTTATTTATCCATGATTTGTATTTTCTGTTTGCACTTGTTATCTTTCGATATGTCCGTTCTTATTTGTCAATGCATTATTGAGTGTTGAAAGTTGATGTTGATACAAATTTGGGTGTTCATCAATATATTTTGATGCAAAGAGATTTTAATTTTTGCTTTTATTTAGGATAGACATTAAAGTTTTAGTTTTACTTTTAAGTTTGATTTTGTCTTGGTTTTTGTTTATTTAAAAATTTTTAATAATGAATATTACATTTTTTTTATTTCCGTTGTAATTTAATTTTTTAATATAATTTAAAATTCATCAATTAATAAAACTTGAGGGTATTTTAGTCATATTTTAAAAAAAACTTTGATCAAAATTAGACTCAAGGGATTATTATGTTCCATTTTGCAAAATGCAGGATCTGAATTGTAATTTAACAAAATAGATGGTCCAATTGATAACTTTTTTTGTACAACAAAGGGTCCAAAATGATATTTTTCCTTTTACCAACTACT
This sequence comes from Humulus lupulus, assembly GCF_963169125.1. Classification (NCBI taxonomy): domain Eukaryota; kingdom Viridiplantae; phylum Streptophyta; class Magnoliopsida; order Rosales; family Cannabaceae; genus Humulus; species Humulus lupulus. The sequence goes on along the minus strand of NC_084802.1, from coordinate 156,737,565 downwards.
TAAGTATAGTGGTAAATAAAGGTCGAGCCCACGAGGACTACTATTCAATTTATTATTCAAATTTAAATAGAAAAATTAAAAAGAGGGAGTTTTGAGAATTTAAGAATGAAATAAAAATATAAATAATTGAAAATAAATTTAATTTTTAAAATAGTTACGAGGTCATTCTCAACCGCTGATATTCAATCAAGCAATTTAATAACAACATTGATCTATAATCTTTATCAAATTATTAACCCTGCAGATAACACATAGGAATTCATTATCCCAAATCACCCTAATGTACTTCATTAAAGCGAAGCACTCTTAAAAAATTATTTACACTAAACACCGTAATAGAAAAGCACATTAGATTTAATCTAGCAAAAACATTAATTTTTATGGAGATGAGTGAATTTATAAGCAACAAATCCAACAAACGTGCAATTCATTTAACCTAGGTTATATTCTTCATCACAATTAAATGTACCTTTGATATTACCCTTAATTGCAAATTATCACAAAAACCTAGAATTCTAAGCGATTAGGTGAATAAAAACCCTAAGATGATAGTGCACTATAGTAAATCCCTATTTAGGGGCCCTCCAAACAAGATTGAAACAATAATCGTTAAATTAGGCATAAAAGAATATAACAATTTGACATACGGGATTGAAAAAACAATGAAAATTATTAAAAACAAGAAATAATATTTAGAGCTTTGAAGTCACCCTTAACTTAAGAAAAACATAATTAAAAATAAGTACAAAAATAAAACTAAAATACACTAAGAGAAAAAGAGTAGAAAAAAATGTCCCTCTAAGACGTCGATTTATAATAGTCTCAAATAATTAAAATAGTATTTAAAATCTTAATTTTAAACTAATAGATATTAATTTGCTTTTGATATTTGTGTGATATCTCCAATTTCTTATTTAGTAGAAAAATATGAAATTGCAAAATTGGAGTGACAATCTATTGCAAAACTATTGCAAAACTAGAGTTTGTTGGGTTCAAGTGGTACCCACACATAAAAGAACTAAAATTAAATTTCTAAAAGAAATAAATGAAAATATTGTTCTAAATAAGAAATAATGTTTTCCTTATTAAAATAAAATAAAATTAAACTAAACGAACTATCCCCAACGCTTTTTTGAACTAAACGAGTTCTCCAGCTCCATCCTTGTCTATGTCATTGTTCTTCTTCCTCTTCTTGGTTTTATCCTCAAAGGATGAAGGTTTCTCTTCAGTGACATTTGTTTCTAACTCTTTGGTTATACTTTTGTTAAGAGACTCAAATGTCTGCAGTTCATTCAACATCTGGGTCATGTTGAACTCCAACTTGTTCATCACATAGATGGTAGTGAACGCAGAGAAAGTAGGAGTAAGTGATTCAAGTATGATTCTTAACTGAGTACGCTCATCAATGATAGCCCCATGTAATTCTGCTTCATGTATCATGTTGATTATGGCCAAGACATGTAGGTTCTAGAAGCTTCATGTCTACTTTGATCATATTGCTGCCCAAACATGGCCTCTAGAGAATCCATAATTTTATAGGAAGTCTCCAAATATGGCCCAAACATGGCCTTGCCTGGGTTGTATAGAATTTTGCAATCATAATCCTTTACTGATTCTAATCACCTCTGTTGTCTCTTATTCAGCTCTTTTGGAGTGAAGAAGTAATTCAGACTTTTATGATCGGTGTATATCTCACACTAATCTCCATAAAGGTGGTGCCTCCATATTTTCAGCGTGAACACCACTGCTGCTAATTCAAGATTATGGGTGTGGTATCTCTGTTCATAGTCCTTGAGCTGTCTCGAGGTGTAGGCTACTACTTTCCCATTCTGCATCAACAGGCACCCTAAGTCGTTCTTAGATGCATCACAATATACCTCGAACTTCCTGCTCTCTATGGGAACACAAAGGATCAACGCATAGATCAACTTATCCTTCATAGTCTGAAAGCTTCTTCACACTTCTCAGTCCATGTGAACTTTTGGTGTTTGTGAGTTAAATTGGTCAAGGATGTGGCAATCTTAGAGAAACCCTCGACAAACTTCCGATAGTAAACCGCTAACCCTAAGAAGCTTCGAACCTCTGAGGTATTCTTGGGTTAGGGCCAGTCTCTAATGGCCTCGATCTTTCCTGGATCCATTACTATTCCTTTCTTGGAAACTATATGCCCTAGGAAAGTCACTTGTTCCATCCAAAATTCACACTTGGAGAACTTAGCATAAGGTTGGTGTTCTCATAATCTATTGAGCGTCAACCTCAGGTGCTCCACACGTTCCTTCTTAGTCTTTAAGTAGATAAGGACATCGTTGATAAACATCACTACAAATTTATCCAAGTAGTCCTTAAACACCATGTTCATCATGTCCATGAATGTCGCTAGGGCGTTAGTGAGTCCAAGAGACATCACTAAAAATTCATAGTGCACGAGCGGATTCTGAATATTGTTTTAAGAATATCTCCTTCCTTCACCTTTATTTGATGGTACCCGGATCCCAGTTCCATCTTTGAGAACACTACTGCCCCTTGCAATTGATCATAGAGGTCATCTATCCTAGGCAAAGGATATTTTTTTCTAAATCGTGACCTTATTGAGTTCTCGGTTATCGATGCCCATTCCCATGCTCCAGTCTTTCTTTCTCACAAATAGAGTAGTTGCTCCCCATGGTGATTGACTAGGTCGTATGAACCACTTGTCCAACAATTCCTATAGCTGGGTTTTGAGTTCCTTCAGCTCTACAGGTGCCATTCAGTAAGGTGCTTTGGATATTGGTGTTGTTTCTGGTGCAAGTTCGAATTCAAATTCGATTTCCCTGTCCAGGGGTAAACCTGGTAAGTCCTTGGGAAACACCTCTTGGAACTCACAATCAATATGAACATTCATAGGTTTTAGCTCAATATCTCTAGACTTATCCACAACATTCGCCAAAAATGTTGAACACCCATGCTGCATCATGTTCTAAGCTTCTAATGCAGATATGATAGGTGTGCGAAATCTCGTCACTTCTCCCTTAAAAGAAAAGAGTTCCCCTTTTTCAGGTATGAACTTTTAGTCTTTCTCCGACAGTCTATCGTTGCTCCATATTTGGCTAACCAGTCCATGCCAAGTATAACATCATAATCTAGTATGTCTAACTCTATGAGGTCTGCTAGGCACTCTCTGCCCTCAACTACTATGGAAGATGATTGTAACCACCTAGTTGACGACAAAATGTCTCTTGTGACAACGATGTTACAGTTGGATTCCTCTAGCTGGAACTAGATTGTCATTGTTTCATTGTCCAGCTCCTGCCCTCCACTGTGGGCAATCCCCCTTTAAGTGGTATGCTTGACCGCACTCGTAGCATCTGTTTGAGCCTGCCTGACATTCTCTTAAATGTCTACGTGAACACTTGGGACAACTGGAGAACTTGGTCTTGCAGTTCTGGTGGTTTCCACGATTATGATTGTTGTTGTGGTGTTGTGATTACCATTGGGAGTTGCGACCTTGGGCATTTTGTCAGTGCCACTATTTTGACCTCATTGGGCCTCCTCTTGTTACTCTTTTGAAAGGCCTCACTCTTGTTATGCTCTCTCCTTGCAACAATGTCCTTCCATATATAGTTCTTCATGTACTCAGTGTCTAAAGTTTTGTCTAGAATCTCAGCATAGCTAACTAGCTCTGTACTGGTAATTTTGACATCCTTGAAAATCATACGCTTCAGTCCCCTTATGAATCTCTGAGCTCTCATGAACTATGTTGGGACTATCTCAGATGCAAACCTTGTAAGTCTGTCAAACTTCTAGGCATACTTTGTGATTAGAAGACTACCTTGTGTTAGTGTCATAAACTCATTAACTCTAGTTGCTAGTACTGTAGCGTTGATCTACTTTTTGCTAAAAACTTGTACAAAGTCATCCCAAGTAATATTGTCTAATGTTTGTGTCTACTTAACCACGTCCCACCAAATTCTAGAATCCATCTTTAGGATTGTTAATTATCTTGCTTTCCTTGGAAATCCTTAGCTTGTACTAGTAGCCTTTGTCTTATTTTGTCTTGTCGCAACTCATTACTTATTCTCAATGATGCATTGGTTCGTAGCTTGTCATTTTCCTCTATGTTGAACTACGTTGTCATGGATTTACTCGCCTTTCTGCCTCGTTAATCTCCAAACACTCTATCGAGGTTTTGTTGTTGTCTGATACCAAATGTTATGGCGTGTCCACTTCGTATGATCCTCTGCTAAAGACTCCTCAATGACTGTGCGCATCTATCAAGTTAACAACATCACATCACAAGATAATGTCTTGGAGTAAACTCCCTAAGCCATGTCTTTATTAACAACTGCATCGTAAAGCTTATGTGTCCTTTGATCTTGATAGTGTCCAACTATATTATCATCGTCGTATTCCATTCTTCTCTTTACTTGAAACTTGATAGTGTCATACTTGCAATTTCCTATGATGCATCTCATCCATTAAATACGTTCATTCGCAACAAATATCTTTCGAGGAGTTGATATCCACTCATCTCCGTCGTCTACCTTGTCTATATGAACCCTTGAGATCCCACTGATCTCTTTGAGAAGTTTCTTTCTAGAAATCCTAATTACTATAGGCATAATTTCTACATTGCAATCACAAAACTAATTACATAAAAGAAAATAATACAAATAACAATTAAAGAAAATACTTACGACACGGTGAGGTGAGATATTCCAGTCTTTAGCATGTATGCGGAGGGTCCTTGGAAACATGAACAACCTGGCTCTGATACCATTTGTAAGAACACCTTAATCTATTTACTTTGTAAAACATTGCTCAGTTCATATTTATTAGAAAAAGGTTCCGTGGGGCCTTGTCAAAACATGCAACTTGGGCCCAATAGTTTATAATATAATATAGTGTCTTTATGCATTCTTGAAAAAAAAAACGACAAGTCCCACTGTGACGTAATGAAAACATAAACCATAACATAAATATTCATAAAATTTCTTGGCATTGAAATAGAATGTTATTCGCTGATGGACACCCCGCGTCATACATGCCTAGACTTCGAAACTTCCCACATCACTTGCGTGCCAAGGGGAAACCCTATTGCCTACTTGAAAGGGCGAAAGTAAGGGGGATGAGCTAAAATCCCAGTAAGGAAGTACAAACAAATACAACAATTCCAAGGAAGACTACATACGTATTGTAAACTCATGGAATATCATATTAATAATAATAATAATCATACTTCATACTTCATGTGAGCATGGCACACATATTGGCCATGCCACATCATGAGGTAACCAACAAATGCATAAATCGGTAAGAGCTCCTCTATGAGGTAAATAGAAACTCTAGTCCTCGAATAACCTCGGCACGTCCGCTTGTCTGCCCTATGAGTTATGTCATATCCTGAGTAACTCATTTGTTGTGTCGCGTTCAGCACGCTAAAATCCTATTCCTTTTTTCATACATCATTCAAGCATACATAAAGCAATTCATAACATAACATAGTAATTCATAGTTTTGATAACACTTTAGTTTACCATAACTTACACTTTTCATGACACTATAACTTTGCAACATAAAAGTTCATACCTTTCATATCATAATTCATAGAAAATTCTAACTAACTTCCTTACCTCAAGTCCAAGCAAAATATAAAGTGTGTGGTACTTCATAATGAGCCTAGAATCACATTCAAACTTTTGTCTTAAAATCATGTAAGTGTACATATGCCCAACATACATACCCTACGTTTGCATGGGTCATGCACATATGACACATGTTACACCACACTACAAACATTTAATAATGTAAGATAAAATTATAAAAGAATAATGTCAATTCTACCAATTAATCATTCATAGTTACAACACATAAATCATACGTTTGATTAATAATCATATGCCTGAACGTAAAAATAAATTAGCATGTAAAATGCATACGTGAGACTGTAATTAAAACTTGCTTTGATGTTGGTAATATTTATTCCTTTATTTTCTCGTCAATTTCACAAGAACTTAGCAAGCATAAAATAATTTGCCACTTTACTTATTACTACAGTATTCCTTTAAATCATACATTTGTCATTTATAAATTTATTACAAAAATTTAATCTACTAAAATAATTCATTGGCTTTAATTTGTATAAAATAATAATCTCATTTATTATTTAATGACAATTAAAAGAACGTGACAAGATTTTGTAGTTACTTATAAGTGTTAAATAAAATCTTTGATCAACTTTTAAAAAAAATTACTTAATTATTTTGTAAATAAAAACTCCTTAAATATAAATGAGACAAATACATATTTAAAGTATGGAAAAATCAATTTTATCATCTAGAATATTTGAGCATATACCTTATATTTTTTATTTAAAATAAAATTTCTTTCAAGAAACTAAAAATTCCTGCAACCATTTTATCACATTAGCTTCTTTTTAATATTTAAATTAAAAATAAAAATATCTAGTTTCCTTCACAACTTTAAATAAATTAAAAAAAAAAACTGCATGCACTTGACTGAAGAAAAATACTTAATCAACATGTGATAATCACCATTTTTGTTGCCTTGGGTTTAAAATATGAATTTTAAGTCATAGTTTGCTTTCTTACTAATTAATTCACAAATTACCATTTAAGAATTAACAAACTTTAGACAACATATATCCACCTAGAATGCTAACAAATACTTAGAATCTTTTACAATAATTCAACAATTAACTTAACATCTTTATTTTAGACTTTATGCATTTTAATATGACAATTAACATGCAAATCAAATCAATAACAAAATCTTGCTTTCTCATACACAATAAACACTTCAAATAATCCTCCTTAAAAAATGATCAAACAATCAACAAAATAAAAGAGAACCCTAAGACTATTCCAACACACAAGGCCAACCCACATAGTATCCCTTATAGTGTCAATTTTGCATTTTATCATCACAACACCAAGATTGTTTATCTATAAGCCCTCATTCAAGAAAACAATAAACCTTTTTAATAGATTTTGAACCAAATCACCTATCAATATTAAGCCAAAACTAAAATCCCAATTCTTTAAAATCCATATGAACCCAAAACAAAATACCTCCTCAAATAATTCCAACATGCTTCCTAAGAACAAGATAAAACAAAGATTTAACAACAACATAAAGCCCCTCCCCCCCCCGCTAAAAAAAAAAATACAACATATAATAATACTATCATGATTTCTAAGAAGACAATAACATCAAAATTACATTGAGAACATACTTAATAGATTTGAAATCTAAGGCAGCCACTACAATATTCATGCCCAAAATAATCAATATTCCACAAGCCATAAACAAGAGATCAATTCATCAAAATAATATTAACAATATGCTATAGACACATTCAAAGAACTTAGAATAACAACAAAACAAGGAATAGGATTAGAGGTTCCATTACCTCCTTTGATAGGGATTAACAACTCAAAACTAAAACCTTCTCTTGATACACCCCTGGGGATTTTCGAAATCTACAACAAGAAAGAAAAGAAACAACAAGATGCTCTTAGATTCAAGAAGAAGAAGAAGAAACTAGAAATCACCATGAATCAAAACATACCCTAGGGATTTCGAAATCCCTTTCTTCTAATTCCTTTCTCTCCTCTACGAGATCTCTCTTTCTCTCTTTCTTTCTTTCTTTCTTTCTTTCTTTCCTTCTCTCTCTACCTCACGCACTCTCCTCTCCCTCACTTTCTCTCAGTAGTCGACAGCCACCAAGACCATGCAAGCTCTCATACTTCCTTTTTATATCCCCTAATTGTTGAACCCTAGAGCTTCGAAAGAAAAGGAAAATTCCCTAGTTGTAATATTCCTTTTATTTCCAATAAATAAAAAATAAAATCAAATAATAATTGTATTCAGCATATCAAACCTCTTTGACAATTGACAGCACACTAACTTCTCTCTTTCCTTCCGTGGCACACCACACTAATAAGGAGTTGTCTAATTTTCGTAGTTCTAGGGTCCTGCCACTTGGGAATTAATTTTGACCCTTATTTTTTGTGTTTTGGGGAAAACGGTATTTAACAAAAGTTTTAGATAATTTAATTAGATTTCTAACAATACCAAGTTTGTCTAAATTAGAGATCTACAGCTCACGTTATTACTGTTTTACTGAGGCTGGGTCCAGGGTTACGGGAACTAAAAAGGTGGCAACTCTCTTCTTACCATTTGTTTCTCATTTCTCACTTGTGTGAACACAAGCCTTCTAAAGTCTTCCCTCTTTATTTCTCCTATTATTCCCCTTTCTTAATTAAATTAAAAGCACTTAATAAATAAAAGAATAATCTAGAATAATGCATGGGAAAAATTATTGCATGCTCACCATGCAATCAGGCACATGCACATGCAAGTGCTAAGGTGCATTTCTACTAACCATGCATATTGGTGCACACAACCAAAACTCAAGAACTCACAAAATAAAAAAATTAAATAAATACAATCACACATTTTCTACCAAACAATTTAAAACACAATTAACACTTAACAATTATAAATTCAAAATAAAGCACAAAAAATAATAATAAAAAATTGGTGCGCTAGAGAATGCAATAAATAAAACACATAGACTTAAAATTTACTATTCCACGTGTAAAATGCCATAATCTATTACTTTATAAAACACAACTTAACTCATAGATAATAGAAAAAAAATACCACTTAAAGGATAAACTCAGTGGGGCTTTGATAAAACATGAAATAGTTGAAAATAAATAATGTATTTTTATGCAATATTGAGAAATAAAAAAAATAAAGAGTTTAAGTCCCATTGACGTAATTGTAAATAAATTTTATACAATAAGTTCGTTTAAATCTCGGCGCTCATATTGATCGTTTATTCGTTCATAGAACACCCCACGTCATACATACTCTGACGCTGGAACTCCCTACATCATAGTGCGTGCCAAAGAGAAATCATATTGATTACCTGAAAGAGGGAAAATAAGAGGGTGGGCTAAAAGCCCAGTAAGGAAGTACAACAATATCAATGAAAATACAAGAAGAACATATATAATAAACAAGGCAGTACATAACATCATCATACTCATATTTCATAATCATGAATGAAGTCATAGTCATATATCACATTCATACATCATAAACATACTCTTTGTGATCATGGCACCTCTGTCGTCCATGTCACATCTTGAGGTAACCAGTATAACATGGGCCAGTAAAACCTCCTCTATGAACTAAACAGGATCTCAGGTTCTTGAATAACTTCGGGGCGTCCGCCCTTTGAGTTACGTCATATCCTTAGTAACTCATTTGTTGCGTTCAACGCACTAGCAAACTTTTCTTTTCATTCATCATACAAACACATGTAATCCAGTTCACATCAAAACATAGAAAATACATGTTGCATCATACATGTCATAACATATCAAGATAGAATTTCTACTTTTCCATATCACTTGGTTTTTCATCAAAACATAGTATCTTCATTTCCATAGCACAATATTTCTTGTAACATACAAGTCTTACCATTCCATAGCATAAACATAGAAAATTCTATCTAACTTCCTTACCTCAGATCCGAGCAAAGTAAAATGCAAAAATGTCACAACAAGCTTATAATCATAACCAAACATTCGTCTCTTAGAATCATGTAAGAATACTCATGCCCAACATACATACCCCACGTGTGCATGGGCCATGCATACGTGACACTAGTTGCACAACAATTGCAAACATACAATAATTTCACATAAAATCATAAAAGAATAATGTTAATTCTACCTATTAATGCTTCATGGTTACAAAGTAAAAGTCAAGTATTTGAATAATAGACATATATTTGAATATAAAAATACATTTGCATGTAACATGCATATGTGGGAGCGTTCCTAAAATTTAACATTGTAAAACGATAATTTCTACATGCTTATTTCTTGCATCTTCAAACAAAATTCAGCAACATACTTTATTTACCATTTAATTGTTTCTTTAATCAACAAAATTATTATACAAACTTTAATACAACATATTTACTTTATAAGATAATCCATCTAGTCTTTTCTAATTTCTCATAAAATAATAATTCCATATATTATTAAATAACATTTAAAAAGGTTGTGACAAAATTGTAGCTATTTAGAATAACTAACTAAGGTTCTTGTTTTCTTTTAGAAAAATAATTTTACTAGTCTCTAAAAAAAAACTGTATGTTTATAAATGTGAAAATTCATAAATAAAGTGTGGAAAAAATTGCATTTTCATATATATCATTTAAGACTTACTTTATTGGAGTGTATGACTAACTTATCATGATTTAAAAGATATTTTATTTTAATAACCCAAAGTTTCAGCAGCTAATAATTTGTTTAAAAATCACAAATAATTTTAAACCATAATTTTTTCACATTTTAAATAAAAAAAATGCACATATATAATAGTGTGAAAATACATATTCACATTTTGAAAATATCATATTCATCATATACATAGCTTAAGGTTCAATTTATTCGATGAATTTGTTGTACTTATCTCATATAAAAGACTTTTCTTACTATTTACCAAAAGTTCCAAGAACTATTTTATTTAATTAAAATCACATACTTGAATTAAAACTCTATTTTCTTTCATAAAAATATACAAAAAATCTGCATGTATTTAATTTGATAAAAACACCGTTCACATGTGAAATATTATGTCTTTTTATTTTCATAAAATCAATTACCACTTTGAAGAGTCATAAGTGCATTTCAAAACATTATTTTACCATTACAATCACAAAATAAAAAAAACAAGCACAAAATCACCAAATAATGTTTTAACAATGGTCATAAAATGTTTTTATCCATTTAACAATTTACCCTAACATTCTCCTACACTTGTACACCACACTATTACATTTAGCATGCAATTTAATAAAAAAAAAAATGAAACATCAAATATGACCCTATGCCGAAACCCTCAGGATCAACATCTCATATTTCTTTTGCATTTTTACATGACACCATTATCATAACATAGGGCAAACCAAACTTAAGCCCCAGCATGTGTCTATTAGCATTCTTGCATTCTTGTTACACAAACCATTAGATTTAAAACAACCATGAAAACATAACCATAAGATCCCACATACTTCATGCATGACCAAAAATTTATATTCATGCTTGCCTATTGTTATGCCCATTTTTTAGACATTTATGACATTTAAAAATATAGCAATTATGAAGGGATTTTGAATGGAACATTTTGCCTTCCCTGTTCTCACACAGTGCAAAATGGTTCCTGTTCTCACACAATGCAAAATGGTTCCTGTTCTCATGCATTGCAAATTGGTTCCTATTATCACAAAGTACAAAGGAGACTACCAAGTGCTAACAGAAGGGATTTGGTCACGTTGCTGCATTCCTCAACCTCTTATCGCACAAGACACATTATTTCACCCCTGTTCGCACAAGGCAAAGGATCATGTTCATTCAACACACAATAACAGAGTTAGCAAGGGAGTACAAAGTTGTTATTTATCAAAATATAACTGTATTTCTGTTGTAATGTATTATTTGCGGGCCAAGACCCAATAACCTAAGCTCATGATCTAATTGTAACCCTAAACTCCTCACTATAAATAAGAGGAGATGGGATAGAAATAGGGAGGAGACAATTGATAATGCCGAATGATCATTCTTGTATACAAAGTCCTTATGTAATGTAAAGTGAAGGAGGACTATAGAAGAACCGGCGATGCAAGTTCACCGGAAACTATGGTTCTTCAAGCATAAATATTAATAAAAGTGACTAAGTGGATGTAGGTCATCTTTTTGGGGCCGAACCACTATAAAATATGGTGTTATTTATTTGATTATACTTTATTCTTGAATCCATGCTCTTATGTTCTCAAGTTGACGAAAAACAGCGTCAACAGTTTGATGCTTTCATTGACAGAGCAAATTCAAGATAAAGAGGTTCAATCTAACGAAGTCTATGAATAAAGACTTTGATTAAATCATCCCCAGAAGACTCCATACGTCGTCAAGGGCTAGATCAGTTAGGCCATCTGCGTAGCGATTGCAAGTTGTAAGAGAACACCATATTCGTTGAGACAAATCACAGATCTATGTGAAAAAATAATTTCACTTAATTGCGTCCAAATTAGGGCACAATGTTGAAATTAAAAATCCAGTGATTCCGAGTTAAAGGTGGAGAAATCACAGCGACTCAAGGATAGATCAACTTATGGCGGCTACTTGTTCAAGTTATGAACAGTGATAAAACCATTGCTTGTAACCCTATTTTCATTTATGCATTTATGGAACGATGGATACCACAACAAAGCTTGAAAACCTAGAAAAGATCTTTTGTTCATTCACTTGTATACAGCACAGAAGAATAGAAGGTGCAACCTGATTGCCTATGAGTATAAACCATAAATCCTCGAAAAATAGCTGTGCACTCATGCATACATTCCAAAGGTGAACAAGGAGTAAGTAATCCAAGCTATCCGAAAAAGGAAACATGTTCTCCCATATTGTTCTATACTAGATGAACATGAAGTTAGGAGGGCTCGGAAACCTTGCAAGGCTAGTGTGTGGAATTTTACTTACTTCTATGTCTTTATTAAGGGCAAGAGCAACCACAGAAGGATTGGAATAACATGCCAGAAGTTGTTCGCCCATTGTAGCCTATACTAGGCGAACAGGAATGTAAAGATATGTTTAAAATTCTTCCAAGCTGTTAAGAGAGCTCTGTTCTCACGCTCAAGAGACTCTTATTCTCGTGCCTAAGATAATCATGTTCTCATGCCCTTGTAAAATAATTATGTTCACCCTATATCACAGGCAATTCCAAGATGACGAATACGAGCTATCAAGGACATTAATTCATAAGCTTCATAACACCCGAGGTTGAATTCGCACTCTCATGGAAAAAAGGGTCTATCAGCTCACTTATAAGCCTTTAAAACTGTTAGGAGTGAACAGAGCTTCGAAATCACTTATATGTATCCCTTGAGCCAATCACCCCTCTGTGCAAGCTATGTAAACAGTATCCGGTACACACACCCGAGCAAGTTATTACTCCACAAAAGTCATTCGAGCCATAAAAAGAGTTCGTCTCTAAGCTAAGCCACTGTTTGCAACCAAGTTGGGGACAGAGTTCATCTCTGAGACAGTAATCACCCTAGCTGAAACTACAACATAAATTTTTATGATCAACCGTACTTATTTTTGAGACAGTGATCAGACTAGCGATTTCTTGGTTTATTCGAGATGACTTGGATATCGAGGTCCTATTCGTTCATTAAAAACTCATGTTGCGCGACCATAAGGGAACTGAGCTCGAAGTATAAGGCTCGAGACCATTTCAAGGTCACTACAAAACCCTGCTTGTACACACAAGGGACAACTTGACATAACCCTTTAATGAAACATGTTCGCCCTTGTATTCTTACAAGGGGCGAACAACAATAAGGGAGCGCATCTGGAAAGATTATGCTTGAACCATTTCGAGGTCACCTTTGGATGGTTCGACCGAAGATTTACGCACACAAAGATTATGCTCGAACAAGTTCGAGGTCAGAAAAGAGTTGGAGACATCTCAAAGTTTTGCCTATTTGTTTGATCCTTGAATGAAACATGTTCACCCATGCATCCACACATGGGGCGAATAGGATATATCGAAGACATTCCAAGGAAAAGCATGTGATATTTGATGATGAGTTTTCGAGCTTAGAGATACACATTATCAAGATAACTTTCGAGCTTATAAGTTATATTCAAATAACTTGTACATGATGCTAACACGTGGAGCAAATAGGATGAGCCTGACGAGCTTGACTATGTAGCGAATCTGGATTAACCAACTAAAATAAATCGATATAAGGATAAAGTTGGAATTCTAGATTAACCAACGATATTCATAAAGCGATACAGTTGGAATTTTTTGCAAAATAGTTTCAACCTCGCAACCTTGAGAGCATACTCGAGGATGAGGAAAAGTTACTATCGCTAAGCAAGAAATAACTAGATTAATGAGACTTCACGAACAGAACACTAATTGTTCTCACCCATGTAGGTTGGAGCAAGGAGCAAGAATTTAGGCTCACCTCGAAGTCATGACCACAACAACCCAAAGATGAGCCTGTTTGCCCAACACTGAAAACATGCCTTAAGGGGTATTCTGGTCACCTACCCAATGTAACCAAATCTGCTAAGGGTATGAACAAAGATTCTTCTTAGAGGAATCACTGTTAATTATTGCTTTATAAAGTGATCGTGATCAAGAAAGAAGATAACCTCGAATTCAGATTAATCATGAAAGAGGACAACTTTGAATTCTGATCGTTATCAGAAAGGAAGATAATCTCGATTTTGGATTAATCAGGAAGGAGGACAACTTTGAATTCTGATCATTATTAGAAAAGAAGATAACCTCGAAAGAGGATAACTTTGAATTTCTCACTACAAAACCAGCCCGAACCCAAGGAGAAAGTAATCCAAGACTTGTAACTTGGTACTTGGGGGGCATATAGGTGTTGGCTATAACCACACCACAAGCTCGGAAAAAAAACTATACATCTTTTATAAAAAAGTTGTCTTGAACTTTTGGAAAAAGTTTAAAGGATAGAGATGACCGAGCATAAAAGAAAAAATATTACAAATTTTTTGTGCAACAAAATTTTGAGTAATATTCTAACCTATCATGCTTCTACGAATAAAGCGGTATAAGTTTCAAGCAGTTATAAGCTCATCGTACTTATATGTTTAAATAAGTATACACAATGATTGTGACAATAAACAAACAAATAGACGCACTTGAAAGTTTAAATAACGCAGTCAAGCTTTGAAAAATTCAAGTTAGTATAAAAGTGAAAATTGGAAATAAAAATCGAGCTGGAACTTTAGCTCGGATTGTCAAAGATGATTCCAAATAGAACTTAATAAACCAACATGAAAAATCAAAGTTATAAAATCCTTGTCCAAACTAGGAATAAGGCCTGAATACTAACAGGTAGGTATTAAGCAAACATTTAAAACTTGGTTGAGCCAGGTTGGAACCGAGTGATGCGCAAATTGGGAAGCATTTTCAGAAAAGAAGATAACCTTGAACTTTGATCAAGGATAACTTCAATTTATGCTAGTTTGAAAGATAACCTCAGAACTTAATCGTTGTTAGGAAAGAGGACAACTTTTAAACTGTGTTCGATCACTATTAAAGGACAACCTCCAATTTTGGTTGCCTACCAATTTGAGGAATAACCTTTAGTGACTTGTTCGCATAGCATAGCGTGTTCGACTATGTTTATATATGTGAAACAAATAGAATGATTCTGTTAGCCTATGGTGACAAAAAAATGAATTTTTCTATCAAGTGACCAATGACCGAGACTCCTCAATCACTTGGGGGGCATATGGGATGTAAGAAGACACAAGATAAGAAACTTTCTGCAAATTTTCCAAAAAAGTGTTATGTTCGTTCTACCCACAAAGACGAAATTGTGTCTACTCGCCTGTACCTAAGGGTGAGACAAACTCAAGCTATGAAAAGAGAAAGAAGATATAAAAATACACAAGTTGTTCGTACCATTCACAAAAGGCGAACTAGTCTGTTCATAATAAGCACTTAAGGCGACTAATCTGTTCGCACTAAGAACAAAGGGCAAAATGGTTTGTTCATTGACATGCAAGTATAAACCACAAAAGAAAACACAGAGCCATGGGTATTCAAGTACAAAATACTCCAACATAAGGCGCACTAGAAACCAAGCTATTAGGACTCTGACTCAAGGGTCTGGTCTCCTGAGGCAGCTAAGGGTTCAGTAGAAGCGCGGGTAGTGAGATCTTCAGGCCTTGAAACATTACCATTCCCCAACTTGGCTAAGGAGGTACGAACATAGGAGTTTTCTTCATCAACAAGTCTCTGTTCACAAGTCTCTAGTAGGGACTTCTCTCTGCCATTCAGAAATGTTAAATCATTACTGCAGCTGTGTTTCCAGACCTGAAAAAACATGTTATTTAGGATCTCTCCTTCTTCAAGGGCTTGAAGACGATCAGCTTCCGCATCAGCTTTAAGTTGCTCAACCTCAACAGCATGAGACTTCTGAAGATGGTCAATATCAGCCTTTAGTTGATTGATCTTGGTATAAGAAGAACTTTTGAGTTGCTTGAGCTCAGTCTTACAACTGTTCCTCTCACCACGAACAGTGTCTATCTCAGACATGAGGGCACGACATGATTCTTCCTTATCCTTCTTCAACTGCTCGATAGATTCAGATAGGTTGTTCAAGGTGATCATTGTCTGCGAAGGATACAAATAGATCAATACAAAAAGTCAAGTGGAAAGATAACAAGTACGATAATAAGAGAGGAACCATATCTGAAGAGTGTTGGAAATAGAATGGTGAACCATCTCATTGGGGACGCAAACTCCAGAGAAAGACCATTCTTTCCGTATCTGGTCACTCTAGATGACCTCTTCAAATCTAGGCACCACCATTTGAACATGAGAAGGTAATATAGGAGATAAGGACTGGGTCATGGGTACCACACTAGCAGTCTTCGAAAGGGCTGGCGGTATAACCCTAGCTGGAAGACGACTCTGGCCTGAATGAACAGAAGAAGACTCTGCGAGCATCCCCTTATTCTTATTCGCTAATTGTTTTCTCCTCTTTTTGGCCCTTGTACCTACAACCTCAGGGCCACCGAACAAAGCTCGAGAATTCATGTCTCCAGCCAAGAGAAAAATGGTCAGATAAGATGCAAATAATATATATGTCATAATGCGGTCAAGAAAAAATAATATACCAAAAGGACTGTCAGTACAAGTTTCCTCTGGAAAGTATTCATTTAACCAATGAGGGAGGAATAGCTCCTCATTTCTAGGGGATAGACCAAGGCCACCCACATCACTAAAAGTTTCAGAAGGGAGAGGCACTTACGATAAGTTAAACTCTGAACAGTTGGGCAACCTAGAACAAAGACTACTTGGGGAAGAGCAAGCAGAATAAACTTCAAAGTGAACTGACTCAGGCTCGTCGCGAACAACTAAAACCTCTTCTGATCGCCTCTCGCGTATAGACTCTCGAACCTTAGAAAAGGAAACGTAGTCAAACTCTGGAGGCAGTGATAGATGATATAATGATTGGTGTGGTTCGAGTAGACCGACCAATCATAAATTTTCATCATTGATAAGGAAGGATGCATTCCTATACTTGCTACCCAATTGACATAATTGAGAAAGATGCTCTCACATCTTAGAGGTTGGAGTAGGTCACCTATAATGACCTAAAACAACAAGTTAGGTGAGCAGAATAAGTTTAATGTGAAGGAAGCGAACATAAAACTATTGAAAGGGAAACAATCAGATACTTACCAATATCACAGAATGAACTATGCTTGGACTGGAGGGCATTGGTAAAAAAGTATTGACTAAATGTAACGACCTAATTTGCTAATAAGGCTTGGAGCCTTGATTAGTGTGCCTGGAGGGCAATAATTTTTATACTGCATTAATTTATGTGAATTTAATGAATATGTGGTTAGTATGCATGTTTAGGTGAAATAAATATGCATGTGGACCCCGCTTGTATGATAGGGGTAAATTGGTAATTTTAGCCCGCTGAGGGCATAAATGTGATAATTGTATTATGTGATTTGTACCACTTGAGTATGGTGTTATTATTGTGATGCACGTGCCGAGACGGTCCTAGAGAGCTAGTTAACTTAAAAGGTCACAACGGGATTTTTATACCTAGCTCGGGAGGAGCCTAGGGGGGTACTTTGGGAATTTCATGGTTGAGTTGAGAACTAGTGGTTATAGTTATTGGTGATTGAGTAACCTGGGTAACCATTTGTAACTGTTGTGAGTAACAAGTTTAGATGGAAAATGGTAGAATTGAAATAGAAGTGAAAGGACTAGAGTGCCCTTGAAGGTTTAGTTAGGAAAGGATTATTAGGAGGGGTAAAATGGTCATTTGGCAGGGGGTTTAGAAAAATTTCAGCTGGGATATTGGGGTACACGGTTTAGGCTTAGTCATATTATGGTTTTGTTAAAAAAAAAATAGAGAGAAGAAAAGCTAGATGAAAAGCTAGGGCAAGAAGAAGAAGAAGAAGAAGAAGAAGAGTAGAAGGGGTTGAAGTGGGAATTAGGAGAAGAATCAAAGAAACTTAAAGGGTGGATTCTCCACTTGAGGTAAGAATTCTATGTAAATTTAAGGCTTGTTTCTGTTTTGGTTTGAGAAATTGAAGCACGAGTTAAGTTTTCAAGTCTTTGTTGAGTTTGCTGAAATTAGAAATCAAAGGGTGGATTTTTGGGTGTGATTGTGTGTTTGATCTTGATGCTAGTGTTTATGGGTTGTTAGGTGGTTCATTTGAGGTTTTAAATTGATCTTGGGGGTTTAAGTATTTGTTTGGGATGATTTGGAGAGGTATTGGCTCGGGGAAATGCAGAGGAAAAACCCAGATTTCTGGGTTCGCGAAGGAGCGCCGCAGCCCTGTTCTTGGGCGCTGCGGCGCGAGGCTGTTTCCAGTCAGGGGAACTTTCTGACTTCTCTGGACGCCGCGGCCCTCACGGGTAGCGCCGCAGCGCTAGGCTATTTTCAGGATGGGAAATTTTGCAATTTTGGGCATTTGTTCCGGGGGCTCAGGGGATGTTTCCGATGCATTGTTTTAGGAATTTGGAGGTCCCGAGAGTGCGGGATTGGTCCCAGAAAGTGGTTTTGGAATTGGTTAGTATTAAAGAGTGTTTTATATGTGTTGTGACTAGGGTTTTGGAGAGGCTCGTGCTAGAGGACCGTGCTCGTGACTTTGGTGAACTGTGAAGCTCGGGATACAGGTAAGAAAACTGTAGCACCCATAGGACAGGGCATGGACTCATAGTGTTAATGCAGGGCACGACCCTAAATTGTATTACATGATTATGGTAAAGTTTTCATTGAATTATTATATGTTTGAATGTTATTTGAATTATACTATATGTGATTATAGTAGCGAGAATGGGAAAGGTGCCGAGAACGGCAAATGAGACGAGAACGGCAAGGGAGCCAAGAATGGCAAATGAGCCGAGAACGGCAAAGGTACCGAGAACAGCAAATTTGCTGAGAACGGCAAGGGAGCCGAGAATGGAAAATGAGCCGAGAATGGCAAAGGTGCCGAGAAGGGAAAATGAGCCAAGTACGGCAAAGGTGCCAAGAACGGCAAGGGAGCCGCGAACGGCAGCGGGGCCGGGAGTAACACTTAGCACGTGGAGTGTTTGTTTAGTCTAATGGACTACTTGGATTATCTGATAGATTGATTATATAATATGCATATGATATGTGTTTTTTGAGTTTTCTTGCTGGGCTTCGGCTCACGGGTGCTTTGTATTGCAGGTAAGGGCAAAGATATAGTCAACCAGCCATGAGTATGGAGAGCACGAAGCGGCGCGTACATGTTTGGCCTGCCCGACTGCTTTGGTTGGGGGCAATTTCTAAATGGCTGTATTAACCTGTATTTTGATAGTCAATGAGCTGTAAACTTATTTTAACTTGTAAATATTTTGGAAACCTTATTTTGGGATCCCAAATGATAGATACTTGAAGTTTTCAACGAAGTAAAGCATTTTCAAAAGATTACAGCCTTAACTTTTGTTTAGTCACACTTTTGTTTTAAAAACCTCAGTTAGCAAGTTAATTGCACAATTCTTCGTAAAACTCACTTAGTAACGGATGTAAGGTAGTAGGGCGTTACAACTTGGTATCAGAGCGAGCCAAGGTTTATTGGTTCTGGAAATCGACCGAACATGTACGCTCGCTATTAGTGTCATGCTCGACTCTGGGTTGGTTGGTATGAATGATTGATATGCTTGAACATATATTTGAATGCCCTGTATGCCTGCTTATTTATATGGAGTATGATGAATGAGTTGACATATGCATGAGATACTGTTAGGGCTTGGCCCTTGACTATTGCATGTTGAGATTAAAGCGTGCTGAATAACATTATTATGGCAGGTGGATGAATATTGGGATAATGGTCTGCATATTGAGTGTATGTGGTTAATTGTCTAAATTAAATCCATATGTAATATCTGTTTATTGGCTTGTAAGAGGCATGATGAAATGTGAGTATACTTAGTTGTGATAAAAATTTGGTAGCTAAATGTATGGCATTGTGGATTTGGCCTAATATGCTTTATGTGTGCATGATAACTGTGGTTATTTGGATCTAGTTGTGGATTGGTTCAGAGTGTGAACCACAGGGCTGAGGAGTTTGGTCAGTAGTGATAGGTGAACTCAAATTGGTTGTTCCTAGTATGGTTAAGTGGACTTGACATTGTGTTGAAGGGGGGATTCTAGATAATAGTTGGAGTTAGAGATCTCCATTTATCCCTGAAAAGCAGCAACAGTTGGTCACTAGTGTGTGAGTAAGCTGTGGAGTTTAATAGTTGAGATGGAACAGAAGAGCAGCGGACTTCTCTGGGAAAATAGCTGCTTTGTGTGCTTTAACAGTAAGGTTACCAAAATCGGTTTATTGTGAGGGTATGGACAGATAAGGGTATTATATGAAAGGCTTAAAGGGTGTTATCCTCTGGTTTTGAGGAAAGTTTGGGTTGACAAAGAATTTATCAGTGGATGGGCAAAGTTAATTCCACCCTTAGTTATAAGAGGATGAGAGACTATGACTAATGGGTTGTGTTAGGTATTGCGCTTGAGGAATGCCTGGAAATGGCACGTGGGTCGAGGCATTGGCATGATGGGCTGGAAAGAACTCAGATGATGAATTGATAGAAGAGGTTATAAAGACATGATCTGAACTATGGAGAATGGGGGGTCTAATAAGCTTAGTTTGGAATGATAAAGTAGCAACAATGTAAATTTATGGGCTTTGTGAATTGGGTAATTCATTTCGGGAAATTGATACGGACGGATGCAGTTGGAAATGACGATGACCCATTTAAGGATTTAAACTCTGGAATAGTCCAAAGTATTTGGGCCGCTCCAATGTATGTACTCATCATCTATATGGGGACAGAGGAGAGGGCCATGTGGTTCGAAGAATGATGAATGATGTAAAGAGCATGAATGCTGCAGAGCAAGGGATGTGAAAGATAGTGCTTCTATTGATAGAATTTAGCAAGGACAGATTCTCAATTTTTGAGGTAGAAGGACCCCAGACAGTGCTAGGGCACCTAATTTGTGATTGGAAAGAAGCCTGATTGAAAAGGTAGTTATCCAGATGGTGACAGGAACCAGGGAGGTTATTTGGTATGCACATGAGGGAGAGGGTGCCACCTGAGAAGATGTTGGGTGAGGGCACGACTTCTATATGAAATGATTCGATATGTTAGGATGGATTTCCCATGGTGAGGGAACGGAAAACTAGAATGCCTCGCTATATTCGAAGTTCGAGGCTGATTCCTCGAGGATGAGTATTTAACTGAATGGTTTATGCGTTGGTCATGTAACGAACTGGAAGAACTCGATGTTGAGAATGTTCTGAGAGGGAGTTAGACATAGAGAGTTTGCCTCAAGGGTACTATACGAGAGGCTGAAGATAGTAATATTTATTGAGGAGGAATTAGAAACTTCTGGCAGATGAATTAGGATACAAGTAATCAATAAGTTCATAGTGATAACAACAGAGTTCGTCTTAAGGAAGCTTCAACATGAGTCATAGTGAGAGAGTTAATGAGTTAAGAGATAACCATGGATTGTAGAGGATATCATCTGGAGTATGTTAATGAGACTGAATGGAAACTGAGTTGACCAATGGGAAAATTATATGGGTATATAAGGAAAGATTAGGGGTACTTCAAGATCGGACTACAGATAGGATTGGTATCAGGAATGTTGAGAAAGATGGTATTGGTTGATAGAAAGAATTATTGAAGCAATCGAAGAAATTTGACCATTGGAGTAGCCAGAGCATTATAATGCAGGGATTGTTAGCATCGTCGGTTAAGATTAAAAAGTTTCATGTTGGGTACAAGATGGGACAATGTCTCCAGGAGTTGATCTATGACCTGGTTATTAACAGCTGGAAATCAAGGAAAGAGACATTTTAGGAATTTTTATTTTGTACTGAGTAAGGTGTGAGGAGTTGGTAACAAAGATTCTAGATTGGTTCAAGCTACAGCGACATAGGTAAGTTCTTTAAGTGGAGAATACAAGAATGGTATAGGAAAGTCCCCTTCAAGTTCACGAGCAGTATATGTGGATTTCTCCTAAACGGAAATGGAGAGCAAATGATTATTATGCTGAAGACGTTAGTACCCAGGAGGCAGGGTCACAGGTAAGGTTCTACGAAGTATCAGTTTGGGTTTCGTTAGGAGAACTCAGACTAGAGCTATAAGAAGAAAGGATAGGTATAAGAAGATTTGATCTGAAGCCACAAAGAAGCTAATGAAGAATGTCTGAAGAATAGAAAGCATAACAGGACTGGTAAGCGCGTCATCTATCACATAAGTATCTCCACAGACAACTACATCAGAGACGGGATGAACAGTAAAACTTGAAGTAAGACAGAATGAATGGTGTTAAATCGGAGTTCAGGAGATAAGGTAAGAGTTGATTGGTACCTGGTGATGGAGATATATGGGTGTGTTATAGTTAAGTATAGAGGGATAGCCTAAAGGACCTAATCCATGATGAGGATATGGAGCTGTGGGGGTGCATCACAGGTTGGGCACGCCCAGGCTTGAATTGACGCAAGGATGGATCGAACCTTGCGGGAGGTGAAAGAATGGAACATGGGTCATATACTTGGAACGTTAAGTTGACAGTTATGCATAGCATAAGGTACTTGAGTGTTGGGTATTAGTAAGAAAGATAACGTTGAGACCCAGATTTAGTAAAAAGTAACAGATGAGGTGATCGGTGTTTGAAATCCTCGATTGTACGAGGGGAAATTTAATTGGAGGCAGAACTCCTAACTGGGAGGCGTGTGTCAGTCAAGGAATAACGCCATAGATTGTAATGGAGTGGACAAGGCAATGACTGAGATTGGCATAGCATTAATATGTAATGATAAACTGGTGAGTATCACTGAGCTATGGAATCCAAAATGTTGGCTTTGGTTGAAACAGGGAAAAACCCTGTCAAGGTGGTACAAGTTAGGATACCAGGATCGAATGAAGGATCCAATTAGAATTTGGCATATGAATGAGAATTCTGAATGGATATCATTCCACCTCCTAGGGTACGTTGTACCGGGAGGGTTGAGCGGGTGATAGAATTTAGTGTTTTCTTTTGGACACTGAGGTGTTAAGTGATGTGGTGGTCTATCGTAGGAATAGACCACATTAGACCTTTAGCAAGGTGTTTGGACATGAAAAGTTTTAACTCAGCTGATTGAGTTAAGGTAGTTGGTTCAGGTGAACTGGTATCAGGGCAGAACGTCGATGGTACTGAACTGAGACCCTATAGTATTCTAAATTTTGGAAAGGAACTAGAGAAAAAAGAGAACAGAGTGGGAATCTGGAATTATCAGTTGATTGCAAGTGCAATAGCAGTCTGAAAGCTTATCAGATATCTTAAGGAGTTAAGCGTTGAGTATGCGAGTACTTGAGATATTTAGAGACATGCAATCCTTGATGAGTTAGTCATGGTGACAATACTGGTGTCTTGTTAAGGTAACACGACATAGGACATGGTAAGAGGTGAAAGATAGTGAGATACTTCAGTTTGGCATTGGTTCAGAGAGAAAGCCAAAGAGGTTGTTGGAATTCTTAAGGCAGGAGTGTCTGCCTATCTAGAAGAATAAAAGAACTAGTAAACTGTTAAATTTTGGGAAAATAAAGTTCCAGGTTGAGAGATTTGTATCTCTCTAAGTAATGGCAGACGAGGATTAGTATGGTGTTCAGAGAAAGAAAGGGGAGTTCTGACTCCTAATTCAACATAAGTTCTGAAATTGTACCAAGGGTTAGGCCAGGGGCCTATAAATTGATCTCACCCTAGTAGGTTGATGACTAGTGGGTATATGGAATCAGGAATAAGACATTGAGGTGATTATTGCAATCTAAGCAGACCCTGAAGCTTCAGCAGGGTTACGGTGCAAGTAAGGAGCTAACGAAAGTATGGCTATTAGACAAGATCTCGTGGGATAAGATTGTTACTCTTGTTAGAGTGTCGTCGAGAAATAAAGTAAAGGTGGTGGACCTTGGAAATTATGGTCAGAGATGCGGGTTTACTGACTGATGTGTTTGGGTAAATTTCGAGGACGAAATTTTTATGAGAAGGGGATAGTTGTAACGACCTAATTTGCTAAAAAGGCTTGGAGCCTTGATTAGTGTGCCTGGAGGGCAATAATTGTTATACTGCATTAATTTATGTGAATTTAATGAATATGTGGTTAGTATGCATGTTTAGGTGAAATAAATATGCATGTGGACCCCGTTTGTATGATAGGGGTAAATTGGTAATTTTAGCCCGCTGAGGGCATAAATGTGATAATTGTATTATGTGATTTGTACCACGTGAGTGTGGTGTTATTATTGTGATGCACGTGCCGAGACGGTCCTAGAGAGCTAGTTAACTTAAAAGGTCACAATGGGATTTTTATACCCAGCTCGGGAGGAGCCTAGGGGGGTACTTTGGGAATTTCATGGTTGAGTAAAGAACTAGTGGTTATAGTTATTGGTGATTGAGAAACCTGGGTAACCATTTGTAACTGCTGTGAGTAACAAGTTTAGATGGAAAATGGTAGAATTGAAATAGAAGTGAAAGGACTAGAGTGCCCTTGAAGGTTTAGTTAGGAAAGGATTATTAGGAGGGGTAAAATGGTCATTTGGCAGGGGGTTTAGACAAATTTCAGCTGGGATATTGGGGTACACGGTTTAGGCTTAGTCATATTATGGCTTTGTTAAAAAAAAAATAGAGAGAAGAAAAGCTAGATGAAAAGCTAGAGCAAGAAGAAGAAGAAGAAGAGTAGAAGGGGCTGAAGTGGGAATTAGGAGAAGAATCAAAGAAGCTTAAAGGGTGGATTCTCCACTTGAGGTAAGAATTCTATGTAAATTTAAGGCTTGTTTCTGTTTTGGTTTGAGAAATTGAAGCATGTGTTAAGTTTTCAAGTCTTTGTTGAGTTTGCTGAAATTAGAAATCAAAGGGTGGATTTTTGGGTGTGATTGTGTGTTTGATCTTGATGCTAGTGTTTATGGGTTGTTAGGTGGTTCATTTGAGGTTTTAAATTGATCTTGGGGTTTAAGTATTTGTTTGGGATGATTTGGAGGGGTATTGGCTCGGGGAAATGCAGAGGAAAAACCCAGATTTCTGGGTTCGCGAAGGAGCCCCGCGGCCCTGTTCTTGGGCGCTGCGGCGCGAGGCTGTTTCTAGTCAGGGGAACTTTCTGACTTCTCTGGGCGCCGCGGCCCTCACGGGTAGTTCCGCGGTGCTAGACTATTTTTAGGATGGGAAATTATGCAATTTTGGGCATTTGTTCCGGGGCCTCGGGGGATGTTTCCGATGCATTGTTTTAGGAATTTGGAGGTCCCGAGAGTGTGGGATTGGTCCCAGAAAGTGGTTTTGGAATTGGTTAGTATTAAAGAGTGTTTTATATGTGTTGTGACTAGGGTTTCGGAGAGGCTCGTGTTAGAGGACTGTGCTCGTGACTTTAGTGCACTGTGAAGCTCGAGATACAGGTAGGAAAACTGTAGCACCCGTAGGACAGGGCATGGACCCATAGTGTTAATGCAGGGCACGGCCCTAAATTGTATTACATGATTATGGTATAGTTTTGATTGAATTGTTATATGTTTGAATGTTATTTGAATTATACTATATGTGATTATAGTAGCGAGAATGGCAAAGGTGCGGAGAACGGCAAATGAGCCGAGAACGGCAAGGGAGCCGAGAATGGAAAATGATTCGAGAACGGCAAAGGTGCCGAGAACGGCAAATGAGCCGAGAACGGCAAGGGAGCCGAGAATGGCAAATGAGCCGAGAACAGCAAAGGTGCCGAGAACGGCAAATGAGTCGAGAACGGCAAAGGTGCCGAGAACGGCAAATGAGCCGAGAACGGCAAGGGAGCCGTGAACGGCAGCGGGGCCGGGAGTAACACTTAGCACGTGGAGTGTTTGTTTAGTCTAATGGACTACTTGGATTATCTGATAGATTGATTATATAATATGCATATGATATGTGTTTTTTGAGTTTTCTTGCTGGGCTTCGGCTCACGGGTGCTCTGTGTTGCAGGTAAGGGCAAAGATATAGTCAGCCAGCCATGAGTATGGAGAGCACGAAGCGGCGCGTACATGTTTGGCCTGCTCGACTGCTTTGGTTGGGGGAATTTTCTAAATGGCTGTATTAACCTTTATTTTGATAGTCAATGAGCTGTAAACTTATTTTAACTTGTAAATATTTTGGAAACTTTATTTTGGGATCCCAAATGATAGATACTTGAAGTTTTCAACGAAGTAAAGCATTTTCTAAAGATTACAGCCTTAACTTTTGCTTAGTCACACTTTTTTTTTAAAAACCTCGGTTAGCGAGTTAATTGCACAATTCTTCGTAAAACTCACTTAGTAACGGCTCTAAGATAGTAGGGTGTTACACTAAAGTAGCGACCAGGGTTGGAAAAGCCACTCCTAAGGACTTCCCCACCAGAATAGCTTCACAAGTTGTAAAATCCTTCATAACCCGATACATGGTTGGACTTGAGATTGAACAAGAAGTGAACCTCCAAAGCATTAGGGGGACGCCAATCTAACACTCTATATAGAATACGCAGTAGTACCTAGCTATTTGGCATTAGTTGGAATGGGACTATTCCAAAATAGTCGCATATTTCCATAAAGTATGAATGAAGTGGAAGGAAGGCCCCTACTTGGCAATGCATGGGACTTCAAGAGGTATACCCGTCTGGTGGGGAGCCTGCTTGCTCATCATTAATATGGACTCTAAGACCGAGTTCACCAATAAGTCCATACTTATCTATTAAATGGGACAAGTCACTTGTAGAAAAGACGGATCTTAGTGTCACAAAACCATCCGAGCTAAAGATTTCTCCAAGCTCTTTTTCGGTATAGTCAACTTTTTTCCTCTTCCTTAATGCTCTTGATTTCTTGGGAGGCATGGAGTTGGTCCTAGATCAGAAGAAAATAGGGATGAATAGATCCCTATACACTTCAAAGAATGAGGCCTAACCACATTATAAAAGGAACCAGACTCCTCAAAGACCAAGCAAAACCCAGTACCTGAAAAGGAGAGGAAAGAGTAAGATTTCGTTCGCACATACACAATATGAGGCATGTTCGCCCATAAGTGTACGTATAGGATGAACAGAACTGAAAAGGTACTAAAACACATGAATAAGCTAGGTTGTAGAAGAATCTATACTTGGGAAGAACAAGGAAACTTGCTCATAAAAGTAGTTCAAGCAACCTGTTCGTTTAATGGGTTAGTTCAAGCAACTTGTTCGTTTAATGGGTTAGTTCAAGCAACATGTTCGATTATGTGTTGATTAAGCATTCTGTTTACATGGCACTAGAAAATTATACTTAAGGAAAAGGCGTGTGATGTTTGTTCAAGTAACTGAGTAGCGATTGCTGAGTGCGTGCTTGCACTCATTGGCAAGAGGAGTACCTGCTCGTTTTAATTCATGAAAGGTGGATTGGACCAAGACTTAGGTGAAGTTGTTCGCATGTTCAATGATGCAACCTATTCACCTACATCTTTGGAGGAAAAGCTTATTTGTCTGCCTATACCATAAATGGTGTGAATAAAAGGTAAATGATGTGAATCATAGAGCTTTGTTCGTTTGCATCACTCTATTCGAATCGATCAATGATTTGGCGAACAAGCCACAAATTAGATGGGTTATGAGTACCTATTCGCCTAAGGAAATGTGGAGTTAATTAGGTTCTTGTTCACGCCAGGCTTATATACGTATACCAGATGAGAACATAATCGAAGAAAAGGGGCTTGCTTATGAGGGGAATGAACAGAAACTAATTGTTCGATTGTGTGCCTAGAAACGAGTAAGAATTTGAAGTCTCTACTCTAATGGCATCAACTCATTCGAATAAATGGGAGATGGTTAATCATCTTTATTCCTACACATGGAAATGAAAAAGGAAAGAAGCAAATGAAATACACATAAGGTTAGTAGACAACTAACTTGTTCTCTCATAATCATTCTTGGGATGATGATCGTGGATAAGGATATGTTCTTCTACTAACGCGCATAAGGTTCTGTTTGTGTGTTTAAGTACATATTAAAGGAAAAAATATGTTCTCTTATAGGCAATACTTTTGTTCGTGTACATCATAAATTAATAGGCTATACTTCTGTTCATTTAGAAGCCAATATGAAAAGGTTTATTCACATATACAGAAACAATAACCCAGAGTATATATAAAGGGATTTTTTTTTTATTTCTTTGCTCATGTGCAAAGGGTTAATAGTATATTCAGAAATAAGAACAAGGGTTGTTCGTTTGATTTTCATATAAAAAGAAATCCATGTTCGTTCGTTCATTCGTATATAGTAAGCTAAGAGCACAAGCATGTGCATCTATGGGAAGTAAACAAAAATGAAAGGAAACCAAGACCCATTTCTACTTAGGATTGTTTCAGCAAGAGTTCAAGTTGACAAATAAATATATTTGGTATACCTGGTTTGTTAGAAGAATAGGATAAGCCCCAAAGTTACGACCCCAAGCTGTGATTTTTTATGCCAATTAAGTCAAGCAAAATTCAGAGAGATTACTGCAAGTTTTATTCCGACAAGTTGAGATAATAAAATAAACAGAGGCATGAAGGAGGAGAAGGGGTTGGTAGCGTTCCTCCCTCTCCAGTAACACTCCTTCCCCTCTGGCCATGTCGGTGTTACTCCAGCTAGCTAAAGGAAGTGCTTAAGCTGCGTTGTCCTTTGGGCATGGGGTTGGTGGAAGGTGGGTCTTGCATCCTCGGTTCACTCCCTAAGAGAACAATAAGTCTTTGCGCTTAGGGTTTGCAAATTTTGGGCCTGAAATTCTTGCAAAATATTTGGCCTATAACCCATTTGAGGAGTGCAACATAATACAAGCCCAACAAGTTGATGTCAAATAAAATGCCTTTGGAACGATTAGAGAAGTAATCGTGAAAAGGATATTTTATTTAAATGTCATGTAAGTGTATAACCAAAAGTGAATGGGGAAATTGTTTAGGTAACTAAGCCAGAATTGTGCAAAGCACGAAAACTAACTTGGGGGGCAAATGTTATACCCATTTTTTGGACATTTATGACATCTAAAAAAATAGCAATTATGAAGGGATTATGAACGGAACATTTTCCTTCCTGTTCTCACACAGTGCAAAATGGTTCCTGTTCTCATGCAGTGCAAATTGGTTCCTATTCTCACGGAGTAGAAAGCATACTACCAAGCACTAACAAAAGGGATTTTGTCGCGTAGCTGCATTCCTACCCCTCTGTTTGCACAAGACAAGTTATTTCACCTCAGTTTGCACAAGGCAAAGGATCCTATTCGTTCAACATAGAACATCCACGCTAACAGAGTTAACAATGGAGTACAGAGTTGTAATTTATCCAAATATTACTATATTTTTGTTGTAATGTGTTATTTGTGGGCCAAGACCCAATAACCTAAGCCCATGATCTAATTGTAACCCTAAAATCCTCACTATAAATTAGAGGAGATGGGATAGAAATATGGAGGAGGCAATTGATAATGCCAAATGATCATTCTTGTATACAAAGTCCTTATGTAATGTAAAGTGAAGGAGGACTATAGAAGAATCGTCGATGCAAGTTCGCCGGAAACTATGGTTCTTCAAGCTTAAATATTAATAAAAGTGACTAAGTGGACGTAGGTCATCTTTTTGAGGCCGAACCACTATAAAATATGGTGTTATTTATTTGATTATATCTCTATTCTTGAATCCATGCTCTTATGTTCTCAAGTTGATGAAAAACAACGTCAACACCTATATACACCACAGGCCCAAGCATACTCAAACACATAAAACCATAGAGCCCACACGCCTAGGCCATATACACTTCATAGCAAATCCTTTAAAGAACTACTTAAACCTAATCAATATTCATGTTCCCCTTCATGCTCTTATATACATCAAGAAAGTAAATAACAAAAGAGAAGAATGAAAATAGACCAAAACTCTATCCCTTGGCCGAAACTCAAACCATATAACACAAATGTACTCTTCAACATATTTCCATCAAAATTATGGATTCATTTACAAGGACAAGAGTATCCACAACAGGTATTCATAACCCAAAACCAATATTACAAATCAACATGCTTTTTCCAAGAAAACCACTCAAATCAAAAGAACACAACAACACATCATGTAACATTTATGGGCACTAGAATCTCCATTACCTCCTTTTATAGAAATCAAAACCCACAAATAACTATGGTCGCCCTCTTAATTGCTAGCCTCCAACACCTTATCATCATCACCAAAAAATTAGACAAACCAAACAAAAATCTCATATCAAGCAACACAAGGGACTAAAGAATAAACTTACCCTTGTAGGCCGAAACCCTAAGCCAACACCTCCCTATGCTCTTGTGAGATTAAATCCTAGCATCACCATGAATTTTACCAAACTTAGAAACAAGAAGAGGAGGGAAAATGAAATCAGAAACCCAAACTCATACCTTAGGGGATTCGAAGCCTCCTCTTCCCTTCTTCTTTCCTTCTTCTTTTCTTCTCTTTTCTCCTTTTTCTCTCTAGGTTACAGCAGCCACAAGACCCAAATGAGCCTTCAAGCTTTTTTCTTATTTTCTATTTAAAGGCCCTAATCACCAAAGCCTAGCTTAGAAAAAGGTAATTATCATTTTCCCTAAATAAAACATAAAATCAATTAATAATTATACTCACCCAATCAAATCCATTTGACGATTTACAGCACACTAACTTCTCTCTTTCCTTCATTGGCACACCACACTAATCAGGAAAAGTTTAATTTTCGTAATTCTAGGGTCCTGCCACTTCAGACTCAAATTTGACCCTTATTCGTTGAGTTTTAGGAAAACTTATATTTCACAAAAATTGTGGATAATTTAATTAGTTTTCTAACAATATTAATGTTGTCTAAATCGAATATATACAGCTCAAGTTATGAATATTTTACTGAGGCTGGGTCCAGGGTTACGGGAATTCAAAAATGACAACTCTATCCCTTCTTACCATTTGTTTCTCACTTCTTTCTTGTGTGAACACAAGCCTTCTACAACATTCTCTCTTTATTTCTTCCATATTTTTAATGCACATGCATACACACAATTGCTAAGGTGCATTTCTACTAACCATGCACCTTGGTGCATACAACCAAAACACATTCACTTACATTAAAAAGAATTAGATAAAAAATTAACAAAAATAAATTCACATAATTTCTACCAAGCAATTCAAACAATTAAAAATAATTTCCTAACACTTAAAAATTAATAAAAAAATTAAAGCACAAAATCAATGAAACTAAAAAAAAAAATTGTGTGCTACAATATACCCTCCTTAAAAGGAATTACATCCCAAAATTATTTCTTATCAAAATAACTCAGGGTATCTTTCTCTCATGTCTTCCTCCAGCTCCCATGTTGCTTCTCTTTCTGTACTATTCTTCCACAGGACCTTAACTAATGGAATCATTTTGGATCTCAGTTCCTTAATTCCCTTTACAATGATACGCTTTGGTTGTTCAACGTAACTTAGGTCATGCTTCAGCTGTAACGGCTCATAACTAAGAACATGAGAGGGCTCGGACAGTTACTTACGCATCATCGAGATATTAAAGACATTATGTATTTCGATTAGTGCTGGGGGCAGTGTTAAATGGTACGCAACTTTCCCTACTCTGTCCAAAATCTCTAATGGACCTATAAATCTTGGGCTCAAGTTCCCTTTCTTCCCAAAACGCATAACACCTTTCATTGGAAAGACTCTCAAGAACACAAACTCAACTACTGAAAACTCGATGTCCCTTCTCTTAAGGTTGGCCTAGCTCTTTTACCTACTTTGAGCGGTAAGCATCCTTTGGTTAATTTTCTCGATTGCCTTGTTGGCTTCCCTAATTGCCTCGGGGCCTAATATTTGCTTCTCCCCAACCTCATCCTAGTCCAAGGGAGATGTACACTTGCGCCCATAAAGAATCTCGTAGGGAGCCATCCCAATAATGGACTGGTAGCTATTGTTATAGGAGAACTCCATCAGTGGTAGATATAGACTCCAGGATTGTGAAAATTCCAATGCACAACATCTCAACATATCCTCTAGAATCTGAATAGTCCTCACACACTGCCCATCAGTTGGGGATGAAAAGCAGTACTAAACTTTAACCTTGTATGAAATGCCCTGGTTACCCCAGAACAAGTTACGGTGAACGGTGAACCGGAAATTTGACTTGCTAGCCGAGTCCTTTGGTTAAAAATGTGCTCTAAGTGTTATTAACAGGTTAAGGTGGAAAACCAATAAAAAGGAAAGGATATATTTCATTAAGTATATAAACTACTCATGAGCTACTCAAAACATTTACAAGTTGTTTATAGTACAAAATGGTCATTACTGTTTCAAATTTACAAACCCGCCGACCTAAGCAAAAAAATAGGGTAAACCCCCTAGTCCCTCTGAGAACTCCTTGGCCGTGGTGGTCAAGCGGCCGCATATGTACACATCACCACCTAAGCTCTCCACTCAAGGCTAGGTGAGCTTTCCTTTCCCTTTACCTGCACCACATAGCACCCATGAGCCGAGGCCCTGCAAGAAAACACAATATAGCATGATATAATATCAACAATGATCATAATAATCATTCAGGACTATCAGTCCAAAACAGATAGGGACAATAGCAATAGTCACTAAATAAGGAATAACTCCCTTCAGCCTTGTGACGATAGGGTCACCGGGGCTTAACAGGTAAGTGAACCTTTCATTAGCTTAAACAGGATAGGTGCATGGTGACTGGTCACCAACATAACCTTCCTCATGAACATAGAGTCATAACCCTGGAACATCGTTCCCTAGCCATGTGACAAGCAGTCACCGGGGCCTTAGGCTCTGGCTCTGAGTAACTAGTCTTAGACTAGCCAAGCGCTTATAAGTTTCATCGACCTTAGGGTCAGCCCAGCATTAATGCCTTAGAGCCATTCAATGCTGATATCGATTAGATCTAATCTTCATTCGGCCATGCGTTCAGGACGCTTATGCCGTTTCTGACTCTTAGGTCAGTATCCTTGACTAGTCAGTGCCATATACAGATAAACAATATTCGCTAGCATTTAATATGCAATCCATGTCCACATTTATCAATCAACATTCCTTAATAACAATCACGCATGTCATATATACATAGGGTGCAGTTTTCTTACCTCAGATTCGAGCTAGAATGAATAAAGAAACAACCCTTGAGAACGATCAACTTTTAGTCCTTTAGTGGTCACCTAGTCATAAACAAACACGGGACCTCATCAATAAAAATGATCAACATAGGTTCCTAAACCAATATCTAGCCTCCGGAACATTAATCCAAAATAATCCAAGTAGTAGGAACAATCCCGAGGCCTAAAACTATGTTCCCGGGGTCAAAACACACAAACGGGCTCAACCCTGCTCAAGGGCTGCGGTCTTGGCACCTGGGGCTGCGGCCCCCAGCCACCTCTGAAACAAGGGCCGCGGTGCCCAGCAAGAGCAATTTCCCCCACCTGCTTCTTCGAGCTAGGGCCGCGGTGCCCAACCCAGAACATGCCCAAACTCGTCCTCCAACATCCCAAAGCCTCCAAAATCATGCCTAAACATTACCAAATCAACAAATCAAAGTTCCCAAGCTTCCCAATGGTCCAAAACCATCAAAACCCAAGGTTTAAACAAAAAAAAAAACTCAACAATTCACAAAGTCCAATTCAAAGCATAGAAACTCTAAAAACTCAAAACTTTAAACTTAGATTACCTTCGATTAGGTTGTTTCTTGTCAAATCCTTCGGTCAAGAAGCTTCTAATCTTTCCTAGGATCGCTATGCCTCGATCCTCGCTTGATTCTGACTCCTAGAACTCAAGATATCTTCAAAAAGGCTTCGAACGGTAAAAATGAACTACGGGAAGAGAACGAGAGATTTTCTAACGTACGTTCTATCTGACAAGCTACTTCAAGCTTAAGTAACCTCAAATAAAACCTAGTGGTTGGGGTCCCAAAAACACTCCGGGGACATTATAGTCAAAACTTCCAGAATTCCATCCTGATCTCAAATACTCCCAATTTATCATCAAATAACATTCCTATTACCCAATAATTGACCCCGTTATGACAAAACTGCTAATCCATTATATAGGACCATCTCATGCCAAATAGCTCAAATATATCTCAATAATAATGGAATCTCATTCACAAATCACATTACGCACCCAAATATACAAATATACCCTTAACGGGGCCAAATTATCAAAATATCATAATATTCAAATGTGGACCCACATGCATGCATATAACATCATATTATCATTTAATGGCATAATTAAAAAGTTATGGCCCTCCCGGCCTACTAATCTTGCCATTAAACCACATCGGAGAATTCGGGGCATTACATTGTACAGATAGCTTTTTGTATTCCCTTCCAAAATTTCGATGTGAATATTGAACCTCGATCAGAAATAATTGACTTTGGAACCCCATGAAGTCTCACTATCTCGCTCACTTACAACTCTGCATACTGATCCGCTGAGTAGGTGGTCTTAATCGGTAGGAAATGGGCGGATTTAGTGAGTCTATCCACTATTACCCAAGCATAATCAAGTTGTTTTGTTGTCCTAGGTAACCCTACCACAAAATCCATTTCTATGTCTTCCCACTTTCATTCGGGAACATAAAGTTACTGAAGTATCCCTGCTGGCCTTTGGTGCTCTGCCTTGACTTGCTGACATGTCAAGCATCTGGCGACAAACCCAGCAACATCTTTCTTCATTCCAAGCCACCAATACAATGTCTTAAGGTACATCTTTGTCGACTCTGGATGTAAGGAATAGGGTGTTGTATGCACCTCCTTCATAATACTTTCCTTAATCTCATCATTGTTAGGTACACAGATGCTATCCTTATATCAAAGCAAATCTACCATAGACACAGTGAAGTCGTCGCTACCACTTTTCTATACCAAAGCCTCTTGCTTCATTAGGGCTTCATCCACTTTCTGCCTTTCTATAATTTTTTCCAATAGGGAGGATTATAGAGTGAGGTTCACTAGGCCTCCTGTTACGAAATCAATATCGACATTTTTAATCTCTTTCTGCAAAGGTGTCTCTATCGTGCTTAGAGTTGAGAAACTCCCCCATCCTCGCCTATTCAATGCATCGACCACCACATTTCCCTTGCCTTGGTGGTATAGAATTTCACAATCATGGCCTTTTACTAATTCTAACCACCTTCGTTGCCTCATATTCAGCTATTTCTGAGTGAAGAAGTACTGCAGACTTTTATGATAAGTGTAAATTTTACACTTATCCCCACAAAGATGATGTCTCCATTTTTTCAGTTCGAACACCACTGCGACTAAATTAAGATCATGGGTGGGATACCGTTTCTCATAGTCCTTAAGCTGCCTTGAAGCATTGGCTACCACCATCCCATTCTGCATCAACACACAACCTAAGCCGTTCTTAGACGTGTCCCAATACACCATAAACTTTCCACCCTTTGTGGGAACACAAAGGATAACTGTAGAGATCTAGAAATAAAGTGATAAATCAAGTATCGTTCCCACGAAGACTGTTATTAACTACCAAAATTTAATCTTTAATTATAATTGATTGACGAATAATGAATTTCGCATTTATAAAACTAAAGGAATAAAACAATAAAACAACAAAATAGAACAATAGAGAACTCAATACTAAATATTAATTCAATGGAACAAGAATTAGGGTTATTAACTTCATCAACTATCAACCTATACCTCTCTCATGTGAATTTAAGAATTCCTATCTCTATTGGGATAGCGGATTACAATTGTAAATTATTTTCTTACTAGGACTTATAATTCTCTACAATAATCAATCTCTTACATCTTTGTGCTAAACTAACATATTGTAGGCATTAAACACGTAATCCCTAAGCTACACAAATCATACAAGTGCTCTAGTCCAATATAAATCTATGATTATTTGACAATAGCATATTTATCCTTCACTTCTCATATCTCTGGTCAAAATAAATCATGTAAAATGTGATCAAGCATTCACAAACATTAAACACAAGTCAAAAAATTTACAATATTGATAGGGAATTCATGAAAACTTCATTAAATCATCCTAAGGTTTCAAGAGAATCTATTAACAAACTAAATAAGAAAATTAGTGCAATCTAAACATAATCAAATCCATCAAACTAAATATAAAAATCACTAAAAGAGAAATTTAAAGAAGAAGAAGAAAAAGAATGATAGAACTAGTTGGCTCCAAGTGTAACGACCCCAAATTCGCTAATGAGGCTCAAGGGCCTTGATTAGTGTGTCAGGAGGGCATAATTGGGTTAAATATGGTTTGCATGAATATATTGATTTAAATGCATAATTATATGATTAATAATGCTTGTATGATTATATTGGTATTAATGTGACATGTATATATGGTATTCGTGAGAACAACATTATTATGTGGGTAGGCTTGCAAAGCACGACTCGAGGTGATCCTAGGGCTAGATAGCGGGGAAAAGTCACAACAGGGCTTAACAGTTGACTTTGGATAAGTCAGGGGTATT
Organism: Humulus lupulus; assembly: GCF_963169125.1. NCBI lineage: Eukaryota > Viridiplantae > Streptophyta > Magnoliopsida > Rosales > Cannabaceae > Humulus > Humulus lupulus. Next base: position 156,700,930 of record NC_084802.1, on the reverse strand, counting down.
TTAGGTGTCGGGTAGTTATTTAGACTATCGGGTTGGAAAATAAATATACGGAGATATATTTGAGGTTAGGAAGTCTAGGCGGGAATATTGGGGAATTTTACTGTTTTGCCGTCGGGGACGTTTCTGACACCCCGAGCCTCGGGATTGACTTAATGGAATAAGATTAGGCTAAAGAAATAGAAAACAGTAGACAGAAAATTAAACCGACCTTTATTCTTAGCCTTGTCTCTCTATTCTCTCTCAAGGAAAACATAAGAAGTAAACAAGGGAATTTGCTGGAATTTGAGCTGGGAACTCAGAGGAATTTAGGAGTGATTTAGAGGCTTAGCTCAAGAATCAATCAAGAACTTAATCAGGACTAAGGTAAGAACTGAATTTCCTTTTTTGTGGTTAAAAATTATGGGTTTTGGCTGGGTATTGAGGTAATTGTGGTTTTGATGTTTAAGGGTAGAATTATGGAAGAAAGCTTGGGAAATTAGCTTGGATTTGGCTTGGAGAAGTGGTTCAGCAGAAGAGGTAAGTCTCAATTCGTGATTTGGAGGTTTTAATCTAAGTTTGTATGGTTGGTTTTAGTGTTTTGAAGTTCTTGAGTTTTAGAAATTGAAAAGAGATTTTAGTGTGTGTTAGGCTGGATTTTTCTGTTGAATTATGTTGTTTAAGTCATTCTAAAGGTGTTTGGATTAATTGGATTTAAATTGGGGAGCTTTGGGATGGCTTTGGATGAGGTTTAGATGTTGGAAATGGTGGGTTTTCTGGGCACGAAGGGAAGGGTCGCAGCTCTGTTCTAGAGCGCTGCGTCCCTAGGATGAAGATGAGCCAGGAGGGCTCGGCCAGGGGTGAGCGCCGCGGCACCCAAAGCAAGGGCCGCGACACATGTCTTCTTTCAGGCTTGCCCTTGGTTCTGTTTTGAGGGCAGGGCCGCGGCTAAGCTTCAAGGGTCGCAACCCTTGGGTGCACACTTGAACATTTGGGGATCTTAGGCATGGGAATGTGGTATAGAATGCTCGGGATCGATTTCACCATCGTGCTTGGTGGCATTCGGATTCCCGGAAGTTAGTTTTGTATTCAGAAACCCTTACTTGAATATTAATGGAACTCTATACCTTGGTTGTGACTAGGTGATAAAAGTTTAGGCTCGGGAACAGATCGTGCTTGAGGAGCGTTGCTCGTAATCGGTAACCGCAAAGATTAAATGCAAGAAAACTGCACCTGGTTGAATATATGTAATGGGACTAAGGGTTCCCTATCATGTATGCTTGCAAAGATGGTATTATGCCATGCAAGCTATTTAGTGAACCAACGGCCTAAGGGTGCCAAGGGTTACACTAGCGCACAGGACGTGACTTGGCCACTGGTAACCTCGGACAGCTTAATATGCACTGAGCTCGGTTTAAGTGGGCCAGATTCAGTGGGATAAATAGAGGGTGCGGCCTAAGTTGTCGGCCCTGATTATTATATGATATGAATGTTATAAGTGTTTGATTGCATCCATGTTTTTGAATATATGCTGAATGATTAATGTGGATTGTATGATGAGGGTTCATGCTTAGTGAGTTTATTATCTGTTATTAGTGCTTGTGTTGCACATCATGTTTTCTTTCTGGGCCTTGGCTCCCGGGTGCATGTAAAGGCAAGGGCAAACTTGATCAGCCTTGATTAGGAGAGCTCTACGAGCAGAATGTACATGGCCAGCTGCTCAACTGCCACGGTTGAGGTTTAGACAGGGACGCGAGACCCAGAGATTGTCCATTTTGCTTTAGTATGGCTTACAGTTGTTTGTATTATTTTGGAAGTTTGTAATCCAACTTTTAAACTCTGTTTCTTTTGGGATCCCGTGTATATAACCGCTTCTTTATATGAAATGAAACTTTTGAGACCAAAACACTTTTTAACCCTAGATCATACATGTTTAGTGGCACGTTTTTAAACTAATGACTTGATTAGCTAGTCTTGCACTTTTATAAGTACACAGTGTAGCGGTCCTAGCTATCCAGGGCATTACAACTTGGTATCAAAGCGTCCTAGGTTTAAGGGTTCCTGAAGACAGGCTGGACATGTACATTCGTTGCTAGAGACAAACTCAAATCAGGGTTCGGTAATGTGTATATGTGTTTATGTGCTTATGTGCCTGAAATGAGTTATGAATGCTGTTGTTTATTGGATTAATAGGAAGCATGAGATACTGATAGGGCCTTGCCCTTGACTGTTGGGTGAGAATATTGGGGCATGTTTATTAGCATTGCCGTGCATGTAAATGAATATATGGATGATTAATTGTATATTGTGCATGGATGAATGCCTGTTTTATAGCTATTGAGTAATGAGATTAGAGGCGTGCTTATTAGCAGCTAGTGCATGAGGATGGATGCTTATATGTTGATTGTTTGTGATTGGTTATGTTCTATTGGTGGATCTTGGAAAACTTTTTTCCCTGTCATCATGGTCTGACTGTCGAGTCATTATTTGCAGATTGACTTGGATAGCTATGCGTCCAAGAAAGTCTACACGACTAGCTGGCACTAGGTCCGGGACCGGGGGTGATGACTAGGGCCAGATTCCTCCGCCAGTCCCTGAGAACTGGCAGCAGCTAATGGCAGATATGCATGCTCGATTACAAAGTCAGGATGAGCAGATCTGTATTCTGCGATAGCAGGCTCCATCAGGGAGTGTTGCCCCTATTGCACCACCTGCAGTGGTACCAGTTGTGCAGTCAGGGGAGGTTGGTAACAGATGGGAACCGTTATATGAGCGGTTCAGGAAGTAGAAACCCCCAATCTTTGAGGGTGGACCGGATCCACTGAAATCCGAGCAATGGCTAACTATGATTACTAGAATTATGGATTTCATGAGGATAGAGGGGCATGATAGAGTGGCCTGTGCCACTTATATGTTGAGGGAGGATGCCCGCATCAGGTGGGAAGTGGCATCGCAGACCAGGGATGTTACTACCTTGAGTTGGGAAGGTTTTAGAGACTTGTTCAGTTAGAAGTACTACAATGTTGCTGTCAGAGCAGCAAAGGTCAATGAGTTCGTGAGTCTTGTGTAGAGCAATATGACTGTTACTGAATATGCCCTAAAATTTGATAGGCTTGCGAAGTTTGCACTAGATCTTGTGCCTACTAATGTTGCTAGGCAAGATCGATTTATCAGAGGGCTTAATGCTATCATAGCCCGGGATGTCAGGATCACAACGGTACCTGGAGAACCAACTTATGCCCAAGTTGTTGAGAAGGCTCTTACAGCTGAGGAAGCGGAGAACAAGATATGGAGGGAAAGTGCGGTGAGACGTGAGGGCCGCAGAGCGGTGCCTCCTTATTCAGGGACAGGTAGGGGCAGAGGCCCCAGTAACTTCAAGAGAAAGGCTCCTGACACTTTGACTGTTGCTGGTCCTGATAGGAGGGATAAGGGTGGCCGTCAGGGTGGTGGTGAGGCATGGCAGACCTATCTGGAGTGCCCGAGGTGTAGAAGATGCCATCTGGGTGAGTGTTGGGCCAAGGCATGCTTTGTGTGTGGAGCGGTAGGGCATCTCAGGAAAGACTGCCCAAAGGTGAAGAAAGGTGAAGCAGGGAAGGTGGATAGCTTGACTCCAGCTCGATTATTCACCTTGACTCAGGCAGAAGCCGAGGCTAGTCCCTTGGTGGTGATAGGTCAGCTTTCTAGCATTGGCTTTCCTTTTACAGTATTTATTGATTTTGGTGCTACACATTCCTTTGTTTCTAGTAGAGTGATTGATAGACTGTGTAGACCTAGTGAGTATCGGACTGAAGGGTTTGGGACTTTATTGCCTACAGGGGAACTGGTAGTTTCTAGGAGATGGATTAGGGCACTGGCAGTGAGGGTTGATAGTAGGGAACTTTCAGTGGATCAGATTGAGTTAGATATGGAGGATTTTGATATGATTCTGGGGATGGACTGGTTGGTTAGATATGGGGCTATGATTGACTGCAGGAAGAAGAAGGTTACTTTTGAGCCTGAGGGCGAGGACCTTTTTGTTTTTGTGGGTGCGGTATGTGGACCCCGCGTACCCATGATTTCAGCGTTGAGAGCCAGAGACTTGTTGCAGGGTGGATGTATAGGCTTTCTGGCTAGTGTGGTGGATACTATCAGGGTTATGCCGGCAGGGCCAGGAGAGACTAGATTGGTGTGTGAATTCTTAGACGTATTTCCTGAGGATCTACCAAGGTTGCCGCCGCGCAGGGAGATTCAATTTGAGATTGAGTTAGCACCGGGGACAGAACCAGTATCTAGAACACCGTACAGAATGGCACAAGCAAAACTGAAAGAGTTGAAGATACAGTTGCAAGAACTTCTGGATTTGGGTTTCATCAGATCTAGTTATTCTCCATGGGGCGCTCCAGTGTTGTTTGTTAAGAAGGACAGGACTTTGAGGATGTGTATAGATTATAGAGAATTGAACAAGTTGACTATTAAGAATAAGTACCCTCTACCAAGGATTGACAATTTGTTTGATCAGGTGCAGGAAAAGATGGTGTTCTCAAAGATTGATCTTCGATCTGGTTATCACCAGTTGAGGATCAAAGATGAGGATATACCGAAGACGGCTTTTCGGATGCGGTATGGGCATTATGAGTTCTTGGTCATGTCTTTTGGTCTGAAGAATGCCCCATAAGCTTCTATGGATTTGATGAACAGGGTGTTCAGGGACTTCTTGGATCAGTTCGTCATTGTCTTCATCGACGACATCTTGGTTTACTCCAGTTCAGAGGCAGATCATGAGCAGCATCTCCGACAGGTTCTACAGAGGTTAAGGGAGCATCAGTTGTACGCTAAGTTTAAGAAATGTGAGTTTTGGTTGCCAGAGGTGACTTTTCTTGGGTATATAATTGGGGCAGAAAGGATTAAGGTGGATCCGTCCAAGGTAGAAGCAGTAAGGGATTGACCGAGGCCAAGGAACGCCTCGGTGGTGCGAAGTTTCCTTGGGTTGGCCGGTTATTGCAGACGGTTCGTAGAGGGGTTCTCAAAGATTTCTTCACCGATGACAGAGTTGACAAGAAAGAATCAGAAGTTTGTCTGGTCAGAGAAGTGTGAGAATAGCTTTCAAGAGTTGAAGCGATGACTTATTTCTGCACCCGTGTTGAGTCTTCCTTCGGAGGAAGGAAAGTTTGTGGTCTATTGTGATGCATCGAGGATGGGTTTAGGCTGTGTGTTGACGCAGAATGAGAAAGATATAGCCTATGCATCTCGGCAGCTGAAGGAGTATGAGCAGCGGTATCCGACTCATGACTTGGAACTAGCAGAAGTGGTATTCGCAATGAAGGTGTGGCATCATTATTTGTATGGGGAGAAGTGCGAGATATACATTGACCATAAGAGTTTGAAGTATTTCTTTACCCAGAAGGATCTGAACATGAGGCAAAGACGTTGGTTGGAGCTGGTTAAGGATTATGATTGTGACATCCTTTACCACCCTTGGAAAGCCAATGTGGTGGCAGATGCATTGAGCCAAAGGGGCCCAGGACAGTTGTATAGTTCCACCCAGGTCTCGAGAGAATTAGCTGATGAGATGGCTGGGGCAAAGACAGAACTGGTGGTAGGCCAGTTAGCTAATATTACTTTGCAGTCAACCCTGTTAGAATGGGTTAAGGAGGGTTAGTTAGTGGATGCGCAGTTGTAGGAAGTTGGGCAGCATGTCTTAGCAGGGACAACTAAGGATTATTCTATTTTTGAGACAGGTTTGCTTCGATATCAGGGACGGATTTGTGTTCCGGAAGATGAGGGGGTTCGACGAGAGATACTGGATGAGTCTCACACTACGCCATACTCACTTCATCCGGGTACCACGAAGATGTATCAGGATCTACGGACATTATATTGGTGGCCCGGGATGAAGAAGGATGTGGTAGAGTATGTGTCTAGATGTTTGATATGTCAGCAGGTTAAGGCTGAGCATTAGCGACCAGGGGGATTGCTTTAGCCTTTGGGTATCCCAGAGTGCAAGTGGGAGGACATTACGATGAATTTCGTGGGAGGATTACCCAGGACAGCTGGACTTCATGACTCGGTGTGGGTGATAGTGGATAGATACACCAAGTCAGATCATTTTCTACCAGTGAGGTCGACCTATACAGTGGAACAGTATGCAGAGTTATATGTGAGGGAGATAGTTCGTCTCCATGGGGTTCCAAAGTCTATCGTATCTGATTGAGACCCTATATTTACCTCCAAGTTTTGGGGAGCTCTGCAGAGGGCCATGGAGACTCAGCTGAAGTATAGCATAGCTTTTCATCCTCAGACTAATGGATAGTCTGAGAGGACGATTCAGGTGTTAGAGGACATGCTTAGAGCATGTGTGATTGATTTTGAGGGGTCTTGGAGTAAGTATTTACCGTTGATTGAATTCTCGTATAACAACAGCTATCAGTCCACGATTGGGGTGGCCCCTTATGAGATGTTATATGGGAGAAAATGTAGATCACCCATACATTGGGATGAGATGGGTGAGAGGAGGTACTTGGGACCAGACATGGTTCAGAAGACCAATGAGGCTATTGAGAAGATTTGAGCAAGAATGCTTGCTTCGCAGAGTAGACAGAAAAGCTACGTTGATCCTAAGCATAAGAACGTGGAGTTCCAAGTTGGGGACCACGTGTTTCTGTGAGTTTCTCCACTGAGAGGAGTGAGGAGGTTTGGAGTGAAGGCAAGCAGAGCCCTCGATTTGTTGGACCTTTTGAGATCCTAGAGAGGATTGGACAGGTGGCTAATAGGCTGGCCTTGCCACCGTCACTATCGGGAGTCCATAATGTTTTCCATGTCTCCATGTTGCGGAAGTATGTTTCTGATACAACACATGTGCTAAAGTATGCGGACTTAGAGTTCCAGACAGACTTGTCCTATGAGGAGCGACCAGTTCAGATTTTGGATCGGAAGGACAAAGTCTTACGGAATAAGAAAATTTCGTTAGTGAAAGTGTTGTGGAGAAATAGTAAGGTCGAGGAAGCGACCTGAGAGTTAGAGACAGTGATGCAGGATCTGTATCCCGAGCTATTCAGGTAAATTTTGAGGATGAAATTCTCATTAGGAAGGGATAGTTGTAACCACCCAAAATTCGCTAATGAGGCTTAAGGGCCTTGATTAGTGTGCGGGAGGGCATAATTGGGTTAAATATGGTTTGCATGAATATATTGATTTAAATGCATAATTATATGATTAATAATGCTTGTATGATTATATTATTATTAATGTGATATGTATATACGGTATTTGTGAGAACCACATTATTATGTGGGTAGGCTTGCAGAGCACGAGTCGAGGCAATCCTAGGGCTAGATAGCGGGGAAAAGTCACAACAGGGCTTAACAGTTGACTTTGGATAAGTCAGGGGTATTTTAGGTGTCGGGTAGTTATTTAGACTATCGGGTTATGAAAATAAATATACGGAGATATATATGAGGTTAGGAAGTCTAGGCGGGAATATTGGGGAATTTTACCGTTTTGCCCTCGGGGACGTTTCCGGCACCTCGAGCCTCGGGATTGACTTAATGGGATAAGATTAGGCTAAAGAAATAGAAAACAGTAGACAGAAAATTAAACCGACCTTTATTCTTAGCCTTGTCTCTCTATTCTCTCTCAAGGAAAACATAAGAAGTAAACAAGGGAATTTGCTGGAATTTGAGCTGGGAACTCAGAGGAATTTAGGAGTGATTTAGAGGCTTAGCTCAAGAATCAATCAAGAACTTAATCAGGACTAAGGTAAGCACTGAATTTCCTTTTCTGTGGTTAGAAATTCTCGGTTTTGGTTGGGTATTGAGGTAATTGTGGTTTTGATGTTTAAGGGTAGAATTATGGAAGGAAGCTTGGAAAATTAGCTTGGATTTGGCTTGGAGAAGTGGTTCAGCAGAAGAGGTAAGTCTCAATTCATGATTTGGAGGTTTTAATCTAAGTTTGTATGGTTGGTTTTAGTGTTTTGAAGTTCTTGAGTTTCAGAAATTGAAAAGAGATTTTAGTGTGTGTTAGGCTGGGTTTTTCTGTTGAATTATGTTGTTTAAGTCATTCTAAAGGTGTTTGGATTAATTGGTTTTAAATTGGGGAGCTTTGGGATGGCTTTGTATGAGGTTTAGATGTTGGAAATGGTGGGTTTTCTGGGCACGAAGGGAAGGGTCGCGGCTCTGTTCTAGAGCGCTGCAGCCCTAGGATGAAGATGAGCCAGGAGGGCTCGACCAGGGGTGAGCACCGCGGCACCCAAAGCAAGGGCTGCGGCGCATGTCTTCTTTCAAGCTTTCCCTTGGTTTTGTTTTGAGGGCAGGGCCGCGGCTAAGCTTCAAGGGCTGCAGCCCTTGGGTGCACACTTGAACATTTGGGGATCTTAGGCATGGGAATGTGGTCTAGAATGCTTGGGATCGATTTCACCATTGTGCTTGGTGGCATTCGGATTCCTGGAAGTTAGTTTTGTATTCGGAAACCCTTACTTGAATATTAATGGAATCCTATACCTTGGTTGTGACTAGGTGATAAAAGCTTAGGCTGGGGAACGGATCGTGCTTGAGGAGTGTTGCTCGTAATCAGTAACCGCAAAGATTAAATGCAAGAAAACTGCACCTGGTTGAATATATGTAATGGGACTAAGGGTTCCCTATCATGTATGCTTGAAAAGATGGTATTATGCCATGCAAGCTATTTAGTGAACCAACAGCCTAAGGGTGCCAAGGGTTACACTAGCGCACAGGGCGCGACTTGGCCACTGGTAGCCGAGGACAACTTAATATGCACTGAGCTCGATTTAAGCGGGCCGGAGTCAGTGGGATAAACAAAGGGTGCGGCCTAAGTTTTCGGCCCTGATTTTTATGTGATATGAATGTTATAAGTGTTTGATTGCATCCATGTTTCTGAATATATGTTGAATGATTAATGTGGATTGTATGATGAGGGTTCATGCTTAGTGAGTTTATTATCTGTTATTAGTGCTTGTGTTGCACATCATGTTTTCTTGCTGGGCCTTGGCTCACGGGTGCTACGTGGTGTAGGTAAAGGCAAGGGCAAACTTGATTAGGAGAGCTCTGCGAACAGAATGTACATGGACAGCTGCTCAGCTGCCACGGTTGAGGTTTAGACAGGGACGCGAGACCCAGAGATTGTCCATTTTTCCTTAGTATGGCTAACAGTTGTCTGTATTATTTTGGAAGTCTGTAATCCAACTTTTAAACTCTGTTTCTTTTGGGATCCCGTGTATATAACCGCTTATTTATATGAAATGAATCTTTTGAGACCAAAACCCTTTTTAACCCTAGGTCATACATGTTTAGTGGCACGTTTTTAAACTAATGACTTGATTAGCAAGTCTTGCACTTTTATAAGTACACAGTGTAGCGGTCCTGGCTATCCAGGGCATTACACCAAGCTTTTGCCTCCACAGTGTGTTTCTTTCAGTATCTTCTTAGGGTTCCCTTAAATTTTCATCAAATTACCTACATAGTTATTTGTGCTTTTAATGTGAAATTGCACTTTTTCTCCTGCATAAAATTCCCTCACCCTTCCTCTGACAGCCTCAAGCGTCGTGACCAAACAATGAATCACCGTGGCTCGTGCCCAAGAATTGAAATCTGTCTTGCCTCTGCCTCAACAAGCGTCGCGACTCTAATAAAGATGTGTCACATCTCTAATTCACCAATCAATAGTGTCGCAACTCTCAAAGGTAGCGCCACAACCCTCGAGTTTTCATGATTTGTCGTCTCTGTCTAATCGCAGCGTCGTGGCTCTAATGCTCAGCGCCTTGACTCAAATGCCAGTTTTTCACCAAATCACATCTTTTTTAGGCCAATTACGTTCATTTATCAATTTTTCCATAAATCCTGAAATATTATCGAACATAGGCAACAAAATTGTCATACTGCACAAACAAAACTAAATAAGCTCAAAAATTCCCTGAAACAACTCTCTAAAACACTATAAAAACTACTCTATCAAACTCCCCCAAACTTAACTTTTACTCGTCCTCGAGTAAAACTTATTGACACTTTCTAAAACAAACTAATCACAAACATGAATCAAGTTATAACTTAACAAGCCTCAACCTCAAAAACACTATGCAATACAAGTTTAGAATTTTCAACTACATTTCATCAAGGATTTTAGTAAAATCAATTCAATAATCAACTTCAATCTTTCACACACCAATAAGCCTTAACCAATAAAAAGCGTACAATCACAATACCATATACATGTCAATTCTTCCAAATCATTCCATAAAAACCAAGTATTTCATATGCTTGCATAATTCATCAATCTTCCCTAATATGACAACACATGCATAAGAATCAAAATGACTTTTTAAGCATATAACGAAAGGCTCAGGTAGGTAAATAAAAAGTTATTTAGGCTCAAATATACCATAAGAATACAACTCAAACAAACCAATCTTTCCCAACTTAAAACCCACAAACAATCCCCAACTTTCCCAAAATTCATCTCTTTGTTTGTCTTTTTTCTAATGATACTACACTCCCCCAAACTTATTTCTTTATATTATTATTTGGAGTGTAGTTCATTTTCAATATTTTTTTTTTCTTCTCTTAATTTTTATTCATCCATTGACACAAATTTCCAAATATAAACTCCATTATAAACTATCCCCCAGTCACTTTTCATACACTCATGGTATAGCAAAAGGAGAGATAAATAACAAAGTTTCAATTAGGCTCAAAATAAGTGTCAAACAACAAAAGAATCATGTTAGGCTCAAAATTGGTTAACTAGGGATTTAATACATTAAGGTGTAGGCTTGAAAGGCTAAACCATTCCAAAGAATTTCCTAAATCATCTTCCTAAGCATGCATCATTCCAATTTCAGCTCAATCAACAAACTATGGAAGTTCTAGACTATTTTCAAATCTCAATCCACAAATCCACAAACACATTTAACATGCATAAATTAAAGGATTGTAAGAAATTTATTAATTAAGGCTTTCACGGCAATTAAAACTCAGATCAAAGCTAATCACTAAATTAGTTTCACCAAGCACACGACTTCACATAATTCTAATAACAATGCTCACATCACATGGTTATAAGTATCATCGACTTCAAAAAAGACTTGATTCATAACTATAAACAACTAAAAAAACTATAAACAACTAAAACAAAACAAACTCTCAACTCCCCCAAACATAATTGACACATCGACCCAAAGTGACACAAAAAGAGACAGAGAAGAAGAAGACTTACCAAAACACGCACCACATCATTATGTGGTTTTTTTTCTTCTGGGTAGGCACGCTGCGTCTCTATACTGTGGTCCCACAGTGACTGGATCTCTCCGTAAATTCCTCGACCTATGACTTCTCAAGAGTCATGGCTCTAATAGGGAGGCATCGCGGTTCCAAATCGGTACCTGTGTATTTTTGTATGTTTTTCAAGTTTTCACGATTTCCACAATTCGAAATTGACAAATTATAGGCTAAAATTATAAAAAAAAACTAAAACTAAGCATAGAAATTTTTTCCAAACATAAACAACATAAGAAAAAGATTGAGATGTCTCCTAATGGCGCTGTCGTTAACTTCATTTCGCCTGACGTTGAACCTTCTCTTCAAAATTAACTAAGGTCTAATCCACCAATTGAATTATTCCGCACATTAAACACCAATGAAGAGCCTTGATTTTTAAAATTGAGAAAATAAAGAATCCTGACATCCTCATCTTTCATCTTTCCATAATGAATAAAACGAGTACCCCTTTGAGTTTTTACCTTCTTATTTTTCATACGTGTAGGACTCCTATCAACATCCACTGCATCAACTCTACATCAAGTAGGAATTTCAGATGCTGCAAACACCTTATATGTCACTTCCTCTTTTTGCACTTGCAATTGTAATTCTCCTTTTTGCACATCGATTAATGATCTCCCAGTAGCCAAGAATGGTCTTCCAAAAATGATTGGGATGTTTCCATCCTCCTCCATATCAAGAATAATGAAATCCCCAGGGAAAATGAATTTGTCCACCTTTACTAGAACCTCCTCAATCACTCCTCGAGGGTATTTGACTGAGCGATCTATCATCTGAAGCATTACAGTTGTTGGCTTAGCGTCTCCCAATTTTAGTTTTCGATGAATAGATAGAAGCACTAAATTCACACTTTCCCCTAAATCACACAGTGCTCTGTCAAAAACCACATTCCCTTTAGTACAAGGAATGTTGAAACTACCCGGATCCTTGAGCTTGGGAGGTAACTTCTTTTGAATTATTGTGCTGCACTCCTCAGTAAGTGCTCTCATAATCCTTCAGTTTCCTTTTCTTTGATAGGATCTCCTTCATAAATTTAACATAGCATGGCATCCGTTCAAGTGCATTAGCAAATGGGATATTGATGTGTAGCTTTCAAAATATATCTAGAAATTTAGAAATTTTTTAGTCAAGCTTATTATTTCGAAGCCTTTGCGGATATGGAATCTTGATATGGTGATTAATTCTTATTTCGGGTTGCTTCTCCTCAAGGTTCTTAGTAACCTCATCTTGTACTTTACCATTCTTTTCATCAACCAATTTTGGCTCTTTTAACTCCTTACCACTTCTCAAAGATATTGCATTGCATTGCTCTTTAGCTTTTACTTCAATAGTGCTCGGTAAGTTCCCTTGAGCAAGGTTTGTCATTAAAGTGGCCAACTTACCAATCTGAGTCTCCAAACTCCTGAAAGATTCCCTTGTCTAAATCATAAATTGATTCAATACATCAAAGTGTTATTCAAGCTGCTTCATTAAAGGTTGTTGTTGTGAGGGTCTAGCCTGTGGTTCATAGAATCCAAGAGGAGGTTGTTGGAAAGAATGTTCTGGTTGTGGATGTGGAGGTGGGAACTATTGTTGATCTTGCGGGAAAGGCTGATGTGTAGCTTGGTTATTCGTCCATGAGAAGTTAAGGTGATTCATCCACCCTTGGTTGTATGACATTGTAAAGGTGTTTTTGTTCTGCCTTTGGAAATTCCCTATGGCTTGCACTTGTTCCATGGGCATATTATTCATATACAGGACAGGGCACTGATTTAGTGGATGGGCACTACCACATGTCTCACATAAATTCTGTATTTGCATGGCTTGGGATGGGATATTGGTCTGTTGTAATTGTTTCATTAAAGTTTCCTCTTGAGTTGTAGGCATGGGAATAACATCCAATTCAATCATACCAGCTACCTTCTTTGGTTGTCTCCTCTCAGTTGGCCACTGGTAGTTGTTCATCGCCATCTCCTCTAACAATTCATAAGCTTCATTATCACTTTTGCTCATGAACGCAACTCCTGCTACAACATCTATTATGGTACGAGTAGTACCATTCAACCCCTTATAAAAGTCATGGAGCAGCATCCACTTCTCTATACCATGATGCGGGCACTTCCTTAACAACTCTTTGAATCTCTCCCATGCATCATACAACGATTCCCCTTCCGTCTGACTTTTGCTGTCCCCTCCAAACTTTGCAGCTTTTGCTAAAGGGAAAAACTTTTCTTGGAACTTCTGGGCTAACTTCTCCCATGTTGTGATAGAATTGTCTTGCAGGGAAATTAGCCAACTCTTCGCTATGTCTCTTACAGAAAATGGGAATAATCTCAGTCTGATTGCATCATCACTCACCCCATTCATCTTAAAAGTTGCACACAGCTCTAGGAAATTGGCTATGTGCAAATTAGGATCTTCAGAAGGCAACCCCCCAAAACTGAATAGTAGAATTTACCATTTGTAGTATTGCCGGCTTGATCTCAAAATTATTCGCAGCAATAGTGGGTTGTCTACTCCATGAATGCACTCCTATGAGCGTAGGAAGCACATAATCTCTAAGCGTCCTTGGTCCATGTTCCACTGGGACCTCTACTACATTTGGAACATTATTAACATTAGCACCATTGTTTGATGTATTCCCTTGATTCCAACCATGGAAAAGTCCAACCTTCTCTTAATCTTTCGATTTTGTCTACAAGTACTTTCTATTTCACAATCTACCAATATCAATTCCTATTGTCTACTTCGTCGCATATAACAATATTTCATGAAAGCACAATATTAGCCACAAATCGAATGAGTACTAAAAGAAAAACCAATTTAGAATAAAAATCAACTATATTGATATTAAAAATATAGTCCCCAACAATGGCGCCAAAATATTGTTGTGAGAATTTTAGGGTTATTAACTTCATCAACTATCAACCTATGCCTCTCTATTGTGAATTTAAGAATTCCTATCTTTATTGTGATGGCAGATTACAATTGTAAATTATACTCTTACTAGGACTTATAATTCTCTACAATAAGCAATTGTTATCCAAATTTCCGGATAGCGTTTAGATGGATAGCCTCGGGGAAGCAGAATTATCAAAGTCTTTCACGAAAGGTGACCAGAGCTCGCGGATGGACAGAAAGGCTTCGCCTCTCCCGTTTAGTGACAAGCTTACTCTTTCAAGCAACCGAAGGTCACGGAAGCTCGTCAATTCTCCCGGACTCCCGAAGGGATATCCATCGGGGAAGGTTCTTCCAGGAGAAGCTCTTCAGGCTACCTTCGCGGATACAGTCCCGTGCCTTGCACGAAAGAAGACCAAGCGACCGAGTCACGGAGGAGGCATAGTTGGAATGATCTCCACCTGACACAGGATCCCGCCTAACATGCCTGACAGGTCGAGGCCGCACACATCCCAGCACGCCTAAAAGTACCACTTCGCCTACTGTTCCGCTGACAGCCTGGAAAAGACAGCTGCCTTTGTGCATTCCCCATACTTTCATGTAAATATACCCACATAGAGCCTGGTAGCCAGGCGACTACGGTAATTGTATCCCCTATTTATGGCTGGTGTAATTAAGGCTCAGGGGGGCAGAGTGAAACCCTAATCCAAAACCCTAGCTATAAAGACCCCCTCATTTTACGATAGAAGGGACGGCCAAAAAGATTACATAGCAAGAACTCTGCTGAAATCTCTCTAGCTTCATCTTCTTCAAGAGAACCCGAGAGAAACATTGTGAGTTTGTGAGGGTCTTATACACCAGCCAGTTCACTGTAATCCACTACAAGTATAATAACATCGACTCGTGGACTAGGGCTCGTTAACGCCTGAACCACGTAAAAAACCTGTTTGTTTATTTATACTTCCGCACTTCTACAGTTCTTATCTTTTTATTATTTTGTTTGTATTCGTTTCCGAAAAACTCGGTAAACATTTTGGTGCTTTCATTGAGAGCTGTAGGGAGTTGTTAGTCAGCTCTTTTTCTGTGTACGTTTTTTGTATTCGCTCTGTACTGAAAAGATGGTGACTACGAGAAAATCCGCGGTTGACAAAAATGCTAGGGTCAACCCCGATACTATGTTGGAAGATGCGGTACAAAACGAACCCTCGGACTACCAAGGTGAAGACCCGACATCCCGCCAAGATCGGGTCAGTACTGAAGATACGACATACTTAGAAAGCGAAGAAGAGTATGTCCGAGACGGTTACTACAAAGACGGCTACTACTACGAGAAGGATCCAGAACTGGTCCAAGTAGCCGAGGAACTGGTGGCCACTAAGGCCAAGCTTGCTGAGCAGGAGCGCGTCTCCGAAAAAATGCAGCGCATGATGGAGCGCCTCCGAGGCAAGCTTGGAGATCTAGGCAACTCGGACGAGGACGCCTCTGTTTTAGGTGGTGCTGATGCCACCATGCCGGATCCAGCCGTTGCTGGACCATCCAAAGCCGCCCCTAACAAGGGCAAAGAAAAAGTTGGGGAACCTGTGCGCACTAACGACCCCGCACCTCCTAAAGGCGCGAATCACCAGGCCAACTGCCCCCCGCGCGCGCAGAAGGTCTCTGGCGCTCCTAAGCCCAGACGTCCTTCAGCCCCAAGGGTGCACTCTGTGCCTGAAGGGCCCGGTGCTAAGGCACCCAGGCCTAAGGGAAGGAACAACCGCCCCAGTGATTCCGTCAACCAGGACGGTCGAGCTGCGGACACGCACTTCGAGGATAGCTGGTCCACGGTGGACCTAAGAAGAAGGTTGGAGGCCAAGTATGAAAAGGCCAAAGGAGAAAAGGCCCGGCCTCGCGGAGATGACCTGCGAAATCATCTCAACGACAAGATCCGGGGACGTGACCTCCCGGAGAGTGATACAAAGAGGCTCGAGGAACAGATAGCTGCCTTGACCAAGCTGGTCCGGAAGCAAAGTGGGGCCCTGTCAGACTCTGAGGAGGAAGACCCGGAACGATGTATTCGGAGAATCGCGGAAACTCCCCTCCCGGAGAACTTCAAAATGCCTCATATAGAATTATATGAGGGGAGGACAGACCCGCGCACCCATCTAGCTAAATACAACAAGATGATGCAAGTGGCGTGCGTCAGTGAGGATGCCAAATGCATGTGCTTCTCACTCACCCTTACCAAGTCCGCGGAGGACTGGTGGAAAAGATTAGCTCCCGGATCCATCCACAGTTGGAAGGAGCTACAGTCCGCGTTCAGGAGGCAGTTCATTGCTGCCCGGGACCACGACATGGAGGTTGGTTCCTTAACCAACATCAAGCAACTACCCAATGAGAGCCTCAAAGCTTTCATTCAAAGAATGATGGAAGCTGCTGCTAAGACCAAGGTCAGCGATGATATGAAGCTGATCGCCCTTCAATCGGGGCTTACCGTCGGTTCCTTGCTATGGGGGGAAATGCAAAGAAGACGGGCAGAAACTCTGTCCGAATTCATGTCGAAAGCTCAGGGAATCATCAACCTTGAAGACGCCTACCAACAGGCCTTTGGAGTTCCCCCAGCTCCAACGCCCTCCGTGACTGCGCCGAGCTTTGCTTCACAAGCTCCCGCACCAGCCCTCACGTTTCCAGGAGCCCAGTTCACTCCAAGCGTGTATGGGCCCCGCGTCTGCTCAGACACCGAGTCAAACCCATTTTTCTGGGTACGGAGCTGTACAAACCGGATGTAGTATCGCTCCCGGCCGGTCGCAACCACAAGCGGAAGGTCCAAAACAAAATCTGAGCCAATCGCGGAATAAACGAGGAGGAAGAAACTCCAACCGGGGGGACCATTCAAAGAAACCCCGGAAGGACTATGAGCCCAAGTTCACGGAGTACACCAGTTTGATAGACTCACGAGAGAATGTCTATCGAGCGACCTGTAATATGGTCAACTACAGGAAGCCCCCGAAAGTGTCTCACGGAGGAAGGCGTCCGCGAGACTCCAATAAAAGGTGTGAGTTCCACGGAGACGTGGGGCACACCACAAACGAGTGCCTTCAACTGAAGGATGAGATCGAGTCCCTGGCAAGAGCGGGACACCTCGGTCAATGGGTGAGGATACCCATAATCTATCCCGGACAGGGAGTAGTTCACGGAGCTGCGTTCTCTCCGGGACAGAGGGGGACCGCTAGCGCTCCTGGAGCCAGTCACCCCCAAGCTCCTGGATCCCAGTTCCCAGCGCTTCCTGCTCCGACCTCTCCGGCACCCATTGCCATGTTGGCTCCCGGACCCGGAAATCCATATCCGCCTGGCCTTGCTCCGCCATCTGTTGACGGACACGTAGCCTCCATTTCCGGAGGACCACACCTTGCCGGAAGCACCCGCAACTCCCAGAAAAGGTACTTGAGGGAGTTAGAACACACCGGGGAGATGTGCGCCTTGGTTCAGTCACCTGCTCAGCGTCCCCGAATGATGGATCTTCCCATCACCTTCACTGAAGATGACGCCCGACATGTGCACTTCCCCCACAACGATCCCCTCGTCGTGGAAGCCCAGATTTCCAATAAGAAGGTGTCACGGATCCTTGTCGATAATGGAAGCTCCGTAAACATTCTCTTCAAAGCTGCCTTCCACGCGATCGGATTAACCGAGACTGATCTGACCCCATGCCCCATCCAGCTTCAGGGGTTCAATGTGGATGCACTCATGCCCTTAGGCAAAATTCAACTTCCAATCACCCTCAGAGGAGACAGCGACGCTTGTGCCTTCAGGCACTGCACATTCGTGGTGGTCGACTGTCCCACGGCGTATAATGCCATCCTAGACCGACCGGTACTAATCGATTTTGGGGCAGTAACCTCGATACGCCATTTATGTTTGAAGTTTCCATGTGACAACGGGCGTATCGGCACCCTCAGAGGGGACCAACGAAGTGCACAAAGCTGTTATAACGTCTCCGTCCGAGCCGTCTACACGGTCCAGGAGGCGACTGTTGCCGCTCCTGTGGCGGAGAATCTACCAGAAACTGGGGGTCCCCAAGGGGCATATGTTGACGAACTCGACCCTAGATTGGGGGTCGAGAGGGCGATAGAGCCGATGGAGGAAGTCGAGGAGGTGATCCTCAACCCGGGAGATCCCACCAAAGTCATTCAGGTGGGGAAAAACCTTCCATCGGCCATTCGAGAAAAGATCGTGGCCACTGTAAAGAATAATCAGGATATCCTGGCATGGTGCCACACTGATATGACAGGGATTAATCCTAATGTTGCGTGCCACGCACTCAACATTGACCCATCTGCAACTCCAGTTCGCCAAAAGAGGAGGCCGTTAGACCCAGTGAGGGCCGAAGCAGTCAAAGCTGAAGTGGACAAGCTGATGTCCATAGGCTTTCTCCAGGAGTCACACTATCCCGTGTGGTTGGACAACCCGGTTCTAGTCCCGAAACCCAATGGGTCCTGGAGAATGTGTATTGACTTCACGGACTTAAACAAAGCCTGCCCAAAAGACTGCTTCCCTCTTCCGCGAATCGATCAAATGGTAGACGCTACTTCTGGGTATTGATGAGGACACCAAGACTAAAAATCCAAGTCAAGTTCCAGTTGATCCAAGTCAAGAGGGGAGGAATGATGAGGACACCAGTTTAGGAGCTTGATCAATATTTAGCTTCCTGTAATGAGTCTTTTTATTTTTAATCACGTTTTTTATTTAGTCTTTGTTTATTTTGTGATAAGTCAAACATTTGACTTGTGTGAGTCCAATAGTCCTTTTGTCTTTAATTTTCGGTTTTCATTAGGAAGACAAAAAGCTTGTCTTTAATTTCGGTTTTCATGAGGAAGACAAAAGGCTTGTCTTTAATTTCAGTTTTCATTAGGAAGACAAAGGGGCTGTCCTTAATTTTTCGGTTTCATTAGGAAGACAAAGGGGCTTGTCTTGATGTAATTTTCGGCTATATAAGGCCTTGAAAACATTTGGAAAAATCAGATTATGTTGAATGAAATTGTGAGTTTATTTCTTCTTGAGTTCTTGAAGAAACTTTTGAACTTATCAAGGAGATTCCTTGTGGCGTTCATCCTGACTTATCAAACGGATTCCATCCCCGTTTGTGGCGTCTTCCTCATACCAAGGTTCGTGCTTGGCTAAGCATTGGGTCGCGGTTCCATTCCAATCTCGTGTGTTCTTGGTGGCTGTTCCATATTTGGTGTCGGGTTTCGTCACACTTGTTGGCGTGGTTCGCCAAAAGAGGAGGCCGTTAGACCCAGTGAGGGCCGAAGCAGTCAAAGCTGAAGTGGACAAGCTGATGTCCATAGGCTTTCGTCCAGGAGTCACACTATCCCGTGTGGTTGGACAACCCGGTTCTAGTCCCGAAACCCAATGGGTCCCGGAGAATGTGTATTGACTTCACGGACTTAAACAAAGCCTACCCAAAAGACTGCTTCCCTCTTCCGCGAATCGATCAAATGGTAGACGCTACTTCTGGGTATGAACTCTTATACTTCATGGATGCGTACTCCGGGTACAACCAGATCAAGATGCATGTCGCGGACCGGGAACACACCAGCTTCCTCACGGACAAAGGTGTCTACTGTTACGTGGTCATGCCTTTCGGTTTGAAGAATGCTGGGGCGACATACCAGCGCCTAGTTAATAGGATGTTCAAGGACCAGCTGGGGAGGAACATGGAGGTGTATGTAGATGACTTGTTGGTAAAATCCAAGACCTCCGAGGACCACAGTGACGACCTTGAGGAAGCTTTCGCCGTGATCCGAAAGTACGGAATGAAACTGAATCCTAAAAAGTGTACTTTCGGAGTCTCGTCTGGGAAGTTCCTCGGTTTCATTGTCAGCTCCCGCGGAGTGGAGGCCAACCCTGAGAAAATTAAGGCGTTCATAGACATGCCTTCTCCCCGAAAGCATAAGGATGTCCAAAGCGTTACGGGAAGGATAGCTGCTCTCAGCCGCTTCGTATCTAAGGCCACTGACAAATGTGTCCCCTTCTTCAATGTGTTGCGAGGAAACAAGAGGTTCGAGTGGACCCCCGAATGCGAAGCAGCCTTCCAAAACCTCAAGGAACATCTAACTCAAGCTCCCATACTGTCCAAACCTATAGAAGGAGAGGCATTGTTCTTGTACTTAGCTGTAACCAAGCATGCCGTAAGTGCCGCTCTCGTCCGGGAAGACGGCCGTCTCCAGCTCCCTGTGTATTACGTGAGCAAGAGATTACTGGACGCCGAGTCCAGATATTCAATGATCGAGAAACTCTCCCTCTGCTTGCTAATTGATTCGCGAAAGCTAAGGCCCTATTTCCAGGCGCACACCATCAGAGTACTCACCAACCACCCTCTCCGGCAAGTCCTGCAGAAGCCCGAGTCTTCTGGCAGATTACTTAAATGGGCCATGGAACTGAGCCAGTTTGATATCCACTACCAGCCACGTGTTTCCATAAAAGTTCAAGCTCTAGCGGACTTTATTGTGGAATGCTCAGGAATGAATGACCTCCCGGAAGATCCTGTCCCGGAACTTCCCACATGGAAGATCTATGTAGACGGAGCCTCAAATGAAAAAGGAGCTGGAGCAGGGGTTATCCTAATTTCTCCCCAAGGACATCAGCTCCAGAGAGCCTCCGTTTCGCGTTCCCAGCATCCAACAACGAGGCAGAACACGAAGCCATGCTAGCTGGGTTACAACTGGCCAGGGAAGTCGGAGCCCAAGAAATCGAAGTATACAGCGACTCCCAACTTGTGGTAAACCAAATATCCGGAGAATACCAGACGAAAGGCGAAAAAATGGCTGCCTACGTGTCTCTCTCCCGCAGCCTCCTGCAGCATTTCAAAGGCCACCAAATCCGCCAGGTCCCCCGGGACCAGAATTCACTCGCGGACACACTGGCCAAGCTTACAACAGACCCGGAAATTGAACAATATGGCCTAGTGCCCATCGGGCACTTAGAAGCGCCTAGTACCGAGACACGGAGTGTAAATGCCATCATCGACCATTCCCATTCCTGGATAGGGCCCATCCTCAGATTTCTCACCACCGGAGAGCTCCCCACTGATAAAGCTGACGCAAGAAAGCTCCAATATCAAGCTCCCCGATACGTGGTTATGGATGGAAAGCTTTACTGCAGGGGGTTGTCCATACCCTTCCTTAGGTGCGTTGCCGGAACCAAAATCAGCACCATCGTCCATGAGATTCATGGAGGCTTCTGTGGCGACCATACCTCCGGTCTGAGGCTCTCCAAAAAGATCCTTCGTCAAGGATACTTCTGGCCCACCATGAAGAAGGATTGTGTGGATTATGTCAGAAAATTTGAGCAGTGCCAGAGGTACGCCAAGGTTCCGCGTGCGCTGCCTACAGAAATTACCTTAATGACCAGCCCCTGGCCGTTCGCCGTTTGGGGCATTGACCTAGTAGGTTCCCTCCCAACTGGGAAGGGTGGAGTGAAGTATGCCATAGTCGCGGTAGACTACTCACCAAATGGGCTGAAGCTGAACCTATGAACACGGTCACCTCTAAGAAAGCACTGGACTTTGTCATCAAGAATATAGTGTGTCATTTCAGGCTTTCGCGAAAAATTGTGTTCGACAACGGAAAGCAATTTGACAGTGAGCATTTCACGGACTTCTGTGCTTCGCATGGAATCATCAAAAGCTTTTCCGCAGTCGCCAGACCTCAAGCCAATGGGCAAGTGGAAGCAGTGAACAAAATCTTAAAGACCACGTTGAAGAAAAAACTCCAAGCATGCAAGGCTCACTGGCCGGAAGAGCTTCCGCGAGTACTTTGGGCCTATCGCACGACAGAGAGAACTTCGACGGGGCACACCCCTTATTCTATGACCTTCGGTTGCGAGGCCGTCATCCCAGTAGAATCTATGATCCCCTCTCACAGGCAGGACACCTACGACCCTACCCGGAACCACGCCCTTCTCCAGGAGTCCCTGGACATGATCGAAGAGCTCCGGGAGCAGTCGCAGGTCCAACTAAAAATGTACCAAGGCAAGATAGCCCGACACTTCAACACAAGAGTCAAGAGCCGTACATTCGAAGTTGGGGACCTTGTCCTACGGAGAGTATTTCCTGCTACGCAGGATCCGGGAGTGGGAGTCCTCGGACCCAACTGGGAAGGCCCCTATGAAGTCCAAGAAAAAGTGGGCCATGGGACGTATCATTTAAAGAGACTCGATGGATCTAAAGTCCCTCGCGCCTGGAACGCAGAGCACCTCCGCCGTTACTATCAGTAGGCCCCGGACTATCTAGTCGGAAGTCCTTGGTAGACGTAGCCAAAATGTAAAATATGGAGATAATCCTCCCAGCTGTAAAACGCATGCCTAACAGGCTAATTTAATAAAACACGGAGAAATTCACTCCGCTTTTACTGCATTTTTTATCCCTTTGTTCCAAGCTGCGTTTTAACAAGTGACCACGCGGTCCGGAGACGTCCGGACCCCACGCTCACTTGGGGGGGTATACATGGCTAAGGCATAGCCATACGCCCCTTGAACAAAACATACAGAGAACACCACTTATGTGTTAGCATTGTGTTTGAAAATTTTAAATTGTTAAGCTTAAGTTGATTTGTTGCCATGAACATAAATGCATTACGTGTCATATGTGCCTTATGTGGTTATGTGAAAATTGCCATGCAAATGTCTGCCATTATGCATCATGAAAATTATCTCCTGTGTAGCCCAGCGATGAACAGGACTGGGGGTTGAGGCACATTCAGAGAGCTGCGCCGAAACACCCCCAACTCCCTGACAAGTCCTTCGCAGAATACTCCGTGACCGCTGTAAAGCTTTGCTTCGCAAGTTTCAGCTCCAGGTCTCATAAAGTAATGAATAGCGAGATCCGCGACCGTTGTAAGCTTTGCTTCGCAAGCTCCAGCTCTGGGTCCCGCAAGGCGAAAGATGGCAAGATCCGCGACCGTTGTAAGCCTTGCTTCGCAGGCTTCAGCTCCGGATCTCACAAAATAATGCATGGTGAGCTCCTAGACCACTGCAAGCTTTGCTTTGCAAGCTCCAACTCCGGGTCCCGCAAGGCGAAAGATGGCAAGATCCGCGACCGTTATAAGCCTTGCTTCGCAGGCTTCAGCTCCGGATCTCACAAAATAATGCATGGTGAGCTCCTCGACGACTACAAGCTTCGCTTCGCAAGCTTCAGCTCCAGGAGCAGATATGATCGATCCCCCAATTACAGCAGGCCTTGCTTCGCAAAGCCCCTGCTCCGGGATCGCACATGGTGGGCGTGGCAATTTCCCCGACCGCAACGAGCCTTGCCTCGCAGGGCTTCATGCCAGGTCCCTGAAGTCAGCCACCATGAGGTTCGCAACGACAGTTAGTTTTGCTTCGCAAAGATCTAACCCTAAGTCTAACGACGCTCACCAAAAGAACTCCCGTTCCGGCACCATGGAACGGCACACCTTAGCAATCCCAGCAAACGGTATAACTACAAGTCCTGGGATTAGCTATTTTCCTTAGGAAAGCTGAAATACGGTGAAAGGAGTCTGGCCGTTGGAACCAAGAAACCTTCGTAACCTAGAAACTACGTGGGAAAAGACATTAGCCGTTGGAGCTTCAAATTGGAAATGCATAGGTTCTGGCCGTTGGAACCAAAACCTCATGCGCCCCTACAGCAGTTTCTACCGTATAAAAGCCTACCCTAAACGCAAAGTTAAACAAAGAACTCGGCAGAAAAGGAAAGAAAAATGCTATAATTATGGCAAATATGTCTGCAATGAGAAAAGAGTACAGGGAGCTTCGCCCCAAAGAAAAATACAAATGAAAAATAATAATCAGTAAAGAATATTTTTTACAAAAGGTAAGACCCCTTCAAGCACTGGGGGTGGCAGTGGCATCCACGACCGGGGGCTCGGAGACAGCGGTCTCAACTGGGGCTGGCAGAGTCAGTTCATTGGAAGATGGAGTGTCATCAATGGCAAGTTCAGAGGTCCCCGCCTCTTCAGGATCTTCTGCCTCAGGGACTCCAGCAGGCTCGTCGATGTTATAAGTCTGGACGTACACCTCTGGGCTTTGATCCCACGCCTGTATCTTTTCCCTCATGGCGGCGGCGTCCTCTCCCAGGTAGCCTACTACCTCCGGGTTTATTTTCCAAAGTTGGTGCATGAGGACCTCGTGGGATAGACTAATCGTTCTGTTCAGCACCACCTCGGCATCTTCCTTCTCCTTCAAGCGCTCCGCCTCAGAGGTCGCCAGCTTTGCCTCCGCGACAGCCAATTGAGCCCTCAGTTTTTCCAGCTCGATCTTGGATGCATCCCGCTCTCCCTTAAGGGAATCAACCTCCTTGCGCTGCACCTTATTGTGACCCAGCAAGGATTGCTTCTCGGTTACATGTCCCCTGACGGTGAATTGCAAGGCTCCAATCTCTTTATCCTTCTCAGCAAGCCCCAACTCCTGCATAGACGCGAGATCCTTGCTCCTCTTATGATCCTGCTCCTCCTTGTGAAGCCTATTCTAAAGAGTGGCATATTCCTCTTGCCGCTTAAGGAGGAGATCATTTTTCGATTGCAAGCGGGCTTCCAAGGTATCTTTCTCCTCCCTGGCTTGGGATAGCTCTTCCCGGAGCTTGGAGTTTTCGGCCTTCAAGTCATCCGACCGCTGCTTGAACTCATTCTCTGCGCTGGCCCGGTACTCTCGATATTTGGCAAGATATTTCTTATCCGCCTCTTCCTCGGCCGTGCGCCGGGCCTGGCTAATCTTCTCCATAGCCTCCCCCTTCATGCCCTCGACCTGTTGGGTCAGTTTCTGCTTCTCCGCCTCCAAGGCCTGGCGACCCGCCTGGCTCTCCTCCAGCTGAACCAGAACTGCACCCACCTCCCGGAACGAGCGTTCCGCGATAAGAGAGGCCTGCAAGGAAAAACAGCAGAATAAGTTAAGCAGAACCAAATGTACTAAGACCAACGACCCTAGAACACAGTAACTGATAGCTCACCCCAGTAAGTTGCTGCTTTACGGCATGTGTCAGAAACAGCGGGTCCTTACTGCTACTGATGGCCCATTTCTCAGAATTGAGCTCGCACAAGCTCAAGGCCATGTCTTCCATCATCTCCGCCCTGAACGGTGCCAAAGCACGCCCGAGTCTAGGCACCAGCCTCTTCTCCAAGGCTGGGTCATCCAGAACCGCTCCAGCCGGGTGAAGGGATCTCACCCCTTCTGCCAGCTCAGCTCTCTTCACGGCAGACAGGTTGTCTGCCCTTCCCTGAGTAACAGCCTTCTCGGCCTCTAACCGCCTCTTCAAAAAATTATCAGCCCGTCTTACACCCTCCAGGAGGGCAGCGGAGAAACGAGTTGGTTTCTGAGGAAATTGGAACTTCAGGCCAGGCTGAGGAAGGCTTGTTTGTTGAGAAAGTGGAAGAGAAGAAGGAGACCCCGGAAGGGTGGACTCCCTTTGGACTGGAGGAGGAGGTAAAAGGGGTATCAGGGACGGTAGGGAAGACACTACTGCCCTGGTTTGTTGTTGCTGCTGGTGTTGCTGTTGTTTTTCCTGCTGCGGTGGCGGAGGTGATTGCCTTTGTTGTTGCTGCTGTTGTTGCTGTTGCTTTTGCTGCTGCGGTGGCGGAGGTAATTGCCTTTGTTGTTGCTGCTGATTTTGCTGTTGTTTTTGCTGCTGCTGCGACGGTGGTGGTTGCTTTTGCTGTTGCTGTTGTTGTTATTGTTGTGGTTGCTGCTGGGTGACAGTAGTCTAGCGAGGACTGCGCGCAGCCCGGAGGTCTCCATCACCTCCGGGAGAAGAATGTCTGAGGCGTTTCTTCTTGTCGCCCTCAGCCTCTCCTCCGGGGCGCTTGCCCATCCCGGTCGTCTTCGCGGGGAACACAAGCCCTTCCCCGTCGCTGCTACTACTCGAGGCCGCCATGGTCTCGGAAGGCCCCTTGGCAGGAGACCTCTCCACCGCCGGAGACACTTGCGCCTCGCCACCTGTCTTCTTGGATGTGGCAGCTTTACCTCCCCTACCAGCTCTGGCTTTTCATCCTTTCCCCTTGGACGGGTCTTGGCTGGTGGCGGCCTTCTTGATAAGTGAGGTGACTCTCCCCAAAATCTTTGCTTCGGGATGTTCTGCAAGCAATGCACGAAGCAAAGTTAACCAACCGGCAAGCGATGTGAAGAGAGATAAGCAGAAAACAAAACATGCAACAACATAAAAGCGCAAACAAGTCCACCAGAGGGGAACAAGAAACAAGCAAGAGAAAAGTTTGAAAGGGACGACCATGCACGAGAAACATGGATGGCCTTCCCCGAGCAAAACAAAACGTCGCTTCCTGCTCCAGGAAGCTCCCGTGCTCCTCGAAGTCCGGGAATAACATGCTGAGGGAAGAAGGGTCAACCATGGTGACACCTTCTGGCAAACTATCGTCACTCAAACACCCGAGGAGCTCATCTACCCTATCGCAATATCTGTCAAAGGGTATCCTACGCGGATCTAGCCTAAGGAAGCGGGGATCGAACCCCGCCTGAGAAGTCCGGGAAACCTCAGACAGGCTGGGGGTGTGGATCAATCGAAAACTACTCTTACCTCTCCCGGAGGTACCAGCTCCCGGAGTCCCTTCATTGGGGTAAGCAGCGGCATGGCGAGCCTCGATCTCTTCTTCCTCCGGCTGGGGGGCGGGGAACCTCTCCGCCCAACTAGGAGATAAATTATTCTCGTCCCGGGCCGCTTGGTAGATCACCTTGGACAGCTCCAGGGCAATCTACTCCCGGACGTCAGCTGACACCTGACTTTGCCCCCTGCCACTCACTGGCTCAATATTTAGGAAAGAGGCGAGTAGCCCATACTCCCTCAACGATTCGGTGGTCACAAGTCCTTCCACCTTCAGCTCTTCCTCCGAGAGCCCCTCGTAGAAGTTTGACCTCCTTATCATCTCCGCACAGCGAGGTGTCCGCGGGACGGCTTCTGCAAAATCCAAACACGAGTGTTAGAGATCCTCCCGGAAGGCAGACCAAACTTAAAGAAACAAAGTTAAAGAAGAGAGGAAGGAGCACTTACCAGGAACTTTGAAGTCCAAAGATAGAGCTAGCACCCTCTTCAATGGGAAGCCAGTCGTCAGGAACCAGTACTCCCGGAGATCTGGAACCCTCGCGGTATGACATGTGGGGCACATCACGTCCGGATATCTCTCCAGCCTATAAAACCCCACCTTGTCTGGATGACCTCTCATGGGTTGAGACTTCAGCCCATAGAAGTATAGCACCTCCTCCGGGGTAGGGGCCTCCAGGTCCCGGGACTTGCAAAAGATGTACCACCCCGCTAGGAGCTTGTAGCTGGGGGGAATCAACTGGAAGGGGGCAATCCCCGCCTTCACACAGAAATTGGCAAAATAACTTCTTAGGGGCAAATGCGCCCCACACACTATGTGTGCCCAGCTCCAGGCACCAAAACCCTCGTGACTCTGATTAGCAGACTCACCCAGCACCGAAAAATGGTGCCACATCAGGCCTGGGATGTTCTTCAAGCCTGCCTCTGAGGAGTACAGCTCCAGCATGCCGTAGTTCCTGAACAGGTTTGGCTTCTAGTCCATCTCACAGATTGAACTGTTGATAGTCGGGGGGCTAGCCGCGACCACTTTAGTTTTTCCTTTCCCCTTTGCGCCAGCGACAGGGGAACCTTGCTCCTGGGCAGATTCAGCCTCTACCGCAGCGATGATTTGTTCCTTTGAGGTGTTCGTCACTGAACAAAAGAAACAAAGAAGAAAACACTCTAAGCAGTCAGCACCCTTGTCATACCCTAACGGTATCAAAGGCGTCGGGGAGACCCTCCCCAAAAACTGCTTGGAGAGGCTCCCACCGAGCTTGCCGAGGGGTTGACACCATGCCACCCGAAGGACAGCAAGGAACCAAACTCAAACTCCGAGCCTAAGCCCACCAAGAGAAGTGTTTTTCCAGAGGAAGACACCCTAAAGGCGCTCACGCTTATGCCCTAAAACAGCAAACCAGAACAGCACAAGCAAGACGAGGAACGACTTTCCAAACGCAAATCGTCAAAGCATGCAAAGAGATTACTTATTGACTCACATCAGTCACATGCCTATCAAAGCCCTATTCACGCATGCATATAGACGACACCGGCAGAAAACTCAACCCTAGCAACTACCAACAATCTAAGGTTTGGAAGGAAAGAGCAAAGTAGAAATACTTACTGGTGTTCGGGTAGTTGAAGATTGAAGGAGTAACCGGATCACTGCACCGCACGAACACGAGAAGTAAAGGCTGCCAAGACAAGGAAACGATTCAGACTTAGAGCTTCGGCGAACAAACCTACGGTCAAGTCGAAAGAAAAGTTTCAGGATTCCTTACAAAAAGAAATGGCGAATTCGCAGGAAAGGAAGCTTGAAAGCTTGAGAGTTCGAAGATTTGGGAATCTGAAAATCTGAAAGCTTGAGAATTTGAGAGCGTAAAGAGGAAGAAAGGTCCTTTCCCTCGTTTTTATAGCAGGAACG
This sequence comes from Humulus lupulus, assembly GCF_963169125.1. Taxonomy (NCBI): domain Eukaryota; kingdom Viridiplantae; phylum Streptophyta; class Magnoliopsida; order Rosales; family Cannabaceae; genus Humulus; species Humulus lupulus. Next base: position 156,672,354 of record NC_084802.1, on the reverse strand, counting down.
AAGTACTTTCGAATTCTACAAATGGACGGTCCTGATCTTCCCATACCGCATGCATCAGATCTGACGGCTGGAGATGAAGTGCCGGTCCTATTTATGACTCCTCGGATGGGAATAAAGTATTTATTTCCCATCATTATACCATCTCGGGCCCGGTGTACCATTAAATACCGTCAAATCACTACTCAGATGCCTGACGCACGCATACTCAGCCAGTCGCCTCACGCACACGTCTTAGTCACAGAGCCATGACGCGTGGCCCTTTGCCACACTTGAGTACTTGAGTTCAAACAGAAGAAATTTCCTTTCTTTTTCATACTAACACTCAGGCGGGAAAAAGGAACCCTTCCAGGAACGCAGGAGGTGACCCCTCGCCTAATCTAGGAACCAGAATACCGGATGGGCTGTACAAGCTCCCGGACCTCTCAAAGCTCCGTGACCTTGGGGGGTAAATGTTATCCAAATTTCCAGATAGCGTTTAGATGGATAGCCTCGGGGAAGCAGAATTATCAAAGTCTTTCACGAAAGGTGACCAGAGCTCGCGGATGGACAGAAAGGCTTCGCCTCTCCCGTTTAGTGACAAGCTTACTCTTTCAAGCAACCGAAGGTCACGGAAGCTCGTCAATTCTCCCGGACTCCCGAAGGGATATCCATCGGGGAAGGTTCTTCCAGGAGAAGCTCTTCAAGCTACCTTCGCGGATACAGTCCCGTGCCTCGTACGAAAGAAGACGAAGCGGCCGAGTCACGGAGGAGGCATAGTTGGAATGATCTCCACCTAACACAGGATCTCGCCTGACACGCCTGACAGGTCGAGGCCGCACACATCCCAGCACGCCTAAAAGTACCACTTCGCCTACTGTTCCGCTGACAGCCTGGAAAAGACAGCTGCCTTTGTGCATTCCCCATACTTTCATGTAAATATACCCACATAGAGCCTGGTAGCCAGGCGACTACGATAATTGTATCCCCTATTTATAGCTGGTGTAATTAAGGCTCAGGGGGGCAGAGTGAAACCCTAATCCAAAACCCTAGCTATAAAGACCCCCTCATTTTACGATAGAAGGGACGGCCAAAAAGATTACATAGCAAGAACTCTGCTGAAATCTCTCTAGCTTCATCTTCTTCAAGAGAACCCGAGAGAAACATTGTGAGTTTGTGAGGGTCTTATACACCAGCCAGTTCACTGTAATCCACTACAAGTATAATAACATCGACTCGTGGACTAGGGCTCGTTAACGCCTGAACCACGTAAAAAACCTGTTTGTTTATTTATACTTCCGCACTTCTACAGTTCTTATCTTTTTATTATTTTGTTTGTATTCGTTTCCGAAAAACTCAGTAAACAGCAATCTCCTACATCTCTGTGGTAAACTAACATTTTGTAGGAATTAAACATGTAATCCCTACACTACACATTTTCATAAAGCATTATTGTCCAATATAAATATATGATTATTTGACTATAGCATATTTATCCTTCACTTCCCATATCTCAGGTTAAAATCATACAACTAATGTAAATGGTGATCAAGCATTAAACACAAGTTAAATAATCCATAATATTGAAAGGGAATTCATAAAAACCTCATTAAATCATCACAAGGTTTCAAGAGAATCCATTAACACCCTAAATACGAAAATTATTTCATGCCATCAAACTTAATATAAACATCACTACAAGAAAAAGTAAGAGAAGAAGAAGAAGAAGAAAAAAGAATGATAGAACTAGTTGGTCTCCAAGCTTTTGCTTCCACGGAGTGTTTCCTCCAGTCTTTTCTTAGGGTTCCCCTTTAAAAATCGTCATCATATTACTTAGATTGTTGTTTGTGTTTTTAATGTGAAATTCCACTTTTCCGTACGTAGAATGCCCTGATTCTTTCTCTGACCGCCTCAAGCGCCGTGACCTAATAATGAAACACTTCTATCAGTGTGAATTACAAATTTTAAACTATATTAAGACTTAGTAGTTTACAAGCAGGTTTCAATAAAAAAATTCACATAAAACTATAGGACAATCCTAGATAATAATGTTTCTAAAAATGAGATGTATGATTAATAAAAACTGTGTGGGGTTTCATCTATGGCTTGTAATAAGGGTATTTTGGATATTATATTTGTTATCCTTTCACATTTAGAAAATGTTAATTTCTAGTTTTTTAGGTGTTCGTAGTTGTTTTTTACGAGTCTTTGATTTTTAAGCGATAAAATATTTTATAAGGTATTATTGATGAATTTGATGTATTTTTGTGGTTAGGATTTGACGTACAACTATAAGACTTGAGAAAATGGAGTTTGGGACAAGTTTGGAGTGTTTAGAAGTCCTTAAACCTGAGATTTGAGCTTAAAGTAGAGCCTCATACATTTACTACCCTCTTTCAATGGACTACCAGGAGAGGTCCTGAATAAGCTTCTGACAAAGTTTCACATAGTCTGCTCTAGTATGAAGCCAGCGTTAGCAGCTGAAGAGAAGATAAAATTGAGAGTCTTTCCATTTTCTTTGAAGGATGGTGCAAATGAATGGCTCTATTACCTTCCTCCTAGAACTATTAATACTTGGAAGAAAATGAAGATGTTGTTCTTGGAGAGCTACTTCCCAGCGTCCAAGGTTGGTAGTAGAAGGAAGAAATCTGTGGCATTCGCCAATAGACTGGAGTGTCATTATATGAGTATTGGGAAAGATTTAAGAGGATATGTGCTAGCTTCCTCGACCACTAAATAAGTGAACAACTGATGATCCAATCCTTTTATTAAGGACTATTTCCATTGGACAGGAGCATGATTGATGCAGCAAGTGGGGGAGCACTGGTGGACTCCTACTGCAGCTAGGAGTTTAATTTCTAATATGGAAGCCAATTTCCAATAGTTTGGAGTTCATCATGAGGGTTTAGTTTGGGTGTAAATGAGATAAACTCTAAAGTAGAGTAGTAGCTTGCGTAGTTTACTAGTATTGTTAAACAAATGGCTTTAGGTCAGCAAGTGAGACCTTGTGGCATATGTCAGTTGGTGGGACATCCTCCTGATGCATGTCCCACACTTCAAGAGGACATCAATGAGCAAGTAAATACAATGTGTGGGGGGGCGTTCCCAGGGCAACCTAGGAAAAGGTATGACCCTTATGCTATAACTTATAATTAAGGGTGGAAGGAACATCCTAATCTTTGATATGGGAATCAACAACAAACCATACCTACAAGATCACCAGGGTTTCCTTACCAACAAAGGCCTCAACAATCGTATGCACCTCAGCCTCAACAACCCTCTATCTCATAAGCTCACGATCCATCAATGGCAGATATGCTAAAAACGCTAGTGGCCTCCAATATGCAGACTCAAGTAATTCTTTAAAGCGCTCAAGCATCCCTGAAAACTATAGAGAATACTATGGGTCAAATAGCCACTTTATTAAGTCAAAGTGATCCACAGAATCAAGGAAAGTTATCTTCACTACCTCTTAGGAATCAAAGGGGAAATGCTAATACCATCACATTAAGAGATGGCAGGACTTATGATCCACCTACTATTCCATCAAGTTGAAACGATGTGACATTGCCTCCTACTCAATCCGCCCAACAAGACAAAGATGAAACCCCAACCACAACACCAAAACCTAAACCAACTATTCCCACTTATGTCACTACTCGTCCATTTCTTAGTCGTCTGAGAAAGACAAAGCAAGATGAAGCTGGACAAGAAATACTAGAGACTTTTCGTAAGGTTTAGGTAAACATTCCCTTACTTGATGCCATTAAAAAAGTACCTTGATATGCAAAGTTTTTAAAGGAGCTATCCACAAGTAAGAGGAAGCTAAAAAGGAATGAAAAGGTGAGTGTGGGGGAAAATGTTTCGGCAGTACTTCAAAAGAAACTACCACCAAAGTGTAAGGATCCTAGAACCTTCACTATTCTATGCACTATTGGAAGTAAAAGGATTGAAAGATGTAAGTTAGATTTGGGTGCTCCAATCAATGTAATGCCTTACACTATCTATACTTCTTTTAATTTGGGAACTCTTGAAGAAACGGGGGTGATCATTCAATTAGTGGATCGTTCTAATGCTTATCCAAGGGGCATAGTAGAGGATGTATTGGTTAAAGTAAATGAATTAGTGCTTCCTGTGGGTTTCCATACTCTACACCAGTTTTATTGGAACACCATTTTTAAAAGATAACTAGAACCAAGATAGATGTTCATGAGGGTACTTTGACCATGGAGTTTGACGGTGAAGTGATTCGTTTTAATATTTTTGAAGCTATGAGGTATCCAAGTGATGTTCATTTAGTTTCTTCAATTGATATTATGGACTCACTGTGGCAAAGAATTCTTGATTTACATGGAGAGGATGGGTTAGATGTTGTTTTGAGGGAACCAATAGACTTGAAGAAATAGGATGTCACTACTAAAGTAACGGAGACAGTGGCTGCACTTAATAATGGTGGAGAGGTTTCTATAGAGGTATCGTTCTTAGAGTTTCCTATTTCTCTTGTACAGCTTCAACCATCTGTTAAATCACCACCCAAGCTTGAATTAAAATCACTACTAGAGCATCTTAAATATAATTACTTGGGTGAGAAAGAGACATTACCGGTCATTATCACCACACACATTAACGAAGTACAAGAAGATCATTTGATAAGGATACTGAAAGAATATAAAACAACCATAGGGTGGACCATAAAAGATATCTAGGTAATAAGCCCAACTATGTGCATGCAACATATTCTCCTTGAAGAGGGGTCAAAGCCTTCTAGAGAATCTATGCAAAGGTTAAATCCACCTATGATGGAAGTAGTTAAAAAGGAGATACTGAAGCTCTTAAATGTGGGTGTGATTTACCCTATTTCAGATAGCAAATGGGTGAGTCCAGTTCAAGTAGTTCCTAAGAAATCAGGCATCATTGTGGTAAAAAATGATGAGGATGAGTTAGTGCCCACTAGAGTCCAAACAGGATGGCGAGTTTGTATTGATTATAGAAAGTTGAACATAGCAACTCAAAAAGACCACTTCCTTTTGCCATTTATAGATCAAATGCTTGAAAGATTATCGAGACACTCTTATTACTGCTTTCTTGATGGTTATTTAGGTTATAATCAGATTTTTATTTCTCCTAAAGACTAAGAGAAGACCACATTTACATGCCCATTTGGCACCTTTGCTTTTCGTCGAATGCCATTTGGATTATGCAATGCTCCCGCCACTTTTCAGCGATGTATGGTTAATATTTTCTCATATTACATAGAGAACATCATAGAAGTGTGCATGGATGATTTTAGTGTTTATGGTGATTCTTTTGATAAGTGCCTCCACAACTTAACTCTAGATCTTAAACGATGTATTGAGACTAATCTTCTATTGAATTGGGAGAAGTGTCACTTTATAGGGAAACAAGGTATTGTGTTGGGGCATGTTATTCCTGAAAAAGGGATTGGAGTGGAAAAGGCCAAAATTGTTGCTTGCTGAAAGGGCCTGTGGTCGCGGCTAATCGCAGCCTGGGAGTCAAAGACTAATGGCTGCAACCACCATAAACGCCTGGCTGTGGCCAGCGCGCGTATTTTTGCCAGAAAAGTCCTGTGGCAATGGCCACCAAGAATCACTAGTCGTGGCCTGTGACATAATTTTTCTTAAATTTTTTATTTTTCAATGTAATTTCTAATGGGCTATAAAGGGGATTAGGGTTAACTTTTAGAATAACTTTGGATTGCGAATTTTAGAGGCTAGAGCAACAGAGGAGGAGAAAAAGACATCATCATCTACATTCTTCAATCTAGTTTTTCTTTCTTCTCAAAACACCTTTATTTTCATTGAATATTTATGTTTGTGAATATGAATGTGATCATGGAGTAGTTTTCTTTGCAGTTGAGGTTTATTTAATAACCCTGGACATGAGATCTTGAATGCATTGATAAATTTTATTCCTTCTATTCCCTTATAGTAAATTGTTTATATTTTTCTAATTTAATGCTATGAATATTGTTAGATCTTGTTATGTGGCCAACTAATTAGGGTTTCACATTATTCTACTATCATCTTAGGATTACTATTCACGTAATAGTTTAGGATTCTAAGTGGAGTGATAAATTGCAATTAGGGTATTGTGATGGGTATCTTGGTTGTGATGAAAAATAGAACGTAGGTTAAATGAATTACATGCTTAATGAATTTGTTGCCTAGATTAACCTATTTCCATAGAGTGTAATCCTTTCACTTGGTTAAACAGATCGCATGCTTAATGCGTTTATAGCTTGGTAAAAAGGATTAATTAAGAACACTCAGCTTTAATTAATTATAATCGGGAAACTGCAATAATTGACTGCTTAAGTGTTATATTCGGGGTTAATAGTTTAATTTGGAATCGAGAATATTATTTGTCATTGTTGATAGATCGATTGTCGAAGGTGGAGAGTAATTCTTGACTATTTCTTTAATATTTGTTTTATCCTTAGTTATTGAATCTTTAATCAACATTTTATATTTATGTTTTAAGTTTTTAAAACTAAACCTCCTATCTAATTTTTGTTTAGTTCTTATTTTGAATAATAATTTGATCATAGTCATCGAGGTTTTGACCCTTATTTATCGCTATACTGAAGTAGCTAGTATAAGTGGTTGATAAAATAAATATTTAAATTTGATGTGACATACAACACCCATCAGCATGTAATTGACTAATGCACTACAACAAAATGGGGATTTTATGACCCGTATGGGAGTCATTGAAAGTCTACAATGTCTCCCATGAGAGGAGAAGTTAAAACAAGAGTCATTATATGTGGTTCTATGACGTCCCCTAAGGGGAGACGTGGTAGACTTTCAACGTCTCCCCTAGGAGACGTCGTAGGGTGTCAGAGGGAGAGCACCTATGTAATGCCATACTACCTTAGAGTCGTTACCATGTGAGTTATAAATGTGTCATTAGCTCGCTAATCGAGGTTTTAGGTTAAAAGTGTGACAAAATTGAAATAAAACTTGTTTAACGACATTAATGATAAAGATTTGGATATTCATTGAAATGATAAAAAGTTATACATTTGGGATCCCAAAAATATTGTTTAGAAAATGTATTACAATTCAAAAATATAAATACGGTCGACCTAAGTGACAAAGCAATTCATTACAGTACATTTCCTAAAATAACTCTAGCTGTGACAGCCAGGTAGGCTAAACATGTACCCATTGCTCCACGCTCTCCATACTCATGGTTCGTCGACCAATCCTTTGTCGTTACCTGCACCATAGGGTACTCGTGAGTCAAACCCAGCAAGAAAACTCAATGCATAAGAATTTACACATATATCAATCCACAATAAACTGCAAAACAGTCAACAGACTAAACACATAGCGGCCTACGCCGACCCAACTGCTTTACTAAGCCCTGGGTTCGCAATCTTCACTTAACGGGTGGATACAACACCCTTGGAGGGTCTCGCCCTACCAACTTGTACTCAGCATGCTCAACACCAATCCTGGCCCCTTTCCATACCTATCTTCTTGCCGTTCTCGACCTTCACCATTCCCGGCCTTCCCTATTCTTGGCTTTCGCAGTTCTCGGCCATCGTCATTCCTTGCCTTTGCAGCATCATAATCACAGATATTCACATATATATGAAACAAAAACAATGGGGCCACGCCCTATAACACAAACAATAGGGCCATGTCCTGCTCTACAGGTACAAAAGTTTTCTTACCTGTGTCCCAAGCTGATTGGTTAGCGCGATTCGAAGCACGATACCCTAGTCCAAGCTTTGATGAAAACCTAGTCACAACACATTCATAATAACCATCCATCAAGCCCTAAACTAAATAAGAACTTCAGAATATTAATCTAGCCCCCGAGACCTTGAGTTCTATTAAACCGAGTAGTAGAATCCTTCCTAAGCCTTAACATTTGGGTTCCCGAGCTTTAAACCTTCATTTCCCTTTTTTTCCCATTTTGAGTCGCGATCCACCACCTAGGGCCGTGGCTCGCTACAAGTCAAAGGGCAAAGCCCTCTCTATTGAAGGACATGGGACGTGGCGCTTGGGAAAATTTTTGAGGCCCCCTGTCCTTTGCATTCTAACAGTCCGCGGCGTCTGATGAACAAGGTCACGACTCTAGCCTCAAAACCCAGAAATTCCATGCATTTGTAAATGTTTTCCCCGAGCCTAACTCCATAATTCACATCCAAAACATCATCTAAACCCAGAATTGAGTCTATATTTCCTTTCCACACAGCCTAGGCATCATAACAATCCATAAAAAAATTCCTTAACAGCATCAAACACTAAAAATCCAACAAAACTTGAACCTAGGCCATCATACCAGAAATTACAGCAAAAATGTAGAAAACTCAACATTGAATTCTTACCTCTGTGATAATTTCGACCTAAGCTAACTCCCAAACTCCTCAAGCCTCCAATCCTTCAATTCCTTAGCTTAAAGTCCTAAAAAATTCTTCAAGCTTCCAAGCACCAAAGAGAGGGAGAGAGAACCGAGAGAGAGAATGTTGAGAGTTTAGAGAGAGTTTTGTTTCCTTCCAAGTGACTCTAGAGTCTCATCTGCCTAAGGTTTAAGTTTATCCCCTAGCTGAAAAGTCCAAAATGCCCTCAAGACTATCCTAAATCCTCTAGTGTGACCAAGGGAAAACCCATCAATTGCAACATCCTGCTAAATACTAGAGTGTTCCAATAAATCCCCATTTACTCCCCGATATATCTAAACAACGTTAAATCACCACATATTACCCTGTAATTCCCGATCACTATCCATGTTCCAAAAAATACCCCTAGGCTCCTCCTGAGCCAGGTATTCTACCCCATTATGACTATTTAGCTAATCTGCTCCCTTGGACCGTCTTGGATAACACATTACCAATATATCACCACACTCTTGTGGTATCAAGCACAACATACAAATATATATCACATTTATGCCCTCAATGGGCCAAAATTACAAATATGCCCCTAATAACGAAATGTGGCCCACATTCATATTTAATTCACGTAAACATGCATTTCTAATCACATAATCACTTAATTCACATATTAACATAATTAAATCAATTATTTCCCTCCCGGCACACTAATTAAGGCCCTAAGCCTTATTAGCAAATTTGGGACGCTACAACTATCCCCTCCTTACAAAAATTTTGTCCTCGAAATTTACCTGAAGAACTCGGGATATCGATCCAGCATATCAATCTCAAGCTCCCAAGTTGCCTCTTCCATTCTGTTATTCCTCCATAGCACTTTCACTGAGGTGATGGTCTTACTCTGTAAGAATTTATCATTTTGTTCGAGAATATGAATTGGCTTCTCTTCATAAGATAAATCTTGATCCAGCTCCAGGTTCTCATAACTCAACACGTGTGTAGAATCTGATACATACTTCCGGAGCATGGACACATGAAATACATTGTGAAGCCCTGATAGAGCTGGAGGCATCGCCAATCTGTAGGCTACCTCTCCAACCCATTCCAGAATGTCAAAGGGGCCAACAAACCTAGGGCTCAACTTGCCCCTCACCCCAAATCGTTTCACCTTTCTCAAAGGAGAAACTCTCAGAAACACGTGATCGCCGACTTGAAACTCTATGCTCCTGCGTCTCAAATCTGAATAACTCTTTTGCTGACTCTGGGAGGCAAGCATTTGAGTTCTAATCTTCTCCATCACCTCATTAGTCCTCTGGAGAACCTCAGGACCTAAATGCCACCTCTCACCCTTCTCATCTCAATGGATGGGTGATCTGCACTTTTTCCCATAAAGCATCTCATACGGAGCCACTTCGATCATCAATTGATAATTGTTATTGTATGAAAACTCAATCAAAGGAAGATACTTAGTCCAAGATCCCCCAAAATATAGCACGCAGGCTTGTAACATATCCTCCAGTGTCTGAATCGTCCTCTCAGACTGTCCATCCGTCTGAGGATGATAGGCGATACTAAACTGCAACTATGTACCCATAGCCTTTTGAAGGCTCTCCCAAAACTTGGAGGTGAAGGTGGGGTCCCTGTTAGATACTATCGACCTCGGAGCCCCATGTAGTCGCTCAATTTCCTTCACATACAATTCAGTATACTGCTCCACTATATAAGTTGTCTTAACAGGCAATGAGTAAGATGATTTGGTGTACCTATATACAATCACCCACACTGAATCACGTTGTCCCACAATCTTTGGTAATCCAACCACGAAGCCCATGGTGATATCCTCCCATTTCCACTCCAGAATCCCTAAAGGCTGCTGCAAACCTATTGGCCTCTCATGTTCAGCATTTACCTGCTGGCAAGTCAAATACTTGGCCACATAATCCAACACTTCCCTTTTCATTCCCGACCTCCAATACAAGGTTCTCAAATCTTGGTACATCTTCGTCGTACCCGAATGTAAGGAACCCGAATCTAGAATCTCTTTCTGAATACTGGAATCAATCAGAATGCAAATTAGAACTTTGTGCCTCGGTAAACCCATCTCTGAAATAGAAAATTCCTTAGTCGCTCTAGCTAAGATGCCCTACAAATGTTCCCTCAACTAGGGATCCCCCCTGTCCTTCCTTGATCCTCTCAAAGAGCATGGACTGAAGAGTAATGTTGGCAAGCTGACCAACTACCAATTCAATACCTACTCTAGTCATATCTTTAGCTAACCTATCCAATATCTGCCTCGAAATGAACCTGGGCCCTTTCGATTTAATGCGTGGACAACCACATTGGCCTTCCTAGGATGGTATAGAATGTCACAGTCATAATCCTTTACCAATTCCAGCCAGCGCCTCGGGCACATATTCCCATCCTTCTGAGTAAATAAGTACTTCAAACTCTTATGGTTGGTGTATATTTCACACTTCTCGCCTTACAAATAATGCATCCAAACCTTTAGTGCAAATACCACCGCTGCCAATTCAAGATCATGAGTGGGATACCTCTGCTCATACTCCTTCAACTGTCTCGACGTGTAGGATATCACCTTTCCAGCTTGCATCAATACACACCCCAAACCCTATCTAGACGCATCGCAATAGACTACAAACTTCTCATTTTCTGGCGGTAGACTCAGTACTGAAATAGTGATCAGTCGCCGCTTCAAATCGTTGAAACAATTCTCACACCTGTCTGTCCACACATACTTAGTCTTCTTATGTGTCAGTTCAGTCAACGGTATGGCTATTCTAGAGAATCTCTCAACGAACCACCGATAGCATCTTGCTAATCCTAAGAAGCTCCTAACCTCTCGCTATTATGGAGAATCCTTTAACGAACCGCCGATAGTACCTTGCTAATCCCTCACTGCCTCAATCTTACTTAGGTAAAGCAGAATCCCCTGCTTACAGACAATATGGCCTAGAAATGTTATTTGGGGTAACCAAAACTCACAGTTGCTGAACTCGGGATATAACTTGTGCTCTCTCAACCGCTGTAGTACTAGGAAAAGATGCTGCTCGTGCTTTGCCTCTAACTGAGAGTGCACCAGTATGTCATCAATGAATAAGATCACAAACTTGTCTAGATAATCCTTGAAGACCATATTCATCAAGTCCATAAAGGTTGCTGGGGCATTGGTTAATCCAAAAGACATGACCAGGAATTCATAGTGTCCATACCTTGCGCAAAACGCGGTCTTTGGTATGTCCTCCTCTTTAATCCTTAACTGGATGTAGCCTGACCAAAGGTCGATCTTGGAGAACATTGTCTTCCCTTGTAAATGGTCAAACAAGTCGTCGATCATGGGTAGTGGGTACTTATTCTTAATGGTCAACTTGTTTAACTCTCTGTAATTAGTGCACATCCTTCTTCTTAACAAACAACACTGGAGCACCCCACGGCAAAACCTTCGGTCTGATGAATCCCAAATCCAGTTACTCCTGCAACTGAATCTTCAATTCCTTCAACTCTGCCAGAGCCATCCTATAAGTTGTCCTAGATACTGACTCCGCCCTTGGCGCCAACTCTATGACGAACTCGATCTCTCAGTGTGCTGGCAACCCTGGCAAGTTTGCTGGGAACACATCAGAAAATTCACATACTAATATGGTCTAACCCGGCCCAACAAAAACAACTCTGGAAGTATCCACAATGCTCGCTAGGAATCCTATGCAACCCTCTTCCATTGGGTCTCTAGCCTTTAGTGTTGAAATCATAGGCACTCGCCTTCAGTTCCCTAATCGCCAACAAAGTCTTGAATCCCCTAGCATACTAATAACTATGTCTACACAATTGATCTATCACTCTAGCAAAAAAAAATAAAAAATGAATCAGTAGCCCCAGAATCAATCAGTGCAATAAATGAAGAACCATCACTAGAAATCTGACCTGTCACGATCGAGGGGCTAGCCTCAGCCTCAATATGCATCAAGGTAAATACTCTGGTAGGAGTGAGGTTGTCGCTCAGTTTCGATTCTTCTTTCCTGGCCTGTGGTTAGTAGTTCCTCAAATGACTAATGCTCCCACAAGTAAAGCAGGTTCTGATTTTGCAATCTCCCTGATGTCGTCGCCTACATCGAGGACACACTGGGAAACTCCTCCAGTTGTCTCCCTCACCCTGACGGCCGCTGAAAGAATCATGTGCCCTCCTATTTGAGCCAGTAGGAACAAAAGAATCTAGGGCCTTCCTCTTCTATTCACTAGGGCCACTACCCTGACTAGATGCAGTAAAAGGAGGTACCGTTCTCCGAGCATCGCGCCTAGTGGCATCCTCTCTCCATATCTGATCCTTGGCCCCCTCAGCTATAAAGGACTTCTCCACTACCTGTGCATGGATGGTAGTTCCTAGATCCAGAGTTATCTTGACGTCACAGGCGGTCATAACGTTCAATCCTCGCACAAACCGATCCCTCCATGCCATATCAGTAGGCACCAAGTTCGGTGCGAACATCGCTAGCCAGTCAAACTTCAAAGCATACTCTATAACCGTCATCCGATTCTAAGTCAAATTAATGACCTTGTCAACTTTTGCAGCTCAGACTACAACACTATAATATTTCTCGTTGGAGATGTTTCTGAATTCTTCCCAAGTCATAATTGCCACATTCCTCCTCTGGGACACAACATCCCACTAGATTCGGGCATCTTCTCTTAACATATAGTTAGCACAGGCCACTCTCTCATTCCCTTCCACCCTCATGAAGTCCAGGATGGAAGAAATCATGTTCATCCACTACTCTGGCCACAGTGGGTCTGGACCACCGTCAAATGTGGGAGGATGCTACTTCCTGAACATTTCGTACAAGGGTTCCCACCTATTTTCCATCGCTGGCTGGGCTAGCACTGGTGCCACAGCCTGTGGAACTTGTAACCCAATACCCCAAGGAGGGGCCTGTTGCCTCAATTGTCGAAGCTCATCTTCTGTTATATGAAGTATATCTTCCTTTTCGGCAAATAACTATTGCCAATTCAGTGGGGCAGGTGGAGAGTCCTGACCCTCGTTATCATCTTCGGCCCTATTATTGCGGAGTGTGATTGACTGCCGATGCATTACTGCAATATGCCTGCAATCTATGACGCCACACATCAAGCATGATAATAACATCAAAAACCACCTCTCAAGGGGACCATGCATAACAATTGACACATATATCAATCAATAATAAACAGCAAAATAGTCAACAGACTAAACACATAGTGCTTATGCTGACCCAGGTGCTTTACTAGGCCCTGGGTTTGCGGTCTTCACCGAGCGGGAGGATACAGCACCCTTGGAGGGTCTTGCCCTAGCGGCCTGCACTAAGCGTGCTCAATGCCAATCCTGGCCCCTTTCCGTACTCGGCTTCTTTTCGTTCTTAGCCTTCGTCGTTCCTGGCCTTCATTGTTCACTCATCAACATGCATAACACATCATAATAATCAAAGATATTCACACATCTATAAAACATAAACAATAGTGCCATGACCTGTAACACAAACAATAGGGTCGTGTCGTACTCTATGGGTACAATATTTTTCTTACCTATGTCCTGAGTTGATTGGTTACTGCAATCTCAACCATGATCCCCTAGTCCGAGCTTTGATGAAAACCTAGTCACAACGCATTCATTAAAACCATCCATCAAGCCCTAAACCAAATAGGAACTTTGGAAAATTTATCTAGCCTCCGGGACCTTGAATTCTACTAAACTTTGTAGTAGAATCATTCCCAAGCCTTAACAGTTTGGTTCCCGATCTTTAAACCTTCATTTCCCCTTTTTTCTCATTTTGAGTCGCGGCCCGCTACAAGTCATAGGGCAAAGCCCGCTCTGCTGAATTTGCTAATAAGGTTTAAGGCCTTGATTAGCGTGCCGGGAGGGAAATAATTGATTTAATTACGTTAATATGTGAATTTAATGATAATGTGATCAGAAATGCATGTTTATGTGAATTAATTATGCATGTGGGCCCCATATGGCTTCTAGGGGCATAATTATAATTTTAACCCGTTGAGGGAATAAATGTAATACTTGTGAATATTGTGATCTTTACCACGTACGAGTGGTGATATATCTGGGATGCGCAATCTGAGACAATCCTAGGTGGAAATTTAGTTAGAATGTCACAACGGGGTTAAATGCCCGGCTCGGGAGGAGCCTGGGGTACTTTGGGGATATAATATGTGATCGGGAATTATCGGGTAACGACTAGTAGTTTGGTAATCATTTGGTTATGTTGGGATTAAATGGGGATTTATAGGAATACTTGGGAACTTAACAAGAGTGGGTAAATGAATAAATTACCCTTAGGGTTACTTGAGGATTTAAGATAAGCTTAGGGGCAGATTGGTCTTTTTAGCAAATGAGATATACACTTAGAAGCTTAGGAAATTGCTGGAATTCAGAAGAAGATAAACAATAAAAGCTCTCTAGAATCTCTCAACTTCGGTTCTCCTTTCTTTTCTTGGTGTTTGAAAACTTTGGACTAGCTGGAAGATTTTGTCTGAGTTCCTTGAGGATTGGGAAGCTTTAAGCTTAGGGAACCAGTTCAGGATCTGACCTAAGTGTAGAGGTAAGCTTTTAAATTGAATTAAACTGTTGAATTCTACTAGTTTTCTTGAGAGCTCAAGCATGTTAAATTTAATTAACTATGTTTGAATGTGATTTATGGTATGGGTAAGGATTAGGGAGCTATTCTTAGGTGGATGTGATGCCTAGGATGTGTAGATGAGGAATCCAAGCTTAATTGTGGGTTCAATTGATGTTTGAATGTGGGAATTGATGTTTCGGTCTAAGGATAATTCAGGAAGAATGGAGGTTTTTTGGTTTGGGGGTTCAAGGCGCGGCCCAATGTTGGGCATGCCGCAACTCGTTTGTGTGTGAAGGCCTGGGAAGGCCTCTGTTCTTATGGTGCACCGCGGCCCTACCCAGGGCATGCCGCGGCCCGTGTCTCCTAGCAGGGAGGCCTTGTGCCTCTGTTTTGGGGTGTGCCACGACGCTTAAGGGGCTAGGTCGCGGCCCTAACTCAATGTTTAGTCCTTTTGCTAGTTCTTGGTTCGGGAATCCAAAAGCTAGGGCTGGAGTGGATTTTATCACCCCGATTGATAGAATCCAAGGTTTCGGAGATTAGAATTATATCCCGAAGTTATTCATTGGATTATAACTTGATGCATGGCTATTATTAATTCTTTGTGACTAAGTTTTCAACGAGGCTCGGGTTAGGAGACTGTGCTCGGGACTGTGGTGCTCAGGAAGCTTGGGACACATGTAAGATAACTGTTTGTACCTGTAGAGCTATGTGGTGTATTGTACTGTGTGTATTGTTTATGGTTTTCTATGTCATATATGTGAATGTGACTGATCGACAAGAGCTGGGAGCGGCAAAATCCGGGGGAGGCAAGAGCCAGGAGTGGCAGAAGCCGGGAGAGGCAAGAATCGGGATCGGCAAGAGTCGGGAGCAGCAAGGGGCCGAGAACGGTGTTGAGCACGTGGAGTGCAAGCCATTAGGGCAAGACCCTCCTAGGATGCTGAAGTCCTCCTCTCAGTGCAGACCGCAAACCTAGGGCTCGGAAAAGCACTTGTGACGGCATGGCCGCTATGTGTTTAGCTTGTTGGCTGCTTTGTTATATACTGTTGACACACTGAACTGTTGTGATATTATACTGCTAAGATGTTATGCTATTGTGCTTATGTGTTGAAATGTTGTTATGATGCTATGTTGATGTACCTATGTGCCACAATATTGCTATGATGCGATGCTGTTGTGGTATTGTGCCATTGCATATTCTAATAACAGTTTATACGTGGTTTATTGCCTTGAATTAAGTGTTTATTTTTCAGGATAAATTATAGTATGTTGTGCTTTAAGGTTCTCTTGCTGGGCCTCGGCTAACGGGTGCTCTGTGGTGCAGGTAAGGGCAAGGAAAAGACCAAACAACCATGAGTTAGAGGGCATGGAGCGGTGCGTACATGTTTGGCCTATCTGGCCGCCACAGCTGGGGTATTTTGTGGAGGTGGTCATGAACATTGATTTTGTCACCTAGGTCGACTGTAAAGTAACTTTTTGAGTTGTAAATATGTTTTTAAATGATATTTTTTGGGATCTCATTGTAACTCTTTTCATGATCTAAATGAACAACTGACTTTTCACACCGAAATCTTATTTAAACAAGTTTATATTTTAATTAACAACAGATTTTAACCTAAAACCTCAATTAGCGAGTGATTAGCACGTTTCAAACTCACTTAGTAACGACTCTAACGAAGTAGGGTGTTACAACTTGGTATCAGAGCATGCCAAGGTTTATGGTTCGTGGA
The DNA here is from genome assembly GCF_963169125.1 of Humulus lupulus. Taxonomy (NCBI): domain Eukaryota; kingdom Viridiplantae; phylum Streptophyta; class Magnoliopsida; order Rosales; family Cannabaceae; genus Humulus; species Humulus lupulus. The sequence goes on along the minus strand of NC_084802.1, from coordinate 156,655,669 downwards.
AAATTAACTGAACATGTACGCGCTCATTGCCAGAGACAAGCTCCACTTAGTCCCATGTGGATGAAACCTAGAATTAACTATTACAATTATACGTGGCTCACTTGGAAGAATAGCTCAGGGATTGAGTGTTTACCTTACTAAAGGGTGTGGAGTTCGCAAATTTGAGTACGGAAACGTGGGATTCCAAGACTAAGTACTATGTACTTCACCGAATATTGTGGGTTAAGTTGGGTAAAAGAGTTTGGGGAAAGGAGGAAGAAATTTTGATCCTAGGTTTGGATAGATCCGCAAGATCCTAATAAGGATTGGGCTGGGAGACTACATCTGGCCTTACTCCAACATGGGTGGGTAAAGGTTCATGAGATATTATCGGTGCCAATATTAAGGGGAGAGGTGTGAGTACTACCCCTAATCGGGCAAAGAGGTCCTGGAGGTTCAGAGGAACTTGTTGTACAAAAGAAAGGTGGTAAAACCCTGGACACAAGAGATAGAAACATAAAACTTAGACTACCCTTCTTGTGTTAGTATTACAAGTAATGATAAGTTGGAGAACCTGGCTCTAGGTTTATAGCCAGGGTTATGGAATTATTATCCTGAAAGGTTTGAATAAATTTCGAGGATGAATTTTTTGTAAGGAGGGGATAGTTGTAGCATCCCGAATTTGCTAATAAGGTTTAGGACCTTGATTAGCGTGCCAGGAGGGCAATAATTGATTTAATTACGTTAATATGTGACTTTGATGATGATGTGATCAAAAATGAATGTTTATGTGAATTAATTATGCATGTGGGCCCCATATGACTTCTAGTGGCATAATTGTAATTTTAGCCCGTTGAGGGCATAAATGTAATACTTGTGAATATTGTGATCTTTACCACGTGCGAGTGGTGATAAATCTGTGATGTGCAATCTGAGACAGTCCTAGGGGGCGGTTTAGTTAGAATGTCACAACGGGGTCAAATGCCTGGCTCGGGAGGAGCCTGGGGTACTTTGGGGATATAATATGTGTTCGGGAATTATCGGGTAATGGCTACCAATTTGGTAATCATTTGGTTATGTTGGGATTAAATGGGGATTTATAGGAATACTCGGGGACTTAACGAGAGTAGGTAAATGACTAAATTGCCCTTAGGGTTACTTGAGGATTTAAGATAAGCTTAGGGGCAGATTGGTCTTTTTAGCAAATGAGAAATACACTTAGAAGCTTAGGAAATTGCTGGGATTTAGAAGAAGATAAAGCATAAAAACTCTCTAGACTCTCTCTCCTTCGGTTCTCCTTTCTTTTCTTGGTGTTTGAAAGCTTTGGACTAGCTGGAAGATTTTGACTGAGTTCTTTCAGGATTGGGAACCTTTAAGCTCAGGGAAACAATTTAGGATCTGACCTAAGTGTAGAGGTAAGCTTTTAAATTGAATTAAACTGTTGAATTCTACAAGTTTTCTTGAGAACTCAAGCCTGTTAAATTTAATTAACTATGTTTGAATGTGATTTATGGTATGGGTAAGGATTAGAGAGTTGTTCTTAGGTGGATGTGATGCCTAGGATGTGTAGATGAGGAATCCAAGCTTGATTGTGGGTTCAATTGATGTTTGAATGTTGGAATTGAGGTTTAGGCTTGAGGATAATGCAGGAAGAATGGAGGTTTTTGGGTTTGGGGGTTCAAGCCGTGGCCCAATGTTGGGCATGCCGCGGCCCGTGTGTGCGTGAAGGCTTGGGAAGGCCTCTGTTCTTGAGGCGCACCGCGGCTCATGTCTCCCAGCAGGGAGGCATTGTGCCTCTGTTTTGGGGTGCACCGCAGCGCTTAAGGGGCTGGGCCACAGCCCTAACTCAATGTTTAGGCCTTTTGCTAGTTCTTGGTTCAGGAACCCAAAAGCTAAGGCTCAGAATGGATTTTATCACCCAGATTTATAGAATCCAAGGTTTTGGATATTAGAATTATATCCCAAAGTTATTTATTGGATTAGAACTTGATGGATGGCTATTGTTAATGCTTTGTGACTAGGTTTTCAGTGAGGCTCGGGTTACGGGACTGTGGTGCTCGGGAAGCTTGCGACACTGGTAAGAGAAATGTTTGTACCCGTAGAGCTATTGGTGTATTGTGCTATGTGTATTTCTTATGGTTTGCTATGTCATATATGTGAATGTGACTGATCGGAAAGCGCCAGGAGCGGCAAAAGCTGTGGGAGGGAAGAGCCGGGATTGGCAAGAGCCGGGAGCGGCAAGGGTCCGAGAATGGTGATGAGCACGTGGAGTGCAAGCTATTAGGGTGAGACCCTCCTACGATGATGGAGCCATCCTCTCGGTGCAGACCACAAACCCAGGGCTCGGAAATGCACTTGGGACGGCATGGCCGCTATGTGTTCAGCTTGTTGGCTGCTTCGTTATATACTGTCGTAACACTGAACTACTGCGATATTATACTGCTAAGATGTTATGCTATTGTGCCTATGTGTTGAAATGTTGCTATGATGCTATGTTGGTGTACCTATGTGCTACAATATTGCTATGATGTGATGCTGTTGTGCTACTTTTCCATTGCGTATTCTAATAACAGTTTATAGGTGGTTTATTGCCTTGAATTAAGTGTTTATTTGTTGTGATAAATTATAGTATGTTGTGCTTTAAGGTTCTCTTGCTGGGCCTCGGCTCACGGGTGCTCTGTGGTGCAGGTAAGGGCAAGGAAAAGACCAAACAACCATGAGTTAGAGGGCAAGGAGTGGTGCGTACATGTTTGGCCTATTTGGCCGCCACGGCTGGGGTATTTTGAGGAGCTGGTCACGAACATTGATTTTGTCGCCTAGTTCGACTGTAAAGTAACTTTTTGAGTTGTAAATATGTTTTTAATATTTTTTGGGATCCCAATGTAATCCTTTTCATGATCTAAATGAACAACTGAATTTTTGCACCGAAATCTTATTTAAACAAGTTTACATTTTAATTAACTACACATTTTAACTTACAACCTCGATTAGCGAGTTATTAGCACGTTTCAAACTCACTTAGTAACGGCTCCAAGGAAGTAGGGCGTTACAACGCAGGCCGTTGTGCGCTATACCCTACGCCACGGCGCTTGGAAATTTTTTTGAGGCCCCCAGGCCTCTGTGTTCTAACGGGCTGTGACGCCTGATGAACAAGGTCACAACTTTAGCCTCAAAACTGAGAAATGCCATGCATTTTTATGGTTTAGACTAATCTGCAAATGATCATCTATTATGATAAGAAGTAAATCTTTTTGGTAAATGGTAAGTTTATAAAGATAGTTAATTCATATCGGTGCTATCATATATAATCACTAATATATTCAACACCTTTACCGAGGTATCTATCCACATCAATAATCCGAATCAAGACTAATTGCATCCCATATGCTTAGTAAACCGTACTAGTAACCATTTATTAAAGATTCCTTACTTTAATATGTTATTTACTATTTTATTCATTGTATATGATCGTAATTCTCTCGTACAAATACAAGATCATATCCTCATATATGAATATGGAATTTTCTTGATATGTATTATTCAAATAATAATTATAGCATTCAAATATAATAAAAATGTACTTTTACTTAAATCAATAAAATGTCTTTCTACGCTTTTAGGGCATAAACCCTTACACTAGAATTTCTCAAAAGTTTCAAACTTCCTAATCTATAGGTAAGTATAACCGTATCTTGAGTATCATCATTAAAAGTAACAAAGTACTTCTAATTACCTCTAGCTTGTACATTGATCGATCCACATACATCACTATGAACTAGCTCTAATGGTTCTTTGGCTCTATTGCACTTTGCATAAAATGGTATTTTGGTCATTTTACCCTCTAGACAAGATTCGCAAACTAGAAGAGTTCATACTTTTAGTTCACTTAAAGGCACATCTTTTGTTAACCAATTTATCCTACCTAGATTAATATGTCCCATCCTAAGATGCCAAATATACATATTATCGTCTTAAGAAATATTTTGTTGTTTTTTACTTTTTGGATTTGTTACTTTAAATAATTCAAAATTATTTTGATATCGTTCGGTTGGTTTAAACATATGTAGTCTATTTAAAATAGTTTCATGAAAAATAGCGAAACCATTCTTTGAAATAACAATCATGTTATTTTTAAAAGAAACATCAAAAAATTTCTCATGCAACAAAGATAATGAAATTAAATTTTTAGAAAATCGAATAATAAAATAAACATTGTTCAAAACAAGAAATTATTTCCAAAATATAAACGGGTTGTCCCTAATGTTTTAGTAAAAATGAACTCCCCACTTCTAACTCTCATAGTAACCTCGCCATCAGCAAGCTCCCTTGATGAATCAAGTATCTGTAAAAAAGAAAATATATGGTTACAGAGGCCTCTAAATCAACGATCTAGGATGACAAATCATCTTCCACTAAACAAACTTAAAGGACAACTGCTCGAGCTTCCTCCAGCCGCATGCACCACCCTCGTGGCTGCCTCACCCGCGCAAGCACCCAGGACCTGAGCCTCCACCCGATGTCGCACGCGCTAGACACGCAACAGCCCCTTGACTCCCAGTGTGCAGCCCCGCGACACCTTGTGTGCAGCCCTATGGCTCCCAGCGTGCACCCAGCGCCCTGCGCGCATACACCTGCCTGCCTACTCGTGCGCCAGGCTCCTGGTCGATCCCTTGCACGCTAGCCTGTCACCCACCTGAACCCTTGGCTCCTTGTGCCGCCGGCCCTAAGGCACCAATCTTGGTGCCCAAAAACCCTAATTCCTAAATTGGTATAAAATATCTTTTATTTAATTAATTTTTAAATTATTTGAATTTAAAAGTTTAATTTGCTTATTTTATTTTATTAGAAAATAAAATATCTTTTAGTTGGTTAAGATATTTTAATATCTTAAGTTTAATTAATTATTTGAATTTGATTCTTTAATTATTTAAATTCAACCAAATTATAAAGTTGACAAAAATAAATTAATTAGAAATTTGTTTTCTAATTAATAAGTTGGGAAAAACAAAGTTCCTAAAGATTAGCAAGAAAGCCTAAAGGAGAGGGAGAGCATTCTTGGAGAGTCTTGAAAGCTACATAGGCTTAGATTGTAATTTTATTTCTAATTTTTTCATAGGGTTGTAAATCTTAGAAATACCCATTAGTACTTGGTTCATCATTTATTTTTTATTTGTTTATTTATTGTATTTATTTAAATAAATCTTCATTGATGTTTGATTGACAACATGATCATGATTTAGTCAATTACATGCCATTCATGAAACCCCACATAGTTTCTCATTAATCATGCATGTTTTAGAAACATGATTATCTAGGACTGTCCTATTTGTTTTTATGAATTGTTTTTGGTGAAATCAATTGCATGTAAACTACTAAGTATTAAATTAGTTAAAACTTGGTAACTCACACCATATTAAAGCCAACAGTATTTTATAGACCTTTAAGATAACCAACTTTATATAAAAAGCGTTTTAGTAAAGTTAGATGAATGTAATGGGTAATTATTTAGATCACATTAATAATAGAAACAGACTCTTTTATAATTATGATTTTTGTAATTGATTACATTATAGGGTTATGAATAAACTAGTAATTAATTTGTAATTAATTGATTAGTTTAATAAAACACATTTAATCTTAAATAGTAAGTGGGAGAAGGTGAACATCTCAATGTGATCTATGGTCTCAATCATTAGTACAACACCGTGAGATATGAATAGGGCCTCGAGGCGGCTTTGTTTCCGTCCCCCTAAGGAAGGTTTCTAGACATATAAATACCAAGGTTGGCTTCTTACGAAGATAGGAGGAAGTGATGTATTTTAGGCTTGACCGACCCTAAGGTGGCACTCTCTAAGTTAAGTCATGAAATCTGAAATAATGGGTTACACTTACAAAGATGTAATTAAGCTTTTGCAGTTGATAATTGCACCTTGACCAAATAGCGGTACTTTATATTTAAAAGATAAAAGAAAGAGTTTATTTTAAGTTTTAAATTATAAAGATAATATTGTCTTATAAGCTATCTAGATTCAACTTGACCGACCCTAAGACGACACATTATTTGTTGGGTAGTTTTATTATGAAAAAGTAAATGTTAATTTATGTGTTTTAATTGTTGCATTCATGCATCGTGTTTTCTTTCCAAAACAATGATATTTTTTCAAATTATAATATTATTGTTTTTTGTATTTTAGTAATGTCGAACGGTGGCAATCCTATAACCGTTTTACTATCACTTGGAAAACTTAATGGTGATAATTTTATAAGATGGAAATCAAATCTAAATCTTATGTTAATATGTGAGAGCCACAAATTTGTCCTGACTGAGGAATGTCCTGAAGAGCCTGTTGCCACTGCCCCGAAGAATGTTCAGGACAAGTGTGATACCTAGATTCAATCCAATAATAAAGAAAAGTGTTACATGCTTGTGAGCATGAACGATGTTCTGAGAACAAAGCATGAAACCATGGAAACTATGTTTGAGATAATGAATTTTCTGCAGGCCATGTTTGGGTAGCAATCTGATTAGAGTAGACAAGAGGATACTAGAACCTGCATGACTACTAAGATGAAGAAAGGTGTTTCTGTATGTGAACATGCTTTACACATGATTAATGTGATGTATGAAGCAAAAATACATGGGGCCATCATTGATGAGCGTACACAAGTAAGCATCATATTGGAATCACTCACTCCTGCCTTTTCTGCGTTCACCACCAACTATATTATGAATAAGTTGGAATTCAACATGACCCAACTGTTGAATGAACTACAGACATTTGAGTCTCTTAACAAATCCATTATCAAAGCGAATGAAGCAAATGTGGTAGAGGAGAAATCTTAAAACTCTAAGAAGAAATCCAAGAAGAGAAAGAAGAACAATAATAAGGAAAAGGGTAAGGGAAAAAAAGTCCATTAAAGGCAAGAATGCACCAAAAGGCAAGGAGAACAAAATTGACAACAACTCCAAGAAGAAAGAACAAAAAGGAAAATGTTTCCAGTGTGCAGTTGAAGGTCACTGGAAGAGAAACTACCAGAAGTATCACTTTGAGCTGAAAAGGAAAGGTAAATATGATATACTTGTACTTGAAGCTTGTGTAGTGGAAGACGATATGTCATCCTGGGTTTTAGATTCAGAAGCCACTAACCATGTTTGTTCTTCCATGCAGATACTTGAGTCATCAAGGGAGCTGGCAGATGGCGAGGTGACCATGCGAGTTGGAAGTAGAGCGCTCGTTTCAGCAAGAGCAAAGGGAACAGTCTGCTTAATTTTTGGGAACAATTATTTAGTTTTGAACAAAGTTTTTCTATTCCTGGATTTTCTAGAAACTTAGATTCTTTATCTATGTTGCATGAACAATTTTTTTATATTTCTTTTATTAATAATGCAATTGTTATTTCAAAGAATGGTTTCAAAATATGTCAAGCAGAACATAATAATGGACTGTATATGCTCAAGCCAAATGAACGAACGCTCAATAATTCAGAATTATTTAAAGTAGCAAAACTGCAAGGTAACGAAAGACAAAAAGTTTCGAACGAGGATGACACATATCTTTTGCATCATAGACTTGGTCATATAGGTCTAGATAGGATAAATCAGTTAACAAAAGATGGACCTTTGAGAGAACTAAGAGTTTGAACTCTTCCGGTTTGTGAATCTTGTTTAGAAGGTAAAATGACCAAACATCATTTCTCAGTGAAAGGCAATAGAGCCAAAGAAACTTTGGAGCTTGTACACAGCGATGTCTGTGGTCCAATCAATGTACAAGCAATAGGTGGGTATGAGTATTTCATCACTTTTATTGACGATTACTCAAGATATGGTCATACTTACCTAATGCTTAGGAAATCTAAAACCTTTGGTAAGTTTCAAGAATTCAAAGCTGAGGTTGAGAAGCAGTTAAGTAAGACTCTAAAGACACTTTGATTTGATCGAGATGGAGAATATTTGGATTTAGAAATAAAAGATTTCTTGCTGGAGCATGGTATTTTATCCCAACTAACAGCACTAGGAACGCCACAACAAAATGGTGTTTTTAACAGAAGAAACAGGACCTTGTTGGACATGATCATATCTGTGCTAAGCTAATTCTTCACTTCCTCTCTCATTATGAGGATATACACTACAAACAGCGACGTACATTTTGAATGTAGTCCCATCTAAGACCATTAGCAAAATGCCACTGGAATTGTGAAGTGGAAACAAACCTAGTTTGCACCATTTCTGTATTTGGGGCTTTCCTTCTCATGTTCTTAGACCAAAATCAGGGAAACTTGAATCAAGGTCGGAAGTGTGCATTTTTGTTGGCTGCGCTCCAGAAACAAGAGGTGGTTATTTCTATAGTCCCAAGGATCAAAAGGTATTTGTTTCAACAAATGAGACCTTCCTTGAACATGACTATATGAATAACTATAAACCTCGGAGCAAGGTACTATTGGAGGAACTCACAACTGATAAGATTCCATCACAGTCATTTCATCATGAAATGATAAATGAAAAATCGAGGAAACCATGATTCCTGGAAAAGAAACCTTGGTGCAACGTCGTATTGGGAGGATTGTGAGACAAAGTATTCGCTACGAACATGAGGCACATGTCCTCGTTTCTGATACAGACAAGGAAGATCCATTAACCATTAAAGAGGCAATGGATGATCCTGAAAAGGAGAAATGGAAAGAAGCCATGAACCAAGAAATGTAATCGATGTATTGCAATTCCGTTTGGGAACTTGTGGATCCACCTGAAGATGTCAGGCCCATAGGGTGTAAGTGGATATACAAGAAGAAAAGAGGTGTAGATGGGAAAGTAGAGACTTTCAAAGCGAGGCTTGTAGCCAAAGGTTACACTCAGAGCGAAGGTGTTGATTATGAAGAAACATTTTCTCCTCTGGCCATACTCAAATCCATTTGTATCCTCTTTTCCATAGTGATTTCCAACGATCATGAGATATGGCAAATGGATGTCAAGACAGCATTTGTGAATGGCTATCTTGATGAATGTATCTATATGTTACAATCAGAAGAGTTCATAAAGAAAGGGGAAGATCAAAAGGTGTGCAAGTTGCTGAAATCCATTTATGGATTAAAGCAAGCATCTAGATCTTGGAATATCACTTTTGATGAGACAATTAAAACATATGACTTCGAATAGAATGTCGACGAAGCATGTGTGTATAAATACGTCAGAGAAAAAGTGGTGGTTTTCTTAGTTCTTTATGTTGATGACATTTTGCTCATTGGGAACAGTGTAGAGACATTGTCAAACATAAAGAAATGGTTAGCTGAAAAGTTCCAAATGAAAGAATTGGGCAAGGCGAGCTACGTTCTGAGAATCCAAATCCTAAGTGGTAGGAAGAACAAGCTCTTGGCACTTTCTTAGGCTAATTATATAGATAAGATGCTTGAAAGATTCTCTATGGAGATTTCAAAGAAAGGTCAATTATCGACCAGACATGGAATTTCTCTCTCCAAGGAACTATGTCCCAAGACACCTCAAGAGGAATAGGATATGAGAAAGTATCCCTATGCTTCAGCAGTTGGGAGTCTGATGTATGCTATGTTGTGTACTAGGCCCGACATATGTTATGCAGTTGGGTTTGTAAGTCGTTATCAATCAAATCCTAGTTTGGAACACTGGATTGCAGTAAAGAACATTCTCAAGTATCTTAGGAGAACGAGAGACTATATGATGGTATATTCAGAGGGTGAGCTAAACCCTACTGGATACACTGAATCTGATTTCCAATCAGATAAAGACAGTCAAAAATCGACATCTGGGTCAGTGTTCACTCTTGGTGGAGGAGTTATGGTCTGGAAAAGCATTAAGCAATCCAGCACAGTTGATTCAACCATGGAAGCCAAATACATAGCGACTTGTGAAGCAGCTAAGGAAGCGGTTTGGTTGAGGAGGTTCTACACTGATCTGGAAATTGTTCCAAATTGTACACCAAGGTGATGAGACTGTTATGAAGATAGCATCGGAACAGAACCTGGCTAACCCATTTACCAAGACACTTCCAGCAAAGTCGTTCATGAGTCACATGCGCAATATGGGATTAAGGAAAATGCCTCACTTACCTTGAGGGCAAGTGGGAGATTGTTAGGATTAATGCCATAAAAGCATGCAAAGACATTCTATTGGTTTTAAATAAGAGTACAATTTTATTATATTTGAATGTTATAATTATTGTTTGAATTAATTATATAATAATATCAAGGAAATTCCCTATTCATTCATGAAAATATTATCTTGTATTAGTTAGAGAGAATTAAGATCATATATAATGAATAAAATAGCGAGTAACATATTAAAGTAAGGAATCTTTAATGAATGGTTACTATAACATTTTTCTAAGCTTACGAGATGCATGTAATCTAGATTCGGATTACTGATGTGGATGGACATCTTAGTAAAGGTGTTGTATATAATAGAGATTATATATGAAGAGACCGATGAGAATTAATTATCTTTATAAACTTGCTGTTTGACATAAAGATTTAATTCTTGTCATAATAGATGATCATTTGTAAATTAGTCTAAATCCGGTGTATTCATGATCTCATGTTTATGTTTATTGAATCTTTTGATTCACTCATTAAGGTCTCTTAGAATAATGAGGCTAATGACTTTTGTTTTGGAGATTCAATATCATGGATGGCAGGGAACATGAATAATAATATTGGAATCTATGCTTTCGTAACGGATCAAATATTGGTTCACATAATGGTTGATTCTGGAACTGAATAGTTATTGAGCTCAAATCTATAATTAGATTATAGATTAATTATTCGCAAGTGAATTAATGGTACTTAAGGATCAAGAGGTAATTAGAAGGGTAAAATGGTAATTTTGACCAACTCTAATTAACAAAACAATAAATGGAAGACAGAACTACATATATTGATTATATCAATGGACTACTAGAGAAAACACTGTAAATATAATTCTATAAATACTTAGAGTGCAATTCCATATTTATAGTGGGGTAATCACGGAATTAATAAATAAGATTATTAGATTAAAGAGTCTAATTAATAATCTGGTTTATTGGAGCTTCCTATTATGGGTCCATGGTCCCCAGATCACCTCTGTCCTACACTGTCAAGGGTAAGGTTATCAAAAGAAAGATTTGCTAAGAGAAAGGACAAAATTCAAAGGAATTAATTTTCCAAGGCAAGGAAATAATTATTTGATAAGTATGGGTAATTGATTAGTTGTGAATTAATTAATTATTTAACTATATAGTTTTTATTTTGAAAAACTATATGTTAAAATTAATATTAATCTTGTTTGGATTATTATAAAGGAGGAAAATAATAAATATCTTATTTATAATATGATATTTATTTATTTTAAAACTTATATTTTAAGATAAAATTAATTTTAAATTAACTCATATTTATGTTGGAATAAATATCTTGTCTTAAAAGATGATTAAATAAACGAATGAGAAAATTAGGGCAACCCTAATATGGCTGGGCGCCACACACTACACTAGCGACACACACTGTACAATACAATACAGTGTGTGGCGCCTAGCATCAGGTTTTTATCCATGGGATTTTAATTTTGAATTTAAAATAAATTTTTTTAATAAGTTATTTAATTATTCTTTTTAAATATATAATTAAATGAAATATCTAATCAGTTTTAATTTGAATTATATTTAATTAAATGAAGATTATTTAATTAGATTAAATAGCTTTATAAATTTGATATACGTGATATTCAGAAAAACATGGATAATCAGACTCTCTCTCTCTAAAGCGATAGTTTTCTCTAATCCTGAAAACGATTCTAAACCTTCTCTCTGTCAAAACTCTCTAGATCTCATGTGTTGAGTACATCTAGGGGGTCATATAAATGAACCTTTTGAATCCTACATGCCCACACACGTCCTTGTGTGTTTAAGGATTGGTTTGGAAGATCAGGGTGTGAGATCTCAGAACACTGGATAGGAAGATCAGATATTTATACAAAAAGACTCAATGACACTTGATAGGCTACAAAAGGTAATCCCTGGTCTATATTTATGTGAATTAATATTTATATATGTATTTGATCATGGCTGGTATTAAAATTTATTACAAATGGTCTATATATCCCACTGCGTACCTTTGATTTGATCATTTAATACCAACACATTGTTGCACAGGCTTTCAAATCTTGAAGCGTGAGCCCCATCGGAGCTCCCATTATCTATCAGGACTGTGCGCACCCTTTTGTTGGCTTACTGAAGTGTGATGACCAGAGGATCGTTTTGGGGAAACTGAACATGTGAGGCATTTTCGTCTGTAAAGGTAATGGGTTGTTATTCAATCCTTTGTTACTTTGGAGCTCGTGGTTCAGGCTCGTAGGGAGAACCGTCTCCATTTTTGAGCTCGTTTACATATCTCTTCTGGGCATTTCTGCCCGATCCTGCAAGGAAAGGTTCCTCGAAGATGGTTAACACATCCTCCCCATCTATTGGGGGAGGTCGATCATCCTCCCTTGCTTGGGAAGTTATTTTATTGGGAAGGTTGCGTAGAAGCTGCCCTCTGTCCAGACGATGCTTGATTGGTATTCAGGTTTATTATATACTGTTTGAAATATCCAGTTGAGATCAGGCCTTCGATCTCGTCTTTCGGTTGTCGACACTCATTAGTGGTATGTTTGACGTCCTTGTGGAATCTGCAGTATTTGTTTTTGTCTCTATTTGATTTCTGATTTCGCATTGGGTTAGGCTGCCTAAACGAGACCTGATTCTCATTTGCGAGAAAGATAATTTCCCAAGTCTCATTGAGCTCGTTGTAACCCGTATAAACGGAGAAATACTTGTCTCCATTCTTCTTTTTTCCCCCATCTGCCTGTGAGTTATTCCCTTCATTTATCTGACTTTTTGAAGGGTTATCTTCTGAGGGTCGAGACATTGATGGGGTATTCGAGGTCAAGGCTGAGTTAACATTCATCGTTGTAGTTATAGAGTGCTAAGGGGTCATTGGTAATGCTGACCTTGCCTCCTCTACATTGATGAATCTCTAAGCCTTTTTGTTGAACTCGGTTATTGTTCTTATCGGTTTTCTCTGCATATCATCCCAAAGAGGACATCCTAGTAATATACCATCTCGAACAACCATAAGATGACCACTGTCATCAACGTTATGGGCTTGCGCCACCTCTACGTTAAACCTCACCTGGTAACTTTTTAACAACTCTCCCGGCTGTTGTCTGACATTGGTCAAGGTCGAGGCCTCGGGCCTGACGCCTACCATGTCTTTGAACTATTTTTTAAATTCCTTCGCCAATTGATTCCAAGATGAGATTGAATGTTTTCTGAAATTTTTGAACCAATTTTTCGCTGGTCCTATCAAAGTGGTTGGAAATAACATACACATGAGTTCGTAGCCAACATTGCTGGCTCGCATGATGGTATTAAAGGTGCTCAGGTCGCTGCACGGGTCTATGTTCTCGTCAAATGGAGATACATGGGGTATCCTGGATCTGTGAGGGAATGGCGTGTTTGAAATATGTGGAGCAAAAGGTTCGAGCTCCTCATCGGAGTCGTCGGCCTTGTCCCCGTTCCTTTCACCCTGAAGGAGCTTGAACGCTCTTTCGAGTTGATTAATTCTCTCCTAGACCAAATCCACTAGAGGCTGAGCTTGTGCTTGGGGTAGCTGGTTATTGTTTATAAAAACTTCAGCTCCCTGTCTTGACATAGGGTTATATTGGTTCCCATATAATGGCTGCACATGTTCTTTTCAGTTGTTCAAATGACAACGCAAATCGGGGATTGAGGGATTGGCCTACCCCCGGGTCTAGTTCAGATGATCTTGAAGAACAAGATTATTGCCATAATTCCCAGTATTCCTGGGTTCGATATTATATACGCTTACAGACCTAGTGAGGTCTAAGCTCCAACTCATAAAACTAACATTTCGTTCTGGTTGATGGGCTCGATGGTTACAAGGTGGGTCTTCCAGCACCCTCCTGCTCCAGTTGTTTACGATCTTGTCATGTGGCTTCTTGCTGGTTGGGTAGCCCTATGTCTCTGGGTTGCCTCTCGCTCGCCCCCGTGTCCGGGTCGAGTTCGACGGTTCCCGTCTCGGCTGCCACTTCGAGATGGCCTTTGTGGTGCATGCTCCCCTACCCGGTTCCTATGAGGAGCTGGCTAAGATGCCTCTCTGATTGGTGAGGGGTGTCTTATAAGAGATGGTGGATGCCTTATAGGCGATGGTGGTGGCCTCCCATTGTTGGGCCTGGAAGGCCCAGAATTGGCCCAGACTGGTTCAGGGTTATTCCTGGCAGATTCAAGGTTAGAGCTCCGAGCTGCTGGGGGAGCTCGGCTATTCTCTGTTCCTACAGTTACGTCCATAGTGGGGTTTCTAGTAGTATTGGCTTGATTATTCCTTCCAAAGCGTTCATTGCCAATTTTTGTCCTGGGCCTGCTGAGCCTCTTATTCGGCCCTTCTAGCGATCGTGCTCTTATAGGGACGTCCTCTAGTACTTCGAGGTGGCACCTGGATCTTGGCGACCCGCTTAGTGAATTCTTCATTGCGCCTTGTGGCCTCTGCCAATTGCTGATTTAGTTGGTGATTCTCCAGTTCCACGATTGGAATGTACCTCTCAGTAATATAAAAGAGGTCCTCATCGGGCCTGGGAGTGGGCAACCCCCTGGAGTCAAATGATGCACTCCCCTCATCTGGGCAGTGGTCTGTCATTGTTTGCTTCCCAGGCCTCCGTGCGTAATCTTTAGTGTGAGGAGTTTGCTCCTCAGGTATTTGGGGCAATGGTTGCCCACCAGATCCTGGGTTGTTCGTGGAGGCCATTGGTAATGTAGGAGGTTTCTGATTAAACAATCCAAATATTTGCTTAATGCTCTCAACAAAAGCACCGAACTGTTGACGCCGTTTTTCGTCAACTTAAATCTGAAGAGCACTAAACAGAGATTCAAAAAAGAAGAAAAGAACAGTAGGATATTTTACGTGCTTCAGCAGTTAAAAATCTGCCTAGTCCACAAGTCAATATTATTGATTCTTAATACTCTCTCAAAGCTTTCTCACAACAATTCAACAGAGTAATCTCAGTATCATATTGTGCGTGCCTATAAATGAAAAATACCAGGTTATTTAAAGGTTTGATTAGGAGAATATCTTCCCTTGATTCAGTGAAGTGACAACTGATTATTCTAAACTAAAATATATGTAATTAAATACATAATATCCCATGATAATTGAGATTTAATTATTAAAAAACAACAAATCATGTTTGAAAGTAGTCATTTATTCTAGTCGTGAATAGGGATCTCCTAACAGTGGTGGTATGGAAAATGCGTTGCTGACCTCGAATGCAAGATTAACGCGATTTTGAGATAGACATAAATTCGAGCTTGTTATTTCGGTCAGCCTCCTCCTCAACTGGTGGTTTCATCGAACTCAGTCTTTGGAGACCAATAGCTTCGAGCTTGCAACTAAGGCTCGAATAACACCTTCATCGGAGTAGATTCGTTCTTTCGAGCTTGATGCTTAAGCTCGAGCCTTTTAAACTTGTGCTCGATCGCCAATAAGAACAAGTATGGAATCATGCATATTTATACAAGTGTTCAGCCACTGGTTGTTATTTTCGTGCTTACGCTTTACGAGCCTACATTTTGAGACTCATTTATTCATCGTCGATATTTGCGTGTAACACAATTCTACACTTGTGTGAACACAAGTGTTCTAGAATTTTTCCTTCTTATATTATTTTCTTTTCTTTTTTTTTTGTAAAAAAAAAAAATAATATGCATGGAAATCTAATGTATGCTCACCATGCATACTATGTACATGCCCAAACACAAGTACACAGGTCTACCTCTACTAACCATGCACTCTCATGCACCCAATTAAGGCTCATAATTAAATTCACAAAAAAAAAAATTATTTAAATAAAACAAATATAATTAATTTACACAATCACACATAACACTCCAATAATTATATTAAAATTTCTAACACGTATATGTTGACCCTGATTTTGGTCAACTGACACGAAGTCAAAAATGCTTGATGTAGACAGATATGTTGAAATGAGAATAATGACAAAAACAGTAAAGCACACAAGAACTTATAGTGGTTCGACCCTAGAATCTGGTAATAACCTATGTCCACTTGAGCTGTTATTGATATAATATTTCAAAGGAGTGATCAAAGAACTAGGGTTCAATGAGTTTCACCAACCTCTGAAGAACAAAACAATATATCGAATGTGATAGCTCTTGCTCACTCGTAAATCTCTAATCTCCAGTAATTAGAAAGCCAAAAGTCCCTTCCTTGAGCCAATTTTTCACTATTTATAGGCTCAAGGAAGATTACATTAATTAGTTACAGATATTCTTTCCTAAATAATCGGATACTCAGTAAATCATGGGAGATAATTTCGGATATGATCATAACTGCATAAGATTTTCTCCAAATATGACGAGTATACGACCAAGCTGGTCGTATATAACGATTGAGCGTTGCGCTGTGGAAATCTTTCTGGTCGATGGTCGAACAAGAGTTCTGCCAGATGTCAGCCACGTGTACCAAATGTCTGCCATGTCATCCATGCCTATTTTTTGGATAGCAGTATACAATTAATAAATATGAAATAAATAAAAAAAAACATTTGGCACACTACAATCTACTTTATAATATATATAGCATAGTAGGATGTTGTGTAGGTTTATGAAAAATATTTTTTATTTTTTTGTTTATGAAAATAATATATTTAATGAGTAATTGCAATTTTTCAAATTCATGCATATTTTCATTTTTTATTTAATGTGCATTTATGATACGAATAATTACATCTATTCAAATTGATGTGGGTATTTTCTTTTATTTCAAAACAAGTTTTTGAAAATGTTGGATATAGTTATTCCTACATTTTTAAAAAATTAAACATATATTCTTGAAATAATGCATGAAAAAGGCAACTTTTGAAAACCAATTAGGTAATTTTTGACGGCTCATATTGTTTACCCAAAAAACAGCTGTTGATGACGTGGCGAGAATTTTTGACACGTGGTCGAGACGTGGCAGGGATACTGCTCGCCTATCAACCAGAAATATTTCCACATGCGGAGTTCAAGTTTTGTATACAACCAGCCTGATCGTATACTTCGTTTAATTACGTAAAAATCTGTACAGTTATAATGATATCCGAGAATATCTCTTCATTATGACTTTGGTATCTGTTTATTAAGGAAAGATATGACTGATTAATTCATGTAATCCTCCTTGAGCCTATAAATATACAAGATATAGCTCAAGGGAAGGGACTTTTTGGATCTGGAGATTTCTTTCTGTATTGCATTACTATTATCCACCGCTTATATTGTCTTCTCCTTCTAAGGTCTGTGAAACTCAGGAACCCTAGTTCTTTGATCACACCTTTGAAGCTCAATATTAATAATAGTATCAAGTGGACGTAGGTCATTACCAATAACTGGGGCCGAACCACTATAATTCCTTGTGTTCTTTATTTTCCATTAGATTATCTTTGTCAAGCTTTTTACTATTGTCTTGTCGTTTATCTGACTTCGTGTTGTTGACCAAAACGAGGGTCAACATTCTTGTGCTTTCATTGAGAGTTGAACTCAAGAAAATCTAATGGCAAAAACTACCAAGAAGACTGGACAGGCTGCCGCTGCACCATCCCAGCCTCCTCCCCCAAATGTGGCTGAAGACGAACCTCATTTGGAGTTTGATGAGGAGGAGTTGGATTCTGAGACCCTGAAGACAACACTGGGGGTGTTGCAAGAAGAATTGGACAATCTGAGGGCCAATCAAGAGAATGCTGCCGAAATAATGGCATTGCAACAAAGGGAGATAGAGCGCTAGCGCCAGGAGCTGAGAGAGTGGCAGGCGGAGATGGACCGTCAGCAGAGGGATGCCATGGCAGCCCTTGAAGCAGCCATCAAGCTTGCCAGGAATCAGGCTGCGCCAGCCTCCCAGCCAGATCAACCCCCAAGTGGGCCACCTCAAAGGGGTCCCAATCCTAGTCCTCCGCTCCAGCCAATAAGCCCCCAGAGGCCGGAGTAGCCACCTATGCCTCAGGATGATGTCCCACCTAGGGATCCTAAGACGCAACCTCTGTCTCAGGCTAGTCGAGGCAATCCCCCGCGCCAGAGGAAGAATAGGGCCGGCCAACAGCCCCGCAGCCCTAGACGCCCAAGGGGTGAAGAGCCACATCCACCGAGCAGGGGGCAGCGTCCTTCTGCCAACAGAAGGAACTTAGAGACAGGCTATGCGGTCAGGGGTCCCCCATGGCATGACAATGCACGGGGACTCACTGACCAACGCAGGCCTCCCCCTAACGCTTGGGAAATGCCAGCCCAAGGAGGCAACAGAGGAAATAGTCGGTCGCGCCATAGCCAGTCACAGTTCAGAGATGGCCACGGCTACAATGAGGCCGACTCAGGTAGAGGAAATGCTGGTCGGAGGAAGGAAGAGAGAGGTGGAGGCAGGAGCCCCCCACCTAGAGAAGATAGACAAGCAGGTCATAATGCTAGGAGCAGCCCAGGCAAAAGAACGTCTTTAGCCAGCTCAGAGCCAGCGATCAGCGGCGAAGAGACGATTATTTGAGGGATGTACTCAACAACCACTGAGAAAGGCACGATGAGTACATTCCCCCGGCACTAGAGGCCCCAGCAATCCCGGAAGTCGTTCAGGCTCAAATCGATGCCCTGAACCAGGCTGTGTAGCAGCTGGTCGGGGGACGGACATCACACATTGAGTACGATCAGAGGAGAGGCACCCCTTTCATACAAAGGATTGCTGGGGAAGAAACCCCTAGTAAGTTTAAGATACCGACTCTGTCGAATTTTCGACGAGTATGGAGACCCAGTATCTCATGTCAACAAGTTTGAGATACAAATGGACATTCAGAAAGTCTCTGAAGATGTGCGCTGCAGGATCTTCCCAGCGACACTTTCTGATGCCGCCCAGGAGTGGTTCTTTAAGTTCCCTCCGGCGAGTATAGTATCCTGGGAGATGTTCATGAAGGAGTTTTATAGACAGTTCTATGCGGATCGTGTGCACCCCACTGAGGCAAACCAACTGGTCGAGATACGCCAGAAAGAGGGAGAGCCCCTGAAAGAATACGTTCAGCGCTTCAAGCGAGCTGCAGCTGGAGCCAAGACTGTGGGCGATGAAGGCAAGATGATGGCCCTAACTGCTGGGGTTTGACGCCATTCACCCCTCTAGGGTAGCCTCAGAAAGCATTGAGTTAAAAATACCCAAGAGTTTTTAGATCGAGCTGATTGGTACATCAAGCTCGAGGACGCGATTGCCAATGAAGGGAAATCTCCAGCAAAGGACAAGGGGCCCAAGGAAGAACCCGCCAAAGCCGCCAACGGGTCGAAGCCTAATGGCAACGGCAAAGGCAACGGGAATGGCAATGGTAAGAATGGTGGAAAGTGAGCGAACAAAGAACCCTCGACCTCTGAGAGTAAGTGCCCCAAAGGTAATCGGTACGAGTTGAGATTCACCAATTACACTGCCCTTGTTGAAAGCCGAGCCGAGGTTTACCAGGCGACCAGCTCGAGCTTGCCCTATAAATGACCCGCACCAATAAGGGAAGATATCTCCAAGAGAGATTAAACAAAGTTCTGTCATTTTCATAAAAACTACGGGCACGACACTAATGAGTGTAACCAGCTGAAGGACGAAATTGAGTTCCTGATAAGATAGGGACATTTAAGAAGATATGTACGAGCCACAGGAGGTTCTCAGCAAGAGGCTCAAGGTGGCAACGAGTCGGCGCCTGCATGCCAACGCTCACCACCTTTACAGCCAGCTCTCGTGGCAGGTACCCTACTCACCATCTGCGGAGGCCCACATCTTGCAGGAGATAGTGGGAAAGCGAGGGAACGATATGGTCAAAGCCTACGCCACGACCAGGACATCGAGATGATGAGGGTCGAGGATCGAGCACCAAAAAAGGCTCAAACAGAGGAGGAACTGATCACCTTCTTTGATGACGACGCCTAGCACTTGTGATTCCCACACTCCAATCCGCTGGTCGTGGACGTACAGATCGCGAACATGATGGTGAAAAGGGTGTTGGTCGACATAGGTAATTTGGTCAACATCCTATATAAGTCCTCGCTGGAAAGGATGAAGTTGTCCGTGAAGGACTTAGAGCCGTGCAACGAAACCATCTATGGTTTTTCCGGAGAAGGGCTCTCCCAAGTATGGTCAATTAGACTCCCAGTCACATCAAGCACAACACCTGCTAACAGGACATTACTCACTACTTTTATAGTAGTTGATTGTCCTTCAGCATACAACGCTGTGATAGGGAGACCAATTCTGGTCGACCTGCGAACTGTCACTTCTATATGGCACCTCGCTATGAAATTCCCAACGAATGTGGGGGTAGGATGCGTGTTGGGAAACCAGAGGGAAGCGAGGGAGTACTACAACGCCTCAATCACCAAAGCAAAGAAAGGTGTATCGAGAGATGCCTCCAGGAAGGAGTTGCAAATGGCAACTGAAGTTCAAGCCCATTCAGGTGATAATCTCACCAAATAGGGTGTTGCCCAAAGTGAGGATAGAGACTTAGATCCTCGCTTTGGGGATTTTGAAGAAGAAGTGGAACCCATCGAGGACCTTGAAGAGGTCCAACTCGATGAGGAAAATCTGACCAGAGTTGTGAAAGTCGGGAAAAACTTAGAGATAACAACAAAACAAGCACTGGTGGAGTTCTTAAGGAGAAACCAGGATGTCTTTGCCTGGTCGTATAAAGACATGGTCGGGATAGATCCTGCAGTCATCAACCATGTCCTCAACATCGACAAAGCTTTCCACCAGTGCAACAAAAAAGAAGGCTGCTCGACAAAGATAGATCAAAGGCCTTGAAAGAGGAAGTCAAGAAGCTGAAGGAGAATGGGTTCGTCAAGGTGGCATTTTATCCATCGTGGGTCTCTAACCCCGTACTCGTGCCCAAGCCGAATGGCAAGTGGCATACATGTGTGGATTTTACAGACCTAAATAAAGCTTGCCCCAAGGACCGTTTCCCCTCATTCATGGATGCATACTCTGGGTATAATCAAATCAGTATGTATCCCCCTGATGAGGATCACCCTAGCTTTCGAACTGATACAGGGCTCTACTGTTACAAGGTGATGCCCCTTGGTTTGAAAAATGCTGGTGCGACTTACCAGAGACTCGTCAACCACATATTTAAGGAGCTGATCGGCACAAACACGGAGGTTTATGTTGACGACATGCTGGTTAAGTTGAAGAAAGTAGAAGGGCATGTAAAGGATTTGCAGGAATGCTTCAACGTCCTGAATAAATATAGGATGAAGTTAAATCTACTTAAATGCTCCTTCGGAGTAGGATCAGGGAACTTCTTAGGATTTATTGTTAACTCAATAGGAATTGAAGCTAATCTCAAGAAAATAAAAGCCCAAATCAAGATGAAGTCGCTAGTAAAAATTAAGGATGTCCAAAGCCTGACCGGGAGGATTGCTGCTCTCAGTAGATTCATTTCAAAATTGACAAACAAGTGCGTTCCATTTTTCAATCTACTCAAAGGCAATAAGAAATTTGAATGGACAGATGAGTGCGAACAGGTCTTTCAAGCACTAAAAACACATATGGCACAACCACCCATCCTGTCAAAGCCGATCGATAAAGAGACTTTATTCATCTACCTGGCAATCACAGATTACGCTGCCAGTGTTGTTCTTGTAAGAGAAGAAGAAGGTGTACAGAAGGCTATCTATTACATAAGCAAAAGGCTGATCGGAGCAGAATTGAGGTATCCCCCCATCGAAAGGTTAGCCTATTGTTTTGTTTTGGCCTCTAGGAAGTTGGGGCCTTACTTCCAAGCTCATCCAATTACAGTATTGACCGACCAGCCTCTTCGGCAAGTCCTGCAAAAGACAGAGGCTGTAGGAAGATTACTAAAGTGGGCAGTCGAACTCGGGCAGTTCGACATATCTTACTTGCCACGAGCAGCGGTAAAAGGATAAGCCTTGGCTGACTTCATCGCCGGATTCACAGAGCTCGCGGGTGGCGAGCAGACCGAGGAACCTAGCGAGCCTGAATGTCAAATCCAAGCACCCTCGTGGAAATTATTCATAGATGGTTCATCGAAGGAATCCCACACAGGGGCAGGAGTGATATTAATAATGCCAGAAGGGCATCAATTTCACTGTGCAATTAGATTTGACTTCACTGCTTCTAACAATGAGGCTGAATATGAAGCATTACTTGCTGGAATGCGGTTAGCCAAGGATATGAACATAAAAGCGCTTGACATCTATAGTGATTCTCAACTAGTGGTGAATCAAGTCTTGGGAGAGTACCAGGCACGAGGTTTGAAAATGGTCGCCTATTTGAACAAGACGAAGGATCTATTAGCCCAGTTCGACAGATACACTCTCCAGCAAGTACCTTGCGATCAGAATTCTAACGCGGACACTTTGGCAAAGTTGGCAAGTGCAAAGGATGTTGATACTCTGAACATAGTGCCTGTCGAGCAACTATCAGTACCAAGCATCCAAGCAGCAGAAACTACTCTGGTCATCCAGATGGCAGATACGTGGATGGCACCTTATGTAGAGTATCTGTCAAGTGGCGTGCTTCCAGTGGACAGAATCAAAGCCAGGACCCTTCATCGGCAAGCTGCTAGGTATATCCTGGTCGATGGGATCCTGTACCGAAGAGGATACTCACTGCTACTCCTCAGATGTATTACAAAGGAAAAAGCCAAAGAGTTAATGAAAGAGGTGCACGAAGGCTTTTGCAGGGACCACCCTGGGGGGCAAAGTCTGTCAAAAAAGATCCTAAGGCAGGGATATTTGTGGCCAACCATGAATGAAGACTCAATGGAGTTCGTGCGAAGATGTGACAAGTGCTAGAAATTTTCTAAAATCTCATGAGCAACTTCCAACAAGTTAAAGCAGATGCAGAGTCCATGGCTCTTCACAGTTTGGGGAATAGATCTAATTAGATCTCTACCTACAGGAAAAGGTGGTGTAAAATATGCAATGGTTACTGTCGACTACTTCACTAAATGGGCCGAGGCTGAGCCACTCGCAACCATAACAACCAAGAAAGTACTTGACTTCGTAGTCAAGAACATCATTTGTCGCTATGGATTACAACGACACCCATATTGACAGTGATCTATTCACGGACTTCTGCAAACGACATGATATTATCAAAAGCTTTTCTTTAGTCGCTCATCCCCAAGCGAATGGGCAAGTCGAAGCAGTTAACTAAACGCTGAAGGATACCCTGAAGAAAAGACTTGAAGAAGCTAAGGGAGCATGGCCAGAGCAGTTGCCTGAAGTTCTTTGGTCGTACAGAACTTCCCACCGAACAGCAATAGGTCATACCCTGTTTTCCTTGGCGTACGGGTATGAAGCTATGTTTCCAGTCGAGATAGATCCACCCTCGCACCGCAGATTAACATATGACCAGGAGTCTAACAGCCAGCTACTGATGGAATCCCTAGACTCGATTGATGAAAGGCGTGAAAAAGCCCAACTCCGAGTAGCAGCGTATCAGCAAAAGGTCGCCTGGTATTTCAACTCTAAAGTGCGAGAAAGAAAATTCAATGTTGGAGACCTCGTACTTCGAAGAGTTTTCCTTAACACCTGCGACCAAGCCCCTGGAGTACTCAGGCCAAATTGGGAAGGGCCTTACCAGATTGATGAGGTCCTTCACCCAAGCACTTATAAACTTGCACGCTTAAATGGAGATCTCGTTCCTCGCTATTGGAATGGAGAACACCTGTGCAAGTTTTATCAATGAACAATTCTTTTTAAAGAATTGGCTTGTATAAATTTTACTTTTTACAAGTTTCAGAAATGTGTAAGATCTTATTGATCACTCGTACAGACATGTTTAGTCCATTTATTACAAGAAATAAAAGGGACTGTGCTCAGCCAGTCATTTCTTGCCAACTATTGTATTTAGTACAAGTATTTGCTCATTACGTGTGTTGTTTTGCTGTATTATAATACTAATCATATTGATATGAGCAGTAATGTTCGAGCAGGTTCTAGTCAAGGAAAGTGACCAAGGACCTAAAGCTCCTCGATCACTTGGGGGGCATATAAGGTACAAGTAAGCAAAGCATATCGTTAAAAGGTATGTAAACACATGAGCAAAATAAGTGAAAGCATGCTAGGGCACTTAGAGTATTTTTCAAAATTTTCTTATTTTGTTAAATCAAACCAAAGTGCTATGCTTAGTTCGGTCATGCGAACAAATGTTATAATAATAGGCTAATATATTATAATATCAAAACGAATCCTTTTACACCACGAGCAGTCACTGCTTGAATGTAATTGTTCAAATAAAAGTAAAAACTGCCCATGCAGCAACAAAAAATTATATTGTCTTTACATCACGACCCGTAGGTCGTGTAGTTAAAAAGATAAAATATAAGCAGAAAAGACTAAGGAGCTCAAGGATCCTGAGGAGCCGGAGGATCTTAGGGAAGGTTCTGATCGACAACGCTTGCAGCCTCATTGTCTGCCCCATCCATCCCAGCGGCCAACGAGATTTCAGGGGAAGCAGGAACCCTTGATCTTTCTTCCTCACCCAGCTGAGCAGCGCAACAAGCAAGCTCGGCGTCTCTCACATTCTCGGGAAGGTAGTCAAAGTTGGCACCCTGATTATGCTTCTAGAAATCATAGAAAAATTGAAGAGTGGCACTCTTGTACCTTTCCAGGTTGACGGCGTTGGCTTTCTCCAACTCCTCAATCCGGCCCTCCAGGGTGGCAGTCTCCTGCCTACTCACGACCAAGTCCAACTTGAGCTGTTGGGCCGTACGGTAGTTGAACCGGTTGGACTCCTTAAATTGGTCCCTCTACTCGTGAACTTTCTCGAGAGACCTCTGCTTCTTCTCCAACTCCTTAGCAAGATTAGCCTTTTCCTCAACCCCCACTGCCATCTGTTCGACATGTTTGGCCTCGGCAGCTTTAATTTCATCCTCGTGTCGTTGCTCTAAAGTTCTGGCCTGCTCAGTGACAACACCTGAGCGGATGCGGCCGGCAGTAAGGGCCAGCATGGCCTGCAGTCAGAGTGGAGGTTAGACAAACTATAAAATAAAGAAGACTTTTTTCCACAGAAAAATATGACTTACACTGGTGAACTTGTTCAGGGCGCGGCTCAGGATCAGGTCAACATCCATCATCTCTGTAGCAGCCATTGCCTCTCGGCAGCGGTCGTGCTTCACAATCTTGGCAATCCTCTCTTTGACCAATTTAAAGGTGCGACCAGCCATCTCGCCCCCAGTTGAAGCAGGATCAACCTGCTGAGTTTGGTCGGTCGAGGCCGCGGGAGGAGGAGTCGATTCGGCCGGAGCAGAAGGAGTCTGCTGCTCGCGGGGAGAAGGGCCTGTATTTCAAGCCTTCTTTGTAACGCCCTGGTTACCCCAGAATAGTTACGGTGAATGGTGGACCGGAAATTTGACCCGCTATCCGAGTCCTTTGGTCAAAAACGTGCTCTAAGTTTAATTAACAGGTTAAGGTGAAAAACTACTAAAAAGGAAATGGATATTTTCATTACAAACTGCTCTGCAGAGCTAATTGAAACATTTACAAGTTGTTCTCAGTAAAAAATGGTCATTACTGTTTCAAATTTACAACCCCGCCGACCTAAGCGGCAAAAATAGGGCAAACCCCCTAGTTCCTCTAAGAACGCCTTGGCCGTGGTGGTCAAGCAGCCGCATATGTACACATCACCACCTAAGCTCTCCACTCAAGGCTGGGTGAGCTTTTCTTTCTCTTTACCTGCACCACATCGCACCCATGAGCCAAGGCCCAGCAAGAAAACACAACAAAGCATGATATAATATCAACAATGATCATAATAATCATTCAGGACCTTCAGGCCAAACAAATAGGTGACAGTCGCACAGTCACAAAAGTGGGTACAGCCCCCTATAGCCATGTGACGATAGGGTCACTCGGGCTTAACTGATTAGTGAACCTTTCATAAGTTTGAAGAGGATAGGTGTATGGTGACTGGTCACCAACATAACCCTACTCATGCTTAAAGTCATAACCCTGGAACAACGTTCTCTAGCCATGTGACAAATAGTCACCGGGGCTATATGCCCTGGCTCTGATTAACTAGTCTTCGACCAGACAAGTGCTTATAAGTTCATCGACCTTAGGGTCGGTCCAACGTTAATGCCTTAGAGCCATTCAACGCTGATATCGATTAGATATAATCTTCATTTGGCTCGGCGTTCATGACGCTATGCCATTTCTGACTCTTTAGGTTAGTGTCCTTGACAAGTCAGTACATATACAAATATTCAACATTCGCTAGCATTTAATAGGCAATCCACGTCCAAATTTATCAATCAACATGCCTCAATAATAGTCATGCATGTCATATATACACAGGGTGCAGTTTTCTTACCTCCTGTTCGAGCGAAAGATAATAATAAGAACGACCCCTGAGAACGATCGACCTTTTGGTTCTTTAGCGATTACCTGGTCATAACCAATTACGGGATTCCATCAATAAAATGAATAATAAAGGGTTCCCAAACCCAAACCTAGCCTCCGAGACATAAAACACTACTAAACCGGGTAGTAGGATTGACCCCGAGGCCTAAGACTAACATCCCCGAGTCAAAAAGCCATTTCTGGCCAAAAAGCCACTAAGGGTCGCGACCCTCCTTAGCCATGCCGTGGCCTACCCCTCAAACATAGGCGGCCAAATTCAGCACTCATCAAGGGCTGCGGTCCTCCCTGGCCATGCCGCGGCCCAACCTCCAATTCAGCCAAAATCCCTGTTTTTCTTCCCTTGCGATTTCTCTTGGAACCAACCTTTCAAACCAAGCTTAAACATCACTCAAACCTCCAATACAACCCCTAAACTTGATCTATAACACTCCCTCATCAAAACCCAAATGAAATCCCAACCAAAACTTCCTTCAATTCCAACTATCCACAACAAAATCACAAGCTGAAAACTAACACCAAAACAGAGCATACCAAAAAACTAATGGCTGAAAACTAACCTCAAACTCAGGTTGTGATGCTCTTCAATGGTGGAACACTCTCCCAAACTCCCAAGGTCTATTTCTCAAGCTTGAATCCTCAACAAGATCACTAAAAATCATAAAGAAGATGAAGAGGAAGGAAGGTACGGGTAAGCTCCAAACTTGCTCTGTTTTTCTCTTCAATTTTACTACTGAACTCAGCTAATATATATCCTAGGGGTAAAAAGACCATTATACCCCTAGGTCAATTATGGGTTTCTAAAGGCTCTTAAGGGAAAATCTGTCCTTTCCAACCTATCTCATTAATCATAATTAACGCTCTCCAATTCCCGTTATTCTCAATAACCCTAAACACCAATAATTCATAACCCGTTACCCTTTTACTCCCGACAATGTTCTAATCTTTAAAATCACACCGAGACTCAACCCGAGCCCTGAACTTAAACCCGTTATGACCAGACCGGTAACTAGTAATCCAGGATCGTCTCATGCTGAATAGTTCGAACAGACCCACATTATAATGTGGTCTCAGCACATATCATCGACATGCATACAATTATATAATTATACCCTCAACGGGCCAAATTACCATCACACCCCTGTAATTAAAATGTGGACTCACATGCATGCATTTAACATCATATTATAATATAATTCACATATACATGCATAATATCATTTAATGGCTTAATTAAACAAGCATGGCCCTCCCAGCCTACTAATCCCGCCATTAAACCACATCGGAGAATTTGGGGCATTACATTCTTCGCCTGAGGCGCTTGGCTACTCTCCCCGTGATGTCTCTTGCTGGTCTTCTTCTTGCTCGGGGGAGCCACGGCGGCCTCAAGAGTGCTGTAGATGTCGAACACATTGATGGATTCCATGTCTGAAAAAGAAGAATAATGTTGAACAGTGAGATAGCATGAATGAACAAGTATATTACATAATAAAAAGAAGTAAAGAAAGATTGCAAAGTCAAATACCCGGGCTATTATTACTGATCGCTATCCTATAGACTCTACCAGTCTTATACTCACTCTTTGACATGAAGAAGTCTGGACCTAAATGTGGAGCATATTCAAAATTGCCGTCCCCGTCAAATAGATGACAGGGAATTGGCAAATTGTCTAAAAGCGAAATAACTGTACCATTATCATCCGACAAATTGTCAGAGAGTTCGACAGGCTCAGTGGCCTTCTTTTTTCCTTTCCCCAAGGGGGCCGAGGGCCTCTCTGCTGGAGGAGTGCCAGCAGGTTCCCTGATCGTGACCCCAGTCGGTCTCCTTCGTGGAGGTGACACTGGAGGTTGCTGCTCGGGTTCCTCCTCGGCAGTGGCACTCCCTGCTGACGACACCCTCGTGTCCGGATAAGGGGCCAAGAGGCCAACCAACCTAAGGTTAGCCTCTATAACCAGAGGCTTGACGCTCTTTTCTGCGTTAGTCATGCTGGCTAGGAGCGTCGATCTCAACTCCATGTCCGGAGTTAGGATTGGTCGTAGCCATGGGCCTAGAAGACATTAACAGTTTAAGAAAATGTGAAGGAAAGCACTAAGTGAAGAAATAACAGCCAGTGATACGAAAGTTTTAGCCCCTGAGCGAAAGCCAGGTTGTCTGCGACCATGTCAGTTGTGAGGAAGTACTCCTGGTAGTACTTCCCCACAATTGATATGTGGGTCATGTCAGTCAGGAAAGTGCGCTCAGTTTCTTGATGACAGAGGTGAAAAAACCATGTGCCTTCTTGGTTTGGGTTAGATTTAAGGTCGAACAGATAGTTGCCCTCATGAGGCGTTGGCACGGGCCATTTCTTGTGGTTGTACAGGATATAGAGCACAACGTGTTGGATTATCTTATATAGGATCTTTATTTATTTTCATGTATATCTAATATTAAAAAAATTAATACGAGATAGCCTAAAACATGTTTCTAAAATTTAATTCAAAGAGAAACAAAGAATAGAATACTTAAAGTATACATAGCGGAATTAAAGAGTCCTTCCTTCAGTTTCTCTAACTCTTGTATCCTCTCTGTCGCTGAGTATTATCAAGAAACTGAATCGATCTTCTATTTTCTTCACAATCTTCCAATGTATCCTTAGAACCACCTAGACTAGTGTGGGCAATTCTCAATACATGAGATAGATATAGAGAGAAGAAGAGAAAATAACAAAGAGGCTTAGAAAATGACTTATGTTTAGAGAGAATCTAAAACTATCAGAAAATCTGACTTGTGACTTATCTATCTTCTCAGAAATCTTAACTGATGACTTCTCTCTAAGCACTCATTTTATAGACTCAATTAGGACATTTAATTTAATTAAAAATCAATAAAATAATAGCCATTTTAAAGCCCTTGGTCAAAATTATCATGGGCTATAGGCCCGTGAAATTTCCCATTTGATTATAAGTCCATTGGACTTAAAATCAAGGCCTGTATTATTTTCTATTGATTTAATTAATTAAATAATTATTTAAATCCTTTATCAAATTAATTAATTATAATTTGAACCTTGATTTAAACTTATTTATTAATTTAGATACCAATTTATCTTAATTAATAAATCTGCCATAATTTCTCTTTTCTTCTCAAAATTACACAACTCTGTGAAACTATCAAAAATTGCCCTGGTCAACTTTGATAATTCTAATTGATGATTAAATCAATTAATTGAGAATATCTAGATGATTTTATCCAAGGTACAATGGGGACCATGGGCCTATGAAATCAAGCTCCAATAGGTTATCATAAATCTAACAAATAAATTTACTAACTTATTAATTCCTCGTGACTCCACTATAGACTCGGAATTGCACTCTTGAATTCATAGAACGCTCTATAACAAATATAGATATGCTATTAATTATCCATTGTTACAACCATAATTGTCACTCAATCCTCTATAGACGGTCTACAATGAGATAGGACTAAAATATCGTTTTACCCCTCATTGTATTTTATCCTTAAAACACTTAGTTCCTTGTAAATGATATTTTAGTAAACTAATTTAATTACTGAAATGAGATCTGTATCATTTAACACCTTGAACTAAAATAAAAGGAAACCATCGTTTCACTTCTTCATCAGAAGCTATAGATGTTCATATCTATGATTAACACTCCCACTCAATTATACTACCGAGTTCCCAAGATGTAAGTATGGGCTAGTCCGTAGGGTAAGCTGGTAACGAACAAGTCAAAGAACTCAAATAATACAATCAGTTAGAATACTAACCACTCAGAATTAAGATTGAATTGACCTATGGTCAACTATATGATATGACTAGAATAGATAATAACGGTATGTTTACTTATCTTATCAACTGTCAATATCGGTCCAGTCCGATGTATCAAATACATATGATCTTATCTACTTTGCTAATGTTCTGGAAAGAACATAACACTATAATGTGTAAGTAGATCATATCGTAGATTGGCAAGTCAGTGTAAATCCTGGGCACTGACTAATCTTAGGACTAACTTATTTTGAACATATAATCATATTTATATTCCATTGTGATTATGTCACTATAAATAAGATTAGCTATATGCTCAGGATTTAATAGAAGTTTATATTAAACAAATAATCATGAAAAAAAAACATGTGAGCAAAGTGATTGACCAAGTCAAAAAATGATTTCTATTCTTTTATTGATAATAAAATGAGATTACAAAGAATTTGGGTTTTAATTAGGGCGTAAAACCCCAACACAGCGAGCATCCTATATCTGTTTGGAGTTATTTGAAAGGGGGAAACTCTGAAATAATTGGCCACCCCCTGAAAAAATGAGTGAAAAGGCAAGGAAGCCCCTACCTCAATATGAAACCTCGACCGGGCGCTGAAGGCGCCTCTAGGCAGGTTCGCCCTTTGGTCTTGGTAGGGTCTAACTAGGGTCACCCCCATGAGACCGTATTTCCTTACATAATTGGCGATCATTCTGATTGTCATTCTGCTTTCAGGAACTACATACCACTCAACATCTGGCTGAATGGCATGTCAGGGTCGGGCATGTCTTTGGATGTTGGGATCGGGAGCATTTTCATCTCAACCACTGGTCGAGGGAGCATCAGTCGAAGGAGCAGGCTAATGAGAAGGATTAGAGGTTCTCCTTTTCTAGGCTTTGGTTTTGGTGCGAGCCATATTTTGAGTCAAGACAGAGGAAGTGTTTGGATTAGCATGAGAAAATGGAATTTCGGGTATCAATGACGATGGTTGTTCTTCGTCCTCGAGCAGTTGGGCCAACAGGTCATCGTCGATGGGTCTTTCTCCTCCCCACGGGTCTTGCATGTAAACTGCGAACAGGGAAAGGAGGAGATAAGATGCACAGCCTGGGAGCTTATGTTGAAAGTTTGAATAACGTTGCTCGCGTTTACGACCAGCAGCATTCTAACCAAACATTAAGTTTTATGCGAACAGTTTGAAAAACGGATCAAAAAGTGAAAGTAAAAAGTTTTTTTGGAAAAAGCTTTTTCAACTCCAAGGGGGCGGGAAAACCCTAATTTTTCAGCTAGCCTAAAAATCGAATTTTACTTCGATTTTACGCCCTAAACCTATGATCCTGACTAACAAATTGGTTCCTAACTCCTACAGAGCGATACTACACTACCCTATCAAGCATAAAACGATATACATAAAATCCTCATGAATTTCTACCCAAGAACACAAAAAGTTTCAGAACTCAAAACAGTCGTATAGTGGTACGCATGGCATCTCAAAGGGTTTAAAAGTTGAAGAAATTTACCTGGGGAAGGTTGGAGGTTCTGAAATGGAACGAATTTGGGGCGTGCAAGCAATGGATCCTTACAACAGCGATTGAAGACCTTCGAAGTTTTGAGCTCTGAGATGGAGTTCTTGAGGGTTCTTGGAAAGAAAATGGCAAGTAAGAAGTGACAAGGTAAATGTGAGGATTATTTATAAAGGCTGAGATAAGTGGAAAGGGGGTAATCATGAGTTACCTTTTTCAAGGCATGGGGGAGTGTAATAGCCGTCAGAAAGGTTACTTTGAAACTGAAAAGGCATGATTGGACGTAATTGGGTCACAGTTTTCAAGAACGCACGAGGGGCTCTGACAGATTTCATGGGGCATACGAAAGGTTAGTTTCCTAAGTTTACTTAATGCTAGTCGCAATAAATAAACTTGGGGGGCAAATGTTTACCCAAAAAACAGCTGTTGATGATGTGGCAAGAATTTTCGACACGTGGCCGAGACGTGGCAAGGATACTGCTCGCCTATCGACCAGAAATATTTCCACATGCGAAGTTCAAGTTTTATATACGACCAACATGATCGTATACTCCGTTTAATTACGTAAAGATCTGTACAGTTATAATGATACCCGAGAATATCTCTTCATTATGACTTTGGTATTCGTTTATTAAGGAAAGATATGACTGATTAATTCATGTAATCCTCCTTGAGCCTATAAATATACAAGATATAGCTCAAGGGAAGGGACTTTTTGGATCTGGAGATTTCTTTTTGTATTGCATTACTATTATCCACCGCTTGTATTGTCTTCTCCTTCTAAGGTCTGTGAAACTCAGGAACCCTAGTTCTTTTATCACACCTTTGAAGCTCAATATTAATAATAGAATCAAGTGGACGTAGGTCATTACCAATCACTGGGGCAGAACCAATATAATTCCTTATGTTCTTTATTTTCCATTAGATTATCTTTGTCAAGCTTTGTCCAATTGTCTTGTCGTTTATCTGACTCCGTGTCGTTGACCAAAACGAGGGTCAACACATATATTAATTGAATATTAAATCATATTCCATAATTATTTTTTTGGTGAAATAAGCATTATTTATTATTTACATAGCAATAATCAAATTTTAAAAAAAAATTATTATATTAAATATAATTTTTTAAAATGTTAAATAATAATAAGAAAACATTAAAAAAATAAGAAGAAAAACAATAAATTTTAAACTTTTTGATGAGAAAATTAAAATATTTGTTCATATTAAAAATTGAACAGAAAATGAAAACAAATTACAAATAATTAATTCAGTACCTTAAAATCTACTCGTCATTTCCTTTCATCCGTTTCTTTGAAGATTCTCCTTCCTCCTTATCCATTATCCTCCTCTTGATGCATTCATGAGTCTTCTTGATTCTGACATGTTCTTTGTTCCACCCTTCAATTTCTTCCCTCAAGTTTTGAATACACATCTTGTTCAACTCCCTCCTCATTTTTTGAGATATTGTGGTAAACTTGTAGGGAAACTTGATCCATCTGCGAACTCAGTAAATTTTAATGAAGGCAAGATCTCTGCTACTGACAAAATGAACTCCAATTTTTTTTATCATGTCTTGAGCAAGAGAGATGAGATTTTTAATCATGTTATCCATGAGAAATGTTGAAAATGATTACATTCGAAAAAGAAAGTAATATGTGAAATGAGAGTAAAAGTAGGTTGTGTTTGAAGAATAGGTCTATAATATATCAAATGTGTTCTTAAATTATTAAAAAAAAACTAATATTAATTTGCTAACCATTGCAACTCATTAACTTCATGGATTTACATATTGTACAATTTGAAAAAAAAATATTAATCCATTAATGTTGTTAAAGAAACCAATAATTTGAGCCACATTAATAATTATTATTATATATTTAATTTTGTTTCAACTATGAACCTTAATGCTTGTACATATTGTACCATTAAAACAAATATACAGACATTAATTGTATTGGTCAAATCTAAATTTCGGCCACATATATAATATTTATTATTTATTTAAACTTTATTTTTCAAATATACATCTATATTTTTTTGGGAAAGTGAGATAAATATGGAGAGTGGAAAGATTTCGTTTTATCATCAATATGTATTGAAATAATAATAAATGTCATTCTTTTTTCAAATATATTTTTTTTAAAAGAATTATTAATAAATGCAACTTTTCATATCACCGCTATACTTAAATCATGCATAATAATTTAAATATAAAAAAGGTAAATATTAATTGGACAATTAAATATTTGTTTTGGTCTTAGAAATTTTCATTTCTTTAGTAAAATAATTTTGAATTTTTTTTCTTTTACAAAGACAAAATTTCAAATATTAGTTATTTATTATTTTAAAATGAAATTACAAAATTTTAATTATAAAAAATTTAAAACTTCAAATACTAATAATAATAAAAAATAACCATAGAAATTTATTTTCCATTCATAACTGGGAAAAAATTATAATGTTTTAAGACTAAGTATGCATATTCCTATATATTCATGAAAGAGTTCAACAAAGTTTCATGATATACTATTTCACATTCAACATTATACATTTGACGCCTCCAATACAAGTCATCATTCTCAGAAGCATCGACGAACCTTTGTGCTAATTAATTATGAATTTATCTAATATTACGTACTTATGGCTTTCTCCACTCCATTCTCTGAAGAATAGTTAGTATTTTCGCCCCCCGAACTTATGACACTACCAGATCATGCCGCCTAAAATATACGGCCTGCTAAAAATTCCCCCTGAACTTTTCCATTTATAGAAACATAGTTCTTATGTTAGCTTTTGTTCCATTTTTCTGTTTAAATTCTGATGTGGCATTGCCGCGCAATCCAATGTGTAGAAAATTAGCATTTTTCCCCCTGAACTTTGTTTACTACAAATTTGTGCACCCTTTTATTAAAAAAAAATTAAAACTAAAAAAATAAATATATTTTTTAATTCTTATAAAAATAATTCAAATGTTAATTGAAATGTTAAAAAATTATATAAAAGTCATTTAAACTCTAATAAAATCTTTAAAATTCACTATAGATTTTAAAAAACCAAATATCTAACAAATATGAATGAAATAAAAAAAATCAAATATTAGATTAAAATTCACTCTAGATATTAAAAAATCAAATATGAATGAAATAAATAAATTAAATATAAATAAAGTCTTAATTAATTCGATAGACTCATATCAAAAATTGATTTATTTTTGTTATAAATTAAAAAGAAACAATTCCTTCATGATGGGTTTTGAGTTACACGACTCTAATCTTTTCATTTCCTTATAATTTTTCTTTTCTTTTCTTTTTTTTTTTTTAAAGAAAGAAGAAATATATAATGTTATTTGAATTTGAATGTATAATTATTATTTATTTTTGGACAAAGAATGTATATTTAGTAGGTTTTAGTTTCATTTAACTTTGGATTTTTATAAATTAAATTAATATAAATTTGAACTAAAACTAAGATTTTTTTTCAAAGATTTAATGTTTTTCTTTTTATGGTAATGATCATATTGGATCATATGTTGCGCAAAAGTTACTGATTGGACTATCTGTTTTGTTAAATGATAATTTGGACCTTGTGTTTTACAAAATGGAACAAAATAATACACTGAGCCAGATTTTGGTCAAATAATTTTTCAATATGACCAAAATACCCCTACTTTTATATATATATATTAATTAAAATATTATTGAATTCAAAAGCAACAAAATATTAATATAATATTTTTAAAAAATTAAATTTTAATTGAATACAAATAATATAATTTTGTTAAACAAACTAAAATATTTTTTAATTAAATCAAATTTCAACAAAATATAAACGAAATATTAAATCTATTCTCACTAAAACATAAAGACAAAAAAAAACTTATTAATTTTAACCCGCTACATACAAAAAAATCCTAAAACATTATTGTTTACCCAAAAGAGGACTACTTGATGACGTGGTAGAATTAGCCTACACGTGGAATACACGTGGCAGTTTAAGTGAGTATAATCTATTCGACCATCGACCAGAAGATCATTAGCTCATCAGACATCATATTTATGTGCAACCAGTCTGGTCGTGTCTTTTCATCTATTTCCTTCAGATTCGTAATCTTATAATTACATATTAATTGTAATTTCCATTATTACTTAGTGTTGACAGTGAGACTCGTCAACCAAGTTAAGTTAGAAAAATTGAAATATAGAGCTTATCAATGAAAAACTTCAAAGATCTAATCAGAAACTCAAAGAATAGTTGCAGAAAGAAAATGGTGAAATGAACTTGTATATTTTATGGTGTAGTGCTACAGTGTTTTTTCCAAACCCCCTCCCAAGTGGAAGTGGGGTTCTTTTATAATGGGTTGTAATGGCCCCTGATACATTGTGGTCTAGGGGACCAGATGGTACATGACTACATTGTCAGGAGAGTGGTCTCAGGGGTAGTGGTGTCGGCTCTAGTACATGGTCAGAGTCCGTGGGAATGTCTCCACTACTTATTGAGTACGAGTGTCAGAGATTGTCTGGTGTGGACCATAAAAAGTATTTCACTGGTACGTCCACTACTTATCTGGCATGGGCTTAGTGTCCGTACTTCTTCTGACTTGGTGTGAATCGCTATGAGGCCCCTCCAATTCACCCTTATTGGTGTGTTAGAGAGATCCATGATCTTACCTCTTGTTGGACTTATGGTAAGAGTGGTGCCCGGTAGGTGGCGCTAATCTTAAGGGTTGAGGTAAGATCCCTCTAGTGAGGCCAATTTTGGGAAGTGACCCCTAGTGATGCGGATGAGGCCTGGTAGGGCTGAGTGCACCAAGAGGAGGCATGATGCAAGGCTTCGCGGAACACCTCTAGCGAGACGTGGCTGCTGGGTGCGAGGCCCTTGCAAGATGCCTCTCACGAGGTGGAACACCTGGGCATGCCGAGTGGTGGCACGCAGCCTTTGCGAGACGCCTCCAATGAGGCGTGGCTGCTGGGTGCGAGGCCCTCGCGAGACGCCCTTCGTGAGGCAGAGCATTTGGGCACGCAGCCTCCAACGAGACACCTCCAGTGAGGCGTGACGGCTGGGTGCGGGGCCCTCATGAGATGCCCCTTGCAAGGCAGAGCATGTAGGCATGCCGAGTTGTGGCATGTTGCCTTCGCGAGACACCTCCAGCAAGGTGTGGCTGCTGGGCGCGAGGCCCTCGTGAGACGCCCTTCACGAGGGGGAGCATCTGGGCACGCAGCCTTCATGAGACGCCTGCAGCGAGGAGTGACGGCTGGGCGCGAGGCCCTCACGAGGCGGAGCATCTGGGCATGATCAGTTGTGGCGTTGTAACGCCCTACTTCCTTAGAGCCGTTACTAAGTGAGTTTAAAAACGTGCTACACACTCGCTAATCGAGGTTTTAAGTCAAACAGTGTATTTAAGCCATAAACAAAGCAAAAACATTAGAAGTAGTAACTTTTCATAGTAAATCATAAAAGCTTTACACTTGGGATCCCAAAATACAGTTTAGAAATATTTACAACATAAAAACTGTACTAAGTGAGCTAAACGACAAAATCTAAATTTATTTACAAACATCTCCCAAAATCCTCTGGCTGTGGCAGCCAGGCTGGCCAAACATGTACACGCCGCCTCACGCCTGCTGTACTCATGGTTGGTTGATCTTCTCTTTACCCTTACCTGCACCATAGAGCATCTGTGAGCCGAAGCCCAGCAAGAAACCCACAAACAGATAACATATGCAACACATATATCAAGAACATAAACAGGCCACCAATGGCTAAACACATACGGCCTAGCCGTCCCAGGCGTTTACCAAGCCCTGGGTTCGCGGACCACGCCGTGAGGATATCCCAAGTATCCTTCTAGGGACTCGCCTTGGAAACTTTCACTCTACGTGCTCAACGCTGCTCTCGGCCCCTTTCCGTTCTCGGTCTACACCGTTCCCGACTCTAGCCGACCATTCACATCATAATACACATAGCATAACAAGCAAGTATAGAATTCCAGGATATTCAGTTAAAGGGCTACGCCCCGCAATTCTAACATATTGGGCTCGACCCTACATATCAATTCCATTCAAACACATTGGGCTCAGCCCTGCACACAAGCTCTATGGGAACAAGGGTTTTCTTAACTGAGTTTCGAGCTTTCTGAGCACCGATGCCCTGAGCACAGTCCTCTAACCTGAGCCTCGCCGAAACCCTAGTCACAACACAGTAACAATGTCAATCTATCAAATTCTAATCCAATAAATAACTTCGAGCCATAACCCCAACCTCCGGGACCTTGAATTCTACCTATCCAGGTGATAAAATCCATCCCGAGCCTTACCCATTAAATTCCCAAGCCTAAATACCCTTAAAAACTTAGATTGGCACTAAGGGCCGCGGCCCCACCCACAAGAGCCGTGGCTAGCCTCGAAACA
The DNA here is from genome assembly GCF_963169125.1 of Humulus lupulus. Taxonomy (NCBI): domain Eukaryota; kingdom Viridiplantae; phylum Streptophyta; class Magnoliopsida; order Rosales; family Cannabaceae; genus Humulus; species Humulus lupulus. The sequence continues at coordinate 156,617,558 of NC_084802.1, read as the reverse complement.
GAGGCTAGCACCTCATTGACCCCCACACGGGCCACGGTGCGCCAACCAAGCGCCGCGGTGCGCGTGAACCTCTCGGCCACCCATGGCCGCGCGCGCACACTGGCCGCGGCGCACCCCTCCTAAGGCCGCGGCTCTCACCTACGAACCCAGAATTCCTCATCAGTTTGCTTCCTTTCCTTCAAGCCAATCCTCACCAAAACCAAACTAACAATCCTAGATAATTAACACCATCATTCCATCTCAATAACAGCACTAAAACACCATTGAATCCTACTCCAAAACTCAGCTAAGGCACCCAAAAGTAGACCAAGCTTGACCAACATGCAATCCTCAAAACCTGCAGCCCAAGTATCTGTCAACTGCCTCATTGGTCCTCTGAACCATCTCTGGACCCAAGTATCTCCTCTCACCTGTCTCATCCCAATGAATAGGTGATCTACACTTTCTTCCATAAAGCATCTCGCACGGAGCCACACCAATGGTTGCCTGATAACTGTTGTTGTACGAGAACTTGATCAAAGGAAGATACTTACTCCACGATCCCCCAAAGTCAAGCACACAGGCTCGCAGCAGATCCTCCAATACCTGAATCGTCCTCTTAGACTGCTCATCCATCTGAGGATGATAAGCAGTACTAAACCATAACTGCGTGCCCATAGCCTTCTGCAGACTCTCCCAAAACTTTGAGGTGAAGGTGGGGTCTCTGTCCGACACTATCGACCTCGGAGCCCCATGAAGTCGAACAATCTCCTTCACATACAACTCAGCGTACTGTTCCACCGTATAAGTTGTTCTAACAGGCACAAAGTGGGCGGACTTGGTATACCTATCCACAATCACCCACACTGAGTCATGCTGTCCCACAGTTCTTGGTAAACCAACTACGAAATCCATAGTAATGTCTTCCAATTTCCATTCTGGAATCCCCAAAGGTTGCAATAACCTCACTGGCCTTTGGTGCTCAGCTTTAACCTGCTGACAAGTTAAGCACTTAGCCACATAATCCACCACACCCCTCTTCATGCCCGACCACCAATACAGAGTTCTCAAGTCCTGGTACATCTTCATCGTACCCGGGTGCAAAGAATAGGGAGTGGTATGCGATTCATCCAGGATCTCTCACCGAATATCAGAATCCACCGGAACACAGATCCAACCCTTATACTTCAGTAATCCCATCTCTGAAATGGAGAAGTCCTTTGTCGCTCCGACTAAGGCATTCTCCCTATGTCCTCTCAACTGAGAATCTTTCCCTTGCGCTTCCTTGATCCTCTCAAGGAGTGTAGAATAAAGAGTGATGTTGGCCAACTGACCAACCACCAACTCTATACCGGCTCTGGTCATCTCCTCAGCTAACTTATCAGATATCTGCCTCGAGCTAAACAACCATCCTTGGCCCTTCTGACTCAATGCATCAGCCACTACATTAGCCTTCCCAGGATGGTAAAGGATATCACAATCATAATCCTTAACCAACTCCAGCCACCGCCTTTGGCGCATATTCAAGTCCTTCTGGGTAAAGAAATACTTTAGGCTCTTATGGTCGGTATATATCTCACATTTCTCACCATAAAGATAATGCCTCCAAATCTTAAGTGCAAACACCACCGCTGCCAACTCCAGGTCATGCGTAGGATATATCTGCTCATATTCCTTCAACTTCCTCGATGCATAGGCTATCACCTTGCCAGCTTGCATCAACACGCACCCCAAACCCTACCTGGATGCATCACAGTAGACCACAAACTTTTCATTCTCTATCGGCAAGCTAAGAACTGGCACAGTAATCAATCGCCGCTTCAGTTCCTTAAAACTGTTCTCACATCTATCCGTCCAGACATACCTTGTCTTCTTCTTTTTTAGTTCTGTCAATGGCATAGCTATTCTGGAGAACCCCTCAACAAATCGCCGATAATACCCTGCCAGATCCAAAAAGCTTCAAACTTCAGGAACATTGCTCCGTCTAGGCCAATCTTTGACCGCCTCAATCTTACTTGGGTCAACCAGAATCCCTTCTTTACTGATGATATGGCCCAGAAATGTAACTTGCGGCAACTAGAACTCACACTTACTGAACTTAGCATATAACTTATGCTCCCTCAACCATTGTAATACCAACCATAGATGCTGCTCATGCTCTACCTCTGACTGGGAATACACTAGGATGTCGTCGATGAATACGATCACAAACTTATCCAGATAATCCTTGAAAACCCTATTCATCATGTCCATAAAAGCTGCTGGGGCATTAGTTAATCCAAAGGACATAACCAGGAATTCATAGTGTCCATACCTCGTTCGGAAAGCGGTCTTTGGTATGTCCTCTTTAATCCTTAATTGATAGTAACCTGATCGGAGATCTATCTTTAAAAACATTGTTCTTCCCTGTAGCTGATCAAATAAATCGTCGATCCTAGGCAGTGGATACTTGTTCTTAATGGTTAACTTGTTCAGCTCCCTATAATTAATACACATCCTAAGGGACCCATCCTTTTTCTTAATGAACAACACTGGTGCACCCCATGGCGAGAAACTCGGTCTAATGAACCCCAAGTCAAGTAACTCTTGCAACTGAATCTTCAACTTCTTTAGCTCCGCCGGACCCATTCTATAAGGTGTCCTTGATACTGGCTTCGCTCCTGGTACTAATTCTATAACAAAATCAATCTACCTCTGCGACGGCAACCCTGGCAAATCCGCTGGAAACAAATCCGGAAACTCACACACCACCCTTGTCTCACCCGGTCCAACCGGCACCACCCTAGAAGTATCCACAACGCTTGCCAGGAATCCTATACAACCTTCCTGCATCAGGTCCCTAGCCCTTAGGGCTGAAATCATTGGTACACGCGGTCCATTAACCGACCCCACAAACACAAAGGGTACCTCCCCTTCTGGTTCAAAAGTCACCATTCTGCGCCTGCAGTCAATCGTTGCCCCATATTTGGATAGCCAATCCATTCCCAAAATCATGTCAAAATCATCCATCTCCAACTCAATTAGATCAACAAACAATTCCCTACCATCTACCTCCACAGGCAATGCTCTAATCCACTTCCTAGAAACTACCAATTCTCTTTTTCGCAACAAGGTCTGAAATCCCCTAGCATACACACCACTAGGTCTACAAAGCTGATCTATCACCCTAGCAGATACAAATGAATGGGTAGCCCCTGAATCAAACAATGCAGAATAAAAAGAACCAGCACTAGAGATCTGACCTGTCACAACTGAGGGGCTAGCCTCCGCCTCAGTCTGTGTCAAAGTGAATACCCTGGCAGGAGCAAGACTGTCACTCTGCTTCTGCTCCTCCTTCTTAACTTGAGGGCAATCCCTCTTCAGATGGCTGGCACTTCCACAAATAAAGTAGGCACTGATCCTGCACTCACCCTGGTGTCGACGCCTGCACCATGGACACGTAGGAAAACTCCTCCAATTATCACTGCTACCGTGACGGCCAACAGAAGCACCCCGCACTCTCCTATCAGAACTAGGAGGAGTAAATGAATCTGGAACTCTTCTTTTCTGCTCACTGGGGCCACTGCCCCGACTAGACCCAACAAAAGGAGGTACCATCCTCCTAGCATCGTGCCTAACAGTGCTGTCCTTCCATATCTGATCCTCAGCCCTCTCTGCAGTAAGGGCCTTATCCACCGCTTGGGCATAAGTAGTATTCTCTGGAATCAATGTAATATTCACATCACGGGCGATCATCACATTCAACCCTCGTATAATTCTTTCTCTCTTGGCAGCAGAAAGAAATTGATAGGCAACGCCAAGAACTGGATGAGAGGCAGGCCGACATGGATCGCCGACAAAGGGACGCCACTTCCGCCCTGGAGGCAGCCATTCTGTTGGCTCGAGGACAGCCCATGCCAGCCTATCAATCGGATCAGCCACCCAATGTACTGCCATAATAAGATCAACATTCAAATTCTCCACAACATCACCACACTCCGCCTCCACCAGCAAGCCCTCAGATGCCAGAGCAGCCTCTTGTAGCTCAACAGGATATTCTGTTTCAACATCCTAAGCAGCAACGTCCTTCTCGCACTGGTCCAGATAATCCCAAGCAGGAAAGGAAAAATAGGGCTAGGCAGCCTCCCTCCCCAAAGCCCTAGATGTCAGACTGCTGAAGAGTCGAATCCACTGAGCAGGGGACAAGTCCTTCTGCTGGTAGGAGACAGGTCAAGTCAGGCTCTGCGGTCAGGGGCCCCCCACGACATAATAACGCCCGGGGACCCACCGACCAACGCTGGCCTCCACTTGACGGACGAGACGTGCCAGCGAGGGGAGGGGGAAATAGAGCGATTAGTAGGTTGCACCACAGTCGGTCACGTTTTAGGGATGGCCATGACTATAATGAGCCAGATTCCGACAGAGGAAATGGTGGTCGAGGGCAAGGAGATAGGGGTGGGGAACGTAATCCCCCACCAAGAGAGAATCCGCCGACAAGTCAGAATACAGGGGCAGCCTAGGCAACCTAGCATGTTTGATCGATTGGGCGCTAACAAGAAAGGGCGTAGGGATGAGGATTTGAGGGACGTACTCAATGATAGAAGGGAAAGGCACGACGAGTATGCCCCTCTAGCACTAGTCGCCCCAATAATACCAGACGTTGTATAGGCCTAGCTTGATGCGCTAAATCAGGCCGTCCAACAGCAAGTGGGGAGCTGAACGTCCCACATTGAGTATGACCGGAGAAGAGGCACTCCATTTATACAAAGAATAGAGATGGCCGAAACTCCAAGCAAATTTAAGATGCCAGTATTACCCAACTTAAATGGATTTGGAGACCGAGTATCTCATGTGAATAAATTTAAGATAAAATGGACATCTAGAAGGTGTGAGATGACGCGTGATGCAGAATTTTTCTGGCCACCTTATCCGACACTGCTCAGGAGTGGTTTTACAAATTCCCTCCTGCTAGTATAGTGTCTTGGGAAATGTTCGTGAAAGAGTTTTACGGACAGTTTTATGCTGGTCGAGTACATTTGACCAAAGCCAACCAACTGGTCGTGATACGCCAGATAGAGGGCGAAACCTTGAAGGTGTAAGTCCAGCATTTTATGTGAGTCATCGCTGGGGCTAAGACAGTTGGTGATGAGGGGAAGATTATGGCACTTACTGCTAGAGTACGACACCATTCACCCCTTTGGAATATTTTAAGAAAGAAATGGGTAAAGAGCACCTAAGAATTCCTAGATCGAGCGGACCAGTACATCAAGCTCGAAGAGGCAATTGCCAACGAAGGGAAGGCGCCCGCAGACGACCAGGGTTCGAAAGAAGATCCCACAAAAGGCATCAATGGGTCTGGGAAACCCAATGGCAATGACAAAAGTAACGGGAAAATCGTAGGGAAAAAGGCGAACCATGAGCCGTCAACGTCTGAGAACAAGTGCCCTTAAAGTAACAGATATGAGCCAAGGTTCACCAATTACATGACCCTAGTCCAAAAGCAGAGCAGAAGTGTACCAGGCTACTAGCATCACTGTTCCTTTCAAGCGACCAGCCCCGATCAGGAAAGATATATCCAAGAGATATAAGACCAAGTTTTTTCATTTTCACAATGACTATGTGCATGACACCAACGAGTGCAACTAGCTAAAAGATGAGATTAAATTCCTGTAATGACCCAACTACTCTAGACTTTGGAACATTACTAATTTCCATACTAATCTTACGAAAACATACATTTGAAATAACATATCTTTATTTCAAAACTATAAGGTAAAGGTTTAAAACTATATAAAATTCATAAGTAGGACATTGGGATCCCATTGTTTGAAACAAAACATAACTTTGACATAATTTTAAATAAATGGATTACATAATAAAGTGCGAAAAATACATATAAAATTTAAAGAGACTTCATCCTCGAATCGAACACTCGGTCCATCGATTCCATCCCGCCTCAATACACATCCCCAAGCTTCCAAGAACCTTTCCCGCCACCAAAGCTATTTTCCTACACATATTAAACATAAAGGAATGAGCCTAATGCCCAGCAAGGAAAATCTAACACATAAATCATATACATAATATTCATATCAACATATACTAAAACATATCATAACATATGTCACATATACTATAATGGCCATTATTACTTGGGGTCCCATAAACTAAACAAGTCATATGCCCATTAGATTTGTGGGGCTTGCTAGCTAAGCAAGTCACATGTCCATAAATTTATTGGGGCTTGTTAGTTGTATACAGGTCATATGCCCAAGTCAACAAACATACATAACACACAAATCATAAGTTAACATAACACATAAATCATAAGATAACATATGGCATAACACATAATATCCTATCCTATTTTCCTTACCAAAAGTACCGGGATATGAGAACAGGTTTGGGACTTTGGAACACTCCTAAAAACCATAAATGAAAGGGTGAGTATACTGAAGAAAGAGGAATGAAAAGAATGGACGAACTATACCATCAAGAACATACTTACCAAAAACCTTATGTTCAAGATCTTAGATTTCCTATCCAAGAATAAAGAATAAAGTTAGGGTGCTGAGTATAAAACTATAAGAACTTAAGGAAAACAATACCAAAATGAACTAGAGTTTGGAATACCATGAATGCTTCTATGACCGATCTAAACCTTGAACCAAAATGTGCTATAAACCTTACTTCCCAAATGTTTGGTAAGCTTATAATCCCCAACCCAAGTGGTTACACTCTAAAAAATAACCTAGCAGCTTGCAGCCTCTGAACTTAGCTTGATGAATGAAAATATGGCTGGGTACTAGGTCCTATTTATAGAGTTCAAGAATGAAAAGATCTTCATTTAACTTGAATAAAATAATGGCTTTTTAAATGAAAAATATTTGAATTATCGTTCAGCATAGGCTGAAGACTCGATCAGAAAGATGCTGGACTTATCAAGAAGTTAAAGATTAAAATGAGAACGTTTTCAAAAACATTCAAAAATATACTAAGGGAGCCGATATATTGCCCCTTGTAGGCGATATATCGCCTGGGCCAGCATGCCCGAGGCTCGTCAAGGTGATCGTGCGAAGTTACATGTTTTTCGTATCCCCGTACTGTGATATATCGCCCCCTATAGCTGCGATATATCGGCATACGCTGAATATTTAAACACGAAATTGCACAATTTCAGCTTAATTTGAATTGAGTAAATAGCCTTGACTAAGTCCTCTAACATTTTCAAAGCTGCTGAAAGACCCTAGGATATTCAAATATTACTCTTAATAAACTTATTCCTCAAAAATACTTAATTATCATTAAACATACACATGACAAGTGTTACTTTCTTATTGGGTCTATCTAAACCTTATAATATAATAAATATCACCATCAATATCAGTCATATTAATCAAACCTTAGGTTAAAATTTATATTCTTAAACTCTAGGTTAAACTTAGAAAATCTACAAGTGTTATTGTGAGTGTCCAAATAAATCCCGGTCTGAACCAAAATCCACAGTCATAAAAATACTACTACTATTACTATTATACTACTATCTAACTAGCTAAGTAAAGTTTTTGGACTCTACAATTCCTTATCAGACAAGAACACCTGAGAAGATATGTGCGAGTCCTTGGAGGTTCTCAGCAAGAGGCTCAAGGGGGCAACGAGCAGGCACTTATACGCCAATGCTCGCCCCTTTTACAGCCAGCTCTAGTTGCTGGTACATTGCAGACCATCTGTGGTGGCACACACCTGGCAGGTAATAGTGGGAAGGTAAGGGAACAATATGCCTAAACCTTACGACACGACCATGATATTGAAATGTTGAACATAGAGGAGCGAACTCCCAAAAAAGCTCAAAAAGAGGAAGAACTAATAACTTTCTCTGAGCTTGATGCTCAGCATGTCCAGTTTCCCCATTCTGATCCTCTAGTCACGGACATCCAGATAACTAATATGATGGTTAAGCGGGTGTTAGTGGATACAGGGAGCTCAGTAAACATTCGGTAGAAATCTTCGCTGGAGAGGATGAAGTTATCAGTACAAGATTTGGAGCCATGCAACCAAACCATTTATGGTTTTTCAGGTGAAGGACTCGTGCCAACTGGGTTGATTAGGCTTCCAGTCATACCAGGGACTGCACCTATGAACAAGAAATTACTCACTACTTTTATAGTAGTTGATTGCCCTTCTATATATAATGCTGTGATTGGAAGACCTATTCTAGTCGACCTGCGAGCTGTGACCTCGGTCTGGCACCTATCCATGAAGTTTCCAACCGATGCAAGGGTAGGATGCGTGTTGGGAAACCAGCGAGAAGCCTGGTAATGTTATAATTCCTCAATTACCAAGGAAAAAAGGGGTGGATCGGGAGAAAAAGCCGAGAAAAGGTTGTTGTTGGAGAGGAGAGGGATTTAGATCCTCGCTTTGGGGATTATCGATTACCAATCAAGTGAGCAAGTCACCAAATAGGGTGTTGCCCAAAGTGAGGAGAGGGATTTAGATCCTCGCTTTGGGGATTTTGAAGAAAATGTAGGACTAGTGGAGGACCTCGAGGAGGTCCAACTTGATGAGGTAGATCCGACCAGGATTGTGAACGTCGGTAAAAACTTAGAGATAACAACAAAGGAAAAGCTGGTGGAATTTTTGAAGAAGAACTAGGCGGTGTTTGCCTGGTCGCAGAAGGATATGGTTGGGATCGACCCAGCAGTTATTAGCCATGTCTTGAATATAGATAAACATTTGCCACCAGTACAATAAAAGAGGAGGCTGCTCGACAAAGATAGATGAAAGGCGTTAAAAGAAGAAGTTGAGAAGCTAAAGGAGAACAGATTCATCAGGGTGGCATTTTATCCATCATGGGTCTGTAATCCAGTACTGGTTCCCAAGCCGAGTGGCAAGCGGAGGACGTGCGTGGATTTCACAGACCTCAATAAAGCCTGCCTAAAAGATTATTTCCCACTCCCAAGGATCGACCAGCTGGTCGATGCCACCTCAGGGCATGAGCTCTTATCATTCATGGATGCATACTCTGGGTACAATCAGATCAGTATGCACCCACTGGATGAGGATCACACTAGCTTTCGAACCGATACGGGGCTTTCCTGTTACAAAGAAATGCCTTTCGATTTGAAAAATGCTAGTGCGACTTACCAGAGACTAGTCAATCACATGTTCAAAGAGCTGATCGGTGTTAACATGGAAGTATATGTTGATTACATGCTGGTTAAGTCAAAGAAGGAAGAAGAACACATCGGGGACCTGCAAGTGTTCCTTCGAAGTTTGATCAGGAAAATTTTTGGGGTTCATTGTGAACTCGTGAGGTATCGAAGCTAATCCTGAAAAGATCAAGGTCCTGATCGAGATGAAGTAGCCTGCCAAAATTAAAGATGTTCAAGGCCTAACCGAGAGGATTGCCGCTTTGAGTAGATTCATTTCCAAATCAATGGACAAATGCGTTCCATTTTTTAATTTACTTAGGGGCAATAAGAAATTTGAGTGGACGGAAGAGTGCGAGTAGGCTTTCCAGGCTCTAAAGTCTCATATATTGCAACCACTGATTTTTTCCAAGCCGGTCGAGAAGGAAACTTTGTTCATCTATTTGGCAGTCACCGAGTATGCTACTAGCACTGTCCTGATCAGAGAGGAGGAACATGTTAAAAAAGTTGTGTATTATGTAAGCAAGAGGCTAGTAGGAGTAGAGTTGCGGTATCCGCCCATTGAGAAATTAGCCTATTGCTTAATTTTGGCCTCTAGAAAGCTGCGACCATACTTCCAAGCTCACCCTATCGTAGTACTCATCGACCAGCCACTATGGCAAGTCCTACATAAACCAGAAGCCGCTGGTCGATTGTTAAAATGGGCAGTTGAACTTAGACAGTTTGATATTTCTTACTCGCCACGGGCAGCTATGAAGGGACAGGCTCTAGCATATTTTGTCGCAGAATTTACTGGGTTCCAGGATACCGAGCCAATAGAAGAGCCTGAACTCCAAAGCCAAACTCCTTCCTGGAAGTTGTTCGTAGATGGCTCTTCCAACGAGCACAATGCTAGAGCAGGTTTGATCTTAGTCACGCCCGAAGGACATCGATTCCATTATCCAATCAGATTCGACTTCATAGCATCCAATAAGGAAGCAAAATATGAAGCTCTACTCGCATGATTAAGATTAGCCAAGGACAAGGATATAAATTCACTTGAAATCTACAGTGACTCCCAGTTAGTGGTTAATCAAATTATTGGAGAATATAAAGCCCGGGGTCCGAAGATTGTTGCTTAATTGAACAAAGCAAAGGACTTATTAGTACAGTTCGAAAAATATATTCTATAGCAAGTACCTCACGACCAGAACTCAAACGCTGATGCTTTGGCCAAGTTAGCAAGTGCAAAGGATGCTGACACCTTGAATATAGTACCTATTTAACATTTCTTTGCACCGAGCATTCAAGCAGAAGAGTCTTCCCTAGTAATCCAAGTAACAGACACATGGATGAAGCATTCATTGAATACTTAGAGCATGGAGTGCTGCCGGCAGACAGAAACAAAGCAAGAACCCTCCAGAGACAGTCGACTCGATTCATTCTGGTTGATGGAGTTTTGTACAAGAGAGGGTACTCAATGCCACTTCTAAGGAGTGTTTCAAAGGAAAAGGCCTAGGAATTAATGCGAGAAGTCCATGAAGGTTTTTGCGGAGATCATGCTAGGGGGCAGAGTTTATAAACAAGATCCTTAGAAAGATTGTCTCAGATAACAGTACACAATTTGACAACGATCTATTCACAAATTTTTTTAAAGGCATGGGATTATCAAGATTTTTTCTTCAGTAGCTCATCCGCAGGCAAATGGACAGGTTGAAGCTGTAAACAAGACACTGAAGGATACCCTAAAGAAAAGGCTTGAAGAAGCGAAGGGGGCATGGCCAAAACAATTACCTGAAGTCCTTTGGTCGTATAGAACATCCCATCGAACAACAACAGGCTATACTCCATTTTCCTTGGCCTATGGATATGAAGCCATGTTGCCTGTTGAATTAGAACTACAATCGCATAAAAGGTTGGAATTTGATCAGAGCGTGAATATTCAGTTATTAATGGAATCTTTGGATTTGGTCGATGAAAGGCGCGAGCAAGCTCAACTCTGAGTAGCAGCTTACCAACAAAAGGTCGCTCAGTATTTCAACTCTAAAGTACGCGAAAGAAAATTTAACGTGGGAGATTTGGTACTTTGAAGAGGTTTTCTTAACACCCGCGATCAAGCTGCTAGAGTGCTTGGACCTAACTGGGAGGGTCCGTATCAAATTGAAGAAGTCCTCCAACCAGGCACCTATAATCTTGCTCGCTAAAACGGAGATCTCATTCCTCGCTATTGGAATGGAGAACACCTGCGTAAGTATTATCAATAAATAGCTCTTTTAAAATAATTGGCTTGTATTAATTTCAATTTTTTACAAGTTTATAAACAAGGGTTAGTCAGTTATATTACTAGTCTCTTGTAAGTGTAAGATCAATTTTTTGATCACTCGTACAGACACGATTGTCCATTTATTACGAGAAATAAAAGGAACTGTGCGCAGCCAGTTATTCTTGCCAATTATTGTATTTATTACAAGTATTTGCTTATTACGTGTGTTGTTTTGCTATATTATCATTTTTACAAGTCTCTATTACGAGCAGTAATGTTCGAATAGGTACGGGTCATGGCAAGTGACCGAGGACCTTAAGCTCCTCAATCACTTGGGGGGCATCTAAGGTACTAAGCAAGCAAAGCATATCAAAAGAAAAATAAGGGAAAGCATACTACGGTACTTAGAGTATTTTTCAAAATTTTCTTTAAATTTTGTTAAATCAAAACAAAGTGCTATGCTAAGTTCGGTCATGCAAACAGATGTTATAATAAATTCCAAATATTAGAATATCCAAGTTAAATGTTTTGCACCGCGAGCAGTTACTGCTCGGATGTAATTGCTAATTAAATTAAAAGATGCCCTATGCAGCAAAATAATGTCTTGACATCATGAACCGTGGTTCGTGTGTCCTAGTTACAAATTAAAATAAAATAAATAAAGTTATTAAACAATAGGAGTAGCTGGAGGGTCTTGATGAGGCTATTGGTCGACTGTGGTATCAGCACCCTTGTCAATGCCTTCAATACCTATGGCCTGAGAAATCTCAGGGGATCCCTGAGCTGTCTCCTCTTCCTCCAGGCGAGCAATGCACTTTGACAGCTCAACCTGCTTTATATGTTTCGGAAAATAATCATAGTTTTCCTCGAGATTGATTTTTTAGAAAATATAAAAACAGTTGAGCGCTGCTTCCTTAAACCTCTCCAAGTCACTAGTGTTGGTCTCTTCGAGTAATTTGACTCGCTCCTCCAGTTCAGCAGTTTCTTTCTTGTTGATAACCAGTTCGTCTTGGAGTTTGGAGGCCTCTTTGAAATTAATCACCGAAGCCTCGTTATGTTGCTTCAGCTCCTCGCCCAGTTTGGCATTTTGCTCCTCAGCTGCTCTTATCTCCGCGCCTAGTTGGGCGTGTCTATCCTCGGCCGCTTTGAGCTGCTCGGCGAGTCTTCCCTCAACAACCTTAATTTCTTCAGCATGCTTGGCCGACGTCTCCTCTGAGCGACGCCAGCTGGTACTCAGGGTCAAAACTCCCTACGATCAAAGAAAAAAGCAAAGTTGTTAGTATAAATAAAATGGGTGAGATAAACAAGTAAGGCACAGCAAAAAAATAGTAACTTATACTGAGTATTTCATTCAGGGAGCGGCTGAGAATCTGCTCGACCTTCATGGAGGAGACATTACTGAAGGCTTCCTGACTACGCTGATGCCTTGATAGCTTCTTCAGTTTGTCATTGGCCGAGTTATAGGTTGTGTTCAGGACGACCTCGCCCTGAGTTTTTCCTGACTAGTCAGGAGGCGTTGGGTTGATAGGAACTGTAGGAGTCGGGATGATAGAAGCTGGGGGATTCGGATCGATGGGAGCTGGAGGAGTAGTAGTTTCCTTGGAAGGTACAGGTGCAGGAGGGTCCTCAATCCGAGCCCTTTTCTTGGAAGGATCGCAACTACTTTCCCTAGGGTGCCGCCTGCATTCTTTCCTCTTGCTCATAGAAGTCTTGGCTTTGAGTTTGTTGTACAGTTTGAATGCATCTCTAGAAGTCATAACTGCAAGAAAGAAATAAATGATTAGACAATATAAATTAAGTTGCTTAAAAAAGCAAGGAAATATGAGCAAGAAAAATTCTAAGTAGTATACCTGAGCTACTATTACTGGTCGATACATTATTTATGGTACTACTGCTACACTCACTCTCTGCCTCGAAGAAGTCTGAATTTAAACTACTAATCACATATTTAAATTTGTTGTCCCGGTCAAATAAATGACAGGGAATGGGCAAACTATCTAAGAGTGAGAAGTCAGTATCGTTCTCATCAGAAGACTCGAGTATGGGCTTGGGGTGTTCTGGAAGTTTATGCTTGCCCTTCTTGTGTGGGTTGGTGCAGCAGTAGCTTGTGGGATGCCGGAGGGTTCCCTGACGGTCACACTTGCAGCCCGCCTCCTCGGGGGCTGTGACACATCCTAGTGCTGCTCGGGGATCTCTCCTCCAGTATCACTCCCTACTGTGGACTCTATCACATCCTAGTGAGGCGCCAAAAGCCAACCAGCCTTAAGTTGCTCTCCATGACAAGCTCCTTGACGCTTTTTCCGATGTCCGTCATGTCGGTACCATGGACCTAAACAACACCAAAGTTTTAAAGACAATATAGAAAAGCTAGATGAAATTAAACGACCAATGAGTAAAGGATTTACCTCCTCAAGTAAAGGCTTGGTTATCAGCTGTAACGCCCTGGATAGCCAGGACCGCTGCACTGTGTACTTATAAAGGTGAAGGACTTGCTAATCAAGTCATTTAGTCAAAACGTGTCACTAAACCATAAATGTGCTAGGGTTAAAATGGTTTTGGTCTCAAAAGATACATTTCATATATTTAAACAGATTTACATATGGGTACCCAAAAAGGAACAGTATTTAAAGGTTAGTTACAAAATTTCCAAAATACAGACTACCATCAGCCACTCTAAGGCAAAACAGACATTTATAGCTTCTCTGTTCCTGTTATCCTCACAACCGTGGCGGCTGAGCAGCTGGTCATGTACATTCCGCTCACAGAGCTCTCCAAGTCAGGGCTGATCAAGTTTGCCCTTGCCTTTACCTGCACCACGTAGCACCCGTGAGCCAAGGCCTAGCAAGAAAACATAACACACATCTCAACAATCATAACATGAGTATAATCCTTTAAGCATGATCAAACACTTAACATTCCACATTAATCACATAGCATGTATTCGGGATCAAATTTGCAACCAATCATTAATAACAGTCAAATCACATAATAACTAGGGCCGACAACTTAGGTCGCACCCTCTGTTTACCCCACTGACTCCGGCCCGCTTAAACCGAGCTCAGTGCATAATAAGCTATCCTCGTCTACCAGTGGTCGAGTCGCCCCCTGTGTGCAAGTGTAACCTATGGCACTCTTTGGCTGTTGGTTTACTATTTACATGGCATAATACAATCCTTTCAAAGCATACATATTAGGGAACCCTTAGTCCCATTACAAATACACAACCGGGTGCAGTTTTCTTACCTTTAGCTTCCAATTGTACTAGCTACGAGCGATGCTCCTTGAGCGCGATCCGATCCCCGAGACCTAGCTTAGCACCTAGTCACAACCAAGATAAAGGATACCATCAACAATCTTAAAAGAGCTTCTAGACAAAGTTCTAGTCTCCGGAACATTGAACTTCACCAAACATGGTAAAAGATTCAATCCCAAGCACCCTAGGTTAAATTCCCAAGCCTAGAATCTCAAAATCCCAAAAGCTCTTAAGGGTCGCGGCATTAGCCACCCATGCCGCAGCATGGCCTAAACCAGAGGCCTCCCAATGCCCAAAAACAGACAAGGGTCACGGCCCTACTCAGACCATGCCGCGGCCCGCCCTCCTTCCTCAGCACACATCAGCTTCGAAGGGCCGCGGCTCACCAAGAACTATGCCGCGGCCCGACCCCTTCGAACCTAGAAAAACCTCCATTTTTAACTTTCAAACCTCATGAAAACTCAACCAAAACTACCCCAATTCAACAACTAAACTATCCAAAAACTTCCCACAAGATTCCAGCAACATAACCCAGCTGAAACCTACACTAGAAACCCACCAAAATCCTATTTCAATCACTGAAACTTTCTAACTCAAGAACACAAAACCCAGCCATTAAACCTTAAATTCGAGCTTACCTCAACTGTAGAACAAATCCTCCAAGAGCTTTCTGGGCTAACTTCCAAGGTTCTAGCCTTAATTTAATCTCAACCTTGATTAAGTTCCTTTGACAATCCTTGAGCTAATCCTCTAAATCCCAGCTTTAATCTTCAAAATTCCAGCCACAATCCTATGTTCTTTGTTTTTCCTTTGAGAGAGAAAGAGAGGAAGAGGAAAGATTCGGTCTATTTTATGTTCTACTATTTTCTATAGCTCCTTAAGTCTATCCTTAGGCAATTAAGCTAATCCCAAAGCTCGGGGTACCGAAAACGTCACCGAGGGCAAAATGGTAAAAATCCTCAATATTCTCACCTAGACTTCCTAACCTCAAATATATCTCCAATTATTTATTTTCATAAACCGGTAATATAAATAACCACTCAATACCTGAAATACCCCTTGACTTGTCCAAAGTCAAAGGTTAGGCCCCGTTGTGACTTTCCCACTACCTAGCTCCCTAGGATCGCCTCAAGTCGCCTGCTGCAGATTTACCCACATAATAATGTGGTTCTCACAAACATAACGTTTAACCACATTTATATACATATAATCATACAAGCATGCTTATCATGTAATAATGCATTAAGTCAATAAATTCACACATAAACCAATTATGCCCTCCTGGCACACTAATCAAGGCCCTTAAACCATATTAGTGATTTTGGGCCGTTACACATCAGCGACCAGGTCCGTTGTGAGAAAGTACTCCTGGAAGTACTTCCCTACATGGGATTTTTAGGTGATATCGCTCAGGAAGGTATGAGCGGACTCTTGGTGGTAGAAGAAGAAGAACCCCGTGTTTATGTGGTTGGGGTTAGACTTGAGATCGAACAATTAGTTGATCTCATGTGGCATAAGTACAGGCCATTCTTATGGTTATATAGGATATAGAGCGCAGATAATACTCTATATCCGTTGGGAGTGATTTGGAAGGGGGCGACCTCAAAATTATTGGCCACACCTTTGAAGAAATCGTGCAGAGGCAAGATTGCCCCTGCCTCGATACGGTACCTCGACCAGGCACTGAAGGTGCCCCCAGGCATGTTTGCCCTCTGGTCGGGTGAAGGTTTGATGAGGGTTATCCCCGGATCCCAGGAAGATCGTACTTCTTGAGATAGTTATTTACCATCCTAGCAGAGACGATGCTAGGAGACACAACGTACCATTCGACCTCTAGCCTAAGGCCATCGCGAGGTCGTGCTTTAGTTTGGATTTCGGGTGGTATAGTATTTACAAGCTGGGGATTGGTAGAAGGTCCTTGGTGTGAGGGGCAGGCTAATTAGAAGAATAATTGGGTGTTCTCTTCTTTCTGCAAGTAGTATACTTCACGCGACCCATGTTTAGTTGACTAGTCTAAGGTATGGTCACTGGGTTGTGTTGAGAAAGTGGGACTTCTAAAAAAGGCAGCGACAGTTGTTCTTGATCCTCAAACAGTAGTGCAAGCAGATCGTCATCAATTGGCCTCTCACCTACCCAAGGAACGTGCATTAAAATCTAAGAATAGAAATGTGGAGATGAGAATCTATGGCCAACAGATAGAAGAAGTGGAAATGTTGGGATAATGTTGCTCGTTTATAAAAGATAAGCTTTTGTATGGCCAGCAACATTCTAACATAAACACTAAAAACATTCGAACAGTTTGGAAAAACGAATTAAAAAGCAGAAGTGAAAAGTTTTTTCAGGTAAACTTTTCGACTCTGAAAATTGGCGGGAAAAACCCAAATTTTTTCGACTGCATAAAAATCAAATTTTTACTTCGATTTTGCGCCGTAAATCAATATTCCTACTTCCCAAGCCAATTCCTAACCCTCATTTAGTGTTTATGCTAATTCAAACTCCTATCCTATCATGTTACTTCCTACGAGCCGGTTTACCTCAGAATTGTTTTTTCTCAAGAACATTCAAAAACTCTCAGTTCATCTCTTAACATGTGATAATTTGATCAGGTTCAATGTGATGCTCGAATCCCAACTTTGTCCAGTCTGTGGAGTAGTTAATGAGACCCATGGCCATCTATTTTTTGATTGTTGTCTATCTAGGCAAGTCGTCATAACTATTTTCAGCTAGTTGGGTTTTCAAGCATGGCCAATTGACTTTCCTAGCTGGCTGGTTTGGCTCTCTAACAGGAGGTCTGGTGTGATAGCTGAGATCATTATCTCGGTGTCAGCAACTGTAGTTTATGGAATACAGAGGAACCGAAATCGTTGTATGTTTGATAGTTGTTCTTGGTCAGCTAATAGCATAACGACTGATATAAAATTAAGGATGAAGTGTAGATTTTTCATTTTAAAAAGTAGGAAACTCTCAGTTCAAGAGCAGAGGTTTTTAGATAGATTAATCATGTAATTCTAGCTTTGAGTTTTTTGGCTGTTTCTTTTAGCTTGGGTTGAAGGGTTTTTCCCTTTGGTTTTGGTTATAAGTATTGACTGTTTGATCATTGTTTGGTTTGCTAGTTGATTAATGAAGTAACCTTCTTCTTGATAAAAAAAAAGAACATTAAAAAACTCAAAGCCTGAATATCAGAAAACTAGAGAAATGAGTGTTGCATGGTATAACAGAGACAAATCGATCAAGAAACTTACTTGAATGGAAGATTGAAGTGAAGTCATAAGAATTGATACAAGCGGCTGAACAGACACACCACGGATCACCAAAGTTTCCTTACTTTTTCTTACTTTTTTGCTTCTGAGTTCTTGAGAAGAAGAAGAGTGGTAAAAGGTAAAAAGTGAGAAAAGTAGGTTATTTATACTGATCATGGCACAGATAAAAAGGTAATGATGTGGGATGAGTTTTCAAAACATGGGGAATCGTGTTAGCCATCAAAACACTTTTGGGAAACTGCAACGACCATAATTAGCTACTTTTTCATAAAAAGGCGCTGACAAATGTGACAAGTCATATGGAAGGTTGGTCGCTTAAGTTTATTATATGCTGGTCGTAGTGAAATAAACTTGGGGGGCAAATGATTACCCAAAAAAGGACTAGTTGATGACGTGGCAGAATTAGCCTACACGTGGAATACATGTGGCAGTTTAAGTGAGTATAATCTATTCGACCATTGACTAGAAGATCATTAGCTCATCAGACATCATATTTATGCACAACCAATCTGGTCGTGTCTTTTCATCTATTTCCTTCAGATACGTAATCTGATAATTATATATTAACTGTAATTTCCATTATTACTTAGATATGCCTTTATTAAATGTAATTAAGGCCCATTGGCCCAGGTAGAACTCCTTGAGCCTATAAATACGAATCAAAAGGCTCAAGAAAGGGGACTTTTGGCCTGAGCTTTGGAAAGGATAAATTTGGAGGAGGTGCGATCTGCTATCGCAGGAACTAGCCACGTCCTTATTCAGCCTGCTGGAGTGGTGACAGATGTTGCAACTACGACTCAAATTGTTACCCAGAATAACTAGGTTGGAAATAATAAGATGAAAGGGAACGATGAGGGAGACCAGAGTGGCACAAAGAAGAACAAGCCTTGGGAAAAATTCAATCCAATCTATGCCACCTACACTGAATTGACAGATACCCGGGAGCATATTTTCCTGGCAAACTCAAATCGCCTTCCGTGGAAGAAACTAGAGTCATTAAGGAACCATAGGGCGAAGAGAGATCCCTCTAAGTTTTGCTGAAATCACAATGACATCGGCCATAACACTGATGATTATCGACAATTGAAGGACGATATCAAAAATCTCCTTCGGCCTGGACCGTCAAACCCATTATGCCCAAAATCGAGTCGCTCCCAATTAATCAAGTGAGTAGAATTCTCGTCCTGCTCTGAAAACTCTGATAGGTTACCCTATAGCTCAGACAGATCAATGGAACTAAGTTGACCCTCCTCCAATAGTAGGAAGAGATATAACCACCATTGTCGGAGGACCCCATTTGGCTGGTATGAGCAATGGAGCCCAAAAGAGATATAGACAGGAGTTGAAAACCCACAACGAATCTGAATTTATCCCGAAGCAATGGTTATCAAAACAACAAAGGTTGGAAAAACAACCACTCATTTTCACGGAAGAGGATGCCAGCCACGTTCAATTCCCAAATAATGACCCGCAGGTGGTAACCATTCAGCTCGCCAACCGAAGGGTACGTAGGATATTGATTGATAATGGGAGCTCAATAAATGTGCTAATCAGGTTCACCCTAGAAAATATGGGATTGTCTGTAACTGATCTTAAGGCGACCTCAATGACACTATATGGATTCTCAAGAGAAGGAACAATTGGACAATTGGATTGGTAGTTATGCTAGGGGATGATACGTAAGCTGTTTCCAAAATACTCGAGTTTGTCATAATCAATTGTCCAGTTGCATGTAACACGATTTTGGGATGACTCGCACTGATGGTTTTTGAGGCCATCACCTCGATCCGACACCTGTCGATGATGCTTCCCTCAACCTCAAGTATATGTACCGTGAGAGGAGATTAGCTCGCTGCCAAAGAATGTTACAACATTACCATGAAGGGATTACCAAAACCTGGTCATTAGGCAATGGTCATAATCGAGGGAGGAGAGGAGCCCCAGGTAATGGAAGTTACCCATGAGGCGAAAGAACATCAAGAAGGAGACAACGAGGTCGCCCAATAAGACGACATTGATTCGTGATTAGGCGAGGATAGGTCTGAGCTCCAAGTGGTGGAGGAGCTTAAGGAAATCAGTATTGACCCAGAGGCACCTTCAAGAGTTGTAAACGTTGGGGAAAATCTTGGGGCTGAAAGGAAGAAGGAGCTGGTCGAATTCTTGAGAAAGAACCTGGGCCCGTTTCTTATTAGAAGGGACTTTTTTTTTTTAATTTGGCATGTTGTGGGTATATTTGGCATATATGTGATATATGTGTGGGACCACATTATTATGTGAATATATTTGGGTTACTCGGCACGAGGCAATCCTAGGGTGCAAGTTAGCGAGAAAGTCACAACGGGATCAATACTTGACTCGGGGTGAGTCAAGGGGTATGGTTGGTTTATAGCACATTACTGGGATATTGGGTAATGGGAATGAATATTCGAATATATATTTGGAGTTAGTGGGATCAGGAGGGAATTATGGGGATTTTGACTATTTTACCCTCGGGGGCATTTTTGGGACCCCATGCCTTGGGCTTTACTTAAGGTTACTTGAGTTTGAAGTAACCTGATAGAAATAGAAATACGTTCAAACACTTTCTCTCTCTCTCTCTCTCTCTCTTGTTCTCGTTTTGGTGCTCGATAGCATTTTCGAAGGAAAGCTGAGTTTTAGGGCTCGAATTCAAGGAAGGTTTGAGTCATAACTATTCTAGGGAAGATTATAAGCTTGATTGTCGGAGGGTTTAGTTGGAAAATGACTTATTCAGAGGTAATCCAAGATTTATGTTTTGAGTTTTTAAGTTCTTAAGCTTTGATTGGGTTTTAAGGTTTTGATGAGTTTTTTAATTGTTTGAAACTTGGATTTTGATGGTTTTGGGTTGTTGAGTTGATTGGGAACTTTCTTTTTGGGATTTGGCTATGATTGGATAGGTTTATGGAGGGATTTGGCATGAGAATAATGGAGGAAAAATAGAGTTTGCAGGTTGAGCCGCGACCCTGTTCTGGGGGTGTCGCGACTCTCTTGGTCGAGGGAGAAGCTAGTGCCTTTAGGGCTTTTGAGCCGCGGCGCCTGTTAGGGCACACCGTAGCGCAAGTGCAGAGAGGGATGAGGCTTGGGCCTTTGACTTGAGCAGGCTGCAGCTCAAATTCTTGGGGGGCCGCATTGTTTAAGGGATTTTGGGCCTTGGGGAGGTTTTGAGTGCAGGAACTCAAACCTAAGGGCTCGGGATCGATCCTACTGCCCGGTTTAGTAAGATTTGATGTCCCGGAGGCTAGGACTTGGTCTCGAAGCCTTTATTGGATCATTATTGATGGGATTCTATACTTGGTTGTGACTAGGTTATCTCTAGGGGCTCGGGATTAGGATCGTGCTCGAGGGTCGTTCATATTTTACTTTACACTCGGACCTAAGGTAAGAAAACTGCACCGAATATGTGAGGTACATGATTAGGGCTTGGCCCGAATGTTGAATATAAATTTGATTAGGGCCTGGGCCATTATAAATGCACATGATTATGATTATGCCTGTGATTATTGATTAAGCATGTTGAGTGCTCTGTATCTGGATATTTAGTATATGATATATGCTTGTTTGCATTATCTAATTGAGAAAAGCATTGACTTATGAGTCAAGGATGACAATAGCATTGAGCGGTGGTCAGAAATCATTGATTTATCAGGCAAGGGCGGCAATAGCACGCTGAGCGGTGGTCGATATGGTTAGGTCTAATCAGGAGCACATACACTTGTCCGACCCAATGGACGAGGAAAATTAAGTGCCAAGTACGCTGGACCAACTCCAATGCTGGTTATATAGAGGATAGGGTAATGGGCCTTGGGGTGACTTATTAGTCACATATCTTAAGACGCTAGCGCCCAATATGATTTATTAATCATGTATTTTGGGCAACGGGCCCCAATATGATTCAGTTAATCATTTTATTTAGGGTGGCCGGCCCCACATGACACTGTAGTAATTTATATGAATGGTAGGCATGCATGAGTTGGGTTATTACTGTTGGGCATGCTTATTATGATTTGGTAACATGTTATTCACTGTTTATGAGCATATTTAAATTTTCTTTCTAGGCCTTGGGCTCACGGGTGCTATGTGGTGCAGGTAAGGGGAAAGGGAAGCTAGACTAGCCATGAGTTGGAGAGCTTACGTGATGATGTGTACATATGTGGCCGCTTGACGTTTCTTAGAGGAACTAGGGTTAAACCCTGTTCTTACTGCTTACGTCGGCAGGTTGTAACTTTTGAGTTGTAATTACCCTTTTGGAACTATAAACAACTATGAAAACGTTTATCATGGGATCTCATGTACAACTTAATGTTTTAATGAAATATATATCCCTTTTGACCGAAATTTTTAACCCTCAATAGTGAATCATGTTTAGTTACACGGTTATGGCCAAATGACACGTTTAGTGAGTCGAGCACTATTTAAAATACACAGTGTAATGGTCTTGGCTAACCAGGGCATTACAGTTTTGGCGTACTAAGGAGGTATGACATGAAGTTAAATCCACAGAAGTGCACTTTTGGAGTCTCGTCAGGAAAGTTGCTGGGGTTTATCGTCAACACAAGGGGGATAGAGGTGAATCCAGAGAAAATCAAATCGTTATTGGAAATGTCTTCGCCTAGGTTGCATAAGGAAGTATAGATTTTCACTGAAAAAGTGGCTGCCCTAAATCGCTTCGTTTCAAAATCCACTAACAAGTCTCTCCCATATTACAACTTCCCCAGAGGAAACAAAAAGTTTGAGAGGATCGAAGAATGGGAACAGGCGTTTCACGACCAGAAAGCTCACCTAGCTGAACCTTCCATACTATCGAAACTGGCATCTGGAGAATCTTTGATCCTATATCTGGCTGTGATAGAAAATGCGACTAGCGCTGTGTTAGTTTGTGAGGAGAATCGGGCATAGAAACCTGTAACGCCCTAGATAGCCAAGATCGCTACACTGTGTATTTATAAAGGTGCAGGTCTTGCTAATCAAGTCATTTAGTTAAAACCATGTACTAACAAGTTTATAGGAGCATAAACAAAACTCTTTTGAAGTTGACTGATATTCATAGGAGACTATTGGAATGGAATAAAATACAACCATAGCAATATTAAAAGTTGTTGTTTAGACTATCATATTAACTTTTGACTTGGCCTTACAAACAAACCATATCTAATTTATGTCTTTCATTCCAATTCTCATTCCCATCTTTTGAATGTGACATTCAGGGTACGATTCCACTATGGACATCCAGATGTATTTGACAGGATATTTCACATAACGAGAGGTGGCATAACGCCGGTGAGATGTCCATCTAGTTTCCCTTGCCAGACAATGCACCATTGGAAGAGCAGGTGATGAAACTTGTAGCATTCACTGTCTGCCTTCCACTTCTTTATAGTACCTTGTTCATTACAACTAGTCAGAGTAACTGATCCAAAGTATAGGATGAGTTTAAACTTAAGCAAAGACAAACAAATAATTAAACACATAAAACACAGCCACAGACACTTGCAATTGTGTGTCGAAATTACACATGTTAGTAACCAAACTTTTCCACAGTAGATCGGGCGTCTTATTTTGCTGCTTACTGTCAAAAATGGTGCACTGGATGTACCTACTAACATAGATGCTCGCCGGCGCATATCATTCTTTTCTACTTCCCTATTCATGAATATGCCCACTGCTCCCAGAGTGCAAAATATGCTGTCGTTCAGGTGATATTTCTTGCTTTTGAGTATTATTTTTCTGGCCTTTGAGTATTATTTTTTTTATTCTAATGTGTCTAAACTATGCAAGTGTGACAACCTAAGAAAAATGAAGATATAACAATATTGAGTAATTAGTTATACTTAAAGCTTGAGCTGAAATAACACAAGGGGAAATAGAGCTGAAGTAATGAAATATAACATATGATCAGTTACAGGAAGTGGAAATTCTGAATCTAATAATAATCTACATTATTGATCTGCTTCTAACAAGTTATAACTAGTCCATAAAATTCTCATTTACACAGTGTTCTTACTCCCCATTACATGGAAGATATAAACTTTTCAAGGAAAGAGCTTCATTCTAGTCAGCGAGAGGTTTCGATTATATTTTACATGCAAGAGATATTTCCAGGTAACTACAAAGCTGAGACTTTTCAATATATTTTATTTTTTTAACTTGAACACACTCATAACATGTAAATTTATTTCTTTCAGATGAATGGAAAAACTTTTTGGAACGGATGGAATGTGCAAGTTTGGAAGCGTTGAAAGCTGAAGACAAGGAAGAAGAACTTAGAAGTTGGGCCTCTTTCCGGGGCCAAACTCTAAGCCGAACAGGTAATGGAATAGAATATGAGACATAAATGTGATTAGATGTTACTTTCCTTAATGTAACATGGTTTACTTTCACCACTATTGCTTGAAATGGTTTTCAATAACTACAAGAAAGTGCTACATTACTTTCACTACTATTTCTTCATTTTCTTGTTGCCAAGCTAATTATTTTCAATAACGCAGATTTTATGGTTGTTAATGGTTATCATAGCAGGAAAAAACTGTATTTCTCACCCATTTGTGAATTAATTCAAGCGAAATAGATGGTTAGATAAAGGAAAGGGAAGCTGCTCATTGTTCACTTTGGTAGACACATGGAAAAAAGAGACTGATGAAAAAGGTAATAGTTTTACATACTAATTTCCTTCCTCTTCTTAACTAAAGATTTGTGTTTGTCAAACATTTTGATAAGGCATTTTAGATTTTGTTTGGTTATGAATTCTCATTTTATCTCATAGATTCAAGAAACACCACACAAGAGACATTATAAGTTCATAGTTCAAAGCTTCAAGCATTGAAGAATATATTTTTCTTCTTATTATTCTCAGTTTTCATATCCACCACGACATCATTTTCTTTGCTCTTTTAACAGTTAACTGAAATATATTCAATAGGACCCTACTAATAATCACTATTCTCTGCTATGATTATTTGTGTGTGTGGTGCACAATGTCTTAGTACTGTTGTAAAAGCAGCCAAGAACAAATGACACTGCATCTGTTTTTGTTTCGTTTTGGCAAAGTTTTCTTAATCACTCTAAATGCATAATGAGTTTCTTAATGTTTGACAATTCAGCCCTTGAAAAAAAGCTATCAAGTCCTTAAGTTCTATAAATAGTAGCAATTAGTTCCTCATTATTTATTTTTTCACAATGACAGATCATAAGGTTTGATATCCTGTTTTCCTCCAAAGTCTTTTGGTACTTGCATATAACGCGTGTCATCGGATGTCGAGTTCTTGTTTATTTTTGCTTTAAAAGCTGCAGTTGGAACTTTAATCGGTTTAAGCAATAAAAATAGATCATTTTGATTTCTTGATAGACACAACACCATGCTATATCTACTTTCCTTTCTGAATGGCTGGACTTAAGATGATGCTTCATGTAGGCATTGTTGGATGATATTTTATATTGGAGAAGATGTTTTCAACAGCATGACATGCTTAAATTTTAATTTTTCTTGAGTTATGTTGATAAAGAGTGAATTTATAATAATTTAGGATCAAAATATTGTGAATTCATTATTTTTTATGTGGTGTCCTCTCTTGGAAATAATTTCTATAGCATTTTTCTTGAAGTAATTTGTGATGCTAGATAATAACAATAAAATATTTCTTTGTTTATTTTGCGAATGTGACAAGCGAAATAGAAAATGATACTTAATTTTGAAGGCTTTGTGTTGGGCAGCTATAGAATATTTTGTGCTGAAAGTAGTAACTTTTCAATATGTTGAATATTTAAGACTACTTGAATACTTAAAGAACATTTTGTTGTTGATGACAATGTTGAATGTTTTAAACTAATTTGTGGATTGCTAATACAATGTTGAATGTTTTTTCTTTTTGTTATTTGAAAATCAAGTTCATTTGATGATGCTAGTATATATTAGAAAGCTAATTTTAATTATATAGAAAAATTAAAATATAATAGAATAAATTAGTGTTATATAAATGAATATATAATGAGAATTTAAACTTATCTAAATATTAAAATAATACGAAAATTGTGTTATAATATCTATTACAATAACACTTTTTATGTAAAGAATTTTGTTATGCAAACCTCATTATATAACACAAATAATGTGTTATACTAAAGCGTAGTATAACACAAAAAATGTGTTGTACTAAAGTGTAGTATAATAAAAAAAATGTGTTATACTAAAGTGTTGTAACGCCCTGGATAGCCAAGACCGTTACACTGTGTGTTTATAAAGTGCCAGACTTGCTAATCAAGTCATTTAATTAAAATCGTGTTACTGAAACTATAAAGGAACTAGGGTTAAAATGTTTTGGTCTCAAAAGCCACATTTTCATTAAGAAGCATCATCTGTCTACACGGGATCCCAAAAATATTAAGTTTAAAGACTGTTTACAAAAGACACAAGGTTTATATACAATATCATGCCATATTAAGGCAAAACAGACAATTAGGCAATCCCTGTCCTGACCCACTCCTCGACCATGGCGATCGAACAGCTGGCTATGTACATTTAACCCCGCAGCTCTCCACCTTAGGATTGGTCCAACTTGCCCTTGCCTTTACCTGCACCACGTAGCACCCGTGAGCCAAGGCCCAGCAAGAAAACACAACAACAGAGCATAAGCAATCAACAGACAAATCAACATCCCATACTGCATCACATAATCTCAGCCATATAATCATTCAGTATAAACAAGTATTCAACATGCTAAACTTATCAACTCATATCATACATCACTGTACAAATGATAACTAGGGCTAGCGCTCTCA
Source organism: Humulus lupulus (assembly GCF_963169125.1). NCBI lineage: Eukaryota > Viridiplantae > Streptophyta > Magnoliopsida > Rosales > Cannabaceae > Humulus > Humulus lupulus. Next base: position 156,590,906 of record NC_084802.1, on the reverse strand, counting down.
GGCTGCTCCCTCCGTTATCCCACTGACTCCGGTCCACGTTATCCCACTGACTCCGAGCTCAGTGAATATTAAGTTGTCCTCGGCTACCAGTGGCCAAGTCGCGCCCTGTGCGCAAATATAGTGTACGGCGCCCTTAGGCCGCTTTTACATGTCCCATGGCACAATACCATCATTGACACGATACAAATATCGGGAGCACTTAGTCCCATCACAAACATATAACAGGGTGCAATTTTCTTACCTTTCAATTCACTAGCTTTGATCCCTCGACTCCTTGAGCACGATCCCCCCTCAAGCCCTAGCGCTCACCTAAATACAACCACGGGCCAAAGTCATCATCAATCCTCAAGTACAAAACCTAGCCTCGGGGTCAATCCCGAGCCCCCGGGAAGTCCTAGTTCCACCAAACAAGGTGGTGGAATCAAACCCCAAACCCTAGGTCAAAAATCCTTGCAAACAACCCTAAAATCCCCTTCAGAAAATAGGGTAGCGCTACAGCGCTCATGGGAGGGCGCTACAGCGCTACAAACAGAAGCAAAACCCCATCAGCAAGCTTGGCCTAGCGCTACAGCGCCCAAAGGCTAGCGTTGTAGCGCTAGTCACAGACATGCTAACACCAGCTTTTCCCTCTTGCGATTTCCTCGAACCAACCTCAACCAAAACTCCTCCAAATCTTTCCCAAACTCAAAAACAACCTTATGACCATACTCCACTCATCCCAAGCACCCCAAATACCTAGAACTCAAGCACATGCATCCCCAAACTCAAAATTCACCATAGCCACTTCTAGACAATGAAACTCAGCAGAAACCAGTTGAACATCAAAGTTAGAGCTTAGAATTTATACCTTTGGTGGAATTTCGACCTCAAGGTGCCTCTAGACTTCCTTGGCTTGCTTCTCCTCAACCCTTGGCTCCAACTTTCCTAGAATTCCCCATCAACACAACTTAGATATCTTTGCCAAATACCAAAACCAGAACTGAAGGAGCTTACAGAATTTACCTCAAGTGTTGATGAATCCTTGCTAAACCTCTGCCAATTCCCCAAACCTAGCTTAGAATCCTTGATGCTTAGTTCATCCCAGCTCTCCTCTGAGCTTTGCTCCAGAAATCCTCAAGAAATTGATGAAGGAAGCTTAAACCGACCTTAGGAAATTCTCTCTGTTTTTCTCCCTTTCTTTTTCCTTCCTTTTTCTTCTTTTCTCTCTTTCAGACTTCTACACTTCTCTACACTTCCCACTAACATAAAGTCTCAGTAATTCCATCTTGAGAAAGCCAAATGACCCTAATGCCCTCCCCTTTATTCCTAACCCTTTAATCAACTTAAGGGCATTCTAGTCATTTTATCCCAATTCCCGCTAACTCCTCGAGTGTCTCTAATATTTCCCGCTTAACTCCCGATACCTAATTAATCACCAATAACATTCCTCAATGTCAAGATAAACTCTAGTATATTCCCTAAATTCCCATTTATACCCCTAAGCTCACCCCGAGCCGGGTATAAATCCCCGCCATGACTTTTTGCTACTTTGCTCACTAGGATCGTCTCGAGTCACAGATCACAGATACATCCACATAATAATGTGGTCTCGACAATTATCACATATATCAAAGCAGTTATGCCCATAATGGCCAAAATTATGATTATGCCCCTCTAACCTAATCAGGGCCTACATGCATACTAATACACATATTCATACATCTCAAATATTCAAATAATCATATAACATGCTTTAAATCATAATCATGCATCTTAATCATTAAAACCACACATAATTCTCATTATACCCTTCAGGCACACTAATCAAGGCCCTTAAGCCTTATTAGCAAATTTGGGTCGTTACAAGTGTAGTATAACACAAATTTATAAGTATTGAAATGTGTTATATAATCGAATATAAATAATATAATTAAATACTTATCTATTTATTAAAATAACACAGAAAGTGTGTTATCGTTGACAGTATAATAACACATCTGTATAACAATGATAAAGTGTTATGTAAAGTACCCTCACTTATGATAACATAGTCGATCTTAACACATCAAAAAGTGTTATGGTATGTTTTGATAACACATTTTTGGTGTTATTAAAAGCATTTTTTCTTGTAGTGCAGCGCTAGAAAGCTAACGTGTCACTACCGAGGGACTAGCCTCGGCCTCTGCCTATGTCAAAGTGAATACTCGAGCTCAAGTCAAGCTATCCACCTTTCCTGCTTCACCTTTCTTCAATGCTGAGCAGTCTTTCCTGAGATGCCCCATTGTTCCGCACACAAAACAAGCTTTGGCCCAACATTCGCCCAAGTGACGTCTTCTACACCTCGGGCATTCTGGATAAGTCCGCCATGCCTCGCCGCCACCCTGACCACCCCGACCCCTCCTATCAGAACCAGCAGCGGTCGAAGTGTCAGGAGTCTTTCTCTTGAAGTCACTGGGGCCTCTGCCCCTACCTGTCCCTGAATAAGGAGGCACCACTCTGCGGCCCTCGTGCCTCACCGCACTTTCCCTTCGAATCTTATTCTCTGCTTCCTTAGCAGTAAGAGCCTTCTGAACGGCCTGGGCATAAGTTGTTCCTTCAGGTACTGTTGTAATCCTAACATCCCGGGCTATCATAGCATTAAGCCCCCTGATGAATCTATCCTGCCTAGCAGCATTAGTAGGCACAAGATCTGGTGCAAACTTTGCAAGACTATCAAATTTTAGGGCATACTGAGTAACAGTCATATTGCCCACCACCAAACCCACAAACTCATTAACTTTTGCTGCCCTCACAACAACATTGTAGTATTTCTGGCTAAACAAGTCTTTGAAGCCTTCCCAACTCAAAGCAGTCACATCCCTAGTCTGTGGTGCCACCTTCCACCAGACGCGGGCATCCTCTCTCAACATATACGTGGCACAGGCAACTCTGTCATGCCCTTCTACTCTCATAAAATCCAGAATAGTAGTAATCATAGTCAGCCATTACTCGGCCTTCAATGGATCAGGTCCCCCCACAAAGATTGGAGGTTGCTGCTTCCTGAACCACTCATATAATGGCTCCCACCTGTTCCCAACCTCCCCAGACTGTACAACTTGTACCACTGCAGGTGGTACAATAGGGGCAGCGCTCCCTGATGGAGCCTGCTGTCGCAGTAGACGAATTTGCTCATCTTGGCTCTGTAATCGAGCTTGCATGTCTGCCATGAGTTGCTGCTAGTTCTCAGGGACTGGCGGAGGAATCTGGCCCTGGTCATCATCCCCAGTTCCAAACCTATTACCAGCTAGTCGCGTAGATTTTCTTGGATGCATCGCTATCAAAGTCAATCTGCAATCAACGACTCGGCAATCAGACAATGATGACAAGGTAGAAGCTTCTCCAAAATCCATCAAAGGAACATAACCAATCACAAACATTCAAAATATAGGCATTCATCCATATGCACTGGCTGCCGATAAGCATGCCCCAACATTACCACATGACAGCCAAGATAAAAGCATTCATCCATGCACAGTATACAGTTAGTCATTCAAATATTCACCTACATGCACGACAATGCTAATAAGCATGCCTCAATATTTTCATACAGCAGTCAAGGGCTAGGCCCTATTAGTATCTCATGCTTCCTATTGATTCAATAAATAATAACATTCATAATTCATTCCAGACATACAAGCATATATGCACATATACTCATTACCAAACCCTGAATTGAGCTTGTCCCTAGCAGGGAATGTACATGTCCAGTCGGTCTTCAGGAACCCTTAAACCTAGGATGCTCTGATACCAAGTTGTAACGCCCTGGATAGCCAAGATCGCTACACTGTGTGTTTATAAAGGTGCAGGACTTGCTAATCAAGTCATTTAGTTAAAACTTGATACTAAAACCACTGATGAACTAGGGTTAAAAGGGTTTGGTCTCTAAAGTGTACATTTTATATAACATAACATTTTATACATGGGATCCCAAAAAGGAACAATGTTCGAAAATAAATTTACAAAATTTCCAAGGTTTAAACAACTATTAGCCATTCTAAGGCAAAACAGACATTTCGGGCAACCCTGTTCCTGTATTCCCCTCAACCGTGGAGGCTGAGCAGCTGGTCTTGTACATTCAGCTCACAGAGCTCTCCAAGTCAGGGCTGGTCAAGTTTTCCCTTGCCTTTATCTGCACCACGTAGCACCCGTAAGCCAAGGCCCAGCAAGAAAACATGATATTCATCACAAACAACATTAACAGATGAGTAACCCTTAAAGCATGATCAAACACTTAACACTCATATTAATTACATAGCACGTATTCAGAAACAGAGATGTAACTAAACGTTAATAACAATCAAGTCACATGATAATTAGGGCCGACAACTTAGGCCGCACCCTCGGTTTACCCCACTGACTCTGGCCCGCTTAAAACGAGCTTAGTGTATAATAAGTTGTCCTCAGCTACTAGTGACCGAGTCGCGCCCTGTGCGCTAGTGTAACCTTGGCACTCTTAGGCCATTGGTTTACTATTTACATGGCATAATACCATCCTTTCAAAGCATACATATTAGGGAACCCTTAGTCCCATTACAAATACACAACCGGGTGCAGTTTTCTTACCTTTAATTTCCACATTCACTAACTACGAGTGTCGACTCTCGAGTACGATCAGCTTCTTGAGCCCTAGCTTAACACCTAGTCACAACCAAGGTAACGGATTCCATTAATATTCAAATAAAGGTTTCCGGGTACAATGCTAGCTTCCGGGACATCGAATTCCACCAAACACGGTGGTGGAGTCGATCTCGAGCACCCTAGGTTAGGTTCCCGCGCTTAAGATCCCCAAAAGATCAAGAATACACCTAAGAGTTGCGGCCCTCGAAACCTATCCGCGACCCGCCCCTAAAATAGAACCCAATCCCCTCAGTAGGCAGACACGCATCGCGACCCTGCCCTGTGGCACCGCAGCGCTCCCCTTTGGCCGAGCCTCCCTGACTCCTTTGCTTCGTAGGGCCGCAGTGCTCTAGAACAGAGCCGCACCCCAACCCTTCGTGCCCAGAAAAACCTCCATTTTTTACTCTCAAACCTCACTCAAACTCCTCCAAAAATACCCCAACCCCACAATTCAATTACCCAAAGACTTCCCACAAAATTCAAACAACATAACCCAGCTGAAACCTAGATTCGAAACCCATCAAAAATCTATTTCAATCTCTGAAACTTATTAACTTAAGAACACAGAAACCAGCCATGGAAACACCAAAATTTAGCCATTAAACCATAAATTTGAGCTTGCCTTAACTGCAGAATTAATCCTCCAAAAGATTTATGGGCTAACTTCAAAGGTTCTAGCTTCAATTTAATCTTCAAATCCAAAACCCAAAAACCACTTAGAACACAACCAAAATCATAGAATTTCAACAACAGAGAGTGGGATTCAATCCTTACCTTAGTCCCTGATTAAATCCTCAATTAACCTTTGAGGTAATCCTTTAATTCCCAGCTTCAATCCTCAAAATTTCAGCTACAATTTCTAGGTTCAGTGTTTCTTTTTTTTTTCCTTTGAGAGAGAAAGAGAGGAAGAGGAAAGTATTGGTCTAATTTTTTCTACAGCTTTCTAAAGCCTCTTAATTCTATCCTTAAGTGATTAAGCTAATCCCAAGGCTCGGGGTACCGGAAACTCCCCCGAGGGAAAAATGGTAAATTTCCCCAAAATTCTCGCTTAAGCTTCCTAACCTCAAATATATCTCCATATATTTATTTCCATAACTTGATAGTCTAATAACCACTCGATTCCTGAAACACCCCTGACTTGACCAAAGTCAAACATTAAGCCCCCGTTGTGACTTCCCGCCAACTAGCTCCTTAGGATCGCCTCAAGTCGCACGCTGCAGATTTACCCACATAATAATGTGGTTCTCACAGATACAACATTTAACCACATTTACATTCATATAATCATGCAATCATGCTTATCATATAATCATGCAGTAAATCAATAAATTCACACATAAACCAATTATGCCCTCCCGGCACACTAATCAAGGCCCTTAAGCTACATTAGTGATTTTGGGTCGTTACAAAACCAGTGTACTACGTATGTAAAAGACTTCTCGAAGCTGAGTCCCGATATCCATTATTAGTGTAAGTGTTATTTTTGTCGTGCATTATTTTTCATGTTTAAATATTGTTTTCATGTTATAACACTGAAAGCCCAGTATGTGATTTCTATTTCAGCACATGACTTGCTTAGCTGGCTTTTCTATTTTTAGCCCTAGCATATATATTCATTTAGTTCGTGTTTCCCTTAACTTTTATAGCATCTAAAAAGTGTCTTCTCCAAGAAACATTCTCTGAAAAAGGTTTGAAGCATTTGATGCTTCATTGTTCATTGCCCATGGCGTTTTGGTGATTTCTTAGCATTGATCTTACATTTTTTGTGTGAAGCTTGAAGGGATTTGAAGCTAAGTCTCATGGAGAGCTTGAGTCCTAGCTGGAGGGAGTCCGACAACGTATAAAACTAGTGGGAGGATGGTTGCTTGAAGCCTTTCAAAAGATAGGGAGTTGTTTGTTGTTTGTAAACCAAATTAGATGGGAGTTTTAATTTGTGTTTTTGTTGTTTTCATTTGTAATAACTCTTATTATTTTAGTGGATTTACTTCACCTCTGGACTAGGTCCCATGGAGTAGGTTGTGAGAATTCATGGCTGAACCATGTAAAAATGATTGTGTCATTTCTATTATTCTTGCACTTAGTCTTGATTCAAATATGTTTTTAATTTGATAAATTGATTGGGTAATTGACTAGCAGTAGTTAACTAACTTTCAATTGGTACCAGAGCTTGTGTATTCATTCTTGCTTGTCTTTAGTTAGTTTATTTGCTTCTACTCTAGTTATCGTGTGGGTTGGTTCCTTAGGGGTTGCGTGTGTGTGTTAATTTTGCTTCTATGTTCTGCATAATCTTTTTTTTTTTTGCTGCTGTGTTTGCATTGATGGATTGCTTCAAGGAAGGCGAGTCTACTACTAGACCCCCCATGCTTGATGGAACAAACTATGCTTGTTGGAAAGCTCGAATGAGAGCTTTTCTCAAAGCTATGGATGAGCGTGTTTGGAGTGTCGTGCTGACGGCTGGACTCCACCTACTATCAAGGATGGTGAGGACACTAAACAAAAGCCCATGTCGAAATGGACTACGACTGAAATTGAAAAGGCTAATTGGAACTCTAAATGAGTTCATGCTATATTTAATGCAGTTTCTGTGAGTACAATGAAGGCTATAGCAAATTTTGAAATAGCCAAGGACGTGTGGGATAAGTTGCAAACTAAAAATGAAGGAACGAAAAATGTCAAAAAATCTAGATTGAGATCTCTCACTACTGAATTTGAAAATTTAACTAAGAGAGATGATGAATCTATCACTGAGTTTCATGCTAGAATATGTGATATTACTAGTGAATCGTTTGCTCTAGGTGAAAGTTATTCGGACTCCAAGCTTGTAAGGAAGGTGCTCGGAGCTTTCCCTAGGAAGTTCAAGTCAAAAGTTACTTTGATTGAGGAATGCCATGATGTTGATACCCTTGATTTGGATGAGCTAACTGGATCATTGCAAAACTATGAACTCACTATGAAAATGTGATCCAAAGAAAAGAAAGAAAAAAAGGTTTCTAGTGGAGTTGCTTTATCTCACAAAGTTATCGTAAATATTTTTGTGGGAGACTCTCTTGGGAATTTATATGAGGAGAAGGTTGCACTGCTTACCAATAATTATGCTAAGTTTCTAAGGAATAATATGAAAAAGGCAGCAATGATTTCAGAGGAGAAAACTCAAGAAAACCACCCAATTTTCCTCGAAAGACTACTCATATGGGAGAAAAGAGAAATCTAAAGGGTATTCAATGTCGTGAGTGTGAAGGCTTCGGGCATATACATGTTGAATGTGCAAACACTTTGAAGAAAAAGGGAAGAGCTCTGGCAACAACATGGAGTGACAGTGAAGAGGATCAAAAGGCTGTAGAAGAGGATAGTTCAGATTTGGAAGAAAACTTTGTTGCTTTTATTGTTAAGACATCAGATGTAACGCCCCAACTCTAGGGACCATTACGGTGCACATAGCAAACAGTGCTAAACTTGCTAATTGAGTCATTTGGCCATAAACATGTAACTAAGTATGATTAGAGGTTTAGGGATTAAAAATTTTAGTTATGATATAACGTTTCACTAGAACATCTACTGTATACACTGGGATCCCAAAAATATAATTTGGAGGTTTATTACAACAAAATATTTACAACCAGCCGATCTAAGCGGCAAAACAGGGTTAAACCCTAGTTCCTCCCCTTCAAACCTTGGTTGTGGCGGTCGAGCAGCTGCACATGTACACATCGTCACCTAAGCTCTCCAACTCAAGGATGGTCCAGCTTTCTTTTGCCTTTACCTGCACCACATAGCACCCATGAGCTGAAGCCCAGCAAGAAAACTCAATATCCTCATGAACAGTCAGATCATGATAACAAATCATATCTGGCATGCCTAGCAAACATAGCTTTATTCAAGCATGCAAATAGGTATAAACAATTCTGGGGTATCCAGGATAAGAAATCCTGCCCTTCTGATTGGATGACTATCAAGTCTATCCTAATCAGGTGAGTGTTTCGACACTTGAGGTTCTGGTAAACCATACCGAGTGACCAACAAACAAGTCACTACGGGGCTCAGCACCCAAAGCCATGCATATGCTGACCAAAATGATCATACAGAGCTTATAGCTCTGTACAGATGAGTGAATATCACTTTGAGGTTCTGTTAACCATACTGAGTGACTGACAAGCAAGTCACTATGGGGCTCGGTGCTCATAGCCGTGTAACAAAATTGTTACCTGGGCTTTCCTGCAATGGCTCTAAACAGATGAGTGACTCATGGGTAGTCACTAGCTTAAACAGATGAGAGACTGATGGGTAAGTCACACAAGCGCTTTTATTTTTCATCAAACTTGAGGTCGGTCTGGCATTAACGCTCTTATGAGTCATGTAATGCAGATGTTGATTAGATCTAATCTTTGTTGGCTTGCGTTGAACACGCTAAGGCCGTCCTGACTTATGAGTCAGCACTGTGTGACCAGTGCCCAGCACCACTGCCGAACTTGACTTAATGAGTCACAGCTTCACAGTTGATACTGGCACCTTTGCCAATTCTGACTAATGAGTCAGTACCATGCACAAGTAAGCAATGCTACCAAACATATGTCATATGTCGAATATTCAAACGTAGGGCATTCAGCATGCTTACTTAACAGTTGTTAGCATAATTATGATCATGCACAAACACAGAGACTCAAGCTTTGATCAATCTCACAATCAATATTCATGGCATGCCCTAATCACATGTTTCTCAGGCATCACATGCATCACACTCAGTCATCCAGCATGCCTTAATAATAACCATATGCAAATGAGCAAGATTGCTAAGCATTCAATATGCTATCAATGTTTACATTTAAACATCCAACATGCATCAAGAATAACCATGCCTGTCACATATGGGGTGCAGTTTTCTTACCTTTGGTCCAAGCACGGGTTACCAATAAATGAGCCACAAGCACGATCCTGATACCAAGCCTCTAGTGATAACCTAGTCACAACCACAAATGGTGATCCAATGAGTTCAAGTTCTAAAACCAATCTAGGAACCAAAACCTAGCCTCCAAGACATCAAACCCCACCAATTCGGGTAGTAGGAATGATCCCGAGGCCTAAAACCAAGTTTCCAAAGTCAAAACACTCAAACAGGCTCAACCCTGCTCAAGGGTTGCAGCCCTAGTACCTTAGGCCACGGCCCCCAGCCACTCCAGAAGCAAGGGTCGCGGCCCCCAACCCAAAGCCATCCCCAAACACGATTTTCAACATCTCAAAGCCTCCAAAATCATGCCTAAACATTACCAAATCATCAAATCAAAGTTCCCAAACATCCCCATGATCCAAAACCATAAAATCCAAGCTTCAAATCTAACAAAAACTCATCAAAACACAAAGTCCAGTTCAAGCTTAAAAACTTTAAAAACTTAAAACTTAAAACTTGAATATCCTCCAATTGAGTTGTTTCCAACTAAATCCTCGGCTAAAAAGCTTCTAATCTTCCCTAGGATCGCTATGCCTCGATACTCGCTTGAATCTGAGTCTTAGAACTCAAGTTATCTTTGAAAACACAATCGGGAGACGAAAAGGAAACTTTGAGGGAGAGAGAACGTACAGAACATTTTGTTATTATTTTAAAAGGTTACTTCAAGCTTAAGTAGCCTAAACCAAATCCTAATGCTCGGGGTCCCGAAAACACCCCCGAGAACATTATAGTCAAAACCTCCAGAATTTCCCCCTGATCTTACTAACTCCCAATTTATCACCAAATATTAATTCCCATTACCCAATAACCCGGTAATGCTCTAATTACCCGTTGACTTACTCCAAGTCAAGCTTAAATCCCGTTGTGACTTTCCCACTAGCTTACCTCCTAGGATCGTCTTGTGCTGAGTAACCCTAGCATAACCAAACAATAATAAAGCACCACACTCATATCACATATATGCCAAATATGCCCGAAATGGCCAAAATATGAAAATCACCCAATTACTCAGAAATGGGTTCACATGCATATATAATACACCTAAACATGCATATTATCATTTAATAACATAATAAAGCAATTATGGCCCTCCCGGCCTCCTAATCAAGGTCCTAAACTTTATTAGGAAATTTGGGGCATTACATCAGAAACACCATGTTCAGAAACTGACTCAGATGGAGTGTGTAGTGTGAGGATGACCTAGACCAACAAATTTCCTATGAATAAATGTATAACCAGTGGGTTAGTGTGATAAAGAAGGCTAAAAGTCTGAAGGTTAAAGTGGGAGAACTTGAAGAAGAAAGCAGAAACTTGTTAGGAAAAAGGTATTTTCTCACTTTGGACATTGAAGAGAAGAGGGTTGCTCTAGAAGAAATGCAAGAGAAGCTAGATTATGCTAATAAAACCATTGAGACATACACTGTTGGTCAATATTTATTTGACAACATGATGGGAATTGGTTAGTTTGCTAGAGAGAAACATGGGGTTGGTTTCAATCAACCATTTTCTATCAAAAAGAAAGATCTCACAGGTTCATCTCAAGAAGTGCCTCCCATTTTCCCTTCACATCTTGCTACTCCTACAAAATCTCTAGCCACAAAAAATTTATTCCTATATGCCATTTCTGTGGAAAACATGATCATATTCATCAAAGATGTTACAAGTTGAATTTTTACTTGTCTCGTCTTATAAAAATCTCAAAAGATAAGCCTCAAGTCTCTCTTGTTGGAAGAAAATAATGGAGACCGATGAATGCTCATACTAAGGCTCTTGTGGTTCATACTTCTCTACTGGCTTGTAACAGTGACCAGTGCTACTTTGACAGTGGGTGTTCTCGCCACATAATCGGAAATAAACATTGTAGCGGCCCAAATTTGCTAATAAGGCTTGGGGCCTTGATTAGCGTGCCTGGAAGGCAATAAGTGATTTATTATTACAATGTGTGAATTTAATGAATATGTGATTAGAAATGCATGTTTAGGTGAATTAAATATGCATGTGGTCCTCGTTTGGTTATTAGGGGCATGTTTGTCATTTTAGCCCGTTGAGGGCATGAATGTAATATTTGTGATATATTTGAGATATATCTGTGTTGTACGATTCGAGATGGTCGTAGGGAGCCGATTAGCTAGAAAGTCACAACGACGTCAAATACCGGCTCGAGAGGGGCTTAGGGGTATTTTGGGGATATTTTAATGTGTTCGAGAATTATTGAGTAGTGGGTAGTAATTTAGTAATGCTTCATTTATGTTGGGATTAAACGGAGATTTATAGGATCACTCGGGGATTTAACGGGATTTGGTAAATGACTAAATTTCCCTTGGGGTTACTTAAGAGTTAAGGATAGGTTTCAGGGGCAAAAGGGTAATTTGGCTTTAAGGATGGATAGACTTCGCTGAGGAAAAGTGATTCACATTCTCTTCACTTAGGCATATCTCTATTTTTCTGTTGAAAGGCAAGAGAAAACCAGAAGCTAGGAAAAGGAAGTTGATTTTTCTTTGGGAGCAAAGGAGGTATCCAAAGCTGGAACTTTGGAGGAGTAATTCAAGGATTTAATCAAGCTCAAGGTAAGCTTCTAAACTTGATGAACAGATGGAAATTCTGTTGGTTTGATTGTTATAACTTAGGCATGCATGAGTTAATTTCCAAGAATGGATTGAATGTTTGATGGATGTAGATTTTGGTTTATGAGCTTGTTGGGATGTTTAGGCCATATGGATATGAATTCTAGACTTAATTCTAGGGTTCGCTAAAGTTTGAGGTATGAGAAATGGGATTAAGCTCAGGGAAGAACTTGAAAGAAAGGCTAGATTTCTGGGTTTGTAGGTCGAGCCACGGCCCTAGGTGGGGCATGCCATGGCCCATGTGCACGCGAGGCCTGGGGAGGCCTTTGATCTTGAGGCATGCCGTAGCGCTTGGCTAAGCATGCCGCGACCTGTGTCTCCTTCCAGGATGGTGTTTTGCCTCTGTTTTGAGGCGTGTCGCGTCCCTTAAGGGGTTGGGTCGTGGCCCTAGTTCAAAATGTTGGGTGTTTTGTGGGTTGTTGGCTTAGGAACCCAATTGTTAAGGCTCGGGATGGATTTTATCACCCAGATTGATAGAATTCAAGGTCCCGAAGACTAGAATTATGATCCTAAGTTATTTAATGGATTAGAACTTGATGGATGGATATTGTTGATGTGTTGTGACTAGATTTTCAATGAGGCTTGGACTAGGGTACTGTGTTCGGGACATCGGTGCTTGAAAAGGTCGGGACACAGGTAAGAAAACTTTTGTACCCATAGATCAGGGCGAGGCCCTATGATTGTGTTTATACATGTTTAAGTGTTTGTTTAATTATGCTATGTGCGCATATATGTAAATGAATGGCAAGAGCCAGGAATGATGAAGGTCGGGAACGGCGAGGGCCGGGAGCAGTGTTAAGCACGTGGAGTGCGGGTTGCCAGGGTGAGACCCTATAGGATACCTGGGATATCCTTAAGGTGTAAGCCCCTGGGACGGCATGGCCATATGTGTTTAGCCTGTTGGCAGGTTTGTCTATATGTTAATTGATAAATATGCATATGTTATTTGCTTGTGTGGGTTTCTTGCTGGGCTTAGGCTCATGGGTGCTCTATGGTGCATGTAAGGGAAGGGGGAAGTTGACCAACCATGAGTACGGAGAGTGTGAGGTGACGCGTACATGTTTGGCCTGCCTGGCTGCCACGGCTAGGGTTATTTTTGGGAGAATCTTATACTAAACCTAATTTTGTCATTTAATCGACTTTGAGTGTATTTTTGAGTTGTAAATATTTCTAAAACAACACTTTGGGATCCCAAATGTTAAACGCTTATAGTTTTCAATGAATGGATATATTTTCAAAGTACGTGATTTCTGTTATGGTTTAACTACACTTTTGTCTTAAAACCTCGATTAGCGAGTTAATTACACATTTTAAACTCACTTAGCAATGGTTCTATGGAAGTAGGGCATTACAACTTGGTATCAGAGCGAGCCAAGGTTTATGCTTGAATATATGTTTAAATGCCCTGTTTGCCTGCTATTTTATATAGAGCATGATGAATAAGTTAACATATGCATGATGCTAGAGCATGGCCCATTGAGTGATATATGATATTTGTATGTTATGTGGATTGTTGTTGTGGTTGACTGATGTGAATTGGGAGGTGGTGTGGGATTTTGTTATCATGCCTGATTAGCGGCGTTATTGATTGCAGGAATACTATTGAGATGCCTCGACAGTCATCAAGACTCCATGGCAGTAGGGTCGAGGATGACAACCAGGGTCAAGACCCTCCACCTGCCCCACAGAATTGGCAACATATGTTTGCCGAAATGGAAGCGAGACTGCTACGAACTGAGGAAGAACTTTGACAGTTGAGGCAGCAGGCCCCTCCTCAGGCTACTGGGTTGTCAGTTCAGCAGGCTGTGGCACCAGTGCCGGTTCAGCTTATTATGGAGAATAGATGGGAAACTTTGTATGAGAGGTTCAGGAAGGAACATCCTCCCACCTTCGAGGGTGGACCAGACCCAGTGTGGGTAGAGCAGTAGATGAATATGATTTCCTCCATCTTGGATTTTATGAGGGAGGTAGGGAATGAGAGGGTAGCTTGTGCCAGCTACATGTTCGGAGAAGACGCTCGCATCTGGTTGGATGTAGTGACTCAGAGGAGGAATGTGGTGGTTATGACTTGGGAAGAGTTCAGAAACATCTTCAACGAGAAATATTACAGGGTTGCAGTTCGAGCTGTGAAGGTTGACGAGTTCATCAACCTAACTCAGAACTGGTTGACAGTTACTGAATATGCTTTGAGATTTGACCGGTTGGCGAAGTTTGTGCTGGATTTAGTGCCGAAGGATACGGCAAGAAGGGATACATTTATGCGGGGACTGAACGTTATGATCGCCCGTGATGTGAATATCAATTTGGATCCAGAGACTACTACTTATGCCCAGGTTATGGACGAGGCCCTTATATCTGAGGGGGCCGAGGATCAGATATGGAGAGAGAGAGTAGTTAGGCACGATGCCAGGAGGACGGTGACTCCTTTTATCACATCCAGTTGGGGTAGTGGCTCGGGTGAGCAGAAGATAAAGGCCCCAGATTCTTTTGTTCCTACAAGCTCGGATAGGAGGGTGTGGGGTGCTTTTAGTGGCTGTCAGGGCGGGGGTGACAAGTTTTCCAGTGTGTCCTTGGTGCAGGCGGCGACATCAGGGAGAGTGCAGGATCAGGTCCTGCTTTATCTGTGGAAGTGACAATCTTGTGAAGAAGGACTGCCCATAAGCCAGGAAAGAGAAGCTGAAGCAGGGCGACAGCCTCGCTCCTGCCAGAGTATTCACTTTGACTCAAACTGAGGCGGAGGCTAGCCCCTCAGTTGTGATAGGTCAGATTTCTAGTGCTGGTTCTTTGTATACAACATTGATTGATTCGGGAGCTACCCATTCATTTATGTTTGCTAGAGTGACAGATTAGTTGTGTAGACCTAGTGGTGTATATGCTACGGGTTTTCAAACTTTGTTGCCAACATGGGAACTGGTAGTCTCTAGGAGATGGATTAGAGCATTTCCAGTAGAGATAGATGGTAGGGAGTTGTCTGTTGATCTGATTGAGTTGGAGATGGATGACTTTGATAAGATTCTAGGGATGGATTGCCTATCGAAGTATGGGGCAACGATTGACTACAAGCGCAGGATGGTGACTTTTGAACCAGAAGGGGAGGTACCCTTTGTGTTTGTGGGGATAGTTAGTGGACCGCGGGTACCTATGATTTCAGCATTGAAGGCTAGAGACCTGATGCAGGAGGGTTGCATAGGATTCCTAGCGAATGTTGTGGATACCTCTAGGGTTGTGACAGTTGGACCGAGTGAAACCGGATTAGTTTGTGAGTTTCCAGACTTATTTCCAGCAGACCTGCTAGAGTTGCCGCCGCGGCGTGAGATTGAGTTCATTATTGAGTTGGTGCCAGGGGCGGAGCTAGTATCTAGGACACCTTATAGAATGGCTCTGGCAGAGTTAAAGGAGTTGAAGATTCAGTTGCAGGAGTTATTGGATTTGGGGTTCATCAGACCGAGTTTCTCGCCGTGGCGTGCTCCAGTGTTGTTTTTCAAGAAGAAGGATGGATCTCTTAGGATGTGTATTGACTACAGGGAGCTGAATAAATTGACCATTAAGAAAAAGTACCCACTACCTAGGATCGATGATCTATTTGACCAGCTACAGGGAAAGACAGTGTTTTCCAAGATTGATCTCTGGTTAGGTTACCATCAGTTAAGGATCAAAGAAGAGGACATACAAAAGACCACTTTCCACACAAGATATGGACACTATGAAGTCTTGGCTATGTCCTTTGGATTAACCAATGCCCCAGAAGATTTTATGGACACGATGATAAGGGTTTTCAAGGACTACTTGGACAAGTTTGTGATTGTGTTCATCAATGACATTATGGTGTACTCTCAGACAGAGACAAAGCATGAGCAGAATCTACATTTGGTATTGAAGTGGTTGAGAGAGCATAGGCTATATGCTAAGTTCAGAAAGTGCGAGTTTTTTCTACCGCAAGTCATATTTCTAGGTCATATCGTTAGTAAGGAGGGGATTCTAGTTTACCCAAGTAAGATTGAGGCGGTGAGAGATTGGCCTAGGCTGAACAGTGTTCCTGAAGTTAGGAGTTTTTTGGGATTGGCAGGATATTATCGGCAGTTTGTTGAAGGTTCTCCAGGATAGCTATGTCGCTAACAGAATTAACAAGGAAGAAGACTAAGTATGTTTGGACGAACAGATGTGAGAACAGTTTCAAGGAACTGAAGCAGTGTCTGATCACCGCTCCCGTGTTAAGTTTGTCGACAGACAATGAGAAGTTTGTGGTTTATTGTGATGCTTCCAGACAGGGTTTAGGTTGTGTGTTGATGCAAGTTAAAAAGGAGATAGCCTATGCATCGAGACAATTAAAGGAGTATGAGCAGAGATATCCCACACATGATCTGGAGTTGGCAGTGGTGGTATTCGCACTTAAGATTTGGAGACATTATCTATATGGTGAGAAGTGCAAGATATACACTAACCATAAGAGTTTGAAGTATTTCTTTACTCAGAAGGATCTGAATATGCGTCAGAGATGGTGGTTAGAGTTGGTAAAGGATTATGATTGTGATATCCTATACCATCCTGGGAAGGCTAATGTAGTGGTTGATGCATTGAGCCAGAAGGGCCCAGGACAGTTGTTCAGTTCGAGGCAGATATCTGAGAAGCTAGATGAGGAAATGACTAGAGCAGATATAGAGTTAGTGGTTGGTCGGTTAGCCAACATCACTCTTAAGTCTACACTCCTCGAGAGGATCAAGGAGGCGCAAGGGAAGGATTCCTAGTTGGAGGGCACAGAGAGAACGTCTTAGTTGGAGCGGCTAAGGATTTTCCATCTCGGAGATGGGATTATTGAAGTACAAGGGTCGGATCTGTGTTCCAATGGATTCTGATATCTGGGGAGAGATTTTGGATGAATCTCATACCACTCCCTATTCTTTACATCCAGGTATGATGAAGATGTACCAATATTTGAGAGCCTGTATTGGTGGTCGGGAATGAAGAGAGATGTTGTGGATTATGTGGCCAAGTGCTTAACTTGTTAGTAGGTAAAGGCTGAACATCAGAGGCCAACGGGGTTACTTGAGCCTCTAAGGATTCCAAAGTGGAAGTGGGAAGATATCACCATGGACTTCGTGGTTGGTTTGTCGATGACCGTGGGATAGCATGACTCGGTGTGGGTGATTGTGGATAGGTATACCAAGTCTGCCCACTTTTTACCTGTCAGGATGACTTATACTGTGGAGCAGTATGTCGAGTTATATGTGAAGGAATTTTTTCGACTTCATGCGGCTTCAAGGTCGATAGTATCTGACAGGGACCCCACCTTCACCTCCAAGCTTTGGGAGAGTCTGTAGAAGGATATGGGCACACAGTTACGGTTTAGTACCGCTTATCATTCTCTGATAGATGGACAGTCTAAGAGGACGATTCAAATACTAGAAGACATGTTACGAGCTTGTGTGCTAGATTTTGGGGGATCTTGGAGTAAGTATCTCCCTTTGATTGCGTTCTCGTACAACAACATTTATCAAGCGACTATCAGAGTGGCTTCGTATGAGTTGCTGTATGGGAGGAAGTGTAGATCACCTATCCATTGAGATGAGACGGGTGAGAGGAGGTATTTGGGTCCTGAGATGGTTCAAAGGACCAATGAGGCGATTAAAAAGATTAGAGCTTGAATGCTCGCCTCCCAGAGTCACCAGAAGAGTTACTCGAACTTGAGACGCATAAGTGTAGAGTTTCAAGTCGGTGATCATGTGTTCCTTAGTGTTTCACCTTTGAGGGGAGTGAAATGGTTTGGTGTTTGGAGCAAGCTGAGCCCTAGGTTTGTTGGCCCCTTTGAGATTCTGGAACGGGTTGGAGAGGTAGCTTACAAACTGGCGATGCCTCCAGCTTTGTCAGGGGTTCATAATGTTTTTCATGTGTCCATGCTCCAGAAGTATGGATCAGATTCGACACATGTCCTGAGTTATGAGAATTTGGAGCTGGACCAGGGTTTATCTTATGAGGAGAAGCCAATTTAGATTCTCGACTGGAAGGATAAAGTCTTGCGGAGCAAGACCATCGCCTTGGTGAAAGTGTTGTGGAGGAACAGCAAGGTTGAAGAGGCGACATGGGAACTTGAATTAGATATGTGAGAGCGGTATCCCGAGTTGTTCAGGTAATTTTGAGGACGAAATTATTGTAAGGAGGGGATAGTTGTAGCGGCCCAAATTTGCTAATAAGGCTTGGGGCCTTGATTAGCGTGACTAGAAGGCAATAAGTGATTTATTGTTACAATATGTGAATTTAATGAATATGTGATTAGAAATGCATGTTTAGATGAATTAAATATGCATGTGGGCCCCGTTTGGTTATTAGGGGAATGTTTATAATTTTAGCCCTTCGAGGGCATGAATGTAATATTTGTGATATATTTGAGATATATCTGTGTTGCACGATCCGAGACGATCCTAGGGAGCCGATTAGCTAGAAAGTCACAACGAGGTCAAATACCTGGCTCAAGAAGGGCTTAGGGGTATTTTGGGGATATTATAATGTGTTCGGGAATTATTGAGTAGCTGGTAGTAATTTAGTAATGCTTCGTTTATGTTGGGATTAAATAGAGATTTATAAGAGCACTCGGGGATTTAACGGGATTTGGTAAATGACTAAATTTCCCTTAGGGTTACTTAAGAGTTAAGGATAGGTTTAAGGGGCAAAAGGGTAATTTGGCTTTAAGGGTGGATAGACTTGGCTGAGGAAAAGTGATTCACGTTGTCTTCACTTAGGCATATGTCTATTTTTCTGTTGGAAGGCTAGAGAAAACTAGAAGCTAGGAGAAGGAAGTTGATTTTTCTTTGGGAGCAAAGGAGGAATCCAAAGTTGGAACTTTGGAGGCTAGAAGCTTGGAACGTAGAGGAGTAATTCAGAGATTTAATCAAGCTCAAGGTAAGCTTCTAAACTTGATGAACAAGTTGAAATTCTGCTGGTTTGATTGTTAGAACTTAGGCATGCATGAGTTGATTTCCAAGAATGGATTGAATGTTTGATAAGTGTAGAAGTTGGTTTATGAGCTTGTTGGGTTGTTTAGGCCATATGGATATGAATTCTAGACTTAATTCTGGGGTTGGCTGAAGTTTGGGGGTATGAGAAATGGGATTAAGCTCGGGAAGAACTTGAAAGAAAGGCTGGATTTCTGGGTTTGCAGGTTGAGCTGCGGCCCTAGGAGGGGGATGCCACGGCCCGTGTGCACGTGAGGCCTGGGGAGGCCTTTGATCTTGAGGCATGCCCCGGCCCTTAAGGGGTTGGGCTGCGGCCCTAGTTCAACATGTTGGGTGTTTTGTGGGTTTTTGGCTTAGGAACCCAATTGTTAAGGCTCGGGATGGATTTTATCACACGGATTGATAGAATTCAAGGTCCTGGAGACTAGAATTATGATCCTAAGTTATTTAATGGATTAGAACTTGATTGATGGATATTGTTGATGCGTTGTGACTAGGTTTTCAATGAGGCTTGGACTAGGGACTGTACTCTGCACATCGGTGCTTGGAAAGCTCAGAACACAGGTAAGAAAATTGTTGTACCCATAAAGCAGGGCGAGGTCCTATAGCTTGTGTTTCAGGGCAAGACTCTATATGATTGTGTTGCAGGGGCACGGCCCTAATGATTGGGTTTATACGTGTTTGTTTAATTATGCTTTGTGCACATATATGTGAATGAACGGCAAGAGCCAGGAATGGCGAAGGCTGGGAATGGCGAGGGCTGGGTACGGCGAAGTTCAAGAACAGCAAGGCCGAGTACTGAATAGGGCCAGGAGCAGCGTTAACCATGTGAAGTGCGAGTTTCCAAGGTGAGACCCTATAGGATCCCTGGAATATCCTTACCATGTAGACCACAAACCCAGGGGCTGGTAAAGTGCCTGGAACGGCATGGCCGTATCTGTTTAGCCTGTTGACAGTTTGTCTATATGTTAATTGATAAATATGCATATGTTATTTGATTGTGTGGGTTTCTTGCTGGGCTTCGGCTCATGGGTGCTCTATGGTGCAGGTAAGGGCAAGGGGAAAGTCGACCAGCCATGAGTACGGAGAGCGTGAGGCGACGCGTACATGTTTGGCCTGCCTGGCTACCACGGCCAGGGGTATTTTTGGGAGATGCTTGTACTAAACCTAATTTTGTCATTTAATCGACTTTGACTATATTTTTCAATTGTAAATATTTCTAAAACAACATTTTGGGATCCCAAATGTTAAACGCTTATAATTTTCAATGAATGGATATATTTTCAAAGTATATGATTTCTGTTATGGTTTAACTACACTTTTGTCTTAAAACCTCGATTAGCGAGTTAATTGCACGTTTTAAACTCACTTAGTAATGACTCTAAGGAAGTAGGGCGTTACAAACATCTTCTCACTAATCTTTTGTCTTATGTTGAGGGATATGTCACCTTTGGTTATGGGAGTAAAGGTCGGATCATGGGAAGAGGGAAGTTGGGTTTACATGGTTTACCTCCTCTGGAAAATGTTCTCTATGTTGAAGGTTTGAAGGCTAACTTGATAAGTGTTAGTCAAATTTGTGACGAAGGGTGCACAGTTCTTTTCTCTAAGACTGACTGCACTGTTGTTTCAACATATGGAATCTATGTCTTAACAGGGATGAGATCTAATGATAATTGTTATCTCGTGAGCACTAATTTAGTGTGCAATGCTGGAAAGACAGATGTAATGAACTGTGGCACTACAAGTTGGGTCATCTGAATTATAGAGATCTCAAAAAACTCTTGAAATTAAAAGCGGTTAGAGGTGTTCGAAACTTGGTTCCAATTAAAGAAAAAGTTTGTTTTCCTTGTCAACTCGGTAAACAAGTCAAAAGTAGTCATCCTCCCTTGAAGTTTCTGATTACTTCCTAAGATTTAGAGCTGGTTCATGTTGATTTGATGGGTCCTATGCAAACAGAAAGTCTGGGTGGAAAAAGAAATGTTATGGTGTGGTGGGTGATTGCACTTGATTCTCTTGGGTTAGATTTTTTAGGGAAAAATCTATCTCTTTTGAGAATTTTAAGGGCCTGTGCCTCTCTTTGCAAGTTGAAAAGGGTGGTATGTTTGACGCCAAGAGTGATGACAGAGTGTTTTTAGGGTACTCTACAAACAATCGTGCCTACAGAATATACAACATGAGAACCTAGGCTGTCATGGAATCCATCAATGTTGTGTTTAGTGACTTAGAAGACTTTGCTAGTTACTTAGAAGAATAAGAAATCCACACTCTTGTTGACACATCCATTCTGCTTGATGCGTCACAGACTGCAGATGAATGAAGTTGATCTAAAATTGATGAAATTGATGCTACCACTGAAACTTTTGAGACTTCCGATGTGTCTTCCTTTCCAGAAAATATTGTTTCCTCTGGATACCACCCACATGGATACCTAAAGTTCATCCTATGTCCTCCATTGTAGGCAATCCAAATGAGGTGATAGTGACTCGAAAGAAACTAGCAAATGAAATTACTAATGCTTGTTATCTTTCTTTAGTGGAGCCTAAATCAGTCAAGGACACCCATAAAGATGGACACTGGATATCTGCCATGCAAGAAGAGTGAGAAATAAAGTATGGACCCTTGTTCCTCATCCTTTGGGTGCCAACATCATTGGTAATAAGTGGATATTCAGAAATAAGACTGATGAAGTGGGAAATGTTGTGCTCAACAAGGCTAGATTAGTTGCTCAGGGGTACACTAAAATTGAGGGAGTAGAATTTGAGGAAAAATTTGCTCCAGTTGCTATATTGGAATCCATAAGACTATTGTTGGTTGTGGCGTGTTACATGAAGTTCAAGTTGTATCAAATGGATGTCAAGAGTTCTTTCTTGAATGGCATCCTTGTGGAAGAGACTTATGTGTCACAGCCTCCTAGATTTGAGGATCCTCATCATGGAGATCATGTCTACAAACTAAAAAAGGCATTGTATGGGCTTAAGCAAGCCCCTCGGGCATAATTTGATCGTCTTACATCTTACTTGATTGAAAATTGGTATACTACAGGTAATGCTGATCAAACTTTGAATCATGGTATTATTTGTGCCCAAATCTATGTAGATGACATAGTATTTGGATCCAGTTGTGATGCACACACTCACTCCTTCATTCAACTAATGACAAAGGAATTTGAAATGAGCATGGTTGGTAAAATAAGTTACTTTCTTGGTTTACAAATTAAACAACTTGATAATAGCATTTCTTGTCTCAATCAAAATATGCCGAAAACATGCTCAAAAAATTTCGTTTAGAAAATGCGAAACAGGTAAAAAGGTTGATGCAACACTATATAGAAGTATGATAGGCATATTACTTTACATTACTGCTAGTCATCCTGATATTTGTTTCAGTGTTGGGGTTTGATCTAGATATAAATTTGCTCCCACTGAACAGCATCTTACTTCTGTGAAAAAAACTATAAAATACCTGGTTGGTACCACTGACTTTGGTCTTTGGTACTCTTGTGAGACTAATCTTTCCTTGGTTGGTTTTAGTGACTCTGATTGGGTAGGTAACCTTGATGATCGGAAAAGCACTCCAAGTGGTTGTTTTTATGTGGGGAACAACCTAGTCTCTTGGCACAACAAAAATCAAAATTCCATCTCGCTTTCCACTGCTAAAGTGGAATGCATTGCGACAGGAAGTTGTTGCACTCAAATTCTTTTGGATGAAACAAATGTTGCATGATTATGGCCTTTGTCTTGACACATTTACCATCTATTGCAATAATATCAATACCATCAATCTCTCCATAAACCCTGTCCAACATTTTCTCACCAAGCACATCGATATCCGCCACCACTTTCTTCGTGAGTTAGTTGAGTATAAACTTATTGTCTTATCTCATGTTGCATCTGAAAGTCAACTTGCTGATTTGTTTACAAAGGTGTTGAGTTCCCAAACTTTTGTTCACTTGAGAAAGTCAATAGGAGTTTGTATGTTTGAGTGATAACATGTGGCATTTGAAAATAAGCAATATAGGTTGAGATTTTATCTTCTAACTTGACTATTTGCATGTGTGAGTCTTTCTTCAACTTGCTTTTCATAGTCATATGTCTTGAATTGATGTAGGCTTGCTTTTGCTCAGTTGCAGTCTTACTTGATGCTAGACTTCTAGTCTTGGTTATTGCATTAAATTGTCTCTCCTATTAGAGATGCCTTATGTTTTAGTGTGAAAGCTATCATTGGGTCACTTTGCTGTGTGTAGTTTGCTCCTTCACTTAGGACTATGTGCCCATGGAGAGGACTACCTATGTGCTTGGCTCTCTAATTGGTAATTGGTGAGGGGATTTTGCAAAATAAAAGAAAAATTAAAAAAAATTAATACAAAATAAAAAAAAGGAAATAATCTTGAGGGAGAGTTTGCCTGGTACTTCTATAGCAGGAAACTCATGAGGATACTCCTTGCAGCAATGGAGATTGACTTTCTTTGCTTTTTCCTTCTTGAGGTTTATCTTGTATCTTGTTAAAACTCACTTTTGCATCTGTCAGGTTTATGTTACAACATGCTATATGTCTGTTTCACCAAAAGTCTTTCATTTTTCAGTGTCTTTTAAGCTGATGTTTATCTTTGTCTTTTTTCTGTTTAGTTTCATGCCATTTTTTCTAGCTTAAATATTTCAAACTCTGTGTGTTCTTCTATGTCCAAACAGTTGGTCTTACTTTTCCAAAAAAAATTTAAAAAAATCTCTAATTAGCATTGTTAGTGAGTCTTTGGTTTTGTCGTTTTTTTTCCACTTCTGTCGTTTTTTTATTTCAAAATTAAAAAAAATAAAAATAAATTTAAAAAAACAATGG
This sequence comes from Humulus lupulus, assembly GCF_963169125.1. Lineage (NCBI taxonomy): Eukaryota > Viridiplantae > Streptophyta > Magnoliopsida > Rosales > Cannabaceae > Humulus > Humulus lupulus. The sequence continues at coordinate 156,566,925 of NC_084802.1, read as the reverse complement.
TTATTATTAAATACTATTGGGTTTCAGATTTTTTTCTCCCTTAAGTTTTTTTTTCCTTCCCAGTCTCCCTCTTTCTCCAACCCATGCTTGTTCCCTTTTCTTCTCCGATGTCGATACCCAATGCCAACCGCCTCTACGCCTTTCGCCATTGTAATCATCTCCCCACCCTGTCCCCTGAATCCTCTAACTCCTCCGCTCCTCCCTTTCTTGTCCACCCCGCTCTCACCAACCCAGATCCCTCCCTCCCCCATGTACCCATTAACCCAGAACCCTCCCTCACCAAAACCCAACTCCCTACACCCATGCACCCCTAACCACCTTCCTTGAAACCATACTCCCCAACCCCAACATCGAACGCATACTCCCTGCCGTACTTTGTGTACCCTCGCTCCTCGACCCCACTAACCCCACTTCTTCCCCACCTTCTATCGTTCCTTCTCCACCCCGTGAACCCTACCATCCACCCCGTCCACCCTCCCCACCACTTTGTGATCCCTCTCCACCACCACATGCCCCCTCCCCTCCACCAGCACCCAATCCCACTAGCAACTCCTCTCGCACATGAACCCGCCAAAAAATCCCTACCATTCCCTCTGCTCCGCCCAAGCCTAATAGTCGGGTCAAGACATTGGCTTGCAAACGTAAGCCCTCTCCCATTGTTGTGCTCAAGCCAACCCCGGTCTCTCTGCCACCATCTCGTCATGCCAAGAAGCCCAAGTTCATGCCCCCACCTGCACTAATGGCACCGCCCTCTTCTCGGTTCTCCAAAGGCAAGGCTTCAGCCTCCTCATCATCTAGAGGTAACGTCTTTCTTAATGACTCCTATAAAAATTATTTCACTGAGACTATTTCTTTGAGAAAATTACTGCCTGGGCGATTGTTGGATTACTCGGAGTTTTCTTCTTTGAGCTTGTATGACATTATTGCCTTTCATGGGTGGAAATAGTTTGTGTCTACTCTGTGTGTGCCCTGTCCATCTTTGGTCCATGAATTTATTGTAACCTGTCTTTAGATGTTATTCATTTGGTCCATGGAAATTTTGGGAAAGTGTTTTGTGTGGCAATTGGATTCTGTTTACTCCATCGGTTATTGAAAAATGTTTACACCTGCCCATGCTTGATGAGCTTGCGTTCTCTGCTGAGTTTAATCCGGGCATGGATGAGGTTGCTCACACTCTCACTGGCAACCCTTCTTCGACTTGTCCCACTTCCAATGCGGTTCTTGTTGCTGAACTCAGCCCTCTCTACCACATTTTGCACGTTGTTGCTAACTTCAATTGGTAGCCCACCGCTCACAAGTCCATGGTTGGGGCTGATCTACCTCACTATATGTTTCAAGTTTTCTTGGAGGCTGCCTTGTGGCCTGAGGTATCTAGGATTTTGCCCCTTGTCTGATTTAACACGTAGCTCACTATTTTTCTGTTGTCCCCTCCAAAAGCTTGGACAACCACATCTCTCTCAAGGCCATAAACATGGCCTCCACTAGGTCTAAAGCTAAGAAGAAAGGTCCATCAGTTAAGGATCCTATGTCTGCTTCTTCCTTGGGTGTTAAACAATCCTCATGGAAGTATCAATTGAGATGAGTGGATTCATTCTCTCAACACTAATTTTTGGTCCTTCAAATTTGAGTTTAGATTGGCCTAAGCTCAGAATCAAGCCTTTCAGTCTTTTGTTCTTAGCCACCTTGATCTAACTCCTCTCTTAGTCCCGTCCTCCTCTGCTGATGACTCCTTTGAGGAAGCATGACAATCTCAGGGGGAGCAAGTCCCTAGTCCTGCTGATACCCAGACCGTGCCTCCTATCATAGCGCATCAGGGGGATAATGTTGTGCCTCCGGGAACCTTCAAGCGTCGCAAGAAGAAGAAGCAACCATCTTCCTCCAAGTAGTTCTGGTTCAGCTTTGGCATGCCCTTTGAACACTGAGGGGGAATTTCTTTAGATTCTCTTTTGTTATCTATCATTGTTTATCCTCCTTTTAGCAGTGTTTGAACTAATTTTACTCCTGTTGCTTTTGAATATTCTCTGTTGGTATCTGATTGTATTTTGAGTAGGTAGATTTGTTATTGGTCTCACCGATATGAAAATTTTATCTAATTTAGTTAGTTGTTGTTATTAAATCTTTCTATTATTATTTCTTATCAGCTTTGTGTGCTCAAACTATAAATCAAGTTCACTGTTCATATGCATACCAAAGGGGGAGTTTGTAAGTGTTATTTTTGTCATGCTTTGTTTTTCATGTTTAAACATTGTTTTCATGTCATAACACTGAAAGCCCAATAGCACATGATTCCTATTTCAGCACGTGACTTGCTTTGCTAGCTTTTCTATTTTTAGCCATAGCATATATATTCGTTTTGTCTGTGTTTCCCTTACCTTTTTAGCGTCTAAAAAGTGTCTTCTCCAAGAATTAATTTCACCGACCTTAAGGATCACTAAAATTTAAGATGATTTAAGTTTTAAATTAATAAGGACAGGAATGTCTTATAGATTGTCTGAAATTAATTTGACCGACCTTAAGGCGACACTTTAATTGTTGGGTAGTTTTATTGTGGAATAGTAAATGTTAAATTTATATGTTTTATATGTTACATTCATGCATTATATATACTTTCTCACGATTAAGATATTTATTTCAATATATTGAATTGTATATATTTTATTTTCAATAATTAAAATGTCAACACATATTAAGGCCGATAAATTCTTAAGGAACATTATGCTTACACATGATGTAGAAGAAAATTGGATACAAGGAACCTTGCTTCTCTTCATTAAAGAAGACCTTAAACACATCTTTAATGATAAACATCCTCCTCCAAAGCCATCATGGGATATAAGTTCTAGGGATTAATGCCCTAAAAATATGTAAAGACATTTTATTGATTTAAATAAAAGTACAATTTTATTATATTATAAAATAATATCAAGAAAATTTCTTATTCATTCATGAGAATATGATCTTGTATTAGTACGAGAGAATTAAAATTATATATAATGAATAAAATACTCAGTAACATATTAAAGTAAGGAATCTATAATGAATGGTTGCTAGTGCGAATTACTAAGCATATGAGATGCAAGTGATCTAGATTTAGATTACTGATTTGGATAGACATCTTAGCAAAGGTGTTGTAAATAATAGAGATTATATATGACAAGACCGATAAAATGAATTATCTTTATAAACTTTTATTTTGGCATAAAGATTTAACTCTTATTATAATAGATGATCATTTGTAGATTAGTCTAAATCTTGTGTATTCATGAACTCCTGTTTTTGTTTATTGGATCTTTTGATTCACTGGTTAAGGTATCTTAGTAAAATGAGGCTAGTGACTTTCGTTTTAGAGATTCAATATAATGAATGGCAGGGAACATGATTTATAATAATGGAATCAATACTTTCCTAACGGATCGAATATTGGTTCCCTTAAGGGTTAATTCTGGAATTGAATAGTTATTGAGCTCAAATCTATAATTTAATTATAGATTAATTATCCACTAGTGAATTAATGATACTTAAGGATTAGGAGGTAATTAGAATGGTAAAACAGTAATCTTGACCATCTCTAAATAACAAACCAATAAATGGAGGAAAAAAATACATTTATTGATTATATCAATGGACTACAAGAGAAAACTCAGTAAATATAATTCTATAAATACTTAGAGTTCAATTCCATATTTATAGTGGAGTAATCATTGAATTAATAAATAAGACTATTAGATTAAAGTGTTTAATTAATAATCGAATTTATTGGAGCTTTGTATTATAGATCCATGGTCCCCAGATCACCTCTGTCCTACACTGCCAAGGGTATGGATGTCAAGAGAAAGATTTGTAGAGAGAAGAACTTAATTGCAAAGGAATTAATTTTTCAGGGTAAGGAAATAATTATGTGATAGATATGGGCAATTGATTAATTATGAATTAATTAATTATTTAACTATATAGCATTTATTTAGAAAAGCTATATGTTAAAATAAATATTAATCATGTTTGGATTAATATAAAGTGATATTAATAATTATCCTATTTATAGTAAGATACTTATTTAATACTGATACTTTAAAATAAAGTTAATTTTGAATTAACTTTTATTTATTTTGAGATAAATAAATTGTCTTAAATATTAATTAAATAAAAAATGAAAAAATTAGGGAAAACCCTAATGTGGCGCCATATAGGGATATTTCTTATCCCTGGGATTTGAATTTTCAATTTCAAATAATTTGTTTATTTAATTATATATATTTAATTATTCTTTTTAAATATAATTTAAATTAAATAATTAAATAGGTTATAACTGATCAGTTTAATTTTAAATAAAATAAATATTAATTAAATTTGTTAATTATCTTTATAAACCTCAAAATAAGCAATACTTTTCAATTAGTTGTTTTTATAGAAGTTTTGACTGTCAGACTTTCTCTTAGAAAAAGAAAGCGATAGATTTTTCTAAACTTGAGAATATATTCACAACACCCTCTCTCTATCAAACCTCACAAGATCTCATGTGTTGAGTACATCTAGTGAGTTCTAAATCAACATTTTGAATCCTACGTGCCCACACACGTCCTTGTGTGTTTGAGGATTGGTCTGGAAAATCAAGGTGTGATCTTTCAGAATAAGGATAGGACGATCGCTGATTTATACAAAAAGATTTGTGGACTCTTGATAGGCTACAAGAAGTAATCTCTAATCTATTTGTGTTTGATTTAATATATCTATATATGTATGATCCTGACTGGTATTAAGTGTTTTTTGTTAAAGAACGCATTCCGCTGTGCAATTTGATTTTCATATTTAATACCAACAATTGGTATTTGAGCAAGGTTTACATATATAAATATATATATATATTAAATGTTGTGGGGTTGTCTTGCTTTCGTTTTATGTATGTTGATATATATATATTGAATGGATAGATGTGTTTTTTGAATGTGTGATTGAATGATGGATTGTTAATTATATGGTGCTATTGGGTTAGGATTTTGAATTCTAGACTTGTGTGAACCATAAAGGGCATAAGTTATTTTGTAATTTTATTTTAGAAATGTGAGATCTAAAAATCTGTACACACGAAAAAGAAGAAGGGACCCAAGTCATGCACCTTGGAGGCACATGGCATGAGCCCCTCGGCGACTAGCTTCCCGTGTGCAAGAACCCAGGCGCCCCTGCTCCCGCGTGCGTCGCCCAACCCGAGCCAGGCTCTGCGCCCGTCACCCAGGCCCCATGACCTTGCCATCAGTGTGCGCCAGCCCTTCTTCTAATTAAATAAATTAGTTAGAAAGTTAGTTTCTAATTAGTTAGTTGGGCCCAAAAATTCCTAAGAATTATAAAGAAAGCCTGAAAGAGTGGATGAGCATTCTTGGAGTCATGCAAACAACTTAAGGTTTTTCTTTTTATAATTTTATTTCTATTTTTTCAAAGGGTTGTAAATTTAGAAATACCCATTAGTACTCGGTTCATCATTTATTGTATTTAATTAAATATATATTAATTATTGTTTGATTGATAACGTAATCATGTTTAGTCAATTACATATCATTCATGAAACCTCGGACAATTTTCATTAATCATGCATCTTTTAGAAACATGATTATTTAGGATTGTCCTAATTGTTTATATGAATTTTTTTGGTGAAATCAATTTCATGTAAACTAATAATTATTAAATTTTAGTTAAAACTCGGCAAATCAAGCCATATTAAAGGCAATAGTTTTTATAAGCCTTTAAAATAACCAACTTTATTTAAAAAGTGTTTTACTAAAGTTAGATGAATGTAACGGGTAATTATTTATATCACATTAATTGTAGAAACATGTTCTTTTATAATTAAATGTATTTTGTAATTAATTACATTCATAGTGTTATTAATAAACTAGTGATTAATTTGGAATTAATTGATTAGTTTAATAAAACACCTTATTTCTAAAATAGTAAGTGAGAGAAGGTGCACATCTCAATGTGACCTATGGTCTCCATTATTAGTAAAGCACCGTGAGATATGAATAGGGCCTCGAGGCAGCTTTGTTTCTGCTCCCCTAAGGAAGGTTTCTATACATATTAATACTAAGCTTGGCTTCTTACGAAGACAGGAAGGAGTGATCTAATTTAGGCTTGACCGACCCTAAGGTGGCACTCTCTAAGTTAAGTTATGAATTCCGAAATAATGGATTACACTTACAAATATGCAATTAAACTTTTGCAGTGGATAATTGCATCTTGACAAAACCGGCGGTACTTATTTTTAAAAGAGAAAATAAACTCTTATTTTAATTTTTAAATAATAAAGATTTAGATTGACTTTTGAACTATCTTAATTTAACTTGATCGACCCTAAGGCAGCACTTTATTTGTTGGGTAGTTTTATTATGGAATAATACATGTTAGTTTATGTGTTTTAATTGATTTCATTCATGCATCATATTTACTTTCCAAATTTTTGATATTTTTCAAATAGTAATATTATTGTATTTTATTTTTTTCAGTTAAAATGTCTGAAGCAACTGCAATGTAGTGATTGAACTTAATGATGAAAATATAGTATTTTGGAGACATGATATCAATATATTATTGCTACGAGATAATTTGATGGAAGTTGTTAAAACACCACTAATAGAAGCTTCGGTGAATGATCAGTTTGAGTTTGCCAAGTCATTGAGAATAAACCATACGGCAAGGTATTATTTTCTTCAATCAGTAAATATAGAGACCAAAAATACTCTACAATGCCTTAAATATCCATATGATATATCGGAGGTCATCCATGATATATATGGACACATATATGATATGTGGTTTTATGAGAATGAAATCCTATCAGCCAAGCATGAAATAATCACTAAAATTATGACGAATAAGAATGGTAAATATGATTTATTCATTCTTATAACTAAGTGGAAAACGATCTTGTTGACCCTCGATTTATTCAACGACACGGAGTCAAGTAAAATGACAAAAGTAAGATGAATTCAAGCCAAAAAGACAAATGACACAAATATTTATAGTGGTTCGGCCCCAAGTAATTGTAATGACCTGTGTCCACTTAGTGTTCTTATTAATATAATGAAAACATGTGATCAGTAAACTAGGGTTTACTGAGTTTCACAAGCTCAATAAAATATACAAAGTATTGTATAAAAATAATAATTCTCTATCTCAGTCTCCAAAAGATCCTTCTCATGAACCCTTTGAGTCTTATTTATAGACTCAAGGATCTCTTTATGGGTCGATGGGCCTTGATTACATTTAATATAAGCGTATCTCAATCATAATGGAAATTACAATTATTACACAACTGCAAGATCAAATATCTTTAGAAAATATCTGATATACTATGACAAGCCCTGGTCGACTACCAAGTGAATTCTCTTCTGGTTAATGGTCGACCGTAACGTAACTGCTTAAATAGTCACGCGCATCCCACATGCATACTAGTCTTGCCATGTCATCAGGTGAATCTTTTTTCGGTAAATAATTTCCCCCCAAGTTTATTTTATTGCGACCAGCGATTCGTCTGACCTGTCACATCTGTCAGGGCCTTTTCGAAAAAGTAAGCAATCATGAGTTTAACAGTTTCCCAAACATATTTTGACGGCTGATGCGATTTCCCATACATCAAAACCTTACTCCCATCATTACTTCTTTAACTGCACAACGATCAATATAAATATATTACCTCTCCCACTTTTCACTTTTTACCGAATCCTTCTCTCTGCACAAGAACACAGAAAAAATTCCCAAGAAAAACCCAGAATACTTCGGTGATCCGAGATGCGTTCAATCAGCTTAGAGCAACAACCTTCGTGACTCCTCTGCAAGCCGTAATTCAAGTAAGTTTTGAACCCACCTCCATTTTATTGCAATCTAGAATAAATTTCGTGAGTTTTGTCATCTGAGCCTCCAATATTCTTGATAAAAAAAGTTTCTCGAGTAATCGGGTTCACACAAAGATGTACAGAGTCATGTTAGAATAGGAATTTTAGGTAGTAAAAAACACTAGGCAATGTTTAGAAATTAATGTGGGAAATAGGAGTACTAATTTAGGGCCCAAAATTGAAGTGAAAATTCGATTTTACTATTTTCAGAAAAACTGGGTTTTTCCCGCCAGTTTTCGGAGTCGAAAAGTTTTCTTGAAAAAACTTATCACTTCCACTTTTTGATCCATTTTTCCAAACTGCTCGTATATTTGTAGTGTTTATATTAGGATGTTGCTGGTCGTATAAAAGCTTAACTTTTATACACGAGCAACGTTATCCATATATTTCTTCTTCTTCTATCTATTGGCCGTAGATTCTCACTTCCCCTTTACTCTTCTCAGATATTCATGCACGATCCTTGGGGAGGTGAGAGGCCAATAGACGACGATCTTCTCGCATTGCTGTTCGAGGATCAACAACAACCGTCATTTCCTTTCCCAGAGCCTTTGCTTTCACACCAAAACCCCACGACCAATCCTTCAGACCGTCAGCGACACATCGATCGTGTTAAGTACACAGCTCGTAAGAAAAAGAAAACCACCCATTCTCCTTCTAACCAACCAGCAACCAACACTGAGGGTCCACCAAATGATTCTCAACCTCTAAATTTTGCACCATCAGATATTCAACCCAAAGCCCGACCTCACGATGGCCCTCGAGCAGAAGTTGACTGGTATGTTGCGCCTCCTAGTGTCATATCAGCTAGGATGGTGGCAAAGTATCCTAAGAAGTACGGTCTTCCTGGGATTACTTTAGTCAAACCTACACCTGACCAAAGGGCAAACATGCCTGGAGGCGCCTGGTCGAGGTATCACATTGGAGCAGGGGCAATCTTGCCCTTGCACGAATTTTTCCAAGGGGTGGCCAATTACTTCGAGGTCGTCCCTTTTCAAATATCACTCAACGGATATATAGTACAATTACCACTATATATCCTTTACAACCATAAAAAGTGGCATGTACCTACACTACATGAGATCAACTACCTATTCGATCTCAAGTCCAACACCAACCCAAACAACATAGGGTTCTTCCATTTCTACCACCAAGAATCTGCTCGGACAATTCTGAGCGATGTCACCCACAAGTCCAATATAGGGAAGTACTTCCAAGAGTACTTCCTCAAAACCGATCTAGTCGCCGACAACCTGGCCTTCACATGAGGAGGTAAACTTTTCAATCTCTAGTTGATGGTTATTGTTAGCTTTTCCTTTTATTGTCCTTAATAAATTGGTGTTGTGTCTAGGTCCATGGTATCGACCAAACCCTACTCCAGAGATGGAGATGAGGGTTGCAGCCCTGGCTAGCATGATGAACATTGAAAATAGTGTCAAGGAGCTGGTCACTGAGAGCAATCTAAGGCTGGCCGGCCTTTTGGAACCTCACCAGCAAGTGAAGGAATCCACCGCGGGGAGTGCCAGTGGAGATGGTACTGGACAAGAAATCCCCGAGCAACAGCAAGATGTGTCACAACCCCCGGGGCGACGACCAACGGGAGTGACCATTCGGGAACCATCCAGCAGCCCTCGAGTTACCGCTGCCCCTGCCCCTGCCCACCATGGGAGGGCGAAACAAAAACTGCCCAAATACACCGAACCTATATCTGAATCTTCGGACGAGAATGATATAGATCTGTCGCTCTCTTAGATAACTTGCCCATCCCTTATCACCTATTCGTTAGGAATGGAAACTTTAATTTTACGACCAGTAATTTTAATTCGGACTTCTTCAAGGCAGAGAGTGAGTGTAGATGTAGTTCTATAAATAATATATCGACCATTATTAGTAGTTCGGGTATATTACTTAGAATATCCCTTTTCATTAGTATATTTTTTTTCCAAACTACTTTGTCTGATCGTTTGTTTTTATTTTGCTGCAGGCATGCCTTCCAAAGACTCTTTCGATATGTACACAAACGTCGAAGCTCGCGTGAGCAAGAGGAACCCTGGGGAGATGTAGTGATCCCTCCAAGAAAAGGGCTCGAACAGAGGACCCTCCAACGCCTACTCCATCCAGTACCATGCAATAGCCCTCCCCTCGAGCAGGCGAGGAGATCCTCGGCCACCGACTTGCTGAGTAGCTCCTACAACGTTACTCACGAGAAGCTGCAAAGGCTATCCAAGCACCGTCGTAGCCAGGAAGCCTTTTCCCATCTCCCTTTGCTGAAGAACAACAAAGTAATCAGCCGCAGGCTGTCTGATGTCCTCAGTGTAAGTGTGTTTCTTTTTTTTTTTTTGGTCGAGAAACATTTTCTCTAATTTCCCCTGCCTGGTTCACTTTTCTTTTTATGTTCGCAGGGTATCCTGACCATGGACCATAGCTGGAGCCGTGCTGAGGAGATCGAGGCCAAACATGCCGAGGAGATTAAGGCGGCTGAGACTAAAGTTGCCAGCCTGAGCGAGGAGTTTAAGAAGTTGTTAGGGTTTTATGCCCTAATTAAAGCGCAAATTCTTTGTAATCTCATTTTATTATCAATAAAAGAAGAAGAAATCATTTTTTGACTTGGTCAATCACTTTTCTCACATGTTTTATTTTCATGATTATTTGTTTAATATAAACTTCTATTAAATCCTGAGCATATAGCTAACCTTATTTATAGTGACGTAATCACAGTGGAATATAAGTATGATTATATGTTCAAAATAAGTTAGTCCTAGGATTAGACAATGCACATGATTTACACTGACTTGTCAATCTACGATATGATCTACTTACACATTATAGTATTATATTCTTTCCAGAACATTAGTAAAGTAGATAAGATCAGATGTATTTGTTACTGTTATTGACAGTTGATAAGATAAGTAAACATACTGTTATTGTAACGACCCGAATTTTCTAATCGGGCTTAGGGCCTTGATTAGTGTGCCTGGAGGGCAATAAGTGATTTAATTTGCTTGTATGTGAATTTATGTGTATATATGATTATGATGCATGTTTAATTGAGTTGAATGTGCATGTGGGCCCCGTCTGGATATTGGGGGCATAAATGTGATAAATGAAATATATGTTGTATACGTGTGATATGTCTGTACAGCACGAACCGAGACAGTCCTGGGGAGCGGTTAGCCTGAGAGTCACAGCGGGGTTGAGATTCGGACTCGGGGCGAGTCGAGGGGTAACTCGGGTATTAGTTGAGTTATGGGATTATCGGGACATGGAAATAAATATTGGGAGATATATTTGAGGATAGAATGACTAGGTGGGAATATTTGGGGAATTTACCATTTTTGCCTTCGGGGACGTTTTGACACCTCGAGCCTTGAGGTAACCTTTAGGCTTAAGTTATATAAAACAAATAAGTGAAAGGAACTGTTTAGAAACCTTGAGAAACCGACTCATACTCTCCTAAGAACTGAAGTTAGCTTTTGCTCTCCTTTCTCTTACACTCTCTAAGGTGGAATTCAAGAGGAAACCTAAAGGATTTACCAAGGAATTGAAGGGATTTCAGCTGGGATGCTTTATGAGCTTGAAGCTTTGGGATTGAGGATCAAAATTCTGGGATTAGGCTCAGCAAGGTAAGCTCTAAACATTAAAGTCTAGTCTTTAACTTTCTGCTGGTTCTAGAGGATTGCATGTAGCTAAGCTTGCTTAATCTTTGGGTGTTTTAGCTAAGTTTTGGAGCATACTTTGATGAGGTTTTGATGTTGTTTCTGTGCTGGAGTAATTATGTTGAATATCTAGGAGTTTTAGTTTGGTTTTGGTGGTAATTGGCTTGAAGAAGGGATGAAAAACTGATGGAAAATCTGGGTTCGTCGTATGGAGCCGCGGCCCTAGGAAGGGTGTGTCGCGGCCCGCATGCGCGCGCAGCCATGGGAGGCTGAGAAAATTCGAGCGCGCCGCGGCCCGCGTGGTGGTCAGTGGAGAGCTAGCCTCTGTTTTGAGGCTAGCCGTGACTTTAGAGGGTGGGGCCGCGACCCTTAGTGTCAGTGAGGATTTTAATGATATTTTTGACTTGGGAACTTAAAGGGTAAGGCTCGGGATGGATTTTATCATTCAGATTGATAGAATTCAAGATCCCGGAGGTTAGGGTTATGGTTTGAGGTTATTTGTTGGGTTGGAATTTGATGGTCGGATATTATTATGTGTTGTGACTAGGATTTCGACGAGGCTCACGTTAGTGGACTGTGCTCGGGGCATCGGTGCTCAGGAAGCTCGGAACTCAGGTAAGGAAACCCCTGTATCCATAGAGCTTGTGTGCAGGGCTGAGCCCGATATATTGAATAGAAATGACATGCAGGGCCAAGCCCTATATACTAGAATTGCAGAGCATGGCTCTTTATCTGTTTATGCTTGAATTCTGTGCTTGTTGCTATATTGTGTTTGATATTATATGTGTGATCAGCAAGAGCCGGGAACGGTGTAGACTGGGAACGGTGTCAAGAACGATGAGTGCAAGGCCGAGAACGGCAAGAGGCCGGGAGCGGCGTTGAGCACGTGGGGTGCGAGTTGCCAGGGCGAGTCCCTAACAGGATACATGGGATATCCTTACGGCGTGGTCCGCGAACCCAGGGCTTGGTAAATGCCTGGGACGGCTAGGCCGTATGTGTTTAGCCGTTGGTGGCCTGTTTATATGTTTGATTCGTGTATTGCATATGTTATCTGTTATGGGTTTCCTTGCTGGGCTTCGGCTCACAGATGCTCTGTGGTGCAGGTAAGGGTAAAGAGAAGATCAACCAACCATGAGCACAGCTGGCGTGAGGCGGCGTGTACATGTCCGGCCAGCCTGGCTGTCACAACTAGGGGATTTTGGGAGATGCTTGTAAATGAACTTAGATTTTGTCGTGTAGTCGACTCTGATCAGTTTTGTGTTGTAAATATTTTCTAAACTATGTTTTGGGATCCCAAATGTAAATTTTTATAATTAATTGTGAAAAGCTACTTTCTCTAATGTTTTCTTTTTAATCATGGCTTAGTGACACGTTTTGAGTTAAAACCTCGATTAGCGAGTTGAAAGCACGATTTTAAACACACTTAGTAACGGCTCTAAGGAAGTAGGGTGTTACAGTTATTATCTATTCTATTCATATCATATAGTCGATCATAGGTCAATTCAATCTCAATTCTGAGTGGTTAGTATTCTAACTGATTGTAGTATTTAAGGTCTTTGACTTGTTCGTTACTAGCTTACCCTACGGACTAGCCCATACTTACATCTTGGGAACTTGCTAGTATAATTGAATGGGAGTGTTAATCATAGATATGAACATCTATAGCTTCTGATGAAGAAGTGAAACGATGGTATCCTTTTAGTTTGGTTCAAGGTGTTAAATAATAGAGATCTCATTTCAGTAATTAAATTAGTTTACTAAAATATCATTTACAATGAACTAAGTGTTTTAAGGTTAAAATACATGAGGGGTAAAACGGTATTCTAGTCTCATCTCATTGTAGACAATCTATAGATGATTGAGTGACAATTATGGTTGTAACAATGGATAATTAATAACATATCTATATTTGTTAGAGAGCGTTCTATGAATTCAAGAGTGCAATTCCGAGTCTATAGTGGAGTCACGAGGAATTAATAAGTTAGTAAATTTATCTATTAGATTTATGATAACTTATTGGAGCTTGATTTCACAGGCCCATGGTTCCCATTGTACCTTGGATAAAATCATCTAGAGAATCTCAAATAATTGATTTAATTATCAATTCGAATTATCAAAGTTGACTAGGTCAATTTTGGATAGTTTCACAGAGTTATGTATTTTTTAGAAGAAACGAGAAATTAGGGCAGATTTATTAATTAAGATAAATTGGTATCTAAATTAATAAATAAGTTTAAATCAATGTTCAAATTATAAATAATTAATTTAATAAAGGATTTAAAAAATTATTTAATTATTTTAAATCAATTGAAAATAATACATGGCTTCATTTTATATCCAATGGGCTTATAATCAAATGGGAAATTTCACGGGCCTAAAGCCCATGATAATTTCGACCTAGGGCTTCAAATTAGCTATTATTTTATTGTTTTTTTAATTAAATTAAATGGCTTAATTGAGTCTATAAAATGAGTGCTTAAAGAGAAGACGACAGATAAGTGTAATCACTGGTTTTCTTATAGTTTTAGATTCTCTCTAAACACAAGTCATTTTCTAAGCCTCTTTTATTTTCTCTTCTTCTCTCTGTATCTATCTCATGTGTTGAGAATTGCCCACTCTAGTTTAGGTGATTCTAGGGATACTTTGGAAGACTATGAAGAAAATAGAAGATCGGTTCTGTTTCTTGACAATACTCTGCGACAGAAAGGATACAAGGGTTAGAGAAACTGAATGAATGACTCATTTATTCCATTGCGTATACTGTAAGTATTCTTATCATTGTTTCTCTTTAAATTAAATTTTAGAAACATGTTTTAGGTTATCTCATATTAATTTGTTTAATATTAGATTTACATGAAAATAAATAAAGATCATGTATAAAGTTTTCCCAACAACTGGCCTCAAAGCCTTCAGTAATCTTTAATTTTATGAATGAACATGTTTAAAATTGGATTATTTGATATGTTTGAATAATTTGATTGTTTTCATGTTTTTATGAAGCATATTGAATTTTATGTGATTATTCAATTTTTAGGTTATTTTGTTGTGTTTTCTATGCTATTAATTTTTATATATGCTTGATTTTGTGTAAAACATGTTAAGAATTAATTAGAAAATTGTTTTGGTTTGAGAAATTGCTCAAAAAAAAATTTCAGAAAAATTTACTCTACCTGCCACACGCGTGCACCACCTACACGAGCACCCGCACGCGCCCCACATGCGTCCGTCGACAGCCAATGCAATCCGCACGCACCCCTCGGCCACGGTGAATGGTACCCGTGTTCACCTAGATTTTTTTATTTTATTTTTAATATTTTTAAAAAATTAAAGAAAAATAAATTATTTATAATAAAAAACCAAAAATATCAATTTTTTTTTGCATTTAAAATTGTTTTTTAAAAGTAAGATATTTTTGTTAGTTGAGATTTAAATAATTAAATATTTTCAATAAAGATTCAAATGCAAATTTAAAAATAGACTAACAACTTAATTTTAAATATTTTAATATATAAAAATATTATAATAAAGATATCAGATATTTTCTTTTAAATTCTTGATATTTTTATTAATTCTTTATTTGAAAATATAAATGTCTTTTTATTCTAAAGTTTTTAATATTTAAATTATTTGAAATTTGAATAGTTTTAGTTAGATATTTTTATGGATATTTGAATTTGATTAATTGTTTTGAGATATTTTAGGATAGTTATAACTATTAATATTTTATTTTTTTAAGGGTTAAAATATTAGCTATAGTTGTAACAACACAAAATATTTTTGAAAGACAGTTAAGATATTGATTTTAAAATTTAAATTTTGTTAAATTTTGAAAAATATCAATTTTTTTTCAGCCAATTAATAAAATATTTTTTTAATAAATGGGATTTAAATTAACTTTGGTTAATTGTTGATAAATCCTATTTAAATTAAATTAATATTTTTTTCAAATTAACCTAAAACCAAGTTGATTCTTGATAAATGAAATTTAAATTAACTATTGTTAATTGTTGATAAATTTCATTTAAATTGTCTTAGTTTTGTAAAAATTTAATCAATTTGAATTTTTTTGATAAATTCTAGATAATTAATTGTGGTATTTTTGCAAATGAAATAAATTATTGTATTTTTGCATAAATTCATAGAATTGCTCATATAGTAACATGATGAGGCCTATCCAATTATAACATGTCTGTTTGCACTATATGTGGTATTTTTGCAATTGGGCTTAGATGCATTTAGTGGCCCATATGTTTGTTAGATATATGGATTTTGTCTAATAAAATATTCATAAAATGATAGTTTTTATTTGGTCCCATTAGAGAATGTAAAGTTTAAGTTCCTCTCTTGTGAGTGATTCCACTTGTGAAGGCCCATTTTCTTTGCATGACTATAGTGAGTCTAATCAATTAATAACAATTAATAAAACAAAGATTTAAATTCCTATCTTTCGGTCCTTGTATAGAAGATTGGGTGCCTTTGTAGTGGGAACAAGAATATGGACCCAGCCCTCCTCCATACAAGCCCAATTGTTAAGGCCCATTTACCTGAGTTGGACTTAATTGTATAGGTTCGTCATATTAGTTAAACCTAAATATTGATTGGCAACAAATTAATTCTAAATTAATTTAATTTGTTTCAATGTGACACTTTAGAATTAATAGGAAATTATAGGAATTTGGTTTTCAAAATTTAATCTGTTTATTTTTTTTTTAAAAACCATAGTCATTAATTTTCTAAAAATAAATGATAAAAATATTTTTAATTTAATAATGAGCTTATTTTAAGAATTTTATTCGATCTCCACCGTTGGTTTAACATAGTCAATAGCTTAATGGGGCCTCGAGGCGCTTTGATTCGTCCTCCTACGGAAGGTGTTCATTAGTTATTTAGATTTCGAAAGATAGATAATTATTGGTCAAATTCTACTAGACTCACCCCTACGATGACTACTAGGACTAAATCTATGATTATCGAAACCGTGGGTGTAGCTCATAAAATAAGAGATTTTGTTTTCTTATTTTGATTGAATAGTAGGTTGTTAATAATGTTGTCCATTATTAAATGAGTTTACAACTCTATTTAACTAGTGGTATTTTTGACTCTCGCCAACCGGGATAAGGATACCATAGATTAGTTAAAAACCAAAAGAAATAGAGATATGATTGTGTTTGGTATTTTTTTCTCATATCTTACATATTTTTGGTATATGTAATGCTATTTCTTGAATTTTTTGTGAATAGAAGTTTTATTGAGCAAATGTGATTGATTTCTATTTTATTGGTAATTTGTTGTTTTAAGTTAAGTAGTGTCTGTGTCTACTCCCATCCTTTCTCAAATTTCGATGGAGAAACTCACTGGAGAAAACTTCCTTAATTGGAAGTAGAATATCAACATAGAGTTGATTGATGACAACTCTGAATTCGTCATGATTGAGGAATCCCCAGAATGAGCACCGTGTCCGAACGTTAGTGATGGCACCGTAAATGCTCGTGATGGCACCGTAAATGCTTTGATAGTACCGTCTCTGCACATACATGAAGATACCATAAATGCTCGAATGGCATCGTGTCTGCACATTCGTGATCAACTCAACTATGGTCTGACGCAGCTCATGAACTAGCTTTAGACTTTTGAGTCTATCATGGGTGGACCTTGTAAAGGAGGAGAAAATAAGACTAATGTTGTTGCTGCTGATCTAGCTAAGGTTGAAGCTAACCAAGCTTCATCTTCGAAAGCTGGAAACAAGAGGAAAGGTGGACAAAACAACAACCCTAAGCCTGCAAAGACGAGTGCACAACCAAATGCACAGACGAGTGCACATCCCCAAGCCTGTAATCTCATTTTATTATCAATAAAAGAATAAGAAATCATTTTCTGACTTGGTCAATCACTTTGCTCACATGTTTTATTTTCATGATTATTTGTTTAATATAAACTTATATTAAATCCCGAGCATATAGCTAATCTTATTTATAGTGACGTAATCACTGTGGAATATAAGTACGATTATATGTTCAAAATAAGTTAGTCCTAAGATTTGATAGTGCACAGGATTTACACTGACTTGCCAATCTACGATATGATCTACTTACACATTATAGTGTAATATTCTTTCCAGAACATTGGCAAAGTAGATAAGATCGGATGTATTTGTTACATCGGACTTGACCGATATTGACAGTTGATAAGATAAGTAAACATACCGTTATTATATATTCTAGTCATATCATATAGTTGACCATAGGTCAATTCAATCTCAATTCTGAGTGGTCAGTATTCTAACTGATTGTAGTATTTTAGGTCTTTAACTTGTTCGTTACTAGCTTACCCTACGGACTAGCCCATACTTACATCTTGGGAACATGCTAGTATAATTGAGTGGGAGTGTTAATCATAGATATGAACATCTATAGCTTCTGATGAAGAAGTGAAATGATGGTTTCCTTTTAGTTTGGTTCAAGGTGTTAAATGATAGAGATCTCATTTCAGTAATTAATTTAATTTACTGAAATATCATTTACAAGGAACGAAGTCTTTTAAGGATAAAATACAATTAGGGATAAAATAGTATTCTAGTCCCATCTCATTGTAGACCATCTATAGATGATTGAGTGACAATTATGGTTGTAACAATGGATAATTAATAGCTTATCTATATTTGTTATAGAGTGTTCTATGAATTCAAGAGTGCAATTCCGAGTCTATAGTGGAGTCACGAGGAATTAATAAGTTAGTAAATTTATTTGTTAGATTTATGATAACTTATTGGAGCTTGATTTCACAGGCCCATGGTTCCCATTGTACCTTGGATAAAATCATCTAGAGAATCTCAATTAATTGATTTAATTATCAATGAGAATTATCAAAGTTGAACAGGTCAATTTCAGATAGTTTCATAGAGTTATGTATTTTTTAGAAGAAAAGAGAAATTAGGGCAGATTTATTAATTAAGATAAATTGGTATCTAAATTAATAAATAGGTTTAAATCAAGGTTCAAACTATAAATAATTAATTTAATAAATGATTTAAATAATTATTTAATTAAATCAATAAAAAATAATACAGACCTCAATTTTAAGTCCAATGGGTTTATAATCAAATGAGAAATTTCACGGGCTTAAGGCCCATGATAATTTCGACATAGGGCTTCAAATTGGCTATTATTTTATTTTTTTTAATTAAATTAAATGGCCTAATTGAGTCTATAAAAGGAGTGCTTAGAGAGAAGACGACAGATAAGTTTAATCACTGGTTTTCTTATAGTTTTAGATTCTCTCCAAACACAAGTCCTTTTCTTAGCCTCTTTATTATTTTCTCTTCTTTTCTCTGTATCTATCTCATGTGTTGAGAATTGCCCACTCTAGTCTATGTGATTCTAAGGATACTTTGGAAGACTATGAAGAAAATAGAAGATCGGTTCAGTTTCTTGATAATACTCTGCGATAGAAAGGATACAAGGGTTAGAGAAACTGAAGGAAGGACTCATTCATTCCGCTGCGTATATTGTAAGTATTCTTATCATTGTTTCTCTTTGAATTTAATTTTAGAAACATGTTCTAGGTTATCTCATATTAATTTGTTTAATATTAGATTTACATGAAAATAAATAAAGATCATGTATAAAGTTTTTCCAACAGAAGTGCCAAGAGGCGTTGGCCAGAGTTACTACCGTCAAAGAAAAATTTAAGGAGCCTTTGGAGATTAACTTCAAAGAAGCATTCAAACTTCAAGATGACCTAGTGGCCAGCCGGAAGGAAACTACTGAATTGGAGGGGCGAGTTAAACTACTCGAGGAAACCAATGCCCAGAACCTAGAGAAGTTCAGAGGGTAACCTTCAACTGCTTCTACCTGCTCTGGAAGAACAACCCGGGCACAAACTTCGATTATCTTCTCGAGCACATGAGTAAAGTTGAACTGGCGAAGTGTGCTGCTTGCCTAGAAGAGGAAAGGAAAGCTCAGGAATCCCCTGAAATTTGATTGGCGACAGGCGCTGAAGGCATTGAAGAGGATGTGGGGACCACAGTCGACCAGCAATCCCAGCCAGATTCTAACGCCCTGGTTATTCCAAGACCGTTACTATGAGCTTTGGACCGTTCTTAACTCACTAATCGAATCATTTGGTTATAAATGTGCATCTAGGTGTTATTAATAGGCTAAGGTGAAAAACTCGATCAAAAGGAAATGATATATTTTATTTAAAACATAAAACAATACATGGGCCCATGAAAGCGTTTACAAGTTATTTACAACTCAAAATGGTCATTACAGTGTAAAAAATACAACTCGCCGACCTAAGCGGCAAAAATAGAGTTAACCCCTAGTTCCTCTGAGAAACACCTTGGTCGTGGTGGTCAAGCGACCGCATATGTACACATCGCCACCTAAGCTCTCCACTCAAGGCTGGGTGAGCTTTTCTTTCCCTTTACCTGCACCACATAGCACCTGTGAGCCAAGGCTAAGCAAGAAAACTCATTACTGCATGTATATAATATCAAATGATGATCATGATAATCAAACCGAGCTTGTAGCCATAATCAGATAATATCGAGATTCTGATAATCATGCTGGGGCGTGCAGCCCTAATCATATGAGTGATTTAATACTTTGAGGTTCTGATAACCATGCTGGGTGTGTTGCCCTAATTAGATGAGTGACTAATGAGTGAGTTACTAACGTGGGCCTAGCACCCATAGCCATGTGACGATGTAGTCACTTGGGCCTTCTGGCCCTGGCTCTAAGTGACTAGCCATAGACTAGACAAGCGCTTTTAATTTTCATCGAAATTGAGGTCGGTCAGCCACTAATTCTCATGATGAGTCATTCAATGCTTATGTCGATTAGATCTAATCTTTTCAGCTTGCGTTAAACACGCTGAAACTGCTCTTGACTCTTAAGACAATACCATACGTCCATTGCTCAATACTACTGCTGAACTTGACTAGTAATCCGACATACTAATCCAACCATTAAACCTCATTAGGGATTTTGGGGTATTACAGCTATCCCCTCCTTACAAAAATTTCATCCTCAAAATTTACCTGAACAACTCGGGATACTGATTTTGCATATCTGACTCCAACTCCCAGGTCGCTTCCTCGGCCTTGCTGTTCCTCCACAATACCTTTACCAAAGATATTCTGTTATTACTGAGGACCTTGTCCTTTCTGTCTAGTATCTGGACTAGTTGTTCCTCATAGGAGAGATCTGCCTCAAGCTGCAGATCTTCATAACTCAAGACACGAGTCACGTCAAATACATACCTCCGAAGAGCTGAAACATGAAACATGTTATGCACGGCCGACAATGCCGGTGGTAAGGCCAACCTGTAAGCCACCTGGACAATCCTATCCATGATCTCAAATGGACCTACAAATCTAGGGCTTAGCTTACCCTTCCTCCCAAATCTTCGCACCCCTTTCCATGGCGAGACTCTAAGGAAGACATTGTCTCCCACTTGGAAATCCACGTTCCTGCGCTTGGGATCTACATAACTTTTCTGTCTACTCTGAGAAGCGAGCATCCGAGCTCTAATCTTCTCAATGGCCTCACTAGTCCTCTAAATTGCTTCAGGACCCAAGTATCTCCTTTCTCCTATCTCATTCCAATGAATGCGAGATCTACATTTCCTACCATACGTCATCTCATAAGGTGCCACCCTAATGGTAGACTGATAACTTATGTTGTAGGAAAACTCTATCAAAGGTAGATACTTACTAAAGGATCCACCAAAGTCTAACACACATTCTCGCAGCATGTCCTCTAATATCTGGATCGTCCTCTCAGATTGTCCATTTGTCTAAGGATGATAAGCAGTGCTGAACTTCAATTGTGTTCCCATGGCCTTCTGTAAACTCCCCCAGAACTTGGAAGTAAAAGTGGGGTCCCGATCTGACACGATCAACCTCAGTGCTCCATGGAGGTGCACGATCTCTCTCACATAGAGATTTGCATACTATTTAATTGTATATGTAGTCCTCACTGGTAAGAAGTGAGCTGATTTGGTGTAGCAATCCACAATAACCCATACTGAATCATGTTGACCAACAATCCTGGGTAACCCCACCACAAAATCCATCATGATGTCCTCCCATTTCCACTCTGGGATGTCTAGAGGTTGTAATAACCTTGCTAGCCTCTGATGCTCAGCCTTGACCTGTTGACATGTCAAGCACTTAGCCACATAATCCACTACATCCTTCTTCATTCCAGGGCACCAATACAATGATCTCACATCCTGACACATCTTCGTGGTGCTTGGATGAAAAGAGTAAGGAGTAGTATGAGATTAATCCAGAATCTCCCATCTCAATGCAGTGTCTAACAGAACACATATCCGACCCTTGTACCTCAACAAGCCCAAATCAGACACTGTATAATCTCTGGATACTCTAGCCAAAACATCCTCTCTGATCTTGATCAGCTATGGATCACCCAACTGACCCTCCTTTATCCTTTCCATCAGTGTAGACTGTAGAGTATTGCTGGCCAACTGGCCCACCAACAACTCTATACTAGCTGTGGTCATATCCTCTGCTAACTCTCTGGCTATCAGCCTCGAACTATAAATCAGTCCTGGACCCTTCCGGCTTAAAGCATCCGCTACCACGTTGGCCTTTTCTGGATGGTTCAAGATCTCA
Source organism: Humulus lupulus (assembly GCF_963169125.1). Taxonomy (NCBI): domain Eukaryota; kingdom Viridiplantae; phylum Streptophyta; class Magnoliopsida; order Rosales; family Cannabaceae; genus Humulus; species Humulus lupulus. Next base: position 156,544,750 of record NC_084802.1, on the reverse strand, counting down.
CAATCATAATCTTTTACTAACTCTAGCCAACGTCTTTGTCTCATATTCAAGTCTTTCTATGTAAAGTACTCCAGGCTCTTGTGGTGAGTATAAATCTCACACTTTTCCCCATAAAGATAATGCCTCCATACCTTCAATGCAAAGACCACAGCCGCCAATTCTAACTCATGAGTAGGATATCTCTGTTCATACTCCTTCAACTGACGTGAGGCATAAGCGATCACCTTTCCTGCCTGCATCAAAACACAGCCCAAACCTTGATGTGAGGCATCACAGTAAATCACAAACTTCTCCTGATCTGTTGGAAGACTCAGAACTGGAGTTGTAATCATTTTGTGTTTCAGTTCCTAGAAGCTGTTCTCACACCTGTCTGGCCACACAAAATTTTGATTCTTGTGTGTCAGCTTAGTCAATAAAGTAGCAATCTTTGAGAACCCTTCCACGAAACGTCTATAATAACCTACCAAACCAAGGAAACTTCTAACTTAAGAAGCATTCTTTGGCCTTGGCCAATCTCTGACTGCCTCTATCTTGGCTGGATCTACCTTAATCCCCTCCTTACTGACAATGTGCCCAAGGAAAGATACCTGAGATAACCAGAACTCACACTTCTTGAACTTTGCAAACAATCTGTGTTCCCTCAGTCTCTGTAGAACCAATCTCAAATGTTGCTCATGTTCTGACTCTAACTGAGAATAAACTAGGATATCATTGATGAAAACGATCACAAACTGGTCCAGATAATCCTTAAACACTCTATTCATCAAATCCATAAAAGCAGATGGGGCATTAGTCAAAGACATGACTAAGAACTCATAATGCCCATATCTAGTGTGAAAATCATTCTTTGGTATGTCTCCCTCTTTGACCCTCAACTAATGATAACCAGACGAAGGTCTATCTTTGAGAATACCATTTTACCTTGCAACTGATCAAACATATCATCTATCCTTGGAAGAGGATACTTGTTCTTAATTGTCAACTTATTTAGTTCTCTGTAATCAATACACATCCTCAAAGAACCATCCTTCTTCTTTACAAATAGAACTGGCACACCCCAAGGTGAGAAACTAGGTCTGATAAAACCCAAATCTAACAACTCTTCCAACTATACTTTCAATTCTTTTAACTCAGCTGGGGCCATTTTCTAAGGTGCTCTAAACACTGGCTCCGTCCCTGGTGCCAGTTTTTCACAAACTCAATCTTTTTCTGTGGTGGCAACCATGGTAAATCTTCTAGAAACACATCCAGAAACACACAGACTAGTTTGGTCTCTTCTGGTCTCACTGGCATGACCTGAGTGGTGTCCACCACACTGGCTAAAAATCCAATGCAACCTCCTTGCAATAGATCTCTAGCCCTCAAAACAGATATCATAGGTATGCGAGGTCCATGCATAGTACCAACAAACACAAAATGATCCTTACCTTTAGGCTCAAAGATGACCATCTTCCTTCTGCAATCAATGGTTGCCCCATACTTCGCTAACCAATCCATACCCAGAATCATGTTAAAGTCAGTCATAAGTAACTCTATCAAATCCACGGATAAACTTTCTGCCCTCCACTGTCACTGGCAAAGATCTGACCCATCTCCTTGATATCACTAACTCCCCTGTGGGTAATAAGGTCCCGAACCCCACATCATAATAATCAATAATTCTACTAGCAACAAAAGAGTGTGTAGCACCAGAATCAATCAAAACAGTATAAGGTGTTCCAACACTAAGAAGCTGACCTATAATTACTGAGAGTGAAGCCTTAGCTTCTGCTTGTGTCAATGCGAACACTCAAGCTGGGGCCGAGCTGTCCACCTTTCTGGGTTCTTCCTTTCTTGCCTTTGGGCAGTCTTTCTTGAAATGACCCACTGCCCCACACAAAAAGCAAGCCTTTGCCCTACACTCTCCCAAATGGTGTCTTTTGCACCTAGGGCACTCAGGATAAGTCTTCTAGGCCTCACTGCCACCCTGGCGACCCATTGTAATACCACGCGGTTTCCTGTCAAGACTTGGAGCTGGGAAGGTGTTAGGAACCTTCCGCTTTTGATCACTGGGGCCTCCACCCCTACTAGAACCTTCCTCAACTCTCTTCTGGCTGCATTTTCCTGCCAGATCTTGTTCTCAACGCTCTCAGCTGTGAACGCCTTCTCCACCACCTGTGCATAAGTAGTAACTACTGCCACAGTGGTGACACAAACATCCCGGGCTAATCTAGGCTGTAGCCCCTGGAGAAGCCTCTCCCTTCTAGTCCCATCAGTGGGCACCAGCTCCATGGCAAACTTTGCCAATCTATCAAACTTCAGGGCATACCTAGTTACTGATAAACTCCTCTGAAGTAATCTGATATACTCTTCAGCTTTTGCAGGCCTGATGGCATCATTATAGTACTTTTTGTTGAACAAAGTCTGAAACTCTTCCCAACTAAGGGCATTAATGTCTCTTGTCTGGGATATAACTTCCCACCAAATTCAGGCATCCTCCCGAAACATATAGGTGGCACAGGCCACCCTCTCATTACCAGTAGCCCTCATGAAGTCAAGGATGGTGGTAATCATACTCATCCATTGCTCTGCCTTTGCTGGATATGCACTGCCCTCAAATACTGGAGGTTGCTATTTCCTGAACCTTTCATAAAGTGGCTCCCATTTGCTTCTAGCCGCAGGAAACTGCTCAACTGTTGGCACTGATACAGGTGGTGCCTCAGGTAAAATGCTCCTTGCAGGAACTTGTTGTTGTCTCAAGAGGCGAATTTCTTCTTCCTAACCCAAAACTCTGGCCTGCAAGTCATTAAACAACTGCTGCCAGTTATCAGGAGCTGGCTGTGGAATCTGATTCTAGTCATTCTCTTGACCCTGTCTGTTATTTTGGCCTTGATCATCATGGCCAGCTGATGAATCTATCTGTCTTGGAATCATTCTTATCAACTTATGCAGTGCTGAAATAATCAATGCGGCTAGTTAAGCAGTGATAACTAATCCTCTTGCAGCCTCACGGTCCAAGATCAATAGATAATCACCCATATTCCACTATTATACAGATATACAAATGGATACATGATTATAGCATTTAGCATTTAACACATATCTGTTGATAATTCATAATTAACAATACTAAGAGTATGTTCTAGCAATATCAGTACTCATAAGCACGTGCTTGCTGATGATGTAGTAGAAAACGCCCAGCCTTATCAATGTATCTCATGTAGACAGGTAATGCAGTTATACTTTCTTCAAAGCAGTTAAATATATAACTACATAAATAGTTACCAAACCATGAGTCAAGCTTGTCTTCAGTGGCGAGTGTACATGCCCAGCCAGTCTACAGGAACCCTAAACTTTGGTACGCTCTAATACCAAGTTGTAACGCCCTGGTTACTCCAAGACTGTTACTATGAGCTTTGAATCGTGCTTAACTCGCTAATTGAGTCATTTGGTTATAAACATGCATCTAGGTGTTATTAATAGGCTAAGGTGAAAAACTCTATCAAAAGGAAAGGATATATTTTATTTAAAACATAAAACTGTACATGGGCCCATAAAAGCGTTTACAAGTTATTTACAACTCAAAATGGTCATTATAGTGTAAAAATTACAACCCCCTGACCTAAGCGGCAAAAATAGGGTTAACCCCTAGTTCCTCTAAGAAACACCTTGGCCATGGTGGTCAAGTGGCCGCATATGTACACATCGCCAACTAAGCTCTCCACTCAAGGCTAGGTGAACTTTTCTGTTCCTTTACCTGCACCACATAGCACCCGTGAGCCAAGGCTCAGCAAGAAAACTCATTACTGCATGTATATAATATCAAATGATGATCATGATAATCAAACAGAGATTGTAGCCCTAATCAAATAATATCGAGATTATGATAATCATGCTGGGGCGTGTAGCCCTAATCATATGAGTGATTTAACACTTTGAGGTTCTTATAATCATTCTAGGGCGTGTAGCCCTAATAAGATGAGTGACTGATGAGTGAGTCACTAACGTGGGCTCAGCACCCATAGACATGTGACGATGCAGTCACCTGGGCCTTCTGGCCCTGGCTCAAAGTAACTAGCCATAGACTAGACAAGCGCTTTTAATTTTCATCGAACTTGAGGTCGGTCAGGCACTAATGCTCATGATGAATCATTCAATGCTTATGTCGATTAGATCTACTCATTTCGGCTTGTGTTAAACATGCTAAAACCATTCTTGACTCTTAAGCCAATACCATATGACCATTGCTCAGTATTACTGCCGAACTTGACAAGTAAGTCATTGCTTCACAGTTAATACCGACACCATTGTCGATTCTAACTAATAAGTCAGTGCCATTCACAAGTAAGAAATATTTGCTAAGCATTTGATATGCAATCAATGTCCACATTTAAACACTCAACACACCTCATTAATAACCATGCACGTCACATATGGGGTACAGTTTTTTTACCACTGGTTCGAGCGAGAGATAATATAAGAACGACCCTTGAGAATGATCGATTCTTTTTATTCCTTAGCAGTCACCTAGTCGTAACCAAATAAAACTCCCATCAATGAAAATGAGCAATAAAAAGGATTTTGACCTAACCTCACTCTCGAGACCCTGAATTGTTACCAAACGGCGAGTAGATTCGATCCCGAGCCTTAAGAATTGAAACCCCAAGCCGAAAACACTCAAAAGAGCTCAAAATAGGAATCTGAAAAAGTAGGGTAGCACTAAAGCGCTTCCCCCCTAGCGCCCCAACGCTACAAGCAGTGGATTTTTGCCCTGGCTAGCGCTGTAGCGCCCTCCTTTGGGCGCTGTAGCGCTAGGACCAGGTAGAACTGCCCTGGTTTTCCCTCCTTCGAATTTTCCATTTCCAACCTGAAAAACATACTCCAAAACCTCATTTAAACTCTCAATTGAACCCAAATAACCACTATACCAGTCCTAGGCATCATAACCCAATCAATCATAGCCAAAAACTCCCATAAATCCTTAATTATCCAACTCAAAATCAAAGCTGAAAACAAAATGAAAAACAGAGCAAAACCAGAGTTTTAATGGCTATAAACTTACCTCAAGCTCAGTATGGAACCCTCTTCAATGTCGCAACACAACCCTAAGCCCTCAAGACTCACTTCCCTAGCTTGAATTCTCAAAAGAAGCTCAAAAATCCAAAGAGAAAAGGAAGAGAAAAGATGAACGGGAGAGAAGAAAACAGTGCTCTATTTTGCAAGTTCTACAGCCTTCAAATGGTTCAAATATATCCTTAGGTGAAAATACTATATTACACCTAAGCTTAAATAAAACCCTAAATAGCCACCAAGGGAAAAACCGTCATTTCCCACCTATCTCGTTAATCTTAATTAATGCTCTCCAATTTCCGTTATTCCCAATATTCTCAAATACCAATAATTCATATCCCATTTCACTTTAATTTCCAGTAATGTTCTAATCCTCAAATTACCCTGAGACTCACCCTGAGCCCCGAAATAAACCCCGTTATGACCAAACCGCTAACTTGCACTCAAAGATTGTCTCATGCCGAATGGCTCGAACAAATCCACATTATAATGTGGCCTCATCAATAATCACCAACACGCATGCAAATACACAATTATGCCGTCAACGGGCCAAATTACCGAAATGCCCCTATCATGAAATGTGGACCCAAATGCATACATTTAACATCATATATTAATATAAGTCACATAAACATGCATATAATCATTTAAAGGCATAATAAATAAATTATGGACCTCCCGACCTACTAATCTGACCATTAAACCTCATTAGGGATTTTGGGGCATTACACAGATCCTCCTTCTGCTCAGATGTTTCGTAACTGAAACATATGAACTATGGTTCGTAATGTTGAGACAATTTTGCTGTGTAATGCAACTTTCCTTTTAATTTATCAATTTACATCCGAGCAGTAACTGCTCGCGGTGTAAAAACATTTCGTTATGATATTATAATATTTGCTTATACTATAACATATGTTCGAATGACCAAACATAGCATAACACTTTGTTTTCATTTTACAAAATTTAAACTAAATTTTTTAAAAAATACTCTAAGTGTCGTAGTATGCTTTCCCTTATTTTGCTTGTGTGTTTACATATACCTATTGATATGCTTTGCTTGCTTAGTATCTTATATGCCCCCAAGTGATTGAGGAGCTTAAGGTTCTTGGTCACTTGCCATGACCAAGTCTTGTTCGAACATTACTGCTCGCGTATTTGTAAACAAATATCGATAATATAGAAAAACAACACACGTAATGAGAAAATACTTTTAATAAATACAATAATTGGCTGCACACAATTCCTTTTATTTCTTGTAATAAATGGACAAAATCGTGTCTGTACAAGTGATCATAAATTGATCTTACACTTGTAAACAGCCTGTCATATAATTGACTAGCCCTTATTCATAAACTTGTAAAAAGTGAAATTAATACAAGCCCGTTCTTTAAAAATAGCTATTTATTGATAATACTTCACAGGTGTTCTCCATTCCAATAGCGAGGAATGAGATCTCCATTTAAGCGAGCAAGTTTATATGTGCCTGGTTGAAGGATTTCTTCAATCTGATACGGACCCTCCCAGTTTGGTCCAAGTACTCCGACAACCTGATCGCGAGTGTTGAGAAAAATTCTTCTAAGTACCAAATCTCCCACATTAAACTTTCTTTCACGTACTTTACAGTTAAAATATCTAGCTACCTTTTGCTAGTAAGCTGCTAATCGAAGTTGAGCTTGCTCGAACCTTTCATCGACCAAGTCCAAGGACTCCATCAATAATTGATCATTAGTGCTTTGATCGTATGTCAGCCTTCTATGTGATGGTGGATCGAGCTCAACAAGCAACATGCCTTCTATGTTGTTGTTCAATAGGATGTTGTATATGACCAAAGTACTTCTAGTAACTGTTCTGTCCATGCCCCTTTTGCTTCTTCGAGCCTTTTCTTCAGTGTGTCCTTATAAGTCTTGTTAACGACCTCAACTTGTCCATTTTCTTGTGGACGAGTTACTGATGAAAAACTTTTATAATCCCATGCCTCTCACAGAAATCAGTGAAAAGATCACTGTCGAATTGTGTGCCATTATCCGAGACAATTTTCCTTGGAAACCCATATCGACACACGATGTTCTTGATAAGAAAGTCCAATACTTTCGAGGCATGTTGACTATTTTTTCTTATAAGAAGATGATGTCAACTGTTTGTGAAAAACCTTCAACAGATCCACCTCTGGCTACTAGCTATGAAGCAGAAGAAAAATATGCAGATTGGATGAAATCCGATCGGTTGACACGTTATTGTATGCTTTCAACCATGCCTGACGAAACAAAGGAAAAATATATACACTATGACTCAGCACATGAGATGTGGCGAGCAATGACAGGGGAAGTCTATGCTGAGTGTCATCGTTTATATCAAACGAAAAAGGTAAATAAGATTTACATATATTTTTTCAACTTTGAATAATAGATTCAAAGACCATGAATATCAGATTCAAATTTTTGGATACTAGATTCAAAAATATATGCCACTAATCTATTTTTCTTTTGTCTTTCCTTTTGTAGAATCAGAACCATGAAAAGGAGGAAGAGACTGATGAGGATTTTGGTAGCAAGTAAGGAGCTGGAGAAGTTGGAGAGCAGTAGTTTTTATTTAGTAATTTTATTGTTAGTTGAACAATTTAAATTTCTTTATTTTGTTTTAGAAATTTTAGATTTCTTTAAACAAAGAAAACTACAGTCTAGAAATTTAGTTTATTGTTAATAATTTTGATTATTAATGTTTGGAAACTTATTTCTATTTTTGCATAACATTTATTTCTTTTATTAATAAAGTAGTTATTATTTAAATATATTATCTATTTATTTGTTATGCAAATGCATTGGGATAAACAAAGTTTACATACTTATATTGAATGACAAATTTTATAATTTTGAATTATTTAAAAACAACTAATCCTAGATCTATTAAACTGATTCCGATAGTGAAACATATCTGTGACACTTGAGATTGGACCATATTGGTCTAGACAGAATAAATAGGCTTGTAAAGGATAGTCCATTAAGAGAACTATCTATTGGATCTCTCCCTATTTGTAAATCCTGCCTAGAAAACAAAATGACCAAGAGACCTTTCTCTGCTAAAGGTTCAAGAGCCACAGGACTACTTCAGCTAATACATATGGATTTTGCAATCCACTTAATGTACAAGCAAGAGGAGGTTGTGAATATTTCGTCACTTTCATTGACGATTATTCAAGATATGGTTACCTATAATTAATGCAAAGAAAATCTGAGACTTTTGGAAAGTTCAAAGAATTTCAAGCAGAGGCTGAAAAGAAATTAGGTAAATCACTAAAAAGCACTTCGATTTGATCAAGGAAGAGAGTACTTGGATTGTGAATTCAAGAACCATCAACGTGAGCATGGCATTCAATTCCAACTCACTACACCTGAAACAACACAGTAAAATGATGTTTCAGAAAGTTGGAATAGAACGTTATTAAATATGGTTAGATAAATGATGAGTTTCTCATCATTACCATTGTCATTCTGGGGCTATACGATTCAATGTGTTCCATGCATATTGAATTATGTTCCACCTAAGTCTATCCAAAAGACATCCATAGAATTATGGAATGGTTGTAAACTTAGTTTACACCATTTTAGAATTTGGGGATGTCGTGCATACATGCTTAAAGGAAAGACCGGGAAGATGGAAACACGCTGTGAAGTATGCATGTCTGTGGGATATTCCAAAGGGACAAGAAGTGGATTTTTCAATAGTCCAAAGAAAATAAAACATTTGTATTGACAAATGCAACTTTTCTTGTATATGACTATGTTAATAACCACAAACCTCGCAGTAAGATTGTACTGGAGGAGATGGTCTCAAATAAAGTCGCAAAGTCAACAGTAATAACCAATGAAAAACGGTAAGAGGAAACTGCTAGTTCTAGTCAGAATAGTAGAGAACTTCATCGTAGTGGGCGGGTTAGTAAGTAACCCACGTATTGTGAACACGAGGTTCAAATGCTTGTTTTTGACACAAACAAAGACGATCCATTGACATTTGAAAATGCAATGAAACATTCTGACAAGGAAAAATGGCAAGAAGGCATGAACCAAGAAATGGAATCGATGTATTCCAATTCTGTATGGGTTCTTGAAGATCCACCTGAGAATAACAAACCCATTGGTTGCAAGTGGATATTCAAGAAGAAAAGAGGAGCAAATGGGAAGGTAGAGACTTTCAAAGCAAGGCTTGTAGCCAAAAGGTTACACACAGAAAGAAGGGGATGACTATGAAGAAACCTTTTCTCCTGTAAGAATGGGTTGACTATGAAGAAACATTTTCTCCATTAGCCATGCTAAAATCCATTTGTATACTCTTGTCCATAGCTACGTGCATGGATTACAAGATTTGGCAAATGGATGTCAAAACAGCTTTTTTGAATGGCTACCTTGACAAAACCATTTACATGTCTCAACCAGAAGGGTTCGAATTAAAAGATCAAGAGCAAAAGGTTTGCAAGCTTCTTAGGTCTTGGAATCTTAGATTTGATGACACAAGAAAAACATTTGGTTGTTGAAGAAAATGTTGATGATCCTTGTGTCTATAAACAAATAAAAGATGGTATAGTAGTATTCCTCATTCTTTATGTTGATGATATCCTACTCATTGGGAATGATGTGGAGACATTATCAAATGTAAGGAACTAGTTAGCTGAACAATTCCAAATGTAAGATTTGGGAGAAGCCAAGTATGTTCTGGGGATTAAGAGTCTTAGAGATAGACAGAACAAAACTTAGGCACTGTCTCAAGCAACTTATATTGATAAGGTGCTAGAACGCTTTAATAAGCAAAACTCCAAAAAGAGTGATATGCCAACCCATTCTGGAGTATTCCTTTCCAAAGAGTAGTGTCTCAAAACACCTCAGGAAAAGGAAAACATGAGACAGTATCCCTATGCCTCAGCAGTAGGCAGTCTGATGTACGCCATGTGTGTACAAGACCTGACATTTGTTATGCAGTAGGGATAGTCAGCCGTTATCAATCCAATCATGGATTGAGTCATTGGATTGCAGTGAAGAATATTCTCAAGTGTCTTAGAAATACTAGAGAAACTATATGCTAGTATATTCAGGTGGAGACCTGAACCCCATTGGTTACACTGATTCTGATTTTAAATCAGACAGAGATAGTCAGAAATTGACTTCTGGATTAGTGTTTATTCTTGGAGGAGGAGCATTAGTCTGGAAAAGCATTAAGCAAACCATCATTGTAGACTCCACCATGGAAGCCGAGTATATAGCGGCTTGTGAAGCAGCTATGGAGGCTCTGTGACTCAAAAGGTTCTACTTTGATCTGAAAGTTGTTCCAGAAGTGGAGAAACCACTTGTTCTTTACTATGACAACAGTAGAGCAATGGCCAATTCTAAAGAACCAAGAAGCCACAAGAGGGGAAAGAATATAGAGCGCAAATACCACTTAGTCAGAGAAATCATAAATATAGGAGATGTGACCATTATGAAAATCGCATCAGAACACAACCTGGCGGACCCGTTCACGAAGACGCTTCCAGCAAAGCAATTCGAGGGTCATGTATGTAATATGGGATTGAGAGAAATGCCTCACTTGCTTTAAGTACAAGTGGGAGATTGTTAGGAGTGTGTCCTAAAAGCATGTAAAGACATTTGTTTTTTCTGTGAATAAATAAATACGATGGTTTATTATTATTGTCATATTTAGATTGTTAAATTATTGTTTGAATAATTTTGTAAATATCAGAAAAATTCCATATTCATTATTGAGGATGTGATATTGTATTAGTACGAGAGAATTAAGATCACATGAATGAATAAAAATAGTCAACAACAACAAATTAAAGTTATGGAATTCTTTAATTGGAGTTGTAAGTACGGTTTACTGAGTATCATAATGATACAAATAATCTAGATTCGGATTATTGAGGTGGAAAGACATCTCGGTAAAGGTGCATTATATAATATGATTATTTATGACATGGACCGATGTGAATTAAAGTTGTAACGACCCGAATTTGCTAATCAGGCTTAGGGCCTTGATTGGTGTGCCTGGAGGGCAATAAATGATTTATTACACTTTAATGTGTTAATGGGTGAATTAATGTGAATATATGATAGTGATGCATGTTTAGTGAGTTAAATGTGCATGTGGGCCCCGTCTGGATATTAGGGGTGTGAATGTGATATATGTTGTATATATGTGCAGCACGATCCGAGACAGTCCTGGGGAGCGGTTAGCCAGAGGGTCACAACGGGGTTGAGATTCCGACTCGGGGCGAGTCGAGGGGTAATTTGGGTACTAGGTGTGTTATGGGATTATCGGGGCATGAAAATAAATATTTGGAGATATATTTGAGGATAGAATGTCTAGGCGGGAATATTGGGGAAATTTACCATTTTGCCCTCGGGGACGTTTTGGTACCCCGAGCCTTGAGATAACCCTTTAGACTTAAGTCAAATAAGACAAAAAGAGGAATTATTTAGAAACTCTAGGAACCGACTTATACTTCTCTTCTCAGCCAGAGATAGCTTTATTTCCTTCCTTCCCATTTACTCTCTAAGATAAACACAAGGAAAACAATGGGAATCAACTTGAAGGTCTAGGGGAATTCAGCTGTGATACTATAGGAGCTTGAAGCTTAGGATTAAGGATCAACTACAGGGATTGTATTCAGCAAGGGATTTCAACGAGGCTCCAGTTTGAGGACTGTGCTCGGGACATCGGTGCTCAGAAAGCTCGGAACTCAGGTAAGAGAACCCTTGTTCCCATAGAGCTTGTGTGCAGGGCTGAGCCCAATGTGTTTGAATGAATTGATATGCAGGGCTGAGCCCAGTGTGTTTGAATGGATTAATATGCAAGGCTGAGCCCAATATGTTAGAACTGCGGGGCGTAGCCCTTTATCTGATTATGTTAGAATTCTATACTTGCTTGTTATGCTATGTATATTTTGACGTGAATGGTCGGCTTAAGTCGGGAACGGTGTAGACCGAGAACGGCAAAGGGCCGGGAACGGCGTTGGGCACGATGAGTGCAAGGCCAAGAACGGCAAGGGGCCGGGAGCAGCGCTGAGCACGTGGAGTGCGAGTTGCCAGGGCGAGTCCCCAAAAAGGATACCTGGGATATCCTCACGGCATGGCCGAGAACCCAGGGCTTGATAAATGCTTGGGACGGCTAGGCCGTACGTATTTAGCCATTGGTGGCGCGTTTTTATGTTTGATGTATGTGTTGCATATGTTATTTGCTTGTGGGTTCTCTTGCTGGGCTTCGGCTCACGGATGCTCTGTGGTGCAGGTAAAGAGTACAGAGGTGATCAACCAACCGTGAGTATAGCAGGCGTGAGGCGGCGTGTACATGTTTGGCCAGCCTGGCTGCCACGGCCAGAGGATTTTATGAGATGTTTGTAAATAACCTCTGATTTTGTCGTCTAGTCGACTTGGTTTAACTAATATGTTGTAAAGATTTCTAAACTGTATTTTGGGATCCCAAGTGTAAACCTTTTATGATTTTCTATAGAAATTAATATTTCTAAGGTTTTTCCTCTGTTTATAGCTTAATTGCACTGTTTGATCTAAAACCTCGATTAGCGAGATGAAAGCACGTTTTTAAACTCACTTAGTAACGACTCTAAGGGAGTAGGGCGTTACAAAAGTCTTTATCCAAAAACCATTTAACAATAAATACTTGTAATTCATATCATAACTGATGATCATTTATAGATCAACCTAAATCCTGAGTGATCATGAACTCCTGTTCATGTTTATTAAATCTTTTGATTCATTCGTTAAGGTCTCTTCAAAGAATGAGGCTAATGACTATTGTTTTGGAGATTTAATATCATGGATGGCTTGGAACATGTATCAACAATACAGAATCTAATCTTTCCTAACGGATCGTATATTAGTTCCCTTAAGGGTTAATTCTGGAACTGAATGATTTTGAGCTCAAATCTATAATTAGATTATAGATTAATTATTCACTAGTGAATTAATGGTACTTAAGGAATAAGAAGTAAATTAGAAAGGTTAAATGGTAATTCTTCCATTCTAATTTATGAACTAATTAATTAGAGGGTTTAACTATTGTAAGATGGTTATATCAATGGACGACTTAAGAAAAAGATTTATGTAAAAGTATATCTATAACATAAAGAGTGCAATTCTGAATTTATAGTGGAGTAATATCAGAATTAATAAATTAACTATTATAATTAAAGAGTTTAATTATTTAGTTTCAATTTGTTGGAGCTTAATGTTATAGGTCCATGGTCCCCGAAATGGCTCAAACAATCACTGTCAAAGGCAAATACAAAAAATGGGCAAAAAGGACTTATGTGATAAATAAAATATTTTTCTATGTATCAAACATAATTATTGTTTAATGATGTGTAATTAATTAATTAATTATTTGATTTAACAAAAATATAATTAATTTTGAATTAATTTATTTTTGGGATTTTTGGTATTTAAATAATAATAAAAATTGGGAAAAATCACATGCCATCACAGGCATGTGGTACACGTGTGGCACAGTGCACAGGCACTGTGCTACACGCATAAGAGATGTACTCAGTCTCTTGATTCCACAATTTTAGTTATTTAAATATTAAATAAATAATGAGATATTTTAATATGATTAAAATATTATTATTTAAACAAAAATCTGATAACTGATAAGTTATTTTGAATTTGTTTAAAATAACAAATATTTTAATATATTGGATATTATTAAATATTGGATATCTGTTTTTCACAGAACGTAACTTTTCAGGGATAGAAAAATATCTAGGAATCTCTCTCAGAGAAAGAGAACAGTGACAAAAACTAAAGTCATTGTTCTTCTCAAAACTTAGGTCCAAACTTTATCAGATATCATGTGTTGAGAACATCTGATAAATAGTTATTGCCTATTATTTGTATAGCGAGCCCACACTCGTTCTTTGTGTGCCTGAGAACATTTCGGAAGATCTTGGTGTGAGATCTCAAGGAATTTAGCCATACGAAAAGATAGCAGCAAGGAAGGACCTGAGGTAATTTTTCTGTTCATGTCCTTGATTCAATATATATGCATGTGAAGAAGTAGATCTAGAAATCTTATGGGATTAATCTAACAATTTGATTGTTGTTCCACTGCGTATAATCTCTGATTTGATCAATAAAAATCGACACTTACCCGTACACTGTCTAGTTTGCACAATGTTTTTCATATTTCCATGCTGAGGAAGTATGTATCAGATGGGACTCATGTATTGAGTTATGAGGATCTGGAATTGGAGGCAAATTTGTCTTATAAGGAGCAACCAGTTCAGATTTTAGACAGGAAGGACAAGGTGTTGAGGAACAAGACTATACCTTTAGTTCAGGTATTATGGAGGAATAGCAAGGTCGAGGAAGCGACCTGGGAGGTGGAGTCAGATATGCAGACTCAATATCCCAAGTGATCAGGTAAAATTTCAAGGACGAAATTTCTGTAAGGAGGGGATAGTTGTGATGTCCCAAATTTCCTAATAAAGCTTAGGGCTTTCATCAGGGGGACACGATGGCAATATATGCAATTATATGCTTATATGAGTTATATTTGTGTGTAATTATGTGATTATGTGAGTTATATGATAACATAACTAGTTATGCATGTCTATGAATATCAAATATGCATGAAGGCCCATTTTTTATTAGAAGGGCAATTTTCGTTATTTGGCCCGTTATGGGCATAGTTGTATATATGTGCATATATGTGATTTATGTGAAAGACCACATTATTATGTGAGTTTATTTGAGTTACTCGGCACGATACGATCCTAGGGAGCAACTTAGCAGGAAAGTCACAATGGGACCCAATACCTGACTCGGGGCGAGTCAAGGCGTATTGTGGGTAACTGATACATTATCAGGTTATCGGGTAACAGGAATAAGTATTCTAGGATATATTTGGAGTTAGTGAGACTAGGAGGGAATACCGGGGACTTTTACCATTCTTCCCTTGGGGATGTTTTTGGTACCCCGAGCTTCAGGATTAGCTTAAGTTACATAAACCTTAAGAAAACAAACAAAACACAACAAACACTCAGCTTTCTCCCTCACTCCCAACAGAGTCTCTCTCTCTCTCTCATCACTCTCTCTCAACTTTGGTGTGGAAAATCTTGAGGAAACCAAGGAATTGAAGGCCTGGATTAGGATTCGGGATTGATTGTGGCTAGGAGATCATCATTCACAGCAGAGGTAAAGTTTAATCTCTGTTTTACATGAATTTTGTTAAGATTTCTTAGTGTTCTTGAGGTGTTCTTGTGCTTTGTGGCTCAAGGTTTGAATTTGAGTTTTTGGGAGGAGTTTTGAGTGTGTTGAGCTGGGGTTTTGTTGCTGGTATTATGCTAATATTGTTTTGTGGATTGAATTTTTGTTATAAGAATCATTTGGGAAGATTTTAGTAAGTTTTGGCTGGAAAAAAAAGAGGAATTATGGGTTCGTAGGGTCAGGTCGCAGTACTGTTCTAGGGGTGCCACGACCTATGAGAACCCAGGGCCTAACAGGGGGGGCTTCCTATTAAGGGAGGCGCGCCACGGCCTGCCTAATCTCCTTTGGCCAGATTAGGACTTGAGTAATGGGTACTCAAACCTAAGGGCTCGGGCTCAAATCTACTATCCGGTTTAGTAGAATTCGACGTGCCGGAGACTAGGACTTGGTCAGGAAGACTTTATTTTCTCGTTATTGACGAGATCTTATATTATTGTTGTGATTAGGTTATCGCTAGGGGTTCCGAACAGGGATTGTGTTCGAGGGTCGTTCTTATTATTATGCTATACTTGGACCTAAGGCAAGAAAACTACACCGAATACATGATATATGTGATTAGGGCTAGCCCAAATTGTTGATCATATTTATGAATAGAGCTCGAGCCCCTGAGAATGTAGGTGTTTAAGTTATGATTTCCCTTGTTAATTTAACATACCTGAATATTTCGTTTCTGGCTAAGGGTTATATGATTGTTTGCGTGGTTTGCGTAGCTAGGGCTCGACCCTGTTAAGGAACATGGTTATTACTGTGTTTGCATTTAATTGATGGTATTTGTATCTGAATACCTGGCTGAGGGCTTGGCTTATTATTCAAGGGCGACAATAGTGCGCTGTGTGGTGGATAGGCTTAGGCTCAATCAAGAACGTACTATTACGTTGGCCGACCCTATGGTCGTTGAAAAATTAAAACACCACGTACGTTGGGCTAGCTTTATGGCTAGTTACTTAGTGCTAAGGGCAAAGGATTCAGGTGATTCTATGGTCACATAGCTAGGGCATAGGACCTGGGGTAGACTCTATGGTCAACTTCCCTTTCCCCATGCTAGATATGGATATGGAATTTGTATTTTCTGTTCATGCACATGTTTAAGTTTTCTTGCTGAGCCTCGGCTCAGGGGTGCTATGTGGTGCAGGTAAGGGGAAAGGGAAGTTGGACCAGCCATGAGTTGGGAGAGCTTCGGTGGCAGCGTGTACATATGCGGCTGCTTGACCACCACAGTCGGGGTTATCTTGGGGGAACTAGGGTTGTATCCCTTATTTTGCTGCCTAGGTTGGCTTAGCTTGTCACTTTGATCAGATCGAGGTGGTGAATATTTGGATATACAATTCAAAAATTTCATGTTGGAGCATGGTATTCTATCCCAACTCATAGCACCTGAAACGCCATAGGAAAATGGTGTTTCAGAAAGAAGAAACAGGACCTTGTAGGATATGGTCAGTTCTCTATTAAGCTACTATTCACTTCCTCTCTCATTTTTGGGATATGCACTTCAAACAGCGACTTGCATTTTGAATGTGGTCCTATCTAAGACCATAAGAAAAATGCCACTAGAACTGTGGAATGGAAACATACCTAATTTTCACCAATTTTGCATTTGGGGCTGTCATGCTCATGTTCTTAGACCTAAATCAGGGAAACTTGATTCGGAGGCTGAACTATGCATTTTTGTGGGCTATGCTCCACAAACAAGAGGCGGTCACTTCTATAGTCCCAATAACCAGAAGGTATTTGTTTCAACAAATGAGACCTTCCTTGAACACGATTATATGAATAACTATAAACCTCGGAGCAAAGTAGTTTTTGAGGAACTCACAGTTGATAAGATTCCATCACCTTCATCATCATCATTAAATGATAAACAAAAAACCAAGGAAACCACTATTCGTGAAAAGGAAACCCCAGTGCAACATCGTAGTGGGAAGATTGTGAGACAACATGTTCGCTACAAACGTTAGGCACATGTCCTTATTTCTGATACAGGCAAGGACAATCCATTAACCTTCAAAGAGGGTATGGATGATCCTGAAAAAGGAGAAATGACAAGAGGCCATGAACCAAGAAATGGATTCTATGTATTCCAATTCTGTTTGGGAACTTGTAGACCCACCTGGAGATGTCAGGCCCATTGGGTGCAAATGGAAATACAAGAAGAAAAGAGGTGTAGATGGGAGAGTGGAGACTTTCAAAGAAAGGATAGTAGCCAAAGGATACACTCAAAGAGGTGTTGAAAATGAAAATACATTTTTTAATGCGGCCATTCTGAAATCCATTCGTATCCTCTCATCCATAGCTACCACAAATGATTATGAGATATGGCAGATGGACGTCAAGATAGCCTTCCTTAATAACTATCTTGATGAAAGTATCTATATTGTACAGCTAGAAGGGTTTGTCAAGAATGGGGAAGATCAAAAGGTGTGTAAGTTGCTGAAATTCTAAGGAATACGAAGAACAAGCTCTTGGCACTTTCTCAAGAAAATTATATAGATAAGATGATTGAAAGGTTATCTATGGGGAATTGCAAGAAAGCTCTGCTACCGACCATACATGGAATTACTCTTTCCAAAGTGCAATGTCTAAAGACACCTCAGGAAGAAGGGAACATGAGAAAGTATCCCTATGCTTCAGCAGTTGGGAGTCTTATGTATGTTATGTTGTGTACTAGGCCCAACATATGCTATGCAATAGGGATTGTGAGTCGTTATCAATCAAATCCTAGTTTACAACACTCGATTGCAGTAAAGCTCATTCTCAAGTATCTTAGGAGAACGATAGATTATATTCTTTTATATTTAGGGGCGAGTTAAAACCTAATGAATACAATGATTCTGATTTCCAATCAGACAAAGGCAGTCTTAAGTCAACGTCTGGATCAGTGTTCACTCTTGGTGGAGAAGCTGTATTCTGGAGAAGTATTAAACAATCCAATATTGCAGAGTCAACCATGGAAGCTGAGTATATAGTGGCTTGTGATGGAGCTAAGGAAGCGATTTGGTTGAGTAAGTTATACACTAAACAGGAAGTAGTTCCAAATATGGATAAGCCACAAATCTTGTACTGTGACGACAGTGGAGCAATAGCTAACTTCAAACAACCTAGAAGCCAAAAGAGAGGAAAGAATATAATAAGGAAATACCATCTGGTTAGAGAGATTGTGCATCAGGGGGATGTGACTGTTATTAAGATAGCGTCGGAACAGAACCTAGCGAACCCGTTTACTAAGGCACTTCCTGCAAACTCGTTTATGGGTCATGTATGCAACGTGGGATTTAGGGAGATTCCTCACTTGCTTTGGGGGAAAGTGGGAGATTGTTTGGATTAATGCCCTAAAAGCATGTAAAGATATTTTATTGATTTAAATAGAAGTAAAATTTTATTATATTTGAATGTTATAATTATTGTTTGAATAAATTATATAATAATATCAAGAAAATTCCTTAGTCATTCATGAGAATATGATCTTGTATTAGTTCGAGAGAATTAGGATCATATATAATGTATAAGATAGTCAGTAGCATATTAAAGTAATGAATCTTTAATGAATGATTACTAGTGCTGTAAGGATCTGGATAGCCAAGACCGTTACAATGTGTGTTCAAAATAGTGCTTAACTCGTTAAGCAAGTCTTTTGAACTTAAATGTGTAATTAAAGACCAACTCAAGGTTATGTATTAAAACGTTTTTTCAACAAAATGATTTTTTTCATTAAAATATTAGGTTTATACACGGGATACCAAAAATCAGTTACCAACTTACAAAATACAAACAAAATACAAATTAGTCGTCCTATGTGGCTAAACAGAGTTCAACCCTAGTTCCTCCTAGGCTATCCTGGTCGTGGCGGTCGGGTAAGCTGCATATGTACACACCGCCCCTAAAGCTCTCTAACTCATGGCTGGTTCAGATATCCATTTCCCTTACCTGCACCATGTAGCACCCGTGAGCCAAGGCTCAGCAAGAAAACTTAAATCAGCATGCACAACTAGGAAATAATATAAAAGCAGTAAGCAATAATCAATAGATTCAACCAATAATAGTATATAAACAACCATGTAACAGTAATATTCAACTCAGTTAAGTGCATAAACCAATCTCATCAATCAATAAAAATAATGAAGTGCAAACCACACTTTTGTTTAATGTATAATGTTCAGGCCTGACGTCCTTAGGCCGTGACCTCTGGTTTTATAGCCAACCTTGGCACCCTTACCTCATGTCTCGAGCACCTAGGGTATGGCAGCCCCGAGCACGATCCCTAATCCTGAGCCTTTGTGTTATAAGCTAGTCACAACGTATTAGTAAATAACCATTAAAACCCTAAGCCAATTACAACTTTCAAAATAACTTACTAGCCTCTGAGACCTCGAATTCTACAAAACTGGGTAGTAGAATTTGTCCCGAGCGCTTAGGTTAAATTTCCTGTCATTAATACATGAAGTAGCCCCATGTTTGGAACCAGGACATAGGTCGTGACTCGCCTTCGAGAGTTGCGTAACGCTTCCAAAGCAGAAGCCCCCACCTGGCTTGGGTTCACCTAGGTCACCGCTCTCCTAGAAAAAGGTCGCGACTTGACCCTACGAACCTAGGATTTCTCTGCTTTTCCTCAGACGAAAACCCACCAACAACCTCCCAAATAATTCCTTGAACTATAATTCAATCCCAAGAATAATACAAATACGATACCAGCAATAAAACCCCAGCTCAACACACTCAAACTTCCATCCAAACTCAAATCCATAACCTTGAACTTTAAAGCTAGGAACAACCATACAACAAAAATAGAACAACATTAAAACAACAATTGAAACTCACATTTAATATGAATTAATCCTCCTAGCTGCAGCTAACCAAATTCTAGGCCTCAAGTCTTCAATTCCCCAAGCTTTTAGCCACCAATTCCCCTTTGCTTCCTCAAGAAATCGACCAAAGTTGAGAGAGAAAGATAGAGGGTCGATTGGAAGAGGAGGGAATGTTATGGCCTTGTTTCCTTGAGTTTGTACAAGATACCACTGCCTAAGCTATCCCAATGGTAAGTCTATCCTCTTGATAATAAGACCATAATACCCCTTAGTACAACCTTATCTTCTAATGCCCTTGAGGGAAAAAAACATCATTAGGCACATTCCTCGCTAATCCTCAAATTGTCTTATAAATTCCCAATTAATCCTGACATCCCCGATTAGTCACCAAATAATTGCATGTTAACCAATAAATCCTAAATACATATTAAGTCCCAGAAATACCCCTAGGCTCGCTCCGAGCTGGGTATTGGTCCCCGTTTTGACTATTCCGCTAATTCGCTTACTAGGATCGTCTCGAGCCGAATATCACAAATATATCGACATGATAATGTGGTCCTCAATCATTTAACACATATAATCACATTTATGCCCTCAACAGACCAAGATTACAAGTATGCCTATATTAACAAGAACGGGCCCATGCATATTTAGTACACATAAACATGCACATATATTTATATTACCATATAAATCATGTATGCCACATAGTCACACATTTATTCGGTTAATTCCACATATAATTCCAAGTATGCCCTCCCGGCATAGTAATCAAGGCACTCAACCTTAATAACTTATTTGGGACGTTACAACTATCCCTTCATTGAAATTTCATCCTCGAAATTTATTCAAATGTCTCGGAACTCTAATTCCATGAATCTGACTATATCCTCATAATCTAGTCCTTTACCTTGCTATCTCTATGTAACATTCTCACAAGAGTGACAGTCTTATTTTGTGAGACTTTATCTCACTTATCTAAAATTCCATTGAAATCCTAGGGTCTCCTCACCCATCCGCAGTAATACTTAACACTTCCTCCCTTGACATTGGCACCAGTAATACCTTCTAGGCCACTACCTATACTGGAGTAAAGCTAATCTATAGGCCCATGACCTAGTCCTTAGTAGGATCTAAAAAATCTATGAAATGTAGAGAAAAAACCCCTCTTTCTTTCCCAACTATCTTATCTTTTTAATCCACAATACTCGGAGAAATACCAAGTCTCCCATCATAGAACTCCATGCTCCCATATTGAAATTTGTGAACTCTTATGTTCTTTCAAATAAGCAGATACTCCTGCCTCAACAACCCTAATAACTCCATTAGTCCTTTGGACTAATTCTGAACCATAATACTTCCTGTCTCTCATTTCATTACTCGGAGCGAGTACTTCTCGCTTTCTATCCCACTGTATCTTATTCAGAGTCTCCCTAGCCATCGACCGGCATTCATCACGATGACTATTCAATCAAGGGACCATAATTATCTCAATACCCCCCAAAACTCACACATTTGATGTACATTTCTTGAAGTCTGAGTCATTCCTTCAGATTGTTAGTCTATCTGAAGAATAATTCTAAGTCCTAATCTTTTACTCATCGCCCTCTATACCTGTTTCAGAACTCGAAAAATAAAGGGTCTCAATCTGACACTATCGACTTCGGTGACCCACGAAGACACACAATCTCCCTTCGCTCATACGCATTGTTGTGATACTCGCTTACACGAACTGAAGTGTGCTAACCCAATATGTCAAGTCACCACTTCTCACACCTGCTCGTCTCACCTGTAATCTGAGGTGATCCACCCTTACAGTCCATAACTATATCTATCCATGCTAACTCCAGGATACCCTAGAGTCATAATAGCCTTCCAGGCTTCTAATTATCATCTCTTATTTACTAAAAGATTAGGTAGTACGCCTTTCTGCTATACAAATTCGGGTCCTACTACCCATTTAAACTTCCTGGATACAACAATTATAAGGAGGTAGTACAAGACTCATCTAGAATCTTCACCTCAATGCCAGGTTCCATCAGAACACTTATCTGATCCTCATATCTTAAACCATTCACAGTAAAATAGTAGGATTCTTAACCATTCCTACAAGAACCTCTCTCTATACTTCATTGTTCATAGAGGTCTGTCTACCAACTATCAACTGCAGAATCTATACCAATCCTGATCGTCACCTCACTTGACTTTACTATAATCCATCGCGAGTCATCCAACTCGCACAAACCTTACTAACTCAAGATGTCAACTTCCACGTTAATTTCCTTTATACAACAAAGATCCCCAATGTGAATCGTTCATTAGTTCACACTAGTGCCTTTGTCTCATTTTCATTGCCCTATTGGTGACAAAACACTTTAACTTTTATACTAGTGCATGCACTTCCTTTACCATAGGTGTCATCACCGTACCCTATAGTTTCATGTCTTAAGCAAGGACGGTATCCATCATCCCGTCCTGTTGTATCAGTCCATTGCGTACATACTCTAATAGCATGGCGTGATAGCCAATCTTTATGCTATCTTCTGAAATTTGCTACGAATCTATCCATTCAAACAAACTTCAGGTTCTTATGTTACCTCAATTCAGGGTATGGCTTTGATAGTCAAAATTCTGTGATCCGCAGGGGGAAAGAGCGGGTAAAAGCTATCCAATCCCACATCACCTAGGAAGGTCAAGTGTGATGATTCTAAGACTGTGTAGGTATGGGACAACACAATTGAAGATGGATTAAATGGATTGATGGGTACTACCTATGCCAACAAGATGCATCTTATTTTTGGTAGCCCATCACTTGAGAATTCCAAAGTTAAGCGTGCTTGACCTGGGGTAGTCTCATGATGGGTGACCTCCTGGGAAGTTTTCCCAGGAAGTGTGCGAGTGAGGACAAAGCATGCTGGAAAGACTCTTGTTGGTTTGCAGGGCCAGACATCTTTCCAGGAAGCAACCATAGCAACGTGGGGCATTACAATGGCTATCTTTGAATATGCTTCAATTAGTAGCCAATGTGTCTTATCGGTCTCATTGTGCTTCTCATCCCTCAGGCGTTCCTTTATGAATTTTCTTGTGGTTTCTATCTGAATTACTACGTACATGATCCCATCACTTCCCACAACATGACCTTGAATATATATGTAGAAATCAAAGCTTCCCCCTCCTGGAACCTTACTTGTAACCCTGCTTCCTTAGCCTTGGTACAATCAATGAAGTGGTCATTCGCGTTCTTCTTCTAACTAGGAGTAGATCGAAACATCCCTCATCAATCTAAATATGGTTTGTCCATGTCATTCCTGTATTCTCTGCTTATCGAACATACCTTGCAACCAGGCAATTGAATCCTTCATTCTTGGAAAATGATGTTGATGTGTCCTATGATGAGATACTCCATCAAATCAAATACTTCTTCAACTGAACCTTTAATTCTTCCTGCTGAGCTAATGTCGTTCCTCATGATGTCCCTGGTACCGATTCTATCCCTTTATTAATCTTGTAGCATACTAAATTCCTTAACGCAACATCAATCCAAAAAATTCCTTATGCGCCCACCTAAAACCTTACTCGTCGACCCAGTCTAACTGATATATCCCTTGTTGTATCTGCCGCAATATCTAAGCGTAGCTAGAAATCTTATACACTGGAGCAAGCCTAACTCTCTGGGCTACCCCAGGATTCAATCCTTAAATGAATCGCTCCTTCCAGGCCACATCTGTTGGTACAAAATTAAAAGTGAATTTGGCCAACCCACCAAATTCACTGACATACCTTCTCACTGTCTTACCACCCTGGAACATGTTCATAAATTCATTGGTCTTCATAGTTTGAACTGTGTCATAGCAGCACCTTTCGTTAAGCAATTACTTGAATTCCTCCCAACCCTTCGTGATAATGTTCTAGGTTTGGGATACCACTTCCCACTACGTGTGGGCATCCTCCCGCAGTCGAAACTTATGCCACTATTGTCAAGATATATGAAGCACTGTTCCCCGACGGAACCTGCTGTCTCCACCATATAATCTCCTCATCCTGATCTGGCAGTCTTGCTTGCATACCAGCAAACATCTGCTGCAAATTCCAGGGGCAGATGAGGGTTCTGACCTCAACTATCATCCGCAATTCTTATACTAACGATACCAAGTCCAGTTGACTGCCTTGGATAAATAACTTCCAGATCTGTCCGTAGTCAATGACTTAACCTCTCAGTCCTAATACCCACATTCAGAACTATCCCACGAGTATGGACAAACAACATAATAACCACACACACAATATGCATATCAAAACATAAACCTATAATGTTCATGCATCAATTATCAGGTACTATTTTCACCAAATACATTCATACATATCATGCTTTCTATTCTAACATGTAGATAAGGCACGTAGGTTCAATTTAAACAATTAACCACACTATCATGTCATTAGATACCTAACCGTGAGTCAAGCTTATCTTTAGCAGCGGGAGTACACGCCTAGCCAGTCTTTAGGAATCTTAAACCTAGACCGCTCTGATACCAAGTTGTAACGCCCTGGATAGCCAAAACCATTCACTATGTGTTTAAAATAGTGCTTAACTCACTAAGCAAGTCATTTGAACTTAAATGTGTAATTAAAGACCAGGTCTAGATTATGCATTAAAAAGTTTGGTCAACAAAATGATTATTTTTCATTAAAATATTAAGTTTATACTTGGGAACCCAAAAATAAGTTACCGACTCACAAAAGACAAACATAATTCAAATTAGTTGTCCTAAGCGGCAAAACAGAGTTCGACCCTAGTTCCTCCCAAGCTATCCCGATCGTGGTGACTAGGTAGGCAGCATATCTACACATCGCCCTTGAAGCTCTCCAACTCATGGCTGGTCCAACTATTCATTTCCCTTACCTGCACCACGTAGCACCCATGAGCCAAGGCTCAACAAGAAAACTTAAATCAACATGCACAACTAGGCAATAGTATAAAAGCAGTAAGAAATAATCAATAGATTCAACCAATAAAAGGATATAAACAACCATCTAATAGTAATATTCAGCTCAGTCAAGTGCACAAACCAATCTCATCAATGAGTACATATAATCAAGTGCAAACCACACTTCTGTTTACTATATAATGTTCAGGCTCGACGCCTTTCGGCCGAGACCTCTAGTCTTATAGCCGAGCTAGGCACCATTAGGTCGGGCTGCGTTCCACATGCTTGCTATCGCCCCCAACACCCTTAGGTCGTCCTTCAAACAAATATAATCACATATGCACAACAGGTATTCAATGGTACCGTATACAAGCATGCCTATCTAGATATTCTCAGATACAGACATGATCACATTCATTAAATAATCATTAATAGGGGTCTAAGCCTCATTCACAACCTGGGTGAAGATTTATTACCTCAAGTCCCGAGAAGCTAGCGTATGGCAGCCCCGAGGATGTTCCTTAATCCTGAGCTCTTGCGGTATAACCTAGTCACAGTGTATTTGTAAATAATCATTAAAACACTAAGCCGATTACAACTTTCAAAATAACTTACTAGCCTTCTGGACCTCGAATTCTACTAATCTGGGTAGTGAAATTCATCCCGAGTGCTTAGGTTAAAGTTCCCGTCATTAAAACCTGAAGTGGCCCAAAAATGACCAGACGGGCTGCAACTTGCCCCTAAGGGCCGCGTTGCGCCTACTAGGTCAGAGAACCCCCATG
Source organism: Humulus lupulus (assembly GCF_963169125.1). Taxonomy (NCBI): domain Eukaryota; kingdom Viridiplantae; phylum Streptophyta; class Magnoliopsida; order Rosales; family Cannabaceae; genus Humulus; species Humulus lupulus. The sequence continues at coordinate 156,518,921 of NC_084802.1, read as the reverse complement.
TTTGGAACTAGGACACGGGCTGCGACTTTCCTTAGGGAGTTGCGGTGCACCTCCAAAGCAGAAGCCCCACCTGGCCTAGGTTCACCTGGGTTACGGCACCCCAAGAACAGGATCGCGACTTGACCCTATGAACCCATGATTTCTCTTCTTTTCCTCAGCCAAAAACACACCAAAAACCTCCCAAATAATTCCCAAAACAATAATTCAATCCCCAGAATAATACCAACATGATACCAGCAACAAAACCCCAGCTCAAAACACTCAAACATCCATCCAAACTCAAATCCATAACCTTGAACCTTAAAGCTAAGAACAACCACAAAACAAAAAACAGAACACCATTAAAACAACAATTGAAACTCACCTCAGCTATGAATTAATCAACCTAGCTAAAGCTAACCAAAATTCTAGGCCTCAAGTCTTAAATTCCCCAAGCTTTCTGCCACCAAATTCGCTTAGCCACCTCAAGAATTCCACAAAAGTTGAGAGAGAAAGAGAGAGGGTCGATTGGAAGAGGAGAGAATGTTCTTATTTTGTTTCCTTGAGATTTTACAAGCTACCACTGCCTAAGCTATCCCAAATGTAAGTCTGTCCTCTTGAAAAAAGGACTATAATACCACTTAGTACACCCTTATCTTCTAATGCCCCCGCGGGCAAAAAATGTCATTAGGCACATTCCCCTCTAATCCACAAATTGTCTTTTAAATTCCCAATTAATCCTGACATGCCCAATTAGTCACCAAATAATTGCATGTTAACCAATAAATCCTAAATACACATTAAGTCTTTGAAATACCCCTAGGCTTGCCCTGAGCTGGGTATTGGACCCCGTTGTTACTATTAAGCTAATTCACTCACTAGGATCACCTTGAGCCGAATATCGCAAATATATCCACATAATAATATGGTCCTCCATCACTTAACACATATAATCATATTTATGCCCTCAACGGGCTAAAATTAGAAGTAAGCCCGTATTGACAAGAACGGGCCCACATGCATATTTAGTACACATAAACATGCACATATATTTACATTACCATATATATCAGGTATGTCACATAGTCACACATTTATTCGGTTAATTCCTCATAGAATTCCAGTTATGCCCTCCCGACATAGTAGTCAAGGCACTCAGCCTTAATAACTTATTCGGGAGGTTACAAGTGCTGTTTACTAAGCATACGAGATGCAAGTTATCTAGATTTGAATTACTGATGTGGATAGACATCTTAGTAAATGTGTTGTATAAAATAGAGATTATATATGTATTAGGATTAATGCCCTAAAATCATGTAAAGATATTTTATTGGTTTTAAATAAAAGTACAATTTTATGATATTTGAATATTATAAATGTTGTTTGAATTAATTATATGAAAATATTATGAAAATTTCCTCGTCATTCATGAAAATATGATATTGTATTAGTACGAGATAATTAAGATCATACATAATGAATAAAATAGTTAGTAACATATTAAAGTATGGAATCTTTAATGAATAGTTACTAGTACAGTTTGCTAAGCATACGAGATGCGAGTAATCTAGATTCAAATTACTGGTGTGGATATACATCTTAGAAAAGTTGTTGTATATAATAGAGATTATATATGACAGGACCGATGAGAATTAATTATCTATATAAACTTGTCGTTTGACATAAAGATTTAATTCTTATCATAATAGATTATCATTTATAGATCACTCTAAATCTTGAGTATTCATGAACTTCTGTTTTTGTTTATCGCATCTTTTGATTCACTCGTTAAGGTCTCTTAGAATAATGAGGCTAACGACTTTTGTTTTGGAGATTCAATATCATGGATGGCTGGGAACATGAATTAAAATATTGGAATCCATTCTTTCCTAACGGATCGAATATTTGTTCCCTTTTTTGAATTAAAAAGTTATTGAGCTGAAATCTATAATTAGATTATAGATTAATTATTCCCTAGTGAATTAATGGTACTTAAGGATCAAAAGGTAATTAGAAGGCTAAAACGGTAATTTTGACCAGCTCTAATTAACGAACCAATAATGGAGGACAAAACTACATATATTGATTATATCAATGCACTACAAGAGAAAACTCGGTAAATATAATTCTTTAAATACTTAGAGTGCAATTCCATATTTATAGTGGAGTAATCATGGAATTAATAAATAATATTATTAGATTAAAGAGTTTGATTAATAATCTGGTTAATTGGAACTTCGTATTATAGGTCCATGGTCCCCAGATCACATCTGTTCTATCTATCAAGGGTAAGAATGTCAAAAGAAAGATTTGTAGAGAGAAGGACTAAATTGCAAAGAAATTAATTTTCCAGAGCAAGAAAACAATTATGTGATAATTATGGATAATTGATTAATTGTGAATTAATTAATTATTTCACTATATAGTTTTTATTTAGAAAAATTATAGGTTAAGATTAATATTAATCTTGTTTGGATTAATAAAAAGAGAGAATAATAAATATCTTATTTAGAATATGATATTTATTTATTTAATTTAAAACTGATGTTTTAAGATAAATTTTATTTTGAATTAACTCATATTTATGTTAGGATAAACATATTGTCTTAAAAGTTGACTAAACAAACAAATCAGAAAATTAGGGAAACGCTAATGGGGTTTGACGACACACTGTATAGCACAATGTGTAGCGCCTCACTCAGGGACTTTTATCCATGGGATTTTAATTTTGAATTTCAAATAAAATTTTGTCATCAGTTATTTAATTATTCTTTTTAAATATGATTTAAAAAAATAAAAAATATAAATATCAGATCAGATTTAATTTGAATTTTATTTATAATAAAAATAAAAATGATTTAATTATATTAAATGGTTTTTTTTAAATAAGTCAGATAGTACATGACTTTTAGAACAAGTTTTTAATTATTTTTGGGAGATTAAAAATACAAACTCTCTCTTTAAAACGATATTTTTCTCTAAACCTTAAAACTATTCTAAACCTCTTCTCTCAGTCAAACCTCTCTAGATCTGATGTGTTGAGTACATCTAGAGAGTCACATAAATCAACGTTTTGAATCCTACGTTCTCCACACGTCCTTGTATGTTTGAGGATTGTTCTGGAAAGTGAAGGTGTGAGCTTTCAGATTACTTGATAGGAAGGTCGTTGATTTTATACAAAAAGATTCAAGGACACTTGATGGGATACAAGAGGTAATCCCTGATCTGTTTTGTATGTGATTTCATGTTTATATATGTATACTGTTGTACCCTAAAAATTAGTTCGGGTTTAATCACTCAGCTAGGGGTATAGTTGGCAGATGAACATATGGAAACGGCAGGTGAGTAGAACATCTAGCTAATGATGGTGTGAGCAGGTAGAGTTAGGACTTGGCAGTACGACATTCAAATAATTATCAGGTCGCCTCTTAGGATGACGATCCAGTTCGAGACATGTAGTGGCTAGATCCCCTTTAGGGTGCTCTAAAATTAATCCAACCTAAGGTTTGGATACTCTTCGATCACCAGCTCGATGAAGATGTTTAGCTCATGGAAAACTGGTCATGACACATAGTGAAGGACCCCAAGAGACTCGGAGGCTCTTTATACGCTCATTAATGTCCAGGCTATATTTCACATTTATTATCCGTGATAACAAGAGTAATTTCTGTTAGGCCATCGTATCCCTATGTAGATGGGAATTATCTTTATGAAATGTTTACCATATTTATGAACACGAATATCCAAACTTGTCCAGGAAATTCCATTATAAATATCAAGGATAATGGAAAGGAAAGGCGACGACTTTTTGTAATACAGAAACTCAGCAGAAATTGTGAGATAGTAATAATATTGTCTCATGGACTAGGTGGATTTTAACCACTGAACCACGTAAAATTGTGTGTGTGAGAAATTGTTCATAGAAGTTTCTTACGGTTTACAAATAAGCACTAATATCCTTCTTATTACATTTCTAAATCTACTGTTGGCGAAAAACCTTGTCAACAGTTTGGTGCTTTCATTGAGATGAAATTAGTGCTTAATCCCTTACACGTTTCATTCAACATTCATCATGGTGGTTACCCAATTGATGAAAGACAAAAAAATGGAACAACCTGGTGGGTTGGAGGCGCATCATACAGTTGTTCCCACTGAAAAGGGCCCATATGTTCAACAACGTCCTGGGAAGCAACTGGTGGGCAAAGACGACATTGGGAGTTCAGCATCATGCCCACCAAATCCTAATCTAGGATATCTAACAGCCATTGAGATGGAGAAAGCCCAATTAAGGATTCATCTCGCTAAGGTTGACAGAAAGATCGAGGAGATCCTGGCTTGGTTAACTCCTCTTGCAACCGATTCTAACGTCGGAAATAGGCAAAGTGGGTTCCATAGGTCCCATAGGAATAACCGTCCCAATCCCAGTCATTCTATCAGGACCCCCACTATGAGCTCTGCACCTTTAGAATGAAATCACTGGAGTGCTTAGCCCACTAATCATCATAGGAACCATCTCAGTCGGTCGGTCACTGTGACCCCTAGCTTCGTGCCTTCCACACAGATTCCAAGGAATATCCATAACAACCAATTTGGGCGAGCTGGGACAAATTCACGGAGACAAAACAGCCCAACGAATCTGCCTGCGCTGCAATCAGAAGCATAGGCACAGAAAACTTGAGATATCGGGGTAGAACCGAGATGGGATAATTTAGTCCGTCCTGATGGGATGAGGATAGCCTCACTGATAAGACATTCGCCATCATCAATTAGACATCCTACACCACCGCGCCCACAAAGAGACGCTCCAGTTCATGGAAATAGTAGGAGAAATCCTCCCTTGTCAGTAGACACTTACGTCCCGCAAGCACATGCTGATAATCCAACTCCTCGACCTCAGCCACGAGTCGTAACTTTTACAAATGGAAGTTACTGGATGTAAAGCCAGCATGGAGGCAGGTCTGAAAGTGACTTGAGGAATCATCTTAGTTTGGTGGGTCCTCGTTTCGATCCACATCCCAACTCGCATGATCATCTAAATTCACAAAGGAGGTATTCAACTCGCAATGATGATATGAGTTATACTCAGCACCGGGGAGGTCCGTCTATCGTACGCGACTATGGGAATTTCTCGCCTAACCAAGCTCAAAATTGGAGGGAAAACAACCCATCAAATGCGTACAATAGGATGGGGGATGGTGAACAGCTCCTAGCTAACCTAGATACCAAAGACCCAACCCTCAAGCATCTGGCCTTGATGGAGGAACAAATGAAGAAGTTCTTACCTAGAAATGGAATTGATGATTGTGATTCAGATGAGGAACTCGAACCTTTCGCCCCAAACATTTCATCAACTCCGTATCCCATTTGCTTCAGGATGTCGACCATGTCAGCATTTGGTGGAAATACAGATCCATCCGACCACCTCGGGATGTTCAATATGCTGATGATGTCCAAAAATATCGGGTTTGACCTAAGATGTATTTTCTTCCCTACAACTCTAATCAGACCTGCTAGATAGTGGTTCAAAAAGTACAAAAAACATTTGATATGCTTGTGGAAGAAGTTGTCTTCCGAGTTCAAGAGAGCGTTTCTAGCTTCAAAGGAAACTCGCATAAAGGCCGACTCATTGGCCAACATAAAACAGCAACCTAGTGAGTCCTTGACAGCATATCTAAGCAGGTTTGCCAACATAGCAACGTGAGCTCAAGACACTGATGATAACTCGAAGCTCATGGAAATGAGAACGAGAATTCTGGTAGGAGGCGATCTTTGGAAGGAGCCCCAACAAGGAATTAAAAATTGTAAATGAGTTCTTGGATAGAGCTCAGGAATGGATAAACTTGGAGGTGGCGCGATCTGCTGTCGCAGGAACCAGCAAAGCCCCTATTAAGCCTACTTTAGCAGTGGCAGATGTTGTAGCTACAGCTCAATCTTTTACCCAGAATAACCAAGTGGGAAACAATAAGATGAAAGGGAATGGTGAGAGAGACTACAGTCGCACAAAGAAGAACAAGCCTGGGAAAAAATTCAAGCCTGTTTATGCCACCTACACTGACTTGACGGATACACGGGAACATATTTTCCTGGGGAACTCTATTCGCCTTCTGTGGAAGAAACTAGAGTCATTAAGGCATTAGAGGGCAAAGGGAGATCCCTCAAAGTTATTCCAATACAACAATGACATCGGCCATAATACTAATGATTGCCGAAAATTGAAGGATAAGATCGAAACTCTCATTTGGGTTGGACCGTTAGCCCAGTACGCCCGAAACCGAGTTGCTCCTAATCAATCTACTGGGTAGAAATCTCGTCCAGCTCTAGAAACTCTGATAGGTCAGGCTAGGACTCAAATGGATTAGGAGAACCGAGTTGACCCTCTTCCAATAGTAGGAGGAGATATAACTACTATTTCTGGAGTACCTCATTTGGTGGGCATGAGCAATGAAGCCCAATTGAGGGATATAAAGTAGTTGAACACTCATAACAATATGGAATTTATCTCGAAGCAATGATTATCAAAACAACAACGGTTGAACAACAACCAATCATTTTCACAGAAAAGGAGGCTAGCCACGTTCAGTTTCCACATAATGACCCACTAGTGGTAACCGTTCAGCTCGCTAATCGAAGGGTACGAAGGACATTAGTAGATAATGGGAGCTCAGTAAATGTGCTTTTTAGGTCCACCCTAGAAAATATGGGATTATTTGTAACTTATTTAAAGGCGATCTCAATGACACTGTACGTATTTTTAGGTGAAGGAACGGAGGCCATATGGACAATCAGACTTGTGGTCACCCTAGGGGATGATACACGAACTGTTACTAAAATACTTGTGTTTATCGTAATCGATTGTCCGGCTGGGTATAACGCGATTTGGGGAAGACTCGTACTGATGGTTTTTGAAGCCATTACCTCAATCTGACTCCTGGCAATGAAGTCCCCCTCAACTTCGGGTACATGCACATTAAGAGGAGACTGGCTCTGTAACGCCCTACTTCCCTAGAGTCGTTACTAAGTGAGTTTAAAATGTGCTAATCACTTGCTAATCGAGGTTTTTGGTTAAAACTATAGCTAAGTTGAGATAAAACCCATTCCAATCATTAATTACAAAATATTTGGATACTCATTGAAATCTCATAAGGATTTATAGTTGGGATCCCAAAATACTGTTTAGGAAATATTTACAACTCCATATAAATTAAGGTCGACTAAACGACAAAATTCAGGTTAATACATATCATTTCCAAAAAAACACCTCTAGTTGTGGTAGCCAGGCTGGTCGAACATGTACACATCGCTTCATGCTCTTCGTGCTCATGGTTGGTCGACCTTTCCCTTGCCCTTACTTGCACCATAGAGCACTTGTGAGCGGAAGCCCAACAAGAAAACTCAACACAAATAATCAACATATGCATATCTATCAATCAACATACAACAGAGCAGCCAACATGCCAAACATATAGCGGCCATGCCGTCCCAGGTGCTTTACCAGGCCCTGGGTTTGCGGTCTACACTGTGAGATGACTCAAGCATCCAAGAAGGGTCTCACTCTAACAGCTTGCACTCCGCGTAATCAACACCGCTCCTGGCCCTTTGCCGTACTCGGCCTTGCGCTCCACGTGATTAACGTCGTTCCTGGCCCCATGCCGTACATGACTTCCTGCCGTTCTCAGCCTTTACCGTTCATTCACAAATATGCAATACATAGCATATAATCAACAAATACTTAAACAAATACAGAATATAAACAATAGGGCTACGCCCTGCAATTCAATCACATAGGGTCGTTCCCTGTGATACAAACTATAGGGCCATGCCCTGCTCTATGGGTACAACAGTTTTCTTACCTGTGTCCCAAGCTTTCTGCGTATCGAAATCCCGAGCACAGTCCACTAGTCCAAGCCTCACTGGAAACCTAGTCACAATGCATTGACAAAAGCTATCCATCAAGCTCTAATCCATTAAATAACTTTGAAATGTACTTTTAGTCTCAGGGACCTTGGATTCTATCTATCGGGGTGATAAAATCCATCCTGAGTCCTAACAATTGGATTCCCAAGTGAAAAACCTACAAAACAGCCAAAGCACTGAATTAGGGCCGCGACCCAGCCCCTTAATCTCCATTTTCTCAAGTTTCCCTTGAGCCTAAACCTCAGTTTTCATAATTCAAACATCATTTAAACCCATAATATCATCTAGAATTCATATTCCCACAGTCTAATCATCACAACTAAACCTTTCAACAATTCATACTCTCATATAACACCCAAATTCAGTTCAGATATAGCTAACAAGATCAAAATCCATGCAAGGTTAAGTTCTTAGTAAAACCAGCAGAATTTAAGCTTAATAATCAAGTTAAAATATTGCCTTTGCAATATCTACTCTCTTGAGCTACCTTCTCAAGTTCCAAGCCTTAGATTTCTGAGTTCCTAGCTTAAATCCCTTAGAATTTTCTTCAGCCTTCAAGCTTCCAAAAAGAGAGGAAGAAACCGATAGATGGAGAGGGAGTCTTTTGTTTTGTTCCAGTGATTTCCCAAGGCTTCTCTAAGCTAATTATTACCCCTACCAAATGACCAAACTGTCCCTTAAACTTATCCTCAACCCTTAAGTGACCCAAGGGCAATTTCGTGATTTGTCTTGTCCCACTAATCCCTCGAGTGTTCCTATAAATCCCTGTTTAACCCCGACATGTCCAAATGATTACTAAATTACTACCCGTTACTCCATAAACTCCAAACACATATTATATACCCAAAATTCCCCAAGGCTCCCCCTGAGTCGGGCATGTGACCCCGTTGTGACTTTCTAGCTAAACTGCTCCCTAGGATTGTCTTGGATCGTGCATCACAAATATATCACCACTCACACGTGGCAAAGATCAGAATATACAAAAATATTACATTTATGGCCCTCACAGGATAAAATTACAAACATGCCCCTAACAACCAAATGGGGCCCACATGCATATTTAATTCACCTAAACATGCATTTCAAATTCCATACTCATCAAATTCACAAATTAATACAATAAATCAATTATTGCCCTCCATGCATGCTTATCAAGTCCCTAAGCCTTATTAGAAGATTTGGGATGCTACAGGCTCACTGCCCAAGAATGTTACAACATAGCCATGAAAGGAAAATCACAACTCGGGCAGCAGGCAATGGTCATAGCCAAAGAAGGTGAGGAGTCTCAAGTAATGAAAGTTAACCATTGAACAAAAGACCCTTGAGAAGGAGATAACGAGGTCGCCCAATGAGACGACATTGATCCGCGAATAGAAAAAGATAGATCCGAGCTCAAAGTTGTGGAGGAGATCAAGGAAATCAGTATCAAATGAGAAACACCTTCAAGAGTTGTAAAAGTTGGGAAAACTCTTGAAGCTGAAAGGAAGAAGGAGCTGGACAAATTCTTGAGGAAGAACCTGGACGTCTTCGCCTGGTCGCATGAAGATGTGGTGGGAATCAGTCCAAGTATAATATTGCATACTTTGAAATTGGACAAGAATGTGCCTGCAAAGTCCCAAAAAATGAAGGCTTTTGGGGAGAGTATGGTCGAAACCATTAGAAGAGGATGTAGCTTGCCTACTTAAATGTAGATTTATCAGGGAAGTAAAATACCCGATCTAGGTTGCTAACCTCGTTCTGGTCCTGAAGCCAAATGAGAAGTGGAGCACTTGCATTGACTTCTCCGATCTCAACAAGGCCTGTCCAAAGGGCTGTTTTCCATTACCTAGAATTGATCAGTTGGTAGATGCAACAACCGGTCTCGAGCTCATGTCTTTCATGGACGCATACACTGAATACAACCAGATCGAGATGAACCCTGTAGACCAAGAGCACACCAGATTAATGACTGAGCATAATGTATACTGCTACAAAGTTATGCCATTCAGGCTAACGAATTCTAGTGTTACGTACAAATGATTAGTCAAAAAAATGTTCGCTAACCATGGAGGTGTATGTCGATGACATGATCGTTAAATCAAAGACTGCCAGCAACCATGTATTCAACCTAGAAGACTATTTTGGCGTACTAAGGAGGTACGACATGAAGTTAAATCCTCAGAACTGCAATTTCAGAGTTTCGTTGGGAAAGTTTCTGGGGTTTATAGTCAACACAAGGGGGGTAGAGGCGAATCTAGAGAAAATCAGAATGTTGTTAGAAATTCCTTCACCTAGGTCGTGCAAGGAAGTACAAAGTTTAACTTGAAAGGTGGTGGCCCTAAACCGCTTCATTTCAAAATCCACTGACAAGTGTCTCCCATTTTACAACCTGCTCAGAGGAAACAAAAAGTTTGAGTGAACCGAAGAATGTGAACAGGCATTTCATGATCTGAAAGCTCACCTGGGTAAATCCCCGATACTATCAAAATCGGCATTTGGAGAATGTTTGTTTTTGTATCTAGTTGTGAAGGAAAATGCGATCAATGCTGTGTTAGTTTTAGAGGAAAATGGGGTGCAGAAACTAGTGTACTATGTATGCAAAAGACTTCTCAGAGCTAACTCCCAATATCCATTAATAGAAAAGCTCGCGTTCTATCTTATTTTGGTTTCAAGGAAGCTCACACCTTATTTTTAGTCCCACACCATCCACGTCTTAATCGACCAACCTTTTAGACAACTTTTGCAAAAACCTAAAACGTCAAGACGTCTACTAAAGTTGGCCATCGAACTCAGCCAGTTCAAGATATTATATATGCTACGCACAATAATCAAGAGTCAAGCCCTCACTAACTTCATGGCTGAGTGCATAGGTTTTCAGGACGAGCCGATGAGAGAATTGTGCAGGTTGATGGATCCTCTAATGAAAATGGATTAGGTGCTAGGATAATTTAATCTCACCCGAGGAGCATCAATTCCATAGAGCTCTCAGGTTCGGATTCGAAGCTTCCAACAACAAAGCTGAGTATGAGGCCCTATTGGCTAGGCTAAGGTTGGCAAAAGAGCTAAAAGCAATGGCGATTCAATGTTATACTGATTCCAAACTCATACTCAATCAGGTATTGGGGGAATACCAGGCTCACAGTATCAAGATGGCAGCTACTTAGCCAAGGATAAAGGTGAGTTGTCTGAATTCGAGTTTCACTCTATTGAACAAGTGCCCCACGAGCAGAATTCCAATGTAGATGCTTTGGCTCGACTTTCTTCCACCAAAGAGGCGGACCCACTGAACGTAGTTTTGATGGAGTTCTTGGAAAAACTGAGCATAATAGCAGAAATAGTTGAGGTCGGAATGATTGACATAAAACCGACCTGGATGAGCCCCATAGTGGAGTACCTCACAATCGGTAAGATACCTAATGCTCAAAAGGGTGTAAGAAAGTTGTTATTTCAAGCTCTGCGATATGTTATGGTTGAAGGGACACTATATTGACGAGGGCATTCGTTACTCCTCCTGCAGTGTGTTCTGCCCGAGGAAGCGCAGACTATCTTGCAATAAATAGACGAAGGCTTCTGCGGAGACCATCCTGAGGAGAAAAACCTGGTTCTGAATGTATTGAGACAAGGCTATTTTTGGCTCACGCTGACAAAGGACTCGGTCTCATACGTGCAGAAGTGTGACATATGCCAACGTTTTGCCATAATTTCTCGAGCAACTCCTATTGAGTTAACTATGTTCTCATCCCCTTGGCCATTTACGGTACGGGGAATCGACTTGATTGGTTCTCTACCAATAGGAAAAGGAGGAGTTCATTATGTTGTTGTCACCATCGATTACTTCATGAAGTGGGTGGAGGCCGAGCCTCTAGCAACCATCACCTCAAAGAGAGGTTTGGATTTTGTTGTAAAAAATATCATATGTCGATTTGGGCTCCCAAAGAAGATCCTGTTTGACAATGGAAGTCAGTTTAATAGTGATCTCTTCACAAAATTTTGTTAAAAATACGGCATAAATAAGAGTTTTTTGTCAGTAGCATACCCTCAGGCTAATGGGCAGGTCGATGCTATAAACAAGACTCTAAAGAGGAGTTTAAAGAAGTGGTTAGATGAAGCCAAGGGACTATGGCCCAAGCAGCTCCCACAAGTCCTCTGGGCGTATAAAACCTCACATCGCACCTCCACATGACATACCCCCTTCTCTCTGATCTTTTGAAGTGAGGCTATGCTCTCGATTGAGACACTGGTGACGACCCATAGATAGAAAATCATTGATCAAAATCAAAACCACGAGCTACTCAGTGCATCCCTTAATTCGATCGTAGGTGAAAGATTGTAGAATTAGACTAGGAGATTTATTTCTTTGGAGGGTGTTTTTGGCAATTAAAGATCCCTAGGATGGTGTGTTAGGACTGAACTGGGAAGGGGCGTTCCAGATTGTGGAAATCCTACGAGAATGGACCTTTAAACTAGCTCGATTTAATGGAGAAATAGTCGCACGGACCTAGAATGCCTTGCACCTTGAACAATACTATCAATAGTAGATGGCATAATTACCTTTTTCTTTAATGTTTTTGGTATTGTTCCATGTAAGGCTTATTTATAAAATTCATTTCATCTTAATAACATTGGATTTTTTATGTAGTTAATATTTTCATCTTATTATTATGAAGTGTCACGTGCTTGTTTTGTGAAAGCGACCTAGAACATGTACAAGTTCTGGTCGCTTGGGGGAACATAATTGAAGAGAGATTTTGAAAGAATTTAGCATATTTAGATAAAGTTTGAAACTTAGAATTTGGAAAAATTGATTATTCAACGAGTTTTTAAAGCTTAGATTTTCAAAATAATTCTGTATACGAACTAAGTTGGGAAATTTCTAAGACAAAACAAAACCTAGAAGACAACTAGGAAATCCTAGATATAACCAAGTCTGAGGCCTGATTCCTAATAGGGATAACGTAATTAGGTGGGAAAATTGTTGGTTACAAGAAGAATATTGACTAAAATTATTTAGTCAAGCCATCAAGAACCTTTCCCCCATTTAAAGACAACCCCTACTATTTCGAGTGTTCAAGAATTCAAGACTCATAAACATGAGAAAATAATAGATTAAGGGGAACACAAATAGATCACAAACTAACACACATGTACTAAAAAATAATAGTTATCTCGAGGAGGAAAAATCCTCGACCTGAGCCCAAAGGTGATTGTTTAAATCCATTAGGATTTACTTACAATATAAAAGGGAAAATAAAAGCATCACCGGGCTCTGTCAATTTTCTCAAGTTATGTTACCTCCTCGCCATCCTCCTAAACAGCTCTAGAAGCATCGACGGTCTCAGAAGGTTCTTGTGAGAATCGAACCTTGAACTTGGCAAGATTAGGTTCCCCAAACTCCAGCTCTATGAAGGAAAAATCTTCGTCCTTGTTGAAAGCCCAGCACCGGTAGAGCATCTCCTCTAGAGAATTCGTTGAGTTTGCAATCTCCAGTCTCACCCTCCCTGCCTCTTCCTTGGCTTTGGTCTCAACCTCGTCATGTTTCTTTTTGAGGCTATCATACTCGGCCTGCAGTTGGTCCCATCATTGGCTCACTTCCACGACCTGGCCTTTAGAGATCCGTTCATTCTACTAAGAGGTGGCCAGGGCGGCCTTGGAAATTCTCTCATTTTCTTGGGTAACGACCAGAGTGGCTTGGAGCTCATCTCTCTTGGCTCGAACTCAAGCAATACCATGGAGTTGAGTCGGGATAGACTGTAAAAGGAAAATGCAGGTCAAGGTTAGTTAAAAAAAAGGAAGAGGGAAAAGAAAAAGAATTACTATAAGAGGAACAAAGATGGCTCACAATGGGGTTCATTCCCACGGTGGACTCAAGAACATTTTTGAGAGTACGCTCCTCCATGGCCCTCAGGTCCTTAATATTTTCTCTGTATGCATGGCTCACCATATGGCTCGCCATCTCATACACTGTCCCTCAGAAGGCTTCTGGGATCCTTGCCAGCATGAGTGGTTTTACTAGGATCTGTACGGAGGAGGCTTCACCCTGAATAACCTGAGGAGTTGAGGCATGTGCATGTCGAGGAAGAGGAGGAGGAGCCTCAAGGATGGTGACTTTCATTACCAGAGCTGGGGGCTGAGCCTGTTGTTGCTGCTCCCAGGTGGAGCTGGCACCTTTTCATTGACATGAGACTTGGTGGTAGTTCCAGTCTTGGAGGCATGTTTCTTTGACATTCTAGCCCTTCTTACCACAGTCCAGCTCCGGCCCCAGCAACCTTAAAGGAAGCCTCTTAACCTAAGGCACCCGTCAAATCCATCTCTATACCTACAAAGAAATGAGTGGAGGATTCAGATACAAGAAATAGTTAGTCAAAATAATGCAAAGGAAAGAATAGAGAAAGAATCCTACCGTCCGAGCTATTGGGGGAAACTATTACAATCGGCTTGGGGCTATGAAGTAGACATGGTAAAACCTCTAACTCCTAGACTACTAGGGGTGGGGGGGGGGGGGGGGGGAGGGACTCTATAATTATCACACCTTGGGTCCTAGGGTGTTCAGGATCTTCTTCTGAGCTGGACTCATCTACGAATTTCCTAAAACTGAGGGAGAATACACCCTGATGTAAGGAATGCCATGTCCTACGATTCGTACTATATTCTTCAAAAATGGTGGACCTAAAATGGAGGGTATTGTCTACAACAACAGTGTATCTGGGATGGTTATGGTCATAGCGTACCATCAAATGGTCCACACATTTGAGGAGGGTTGTGTTCAGGTCCGGGTCAATTTGATGTCGACTTACGAACTGACATGGGTTGAATCGGATTAGCCTAAAACTGGCAGCAGCCCAATCTAATTTTCTACAAGGGTACCTTGGTTGGAAGTGTCGACAGCTGCCCCAGGCTCAGCTCAATCAGGGTTAGGATGATGCCCATCCTCAGGAGCTCTTTTCTTGCAGACCAACGACGCCACCTCTTCTTCCTCCTTGACATCTTAAACGGCGGGAAGGATTTTGTGAGAAGGGGGAAGCTCAGGAAACGCAGGGGTGGACCTCAGGTCTTGATATCCAGCTTCTGATCTTTGCAACTCAGGCTATAGGCCACCATGTTAGCATCATTCACTACCCTTCAGAATTCCTTCTCCTTTGAAGGAAGACAGGCAACGTCTCGTATTGACCTCTAAGGGTCTTAGATCGCCCTGTCCTCTTGAATATAGCTATACAAAGAACAAACTCAGCTAGGAGGATTAAACTTAATAAAAAAAATAATGGAACTCACATATGGATTTTAGAGAGTTAGGAGACTTATGAGGATGGTAGAAGTATCTATGAGTGTAGTTCTTGAACCCATTCAACATAAAGAATTGATCTTTATATTCATTTGGGTGGCTGGGGAGGTCAATGACGGATGTCGTGTTGGGGAAACGAGTAAGGTAATAGAAATCATCACCTCAGGGTTGGCTTTCAAGCAGAATAAGTACATAATAATGGTCGGTGTGGGGACCTTTCACTCGTGCCTCAAAAATAAATATTTCATCGTTGCCAAAAGTCGATATGAGGTTTGCGGGAGCTGGAATGGAGCTACTTCAATGTAGTTTAAAAATTCTACTAAGTACTGGTCCAGGGGAAGGAAAGCACCTACTTTCAAGTGCTCATCACTCCAGGCCCTGAAGTCATCTTGAAGTGGGGCGCAACTCCACTTTCCTTCTAGTGGAGGTCGGGCAATAACACCATAAGTCCTACTCTCGATCTCGTGGCTCAGGAATATCTTGTGCTCTTTCCATTGAGTCATTATTTGGGACACGATATGCTTGGCCTCGAAAAAGGTGTCAGGATCTACTACGATCTCCCTATCCACCACTGGGCCGAAGTGGGGAATAAAAGATTCTGACACAATCTACTTGCCCTTATATTTTCTTTGAGAAGAAGAGCCTGCAACATTTTTCTTTTTTTGGGTAATGATCTAACTCGCCTGACGACAAAGCGGCCTAATTAGTAACGTCCTAAAAGAAAGTCTAGCTACGACAACAAATGTCGAAAGATCTTGGGTTTTGAATTCAATTTTATTAGCCTAGAATATACGCGAGATAAAATGTACCCTAGCGTCAACGCGTGTTGCCACGTGCAATCCTTAGCCACACGCTACAGACTGGGGGAATTCCTTGATACTTCGGGATTCACGTGTCAGGCCCATCACCTTTTTGAAAGCAGTTTAATGCAAAACTGCTTAATGAATCGTAACCCTTAAGCTACCTAGAGCCAAACCTAAAACCTCTAAACTTCTACATCTAAACAGGTATCTCAGTCGGTTCATCAACGAAGATTTCCTTACAAAACCCAGAAAAATTTCCTAGTTTTCAAACACCTTATTCCTAAACAAGTATAGTATCGTTCTTTTAGCCTAAACAAATCCCTATTTAACTCAGACATGGTTAGGATATGAGACAATACTGTAATGCCCTGGTTAGCCAGGACCGTCACACTGTGTACTTTAAATAGTGCTTAACTCGCTAAACGAGTCATTGGGCCATAAGTGTGCATCTAAGTGTTATTAATGGGCCAGGGTTAAAATCTCATTCCAAAGGAATGGATATATTTTATTTAAAATGTTAAACTGTGCATGGGATCCCATAAAAGTGTTTACAAAGTTGTTTACAATCCAAAATAGTCATTACAGTTCAAAAGTTACAATTGTGCTGACCTAAGCAGCAAAAATAGGGTTAAACCCTAGTTCCCCTGAGAAACACCTTGGTCATGGTGGTCAAGCAACTGCATATGTACACGTCGGCACCTAAGCTCTCCACTCAAGGCTGGGTAAGCTTTTCTTTCCCTTTACCTACACCACATAGCAATCATGAGCCAAGGCTCGGCAAGAAAACTTATTACTGCATGTATACAAGTATTAATAAATGATCATTGTAGGGCTTGCAACCCTATTCAAATGATGACTGTTAAGTCATTCTGGTGTCTTGCACCCTGGATTAATGACTGTTAAGTCATTCTGGGGTCCTGCGCCCTGAATTGATGAATAATAAGACATCCTGGGGTGTTGCACCCTAAGCCATGTGAACATTAAGTCACCTGAGCCTTTTAGCTCTGGCTCTAAGTAATTAGCCTGTAGCGTCCCAAATTTGCTAATAAGGCGTAGGGCCTTTATTAGCATGCCTGGAGGGCAATAAGTGATTTATTATATTAATGTGTGAATTTGATGAATATGTGATTAGAAATGCATGTTTAGGTGAATTAAATATGCATGTAGGCCCCATTTGGTTATTAGGGGCATGTTTGTAATCTTAGTCCGTTAAGGGCCTAAATGCAATATTTGTGTATATTTTGATCTTTACCACATGTTAGTGGTGATATATTTGTGATGCACAATTCGAGACAGTCCTAGGGAGCAGTTTAGCTAGAAAGTCACAACGAAGTCGAATACTTGGCTCGAGAGGAGTCTAGGGGTATTTTTGCAATATTATATGTGTTCAGGAATTATTGAGTAATGGGTAGTAATTTAGTAATGATTGAGACATGTCGGGATTAAACGGGGATTTGTAGGAATACTTGAGGACTTAGAGGGATTTGGCAAATGACTAAAATGCCCTTATGACACTAAAGGGTTGAAGATAGGCATATGGGCAATTTAGTCTTTTAGGCAAATGGATATACCCTTAGAGACTTAGGAATTTATTGGAACTCAGACATTATAAGGCATAACTCAAGACTCTCTCTCTCTCTCCTTCGGTTCCCTCCTTCCTCTTCTTTGTGCTTGAAGACTTTGATGTATAAGAGAATTTTGGGCTTAGTTCTTAAGGTATTGAAGCTAGCTGTGGTTGAGGATTAGCTCAAGGGCAAAGCTATCAGCTGAGGTAAGGAGCCTAACACTAAATTCCTTGAGTTTCTGTTGAAGTTTGGTTAGAGTTGTAAGTTGCATGTGAACTATATTTTTGAGTTAAGTCTAGTTATGGGCTAAGTTTATATGATTGTTTTGGACTTGTTATAGAGCCTAGATGGTGTGGTAGGGAAGTCCAAGCATAATTCTAGGTTTAGCTATTGAGATGGGATGATTTTAGAAGGATTGGTTCGAAGGAAATGTAGGGAAAAATGGAGGTTTTCTGGGTTTGGAGGTCTGAGTCGCGGCCCAAGGTTGGGCATGCCGTGGCCCGCATGTACGTGGAGGCCTGGGGAGGCCTCTGTTCTTGAGGTGCGTCGCGGCCCGCGTCTCCCAGCAGGGAGGCATTGTGCCTCTGTTTTGGGGTGCGTCGCGGCCCTTAAGGGGCTGGGCTGCAACCCTAATTTCATGTGTTGGTTGTTTTGTAGGTTTTTGGCTTGGGAACACAATTGCTAAGGCTCAGGATGGATTTTATCACCCGGATTGATAGAATTCAAGGTCCCGGAGACTAGAATTAAAACCCAAAGTTATTTAATGGATTAGAACTTTATGGATGGATGTTATTGATACGTTGTGACTAGATTTTTAGTGAGGCTTGTACTACCGGACTGTGCTCGGGATATCGAAGCTCGGGAAGCTTGGGATACAAGTAAGAAAACTGTTGTACCTATAGAGCAGGGCGTGGCCCTATAATTTGTATTGCAGAGCATGACCCTATGTGATTGTGTTGCAGGGTGTAGCCCTATTAATTATGTTTGTAATTGCTTAAGTATTTGTTAAGTTTATGCTATGTGTTGCATATCTGTAAATGTACGGGGAGGGGCGGGAATGGCGAAGGCCAAGAACGACAAGGCCGAGTATAGCAAGGGGCCGAGCGGAGCGTTAAGCACGTGGAGTGCGAGTTTCTAGGGTGAGACCCTATTGGATACCTGGTATATCCACACAGTGTAGACCGCGAACCCAGGGCCTGGTAAGGCGCCTGGGACGACATGGCCGTTATGTGTTTAGCCTGTTGGCGGCTTTGTTATATGTTGATTGATAGTTGTGTATATATTGTTTGCTTGTGTGGATTTTTCTTGCTGGGCTTCAGCTCACGGATGCTCTATGGTGCAGGTAAGGGCAAGGGAAAGGTCGATCAACCATGCGTACGGAGAGCGTGAAGCGGCGTGTACATGTTCGGCCTGCCTAGCTGCCACGGCCAAGGGTATTTTTGGGAGATGATGTGTATTAAACCTAATTTTGACGTCTAGTCGAGTTTAATTATATTATGAGTTGTAAATATTTTTAAATAGTATTTTGGGATCCCAAATGTATAATGCTTTATAATTTCTATGAATGGTATCATTTTCAGATTATATGATTTTTATTACAGTTTAGCTACACTTTTAACCTAAAACCTCGATTACCGAGTAAATTGCACATTTTAAACTCACTTAGTAACGGCTCTAAGGAGGTAGGGTGTTACATAGCCATAGACTAGCCAAGCGCTTTAGTTTTCTTCAACCAATGGGTCGAACAAGCATATAATGCTCTTCTTGATTAGATCTAATCATATCGACCAACGTTCAACACGTTATTGCCGCTCTTGACTCATAAGTCAATTCCATATGACTAGCGCTCAGTACTATTGCTGACCCTGACTGATAAGTCAGAGCTTCACGACCAGCACTTAACACAATTGTTGTTTTTGACTAATAATTTTGTGTGTTGCTTAGATAAACAATGCATTGAAGCATTCATAATGCAACAGATATCGAAATATAGAGCAATCAACATGGTCCAACAATAATCATGTATGTCACATAATGGGTGTAGTTTTCTCACCTCAGACTTGAGCATAAAATAAGTTAAGAACGAACCTTGAGCACGATCTTGACCTTAGGTCCTTAGAGGTCACCTAATCATAACAAAATATGAAATCCCATCAATAAAATGAGTAATAAAAGATTGCCGGACCAAGTCCTAGCAGCCGAGACCTCGAATCCTACCAAAACGAATAGTAGATTCGATCCTGAGCCTTAAGGTTCGAAAACCCGCACCTGCCCCCAAGGGCCACGACGTACCTCCCAGACAGACAGGCCCCCTGTCTGGGTGCCAGGGGTGGGCCACGACTTACCCTTGAGAGTCGTAGTGCGCTTGCCAGACAGAGCCCAATGAAGGCTCTGGGGTTCGCTCAAGTCGCGGCACCCATGAACATGATCGTGACTTGATCCCACGAACCAAGCTCCCTTGCATTTTCCTCAATTAAAACTCAGCCAAAAACACAACCCAACAATCCCAATCTCAAAACTAAACCCCAACACAACATAACCACCAATTTAGCAATAAAACCCAAGCTTAGAAACACTCAAAAAAACCATAAAATACCTAATTCTAAGATCAAACTCTCAATCTTATAAACAACCTTAAAAATAGAGTAAAACAAGTCACAAAAAAAATTGAAAACCCACCTCAGCTATAAACTGAATCTCTTCACTTACTGAACTCAATCCTAGACTCCAAGTCTTAATCCTCAAGCTTGAATTCTCTAACTTAGCTTCAAAATCCAAACCGAGTGAGAGAGCGAGAAGGTGATCGAGAGGGAAGAGAGAGAAGCTATGTTTCTGATTGCTGCCTTGGTTCTTTCTATAGTTTCCCTTGGCTTAGTCAAGTCAATCTAATGGCCTAAATGAAAAAAATTCCCCTAGGGCCATCCTAATCCCTAAAAGTCACCCAAGAGCGATTTCGTCATTTTCACCAACCCTGTTAATCATAATGAATGTCCTCCAATTACTGTTACTCCCAATATCCTCAAATAATTATCAAATCATTTCCCATTACTCACTCAATCCCGGTAATATACTACGCACCAAATTATGCCAAGGCTCACCTTGAGCCCGATTATTAACCCTGTTATGACCAAATCGCTAACTTTCTTCCTAGGACCGTCTCATGCCGAATAGCTCAAACATAATCACATAATAATGTGATCTCACCCATATATCACATACATGAACATAAATATACAAATATAGCCATATAATATTACAATGCATATAATCATACATATCATCACAAAATAATGTATTAAATCAATTATTACCCTCTTGGCCTCCTAATCAAGGCACTAGGCCATATTAGAGAATTCGGGACATTACAAATACTGAGAAAAAAATTGAAAGAAAAGGAACTTATTGAAAAAAAATAAAGAGTGAAAGATTCAAACGAGATGAAGAGGTATTACAATTTATCCATTTACTCGACAGGATGTTGGTGGTTCCAAAGGTAGGAGCTTGAGAGCTTCTAAAAAATGGAAGAATGATGAAAGTTTTTGAAAGAGGTTAGAGAGAAAAAGGGAAGTTTTGTTTCTAAACAGAAAATGTGGATGCCAAAAATCCACAAGGAAAAATATATGATCCCGTGTTGAAATGAGTAAGGGTCTGTGAACATGAAAGAATTCACCCAACAAGCAACACAAGTTAAGTTATAGAGTTTGTGCTAGCCTAGAGCCTATGGCCTTAATGCTCATATAAGGATGGGCCTCATTGTGCAAGATGACCTCTGTGGATGCCAAAATAAAATGTAACACACTCCTGAGGTAGTCCCCAGAGACCATGGGTCAAATGATGAAACCTTCGCTCCTCGCATTCTTGGTTGCATTGTTACAAAATCCTGGACATGCCCACATCGCGCACTCGTAAGACCCTTCATGTCGCGCATATGAACCCAGCTGCATCACGCCTTGCGACGCCATGACCCCCACCTTACGAGACCCTCTGTCTCGTGCATAGGCACCAAGCTGCATCGCACCTCGCGAAGCCATGGCTCCCACCTCATGACACCCTTCGTCTCTCGTATGTGCACCTAGCTACATCACGCCTCGCAAAGCCATAGCCACGCCTCGCGAGACCCTCCGTCTTGCGCATAGGCACCAAGTTCCATTGCACCTTGCGAAGCCATAGCCCTGCCTCACAAGACCCTCCATCATGCGCATGTGCTCCAGCAGCCTTGCGCCTCGTGAAGCCTGACCCCCATCTCACGAGACCCTTATCTCGCATAAGCACCAATCTGCCTCGTTGAAAGTGTCATGTCATGCCTACGCATCTCACCCATGGTGTACATACAAGGTGTCATGTCTTGTCACATACGATGTATCTCTGGTTGAAGAGGCCTTATCCCCCTCTCTGAGATAAGCGCCAACAACGGGGCACATTCTCCCTTGTGGGTCTTACAAGATGTAAATTCAAAGACCTCTTGAACATGTCGTTCGAGGAAGGTTAGGGAAGACCTCACAATGATTCGGTATGAAGTTAGAAGAGGTATAGAATGCACTTACCAACCAAGAGGAGTTTGAGTACGGATACAATGTCCACGCCAGACAAGTAGTGGCAATATTAGAATGGTACATAGTAAGGACTCCCCAAGCATGCGTATGACGTACGTACCCAAAAAGTAGTGGAGGTACAACATGGTACAATGACAGGAGTACTTTTGTAGACCCCTGAAATATACTAGAGCCGACCACCACTCCTACAACACTACCACAACATGTAGCCTAGATATGCAGCTCCTTGTCTCTTCGAGACCACAATGTACTAGGAGCCATTAGAGCTCACCTATAAATAGGGCCTCACTTCATCATTGAAGGGGTTGGAAAATTCATTGTACACTTAGGCTATTATGGCAATATATGAGTTTTTACTCCACTATTGATCTGCATATAGCTTTCCTCAAGTCTATTCTAAATTCTTACTTAGTTATTCTCTAAGTAAAGTTTGAGTTTTCCAACCTAACATAGTTGACGAGTTCTCACTGTCAACCGTTTGGCACCATCTGTGGGAAGGAAAACTGACAAACAATAGTTCCTCCATTAATTTCAGTAAGAAAACATGGCAAGGTGTTCAAAATGCCTACAAGATCACCATGAAGCGGAGGTTCACCTAGACGAAATCCAGCTAAGGGCGTCCATGGGGGATCCTCCCCCGCCGATGAATGGAGGTGTCACGGATCTGCCTAGAGTCAATGGCAAAGAGGAAGAAGTATCATCCCCCGCCATTCATTCTACACCGGACCTTGTAACACATGCCACCGCTCCAACGAAGGGTTATACAACTCACCCTCCACCACGGCAACCAGTGGTAAATGCCCAAAAGTACAATCAGTGAGTTCATGTTCCTAATATTGTCGCTACAAAGAGGAAATACGTGACCTACAATTGAAAAACCAAAGTTTGCAGGGCACTGTGGAGAACATGCAAGAGGTACTCAATGGCCTGTTACACAAAAACTCTGATGCTCCCCTCTCTAGGCATAAAGAGAGGGAACATATACAAGGAGACACCACCGTGCCCGTGGACGGTGGAAAAATGCAAATCTCCACTTGTCATACGGGGGCCCAGGATGCAAGGAAGATTCTACACCAAACCTGGCCCGAACCCCACCTACGGGAGGCACGAACCCAAGGCAGCCTCCAAACGAGCTTCACCCGACTTGAGGGATAAACTTAACCAGAGAGGGTCCGAGGTAAAAACCACACCCCTTACAACTCCTTTGATGGACACAACTAAAGAAAGGGTTCACCTATGACCCCACGAGACTCCTCAAATAGAAAAATGCGGAATTAAGCACTGAAATGCAAAGCCCTCGTAGATCACTTCACCTGGGGGGCATATAGATGACGAAGAATTTGACCATGAATCACCCTTCACAAGGGAGATCCAAGTTGAGAACCTCCCCACCAGCCTCAAAGAGCCCCGCATGACTTCGTACGAGAGCACTACGGATCAAAAATATCACTTACACATCTTCAATAACCTGATGAAGTTAAGGGTGGTTAACAGCAGAGAAAAGTAACAATGCTTTGTCGTTACAAGGGGCGGCATATAAGTGGTTCATGAGGTTAAGTCCAGGAACAATCAGGTCATGGCAGCAGTTCTCTGGTGAATTTCTTCAGCAACACCACGCGGTCCATGACTGTGTTATGCCGAGTACCAGCCTCGCTAATATAAAATAAGGCAAGAGTGAAAGCCTGAAGAGCTATATCCAAAGATTCAATATGGAAGCAACTAAGATGGGAAGTACAACTAAAGCAAAGCTCAAGATGGCAATCATGCTCGGACTTCGTCCTGGAAGCAAGTTATGGGATAACATGCTCAAGAGGGAGATTATAAACTTAGATGACTTCTTCGAAAGAGCCCAAAAGTATATACACGCGGAAGAGGGACATAAGAACTTGCATGTTGAGGCAAGCAAACCTTCCTCAAATCACCCTTCTACCAATATGTCTGAAGATTCTACATAGAAGAGATCGTCGTGATAGAGGAGTCACTGATCAAGTTGAAGATTGGATGAGGTCTACAAGAAGGCTTCAACGAAGAAGCTAGCGGGATTCATCAAGGATAACCTCCATTAATACTCCCTTTATCTAAGTCGCTCAGGAACCAAAGAAGTCATCACAATTGGCCCCCATAAAGATTCAAAGAGGTTGCGAAGTTGACTCCAGAGATGTAATAGGACAATGACATTATGCTACCCTTGCACGTTGTCTTCTATTACTAATGTCAAGCACATATCCAAAGGATGCTTATATAATGCACATATTACCACTTTTAGCTGAAATTGTCAAAGCATGTCAGAGAAAATGAAAAACAATGTTCTTAGCAAGATAGACCTCATCAACCACTTAGGAGGTGTCCAACCTCGCGAGCCTCAATAGGCACCCAACCGTGTGCAAAATAACTTCCTAGTCTCGCGAGCCTCAACAAGCAAGTTGTGTGAAAAATAGGCGTCCAACCTTGTGAGTCTCAACATGCAGCAAGCCATGCACAAAATAAGGTGCCAAGCCAAGTGCAAAATAGGCCTCTGCCCTTATGAAATATATATAAAAGTACTTATATTGTATATATGTGTGAGCGGTGAACCTAATAGACAACATTTGATCTATAAGGACTAGCTACCCTTATAGAATCAAATAAAGTCAAAAGGTCCCTCAAAAGTGACCTTTACACAAACACACCCACCCTACAAAGGGACCACGTCGTCGAAGACAAAAGGGGAGCCCAAAGAGATCCCTAAGTCTAGATCAACTGAGTCTCCTTACAAGGGAAAAAGGGCCTTGGAAATAGGCGCTTGCAAGGTTTCACAATTACCATCTCCATATAAGCTTCCCAACCTAAGGGGAGATCACCTCAAAGACCAAAAAGGGTCCTCATAACAATCCTAGGTCGACCAAGGTCACCTAGCCGAAAAGGGTCTCAAAGAAGACGCTTGTGAAAAGGGTCTCTAAGAAGACGCTTGTAAAAAGGGTCTCAAGGAAGATGCTTGCAAAAATGTCTTAAAGAAGGCACTTGCAAAAATAGTGCTATGCATAATGACGAGAAGGACGCTTCTCCCACAAAATAAAATGCGCGCACAGAAATATATAAAATGATATCGAGAACCCAAAGGGTCAACATATCCTTACAAGTGGTCAAGGTCCACCAACAGACATGAATCATATGCAATAGAGAGGTCCCAAAGGGAATCCTTTCAAAATAAAGATATTGGCAGTATGACCATCAGGAATTGCAAAAGTTCCACACAAAGAAAAAAAAAACGGCTTCTCAAAGTCCCAGACCAAGGAAAACGAGGCTTCTCAAAGTCTCATACCAATGAGAGAAAGGGAAAGGGATTTACACTTCCCTTATACTTGTGTGAACATGGTATATCTGAAAGAGTTATGAAATAAGAGGTCCTTGTGTCGTAGGCTCTGGTGAAACGTGCCTGCAATGGAAAGTTGCAATTCAGTGGCCTTCAAATGAAATGCGCCTGCATCACAAGGCCGCAATGCAAGGTCAACTTTGGGATATCTCTTTATTGATATCCATCTCACAAAACGAGAGGCATCTCAACTTATAATTTACCAAACATGAACGTTGAAAATCCTCCCTCGACCTTGGCTCCCTATTGAGTTAGCTTCCTACCTTAGACATTCCTCGTAGCACCACCAGAGCATAGTAAGTGTAGCATCATAATAAGTACACAAGGACGCCTAAAGACCTCCTTATAGACTGGGGGGCAAATGTGGATGCCAAAAATCCACATGGAAAAATATATGATCCTGTGTTGAATTGAGTAAGGGTCTGTGAACATGAAAGAATTCACCCAACAAGTAGCACAAGCTAAGTTATAGAATTCGTGCTAGCCTAGAGCCTAAGACCTTAATGCTCATATAAGGATGGACCTCATTGTGCAAGATGACCTCTATGGATGCCAAAAGAAAATGTAACACACTCCCGAGGTAGTCCCAGGAGATCATCGGTCAAATGATGAAACTTTCACTCCTCACTGTCTTGGTTGCATTGTCACAAAATCCTGGACATGCCCACACTGCGCACTCGCAAGACACTTCGTCTCATGCATATGCACCCAGCTACATCGCGCCTCGCGAAACCACAACCCCCGCCTTGCGAAACCCTCCGTCTCGGGCATAGGCACCAAGTTGCATCGCGCCTCACAAAGCCATGGCCCCCACCTCGTGAGACCCTCTGTCTTGCACATGTGCACCCAGTTGCATCGTGCCTCACGAAGCAATAGCCCCCCCTTGTGAGACCCTCCGTCTCCTTCTTGTTCCCTAGCTGCCTCGCGCCTCGCAAAGCCATGATCCCCGCCACACGATACCCTCTGTCTTGCGCATAGGCACCAAGTTGCATTGTGCCTCTCGAATCCATAACCCTGCCTCGCGAGACCCTCATCTCGTGCATAAGCACCAAGCTACCTCATTGAAAGTGCCATGCCATGCCTACGCGTCTCACCCCTAGTGTGCATACAAGGTGTCGTGTCTCGTCACATACGCCGCAATTCTTGTTGAAGAGGCCTTATCCCCCATCCTGAGATAAGTGCCAACAACAGAGCACATTCTCCCCTGTGGGTCTCACAAGATGTAGATTCGAGGAAATCTTGAATATGCGTTCGAGGAAGGTTAGGGAATACCTCACAACGATTCAGTATGAAGTCAGAAGAGGTATGGAATGCACTTACCAATCAAGAGGAGTTAGAGTACAGATACAATTTCCACGCCAGACACGTAGTGGCAATTTTAGAATGGTACAAAGTAAGGACTCCCCATGCATGTGTATGACGTACGTACCCAACAAGTAGTGTAGGTACGACACGGTACCAAGGCAAGAGTACTTTTGCAGACCCCTGACATATACTGGAGCTGACCACCACTCCTCCAACACCACTAGCACCTGCAACCTAGATATGCAGCTCCTTGTCTCTTCAGGACCACAATGTACCAAGAGACATTAGAGCTCACCTATAAATAGGGCTTCACTTCATCATTGAAGGGGCTTGGAAAATTCATTGTACACTCACGCTATTAAAGCAATACACGGGTTTTTACTCCACTGTTGATCTGCATTTATCTTTCCTCAAATCTATTCTAAATTATTACTTAGTTATTCTCTTACTAAACTTTGACTTTTCTGACCTAACATAGTTGACGAGTTCTCACCGTCAACATGAAGTTTTTTAATGCAAAGGTGGTGTAGTTCAGGCCTGATCTCCCTATTTATACGTAAGCTTCATGAATTAATCTGGGTTGTCTGATCGGGTCAGCTCAAGATCTAAACGCCAAGATTAATTGACCCATGCGGCAACAAAAATTTGGTAGGACAGTTGTCATAGTCTTCGAAATCCAAAAAAACTCCAATTATAAACGGCCATGTGTTTAACACTTGAGTAGTGGGCAGGCATGATTTCACATGACAAAATCCTAAAAGCCCATATTGTGCGTGTCAGAAAATTATGACGTCAAGCATGAGTAGGAGCTTAGGGGAAAATGTTGTACCCTAAAATAAGCATGGACTCAATCATTTAGCTAGGTGGACAGCTGTTAGATAAACACACAGAAAAAAAAAGGCGAGTAGAACATCTAGACGTTGATGTGAGTAGCTCGAGTTAGGACTTCCCAGGGTGACATTTGAATAATCTCCAGAATGCCTCTCAGGACAATAATCCTGTTCGAGACATGTAATGGCCAGATCCCCTTTAGGATGCTCTGAACATAATCCGAACTAAAGTTCGTACACTCTTTGATCACCATCTCGATGAAGATGTTTAGCTCATGGGAAAGTTTGTCATGACACATAGTGAAGGATCTCAAAAGACTTGGAGGTCCCTTATACGCTCATTAATGCCCAGGCTGTATTACACATTTATTGCTCGAGAAAACGAGAGTAATTTCCATAGGCAATCATATACCTATGTAAATGGGAATTCTCTTGATTGATTGTTTACCATATTTATGCACATGGTTACCCAAACCTGTCTAGGAATATCCACTATAAATATCATGCATAATGGACAGGAAATGGGATGACTTTTTGTAATATAGAAACTTTGAAGAAATTGGAAGAGATTAATAATATTGTCTCGTGGACTAGGTGGATTTTAACCACGTAAAATTGTGAGTGTGAGAAGTTGTTCATGCAATTCATTACGGTTTAGAAAATAGCACTAATATTTTTCTTCTTGGATTTCTTAATCTACTGTTGGTGAAAAGCCGCATCAACACTGAATATAACTATTAATTATATATGAGGATAATTGTATTAAGTACAATTAAATACATAAATGTCATTGTTGACTACTCATGTTCTTCTTTTATTTAGTTTTAAGTCTATTATCATATATAATTAATTATTTTTTACAATATTTTTGAAAAATTTGTATTATTAATATTAAAAAATTATATAAAAAATAACCACTTTTCAAACTTCAATGAAAAACCACTAATTTTTTGTTTTATTTTTTTATAATGAAATATAAAGATAAAAAAGAAATAGACATATTAAATAATAATAATAACCATTAAAAAATGTTCAAATTTACATTTAATAATAATAATATGTTTAATTCAGCATACATCCAACCAAAATAACATTGAAAGAACACAATCATTTAAATGAAAATTGTAAAAAGAGACAACATTCTTCATTCCTTGATCTAATTTTTCAAGCGCCATTTTTTAAAAGTAATATCACGTTCAAGGTTCACGAGTTCAATCCACATGTAGTAATGTTCCTTCTCAAGAGCATGTATGAGCATTTGACAAGTTTCAATTTTGAGTATATGGAGCTCACGAGCTGGAATACAATTAAGAATAGTAGGGATGGTTCCTAACAACAAGAGTTGTTGAATAGTTTTTATTTTACTACTAATGCTAAGAAGAATTGTCTTGATATCGTACCTCCTATTTTAAAATTGTATTATAAGTTGTTCGACATCTTTTTTTTTTGGAATAATAAATTTTATAAAAATTTCCAATGATTTCGGCCCTATTTATTTTATATTAAAAACACATTTATGTCAAAAACATTATATTTCATACTATATCCCTTTTCATTTCAAATTTTATTTATATGCATTATTTTAGGTAAATCAATTGCATATAAACAACTAAGTCTTCATTAGTTAAACTTGGTAATCACACCATAACTAAAGGCAAACATTTAGTTAGGCCTTTTAAGATAACCAACTTTAATTAAAAATGTTTTATTAAAGTTAGGCGAATGTAATTGATTAATTAATTATTTTGAGTTCACCTAAATTAGATTTAGGCGCTTGAAAAAACTTAAATGAACATAGACCCATTTAATTTGATTAATAAATAATTAATTTTATTTACATTTAAAGTGTTATAAGAACTATTAATTAATTTAGAAATAATTAATTAGTTAAAAATAAACACATTATTTTAAAATGGTGAATAGGAGAAGGTTGACATCTCAATGTCACATATGGTCTCCATTATTTGTACAACACCATTTGGTATGGTGAGGGTCTCGAGGTGGCTTTGTTTTCGTCCCCCAAAGGAAGGTTTTGAACTGTATCAATATCTAGGTTGAACTTCTTTATAGATAGGACTAAGTGATGGATTTTAGATATGACTGACTCTAAGGCGACATTTTCTAAGTTCAGTCATGGAAGCCAAAATCATGGGTTACACTCACAAAGATACAATTAAGCTTTCGGAGTTGGTAATCCTATCTTGACCAAATAAATAGTACATCATTTTTAAAAGAGAAAATTTAAGATGATTTAAGTTTTAAATTAATAAGAATAAGAATGTATTATCGATTGTCTGAAATTAATTTGACCGACCTTCATGCGACACTTTAATTGTTGGGTAGTTTTATTGTGGAATAGCAAATGTTAAATTTATATGTTTTATATGTTGCATTCATGCATTATATATACTTTTTGAAGATTAAGATATTTATTTCAATATATTGAATTGTATATGTTTTATTTTTAGTAATTAAAATGTCAACACATATTAAGGTCGATAAATTTCTAAGGAAAATTATGCTTACACATGATGTATAAGGAAATTGGATACAAGGAATCCTGGTTCTCTTCAATAAAGAAGACCTTAAACACATCTCTAACGATAAACATCCTCCTCCAATGCCATCATGGGATACAAGTTCTAGGGAACATAAGAAATATATTGATTGGATGAGACTAAATTGTTAGGATTAATGCCCTAAAAGCATATAAAGATATTTTAATGATTTAAATAAAAGTAAAATTTTATTATATTTGAATGTTATAATTATTGTTTGAGTTAATATATAATAATATCAAGAAAATTCATTATTCTTTCATGAGAATATGATCTTGTATTAGTACAAGAGAATTAAAATCATATATAATGAATAAAATAGTCAGTAACATATTAAAGTAAGGAATCTTTAATTAATGGCTACTAGTGCGAATTACTAAGCGTAGGGGATGCAAGCGATCTAGGGTCAGATTACTGATGTGGATAGACATCTAGCAAATGTATTGTATATAACATAGATTATATATGACAAGACAATGAGAATGAATTATCTTTACAAACTTTTATTTTTACATAAAGATTTAATTCTTATTATAATACATGATCATTTGTAGATCAGTCTAAATCGTGAGTATTCATGAACTCTTGTTTTTGTTTATTGGATCTTTTGATTCACTCGTTAAGGTTTCTTAGTAAAATGAGGCCAATGACTTTTGTTTTAGAGATTCAATATAATGAATGGTTGGGAACATGATTTATAATAATGGAATCCATACTTTCCTAACGGATCGAATATTGGTTCCCTTAAGGGTTAATTATGGAATTAAACAGTTATTGGGATCAAATTTATAATTTGATTATAGATTAATTATTCACTAGTGAATTAATGATACTTAATGATCAAGATTTAATTAGAATGACAAAACGGTAATCTTGACCAGCTCTAATTAACAAACTAATAAATGGAGGACAAAACTACATTTATTGATTATATCAATGGACTACAAGAGAAAACTCAGTAAATATAATTCTACAAATACTTAGAGTACAATTCCATATTTATAGTAGAGTAATCATGGAATTGATAAATAAGATTATTATATTAAAGAGTTGAATTAATAATCGAATTTATTGGAGCTTTGTATTATAGGACCATGGTCCTCAGATTACCTCTGTCTTACATTGTCAAGGGTATTGATGTCAAAAGAAAGATTTGTAGAGAGAAGGACTTAATTGCAAAGGAATTAATTTTCCAGGGTAAGGAAATAATTATGTGATGGTTATGGGCAATTGATTAATGATGAATTAATTAATTATTTTACTATATAGCTTTTGTTTAGAAAACAAACAAAACATAACAAACACTCAACTTTCTCCCTCACTCCCAATCGACTTTCTCTCTCTCATCGCTCTCTCTCAACTTTGGTTAGGATTCAGGAATGATTGTGGCTAGGAGATCATCATTTACAGCAGAGGTAAAGCTTTAATCTATGTTTTAAATGAATTTTGTTAAGATTTCTTAGTGTTCTTGAGGTGTTCTTGAGCTTTGTGGCTCAAGGTTTGAATTTTAGTTTTTTGGTGGAGTTTTGTGTGTGTTGAGTTGGGGTTTTGTTGTTGGTATTATGCTAATATTATTCTGAGGATTGAATTGTTGTTCTAGGAATCATTTGGGATGATTCTAGTTAGTTTTGGTTGGGGAAAAATATAGGAATTCTAGGTTCGTAGGGTCAGGTCGCAATCCTGTTCTTGGGGTTCTGCGACCCATAAGAACCTAGAGCCAAGTGGGGGGCATTTGTGGCGGAGGAGCGCCGCGACTTGCTAAAGCAAGTCGCGATCTGTGTCTATTTCTAGGCAGGAGGGGCTTCCTATTTAGGGAGGCGCACTGCGGCCTTGAAGGGCAAGTTGCGGCCCGCTTGAGCTCCTTTAGCCACCTTAGGTCTTGAGTAATGGGAACTCAAACCTAAGGGATCGGGATCAAATCTACTATCTTGTTTAGTAGAATTCGATGTCCTGGAGGCTAGGATTCGATCCGGAAGCCTTTATTTTCTTGTTATTGATGGGATCATATTTTATGGTTGTGACTACATTATCGCTAGGGGCTCAGAACCGGGATCATGCTCGAGGGTCGTTCTTATTATTACGCTATACTCGGACCTGAGGTAAGAAAACTGCACCTTATACATGATAGATGTGATTAGGGCTAGGCCAGACTGTTGATCATAGTTATGAATAGGGTTCGGGTTGTGAGGATGTACGTGTTTTTAAGTTATTATTGCGCTTGTTGATTAAACATAACCGAATATTCTGTTTCTGGCTAAGGGTTATATGATTGTTCGCATGGTTTGCATAGCTAGGGCTCGACCCCATTAAGGAACATGGTTATTGCTGTGTTTTCATTTAATTGATGGTATTATATGATTAATATGTATGCATACTTGTATTGTCTGAAGTATGCTTATTTGTATCTGAATACCTTGCTCAAGGCTTGACTTATTAGTCAAGGGCGACAGTATTATGCTGGTCAAAAGGCTTAGGCCCAATCAGGAACGCACTATTACGTTGGCCGAACTTATGGTCGTTGAAAAATTAAAGTGCCAGGTACGTTGGGCTAGCTCTATGTCTTGTAACTCAGAGTTAAGGGCAAAGGGCCAAGGTGTGTAACGACCCAACTATTCTAGACTTTGGACCATTAATAACAACTATACACAGACACTAATCTTAAGAAAACATACATATGAAATAACCATAACTTTATTATAAACTGTAAAGCAAAGGTTAAATACATGAAAATTCATTTAGGATATGGGACCCCATTGTTTTGAAAATATTAAAATAATCATAACTTTAAATCTTCAAATTCGTTACAAAACAAAGTGCGAAAAATACATGTAAAGCATAATTTTAAATGACTAGAAACCACTTCATCCTCGACTCGTTCACACAGTCCACCAATTCCATTCTCCCTCGATACACATTCCCAAGCTACCAAGAACCTTCCTGCCACCATAACTATTTTCCTGCAAATATAAAACATAAAGGAATGAGCCTAATGCCCAGCAAGGAAAATCTACTACAAGCATGAAACATAATCATACACATAAGCTATGAACATATATCATATACTATAACACATATATCATAATTCTAACCCAGGTATATGGTGACTATTGGGGTTTGCTTACTAAGAACTATAAGCCTCAGACTACAATGAGGTTTGCTAGTTAAGGAACTATAAGCCCCAAAAACATAAAAGTGTTGGGGTTTGCTATATAACAACTATAAGCCCAAAATGTTAAGGGTTTGATATATAACAACTATAAGCCCCAAAACATGCATATATCATAACACATAAAATCATACTATAACATTTTTATATAAACATAGCACATATCACATAAGAACTATCCTATTTTCCCTACCAAATATACCGGGATGATGAGAACATGGTCGGGATTTTGGAACACTCCTAAAAACCATTAATAGAGAGGTGAGTATTCTAAAAGAAAAGAGATGAAAAGAATGAACTAAACCGTCGGGAAGAAACTTACCAACAAGAACCTCAAGTTCAAAGAACATAGATGCCTAACCAAGAATAAAGAATACTGAGTTAGGATTTGAGTAGAGAAAAACTATAAAAACTAATGAAACAACATTGAAAGGAACTAGAATTAGGAATACCTTGAATGCTTCTATGACCGAACTACACCTTGAAACTGAAATATAATATAAACCTAACTTCCCAAGTGTTTATTAAGCTTATAACCCCAACCCAAGTGTTTAACACTCTAAAGTAAACCTAGCAGCTTATAGGCTCTAAACTCAGCTTGAAGAATGAAGAAATGGCTGGGTACTAGGTCCTATTTATAGAGTTCAAGAATGAAAAGATCTTCATTTAGCTTGAATAAAATAATTGATTTTTAATTGAAAAACATTTGAATAATTGTTCAGCAGAGGCTGAAGACTCGGTCAAAAAGAATCTAGCTTATCAAGAGGTTAAGGATTAAAATGAGCTCGGTTTCAAAATTATTCAAAAATCATGCACTACAGCCGATATATTGCCCATGCTAGGCGATATATCTCCTGGATTGATATTCCCGAGGCTCGTCAAAGTTTTCGTGCGAAGTTACGTGTTTTTCATATCCCCGTGTGGTGATATATCGCCCCCTAGAGCTGCGATATATCGGCATACACTGAAATATTATACACGTAATTACACTTTTTCAGCCTAATTTGAATTGAGTAAACAGCCTTGACTAAGTCCTTTAACTATTTCAAAGCTGCTGGCAGACTCTGGGACTTTCAAATATCACTCTTAATAAACTATTCCTCAAAAATACTTAATTTCTCATTAAACATACACATGACAAGTGTTAATATCTTATTGGGTCTATCTAAACCTTATAGTATAATAAATATCATCTTCTTGATTAGTCATATTAATCAAACCTTAGGTTATAATTAATATTCTTAAACTATAGGTTAAACTTATAAAATCTACAAGTGTTGCTATGAGTGTCCAACTAAGTCCCGACTTGAACCAAAATCCACAGTCATAAACATAAGACAACTACTACTAACTATTACTACTATCTAACTAACTAAGTAAAGTTCTTGGACTCTACAATTCTCGCCTACTTAAAAGAATTTCGTCCTCAAAATTTACTTACCAAATAATTCTGGATACCGGCCTTGCATGTCCTCCTCCAACTCCCACGTTGCCTCTCATTCAGAACTATTACTCCATAGGACTTTGACTATCGGAATACTCTTGGACCATAACTGCTTCATCCCTCTATCTAGGATGCTAACCAATCGTTCTTTGTAACTCAAGTCTTCCTGGAGTGCTATCGTATCGTACTTGAGGACATGAGATGGGTCTGACACATACATGCGTAGCATTGAGATGTTGAACACGTTGTGGCTATCTGCTATTGCTGGCGGTAGGGCTAGTCTATACGCAACTGCTCCCACTTTGTCCAATATCTCAAAAGGACCTATAAATTGGGGACTAAGTTTGCCTTTCTTCCCAAACCGCTTCACACCTTTCATAGGAGATATCTTCAGGAAGACTTGATCTCTGACTTTGAATTCCACATCGCGTCGCTTGGCATCCGCATAGCTTTTATGTCGGCTTTGAGCAGCAAGCATACGCTATCTAATTAGCGCTACTGCTTCTTGAGCTTTTCTAATAGCTTTGGGACCGAGAAGTTGCTTTTCTCCTACCTCGTCCCAATGCAACGGTGATCGGCACCTTCTTCCGTAAAGCAACTCATAAGGTGCCATGTCGATAGTTGATTGGTAGCTATTATTGTAGGAGAACTCTATCAGCGGCAAGTACTTAATCCATGATCCTCCGAAATCAAGTACACAAGCGCGTAGCATATCCTCTAAAATTTGAATTGTACGCTCGGACTGACCGTCTGTCTGAGGATGAAAAGTTGTACTAAGACTTAACTTAGTACCCATGGCTCGCTGTAAACTTCCCCAAAATCTCGATGTAAACACCGATCCTCTATCAGACACTATTGTCTTGGGGATTCCATGCAACCGTACTATCTCTTGGACATAGATGTCTGCATATTGGTCTGCCGTGTATGAAGTCTTAACAGGCAGGAAATGAGCCGACTTTGTTAGTCTATCTATTACTACCCAAGCGGAATCATGCTGCTTGTTTGTTCGTGGCGACCCTGTCATGAAATCCATGGCTATATTGTCCCACTTCCATTCTGGTACGCTAAGTGGTTACAATAAGCGTGTAGGCCGCTGTTGTTCGGCTTTCACTTACTGGCATACTAGACACTTAGACACCAATTCTGCTATGTCCTTCTTCATCCCTGGCCACCAATATATTGCCTTGATGTCGTGAGTCATCTTGGTCGACCCTAGGTGAACTGAGTACGGGGTACTGTGCGTGCGAAGTTACGTGTTTTTCGTATCCCCGTGTGGCGATATATCACCCCCTAGAGCTGCGATATATCGGCATACGCTGAAATATTATACACATAATTACACTTTTTCAGCCTAATTTGAATTGAGTAAACAACCTTGACTAAGTCCTTTAACGATTTCAAAGCTACTGGCAGACTCTGTGATTTTCAAATATTACTCTTAATAAAATATTCCTAAAAAATACTTAATTTCTCATTAAACATACACATGACAAGTGTTAATATCTTATTGGGTCCATCTAAACCTTATAGGATAATAAATATCATCTTCTTAATCAGTCATATTTATCAAACCTTAGGTTATACTTTATATTCTTAAACTATAGGTTAAACTTATAAAATCTACAAGTGTTGCTATGAGTGCCCAACTAAGTCCCGGCTTGAACCAAAATCCACAGTCATAAACATACGATAACTACTACTAGCTATTACTACTACTACTACTTCTATCTAACTAGCTAAGTAAAGTTCTTGGACTCTACAAGGTGACTCTATGGTCACATAGCTAGGGCAAAGGGCCCGGGGTTGACTATATGGTCAACTATTCAGGGTAGCGGGCCCCAGAATGATCCAATGATCACTTATTTGTAGCTGTATGCATGCATGAGTATGTTATTACTGCTGGGTATGCAAGATATGTATTTAGAACCTGTATTTACTATTCATGCACATGTTGAAGTTTTCTTGCTGAGCCTTGGTTGACGGGTGCTATGTGGTGCAGGTAAGTGTAAAGGGAAGCTAGAACAGCCATAAGTTGGAGAGCTTTGGTGGAAGCGTGTACATATGTGGTTGCTCATTCACCACAGCCGAGGGTATCTTAGAGGAACTTGGGTTGAATCCCTTATTTTGCCGCTTAGGTCGACCAGTTGTAACTTTTGATGATTATACACCCTTTTAAACAGTTGTTTGTAATATTCTGGGATCCCATGTATGTATTAAACTCTTCAATGAAAAGTCAATGGTTCCTTGACCAAAAATTTTAACCCTAACCCTGACATTAACCCTAGTTACATATTTATGACCAAATGATTTGATTAGCGAGTTTGACACTATTTAAAGTACACAGTTAGTTAGGATCAAATTATGGTAGATCTAGCGAAGATTGAGGTAGTCAGAGATTGGCCAAAACCAAAGAACCCCTCTGGGATCAGAAGTTTCTTGGGTTTTTGCACTGAAGGTGTATCATCACTACTTATATGGTGAGAAGTGTGAGATATACATTGACCACAAGAGTTTCAAATACTTCTTCACCCAGAAGAATCTGAATATGAGGCAAATACGTT
This sequence comes from Humulus lupulus, assembly GCF_963169125.1. Taxonomy (NCBI): domain Eukaryota; kingdom Viridiplantae; phylum Streptophyta; class Magnoliopsida; order Rosales; family Cannabaceae; genus Humulus; species Humulus lupulus. The sequence continues at coordinate 156,481,633 of NC_084802.1, read as the reverse complement.
GGTTAGAGATGGTAAGGGATTATGATTGTGAGATCCTCTATCACCCAGGGAAAGCCAACGTGGTAGCAGATGCCTAAAGCGGGAAGGGTCTGGGACAGTTGTATAGTTCCAGTCAGATATCCATGGAATTGGTTGAGATATGACTAGAGCAGGAATTGAGTTAGAGGTGGGCCAATTAGCCAACATCACCCTACAGTCTACTCTTTTGGAGAGGATTAAGGAGAAGCAGTTAGATGACCCACATTTGGGGTAGATTATAGGAGACGTCCTAGCTGGAGTAGCTAAGGACTATACAGTGTCAAGCATGGGCTTGTTGAGATATAAGGATCGAATATGTGTTCCGATGGACACTGGGATCAGACGGGAGATTCTAGATGAATCTCGTACTAGCCCTTATTCTATACATCCGGGCACCACGAAGATGTATCAGGATCTGAAAGTTTTATATTGGTGGCTTGGGATCAAGAGGGACGTGACTAAGTATGTGGCAAGGTGCTTGACCTGTCAACAGGTCAAGGTAGAGCATAAGAGGCCAGTAGGGCTGTTGCAGCCTCTGGAAATCCCAAAGTGGAAGTTGGAGGACATCACGATGGATGTTGTGGTGGAATTGCCCAGTCGATTATTGGAGTGACACCTTATGAGATGTTGTATGGTAGGAAGTGCAGATCGCCCATTCACTAGGATGAGATGGGTGAGAGGAAATATTTGGATCGTGAGGCGGTTCAGAGAACCACTGACGCTATTGAGAAGATCAGAGCTCGGATGCTCGCATCTCATAGAATACAGAAGAGTTATTCAGACCCAAAGCGGAGGAACGTGGAGTTCCAAGTGGGAGACTTTGTCTTCCTTAGGGTTTCACCACTGAGAGGGTTGAAGAGATTTGGGAAGAAGGGCGACTTGAGCCCTATGTTTGTGGGACCTTTTGAGATCCTTGAGAGGATCAGTCAGGTGGCCTATAGGTTGGCCTTACTCCCTACACTATCTAGTGTGCAGCAATGTATTTCATATTTCCATGCTAAGGAAGTATGTATCAGATGTGACTCATGTAGAACTCAAACCTAATGGCTCAAGATCGATTCTACTACCTAGTTTAGTAAAATTCGACATCCCAGAGAGGCTAGGACTTGTTCCGGAAGCCTTTGTTCACTCATTATTGATGGGATTCTATAACATGCTTATGACTAGGTTATCGCTAGGGTCTCAGAACTGGAATTGTGCTCGATGGTCATTCTTATTATATGTTACACTCGGACCTGAGGTAAGAAAATTGCACCCAGTACGTGATATATGTGATTAGGGCTTGTCCTGGTTGTTAAATATAATTATGAATAAGGCTCAGGCCCCTGAGAATGAACATGATTAAGATTATGATTGTAATCGTTGATTAAGCATGCTTGAATGCTCTGTATTCAGATAATTGTTAGATGATATACACTAGTATAAATTATCTGCGTAATTAGGGCTCAGCCCCGTTGGGGAACATGGTTATTACTGTGTTTGTATTTAATTGGCTGAGATATATGTTTAATATGTATGCATACTTGTATTATCTGAAGTATGTTTATGTGTATATGGTTATCTATTTATCTGGTTGTCTGAGTATCTGGTTAAGGAATTGACTTATTATCCAAGGGTGGCAATAGCGCGCTGTGCACTTATTGAGAGGCTTAGGCCTAATTTGGGACGTACTATCACGTTGGTCGACCCTGTGGTCGTGTGGAAGGAACAAAGCACTTGGAAAGCTATATGGATTTTTACTCTGAGCTAGGGCAAAGGGCCCTTGGTAATTCTATGATCACTTTGTCAGGGCATAGGTCCCCTAGATGACTCTATGGTCATCTACGAAGGGCAGTGGGCCCCAGAATAATCCTGTAATCATTTAATTGTAACTGTATGCATGCATGAGTAGGTTATTACTACTGGGTATGCTAGATATGCATCTGGATTTTGTGTTTACTATTTTATGAACATGTTTAAGTTTTGTTGCTGAGCCTCGGCTCATGGGTGCTAAGTGGTGCAGGTAAGGGGAAAGAAAAGTTGGACTATCCATGAGTTGGAGAGCTTCGGTGGTGACGTGTACATATGCGGCTGCTTGACCACCACGGCTGATGTTATCTCAGAGGAACTAGGGTTGTATCCCTTATTTTGTCACCTAGTTCGGCTGTGCTTGTAACTTTTGGCATGTATTAACCTTTTAAACACCTATTTATGTTATTTTGGGATCCCATGTATAAACTAAAGTTTTAAATGAAAAGTCAATGCATCCTTTTGACCAAAATTTTAATCCTAACCCTTATCATTAACCTTAGTTACAAGCTTATAACCGAGTGACTTGAATAGCAAGTCTGTCACTATTTAAAGTACATGGTGTAACGGTCCTGGACTAGGAGGACGTTATAGTTTCTGATGATGTTCATGATGTTTAAAGAGAGAGAACGCGTCTAGTTCAAGATAGCATTGAAGAAAGTGCTTTTATTTTAAAGTTCTTTAGTTTTTATAAAAAGAAAGCATTCTTGTTGTTTAAACAATGTTTTAGTTTGTTTCTTTCAATATTTTGAATTTCATTGCATGTATTGATTTTAGAATATTTTATTTATATATTAATTATTCTTAATTTATATATTTCATTACGCTTTCATTTAATGAACAAACACTAAATAACTCGGAATTATTTAAATTACAAAAACCGCAAGGAAACAAAAGACAAAAAATTTCAAATGAGGATGACACATATCTTTGGCATCTTAGACTTGGTCATATAGGACTAGACAGAAAAAATTGGTTGACAAAAGATGGACCTTTGAGAGAACTAAGAGTTTGAACTATTCCGGTTTGTGAATCTTGTCTTGCAGGCAAAATGAACAAACGTCATTTCTCAGCGAAAGACGATAGAGCTAAAGAAACCTTGGAGGTTGTACCCAGCGATGTCTGTGGTCCAATCTATGTACAAGAAAGAAGTGGGTATGAGTATTTCATCACCTTTATTGATGATTACTCCAGATATGGTCGTACTTACTTAATGCATAGGAAATCTGAAACCTTTGTTAAGTTTCAAGAACTCAAAGCTGAGGCTAAGAAGCAATTATGTAAGACTCTTAAAACACATTGATCAGATCGAGAAGGTGAATATTTGGATATATAATTCAAAGATTTCATGCTGGAGCATGGTATTTTATCCTAACTCACAACACCTGGAACGCCATAGGAAAATGGTGTTTCAGAAAGAAGAAACAGGACCTTGTTTGACATGGTCAGGTCTATGTTAAGCAAAACGCCACTAGAACTATGGAATGGAAACAAACCTAGTTTTCACCATTTTTGCATTTGGGGCTGTCATGCTCATGTTCTTAGACCTAAATCAGGGAAACTTGATTTGATGTCGGAAGTATGCATTTTCGTGGGCTATGCTCCAGAAATAAGAGGTGGTTACTTCTACAGTCCCAAGGACCAAAAGGTATTTGTTTCAACATAGGAGAAAAAGTAGTTTTGGAGGAACTCACAGTTGATAAGATTTCATCACCTTTATCGTCATCATTAAATGATAAACAAAAAACCAAGGAAACCACTATTCCTGAAAAGGAAACCCAGTGCAACGTCGTAGTGGGAAAATTTTAAGACAACATGTTTGCTAAGAACATGAGGCACATGTCCTTGTTTATGATATAGGCAAGGAAAATCCATTAACAATCAAAGAGGGTATGGATGATCCTGAAAAATGAGAAATGACAAAAAGCCATGAAGCAGGAAAAGAAATCTATGTATTCCAATTCTGTCTGGGAACTTGTAGACACACCTGGAGATGTCAAGCCCATTGGGTGCAAATGGATATACAAGAAGAAAAGAAGTGTAGATGGGCAAGTGGAGACTTTCAAAGCAAGGCTAGTAGCCAAAGGTTACACGTAGAGAGAAGGTGTTGAATATGAAAATACATTTTCTAATGTGCCCATGCTGAAATCCATTCGCACCCTCTTATCCATAGCTGCCACATATGATTATGACATATGGTAGATTGATGTGAAGATAGCCTTCCTTAATGACTATCTTGATGAAAGTATCTATATTGTACAACCAGAAGGGTTCATCAAAAATGGGGAAGATTAAAAGGTGTGTAAGTCACTGAAATCCATTTATGGATTAAAGCAAGCATCTAGATCTTGGAATATCACTTTTGATGAAACTATTAAAACATATGGCTTCGAACAAAATGACGAGGAAGCATGTGTATATAAATATATCGAAGAAAAAGTGGTGGTTTTCCTAGTTCTTTACGTGGATGACATTCTCGTCATTGGCAATAATGTAGAGACACTGTCAAATGTAAAGAAGTGGTTAGTTAAAAAGTTACAAATGAAAGATTTGGGTGAAGCGAGCTATGTACTGGGAATCCAAATCCTAAGGAATATGAAGAAAAAGATCTTGGCACTTTATCAAGCTAATTTTATAGATAAGGTGATTGAAAGGTTATCTATGGATAATTCCAAGAAAGGTCAGTTGTCGACCATACATGGAATTACTCTTTCCAAAGAGCAATGTCCAAAGACACCTCAGGAAGAAGAGGACATGAGAAAGTATCCCTATGCTTCAGCAGGTTGGGAGTCTTATGTATGCTATGTTGTGTACTATGCCCGACACATGCTATGCAGTAGGGATTGTGAGTCGTTATCAATCAAATCCTAGTTTACAACACTGGATTGTAGTAAAGCTCATTCTCAAGTATCTTAGGAGAACGATAGATTATATGATTGTATATTCAGAGGATAAGTTAAAACCTAATGAATACAATGATTCTGATTTCCAATCAGACAAAGACAGTCACAAGTCAACGTTTGGGTCAGTGTTTACTCTTGGTGGTGGAGCTGTAGTCTGGAGAGGTATTAGACAATCCAATATTGTAGATTCAACCATGGAAGTTAAGTATATAGCAACTTGTGATGGAGCTAAGGAAGCAGTTTGGTTGATAAAGTTCTACACTAATCTGGAAGTAGTTTCAGTTATTGATAAGCCACTAATCTTGTACTGGACAACAGTGGAGTAGTAGCTAACTTCAAATAAACCTAGAAGCCAAAAGAGAGGAAAGAATATAAAAAAGGAAATACCATCTGGTTAGATAGATTGTGCATCGGGGGGATGTGACTCTTATTAAGATAGCATCGGAACAGAACCTAGCGGACCCGTTTACCAAGACACTTCTGGCAAAGTCATTTATGGGTCATGTATGCAACATGGGATTAAGGGAGATTCCTCACTTGCTTTGAGGGAAACTTGGAGATTCCTTATTATATTTAAATGTTATAATTATTGTCTGAATAAATTATATAATAATATCAAGAAAATTCCTTATTCATTCTTGAGAATATGATCTGGTATTAGTATGAGAGAATTAAGATCATGTATAATGTATACGATAGTCACTAACATATTAAAGTAATGAATATTTAATGAATGATTACTAGTGATGTAACGACCTGGATATCCAAGACCGTTACACTGTGTGTTTAAAATAGTGCTTAACTCGATAAGCGAGTCATTTGAACTTAAATGTGTAATTAAAGACCAGGTCAAGGTTATGTATTAAAAAGTTTGGTTGAAACAATGATTATTTTTCATTAAAATATTAAGTTTATACACAGGATACCAAAAATCAGTTACCGACTTACAAAAGACAAACATAATACAAATTAGCCATCCTAATCAGAAAAACAGAGTTCAACCCTAGTTCCTCCCAGGCTATCCCGGTCATGGCGATCGGGTAGGCTGCATATGTACACACCGCCCCTAAAGCTCTCTAACTCATTGCTGGTTTGGCTATCCCTTTCCCTTACCTGCACCACGTAGCACCCGTGAGCCAAGGCTTAGCAAGAAAACTTAAATTAGCATGCACAACTAGGCAATAGTATAAAAGCAATAATCAATAGATTCAACCAATAACAGGATATAAGCAACCATCTAACAGTAATATTCAGCTCAGTCAACTGCATAAACCAATCTCATCAATCAGTATAAATAATCAAGCACAAACCACACTTCTGTTTACTGTATAATGTTTAGGCCCGATGCCCTTAGGTCGAGACCACTGGTCTTATAGCCGACCCAGCACCCTTAGGCCGGGCTGCGTTTCGCACGCTTGCTATCCGCACCCAGCACCCAGCACCCTTAGGTTGGCCTTCAAACATATATAATCAGAAATACACAATGCAAAAAACGTAGTCGATGGCAGCGTATACAATCATGTCTATCCAAATATTTTAGATACAGAAATGTTCACATTCATTAACAGGGGTCTAAGCCCCATTCACAACCTGGGTCCAGTTTTCTTACCTCAAGTCTCGAGCAGCTAGCGTATGGCATCCCCGAGCAGCCCTTATGGTATAATCTAGTCACGACGTATTAGTAAATAATAGTTAAAACCCTAAGCTGATTACAACTTTCAAAATAACTTTCTAGCCTCCAAGAACTCGAATTTTACTAAACCAGGTAGTAGAATTCATCCCGAGCGCTTAGGTTCAAGTTCCCGTCATTAAAACAAGAAGTGGCCCCATGTTTGGAACTAGGACACGGGTCGTGACTTGCCTTAGAGAGCCGTGACATGCCTCCAAAGTAGAAGCCCCCACCTGGTCTGGGTTCACCTAGGTCTCTACGCTCAAAGAACAGGGTCGAGACATAAGCCTAAGAATCCATAATTTCTCTGCTTTTCCTCAGCCAAAAACCCACCAAAAACCTCTCAAATAACTCCTAGAACTATAATTCAATCCCCATAATATTACCAATATGATACCATCAACAAAACCCCAGCTCAACACACTCAAACTATCATCCAAACACAAATCCATATCCTTGAACCTTAAAGCTAGGAATAGCCATAAAACAAAAACAAAACACCATTAAAACAACAATTGAAACTCACCTCAGCTATGAATTAATCCTTTTAGCTGCAGCTAACAAAATCTAGGCCTCAAGTCTTCAATTCCACAAGCTTTCAGCCACCAATTCCCCTTAGCTTCCTTAAGAATTCCACCAAAGCTGAGAGAGAAAGAGAGAGGATCAGTTGGAAGAGGAGAGAATGTTCTGGCCTTGTTTCCTTGAGTTTGTACAAGCTGCCACTGCATAAGCTATCTCAAAGGTAAGTCTATCCTCTTGATAAAAAGACCATAATACCCCTCAGTACACCTTATTTTCTAATGCCCCCGAGGGAGAAAAAGGTCATTAGGCACATTCCCGGCTAGTCCTTAAATTGTCTTATAAATTCCCAATTAATCCTGACATGCCCAATTAGTCACCAAATAATTGTATGTTAACCAATAAATCCTAAATACACACTAAGTCCCTGAAATACTCCTAGGCTCTCCCCGAGCCGGGTATTGTCCCCCATTGTGACTATTCTGCTAATTCGCATACTAGGATTGCCTCGAGCCGAATATCGCAAATATATCCACATAATAATGTGGTCCTCAATCATTTAACACATATTTATGCCCTCAATGGGCCAAAATTACAAGTATGCCTGTACTGACAATAATGTGCCCACACGCATATTTAGTACACATAAACATACACATATATTTACATTACCATATAAATCATGTATGCCACATAGTCACACATTTATTCGTTTAATTCCACATATATTTCCAATTATGCCCTCCAGGCACAGTAATGAAGGCACTCAACCTTAATAACTAATTCGTAACATTACAACTATCCCCTCCTTATTGAAATTTCATCCTCGAAATTTATATTAACATCTCCAGCTCAACGCATCTGCCACCACATTGGCTTTCCCAAGGTGGTAAAGGATATCACAATAATAATCCTTAACTAACTCCACCCAACGTCTCTGCCTCATATTCAGATCCTTTTGAGTAAAGAAATACTTTAGACTCTTATGGTCGGTGTATATCTCGTACTTCTCTCCATACAGATAATGACGCCATACCTTCAGTGAAAACACCACTACCGCTAACTCCAAATCATGAGTCGGATACCTCTGCTTATTCTCTTTCAGCTGTCGAGATGTATAGGCTATAACCTTCTCGTTCTGCATCAGCACACATCCTAAACCCAACCTTGATGCGTCACAATAGACCACACACTTCCCTTCCTCCAAAGGAAGACTCAACACAGGCGCAGAAGTAAGCCGCCTCTTCAACTCCTGGAAGATGTTCTCACACCTCTCTGACCAGATGAACTTCTGATTCTTCCATGTCAACTCTGTCATTGGTGAAGAAATCTTCGAGAACCCCTCTACAAACCGTCTATAGCAACCAGCCAACCCAAGGAAACTCCGCACCTCTGAGGCATTCCTCGGCCTCGGCCAATCCCTAACTGCTTCTACTTTGGACGGATCCACCTTAATCCCTTCTGCCCCGACTATATGTCCAAGGAAGGTCACCTCTGGTAGACAGAACTCACACTTCTTAAACTTGGCATACAACTGATGCTCCCTACCTCTGCAGAACCTGTCAGAGATACTGCTCATGCTCTGCCTTTGAACTGGAGTACACCAAAATGTCGTCGATGAAGACAATGACGAACTGGTCCAAACAGTCCTTGAACACCCTGTTCATCAGATCCATAAAAGCTGCTGGGGCATTGGTCAGACCAAAAGACATGACCAAGAACTCATAATGCCCATAACGCATCCAGAAATCCGTCTTCGGTATATCCTCATCCTTGATCCTCAGCTGGTGATAACCAGATCGAAGATCAATCTTTGAGAACACTGTCTTACCTTGCAGCTGATCGAACAAGTCATCAATCCTTGGTAGAGGGTACTTATTCTTAATAGTTAACTTGTTCAATTCTCTATAGTCGATGCACATCCTCAAAGTCCCGTCTTTCTTCTTAACAAACAACACTGGAGCGCCCCATGGAGAGTAGCTAGGCCTGATAAACCCCAGATCCAGAAGTTCTTGTAGCTGTATTTTCAACTCCTTCAGTTCTACTGGTGCCATCCTGTATGGCGTCCTAGATACTGGTTCTGTCCCCGGTGCCAACTCAATCTCAAACTGTATCTCCCTATGCAGCGGCAACCCTGGTAGATCCTCAGGGAAGACATCCAAAAACTCACACACCAATCTGGTCTCTCCCGGCCCTACCAGCATAACTCTAGCGGTATCCACTACACTAGCCATAAAACATATGCATCCCCCCTGCAACATGTCTCTGGCTCTCAATGTTGAGATCATAGGTACGCGGGGTCCAAACACCGCACCCACAAAGACAAAAGGGTCCTCGCCCTCAGGCTCAAAAGTAACCATCTTCTTCCTGCAATCAATCGTAGCCCCATACCTAGCCAGCCAATCCATCCCTAGAATCATATCAAAGTCCTCCAAATCTAACTCAATCAAATCCACCGAGAGTTCCCTACTATCAACCACCACTGGCAGTGCCCTAATCCATCTCCTAGAGACCACTAGCTCCCCTGTAGGCAACAAAGTCTCAAACCCTGCGGTCCGATACTCACTAGGTCTACACAGTCTATCAATCACTCTACTGGAAACAAAAGAATGTGTAGCACCAGAATCAATCAATACTGTAAAAGGAAAGCCAGCACTAGAAAGCTGACCTGTCACTACTGAGGGACTAGCCTCAGCCTCCGCCTGAGTCAAGGTGAATACTCGAGCTGGAGCGAAGCCATCCACCTTTCCCGCTTCACCTTTCTTCACCATTGGGCAGTCTTTCTTGAGATGCCCCACTGCCCCACACACGAAACATGCCTTGGCCTGACACTCGCCCAAATGGCGTCTTCTACACCTCGGGGACTCTGGATAGGTCCGCCATGCCTCGCCGCCACCCTGACGGCCACCCTGACCACCTCGACCCCTCCTATCAGGACCAGGAACGACCGAAGTGTCAGGAGTCTTCCTCTTGAAGTCACTGGGGCCTTTACCACTACCTGCCCCTCAGTAAGGAGGCGCCGCCCTGCGGCCTTCACGCCTTACTGGCTCTCCTTCCATATATTGTTCTTCGCTTCCTCAGCGGTGAGAGCCCTCTCAACGGCCTGGGCATAAGTTGTTCCTCCAGGTACCGTTGTGATCCTGACATCCCGGGCTATCATAGCATTAAGCCCCCTGATAAAATGACCTTGCCTAGCAGCATCAGTAGGCACAAGATCTGGTGAAAACTTCGCAAGTCTATCAAATTTCAGGGGATACTCAGTGACGGTCATATTTCCATGCACCAAACTCACAAACTCATTAACCTTTGCTGCTCTGACAACAACATTGTAATACTTCTGGCCAAACAAATCCTTGAAACCTTCCCAAGTCAAAGTAGTAACATCCCTGGTCTGCGATGCCACTTCCCACCAAATGCGGGCATCCTCCCTCAAGATATAAGTGGCACAGGCCACTCCATCCTGTCCCTCAATTCTCATAAAATCCAGAATACTGTAATCATGGTTAGCCAATGCTCGACTTTCAACGGATCCGGTCCACCCTAAAAAATTGGGGGTTGTTGCTTCCTGAACCGCTCATATAACGGTTCCCACTTGTTAACAACCTCTCCAGGCTGCATAGCTGGTACCACAACAGGTGGTGCTATAGGGGCAGCACTCCCTGATGGAGCCTGCTGACGCAGAATACGGATCTGCTCATCTTGACTCAGTAATCGAGCCTGCATTTCCGCCATTAACTGCTGCCAGTTCTCAGGGACTGGCGGGGGAATCTGGCCCTGATCATCACTACCGGTCCCAGACCTAGTGCCGGCTAGTTGTGCGGATTTTCTTGGACGTATAGCTATCCAAGTCAATCTGCAAATAACGACTCGACGGTTAGACCACGATGACAGGGTAAAAACTTCTCCAAAACTCATCAATAGAGCATAATCAACCACAGATAACCAACACATATAAGCATCCATGCACTATATACAATTAATCATCCATATACTCATTCACATGCACAACAATGTTAATAAACATGCCTCAATATTTTCAGACAGCAGTCAAGGGCCAGGCCCTATCAATATCTCATGCTTCCTAGTAATTCAGTAAATAACAACATTCATAGCTCATCTCAGGTACAAAAGCACATAAACACACATATGCACATTACCAAACCCTGATTTGAGCTTGTCTCCAACAACGAATGTACATGTTCAGGCTATCTTCAGGAACCCATAAACCTAGGACGCTCTGATACCAAGTTGTAACGCCCTGGATAGCCAGGACCGCTACACTGTGTACTCATAAAGGTGCAAGACTTGCTAACCAAGTCAATATTTTAAAAACGTGTCACTAAACATGTAAGAGCTAGGGTTAAAAAGTTTTTGGTCTCAAAAGACTCATTTCACATATTATAACTATTATAAACACGGGATCCCATAAGAAAACATAGTTAGAATAAGTATACAGACTCCCAAAAGTACATGAGTATTCACTAGGCATACTAAGACAAAACAGACAGTCTTCAGGTTTCATGTCCTTGCCTAGACCTCAACCGTGGCGGCCGAGCACCTGGCTATGTACATTCCGCTTGCTGAGCTCTCCAGTCAAGGCTGGTCTAATTTTCCCTTGCCTTTACCTGCACCACGTAGCACCCGTGAGCCAAGGCCCAGCAAGAAAACATCTTATACAACTCAATCAATGATAACAGACAATTAACTCATTATGCATGTATTCTCATCAAATAATCCACAACAGATATTCAGCACATACCATTAGATTCAAGATACAATCTATCACATATAACACTCATATCACATAATATTCATGGCCGACGACTTAGGCCACACCCTCTGTTTAACCCACTGACTCCGGCCCGCTTAAATCGAGCTCAGTTCATAATAAGCTGTCCTCGGCTACCAGTGGCCGAACCGCGCCCTGTGCGCTAGTGAAACCCTTGGCACCCTTAGGTCGTTGGTTCACTAAATGGCTTGCATGGCATAATACCATCTTTTCAAGCATTTACAATAGGGAGCCCTTAGTCCCATCACATATATTCAATCAAGTGCAGTTTTCTTACCTTTAGTCTGTACGGTTATTGAATTACGAGCAACGCCCCTCAAGCACGATCTATTCCCGAGCCTAAGCCTTTATCACCTAGTCACAACCAACGTATAGGGTTTCATTAATTCTCAAATATAGGTTTTCAGTTACAAAACTAACTCCCGGGAACCCAAATTCCACCAAGCATGGTGGTGGAACCTATCCCGAGCACACTAGACCACTTTCCCGTGCCTAAAACCCTCAAAAATTCATGTGTGCAACCAAGGGCTGCGGCCCTTGAGGCTTAGCCGCAGCCCTAGCCTCAAAACAGAACCAAGCCCACGCTGAACAACACACGTGCCGCGGCCCTTGCCTTGGGCACCGCTGCGCCCTCCCATGGCCGAGCCTCTTGGCCCTTTTTCATCCTAGGGCCGCAGCGCTCTGGAACAGAATCGTGACCCTCCTCTTCGTGCCCAGAAAACCCACCATTTCTAAGCTTGAAACCTCACCTCAAACCATCCCAAAGCTCCCCAACTCATAACCAATTAATCCCAACTCCTTTAACATGGCTTAAACAACATAATTTCACAGGAAACACAACCTAAAACACACTAATCTTCTCTTTTAAATTTCTAAAACCCAAGAGCTATAAACATTCAAACCAGCCATTCAAATCCAATTTAAAACCTCTAAACCATGAGTTGAAACTTACCTCTTCTGTTGAACCACTTCACCAAGCCAAAGCCAAGCTAAGTCTCCAAGTTTCCTCCTCAATTCTGCCTTAAGACATCAAAACCATGTTTACTTCAACACTTAACCAAAACCTAGAATTCTAACCACAGAGAAGAAGATTATATTGCTTACCTTAACCCTGACTCAGTTCTTGATTAATCTCTGAGCTAAGCCTCCAAATCCCCACCTCAATCCTCAGAAATTCCAACTTGATTCCCTTAAGTTTTCTGTGTTTTCCTTCGCTTTGTTTTCCCTTGAGAGTGAGAGAGAGCTGAGATAAAAGTCTTAGTAGGTTTGTATTTTCTAAAGGCTTCCTTATGTCTATCTTACTCATTAAGTTAATCCCGAGGCTCGGGGGGCCGGAACCGTCCTCGAGGCCAAAATGGTAAAATCCCTCAATATTCCCGCCTAGACATCCTAACCTCCAATATATCTCCATATATTTATTTTCATGTCCCGATAATCCAAATCGCTACCCACTATCTAAAAATACCCCTGACTTATCCAAAGTCATATCTTAAGTCCCGTTGTGACTTTTCCCTCTATCTGATCCTAGGATCGTCTCGAGTCGTGCTCTGCGAACCTGCCCACATAATAATGTGGTTCTCACATATATCACATATTTATTTCATATTATCACATAATATCATCAACTATCATATAAACATTACTAAACATATAATTACTCATTTAAATCACAATTATTCCATTAATGCCCTCCTAGCACACTAATCAAGGCCCTTAAGCCTTATTAGCGATTTTGGATCGTTACACATTCGATGTTCAACTCTTAAAGCCTGAGTCATTCATTCAGATTGTCAGTCTATCTGAAGGTATCCAATAATTCTAAGTCCCAATATTATACTCATCGCCCTCTATACTCCTTTTCAAAACTTAGAAAATAAAGGGTCTCAATCTGACACTACCGACTTCGGTGACCCACGGAGACATACAGTCGCTCTTTGCATATACGCATTCTTGTAATACTCGTTCACACGATCTGAAGTGTGCTAACCCAATATGTCAAGTCACAACTTCCCACACCTGCTCGTCTCACCTGTAATCTGAGGATATCCACCCTTACCATCCATAACTATATCTATCCATGTGAACTCCAGGATACCCTAGAGTCATAATAGCCTTCTTGGCTTCTGAGTATCATCTCTTATTTAGTCAAAGGTTAGGCAGTACGCTCTTCTGGTATATGAATTCGGGTCCTACTACCCAATAAAACTTCCTGGATACAACAATTATAAGGAGGTAGTACAAGACTCATCTAGAGTCTCCACCTCAACGCTAGGTTCCATCGGAACACTTATCCGATCCGCATATCTTAACCCATTCACACTAAAATAGTAGGATTCTTAACCATTCCTACAAGATCCTCTCTCTATACTTCATTGTTCACATAGGTATGTCTACCAACTATCAACTGCAGACTCTATACCATCCTTGGTCGTTACCTCATCGAACTTTACTATAAGCCATCATGAGTCATCCAACTGGCACAAAACTTACTAACTCAAGATGTCAGCTTCCACGTTAATTTCCTCTATACAACAAAGATTCCAAATGGGTATCATTCATTAGTTTCCACTAGTGCCTCTATCTCATGGTCATTCCCCTATGGGTGACAAAACACTTTAACTTTTATACTAGTGCACGCACTTCCTTTTCCATAGGTGTCCTCACTGTACCCTATAGTTTCCTGTCTTAAGCAAGGACAATGTCCATCATGTCGTCCTGCTATATCTATCCATTGTTTACATACTCTAATACCATGGCGTGGTATATTCTCTCTTTTGAAAATCTGGTACGAATTTATCCATTTAGACAAACTTTAGGTTCTTATGTTACCTCAATCCAGGGTATGGCTATGACAGTCAGAATCCTGTGATCTACAGGGGGAAAGACCGAGTAAAAGATGTGCAAGCCCACATTGCCTGGCGAAGGTTAAGTGTGGTGATTCTAAGACTGTGTAGGTCTAGAACTGCATAGTTGAAGAGGGCTTAAATGGATTGGTGGGTATTACCTAGGCCAACAAGATGCATATTCTTTTCGGTAGCCCATCACTTGAGAACTCCAAAGTTAAGCGTGCTTGACCTGGAGTAGTCTCATGATGGGTGACATACTGGGAAGTTTTCCGAGAAAGCATGTGAGTGAGGACAAAGCACGTTGGAAAGACTCGTGTTGGTTTGCAGGGCCAGTCGTCATTCCAGGACGCATCCATAGTGACGTGGGGCGTTACAATGGCTGTCTTTGAAGATGCTTCAAGTTGTAGCGAATGTGTATTACTAGTCTCACTGTGCCTGTCATCCCTCACGCGTTCCTTTATCAATTTCCTTGCGGATTCTATCTGAATTTTTGCATACATGATCCCATCACTTCCCATAATGTGACATTGAATATCTCTTTAGAAATCGAAGCTTACCCCTTCTAGAACATTACCTGTAACCTTTCTTCCTTAGCCTTGATACTATCAATGAAGTGGTCATTTGCGTTCTGCTTCTAACTAGGAGTAGATCGAAACATCCGTAATCAATCAAGATATGGCTTGTCCATGTCATTCCTATATTCCCTGCTTGTCGAATATACCTTGAATCTAGGCAATTGAATCCTTTATTCTTGGAAATGGTGTTGACGTGTCCCATGATGAGATACTCCATCTAATCAATCCTCAAATCAAATACTTCTTCAACTGAACCTTTAATTCTTCCTGCTGAGCTAATGTCGTTCCTCATGATGTCCCTGATACCAATTCTATCCCTTTCTTAATCTTGTGGCATACTGAATTCCTTAACGCAACAACAATCCCAACAATTCCTTATGCACCCATCTAAAACCTTAGTGGTCGATCCAGTCTTTCACCCAGACTAACTGATATACCCCTAGTTGTATCTACCACAATATCTAGGCATCTCATAAACGCAACCGGGTCCTTTCCCTTTATACCTAAAAGTCACCATCATTTCTTACAATCCATAGTTGTCCCTTATTTGACAAATTAATCCATACTCACGATCATATCAAAATCCTCATATGACGAACTCAATCAATTCTACTGTAAACCTTTTACCAATAGTACTCTAACCATTCTCCGAGAAGTTACCAATTTTCCAGTAGACACTAAAATCTGAAGCCCCATGGTGTGACAGCTAGGGCTGGAAAAAGAGGTCACGATACGATAACACGACACAAACACGGCACGATTAATTGACACGATTAACTACAAAATTTAATAAAATATATAAAATAAATATTTGTACAAATTTGGTTTAATCATTTTCATATAAATAAACTGACAAGCATAAACTTCACGAGCTAATTTAGCTTTTTTGTGAGAACTATTTCATAAAATTTAACCAAATTAATCATTATATTGATTAATTAATTTTTGACATACCGATCAGAATGACGATTTTCATTAAACGGGTCATAAACAGGTAACACGACACGAACACGATTATAAATGGGTTGACATGATAACACGAACTGACAGCCCTAGTGACAGCCATATAGCATGTGCCATATATCCATGTCTTTTACTGAAAGATGCGTTGCACCAAACTCAATCAGCTTAGTAAAAAGGAATAAGAACTAGAAAGTCAACTAATCACCTCCGAGGGACTAGCCTCAGGCTCTGAGTGCATCAAGGTGGACACTCGAACTGGGGTCGAGTAATATATACTCAATGGTTCTTTAGACTTCGATTTCGGGCAATCCTTCTTGACATGCCCAACCATTCCACATAGAAACACATGCATTCACCCAACGTTCTCCTAAATCGCATCCCCCGCACTTGGCGCATACTAGATAACTTCACCAGGCCTCATTGCCGCCCTGAATACTATGACCCCTCCTGTCAGAACCAGTAATAGTATAACTATCAAGGGTCTTTCTTTTTGGGTCACTAGGCCTCCGCCCCTACCTGATCCCGCAACGGCGATACCATTGCCTAAGCTTCCTTCCCTATGGCACTCTCACACCATATCTCATCACTTGCATCTTCTATAACAAGGCCCTCCATACAGCCTAAGCGTAGGTAGAAATCTTATACACTAGAGCAAGCCTAACTCTCTGGGCTACCCTAGGATTCAGTCCTTAAATGAATCGTTGCTTCCAGGCCACATCTGTTGGTAACAAATTAAAAGCAAATTTGGCTAACCCACCGAATTCACTGACATACCTTGTCACTATCTTACCACCCTGGACCGAGTTCATACTCATTGGTCTTTGCATTTTGAACAGTGTCACAGCAGTACCTATCGTTAAGAAATTACATGAATTCCTCCCAACCCCTCCTGATAACGTTTCAGGTTTGGGATACCACTTCCCACCACGTGTGGGCATCCTCCCACAGCCTATACGTGGCCCAAGCCATTCTATCATTGCCTACCACTCCCCATATAGTCAATGATGGAACTAGTCATGCCCATCCACTGATCTGCTCTGATAAGATCCAAACCTCCCTCAAAACTAGAGGATAAAGCCTCTGGAATCTTTCATACGATAATTCCCATCTATTTCCACCCTTAGGTTGAATCGAAATAGGTGCCACTATTGTCAAGATATACAGAGTAGTATTCCCCAATGAACCTGTTGTCTCCACCATCTAATCTCCTCATCCTGATCTGGCAATCTTGCTTTCTCATTGCCTACCACTCCCCATATAGTCAATGATGGAACTAGTCATGCCCATCCACTAATCTGCTCTGATAAGATCCAAACCTCCCTCAAAACTGGAGGATAAAGATTCTGGAATCTTTCATACGATAATTCCCATATATTTGCACCCTTAGGTTAAACCAAAACTAGTGCCACTATTATCAAGATATATAGAGCAGTATTCCCTGACGAACTTGCTGTCTCCACCATCTAATATCATCATCCTGGTTTGGCAGTCTTGCTTGCATACCAACAAACATCAACTGCAAATTCCAGGGGCAGATGAGGGGTTCTAACCTCAACTATCATCTGCAATTCCCATACTAACGATACCAGGTCCAGTTAACTCCCTTGGATACATAACTTCCAGATCTGTCCGCAGGCAATGACTTAACCTCTCAGCCTTGATACCCATATTCAGAAATATCCCACGATTATGGCCAAACAACATAATAACCACACACACAATATGCATATCAAAAGACAAATCAATAATGTTCATGCATCAATTATCAGGTACTATTTCCACCAAATACGTTCATACATGTCATGCTTTCTATTCTAACATGTAGATAAGGCACATAGGTTCAATTTAAACAATTAACCACATAATCCTATCATTAGATACCTAACCGTGAGTCGATCTTCTGTTTAGCGGTGAGTGTACATGCCCGGCTAGTCTATAGGAACCATAAACCTAGACCGCTCTTATACCAAGTTGAAACGCCCTGAATAGCCAAGACCGTTACACTGTGTATTTAAAATAGTTCTTAACTCGCTAAGCGAGTCGTTTGAACTTAAATGTGTAATTAAAGACCAGGTCAAGGTTATTCATTAAAAAGTTTGGTCAACAAAATGATTATTTTTCATTAAAATATCAAGTTTATACACCGGAAACCAAAAATCAGTTACTGACTTACAAAGACAAACATAATACAAATTTGCCATCCTAAGCGGTAAAATAGAGTTCAACCCTAGTTCCTCCCAGGCAATCCTGGTCATGGTGACTGGGTAGGCTACATATGTACACATCGCTCTTGAAGCTCTCCAACTCATTGCTGGTCCGGCTATCCCTTTCCTTTACCTGCACCATGTAGCACCCGTGAGCCAAGGTTCAGCTAGAAAACTTAAATCAGCCTGCACAACTAGGCAATAGTATAAAAGCAGTAAGAAATAATCAATAGAGTCAACCAATAATAGGATATGAACAACCACCTAACAGTAATATTCAGCTCAATCAAGTTCATAAACTAATCTCATGAATGAGTACAAATAATTAAGCGCAAACCACACTTTTGTTTACTATATAATGTTCAAGCCCAGCGCCCTTAGGCCGAGACCTTTGGTCTTATAGCCGACCCTGGCACCCTTAGGCTAGGCTGGATTCCCTACACTTGCTATCAACCCCTAGCACCATTAGGTCATCCTTCAAAAATATATAATCACGCATGCACAACACGTAGTCAACGACAGCGTATACAAGTGTTCCTATCTAGAAATTCTCAGATATAGACATGTTCACATTCATAACATATTCATTAACAAGGGTTTAAGTCACATTCAGAACTTAGGTAGAGTTTTCTTACATCATGTTCCGAGCAGCTAGTGTATGACATCCTTGGGCACGATTCCTAATCCTAAGCCCTTGCGGTATAACCTAGTCACAACAAATTAGTAAATAACCATTAATACCCTAAGCCGATTACAACTTTCAAAATAACTTACTGACCTTCGAGACCTCGAATTCTACTAAACCGAGTAGTAGAATTCGTCCCAAGTGCTTAGTTTAAAGTTCCCATCATTATAACCTGAAGTGGCCAAAAATGACTAGGTGGGCCACAACTTGCCCCTAAGGGCCGCGGCGTGCCTCCCAGGACTGAGAGCCCCCATGTCTGGAACCAGGATATGGGTCGTGACTTGCCTTAAAGTCGCGACATGCCTCCAAAGCAAAAGCCCCCACCGGGCCTGGGTTCACCTAGGTCACTGCGCTCCAAGAACAGGGCCGCGACATGACCCTACGAACCTAGGATGTCTTTGCTTTTCCTCAGCCAAAAACCCACCAAAAAACTCCCAAATAATTCCTAGAATTATAATTCAATCCCCAGAATAATACCAATATGATACCAGCAACAAAACCCCAGCTCAATACACTCAAACTTCCATCCAAACACAAATCCATAACCTTGAACCATAAATATAGGAACAACCATAAAATAAAAATAGAACATCATTAAAACAGCAATTGAAACTCACCTCAGCTATGAATTAAACCTCTTAGTTCCAACTAAGAAAATTCTAGGCCTCGAGTCTTCAATTCACCAAGCTTTCAGCAACCAATTCCCCTTAGCTTCCTTAAGAATTCCACCAAAGTTGAGAGAGAAAGAAAGAGGATCGGTTGGAAGAGGAGAAAATGTTCCGGCCTTGTTTCCTTGAGTTTGAACAAGCTACCACTGCATAAACTATCCCCATCCTCAAATTGTCTTATAAATTCCCAATTAATCCTAACATGCTCAATTAGTCACCAAATAATTACATGTTAACTAATAAATCCTAAATACACTCTAAGTCCCCAAAATACCCCTATGCTCGCCCCGAGCAAGGTATTGGACCCCGTTGTGACTATTCTACTAATCCGCTCACTAGGATCACCTCGAGCCGAATATCGCAAATATATCCACATAATAATGTTGTCCTCAATCATTTAACACATATAATCACGTTTATGCCCTTAACGAGCCAAAATTACAAGTATGCCCATATTTACAAGAACGGGCCCACATGCATGTTTAGTACACATAAACATGCACATATATTTACATTACCATATAAATCATGTATGCTACGTAGTCACACATTTATTTGGCTAATTCCAATTATGCCTTCTAAGCATATTAATCAAGGCACTCAGCCTTAATAACTAATTCGGGACGTTACAAGTGCAGTTTACTAAGCATACGAGGTGTAAGTGATCTAGCTTTCAATTAAATGTGTTGTATATAATAGAGATTATATATGTATTAGGATTAATGCCCTAAAATCATGTAAAGACATTTTATTGGTTTTAAATAAAAGTACAATTTTATTATATTTGAATGTTATAATTATTCTTTGAATTAATTATA
Organism: Humulus lupulus; assembly: GCF_963169125.1. NCBI lineage: Eukaryota > Viridiplantae > Streptophyta > Magnoliopsida > Rosales > Cannabaceae > Humulus > Humulus lupulus. The sequence continues at coordinate 156,461,188 of NC_084802.1, read as the reverse complement.
TGAAAATATCACGAAAATTTCCTCTTCATTCATGAGAATGTGATCTTGTATTAGTACGAGAGAATTAAGATCATATATAATGAATAAAATAGTCAGTAACATATTAAAGTATGGAATATTTAATGAATGGTTACTAGTACAGTTTGCTAAGCATACGAGATGCGAGTAATCTAGATTCGGATTACTGATGTGGATAGACATCTTAGTAAAGGTGTTGTATGTAATAGAGATTATATATGACAGGATCGATGAGAATTAATTAGCTATATAAACTTGTCGTTTAACATAAAGATTTAATTCTTATTATAATAGAAGATCATTAGTAGATCAGTCTAAATCTTGAGTATTCGTGAACTCCAGTTTGTGTGTATTGGATCTGTTGATTCACTCGTTAAGGTCTCTTAGAATAATGAGGCTAATGAATTTTGTTTTGGAGATTCAATATCATGGATGGCTGGGAACATGAATTACAATAATGGAATCCATTCTTTCCTAACGGATGGAATATTGGTTCCCTTAAGGGTTAATTTTGGAACTGAATAGTTATTGAGCTCAAATCTGTAATTGGATTATAGATTAATTATTCGCTAGTGAATTAATGGTACTTAAGGATCAAGAGGTAATTAGAAGGGTAAAATGGTAATTTTGACTAGCTCTAATTAACGAACAAATAATGGAGGACAAAACTACATATATTGATTATATCAATGCACTACAAGAGAAAACTCGGTAAATATAATTCTTTAAATACTTAGAGTGCAATTCCATATTTATAGTGGAGTAATCATGAAGTTAATAAATAATATTATTAGATAAAAGAGTTTGATTAATAATCTTGTTAATTGGAGCTTCGCATTATAGGTGCATGGTCTCCTTATCACATCTGTTATACACTGTCAAGGGTAAGAATGTAAAAAGAAAGATTTGTAGAGAGAAGGACTAAATTGCAAAGAAATTAATTTTTCAGGGAAAAAAAATAATAATGTGATAATTTTGTGTAATTGATTAATAGTGAATTAATTAATTATTGAACTATATAGTTTTTTTTAGAAAAATTATAGGTTAAAATTAATATGATATTTATTTATTTAATTTAAAACTTGTTGACACAGTTTTTTCGCCAACAGTGAATCAAGAAAATAACAAGGTTGAATTAGTGCTTGATGGTAAACCGAAGTAGGAAAATTACTCTCAAGAACACTGGTCTTTTTACGTGGTTCAATGGTTATAATCCACCTAGTCCACAAGTCTATATTATTATTGTTTTTCTCTATCTGTTTGGATAGAGTCTCAGTATTTCAGAATAATCCTCCCTTTTTCCTTTCCAATATTCTCAACATTTATAGAGAAAATCCTTGGACAGGCTTGGGTAACCGCGTGAGTCAATCACGGATTTGCGTATATATTACATTTATTATGAAATATTCCTATTTATACTAGGATGTGATCTGATCATGAAATAAATAATCTCCTAATATCTGGGACATTAACTATCATAGGTTGGCCATAAATGATCGTATAAAGTATCCGAGTCTTCGGTGATCCGTGGACACGCCATATCTCCAAGTTACCACGAGCTAAATGCACCATCGAGCTCGTATCATGGAGGTCATGCCTTATAAATATTACAAGCTCGCTTTTCAATTTATGCATCCCTAGCTCATGTAATTGTCATGAGAACCGTGCTATCAACTTGGAGGACACCTGGACTTATAGGTTGTTCCTTCCCTGCAGTTACATGGCAGCTGTACACGATCTGAGTAAAAGACTCATGCTAAAATTAGGATACACATTTGCCCCCCAAGTCCCTGCTCGTGGTTTACAATGTCATCTTCTGATCTACACAGTAGGGACTTGTAGACTTCTATTGCAATTTCCTATACTTGTCAACTACTCGAGTACTGGACATGTGGAACCCTACCATTGGCGTCTGTTCGGCTTTCGAGGACTGTAATAATGGTCTAGTCAACTTTTTGCCGCCGTTTTGTCCTTTGAAACACAGCCCTTGGATCTTGTACTAACCAAATCAGATGGCTCACATTGATTTATGTCGTTTACGTATAAATAGAACAGACAATTATGACAATTCATCACCTTTTATTCGAAAACATTCTTTATCTTCTCTCTTCTGTGCTTTTCAAACCTTCTTCTTTCTCAGAGAAAAGAAACCCCAAAAATTCTTCGTTGCAAGATCTCTCTGACATCTGGTTGTTCGATTACTCAGGAGTGAGTCTTCTAGGCCTTGCAAAATATACTTCTTCAACCGACGAACACACTATAAGTCTTGTCATTTCAACTAAACTCTTTCTTTATGGATTTCTGTGTTTCATTTACCATGCTCATCCATGCTTTGCTGTAGTTGATATTAGGGTTTTTTCTCAATGTTTTTGGCACTTAGGTTTCAACTTTAGGTCTACTGAGAAGGTTTAGAATATCTCTTAAAAACTATGACATTCACGAAACTGGGTATTTTCTGGGTAAATTTTAGGAAATACCCACGGGTTATAGAAGATGAAAGGTTAGGGTTCAAAAACCAGATTGCTTAGGGAACACGTTTCTTGGGTGGTTTTTTGCTAAACCATCCCCCAAGGACAGTAGTGGCCAGATTTTCTGACACACGGATTCCTAAACATCAGGGTTTGTTGGGGAAACTGAGGTGCATAGCGTAGGGTAGTGCGTGACATAATGCAATGGGTTGAGACTAACTCAACTCATATATCAGAGATACCATTTTCCTCCGTACTTCCGTGTCTTTAGTTTTACAAAATATTAGGTTGCCTACTAAGTGACTCATCATTCTTGTTTGTTAGGCGATCTAATTGCACCGAAGAATAGCGTACCCAAGAAAAATGCACCTATCCCATCAGCTCAACAAATCAATGAGGGAAAAGAGATCGCCTCTGAATATCCTCTTCCTCATTTCGAACCTGTGGTGGAGAAGGAGAATGTGATTGACCCTAACGCATTCTTCGAGGCAGAGAAAACCGTCTCCAAGATCACGACCCAAGGAAGGGTCAATAAAATAATGCTAAGTCACAATATAGAGGTCGGGTCCGTTGTCCTCATTGCTTGATCTCTGTTCGAAGGGGAACGGAGCTACGCGCCCCTCCAGGACGACTTCGCGGCCTGGAGTGATGAGCACTTAAAGGCGGGGGCCTTCCTTCCCCAAGATCAATATTTTGTTGACTTCCTCAACTACGTGAAGTTGGCACCATTTCAGCTCCCCCCAAACTCATACCGACTACTGGCACGGCTGAAATACCTCTTTTTAAAACACCAGTGGGTGGTCCCCACTCCAGCAGATATCCTCTACTTCTTCTGCCTTAAGGCCAACCCGAAGCAAAGAGGGCGAGATGACAAGTTCTACTACCTCACTAGATTTCTAAACTCAGCCTTGGTTATCGAGCTCCCCACCCACCCCAACAACTACAAGGGTCAACTCTTTATGTCGAATGGGTTCCGCAACTGTGAGCATCGATACTTCAACTGTCCTCGTAAGTCTTCTTTATTTTCTCAGCTTGCGAAATCATTCTCTCTTTAATAGACATTCTCCTTGTATTTATACTAATTGAGTTTACTATTTTTTTATACAGCCATATACGCGAGGACGGAGAAGTCTGCGACCCTCGGGGGTCAGTATGACACATTATCTGGGCTTCCGACCCACGAGAAGGATTACCGCTAGTTTGTGACTGATGTCACGATACTGGCTTGCAAATTGATAGGTGAAGGCCAAACTTTGGCCTTAAGAAGGACACGGGCTACCCTTCCAGTAGTCCACGAGCTCCCGCCACCCCAAGAAGGAGACCCTGAGGCTGCTGAAGATGAGGAACAAGAAGAAGATGAAGTGCCTATTGTGCGAAAGAGGCAGGCTCCTGAGGTTGCTCGGTGTCACGGGCCAGCTATTTGGGAACTCCAAGTAGACGGAACGTGCGACACTTGCAGACACTTCAAGCTAGCAAGTCAGCCTACAACACACACCTGCAGGCAAACAAACTCAGTGGTTAGCCACATACACATCTCGGACATGCAATGGGGAATAATGAAGTATGAGCAAGCACAAAGCAAGTCATTCCTGGGAATGTCCACACAACACAAAGCACACAAAAAGGCAAGTGGCACGCAATGGCCCAACGAATATAACAAACAAGTAACACATAGGCAACAAAAGAGCATACAAGGGCAAGTATGGATAAACATCGTATTATTAATATGTAGCCATGATAGGCCAAGGGAGTACACAACTTTGGCCCCTATCTACTGATGGCCATGGTGCTTCCCTAAGTCACCAGGTCACCTCCCCCTAAGGATCCTTCTAGGGATACAAGGTCTTCCCAGTAACATATATGAATTTTGTCTGGGAGACATATGCATAATTCCAAAACTGCCACTACCCTATCACATGAGGTTGCTTGGTGCAAGACTTGACTAATGATCAAGCACCAAGGCATGCTCACTTACAAAATGGCCCCATGTGGGTGCGCCAAAGGGGTAGCACGCCACACTCTCCCCCACTCAATTCTTCGGCGTCCTCGACAAAGTAGCTTATAGATCTTCAATCTTCTGTGTGAGCTTCTTCAAGTCTTCTGCCCTCTCCCACTTGATCTTGTCATCTGCAAGCCCCTTCCATTTTACCAGATACTCTTTATGCTTTTTACGGTCAGTGGTGACCATCCTTTCTGCTAGGATTTCTTCAGGTTGACGCTTGCTCCTTGGATGAATGATGACTCCTCCTCTGGTTGACTGGTTGCGCTATGGATTTGCTGGATCTTCATAATACGACTTCAAGTTACTGACGTGAAGGACCGGGTGTATCTTCATCCATGCTGGTAGGTCGACTTTGTAGGAAGTTAGGCCAACTTTTGAGATGATTCAGACCGGACCCTCGTACTTGCGAACGAGTCTGATGTCTTTGTCCCCTCAGAATCTCAACTCTCCGGGCCTCAGCTTGATTAACACTAAGTCACCTACTTTGAACTCCAGTGGTCTGCGCTTCTGATCTGCCCACTTCTTCATTCTTCTTGATGCTTTTTCTAAATAAGCTCGGGCAATCTTTGTCGTTTTCTTCCAGTCTTTTGTGAAGTGAAAGGCTCGCGGGTTCTGACCGTAGTATTTGTCCACTGTGTGGGGCAATAGTGGCTGCTGTCCATTGACAACTTCAAAAGGGCTCTTATTCGATGAAGAAATCTTTTGAGAGTTGAAGCAAAATTGAGCTACATCGAGTAGTTGAGGCCAATTCTTCCGATTGGCATTGACAAAGAGGCGCAAGTACACCTCCAACATCCCATTGAATCTTTTTGTCTGCCCATCTGTCTGTGGATGGTAGCTCGAGGATATGTTCAGTTGTGACCATAAGAGATTGAATAGTTCAGACCAAAAGGTCCCAGTGAATATTCCATCTTGGTCACTAACAATGTTCTGGGGCACTCCCCAATATTTGACAATATGCTTGAAGAATTGTCGGACTGTCTCCTTTGCCGAACAGTACTTCGACACCGGGATGAATGTTGTGTACTTCGAGAATCTGTCCAGGACCACCAAGATCGCACTTAAATCCCCTGTCTTCGGTAAGCTGGTGATAAAGTCAAGCGACATACTCTCCCATGGTCAGCTTGGGACTCGCAACGGCTCCACCAACCCAGGTGTCCTATTCCTATCGACCTTGTCTTGCTGACAAACGAGACAGGTCTTGGTGTACTCCAACACATCATCTCGCATTTGTGGCCAGTAGTATCCCTGCTTCAAAAGGGCATGTGTTCTCTGCCACCTTGGATGACCTGCCAATAAGGTGTCATGCACTCGCTTAGTAATGTCTTCCGCAAGTCTCCAGCTTTTGGAACATACAAGCGACCACCTTTGGCCCACAAAAGATCATTCTCCACCCAGAACTGGCAAGTCTTGCCTTCTTTTACTAGCTTCAGGATGGTTCTGACTACCGAGTCTTTCTCCAGGCTTTCTTTGATGCGTTCCTTGAGTGGAGTGTTTACCACGCTAGCCGATAAACTAGCCAAGATCTTTAGAGTCGCCAATTCTACTTTGTGACTCAAGGCGTCAGCTACCTGGTTCAAGCGTCCTGCCTTGTGCTCAAAACGGAAGTCGAATTCCACCACGAACTCCTGCCATCGAGCCTACTTAGGGGTCAGTTTCGACTGAGTAAGGAAATGACTAAATGTTGCATTATCCGTCTTCACCACAAACTTTGACCCTAGCAAGTAATGCCTCCACACTCACAAGTAATGGATAACTGCGAGGAGTTCCTTCTCCTGGGCAGTATACTGCCTCTTAGCTTCAGATAGCTTGCGACTCTCATATGCTACCGGGTGGTCTTCTTATACTAGTACCCCTCCCAAAGCATAATCTGAGGCATCTGTCTATACTTCGAAGGGCTTGCTAACATCTGGCAAGGCAAGGACATGATCCTTCATCAACACTTCCTTCAGACTCCTGAACGCTTTAGCACACTTGTCAGTCCACGCCCAAGTCACACCCTTTTTCAGCAGCTCGGTCAAGGGTGTTGCTCTTCTTGAGTAGCCGTCCACAAACCATCTATAGTAGTTGGCTAGGCCCAAGAAAGAGCAGAGTTCTTTCACTTTTATGGGGGCTTTCCATTCTTGGATTGCCCTCACCTTCTCCAGATCCATACGAATTCGGCCACGTTCCACAACGTGGCCTAGGAACTTAATGCTCTCCTGTGCAAATGAGCATTTCTCGCTCTTCACATATACCTGGTTCTCTCTCAAATTCTGAAACACTTGAGCCAAGTGTTCTTGATGCTCTTCAATCGTGGTGCTATAAACCACGTTATCATCCAAGTACACCACCACGAACTTAACTAGATACTCGTGGAATACTTGGTTCATCAATGTGCAGAAAGTGGCAAATGCATTTGTCAACCGAAACGACATTACTGGAAACTCAAATGCTCCATATTGAGTAATGCATGTTGTCTTTGGTTCATCCCCATTTGCGATCCTCACCTGATAATAGCCCGATCTCAAGTCCAACTTTGTGAAGTATTTGGCTCCACTTAGTTGGTCGAACAAATCAGCAATCAGAGGGATGGGGTAGGTGTTGCGAACTGTCAAGCTCCCATTGTGTTTCTTCTGGAATAGCACTGGTGCGCCAAATGGCGCCTTCGACGGTCTGATGAAGCCTGCCTCCAATAACTCTTTTAGTTGTTTCCTCAACTCTTTTAGCTCAGGGGGTGCCATTCTGTAAGGCACTTTTGTTGGAGGTTTCGCCTCTGGCACCAGCTCTATCTGGTGATCAATCCCCCTCTTTGGTGGTAAGGCTTTGGGGAGTTTATCTGGCATCACATTCCCATACATCTTCAAGACCCTCATAATTTCTAGTGGAACAATCTCTTCCATTGATTCTTCGAACACGGTGGGAACTACTACATAAGTGGGCTCCTGCTTCTTCACACCCTTCTTGAACTGTAAAGCTGATAGAAGCTTTACACCAGGGGATGGTTTCACCTTTGCGGGCACCATTAAAGGAGTCTCTCCCATTATGAGCAAACTCCCAGTGGCAGGAATTGGGATGGCACCTTTCTCGGTTAGAAAGTCCATTCTCAAAACTACATCGAAGTCATCCATATGGACCACCACTAAGTTAGTCTGTCCCTCCCACATGTCGATTTTAACTTTTACGCCTTTAGCCACACCAGTTGTGGCCAAGGCCTTGGAGTTGACTGCTTTCATACGGCCTGCATCTTTCTTCAGTTTTAGTCCCAGTCACTTTGCTTCAAGTTCTAAGATGAATTTATGGGTGACGCCTGTTTCGATCATCATGCTTTTGGCGGGCTTGTCGTTGAGGGTGGCATCCACGAACATTAGCCCCTTCCCCAGGGCCTTCTTCCCTTTTTTTCCATGTTTCTTAAGAGCATTCAACAGGCGGACAATGCCCATGTGCGCGTACTCTTCATCCTCCTCTTCTCCTTCACCATGTTCTTCTTGGTCAATGAGGGCATTCAACTTGCCCTTATAAGGGCAAACTGCCGACTAATGTGGGCCTTTGCAGAGCCAACAAGCTAGCGGCTTCCTCCCTGCAGTAGCATCTGCACCGTTGGAAGAATTGGACTCTGCTGTCCTCTTCTCTCCCCCACTCTTGCCCTGCCATGACTTCCCAAACTTCTTACTCCCAGCGCTACTTGCGCTGGTTGGAGGGGTAGCCCTTTTCGGCAGGCTGCTCTCCGAAGTGTAGTCTGTTAAGCGCTCAGCAGCAGCTTGAGTGGTGGCTAGATCAGACACACGCTGTCTTTGAAGTTCTTGCTTGGCCCACGGTTTCAATCCCTCAAGGAAGCAGAAGATTCTGTTTCCTTTATGTCGAGCATTAGTTCTGAAAACTTCTTCACATATTCTCGGACTGTCCCAACTTGTTTAAGCTCTCTCAACTGGCGTCGAGCCATGTAGGCAACATTTTATGGCAGAAATTGCGTCTTTAATTCTCTCTTCAGGTCTACCCAAGATGTGATGGTGCACCTACCATTCTCTATGTCGTCATACTTTGTCCTCTACCACACCTTGGCATCCCAAGACAAGTACATGGTAGCCATGGCGACCTTTCCCTCTTCTGAATCAGCCCGCCCGGCTCTAAAATAGTGTTCCATGTCGAAGAGGAAATTCTCCAAGTCCTTTGCGTCTTTGGCCCCATTATAGGGCCTCAACTCGGGCACTTTAACTTGGCCATATTCCATACCTATCGGCCCTGTTGCAGGGGCATTCCCAACCGCTCTCATGGTTAGATTTACCTTGGCAGTTAGCTCAGCCATTTCTTCTTTGAGCATGCCAACTGCCTCCCTGCAGTCTTCCATAGTGTCATTTATGGAAACTTGTTGTTCCTTCAGCATGCGCTCCACTGCCGCAATGCGCTCTTCCCACCGAGGGGAAACATAAGTACTTGTTGGAGTGTTTCTTTGCTCCAACACGATTATTCTGGATAGGAGAACATCATTTTCCTTCTCTAGCGCAGCTATGCGATTGTTTGCATCTGACAATCCAGAGTTATGACTTGGAGAGGAAAGATCCCTGACCCTTTCGTCCAGGCCATCTAGTTCCCCCACACGCTTCTCAAGTGCTTCGATCCTCTGAGTGTTGCTCAACATTAGTGTGTTTTTCCAAGTTCTTTCTAACTTGGCTCTGATACCAACTGTCACGGGCTGACTATTTAGGTACTCCAAGTAGACGCAACGTGTGGCACTTGCAGACAGTTCAAGCTAGCAAGTCAGCCTACAACACACACCTGCAGAAAAAAAAACTCAGTGGTTAGCCACATACACATCTCGGACATGCAACAGGCAATAATGAAGTATGAGCAAGCATAAAGCAAGTCATTCCTGGGAACGTCCACACAACACAAAGCACACAACAAGGCAAGTGGTACGCAATGGCCCAACAAAGATAACAAACAAGTAACACATAGGCAACAAAAGAGCATACAAGGGCAAGTATGGATAAAAATCATTTTATTAATATATAGCCTTGATAAGGCGAGGGAGTACACAGCTTTAGCCCCTATCTGCGATGGCCATGGTGCTTCCCTAAGTCACCAGGTCACCTCCCCCTAAGGAGCCTTCTAGAGATATAAGGTCTTCCCAGTAACATATATTATTTTTGTCTGGGAGACATATGCATAATTACAAAACTGCCACTACCCTATCCCATGAGGTTGCTTAGTGCAAGACTTGACTAATGATCAAGCATCAAGGCATGCTCACTTACAAAATGGCCCCATGTGGGTGCGCCAAAGGGGCAGCATGCCACACTCAGGACCCTGATCTAGAACGAGCTGCATCGAGGGCAACAGCCGGCCCCTCCGGCTAAGGTAAACCATTCCCTTATAGGGAATTAGATAGGGCTGTCACCGATTTTAGGCTAGTTAGATTTAACCCAAACTAGCTCGTCCACCGCCACCATAACAATCTAGAACGTAACATAACCCTGCTCCAGTGTGTGGACCATCTAGTGTTGCATCATGATATGGGTTATCCTAAGGGCACTATTGTTGTAGATAACGCCTAAACCTTCAGGTTAGCCATTTTTAGGAGTATGGGACCAATCGTAGGTCATTGCCTTCTTTGCTCCAAGGCGCCTTTGAACCTGGATTTAGGCAGTATGTAGATGAGTCTAGCTCCGAGGTAGAACTTGAACCCAAACCTCCTATAATCCAAGAAATTGTAGACCTAGATTCCCCATCTCCTCAAGTAATCCCAAGGCCGGAGGTCATGATAATAGAATCCTCCCCCAGTCCGGAGGGTAGGACTTTCATTTATTTCTTTCATGTAAATTTATGACTTTACTTGTGTATTAACTCCCTTCTTGTTCTTTTCAGGCGAAGAGATGGAACGACCAGGAGCTCCCGACCTCCGCACAGCATTCCAGGGGGGAAGAACCAGCTCGGGTTTTGCAATATAGAAGCCCCGGTTTACAAAGAAAACGCCTCCTGTGACAGGAAACTCCTCCAAATCTCCTACTAAGGGGGAAGGTACAAGCTCAGTAGCTTCGACTTCCATCGTGATGGAGAAAAGGATTCATCCTCCTCTATCTCCTCCTCGATTTCCATCTGCTCCTACTCAGGATCAAGTTATACAAGTTGATCCCACAACTCCTTTTGTCCCCACCACTACTGTGTGCATCCCAGTCAATCCTCAGGATCTGGAGAAGATCCCCGATACTTTTTGGGGAACTCTTTACGAGATGGAAAACCACATGGTGGAGCACGTATACAAAGCCAACCTGAGGGATTTGAGGACGATAGAAGAAAGGAGCCCAGACAACATCCTAGAGTCTGCCTTGAGATGACTCTCACAGTAAGATATCGCTCCTTAGTGAATTTCTTCTTTTCATTTTTCCCAAGTATGCTGGTAACTTGTCTCTTTATTTTGCAGTCGGCCCTGGCTTAGCACTGTAGTATAGCCTGGGCTAGGGCTAGAAATGATGAACTCTAGACTGAGCTCCAGGCTGCCAAGACCGCCCTGACCGCTACTCAAGAAGGCGAGCGAACTGCAAAAGCTGCCCTCGCAGCTGCTCAAAAAGATGAGCACAGCGCAAGGCTACCCTTACATCGTCTCAAGAAAATGAACAGGCCGCAAAGGTTGCCTTAGCTGCTCTTCAGGTCGAGGTTTCTGAGGCCCAAAGCCTAGTAGCTAGAGGCTAAGGTCGTTGTTGAGGAGAAAGCGGCCTCACTGTCTTCCATGGAAGGCATGTTGTACCATTTCTGGGCATTTAACCAGGATGGAAACTTCTCTTTCATGGTTCTCGAGTTGTGGGATCCATACCTCAAGAAATTCAAAGCCCGTATCTTGCAAGAGCAGTCGCAGACTGGGGATGCTTCCACTACGGGCGAGCAGGACATTGAAGAGGTCACGTCCTCAGAACGCCCTGGAGGGGCATGATGAAGCCTTTTTTTTCTCTTTTTTATTTTTATGTGTTTGTAAACAATTGCCCTTGGGCCAGTTCGAGGTTTTTTTTTCGTCAGGACAACTTGAATTTTAATTCATATATCTTAATTTTTAATCTATTTGTCTTGTCCTTGATTATCCCTCATGTTTATGCTTTCTTATACTTGAACATTCAGGATTTTAGGAATCAATCATTACATTGGGATAGATATTTTGAGTTCGGTTATTTCCAAATTAAATGCGTTGATTTATATCATACATGTTATGTGTCAGGCCTTGGACCCGATTATATCCGACATTTTAAATATTTCAAACTTAGTTCGCATTAGGTTTATTGACATCTGGAGCTTTCAGGAAAGCCATCAAATATTCAATTTTTGCTAACTTCTAAGTTTTGGGCGTGGTTGTATCTAGGGTTTTAAGTAATTTGAGCTTAGTTCGTGCTAGGTTTATTGACACCTCGTGCTCTTAAGAAGCCGTCAGATAATCAATTTTCCAAGCTTCCAAGTTTCTGACCTAGTTATATTCAGGATATTTTTGTACTTGGTTGTATCCAGGATTTTAAATTGGCAACCTTGCTCTGATTCATCTCGGGTTATATGCACCCCAAGTAACCAGAATGTGAAGACTTTCTTTATTTCTTTTACAAATATTAATACACGAACTAATTTATGAATAACCTTATAAGGGAAAAATATTTAAAACCATACGAACAGGAAACATTATTTAGCAATCCCTCATTATTTAATTAAATGGGTTTTATAACTAAGCCTTACATAGATGGTTGGTAATACTATTGATAATACTTCTTTAAGTGCATTGCGTTCTAGGTCCATGGGATTGTTTCTCCACTAAGCCGAGCTAACTTGAAAGTTCCCTCAAGCAAAATTTCCATGATCTGATAGGGTCCTTCCCAGTTCGGACCTAAAGCACCGTCTTTAGGGTCCTTGCTCTCCAAGAAGACCCTGCGGAGAACTAGATCTCCCAAACCAAAATTACGTCTTTTGACCTTGGAATTAAAATAACTAGTGATTTTCTATTGGTAATGTGAAAGCTGTAGTTGTTAATCCTCTCGTTTCTCATCAATCAGGTCGAGAGACGTATTGAGCAACTCGTCATTCCACTCTTGGATGAATGTCCGTAACCTGTGCGTGGCTACCTTTGCTTCAACGGGAAGGACAGCCTCACTTCCGCAAGTCAAAGAGAAAGGAGTGTGCCTGGTGGAGGTCCTATGGGAAGTTTGGTATGTCCAGAGTACCTGCAGAAGCAGCTCAGGTCAGACTCCTTTGGCCTCATCTAACCTTTTCTTGAGGCTCGCTTTTAGGGTCTTATTCACAGCTTCGACCTGTCCATTGGCCTGTGGATATGCAACCGGAGAAAAACTTTTGATTATGTCGTGTCTTTCACAGAAATCGGTAAAAAGATCACTGTCAAACAGGGTTCCATTATCTGACACGATCTTTTTAGGAAGTCCAAACCGGCACACAATGTTTTTAACCACAAAGTCGAGGAATCTCTTTGAAGTGATGGTTTCCAAAGGCTCGACCTCTACCCACTTCATGAAATAGTCAATAGCTACCACTGCAGAACAAACTCCTCCCTTTCTCATAGGTAAAGATCCTATTAAATCAATTCCCCATATTTCAAATGGCCATGGAGATGGGATCATCGTCAGCTCAACTGGAGCAGCTCGGGCAACTGTGGTGAAGTGCTAGCATTTGTCACATTTCTAAACATGGGAGATGAAATATTTTGTTAAAGTGGGCCAAAAATAACCCTACCTTAATATTTTCAAGGCTAGGTTTTGCCCGCAGCATGATCTCCACAAAAGCCTTCATGCACCTCTTGCAGAATGGTTTCAGCCTCCTTAGGCTGAACACATCGTAGTAGTGGTAGTGAATGACCACGTCGATATAACGTTCCATCTATTATCAAATATCTTGGAGCTTGATAGACTATCTTTCTCGTGTCCTTTCTTTCTTCAAGTTACCTTCCTATTGTAAGGTATTCCACTATGGGGGTCATCCAGGTCAGCCTTATGTCAATCATCTCGACCTCTATCACTTTTTCTGCCACACTTGGACTCTCCAAGAATTCCACTGGTACTACGTTCAAAGTCTCAGCTTCCTTGGTGGTGGCAAGTCTTGCCAAAGCGTCACCATTAGTGTTTTGCTCGTGAGGGATTTGTTCAACAATACCATATTCAAATTCTGACAACTCTTTCTTCACCTTGCCTAGGTAAGCTGCCATCTTGATACCACGTGCTTGATATTCTCCCAACACTTGATTAATGATGAGTTGGGAATCACTATAACAGTAGACAGCCCCTGCTTTCAATTCCTTTGCCACTATGAGCCCGGCTAACAAAGCCTCATACTCGACTTCATTGTTTGATGCTTTGAATCCGATCTCAGTGCTGTAGGGAATCGATGCCCCTCTGGAGAGATCAATATGATCCCAGCTCTGGATCCATTCTTGTTAGATGAGCTGTCCACAAATATCTTCCACAACTCCTACATCTGCTCCTTCAAAAGCTCCTCTTGAAATCCAGTGGATTTAGTCACAAAATCAGCAAGGGCCTGGCTCTTGATTGAGGTTCATGGTGTGTATAGTATCTCGAACTGGCTGAGTTCTACTGCCCATTTTAAAAGGTGTCCCGACGCTTCAGGTTTTTGTAATACCTACCTTAGAGGTTGTTCGGTCATGACGTGGATTGAATGGGGCTGGAAATATGGTCTAAGCTTCCTAGAAGCCAATATCAGGCAAAATGCTATCTTTTCTATTAGTGGGTACCATGATTCATCCCCAAAGAGTCTTTTGTTTATATAGTACACTGGTTTTTTAGCACGGTCTTCTTCCTCAACTAACACGACGCTGGCTGCGTTTTCTGTTACGACCAAATATAGGAACAGGGGCTCGCCAGATATAGGCTTAGACAATACTGTGGGTTCGGCGAAATACGTCTTTAGGGCGAGGAATGCCATCTCGCACTCCTCAGTCCATTCAAATTTCTTATTTCCTCTGAGCAAGTTGTAAAAGGGCAAACACTTGTCAATGGACTTTGAAATAAATCGATTTAGCTCCGCCACTTTTCCAGTCAAGCTCTGAACTTCTTTGTACAAGCTGGGCGAAGGAATCTCCAACAGTGATCTGATTTTCTCTAGGTTTGCCTCTATCCCCCTTGTATTGAATGTGAATCCCAGAAACTTTCCCGACGCTACTCCAAAAGTACATTTTTGGGGATTTAGCCTCATATTGTATTTCCCCAAGATTTCAAAACATTCCTTCAGATCGGAAACATGGTTATCGGCAGTCTTTGACTTGACTAGCATATCGTCGACATACACTTTCATGTTTTTCCCGATCTGATCAACAAACATTTTGTTGACTAACCGTTGGTAGGTATCCCCAGCGTTCTTTACCCCGAAGGGCATAACTTTATAACAGTATACATTCGTTGGAGTCATAAAGCTAGTATGCTCCTGGTCCATAGGATTCATTGCGATCTAGTTATATCCAGGGTACGCATCCATAAAGGACATGAGCTCGTGTCCCGCGGTGGCGTCTACCAACTGATCAACCCTCGACAATGGGAAACAATCCTTAGGACAAGCTTTATTCAGATCGGAGAAATCGATGCAGGTCCGCCACTTTCCATTCGGGTTCAGTACCACGATAGAATTCGCTACCCATATCGGGTATTTTGCTTCACGAATGAATCCGCTTTTTAATAACTGAGCTACTTCTTCTTCCAATGCCTCAGCTCGGACTGTTCCCAAACGTCTCTGTTTTTGGGATTTCGCAAGCATGTTCTTATCCATGTTTAGGGTATGCATGATCACACTTGGGCTTATTCCCACCATGTCTTCATGAGACAAGGCGAAGACATCTAGATTCCCTTGTAGAATTTTAACTAACTCCTTCTTCCTATCATCACCAAGACTTTTTCCAATCTTAACGACTCCTGAAGCGTCTGTGGGATCTATATTTATTTCCTTGAGCTCCTCAATAGCTTAGAGCTCTGACCTATCTTCGCCCATTCATGGATTGATGTCATTACTTGGGGCGATGTCTATATCCTTTGTACCTTGAGGTTCTTTCGTCCCGGAGGCAACTTCTACTTCTTGGGACTCCTCACCTCCGTCACTTATGGCCATTGCATGCTGACCGGGCTGTGATTTTCCCTTCATGGAAATGCTATAGCATTCCCTGGCAGCGAGTTGATCACTTCTAACAGTGCATATTCCCATGGATGAGGGGAATTTGATTGCTAGGTGGTGGATAGAGGTTATGGCTTCGAACGCCATCAATGCAGATCAGCCAAAAATTGCATTTTATATGGCTAGACAATTGATGACCACGAACTCGAGAAGTTTGGAGACAGTTCGTGGACCTTCACCCAATGTTACCACTAACTCGATTGTTCCTATAGCTGCCAACCCTTCACCAGAAAACCCATATTGAATCATGGAGGTGGCTTTCAGCTAAGTTACAGACAATCCCATTTTTTTAAGGTGGACCTAAAGAGTAGATGCTTGAAACTTCCACTATCTACTAGCATCCTCCTAACTCTCCAGTTGGCGTGCTGAACGGTTATCACCAGAGGATCGTTATGTGGGAACTAAACGTGACTGGCATCTTCCAATGTAAAACTGATTGGATGATTTTCCAATCGCTGCTGCTTTGACAACCGTTTCTCCGGGACAAACTCGATTTCGTTATGGGATTTCAGCTCGTTGACATACCTCTTCTGGGAACCTCTGCTCGTGCCGGAAAAATGAGATCCTCTCGAAATGGTGGCTATATCTCCTCCTGTTATTGGAGGAGGATTGTGCTGATTAACTTGAGCTCCGGTTTGATTCATTAGAGCTTCCAAAACTGTTTGAGTGTTTTGTCCAGCGGGTTGACTGGGATGTTGTTCGATTCTGGGCGTACTGAGCCAAAGGTCCTGCCTTGATGAGAGTCTCGATTATATCTTTCAGGTGTCTGCAGTCATCAGTATTATGACCGATATCATTGTGGAATCAACAGAATTTTGAAGGGTCTATCTTCGCCCTTTGATTCTTTAACAGTTCTGGTTTCTTCCACGGAAGGCGAGCAGAATTTTCCAAGAAGATGCATTCTCTAGTATCCGTGAGATCAGTATATGCGGTATAGACCGGCTTAAATGTCTCCATCGACTTGTTTTTCTTTGTTCCATTTTGGTCACCCTCGCCATTTCCCTTTCTCTTGTTATTCCCCCCTTGATTATTATAGGCAACGGTTTGTGCCGTAGCTGCTACATCCATTACCGCTTTAGCGGGCTGGACAGGAACTCTCTACGTTTCTGCGACAGAAGCTCACACCTCTTCTAGATTAACCTACCTTTGAGCTCGATTCGAGAACTCATCAATAGTACTAACTCCTTTCCTCTGCATCTCTTACCACAAGTCGCCTCCTACAAGGATTCCTGTTCTCATTGCCATGAGTTTAGAACTCTCGGCGGCGTCTCTAGCTCGCGCAGCAACATTGGCAAACCTACTGAGGTACGCTTTCAACAGTTCACTGGGCTATTGCTTTACGTTTTCCAGAGAGTCAGCTTTAATCCTAGCTACTTGAGAAGCCTTGAACGCTCTCTTTAAATTAACGGAGAAGTTCTTCCACAAGCTGATTGAATGCCTCTTGTATAGTTTGAACCATTGCCTAGCTGGCCCAATCAGAGTCGAGGGGAATATTGGCTCGGGCTCGATGTTGTGGGCCATCATCATGGTGTTGAACATCCCCAGGTGGTCGATCGGATCTCCATCTCCATCAAACTTCGAAAAATGTGGCATCCTGAAACCCTGTGGATATGCAGTCGCCGCAATATTCGGGGCGAAAAGCTCGAGCTCATCCTCTGAATCATACTCATCTTTCTCTTTTTCCGATAGGAGCCTTTTCATCAGCTCCTCCATTTGGGTTAACCTTTTGAGGGTTTGGTCCCTGGTTCCTTGGTTATTCTGGGGTTGTTCAACAACTCCCGTCCTATCCTATGCGTTCAGCGGGTTGTTGTCCCTCCTAGTTCGGGCTTGGTTTTGTGGGGCATTTTCGTTATCACGTACCTCAGAAGGACCTCCCCTGTGGTGAGTGTAACTAACTCCTTCATTTTGAGCTAAATTTCTTCTCTGCGAGTTTAAACGATCTCACAGATCAGGCTGTGGATCGAATCGGGGACTCTGAGCCGAACTCAGGTGATTTCTCATATCGCCTTCAAACCTGCCACTTCGATGGCTCTCAGTCCAATAACTTCCATTAGCAAAGCTCATTGCTCGCGATTTAGGATGAGGATCCAGACTATTGACATGTGTTCATGGGACATAAGTAGGGGAAGATGGAGGAAGATTTCTCTTACCATCCCCATAACCAGGAATGTCCCGCGCAGACGGAGGATAATTTCTCCTGCTGTTCCCATGAACAGGAATGTCTCGTGCAGAACAAGGAAATTTTGGATGTCTTATGGGTGATGGGGGATGCCTGGTTGGCGAAGCGATTCTTGTCCAATCAGGGCAAACTAAATTATCTCGCGATCACTCTGCCTCACCATTTCTAGCTCTTTCCGCCTAGCGATCCGATCGTGACGCAGGAGGATTGGTCGGAACATTTTGTCTCTGTGAGCCTGCTCCGGCTCCTCCTTGTGGGTTTCCATGGGTATTCCCATGCGCGTGCGATGGTGGTACTGAGCTTGGAGTTGCAATTCTTACCGACCGACTAATTCGTTGATGACCCTCGGACGGCCACTAGGTTGAGCAGTTCGGCGTTCTTTTGCTGTGGGCACAGAACTTGGGGTGGCAGTTCTGACTGATCGACTTGGCTTGGATCAGTTATTCCTGTGGGACTTATGAGACCCACTTTGCCTCTTTTCGACATTAATGTCGGTTGCAAGAGGGGTTAACCGAGCCAAAACCCCCTTGATTTTCCTATTTGCCCTAGCAAGATGGCTTCTTAACTGCGTGTTTTCCATTTCCATCGCAGTTAAGTAGTCTAGGTTTGGATTCGGCGGCAATGATGCCTAACGCCCACTATCGCCATGGCCAACCAGTTGCTTTCCCAGGCATTGTTGAACTTCAGGGCCCTGTTCACTAGGCTGCCCCATCTCATTGTCGTGCATCGAGCGAGTGACCACCATGATGTGGTTTGGTAGGGAATTTTGATGAAAGCACTAATCTCAACCCTCAATGAAAGTACTAAACTGTTGACGCTATTTTTTGCCAATAGCGAATCAAGAAAATAACAAGGTTGAATTAGTGCTTGATGGTAAACCGAAGTGAAAAAATTACTCTGAAAACACTGGTCTTTTTACGTGGTTTAGTGGTTAAAATCCACCTAGTCCACGAGTTTATATTATTACTATTTTTCTCTCTCTATTTGGACAGAGTCTCGGTATTTCAGAATAGTCCTCCCCTTTTCCTGTCCAATATTCTAAACATTTATAGAGAAATTCATTGGACAGGTTTAGGTTATCGCGTGAGTCAATCACAAATTTGCATATATATTACATTTATTATGAAATATTCCTATTTATACTAGGATATGATATGATCATGAAATAAATAATCTCCTAATATCTGGGACATTAACTATCATAGGCTGGCCATAAATGATCATATAAAGTATCCGAGTCTTCGGGGATCCGTGGACACCCCATATCTCCAAGTAACCACGAGCTGAATGCACCGTCGAGCTTGTATCATGGAGGTTGTGTCTTATAATTATCACAAGCTCACACTTTTCAATTTATGCATCCCTAGCTCATGAAATCGTCATGAGAACCTAGCTATTAACGTGGAGGATACCTGGACTTATTGGCTATTCCTTCCCTGCAGTTACCTGGCAGTTGTACACGATCTGAGTAAAAGACTCATCCTAAAATTAGGATACACAAAACTGATATTTTAAGATAAATTTTATTTTGAATTAACTGATATTTATGTTGGGATAAATAAATTGTCTTAAAAGTTGACTAAACAAATATATGAGAATATTAGGGAAACCCTAATGGGGTTGGACGACACACACTGTACAACACAATGTGTAGCGCCTCACTCAGGGATTTTTATCGATGGGATTTTAATTTTGAATTTCAAATAAATTTTTTTAATCAGTTATTTAATTATTCTTTTAAATATTATTTACATAAATAATTAAATATAAATATCAGATCAGTTTTAATTTGAATTTTATTTTAAAAAAAAATTAAGATTATTTAATTAGATAAAATGGTTTTTATATAGTTGAGATAGTACGTGACTTTCAGAACAAGTTTTTAATTATTTTTGTGAGATTAAAAATACAGACTCTCTTTTTAAAACAATAGTTTTCTTTAAATCTGAATACTATTATAAACCTCTTCTCACAGTCAAACCTCTCTAGATCTCATGCGTTGAGTACATCTAGAGAGTCACATAAATCAACATTTTGAATCCTACATCCCCCACACGTCCTTGTGTGTTTGAGGATTGGTCTGGTAGATCAAGGTGTGAGCTTTCAGATTACTGGATAGGAAGATTGTTGATTTTGTACAAAGAGATTCAAGGACGCTCGATAGGCTACAAGAGGTAATCACTGATTTGTTTCGTATGAGATTTAATGTTTATATATGTATATTGTTGTACCCTAAAAATTACACGGGTTTAATCACTCAGTTAGGGGTACAGTTGGCAGATGAACATATGGAAAAGGCAGGTGAGTAGAACATCTAGCTAATAATGATGTGAGCAGCTCGAGTTAGGACTTGGCAGTATGGCATTCAGAAAATTATCAAGTCGCCTCTTAGGATGACGATCCAGTTCGAGACATGTAGTGACCAGATCCCCTTTAGGGTTCTCTGAACTTAATCCAAACTAAGGTTTGGATACTCTTCAATCACCAGCTCAATGACGATGTTCAGCTCATGGAAACCTGGTCATGACGCATAGTGAGGCATCGCAAGAGATTCGGAGGCTCTTTATACGCTCATTAATTTCCAGGCTATATTGCACATTTATTTTCCGAGATAATAGGAGTAATTTCTGTTAGGCAATCGTATCCCTACGTAAATGGGAATTATCTTTATTAAATGTTGTGTATCCTAATTTCAACACGAGTCTTTTACTCAGATCGTGTACTGCTGGCAGGTAACTGCAGGGAAGGAATTCCCTATATGTCCAGGTATCCTCCACGTTGATAGCACGGTTCTCATGACGATTGCATGAGCTAGGGATGCATAAATTGAAAAGCGCGAGCTTGTAATATTTATAAGGCACGACCTCCATGATACGAGCTCGACGGTGCATTCAGCTTGTGGTAACTTGGAGATATGGCGTGTCCACGGATCCCCGAAGACTCGGATACTTTATACGATCATTTATGGTCAGCCTGTGATAGTTAATGTCCCAGATATTAGGAGATTATTTATTTCATGATCAGATAATATTCTAGTATAAATAGGAATATTTCATAATAAATGTAATATATACGCAAATCTGTGATTGTCTCATGCAGTTACCCAAACCTGTCCAAGGAATTTCTCTATAAATGTTGAGAATATTGGACAGGAAAAGGAGAGGATTATTGTGAAATACCGAGACTCTGTCCAAATAGAGAGAGAAAAACAGTAATAATATAGACTCGTGGACTAGATGGATTTTAACCACTGAACCACATAAAAAGACCAGTGTTCTTGAGAGTAATTTTCTTACTCAGTTTACCATCAAGCACTAATTCAACCTTGTTATTTTATTGATTCACTGTTGGCAAAAAACCACGTCAACAAATGTTTACCATATTTATGCACACGGTTACCCTAACCTGTCTAGGAAATTCAACTATAAATATAAGGGATAATGGAAAGGAAAGGGGACGACTTTTGTAATACAGAAACTTTGCAGAAATTGTAAGAGAGTAATAATATTGTCTCGTGGACTAGGTGGATTTTAACCACTGAACCACGTAAAATTGTGTGTGTAGGAAATGGTTCATATAAGTTCAATATGGTTTACAAATAATCACTGATATCCTTCTTATTAGATTTCTAAATCTACTGTTGGCAAAAATCAGCGTCAACAGTTTGGTGCTTTCGTTGAGATGAAATTAGTGCTTAATCCCTACAAGTGTCATTTAACATTCATCACGGTGGTTACTCGATCGATGAAAGACAACGAAATGGAATAGCCTAGTGGGCAAGAGGCGCATCATACATTCATTCCCACTGAATAAGGCCCAAATGTTCAACAACGTCTTGGGAAGCAACAGGTGGGCCAAGAAGACACAGGGAATTCAGCGTCATGCCAACCAAATCCTAAACCAGGATATTTAATAGCCATAGACATGGAGAATGCGCAATTAAGGAGCTATCTCGCTAGGGCTTACAGACAGATCGAGGAGATCCTGGCTAGGTTACCCCATCTAGCAACCGATGCTAACATCAGAAAAAGGCAAAGTGGGTCCCATAGGTCCCACAGCAATAACTGTCCCAAACCCAGTCATTCTCTCGGATCGCCACTCTGAGCTCTGTACATTCAGAGCAAAATCACCAGAGTGCTCAGCCCACTAATCATCATAAGAACCATCATCCACATGTTAGTCGGTCGGTCAGAACTGCGGCCCCTACCTTCGTTCCTTCTGCATAGATTCCAAGGAATGTCCATAACAACCCATCAAGGCAAGCTGGGACAAATTCACAAAGAAAAAACACCCCACCGAATCTGCCTGCACTGCGATCGATACCATAGGCACAGAGAACTCGGGATATCAGGGTAGAATCAAGATGTGATAATATAGTCTATCCTGATGGGACGAGGATAGCCTCATCGATAAGACATCTGCCATCATCGATTAGACATCCTACACCATCGCGCCCATAGAGAGACGCTCAAATTCGTGGAAATAGTAGGAGAAATCCTCCCCTATCATTAGACACTTACGTCCCACGAGCACGTGCTAATAATCAAAGTCCTCAATCTCATCCGCGGGTCGTAAATTTCGCAAATGGAAGTTACTACAAGTAGAGCCAGCATGGATGCAGGTCTAAAAGTGACCTAAGGAATCATCTTAGTGCGAAGTTCACATTCCAATCCATATCCCGACCTGTGTGATCATCTGAATTCACAAAGGAGGTATTCAGCTCGCAATGATGATATGAGTTATACTCAACACGGGGAAGGTCTGTCTATCGTACGCGACAATGGGAATGTCCCGCCTAACCAAGCTCGAACTTGGAGGGAAAACAAACCATCAAACGCGTACAATAGGATGGGGGCTGGTGAACAGCTCCTAGCTAACCTAGAGAGACCAAAGACCCAACCCTCGAGCGATTGCCCTTCATGGAGGTGAAAATGAAGAAGCTGTTATCTATAAAAGGAATTGAAGATTGTGATTCTGATGAAGAGCATGAACCTTTCGCCCCGAACATTGCAGCAGCTCCGTATCCTATTAGCTTCAGGATGTCGACCATGCCAGCTTTTGATGGAAATACAGATCCATCCGACCAACCACCTCCGGATGTTTAATACGCTGATGATGGTCCACAATGTCGGGTTTGACCTAAGATGTATTTTGTTCCCCACAACTCTGATCAGACCTGCCAGACAGTGGTTCAAAAAGTACAAAAAACATTTGATAAGCTTGTGGAAGAAGTTGTCTTCCAAGTTCAAGAGAGCGTTTCGAGCTTCAAAGGAAACTCGCATAGATGCTGACTCATTGACCAACATAAAACAGCAACCTGGTGAGTTCTTGAAAGCATAGAGCAGGTTCAACAATGTTGCAATGTGAGCTCGAGGCACTGATGAAAACTAGAAGCTCATGGCAATGAGAACAGGAATTCTTGTATGAGGCGATCGTTGGAAGGAGCCCTAGCAAGAAGGATTTAAAAGTGTAGATGAGTTCTTGGCCCGAGCTCAGGAATGGATAAACTTGGAGGAGGTGCATTATGCTGTCGCAGGAACCAGCCAAGCCCCTATTCAGCCGATTAGAGCGGTGACAGATGTTGCAGCTTTGGCTCAACTTGTTACGCAGAATAACCAAGCGAGAAATAATATGAGGAAAGGTAATGATGAGAGCGACCAAAAGTGCACAAATAAGAACAATCCTGTGGAAAATTCAAGCCCATTTAAGCCACCTACACTGACCTGACGGATACACGGGAACATATTTTCCTGGGGAACTTTATTTCCCTTTCATGGAAGAAACTAGAGTCATTAAGGAATTAGAGGGCAAAGAGAGATCCCTTAAAGTTTTGTTGATACCACAATGACATCGGCCATAATACTGATGATTGCCGACAATTGAAGGAAGAGATCGAAACTCTCATTCGAGTTGGACCGTTAGCCCAGTACGGCTGAAATCGAGTTGCTCCCAATCAATCTACCAGGTAGAATTCTCGTCCAGCTCCAGAAACTCTGATAGGTCAGCCTAGAACTCATATGGATCAGGACAACCGAGTTGTCCATCCTCCAATAGTAGGAGGAGATATAACTACTATTTTTGGAGGACCTCATTTGGGGGGCTCGAGCAATGGAGCCCAATTGAGTTATATACAGGGGCTGAAAACTCATAACAATACGGAATTTATCTCAAAGCAAAAATTATCAAAACAACAATGGTTGGAAAAACAACCAATCATTTTCACGGAAGAAGACACTAGCCACTTTCAGTTTCCACATAATGACCCGCTGGTGGTAACCGTTCATCTCGCTAATCGAAGGGTACGAAAGATATTGGTAGATAATGGGAGCATAGTATATGTGCTTTTTTGGTCCACCCTAGAAAAAGATGGGATTATTTGTAACAGATCTAAAGGCGATATCTTATAATCCCAAAATCGAAAAATCATTTTTCCAGCTGCGTATAATGCGATTTTGGGATGACCCGCATTGATAGTTTTTGAAGCCATTACCTCGATCTAACACCTGACAATGCAGTTCCCCTCAACTTCGGGTATATGCACAGTAAGAGGAGACTGGCTCACCACTCGAGAATACTATAACATAGCCATGAAAGGAAAATCACAACTAGGGCAGCAGGCAATGGTCATAGCCAAAGAAGGTGAGGAGTTTCTGGTAATGGAAGTCACCCATGGGACGGAAGACCCTCAAGAAGGAGATAACGAGGTATCCTAACAAGACAACATTGATCCATGAATAGGCAGAGATAGACTTGAGCTCAAAGATGTGGAGGAGCTCAATGAAATCATTATCGAACCAAAAATACCTTCAAGAGATGTAAAAGTTGGGAAAACTCTTGAAGCTGAAAGTAAGAAGGAACTGGTCGAATTCTTGAGGAAGAACCTAGACGTCTTCGCCTGGTCGCATGAAGATATGGTGGGAATAAGTCTGAGTATAATAATGTATACTTTGAACTTGAACAAGAATGTGCCTGCAAAGTCCCAAAAATGAAGTCTTTTGGGGAGAGTACAATCGAAAGCATTAGAAGAGGAAGTAGCTCGCCTACTTAAAGGCAGATTTATCAGGGAAGTAAAATACCCAATCTGGGTTGCTAACCCTGTTCTGGTCTCTAAGCCAAACTTGAAATGGAGAACTTGCATTGACTTCTCCGAACACAACAAGGCCTGTCCTAAGGACTATTTCCCATTAGCTAGAATTGATCAGTTGGTAGATGCCACAGCCGGTCACGATCTCATGTCTTTCATGGATGCATATTCTTCATACAACCAGATTGGAATGAACCTTATAGACCAAGAGCATACCAGCTTCATGAATGAGCATAATGTATATTGCTACAAAGTTATGCAATTCGAGCTGAAGAATGCCAGTGCTACGTACCAACGATTAGTGAACAAAATGTTCACTAACCAAATCAGGAAAAAGATGGAGGTGTATGTCGATGATATGCTCATTAAATCAAAGACTACCAGTAACCGTGTATCCAACCTGGAAGAGTGTTTTGGCATACTAAAGAGGTACGACATGAAGTTAAATCCTCAGAAGTGCACTTTGGAGTTTCATCGGGAACGTTTTTGGGGTTTATAGTCAACACAAGGGGGATAAAGGCAAACCCAAAGAAAATCAGATCATTGTTAGAAATTCCTTCACCTAGTTCATGCAAGGAAGTACAAAGTTTAACTTGAAAGGTGGCGGCCCTAAACAACTTTGTTTCAAAATCCACTGACAAGTGTCTCCCATTTTACAACTTGCTTAGAGGAAACAAGAAGTTCGAGTGGACAGAAGAATGCGAACAGACATTTCATGATCTAAAAGCTTACCTGGTTGAACCCTCCATACTATCAATATCGGCATCTGGAGAATGTTTGTTTCTATATCTGGCTATGATGGAAAATGCGGTTAGCGCTGTGTTAGTTTGAGAGGAAAATTGGGTGCAAAAACCAGTGTACTATGTAAGTAAAAGACTTTTTGGAGCTGAGTCCCGATATCCATTAATAGAAAAGCTTGCATTATGTGTTATTTTGGTTTCAAGGAAGCTCAAACCTTATTTTTAGTCCCACACCATTCATGTCTTAACCTACCAACCTTTAAGGCAGGTTTTCCAAAAACCTGAAATGTCAGGACGTCTACTAAAGTGGGCCATCGAACTTATCTAGTTCAAGATATTATATATGCAACGCACAGCAATCAATAGTCAAGCCCTCACTGACTTCGCAACCGAGTGCACAAGTTTTCAGGACGAGCCGATGAGAGAACCGTGCATGAGTTGTGGAAAATCTTCGTTGATGGATCCTCTAATGAAAATAGATCAGGATCTGGGATAATTCAATCTCACCTGAAGAGCATTGATTCCATACATCTCTCATGTTTAGATTTGAAGCATCCAACAACGAAGCCGAGTATGAGGCCCTATTGGTAGGCCTAAGGTTGGCGAAAGAGCTAATAACAATGACGATCCAATGTTATAGTGATTCCCAGCTCATAGTCAGTTATGTTTTGGGGGAATACAAAGCTCACAGTATCAAGATGGCAGCCTATTTAGCCAAGGATAAAGGCGAGTTGTCTGAATTCTAGTTTAGCTCTGTTGAATAAGTACCCTGGGAGCATAATTCCAATGTTGATTGAAATGACCCAAAATTTCTAATAAGGCTTAAGGGCCTTGATTAGTGTGCCAGAAGGGCATAATTGGTATATGTGTGATTTAAATGTTTAGATGCATGACTATGTGACATGCATGCTTGTGAGTATTAGATATGCATGTGGGCCCTTTATTGCTTATAAGGGCATATTTGTAATTTTGGCCCGTTGAAGGCTTAAATGTGATTATATGTGATAAATTTTTGAGACCACATTATCATATGGATATATTTGCAGCGTATGGCTTGAGACAAACCTAGTGAGCGGATTCGTGAAATAGTCGCAGCAGGGATTAATACTTGGCTCGGGGGAGCGTGGGGGTATTTTCGGGAATATAGAGAAAATTTTGGGAAGTATTAGATATTGAATAAATAATTGGTAATTAATTGGATGATTGGATTAATTGGTAAATATTAGGAACATTTTAGGAATTAGCGAGGACTGGGGGAAAATGACCATTTTACCCCTAGGGACAATTTGAGGACTAGCTAACTTAGAAGGGCAGATTGGTCATCGTGTGTGGTTAAGGGTAGGGTCGGCCAACTCCTTGGGCATTCAAAATATACTAGACTTATGAGGAAGACTCCAATTTCAATTACCCTTTATCACACTTTCACTCTTGAAGAACTTGAAGGAGTTGAAGCTAAGGAAGAAAAGGGGAAGTAAGCTTGGGCTTGAGTGGGAGTTCATTGAAGGAAAACAGAAGGAAAGCTAGGAGGCATTCAAGTTAGGAATTAAGCTGGAACTTGGGAGGATTCAGCCATTGTTGAGGTAAGCTCTAGTCTTTTAATTTGTTAAAGATTTTAGCTTGATAGTGTGGAATTTAACCTGAGTAGTTGTAAAGCTTAGAACATGTATAATTCTGGGTATTTCAATGATAAAATTGTTGCTGAGTTAGGGTATGGATTTTAGTGTGTTGATTAAGATTTCTTGATGAATTACTGGTGGTTTTGATAAATTTTCTGTATTATAACATGCTTGGAATTTAGAGAATAGAGTCTTGGACTCGCTCTTATGTTTTAGTTGGAAGTGGAAGGTATATTGTCTTGAATTCTAGAAGTTCTTGGCTAGGAAGAAGGAGGAGAAAACCCATATTTTCTGGGTTAAGGAGGCGCACCGTGACCCAGCCCTGGGGTGCCGCTGCGCGTATGGCCTTTTGGCCCTGGGGATGTTCTCTGAGATGGGGGTGCGCCGCGACTCACTAAGCCAAGTCGCGACCCGCGTCCCCTTTGGCTTGGGTACTTGCTCTCTGACTTGGGGGCAAGTCGCGAACCACTAAGCCAAGTCGCAACCTGCCTAGGGATTTTAGCCTTAGAATTGTTTCTAGGACTGGTAAGGCTTGGGGGTTCGAACCTAGGCGCTCAGGACAATTTCTACTACCCAGTTTAGTAGAAATTGAGGTTCTAGAGGCTAGTTTTTGTCTCCTAAGTATTTATTTGGATTGGAAGTCAACAATTACCCATTGGACACTGTGACTAGGTTTGTCACTAGGGCTCGGAACTGAGGATCGTGCTCGGGACCATTCTATTATCTCCGCTCGGAATTAAATGTAAGAAAATTGCACCCTTGTGTGGCTGTGTTGGGACTGAGATTCCCTGTATTTGAATACATATGTTGTATAACTGTAATAATGCCATGTGAGCATGAAATGAACGGCCTAAGAGTGTTAGGGCTGATAATTTGCACACAGGATGCAGCTTGGCCACTGTGAGCTGGGGTCAGCTAGTTAAACACAGGACTCGGCCTAAGCGAGCCGTAGTCAATGGGTTAAATTGAGGGTATGACCTAAGGGTGTTGACCCTAAATATTGTATGATGATTGTGATAAACTATTGAATATAAATATGTTTTTTGTTGTTAATATGATGCTTATGGCAAGTTGAATATCTGGTTGATTGACTTGTGATTCATTGATTGTCATCACTGATTATGTGTCTTCTATGTTGTAATGGTTTTCTTGTTGGACCTTGGCTCATGAATGCTACGTGGTGCAGGTAAAGGCAAGGGTAAAATCGATCAACCATCAGTTAGAGAGCTCTGGGGGTGAGGTGTACAGGAAAAAAAACCTAAAACGTGTATTTTGCCATTAGAGTGGCCTTTAATTGTATATAATTGTTTTTGGAAGTTTGTAAATTTGTCCTTTAAACCCTGTTTTTGGGATCCCGTGTACTAAACATTTATTTTAATGAAAATTGTCGGTCTATGACCAAAATCTTTTAACCCTAACTTGATTATGACTTTAGGATCAAATCCTTATTCAAATGACTTGATTAGCAAGTCTTGCCCTATTTTAAACACACAATGTAACGGTCTTGGTGATCCAAGGCGTTACACTGATGCTTTGGCTCGACTTGCTACAATAAAAGAGGCAGATACACTGAACCTAGTTCTGGTGGAGTTCATGAAAAACCAAGCATAATAGCAGAAATGGTTGAGGTCGGAATGATTGACATAAAACCAACCTAGATGAGCCCCATAGTGTAGTAACTCACAACTGGTAAGACACCTCACAATCAAAAGGGTGCAAGAAAGTTTTTATATCAAGCTCTGTGATATGTTATGGTTAAAGTAACTCTATATCGACGAGGGCATTCGCTACCCCTCCTGTGGTGTGTTATGCCCGAGGAAGTGCAGACTATCTTCCAAGAAATACACAAAGGTTTCTGCGGAGACCATGCTCAGGGGAATAACCTGGCTCTGAAGGTATTGAGACACGGCTATTTTTGGCCCACGCTGACAAAGGACTCAATCTAATACGTGCAGAAGTGTGACAAATGCCAATGTTTTGCCATAATTGCTCGAGCAGCTCCTATTGAGTTAACTATGATCTCATCCCCTTGGCCATTTACAGTATGGGGAATCGACTTGATTGGTTCTCTGCCAACAGGAAAAGGAGGAATTTGTTATGATGTGTTGTTGTCGCCATCGATTACTTCACGAAGTGGGTGGAGGTCGAGCCTCTGGCAATCATTGTAACGTCCTACGTTTTTGGGTACCTTTAAACGACTCGGGTCGGGATTTTTCCCCCGGGTTAAGAATATTATTTTAAATAATATTATATTTTGTTTGTAAGTATTCCATGAGTTATTGCTAGCCAAAATATGAATTTTGTGATTTTAAAAGTCAAGATAAGACTTTCGGTCCTGGACCGACACAAAAACCCTGATCGGGTAAAAATCTCGAAAAATAAAACAAAAAATCATGGCAATTATATTTTGGGCATAAAATACATTCATAAAAGTTAAAGTTTGGTCAAAAATAATAAACCTAAAAGAAAATGGAAATTTTAAGGCATTTTGTGGTAAATGCCTAATTTTGCCGAAATGGGGAATTTTATTCCATGAATGGACCTTAGGTTAAATTTTATTATGTGATTAATTAAATTAAATGTGAGAGACATTAAATTTAATTAATTAATGTTAAGTTTGGTGATTAAAACTTAATAAAAGTGAAAAAAGTTGTCAAAAGCCAATTTGGACTTTTCTTCTTATGAAACCTTTATTAACCTTTATAAAAAAAAAATATTAATTAATGATCACATATATGGCAAAGGGTGGCTGGCCATGTGCTATTTTAGAGTGGTGTGAACCCAACTTAATAAAGATAAAATCTCATTTTAAGTAAGTAAAGTCAAGTGGGCAAGTGGGAGTAAAACACTTGAGTGCTTTTGAGATAAATTAGATACCATAAACTCTTCTAACCCCCCTAAGAAACCGACCACTCACTTCACTCTCTCACTATCATCTTTTTTTTTTACTCTCTCAAGTTCTCTCAATATTCAACCTCAAGAACACTAAGGAAAACTTGGAGGCTAAGTCTTGGTCTAGGAAGTATTTTCCCTAAGGTAAAGCTTCACTAATCTAGGCTTTTGTAAAGTTTTAAGCATAGAGTTTCAAATAGCTAATTAACTATGTTGTTGGGGGAAGTTGGTTAGGGTTTTTGAAAGGTTTTGGAGGAGCCAAAGCTAATAGGAAGGTCCAAACCTTAAGCAAGAACACCAAAGATGTAAAAAGTTTACTTTTGATGATTTTGTTGTAGGGTTTTTAGTTTTAAGCATTATTTTGTATATTTAATGCTTAAAGTTTCTTGTTGGTAATGTAATAAGGTTATGGTAGTTTTTTAATAATTTTTATGATGCATGTGTATTGATTTTTGAAAATGGGAACCAAAACCCCCAAGGGTTTTGTAGGATACCCTAAAACAAAACATGTTTTGAGCTGTGACTTCCAAGGGGTCAAGAAGCCACTGTATATTGTTTTTGTAAAATTAAATTATACTATGATGTTGTTGAGATTGAGTACATAAAATTGAGCTTTTGAAACACTAAAAAATGTTTAGAAATGAGTAAGTTATGCTATTTCAAAGTTTAGGTAAAAAACTGTTTTTTCATATTCTTATTTTCGGAACCAAGTTTGGACAGCCACTGTATAGGGCAAATGAACCCAGTTTTTTCTAAAATTTTGTAGAAATATTTCTGGCATAACCTATTATTCCACTGTAAAATTTGGTAAGAAAATATTGAACGGTTTGAAATTTATTAACTGTCAAAGTTTGGAAAAAATAAGGACTTGAAAATAAGGTCATTTTTACCTCATTGTTGGAAAATGATTTCACCAATCAAAAATGCTCATTTTGACCTAAGATTTTACAAGGACCTAAATGGCATAACAAAAATGGAATTGGGAAATTTTGGTAACAATTGGGTAAGTAAATTTCAAGTTATGAACTAACGAAGTATGTAGTTAAAAATGTGAAAAATAGGCTTTTCACACTTAGTGTAAAAATGAGATTTTGGAACATAAGGTAAAAAGTAAAATTTTGCTTATTTCAAGATATAAATTGGTAAGTCTTGAAATCATATTTTCACTAAAATTACCCCTTTGAGTTTAAATGAATTATTTTTATTAAAGAGTTTTTATTCTTTCTAAAAATAAGAGATTTAATTTATTAATAGTTAATAAATTAAAAGAGGGTTTAAAACCCTATATTTTGAGAAAATAATTAAATGAATTATTTTTCTAGTAAGTAAAAATTGATTAATTGCTTTTGGAAAATTAATTAGTCAAGATGAGAAATTTATAACGGTTTTCCTAATTAAGACAAATTAGGCAATTTTCTTAAATCGGTTTTTAGATATTAAAACCTTAAGAAAACTAAAAGGAAAATTTAAAGAGTTTAATTTCTTTAAAAATAATTAAGGAATTTATTTGTATTTTCTGGATATAATACCGGCTAAAATCTTACATATTTTAACCGACTAGTCGAAAGTGCGGGTTAATAGCGATACCTTGAAAGAATAAGATTTTTAGCGGGTTGTGGGGAAATACCATTGTGATACCCGAGCCTAGGTATCGAGACCTTAGGATAGGTCTCCCCGAGACTTAGGGTTTAGTCTCGAATATTTTGTATGACTTTCCTTAATAGGTTTAAAACCAAGTAAGGATTATAAATCCTTACAAATGACTTTTATTAAAATGACCAAACTGCCCAAAATAATAATAATGAATTATGAGTGCCATAATTAATCCGAGTATACTGTATGGATAACTACAGTATTGGCTAAGTGTAACTGGACTGAACGTTGGAGGGTGAAAACCTGCTGAGCGCTAAGGACTCCAAGTAAGTCAACTTATATTGTATGGCTGCAACATGAAATGATTATTGTCTTGTATGTTAGTATAGGGATACATGCACATATATAGGCTGTCATAGAAAGTTGCTTAGAGACGTTAGTCTAGTGAGTGCTGATTTAGAAAATATGAACGGTAGAAGTCCGTCATATCCTAGACGGTTGATCCCCGTCACACTGCTTGATTTTATTTATGTCTGGTTCATTACCGCGACACGTGGCCATGAGATGAGGATAAGCTGGTTAAACCTAGGGGTGCCAAGATAAATGGGACCTAGGGGCCCTCATGCTTACTTAATCATTGGACGGTTAGAATCCGAGCAAGTGCTCTGATAAGTTATTCCTGGATAGAAGCCGTGAATATTGGCCATTCAGTGAGAATGCCTAGAGATACTAGGGATTGCCAAGATTGAGGGAGGCTGAACACCCTAGGGGCAACTGCTCACCAGCATCACTGATTAACATAGAAGTCTCCGTAAAACCGTGTAAATTGGATTACACTCTTGGATAAGTAGCGATGCCCTAGGTAACACGATAGTTACCATTGTTGAGGATATTTATTGGCTAGATCTTAGTGTGGAGACTCGATTCTCTTTTATAGATTAGCAATTATGTTGGAGGGAGCGTTACACCTGAATTGATGGAAATTGTAGAGAGTTGGTCTCGAATTATATTGTGATATAATATATCTGCTTGCTCTGGGATTTTCTGAGTGCAAGGATATAATTGTTGATAAGATATAGTTGTGATATAATATATCTGCTTGCCCTGGGATTTTCTGAGTGCAGGGATATAATTGTTGATAAGATATAGTTGTGATATAATATATCTGCTTGTTCTGGGATTTTCTGAGTGCTGGATTTTTTATCTAGATATGAATTAATTTATCCTTGGTTATCAGGCATGACCATAAGTTTGCCAGGACGCTTTAGCATTCTTGAAATTGATTGTGTAGGGTCCGGATCCCTATTTCTCTACCTGCTTTGTTTGAAAGTTGATCTTACTAAGCGTTTTCGCTTACCTAGTTGTTTCATGTTGTAGGTAAGGGCAAGGGCAGGGCAGAGAAGTGAACGCTGGAGTCTTCCTTGCAAATGTACATGTGGACCGACCTTTTGGGAAGCCTTTTTATTTTTGGAAATGTTGTGTAATTTTCCTAAACTAGGCTCACTCTAATCTTTATAAAACATGTTTGTAACTAAATATTAAGTATGGCCATACGACTTTTTTAAAAAGTTTTTTTTTCTATGGGTTTTTGAGACATTTTGTTAAATGAAAACATTTATATTTCCGCATTATCGAGTCTTGAAAATCCGGGTCGTTACAATCATCACCTCAAAGAAAGTCTTGGATTTTGTTTTAAAAAATATCATATGTCAATTTGGGCTCCCAAAGAAGATCGTGTCTGACAATGAAATTCAGTTTGATAGTGATCTCTTCACAATTGTTTTTTGAAAAATACGGCATAACCAAGAATTTTTTGTCAGTGGCATACCCCCAGGCTACTACCAGGTCAAGGATGAAAACAAGACCCTAAAGGCGAGTTTAAAGAAGCGGTTAGATGAAGCCATGGGACTATGGCCCGAGCAGCTCCGACAAGTACTCTGGGCCTATAGAACCTCACATCGCACCTCCACAGGACATACGCCCTTCTCTCTGACCTTTGGAAGTCCGGGAATGCTCTCGATTGAAGCACTGGTGAACGCCCATAGATAGAAAATCATTGATCAAAATCAAAACCACGAGCTACTCAATGCATCCCTTGATTCGATCGAAGGTGAAAGATCGCAGAATTAGACTCATTGATTTATTTCTCCGAAGGGTGTTTTTGGGAATTAAAGATCCCAAGGATTGTGTGTTATGACCGAACTAGGCAGGGCCGTACTAGATCGTGGAAATCCTACGAGAATGGACCTTTAAACTAGCTTAGTTTAATGGAGAAATAGTCCCATGGACCTGGAATGCCTTGCACCTTATAAAATACTGTGAATGCCAAAAATTAGACGTGATCCTGAGAGTGCCACAGTCAACACTGGAGAGAAAAGTTGAGGCTTTCCCCCAGTGACCTCAGGCATGCCAAGCAACCTCATGTCTCACCCCACGCAAGACCCATGCCTCACGCGAGACCTTCGCAGATCTACCCCGTCTCGCCCCACGCGATGCCCTTGTGAGCCCATGACCCCAGGGTGCATCTCGCCTTGCTGAATGCTCAGTATACCACTTGGCCATAAAATTCCCTACTCCTGGGGGAGTAGTGAGCATGAAAGGGGAACATAAAGAAGCAAGGGAACTGGTGCTGGCAATGGTAGTACATGGGAACGTAAAGCCGCGTGAGTTCAATCCAAAAGTTACAAAGGAGATCAAAATCGATGGTGTGCGTACTCGCCTGAGAGGGAGCATTAGGTAAAGTTTTGCTTTTAGTGTGATAAATCAAAAGGGTTACCATAGTTAGCCCCCCAACATAGTTGTGAGTCCTTCCCTCAAAAGTAGCTATAGATTAGAGGGGTAACCTAGATGCCCTAATATGAAGTAAAAACAATGTTCCTATGTACTCTAATTATTTCTAATGAATATGTTTTTTATTGGCATGATACCCTCTTCATTTACATAAGCACGCATCTAACTCTTGTGTACCTATCACCAATTAGAATTATCAAAGTGCATGAGCAAAATGATCAAAGTGCCCGACGAGATAAATCTCGCCAACCACTTGGGGGGCAGAGTACACAGCCAAAAAGGGTCCTAGAAGAGGCCTTTATAAAAAAGGAAATACGGAAGAAAACCTGCAAGGCATCTCTCGAGTTCACAAGGATTAGCTACCCTTATGAACATCAAGAGGGTAAAAAGGTCCTATAGGAAGAGCCTCCTAATAAAGGTCGATACCTACATGAGAGGAAAGGCCTCAGGAAGAATATCCACTAATAAGCCTAGAGCGGCCACCAAGCCGTCTAGCCAAAAAGGGACCTAAAAGAGACCAATCAAAAGGTCCTACAGGAAGAGCCTCCTAATAAAGGCTGATACCTCCATAAGAGGAAAGACCTCAGGAAGAGCATCCACCAATAAGCCTAGAGCGACCACCAAGCCGTCTAGCCAAAAAGGGTCCTCAAAGAGACCCTTGCAAAAATAGTACTATGCATAATGACGATAAGGACGATTCTCCCAAGAAATAATAAGCGCGCGCAAAAGTATATAAAAGGGTGAATAGAACCCAAAGGGTCAACATATTCGTATAGATACAATTACGGTGCACCAAAGAGAGACCTATCGAATCCCTTCGCGTGGGCTCAAAAGGACCTGAAGCATAATAAAAGAAAAAGAAAAAAAAAAGACCTATCGAACCCCTTTTTGTGGGCTCAAAAGGACCTCAAGCA
The DNA here is from genome assembly GCF_963169125.1 of Humulus lupulus. Lineage (NCBI taxonomy): Eukaryota > Viridiplantae > Streptophyta > Magnoliopsida > Rosales > Cannabaceae > Humulus > Humulus lupulus. Next base: position 156,425,759 of record NC_084802.1, on the reverse strand, counting down.
TAGAGAAGCAAAAACAAATGATCACATATATATAAATGTGAAAGAAAGTAGCGATAATGTGGCAAGACTTGCAAAAGTTCCAAAAAAATGAGGTTCAAAAGAGCATACAACCAAATCAAATTAAAAGGTAAAAGTTGTAGAAGCGATATCTCAAGGCCTCCTACCGTGAGCATTCCACTCGACCACCTTGGCAATGGCATGCTCACCAAAGGAGGAGAAATCGAAGTTAGGATTCTACCTCCACATTCCATAGAGGGTGCACTCTATGGACTTGTACTCGACCTCAGCAAAATTAGCCTCCAGGATAGTGACCCTCTCCTGCAACGTCGCAGCCTTGGCTTCCGCTCCCCCCAGATCAACCTCTAGATGAGTGACCCTCTCCTGCAACATCATAGCCTTGGCTTCCACTCTCCTCCTCTTTTTTGATGAAGAAGAGGCCTTCGCCAAGGCCTTCTCAAGCTCAAGCTTGGTGTCCATAATCTCCCTCTTAAGCTCCTAAACTTTGACCGCTAGAAGATCCCTTTCAGTGTTCAATGAAGAGGTCTTGTGCTGAGTCAGCGAAGTGTTGAGCCACCAAAGAAGCCTACAAGAAAAAAAAATGATGACCAAACAAAGAACCCAAAACAAAAAAAAAAAAAAGAAAGAGAAAGACCAATGTAAGATGCATGAACTTACCCAGGTTGTGGAGTGCACAAAGGTCTCCCCAAGCTCCGCCATGGTAAAATTCCCGAGACCTCTCCACTCGGCCTCAGGAATACCCTCGGCGACTCGAATATACCTTGGCCCATAAGGGGCCACCATACGACTCATCCAGGATCTCCCCTCCAAATCAGGGGCGCCCGAGTGAGCAGGGACAAATGACCCACTCACCGAAGGAGGAGGAGGCGCAGGAATATCGAAAAAATAGGGCCTCGAAGGACCATGATTAATGGAAGCATGAGGAAGATTATCATAGTCCTCAGAGAAGGGCATAGCGTAGCACCCTGGCATGGCCTGCGGATCGCAGGAATGAGAGGCCATATCGCGGTAAACAGGGAAAAAAGGAGGGCACCCCCTAGGGGACAAAGATGACCAGGGTGGGTGTCTAGATTCTGGGGAAATCTCCTCAGACACCCACTCCACATCACCCATGTCCGAGTGAGGCTCGACTAGAGTCGGCTTCTTCTTTCGTTCGGAAATATTCCACAACAAATCAGGCTCTGAAACTGTGGATAAACCATTGCAGTTAAGGTTGGCCACAGTGAAGAGACAGGCAAACATTTTTATAGCGGGATCGACATCGAGAAAGGTGTCCACTAGTGCTGCCTCCGACTCAAGAACGTTGAGGATACTGGAGCTCTCTGAACAATCAACACAGTTATCAATATGAGCATAAGTTCCAAAATAGCAAATTTAATGTAAAATGAAAAAAAGCTTGAAGTACTTACTTGGGGATAAGCGAAAATGTTCACGTACGGAAAGGGAACCTTTCACGAAGAAAAAGTTCTACTTCCAAGAACCCGAGTTGGACACGGAACCCTCTATAAAAGAGACCTGGGAATTGGCTTTTTGTGAGAAATAAAAGCCTTTGGTTTTAGGGGTGGGCATGAGGTTGTACATAAAGTGCACCTCCTGGGTCGTTGGAGCACGATAGTTAAGCTCCATAAATGCCATATATATGCAGCTTAAAGTCAACCAGCTGTTAGGCACCAGCTGAAGCGGAGCAAGGTCGTAGTGGTTGAGGACCATGACGAAGAACGGGTGTAAGGGAATGGTCCAACTAGCGTTCAGGATGTGCTTGCTCATGGCCACGTACCCCTTGGGGGGATTATCGGCCTGACACTTGTTGGAAGGAACGTACAACTTGTACTCCTTCCCAATATGGTATTTCTAAGATAACTTCAACAGCCAGTTCTCTGACACATTGGACACGATAGAAGACGCCAACAGAGGACCAGAATCTGGCCTCTTTGGAGCCACCTATCGCTGCACTCTCTTTGACATATCTGCAAAACCCAAGGAAAAAGGTGAGGTCGAAACAGGCACTTTACCCTCCATTTTCTCTATCTAGCAAGAATTTTCCACTGAGGCATTGAGTGTGGGAGCATTGAACATGGGTGGATTGAAGACAAAGGTTGAGGGGAACCTGGGGTGACCACATGGCAACTATAAGGGGAGAACGGGGCAGGAGATTCAGGTGGGAGGCTTCCCTCCATGAACTCCAACTCCATTTGTAGATCAAAAAGGCTCACTCTAAGGTTTTCAATGTGGTCACTAAGGTCAAAGGGGAAATGGACTCCATCACCCCTCAAAACCGCATCTATTTCGCTCTCCACCACCCAGATTTTATGCCTAATCTCGGCCATGTGCTTAAGGTGACATATATGGGCCTTCCTCAAAGTGTCAAAGTCTTGGTAAGGGTTGTTCTCAGGGGACCCCGAGTCTGAAGATAAGTCTACAAACTTGACCCCCAGAGGAACGCTAGACGATCCCTCACATGCCATGGAACCTCCTCTCATTGCTAATAAGGGTGCAAGTGTAGGTGAAGGGAGTGCTACAAAACACAAAGGGATAGGCTAAAAACCTCTAGACACAAATGCTCAAAAAGAGCAACAACGGCGTACAAGCATGGGCATGTGTGTGGATTAGCTCAAGAGGAGCTTCGACCAAGGCAACCCATCCTGAATAGTGCTAATTTAGACCCAATTGACATAAGAAAAAAAATAAGAAAGTATACCTTCAGTAAGTAAAATCGAGCACCGTCGTGGTTGGAGGAATGCAAAGGGTCGAAAGCAACATCACGGTCGAAAAAAGGCCAAGGGTCAAAAGCACCGTCACGGTTGAAGGAATGAAAGGGTCGAAAGTATGCATCTGCAAAACTAAATGAGAAAGGTGTTTTAGTCTTCAAGCACTTATATAGACGTTTGCATAAAAGAAAGGAATTTAAAAAATAAAGAGGAAAGAAAGCCAAAAGGACTTTGTGAGGAATTGAACCCCTTACCTCTTGGAGGAAGTGAAGACACAAATACCACCAAGCTAAGAAGAGAAAGAGTAAATATTATGCTTGAGATGAAGGTCTATTCATATGAACCACAAAATCATCTTAGCCTTGGATCCAATGCTTCATCAATGGTCAAGAAGGGGGCTTGGCACTCGCCTTAGGATCCGCGGAGAACAATGATAGGCTCACATTCACTCTCAAAATCTCATAATAGTCTTCAACTCCAAAGTGTGTTTTTCTATAATGCCAAAATGAAGAAGTACGCTAATACCTCGTGGGCATCCCAAAAACATCACACCTAGAAGTCTACCAGAGAGTCTGAAGACCCTCTCGTAGACTGGGGGCAAGTGTGAATGCCAAAAATTGGACGTGATCCAGAGAGGGCCAAAGTCAACACTCGAGAGAAAAGTTGAGGCTTTCCCTTAGTGACCTCGGGCACGCCAAGCAACCTCGTGTCTCACCCCACACGAGACCCATGCCTCACGTGAGACCTTTGCGGATCAACCACGTCTCGCCCCACGCGAGGCCCTTGCGAGCCCGTGACCCCTAGTGCATCTCACCTCGCCTTGCCTGCACCTGCGTATCGCGACACTGCCTCGCGCCAGCACCTCGTACAGCAAGGCATGCCTCACCTTGCCTCGCGCCAGTGCCTCACACAGCAAGGTACATCTTGCCTCGCCCATGCCTTTTTCTTGTGACCTTGCCTCGTGCCAGCGCCTCACACAACAAGGCACGCCTCGCCTCCCCCACGCCTGCGTCTCGTGACCCTGCCTTGCGCCAGCACCTCGCACAGCAAGGCACGCCTCACCTCGCCTCGCCCGTCCTTGTGTCTCGTGACCCTGCCTTGCGCTAGCACCTCGCACAACAAGGCACGCCTCACCTCACCCGCGCCTACTTCTTGTGACCCTACCTCGTGCCAATGCCTCGCACAGCAAGGCACGGCTCGCCTCGCTCACTCATGTGTCTCGCGACCCTGCCTCGTGCTAGCGCCTCACACAGCAAAGTATGCCTCACCTCGCCTACACCTACCTCTCGTAACCCTGCCTCGCGCCAGCGCCTCGACTCACCTCGCTGCACCTGCCTCTCATGACCCTGCCTCGCACCAGCTCCTTGCACAGCAAGGCATGCCTCACCTTGCCCGCGCCTGCGTCTCGTGACCCTAGCTCACTATATCGCCTCGCCTCGCCCGTGCCTGCATCTCACGACCCTACCTCGCGCTAGCACCTCGCGCCAGCACCTCACGCACCCACCCATCACAAGGGGCGCCGAGGGCGTTGTGAGCATCCCATGCCGAGGGTGTTGCGCCAGTTGTGTCCTTAAGGTCTCCCATCAATATATAATTAATTATATATTAAAATATATAATTAATTATTTTAAAATATTTTCAAAAAATATGTATTATTAATATTAAAAAATTATGTCAGGGTTTTCTCTCATGATTTTCCCTTCTTCCATGGCAAAGAAGAAGAAGTCTGTAAGGAAACCAGTGACAAGATCTGATGTCCATGGTCTGTCTTCAATCGAAAAGGAGAAATCTCTAACAGAAAACGTTCGTGAAGAGGATATTAGTGAGGGTGATGTCCAGGTTCAGGATAAGACCCAATCTGAGCCAGATTTGGGAGTAATCGATAATGGGGCTGTTCAAGACGGCGAACCGATTACTGCTGGGTCAGCTTCTGCTAACTGGGCGGATACATTGGTAAGTGGAGACTATCAATCATCGGCTCAAAAGCATTGGAATCAATTCAATTCCTGTCAGCTCTCCTATAGTGATCAGAAACTAGATTATGCCGAACCTCTGGTTAAGGATGGAAAGAGGATTGCACTGATTGATGAGGATGAAGTAAGAAACCAGTCAGCTAACTAGAACTCAGCAGTCATTTGTATGGTGCTTGGGGCTAACCCTCCAATGTCTGTTTTTGAAGGATTCATCAAGAGAGTTTGGGGTCACCTTGGGATTGCTCAAATTGCTAGAATGACTATGGGTCTGATAATGGTGAAGTTTAATGATGAGGCTACTCGCAGCCATGTTTTGGAAAATGGTTGTCTTCATTTTGATAGAAAACCAGTGATTTTTCGACCTTGGACAACTGATTTAAATACGATATGTTTGATCCGCTCAATGCCCTTGTGGATTAGGCTACATGGCCTTGGACTTCAATATTGGGGCAAAAAATGCCTTAGTGCTTTAGTGAGTACAATAGGCAAGCCAATTATGGTTGATAAATTTACTTGAGAGAGAACTATAGTTCAATGTGCTAGAGTTTTGGTGGAGATGGAACTTTCAGATAATCCTCCTAGGATTATTCATTACATGAATGAGCAAGGTCAACTAGTGGAGCAAGGGGTGGATTACGAATGGCTGCCAGTCAAGTGTAAAAACTGTGGAAGTTATGGTCATATTATGTCTGATTGCCGCAAGGATCAGAAGGCACAATTGGATCAGAAAATTACTGAATCTAAAATTTCTCAGGAACAAGGAAGGGAGAAGAACAAACAGTTGCTGACTTCAACTTCAAAAGTGGCCACAGAGCAGGTTGTGACTACTGAAACTGGACAGGGACAATATTCTGGAGCGAAGGAGCTGGTTGAGGAAACAAATGTTATTCAGGGCCAGGATTCCAAGAATAAATGGCACACGCCTAAGAAATCAGGGACTCTACATAATAGCGGTCAAAGAGGTAGCAATAGTAGCACGAATGGTCATAAGGATGAGGTCCAAGGTAAGAATTTGACAAATCTGTTTGGGGTGCTTCAAGAACAGGCAGAGGGGATTGAAGGTAGCAGGGGTAAAATGCAATCTTCTTATGAATAATTGCAATATACTTAGCTGGAATATTAGGGGATTGAACAGCCCGAAAAAACATGTTGCTGTGTTAGATATATGTAGGAAGAATAAAATAGGAATTGGAGTTATTTTAGAGAATAAAATGAAGGGTAGAAGAGTGCAGGAAGTAATGGATAATAAATTTAGGAACTGGGACTATTATTCTAGTCCAATGATAGAGGGAAGGATCTTGATCATATGGAGAAAAGTATTTGTCAAAGTGAGTGTGTTAGAGGAGAATTCTCAGTTTTTTCACTGCCTTGTTAAAATGACAGGTCACAAAAGCTCTTTTAATGTTACATTTGTATATGGCCGAAATACTTTGGAAGAGAGGAAGGCTTCATGGCAAGGTTTATCTCAACTTGTTCCTCCAACTTGCCCTTGGATGGTTTTAGGTGATTTTAATGCTATATTTACAGCTAGAGGTAGAAATGGAGGAAAATCAGTGACTTCAATGGAGCTTGTAGACTCTTCTCAGTGGCTGGTTGTGTCTAATATGGAAGCTCTTAAGGGTACTAGTTCTTTTTTTACTTGGACTAACAATCAAGAAGGAGTTGCTCGAATCTATTCTAAAATAGACCATGCTTTTATTAATGAGGAATGGTTAGATGGTTTTCCTAATACATCTGCTATTTTTAAATGGGAAACAATCTCAGATCACTGTGCTTGTACCATTTCTATATTGCCAGTGGAGAACTTGGGTATTAAGCCTTTTCGGTTCTACAATTTCTGGACTGAACATGTTAGCTTTAAGCAGCTGGTTTTAGACAACTGGAGGCAGCCGATGAAGGGGAAAGGGCTGAAATCTATTTTTTTGAAGACAATGAGATTAAAGCATAAATTGAAGAGATTCAACATGGACTGTTTTGGAGATTTGGGAATCAATTTTCAAACAGCCAAGGATGATTATCAGGAAGCATTGTATCGAGCTCAACTTCAGCCTAATAATCTTACACTCCAGGACAATGTCAAGTTAACAGCGAAAAATTTCAGAACTCAAGAGAAAAGGTATCACAGCTTTTTGACTCAAAGAAGCAAGATAAATTGGGTGAGACAAGGTGATATGAATACCACATTTTTTCATGCGTGTCTGAAGAAGCATAAGGAGGCTAATAGAATAGCTACTTTCATTAATGAGCAAGGGAGAGTGGTGGATAATTATTCTGAAGTTGTGTCTCATTTTATGAACCATTTTAGAGGAATAATGGGGAGTTCCAGCTCTATTTCCAAGGAGCTAAACAAGAAGTTTGTTGATATGGGAACAAAGTTGTCATTAGACCAGCAGCTTATGTTATTAAATCCTTTCACGCACAAGGAGATCCGGGATGCCATGTTCAGTATTTCTAGCATTAAATCTCCGTGTCCAGATGGTTATAGTTCAGCTTTCTTTAAGGTGATGTGGCAAGACATAGGAGATGAGGTTAGTAGAGCTATTCTTCATTTCTTTGAGTCAGGTTTCATACCTGAGGAGTTACTGAATACCTCTTTGTCCTTGATTCCTAAAGTGGACAGTCCTAGTAGGGCAGTGGATTATAGACCGATTGCTTGCTGTTCAACACTTTATAAATGTGTTTCTAAACTTCTCTGTGGCCGTTTAGCCAAAGTTCTACCTGTTTTGGTTCATACTAACCAAGGTGCTTTTATACAAGGAAGATCAATTGCCCACAATGTTCTTATCTGTCAAGACATTATCAAGCATTATAACAGATCGGCAATCTCTCCTAGATGTGAAATAAAAATAGATATAAGTAAAGCCTATGATACAATTTATTGGAGGTTTATTGAGGAGCTTTTAAAGGCCTTATGTTTCCCAACAAGATTTATTGGATGGATTATGACTTGTCTGAGCAAAACGTCTTATTCCCTAATATTAAATGGCAGAATCCAAGGCCGGTTTAGAGGTGAAAGGGTCTCCGCCAAGGGGATCCGATTTCTCCTCTGTTATTTGTTCTTGTGATGGAGTATCTTACCCGAAGTCTCCATTTTGCAGCTCAGAATTCAGTTTTCAGGTATCATCCCATGTGTAAGAATATCAAGCTCATTAGCTTATGTTTTGTAGATGACTTACTGATTTTCTGTAAGGGGTCTCTGTCTTCAATTAAGGTCATTAAGGAAGTGCTAGGGGAGTTTAGCTCTGTCACAGGTCTACACATAAATGAGAACAAATGTCAGGTTTTCTTTGGAGGAATATCAGATGTTGATAAACGGCATTTGTCTACTGAGTTGAAGCTGACAGAGGGAGTGTTTCCTCTAAAATACCTTGGTGTCCCAATGAGACCTACCAAATGGAAGCATGAGGATTGTGATGTCATATTACAGAAAATCAAGATGAAGTTACACACTTGGGCTAGTAGGCATCTGTCTTTTGCCGGTAGAATGCAATTGATTCATTCAGTTTTGTTTGGGATAAGGAACTATTGGATGAGTATATTTGTCCTCCCTCAAAGCATAATAAAAGAAATTGAGAGACTTTGTCGTGTTTTTCTTTGGGGAGTCAATGGGAATAGATGCAAGATTCATATGGCTTCTTGGGATAAAGTTTGTTTGCCTAAGGCATTTGGGGGGCTAGGATTCAGAAATGGTCAAAGGTGGAATCATGCTATTTTGGCAAAGTATATTTGGGAAATCTCAGAGAAGGTGGACTTGCTGTGGGTGAAATGGATAAATTCCATTTATTTTAAAGGCTCTGATTTCTGGTCCTATAAACTTCCTCCAGATACCAACTGGTACTGGAGAAAACTATGCAATCTGAGAGTTAAGTTTAGTAGGGAAGATGTTATGGCTACTGGTTTAACTGGAAAATTTTACCCTTCCATTATATATAACAACTCTCTATGCTACCAACAGGTTGATTATTACAAGGCAGTATGGTGTAAGTTATCTCTACCTAAGCATAGATTTCTGTTATGGCAGGTAGTCAATGTTCAACTACTTACACTTGATAACCTGCTTCGGTTCAGAGTGCATATAGACTCCTCACTGTGCCCCGTGTGTGGTGATTTTGATGAGGGTCATGCCCACCTCTTCTTTGAGTGTTCACTGTCTAAACAGGTGTTGGATTAAGTTTTTGGCTGGTTGGATTGCAATACTTGGCCTTTTGAGTTTGACAAATTGAGAACTTGGATTGCCAGCAGGAAAAATGGCTTCATTTTTCATTTAGCTATCATGATTTTAGCTGCTTTTGTTTACAGTATCTGAAGGAATCGTAATAATTGTATCTTTGATCTTTATTCTAAGTTTGCTGGGAGTATAGCTTCGGAAGTTAAGGCTGTAATTCATCATAGGCTGATCAGTATTAGTAAGCAAAAACTTTCTGCTCAGGAACAAAGAATAGTATCTCAGTTTGTTATGTCTGCTTGATCTAAGCGTTGGTGTTCTGTAGTGTTTGGTTCTGGTTTATTTTGTTGTTTTGGTGAGGCTTTTTGTTCTTAGCTGCTGTTAGTTGTGAATCTAGTTTGGTGTTTGTACTGTTCTTGTTTGATTAATGAAGTAATCCATTCTTCTTGATCAAAAAAAAAATTATATAAAAATTATCACTTTTTAAACTTCCATGAAAAAACACTAGTTCTTTATTTTATTTTTTATAATGAAACATAAATATCAATAAACATATTAAAATAATAATAACCATTAAAAATAGTTCAAACTTACATTTAATACTAATAATATGTTTAATTAAGCATACATCTAACCAAAAAAGCATTGAATGAACACAATCATTTAAATGAAAATTGTAAAAAGAGACAGCATTCTTCATTCCTTGATCCAATTTTTCAAATGCCAATTTTTAAAAGTAATATCACGTTCAAGGTTCACGAGTTCAATTCGCGTGTAGTAATCTTCCTTCTCTAGAGCATGGATGAGCATTTGACAAGTTTCAGTTTTGAGTATTTGGAGCTCACAAGCTAGAATATTGTTAAGAATAGTAGAGATGCATCCTCACAACAAGAGTTTTCGAATAGTATTTATTTTACTACTAATGCTCAGAAGAAGTGTGTTTATATCGTACCTCCTATTTTAAAATTGTATTATAAGTTGTTCGACATCTTTTTTTTTAATAATAAATTTTATAAAAATTTCCAATAATTTTCGCCCTATTTATTTTATATTAAAAACACATTTATGTCAAAAACATTATATTTCATACCATATCCCTTTTCATTTCAAATTTTATTTATATGCATTATTTTTTTTTTAAATCAATTGCATGTAAACAACTAAATCTTAATTAGTTAAACTTGGTAATCACACCATAACTAAAGGAAAATATTTAGTTAGGTCTTTTAAGATAACCAACTTTAATTAAAAATATTTTATTAAAGTTAGGAGAATGTAATGGATTAATTAATTATTTTGAGTTCACCTAAATTAGATATAGGTGCTTGAAAAAACTTAAATGAACTTAGACCCATTTAATTGGGTTAATAAATAATTAATTTTATTTACAATCAAAGTGTTATAAGAACTAGTAATTAATTTAGAAATAATTAACTAGTTAAAAATAAACACATTATTTTAAATTCGTGAATAGGAGAATGTTGACATCTCAATGTCACATATGGTCTTCATTATTAGTACAACACCATTTGGAATGGTGAAGGTCTCGAGGTGGTTTGTTTTCGTCCTCCAAAGGAAGGTTTCAAACTGTATCAATATTGAGGTTGAACTTCTTTGTAGATAAGACTAAGTGATGGATTTTAGATATGATTGACTCTAAGGCGATATTTTCTAAGTTCAGTCATGGAAGCCAAAATAATGTGTTACACTCACAAAGATACAATTAAGCTTTTGGAGTGGGTAATTATGTCTTGACAAAATAAATAGTACCTCATTTTTATAAGAGAAAATTTAAGATTATTTAAGTTTTAAATTAATAAGGATTTGAATGTATTATAGATTTTCTAAAATTAATTTCACCAACCTTAAGGCGACACTTTAATTATAGGGTAGTTTTATTGTGGAATAGTAAATGTTAAATTTATATGTTTTATATATTGCATTCATGCATTATATATACTCTCTGAAGATTAAGATATTTATTTCAATATATTGAATTGTATATGTTTCATTTTCAGTAATTAAAATGTCAACAGATATTAAGGCCGATAAATTCTTAAGGAACATTATGCTTACACATGATGTACAAGGAAATTGGATACAGGGAACTTTGATTCTCTTCATTAAAGAAGACCTTAAACACATCTTTAACGATAAACATCCTCCTCCAATGCCATCATAAGAAACAAGTTCTAGGGAACATAAGAAACATATTGATTTGATGAGACTAAATTGTTAGGATTAATGCCCTAAAACTATGTAAAGACGTTTTATTGATTTAAATAAAAGTACAATTTTATTATATTTGAATGTTATAATTATTGTTTGAATTAATTATATAATAATATCAAGAAAATTCCTTATTCATTCATGAGAATATGATCTTGTATTAGTACGAGAGAATTACAATCATATATAATGAATAAAATAGTCAGTAACATATTAAAGGAATCTTTAATGAATAGTTACTAGTGCGAATTACTAAGTATACGAGACGCAAGTGATCTAGATTCAGATTACTAATGTGGATAGACATATTAGCTAAGGTCTTGTATATAATAGAGACTATATATGACGAGACCGATGAGAGTAAATTATCTTTATAAACTTTTATTTTGACATAAAGATTTAATTCTTAATATGATATATGATCATTTGTAGATCAGTCTAAATCCTGAGTATTCATGTACCCATGTTTGTGTTTATTGGATCTTTTGATTCACTCGTTAAGGTTTCTTACTAAAATGAGGCTAATAACTTTTGTTTTAGAGATTCCATATAATGAATGGCCGGATACATGATTTATAATAATGAAATCCATACTTTCCTAACATATCGAATATTGGTTCCCTTAAGGGTTAATTCTGGAACTGAATAGTTATTGAGCTCAAATCTATAATTTGATTATAGATTACTTATTCACTAGTGAATTAATGATACTTAAGGATTAAGAGGTAATTAGAATGGTAAAACAGTAATTTTGACCACCTCTAATTAACAAACAAATAAATAGAGGACAAAACTACATTTATTGATTATATCAATGGACTACAAGAGAAAACTCAGTAAATATAATTCTATAAATACTTAGAGTGCAATTCAATATTTATAGTGGAGTAATCATGGAATTGATAAATAAGATTATTTTATTAAAGAGTTGAATCAATAATCGAATTTATTGGATCTTTGTATTATAGGACCATGGTCCCCAGATCACCTCTGTCCTACACTGTCAAGGGTACAGATGTCAAAAGAAAGATTTGTGAAGAGAAGGACTTAATTGCAAGGGAATTAATTTTCCTCGGTAAGGAAATAATTATGTGATAATTATTGGCAATTGATTAATGATAAATTAATTAATTATTTATCTATATAGATTTTATTTAGAAAAACTATATGTTAAAATAAATATTAATCATGTTTGGATAAATATAAAGTGAGATTAATAATTATCTTATTTATAATAAGATATTTATTTAGTTATTTAAAACTCATACGAATTTTTTTGGAGAAATTAATTGCATGTAAACTAATAAGTATCAAATTTTAGTGAAAACTTGGCAAATCAAGTCATATTAAAGGCAATAGTTTTTATAAGACTTTAAAATAATCAACTTTATTAAAAATGTGTTTTAGTAAAGTTAGATGAATGTAATTGGTAACTACTTAGATCACATTAATTGTAGAAACATGCTCTTTTATAATTAAATGTATTTTGTAATTAATTACATTCATAGGGTTATTAATAAACTAGTGATTAATTTGGAATTAATTGATTAGTTTAATAAAATACATTATTTCCAAAATAGTAAGTGGAAGAAGGTGCACATCTTAATATGACTTATGGTCTCCATTATTAGTAAAACACCGTGAGATATGAATAAGGCCTCGAGGCAGCTTTGTTTTTGCCCCCCTAAGTAAGATTTCTAGACATATAAATACCAAGGTTGGCTTCTTACGAAGATAGGAATGAGTGACCTATTTTAGGCTTGACCGACCCTAAGGTGGCACTCTCTAAGTTAAGTCATGAATTCTGAAATAATGGGTTACTCTTACAAAGATATAATTAAGCTTTTGCGATGGATAATTGCATCTTGACCAAACCAGTGGTACTCATTTTTAAAAGAGAAAATAAAGCGTTATTTTTATTTTTAAATAATAAAGATAAGATTGTCTTATAAACTATCTTAATTTAACTTAATCGACCCTAAGGCAACACTTTATTTGTTGGGTAGTTTTATCGTGGAATAGTAAAATTTAGTTTGTGTGTTTCAATTGATTTCATTCATGCATCATATTTACTTTCCAAATTTTTTATATTGTTCAAATAGTAATATTATTGTATTTTTTTTTTAGTTAAATTGTCTTAAAATAACTGCAATGTAGTGATTGATGTCAATATAGTATTTTGGAGACAGGATGTCAATATATTTTTGCTAAGAGAGAATTTGATGGAAGCTGTTAAAATACCACCAATAGAAGCTTCATTGAATGATCAGTTTGAGTATGCAAAGTGGTTGAGAATAAATCATATGGCAAGGTATTATTTGCTTCAATCAGTAAATATAGAGACCAAAAATACTCTACAAAGCCTTAAATTTTCATATGATATATGGGAGGTCATCCATGTTACATATGGACACATATATGATAAGTGGTTTTATGAGAATGAAATCCTATCGGCCAAGCGTGAAATAATCATCGAAATTATGAAGAATAAGAATGGTAAATATGATTTATTCATTCTTATAAATAAGTGGAAAAAGATCTGTCATCCTAAATTTTACACTCAGGGTTCACTAACAATATTTATTCTTCTATGTAGATAATTGAATCTTACGATTATGAGAAGGTTGTTGTAACGCCCCAAATGATCTAAAAGGCTTAAGGCCTTGATTAGGGGGGCAGGATGGCAAATTATGAACAATTATTTGCATTTATGTGATTTAATTATAAAATATATGTATCATTATATGATTTCGTGAGTTATATTATAATATGACTAGATATGCATGTGTTAGGTGTATTAAATATGCATGTGGGCCCGTTTCTTATTAGAAGGGCAATTTTCATAATTTGGCATGTTATTGGTATATTTGGAATATATGTGATATATGTATGAGACCACATTATTATGTGGGTATATTTGTGTTATTCGGTACGAGGCAATCCTAGTGTAACGTCCTACTTCCTTAGAGTCGTTACTAAGTGAGTTTAAAATGTGCTTTTAACTCGCTAATCGAGGTTTTAAGACAAAAGTGTAAATAAACCATAAACAAAGTCATAAACTTTGATAAAATATTTCCATTTACTGAAAATCACAAAGCGTTAAACATTTGGGATCCCAAAATACTGTTTAAAAATATTTACAACTCAAAAGTATAACTAAAGTCGGCTAAACGAAAAAATCTGGGTTTAGTACAATCATCTCCCAAAATACCCCTGGCTGTGGCAGCCAGGCAGGCCAAACATGTACGCGTCGCTTCACACTCTCCGTACTCATGGTTGGTCGACTTTCCCCTCACCCTTAACTACACCACAGAGCACCAGTGAGCCGAAGCCCAGCAAGAAAACTGTAACGCCCTGGATAACCAAGACCGTTACACTGTGTGTTTAAAATAGTGCAAGACTTGCTAACCAAGTCATTCAGACAAAGTGTAAACTCTATACCATTATCAGAGTAAGAATAAAAAGATTTCGATCATAAACAGGCTATTTTCATTAAAAATGACGGTTTAATACATGGAGACTCAAAACAGGGTTTAGGTGTCTTAGATACAACAAATTCTAGAAGTTACAAATAGTTCAAGCCACTCTAATGGCAAAATATATATTTTAGGTTTCCGTTCCTGTACAATCTCTCGACCGTGGCGGCCGAGCAGCTGACGATGTACACCTCGCCCCCAGAGCTCTCCAACTCATGGTTGGTTCAGCTTACCCTTGCCTTAACCTGCACCACGTAGCACCCGTGAGCCAAGGCCCAGCAAGAAAGCATAATAACATAGCAAGATCAGTAACACTTATCTAATATTTTACAATGCTCAACTAAGAATTCGATACTTCATAACATTTATCCAATCAGTAATAACAGCTTGTCATCCGAACAGTCAACCAACTACATTTATAACACAATATTCACATTCATAATCAATAGATTGTCAAATCCATCAAATAACATTCAGGGTTGGCGCCCTTAGTCGCACCCTCTATTTAACACACTGTCTTCGGCTCATTAGGGCCGCCCCCAGTGTAATACTCACTGACTCCGGCCAGCTTAACCGAGCTCAGTGATAAATAAGCTGCCTCAGCCACCAGTGCCCGAGCCGCGCCCCAGTGCGCAAATATTGATTCCGACACCCTTAGGCCGGTAATCGCATGTCCCATGGCATAATAACACCATCTCATGACATGATATACAAATGTAGGGAGCTCTTAGTCCCATCGTGTCCACATGGTTAATCACATTCACATAACAATGCATACAAACATAGGGAACACTTAGTCCCAACCTAACCACATAATCAGGTGCAGCTTTCTTACCTTTCAATTCACTAGCTTTGATCACTTGACTCCTTGAGCACGATCCCCCTCGAGCCCTAGCGCTTACCTAAACACAATCATGGCCAAAGTCATTATAAATCCCCAAATTCAAAACCTAGCCCTGGGGCCAATCCCGAGCCCCCGGGAAGTCCTAGTTCCACCAAACAAGGTGGTGGAACCAAACCCCAAACCTTAGGTCAAAAACCCTTGCAAACAACCCTAAAATTCACTTCAGGAAGCAGGGTAGCGCTACAGCGCTCATGGGAGGGCGCTACAGCGCTACAAACAGAAGCCAAAATCCCTCAGCAAACTTGGCCTAGCGCTACAGCGCCCAAAGGCTAGCGCTGTAGCGCTAGTCACAGACAGATTTACACCAATTTTCCTCCTCTGCGATTTTCTCGAACCAACTCGAACCAAAACTCTTCCAACTCTTTCCCAATCTCAAAAACAACCTCATGACCCTATTCCACTCATCCCAAGCACCCCAAACATCTAGAACTCAAGCACATGCATCCACAAACTCAGAATTCACCATAGCCACTCCTAAGCTCCAAAACTCAATCAAAACCAGCTGAACAACAAAGTTAGAGTTTAGGCTTAATACCTTTGATAGAATTTCGACCACAAGCTGTCTCTAAACCTTCTTGGCTTGCCTCTCCTCAGTCTTAAGCCTGAATTCCTAAAGTTCCATCCAATTCAACTTAAGCACCATAGCTTAAAAACCAGAAACAAAACCAAACCAGCAACTGAAGAGATTACAGAACCTTACCTCAAGTGATGGCCTAATCCTGCTAACCCTTGCCAAATCCTCAATCTTTGCTCAGAAACCTTGTAGCTTAATTGGACTAACTTTCCTCTGAGTTTTACTCCAGAAACCCTCAAGAAATTGGTGAAGAATACATAAACCGACTTAGAGAGTACAGCTCTATTTTCCCTTCCTTTTCTCTTTTCTTTCTTTTTCAGACTTCTCCAATATTCTACAAATCCCACTAACATAAAGCCCTGGTATTATTTAACTTCTGTAAGCTAAATTACTAGTATGCCCTCCCCATTAAATCCAAACCCTTTAATCCACTTAGGGCATTTTAGTCATTTTACCCAATTCCCGCTAACTCCACGAGTGTCTCTAACATTTCCCACTTAATTCCAGATACCTAACTAATCTCCAATTATATTTCTCAATGTTAAAAATAGACTCCAATATGCTCGCTAAATTCCCATTTATACCCCTAGGCTCACCCCCAGCCGAGTATAAATCCCCGTCATGACTTTCTCGCCAATCTGCTCACTAGGATCGTCTCGAGTCACAGATCACAGATATATCCACATAATAATGTGGTCTCAACATTAGCTTACCAAAATATACACAAGTATGCAATTACGCTCTCGATGAGCCAAATTACCAAAATACCCTCACACCAGAGTATATAGTCCCATGCATGCCTTTATCATCATATAATAATATGACCCACACAATCATGCATATAATCACATAATAGTACAGTAAATCAATTATGGCCCTCCCGGCCTCCTAATCAAGGTCTTAAACCTTATTAGGAAATTTGGGTCGTTACAAAAACCCTCACAAGCAGATGACATAGACATATTTAACATTCAACATATATTCAAGCCACCATCAGGCTAAACACATACGGCCATGCCGTCCCAGGCACTTTACCAGGCCCTGGGTTCGCGGTCCACACCGTGAGGATATCCCAGGTATCCTTTTGGTTCTCACCTTGGCAACTCGCACTCCGCATGCTTAACGCTGCTACCGGCCCCTTGCCATTCCCGGCCTTGCCGCTCTCAGCCTTCGCCATTCTCGGCCCTCGCCGCTCTCAGATAAATGCACACATAGCATAATTAAACATATACTTAAACATGAATAAACTAAATCAAAGGGCTATTCCCTACAACAAAATCATATAGGGTCGTGCCCTGCAACACAAGCCCTATGGGTACAGTAGTTTTCTTACCTGTGTCCCGAGCTTTCCAAGCACCGATGTCCCGAGCACAGTCCCCTAGTCTGAGCCCCGTGGTAACACTAGTCACAACGCACCAACAATATCCATCCATCAAGTTCTAATCCATTAAATAACTTTGGGTCATAACTCTAGTCTCCGGGACCTTGAATTCCATCAATACGGGTGATTGAATTCAACCTGAGCCTTAACCTTTGAATTCCCAAGCCTAAAACCTCTTAAAAGCCCAAAAATGAACTAAGAGCCGCGACCCCATAAGGCCATGCCGCGGCCCGCCCCAACCAGAGAGCAACCCCAAAACAGGGCAGGCGCGCCGCAGCCCTAGCTAGGGCATGCCACGGCACGCCCTCCTTCCTGGCCACCAATATGCTTCAGAGGGCCACGGCTCAGCAAGAACAATGTCGCGGCCTGATCCTTCGAACCCAAAAAAATCCACCATTTTTGCCACGAAAATCCAACCAATTAACCCAAAATTCAACCCAACAACACAAGGTAATCACCACAGAAGTTATACCATGAACTCAGCAACAAAACCTAACAATAATCCTAGCTCAAAACCTCATCAAACTCATAGATGATTCCTCACCCAACACACATGCAATACTCTAGAATTTCAGCTTAAAACCAGTATAATTCACTAAGATTAAAGCTTACCTTGAGCTGAGTTGAATCTCTGAATTAGGTCCTTAAGCTTCAAGCTTCTAGCTCCCAGGATTCCCAGCCCAATTCCTTAGTTTTGATTAGTTTCCACCAAAATTTTCCTTGATATGACTTAGAGAAAATAAAGAGAGAGAAGAGAGGATGCTTTGGTTGGTTTAGAGAATTCTCAGTGTTTCCTTTGTTTTGTTTTATTTAGCCTAGTCTTTAAGGTTACCTCAAGGGCTCGGGGTACCAAAAACGTCCCCGAGGGAAAAATGGTAAATTTCCCCCATATTCCCTCCTAAACATTCTAACCTCAAATGTATCTCCAAATATTTATTTCCATAACCCAATAACCCCATAAAACGTCTAATAACCAAAATACCCCTCGACTCGCCCCGAGTCGGATTTTTGACCCCGTTGTGACTTTCTGGCTAACAGCTCCCTAGGACTGTCTCGGATCGTGCAACAAAGATATATCACAATTATTACAAGTATCACATTTATGCCCTCAACGGGCTAAAATTACAAACATGCCCCTAATAACCAAACGGGGCCCACATGAATATTGAATTCACCTAAACATGCATCACTAATCACACACTCACACAAATTCACGTATTAACACAATAAATCAATTATTGCCCTCCAAGCACGCTAATCAAGGCCCTAAGCCTTATTAGCGAATTTGGGTCGTTACACCTAGGGAGCAAGTTAGCGAGAGAGTCACAACTGAACCAAATACCCGACTCGAGGTGAGTCAAGGGGTATTTTGGGTATTTAATACATTACCGGGATATCGGGTAATGGGAATAAATATTTAAGGATATATTCAGAGTTGAACATTTTACCATCCGGGATGTTTTTGGCACCCCGATCTTCAGGATTTGCCTAAGGTTACTTGAACCTTAAGTAAGCCACACAATAATAGAAAAACACTCTCAGCTCTCCCAAACTCTCTCTCACTTGTGTACACTCTCTTTCTCTCAATTCCTTGGAATTTCTTGCGATCTAATGGGAATCGAAGCTAGCTTAGGCTCGGGATTGATTGGGGAAAGACTTAGCATCGTTTTGGGCAGCAGAGGTATCGATTTCTAGCCTTATTCTATATGTTTTCTCTAGTTTTAGTTGAGTTTTAGAGATTTGAAAAATCAAATCTGTATTTGGAGGTTTGGTGGGGTTTTAGTAAAGTTTAAACTTGGGTTTTGTTTGTGTTGAAGTGCTGAGTTGATTCAGAACTTTGCTTTTGGGTTTTGGCTATGTTTGGTTGGGTTTCTTTTATGAGAATTGGCTTGAAGAAACAAGGGGAAAAACTCAGTTTTCATGTCGAGTCACGGCCCTGTTCTTGGGGCGCCGCGACTCTCATCAACGATGGGATAAGATGGTGCTGAATTCCAATTTGAGCATCGCAATGCTTGTAGGGGCGCATCATGGCGCGTGTGTCCAGAGGAGATCCCTTAGACTCTCTGACTTGGGGTGGGTCACAGATATTTTTCCTTGGGCTGCGGTGCTTGAAGGAATTTTGAGCCCCGGGAAGGTCTTGAGTGTGGGAACTCAATCCTGAAAGCTAGGACTTGGTTTGGAATCCTTTATTCGCTCGTTATTGACGGATTCACTCCAGCCCGCTTAAATTGAGCTCAGTGAATATTAAGCTGTCCTC
The DNA here is from genome assembly GCF_963169125.1 of Humulus lupulus. Classification (NCBI taxonomy): domain Eukaryota; kingdom Viridiplantae; phylum Streptophyta; class Magnoliopsida; order Rosales; family Cannabaceae; genus Humulus; species Humulus lupulus. The sequence goes on along the minus strand of NC_084802.1, from coordinate 156,406,074 downwards.
AACTACCAGTGGCCGAGCCGCGCTCTGTGCGCAAGTATTATTTATTGCGGCCTTAGGCCTTTTATCACATGTCCCATGGCATAATCCCATCTATGACATCACACAGGTATAGGGAGCTCTAAGTCCCATCACAAACACATAACCGGGTGCAGTTTTCTTACCTTTAGATTTCGCTAGCTTTCTTCAATTTGATCCTCAAGCACGATCCTGTCTGAGCCCTAGCGTACACCTAGCCACAGTCATAGATCAAAATCATCACCAAACCTTAAATCCAAAACCTAGCCTCGGGACCAATCCCAAGCCCTCAGGAAGCCCTAATTCCACCAAACGGGGTGGTGGAATCAAACCCCGAGCCCCCGGGCAAAAACCCTTAGAAATAACCCAAAAACCCCTTTCTGGAAATAGGTAGCGCTATAACGCCCTAAGGTGGACGCTACAGCGCTACAAATAGAGCCTTCAGGCTCCCAGACGCCCAAGCCTAGCGCTGTAGTGCCCTAAGGCTAGCACTACAGCGCTAGTCACAGCCAGACACTACCCAGTTTTCTCCTCTTCGAATTTCCTCAAGCCAAACCATTCCAGAACTCAATCAAACCTCAACCAAACTTCAAAACAAACCTCCCAACATCCTCAACTCATCCCATAAGTCCCAATCACACAAAACTCAATCACATGCACCCCAAATCAAGGAAATCACCATAGCTGAACCTAAAGCCCAAAATCTCAACAGGAAGAACAATTGAAACCACAGAATTCAAGTGACCAAGTTCAGGACTTCTTACCTTCAGCAGAGAGATTCAACCTTAGGCTATCCTCCACCCTTCCTTAGCTTTCACTCCTAAAAATTTCAGCCTCAATTCCCTAGAATTCCAACCAAAACTCAGCTCAAAATCCATATTTATACTAAGAACCAGAAACTGAAAAACTACCTTGAACCTTACCTCAAAGGATGAACAACCCTTGCTAACTCTTCAAACCAAACCAGGGATCCTAGCCTCAAGCTCCTTCCCAAACTCTCCCTGAGTTTTAGCTTCAAATTCTCTCAAGAAATGGAGAAGAGACCTTCAATCGAGAGAGAGAAAGATAGACTTCTGTTTTCCCCCTTCTTTCTTTTTCCTTCTTCTTTTCTTTTTCCTTCTTCAGAATTCCAACTCTTTCTACACTATCCACTAAGACATAAAATAGCATAATAGTTATCCCTACTTCAAACTCAAATGACCAATTCTCCCTCTTATTTAAAACTGAGCTTTTAAACCTCCTAGGGGCATTTTGGTCATTACACCCAATTCTCACTAATTCCCCGAATGTCTCTAATATTTACCGCTTACTTCCCGACCCAATTAATCACCAATTATATTCCTCAATATCAAAATAGACCCCAATATATTCTCTAAATTCCCATAAATACCCCCAGGCTCACCCCGAGCCAGGTATAAGTCCCCGCCGTGACTTTTTCGCTAAACCGCTCATTAAGATCGCCTCAAGTCACAGATTACAAATATATCCACATAATAATGTGGTCTCGAAAATTTATCACAAATATATACAGTTATGCCCCCAACGGACCAAAATTACGAATATGCCCTTCTAACCTAATCAGGGCCTACATGCACACTAGTACACATAGTCATGCATCACAGATATTCAAATAATCATATAACAATATTTTAATCACTTAATTCTTATATAATCCAGTTATGCTCTCCCGACACACTAATCAAGGCCCTTAAGCCTTATTAGTAAATTTGGGTCGTTACAACTATCCTTACTTAATGAGTATTTCGTCCTCAAAATTTACCTGAATAACTCAGGATACTGATCTCGCATTGCTGTCTCAAGCTCCCAGGTCGCTTCCTCGACCCTACTATTCCTCCATAACACCTTAACAAGAGGAATCATCTTATTCTGTAGTACTTTATCTTTTCAATCCAAGATCTGAACCGGTTGCTCCTCATAGGCTAGATCTGTCTGCAATTCCAAGTCTTCATACCTCAACTCATGTGTTGCATCAGAGACGTACTTTCAGAGCATAGAAACATGGAACACTTCATGAACTCCTGTCAATGATGGTGGCAAGGCTAACCTGTAAGCCACCTGACCAACCCTCTCCAGGATCTCAAAAGGACCAAAGAACCTAGGGCTTAGCTTGCCCTTCTTTCCAAATCTCCTCACCCCTCGCAATGGTGAAACTCGGAGAAACACGTGATCCCCAACCTCGAACTCCACATCCCTACGCTTGAGATCAGCGTAGCTTTTCTGTCTGCTCTGTGAGGCGAGAATCCTAGCTCGGATCTTCTCTATAGCTTCACTTGTCCTCTAAACCAAATTTGGCCCAAAATACTTCCTCTCACCCATCTCATCCCATTGAATGGGTGATCTACACTTCCTTCCATATAACATCTCGTAGGGAGCCACTCCAATCGTTGATTGGTAACTATTGTTATACAAAAATTCAATCAACGGGAGATACTTACTCCATGATCCCTCAAAGTCAATCATACATGCTCTGAGCATATCCTCCAACACCTGAATCGTCGTCTCAGACTGTCCATCAGTCTGAGGATGAAAGGTTGTGCTGAACAACTGAGTCTCCATAGTCCTCTGCAAACCACCCCAGAACTTGGAGGTAAAGATAGGATCTCACTCTAACACTATAGACTTAGGAACCCCATTGAGACGTACGATCTCCCTCACATACAACTCTGCATACTGATCCACAGTATATGTTGACCTCACTAGAAGAAAATGGGCGGACTTGGTGTATCTGTCCACTATCACCCACATAGAGTCCTCCCATTCCACTATCACAGTTTTGGGTAAACCTCCCACAAAATCCATCGTAATGTCCTCCCACTCCACTCGGGAATACCCAAAGGCTGAAGCAACCCTACTGGTTGCTGATGTTCAGCTTTCACCTGCTGATAGGTTAAACATCTAGCTACATACTCCACCACATCCTTCTTCATCCTGGGCCACCAATATAACATCCGTAGATCCTGGTACATCTTCGTGGTACCCGGATGAAATGAGTACGGCGTCGTATGAGACTCATCCGGTATCTCTCGTCTGATCCCCTCATCAGCTGGAACACAAATCCATCCCTGATACCGAAGCAAACCAACCTCAAAAATAGAATAGTCCTTAGCTACTCCCACTAAGACATTCTCTCTAACTTCCTGTAACTGAGCGTCTACCAATTTCCATTCTTTAATCCGCTCTAGCAGGGTCGACTACAGAGTATTATTAGCCAATCGGCCCACCACCAATTCTATCCTTGCTCTAACCATCTCATCAGCTAACTCTCTCGAGATCTGGGTGGAACTATATAACTGACCTGGGCCTCTCCGGCTCAATGCATCCGCTACTACGTTGGCTTTCCCCGGATGGTAAAGAATATCACAATCATAATCTTTCACCAACTCTAGCCAACGCCTTTGTCTCATGTTCAGGTCTTTCTGTGTAAAGAAATACTTCTGACTCTTGTGGTCAGTGTATATCTTGCACTTCTCCCCATACAGATAATGTCGTCAAACCTTCAGTGCGAATACCACCGTTGCTACCTCCAAATCATGGGTAGGATACCATTGCTCATACTCCTTCAGCTGTCGTGATGCATAAGCCATGACCTTCTCATTCTGCATCAACACACAGCCTAAACCCAACCTCGATGCATCACAGTAGACAACAAACTTCCCCTCCCTCGAAGGAAGACTCAACACAGGCGCAGTAATAAGGCGTCGCTTCAGCTCTTGGAAACTGTCCTCACACTTGTCTGACCAGATAAACTTCAAATTCTTCCGTGTCAATTCTGTCATTGGTGCCGCTATCTTCGAGAAGCCTTCCACAAACCATCTGTAATAACTTGCTAGAACAAGAAAACTCCGCACCTCCGAGGCGTTCCTTGGCCTCGGCCAATCCCTAACTGCCTCTACCTTAGATGGATCTACCTTGATCCCATTTTCACCCACAATATGTCCAAGGAATGTCAATTCTGGTAATCAAAATTCACATTTCTTAAACTTGGCGTACAGCTCATGCTCCCTTAATCTCTGCAGAACCTGTCGAAGATGAAACTCATGCTCTGCCTCTGAACTGGAGTACACTAAGATGTCATCGATGAAGACAATAACGAACTGATCCAGAAAATCTTTGAACACTCTATTCATTAGGTCCAGAAAGGCTGCTGGGGCATTGGTCAGACCAAATGACATGACCAGAAACTCATAGTGCCCATACCTCGTTTGGAAGGCCATCTTTGGTATGTCCTCGTCCTTGATCCTCAACTGGTGATAACTAGATCGAAGATCAATTTTTGAGAACACCGTCTTACCCTGCAGCTGATCGAACAAGTTGTCAATCCTTGGTATTGGATACTTATTCTTGATAGTCAACTTGTTCAATTCCCTGTAGTTTATACACATTCTCAAAGTCCCGTCCTTCTTCTTCACAAACAAAACTGGAGCACCCCATGGAGAGTAACTAGTCCTGATGAACCCCAAATCCATAAGCTCATGTAACTGTATCATCAATTCTTTTAGTTCTGTCGGTGCCATCCTATATGGTGCCCTCGACACTGGCTCTGTCCCTGGCACCAACTCAATGACAAACTAAATCTCTCTACGCAGCGGCAACCCCGACAAGTCCTCAAGAAACACATCCAAGAACTTGCAAACTAATCTGGTCTCTTCCGGTCCTGCTGGCGAAACCCTGGTGGTATCCACCGCACTAGCCAGAAAACCTATACACCCTCCTTGTAACAAATCTCTGGCTCTAAGTGCTAAAATTCTGGGTATGCGAGGTCCATGTACCGCTCCCACAAAAACAAAGGGATCCTCACCCTCTGGCTCAAAGGTCACCATCTTCTTTCTGCAGTCAATAGTAGCTCCATATCTAACCAGCCAATCCATACCTAAGATCATATCAAAGTCCTCCATACTCAACTCAATCAAATCTACTGACAACTCTCTACCATCAACTATCACTGGCAGTGCTCTAATCCACCTCCTAGATACTACCAGTTCCCCTGTAGGCAAAATAGTCCCAAACCCTGAAGTATAATCCTCACTAGGTCTACATAGTCTATCAATCACCTTACTAGAAACAAGCGAATGTGTAGCACCAGAGTCAATCAATACAGTAAAAGGAGAGCCAGCGCTAAAAAGATGTCCTGTCACTACTGAGGTACTAGCCTCGACCTTCGCCTGCGTCAGGATGAACACTCGAGCTGGAGTCAAGCTGTCCACCCTCCTTGCATCTCTCGTCTTCTCTGTCGGCCAGTCTTTCTTGAGGTGTCCCACTATCCCGCACACGTAACAGGCCTTAGCACGACACTCGCCTAGATGGCATCTTCTGCACCTCGTGCACTCAGGATAAGTCCTCCATGTATCGCCACCTCCCTAACGGCCACCCTGAGTGCCCCGACCTCTCCTATCAGGACCAGGAGTAGTCGAAGCATCAGGGGTCTTCCTCTTTAAATCACTAGGGCCTCTGCCCCTACTAGAACCAGAATATGGAGGCACCACCCTACGGCCCTCCCGTCTTGCTACACTCTCCCTCCATATCTTATTTTCCGCCTCCTTAGTGGCAAGAGCCTTCTCTACAGCCTGGGCATAAGTTGTCCCTCCAGGAACTATTGTAATTCTCACATCTCGGGCTATCAGAGCATTAAGCCCTCTAATAAATCTGTCCTGCCTAGCTGCATCAGTGGGCACAAGGTTGGGTACGAATTTCGCAAGTCTGTCAAACTTTAGGGCATATTCTGTAACTGTCATGATTCCCTGAACCAGCCCCACGAACTCATTTACCTTCACTGCCCTGATGGCAACATTATAGTACTTCTGACTGAATAGGTCCTTGAATCCTTCCCACGTCAAAGCAGTAACATCTCTGGTCTATGATGCCACTCTCCACCAGATTCAGGCATCCTCTCTCAGCATATATGTGGCACAGGCCACTCTGTCATGTCCATCTACCCTCATAATATCCAAAATGGTAGTAATCATGGTCATCCATTGTTCAGCCTTCAGTGGATCAGGTCCTCCCTCAAAGATCGGGGGCTGTTGTTTCCTGAACCGCTCATACAACAGCTCCCATCTATTCCCAACCTCTAATGGTTGTACAACTGCTACCACTGCAGGTGCCACAATAGGGGCAGCACTCCCTGATGGAGCCTGCTGTCACAAAATTTGGATCTTTTCATCCTGGCTCTGTAGTCGAGCTTGCATGTCTTCCATAAGTTGCTGCCAGTTCTTAGGGACTGGCGGAGGGGTCTGGCCCTGGTCATCATCTCTAGTCTCAGACCTGTTGCCGACTATTCGTGTAGATTTTCTTGGATGCATAATTATCCAAGTCAATCTGCAATCAACGACTCGACAGTCAAACTATGATGACAGGGTAATAACCCTTCCATGATCCACCATTAGAACCCCAAACATTCACAAACAATAAAAATATAACAGTTTATCCAAATATTCATCCATATATTCATTCACATGCATAGCAGTACCGATAAGCACGCCTCAATATAATCATGCAATAGTCAAGGGCTAGGCCCTATCAGTATCTCATGCTCCCTATTAATCACACAGATATCAAAAGTCATATTTCATTTAGATCATTTAAACATATAGTCGTGTATACACAATTACCAAACCCTGAGTCAAGCTTGTCTTTCGTGGTGAATGTACATGTCTAGCTAGTCTTCAGGAACCCTTAAACCTAGGACGCTTTGATACCAAGTTGTAACGCCTTGGATAGCCAAGACCGTTACACTGTGTGTTCATAAAGGTGCAAGACTTGCTAATCAAGTCGTTTAATTTGAAATGTGTCACTGAAACTACAGTTGAACTAGGGTTAAAAGATTTTGGCCTCAAAAGCTTCGTTTCTTATAAACAAACATTTTCTTTACATGTGATCCCAAAAGTAGTAAAGTTAAAAGAAAGTCTACAAAATTTTAGGACTAAAATATAGTTATTAGCCACTCTAAGGCAAAACAGACAATTAAGCTTTTCTCGTCTTGTATCACTCCTCGGTCGTGGTGGCCGATCAGCTGACTATGTACATTCAGCCTCGAGGCTCTCCATCTCAGGACTGGTCCAACTTTCCCTTGCCTTTACCTACACCACGTAGCACTCGTGAGCCAAAGCCCAGCAAGAAAACACAATAACATAGCATAATTATTAAGCAAACAACCAGATAACTCATACAGTATAAACAATTACTCAACAGTCCAAATATTCATGTTACTCAAGTATTCAGCATACCAGGTACATCATTTCATATCAATAATCAATTCACATATGATAACCATGGTTAACGCCCTTAGTCCGCACCCTCTATTTATCCCACTGACTCCGGCCCGCTTAAACCGAGCTCAATGAATATTAAGCTGTCCTCAGCTACCAGTGGCCGAGCCGCGCCCTGTGCGCAAGTATTATTTACGGTGCCCTTAGGCCGTTTATCACATGTCCCATGGCATAATACCATCTATGATATCACACAGGTATAGGGAGCTCTAAGTCCCATCACAAACACAGAACCGGGTGCAGTTTTCTTACCTTTAGATTTCGCTAGCTTTGTTCAATTTGATCATCAAGCACGATCCTGTCTGAGCCCTAGCATACACCTAGCCACAGCCATAGATCAAAATCATCACCAAACCTCAAATCCAAAACCTAGCCCCGGGAACAATCCCAAGCCCTCGGGAAGCCCTAATTCCACCAAACAGGGTGGTGGAATCAAACCCTGAGCCCCCGGCCAAAAACCCTTAGAAATAACCCAAAAACCCCTTTCTGGAAATAGGGTAGCGCTACAGCGCCCTAAGGTGGGCGCTATAGCGCTACAAACAGAGCCTTCAGGCTCCCAGATGCCCAAGCCTAACACTGTAGTGCCCTAAGGTTAGTGCTACAGCGCTAGTCATAGCCAGACACTACCCAGTTTTCTCCTCTTCAAATTTCCTCGAGCAAAACCTTTCCAAAACTCAATCAAACCTCGACCAAACTTCAAAACAAGCCTCCCAACATCCTCAACTGATCCCTTAAGTCCCAACCACACAAAACTCAATCACATGCACCCCAAATTAAGGAAATCACCATAGCTGAACCTAGAGCCCAAAAACTGAACAAGAAGAACAATTGAAACCACAGAATTCAAGGGACCAAGTTAAGAACTTCTTACCTTCTGAAGAGAGATTCAACCTTTGGTTATCCTCCACCCTTCCTTAGCTTTCACTCCTCAAAGTTTCAGCCTCAATTCCCTAGAATTCCCACCAAAACTCAGCTCAAAATCCATATTTATACTAAAAACCAGAAACTCAAAAGCTACCTTGAACCTTACCTCAAAGGATGAACAACCCTAGCTAACTCTTCAAACCAAACCAGGGATCCTAGCCTTAAGCTCCTGCCCAAACTCTCTCTGAGTTTTAGCTTCAAATTCTCTCAAGAAATGGAGAAGAGACCTCCAATCGAGAGAGAGAAAGATAGACTCCTGTTTTCCCCCTTCTTTATTTTTCCTTCTTCTTTTCTTTTTCCTTCTTCAGACTTCCAACTCTTTCTACACTATCCACTAAGACATAAAACAACATAATACTTATCCCTACTTCTAACTCAAATGACCAATTTTCCCTCCCGTTTAAAACTGAGCTTTCGAACCTCCTAGGGGCATTTTGGTCATTACACCCAATTCCCACTAATTCCCCGAATGTCTCTAATATTTATCGCTTACTTCCCGACACCTAACTAATCACCAATTATATTCCTCAATTTCAAAATAGACCCCAATATATTCTCTAAATTCCCAGAAATACCCCTAGCTCGCCCCGAGCCGGGTATAAGTCCCCACCATGACTTTTTCGCTAAACCGCTCACTAAGATAGTCTCGAGTCACATATTACAAATATATCCACATAATAATGTGGTCTCGATAATTTATCACAAATATATACAGTTTATGCCCTCAACGGGCCAAAATTATGAATATGCCCATCTAACCTAATCAGGGCCTACATGCATACTAGTACACATAGTCATGCATCACAAATATTCAAATAATCATATAACATGCTTTTAATCACTTAATTATCAAATAATCCAGTTATGCCCTCCCGACACACTAATCAAGGCCCTTAAGCCTTATTAGTAAATTTGGGTCATTACACGTTCCTTTAGCAATTTCCATGCGGTTTCTATCTGAATTACTGCATAAATGATCCCATCACTTCCCATAACGTGACCTTGAATATCTCTGTAGGAATCAAAGCTTACCTCTTCTGGAACCTTACTTGTAACCCTGCTTCCTTACCCTTGGTACTATCAATGAAGTTTCCATTCGCGTTCTGCTTCTAACTGAGAGTAAATCAAAACATCCATAATCAATCTTAATATGGCTTGTCCATGTCATTCTTGTATTCTCTGCTTGTCAAACATACCTTGCAACCAGGAAATTGAATCCTTCATTCTTGGCAAACGGTGTTCACGTGTCCCATGATGAAATACTCCGTCTAATCAACCCTCAAATTAAATACTCCTTCAATTGAACCTTTAATTCTTCCTGATGAGCTAATTTCATTCCTCATGATGTCCCTGATATCGATTTTATCCCTTTCTTAATCTTGTAGCATACTGAATTCCTTAATGCAACAACAATCCCAACAATTCCTTGAGCACCCATCTAAAGCCTTACTAGTTGATCCAGTCTTTCACCCGGTCTAACTAATATATCCCTAGTTGTATCTACCACAATATCTAGGCATCCCGTAGACGCAACCGGGTCCTTTCCCTTTAAACCCAGAAGTCACCATCATTTCTTAAAATCCATAGTTTTCCCTTATTTGGAAGATTAATCCATACTCACGATCATATTAAAATCCTTATATGACGAACTCAATCAATTCTACGGTAAACCTTTTACCAATAGTACTCTAACCCTTCTCCAGCAAGTTACCAATTTTACAGCAGGCACTAAAATCTCAAGCCCCATGGCATGACAGCCATATAGCATATGCCACATATCCATGTCTCTATTGAAAGATGCATTGCACCAAACTCAATCAACTTAGTAAAAAGGAACAACAACTAGAAAGTCAACTAATCGCCTCCGAGGGACTAGCCTCGGGTTCTGACTGCATCAAGGTGGACACTCAAACTGGGGTCGAGTAATATATACTCCTTGGTTCTTTTGACTTCAATGTTGGACAATCCTTCCTGACATGCCCAACCATTCCACATAGAAAACATGCCTTCACTCAGCGTTCTCCAAGATGGCATCCCTCGCACTTGGTGCATACTATATAACTTCACTAGGTCTCATTGCCGCCCTGAATACTATGACCCCTCCTGTCAGAAAAATAAATAGTATAACTATCAGGGGTCTTTCTTTTTCGGTCCCTGGGCCTTCGCCCCTACCTGATCCCCTAATGGGGATACCATTGCCTAAGCTTCTTGCCCTATGGCACTCTCACTCCATATCTTATCTCTTTCATCTTCTATAACAAGGCCATCCCTATTGCCTAAGCGTATGTAGAAATCTTATACACTCAAGCAAGCCTAACTCTCTGGGCTACCCCAGGTTTAGTCCTTAAATGAATCGTTCCTTCCAAGCCACATATGTTGGTACCAAACTAAAATTGAATTTGGCCAACCCACCAAATTCACTGACATACCTTGTCACTGTCTTACCACCCTGGAACGAGTTCATAAACTCATTAGTCTTCGTAGTTTGAACTATGTCACAACAGTACCTTTCTTTAAGCAATTACCTGAATTCCTCCAAACCCTTCGTGATAATGTTGCGGGTTCGGGATACCACTTCCCACCCCATGTGGGCATCCTCCCACAGCCTATCCGTGGCCCAAGCCATTCTATCATTGCCTAACACTCCCCATATAGTCAATGATGGAGCTAGTCTTGCCCATCCACTAATTAGCTCTGATAAGATCCAAACCTCCCTCAGAACTGGAGGATAAATCTTCTGGAATCTTTCATACGATAATTCCTGTAACGCCCTGGCTACCCCAGAACAGTTACGGTGAACGGTGGACTGGAAACTTGACTCATTGCCTGAGTCCTCTGGTCAAAAACGTGCTCTAAGTGTAATTAACGGGTTAAGGTATAAAACCATTAAAAAGGAAATGGAGATTTTATTACAAACTGCTCTGCAGAGCTAAACAAAACATTTACAAGTGGTTCTCAGTACAAAAAGGTCACTATAGTTGTAAAGTTACAATCCCGCTGACCTAAGTGGCAAAATAGGGTAAACCCCCCTAAGTCCTCTGTGAACTCCTTGGCCGTGGTGGTCAAGCGGCCGCATATGTACACAACACCACATCAGCTCTCCACTCAAGGCTAAGTGAGCTTCTCTTTCCCTTTACCTGCACCACATAGCACCCATGAGCCAAAGCCCAGCAAGAAAACATAACACTTTTCATAAACATTATCAAATGATTATCATTATGTTCACACTGAGCAATAAGCTTTAAACAAATGAGTGAACATCACATGAGGTCCTGATAAACCACACTGAGTGACTGACAGGCAAGTCACTAATTCAAATGGAAGAGTGGCTGTTAGGTAAGCCACTAGCCTTCAACAGGTTATGGTAAACCATACTGAGTGACTGACAAGCACGTCACTGTTTTCAAATGGGAGAGTGGCTGCTAAGTAAGCCACTAGCCTCCAAGTGCTTATTTCATTCATCGACCCTCGGGGTCGGTCTGGCATTGATGCTCTTTAAGTCATTCAATGCTGATAATCGATTAGATCAAATCTTGTTGGCTTGCGTAATACACGCTAAGGCCGTCCTGACTAATGAGTCAGCTCAACGTGATCAGTGCCCAGTACCACTGCCGAACCTGACTAATAAGTCACAGCTTCACAGTTGATACTAGCACCTTTGCCAAACCTGACTAATGAGTCAGTACCGTGCTCAAGTGAGCAACATATGCTAAGCATTCTATATTCAATCCATGTCCATAATCTCACAATCAACATGCCTCATGAATATCCATGCATGTCACACTTGGGGTGCAGTTCTCTTACCTTTGATTCGAGCTAGAATGAACAAAAGAACGACCCTTGAGAACGGTTTAGCTTTTAGTCCTTTAGCGGTTACCTAATCACAACACATATGGGATACCATCAATAATCAAGATAATAAAGGGTCCCAAACCATTATCTAACCCCAAGAGATCAATCCAAACTAATCCAAGTAGCAAGGACACTCCCGAGGCCTAAAACTAGGTTCCCGTGGTCAAAACGAGCAAACGGGGCGAAAACAGGGCAAGGGCTGCGGCCCTAGCACCTTGGGCCGCGGCCCCCATGGTTCCCAGAGGCTAGGGCCGCGGCGCCCAGCGAGCACAAGCTCCCCACCTGCTTCTTCAAAGAAGGGCTGCGGCGCCTCAAGAACAGGGCCGCGACGCGCCACCCTGGGCCATTCCCAACCGCGTTTCTAACACTTCAAAGCCTCCAAAATCATCCCTAAACATTACCCAATCATCAAAGCAAAGTTCCCAAGATTCCCCATACATCAAAACCCTCAAAACCCAAGGCTCGAACGAACCGAAAACTCAACAATTCACAAAATCAATTCAAAGCTTAGAAACTCAGAAAAACTCAAAACTTAAACTTCGATTACCTTCAATTGGGTTGTTTTCCATCGAATCCTTCGGTTAAGAAGCTTCTAATCTTCCCTAGGATCGCTATGCCTCGATCCTCACTCGATTCCGACTCCTAGAACTCAAGATTTCGTCAAAAAGGCTTAAACGGTAAAACGGACTTTGAAAAGGGAGAACGAAAGGTTTTCTTATCGTATGTTCTATCTGATAAGCTACTTCAAACTTAAGTAACCTCAAATAAAACCTAATGCTCGGGGTCCCAAAAACACCCCCGGGGTCATTATAGTCAAAACCTCCAAAATTTCACCCTGATCTCAAATATTCCCAATTTATCATCAAATGAACATTTCTATTACCCCAAAATTGACCCCATTATGGTAAAACCGCTAATCCACTAAAATTAACCGTCTCATGTCAAATAGCTCGAATATATCTCCATAATAATGGAATCTCATTCACAAATCATATCATGCACCCAAATACACAAATTACCCTCAACGGGCCAAATTACCATCACACCCCTATAATAAGAGATATGGACTCATATGCATGCATTTCACATCATATCATAATATAATCAACATATACATGCATTTAATCAATTATTAACATAATTAAACAAATATGGCCCTCCCGGCCTACTATTCACGCCGTTAAACTCATCGGAGAAATCGGGGCATTACAATTCCCATCTGTTTCCACCCTCAGGTTTAACCGATACTGGTGCCACTATTGTCAAGATATACGGAGCAATGTTCCCAGAAGAAATCCGCTGTCTCCACTATCTAATTTCCTCATCTTGATCTAGCAACCTTGCTAGCATACCAGCAAACATCTGCTACAAATTCCAGAGGCAGATGAGGGGTTCTAACCTCAACTATCATCCGTAATTCCCATACTAATGATACCAGGTCTAGTTGACTGCCTTGGATACATAACTTCCAGATCTATCCCAGTCAATGACTTAACCTCTCACCCTTGGTACCCATATTAAGAACTATCCCATGAGTTGGGCCAAACAACAAATCTATAATGTTCATGCATCAATTATCATGTACTATTTCCACCAAATACATTCATACATATCATGCTTTCTATTCTAGCATGTAGATAAGGCACATAGGTTAAATTTAAATAATTAATCACACAATCATGTCATTAGATACCTAATCGTGAGTCGAGCTTATCTTTAGCAGCAAGTGTACACGCCCAGCCAGTCTTTAGGAACCTTAAACCTAGACCGCTCTGATACCAAGTTGTAATGCCCAGGATAGCCAAGACTGTTACACTGTGTTTAAAATAGTGCTTAACTCGCTAAGCGAGTCATGTGAACTTAAATGTGTAATTAAAGACCATGTAAAGATTATGCATTAAAAAGTTTGGTAAAAAAAATGACTATTTTTCATTCAAATATTATGTTTATATACGAGAACCCAAAAATTAGTTACTGACTTACAAAAGAAAAATAGAATACAAATTAGTCGTTCTAAGCAGCAAAACAGAGTTCAACCCTAGTTCCTCCCAGGCTATCCTAGTCGTGGCGACCGGGTAGGCTACATATGTACACATCGCCCCTGAAGCTCTCCAACTCATGGTTGGTCCAGCTATCCCTCTCCCTTACCTACACCGTGTAGCACCCGTGAGCCAATGCTCAGCAAGAAAACTTAAAATTAGCATGCACAACTAGGCTATAGTATAAAAGCAATAAGAAATAATCAATAGATTCAACCAATAACAGGATATAAACAACCATCTAACAGTAATATTCCAACTCAATCAAGTGCATAAACCAATCTCATCCATGAGAACAAATAATCAAGCGCAAAACACACTTCTATTTACTATATAGTGTTCAGGCCCGACTCCCTTAAGCCGAGACATCTAGTCTTATAGCTGACCCTGCACCCTTAGGCCGGGCTGTGTTCCGCACGCTTTCAATCGGCCTCCAGCACCATGAGGTCATCCTTCAAATAGATATAATCACATATGCACAACACGTAGTCAATGGAAGTTTATACAAGCATGTCTATCCAGACATTCTCAGACACAAGCATGTTCACATTCATAACATATTCATTAACAAGGGTCTAAGCCCCATTCACAACCTGGGTGCAGTTTTCTTACATCAAGTCCCGAGTAGCTAGCTTATGGCAGCCCCAAGCACGATCCCTAATCCTGAGCCCTTGCGGTATAACCTAGTCACAAAGTATTAGTAAATAACCATTAAAACCCTAAGCCGATCACAACTTTTGAAATAACTTACTAGCCTTCGGGACCTCGAATTCTACTAAATGGGGTAGTAGAATTTGTCTCGAGCGCTTAGGTTAAAGTACCCGTCATTAAAACCTAAAGTGGCCCAAAAATGACCAGGCGGGCCGCAATTTGCCTCTAAGGGTCACGGCGCGCCTCCCAGGTCAAAGAGCCCCCATGTCTGGTACTAGGACACGAGCCACGACTTGCCTTAGAGAGTCGCGGCGCGACTCCAATGCAAAAGCCCCTACCTAGCCTGGGTTCACCTGGGTCGCATCGCCCTAAGAATAGGGTCGCGACTTTTCCCTACGAACCTAGTATTTTTCTGGTTTTCCTCAGCCAAAAACCTCCCAAATAATTTCAAGGACTAAAATCCAATCCCCAGAATAATACCAATATGATACCAGCAACAAAACCCTAGCTTAACTGTAATGCCCTATTTCCTTAAAGACGTTACTAAGTGAGTTTAAAACGTGCTAATCACTCGCTAATCGAGGTTTTAGGTTTAAAGTGTAGCTAAACTGGGGTAAAACCCATTCCACGTCATTAAATATAAAACATATGGTAATCATTGAAACCTCAGAAAGTTTTACAGTTAGGATGCCAAAATACTGTTTTATAAAATATTTACAACTCAAAATACATTTAGGGTCGTCCAAGCGAAAAATTCAAGACTAAACATAGTATTTCCTAAAACTACCCCTGGTCGTGGCAGCCAGGTAGGCCAAACATGTACACGTCGCTCCACGCTCTCCGTGCTCATGGTTGATCGACCTTTCCTTTGCCCTTACCTGCACCATAGAGCACCTGTGAGCTGAATCCCAGCAAGAAAACTCAACATAAAACAATCAACATATGCATATCTATCAGCAGCATATAACAAACTAGATAACAGGCTAAACACATAGCACCCATGCCGTCCCAGGCTCTGGGCTTGCAGTCATCACCGTGAGGATTACTCCAGCATCCAAGAAGGGTCTCGCCCTAACGGCTCGCACTCCGTGTGCTCAACGCCGCTTCCAGCCCCATGTCGTACTCGGCTTTGCACTCCACGTGCTTAACGCCATTCCCAGCCCCTTGCCCTTCTTGGCTTCCTGCCGTTCTCAACCTTCTTCGGTCCCGGCCTTCGTCGTTCATTCACAAATATGCAACACATAGCATATAATCAACAATTACTTAAACAGATACAAAATATAAACAATAGGGCTACGCCCTGAAATTCAATCACATAGGGCCATGCCCTGCAATACAAACAACTCAATCAATAGGGCTCCGCCTTGCTCTACGGGTAGAACAATTTTCTTACCATTGGTCCAAGCTTCTTGAACACCGAAATCCTGAGCACAGTCCTCTAACCCGAGCCTCGCTAAAAATCGAGCCACAACGCATCAACAATAACCGTCCATCAAGCTCTAATCCATTAAATAACTTTGGAATATAATTCTAGTCTCCGTGACCTTGGATTCTACCAATCCAGGTGGTAAAATCCCTCCCGAGCCTTAACTTTCGGGTTCCCGAGCCAAAACCCTTAAAACAGCCAAAACTTTGAATTAGGGTCGCAGACCAGCCCTTTAAGGGCCACGACATGCCCCAAGATAGAGGCAAAATGCGTTCTTGCTGGGAGACATGGGCCGCGGCATGCCCTTCCTTAGGCCGCGGCGTACCTCAAGAACAGAGGCCTCCCCAGGCCTTCACGCATACACGGGCCGCAGCTCAAACCTCCAAATCCAGAAAACACCATGCATTTCACGAGCTAACCTCACTGAATTTTACTATTTCTGAGCCTTAATCCTAGAATTCTGCCTTGGATTCATATCCAAACAACATATCCAGTTCTAACACCCAAAAATCCAACAGAAAACTTCATCAACATCTAAATTCAATCACCTAAGTCCTAACTCCCAAAGCTCCATAAAAACAGAGAGATTTTGTACAAAAAACTTACTTAAATCCTTACCTCTGTTACAAATTCGGCCTGAGCAAATTCTATACCCTTCAAGCCTTCAATCCATCAGTCCCTTAGTCTAAATTTCTAGCAGACTCTTCAAGCCATCAAGCATCCAAGGTGATAGAGGGAACCGAGAGAGAGAGCAATGAACCTAGTAGGGAATTCTTATTTTCCTTCTTCTCTTTAGTTCCATTGTTTTCATCAAGCCTCTAAGTGTATATCCACTTTCCAAAAAGACTAAATTGCCCATAAGCCTAACCTCAACCCTTTAATGCCACCAAGGGTATTTTAGTCATTTGCCAAACCCCGTTAAATCCCCAAGTATTCCCATAAATCCTCGTTAATACCGACATATACAAATCATTACTAAATTGCTACCCGTTGCTCAATAAATCTCAAACTCATATTTTATACCCAAAATATCCGTAGGCTTCTCCCGAGCCGGGTATTTGACCCCATTGTGACTTTCTAGCTAAACCGCTCTCTAGGACTGTCTCGATTCGTGCATCACAAATATATCACCACTCACACGTGGTAAAGAGCACAACATACACAAATATTGTATATATGCCCTCAACAGGCTAAAATTTACAAATATGCCCCTAACAACCAAATGGGGCCCACATACATATTTAATTCACCTAAACATGCATTTCTAATAACACAATCATCAAATTCACATATATACATAATAAATCAATTATTTCCCTCCAGTCACGCTAATCAAGGCCCTAAGCCCTATTAGCAAATTTGGGACGCTACATCAACACACTCAAACTTCCATCCAAACTCAAATCCATAACCTTGAACCTTAAAGCTAAGAACAACCATAAAAAAAAAACACAACACCATTAAAACAACAATTGAAACTCACCTCAGCTATGAATTAATCCACCTAGCTACAGCTAACCAAATTATAGGCCTCAAGTCTTTAATTTCCCAAGCTTTCAGCCACCAATTCCCCTTAGCTTCCTCAAGAATTCCACCAAAGTTGAGAGAGAGAGGGAGAGGGTCGGTTGGAAGAGGAGAGAATGTTCTAGCCTTGTATCCTTGAGTTTGTACATGCTACCACTGCCTATGTTATCCCAAAGGTAAGCATATCCACTCAATAAAAAGACTATAATACCACTTAGTACACCCTTATCTTCTAATGCCCCCGAGGGCAAAAAACGTCATTAGGCACATTCCCCGCCAATCCTCAAATTTTCTTATAAATTCCCAATTAATCCCGACATGCCCAATTAGTCACCAAATAATTGCATGTTAACCAATAAATCCTAAATACACACTAAGTCCCTGACATACCCCTAGGCTCACCCCTAGCTGGGTATTGGACCTCATTGAGACTATTCTGCTAATCCGCTCACTAGGATCACCTCGAGCCAAATATCGCAAATATATCCACATAATAATGTGGTCCTCATTCATTTAGCACATATAATCACATTTATGCCCTCAACAGGCCAAAATTACAAGTGTGCTCGTATTAACAAGAATGGGCCCACATGCATATTTAGTATATATAAACATGCACATATATTTACATTACTATATAAATCATGTATGCCATGTAGTCACACATTTATTCGAATAATTCCACATATAATTCCAATTACGCCCTCAAGGCACAGTAGGTAAAGCACTCAGCCTTAATAACTAATTCGGGACGTTACAAGTGTGATTTAATAAGCATACGAGATGCAAGTGATCTAGATTCGAATTACTGATGTGGATAGACATCTTAGTAAATGTGTTGTATATAATAGAGATTATATATGTATTAGGATTAATGACCTAAAATCATGTAAAGACACTTTATTCGTTTTAAATAAAAGTACAATTTTATTATATTTGAATGTTATAATTATTATTTGAATTAATTATATGAAAATATTAAGAAAATTTCCTCTTCATTCAAGAGAATATGATTTGTATTAGTACGAAAGAATTAAGATCATATATAATGAATAAAATAGTTAGTAACATATTAATGTATGGAATCTTTAATAAACTGTTAGTAGAATGGTTTGCTAAGCATACAAGATGCGAGTAATCTAGATTCAGATTACTAATGTGGATAGACATCTTAGTAAAAGTGTTGTATATAATAGAGATTATATATGACAGGACTGGTGACAATTAATTATCTATATAAACTTATCGTTTGACATAAATACTTAATTTTTATCATATTAGATGATCATTTGTAGATCAGTCTAAATCTTGGGTATTCATGAACTCCTGTTTGCGTTTATTGAATCTTTTGATTCACTCGTTAAGGTCCCTTAGAATAATGAGGCTAATGAATTTTGTTTTGGAGATTCAATATCATGGATGGCTAGGAACATGAATTACAATATTGGAATCCATGCTTATCTAACAGATCGAATATTGGTTCCCTTAAGGGTTAATTTTGGAACTAAATAGTTATTGAGCTCAAATATGTAATTAGATTATAGATTAATTGCTAGTGAATTAATGGTACTTACAGATCAAGAGGTAATTAGAAGGGTAAAATGGTAATTTTGACCAGCTCTAATTAACGAACCAATAATGGAGGACAAAACTACATATATTGGTTATATCAATGCACTACAAGAGAAAACTCGATAAATATAATTCTTTAAATACTTAGAGTGCAATTCCATATTTATTGTAACGCCCTGGCTACCCCAGAATAGTTACGGTGAACGGTGGACCGGAAATTTGACTCACTACCTGAGTCCTTTGGTCAAAAACGTGCTCTAAGTGTAATTAACAGGTTAAGGCATAAAACCAGTAAAAAGGTAATGGGGATTTTTGTTACGAACTGCTGTGCAGAGCTAAACAAAACATTTACAAGTGGTTCTTAGTACAAAATGGTCACTACTGTTTTAGATTTACAATCCCGCCGACCTAAGCGGCAAAAATAGGGTAAACCCCCTAGTTCCTCTGAGAACACTTTGGCCGTGGTGGTCAAGCGGCCGCATATGTACACATCATCACATCAGCTCTCCACTCAAGGCTAGGTGAGCTTTTCTTTCCCTTTACCTGCACCACATAGCACCCATGAGCCAAAGCCCAGCAAGAAAACATAACACTTTACATAAACATTATCAAATGATTATCATTATAACCACACTGAGCATAAAGCTTTCAAACAGATGAATAACACATAATTTTAGCGGGAGAGTGGCTGTTAAGTAAGCCACTAGCCTCCAAGCTCTCTTTTCTAGTGGGAGAGTGGCTGCTAGGTAAGCCACCAGCCTCCAGGCTCTGTTTTCTTCCATCGACCCTCAGGGTCGGTCAGGCATTAATGCTCCTTGAGTCATTCAATGCTAGAAGTCGATTAGATCTAATCCTTGTTGGCTTGCGTGATCCACGCTATAGCCGTCCTGACTAATGAGCCAGCGCTATGTGACCAGTGTCCAGTATCACTGCCGAACCTAACTAATAAGTCACAGCTTCACAGCTGACACTAACACCTTTGCCAATTCTGACTGATGAGTCAATGCAATGTGACCAGTGCCCAGTACCACTGCCGAACCTGACTAATTAGTCACAGCTTCACAGTTGATACTAGCACCTTTGCCAAACCTGACTAATTAGTCAGTGCTATGCACAAGTGAAAAACATATGCTAAGCATTCCATGTTCAATCCATGTCCATATTACACAATCAACATACCTCACAAATATCCATGCATGTCACACTCGGGGTGCAGTTTTCTTACCTCGGGTTCCGAGCTAGAACAAATAAAAGAGTGACCCTGAGAACGATCGACCTTTTGTTCCTTTAGTGGTTACCTGGTCATAACCAAATTATGGGATTCCATCAATAAAATGAATAATAAAAGGTTCCCCAACCAAAACCTAACCTCCTGGACCTCAAACACTACCCAACTGGGTAGTAGGTTCAATCCCGAGGCCTTAGGTTTGATTTCCCAAGCCAAAAAGCTCACTTTGGCCAAATATACCTTAAGGGCCGCGGCCCTCCTTGGGCATGCCGCGGCCCGCCCCTCAAACAGAGGCGCCTAAACCCAGCAGCCCCCAAGGGCCGCGGCTCACCCGTGCCATGCCGCGGCGCAAGCTCCAGTTCAGCCAAAACCCCTGTTTTTTCTTCCCTTGCGTTTTCCCTTGAACCAACCTTTCAAACCCAATTTAAACACCACCCAAACCTCTTTCAAACACCCATTTAAACCTCCAAACATCTCCCATAACTATCCCTCATTATAACCCAAGTAAAACATCCCAAGAACTCCCCTTGATTCCAACTTTCCACACCAAAAACAAGAGCTGAAATCCTAAAACGAAAACAGAGCATACATGGAAACCAATGGCTAAAAGCTTACCTCAAGTTCAGATTATGGTGCTCTTCCACAGTGGAACACTCTCCCAAAGTACCAAGGCCTAGCTCTCAAGCTCAAATCCTCAACAAGATCACAAAAACTCACAAGGAAAATGAAGGAAGGAGAAGGTACGGGAAGGAGAAGAAGGGAACTCTGTTTTTGGTTCTGTTTTTACAGCCATCTAAACATCATATATATCCAATTCCCAAATGACCAATATACCCCTAGGTCTATTAAAGCTTCTAAAACCACTTCAAGGGTAATTTTGGCATTTTCCACCTACACCGTTAATGATAATTAACGCTTCCCAACTCTCACTAATCTCAATATTCTCAAACACCGATATTTCACATCCCGTTACCCTTTAATGCCCGGTAACACTCTAATCATTAAAACACCCTGAGACTCACCCCGAGCCCCGAGCTTAAGCCTGTTATGACCAAACCGATAATTAACATTCCTTGATCGTCTCATGCCAAATAGCTCGAACAAACCCACATCATAATGTGGTCTCAAATTATATCACCAACATGCGAACAATTAATCAATTTACCCTCAACGGGCCAAATTACCAACACACCCCTGTGGATAGAAATATGGACTCACATGCATGCATTTCACATCATATCATAATATAATCAACATATACATGCATTTTATCAATTAATAACATAATTAAGCTAGTATGGCCCTCCCGGCCTACTGTTCACGCCGTTAAACACAACGGAGAATTCGGGGCATTACAACTATCCCCTCCTTACTGAAATTTCGTCCTCAAAATTTACCTGAACAGCTCGAGATACTGACTCTGCATATCTGACTCCAGCTCCCAGGTCGCCTCCTCGACCTTGCTGTTCCTCCACAATACCTTAACCAAAGGTATTGTCTTATTCCTGAGGACCTTGTCCTTTCTATCAAGTATCTGAACTGGCTGCTCCTCAAAGGAGAGATCTGGATCAAGCTCCAGATCCTCATAACTCAGAATATGGCCCACATCAGATACATATCTCCGAAGAGCTGATACATGAAATACATTATGCACGGCAGACAACGCCGGAGGCAAAGCCAATCTGTAAGCCACCTGACCAATCCTTTCCAGGATCTCAAATGGACCTACAAATCTAGGACTCAGCTTGCCTTTCTTCCCAAACCTTCTCACCCCTTTCCATGGTGAGACTCTGAGGAAAACATAGTCTCCTACCTGGAACTCCACGTTCCTGCGCTTGGGATCTGCATAGCTCTTCTGTCTACTCTGAGAAGCAAGCATTCTAGCTCTAATCTTCTTTATAGCCTCACTGGTCCTCTGAACCGCATCAGGACCTAAGTATCTCCTTTCTCCCGTCTCATCCCAATGGATGGGAGATCTGCACTTCCTACCATATAGCATCTCATAAGGTGCTACTCCAATGGTAGATTGGTAACTGTTGTTGTAGGAGAATTCTATCAAAGGCAGATACTTACTCCAAGACCCACCGAAATCCAGAACACATGCTCTCAGCATGTCCTCTAAAATCTGGATCGTCCTCTCAGATTGCCCATCTGTCTAAGGATGATAAGCTGTACTGAATTTCAACTTTGTCCCCATGGCTTTCTGCAAACTCCCCCAGAACTTGGAAGTAAAAGTGGGGTCCCAATCTGACACGATCGACCTAGGTGCACCATGGAGCCGCACGATCTCTCTCACATAGAGATCTGCATACTGATCAACTGTATATGTAGTCCTCACTGGCAAGAAGTGAGTTGATTTGGTGTAGCGATCCACTATCACCCAAATAGAATGATGCTGACCAGTAGTCCTGGGTAAGCCCACCACAAAGTCCATCGTGATGTCTTCCCACTTCCATTCTGGAATATCCAGAGGCTGCAGTGACCCTACCGGCCTATGATGCTCAGCCTTGACCTGCTGACATGTCAATCACTTAGCTACATACTCTACTACATCTCTCTTCATCCCCAGCCACCAATATAACGATCTCACATCCTGGTACATCTTCGTGGTGCCTGGATGCAAAGAGTAAGGTGTAGTATGAGATTCATCCAAAATCTCTCGCCTCAATGCAGTGTCTAACGGAACACATATCTGCCCCTTGTATCTCAACAAGCCTACCTCAGACACTGTATAATCTCTGGATGCTCCAGCCAGAACATCCTCCCTGATCTTAATCAGCTGAGGATCATTCAACTGACCCTCCTTGATCCTCTCTAACAGTGTAGATTGTAGCGTAATGTTAGCCAACTGGCCCACTAGCAACTCTATACCAGCTCTGGTCATATCAACTGTTAACTCTCTGGCTATCAGCCTCATACCATGAATCCACCCCGGACCTTTCTGGCTCAAAGCATCAGCTACCACGTTGGCTTTCCCTGGGTGATACAAAATCTCACAATCATAGTCTTTCACTAACTCCAGCCAACGCCTTTGCCTCATATTCAAGTCTTTCTGGGTGAAGAAGTACTTCAGGCTCTTGTGGTCTGTATAAATCTCACACTTCTCTCCATAGAGATAATGCCTCCATATCTTTAAAGCAAAAACCACTGTCGCCAACTCCAGATCATGAGTAGGATATCTCTTCTCATACTCCTTCAACTGACGAGAAGCATAGTTAATAACCTTCTCTGATTGCATCAAAACACAGCCCAAACCCTGATGAGAAGCATCACAGTAAATCACAAACTTCTCCTGATCCGTCGGAAGACTCAGAATCGGAGCTGTAATCAACCTCTGCTTCAGTTCCTGGAAGTTGTTCTCACACTTATCTGACCACACAAATTTCTGGCTCTTGCGTGTCAGCTCAGTCAAAGCACTAGCAATCTTCGAGAACCCTTCCACGAACCGCTTGTAGTAACCTGCCAATCCAAGGAAACTTCTAACCTCACAAGCATTCTTTGGCCTTGGCCAATCTCTGACCGCTTCGATCTTTGCTGGATCTACCTTAATCCCCTCCTTACTGATAATGTGTCCAAGAAAGGATACCTGAGACAACCAGAATTCACATTTCTTAAACTTTGCAAACAACCTGTGTTCTCTCAGTCTCTGTAGAACCAACCTCAGATGCTGCTCATGCTCTAACTCAGTCTGAGAATATACCAGAATATCATCGATGAAGACGATCACAAACTGGTCTAAATAATCCCTGAACCCTCTGTTCATCATATCCATGAAAGCAGCAGGGGCATTAGTCAATCCAAATGACATAACTAGAAACTCATAATGCCCATACCTGGTACGAAAAGCAGTCTTCGGTACATCTCCCTCCTTGACCCTCAACTGATGATAACCAGAACGAAGGTCGATCTTAGAGAATACCTTCATACCTTGCAGCTGATCGAACAAATCATCTATCCTTGGCAAAGGATATCGATTCTTAATTGTCAACTTATTCAATTCCCTGTAATCTATACACATTCTCAGAGAACCATCTTTCTTCTTTACAAACAGAACTGGCGCACCCCAGGGTGAGAAACTAGGCCTAATGAAACCCATATCCAGCAGCTCTTGCAATTGCATTTTCAATTCTTTCAACTCAGCTGGGGCCATTCTGTATGGTGCTCTAGACACTGGCTCCGTTCTTGGTGCCAGTTCTATAACGAACTCAATCTCCCTGTGTGGTGGCAACCCTGGCAAATCCTCTGGAAACACATCCAGAAACTCACATACAAGTCTAGTATCCTCTAGTCTCACTGGCACGACCTGAGTGGTGTCAACCACACTGGCTAGGAATCCAATGTAACCTCTCTGCAAAAGATCCCTGGCCCTCAACACAGAAATCATAGGAATACGGGGTCCATGCACAGTACCAACAAACACAAAAGGATCCTCACCTTCAGGCTCAAAGGTTACCATCTTCCTTCTGCAGTCAATAGTTGCCCCATACTTTGCCAACCAATCCATACCCAGTATCATATCAAAGTCAGTCATAACTAACTCTATCAGGTCCACTGACAACTCTCTGCCCTCTACTGTCACTAGCAAAGATCTGACCCACCTTCTGGACACCACTATCTCTCCAGTGGGTAACAAAGTAACAAACCCCACAACATAGAAATCACAAGGTCTACACAACCTATCAATAATGCTACTAGCAACAAAGGAATATGTAGCACCAGAATCAATTAACACATGATAAGGGGTCCCTGCAATAAGAAGCTGACCTGTAACGACTGAGGGGGAAGCCTCAGCTTCTGCTTGAGTCAACGTGAACACTCGAGCTGGGGCCGAGCTGTCCACCTTTCTGGGTTCCTCTTTCCCTATCTGAGGGCAATCTTTCCTAAGGTGTCCCACTACTCCACACAAATAGCAGGCCTTTGCCCTACACTCTCCCAAATGGCGCTTCTTACACTTAGGGCATTCAGGACGAGTCTTTCAGGCTTCACTGCTTCCAGGACGACCTATTGTAATACCACGAGGTCTCCTGTCAGGACCTGGAACTGGGAAGGTATCAGGAACCTTCCTCTTCTGATCACTGGGGCCAACACCCCTACCAGAACCAACAAATGGAGGACCTGGCCTCCTGAAATCCCTTCTGGCTGCATTGTCACGCCAGATCTTAATCTCTGTACTCTCAGCTGTGAGTGCCTTCTCCACCACCTGTGCATAAGTAGTGACTCCTGCCACAGTGGTGATGCGAACGTCACGGGCTAACCTGGGCTGTAGCCCCTGGAGGAATCTCTCTCTCCTGGTCCCATCAGTGGGCACCAGCTCTTTGGCAAACTTTGCCAAACGGTCAAACTTTAAGGCATATTCAGTAACTGATAAGCTTCCCTGAAGTAGCCTCATAAACTCATCGGCCTTCGCCGCTCTTATAGCATCATTATAGTACTTCTCATTAAACAAGGTCTGAAACTCCTCCCAACTCAGGAGATTAACATCCTTGGTCTGGCCAACCACCTCCCACCAAATCCGGGCATCTTCCCGAAACATACAGGCAGCACAGGCCACCCTCTCACTACCCACTACCTTCATAAAGTCAAGAATAGTGGTAAGCATGCTCATCCATTGTTCAGCTTTAATAGGATCAGCGCTGCCTTCAAAAACAGGAGGTTGTTGTTTCCTGAACCGCTCATAAAGAGGTTCCAATCTGTTTTCAACCCCAGGCTGCTGCCCAATAACTGGCACCGACACAGAAGGTGCCTCTGGTACATTAACCACTGCAGGCACTTGTTGCTGCCTCAGGAGACGAAGCTCCTCTCCCTGTTTCAACACTATATCCTGCAAATCATTAAACAACTGCTGCCAGTTTGCAGGTGCTGGCTGTGGAATCTGGGATTGGTCATTCTCTTGACCCTGACTATTGTCATTATTCTGACCCTGACCACTCTGGCCAGCTGTATTATCTGTCTGTTCTGGGTTCACTCTGTCACTGATACCTTACTGAAACAACAATCAATACGGCCAGTCAGGTAGTAATAACTAAACCTCTTGCCGCCTCACGGTCCAAGAACAAGCAGACAATTATCATATTCCACAGTCATTCAATATGCACAAACGGATACATGTTTATGGCACTCAGCACTCAGCATGTATCACATAACAGTTCATAATATCTCATGCATACAGGTAAAGCATTTGCACCACATTTAGGCAGTTATGCACATAACTACATAAAGAGTTACCAAACCATGAGTCGAGCTTGACTTCAGTGATGTGTGTACATGCCCAGCCAGTCTACAGGAACCTTAACCTTGGCATTGCTCTGATACCAAGTTGTAACGCCCTGGCTACCCCAGAACAGTTACGGTGAACGGTGGACTGGAAATTTGACTCACTACCTGAGTCCTTTGGTAAAAAACGTGATCTAAGTGTAATTAATTATGTGATAATTGTAGGTAATTGATTTATTGTGAACTAATTAATTATTTAACTATATAGTTTTTATTTAGAAAAATTATAGGTTAAAGCTAATATTTGTCTTGTTTGGATTAATATAAAGAGAGAGAATAATAAATATCTTATTTAGAATATGATATTTATTTATTTAATTTAAAACCAATATTTTAAGACAATGTTTATTTTGAATTAACTGATATTTATGTTGGGATAAATATATTGTCATAAAAGTTGAATAAACAATCAAATGAGAAAATTAGGGAAACCTTCATAGGGTTGGACAACACACATTGTACAACACAGTGTGTAGCATCTAACTCAGGGATTTTTATCCATATGATTTTAATTTTGAATTTCAAACAAATTTTTTTAATCAGTTATTTAATTATTCTTTTTAAATATGATTTAAATAAGTAATTAAATATAAATATCAGATCAGTTTTAATTTGAATTTTCTTTTTAATAAAAATAAAGATTATTTAATTAGATTTAATGATTTTTATATAATTGAGATAGTACATGACTTTCAGAACAAGATTTTAATTATTTTTGGGAGATTAAAAATACACTCTCTTTTTAAAGCGATAGTTTTCTTTAAACCTGAATACTATTTTAAACCTCTTATCTCAGTCAAACTTCTCTAGATCTCATGTGTTGAGTACGTCTAGAGAGTCACATAAATCAACATTTTGAATCCTACGTGCCCCAGACGTCCTTATGTGTTTGAGGATTGGTCTGGTAGATCAAGGTGTGAGCTTTCAGATTACTGGATAGGAAGATTGTTGCTTTTATACAAAAAGATTCAAGGACACTTGATAGGCTACAAGAGGTAATCCCTGATCTGTTTTGTATGTGATTTAATGTTTATATATGTATATTGTTGTAACCTAATAATTAGCACGAGTTTAATCATCAGCTTGGGGTGTAGTTGGCAGATGAACTTATGGAAAAGGCAGGCGAGCAGAACATCTAGCTAATGATGATGTGAGCAGCTCGAGTTAGGACATGGAAATATGGCATTCAGATAATCATCTGGTCGCCTCTTAGGATGACGATCCAGTTGGAGACATGTAGTGGCCAGATCCCGTTTAGGGCGCTCTGAACTTAATACAAACTAAGGTTCGGATACTCTTCGATCACCAGCTCGATAAAGGTGTTCAGCTTGTGGAAACCTGGTCATGACGCATAGTGAAGGATCCTGAGAGACTCGGAGGCTCTTTATACACTCATTAATGACCAGGCTATGTTGCACATTTATTGTCTGAGATAATAGGAGTAATTTTTGTTAGGTAATCGTATCCCTATGTGAATGGGAATTATCTTTATTAAATGTTTACCATATTTATGCACACACGGTTACCCAAACCTGTCCAGGAAATTCCACTATAAATATTAAGGATAATGGAAAGGAAAGGGGATGACTTTTTGTACTACAGATACTCTGCAGAAATTGTGAGAGGAATAATATTGTCTCGTGTACTAGGTGGATTTTAACCACTGAACCACTTAAAATTGTGTGTGAGAAATCATTCATATAAGTTCATTATGGTTTACAAATAAGCATTAATATCCTTCTTATTAGATTTCTAAATGTACTGTTGGCGAAAAACTGCGTCAATAGTTTGGTGCTTTCGTTGAGATGAAATTAGTGCTTAATCCTTTACAAGTTTCATTCAACGTTCATCGTGGTGGTTACTCAATCGATGAATAATAATGAAATGGAACAGCCCGGTGGGCAAAAGGCGCATCATATATTCGCACTGAAAATGGCCCAGATGTTCAAAAACGTCCAGGGAAGCATCAAGTGGGCCAAGATGACAATGGGAGTTCAGCATCACGCCCACCAAATCCTAATCTAGGATATCTAACAGCCATTGATATGGAGAATGCCCAATTAAGGAGCCATCTCACTAGGGCTGACAGACAGATCAAGGAGATCCTGGCTTGGCTACCCCTTCTTGCAACAGATGCTAACGTTGGAAAGAGGCAAAGTGGGTCCCATAGGTCCCACGGGAATAACTGTCCCAATCCTAGTCATTCTGTCAGGACCGCCACTCTGAGCTCTGTACTATCAGAGCGAAATCACCGAAGCGCTCAGCCCACTAATCATCACAGGAACCATCATCCACATGTCACTCGGTCAGTCAGAACTGTGACCCCTACCTTCGTGCCTTCCACACAAATTCCAAGGAATGTCCATAATAACCCATAAGGGCAAGCTGGGACAGATTCATGGAGACAAAACACCCCAATGAATCTACTTGCACCGTGATCAGAACCAGAGGCAAAGAGAACTCGAGATATCAGGGTAGAATCAAGATGGGATAATTTATTCCGTCCTGATAGGATGAGGATAGCCTCGCTGATAAGACATTCACCATCATCTATTAGACATCCTACACCACTGCGCCCACAGAAAGACGCTCTAGTTCGTGGAAATAGTAGGAGAAATCCTCCCCTGTCAGTAGACACTTACGTCCCACGAGCATGTCCTGATAATCTAAGTCCTTGATCTCAGCCGCGGGTCATAACTTTCGCAAATGGAAGTTACTGGATGTAGAGCCAGTGTGGAGGTAGGTTTGAAAGCGACCTGAGGAATCATCTTAGTTCAGTGCGAAGTCCTCATTCTGATCCACATCCCGACCTGCGTGATCATCTAAATTCACAAAGGAGGTATTCAACTCACAATGATGATATGAGTTATACTCAACATGGGGGAGGTCTGTCTATCATACGCGATAATGGAAATGTCCCGCCTAACCAAGCTCGAACTTGGAGGGAAAAAAACCCACCAAACGTGTACAATAGGATGGGGGCTGGTGAACAGCACCCAACTAACCAAGAAACCAAAGACCCAACCCTCGAGCGACTGACCTTGATGGAGGAGCAAATGAATATGCTCTTATCTAGAAAAGGAATTGATGATTGTGATTCTGATTAGGAGCTCCAACCTTTCGCCCCAAACATTGCAGCAACTCTATATCCTATTGGCTTTAGGATGTCGACCATGCCATCGTTTGATGGAAATACATATCCATCCGACCACCTCGGGATGTTCAATACGTTGATGATGGCCCACAATGTTGGGTTTGACCTAAGATGTATTCTGTTCCCCACAACTCGTATCAGACCTACCAAACAGTTGCTCAAAAAGTACAAAAAACATTTCATCAGCTTCTGGAAGAATTTGTCTTCCAAGCTTAAGAGAGTGTTTTGATCTTCAAAGGAAACTCGCGTAGAGGCCAGCTCATTGGCCAACATAAAATAGCAACCTCATGATTCCTTGAATGCATATCTGTGCAGGTTCGCCAACATTGCAGCGTGAGCTCGAGACGCTGATGATAACTCGAAGCTCATGGCAATGAGAATGGGAATTCTGGTAAGAGGTGATCTATGGAAGGAGCCCCAACGAGAAGGATTTAAAAGTGTAGATGAGTTCTTGGCTCGAGCTCAGGAATGGATAAACTTGGAGGAGGCGCGATCTGTTGTCGCAGGAACCAGCCAAGCCCCTGTTCAGACCACTGGAGCGGTGATAGATGCTGCAGCTACAGCTCAACCTGTTACCCAGAATAACCAAGCGAGAAACAATAAGAGGAAAGGGAATGGTGAGAGCGACTAGAGTTGTATAAAGAAGAACAAGCTTGGGAAATAATTCAAGCCCATTTACGCCACCTACATTGACCTAGCGGATACACGGGAACATATTTTCCTAGGGAACTCTATTTACCTTCCATGGAAGAAACTAGAGCCAATAAGGCATCAGAGGGCAGAGAGAGATCCCTCAAAGTTTTGCCGATACAACAATGACATCGACCATAATACTGATGATTGTCGACAATTGAAGGATGAGATTGAAACCCTTTTTCTCTAACTTTTGGAAGCGAGGCTATGCTCCTGATTGAGGCCTAGTGATGACCCATAGACAGATTACCTTTGAACAAGATCAGAACCACGAGCTAATCAGTTCATCCCTTGATCTCATCAAGGAAAAATGAGAAGCTTCACAATTGCAGCTCACCCATTATCAGTGGAAAATGGCTCGTTACTTCAACTCGAAGGTAAAAGGACGCAGATCGAACTAGGTGATATGGTTCTCCGGAGGGTGTTTTTGGCAAGTAAAGATCCCAAGGACGATGTGTTAGGGCTTAACTAGGAAGAACCATACAAGATCGTGGAGATCCTGCATGAAGGATCCTTTAAGCTAGCACGGTTAAATGGAGAAATATTTCCACGGACCTGGAATGCCATACACCTCAAAAAGTACTATCAATAATTTTGTTGTCATTAATGTTTCTGGAATTATTGTTCATGTAAGGCTTATCTATAAAATCCATTTCATTTTAATAACACTTAGCTTATTACGTAATCAATATTATCATTTTATCATCGCAGACTCGTTTTGTAAAAGCAACCTAAAACGTTAAGTTTTGGTCGCTTGGGGGGCACATAACCGAAGAGAGCTTTTAAAAGAGTTCAGCATATTCAGATAAAGCTTGAAACTTAGTTTTTGGAAAAATTGATTATTCAACGGCTTTTTTAAAGCTCGGATTTTCAAAATAATTCTGAATACGAACAAAGTTGAGAAATTTCTAAAACAAAACCCCTGGATATAACCAGGTCCAAGGCCTAATTGTTAACATGTACAATGCCATTAAGTAGACTAAAAACTTCTGGATACGACCAGGTCTTAGGCCTGGTTTTGAATAGGTATAACATAATTAGGCAAGAAAAATCTTGGATATAACTAAGATATTGACTAAAATTAATTAGTCAAGTTGTCAAAAACTTATCGCAATCTAAAGACAACCCCTGAGATTTCAAGTGTACAAGAATTCAGAATTCACAAACATGGGAGAACAATAGACTAAGGGGAACATGAATAGATCGCAAATCAAATATATACTCAAAATCATGTAGTTGTCTCGATGTGGGAAAAAAGCTCGATCTGAGCCCAAATGCGATTGTTTTAATCTCTAGGGACTTGGTTATAAAATACAAAATAAAGTAAAGGAAGCATTGAGCTCCGTTGACCTACACGGAGGATGTCACATCCTCACCATCCCCTTCAGCAGCATCGGAAGCCTCGACAGTGTTAGAGGGTTTCTGTGAGAATCGAATCTTGAATTTGGCAAGATAAGGTTCCCAAAACCCAAACTGCATGAAGGAAAAATTCCTATCCTAGTTGAAAGCCTTGCACCGCTAGAGCATTTCTTCCAGAGAGTTCGTCGACCTACAATCTCCAAACTCGCCCTCCTAGCCTCCTCCTTGGCTTTGGTCTCGGCCTCGACAAGCCTCTTTTCAAGGCTATCATTCGTGCCCTGCAGCTGGTCCAGTCGGCGGCTCACTTCTATGACCTGATTCTTAGCAATCTGTTCGCCCTCCTAGGAAGCAGTCAGGGCAGCCTTTGCATACCGCTCACTCTCTTGGGAGAAAACCAGGGCAACTTTGGCATATCGCTTGCTCTCTTGGGTGATGATCAGGGTAGTCTTGAGCTCATCACTCCTAGCTCGGACCTGAGAAATACTACGAAGTTGAGTCAGGACAGACTGCAAAGGGAAAATACAGGTTAAGGTTAGTAAAAAAAAGATAAAGAAAAAAGTACTATAGAAGGTATGAAAGTTGCTAATAGTGAGGTTCATTCCCATGACAGACTCGAGAACGTCTTCGGGAGTACCCTCCTCCATGGTCCTCAAATCCTTGACATTGGCTTCGTACGCATGGCCCACAATATGGCTTGCCATCTCATATACAGTCCCCCAAAATGCTTCAGGGATTCTTTCCAGCTTAAGTGGCTTCACCGTGATGTGAACAGAGGGGACATGAGCGGGTGGGGCTTTGCCCTGAATCACTTGAGGAACTGAAGGAGGTACATGTCAAGGGAGAGGAGAAGGAGCCTCGAGAACTATGACTGATGTCACTGGGGCTGGGGTTTGAGTTTGTTGTTGCAGCTACCGAGTGGAGCTGGCACCTTTGTCTTTGGCACCCTGGGCCTTTTCACCACAGGCCCAGGTCCAGCCCTGCCATCCTTGAAGCCACCCCTTAAACTCGAGGTATCTGGCAAATCCATCTCTTCACCTGAAAAGGAACAAGCAAAAGATTTAGATACAAGGGGTAGTTATTCAAAATAATGCAAAGACAATAACAGAGCAAGAACCCTACTCTCCGAGCTAGGGTAGGAATATATTATAATCAGCTCGGGGTTATGAACTGGACTGGGTATAACCTTTAACTCTTGGACTACCAGAGGTGGAAGAGAGTCTAGAATTATTACATCCTGGGTCCTAAGGGGTTTAGGCTCTTCTTCCAAGCTGGATTCATCTACAAATTTCTTAAAATCGAAGGAGAATACACCTCGACGTAAGGAAGGCCATGTCCTATGATTTGTGCCATATTCCTCAAAAATGGTGGACCCAAAGTGGAGGGTGTTTTCAACCAAAATGGTGCATCTGGGGTTGCTATGGTCATAGTGTATCACCAGATGATCCACACATTGGAGGAGTGTTGTGTTTAGGTCCGGGTCAGAAGGATGTCGACTAACGAGCTGATGGGGGTTGAAACAAATTAGCCTAAAACTACCAGCAGTCCGATCTAGATCTCTATATAGGTTACCTTGGCCGGAACTGCCGGCTGCTACCCCAGACTCAGCTCTCTCTGGGTTAGGACCTTGATCATCCTTAGGAACTCTCCTCTTGCACACCAGCGGTGCCACATCCTCTTCCTCCTCGGTGTCTTCAATGGCGGGAAGAACTTCTTGAGGAGGAAAAAGTTTGGGAAGTACGGGAGGTGGACCTCAAATCCTGATAGCCAGCGTCTGGTATTTGCATATCAGGTTTCCGGCCACCATGGTAGCATCATTCACTACCTGTCAGAATTCCTTCTACTTCCAAGGAAGACGGGACAGCGTCTCGTATTGACCCCAAGGGTCTCAAACTTCCCTTTCCTCTTGAATATAGCTGCATAAAGAATGAACTCAATTAGAAGGGTTAAACTCAATAAAAATAATGGTAAGGGAGTTCACGTACAGAGTTTAGAAAGTTAAGAAACTTACGAGGGCGATTGAAGTATCGGTGATTACAATTCTCAAACCCATTCGACATAAAGACTGGGTCTTTATAGTCATTTGGGTCGCTGGGGAGGTCAATAACAGAATCCAAGTTGGGGAAGCGAGTGAGGTAGTAAAATCCATCACCATGCCCCTTCTAATCAGGTCTGGCCTTGAGGCAGAAGAAGTACATAATATCAGTCGGGGTGGGAACCTCCCACTCGTGCCTCAAAACAAGATATTTTAACCCCGCCAAAAGTTGATACGAGTTTGGGGGGAGCTTGAATGGAGCCAGTTCGACGCAGTTCAAGAAATCCACGAAGTACTGATCTAATGGGAGGAAAGCACCTGGCTTTAGGTGCTCATCACTCCATGCCCCAAAGTCATCATGAAGAGGGGCGCATCTCTGCTCTCCTTCCAACAAAGGTCCAGCGAGGAGGCCTTCAATTCCCATCTTGATCCCATGACTCAACAGTATCTTGTTCACTTTCCCCTACGACGTTATTCGGAGCATGATGTGCTCGAACACAAAAAAAGCATTAGGGGCGACAACAATCTCCCTCTCCACCACTAGGCCGAAGTGAGGAATTGGAGATTTGGATGCAATCCGCTTGTCCTTATTCTTATTCTGAGTAGAGGAGTTCACAACGTTTTTCTTTGGTGGGGCCATGATCTAGTTCGCCTGACGACAAAGTGGCCTATTAGTGGCAACCTAAAATAATGACTAGCCACTGGGATAAAGGTGTGGTGACGATAGGGTTTGAGTGGTTTACTTTTGGTGATTCAAAATTTGAACGAGCTAAGATATGTCCTAGCACCAATGCGTGTTTCCATGCGTAGTCGTAGGCTACGCACTATGGACTCGGGAAATTCCCTGATACTTTGGGATTCGCGTGTCAGATCCGTCAGACCCACTACTTTTCTTTTGAAAGTGATTTAATGCAAAACCATTTAAGGAATCGTGACCCTTAAGCTACCCAAATCCAAACCTAAAAACCTCTCAACTTCTATATCCAAACAGGTATCCTAATCGATTCATCAGCAACATTTTCCTTACAAAACCCAAAAGAATTACCAAGTTTCCAAATACCTTATTTCTAAACAAGTCTAGTATCATTCTTTTAGCCTAAAACGATCCCTATTTAAACTCAAATAAGGCTAGAACACAAAACAGTACTGAACAAAAAATATTTTCCGAAGTAAAAAGAACTCATTGGAAAATAAAAAAGTGAAAGATTCAAACTAGATGAGGATGATAGAACTCATACATTTTATACGTTCACTCGATGAGAATACTGATGCTTCTACTGGCAGGAACTTGAGAGCTTCTGAGAAACTGAAGAGCGATGATGGTTTTTGGAAAAAAATTGAGAGAAAAGGGGGATTTTTGTTTGTGAAAGGAAGTTTTTGAATGCGAAGGTGGTAAGGTTCCAATCTGATCTCCCTATTTATACGTAAGCTTTAGGAATTAATCTGTGCCATCCTATCAGATTAGCTCGAGATCCAAAGGCCAAGATTAAATGACCCGTGCGGCAGCAAAAAGTTAACAAGATAGTTTTCACAGTCCTCAATACCCGAACAAACGCCAATTACAAACAGCCACATGTTAAACACTTGAGTAGTAAGCAGGCACAATTTTACATGACAGAAGCCTAAAAGCCCCTACTATACGTGTCATAAAATGAAGACGTAAAGTACGATCAGGAGCTTAAGGGGCAAATGTTGTACCCTAAAAATTTGCCCGGATTTAATCACTCAGCTAGGGGTTCAGTTGGCAGATGAACATATGGAAAAAGCAGGCAAGTAGAATATCTAGCTAATGATGATGTGAGCAGCTCAAGTTAAGACTTGGCAGTGTGACATTCAAATAATTATCAGGTCACCTCTTAAGATGACAATCTAGTTCGAGACATGTAGTGGCCAGACCCCATTTAGGGCGCTCTGAACTTAATCCGAACTAAGGTTCGGATAATCTTCGATCACCAGCTCAATGAAGATGTTCAGCTCGTGGAAACCTGGTCATGACGCATAGTGAAGGATCCCAAGAGACTTGGAGGCTCTTTATGCTCATTAATGTCCAAGCTATATTGCACATTTATTGTCCGAGATAACAGGAGTAAATTCTGTTAGGCAATCGTATCCCTATGTAAATGGGAATTATCTTTATTAAATGTTTGTCATATTTATGCACACGATTACCCAAACTTGTCCAGGAAATTCCACTATAATTATAAGGGATAATGGACAAGAAAGGGAACGACTTTTTATAATACACAAACTTTGCAGAAATTGTGAGAGAGTTATAATATTGTCTCGTGGACTAAGTGGATTTTAACCACTGAACCATGTAAAATTGTATGTGTGAGAAATTGTTCATATAAGTTCATTACGGTTTACAAATAAGAACTAATATCCTGCTTATTAGATTTCTAAATCTATTGTTGGCGAAAACCCGCGTCATGTTGAGCCCTAGTGGCTCCTCCATGCCGCCGGCCCTAGTGATCTAGGGCACCATTCTGGGTGCCCAAGTTAGATCCTAATTTTGTGGCATTATCTTTTATTTAATTAATTTTAAATTATTTGAATTTAAAAGTTTAATTATCTTATTTTATTTTTATTAGAAAAATAAAATATCTTTTAGTTGGTTAATATATTATCTTAAGTTTATAATTATATGAATTTTATTCTTTAATTATCTAAATTTAACTAAATTAAAAAGATGACAAAAATAGTTATTTAATTAAAAGTTAGTTTTAATTAAATAAATTAATAAAAAAGTTTGTGTCTAATTAAAAGGATGGGCGTAACAAAGTTCCTTAAGATTAGCAAGAAAGCCTAAAGGAGAGGAGAAGCATTCTTGGAGAGTCTTAAAAGCTACATAGGCTTAGATTGCAATTTTATTTCTATTTTCCTAGGGTTGTAAATTTTAGAAATGCCCAATAGTATATGTTCATCATTTATTATTTATTTATTTATTTATTGTATTTAGTTAAGTAAATGTTCCTTGATGTTTGATTGATAACATGATCATGCATTAGTCAATTACATGTCATTCATGATTATTTAGGATTGTCCTATTTGTTTATATGAATTGTTTTGGAGAAACCAATTGCATGTAAACTACTAAATATTAAATTAGTTAAAACTTGGTAATTCACACCATAATAAAGGCAATAGATTTTATTGGCCTTTAAGATAACCAACATTATGTAAAAATTGTTTTAGTGAAGTTGGATGATTGTAATGGGTAATTATCTAGATCACAATAATTATTGAAACAAACTCTTGTATAATTATAAATGTATTTTGTAATTAATTACATTCATAGGGTTATTAATAAACTAGTAATTAATTTGGAATTAATTAATTAGTTTAATAAAACACATTTAATCCAAAATAGTAAGTGGGAGAAGGTGAACATCTCAATGTGACCTATGGTCTTCATTATTAGTACAACACCGTGAGATATGAATAGGGTCTCGAGGTGGCTTTGTTTCCGTCCCCCTAAGGAAGGTTTCTAGACATATTAATATCAATGTTGGCTTCTTACGAAGATAGGAATGAGTGGTGTATTTTAGGCTTGACTGACCCTAAGGCGGCACTCTCTATATTAAGTCATGAATTTTGAAATAATGAGTTACACTTACAAAGATCCAATTAAGCTTTTGCGATGGACAATTACATCTTGACCAAACCAGTGGTACATTATATTTAAAAGAGAAAATAAAGAGTTATTTTAAGTTTTAAAATATAAAGATAAGATTGTCCTGTAAGTTATCTGAATTTATCTTTACCAACCCTATGGCGGCACTTTATTTGTTGGGTAATTTTATCATGGAATAGTAAATGTTTATTTATGTGTTTTAATTATTGCCTTCATGCATCATGTTTACTTTCCAAATAATTGATATTTTTCAAAAAATAATATTATTGTATTTTATTTATTTTCAGCTAAATTTTCTGAAAACGACTACAATGTAGTAGTTGAACTTAATGATGAAAATATAGTATTTTGGAGATATGATATTGATATATTATTGTTAAGAGAGAATTTGATGGAAGCTATTAAAACACCACCAATCGATGAACCACCAATAGATGCTTTAACAAATGACCAGTTTGAGTATGCCAATTGGTTAAGAATAAAACATATGACTAGGTATTATTTGCTCCAATCAGTAAATATAGAGACCAAAAATATTCTACAAAGCCTTAAATCTGCATATGATATATGGGAGGCCATCCATGCTACGTATGGATACATATATGATAAGTGGTTTTATGAGAATGGAATCCTATCGACCAAACGTGAAATAATTGTTGAATTTATGAAGAATAAGAAAGATAAATATGATTTATTTGTTCTTATATCTAAGTGGAATGAGATTTGTCTTTCTGAGTTTTTAACTCAGGGTCCACTAACAATGTTAATTCTTTTGTGTAGATGGATGAATCTAACAGTTCAAGGAAGGTTGCTGATGAAGTTCATGAAGTGAAAGAGAGGAAAAGCGTCTAGTTCAAGAAAGCGTTGAATAAAGTCCATTTATTTGAAAATTCTTTAGTTTTATTAAAAAAAAACATTATTGTTGTTTGAACAATGTTTAGGTTATTTTTTCTTTTAGTTATTTTGAATTTTATTGCACGTAATGACTTTAGAATATTTTATTTATAATTTGATTATTCTTAATTTATCCTTAGACATGCAATTGAATATTCAGACATTAACGCTTTCATTAAAATGAACGAACGTTTAATAATTCAGAATTATTTAAAGTAGCAAACCGCAAGGTAATAAAAGACAAAATGTTTTGAATGAGGATGACACTTATCTTTTGCATCATAGACTTGGTCATATAGGTCTAGGTAGGATAAACCGATTAACAAAAGATGGACCTTTGAGAGAACAAAGAGTTGGAACTCTTCCGGTTTGTGAATCTTATCTAGAAGGGAAAATGACCAAATGTCCTTTCTCTACGAAAGGCAATAGAGTCAAATAACCTTTGGAGCTTGTACACAACGATGTCTGTGGTCCAATTAATTTACAAGAAAGTGGTGGGTATGAGTACTTCATCACTTTTATTGACGATTACTTGAGATATGGTCATACTGACTTAATGCTTAGGAAATCTGAAACCTTTGTAAGTTTCAAGAATTCAAAGCTGAGGCTGAGAAGCGATTATGTAAGACTCTTAAGACACTTTGTTCTGATCAAGGTAGAGAATATTTGGATTTAGAATTCAAAGATTTATTACTGGAGCATGGTATTCTATCCCAACTCACAGCACTAGGAATGCCACAGCAAAATGGTGTTTCATAAAGAAGAAACAAGACCTTGTTGGACATGGTCAGGTCTATGTTAAGCTACTCTTCACCTCCTCTCTAATTCAGGGGATATGTACTTCAAACGGCGACTTACATTTTGAATGTGGTCCCATCTAAGACCATTTGCAATACGCCACTAGAATTGTGGAATAGAAACAAACCTACTTTGCACCATTTTTGCATTTGGGGGCTATCCTACTCATGTTCTTAGACCTAAATCAGCGAAACTTGATTCAAGGTCTGAAGTGTGCATTTTTGTTGGCTACACTCCAGAGACAAGAGGCGGTTATTTCTATAGTCCCAAGGATCAAAAGGTATTTGTCTCCACAAATGCAACCTTCTTTGAACATGACTATATGAACAACTATAAAGCTCGGAGCAAGGTAGTATTGGAGGAACTCATAGCTAATAAAATCTCATCATAATCATCTTCATCATTAAATGATAAACGACAAACTGAGGAAACCACGACTCCTGAAAGAGAAACCC
Source organism: Humulus lupulus (assembly GCF_963169125.1). NCBI lineage: Eukaryota > Viridiplantae > Streptophyta > Magnoliopsida > Rosales > Cannabaceae > Humulus > Humulus lupulus. Next base: position 156,366,265 of record NC_084802.1, on the reverse strand, counting down.
CGATGCAATGTCGTAGTGGGAGGATTATGAGACAAGTTGTTTGCTATGAACATGTGGCACATGTCCTTGTTCCTTATACATCCAAAGACGATCCATTAACCTTTAAAGAATCAATGAATGATCCTGAAAAGGAGAAATGGCAAGAAGTCGTGAACCAAGAAATGGAATCGTTGCATTCCAATTCTGTCCGGGAACTTGTGGATCCACCTGAAGATGTTAGGCCCATTGGGTGTAAGGGGATATACAAGAAGAAAATAGGTGTAGATGGGAAAGTAGAGACTTTCAATGCGAGGCTAGTAGCCAAAGGTGGCACTCAGAGAGAAGGTATTTATTATGAAGAAACATTTGCTCCTGTGATCATGCTCAAATCCATTTGCATTTTCTTATACATAGCGGATGCCCTGATTATGAGATATGGAAAATGGACGTCAAGACAGCTTTTTTGAATGGCTGTCTTGATGAAAGTATCTATATGGTACAACCAGAAGGGTTCATAAAGAATAGGGAAGAACAAAAGGTGTACAAGTTGTTGAAATCCATTTACGGATTAATGCAAGCATCTAGTTCATGGAATATCACTTTTGATGAAACAATTATAACATATGGCTTCGAACAGAATGTCGACGAAGCATGTGTGTATAAATACATCAAAGGAAAAGTGGTAGTTTTCTTAGTTCTTTACGTTGATGACATTTTGCTCATTGGGAACAATGTAGAGACATTGTCAAACGTGAAGAAGTGGTTAGCCGAAAAGTTCCAAATGAAAGATTTGGGCGAGGTGAGCTATGTTCAGGGAATCCAAATCCTAAAGGATAGGAAGAACAAGCTCTTGGCACTTTCTCAAGCTAATTATATAGATAAGGTGCTTGAAAGATTCTTTGTGGAAAAATTCCAAGAAAGGTCAGTTACCGACCAGACATGGAATTGTTATCTCCAAGGAAAAATGTCCTAAGACACCTCAGGAGGAAGAGAATATGATAAAGTATCTCTATAATTCAGCAGTTGGGAGTCTAATGTATGATATGTTGTTTACTAGGCCCGACATATGTTATGTGGTTGGGATTGTAAGTCGTTATCAATCAAATCCTGGTTTGGAACACTGGTTTGCAGTAAAGAACATTCTCAAATATCTTAGGAGAACGAGAGATTATATGCTTGTATATTCAGGGGGGGCGGGTGAGTTGAATCCCACTGGATACACTGATTCTGATTTCAAATGAGACAAAGACAGCCCAAAGTCGACATCTGGGTCAGTGTTCACTCTTGGTGGAGGAGCTATTGTTTGGAGAAGCATTAAACAATCTAGCATAGCTGATTCAACCATGGAAGTCGAATACATAGTGGCTAGTGAAGCAGCAATGGAGGCAGTTTGGTTGAGGATGTTCTACACTTATCTGGAAGTAGTTCCAAATATGGATAAGCCACTAATCCTGTACTGTGACAACAGTGGAGCTTGGCTGACCTATTTACCAAGACACTTCCTGGAAAGTCGTTCATGGGTCATGTGCATAATATGGGATTAAGGGAGATGTCGCACTTGCTTTGAGGGCAAGTGAGAGATTTTAGGATTAATGCCCTAAAAGCATGTAAAGAAATTTTATTGGCTTTAAATAAAAGTACACTTTTATTATATTTGAATGTTATAATTATTATTTGAATTAATTATATGAAAATATCAAGAAAGTTCCCTATTCATTCATGAGAAAATGATCTTGTATTAGTACGAGAGAATTAAGATCATATATAATGAATAAAATAGTTAGTAAGATATTAAAGTATGGAATCTTTAATGAATGGTTACTAGTACGATTTGCTAAGCATACGAGATGCGAGTAATCTAGATTTGGATTACTGTTGTGAATAGACATCTTAGTAACAGTGTTGTATATAATAGAGATTATATACGATAGGACCGACGAGAATTAATTATCTTTGTAAACTTGTTGTTTGACATAAATATTTAATTGTTATCATAATAGATGATAATTTATAGATCAGTTTAAATCCTAAATATTCATGAACTCCTGTTTGTGTTTATTGGATCTTTTGATTCACTCATTAAGTTCTCTTATAATAATGAGGCTAATGACTTTTGTTTTGGACATTCAATATCATGGATGACTGGGGGCATGAATTACAATATTGGAATCCATGCTTTCCTAACGGATCGAATATTGGTTCCCTTAAGGGTTAACTCTTGAACTGAATAGTTATTGAGCTCAAATCTATAATTAGAATACAGATTAATTATTCGCTAGTGAATTAATGGTACTTATAGATCAAGAGGTAATTAGAAGGGTAAAACAGTAATTTTGACCAACTCCAATTAACAAACTAATAATGGAGGATAGAACTACATATATTGATTATATCAATGGACTACAAGAGAAAACACTATAAATGTACTTCTATAAATACTCAGAGTGCAATTCCATATTTATAGTGGAGTACTAATGGAATTAATAAATAATATTATTAGATTAAAGAGTTTGATTAATAGTCTGCTTTATTGGAGCATCGTATTATAGGTCCATGGTCCCTAGATCACCTCTATCCTACACTATCCAGGGTAAATATGTCAAAAGAAAGATTTGTAGAGAGAATGACTAAATTGCAAAGAAATTAATTTTCCAGTGCAAGGAAATAATTATGTGATAATTATGGGTAATTGATTAATTGTGAATTAATTAATTATTTAACTATATATTTTTATTTTAAAAAACTATAGGTTAAAATTAATATTAATCTTGTTTGGATTAATATAAAGAAAGAGAATAATAAATATAGTATTTAGAATATGATATTTATTTATTTATTTTAAAACTGATATTTTAAGATAAATTTAATTTTGAATTAACTGATATTTATGTTGGGATAAATATATTGTCTTAAAAGTTGATTAAACAAACAAATTAGAAAATTAGGGAAACCTTAATAGGGTTAGGTGACACACACTGTACAACACAGTGTGTGGCGCCTAACTCAGTGATTTTTATCTGTGGAATTTGAATTTTGAATTTCAAATAAATTTTTTTAATTAGTTATTTAATTATTCTTTTTAAATATGATTTAAATAAATAATTAAATAGAAATATCATATCAGTTTTACTTTGAATTTTATTTTTAATAAAAATAAAGATGATTTAATTAGATTAAATGATTCTTTTATATAAGTCAGATAGTACGTGACTTTTAGAACAAGTTTTTAATTATTTTTATGAGATTAAAAATATAGACTCTCTCTTTAAAGCGATTGTTTTCTCTAAACCTGAAAACTATTCTAAACCTCTTCTCTCAGTCAAACCTCTCTAGATCTCATGTATAGAGTACATTTAGAGAGTCACATAAATCAACCTTTTGAATCCTATGTTCCCACACATGTCCTTGTGTGTTTGAGGATTGGTCTAGAAGATCAAGGTGTGAGCTTTCAGATTACTGTATAGGAAGATTGTTGATTTTATACAAAAAGATTCAAGGACACTTGATAGGCTACAAGAGGTAAGTCCTGATCTGTTTTGTATGAGATTTAATGTTTATATATGTATATGATCCTGGTTAGTATTAATATTTATTAAAATGAGTCCATATATTCCGCTGCGCACCTTTCATTTGATTATTTAATACCAACAATATGACATGACTAATGAGAATTAATTATCTTTATAAACTGACCGTTTGACATAAAGATTTAATTCTTATCATTATAGATGATCATTTGTAGACCAGTCTCTATCCTGAGTATTCATGAACTCCTGTTTGTGTTTATTGGATCTTTTGATTCACTCTTAAAAGTTTCTTAGTATAATGAGGCTAATGACTTTTGTTTTGGAGATTCAATATCATGAATGGTTGGGAACATGATTTAGAATAATGTCATCCATACTTTCCTAACGGATCAAATATTGGTTCTCTTAAGGGTTAATTATGGAACTGAATAGTTATTGAGCTCAAATCTATATTGAATTAATGATACTTAAGGATTAAGAGGTAATTAGAAGGATTAAACAGTAATCTTGTCGAGCTCTAATTAACAAACCATTAAATGGAGGACAGAACTAAAAATTTTGATTTTATCAATGGATTACAAGAGAAAACTCTATAAATATAATTATATAAATACTTAGAGTAAAATTCCATATTTATAGTGGAGTAATCAAGGAATTAATAAATAAGATTATTAGATTAAAGAGTTTACTTAATAATCTGGTTTATTGGAGCTTCGTATTATAGGTCCATGTTTCCCAAATCACCTGTGTCCTACATTGTCAAGGGTATGGATGTTAAAAGAGAGATTTGTAGAGGAAATGACTTAATTGCAAAGAATTTAATTTTCCAGGGCAAGGAAATAATTATGTTATAGTTATGGGAAATTGATTAATGATGAATTAAACCTCACTAGATCTCAAGTGTTGAGTACATCTAGTGAGTTCTAAATCAACATTTTGATTCCTACGTGCCCACACACATCCTTGTGTGTTTAAGGATTGGTTTGGAAGATCAAGGTGTGAGCTTTCAGAATAATGATAGGTAGATCGTTGATTTATACAAAAATATTTGTGAACTCTTGATAGGCAACAAGAGGTAATCTCTAATATATTTGTGTTTAATTTAATATATATATGTATGATCCTAGCTGGTATTAAGTGTTTTTTTATAACGCATTACGATGTGCAATTTGATTTCATATTTAATACCAACATAAATAACATGGCTAAGTATTATATGCTTAAAACAATGGAAAGTGAGTTAAGGAAGAATTACAAGGGATCGAATATGGACGATATATGTGAGATATTGTTTATGTAGATATCATGAAAAGACCTAAATGGTAATTTTATTTGCCTGTACTTTTAACTTGCATAGTGGGAGATGAAATGTCATCCTTGATCATTGATTCATGGGCCAATGACCATATTTTTTCTACTTTCTAGATACTTGATTCGTCAAGGGAGCTTGTTGATGGCAAGGTGACTATGAGAGTTGGAAGTGGGGGGGTCGTTTCAACCAAAGCATTAGGGACAACCCGTTTAGTTTTCAGAAATAAGTATCTTGTTTTGAACAATGTTTATTTTATTCCTCGATTTTCTAGAAATTTAATTTCTTTATCTTTGTTGCATGAACATAATTTTGATGTTTCTTTTAATAATAATATAATTTTTATTTCAAATAAGGGTTTCAATATTTGTCATGCAACTGTTTCAATTGGACTATATATGCTTAAATCAACTGAATTAATGCTAAATAATTCTGAGTTATTTAAAGTAGAAAATCCAGAAAGTAACAAACGACAAAAGATTTTTCATGAAGATAATACTTATATTTGGCATCTTAGATTGTGACATATTAATCCGGATAGGATAAACTAGTTAACAAATGATGAGCCTTTGAGAGAACTTGTAATGTCCTACTACTCCAGGACTGTTACACTGTGTGTTTAAAATTGTGCTTAACTTGTTAAGTGAGTTATTTGGACTCAAAAGTGTAATTAAAAATAAACAGTGGTTTAGGTATTAAAATTTTTTGTCAAAAGAATGAAACTTTTCGTTAAAACTTTAAATATTTACAGGGGATCCCAAAAAGGTTTTAAAAAAATTATACTATAATCAAGGTTACAAAAATAGTCGGCCTAAGCGGCAAAGTTGGACTTATACCCTAAGTCCCTTAAAAGTATCTTGATCGTGGAAGCCAAGCAGGCTAAGTATGTGCGCACTGCCCTAGATCCCTCCAACTCATGGCTGGTCCAACTTTCCCTTGCCCTTACCTGCACGACAAAGCACCCGTTAGCCAAGGCCCAACAAGAAAACTCAACAAGGCATAACAAGTATTCAATTATACATAAAACATTAAATACATGCTTCACATATTATAAACAAGCTGAAGTGAACTTTCTGACAAGTTATACGACCCATGTACAATAAATGCGTAACGTAGCCCCATTGTGGCCCTGCCATAATGGCCTACATTCCGCATGATTATTTGTGATTATGGCCCCCTTGCAGACCAATCACAAACCATTATCAACAACAGATGCAATTATAGAACAAATATATATAACCCTAATCAGAATAAGTGAACGGTTATAACTACATTCAAAAGTTAGGGCCAATGCCTTATTCTCGGTGCATGTGCCAGTTTTCTTACCTCGAGTCTTGTGCTGAAGACAGACCGCCTCAAGTGCGATCCTTTTCCCGAGCCTTGTAGAAACCATACTCACAACAAAAAGTTATGCTTACTAGAGACTAAGTTTGATAACAAGCTCCAAAATTAAACCCAAGCTCTCAGGACCTCAAATTCCATTCAATGGTGTAATGGAGTCATTCATAGAGCCCCCAAGTGGGGCCCCAGATCAAATCCTAGAAACCCAGGGTCTATTTCCCAAATACCAGAAAACCCACATTTCAGGGCACCTGGCGCGGTCGCGCTAACAAAAATATTTGGGTTCCTAGGACACTAGCGTGGTCGTGCTAGGTTCCTAAAATCCTAAAACGAGCCCAAAAAGTTCATGTTCCTTCCCAAATTCAAACTTACGATTTCAGACCTAAACATCGATTTTCCAGCAGCTGAACATGTAATTCAGATCTCGAAACACTACTGTTTACCGAGTTTTTCAAAACTATAAATATATTAAAAGATAAGAGCTAGAAAGAAAGGCTAAGAAATAAATAAGATCACATTTTTTACGTGGTTGGGGCATTAATGAGCCTTAGTCCACGAGTCACTAGTATTAGGCTTTAGAGAGTTTTGATAATGGAGGTTTTTTGCAAGTTCAACAGTGTTTTCCTTACAAGAGAAAATCTGGGATCCTCGCTACAATGCACAACTGACCCTATTTATAGGCAGTCATGTCACTTAGGCTGGACTAATCCAGGCCCAATAGGGATATAATTACAATTGCTCGCTAATGGAGCCCACATGGGTTGTTAATCTTGGCCCATTGGGCCGACTTAGGAGTGGTGAAGCCTTACAACTGTGCTTTGTACGTTAGCACGGACTGCTCCACGTGGGCTATTGAGGAGATTCTGGGGACAGGATCTATCAGACTAGTGGTAGTACCGTTTCCTAGGAATAGTGTACACTCTGTGCAAACACCATTCTTCAAGTTAGTTAGGGAGATCAACTGCCGGATTTCTCGGGGACACATCAGCTGTAGGAAGGACTGGGCTTGTTCTACCCGACTAGGTGATCCGGGTTCATTTACCTATGTCCTGGTTCATTTACCAAGGCATACATCTTGATGGTGGTGCCTTCTCATGGATCCCACTTGATGCGATCTGTCTCCTGGAATGGATCGTTCACTATCATAATTTACATCCCAGAGGATATAGAATGAATATGATCAGAAAGGTGATTTGGATATGCACCTTAGTTTTGGCCCCTTTGCTATGCTAGCGTTAATTTCCAGTAACCAGATCCATGTGATCCGGGGTGACAAGGTATACTTGTTCATTGTTCACTAGGCCCAAGTTGGGCCCGGACCTCTTCAATGGGCCCATGGATTCATTTGGTCATGCCACGTGTCGTAGGTGGAAATATGGATAACAACTACCATAACCAATATACAACGCCATAATATTCATAACTCACTAAAAACACATCCAAATCTAGCAATATACAAACTTAGAATTCAAAGCTTAAACTTACACAAAATCCGAAAATAAACCACCAAAATCCAACTCAATTATTGGAATTAGTTCAGAATTTGGGTTTCAAATCTATTTAAAGTTACATTCCAAATGCTCAAATACTCATCAAACAACCTTAAAATCTCTTTGATCTCAAAAATATTTGTAACGCCCTACTGCCTTAGAGCCGTTACTAAGTGAGTTTAAATGTGCAATTAACTCGCTAATCGAGGTTTTAAGTCAAACGTGTAATTAAACCATAATTACAGTCATAAACAGTTCATTGAAAAATTATAAGGCTTATAACATTCGGGATCCCAAAAACATTGTTTAAAAATATTTACAACTCAAGACTTAGTTAGAGTCGACTAAACGACAAAATTCAAGTTTTCTACAAACATCTCCCAAAAACACCCCTGGTCATGGCAGCCAGACAAACTGGACATGTATGCCCCGCTCACCATACTCAAGGGTGATCAACCCTCCCTTTGCCTTTACCTGCACCACAGAGCACCCGTGAGCCGAAGCCCAGCAAGAAAAACCTCACAAACAGATGATAAACGCATATCAAGCACTTAATATAAAATCAAACCAACACCAAGTCATACAAGTACGACCATGCCGTCCCAGGCCCTGAGCTCACGGTCTAAACCGTAAGGATATCCCAGGTATCCCTTGGGATCTCACCCTAGCAACTCGCACCCTGCGTGCTAAACGCTGCACCCGGCCCCTTGCCGTTCTCGGCCTTCGCAGTTCCCGACCATCGCCTCTCCCGGCCATCGCCATTCCATCGTTAACACATACACATTATATGCTAAACAGATATTAATACACACATAAATCCAATCAAAGGGCCATGCCCTGGAACTCAAGCAAATAGGGCCGAGCCCTGCAACACAAGCTCTATGGGAACAATAGTTTTCTTACATGTGTCTCAAGCTTTCTAAGCACCGATATCCCGAGCATAGTTCCCTAGTCTGAGCCTCGCCAAAGCCCTAATCACAACACATTAACAGTATCCACCCATCAAACTCTAATCCAATAAATAACTTTAAGTCACAATTCTAATCTCTGGGACTTCGAATTCCATCAATCTGGGTGACAAAATCCATCCCGAGCCTTCGCAATTAAGTTCCCAAATCAAAACCCACAAAACTCCCTGCACCTTGAACTAGGGCCACAGCCTACCCACAAGCATCGCGGCTAGCCTCAAAACAGGGGCTAGACACCTCCTTGAAGCACACACGGGCCGCGACATGCTTGGCCAAGCGCCGCGGTGCGCCTCGAATTCCATGGCCTCTCAAGGCCTCGCGTGAACATAAGTCGCGGAATTCCCCTCCTAGGGTCGCGGCCCTCGCCTCTAAACCCAGAAAACACCATTTTCCTTACTTTTCCCTTCGAGCCAAACCCCACATATCTCAACCAAAATCACCCCTAACCTCATAATTAAGCCCAGAATTCATTCTCATCCAACCTAGACATACCAATAAACTCAAAAACCAATTCCCACACCCATCAAGCAGTCAAAACCAGTCTTAAAATCCAAACCATGCATGTCTAAGTCCTAACACCCAATATCAACAAAATTTAGCTGAAAACAACATAACCCAACATATTAGAAAGCTTACCTTATACATAATTGAATCCCCAACTCGATTCCCTAAGCTCCAAGCCCTGGTTTTCTAGTTAGAGTCTCCCAAGCTCAGCTCCAATTCCTTAGTTCTTGGCTGGTTTTCCTCCAAAATAGCACTAAGCCTTCAAGTGAAAAACACTTAACAGAGAAAGGGAGAAGAAGTGGGTCGGTTTGGATAAAGTCTGGGGGTTTCCACTATTTTGTTTTATTTAAATAAAATCCATGTGGTTACCTCAAGGCTCGGGGTACCAAAAATGTCCCCGAAGGCAAAATGGTAAATTTCCCCAATACTCCCTCCTAGACATTCTAACCTCAAATATGTCTCCGAATATTTATTTCCATAACCCGATAACCCCATAGAGCATCTAATTCCCGAAATACCCCTCGACTCACCCCGAGTCAGATTCTCAACCCCGTTCTGACTTTCGACTACCAGCTCTCTAGGGCTGTCTCGGATCGTGCTACACAAATATATCACAAACATTACATATTTATCACAAACATACCCCCAATATCCCAAACGGGGCCCACATGCATATTTAATTCAGCTAAATATGCATCACTATCACATATTCACATATTATAACAATAATTCACCTATTGCCCTCCAGGCACACTAATCAAGGCCCTCGGCCTTATTAGAAAATTTGGGTCGTTACAACTATCCCCTCCTTACAGAAATTTTATCCTCGAAATTATCTGAATAACTCGGGATACCGCTCCCTCATCTCCGACTCAATTTCCCACGTCGCCTCCTCAACCTTGTTGTTCCTCCACAACACTTTTACCAAGGCGATGGTCTTGCTCCGCAAGACTTTATCCTTCCGATCAAGAACCCACTACAAGAATTTTGCCTAAATATTACATTAAAATATTACAAATTTTTAGAAATGCTATTGTTATGCTAGTAAATAAAAGAGGCGGCAAATGAAACATTTATTAGGCGCCAAATTAAAATAACAAAAGAAAAAGCAGATGAAAAAAAATGCTTATCCCTACCCTAATCATGCCTCCTCTGCTTATTTTTTTCTCTAAAACCTAGTCTCTCATTCTCTCTATCTCTCTGTCAAAGTCTCTCGGCTCTCTCTCCCTCATGCCTATACTCTCTAGTTTGAATGTAAAACCATGACTAAGCCTACTGAAACATTTTATTCTCTCGTCACTCTCTTCCGTTGAGTCGCTGAAGCACTATTGACGATGCCCCTGCTGAAGCAAGAACCCAAGCAACCCAGCTGCTCAAGAAGCCGTACTTCTCTGTGAGTTTTCTTTTCCTTTTATTTTTTTAGATTTCAGTTTAATATCAAGAAAAATTTTGAATATATCAATACATATATTTGTTTGTGTTGGAATTGTTTCTAAGGGAGAGGATATAGTGAGAAAAATTAGAGGTTGTAAGCATTTGAATACAAGAAAGAGCAAAGAGCTTTTATGTGTTAAGAGAGAAACTTTTGAGAGCACAAATGTTGTGAAAATGTTGGTTCTTGCTGTGTGTTGAAGAACCTGTTTGAAAATTTCTTGTTCTTAATTCAAATTTGTGCATATCATATATTTATAAATATATATATACTGAGTGTTGTTATTCCTCTTAGGCCAACAATGGTTAGGACTTCCAATGGTTTAGCTCGATAGTTCACCATTTTTAACACTTGTCTTTGTCTACCTCTTTTATTGTTTGAATCTTGTAATCGATCCCTATGTGTCAGAGAAACTTAACATTTTGATTTTGGGATTGGGGTCGTGAGTTATTCTCACTGCTGTCTGGTGTTGTTTTTTGATTTGCTGGTGTAGTTTTCCTTTTAACAGGGGTATGCATTGTTGTAGGCATTGTGAACACTAATATAGAAAATTATTGAGGTGGGGTCTTCTTAGTGTTTGTTTTCCAATTGAACAGTTCAATCTTCATATGTTTAATTTTGTTTGAGTTATGTGATTGTTGAAAAAAAAAAAAGTTTTGAGTTATGTGTTGCATATTTAGAGTGCTTTTCTAGTAAAATGAACTGTACTGAACTTAAAGACAAAACATTTCGTATAGGTGCTTCTTAGAGATCCATTCGATGACAATGTAATCCCCATTGTAGAGGAACTTCAAAGACGTTTACCTTTAACAAGAGCCAGTCCTAAAGGCCATGGTGAAGAAGAAGAGAAAGCCTCAGGGGTACGAGATGAAACTGAAACCAGCGAAGAAAATGGTATGCCAATGCATAACGAAATTATAGTTTTATGCTTAGTTTCCTTGTCTAGTTCTTGTGCTTACATTGAACCTTGAATGTGGCATTGCTAGAACAAGTGTTAGAATACTTATATAGTGCTTTCTTTTTATATTAAGCTATTTGTATGCTTTCTTGTTATCATTTTAGATTATCGCTTGAGCTTAATATTTATGATGGTTTTGGATACCTTGTGTCATGCAATGCAGAGTTTCCATTCGAATTCTGGGCCTTAGAAGTTGCACTAGAAGCTATTTGTAGTTTTCTTGATGCTCGCTCAAGAGAATTGGAAGCTGAAGCTTATTCAGCTTTATATGAGCTGACCTCCAAGGTAACAGAAAGTAGTTCTTTTGCCCAAAACATAAGAAGTTAAATATAAGTGACCATAATTTATGTGCCATTTTGAAAGGTTATTAGCCTAAGCTCTTTCTGGCCTATTAGTGTATTCCATTGCCAGAGCCAAACCGATTATTTTCTTAAGTTATGAACAATAGTGTCTAAGATGATAGTGGGAGTTGTAAATAATTGTAATGCATGATTCTGATTTCATAGCATGATTATAATATAAACAACAAAGATGCTCTGTTTGTTCAAATAGATTTGAATGATTAATCTTAAAGAAATTTTATTTGCTTAATTGGTTGACCATTAGACTTGTTCAACACAACTGTAGGCCATCTTTTTCATGATTTTTGTTGAAGTATCAATTTACTATATGGTTTGAGCAATTCTTATAAAAATAAGCATAAACATATCTGGAGACAAATCGAACATTACAAGAAGCCCAACATCAGTATTTTTAGGTCATGTTTGGAATGTGAAATTGGATTGGATTAAAAAATATAAGGTAAAAAACATAAAAGAATGAATAAAATAATCATTTCTGAATGATAAATTAGAATGAAACAAGTTGGGTATAAAGTTGTAATTTTTTTTTCTTATCATTGAAATATATGAAGACGGGGATTAGATAGATTGAAATGATCTCAAGATCTTACTTTGTGCATTTGATTTCTTGTTCTTTTCTATTATTGGGTATATATTAATGTATTCATTATTGATGAGATTTAAGTGTTGATCATATGTAATTATTCCATTCAAATGATACAATGTAAACCATGTGCTTGTGAAAATACCTCAAAGAACCATGTGTGTGTTGCTGCTTCTACTTTTTGAAATTATTAAAAACATGTATAATGTACACTTTGTGAGATGTTTAGATTTAGTTATTTGTCTGTACCAGCTTATCCATTTTAATTTATAACTAGAAAATATTATTATATTCCATATTGAGCTTTTTCTTGATCTCACTTTTATTTATTCTTATAATTTGAACTTGTGTAATGGCATACAAGCTACTGGTTTAATGGCATAGAATATGTATTTTGCTATTGTCTTTGGTGTATTTTGTTACTGGTTTGTGTTATTTTTTTTACTGCTATTGTTGGTCTATTTTGCTGCTACTGTTGATCTATTTTTTTAAAACTTGGTAATTTAATCATGCCACAATTACATAGGTCCAATTACTTTAACAATTTCCTTGCTTCCTATTAGTGCATACAATGGAATAAATTACCAAATTTAAAAGAATAGATCAGGTAATGGACGAGTTTTGTGTCATAAACATCTAGTTTTGGTAATGGTTTTTTTTATGGATTAGTTGTTGCTCTGCTGGTTTTGGTTATATTAATAATTATTGGTCTATTCTTGTGTAAACCCAATGGCAAAAATAAAAGTATAAAGTTTTTCAATGTCTAAGAATTTTTAAGCTTGTTATAGAGTTTAATTTTTACCCTTTTCTTTTTTTGTTGATGCAGGACAGACAAACCAGCTGGAATTCTGTGAGTATTGCTCACCATGTCCTCTCCTTACAATCAGCCTTGCAAATTATCTTTTTTATTTTTTTTCTTTCCTTTTTACTAATGTAATGTATCTTCCATTTGGGACATATTTTGGAAAATGATTTAATTGGTAGTTTGTGATTAAGAAGTTGTAGTGGAGATTGTTTCTGTCATACATTAAAGATTCGTACTAGCTTCTCTTTGGTTGCTTTTATATTGTCACTGCAGATTGGGATTTTCACATTTGTCACTACAGATCATGATCTCTGTTTTAGGCTCCTGTTAGTGGTATCTTTTATGCTCTGCAACTAGTTTTGTTTTCTGTTTTGTATTCTTCTACATTATTAGTATTTTTGTTATTTTATATAGTCAATTGACTATAGTACAATTAAAAGGGATTTTGTTTTAATCTATCAAAATATCACTATGCGTGTAAATAGAATTATTGATCACATGTGTTGGTGTTTTAAACCTTTGAAAAATGGCACTACTAAATTTCTTTTTATTTAAGTCTTTTAACTCTAAAGCTAAAATGGTAGCTACAAAGGGGATACCTCCCAAACACTACGAGCCTAAGACAATTGGCATCTAATTATATTTCTGAATGCTTTGTGCATTTGCATTGGTACTATTCTATTATGCAATGTCCTATCTAATATTTGAATTTGATGAGTATGACTTTGTTTTTCCATGAAATAAAGTTAGTATTCTATTCCCTAATGTGCAACAAATAAATCATGGTGATTAAGTTGTGAAATCCTCCCCCCTCATCCTTTTTTATAAGTGTTTTTCATATGATATTTTAAATATAGTATTTTTTTTTTCTTATCACAGTAGTGGGATTGGAGGGATCTCTCAATATTTGGCAACCTAATTTGATTCAAAATGTCAAGGCATCACCATCACTTCAAGCTCAAAGGGTCAATTCTCTCTCTTCTGCTCAAGGATTGGCCACTAAGGTTTCCCTCTCTCTCTTTAACTTTTTTGTTTCCTCTTGTATTTAATTTTCATATCTTATTTATGTTAATGTTCCATAAATATGTCATCACTGGGATCTAGTGATGAAAGGGTTTCAAGACCTAATTATGTCATCACTGATTTTCTTTTCCCCGTCTTTCAATTGTTCATTCCCTGACACTTGTTATACTCACGTGCATTATATAATTTTGATACATTTAAATAATACTTGGAGGAAACACCCTTGTTTCGATGCATACATGTTATGTGTGTTTGGAATGCCTCTCTAATGTTTATGACTTACACTTTAGTATGCCTTCCATTTCTGTAGTTATATATATACATACTATATAAGACTTCTTTGATAAGGTTGTAAAGTGGCATTGAAGGTTATATTAAGTATATTTTTGGAAAGGTGGACCTTCAATTTTCGAGTAAATATTTTCAATTAACATTTTATCATTATTGTTGTTGTTGTTTTGGTTTGGTATTCCTTATTAATGCTATTAATGCTTTGTGTAGTAAAGATTTTTATCATAATATATTGAGACTGTCATGTTTACCTCACTTTTGCTTTCTGCTTTCTGTCTATGTAAGGTACATACATAATTCTTATATACTCTTTCTCTCGATCTTCTAGCTCCCTTGCATAAATTTTTAACATATAGACACTCAAAGGCAAAGGCAAGCACATGTATGTGAATTTGTACAAGCTTAAATTCTTAATATTTCTTTTTTTAGTTTTTGAGTATGTTTCAAATCTGATCTATGATGCTCTATTTTTTGTGCTATTTTTGCTCTCCAAGTGTTCTAGTTATTCACAATCATATGAGTAAAATATTTGTGCTATTGTGTGATTGATTTAGCTTAAATGGGTTTATTAATTTTGTAGGTATATACATTTGTGCTACAAGGGTTGTTTAACTATAGTTATAGGTCAAATTTTATATCTTTATCTAATTTTTTATGATTGATTTGGCTGGGTTTTGTGGTAACATTGGCTTAGTTTTGTGCCAATTTTGGCTTAGTTTTGTACCAATTCTAATTTGGGTTTGTGCTGGTTATGGTATCTTCGAAGTGATTGTAGACATCTTTTTGCTTTCCTTTATACCACACTTTTAATTTGTAACGTCATTGTAGACAAAACTTAATGTAATTCTTTAGTATTAAAAATGCATAATCAATATGATGTATACTTGTGCATAATCTATATTTATAATCTTAACAGATACCTTCTGGAGTACTATAAGTATAGATTCTAATGTTCGAGCTGCTGATGCAGCTCTCAGAGCATTGAATAGGAGTGACATAGCCGGGAAACGCATAAATAATGAACCAAGCTGCCCTGGTAGAGCATGTCAGAAGTAAGCTTTCTTTCTTTCACTGGGTTGATGCCCTTATTTTCTTAGACATTCAGATTTCAAATGTTTATGAGTTTTATTGAATTAAGTAAATTAAAGTCTTGGTAAATATAATATCCTTTGATCTGGATATTGTTGATTAGTAGTTACTAGCTAGAGAAGCTTTCTCTATTTATTTGTTTAATGATAACTATGTCTAAACTTAGGCTATTTAGGATTTTTACCCCCCGAACTATTACCACTACCGTATTGTGCCCCCTAATTTTTTCAGGCCGTTAAAAATTCCCCCCAAAATATTCACAGTAATGTAAAGAAGGACTTCCGTTAACTTTCAACACATGTGGCTAACCATACGCTAACATGGCTCTTTACATGGCACTGACATGGCCAAGACACATCAGCATGTAAAGAGCCATGTCAGCCTTTTGTTAGCCACATGTGTTAAAAGTTAACGGAAGTCCTTCTTTACATTACTGTGAATATTTCGGGGGGAATTTTTAACGTCCTGAAAAAATTAGGGGGCACGATACGGTAGTGGTAATAGTTCGGGGGGTAAAAAACCTAAATAGCCTTAAACTTAAGAGACCAAAATCAAATCAGTATAGGAATTGAAATGCTGTGATTTTTTCACCAAATTAGAGCGTTGGAATGATTTTCTTCCTGAATTGGTTTGACTGCAAGATTATTAGGCTCAATTACTTCCTGCTGTCTTTTTGTTCGTTTTATGTAGATTATTACCAAAAGTTTACACAAAACCAGAGATTTTTTCTCTATTTTTATATATATATTTAAAAATCTAGTTCCATCTGTGAATCTGTTTGATATTTGTGTAATAACCTCTTGCTTTCTTTCTCTCTTTGTTTTTGTGAGTTATTGTGTGACAGTTTGTACTTTTGGGCTCCAAAAAGATATCTGATTCAGTTCATGAAGTTTCCAATGCTTTACTGAAGAGATTGCTTCTTGGACATGAACTTTGTTTTATTTTCTTGATTGTCTCCAAGGTACAATCTTTCTAAATTTTATAATTGTTGGGGTTAATTGTTATTATCATTATGTTTTATCATTTGGTTTGTGTTTTATCATGATACCACTTCGTTTTAAGAGTTTCACATTGGGCAGAATATACAGAATTTCTTTGTTTGCCTAGTCATTAAAGATAAATACAATAGTTATTTTATTTCTTCTTCTCTCCCTAAATCCCATTAGCGTGATGACAGTAATTTTGTGACCAACCCAATACTATCCGATACTTAGAGACATCATATTGTGTGTTATCATTTCCTTAAATGAATTGTGTATTCCTTGCCTTAAATATGTATATATTTTAAAATTTTCTTGTGATAAGTTTAAGTGTAAATGTTTTGCAGGTTGATTAGTTAGTATTAATTATTTAAATTTTATTGTAGCTAAGAAAATGGACTCACAACAAAGACAAGTGCACAAAGGATGATGAATTGAAGGATGGAGCAAGTTTCATGCATGGTTTACTTTTGTGTATCTTGTAATGTTTCTGTTTTTCATTTTTGAAGTAAAAAATGTTCAAGATTATAAAACTTTATTATGTTAGGCTTTCAAACTTAAGTTAGAATTAAGATCTCATGAAGTAGACACATTCATGGTTTGAATTAGTTATTGTTTAATGTAATACTTATGGTTTATCAATCTATTGAGAATTACATTTTATGATTAATTTTTTTTTTATCAAAATACAATAATGAAAATCTTTTAATAAAAAAAAACCTTATAAAGTATACTTATCAAAATAAAATTTAAAATATATTATCCACACTAAAGTAACAAAATTTTATTATTAGACTTTTAATATGTTATAATCTAGAAACATATTATAAGCGTAACAAATTGTTATGAATTATATAATATAACTAATTAAAAATGCTATCAAAATAATCAAATGTAACAGTTGAAAAGTGTTATGCACAAAGTATAAGATTAAACGTCAAATTTATAACCAAATACTCTAACTAAATTTTATTATTTGAATATTATAGCAACTAAAAATGTGTTATTGAATAGTTTAAGATAACATCGAATATAACATTCAAATACTGTTATAGAAAACACATGACTTTTAATAATAGGGGCTATGTTAGCATTTTCAGAAGCGTTATCAATACTTCCGGTTAGCAGTTTTTAAGTGTTATGAATACTGTTTTTTCTTGTAGTGACCTGAATCGGCTGCTCCTCATAGGACCAATCCTGATCCAGCTCCAAATTTTCGTAACTCAGAACGTGCGTCGAATCCGACACATACTTCCGGAGCATGGACACATGAAAAACATCATGAACCCCTGATAATGTTGGAGGCATCGCTAGTCTGTAAGCTACCTCTCCAACCCGTTCCAGAATCTCGAAGGGGCCAACAAACCTAGGGCTCAGCTTTCCCCGAACACCAAACTGTTTCACTCCCCTCAAAGGTGAAACCCTGAGAAACACATGGTCACCAACCTGAAACTCCACACTCCTACGTTTCAGATCTGAATAACTCTTCTGGCGACTCTGGGAAGCGAGCATTCGAGCTTTAATCTTCTCAACTGCCTCATTGGTCCTCTGAACCATCTCATGACCTAAATACCTCCTCTCACCTGTCTCATCCCAATGGATAGGTGATCTGCACTTCCTCCCATAGAGCATCTCATACGGAGCCACTCCGATAGTTGCTTGATAACTGTTGTTGTATGAGAACTCGACCAAAGGAAGATACTTACTCCAAGATCCCCCAAAATCTAGCACACAGGCTCGTAGCATGTCTTCTAGTATCTTAATCATCCTCTCAGTCTGTCCATCTGTCTGAGGATGATAAGCGATGCTAAACCGTAACTGTGTGCCCATAGCCTTCTACAGACTTTCCCAGAACTTGGAAGTGAAGGTGGGGACCCTGTCGGCTACTATCGACCTTGGTACCCCATGCAATCGAACAATCTCCTTCACATATAGCTCAGCATACTGTTCCATAGTCTAAGTCATCCTGACTGGTAAAAAGTGGGTGGACTTGGTATATCTATCTACAATCACCCACACCGAATCATGCTATCCTATAGTTTTTTGTAACCCAACCATGAAGTCCATAGCGGCATCTTCCCATTTCCACTCTGGAATCCCTAGAGGTTGCAGCAACCCTGCTGGCCTTTGATGTTCAGCCTTGACCTACTGACAAGTTAAGCACTTAGCCACATAATCCACCACATCCCTCTTCATGCCTAACCACCAGTACAAAGCTCTCAGGTCTTGGTACATCTTCGTCATACCCGGATGCCAAGAATATAGAGTGGTATACAGTTCATCCAGAATCTCTCGCCAGATATCTGCATCCTTCGGAACATATATCCGACCCTTATATCTCAGTAACCCCATCTCCAAGACGTTCTCTCTATAACCCTTCAATTGGAAATCTTTCCCCTGAGCCTCCCTAATCCTCTCAAGGAGTGTAGACTGAAGAGTGATATTGGCTAACCGGCCAACCACCAACTCTATACCCGCTATAGTCATCTCCTCAGCTAGCCTATCAGGTATCTGTCTCGAACTGAACAGCTGTCCTGGGCCCTTTTGGCTCAATGCATCTATTACTACATTAGCCTTTCCAGGATGGTATAGGATATCACAGTCGTAATCCCTAACCAACTCCAACCACCGGCTCTGGCGTATATTCAGATCCTTCTGAGTAAAGAAGTACTTCAAACTCTTATGGTCGGTGTATATCTCGCACTTCTCACCATATAAATAATGTCTCCAAATCTTAAGTGCGAACACCACCGCTGCCAATTCCAGATCATAAGTGGGATATCTCTGCTCATACTCCTTTAACTGCCTTGATGCGTAGGCTATCACCTTCCTAGCTTGCATCAACACACACCCCAAACCCTGTCTGGAAGCATTACAATAAACCACAAATTTCTCATTATCTGTCGGCAAACTCAACACTGGCGCTATAATCAACCGTTGCTTCAACTCTTTAAAATTGTTCTCACATCGGTCTGTCCAAACATACTTTGTCTTCTTCTTCGTCAATTCTGTCAAAGGCGTAGCTATTCTGGAGAACCCCTCAACAAACCGCTGGTAGTACCCTGCCAACCCCAGAAAACTCCTCACTTCAGAAACACTGCTCGGTCTAGGCCAATTTCTTACTGCCTCAATTAACTTAGGTCAACCAGAATCCCCTCCTTACTAACGATATGGCCCAGAAATGTAACTTACGGTAACCAGAACTCGCACTTCCTGAACATAGCATATAACTAATGCTCCCTTAACCGCTCTAAAACAAACCGTAGATGCTGCTCATGCTCTATCTCTGACTGCGAATACACGA
The DNA here is from genome assembly GCF_963169125.1 of Humulus lupulus. Classification (NCBI taxonomy): domain Eukaryota; kingdom Viridiplantae; phylum Streptophyta; class Magnoliopsida; order Rosales; family Cannabaceae; genus Humulus; species Humulus lupulus. The sequence continues at coordinate 156,346,320 of NC_084802.1, read as the reverse complement.
GAATATCGTCGATGAACACAATCACGAACTTGTCTAAATAATCCTTGAAAAACCTATTCATCATGTCCATAAAAGCTGCTGGTGCATTGGTTAATCCAAAGGACATAACCAGGAATTCATAGTGTCCATACCTCGTGCGGAAAGCGGTCTTTGGTATGTCCTCCTCTTTGATCCTTAGCTGATGGTAACCTGACCGAAGATCTATCTTAGAGAACACTGTCTTTCCCTGCAGCTGGTCAAACAAATCATCAATCCTAGGTAGTGGGTACTTATTCTTAATGGTCAACTTGTTTAGTTCCTTAAATACACATCCTAAGAGATCCACCCTTCTTCTTGACAAACAACACTAGAGCACCCCATGGCGAGAAGCTCGGTCTGATGAACCCCAAATCCAATAACTCCTGCAACTGAATCTTCAACTCCTTCAATTCTGGCAGAGCCATTCTATAAGGTGTCCTAGATACTGGCTTCAATCCTGGTACTAACTCTATAACAAAATCAATCTCCCGCTGCGGCGGGAGCCTTGACAGATTTGCTGGAAATAAATCTAGGAACTCGCATACCATTCTAGTCTCCCCCGGTCCAATCGACATAACCCTAGAGGTATCCACAACACTCGCTAGGAATCCTATGAAAACTCCCTACAACAGGTCCCTAGCCTTTAATGCCGAAATCTTAGGTACCCGTAGCCCACCAGCTGTTCCCACAAATACAAAGGGTACCTCCCCTTCTAGTTCAAAAGTCACCATCCTATGCTTACAGTCAATTGTCGCCCCATACTTTGATAACCAATCCATCCCTAGGATCATATCGAAGTCATCCATCGCAAGCTCAATCAGATCAGCAAACAATTCCTTACCATCTACCTCTACTGGTAAAGCTCTAATCCACCTCCTAGAGACTACCAGTTCCCCAGTCAGTAACAAAGTCTGAAAATCCCTAGCATACAGAACACTAAGTCTACACAGCTGATCTATCACTCTAGCAGACACAAACGAGTGGGTAGCTCCCGAATCAAACAATACAATATAAGAAGAACCAGCACTAGAGATCTGACCTGTCACAACTGAGGGGCTAGCCTCCGCCTCAGTCTGAGTCAAAGTAATCACCCTGGCGGGAGCGAGACTGTCGCCCTGCTTTGGCTCTTCCTTCCTAGCTTGTGGGCAGTCCTTCTTCAGATGGTTGGCACTCCCACAGACAAAGCAGGCCCTAATCTTCCACTCACCCTGATGTCGTCGTCTGCACCGAGGACACACTGGAAAACTCCTCCAGTTGTCACTTCCACCCTAACATCCACTAAAACCACCCCGTGCCCTCCTATCAGAACTGGGAAGAACAAGGGTATCTGGGGCCTTCCTCTTCTGCTCACCAGAGCCACTACCTCGACTGGATCCAATAAAAGGAGGCACTGTCCTCCTGGCATCGTGCCTAACAGCGCTCTCTCTCCAAATCTGGTCCTCGGCCCCCTCAGCTGTAAGGGCCTTGTCTACCACCTGAGCATAAGTAATAGTCTTTGGATCCAAATTAATCTTTACATCACGGGCGATCATAACATTTAGTCCCCATACAAACCTGTCCCTTCTTGCCGCATCTATCGGCACTAGATCTGGCGCAAATTTTACCAAATGATCAAACTTCAGAGCATACTCTGTCACGGTCATCTGGTTCTGAGTTAGGTTGATAAACTCATCAACCTTCGCAGCTCGGACTACCACACTGTAATACTTCTCATTGAAAATGTTCCTAAACTCTTCCCAGGTCATAACGGTCACATTCCTCCTCTGGACCACCACATCCCACCAGATGCGGGCATCCTCTCTGAACATGTAGCTTGCACAAGCTACTCTCTCGTTTCCCTCAACCCTCATGAAATCAAGAATGGAGGAAATCATATTCATCCACTGCTTTGCCCGCAGTGGGTCTGGTCCACCCTCAAAGGTGGGAGGATGTTGTTTTCTGAACCGCTCATTTAAGGGTTCCCACTTATTCTCCACTACAGGTTGAGTTGGCGCTGGCGCCATAACCTGCTGAATCGACAACTTTGTAACCTGTGGAGGGGCCTGCTGCCTCAGCTGGTGAAGTTCTTCCTCTGTTCGTTGCAGCCTTGCTTCCATTTCAGCAAACAACTGTTGCCAATTCTGTGGGGCAGGTGGAGGGTCCCGACCCTGGTTATCATCTTCGGTCCGACTGCCGCGGAGTCTAGATGATTGACGAGGTATCTCAGCAAATATGCTTGCAACCAATGACGCCGCTCATCAGGCATGATAACAACATCCAAAACCACCTCCTTATCACATCAACTAACCACAAACAACAATTCACATAACACTCAAAATAACATATCACACACACAACGGGCCATGACCTGACATCATGCGTAGATTAAATCACTCATCATGCTCTATATCAAATACGCAGGCAAATAGGGCATTTAAGCACTTATTTCAACATAATAGTCAATCATACCAACCAACCCTGAGTCGAGCTGGCAACTGACAGCGAGCGTACATGTTCGGTCATTCTCCAGAAACAATAAACCTTGGCTCGCTCTGATACCAAGTTGTAACGCCCTACTGCCTTAGAGTCGTTACTAAGTGAGTTTAAATGCGTAATTAACTCGCTAATCGAGGTTTTAAGTCAAACGTGTAATTAAACCATAATCAGAGTCATAAACAGTTCATTGAAAAATTATAAGGCTAATAACATTGTTTAAAAATATTTACAACTCAAGACTTAGTTAGAGTCGACTAAACGAAAAAATTCAAGTTTTGTACAAACATCTCCCAAAAACACCCCTAGCCGTGGCAGCCAGACAAACCGGACATGTATGCGCCGCTCGTCCCGCTCGCCATACTCAAGGGTGATCAACCCTCCCTTTGCCTTTACCTGCACCACAGAGCACCCATGAGTCGAAGCCCAGCAAGAAAAACCTCACAAATAGATGATAAACGCATTTCAAGCACTTAATATAAAATCAAATCAACACCAAGTCATACAAGTACGACCATGCCGTCCTAGACGCTTTACTAGGCCCTGAGCTTGCGGTCGAAACCGTAAGGATATCCCAGGTATCCCTTGGGATCTCACCCTAGCAACTCGCACCCTGCGTGCTAAACGCTGTACCCAGCCCCTTGCTGTTCTCGGCCTTCGCCGTTCCCGACCATCGCCGCTCCCGGCCATCGCCATTCCATCGTTAACACATACACATTATATGCTAAACAGATACTAATACACACATAAATCCAATCAAAGGACCATGCCCCGAAACTCAAGAAAATAGGGCCGAGCCTTGTAACACAAGCTCTATGGGAACAGTAGTTTTCTTACCTGTGTCTCAAGCTTTCTAAGCACCGATATCCTGAGCACAGTTCCCTATTCCGAGCCTTGCCGAAGCCCTAATCACAACACATTAACAGTATCCACCCATCAAACTCTAATCCAATAAATAACTTCAAGTCACATTTCCAATCTATGGGACTTTGAATACCATCAATCCGGGTGACAAAATCCATCCCAAGCCTTCGCAATTAAGTTCCCAAGTCAAAACCCACAAAAATCCCTACACCTTAAACTAGGGTCGCGGACCACCCACAAGCGCCGCGGCTAGCCTCAAAACAGAGGCTAGACACCTCCTTGAAGCACACACGGGCTGCGGCATGCTTGGCCAAGCACTGCGGCGCGCCTCGAATTCCATGGCCTCTCAAGGCCTCGCGTGCACACGGGTCGCAGCATGCCCCTCCTAGGGTCGCGACCCTCGCCTCCAAACCCAGAAAACACCATTTTCATTGCTTTTCCCTTCGAGCCAAACCCTACATATCTCAACCAAAATCACCCCCAACCTCATAATTAAGCCCAGAATTCATACTCATGCAACCTAGACATACCAATAAACTCAAAAACCAATTCCCACACCCATCAAGCAGTCAAAACCAGTCTTAAAATCCAAACCTTGCATGTCTAAGTACTAACACCCAATATCAACAAAATTCTGTTGCAAACAACATAACCCAACATATTATAAATCTTACCTTATACAGAATTGAATCCCCAACTCGATTCCCAAGCTCAGCTCCAATTCCTTAGTTCTTGGCTGGTTTTCCTCCAAAATATTACTAAGCCTTCAAGTGAAGCACACTTAACAGAGCAAGGGAGAGGAAGTGGGTCGGTTTGGATAAAGTCTGGGGGTTTCCACTATTTTTTTTTATTTAACTTAAATCCATGTGGTTACCTCAAGGCTCGGGGTACCAAAAACATCCCCGAGGGCAAAATGGTAAATTTCCCCAATACTCCCTCCTAGAAATTCTAACCTCAAATATGTCTCCTAATATTTATTTCCATAACCCGATAACCCCACAGAGCATCTAATACCCGAAATAACCCTCGACTCGCCCCAAGTCAGATTCTCAACCCCGTTCTGACTTTCGACTACCAGCTCTCTAGGGCTGTCTCGGATCGTGCTACACAAATTTATCACAAACATTACATATTTATCACAAACATACCCCCAATATCCCAAACGGGGCCCACATGCGTATTTAATTCAGCTAAATATGCATCACTATCACATATTCACATAAATTCACATATTATAACAATAATTCACTTATTGCCCTCCAGGCACACTAATCAAGGCCATCAGCCTTATTAGAAAATTTGGGTCGTTACAATATCCAAGCCCCCACTTTATCAAGAACATCTGAAGACTAAAGAAAATTCAAGACAAGAACTTAATACCTTGCTGCAATTTGAATTTCTATGGAATGATTGTGCTCCCCAACAACTACTAATCTTTTGATGCTCAATCTCCTCTAAAATCTGCAAAAAATTCAACAGGTAGGTTCTAGCTTGAGAAGTCTCAGGTTTTTAGAGAAAAGACTTGAACACTAAAGGAGAACTCCCAAAAACATGAAGGAGAAAAAGAGTTATCTGATTTGTCCCCTTTCTCTAATCCTATGGTCAAATGACCATTTTTGCCCCTCACTTTAACTTAACTTCAAAACTAACCCCAAGGGAAATTTGGTCATTTGCCTAAAAATCAAAATATACCACTAATCTCCAAATTTATCACCTAATCCATTAAACACAATTATTTCCCCCACATTATTTCATTTACCAACAATTCCTAAAATACCCTTAAGTGCGACCCGAGCCGGGCATTGATCCTCGTTGTGACTTTTCCGCTAAACATTTCTTGAAAGCACCCTCTCATGTTGAATATCACATGTAATCACATAATAATGTGGTCCCTAGCACATAACACATAAAAATTACAAATATACCCTCAACGGGTCAAAATTATGAAAGTACTACTTTTTAACAAAAACAGTCCTTAAACACATTTAATACACATAACCATACTCAATAATATAATCATATAATAATATAAACCAATTAATTCACACATAGTTCCAAAATTCATAATAGGGCTTAGGGCCTTGATTAGTGTGTCGGGAGGGCATAAATCGAATTGTATATGGTATTATTGAATATTATGTTATTATGTGAACTACATGGGTTATATTATAATATAACTGATTATGCACATTTAAGTGTATTAAATGTGCTTATAGGCCTATTTCTGTTAAGAATGACATTTTCATAATTTTAACCCACGGTGAGTATATCTGTAAATTATATGTGTTATATGTTTGAGCCCACATGGTTATGTGGGTATATTTGAGATATTCGATAGGAGTCTTCCATTTTGATCAAGATAGCGATTTATTCACAACGGGGATTTATACCCGGATCGGAGTGAGCCAAGAGGTATTTCAGTAATTCAATGAGTTACCAGAAGTCATTGGAGTATGAGTCGTATTTTGGGGAAAATAGTGGTATTTGGGAATTGGCAAAATTAATTGGGAATTACAACTATAATGAGACACGCGAGGGTAAAATGATATATTTGCCCTTAGTGGGATTTGAGAGGGAAGTATTGTCTTAGGGGCATTTTGGTCTTTTAGACCATTAGATTTACATGAGTTGGGTGAGTTGATCCTAGTCTCTCTCTCTCTCTCTCTCTCTCTCTCTCTCTAGTCTTTACACTTTGAATAAAATTTTAGAATTTCTTGATCCTAATACTTGGAAGCAAGCTCGCTAAGGATTTGAAGTGGCTATAGGCAGAGTTGGGAAGCTTGTGAGGATAGTAATAAACTAGCAAAACTTTTTTAGCTGAGATAATTCCATGTCTTTGAGTTTTAGTTTTAGTTTTAGTTTTTGAAATTTTATTGGATTTTTAGTTTTGATGGAGTTTTGGATTGAGTTTAACGTGGGTTATTATGTTTCCGAGTTTCTGAGACCATTTCCATTGTAAAAACTGGTAAAAACCATGTTTTGAGATAATTTTGGATAGGTTGGAGATTCTTGAAATCACTGGAAATTCGAGTTCGTAGGGTCATGTCGTGGCCCTCATGAACTCATGGAGGCAGGGGATGCTTCGAACAACCTTGATGCTAGGTGGGTTGTGCTGCGGTGCTAGGAATGTTGCGCCATGGTGCTAGACGGGTTGCGCCGCGACGCTAGGCTAACTTGTTGCGCCACTACTCCTGTCCAGTGATTTTGACCTCGAGGTTCTCTAATTTTTTGAGTGTCGCGGCCCTTAGTGGGGGCGTCGCGGCTCAAAATAGGGAAAATCATAAATTTGTCTTTTGGATTGTGGGAACCCAAACCTAAAGTCTTAAGAATGGTGCTACTACCCGAGTTAGTAGAATTCATGGTCCAGAGGCTAAGACTTGGTCTGGAAGCCATTATTAGTTCATTTCTTGATAGTTATTCTTTGTTATGGTTGTGACAAGGGTGACCCATTAGGCTAGGGAAGAAAGGACCGTACTTGGGGTTGTCATACGTTATTCTCTCAAGACCTGAGGTAAGAAAATTGCACCTAGATTATGGTTAGGGCTTGAGCCCCAATTATTTAACATGACTGTAATCATGCTTAGAATACTTTGTTAAACATGTTGTTTACGCTGTGCATACCTGTGTTAAATGATGATTTTTCATCTAATATACCTGATTAAAAAGCTCAGCTTATAAGTCGAGGGCGGCAATAGCACACTGAATGCAGACCGATGTCGTTATCTTCCATATCTGATTGAAAGGCTCACCTTATAAGTCGAGGGATGGCAATAGCATGCTGAACGCATGCCAATGTGGCTAGGCCAACCTAGATCTGATTGAAAAGCGCGACTTATAAGTCGAGGGCGGAAATAGCATGCTGAACGTAGGTCAGTGTGGCTAGGACAACCCAGAAGCATGATATACGCTTGTACGACCCCATGTCTGCCTGATATATAAAGTGCAAGGTACGCCTGACTAGCTCAAAGGCTGGATAAATAGGGAATAGGGCAAGGGGGCCCCAGTGTGGCTCTATGGGCGCTTATTTAAGTTGAATTTGGTATGCTTATTAGCCTTGAGTTGTCAATGACTATATGATATAACTGATATTCAGCCAATGTGATGAACGCGGGGTCAGAAGGCCATCGCATTGAGCATGGGGCTGATTGGCAAAGTGTGTAATGCAGGCCGTGAGTGTGAGTTTAGTTTGGAGGGTACAGTCCCTACTTTCCCGGCAAGAACCGCAAGCTGAGTGTCTGAGTGCATATCTCGCTCGGTTGGGCTGCTCGGCAGGACTATTTCTTGGACCATGTAATTGAAGGAAAGTATAGTTAAGGGTGCGGTCCCCACTTGCCCGACATGAACTGCGAGTTAAAAGCATGTTTACGCATCTAACTCGGTTTGGCCATTTGGCAGGAGAGTTTCCATTGGTCGTATAATTTATTATATGATTAAAACGAACCTCTCTGTAAACTATGGAAGATGTTTACAAATTTATATGGTTAGAATAAATGTATTGGATAATTGTGAAGCATGAGTCTATTGCTTTTGGATATTGTTATGCCTTGAGAGATTTTCTTGTTGGGCCTCGTCTCAAGGGTGCTTTGGTGCAGGTATGGGCAAAGAATAGTAGGACCAGCTCTGAGTTGGAGAGCTTTAGGGGCGGAGTGTACGTATGAGGCCTCCTCAACTGCCACAAGCGAGAATACTTGCTGGAAATAGGGTTGGACCCTGATTTTTCTACCTAGGCCGACTTTTGTGTTTATGTTGTTTATGTGTCAGTTTATAAACTCTTTTGGGATCCCATGTACGAACCTAAACTATAACGTCCTCCTAATCCAGGACCATTACTCTATGTACTTTAAATTGTGTCTGACTTGCTAATAAAGTCATTTGGCTTAAAACGTGTAACTATGGTTAATGTCAAGGGTTAGGGTTAAAAACTTTGGGCAAAGGAATCGTTGACTTTTATTTAAAAAGTTTCATACATTCATGGGGTTCCAAAATATTACAACCAAATTCTTAAAGAAGTGTAGATATATCAAAAATTACATCAAGCCGACCTAAGCGGAAAAAATAGGGTTACAACCCTAGTTCCTCTGAGATATCCTCGGTCGTGGTGGTCGAGCAGCCGCATATGTACATGCTGCCACCGAAGCTCTCTAACTCATAGCTGGTCAAGCTTTCCCTTCCCCTTACCTACACCACAAAGCACCCGTGAGCCAAGGCTCAAGAAGAAAACTCCACATGTGCATAAACAGAAAATACAGATTTCCAGTTACTCATCTAGCATTTCTAGCAGTAATAACCTACATATACAGTCATCCAGTTACAAACAAATGGTCATTGGACCAAATTTAGGGCCGCTACCCTGCGCAGTTGACCATAGAGCTAACCCCGGAGCCTATGCCCTAGCTATGTGACCATAAAGTAACCTGGGGCCCTTGCCCTTAGCTCTGAGTAACTAGCCATAGAGCTAGCCCAACACCTTTGATTTTCCAACGACCATAGGGTTCGCCAACATAATAGTACGTTGCTGATTTAGGCCTAAGCCTTTCGACCAGCGCGCAGCGCGCTTTTTCCATCCTTGACTAATAAATCAAGCCCTGATCCAGGTATTCAAACTTCAATATAGAAACAGATATGAATAGGCATATCCCAACAAAACGAGTATGCATGCATGTTAATCACATAACACCATCGAGTAACCATCTCATAATACTAATCATACCTATTTAATGGGGCCTCAGGCCCTAACCACAAAATCCATGCAACAAACATGAAACATTTATGCAGGTATAGAATATTCAAGTAGGATCAATCAACATGTGAAACAATAGCTTAAACATAAACGTTCTTAGGGGCCCAAGCCCTAATCATAATTATTGATAACAGTCAGGCCAAGCCCTAATCACATATAACACGTATTGGGTGCAGTTTTCTTACCTCAGGTCCGAGTATAGCATAAAATAAGGACGACCCTCGAGCACGATCCCAGTTCCGAGCCCCTAGCAATAACCTAGTCACAACCCTAATATAGGATTCCATCAATAATGAGCAAATAAAGGCTTACGGACTGATTCCTAGCCTCCAGGGCCTCGAGTTCCACTAAATCGGGTAGTAGAATCAATCCCGAGCCCTAAGGAAAAGGTTCCCGTTATTAAAAACTCTCCAAGGCCAAAGCTGCCCAGGCAGGCCGTGACCCGCCCTTGAGGGTTGTGGTGCGCCCCTCTAATCTGAGGCCCTCTCCTTTTGCCAACGGGATGCAGGCCACGACCTACCCAAGAGGGTCGCGGAGCACCTCCCAGAAAGAGGCCTCCCAGGGCTCTGTGTTCAGCTGAGTCACGACCCCTTAAGAATAGAGCCGCCACTTGGCCCTGCGAACCCAGATTTTCTTCATTTTCCAACAGCCAAATTCAACCCAAACTATCCCAATTTCACCCCAAAACCATAATTCAATCACCACAACAATTCTAACATCTTCCCAGCAGCAAAACCCAACAAAAATATAGTTATAAAACTCTTCAAGAACAGCCAAACTAAGCCTAATAATCACTGGAAATCAAGGTCCAAAGCTTACCTCAACTATGGTTTAAGTCTCCCTAGCTGTAGCTAATCCACTCCCAAGCTTAAGCTTTTAATCTTCAAGCTTCAGCCAAAAATTCCCCTTTAATTCACAAAGAATTCCCTTAGAAGAGTTGAGAGAAAAATTAGAGAGAGAGAAAGGGAGAGAGAAAGAGTCGGTTGGTGAGCTGCTAGAAGTGTTTGTGTGTTCTATTTTTGTTTTCCTTAAGGCTTAAGTGACTTAAGCTAATCACGAGGCTCGGGATACCAAAAACGTCCCTGAGAGAAAAATGGTCAAATTCCCCGATATTCCCTCCTAAACTCACTAACTCCAAATATATCCCCAATTATTCATTCCCATTACCCGATAACCCAATTAAATGCTAAATACCCAAAATACCCCTTGACTTGCCCCGAGTCGGGTATTGGGTCCTGTTGTGACTTTCCCGCAAACTTGCTCCCTAGGATCGTCTCATGCCGAGTAACTCAAATAAACCCACATAATAATGTGGTCTCACACATATATCACAAATATGCACATATATACAATTATGCCCATAACGGTCAAAATTATGAAAGTTGCCCTTCTAATAAGAAATAGACCTACATGCATATTTAATACCTCTAAACATGCACAACTTGTTATATTATCATATAACTCACATAATCACAATCAAATATATCAAATAAACATATAATTCCATATATTGCCATCCTGGCCCCCTAATCAAGGTCTTAAGTCTTATTAGGTAATTTTGGGACGTTACATAAACCTTTTAAGGAAATGGATTTTGTTGACCAAAATTTTTAATACCTAATCCTTGGGTTAGTTTTAATTACACGCTTTCAGTCCAAATTACTCGTATAGCGATTTAAGCACTATTTTAAATACATAGTGTAACGGTCCTGGATTAGTAGGGCGTTACACATAATTACCTCACGTCACCTCCTGACACGCTAATCAAAGCTCTTAATTCTATTTGAAGTTTCAAGACACTAAAACTATCCCCTCCTAATAGAAATTTCATTCTGGAAATTTACCTGAACAGCTCGGGATGCTAGTCCCGCATATCCGACTCTAGCTCCTAAGTCGCTTCCTCTACCTTAATGTTCCTCCATAACACTTTGAATAAAGGAATAGTATTGTTTCTCAAGACCTTCTCCTTCCTATCAAGGATCTGAATTGGTTTGTCCTCATAAGACAAATATGTTTGTAGCTCTACGTTCTCATAACTCAACACATGTGTTGTATCTAATACATACCTTCGAAGCATTGATACATGGAACACATCATTAACTACCGATAGACCTGGAGGCAAAGCTAATTTATAAGCTACCTACCCAATCCATTTCAGGATCTCAAAAGGTCCCACAAACCTAGGGCATAGATTGCCTTTCTTCCCAAATTGTTTTACTTCTTTCAATGGTGAAACTCGGAGAAAAATGTTGCCCCTGACTTGGTACACCACATTCCTACATTTGGGATTAGCGTTGGTTTTGTGACTACTCTGTGAGGAGAGCATTTGAGCTCTAATCTTCTCAATGGCCTCATTGGTCCTATGAACTGCTTCAGGACCAAGATACTTCCTTTCACCCATTTTATCTCAATAAATGAGTGGTCTACATTTCCTACCACACAAAATCTCATATGGAGCTACTCCGATCATTGACTGGTAACCGTTGTAGGAAAACTCAATCAAGAGGAGATACTTACTCCAGGATCCCTCAAAATCCAAAACACACGCCTAAAGCATGTCCTTCTGTACTTGAATTTTCCTCTCAGATTGCCCATCTGTCTGAGGATGATAAGTTGTGTTGAACTTCAACCGCGTACCCATAGCCTTCTATAGGCCTCCCCAGAACTTGGAAGTAAAAGTGGGATCCTGATCTGACACAACTATTGTGCCCCATGGAGCATATAATCTCCTTCACATAACTGAGCATATTGATCCAGAGTGTAATTTTTTCTCACGCGAAATAAGTGAGCTGACTTGGTATATTGATCCACGATCACCCATACTGAGTCATGTTGTCCCACCATCCTAGGAAATCAAACCACAAATTCCATGGTTATATCCTTCTATTTCCATTCAAGGAGACTCAAAGGTTGTAGTAACCCCACTAATCTCTGATGTTTAACCTTTACCTGCTGACAAGTCAGCACTTAGCCACATCCTCAACCACTTCTTTATTCATTCCTAACTCGTCCAGAATCTCCCACTTGATACCAACATCCATCGGAACACAAACTCGACCCTTGTACCTTAGTATACCCATCTTAGAAACTGTAAAGTCCTTAGCCACTCCATCTAGGACGTCCTCCCTAAACTTCACTAATTGGGAATCACCCATCTGAGCCTCCTTTATCCTCTCAAGAAGTTGGATTGAAGAGTAATATTGGCTAACTGGCTGACCACAAATTATATCCCTGCTCTGGTCATATCCTCTGCCAACTCCTTTGATATCTGCTTTGAACCAAAAAAATTGCCTCGTGCATCTTCGACTCAAATCATTTGCCACCACGTTCCCTTTTCATGGATGGTAAAGGATTTTGCAGTCATAGTCCTTTACCAGTTCTAACCAATGTCTCTCTCTCATATTCAGGTCCTTCTGTGTGAAAATGTACTTCAAACGTAATTCAGACCTTAAAACACTTGCACAACCAATATACAACACCATAGTACTCATAACTCACCAAAAATACATCAAAATCTACCAATATAGAAACTTATAATTACAAGCTTAAACTTACCCAAAATCTGAAAATAAACCACCAATATCCAACTCAATTCATGGAATTAGTTGCATTCTAAATCTCAAATACTCATCAAACAACCCTAAAATCCCTTTGATCTCAAAAAGCATCCAAGCCCCCATTTTATCAAAAACATATGTAAACTAAAGAAAATTCAAGACAAATACATAATACCTTGCTGTAATCCGAGTTTATATGGAATGATTTTTCTCCCCAACAGCTGCTAATCTTCCCTTGATGCTCAATCTCCACTAAAATCCCCAAAAAATTCAAAAGGTAGGTTTTAGCTTGAGAAGTCTCTAGTTTTAAGAGAAAAGACTTGAACACTAAAAGAGATACCCTAAAAACATGAAGGAGAATAAGAGTTATCAGATTTTTCCCCTTTCTCTAATTACATGTCAAGTGACCATTTTGCCCCTAACTTTAACTTAACTTCAAAACTAACCCCAATGGCACTTTGGTCATTTTCCTAAAAATACAATTATACCACTAATATCATAAAAATTCCAAAATACCACTAGGTTCGACCCAAGCCAAGCATTTATCCCCGTTATGACTTTTCCGCTAAAAATTGCTCAAAAGGACCCACTCATGTCGAATATCACATGTATCCACATAATAATGTGGTCCCAAGCACATAACACATAAAAATTACAATTATACCCTCAATGGGTCAAAATTACGAAAATACCCATTTTTACAAAAACGGGTCTTTAAACACAATCATGCATACTCAATCATATAATCATATAAATTAATGAATTCATACATAATTACCTCATGTGTCCTCCTGGCACGCTAATCTAAGCACTTAATTCTATTAAAAGTTTCGGGAGGCTACAGAACTTAAAGTTGAAACTCTTCAAGTTTGAGAATCTTGTCTAGAGGGTAAAATTGTTATGGTTGATGCCCTAAGAACATGTGTAAAGATATTTTATTTATGGAATTTAATAAAAGTACATTTTTCTTATAATTGTTTGTTTGAATTATTAGTGAATAATTTGTATATATAAATATCCAAAAAAAATTATATTCATTATCGAGAGTATGTTCTTATATTAGTATGAGAGGATTAAGAGCTAGTTTGGTACAACTCTGCTATGGGGAAAAGTAGCTACACCTCTACTGTGAGGAAAAACTACTGAGGGTTTGGTAAATTATAGATTTAAAGGTGTTGTGAGTTGGAAAAGTTGTATCTGTGTGTTTGGTAAATTATATAGCTTATTTGTTAATAAATATAAGATGAGCAAAATAGACCTTATTATTGTTTTCCGTGTTTTCGTGACATGTGGCACACATTAAGGAGTAATTGTGTCTTCACAGGAGTCGATTAAGTCCTGGAGCTTACTTCGAGCTCCACGGGATGAGAGCCTAGCCTTGAGTCATAGTTCACCACCACCGGAGAAGTATGTCCTCGTGGGAATGCTACCTCTCGAGGACCATATTCCAGGATGTCGTTCCAAGTCTTGGTACACGACCGTCTCATATCTTCATGTCCTTCAAGTCTACGAGAGCCATTCTCTAGGTGTGGAGGAAACTTGCCAAGTGTCAAGCACAGTGACCCTAGACCATAAGCAACCATCTGACACACACTATTTTCACAAATCGTGGTGTTGATTCCATACAAGGGGCAAGTAGGATCATTACAAAAAAATAGGTCTACAGTGACGACTTTTTTCATCATTGTAGATCCAGGCGTCATCGTTGTAGGTCTACAGCGACGACATGCCATCGCCAAAATGGCATCATTGTAGGTCCGTATGTGTAGCGACCTATAGCGACGACAAAATGCAGTCTTCGCAGTAGGGTTTTACTCAACGACGACATGTCGATCGCAGTAGGAAATCCCTGTTTTTGGTTGTACTGGGATATTGCGATGACATGTCATCGCTGTAGGTGGTTGCAAATTTTGAAATTTTGAATTTCAAAATCTCTACAGCGACCACATGTCTTCACTATAGGTCCATGAACCTCCAACATCGACAGTGACGAAATTTCATCGCTCTAGAGTGTCTGGAATTATATACCTACAGTGATGACATGTCGTCGCCTTAGGGTCACGAAATAAAAAATTTCATGTTCAGCGAGCACCATACTGCAACGGCATGTCGTCGCTATAGGTATATAACTTCTTTTAAAAAAAATTAATTATATTAATTATAATTTATTTAATAAAATATTATATATTAATTAAATAGTAAAACCAATTTATTATTAATAAAATTATATTTAATATTAATATGATATCAAGATAAAAATAATTTTGTTTAACTTAGTACAAACATAAGTAGTACAGTCTCCAAAATGTAAAAAACCAACACAAAATATTAATAAATTTACAAGAATAATATAACCAAACTAAATGTCATCTAAATTAATCCCAACGTCGTCATCATCTTCGGGTTACTATGGTGGTTGTGGTTGCTGTGATGGAAATTGGCCAAAGCATAGAAATATCCCCATCATGGACTGTATCATATTCATGTCCAAGTTCACAGGGTGAAATTGTTGAGCTTGTATGTTCGAATTTGTAGCTTGGATAAATTGTAGCATTTGCTGGAAGTTTCTGTGCTAGGTCATAATGGCTTGACTGAAGTGTGGAACCATGGACTGGAAAACCCCAGCGGATACCATTGGAGGGCCAACTGTGGTGGACGTAAATGGTGATGCCTTTGACTGTAAAGAGGATCTGGTGGCACCTAAGCCAAAGGTACTAGTGCCCTTCAACTTGCATCCAATACCTCGGTTGTGGCAAGGACGTTGACCAAGTACCTTTAAGACGACTTGTGTCTCATTGATAGAGGCACTTCCTGCTAAAGATTCAAATTGGGATTGGGATTGGGATTGGGATAAGGATTGGGATTGTGTCTGGACTTCTCGCTGCAAGGCACAAAACGATTAATACATAATATAATTAAATAATAAACATATATACAAAACTTAGAAAGTTACTTACATATGCATTCTTAGCATTCGTGTTCAAACATCCACGTGTCGAATGATTGTGCATGTCATGGAACGTATCAATACTGTTGAGCAGTTCCTTAGTCTGAAGATTCATCTTTAGAAAACAAAATGTAACAAAATATAAATATTGAAATTATTATTAAGATAACTGAAAATATTTCAAATTATCTACATATTTTTATTTACCTTCTTAAATCGAGCAGAAGCATAAAAGGTCTATCCATGGAGACTTGGATACTTCTGTTTTGCTCTATTGGGAGCATATTCCTATGAGCGTGCCATGAACTATGGAGTGGTGAAAGGTCAACCAACTTCTTCCAACTCTCATTGTCCAAGTTCTCTGGTGGATTCTTTTTTGCTGTCTCGATATCATCATACCCTCCATGTTCATCAAAGTATATTTTCTTGCGACCTTTTTTTATCCTTGTAGCGATCCTGAAACTCTCACTCAATATCAGTCTTTATCAGTCGCCACTCAGGGAGAGCTTTGGGAAGAATGAAAAATTCCTTCAAAAAATAGTCATACTTGTTAGAATTTTGAAATTATAAAAAACATTACATATGAATAAGTTGATAAATTTACCTCAATCTTTTGCATCAATCCTATTTTGTGCTCATTCGGAACACTCTGCCACGAATCGTAATATAACAGCACATGGTGACAAATAAGTCTTGTGAACAATGTCCCAAATCACCAACTGCTTTGTAGGTTCCCTGCTTCAGATCAAATTGTAGAGTCAACGGACCTTTATTGTCATCGACGAGTTGCTGCAAATTTTTGGATCGAGACCGACCTCTTATTTTCTCGGCAGCCACTTCATATTTTAATTAAACAATATAATTAAATTGAATAAAATAATAACAATTTGTCATTTATTGATAAAACATTGACTAATTATAGTATAATATCTGTCTCACAAGAAGTAGGCACCCGTGTAGGATCTGAAGGAGGATCACCCGCTCCATCACCGCCATGAAAATGAGCAACAGCAGCAGACATATCATTATAGTTTATATAATTATTAAATATAAATCATTTATAAAATAATAGTAATAAAATGTAGGGCATCAACATTAAATTTTCAGTAATGCATTGGAAACTATTGAAAAAATAAACATTGTTGAGAAAAGTCATATATTGATTGAAAAGTCTTGAAATTAAAACATACACATTAAACATACAATAAGAATATTCACAAGCAAATATTATTCCTCATCAATGTCGATTCCTACATCATCATCTGTACTTTCTAAATCATCTTCACTAATTTCTTCATCATCGTCATCATTGACGAAATCATCATCCACATTCGAAACAGATCAAGACGTTTCCCCAATTATGCTGGTGTGACCAGGTCAATCCAAAGGCATAACCTCCAACTCTCCTAATCCCACAGTGACTACAAAATTTGGTGAAGTACTATCATGCACGACATCAACCTCATTATGATCATCGATACTTGGATGATCCTAGACCTTTCTATGATTGGCTTCTTCTACTACCCTCAAATTTTCTTTTCTTGAAGGAACTTCCTAGTAGGAAACTTGTTTTTCTTGAATGGCAAGAATAAATTGCTCGTTATTGTACCATTCAAAATTAATCATGATACTAGTGATGTTATTCTCAGTCACATTTCGACCCTTGCTTACATCGGCATTGAACCATTTTCATCGTACCGGGATTTAGGATCGGCAATCAATAAGGTTAGCATGAATCATGAGTTATTCATGCACAACCAATGAGGCTTATTGTGCGTGCAGAAAATTACTGACAACATGTTGTAAGATAGACTCGTGTTACCAAATGGATTAAAACCATCAGCAGCCAAACCCAATAGAACATTTCAAGGTTCTTTGGAAAAATTTGGATATCTAGAATCAAATTGTTTCCAAGCACCCCCATCAATAGGATGGTGCATCACACCATCTTCTTTCGATCATCCCGTACTATGCCAGGTTATATCATTTGCTGTATGCCTTGAACCATAAAGATGTTTCAGTCTAGGAGTTAAAGGGAAGTACCGCAACACTTTGTGGGCGAGTTTTTTCCCCTTTGTGTCTTTGTCAACCCATTGGCTCTCACCACATACGAGACAACTCTGTTTTTGGGAATTCTCCTTCCAGAACAAACAACAATCGTACTTGCAAGCATGAATTTATTGATAACCTAATCCTAACATACTCATTTTTTTCTTAGACTCATAGTATGAAGCTGGAATCTTATTTTCCTTCGGAAATGAAGATTTCATAAACTTCAAAAGTTCATCAAAGGAACTATTTGTCCATTTATTCATAACCTTCATGTGTAGCATCTTCGCCAGGAAGATCAAGGAAGACAACCAAGTACAACTAGGGTATAACTCAGCTTTGACCTCTTGAAACAGGTCATCAAATTGATTCTCCGCACTATTGCCACCACCATCTTAAATTCCTTCATTTACACCTTCATTAGTTTCTTGTTCACCAATAACATCATTGATGATGTCAATCATCTCATCAATCACTAGAGCCCCATCGTCCACTACTAGAGGCATATCAACTTCACCGTGGTAGGTCCACTTCACATATTGCTGCAGAAACTCATATTTGTGTATGTGAGCCTCCACCACATCCAGTTTTTGACTCAGCATATTGACACACTGAACGCATGGGAACCTAACTTTTCCTGAAGCATTCACATGATTCTTGGCCATTTGTATAAATCCTTGAAGACCATTCCAAAACTCATCAGAGTTACGTTGTCTATTAGTTATCCAACTCTTGTTAATTGTCATAACTGATTCAAGTGGAAAATAAATTATCACAATGTGATAATCATAAAAAACTACGTTTGTTTGGAAATAATTTTTTTATCACCAAAGCACTAATTTTTTTTTAAGTAAATTATGAAATCTTATGAATAAATTATTAAATTTTATGAATATATATTATCAATTTTTATGAATATATATTATTTTTTAGTTATGAATGTATTATAAAGTGTAATTATATAATGACATATTTAATTATAATTATTATTATGTTATTTCATAATTATCAAATTCTTATTATAATTTTCACTTTTCATTTTTAAAAAAATAACAATAAATTTTTATTGTTTTAAAATTATTATTTTAATTTTAACTTAATTTTAAGAGTAAAGTTTGTTGACCCTTGATTTGGTCAACAACACGGAGTCTAATAAACGACAAAGAACAAAAAAGGAAATCAAGAAAAGAATCAAATGGGAAGAAAGTGACATAAGCAATTTATAGTGGTTCGGCCCCAACTAGATGGTAATGACCTACATCCACTTAGTGTTCTTATTGATATTGAATCCCAATACTGTGATCAAAGAACTAGGGTTCTTGAGTTTCACTATCCTTAGGTGAATTACAATTTCCGATGGATAATCACACTATGCTTTTCTCTCTAAATACAAAGATTAAAAGTGTCAAAGTCAAATGTCCCCCCTTCCTTGAGCCCTCTCATTATTATTTATAGGCTCAAGGAGGTTACATGGGCCAATGGGCCTTAATTATAATTAAGATTAGCATATCAAGGTAATAAAAGGAAATATAATGAATATAATTATTACAAGATTGTGTATCTCAAAGGGAATAAATGGAAGCATGCGACCAGACTGGTCGCACCTAACTGCAGGACTTGACAAACCAACAATTATCTGGTCGATGACCGAACTGGATCCCCTCATTCAGAACTACCACATGCCAACCACGTGTCAGAAATCATTGCCACATCATCAGGAGCCATTTTTGGGTAAACATTTTCCCGCCAAGTTTATTTTACAGCGACCAGCATAAAGTAAACTTAAGAGACTGCCCTTCGCATGCCCCATTAAATTTGTCAAAGTCGTCCATGCTTCTCGAAAAAGGCAACTAATCATGTCTTTTTTATTTCCCAAAAGCTGTTTGACGGCTATTGCGTTTCCCCATGCCTTGAAAATTCACTCCCATCATTACCTCTTTTACAGTGCCCCGGTCAATATAAATAACCTATTCTTTTCACTTTTCATTTTTTACCAATCTTATTTTCTTCAAGAACTCTGAAGAACAAAGCAAAACAGACTTAGAAAAACCTGTTGACCCAAGGCGTTCCTGTCCAACCGTTTGAATCAACACGCATGTCTTCACTTCAATCTTTCATTCAAGTAAGTTTCTTGATCGATTCATCTTTGCTATGCCATGTTGTGCAATGTCTGTTTTGTCCATATTTTAGATTTTGAGTTTCTGAGTTCTTGAATGTTTTTCGACTGTTCTTGAAGAAATTTGTTTCGGGGTAATAGGGCATGTAGACTTGAGCTTGAAATAATACTTAGTAGGGGTTAAGGATCAGTTTGGTAGTTAGGATCATGAATTTAGGGCGTAAAATCAAAGTAAAAATTCGATTTTTAAGCTCATAGAAAAACTGGGTTTTTCCCGCCCCTTCAGAGTCGAAAAAGTTTCTCCTGAAAAAACTTTTTACTTATGCTTTTTGATTTGTTTTCCAAACTGTACGCTTAGGATTTAGTGTTTTTGACAGAATGTTGCTCGTCGTATAAAAGCTTAAATTTTATACACGAGCAACGTTATTCCAATTCTTAACATCTTTTAGTGTTTTGGGTCGTAGATTCTCATCTCCCCTTCTTTGTTCGCAGATTTTCATGCACGATCCGTGGGGAGGTGAGAGGCCAATTGACGACGGCCTGCTTGCTCAGCTGCGCGAGAACGAAGAACAATCATCGCTACTCATTCCGGGGATTCCTTTTTCCCATACCCTATCCAATAGACCTTCGACCAGTCCATCAAACATGGGTAGAGTAAAATCGAGAGCCCAGGAAAAGAAACCAACCAACCCTCAAGCAACCAACCCTCAAGCAAATCAGCCTGCTCCTCTGGCTGAAATTCCTTCGACCAGTGGTCGAGCCGAAAACACTGATCCCGAAATCAAAATACAGGCCCATCCCCAGGACATCCTTCGACCAGATGTCGAATGGTACGTTGCACCCCCTAGCAATATTAATGCTAGGATGCTAACCAATTATCTCAAGAAGTACGGAATTTCTGGGGTAACTTTGTTCAAACCCACTAACAACCAGCGGGCAAACCTGTCTGGCTGCGTCTTCCGCACCTCGCCGAGGTATCATATCGAGGCACGAGCAATCTTGCCTCTTCGTCCTTTTTTCCAGGGAATGGCCAATTATTTTGGGGTCGCTCCTTTCCAAATAACTCCAAATGGGTATAGAATGCTTTATGCACTCTATATTCTTTATAGTCATAAAAAGTGGCCTGTCCCTACGCCTCATGAGATCAATTACCTGTTCGATCTTAAATCCAACCCCATCAAAGACAACACGGGGTTTTTTCATCTCTATCACCAGGAATCAACCCGCGTCTTCTTGAGTGAGACTACCTACAAGTCCAATGTAGGAAAGTACTTCCAAGAGTACTTTTTTACTACTGATCTGGTTGCCAACAACCTAGCCTTCACCCAAGGAGGTAACTTCTTTATTCTCTGGTTGCTTATTTCTTTTTGTTTTATCTGCATCCTCCTTAGAAAATTAGCACTCTTCAGGCCCATGGCAACGACCAGCTCCTACTCTAGAAATGGAGATTCGAGCAGCATCACTGGCCAGCATGACTGACGTAGAAAAAAGTGTCAAACAGCTGGTCACTGAAGCCAATCTAAGGCTGGTCGGTCTTCTAGCACCTCATCAGGATGTGAGGGAGTCAACGACGGGGAGTGCCATTGGCATAAAAGTTCCTGAGCAGCACCAAGACGTGTCACAGCCTCCAAGGAGGAGGAAAACTGAGGTGACAATCAGGGAACCCTCCAGCACCCCGCGAGCAGATGCTCCCCCTGTCCCTAGGGGAAAAGGAAAAAAAAAATTCGAACCCCCTGCACCCATCGAAGAGTTTTCAGACTAGAACGGTATTGTCTTATCACTTTCAGACAGTTTTCCCATTCCGTGTCATTTATATGACGGGGATGGCAACTTTAAGTACACTCCCAATTTAAATTCATATTTCTTCCATGCAGTGAGTGAGTGTAGCAGTAGTTCAGTAAGTAATGTAGCGACCAATAGTTATAGCTCGAGTACTCTACTAATAATTTCCTTGTCCTCATTTTTAACTCCATCTATACATGTCTTCTAACTGCTCGCAATGTTTCCTTACTTGTAGATATGTCGTCTAGAGATATGATTGACTGCTACAACACACCTGCTGCTCCTTCGAGCAAGAGCAAGCGACACTGTGGAGAGAGCAGCAAGGCTCCTTTGACCAAAAAGAACCAGACTAAGGATCCTCCAATAGCCGCTCCTTCCAAAGAAACAACGCCCCTTCCATCTCCACTCGACCAACAGTCTTCCCCAGCACCAGCCGATCAGAATCCTATCCCTCCTGCACCTACCACCTAGCCATCTCACGGTTAACCTGGAGATGTCCTAACAAGCACCGTAGTCACTGAGGCTAGAGAGAGAATATACAAACTTAAAGCACAAATGCAGCTAAGAGGCCATCATCGACACAGACTCTATGGAGGTCAATCAGATAATAAACCAAGGACTAAACGAGATAGCCATTGTAAGTTTCTTTCTATTGTTAAGTTTTGTTTATTTTGTTATTTCTCGCCATCATCTTATCTCTATATCTGATCATAGGGAATACTAACTATAACTGCTGGTTGGCGACGCACGGGGGTTTCGGTCACCCAAACCAAAGAATCCGACTCCAAACATGCTGAGGAGGTCAAGGTGCTCGAAGGGAAAACACTGAACTGCTCGAGCAAAACTCCAAGCTGGCGGAAGAGCTTCAAAAGTTCCAGACTGCTTTGACCAAAGCCAATGAAGACAAAGAGAAGTTTAGGGAGTGTGCTAAACTTAATTGTCAAGAGGCCAAACAGCTTGAGGCTAAGCTAATCGCGAGCAGAAAAGAGACTGATGAGCTGAAGGGGTGTGTCAAGGAGCTTGAGGAGACTAATGCCAGCAACTTGGAAAGGTATAGGATAGCTACCCACCATTGCTTTTATGAGTTCTGGAAGCATAATCGTGGGGCCAACTTCAATTATATTTCTGAGCAGCTGAGGCGAACTGAAATAGCCTGGTGCACTGCTCGCCTGGAGGAAGAAGAGAGAGCCAAGATTCCTGCCTCCCTAGAAATCTCCCTAGCCACGGGAATTGACAGTGCAGAAAATGAAGCTGAAACCACTGTCGACCAGGGAAATCCTCAAGACCCTCCTGCCTCCTAGTATTTGTTTTAATTTTATCATGTAAAAACAGTTTATATTTTTATTGCTGCATGGGCAGCTTTTTTCCTTTTAACAAATAATTACATCCAAGCAGTAACTGCTCGCAGTGTATAGAGATTCATTTTTTATATTATAATATTTACATTTTTATTATAACATCTGTCGCATGACCAAACTTAGCATTGTACTTTGGTTTGATTTAACAAAATAACAAAAAATTTGAAAAATACTCTAAGTACCCTAGCATGCTTTCACTTATTTTGCTCGTGTGTTTGTATACCTTTTGATATGCTTTGCTTACTAGATACCTTATATGCCCCCCAAGTGATTGAGGAGCTTTAGGTCCTCGGTCACTTGCCTTAACTAGGACCTGTTCAAACATTTCTGCTCGGTATAATACTTGTAAAAATGAAAATATAGCAAAACAACACATGTAATGAGCAAATACTTGTAATAAATACAATAGTTGGCAAGATTGACTGGCTACGCACAGTCCCTTTTATTTCTCGTAATAAATGGGCAAATCGTGTCTGTATGAGCGATCACTAAAATGATCTTACACTTATAAGCGATCAGTCATAAAAATGACTAACCCTTGTTCATAAACTTGTAAAAAGTAAAATTAATACAAGCCAATTCTTTTAGAAGAATTGTTTATTGATAGTACTTGCGCAGGTGTTCTCCATTCCAATAGCGAGGAAGGAGATCTCCATTTAAGGGAGCAAGTTTATAAGTGCCTGGATGGAGGACTTCTTCGACTTGGTATGGTCCTTCCCAGTTAGGTCCGAGTACTCTAGCGGTTTGGTCGCGAGTGTTAAGGAAAACTCTTCTAAGTACTAGATCTCCCACATTAAATTTCCTTTCTCATACTTTAGAGTTGAAATACTTGGAAACCTTTTGCTGGTAAGCTGCTACTCGGAGTTGGGCTTGCTCGCGCCATTCATCGACCAAATCCAAAGACTCCATCAATAACTGGCTGTTAGCGTCCTGGTCGTATGCTATCCGTCGATGTGATGGCGGATCTAATTCAACAGGCCTCATACCCATAAGCCAAGGAGAATGGAATATGGCCATCAACTAGGAAGAATCTAGCGGCTTGCCGCTGAAGAGTCCTGGCTTTGTTTCTGTCCGTTGGTAACACTCCATGTGTCATGTATTCTATAAAAGGTGCCATCCATGTATCTGCTGCCTGAATCACCAAAGAGGTTTCTTCTGCTTGAATGCTAGGTGCAGACAGCCGTTCAACTGGTACTATATTCAGGGTGTCGGCATCCTTGGCACTTTCGAACTTGGCCAAAGCATCACCGTTTGAATTTTGGTCGTGAGGTACTTACTGGAGGGTATACTTCTCAAATTGGGCCAATAAATCTTTTGCTTTATTCACATAGGCAACCATCTTTAGACCTCGGGTCTGGTATTCTCCAATGATCTGATTAACCACCAATTGGGAGTCACTATAGATTTCTAGTGACTTTATGTGCATGTCTCTGGCTAACCGTAAACTTGCGAGCAGAGCTTCATACTCAGCTTCATTTTTGGACGTCGTGAAGTCAAATCTAATCGCGCAGTGAAATCGATGCCCTTCAGGCGTAATCAAAATCACTCCGGCTCCAGCGTGATGCTCATTAGAAGAACCGTCTGTAAACAACTTCCAAGAAGGAGTTTGGCTTTGAGGTTTAGGTGCCTCGATCTTCTCTTCGACCTGCTCGCTATCTAGAAGCCCAGTGAGCTCTGCAACGAAGTCAGCCAATGCTTGTCCTTTTACCACTACTTGTGGTAAGTAAGAGATATCAAACTGCCCAAGTTTAATTGCCCATTTCAATAATTGGTCCGCGACTTCTGGCTTCTGCAGAACTTGCCGTAGAGGTTGGTCGGTTAAAACTGTGCTTGGGTGAGCTTGGAAGTATGGCCACAGCTTTCTGGAGGCTAAGATCAGGTAGTAGGCTAATTTCTCAATAGGAGGATACCTCAGTTCTACTCCTATTAGCCTTTTGCTTACATAATACACGGCCTTTTGCACATTCTCCTCCTCTCTTACTAGAACAGCATTAGCAGCGTATTCTGTGATCACCAAGTAGATGAACAGGGTTTCTTTATCAACCAGCTTTGATAGAATCGGTGGCTGTGACATGTGCGTCTTTAAATCTTGAAAAGCTTGCTCGCACTCCTCTGTCCATTCAAACTTCTTGTTGTCTCTAAACAGATTAAAAAATGGGACGTATTTGTCCGTTGGCGATTTCATATCGACCAGGGCTTTGATCTTCTCAGGATTGGCCTCAATTCCTCGTGAGTTTACTATAAATCCCAAGAATTTCCCTGATCCAACTCCAAAGGAACACTTGAGGGGATTTAGCTTCATATGATATTTATTCAAGATGTTGAAGCACTCTTGCAAGTCCCCTATGTGTCCTTCTGCCTTTTTTGACTTAACCAGCATGTCATCAACATATACTTCCATGTTTGTATCTATTAGCCCCTTGATCATGTGATTGACTAGTCGCTGGTAAGTCGCACCAGCGTTTTTCAAACCCAAGGGCATTACTTTGTAACAGTAAAGCCCTGTATCAGACCGAAAGCTAGTGTGATCCTCATCAAGTGGATGCATATTGATCTAATTGTACGCGGAGTATGTATCCATGAATGATAGGATCTCGTGTCTTGCAGTGGCATCTACCAACTGGTTGATCCTAAGGAGCGGGAAACAATCTTTAGGGCAGGCTTTATTAAGGTCTGTGAAATCCACGCACGTTCTCCACTTGCCATTCGACTTTGGGAACTAGTACGGGATTAGAGACCCACGATGGATAAAATGCTACCCTGATGAATCCATTCTCCTTTTAGCTTCTCGACTTCCTCTTTCAGAGCTTTTGATCTGTCTTTGTCTAGCAGCCTTATTTTCTATTGTACTGGTGGAAAACTCTTGTCTACGTTCAGGACATGTCTAATAACTGTAGGGTCTATTCCAACCATGTCTTTATGTGACCAGGCAAAGACTTCCTGGTTCTTCTTCAAAAATTCCACCAGTCTTTGTTTTGTTGTTGTCTCTAAGTTTTTACCGACTTTCACAACCCTGGTCGGATCTGCTTCATCGAGTTGGACCTCCTCAAGGTCCTCGATGGGTCCTATTTCTTTATAAAAATCCCCAAAGCAAGGATCCAAATCTCTATCCTCACTTTGGGCAACACCCTATTTGGTGACACAATCACCTGATTGGGCTTGCACTTCATTGGCCGTTTGCAACTCTTTTCCGGCAGTTTCCCTCGATCCACCTTTCTTTGCCTTAGATATCAAGGTGTTGTAGCACTCCCTCGCTTCTCGTTGGTTTCCCAATACACATCCTACTCCTGCATCAGTTGGGAATTTCATGGCAAGGTTCCAAACCAAGGTTACGACTCGCAGGTCGACCAGAATAGGCTTCCCAATCACAGCATTATACGCAAAAGGACAATCAACTACTATGAAAGTAGTGAGTAATATCTTAATTGGAGGTGCAGTTCCTACTGTAACTGGGAGCCTAATTGACCCTATTGGCGCGAGCCCTTCGCCAGAAAAATCGTATATGGTTTGGTTGCACGGCTCCAGGTCCTTGACGGACAACTTCGTCCTCTCTAGTGAAGACTTGTACAAAATGTTGACTGAGCTCCCTTTGTCAACCAACACCCTCTTAACCATCATATTGGCAATTTGGACGTCCATGACCAATGGATCTGAATGTGGGAATCGGACATGCTGGGCATCGTCCTTAGAGAAAGTAATAAACTCCTCCCCTGTTCGAGCTTTTATAGGTGCCCGATCCTCCACACTCATCATCTCGATGTCCTGGTCATGGCATAAGGACCGAGTATATCGCTCCATTGCCTTCCCACTATCTCCTGCAAGGTGTGGGCCACCACAGATGGTGAGTAATGTACCTGCCACAGGAGCTGGCTGTAAAGGTGGCGAGCATTGGCGTGTAGGCGCCTCCTCGTTGCCTCCTTGAGCCTTTTGCTGAGACCCTCCTACGTCTCGTACATACCTCCTTAGGTGTCCCTGTCTGATAAGGAACTCAATTTCGTCCTTTAACTGGTTACACCCATTGGTGTCATGTCCGTAGTCGTTGTGAAAATGACAGAATTTTGTTGTATCTCCCTTGGAGATATCCTTTCTTATAGGCGTTGTCGCTTATAAGGGACATTGGCATTGGTCGCCTGGTAGACCTCTGCTCTACTTTCGACAAGGGTCATATAGTTGGTGAATCTCGACTCGTATCTATTTCCTTTGGGGCATTTGTTTTTGGACGTTGATGGCTCATTGGTCACCCTTTTTCCACCATTTTTTCCATTTCCATTCTCGTTGCCTTTGCCGTTGCCATTGGGTTTATCCGACCCATTGGCGGCTTTGGCGGGATCTTCCTTTGGTCTCTTGTCTTTCACTGGCGACTTCCCCTCATTGGCGATGGCATCCTCGAGCTTGATGTATCAATAAGCTCGATCAAGAAACTCCTGGGTACATTTTACCCCATGCTTTCTTAGGCTATTCCAGAGGGGAGAATGGTGCCTTACCTCAGCGGTTAGGGCCATCATTTTTCTCTCGCCGCCCACTGTTTTAGCTCCAGCAGCTACTCGCATAAAACATTGTACGTATTCCTTTAAGGGCTCTCCATCCTTTTGTCGTATCTCGACCAGCTGGTTGGCCTCAGTGGGGTGTACGCGACCCGCGTAGAATTGTCCATAAAATTCCTTTATGAACAATTCCCACGATACTATACTAGTAGGAGGGAACTTAAAGAACCATTCTTGAGCAGTGTCAAATAGGGTGGCAGGGAAGATCCTGCAGCGGACATCATTCGACACTTTCTGAATATCCATTTGGATCTCAAACTTGTTTACATGAGATACTGGGTCCCCGTACCCATCAAAGTTTGGCAGTACTAGCATTTTGAACTTGCTGGGGGTTTCTGTCGCAGCAATCCTCTGCACA
Source organism: Humulus lupulus (assembly GCF_963169125.1). NCBI lineage: Eukaryota > Viridiplantae > Streptophyta > Magnoliopsida > Rosales > Cannabaceae > Humulus > Humulus lupulus. Next base: position 156,318,515 of record NC_084802.1, on the reverse strand, counting down.
AACAGAGTGCCACTCCCCTGATTGTATTCAATGTGAGACGTCCGGCTCCCAACTAGCTATTGTACTGCCTGATTCAGAGCATCAATTTGAGCCTGAGCTGCGTTTGGGATTGCTGGGGCAACTGGTGCCGGAGGAGTGTACTCAACGTGCCTCCCGCGCCTGTCATTGAGCACGTCCCTCAGGTGATCATCTCTGTGCCTTTGTTTGCTAGCTCCTAGCCGATCGAAGACGTTATGCTGTCGGGGCTACCCCTCAGCGTTATGGCTCGTAGACTTATTTTCTCTCAGTGGGGGGTTTCTATCTCCACTTCTTTCCTCACGCCCTCGACCATCATTCCTCTTGCCGGAATCGGCCTCATGGTAGTCATGGCCATCCTTAAACTGCAGCCGACTTTGGCGCGACCGGCTGGTCACGCTGTTTCCTCTTCTAGTTGGCATCTCCCAAGCGTCAGGGGGAGGCCTGTGTTGGTCGGTGGGTCCTCGTGCATTATTATGCCGTGGGGGGGCCCTGACCTCAGAGCCTGACTCGTTGTGTCTTCTGTTAGCAGAAGGATGCTACCCCCTGCTCGGTAGATTTGGTTCATCGTCCCTTGGGCGTCTAGGGCTTCGGGGAGGTTGCCCGGCCATATTATACCTCTAGCGCTGGGGATTGTCGCGACCAGCTTGAGAGGGTGGCTATTGCTCAGGATCCTAAATGGGGACATCTTCCTAAGAAACAGGCGGTTCCTCCGGCCTTTGAGGGCTCGCTGACTGAATTGGAGGACTCGGATTTTGGGCCCCTTGCGGTGGTGCATTTGGTGGCTGATCCGGTTGAGAGGCCAGCACAACTTGTCCTTGGGCCAACTGAATGGCTGCTTCAAGAGCGGCCGTGGAATCTCTCTGCCGACGGTCCATGTCCGCCTGCCGGTCGTTTAGCTCCTGACGCTAGCGCTCAATCTCCCTCTACTGCAGCGCCAAGGTCTCTGTCGCATTTTCCTGTTTGGCCCTCAGATTGGCCAACTCTTCCTGCAACACACTCAGTGTTATCCTCAGCATCTCAGAATCCATTTCTTCCTCCTTAAAATCCAAGCGGGGCTCATTTTCAGCCACATTTAAAGGAGGTTGAGAGGATGCAGCACCAACAGTTTATCCAGCTCTCTTAGATGTCTTCGCCATATGATCTTCTTGAAGTCCTTGAGTTCAACTCTCAATGAAAGCACCAAAATGTTGACCCTTGATTTGGTCAACGACACGGAGTCAAATAAACGACAAAGAACAAAAAAGTAAATCAAGAAAAGAATCAAATGGGAAGAAAGTGACACAAGCAATTTATAGTGGTTTGGCCCCAACTAGATAGATGGTCATGACCTACATCCACTTAGTGTTCTTATTGATATTGAATCTCAATAATGTGATAAAAAAACTAGGGTTATTGAGTTTCACAAGCCTTAGGAGAATTACAATTTCCAGTGGATAATCACACTATGCTTTTCTCTCTGAATACAAAGATTAAAAGTGCCAAAGTCAAAAGTCCCCCCTTCCTTGAGCCTTCTCATTCTTATTTATAGGCTCAAGGAGGTTACATGGGCCAATGGGCCTTAATTATAATTAAGATCAGCGTATCAAGGTAATAAAAGGAAATATAATGAATATAATTATTACAAGATTGCGTATCTCAAAGGGAGTAAATGGAAGAATGCGACCAGACTGGTCACACCTAACCGCAAGACTTGACAAACCAACAATTATCTGGTCGATGACCGAACATGATCCCCTCATTCAGAACTGCCACGTGTCAACTACGTGTAAGAAATCCTTGCCACGTCATCAGGAGCCACTTTTGGGTAAACAAAGTTAACTTAATTACCTATTTTATCTACATATATTATCAAATTTTATGAATATATTATAAAATTAATTAAATAAATAAATATTTAATTATAAATTTATTAATTTAGCATTAAAGATTATTATTTTAATTTCTACTTATTTTATAAAAAAATATTAATAAAGTTTTATACTTGTAAAATTATTATTTTAATTTACACTTTATAATTTTTTTAATTAATTTTTATTAATTGCTTTAAAATTTATTAATTTAAACTATTTTGTAATGTTTAGTTTTTCTAAATCTACAAAAAATTTGATAGCATAACAGTTGTATCTTAACCAATCCCAAAATTTAAAATCTACATAAAAACTAAAAAAAAAAAAAAAACAGTCTGAGAGCATACATATATTATAAACATCTAATCATAGTAATCTAACCTACCACACAATTTAAAAATATAATTCACATTCACATTTATATACATACACATATATCTAATCTATCATACCTTTTCTTATAACATAACATTTAATTAAATTAAAACAAAATTAAAAATCACAAATATAATTAAATTAACAATACAAATCTCTAAAATGAAAAACAAATTTCAACATTATCTAAAATAACCAACTATGCAATTAAAAACATAATTTAACCATTAATCAATCACAAAATATTTAAAAAAAATAATAATTACCCAAGGCTCGGGCTGGGGGATCATCCAAAGGCAAAGGCTCGGGATGATGATCCAATACCCAAATCTGAAAAAGAAAACAAAAAATGTCATAACTCATTTCCACCAAATACAAAATACACACATATATTAAGAAAAAATATATATATTAAAGGTTATAATAGAATGATAGTGGGTTTAGATTACCGAATCTTTGTAGAAATTGGAAAAAATTAGGCTAGGAAATGTTGGAGCGGCGAGGGGCGATGGATAGAGGCAGTTTCTGTCTCTAGTTTTCAAAGAAAAAGTCCAAAAAAAATGAAAAAGAAGGCTCGGGTTGGGGAATAGACTGTCTGACTCTATAGCGATGACATGTCGTCCCTATAGAGTATAAGTGAGTCCTTGTTGTACAATACACCATTGTTTCAGTTACCATACGTGGACCCTATAGTAATGACATATCACCGCTATAGACAAGGAAACAGTACACGCAGCGTTTCAAATATCAATCATGGACCCTATAGTGATGATATAGACAACGAAATTTGACAACTGATTCTTGGCGGTCAATTTTCCCTCCTTTTTTTCGAGGGGTCTATAGAGACGACTTGTCGTCACTATAAATAGTAACTGTAACATTTTCACGAAATTTTTGGGATCCTCTTTTCGTTGCTATAGATGACGAAAACTGACAGACAATTTTTGGCTGTCAAATTTCCCTCTATTTTTTCGAGGGTTCTATAGCGACGACAAGTCGTCGCTATAGACCAGACATTTTGGAGGGCTAGTCTAGTTTTCCCTCCTTTTTTCTCAACGCCCTACAGCAACGAGTCATCGCTGTACGGCGTCAAGAAATTGGAGAGACTAACCATTTCTTCTTTGATCACTACAGCGATGACATGTCCATGTCGTCGCTATAGCTCGATGAGAATAGGTCTACCAAGCAACGCATTGAATGCAAATGGGAGGTCTACCACTACAAATGTAGCCATCACCATGTTATTTGTTGGTGCACTCCCAACAGTGACTACAAGCTTGATTACTCCTACTAGGGACATTCCTTCTCCTATAAAACCATAAAGGGTTTGTGTGCATGGTTAGAGGTCCTGAATAGAAATTTTCATCCTTTCTAGGGTTGTCTTGAACAATATATTTACAGAAGAGCCATTGTTGATCATTGTTCTTGCGACTATCACATTTGCAACCTGAGCTTCGATGATCAGGGGATCGTTGTGTGGGAACTTGACATGATTGGCATCTTTCTCGTTGAATGTAATGGGTTCATATTCATAGGAGGCATTTTGGGAGCTCGCTCCTCGACAACCAATATATCACCACTTGGCTCATGGCACAGTGTTATAGCATATCTTTCCAAGGCCTTTCTACTTTCACCTGCCAAATATAGTCCTCCACATATTGTATCAAGTCGTCTTGCTACTGGGGCATGTAATAGTGAGTGAGCTGGTGCATCAGGTGTGCCTACAATAGGTGGCTGCTGTTCAACTAGTCGACGAACATATCTTCTCAATGCTTGGTGATTTTGTCGAATAAGATACTCATTCTCATATTTGAGCTGGTTACATTCATTAGTTTCATGTCCATAGTCGTTATGGAATCTGCAAAATTTGTTCATATCTCTTTTCTTGATGCCCTTCGGGATAAGTGTCGGCTTTCTGTACGGGACTTCAGCTTGTGTGGCCAGAAAGATGTCTGCTCGCAACCCTAATAGTGTATAATAAGTGGTAAACCAAGGTACATATTTGCGGCGTTTATCATTAGTTTTTTCCCTTTTGTTGTTGTCGTTATTGGTGCCACTATTCGAGTTATTGTTTCGCTTACCACTATTCTGATTGTTCTTATTCCCACTACCATTACCCGTCTGGTTCTAATTAGAAACAGTACCATGGTTGTTATGTTGGGCAATGCTTGTCCTTGCTACAACCTGGTTAACCTGATCGACTTTCTGGATGGCCTCTTCTAACTTGATGAATTCATCTGCTCGATCCATGAATACCCTAGTCAAGTACACAGTTTTTCTCGTCAAATTAGACCAAAGTGGTCTTTTAACTTTTATTCAGGTCATGATGGCCATCAGTTTTCCATCATCACTTACAGTTTTTGAACGAGCAACCTCTTACATAAATCGATGCACGTAGTCTTTAAGAGTCTCATCTACACCTTGTTTGATATCAACAAGGTCGTTGAGTTCTGCAAGTGAAGTTCAAGCAGCAAAGAATTATGAGTAGAAGAGTCTCACAAATGAATCCCAATAATTGATGGTCCCAGGTTTTATTTTAAAGAAGCATTGTTGGGAAGCATCAGCCAAGGTAGCAGGAAAGATCTTGCACTGGACATCATCTCTAATGCCTTACAAGTCCGTCTAGATTTCAAAGTTGTTCACATGTGAAACTGGGTCTTCTTTTCCTATATATAACTTCCAAGTTGGCATTTTAAACTTGGGAGGGATTGCTAGGGCATTTATTCGATCAGAGAAGGGAGATCATTTCCTTTTCTTCAGATCAATGTCTGTAGGTTTTGGGGCTGTTAGTTCCTGAACTATTTGAGTCAAAGTGTGTAACTACGCTTGAATGGTTGGTGCAACTATGGGCGCAGCAACAGGTATAGCAATGAGTACTATTGTTGTTTTATTTTGTGGTGCTGGAGGGACCTATGGTGCAACGGGTCCAACAACATTCGACCCATTGTCTTCTCTGAGTTGGTCGAGGACATTGCGCAGATCTTGTCTTCTATTGCCAAGCCTATTAAAGATGTTGCTTCCTCTCGATTGTCCCCATTGTTTTGGCTATCTGCTAGAAAGGCAACAATGGGTGGTCGAGTAGGATAATTATGCTGCTCTGGCTGTCTTACTGGGACAAACAGTCCTTCAAGCATGTGCCTCCTTGGTGGGACAAATGGTCTTTCTAGCTACACGTTGTCCCAATGAGGGATGTTTTGGGGCCCAGGTGGCCTTAGTTGAACATATTGTTCCGTTGGTTGTCCACCATTCCTACGGACATCATAATTCTTGTCATTTTGAGGTTGGTAGTACCCACTATCTCCCTCGTCATCGTCACTATAAAATGATTGATACCCATTACTTACTTCCCTATCATTCCTGCGACGGTACCGTCAAGGCTGTTAGTCTTGGTTATACCTAGCTGATTAGTTGCGTCGAGGTTGTTGGCCTTGACTCTGACTTACTGGTCGATTATTCCTTGGTTGTCATAATTGTTTACCAACATATTGATTTTGGTAATTAGGAGGAATTCATCCTCTTGAGATTGATTTCCTCGGTGTTGTCCATCAACAGGTTTTCCCTCTCCAGAGACTTGTCTGCCATAACTCTGCTCTTGGTTGCGATTAAGCAAGACTTTTTCATCTTGATGTAATTAGCGTTGATTTATTGGTCGATTCTCTCTATTTTTTCGATTACTCTATGTTTGTCCAGGAGGAACAACTTGATCTCACGATCTTGTTGGTTGATTAGGTTCAACAACCCAACCAATTTGTCCTTGAGCATCATTAATTCGACCAGCATTGACACTTTGTGGATTCACTGGTCCATTCACATTTAATTGGGTTTGTTGTAAGACAACTACTAGTAATCTAGCCGCTTCAGCATTCCAACGAACAACTTCCTCTTGTTGAGCCTCAAGGGCCCTTTGTCGTTGATCCATCCTGTTAGGGTTGGTGTCCTAAAACATGTGAAAATACATTTTTATTGATTTAAATAAAAGTATAATTTTGTTATATTTGATTATCGAAATTATTGTTTGAAAAATTTATACATATATATCAGAAAATTTCATATTTATTTATGAGAATATGATCTTCTATGTGTACGAGAGAATTAAGATCATATATAATGAATAAAATTTCCAACAACATATTAAAGTATGAAATCTTTAATCAATGATTGCTAGTATGGTTTACCAAGCATATAGATCGATGCATGTAATCTAGATTTCGATTACTAATATGGATAGACATCTTAGTAAAGGTACTTTATATAATTATAATTATATATGATAGGACCGATGTGAATTAATTTCTTTATAAACTTACCATTTTCCATAAAGATTTAATTCATAACTTAAAACATGTTCATTCGTAGATGAGTCTAAATCCTGAGTAGTCATGAACTCTTGTTCATGTTTATTGGATCTTTTATTTCATTCGTTAAGGTATCGTAATATAATGAGGCCAGTGACTTTTTTTTGGATATTCAATAGCTTGAATGACTGAGATCATGATTTTACAATAATGGAATCCATGGTTTCCTAACGGATCGAATATTGGTTCCCTTAAGAGTTAATTCTGGGACAAAATAGTTATTGAGCTCAAATCTATAATATGATTATAGATTAATTATTCACTAGTGAATTAATGGTACTTAAGGAACAAGAGTGTAACGACCCAAAACATACAAGAAAAAAATCGTGCGGAAATTTAAAACTTTCACTTTAAATCATCATACCGAAAATCCTTATGAAAAAACTTTTAAAAAGGTTGTGTGCGCACACTTTTAGATTAGCAAATGGAAATACAAATACTCATCCACAAAGTTATAATAAAGTAATTATCCCATAAGTAATAATGAGCTTTCAACATTTTCTTTTCAAAATGGTGATCCATCAAAAACCTCTCCAAGTCAGGCCACATGTACATATCCGGAAGCAGACTCCGGCGCTCGCGGATCCACTTTTCCTTTACAATTATCTACTACATGAACAACTAGGTAAGTGGCAATGCTTAGTAAGAATAGCCTTACACACAAGTATACTAAAACCCAATAACAAGACGACCTAAGGTAGATATAGCTACCGGTTACTAGGGTATTGGATAAGTTCCAAACTTATCATACAATTTTACAAGTAATAATCATAACAGAAAATTATGCACTTTGGTTGCACCCAACATCCAATTTTCATACATATCATAACAACCTGCACTCAGAAAATCCCCTGGCTCGAGTGTTAGTCACCATCACGAGTCTCTATACAATAATGTTTAAAACATTTGAGTATACAAGTTTCCCACACACAAGGAAAAGAAAAAGGAAAAAAATCATAACGATTTAACTCAAAACAGGTAGTCATAACATTCAGGGATATAACCTGGCAATAAAAAATGATCGTGATAGACCATGCCATAATGTTTTAGTTAGCAGAACGATAAATACAAAAGAGAACGCCGGCTACACGTTGGGTTTCTACATGCGCCTGCTAAACCTATACAAAAGTGCTACAACCTAGTAGGTTTGCAAAGTCTTTACCAAAAGCATCAACAAGACTCTCACAACATAACATAATCTATGTTATCCATCAGCATATCATGTTCTATGTCGGTATCCTCATTAGTCTACTTGGTATCCTCCTCTAGTTCTACTGCCCTGCCTCGAGGTATGCTATCAACCACGGAGATAGGCCAATCCATGGCCCAAATGCTAGCTCGATCTACATACAAAAGTCATCCCACATGTCACGAACCAGCTGCCAACGTCTGTGACGAAACCATATCTGTGTTGAGCCTCTCAAACAGGTGCTAACATATCACACTCTCCGTTGCTCGGGTGTGTTTTCCCTATCAAATACTTCTGTCATGTAATGCGTCCATTTCCAAATGGCACGTCGATGCCATCAATCGTACTCGAAGTGTCGAGGAGCCTCATCGTGAAATAGCCTATAATAATCAATCTTAGGCATAGGGATCATGGGTAGGTTCCCTGTGACAAGGTCACCTAGCTCATGTATATCAACCATAACCTACAATTTATAGAATTGAGGTAAATAAAAAAAAAACAAAGGAAAGAATGTGAAAAGACAGTACTTACAGTGAGTGTCGGTCTATCTTGCAGAATGTACATGTGGGTTTATCTGCAGAACCAGTTTAGCATGGTGCTCCAATACCACTTGTAACAACCCAAAACATACAAGACCAAAAATCATGCGGAAATTTAAAACTTCAATTTCACTCATCATACCGAAAATTGATATAAAAAAACTTTTGAAAAGGTCGTGTGCGCACACTTTTAGTTTTAGCAAACATAAATACAAATACTCATCCACAGAGTTATAATAAAGTAATTATCCCAAAATTAATAACGAGCTTTCAACTTTTTCTTTTCAAAATGGTGATCCATCAAAAACCTCCCCAGGTTAGGCCACATGTAAATATCCACAACCAGACTCTGGCGCTCACTAATCCACTTTGCATTTGCACTTATCTACAACATGAACAACTAGGTAAGCGACAACGCTTAGTAAGAATAGCCTTACACACAAGTATACTAAAACCCAGTAACGGGTCAACCTAAGGTAGATATAGCTACCGATTACTAGGGTATTGGATAAGTTCCAACCCTATCAAAAAATTTCACAAGTAATAATCATAACAGAAAATCAAGCACTTTGATTGCACCCAACAACCAATTTTTATACATATCATTACAACCTTCGCTCAGAAAATCCCAGACATTCAAGATATATAACCATATCCGAAATAAATACTTTGGTTGTTTCTAACTACCAAGTTCATACATATCACAAGAACCTGCACTCAGAAAATTCCCAGAACATTCAAGATATATAACACATATCATAACTAATCAATAGATTAACAGTAAGGGATTCTGGCCTCAACCCGGTTCCACCATTAATGTCTTGGCTCCAACTCGGACTATATTACCATTTTCCTGGGTCCAACCCAGACTATATATTTTTACCATGTCCTGGCTCCAACCCAGACTATATTTTTACCTTGTTCTGGCTCCAACCCGGACATTAGCTAACCATGTCTTGGCTCCAAGTCAGACTATATTTTTACCATGTTCTAGCTCCGACCCGGACATTAGCTAACCATGTCCTAGCTCCAACCCAGACTATATTATGCTAAGGTTCTGGCTCCAACCCGAACCTACTTACAATTTAGCCGTAAAATGCAAAAACATTGCAAGAAAGGGTATTAAGCATACCCTGCTCTTAACGACCCTAACAAAAATAGTGTAATCTACTACTACAAGCACACACTAGTATATTCATGTTATAGCCAAGAAGGGAAATGCTAACTTACTTGGAGTCCTTAGCTCTTGCTGGATCCTTAATACCGCAATCATTTTTTCCCTTTGGCAGTTATTGTAATTAGTACAATGTACTCGGATTAAACTATGGCATATTCTTATAGCTAATACTCTACAATAGTTTCATGCAATAAACTCTCAGAGACTCTATATTGTAGCATCTTATACACTTCATAGTGTGTAAGGTCAGGTTTTTTTTTAGTCTAAGTTATCGTAGGAAAACCGGCCTCACCGTAACACGCTCTTTGTACCATGTGTTTTAATATTCTTCAATAAAGAACTCTCTTATTTGATAACTTGTACTTTGGTTTTAAAAAAAGGAGTTTTAACAACTCGCATCTTTTGAAAAATATCATAACTAATCAATCTTTTACGAAGTTCACCGCTTTCTATCATATACCAAAATATAACTTTTTGACCCTTTAACTATTATTATCTGACAAAGTTACCCTTTTTTCATAAAGGTCCTTCATAACCTAAACTCCCATTTTTACCGAATTTTTTATTGATAACCTAGAATCTCTTTTTGTGGTATTTTTTAAAAGAAGGGCAATTGGACCCTTAATTTATAAAATTTTAAAAATTACATTTTTGTTAACTCAAGCTGATTTTGGATTGGTTAAACCTCCAAATCCTTAGTTACCTTTGTAAAAGAACCATTTTTCTCATTTCCAAAATTTTACTTTCACTATTTGATTTAAAGTGATAAAGTCTCATTTTTAGCAAAAGCCCTTTAACTATCGTTCACGTATTCTTTTTCATAAGGACGAGAACTAGGTGAAAATATCGCGTCAAAACTCGTTTTGGGTTAGGAGAACTAACCTCCCAAAAAATCAATTTTCCATTATGGTCCAAGATTACTACTTTTCAGATTTTAGGGTAAATATAGAAAACAAATTTCTCTTAAACCGTGACACATTTTTCTCTTAAGTTTTACTGGGGACCCGATACATAACTAAGTTCCTTCAAAATTTTGATTATTTTTGGGATTGTAAAACCCATTCAAATAATTAAAGCAATATGGGCAGTGCTTACTACCCATAAGTTTTTTCCACATTTTAGGTAAAATTTTGAAAACAAATTTCTCTTAAACCATAATACATTTTCCTCTACAATTTTACAGGAACCCAGATACATAAATCAACTAACATCTTACCAAATTTCATAGCATTTTAGATTAGTAAAACCCATTCAAAAGATAAAGAAATCTGGGCAGTGCATGCTGCCCATAAATTTTTCAGATTTGCATCACAATGCCAAAAAGTATATAACTTAGGGTTAAAAATACTTTTTTGTGATTTTTCGAAGCCTAACATCAAGTACTCTCAAAGAACTACACACCTACATAAATTTTTTTTATAAACAGAGGCAGTAGGCTGTGATCTGAATCATTGGAAGCCAGACAACGAATTTTGGTAGCATGAATTTTTACTCACACTTAACCACAAAAAGCATTTCTAGCATAAACTGTAGCCACATGCATGCATGCAATTCATCATATCACACAATCTCAACCTTAAGCATAAAATAGGCTTCAAAAACTATTGAAATACCCTACACAACCAGATCTACATAAATCATCACAAAACTTAAAGAAACAACCATAGATTTCTACCTTTTGAAGCCCTAGCTTGGAGATGTATTCCTTAGCTCTTCAAAAACTTCCCTTTGTGCTCTACACTTTCAAAACCGAGCCCCAAGTTCCACATGAAAATATTTTAAGAAATGATTATGGTAGGAAGAAGTTAGATGAGGGACAAGAACATGCAAACTTACAAAAACTTCTTATCTTGCTTTATTTGATCACAAAGGTTCTCAATCTTTGATATCCAACTAGTGAAAGCTTCTCTTGAACCCTAGAACATAAGATCAATGCCATGCATGGCTATTAGATTACATGCATGCACAAGGAAATCCCCTAGGTTTTTGGGTTTGAAGGGAAAGAGAAGGAAATGCCCAAGGGGTTTTATACTTACACTAGACAAGGATTTATTCTTGAATGTCTTCCTTCTCCAATGGAGAAGATGTTTGGTTTTATGCCCTTATAAAACCACATTTCTTATGTAATTCATTCATTATCAATAAAGTAGTAGAAATCATTTTGTTCAATCAAATTGTGTTGTTTACATGTTTTATTACATGGTTAATTATTATTAATACAAACGTTTATAAAATCCCGAATATATGTATATTTACAATTATAGTGACTCTGTAACAGTGGATTATAATTGTAATTATATGTTCAAAACCATTTTGTCCTAAGATTAAATAAGTACACTAGATTTTTACTGATTGGGTAATCTACAATAAGATCTACTTACACATGTGGTGTGATGTCATAACCAGGACATTGACCAAGTAGATAAGATCGGATGTATTTTGTTACATTTGACTGGACCGATATTGATTATTGACAAGATAAGTAAGTATCATTATTATCTAATCTAATCATATCACAACGTTGACCATAGGTCAACTCAATCTTAATTATGAGTGATTACTATTCTGCTAATTGTATTATTCAAGTCTTTTGATTTGTTTGTTACTAGCTTACCCTACGAACTAGCTCATACTTACATATTGGAGATTTGGTAGTATAATTGAGTAGGAGTGTTTATCATAGATATGAAATCTATAGTTTCTGTTTAAGAAGTGAAATGATGATTTCCTTATAGTTTGGTTCAAGTGTTAAATGATAGAGTACTCATTTCTGTAATTAAATTTACGGAAATATCATTTACAAGGAACTTAGTGGGAGTTAAGGATAAAATACCAATGAGGGATAAAATGGTAATTTGCACCCGTCTCATTAGTAGATTATCTATAGAGGATTGAATGACGGTTATTGTTATAACAATGAACAACATATTTACATTTGGTGTAAAACGTTCTATGAATTCAAGAGTGCAATTCTGAGTCTATAGTGGAGTCACGAGGAATTAATAAGGTAGTGAGATTACTGTTATAAATAAACTCACGGTAACTTGTTGGAGCTTGAGTTCATGGACCCATGGTCTCTTTTTCATCTCTTATCAAAATGAACCTAGTAGTCTTAAATAATTAATTTAATTATTAATTATAAAAATATCATATTGACTAGGTCAATGAAAATAAATATGTTAAATTATTTATTGATATTTTGTGAGAAAATAAATAGAAGAAACTTTGAGGTTTTTATTGCAAAGTTTCAAAAGGAGAGTACTATAGTCAATTGGGACAATTTTGTTAATATTGATAAATTGGTATTAACATTAATAAAATGAATTAAATAAAGGTGAAAATTATAATTGGTTCATTTTGACAAGTATTTAATTAATTATAATTATTAAATAATTAAAACAAAATGGGTAAGTAAAATCTATTTTATGTCCTAGCTAATTGCCTATATATACTAGTATTATATAATGCATTAAAAAAAAAGATGAATTTGACAAGGTAAAAATTCACTACTAATATTCTATACCTAGCCGCTCACTCTCTCTTAGTTTTCTCTCTAGGAAATCTGTAACGCCCTCGATAACAAAGACTGTTACATTGTGTGCTTAAAATAGTGCTTAACCTCCTAAGCAAGTCATTTGAACTTAAATGTGTAATTAAAAACTAAGCCAAGGTCAAGTCATAAAAGTTTTGGTCAACAAAAGGATTATTTTTCATTAAAATATTATGTGTGTACACGGGATCCCAAAATCAATTTACATGTTAATAAAAGCTAAACGGATACAATTTAGTCATAGTCATCCTAAGCGGCAAAAACAGGGTTTAACCCTAGTTCCTCCCAAGCTATTCCGACCGTGGCATTCGGGCAGGCTGCGTATGTACACACCACCCCTGAAGCTCTCCAACTCATGGTTGGTCCAGCTACCAACTCCCTTACCTGCACCACGTAGCACCCGTGAGTCAAAGCTCAACAAGAAAACTTAAAACAACATGCACAACTAGGAAACAATATAAAAGCAGTAATTATAATTCACCAGATTCAACTGACAATAGAATATATGCCACAATCTCAATAAAAGTACTCAACTTAATCAAACATATAAATCAACGTCATAAACCACTACAAATAGTGAAGGGTGAACCATGCTTCTGTTTATTGTATAATTTCCAAACCCGGTGCCCTTAGGCTGAGTCCACTGGCTTTATGATCGACCCCGGCACCCTTAGGCTGGGCTGTGTTCCGCACGCTTGTTATCGAATCCCGACACCCTTCGACCAGCCTGTGAACAAATATAATCACAGATGCAATATATATGCCTCCTATCCTTCCCCCAAGTGCTTGGTGGAATTCATTCCATTGAGCACTTTGATCGTTTCGCTCCCAACATAGAATTTGACAATGTGTTCATATTTGTTATATAGGCGCATGTATATAGAATGAATGTAATATGCGAGATAGGAAATATTTTCATTGATAGTAGGCAGACTACAAAGGCACGTATGGCAACATTGCAACTGCTATGAGGTTATCTGGGCAACCTCTTTGATTTTTAACTTTTGAAATTAACATAAGGCATATAAACAAGGTACGTATATTTCTACATTATATGTGAAAGTCTTACTGGTAATATTCATTGAGATATTCTACGTTCCATGCTTGGGGTATAACCGTGTCATCCACCCCCAAGTGTGAATGTGGGTCTGAGCCTCCATGTATCACCATCACCATCGGTTCTCGTGGCTTGGCAGCTGTGCAGAGAGAGATATTATAACACTCTCTTGCTAACCTTTGTTCTTCTTTTATGATTGCTACCCCCCAGGAGTTGGGAATTTAACAAACATGTGATATATCGATGTCATCGCTTTCAATTCTCTCAAGGAGGGTCTCCTTAATACTGCATTGAAAGTCGAAGCATAATCTACTACAACAAAGTTCCTCATGACAGTGGTTTGTCTGGGTTGCTCCTCAATGGTGAGTGCTAACTTGATGGCTCCTAAAGGTTGTATTGGATCCCCAGTGAATCCATATAAGAGGGTATGGCAGGGTTTTGAGTTCCTGACTCCCAAGCCCATCTTCTCCAATGTGGGTCGATATAAGATATCTACAGAACTACCATTGTCCACGAGGACTCGATGCACTCTCATATTGGTCAGTTGGACGGTCAACACCAGCGGGTCGCTGTGGGGGAAATGCACTCTTCGCGCATCTTCCTATGTGAAGGTTATCGAATCATTTTCCCCTTAAATTTCTTTGGGGGTCATTGCTCTAGGCTCGTGGTGCACGAGGGTGGACTTCGTCTTGCTTCCTTGACATATATATCGCATCCCTTCCTCGACTCTCCTCTGAATCCTGGACTTCTAAATACCATTCTTACTTCTCCCTGCACTTATGGGGCTCACTCTCAAGCCTGCGAATAGAATGGTTGATCTTTTGGTCATGGGTTTTCCCCTCTGACATACCTGCCTAAGTGCCCCTTGCGATGAGTACCTCTATTTCTACTTTCAAGTGGGTACACTCCGCCGTGGTGTGGGCAATATCCTTGTGGTACTAGCAATACTTACTGAGGTCCCTTTTGGATCAGTCTCCTTCACCTGCAGGGGTCTTTTGAAGGGCACCTTATTCTCATTTGTGAGGAAGATATGTTCTCTGGTATCTATCAGGTCTATGTAGAAGGTGTATGGTGTTTTCCTGGGTTCACCTCCGCGTACGTGCTTTCTCTGGTGGTTGACCCTTGGCCCTTCATACACTCTTTTATTCTTTGTACTTTTTGAGCCTTCATGGGCCAAGGGCTTGAAAAGAGGTTCACTTTTTCCTACCTTTAGGTTCTCATGGCCATCCTCGACATGAATGTATTTTTGTGCTCTTTCATAGAAGTCGTCTAAGTCAATGACCTCTCTTTTGAGCATATTATCCCATAACTTACTGCCTGGGAGCACTCCAGCTATGATTTCCATCTTCAGTTCCCCTCTGGTCAGGCTTCCTACCTTAGCTGCTTCCATGATGAACCTGAGGCTATAACTCTTCAGGATTTCACCTTCGCCTTTCTTTATGTTAGCGAGGCTAGTACCGAGCATGGTGTAATCACGCACTGCATGGTGTTGCTGGAGAAATTCGTCAGAAAATTGCTACCATGACCTGATGGACCCTGGTCTAAGTCTCTTGAACCACTTGTATGCAGGTCCCTTCAATGTGACAGCGAAGCAGTGGCATCTGGCTCTATTATTAATTCCTCTTAACTTCATTAAGTCATTGAACGCATCAAGATGGTACTTTGGATCCGTATTGCCCCCGTAAGGGGTCATGTGGGGCTCTTTGAAGTCGGCTAGGAGCCGAACGACTTGGATTTCTCTAGTGAAGGGCGATTCATAATCAAACTCGTCGTCGACAGCGTGCCCCCCAGACGCGATGATTATCTTGCTCTGTAGATTACTCATCTCGGTGTCTAAGTCTTGTCTCCTTTTGTTCAAGGAGTCTCTCAAGTCAAATGGGTTGCCCTTTCCTTTCCTTTTGTCTTCCAGGGGAGCCATAGGAGGCGTTGTCCTCTTGTCCACCCTTCTCCTATTGATCTCCTCTCTTAGGTCAGAGGGCAACCACTTAGAGGTGACTTCAGCTTCATTTCTATGACAACCGTCATCCTTTTTCCTTTGCTCTCAGGGGTACTTCGCTGGCCTTGGACCTTCGTGGTGCTTTATTTGGGGAGTGTTGCTAGTGAAAAGTCAGGTCCTTCCATCATCCACGGGGACAGTTGTTTCTCCTTTCTCATGTTCCTTCCCCCTATGCCTGGGAAGGGGCATGCTCGACTTCCCTTGCAAAAGGTCGTTCAACACCTCCTGCATTTTCTCTAGTGTGGTTTCCTACCTTTGATTCTTTTTGTGTAACTCGCGTATCTCGTCCTCATAGAAGGGAATCCTTGAGTTGGAACTCACAGAGTGTATTCGGGGACTCTTGCCCGGCCTGTGCGTTGAGGGACCCAGATCCCGGTGGCCAGAGCGTGGTGTAGTCGATGGTTGAGGAGGAGGGTGTATACTTGGGCCACCCACAGGGGTGGCTGAAGGTTCTAGAGGTTTGCATTAGGTGGGATAGCTGGGGGTGACACCTCATTTTCCTCTTCAGGGATTGGATGTTCCTCTGACACACCTCCATCCTCAGGTAGTAGAGGTTTTCTCCTGGAGGCCCTTAGTTGGTCTCCGTCCAGATGGATTTCCACGTCTTGTGATTCCCGTAGGTGTCTAGAATGCGTTGGCATTTCATATTATCAGAATAGATGGAAGAACAGTGACTTGATACTTGTTCTTCCCACAGATGGCACCAAACTGTTGACGGTGAGAACTCGTCAACGATATAGGATTAGAAAACTGAAAGTGTATTACAAGAACTATGTTTAAAGAAGATAGAAAGAACTTGAAGGAGAAAGATGCAGAACTAAAATGGAGCAAAAATCGTATATTCCTTAATTTTCTAAGCATACAAAGGATTTTCCAACCCCTTACTCTAGGGATGAAGGTCTATTTATAGTTGGGCACTAATGGCCCCTGATACATGGTGGTCCCAAGGGACAAGATCTTACATAGGTACATTGTCAGAGTAGTGGTGCACAGTGTCGTGGTGTCAGCTCTGATATATTGTCAGAGATACGCAGATCATGCCACCACTCCTTGTACTAATTCGTACCACCACTACTTGTCGGATGGTGATGTCATAATCACGCCTTTGCCTCCCTTAGGGTCGTATACCTCATACTTGTTCACATGCCTAATGGTTCTTCTCACATTTCTAAAATATATCTCATTTTATAGACTTCTAATATTTTGCTAGTTCTCCTTGTTCGCTTTGCGAGACATCCTTACTAGTTCTCCTTGTATACTTGGGAGGCTTGGCACAGATAGTACATGATTAGGAAATGAAGCCCTCACATGTTGAGGCTCTCCTCCATGAATAGACATGAGGTTAACAAGACCCTTGCATGGCCTTGTGCATGGACGAAGTTGCTGCATCCAAAGCAACATGGCAAGGTGCTGGGGCTCCACGTGGTGCCAGGAGGTGCCTGAGGAGTTGGGGGTCTGCGTGGTGCCTAGGGGTACATGAGGCTCAATGAAGCCTTCACTAAGCGAGCCCAGCCTCGCTATGCAAGGCCCTCCCTCGCTTGACCAGCCTCGCTACGTGAGGCCCTCGTTGTAACAGAGCGAGCCCAGTCTAGCCTCACTATGTGAGGCGTAGTCGAGTTGAGGCCCTCATCCTCAGATGCTAGTCTTCTATGATGCAAGGGACTTCACTTGTATAAGACTTGACACATGTGTGGCATACAGCAGGTTGGGCCTCGCTATGCGAGGCCCTCTTCCTTAGGCGTCATGCGCCTTTAGCTTCTTCAGCCCTCTTCCTTAGGCATCATGCGCCTGGGTGCCTTGTACCTTTAGCGATTTTCCTATCCAACTTCAATTTTTTCCCAATTTTGACCACGACATAGGGTATATTGGTATGTAATTCAACACAGGCAATAAGAACACGAGCAAAGATATTTGTTTTTAGGCTGACTTGTAAATTTTTGAAGTCAAAAAAGGCCATTAAGCTAACTTGTTTGACAAAGCTTAAGTAACTTGGAATTTTTTCAAAATTTTAAGTTAAGAGCAACTATTCGTGTGTAAACGAAACAATATGCTCATAAAATGTTAGAGAAATAAGAGTGTGAGAAAGTATACTTAGTAATGACTTATGAAATGTTTAGAATTTATAAGTTATAAAACTAAGTACTCGTGTGAAAATATAAGGCATATATCAAAATGACTTTACTATTCCATAAAAAACTTGTAAATGATTTTAGTCTAAAAGGTAAAGTATACATGCCAACAGCTCGGCCGTACGAGCAAAGTATAATAACAAGATAGTTGAGATAAGTGTCTACTAGTCGGATAAGGGACTCTCTGGTCGACTAAAGTATGATCACTGGTCTGGTAAACTGTTAACAGGTTGATCAACACCATCCTCGGCATCGGTGACTTCCTTTGGTCGAAATGATAAAGCAGGAGAAAAAGGCATAACACCAGCAGAATTGGCTGCCTCCTCAGCGGCCTTTGCCTCGCATTTGGCAAGTTCCTCTGCCCTAGCCTCCTCTAAGAGAAAGTCAAGGTTGAGGGGCTTGTTCAACTTACATACCTGGTAGAAGCAGTTGAAACAAATCTCTTCATAGCGAGCAAGTAATTTTCTCCAGCTAATCAGTCAACATCTTGTTGGTTTGAATGTGTTTCTTGTTTTCATCGGCCAACTCTCTTAGAGATACATCCACTCGGAAATGGTCTTCTCTGCCTGCTTGACCTTGGATCAAAGATTCCCTTCGGATGTAGTTAAAGCTTCAATCTTGGCTTGGGCTTCCACCAACTGATCATTTAAGACTTTGATCAACTCCTTATAGTCTACTGCTTGGTGCTGAGCATGACTAATAGTGATAAGTGACTGAAATGGATAACAGAGAGTTACTTAAAGTAAAAATAATTAATAACAAAATCGGATGTCTTGATGATAAAATACTACTTACACTCATCAGTTGAGCAAGACCCATTTGCAAGACAACTTCAACACTGAGCCGAGGCAAAGACTCAAAGGTTTGAGTTGTTGAAGCATGGTGTAGAGTCTGGTCAAGCAATTCCTTCCCAATATCACCAGCAATGCGAAGGGGCTCACTTAAGCCAGCCGAGCGGGTAGGTGTTAAACTATCAGAAGGAGGAATCGATGAAGGAGTCAGCTGCGGGATGGTGATAGGCTAGTCAGGTAACCTCCCCTGACTGGTCGGTATTGTCTTCGCGACTTTGCTTGGAGGGTTTGAGCTACTACCCTCCCCAGGTTTCCTCTTTTGGGCAGAGGAAGTGTTGAATTGCTTAAACATATCTGGATTTGCAAAAAAGAGTGAAGCACAAGACTTGTTAGCAAAAATGGGAGACAATATGTAAATAAATGAAAATTTTACCACTACCACACAACTCTACAGATTTCATACAATCATTCTCGAAGGAAGTTACTTATGACAAAACACCAAACTATGGTTACTGAACCTGAGTTTAGAATTTGATCAAGAAAGGCGTCCTCTTCTTCAAATGATGAGCTGACATCTCTATGGAGCTCAATGGTCTTTCCTTTCCTAGGCTTTATAGGAATGTCACGTCTACGATGGTCCTCTGGAATGGGTTCCCTAATAATAAGGTCGCCTGGTCTACGAGAGTAGGGAGATGGTTCAGGAGAGAACTGATCAGTCACTACTTCAGTGTCAGCATTTGACTGGTCAGTTGCGTTCGCTTCTTCAGTAGTGTTGTCTCCTATGATGTTTTGATTGCTTGGTAACAACCCCACCGTCTAAAGATTGTCCATGTTGACCAATCCTTTTACATTTTTCTCTTCGGTAGACATGCTAGCCAATTCTTCTGCTCGGGAATACATTTCCTTGGTTGGCAGAGGTTGATGGAAAGGACCTGCATGCGTGAAGGCCAAGTTGTTGGCCTTAATGTCTGAAGTAAGAAAATACTCTGTATAGTATTTTCTGGGATTTGATTTATGTGCAAAACCATGGAGGTATTTAATCCCTTTATGCCTATGGAAGAGTTGGAAAAAACTTGTATTCTTGTGGCTTGGATTTGTTCTAAAGTCGAAGAGGTAGTGCACTTCATGAGGAGTGGGTGGATCCCAGCCTTGATAGAAGTAGAGAATGTATAAAGTAGATATTGCCTAAATTCCATTAGGAGCTATTTGGAAAGGGGAGACATTGAAGTAATCCACTACTGACCAAAAAAAAGGGTGCAGTGGGATAGTAGCTCCTGCAAATACATGGTATCTAGACCAGGCACAATAAGGTCCACTAGGCTTGTTAGCTCTCTGATGAGGTCGCGGGCATATCACGTTTACCCCTTCCAGGCCCGAAGCCTGAATGTGTTTATCGAACATGCTGGGGTTAAGTTTGGAAGGTTTGGCTATGAACAAAGGAGGGTGCTTCGTCTTCATCTTTTCTTGGTTTTAGAACAGCTGATTGTTGAATCTCAGTTGTAAATTTCTGGATAATCTTTCTCCGGGGTTTGCTAGTTTTTTGTATCTGGCGCAACGATCTTGAAGAAGCTGCAGTTTGGACTTCACCACGTTCCACTACCTTCTGTGCCGCTCTACGAGCCACTTGAGGATCTTGGTCTTGAGGAAGTTGATTGGATTTTTTCACCCTCATTGGTGAATGTTGAAGCTGTTGATTGAAAAAATGTTCTTCGTGAAGGAAGTATAAAGCCGATCGGGGAAGGATCTTTTTAAGGTGATGAAGGAAATCTTCGGGAGTACGACTGCTAGGAGATTTGGATGAAGAGTCGCTACTTTGAGGAGTGTCACTTGACTTGGGAATTGAAGTTTCAGAGTTTGTATGGTTGCCACCTCCCTTGTAGTCGAAGCGATTCATCTACAAAAAAAAGTATGGGGAGGTGAGTGAACCAAACAAACATAAATCAATCGGTGCAAAGGAAAAATATTTATTTACTACTCATAAAATATTTTTCTAGGTAGTAAAAATATTTTTTACTCCCCAGAATAAACATGTATGAGGGCAAGAGTCATAATCAAAATTTTTGTTTTGATGCCTAAAATGCATTATTTTTACAAGCCCGAAGGCTTGGGAGCATTGATGGCCGAGCAGATGCCGTGATGTCCAAGAAGATGGGACGGTGTGTTCGAGCGAAAGGCGTGATGGTCGAGCAGATGTTGTGATGCTCGAGTGGTCCGCATGGTGTCCGAGCGGATGGCGCATCATCGCCGAGCGGGTGTTGTGATGACCGAGTAGTCCGCGTGGTGTCCGGGCGTATAGCGTAGCATGGCCGAGTTGGTGCTGTGATGCCTGAGTAGTCTGCGTGGTGTCCGATCGGATGGCGTGCACGTGTCTGAGCAGATGGCATGGTGACCGAATGGATGGTGGAGCGCCCGATCGGCTGGCGTATCATCCGAGCGGATGTGAGTGCACCCGATTGGCTGGGCGTATCATCCGAGCAGATGTAAGTGCACCCGATCGGTTGGGTGATGATCTGAGCAGATGCAGTGGTTCCCTCGAGTGGTTCTTGTGGTGTCCGGGAGACTAGGGTAGACATCTGAGCAGTTTGTGGAGAATGGCCGATCGGCCACGCCGCTTGCATCCCTAATAATCTAGTTCCGAGGGGCTAGACTTTACCACTAATCGTGTAAGAATTTAAAGGCCGAAAATAGTAATAAGGTCAGAAAAGACCATAATTCTCAAAGGTTTGAGGCACAAACACGTTCTTCTATTTATGGGACACTACATCAAGATCAAAAGGTGGGATTTGAAAAGTCCATGAGGTTCTAGGAATTTCATATGCTCATCAAATACCCATAAACCCAAATATGCAATGTGGAGTGAAAAATCATTTTTTTTCTTTAAATTTTCATGAAATTGGAGACAAAATTGATTTACCCATAGCCTAAACTACATCAAAACAGCCACAAATTGTATCATTCATCAAATATTCATACACAAATCCAAAAGTGTATTCTAAAAGGGGTTTCGGCACATACAAGGGTTTAACAAGCTTTTATGTGACTTTTAGAGTTTAAAAAAGCTTACAAATGGAGATGAGGAAGAAGAACTTACCCAAATATCTTGAAGGGGTGTTGATTTCTTGAAGAATCCTTGGATTTTCTTGAAGAATATTGGAGCCCTTCTTGGAGTTCTTGGAAGATTTCGACCAAGAAGAGAGGAAGCCTTTAAGGTTTCGGCCAAGAGAAAAATGGGTAGTTTGTGAGCCCTCTTTTTTGCTTATGAATTGTGAGCACCTATGGGTCTATTTAAATGGAAGAGAGTGGAAATTTTCACTTACCCTTAGACTCTTGAAATTCTTTTTGCTATTCTCTCCCCCACGATTGGGAGCAGTTAACTACAATGATCGTGGTTTGGTATGTGTAGTGGTTTGTTTTCAAAGGCGGGAGAATGTGTAAAGTCAATTTTCTCTTTTTATGCCATCAGCAGTTGTAGAAAAAAGTTTATTATGTGAGTATATCATATAATAAACTTGGGGGGCAAATGTTATCCCCAAAATTTGAAAACGATGACGTGGCAATAAAAGTGACAAGTGACAATAAATGGCTAGGTCAAAGGTTTGAGATTAATCTTGTGATATTACTAACATGAAAATTATTTATCTGGTTTGGAAGTGATTTGACCGACCTGGTAGAATTTCTGTCTGACCGGTAGAGATTTTTTACTGACCAGTAAAGTGTTTGGCCGACTAGTCAGTCGTTTTGGCTGACCAATCATCTATTTTGGCCGACCAGTCAGTCGTTTTGGCCAACCAGTCATTAATTTTGGCCGACTAGTCATCTTGGAGTCAAGTGTATCTGGTCAGTCAAAAGTTTTGCCTAACCGGAAGGGTGCTTCGGCCGACTAGTCTCACTTCAAGGAGTGAAGTTGGCCGACCAAACAGATCATTATTATGCAAGGAAATTTCAATAAAGACTTCAGCTAGAATTAGTCATAGCCACAGCGGGAATCTCTCAGATTATCCCAAAGAAATCACATGTTGTATTTTAAATTTTATTATTAATTAAATATTGCTGAGAGCAACTGAAATACCCCGATTATGAGGGATTTTGATTTGTACGATCCTGAGCCTATAAATAAAGAGCTCATGGCATCATTGAAGGGATTCAGATTCTGATTTTTCTGAGAGAGCATTTGTATTCTGAGAGAAATCTTGTATTTTCTTGCATTTACACTTAAGAAACTCAGTTGACACAGGTTCATCTGATCTTGAGTGCAGATCTATATATCAAACTCTAAGTGGATTAGGCTATTACCAATATATTGGGGCTGAACCACTATGAAATTATCAATGTCGTATTTTCTCTTGAAGGTTTATTGTAGTTTTGACGTCTACTCGTCGTTGGCCAAAATCGTGGTCAACAATAAGATACTTATTTAAATATGATAATTTAAAATAACGTTAATTTTTAATTAATTGATATTTATTTTTAAATAATATTTATATTATTGTTGAATAAATATATTGTCTTAATTTTAATTATAAAAACAAATGAGAAAAATTAGGGACAATTGAGTGTGCTACACGCTACTCACTGTGCATGCAGAGTGAGTGGCGCCACACTCACAATCTTATGTCCCTGAGATTTAAATTTTTAATTGTTTAAAATTCAAATCTTATTTGTTTATTTAATTATTATTTTAATTTTATTAAAATAAATAATTAAATTAAAAAATCTAACCTATCAGTTTTGAATTAATAAAATAAAAGAAAATAAAATTATTCTTTTATTTTTAAAAAGAAGCGATCTTTATCAGACGCTTAAGTGAGAATAAGTCGATAGAAATTTCCAAGCTAGAAAATTTTCTAGAACTCTCCATAGACTTCTTTTCTCCAAACTCTCTAGATCTCATGTGTTGTGAACATCTAGAGAGCCTAAATAATTAAACCAGTGAATCTCACGTGCCTACACACGTCCTTATGTGTTTGAGGATTGATTTGGAAGACTTTGGTGTGAGTCCTCTCATGGATAGGAAGATCGTTTGATTATACGAAAAAGACTCAAGGAATCTTGATAGGCTATAAGAGGTATTCTTCTGTTCTTATTTCGTGAATTGATTTAATGTATAAATATATGTATTTATCCTTGCCTGGTATTGATGACTTTTAACACCACAAATATGCTAGGCATCTAACAATAGAACTATAAAACAAAGTCTATAAAAATGCGAAAAATTTAAAATTCCAACTTTATTAACACTTAAATCATTACAAAGTCAAAATATATACTAAACTTATAAAATAATACAAGACTGCTGAAAATCTTATTCATAAAATCTTTGCTACTGAGTCTGGAGTCCACAAGTTGCCTAAGTATCAAACCACGCCTGAAAGGGGGAAACAACAAAATAATGAGCTAACACCCAGTTAGTAAATCTCATGCAATGCATGAATGCATACACAACTCATTGTAACAAAATATACATGACGGAATACATAACCATTATCATGAACATAAACAGACAACCATAAAGTCCATAGTCTGTCACCATTGTCTCAGATAAACACACATTCTTATGATAACTCGGTGTCCACACTCAATAACTGCTAAACAACATCATACCTTGTTTATTTCCTTATCACAACACCAAGATCAACATAATCCCTCAACTAGGGTTCTGTTATAGCCTGCCACTGAGGCGTGTCATTAATTTTAGTAATCACAGTATTATCCCACTCTCAAGACCTCCACGGTCGAGATGTTATTTCGTGCCAACCCTATGGTTTGTGATAATTTTAGGAACACCCTTTTATATAAACCCTCAACAGAAAATCTTTACCTTCTTGCCCCACTAATAAAATCCATGGTTATCAACTAATTATACTCTCCCTTAATGAGTCTTTCTTATTATGCTTTTCAATGCATCGATCCTCGCATCTATTCTTAAACAAGTCACACTTAGGTATTGGTCTTGTGCGATAACAATTTTGTGTTTCACATGACACCGAGCTTGACCTTTCTCTTATACCTACCCTGGACTTTAGTATGTTTTTGACAATCTTTACCATAGTCATACACCTAATTTTGGTCCCTTGATACCATTATTATAGTTTTACCTTACACTTGGGTTCACTCAGACAACTCATGTGTTAACTGGTTTTAAAAATTATCATGTTCTCACTTGGGTTTTTCCTTGTTCCTTAATGGAGATAACAAACTACTATAACTTTATTTACTCTTTAGTAAGACACGTTTATTGTGAAATTGTGCTAAGGTGGTCGGTTAATATATACGACCTTAGACTCACAATTATGTTTCTAGTATAACTTATAACAACTAGTTCGAAGCATTTTACTATTCTATATAACTTATCTCGTACAAAGGCTCGGGAATTGATATTCGAACCCAACATACAAAATATTAGCCTTGTATGATAACCCTAGGGCCAGGGAAATGAACACTTAATCAGGCAACAAGGCAAACTAAACAAAAATAATCTATGTGTACTCTCTAGAATGCTATGACTGGTCATGGACCATAATTAAGCCCTTACAAGTCATACTCAACAAAACTTCCTAAATCGAGTTTACTTACCCACATTTTTTTACTAATTAGCCTTACTAGTCACAGTTCGAGCATAACTCGAATTTATCCTTGACTTGTACCTGACCAAAATTAGTATTAACCTATAAGGTAACTAAAAAAATAACCAAAGCTAACTCTAGAAGTCAATTTGGGAATTACCAAAATAATTTTGGGCTAACCGACGTCTCTAAAACCTGTTTATAACATCAGTAGTGGAGACCCAAGTCTCAACACTAGTAATTCAATCATATCCCAGCAAGAATAATCATTGAAATTTCTGAGGCATTAATACTATCCTGGGTGTAAGTAAATTCTCACCAGCTCATTGAGACTCCTAGTTTTACTTGGCTCACTTACCTGTTGGCCAAAAGTCACGATTTCAACTGGACCATAAAATGTCTCAAATGGAGCATAAGTACCTCTTAGGATCATCAAAGACTCCCAAGTTTACCGAGTGTGCTTATCCCCTTGCCAAATGTCACAGATTTCAATCGGACCATAAAATGTCTCAACTAAAGCATAAGCACCCCTTAGGATCATCAAAGACTCCTAAGTTTACCTAGCGTGCTTATCCCCTAGCCAAATGTCACGGGTGCGACCTAGACCACAAATAAATTACATCTCACATGGATCATAAGTGCCACCTAGTCATTGTCTCTAAATGAATCATCTCTCACAAGCGTATAATTCCTACTTCTAGCAAGCAATACATTATTAATTCATATAGTGACCACCAAAGTCAAAGACTGACTTGCAACACATCAAATCACAACATACGAACTCCATCATTGACTCAGCATTAATAATTATCACATAATCTCAGACACAGAGTCAATCCAGACATAGTCATAGAATCCTTTCATAGCCATATTTAAGGCACATAAAATCAAACAATTCATGTGCAGTCACCAGATCAAGAATTGCAAACATATGAGCAAGTAGTTCACATAAAGTGATATCTACTTACCTCAAGTCCTTAGATAATTAAAATTTCTTAGCAAGAGCTATCACCAAATCTTTTCTTATAGCCTTTAATCTTATTCAAGGATTAAAATTGAGTTAATCACTAACTCACCAAAATATACACTTTGAAGATAAAATTAATGAAATGATAATATTTGTGATCATCAATTAATGGCTCTAACCTCAAAATCATAACCATTTAATAAGCATATTAATATTCATATGGATAAAAACAATAAATAAAAAATGGCCAATTCATACTAATATTCATATTGATAAAAAATAATAATAAAATGGCTCATATAAAATTGTAATGCCCCTAATTACCTATCTCTATTAAAATACCAATTTTAATAATAACTTCAAAGATCTCATAATCTGATTGAAAATATAGTAGGTCTTTATTTATAATAGATGTAGAGTTTGGATCCAATGTTCAAAACAAAAGAGAATTTGATGCAGTCTTAAAATAAATAAGTATATCCCACTGTTAAATTAACATAACAAATTATACTAAGGCACTATGGCATTCAGGATCGTTTCTTCATTCATTGGCTCCCTACAGCATACATACATACTTGTGGAAAACTGACTCGGCTCACCATATGTGCCAAACAAGTCTACCTTGTGTTTACCTACAAGGGGCAAAAGTAAGGGGGTGAGCTAAAAGCCCAGTAAGGAAGTACAAATAAGACATACAGGCATAAGCAACATATTTCATACATTCTTAACATACGTGTCTTATAGCAATCACTATCAACACAAGTCATAATCATTAACATGAACTATTTGCGATAGAAGCATAATCGTACATCATAACCATTAGATCATTTGCAACATGAGCATAAACATTCAACGTAAGATCATAAGCAATATGTGACTCCCTTTTGGTCACTTCCATGGCACCATTTTGGCCATAATTCACCTGACACCCTTTTGGCCATGATTTTCCCTAACACCCTTTTTGGCCTAATTCTTAGGCACATCTGTCTTTAATAATGTTGCAGCACTAGGTTGAGCAACACACAAACAAATCCATACATATCTCATAACTAGAGTCCATTGAAAACAAAGCAGAAATCTAGCTAATTTTCTTACCTCAAGTCCAAGCAAAATAAGAGCGGGAATACTTCACAACATTCCTAGAATAACAATCAGACACTCATCTTAATATCATGTAAAACCACACATGAACATTTCAAGCACATCCCACGTGTGCATGGGTCATGCACACATGTCATCTATCTCACAAGTTGCACCACAGTCTTAACTCTAACAAGAATCCATACATCAAGTCATATTTGCAAGTCTCACATAAAGTCACAAAATCTCATTTTACTCATCAATCATCAATGATCTTTAAACAATAACCTTAGACTTAATCAAAGAACATATAATTATGTGTAAAAGTGCACTTGCATGTAACATGCATATGTGAGGTCATTCTCAAAAACTCACTCAAAGTTTGAATTATCAGCATTTTATTTCTTGACAATTATACAAAATTCCGCAAGCATTTTTAAACTTAAAAATTAATTTCTAATTAGTTTCCTATTATGCTAGCTATTATTTGTCCTTTTAAAATCATTCCAATAATATGCATAAAATTTAGAATAAATAGGATTTTCGTCCCCCGAACTATTACCACTATCACATCGTGCCCCCTGAATATTTCGTGTTGTTAAAAATTACCCCCGAACTATGCACGTTACTGAGTTGTGGGACATCTGATAGATTTCATCCTATCTGGCTAAAAGAGAACAGATTTGGCATTTTGGGTACTGACGTGGCAATGCCACTTGTATAATTCAAATTTAAAATTAATTAAAAAACAAAATAAATACTAAAAATTTATAATTTTAAAAATAAACAAAATATCAAATATATAAAAAAAAATTATTTAAATCAAATTAATTAATAAATAATTATAGTTATAAAGTAATTAATTTTTTTTTAAAAAAAGTTAGCGTATTAGTTGTAGTTAAAAAAAAGTTTAATTAAATTATTACAAAAACAGCAATTAAAAGAACCATATTTTTTTCTAAATCCTTAGTCCTCACGATTCTTCTTCGTCATCCAGATACCCACCCACTGTTAATCATTATCTCAATCTAAATCAAACCCCTTACATGCAATCCATTGTTATATCTTCTTCACTTTTCCAAATCAATTCCAAACTTTTTATCTCAAATAAATTTAACATCAAAATTTACAAGCAAAACCTAAACACAAAACTAAAGCACAGATTTAAATGGCCAAGAAAAAAAAAATGCATATATGAACTCAGCCCCAACCCCAACGACTTCACCTTTGACCTCTACAAGCCCCGACCCCAACCCCGCGGTCCATGACCACAACCTCGTCGCCGCCAACTCAAAACCTCACAGATCAAGCCCGCAGTCCCCGACCCCAACCCCAACACCGCAGTCCACGACCCCAACCACGTCACCATCGACCCCAAACCTCGCAGATCCAGTCCGCAAGTCCCTGACCCCAACCCCGTCGTCGCTGACCCCAAACCTCGCAGATCATGAATACTTGAAAAAGAAAACGTAGAAGATGAAGAAGGAGAAGTTGAAGTTGAGGAGTGGGGCAGAAAGAAAAAAGGAAAAAGGGAAAAAAGAAGTAAAAAATATATATTTTTTAATAAGAAAATAGATTATATAATTTTTTAATTAATATTTTGTTTTTTTAATCTTTAAAATGATTTTTTATTATATTTTTTAAAAATTTATTTTTAAATTTGATTTATACACATGACACTGATGTGGCAGTGCCACATCAGTACCCAAAATGCCAAATCTGCTTTCCGTTAGCCACATAGAATGAAATCTAACAGAAGTCCCACAACTCAGTAACGTGCATAGTTCGGGGGGAATTTTAACAACGCGAAATATTCAGGGGGCACGATGTGAGAGTGGTAATAGTTCGGGGGCAAAAAACCTATTTATTCTAAAATTTATTTCAAAAAGTTTATACAACTCACAATAATTGATAACTCAATTTGACAAAGACATAAACTTGCTTACTAACTAGTAATTTATTTTGGAATCCATATTTCAAAACAAATATTTCATGCTTCTCAAATACTAAAAAAATAAGAAAATAACAATTTTTTTTTCTTTAAACTAAATAAAGTGTGACATATTTAATATTTTTTCTATAACTAATAATTTCATAAAATAACGCTATTTATAATTTATTAAACTTGGTAAAAAGAATCTCATAGAATATACATTATAAATTACCTTAGGCATTCATTATTCCCAAATTCACAACCTTTTAAAATAAAATTAGCGCATGTTTTACTTAATTGCCTTATTTTTTAAACATACATTCTCACATAAAATCATAGAGTTTCCTAAACATATACAAGAACAACATGTACAAAATGTAATAACTTTTCATTTTTAACATATATCATGAAATCGTAGCATAAAATACTCTCTTTCAATCATATTTGCCAACACAACATTTTATTTAAATAAAAATCAGCAAGCACATAGAATCATAAATGTGCATATACAATGCTTATTATTTAACAATTTAACAATTTGTCCTATCATGTTTCTACACTTTGAACACCTCAATATCACATTTAAACATGCAAAACTAACAATCAAAATCATTAAACAACCCTAACTAAAACAAACACTCATGGCCAAAACATTCTTCGCATGCTAACATGAAAATGCCACAATTATCAACGTGTTCATTACTCAATGTTTTAAAATAAAAATAAAGAAAAAAAGCCCAACTCATAACCCTTTTAAAATACCCCAGGCCGAAACACTATATGTCATTTTACCAACATAATTTTCCAAAATTTATCATGCATTTTTATCCAACCAAAAATACAATTGAAATAAAAAAAAAAATTTGACACAACCATAGAACACCACACCTCCTCTTCGCCGAAACCTATATGTTCCAACACAACAAATCCCTTGCATGTTTCTAAAAATATAAAAGACAAACAACATCAACATATATTAGTAGACAAAAATTAATCAACCATGTAGTAATAAGATGTCTAACCTATCATCATGGATCAAATCATAGATTATATGAGAACAAGACTTTCATACTATAAGCAAAACCATAAAACAAAAACAATTAACCATCATCATATAAACCTATTTTCTCTTGAAGATAAAACAAACAAGAATCAAGGTAACAAAACAACAACAATAAGGTTATAGATTCCCATTGCCTCTCTTGTTAGAAATCAAGTACACAAAACAATGGCCACCCTCTTTGAACAACCTAGGGTTTTCGAAACCCACATCAAGAAAATAGAAGAAAAATCTTAGGACTGAGGGGAAGGAACTTAGACTTAGAGAGTAAAAAAACAAGAACAAAGCCAAAATAAGAACACATACCTAGAGATCCTTGAAACCCTTTCCTCTTCTCCTCCTTTCTCTCTTTTTCATTCTCTTTTTCGTGCCCTTCTCCCTCTCTTTCTCTCCAAGTCTTGGAAGCCACCCAAATGGGTCTCCAAGGTTCACATTCTGTTTTATTTATAACCCCTAGTGACCTAACCCTATGAAAAGAACTCAAGTGCGAAAAGCTCAAATCCTATCCCACAAATTAGGCTAAATCTCACCATTTCCACTCCTTACACCTCACCTAAACCTTTTCTACATGTAAACACAATCACAAAGATAAACCTTGTCATCTTATCCCAAAAGACGAAAACTCATTTTCATTTCCTTTTTATCTTCTTAGTTTAAAATAAATAAAAATAAAGCAAACCACACACACACATTTAATAAAAATGCAGCCAATTCTAATCATATAATTTTGTCACACCAAATAAAAATGTAACACTAATAATAAAACAAACATTACACAATTATTCAAAATAATCATTTAAATCCTAATTCACACAAAACAAACATTTAAATTATTTTTCAAAAAAATATCAAATAATTAAACTTAAACATAACAATTAAATAATTGGAATTTTTTTACTAGCTTAGTCTCGGGTTGTTCTCTTCCATGGCGAAGAAGAAGAAGCCGATTCGTAAGCCTGAAATTCATGTAGAAGAACAGGTTGAGCTGATGTTACCTGATGTACAGGTGCCGATTGTTTCAGGCCCTAAGGGAGTGGGAATTGTAGGGCAGGAGAATGATGGTCCGATTACTCTAGATGCGACTGGGTCTGGGGATTTGAATTTTGCATATGAAGCTGAACGACTGAATATTAACACCCAGGGGTCTGAGGCTAAGGGAGATGGAATTGGTACGGGTCCGACTGGTGCATCCTGGGCGGATAAGGCAGATGAAGGGGATTTTTAGACATCGGCCCAGCACCAATGGCAGCAGTTCACGGCGATTAAGTTCTCATTTTCTGACTAGAAACTAGAATTTACTGAACCATTGTTTAGAGATGGGCAGAATTTTGCTAAGGTCAATATTGAAGAGGTTAAAGTTCAATCTGCGAATTGGAGTTCGGCAGTGATATGCATGGTGCTTGGTGCTAACCCTCCAATGGCTGTTTTTGAAGGGTTCATTAAAAGAGTTTGGGGCCATCTAGGGATTGCTCAAATCGCTAGAATGACGATGGGGCTAACTATGGTCAAATTTAACGATAAAGTTATGGGAGATCATGTATTGGAGAATGGTGTGCTTCAATTCGACAGAAAACCTGTTATTATTAGGCCATGGACAGCGGATCTCAGTGCAATCTGATTAATTCGCTCAGTTCCATTATGGATCCGTTTACATGACCTTGGGCTTCAGTATTGGGGTAGTAAGTGTATCAGTGCATTGGTGAGCACTATTGGCAAACCGCTTCTTGTAGACAAGTTTACTAGGGAGCGTTCACGAATTCAATTTGCTAGGGTTCTTGTGGAGATGGAGATAACTGATAATCCTCCTAGAAGTATTCAGTTTATCAATGAGTATGGCCAAATTATGGAGCAGGGAGTAGAATATGAATGGTTGCCTACTAAATGTACGGTTTGCTCTGGGTTTGGGCATTCTATGGTGGACTGTCGTAAGGAGCACAAAACTCACTGTGTGAAAAAAGAAGCTGTGGCTAAAATTGAGGCAACAGACGAGAAGAATACAGTTTCTGAGGAGCCTAATGAAGAGACACCTGAAGGTTTGTCTAGAGCTACTGCTGCAGAGGATAGTTCGGTTCAGAAGTCTAAGGAGTTACAGCTTCCAGGTTTGGCTAAGTCTAATCATTTGAAGGAAACAAATAAGAGTGAGCAATGGAAAACTCCAAGACGTGTGGCTAAACAGGCTAGGCAGGGTCTAACAACTGGTAGTAGTACTCCTCCGCTTGGTCAGGTTCAAAAATAGTCAAATAAGTTTGTAGTGCTTCAAGAACAGAAGAAGGGTGGCAAAGAAGGTAATATTGGAACTAGTTCTGCCAATGGATAATTGTAATATTCTGAGTTGGAACCTGAGAGGACTGAATAGTTCTAATAAACATATTTCAGTCTTAGATATTTGTAGTAGGAATAAAATTGGAGTTGGTGGTTTGTTAGAAACCAAAATGAGGGGGAATAAAATTGTTGAGTTCATGGAGCATAAACTTCCTAATTGAGAGTTTTACTCCAGTCCGACTATTGAGGGCAGACTTTTAATAGTTTGGAGGAGAATCTTTGTGAGAATGACTATTTTGGAG
Source organism: Humulus lupulus (assembly GCF_963169125.1). Classification (NCBI taxonomy): domain Eukaryota; kingdom Viridiplantae; phylum Streptophyta; class Magnoliopsida; order Rosales; family Cannabaceae; genus Humulus; species Humulus lupulus. Next base: position 156,285,325 of record NC_084802.1, on the reverse strand, counting down.
GAATCACATCAGTTTGTTCATTGTATGGTCAAAATGGCAAGCCAGAGGGATATTTTCTATGTTAATTTTGTCTATGGGTACAATATGTTGGAGGGAAGGAGGAGTTTATGGCAAGGTCTTAACAGGATTTCTTTTTCAGTTAGAGCTTGGATTGTGTTAGGGGACTTCAATGCCCCTTTCTCTGGTTTAGACAGATCAGGAGGAAAACCAGTTTCTGGTTTAGAGTTGGCTGATCCTCTTCGTTGGCTAGCTGATACTCAAGTTGAGGCTCTTAAAAGCATTGGTTCCTATTTTACTTGGACAAACAACCAAGAAGGTTCAGCTAGGATTTACTCTAAGATTGACCATGTATTCATGAATGAGGAGTGGCTTGATCTCTTTCTTCATTCTTTGGCTGTGTTTAGATGGGAGGTAGTCTCGGATCATTGCTCTTGTGTTGTCACTAACATGCCTATGGAGAAGATGGGAATCAAGCTTTTCAGATTTTATAATTTTTGGACTACCCACCTGGATTTCAAAGAAGTAGTTATGAGCAGTTGGAGGACCCCTATTAAGGCTACTGGGTTGAGAGCAATTTACTTAAAGACTATGAGGCTGAAGCATAGGCTTAAGAAATTCAAAAGAGATGCTATTGGAGATATAGGTCTGAACTACTATTCGACTAAGGTGGCTTATCAGGAAGCTCAACTTCAAGCTCAAGTTTATCCCCAAGATCACAGCTTGCAAGAGGCAGTTAAGGTGACTGGTGCTGAGTTCACTTTACAGGAGCATATGTACCATAGTTTCCTTGCTCAGCATAGTAAGCTCACTTGGATTAGGAAGGGGGATATGAACACATCTTATTTCCATGCTTGTTTGAAAAAACGAAGAGTAGATAACACTATTGCTACTTATATTACTGAGCAAGGAACTTTGATTGATGATTTTCAGGAGGTAGTGGCTCACTTTGTTGACCATTTTAAAAGCTACTTAGGCAGTCCAAGTTCGGCTACTGGCAGAATAGACTTGCAATGTATTGAGATGGGTTCCAAGTTCTCCATAGATCAACAACTGCTTCTCTTAAAACCTTTTTCCAGTAAGGAAATCAAGGCTGCATTTTTTGGAATTCCCAGCACTAAGTCCCCAGGACCTGATGGATTCGGCTCTGGTTTTTTCAAAGAGCTTTGGCAGGATATTGGGAAAGATGTCTGTTCTGCGATAGTTCAGGGTTTTGCCACAGGTCAATTTCCTTTTGAACTTCATGAGACCACTCTTTCCTTGGTTCCTAAAGTCTCTAATCCAGCTCGGGCTATTGAGTACAGACCTATTGCTTGCTGCTCCACTTTGTACAAATGTATGGCTAAATTGTTATGTTCTCGTATGGCTTTAGTCCTTCCTGTCCTCATTCAGCCAAACTAGGGTGCGTTTGTTAGGGGTAGGTCGATTACCCATAACATAATGATATTCCAGGACCTAATCAAGAACTATGGGAGGGCTGTAACTTCTCCTAGATGTGCCATTAAAATAGATCTTAGTAAAGCATTTGACACGGTTGACTGGCAGTTTCTTGAAGATCTTTTGAGGGCCTTTTGTTTCCCTGTGAAATTTATTGGTTGGATAATGGCCTGTGTGAGAAATACTTCCTACTCTTTACTTATGAATGGTAGAGTTCAAGGTAACTTTAAGGGTAAAAAGGGGCTGCGTCAAGGTGATCCGATGTCTCCCCTTCTATTTGTGCTTATTATGGAGTATCTGACCAGAAGCCTTCAACTGGCTGCTCGGGCTTCTACTTTCAGATATCACCCTATGTGTAAGAGCCTTAAGCTTCTCAATTTGTGCTTTGCTGATGACTTAATTCTGTTTTGTAAGGGAACCCTTTCGGCAGTGAGCATTTTTAAAGAGGTCCTAGAAAAGTTTAGTGAGGCTACTGATTTATCTATCAATACCAACAAGTCTCATATTTACTTTGGAGGAGTTAATGCAACAGAGAGAAGGGTTATTTCCCAAGATATTCAGCTGCCTGAGGGATTCTTTCCTCTTAGGTATCTTGGGGTTCCTATGAGACCAACTAAGTGGAGATATGAGGATTGTGAGATTATTATTCATAAAATCAGGTTGAAACTGTTATCTTGGACAAGTAGGCATCTGTCATATGCAGGGCGAATGCTTCTTATACACTCAGTTCTTTTTGGTCTTAGAAACTATTGGATGAGTGTTTTTATTTTGCCTCAGAGTATTGTTAAAGAGGTAGAGAAGTTATGCCGAGTATTCCTGTGGGGAGCTTCAGGGAATAGAAGTAAGCTTCATATGGCTTCATGGCATCAGGTGTCTTGCCTTTATTATAAAAATCATGATAATCAAATTATGATAATAATATCATTCATTAGGGTCCTCTGTCAAAATTAATATCATTAAAATAGTCCAAGACCTCAAGCTTATAAAACTAGAATTTACTAATTTGAAAGACAATTACTTCTTTCTTTCTATTCCACCAAAATCATAACAAATAAAGATTTCCCTTTTATAATAATCCTAATATTATTATGAAAATCATAATAAAATATTATCTAAGCATAAGAATTTCTTAACAATATAATTGTGTAAAGAACGCCCTAGACTAGTGCTTAATAAAACGTTCACATATTCATTGGTTCATAAAAGAAAAAAAAAACCACTTATTATAAAAGTCTCAGTGGGGACTTGCTTAAAACAATGCAAGTTGGGCCCAGTAGTTTTAAAAGAAAATATGAGTTTTTATGCAAAGTTCAAAAGAAAACAAATCCAATAATTAAGTCCCACTGATAATTTAGAAAGTCTCTTAAAACATAACATAATTAAAATGGCGTCCTAAAGTGGTCGTTTTTCCGTCCATAGGATGCCCCACGCCATACACCCCACGACAATAGAACTCCTCACGTCACCACGCGTGCCACAGAGAAACCTATTTGCTACCTAGAAGGGAAAGTAAGGGGTGAGCTAAAAGCCCAGTAAGGAAGTACAACCAATAAGCAAGTAAGGTACAGCAAATTCACACACTATCGTTCATCTTTATACATCATAGCATCGTGATATCATAACATCATCATAACATAAACATCATAGCATCTTCATATCATAACATCATCATAACATAAACATCATAGCACATTCATACAAAATTCCTTGTGAACATGGCCCACTAACTTGTCCATGCAACCATTTTGAGGTAAACAAGAGTCTCTGGTCCTTGAATAACCTCGGCGCGTCCGCCCATGGAGTTACGTCTTCATATCCTTAGTAACTCGGGTTACGTCTTCTTTATCCTTAGCAACCCATTTTGATGTGTCGCGTTCATCACGCTAACATCCATTCAAAACAATAACATATTCATACAAGCCAACATATCATCACACTAGGGCATTCATAATTCATAACATTTCATTCATACAACAGTCTTACCATTCATAGCATAAACAAACATAAATTATATCTAACTTCCTTACCTCAAGTCCGAGCTAAGTAATTTCACAACCTCTCAACGAGCCTATACCATAATCAAAACGACATTTCTTAGCTTCATAAAATTACTATTTTTCCCTTTCATATAGCTCATGTGTGCATGGGCCATGCACACATAATAAGAGTTACACACAAAACATGCAAATATACTTAATTACACATAAAGCCATAAAAGAATAATGCTCATTTTACCTATTTTGCTTACATGATCTTTCTATAAAACCACATGGTTGAATAATAGACATAATTTTGGACGTAAAAGTGGATTTGCATGTAACATGCATACGTGGGAACATTGCGTAATTGTGACGTTTAAAAACGATAATTCTACACGTCTTACTTCTATCGTTTTAAAATTAATAGACTTGTAACATGCTTTATTTTCTTAAAATTTCTATGTTGATTAAATCTCTCAAAACATTATTTTATTTTATAAAATAATTTTATTTAGCTTAAAAAAATGTGATAATTTCATTTATTATTCTCAAATTACAAAGAATTAACAAAAAGCTTGGAATTTATTTAAAATACCTATGATTACTATGTTTCCTTAGAAAAATCAATTTTAATATTGGTTAATTGTGTTACATAAATGATGTGAGAAAAAATATATTTTAAGTGTGGAAAAATATATTTTATTTGAATTATTTAAAACTTAGTTTTATGTAACATAAATTCATAAGTGACAATTAAATAATCATTTTAAACTTTTAAAACCAAACTTTCAGCCACTATTTAATTTCTTTAAAAAACACAAATAAATTGAATTCAATATTTTTCTCAATCAAAATAAAGAAAAATCATAACTATCAAAATATTCATTCATAGCATATTAAAATACCATTTTTAATATTACCATAATTTAGGGTATTAATTTTTATTTCAAATACTCATCAAATTCATTTTATTGAAACACACTTCACATTTTTTTACAAAAATTCCAGCAACCCTTTTCATCATTAAAATTCACCATATTGAATTAAAAACCTCATATTTTTCTAAAAATATAATAAAAATTATGTAGGTATTTATTTGAGTAAAATATCATTTTATTGTGACTTAAAATATCCTTTTTAATTTCATAAAATCAACATAGCATTAAGGACATTACTTATGCATTCAAATCACTTTTTCATCAAACTTTTTACCCAATTATTTACAAAATTAGCAAGCATAATTACTCATGAAATTCATCTTTTATCTCAAAAATTTCACATAAAATCATACATGTCCAAAATCCTATCATGCTCTTATTATACAAATAATTCTAAGAATATCACTAACACATATGCATATGCAATCTTATAAAACATTTTTCTATTCCAATGAATTAATACATGAATCCAACAAAACAATAACAACAACATACATTAATACATAAACACCATTATTTACATATGCCTTTATATTAAACCTAACATGTTTCTATCATTATTTTCATGCATCTTATAATTTATTCTTCCACAATATCATATGCATCCTATCAAAATTTCCATGGATCCAAATATCAAGATTGTCAATTATCATTTTACCCAAATTACATAGGTCCTAAAACATGGATCTAATATATTGAAAATCATAAAACATCAAACAAAATATAAAGATGATCCTTAGGTATGCCTAGGCCGAAATCCCCATATTTGCATTCATCAATTACCACTAATCATTATACATAGAAAATCAACATCAAAACCCTTTTATACATCAAACCATAATACCCTTCATGCAAATCAAACAACTCATTATCAACAAGATATCAAGAACACAAAGTACTCATTTTTCCTACCCAAAACATAAATCCCCTTTAACCATAATCCTTCTAATAATCTATTCATCAAAACCAATAATCACAAAATTTAAGGAGGGATTTCAATACCTCTTCTTGATAGAAAATCAAGAATCCAATCCAATCAAGAATCCAATCCAATCAAGAATCCAATAACCTCCTTGCTCAAACCCTAGGGGTTGTATATTTTGAATAATCAAGATGGAGAAGAAGATGAACAAAGTTAGAGACAACCCAAAATACTAGATTAATCAAAAGGAAAAGCAACCAAAAACCTTACCCTAGCTTGAACCCTTTCTTTTTCTTCTTCTTCTTCTTCCTTTCTCTCTAGAAAATGGCAGCCCTTCCCCTTCTCTCTCTCTAGCTCGCCACTCTCTCTCTCTCTATTCTCTCTCTAGGTCACGGCACAAGCTTGCAAAATGGCCTCTCTTCCTTCTTTTCTTTCCTTTTAATCATAATTCCCTCATAAAGCCTCACCAAAATAAATGGTAAGTTCCCCAATCCACTCATCTAATTCAGCCTACAAATCCCTTATAATAAAGAGTATTTTAATTGAATAAAATGTCAAAATTCTCTTACCCATAATAGCTATCTTCTTCCAATTTAAATTTACTTACCTTAGAAAAATAATGGAAAAATATCAATCCCTTTCCCACTACACTACACGTCCACCCTTCACTTACCCTTTCCTTTATTTTATTATTTTTTCTTTAAATTAATCACTTATATCTAATATATGGAAATTATAAAATGTGTAGAAAATCTACACATGTGCATCATGTTGCCATGTACTTGCACACACTAAATCACTAGGGTGCATCACTATCTACCATGCACCTTAGTGCATTCAACTAAATCTCACATAATCACATTTTTAAAATAAAATAAATACAAATTATTTAACAAGTAAATAAAATGACAAACAATCAAGTAAAACAAACAACAACTAAATAAAATAGACAACATTTAAATAAAACAATTCATCACACTTAACACTTAAATAAAATAAATCACAAAATTTTAATAATCTAAAAAAAAAATTTGGTGCACTACAAATTGTTAATAAAAATAATTATACTATCAATAGTAAATTCCCTTCATAAATTATTTGTACAAAAATTCATCTAGATCCTAATTTATTTCCAATTATGTGATTGTCCTTCATAATTTGCCTCTTCGACTCTAGATGATTTTTCATTAAAGTGCTTGAGTCCTTAAATCATTAATTTTTTAGAATTAATCGCTTATTAAATCATAACTTATAATAGTTAGAAATAGAAATTTCTTTTAGTAAAATAAGGACCTTGTTATAAAATTTATGTCACTGATTCCAGGATCGTAAATTTCCTTCTCTTTAAAATCGAAAACCATTATTTTCCTTTGATAATGACTTTGACACTATTATGAAAGTCGCGGTAATGGCTCATAATACTATATCGCTCATAATATTTATTAATAAAATATTACTCTTGAGCGAAATTAGTATACAACTCAGAGTTCATATTTATAATTCGATAATCTTTAGAAATTGCTATTCTAATTGATTCTAAAATAACAAGTGATTTTATAAAAATTAACTAAATACGAGTACGTAAATTTTCTAGAAAATAGGGCAGCATAGTAGCTGCAAATTGAACATTCCCCAAATTTTTTAAAACCTACAAACACAGCATATAACTGTAAAACGTCATATTCTATTACTTTGTAAAAATGTCTCTTATCTCATAGATAATTAGAAAAATACCACTTAATAGATAAAATTCAGTGGGGCCTTGATAAAACATGCAAGTTGGACCCAATAGTTTAAGATAAAAGTAAAGTGTTCATATGCAATGTTTAAAGAAAATAAAAAAATTAAGTCCCATTGTTAAATTTAAAAATAAAGTCCATAACATAGTTCTTTAAAATTCAGTGCTTATATTGATCTTTTATTTGTTCATAGGAAACCCCCATGCCATACACACTCAAACATCAGAATTCCTCATGTCACAGCGCGTGCCAGAGAGAAACCCTATTTATTACCGAAATGGGGAAAGTAAGGGGGTGAGTTAAAAGCCCAATAAGAAAGTACAACAAAATCAAAGATAAGACAAGAGAGACATTTATAACATAACAAAACAATTCATAATATCATCATAATCATATCTCATAACCATAAATGAAACATAGTCATACATCACATTCATTCAACATAAGCATACTTTTTGTGATCATGGCACCTCTGTTGTCCATGTCACATCTTGAGGTAACTAGTATAACTGGGCTGGCAAAACCTCTTCTATGAGGTAAGCAAGATCTCAGGTCCTTGAATAACCTCGATGCGTCCGCCCTTTGAGTTACGTCATATCCTTAATAACTCATTTGTTGTGTTGCGTTCAACATGCTAGCAACCATCTCTTTGCATTCATCATACCAAACACATGTAATCCATTTCACATCAAAATTAAACAACATAATAATGTTAATTCTACATGTTAACCCTCCATGGTTACAAAGTAAAAGTCGTGTGTTTGAACAATAGTCATATATCTGAATGTAAAAATGTATTTGCATGTAACATTCATAAGTGGGAGTGTTCTTAAAATTTAACATTTTAAAACGATAATTCCGACATGCTTATTTCTTGCCTATTTAAATAAAATTCAGCACATAATTTAATTACCATGAATTGTTTCTCTAAATCCCAAAATTTGTTAAACAAATTTTAATACATCATATTTACTTTGTAAAATAATCCATTAAGCCTTGTCTAATTTCTCATAAAATAATAATCCAATTTATTATTTAAATAGCATATAAAAGAATGTGACAAAGTCGTTGTTACTTATAAATTACTAAGTGAAATTTTTTTATCACTTTTTTTTTAAAAACATTTACTCATCATAAAAAAAACTGCATAATTATAAATGTGAAAATACATATTTAGAATGTGAAAAATTCACATTTATCATATATAAAATCTATGATTTAATTTATTAAAGTATATGTTTTACTTATCTTAATTAAAAGACATTTTCTCTTAATAACCAAAAATTTCAGCAAGCATTTTATTTAATTAAAATCACAAAATTGTATTCATACCATATTCTTTTGACAAAAACAAAAAAAAAAATGCATGTTAATTATTTTGAATTAAAGCTTATTATCATGTGAAATAAAGTGCCTCTTACTTTTGTAAAATCAAAATACTAATTTGAGGCTTCATTTGTGCACTTTAAAAATCATTTAACATCAACACCACCAAATAATAAAAAATAAAAAAAATAGCAAGTGTATAAAATCATAAAAGATACTTAAACAATGCTTAAAGTTATTTTAACAATTTTAGCAACTTACCCTAACATTCTTCTACACTTGGCACACCTTAACATTGCACTTAACATGCAAGACTAACAACAACAAAAATCGAACTACCCTAAACCATATCATCACATAAGGCTGAAATGCACATGTTCCCCCTTCAAAATAATTTTTCAAAATCTATCAAGTCCCTTAAATGAGAAAAAGTATCAACAACATGTTGAAGAAAATTTAGAATATAGAATTCTAAATTTTATATCGCAAAGAAGAAATTCACACAGAAGTGGAGACACACCACAAAACTTTATTTAATTGTGACTACAACAAGATAACTCTCAATAACAAGACTACAACATATATATAAGACTAATTGTCTTATTTCATTTTTTTCTTGATATAAATTTAAGATGTAAAGAAATGGGTATTTATAATAACCCAAATGAAATACAAACCACATATCTTAATTTAGTTAATTAATTATATCCATACATTATATATAAACTTAACTTATATATACTTAATATAGATTTAGTTTATTTAGGAGCTAATATTGATTTTAACACTCCCCTTCAATGTTAGCTCCCATTCTTTGAACTATTCCAAGTTGATGGCGCAAGTTTTCAACTTTCCGATACTCAAGCTTTTTGTGAACAAGTCTGCAACTTTCTCATCCGTCTTCACTTGTTTCATCAAAATCTCGTCTTGCAGAACTTTCTCTCAAAGAAAATGATAGTGCACTTCCATGTGTTTAGTCCTTGCATGAAAGATTGGATTTTCTGCCAGACGAATTGCTGATTGATTGTCACAGTACAACGACATCACATAATCTATTGGTTGGTGCAAATCTTTCATTAGTTGTATTAACCAAGTACTCTCTTGAGCTGCCATTGCTGCTACTCGGTATTCTACTTCGGTTGTTGACAAAGACACTGTCGGTTGTCTCTTACTACACCAAGAAATCATTCCAGACCCAAGCATAAACATATACCCCATAGTTGATCTACGAGTATCGTGATCCCCTGCATAGTCAGCGTCACAATAACCAACGAGTTTGCAACCTTCACCCTTTTTGTACATAAGACCATAGTCTATTGTACCTTTTATATATCTGAGTATCCGCCGAACTACTTCTAAATGGGACTTCTTTGGATTTTGCATGTATCAACTCATGACTCCAACTGAATAAGAGATATCAGGACAAGTTAAAGTCAAGTAGATTAGACTACCTACTATCTGCCAATACATGGATGCATCCTTCATATCTTTTCCTTCGTGCGCACACAATTTTCCATTTGGTTCCATCGGTGTTGAGATTGGTTTACAATCCAACATCCCAAACCTCTCTATTAGATCTATCGCATACTTATGTTGACAAAGAAGCAACCCTTCTTTTGTATGATCGACCATTAATCCCAAAAAGTGTTTGAGCTCTCCAAGCTCTTTCATTTGGAAGCGGACTGATAAATTCTCTCTCGTTTGACAAATTTCTCCTTCGTCATCTCCAGTGATGATCAGATCATCTACGAATACCAACACCACTGCCAACTTTCCTTCTCTAGCTTTAAAAAATAAGCTAGAGTCTGCATGTGCCATCATGTAACCACCGTGGCTTAAGAATTCAGCTATTTTACCATACCATGCTCTCGGTGCTTGCTTCAATCCATAAAGAGCTTTTCTTAGCTTGCAGACAAAGCTAGGATAAGCTGCACTTTCAAAACCTCTTGGTTGAATCATGTAAATCTCACGATCAAACTCTCCATGCAAGAATGCATTCTTCACATCCATCGACCACAAGTTCCAATTTTTGTTGGCCGCAATTGCAAGTAGAACTCGTACAGTTGTAAGTTTTGCCACTGGACTAAACGTTTCATCATAGTCTAGTCCATATTCTTGAGAGAAGCCGCGGGCTACCAATCGAGCCTTATATCTCTCGATTGACCCATCTGGACGACGCTTTATTTTATAAACCCATTTACAAGATATGGGTTTTACATCTCTTAGTTTTGGCACTAGATCCCAAGTCTCGTTTTGCTCAAGTGCTTCAATCTCTTCTTTCATCGCTGTCATCCACTCAACACTTTGTGATGCTTCTTCAAATGTCCCAGGCTCTTTTATAGATCTTTCTTCAACTATGGCTACATTGGCATATTTTGGATTTGGTTTTCTTGTTCTTGTTGACCTTCGAAGTTGAGATTGCGAGTTTGAATCTTCTATTCCACTAGGTCTACCTTCTTCTCTTGGTTGTTGATATATACAAGTTTCACAAGGGTTCTGTGTCACTGTCTGATCAACTTCACTTCCATTTGAATCTTCTGATTCATCTGAACCTGGTTGAAGCTGAGCAATATGCTCCTCCATCTTCTGTTCTAACTTGTCTTCAAAATCTCTCGAGAGGTAACACCTTCTTCTCTGAGGACCACCAAGATGATGTTCATCAAATACCACATTTCGTGAAGTGTAGCATTTATTACTTGTTGGATCACAACATTTCCATCCCTTTCTTTGGCTATCGTATCCCACAAAGATACATCTTATAACTTTCTTGTCAAAATTATTTCATAAATGGTCAAGAACAAATACATAGCATACACAGCCAAATACTCGAAAGTAACTAACTGTAGGTTTTGTGTTCCACAGTTTCTCAAAGGGTGAAATAAATTCTAACCTTTGTTGAGGAAGTCTGTTGATCAAAACAGCTGCAGTTCTCATCGCTTCTGCCCAAAACCTTCCCATTACATTCTTTCCATGTAGCATACTACGACTAATTTCTGCAAAATGCCTATTCTTTCTTACAGCTACACCGTTTTGTTGTGGTGTATTGGCACAAGTATATTGATGACGTATTTGACACTCCTTCATGTATCGAGAGAACTCATTTGAACTATATTCTCCCTCATTATCTGTGCGCAAGCAACGAATCTTCTTCCGCATTTCTCCTTCAACTATTTCTTTGAATTCTTTAAACTTTGAGAATGTGTCAGATTTTTCTTTCATAAAGAAAACCCATACATATCTAGAGAAGTCATCAATGAAAGTCACCATATAATGCATACCACCAATTGATGATTGCTTAACTGGTCCAAACACATCAGAATGAACTAATTCTAATGGTTCTGTTGCTTTAAATTTTGATTTCACATATGGCAGTTGGTGTGCTTTACCATACTGACATCCAACACATATCGTGTCTGTTTGCACATCAAGCTAAGGTAGCCCCCTCAACATCAACTTCTTTACCATCACATTTAACTTCGAGTAGCTAACGTGACCTAACCGCATGTGCCATAGATCTGTTGTCTCATTTTTCCTTGTTTTGTCCACGTATGCAGACTCTGCTGACAACACATAGACTGACTCCACTCATCGCCCTTCCATTGCTGGTTTTTCTGAGATTTTGATGTCACGATACGCCTTTACATCTTGGGGACCAAACATAACATAGTGGCCTAATGATGTTATTTGAGCTACAGATAAAAAAAATTTCTTCATTCCTGGAACATAATAAACATCTTGAAATGGCACCTGGTTAGAATTATATCGAGGCATAACTGTAGTCTTACCAATATGGGCTATCGGTAATCTTGAGTTATTAGCCGTCACCACTACACAACTTCCTTTATACTCAGACAAAGTTTGCAACATTTTTTTATCACCTGTCATATGATTTGAGCACCCTAAATCTACAATCCAATCATTTTTGCAGTCAATCTTTTCTGATGTCGTTGCCATGAAAGCTAATTCTTCTTCCTCCATAGCAAGAAACGCTTTAGCATCCCAATCATCTTCATGCTCTTTAGAAGTAGAGGTCGCAGTATTACTTTCAGCAGACTTTTTCTTGAACCAACAGTCTTTTGTCATGTGGCATATTTTCCCGCAATTGTAACACTTTCCATCAAACTTTTTACCAGGAGCGCGATTCTTCGAAGCTCCCCATCGATGAGAGTCTTCCTTTCCTTGGTGATGCTTCCTATCACCATCCTTTTTAGATCCACCATTATTGTTCTGCTTTTGTTGGTGTAGAGCGCTTCCTCTTCACTCTTCAATGCAACTCCTCCCATTTGCTTAGCCATAGCTTCTTGACCAGCAAGCAAATTTTCGAACTCAACAAGTGATGGTTGTGTCAGCCATCATTTTATAGCGGCAATAAACCCTCGGTATTCGGGTTTCAAACCATGGATAATTAATCTCTTTATCCTAGCATTGCCTATAGATGTTGTTGGATCTAAAACAAATATTTCACGACATATCGATTTCATCTTATGAAAATATTGGGGAATCGTCATGTTTCATTGCGCCATTGATATCAACTCATTCTCGAGAATTTGTAGTCTCGTATCATTCTTCTTTGAAAAGAGTGTAACTAAAGTGTCCCATGCTTCCTTCGGTGTTTTAGCATCGCGTATGTGCTCCAACATTTCTTCTTCAATTGTGGTCTTTAAAGCAAACATTGATTTGCCTACTTTAATTTTCCACTTTCGCAAGATGCCATTGGCCTCTTCTGTTGTCGGTTGTGTAACTTCACCACCACCAAAAATCTCCCAAAGATCATGTCCTTGTAGGTAAGACTCCATACATGTTACCCATGTGGTGTAATTTGTACTGTTAAGCTTTTTGATTCCTCCAACTACTTGAAGATCACCCATTATGCTAATAAGAGTTCAACTATATGAAACAAGCTTACTTTAACAAATCTAACATCGTGGCTCTAATACCAAATGTTGAAGAAAATTTAGAATATATAATTCTAAATTTTATATCGCAGAGAAGAAATTCACACATAAGTGGAGACACACCACAAAACTTTATTTAATTGAGACTACAACAAGATAACTCTCAATAACAAGACTACAACATATATATAAGACTAATTGTCTTATTTCATTTTTTCTTGATATAAATTTAAGATGTAAATAAATGGGTATTTATAATAACCCAAATGAAATACAAACCACATATCTTAATTTAGTTAATTAATTATATCCATACATTATATATAAACTTAACTTATATATACTTAATATAGATTTAGTTTGTTTAGGAGTTAATATTGATTTTAACACAACACAAATGAAAACATCCATAGAACATGCTAATACACCCTAGGCCGAAAACCCTATTGCATGCTTCTACTCCCAAATTGCATTTTTAATAACCCAGAACATCATGATTTTTAAGAAATAACAATATTCCAATATAAATCTCTCAAAAATTAATAAGATCAATACTCTAGAGGATTTTCATGGAATCCTAATATGCTCCTATCTTCCAAATTCACAAACAAGTTGATAGGATATTAATTAAAACAAAAAAATTCCTACATGTGTAATTACAAATATACATAAATGAATGTATCCATAGAAAATACTCGTGCATGTACTACCCATATAACCTTAGAATGCTCCTTTGAATCAAGAAAAGAAAATATAGGGACATGGAGAACAAATCATCATCAGGCATAAGGAGTCAAAAAAAAAATATCCAAACAACCATGAACAATATCACAAACCTCTCAATAACCTTGCTTAGCCCAGAACTCTAGAAACATGTCTCTTGACACCCTCACCACTTATCACAAGAACCTAGAATGAGACACCCCAACTATCCTTATCTTAGAAATCTTGGAAGGAAAAGTAAGGAGAAAGGAAAAAGAATAAGAAAACGAGAACTACCATTATACCTCTTCCAATTTGAGAGCCTAATCCTCTTGGCTTGGTGATCGACTTCATTATAAGGGCAAAACTCGTGATTGTCTTGCTAAAACCACCACCAAGATCCTAGTTCAATGAATCCCCAAAATATTCGTAACTTAGAACATAGAAGGAGAGATTGAGATAATGGAAATGATATGAGGATAATCACCTTACCTTGACTCTAGGGAACTCACGAACCCTAGCACTGTTAGCGTTAATGGCAAGAACGTAGGGAGATACAAATGCTCTCTATGGTGTTGGGCGGCCTCCAACATGATGAGAGCAAGAAGAAGAAATGTGGGAGAGGAGAATAAGAGAATGCCTACTCTTATGCATACCTAGCTGAACCCTAGTGCTCTTGGTCCCCAGATTATGTTTGATTGATTGCATATTCCTCCTTTCCAGCCATTGAGATCATTTCCTATTAAGAAATAAAGAAAACAGATAAACTAAACCCTTTTTCCCTTGGCTATCCATGGCTAATAAATGAATTTAGCTATTCTCGTAACTCTAGGGTCGTGCGAATTGGGGCTGGGTTTTAACTTGTTTCTGTTGCGTTTTATGGAAATTATGATTTCACAAAAGTTGTAGGAAATTTTATTATCTTTCTAACAATACTAATTGTGTCTAAATCGGATATCCATAGCCCATGTTATACCTATTTTTCTAAAGTTGGGTCCAAGGTTACGGGAAATCAATATAAGGCAACTCCCTTTTTCTACACTTGTTTGCCAATTCTTATTTGTGTGAACACAAAGGCTTACCCTACTTACTTTTCCCATTAATCCTCTTTTAATTTAATAAAAATAATATAATAAAACTAATTAATTAATAAGGGAAAAATCTAGAATAATGCATGGGAAAATCCTTGCATGTTCACCATGCAATCATGCACATGCACACACACAAGTGCTAAGGTGCATTTCTACTAACCATGCACTTGGTGCATTCAACCAAAACTCATTTTACTTACAAATTAAATTAATAAATAAAAAACAAAAAACAATTAAATTCACATAATTCCTACCAAACAATTCAAACAATTAAAATAATTTCTAATACTTAACAATTATTAAGAAAACAAAGCACAAAATTAATTATTCTAAAAAAAAAATTGGTGTGCTACAATAACAGTCCCAAACAGTCCAGAAAATCATAGAACAACTTAAGGTGTCAACACAGTCCATAACGAATAATTAGAACATAAAATCACACAATAATTTTCCTAATCCCATTTAATTTCTAAAACTCAAATTAATAAATTTCAGGATTAGAATTTGTACCGTAGCGCTTAGAATGGTGATACGCATAGACAAATTCCTAAGTTCGAAATGAACTTCGAACCACCAAAAATGGTGGCTGCTTGAACTCCGGCGACAGCCCGTGGTGGTGGTCACTCAAACACGGTTGTGGAGGTCAAAACAAAGGGGGAAAAGGTTGCACTTGATCCCCTGAACTCAACCAGTGGGGTGGTGTCGTCCACCATCACCGTATGTGACGAGATCGACTCCTTGAGTACACGACTCTGGCCAAGCTCAATACCACTTTTCAGTAATGGTTTGCCCCAATCCAAGACTTGGTTTAAGAGCTTAAACAAAGAAGAAAACTGTGGAAATGATGGAGTGGCACAGAAAGACCGAAAACGACCTGAAAACTTCTCGGATCTTCATATTGGCGGATGACTTCGGCAGCTGTGTTGAGAGGGCTAAGCAATGCGTGAGGCGAAAAGCTCGCGAGGGTCAAGGTTTTGGTGGCCTGTGGTTCGACTGGGCTGGTGCATGTACGACTCCAGCGTACGACGGAGGTCCGATTGAGCTTGGAAGAGGTGAGAAGGAAAGAGGTAATAGGAGAGAGAGAATCGGGAGAGAGAGTGTAACGCCCCGCGTTTAAGGCACCGGGTAAACCCTAGTTCAAATATTTTAATTCCCTGTATTATATATTATGTCAGGGGGACATTTTATATTACAAGAATTTGTGATGTATGAATGCTTGCCATGTTGTGGTAAGTGCGATTTTTTTTTTAGAAACCGAGACATTTGGTCGTGGACCGGGTTGAAAACCCTAATCGGGTAAAAATCTAGGATTAATTAAATAGGAAATACTATGGCATAAAAATATTAATTTTTGTCTGACGCTGGTACTTTATAGTCGAGCCAATAAATTTAAGAAAAATTGATTGAGGATTTAATTCCAATCGATCGGGTTTAAGAATGGAAATTCTTGCTCGAGCCCCTAAGGGAATTTTGGTCAATTTGAGTAAATTACCAAAATTATGTGTTATGTGACAAATTTATTTTTAATCACATTTATTTAATTAATTTTAGCTTGGGATATTTAAAAACTATAGGGTAAAATTTTGGGTAAAAAATTAGAAGTGAAATTACCAAAGGGTCCTTGAATGCATTAAAGTGTGGTCAAATTTGGCAAGGGCAGAAAAGTATTTTCACAAGGGAGGAGAGAGAAAGGTGGGCGGCTAGGCTATGCCTATGCACACAAGTGTCCTATGACACATATCCTAGGGAGGATTACGAGACTACCCTAATGATTAGTGCTCTTCCATGTTTTTGTCCTGAATCCTTTTTCACCAAAACTACACACTTCCCTCCAAAATCATTTTTTCCACTCAAGCAAACTTTCTCTCTTCCCCTACACTACCAAAAATGAAACCCTAAGTCCCCTAAACCCCCATTTCTGCATTTCCTCTCTTCTTCACAAGCTCAAGAGTACTCACCTCCATTGAAGGAAGGAGATCTTCAAGAGTTCTAGCATTGTAAGTTTCGGATCATAGCTCTTCCTTCTCTTCTTTTTTTTCTTTCAAATCTGAAACCCTAAGGGGATTTTTTGTGCATCATTTGGTTCTAATGGCCATGCATGGCATGGATCTTGTGTTCTGGGGAAAAAAGGGAAGTGGTTCTAAGGAGATTTCAAGGTTTGGAAGCTCTTTGGTGCTTTAGTGAGAATCAAGGTAAGATTTTAGGATTTGGTTTAGTTTCTTTTCTCTTTCCACTCATCTCCATTTTCTACCCTAACACTCTCTAAAAATCTGCATGTGAAACCAATGGGGCTCGGTTTGAGGGTATAGAATCCAAGAAGGAAGTTTGGAAAAGCTAAAGACTATCATCTCCAAGCTAGATCCGTCAAAGGTAGATCTTTGGTTGGATTTGAGTTGTTTTTGGTTATTGATGTTAGATCTAGTTGTATAGATTATTTTGTTGGTTTTTGAAGTTTATTTCATGCTTGAGGGTTAGATAGGTTGATTTTTTTATTTGCATGCATGCATGTGGCTAGGCTATTGCTAGTTGTGTTTAGTTTTGCTAGAATGTGTAAAAATGCATGTTGTCAAGTTTTTGTGGTCTGACTTCCAACGAGTCATATCGTATCCTACTACCTCTGTTTATGTAAATAATTTGTATATTTGCATATTTCTAGATTATTACTTGATTTTAGGCTTTTGAAATTTGAAAAAGGTGTTTTTAAACCTAAGTTATGAACTTTTTGGCATCTTGATGTAAATCTAAAAAAAATTTGGGCAGTATCACTACCCAGATTGTTTTGACTTTTGAACGGGTTTTACAAATCAAAAAGCTATGAAATTTTGTAAGATGATTTTAAACATGTATAAGGGTCACTGTGATATTTTAAATGAAAATATGTTATGTTATAAGAGATATGATTTTTCAAAATTTTCCCTAGAATCTAGAAACAAAACTTCTGGTTAGCAAGCACTGCCCAGATGGCTTTAAATATTTGGTTGAGTTTTGTTATTCCAAAAATTATGAAATATTTTAGGAAGCTAATTTAGATATGTAAAATGATCCTATAAAATTTCAAAAAGAACTGGGCTACAGTGTGAGAGAAATAAATATTCAAATTTACCATAAAAACTGGGAAAAACTTCTGGGCAGTAGACACTGCCCAGATTGCTTTAAAAATTCAAATGGGTTTTTCCATTCCAAAAATTATACAATTTTGAAAAATATTAGTTAAGATATATATAAGGACTCCTGTAAAATTTAAAAGAAAAATATGTTACGGTTTGAGAGAAATAATTTTTCCAATTTCCCTAAAAACTGAAAGGTAGCAATTCTGAACCTTAACGAAAAGTTGATTTTTACCATTTTATAAGTTAAGGGTCCAACTGTCCTTCTTTTAAAAAACAACAACATAAAGTGAGATCCTAGGTTATGGGTGAGAATTGGTAAGAATGGGAGTTTGGGTTTTGTAGAACCTTTAAGAGAGCGATATGACATTGTTATATATTATTTGAAACGGATCAATAAGTGATATTTTGGTAAATAATAGAAAACAGTAAATTTTCTTAAGAGGACGACAAGTTGATATTTTCTAAAGATATGAGTTGAGTATAACTCCTTTTTCCTAAAACCAAAATATGAGTTATCTGATAAGTGAGTTCTTCATTTAAAGAATATTAAAATGCATGGCACAGTGAGCGTGTCGCGGCGAAACCGATTTTCCTATGATACCGTTTAGATTGAAACGAAATTCGGCCTTATACACTGTGAAGTGTATAAGAGACTATAGTATAGAGTCCCTAAGAATTTATTTCGTGTATCTATTTTGGAATATTAACTGTAAGAATATACCTTAGTTCAATCCGAGTCACTGTGTGGTTTCACTACAGTGTTATCTAGGCGTGAAGGCTCGCTTCTTAATAGAAGGTTTCCACAATCAAGTGCTAAGGAATCCGGGTAAGAAGACTTATGATATGTTTAGCTACAACACACTAAGGACTAGTTTAGATAACTGAGTTATTAGTTATTAATTTGAACTAGTCCTAGAAGGTTTACTCAAGACCATGGTCCTAGAGAATTCCAATACTCATGACTAAGGTAAGCAGTCCAGCTAGCTACCACGACGACTATGAACTCCGGCTAGCCACCGGGGAACTATGTGAGAAACCAGTTCACCACTGATGCATGTGTGGCTAAGGTCGGTTAGCCATTGTAATATGTAAGAAGTTCGGCTTAACACCCTGAAATAAGATCTGGCTAGCTACCGTGACAACTATGAACTCTGGCTAGCCACCAAGGAACTATGTGAGAAATCAGTTCGCCACCGATGCATGTGTGGCTAAGGTCGGTTGGCCATCACAATATGTAAGAAGTCTGGCCTAACACCCATGACATAAGAGTCCAGCTAGCTACTGGGACAACTATGAACTCTGGTAGCCATCGGGGAACTATGTGAGAAACCGGTTCACCACCAATGCCTGTGTGGCTAAGGTCGATTGGTCATCGCACTATATAAGCAGTCTGGCTTAACACCGATGACATAAGAGTTCGGCTAGCTACCGTGACAACTATGAACTCCGGGTAGCCACCGGGGAACTATGTGAGAAACTTGTTCGCCACTGATGCCTGTGTGTCTAAGGTCGGTTGGCCATCGCAATATGTAAGAAGTCTGGCTTAACACCCGTGACATAAGAGTCCGGTTAAAATCCATGACACGTAAGTAAGTTAATTTCATAATCAAATCTCTATGGCTAAGAAAGTATGCTAAATTCCTCTAGGAGTCTGGGTAACCAGTGTAACTAGTTTACACCCGTCGACGCTATGGTGAGATATGTTATGATGTATTAAGATATGTTAAGCTATGCTAAGATATGTTGAGATATGCTAAGTTATGCTAAGATATGTTGAGATATGTTAAGCTATGTTGAAGGTTCCTCTGAAACCATAAGTAAGTATGTATGATATGATTCGAATGACTAAGTAAGTATGTATGTTATGATGTGACTGAGTAAGTAAGTATGTACGTTACCAGCTAAGATTGTATGTATGCTCTGGGATTTTCTGCGTGCAGGTGTACTTTCAGGATACAAATCTTGGTTATGAGGCATAACCATAAGTTTGTCAGGACGTTCGCACGTTCTTAAATTGTATGTTAGGGTTTGGCTTCATTAGAATCCTATTCTTGGTTAATTATCTACCTAGTTACAGTTAGTTAAGTTCTTGCTCAGTTTATGTGGTTATGTTTGTTAAGCTATTCTTACTAAGCGTTTCACTTACCTAGTTGTTTAGTGTTGTAGGTAACCTCAAAGGCAAAGTGAATCAGTGAGCGTTGGAGCTTATCTGCAAGGATGTACATGTGGACCAACCTTTTGGGGAAATTATTTTTTGGGAACTAGAACCCATCTGATAACTAAGAAATTGTTTTGGGCTTGTTGAATGTTTTAAAATTATGAAACTATAATTTACTTTTAAGTATGCGCATACTTCTGAACTCTTGCATGTATTTAAAAGTTTTTTTTTTTGTATGGATTTTCGATTTCCTTATTTTAGAAAATGGTTATGTTTTTTTTCCACAAATTATGTTAAGATAATTACGGGATGTTACAATTGGTATCAGAGCACTGGGCTAAACCGATTCTGTAGACAAACCCACATGTACATTCTGCAAGATAGACTGACACTCACTGTAAGTACTGTTTTTTCATATCCATTTCCTTTACTTTCTTTTATTTACCTCAATCCTATAAATTGTAGGTTATAGTTGATATACCTGAGATAGATTACCTTGTGATAGAGAACCTACCCACGATCCCTACACCTACGATTCACTATTATAGGTTATTTCACAACGAGAATCCTCAACATTTCGAGTACGATCAGCGACATCAGTGTATCGTTTGGCGATGGACGCAGTACATGACCGAGGTTTTTGATACGGCCAACACACTCGAGCGACAGAGAGCACGGTTTGTTAGCACTTGTTTGAGAGGTGCGACCCAGGTGTGGTTCTGCCACCAACGTTGGCAGATGGTTTGCATCACGCAGGATGACTTCCGTATGGAGCTCGAGCTAGCGTTTGGGCCATGGATTGACTTATCTCCATGGTTGATGGCGTATCTCAAGGCTGGACGATAGAGCCTGAGGAGAATTCTCCGGACGAGGATTCCGACATAGAGCTGGATATGTTGATGGATAGGGTAGATTAGGTTTTGCTGTGGAAGTCTTTTTGATACTTTTGTAAAGACTTTGAAAACCTACTAAATTGTAGGACTTTTGAATAGTGGTAGCAGGCGTATGTATAAACCCCACAAGTAGTTAGGGTTTTCTTTTATATTTATCATTATGCTAACTAAGATTTTATGGCATGATCTGTCATGATCATTTTGTATTGCTAGGTTATCGCCTTGAATGATATGACTACCTGTTTGAGTTGAATCATTATGATTTTTCTTTCCTTTTTCCTTGTGCGTGGGAAACTTGTATGCTCATTTAATGCTAGGTTAGTATTCTTCCCTGCTATACATTGTTGTATAAAGACTCGCGATGGTGCCTAACACTCAAGCCAGGGGAGGTTGAGCTGTTAATCCACTAGACCCAGCCGAGCAAGCGACTGTTGACCAAGATGTAGGTCGTGGCCGAGGCAAAGGAAGGGGTCGAGGCCAAGGGAGAGGCAATGAACAAAGAGCACAGCCAGAGCCAAATCTGGCAACTCAAATAGAGGATCTGAGAAGGGTTGTGCATGAGCAAAATGCGGCGAATGCCCAGATGTTCGAGGCACTGATGTAGAGATTCTCAAAAGTGCCACACAACCCCGCACCCCCAACACCCTGGGAAGACGTTCCCGAACAACAGGAATTCACAGTGCAAGAAGACACATTTGTGGGAGCAAATCTTCCAGTTGATGCATCTAGGACAAAACAACCAAAACCGATCTCCAAACGGTTTAGCCGGCAAAATCAACCTGTGTTCGAAGGAACTCTGGACCCCCTGATGGTAGAGGAATGGGTCAACGTGCTGGAAAGAATCTTTGACTTTGTGGTGGCTATCGAAAGGGAAAAGGGTAATCTATGCAGTGTATATATTAAGGAAGGACGCCCGCATCTAGTGGGATATTTCTAGGAAAGGACGTGACATGGCACAAATGGGCAGAATTTGTGGTCCTGTTCAATGCTAAGTACTACAACCATACGGCAATAGATCGGAAGGTGGTTGAGTTCACCAACCTAGTCCAAGGGTCATCTAGCATACAGGAGTACGTGCGCAAGTTTGACCAACTCTCATGATTTTCTCTGGATTTGGTACACACTGAAGCCAACCGGGTATGCAAATTCACGAAGGGGTTGAAAAGAGAGATAGTTTAGTTCATGGACACCGGGAAGACCAGCCCAGATACTTGTGATGAAGTCGTAGAGCGAGAAATCCACCAAGAATCCTGGTTAGTACAAGAAAAGAAGGAGCCCTACAGGAATGAAGAATGAGCATATGTTCCAAATGACCGAGGAAGATACTCTAAGAACCAAAGCCAGTAGGAACTGCCCCACGAGTCTATGCACTCACCCAGGGTGATAACGGAGTTGGGACTTCCGACATGGTGTCAGGTCAACTTCTTGTGGCTAATAACTCAGCATATGCATTAATGGACATTGATGCATCCCATTTTTTTATTGCTGCATCTTATGTTGATAAGATAGATAGGAAGCCTGAGCCTATGGAAAATGTATGTGGTGTATCCTTACCTTCGGGGGAGGATATGATGGTACAGTTTTGGGTTAGAGCCATACCAGTCTGGGTAGAAGGTCTGGAGTTGACCGTGGATTTGTTAGTGTTAGATTTACATGAGTACGATGTTACTTTTGGTATGGATTGGCTAACCAAATATAGGGCGGTGATAAATTGCAAACAAACAAAGGTGACTTTTAGCGCACCTAGGGAAGATCCGTTCTTGTTCCAAGGCATAGCCCGTGAGAAGAATTTTGCTATAATCTCCACGATGAAGGCTAGGAAATTGTTGGGTGATGGATGTATCGGCTACCTAGCGAACGTAATAGCAAGGATAGGGACTCTAAGATACAACCAACTGAGATAGAAGTGGTGTGCAAATTTTTGGAAGTGTTTCCTGATGACCTTCCCAAGCTACCGTCGGGGCGAGAAGTGGTGTTCGATATAGAAATTTTTCTGGGGACGGCGCCCATTTCAAAAGCTCCATAACAGATGGCACCAGCAAAATTGAAGGATCTGCAGGCTCAACTGTAGGAGCTCTTGGATAAAAAGTTCATAAGACTAAGTCATTCTCCTTGGGGAGCCCCAGTATTGTCTGTAAATAAGAAAGACGGGTCCATGAGAATGTGTATAGACTATCAGAAGTTGAACAAGGTGACGATTAAGAATCGGTATCCACTTCCCAGAATCGATGATTTATTTGACCAACTCTAGGGAGCATCGATAATCTCCAAGATAGATCTCCAATCAAGTTACCATCAGCTCAGAGTCAAGGAATCGGATATTCCCAAGACCGCATTCCGAACTCGGTATGTCCATTATGAATTCGTGGTGATGTCTTTTGGACTCACCAATGCGCTTGCAGCATTCATGAATCTTATGCATAGGGTACTGGGTGAGTATCTAGACAAATTCGTGATCTTGTTTATAGATGATAGACTCATATACTCACAAACCAAGAAGAACATGCTCAACACCTGGAACTAATCTTACAGGAATTTAGTGAGAAAAAGTTGTACGCCAAGTTCTCCAAGTGCAAATTCTAGTTGACTCAAGTGAGTTTTCTAGGACACGTGGTGTCGGGAGATGGGATTGTAGTCGATCCAGCCAAAATCGAGGTGGTAAAACAATGGAAAGCCCCAAAGAACGCACAAGAGGTCCGCAGTTTCTTGGGTCTGGCAGGGTGTTACATGTGCTTTGTGGAGGGTTTCTCCCAAATAGCTACGCCTATGACCGTACTGACCCAGAAGAATGTCAAGTTTGAGTGGACAGACAAGTGCGAACATAGTTTGGAGAGTTAAAAACCAGATTAATAACTGCTTCAGTGCTCACTATCCCAAAAGTCATAGAGAGTTACGCCATTTACAGTGATGCATCGGGTCAGAGACTCGGGGCAGTATTGATGCAACAAGGGAAAGTAATCACATATGTCTCCCAACAACTAAAAAATTACAAGAAAAACTATCCAACTCATGACTTGGAGTTGGTAGTGGTAGTATTCGCATTGAAGATCTTGAGACACTATCTCTATGGGATCCACTGTGACATATATGCAAATCACAAGAGTTTGAGATATTTCTTCACTCGAAAATAGTTAAACATGAGACAACGGAGGTGGTTAGAATTGTTCGATGATTACGATTGTGATATATTGTACCACTCAGTCAAGGCTAATAAAGTAGTTGATGCATTGAGTCAGTAGCTAATGGTTTATGTAATTTCAGTGAAAGAGATACCCAAGAACTACAAACTGATATTATCCCAATTGGATTTGGAGATAGTAGTGGGAAGATTGGCAAGGTTATCCGTGCAACCCACGATCATGGAAGATCCAAGGGGGATAGCTTGCAGAGCTTTGGATCCAACGATTGGTGCATGAGACAATGAAAGACATGCGACCAGGGTTTCACATCTCAGAGGATGGAGTGTTGGGTTGTTTCAAGGGCTGAATATGCGTGCCCGATGATGAGGAGATCAAGAGGCAAATATTCTATGAGGCTCACAATACTCCTTATGCTATGCATCCGGGAACCACTAAGATGTAATAGGATCTCAAAAGATACTTTTGGCAGGTAGGAATGAAGAGAGATGTAGCGGAATACGTGACACATTGTTTGATGTGTCAACAAACCAAGGCGGAACATCAGCGACCCGCAAGGTTATTGCAGTCGCTAGAGATCCCTGAATGGAAACGGGAAATGGTCACCATGTAATTTGTTACCGGGTTACCACACACTCCGAAGGGGCACGACGCTATCTGGATTATCGTGGATAGTTTGAAAAAACTCACTCATTTCTTACCCATTAAGACAATAGACGGCACAGATAAGTTGGCAGACTTGTACATTTCTCAGATAGTGCGATTACATGGGGTTCGCACCTCTATATTGTTCGATCGTGATGGACAATTTACCTCCGTGTTTTGGGGGAAAATTCAAATGGGATTGGGGAATAAACTCAAGCTTAGTATTGCCTTCCATCCACAGACGAGTTTCCAAAGTGAACGAACAATTAAGACCTTGGAAGATATGTTGAGAACTTGCGTGCTAGCTTTTCGAGGTTCGTGGAGTGTAAAACTTCCAATAATTGAGTTTGCCAACAATAATAGCTAACATGACTTGATAAAAATGGCTCTGTATGAGGCACTTTATGGAAGGAAGTGTCGATCTCCAATCCACTGGCATGAGACCAGTGAGAGGAAATTCTTGGGATCAGAAGAGGTGGACCAAGCTACGGAAGACATTAGGTCGATCCATCAAAGGTTACAGACCTCTATAGATCGACAATGTAAACATGTTGATCGTCGTCGGAGACCATTAGAATTTGAAGTTGGGGACAAGATACTAATAAAAATAGCTCCACTGAGATGAGTTATGAGGTTCGGGGAAAATGGCAAGTTGAGCCCTAGGTACATAGGACCGTTTAAGGTTCTAGAACACATTGGAAAGGAGGCTTACCGACTAGCCCTTCCGCTTGCGTTCTCTAGAGTACACGATGTATTCCATATGTCAACATTACGGAAGTACATAAATGATCCCACTCATGTGCTAAGTTACATTGAACTTAGCATAGATCCTCAGCTAAGCTAGGAGGAAAAATCGGTCACGATTCTAGATCGGAAAGACAAGGTGTTAAGGAAAAAAAACAATACGTTTGGTAAAGGTGCAGTAGTGTAACCACGAGGTATAAAAATCAACACAAGAACGCGGAGACCAGATGAGAGAGTTATACTCACAGTTGTTCTAAGTTTTGACGACAAAACTTGTATAAATTGTAGGTATTGTAATGCCCCGCGTTTAGGGCACCGGGTAAACCCTAGTTCGAATATTTTAATTCCCTGTATTATATATTATGCCAGGGGAACATTTTATGTTACAAGAAGTTGTGATGTGTGAATGCTTGCCATGTCGTGGTAAGTGCGGATTTCTTTTTAGAAATCGAGACCTTTTGTCGTGGACCGGGTCGAAAACCCAAATCGGGTAAAAATCTAAGATTAATTAAACAGGAAATACTATGGAATAAAAATATTATTTTTTTTCTGATACTGGTACTTTATAGTCGAGCCAATAAATTTAAGAAAAATTGATTGAGGATTTAATTCCAATCGACTGGGTTTAAGAATGGAAATTCTTGCCCGAGCCCTTAAGGGCATTTTGGTTAATTTAAGTAAATTATCAAAATTATGTGTTATGTGACAAAAATTATTTTTGGTCACATTTATTTAATGAATTTTAGCTTGGGATAATTAAAAATTATAGGGTAAAATTTTGGCAAAAAATTAGAAGTGAAATTACCAAAGGGTCCTTGAATGCTTTAAAGTGTGGTAAAATTTGGCAAGGGCATAAAAATATTTTCACAAGGGAGAGAGAGAAAGGTGGGTGGCTAGGCTATGCCTATGCACTCAAGTGTCTTATGACACATATCCTAGGGAAGATTAAGAGACTACCCTAATGATTAGTGTTCTTCCATATTTTTGTCCTTAATCCTTTTTCACCAAAACTACACACTTCCCTCCAAAATCTTTTTTTTTCCACTCAAGCAAACTTTCTCTCTTCCCCTACACTCCAAAAACCGAAACCCTAAGTCCCTTAAATCCCCATTGCTGCATTTCTTCTCTTCTTCACAAGTTCAAGAGTACTCACCTCCATTGAAGGAAGGAGATCTTCAAGAGTTCTAGCATTGTAAGTTTCGGATCATTGCTCTTCCTTCTCTTCTTTTTTTCTTTCAAATCTAAAACCCTAAGGGGATTTTTTGTGCATGCATGTGGTTCTAATGGCCATGAATGGCATTGATATTGTGTTCTAGGGAAAAATGGGAAGTGGTTCTAAGGAGATTTCAAGGTTTGGAAGCTCTTTGGTGCTTTAGTGACAATCAAGGTAAGATTTTAGGATTTGGTTAAGTTTTTTTCTCTTTCCACTCATCTCCATTTTCTACCCTAACACTCTCCAAAAATCTACATGTGAAACGTATGAGGCTCAGTTCTAGGGTATAGAATCCAAGAAGGAAGTTTGGACATGCTAATAAAGGCTATCATCTCCAAGATAGAACCATCAAAGGTAGATCTTTGGCTGGATTTGAGTTGTGTTTTGTTATTGATGTTAGATCTAGTTATATAGGTTTTTTTATTGGTTTTTGAAGTTTATTTTATCCTTGAGGGTTAGATAGGTTGAATTTTTTATTTGCATACATGCATGTGGCTAGGGTTTTGCTAGTTGTGTTTAGTTTTGCTAGAATGTATAAAAATGCATGCTGCCAAGTTTTTATGGTCTGACTTCCAATGGGTAAGATTTTATCCTACTACTTCTATTTGTATTTTTGCATAGTTCCAGATGAATACTTGAGTTTAGGCTTTTTAAAATTGAAAAAAGGTGTTTTCAAACCGAAGTTATGAACTTTTTGGCATCTTGATGTAAATCTGGAATATTTCTGGGCAGCATGCATTGCCTAGATTATTTTAACTTTTGAAGGGGTTTTACTAATCAAAAAGCTATGAAATTTTGTAAGATGTTAGATTAAACATGTATAAGGGTCACTCTGAAATTTTAAAGGAAAATATGTTAAGTTATAAGAGATATGATTTTTCAAAGTTTTCCCTAGAATCTACAAACAAAACTTCTGGGGCAGCAAGCACTGCCCAGATGGCTTTAAACATTTGGTTGAGTTTTATTATTCCAAAAATTATAAAAAATTTTAGGGACCTAATATAGACATGTATAAAGATTCCTGTAAAATATCAGAGAGAACTGTGCTATGTTATAATAGAAATAAATTTTCAAATTTAACATAAAAACTGGGAAAAACTTCTGGACAACAGGCACTGGCCAGATTTCTTTAAATATTCGAATAGGTTTTACCATCCCAAGAACTATAAAATTTTGAAGTGAATTAGTTAAGATGTGTGCAAGGACTCCTGTAAAATTTGAGAGAAAAATGTATTACAGTTTAAGAGAAATAATTTTTCCAAGTTTTCCTAAAAACTGAAAGGTAGCAATTTTGAACCTTAACGAAAAGTTGATTTTTACCATTTTATAAGTTAAGGGTCCAATTGTCCTTATTTTCTAAAAACAACATAAAGAGAGATCCTAGGTTATGGGTAAGAATTGGTTAGAATGGGAGTTTGAGTTTTGTAGAACCGTTAAGAGAGCGATATGACATTGTTAGATATGATTTGAAACGGATCAATAAGCCGTATTTTGGTAAATAATATAAAATTGTAAATTTACTTAAGAAGACGACAAGTTGATATTTTCTACAGAAATGAGTTGTGTATAAATCATTTTTACTAAAACCAAAATATGAGTTATTTGATAAGTGAGTTCTTCATTTAAAGAACATTAAAATGTGTGGCACGGTGAGTGTGTCGCACCGAGACCGATTTTCCTTTGATACCATTAAGACTGAAACGAAATTCGTCCTTATACATTGTGAAGTGTATAAGATACTATAGTATAGAGTCCCTAAGAATTTATTTCATGTAGCTATTGTGGAATATTAATTATAAGAATATGCCATAGTTTAATCCGAGTCACTGTGTGGTTTCACTACAGTGTTATCTAAGCGTGAAGGCTCACTTCTGGATAGAAGGTTTCCACAAGCAAGCGCTAAGGAATCCGAGTAAGACAACTTATGATATGTTGGCTACAAAAAGTTAATGACTAGTTTAGATAACTGAGTTATTAGTTATTAATTTGAACTAGTCCTAGAAAGTTTACTCAAGACCGTGGTCCTAGAGAATTCGCATACTCATGACTAAGGTAAGCAGTCCAGCTAGCTACCGCGACTACTATGAACTTTGGCTAGCCACCGGGGAACTATGTGAGAAACTATTTCACCATCGATGCCTCTATGGCTAAGGTCGGTTGGCCATCGTAATATGTAAGAACTCTGGCTTAACACCTGTGACATAAGATTCCGGCTAGCCACCATGACAACTTTGAGCTCCGGCTAGCCACCAGGGAATTATGTGAGAAACTGGTTCGCCACCGATGCCTATGTGGCTAAGGTCGGTTGGCCATCGCAATTTGTAAGAAGTCTGGCCTAACACCCGTGACATAAGAGTCTGCTAGCTACCGTGACAACTATGAACTCCGGCTAGCCACCGGGGAACTATGTGAGAAACTGGATTGCCACCAATGCCTATGTGGCTATGGTCGGTTGGCCATCGCAATATGTAAGAAGTCCGGCTTAACACCTATGACATAAGAATCCGGTTAAACTCCGTGACACGTAAGTAAGTTAATTCCAGAATCAAATCTCTATGGCTAAGAAAGTATGTTGAATTCCTCTAGGAGTCTGGGTAACCGGTGTAACTAGTTTACACCAGTTGACGCTATGGTGAGATATGTTAAGATGTATTAAGATATGTTAAGCTATGCTAAGATATGTTGAGATATGCTAAGATATGTTGAGATATGTTAAGCTATGTTGAAGGTTCCTCCGGAACCCTAAGTAAGTATGTATGATATGTTACGAATGACTAAGTAAGTATGTATGTTATGATACGACTGAGTATTTAAGTATGTATGTTACCAGCTAAGACTGTATGTATGCTCTGGGATTTTCTGCGTGCAGGTGTACTTTCAGGGTACAATTCTTGGTTATGATGCATGACCATAAGTTTGACAGGACGTTCGCACGTTCTTAAATTGTATGTTACGGTTCAGTTTCATCATAATCCTAGTCTTTGTTGATTATCTTCCTAGTTATAGTTAGTTAAGTTCTTGCTCTGTTTATGTGGTTATGTTTGTTAAGTTGTTCTTACTAAGCGCTTCGTTTACCTAGTTGTTTCGTGTTGTTGGTAAGCTCAAAGGCAAAGTGGATCAATGAGCGCTGGAGTTTATCTGCAAGGATGTACATGTGGACCGATATTTTGGAGAAATTGTGTTTTGGGAACTAGAACCCATCTGATAATTAAGATATTTTTTTGGGCTTGTTGAATGTTTTAAAATTACGACACTGTAATTTACTTTTTAGTATGCGCATACTTCTGAACTCTTGCATGTTTTGGAAAGTTTTTTTTCATATGGATTTTTCGATTTCTTTATTTTAGAAAATGGTTATGTTTTTTCCGCAAATTATGTTAAGAGAATTACGGGACGTTACAGAGAGAGAGAAAGAGAGAGAGAAACCGAGTAAAAGGAAGGGTTTCTATATTTTTAAAATATTAGGGTTTCTAATTTTTTTTGTTTTTATTTAATATTCTTTTCTTGATTAAATTTATTGATAAAATCTGAATTTTTTATTAATTAACAAAAATCAAACTATATAACCAAATTATTTTTAAAAAAAATATTACAACTTAATCCACAATAATAATTATTTTCATCAATTTAGTCCTGTTATCCCTATTTTCCACCCATGACACGTGGCATGATCAAATGGATACGTGGGCCCTCAGAAGAGGTCCGGGCTCATCTTAAGCCCAGTGAACATGGAAGGAAGAAATCCTGACAGCCCAAATGGAATCAGGCCCAACAATGTTCGATGGGCGCGAGCTTAGTAAATGGACTGAGAAAGCACTACAAGCCAAGTTACCTTCCCAGCCAGCACCAACCTACATCCCCCGGGATGCTTATTAAGGTGGTAGACTAACTTTTCCCCGAGATGGACCCTATCACGAATCTAGGGAGAATCTCCACCGTTACAAGATCTACCTTGACAAATGAACTCGGGTCTTGGTGAATGAACCAAAACCCGCAGTAAACGAACTGGGACATTAGTAAACGAACCCGGACCAGACGTCCGGATAGGGCAAGCCTGGCCTTCCCTGATGCTGACATATCCCCGAGAAATCTGACAATTGGTCTCCCCAATTAACTTGCAGAAGTGGTTACACACAGGACGTACATTGTTCCTAGGAACTAGTACTGCCACTACTCTGACAGATCTTATCCCTAGGATCCCCTTAGAAGCCCACGCAGACCAGTCCATGCTAACGTACAATGGGCAGCTGTAAGGCTCGGCCACTCTTAAGTTGGCCCAATGGGCCCAGATTAACAACATATAATTATGTTACATTCTTTATATTATAGCCCCATTAGCGAGTAACTGTAATTACATCCCTATTGGGCCCGGATTAGTCTGGCCCAAGATGTTTGACTGGCTATAAATAGGGCCAGTTGTGCACTATAGCAGGGATCCCAAAATTTCTCTTGTAAGCAAAAACTCTGCTAAAACTTGTAGAAAAATTTCATTGTCAAAACTCTCTAAAGCTTAATACTAGTGACTCGTGGACTAAGGCTCATTAACGCCCCTAACCACGTAAAAACTGTGATTGTCTATCTTTTATCCTTTCTTTCCATCTCTTACTTCATAACATATTTCTAGTTTCTGAAAAACTCAGTAAACAAGTCCCTTAATACAATATTTTATTTTTATTTGAAAATCTCCCCATAAAAATCAATAATTAATTTGGCTAAATTATAATGACCCAAATTATTTCATTAATTTTAAACCTTATAATTTGAAACATAAATCTTCAAATCTTGATCAATTCTATTTATCAATTCAAGATTTCTTATTATTTATTTTCCAATAAATAATAATACAAATTAAAAATAAAACTCTTTAAATTCCAATTATAAACTTTAATATCATTTACTATTTATTCCAAAGAATAATACATAATTTGGGACATAAAATCAATTTATTGTCCCAATATATAATTAAATCAATACTGAATTAATTTTCATAATTTCCCAATTAATTCCATTTTTTAACCAAATATTATTTTTCCTTTAAAATTCTCAAGTGTAGGAATTGTTGGATGTTACACTATTGGATTAGGAATTGAATTTTAATTTTTTCTTAGATCTTGTGCAAGCCATTTTGGGGCATTTGAATTTTTGTAATTTTATTTGAGAAATAGTGTTTTAAAAATCTTGGTCACAAGGAGAAAAGAGAAAAAGAAAGGGACTCATGCCATGCACCAAACAGACACACGGCCCGAGCCCCGTGCCCATGCACCCTTGCTGCACCTGCGCCCCTGCACCTGCCAAGCCCCATGTCCTTGGACCTACGCCTCCTAGGCATGGGCCCATGCGCCTGTGCCTGCCTGTGTCCCACGACCCTGGGCCTTATGCCCTGCGCCCCACGACCATGCACTTAGGCCCTTTGTGTCAGCATCGCCGGCCCTAGCTTGTGCCCCAAGCTAGGTGCTCAACAAAATCCCTATAATTTTGCAATTATATTTTATTTAATTAATTTTTTAAATTGTTTGAATTTGAAAAGTTAATTATCTTATTTTATTTTTATTAGAAAATAAAATATCTTACAATTGGTTAAGATTTTAAAAATCTTAAGTTTAAATAGTTATTTGAATTTGATTTTTTTTAATTATTTAAATTCAACTAAATTAAAAAGATAATAGAGGGTTATTTAATTAAAAATTAGTTTAAATTAAATAAATTAATTAGAAAATTTGTTTCTAATTAATTAAAGGGCCTTATAAATTTCTCAAGATTATGAAGATGGGCCTAAAAGAAGAAGAAACATATTAGATTTTTGTAATAGACAAGAAGCCCACTTTGTAATTTTTTTAATTTCTATTTTTTCAAAGGTTGTAAATTTAGAAATACCCAATAGCTACTCGGTTCATCATTTATTTTTTATTTATTTATTGTATTTATTTAAATAAATGTTAAATAATGTTGATTGATAACATGATCACACATTAGTTTATTACATGCCATACATGAAACCCCACACAATTTTAATTAATCATGAATCTCGTTTGCAGAAACATGATTATCTAGGATTATCCTATATGCTTATATGAATTATTTTAGTAAAACCAATTGCGTGTAAACTACTAAGTCTTAAACTAGTTAAAACTTGGTAAATCACACCATAATAAAGGCAATAGTAAAGATAGACCTTTTAAAATAACAGAATTTATTTAAAATGTGTTTTAGTAAAGTTTGATGAATGTAAAGGGTAATTATTCTAGATCACTTTGATATAGAAATAGGCCCTTTTATAATTGTATGATTTTATAATTAATTACATTCATAGGGTTATAAAGAAGTAGTAATCAATTTAGAATTAATTAATTAGTTTAATAAACACGTGCATTCTAAGATAGGGACTGGGAGAAAGTTGACATCTTAATGTGACCTATGGTCTCCATTATTAGTACAACACCGTGAAATATTATTAGGGCCTTGAGGCGGCTTTGTTTCCGTCCCCCTAAGAAAGGTTTCTAGTCATATTAATATCAAGGTTGATTTCTTACAAAAATAGGAAAGAATGATGTATTTTAGGTTCGACCGACCCTAAGGTGACACTCTCTAAGTTGAGTCATAAATTCTGAAATATTGGGTTACACTCACAAAGATACAATTAAGATTTTGTAGTGGTTAATTGTATCTTGACCAAACAAGTTGTACTTTATTCTAAAAAGAGAAAATATGAGTTATTTTGAGTTTTAAATAATAAAGTTAAGATTGTCTTATAGACTGTCTGAAATTAATTTGATCGACCCTAAGGCAACACTTTAATTGTAGGGTAGTTTTATCGTGGAATAGTCAATATTAAGTTTATGTGTTTTGATTGTTCCATTCATTCATCATGTTTACTTTCCAAAAAGCTATTGATATTTATTTTTCAAATTATAATATTTTGTAATTTTTATTTCTTTCAGTAATGTCAAACATGGGCAATCCGATTACTGCTTTACGTACACTTGAAAAACTTAATGGTGAAAATTTTATAAGATGGCAATAAAATTTGAATCTAATGTTGATTTGTGAGAACCATAAATTTGTCCTCACTGAGGAATGTCCTAAAAAGCCCGGTGCCACTGCCCCGAAAAATGTTTGGGACAAATATGATGAATGGATTCAATCCAACAATAAGGCTAAGTGTTACATGCTTGTGAGCATGAATAATGTTCTGAGAACAAAGCATGAACCCATGGAGATTGCTTTTGAGATAATGGAATGTCTACATGCCATGTTTGGGCAGCTATCTGATCAAAGTAGACATGAGGCTACTAGAACCTATATGAATACTAAGATGAAGAAATGTGTTTCTGTGTGTGAACATGTATTGAGTATGATTAACGTGATGCATGAAGCAGAAATACATGTGGTTGTCATTGATGAGCGTAATCAAGTAAACATCATACTTGAATCACTCACTCCTGCTTTCTTTGCATTCACAACTGACTATATTATGATAAGTTGGAATTCAACATGACCTAGCTATTAAATGAACTGTAGACATTTGAGTCTCTTAACAAAACTATAACTCAAGAGGGAGAGGCAAATGTCACTAAAGATAAACCTTCATCCTCTGAGGATAAAACCAAGAAGAGGAAGAAGAACAATAACAAGGAAAAGAGTAAGGGCAAGTAGTCTAAGAAGGGCAAGAAGGCACCAAAGGCCAAGGAGAACATGAATGACAATAACTCCAAAAAAAAGGAACTTAAAGTGGTTCCACTACGGAGTTGTAGGTCACTAGAAGAGAAACTGTAACAAGTATCTCGCTTAGCTGAAAAAGAAAGGTAAATCTGATGTACTTGTACTTGAAGTTTGTATAGTGGAAGACGATATGTCATCCTAGATCATTGATTCCAAAACCACTAACCATGTTTATTCTTCTATGAAGATACTTAATTCATCAAGAGAACTTGCTGATGGTGAAGTGATTATGCGAGTTAGAAATGGAGCGCTTGCATCAGCAAGAACATTAGGAACAGTCGTTTATTTTTGGGGAATAATTTTCTTATTTTGAATAATGTTTATTTTATTCCTGAATTACCTAGAAACTTAGTTTCTTTATCTATGTTGAATGAACAAAGTTTTGATATTTCTTTTGATAATAATGTGATTGTTATTTCGAAGAATGGTTTCAAAATTTATGAAGCTAAACAAACAAATATTGTAACGCCCTGGATAGCCAAGACTGTTACACTGTGTGTTTATAAAGGTGCAAGACTTGCTAATCAAGTCATTTAGTTAGAAATGTGTTACTGAAACTATAGTTGAGCTAGGGTTAAAAAAATTTGGTTTCAAAAGCCTCATTTCTACACAGTCTATCAATCACCTTACTAGAAACAAACGAATGTGTAGCACCAGAGTCAATCAATACAATAAAAGGAGAGCCAGCGCTAGAAAGCTGATCTGTCACTACCGAGGGGCTAGCCTCCGCCTCCGCCTGCGTCAAAGTGAACACTCGAGCAGGAGTCAAGCTGCCCACCTTCCCCGCATCTCCCTTCTTCATTGTCAAGCAGTCTTTCTTGAGGTGTCCCACCACCCCGCACACATAACAGGCCTTAGCCCGACATTCGCCAGGATGGCATCTTCTGCACCTCGTGCATTTAGGATAAGTCCTCCATGCATCAATGCCTCCCTGACGGCCACCCTGAGCACTCCGACCTCTCCTATCAAGACCAGGAGCGATCGAAGCATCAGGAGTCTTCCTCTTCAAATCATTGGGGCCTCCACCCCTACCATAACCAAAATATGGAGCACCGCCCAGCGGCCCTCCCGCCTTACTGCACTCTCCCTCCATATCTTATTTTCCGCTTCCTCAGTGGTAAGAGCCTTTTCTACAGCCCGGGCATAAGTTGTCCCTCCAGGTACTGTTGTAATTCACACATCTCGGGCTATCATAGCAGCCCTCTAATGAATCTGTCCTGCCTAGCTGCGTCGGTAGGCACAAGATCTGGTGAAAACTTTGCAAGTCTATCAAACTTTAGGGCATATTCTGTAATTGTCATGCTGCCCTGAACCAGCCCCACGAACTCATTTATCTTCGCTGCCCTGATGGCAACATTATAGTACTTCTGACTAAATAGGTCCTTAAATCCTTCCCAAGTTAAAGCAGTAACATCCCTGGTCTGTGATGCCACCTCCCACCAGATTCGGGCATCCTTTCTCAACATATATGTGGCACAGGCCACTCTGTCATAACCATCTAACCTCATAAAATCCAGGATGGTAGTAATCATGGTCATCCACTGCTCAGCCTTAAGTGGATCTAGTCCTCCCTCAAAGATCGGGGGCTGTTGTTTCTTGAACCGCTCATACAACGGCTCCCATCTATTCCCAACCTCTTCTGGCTGTACAACAGGTACCACTGCAAGTGGCACAATAGGGGCAACACTCCCTGATGGAGCCTGCTGCTGCAAAATCCGGATATGTTCATCTTGGCTCTGTAGCCGAGCATGCATGTCTGCCATAAGCTACTGCAAGTTCTCAGGGACTGGCGGAGGGGTCTGGCCTTGATCATCATCTCTAGTCTCAGACCTGCCGGCTAGTCGCATAGATTTTCTTGGACGCATGATTATCCAAGTCAATCTGCAATCAACGACTTGGCAATTAGACTATGATGATAGGGTAATAATCCTTCCATAATCCACCATTAGAACCCCAAACATTCACAAGCAATCAAGATATAGCAATTTATCGAAATATTCATCCATATATTCATTCACATGCATAGCAGTGCTGATAAGCACGCCTCAATATCATCATACAATAGTCAAGGGCCAGGCCCTATCTGTATCACATGCTCCCTATTAATCAGGCAGAAATCAACAATCATATCTCATTCAAATCATTTAAGCACATAGTCATGTATACACAATTTACCAAACCCTAAGTCGAGCTTGGCTTTCGCGGCGAATGTACATGTCCAGCCAATCTTTAGGAACCCTTAAACCTAGGACGCTCTAATACCAAGTTGCAATGCCCTGGATAGCCAAGACTGTTATACTGTGTGTTTATAAGGGTGCAAGACTTGCTAATCAAGTCATTTAGTTAGAAACGTGTTACTAAAACTATAGTTAATCTAGGGTTAAAAGATTTTGGTTTCAAAAGCCACATTTCTTTTAAATAAACATTTTCTTTTTACATGGGATCCCAAAAGCAGTAATTAAAGACTGTTTACAAAAGATTCAAGATTTAAATACAGTGATTAGCCATTCTAAGGCAAAATAGATGGATAAGCACTTCTCATCCTGTTCCACTCCTCGGCCCTGGAGGCCGAACAACTGACTATGTACATTCAGCCCCGCAGCTCTCCATCTCAGGTTTGGTCCAACTTTCCTTTGCCTTTACCTGCACCACGTAGCACTCGTGAGCCAAGGCCCAGCAAGAAAACACAATAACAAAGCACAATCAATGAACAGACAATCAGATATCTCATACCTCATAAGCATGTACTCAACAGTTTAAGCATTCATGTTATCCAAGTATTAAGCATACCAAGTATATCATTCCATATCAATAACCAATCCACATAAGATAACTAGGGTTAACTCCCTTAGGCCGCACCCTCTATTTATCCCACTGACTCTGGCCCGCTTAAACCGAGCTCAGTGAATATTAAGCTGTCCTCGGCTACCAGTGGCCGAGCCGTGCCCTATGCGCGAATATAATTTACGGCACCCTTAGGCCGTTTATCACATGTCCCATGGCGTAATACCATCTATGACATTATATAGTTATCGGGAGATCTTAGTCCCATCACAAACACATAATCGAGTGCAGTTTACTTACCTTTAGATTTCCTAGCTTCGTTCAACTGATCCTCAAGCACGATCCCTCTTGAGCCCTAGCGTACACCTAGTCACAACCATATATCAGAATCATCACTAAACCTCAAGTCTAAGACCTAGCCTCGAGACCAATCCCGAGCCCTCGGGAAGCCCTAATTCCACCAAACGGGGTGGTGGAATCAAACCCCCGGGCAAAAACCCTTGAAAATATCCCAAAAACCCTTGAAAATATCCCAAAAACCATTTTCTAGAAACAGGGTAGCGTTACAGCGCTCTAAGGAGGGTGCTACAGCGCTACAAACAAAGCCTAAAATGCCCCAGACAACATGGCCTAGCGCTACAGCGCCCAGTGACTAGCCCTGTAGCGCTAGTCACAACAGAGCAACTCCTGCATTTTTCCTCCTTCGATTTTCCCCGAGCCAAACCTTACCAAAACTCTTCCAAACTTCAAACAAACATAAAAGCAAGCCTACCAACATCCTCCACTCATCCCAAGCATCCTAAACACACATAACCCAATCACATGCACCCCTATACAAAGAATTCACCATAGTTGAACCTAAAGTTCAGAAACTCAACAAAACAGCAACTGAAACCACAGAACTTAAACTAGAATTCCTTATCTTTGTTGGATGAGTGTAGCCTAGGTTATGCTCCTCACCAGCTTGGCCTTCACCTCCTCAAAGCTCAGCTTCAACTTCACTAAAATTCCCCACCAAAACTTAGCTCAAATTCCACAACAATACCAAGAACTAGAAACTGAAAAGCTACCCTGAACCTTACCTCAAATGGATGGATTGCTCTGCCAATTCCTCAAACCAGAATAGGGATCCTAGCCTCAACCTCTTGTCCAAACTCTTCCTGAGTTTCTGCCCCAAAAGACCTCAAGAGATGGTGAAGAAGAGCTTAAACCGAGAGAGAGCAAAAAAACTTCCAATTCTCTTTTTCCTTCTCTTCTTTCTTTTCTTTCCTTTCTTTCCTTCAGAATTCCATCCCTTTCTACACAATCCACTAAGTATAAAGCCTAATAGCATTTATCCTTTATAAGCCAAATGACTACAATACCCTCCCATAAATCCTATGCCTTTTAATCCACCTAGGGGCATTTTGGTCATTTCACCCAATTCCTGCTAATTCCTCGAGTATCTCTAATATTTACCGCTTACTTCCCGACACCTAACTAATCACCAACTATATTCCTCAATGTCACAATTGACCCCAATATATTATCTAAATTCCCAGAAATACCCCCAGGCTCGCCCCGAGCTGGGTATAAATACCCGCCGTGACTTTTTCACTAAGCCGCTCACTGGGATCGCCTCGAGTCACAGATTACAAATTTATCCACATAATAATGTGGTCTTGACAATTTATCACATATATATACAGTTATGCCCTCAACAGGCCAAAATTATGATTATGCCCTTCTAACCTAGTCAGGGCCTACGGGCATACTAATACACAGTCATGCATCTCAGATTCAAATCATCATATAACATGCTTTTAATCATTAAATCACATATAATCCAGTTATGCCCTCCTGGCTCACTAATCAAGGCCCTTAAGCCCTATTAGTAAATTTGGGTCATTACAACTATCCCCTCCTAATGAGAATTTCGTCCTCGAAATTTACCTGAATAACTCGGGATACTGATCCCGCATAGCTGTCTCAAGCTCCCAGGTCGCTTCCTCGACCCTACTATTCCTCCACAATACCTTAACAAGAGGAATCGTCTTATTCCGTAATACTTTATCTTTCCGATCCAAGATCTGGACCAGTTGCTCCTCATAAGCCAAATCTGTCTGCAATTCCAAGTCTTCATATCTCAACACATGAGTTGCATCAGAGACATACTTCCGGAGCATAGAAACATGGAATACATCATGGACTCCTGACAACGATGGTGGCAAGGCTAACCTGTAAGCCACCTGACCGATCCTTTCCAGGATCTCAAAAGGTCCAATGAACCTAGGGCTTAGCTTGCCCTTCTTACCAAACCTCCTTACCCCTCGCAATGGTGAAACTCAGAGAAACACGTGGTCCCAAACCTGGAACTCCACATCCCTACGCTTGGGATCAGCGTAGCTTTTCTGCCTACTCTGTGAGTCGAGCATCCTAGCTCTAATCTTCTCTATAGCTTCATTTGTCCTCTGAACCATATCTGGCCCCAAATACTTCCTCTCACCCATCTCATCCCAATGAATGGGTGATCTGCACTTCCTCCCATATAACATCTCGTAGGGAGCCACTCCAATTGTTGACTGGTAACTGTTATTATATGAAAAATCAATCAACGGGAGATACTATCTCCATGATCCCTCGAAGTCAATCACACACGCTCTGAGCATATCCTCCAACACCCGAATTGTCCTCTCAGACTGTCCATCAGTCTGAGGATGAAAGGTTGTGCTTAACTTCAACTGAGTCCTCATAGCCTTCTGCAAACCACCCCAAAACTTGGAAGTAAAGATGGGATCCCAGTCTGACACTATAGACTTAGGAACCC
Source organism: Humulus lupulus (assembly GCF_963169125.1). NCBI lineage: Eukaryota > Viridiplantae > Streptophyta > Magnoliopsida > Rosales > Cannabaceae > Humulus > Humulus lupulus. Next base: position 156,245,090 of record NC_084802.1, on the reverse strand, counting down.
CATGGAGACGTACGATCTCCCTCACATACAACTCAGCATACTGACCCACAGTATATGTCGATTTCAGTGGAAGAAAATTGGTTGATTTGGTATATCTATCCACTATCACCCATGCCGAGTCATGAAGTCCTACAGTTCTGGGTAAACCTCCCACAAAATCCATCGTAATGTCCTCCCATTTCCACTCGGGAATACCCAAAGGCTGAAGCAACCCTGCCGGTCGCTGATGCTCAGCTTTCACCTGCTTACAGGTTAAGCATCTGGCTACGTACTCCACCACATCCTTCTTCATCACGGGCCACCAATATAACATCCGTAGATCTTGGTACATCTTCATGGTACCTGAATGAAGTGAGTACGGCGTTGTATGAGACTCATCCAGTATCTCTCGTCTGATCCCCTCATCAACTGGAACACAAATCTGCCCATGATACCGAAGTAAACCAACCTAAGAAACAGAATAGTCCTTAGCTACTCTCGCTAAGACATTCTCTCTGACCTCCTGTAACTAAGCGTCTACCAACTGTCCCTCTTTAATCCGCTCTAGCAGGGTCGACTGTAGAGTAATATTGGCCAACCGGCCTACCACTAATTCTATCCCTGCTCTGACCATCTCATCAGCTAGCTCTTTCGAGATCTGGGTGGAACTGTACAACTGACCTGGGCCTCTCCAGCTCAATGCATCTGCCACTACGTTGGCTTTCCCCGAATGATAAAGAATATCACAATCATAATCTTTCACCAACTCTAACCAATGCCTCTGTCTCATGTTCAGGCCCTTCTGTGTGAAGAAATACTTCAGACTCTTATGGTCAGTGTACACCTCGCACTTCTCCCCATATAGGTAATGTCGCCAAATCTTCAGTGCGAATACCACCGCTGCTAACTCCAAATCATGGGTAAGATACCACTGCTCATACTCCTTCAGCTGTCGTGATGCATAAGCTATGACCTTCTCATTCTGCATCAACACACAGCCTAAACCCAACCTCGATGCATCGCAATAGATCACAAACTTCCCTTCCCCCGAAGGAAGACTCAATACAGGCACAGAGAAAAGTCGTCGCTTCAGCTCTTGGAAACTGTCTTCACATTTGTCTGACCAAATAAACTTCAAATTCTTCCGTGTCAATTCTGTCATCGGTGCCGCTATCTTCGAGAAGCCTTCCACAAACCGTCTGTAATAACCCGCTAGACCAAGAAAACTCCGCACCTCCGAGGCGTTCCTTGGCCTCGACCAATCCCTAGCTGCCTCTACCGTAGATGGATCCACCTTAATCCCATCTGCGCCCATGACATGTCCAAGGAATCCCACTTCTGGTAACCAAAATTCACATTTCTTAAACTTGGCGTACAACTGATGCTTCCTCAACCTCTGCAAAACCTGTCGAAGATGAATCTCATGCTCTGCCTCTGAACTGGAGTACACTAAGATGTCTTCGATGAAGACAATAATGAACTAATCCAGAAAGTCCTTGAACACCCTGTTCATTAGGTCCATGAAGGCTGCTGGGGCATTGGTCAAACCAAACGACATGACCAGAAACTCATAGTGCTCGTACCTCATTCGGTAGGCCGTCTTCGGTATGTCCTCATCCTTGATCCTCAGCTGGTGATAACCAGATCGAAGATCAATCTTTGAGAACACCGTCTTACCCTGCAGCTGATCAAACAAGTCATCAATCCTTGGCAGGGGGTACTTAATCTTGATAGTCAACTTGTTCAATTCCCTGTAGTCTATACACATTCTCAAAGTCCCATCCTTCTTCTACACAAATAGAACTGGAGCACCCCAGGGCGAGTAGCTAGGCTTGATAAACCCCAAATCCAGAAGCTCCAGCAACTGTATCTTCAATTCTTTCAATTATGCTGGTGCCATCCTATATGGTGCCCTCGACACTGGCTCTATCCCCAACGCCAACTCAATGACAAACTGAATCTCTCTACGCGGTGGCAACCCCGGCAAGTCCTCAGGGAACACATCCAAGAACTCGGAAACCAATCTAGTATATTTCGGTCCTACTGGCAATACCCAGGTGGTATCCACCACACTAGCCAGAAAACCTATACACCCTCCTTATACCAGATCTCTGGCTCTCAGCACTGATATCCTGGGTACGTGGTGTCCATGCACCGCTCCCACAAAAACAAAGGGATCCTCGCCCTCCGGCTCAAAAGTCACCATCTTCTTCCTGTAGTCAATAGTAGCTCCATATCTAACCAACCAATCCATACCATGAATCATATCAAAGTCCTCCATACTCAGCTCAATCAAATCTACTGACAACTCTCTACCATCAACTATCACTGGCAATGCTCTAATCCATCTCCTAGATACTACCAGTTCCCCTGTAGGCAAAATAGTCTCAAACCCTGAAGTAGAATACTCACTAGGTCTGCACAGTCTATCAATCACCTTAATAGAAACAAATAAATGTGTAGCACTAGACTCAATCAATATAGTAAAAGGGGAGCCAGCGCTAGAAAGCTGACATGTCACTACCGAGGGGCTAGCCTTGGCCTCGGCCTCCGCCTGCGTCAAAGTGAACACTCGAGTTGGAGTCAAGCTGTCCACCTTCCCCTCATCTCCCTTCTTCATTGTCGGGAAGTCTTTCTTGAGGTGTCCCACCACCCCGCACACATAACAGGCCTTAGCCCGACATTCACCCGAATGGCGTCTTCTGCACCTCATGTATTCAGGATAAGTCCTCCATGCATCACCGCCTCCCTGATGGCCACCCTGAGCACTCCGACCTCTCCTATCAGGACCAAGAGCGATCGAAGCATCAGGAGTCTTCCTCTTCAAATCATTGGGGCCTTCGCCCCTACCAGAACCAGAATATGGAGGCACCGCCCTGCAGCCCTCCCGCCTAACTTCACTCTCCCTCCATATCTTATTTTTCGCTTCCTCAGCGATAAGAGCCTTTTCTAAAGTATGGGCATAAGTTGTCCCTCCAGGTACTGTTGTAATTCTCACATCTTGGGCTATCATAGCATTAAACCCTCTAATGATTTTGTCCTGCCTAGCTGCGTCGCTAGGCACAAGATCTGGTCCAAATTTTGCTAGTCTATCAAACTTTAGGGTATATTTTGTAATTTTCATGCTGCCCTGAACCAGCCCCACGAACTCATTTATCTTCACTGCCCTGATGGCAACATTATAGTACTTCTGACTAAATAGGTCCTTAAATCCTTCCCAAGTTAAAGTAGTAACGTCCCTAGTCTGTGATGCCACCACCCACCAGATTCGGGCATCCTCTCTACGCATATATGTGGCGCAGGCCACTCTGTCATAACCCTCTACCCTCATAAATTCTAGGATGGTAGTAATCATGGTCATCCACTGCTCAGCCCTCAGTGGATCTGGCCCTCCCTCAAAGATCGGGGGCTGTTGTTTCTTGAATCGCTCATACAACAGCTCCCATCTATTCCCAACCTCTACCAGCTATACAACAGGTACCACAGTAGGTGGCACAATAGGGGCAACACTCCCTGATGGAGCCTGCTGCCACAGAATCCGGATCTGTTTATCTTGGCTCTGTAGCCGAGCCTACATGTCTGCCATAAGCTGCTGCTAGTTCTCAGGGACTGGCGGAGGGGTCTGTCCCTGACCATCATCTATAGTCTCAGACCTGCCGGCTAGTCGCATAGATTTTCTTGGACGCATGATTATCCAAGTCAATTTGCAATCAATGACTCGGCAATAAGACTAGGATCACAGGGTAATAATCCTTCCATAATCCACCATTAGAACCCCAAACATTCACAAGTAATCAAGATCTAGCAATTTATCGAAATATTCATCCATATATTCATTCACATGCATAGCAGTGCTGATAAGCACGCCTCAATATCATCATGCAATAGTCAAGGGCCAGGCCCTATCAGTATCTCACGCTCCCTATTAAACAGGCAGATATCAACAATCATATCTCATTCAAATCATTTAAGCACATAGTCATGTATACACAATTTACCAAACCCTAAGTCGAGCTTGGCTTTCGCAGTGAATGTACATGTCCAGCCAGTCTTCAGGAACCCTTAAACCTAGGACGCTCTGATACCAAGTTGTAACGCCCTGGATAGCCAAGGCCGTTACACTGTGTGTTTATAAAGGTGCAAGACTTGCTAAGCAAGTCATTTAGTTAGAAACGTGTTACTGAAACTATAGTTGAGCTAGGGTTAAAAGATTTTGGTTTCAAAAGCCGCATTTCTTTTAAATAAACATTTTCTTTTTACATGGGATCCCAAAAGCAGTAATTAAAGACTGTTTACAAAAGATTCAAGATTTAAATACAGTGATTAGCCATTCTAAGGAAAAACAGATGGATAAGCACTTCTCGTCCTGTTCCACTCCTCGGCCGTGGCGGCCGAACAGCTGACTATGTACATTCAACCCCGCAACTCTCCATCTCAAGTTTGTTCCAACTTGCCTTTGCCTTTACCTAAAACACGTAGCACCCGTGAGCCAAGGCCCAGCAAGAAAACACAATAACAAAGCATAATCAATGAACAGACAATCAGATATCTCATACTGCATAAGCATGTACTCAACAGTTTAAGCATTCATGTTATCCAAGTATTCAGCACACCAAGTATATCATTCCATATCAATAACCAATCCACATATGATAACTAGGGCTAACTCCCTTAGGTCGCAGCCTCTATTTATCCCACTGACTCAAGCCCGCTTAAATCGAGCTCGGTGAAATTAAGCTTTCCTCGGCTACCAGTGGCCGAGCCGCGCCCTGTGCGCGAATATAATTTACGGCACCCTTAGGCCGTTTATCACATGTCCCATGGCGTAATACCATCTATGACATTATATAGTTATCGGGAGCTCTTTGTCCCATCACAAACACATAATCGGATGCAGTTTTCTTACCTTTTGATTTGTTAACTTCGTTCAATTGATCCTCAAGCACGATCCCTCTTGAGCCCTAGCGTACACCTAGTCACAACCATATATTAGAATCATCACCAAACCTTAAGTCTAAGACCTAACCTCGGGACCAATCCCGGGCCCTCGGGAAGCCCTAATTCGACCAAACGGGGTGATGGAATCAAACCCCCGGGCAAAAACCCTTGAAAATAACCCAAAAACCCTTTTCTGGAAACAGGGTAGCGCTACAGCGCTCTAAGGAGGGTGCTACAGCGCTACAAACAGAGCCTAAAACGCCCCAGACAACATGGCCTAGCACTACAGCGCCCAGTGACTAGCGCTGAAGCGCTAGTCACAGCACAGCAACTCCTGCATTTTTCCTCCTTCGATTTTCCCCGAGCCAAACCTTACCAAAACTCTTCCAAACTTCAAACAAACATAAAAGCAAGCCTACCAACATCCTCCACTCATCCCAAGCATCCTAAACACATATAACCCAATCACATGCACCCCTATAAAAATAATTCACCATAGTTGAACCTAAAGTTCAGAAAGTCAACAAAACAGCTACTGAAACCACAGAACTTAAACTAGAATTCCTTATATTTTTTGGATGAGTGTAGCCTAGGTTATGCTCCTCACCATCTTGGCCTTCACCTCCTCAAAGCTCAACTTCAACTTCCCTAAAATTCCCCACCAAAACTTAGCTCAAATTCCACAACAATACGAAGAACTAGAAACTGAAAAACTATCCTGAACCTTACCTCAAATGGATGGATTGCTCTGCCAATTCCTCAAACCAGAATAGGGATCCTAGCCTCAACCTCTTGCCCAAACTCTTCCTGAATTTCTGCCCCAAAAGACCTCAAGAGATGGTGAAGAAGAGCTTAATTCTAGAGAGAGCAAAAAGACTTCTAATTCTCTTTTTCCTTCTCTTCTTTCTTTTCTTTCCATTCTTTGCTTCAGAATTCAATCCATTTCTACACAATCCACTAAGTATAAAGCCTAATAGCATTTATCCTTTATAAGCCAAATGACCACAATACCCTCCCATAAATCCTAAGCCTTTTAATCCACCTAGGGGCATTTTGGTCATTTCACCCAATTCCCGCTAATACCTCAAGTGTCTCTAATATTTACCACTTACTTCCCAACACCTAACTAATCACCAACTATATTCCTCAATGTCACAATTGACCCCAATATATTCTCTAAATTCCCAGAAATACCCCCAGGCTCGCCCCGAGCTGGGTGCATATCCCCGCCGTGACTTTTTCGTTAAGCCACTTACTGGGATCGCCTCGAGTCACAGATTACAAATATATCCCCATAATAATGTGATCTCAACAATTTATCACATATACATACAAGTTTGACCTCAACGGGCCAAAATTATGATTATGCCCTTCTAACCTAGTCAGGGCCTACATGCATACTAATACACATAGTCATGCATCTCAGATATTCAAATAATCATATAACATGCTTTTAATCATTAAATCACATATAATCCAGTTATGCCCTCCCGGCACACTAATCAAGGCCCTTAAGCCCTATTAGTAAATTTGGGTCATTACAAATAAATTGTATATGCTAAAGCCAAATGAACGATCCCTTAATAACTCTTAGTTATTTAAAGTAACTAAACCAAAAGGTAACAAAAGACAAAAAATTTCTAAAGAGGATGACACATGTAACGTCCCAAATTCCCTAATAAGGCTCAGTGTCTTAATTAGGGGGCCAGGAGGGAAATAATTGGATTAATTTTGTGTTTATGTGATATATGTATATTATTATGTGAATTATGTGAGTTATATTATGATATGACTATGTTTGCATGTGTTAAGTGTATTAGATATGCATGTGGGCTCTTTTTTATTCGAAAGGGTATTTTCATAATTTGACCAGTTGAGGGTATATTTGTAAATATATGTTTTGTGATTTAGAATACATTATTATGCGGATATATTTGGGCTACTTGGCACAAGACGATCCTAGTGAGCAAGTTAGCAGTTTAGTCACAATACAGTCAAATACCCAGTTCGGGGTGAGCCTAGGGGTATTTTGGTAATTTAGTACATTACCGAGATTTATCGAGTAATGGAAATTTATTTGGTGAATTACTTGGGATATTGAAATGTATAGTTAAATATGGTGTTAATTGAGGATTAGTGGAAAATGGTGTCAAAAGACCATTTTGTCCTTAAAGGTATTAAAGAATCAAGGTAAAGGCTAGGGGTTGTAATGCCCTACTACCCAGGGACCGTTACTCTATGTATTTTAAATAGTGCTAAACTCGTTAAACGAGTCATTTATCCATAATCATGTAACTAAATGTGATTAACGGTTTAGGGTTAAGAATTTTGGTCAAGGATACAAACGTTTCACTAAAACATTTGTTGTATACATTGGGATCCCAAAATACATTTAAAAGGTTAATTACAATAAAAGATTTACAACCAACCGACCTAAGCAGCAAAATAGGGTTTAACCCTAGTTTCTCTTTAAACCTTGGCCGTGGTGGTCGAGCAGCCGCATATGTACACATCGTCACCTAAGCTCTCTAACTCAAGGATGGTCTAGCTTTCTTTTACCTTTACCTGCACCACATAGCACCCATAAGTCGAGGCTCAGGAAGAAAACTTAAACAAGCTCATAAATAGTTAATAACATGTCACCAAATCATAATAAGCATGCCAAGCAGTAATAACCCTATTCATGCATGCAGGCAAGTACAAATAAATGATTATGGGGTCCTGCGCCCTAAATAGATGGTTGTTAAGTCATTCTAGGGTCCTGTGCCCTGAATAAATGACCGAGGTCTTGTGCCCTGAATAGATGACCGGCGTCCTGTGCCCTAAATAAATGATTGCGGTCCTGTGCCCTGAATAGATGACTATTAAGTCGTTCTGGGGTCCTGTGCCCTGAATAGATGACTAATAAGATATCCTCGGGTCCTGCGCCTTAAGCTATGTGACCATCAAGTCACTTGAGCCTTTTTGCCCTGGCTCTGAGTAACTAGCCATAGACTAGCCAAGCGCTTTAGTTTTCTATGACCAATAGGTCGGTCAAGCATATAATGCTCATCTTGATTAGATCTAATCATATCAACCAGCGTTCATTGTGCTATTGCCGCTCTTGACTCATAAGTCAATTCCATACGACCAACGCTCAGTACTATTGCCGATCATGACTGATAAGTCAGAGCTTTACGACCAGCACTAAACACCATTTTCATTTCTGACTAACAAGTCAGTGTGTTTCTCAGATAAATAATGTATTCCAACATTCATAATGCAACAGATATCCAAATATAGAGCACTCGACATGCTTCATCAATAATAACAAGCATAATTATGATTGTGCACATTTATAGAGACTCAAGCTCTGATCAATTCCATATTCAACATTCATGCCATGCCATAATCACATGTATCACATGCATCACATGCCTCACATACTGGGTGCAATTTTCTTACCTTTGGTCCAAGCACAAGTTAGCAATAAACGACCCTTGAGCACGATCCTGATTCTAAACCCCTAACAATCACCTAGTCAACACCATAATATAGAATCTCGTCAAAAATGAGTAAATAAAGACTTCCAGACTGAGTCCTAGTCTCTGGGACGTCGAATCCTACCAAACTGTGTAGTAGGATCGATCTCGAGCCCTTAGAGATAAGTTCCCACGACTAAAAACCAAACCTTGCCAAAAATGCGCAAGTGGGCCGCGACTTGGCCCTGGGGGTTGCAGCGCGCCTCCCAGACAGACAGCCCTTTGCTTGGGCTTCAGGGTGCGGGCTACAACTTTCCCCCCCTAGAGTCGTAGTGCACCCTGCCAGGCAGAACCCCTCTTGGTTATGGGTTCACACAGGTCGCTACTTGCTAGAACAAGGTCGCGACCCAACCTCGAACCCAGCCATTTTCTACGTTTTCTCCCTTTTAAAATCCTCCCAAAACCTATCCAAACATATTCAAATCCCAAAATCAAAGTTCCCAAACATCTCAATTTCCCAAAACCATTAAATCCCAAGCCTCAAACAACCCAAAAACTCATCAAGACATAAATTCCAATCAAAGCTTAAAAACTCGAAAACATAAAACTTAAAGCTTGGATTAACTTTGATTGAGTTGTTTCCCAATTAAATCCTCCAGCTAATAAGCTTCTAATCTTCCCTAGAATTGCTATGACTTGATCCTTGCTTGAATCCGAGTCCTAAAACTCGAGTTTCTTTCAAAAATGCGAACAACATCAAAAAGGGATAACGGGAGAGAGAGAGAGAACATACTGAACGTTCTTTTTATGTTTCTGACAGGTTACTTCAAGCTTAAGTAACCTCAAGCAAATCCTAATGCCTGGGGTCCCAAAAATGCCCCCGAGGTAAAATAATCAAAATTCCCATAATTCCCTCCTGATCTCACTAACACCCAATATATCATTAAATAATCATTCCCATTACCCCAATATCCGGGTAATGTGCTAAATACCCAATATACCCCTTGATTCACTCCGAGTCAAGTATGGGTCCCGTTGTAACTTTCCCATTAGATTACTCCCTAGGTCTGTCTCGTGCTGAGTAACCCAAACATATCCACATAGTAATGCAGTACCACACATATACCACATATATGCCAAATATACTCATAACGGGCCAAATTACGAAAATTGCCCTATTAATCATAAATAAGTCCACATGCATATTTAATGCACCAAAATATGCATATCAAGTCATATTATAATATAACTCACATAATCACATAATTATGCACATATATATCACATAATCACATAATTACATAATTTTCCATCTTGGCCCCCTAATCAAGGCCCTAAGCCTTATTAGGAAATTCGGGACGTTGCAGGGGTGTTTTAGTCTTTTCTTGCCCATGGTTTTACTTACGCTAGAGGAAGCCTTTAGAAAATCAGAAAAACAAAACACTTAGCTCCCTCAATTTCTCTCTCTCTCTCTCGATAGCTCTCTTTCTTTCTCTCTTAAATTGGATTGGAGTTCTTTGATTTTGAGGAGAATTTCTTGGAATTAAAGCTTGGAGGAGCAACAATTGGGTTAGGAGTAACTTAAGGTCAGATTTCACAGTAGAGGTAAGGATTTATACTCTGTTTTCTTGATCAATTTCTGGTTTGTTTTATGTGCTCTTGAGTTTTAAACTCAAGGTTGGGATTTTGAGTTTTGGTTTTGTTTTTGGGGTATATGTGTAGCTTATGATGTGTTTTTATGAGTTTAAGACTCAATTCTGGATTTGGTTGAGGTTTGGCGACTGATTTTAGGGGTTTTAGTTTGGGGAAAATACTTGGAAAATGTTATAAATCTGGGTTCACGAGGTTGCGCCACGGCGCTGTTCTTGGAGCGTCACTGCCCACATGAACACAGGGGCGTTGGTGCTCTTCTGAACTGCCTTAGTGCCACAGCACCTTGTGGGCTGCACTGCGGTGTGTGTCCAGTGAAAACAGGCCCAGTGCCCTCTGCTTTGGGGTACGTCGTGGCCCTTTAGGGATGCGTCGCGGTGCTAATTGGGAAGAATAGCCAAGTGAGATTTCGAGTTATGGGGACTTAAAGCTAAGGGCTCGAGAAGGATTCTACTACCTGGTTTAGTAGAATTCGAGGTCCCGGAGGCTAGAACTCGGTATGGAAGCCTTTATTTTCACGATATTGATGGATATCCTCTGTTATGGTTGTGACTAGGGTACCGTTAGGGCTTGAAAAGGGATCATGCTTATGACAGACAGAATCCCGTGATCCGAAGGGGGAAAGACCAGGTAAATTTGTGCAATCCCACACCACCTGGGGAAGGTCAAGTGTGATGATTCTAAGACTGTGTAGGTATGAGACTACATAGTTGAGGAGGGATTCAATGGATTTATGGGTACTACCTATGCCAACAAGATGCATGTTCTTTTCGGTAGCCCATCACTTGAGAACTCTAAAGTTAAGCGTGCTTGACCTGGAGTAGTCTCATGATGGGTGACCTCCTGGAAGTTTTCCTAGGAAGCGTGCGAGTGACGACAAAGCACGCTGGAAAGACTCGTGTTGATTTGCAGGGCCAGTCGTCATTCCTGGAAGCACTCATAGTGACATGGGGATTTACAAATAGTATCAGAACTTTGACCCAGCCGAAAGTGTGGCCGACAGGGATGTCAAACCCCTAAGGGGGTGATTGTGATAGTCAGAATCCCATGATCCGCAGGGGGAAAGACCGGGTAAAGTTGTGTAATCCTACACTGCCTGGGGAAGGTTAAGTGTGATGATTCTAAGACTGTGTAGGTATGGGACTACACAATTGAGGAGGGCCTAAATGGATTGATGGGCACTACCTATGCCAACAAGATGCATGTTCTTTTCGGTATCCCATCACTTGAGAACTCCAAAGTTAAGCGTGCTTGACCTGGAGTAGTCTAATGATGGGTCACCTCCTGCGAAGTTTTCCCAGGAAGCGTGTGAGTGAGGACAAAGCACGCTGGAAAGACTCATGTTTGTTTGCAGAGCCCTTCATCATTCCAGGAAGCATCCATAGTGACGTGGGGTGTTACAAATGGTTTTAGAGCTTTGACCCAGTCAGAAGTGTGGCCAACGGGGATGTTAGACCCCTAAGGGGGTGATTGTGACAATCAGAATCCCGTGATCTGCAGGGGGAAAGACCGGGTAAAGTTGTGTAATCCCACACCGCTTGGGGAAGGTCAAGTGTGATGATTCTAAGACTATGTAGGTATGGGACTACACAATTGAGGAGGGCTTTAATGGATTGATGGGTACTACCTATGCCAACATGATGCATGTTCTTTTCAGTAGCCCATCACTTGAGAACTCTAAAGTTAAGGGTGCTTGACCTGGAGTAGTCTCATGATGGGATACCTCCTGGGAAGTTTTCCAAGAAGCGTTCGAGTGAGGACAAAGCATGCTGGAAAGACTCGTGTTGGTTTGCAAGGCCAATCATCATTCCAGGAAGCAGCTTTAGTGACATGGGGCGTTACAGTGCTCGATGGTCTTTTTCTATTTATTTAGTGCTTGGACCAAAGGTAAGAAAACTACACCATGGGTTGTGATTAGGGCTCGGGACCCTATGAATGAGCATGATTATGATTATGCCTATGATTATTTTCTAGATAATTGTTAAATGATTTATGTTTGTTTGTATTATTTGATTGAAAGGCTTGACTTATAAGTCAAGGGCGGCAACAGCGCGCTAAGCGCAGGCCAAAAGGCTTGACTTATAAGTCAAGGGCGACAATAGCGCGCTGAGCACTGGCCGATATGGTTAGGCCTATCCAGGAGAGTGGTATATGCTTGACCGACCCTATGGTCACTTGGGAAATAAAGCGCCAGGTACGCTTGGTCAGCCTAAGGCTTGTTATACAGAAAATAGGGAAACTAGCCCCAGGATGACTCTACAGTCACTTATCTAAGGAAACGGGCCCTGATGTCTCTATAGACACTTATCTAGAATGAATGCATGCATGAGTATGGTTATTACTGCTAGGCATGCTAATTATGATTTTGTAATATGTTATTAACTACTTATGAGCTTGTTTAAGTTTTCTTACTGAGCCTTGGCTCACGGGTGCTATATGGTGCAAGTAAGGGAAAAGGGAAGTTGGACCATTCACGAGTTTGAGAGTTTCAGTGGCAGCTTGTACATATGTAGGTTGCTTGACTACCACGGCCGGGGGTTCACAGAGGAACTTAGGTCGAACCCTAATTTTGCCACTTAGGTCGGCCTGTTGTATCTTTTGAATTGTAATTGATCTTTTATTGTTTATTTTGGGATCCCATGTACGAACTTAAACTTTTAATGAAATGATTACTTCTTTTTACTAAAAATTTTAACCCTAACGTGCTAATTACCTTTAGTCACACGTTTATGGCCAAATGACTCGATTAGGAAGTCTAGCACTATTTAAAGTACACAATGTAACGATCTTGGCTATCAAGGGTGTTACAACTTGGTATCAGAGCTACCAAGGTTTAAGGGTTGCCAAAGACTGGCTGGGCATGTACACTCGCCACTAAGGACAAGCTCGACTCAGGGTTTGGTAACTATTTATGTGGATATGTGTTTAACTGCTTAAATAAGATATAAATGTCTTATATGCCTACCTTATTAGGGAGCATGAGATATACCGATAGGGCATGGCCCTTGACTGCTGTGTGTGTGACGCCCCACATCACTATGGCTGCTTTCTAGAATGACGACTGGCCCTACAAACCAAGACAAGTCTTTCCAGCGTGCTTTGTCCTCACTCGCACACTTCCTCGGAAAATTCCCAGGAGGTCACCCATCCCTAGATTACTCCAGGCCAAGCACGCTTAACCATGGAGTTCTCAAGTGATGGGCTACCGAAAAGAAGATGCACCTTCCTTATATAGGTAGTACCCATCAATCCATTTAAGCCCTCTTCAACTATGTAGTCCCATACCTACACAGTCTTAGAATCATTACACTTGACCTTCCCCAGGCGGTGTGGGATTGCACAGCTTACCCGGTCTTTCCCCTTACGAATCACGGGATTCTGACTGTCACAATCACCCCCCCTTACGGGCCCGACGTCCCCGTCGGCCACACTTTCGGCTGGGTCAAGGCTCTGATACCATTATGTGACGCCCCACATCACTATGGCTGCTTTCTGGAATGACGACTGGCCCTACAAACCAAGACAATTCTTTCCAGCGTGCTTTGTCCTCACTCGCACACTTCCTGGGAAAACTTCCCAGGAGGTCACCCATCCCTAGATTACTCCAGGCCAAGCACGCTTAACCATGGAGTTCTCAAGTGATGGGCTACCGAAAAGAAGATGCACCTTCCTGATATAGGTAGTACCCATCAATCCATTTAAGCCCTCTTCAACTATGTAGTCCCATACCTACACAGTCTTAGAATCATTACACTTGACCTTCCCCAGGCGGTGTGGGATTGCACAGCTTACCCGGTCTTTCCCCTTACGAATCACGGGATTCTGACTGTCACAGTGTGTATGCTAAAGATGTGCTTATAAGCGTTATTATTGCTTGTTAATGTTAAGGAAATGCTTATTAGCCTCTGTTTTCTTATAAATGCCAGAAAATGCTTATTAGCATCATTATCTGTTTATAAATTTTAGGAAGTTCTTATTAGCACCATGTTTGGGTATGAATATGAACCGACATGCTTATTAGCATGACTGTTCGGTCTTGGACTATAGGGCGTCAAGAGGTATCGTTATTACTACCTAATAGGGCGAATTGATTACTGCAAAGATAAACTTGGAAGTATGCTTCCAAGACAGTCAGATTCATTAGCCAGCCAAGAAATACAGGCCTAGAATGATAATCAGGGCCAGACCCCTATGCCAGCTCCAGATAAATGGCAGCAAGTGCTTGCTAAAATGCGAGCTAGATTACAGAGGCAACAATAAGAGATCTGCCTACTTAGACAGCAATAGGTTCCAGCAGGGAACGTTCAGCCTGGGATGCCACCTGCCTTGGTACCAACAGTAGTACTACTGCCAAAAGCTGGGAATAGATGGGAATCCATTTATGAAAGGTTCAGAAAATAACACCCTCCATCTTTTGAGGGTAATGAAGATCTGGCAATGGCCGAGAAATGGATGAGCATAATTACCGATATCTTGGACTTGATGAGGGTAGAGGGTAATGAGAGAGTGGCTTGTGCCACGTATAAGTTTCGGGAGTATGCCCGAATTTGGTGGGAAATGATATCCTAGACCAAGAATGTGAAAACCATGGATTAGGAAGAGTTCAGAACTGTATTCAATGAAAAGTACTACAATGATGCAGTTAGGGCTGTAAAGGCAGAGGAATTCAATAAGCTGCTACAGGGAATATGTCAGTGACATAGTCTGTAGTGAAGTTTGATAGACTGGCCAAGTTTGCTGTAGACTTGGTGCCCACTGATGGGACAAGGAAGGAAAGGTTCCTTCAGGGGTTACAGCCTATGATAGCCTAAGATGTTCAAATTACCGTTGTGCCTGGGGTGACGACATATGCACAGGTGGTAGAAAATTCCTTTACTGCAGAGGGCGCAGAGAACAAAATCTGGCGTGAGAATGCGGCCAAGAGAGACACTAGGAGGATGGGGACCTCCATTTATGGGTTCTGGTAGGGGCGAAGGCCCTAATGACCAGAAAAGGAAGGCTCAAATACTTTTTCAGCTTTAGGGCCTAACAGGAGGCCACGTGGTATACAGATAGGCCACCAGGGCAACAATGAGGTCTGGATGGCTTACCAAAAGTGTGCTAGATGTAGAAGGCGCCATGTGGGAGAGTATCAGGAAAGGGCTTGCTTTCTGTGCAGGATAGTGGGACACTTGAAAAAAGAGTGCCCGAGAGTGAAGAAAGAGGAATTGAAGAAAGCAGACATCTTGTCTCCAGCTCGAGTGTTCTCATTGACACAAGCAGAGGCTGAGGCTAGTCCCTCAGTAGTGACAGGTCAGATTTCTAGTGCTGGAACTTCTTATACTGTTTTGATTGATTTTGGTGCTACACATTCATTTGTTTCCAGTAGGATAACTGATAGACTGTGTAGGCCTTGTGATTACTACACTGTGGGGTTTGGATCTTTACTACCCATTGGGGAGTTAGTAGTCTCTAAGATATGGATCAGATCACTACCAGTGACAGTGGATGGCAGAGAATTTTTAGTTGATTTGATTGAATTAGTTATGAATGACTTCGACATAATTTTGGGCGTGGAATGATTAGTTAATTATGGGGCAACCATAGACTGCAAAAAGAAGAGGGTAACCTTTAAGCCTAAGGGTGAGGACCCCTTTGTTTTCGTTGGCAGTGTGCATGTACCCCGTGTAGCTATGATATCTGCGTTGAGGGCTAGAGACCTATTGCGAGGTAGTTGCATAAGATTTGTAGCCAGTGTGGTGGATAGTGCTCAGGTCATGCCAGTGGGACCAGAAGAGACTAGACTACTCTGTGAGTTTCTGGACGTGTTTCCAGAGAATTTGTTAGGGTTGCTGCCACATAGAGAGATATAGTTTGTTATTTAACTGGCACTAGGGACAGAACCAGTGTCTACGACACCGTACAGAATGGCCCCACTAGAGTTGAAAGAACTGAAGGTATAGTTATAGGAGGTGTTATACTTGAGTTTTATCAAACCTAGTTTCTCTTCATGGGGTGTAACACCCTACTACCTTAGAGTCGTTACTAAGTGAGTTTAAGACGGAAATTGTGCAACTAACTGACTATACGAGGTTTCTAAAACCAAAAGTGTGACTAAACCAGAGTTTAAGGCTGTACTCTTTGAAAATGTTTAGTTTCATTGAAAACATTAAGTATCAAACATCTGGGATCCCAAAAATAAGGTTTACAAAATATTTACAACTCAAAAATAGATTTACACCAGGTTAACTATCAAAAGAATAAGTTAATACAGCCATATACAAAATGCCCCCAACCAAAGCAGTCGGGCAGGCTGAACATGTACGCGCCGCCCCCACGCTCTCCATACTCATGGCCGGTTGACTGACTCCTTGCTTTTACCTGCCACACAGAGCACCCGTGAGCCGAAGCCCAGCAAGAAAACTCATACAGTATATAACATATGCATAGAATATGGCTGACATATAATCCACTGATAAATAGGAAAACCATCAGACTGAACAAGCACAGCCATGCCGCCCCAGAGGCCTTACCAAAGTCTGGGGTCTCGGTCCTTACCATAAGGATCACTCATGTATCCCTTGGGTCCCACCCTGGCTATAAGCACTCCATGTGCTAAGTGTTACTTCCGGCCCCAAGGCCGTTCTCGGCCTTCACCGCTCTCGGCCTTAGCCGTTCATTTCATTATATTCATACATATAGTACATTTCGAAATAATCATTCAAACATATAATAATTCATTTAAGGTTATGCATTCGCACATAATACAATCTAGGGCCATGCCCTGAAATAACACTATGGGCCCATGCCCTGTCCTCGGGTGTTACGGTTTTCTTACCTTTCAATTCGATAGCCTTGATCACCTAACTCCTTGAGCACGATCCTACTCGAGCCCTAGCGCTCACCTAAGCAAAATCGTCAAAGTCATTACCAAACCTCAAGTCCAAAACCTTGCCTCAGGACCAATCCCGAGCCCCCGGGAAGTCCTAGATCCCCAAAACAAAGTGGTGGAATCGAGCCCCGAACCCTAGGTCGAAATCCCTCAACAAAAGCCCAAAAATCCCTTTCTGTGAACAGTGCAGCGCTACAGCGCTCTAAAGAGGGCGCTGTAGCACTACAAGCAGAACCACAACTCCCCAGAAACAGGGCCTAGCGCTACAGCGCCCAATGACTAGCGCTGTAGCGCTAGTTGCAGCCAGGCCACACCCAAAAATCGTTTCTGCGATTTTCCTTCAACCATCTCAACCCCAAACTTGTCCAAATCTTTTCCAAACCCAAAAACAAACTTATCAACACCTCACACTCATCCCAAGCATCCCAAGAACTCATACCCCAAGCTCAAGCAACCCAAAACTCAAGATCTACCATAATGAACCCTAAAACCAGAAATTCATTCAAACATCAAAGATAAGGTCTTAGAAATCATACTGTGGATGGAAATTCGACCTTGAGTTGAACCCTAGACCTCCTTAGCTTTCTCCTTCTCAATCTTGGCTTGATTTCCCAAAAATCCCCATCTATTTAGCTCAAATACACAGCTCAAACCAGTCAAACCCTAAAACTGAAATCTCCAAGAACTTACCTCAAATTTCTGATGTGATCTTGCTAATCCCTTGCCAATCCTCAAGTCTAGCTTAGGATCCTTGATGCTCAGCCTACCCTAGCTCTCCACTGAGCTTGAATCCAAGAAAAATGAAGGGAAATGGTGGGAGAGCCACAAACCGATTCTTTTGGAACAAAACCCTTCTGTTTTTCTCTCTTTTCCTTTTTTCTTCCTTCTTTCTTTCTTTTTAGCCTTAACTCTTTTTTTTTTCTACCAATTCCACTAAGTATAAAGCTCCCTTTAACTTATCTCTAACAAGCCTAAAGACCAAAATGCCCTCCCTAATAATTCTAAACCTTTTTGCCCATGTAGGGACATTTTAGTCCTATTACCCAAATTCCCTCTAATTCCTCAAGTGTTCCTAATAATTCCCGCTCGCTACCCAATACCTGATTAATCACCAAATATACATTCCTCATCAACAAGATTAACCTCAATATATTTTCCAATTTCTCATTTAAACTCCCCAGGCTTAACCCAAGCCGGGTATAGATTCTCGCTTTGACTTTTCCGCTAACCCGCTCATTCTAGGATCGTCTCGAGTCACAGATCACAGATATCAACACAGTCATGCCCAAAATGGCCAAATTGCAATTATGCTCTTTCTAAGATAATCAGATCTACATGCATACTAATTCACATAGTCATGCATCTCAAATAATCAAATAGTCATATAACGTGCATTAAATCATAATCATGCATTAAACTCATTAAAGTCACACACAAAATCCCATTATGCCCTCCAGGCACACTACTCAAGGCCTTTAAGCCTTAATAGTGAATTTGGGTCGTTACATGGGGTGTGCCAGTCTTATTTGTAAAGAAGAAAGACGGTTCTCTGAGGATGTGTGTAACGACCCAAATTCAGTGTTTAGGCTTAAGGGCCTGGGGAAGTGTGCCTGGAGGGCATGATGGGATTTTGTGTGTGACTTTAATGAGCTTAATGCATGATTACGATTTATTGCACGTTATGTGATTAGTTGATTAATTGAGATGCACGGCTATGTGAATTAGTATGCATGTAGACCTGATTGTCTTAGAATGAGCATGATTATAATCTGGCCATGTTTGGGCATATCTGTAATAATTGTACTATGTGAATGGTGCCATGTGAGTGCGATGTTTTTATCAGGATGCACGCATCGAGACGGTCCTAGTGAGCCATTTAGTCTAAAAGTCACAACGGGATGTTGTACCCGGCTCGGGTAAAGCCTAGGGGTACTTTGGGAATCTTATAAGTTGAGTTGAGAATGAGTGTTGGTTATTGGTAATTGGGTAACCTGGGTAACCATTTGTAACTGATGTGGGTAACAAGTTTTAAGATAGAAAGTGGTAGAATTGAAATGAAAGTGTAAAGACTTAAGTGCCCTTGAAAGTTTAGCTAAGGAGGGATTATTAGGAAGGGGTAAATTGGTCTTTTGGCAAGGCAAATAGACAAGTTTCAGCTGGGTATATGGGGTATACGGTTTGGGCAAGGGATCATTTAGTGTCTTGATAAAATTTGAAGAGAAGGAAAAGAAGAGAAGAGAAAGGCTAGGGCAAGCAAGAAGAAGAAGAAGAAGAGAAGGAGAAGTGGGAGTCTAGGAGGGGATCAAGGACTTGTGTGGATTCTTCATTTGAGGTAAAGGTTTTATACATATCTAAGTATGGATTTTGTTTTGATTTAAGGAATTTAAATGCCTAAGCTAAACATTGTTGGGTTTTGGGGTTAGTTGCTGAAATTTGAAATCATAGGAGTGGATCTTGGGTGTGTTGATGTTTTGAATTGATTCTAGTGTTTATAGGATGTTAGATTGTTCATATGAGGTTTGGATTTGAGTTTTGGGGTTTAGGTATTGGTTTGGGGTGATTTGGAGAGGTTAAAGCTCGGGAAAAATGCAGGAAAAACCCAGATTTTCTGGGTTCGCGATGGAGCGCCGCGGCCCTGTTCTTGGGCGTCGCGGCGCGAGGAGGCTTTAGGATGGGGGCATGGGCTCTGGGTGCCACGGCCCTTGAGGGGTGTGCCGCGGCCCTAGGCCATTTTGGCAGCCCAAAAGTTGAGTTTTTGGGGCTTTTGCCCGGGGACTCGTGGGATGGTTCCGATACTTTGCTTTATGGATTTAGAGGTCCCGGGAGTGCGGGATTGGTCCCGGGAAGTGGTTCTAGGCTTGGTTAGTATTGAAAGTGTTTTATGTGTGTTGTGACTAGGATTTCGGAGGGGCTCGTGATCGTGGTGCATCGGAAAGCACGGAATACAGGTAAGAAAACCGTAACACCCGAGTTTAGGGCATGGCCCCACTGTGTGATTGTAGGGCATGGCCCCGGATTGTATTACGTGCAAATTCTTAACCTTAAATGAACCGTGATATGTGTGAATGTTTATTTTGAATGTACTATAAGTGTGATTATGATGAAACGAACGGCAAGGGCCGGGTACGGCGTAGGCCGGGGCGGCCGTGGGGCCGAAAGTAACACACAGCACATGGGATGCTTATATTCAGGGTGGGACCCAAGGGATACATGAGTTATCCTCGCAGTGAGAACCGAAACTCCAGGCTTTGGTAAGGCCTTGGGAGCGGCATGGCCGTACTTGTTTATTATGATGGTTTTCCTATGTGTCAGTGAATTATTGCCAGCTATTTGTTTTGCATATGTTATGTGTTATTTGGGTTTTCTTGCTGGGCTTCGGCTCACGGGTGCTCCGTGTGGCAGGTAAAAGCAAGGAGTCAGTCAACCGGCCATGAGTATGGAGAGCGTGGGGGCGGCGCGTACATGTTCGGCCTGCCCGACTGCTTTGGTTGGGGGCATTTTGTATATGGCTGTATTTAACCATTCTTTTGATAGCTGATCAAGTGTAAATCTACTTTTGAATTGTAAACATTTTGTAAACCTTATTTTGGGATCCCAGATGTTTTATATTTAACGTTTTCAATGAAGTTGACCATTTTAAAAGAATACAGCCTAAAACTCTGGTTTAATTACACTTTTGGTTTTAGAAACCACTTTGAGTCAATTAAATGCACAATTTCTGTTTTAAACTCACTTAGTAACGGCTCTAAGGTGGTAGGGCGTTACAATGTGTATTGATTACAGGAAACTGAATAAGTTAAGAACAAGTATCCTTTGCCAATGATAGGTTACCTGTTTGATCAGTTGCAGGGTAAGACGGTATTCTCGAAGATAGATCTTCGATCTGGTTATCACCAGGTGAGGATCAAGGAGGAAGATATAGCGAAGATAGCTTTGTTTGTTTTACGGTATTAAATTAGGTTTGCAGCGGAAGCATTTAGGTTGATTATCATTGTACCGACCCCAAGGATCCTCTATATGTGACATACATTAAAACAGAAAGCAGTAATGGTAACAGACTAATACCTCTTGATGCCTATCAAGTGTCCTTGCTTTATTTTCGTATTAAAACAATCTTCCTATCCAAGCTGGTAGAAAATGATGATGATTAAAAACTCACACTGTAGTCTTCCAAACCTGCCTCAACACTCAAGGATTAGTGTGGGCTAATAGGATTCACAAAATTATGTGTTCTTGTTTTTTGTCTCAACTCATGAGCAAGAACAGTAATGGGAGAGGAGAGTAAATGACTCGATTAACATTTTTAGGTTTCCTAAATGTATCGATATATAGATTTAAGATTATACCGGTATAATTAAATTTACTCTATAAAATATTATTTAGGTTGAGATAATAATATTTAATAAAGATATTTATTTATTTAAACATTAAATAGTCATATTATAAATATTTAAATAAATATCTTTAACCGATTCTGTTATAGATATTATTTCAAATTTAAATATTCAAATAATTAAATATCTAATAACCAAATGAGAGAATCTCTCAACCACTTGAGGGAATATCTCAACTACTAGGAGAGAATCTCTTAACTACCTTTGAGAGAATATCTAACCACATTAAAATATCTATAACTAACTTTTAAATTTAAATTTAAATAAATATTTAATTTTTGAATTAAAATAATAATCCAAAATTAAACCCAATGGGCTCCACCCTATGATGTAGCACCACCACTGTTACTACACATTGGTTGGTGCCAATGCTGTTGTCCAAACAGCATAGGTGGTGCACCAACTTGTCCAGACAGACATAGGTGTTTTCCTAATTTATTTAATATTAATTATTTATTATAAAATAAAAAATTACTATTTTTCCTTTGCAAAATAAATTCTCCTTTCTCTTTTATTTTGTGAATTCCATACCCTTGACAGTGTGGTATAAAGGCGACTCAGGGACCATGGACCTATAACACTAAGCTCCAATAAACCAGATTATTTATTGAACTCATCAATACAATAATCTTATTTATTAATTCCATTATTACTCCACTATAAATAATGAATTTCACTCTTAGTTATTATAGAATTATATTTACTGAGTTTATTAGCAGTAGTCCATTGATATAATCAATACCAATAGTTTGTTATCCTGTTATCGGTTCATAATTAGAATTGGTCAAAATTATTTTTTTACCCTTCTAATTATCTCTTTATCCTTTAGTACTATTAATTCACCAATGAAAGTTAATTTAGATCAAATCTAAATTTGTACACAACTTTTCAGATCCAAAATTAACACTGAAAGGGAACCAATATTCGATTAGTTAGGAAAGTCAGTATTCCATCTTCTAAATCATGTTCTCAGCCATCCATGTTACTAAAATCCCAAAACAAAAGTTGTAAGCTTCATTAATAAAGAAACTTTAATGAGTGGATCAAAGAACTTAGTAAACATGAACAGTAGTTCATGAATACTCAGGATTTAGACTGATCTACTAATTGATCATCTAAGTGATATGAATTAAGTCTTTATAATAAACGACAAGTTCTATAAAGAAATTAATTCATATTGGTCCAGTCATATATAATCATAATTATATACATCACATTTACTAAGATGTCTATCTACATCAGCAATCTGAATCTAAATTGCTTACACCGAATAACGTGCTTAGTAAACCGTACTAGCAACCATTTATTAAAGATTCCATACTATAATATATTGTTGACAATTTTATTCATTGTGTATGATCTTAATTTTTGCGTACTCATACAAGATTATACCCTCATAAATGAATATGGAATATTCTGATATTCATATACTATAAATGTATCGTCCCAAATTTGCTAATAGGGCTTAGGGCCTTGATTAGCGTGCCTGGAGGGCAATAAGTGATTTGTTATGTTATTATGTCAATTTGTTGAGTATGTGATTAGAAATGCATGTTTAGGTGAATTAAATATGCATGTGGGCCCCGTTTAGTTATTAGGGCATGTTTGTAATTTTAGCCGTTGAGGGCATAAATGTAATATTTGTGATTATTGTGAATATTGTGATATATTTGTATTGCACGATCCGAGATAGTCCTAGGGAGCGGTTTAGCAAGAAAGTCACAACGGGGTCGAATACCCGACTCGACGTGAGTCGAGGGGTATTTCGAGTATTATACATTTTATTGGGTTATCGGGTTATGAAAATAAATATTTGGAGATATATTTGAAGTTAGAACGTTTAGGAGGGAATATCGGGGAAATTTACCATTTTGCTCTCGGGGACGTTTTTGGTACCCCGAGCCTTTGAGGTAACCTTAAAGAATAAGTTAAGTAAACAAAACTAAGAATATGTTCAGAAAACTAGGAACCAACCCAAACACTTCTCTTCCTCTCTCATTTTTCTCTAAACCATACCAAGGGGAAACTTTGAAGATTAAGCTAGGAATTGGAGCTTTAAACTTGGGGATTAGCTCAGTTTCAACTTTGTGGATTCAAGCAGAGGCTAAGGTAAGCTCTTAATTGTGATTCTAACCATTAAATTCTATGAGTTATTGGCTGAGTTTTAGTTTTAATAAGTCTTGGAGGTTGAAGATTTAGTTTGGGATTTAGTTTTAATAATTGTTAGGTTTTGTTGCTGAGACTATAGTAGAACTTCTGTGATGATTGACTTAAATCATTGGGTTGATTTTGGGGTAATTTGGCTTGGTTTTGGAGGTAAAAATGGAGGCTTTTATGGGTTCGAAGGGTCGGGTCGCGGCATTGTTCTTGCTGAGCCTCAGCCCTCTAGAACACTTTGGAGGCCAGGGAGAAGGGCAGGCCGTGGCACACCATGGATTGGACCGCGACGCGCATGGCCTATTTTGGGGGTTGGGGTTTCTGGTTAAGGCAGGTCGCCGCATGGGACCTTAGGGCCAAGGTGTTTTTAGGCTCGGAAATCCAAAAGTTAAGGCTCGGGAAGGATTTTATCACCCGGATTGATGGAATTCAAGGTCCCGGGGACTAGAATTATAACCCAAAGTTATTTAATGGATTAGAACTTGATGGAAGGATGTTTTTGATGCGTTGTGACTAGGTTTTCAGCGAGGCTTGGACTAGGGGACTGTGCTCGGGATATTGGTGCTCGGAAAGCTCGAGACACAGGTAAGAAAACTGTTGTACCCATAGAGCAAGGTGAGGCCCTATATTTTGTGTTGCAGGGCATGGCCCTATATGATTGTGTTGTAAGGCGTAGCCCCATTGATTATGTTTATACGTGTTTAAGTATTTGCTTAATTATGATATGTGTGCATATATGTTAATGAACGACAAGAGTTGGGAACGGCGAAGGCCAAGAACGGCGAGGGCCGGGAATGACAAAGGCTGAGAATGGCAAGGCCGAGTACGGCAAAGCGATGGGAGCAGCGTTAAGCACGCGTAGTGCGAGTTTCCAATCCGAGACAGTCCTAGGGAGCGGTTTAGCTAGATAGTCACAACGAGGTCGAATACCCGACTTGGGATGAGTCAAGGGGTATTGTAGCGTCCCAAATTTGCTAATAAGTCTTAGGACCTTGATTAGCGTGCCTGGAGGGCAATAAGTGATTTATTATCATAATAAGTGAGTTTGATGAGTATGTGATTAGAAATGCATGTTTAGGTGAATGAAATATGCATGTGGGCCCCGTCTGGTTATTAGGGGCATGTTTGTAATTTTTTCCCGTTGAGGGCATAAATGTGATATTTGTGATGCACGATCCGAGACAGTCCTAGGGAGCGATTTAGCTAGAAATTCACAACGGGGTCAGATACCCAGCTCGGGAGGAGCCTAGGGGTATTTTGGGAACGTAAAATGAGTTCGAGATTTTTGGAGTAACGAGTAGTAGTTGGTATTGATTTGGACACATCAGGATTAAATGGGAATTTATAAGACTACTCGGGGACTTAACGGGGTATGGTAAATGACTGAAATACCCTTGGGTTACTAAAGGATTAGGGATAAGTTAAAGGTCTATTTTGGACATTTTGGCTAGAAGATAGGCTTATATTTAGATAGCTGTGTTTCTAGGAGGGGTTAGAATAATCTGAAGGAGCTCTCTTTCTCTCCCACGTGTAACTCTCTGTCTCTCTCACTTTCTTGAGGCTTGGAAGGTTTTTGGGATATTTGGAGGAGAAAGCTTTCAATTTAAGGCTGAGAGTTGGAGAAATCAAAGCTAGGAGCAGATTACAAGTAGCTGAGGGTCGAAACTATTCTTGAGGTAAGGCTTTGCTCTGGATTTTTGGTGGTTTGAGCTATGGTTTGAAGGTTTATTTTAAAAGTTAAGCTTAGTTTGATTTTTGAGCTTTAATGGGTTTTCGGGCTAAGTTTTGTGGTTGTTATACTAGTTATGTTGGTTGGATATGAATCCTAGGAAGAATTCTAGGATTAGGGCTCTTAACTGATGATTTCCAGGGAAGTTAGCTCGTAGAAATGGAGGAAGATTTCTAGGTTTTGGGGTTGAGCCGCGGCCCTGTTCATCAGCGTCGTGGCCCTGTTCATCATCGTCGCGGCCCTGTTCATCAGTGTCGCGACCCGCTTGAGTTTATGGGCTAGTAGAGCTTCGAGAAATTTCCCAGGCGCCACGGCGCAAGGTTTGGGTGCCGCGGCCCTAGGCTGGCAAATGTGAGGCAATTTTTGAACGTTAAGGCTCGGGAAGGTTTCAACTACCCAGTTTGGTAGAAACCAAGGTCCCGGAGGTTAGAATTATGTCTCAAAACTATTTAATGGATTAGAACGTGATGGTTGATTATTATTCATACGTTGTGACTAGGTTTCTTCAAGGCTCGGGTTAGAGGACTATGCTCGTGATCGCGGTGCGCAGAAAGCTTGGGACACAGGTAAGAAAACTGATGTACCCGTAGAGCTTGTGTTGCAGGGCACGACCCTATATGATTGTGTTGTAGGGTGTAGCCCTTTGATTGAGTTTATACGTATTTAAGTATCTGCTTAATTATGCTATGTGTGCATATATGTGAATGAATGGCAAGAGCCAGGAATGGCGAGGGCCGAGAACGGCGAAGGCTGAGAACAGCAAGGCCGAGTACAGCAAGGGGCCGGGAGCAGCGTTTAGCAGGCGGAGTGCGAATTGTCAGGGCGAGACCCTAAAGGATACCTGGGATATCCTCATGGTGTGGACCACGAATCCAGGGCCTGGTAAAGCGCCTGGGATGGCATGGTCGTATGTGTTTAGCCTGATGGTGGCATGATTATATGTTGAATGTTAAATATGCATATGTTATCTGTTTGTGAGGGTTTTCTTGTTGGGCTTCGGCTCACGGGTGCTTTATGGTGCAGGTAAGGGCAAGGGGAAAGTCGACCAACCATGAGTACGGAGAGCGTGAAGCGGCGCGTACATGTTTGGCCTGCCTGGTTGCCTCGGCCAGGGGTATTTTGGGAGATGTTTGTACTAAACCTAGATTTTTTCGTTTAGCCAACTCTGGCTATATTTTTTACTTGTTAATATTTCTAAATAGTATTTTGGGATCCCGAATGTTAAATGCTTTATGATTCTCAGTGAATGGAATTATTTTCAAAGTATAAGACTCTGTTTATGGTTTAATTACACTTTTTTCCTAAAACCTCGATTAGCGAGTTAATTGCACATCTTAAACTCACTTAGTAACGACTCTAAGGAAGTAGGGTGTTACAACTTGGTATCAGAGCGAGCCAAGGTTTATGGTTTCTGGAGAATGACCGAACATGTACGCTCGCTGTCAGTGACAAGCTCGACTCAGGGTTGGTTGGTAATAATTGACTTATATGCTTGAATATGTGCTTGAATGTCTTGTTTGCTTGCTTTCTTTATATAGAGCATGATGAATGAGTTAATATATGCATGTTTTCAGGGCATCACCCGTTGAGTGTTATATGCTATCTGTATGTTATGTGGATTGTTGTTTTTGGTTGACTATTACAATTTGGGAGGTGGTTTTGGATGTTGTTATCATGCCTGATGAACGGCGTGGTTGATTGCAGGCATATTGTTGAGATGCCTCGACAATCATCTAGACTCTGCGACAATAGGGCCGAGGATGACAACCAGGGTCAGGACCCTCCACCTGCCCCACAGAATTGGCAACAGATGTTTGTCGAAATGGAAGCAAGACTGCAACGAACAGAGGAAGAACTTCGACAGTTGAAATAGCAGGCCCCTCCTTGGGCCACTGAGTTATCAATTCAACAAGTTGTGGCACCAGTGCCAGTTCAGCCTGTTATGGAGAACAGGTGGGAACCTTTATATGAGAGATTCAGGAAGCAGGATCCTCCCACCTTTGAGGGTGGACCAGACCCACTGCAGGCAAAGTAGTGGATGAATATGATTTCCTCTATTCTGGATTTTATGAGGGTTCAAGGGAACGACAGGGTAGCTTGTGCTAGCTACATGTTCAGAGAGGATGCCCGCATCTGGTGGGATGTAGTGACTCAGAGGAGGAATGTGGCAGTTATGACTTGGGAAGAGTTATGAAACATCTTTAACAAGAAATACTGTAGTGTTGCAGTCTGAGCTGCAAAGGTTGATGAGTTCATCAACCTGACCCAGAACCGGTTGATTGTTACAGAGTACGCCTTGAAATTCGACCGGTTGGCGAAGTTCGCGCCGGATTTGGTGCCGACAGATGCGGCAAGAAGAGACAGATTTGTACGGGGGTTGAATGTTATGATCATCCGTGATGTGAAGATTACTTTAGATCCAGAGACTATTACTTATGCTCAGGTTGTAGACAGGGCCCTTACAACTGAGGGGGCCGAGGATCAGATTTGGAGAGAGAGTGTTGTTAGACGCAATGCCAGGAGGATGGTGCCTCCTTTTATTGGGTCCAGTCAGGGTAGTGGCTCCAGTGAGCAGAAGAGAAAGGCCCCAGATTCTTTTGTTCCTCCTAGCATGGATAGGAGGGCACGGGGTGCTTTAGTGGCCGTCAGGGCGAAGGTGACAACTGGAGGAGTTTTCCAGTATGTCCTTGGTGCAGACGTCGACACCAGGGTGAGTGCAGGATCAGGGCTTGCTTTGTCTGTGGGAGTGCCAATCATCTGAAGAAGGACTGTCCACAAGCCAGGAAAGAGGAGTCGAAGCAGGGTCACAGTCTCGCTCCTGCCAGAGTGTTTACTTTGACTCAGACTGAGGCGGAGGCTAGCCCCTCTGTTGTGACAGGTCAGATTTCTAGTGCTGGGTTTTCTTATACTACATTGTTTGATTCGGGAGCTACTCATTCGTTTATGTCTGGTAGAGTGATAGACTAGCTGTGTAGACCTAGTGTTTTGTATGCTAGGGATTTTCAGACTTTGCTGCCAACTGGGGAACTGGTAGTCTCCAGGAGATGGGTTAGAGTTTTGCCAGTAGAAGTAGATGGTAGGGAGTTGTCTGTTGATCTGATTGAGCTTGCGATGGATGACTTCGATATGATCCTAGGGATGGATTGGTTATCGGAGTATGGGGCGACGATTGACTGCAAGCGCAGGATGGTGACTTTTGAACCAGAAGGGGAGGTACCCTTTGTATTTTTGGGGATAGATAGTGGACCGCGAGTACCTATGGTTTCAGCACTGAAGGCTAGAGACCTGATGTAGGAAGGCTGCATAGGATTCCTAGCGAATGTTGGAGATACCTCTAGGGTTGTGTCGGTTGGACCGGGGGAGACCAGATTGGTATGTGAGTTTCCAGATTTATTTCCAGCAGACCTTCCAGGGTTGCCACCGCAGTGAGAGATTGAGTTTGTCATTGAGTTGGTGCCAAGAGCGGAGCCAGTATCTAGGACACCTTATAGAATGGCTCCGATAGAGTTGAAGGAATTGAAGATTCAGTTGCAGGAGTTACTGGATTTGGGGTTCATCAGACCGAGTTTCTCTCCATGGGGTGCTCCAGTGTTGTTTGTCAAGAAGAAGGATGGATCTCTTAGGATGTGTATTGACTACAGGGAGCTGAACAAGTTTACCATTAAGAATAAGTATCCACTGTCTAGGATCGATGATTTATTTGACCAGCTGTAGGGAAGAACAGTATTTTCCAAGATTGATCTCCGATCAGGCTACCATCAGTTAAGGATCAAAGAAGAGGACATACCAAAGACCTCTTTTTGCACGAGGTATGGACACTATGAATTCCTGGTTATGTCCTTTGGATTAACCAATGCCCCAGCAACTTTTATGGATATGATGAATAGGATTTTCAAGGACTATCTAGATAAGTTTGTGATTGTGTTCATCGATGACGTTTTGGTGTACTCTCAGTCAGAGACAGAGCATGAGCAGCAATCGTGTTTGGGTTTGTAGTGGTTGAGGGAGCATAGGTTATATGCTAAGTTCAGCAAGTGCGAGTTCTGGCTACCGCAAGTCACATTTCTGGGCCATATCATTAGTAAGGAGGGGATTCTGTTTGACCCAAGTTAGATTGAGGCAGTGAGAGGTTGGCCTAGACCGAGCAATGTTCCTGAAGTGAGGAGTTTTCTAGGATTGGCAGGATATTATCGGTGGTTTGTTGAGGGGTTTTCCAGGATAGCTACGCCGTTGACAGAATTGACAAAGAAGAAGACAAAGTATGTTTGGACAGACAGATGTGAGAACAGTTTCAAAGAGTAGAAGCGGCGACTGATCACCACGCCAGTGTTGAGTTTGCCGACAAATAATGAGAAGTTTGTGGTTTATTGTGATGCCTCCAGACAGGGTTTAGGATGTGTGCTGATGCAAGCTGGTAAGGTAATAGCCTATGCATCGAGACAGTTAAAGGAGTATGAGCAGAGATATCCCACGCATGATCTGGAGGTTGCAGCGGTGGTATTTGCACTTAAGATTTGGAGACATTATCTATATGGTGAGAAGTGCGAGATATACACCGACCATAAAAGTTTGAAGTATTTCTTTACTCAAAAGGATCTGAATATGCGCCAGAGACGGTGGCTGGAGTTGGTTAAGGATTATGATTGTGATATCCTATACCATCCTGGGAAGGCTAATGTAGTGGCTGATGCATTGAGTCGAAAGGGCCCATGACATTTGTTCAATTTGAGACAGATATCCGATAAGCTATCGGAGGAGATGACTAGAGTGGGTATAGAGGTTGTGGTTGGTCGGTTAGCCAACATCACTCTTCAGTCTACACTCCTTGAGAGGATCAAGGAGGCGCAGGGGAAGGATTCCCAGTTGAGAGGTTACAGAGAGAATGTCTTTGTCGGAGCAGCTAAGGACTTCTCTATCTCAGATATGGAGTTACTGAAGTACAAGGGTCGGATCTATGTTCCGATTAATTCTAATATTCGTCGAGAGATTTTGGATGAATCGCATACCACTCCCTATTCTTTACATCCAGGTACGACAAAGATGTACCAAGATTTGAGAGCTTTGTATTGGTGGTCGGGAATGAAGAGGGATGTGGTGGATTATGTGGCCAAGTGCTTAACGTGTCAATAGGTTAAGGCTGAACATCAAAGGCCAGCTGGGTTACTGCAGCCTCTAGGGATTCTAGAGTGGAGGTGGGAAGATATCACCATGGACTTCGTGGTTGGTTTGCCGAAGACCGTGGGATAGCATGATTCGGTGTGGGTGATTGTAGATAGGTATACCAAGTCTGCCCACTTTTTACCTGTCAGGATGACTTATACTGTGGAGCAGTATGTTGAATTGTATATGAAGGAAATTATTCGACTTCATGGGGCTCCGAGGTCGATAGTATCCGACAGGGACCCCACCTTCTCCTCCAAGTTTTGGGAGAGTCTGCAGAAGGCTATGGGCACACAGTTACGGTTTAGTACCGCTTATTGTAATGCCCCAAATTTCCTAATAAGGTTTAGGACCTTGATTAGGAAGCCGGGAGGGCCATAATTGATTTATTATGATATTTAATGATTATATGCATGTTTATGTGAATTATATTATTATATGATGGTGAATGCATGCATATGGGCTCATATTTTAAATGCAAGGGCATTTTGGTAATTTGGCCACTGTGGGCGTAATTGTATATTTTGGGTGCATGGTTGAGATTAATTATAATTTTACCACATTGTATGTGGATTGGTTCGAACTCTTCGACATGAGACGATCATGAGATGTAAGTGTTCGGTCTAGTCATAACGGGCTTAAGTACGGGGCTCGGGGTGAGTCTCGGGGTGATATTAATGATTAGAGCATTACCGGGAATTAAAGGGTAATGGGATGTGATTTATTGGTATTTGAGAATATGGAGATTAGTGGGAATCGGGAAGCGTTAATTATGATTAACGGGATAGGCGGAAAGTGCCAATTTTACCCTTGAAATGGTTTAGAGGCTTTTGTTGGCTTAAGGGTATTTTGGTCATTTTGGGTTTTGGATATATATAACATAGGAAAGTTGTGGAAAACAGAACAGAAACAGAGTTTATCTTCATCCTTCTCCCTTCCTTCCCGTACAAGTCTTCCTTCACCCTTTTCTTTGAGTTTTGAGAGCCTATCCTGAGGAAGCAAGCTAGGGAGTCAAGCTTGGGGAGGTTTAGCTTGAGTACAGCCATTGGGAAGGATTCAAATCGTGTTGGAGGTAAGTTTCTATCATTAATTTCTGGTGCATACCCTGTTTTGATACTAGTTTTCAGCTTGTGTTTTTATGGAGGGTTGTTGGAATTGATGGAAGTTTAGGTTGGGATTTGTCTTGGGTTTTGCTAAGGGTGTGGTATAGAACAAGTTTATGGATTGTATTGGAGGTTTGAGTGGTGTTTAAACTGGGTTTGATGGATTGGTTCCAAGAGAAATCGTAGGGGAAGAAAAACAGGGGTTTTGGCTGAACTAGGGGTTGCGTCGCGGCATGGCCAGGGAGAGCCGCGGCCCTTGGTGTAAACTGGGTTTGGGCGCCTCTGTCTGAGGGGCGGACCGCGGCGTGTCCAAGGAGGGCCGCGGCCCTTAAGGTCATTTTTTCCAGAATGGGGTTTTTAGCTTGGGGATTCAAGCCTTAGGCCTCGGGGTTGAACCTACTACCCGGTTGAGTAGTGTTTGAGGTCCCGGAGGTTAGGTTTTGGTTTGGGGACATTTTATTATTCATTTTATTAATGGTATCCCATATGTTTGTTTATGACTAGGTGACCGCTAAAGGACTAAAAGCTTATCGTTCTCAAAGGTCGTTTCTTTTATTAATTCTCGCTCGAACCCAAGGTAAGAAAACTGCACCCTGTCTATATGTGACATGCATGGTTGTCATTGAAGCATGTTGGATGTTTAAATGTAAATGTTGATAGCATAATGAATGCTTGGAAATCTTGCCCATTTGCATATGATTGTTGTTGAGGCATGCTGGATGATTAAGTGTGATGCATGTAATGCACGAGAAACATGTGATTAGGGCATGCCATGAATGATGAATATGAGATTGGTCAGAGCTTGAGTCTCTGAGTTTGTGCATGATCATGATTATGCTAGAAATTGTTTAGTAAGCATGATGAATGCCTTATTCTTGGATAACTGGCATATGATACATATTGATAGCATTGCTTACTTGTGTATGGTACTGACTAATCAGTCAGATCGACACAAGTGTTAGTATCAGCTGTGAAGCTGTGACTCATTAGTCAGTTTCGGCAGTGATACTGGACACAGGTCAGGAAGCACTGACTCATTTGTCAGAACGGCCTTAGCGTGAATCACGCAAGCCAACAGAGATTAGATCTAATCGACTACTAGCATTGAATGACTCAAGGAGCATTAATGCTTGACCGACCCTGAGGGTCGATGAATGAAAAAGAGCTTGGAGGCTAGTGGCTTACCTAACAGCCACTCTCCCGCTACAAAACAGAGCTTGGAGGCTAGTGGCTTACCTATCAGCCACTCTCCCGCTACAAAACAGAGCTTGGAGGCTGGTGGCTTACCTAACAGCCACTCTTCCGCTGAAATCATGTGTTGTTCATTTGCTTGATTGAAAGCTTTATGCTCAGTGTGGTTATAATGATAATCATTTGATAACGTTTATGAAAAGTGTTATGTTTTCTTGCTGGGCTTCGGCTCACGGGTGCTATGTGGTGCAAGTAAAGGAAAGAGGAAGCTGGACCATCCTTGAGTTGGAGAGCTTAGGTGATGGCGTGTACATATGCAGCTGCTCGTCCGCCACGGCCGAGGTCTAAAGTGGAACTAGGGTTGAACCCTGTTTTGCCGCTTAGAACGGCTTGTAGTAAATATTTTCTGTAATAAACTCTGAAATTTATATTTTTGGGATCCCAATGTATATATTAAACGTTCTAGTGAAATGTTACATCATAACCAAAATGTTTAAACCCTAAACCGCTAATCATACTTAGATCACGTTTTGGCCAAATGACTCGGTTAGCGAGTTTAGCACTGTTTACAAGGCGCACCGTAACGGTCCCAGGAGTTGGGGCGTTTCACTTATCATCCTCAGACAGATGGACAATCTAAGAGGAAAATTTAGATACTGGAGGACATGCTACGAGCCTGTGTGCTAGATTTTGGGGGATCTTGGAGCAAGTATCTCCCTTTGATTGAGTTATCATACAACAACAGTTATCAAGCGACTATTGGAGTGGCTCCGTATGAGATGCTTTATGGGAGGAAGTGCAGATCACCTATCCATTGGAATGAGACGGGTGAGAGGAGATATTTGGGTCCTGAGATGGTTCAGAGCACCAAGGAGGCGATTGAAAAGATTAGAGCTCGAATGCTCGCCTCCCAGAGTCTCCAGAAGAGTTACTCATAATTGAAACGCGGGAGCGTGGAATTTTAGGATGGTGACCATGTGTTCCTTAGAGTTTCACCTTTAAGGGGAGTGAAACGGTTTGGTGTTCGGGGCAAGCTGAGCCCTAGGTTTGTTGGCCCCTTCGAGATTCTGGAATGGGTTGGGGAGGTAGCTTACAGATTGGCGATGCCTCCAGCCTTATCAGGGGTTCGTAGTGTTTTTCACGTGTCCATGCTCTGGAAGTATGTATCAGATTCGACACATGTACTGAGCTATGAGAACTTGGAGCTGGACCAGGATTTATCATATGAGGAGAAGTCGGTTCAGATTCTTGACTAGAAGGATAAAGTCTTGCGAAGCAAAACCATCGCCTTGGTGAAAGTGCTGTGGAGGAACAACAAGGTTGAGGAGGCGACATGGGAACTTGAATCAGATATGCAGGAGCGGTTGATTAGTGCTCAAAAATGCAACTTTATTGGTTTTAAAGTGTAAAATAAATTAAGTTTTAATTAATATTTTCATGAATTTATTGTAATATAATTTATAATTGAAAATATTGATTTTAAATTTAATTTGTGTTTAATTTTCAGGAAATAAATTGCATTTTGGACATTAAAAAGAACAAAGAAATAGTTAAACTGAAGAAGAAAATGAAAGAAATGGCATTTTTGAAAGAATTTGGCCCAAACCGAAGCTCCAAGCTCAGGCCCAACTCTTCCTTCATGCTTCCCCCAGCTGCCAGGTGTCGTGCTCCCTTCGCACCATGTGTCCATGTTATCCTTGCTCCTCCTTGCGCCACGTGTCCAGGCCATCCTCAACTTCCTTCAGCATCAAGCTCCCAACGTCAATACAATCCAAGCCTTCCCAGCAGCCATTCACAGGCCCACCTGATGAAGCCCAGCTCCTCCTTTCAGCAAGTCCAATGGCTCAAAGCAGGATCCCAGCTTAGCACCTCCAAGCAAGCTGCCTCTTCGCAGCCCAAAGAGCCCAGCTGCCCAACAGCTCAACAGCCCGCCTATGTGTCACCTCCTCATTGGCTGGAAATGGGTCAAAACCCACCTCTACCACCCGCCACCTTCAACCCATATTTTTTGGGTATTGGGCCTTGCAAAATTGTCATTTTGAGCTTTAAAGCTCATGTGTTTTGTGGTATTTTAAAAAAGGGCATTTTGACTATATACAAAAATAGCTAGGGTAATATTAATAATAAGATTTGATTTTTTTTTTAAATCATATTTTATTATTAATGTTTCAAATTTATTTTGTAAACCTCATTTTGTTGTTTAATTTCTTTTTAGTCCTTTTCTCTTCTATAAATAGGGATTCTTTATTCACAACATGCATGTAATTTGGAGAGTAAAGAAACTATAGCAAAATTTCTACTCACTTTCTTCTCATATTTTCTTAGAATTTTGTGAGAATCATGAGCATAATGGCCTAATCTTCCTAGGAAGGTTAGGGATGATTCTATATGCTTGTGATGTTATTTTGCTACTTTGATTTACTATGTTCTTGATGTAATATATTTGAGTTATTTATGTTCTTTCATCTCTATCTTTATTTACTTATGCTAATAGTATATAGGATTAGTCATGCTCTTTCTATGTGCTTCTAATTAGTAAAAGTAATATTGATACATAATTTTATGTCTAATCTTCTATTGCATTATTGCCCTTGGGTATTTTGTCATTTTTAGATTTTTCATAAGATTAACATTGTGCTTTTAAAGTAAAGAACTTTATAACTCAAATGGACTTTTGTTAGAAAAAATATATGGACTTTAATGTTAGATTTTCCAAGTAAATGTTGGGATGTGAACTATTTACTTGTGTATTTTTTTAAATCAAGTAACCAAGTAACTAAACAAGCATATGGATGATTCTTGAAACCTTTCATTTTATCAACTCTTGATTACATCTTACATTTATTTCACCTATCTCATTTTATCACTTTATCAAAAAGACAATACCAAAATATCAAACCTCTTTCCATTTACAATTTTATTTATTTCTTGTTACTAACTTTTTGTGTTATTTTCTACTAATCTTTCGATTTTAGGTTACCTCCTTGTGGATCGACCTCCCGATCTTACTACAACTACCGCTTAGTGGTAGTCACATTTTGGGCGTTAAACAAATTTTGGTGTCATTGCCGGGGAGGTAATTTTTAAAGGTTTAGTGAAATTTTTACAAAAATATTAGTAACTTTATTTGTGTTTTTGTTGGAATAAATATTGTGTTAGTATAGTTTTTTTTATTTACTAATTTTTAATTAATTAGATTATTATTATTATAACAAAAATAAAAAGAAAAAAAATTAATTAAAAAAAATTTATTTGTACATATATATTTTTTTCTTCTTTCTTTACTATACATACATATCTATAAAATAAAAGTAAATAAAAAAAACCAAAATATATATATATATTTATTCTTATTTCTATCTTTATTTCTTTTTTTTCCCATTTCCCTCTCTTTTGGTTTTTAAAAAAAACCATATATATTTATATAAATTATTTTTTTTTAGCTAATTCTTACTCCATTTTTCTTTCTTAATTTCTATTCTATTTTTTTAGTTTAATGCATATTTAAAAAAAAAAAAGATTAAGCTTGCTATTCTATCTTCACTTTAATTTTCTTTTCTTGATTTTATTATTGTGTTGTTTATTTTGTTGCTTAGTTTAGGATTTTCTTTTTTTTTTCTTTGCCTTAGTTTTCCTTCGAATTTAGGTTTCAAAAAAAAAAAAAACAACATAAAATTGTTCATAAAATTTCAATCATAAAACGCTTAGTATTGGGAACAATTGTGTAATAGTACAAATGGTAGAAACCGATATTGCTCTGTCTAGAAAGATTGGTTGTTAAATAAGGTTTGTGATAGCGTTACCCTCCACACTTACCTGGGAACCTCAGGGAGTTCTGTCTAGGCAAGTGTGGGCCTAAAGCAGTACCTTAGCAACCTTCCCAATCGGCCGGGGAACATTTCGAGTATCTACCTTTGAACTATTACATTGTTGAACTTATTACTATAAGAAAACCAAGCTTGTTCTATCAAAATAAGCAATTTCACTCTGCTTAAAGGTTGTTTGGTCGAAAAGGTTGACTTGTGATCCACCATACTTACCAGTAACCTCGGGGAGTTCTAGTAAGGCGTTGGAGGTCACCTGGAAACCTCCAAATCTACCTGGGAACAAGTTTAACAAAAAAAATCAAAAAAATAATAATAATAAACAAAGACATAAAATAAATCTAATTCTGATTTCCGAGAGTGGATGAATCATCACAAAACTTCCAGTAACACTTCTTCCAATTCATCTGCCACTCCTACCGGAACTCCTTCCACCAATCCTACTTCTCCACAAACTTTCGCTGATAATAACCCATTCGCAATGGCTCGCAATGATGAAATCCAACCAAGAACTCTCAATGACTACCTCCATCCTACTCGCACTTCCACACCTTCATGCATTATGTTATTCTGTCAAAATAAGCAATTTCACTTTGCTTAAAGGTTGTTTGGTCGAGAAGGTTGACTTGTGATCCACCATACTTACTCAGTAACCTCGGGGAGTTCTAGTAAGGCGTTGGAGGTCACCTGGAAACCTCCAAATCTACCAGAGAACAAGTTTAACAAAAAAATCAAAAAAAAATAATAATAATAAACAAAGACATAAAATAAATCTAATTCTGATTTCCGAGAGTGGATGAATCATCATGAAACTTCCAGTGACACTTCTTCCAATTCATCTGCCACTCCTACCAGAACTCCTTCCACCAATCTTGCTTCTCCACAAACTTTCGCTGATAATAACCCATTCGCAATGGCTCGCAATGATGAAATCCAACCAAGAAATCTCAATGACTACCTCCATCCTACTCGCACTTCCACGCCTTCATGCATTATCTTCCCTCCTAATATGACCACATTAGACTTTAAACCTGGCATGATTCAACTCTTGCCCACATTTCATGGAATGGAAAACGAAAGCCCATACGTGCATATCAAAGAATTCGAGGAGGTGGTAGGCTTGGGAATCCAAAAGTTAAGGCTCGGGATGGATTTTATCACCCGGATTGATGGAATTCAAGGTCCCGGAGACTAGAATTATAACCCAAAGTTATTTAATGGATTAGAACTTGATGGATGGATGTTGTTGATGCATTTTCACTAGGTTTTCAGCGAGGCTTAGACTAGGGGACTGTGCTTGGGATATCGGTGCTCAGAAATCTCAGTACACAGGTAAGAAAATTGTTGTACCCATAGAGTAGGTCGAGGCCCTATAGTTTGTGTTGCAGGGCACGGCCCTATATGATTATGTTGTAGGGCGTAGCCCCATTGATTATGTTTATATGTGTTTAAGTATTTTTTTTAATTATGCTATGTGTGCATATATGTGAATGAACGGCAAGAGCTGGGAATGTCGAAAGCCGAGAACGACGAGGGTCGGGAACGACAAAGGCCGAGAACGGCAAGGGGCCAGGAGTAGTGTTAAGCACGCGTATTGCGAGTTGCCAGGGTGAGACCTCTACAGGATACCTGGGATATCCTCATGGTGTAGACCGTGAACCCAGGGCTTGGTAAAGCGCCTGGGACGGCATGGTCGTTATATGTTTAGCCTATTGGCGATTTTATTATATGTTGATTGATAGATATGCATATGTTATTTGCTTGTGTGGAGTTTTCTTGCTGGGCTTCGGCTCACGGGTGCTCTATGGTTTAGGTAAGGGCAAGGGGAGTGAAGCGACGTGTACATGTTTGGCCTGCCTGGCTGCCACGGCCAAGGGTATTTTTGGGAGAGTCTTGTATTAAACCGGATTTTGTCGTTTAGTCAACTTTAATTATATTTTGAGTTGTAAATATTTCTAACAGTATTTTGGGATCCCAAATGTTAAACGCTTTACAATTTTCAATGAATGGTTACATTTTCAAATTATGTGACTTTCATCACAGTTTAGCTACACTTTTGACATAAATTCTCGATTAGCGAGTTAATTACACGTTTTAAACTCACTTAGTAACGGCTCTAAGGAAGTAGGGCATTACAATAAATTATTTAAATAATAATTTAATAATCAAACATATTTAAATTGTTCAGTTTATTTAATATTGAGAATGGCTAATACAACTTTTTACGGTATAACCCCTAACAAGCTTTTCGCACCAGATATGGGCATTATGAGTTTCTGGTTATGTCATTTGGTTTTACTAATGCCCCAGTAGCTTTTATGGATCTAATGAGCAGGGTGTTCAAGGATTATCTAGATCAATTTATGATCATCTTCATCGTCGATATTCTAGTTTATTCTTAGTCAGAGAAAGAGCATGAGCAGCATCTCATGTTGGTTTTATAGAGGCTGAGGGAACACGGACTATATGCGAAGTTCAAGAAATGTGAGTTCTGGTTACTGTATGTGACTTTCCTTGGTCACATTGTTAGTAGAGGTGGAATCAAGATGGACCCAGCTAGGATTGAGGCGGTTAGAGATTTGCCAAGGCCAAAGAATGCTTCAGAGATCAGAAGTTTCCTTGGATTGATAGGTTATTACAGGCAGTTTGTGGAAGGGTTCTCTAGGATTCCTTCACCACTAACAAAGTTGACACGCAAGAACCAGAAGTTTGTATGGTCAGATAAGTGTGAGAACAACTTCCAAGAGTTGAAGCGGCGATTGATTACAGCTCCCGTAGTGAGTCTTCCAACAGATCAGGAGAAGTTTGTGGTTTACTGTGATGCCTCGAGACAGGGTTTGAGTTGTGTTCTTATGCAGGTAGGGAAGGTGATTGCTTATGCATCATGTCAGTTGAAGGAATATGAATAGAGATACCTTACGCATAATCTAGAGTTAGTAGTGGTGGTCTTTGCACTAAAGGGATGGAGGCATTACTTGTATGGGGAGAAGTGTGAGATATATATTGACCACAAAAGCCTAAAGTATTTCTTCACACAGAAGGATTTGAACATGAGACAAAAGCGTTGGTTAAAGGTGGTGCATGATTATGACTATGAAATCTTGTATCATCTAGGGAAAGCCAACGTAGTGGCAACTGCCTTGAGTCGAAAGGGTTTAGGAAAATTATGCAGTTCGAGGTAGATATCCAAGGAATTGGCAAAGGATAAGACCAGAGCAAGGATAGAGTTAGTGGTGGGCCAATTAGCCAACATCACCTTGCAGTCAACTCTTCTAGAGAGGATAAAGGAAAATCACCTGAATGATCCACAGTTGATGAAGATTAGAGGGGATGTCCTAGCTGGAGTAGTTAAGGACTATATAGTGTTAGAGATAGGCTTACTAAGGTACAAGGGTCGGATCTGTGTCCAGATGGATGCTATTATTAGACGGGAGATTCTGGATGAATCTCATACTACCCCTTACTCTTTGAATCCAGGCACCACGAAGATGTATCAAGATCTGAAGACTTTATATTTGTTTCCTGGGATGAAGATGGATGTAACCAAATATGTGGCTAAGTGCCTGACGTGTCAGGAAGTCAAGGCTGAACATCAGAGGCCAGCAGGGCTAATACAGCCTTTAGATATCACTATGGATTTCGTGGTTGGGTTACCCAAAACAGTGAGTTAGGATGATTCAGTGTGGGTTATCGTGGATCCATACACCAAATCAGCTCACTTTCTACCTGTAAGGATGACTTATATAGTTGACCAGTATGTAGATCTCTATGTGAGAGAGATAGTGTATCTTCATAGGGCTCCGAAGTCAATTTTGTTAGATCGACACCCACATTTACTTCCAAGTTCTGGGGAAGTTTGCAGAAAGCTATAGGTATACAATTGAAATTTAGTACGGATTATCATCCTCAGACAGATGGTCAGTCTGGGAGGACGATTCAGATGTTGGAAGACATGCTTCAGGCATGCGTGTTGGACTTTGAAGGGTCCTGGAGTAAGTATTTGCCTTTGATAGAATTTTCCTACAACAACAGTTATCAATTTACCATTAAAGTGGCTCATTATGAGATGTTGTGTGGTAGGAAGTGTAGATTGCCAATTCACTGGGATGAGATGGGTGAAAGGAAATACTTGGTTCCTGAAGCCGTTCAGAGGACCAATGAGAATATTGAAAAGATTAGAGCTCGGATGCTCACATCACAAAGTAGACAGAGAAGCTATTCAAATTTGAAGCGCATGAACGTGGAGTTCCAAGTGAGAGACTATGTCTTCCTTAGAGTTTCACCATTGAAAAGGGTGAAGAGGTTTGAGAAGAAAGACAAGTTAAGCCCTCAATGTGTAGGACCTTTTGAGATCCTTGAGAAGATTGGTCAGGTGGCCTATAGGTTGGCCTTACCTTCGGCATTGTCAGTAGTGCACAATGTGTTTCATATTTCAATGCTTCAAAAGTATGTATCAGATGAGGCTCATGTATTGAGTTATGAAGATTTGTAGCTGCAAAAAGATCTATCCTATGAGGAACAACCAGTCTAGATATTAGATAGGAAGGAGAATTTCCTGAGGAATAAAACCATACCTTTGGTTAAGGTATTATGGAAGAACAGCAAGGTCAAGGAAGTGACCTAGGAATTAGAGTCAAATATGCGAGATCAATATACTGAGCTATTCAGGTAAAATTTCATGGATGAAATTCTTGTAAGGATGGGATAATTGTAATGTCCCAAACTCCCTTGTAACGACCCAGAACTGCTAATAGGTTTAGTGCCTTGATTAGCGTGCTGGGAGGGCATAATTGGATATGTGTGTGATTAATTGATTAAATATGTGACTATGTGGCATGCATGATATATATGATGATATGAATATACTTGTATACATGTTTATAAGTATTAGATATGCATGTGGGCCCGTTATGGTTTATTAGGGCATATCTGTAATGTTTACCGAGTTTTTCGGAAACGAATACAAACAAAATAGTAAAAAGATAAGAACTGTAGAAGTGCAGAACTATAAATAAACAAATGGGTTTTTTACGTGGTTCAGGCGTTAACGAGCCCTAGTCCACGAGTCGATGTTATTATACTTGTAGTGAATTACAATGAAATGGCTGGTGTCTAAGACTTTCACAAACTCACAATGTTTTTCTCGGGCTCTCTTGAAGAAGATGAAGCTAGAGAGATTTCAGCAGAGTTTATGCTTTGTAATTTGTTGGTCGTCCCCCCTATCGTAAAATGAGGGGGTCTTTATAGCTAGGGTTTTGGATTAGGGTTTTTCTCTACTCACATGAGTCTTAATTACACCAGCCATAAATAGGGGATACAATTACCGTAGTCGCCTGGCTACCAGGCTCTATGTGGGTATATTTACGTGAAAGTATGGGGAATGCACAAAGGCAGCCGTCTTTTCCAAGTTGTCAGCGGAACAGTAGGCGAAATGGTACTTTTAGGCGTGCTGGGATGTGTGCGGCCTTGACTTGTCGGGCGTGTCAGGCGGGATCCTGTGTCAGGCGGATATCATTCCAACTATGCCTCCTCCATGACTCGACTGCTTGGTCTTGTTCCGTGCGAGGCACGGAACTATTTCCGCGAAGGCAACCTGAAGAGCTTCTCCTGGAAGGAGCTTCCCCGAAGGATATCCCTTCGGGAGTCCGGGAGAGTTGACGAGCTTCCGTGTCGCGTTTGCTTGAAAGAGTAAGCCGGACACTAAACGGGAGAGGCGAAGCCTTTCTGTCCATCCGCGAGCTCTGGTCACCTTCCGTGAAAGACTTTGATAATTCTGCTTCCCCGAGGATATCCATCTAAACGCTATCCGAAAATCTGGATAACATTTACCCCCCAAGGTCACGGAGCTTTGAGAGATCCGGGAGCTTGTACAGTCCTCCGGGTATTCTGGTTTCTAGATTAGGCGAGGGGTCACCTCCTGTGTTCCTGGAAGGGTTCTTTTTTCCCGCCTGAGTGTTAGTATGAAAAAGAAAGGAAATTTCTTCTGTTTGAACTCAAGTACTCAAGTGTGGCAAGGGCCACGCGTCATGCCGGGAATGGCTCTGTGACCAAGACGTGTGCGTGAGGCGACTGGCTGAGTATGCGTGCGTCAGGCATCTGAGTAATGATTTGACGGTTTTTAATGGTACACCGGGCCCGAGGTGGTATAATGATGGGAAATAAATACTTTATTCCCATCCGAGGAGTCATAAATAGGATCGGCGCTTCATCTCCAGCCGTCGGATCTGATGCATGTGGTATGGGAAGATCAGGACCGTCCATTTGTAGGATTCGAAAGGACTTCACTCCTGCTATAAAAACCAGGGAACGGACCTTTCTTCCCCTTTACGCTCTCAAATTCTCTATCTTTCAGATTTTCAGATTCCCAAACCTTCGAACTCTCAGGCTTCCAAGCTTCCATTCCTTCGAACTTGCCACTTCTTTTGGTAAGGAATCTAGAAACTTTTCTTTTGATTTGGCAGTGGGTTTGTTCGCCGAAGTTCAGGGTTTAAATCGTCGTTTGTCTTTGCAGCTTTTACTTCTCGCGATCGTGCTGTGCAGTGATCCGGTTACTCCTTCAATCTTCAACTACCCGAATACCAGTAAGTATTTCTACTTTGCTCTTTCCTCCCAAACCTTAGGTTGTTGGTAGTTGTTAGAGTTGAGTTTTCTGCCAGTATCGTCTATGTGCATGCGTGACTAGGGCTTTGATAGGCATGCGATTGATGTGAGTCGATAAGTAATCTCTTTGCATGCTTTGACGATTTGCGTTTGGAAAGTCGCTCCTCGTCTTGCTTGTGCTGTTTTGGTTTGCTGTTTTAGGGCATAAGCGTGAGCGCCTTTAGGGTGTCTTCCTCTGGGAAAACACTTCTCTTGGTGGGCTTAGGCTCGGAGTTTGAGTTTGGCTCCTTGTTGTCCTTCGAGTGGCATGGTGTCAACCCCTCGGCAAGCTCGGTGGGAG
The DNA here is from genome assembly GCF_963169125.1 of Humulus lupulus. Lineage (NCBI taxonomy): Eukaryota > Viridiplantae > Streptophyta > Magnoliopsida > Rosales > Cannabaceae > Humulus > Humulus lupulus. The sequence continues at coordinate 156,201,693 of NC_084802.1, read as the reverse complement.
CCTCTCCAAGCAGTTTTCGGGGAGGGTCTCCCCGACGCCTTTGATACCGTTAGGGTATGACAAGGGTGCTGACTGCTTAGAGTGTTTTCTTCTTTGTTTCTTTTGTTCAGTGACGAACACCTCAAAGGAACAAATCCTTGCCGCGATAGAGGCTGAATCTGCCCAGAAGCAAGGTTCCCCTGTCGCTGGCGCAATGGGGAAAGGAAAGACTAAAGTGGTCGCGGCTAGCCCCCCGACTATCAACAGTTCAATCTGGGAGATGGACCAGAAGCCGAACTTGCTCAGGAACTACGGCATGCTGGAGCTGTACTCCTCAGAAGCAGGCCTGAAGAACATCCCAGGCCTGATGTGGCACCGTCTGTCGGTGCTGGGTGAGTCTGCTAGTCAGAGTCATGAGGGCTTTGGTGCCTGGAGCTGGGCACACATAGTGTGTGGGGCGCACTTGCCCCTAAGAAGTTATTTTGCCAATTTCTGTGTGAAGGCGGGGATTGCCCCCTTCCAGTTGATTCCCCCCAGCTACAAGCTCCTAGCGGGGTGGTACATCTTTTGCAAGTCCCGGGACCTGGAGGCCCCTACCCCGGAGGAGGTGCTATACTTCTATGGGCTGAAGTCTCAACCCATGAGAGGTCATCCAAACAAGGTGGGGTTTTACAGGCTGGAGAGGTACCCGGACGTGATGTGTCCTACCTGTCATACCGCAAGGGTTCCAGACCTCCGGGAGTACTGGTTCCTGACGACCGGCTTCCCATTGAAGAGGGTGTCAGCCCTATCTTTGGACTTCAAAGTCCCTGGTAAGTGCTCCTTCCTCTCCTTTTTAACTTTGTTTCTTTACGTTTGATTTGCCTTTCGGGAGGATCTCTAATGCTCGTATTTGGATTTTGCAGAAGTCGTCCCGCGGACACCTCGCTGTGCGGAGATGATAAGGAGGTCAAAATTCTACGAAGGGCTCTCGGAGGAAGAGCTGAAAGTGGAAGGACTTGTGACCTCCGAATCTTTGAGGGAGTATGGGCTACTCGCCTCTTTCCAAAACATTGAGCCAGTGAGTGGCAGGGGGCAAAGTCAGGTGTCAGCTGACATCCGGGAGCAGATTGCCCTGGAGCTGTCCAAGGTGATCTGCCAAGCGTCCCGGGACGAGAATACTTTATCCCCTAGTTGGGCGAAGAGGTTCCCCGACCCCCAGCCGGAGGAAGAGGAGATCGAGGCTCGCCACGCCGCAGCTTACCCCAACGAAGGGACTCCGGGGGCTGGTACCTCCGGGAGAGGTAAGACTAGTTTTTGATTGATCCACACCCCCAGCCTGTCTGAGGTTTCTCGGACTTCTCAGGTGGGGTTCGATCCCCGCTTCCTTAGGCTAGATCCGCGTAGGGTGCCCTTTGAAAGATATTGCGATAGGGTAGATGAGCTCCTCGAGTGTCTGAGTGACGGTAGTCTGCCAGAAGGTGTCATCATGGTTGACCCTTCTTCCCTCAGCATGTCATTCCCGGACTTCAAGGAGTACGGGAGCTTCCTGGAGCAGGAAGCGGTGTTTTGTTTTGCTCGAGGAAGGCCATCCACGTTTCTCGTGCATGGTCGTCCCTTTCAAACTTTTCTTTTTTCTTTTTGCTTCTTGTTCCCTGCTAGTGGATTTGTTTGTGCTCCTATGTTGTTACTCGTCTTGTTTTCTGCTTATCTTTTTTTTTTTTTTTTTTTTTTCACATCGCTTGCTGGTTGGTTAACCTTGCCTCGTTCATTTCTTGCAGAATATCCCGAAGCCAAGATGTTGGGGAGAGTTACCTTACTCATCAAGAAAGCCGCCACCAGCCAAGAACCGTCCAAGGGGAAAGGACGAAAAGCTAGAGCCGGTAGGGGAGGTAAAGCTGCCACATCCAAGAAGACAGGTGGCGAGGCGCAAGTGTCTCCGGCGGTGGAGAGATCTCCTGCCAAGGGGCCTTCCGAGACCATGGCGACCTCGAGTAGTAGCAGCGACGGGGAAGGGCTTGTGTTCCCCGTGAAGACGACTGGGGTGAGCAAGCGTCCCGGAGGAGATGCTGAGGGCGCCAAGAAGAAACGCCTTAGACATTCTTCTCCCGGTCGAAGGCAACAACAACAACAACAACAGCAACCACAACAACAACAACAGCAACAACAAGAACAACAGAGACAATCACCACCGCCACAGCAGCAGCAACAACAACAGCCAAACCAGCAGCAACAACAAAGGCAATTACTTCCGCCACCGCAGCAGCAAAAGCAACAGCAACAACAAAGGCAGTCACCTCCGCCACCGCAGCAGCAAAAACAACAGCAACAACAAAGGCAATCACCTCCGCCACCGCAGCAGCAAAAACAACAGCAACACCAGCAACAACAACAGACCGGGGCGGTAGTGTCTTCCCTACCGTCCTTAATACCCCGTCTTCCTCCTCCTCCAGCCCAAAGGGAGTCCACCCTTTCGGGGTCTCCTTCTTCTCAGCAAACAAACCTTCCTCTACCTGGCCTGAAGTTCCACTTCCCTCAGAAACCAACCCGTTTCCCCGCTGCCCTCCTGGAGGGTGTAAGACGGGCCGATAATTTTTTGAAGAGGCGGTTGGAGGCTGAGAAGGCTGTTACTTAGGGAAGGGCAGACAACTTGTCTGCCATGAAGAGAGCTGAGCTGGCCGAGGGGGTGAGATCCCTTCACCCGGCTGGAGCGGTTTTGGATGGCCCAGCCTTGGAGAAGAGGCTGGTGCCTAGGCTCGGACGTTCATTGGCGCCGTTCGGGGCGGAGATGATGGAGGATATGGCCCTGAGCTTGTGCGAACTCAATTCTGAGAAATGGGCCATCAGTAGCAGTAAAGACCCGCTGCTGCTGACACATGCCGTAAAGCAGCAACTTTCGGGGGTAAGCTGTCAGTAGTTGTGCTCCGGGATCAATTGTCTTAGTACATTTGGTTCCGCTTAACTCATTCTGTTGTCTTTCCTTGCAGGCCTCTCTCATCGCGGAACGCTTGTTCCGGGAGGTGGGTGCAGTTCTGGTTCAGCTGGAGGAGAGCCAGCTGGCTCGCCAGGCCTTGGAGGCGGAGAAGCAGAAACTGACCCAACAGGTCGAGCGCATAAGGGGGGAGGCTTCGGAGAAGATTGACCAGGCCCGGCGCACGGCTGAGGAAGAGGCGGACAAGAAATATCTTGCCAAATATCGAGAGTACCGGGCCAGCGCAGAGAATGAGTTCAAACAGCGGTTGGATGACTTGAAGGCCGAAAACTCCAAGCTCCGGGAAGAGCTATCCCAAGCCAGGGTGGAGAAGGATACCTTGGAAGCCCGCTTGCAATCAAAAAATGATCTCCTCCTTAAGCAGCAAGAGGAATATTCCACTCTTCAGAATAAGCTGCACGAGGAGGAGCAATTTCATAAGAGGAGCAGGGATCTCGTGTCTATGCTGGAGTTGGGGCTCGCCGAGAAGGATAAAGAGATCGGAGCTTTGCAATTCACTGTCAGGGGGCATGTGACCGAGAAGCAATCCGTGCTGAACCAAAACAAGGTGCAGCGCAAGGAGATTGATTCTCTTAAGGGAGAGCGGGATGCATCCAAGGCCGAGATGGAAAAACTGAAGGCTCAATTGGCTGTCGCGGAGGCGAAGCTGGCGACCTCCGAGGTGGAGCGCTTGAAGGAGAAGGAGGATGCCGAGGTGGTGCTGAATCGGACGATTAATTTGTCGCATGTGGTCCTCATGCATCAGCTCTGGAAAATGAACCCGGAGGTAGTAGGCTATCTGGGAGAGGATGCCGACGCCATGAGGGAGAAGCTACTGGTGTGGGATCAAGGCCCAGAGGTGTACGTCCAAACTTACAACATTGACGAGCCTGCTAGAGCCCCTGAGGCAGAAGGTCCTGAAGAGGCAGGGACCTCTGAACTTGCCACTGATGACGTTCCATCTTCCAATGAGCTGACTCCGCTAGCCCCAGTTGAAACTGCTATCTCCGAGACCCCGGTCGAGGATGCCACTGCCACCCCCAGTGCTTGAAGGGATCTTATTTTTCGTGAAAAATATTCTTTGCTGACTATTATTTTTCATTTGTGTTTTTCTTTGGGGCGAAGCTCCCTGTACTCTTTTCTCATTGCAGACATATTTTCCATAATTATAGCATTCTCCTTTCTTTTATGCCGAGTTCTTTGTTTAACTTTGCGTTTAGGGTAGACTTTTATACGGTGAAAACTGCTGTAGGGGCGCATGAGGTTTTGGTTCCAACGGCCAGAACCTATGCACTTCCGACTTGAAGCTCTAACGGCTGATGTCTTTTCCCACGTAGTTTCTAGGTTACGAAGGTTTCCTGGTTCCAACGGCCAGACTCATTTCACCGTATTTCAGCTTTCCTAAGGCAAATAGCCAATCCCGGGACTTGTAGTTATACTGTTCGCTAGGATTGCTAAGGTGAGCCGTTCCATGGTGCCGGAACGGGAGTTCTTTTGGTGAGCGTCGCTAGACTTAAGGTTAGATCTTTGCGAAGAAAAACTAACTGTCATTGCGAACCTCATGGTGGCTGACTTCAGGGACCTGGAATGGAGCCCCGCGAGGCAAGGCTCGTTGCGGTCGGGGAAATTGCCACGCCCACCATGTGCGATCCCGGAGCAGGGGCTTTGCGAAGCAAGGTCTGCTGTGAGTGGGGGATCGACCATATCTGCTCCTGGAGCTGAAGCTTGCAGTGGTCGAGGAGCTCGCCATGCATTATTTTGTGAGATCCGGAGCTGAAGCCTACGAAGCAAGGCTTACAACGGTCGCGGATCTTGCCATCTTTCGCCTTGCGGGACTCGGAGCTGGAGCTTGCGAAGCAAAGTTCTACAGCGGTCGCGGAGTATTCTGCAAAGGACTTGTCAGGGAGTTGGGGGTGTTTCGGCATGGCTCTCTGAATGTGCCTCAACCCCTAGTCCTATTCATCGCTGGGCTACACAGGAGGCAGACCTTTTCATGATGCATAATGGCAGACCTTTTCGTGGCAATTTTCATATAACCACATAATGCACATATGACACATAACGCAAACATGTTCATGGCAACAAACCAACCTAAGCTTAACAATTTAAAAATTTCAAACATAATGCTAACACATAAGTGGTGTTCTCTGTATGTTTTGTTCAAGGGGCGTATGGCTATGCCTTAGCCATGTATACCCCCCCAAGTGAGCGTGGGGTCCGGACGTCTCCGGACCACGTGGTCACTTGTTAAAACGTAGCTTGGAACAAAGGATAAAAAATGCAATAAAAGCGGAGTTAATCTCTCCGTGTTTTATTAAATTAGCCTGTTAGGCATGCGTTTTACAGCTGGGAGGATTATCTCCACATTTTACATTTTGGCTACGTCCACCAAGGACTTCCGACTAGATAATCCGGGGCCTACTGATAGTAACGGCGGAGGTGCTCCGCATTCCAGGCGCGAGGGACTTTAGATCCGCCGAGTCTCTTTAAATGATACGTCCCATGGCCCACTTTTTCTTGGACTTCGTAGGGGCCTTCCCAGTTGGGTCCGAGGACTCCCACTCCCGGATCCAGCGTAGCAGGAAATACTCTCCGTAGGACAAGGTCCCCAACTTCGAATGTACGGCTCTTGACTCTTGTGTTGAAGTGTCGGGCTATCTCGCCTTGGTACATTTTTAGCTGGACCTGCGACTGCTCCCGAAGCTCTTCGATCATGTCCAGGGACTCCTGGAGAAGGGCGTGGTTCCGGGTAGGGTCGTAGGTGTCCTGCCTGTGAGAGGGGATCATAGTTTCTACTGGGATGACGGCCTCGCAACCGAAGGTCATGGAATAAGGTGTGTGCCCCGTCGAAGTTCTCTCTGTTGTGCGATAGGCCCAAAGTACTCGCGGAAGCTCTTCCGGCCAGTGAGCCTTGCATGCTTAGAGTTTTTTCTTCAACGTGGTCTTTAAGATTTTTTTCACTGCTTCCACTTGCCCATTGGCTTGAGGTCTGGCGACTGCGGAAAAGCTTTTGATGATTCCATGCGAAGCACAGAAGTCCGTGAAATGCTCACTGTCAAATTGCTTTCCGTTGTCGGACACAATTTTTCGTGGAAGCCCGAAACGACACACTATATTCTTAATGACAAAGTCCAGTGCTTTCTTAGAGGTGACCGTGTTCATAGGTTCAGCTTCAGCCCATTTGGTGAAGTAGTCTACCGCAACTATGGCATACTTCACTCCACCCTTTCCAGTTGGGAGGGAACCTACTAGGTCAATGTCCCAAACGGCGAATGGCCAGGGGCTGGTCATTAAGGTAATTTATGTGGGTGGCGCACGCGGAACCTTGGCGTACCTCTGGCACTGCTCACATTTTCTGACATAATCCACACAATCCTTCTTCATGGTGGGCCAGAAGTATCCTTGACAAAGGATCTTTTTGGAGAGGCTCAGCCCGGAGGTATGGTCGCCACAGAAGCCTCCGTGAATCTCATGGATGATGGTGCTGATTTCGGTTCCGGCAACACACCTAAGGAAAGGTATGGACAACCCCCTGCGGTAAAGCTTTCCATCCATAACCACGTATCGGGGAGCTTGATATTGGAGCTTTCTTGCGTCAGCTTTATCAGTGGGGAGCTCTCCGGTGGTGAGAAATCTGAGGATGGGTCCTATCCAGGAATGGGAATGGTCAATGATGGCATTTACCCTCTGTGTCTCAGTGCTAGGTGCTTCTAAGTGCCCGATGGGCACTAAGCCATACTGTTCAATCTCCGGGTCTGTTGCAAGGTTGGCCAGCATGTCCGCGAGTGAATTCTGGTCCCGGGGGACCTGGCGGATTTGGTGGTCTTTGAAATGCTGCAGGAGGCCGTGGGAGAGAGACACGTAGGCAGCCATTTTTTCGCCTTTCGTCTGGTATTCCCCGGATATTTGGTTTACCACAAGTAGGGAGTCGTTGTATACTTCGATTTTTTGGGCTCCGACTTCTCTGGCCAGTTGTAATCCAGCTAGCATGGCTTCGTGTTCTGCCTCGTTGTTGGATGCTGGGAACGAGAAACGGATGGCGCTCCGGAGCTGATGTCCTTGGGGAGATATTAGGATGACCCCTGCTCCAGCTCCTTTTTCATTTGAGACTCCGTCTACATAGACCTTCCATGTGGGAAGTTCCGGGACAGGATCTTCCGGGAGGTCATTCATTCCTGAGCATTCCACAATAAAGTCTGCGAGAGCTTGTCCTTTTATGGAAACACGTGGCTGGTAGTGGATGTCAAACTGGCTCAGTTCCATGGCCCATTTAAGCAATCTGCCAGAAGACTCGGGCTTCTACAAGACTTTTCGGAGAGGGTGGTTGGTGAGTCCTCTGATGGTGTGCGCCTGGAAATAGGGCCTTAGCTTCCGCGAAGCGATTAGCAAGCAGAGGGAGAGTTTCTCGATCATTGAATATCTAGACTCGGCGTCCAGTAACCTCTTGCTTACGTAATACACAGGGAGCTGGATACGGCCGTCTTCCCGGACGAGAGCGGCACTCACGGTGTGCTTTGTCACAGCTAAGTACAAGAACAACGCCTCTCCTTCGACAGGTTTGGACAGAATGGGAGCTCGGGTTAGATGTTCCTTGAGGTGTTGGAAGGCTGCTTCGCATTCGGGGGTCCATTCGAACCTCTTGTTTCCTCGCAACACATTGAAGAAGGGGACACATTTGTCAGTGGCCTTAGATACGAAGCGGCTGAGAGCAGCTATCCTTCCGGTAACGCTTTGGACATCCTTATGCTTCTGGGGAGAAGGCATATCTATGAAAGCCTTAATTTTCTCAGGGTTGGCCTCCACTCCGCGGGAGCTGACAATGAAACCGAGGAACTTCCCAGACGAGACCCCGAAAGTACATTTCTTCGGATTCAGTTTCATTCCATACTTTCGGATCACGGCGAAAGCTTCCTCAAGGTCGTCACTGTGGTCCCCGGAGGTCTTGGATTTTACTAACATGTCGTCTACGTACACCTCCATGTTCCTCCCCAGCTGGTCCTTGAACATCTTGTTTACTAGACGCTGGTACGTCGCCCCAGCATTCTTCAAACCGAAAGGCATGACCACGTAACAGTAGACACCCTTGTCCGTGAGGAAGCTGGTGTGTTCCTGGTCCGCGACATGCATCTTGATCTGGTTGTATCCGGAGTACGCATCCATGAAGGATAAGAGTTCATACCCGGAAGTAGCGTCTACCATCTGATCGATTCGCGGAAGAGGGAAACAATCTTTCGGGCAAGCTTTGTTTAGGCCCGTGAAGTCAATGCACATTCTCCAGGATCCATTGGGTTTCGGGACCAGAACCGGGTTGGCCAACCACACGGGATAGTGTGACTCCTGGAGAAAGCCTATGGACATCAGCTTGTCCACTTCAGCTTTGACTGCTTCGGCCCTCACTGGATCTAACGGCCTCCTCTTTTGGCGAACTAGAGTTGCGGATGGGTCTATGTTGAGTGCGTGGCACGCAACATTAGGATTAATCCCCGTCATATCAGCGTGGGACCATGCCAGGATATCCTGATTATTCTTCACAGTGGCCACGATCTTTTCTCGAATGGCCGATGGAAGGTTTTGCCCTACCTGAATGACTTTGGTGGGATCTCCCAGGTTGAGGATCACCTCTTCGACTTCCTCCATCGGCTCTATCGCTCTCTCGACCCCCACTCTAGGGTCGAGTTCGTCAACGCACGCCCCTTGGGCACCCCCAGTTTCTGGTAAATCTCCCGCTAAAGGAGCGGCAACAACCGCCTCCTGGACCATGTAGACGGATCGGACGGAGACGTTATAACAGCTTCGTGCACTTCGTTGGTCTCGCCGGAGGGTGCCGATACGCCCGTCGTCGCATGGAAACTTCAGGCATAAGTGGCGTATCGAGGTTATGGCCCCGCAATCGATTAGGACCGGTCGGCCTAGGATAGCATTATACGCCGTGGGGCAGTCGACCACTACAAATGTGCATTGCTTGAAGGCGCAAGCGTCGCTTTCTCCTCTGAGGGTGACTGGAAGTTGAATTTTGCCTAATGGCATGAGTGCATCCCCATTGAACCCCTGAAGCTGGATGGGGCATGGGGTCAGGTCTGTCTCGGTTAATCCGATAGCGTGGAAGGCAGCTTTGAAGAGGATATTTACGGAGCTTCCATTATCGACAAGGATCCGTGATACCTTCTTATTGGCAATCTGAGCTTCCACCACGAGGGGATCGTTGTGGGGGAAGTGCACATGTCGAGCGTCATCTTCCGTGAAGGTGATGGGAAGATCTATCATTCGGGGACGCTGAGCAGGTGACTGAACCAAGGCGCACATCTCTCCGGTGTGTTCTAACTCCCTCAAGTACCTTTTCTGGGAGTTGCGGGTGCTTCCGGCAAGGTGCGGTCCTCCGGAAATGGTGGCTACGTGTCCGTCAACGGGTGGCGGAGCAAGGCCGGGCGGATATGGGTTTCCGGGTCCCGGAGCCAATAAGGCAATGGGTGCCGGAGAGGTTGGAGCAGGGAGCGCTGGGAACTGAGACCCAGGAGCTTGGGGGTGACCGGCTCCAGGAGCGCTAGCGGTCCCCCTCTGTCCTGGAGAATATGCAGCTCCGTGAACTACTCCCTGTCTGGGATAAATTATGGGTATCCTCACCCATTGACTGAGGTGTCCCGCTCTTGCCAGGGACTCGATCTCATCCTTCAGCTGAAGACATTCGTTTGTGGTCTGCCCCACGTCTCCGTGGAACTCACACCTCTTATTGGAGTCTCGCGGACGCCTTCCTCCTTGAGACACTTTCGGGGGCTTCCTGTAGTTGACCATATTACAGGTCGCCCGATAGACATTCTCTCGTGAATCTATCAAACTGGTGTACTTCGTGAACTTGGGCTCATAGTCCTTCCGGGGTTTCTTTGAATGGTCTCCCCGGTTGGAGTTTCTTCCGCCTCGTTTATTCCGCGATTGGCTCAGATTTTGTTCTGGTCCTTCTGCTTGCGGTTGTGACGGTCCGGGAGCGATACTACATCCGGTTTGTACAGCTCCGTACCCAGAGAAATGGATTTGACTCGGCGTCTGAGTAGACGCGGAAGGCCCATACACGCTTGGAGTGAACTGGGCTCCTGGAAGCGTGAGGGCTGGTGCGGGAGCTTACGAAGCAAAGCTCGGCGTAGTCACGGAAGGCGTCGGAGCTGGGGGAACTCCAAAGGCTTGCTGGTAGGCATCCTCAAGGTTGATGATTCCCTGAGCTTTTGACATGAATTCGGACAGCATTTATGCCCGTCTCCTTTGCATTTCCCCCCATAGCAGGGAGCCGACAGTAAGGCCCGATTGAAGGGCGATCAGCTTCATGTCGTCGCTGACCTTGGTCTTAGCAGCAGCTTCCATCATTCTCTGAATGAAAGCTTTGAGGTTCTCATTGGGTAGCTGCTTGATGTTGGTTAAGGAACCAACCTCCATGTCGTGGTCTCGGGCAGCAATGAACTACCTTCTGAATGCGGACTGTAGCTCCTTCCAACTGTGGATGGATCCGGGGGCTAATCTTTTCCACCAGTCCTCCGCGGACTTGGTAAGGGTGAGTGAGAAGCACATGCATTTGGCATCGTCACTGACGTGCGCCACTTGCATCATTTTATTGTATTTAGCTAGATGGGTGCGCGGGTCTGTCCTCCCCTCATATAATTCTATGTGAGGCATTTTGAAGTTATCCGGGAGGGACGTTTCCGTGATCCTCCGAATACATGGTTCCGGGTCCTCCTCCTCAGAGTCTGATAGGGCCCCACTTTGCTTCCGGACCAGCTTGGTCAAGGCAGCGATCTGTTCCTCGAGCCTCTTTGTATCACTCTCCGGGAGGTCACGTCCCCGGAGCTTGTCATTAAGATGATTTCGCAGGTCATCTCCGCGAGGCCGGGCCTTTTCTCCTTTGGCCTTTTCATACTTGGCCTCCAACCTTCTTCTTAGGTCCACCGTGGACCAGCTATCTTCGGAGTGCGTGTCCGCAGCCCGACCGTCCTGGTTGACGGAATCACTGGGGCGGTTGTTCCTTCCCCTAGGCCTGGGTGCCTTAGCACCGCGCCCTTTAGGCATAGAGTGCCCCCTTGGGGCTGAAGGACGTCTGGGCTTAGGAGCGCCAGAGACCTTCTGCGCGCGGGGGGGGCAGTCGGCCTAGTGATTCACGCCTTTAGGAGGTGCAGGGGCGTTAGTGCGCACAGGCTCCCCAACTTTTTCTTTGCCCTTGTTAGGGGCGGCTTTGGATGGTCCAGCAGCGGCTGGATCCGGCATGGTGGCATCAGCACCACCTAGAACAGAGGCATCCTCGTCCGAGTCGCCTATATCTCTGAACTTGCTTTGGAGGCGCTCCATTATGCGCTGCATTTTTTCGGAGACGCGCTCCTGCTCAGCAAGCTTGGCCTTAGTGACCACCAGTTCTTCGGCTACTTGGACCAGTTCTGGATCCTTCTCGTAGTAGTAGCCGTCTTTGTAGTAACCGTCTCGGACATACTCTTCTTTGCTTTCTAAGTATGTCGAATCTTCAGTACTGACCCGATCCTGGCGGGATGTCGGGTCTTCACCTTGGTGGTCCGAGGGTTCATTTTGTACCACATCTTCCATCCTAGTATCGGGGTTGACCCTAGCATTTTTGTCAACCGCGAATTTTCTCGTAGTCACCATCTTTTCAGTACACAGAAAAAGAGCTGACTAACAACTTCCTACAGCTCTCAATGAAAGCACCAAAATGTTTACCGAGTTTTTCGGAAACGAATACAAACAAAATAGTAAAAAGATAAGAACTGTAGAAGTGCAGAACTATAAATAAACAAACGGGTTTTTTACGTGGTTCAGGCGTTAACGAGCCCTAGTCCACGAGTCGATGTTATTATACTTGTAGTGAATTACAATGAAATGGCTGGTGTCTAAGACTTTCACAAACTCACAATGTTTTTCTCGGGCTCTCTTGAAGAAGATGAAGCTAGAGAGATTTCAGCAGAGTTTATGCTTTGTAATTTGTTGGTCGTCCCCCCTATCGTAAAATGAGGGGGTCTTTATAGCTAGGGTTTTGGATTAGGGTTTTTCTCTACTCACATGAGTCTTAATTACACCAGCCATAAATAGGGGATACAATTACCGTAGTCGCCTGGCTACCAGGCTCTATGTGGGTATATTTACGTGAAAGTATGGGGAATGCACAAAGGCAGCCGTCTTTTCCAAGTTGTCAGCGGAACAGTAGGCGAAATGGTACTTTTAGGCGTGCTGGGATGTGTGTGGCCTTGACCTGTCGGGCGTGTCAGGCGGGATCCTGTGTCAGGCGGATATCATTCCAACTATGCCTCCTCCATGACTCGACCGCTTGGTCTTCTTCCGTGCGAGGCACGGAACTGTTTCCGCGAAGGCAATCTGAAGAGCTTCTCCTGGAAGGAGCTTCCCCGAAGGATATCCCTTCGGGAGTCCGGGAGAGTTGACGAGCTTCCGTGTCGCGTTTGCTTGAAAGAGTAAGCCGGACACTAAACGGGAGAGGCGAAGCCTTTCTGTCCATCCGCGAGCTCTGGTCACCTTCCGTGAAAGACTTTGATAATTCTGCTTCCCCGAGGATATCCATCTAAACGCTATCCAGAAATCTGGATAACATGTAATTTTGGCCCGTTAAGGGCATAAATGTGCTTATATGTGTTAAATTGTTGAGACCACATTATTATGTGGATATATTTGCAGTATAAAGCTTGAGATGATCCTAGTGAGCAGATTGGCGGAATAGTCACAGCAAGGAATAATACCCAGCTCGGGGTGAGCTTAGGGGTATTTTGGGAAGTTCAGTGTATATTTGGGATTTATTGAGTAACAGGTAGGTATTATGTGATTAATTGGGCATGAAGGGATTAATTAGGAATTGGTAAGAATACTCGAGGACTTAGCGAGCTGTGGCATATGACGAAATTGCCCTTAGTGGCACTTGAGGATTTCGATTGACATAAGGGGTAATTTGGATATTTGGGCTAAGGGATATACTTAGTTTTGGGTGCTGAGACTTTAGGAAGAAGCCAGAAGGAAGGAAACCATAGGAACCTCTCAGCACATTCTCTCCCTTTCACTCACATACTCTTTCTCTCTCTTCCTCTTCTTGTGACTTGAAGCTAAGGGAAAATCTGAAGGAAAAGCCAGGGAACTATGCTGGGAGAGCCTAGGGAATCGAAGCCATGATCATAAAAGAGTTTCTAAAGAGATTAGGCTATGAACTGGGGTAAGAATCTAACTTCTAATTGTTGAATTCTACTGAATTATTGTAATGACCCAAACTCTCTAATAAGGCTTAAGGGCCTTGATTAGTGTGCCTGGAGGGCATAATGGGAATTATGTGTGACTTTAATAAGTAAGATGCATGATTATGATTTAAAGCATGTTATATGACTATTTGAATATTTGAGATGCATGACTATGTGTATTAATATGCATGTGGGCCCTGATTAGGTTAGAAGGGCATAATTGTAATTTTGGCCAGTATGGGCATAACTGTATTGATATATGTGATAATTGTTGAGTCCACATTATTATGTGGATATATCTGTGATCTATGACTCGAGACGATCCTAGTGAGCAAAGTAGCGAAAAAGTCATGGTGGGGATTTATACCCGGCTCGGGGTGAGCCTAGGGGTATAAATGGGAATTTAGTGAGTACATTGGGGTCGATTTTGACATTGAGGAATATTATTGGTGATTAATTAGGTATCGGGAATCAAGCGGTAAATATTAGAGACACTCGAGGAGTTAGCGGGAATCGGGGTGAAATGACTAAAATGCCCTAAGAGGATTAAAGGGTTAGAATTAAAAGGGAGGGCATAATAGTCATTTGGCTTACAGGAGTTAAGTGTTACTAAGGCTTTATGTTAGTGGAAGTTGTAGAAAGGTATAGAAGTCTGAAAAGAAAAGAAGGAAAAGGAAGAAAAAGGAAAGGGAGAAAACAGAGCTAGTTTTCTCTAAGGTCGGTTTATGCTTTCTTCATCAATTTCTTGGGAAACTTTGGAGCAAAGCTCAGGAAGGAGAGTTGAGCTAGGCTAAGCATCAAGGATCCTAGGCTAGGCTTGGAGAATTGGCAGAGGTTTAGCAGGAGCACCCTAACACTTAAGGTAAGGTTCTATAGTTTCTTCAGTTTCTAGTTTTGGTTTTTGAACTATGGTGCATAAGCTGAGTTTGATGGAAATTCAGGCCAAGAGTTGAGGGAGAGCAAGCCAAAGAGTTGTATAGGTTGTCTTGAAATTGAAACCCCATTAAAGGTAAGAATTCTAAGCTTCTAACTCTGATGTTTTGACTAGTTTTGCTGAGTGTCTGGGCTTAGGGTCAGCTATGGTGAATTTTGGGATTAGGGATGCATGTGATTGGGTTTTGAGTATTTGGGGTGCTTGGGATGAGTGGAGTATGTTCATAAGGTTGTTTTTGAGTTTGGTGAAGGTTTGGAGAAGTTTTGGTTGAGTTTGGCTCGAGGAAATCGCAGGAGGGAAAACTGGGGTGTTGTCTGTCTATGACTAGCGCTACAGCGCTAGCCTTTGGGCACTGTAGCACTAGGCCATGCATGCTGAGGGGATTTTGCTTCTGTTTGTAGCACCGTAGCACCCTCCAATGAGCGCTGTAGCGCTACCCTATCTTCTGAAAGGGATTTTAGGGTTATTTGCAAGGGTTTTTGACCAAGGGTTTGGGGTTTGATTCCACCACCTTGTTTGGTGGAACTAGGACCTCCCGGGGGCGAGGGATTAGCCCCGAGGCTAGGTTTTGGACTTGAGGTTTGATGATGACTTTGGCCTATGGTTGTGTATAGGTGAGCGCTAGGGCTCGAGAGGGATCGTGCTCAAGGAGTCAAGTGATCAGAGCTAGCAAATCGAAAGGTAAGAAAACTGCACCCGGTTATATGTTTGTGATGGGACTAAGTGCTCCCGATATTGTAATATGTCAATGATGGTATTACGCCATGGGACATGTGATAGCGGCCTAGGGGTGTCGTACACTATATTAGCGCACAGGCGCGGCTCAGCCACTAGCAGCCGAGGACAGCTTAATATTCACTGAGCTCGGTTTAAGCGGGCCGGAGTCAGTGGGATAACGGAGGGAGCGGCCTGCGGGCGCTAGCCCTAGTTATCATTTGTGAACTGTTATATGATATGAGTTAATATGTTAGTATGTTGAATACTTGAATATACTGTATGATTATATGGTTGAGAATATGTGATGCAATATGAGATATTGATTTGTCTGTTGATTGCTTATGCTCTACTGTTGTGTTTTCTTGCTGGGCCTTGGCTCACGGGTGCTACGTGGTGCAGGTAAAGGCAAGAGCAAACTGGACCAACCCTGAGATGGAGAGCTACGGGGTTGAATGTACATAGCCGGCTGTTCGATCGCCATGGTCGAGGAGTGGATCAGGACAGGGATTGCCTAACTGTCTATTTTGCCCTAGTATGGCTTGTTGTTGTATCTAAACTTTATGACTTTTGTAAACGGTCTTTAAACTTAATATTTTGGGATCCCGTGTAAACAGGAAGTGCTTCTTAATGAAAATGTGGCTTTTGAGACCAAAACGTTTTAGCCCTAGTACCTTTATAGTTTCAATAACACGTTTTTAATTAAATGACTTGACTAGCAAGTCTAGCACTTTATAAACACACAGTGTAACGGTCTTGGCTATCCAGGGCATTACAATTATGGTTAGAACTTAAAGCTTGCATGAAAGTGGTTTCCAAAACTGATTTTGGGTGTTTGATAAGTGTAAGGAATGGTTATAGGTTGGTTATGATGTTTAGGCTATAAGGATAAGGATTCTGGACTTAATTCTGAGTTTGGCTAATGATTGGGGTATGAATTTGAGGTTTAGGTTTGAGGAAAAACACAGGAAAAAGGCTGGTATTTTGGGTTTGAGGGCTCGGGCAGCGACCCTATTCTTCAACCGCCACAACCTATGTGCTCGAGGAGGCTAGAAGGCCTCTATTCTATCTAGGCCCACTGCGGCGCAAGGTGTAGTGCCCCCCGGCCCATGTCCTTTAGCAAAGAGGCATTTTTCCTCTAACTTGAGCGCGTCGCGGCCCTTAAGGGCTGACCGCGGCTCAAATGCAAAACCATGGCTATTTGAGGGTTTTAAGCTCGAGAACCCAAATGTTAAGGCTCGAGAAGGATTCTACCACCCGGTTTGGTAGAATCCAAGGTCCCAGAGGTTAGATTAATATTATGAAGTTGATTATTGGATTGGGATTCGATAGTTGTCCATTATTACTTGTAACTAGGATTACCATTAAGGCTCAGGTCTGAGGATCGTGCTCGGGACCGCTCTTTATCTATCGCTCTGGACTCAAGGTAAGAAAACTACACCCATGTGGTTGTGTTTGGGACTGAGTTTCCTTGTAATTGAACGTATGTATTGTGTAATTCTATGGTTGTTGTATGCAATATGAAAGTATGGCCTAAGGGTGTCGGGACTAATGATAAGCGTACTGAATGCAGTTCAACCAAAGTGAGTCGGGATCAGATAAATAACCAAAGGGCTCAGCCTAAGGGCGCCGATACCTAATTGCTTGTATTACTGATCGAAATATATGTTGAAAGTATATGTTTATCGTTGTCTAGCTTTATACATGTATTCTGCTGATTAGTTGAACTGATTGGATTGAAGTTGATTATATGCTCTTGTTGTTATATATGTTTGTTGTTTATGGTTTTCTTGCTGGGCCTTGGCTCACGTGTGCTACATGGTGCAGGTAAAGACAAAGGAAAGTTAGACCAACCATGAGTTGGAGAGCTCTGGTGTAATGCCCCAAATTCCCTAATGTGGCTTAGAGCTTGGATTAGGGGGCCAGGAAGGCCATAATTGATTTAATATGTGATTATATGATTGACTATGTGAGTTATATTATTATATGATGATAATTTCATGCATGTGGGCCCACTTCTTATTAGAAGGGCATTTTCGTAATTTTTGCCCTTGAGGGCATATTTGTATATTTATGTGCATGTATGTGATATATGGGTGAGAGCACATTATTATGTGGATATGTTTGAGCTATTCGACATGAAACGATCCTAGGAAGCAAATTAGCAGTTTTGTCATAACAGGGTCAATTACCGAGATATTGGGTAATGGGAATGATTTTTTGATGATATATTGGGAGTTGGTGAGATCAAGAGGAAATTTTTGGAATTTTGACTATTCTAACCTGGGGGGCACTTTTGGGACCCCAAGCATTAGAATTTACTTGAGGTTACTTAAGCTTTAAGTAACCTATTAGAAAGAAAATACGTTCAAAACACCTTCTCTCTTTCTCTTGTTATTCATTTTTACTGTTCGTCGCATTTTCAAAGGAAACTTGAGTTTTAGGACTCGGATTCAAGCGAGGATCGAGTTATAGAGATTTTAAGGAAGATTAAAAGCTTATTAACTGGAGGATTTAGCGAGAAACGACTCAATTAGAGGTAATCCAAGCTTTAAGTTTTGAGTTTTCGAGTATCTAAGTTTTGAATTGGATTCTATGTTTTGATGAGTTTTTGAGTTGTTTGAAGCTTGGGTCTTGATGGTTTTGGGCCACTGTGATGTTTGGGAACTTTGTTTTTGGGATTTGGATATATTTGGATAAGGTTATGGAGTGATTTAAAATGGGAAAAACGAAGGTTTTTGGCTGAGTTCCAGGTCAGGTCGCGGCCCTATTCTTGGGAATCGCAGGCCAAGCTTAGCGAAGAAGAAAGGAGAGGTTGATGGACGTTAGGACCACGACGCCCCGGAGGTGGGCCGCGGCGCGAGGTGCAGGCAAAATGGGGCTGGAGCCTCTGTTTGGAGGCGGTTCGCGGCTCAGGGGTGTGGGGCCGCGACGTTTAAGGGCAGTTTTGGCCAAAGTTGTGTTTTAATCATGGGAACTCAAACTTAAGGCCTCGGGATCGTTTCTACTGCCCGGTTTAGTAGGACTAGATCTGGGAACCTTTTATTACTCATTTTATTGATGGGATTTCATATTTGGTTATGATTAGGTGATCCCTAAGGGCCTAAGGATAGGATCGTTCTCAAGGGTCGTTATTAACCTATTTTTACGCTCAAGTCTGAGGTAAGAAAACTGCCCCCAGTATGTGACATGCATGGTTATTGATGAGGCATGTTGAGTGCTCTATATATGGACATTAGTTGCATTGTAAATGCCTGGCAGCATTACTTACTTGTGAATGGCACTAACTTATTAGCCAGAAATGGAAATGGTGATTAGTACTGGTCGGGAAGCTCTGACTTGTCAGTCATGATCGGCAATAGTACTGATCGCTGTATGGAATTGACTTATGAGTCAAGAGCGACATTAGCGTTCTGACCGCAGGTCGAAATGATTAGATCTAATCAACATGAGCATTAAATGCTTAACCGACTTATTGGTCGAAGAAAACTAAAGCGCTTGGCTAGTCTAAGGCTAGTTACTAAGAGTCGGGGCTAAAAGGCTCAAGTGACTGGAACGTCACGTGGCTTAGGGTGCAGGTCCCCAGAGAAACTTATTAGTCATATGTTCAGGATGCAGGACCCTAGAGAGACTTATTAGTCATCTATCCAGGGCACAGGTCCCCAAAGAGACTTATTAGTCATCTATTCAGGGCGCAGGACCCCAGCGAGACTTATTAGTCACCATCTGATTAGGGCTGCAAGCCCTAGAATGATTTATTAATACTTGTATACATGCAGTAATAAGCTTTCTTGTTGAGCCTTGGCTGGTGCTATGTGGTGTAGGTAAAGGGAAAGAAAAGCTCACCCAGCCTTGAGTGGAGAGCTTAGGTGGTGACGTGTACATATGCGGCCGCTTGACCACCACGGCCAAGGTGTTCCTCAAGGAAACTAGAGTTTGACCCTATTTTTGCCGCTTAGGTCGGCGGATTGTAACTTCTGAACTGTAATGACCATTTTGGATTGTAAACACTTTTATGGGATCCCATGTATAGTTTAATGTTTTTATTAAATTGTATCCATTCCTTTTAACCGAGAATTTCACCCTGGCCCATTAATAATACCTAGATTCACGATTATGGCTTAATGACTCATTTAACGAGTTATGCATTATTTAAAGTACACAATGTGATGTTCTAGGCTAACCAGAGCATTACATCTGGGGGCAGAGTGTACATCGTCAGCTGCTCGACTGCCACGGCTGAGGGAATTTACAGGAATTAGAGCTCTAAACTGTATTTTGCCATTTAGACTAGCTTTTTGTTGTACCAACTTTTTAGGGTTGTTTTTCCACCATGTAAATACTATTTTTGGGATCCCATGTATCAAACACTTGTTTTAATGAAAATTAACCATTTACGATCAAAATCTTTTAACCTTAACAGGTCTGTTAGCTTTAGAAAACACATTTATGTTCAAACGACTTGATTAGCAAGTTTTGCACTATTTTAAATACACAGTGTAACGGTCTTGGTTATCCATGGCGTTACAACTTGGTATTAGAGTGGTCTAGGTTTAAGGGTTCCTGAAGACTGGCTTGGCATGTACACTCACCGCTAAAGACAAGCTCGACTCAGGGTTTGGTAACCATGTATGTTATTATATGCTTAAATGTTTAAATGGAATATAAATACTTTATCTGCATGATTAATAGGAAGCATGAGATATACTGATAGGGCCTGGCCCTTGACTGCTATGTGAATATGTTAAGGCGTGCTTATTAGCATTGCTATTGTATGTGAACAATTGTTTAAATGCTTGTTTGCATCATGATTGTGCTTTGTGGCCTAGATATTGGCGTTGGACCATGGAATGAATATAAACCTGCTATCATTGCCTGACTGTCGAGTCGTTGATTACAAATAAACTTGGATAGTTATGCTTCCAAGGTGATCGATACGACTAATTGGCACCAGGGTCGAGGCTATAGATGATGAGTAGGGCCAGAATCCTCCACCAGTCCCTGAGAACTGGCAAAAGTTGCTTGCTAATATGCAAGCCAGACTTCAAAGTCAGGAAGAAAAGATTCACCTTCTGAGGCACAGGCTCCATCGAGGAGTGTTGCACCTAACTTGCCACCTGAGATTGGAAATAGGTAGGAGCCACTTTATGAAAGATTCAGGAGACAGCATCCTCCAATATTTGAGGGAGGACCAGATCCGCTGAAGGCTAAACAGTGGATGAGTATGATCACCTGCATCCTGGACTTTATGAGGGTGGAAGGTAATGACAGGGTGGTCTTGCCACCTACATGCTTTGTGAGGATGCCCGTATTTAGTGGGAGGTGGCATCACAGACTCGAGATGTTTCTGCTATGAGTTGTGATGGGTTCAGAGATCTATTTAACCAGAAATATTATAATGTTGTCGTCAAGGCAGCGAAGTTGAATGAGTTCATTGGGTTGGTTAAGGGCAGCATGACATTTACTGAGTATGCCTTGAATTTTGACAGGTTGGTGAAGTTTGCACTAGATTTAGTGCCTATAGATGCAACTAGGCAGGACGGGTTCATTCGAGGGAGTAATGCTATGATAGCCTGAGATTTGAGGAACACATCATTACCTGGGGAGACGACTTATGCCCAGGTGGTTGATAAGGCTCTTACTGCTGAGGAGGCAGAGAATAAGATCTGGAGGGACAACGCTGTGAGATGAGATGTTCGCAGGGCAATGCCTCCGTATACAGGGTCTAGTAGGGGTGGAGGCCTCAGTGAACAGAAGCGAAAGACCCCTAACACCTCGACCGCTACTGGTTCTAATAGGAGGGGCCAGGGTGCCCAGGGAGGCAGTGAGTCATGGAGGAGCTATCCATAGTGCACTAGATGCAGGAAGAGTCGTCTGGGTGAATGTCAAGCAAAGGCTTGTTACTTGTGCGGGGTGGTTGGACACCTCAAGAATGATTGTCTGACATTGAAGAAGGAGGAACCAGGGAAGGTGGACATCTTGACTCCAGCTCGAGTGTTCACCTTGACACAAGCAGAGGCTGAGGCTAGTCCCTCGGTAGTGACAGGTCAGCTTTCTAGCGCTGGCTCTTCATATACTGTATTGATTAACTCTGGTGCTACACATTCATTTGTTTCTAGTAAAGTGATTGATAGATTTTGTAGGCCTAGTGAGTATTACATTGCGGGGTTTGGGACTATACTGCCTACAGGGGAGCTGGTAGTTTCTACGAGATGGATTAGAGCATTGCCAGTGATGGTGGATAGTAGGGAACTATCAGTAGATTTGATTGAGTTGGGTATGGATGATTTCGATATGATTTTGGGGATGGATTAGCTAGTCAGATACAGGGCCACTATATATTGTAGGAAGAAGATGGTGACTTTTGAGCCTGAGGGTGAGGACCCTTTGTCTTTGTGGGTGTTGTGCATGGACCCCACGTTCCTATGATATCAGCGTTGAGGGCTAGGGACCTACTATAAGGAGGTTGTATAGGTTTTCTAGCTAGTGTGGTGGATGCCACTAGAGTTATGCCAGTGGGGCCGGGAGAGACTAGACTGGTATGCGAGTTCTTGGACATGTTTCCTGAGGACTTGTTGGGGCTGCCGCCGCACAGTGAGATTCAGTTTGTTATTGAGTTGGTACCAAGTACAAAGCTAGTATTGAGGTCAACATAGAGGATGACTCCAGCAGAGCTAAAAGAGTTGAAGATACAGTTGCAAGAGCTTCTAGACTTGGGGTTCATCAGACCTAGCTTCTCGCCATGGGGTGCTCCGGTTTTATTTGTGAAGAAGAAGGATGGGACTCTGAGAATGTGTATAGACTATAGGGAGTTGAACAAGTTGACCATTAAGAATAAGTACCCCTTACCGAGGATAGATGACTTGTTCGATCAGTGCAGGGTAAGACAGTATTCTTGAAGATTGATCTTCGATCTGGTTATCACCAGCTAAGGATCAAGGACGAGGATATTCCGAAGACAGCCTTCCGTACGAGGTATGGGAATTATGAGTTCTTGGTCATGTCGTTTGGTTTGACCAATGCCCCAGCAACGTTTATGGATTTGATGAACAGGGTGTTCAAGGATTTCTTGGATCAATTTGTGATTGTCTTCATCGATGACATCTTAGTTTACTCCAGTTCAGAGGCAGAGCATGACCAGCATCTCCGACGGGTATTATAGAGATTAAGAGAGCATCGGTTATATGCTAAATTTAAGAAGTGTGAATTCTGGCTACCAGAAGTGACATTCCTTGGACATATTGTTAGTGGAGACAGGATTAAGGTAGAGGCAGTTAGGGATTGGCCGAGGCCAAGGAACTCCTCGGAGGTTAGAAGCTTCCTTGGATTAGCAGGATGATACAGACGGTTTGTGGAAGGGTTCTCAAAGATTTCCACACCATTGACTGAGTTGACATGGAAGAATCTGAAGTTCACCTGGTCAAACAAGTGTGAGGATAGCTTCCAAGAACTAAAGCGACGATTGATTACTACTCCTATGTTGAGTCTTCCTTCGGAGGAAGGAAAATTTGTGGTGTACTGTGACGCATCGAGACTAGGATTGGGATGCGTGCTGATGTAGAATGAGAAGGTTATCGCCTATGCGTCGCGACAACTGAAAGAGTATGAGTAGCAGTATCCTACCCATGATTTGGAGTTAGCAGCGGTGGTGTTTGCACTAAAAGTGTGGCGACATTATCTATATGGGCAGAAGTGTGAGATATACACTAATCATAAGAGTTTGAAGTATTTCTTCACCCAAAATGACTTAAGCATGAGACAGAGACATTGGCTAGAGTTGGTGAAGGACTATGACTGTGACATCCTTTACCACTAAGGAAAAGCCAATGTATTGGCAGACGCATTGAGCTGGAGGGGCCCAGGACAGTTGTTTAGTTCGAAGTAGATAGCGAAGGAATCGGCAGAGGAGATGACTAGAGCAAGGATAGAATTAGTTGTGGGCTGATTGGCCAATATTACTTTACAGTCTACCCTCCTAGAGAGGACAAGAGAGGGTCAGTTGGATGATGTGCAGTTGCAGGAGGTTAGAAGGAATGTCCTAGTTGGAGTGGCTAAGGATTATTCCATTTCAGAGACAGGTTTACTACGGTATAAGGATTGGATTTGTGTTCCGGTGGATATGGGGCTTAGACGAGAGATACTTGACCAGTCCTATACTACACCATAATCACTCCATCCAGGCACCACAAAGATGTATAAGAATCTACTTGTATTGGTGGCCTGGGATGAAGAAGGACATGGTTAAATATGTGGCCAAGTGTTTGACATGTCAACAGGTAAAGGCTGAACATCAGCGACCAGCGTGATTGTTACAGCCTTCAGGTATTCCCGAGTGGAAGTGGCAAGATATTACTATGGATTTCATGGGAGGTTTACCCAGGACGGTGGGGCTACATGAATCAATATGGGTGATAGTAGACAGATACACCAACTCAGCTCACTTTCTGCCAGTGAGGACGACCTATATTGTAGATCAGTACGTGGAGTTATATGTCAGAGAGATTGTGCATCTCCATGGGGTTCCTAAATCTATAGTATCGGACCGGGATCCCATATTTACCTCCAAGTTTATGGGTGGTTTGCAGAAGGCTATGTGAACTCAGCTGAAGTTCAGTACAGCCTTTCATCCTTAGACAGACAGATAGTCTGAAAGGACAATTCAGATATTGGAGGACATACTTAGAGCATGTGTATTATACTTTGAGGGGTCTTCGAGTAAGTACCTCCCGTTGATTGAGTTTCCGTACAACAACAGTTATCAATGAACTATTGGAGTAGCTCCATACGAGATGTTGTATGGAAGAAGATGTAGATCGCCCATTCATTGGGATGAGATGGGGGAGAGGAAGTATTTGGGACCAAAGATAGTTCAGAAGACTAGTGAAGCTATTGAGAGGATCCGAGCTCGAATGCTCGCTTCACAGAGCAGACAGAATGCTATGTTGATCCTAAGTGTAGGAACGTGGAGTTCCAAGTAGGGGACCACGTGCTTCTGTGAGTTCACCGTTGCGAGGGGTGAGGAGGTTTGGGAAAAAGGGCAAGCTAAGCCCTAGATTCATAGGACCTTTTGAGATCCTAGAGAGAAGAATCGGGAAGGTAGCCTATAGATTGGCTCTGCCACCGTCATTATCACAATTTCATGACATATTCCACATCTCTATGCTTCGAAAGTACGTCTCAGATACGACTCATGTATTAGGATATGAGGGTCTAGAGTTACTGATTGATTTATCGTATAAGGAGAGACCTGTTCAGATCCTAGATAGGAAGGATAAGGTTTCGAGGAACAAGACGATTCCTCTAGTCCAAGTCTTATGGAAGAATAGCAAGGCCGAGGAAGCGGTCTAGGAGCTTGAGTCAGCTATGCGAGATCAGTATCCCAAGTTATTCGGGTAAATTTCGAGGACGAAATTCTCAGTAGGAGGGGATACTTGTAACGACCCAAAAATGCTAATAGGGTTTAGTGCCTTAACTAGCGTGCCGAGAGGGCATAATAGGATATGTGTGTAATTAATTGATTAAATTCGTGACTATGTGGCATGCATGATATATATGATGATATGAATATACTTGTATGCATGTGTTAGAAGTATTAGATATGCATGTGGGCCCATTATGGTTTATAAGGGCATATTTGTAATTTTGGCCCATTAAGGGCATAAATGTGCTTATATGTGTTAAATGGTTGAGACCACATTATTATGTGGATATATTGCAGTATACGGCTCGAGACAATCCTAGTGAGCGGATTGGCAGAATTGTCACAACAGGGAATAATACCCGGCTCAGGGTGAGCTTAGGTGTATTTTGGGAAGTTCAGTGTATATTTGGGATTTATTGAGTAACGGGTAGGTATTTGGTGATTAATTGGGCATGAAGGGATTAATTGGGAATTGGTAAGAATACTCGAAGACTTAGCGAGATGTGGCATATGACGAAATTGCCCTTAGTGGCACTTGAGGATTTAGATTGACTTAAGCGGTAATTTGGACATTCGGGCTAAAGGATATACTTAGTTTTGGGTGCTGAGACTTTAGGAAGAAGCCAGAAGGAAGGAAACAACAGGAACCTCTCAGCACATTCTCTCCCTCTCACTCACCTACTCTATCTCTCTCTTCCTCTTCTTATGCCTTAAAGCTAAGGGAAAATCTGAAGGAAAAGCCAGGGAACTAGGCTAGGATTTGAGCTGGGAGAGCCTGGGGAATCAAAGCTAGGATGAGACAAGAGTATCTGAAGAGATTAGGCTATCAACTGGGGTAAGAATCTAACTTCTAATTGTTGAATTCTACTGAATTATGGTTAGAACTTAGAGCTTGCATGAAAGTGGTTTCCAAAATTGATTTTGGGTGTTTGATAAGTGTAAGGAATGGTTATAGGTTGGTTATGATGTTTTGGCTATAAGGATAAGGATTTTGGACTTAATTATGAGTTTGGCTGATGATTGGGGTATGAATTTAGGTTTAGGTTCGAAGACAAACGCAGGAAAAAGGCTGGTTTTCTGGGTTTGGGGGTTCGGATCGCGGCCCTGTTCTTCAAGCGCCGCGGCCCGTGTGCTTTAGGAGGCTAGAAGGCCTCTGTTCTGTCTAGGCATGCCGCGACACAAGGTGTAGCGCACCACGGCTCGTGTCCTTCAGCATCGAGGCATTTTTCCTCTAACTTGAGCGCGTCGCAGCCCTTAAGGGGCTGACCGCGACTAAAATGTAAAACCAAGGCTGATTGAGGGTTTTAAGCTCAAGAACCAAAATGTTAAGGCTCGGGAAGGATCCTACCACCCGGATTGGTAGAATTCAAGGTCTAAGAGGTTAGATTAATATTCCGAAGTTGATTATTGGATTGGGATTTGATAGTTGTCTATTATTACTTGTGACTAGGATTACCATTATGGCTTAGGACTTAGGATCGTGCTCTGGACCGCTCTTTATCTATCGCTCGGGACTCAAGGTAAGAAAACTGCACCCATGTGGTTGTGTTTGGGACTGAGGTTCCCTGTAATTGAACGTATGTATTGTGTAACTGTATGGTTGTTGTATGCAATATGAAAGTACAGCCTAAGGGTGTCGAGACTGATGATAAGCATATTGAACGCAGTTTGGCCTAAGTGAGTCGGGATCAGCTAAATAACCACAGGGCTCGGCCTAAGGGCGTCGATACCTAATTGCTTGTATTACTGATAGAAATATATGTTGAAAGTATATGTTGATCGTTGTCTAGTTTTATACCTGTATTCTGCTGATTAGTTGAACTGATTGGATTGAAGTTGATTATATGCTCTTGTTGCTATCTATGCTTGTTGTTTATGGTTTTTTTGTTGGGCCTTGGCTCACGGGTGCTACGTGGTGCAGGTAAAGGCAAAGGAAAGTTGGACCAACCATAAGTTGGAGAGCTCTAGGGGCGGAGTGTACATCGTCAGCTGCTCGACCGCCACAGCTACAGGAATTAGAACTCTAAACTGTATTTTGCCATTTAGACTAACTTTTTGTTGTACCAACTTTTGAGGGATTTTTTTCTGCCATGTAAATATTATTTTTGGGATCCCATATATCAAACACTTGTTTTAATGAAAATTAACCGTTTATGATCAAAATCGTTTAACCCTAATGGGCCAGTTGACTTTCGAAAACACATTTATGTTCAAACGACTTGATTAGCAAGTCTTGCACTATTTTAAACACACGGTGTAACGATCTTGGTTATCCAGGGCGCTACATCCCTAGTAAGACTTAGTGTCTTGATTAGGGGGCCAGGATGGCAATAATTGGATTAATTATGTGTTTATGTGATATATGTATATTATTATGTGAATTATGTGAGTTATATTATGATATGACTATGTTTCCATGTTTAAGTGTATTAGATATGCATGTGAGCCTGTTCCTTATTAGAAAGGATATTATCGCAATTTTGACCCATTGAGGGTATATTTATAAATATATGTGTTGTGATTTAGACCACATTATTATGTGGATATATTTGGGTTACTCAGCACGAGAAAATCCTAGTGAGCAAGTTAGCGGTTTAGTCACAACGGGGTCAAATACTCGACACGGGGTGACCCTAGGGGTACTTTGGTAATTTAGTACATTATCAAGATTTATCGGGTAATGGGAAGTTATTTGGTAAATTAATTGGGATATCAGAATTTATTGGGAAATATGGTGTTAATTGAGGATTAGTGGGAAATGGTGGTTGTTATCCATATTTTCCACCTATGACACGTGGCACGGCCAAACGGGTCCATGGGCCTATTGAAGAGGTCTGGGCCCAACCTGGGCCCAATGAACAATGAACAAGTAAACCCTGTCGGCTTGGACCATACCAAACCCAGTTATTGGCAAGTAGCATGAGCATAGCGTAGGGGCCAAAACTAAGGTGCGGGGCTGAATCACCCACCTGGTTGTATTCAGTCTATATCCTCCAGGATGTAAATTATGATGGCGGACGATCCATTCCAAGAGACAAATCCCACCAAGTGGGATCTAGGAGAAGGCACCGCCATCAAGATGTCTGCCTTGGTAAATAAACTTGTGTGCTGGTAAACGAACCAGGACTTAGGTAAATGAACCCGGATCACCTAGTCAGATAGAACAAGCCCATTCCTTCCTATAGCTGACTTGTCCCCAAGAAATCTGGCAATGTGTCTCCCTAACTAACTTGCAGAATGGATTACGCACGGAATGTACATTGTTCCTAGGAAACGGTATTGCCACTACTCTGACAGATCCTGTCCCCAGGATCTCCTTGGTAGCCCACGCGAATCAGTCCGTGCGAACATACAAAGGACATTTGTAAGGCTTCACCACGCCTAAGCTGGCTCAATGGGCTCATATTAACAACCCTTAATTATGCTACATTTCTTTTATTATGGGTCCAATTGCGAGCAATTGTAATTATATCCTTATTGGGTCCGGATTAGTTCGGCCCAAGTGACATGACTGCCTATAAATATAATCAGTGGTGCACTATAGCGAGGATCCTAGATTTTCTCTTGTAAGCTAAACGCAGCTGAACTTGCAGAAAACCTCCATTGTCAAAACTCTCTAAAGTCTAATACTAGTGACTCATGGACTAAGGCTCATTAACACCCCAACCACATAAAAACTATGATCTTATTTATTTCTTAGCCTTTCTTTCTAGCTCTTATCTCTTAATATATTTATAGTTTCCAAAAAACTCGGTAAACATTTTGGTGCTTTCATTGAGAGCTAAAGAAAGCTTGAATCAACCTTGATCATCTGCAAAAATGGTGAACACCAGACATACCATGTTTGTTCCTACTAACCGGCAACAACAAGACAATAGAGAGCCATTGCAAAATCAGCCACTTCCTCAAGACCAACCAGAGGAGGGGCCTTATCATGGGCCTCTGCCTGATGACTCCCAGAACTTTGGAGAAGGCGGTGACTATGATGAAGACTACTACAAGGAGGACAAAGAGGTATATGAAGACCACAAGGCTGAGAATCCCATTGATCCTGACGGGAAGAACGTGGAACCTACACTCTTTGATCATTTGGGGGGTAAGACCATCTATACAAGTCCAAGATTAAGAACAACAAAAAAGGATGCAAAGCTTAGAGATTAGTCCTAATCCAGACTTCTATAGACTGGGGGTTTAAAACCTAAGTCCCGGCAAAAAAGGATGCAAGGCTCAAAGCCCAATCCTAACCCGGATCCATGTGGTCTGGGGGGTTCAACAAAAAAAGGATTCAAGGCTCAAAGCCCAGTCCTGACCCAGACCCATATTGTCCAGGAGGTTCAAAACCCAACTCCTAAAAAAGGATGCAACGCTCAAAGCCCAGTCCTAACCCGGATCCATATGGTCTATGGGTTCAAAACCCAACTCCCAAAAGATTGGTCTAGACCTAACGTGGTCCAGGATAATCTAATCATAGTTCCCCTAGAACAGTCTAGGATCGTTGGAACTTAAATCTTAGGTTTTAAATTGATTAAGTTTAGTCTTGTAAACGGTCCAGGTCATTAGAACCTAAATCTTGGGTTCGAGATAAGTTAATCAACTAATGTCTACCTAAGTCATATTTGTAATGGTCCAGGCCATTAAAATTGAGTCATGTCTGAAAATTCCATAGCGGTCCATGCCATTGGAACCTGAACATCAAAGTTAGGACAGACTAAACAAATGGCAATTAATAAATCCATAACGGTCCAGGCCATTGGAACCTGAACCGTAGAGTCTGGTAAAACCAATGAAGTTATATTTGGTAAGTCCAAGACGGTCCAGGCTATCGAGACCTGAACTTTGGTCTTAGGACAAGGTAATTATCGTCTACAACTTTTCCCTGATGGTCCTGGCCATTGGAACCAGGACTCCTCTTTTAACCCTAACTCATGGATAGTGGTAAAACACTTAGTGAATTTCTGAGGAAAAATAAATGAATGTACAACGGGAATCATTGTACAAAGAAAATAAATCAATATAATAACACTACAGACAGATAAGTAATTGTCTTAGATGCAATTCAACCCAAAAATAATTATATATTTACAAAAACAAAGAAAAGGAAAGAGGGAGCCCCAAATTAAAGTACAAAGGCTCAAGCCTGGGCTTCGTCTTAGTTCGGGACATTTGGAGCGTTCTCATATTGTTGATCCCCAGCAAGAAATGTCGCATCCTCCTTTTCCTTGGCTTCAAACTCGACCCTCTTCGTAAACGGATCCGGATAGAGGAGGAGATTCATATTTTTATCTTAGAGCCAGGCCATGTAAACGACATCGTCAAAAGTGACCGCCAACAATTCGTCAACCTGCTCCTTCTCCTTGCGAGCCTCCTCGCACCGCTTCATCTCCAGCTAGGTCATGGCCTATAAAGCTTGGTTCTGCGCCCCAAGAGATGCCACTTTTCCCGCTCTTGGAAAAGTTAGGCCTCGGCCACCTCCAAGAGCGCCTTGGTAGAAGCCTCCGAACCACAAGCACAGGATAGCTCCACCTCCAGGTTCTCCACAACCTTCTTGTGTTCAACATCTCTCTGGGACAGAGCCTCCTCATGCTCAGCCTGAACCTGGGCAGCCTCCTTATCATGGGCCTTAGCCTGATGACTCTCAGAACTTTGGAGAAAGGGGTGACTACAATGAAGACTACTACGAGGAGGACAGAGAGGGATATGAAGACCACGAGGCTGAGAATCTCGTTGGTTCTGACGGGAAGGACATGGAACCCGAGCAAGAATAAGCGGTCTGTCTGAAGCAACAAGTCCTAGACCAAGAAGCAAGAATGGCGGAACAACAAGAGACCACCCGCCAGATACAAGAGTCCCTTCTGGCTCTTCAAGCTTTTATTACTGCGCAGGGATTTATAGCCAATCCCTCAGTTATTCCTCCCCCAGGAACGCAGTCACCTGTCCCACCTACAGGGACTGGCGTGCCCAAAAACGCAACCCCTATTCCTCCTCTGGGACAATCCCTGCATCCCGAAGCTAGTTCAACAAACCTAGTTCAAGAAAAAGGGAAAGCCAACGTGGCCGATCCTGTCGAAAAAGCAAACCCCTACAAGAAAGCTTCTCCAGCTCCAAAAATCGGGGCTGACCTAGGGAAATTCCCTAGGAAAGAATGGATGAATCCTGTCCTAGGACAGAATCATCTAAACAATTCGTATGGGAAGCGCCCATAGGGTACTAACCCCCGAAATGTCCTCAAGCAGGACGATCAGGGAAGACACTTTTATCCCAGCACTTCTGTGAACAAGGATCACGGAGGGCGCAGGCACGGAGAAGAGCCGTAAATGATCAGTTTGGGAGACAACACATCTCACGTGGATTTGCGAGATGGACTCAACGCTCGGAAGAAGTGTGCCCGAAAAGAAAAAATTCACCCTCAAGGAGGCGACTTGAGGAACAATCTCAACGACAGCCGGAACGAAAGAGTTCCCCTAGAAGATGGAATGGCTAGGCAGTTCATGGAACAACTGGATGATTGAATCCTCTTCACCAGGAAGGATTGGGTTGATGGGAAGCTCAGGAGCATCTGGGAGCTCTGTCATAATAACAAGGCTTTCACCAGAAGAATGCTCCTCAGCTAGGACGAAATCCTTTGTCTTGGCCTTCTTAGCCCGCTTTGAGGACTCCGTGGTGACAGAGTCCATTTATTTTACTTTTCCCATCTCCTTCCGAAGGCTCCTACACCAAGTTAATATCCTGGAGAGGAGTAGATGGGGATGGACACTGCTCAATCGGCACTGCCGGGACCAAAGCTACAACTTTAACTCCCTCAGAAGCTCCCAGGTCCGGTTGTGATTCCCCAAGTATTAGTTTGATGATTTTCTTCTTGGTCAAGCCCTTGACAACTTTCTTTGATGAGGCCTTGGCCACAGCAGCCCTGGCCTCGACCATCCCCTTCATTTTGGTCACAGGATTCAACATGTCCAGGTCACCTAAGATAGGAATAAAAAATGGATTAGTAACGTAGAGGAATGGGGGTGACAGACAAAGATAAAGGAAACATGCAAGTCTATAGTACTCCAGGACAAACCCTCATCCATGGAATGGGCATGACTTAACTCTCCTAGTGCAAAAGAATGAATTTGGTCTCTTATGTCATCCGGGTCCAAAAAGTTATCATACTGAAGGAACCAAGATGAATACATGAGGTCAGCGTGTCTATGGCAATGGGGCAAGGAAGCCCCACGTTGCTAACAGTCTCAATCAAATAATCTCAGTACTATTTCCTATTCCTAACTAAGCCCTCAATATGAGGGGCCTAATTTAAAACCGAAGGCGTTTTACCTTGCCCTGAAATACTAGCCCTAGGAGCTCCAGTGTTGGGCTACCTCCCCTTGAAAAGGGCGTCCAGCTCCTCAAATTTGGCCACCTCCTCACGACGCGCCTGCTCCGTTTTCTTTTTCGCTGCGTCTACCTTGACTGCGGCCTCCACTATCTCGATATGAATGAGGGCCAACTCATCTCTCACATAGCAGCCACCAAAAGCTAGGGGTGTCTATCAATTGGTGGCTAGTAATCAGCCTGACCAATCGAAGGTTCTCTGTGGTCACGAATCCCCCCACATCCAGCTCATTTGCACTAAGGATGGCGTAACAATTCTTTCGATCCAGGATCAACCTAGTGAGCTAGGTTTAAGCGTACAGACCTGTCCACAAGAACGTGAGTTTCCAATAAATGGAACAAAGGGCTATACGAAGAATGGAGAAGGATAACTTACCCACACGCTGAAAGTGTAACACCCGAGTGGGATTCTTCTCTAGGAGGAACCCGGATGTCATGAACTAGTAGTGCCTGACATCTGGGGGATGTTTCCATGTGCTAAATGGAGCTGAACTAACGCCACAGGCCTTCAACTTATAAAATCCATCCCGAGTCTTGTCCTTGGAATTCATTTGCGGCTCCAACCGATAAAAGTACAACACCTCCGTGGGAGTGGGTGTCGCGATCTCCTTCGATGCGCAAAATATAGGTCATTCCGCAAACAACTTATACGCCTGGGGGAGAAGCTGGAAAGGCGCGATCCCCACGAACTTGATGAACCGCGCGAAGTAATCATGAAGCGGGAGAGTGGCTCCTGCACTGATGTGGCCTACACTCCAGGGCCCGAATATGCTTGATAACTCTACAAAAAAGAGTTATTTTACCACATTTTTTATGCTAATTGTTGCTTAGTCTTTAAGTTTTTAAGTAACTTATTAAGTTTTTAAGTAATTTTGAATTTATTAGTCTTATTGTAATTTTATAGATTTTTGTGTGTTTTTATAGATATTTTATTATAATATGTTGTAGTTTAATTATTGTTGTTAATTTAGAAGTAAAAAAAAAGCATTTTTATTGATCTTGTGAAATTAAATTAAGTTTTAATTAGTATTTTCAAAGAATTAATATGATTTATTTTATAATTGAAAATATTTAATTATGATTTAATTTATGTTTATTTTGTAAAGAATTTGTTGCATTTTTTGCTCTTGAAAAGCAAGAAAAATCAAGGAAAAAGTGGTAATTTTCAAGGAAAAGTAAGAAATTTGGTTTTTTTGCCCAAAGGCCCAAAATCAGCCCTCCTCTTGTCCCATGGCCCACAAGCCTCTTGGAGCTGCCTGGAGCCGCCTAGAGCCGACACCTGGAGCCGCCTGGAGCCGCCAAGCCAGCCACATGCCTAGCCTACCTCCCAACCACACGATCCTGCCTCCCAGCCACATGGGCCTGCTGCTTTCGACCCACCTCTGCCAGCAGCCCTTCAACCATGCTCCACTAGCCACGTGGGCCTACGAACAACCCCAGGCCTGAGCCCAACAGCCACCTGCCACCAACCACCCAAGCAGCCACCTTCCCCTTCTCCTTGATCCCAATTTGTCCCATTGTTCCTTTGTCCAAAAATGCCATTTTTTTACCCAACTTTTTTACACATTTTACTAAAAATTCATCATTACACCCTAAAATTTACCCCTACATGCCATATTATTCTTCATTTAAAATTTAATTTAATCAATTTAAATTGATTATTTTAAGCATGTTTTTTGCTATAAATAAGGGATTTGAAGACCATTTTTTGGAAGGAAGAGGTTACACTACACAATTTCTACACTTTCAAGACCACTCTATTCTCTTCATATTTTTTTTTCTTTTTGGTCATTTTTCTGTGTTTCTACAGGAAAATTTTGGGGGTTCCTCCTCCAAATTTTCCTAGTTATATTTGCAATTTTTGGGTTCGTAATTTCTATTCTAGTTATGTGCTTCTAATATTTTTCATATGATTATTAGGATCATGATTAAGCAACTTGTAACTAGATAATATTTATGTTGTATGTTGATTTTCCTTGCAATGCAACAAAGTTTATGGATTTTTCTTCTTCATATATGTCTTTCATCTTTAATATCTCATATTTTGGATTGTTAGATAATATTGCACTTTGTTCTTCATTTTGCAAAACATAATATTCTTTGTGTAAGATGTGTCATTAAATTATACACATCCAATGCTTAGAACAAAAATGTTATGTTTTGCCTTATAAAAAATGTTATTTAACTTTTTTTTTCATTTGGTTGATTCACATTAAATACTTTGAAATTATATTTTTTTTTAAAAGTGAAGAAAAATCCTATCTTTTTAGAAATAATTTGTGCTTAAAATTATAAATCTATTTGGAAAATGATAGTTTGACTTATTTTAACTATCACTAAAACTTGGGAATCAATATACTAATAAGTATTATTAAACTTACATTTTGTGGATTCAAGTATCTTAATAATCTTTCTTTTACAACTTATTTTCAAATCATAATTGGTTTATTTTATTCTCTTAAATAGCTTTATTTTAAATCTTTTATTTTATGTTCATGACATTAAATCTCATCAATCTTTGGAGTTAGGTTATAATTTATTAATTTTGGTTTAAAATAGTTTTTTTTATTTTAGACAACTCATTTGGGTTCGACATCCTTGCTTACGCGATCACTATTCTATATGAACGATTCATGCGCTTGCAATATAAATATTTAAAACATACTCATTTTGGGTCCATCAAGTTTTTGGCATCGTAGCCGGGGAGTTGCAAGAAAATAAACGAAATTTATCTCAAGGTTAGTGAATTCTTCTACTAATTATTTTAATTTTTGCACTTAAAAAAAACTATATATACAAAAATATAAAAAAATATATATTTATATAAAAACTAAAAAAAAAAAGATAAAAAGAAAATTTGGGATGATTCTACCACCCATAAAAAAACTTACTTAAATAGTTATATTTATTGTTTTTTTAGTTGATGACACTTGTGCCTCCTATCAATCTATTTTTTTAATTTTTATAGTTGATGGCACTTGTGCCTCCTAATTTTGTTGTAACTTTTTTCCTTGTATATCTTTGTTAGTTGACAGCACTTGTGTCTCCTAACCTTTGTTGTAATTTTCTTTATTTATCTTGTTGTTATTTATTTTTTATTTTTTGTAATTTACTATTTGATGGTAATTTTGTCTCCTAGCTAGTTGATGGAAATTGGTCCTCCTAATCTTTTATCTTACGTTTTAGTTGATGGCACTTATGCCTCCTAATTTTTACCTTATTTTTGTTATGGCTGATGGCATGCTATGCCTCCCTAATCTTGCCTAATTTTTTATAGTCTTATTTAATTTTACCTAATTTTTCTTTGTCTTTTATCATATTATTGTGTAATTGTGAAAAAATATTTGGAAAAAAAAAAAAGAAACCTAAATCTTGTCATTTCACCATAAGCAATTTTTGCTTAAAGGAAATTTGAACAAAATTCCTAATCCGCCTCTAAAAATTAACCTCAGGGAGTTGTTAGTAGTGTGCGAGTAAGTGGAATCAAATAGGTCTGGGGACAAGTATACCAAAAAAAATTATATTGTTGTGAAATCTCCAAAAATTCTAAGTATGCTCTGTGGTTGCGGTTTTAACTAATCTTCCACATTAGAAAATTGTTTGTTTGAGATTAGCTTTGTTGCCTTATTTGTGAAAATTGTATGCATCATTAGGAACGTAACTCGAAAAATCAATTAGTAAAAAGACGTTTATCTTTGTTTGAAATTGAAAGTGTTAGTAAAAATTTGAGCATCATGGAACCAATTGCTAATATTACTGGAAATCCTGTTGATGAAAATGTTGTGCCTGAAAAAATATTGCTTGAGTATTTTGCACCTATTTCATGTTGACCCAAACTCTTAAGTCTCCTTGTTTTGATGATTAACAAATATTTGATTATTATTTGTTACTAATGATTTGTTGATTTTGTAGCAAAAACTAAAGTGAATTAGCACTTCAAAGTCAAAATTATGACCAAGGGCAAAATGGTCATTTTACCAAGTTTTCCGGAAACGACCCGAAATGGACTTCAAGACTCAAGAAACTCAAGATAAAGGTTTAACTTCATTTCTTAGTCTTGTAAAGTGATTGCAAGTATACTTTAAGTCATAAGTATAGAATTTGGCTCACTCACGCACTAAAAAATGGTGATTTTTTAAAATGAGAAATAATTATCCTAAATTCACTTTTAAGAAAATACATCCCGATACGGTCGTAACGCAATTGGAATTTTTGAAATCGGATAAACGAGCTAAAAGTTATAAAGAATTGAAAAATGGGAAAATAGGCTTAAAATTGATTTTGCTCTCTGTTTGCCATCCGGAATTCCGGATGGGCAACCGGAATTCCAGTTGCTTCCAACCGGAATTCCGGTTCCCTCATCCGGACTTCCGGTTCGCGGCAGACAGCTTCGCAAATTAATCCCTAACGGCTATAAACGGCTAGTTTTTTTCCCAAACTCTATATAAACTCATTTTTTACTTCAAATTGGTGGTTGGCTGAGCATTTATTACATATACCAAACCAAATCCATTGATTTCAAAGAGCTTTCAAAGTTTAACTCATCCAAACACATATTCACACACTTGAGCCAAAATTTGTATTTATTTCTTCTAAGTGTGCTTGCTAATCACTCTAGGTTTCTCATTGTATTATCATACTTCTAGAGTGATTTTTGCTTGTAATATCAAACACATTCCCATATTGAGATTGAGGTGAGGTTGGCACTGGTTTTGTAAACAACCCGGTTAGAGTGAGATTGGCACTTCAACAATCCGAAAAGAGGTTGATAGTCCTTGGTGGTGGAAAACTATTGTAAGAGGTTTGGAAATACCTTGGTGAAAAATTCCCGGTTGTAAGGGTTAGTCAAGCCCGCTAACTTGGCTCGATAGTTGAACTCAAAGCTAGGTCCTTAGCTTTGAAGACCAAGGACGTAGGTGGCTTAGTTCGACCGAACCTTGTAAAATTCGAGAGTTTGCGATTTCTTAACCTTCAACTCTTTACATTACAAGTTTAATTATTTGCTATATCTATTTGATTGCCATATTATTTGCTTATACTTGATAAATTTGATTTATTGCATAATTTGGCATATTAAGTTTTAAATTTCCGAAATTAGTTTAAATTTCCAATTCACCCCCCCTCTTGGAAACATATCTTGGGTTAACATTTCATCTAATGCTCCTTCATGTATTGTTCTTCCTACCACTTCTGCTACCCATTTTGAGCTTAAACCATCAATCATTCAATTGTTACCATCTTTTTATGGGTTAGATAGAGAGGATCATTACATGCATGTCAAAGATTTCTTAGAAATTTGCTCAACATTTAAATTTCAAAAAATTTCTGATGAGTCAATCAAACTAAGATTGTTCCCTTTTTCATTAAAATAAAAATTAAAAACTTTTTTAAATTCCCTTCCCAAGGGGTCTATAACTACATGGGATCAACTTTATAAGAAATGCTTGCTGAAATTTTTTCCTATGTATAAAACTGATAGTCTAAGGAGAGAAATCTCCGAGTTTTTTCAAAAAGATATTGAAGAGTTTTATGAATGTTGGGAAAGATTTAAAGATTTATTATTAAAATGTCTTCATCATGGTTTTGAAAAATGGAGACTTGTAAAAAAAATTATGATGATTTAACTCCCTCTAATCATCAAATGATTCAATCTATGCATACTGGAAATTTTTTAAAATTTCAAGGACAAGAGGCTTGGGACGCCCTTGAAGATTTATCTGTCAATTCACAATAATTGAATTATTTTGATCCTAGGTCTAGGTCAACTAATTCACCAAAAAGAGGAGGAAGGTATAAAGTAAAAGATGAATTAGACTTAAGAACATCCTTAGACAAATTAGCGAGAAAAGTAGAAGCTTTAGCCATAAGCCAAACTATAAATTCTCCAATACAACCAAGAAAAGATGTTTGTTCTATATGTTCTAGTCCTTGCCATAATGCCAAATCATATCCTTCCTACCAAGAAGCCTTTTCTGAGGAGGCCAATGCTCTTCATACTTATGGGAAACCAAATGATAGCCCATTTTCATCCACTTATAATCCAAATTGGAGAAACCATCCAAACTTTTCATGGAGACAAAACCAACCTCCAATGAATCAAGGGCACCAATACAACACGCAAAACCAAACTCATGCCCCACAAAATCAACCATATCCTCAACAAAGGAAACATTCCTTAGAATATAATTTACAACAATTTATGCAATCCACTCAACAATTCCTACAAAATCAGTCTCAATCAATTACCAAACTCAAGACACAAGTATGATAACTCGCTACTGCTTTAGCTGATAGAGAAAAAGGAACATTCCCTAGTCAACCTATCCCTAATCCAAAAGGTCAATATGAGATAGGAAAGTCTAGTCATAGTGGAGAAGTCAAATCAATTTCAACTCTTAGGTCCGGAAAGAACATTGTCAAACCCAATTACATACCCGAGGTTAAAAAAGAAAAAGAAAAGAGTCAGCCTTCTAGTTCTAATGCCAATGAATCTTTAAACAAGGAAACTCCAATCCATCCTTTCATTCTAAAGCCCCATTCTCACAAAGATTACTTCCAGTTAAAAAAAGGCGGCCAATATAATGACATCTTAGAAGTTTTTAAACAAGTTAGTATCAATATCCCTTTCTTAGATGCCATTAAACAAATTCCTACCTACTCTAAATTTTTAATGGATCTTTGTACTGTTAAAAGAAACACTAATGTTCCTGAAAAGGCATTTTTAACTAAACAAGCTAGTTCCATTATTCAATATAAGAGTCTTGTTAAATATAAAGATCCTGGGTGTCCCACACTTTCATGCATTATTAATGATCATTTATTAACAAGGCTTTACTTGATCTGGGTGCTAGTGTGAATTTATTATTTATTCTGTTTATAAGCAACTTGGTCTTGGTGAACTAAAACCTACTTCTATAACTCTTCAATTAGCCGATCGTTCTGTAAAAATTCCTAGAGGCATTATAGAGGATGTTTTGATAAAAGTTGATAAATTTTATTTTCCTGTTGACTTCATTGTTCTTGATACTCAACCTGTGGAAAATGTGCATGCTCAAATTCCTATCATTTTAGGTAGATCATTCTTAGCTACATCTAATGCAATCATTAATTGTCGTAATGCTATTTTGAAATTATCTTTTGGAAATATGAGTATTGAATTGAATGTTTTTAATGTTGCTAAATCTGTTGAGTGTGAGGAAGTGCATGAAGTTAACATGATAGATAGTATTTGTGAAAATGATGGAAATGACTTACTTGACTTTTATGAAAAATACTTTGGTATGAACTTGGATGTTGATGATTCTAATGATGATGAAAATTCTTTGCTAGAGTCTATACCCTTAGATGAAACCAAAGTTGAATATTTTTCACCCTTAGATCACGTTCAATCAATTTTCGAGTCTCCAAAGTTAGACCTTAAACATTTGCTAGAAAATTTAAAATATGCTTTTCTAGGAGAGTTTGAAACCTTACCTTTTATCATAGCATCCGCCTTAAATAAAGAACAAAAAGATAAATTGTTATATGTCCTTTGAAAACATAAAGAGGCCATAGGTTAGACCATTGGAGACATTAAAGGAATTAGCCCATCCATATGTATGCATAGAATCCATCTAGAAGAGAATGCTGAAACCTCTCGGGAATGTCAAAGAAGGTTGAATCCAAATATGAAAGAAGTAGTTAGAGAAGAGGTCATAAAATTATTAGACGTAGGTATCATTTACCCTATTTCTGATAGTCAAGGGGTTAGTCCAGTTCAAGTTGTGCCTAAGAAGTCTGGGATCACAGTTGTGGAAAATGAAAAAAATGAATTAATCCCTACTAGAGTACAAACGGGGTGGAGAGTGTGCATAGACTATAGAAAGCTAAATAATGTTACTAGAAAAGAAAATTTTCCATTACCCTTTATTGATCAAATGCTTCAACGTTTAGCTGGCCATGCATATTATTGCTTTCTTAATGGGTATTCGGGATATAACCAAATCCCCATCGCCCCAGAAGACCAAGAAAAGACTACATTTACATGCCATTTCAGAACTTTTTCCTATCATCGCATGCCTTTTGGATAATGCAATGCACCTGCGACTTTTCAAAGGTGTATGATTTCAATTTTTTCTGACATGGTTGAAAGATTTCTTGAAGTGTTTATGGATGATTTTTCTGTGTTTGGTTCTTCCTTTGATGAATGTTTGCACCATCTTTCACTTGTTTTAATTTGTTGCAAAGAGAAAAAAAATGTGCTTAATTGGGAAAAATGTCATTTAATGGTTAAAAATGAATTTGTTTAGGTCATGTAATCTCATATGAGGGAATAGAAGTTGATAAAGCTAAAGTTTATCTTATTTCAAAACTTCCCCCACCTAAAACTGTGAAAGAAATTAGATCATTCCTAGGCCATGCCGATTTCTATAGAAGATTTATAAAAGACTTTAGCAAAAAATTTCGGCCTTTATGCCATTTACTTGGAAAAGAAAATGTTTTTGTCTTTGATAATAATTGCCATGTTGCCTTTGAAAAATTTTAAAATTTATTTACTACTGCACCCATTATTCGACCCCTTGATTGGAAAATATCTTTTGAAATAATGTGTGATGCTTCTGATTTTGCTATAGGTATTGTCTTAGGACAAAGACTTGAAAAAATACCTCATGTAATTTACTATGCTAGCAAAACTTTAAATGATGTTCAATTAAATTATTCCACAACCGAGAAAGAAATGCTTGTTGTTATTTTTGCATTGGAGAAATTTAGATCTTATTTGTTAGGGTCTAAAATTATTGTCTATTCTAATCACGATGCATTAAAATATCTCTAGTCGAAAAAAGATGCTAAGTCTCGTTTGATTCGTTGGATCCTACTTTTACAAGAATTCGACTTAGAAATACATGATAAAAAGGGATCTGAAAATGTTGTTGCTAATCATTTATCTAGACTAGTTGTTGAAACTATACATGACTCCACTTCTATCATTGAAACTTTTCCTGGTGAACAATTGATGCATGTTTCTTCCTTGCCTTGGTATGCTGATATTGTTAATTATTTGGTCACTAAAAAAATACCATCTCATTGGTCTAAGCATGACAAATCTAAATTTTATTATGAGGTGAAAAATTTTATATGGGATGATCCTTACTTGTTTAAACACTGCCCTGATCAAATAATTAGAAGATGCATTCCAAATTGTGACCAATCTAAAATCATATCTTTTTGTCACGATCATGCATGTGGAGGACATTTTAGTGGTAAGAAAACAACTGCTAAAGTTTTACAATGTGGTTTTTATTGGCCTACTATCTTTCATGATACATATGTTTATTGTAAATCTTGTGAACGTTGCCAAAAGTTAGGAAGTTTAACTAAAAGAAACATGATGTCTTTAAATCATATTCTTATTATTGACATATTTGATGTTTGGGGCATTAATTTTATGGGACCATTTCCTAACTCTTTTTGTAATCTTTATATTCTTTGTTGGAGTTGATTATGTGTCTAAATGTGTTGAAGCTATTGTATGCCACCATAATGACCACAAAGTTGTGCTTCGGTTTTTGAAAGAAAATATATTTTCCCGTTTTGGTTCAATACATGCTATCATTAGTGATAACGGTACACACTTTTGTAATAAGTTATTTGAACATTTGATGAAACAATATGGCATTAGATATAAAGTCTCAACACCATATCACCCACAAACTAGTGGTCAAGTCGAAGTGTCTAATAGGGAAGTTAAGCACATTTTAGAAAAAATTGTGAATCCAACTAGGAAAGATTGGTCCTTAAGACTCACTGATGCATTATGTGCATATCGTACTGCGTACAAAACGCCCATTGGCATGTCACCCTACAGACTTGTGTATGGGAAGGTGTGCCACTTACCTGTTGAGTTAGAACATAGAGCCTTTTGGGCAATTAAGCAGTTAAACTTTTCTTTAGACAAGGCAGGTGAGAAAAGAAAACTTCAATTGAATGAGCTAGACGAAATTAGGAATGATGCATATGACTATTCAAAAAAATATAAGGATCGTATGAAATTTTACCATGACAAAAATATTTTGAGAAAATATTTTTCTCCAGGTCAAAAAGTCATTTTATGCAACTCTCGTTTGCATTTATTCCCGGGAAAATTAGCTCTAGGTGGACCGGTCCTTATACTATTTGAGTTGTTTTTCCACATAAAGCTATCAAAATTGAAAATCCTAACAATGGTTGTATTTTTAAAGTTAATGGACAAAAATTAAAACCATTTTTAGAATTAAAAATTGATGAAGTTAATGAAATCCTCCTTGAGGATCCTATTTACCAAGTTATTTGATTGCTTGCAATTACTCTTAGTAACTTGTGTTTATGTGTTTTGTTTGTTTGTTTTCGTGTTTACTTTTGTGTCTTATACTTTTTGTTAAGTGTTTCTTGCTCTCTTGACGTCGCACCACGATGAGGTACGACCATTCTAAACTCTAACCTCTTGTCAATTTTAATTTATATTTATATTTTGACACAGTGAGGACAATGTTTAAATTAAGTTTGGGGGTAGTGAGTTTAATGGTTGTTTACCATTCATTGTGTTGAATATGAGGGTAGAATTGTGTTAAGTTTGTTTTGAAAAAATATATATATAAATAAATATTGTTTTATTGTGTTTTGTTTCAAAAAAAAATAATAATAAAATAAATATAAAAAAATTGGTGATATTTTTCATTTTCAATGATAAAATTCTTGATTGAGTTTGAGTTTAATTCTCTTAAAAATATGAATAATTTTTACGCTTTGTCTTTAATTATTGGGTCAATTTTACTTATAACGAAAATTATATTTTTCATAACAAGAACAATTTCATTTCCTATAAATTTAAGTGAAAATTAATTTGTTTGAAAACTTTTTTTTAAAAGCGAAATTGACAACTTAATTAATTACATAAGCTTAACTTTTATTCATAATATTTGTTTAGATTTATTTTCATTGTGCAATTTTTGAGAAAATCATTTTTATATCACCAATAAAAAAAAAATGTGTGTTTTAATTTTCTTTTGCTTGAGGACTAGCAAAACTTTAAGTTTGGGGGTGTGATAACTCTACTAAATAGAGTTATTTTACCACATTTTTTATGCTAATTGTTGCTTAGTCTTTGAGTTTTTAAGTGTTTACCCAAAACTAGCCTCTGATGACATGGCAAACTTTCCTTACACGTGTCTAGCACGCAGTGATTTCAAATGAACAGATCCTACTCGACCATCGACCAGGTGTTCCTTACACCATCAGATCTTGCGATTAGATACGACCAGTCTAGTCGCATGCTATTAGTTATTTCCTTTAAGATACGCCATCTTGTAATAATAACATTGAGATATTTCCTTTATTTATCTTGATATGCTATCATTAATTGTAATTAAGGCTCATTGGCCCATGTAACCCCCTTGAGCCTATAAATATGAATGTGAGGGCTTAAAGAATGGACTTTTGAATCTTTTTTCTGAATACTCATAGAAAGAGCGTATAGTGTGATTATCCTCCATAAAGTTGTAATTCTCCTAAAGCTTGTGAAACTCAAGAACCCTAGTTCTTTGATCACGGCATTGGGATTCAACATCAATAATAACACTAAGTGGACGTAGGTCATTACCATTCATTGGGGCCGAACCACTATAAATCATTTGTGTCATTTCTTTACCATTTGATTCCATTCTTGACGATCATCTCATTTCTTGTCGTAATTTTGACTCCGTGTCGTTGGCCAAATCAAGGGTCAACATTTTGGTGCTTTCATTGAGAGTTTGATCAAGAAGTCTTGAGAAGATCAAATGGCAAAGACATCTAAGAAAGCTGGACAGACTGCTGGCGCTGCACCAGCTCAACCTCCTCCTCCAAATGTGGTTGAGAATGAACCATATTTGGAATTTGAAGAGGAGGAATTAGATTCGGAGACGCTGAGGGCAACGCTGGGGGTGTTGTAGGACGAGTTGGCCAATCAGGAGAGTGCAGGGGAAACCTTGGCGCTGCAGCAAAGGGCGATTAAGCGTCAGCGCCAGGAGCTGAATGAGCGGCAGGCGGATATGGACCGTCGGCAGAGGGATGCCACGGCCGCTCTTGAAGCAGCCATTCAATTGGCTCGAGGACAGGCTGCGCTGGCATCTCAACCGAATTAGCCTTCGAGTGCGCCACCTCATCGAGCTCCCAATCCAAGTCCTCCGCTCCAGCCAGCAAGCCTTCAAAGGCTAGAGAAGCCACCTGTGGCCCAAGATGATGTCCCGATTCAGGACCCTAAGCAGCAGCCGCCATATCAAGTTGGTCATGGCAATCCTCAGTGCCAGAGGCAGAATAGGGCCGGGCAGCCGCCCCGTAGCCCTAGATGCCCAAGGGACGAAGAGTAAAATCCACCGAGCAGGGGGCAGCGTCCTTCGGCCAATAGAAGGATCAACGAGTCAAGCTCTGCGGTCAAGGGCCCCCACGGCATAATAATGCATGGGGACCCAACGACCAGCGCAGGCCTCCCCCTGACGCTCAGGAGATGCCAGCCCGAGTAGGAAATAGCATAAACAGTCGATCGCGCCATAGCCGGCCACAGTTTAGAGACGGCCATGACTATAATGAGGCCGACTCTGGCAGGGGGAATGCTGGTCGGAAGGATGAAGGAAGAGGTGGAAACAGAAACCCCCCACCTAGAGAAAATAGGTCGACGATCCATAACACTGGGGGGCAACCCCGACAAAATAACGTCTTTAATCGGCTGGGAGTTAGCGAACAGAGGCGCAGGGATGATGATTTGAGGGACGTACTCAACGACCGTCATGAGAGGCACGATGAGTACGCTCCTCCAGCACCTGTTGCCCCAGCAATCTCAGACGCAGTTCAGGCACAAATTGATGCCCTGAACCAGGCAGTACAGCAGCTGGTCGGGAGTCGAACATCCCACATAGAGTACGATCGGAGGAGGGGCACTCCATTTGTGCAAAGGATTATTGTGGAAAAAACCCCCAGTAAATTCAAAATGCCAGTACTGCCAAACTTTGATGTGTATGGAGACCCAGTATCTCACGTCAACAAATTTGAGAAACAAATGGATATTCAGAAGGTGTCGGACGATGTCCGCTGTAGGATCTTCCCCGCCACACTATCTGACACCGCCCAGAAGTGGTTCTTTAAGTTCCCTCCTACTAGCATAG
Organism: Humulus lupulus; assembly: GCF_963169125.1. NCBI lineage: Eukaryota > Viridiplantae > Streptophyta > Magnoliopsida > Rosales > Cannabaceae > Humulus > Humulus lupulus. Next base: position 156,156,947 of record NC_084802.1, on the reverse strand, counting down.
TATCCTGGGAGATGTTCGTGAAGGAATTTTACGGACAATTTTATGCGGGTCGCATACACCCCACTGAGGCCAACCAGCTGGTCGAGATACGCCAAAAAGAGGGAGAGCCCTTAAAGGAGTATGTCCAGCACTTTATGCGAGCAGCAGCTGGAGCCAAAACAGTGGGCGACGAGGGAAAGATGATGGCCCTAATTGTCGGGGTCAGACGCCATTCTCCCCTCTGGAACATCCTAAGGAAGAACGGGGTAAGGAGTACCCAGGAGTTTTTGGATCGAGTTGATCGATACATCATGCTCGAAGACGCGATTGCCAACGAGGAGAAATTGCCTACGAAAGATAAGGGACCGAAGGAAGAACCCGCCAAGGCCGCCAATGGGTCGGATAAACCCAAAGGCAATGGCAAGGGCAACGAGAACGAAAATGGAAGAAATGGTGGAAAAAGGGCTGGCAATGCGCCGTCAACATCTAAGAATAAACGCCCAAAGGCAATAGATACGAACCGAGATTCACCAACTATACGGCCCTTGTCGAAAGTCGAGCAGAGGTCTACCAGGCGACCAGCTCTAATGTTCCTTATAAACGACCCGCACTTATAAGGAAGGATATACAACAAATGAGTACAACCAGTTGGTGAATCTGTCGAAGATATACAACAAAATTATCTGCCTACGGACACAACGACTACGGACATGACACCAATGAGTACAACCAGTTGAAGGACGAGATTGAGTTCCTGATCAAACAGGGACATCTAAGGAGATATATGTGATCCAAATGAGGGTCTCAGCAAGAGGCTCAAGGTGGCAACAAGCAGGCACCTGCACGCCAGCGCTCGCCACCTCTACAGCCAGCTCCTGTGGCAGGCACGTTACTCACCATCTGTGGTGGTCCACACCTTGCAGGGGACAGTGGGAAGGCAAGGGAATGATACGCTTGAACCCTACACCATGACCAAGACATCGAGATGATGAGTGTGGAGGATTGAGCACCAAAGAAGGCTTGAACAGAGGAGGAATTGATAACCTTCTCTGAAGACGATGCCCAGCACGTACGATTCCCACACTCCGATCCGCTGGTCATTGACGTTCAAATCGCCAACATGATGGTTAAAAGGGTGTTGGTTGACACAGGAATCTCAGTCAACATCTTATACAATTCTTCACTGGAAAGAATGAAATTGTCCGTCAAGGACTTAGAGCCATGCAACCAAACCATCTATGGTTTTTCTGGCGAAGGGCTCACCCCAACTGAGTCGATTAGGCGCCTAGTTACGGCAGGAACTGCGCCTGCAAACAAGACATTACTCACTACTTTCACAGTAGTTGATTGTCCTTCTGCATATAATGTTGTAATTGGGAGGCCGATTTTGGTCGACCTACGAGCCGTTACCTCGATATGGCACCTTGCCATGAAATTCCCGACCGACGCAGGGGTAGGATGCGTGTTGGGAAATCAGCAGGAAGCAAGGGAGTGCTACAACACCTCGATATCTAAGGCGAAGAAAGGCATATCAAAGGAAGTTGCTGGAAAGGGGTTGCAAATGGAAATTGATGTACAAGCCCAATCGGGTGATGATGTCACCAAATAGGGCGTTGCCCAAAGTGAGGATAGAGATTTAGATCCTTGCTTTGGGGATTTTGATGAAGAGATAGGACTCATCGAGGACCTTGAGGAGGTCCAACTCAATGAAGAAGATCCAACCAGGGTTGAATTTTTGAGGAAAAACTAGGAAGTTTTTGCCTGGTCGCACAAAGACATGGTTGGAATAGACCCTGCAGTCATTAGCCATGTCCTGAACATAGACAAGAGTTTTCCACCAGTACAGCAGAAAAGGAGGCTGCTCGACAAAGATAGATCAAAGGCCCTAAAGGAAGAAGTCGAGAAGCTGAAGGAGAATAGATTCATAAGGGTAATGTTTATCCATCATGGGTCTCTAATCCCGTGCTTGTTCCCAAGCCGAATGGCAAGTGGCGAACATGCGTGGATTTCACAGACCTTAATAAAGCATGTCCTAAAGATTGTTTCCCACTCCCTATAATTGACCAACTGGTCGATGCCACTGCAGGGCACGAGATTCTCTCATTCATGGATGCATACTCCGGATATAATCAGATCAGTATGCATCCTTCTGATGAGGATCGCACTAGCTTTCGGACTGACACAGGGCTTTACTGTTACAAAGTAATGCCCTTTGGTTTGAAAATGTTGGTGCGACTTACCAGCGACTGGTCAACCACATGTTTAAGGAGCTGATCGACACAAACACGGAGGTATATGTCGATGACATGCTGGTTAAGTTGAAGAAGGCAGAAAGGCATATAGGGGACTTGCAAGAATGCTTCAACGTCTTGAACAAATATTAGATGAAGCTGAATCCCCTCAAGTGCTCCTTCGAAGTAGGATCAGGGAAGTTCTTGGGATTCATAGTAAACTCGCGAGGTATTGAGGCCAATCCTGAGAAGATCAAAGCCTTGGTCGATATGAAATCACCAGCAAAGATCAAGGATGTTCAAAGCTTGACCGGAAGAATTGCTGCTCTGTTGGTTTTTATAGATCAAATCAGAGATTATACGCAATGGAACAACAATCAAAATTGTTAATTTAATCCCACAAGATTTCTAGATCTACTTATTCACATGCATATATATATATTGAATCAATGACATGAATAGAAAATTACCTCAGGTCCTTCCTTGATGCTATCTTTTTGTATCGCAAAAATCCTTGAGATCTCACACCAAGATCTTCCAAAATGTTCTCAGCACATAAAGAACGAGTGTGGGCTCGCTATACAGAATAATAGGAAAAATCTATTTATCAGATGTTCTCAACACATGAGATCTGATAAAGTTTGGACCTAAGTTTGTGAAGAATAGTGACTTTTGTTTGTGTCACTGTTCTTTTTCTCTCAGAGAGATTTCACGATATTTTTCTATCCCTGAAAAGTTACTTTCTGAAAAACTGATATCCTATATTTAATATATCCAATATATTAAAAATAAAATATTAGTTATTTTAAACAATTTGAAAATAACTAATCAGTTATCAGATTATGTTTAAATAATAATATTTTAATCATATTACAATATCTCATTATTTATTTAATATTTAAATAACTAATATTGTGGAACCAAGAAACTACTCAGAGTCTCTTATGTGTGTAGCACAGTGACTGTGCACTGTGCTACACGTGTACCACATGCCAGGGATGGCATGTAATTTTTCCCAATTTTTATTATTATTTAAATACCAAAAATCCCAAAAATAAATTAATTCAAAATTAATTATATTTTTGTTAAATCAAATAATTAATTAATTACACATAATTAAACAATAATTATGTTTGATGCATAGAAAAATATTTTACTTATCAAATAAGTCCTTTTGCCCATTTTTGTATTTACCTTTGTTAGTGTTTGTTTGAGCCATTTCGGGGACCATGGACCTATAACATTAAGCTCCAATAAATTGAAACTAAATAATTAAACTCTTTAATTATAATAGTTAATTTACTAATTCTGGTATTTCTCCACTATAAATCCATAATTGCACTCTTTATGTTATAGATATACTTTTACAAAAATCTTATCTTAAGTCGTCCATTGATATAACCATCTTACAATAGTTCAACCCTCTAATTAATTAGTTCATAAATTAGAATGGAAGAATTACCATTTTACCTTTCTAATTTACTTCTTATTCCTTAAGTACCATTAATTCACTAGTGAATTATTAATCTATAATCTAATTATAGATTTGAGCTCAAAATCATTCAGTTCCATAATTAACCCTTAAGGGAAATACGATCTATTAGGAAAGATTAGATTCCGTGTTGTTCATACATGTTCCCAGCCATCCATGATATTAAATCTCCAAAACAAAAGTCATTAGCCTCATTCTATGAAGAGACCTTAACGAATGAATCAAAATATTTAATAAACATGAACAGGAGTTCATGAACACTCAGGATTTAGGTTGATCTATAAATGATCATCAGTTATGATATGAATTACAAGTCTTTATTATTAAATGATTTTTTGGATAAAGACTTTTATTCATATCTGTCCATGTCATATATAATCATATTATATAAAGCACATTTACCAAGTTGTCTTACCACATCAATAATCTGAATCTAGATTATTTGTATCAACATGATAATCAGCAAACCGTACTTACAACCCCAATTAAAGAATTCCATAACTTTAATTTGTTGTTGTTGACTATTTTTATTCATTCATGTGATCTTAATTTTCTCGTACTAATACAAGATCACATCCTCAATAATGAATATGGAATTTTTCTGATATTTAAAAAATTATTCAAACAATAATTTAATAATCTAAATATAACAATAATAATAAACCATTGTATTTATTTATTCACAGAAATAACAAATGTCTTTTACATGCTTTTAGGACACACTCCTAACATGCTCTCAGTAGATTTATTTCCAAATCGACGGACAAATGCGTCCCATTTTTTAATCTACTCAGGGGCAACAAGAAATTCAAATGGACGGAGGAGTGCAAACAAGCTTTTCAAGCCTTAAAGACTCACATGTCGCAACCTCCGATTCTATCAAAGCCGGTTGATAAAGAGACTTTGTTCATCTATTTGGCGATCACTGAATACGCTGCTAGTGTTGTCCTAGTAAGAGAAGAGGAAGGCATGCAAAAGGTTGTTTATTATGTAAGCAAGAGGCTAATTGGAGCGAAGCTGCAGTATCCACCTATTGAAAAATTAGCATATTGCTTAATCTTAGCCTCCAGGAAGCTGCGACCCTACTTCCAAGCTCACCCAATCATAGTTTTGACCAACCAACCTCTATGGCAGGTTCTAAAGAAACCAGAGGCCGCGGGCCGACTATTGAAATGGGCGGTCGAACTTGGGAAGTTTGATATCTCTTACTTGCCATGAGCAGCGATAAAAGGGCAAGCCCTGGTGGACTTCATCGCAGAATTCATTGGGCTTCCAAACATCGAGCAGCCAGAAGGGCCTAAAGAACCTGAGTCTCAAAGCCAAACTCCTTCTTGGAAGTTGTTCACAGATGGTTCTTCTATTGAGCACCACGCAGGAGTAGGAGTGATTTTGATAACGCCTGAAGGGCGTCGATTTCACTGCGTAATCAGGTTTGACTTCACTGCTTCTAACAACGAAGCCAAGTATGAAGCACTGCTTGCTGGATTACGATTAGTCCGGAGCATGCACATAAAGTCACTTGACATTTACAGTGACTCTCAGTTAGTAGTCAATCAAATCGTTGGAGAGTACCAGGCTTGAGGCTTAAAAATGGTCGCTTACTTAAATAAAGTGAAGGATCTATTTGCGCAGTTTGATAAGTACACCCTCCTCCAGCAAGTACCTCGCGACCAAAATTCAAACGTTAATGCTTTGGCCAAGCTGGCAAGTGCCAAGGATGCTGACACTCTAAACATAGTGCCAGTTGAACGACTATCTGCACCAGCATTCAAGCAGAGGAGACTTCTTGGTGATATAGGCGGCGGATACATGGATGGCACCTTTCATAGAGTACCTGACGCAAGGCGTGTTACCGACGGACATAAACAAAGCTAGGACCCTTCAGCGGCAGGCTGCTAGGTATATCCAGGTCGATGGAATCTTGTACAGAATGGGATACTCAATGCCACTCCTCCGATGTATTTTGAAAGAGAAGGCCAAAGAATTGATGAAAGAGATCCACGAAGGCTTTTTTGGGGACCATGCTGGGGGCAGAGTTTATCAAAAAAGATCCTAAGGCAAGGATACTTCTGGCCAACAATGAATGAAGACTCGGTAGAATTCGTGTGGAGGTGTGAAAAATGCCAAAGGTTCTCAAAAATTCCACAAGCAGCCCCTAATGAGCTAAAATAGATGCAAAGTCTATGGCCATTCGCAGTCTAGGGTATAGATTTAATCGGATATCTGCCCACAAGAAAGGGCGGCGTCAAGTACGTCGTAGTGGTCGTCGATTACTTCACTAAATGGGCCGAAGCTGAGCCACTCGCGACCATAACGACCAAGAAAGTGCTGGATTTCGTGGTCGAAAACATCGTGTGTCGCTATGGATTGCCCAGGAAGATTGTCTTAGGCAACGGCACCCAGTTTGATAGTGATCTGTTCACAGATTTTTGCGAGCGACATGGAATTATCAAGAGATTTTCTTCAGTTGCTCATCCTCAAGAAAACGGACAAGTCGAAGCATTCAATAAAACGCTAAAGGATACTCTAAAGAAAAGACTTGAGGAAGCGAAGGGGGCATGGCCAGAGCAATTGCCTGAAGTCCTTTGGTCGTACAGAACTTCCCATCGAACAGTAATAGGCCATACTCCATTTTCCTTAGCTTATGGATATGAGGCTATGTTGTTGAGTTAGATCTGCCATCGCATCGAAGAATAACGTAGGATCAAGGCTCTAATAGCCAACTATTGATGGAATCTCTTGATTTGGTCGATGAAAAGCGAGAGCAAGCCCAACTCCGAGTAGCAGCTTACTAGCAAAAGGTCGCCCGGTATTTCAATTCTAAAGTACGCGAGAGGAAGTTCAATGTCGGAGACCTAGTACTTAGGAGGGTTTTTCTCAGCACCCACGACCAGGCAACTAGAGTACTCGGACCTAATTGGGAAGGACCGTACCAAATTGAAGAAGTCCTTCAACCAGGCACCTATAAACTTGCTCGCTTGAATGGAGATCTCATTCCTCGCTATTGGAATGGAGAACACCTGCGCAAGTACTACCAATAAACAATTCTTCTTAAAGAATTGGCTTGTATTGATTTTACTTTTTACAAGTTTTGAAAAAAGGTTGGTCATTTTATGTGACTGATCGCTTATAAGTGTAAGATCATTTTGTTGATCACTCGTACAGACATGTTTTGTCCATTTTTTATTATGATAAATAAAAGGTATTGTGCGCAGCCAGTCATTCTTGCCAACTATTGTATTTATTACAAGTATTTGCTCATTACGTGTGTTATTCTGCTATATTTTTATTTTAAATTCATTGCTACAAGCAGTAATGTTCGAACAGGACCCAATCAAGGCAAGTGACCGAGGACCCAAAGTTCCTCAATCACTTGGGGGGCATATAAGGCATCTAGTAAGCAAAGCATATCGACAGGTATGCAAACACATGAGCAAAATAAGTGAAAGCATGCTACGATACTTAAAGTATATTTTAAAATTTTGTATTTTGTTAAATCAAACCAAAGTACTATGCTATGTTCGGTCATGCGAACAGATGTTATAATAAATGCAAATATTATAATATCAAAAAGGAATTCTTTTACACCGCGAGCAGCACCTGCTTGGATGTAAATGTCTGATTAAAAGTAAAAGCTGCCCATGCAGCAATAAAAATTAAAAAAGAAATTGTCTTTACATCACGACCCGTAGGTTGCGTATTTAAAAGATAATAAAATAAAAATAAAAGACTACGAGGCTGAAGGATCTTGAGGAGTGTTCTGGTCGACAATAGCGCCAGCTTCATTGTCCGCGCTGTCAATCCCCGTTGCAGGAATTTTGGCTCTTTCTTCTTCCTCTAGGAAAATGGTGCATCGGGTTGTTTGAGTTCGTCTCAAGCGCTCAGACAGATAGCTGAAGACGGCCTTTTGATTATGCTTCCAAAACTCGTAGAAGCAAAGGTGGGTGGCTTCCCTATACTTCTCCAAGTTTTTGGCATTAGTCTCTTTGAGCTCCTTAACGCGCCCCTCTAGCTCCTCTGTCTCCTTCCTTCTCGCAATCATATCGAGCCCAAGCTGTTTGACTTCTTGGAAGTTGAGTTTGGCACTCTCCCTAAATTTTTCTTTATCTTCATTAGATTTGTTCAGGGCATCCCGGCACTCCAATAGCTCTTCGGTCAGTTGGGCTTTCTGCTCACGCAGTTCGTCGTTTTGGTTGGTCAGTTCTGTGTTTTTCTCGAGCAGGTCAGCATTCTTCCCCTCAAGCACCTTCACTGCCTCAGTATGCCTAACATCAAAGTCTTTGGTCTGGGTGGCCAAAGTACCCGTGCGGCACCAACCACCAGTGATAGTCAGCAATCCCTGCGATCAGATAAAAGAAATAAGATGATGGCAGAAATCAACAGAGTAAAATGACTCAACAACAGAAAACAATTTACACTGGCTATCTCGTTCAGCCCTCGGTTTATTATTTGGTCAGCTTCCATGGAGCTGGTGTCGACGATGGCCTCTTAACTGCGTTTTTGCTTGGAGAGTTTGTATATTCTCTCCCTGGCCGAACTAACCACGGTGCTGGCCAGAGTGTCTTCGGGTTGAGTGTGGTGTGGCTTGTCGATAGGCGCTGGAGGAGTAGAGTGCTGGTCGACCGGTGCAGTTGAAGACGGCTGGTCGAGTGGAGAAGGAGGTGGCGTTGTTTCCTTTGTTGGGGTGGCATGGTTTCCTTCAAAGGAGTAGCTGCTGAAGGACCCTCAGTCCGGGCCTTCTTTGAAGCAGTTTTGCTGCTTTCTCCGCAAACCCTCTTACTGTCTTTCTTCCTGCTCGAGTGAGTAGCAGCGGCGGTGTAGTGATCGAACACGTCTTCAGACGACATATCTACATGTAAGGAAACATTGCGAGTAGTGAGACAATATGTATAGATGGAGATAAAAAGGAAAGCAAGGAAATTATAAGTAAAGTACCCGTGCTATAACTACTGGTCGCTACATTACTTACTGAACTACTGCTACCCTCACTTACTGCCTAGAAGAAATCTGAACCTAAGTTTGGAGTATACTTAAAGTTGCCATCCCTGTCAAATAAGTGACAGGGAATTGGCAAACTATCTATGAATGAGAAGACAGTACCATTCTCATCTGAAGACTTATCGATGGGTGCAGGGGGTTCGGAAGCTTTCTTTCTTCCCTTTTCCATAGGGGCGGGGGGAGCAGCTATTCGTGGGGTACTGGAGGGTTCCCTGATTGTCACTCCAGTCGACCTCCTCCTTTGAGGTTGTGACACATCTTTCTGCTACTCGGGAATCTCCTCACCAGTGGCACTCCCCGCTGTTGACTCCCTCACATCCTGGTGAGGTGCCAAAAGCCCGACCAGTCTCAGGTTAGCTTCAGTGACTAGCTGTCTGATGCTCTTCTCTACGTCAGTCATGCTGGCCAAGAGTGTTGCTCGGACTTCCATTTCTGGAGTGGGAGGCGGTCGCAATCATGGACCAGAAATGTGCTAAATCTCTAAGGGGAATGTAGATAAAATACAAGGAAAATAAATGACTAGGAGAGCAAAGATATTACCTCCTTGAGTGAAGGCCAGGTTGTTGGCAACCATGTCGGTAGTCAAAAAGTACTCTAGATGGTACTTCCCCACATTGGATTTGAAGGTGGTATCACTCAGGAAAGTTCGGGTCATTTCCTGGTGGCAAAGATGAAAAAACCCCGTATTCTCTTGGTTGGGGTCTGATTTGAGGTCGAACAGATAGTTGACCTTGTGTGGCGTAGGGACAGGCCACTTCTTATGACTGTAAAGGATATAGAGTGCGAAAAGCAGTCTATCCCCGCACTACTACAAAAACGAACTTTCCCGACAGTTTTTAACTGTCGCTATTGAGAAATTACGATAGTCGACTAATTGTCGTATTTGCCTATACCGGCATAGGGGTAGCTACGCCAACAGTTAATAAGTGTTGTCGTTGCTAGCTACGCCGACAGTTAATAAGTGTCGTCGTTACTGGCTACGCCGAAGTTAATAGGTGTCGCCGTTGTTGGCAACGCAGACAGTTAATAGGTGTCGCCATTGCTGGCAACGCCGACAGTTATTAGGTGTCGCCATTACTGGCAACGCCGACAGTTATTAGGTGTCGCCATTGCTGGCAACGCCGACAGTTATTAGGTGTCTCTGTAACATTAAATTTATATATATAAATAATAATTTTTCGATATATGTTTTTTAAAACTTTTAATTATATTTTTAACAATTGAAGTTTGATATAAATTTAAATAAAAAAATTACTCACATAATTAATTACTATTACCATAACTTATCAAAAAAAATTATATTTATCATAATAAAAAGAGAAATTGGTGAAAATAGACCCCTTTTATAGTGCATTTTGCACAATAACCTACTTTCAAAACATTTTAGCTAAATGGCCTCTTTTTGAAATGAGTGTGTATAATTTTACCCATTTACCCTTTCATTTACTTTGACAGAAAAAAAAAATTAAAAAAAAAATTCATAACATCAAAAATCCCTAAAATCCACAAATCCCTAAATCTTAAAACTCTCTTCTGGTCTTCACGCACGGCTTCACGCATCAAAAATCCCTAAATCCCTAACATCAAAACTCCTTCATGCACGGCTCACGGATCACAATAAACTGGTCTTCTCCTTCACACACAGCTCACGGCGGTAGGGGGCTCACGGCGATGCACAGCCTGGTCTTCTCCTTCACGCACGACTCACGGCGTCGTCACTCACAGAGACGCAGGTATGCGACCCATCCCTCCACCTCGTCTCTTTGTTCTCTCATTGACCCGATGGGTTGCTGAAATGGAAGATAATGAACTGCAATTTCTTTGAACTGAAATGGAAGATAGGTGGGGATTATATTTATTTGAACTGCAATTTCTTTCTCATGAACTGCAATTTCTTTGAACTGAAATGGAAGATAGGTGGGGATTATATTTATTTGAACAGCAATTTCTTTCTCACTGAGTTTAGTTGCTGAAATGGAAGATAATGAGTTTGGAGCCGTGTATTTTATTTTGTCAATTTTTTGGAAAGTATTAGTATTCCCTTGCTGCCTCGAATTAATCCTTGACAAAAGCTCTTCCCTTTTTAGTTCCTCCACTTCTCTCTATATATATGTGTTTATGTATTTGTTTTTTAATTGATGTTTTGTTTTACTGATTATATAGAGTATTACCAAGTACTCTTCGTTTATCATTTATTTGTATTCTTGTGATGCAGATTCTTACTCTTTTGCAATTTGGAGGATATACACTTGTGAGGAACTCAAGTGACCTATTCCTGAGTTTCAGGTTTGATACACAGCCAGTACTAAGGAAAAAAAAAATCCTGCCTTGAAGGATTATGACTTATATGCGTAACTCATTGATTTTTAGATTTCTTGTCCTTTACTGTTAATTTATGGTATGGATATATTAGGATAATAACAAACACTTGATGGCAGATTAGTTTGATTGCTCATCAGCTTTTTTTTTATTCCATAAGCAATATGGATTGGACTCGTTATTCCCTTCACCACCCTAACGAGAGCCATTAACATAGTTTCATTTTGAGCCCCTAAAATTTAAAATTTCATAATTTTGGCCCTCAAATTTTATTTATATTTACTATTTGGTCTCCATATGCATAGGATAACAAATATAGAACATTGTTTTAAATTTTGGTATAGGTCTAAAAATGACATTATTATAGAGTAATAATTGAAGGTGAATATTGAGATTAATAGGCCTAGCTAGCTAGGGTAGAAGTAGTAGTAGGTTAACCCTGAATTGGTCCCCAACACTTAATGTGCTTGCTTATTGTAAAGTTGGGTCACGACAAGACAAGATTGACAAAACCCATATTATCCAGGGGTCTCCACCATCTCTATATATTCAAATTTTAAAAAATAAAAAACATAAAATTACAAATATATATATATAGAAATAAAACAAAGTAAAAGGTTTAGAAAAGGAGTCTTTTTTTTTATATTATATATATTTTTTTTTTTTGCTCTATGCAATCGATGATAGTGGGAGGCACCGCTTGAATAATTGAAATATTTTTTTGGCTTATTTTTCTACTTTTTCATAGCCACAACTACTTTGGTGTAGTTTTTATGTACTTGTGTGAGAATAGATCTTACTATGCAATTTTTAATGACTTAACAGAGAAGATGTTTTGTTTATCTACCTTTTATTGATATGTCATTGCCATTCCATATTAAATTTATGCCATCGTTGAACTCAAAAGTATGAACAATTGCTCACTCCAGTAAAGATTAAATGGCTTGTAACATAGGTGGGGATTATATTTATATTTCTGGCCTTGATGCTTTAGAGTGTGTTACAACCAGCTATTCTGTTGCAAGAGTTTCAAGTGTCTTACCGCAAGCTAACCCTCCTTACAATTTTGATTGGTTTCCTGCATTGAATTGTGATTTCTGAACAAATCAATTGGGTTATTTACTAGAATAGGCACAGTGCATGAATGAATTTATTAGGATAGAGTATTTGTTTGTATGTTTTTCATTAGGAATATATGGTAGTGACAATAAGCTTTTGAGCATGGTTTGTGAACGGGTTAAATTGGTTGACTCAGTTTTTGTAATAGGTACTTAATTTTGGACAGGTTAGTTGTAAATTGTTTGTCTCATTCTTTGTAATAGGTATTTAGTTTTGGACTGTCAAATTGTAAATTACTTGTCTTAGGTCTTGCTGAATATTTTTACAGGTAGTATTATTACAAGAAAAATGGTGTCTGGATGTTCAAGCACTTCATTAGTGGCATCTCCTAAAAAACAATCAATAAAGGAAGTAACAGAAAAGTCTCCAATGACATCGGCCTCTCCTCCAACTCAAGCAATAGAAGAAGCAGTTAGAAAGTCTCCACAAAAATCATCTTCTCTTCCAATACATGCAAGAGAAGAGACAAATGAAAAATATTCATTGAAACCATCACCACTGTTGTCTAAGGTATATAAATAAATAATAGAATGATATCATTGTTGGAAAAGTAAGAATAAGAATATAATTGATTCATAATGTTATAATTTTACAGGTGAAATCTTTAGACATACCATCACTAAGACCGATATTGATGGAGAATGAACATTTTACAAGTCGTGTATCTGTAGCCTACAGGTTACAAGTGTTGAGGAATATACGATCACTACTTTGTTATGAAGATTTGGAAGCATTCACAGCTTCTTGTTTTGGTCATCTTCTTAAACTAATCAATCTAGCGAAGAGTAGTGGGCAGTTGATACATTTTCTTTTACAGAGGCGGGTACAAACTAATAAAGAAAATGAGTTATGGTTTGATATTGATAGTCAGCCTGTTAGGTTTTCAATGCACGAGTTTTCATTGATTGGTGGCTTTAATTGCGAAAAATCCAATGACCCAAACTTGAGTAATCTAAGAAAGGGTAATAGGCTTAAAAAAGAGTATTTTAGGGACATAGAAGGACACATTACTCTTAAAGATTTTGAAACTATGTTTGTGGATATGAGTGAAGAAAATCTAGTAGGGGAGTTGAAAAAAAAGAAGAAATACATAAAGAAAAATCAGGATCATTTGAGACTTGCTTTGCTTTATTGTTTGGAAGGAGTAGTGCTTGCACATGAGCTTGCACAACATATAGGGGAGGAAAACATGGGTATTGTTGAGGACTTTGATGTCTTTAACAAATATCCATGGGGTAGGTTATGTTATAATCTCACATTAGATGGTTTGAAGACGAATTTGAAGAAAAAGTCTGTTAAGTACCAAAATAAGGTTGGTGGGAAAAAAAGCAAAGAATCATACAAATTATATGGTTTTCCTTATATTTTTCAGGTTAGTTGTTTAATAATATATTTGAATGAATTTAAACATCAGTATCTTGTCTTTAGTTTGTCTAATTTATCTCTTTTGATTTTTGGTTTTTTAGGTTTGGATTTATGAAGCAATATTTTTACTTGGAAATTTATTTGCAAACCAAAAAGAAGGAAATGCGAATCCTCGTTGCTTACATTGGGAAGCAAAAGAGCCCGAATACAAAGAGATTAGTCAAGCATTGAAGCTTACTCATGGAAAAGTAAGTCAAAATTACCATTTTGGTGATGCATGAATTTAATTTTAATATGGGTAAGGTAAATTTAAGTCGTTATATGTTTGTTTGTCATATTGACGTACATAATATCCTCCATGCTTCTGAGTTAGAGAAGTGCCAACCATACATGAAGGATTTTGAGTTATTGAATGATAAAGCCGATGACTTGATTGATTCCTTTGTTAAAAAACTTAAGGTTTGCAGTCCTGTTTTGAGTGAATACAATAAGGAAGAAGAGAAGGTTGATGTTTCAGATGATAAAAAAATGTGCCCTTCTGCTTCAAATGTCAATCCAAATCAGAATTCGGGCAATGTGATAAAGTTATGGGTTGATTTGGAGAAGAAAATGAACACTCGTTGTGATGAGTTGATGAAGCGACAAGATGAAATGGACTCCAAATTGGACTTGGTGTTATCAATGATGGTTCGTAGTTCTGGTTGTAAATCTAATCAACCTGAGTTTGAGTTGGAGGCTAAACATAATGGCATAAAAGTTGATGGTGGTGAGTGCGGAGATGCATATAGCTATGTCATTCCACCTACTTTTAATGGTGAAGATGTTGTTTGCAATAACGAAAATGAAGTTGAGGTCACATCTCCTCATCCTAGGCCAATGAGAAAAAGGAAAAGTGCTCCTGCCCTGATGACACCATATACAGACCCAACAAAAAGGAGAAAATTTAGAAAAGGTGAAGGTTTCAAAGTTGATCCATTTCGCAAGATTGACGAGCACAAGGAAGAGGCTTTTATGAAGTGGTTCAATGAGAACAACACAAGGTACTTTAATTTAATATTTTTCCTTGCATTATGATTGCCTTTACAGGCCTAACACAATTTAAAAATTGATGTGTGTAGCATTTTAATTAACTGTGGAACCGGCAGCTACCAAAGGAAATACTTCGAACAGTTATTTACCCCAGCAACATGGCTGTCTACTGATGTTAGTATAATTATCTTTTAATTTTACTTGTTCAAATATTATAAATGAAAGTTTTCTTACGCTACACTTTAAAATGATATTACTAATGCAGCATATAGATGAGGTTTTATGGGGCATGAGAAAAAGGTCACAAAAGTATCATGACCTCTTTGATCAGAATGTCGCCATTCTTGATGAATTCTTTTCTCAGTGGCTTTGCGGACATTAGGAGAAGTTCAATTTAGGTAAAAATTACAAGGACTTTGTATTTGATGATGTTTTTATTAAGTATGTTAATGGTGAGAAACCACTTAGAGGAAAGGCTTGGGAGAATGTTCACACACTTTACACACCACTAAATATCGAAGGCAAACATTGGGTATCTTTGGCAGTCAAGTTGGAGAAGTGGGAGATTGTAGTGTTCAATAGTAATATAAACCTCACACTTGATCGAAAATTGGCCAAACACTTGAAGCCTTTCCGGTGCATGCTACCGTACTTGCTTCGTCAAAGTGGTAAGTTTATGGGTCGTCTTCACAAAATTCCTAAGCCATTTACATGTCGAAGGTTGTGTGACATTCCTCAAGACCAATCCAGGTACTTCATCCGAACATTTGTATGTGATTTGATTAATTTTGAACGAGTTATATAATTATAATTGCTTTATGCAGCGGAGATTGTGGAATATTTGCCATCAAGCATATCGAGTTCGACATGTGCGGGCTAAACATGAATTATGTTCACGATGACAATATTGTCTTCTTTCGAAAAAAAATGTCATGTGAAATCTACAATAGAGATTGGGATCCATAGTAAAGGAAAATCTGGAATTGTATTTTGTTTATGTATCAAACTCTTATAGCATGACTTGTATTGGATATTTATTAGCAAAGGCAATGGAATGGTATTTTGTTTATGTATAAAACAGTTCTGGTATACCACAAATTGTTATAGACTACTTGTGTTGGATGTTTCTGTTTTAGACCTCTTTGTGTTATATTTCGACAGCCTATCTAAAATTTTCGACAGCTAGTCTAAAATTTCAACTGCCTATCTAAAAATTTCGACAGCTAGCTAAAATTTCGACTACCTGTCTAAAGCTTTCAACGGCTAGTCTAAAATTTCGACTACCTGTCTAAAATTTCGACAGCTTGTCTAAAATTTCGACTGCCTGTCTAAAAATGTTTGAAATGTCTAAAAAGGCTCCAATAACACAATAAAAGAACATATATCAAGGATTGAGTGGTAGATAATCTATTGAGGTACTATTATGATGATTGTGTTTATAGTATTAGAACAACACTTTATCATGTAGAATTAGATCTTAATTCATTATACATTTTTGACAATTAGCCATGAATTTCGACAACTTGTCTAACATTTTATAAAGTTAAACAAAACTTAATCTTTATGAGATTATGATGATTACAGATTGAGTGGTACATATTTCAATCAAACTACTATGATGATCAAGGATTGAGTGGTAGATAATCTATTAAGGTACTATTATGATGATTGTATTTATATTATTAGAACAACAATTTATCATGTAGAAATTGATCTTAATTCATTATACATTTTTGACAATTAGTCATGACTTTCGACAGCTAGTCTAAAATTTCGACTGCCTGTCTAAAGCTTTCAACGGCTAATCTAAAATTTCGACTGCCTGTCTAAAGCTTTCGACAGCTAGTCTAAAATTTCGACTGCCTGTCTAAAGCTTTCAACGGCTAGTCTAAAATTTCGACTGCCTGTCTAAAGCTTTCAACAGCTTGTCTAAAATTTTGACTGTCTGTCTAAAGCTTTCAATACTCGGACAACCTAGTTAAAACATTACATATCAAACCAAGTCCAAAATATGAAATCACACAATATTATCAAAACATTAAACATCAAACCAAGTCCAAAATAAATCGAAAAATAATCACTTCTTGCATGTGGTTTTGTTATGCCCATAACATCCACAATTGGAACACTTCCGTTGCTTTTTTCCCCCATCAACATCAGAAACCTTACCCTTTACTTTCTTTGATGACGATTCAGGTACAGAATTACTCTTCTCCTTTGGAAACTCTCCTCTCGAAGGAATTCGTTTATTCTTTGGTCTCCCTGGGGGAATTAACTTAACTGGTTTGATAACGACTTGAGACTTAACCTCTTCTGGATGAAGCCATTCTATTTCAGGTGGTAAAGGGTAAATAGATTCTGCATAAGCCATCCTCCAAAATTCAGTCGTGTAGAATTTTGAGCATAGACTATAAACATCTACTCCACGATGCATTGCTGCAGCGATGCCATGAATACATGTAATCTTATCAATGTCAAACTCTCGACATGTACAAGAATGTTCCTCAATATTAACTAAACCGTCTAGTGGCTCACCTTTAACATGGAACTCACTTAGATTTATGGGTGTAACTCTCATGTACCTTGATTGTTCGTATCTTTGTCTCATTATATCTTCTGCGTCAACTGTAAGTGGTGTTGGACAAGAATTTGCATTTGTTCTTCTCTCATAGAACCATCTGGAGAGTGTAGTGATAATTTCCTCCAATAAAGGAATGATGGGCCATTCTCGAGCTTCTCTAAAAACTTGGTTCAATGACTCAGAATTGTTGGTGGCCATGATGTTGTATCGATTACCATGGAAATGACATCTGGACCAGCTTTCAAAAGATGCATTCTTCAGGTATGTTGCCAGACTTGGTTTTTTTGTAGAAATCTCAGCAAATAACTTTGTGAACTCTGAAACTCTGTACGCTTTTTCCGTCTTCTCAAACAACTTTTTCAAACCTTTACCACTAAATTTTGTCTTTATATTTTGTCCAAGATGCCACATACAAGCTCCATGGTAAGCATTTTTATATACATTTCGAACTCCCTTTACAATGCTTTTGTGTCTATCAGATATAAACACTAAATCAGTAGTATCAGGCACTTGATCTCGTAAGCATATCAAAAATCAATTCCAAGATGCATCATTCTCAGAATCAACAATACCAAAAGCAAGAGGATAAATTTGAAAATTTCCATCTTGTGCAATTGCAATGAGTAAATTTCCTCCAAATTGGTTTTTCAAATGAGTTCCATCAATATATATAACTTTTCTCATGTAACGAAAACCTCTAATGGATACTCCCAAAGACAAAAATAAATATTTGAATTTCTGTTCTTCATCAACAATTAATCTAGTGTACGTAACAGGATTAGACTTTTGGACCATGTACAAGTAAGAGGGGAGTTTTGGATAACTGTTTGCCGCTGAACCCCTTATAAGTTCATGTGCGCACTTTCTTACCTTCCATGCCTTCCAATAACTACACTTTACACCAAGATTCTTGTTCATCTCATTAACTATTTGTGCTGGATTTGGACCTTTTTTCACACCTTCATATCTCGCTTTCAAGTGCTCTCCAATAATAGAACAAGTTTCTTGCCGATGATGATTTTGTCGCATTTCTAAAGAACAAGTGTGTTCATTACAATGCTTGCGAATAACAAACAAACTTGTTGCATATGTCTTTGTCGCACGAATTCTCCACTTACAATTGGGGTCAACACAAACCAAAACCACTAATTTCTTATTTGATTTTTTCACTTTGAATTCAAAGTTTCGTCGTATAGCAAGCATGTGTACTTTCATCTTCAACTCTTTCTTATCCACAAAATATTGACCAACACAAAAAACATCTTCATCAATACTTGTTGCATTTGAGCTTGGTGTACTATTAACATGACTTCTTTCATTACAATGATCACTAGGGGATACACGAGGAAGTGTTAAATGGTTATCTTCAAGAGTGTGAGGTGCAGAACTAGCATCAGGAACATTACATATGTATGCATCGTCAAAGGAATCATCAAAAGTTCTATTTTCAAGACATGGGACATTCAAATTTACCTCAACAAAACCATCATTAATATTGTTTCTTTACCCCTCATCATCATCATCATCATCATCATCATCTTCGTTGTCGTTGTCGTCATCGTTGTCATCATCGTCATCATCTAAATCAACATTGTTATCATCGTTTAAACCAGCATCATCAAAATCATCATCAGTAGAAATGTTTGCAATAGAATCAATATTTGTAGTAGAATATATATTAGTAACAAGTTTATCCTTAATGAGCATATTTTCCATCTTCTTGATCAAACCCACACATAATAGAACCAAATTGTGCTCTTGCCATGTAAAGAAACTAACAATGTCTACTATTTTTTATTGCAATTGGTTCAATCTCCACCATTGTCGTTATCTTGTAAGTTAATTCTATATCGAAGAGGTTGCGATCGATTTCTGTAACTTCATAAATATGTTCAACTAACTCCTCACAAGTTAGGTTAGTTTGTACCAAACTTGATCTTGATCGTGAGCCATTTGAAATCCATTTCCACGAGTCCTCATTCTTTTTCCACATTCCATCACATAATATTACAATATTTTTTAAAGACATCTGAAAAAAATAATACAATAAACAAATATAAATTATTGATATTACTTTGATTAAAAAATTATATAAAAAAATAAAAATCAAGTTGAAAAATCTAGAAATTCGACAACCTGTCTGAAAATTAAACATCTTGTCTGATAATTCCACAACCTGTCTAAAAATTAATAATGTATTAGATTTTGGATGTATCATAGATTCCATCTAATTTGTACCTCTAAATTTTCAAACTTGAGCTCGGCGCAGATGATCATTATTAAAAATATAAAGTACTAAAATTGTATTTAGTTACAACAGAAATTATTATTATTATTATTAATTCAGCAACCAAGAATCATACATATATACAAAAATCCATCAAATAAATTAATAAACATTTTCAAAGCTAATAAACACACATGGAAGCGGGAAAATAAAATAAACCTCTCCTCAAACATAGCACAAAAAATTAGCATCTCGCACTATTTCTATATCCTATATATTAAGATATGAAACTAAATAATTTCTATTAAAAAAATATCTCATGTTATTCAGTAATAACATATGATAATTAACCCATTAACTTTTAACTTGGAGAGACAGAGAGAAATATTGGATTGGATATTTATAAAAAAAATTAATAAAAGAGAGAGAAGAGAATGATTTAAGTATTTGTTTACTTATATATAAATATAAGCATTTGTTTACTTATATATAAATATATACTTTTCTAATTAAATATATAATTCTACTAGGTTTAAAGGATTTATTTAATAAATTAAACTCAAGCTTAGTTGTTTTGAGATATTTATACTAATCAACTTTTTGTTTGTTTGTTTGTTTAAAGTAAGATTTTTTTTAATATATTAAATGCTTATTCAATAAATGAAAAACTGTATGTCATTTGGGGCTACCTCCTTCAACAAAACATGTGGAGAAAAGAGGTGGTTTTAAATCCACACACAGGAAGAACATGTCCAGATCTGTTACGATTATGAGGAATTCAAACGATCTGAGCACTTGGGGAAAAAGACTGTAGAATAAGTGAGTACCCTGCCAGTGTGCAATGGAACCAACTTGGACACCCTTGACTTGCACTTGACAATCTGAGA
Organism: Humulus lupulus; assembly: GCF_963169125.1. Classification (NCBI taxonomy): domain Eukaryota; kingdom Viridiplantae; phylum Streptophyta; class Magnoliopsida; order Rosales; family Cannabaceae; genus Humulus; species Humulus lupulus. The sequence goes on along the minus strand of NC_084802.1, from coordinate 156,136,720 downwards.
TTGAGAATAGCACTGGGGTGGGGATGGCCACCTGTGGTGTGGTGACAGGATTCTCGCAAAGCCCATAAGCAAGGCTTAGTTGGACTAGGATAACCTTTTACTTTATTATGTTAACCTGTTGATAAGATTTTAATATATTAATTAATTATTTTAAATTAAAATAAAATAAAAAGAATCAAAATAACTAAATGCATATAAGATAAAAAAAAATTAAAAATTTATAATATCATTTAGCAATAATTCAATTAAAGGGTAATTTTAGGGTTTTCATAAAAATCAAATCAAAAAGTTTAACTAGAATTATATGTTGTGTATTATTTAAAAATCTAAAGTTATAACTGGAGCTGAAATTCAAAAGCATACAATAATATAGAGCCTATATAAAATTGCATGTAAAAACTAAATACTGATCTTGTGTGTGTGTGCATGAAAGATCAATTACTGATCTTTCAGCATATATAATTATCTCTGGTTTTTCTTTACAACTGACTGAATTCACATGTGTATCTTTATAAAATCTTTATACCATATTTGAGTTGTGAGAGTGTCGTTCTATCAATGAAAATATGAGATTAAGGATTTGAAGTTTTAACATTTCAGAACTCTGCAGCCAATTGCAATGCTGTCCAGTCTGGTTCCATACACATATCTATGCTTCCTGAGTTCACTCACACAGAGACAATTTTATAAATGTTGTGAACTTGGACGAGTTTTTTCCAAAATGAGAAAAAAGAAATCTAGACCTGGTAGTGTAGCTCTCATTTATCCTAGGAAATTCTACAGCTGATGCTGAGAGCTTACGCTGGGAGGCTAAACCAGTTTTCAAGTTGAATCTCAACTCATACCTGAAGCAATAAGAATGTCAGGAAAATATACATGCTACTTAAACGCTTTAGTATCAATATATAGTTAAAAATCCTCTTACAACTCAGTTCTGAAATGTTCAAGCTTTTCTTTGATTGCCCCAATGATCATATTCATATCTATATTGTCAAGGCGACAGGTGATCAGAACAACTTCGTCTTCCTCCTCCCATGCATTGGCTGGTAAAAATTAGTTGCATAACAAGACCAGGACAACACAACATCAAACACCCAGAATCAGGAGAAAAAAAACACCAACTTTTCTAGCATGTGTAAGGTGAGAAAGCAGCCTAAGCGATCTCCAGCTAGTGAATCTGCTCCACACTGGAGAACTATGACACCTGGTTGATACGTTTCAACAACCTTGGAAATAATCTACGAAATTGGAATTTTCCAATATATATATATATATACATACATAAATAAATAAATAAAAGTAAACAATTAGGCATATAGTTGACTTGACATCACATACAACAATTAAAATCAACAAAAATATTCAACTTAGATGCTTCTAACAAACTTACAGTTTTGAAAAGACGAGTGAAGCTAATGTCATCTATTCCATCCTAGAGTGGAACATTAATGACATAAAACTTGCCTTCCCTCTCTCCTGTTTCCTTTTAAGAAGCAAAGAACAAAGAACATCATTATCAGAGAACAAGCAGTAGTACATAGCAACATATAGAAGAATAACACAAAGTCCCAAGCTGATTTCACAACAGTAGTCCATTGAGGCATTTTCACAAACACATGGTTTGCATCTGAAAAGAAGAACCCAATAAACAATGAGTCAAATGAACAGAAAGACGTTGACAATCATAAATGGGAAAAAAAGAAAAAGGCCCTTTAGCACACTGCACTCATATGACACACACACATATATATATGCTCAAGAAACTACATAATTTATTGAGAAAATATGGTCTTCTGCTTAAGTATGTATATCCACATCATAAATTCCATAGCCATATATTTACATCAATTTTGAGATAGAAAAAGTTCAATGTAATCATAAAAATTGAAAAGCAATCCATTACAGAGCAGATTTTTCACAAATTTTGACAAAGTTACAAACAGAAATCCAAAATCAACAGTGATAAACAAATAGCTAAAAATTAGAATAGTTAACCAAATGAAAAACCAATAACAAAAGTTAAAAGCAAAAAGAATTGAGGGGAAGCTCGGCAAGACGGCGCGTGAGACGAGCTCAATGACTCCGATCTTGAGGCCGACAAAAGAGATGAAGATAAGGATTTGGATTCCCAAGGCTTCTGAGACTAAAATACAGGCGAAGATGATGAGAGGGAGAGAGAGGATGAGGATGAAGCCGCGTAGGAGTCTACCAGCTTCAATGGCGACGAGCATGAAGTAAGGATCGGTGAAAGGGGAGAGAGGAGAGAGAGTGAGTCGCAGAGAGAGGAGAGGAGAGAGGGAGGGCGGAGGACACTGATAGGAAAAAAGAAGAGGGAAAAAGAAAAAAAGAGAGGGAGGGCGGAGGCTGAATTTTTTTAATAAGGCAATGCTGACAGGTATAAGCTATATAGCTATTCAGACTTTATAATTTTACAGTAGTATCATATTTTAATTGTCGGCATCCTGCAATATATTTTTATAAAAAATTATTTAAATATATATATATTAATAAAAAAAAATCATAACTAATAAATTTATGTATTAATTTTTTTACAATATTTTCCAATTAATAAAATAATTCTTTTTTAACTAATACAAATTTTATAAATGTGTTAAGATTGACTCTCGTTTTGGTCAACTGAGACAGAGTCAAATGTTTGATGTGAATAGATATGTTGGAATAGATTTAATGACAAAAACAGTAAAGAACATAGTAAATTATAGTGGTTCGGCCCCAAGAACTGGTAATGACCTACGTCCACTGAAGCTATTATTGATATGAGTTCTCAAAGGAATGATCAAAGAACTAGGTTTCTCTGAGTTTCACAAGCCTGAGAGAGATAAACAATACAATCGTAATACAATAGCTCTAATTCTCTTGTAAGTGTATAGCTTTTATCAACCAAAAGCCAAAAAGTCCCTCCCTTAAGTTATTTCTCTCTATTTATAGGCCCAAGGAGGATTACATGAATTTGTTACAGATATTTTCTCCTAACTAATTGGATAATCAGGAATCATCGGAGATAATCTCGGAATTGATTATGATTTACCCAAGATCATCTTGAAATATGCGGAGTGTACAACCATGCTGATCGTAAAGAAACTTCAAATGTTACGCCAGGAGAATCTTACTGGTAGATGGTCGAACAGAACTTCTGCCAGGTGTCAGCCATGTGTTTAAAAACGTTTGCCACATCACCCGTGCCTGACTTTTGGATAACATTTGCCCCCCAAGTTTATTTATTACGACCAACAATAAATAAACTTTAAGGAAAATGACTCTTCGATTACCGCACCAGATCTGTCAGAGTAGTTCGTGCATTCTTGGAAAAATTGACCTACCCCTGTCTAATCACGGCTTTTCGGTTCCCAAGTAACCTATTGACGGCTATCACCCTTCCCCATGCTTCGAAAAGAGGAAACTGATGATTACCTCTTTTTTTCATGCCACAAACAAAATATATATAGCCTTCCCCGAGCCTTCTTTTTCCTTTTTACACAAGTCATTTCTCTTTCAAGGAACCCTAAATCAGAACCATCATTCTCTCTGAAGATCATCTTTTAGCGTTCCAAGAACCAGCCGCCTGTTCGTCTACACTCGAAATTCCTTCAAACCTCCACAATCTTTGCTTTGGTAAGTTTCAGAACATTTCTACTCTTTATTTTCGCTATGCATGCCGCTGTGAGTTAACTTTTAGGTTCTGGAATTGTCTGTGTTCTTGGGTTGAGATGCATGAAAGTAGGGGATTTATCAGGTGATGCTAGATAGGATGATGTTTCTTTGCCATCCGGGAGTTACGAGTCAGTTTGATAGTCGAGATCATACACTTAGGACGTAAAACCAAAGTAAAAATTTGATTTTTATGCTAGTTGAAAAACTGAGTTTTTCCCGCCCTTATAGGAGTTGAAAAAGTTTTTTCAAAAAACTTTTTGCTGTCACTTTTTGATCTGTTTTTCAAACTGCTCATGTGAAAAAATTAGTTTTTTGTTAGAATGCTGTTGTATAAAAGTTTGACTTTTATACACGACCAGCGTTATTCTAACCATCTTTCTAGACTTTCCATCCTCACCTCCCCATTTTTCTGTTCGCAGATTTTAATGCCAAATTTGTGGGGAGGTGAGCGGCCTATCGAAGACAATCTTCTTGCGCAACTGCTTGAAGGTGAAGAACAGCCGGCCCAGCGCATTCACGAGATTCCATTCTCAAGACTATCTTCTTCCAGACCTCAACCATCACCACCTAAAATGGCCCGTTCTAAATCTCCTGGCAAAAAGAAATCAAATCCCGAAGACAATCCAAATCCTCCTACCCAGCCTGATTCGCAGGCTAGGGTTCCCTCGACCAGCGATCGAGAAAACATTGTCCCGGACCCTCGCATTCAGGTCAGGGCTCGCCCTCGGCATTCAACCCTTCCTGATGTCGAGTGGTATCTTTCTCCCCTCAGCTAGGTGACCCCCAGGATGCTTGCCAATTATCTTAGGAAGTATCCTCTCACTAGGGTCAATCTCAAGATCCCCGCTGCGGATCAGAGGGCTAACTTGCCTGGAGGCGCTTACAGCGCCTGGTTGAGGTATCATATAGAGGCGGGGGCTACCCTTCCTCTTCATCCCTTTTATCAGGGGGTGGCGAACTATTTCGGTGTCGCCCCCTTCCAAATTACTCCCAACGGATATAGAATGCTCGCTGCACTCTATATCCTTTACAAACTTAAAAAATGGCCAGAGCCTACTCCTCACGAGGTCAACTTCCTTTTTGACCTTAAGTCCAACCCTTAACAGTCCGGGACGGGCTTTTTTCATTTTTGTCACCAGGAAACAACCCGAACATTCTTGAGTGACACCACCCACATCTCCAACGTGGGGAAATACAGCCAGGAGTATTTCCTCACGCCCGACATGACTACAAACAACTTGGCCTTCGCTCGAGGAGGTAAATGTCCTTTTCCACTGGTCTCTACTTTTACTTAGCAATTTTCCTTGTACTTCTCTAAAGTATCTTGTGCCTTTCAACACAGTGTGTTGAGGTCCAACGCACTGGCCAGAATGACTGACGCTAAAAAAAGTGTTAAGTCTCTGGTCACTGATGAAAACTTGAGGCTGTTTGGCCTTCTGACCCCTCATCAGGAAATGAGGGAACCCGCGGTGGTTGACGCCACTACCGAGGGGCATCCCGAGCAGCAACCCCCAGCGTCCCCTCCTTGGAGGAGACCGACTGGGGTTACGATCAGGGAACCGACTGGCGCCCCCTCAACAGAAAGGCCTTCTGCCCCCCAAGGGAAGGGGAAACAAAAGGCAGCAGAGACTGTCGTAGACTTGGATGAGTCTTCAGATGAAAACGGTACTGTTATTTCGCTTTTAAATAGCTTGCCAATTCCCTGTCACTTATTTGACGGGGACGGCAATTTTACATATACTCCAAATATAGGGCCAGACTTCTTCATGCCAGAGAGTGAGTGTATGACTAGTAGAGTCAGTAGTGTAGCGACAAGTGGTAATAGCTCGGGTATTGGACTTTGTAAATTTCTTTACTTCTTTTCTGATGTACCATAACTTGTCATCTATTTTTAGCTTACTATCTGCATGTTTATCTCTTTCTGCAGACATGGCCTCCGCAAACGTTTTCAAGCTGTACAACACTCAGGAGGAGGAGGAGGTTCCCCTGGTCCGAAGGAGGAAATCGGCCAGGAGACAAAATGGAGTCTAGCCAAGCACCCTTGGCCAAGAAGAGTCGAGCAGCTGATCCTCTAAAGGATGGGCCCTCTGGCCAACCTTCTGCTCAACCATTCGCTCCTGCTGAGAAGGAGGCCCCGCTTGCCTCCACTAATCCTTCGCCCGTGGCTCCAAAAGAACAGGCCCAGCAAGTCGAACTTCCTGGGGCCAAACTCTCGAGCCGCTCCCTTCGATCAGCTAAGGATCGCCTCGCCCATATCCTGAAGCACGACTGTTGCAGGGAGGCAATGGCTGAGGCTGAAAACATGGGGGTCGATCAGATCCTCAACAGGGCTCTTAATGAAGTGGCCAGTGTAAGCACTCTTTCTCTTTTTGAAATCTTGGTTTTTATTTTTCCTTCTTGTAAGACAGCCTAACTCTTATTCTTTGATTGCAGGACATGCTGACAATGACTGCTGCTTGTACTCGCGCTGGTGCCAGCATCGAGCAGTCTCGGGCGAAGGTTATTGAGGAGCTTCAAGCCGCGGAGGCTAGGCATGCTGGGAAGCTGGAGGTAGTCACTTAGCAAAAGGATGCCTTGGTAGCAGAGCTGGCAGAAAAGAAAGCTTCTTTGGAAACTACCAGAAAGCAGAGGGATGACTTCCAGGAATCTAGCCGAATCCAATGGCGTGAAGTCAAAAAACTTAGGGAGGAGCATCTTGCTAAGGATACGACCATTGCTGTCCTTCAAAGCCAGGTGGAGCAGCTTAAGCTTACTAATGCCAAGGACCTGGAGAGGTATAAGAACGCGACACTTCGGTGTTTCTATGACTTTAGGAAACACAACCAAAGTGCTGATTTCAGCTACCTTCCAGAGGACGCCAGGAAGGCTGAGATAGCCCGCTGCACTGCTCGGTTGGCTGCCGAAGAGAGAGTCAGGGTCCCTGCTTCCCCAGACATTCTGCTAGCTGCCAGAGTGGAGGGAGGAGAAGCTGCTCGGGACGTGGTCGATCAGAATGCTCCACAGGATTCTCCTGCTCCTCAAGCTCCATAAAGTTTTTTCTTTTATTTTTCTTTAATTACACGACCTACGGGTCGTGATGTAAAGACTGGTTTCTTTTTAATTTTGCTGCATGGGCAGCATATTTTACTTTACTTTTGAACAATTACATCCAAGCAGTACTGCTTGCGGTGTAAAAGAATTCCCTTTGATATTATAATATTTCTGCTTATTATAACATCTGTTCGCATGACCGAACTTAGCATAGTACTTTGGTTTGATTTAACAAAATATAAAATTTGAAAAATACTCTAAGTACCGTTGCATCGACCAGCTGGTCGATCCTTGGGAGTGGGAAGCAATCTTTTGGGCAGGCTTTATTAAGGTCTGTGAAATCCACACAGGTTCGCCATTTGCCGTTAGGCTTGGGAACTAGTACTGGATTAGAGACCCACAATGGATAAAATGCTACCCTGATGAACCCATTCTCCTTCAGTCTTTCAACTTCTTCTTTTAAGGCTTTCGATCTGTCCTTATCGAGGAGCCTTCTTTTCTATTGCACGGGTGGAAAGATTTTGTCAACGTTCAGGACATGGCTAATGACTGCAGGATCTATCCCAGCCATGTCTTTATGGGACCAGGCAAAAGCCTCCTGGTTCTTTCTCAAAAATTCCACCAGTGCATGCTTCGTTGTTGCTTCTAAATTTTTACCGACCTTTACAACTCTGGTCGGAATTTTTTCGTCAAGTTGGACCTCTTCAAGGTCCTCGACGGGTCCAACATCTTCCTCAAAATCCCCAAAGTGAGGATCTAAATCTCTATCCTCACTTTGGGCAACACCCTATTTGGTGACTCCATCACCGGATTGGGCTTGTGTATCAATGGCTATCTGCAACCTCTCTGGGGAGTTCTCTTCGACGTTCCCTTCTTTGCCTTTGTGATCGAGGCATTGTAGCACTCCCTTGCTTCCCTCTGATTTCCCAACACGCGTCCTACCCCTGCGTCTGTCGGGAATTTCATGGCCAGGTGCCATACTGAGGTGACGGCCCGAAGGTCAACCAATATGGGCCTTCCGATTACAGCATTGTACACCAAAGGACAATCGACTACTATGAAAGTAGTGAGTAATGTCCTGGTAGCAGACGTTGTACCTGTTCTTACCAGAAGTCTGATTGACCCTGTGGGGGCGAGTCCCTCACCAGAGAAGCCGTTTATTGTTTGGTTGTAGGGCTCCAAGTCCTTGACGGACAACTTCATGCGTTCCAGTGAAGATTCATACAGGATGTTAACTGAACTTCCTGTATTGACCAGTACTCTTTTTACCATCATGTTGGCGATCTGAACATCCACGACCAGCGGATTGAAATGCGGGAACCGGACATGCTGGGCGTCGCTATCAGAGAAGGTTATTTCACCGTCCTTTGACCGAGCCTTCTTTGATGCCCGGTCCTCCACAATCATCATCTCGATGTCTTGATCGTGGCGTAGGGTCCGAGCATATCGTTTCCTTGCCTTTCCACTGTTTCCCGTGAGGGGCGGGCCTCCACAGATGGTGAGTAAAGTGCCAGCTACGGGATCAGGCTGCAAAGGTGGCGAGCGTTGGCGTGCAGGCGCCTGCTCGTTTCCATCTGGAGCCTCTCGTTGGGAAGTTCCCGAGGCCCGTACATATCTCCTCAAGTGTCCTTGTCTGATAAGGAACTCGATTTCATCTTTCAGCTGGTTGCACTCGTTTGTATCGTGTCCGTAGTCATTATGATAACGACAGAACTTGGTAGTATCTCTTTTCGAAATATCCTTTCGAATGGGAGCGGGTTTCTTGTAAGGCACACTGGAACTCGTGGCCTGATACACCTCTCCTCGAGACTCGATAAGGGCATAACGGTTGCCCTTAGCGCGCTTGTTCTCGGAGGTGGAAGGTTCATTATGGGGTCTCTTCCCCCCATTCTTGCCGTTGCCATTGTCGTTCTCGTTGCCTTTACTGTTGCCGTTGGGTTTTGACCCATTGGCGGCTTTGTCGGGTTCTGCAGTCCCCTTATCTTTGCCTAGGGGCTTTCCCTCGCTGGCAATGGCATCTTCGAGCTTGATGTAGCGATCAGCTCGTTCCAAGAATTCTTGGGTAGTCCTAACTCCATGCTTCCTGAGGCTACTCCACAAAGGCGTACAACGCCTAACTCCTGCAGTTAGGGCCACCATCTTGCCCTCATCTCCCATTGTTTTAGCTCTAGCTGCTGCTCGCATAAAGCGCTGGACGTAATCCTTCAGTGGCTCTCCTTCTTGCTGGCGTATCTCAACCAGCTGGTTTGCCACAGTTGGGTGCACTCGAGCCGCATAGAATTGTTCGTAAAATTCCTTTACGAACATCTCCCAAGAAACAATACTTGTAGGAGAGAATTTGAAAAACTACTCCTGTGCAGCATCAGAAAGTGTTGTAGGAAAGATCCTGCACCGAGCGTCTTCGGACACTTTCTGAATGTCCATCTGTATCTCAAACTTGTTGACATGAGATACCGGGTCACCATACCCGTCAAAGTTTGGAAGTGTGGGAATTTTAAACTTGCTAGGAGTTTCTGCCACAGCTATCCTTTGAACGAAAGGAGTGCCTCTTCTCCTGTCGTACTCGATATGAGACGTCCTTCCCCCGACCAGTTGTTGTACTGCCTGGTTTAGGGCATCTATTTGGGCTTGCACGGCGTCAGGAATTGCCGGGGCCTCTGCTGCTGGGGGAATGTACTCGTCGTGTCGTTCTCGACGGTTGTTGAGTACATCCCTTAAATCTTCGTCTCTTCACCGTTGCTCACTTGCTCCGAGCCGGTTAAAGATGTTATTTTGTCGGGGCTGCCCCCCAGCGTTACGTCTCTCTTGCTGGTCTTCCCTAGGTGGTGGGCTTCTGCCCTCACCTCTCTCTTCGTTTCTCCGACCGGCATGCCTGAGTCGACCTCATTGTAACCATGGCCATCTCTGAACCTCGATTGGCTATGGTGGGACCGACTGTCCCCTCGGTTGCCTCTTCGGGCTGGAACTTCTCGAGTGTTAGAGGGTGGCCTGTGTTGGTTGGTAGGTCCCCGTGCATTATCATGCCGTGGGGGGCCCCGGACCGCAGAGCTTATCTCTGAGTTCCTTCTGTTGCCAGAAGGACGCTACCCCCTGCTTGGTGGGTTCGGCTCTTCACCCCTATGGCGTCTAGGACTGCGGGGTTGCTACCCGGCCCTATTCTGCCTTGGCTGTGGGGATTGCCACGACCAGCCTGGGATGGAGGTTGCATCTCAAGATCCCTTGGTGGGACATCATCCTGAGGCATTGGTGGCTGCTCGGGCCTTGGAGGGCTCGTCGGCTGGATTGGGGGGCTAGGATTGGGACCCCTTTGGGGTGGCCCATTAGAGGGTTGATCAGGCTGTGAGGTAGGTGCAGCCTGATTCCTAGCCAATTGCAGGGCTGCTTCGAGGGCTGCCATGGCCTCCCTCTGACGACGGTCCATCTGCGCCTGTCTTTCACTTAGCTCCTGGCGCTGTCGCTCTATCTCTTGCTGCTGTCACGCCATAATCTCCGTAGCACTTTCCTGACTGGCCCTCAGATTGGCCAATTCATCTTGCAATACCCCCAAGGTATTTCTCAGCGTCTCGGAATCCAGTTCCTCCTCATCAAATTCCAAATGTGGCTCATTTTCAACCATGTTTGGGGGAGGAGGCGGTTGAGATAGTGCAGCGCCAGTCGCCTGCCCAGTCTTCTTTGTTGTTTTTGCCATTAGTGCTTCAACAATCTCGTATCAAGCTCTCAATGAAAGCACCAGAATGTTGACCCTCGTTTTGGTCAACTGACACGGAGTTAAATGCTTGATGTGAATAGATGCGTTAGAATAGATTTAATGACAAAAACAATAAAGAACATAGTAAATTATAGTGGTTCGGCCCCAAGAACTGGTAATGACCTACGTCCACTAAAGCTATTATTGATATGAGTTCTCAAAGGAGTGATCAAAGAACTAGGGTTCTCTGAGTTTCACAAGCCTTTCTAGAGGAGTGATCAAAGGAGTTTTACACTACACAATTTCTACACTTTCATGACCACTCTATTCTCTTTATCTTTTTTTTTTCTTTTTGGTCATTTTTCTATGTGTTTCTAGAGGAAAAATTTAGGGGTTCCTCCTCCAAATTTTCCTAGTTATGTTTGTAATTTTTGGGTTCGTAATTTCTATTCTAGTTATGTGCTTCTAATCTTTTTCATAAGATTATTAGGATCATGATGAAGCAACTTGTAACTAGATAATCTTTTTGTTGTATGTTGATTTCCCTTGTAATGCAATAAAGTTTATGGATTTTTCTTCTTCATATATGTCTTTCATCTTTAATATCTCATATTATGGATTGTTAGATAATATTGCACATTGTTCTTCACTTTGCAAAACATAATATTCTTTGTGTAAGATGTATCATTAAATTGTACACATCCAATGCTTAGAACAAACATGTTATGTTTTTCCTTATGTTTACCCAAAAACGGCTCCTTGTGACGTGGCAAGATTGACCTACACGTGGCGGGCATGCGATGATTTTAAGTGAAAGAATCCTGTTTGACCATCAACCAGAAAGTCATTGATTTATCAAGCATCACGCTTAGGTGTGACCAGTCTGGTCACATACTTTCATTTAATTCATTTTTGATGTGCAATCTTATAATATTTGCATTAATTGTAATTTCCTTTATTAACTAGATATGTGAATCTTAATGATAATTGAGGCCCATCAGCCCATATAATCTTCTTGAGCATATAAATAAGAATCAAAGTGCTCAAGGAAAGGACTTTTGAACTTTTTATCTTTGTACTCTGAGAGAAGAATATAGTGTGATTATTCACCGAAGTTGTAATCTTCCTAAGGCTTGTGAAACTCGTGAACCCTAGTTCATTGATCACAGTGTTGGGATTCAACATCAATAAGAACACTAAGTGGACGTAGGTCATTACCATCCAATCGGGGCCGAGCCACTATAAATCGTTTGTGTCATTTACTTTTCAATTTGAATTTCTTCTTGTTTTCATCTCATTTTATATCGTTTATCTAACTCCGTGTCGTTGACCAATTTGAGAGTCAACATTTTGGGACTTTCATTGAGAGGCTAATTCTAGACTTCAAGAAGATAAAATGGCTAAGACATCCAAGAAGACGGGGCAGACTGCTGGTGCTGCATCCACCTAGCCTCTTCCACCAAATGTGGCTAAAGATGAGCCACAGTTGGACTTTGAAGAGGAAGAAATGGATTCTGAAACCCTGAGGACAACACTGAGTGTGTTGCAAGAGGCGTTGGCCAATCTGAGGGCCAATCAAGAGAATGCGGCTGAGACGTTGGCATTGCAACAGAGGGAAATCAAACGTCAGTGCCAAGAACTAAATAAGCGGCAAGCAGACATGGACCGCCGGCAGAGAGATGCCACTGCCGCCCTAGAAGTAGCCATTCAGTTGGCCCGGGGGTAAGCTGCGCCAACTTCTCAACCAGATCAGCCACCAAGTGCACCACCACAACGGGCCCCAAACCCGAGTCCTCCGCTTCAGCCGGCGATCCCTCAAAGGCTAGAGCAACCATCTGCTGCTCAACAAGATATCCAAATTCAGGATCCTGAGCAATAGCCACCTTCTCGCACTGGTCAAGATAATCCCCAGTGTCAAAGGAAGAATAGGGTCGGGTAGCCTCCTCGAAGCCCTAGATGCCCAATGGCTAATGAGTCAAATCCACCGAGCAGGGGGCAACATCCTTCTACTAATAGAAGGCACGCCGAGTCAGGCTCTGCGGTCAGGCGACCCCCACGACATAATAATGCCTGGGGACCCACCGACCAACACAGGCATCCCCCTAACGCTTGGGAGGTGCCAGCTAGAGGGGGGAACAACGCGACCAGCCAGTCGCACCATAGTCGATCACATTTCAGGGACGGCCATGACTATAATGAAGCTAACTCCGGCAAAAGGAATGCTGGTCCAGGGCCAGAAGAAAGAGGTGGAGAAAGGAATCCTCCACCAAGAGAAAATAGGCCTGCGAGCCAGAACGTTGGGGGCAGCCTAGGCAGCCTAACATCTTTGATCGGTTGGGTGCTATCGAGCAAAGGCGCAGATATGATGACCTAAGGGACGTGCTCAACGACAGGCGTGAAAGACACAATGAGTACACTCCTCCGGCACCAGTCGCCCCAGCGATCCCAGACAGGCCTAGATCGATGCATTAAACTAGGCTATCCAACAGCTGGTAGGGAGCTGGACATCCCACGTCGAGTATGATCGGAGAAGAGGCACTCCATTCATACAAAGAATAGCTATGGCGGAAACCCCCAGCAAATTCAAGATGCCAGTACTACCCAATTTTGATGGATATGGGGACCCAGTATCTCACGTGAATAAGTTCGAGATACAAATGGACATCCATAAGGTGTCAGATGATGCTCACTGTAGGATCTTTTCGGCCACCCTATTTGACACTGCTCAGGAGTGGTTTTTTAAATTCCCTCATGCTAGCATAGTATCATGGGAAATGTTCATGAAGGAATTCTACAGGAAATTCTATGTTGGTCGTGTTCACCCGACTGAAGCCAACTAGCTGGTCGAGATACGTCAGAAGGAGGGAGAATCCTTGAAGGAATATGTCCAACGTTTCATGTGAGCAGCTACTGGGGCTAAAATAGTTGGCGATGAAGGGAAAATGATGGCCCTTACTGCTGGAGTAAGGCGCCATTCTCCCCTCTGGAACAGCTTAAGAAAGAATGGGGTGAAAAGTACCTAGGAGTTTCTTGATCGAGCTAATCGATACATTAAGCTCGAGGATGCGATTGCCAATGAGGAGAAATCTCCTGCGAAAGACAAGGGATCAAAATAAGATCCCGCTAAAGCCGCCAATGGGTCAGATAAACCCAATGGCAACGGCAAAGCCAACGGGAACGGGAACGGTAAAAATGGTGGGAAAAGGGCAAACAATGAGTCGTCGACATCCAAAAATAAGTGCCCTAAAGGCAACAGGTACGAGCCAAGGTTCACCAACTACACGGCCCTTGTCGAGAGCAGAGGGGAGGTTTACCAGGCAACCAGCTCCAGTGTCCCTTACAAGCGACCAACGCCAATAAGGAAAGATATCTCCAAGAGGGATACAACGAAATTTGTCATTTTCACAGCGACTATGGTCATGACTCTAATCAGTGTAACCAGCTGAAAGATGAGATTGAGTTCCTTATCAGAAAATGACACCTGAGAAGATATGTATGAGTCACGGGAGGTTCTCAACAAGAGACTCAAGGAGGCAACGAGCAGGCGCCTGTACGCCAACGCTCGCCACCTTTACAGCCGGCTCCTGTGGCAGGTACGTTGCTAACCATCTGTGGCAGCCCACACCCCGTAGGAGATAGTGGGAAGGCAAGGGAGCGATACATTCGGACCTTATGCCACAACCAGGATATCGAGATGCTGAATATGGAGGAGCGAGCGCCCAAAAAGGCTCGAACAGAGGAAGAATTAATAACTTTCTCTGAGCTTGACGCACAACATGTCCGTTTCCCTCATTCAGACCCTCTGGTCGTGGACGTCTAGATAGCCAACGTGATGGTTAAGAGGGTGTTAATGGACACAGGGAGCTCAATAAATATCTTGTACAAGTCTTCACTAGAGAGAATGAAGTTATCTATGAAGGACCTAGAGCAATGCAACCAAACCATTTATGGTTTTTTTGGCGAAGGGCTTGCGCCAACAGGGTCAATTAGGCTTTCGATTACAGCAGGAACTGCGCCTATGAACAGGACATTACTCACTACTTTATATTAGTTGATTGTCCTTCCGCATACAATGCTGTAATTGGAAGACCTATTATGGTCGATCTGCAAGTTGTAACCTCGGTTTGGCACCTCGCCATGAAATTCCCACTGACGCAGGGGTAGGATACGTGTTGGGAAACCAACAAGAAGCGAGGGAATGCTATAATTCCTTGATTACTAAAGCAAAGAGAGGTGGATCGAGGGAAGTCGCCAGAAAAGAGTTGCAGCTGGCCGATGAACACAAGCCCGATCAGGTGAGCACGTCACCAAATAGGGTGTTGCCCAAAGTGAGGATAGGGATTTGGATCCTCGCTTTAGGGATTTTGATGAAGAAGTAGGGCTAATCGAGGACCTTGAAGAGGTCCAACTTGATGAGGCTGATCCGACTAGGGTTGTAAAAGTCGGTAAAAACTTAGAGACAACAATAAAGCAAAAGCTGGTGGAATTTTTGAAGAAAAACCAGGAAGTCTTTGCCTGGTCGCATAAAGACATGGTTGGGATTGACCCAGCAATTATCAGCCATGTCCTGAACATAGATAAAAGCTTTCCACCAGTGCAACAGAAAAGAAGGCTGCTCGACAAAGACAGATCGGAGGCTCTAAAGGAAGAAGTCGAGAAGCTAAAGGAGACGGATTCATCAAGGTAGCGTTTTATCCATCATGGGTCTCTAATCCCGTACTAGTCCCCAAGCCAAATGGCAAATGGAAAACATGCATGGATTTCACAAACCTTAATAAAGCTTGCCCAAAAGATTGTTTCCCGCTCCCAAGGATCGATCAACTGTTCGATGCCACTTCTGGGCACGAGATCCTATCATTCATGGATGCATACTCTGGGTACAATCAGATCAGCATGCACCCACCTGATGAGGATCACACTAGCTTTTAGACCGATACAAGGCTTTACTATAACAAAGTAATGCCCTTCGGTTTAAAAAACGCTGGTGCGACTTACTAGCGACTAGTCAATCACATGTTTAAAGAGTTGATCGGTACAAACATGGAAGTATATGTTGATGACATGCTGGTTAAGTCGAAAAAGGAAAAAGAACACGTAGGGGACCTGCAATAGTGCTTCAACGTCTTGAACAAATATCAGATGAAGTTGAATCCCCTCAAGTGTTCCTTCGGAGTTGGATCAAGGAAATTTTTGGGATTTATAGTGAACTCACGAGGAATTGAAGCTAATCCCGAAAAAATCAAGGCCCTAGTCGATATGAAATCACCAACAAAGATAAAAGATGTTCAAAGTTTAACCGGGAGAATCGCCCTCTAAGTAGATTTATCTCCAAATCGATGAACAAGTGCGTCCCATTTTTTAATCTACTTAGGGGCAATAAAAAATTTGAGTGGAGGGAGGAGTGCGAGCAGGATTTCCAGGCTCTGAAGTCTCATATGTCGCAGCCACCGATCCTATCAAAGCTGGTTGAAAAAGAAACTTTGTTCATCTATTTTGCGGTCACAGAATATGCTGCTAGTGTTGTCTTGGTAAGAGCAGAGGAAAATGTGCAAAAAGTCGTATATTATGTAAGCAAAATGCTAATAGGAGTAGAGCTGAGGTATCCGTCCATTGAAAAATTAGCCTACTACTTGAGCTTAGCCTCCAGAAAGTTGCGGCCATACTTTCAAGCTCACCCCATCACAGTACTAACTGACCAGCCCCTACGGCAAGTTCTGCAGAAGCCGCTGGTCGATTATTGAAATGGGCAGTTGAACTTGGGCAGTTTGATATTTCTTACTTACCGCAAGCATCAGTAAAGGGGCAAGCTCTGGCTGACTTTGTCACAGAGCTCACCGGGCTTCCAGACGGTGAACAAACAGCAAACTCTCTCTTGGAAGTTGTTTATAGATGGCTTTTCTAACGAACATCACGCTGGAGCCGGAGTGATTTTGGTAACGCCTGAAGGACATCGATTCCACTGCGCAATCAGATTCGACTTCACAGCGTCTAATAAAGAAGTCGAGTATGAAGCGCTGCTCGTAGGGTTTACGATTCGCCAGGGACATGCATATAAAGTCACTTGAAATCTATAGCGACTCCCAGTTGGTGGTTAATCAAATTACTAGAGAATATCAAGCCAGGGGTCTGAAGATGGTTGCTTACTTGAACAAAGCAAAGGATTTGTTGGCACAGTTTGAAAGATATACTCTCCAGCAAGTACCTCGCGACCAGAATTCAAACGTTGATGCCTTGGCCAAATTAGCGAGTGCAAAGGATGCCGACACGCTGAATATAGTGCTTGTTGAACGGTTGTTCGCACCAAGCATCAGAGTAGAAGAAACCTCTCTGGTAATTCAGGCAGCAGATACGTGGATGGCACCTTTCATTGAGTACTTGGTGCATGGAGTGTTGTCGACGGACAGAAACAAAGCAAGGACCTTTCAGAGGCAGGCTCCTTGGTTTATCCTGGTCGATAGAATTCTATACCGAAGGGGGTACTCAATGCCACTCCTAAGGTGTGTCTCAAAGGAAAAGGCCAAAGAATTAATGCGAGAGCTCCATGAAGGTTTCTGCGGAGATCACGCTGGGGGCCAGAGTTTATCAAAAAAGATCTTAAGGCAAGGATACTTCTGGCCAACAATGAATGAAGACTCTGTGGATTTTGTTCGTAAATGTGACAAATGTCAGAGATTCTCCAAGATACCACGAGCAGCCCCCAACGAACTAAAACAGATGCAAAGTCCATGGCCATTCGCAGTATGGGGAATAAACTTAATCGGGTTTTTACCCACAGGAACAGGCGACGTCAAATATGTCATGGTGGTTGTTGATTACTTCACGAAGTGGGTCAAAGCTGAGCCACTTGCAACCATAATGACCAAGAAAGTGCTAGATTTTGTGGTCAAGAACATAGTGTGTCTCTATGGATTGCCAAGAAAAATTGTCTCAGACAACGGCACGCAGTTTGATAGTGATCTATTCACAGATTTTTGCGAACGGCATGGAATTATCAAAAGCTTTTCTTCAGTAGCTCATCCATAGACAAACGGACAAGTCGAGGCTGTCAACGAGACACTAAAGGATACTCTAAAGAAAAGGCTCGAAGAAGCAAAAGGGGCATGGCCAGAGCAGTTTCCTGAAGTCCTCTGGTCGTATAGAACGTCGCATCGAACAGCAACAGGTCATACTCGATTTTCCTTGGCTTATGGATATAAGGCTATGTTGCTTGTTGAATTAGATCTGCCATCACATCAACGGATGGCATATGATCAAGACACTAATAGCTAGTTATTAATGGAATCTTTGGACTTGGTCGATGAAAGGCGCGAGCAAGCCCAACTCTGAGTAGCAGTTTACCAACAAAAGGTCGCCCGGTATTTCAACTCTAAAATACGTGAAAGAAAATTTAATGTGGGAGATCTGGTACTTAGAAGAGTTTTCCTTAACACCCGCAATCAAGTTGCCGGAGTACTTGGACCTAACTGGGAAGGACCATACCAAATCGAAGAAGTCCTCCATCCAGGCACTTATAAACTTGCTCGCTTAAATGGAGATCTCATTCCTCGCTATTGGAATGGAGAACACCTGCGCAAGTACTATCAATAAACAATTCTTCTTAAAGAATTGGCTTGTATTAATTTTACTTTTTACAGGTTTATGAACAAGGGTTCGTCAATCTTGTGACTGATCGCTTATAAGTGTAAGATCATGTTTTTGATCACTCGTACAGACACGATTGTCCATTTATTACGAGAAATAAAAGGGACTGTGCGCAACCAGACAATCTTGTCAATTATTGTATTTATTACAAGTATTTGCTCATTACGTGTGTTGTTTTGCTATATAATCATTTTAAATCTCTATTACGAGCAGTGATGTTCGAACAGGTCTTGGTCAAGGCAAGTAACCAAGGACCTAAAGCTCCTCAATCACTTGGGGGGCATATAAGGTATCTAGTAAGCAAAGCATATCAACAAGTATGTAAGCACACGAGCAAAATAAGTGAAAGCACGCTACGGTACTTAGAGTATTTTTCAAAATTTTGTTTAAATTTTGTTAAATCAAACCAAAGTGTTATGCTAAGTTCGGTCATGCGAACAGATGTTATAATAAAAATGTCAAAAGAGAAATCCTTTACACCGCGAGCAGTTACTGCTCGGATGTAATTGTCTGTTAAAAAGAAAAGCTGCCCGTGCAACAATTAAAATGTAAATTGTATTGACATCATAAACCGTAGTTCGTGTGTCTTAAACTACAAGTTAAAATTAAAAGAAAAGCAGATAAAATTATGAAGTAGCCAGAGGATTCTGCTAAGGCTCTTGAGGCTGCTGGTCGACTGTGGCCCCAGCATCTTTGTTGACACCCTCAATGCCTATTGCCAGGGATATCTCGGGGGATCCTTGAGCCTTCTCTTCCTCTTCCAGGTGGGCAGCACACCTCGCCAACTTTGACTCCCTTATTGAGTCAGGTAGATAAGTAAATTCAGCCTTGGGATTGCTTTTCCAGAACATGTAGAAGCACCGAAACGCTACTCCTTCGTACTTCTCCAAGTTGCGCGCATTGGCCTCCTCGAGGTCAGCAACCTCCTTGCGGCTGATCTCCAACTCCGATTGAATTTTGTGGGCTTCTCGGTAGTTTATCAGCGAGGCTTCCTTGTACTTATCTTTGGAGGCAGTAATTTTGGCAACAGAGTCCTCCTTCTTCTTCAATTCCTCCTCAAGCTTGGCGATCTTAGCCTTAACTGCTCACAATTCTTTAGCATGCTTAGCCTCAGCCACCTTGTGCTGCTCGACCAGCCTCTCCTTAGCCGCCTTGATCTCTTCAGCCTGCTTGGTGACCACCTCCTTTGAGCGGCACCAACTAGTACTCACAGTCAGAATCCCTTGCGATCAGAAAATAAAAGTAAAAAGGCTGTTAGTATCTATTGGAGAGATGAACAATCAAACCATAATGGAAGCAGCAACTTACAATGAGTAGTTGGTTCAGCCCGCGGCTGAGGAGCAGGTTGACCGACATGGTAGGAGCGTTGCTGAAGGATTCCAAAATACGCCAGTGTCTAGATAGTTTCTTCATCCTGTCACTGGTTGAACTGTAAGCGGAGTTCAAGATCGCTTCGACTAGAGTTTTATCTGGTTGGGTGGCAGGACTTGGGTTGGCAGAAGCTGGAGGATTCTGGTCGGTGGTTGCTGGAGGAGTCTGGTCGGTAGGCCCTGGAGGGGGAGTTGTCTCTTTAGTAGGAGTTGGTGCAGGAGGGTCCTCCGTTCAAGCCCTCTTTGCAGATGGGTCACTGCAGCCTTCTCCTGGCTGGCGCCTGTTCGATTTTTTCCTACTCACAGGGCGGTGGTAGGATTGGTGTATAGGTCGAAAGCTCTCTCGGCAGGCATATCTGCAAGGAAGGAAACATACGAACAATAAAGCAATATAATTATAAGTGTTGGCTTAATTAAAGAAATGAAAGCAAATAAGTTATATGTAAAATACCCGAGCTACAACTACTGGTCGCTACATTATTTACTGTACTACTGCTACACTCACTCTCTGGCTTGAAGAAGTCTGAATTTAAATTAGGTGTGTATTTAAAGTTGTCGTCCCCATCAAATAAATGACAGGGAATGGGTAAGCTGTCTAAGAGTGAGAAGTCAGTACCGTTCTCAGCTGAAGACTTAAGAATAGGCTCGGGATGTTCAAAAACCTTCTTTTTGCCCTTTCTTGAAAGAGCCGGAGCAGCAGCTGTACGTGGGACGCTGGAGGGTTCCTTGATGGTCACTCTTGTTTCCCTCCTCCTCGAACGTTGTGACACATCTTGGTGTTGCCGGGGACTTCTCCACCAGTGGCACTCCCCGCTGTTGATTCTCTCACATCCTGGTGAGGTGCCAAAAGGCCGACCAGCTTTAGATTGGCCTCTGTGACCAGCTCTTTGACGCTTTTTTCTATGTTGGTCATGCTGGCCAAAGATGCTACTCGTATCTCCATCTCTGGAGTAGGAGTTGGTCGGTGCCATGGACCTGAATGGCATAAAAGTTTTAAGGAATGTGCAAAAAAACTAAAGGAAATTGAATGACCAGGGAATAAATGATTGACCTCCCTCTGTGAAGGCCAGATTGTTGGCGATCAGGTCTGTTGTTTAAAAGTACTCCTGGAAGTACTTTCCCACGTTGGACTTGTGGGTGATCTCACTCAGGAAGGTGCGAGCAGATTCCTGGTGGTAAAAATGGAAGAACCCCGTGTTGTTGTGATTGGGGTTGGACTTGAGATCAAACATATAGTTGATCTCGTGTTGCATCGAGACGGGCCACTTCTTATGACTGTACATGATATAGAGAGCAGAAAGCACTCTATACCCGTTTGGTGTTATTTGAAAGGGAGCGACCTCGAAATAGTTGGCCACCCCCTAAAAAAATGGATGAAGAGGCAAGGTTGCCCCTGCCTCAATATGATATCTCTACCAGGCACTGAAGGCGCCCCCCAGGAAGGTTTGGCCACTGGTCGTGGAGGGTTTTATTAGGGTTACCCCAGGAATTCCGTACTTCTTGAGGTAATTCATTACCATCCTAACTGTAATATTGCTAGGAGGTGCAACGTACCATTCGACTTCTGGTCGAAGGACATCCCGAAGTTGGGCTTTTATTTGGATTTTTGGCTGGGATGTGCTTTCGGGTGAGGGGCTGGTCAAAGGATTTTCAGCCTGAGGAGCAGGCTGTTTGGCAGGAGGAGAGGTTGTTTTCCTTTTCTTTTGAGCAGTGGATTTTACTCGACCCATGTTTGATGGACTGGTTGAAGGTTTATTAGAAGGGTTATGAGAAAAAGGAATTTCTAGGATTAGTAATGACGGTTGTTCCTGATCTTAGAGCAGCTGGGCAAGCAAGTCGTCATCGATCGACCTCTCACCTCCCCACGGGTCATGCATGAAAATCTGTGAACAGAGAAGGGGAGATGAGAATCTGCGGCCAAAAGACCAAGAAGGTGGTAAAGTTGGAATAACGTTGTCCGGGTATAAAAGTTAAGCTTTTATACGACCAACAGCATTCTAACGTAAACACTAAAATTATATGCGAACAGTTTGGAAAACGGATTAAAAAGCAGAAGTAAAAAGTTTTTCTAAAAAAACTTTTCGACTCTGAGTTGGGGCGGGAAAAACCCAGTTTTTTCTACATGCTTAAAAATCGAATTTTTACTTCGATTTTGCGCCCTAAATTGATGATCCTCATGCCCAAACTGATTCCTAAGCCTCATGTAGTGTTATTTCCTTATCCTATCATGCTCAGACCTACGTACCCATTTACCCCAAATTGGTTTTTCAAGAACATTCAAAAACTCAAAATCCGGAACAGGAATAAAACAGATATTGCATGGCATCTCAACGACTGAAAAGGTCGATAAACTTACTTGGATAAAGATTGGAGCAAATTTCTGAAACACTAAGTGGCTGGAAGAAATTCTGTGAGTAGTCAAGATCGTCAGAATTTCTGGGTTTTTTACGCTCTGTTCTTCAGTGTTCTTAAGGAGAAAGTGAAAAGTAAAAGGTAAAAAATGATTTTGAGGGGTTATTTATATTGGTCGTAGTGCGGTTACCAAGGTAATGATGAGAGGTTATTTTTTGAGGCATGGGAAAACGTGATAGCCATCAAACCACTTTTTGGGAAACCACAATGGTATGATTGGTTTCCTTTTTCGAGAGGCATGGACGGCTCTGATAGATTTGACAAGGCATACGAAAGGTCGATTGTCTAAGTTTACTTTATGCTGGTCGCAGTAAAATAAACTTGGGGGGCAAATGTTTACCCAAAAATGGCTCCTGGTGACGTGGCAAGATTGACCTACACGTGGCGGGCACACGATGATTTTAAGTGAAAGAATCCTGTTCGACCATCGACCAGAAAGTCATTGATTTATCAAGCATCACGCTTAGGTGCGACCAGTCTGGTCACATACTTTCATTTAATTCCTTTTTGATGTGCAATCTTATAATATTTGCATTAATTGTAATTTCCGTTATTAACTAGATATGTGAATCTTAATGATAATTGAGGCCCATCAGCCCATATAATCTTCTTGAGTCTATAAATAAGAATCAAAGTGCTCAAGGAAAGGACTTTTGAACTTTTGATCTTTGTACTCTGAGAGAAGAATATAGTGTGATTATTCACCGAAGTTGTAATCTTCCCAAGGCTTGTGAAACTCGTGAACCTTAGTTCATTGATCACAGTGTTGGGATTCAACATCAATAAGAACTCTAAGTGGACGTAGGTCATTACCATCCAATCGGGGCCGAACCACTATAAATCGTTTGTGTCATTTACTTTTCCATTTGAATTTCTTCTTGTTTTCATTTCATTTTATATCATTTATCTGACTCCGTGTCGTTGACCATTTTATATCCTAGTTATGTTTGTAATTTTTGGGTTCGTAATTTCTATTCTAGTTATGTGCTTCTAATCTTTTTCATAAGATTATTAGGATCATGATGAAGCAACTTGTAACTAGATAATATTTATGTTGTATGTTGATTTCCCTTGTAATGCAATAAAGTTTATGGATTTTTCTTCTTCATATATATCTTTCATCTTTAATATCTCATATTTTGGATTGTTAGATAATATTGCACTTTGTTCTTCATTTTGCAAAACATAATATTCTTTGTGTAAGATGTGTCATTAAATTGTACACATCCAATCTTTACAACAAAAATGTTACATTTTGCCTTATAAATAATGTTATTTGATTATTATTTTTTTGTTTCATTAGGTTGATTCACATTAAATACTTTGAAATTATGTTTTTTTTTTAAAAGAAAAAAAATCCTATCTTTTTAGAAATAATTTGGGCTTAAAATTATAAATCTATTTGGAAAATGATAGTTTGACTTATTTTAACCATCACTAAAACTTGGGAATCAATATACTAATAAGTATTATTAAACTAACATTTTGTGGATTCTAGTATCTTAATAATCTTACTTTTACAATTTATTTTCAAATCATAATTAGCTTATTTTATTATCTTAAATAGCTTTATTTTAAATCTTTTATTTTATGTTCATGACATTAAATCTCATCAATCTTTGGAGCTAGGTTATAATTTATTAATTTTGGTTTTAAATAGTTTTTATTTTTATTTTAGACAACTATGTTGACCCTCGTTTTAGTCAACTGACACAGAGTCGGATATTTGATATGACAAAAAGTATTGAAGCAGATATAATGGAAAAATAGTAAATGACACGACGATATTATAGTGGTTCGGCCCCAAGAACTGGTAATAACCTACGTCTACTTAAGCTATTATTGATATTGAACCTCAAAGGAGTGATCAAAGAACTAGGGTTTTCCGAGTTTCACAGACCTTAGAGAGGTGAATGATACAATCTTAAGATGATAGCTCTAATTCCCTTGTAAAGTATGAATTCAAGTCAGCCAAAAAGTCCCTTCCTTGAGCTATTTCTTTTTTATTTATAGGCTCAAGGAAGACTACCTAAATTTGTTACAGATATTCTTTCCTAATTAGTCGGATATTCAGGAAGTCATGAGAGACAATCTCGGATATGATCATAACTGCACAAGATCTTCTCCAAATATACGGAGTATACGACCAATCTAGTTGTATATAAAGTTCAAATGTTACGCCATGGGAATCTCTCTGGTCGATGGTCGAACAGGACTCCTGCCAGGTGTCAGCCACGTGTTGAAATGCCTGCCACGTCACCCATACCTGCTTTTTGGATAACAAACTCATTTGGGTTCGACATTGTAATGCCCTACTTCCTTAGAGCCATTACTAAGTGAGTTTAAAACGTGCGTTTAACTCGCTAATCGAGGTTTCAAGGTAAACGTGTAATTAAATCATAAACAAAGACATAAACTTTGAAAATAATTCCATTCACCAAAATTCATAAGACATTTAATATTTGGGATCCCAAAAGACTGTTTATAAATATTTACAACTCAAAATATATTTTAAGTCTACTAAACAACAAAATAGGGTTCTTTACAAACAACTTCCGAAAAATACCCCTGGCTGTGGCAGCCAGGCAGACCAG
Source organism: Humulus lupulus (assembly GCF_963169125.1). Taxonomy (NCBI): domain Eukaryota; kingdom Viridiplantae; phylum Streptophyta; class Magnoliopsida; order Rosales; family Cannabaceae; genus Humulus; species Humulus lupulus. The sequence goes on along the minus strand of NC_084802.1, from coordinate 156,112,313 downwards.
ACATGTACGCGCCGCATCACGCTCTCCATACTCATGGTTGGTTGACTTTCTCCTTCCCCTTACCTGCACCACAGAGCACCCGTGAGCCGAAGCCCAGCAAGAAAACTCCACATAAACAGATAACACACGCATATGAACCATTTACCATATAACCAATTTGTCCATAAACTAAACACATACAGCCATGCCGTCTCAGGCACTTTACCAGGCCCTGAGTTGCGGTCTACACCGTAAAGATATCCCAGGTATCCTTTAGGGTCTTACCCTAGCAACTCACACTCCGCGTGCTAAATGTTGCTCCCGGCCCCTTGCCGTTCTCGGCCTTCGCCGTTCCTGGCCCTAGCCGATCATTCACATATATGCATACACAGCATAATTTAAACATAACTTAAACATATACTAACATATTCAATGGGCTACACCCAACACATAATCATATAGGGCCATGCCCTGCAACACAACTTTGGGGCCTCGCCCTGCTCTATGGGTACAACAGTTTTCTTACCTGTGTCCCGAGCTTCTTGAGCACTGAACCCTCGAGCACGGTCCTCTAATCCGAGCCTCTCCAAGAACCTAATCACAACACACAAATAGCATCCCCATTACTAACCAATTCAAAAGCGTCTCCCGGAACCAAACCCGAGCCCTCGGGACCTCCTGGAACCCCACATAAAGTGGCGGAAGCATCCCCGAGCCCCCTGGGAAAAAGCCTAAAAACCACAATTTTCCCCTGCCCAGAAATGGCCTAGTGCCGCGACACCACCCTATGAGGGCCGCGGCACCCAGAAGGGCCCCCGTCCACTGATGCAGCCTAGCGCCACGGTGCAGAAGAACAGGGCCGCGGCGCCCCTTCGCAAACCCAGAAATCTGGGTTTCCCCAAACATTTTCCCCGAGCCAAAACATTCCCAAATCAATACCAAGGCATACCTAAGTCCCAAATTCAATTCAAAACCCCAAATAAACCATCTAACAACTCAAAAACATCAACAACAAGCTCAAACACACAATCAAACCTACAATTCATAAATTGGTTCAAAATTCTCAAAACTTAAACCAGCTCTTGCAAAGTTTAAACCAGCCTTCAGAATTCTTAAACTAAACCAGAAATAACTTTCAAATATGCATGAAATTCATACCTCAAGATGGAATTCGACCTTGAGCCACCACCAAATCCACTTCCAAGCTTGACACCCTTTGATTCTCTAGCTAAATTCCACAATTACTAAGCCAAAACCAGCTTTAAATATTCAGCCTAATCTCCAAAATCAAACTTGCAAGAAGCTAAAATTCAGAGATGATGCCTTACCTCTGGACCAATCTTGGCCTAAGCTTGACTCTAGCTGCCCCAAACTCAGCTTTGAACTCCCTCCTTGATCTCAAGAAACTAGCCCTTCCTCCCCTTTCCTTTTGCTTCTTAGCTTTTCCTTCACTTTCAGCAAGAGCTGAACTTGTCTAAATGTAGAAAATGTGAGTAACCTTCCACCCAGCTATAGTTATCTAAATCCCAACCAAAAGACCCATTTACCCTTCCATTTAACCTTTATTCTAACTAGTCCTCAAGGGCAACTTAGACCTTTCCTATCCTTTTACAAATATACCATTTTCTCATTTAGAGTAACTATCCTCAATGGTTACCTATGGTTACCCCAAGCTACTAAAATACCATTAACCATTAATTAAAAAGTCCCCAACTAAATTATAATAATCCCGAAATACCCCGAGGCTCCTCACGAGCCGAGTATTAAATCCCGGTGTGACTTTAAGCGGAATAGCTCTCTAGGACCGTCTCAGAACGTGCATCACAGATATATTACCATTATATCATATATATCACATATATTACATTTATGCCCTCAACGGGCTATAATTACCAATTTTCCCTTAACAACCAAATGGGGCCCACATGCATATTTATTTCACCTAAACATGCATTCTAACCACATATTCATTAAATTCACATAAATTAATACAGTATAACAATTATTTCCCTCCAGGCACACTAATCAAGGCTCCAAGCCTTATTAGCAAATTTGGGTCGCTACAGACATCCTTGCTTACACGATCATTATTCTATATGAACGATTTGTGTGCTTGCGATATAAATATTTAAAACATACCCATTTTGGGTCCATCAATGCTTGCTCCAGTATAAGCCTTCTCTTCTCCCTGGGGCGGTCTGTTGTAAAAGAGCCCTGGAGTCGACTCTACTCCGAGGGCCTTCTCTAGCTTATTCAACATTCGGTAGTTCCGAAATTCGTTATTTCCCTCGTCCATTTCCCACGTGTTGTCAGTGGGAAGCTTGTGCCCCTCCAGGACTACGGGGCCTGCTTAGACATCATCTTCCAGATGTAGAGTAACGCCACGACTCATGATCAAAAGACCTGGAAGCGATAAGAAAAGCGAGAACCAAGCAAATAGCACCAAAATTGAAGAAAACTAGTTAAGGTATGGGGATTCTCCTAAAACTGCTTGGAGAGGTCCCCTCTGGACCTAGATCTGGGACCAATAGAGATCCCAAGAACATAAGTTAGGAACTAAAGGCCAAGGGTATTTTCTAATAAACTAATTCACTCGACGGTTTTGAGGCGTCGGAGTTCAACGATTCGGGACAATCAAGCCCGCTTCACCAATCAAAGTATCTATGGTATGGGGTGTCATCTAGAAACCCTACTGTTAATCTCTACCACTCCCACTACCTAGAACTACCCTACACAGTGGTGATGGCCCTAACGGCTATACGGTCGCAGAAACAACATGGCAATAAAAATGACCAAAAGAAACAAAGAAATGACCAGAAAACTTACAATGGGGTAGTGGATTTGGAATTCGTTTAAACTCAGGCGACAATTCGGTCTTGAATCAGAGGAGGTGGTGCAGAAGTTCGTCGACACTTCCAGACCAGTCGGTTGGGACAAAGTTGTCTTCTTGCTGAGTGAAAAAAGGCTTCGTCGGAAATAAATGGGCATGAAGATATGCTAACTATCGGAGAAGTTCGTCGACAGTTTCGGACATACGAAGTTTTGGCTCTCTGCCTTCTAGATTGAGAATTTGGGATCAGTAAAAATGTGGAAATGAGTCTGTTGAGGTATTTATAGGAAAGAAAAGTATTATTCAATCCAACGGTCCACAGTGAGGATCCCAACACTATCCTCATCCCACGGTCCTGGACCGTGCAGAGGCATTAATTGGCCCAATCGAGTACTAAGTCATGGATTCGTCAATCCATGATCTGTGCCTACCTCATCCAACGATCCATATTGAAAATCCAAAAATAATCCCCATCCGATGGCTCTGGATAGTGCATTAGCAATAAATAACCCACTCGAGTGCTCAATGCACCTTTTCGTATGGACGGGATGCTTCGAGAGATGCACTGACACCCATCAGTCACCTAGGTCATCAAAAGATTTTCCCCAGATGTTTTGGGGTGTGAGTGGCACTGATGTACCATCAACTTGGAGACACGTGTCTAGGACGTTAGGAACATGAAAGGACAGGATCGACCAAATGACCCCCAAGTAAACAAACCCGGATCCTGGTAAATGAACCGAGACTTAAATAAATGAACCAGGACTTAAGTAAACGAACCGGGATACATGTGATTAATTCGGGAGGAAGAAGGCAAGTCTCCACTGTGCGAATACGGATGAAGACTTGTGGGGTAAATGTTATCCATATTTTCCACCTATGACCCGCGGCACGGCCAAACGAGTCCATGGGCCTATTGAAGAGGCCCGGGCCCAACTTGGGCCCAGTGAACAATGAACAAGTAAACCCCGTCAGCCCGAACCATACCAAACCCTGTTATTAGTAAGTAGCGTGAGCATAGCGAAGGGGCCAAAACTAAGGTGCAGGCCCAAATCACCCACCTAATCGTATTCAGTCTATATCCTTCGGGATGTAAATTATGATGGCAGACAATCCATTCCAGGAGACAAATCCCATCAAATGGGATCCAGGAGAAGGCACCGCCATCAAGATGTCCACCTTGGTAAATGAACCCGGGTGCTGGTAAACAAACTAAGACTTAGGTAAATGAACCCAGATCACCTAGTCGGATAGAACAAGCCCAGTCCTTCCTATAGCTGACGCGTCCCCGAGAAATCCGCTAGTTGGTCTCCCTAACTAACCTGCAGAATGGGGTACGCACGGAACGTACACTATTCCTAGGAAATGGTACTGCCACTACTCTGACAGATCCTGTCCCCAAGATCTCCTTGGTAGCCCACATGGATCAATCAGTGCGAACATACAAAGGACAGTTGTAAGGCTTCACCACGCCTAAGCCAGCCCAATGGGCCCAGATTAATAACCTTTAGTTATGTTACATTTCTTGTATTATGGCTACATTAGCAAGCAATTGTAATTATATCCTTATTGGACCCGGATTAGTTCAGCCCAAGTGACATGACTGCCTATAAATAGGATCAGTGGTGCATTGTAGCGAGGATCCCATATTTTCTCTTGTAAGCTAAACGCTGCTGAACTTACAGAAAACCTCCATTGTTAAAACTCTCTAAAGCCTAATACTAGTGACTCGTGGACTAAGACTCATTAACGCCCCAACCACGTAAAAACCGTGATCTTATTTATTTCTTAACCTTTCTTTCTAGCTCCTATCTCTTAATATATTTATAGTTTCTGAAAAACTCAGTAAACAATGGCAAAAGACAATTTTGCCCTGAGCACATTAAAGAATAAAGGTAAAGGCTAGGGGCGTTTTGATCTTTTCTTGTCCATGGTTTGACTTACGCTAGAGGACGACTTTAGAAAACCAGAAAAACAAAACACTCAACTCCCTCAATTTCTCTCTCTCGTTAGCTCTCTCTTATTCTCTCTTAAATTGGATTGGAGTTCTTTGATTTTGAGGAGAATTTCTTGGAATTGAAGCTTGGAGGAGCAACAATTGGGTTAGGAGTAACTTAGAGTTTGGTTTCATAGTAGAGGTAAGGATTTATACTCTATTTTCTTGATGAATTTATGGTTTGTTTTTTGTGTTCTTGAATTTTAAACTTAAGGTTGGGATTTTGAGTTTTGGTTTGGTTTTTGGGGTTTATTTGTAGCTTATGATGTGTTGTTGTGAGTTTAAGACTCAATTCTTTATTTGTTTGAGGTTTGGGGACTAATTTTAGGGGTTTCGATTAAGGGAATATACATGGAAAATGTTGGAAATTTGGGTTCGCGAGGTTGCATTGCGGCGCTGTTCTTGGAGCGCCACGGCACGTATGAACTCAGGGGCATTGGGGTTCTTCTGAACTGCCTTAGCGCCGCCGTGTCATGCTGCGCGTGTCCAATGAAAACATGCCCCGGGCCCTCTACTTTGGGGCACGCCGTGGCACTTCAGGGATGCGTCGCAACGCTAATTGGGAAGAATAGCCAAGTGAGGTTTCAAGTTACGAGGACTCAAACCTAAGGGCTCGGGAAGGATTCTACTACCTAGTTTAGTAGAATTCAAGGTCTCAGAGGCTAAGACTTGGTTCGGAAGCCTTTATTTACTCAATATTGATGGATATCCTCTATTATGGTTGTGGTTTAAGAAATTTGAAGCATGGTTTAGGTTTTGTAGGCTTTGGTTTAAGTTTCTGGTTTACTGGTTTAAACTTCTGAGATTTGAAACCAAAGTATGATTTATGGGAGTGATTATGTGTTTATACTTGTGGTTGGTGTTTATAGGTTGTTAGATGGTTTATTTATGGTTTTAAATTGGTTTTGGGGTTTAGGTATGTGTTTGGATTGAATTGGGAGTGTTTTGGCCCGGGGAAAATGCAGGGGAAAACCCAGAATTCTGGGTTCGTGAAGGGGCGCCACGGCCCTGTTCTTTGGCACCGCGGCGCGAGGCTGCGTCAAGGCTGGGGGACTCTCTGACTTGCTGGGCACCGTGGCCCTCAAGGGTAGCACCGCGGCGCTAGGCTATTTTCAGGACAGGGTAATTTTGCATTTTTGGGCATTTAATCTGGGGGCTCGGGGGATGTTTCCGTTGCGTTGTTTTGGGAAATTGGAGGTCCCGAGAGTATGGAATTGGTCCCGGGAAGTGGTTTTGGATTGGTTAGTATTAAAGGATGTTTTATATGTGTTGTGACTAGGTTTTTGGAGAGGCTCGGGATAGAGGACCGTGCTCGTGACTTTGGTGCATTGTGAAGCTCTGGATACAGGTAAGGAAACTATAGCACCCGTAGAGCAGGGCATGGGCCCATAGTGTTGTTGCAGGGCATGGCCCTAGATTTTATTATTGTTAGGGTGTAGCCTTGATTGAATTATTATATGCTTGAATGCTGTTTAGGTATGCTATATGTGGTTATAGTAGAATGAACGGCAAAGGAGCCGGGAACGGCGAAGGCCTAGAACGGCAGTGGGGCCGGGAATAACACTTAGCACATGGAGTGCTTATAGTTAGGGTGAGACCCCAATGGATACATGAGATATCCTTACGGTGAGAACCGAGATCCCAGGCTTTGGTAACGCTTCTGGGATGGCATGGCCGTACTTGTTTAATCTGAGGGACTATCTGTTTTATCTGTGGATTATATGATATAATGGTTATATAATATGCATATGTTATGTGTTGTGTGAGTTTTCTTGCTGGGCTTCGGCTCACGGGTGCTCTGTCTTGCAGGTATGGGCAAGGAGAAAGTCAACTAGCCATGAGTAGGGAGAGCGTGGGGTGGCACGTACATGTCTAGCCTACCCGACTGTTTTGGTTGGGGCATTTTGAGAAATGGATGTAATAAACTCTGATATTAATGGTTAATTACCTGTAAACTTATTTTGAGTTGTAAATGTTTTATAAACTGTAGTTTGGGATCCCAAATGATAGACTCTTGGAACTTTCAATGAAATAGAGTACTTTTAAAGATTACAGCCTTGACTTTTTGTTTAGTCACACTTTTGTTCTAAAAACCTCGTTTAGCGAGTTAATTGCACATTTTAAACTCACTTAGTAACGGCTCTAAGGTAGTAGGGCATTACAATGGGCCTATGAAATCAAGCTCCAATAAGTTATCATAAATCTAACAAATAAATTTAGTAACTTATTAATTCCTCGTGACTCCACTATAGACTCGGAATTGCACTCTTGAATTCATAGAACGCTCTATAACAAATATAGATACGCTATTAATTATCCATTGTTACAACCATAATTGTCACTCAATCCTCTATGGATGGTCTACAATGAGATAGGACTAAAATACCGTTTTACCCCTCATTGTGTTTTATCCTTAAAACACTTAGTTCCTTGTAAATGATATTTCAGTAAACTAATTTAATTACTGAAATGAGATCTCTATCATTTAACACCTTGAACCAAACTAAAAGGAAACCATCGTTTCACTTCTTCATCAAAAGCTATAGATGTTCATATCTATGATTAACACTCCCACTCAATTATACTACCGAGTTCCCAAGATGTAAGTAGGGGCTAGTCCGAAAGGTAAGCTGGTAACGAACAATTCAAAGAACTCAAATAATATAATCAGTTAGAATACTAACCACTCAAAATTGAGATTGAATTGACCTATGGTCAACTATATGATATGACTAGAATAGATAATAACAGTATGTTTACTTATCTTATCAACTGTCAATATCAGTCCTGTCCGATGTAACAAATACATCTGATCTTATCTACTTTGCTAATGTTCTGGAAAGAACATAATACTGTAATGTGTAAGTAGATCATATCGTAGATTGGCAAGTCAGTGTAAATCCTGTGCACTGACTAATCTTAGGTTTAACTTATTTTGAACATATAATCATATTTATATTCCACTGTGATAACATCACTATAAATAAGATTAGCTATATGCTCGGGATTTAATAGAAGTTTATATTAAACAAATAATCATGAAAATAAAACATGTGAGCAAAGTGATTGACCGAGTCAAAAAATGATTTCTATTCTTTTATTGATAATAAAATGAGATTACAAAGAATTTGGATTTTAATTAGGGCATAAAACCCCAACACTTAGACCTAAGTCAGGGAAACTTGACTCAAGGTCTGAAGTGTGTATTTTTGTGGGCTATGCTCCAGAGACATGAGATGGTTACTTCTATAGTCAAAAAGACCAAAATGTATTCGTCTCTACAAATGCAACCTTCCTTGAGCATGACTATATGACTAACTATAAACCTCAGATCAAAGTAGTTTTGGAGGAACTTACAGCTGATCACACTCCATCAACATCATCATTAAATAATAAATGACAAACCAAATAGACCATAGTTCCTAAAAAGGAAGCCCCGATGCATCGTCGTAGTGGGAAGGTTGTGAGACAACCTGTTCGCTATGAACATGAAGGACACGTCCTTGTTTCTGACACAGACAAAGACGACCCATTGACCTTTAAAGAGGCAATGAAAGACCCTGAAAAGGAAAAATAGCAAGAAGCCATGAACCAAGAAATGAAATCGATGTATTCCAATTATGTCTTAGAACTTGTAGACCCACATGATGAAGTCATGCCCATTGGGTGTAAATGGATATTCAAGAAGAAAAGAGATGTTGATGGGAAAGTAGAGACTTTAAAGGCAAGACTTGTAGCCAAAGGCTATACACAGAGAAAGAGTGTCGATTATGAAGAGACATTTTCTCTGTTGCCATGCTAAAATCCACACACATTCTTTTATCCATAACAACCACTTATGACTATGAGATATGACAGATGGACGCCAAGACAAATTTTCTAAATATATAAAGAAGTGAAATTAATTTAAAATTTTAAAAATAATTAAAAACCTATATTTTCTCTTCATTTTCTTATTATTTCTCAAAATAACAAAAAAAAAATAGGTATAAAAGTGTAACATTTTAAAAGTATTAGGTATATTTATCACAAAAAAAAAACTTAGGTATAAAAGTAAAATATTTTGAAAACATTAAGCATATTTAATGCTAAAAAATTTGAGTATAAAAATACAATACTTTAAAAATATTAGTTATTTTATACGTAATTTACTTAAAAAAAGGAAAATTTTACACTATATGTCCTATAAGATACTTAATTTTTTTAAAATGCCAACATAACTTACTCTCCCAAACATATGCCATTTCTAATTTTTTGGACAAAAACACCCCTAGCATTAAACACTCTCATCCCAGCCGAACTCTCTCATTTCTCTCTCAGTAGAACCTTCTCTCAACCACTCAGACCCCTCACATTCTCACCATCTCTCTCAGGCGAAGCTCTCTCTCTTGTCACAGCCGCTGTCGCCACCTTCTTCTCCATCGTCGGCAACGGTAAGTCAGTTTTTGTGGTCTTTTTTAAAAAAAAATTTGAATCGTAATGTATAAAATCGATGAAATGGGTTTGATTTTTAATCTTTATTTTGCAAAAATGTAGCTTAAAATGGGTTTGATTCTATGTGCATCATTTTGGAAGATTATGTTTAAATTCTGCAAAAATTTGTGGGTCGTTGGTCATTCGATTCCACATCGATGCCATTTCGATGCTTCATCGATGGTAATTCAATGACATACAGTGCATGTGCAGATTTTTAAATTATTGAAAAGTAGTTCATCGATGCTCCATCGATAGTATTTCGATGGACCAGTAAATGAAGGCGATAGTCCATCGATGCGCAATTGATGGTATATCGATGTCATTTCGATGCTTGCATGGTTTTCATTTTTTTGTATAAAATCGATGAAATTTCGATGATCATTCGATTCCACACCGATGCCATTTCGATGCTTCATCGATGGTAATTCGATGACATACAGTGCATGTGCAGATTTTTAAATTATTGAAAAGTAGTTCATCGATGGGCAATCGATGCTCCATCGATAGTATTTTGATGGACCAATAATGTAACGCCCTGGATAGCCAAGACCGTTACACTGTGTGTTTATAAAGTGCCAGACTTGCTAATCAAGTCATTTAATTAAAATCGTGTTACTGAAACTATAAAGGAACTAGGGTTCAAAGTGTTTTGGTCTCAAAAGCCACATTTTCATTAAGAAGCATCATCTGTTTACACGGGATCCCAAAAATATTAAGTTTAAAGACTGTTTACAAAAGACACAAGGTTTATACACAGTGTCAGGCCATATTAAGGCAAAACAGACAATTAGGTAATCCCCGTCCTGATCCACTCCTCGACTATAGCGGTCGAATAATTGGCTATGTACATTCCACCTCGGAGCTCTCCATCTCAGGCTTGGTCCAGCTTGCCCTTGCCTTTACCTGCACCACGTAGCACCCGTGAGCCAAGGCCCAGCAAGAAAACACAACAACAGAGCATAAGCAATCAACAGACAAATCCATTTCTCACATTTCATCACAAGTTCTCAAACATATAATCATTCAGTATGACCAAGTATTCAACACACTAAGCATATCAATTCATATCTCATATCACTGCACAAATGATAACTAGGGCTAGCGCTCTCAGGCTGCTCCCTCCGTTATCCCACTGACTCTGGCCCGCTTAAGCCGAGCTCAGTGAATATTAAGCTGTCCTTGGCTACCAGTGGCCATGCCGCGCCCTATGCGCAAATACTATGTACGACACTCTTAGGTCGCTTTTACATGTCCCATGGCGTAATACCATCATTGACACGATACAATTCTCGGGAGCACTTAGTCCCATCCCAGACATATAATCGAGTGCAGTTTTCTTACCTTTCAATTCACTAGCTTTGATCCCTCGACTCCTTGAGCACGATCCCCCTCGAGCTCTAGCGCTCACCTAAACACAATCACGGGCCAAAGTTATCATCAATCCTCAAGTTCAAAACCTAGCCTCGGGGCCAATCCCGAGCCCCCGAGAAGTCCTAGTTCCATCAAACAAGGTGGTGGAATCAAACCCCAAACCCTAGGTCAAAAGCCCTTGCAACCAACCCTAAAATCCCCTTCAGAAGGCAGGGTAGCGCTACAGCGCTCATGGGAGGGCGCTACAGCGCTACAAATAGAAGCAAAACACCATCAACAAACTTGGCCTAGCGCTACAGCACCCAAAAGGCTAGCGCTGTAGCGCTAGTCACAAACTGGCCAACACCAGTTTTTCCCTCCTGCGATTTTCCTCAAACCAACCTCAACCAAAACTCTTCCAAATCTTTCCCAACCTCAAAAACAACCTTATGACCATACTCCACTCATCTCAAGCACTCCAAATACCTAGAACCCAAGCACATGCATCCCCAAACTCAAAATTCACCATGGCCACTTCTAAACAGTAGAACTCAGCAGAAACTAGTTGAATTATCAAAGTTAGAGTTTAGAGTTTATACCTAGACTTCCTTGGCTTGCTCTCCTTCAGCCTTAGGCCTGAATTCCCTAAAGTTCCATCCAATTCAACTTAAACACCATAGCTCAAAAACCAGAAACAGAAACTGAAGAACTCTAAAGTCTTACCTCAATTGTTGATGAATCCTTGCTAAACCTCTGCCAATTTCTCAATCCTAGGTTAGGATCCTTGATGCTTGGTTTATCCCAGCTCTCCTCTGAGCTTTACTTCAAAAATCCTCAAGAAACAGATGAAGGAAATATAAACTGACTTAGAGAACTCTCTCTGTTTTTCTCTCTTTCTTTTCCCTTCCTTTTCCTTCTTTTTCAGACTTCTACCCTTCTCTACAATTCCCACTAACATAAAACCTCAGCATATTTATTCCTTACATGCTAAATGACCCTAATGCCCTCCCCTTTATTTCTAGTCCTTTAGTCCACTTAAGGGCATTTTAGTCATTTTACCCAATTCCCACTAACTCCTCGAGTATCTCTAATATTACCCGCTCAATTCCCGACACCTCACTAACCACCAATAACATTCCCATTTATACCCCTAAGCTCACCCCGAGCCGGGTATAAATCCCCGCCATGACTTTTTTCACTACTTTGCTCACTAGGATCGTCTCGAGTCACAGATCACAGATATATCCACATAATAATGTGGTCTTGACAATTATCACATATATCAAAGCAATTATGCCCATAATGGCCAAAATTACGATTATGCCCTTCTAACCTACTCAGGGCCTATATGCATACTAATACACATAGTCATGCATCTCAAATATTCAAATAATCATATAACATGCTTTAAATCATAATCATGCATCTTAATCATTAAAAAACCACACATAATTCCCATTATGCCCTCCAGGCACACTAATCAAGGCCCTTAAGCCTTATTAGTGAATTTGGGTCGTTACAAATAAATTAAGGCGGTAGTCCATCGATGCACAATCGATGGTATATCGATGTCATTTCGATGCTTGCATGGTTTTCATTTTTTTGTATAAAATCGATGAAATTTCGATGATATGTTGATGCTGACTTTGATGCAATTTCGATTATAATTTTATGGTATTTCGATGCTTTCTTGGTTTTAGTTATATTTTGGTAAATCTATTAATTTCGATGCTATGTCAATGTTATTTCAATGCCATTTCGATGGTTGTTCGAGCACATTAATTTGATGGTGATGCACCGATGTTTATTCGATGCTATGTCGATGCAATATCGATAGTATTTCGATTCCATTTCGATGGCACATCGATAGTTTGTTTGTTTATTTGTAAAATCAGTTTCAATGGTATATCGATAGTATTTCAATGCTGATTCGAGGGTGGCTTAGTCAGTTGTATATCGATTGCATTTCGATGGTATATCGATCGCTTTTCGATGGTATATCGATGGCATTTCAATGGCATTTCGATGGTATGTCGATGGTATATCGATGGCATTTCGATGGAATTCGATGGTATATCGATAGCATTTCGATGGAACATCAATGACAACAACAGACCAAGTATTTTTTGTAAATTCAACTAATTCTCTTTTTTTTGGATATTTTGCAGATGCCACCCAAACGTATCCCACCGCTTGAGATCCCTATAGAGGATCATTATGTCAGTCATATGACCTATAGGGGTTCCGGGAGGTTAACAAAATTGAGGAAAAGATTTGAGGAGCATGGATTGTTGAGGAGGGTGAATGAGTTTATTTTTGAACCATTCTTCACAGGCCCTGCCTTTTCGTTCTCTGGGGCATTGGTGCACACATTGCTTTTGCGGAAGGTCAAGTCTCCGCGTGGCGATGAGGTGCACAAGTTTGCCATTATCACTGGCCTTAGCTGCTCCTGTCCACCACTTTCCGTTGACATTCAACCTCACCTTACTTCCTCCCACTTAGTTGATACATATTTCAGTGTGGAACCTGAGAAAGACATTAGGTTCAATATGTTGGAACGAGCTTTTAGTATGTGCGATGTACCTGATGATTTGTACAAGCTCGATTTGGTTTACTTTGTGGAGGGGATACTATTGGCCGCTGAGAACGACAATGCTATTTGGCGAGATTCATTGTCGATGGTCGAGGATTTAGATTATTTTGAGAAGTATCCATGGGGATCCCTTTCATTCGATACAACTGTGAAACAATTCAATAGAGATATGAAAGCGATTGGTGCTACAATATCTGGTAAGAAGGCAAAGAAGATCACTAAGGTGGAGTCTTCTAAAGGTGTTAAGGTGGAGGCAAAATACACCTGCAAGGGGTATCCACCAGCCTTGCAATATTGGGCATACAAGACGATTCTTGATTTACAGAAGGAATACGCCAAGCCCTGTGGATTCAAGTTCCCTAGGATGCTATAGTGGGAGAGCACAGGCCAGCCGAAACATTTGCATTTGAAGGATGTACTTACGAGGAGACATGTAAGTTATATTAAATTTAAATAATTCAAGAACTTTTGAATTATACTAATCAACTTATGTCGTTTCTAATTTGCTTGTTTTGTTTCCATTACAATTGTCATGCATTTCTATCCTAAGGCCTCGACCAAACGAGCGAGACTTCTTCGATACCATATATCAGAGGACAGAGGGGGATGCTCCTAGGTATGTAATGTTGCAGGATATGATCCAGCCTGCACCAGAGGATGGAAGACCTTACGATCCTGAGGCATAGGCTGCTGCAGTGGCTGAGATAGCCGTGGAGGCTGGCATATTTGTGGAGGATGCCCCGATAGAGACTGCTCCAAATACTAGTGCAGAACCTACTTCTGCTCCTGCTCCTGGGGCTTATGAGGTTGTGTTGGGTGAGATGGCCAGACTATCAGGTGCTATGGACGAGGTTAAGGCCACTCTAGGTATTGTCCTTAAGAATCAAGAAGCCATATTAGAGAAGCAGGAAACACTTGGTGGTATACCTACTCATGTACCTACTCATGCACCTACTCCTGCACCTACTCCAACAAAGGATGTAGAGTACGACATTCTCCCCACATGTTACGAGCCTCCTGTTGGAGAAGCCACACCTTCTCAGCTTGTGTAGACGATCTAAGGTACGACTAATCCATGAGTTTTTACATGTTTTAAAGAGATTAGATACTAATTGCTCCTGTTACAGGTAAGCGCACTAGACAGAGACCAGTAAGGTACGAGGACTATACTCCAGCAGGCAAGAAACCAAAGTACAAGGACCAAGTTACGATATTTCCTTTAAAGGTGTTGGATCTAGATATGTTGACAACTTTTAACCGATGGGTACTCGGTGAGATTGACAATAGCAAACTGAGGAAGTTGAAATGTTGTAATGCCCCAAATTTTCCTAATAAGGTTTATGATCTTGATTATGAGGTCGGGAGGGCCATAATTGATTTATTATGTTATTAAATGATTATATGCATGTTTAGGAGTATTAAATATGCATGTGAACCCATTTCTGATTAATTGGGTGATTTTCATATTTTGGCCATTTCGGGCATATTTGGCATATATGTGATATGTGTGTGGTGCTTTATTATTATTTGGTTATGCCAGGGTTACTCAGCACAAGACGATCCTAGGAGGTAAGCTAGTGGGAAAGTCACAACGAGATTTATTCTTGACTCGGAGTGAGTCAAGGGGTATTTAGAGCATTACTGGGTTATTGGGTAATGGGAACAAGAATTTGATGATAAATTGGGAGTTAGTAAGATCAGGGGGAAATTCTGGAGGTTTTGACTATTTTGTCCCCGGGGGTGTTTTCGGGATCTCAAGTGTTAAGATTTGTTTGAGGCTACTTAAGTTTGAAGTAACCTTTAAAGGAATAAAAAGAACGTTATGTACGTTCTCTCTCCCTCAAAGTTCCATTTTCGTCTCCCGATCGCATTTTCGAAGGAAACTTGAGTTCTAGGACTCGGATTCAAGCGATGATTGAGGCATAGGAATTCTAGGGAAGATTAGAAGCTTATTAGTCAGAGGATTTAGTTGGAAAACAACTCAATCAGTGGTAATCCAAGTTTTAAGTTCTAAGTTTTTAAAGTTTTTAAGCTTGAATTGGATTTTTGTGTTTTAATGAGTTTTTGGGTGATTTGAAACTTGGGTTTTAATGGTTTTGGATGATTAGGATGTTTGGGAACTTTGATTTTATGATTTGGGGATGTTTAGATAGGTTGTTGGAAGGTTTTAAAATGGAGAAAACGAGGAAAAATGGCTGGTTCGTGGTTGGGTCGCGGCCCTGGCTTGTTGAAGCAGGTGGAGGTTGCTGATAAGCCTAAGGGCCGCGGCGCTTGCCGGGAGGGTCGCGGTGCTTGATGACATTTTTGGCCAAATTGATGTTTTGAGCATGGGAACTTAACTCTAAGGGCCTGGGATCGATCCTACTACCTAGTTGAGTGGGATTCGATGTCTCGGAGGCTTGGGTTGGGTTTGGAAGTATTTATTTACTCATTTTGATGAAGTTTTATATTATGGTTGTGACTAGGTTATCACTAGGGGCTTGGAATCAGGATCGTGCTTGTGGCTCATTTATTGGTAACCTGTGTTTGGACCAAAGGTAAGAAAACTGCGCCCTATGTGTAAGACATGCATGGTTATTCTTGATGCATGTTGGTTGATTAAATATGACATGCATGGTTATTGTTGAGGCATGTCAAGTGATTAAATGTGATGCAAGAGAAACATGTGATTAGGGCATGCTATGAATATTGAATATGAGATTGTTCAGAGCTTGAGCCTCGGTGTGTATGCATGATCTTAATTGTGCTAGTAATTGTTAAGAAAGCATGTTGAATGCCCTGTATTTGGATATTAGACATATGATATATGTTTGGTAGCATTGCTTACTTGTGCATGGCCCTGATCACTCAGAATTGGCATTGGTCGTGTGTTACCAACCTGGGAGCCAGTAACGACATAAGCGTCATGAACGCAGGGCTGATAAAAGATTAGATCTAATCGACATTCTGCATTAGATGACTCAACAAGAGCATTAATGCCGGATCGACCTCAAGTTCGATGAAAACTAAAAGCGCTTGTGTGACTTACCCATCAGTCACTCATCTGTTTAAGTTAGTGACTACCCATCAGTCACTCATCTGTTTAAGCTAATGCTACCCATCAGTCACTCATCTGATTAGAGCCATTGCAGGAAAGCCCAGGTAACGGTTTCGTTACACGGCTATGGGCACTGAGCCCCATAGTGACTTGCTTGTCAGTCACTCAGTATGGTTAACAGAACCTCAAAGTGATATTCACTCATCTATTCAAGCTCTGTATGATCATTCTTATCATCATGTGCATGGCTTTGGGTGTTGAGCCCGTAGTGACTT
Organism: Humulus lupulus; assembly: GCF_963169125.1. Taxonomy (NCBI): domain Eukaryota; kingdom Viridiplantae; phylum Streptophyta; class Magnoliopsida; order Rosales; family Cannabaceae; genus Humulus; species Humulus lupulus. The sequence goes on along the minus strand of NC_084802.1, from coordinate 156,095,777 downwards.
GCTTGTTGGTCACTCAGTATGGTTTACCAGAACCTCTAGTGTTAAATCACTCATCTGATTAGGATTGACTTAATAGCCATCCAATCAGGAGGGCAGGATTTCTTATCCTCGATTCCCCAGCATTGTTTGAATTTATTTGTATGCTTGAATAAAGCTATGTTTTCTAGGCATGCCAGATATGATTTGATATCATGATATGATTGTGCATGAGCATATTGAGTTTTCTTGCTGGACTTCGGCTCACAAGTGCTATGTGGTGCAGGTAAAGGAAAAAGAAAGCTAGACCATCCTTGAGTTGGCGAGCTTAGGTGACGATGTGTACATATGCAGCTGCTCGACCACCACGGCCGAGGTTTGAAGAGGAACTAGGGCTAAACCCTGTTTTGCCACTTAAATCGGCTGGTTGTAAATATTTTCTTGTAATAGACCTCTAAATTATATTTTTGGGATCCCAATGTATATAATAGACGTTCTAATGAAACGTTATATCTTAACCAAAATTTTTAATCCCTAAACCACTAATCATACTTAGTTACACGATTTTGGCCAAATGACTCGATTAGCGAGTTTAGCACTATTTACAAGGCACACCGTAACAATCCCTGGAGTTTAGGGCGTTACAAATGTTGTGATGGAACCCCTGTTTGGTTCTTGAAGTTGAAGGTGGCAAAAGAATGGTTGGTAGAAAATGTAAGTCTTTTATATTTGTTAGAACATTTATCTCATTTTAACAATCTACTCTTCCTTAACGATACTCTATTTATTTGCAACATCTCGATGCTGCGAATTATCTTATACGGAGATGTCTTTTTGAGTTGCCGAGGACGTACCCCGTGAAAGCCACCGTACTTGATTCATCATTTGCACAATATATTCCTGCTAGATATGAGGACTTTAAGAACAAAAGCAGGAATTACCAATGGGATGAGGACATTCTTAATTTCGTGAAAGGAGATGCTAAAAAATACAAGAAGCCTTGGGGTGATTGCAATGAGGTCTACTTCCATTGGTGCTTGGAAAATTGTCATTGGGTCCTTTGCGAAATAAATTTCACTGATTGGATGATCACTGTATTTGACTCAGATCATTCCAACTTTAGCCATAATAAGTTGTCTGAGTTGATCGAGCCTTGGACTAGGATGCTTCCATCTTTACTCAATGCTTCTGGTATGTTTAAAGGACACCCCAGGTTGAAAATAGCTAGACCGAAGATCACCGTGCCAAACTTTGATTAGCGGCGCATGTCCACTGATATTGTCCCACAGTCTAGACTAGGTATTTAGACGTACTAACTTCAGATTTTCATAACACTGTTCTCCTTTAATTTTCAATACACTCACAAATGCGATTTCTTGGTTTCAGCAGAGATTGCGGTGTATTCATCATCAAACACTTGGAGTTTATTCTTGGAGACATTCCCTTATCATATGCCATCGAGGACCACATTTAGTACTTCAGGGATAAATTATGCATTGACATTTTTTATGAGAATGTGTACCCTTGACTTTTTCTATATGTTAGAACATTTATTTTGATTTCTCCTTAGTTTTGTATATAAACAATGTCATTTCGATGGCTATTTAATGATACACAATAGTATATTTCTCCTTAGTTTTGTATATAAACAATGTCATTTCGATTAACAAAATCCATTGATACACAAATAAAAAGATTAACAAAGTCCATTAATACACAAATAAAAAGATTAACAAAGATCATTAGTACCCAAATAGAGAGTCTAACATCGATGCCATAAATTTCAAACATGAACTTTACAAGTTGCCCTATTATGGCCTAGACCTCCACATATGCTGCACTTGCGTTCTACAACCACTTTCTCTCCATTGGAAGGATGGCGTTTCTTCTTAGGCCTACCTTGTTTCTTCTTTGGACGACCAACTGGGTTTTTTTGCACAGGTGTTCTCACTTTTATTGTCATAATGTCATGTGGAACAATCCACTCTTCCTCGTTACCAGTAGGATATATAGATTCTGTATAAGAGGACCTCAATGTCTCAATTTTATAGTAATTTGAACACAGCGAATAAAAGTTCACCCCTTGCTTAAGGGATCCAGACAGTGCATGAACACATGGGATACCAATAAGCTGAAACACGCCACATGTGCATGTCTTATTTAGGAGGTCGACTTCACCATTCAGCTCACCATCTAACACATGGAACTCATGCCTCCCTATTGCATAAGGGATCAAGAATCGAGCTTTCTCAGTCATATCCACCAAATCTTTCTCATAGGTCGATGCAAGAGTTGTAGTTGTCTTCTTGCTAGTTTCTCTCCTATCGCAGAACCAAGACTGCAGTGTGAAGCGAATAAATTCGACGAATGTAGTTATAGGAAAGCTCCTAGCGTCCCTGTAACGCCCTACTACCTTAGAGCCATTACTAAGTGAGTATAAAATGTGAAATTAACTCGCTAAACGAGGTTTTTAGAACAAAAGTGTGATTAGACAAAAAGTCAAGGCTATAATCTTTAAAAGTATTGTATTTCATTGAAAATTCCAAGAGTCTAACATTTGGGATCCCAAAATAAAGTTTATAAAATATTTACAACTCAAAATAGGTTTACAGATGGCTAGTTATAAAAAACATAGTTTATTACAGCCATCTCTCAAAATGCCCCCAACCAAAGCAGTCGGGCAGCCCAAACATGTACGCGCCGCCCCACGCTCTTCGTACTCATGGCTGGTTGACTTTTTCCTTGCCCTTACCTGCAACACAGAGCACCCGTGAGCCGAAGCCCAGCAAGAAAACTCACACAGCACATAACATACGCATATTATATAATCAGCATATTAGACAATCCACAGATAACACAGATAGTCCATTAGACTAAACAAATACGGCCATGCCGTCCTAGAAGTGTTACCAACGCTTGGGATCTCGGTTCTCACCGTAAGGATATCCCATGTATCCTTTGGGGTCTCACCCTAACTATAAGCACTCCATGTGCTAAGTGTTATTCCCGGCCCCACTGCCGTTCTCGACCCCTCGCCGTTCTCGGCTCCTTGCCGTTCCCAACCCCTTTGCTGTTCATTCTACTATAACCACATATAGCATACCTAAACAGCATTCAAGCATAAAATAATTCAATCAAGGCTACATCCTAACAATAATACAATCTGGGGTCGTGCCCTGCAACAACACTATGGGCCCTTGCCCTGCTCTACGGGTGCTACAGTTTTCTTACCTGTATCCCGAGCTTCACAATGCACCAGAATCACGAGCACGGTCCTCTATCCCGAGCCTCTCCGAAAACCTAGTCACAACACATATAAAACACCCTTTAATACTAACCAATCCAAAACCACTTCTCGGGACCAATCCCATACTCTCGGGACCTCCAATTTCCCAAAAAAACGCAACGGAAACATCCCTCGAGCCCCCGGATCAATTGCCCAAAAATGCAAAATTACCCTGTCCTGAAAATAGCCTAGCACCGCGGTGCTACCCTTGAGGGCCGCGGCGCCCAGCAAGTCAGAGAGTCCCCCAGCCCTGATGCAGCCTCGCGCCGCGGCGCCAAAGAATAGGGCCACGGTGCCCCTCCACGAACCCAGAATTCTGGGTTTTCCCCTGCATTTTCCCCGAGCCAAAACACTCCCAATTCAACCCAAACACATACCTAAACCCCAAAACCAACCACAAATAAACCATTTAACAACCTATAAACACCATCCACAAGTATAAGCACTTAATCACTCCCATAAATCACACTTTGGTTTCAAATCTCTGAAGTTTAAACCAGTAAACCAGAAACTTAAACCAAAGCCTACAAAACCTAAACCATGCTTCAAATTCCTTAAACCACAACAGAATTAAACCTCAAAATTGCATAGAATCCTTACCTCAAGTGGAGAATTCAACCTTAAGCTTCCTTGATTCCAGCTTCAAGCTAAGCCCTCTGGTTTCACAAACTGAATTCCCAAACAACCAGCCACAAACCATCTTCCAATTTCCAACCTAAATTCCATAAGAACTTGCAAAAAACACAGAAATTTCAGAGTTGAAACTTACCTCTGACCAATCTTGACTTTTGCTTGGCTTTAATTGCCTCAAACCACCTTGATTCCTCTCCTAAATCTCAAAATTCCCAACTCCCTTCCTTTCTTCCTTTATGCCCTTAGTTCTCCTTTACTTTCAGCAAAAATTGAGTTGCCTAGGTGAGAAAAACGTGAATGATCTTTCCCTTAGCTGAAGTGATCTAAATCCCTGCCAAAAGACCATTTTGCCCTTCCATCTATTTCCCCTTCTAACTAAACCTCAAGGACATTGTTGACGCTGTTCTTCGCCAACAGGTAATTAAGAAAATAAGAGAAAGAGATCAGTGCTTAATAATGAACCGAAATAGATAAATGATCTTAAAATGGACTGATGACACAACTGCGTTTTTAGGTGGTTCAAAGGTTAAAATCCTTTGACTCCACTAGCCAATATTATTGTTGTATGTCTGGTATTCTTTACAGGGTATTTCCTTACACAATAGAATCCAACCCCTTTGCAACTCCCAGGGTCTCCATATTTATAGGAGAGGGCACCTGGGAGTTGGTAAGGGGGGTCATCCCGTGACCCTCTTACCCATCATGTCACTTCTGTGACATTCATGATTAATTCCTAAAACCTGACAAATGAAGTGTGGTCTAATCAACAGGTAAGGGAGATAATGGGCCGCACAGCCCAACCCAGTCGTGGGTGCCTGAATACGCACGTTCATCCTGCGTGTTCGAGAATTAAGGGATATATCAAACACATGGTGTCTGATATATGCACGTTTACATTGCGTGGTTGATTTTATAAGGGGTCACGGCTTCCACCTCCAGCCCGTGCCCCGAGCTGGACGCCTTCCTGACCTGCGGTCTTTATCTTCCTGTCTTAGCTCTTAAATAATCTTGGCGAACCTTTTGGCTACCTCGAGCTAAAGAGGTAGGACCTGACGACAGGAGCTCTGGTCATGCGGTATCCATGTGGCTGATATAATTAGGCCATATCTCAGCTCGCTAACAGCCCGTGGAAAATCAGGGCGTACATTTGCCCCCCAAGCCCCTGCTCGTGGTACACGACGTCGTTTAGGGCCACAGTAGGGGCTTTTAGGCTTCTCCATGGACTCTCCATATTCCACCTTTTACGCAGGCGCCGAATACGTGGAACATTGTGGTTGGTGACGGTACGTCTTCCTAGAACCACATTAAATGGCCTAGTCTATACTCAGTCGTCATTTCGCCTTTCGAGTGGAGAGCCTCGGATCCTACATCAGGGCGATCCAACGGCCCTCCTCTCATGACCTTTCACGTATATAAAAGGGGTGGCCACCTTACGCATGGGCCACCCGTTTATTTGAAAATTTTCAGAATTTCCCTTCTTCTTCTCTCTTCTCATCCTCAAAAAACCCTCTTTTTCTCCCGATTATCGTTCCCAGCATTCCAGAAGATCAGGCGCAAGGGTTCCTTTGAGGTTTTGGAACCAGTCACTTCGTCGAGGCCCTAACCTAGACAACCCCTTCATCCCTCCCACAGCAAAATACTTCGTAAGTTTTCTGACTATGCACGCTTTAAATTTTCTTTTCACTGTAGCTTAGGTAAATAGTTCCTGTAGCTGCATGCAAGGTTTTGTTGGTTTTTTGTGGGTATGAAGGGTGTAGGCTTTTAAGTTAGGGTACCGCTTGTAGAAGAAAACCATTTAGGAGCATGGCTCATAGGGTGCATTTTCTAGGGAAACCTTCTGGGTAGATTTTTGGGTATGCTTGTTCAAAATATCCAGCATTTTGGGTGCAAAACCGGGTAGCTTAGGGGACACGCTTCACAGGTGGTTTTGCACCTCTTGCCTACTGAAACTTTCCTTCCAAGGCAAACTTTTATCCTGACCCTCCTGACACACGAATTCCGAGTAATCGGGGATCTGTTGGAGCACAGGCGCGTGTTCATAGAACCGCGTGGTCTCACTCTCCACGGGCTGAGCTTACCTCAGCCCATGCAAAGGAAACATTCCTTCAGATTCTTTCTTATGCTTAGGTCGCCCTTTCTAAAATTTCTTCTTTTGTTCGCTAGGCGACCAAATGGGACCCAAGAAGAACGCTCCCAAGAAGACCGCAGGCAGCTCGTCCTCCCAACAATCCAAAGGAAATGAGGTGATGACAGACTCCCCAATCCCCGTCTTTGGGCCGACCGTGGAGCGGGAGCTTGAGGTGGCGCCCGATGCTTTTTTCGAGGCCAAGAGGATCATCTCGAAGATCACTGACCAGGGGAGAGTGAATAAAATATTCCTCTCCCACAACATCGAGCTGGGGAGGGGCGCCCTGATCGCCCGACCTCCCCTAGAAGGTGAGCGGAGCTGCACGCCGCTCGACGAGGAATATGCAGCTTAGAGTGACGAGCACTTCAAGGCTGGGGCCTTCCTCCCGCTGGACCAATATTTCGCCGACTTCCTCAACTATGTGAAGTTGGCTCCTTTCCAGCTCCCCTCCGAACTCCTACCATTTGTTGGCGGGGTTGAGATATCTGTTCTTGAAACAGGAGTGGGAGGTCCCCACTTCGGCAAATATCTTATATTTTTTCTGCCTCAAGGCCAGCCCGGAGCAGCGAGGGCGAGGCGACGGGTTCTACTACCTGACCCGTTTCCCAAACACGGCTGCGGTCATCGAGCTGCCCAGCCACCCCAACGACTTCAAAGACCAGTTCTTTATGTCCAAGGGGTTTCGCAACTGCGAACTGCACTACTTCAACCGTCCTCGTAAGTGTCTTTTACTCTTAGCTCGTAAGTTAAGTATTGGTTAGCTCCCCTTTATCAGTTTCTGACTTAGAACAATTCTGCAGCCATTTTCGTGAGGACAGACAAGTCTGTGATCCTCGGGAGTCAGTACGAGACACTGGCGGGTTCGCCCCCCAGTGAAAAGAACTATCGCCAGCTCGTGACAGACGAGACAATGTTGGCATGCAAACTGATCTCTCCGGGCCAGACTTTGGCCGTGAGGAGACCCCGGGGGCTTCCCCCAGCTCGCGAGATGAGGCCCATCCCCGAGGAGGAGGCTGCGGGGGAAGGAGAGGATGAGGACGAGGAGGACGAGGTGCCCCTCATAAGGACGAGGAGGAAGCGAGCGCTGGAGGTCGCCCCAAGAACGAACGAGGAGAGGATCCGGTCCGGAGCAGCCGCAGGTCCCTCTGGGCAAGGTAATCCTTACATGTTCAGGGGCTTAGATAGGGCCACCGCCGATCCTCGGTTAGCTAGGTTTAATCCCAACCAGCCCGTCCAACGCCATCGAAACAACCCTGACCTCGACGTAACCCTACTCCAGTGTGTCGACCGGCTCGTGCTGGATTACGAGAGAAGCACCCTAGGGGTACTGTAGTCGTAGACAACACCTTAGCCTTTAGGTCGGCCCTTTTTGAGGAGTATGGGACTAATCTCCAGTTGTGGCCCTCTCTTCGGGAGGGTATTGTAGCTCCGGGTCTTAGGCAGTATGTAGAAGAGTCTAGTCCTAAGCCAGTCTCGGACCCAGAACCCGTGCCAGCCCGCGAAGTCATTGTCTTAGATTCCCCCGCAGAAGCTTCGGGGCCGGTGGTCGTGACCATAGATTCCTCTTCTAGCTCAAGGGGTACGATCCCTCATGATATATGTTTTTGAATTCTGTTTTCTCTTTATTCTTGTTGTTCTTGCATAAATGCTAACTTGTATACTAATGTTGCCTTTGTTTTGCCAGAAGAGATGTCTTAGCCCGGGAACAAGGATTTGCGAGCTAGGTTCACCGAAGGGAACTCCTCCGCCGGGACCTTCGGGCCCATGGTGAAGAAGCTCCGGGTGGCAAAGAAGGCCGCTGGGACACCAACCGAGTCCCCTGCAAAGGGGAAAGACCAGACCCCAGCTGCCCTGGCCAAGGTACCTCCACCTCCTGCAGCAATGGAGAAGATGCCCCCGCCCCCTCCACGAGCTCCCACCTTCGTTCGGGATATGGAGATGGAGCCCGGGACTTTGGCAGCTGCCGCCACCGAGGTGCGCATTCCGGTGGACCCCCAGGCCCTAGAGAAAATTCCTGACGTCTTTCAGGGGACAGTGTACGAGACGGCGACCTACACCGTCAACCACTACTACGGGGCCACCAAAGGGACCTACGGGCAATCGAGACAAGGAGCCTGGAGAGCGTGATGGAGTCTTCATTGGGAATGGCTCTAACGGTAAGCTGACTTTGCTCTTTTATACTTTGGTTACCATGCTTTGTCTTGTCTCTCTTTGTTTTCTAAGGCAGTTGCCTCTTTGTTTTGTAGGGCGCTCTGGCTCTTCACCGGAGCATATCCAGGTCTAAGGCTCGGCTCGAGGACATGAGGGGCGAGCACCAGGCGGTTCTGGCCGCCCATCAAATGACCTTGGCCGCCCTTGCTACCGCAGTGGCCGAGCTGGACTCTGCGAAGACTGGGGCCAAGGAGGCCAAGGCCGCCTTGGCAGCGGAGAAGGCAGCTTCCAGCTCCGCCATGGAGGACATGCTCTACCATTGTTGGGTCTTCAACTCGGACGGTGACTTCTCCTTTTTAGGAGTAGACTAGGAGGACTTCCGAGAAGGGTTCAAAGCTCGCCTCTAGCAAGAGGCGCCTTCTGAGACTGGGGAGGCCTCCACAGTGGCCGAGCAGGAGGGCAAGACAGCGACCTCCACTAAGTAGCCCGGTGGAGCCTAGGGCCTTTCATTTTTTCTTTTTACATATATATATATTATTTTTTTATTTTTTTTATGTATGAGGTTTTTTCACCTCGAGACATTTGGTTTTAGTCAATTTTTTATTCTATGCACCTTAGTTTGCTTTTCTTTTTCGTGGTGCCATGATTGATACTCTTATATTTTTCTGGGAAAAACATATTAACCAATCTCGATCCAATTTTTAAGACAAATCCTGGTTGAATCCCGGACCTTGCTTTAAAAACTTAGTTCGCGTTAATTCTTTGACTAATATCTTGTGCTTTTTAAGAAAAATACTGATTAATCAATTTGAATCAACTTCTAAGTTTTAGGACCTGGTTATGTCCAGGACGTTATTTTGAAAACTTAGTTCGCGTTAATTCTTTGACTAATGTCTTGTGCTTTTTAAGAAAAACATTGATTAATTAATTTGAACCAACTTCTAAGTTTTAGGACCTGGTTATGTCCAGGACGTTATTTTGAAAACTTAGTTCGCGTTAATTCTTTGACTAATGTCTTGTGCTTTTTAAGAAAAACACTGATTAATCAATTTGAATCAACTTCTAAGTTTTAGGATCTGGTTATGTCCAGGACGTTATTTTGAAAACTTAGTTCGTGTTAATTCTTTGACTAATGTCTTGTGCTTTTTAAGAAAAACATTGATTAATCAATTTGAATCAACTTCTAAGTTTTAGGACCTGGTTATATCCAGGATAGGACTTAGTTTGTGTTAATCCTTCATCAATATGTCGTGTTTTTTTTAAGAAAAACATCGACCAATCGATTTGAATCAACTTCTATGTCTTTAAGGCGACCTGGTTATATTAGCCAGGTACCATATGCCCCCCAAGTAATTAGGAAAGGGTCTTTCATGGTTACTTGAGATTACATTTGCAAATATACACAATAATGAAAGAAGATTTAATTCTCATTGCTTAATACATAAGAAATGGCCTTTCTGAGTAAGCCTTACAAGGGTGTCATTGATAATACTTCTTCAAGTGGATGGCGTTCCAAGCTCGTGGGACCGCTTCTCCATTAAGCCGGGCTAACTTGTAGGTTCCTTCCTTAATGACCTCGGTGATTTGATATGGCCCTTCCCAGTTCGGTCCCAATACTCCATCTTTGGGATCCTTATCGGCTAAGAAGATTCTCCTGAGGACCAAGTCGCCATTGCTAAAGGCGCGTTTTTTGACCTTTGAGTTGAAATAACGAGTGATTTTTTGCTGGTAATGTGCGAGCTGAAGCTGCGAATCTTCTCGCCTTTCATCAATCAGGTCGAGGGATGAGCAAAGTAGTTCATGATTGTGATCCTGGTCATATGCTTGGACTCTATGAGAATATACCTTTAACTCAACAAGAAGGACCGCCTCGCTCCCAAAAGCCAGGGAGAAAGGAGTATGCCCCGTAGAGGTCCGATGCGAGGTCCGGTATGCCCACAGTACCTGAGGGAGCTGTTCTGGCCAGACCCCTTTGGCTTCGTCCAACCTCTTCTTAAGGCTCGCCTTTAGCGTCTTATTGACAGCCTTGACCTGGCCGTTCGCCTGAGGATAGGCCACGGAGGAGAAACTTTTCATGATGCCGTACCTTTCACAAAATTCGGTGAAGAGGTCGCTATCGAACTGAGTCCCATTGTCGGATATGATTTTCTTGGGCAGCCTGAATCGGCAGATAATGCTCTTGACCACGAAGTCGAGGACTTTCTTGGAAGTTATTGTTGCCAAAGGTTCTGCCTCAGCCCACTTCGTGAAGTAGTCGATGGCCACCACAGCGTAGCAGACCCCACCCTTTCCAGTAGGGATGCCAACCAAGTTGATTCCCCAGACCGCAAATGGCCATGGGGACAAGATCATCTTTAGCTCGACTGGGGGAGCTCGGGCAACTATGGCGAATCGCTGGCACTTGTCGCATTTCTTGACATACGAGATCGAGTCCTTTGATAGAGTGGGCCAGTAATACCCTTGCCTTAAGACTTTTAGGGCCAAGCTTTGCCCCCCAGTGTGATCCCCGCAAAAACCCTCATGCACTTCTTGCAAGATGGCCTTCGCCTCGCCTGGCATAACACATCGCAAGAGGGGTAGGGAATGCCCACGTTGGTACAACATCCCATCTATCACTATATACCTTGGGGCCTGGTACAGTACCCGCCGTGCGTCATTACGTCCCTCGGGTAACTTTCCTTCGGTGAGGTACTCGAGGATGGGAGTCATCCAGGTCGGTCTAGCGTCAATCATCTCGACCTCCGCCCCGACCTCTTCTATACTTGGTTTTTCCAGGAATTCCACCGGTACTAATACCAAGGCCTCCGTCTCCCCGGAGGTAGCGAGCTTGGCGAAGGCGTCTGCATTAGCGTTCTGCTCTCGAGGTATCTGCTCGATTGAGCCTCATTCAAATGCGGACAACTCGACTTTTACCTTGGCCAGGTAAGCAGCCATCCTGGCTCCTCGTGCTTGATATTCACCTAGCACCTGGTTTACCACGAGCTGGGAATTGCTGAAGCATTGAAGGAGCTGGCCTTCAGCTCCTGGGCTATCCTTAGCCCGGCCAGCAAAGCTTCGTATTCAGCCTCGTTGTTGGAGGCCTTGAATCCGAATCTCAACGCTGAGTGGAATCTATGCCCTTCTGGGGATATCAAAATGATTCCAGTCCCGGAGCCGTTCTCATTAGATGAGCCATCCGCGAAGACCTTCCATGACGCCTGGGGCGAGGTGACCTGGGGTGACTCCTCCACAGGATCCTCCCTGAATCCTATGCATTCTGCCACAAAATCGGCCAGGGCCTGACTCTTTATGGCAGTTCGGGGGGTGTACAAAATCTCGAACTGACTAGTTCGATGGCCCACTTTAACAGGCGTCCCGATGCTTCAGGATTTTGCAAAACCTGCCTTAAAGGCTGATCGGTCATGACATGTATTGAGTGGGACTAGAAATACGGCCTGAGCTTTCGGGAGGCCGTGATAAGACACAACGCCAATTTTTCCATCAACGGGTATCGGGATTCAGCCCTGAGAAGTCTCTTGCTGATGTAGTAGACCGGCTTCTGAACCCGGTCTTCTTCTCGGACCAATACGGCACTAGCTGCATCCTCTGTGACAGCTAGGTAGAGAAAAATGGGCTCTCCTGCCTTTGGTTTGGACAATACGGGTGGCTCGGCCAGATTTGCCTTCAAGTCGAGGAAAGCACCCTCGCACTCCTTGGTCCACTCTAACTTCTTATTTCCTCGGAGCAGGTTATAGAATGGCAGGCACTTGTCGGTGGATTTTGAAATAAACTGATTTAGGGCTGCCACCCTTCCTGTCAAGCCTTGGACGTCTTTACGTGACCTGGGTGAGGGAAGCTCGAGCAATGACCTGATCTTATCGGGGTTAGCCTCGATTCCTCTAGTGTTGACAATGAAACCCAGGAATTTTCCAGATGCGACCCCGAAAGTGCACTTCTGAGGGTTAAGCCTCATGCCGTATTCTCTTAGTATCTTGAAGCATTCTTCCAGGTCGGAAGCATGGTTATCGGCAGTCTTTGACTTGACCAGCATGTCATCAATGTACACTTCCATGTTCTTCCCGATCTGGTTGGTGAACATACTATTCAATAATCTCTGGTATGTAGCATCGGCGTTCTTCAGCCCGAATGGCATGACCTTGTAACAATAGACGTTAGTTGGGGTCATGAAGCTGGTGTGCTCCTGGTCCGCCGGGTTCATGGCGATCTGATTATAGCCTGAGTACGCGTCCATAAAGGACATGAGTTCGTGCTTCGCCGTGGCATCCACCAATTGGTCAATCCTTGGCAAGGGAAAACAATCTTTAGGGCAGGCTTTATTCAGGTCGGAGAAGTTGATGCAGGTCCGCTATTTCCCGTTGGGCTTCGGGACTAGCACGGGGTTGGCGACCCAAACCAGAAACTTGGCTTCACGGATAAAGCCGCATTTCTTGAGCCGGGCTACTTCTTCTTCTAAGGCCTCAGCCCGAGTTGTTCCCAGTCGCCTCTGCTTCTGGGACTTTGCAGGAACGCTCTTATCCAAATGAAGGGTGTGCATGATGACATTTGGACTGATTCCCACCATGTCCTCGTGTGACCATGCAAACACATCCAGGTTATCCTACAGAAATTTGATCAGCTCCGCTTTCCTCTTGCCACAGAGATTTTTCCCGAGCTTAACCATCCGTGAAGGATTTTGTGGATCGATGTTTACTTCCTCGAGCTCTTCAATAGCTTGGAGCTCGGACTTGTCCTCGCCTATCCGGGGGTCAATATCCTCACTTAGGACGATACTTTCCCCCTCGGCGCTCTGAGGTTTTTCAATCTCAGGATTAGGCAAAGGTTCCTGAGATTCCTCTTCTCCACCTTGGATGGCCATGGTTAGCTACCCGGGTTTCGATTTTCCCTTCATGGAAATGCGGTAGCAGTCCCTGGCAACAAGTCGATCGCCACGGACCGTGCATATCCCCGTGGAAGAAGGGAATTTCTGCGTGAGGTGGCGAACGGAGGTGATGGCCTCAAAAGCTATAAGTGTAGGTCGGCCCAAAATGGCATTGTATGCAGCGGGGCAGTCGATGACCATGAACTCGAGGAGTTTTGAGACTGTCCGAGGTCCCTCTCCTAAGGTGATCACCAGCTCGATTGTCCCTATAGCCACTGATCCTTCTCTCGAGAAACCATACAGCATCATGGATGTAATGCCCCGATTTCCCCGATATGTTTAACGACGTGAATAGTAGGCCGGGAGGGCCATACTTGCTTAATTGTGTTATTAATTGATAAAATGCATGTATATGTTGATTATATTATGATATGATGTGAAATGCATGCATGTGAGTCCATATTCTTAATTACAGGGGTGTGATGGTAATCTGGCCCGTTGAGGGTAAATTGTTTATTTGGATGCATCTTGGTGATATATTGTTAAGGCCACATTATAATGTGGATTTGTTCGAGCTATTTGGCATGAGACGATCTTTAAGTGTTAAAGTAACGGTTTAGTCATAACGGGAATAAGTTCGAGGCTCGGGGTGAGTCTCGGGATGTTTTAATGATTAGAACGTTGCCGGGAGTAAAAGGGTAACGGGACATGAATTATTAGTGTTTGGGAATTTTGAGAATAGCGGGAATTGGGAAGCGTTAATTATGATTAACGGTATAGGTTCGAAAGTACCAACTTTGCCCTTGGGAAGGCTTTAGAAGCTTTTAAAGACCTAGGGGTATTTTAGTCATTTGGGTTTGGATTTATATGGCTTTGGATGGCTGTAGAAACAGAACAGAAAAACAGAGCAACTTCATCACCTTCCCGTACATCATTTCCTCTCTATCATTCTTTGAAGTTTTTGGTCCCAACTTGAAGATACAAGCTAGGAAATCAAAGCTTGGGAGTTGTAGACTCGGTTCACCCATTGAAAAGGACTTTAATTCCATTTGAGGTAAGAATTCATCCATGAAAAACAAGCCATACTCTGTTTTATTTTATAGTTTTCAGCTTATAGTTTTGGTGTGGATAGCTAGAATCAATGGGAGTTTTTGTGTAAAATTGATTGGGTTTTGATGAGGGTATGATGTAGATGAAGTTTAGGGGTTGAATTGGGTGTTTGGTAAGGTTTTGGATTGGTTTGGAGGGTTTAGTTTCAAGAAAAATCGCAAAGAAGATGAACCAGAAAGTTTCTAGTCTGTTATTGGCGCAGCAGCGCTATTCAGGGCTCAGAGATGGGCTCTCTGACTTGGAAATAGGGCTGCAACGCCACTCACAGGGCTGCAGCGCCATTTGATGGGGCTGCATCGCTAGTCCATTTTTCAGCAAACCTATTTTAGGGCTCGGAATGATCCTTAAGGTTCGGGGTTTGGTTCCTTTGCCCCGTTTGAGTATTTTAAGAATCCCGAGAGTGGGGGATTGATCCCGGGAGTGTGGTTTTAGATTATAAACCATTTATTAATTTATTTTATTAATGGATTATAATTGGTTATGATTAGGTAACCGCTAAGGAATCTAAAGGTTGATCGTTCTCAGGGTTGTTTTTCAAATTCATTCTCGCTCGAACCAGAGGTAAGAAAAATGCACCCCAAGTGTGACATGCATGGATATTCATGAGGCATGTTGGTTGTGTTAATATGGACTTGGATTGAATAAAGAATGTTTAGCATATGTTGCTCACTTACGCATGGTACTGACTCATTAGTCAGTTTTGGCAAAGGTGCTAGTATCAACTGTGAAGCTGTGACTTATTAGTCAGGTTCGGCAGTGGTATTGGGCACTGGTCACATTGCGCTGACTCATTAGTCGGGACAGCCTTAGCGTGTATCACGCAAGCCAACAGAGATTGGATCTAATCGACCATCAGCATTGAATGGCTCAAAGAGCATTAATGCCAGACCGACCCCGAGGGTCGATGAATGAAATAAGCGCTTGGAGGCTAGTGGCTTACCTAGCAGCCACTCTCGTACTTGAAACAGTGACATGCTTGACAGTCACTCAGTATGGTTTACCAGAACCTGTTGAAGGCTAGAGGCTTACCCAACAGCCACTCTTCCATTTGAATTAGTGACATGCTTGTCAGTCACTCAGTATGGTTTATCAGGACCTCATGTGATGTTCACTCATTTTTTTGAAAGCTTTATGCTCAGTATGATTATAATGATAATCATTTGATAATGTTTATGAAAAGTATTATGTTTTCTTGCTGGGCTTTGGCTCATGGGTGCTATGTGGTGCAGGTAAAGGAAAAGAAAAGCTCACCTAGCCTTGAGTGGAGAGCTGACGTGGTGATGTGTACATATGCGGCCGCTTGACCACCACGGCCAAGGTGTTCTCAGAGGAACTAGGGGGTTTACCCTATTTTTGCCGCTTAGGTCGGCGGGATTGTAAATTTAAAACAATAATGACCATTTTGTACTGAGAACCACTTGTAAATGTTTTGTTTAGCTCTGCAGAGCAGTTTGTAATGAAAATCTCCATTTCCTTTTTACTGGTTTTATACCTTAACCTGTTAATTACACGTAGAGCACGTTTTTGACCAAAGGACTCGGGTAACGAGTCAAATTTCTGGTCCACCGTTCACCGCAACTGTTCTGGGGCAACCAGGGCGTTACAATGGAGGTCGCCTTCAGCTCGGCAACAGTCAAACCCATCTTCTCCAGCATGGACCGAAATAGAAGGTTTACCGAGCTCCCATTATCGATCAGCACTCTCCTAACCCTCTGATTAGCGAGCTGCACTGCTACGACCAGAGGGTCGTTATGAGGGAACTAAACGTGGCTAGCATCTTCTTCAGTAAAAATGATTGGTTGCCTTTCCAATCGCTGCTGCTTTGGCAGATGCTGCTCGGGGACGAACTCTACTCCATTATGAGCCTTGAGTTCGTTGACGTACCTCTTTTGGGCACCCCTGCTCGTGCCAGCCAAATGCGGACCTCCCGAGATTGTGGATATCTCTCCTTCTATCACTGGAGGAGGGACGTCTTGATCTACCCGAGACCCGAGCTGACTGACCGGGACTTCCAGAGCAGGTCGGCTTGTTGGAACCCTGTTCCGCGCATACTGAGCCAAGGGGCCGGCTCTGATGAGAGTTTCGATCTCATCTTTCAAATGTCTACAATCATCGGTATTGTAGCCAACATCGTTGTGGAAACGACAAAACTTGGAGGTGTCTCTCTTCCCCTTCTGGTGCTTTAACGGCTCCGGCTTCTTCCAGGGGAGGTGAGCAGAGTTTGCTAGGAAGATGTTCTCCCTAGAGTGGGTGAGCTCCGTATAAGTCGTGTAGACCGGCTTAAATTTTTCTACGGACTTATTCTTCTTTGGGCCGTGCTGGTTGCCCTCGCCGTTCCCCTTTCTCTTGCCTCCACCGAACTGGTTATTTTGTGTAACGTTCTGGGTCGCTGTCACGACCTCCGTTCCCACTCCAGCGGGCTGCTCAGGGACCTGGCTGGTTCCTGCAACTGAGGCTTGGGCCTCCTCCAAGTTGATCCACCCCTGGGCCCTATTTAAGAATTCGTTTACTGAGCTGACTCCCTTCCTTTGTATTTCGTTCCAGAGTCCCCCTCCGACGAGGATTCCAGTCCTCAAAGCCATGAGCTTGGAGTTGTCATCTGCGTCTTTGGCCCGAGCAGCGACGTTCGGAAACCTGCTCAGGTAAGCCTTCAAAGGCTCGTCGGGTTGTTGCCTCACGTTAGCCAGGGAGTCGGCCTTAACGTGAGTAGCCTGGGAGGCTCAGAATGCTCTTTTGAAGTCAGCAGAGAAAGTTTTCCAGGAGCTGATTGACTGCTTCTTGTTCTGTTTGAACCACTGTCTGGCTGGCCCAGTCAGTGTGGAGGGAAATATCAGACACCTCAGTTCGGGGCCGATGTTGTGGGCCATCATCAGGGTATTGAACATACCTAGATGATCTGACGAATCTCTGTCTCCATTGAATTTGGACAAGTGCGACATACGGAAGCCGGGCGGGTATGCCGTTGCTGCTATGCTGGGGGTGAAGAGCTCAAGCTCGTCCCTCGAATCATATTCGTCTTTCTCTTTCTCCAACAGGAGCTTCCTCATTAGCTCCTCCATCTGAGCCAGGCGCTCAAGGGTTTTGTCCTGATTTCCTTGGTTACTCCGGGAACAGCTCTGGGTCCATTGTATACGTTTGGTGGGTTATTGCCCCTCCTATCTTGAGATAGGTTATTTGGGACATTCCCGCCGTTACGTACCTCGGACAGGTCCCCCCCTGAGCGAGCATGGCTGCCACCTCCTACCGGGTCCTCCCTGTGAGAGTTAAGGCGATCTCGTAGGTCGCCCCTCGGGGTGGCTCGAGGACTTTGTGCCGAGCTTAAGCGTTGACGCAGGTCTCCGCCAGAAAGGTCACTCCGGCGACTTCCGGTCCAGTAGCTCCTGTTAGAGAAGCTCGGAGCCCGCCTCTGGGGGTGAGGATCCGGGCTTCCTCTGGGCGCTCTGCTACGATGGGAAGGTCCTACGGATGGCGGGTTTCTCCTACTACTTCCATAAGCTGGAATATCTCGGATAGGCCAAGGAGGAGACGGATATCTTATTGGTGAAGGAGGATGCCTGACCGGGGATGCAATCCTGGTTCCGTCAGGGCAGTCAGGTTTGGTGGGGGCCTTTCGGCCCTGCCAACTTGCGGGCCTTGCCTAGCGATCTGGACAAGGCGCAGGACGGCTGGCCGGGACAGGCTGGTGCTGTGAGCCCTCCCCGGATCTCCTTCTAGAATTCCCTCGAGCCCTCCTGGGCGCGCTCGAGGCTGGCTATGAACTCGGAGTTGAAGTTCGGACCGAGCGGCTATACTGTTGTTCGGCTCTGGGTATTTCTTCGAAGTTTGCTTCTTGGTGGTGCGATGAGGGAGTAGAGTTGGACGTCGGAGGTCTGTCCGAGTGGCTAGGCCTGGACCGATTACCCCGGTGGGACTTACGAGTCTCGCCTTGCCTCTTTCCGACGTTAGCGTCGGTTGTAAGAGGGGGTAGTTGGGCCAACACCTCCTTAATCTGCTGACTAGCTTTCGCCAGTTGACTCCTCAGCTGAGCATTCTCCATCTCTACTGCCGTGTAAACTTCCGGGTTTGGATTAGGTGGCCGGGGTGCCGAACTTCCAGTGTCATCCTGGCCTATTGGCTGCTTGCCCGGCCGCTGCTGAACTTCAAGGTTTTGCTCACCGGAGATGGCGGCATGATGAGCCTCCTGCCCATCATGTTGTTCCGCCTCGTTACCGTGTCTTGATTGAGTGGTCACCATAGTTGGATGTTTGCGATAGCACCAATCTAACTAGCTCTCAATGAAAGCACCAAACTGTTGACGCGGTTCTTCGCCAACAGGTAATTAAGAAAATAAGAGAAAGAGACAGTGCTTAATAATGAATCGAAATAGATAAATGATCTTAAAATGGACTGATGACACAACTGCGTTTTTAGGTGGTTCAAAGGTTAAAATCCTTCTACTCCACCAGCCAATATTATTACTATATGTCTGGTATTCTTTACAGGGTATTTCCTTACACAATATAATCCAACCCCTTTGCAACTCCCAGGGTCTCCATATTTATAGGAGAGGGCACCTGGGAGTTGGTAAGGGGCACTACAACAATTTTTAGTATATATTACATTAAAAAATAACACTTATTTAAAAGTGCTATTAAAAAGCAATTAAAAAAACACACGGCCCCATATGTGAAATTTCATTTGGTGCCATATGAAATATATAACTAGGCACCAAATGAAAATAAGAGACACGGAAGCACACAGTAAACTAGTCTCAGCCTCCGAACCCCTAAGCCTCCATTGAATCCCTAATTTCTGGTTTCGTCTCTTTGCCTCTCTTTCTTTCTTTCTTTCGTCTCTTTGCCTCTCTTTGCTTCTCTTTGCTTCTCTTTCTTTCTGGTTTCCTAGTCTCTTTCTTTGCTTCTCAGCTTCTCTTTCTTGCTTCTCTTTGCTTCTCAGCTTCTCTTTCTTTCTCTTTTTTTTTTCGTCTACACAACCAAGCAGAGCATCACTCAACAACCCTTTTATTCAAACTTCACTATTTATTCTTCTATGTCGTCTAAAATTATGAAAAACCCGAAGAACCATTTTTTCAGGATCTGGGTTTTCACTTCCTCGCCTTTTTTCTTCATGGGTATGTCAATTTCTTTACTGGGCTTTCATTTTTTTTCCATCTTCTTTATTGTGTTTTCTTGATCTTTTGTGCTCTAATGTGTTATGTATAGCTTTAGGTGAAACCCATTTGGGAATTTCACTGTTCAGGTTACATTTTTTTTCTTTCCTTTCTTTACAGTGTCACTGCATTTTTAAGCTCTTCAGTTTTTTTTGGTTGAGTTTTTTTTAAATTGGACCAAGAGGTCTTGGGGGTTCTTAAAAGGTTCCAAGCTTTGGTTTAGCTTTTCAAAAAATGTGAGGAATTTTTTTATAGGTGAAAGTAATTTCATTTTAATTTTGGAGCTGAGAAATTTTCATATTTGGCATCTTGATGCTTTCCATTCCTTAATTCCTTTAGATTTATTCTTTATTTGCTTGATCAGCCAATTTATGGTGTTACCTTTATTCAAGCTTATTGAATGCTAGTAAATTCCATGTCTTTATCATTTATTGACCATCATGAGTATTTACAATTTCTAAAGGTATGGTTGATTATTTTTGTCCAATATTTACATTATCAATCCTTTTATGCTGTAATTTACCTTGGTCTGTATGTTGAACAAGGAATATCTCCATATAATTTTTTTATAGGTTAACATTTAGCTCAAAGTTGTTCCTTTAACCCTTTTGATTTGAACTTGTTGAGTTTTATGGCTTTCAATATATGTAGAAAGCTGATGGCACAACCGAAGTATTGATGAAGAAAAAAACTTAGAGGTGAATTGGTTGAACTCTGAGGAATAGTTTGAATGATCAAGTTGAAAATGGCTACAAATATGACGACTGATCAAGGTCCTGATAGAAATGGTACTGTGTGGACTATAGATCAGAAGCTTGATCAACCCATGGACGAAGAGGCTAGAAAGCTTAAAAACATGTACACAGAAAAGGTATACTTGTTTCTTGTTCTTGGAGATCTCTTTCTCTTAGTCTTTCATCCTTTTGAAATACCTATCAAAGTCAAACTCATGATACCTGGCAAAATGTTTACTTCAAAAGCTTTGGATTTTTCTCACAATATGGGAAATCGTCAAAATGGATATTACCGATATAGAAGGGATTGCTGCAATATAGTTGTATGCTTGTGCTCAGGGTAGATTACAATTCTCTAGGCCCTATTTTAATTTCCTGTGGGATGTATTCTGAAAATGGCGGGCAATGAGATTAATGAATTTGATGAAATTGAGCATATTATGATAGTTGCATGGTTCCTTTACTGAATTGTTTTTGTTTTGTTTAGAAAATATTAGCACTGATACTTCTGTATTTTTCACTTCTGAGCTAGACGTTATTTGTGCACATCTTACTTCATAGAAAGAATGTAGAAATACGCTTCTCTCAAAATTTTATTGTTGATTTGTATGTTCTACTTTAATTTGCTTTTGCGATGCATTAAAAATGGCCAGCTACTAGCCATGAGAGTATTCAAAAATTTATAGAAATTTAGCATGTGATGCTACGTATTTAGTTCCTTTGTTGATTTGGTTTTGTTCTGTCTTGTCCAGAAGCTTTCAGCAGTAATGCTTCTGCAACTTGCATTCCAGAGCCTTGGAGTGGTATATGGAGATTTAGGCACATCTCCGTTGTATGTTTTCTACAACACTTTCCCTGATGGAATTAAAGACCCAAAAGATTTGATTGGAGCTTTATCTTTGATAATATACTCGCTTACTCTTATTCCGCTTCTCAAGTATGTGCTAATTGTTTGTAGAGCAAATGATAATGGTCAAGGTAAAGTGTTCTCAACCTGGAAAGTTGATTTGCCGAAGTTAATCTTCTAATGCTTGCATATAAATTTTATATATTTCTTGTTAAAATAAATTGAAAAATGAAGATACAAAGAAATAGGGATTATTTGTGAAAAGCATGATTGAAAAATGAAGATACAAAGAAACAGGGATTTAAGTATTTATGTTTCAGAGAAGAAATATGATAATCTAGATGTTGTTTATGTATTTTACGGTATTTTATAAGAAACAAAACTTTCATTAAATTTCAAAAAATTATGTATTTATAGTTACAAGAATGTGATGTAGTATCTTTAAATACAAGAAATCGAAAAAACTTAAACTCTATTTAAAGAAACCAAACAAAGCTAACACCACTAAAAAAATATTAGTCCAAGTAAGAGTAATTAGAGAAAGGAGAAAATCCTTGAATTTCATTTACTGAAGCTCAATGGTAAGTTGATAACCTAATCCTTTTCTACAATGATATCATATCTTTGATGACCTCAAAAGCTGCATCATCACATTGTTCCACATTACAGCCACGATCTCGCTTTTACCAAAAACATATAGGTTCTCCATCTATACTGTCTCACATATTTTAGGTAATACCCAACATAATCAACTTCATTCAACAATTCACATCATAATGATCTAGCTTTGCTGCAATGCTGAACAGATGATCCAATGTTTCAGTTATGTTTATACAAAACACACCACAAAGGTGAGAGGGTTAAATGCAAACTAGTTCACAAGTACTAGTCTTATAATAAACTAGCCGAACAAAAGCGTCAACTCTGATTGGAATGGATGGTATTAAAATGCTAATAAAAATAAGGAGATTGCCAAAGAATATTAATATCAGACTAAGATTTACAAGGATAAAAAGCCCAGAATTTTCACATGTCCAACAATTTTTTATCTAGAAAGGATTCCCCATTGTAAAAACTTGCCAAAATATTCAGCAACAAAATTAAATTCCCTGTTTTTGTCGTTTAAATTATGGTTGATTAAATTTCCAGTTAGAATGCATTACAATCGAGTGTTTATGTCATTTAATATGCAATGGTCTGGATAGTATTACTGTATATTTTCTCTTGTACTTTTGAAGCCATTTGAATTTTTTTAATTATTTTTAATCTGTAAAAAGGTGGTAGGTTGTATTACTGTAGATTTTCTCTTGTATTTCTGAATTTTTTGTATTCCAGATGTAAATTGGATCCTTATGATTCTTTGCATTGTTGTGACAGCTGGGTTCAAAAATCAAAACCAAATTGGAAATGCCTCTGGTAAGTCTTTTATCTGATGAATTGTGAAATATGTTGATCCATTATCCATGGGACAACACATCTCTACTAGGAAAGCAGCATATAAGTTTAACTGATTCCTTGTGTCATTTTCCCATCACAACATAAAATATACCCTCCTGATAGTCTTAATCTATTTATAGTATTAGCGTTTAGATGGTGATTTCATACCAATGGGTATTGTGCATATATTTGTAGATCCACATGTAGCGTAAGCTTATGATTTATATGTACATATAATCATGGAGACATTTGTATATACCTTTTAGTAAAAGCGGTAGCATAAACAAAATGATTCTCTAAAAGTCCATTAAGATTTAGTGTTCTCCTTAGCCTTATTTTTTTTCCCTTGGTGGCGGACTGCTCACATAACATGAATGTTGTGCTTGTGCATTAGTTGCACCACATTGACAGGGTAAAGAGTCATTCAAAGGGTCATTATTTGTTTGTTTAAAATTTTCTTTTTCTTTAAGATTCTCTTCCTCATCATACCATTTTTATCTCATCACTTGACAAATATTGATGTTCTCACTTTTGCATGGATTTTTGGGTCAGCCTTTTCTCTTCTCTCAAAAGGCAGTATGTTCCTAGGTGGGCCCAAATAAAAGTTATTGTCCCTGACATCTCAAATTGTTTTTTTTTTCAACATCTCTTATTGACTTGCATTAGAATCTACTTCCCCAAGCTGTATCCAGTGAAGTGATTAGAACATAACTTTTTGGAAAATCTAATTCAGACAGGGCAGCAGTATATACATGCACATCGTAGTAATCTTAATTTTGACATTTTGTTTTTGTACGTGAGAGCCATGCTAACATTTCGATTTTCCTGAAAAACGTAGGGACTGACTTCAGTAATTTGAATTCTGCATTTTACAACAGGGACAGCAATTGTAATAGTCATGTTGGTGACAACCTTTCTCATGATTTTAGTGATGATACTAGTGTGGCGCCATTGGATTCTTGTCTTGATCTTCACTGTCTTATCATTAGCAGTGGAGTGCACTTACTTCTCCGCTGTAGTCCTCAAGGTTAATCAAGGCGGGTGGGTTCCTCTCGTGATATCAGCAGTATTCTTCGCCATCATGTATATATGGCATTATGGTACCCTGAGACGCTACGAGATTGAGATGCATAGTAAGATTTCAATGGCATGGATTCTTGGACTTGGTCCTAGTTTAGGGCTTGTTCGTGTGCCTGGAGTAGGATATGTGTGCGTGTGTCCCTGAAATCTATCACTTTTTTTATCTAGGAGGTACGTTTTTCAACCTGATTTGAGTATCTCTGTTTTGGTAGGGTGTTTTCATAAATCCAGCCTTCATTGAGCCATTTGGACTTACTTTAATTGAGATGATTATTTTTAACTTTGGTTTCAGATATTGATTAATGTGAAGTCCAACATGATCTCTTTTATTTATTCTACAAAAGGGAAATAAATTACTAATACAGAAATAAAAAAGTTAAATAATGCAATTTGGTGGTGCTACTGTTTTGTGTTCTCATTAACTGGCCTTTTCTTTTTATTTGCTCATAAGCAGTTGCTTCAACTAAATTGGGGAAGATATTGAACTCCTATGCCATTTTAACTTGTCCTTTCACTGTGAATCTCTCCTATGCATTCCTAGTAAATCTAACTTGTCCGATGCAATTGTTTAAATTCTGCAGCCAGACTTGAATGTGAGGGAAAAGATACTAATCCTAATTGACACATGGCAAGAAGCCTTCGAGGGACCTCAGGGGAGATATCCTCAATACTATGCAGCATATAATGAACTGAAGGTTGTTAGTTTATTAAATGTTATTTTAGCATGTTAAGCTTGATACACAATTTTCTCTTGTTAATTACTTCGTCAGCCAAGGCATTTGGGCAAAAGCTTATTTAAGTTGATTAAAGTGTAAATATCATATGATCAACCTTTTTTTTTTGCTTTCTGCTTTATGTGAGATATCCAATAACATGGGTTGCAGATGAATGTGAATGTTAGTTATACATGGTTATACTAGCCTACAAGGTATATATATGCTGAAGTTGAATCCCTTAGTGTTGTCCTTGATGCTTAAGTTATGATGAATGTTTTGCGTCTGTGTTTGGATGGGTTGTATTAATTCTATGTGTTCCTTTTTCTGTTTAGAGTTTTTATAGCTAATGTGCTACTACAGTATTTGGAAAGGAACCTATTTTGATTTCTTAACTCACTTTTATAATAAAGTATTCTAAGTAATCTATTTATAAATATATATCACAGGCTGCTGGAGTTGAATTCCCACCTCGAGAAGAGAGCAGTGTTCCATTCTTTACTCCACCCAGACCCAGCCAATAATTTCTCCTGTTACTGAATACAATGATGCTGCTATTGAGGCCTCTTTACAGTCTGATGCTTCAGGCCTCAGGTACTGTCTCGATGACAACTGACTTTTGTTTGTCATAAACATTTATTCAAGTTCTTGGTACTTATTAGGTTTTATTTTCTTATATTAAACACAAGATAGATGCAAAATAAAGTTATAATATATAATTGCATGGTCAGCTGATAAAGTTATAATTAGGTAATTAACTTTTTTTATGTACTCTTTTAGTTTACTATAACTTTAAGTTGAAGCATTAATTATTTAAATTTTGTTGTAGCTAAGCAAATGGACTCACAACAAAGACAAGTGCACAAATGATGATGAATTGAAGGATGGAGCAAGTTTGGTTTACTTTTGTGTATCTTGTAATGTTTCTATTTTTCATTTTTGAAGTAAAAATTGTTCAAGATTATAAAACTTTATTATGTTATGCTTTCAAACTTAAGTTAGAACTAAAATCTCATGAAGTAGACACATTCATGGTTTGAATTAGTTATTGTTTAATGTAATACTTATGGTTTATCAATCTATTGAGAATTACATTTTATGATTAATTTTGAATTTTTTTTATCAAAATACAATAATGAAAATCTTTTAATTAAAAAAAAATCATATAAGTACACTTATCAAAATAAAATTTAAAATTTTATTACTATATGTTATGATTTAAAAACATATTATAAGCGTAAAAAATCGTTATGGTTTATATAATATAACAAACTAAAAATGTTATCAAAATAATCAAATGTAACAGTTGAAAAGTGTTATGAAAAAAGTATAAGATTAAACTTCAAATTTATAACCAAAAACTCTATCTAGATGTTATTATTTGAATATTATAGCACCTAAAAATGTGTTATTGAATAGTTTAAGATAACATCGAACATAACATTCAAATACTGTTATAGAAAACACTGGACTTTTAATAACAGGGGCTATGTTAGCATTTTCAGAAGTGTTATCAATAGTTCCGGTTAGCAGTTTTTAAGTGTTATGAATACTATTTTTTCTTGTAGTGCCGGGGTCATCTCGTGACCCTCTTACCCATCATGTCACTTCTGTGACATTCATGATTAATTCCTAAAACCTGACAAATGAATTGTGGTCTAATCAACAGGTAAGGGGGATAATGGGCCGCATGGGCCAACCCAGTTGTGGGTGCCTGAATACGCACGTACATGCTGCGTGTCCGAGAATTAAGGGATATATCAGACACGTGGTGTCTGATATATGCACGTTTACATTGCGTGGTTTACTTTATAAGGGGTCACGGCTTCCACCTCCAGCCCGTGCCCCGAGCTGGACGCCTTCCTGACCTGCGGTCTTTATCTTCCTGTCTTGGCCCTTAAATAATCTTGACGAACCTTTTGGCTACCTTGAGCTAAAGAGGTAGGACCTGACGACAGCAGCTCCGGTCATGCGGTATCCACGTGGCTGATATAATTAGGCCATATCTCAGCTCGCTAACAGCCCGTGGAAAATCAGGGTGTACAGACATCCTAGACATTTCACATTCCTTACAAATCTACCATTTCCTCATCTAGACTTGTTACCCTTAATGGTTACTAATGGTCACTCGAGTTACTCAATCTCCATTAACCATTAGCTCACAGACTCACATTATAAGACCCCCAAAATACCCCTAGGCTCCTCCCGAGTCGGGTATTTAATCCCGTTGTGACTTTTAAACTAATTAGCTCCCTAGGACCGTCTCGGCACGTGCATCACTTTAATATCACCACATACACGTGGTACTAATCATATAATACAATTATCACATTTATGCCCTCAACGGGCTAAAATTACCATTTTACCCCTAACATACAAACAGGGCCCACATGCATATTTATTCCACCTAAACATGCATCCTAATCACATATTCATTTAAATTCATATATTAACATGTTAATTCACTTATTGCCCTCCAGGTACGCTAATCAAGGTCCTAAACCTTATTAGCAAATTTGGGGTGTTACAACTATCCCCTCCTTACAAGAATTTCGTCATCGAAATTACCTGAATAACTCGGGATGTCGCTCCCGCATATCAGACTCAAGTTCCCACGTCACCTCTTCAATCTTGCTATTCCTCCACAGCACTTTAACCAAGGCGATGGTCTTGCTCCACAAGACTTTGTCCTTTCTGTCAAGGATCTGAACAGGTTTCTCCTCGTATGATAAATCTTGATCCAGCTCCAAATTCTCATAGCTCAACACATGAGTGGTATCTGATACATATTTCTGGAGCATAGATACATGGAACACGTCATGAACCCCTGATAGAGCTGGAGGTATCGCTAATCTGTAAGCTACCTCACCAACTCGTTCTAGAACCTCAAAGGGGCCAACAAACCTGGGGCTCAACTTGCCCCGAGAATCGAATCGTTTCACCCCTCTCAGGGGCGAAACCCTAAGAAATGCATGATCACCGACCTGAAATTCCACGCTCCTGCGTCTTAGGTCTGAATAACTCTTCTGGCATCTCTGGGAGGCAAGCATACGAGCTCTAATCTTTTCAATTGCCTCATTGGTCCTCTGAACCATCTCATGACCTAAATATCTTCTCTCACCGGTCTCATCCCAATGTATCGGTGATCTGCACTTTCTCCTATACAATATCTCATATGGAGCCACTCCGGTAGTCGCCTAATAACTATTGTTGTATGAGAACTCAATCAATGGGAGATACTTACTCCAAGATCCCCCAAAATCCAACACACAGGCTCGTAACATATCCTCCAATATCTAAATTATCCTCTCAGACTGCCCATCTGTCTGAGGATGATAAGAGGTACTAAACTGCAACTGTGTGCCCATTGCCTTCTGCAGGCTCTCCCAAAACTTGGAGGTGAAGGTGGGGTCCCTGTCAGATACTATCGACCTCGGAGCCTCATGAAGTCGAATAGTTTCCTTCACATAAAGCTCAGCATACTGCTCCACAGTATAAGTTGTCCTCACAGGAAAAAAGTGGGCGGACTTAGTATACCTGTCCACAATCACCCACGCCGAGTCATGCAGACCCACGGTCCTTGGTAACCCTACCACAAAATCCATGGAAATATCCTCCCATTTCCACTCGGGAATCCCTAGAGGCTGCAATAACCCTGCTGGCCTCTGATGTTCAGCCTTGATCTGCTGACAAGTTAAGCACCTAGCCACATAGTCCACCACATCCCTCTTCATGCCTACCCACCAATACAAAACCCTTAAATCTTGGTACATCTTTGTAGTACCTGGGTGTAAAGAATAGGAAGTGGTATGAGACTCATCCATAATCTCTCGCCGAATGTCTGAATCAATCGGTACACAAATCTGTCCCCTGTACTTCAATAGGCCCATCTCTGAGATAGAGAAGTCCTTAATCGTTCCAGCTAGGACGTTCTCTCTACGTTCAACTAACTGGGGATCCCTTCCCTGTGCTTCCTTAATCCTCTCAAGGAGCATAGACTGAAGAGTTATGTTGGCTAACCTACCAACCACTAACTCTATACCTTCTCTGGCCATCTCCTCAGCTAATCTGTCCGATACCTGCCTCGAACTAAACAACTGTCCTGGGCCCTTCCGGCTCAATGCATCAGCCACTACATTAGCCTTCCCAAGATTGTATAAGATGTCACAATCATAATCTTTTACCAATTCAACCATCGTCTTTGATGCATGTTCAAATCTTTCTGAGTAAAGAAATACTTTAAGCTCTTGTGATCAGTGTATATCTAGGTAATGTCTCCAAACCTTAAGTGCGAATACCACTGCAGCCAACTCTAGGTCATGCGTGGGATACCTCTGCTCATACTCCTTTAATTGCCTTGATGCATAAGCTATTACTTTCCCAGCTTGCATCAACACACAACCCAAACCCTATCTGGAAGCGTCACAGTAAACCACAAACTTCTCATTGTCTGTCGGCAAGCTCAACACTGGTGCAGTAATCAATCGCCGCTTCAATTCCTTGAAGCTATTCTCACACCGATCTGTCCACACATACTTGGTCTTCTTTCTTGTCAACTCTGTCAATGGAGTAGCAATCCTGGAGAACCCCTCTACAAACCGCCGGTAGTACCCTGCCAACCCAAGAAAACTTCTGACCTTAGAAACACTGCTCGGTCTAGGCCAGTCTCTCACTGCCTCTATTTTACTTGGGTCAACCATTATCCCCTCCTTACTGACAATATGGCCCAGAAATGTAACCTGCGATAACCAGAACTCGCACTTACTGAACTTGGCATATAGCTTATGCTCTCTCAATCGCTGCAACACCAGGCGCAGATGATGCTCATGCTCTGTCTCTGACTGGGAGTACACCAGTATATCATCGATAAATACAATCACAAACTTATCCAGATAATCTTTGAAAATTCTGTTCATCATATCCATAAAAGCTGGTGGGGCATTGGTTAATCCAAAAGACATAACGAGAAATTCATAGTGCCCATACCTTGTCCGAAAAGTAGTCTTTGGTACGTCCTCCTCTTTAATCCTCAAGTGATGATAACCTGACCGGAGATCGATCTTTGAAAACACCGTACTCCCCTGTAGCTGATCAAATAAATCATCAATCCTAGGCAGTGGGTACTTATTCTTAATAGTCAACTTATTCAACTCCCTGTAGTCAATGCACATCCTAAGCAACCCATCCTTCTTCTTAACAAATAGCACTGGAGCACCCCATGGTGAGAAACTCGGTCTAATGAACCCCAAATCCAGTAACTCCTGCAACTGAATCTTCAACTCTTTTAACTCCGCCGAAGCCATTCTATAGGGTGCCCTGGACACTGGCTCTGCTCCCGGTGCCAACTCTATGATGAACTCAATCTCCCACTACAGCAGCAATCTTGGCAAATCTGCTGGAAATAGGTCTGGGAACTCACAGACCATTCTGGTTTCATTTGGTCCCACTGTTACTACTTTAGAGGTATCCACAACACTTGCTAGGAATCCTATGCAACCTTCCTGCATCAGGTCTCTAGCCTTCAGTGCCGAAATCATAGGCACCCGCGGTCCACCCACCGTCCCCACAAACACAAAAGGTACCTCGCCTTCTGGTTCAAAAGTCACCATACGCCGCTTGCAATCAATCGTTGCTCCATACCTCGTTAACCAATCCATCCCTAATATCATATCAAAATCATCCATGTCTAACTCAACCAGATCAACAAACAATTCCCTACCATCTATCTCTACTGGTAATGCTCTAACCCATCTCCTAGAGACTACCAGTTCTCCTGTTGGTAACAAAGTCTGAAAACCCCTAGCATACACAATACTAGGTCTACAAAGCTGGTCTATCACTGTAATGCCTCAAATTTCCTAATAAGGTTTAGGACCTTGATTAGGAGGCCGGGAGGGCCATAATTGATTTATTATGATATTTAATGGTTATATGCATGTTTATGTGAATTATATTATTATATGATGGTAAATGCATGCATATGGGTCCACGTTTAATTTTAAGGGCATTTTGGTAATTTGGCCCATTGAGGGCGTGATTGTGTATTTTTATGCATGGGGGTGAATTATAAATAATACCACATGATATGTGGATTGGCTCGAGCCATTCGGCATGAGACGATCATGGAAATGCAAGTTTTTGGTCTAGTCATAACGGGATTAAGTTCGGGGCTCGGGGTGAGTCTCGGGATGTTTAAATGATTAGAACGTTGTCGGGATTTAAAGGGTAACGGGATAAGAATTATTGGTATTTGAGAATATTGAGAATAACGGAAAATGGAGGGTGTTAATTATAATTAATGAGATAGGCGGGAAAGGACGGTTTTACCCTTGGGAGTCTTTAGAAGCCTTTATTTGACCTAGGGGCAAAATGGTCTTTTCACCCCTAAGATATATACCAGCCCTTTAAGTTTAGAAGGCTGTGGAAGTGTAAAAAAAACAGAGCATCATCCTCATCTCTTTCTCTCCCTCCCGTACATGTTCTTCCTTCCTTCTTCCTTTCAATTTTTGAAGCCAACTTGAAGAACCAAGCTAGGAGATCGAAGGTGGGAGCTTAGGAACTTAGTTCAATCATTGAAGAGGACTCAAATCCAACTTAAGGTAAGGTTTCATCCAAGAACTTAAGCTTTACTCTGTTTTACAAGTTAGTTTTCAGTTGGAAATTTGAGGTGTTAGTTGTGAGAATTCATGGAAGTTCTTGTGTAAGATTGCTTGGGTTTTGATGAGGGTGTGATGTAGATGAGGTTAGGGGGTTGAATTTGATGTTTTGATGATGTTTGGGATTGGTTTGGAGATTTGGTTTCAGAGGGAAATCGCAAGGGAGAAGACCAGAATTTTCTCTGGTTTGCTGATGGCGCCCCAGCGCCATTCCTGGCGCCCCAGCGCTAGGCAGGGCTGATTCTGGAGCTCTCTCACTTTGGGGCAGCGCCCCAGCGCTAGTGGATTTTCCAGAAACCTATTTTTAGGGCTCGGGATGACTTTTAAGGCTCGGGGGTTGGTTCTTTTACCCCGTTTGGGTAGATTAAGAGTCCCGAGAGTGCGGGATGGATCCTGGGAGTGTGGTTTTAGATTATAAACCTTGCTATGATTTATTTTATTGATGGGATTCCATATTTGGTTATGACTAGGTGACCGCTAAAGGACCAAAGGATTGATCGTTCTTAAGGGTCATTCTTTTACTAATTCTTGCTCGAACCCAAGGTAAGAAAACTGCACCCCATGTGTGACAGGCATGGCTACCATTGATTCATGTTGGATGTTTAAATGTAAACATTGAAAGCATAATGAATGCTTAGCAATCTTGCTCATTTGCATATGATTATTACTGAGGCATGCCATGAATGTTGAATATGGGATTGGTAAGAGCTTGAGCCTCTGTGTTTGTGCACGATCATTATTATGCTCGCAACTGTTAGGTAAGCATGCTGAATGTTCTACACTTGGATAAATGACTTGTGATACATATTGATAGCATTGCTTACTTGTGCATGGCTCTGACTAACTAGTCAGAATTGGCAAAGGTGTCAGTATCAACTGTGAAGCTGTGACTCACTAGTCAGGTTTGGCAGTGGTACTGGGCACTGGTCACATTGTGCTGACTCACTAGTCAGGACGGCCTTAGCGTGATCCACGCAAGCCAACAAAGATTAGATCTAATCGACTTTCTGCATTGGATGACTCAAAGAGCATTAATGCCGGACCGACCTCAAGGTCGATGAATACTAAAAAGCGCTTGTCTAGCCAAGGGCTAGCCATTTAGAGCTAGGGCCAGCGAGCTCCGTGACTGTTATGTCACATGGCTATGGGCACCGGCCCCACAGTGACGTGCTTGGTAGTCACTCATCTGATAAGAGCCATTGCAGGAAAGCCCAGGTAACGGTGTTGTTACACGACTATGGGCACTGAGGCCCTAGTGACTTGTTTGTCAGTCACTCAGTAAGGTTTACCAGAACCTCAAGTGATATTCACTCATCTGATCAGAGCTATGAGCTCTGTATGATCATTTCAATCATCATATGCATGGCTTTGGGCACTGAGCCCCTAGTGACTTGTTTGGCAGTCACTCAGCATGGTTTACCAGAACCTCAAGTGTTGAGACACTCATCTGATTAGGATTGACTTGATAGTCCTCCAATCAGAAGGGCAGGATTTCTTATCCTGGATACCCCAGCATTGGTTTGAAATCATTTGCATGCTTGAATAAAGCTATGTTTGCTAGGCATGCCAGATATGATTTGATATCATGATATGACTGTTCATGAGCATATGAGTTTTCTTGCTGGGCTTCGGCTCACGGGTGCTTTGTGGTGCAGGTAAAGGCAAAAGGAAGCTGGACCATCCTTGAGTTGGAGAGCTTAGGTGATGACGTGTACATATGCAGCTGCTCGACCAATACTTGGGCGAGGTTTGAAAGAGGAACTAGGGTTAAACCCTGTTTTGCCGCTTAGAACGGCCTGTTGTAAATATTCTCTTGTAATAGACTCTGAAATTATATTTTTGGGATCCCAGCGTATACAGTAAACGTTCTAGTGAAACGTTATATCTTAACAAAAAAATTTAATCCCTAAACCGCTAATCATACTTAGTTACACATTTATGACCAAATGACTCGATTAGCGAGTTTAGCACTGTTTGCAATGTGCACTATAGCGGTCCCTGGAGTTGGGGCGTTACAATCACCCTAGCAGATACAAATGAGTGGGTAGCCCCTGAATCAATCAATGCAGTATACAAAGAACCAGCACTAGAGATCTGACCTGTCACAATTAAGGGACTAGCCTCCGCCTCAGTCTGAGTCAAAGCGAATACTCTGGCAGGAGCGAGACTGTCTCCCTGCTTTGGCTCCTCTTTCTTAGCTTGTGGGCAGTCTTTCTTCAAATGGTTGGCACTCCCACAGATAAAACATGCCCTAATCCGACACTCACCCTGATGTCGTCGTTTGCATTGAGGACACACTGGAAAACTCCTCCAGTTGTCACCTCTGCCCTGACGGCCACCAACAGAACCTCGTACCCTCCTATCAGAACTAGGAGGAACAAATGAATCTAGAACCCTTCTTTTCTGCTCACTGGGGCCACTGCCCCGACTAGACCCAATAAAAGGAGGCACTGTCCTCCTGGCATCGCGCCTAACGGCGTTGTCTTTCCATATCTGATCCTCAGCCCTCTCTGCAGTAAGGGCCTTATCCACCGCTTGAGCATAAGTAGTAGTCTCTGAACTCAAGGTAATATTCACATCATGGGCGGTCATCACATTCAACCCCTGTATAAACCTATCTCTCCTGGCCGCATCTGTCGGCACTATGTCTGGCGCAAACTTCGCCAATCTATCAAATCTCAGGGCGTACTCAATGACTGATAACCTGTTCTGAGTCAGGTTGATAAACTCCTCAACCTTCGCAGCTCGAACCGCTACATTGTAGTATTTCTCATTGAAGATACTCTTAAATTCTTCCCAAGTCATAGCTGTAATATTCCTCCGCTGACTCACTACATCCCACCAGATGCGGGCATCCTCCCTAAGCATGTAGCTAGCACAAGCTACCCTTTCATTTCCTTCAACCCTCATGAAATCTAAGATTAAGGAAATCATATTCATCC
This sequence comes from Humulus lupulus, assembly GCF_963169125.1. Lineage (NCBI taxonomy): Eukaryota > Viridiplantae > Streptophyta > Magnoliopsida > Rosales > Cannabaceae > Humulus > Humulus lupulus. The sequence continues at coordinate 156,062,077 of NC_084802.1, read as the reverse complement.
ACTGCTCGCCCCGCAGTGGGTCTGATCCACCCTCAAAGGTAGGAGGTTGTTGCTTCCTGAATCTTTCGTACAAGGGTTCCCACCTGTTCTCAACCACAGGCTGAACCGGCACTGGTGCTACATTCTGATAAATTGGTAACCCTGTGACCTGTGAAGGGGCCTGCTGCCTCATTTGACGAAGTTCTTCCTCTGTTCTCTGCAATCTAGCCTCCATTTCAGCTAATATCTGCTGCCAGTTCTGTGGGGCAGGTGGAGGGTCCTGACCCTGATTGTCATCCTCGGCCCGACTGCCGCGGAGTCTAGATGATTGCTGTAACGCCCCAAACTCCAGGGACCGTTACGGTGTGCCTTGTAAACAGTGCTAAACTCGCTAATCGAGTCATTTGGCCAAAATCGTGAACTAAGTATGATTAGCAGTTTAGGGATTAAACATTTTGGTTAAGATGTAACGTTTCACTAGAACGTTTAATATATGCATTGGGATCCCGAAAATATAATTTCAGAGTTTATTACAGAAAATATTTACAACAGGCCGTTCTAAGCGGCAAAACAGGGTTCAACCCTAGTTCCACTTTAAACCTCGGCCGTGGCAGTCGAGCAGCTGCATATGTACACATCACCACCTAAGCCCTCCAACTCAAGGATGGTCTAGCTTCCTCTTGCCTTTACCTGCACCACATAGCACCCGTGAGCCGAAGCCCAACAAGAAAACATAACACTATACATAAGCATTATCAAATGATTATCATTATAATCACACGGAGCATAAAGCTTCCAAACCAATGAGTGAACATCATATGATTCAAGAGGGAGAGTGGCTGCTAGGTAAGCCACTAGCCTCCAAGTGCTTATCTCAGTCATCGACCCTCGGGGTCGGTCTTGCATTAATGCTCTTTGAGTCATTCAATGCTAATAGTCGATTAGATCTAATCTCTGTTGGCTTGCGTGAACCACGCTAAGACCGTTCTGACTAATCAGTCAGCGCTATGTGACCAGTGCCCAGTATCACTGCCGAACTTGACTAATAAGTCACAGCTTCACAGCTGATACTAACACATTTTCCAATTCTGACTTACGAGTCAGTGCAACGTGACCAGTGCCCAATACCACTGCCGAACCTGACTAATAAGTCACAGCTTCACAGTTGATACTAGCACCTTTGCCAAATCTGACTAATTAGTCAGTACCATGCACAAGTAAGCAATGCTATCAATATGTATCATATGCCAATTATCCAAGAATAGGGCATTCAGCACGCTTACTAAACAGTTGCTAGCATAATCATGATCATGCACAAACTCAGAGACTCAAGCTCTGGCCAACCTCATATTCATCACTCATGGCATGCCCTAATCATATGTTTCTCGTGCATCTCATGCATCACACTTAATCATCCAGCATGCCTCAATAATAACCATATGCAAATGGGAAAGCTTGCCAAGCATTCATTATGCTAACAATGTTTACATTTAAACATCCAGCATGCATCAATCATAGCCATGCATGTCATACTCAATAGCCAACCAACACGCATCATAATAGCCATGCATGTCATGCTCAATAATCAACCAACATGCATCCGTAATAGCCATGCATGTCACATATACACAGGGTGCAGTTTTCTTACCTTGGGTTCGAGCGAGAATTAATAAAAGAAACGACCTTTGAGAACGATCAGCTTTTAGTCCTTTAGTGGTCACCTAGTCATAACCAATTAGAAACCATTAATAAAACAAATCAATGAATGGTTTACAAACTATACCACACTCCCGAGACCAATCCCCCACTCTCGGGACTCTCAAACTACTCAAAAGGAGCAAAGGAACCAACCCCCGAGCCTTAAAAGCCATCCTGAACCCTAAAATCAACACCTCCTAAAACTGGCCTAGCGCCTAGGCGCCACCCACCAGCGCTGGGGCGCTGTCCCAGAAACAGAGAGGGCTGCTCTCTGCCTTGAGTAGCGCTGGGGCGCTAGGGCTGGCGCTGGGGCGCCAGCTTCAGACCAGCAGCTGCACTGAAACTCCATTCTTGCGATTCCTCTTGAAACCAACCTTCCAAACACATCCCAAACCTTACCAAAACATCCAATTCAACCCATAAACCTCACCTACATCACCTCCTCACCAAAACCCAATCACACACACACCAAAAACTCCCCTTGATTCCAACTTCCCACATCAAATTCTAGAGCTGAAAACTATAAGAAAAACATAGTACACCAGTAAATTCACAACTGGAACTCACCTCAAACACGGTTTTGAATCCCCTTTAATGAGTGAAACAAGTCCCCTAGCTGCCACCTTTGACTTCCTAGCTCAAAACCTCATGATGGCCTCAAGAACACCAAAGAAGGATGAAGGGAAGGTAGTGTACGGGAAGGGAAGAGGATAACCTCTGTTTTATCTCTGTATTTTCTACAGCCTTCATGTCATATATATCCAAAACCCTAAATGACCAAAATACCCTTAAGCCATCAAAAGCCTCTAAAACCATTTCAAGGGTAAAACTGGTACTTTCCGCTTATCCCGTTAATCATAATTAACGCTTCCCAATTCCCACTAATCTCCATATTTTCAATTACCAATAAATCACATCCCATTGCCCTTTAATTCCCGGTAATGCTCTAATCAATAAATTCACCCCGAGACTCACCCCGAGCCCCGAACTTAAACCCGTTATGACTAGACCGAACACTTACACCTCATGATCGTCTCATGTCGAAAAGCTCGAACCAATCCACCCTATAATGTGGCTATATTAAATAATCTCAACCATGCACCCAAAATATACATTTACGCCCACTGTGGCCAAATTACCAAAATGCCCTTGCATTATAAATATGAGCCCATATGCATGCATTCACCATCATATAATAATATAATTCACATAAACATGCATATAATAATTAAATATCATAATAAATCATTTATGGCCCTCCCGACCTCCTAATCAAGGTCCTAAACCTTATTAGGAAATTTGGGGCATTGCAATTGCTGAGGCATTACAACTATATGCCTGCAATCAGTGACACCGCTTATCAGGCATGATAACAAAATCCAATTCCACTTCCCATTCTCAACAACCAACCAAGATAAACGAACCAGACAACATACAAATAGCATATAACACACAACGGGCCATGCCCCAACATCATGCATATGTTGTTTCATTCATCATGCTCTTTCAAACTAAACAGGCAAACAGGGCATTCAAGCACATATTCAATCATAATAATCAACCCTGAGTCGAGCTTTTTAATGGCAGCGAGTGTACATGTTCGATCAATCTCCAGAACCAATAAACCTTGGCTCGCTCTGATACCAAGTTGTAACGCCCTACTACCTTAGAGCCGTTACTAAGTGAGTATAAAATGTGCAATTAACTTGCTAAACGAGGTTTTTAGAACAAAAGTGTGATTAGACAAAAAGTCAAGGCTGTAATCTTTAAAAGTACTGTATTTCATTGAAAATTCCAAGAGTCTAACATTTGGGATCCCAAAATAAAGTTTATAAAATATTTACAACTCAAAAAGGTTTACAGATGGCTAGTTATAAAAAACATAGTTTATTACAGCCATCTCTCAAAATGCCCCCAACCAAAGCAGTCGGGCAGCCCAAACATGTACGCGCCGCCCCACGCTCTTCGTACTCATGGCTGGTTGAATTTTTCCTTGCCCTTACCTGCAACACAAAGCACCCGTGAGCCGAAGCCCAGCAAGAAAACTCACACAGCACATAACATACGCATATTATATAATCAGCATATTAGACAATCCACAGATAACACAGATAGCCCATTAGACTAAACAAATACGGCCATGTCGTCCTAGAAGCGTTACCAACGCTTGGGATCTAGGTTCTCACCGTAAGGATATCCCATGTATCCTTTGGGGTCTCACCCTAACTATAAGCACTCCATGTGCTAAGTGTTATTCTCGGCCCCACTGCCGTTCTCGGCCCCTCGCCGTTCTCGGCTCCTTGCCGTTCCCGGCCCCTTTGCTGTTCATTCTACTATAACCACATATAGCATACCTAAACAGCATTCAAGCATATAATAATTCAATCAAGGCTACATCCTAACAATAATACAATCTGGGGTCGTGCCCTGCAACAACACTATGGGCCCTTGCCCTGCTCTACGGGTGCTACAGTTTTCTTACCTGTATCCCGAGCTTCACAATGCACCAGAATCACGAGCACGGTCCTCTATCCCGAGCCTCTTCGAAAACCTAGTCACAACACATATAAAACATCCTTTAATACTAACCAATCCAAAACCACTTCTCAGGACCAATCCCATACTCTTGGGACCTCCAATTTCCCAAAACAACGCAACAGAAACATCCCTCGAGCCCCCGGATCAATTGCCCAAAAATGCAAAATTACCCTGTCCTGAAAATAGCCTAGCGCTGCGGTGCTACCCTTGAGGGCCGCGGCACCCAGAAAGTCAGAGAGTTCCCCACCCTGACGCAGCCTCGTGCCGCGGTGCCAAAGAATAGGGCCGCGGCGCCCCTTCACGAACCCAGAATTCTGGGATTTCCCCTGCATTTTCCTCGAGCCAAAACACTCCCAATTCAACCCAAACACATACCTAAACCCCAAAACCAATTTAAAACCACAAATAAACCATCTAACAACCTATAAACACCATCCACAAGTATAAGCACTTAATCACTCCCATAAACCACACTTTGGTTTCAAATCTCTGAAGTTTAAACCAGTAAACCAGAAACTTAAACCAAAGCCTACAAAACCTAAACCATGCTTCAAATTCCTTAAACCACAACAGAATTAAACCTCAAAATTGCATAGAATCCTTACCTCAAGTGGAGAATTCAACCTTAAGCTTCCTTGATTCCAGCTTCAAGCTAAGCCCTCTGGTTTCACAAACTGAATTCCCAAACAACCAGCCACAAACCATCTTTCAATTTCCAACCTAAATTCCATAAGAACTTGCAAAAAACACAGAAATTTCAGAGATGAAACTTACCTCTGACCAATCTTGACTTCTGCTTGGCTTTAATTGCCTCAAACCACCTTGATTCCTCTCCTAAATCTCAAAATTCCCAACTCCCTTCCTTTCTTCCTTTTTGCCCTTAGTTCTCCTTTACTTTCAGCAAAAACTGAGTTGCCTAGGTGAGAAAAACGTGAATGATCTTTCCCTTAGCTGAAGTGATCTAAATCCCTGCCAAAAGACCATTTTGCCCTTCCATCTATTTCCCCTTCCAACTAAACCTTAAGGACATCCTAGACATTTCACATTCCTTACAAATCTACCATTTCCTCATCTAGACTTGTTACCCTTAATGGTTACTAATGGTCACCCGAGTTACTCAATCTCCATTAACCATTAGCTCACAGACTCACATTATAAGACCCCCAAAATACCCCTAGGTTCCTCCCGAGCTGGGTATTTAATCCCGTTGTGACTTTTAAACTAATTAGCTCCCTAGGACCGTCTCGGCATGTGCATCACATTAATATCACCACACACACGTGGTACTAATCATATAATACAATTAACACATTTATGCCCTCAGCGGGCTAAAATTACCATTTTACCCCTAACATACAAACGGGGCCCACATGCATATTTATTCCACCTAACATGCATCCTAATCACATATTCATTTAAATTCATATATTAACATGTTAATTCACTTATTGCCCTCCAGACACGCTAATCAAGGTCCTAAACCTTATTAGCAAATTTGAGGTGTTACAGTCCCGGGTCTTATTGTTGAAACTTTCAGCGTAATTGCTTGTCATTATATTATACCTAGTATCCAGGAAAACTAACATTTAATAGTAATGTACATTTAGAAGATTTCATAAATTAAAATACAATTCACAATGACATACCTATTTCCAGGAAAGTAAGCACGGGACCACTTTGATGGACCCAAAACGGGTATGTTTTAAAATTTAAACTCGCAAGCGCACGAATCGTATTTATAGAATAGTTTTCGTGTAAGCACGAGGTCGAACCCAAAGGAGTTGACTTAAATCAAAAGAGAAAACTATTTTTACCAAAGTGAAATAAATTTCTAACCTAGTTCCAAAGATTAATGTGTTTTGTTTTAAAATAAAGAAAGAAAATACTAAAAATAAATAAACTAAAAAGATTTGTTTTTAATAGTTATTTATAAAATTATTAAGATTTTAGAATCCACAAAATATAAATAATAATATTTATTAATATGTTGACTTCCCAGTTTTTAGTGATAATTGAAATTAATCTAATTACCTTTTCCAAAACATTATTTTTACATTTTCCTTCACTTCAATAGTATAACTTCAAAGCATTAGTTGTGAATCAATTTAATGAAACTACAAAAAAATCAAATAATGTTATTTCTAAAGCAAAATATAGTATTTTTGTTCTAAGCATTGGATGTGAACAATTTAATGACACATCTTAATCAAAGAATACTATGTTTTTGCACAATTAAGAACCAAGTAAAATATGTTCTAACAATCTAAAATACATGATATTATAGATGAAAGAAATATTTAGAAGAAGAAAAATCATAAACTTTATTGCTCATTTTGGGAGGTCAACATAAAATAAACACTATATAGTTATATCTTGGTTCATCCTCCACCTTAATAATTTTAAGTGGATTAGAAACCCATAACTATCAAAAACAAAATAAAAATTACAACATAAATAGGAAAATTTGGAGGAGGAACCTCCAAATTATTCCTCTAAAAATACATAAAAACTAATCTAAGAAAAGAAAAAGATGGAGAGAATAGAGAGATGGAAGAAGTGGTGTAAGAGAAGGTGTGCTTGAAATAGTGAAATGAGACTCCTATTTATAGATAAATTCTTTGGTAAATGATAACACTCCTATTGGTCTAAAAAAAAAGCACATGGATTCATGCTCAAAATTGTCATCTTTTCCTATAGTTACAAATCCAATGGTGGAGAAAGAAGCACATGGATTGATGACATGGCATTGTCAAGAATTGGATTGGGCCTTTCATTTTGGGCTTGCTTTCTTCATTTCTTTATACCAACATTTTATCAACATTTCATTTGCCCCAACAAATACACCTACATAAAGAAATTAAACACACATAAATTAGTAACAACATAATTAAACAAAATAAATACAAAAAATACATAAAATCAAAATAAAACTAATAAATTCAAAATTACTTAAAAAATTGATAAATTAATTTAAAACTCAAGAACTAAGCAACAATTGGCTTATAAAATGTGGTAAAATAACTCTATTTTGTAGAGTTATCACACCCCCAAACTTAATGTTTTGCTAGTCCTCAAGCAAAAGAAAAATTAAAAACACCTTTTTTTTTTTTTTAATTGGAGACATCAAATGTTTTCCTCAAAAATTGCATAATGAAAGTAGCTCAATGAAAATTATGAAGAGACATTAAGCTCATGTAATTAATCCAATAGTCAATCTTGCTTTCAACAACTAATTTTCAATATGGAAACACAAAACTATTTACCAAGTAATCATGTGGAATTTTGGAAAAATTTATGCAAAGATAAAATAATTAAATCTCAAGGAATGATGAATTAATTTTTTTTTTTCGTACCAAAGTCCCATAGGTTCGTTTTTCTTATCTCTCTCCACTAATGTAAAACAACACAAAATCAAGGATCAATAGGACTTTATAGGCTTGTAATGTGCGGGTAAAGAAGAATGTGAGAAAAATGATATTGAATTTTAGCTTAGATCACTTTTTCCTAACACATGAGTATTTCCGAACTTTTTACTAGACATCACAATATTTCAAGTATACGCCATAACATTTCCATAGTAATTCTTTCCACCCATTTGGAATCTTCAATTTTTTTTTTTTTTTTTTTAGCTTGCCACAATATTTTTGTTTTTTTTTTGTTTTTTGTTTTTTTAAGATGTGGCTTTCCGAATTTCTTTCCTATTTTCACTTTGGTAACAAATCAAGATGCATAGCTTTATGATATTTTCTCATGTGTAAAGAATGAAATTCATGAAGAAGTTTTAGATTTCACATATAGGTAAAACAATATAACAAGACTCGTGTTTGGCTCAAATGGGGTAAACTAGGGAATAATGTGTGTAACGGTGATTAAGTCAAAAGGCTCAAACGTTCCAAAGATAGCCTAAATCATTTCCCTAATGATGTGCTTTTCTAGGATTTCGCCTCAAGAGATAATTAATCGAATTCTAGGACTTGTGAGATTTACAAAATTTTATGCTTATATAAATTAATCTAAATTACACAAAAATTATTAGAAAGATAGAAAGTGTTCTTTTATGAAAAATCTATATTTAAGCAAGACTAACCCAAAGATTAAAAATAGAGCTTAAGAAATATTCACATTTTTCTAAGAACTAAATTCAAATTCAATTTATCATCTAAAAATGAAAAATCACCAAATTTTTTTTTTTGAACATTTTATAAAAAAATAAAAAAAACACACAACACTACCCCCAAACTTAAACAAAACATTGTCCTCAATGAGCAATAAATTTGAAAAAGTTAAGAAAACTCCCTTGAATGTATGCTTCCATGATTTGGCTCCTTCGTTTTTGGGCTAGAAGTTTCCTTCAAACTTATTTGAACTTGAAAAACATGAAACAAACACACAACAAACGTGAAATACAAAAGGAAATACAAAATGGAACTTGAAACTTATGGGTTGCCTCCCACAAAGCGCTTTAGTTTATAGTCTTTAGCCCGACTATTTTTTTTTTTTTTTATCCTACACCCAATCGATGGTGTAGAATTTCATTTGTAGGGTGAACTATAATGTTGATGCAAATGCCATAAATGAGAATTGAAAGCATCACACCTACAAAGTAATTAGAGACATGCAATTTTGGTGGCATTTCAATGAAGTAAGAAAATTGCACATCTTTTTTATCCTCCTTTTCAAATTGAGTATGTATGAAAATTTGCTCAATTATTGGCTCTTGAGGTACAATTGTATTTTTTTCATTTTCCTCGTGAGCCCCATCAATCAATTCATCAAACTCATTTGTTTCAATTAGCAATTGGATGCTTATTACAGGTTCTTTGAAAACTTCGTTCATTTTTTCACTCTCGGTTTGCACTAATGGATCGGGAATGGGTTGACTAGGAAGAACTTGTATTTCCGTCTCTATCAAAACAGTTGCAAGATGACCTATTTGTTTCTCGATGTTGGAAATGGATCGAGACTGATTTTGTAAAATTTGTTGGGTTGACTGCATGAACTGTTGTAGGGTATCCTCTAGAGATGGATTGATTTCTTGTTGAGGAGGATATGACAGATCGGGTTGGGAATAACCTAGATTAGGCATGTTGAATTGATGCACATGGTTCATTGGAGACAAGTTTTGACTCCATGTAAAATTTGGATTATAGGTGGGATCAAATGAGATTTCTGAGGAATTCCCATAAGCATGCACATCATTGGTTTCATTATAATCAAAGTGCGATGATGCATAATAGTTGTACTCAGGCTTCCAACTAAAATCAATGGGATTTTCCAAGGGATGACTACAATTCTCATGGTGATGAGAGTGAAATGCATTATTTATCTCCCTATGGTCATCTTGAGTTTGCCTAGCTTGTAAGACATCTAGTGTTCTAGACAAATTTTCTATTTGAGCGTTGATGTCTTCTCTTTCCCTAGGATGATATGCATTGTTAAAATTCCTAGTACTATTCCAAGGGCATCCATTTTGGCTCATGTAACCTATGCTACCAATAGGAAACATGGCAATAACTCAATGACAATTTTTTTGTGAAAATCTCAAGAAACCTTTTCTGATATGGAAGGTCAATTGAAATTGCAACCATAGAGCATAATTAGAATTTCAAGAGATTTAATTTTTTTTTTTTTTTGCAAATTAAAATTACAAGAAATAAACACAATTAAATAACAAAACAAAATTAGCAAACATAAATGAAAAATAAAATTAAATGACAAAGACAAGAAACATTTTCTGATGTGGAAGATCAGTCGAAACCGCAACCACAGAGCATACTTAGATTTTTTTTTTTTGACAATAAAAAATAAAATAACTAGTAGAAGAATTTTACTCACCTTGACACAAATTGTTTCTCTTCTTTGCAACTCCCCCGCAACGGCGCCAAAAACTTGATGGACCCAAAACGGGTATGTTTTAAAATTTAAACTCGCAAGCGCACGAATCGTATTTATAGAATAGTTTTCGTGTAAGCACGAGGTCGAACCCAAAGGAGTTGACTTAAATCAAAAGAGAAAACTATTTTTACCAAAGTGAAATAAATTTCTAACCTAGTTCCAAAGATTAATGTGTTTTGTTTTAAAATAAAGAAAGAAAATACTAAAAATAAATAAACTAAAAAGATTTGTTTTTAATAGTTATTTATAAAATTATTAAGATTTTAGAATCCACAAAATATAAATAATAATATTTATTAATATGTTGACTTCCCAATTTTTAGTGATAATTGAAATTAATCTAATTACCTTTTCCAAAACATTATTTTTACATTTTCCTTCACTTCAATAGTATAACTTCAAAGCATTAGTTGTGAATCAATTTAATGAAACTACAAAAAAATCAAATAATGTTATTTCTAAAGCAAAATATAGTATTTTTGTTCTAAGCATTGGATGTGAACAATTTAATGACACATCTTAATCAAAGAATACTATGTTTTTGCACAATTAAGAACCAAGTAAAATATGTTCTAACAATCTAAAATACATGATATTATAGATGAAAGAAATATTTAGAAGAAGAAAAATCATAAACTTTATTGCTCATTTTGGGAGGTCAACATAAAATAAACACTATATAGTTATATCTTGGTTCATCCTCCACCTTAATAATTTTAAGTGGATTAGAAACCCATAACTATCAAAAACAAAATAAAAATTACAACATAAATAGGAAAATTTGGAGGAGGAACCTCCAAATTATTCCTCTAAAAATACATAAAAACTAATCTAAGAAAAGAAAAAGATGGAGAGAATAGAGAGATGGAAGAAGTGGTGTAAGAGAAGGTGTGCTTGAAATAGTGAAATGAGACTCTTATTTATAGATAAATTCTTTGGTAAATGATAACACTCCTATTGGTCTAAAAAAAAAGCACATGGATTCATGCTCAAAATTGTCATCTTTTCCTATAGTTACAAATCCAATGGTGGAGAAAGAAGCACATGGATTGATGACATGGCATTGTCAAGAATTGGATTGGGCCTTTCATTTTGGGCTTGCTTTCTTCATTTCTTTATACCAACATTTTATCAACATTTCATTTGCCCCAACAAATACACCTACATAAAGAAATTAAACACACATAAATTAGTAACAACATAATTAAACAAAATAAATACAAAAAATACATAAAATCAAAATAAAACTAATAAATTCAAAATTACTTAAAAAATTGATAAATTAATTTAAAACTCAAGAACTAAGCAACAATTGGCTTATAAAATGTGGTAAAATAACTCTATTTTGTAGAGTTATCACACTTCATCAAAACCGATGCCTTCTAGGTATTAAGCAATAGCTGGGTCTTTTGATTTGATTTTTTTGAAGTTAGCGTGGAACTCAGATTTCCTAAAAGCATATGCCACATTATACATCAACACATGACAATGATAAATCTTGAATTTAGCAACCACATTCATACTAATGTGGTGGTAGCAAGCACCGTGATAGGCATCGGGGAAAATAGTTTCCAAGGCATGTGTAATACTTGCATGCTTGTCAGATACAAATGTCAGGTCCTCAACTTCCCTAATCGTTTCCTTTAGCTCTGACATGAAATACTTCCAAGAATCATGATTCTCACTATCCACAATACCAAATGCAACTGGATATAGACGATTATTTGCATCCAGTGCGACTGCACATAACATCTCCCCACCGTATTTTGTCTTTAAAAAAGTGCCGTCCACACATAACTATGGACGACATGTACAAAATCCTCTTCTACTAACTCCGAGTGAGAAAAAGCAATATTTGAATTGATCTTCCTCAGTGACAAAATCTGTCAACGTCCCAGGATTTTTCTGTTGAAGCATGAACAGGTACGATGGTAACTTCTGGTAGGATGCTTCCAGTGTCCCTCTGACATAAGAAAGAGCCTTATCTCGGCATCTCCAAGCTTTTCCATATGATAACTCAATGCCATAATCATTCTTAATGTCTTCTCTTATGTTGTTTGCCATGTACGCATTCGATCCAGTCTGATATTTTTTCTTTATGCAATGACCAATAACCCAAGGTGCAGCTTGGCAATGGCCTTTATGTCGGAGGTCAAGTGAGCAAGTGTGTTTATTGGTGAAACGAGTTATCCCAAACATATCAGATTTAGGCATTCTCTTCCCCCTCAATCTCCACCCACAATCAGGATCCTTGCAAGTGATATACCAAACTTCAGTACCTGACTTCTTCACCACAAACTCAAAGTTCTGCTTCATTGCATACAAGTGTGCCTTCGTCTTCAACTCTAACTTGTTCTCAAAAACCTTCCCAACTTCTATTACTCCACAACTCACTCCAAATAACATGGGGATAACATAAGAAGGGCATGGGATGTCTTCAGTAGTATACGCCGGAGAACTCCATCTATTTCTATCGTCTTGTGTAGTTGAACGACTGCTCTCTAAGCTAGCAGTCCTCCGTCCCTGGCTTTCTTGACGTCTTGGCAAGGGTCGTACATTCAAATTATCTACTTGAACTCCAGGTAGCATCGACAACCGATCCTCTGAGTTATCATTAGAACTACTGCACCCCTCAACTCTTTCATCATCATCACCAAAATGGGCAACTGGATTGTCATTGACATAAGGCTTATACTCATACCCATCATCATGTGGGAGATTTGTTGGGGGAAAAAAGTTTCATTATGACTAGAACCTCCCATGCATACACTTGGCCCAGGAGCTGTTTGTGGAACAACCGTGCATGATTGATTATGATTTTCCATATTAACACTCGCTCTAGGAGATGGATCAATAAGAGCAATGTTCTTTGCAATCGAACTAACGCATAAAGGAACCCGATGTCTTAAGGACTTCGAATTGTCAAGAATAAGAGCACTAACTCCTTCATCATCTGTGATTTCAATGGGATCTATGCTAAAATCATTGCATGTAAACTACACTTCCAACTTTAAGTCAAAAAATGACCTATCCACTTTCAGCTTTGAATACAACTTCTCCAATAATTCTATGTAACCAACATCAATTGGTACGTGTATTATAGTGTTCAAACCAGCTTTGAAATTCCATTTATTTCCTTTCTGTTCCTAAACACCGTTGTAAGAAACAATTATATTAACTCTGGAACCTGCAAATTTACAAAAAAAAAAAAAAAAAAAGAAAATTATAAAAGTAAAGTGAAATCGATGATGAATTGATACCTATGAAAATCTGTATTGAAGTTCAAGATCGATGCCACATCGATGACATTTTGATGCATAATCAATGATGATGGTTGCCATATGTACGCGATTCCATTTCGATGGTATATCGATGCTGAACCAAATCAATATATGGCATCGATTCAGCACAGATATACCATCGATATTATATTGATCATAACATCTAAATTATATGTTCGCCCCAATATCGAAATTTCATCGATATACCATCGAAATGGAATCGCGTACAGATGGCAACCATCAGCATCGATTATACATCAATGATATTTAGATGGTACATCGATTCAGCATCGATATACCATCGATATTATATTGATCATAACATCTAAATTATATGTTTGCCCCAACATCGAAATTTCATCGATGTAACATCGATATGACATCGATATACCATCTAAATATCATCGATGTATAATCGATGCTGATGGTTGCCATCTGTACGCGATTCCATTTCGATGGTATATCGATGCCATATTGACGCTGAACCAAATCAACATATATGGCATCGATTCAACATCGATATACCATCAATATTATATCGAAAATAACATCTAAATTAGATGTTCGCCCCATCATCAACATTCCATCGATGTACCATCGAAATGCCATCGATTTACTATTGATTTTGGAATGGCACCCACATAATTCTAGATCTGAAGCACATATAAAAAAATACAGAAAAAATACCACACTCAACCACGGAACAGTTTGAATCTAATATCTAATTATGACATTTTATATTCACAAGCAGATAGAATGAAATAATACTTACTCATGATTTTTTCTCTTAAAAAATGCCAAAAATGATAATTTTTTCACTTGAAATGAATTCTTTACTTGAAATGAAATTTCCAGATTCGAGCAGTCTAATTTCTTCACCGATTTGGTTGTGAAAATCGACAATGGATTGCTGTGAAAATGGATGAGAGAGAGAGAGGGAGATAGAGATAAAAATGTGTGAACGTTAAATTTTAATGATAAGGGTATTTTTGTCCAAAAAAGGGAGGGGTACATTAATAGGAGAACTATATTTTGATGCATATAAATAAAATTTCGGTTAAAAAATTAAATAACATATGTGATGTCATTTCCATAACTTCTAATTCAACGGCCTTGGTCCGTGAGGGGTATAAAAGTCATTTGAGTGACTCCCGATCCTTCGCTGCTATATATATACCCAGAGCTACAAAAGTTAGGGTATAAAAAGCCCCAAAATTTCTCCGCTCCAAAACACATAAATCGACGCAACGTTAGCGAGACAGACAGAACAGAAAAGAAGAACCTCTGAGCCAAAACATAGCCACCCAATTTGTAACTACAATTTTTTCCCTCGATTTGGTTTTTCGTCCAATTCCTCTCTTTCTTTACTTGTTCTATTCTTCTTTAAATTATAGTTTTCGTTCTAATTACGACAAATTCGCGTCTGAAAGTTGATTTTCCGCCGCTTTCTTGGAAAATTCTGATAAAGATTGAAACGTTATTGAGTTCATCAAGTTTTTTTTATGTGTTTTATGGCAGATCGTGTGCTTTGAAGAAGAATAATGGCGACGTTTGAGCTTTATAGAAGGTCCACGATCGGAATGTGTCTGACTGAGACTTTGGATGAGATGGTTCAAAATGGTACACTCAGTCCCGAGCTTGCTATTCAGGTTCTAGTCCAGTTCGACAAGGTTAGACCTAGCTCAAGTTTTCGAGGTCTTGGTTTATTTATTTTGTATATATTCCAGTTCGTCTTTCTAGTTTTGCTAAATGTGTCTTTTTTTTTTCATTTTCTAGTCTATGACAGAAGCTCTGGAATCACAAGTCAAGAGTAAGGTCACCATTAAGGTAAGCCTATCTTTCTGCTCTATTGTTGTCCTTTTAATATATTATTTTGATTATGGGTATAACGCAATTCGAGCATCTGTGATCTTCTAATACTGCGTCGGAATTTCATTCTAGATGAACGACTATTTTAGGCTGTTTATGGTTCAATATAGATCATAGTCATCAGTGGATAGAGTGCATGTATTCTCAATTGGCAAAACAGTCAGGTTATTAAGTAATAATATGATTTTTTTTTTGGGTAATGACTTAGTTGGTGAACAGATTTTTCTTGGTCCTTCCAGGGTATGCTTTTGTTTTTCCAGAATATAGAGCAGTTTAATGTTGTTTCATCAGGTAACCCTGTTTCTGAAGTCAAGCTTCTAATTATAAACTGGCGCCTTCACTAACATTTCTAATATTAATTGCTAAATAGGACTTGTTGTAACCCAATTTGCGTCTAGCTTATGTGTCAGTGTCAATATAAAACAGCTGTAGAATGGGGTGACATAAGTGTCAGTTTCTCTTCACAACTGTCGAGAGAAGTTCTTTGGATTAGGAAGGGTGTAAAACTTAAATGAAATTTTAATTGAGTTAATCAATTTGACTTAATTATGTTTGTCACTAAAAAATGAATTCTGTTGACTTACCATATTTATTCAGTTTCGTCTGTGTACAAAAGGGTAGTTGGTCCCTAAATGCTGTATATAAATTCAATTTTGCAGTCATCTTCTCTTTTACTTCTCTGTGACTATTGGCTGTCGGTTTCTAATATGGTGCTTTTAAATTTGTAAAATAATTATGGAATTGCAAAGGGGATTAGTAAGATATAATCATCTGGTATTTTGGTCACTGGTTTCTACCTTTACAATCAGGAAAGAGAACTACGCAACATAAGCTAGGATGTTTTGGGAGGATTAGCTGCAACTGAAATACGTGAACCTACTTGTAAAGTACTTTGTGTGTGAATTCAATATTTGTAGATGCATATGGTGTGTTTGAGCACACAATATAGGTGGATGCATATGCAATTTACCATCTTCTTTTAATCTTCCTTTTAGAAGAAGGGTATTAATTTATCTTAATTGTTAAGGACCAAATCACATATGAAATCTGATGTTATTTTTGTATATAGAACATAATTGTTTTGACTGTTATTATACTTGTTTTTCAAATACTATATATATATCTTTTCAGACGTATTATCTATATTAACGTTGTCTCAAAATGTCCATTTATTATCCAATTTATGATATCCCTTTGTATTATATTTATGTGTCCCACAATCTTATTTTCGTTCAATGTTTTGTAGTTGCCGTTTATGGGAGCCTAGTTTTCTACTTGGTAGTCAATATTTATTTGGAATATAAGAACTTTACAGATTAGACACGGGTTAGGATTATTAAATTACTTGTAGAATAATTCCGTTGTCTCTTGCAAATGCTTATTTTTTTATTTACTTTTAAGGGAATTTAAAAAAAATTATTTATATGGCTTTAAGGTAACTACTATATAATAAGGGTTTTAATACATTCTTTATGTCAGTGCTCAGGCTTCTATCTGTTTTTTTGTGTGTGTGAGTCACGTGTGTACTGTTATGTAGAAGATAACACGTGGAATTATGAAAGCGAGCACTCTTAATGGATTCTTTATCTTATCTTTTAAAATACATCATCAAAATCTATTTTATTTAAAAAACTGTCACGTTTAAGTGCATATTTTGAGTGAACATATCATTACTCTTTACAATATACCATATATCAATTTCTTTATTTTTTTTTTCATATGATGTAAATATTATTGTTTTTAATATTTTTTATTCATTTCAATATTTTCTCTAACTATCAAAATGAAGTAAGTGAGGAAACTATCAAAATGAAGAAAGTGAGGAAAGTAGGAAAAAAAGAAACTGATTAAAAATGTTTGAAGGGGTGAATTGTGTTTTATAAATGTAAAGGATGAACTGTAGCAAAATGCAAAACTTTCGTATTTTACAAAATCTGATGGAGGGCTCATTGATTCTTTATATTTTGGAAAGAAAAAAAATTGTAATTTAGAACTCCCATCGGGAGTGCTCTAATATACAACAGCAGATTAGCTTCTTGTTATTTATCTTAAGGTTATAGTTGTACATAATTGCTGCTGACATAACTAAAATGATGTAGCACAACCTAGATTGATTCTTGTGGATCTTAACAAAATATGCTTTTTTTTTTGACATTGGGGGAATTTGAATTTGGGACCTCCTCACAAAGGAGAGGTGACCACTAGGCTAAGTGAAGAAAAACAATGGAACAGTTATTGTACAATTGCAGCTCAATTAGAGTTGAGAGTAAATGATGTATTTATATGTAGGGTATTGAGTATAAGGCTTTGATAAGCCATTAAGATGATTACAAGTGGTCCAATAACAAAACATAACAAAAAGATAAAAGGAATTCTGATAATAACAGAAAAGAAATGACGTGGTGAGTGTGAATATTCTAGATGCCAATTTTGTGTGGTGCTAGTGCAGCTGGTTGTGCAGAGCAGCAGAGTAATGAGGTATTCTTAAGACCACCCCTCAAACGAAGGGGTGAATCAGTCACTCTGAGTTTGTCAATCAGGAATCTGATGTGATAAGCCTTTAGTCAGACAATCAACCATCTGATCATGTGAGGGAACGTCCAAATGTCAAGCTTCTTTTCTAATACTTTGTTGCAAATGAAATGAACATCGAGTTCAATGTGCTTTGTTCTGGCATGGTATATTGGATTGGATGCAAGTGCACTTGCACTCGTGTTGTTACACCAAATAACTGGTGTTGAAGGAAGAGGAAATTTCTTCTCTTGAAGAAGAGCTTGCAGGCAGGCTATTTTTGCAGCAACTTGAGCCAAGGCTTGATATTCTGACTCAGTACTAGACCTGGCAACAACAGTTTGCTTTTTAGATGATCATGAAACAAGAGTATCTCCCAGAAATACACAATAACCTGCTACCGATTTTCTATCGTCTGGACAACAAGCCCAGTCTACATCTGAAAAACCTGTTAATGTGACTCTCGCTGTATTTGATGTGAAGACCATAATGAATGGTTCCTTTAAGATACCTCAAAATTCTTTTTGCAGCTGACCAATGCACTGTTGTTGGAGCTTTCAAAAACTGACTTAATTTGTTTACTGCAAAGGAGATGTCTAGCTGAGTGTGAGCAAGGTACTGCATTCCACCAATGAGACTTGTAGGAAGATGGATCTGTCAAAAGTTCACCATTTGTAAGAGACAATGGTCTTTCTATGGTCATAGGTGAGGGACAGTTTCAGATTTGTCATGTTAAATTTCCTCAACATTTCAGCAACATATTTTCCTTGAGACAAGTAGAGTCTAGTGGAGTCTCAGACAACTTCTATGCCAAGAAAGTAATTACCTAGATCTTTGAGAGCAAAGCTTTTGTTCAGATGAGAAATGAATTTGTGCAGCTGTTTGGGCTCATTGCCAGTCACAATGATGTCATCTACATAGATGAGCCCCATAATGATGTATTCTTTGGTCTTGAGTAAGAACCATGAGGAATTAGCTTGAGAGTTTTCAAACTTCCATTCAAGTAAAGTGGTTTTGAGCCGATCAAACCAGGCCCTTGGGGCTTGTTTTAGCCCGTACAAGGACTTGTTCAATTTGCACACAAAATCAGCTTTAATATTGTCTTCAAAGCCTTGTGGCTGGTTCATGTATACTGCCTCTTCGAGATGCCTATTTAGGAAGACATTATTGATATCCAACTGCCTTAAGTCCCAATTCTTTGCCACTGCTACTGTTAATACCACACGGACTGTAGAAGCTTTGACAACGGGGCTAAATGTCTCACTAAAATCAAATCCTGGCCTTTGGTGAAATCCCTTCGCTATTAATCTTGCCTTGAATCTTTGAAAAGTACCATTACTGTTGTATTTGCGCTTGAGGACCCTTTTGTTTCCCACGATATTGTATTCAGGCAGTCTAGGAACTAAAGTCCAACTTCGATTGGCTTGTAGTGCATCAAACTCCTCTGTCATAGCTTGTTTCCAGCCTTTGTGTTTAAGTGTAGCCTCAACCGAATCTGGTTCCTGATCCTTATCTTCCCACTTTGCTTGTCCAACATAGACTTTAGGCTTGTAAATTCCATCTTTGGTTCTCGTGATCATAGGATGAGTTGGCTTAACTTCTTTTTGAGTGTGGCTGGTTTGAAGCAGGTCATTAGTGGTTTGAGCAGCAGCTGAGTTTTCAGAGTTTAGTTCATCCATAATAGAGGCATTGGACTCGTGAAGTCTAACTTGATTGTTGTCATCTGATGACTCAGTGTGCAGGTCTGGTGAGTGTTCTTGGACAGCTTCAGGATGACTTATATCAGCTGCAATTGTGGGATCTGAAGGTGCATTTTCTAAGTCGGAAGCTTGTGCATTTAGTAAGACAAACCAGGAAGATGGAGTTTGGACTGAAACAATGTTTTCCTTTCGGTAATTATTTAGAAATCCAATTTTGAAAGGAATTTCTTTTTCATTGAAGACTACATTTCTAGAGATGTATACTCGACAACTAGGACTTAGACATTTATAACCTTTGCAAGACTCACTATACCCCAAATTGACACACTTGACTGAATGGAGTTGGAACTTGTGTGTTTGGTATGGTCTAAGACAAGGAAAACAGGCACAACCAAAAACTTTGAGAAAATTGTAGTCTGGTTTCTTAGAATGAAGCATTTCAAAAGGTGTTTTTCCAGCTAGTATAGGTGTAGGGAGACAGTTTATTAAGAAGACAACAGTAGAAAATGCTTCACACCAGAATTTTAAGGGCATTTTGGCTTGAGCAAGGAGAGTTAGACCCATTTCTACTATGTGCTTGTGTTTTCTTTCAGTTCTTCCATTTTGGACATTTTGGGCTGAAGTGTAAGGACATGAGTGTTAAAAAATAATGCCATTTTGCTTGACTAAGTCATTGAAAACCTGATATTCTCCTCCCCAATTAGTTAGTAGTTTTTTTTTTTTTCTTTCAAAATGTTTTTCAGCCAGAGTTTTAAATTGGATAAAGGCATTTAAGGCATTGACTTTTGATTTTAAGAAGTAAATCCATGTATTTTTTTATAGTCATCTATAAAATGGATATAAAATCTTATGTTAGTGTTGGACATGACAGGTGAGGGTCCCCAAATGTTGTATGGATTAATTCAAGAGGTGCTTTGACTCTATTTTCAGATAATGCAAAAGGTAAAGAGTGAGATTTACCAAACTGACAAGCATCACAGAAATTTTCCTCTTCATTCATCAAATTTTTTACATTGTTGTCCCTTAACACTTGACTCAAAACTCTACTTGATGGATGCCCTAGACGTCTATGCCATACATCCATTTGGGAAATGAAAGACTCAATGAAATTTCACTGACTGACACTATCATTTTGCAGAGATGCTTCAGCAGAGAAAGAAAAAGACTCAAAACTACCTAACTTTGACCGAGTAATAGCATTGAGAGCTGACTTTGATTTCAATGTTTGCAATTGATATAAGCCATCCTTAAGTGTTCCTTGTAACACCACCTTTCCTTGTTTCTTTGTCCTTCACAAAACAACAATTAGAAAAGAATTCAACATATATATCATTATCAGCAGTTTGCTTTGAAATGCTAATGAGGGTTTTGCAAATCTTGGGAACATGCCACATTTGATTTAGAATAAAGCCATTTTGATTGTCACATTTTATAGAAATTTGGTAAGATATTGCTAGTAATTAATAGTAAAGAATTAGTAACCGAGCTAAAAAATGCTCCTCAACAGCCTTTTCATTGAAAATACTCAGAATTCAAGAGCTGGGTTCTCTCCAAATACAATCTGATTTCTCAGTAAAAGAATGCACACTCTGCTCTACTTCTCTCCTCTATTTATACTAAGGCTTATCAATTCTACCGTGTTCCCCTTACACAATACAAAACCCCTTCAAACTAACTCTCCTCACTCTTACTCTCTGCTGACCTGTCATTCTTTCTACCCTTACCCCTCCTAGCATAGACACAAGTCAATGGTGGTCTAACAAAATTTATATTTCTTTTTTGTGTATTTACAAACGGTGAGTACATCCTATTTATACAATTTTTACACATAAATCTCTTAATTACAGAATAATCACCAAATCACCGGGAGAGCTACAAATAATCTAAATAAGGAAAAAAACTACTAATTTACAGCTTGAACTAAATCGTGAGATTTGATTCTCTTTGATTTTCTCTTATTTGTCAACACTCTCTCAAGCTGGACTGTAAATATTGATGAGTCCAAGCTTGTTTACTAGAAAATCAAACTTTAATTCGGATAACCCTTTTGTGAGGATATCAGCCAACTGTTGATTCGTTTGTATATACTTGATGCTGATAGTGCCTCCATCAATATTTTCTCTAATAAAGTGACGATCTACTTTGACGTGTTTAGTTTTGTCATGTTGTATAGGGTTATGTGCAATACTGATGGTAGATTGATTATCACAGTAGAGCTTAATGGGAGCTTCATATTCAACCTTCAATTCTTCTAACAGGCGTTTGATCTATATTGCTTCGCATACTCCATGAGCCATGACTCTATACTCAGCTTTTGCACTACTTCTTGCAACAGCTATTTATTTTTTACTTCGCCATGTCACTACATTTCCCCATACAATTGTGCAATACCCACATGTAAATTTTCTATCATCAACTGACCTAGCCCAATCTACATCTGAAAATACTAAAACCCTTCCTTTCGGTTGCCTTTTTTGAAGAAAAGACCTTTTCCTGGTGTTTGCTTGAGATACCTAAGAATTCTGTATACTGCATTGAGCTGTCCTTGACATGGATCATGTATATATCGACTGACCAGACTTGCTGCAAAAACAATATTAGGTCTGGTATGTGAGAGGTAGATAAGCTTCCCTACTAGTTGTTGGTATCTTCCTTTGTTAACTGAGCTTCCTTCAAACATTTTTTTTTTGTCCCCGAGCTAGATTGGAGTTTTGCTGCGTTTACTGCCAAGTAGTTCTGTTTCATTCAAGAGATCAAGAGTATTTTCTTTGAAATACAGAAATCCCTCGTTTGCTCCTAGCAAATTTCATTCTTAGAAAATACCTGAGTGCACCAGGATCCTTGACTTCGAACTCTGTTGCCAACATTTCTTTGATCAGAATCATCTCTTCAGTATGATTGTCAGTGACAACAATATCATCGACATACACGATTAGTATTGACATTTTTCCTGTTTCCGAGTGTTTGATGAAGAGGGTATGGTCTGTTTGGCCTTGCATGTATCCGAGTCCTTGGACTACTTTCAGGAACCGATTGAACCATGCTCGAGGAGATTGTTTTAGACCGTAGAGTGATTTGTTTAGCTTGCAAACTCTGGTTGTAGTGGGAGATTCTTCAAAATCTGGAGGTTGACTCATGTACACTTCTTCCAGTTCTCCATTCAAGAATGCATTTTTTACATCAAGTTGATGCAATTCCCAATCCAAGTTGACAGCTAGCGAGAGCAATACTTTGATAGTATTGAGTTTGGCGACTGGAGTGAAGGTTTCAATGTAGTCAATTTCGTAGGTTTGAGTAAAATCCTTGGCAATTAATCGTGCTTTGTACCTTTCAATAAATCCATATTTGCATTGTATTTGACTGTGAATACCCATTTGCACCATATTACATTCTTGTAAGGTGGTAACTCTACTAATTTTCAAGTTCCATTCTGCTCGAGTGTTTTTATCTCTTCAAGAACTGCCGCCTTCCATTGAGGGGTACCAAGTGCTTTATTGATATTCTTGGGAATCACAACTTCTGGTAGACTAGAGGTAAAAGCTCTAAATAGAAATGATAATTTGGCATAGGAGATAAATTTTGAAATCGGATGTTGGGTACAAGATCTAGTTTCTTTCCTTAATGTAATAGGAATATCTAGATCTGACTGAGTGTTTGAGGGAAGTTTACTTGAATCGTCTGAGGGGAGTGATTCTACCACTGGATCAGACCTTTGACTGTGATAAAGATTTGTTACTTGTTTATTTCTTTCTCTTCTGGTATACACTCGTATTTCTTTTTCTTTCTGTATGTTTTTATCTTGAGAAGCAGGAGAAGATGGATGATCTTGCGAGGTAGGGCAAGAAGGTTGATCCTTAGAAGCAAATGAATGATTCTTCGAAGCAGGGCAAGATGGATGATCCTGAGAAGCAGGAGTGATGTCTAGCTCTGAAGGGAATGAAGTGTCCAAGGGTAATTCTAAACCCCAGGACCACTGAGCTTCTTGCTCGTGATGGATGTGCTCCCCCTGAAGCGAGGTGGGAATGAAATAAGAATAATTTTCAGAAAAAGTGACATCCTTGGAGGTGTAAGATTTTTTGGTGAGAGGACAGTAACAACGGTAGTCTTTCTGTGCAGTGGAATATCCTAGGAAAGCTGTTTTGATGGCTCGAGGATCTAGTTTACTTCGTTGTTGGGAGTGTACGTGGACAAAGGCAATGCAGCCAAAAACTTTGACTGGGAGGGTATTGGTGGAAGTGTGAGGGTAGAGAGACCGAAAAATTGAGTATGATGTTTTGAACTGAAGGGGCCCACTGAAAGGCGATTAATGAGATAGATGACAATAAGGACTGCGTTGCCCCAAAAATATTTTGGAACATGCATATTGAATATAATGGCACGATCCACTTTTAAGAGATGGCGATTTTTTCTTTTAGCGACTCCATTTTGTTGTGGAGTATTTACACATGAACTTTGATGAATAATCCCATTATGTAGAAGATAGGAACCGAGAGTGGAATTGAAATATATAGTACCATTATCGGTACGAAGTGTCCGGATAGATGATTGGTATTATGTGTGGATCATTTTGTTGAAATTTTGGAAAACTTGACAAGTTTCAAATTTGTGCCTAAGTAGATAAACCTAAGTGATGCATGTATGATCATCAATGAATGTGATAAACCAACGCTTACCAGAGGAGGTAGTGACCTTTGACGGACCCCACAAGTCACTGTGAACAAGAGAAAAAGGGTTGGAAGGTGTATATAGTTTGCGAGGAAACAAAACACGAGTATGTTTAGCAATTTGACAAATATCACATTGAAAATCACCAATCTTTTTATTGATAAACAAAGACGGAAACAAGTGTTTTAAATATAAAAAACTCGGGTGTCCAAGTCGACAATGCCATAACATAATTGTTCGAGAATTTGAATAAAAAATAGAATTAGACATAGAATAGAACGTGAAGCCAAACAATGTAAAGAAGGCTGCTCTTTAGGCGGATGTTGAAAGAAATAAAGCCAGTCACGAATTCTAGCATTGTCAATCATCCTGTGAGGATTTATTTCTTAAATTAGGAAATTGATCACAATTGTATGTAGGGATCAATTTGGTGTTAATACCAAATATCATGTATATCTTATTTTTCTAGAAATAAGGGATTATAATTTTGTTTTTCCTAGAATTAGCTGATTGTATATTTATTTGTTTAGATTTATTTTTTCCTTCTAGGCTGTATGTATATTCCCTCATTGGAGATAATAAAATAAGACAAATATTAAAAAACTGACATGGTATCAGAGCCGTAACTTTCTTAAGGTTTCAATATTTTTTTTTCTTTCTTCTCTTCTTCGTGTGTCCATTCCTGTTTGCAATGGCTGCTGAAAAAGACAACTTCATCTCAAAGGTAACCACCAAGACATCCTCATTAGATCAGTCCCTCTCTACTCCAGCTCTCTTTCACAACAATGAATCTGTCTCTCTGGTTACCAGCCACAAATTCAATGGACACAACTATCTCCAATGGTCCCAATCTGTGCTAATGTATATTGGTGGAAAAGGCAAAGAGGAATATCTCACTGGGGAAATTTTCTGCTCCAAAGCAAGATAATCATATGGGGAATATCTCACTGGGGAAATCTGATAATCATATGATTAAATCAACGTTGATAAGCTCTATGAATAATGATATAGGAGAAAATTTTCTCTTATATGCCACAGCAAAAGAGTTATGGGATGCTGTTAAAGAGTCTTATTCAAGTTTTGAAAATACCTCAGAACTCTTTGCTATCGAAGCTGCCTTGTATGATCTCTACCAAGATGATACCTCTGTCACTCAATACTTTAACACTCTAACACGCTATTGGCTGCAACTGGATCTATTTGAAGAATATGCATGGAAGTGTACTGATGATACTACCCTCTACCGTACCATCTTTCAAATTTCTTCATGGCCTTAACAAAAATCTTGATGCAGTCCGGAGTCGAATCATGAGCACCAAGCCCCTTCCTAAGGTCAAAGAGGCATTCTTTGAAGTTCGTCTTGAAGAAAGTAGGAAAAAAGTTATGATGGGCTCTCCAACTCTACTTTCAGATCAGGAATCATCTGCCCTTGTTGCTCGAGGACAGTCTCGTGGTGCAAATCCTGATAATCGTCAGAATAAGGGACGTCCTTGGTGTGACCATTGCCGAAAACCTGGACGCTACAGAGAAACATGCTGGAAAATCCATGGAAAGCCTCCAAATTGGAAGCCCAAGTCATGGGGTGATCATGAGAGTCAAGGGAATGTTGCTGCCGCTACTAGTTCTACTGCTGAAGGGAATAAAGATGCATCTGAATCCGCAACATTTACTAAAGCTCAGCTTTGCTGCTTGAGGACAGTCTCGTGGTGCAAATCTTGATAATCGTCAGAATAAGGGACGTCCTTGGTGTGACCATTGCCGAAAACCTGGACGCTACAGAGAAACATGCTGGAAAATCCATGGAAAGCCTCCAAATTGGAAGCCTAAGTCATGGGGTGATCATGAGAGTCAAGGGAATGTTGCTGCCGCTACTAGTTCTACTGCTGAAGGGAATAAAGATGCATCTGAATCCGCAACATTTACTAAAGCTCAGCTTGAGGCCCTTCAAAAGCTTCTAAGTCAGTCCTCCAATCAGCCAAATGCTACTCAGGGTACTGGAATGTTGGCCATGAGAGGTAATAAGTCAGTAGCTTACTTTGTCAATAAAAGAATTACTAAATCCTGGTTTTTTGACTCTGGCGCATCAGATCACATGACGGGAGATGCATCAATTTTTTCTGAGTTTCACACGAGTGCAGGAAATCATACAGTGAAAATTGCTGATGGCACACTCTCAAGTTGAGGGTTCGGGTTCAGTCACAATAAATAAGGACCTAACTCACATCTGCACTTTATGTGCCTAAATTGGACTGTAATTTGCTTTCTATTAGTAAATTTACTTTTGACCACCATTGTGACTCAATTTTTCGCAAATCTTTGTGTATTTCAGAACTTGGATTAGGGGAAGAGGATTGGCAGTGCTGAGATGTGTTCTGGTCTTTATGTTCTAAATAATGAAATTCTATCCCCTAGCACAGTCCAAAAGTTCAATTTGTTTTCTTTGAATAATCAGTCTATTTCTTATTCTAATAAAGATAGTGATATTATGTTATGGCACTATCGTCTTGCTCATCCAAATTTTTTGTATCTGTCATGCTTTCATTCTATGATTGAAACTCTACTCAAAACTGACAATGCCAAAGAATTTTTTAATTCTGTTCGGGGTCCCTATATGATACAACATGGCATCATTCGCTTTAGTTCTTGTGTTGACACTCCTCAGCAAATTGGAATTGCTTAACGCAAAAATCGACATCTTCTTGAAGTTGCTCGATCTCTCATGTTTGGGACTCACGTTCCCAAATTTTTCTGGGGTGACGCAGTTCTTACTACTGCCTATCTCATCAATCGAATGCCATTCAAAGTTCTCAAATTTAAAACTCTGTGTCAAACTCTCTTGCAACTATTCCCTCATACAAGGTTCATTAGCTTTGTTGATTCTAAGATTTTTGGTTGCACTGTTTTTGTCCATCTCTATTCGCAACATCGCAGTAAGTTAGATCCTAAATCTATCAAATGCATCCTTATTGGTTATTCATCTCATCAGAAGGGTTACAAGTGTATTCTCTTACTACTAAAAAAACCTATAACTCTATAGATGTCACCTTTTTCGAAAACCATGCTTATTACAAGTCTGAGATTCAGGGGGAGAATGTAAGTGAATCTCATCTTTGGGATATTATTCCAGGTACCCATACTGACCTTATTCTAGGTACTCAGACTTATACTCCACCTCCTGTTCAATCTTCCAAACCACAACCAATGGAACCATCTCCTTCCCAACTCAGAAAATCAAGATCCATCAAGTCCTTCCCGAGTCATAGAAAATCAATCTGGAAATTCATCTGGGTCACCAATGATTGTTGATTCTCAACCAGAACCTAAAGAGCTGCGTGTCTACCAAAGAAGAAAAAATTCTGAGAAAGAATTAGAAGAACGAACATATCTCGAGGACCACCATGAATCGGAACTGGAACCACATCCTCCAGAAATACATTCAGGTTTGCCTAGTCATGATAATGTTACTCATATAAATGATGATCTGCCTATTGCTTTGAGAAAGAGAGTTTGTGCTTGTACTAAACATCCCATTGGCAATTTTGTGTCCTATAGTATCTTATCTTCATCCTATTAGGCATTTGTCTCTGTTCTTGATAGTGTACAGATTCCTCATACAATCCAAGAGGCACTGACTGATCCTAGTTGGAAAAAGGTTGTACAAGATGAGATCAACGCTTTGGTAAAGAATGGTACTTGGGAAATTACAAAATTACCAAATGAAAAGAGGCCTGTGGGATGCAAATGGGTATTCACCATTAAACATAAAATCAGATGGTAGCATTGAGAGGTTTAAAGCTCGCATGGTTACTAAGGGTTTCACTTAGTCTTATGGGATAGACCATCCGTGTTCTATTCTCTCTTGCTGCAAATTGGGACTGGACATTGCACCAACTAGATGTTAAGAATGCTTTCTTGAATGGATATTCCACCTGGCTTTGAGAATTCATCCAATCAAGACAGTATGTAGACTCAAAAAATCTCTATATGACCTTAAGCAATTTCCACGGGCATGATTTGGAAAATTCACTAAATCCATCATTCAGAATGGCTATACTCAATGTCAAGCAGATCACATTTTGTTTGTCAAACTCTCATCAGATAAAATGATTGCTATCCTAATAGTTTATGTTGATGATATAATACCAACAGGCGATTATAAGGAGGAACTGGAATGGTTGAAAAGTTTCTTATTAAAGGAATTTGAGATTAAAGATCTTGGGTATCTCGGATATTTTCTTGGCATGGAAATTACACGATCAAGACATGGCATTTTTGTTTCTCAACGTAAGTATGTTCTAGACTTACTCAAGGAAACAAGATGCTTGAGTGTAAATCGGCCTCAACTCAAATTGGCTCAAGGATAGATAAGACACTTGTGGACAGGGGGAGATATCAAAGGCTAGTTGGATGCCTTATTTATTTATCTCACACTAGACCTGATATTGGTTTTCCTGTTAGTGTGGTGACTCAATACATGAATAATTAGATACCTCAAGATGACTCCAGGAAAAGGTCTTCTTTTCAGGAAGAATGATAATAAAGAAATCAGAGTCTACACAAACGCAGACTGGGCAGGAGATGTAATAGATAGAAGCAGTACTTCAGGATATTGTTCTTATGTTTGGGGTAATCTAGTAACATGGAGGAGTAAGAAACAGTCAGTTGTTTCTAGAAGCTCAGCTGAAGCCGAATTTAGAGCTCTAGCTCTTGGCATTTGTGAAGGGATTTGGCTGAAAAATTTACTTGGTGAATTGGGAGTATTTTCAGAAGAGTCTATACAAATGTTTTGTGACAGTCAAGCTGCCATTAGTATTATGAAAAATCTTGTTCATCACGATAGGATTAAGCATATTGAGATAGACACTTCATCACTGAGAAAATTGAGCACGCCATTGTTCAAACCATTTATACTCCATCAAGATTTCAAACAGCAGGCATCCTCACCAAAGCTCTCCCAAGAACCAGTTTTGAAGAATTAATGTGAGCTTGGGATGTTTGATATACACAACCCAGCTTGAGGGGAGTGTGGATTTATTTCCTAAATCAGGAAATTATTCACAGTTGTATATAAGGATTGGTGTTAATATCAAATATCATGTATATCTGTTCTTTCTAGAAATAGGGGATTATAATTTTGTTTTTCCTAGAATTAGTTGATTGTATATTTATTTGTTTAGATTTATTTTTTCCTTCTAGGCTGTATATATGTTCTCCCATTAGAGATAATAAAATAAGACAAATATTCAAAAACTCACATCCTCCCCGATGATAGATCCTGAAATTGGCAAGAATTAGAGACAAACTTAGCAAGACAATGATTATTAGATGTCAATTTCTCAACAGAGATTAAATTGCATTTTAATGAAGGAATATGAATTACTGATCTAAGAAGTAAATCAGAAGACAATTTTATGGTGCCAATTCCTGCAATAGGTGAGTGAGTTCCATCTGCAATTTTAACACTAGAGGTAGTAGAGCATGGACAATAGGAATCAAACAAATGAGGTCAACTTGTCATGTGATCAGTTGTGCCAGAATCGATGATCCATGGTGTTTGGAAAGCGGAAGAAAATTACCAGAATGTGCAACAGATGCACTTTGAGATTCGGGACCAGACTTGGTTATGGAGGATTGACTAAAGAGCGTGTATAATTGTTCGACTTGTTCTGGACTGAACGCAGGGGATTGGTACCATCCGTAGTTTGAGTCTGATAGGCCTTTTTGTCATTTTTGGCGACGAGGAGTCTAGATTGGTGGTTTTCCATCAATTTCCCAACAAGTGGTGCGAGTGTGGCCATGACGTTAACAGTGATCACACCAGGTCGTTCCCCCTTACAATTAGGTCGAGGGTCAGGATTGGATCTGCCAAATGGCGGGGGACCAGATTTTGAGACAAGGGCAGAGCTTTCAACGACAGGCAATTCTGGAGTGATGAGCATGACACGACGACGTGCTTCTTCATGCCGAACCTCAGAGAAAGCTTCTTCAGTGTCAGGAAATGGAGAACAATCCCGAACTTTGTCAAGATTACTGTTCAACCCAGTAAGGAATTCAAAGACCCACTCCTGTTTTAATTGTTGGCGCTGGAGTGTGGTGCAGGCAGCACATAGAGGAGTGGTATCCAGATATAAGTCGTGTTCCTGCCACAGATCTTGTAAGTCGGAGAACTATGGAGTTACAGTGTGAGTACCTTGCTTGATTTCTTTGAGTTTGGTACGAATCTAAAAAATCTGAGAGGCATTCCCAAAGTCAGAATACATCTTAGCAGCATCCCAAACTTCCTTAGCAGTTTTAAAAAATAAATTTCGGCGATTGATTTTTGAATCCATCGAATTAATAAGCCATGCAAGGACAGTAGAATTCTCAGCCTACCATACCTTGTAAGTGGAGTCAGTCAGAGAAGGGGTAGGAAGGTCACCAGTGAGGTACCGAAGTTTTCTACGCCCACAGATGACCAACTTTACTAATTGCGCCCATTGTAAATAATTTCTACCATCAAGTTAGTGGGCTGTGATGTGGAGAGAGCTGGTATCAAGACTGTAGATGGAGCCCATTGAACTAATGGACTGATGTTGGGCTTGAGTTTGGGCTAGAAGAGGAGTGGGCTCCCTGGTTTGAGAGGAAAGCTCTTCACTTTGGGACATGGTGACACGTGGCTAGGGCAGCAGGTTTGTTCTCTTGTTTTTTTGTTTTCCTTTTTTTTGTTTTAATTAGAGAGTTGGCAGGTATTGAGAGAGACACGTGGCTTAGGGCTGGACACTATTTGGAGAAAAAAAGAATATAGTTTCGGCAGGGTATGAGAGAATAAAATAAAAAAATCGAAGCTTATAGAGGCAACCAAGGTTAACGCTGGTCCGGCTGCTAGTAGGGTGACTGGTGGGAGGGTTACGACAAGCAGACTGGTCGGGAAAACGCCAGACTGGACCTAGAACACCACTGGTGGGCACGAGTGCAGAAAAGGATGAGGATGCCGAGGGCGAGGGGCTGCCGAGGAGTCGTCGGAAGTTGCAGAGGTTGCCGGACTAGACATAGATGATCGGAATCGATTGGAGAGGAGAGAGAGCCGTACGACTCTGATACCATATAGAAATTTGAAAGAGAAATTTTTATTTCTTCTTTGTGTATTTACAAACGGTAAGTACATCCCAATTTATACAATTTTTACACATAAATCTCTTAATTACAGAATAATCTTCAAATCACCAAGATAGCCACAAATAATCTAAATAAGGAATAAAAATTGCTAATTTACAGCTTGAACCAAATCGTGAGATTTGATTCTCTTTGATTTTCTCTTATCTGTCAACACATTTCAACAAGCCAGAACCAGTATGAGCAATAGGCAACTTCTATTTTTTATTGTCAATATTTCCTTACATTGTAATCAGACGTGCTGCTCAGATTATCAACATCATATGTGATGTGATTGCTCGCACCACTATTAGTATACCACCCCTCATTGTCAACAATCTCAGGAGTGGCTAAAAATGCTGCTGAATTCCCTTTATCTGGGTTGGTTCCTACTGCTGGAGGTGTTCCCATATATGCTTCATCGAACCAATTGTAGCACACCGCTGCTGAATGCCCATATTTGCCACTAACTTGGCAAGTGGGTCTTGAGCCACTTCCTTTTCTACCTTTGACGGGGTCTTATTGCCTCCTCTTGGGGAGTTGGGATTTGAGTATCGACATTCTGAAATGACTGAAATGGCCGTTTGGTTGGATTTGTGTGATTTGGCTTATTAGCAAAATTTGTCGAGGGAGAGCCAACATCTTTTAGCAGCTTGCCTGATGGGTTTAAAGCACTCAATCTCTCCAATCTACTGTCATAACTCAGCACGATATCTTGAAGATCTTGCCAAGTGATATTCTCCTTTGCCTCAATTTGGACCAAAATAGACATAATTTGCATCCAAACTGTTTAACACATTATTAATCAAGTGTGGTTTGGGATAAGGGCTACCTGCGAGAGCCAGAACGTCAGCCCAATTCCTCATTTGGCGCAGGTAATCT
This sequence comes from Humulus lupulus, assembly GCF_963169125.1. Taxonomy (NCBI): domain Eukaryota; kingdom Viridiplantae; phylum Streptophyta; class Magnoliopsida; order Rosales; family Cannabaceae; genus Humulus; species Humulus lupulus. Next base: position 156,029,928 of record NC_084802.1, on the reverse strand, counting down.
GCCATACTGAGGTTCCCTTTCCTTGTCGTCTGTAGCTTGGTTCTAGTCTCATCCATTTTTGCTTTTGAGTGAGCTCCATAAAGAAGTTCAAGAGATCTCCATAAGCCAGCTGTAGAATTACAACCCAGGACCTCTGTAGCAATTCCTTCTATCATTGAGCCATATAGCCAAGCCATGAGGAGTTGATCGTTTACGATCCATTGCTCAAATTCTGGGTTACTTCAGAGTCCAAATCCAGGGGTGCCATCACCTGTTGCAACTCTGGCTGGTATGAATTCTTGGTGACGAGGTTTGGTGCCGTTCAGGTACCCATCCAAACGGTGTCCTCAAATGATGTTAGAGACCATCGTCTTCCACAGGCTGAAGTTGTTACAATCCAATTTCATAGAGAATGGTTGATTCAAGGTGCTGTAGAAGGGAGGGTGACTAGTGGTTGTTGGGTCACGAGTGCTTGTTGGGTCGTTGCATTTGTAGCAACCGTGGTCGGTTGGGTCGGCTGAGCTCCATCCTGTCTTGCTGCTGGGGTCTGACTACCTTGGCTATTCCTGGATGACATGGTCGGCGTGGGCCGTGAGCTAAGCTCTGATACCAAGTGAAGAAAAACAATGTAACAGTAATTGCACAATTGCAGCTCAATTAGAGCTGAGAGTAAATGATATATTTATATGTTGGGTATTGATTACAAGGCTTTGATAAGCCATTAAGATGATTACAAGTGGTCCAATAACAAAACAGAAGAAAAAGATAAAAGGAATTCTGATAATAACATAAAAGAAATGACGTGGTGAGTGAATATTCTAGATGCTAATTCAGTGTGGTGCTAGTGCAGCTGTTTGTGTAGAGCAGTAGAGTAATGAGGTATTCTTAACAGGCTATGCCACTACATTCTTAAGAAAATATACAAGTGGTCCAATAACAAAACAGAACAAAAAGATAAAAGGAATTCTGATAATAACAGAAAAGAAATGACGTGGTGAGTGTGAATATTCTAGATGCTAATTCAGTGTGGTGCTAGTGCAGGTGGTTGTGTAGAGCAGCAGAGTAATGAGGTATTCTTAACAGGCTATGCCACTACATTCTTAACAAAATATGTTGATAAGTTTAATTTTACTTCTCGTAGTAATGTTTTGTGCTTTTCCCCATTAAGCAAACTAACAAATGCATGATATAGACTTACTATCTCAGCCTTATTTATTAAATTTCTTCTGGGAAGTCTCCATATTCACAAAAAGAGAGCAATGGAACAAGGCAAACTCTTGCTGTCTTTAGGAACTAATTTCTTTGGAATTGGGTGAGGGGAAAGGTAGGAATGTAATGTAGCCTGGACATAACTTTTCAAGATGGTATTGGTTGTTGTTGTCTGCATGGGGACAACGTTTCTTATTGATTACCACCCAGTGTAGCATTGTCATGTGCATACTTAATTTCTGTACAATTTAATTATACTGGTAAACCAAAGAAACTAGATCTTGGTTCATTTTAGGAGGCACCTTGACTATTTTTCTCTAGCTTTTACTTTCTTTTTTATTAGCTGAAGTCATCTATTGCCTTTATACTAGTTCTTTGAATTTCTATGTTAATATTCATCTGTGGTTAAAAAAGAGTTGAGAGGTGAGGCCCAATGATTCTCACCTGTTTTTTTCCTTTGAATTTTGTGATCTACCCTTGTGTTAAGCAACGAGGTCATAATTCGTCCCCAAGTTGACTCTTTTATCTTGAGTTTTTTCAAGATGTCAGAGTATTGGAGTGTAAAATATGTGGGAATTTTGACATGCTTATGTTTTGGTCCTCCACAGGGACATCTGCACACCTACAGATTCTGTGACAACGTTTGGACCTTCATCTTACAGGATGCATTGTTTAAGAATGAGGAATGCCAGGAAAATGTTGGACAGGTGAAAATTGTAGCATGCGATTCAAAGCTTCTCACACAATGAAATGTTTTAACCGTTGATGAACATGCTAAATAAGTTCATAAATCTCTGTTGGTAGTAGTGAGAGGGTTTTGATAGCGAGGAAGAACCTGCGCACAAGTCCTGATTTGGAGGATTTGGCAACTTTTAGGAGCTTGAAATTCCAAAGTTTCTTCTTACCTTGACAATTATGTCTGTGATATTGATGTTGTTGTGTGATTGTTGATGAATATTTCTAGGTTTCAGTTTGCGTTTCAGAAGACCAAACAATTTACAGATCAAACAGTAATGAGGTATGTGAGAATCTTTCTGCATGTTATGTGAAAGGCTATGGAAGGACCCTTCTTTTTTTCTTCTATTTTTAGGGGGCTGAAAGTTGTTTGAATTAACAACTCCCAATCCGATTAATCACTAGAAAGTATTTCAATGTTCTTTGGAATTTGGATGTGGAAACAAAAACATTTGAACTAGTTTCTGTAATGCTTCATGTGGAAATAACCTTTTTCAATTATTCTGAAGAGTAACATGTGACGTTTTGGTCGACTATTAAACACCAATTTCCTTATTAATATATATAAAAAAAAACCAATTTCCTTAATATATATGAGTTAAAAAATGGGGTATGGTGCAAAATGACCCTTAATGTTGTGTAAAAGTAAGTAAATGTTCATGTTTTTAATTTTGTAGTAAAATAGTCTAATCATCTATTTAATATCACATATTACCAAATATACCCTTTAACAAATTACTATTTTATTCTAAATATTTTAATATTATGGTATATGTATATTAGTTTTGTTTAATTAGTTTTTATTTTAAAGTTATTTTGAATTTTTTTAGTTTTTTATGGGTTGTTGAATGATATACCATACCACAAAATATATATACTGAGTTGAAAAATAATATACCATCAAAACTTACAAAATTATTACTAAAAAATGTATATACTATGCTAACAAAGTTATATACTACCATTAAAATTTATATACAATGATACAAAATTATATACTACCACTATGTATAATAAAATAGAAATTAAATATCACAAAAAAAAATTATATACCATACCACAAAAAACATATACACTAATTGGAAAATAATATACCAATAACCTATAAAAAACTTAAAAAATTAATATAACTTTAAAATAAAAATTAATTAAACAAAACTAATATACATATACCACTATATTAAAGTCATACGGTCCTAAATAAATAAATAAATTATAAAAAATGGCAATTTAGGTAATCAACAATATAAAATGGTTATTTATCTACAATTTTAAAAATGAGGACATTAACTTTTTGATGGCTATATTTTGGGTCATTTCCTATAATTTCTCTTAAAAAATTGAAACACTCATTGCATAAATCATTTTATGATCATGAATACCATACGCTGTCGAAAAATCTAATATAAGTAACAAGGATGTGCAATTTGGAGTTCGATGTAGTTTGGGATCGATCTCGTTATATTTCAGTTGCATATAATTGTTAATTCTTTTTTTTTTTTGGGAAAGAAACTTGGCCGTGAAAAAAGAGTATCAAGAAAGATCATTGATAATATCACAAAATCCTTTACATTCAAATTATGCTTAGCTAAAGCATTTGCTACCTCATTTATCTTTCTAGAGCAATATTGAAATTTATCAAAAAAATTCATTACACACAACAATGATATCATTTAAAACCAATCCGAGAGAAGAATTTCACTTGACTATTAATTTTGTTTATAACACTGTTTCCAAGATGATGGTTGAGTTGCCCACTTGCAAATACAATCGAAGAGCCTTGAGAATTTCCGTAGCTTCAGGAACTTCTGGTGAGAACGTGGCAGTAGTATGCCATATTGCCGAAGCTAGAACTTCTTCCATGTCATTCCGAATGATCCCACCAAAGCCACTTTCCTATCAGCATTGTTGATTGCTGCATCCACGTTGGTTTTCACAACCCCAGCAAGTGGGCGAATCCATTTCCCAATAGTCTCTCGCTGCACGTTTCCCCTCTGCCAAAATTGAGCCAAGTTATTTCCATTAGCACTTTGATAAGACTCCAGGAAGTCCATAGCCCAATTGATAGTAAGCTCTACATTGAGAGGAATATTGTCATGACGTTTTTTATTCCTTTGCCATATACACCAAAAAAGCACCAAGATTTGCTCCATTTTCTTTACTGAGAGACAATGCATAATCTCTAAAAGAAATACATAAAATTCAGGAAACTCAGAATTTAAGATACTAAGCGTAAGAGGACATGCCTTTCGAATATGGAATAGGGCGGAACAATCCCATAAAGCATGGAATGTCATCTCTGCAGGTGAGGAACATATTGGACATATATTGTTGTTATTAATACCTTGCTTTTGTAGATTCAACATCGCAGGGATCCAACACAAAGAGGCCTTCCACACAAAGATCTTAATTTTGGGAGGGATGTTGAAAGCCCAAAGTTTCTTCCACCAAGGAGAGGGTCCAGTCGAGGATGATGCCTGACCCATTCCTAAAGAGCGAACCGCGAACCAGTAGCCACTGCGCCGTGAGTACAACCCATAATCTTCAAAATGCCACTCCAATTTGTCTACCCTTTCCACACTAGACCACGGTATAGAAAGAATAGCATCTGCCTCTTCCTTTATGAAAGCATCTTTAATCAAAGGGGAGTTCCAATAACCATTCACAAGGCGAAGCGAAGCCACTTTCAGATCACATCAAGAATGTGAGGGGGAAGTGACAATTGAGCCTCATCTCTAGGAATCCATCTATCTGAATATACCAAAATAGAAACACCATCAACCACACTCTATCTTGCCACTTTGCCAAATAGTTCTTTTCCCAAAGAATACTTCTCCACATAAAAGAAGCTTTTGCCTTGGGAGTAGCCTCAAGAAAATGTTTAAAAGCATGATAGAAACCCCGAACATCCTGAGCTACAAGAGACTAGGGATAGTTATAGAGGTGCCACGCCATCTTGGCTAGGAGAACCCGATTGAAAAGAGAAAGGTTATGAAACTTAATGCCTCCATTTTTATGTCAGGAAAGACGATCCCAAGAGCATCAATGCATCTTCTGCTTAACTTCATTCCCTCTCCACCAAAACCAGGCAATCATTCTATGAATCTTTTGAACAAGGGACATTGGAAGTTTAAATATAGTCATAATGTATGTCAGGATTGACTTAATGATAGCCTTAATTAGAATTTCTCTTCCCCCCAAAGAGAAAAATTTAGACTTCTTACTCAATAATTTATTCCAAATTCTATCACGAATCGAGTTGAATAGATCTTTCTGATTTTGCCCCGTAAAAGAAAGTATTTTCCATGACAAGCTACCTTTGCTACTCCCAAAACTGAAGCCATGTTATTCTTATCAACTTCACCAACATTAGGACTAAAGCAAACCACTGATTTGTCAAGGTTTACAAGTTGCCTGGAAGCATTACCATACCACTGCAATAACATCTTGAAGCAAGCATATTGTTCTTTCGAAGCCTTGAGAAAGAACAAACTTTCATATGCAAAGAGTAGATGGAATATAGAGGGCACTAAATGCCAGCAAGATAAACCATGGAGATGACCACTTGAACAATCTCTTTTGACTAATGAAGATAACTGTAATACCCTGAATAGTAAAGACTGTTTGTGTGTTAAAAATTGTGCTTAACTCGTTAAGCGAGTCATTTAAAATTAAAAGTGTAATTAGGGTTAAATTACAATTTAGGTATTAAAAGTTTTGGTCAAAAGTTGAACTTTTCATTAAAAAGGGTTAAATAGTTATAAAGGATTCCAAAAGTTTCTAATAAATACAAGTTTTGAAAAATTAAATACTTAGCCGACCTAAGCAACAAATTTTCAACTAAAGACTCTTGTTCCTCAAAATATCTTGACCATGGCGACCAAGCTAGCTGAGTATGTACACGCCATCTCTAAAGCTCTCAAACTCATGGTTGGTCCAGCTTTCCTTTGCCCTTATCTGCATCACGAAGCACCCATAAGCCAAGGCTCAGAAAGAAAACCTAAACAATCATACATATAATCAGATAAACAAGAACATGTATTGCATACTCTATAACCACAACTGGTTCACATAGATTTTCCAAACAATATACGACTCATGTCGAGTAGATGGATGTCACCTATTTACAATGGCCCTGCCACTATGGCGGATATCGTATCCGCGTTATGGCCCCGCAACTACGGTTTACATTATGCATGTAATGCTGATAATGACCTCCCGACCGAACGATCATTACAAACAGATATAACATTATAGATTCATACAAAGTAGACAATCAACTACAAACGATTCATGACACATTCATTCCTGTGCCCTATAATTGGGGCGCACACCCTACACTCAGTGCAAGTGATGGTTTTCTTACCTGAAGTCCTCAACAATAGGGTAAAGCGACAACTAGCACGATCCTTTCCACTCGAGCCTTGCGGTATCCCTACTCCCAACATATTAACGGATATCCATCAAGAACTAAACCAATTACAAGCTTCAAGATTGAGTCCTAGCCTCCGGCACCTCCAATTATACTAAACCGGGTAGTAGAATCTTTCTCGATCCCTTAGGTTTGAGTCTCCGCAACTCAAAACTTTATTTGAACTCTTTTTCCCAATTAGACCCACGACCCGCCCCTGAAGAGTCGCGACGCGTATCTAGTCAGAGAGCCCCCCAAGCTATCTCCTTGGACACGCATCGCGACGCAACCCACCAGTCGCCAAGGCGATTCAGAGAACCGCCCTACCCTTTGAGTTCATGTGGGTTGCACTGCACTAAGAACAGTGTCACAGCGCAACCCTGCGAACCCAGATTTTCCAACATTTTCCAGCTATTTCCTCCAAATCAAAACCCTCAAAATTCATCTCCAAATAACAACCAAACTCAGAATTGAGTCTCAAAACCTCATTAATGCACAGGCAACACAAATACAACGAAAACTAAACCAAAACTTAACCATAGCTCAAAATTTAAACCTTTTGTTTGGGTAACTCAAGAACACCAAAACCCAACCAGAAATTACCAAGAACAAAGAGAATTCTCACCTCAATCTGCTAAACTGCAACCCTAAGCTGCCCTTAACTCGATTCCTAGCACCAAACTCCTTCAATTTCCCAAGCTTTTACTTCAAAAATTCAAAAAACCCCCCAGCACTTAAAAAGAGAAAGAGAGAAACGATGAAGAGAAAGGAGGTGAGACGAGTGTTGTGTTTTCCTTAGTTTCTGATGGGTTCCAAGGGACTAAGCCTTCTAGGGACATAAAATGACCAAAAGGCCCCCTGCCTATTCATTTACTTCTCAAGGCCCACAAGGGCATAACCGTTTTTTGCCCCGATACTTTCTAATCCTCAAATATCACCATATTTTCCCTAATTAATCCTACTAATCTTCCAAACACTAATATTTTCCCCCAATTATAACTTATACTTCAATATCCCTGGTAATTCACAAAATTACTAAAATACCCCTAGGTTTACCCCGAGCCGGGTATTAATTCCCGATGTGAATTTTCCGCCAAATTTCTCACTAGGATCGCCTCGTGCCACACATCTCAAATATATCCACATAATAATGTGGTCCCACTCACAATGCACATATAATTACATATATACCCTCAGTGGGTCAAAGTTACGAAAATGCCGTTTTTAACAGAAACGGGCCTAAAAACATATTTAATACACTTAAACATGCATAAGTAGTCATATCATAATATAACTCATAGAATTCACATATATAATCACAATTAAATCATACTAACACATAAACATCCAATTATGCCCTCCTGACACCATAATCAAGGTACTAAGCTTTATTAGAAAATTTAAAACGTTACAATAACCCCTCAACACATATGAGAAAAAGGAAGGGTGAGAAGGGGTCAGCTTGCCTTAGTCCCCGTTTAGGCACAATCGTGTCATGCACCTCCCTATTAATCAACACCAAATATTGCACAATAGAAATATAGTTGTGGATTTTTCGCACCCAGTCGGGATGAAACCCCAATTTATCCATCATTTTGCAAAGGAAAGCCCATTCGACCTTGTCATAAGTATTAGACAGATCTAACTTAAGAGCCAAGTCTCCTCCTTACAACTTTTATTATGCTTGAGAGAATTAATACACTCAAACCCAATTAAAGCGTTATTAGTAATGAGCCATGCGGGGAGGAAATAACTTTGTTCCTCGGAAATAACATCACCAAGAACCTCCCTCATTCTATTAGTCATAGCTTTGGTAATAATTTTGTATAAAAAATTACACAAACTAATCAAATGAAATTCAGAAGCATGAGAGGGATCACTTACTTTAGGAATTGGAGAAATAAGAGTATGATTTATGCTTCTAAAAAATAATGAGATTGAATATTGGCAAATCATAAATTTTTTTTTGGATTGATTTGAAAAGGTCATGGAAGTCGTGTATTACATAGATCAATTGTTGATCAAATGGTACCTTGCGGCGTGTATGGGAGCATGTAGTGTACATGTGCTAAGTGCAAATGGGGAATATATTGACCAATAAAATTGAAGTTGTGAGTGTGATATAAGTGTCTTCTGCAGGGTTGTGGCCCTGTGGTATTTTATCTCTATAAAATGCTATTTGTTGGACCTTTATCATATTATTTTATGCAATATAAAATTATACCACAAAATTAAATATTATTATAAAAAATTAATTTCACAAAATTATTAATAAAGTTTTATTTGCCATTAAATATTATTTCAAAAATAATATTAATTTTTAGATTAAAAATAATACTTTATTATTTTTAAATATTTCCTTTTAATACCAAAATCCTACCTCTATTTTATCGAGCTAGTACGGGGACAGTATGGACCCGTAGTTCTAAGCTCTAATAATTTAATTAATTTCATTAACTCTTAGTTCCATTAATTAATTTATTAACTATAAATTATTCCACTAGATATTCATAGTTGAACTCTCAAAACTACAGTCTTATATTATTAGAAGTTACAACTATAAAGTCGTTCATTGATTTAGTCATTGCATGAGTTATGACCTTCTGCTAGTTGTTCATAATTAAAGCTAGGTCTTAATGTCTGTTAACCTCTCTAATTATGTCTTTATCAATAAGTTCCATTGATCCTCTAATGAACATTATTCTATAAATTTAATTATAGAATGAAATTTCTGTTCTCTAACAGAAATTGAGCGCTCTATGTTCAATCCCCAAATCAACACTAAAATGAACAACTAATCTGCTTTCATTTAAGTAAGGAGCAGATTCCATATCTATGAAGTATGTTCCTAGGTACTTGTAGTTTTATACCTCCAAGATATCAGGAATTTGGTCGTAGGAACCTTACCGATAAGTCAAAAGTCATAAAAGTACAAATAGGAGTTCATTACTCACTTCAGGATTGAGGTCAAGTCTCAAACGACCATCGATTGATGAATGTTGAACTTTTATATTTTAACGGAGAATATCATAAGCTTTTTCTGTCATCGTGTCCCAGTCCAATACAATCTATATTGTATACGGTACCTCTATCTTTTTGTGTTGCTACACTTAACAGTCTGGATAATCTGCTCTGTCTTAAACAAAAGATAGACCATACTCATAATCTTTATTAAATAAAGCTCCCACTTTATTTAGCGATTATGAATAATTTTTATATTATTATCTTAAATTAAATCATTTTGTATATATATATATATATATTTATCATTACACATATACTTAATTCAAGACCACATCAATAATATAGGATCTTCATGATAAATGACATGTATAATCAAATACAAATATGAGTGCAAACTATTAGCATTATTTAATTAACAATAATCATTGATACAGAAATACGCTTTAAGGACACAAATCCCAACAACTGGTACCATTTAGAAAATCCAGGCAAGCATTACAGATGTCATTCCCAATAGTGTCCCAAAACTTTTGATAGAACCTCACTCATTCCATCAACACGTTGGCTTTTAGATGGATCCATTTGGAGCAACTCTTTTTTAATATCTTCAGCTAAAAAGGGTCTAGTCAGTTGCGGATGCATCTAGTCAATTGCGAATTATCGGCACCAGAATTTTTTGTTTAAAAAATAGCATTACACACTGTTCTAAAGTGACATTTTGAGGCATGATTTTGATTGAGACTCACTTGTAATTAGTGAGTTATCTTTGGATATTTGTGTTTGCCTACATGAGTACATAAAAATCAAGTATTAATATGCTCAAAATGGTTATGGGGTGAATGAGAAATTCTCACCTAAAGTTGGCAAAATGAGAAGGAGAATATTCTCTCATTTCTTGATTGTGGGACAACCAAGTAGGAAATCTTCCATATTTTGTTGAATGTATGGCAACCAAGCAGATTTGCTTGATTCACAAGAATGAATCTCAACATGATTATGTGCTTGATTATTAAGCAGATTTTGCTATTAATGCCGAAATTAAATGCATTGTCCCCCCTTGAAGGCTATAAATAAATGGTTTCATCTCATTGTTTCACACATCATTAAAAAAATCATTCCCTCAATGTTAAAAAATTCTCTCTTCCTTCTCTTGTTCGAAAATCTCTTGCTTGGGTTTTTGGTTGAAGCTCTTTTTGTGTTCATACCATCTCGTGTTGAAGCTCTCTTAGTCCTTAGTTAGATCTTGGCAGTTCTCCTAAATTTTGGTCAAATCTTTGGGAGAAGAAGCAAAGGTGCTTAGTTTATGCTCATAGACCATTTTATCTTGGGAGACAAATGCCATAGAAATCCTCTAGCACCCGGTGAGGAGGCATAATTGTTTAAAGGAGAAAGTGTGTTACACTAGACTCAGTTTAGTTACAAAAGTGTTATTTCTATTATATACATTATTTTATAGCTATTATTATTGTTGATAATATTGTCATAGTATTATAGTTAATTTTTATATTTATTTTCACAATATATGTGTATGCTTGTTTCATTATTTTATTTAATAACCAATATGACATGTCTATTGTTGATTGCCTTTTTCGTTATCAACCTTGTAATAGAACTTTAAAGAAAATAATGAAGATGAACACAATGTTTTACATGGTTCAGGTTATAAAACAACCTTAGTCCACGAGTCTTTAGTATTGGAGTTCTTGAAGCTTGAGATGACAAGCTTCAATGGGGATTTTCTTAGGCGGCATATATATTGTTCTGAGTACAAAAGTTGTGAACCTTTTTACAATGGTATTTGAGCCCTATTTATAGGGGCTGAAGGTCATTAATATCATTAATTAAAAATATTCCCCAATTATTTGGGGAGTTAATTTCTATTTAACCTCAATGAACGTTCTAATAAAGACTGTGGGTATATGCGTATCGCAGGGGGTCCAATCCACAGGTTGCAGCCCACCAACTTTACAGGAGACACGCCTTTAACATTGTGAGGGTGTGGCTGCATGTTTCCCATGTCAGGAGGCGTTGTGAGAAATACCAATTGTCAAGTGTACGAACTCAGTGCCACTACTCGAGGCATCCAAAAAGCTATCAGACAATCTTGTGGTGGCCCAAGGTTACAGTGATGGACACTTGGCGCTCTCTCCAGGCTCGAGGAAAAAGCTCCTAGACCTAGAGAACTATTAGATCAAGAAGACGGGAGGACCTCTAGGGTGGTCCTCGGATCATGGCCTCACTTGGAGACATCCACGCTTTAAACAAGGAACTCGACCTTTTGGGAGGATCCGAGGAGCTTTGGGTGAACTTTATAGAGCTTCACCATCCTCCTGAGGAGCCTAATTACTTCTCTAATGACTGACACGTATCCAATGATGAAGTCACGGACAACATTTGGCCCCAAGTCTTCACTTGTCCTCGGACAATGGAGACTTTGTATGAGAGGAGTAATTTCAAGGATCCTCGAGAGGTGACTCTTGATCTCTTCATGACATCATACTCAAAAAATGTGAAACCATGTGTTGAATTCCCATTGTTGGGCCCATCAATTGGTATAATTAATTAGGAGTTCGTTCCACTCCCTGGACGTCCAATCTGTACCTAAAGGATCCTTTGGCCTTGTATCCGAGGCTACCTTTTCCCATGCTAATAATCATGATATGTGCTTTGATAATCGTGACTATTGGATCATGTTTGAGTGCCTACCCTGTAGGTTATCAACGATCAGGGTGGAGTTGCTTCCACCCCAAGTTCTACAAGTATAAAACTCGAGAACTGCCCTTCCCATACTCACTTTGGTCATTTGAAATTCGAAAAATATCAAAGCTCTCAAACTCGTCCCAAAGCTTCACAATTCCCAGATTCTGAAACCCTCACTGGCATCTGTGTCTCTGACGACCTGGACGGTTGGAGAGAGTCCTCATTCTTCTGGTTGAACAATAAGAAGCACTTTCGGGTTCGCACACTGCACAAAACCTGTAGGCGATTCATATCGGGCAAGTAATTTCAGCCTATTCTTGTCTTTAGGTTCTGGTTTGTCGAATGTGTTATTGCATGCTTAGGGCTTTGATGTCTTTTGCATATAGAGGTCTTTTTGACCTCTTTTTAGTCGTTTTAGGCCCATTTTGCCACTTAAAATGATCAAAATCCGTGCCTTATGCATTTTTTCGTGCTTTTGGGCATTCGACCGAAATCTGGAAAGTTTCTAGATTCCGACGAGGTTCATGAACTCCGGTGGTGTTCTTCGACACCAATCTATTGGTTCTGAGGACACCCTAGTCCTTTAGCATTCTTTCTCCTCCATCCCTGAGCAGTAGTCTTAGGGTCTTTCATTTTGGCCTGTTTTTCTATTGGTCAAGGTGCTAACTGCTTGGTTTTGTTTCAAATGTCCGGAAAGCTACATCACCTCCACCAACAAGGATTCTACTATTTTGACCATGAGATCTTGGAAATGGCTCGGGATGTAGGACGACTCCCCAAGAAGAGAAAGCAGAAGGCCACGGAGCAGAGCAGGGCCCTCGTAGTGAGGGAAGAAAACACTCTGCGCGGCGCATAGGCCTATCCGAGTTGGCATCTCGGAGGAAGAGGCCAACATGGGTCCCTTGCCAAGGGACGGAATCTACACTGCCGACGACTTAGAGGCAGAGAAGTTCCCGAGTAAGCTGAGGCACCAGGGAGCTCTTAACAAGATCCTTTCCCACTACGAAGTGGATACACGAGACATGCAAGAGCGTCCACGACCTCGGAGTGTGGAGAGCCTCTCATTTTCAGACGGGAGCCACACTACCGCTCCATCAGTACTATGCTGACTTCTTGAAGTTTGTCAGCATAGTTCCCATCCAGCAATCCCTGAATGGATATCGGGTGCTATCAGGGCTGTTCGTTCTATTTAGGAGGCAGAACTGGCTCACCCCTTCTCTGGTAGAGATCCTCTACGTCTATAGCTTTTGAGCCTGCCCAAAGAGGGATAATCGCAACGGATATTATACTTTGATGAAGTATATGTACCTGGGTTATTCCTACAAGGCTCCGAGTGAAAAGGAAAGCCATGCGTGGGACTACAAGGACCACTTGTTCTGGAAAAGTGGTCTCCCCACTTGAACCAATCCTACCCCACTCATTGACTTCGCCATGGTTAGTAAGTTTCTCCTCGAACTATCTTCGATAAGTTGTCCTCCCCTTGTGGCTGCTCCTTAGGAGTTGAGTTATTTGCATGTCATTTTCGTTGCACTCCTCACATGGATGCCTACCACGAGAGGTTTCAAAAGTTGCAAACCCTCCTAGATGAGGAAATGAGCATCGCCTTCCTCTTCACAGAGGCTTAACTATGCCAATACGAGCTTCTGCAAGAGGGTCAACGCATAAACTTTGTGAGCCTGTCCAGCTTCTGCAACTCGAAGAAATCACTGGAGGATGCCAGACTTCACACAGAGTATGTGGCGGGGCAAGCGCTGCTACAGTATGACTAGAGGATGTGCGAGGAGCACGTGGAGACAGTGCTCACTGTCCAAGCCGCTTCCGAGGCCCAAGAGGACAAGGAGATTAAGGCAGAGCTCGAGGCAGAGATAGAGTCAAAGTCCATGCCTCAAGGTAAATCCTATATAACCCTTTTATCATGCAAAGCATGTAAGGGAGGGGGTTAGTCCCGAACACACATGGGTTTCCCCATCACTACTCGAGTGCGGGCAGGTCTCGAAGGGTCAATGGATGGAGGAGGAGTTCTAGGATTACCAAGACTTGATCAATGTTTTCCTTTTCCATTCGAAGAGAAAATTCCCCCCCCCCCCCCAAGGATTCGTGCCTTTGGACGAGGTGACGTCCATGCATGCCGGGTGGTTTTGCCAATATGAGACCAACACCATGCGGGAAATGGGCTGACTAATCTGAGAGTTTGCACGCTCGGTTCTTCACCTGGGGGAGCTTTATAGCAGTGGGGATTTCGAGGAGATTCTGCGCATTTTCATGCATTTGTCATTTTATACTTTATTACTTATCTATCTTTTCTTCCCTCCGAGTACTAACTGACTCCTTTCCTCTTGCAGATAACATGGGTTGTTTGAGTTTATTCGAGCTAAACGCCAAAGGGTGTTGGGGCCCTCTAAAATTGAAGTCCCGAGCTATAATGCCCTAGGTAACCAAGACGGTTGCACTGTGTATTTAAAGTAGTGCAAGACTCGCTAATCAAGTTATTTGAACATAATTGTGTTTCTAAAGTCGACTAACAAGTTAGGGTTAAAGGGTTTTGATCGTAAAATGATTGATTTTCATTAAGATAAAAGTTTGATACATGGGATCCCAAAAATAAGGTTTACATGGTAGGAACAACCCTCAAAAGTTAGTACAACAAAAGCCAGTCTAAATGGCGAAATACAGTTTTGAGCCCTAGTTCATGTAATTCCCTCAGCCGTGGCGGTCGAGCAGCTGGTGATGTACACTCCACCCCCAAAGCTCTCCAACTCATGGTTGGTCAAGCCTTCCCTTGATTTTACCTACACCACGTAGCACCCATGAGCCAAGGCTCAACAAGAAAACCATAATCAACAAGCATAGACAACAAGAAGTGTATATAACAAACTTTAGTCCAATCAGTTCAATAATCATAAAAATAAAAGTATTAAGCTAGGCAACGATAAACATATACTTTCAAACGTATAACTCAATCTTTAATACAAAAATTTAGGTGTCAACGCCTTTAGACCGAGCCCTCTGGTTATTTAGATGATCCCGACTCGCTTAGGTAGAGTTGCGTTCAGTACGCTTATCATTAGCCCCGACTCCCTTAGGTCGTACTTTCACATTAAACATAACAAATATATAATTCACATAACACATATGTTCAATTACAAGGAATCTTAGTCCCATTCACAACCACTTAGGTGCAATTTTCTTACCTCAAGTCCTGAGTGTAGGATAAAGAGCGGTCCCGAGTACGATCCTCAGTCCCGAGCCTTAACGGTAATCCTAGTCACAAGCAACAATGGATAACTATCAAATTATAATCCAATTAAATGTTTTGCAGACAAATACTGTAACGTCCTTCTAAACCAGGACCGTTACACTGTGTACTTAAAATTGTGTCAGACCTGCTAATCAGGTCATTTGGTTTAAAATGTGTAACTAAGGCTAGTGACAAAGGTTAGGGTTAAGCATTTTGGTCAAAGAACTGTTGACTTTTATTTCAAAAGTTTTATATAAACATGGGATCCCAAAATATTACAACTAAACTTTTAGAAAGGTAATTATACACATCAAAAGTTACATCAGCCAGCCTAAGCGGCAAAACAAGGCTATAACCCTAGTTCCTCATAGATAACCCCGGATGTGGTGGTCGAGCAACCGCATATGTACATGTCGCCACCGAAGCTCTCCAACTCATGGCTGGTCAAGCTTTCCCTTGCCCTTACCTGCACCACAAAGCACCCGTGAGCCAAGGCTCAGCAAGAAAACTCAACATATGCATAAACAAAGAATATAAACATCCAGACATCCCTTTTACAAATTTAGCAACATTAATCCATAAATACTATTATTCAATACAAACAAGTGGTCGTTGGACCAATTACAGGTCCACTGTCCTAAATAGATGGCCTTAGAGCCAATCTTGGGGCCTATGCCCTAGCTACGTGACCATAGAGTCACCTGAGGCCCTCGCCCTTAGCTTTGTCTCACTAGCCATAGAGCTAGCCCATCCCCATTGGTTCAATATCGACCTTAAAGGTGACCAACATAATATTACGTTACTTGTTTAGGCCTAAGCCATTCAACCAGCGCACAACGCACTATTGCCGTCCTTGACTCATAAGTCAAGCCCTGATCCAGGATTACATACCTCAATACAGAAAACAGATGTGGATAGACACATCCCAACAACTAAGCACACATGCACGTTAATCGTCTAATACCACTGAATAACCATTTTCGACAACACTAAACATATCCATTTAACGGGGCCACATGCCCTAACCATAGAGTTCATGCAATGATCATAAAACACTTAAGCATTTATCAGCAAACATGTGAAACAATAGCCTAGCATAAACATCCTGGGGCCCAAGCCCTATTCATAATAACATATAACAGTCGAGCCAAGTCCTAATCACATATAACACGTATTGGGTGCAGTTTTCTTACCTCAGGTCCAAGTAAGCGTACACAAGAACGACCCTCGAGCACGATCCCGTTCTGAGCCCTAGCGAACACCTAGTCACAATCCATAAATGGTATTGCGATGAGTTTTAAAATCCAAAGCCCAATCCCGGGACCAAACTCGTGCCCTCGGGACCTCTAATTCCACTAAACGGGGTGGTGAAATCGTCTCCTGATCCCCTTAGCAAAAACCCTAAAAAGTACCCAAAAATCAAGTTTTAAAAGCTGAGTAGCGCTATAGCGCTACCTGTAGGGCGCTACAACGCTAGAATCAGAGACTCTAGCCCCCAAATTCGCAGCCTAGCATTGTAGCGCTCCCAACCTAGCGCTACAACGCTGATACCAGAAATGCGATTTTCTGGGTTTCTCTCATCGAATTTCCTCGAGCCAAAGCTCCAAAAATTCGTCCCTCAAGACCTCCAAACCCAGAATTAACCATAGAAATCCACTCTACTCATCAAAGGCAACAAAAACTACCCAAGTTTATCCCAAAAACTCCAACAAATCCCCAAAATCCTTAATCAAACCCTCACACTTAAGAACACACCAAGAACACAGAAAACTCAAAGATTCTAAGGTTTAAATTGTTACTTCTGTTGTTATGAACGACCTTAGGTTGTTGCTACACCAATTCCTAGTCCCAAGCTTCCAAACTCCAAGCTTTCCTCTTTCAAAATGGCAAATCCAAAGGTAGTAGAGAGAGATACGGGTAAGAGAGGGAAAGGGGAAGTGTTTGCTCTGTTTTCCTTTGTTTTTTCACTTTCCTATTTTGGCTAAGTATAGACAAATTCCACAAAAGACTTAAATGCCCTTGAGTCCAAAGCTTGCCCTCTAATGCCCATAGGGGCAGAATAGTCATTTGCCACCATTTCTCAACATTTCCTTAAATAAATCTCAGCTATCTTAAATAAACACCAAATAAATATCCACTACCCAATAATCCCTGGTAATGTACTAATTTACCAAAATACCCCTACGCTTACCCCGAGCCGGGTATTTATTCCCGTTGTGACCTTTTTCACTAATTGCTCACCAGGATCGCCTCGTGCTGAGTAACCCAAATAAACCCACATAATAATGTGGTCTCTCACATATATCACATAATAACAATTAATATAACCATTAAACACATAATTATATATATTGCCATCCTAGCCTCCTAATCAAGGCCCTAAGCGTTATTAGGAAATTATGGAACGTTACAACTATCCCCTCCTTACAGAAATTTCATCCTCGAAATTTTACTTGAATAGCTCAGGAAACTGAGCTCGCATATCTGCCTCCAGCTCCCAGGTCGCTTCATCGACCTTGATGTTCCTCCATAATACCTTAACTAAAATAGTCTTGTTCCTCAGGACCTTGTCCTTCCTATCAAGTGTAACGCCCTACTTCCTTAGAGCCGTTACTAAGTGAGTTTTAAACGTGCATTCAACTTGCTAATCGAGGTTTTTAGGTCAAAAGTGTAGTTAAATCATAAGCAGCGAAACAAACTTTGAAAATAATTCCGTTTACTATAAATTGTTGAGTAGTTGACACTTGGGATCCCAAGATACTGTTTAGAAATATTTACAACATATAATTTACAAATTTAAGTCGACTAGACGACAAAATCTAAGTTTTAGTACAGCCATCTCCCAAAATCACTGGCCGTGGCAGCCAGGCAGGCCAAACATGTACACGCCGCTTCACGCTCTCCATACTCATGGTTGGTTGACTATCCCCTTGCCCTTACCTGCACCACAAAGCACCCGTGAGCCGAATCCCAACAAGAAAACCCTCACAAATAGTTAACATATGCATTACAATCACTTAGCATATAATCAGGCCACCAATAGGCTAAACACATACGGCCATGTCGTCCCAGGCACTTTACCAGGCCCTGGGTTCGCGGTCCACATTGTGAGGACATCCCAGGTATCCTTTAGGGTCTCACCCTGGCAACTCGCACTCCACGTGCTTAACGTTGCTCCTGGCCCCTTGCCGTACTCGGCCTTGCACTCAACGTGCCAAACGCCGTTCCTGACCCTTTGCCGTTCCCAGCCCCTGCCGACCTCGGCCTGCGCCGTTCCCGGTTCTTGCCGAACATTCACATAATCGCATTCATAGCATAACAAATATATATTGAATACTAACAAATTCAACCAAAGGGCTACGCCCTGCAATTCAAACATATTGGGCTCAGCCCTGCATACAAGCTCTATGGGAACAGTGGTTTTCTTACCTGTATCCCGAGCTTTCCGATGCACCAAGGCCGCGAGCACGGTCCTCTAACCCGAGCCTCTCCAAAGACCTAATCACAACACATGTAAAACACCCTTTAATGCTAACCAATCCAAAACCACTTCCCGGGGCCAATCCCACACTCTCGGAATCCCCAAATTCCTAAAACAATACATCGGAAACATCCCCCGAACCCCCGGAGCAAAAGCTCAAAATTGCAAAATTTCCATGTTCTGAAAATAGCCTAGCGCCGCGGTGCCCAGCAAGTCAGAGAGCATTCCCCTGCCCAGAAGTAGCCTCGCGCCGCGGCGCCAAAGAACAGGGCCGCAGCTCTCCTTCGCGAACCCAGAAATCTGGGGTTTTCCCCAACATTTTCCCGAGCCAAAACACTCCCAAATCAATACCAAAGCATACCTAAGTCTCAAATTCAATCCAAAACCCCATATAAACTATCTAACAACTCAGAAACATTAACAACAAGCCTAAACACACAATCAAATCCCCAATTCACAAATTGGCTTGAAACTTTATGAAACTTAAACTAATAAACCAGAAACTTGAATCACAGCAGCTAATACATAACAGAGATGCATAAAACCCTTACCTCAAGTAGAAATTCGCCCCTGAGCCTTCTCCAAGTCCAACTCCAAGCAAATACCTCTTAATCCCAAACTTAACCTAGGCAAGCTTCATCCCCAAGAATCCACCAAACAGTCACACACCAACTTTCAATTTTCATGCTAACACTCTAGAAATCAAGCTTAGAAACTTAACAAAATAGAGATAAATCCTTACCTCAGAAAAATCTTGGTTTATGATCAAGTTTAATTGCCTCCAACCACTTGGTTC
This sequence comes from Humulus lupulus, assembly GCF_963169125.1. Classification (NCBI taxonomy): domain Eukaryota; kingdom Viridiplantae; phylum Streptophyta; class Magnoliopsida; order Rosales; family Cannabaceae; genus Humulus; species Humulus lupulus. Next base: position 156,010,415 of record NC_084802.1, on the reverse strand, counting down.
TCCTCCTAGGTCTTTCAACTTTCAGCTCCCTTCCTCCTTTCCTTTCTTTCTAGTTTTCTCCTCAAACTTTCAGCCAAAACAGAATATGCATAAGTGTTAAAACGTGAATGACTTCTCTTCTCAGCTGAAGTTATCTAAATCCTTGCCAGAAGACCATCTTACCCTTCCATCTAATTCCCTTTTCTAACTAGACCTCAAGGGCATCCTAGACATTTCACATCCCTTACAAATATACCATTTTATCACTTAGGGTAGTTATCCTCACTGGTTACCAATGGTTACTCAAACCACTAAAATACCATTAACCAATACTTATAAATCCCCAATCTCAAGTTATAATATTCCCAAAATACCCCTAGGCTCCTCCCGAGCCGGGTATTTAATCCCGTTGTGACTTTCTAGCTAAACGGCTCCCTAGGACCGTCTCGGAACGTGCATCACAATTATATCACCGTCATACCATAAATTTCACATATATTACATTTATGCCCTCAACGGGCTAAGATTACCAATTTACCCCTAACAAACAAATGGGGCCCACATGCATATTTATTTCACCTAAACATGCATTCTAACCACATATTCATTCAGTTCACATAAATTAATGCAGTATAACAATTATTGCCCTCCAGGCACACTAATCAAGGCTCCAAGCCTGTAACGACCCAAATTCGCTAATAAGGCTTAAGGGCCTTGATTAGCGTGCCAGGAGGGCATGATGGGATTTATGTGTGATTTTAATGATTTAAATGCATGGTTATGATTTAAAGCATGTTATATGACTATTTTTTTATCTGAGATGCATGACTATGTATGTTAGTATGCATGTAGGCCCGGATCGTGTTAGAAGGGCATAATTGTAATTTTGGCCATGTTGGGCATAACTGCATTGATATGTGTTGATTGTTGAGGCCACAGTGGTATGTGGATGTATCTGTGCTTTGTGACTCGAGGCGATCCCAGTGGGCAGGCTAGCGGAAAGTGATGACAGGAATTTATACCCGGCTCGGGGCGAGCCTGGGGGTACGAACAGGAATTCAGAGAAATAGATTGAGACTTATTTTGATGATGGGGGATAATTATTTGGTGATTTATCAGGTATTGGGAAGCAACGGGAAAATATTAGAGACACTTGAGGATTAGCGGGAATTGGGGGAATGACTAAAATGGCCCTACTTGAACAAAAGGATTTAGAATTTATAGGGAGGGCGTTTTGGTCATTTGGCTTTTGGAGATAGGTTTTTATAAGGCTTTATAGAGAGAGGGAATGCTGAAAGAAAAAGAAAAGAAAGAAGAAGGAAAGAAAGAAAAGAGAGAAAACAGGGGGGGTTTTCTCAAGGAACGGTTTGTGCGTTCTTGCACCGTTCCTCTCCGTTTTTCTTGGGGAAAAGCTTAGTGGAGAGCAAGGATAGGCTGAGCATCAAGGATCTTGGGTTAGACTTGAAGATTTGGCAAGAACACATCAATGTTTGAGGTAAGTTTTAGAGATTTTCGGTTTTAAGGGTTTTGATGGTTTGAGCTGTGTTTTGAGCTGGATTGATGGGAATCTCAGGGGATTTCTGGGCAAGCTTTGAGGGAGAGCAAGCTAAGGAGGCCTAGGGTTGAATCAAGGTCGAAATTTGCAGCAATGGTATGATTTCTAAGACTTTAACTTTGTGGTTTGCTTGAATTTCTGGTTTAGGGTTGTTCATGGTAGATTTTGAGATTTGGGATAAATGATCTTGGGATTTGAGGATTTGGGATGCTTGGGATGAATGGAGAGTGTTCATAAGCTTGATTTTGAGTTTGGTAAAGATTTGGGGAAGTTTGGTTTGAGATTGGGTGAAAGAAATCGCAGAAATGCGATATTGGGATTTCTGGGCTGCAACTAGCGCTACAGCGCTAGTCAGTGGGCGCTGTAGCGCTAGTCCCTGTTTCTGGAGGGGTGTTCTGCTTGTAGCGCTACAGCGCCCTCTTTAGAGCGCTGTAGCGCTGCACTGTTCACAGAGGTGAATTTTTGGGTTTTGATGAGGGATTTTGACCTAGGGTTCGGGGTTCGATTCCGCCACTTTGTTTTGGGGATTTAGGATTTCCCGGGGGGCTCGGGATTGGTCCCGAGGCTAGGTATTCGGACTTGGGGTTCGGTGTTGACTTTGACCTATGTTTGTGCCTAGGTGTGCGCTAAGGCTCGAGTGGGATCGTGCTCAAGGAGTCAGGTGATCTTAACTATCGCATTGTCAGGTAAGAAAACTATAACACCCGTAGGATAGGGCGTGGGCCCATAGTATGATTGCGGGGGCGCGGCCCTATATTGCATCACATGTTAGGGTGCAGACTTAAATGAATTAATATTTGATTCCATGTTGTTGTGTTATATTATATGTGTGATTATGATGAAATGAGCGGCAAGGACAGAGTACGGCGTAGGCCGGGGCGGCCGTGGGCCGAAAGTAACACCTAGCACATGGGATGCTATATTCAGGGTGGGACCCAAGGGATACATGAGTTATCCTCGCGGTGAGAACCGATACCCCAGGGCTTTGGTAAGGGTCCTGGGGCGGCATGGCCGTGTTTGCTTAGTCTAATGGTTGACTTGTTTATTTGTGGATTATCTATTATGATAAACTGTATACATTGCATATGTTATGTTCTGCATGAGTTTTCTTGCTGGGCTTCGGCTCACGGGTGCTCTGTGTTGCAGGTAAGGGCAATGGCTAAGTCAACCAACCATGAGTACGGAGAGCGTGAAGCGACGCGTACATGTTCGGCCTGCCCGACTGCTTTGGTTGGGGGTTTATTCGAAAGTGGCTGTAATAATCTATGATTTTATGATTTCTTAACTGTAACCTTATTTCAAAAATGTAATTAGTTTTCAAACCTTATTTTGGGATCCCAAATGTTTAATAATAGAAGTTTTAATGAAACGACGCCTTTTCAAAGATTACAGCCTTAACTTTTAATTAGTCACACTTTTGTTTCAAAACCTCGGTTAGCGAGTTCATTGCACACTATTTTGTCTTAAAAACTCACTTAGTAACGGCTCTAAGGAAGTAGGGCGTTACAACTTGGTATCAGAGCGAGCCAAGGTTTATTGGTTCTGGAGATCGACCGAACATGTACGCTCGCTGTCAGTGACAAGCTCGACTCAGGGTTGGTTGGTATGATTGATTGACATGTCTGAATATATGTTTGAATGCCCTGTTTGCCTGCTTATCTATATGGAGCATGAGAAATGAGTTGACATATGCAGGAGATGCTGTTGGGCTGAGCCCTTGATTATTGCATGTTGAGATTGATGCGTGCTGAATAATACTATTATGCATATGGATGAATATTAGCATAATGGTTCGCATATTGAGTGTATGTGGTTAATTTTCTGGATTAAATTCATATGTTATATCGGTATATTGGCTTGTATGAAGCATGATGAGCATGGATATACTTAGTGGTGATAAATCTGGTAGCTAAATGTATATCATTGTGGATTTGAACTAGTATATGCTTGTGTGTGCATTATACCTGTGGATATTTGGACCTAGTGGTGGGTTGGTTCAGAGTATGAACCACAGAGTTCAGGAGTTGGTCGGTTTTGACGGATGAACTCGTGTTGTTGGTTCCTAGAAGGGTTTGGGGACCTGATATTGTGTTGAAAAGGGGGTTTCTAGATGTGAGTTGGAGTTGAGATCTCCAGTTATCCCTGAGAGCAGCAGCAAAGGGTCACTAGTGTGTGAGTTAGCTGTGGAGTTTGTTAGTTGAGATGGGATAGAAGAACAGCGGATTCTCTGGGGAGATGGTTGAATTAGATGTTTTAACGGTAAGGTTACCGGTGATGGTGTACTGTGAAGTATGGACAGATAAGGGTACTATATGAAAGGCGTATAGGGTGTTATCCTCTAGTGTTGAGGAAGGTACGAGTTGACAAGGAATTTATCAATAGATGAGCGGAGTTAATTCCACCCTTGGTTAAGAGGACGAGAGATCCTGATTAGGGGGTTATGTTAAATGTTGAGGCAGAGGGATGCCTGGAATTGGTACTCGGGGTGAGGTACTGGCTCAATGGGTTGGAAAGAACCTAGATGATGATTGTTAGAAGGGATTATAAGACATGATTTGAACCGTGGAGACGGGTGGACTTATAAGTTCGGTTTGGACTGTTGGGGGTAACAACAGCGTAGCTCAATGGGTTTGGAGAAGCGGGTAATTCATTTCAGGAAGTTATACTGATGGGTGTATCTGGAATTGATGGCGACCCATTTAAGGATATGAGATCTGGAATAGTCTAGGGAATTTGGGCCGCCCTGATATGAGGAATTATCGTATGTACGTGGATGGCAGAGAGGGCCATGATGTCGAGGAACTGATGGTTGATGATTAGAACATGAGTACTAGAGCCGCAAGGGCAGTGCTTCCTTTGATGGAATTAGTAAAGATAGATTCGGGACAATCAAGTTAAAAGAACCCCGGATAGGGTTGTGGCTTCTGGAATTGCCAAGAAAGGGGAGAGGTCTGGGTGAAAGGATGGTACTGTTATTTGATAGAACGCAGCAAGGTTGGATTCACGATTGTTGAGGTAGAAGGACCCCAGACAGTGCTTGGGCCACACTCTTACAAGAGTAACAATCTTGTTCCACAAGATCTTATCTAATAGCCATACTTTCGTAAGCCCCCTGCTTACATCACAACCCTGCTGAAACTTCAGGGTCCGCTTAGCTCACAATGATCACCTCATTGTCTTATTCCTGATTCCAGAAATACCCATAAGTCATCACCCCTACTAGGGTGAGATCAATTTATAGGCCCCTGGCCTAACCCTTGGTACAATTCCAGAATTTATGTTGCTTCAGGGGTCAAAACTCCCCTTTCTTTCTCTAAACGCCATTCTTCTCTTTGTCTGCGCTTACTTAGAGAGACACCAATCTCTTATCCCGGAACTTTATTTTCCAAAATTTAATAATTTACAAGCTCTTTTATTCCTCTAGATAGGCAGACACTCCTACCTCAAGAATTCCAACAACCTCTTCGGCTTTCTCTCTGAACCAATACTAAACCGTAGTATTCACTATCTTTCACCTCTTACCACGTCTTATGTCGCATTACCTTAGCTAGATGCCAGTATTTGTCACCATGACTAACAAATCAAGGATTACACTTTCCTTAACATCTCAAGTATTCGCATACCCAACGCTAAATTCCTTAAGATATCTGTTAAGCTTTCAGACTGTTATTCCATTTGCATTCAACCAATAATTCTAGGTTCCCACTCTATTCTCTTTGTACTTTAGTTCCTTTCCAAAACTTAGAATATCGTAGTGTCTCAATTCAGTACCATCGACGTTCTACCCTGTTACCAGTTCACTTGAACCAACTACCTTAACTCATTCAGCTGAGTTAAAACTTTTCATGTCCAAACATCTTACTTATAGTCTAATGTGGTCTATTCCTACGATACACCACCACATCACTTTACCCTCCTGTGTCCAAAAGAAGACACTAAATTCTGTCACCCGCTCAACCCTCCCGATACAACATACACTAGGAGGTGGAATGATATCCATTCAGAATTCTCATTTCTTCGCCAAACTCTCATTTTATCTTTCATCCGACCCTGACATCCCAACTTGTACTACCTTGGCAGGGTTCTTCCCTGTTTCAACCAAAGCCAACACTTTGGACTCCATAGCTTAGTGATACTCACCCGTTTTTCATTACATACTAACGCAACACCAATCTCAGTCGTTGCCTTGCCAATCTCAGTCGTTGCCTTGTCCACTTAATTACAATTTGTGGCGCTATTCTTTGACTGACACACGTCTCCCAGTTAGGAGTTCCGCCTCCAATTAAATTTCCCCTCAATCGAGGATTTCAAACACCAATCACCCATCTGTTGCTTTTCACTAAATCCGGGCTCAACATCATCTTTCTTATGAATGACCAAATGTTCATTACCTTTTACTATGCGTACTCTGCCTACCCATTAAATCAAGTAAATTTACCATGTTCCCATTTTACCTCCCACGAGGCTTAATCGATCCTCTCATTGGTCTAATCCTGGCCGTGCCCCAACCTGTGATGCACCCCTCACAGTTTCCTATCTTCATCAAAAGTTAGATTCTTTACGTTGCAACCATTTACCCAATCATAACATGCTTATTCCTGCATTACCAAACGCTAATCAATTCTTACTCTGTTCTTTGCACTCCTGATCTAACACTATCCATTCAGTCTATCTTCAAGTTCTGCTGTTTCCCCCCAATCTTCGAAGTAGGCTTCTGCAAAGACACTTGTGTAGTGGATGACACGTTTTCCATTCTTGTTGTGCTCTCTATCCCTCAGACGTTCTTTAGTAGCTTCTCTGTGGCTTCAGACCAAACCTCTACATACCTGTCCTCTCTTCTTCTTGTAGCATTACTCTGAATACCCCTGACAAGACCAAACCGACACTTCATGGAGCTTTACCTATGACCCTGCTTCTTTAGTGCTAACATCTTCAGCGCAGTCGTTCGCTTTCTACTTCTGACTTGGAGCAGTCCCTCATACCGTCCATAAACCTTGAAGGAGATTTGTTCGTACAGTTCCTATACCTTCTATCTGTAGAGCTCACCTGAGTCGCTAACGCTTAAATCAATTAAAAACCTTTGTTACCAATCCATCACACCCTACCCGGTATGAGTTGTGATTCCTGAAATGTCTCTCTCCTTGATCCCCAGCTGGTGATAACCAGACCGTAGATCAAATCCCGGAGACATTGTCTTGTCTAGTATCCGGCCATCTAATCTCCTTATTCTTATCAAATGATGCTAACAATTTCCACAATGTGATGCTCTATCTGATTCACCTCGAGATCAAATTTCTTCAACTGCTTCAGTAGTTCTTTTTTTTTTTTGTCAAACCATTATCATCTTTCATAATGTCCCTGATACCGAGCCTATCTGTCGCCGAGTTATGGAGCGTGCCCAATCCTCCTTTGTACACCTATTTGAATCGCTACTAGTCAGCTTAGTTTCTATTCCGTCCAACTAAAGTATTCCAATCGATTTTCTCCCCTATCCATAGTTGTTTCTTAACAAATTTATTTCCATTCTGACTCATGCCAAGACTTCCATATAACGAGCTCTATCGCTCTCCCCACGAGCTCCTCTATTACCTGTGCCCCAATTCCTCTTCCAGAAATTCCTAATTCTTCTTAATATTCCTCAGCCCCTCGCAAAGTACCTTGAAACATGTTCTCTATGTCCAACTCTGTCTTGACACACTCCCAGTACCGAACTCTTCCAGCCTGTTATATATCCAGAAATGTGAACTTCCAGTTAACCAGTCAACTCTGAAAAACTAGCCTCAGCTTCAAATGTAACAAGGCATTCCAGTCTTCCATCCCCTAGCCATGGAAAATCCATCTTAACATACCGAATCATTCTATGTAGGAGCCATGCTCTCACCTGACATCCTCCCAGGTGGCATCTCCTGCCTCTGGTGCATAATAAACAACTTCACTGGTTTCCATCACTATCCTGACAACTACCTCGTCAATCAGATTTTCCCCCTTTCTGACAAAACTAGAAGCCATAAAGCTATCCGGGGTTCTTCAGCTTTGATTACCGAGAATCTATCCTTACTAAACTTCATCAAAGGAAGCACTGCCATTTGCAGCTTTGGCACTCATGCTCTATACATCATTCCTCAGTTCTTCAAACAACATGGCCCTCTCCGCTACCCACATACAGACGATGAGTTCTTACATCAGAGCGGCCCAAATGCTTTGGACTATTCCAGAGTTTAATCCTTAAGTGGAACATCATCATTTCCAACTACATCCGTCTATATCAATTTCCCAATTCACAAAACCCATTGATTTACACTGTTGTTACCCTATCATTCCAAACCAAGCTTATAAGCCCACCAGTCTCCAAAGTTCAAACCATGTCTTTATAACCTCTTCTATCAATTCACCATCTGAGTTCTTTCCAACCTATCATGCCAATGCCTCGGCCCAAGTACCATTTCCAGGCATCCCTCTGCCACAATACTTAACACAACCCTTTAATCATGATCTCTCATCCTCTTAACCAAGGGTGGATTTAACTTTGCCCTTCTTTCCGAACCTCTTCACCCCTCTCAGAGGTGAAACCCTAAGGAAGACATAGTCTCCCACCTGGAACTCCACGTTCCTCCACCTCGGGTCAAAATAACTCTTCTGCCTACTCTGAGAAGTGAGCATCCGAGCTCTAATCTTCTTGATAGCCTCAGTGGTCCTTTGAACTGCACAGGACCCAAATATTTTCTCTCACCCATCTCATCCTAGTGTGTGGGCGATCTGCACTTCCTACCATATATCATCTCATAAGGTGCCACCCCAATGGTAGACTGGTTACTATTGTTATAAGAAAATTCTATCAGAGGCAAATATTTACTCCAGGACCTTTCAAAGTCCAACACACATGCTCTCAGCATGTCCTCCAATATCTGGATAGTCCTCTCAGACTAACCACCAGTTTGCGGATGATAAGCTATTCTGAACTTCAGTTGTGTACCCATCGCCCTCTGCAAACTTCCCCAAAACTTGGAAGTAAAGCTAGGGTCTCTATTAGAAACGATAGACCTCGGAGTCTCATGAAGGCGAACTATCTCTCTCACATAGAGATCTGCATACTGGTCAACTGTGTAATTTGTTATCACTGGTAGAAAATGAGCTGATTTCATGTACCGATCCACAATGACCCAAATAGAATCATGTCGGCCTACTGTCTTGGGCAAGCTTACCACGAAATCCATCGTGATATCTTCTCACTTCCACTCTGGAATATCCAGAGGCTGTAACAGCCCCGTCGACCTCTGATGCTCAGCCTTGACCTACTGACAGGTTAGGCACCTTGCTACATACTCAGTCACATCCCTCTTCATCCCAGGCCACCAATATAACACCCTTGTACATCTTTGTGGTGCCCAATTGTAGAGAATAAGGGTAGTGTGAGATTCATCCAGAATCTCTCGTCTGATCTCGGTGTCCATCAGAATGCAAATCCGACCCTTATACCTCAGCAAACCCATACTCAACACCGTATAGTCCTTAGCTACTCCAACTAGGACGTCCTTCCTAACTTTCCCCAACTGTGGATCATCTAACTGTCTCTTCTTGATTCTCTCCAAGAGAGTAGACTGTAAAGTGATGTTGGCCAATCGGCCCACCGCTAACTCAATCCCCGCTCGAGTCATCTCATCAGCCAATTTCCTCGATATCTGTCTGTCACTATATAACTGTCCCGAACCCTTCCGGCTTAAGGCATCTGCTACCACGTTGGCTTTCCCAGGGTGATAAAGAATCTCACAATCATAATCTTTTACCAGTTCCAACCAACGTCTCTGCCTCATGTTTAGATCCTTCTAAGTGAAAAAGTACTTCAGGCTTTCGTGAACAGTGTATATCTCGTACTTCTCACCATACAAGTAATGCCGCCACACCTTCAGTGCAAAAACAACCGCTGGTAGCTCTAAATCATGCATGGGGTATCTCAGCTCATAGTCCTTCAACTGATGTGATGCATAGGCAATAACCTTTCTTGTCTGCATAAGTACATAACCCAGACCCTGCCTCGAAGTGTCACAGTAAACCACAAACTTACCTTTATCTATAGGAAGGCTCAAAATTGGTGCAGTGATCAAAATCTCCTTGAGATTTTGAAAACTGTCTTCACACTTGTTCGACCAAATTTTTTTTTGATTCTTGCATGTCAACTCTGTCAAAGATGATGCAACCTTGGAGAACCCTTCCATAAAGCATCCGTAATACCTAGCCAAACCCAAGAAACTCCTAATCTCTGAAGCATTCTTCTGTCTTGGCCAATCTCTGACCGCTTCAATCTACGTTGGATCCACCTTAATACCATCTTTACTGACTATGTAACCCAAGAAAGTCACCTGTGGCAACCAAAACTTGCATGTCTTGAACTTCGCATACAGCCTGTGTTCTCTCAACCTCTGTAATACCAATCTGAGGTGATGCTCGTGCTCTGTCTCCGTCCGAGAGTATATCAATATATCATCAATGAAGACGATCACAAACTGGTTTAGGTAATCCTTGAACACTCTATTCATCAAATCCATAAATGCTGCCGGGGCATTAGTCAACCCAAATGACATCACTAAGAAATCATAATGCCCATAACTGGTGCGAAAAGCTGTCTTCGGTATATCCACATCTCTGATCCTCAGCTGGTGATAGACAGATCGAAGATTTATCTTAGAGAATACCGTTCTACCCTGCAACTGGTCAAATAGATCATCAATTCTTTTCAGAGGATATCTGTTATGGATAGTCAACTTATTCAGTTTTTTGTAATCGATGCACATCCTCAGAGAACCGTCTTTCTTTTTCACAAAGAGAAATCGGTGCGCCCCATGGCAAGAAACTAAACCTGATAAAACCTAAGTCCAGTAACTCCTGTAGTTGAACCTTCAGTTCCTTCAGCTCTGCTAAAGCCATCCTGTAAGGTACCCTAGACACTGGCTCTGTCCCTGGCACCAATTCAATCACAAAATTAATCTCCTTGTGTGGAGGTAACCCTGGAAGATCCTCTGGAAACACATCTAGAAAATCAGAGACTAACTGAGTCTATTTTGGTCCCACTGGCACGACCCGAGTGGTATCCACGACACTAACGAAGAACCCTATGCATCCCCCCTGCAAAAGGTCTCTACCTCTAAGTACCGTTATCATAGGTATACGGGGGGCCATGCACAGTGCCAACAAAAACAAAGGGGTCCTCACCCTCTGGCTCAAAGGTTACCATTTTCTTCTTACAATCTATCGATGCCCCATACTTCTCTAGCCAATCCATACCAAAAATTATGTCAAAATCGGTCATCTCCAACTCCACCAAGATAAATTGATAACTCCTTGCCATCCACTGTAACTGGTAGTAACCTAATCCATCTCCTAGATATCACTAACTCCCCAGTAGGCAATATCATACCAAACCCCACAGAATAGAAATCACAAGGTCTACACAACCCATCTATAATCCTACTAGCAACAAAGGAATGCGTAGCACCCGAATCAATAAGAACAGTATAAAAGGTTCCAACACTAGAAAGTTGACCTGTAACCACCGAGGGACTAGCCTCGGCCTCTGTCTGGGTCAAAGTGAACACCCGAGCTGGCGTCAGGCTGTCCACTTTATTCGGTTCCTCCTTCCTAGCTCTCGGGAAATCTTTCTTCAAGTGCCCCGTACTGCCACAAACAAAATAGGCCTTCGCCCAAAATTCCCCAACATGGCGCCTCCTGCACCTAGGACACTCTAGGAATGCCTTCCATGTATCACCACCACTATGGCGGCCCATTTGTATACCCCGTGGCCTCCTATCTGGCCTTGAAGCTGAAACTGCATCTTGGGTCTTCCTTTTCTGATCACTGAGGCCTCCGCCCCTACCAAAACCTGAAAATGGAGGTCTCTGCCTCCTAGAATCCCTTCTGGCTGCATTATCACGCCAGATCTTGTTCTCAACGCTCTCAGCTGTAAGAGCCTTCTCCACAGCATGTGCATAGGTAGTTACTCTCGACACAGAAGTAATACGAACGTCTCGGGCTATCATAGGCTATAGCCCCTGAAGAAACCTTTCTCTTCTAGTCCCATCAGCGGGCACTAGATCCCTGACAAACTTTGCTAATCTGTCGAACTTCAGGGCATACTCGGTCACTGTCATGTTACCCTGAAGTAACCTGTTGAACTCCTAAGCCTTCGCAGCTTTAACTGCATCATTGTAGTATTTCTCGTTGAATAAGGTTTTAAATTCTTCCCACTCTATGGTGGTAACTGCTCTAGTCTAGGATACCACCTCCCACCATATTCGGGCATCCTCCCGATACATATAAATGGCACAGGCCACTCTGTCATTACCACCTACCCTCATAAATTCTAGGATAGTGGTTATCATGGTCATCCACTGCTCAGCCTTCAGTGGATCAGAACTGCCCTAAAAGACTAGAGGGTGTTGCTTCCTGAAACTTTCATACTGGGGTTCCCACCTATCTCCCCCCCTGGGGCTATACAACTACCGGTACCTCTAGTTGTGACACTATAGGTACCACGGCCTGTAGGTTCCCCACTGGAACCTGTTACTATCTCAAGAAGTGTATCTTTTCTTCCTGCCTTTCTAACCTCGCTTGCATGTTAGCAAGCACTTGTTGCCAGTTTTCTAGAGTTGGCGGTGGGGCCTGGCCCTAGTTATTCCCTTCATTGGCTTGCAGCTCTTGGCTAGCCAATCTCTCTGATCTACGAGGATTCATGCTGACACTCAAATCACCCTACAGAGATCAAATTGTTCGTTAGGTAAGTAATAACTATACCTCTTGCCGCCTGACGATCCAAGATAATCAGATAACAAATATATGCAATGCTAATAAGCTTGCCATCACAAAATATATATATATATTCATTCATAGTACTAATAAGCACCTTTTGATATCCATCAGCAAGTAACCATACACACAGACATAACCAAGTATTTTCACAAGTCCAACATAGCTAATAGGCATGTTCTTTTAATTCCTGCCAGTAATATCAATGCTAATAAATATTTTCGCCTGGCCTATAGACAAATAATAGCGCTAATAAGTGGTTCCCTTACATCCAAAAATAGTAACGATGCTAATAAGCACGTTCTTTAATATTCATGCAGCAGTCAAGGGCCAAGCCCTATCAGATTATCTCATGCTTCCTAAACAGGCATGCAGATAAGGCATTCATATCATGTTTAAGCACATAAACATATAAACACATAACAATTACTGAACCCTGAGTCGAGCTTGTCTTTAGTGGCGAGTGTACATGCTCGGCCAGCCTTCAAGAACCCTTAAACCTTGGCAGCTCTGATACCAAGTTGTAACACCCTCCTAAACTAGGACCATTACACCGTGTACTTAAAATTGTGTCAGACCTGCTAATCAGGTCATTTGGTTTAAAATGTGTAACTAAGGTTAGTGACAAAGGTTAGGGTTAAATTTTTTGGTCAAAGAACTGTTGACTTTTATTTCAAAAGTTTTATATAAACATGGGATCCCAAAATATTACAACTAAACTTTTAAAAAGATAATTATACACATCAAAAGTTATATCAGCCGGCCTAAGCGGCAAAACAGGGCTATAACTCAATCTTTAATACAAACATTTAGGTGTCGGCGCCCTTAGGTTATTTAGTTGATTCCGACTCGCTTAGGCCGAGTTGCGTTCAGTACGCTAATCATTAGCCACGACTCCCTTAGGTCGTACTTTCACATTACACATAAATAGATATATAATTCACAGAACACATATGTTTAATTACAGGGAATCTCAATCTCATTCACAACCACTTGGGTACAATTTTCTTACCTCAAGTCCCGAGCGTAGGATAAAGAGTGGTTAAGAGTACGATCCTAAGTCCTGAGCCTTAACGGTAATCCTAGTCACAAGCAACAATGGATAACTATCAAATTCTAATCCAATTAAATGTTTTGGAGACAAATACTAGCTTCTAGGCCCTCGAATTCTACTAAACCGGGTAGTAGAATTCATCACGAGTGCTTAGGTTTAAATCCCCGAGCCTAAAATCCAACCTAGGCTATGGCTGCCTAAGTGGGCCGCGACCTGGCCCTAAGAGTTGCGGCATGCCTCAAGTCAGAGGCGCCAACCTCCTATCTTAAGGGGAGGCGGGCCGCGACTTGCCCCCTAGGGTCGTGGCGCGCCCACAAGTCAGCCAACCCTCCCAGGAGGGCCTTTAGGGCACGCGGGCCGTGACACCCATGAATTGGGTCGCAGCGCGCTCCCGTGATCCCAGAAATCCTTGGGTTTTTCAGCAATTTTTCCCAGCTTAATTCATCAAAAATCTATCCTAACTTACACTAGAACCATAATTCGACCATTATATCATAATAGCGAACTTAAATCACCATAAAATTCTTAAATTATAACCCAAAATCCTTGTCTAAAACCCATAATTCATTAAAATCCCTTTAGAACTTAAAAGCTTATAAACTCCCACAATAACAACAGAATTCTTCTCAACAACTGAACTTTAACCCTTACCTTGATGATGCTAATGGTGTCCCTGAGTTGCACCTCAAAATCCTAGCCTTAGTTCCCCAGCCCTCAAGCTTAATTTTTCAAGTTTATCTTCCAAAGTTCAAAACTCTCCTAGGCACAAGAGAGGGAAAGAGAAAACGTGAGTGAGAGGGAGAGAGAATGCTGAGAGTTTAATAGTTTCTGGTGGGTTCTGGTTGTGCCTAGAATTCCCACTGAGTTTATCCCTTAACTCTAAAAAGACCAAATTGCCCCTTAAACTATCTTAGCTCCTTAGCTGCCCATAAGGGAAAAATAGTCATTTGCCCTGTTTCCCTCTAATTCCTCGAGTCGTCCTATAAATTCCCAATTAATCCCGACATGCCCAACTAATTACCAAATACTTGCTCATTACTCGATAAAGCTCAGATATACATTAAACTTCCCAAAATATCCCTAAGCTCACCCCGAGCCTGGTATTAAACCATGCTGTGACTATTCCGCTAATCCGCTCACTAGGACTGCCTCGAGCTGTATACTGAAAATATATCCACATAATAATGTGGTCTCAACCATTCAACACATATAATCACATTTATACCCTTAACGGGCCAAAATTACAGATATGCCCTTAAAAACAAGAACAGTCCCACATGCATATTTAATACTCATAAACACGCATATAAATATATTCATATCATCATATTTATCATGCATGCCACATAGTCACACATTTAATCAATTAATCACACACATATCCAATTATGCCTTCCCGACACACTAATCTAGGCACTAAACCTTATTAGCATTTTTGGGTCATTACACGAACACACCACGAGTAGAGCCTCTGCCCCCGGCGACTGCTCTTCCATCCTCAGTGGCACTGGCACCTTCATCGCCCCTACAGCTTTGGCAGGCCTTGCAGCCTCCGTGGTTGCTCCATTGATCCACTCTTCGGGGCTAGTGGATTCTGGAGAGGTCATTGACCTAAAGGGATCCACTTCACATGATGGGGGGCCATCTTGGAAGGGAAAGGAAATCCCTTCTTAAGAGGAGTTGGAGATCCTCTAGCTAGGACACCTTGCCTCATTTTTGTAGAGTCCAAGAACTTTACTTAGCTAAGTTAGATAGTAGTATAATAGTAGTAATAGTATTATCTTTATGACTGTGGATTTTTGGTTCAGACCGGGATTTATTTGGACACTCATAGTAGTACTTGTAGATTTTCTAAGTTTAACCTATAGTTTAAGAATATTGATGTTAACCTAAGGTTTGATTAATATGGCTGATATTGAGGATAATATTTATTATACTATAAGGTTTAGATAAGAACCAATAGGATTTTAAGCACATGTTATGTATGGGTGATTAAGGATTAAGTATTTGGAGGATTAAATTTAATAAGGGTAAAATTTGAATGCTCTAAGGTCAGTCAGCAGCTTTGAATATGTTTGAGGGCTTAGTCAAGGCTGTTTACACAATTTGAATTAAGCTAAAAATGTGTAATTTCGTGTTTAAATAATCAGCGTATGCCGATATATTGCAGCTATAGGGGGCCATATATCGCAGCCCGTAGATACGAAAAACACGAAACGATGCACGTTTGCCTCGGGCATAATGGTCCAGGCGATATATCGCCGCCTTCAGCATATTTTGAATGTTTTTGAAATCATTTTCCATTCAACCCTTCAACCTCTTGATAAGTCCAGCATCTTTTTGAACTAGTCTTCAGCCTCTGCAGAACGACAATTCAAATTATTTTCACTTAAAAAGCCATTATTTTTATTCAAGATAAATTAAGATCCTTTCATTCCTAAACTCTATAAATATGACTTAGTACCCAACCATTATTCATCTTTTGCTCTAAGTTCAGAGGCTGCAAATTGCTAGGTGAGTGTGAGAGTGTAAACACTTGGGTTGGGAATCATAAGCTTGATCATCATAAGCTTATCAAACACTTGGGGAAGTAAGGTTTCATAGTATTTCGGTTCGAAGTTTAGATTGGTCTTACAAGTCTTCAAGGTAACCCAAACTCTAGTTTGTTTCTGTACTTTTCTTTAAAGGTTCTCATAGTCTTCTACTTATTCTAACCTTATTCTTGTTTTGGTTATGAAATCTAAGAACTCGCACATAAGTTTTTGGTAAGTATTTTCTCAATGGTTTAGTCCTTCCATTCCTTTCATTTCTCTTCTTCACTATACTCACTCTTTTTCAAATGGTTCTTAGGAGTGTTCCAAAGTCCCACCTATGTCCTCTTATCCTGGTATTTTGGTAAGGAAAATAGGATAGAATTCATATGTTATATGTTTTATATGTTATCTTATGTTTTTATGTTATGAAATGTGTTATGTATGTATGTAGGCTTGGGCATATGACCCATATGACTAACAAGCCCCAAATGGATTATGGGCATATGACCTACTTAGCTAGTAGGACCCCACTAATGCAATGGGCATATGACTTGTTTAGTCTATGTGACCCCAAGTAATAATGGCCATTATAGTATGTGTATGATATAAGTGTTATGTTATGTTTTTATGTTTCTTATGAAAGTTATGCATATGAATTATGTGGTAGATTTTCCTTGCTGGGCATTAGGCTCATTCCTTCTTGTTTATATGTGTAGGAAAGTAGCTATAGTGGCGGGTAAGATTCGTGGGTGCTTGGGGAATGTGTATCGGTGATGAATGGATTCAAGGAGTCGAGAGTTCGATTTCGAGGATGTAGTCTTTTATATATGGTTTATGTGTATTTTCCGCACCTATTTATGTAATCTCTTTCCATTTCAATTAAGATATGTTTTCTTTTTAAAACAATGGGATCCCATATTCTGCTTTGAGTTATGTAAGTTTAAACATTGGTTTTTACAAGTTTTTAATAAAGTATGATCTTTTTCACTTGTAAGTTCTATTAAAGATTAGGGTCTATGTATAGTTTTCGTTAATGGTCCAAAGTCTAGAGTAGTTGGGTCATTACAGTTGGTATCAGAGCAACGGTTCCTTTGCATGAAGTTCTCCTCGATACACACACTCAAAAGCTCCGAATCTGACCGCCAAGTAAGTATTTAAGTCATAGTTATTTTGCTTATGTGTATAGCTAACAACTTTAGTGTTTATGTTTTCAGTTAAGTATGAACAGAGCTTTAACCTATCAGGATATTCGAGCCATTAAGGCTTTAAAAAGAATAAGGGAGCCAAGAAACACAGTAGGAGCACTAGAAAGAATCACTCGAAGATTGCTCTTGTTCCACAAAGAGATAGGTCACCTTCAAGAGTCTAAGCAAATAATGTTGAGATCAACGGAACAATATGTATTAATAATAAGGCTATTTAAAGATTTCCATCCTGTAATAGCAGCCTTAGAAGAAAAATGGGAAACCATGAATGATGAGGATGAACTGCCATAAGCGATGCGATATTATTTCCTCTTAGTTAGGTTCACTGCAGAATTCGAATTTCAGTTCACAAATGAGCAAAAACATAGGATTCTCACAAACCTTCCTAGAGGACATTTTGATGCACATGACAATGATGATTATGAGGAGATAGATGACGATATGCTAGATGAAGGATCGGATGTAGAAGATCCTAATTTTTAGAATAAGTAGTTTTCATTGTTTGTTTTATTTCTTTCTTTATTTTATGATTGTAATAAGTGAAAACTTTTTTCCAAATGAATAACATGTTATTTTATCATGTATGAGTTTGTGTAATGACCCAACTAATCTAGACTTTTGGACCATTAATGAAACTATACTTACAAACCTTAATAAGACTTACATTTGCGAAAATACCATAAATTTATTAGAAACTTGTAG
This sequence comes from Humulus lupulus, assembly GCF_963169125.1. Classification (NCBI taxonomy): domain Eukaryota; kingdom Viridiplantae; phylum Streptophyta; class Magnoliopsida; order Rosales; family Cannabaceae; genus Humulus; species Humulus lupulus. Next base: position 155,992,589 of record NC_084802.1, on the reverse strand, counting down.
AAACAAAAGTTACTTTCATAAAATAAGTAGGATATGGGTACCCATTGTCTTTAAAACAAAAAATAACTTAAAGTGAAAAGGAGTAACATAGAAAGTGCGGAAAGTACATGTAAAACCATAAAAAAGTAAAACAAGACTACATCCTCGAGAAATCAAACTCTCGACTCCTTGCCTCCATTCACCATCGATACACATTCTCTAAGCGTCCACGAATCTTACCGCCTCTAAAGCTATTTTCCTGCACATAAAACAAAAAGGAATAAGCCTAATGCCCAGCAAGGAAAATCTAACACATAGTCATAAACATAAAATTTCATAATAAACATAAAGACATATCATAACACTTATTATAATGGCCATTATTACTTGGGGTCCCATAGACTAAACAAGTCATATGCCCATGAGATTAGTGGGGTCCTACTAGCTAAGGAGGTCATATGCCCATAATCTTTTGGGGTCTTGTTAGTCATATGGGTCATATGCCCAAGCCTACAACATACATATCATAACATATATCATAACATAAGAAACATAAGATAACATAAGCATATAACATATAGATTCTATCCTATTTTCCTTACCAAAGTTACCGGGATAAGAGGACAGTGTTGGGACTTTTTGGAACACTCCTAAAACCATATATAACAGGGTGAGTCTAATGAAGAAAAAGAGATGAAATGAAAGGAATGGAAGGACTAAACCATTGAAAGTCACACTTACCAAAACTTATGTGCTCAAGAACTTAGATTCCCTAACCAAGATAAGAATGAGGTTAGAAGACTGAGTAGAAGACTAAGAGAAGGGAAACATAACATAAAACCAATGAACTAGAGTGTGTTGAATACCTTGAGGACTTGTAGATCAATCTAACCCTCGAACCGAAATACTATGAAATCTTACTTCCCAAAGTGTTTGATAAGCTTAAGATGATTAAGCTTATGATTTCCCCACCCAAGTGTTTAGCTCTCACACTCTCCTAGCACTTGCAGCTTCTGAACTTAGAGTAAAAGGTGAAAAATGGCTGGGTACTAGGTCCTATTTATAGAGTTTGGGAATGAAGGAATCTTAATTTTACTTGAATAAAAATAATAGCTTTTTAGGTGAAAATAATTTGAATAATCGTTCAGCAGAGGCTGAAGACTCGTTCAAAAGATGCTGGACTTATGAAGAAGTTGAATGGCTGAAAGGAAAAAGAATTCAAAAACATTTGAATTATGCTGAAGGAGGCGATATATCGCCCCCTGTAGGCGATATATCGCCTGGGCCAGTATGCCCGAGGCGACCGTGCATCGTTTCGTGTTTTCCGTATCTACGTGCTGCGATATATCGCCCCCTATAGCTGCGATATATCGGCACACGCTGAATATTTAAACACGAAATTACACATTTTTAGCTAAGTTTGAATGGAGTAAACAGCCTTGACTAAGCCCTCAACGTATTCAAAGCTGCTGACTGACCTTATAGCATTCAAGCTTTATTCCTTATTAAATTAAATCCTCAAAATACTTAATCCTTAATCACCCATTCATAACATGTGCTTAAAATCCTATTGGTCCTCATCTAAACCTTATAGTATAATAAATATTATCCTTAATATCAGTCATATAATCAAACCTTAGGTTAAAATTAATATTCTTAAACTATAGGTTAAACTTAGAAAGTCTATAAGTACTACTATGAGTGTCCAAATAATTCCCGGTCTGAACAAAAAATCCACAGTTACAAAGATAATACTATAAATACTATAATACTACTATCTATCTTAGCTAAGCAAAGTTCTTGGACTCTACAGTTTGCTTTTATTTTTGCAATCATAATAAATACTAAATAAAACGAATATTGACTAAGTTCGGTGAGGGTGGATACAAATCAATGAACCAAGTTTCCTTATTGAGAGTTAGGGGGCCATAGTAGTGGGAACGATTTTACTGATCCCAGCCCTCCCTCAATATGGTTAACTTTGGAACAAAGATAATTTTTGAGCCTGAGAATTAAGTCATATAGGATAAATAGAAACACACTTAGAAAATAAAGATGACTTGTTTTCTAAGTATAGAAACCCACTCTAAATAATAATAAAGACTTATATAATTTTTCATAAGAAGTCATAATAAATAGGTCCGAGATATGTTTGTTTAGAATAAGTTTTTGCCTTAGAGCCTATTAGGTAAAGTTCTAACATGTTTCTTTCAACTGTTAGAACTTTGCTACGATGTTGTTCCGAAGATCTGCACGCACCAACGGAAACGCCTCCAACGCCGTCCCAGCAACCAATGAAGCCCCTCTAGTTCGCCGAAGGGGAGTGCGTGCTACTGCCCGCCGCAACGCGCCGGCACCGCCAACTGACAACACTGCAGAGATCGCCAGACTGCGATAGCAAGTCGAGGAACTTTTGCAGCAACAACGCCAACAAGCTCAAACTCAGCCTCAGCCTCCGCTGCAGCCGCAGCCACAGCCACAACAAATGGCCCCAGCACCCCAACAAGTTGGTCCATATGGGGGATGGCCAATGACGAACTACGTGCCATATCCAGTACCAAACTTGGAGCCATTGTATGAGAGGTTCCGCAAGCAGCATGCTCCAAACTTCGAAGGGACTACAGACCCCTTTGAGGCAGAAGAGTGGCTAAGGAACGTGGAGCCGATTCTGACGCACATGAATCTCAGTAATGCGGACCGCATATCTTGCGTCTCGTCTTTACTTAAGAAGGATGCCAGAATATGGTGGGACTTGGTCCAGCAATCTCATGATGCTGCCATTATGACATGGACCCGATTTGTGGAGCTCTTCCACAAAAATTACTACAATTTAGCTGTACTCGCTACGAGAGTTGAGGAGTTCGCCAACTTGAAGCAGGGTAATTTATCAGTGGCAGAATATGCTCGTCAGTTTGACCGCTTAGCCAAGTTCGCATCTGAGATGGTTCCAACTGATTTTCTGAGGGTGAACAAGTTTGTTAGAGGACTTCGACCGAAGATCGAGATGGGGGTTAAGCTAGCAAACCCGGGAAACACTACATATGCCGACATTCTTGAGACGGCAATCGAAGTAGAAAGGTTGCAGGCCAATGTAAGCAAAGAGGAAGCCAGTAAGCCTGAACCTAGACCGTAGAGTCAACCTCAGACCAGTCGGACCAGCAACCATAATGGCAACAATCACTCCAGCAACAACGGTAACGGCCAGAAAAGACGGCATCTGGATAACAAGAAGTTCAACAGCGATAAGAAGGCACGTACGAATAATGGGGGAAATAGGCCGGGCTACGTAGAATACCCGCCATGTGCAAAGTGTCAGAAGAAGCATCCTGGAGAATGCCGCGCAAACACCAAGGAGTGTTTTAACTGTGGTCAGGAAGGGCATCGTAAAAGAGATTGTCCTTAGCAGAAGCCAGAAGGGAAGAAGGACGAAAAGATGGTTCCTGCTAGGGTTTTTGCTTTAACCCAAGGAGAGGCTGATGCTAGCAACAAGGTGGTCACAGGTCAGGTTTCTATCCTCAATAACTTATGTTATGTATTATTTGATTCGGGAGCCACTCATTCGTATATCTTGTTAGGAATGATAGAAAAACTAGACAAACCTTGTGAAATATTTAGAACTAGGTTTGTAACCGAGTTGCCTTCGGGCAAAGTAGTTCTATCATCACAGATAGTACGAGGCGTACCGATCAAGATTGAGGACATAGAACTAGAAGGAGACCTGATAGAACTTGTGATCAAGGACTTTGACGTGATACTAGGCATGGACTGGCTAGCACGGCATGGCACAACCATCGACTGTAAACGTAAGAAGGTGATGTTTGAGACTCCTGACGGCCGGAGATTATGCTTCATGGGACAAGCTTCAGGATTGCGCACCCCGTTAGTATCATATCTCAAAGCTCAGAGAATGATGGAGAAAGGATGTCAAGCATTCTTAGCCAGCATCACGAACGTGGAAAGGGAGACGCCACTTAAGATTGGAGATGTTCGAGTTATACAAGAATTTCCAGAGATTTTTCCCGATGACTTGCCAGGATTGCCGCCAACTCGAGAAATAGACTTCACAATAGAATTAGTACCAGGCACTGAGCCTATCTCTAAGGCACCATACCGGATGGCACCTACGGAACTCAAGGAGTTAAAGACACAGCTACAAGAACTCCTAGACTTGGGTTTTATTAGGCCAAGCCATTCACCATGGGGAGCTCCGGTACTATTCGTGAAGAAGAAGGACGGAAGTATGCAGATGTGTATAGACTATCGTGAGCTGAACAAAGTAACAATTAAGAACACGTACCCGCTACCTCGGATTGATGATTTGTTTGATCAACTCCGAGGCGCAACTGTATTTTCAAAGATCGATTTACGGTCCGGGTATCATCAGCTTAAGGTAAAGGGAGAAGATATTCCTAAGACAGCCTTTAGGACTCGTTATGGACATTACGAGTTCTTGGTTATGTCCTTTGGTCTTACTAACGCACCAGCCGCGTTTATGGACTTAATGAATAGGGTCTTCAAGGATTACTTAGATAAATTCATCGTTGTATTCATCGATGATATCTTAGTATACTCCAAGAATGAAGTAGAGCACGAGGAACATTTGAGGTTGATTTTGACGCGATTGAAGGAGCATCAACTCTACGCAAAGTTCAAGAAATGCGAGTTTTGGCTTTCACAAGTGGCGTTCCTCGGGCACATTATATCAAGAGACGGAGTTGCAGTAGACCCATCAAAGGTAGAGACCATGAAGGATTGGCCCAGACCAAAGAACGCATCGGAAGTAAGAAGCTTTCTAGGGTTAGCAGGCTATTATAGGAAGTTTGTAGAGGGCTTTTCTAAGATAGCCACTCCGCTCATCAACCTGACCCGGAAGCAACAAAAATTTAACTGGAATGATAAGTGTGAAGAAAGCTTCCAGTTGCTTAAGGATAAGCTTTGCTCAACACCAATACTCAGTGTACCGACACCCAACGATAAGTTCGTGGTCTACTGCGATGCATCGAAGCAAGGATTAGGTTGCGTGCTAATGCAAAATGACAAGGTGATAGCCTATGCCTCACGACAATTGAAGGAGTATGAGCAGCGCTATCCAACTCACGATATGGAGTTGGCAGCGGTGGTCTTTGTGTTAAAAATCTGGCGCCATTATCTTTACGGAGAACGGTGCGAGATTTATACGGACCACAAGAGTTTAAAATACTTCTTTACATAGAAGGAGCTCAACATGAGGCAGCGCAGGTGGTTGGAGTTAGTAAAGGATTACGACTGCGAAATCCTATACCACCCAGGAAAGGCGAACGTAGTTGCCGATGCGCTTAGTAGGAAAAATTAGGGAATTTAGCAGCCTTATCCGGAATAGAAAAGCTGCTACAACAGGAGCTTATCAGTGGCGGAATAGAAGTGGTTGTAGGCAAGCTGGCTAACTTGTCTATCCAATCGAATCTGCTAGAGGACATACGGATTGGACAGAGACATGATGACACACTAGCAGCACATATGGATGCAGTCAAAGAAGGAAATGCTACAGATTTCTCAATATCTAGCCAAGATTTATTGAGATATAAGGATCGGGTATGCGTGCCAAGTGATCAAAGTATTAAGAAGACGATTCTAGAAGAAGCGCACAGCACCCCGTACTCAGTTCATCCAGGGTCTACCAAGATGACTCATGACATCAAGGCAATCTATTGGTGTCCAGGGATGAAAAAGGACATAGTAGAATTCGTGTCCAAATGTCTTGTATGCCAGCAAGTGAAAGCAGAGCATCAGCGGCCTACAGGTTTATTGCAACCGCTTAGCGTACCGGAATGGAAGTGGGACGATATAGCTATGGACTTCGTGACGGGTTTGCCAAGGACGAATAAGCAGCATGATTCCGCTTGGATAGTAATAGATAGTCTAACCAAGTTGGCTCATTTCTTGCATGTCAAGACTTCATTTACGGCAGACCAATACGCAGACATCTACATCCAAGAGATTGTACGGTTGCATGGAATCCCCAAGACGATAGTGTCAGATAGAGGATCAGTGTTTACGTCAAGATTTTGGGGAAGTTTACAGCAAGCTATGGGTACTAAGTTAAGTCTTAGTACAGCTTTTCATCTTCAGACAGATGGGCAGTCTGAGCGTACGATTCAGATTTTAGAGGATATGCTACGTGCATGTGTACTTGATTTCAGAGGATCATGGAACAAGTACTTGCCGCTGATCGAGTTCTCGTACAACAACAGCTACCAGTCAACGATCGGGATGGCACCTTATGAGTTGCTATATGGAAGAAGGTGCCAATCACCGTTGCACTGGGACGAGGTAGGAGAAAGGCATCTTCTAGGGCCCGAAGCTGTTAGACAAGCTCAAGAAGCAGTAGCGCTTATTAGACAGCGTATGCTTGCTGCTCAAAGCCGTCAGAAAAGCTATGTGGATGCCAAGCGACGCGATGTGAAATTCCATGTCGGAGATCAAGTCTTCCTGAAGATATCTCCTATGAAAGGTGTCAAGCGGTTCGGGAAGAAAGGCAAGCTTAGTCCCCGATTCATAGGTCCTTTTGAGATATTGGACAAAGTAGGACCAGTTGCGTATAGACTAGCCCTACCGCCAGCACTAGCCGATAGTCACAACATGTTCCACATCTCGATGTTACGCAAATATGTGTCAGACCCATCTCACGTCCTCAAGTACAATACAATAGCACTCCAGAAAGACTTAAGTTACGAGGAACGACTGGTTAGCATCCTAGATAGGGGATGAAGCAGTTACGGTCCAAGAGCTTTCCTATAGTCAAAGTCCTATGGAGTAATAGTTCTGAATGAGAGGCAACATGGGAGTTGGAGGAGGACATGCAAGGCCGGTATTCGGAATTATTTGGTAAGTAAATTTCGGGGACGAAATTCTTTTTAGCAGGGGAGAATTGTAGAGTCCAAGAACTTTACTTAGCTAAGTTAGATATTAGTATAATAGTAGTAATAGTATTATCTTTATGACTGGATTTTTGGTTCAGACCGGGATTTATTTGGACACTCATAGTAGTACTTGTAGATTTTCTAAGTTTAACCTATAGTTTAAGAATATTGATGTTAACCTAAGGTTTGATTAATATGGCTGATATTGAGGATAATATTTATTATACTATAAGGTTTAGATAAGAACCAATAGGATTTTAAGCACATGTTATGTATGGGTGATTAAGGATTAAGTATTTGGAGGATTAAATTTAATAAGGGTAAAATTTGAATGCTCTAAGGTCAGTCAGCAGCTTTGAATACGTTTGAGGGCTTAGTCAAGGCTGTTTACACAATTTGAATTAAGCTAAAAATGTGTAATTTCGTGTATAAATAATCAGCGTATGCCGATATATCGCAGCTATAGGGGGCCATATATCACAGCACGTAGATACGGAAAACACGAAACGATGCACGTTTGCCTCGGGCATAATGGTCTAGGCGATATATCGCCTATAGGGGGCGATATATCGCCTCCTTCAGCATATTTTGAATGTTTTTGAAATCATTTTCCATTCAACCCTTCAACCTCTTGATAAGTCCAGCATCTTTTTGAACGAGTCTTCAGCCTCTGCAGAACGACAATTCAAATTATTTTCACTTAAAAAGCCATTATTTTTATTCAAGATAAATTAAGATCCTTTCATTCCTAAACTCTATAAATATGACTTAGTACCCAACCATTATTCATCTTTTGCTCTAAGTTCAGAGGCTGCAAATTGCTAGGTGAGTGTGAGAGTGTAAACACTTGGGTTGGGAATCATAAGCTTGATCATCATAAGCTTATCAAACACTTGGGGAAGTAAGGTTTCATAGTATTTCGGTTCGAAGTTTAGATTGGTCTTACAAGTCTTCAAGGTAACCCAAACTCAAGTTTGTTTCTGTACTTTTCTTTAAAGGTTCTCATAGTCTTCTACTTATTCTAACCTTATTCTTGTTTTGGTTAGGAAATCTAAGAACTCGCACATAAGTTTTTGGTAAGTATTTTCTCAATGGTTTAGTCCTTCCATTCCTTTCATTTCTCTTCTTCACTATACTCACTCTTTTTCAAATGGTTCTTAGGAGTGTTCCAAAGTCCCACCTCTGTCCTCTTATCCCGGTATTTTGGTAAGGAAAATAGGATAGAATTCATATGTTATATGTTTTATATGTTATCTTATGTTTTTATGTTATGAAATGTGTTATGTATGTATGTAGGCTTGGGCATATGACCCATATGACTAACAAGCCCCAAATGGATTATGGGCATATGACCTGCTTAGCTAGTAGGACCCCACTAATCCAATGGGCATATGACTTGTTTAGTCTATGGGACCCCAAGTAATAATGGCCATTATAGTATGTGTATGATATAAGTGTTATGTTATGTTTTTATGTTTCTTATGAAAGTTATGTATATGAATTATGTGGTAGATTTTCCTTGCTGGGCATTAGGCTCATTCCTTCTTGTTTATATGTGCAGGAAAGTAGCTATAGTGGTGGGTAAGATTCGTGGGTGCTTGGGGAATGTGTATCGGTGATGAATGGATTCAAGGAGTCGAGAGTTCGATTTCGAGGATGTAGTCTTTTATATATGGTTTATGTGTATTTTTCCGCACCTATTTATGTAATCTCTTTTCATTTCAATTAAGATATGTTTTCTTTTTAAAACAATGGGATCCCATATCATGCTTTGAGTTATGTAAATTTAAACATTGGTTTTTGCAAGTTTTTAATAAAGTATGATCTTTTTCACTTGTAAGTTCTATTAAAGATTAGGGTCTATGTATAGTTTTCGTTAATGGTCCAAAGTCTAGAGTAGTTGGGTCATTACAATTTTCTTCCTTAAACACTTCGAAGGGGAAGAGTTAGAGAAGCACAAGCGGATGGTTGAATACTTCAGCGCTCGTATCGACGAGGGAAATGAGACTTTAAAGTCCTGGAAGATTATCTGCGCTCGGATAGGCCATAGGTTTCACTGCCTCCTCTTAGGCGCGAAGAGCTAGATCCCCTCATAGCGGGGAGGGTTGGTGACCGGACGCCCTCGCTGGTGGCGGAGCTTTTCCAAGGACTGGCAGAGTCCCTCTGCGAGATGCCATTTTGTTGCTATGCCTGCTGTGGCAGTGATAACGAAATATCACTACTTGCCACCAGTCGCTACGCCATTTTGCGAGTAAGTTACCCTTAATTTTTCCAAGTTCCTTTTTTTTCTTATCCACATCCTAGCGGGGAGGGTTGGTGACCGGACGCCCTCGTTGGTGGCGGAGCTTTTCCAAGGACTGGTGGAGTTCCTCTGCGAGATGCCATTTCACTGCTATGCCCGCTGTGGCAGTGATAACGAAATATCACTACTTGCCACTAGTCGCTACGCCATTCTGCGAGTAAGTTACCCTTAATTTTTCCAAGTTCCTTTTTTTTTCTTATCCACATCCTTGTAACTAATTGTTTTTCTCGTGCAGGCCATGACATTCGGTCAGAGACTCGAGGTTGTCATCACAATGAGGTTCTTTGAGCTCCAGGAGCTCAGGGAAACCTCGATTCCCCTAGAGGAGCACTCACTGCTTCAGAAGGCCATGGAGGACGAGAAGAGTCGTGCCTCCAAGCTAGAGACCCAACTGGCCATCGAACAGTCCAACTGGCTTCTTGCTTGGACACACACCGGAGAAGGGCCAATGAATATCCTTGCCTGTACAACTTGCTGTCTATGATCACGTAGCGAGGCGCTTGGTAAAGTAGCTTCCGAGCTGGTTTCTTGCCACGCGGTACCTCTCCAAAGACTAAGTACATCACAATAGGCTCCATCCAACCGTCTTAAGGCTAGAATGCTTCTACCTCCTCGGAAGCTGAGAAGCTTCGGGCGACTAAGTGGTCAATCGGGACCACATTGATTAACTCAACATCCTTGGTAGTAGCAAGCTTGGCCAGAGCATTAGCGTTAGAGTTCTGTTGCCTCGGAACTTGTCGGATGGAAAACCCTTTGAAGCTGTGCAGCGTTTCCTAGGCTTTGGCTAAGTATGCGACCATCTTTGTCCCTCGAGCATTTTATTCTCCGAGGACCTGATTCACTAGAAGCTGGGAATCACTAAAAATCTCAAGGCTCCTAGCCTTGAGCTCTAGGGAAACTCGGAGTCCAGCAATAAGGGCCTCGTACTCAGCCTCATTGTTAGAGGCGTCAAACCCAAATGTTAGGGCATTGTGGGCCCTGTGCCCTTCAAGGATACCAAGATTAGGCCCCTTCCTTCTCCATTATCATTGGAGGACCCATCTACATACATCTTCCACGTGGGCCCGACCGCCAGGGCATTTTCGGGTTGCTCATGCGTCCGCATACACTTGGCTATGAAATTCGCCAGTGCTTGTCCCTTGATGGTAGTCCTCGAATGATAAGTAATGTCAAAATGACTTAATTCGACTACCCACTTGAGGAGTCTCCTTGAGGACTCCAGATTCTGGATGACCTGCCGCAAGGGTTGGTTGGTGAGGACCTTGATGGGGTGCGCTTGGAAGTAGGGCCTTAGCTTCCGAGAAGCAACCATAAGGCAAAAAGTTAGCTTCTCCATAAGTGGATACCTATACTATGCTTTGAGGAGTCTCTTACTCACAAAATAGACTGGGTGCTTAACACGACCTTCTTCGCGAACGAAGGCGGCACTATTGGCATCCTTCGAGACAACCATGTAGAAGAGGAGGGTTTCTCCATCTATTGGCTTTGACAGGATCATCAGATTAGCCATATGCGCCTTCAGTTGTTGGAATGCCTGCTAGCACTCTTCTGTCCATTCAAATCTTTGACCTCTTTGGAGGATGTTGAAGAACGGAATGCACTTATCTGGTGCCTTGGAGACAAAGAGATTAGGCACTATTATCCTCCTGATGAGGCTTTGTACGTCTTTATGATTTCAAATGCCAAGGCCTTTATCTTCTCAAGATTTGCCTCTATCCCACAAGCGCTAACTATGAAGCCCAAGAACTTCGCGGAGGCAACTCCAAAAGTGCACTTCTGGGGATTCAACTTCATCCCAAATTTGTGGAGGACGGAGAACACTTCCGCCAAATCTCTCACATGGTCGGGAGCTATCCTAGATTTTACCAGCATGTTTTCTACCTAAATCTCCATGTTCCTACCCAGTTGGTTCTTGAACATCCAGTCTACCAGTCTTTGATAGGTGGCACCAGCAATCTTTAGTTCGAAGGGCATCACTTTGTAGCAATATACCCCTTTTTCTGTCTGGAAGCTGGTATGCTCTTGACTTGCAACATGCATGGAAATCTAGTTATACCCTGAGTATGCATCCATAAAGGACAAGAGATTGTACCCAGAGGTGGCGTCGACCATCTGATTGATCTTGGGCAAACAATCCTTTAGGCAGGCTTGTTGAGGTCGGAGAAATCTGTACAAGTCCTCCAAGTGCCATTTGGCTTGGGCACCAGGACCAGATTAGACAACCACCTTGGGTACTGAGCTTCTTAGATGAACCTGTTCGCGAGGAGCTTGTCCACCTCTGCCTTCAAAGACAATGCTAGAGTCGGGTCGAACATTCTCTGCTTTTGCTGTATAGGAGCAACATTAGGATTGATGTTTAAGGCGTGGCATTTGGCGTCCTCAAAAACGTGATGGACTGACATCAATCTATTAAAATTTGAGAGATGGTTGATGGAATCTGTGACTCTGTTGTACAAATTGATGCTTGGCATTTTAAAGCCTCGAGGTAGTGGAGCCTCCACAATGTTGGGAGCACGGAGCTCCCTATCCTCTTCCTCAGAGTCTGAGTCATGACCTTGTCTCTGAGCCATCTTTAGCATTATCCTCTTCAAACTTTCCAATTTTTCACAGAGAGGGTCACGATTTAGATTGTCACTCTGTTCCCGACGTTCTTTCCTCCGAGCATTAAGGTTGTCTTGGAGGTCTAGTTGTCGTTGTCTCCCAGGATTGTCCTTGGGAGTTGCTTTACCCCTATGATCATTCAGTCTATATCGTAGGTCAGGTTGATCTTTGTAGTGACCACCGTCCTCGGGGTATTCTACCTCCGTTTCCCCATCAGATTCAGTGTATTTGTTATTGACAGAGATACTGATTCCCTATCCTCTGTTGGCGAAGACGTTAAGACGTTTCTCCGTTTAGCCCCTTGGTCGGGTTTTCTGTGAGGCTGGCGAGGTGCCGGGGTGACACCACCTCCAGGCCTAACACGATCTAAAGTGGCTCACTTGGGCTGGGCGCCCTGGGCTTCGTGGATGCTAGCAGCCTAGCGTTGTCATTGGGCACCATGCCCCTGGCCCTCGACCTCGGGGCCTAAGAGAGTTCAGAAGCCCAACGAGTTCTCTTCTGCGTCTGTGCAGGGTCGTCATCTATCCTGCCTTTTCCATGGTCTTGTTGCACAGGTGGCATTCCAGTTCCAACTGGGTTCGTAGGTGGCACGCTAGCTGGTGAATCTTACGTCGTGCCAGCGCGGTGCTCGGGAGGCACACCCAGTGCATTTGCTGGTGGCACTCCAGCTGGGTGCACAGGTGGCACGCCAGCTGACTACCTTGGTGGTATATTGCCATGAGGGTCCACTCGCAGCCCTTGGACCGCTAGAGTAGCCCTCATGGTGTTAACTATCTCCTGAAAGATGGTGATATTTCCCTCCTGGGCATTAAATTTTTGCTGCTAGGAGGCAACTTGGCCGCGGAGAGCCACCACCTCTAACTGATTCTCCGCATCCATAGGCTGAGGATAGTCCTTTTCATAAACTTGTCGTCTTTGCCGTCATAGTCGGCATCCTCATCGAAATCTTCTTGGGCCATCTTCGGGAAGTCTTGTGGAGGTGGCTGGTTGGTTTCTCCCCCTTCAGCTCTGATGGGAGGAGCCACGTCGTCTGAGGCATTTCTACAAGTGGTCACCATGACTGTTTCTTCAGGCTTCCTTCAAGCTCTCAATGAAAGCACCAAAATGTTGAATGCCTTTTTCGCTATCAACCTAATAATAGAACTTTGAAGAAAATAATGAAGATGAACACAAGGTTTTACATGGTTCATGTTATAAAATGACCCTAGTCCACGAGTCTTTAGTATTGGAGTTCTTGAAGCTTGAGACGATAAGCTACAATGGGGGTTTTCTTTGGTAGCGTATATATTGCTCTGAGTACAAAAGTTGTGAACCCTTTTACAATAGTATCCAACCTTATTTATAGGGACTGAAGGTCATTAATATCATTAATTAAAAATATTCCCCAATTATTTGGGGAGTTAATTGCTATTTAAGCCCTCTGAATGTTCTAATAAAGACTGTGGGCCTGTGTGTATCGCAGGTGACCTAATCCACAGGTTACATGCCACCAACTTTACAGGAGACACATCTCTGACACTACAGGGTGCGGCTGCACGTTTTCCCATGTTAGGCGGCATTGTGGGAAATACCAATTGTCAAGTGTACGAACTCAGCGCCACTATTTGAGGCGCCCAAAAAGCTATCAGACAATCTTGTGGTGGCCCATGGCTACATTCATGGACACCTGGCGCTTTCCATGTTCGAGGACAAAGCCCCTAGACCTGGAGGACTATTAGATTAAGAAGATGAGAGGACCTCTAGGGTGGTCCTCGGAACGTGGCCTCACTTGTAGACATCCACACTTAAAATAGGGAAGTAAACTTGTTGGGAGGATACTACACTCCGAGGAGCTCTGGGTGAACTTTATAGTGCTTCACCATCCTCCTGAGGAGCCTAATTACTTCTCTAATGACTGCCACGTGTCCAATGATGAAATCACAGACAACACCTATTTTCTAACATTTTTATCACCTAGGTTTATCTAGCTGTTCTTTGATCTAGCAACCCAGTATTTTTCCACTTTTGCATAAAAAATATCTAGTTCCTTTTCAACTTTACAGAGGTCATTCTAATTAGCACTAGAGTGATGAGAATCAATAGGATCTATTTCCTTCTATTTGGCTTTGATAGCCACTTGGTGCCTCCTATAAATTGGCTTATTTCATTATTTCAGTTTTGATGCCACTCCACCCACATTATCAATCACGTTTTTTAGGCTGTTTGAATTTTTTTTACCATTCCTTAGTAACAATGGACTAACAATCCTCCTCCTCTGCCCATGAGTGTTCAAAATGGAAACAAGATCCTTGCATCATTCTTTCTTTGTTAGTAGCATCTTATCAATGGGTAAGAGTAGAGGTCTGTGGTTAGACCCCAAAAAACTTAAGTGATGGACATTAGAATGGGGGGATAAATGCAACCATTCATCATTGCATAGCAAGCAGTCAAGGTTTTCTTGTGAAAATGTAGAGTCCCAATGTTTGTTACACCAAGTGAACCCCTCTCCTTAAAATCGCAAGTCTGTTAAACCATAATCAACAAGAGCTTCACGAAAATTATTCATTAAGTAACGATGCCGGGGAAGATCCCCATCTTTTTCAGAGTTGTTAAGAATGTCATTTAAGTTGCCTCCACAAAGCCAAGGACCACAGAAACCACTAGCAAGCCTTCTCAACAACGTCTAAAAGTGATAACGAATACTCGAATCGGGCTGGCCATAAAGCCTCATGAATCTCCATGGGAAAGTACCCACCGAAGATGAAACCATAATATTGACATGTGTCTAAGAGTAAGAAATAAGATCCACCAACATGTAATCCATCCATATTAAACATAAACCACCACTGCGACCAACCTTCTCGACACCTAATTTGCTACTAAAACCCAATCGAATTTGAAGAAATTCAAGTTGCGAAATAGTGCCGAGAATTTCCGAAAGAAAAATAAAGTCCGGATGATGGTTTTGAACATAGGTGTGAAATCCTTGGAACATCTTGTATTTACCCACACCTTGGACATTCTATGCCAACACATTCATGATGACCAGCGGGCATCGTTGATGTCTCTAAGTTTGATGATTCATCCTCTATAACCGATGACAAGTAAGGAAGAGGGTTCAAAAGGTCCATTTTCTTACATTTGGAGGTATTTTTGATCTTCTTATTGATAGAAACAATCGCTAGTTTAATAGTAGAATTTTAGATTAATTCCATGAATTTTCAGCGGGTGGCTTAGAAAGCTTCATGGTAGCCAGAAGAATTTGACCTTTGTTTAAGGAGCTGTGAAAGACGACATACCCACTTTGTTCGAGTCAAAAATCTCCGTCAAGAGTCCTTTCCAATTTGGGAAAGGTTCACTAAATGCTTCTCCTAGTTGAGTCGTACATATCAAATCTCACATTTAGTTGGCTCAACCAACTTTGTGAATGTGTTCTTGGACTTTATTCACCATAAAGAGGGCCCAAGGTGGTACATGCAAAAAGGCACTCTCATGCTTAAGTTAGACTAGGTCCTCTTTCTATTACTACAACGTAACAGTGCTATCAAAACGATTCGAAGTCCCCAAAATGCGTCCTTCAACTACTATTTATAGGAAAACTAGAAAGAGAAACAGTAGAATAACTTATCGGGATTGGTCCATGTGGAGGCCCTTCAAAGATCTCTCCCACTCTCTCTTTCTTCTATCAATTTACTCGTTCGAGCAGAGGAGAATGTGACTCCCCTCTGCCTCTGC
Organism: Humulus lupulus; assembly: GCF_963169125.1. Lineage (NCBI taxonomy): Eukaryota > Viridiplantae > Streptophyta > Magnoliopsida > Rosales > Cannabaceae > Humulus > Humulus lupulus. The sequence goes on along the minus strand of NC_084802.1, from coordinate 155,977,094 downwards.
TATTTTCTCTTCCGATTTTCGTCCGCTCTAATCTTTATTTAACACCATCTTTTCCTTTTTAACTAAAATGACGTGTATAGCCTATTACAACTAATTGGTGCGTTCAACTAATTATCTACAAAATAGGAAAGAGAAATAAATGGTGAAATTTACCACCCTACAATTTCCCCTCATCCTCGGATACAACCCAATGAGTTGTCATCATATGGATGATTAAGAAGCATCATTCGTTTTGCACTTGAGTAATTTTCTTTAAAACCGTTCCAACGACTACTTTCAATCATTTAATGACTGTAATTTTCTCTTCACAGTCAAATCACGTGGGAAGTGACTTCTCGTCTTCCGATGTCTTCTCCATTAAGTTTCCACTATATAAACTGAACTTAATGTTTTAGAAAATCATTTTCCCAAATTTGAATTTCTCATTCATTCTACCATTTCCATCTTCTTCAAATTTTCTTCGAAAATATGCTAACCCTAGAAATTTTTACTTCGATAATTTTCCAACTTCGTCATGCCTCCCAAGGGTTCTTCGAAATCATACAAATATGCTCCTCTTGAAATTTGGGAGACTAGGTATAAGAACAGTTTTAGGAAGATTTGCAGGGAGTACAAAATTTTGACTGACATAATGGTTAGAATGCTCAGTCCCGACGAACTCAAAAGATGGAGGACAGAAGACATGTTCGCACCTGGTGAGATAATGATTGGTGCCAAGCACTTAGAAAAGTTACGTTTTCCTCTCCATCCTCTCTTAATCCATATCTTAGTCATTTTCAATGTCCATATCATGCAATTAGTTCCGAATGCCATTCAATCGATAGTAGATACCACTATATTTAGCACTTTGAAAAAGACCAGAATCACTGCTCAAGACATCTACCGTGCATTTTCCAAATCTATGATGTCTATTACTGAAAGTAGACCATTTTCTATATTCTATATTTCTTTGAAAAAATTGAAATTCATGTTTAAGGATCAAGATATTACAAACAGAAATTGGGACGAGTTTCATTTTGTGATTGGTGGGAATTGGTATAATCTTTATGTTGGGAGTTTATGGCTTTACAATTTCTTAATCAACAATGCATAATAGAAATAATTCATTTTTACAAACCCTAGATGCTAATCAAGAACCTTATTCAAAGTATGAATGCAAATCTTGATAATCAAAGAATCATTTTCATGGTATGAATGCAAATCTTGATAATCAAAGAACCATGTTCATGGTATGAATGCAAATCTTGATAATCAAAGAACCATGTTCATGGTATGAATGTAAATCTTGATTATAAAGGACTAAGTGATTATAAGATGAACTTAGAAACATTTAATCATCAATACTAGCAATGTAGCGTCCCAGAACTCCTAATAAGGATTAGTATGTTGATTAGTGTGCCTGGAGGACATAATTAAAAATTATGTGATTTTAATTGGATATATTTATGATTATGTGAATTATATGAGTTATATTATGATATTATTGCTTATGCATATTTATGTGTATTAAATGTGCTTATAGGCCTATTTTTGTTTAGAAGGGATATTTTAGTAATTTTGACCCATGAAGGGTATATTTGTAATTTTATATGCTATGTGCTTGAGACCACATTATTATGTGGATATATTTGAGATATTCAGTACAAGTCGATCCTTTTGAGAAATTTAGCGGAAAAGTCACAACGGTGATCGATACCCGAATCGGGGTGATCCTAGGGGTATTTTTGTAATTTGGTAATGTTACCGGGATTTATTGGTAAATGGGATTGATTGGGAGAAGTGTTTGGGTTAGTGGAATTAATTAGGAATTGGTGGTGAAATTTTAGGTTTAGTGGGGATTTAAGCTAAATGATCAAAATGCCCTTCCGATTTAGTTGGAGGATTATTTGGGTTAGGGGCAAAATGGTCATTTGACCATTAGTACAGACAAAATTGGGACTGAGTGCTAAGCACTTTGATTCATACATTCAGTTCACTCTTTCTATCTTTCTTCTAGCACTCTCTTAAGGCATACCCAAGGTTCTAAAGGATTTCTTTTCTTGAAGCTTTGGCTGAGGAAATTGGAGGAATTTAGAGATCCGTGAAGGATTAGGAGTTGTGGGAGGCTTCAAAACAACCAGGGAATTCGAATTCCGTGAGGTACTATCTTTTTTTTTTTAAGTTTATTTTGGTGTTCTTGAGTTTTGAGGTTTTGGTTGAATTATGAGTTTGAGTGGTTTTGGAAGGTTTAGTTTGATGTTTGGAAGATTGGGGAAACATTTACAGCCTGTTTGAAGGTACGATTATAGCTGGTTTCCTAAGATTGGACTTGAATTTCAAATTTTTGAGGTAAGTTGCAAAGTTCAAACTCAAATGGTGAATTTTGATGTATAGAATTTGTAAGAAGAAAGTATATTTCTTATTTCTGTGTAGAATTTACATCCAAAAACTATGAATATATAGGTTTTTGTATCAATCCCACTTTAATACAGAATATATACAATATATGGAATTCCTATAGAATAGGAAACTAACTAATAAAGGGTAACCAAAATCAATGAGATTTGATTTTCTTAATTTCCTTGCTGTCAATACTCCCCCTTAAGCTGGACTGTAGATATTGATGAGTCCAAGCTTACTAGGAAATCAAATACTCGCTCAGATAACCCCTGTGTGAGAATGTTAGCCAGCTGTTGATCTGTATGAACATATCTAATGTTGACTATTCCTCCATCAATCTTTTCTTTAATAAAGTGACGATCCACTTCCACGTGTTTAGTTCTGTGACGACGTATAGAATTATGTGCAATACTGATGGTAAACTAATTATCACAATAAAGATGAATGGGGGCTTCATATTCAATCTTCAATTCCCTTAACAGGCGTTTGATTGTTTCACACACTCTGTGGTCCATGGCTCTATACTCTGCTTATGCGCTGCTTCTTGCAACCACTGTTTGCTTTTTACTTCGCCATGCTACCACATTACCCCATACAACTATACAATACCTAGATGTAGACTTTCTATCATCAATTGACCCAACCCAGTTTGCATCTGTGAATACTTCAACCTTCCTCTCGGTCGTCTTTCTGAAGAAAAGACATTTTCTTGGTGTTTTCTTTAGATACCTCAGAATTCTATAAACTACATTAAGATGTCCTTAATGTGGATCATGCATATATTGACTGACCATACTTACTGCAAAGGCAATATTAGGTCTTGTATGTGAGAGGTAGATAAGCTTCCCTACTAGTTGCTGGTACCTCCCTTTGTCAACTGGACTTCCTTCAAACATTTTCCTCTTGTCTCCAAGCTTGATTGGAGTTTTGCTAGGTTTACTTTCTAGCATTTCTGTCTCATTTAGGAGATCAAGAGTGTATTTTCTTTGGGATACATAAATCCCTTTTTTGCTTCTAGCAAATTCCATTCCCATAAAATACCTGAGTGCACTGAGATCCTTGACTTCAAACTCCTTTGCCAATGTAACGCCCTACTACCTTAGAGCCGCTACTTAGTGAGTTTGAGACAGAAATCGTGCTTTTGACTGACTCTAAGTGGTTTCTAAAACCAAAAGTGTGAATAAATCAAAGTTTAAGGCTGTACTCTTTTAAAATGTTTAGCTTCATTGAAAACGTTAAGTATAAAACATCTGGGATCCCAAAATAAGGTTTACAAAATATTTACAACTCAAAAATATATTTACACTTGATCAACTATCAAAAGAAAGGAAAATACAGCCATATACAAAAAAATGCCCTCAACCAAAGCAGTCGGGCAGGCCGAACATGTACGTGCCGCCCCCACGCTCTCCATACTCATGGCCGGTTGACAGACTCTTTGCTTTTACCTGCAACACGGAGCACCCGTGAGCCAAAGCCCAGCAAGAAAACCCAAATAGTACATAACATATGCAAATAATATAGCTGACATAATCCACTGATAAACAGGAAAACCATCAGACTAAGCAAGCACGGCCATGCCGCCCCAGAGGCCTTACCGAAGCCTGGGGTCTCGGTCCTCACCGTAAGGATAACTCATGTATCCCTTGGGTCCCACCTTGGATATAAGCATCCCATGTGCTGAGTGTTACTTCCGGCCCCAAGGCCGTACCCGGCCCTCGCCGCTCTTGGCCTTAGCCGTTCATTTCATTATAATAGCACGTATAATACATTTTGAAATAACCATTCAAACATATAATAGTTCATCTAAGATTATACATTTGCACATAATACAATCTAGGGCCATGCCCTGCAATCACACTGTGGGCCCATGCCCTATTCTCGGGTGTTACGGTTTTCTTACCTGTATCCCGAGCTTTCCGATGCACCAAGGTCACAAGCACGGTCCTCTAGCACGAGCCTTTCCGAAATCCTAGTCACAACACACATGAAACACTTTTAATACTAACCAAACCCAAAACCACCTCCCGGGACCAATCCCGTACTCTCGGGACCTCAAATTCCTTAAAACAATACATTGGAACCAACCCCCCGCGTCCCCGGGCAAAAGCCCAAAATTGCAAACTTTCATGCCCAGAAAACGACCTAGCGCCACGGCGCTACCTAAGAGGGCCGCGGCGCCCTGCCCAATAGGGCCGCGGCACCCAGCAAGTCAGAGAGCCTCTCTTGACTGGAACCCTCTCTTGACTGGAACATCCTTGCGCCGCGGCGCCCAAGAACAGGGCCGCGGCGCTCCATTGCGAACCCAGATTTTTTGGGTTTTTCCCATGCGTTTTTCCCGAGCTTCAACCTCCCCAAATCATCCTAAACAAATACCTAAACCCCAAAATCAAATCAAAACCTCATATGAACCATCTAACAACCTATAGATACTAGAATCAAGAGCAAAACACCATCACACCCAAAAAATCCACCCCTTGATTTCTAATTTCAGCAACTCAAACCAAAACTCAAAAAAACTAACTCAAGCTTTAGATTCACAAGTCAAAATAGAAATCAAACTTAAATATGCATAAGATCCTTACCTCAAGTGGAGAATCCACCCTAAAAGCTTCCTTGATCTCCTCCTAAACTCCCACTTCAGCCCCTTCTACACCTCTTCTCCTTTCTTCTTCTTGCCCTAGCCTTTCTTTCTTTTTCTTTTTCTTCTCTTCCAATTCTATCAAAACACCAAATGACCCAATGCCCAAACCGTGTACCCCATAAACCCAGCTGAAAATTGTCTAATTGCCTTGCCAAATGACCAATTTACCCCTTCCTAATAACCCTTCCTAACTAAACCTTCAAGGGCACTTAAGTCCTTTCACTTCTATTTCATTTCTACCACTTTCTATCTAAAACTTATTACTCACAGCAGTTACAAATGGTTACCTAGGTTACTCAATCGCCAAAACCATAACCACTAGTTCTCACTTCAACTTACGAAATTCCTAAGGTACCCCTAGGCTCCTCCCGAGCCGGGTATAAAATCCCGTTGTGACTTTTAGACTAATTGGCTCACTAGGACCGTCTCGATGCGTGCATCCTGATAAAAACACCACACTCACATGGCACAAATCACATAATACAATTATCACAGTTATGCCCTAAAATGGCCAGATTACAATTATGCTCTTTCTAAGACCATCAGGTCTCCATGCATACTAATTCACATAGTCATGCATCTCAAATAATCAAATAGTCATATAACATGCATTAAATCATAATCATGTATTAAAATCATTAAATTCACACACAAAATCCCATCATGCCCTCCAGGGACACTACTCAAGGCCCTTAAGCCTTAATAGCGAATTTGGGGTTGTTACAGCCAACATTTCTTTAATTAGAATCATCTCTTCTGTATGGTCACCAGTGACAATGATATCATCAACATACACAATAAGTATTGAAAATTTTCCTCAATCTGAGTGTTTGATGAAGAGAGTATGGTCAGTCTGACATTGTATGTATCTGAGTCCCATGATTACTTTCAGGAGCTGGTTAAGGAGATTGTTTTAGACCATAGAGTGATTTTTTTAGCTTGCAGTTGATGAAGATGGAAGAGAAGGTGGATGAGAAGATGGAGGAGAAGATGGAGGAGAAGATGGAAAATTTTTTGGTTCAGAAATGGGTTTTTGCTATGGAGGAAAGGATATGTCTAAGGGTAATTCTAAACCCCATGACCATTGGGCTTCTTGCTCATGATGGATGTGCTTCTCGTGAAGCGAGGTGGGAGTGATGTATGGAGAATTTTTGAAAAAGGTGACACACTAGAGATGTAGAATTTTTTGGTGAGGGGACAGTAACAACGATAGCCTTTCTGTGCAGGAGAATATCCTAAGAAAACTGTTTTTATGGCCTAGGGTAAAGTTTACTCTAGTGTTGGGAGTGCACGTGGACAAAGGCGGTGCAGCCAAAGACTTTGATTGACAGAGTATTTGTGGAAATGTGAGGATGAAGAGATTACAAATTAGAATATGGTGTCTTGAATTGAAGAGGCCGACTGTGAAGGCGATTAATTAGATAAGTAACAGTAAGGACAACATCACCCCAAAGAAATTTTGGAACATGCATGTTGAACATAATGGCACGGGCTACTTTTAAGAGGTGATGGTTTTTTGTTTCGGTTAATCCATTATGTGGTAGAGTATCCACACATGAGCTCTAATGAACAATCCCATTTTGTAGAAGATAGGGACCAAAAGCGGTATTGAAGTATTCAGTACCGTTATCGATACAAAGTGTCCGAATAGACGTCTAGTACTATGTTTGGATCATTTTGCAGAAGTTTTGGAAGACCTGACATGTTTCAGATTTGTGCCTAAGGAGATAAACCCAAGTAATTCGTGTATGGTCATCAATGAATGTAATAAATCAACGCTTACCAGAAGAGTTAGTGACCTTTGATGGTCCCCATACATCACTATGAACAAGAGAGAAAATGGCTACATGGTGTATATAGTTTTGGAGGAAATGAAATACGAGTATGTTTCGCAAGGTTGCAAATATCAGATTGAAAATCAGCAACCTTTTTATTGATAAACAAAGAAGAAAACAATTTTTTTAAATATAAAAAACTTTGATGTCCAAGTCGATAATGCCATAACATAATTGTTCGAGAAGTTAAATCAGAATCAAATTTTAAAACATAGGAATTTGAAATAGAACTTGAATCTAAATGAAGTAGAGAAGGTTGCTCTTTTATTTAAATTTTTCCATCAAAGAAATAAAATCTATCACGAATCCTAGCATTTCCAATCGTCTTCCCTGATGATAGATCCTGAAAGTGACAAGAATTTGACACAAATTTAGCAAGGCAGTAATTATCAGCAATTAACTTATGAACATAGATTAAATTGCATTGCAATGAGGGTACATAAAGAACTGATTTAAGATGTAAATCAACATACAATGTAATGGTGCCAATACCTATAATAGGAGAGTAAGAGCCATCTGCGATTTTGACACTAGATTTAGTGGAACACGGATAATAAAAATCAAACAAGTGAGGTAAAACTGTCATGTGATTAGTTACGCTGGAATCAATTATCCATGGTGTTTGGAAAGAAGAAGAAAAATAACCAGAGTATGCAACAGAGGTACTATGAGAGTCGGGAACAAACTTGGATTTTATGGAAGATGATTGTGGGCCTGGACTTGATAGAGACAATGGTGGACTGATTATGGGCTTAGGTTTGGGCTTGGATTTGGGTAGGCCCACTGTGTTGATACGAGACTTCTACAATAGTCGACATCTTAGGGCTTCTGGCACTCATGCGACAAAGGTGAGACTAGAGGAGGCTTGCGATCCGTGGTTGGCCGAGGACTTCGGCGTGCACTTGTGCGAATGGACGTCGGAGAAGACTTAGATTGGGGCTTGCCAACTACTACGACAACAATTGGAGCTTTGCCGAGACTGGAGTTTGTCAACGACTGCGACTGGAGGAGACCGATGACTGAGACGGAGACCTGCTTCAGAAAATAAATGGCAGATGCCAGAATGGAGCCTTAGGGCTCTGATACCATATAGAATTTGTAAGAAGAAAGTATATTTCTTATTTTTGTGTAGAATTTATATCCAAAATCTATGAATATATAAAGGGTTTTTGAGTTAATCCCTCTTTAATACAGAATATATACAATAAATGGAATTCCTATAGAATAGGAAACTAACTAATAATGGGTAACCCAAATCAATGGGAATTAATTTTCTTGATTTCCTTGCTGTCAATATGATAATTATGTGTTTTTGGTTGTTTGGCGATGTTTTTATGTTGTACTAGAGTTATAGAGTTAGTCTGTGATTGTTTGGTTGTGAAATATTGACTGGAATCGAGTTAGAATCGGGATTTGGTGTCTGAAATTGTAGGGGAAAACACAGTTCTAGGTTTTTTCATGGTAACGGTGCATTGCTTGAGTCGGGCACCGCGGTGCGCTTAAGTTTCTTTGAGGGTGGGTTTGCCTCAGACCGCTGTGGTGCTGCGGGCCTTTAGAGGGGGCACCGCGACCATATATGAGGTAAAATGATAGGGAAGCTCTCTTTTTGTTGGAGCGTCGCGACCCTTTAGGGGAAGCGTCACAGCTCAAAATGTACGAGGTTTTACATAGGGGCTTCTCGTTTGTTTTAGAGCCGCGACGCTAATGCAGTGTAGGGTGCATTTGATTTAGGGTTTTGGGGAGTTATCTTAGGAGGCTCAGGGAACGATCTTGCTATTCCGTTTAGTGGAATCCAAGGTCTTGAGAGCTAGGGCTTTGTCTTGGAGCCCATCATCTGAATTATCCCAAATAAATGTACCATTGGTGTTGTGACTAGGGTTATCTATAAATCTCGGGAGAAAAGGGAACGTACTCAGGGTTGCTTTGCTAATTTGGTCAGGACTTAAGGTGAGAAAATTGGCATTCGCACCATGTGTTGGGCACTGGCCCTATTATATGGAAATAGTTATGACTGTACTTAAATTGTGAATAGTGGTTATGTGATTCTATTTGGTTTTATTCATTGCATGTGATTGCTGAATAGTTATATGTGAGTGATTGGCACTGGTCGTATTCGAAAAATTGCATGTGTAATGCAGGTCGAGATGGCAGGGCCACTTAAAGGGTTATGAACCCATTGATTCGGCACAGGTCGTATGAATGAATATTGAATTGACATAAATTGTGTTATCTATTGTCATGCTTATTATGAGTTGTAAAAGTCATGATAGATTTCTTGTTGGGCCTCGACTCATGGGTGCTTTATGGTGCAGGTAAGGGTAAAGGAAAGTCGGAGCAGCCATGAGTTGGAAAGCTATAGGGGCGGCGTGTACATAATCAGTTTGCTCTGACTGCCACAGTCGAGATATTTTGAGGAACATGTGTTATTGGCTAGATTTTGCCGCTTAGGTCAGCTAGCTCTGTAATTTTGTTGCAATTGTATTTTTGATTAAAAACCTTTCGGATCCCTTGTATTTAGTTAAACCTGTTTAAGGAAAAGTTTAACTTCATTGACCAAAGTTTTAACACCGAAACTGTTGTTTAACCTTAATTACACTTTTAATTCCAAATGAATCGCTTGACGAGTTCAGCACTATTTTTAACACACGGTGTAACAGTCTTAGATTCATAAGGCATTACAAGCAACATGAACACAGTAGAATGACACAAATTCAAAGTTAGGGTTAAGAGAGATCTAACCTTTTATTTTGAGCAACTTGAATCTTCAAACATGGGGAACTTCTAAGGCTTATACACAATAAGAATATTGTTGTCCAAAATCTCTATTCCAAGCCCTCCCTTATTGCTTGAAGCTTTAACCAAGTAGAATGAGATTTGAGATTTAATAAGCCTTGAAACTCATGCAAGTCAAGCAATGCTTGATGAGTTTCTTGGAGAAAACTAGTAATCTTGAGAGCTAGAGAGAGAGAGAGATAGAGAGAGAGAGAGAGAGAGAGAGAGAGAGAGAGAGAGAGAGAGAGAGAGAGAGGTGAGTGGTCAAGTCACCAATTAACTCAAATGACCCCTTTAAATAGTATAAGAACCTCATTTGACTCAACCAATGAGATTAGAGAATTTTAATTTAATTTTTGGAGCCAAAACACGTCATTGAACAGAATTGTATGGACATCCCAGCTGACACGTTGCCTGGCACCAGGTGATGTGTCGCCTACCAAGAGATACGTTGCCTAGCACCAGGTGACGTTGCCTGGTCTATTGTTTCTTGGCTGAGTGATCAGTCGCCTCACAGAGGAGACGCATCGCCGATGCCTCTAACTTGGCCCTCCAAAACTTGTCTCAAAACATCCCCAAATGCTCCTAAACTTTTTGGGTACTCTCATAACACTTTGGATCTAGAAAGATGACTTATAAATACCTATAATGAAAGTCAACCCGCTCATGTTGACCTTAGTGAAATTATTATGGTTTTTGTACCTCTTCGTGTCCAACCAATTTCACCATGTATTTAACCAATCATAACACCTTACGTCCCAGTCGACATCTTCACTCTGCCTCGAATCTTTGCCAAAGGTACCTTTTCAACCTCCCTCTTTCACCTTCTATAGCTCACATATATATTTGATACTGTTGTTATTTCTTTATTGCCTCTGCTCTAATGTGCCTATGTTTCCTCTGATCTCAGTTTATTAATCTTCACTTATGTAGAAATGTCTTGGCTTACTGATTGTGATTGGACTACCACTCATGAAGCAGACTTGAGGAATCATGACATTCTTCATTCGACCAAAGACGAAGTTGTTAGCGTGAAGGCTCTTTTTAACATTCAAATAATCTTTTATATGCCTCACCTTTATTTCCACATAACATAGACGGATCTGCCACTTGCTTTGTGCCTCAGTTCGATCAAGATAAAGAACAATCCTATTTGGATAGGCATGAAAAATGTATTGAAGATTAAAATGAGGGCAGAATACAGTGCATGCTACTTATCCAACTATTGGTGAAGTCGATCTGTTGGTTGTAGGGATTGCGGGTGTTGCTGCAAACAAGAAAGGTAACACTACTTCCCAAATGGGAAGTTCTTCCAGGCGTGGCTCTGAAGAAGCGTCTGAATCTGGAAAGGTTTCTTCAAAATTTGGAGCCTTCGTTCTTGTGGAGCTTTTTGGTTCTGAGGTCGTCACCACCTTTACAATTTTAGCTATTTCCCTAATTACTGTTGTTTCTACCAAAGTTGTATCTTCGGATATCACTGATAAAGCGCAACTTAGTGACTTTATCGTTGCCCCTTCTCCAATTCTTACCAGGAAAAGAAAATTGGCGTTTACTGATGGCGGTATTGATATCAGGGAAGTGGAGGAAGTTGCTCCTAATCTCCCTTCTGCTCAAACTATGCCTTCTGATTCTTCAACCATTTCCCTTCTAGCCTTTCTTCAGTCATGGCTGCCTCTGTTCTTCCATTATCTGTTGGTAACATATTACGGAGTGCGCAGTAGAATGCACGATGGTGGGCCTAGGGAATAATAAAAATTTATTTTATTTGAAACAACTTTTAAATAACGGATCAATTAATATACATATGTTAATTCAAACAAACATAGAAGAAGAAAAATGAACCTACCAATTGAAGCATATCAAGTGTCATTGCTCTTGTATAATTAAATGAACATCCAATCCAAAAGCTTTGATAGAAACTCAAACCAAGATCTTCCGAACCATTCTCTACACTTAAAAACATGTGTGACCACATAGAGAAACTATGGATAATTTTTGTGATTCGTAAGATGTTCTCAACATATGAGATCTTGGAATAGACTCTGAGAAAATAGGATTTTAGGTTTAGAGAAAATAATAAGATACTTTTTTCTCTCTGTGAAAAATCTGAGAAAAGCTGTTAGAAATTTTTTCTAACTTATTATTTATTTAAATGAATTAAATCAAATTTAAAAAATTACAATTATTAAGATAATATTTAAATAAATAAAACAACCAAATATTGAGTCATATACTCAGTTACATGCCAATCAGAGTGCATGCACTATGATTGGTGTGTGATACATGCCAATTATAACGCATGTGTCTTAACTACTTTTATCTATTAATTATATTTAATAATCTATTTATTCAAAATTGATATTTGATAATTCATAACGAATCTTATAAGATAATTAATTATATTTAATAACTAATCATTTGAATAAATATCATAACCAATTAAAATCCAATTTGAATTATTAGTTTTATCTTTCACATTTTAAAAAAAGATAATTAATTATTTTATTAATAATTTCAAAAATTATATATATATATATAAATAATTAATCAATTTCCAAAATTAATAATTAATTAAGTAATATTCTCAATTATCATATAATAACATATTTGCGTGAATAACAATTTTCTTCCAAAAATTCCCTTTCACAAACCTTATTTTAACTCTTACCTTGAACATTGTTGATAGAGCAGGTTAGGGGACCTATGGACCTATAATTCCAAGCTCCAATAAATTTAGATTATTAATTAAAACTATTTAATATAATAACATTAATTATTAATCTCAACATTATTCCACTACAAATATGAGATTGAACTCTCGCTATTATAGACAATTCATTTACTATGTACTTTGGAATAAAGCGTCATTTGATATAATCATTACATACAATTTAATCCTATATTAATGGTTCATAATTAAAGCAATGATAAGTTGAACATTTGGCCTCTTTAATTATCTCTTGAAATCCTTAAGTACCATTGACCTTACTAGTGAATAATTAATTCATAAACTGATTTATGAATTTGAGCTCAATAACCATTCAGTTTCAAAAGTCAACCCTTAAATGAACTATTATTCAATTCCATATAGGAAAAATATAGATTCCATATCTGCATATGTCTCCAACCATCTACACCAATAAGTCTCCAAAATAAAAGTTTTCAACCTGATCATTTTGACAAAACATAACGAGTGAATCAAATAACTCAAATGATATAAACATGAGTTCATAGTAAATTCAGGATTTAGATCAATTTGTATATGACGAGGTATTGATATGTTCAATTACTACTTTATGGTGAAACAACATTTAATTAAGTATTAATAGCATATTAGGTCCAATTCTATATAATCTCATTATATAAGCACATCTACTAAGATGTCTTACCACATCAGTAATCCGGATCTAGATTACATGTATTCATAATATTAGTGAACTGTACTAATAATATTTAATCCAAAGATTCCATATAACTTTATTTTATTGTGAATTATTTAAATTCATTTCCCTCTATCTTAATCATATCGTATCAATACAAGATTGATGTCACATTAATGAATTTGGGAATTTTTTGATATTTAAATAATGTTATTCAAACAATAATATAAAACATTCAATATATGCAAAAAATTCATTTAATTTATTTATTTCACAAAAGCATCGTCCACTATACATGCTTTAAGGGCACCATTTCCAACACTATCATCATCATTGGTTACATTTTTGTCATCACCTCCCCCGATTCTTCCCGTCTCGGATGATGATGAGCAAAGGCGCACTGAAAATTGTTCCATGCTTGCTGCATAGTCAAAGGGCTGCATAACTACCACTTCTTCTAGGAAAGAAAGACCATCCAAGGTTCAAAGAATTCCATTTGTTCTTGCCTTAGTCATTGGCTCTGCCCCTGCTACAAATCTGACTATCGTTGCTTCGGCTGCCATCATCTCATCTTCAACCGAACCAATTATTGTAGAGGTTATCATGATCATAAAGCCCGCCTCAATAGATTATGCTGCAAACTGTTTTGCTTCTCCCTTGGCATTGATGCAGCACCTCAAAGCTTTTGCGGTTGATAGCCCTACATTCTACTTTGTTGAAGTCAGCAAAAGTGCCGAGGATGGTTTATTTGGTAACCTCTCTGTTTACAGCAAGACCTCATGGCATCACATAAATCTAACGCAACTGCCCCAGTGGTTTCAGTGGAAACTGCTACAGCCCTTGGTCGTTCCTCTCTGGTCGTTGTTGCTATCAGTGTAACGAATGCCCCCACTTCCTCAAAAGTTTTTGCATCAATTATCTCTCTTGCCCCTATTGTCTCCATTGTAGAAGCTAGATAAGATACAATCCAAATTACGGTAGCTTTTGATGGAGATGTCAGTCACGGTGACGACATACCTTTTTGGGGAGGAAAAGTATTTGATCCTTGCATTGGTCATTTGTTTGATGAGGCTGCCATATTGAGTCTACCTCAGTCTCATTTTCCTATTGAAGTCATCTGTAGTGAAAATATTCTGTTTGGTCAATTTATTAATAATCGTGTCGATGATCTTGCGACCATGGTAATTACTCTATTTATTTCCTTATAATCTTTCATTTCAGCTATGATTATTATATGTGATTAATCTTTATCTTTTCTACAGTCCCGGTTTTATGGACAAGTCAGCTTTTCTCAGAATGTCATGGTTTATCAGAACTTGAAAAAAGCTAAAGAGCATTCAGAGGCTCTTTATAAATCTACGATTCATACTTTGGAAGACAATCTTTCACAATTAAGGTCCAAATTGTCTCAGAATGCCAAGCGTATAAAGCATGTTGGCAAGGTAGAAGAAAATTTTGCCAAGGCTTGTGAAAGAATTGGTCATATGCTGAAGAAAAATTACGATGTTCTTAGCTTCTTTGAGGGAAATCGTGAGGGAACAAGAGCTCATCATTGCCAAGAAAAAAAGTTCAATTGACTTGCATGAGCATAAGATCGATGAACTTGAGTCTGCAGTGAAAACCATGGGCAGATTGCTTGATGAACAAAATAAAAAACTTGAAAAAGCTAAGGAAGATCACTCTACCAAACCGTTAGAATTGGAATCTACCATCAATGATCTACGAGGCCAACTTGTCTTCGCCTGGAGTTCATTGTCTACTTCTGACAAAAGAATCTTTGCTTTATCATAGGTTAAAGTCCAATCGCAATATTTCTTCTACTATTCCCTTTCTCCTTTGTCAATCTCAATTTCACTATCATGTATGTTCCCTCTTCATTTCGTCTATCACTTGTTTTATGTTACTTGTCAGGAGCTTGAAGAATCTAACTTATAATCCACTAGACTTCATATCTCGTATCGAGTCAAGGTCGAGAAAAACTACATAAGATATCATATGTGGACATTTCTTTCTATATTGATGATGCCATTAATAACGAGGCACTGAGCAGGGAAGAGAAGCTCAATATCCTTCACTCGTTTTGTGAGCAGTCTTGAATTGAAGTGGGCCAGTACAATTCCCATGCATACGTTGAGAAACTGGGCAATATTGCCATTGAATACCCTATTGAGCATCGACTACCCTACTGGATCAGCAGCTCCTATTTTCGATGGTTTTGTAGTTGAAGAGCGCACCGTGGTTGTCGAAAGCTCTGCTACTTCTGAATTTTCATCAGTGTGTACTCCCATTGTTGAAGTTGAGGGAGCTGGCTCATTGGTTCCTACCTCTACTCCTGACTACTCTAGGTGGCTCTTCCCATCCTACCTACTCCTAAAGGGGATGATGGTACTGATGTGATAAAATTTATAATCGATTTGAAATTCGCAGGTGCACGTAATCACAAAGTAATATAATGATAAGTAGATCGTCTCCACAGGGATTGCAAAATAGAAAAATAAACAAAATATTCTTTTACCTAATTAAACATATTCTTATGTAAAATTAGATTTAAGAAAGCAATTTCAAAGTTTAATTCTCAAAAGTTACACAAGGTAAATAACACATCCCTATGTTACTTACTAACATAATCTAACCTAGATTATGACTTGTATCATCTAAGTTATTCCCATTACATTTAATCTTTACAGCATTAAACATAATTAAATATCTTGCCATTGTTGGCCAAACAACAATAAGAAATTAATATAAGCACACTGGAATGAACAAGAGAGATTTTACTAAAATAAAGTGCAAGAAATTACTAGACTATAATATATGATTCATCAATAATTCAAGCCACCTAAAAAATTAGTTCATGGCTGAGTTAATAAAAATTAATCCACAATCAAAACAGCCCATAATATTCAGATTTAGATATCAACTGAGAAAATATAAAAATGGAGTTTAGGAATAGAAGAAGGAACAAATCCAAATTGATGCTTGAGCTCTCTTTTTCGTCATCCTTCTTCCTTGCTGATTTCTGGGTTTCCTTCCTTCTTCTTGCTGGTTTTCTTTTCAAAAAATGGCTGCCTCCTTCAATTTTTCGACTGATGCTTGTTTTAGTGTATTCTAGGTTTCCTCCTTTAACCTCGAAAGTACAATATTGCCCTTCCTCCTAAAAACGCGAGTCTCATCCTTTCTTTTGTCATTTTCTCCCAAATTTTGACTTGTGCTTTTGTACTTGCCACCTCAGCCACTATTCCAACTCACTCATTGACTTGACACATGTTCTAGGTGCCCAAAAACTGCCTGATCAAAATGCTTCAGCAAAATCTGATTTGCTGTAGCAAAACTTGATAATTCAGCCATAAAAAATTAAATTTAGATACTTTCATATGTTAGTTCATTCTTTATACAAATATCTATTCATGAAACTATTATCTTCAATGACTATTAAAAACTACAAAAATAACTAGACTTAACTAAGATCACAAAAACACCAAAGTTAGCTACAAAAGTTAAAAATAAACTAACATTACTCAAGATTTTTTCACAATTACAAGCTCAAAAACACATGAAATAACTCTTTATTCAAGAGTTATCAGGTACTCATCAGGCTTGAATGCTCCTATGATTATTTTTGTATCCCGTTCAATTTTTTTAGTACTTGTAATTAAAATTTTCGTAATCATACAATAATCATCATAGTTGTTACATTTTGTTCTTCTCTTATCTTTTCGTTTTTGTTTGTTTTTTTTTTAATATTTTCTCCCCTCTATGCATATATCATGTTTAACTTTTTTCGTTCGTCTAGCGTCTTTTCTATGGATCTCTTACCGTGACAAGTACTTGCATAAACCATTTAAGCCATTCATGAGCTGTAACATGCATGATGTGTACTGGTGGTGGGAACAACTTCCAAGTAATTATTTCCCCTTCTCTTATTCCATTTCATATTCTCTGGGTTGCCCATACTTACTTTGAGTGTCTTCTTGCCAGGTGAAACTCATCACCCCTGGTATCATTTGAGGTGCTTATCAAGGATCTTCCACATATCTTATTGGCATTCTACTTCTCTTTAATTTAAACAGAAAAAGAAAGTTGTATCCTTTACTTCATGGCCTGCAGAGGATTCAAGTTAGGGTCTACTGAGTTGCGCAAAATGATGGATGCGTTCACAAGGAGGCTAGCTAGGATGGACCCTCATCATCCTCTGTTTTCTAGATCAATTTAAGTTTTGTAATCATACCCTCATTTTGGAACACTATAATAAACTCAATGTCTTGATTGCATTGCGCCTCGCATATGGTGGATTTACCATTAGTTTGTCTTTATCAAACTTCCTTTATATTTTAGAATATAAAGGGTTATTTTCTTTCTTTATTCTGCGAGGACTTTATGAATTTTCATATTTTATATTTTGTGCCTTTGAAGATGAGGATTCATTCTTTTTTATATACCCATAGAATTTTCTGATATAGATTTAGATCATAATTATTCATAATACTAGTGGATCATACTAGTAGTGATTAATTAAAGATTCAATAACTTTAATATAATGCATACTATTTAATTCATTTTTTATAATATTATTCACATTTTACTTATACAAGATTATAGCTAAATTAATGAATTAGGAATTTTCTTATATTTAAATATTATTCATCCGATAATGTAACAATTAATTATATACAAAGTCATTGCTTATATTTATTTCAATAATAGTATTCAAAATGCATGCTTTAAGGGCACCACGCCTAACATCTTTTACTTTCCAAAAGAAGAACATCAATGGGTTCAAACCACCCTTGCCTAACGAACATGCTCATCCCCGTTGACCCTTTATCCCCATCATTTACCCCCACTTAATGAACTTGCCCAACCCTGTTCAACATCGAACCAGCCTACCTAGACCTGTGTCGATCCATGCCCAATGTCAGCTTAATTCTTCCCAGCCTCTCCAGCCATGAACTCTTCCAAAAAATCACAAATCCCCATTCAACCGAGTGCTTCAACTTTGTCATTGCCCAAAATGTTTAGATTGACCCCTTCCTTCAACCTTCCCCTCGCAACCCTCCTGGCGTTGATGCTAGTCTTCCTTGGTGTCAGTGTCCTGTTCCGTAAATTATAAACTATACTTACAAGTGCACAAGTCAAACAATTAATAAAGTGATGCGAATATTGATCTTGTCCTACAAGGATTAATAACAAGAAAGTAAAATAACTATAGTGCATATGAAACCTAATTCTATCTAAGTAGTAAAACTCCAAAGAGACAATATAAAAATAACTTAAAATAATAACCATAATAAAATTGAGATGCAAAATTACCATGATAAAAGTGGTAGGTTTCAACTTCACTCTAATGTGATTATATTTCTCATAATAATGTCCATAGCCTAGTTCAATATTCTTAAGAAACTAAAATCTTATTTATCTCGATACCCTTTCCCGAGTGTTACATAGAGAATGGGCAAGTGATAACTAGCTTATATCTCTATATATCTATTCATCCATACCTTCATTAAGTTTTATTCTAGAAATAATTGTCGTTATTCCACATCCTAAAATTATTTTGACTATTTAGGTAATGCTTATCTCTCGATCTCACACTAACCTAAATTATTATACATGGTTCTAAATTATCTAAACATTCCTCTCTCAAGTATTAATTCTCACAATCTAGATTAGCCCTATTCACAATACAAAGCAAGGCAATATATGAATTAAAAAGTAGACATCAAAAATCATATTAGAACACAAGAGATATGAAGAACTATGATTAAATGCAAATTAAAACATAGAAATAATATTCACAAATAGAGATCCATCTATACCTGAAAAAATAAATAAACTAGCCACTCGTGAAAATATGGAAAAATAAAAGAAAGAAAGAATAATTTGAAGAATGGTTGAAAATTATTTAATTATTCCTTTGATTTGCTCTTTTATTCATTCTAATGTATTTCTTCCCTTTAGAAATGTGTTTCTCTTTCTCTCTCTCATATGTAATTTATGCTTGCTGTTGTACCCAGTTTCTGAGCATTACATTTGGCTGGAAGATCATATATAGCCACTACAAGAAAAAATGCTTTTAATAACACCGAAAATGTGTTATGAAAACATACCATAACTACTATGTTATCGTAGGTCAGAGTACTTTACATAACACTTTATCATTGTTATACAGATGTGTTATTATACTGTCAACGATAACACAATTTCTGTGTTATTTTAATAAATAGATAAGTGTTTAATTATGTTATTTATAGTCGATTATATAACACATTTCAATACTTATAAATTTGTGTTATACTACACTTTAGTATAACACATGTGTTATATTAGCTTAGAGAAACATAATCTTTTTTTACTTACACAAAACTAGGAAAACAAATATGAAAGTTGAAGCTAAATAAGGTAACATAAATAGATTTTTATTAATCACTCAAATGTAATTACAATATTTAGTCTACTAGTCTAGGTTTAAGAAATCATATTACAACATGGTGGGTTGAATTAAACACTGAGCACAAAACAGAGACAATATCAGTCTTCTTTGTGAAATTCTTTTTTATGCCAAGCAATCCTTTGAGCTGCTGAAGGGCAATTGTAATGGCAGCTTCTCCCATGAACCCAATAATGGCAGCATGGGATAGAAACTCAATCAAGAACCCCAATCTGAAAAAGGATCCAACCATTTTAGAGAAATATATAAAACATATAGAGTGCAGTTTTTTTTTTAATTGTCTTAAACCATAAGCATTGTTGTATAAAACTTATTCTTAACTTCATAAAGTTTCAAACTAAAATGAGCAACTCAACTATGAATCCAATCTCACAATCAAGTAAGAACTTAAAGAAATTATTTTTTCAACATATTAGATTAAGTTTGGACATATGCATCAAGAAATTGATCATATAGATATGAAGACAAGATAAGATAACATGAAAATAAAACTGGCAAGGAACATCCAGTAACAAATTAATATTGAATCCTGCATAATAATACACTGAACACCCAATAAGACAACAATATTAAGGTTCATGAAATTGGTTATTGGACTAGAGAAATTATCAAATAAAAGATACTATGGGAACTGCAATCAAAAAGGAAACAAACAAATGTCCTTAACAGGGTGAAGAAAAAACCAAGATGAACAAAAACATTCATGTGATCTTTAAAAAAGAAACAATCACAATAATAACACAACAGAAGCAAAGCACCGAATACTACCCAAATCCAGTCAAAATAACTCTACAATCACAAATATCACAAGATTGAAGAGAAAGCATCCTTCCTGCATATTTACCAAAATGGTATCAATGTAAGCAATGCACAACTAAATTAACAAAATAAGTACAAATTTCAGATGGCATAAAGTGAAGAATAAAATACATATCAATGAACAAAGGACAGTTGAAAAAGAAAGAAAAAAAAGCATAACGATAGAGGTCATTACACAATTATACAATTTTTTTATTTTACTTTTCAAGTTAGCATACAAATTGATACAGAGAAGAATACAAAATCTTCTCATAAGAAACGTGCTGGTGGAAAGAGCCATATATAAGTTTATACCCAAAAGTATAAAAAAAAATGCAATATGGATTAGCTTACCATTTCAATCTCTTTGCCAAGATGTTAACACCCATGGCCATTATAGCAGCACTATTAGGATTAGGAGATAATTTCCTAACCAAAGTGCAGATGATCTCAACAACCCTGGGCAAATGATAAGAGACAAGAGCATTAACGTGGCAAGAAACAAACATAACACAGTACACAGGAAAAGAACAGTATTTACCACACTCGACTCTCCAATTGCCCACTCACAGCAGTTTCTTGAGCATGAAATGCGCTGCCAATGCCCATTAAAGCAAAACACACAACCTAGCAGGTATTGCTGCAGAAGCTTTTAGTTAATTAGTATTGTCAAAACATCAGAAATCAAGATTAGTTTCAGTTAGATATCCTAGTTGCACAAGATTCTAAATGTTCATAATAACAAGGTTACTGTAAAAAATTAACTAGCATGTCATCTTCCTATAATATAACATGAATAATTTAGCAGTAATCTATATCTCTGTAGTCTCTAGAAAGCTAGATTTTCAGTTAATATGATATATAGAAGACATACAGTTAGACCAGGTTTAGTTTCTTTGGTGACTACACCAAGTCTCATATCCAAATTCTTTTCAAGACAAGATATTTCCAAATTCTACACAAGTTTTATGGAAAAGTATTAAAATAAGAACCTTAAGTGACAATTACTTCACTTTGTTGTAGTGATTATCTACACTTCATTGTTAAATTATGTAGTTTCTTAAAAAAAAATGCATATCTAGTATCACACACAGAAACCAACATTTAATTCAAAACTCAACCTTAAATGTTACAGTATGTTACTAGAGTGCAACAGAGAGCTGTGATGAACCTGTACTGAAGCAATAATCCCTAGTTCACCAAACCAGTCTGCAGTCCCAGGTGTAAGATGCTGGGCATGCTTAATCTGAAAATTAGCTCTAGTCATGCAAAAATAAGAATGGAAAGAAATATCAATATTAAAACTTTGCAATAAGAAACAGATTTTCTGTAGTACTGTATAGCGTAGTGTTCTTTAAGCTTCTAGGACTTGTTAAACAGTCATTTGTGGCACATAATAGGTGGCAAACTATAAATCTTGCACATAATAGATTCAATTGCTATTGCAAAGGCAGAAAACATAGAAACAAATGACCACAACTTCAGACAAGAGAACTGCATGTACCATTAAACACCATTCTACATATAAAGAGCAGGTTAATTGCTAAGGAAATTGCTGAACCAGCTGTAACATACACAACACAAAGTTCGTACACACAAAGAAGAGCAACAGCTAAAAGTAAAAGAACAGCAACAGCTCTTGTAGATCAGTTTCAAGCAACTTTTTGATCACAATATTATTCACTAATCAACTGAAGTCAAACAAGGACATACCTTCAAGTCACTGAATGTATTGAACAAGATGCACATGGCGGTGACTCAAGGAACAACTCAAAGACAGCTTTTGTTACAAAGAAAAAATACTTATAAAAACAGAAGACAAGGCATCATCAAGAGAGGACCATGCAATAAAGTTTATACAGCATGCTTTCAGATAAAAAAAATACAAAGAAAAAGAACACTTTTGAACTATACCTAAGTAAGAAGCCCACAAGAACCAAACATAACAGAGCATATCAATCTCATTTCATTTTTGCTTGATCGGTGGACCAATATATTTTTATATGTTATATATGTTTCAATATTATGATTAATGCTTTTCTTTGATCAGTACACTCTTTACTAGAACTAATTATTGATGATAGTGGTTAGTCTAAGCAAAACCTAAAGATCTCAAACTTTGAGCAACTATGCCTGAGCTCAGAAGAAAAAAAACATGACCCAAATGATAGCCAATACTATTATACTATTGGACATATAACAACAACACACCTGCATGAATTAAAAAAGAAAATAATATATTAAAGAAGTAATGAATTAAAGAGGAAATGGATATTCGGGTTGGCTAGGTCGTTCTGGATATTCTTCAATTAATTTCTGGGGTGGATGGTGTTGATACATATTGGTTTCAGTCACCAGGTTGTTCATCACACATGCAGGAGGTGGAGGCAAGTTCCTTTCTGGTAGATAAACTGGAGGAGCCTAAACAATACACATAAGAAACAAAATTACTACGCCCTTACTCACACTTAACCTGCCACTTGAGCATATATTTTATATTATATATTGAACACACATTCCACAATGTGTATTTTAATTCCTTTGACATAGTAACAATTTTAATTTATAATTAATGAGATTCCATAACCTACACAGCAAGATTTACTTAATCTACCACTTGAGCATGCTGCTTTTGAATATTTTATATTATATATTGGACATATTCCACAATGTGTAGTTTAATATGCAAGGAACATTTATCAAAACAGAACAAGAGAACCATGTTATGCACACCCCTAATTATATTAATGCACACTAATCAAGTTATAAATATTTAAATAACTCCTTACTGCCACTGGTACAAAAACAATACCACATATAAGATCAAACATTCATCTATACTTAAGCACCACAACTAATTAACAACTCTGTCGAGACCAACAACTTAAAAAACTAGTTTGGTACAACTAACTTCTAGATTGAATTACTATTGGTTTGGATCAGAAGATCATATCCTACTTACATAGAGTAAACAAAGAAGGTTCTAACTTCAAAGATTTGGAAGTCTACTAACATAAAAGAGAGCATGCTATATCCAAAATGAGCAAAAGAAGAATTTTGTTTTTATGTTTTCTTCACAATCAATGGACCATTAAGCTAATCAAACAGAGTATAAAAAGAGCATTGATTATTCACATTCTTTGGTGCACACGTTTGAGATGCTTGAAATAGAAGAAGCATGTATAATTGTAACATGTTAAATATGGTGAAATATAAGAAGCATGTATAATTGGAAAATATTAAATATGGGGAAAAATAATAAGAAAGTGATTAAATGAAGACATCCTTTTAACTTGTTCACTCTCCTATATTTGGAATAAAACCAGTGGGGAAATAAGATAATAACATACAAGCTGCTATTTCTAGAAATGATATAGGCATCTTGACAACGTAGAGATTGTAAAAATGCATAAACATAACATTAAGATAAAGTGTGCCACACACACTAGAAACAGAAAAAATGAATTTTGTATGAAAGAATTTTTCTATTAGGTTCTCATTGAGATCAAAAGTAGAGTAACAAGAGTGCTTCCACGATCTAAAGATGTAGATTCATTCACCCCAGTTCCCTTTTATAATTTTGGTTTTATTTTTTTTAAAGAGAGAGAAATATGGTAGACTATTATTTTACTTACTAATAGATATCAGTAAACAATGTTTCCAAGTGTTCAAGAGAATTGGAACCCTCCCTCCCTAAAGTTGAAGCTCACAAACTTACTAATATAAAATGCCTAACTCTGCCACACTAACACAGTCAATTGCCACTCAAATATTTTCAAAACAAACTAAAGCAGATAAAATATGCCCAAAAAAGCATCATTAATTCTACAAAAAAGGGAAAATGAGAAATCAGAGGAGAGAAGGAGAGGAGGACAATGACTACAATTTTTTTCCCTAGGTCCAAAGAGTTGGAGAAGAAGATAATCTAATTCAGAGTAATAGACTTCTCTTAATAATAAGCCATTGATTGAAGGAAAATAGATGATAAATGCCGTATGAAAATAATGATAAAGATTTAAAGATGCAATCAAAGTCTCTTCATATTCTTGGAGCTTCACAATTTTGATTTTCACAAATAGGCTTTGAGTAATGAGTAAGTCTCAACAAGATATAGAAAATAAAAAAAATTACTTCATAACCTGATCAAGATACAAGTGGAATTAACTAAAAGATGAGTATTGTCCTTGGGACAGAATATGGCTCTTGATTAAGGGAATTCTGGTGCAACGACTCAAGAAAATATTAGCTAAATATTAAGCTAACTAAATGCAATGCTACAGAGCACACACCACCAAAAAAGAAATAAAGAAACAAAACAACAATAGCAAAATCAATCAGCAATAACAACATCAAATGTCAAAATAAAGTTACATATTGTATTGTACTAAGATAAATACACTTGAATAATAAAAAAAATAGAAAAAAAAAGTATTAAGCATGCTTATGTGTCCAAGAATAAATCTGCTAAAGCACTGCGCTTGATATGTTCACCCTTCACTGCAGCAATGTCTATTCCTTCAAATACATGAAGTGTAGCTTCTATGTTACCCTTTTGATACTCAAGTCTTCCTAGTAGAGCTCTTGCTTCCTATAAACCATGAAACCAAAATAAATCATCATCCAAAATAAATCATCATCCAAACTGATTTGCCAAAATAAATAAGTCTAAAAACAACTCCTTAGTAATTTGCCTCAACTTTAAGACATTGTAAATAGTACCATCCCAAGACTAAAAAAACTCAAAAACAGTAAAGCTATTTTTGTAACAGTATACCAATATTTTAATCAAACTGATTTCTTGACTCTTCCTTTCGATAGAAAATTATACACAGGAACAATGTTAGAACAAACAATCATTAAACTTTCCTAGTTTTGCTATCTCTGTAATGACTAAAAGGAAAGCAAAGCTCTTAAAAAATATCCCTCAGAATATGAGCCATGAAAATGGCTACTACTAGTTCTATAAAGCTATAATCAAAATCAAATCATGCATTGGCATGATGACACTACTAGAATCAGAGTCAATTTTTTAAGGAACAGAGTATGATATGGTTTCTTTGTAGGGAAAAAATTAAATATTTAACTTTTCTCTGGGCTTCATTGGTGAAAAAAAAATAAGGATCTCCCATTACTTCTTCTTATAGGAATAAAAAACAACCTGATGACTTTAAAGCTGATGCTGTTAATAATTGAATTTGGAACCAAAAAGTGGCACATATCTAAAAACAAACCAGTTTCATAACTCAAAATTGGGTCATCTTTACCAGAACACAGCCTAGATTCACCTTGATTTCTTCTACTTTGGCCCCAAAATCAAATTACATAATTGTCAAAAGAAAATAAATATCTATATAATAAGTACTCAAGATCATCAAAGTTAGTCAAATGACAAACACAAAATACCTATTAAGGTCAAGTATGAGATTCTGAGTATTACTATAAACCACTAAATAAATACTACTAGTTCATAAGTATATTATTTTCTTTTATAAACTCTCTCTCTCTTTTTTCCTGTCATAGCAATAAGTAATAACAATAATAATAATATTAGTAATACTAATATTCTTAATACATAATAATTACAAACTTTTCCACAAAATATGAGCAAAATGAGAGCTGAATAAAATGACTAAAAATCAATCAAAAGAAAACAGAGACAAACCATATACACACGCACATACATACATACATACATACATACATACAATGTGTAGTGACTGAAATATAGTAGTATTATATTTAACTAAATATCAATCCTAATATGGCTGAAACATGAACTCCTTTCTTAAGCATCTCTGACACTGTCTGATAATGGTTTCTGAAAAAGCTACTGCAATATGGATCAAAATAACTATTGTGCTTAGCAGAAATTATGTGCTCAACAAGCAAGCATTAATGAAGTAAATACTTTACCTGATGACAGGAAAACTTTGATTGTAAAATTTTTAGGAAGCCAATAAACCTATGCTTCCAGACCCAAACCATTCGAAACTCCACCGACCCTCCAAGAATGGTGACCTGATTTTCTTAAACAAGTAAAAGTCCCATAAAAATTGAAGCTTGGAAAAAATCCTCAGCTCAAATGAGCACTTACGTTGTTGGACGAGGTGTCAGATTAAGCCGCTCAAGGCACGAGCTTCTTGGTCGGTGACGGGAAACATGGGGACGGAAGTTGTGGTAGACCCACGAGTCGAGCCACGCCGTAGACCCACTGCCGCAAGCACCATCGTACCCACGAGCGAGCCATGCCATAGACCCACGAGTCAAGCCTCCCTGTCCTGGTCCGGTGCTTGAACGACGGCGACAATCAGTGGTAGGCAAAGAGCAAACGAAAGAGAAAGGGAGAAAGGGAGAAGATCGGTTATGGAGGGAGAGAGAAAGAGATTTGGGGATTATATTTTTTTATTTACTTATTAAGATAAAACAAATTTTTATATATTTAAGGGACCGTGTGAAATTTTTTTGGGGGGGACCGTGTGAAATTTTTTTGGGTGGTGAAAAATTAGGCGCCAAAAATTAAGTCCCACCTACTATTTACCTATTATAATACTTTTTAAAAAGTATTAAATTTTTGTGTTATGGAAATGGGTATTTGTTGTAGTGAGCTCAAACGATGGGAAAGTTTTTAAAGACATTAAGTGATTAGATATCAACTCAAGTTATGAATTATTGCAGCTCGATATGAAACTAGGACGTATGAGATTAAAACAATGCTCAAGTATTCCTTAACTCATATTTGAAACATGGAATCAGGTCGGCTGATATCAGCTCGGTATGTGCTTAGATAAGTTAGAAGACTAATTATCATTTAGGATTCTCAGCTTGGTAGTATATGCTCGGTGGTATTACAGATCAGCTCGCTTATGCGTATTATAATAACCATAATTCAAATAAATATCTTACTTGAATGGTTATATGGTTCAACTTTTTAAGGACTAGTTTAGATATTATATTTAAAGTAATAATATCTAGTTTTATATCTCAAATTCAAAAGTGTAATTTCCCACTATTTTTGTGGGAGAAGAATCTGAACCAAGTCTTCTATAAATAGGATTAATCATTGTTATTTATTTTTCACGCAAAAACTATTGTCCTAAAACTCCGAGAAAATAACTTCATAGTTATAACTCAAAGCACTAAATAAAAGTGACACATGAACTATGTGGAATTTAACCACTGAACCACATAAAAACCTCTCTTATTTTTCTCTTAATCTCTTGTTCATCTATAATTGCTTAATTTTCTCCTTAAATATAATTGACAAAATTTTGTGCCAAGAGTTTGGTGCTCTCTTAGAGAGCATTAAGCTTACCCTAGTTCATTTATTTTCCCTCAATAAATCCTTTTCTGTAAACACAATATGGTGAACACGAGGCAGACATCCCACAAAGAAGAGGAGAAACCTCTTCCTCCTATCCATGAGGAATATGTGCCCGCCGTGCCTACTGGAGAGGGCATTACTTGCCAACGAGAAAAAGGCCACATAATGAATGCCATCTAGATGACAAAGGGGGGTTCCTCTACTTCCCCACAACTTGGAAATTGGAGAAACAACACTAACAGATATATATACCCATGGTTAAGCTTGAAAACATACAACTCCAAGCTAATCTAGCAGCTACGAGGAAGCAATATATTGAAATATTGGATCGATTGCCTCAAGTAAATAATTGAGGCAACCAACAAGTGCCTACTACCTCGCAGAAAACATGTAGTAGAGGAAGGCCTCGTGGAAGTAAGTTAGTTCAGAATGTGGACCAACAAGCCCCAGAAACACAATGAGCTAGAAATGTTGAAGGGACCAGGAGATCTAAAATGCAAATAGGTCCCAGGGTCATGACCCAAAGGACCCTCCAACTATTGATGTTAGAGAAATACCAGTTGACAGGTCGAATTGCAACCCTAAGCAGATTCATTCAAAATCTATAGATAAGTTCCTTCCTTTTATTAACCTTTTAAGAAAAAGTAAAAGGTTTGAGTGGAAAAAAGTCTATGAAAAATCATTCCAGTCTTTGAAAAAATACCTTGCTAAATTACCTATATTGTCTAAGAAAATCACATGGGAGATTTTGTACATCTACTTGCAATAACCGAGCATGCACTATGCAACACTTAGGAAAGGGTATCGAGATAAATAAGATTCCAGGTTCTTGAGAATATTGAACTAGGTTATGGACATTATTATGAGAAATATAATCATATTATAGTGAAGTTGAAACCTACCACTTTTATCAAATTATTGAAATTATTGTTTCACTAATTTATACATAAATATGAGAAACTTCCATATTCATTTATGAGAATATGATCTTGTATGCGTACGAGAGAATTACGATCATATATAATGAATAAAATTATCAACAACATATTAAATTATGGAATATTTAATCAATGGTTGCTAGTACGGTTTACTAAGCATATAGTTGGATGTAAGTAACCTAGATTCATATTACTGATGTGGACAAAAATCTTGGTAAATGTACTTCATATAATTATTATTATTATATATGACAAGACCGATGTGAATTAATTTCTTTATAAACTTATTGTTTGCCATAAAGATTTAATTTATATCTTAAAAGATGATCATTTGTAGATTAGTCTAAATCTGAGTAGTCATGAACTCTTATTCATGTTTTTTGGATATTTTGATTCATTCGTTAAGGTATCTTAATATAACAAGGCTAGTGACTTTTGTTTTTGAGATTCAATAACTTGAATGGCTGGGAACATGATTTAAAAATAATGGAATACATGCTTTCCTAACAAATCGATATTGGTTCCCTTAAGGGTTAACTCTGCGACTGAATATTTATTGAGCTCAAATCTATAATATTATTATAAATTAATTATTCACTGATGAATTAATGGTACTTAAGGAACAAGAGGTGATTAGAAGGGTAAAGTGGTAAACTTTGACCAACTCTAATTAATGAACCAATGAATGGAGGATAGAACAACATATATTGATTGTACAATGAATTGCAAGAGATTACTCTGTAAGTATAATTCTATGATGACTAAGAGTGCAATTCCATATTTATAGTGGAGTAATAATAGAATTAATTAATAAGATTATTTAATTAAAGAGTTTAATTAATAGTCTGGTTTATTGAAGCTTAGTATTATTGGTCCATGGTCCCTGAGTCGCCTCAGTACCACATTGTCAAGGGTAAAGATGTCATAGGCAAGATTAATTGAGAAAATGACTAAATTGAAAATGAATTAATTTTGATGACGCCATTTTTCGTCAACTTAATTATGTAGAGCAATTAAACAATAATCAAGAAGAAAAGAAAAGAAAGATATTTTTACGTGGTTCAGCAGTTAAAATCTGCCTACGTCCACGAGTCACTTTTATTAAAGTCTGGGTTAAAGCTTTAAGAAATAGCAATTTCATATAGTGTTTCTCAGTACAGAATTTTCTATGAATAAAAATGACAAGATCTAGACTATTTATAGACATGGTTACAAAAATATCTTCCCATAAGTTTAGGGAAGTTACAACACGTATTCAAATTTAAATTCAAATGAATACCCGAATAATAGTAGTAATAATAATACAATCAAAAGGCATTATTTAAATAAAGATCCCATAAAAATAGGGATTTAATATATGATTTTAATCAATCCCAAAGAAACAGGGATTTAAAAATAGCTTTTCCGTGTATGTATTTAACGCGTCTTCGAGCTTGATCACTCATTCAATGCGTTTTCGAGATCACTCAAAGCCTTGAGCTCATAATTTCAGTTATCACACACCTCCTTGCTTGATTAGTATGTCGAACTCATCTCTTGGAGGAGACTGACGCTTTCGAGCCTGCAACTCATGCTCGAGTGCTGATGATGTAGCTATGGAACTTCATGAAAATTTGTACAAGTGTAATGCTAATACTTGTTAATCCCGAGCTTACACTTTACGAACCTACATTTCGAGGGTTTTTTTTTATTTATTATCAAAATTTGGGGGTAACATTTTGCCCCCTCAAAAGTGTTGGTTCGAATCCTATGATTAGGAAACTTTTGAACTTCTCTTTTGAGAAACATGCCCACCTACCACACTTGAACACGAGTTTCTGAGGATCTTTTATATCGATACCACCAGTCGACTCTTCGATTCTCTCATCAACTTCCAACGTGTAAGTTTCTAATCTGTTCTTATTGTAGTTTATAGAAAATCCTTTTCTTTTTTCCGTCTGGTTCTTGAAAATTTATAGAATAGAGTGTATTTTGATCCAACATGCTAGTATAAAATGAATGTTTTAGGAAAATTTGTAAAATATATGGTATTTTTTTCTTCTGGGATTTGAAAAGGTTACGTGAGGGTATCGTATAGCGCAAGGAATAGGGTTTAGAAATAGGGTTTATATGCACACTTTTCAATGACAATCCCTATTTGGTAAATTGCCCACTTTCCCTTGAAAATTGAGATATTTTAGAATTAACTTCCCACTTTGCACGTGGGGACACTCTCGATTCCCCGAACTTGTATTATCTTTGTTAGGTCATCTGAGCTGTCTTGCTTATTTCGAGCCTTCAGTCTAGAATTCTTGAATTTTTCTAATTTTTTCTCACCTTCCTCAATCCCTTGTCTCAAGCCTTCGAGCTCAAGTTGTACAAATTTTCTTATCTCTATTCTTTCTAAGTTATGGGCCCTCACATTTTTCCTTCTTGTTAGATGCCGCAATTTTTAAAGAATCGGTGGGGGCTTGAACTTGCACTCCCTTACCTCCCACCATCTCCTCGAGCTGAATCTCCATTCACCCAAAATCAATGATTAATCCGGGAGCATGAGGAGTGTCTCAGATGTGAAGACATTTGAGCACACTTCCGATGTTAGATTGACGAGGTCGAAGAAGGAAAAAGACGGAGACTAAGGTTTGCTGTGTATCCTGACCTAGACCTTGAGGCTCGTCTGTTCCCCTTGAATCCTAAGTGTAGGGTTATGGAGGGTACCTCAGCCCAAACAACTAGTCAAATAGTCCCCAAGGTCTCTTCTGCCCCGGTCTCGAAGAGTTCTTACTTCGAGGCCCAACACTACCGGAGTTTCATCACCTCCACGAGACATATTTTGAAAATTTTGTCTTGTCGTGGATTAAAGTTGTTCAAAAAATTGGTGTGCCGATCTGCCAGCTCTGAAGAAAGGAGCTGCTTTGCTCTGGGTGAAGATTACCCAGAGAGAAAAGTTAAGCTCGTGGCTTGGAGTTGTGAGCATGTGTGAGCTGGGGCACCACTGCCCTTGAAGGAATACTTTAGGAAGTTCACCGACTATGTCGGTATCGCCCCCTTCCAGCTTTAATCCAAATCTTATAGGGTCCTCGCGACATTGAAGTCACTTTACCTAAAAAAGCACATGAGAAGAAGTGGGATGGACATTCGACACATGTGATTTTATATCTCTTTTGCCTAAAAAAGTAACCCCTCTCGAGCTCACGGTGGGGATGGATTCTACTATTTGTCGAGCCATCCGAGGGAGAGAAGTATGTTTGAGGACATATCTAATCATCCTTTGAAATTCAAGCAATCTTCTTCTGGACAGATGGGCTCGATCCGTCCAGATTCTACTCTTTTCAATGAATACGTAAGTATCTTTTCGCACTTTCATCCTTGAATTCTCTCATTCCGAGCTCAAAATTCTCATCCAATTTACTTGTGCAGCCAATTATCATCGCCCGAATCCCACCGACGCCATGAGGGATCACAGGGAGAAAATCTTGAAGCTTCTGTACGGTCAACTATCCCTCAGCTATCTCCTACACGAGGATAACCTCTATCTATGCGGTCTCCTTGGAGTAGGCGAGTCTACAGATGATGCCAAGACTCGTAAGTACGCGAGTTGGGAAGATGTCGTTGTTCTGGCCACCAAGCTTCCATCCAAAATGAAGCATTTAGCTTGGATTCTCAGGCCTCTATCCCTTGCCTACTTGAACCTTCAGGCTCGTGAATCGAAGCGCAAGACAAGGCCTCTCCAAGCTTGTCTAATGGAGGTAAAATTGTGTTAGACCTGTCTATATGGTCTCCAACCCTTCTCAAACAAGAGACCAATGTTCTAGTCCTTTTTAATGATCCCATAACAATTTTATGACCTGATCGGGGTAGATCTTAAGGTGCATAAGGACGATAGTTGGTTTGGAAAATACCAAACCATGTATAGCACAAATGAGGTTTGGGAAGGCATAGTTGTCCAGTATAGGACTAATGACTATGGGGATTTATTGAGGATATCCCCTACTTATTGAGAGGGAACCCCCTTAGAATCATTTGAAGATAGATGGATTTCGTGGTCCCTAAGTTCGAGCCAAAGGGGATCTTCCAATTAGGTTTCTTTTACTTAGAAATTTCAATATTTTCTCTCAAACATGATCAAGTACTAATGTTTGTTCTCATTTTTCATGCAAGATGGATTCCGACATCAATAACATTCTTAGCCAGACCACCGTGTCTAAGGGATCCAAGCGTAATTGGGTGTCCTTGAAGGGAGCTCAATTATCCAAGGACTCCAGAACGACTGAGGCTACCCTATCGGCCTCGAAGCAGGCTAAGTTAGGCCTTGTGACTGTTCCTCCGATGCTCCCGGAGGTTGTTCTTCTTCCTCGTTCAAGCCAAGCAAAGAAAACACATCCTTACCATACTCCAATCAAAGATCAAAAACTCACCGTTGCGACCTACATTCCTAAGTTCCTAGTCGACATGTTGTCGGTGACTCAGGAGTTCAACTGGGTTATGATGCTTTGACCCACATGGGTCAATGCTTCAGCAACCTCGGGGTTCCCCAATCAAAGTTCATAATATGTTGTGAGAATTCCACCACCCTTTTTGTCAAGAGTGGAGAGTTTTTCTCTTCGGTAAGTCTTTCCTCAAAGATTGATAAACTCCATGTTTAACACCAAACTCTTTGTTTCTTGATTTTTACTATCTGTTCTTGATTGTAGGCCTTCCTTGCCTTCGTCCAACATAACCAACTCCTGGACCATGAGGTTGCAATGAGTAAGGTGCATGCCCAAAGTGCCAAGGAGGAACAAATGATAGATGAAGATGACCTTAAGAAGGCACAAAATGAGCTGGAAGCAAAAGACCTGGAGCTCAAGAGGGCACAACAAGAGCAGAATGCAAAAGACCTGGAGCTTAAGAGGGCCCAAGAGCTAAATTCCAAGCTCGAGGAGGACAAGAAGACATCTTACGAGTTCATTGAGAGTGAGAAAGCTCGTCTTCTTGAGGAATTTAGGACCAAGAAGGATAACGCCGTCGACATGGCGATGTATCGCATCTAGGCCATGAATTTCGACCTCGATACCAATTTCTTGGATAGCATGGAGATCGAGTATGTCAATAGGTGGCAGGATCGATAAGAGGAGGAGGAAGCCAGGCTCGAGGCTCAGGAGGTTGCAAAGGCCATTGAGCAGGCTGGATCGGTGGATGCCGGAGCCACCAATCCATGAAGATCAAAACATGGGTTGTGACCCATGGTGCTTCCATTTTTTTTGTAATTATTATTTTTGATGCCCTTGGGGCAAAGACAATTTATAGCTCGAGCTTGAGCTATTTTTATTATCTTGTGAATGCTATACTTTAACATTAGTTTTTATGCTTTTAATTTTCTAGCTTGAAAACCTTTTTGCACATCATCTACCTTTAGATTTTTGCCTTAATATTATACATCATATTTATGGATCGAAATATTTTGAGCATGTTACTAAGGACCCACTTTTATATTTGTTTATCTGTACAAATAAACTTTCGTGCTTAGATTCGAACTTCTATGTATTCATACATAGTTCTTTCGATTGCACAATTTCGACCTTGTTATGTTCAAGTTTGAACACTACTTGTACCATGCATTTCTACGTTTAAAATCACTTATTGGCATGTAGTCCCGTTAGTCTAATTATTTATTGCTTAGTGATAGTAAATTTTCCTCATTCTCAAGTATGGTCTCAAAGTTGTGAGGTTGAAACTATTTTGCAACAAATTACAGCTCTGTATCGATTTTAAGAATATTGCTGGTTAGTCTAGAATTCCAACTTTATTCTTGTGTCGATTTGTTTGCGTTCCTTATTCCATACTTGTTAAGTTAAGTTTATGCCTGGTTTTTGTCCAGGCATAAGTTTTAAATTCGTGCTTGGTTAACAACGATCCATGCAATATAATTCTACTATTTTTTGTACTTATGTTTTTATTTATGCTATATTTTTTTGACCCTATGGTATGATTGTATAGCACTTATGCCCCCTTCATTTCCTACAATTGTGAAATCTTAGGTTATTGAATTGTGAGAGCTTCGTAAAAAATAAATAATACAAATAAAAATTTGAACAAAAAATAGTGATTTATTGATAATAAAAGCGAAAAGTAAATACAAGCGTGGTTACAATCAACTAAACATTATTCCTACATTACTGATAATAAGGTCGTAGATGTTCACTATTCCAAGCTCGTGGAACCAACTCTCCATCCAATCTCGCTAGTTTGTACACCCTAGGTCGAATGATGAATTCGATTTGGTAAGGTCCCTCCCAATTAGGCCCGAGCACCGGCAGAGGGGTCTTGTGTGGCCAAAAATACGCATCTAAGTGCCAAATCTCCTAATCCAAAGTATCTGTCTCGGACCCTTTTATTCAAGTATCTTGTAGCCTTTTGTTGATATGCATCATTTTTAAGCCAGGCTTCTTCTTGTTTTTCTTCAATTAAATCTAGGGTATCTTCGAGCTGAGATTGGTTTGAGTCTTGGTTATATGCTTCACGTCTGATAGTGGGAACTTTGACCTCGATTGGCAACATTGCTTCGCAGCCATAGGTTAGGGAGAAGGGTGTATGTCCAGTTGAGGTTTGAGTTGTTGTTCTATAAGCGCATAGGACTTGTGGTAATTCTTCTGGCCATCTTTCTTTAGCCTCTTCGAGTCTTTTCTTAATGGAGCTCTTTAGAGTCTTATTTATGGCTTTGATCTGGCTATTTGCTTGTGGATGGGCTACTGATGAGAAACTTTTAATTATCCCATTTTTCTTGTAGAACTGTGTGAACAGCTCGCTGTTGAACTGGGTTCCATTGTCCGAGAAAATCTTCCTTGGAATCCTATATCTCCAAATTATGTTCTTTACCACAAAATCTAAGACTTTTTTTGAAGTGATTATGGCCAGAGGTTCAGCCTCGATCCATTTGGTGAAGTAGTCTATGGCAACTACAACATACTCCACTCCACCTTTTCTCGTTGGTAGGGATCCTATGAGGTCGATTCCTCATACCGTGAATAGCCACGGAGAAATCATCATGGCGAGTTCGGTTGGTGGAGCTCAAGGTATTGAGACAAACTATTGACATTTATTACAGCGTTTGATGTATTTGAACGAGTCTGTCTTAATGGTAGGCCAGAAATATCCCTGCCTAATTACTTTCTTCGAGAGGCTGTGCCCCTAGTGTGATCTACACAAAATCCTTCATGAATTTCTTCTAGGATCTTTTTAGCCTCGAGTGGAGTTACACATCTTAGTAATGGAATGGAATATCCTCTTCTGTACAATCTCCCTTCCAAGATAGTATATCTTGGTACTTTGTACATCAGTTTTTGAGCCTCATTCCGGTCTGTTGGGAGCTTCCAATTTTGAGCTAGCTGATAATGGGTGTCTTCCAAGTAGGATCTGAGCCTATCATGTTGACCTCAACTTCGTCAGGTTCCGGTATGCTTGGTTTTGGTAAAAATTCCACTGGTACTACATTAAGTGTTTTAACTTCCCTTGTTGTTGCGAGTTGAGCTAGAGCGTCTGCATTTGAGTTCTTCTCTCGCAGAACTTGTACGATCGTAGAGAACTTGAAATGTCCAAATTTCGCTTTAACTTTTTCCAAGTATGATGCCATTTTAGTGCCCTGAGCTTGGTATTCTCCTAGAACTTGGTTGACATCCAATTAAGAGTCACTATAACAGTGAATGGTCATAACTTTTAGCTAGAAAGCTATTCGGAGTCCTGCTAATAGTGCCTCATATTCAACCTCATTGTTGGAGGCCTCGAAACCAAACCTTAGGGCTGAATGAAATTTGTTTCCTGATGGGGTTATTAGGATAATGCCTACCCTTGATCCATTCTCTTTAGAGAATCCATCGACGTATAGTCTCCACAGCTCATGAGCTGGGGTTACGACTTCTTCGTTGGTTATCCCTGTACATTCAACTATGAATTCAACCAAGGCTTGATCCTTTATCGTCGTTCTCGGGTGATACATGATCTTGAACTGCCCAAGTTTGACTGCCCATTTCAATAGTCTTACGGATGCTTCAGGTTTCGATAATACTTGTCTCAACGGCTGATGGTCAGGTAATGTATGGGGTGTGCTTTAAAGTAAGGTTGAATTTTTTGAGATGCATGTATTAAACACAATGCTAGTTATTCCATTAGAGAATATATCAATTTTTCCCCCAGTAATCTTTTGCGTACATAATAGACGGGCTTTTGTACTTTCTTATCCTCCCGAACAAGTGTTGCACTAATTGCATGCTTAGTTGTTGCGAGGTATAAATACACTGTTTACCCTGTAACTGGTTTGGATAAGATCGGCGGATCAGCGAGATGCTTTTTTAGAGTCTGAAAAGCGTGCTCGCACTTGTCTGTCCATTCAAACTTTTTGCCCCCTCTTAGAAGATTAAAGAATGGTTATCCATATATTTCGAGATGAACCTACTTTAAGCTTCCATATGTCCGGTTAGACTTTGAACATCCTTTTGCTTTTGAGGTAAAGGCATGTCGATTAAGGTCTTTAACTTATCTAGGTTTTCTTCGATTCCCCGAGCATTCAATATAAATCCAAGGAACTTTCCTGAAGATACTTCGAATGAGAACTTTTGTGAGTTGAGTCTCATGTTATATTTTTGAAGTATAGCATAGCATTCAGCGAGGTCATCAACATGGTTATCCACATACATTTCCATGTCGTTTCCTATCTACTCGACAAACATCCTATTTACCAGTCTCTGATATGTAGCCTTGACATTTGTGAGCCCGAAGGGTATCACATTGTAACAATACAACCCTTTATCTATCATAAAGCTCGTATGCTCGTGGTCGGGTGCATGCATGGTTATCTAGTTATATCCAGAATATGCGTCCATGAATGGGATGATGTCGTGACCCGAGATTGCAACCACGAGTTGATCAATTCGAGGCAGAGGGAAATAGTCTTTTGGGAACGCTTTGTTGAGGTCTGAATAGTCAATGCAATTTCACTTGCCATTTGGTTTTGGGACCAGTACTGGGTTGGCAATCCAGTCTGAATAAAAAGCATCACAGATGAACCAATTTGCTTTTAGTCTGTCGACTTCTTTTTTCAAGGCCTTCTTTCTCTCGTCGTCGAGGAGTCTTCTCTTTTGCTATTTTGGAGGGAAGTTTTTGTTGATGTTTAGTGCGTGGCTTATAACATTGGGGCTTATCCTAATCATATATGAGTGTGAACATGCACATACATGCTAATTTTCCCTCAGAATGTGAATTAACTGCTATCTCATGTCCTTCGTGAGGTTCTTCCCAATCTTTACTACCTTGGTGGTGTCCTTTTCTTCGAGCTAAATGTCTTCGAGCTCTTCAATCAGACCAAGATCGGCCATGTCTTCTTCTACCCTTGGGTCGATCTCGTCGTCGTCCTCGTATATTACTTCATTAATTTCCTCAATGATGACTAATGCCTGTGCACTAGCTTGGCCTTTCCCCCTCATCGAGATGCTATAACATTCTTTAGCAGCTAACTGATCTCC
Source organism: Humulus lupulus (assembly GCF_963169125.1). Taxonomy (NCBI): domain Eukaryota; kingdom Viridiplantae; phylum Streptophyta; class Magnoliopsida; order Rosales; family Cannabaceae; genus Humulus; species Humulus lupulus. The sequence continues at coordinate 155,939,103 of NC_084802.1, read as the reverse complement.
TTTCAGTGTCCTAATGCAACTAGGTGTTGGGAACTTTAGGGCCAAATTGCCTAACAGATGTGACTGCCCCAAGCCCAATCAAGGCTGGTCTCCCAAGTAGTACATTGTAGGCTGACGGGGTGTCTAATACAATGAACTCTAGCATCTTGGTTACCGAGACTGGATAGTCTCCCAATGTTACTGGGAGCTCGATAGATTCCATACTAGTGATTCCCTCTCCTTAGACCTGTATAGCGTTGTTGCACAAGCTTTAAGGTCTCGAACAGTCAGACCCATATTTTCCAAGGTCGGTTTATAAAGGATGTTAATCGAGCTCCTATTATAATTCAGGACTCAATGCACCCTCTTATTGGCGAGTTGGATGGTTATGACCAGGGGGTCATTATGAGGAAATTGAACGTGCGAAGCATCTTCTTCGGTGATAGTGATAGGCTGAGATTTGTTGCGATTTTTTTTTCTATGCAAGTATACGTAATCACAACTGTAGTAATATTCGGTAAATCTGATTATCGTCCCATGAAGACTGACTACCAATTACCAACAATTAATTTCCAATTATATTTTACCAATAAAGATTTAATGTTATTTAATAAAACTAAAAATAAAATAAATAAACAAACAATTATAAAAGCTTTGAATTAAAACCTAACTATTAACACTACAGACTAATCCAAGAAAAGAATTGTTGAAGGTAAGAACTCGTCAACTAAGTTAGATCAAGAACTTTTGGAGTTGTAAAAGAAGTGAACTTTAAACTCACTAAAAGTCAGGTAAACTTCCTTATGATTTCAAGAACATCAAATGTAAATGTTGGAACTCTGAAATGAAGAATGGAGAGAATGTTGAATGTCACCTTTCATTAGTAATAACTGGTTACAAAATACTTCCCAAAATTCCCCCTTTCTCAGATGAAGGGAGGTCATATTTATAGTAGAGCTCTAATGACTCTTAGTACATTGTGGTCCCTGGGGACACGACTCTGCATATGAAGTTTACAGGTGGTAGTGGTGCCAGGAGTGTGGTGGTCGGCTCTAGTACATGCCGAGAGTTTGTTGGAGCACCTCACTTCAGTACCTGGATGCCAACACCTTTGTCTCATATTTAAATCTTTTTGAGTGAAGAAGTATTTCAGGCTCTTGTGGTCTGTATAAATCTCACACTTCTCTCCATATAGATAATGCCTCCATATCTTTAAAGCAAAGACCACAGCCGCCAACTCCAAATCATGAGTGGGATATCTTTTTTCATACTCCTTCAACTGACGAGAAGCATAGGAAATTACCTTATCTGATTGGATCAGAACACAGCCCAAACCCTGATGAGAAGCATCACAATAAATCACAAACTTCTCCTGATCTGTCAGAAGACTCAGAATCAGAGCTGTAATCAATCTCTGCTTCAGTTCCTGGAAGCTGTTCTCACACTTATCTGACCACACAAATTTCTGATTCTTGCGTGTCAGCTCAGTGAATGCAGTAGCTATCTTTGAGAACCCTTCCACGAATCGTCTATAATAACCTGCCAATCCAAGGAAACTTCTAACTTCAGAAGCATTCTTTGGCCTTGGCCAATCTCTGACCACTTCAATCTTTGCTGGGTCTACCTTAATTCCCTCCTTACTGACAATGTGCCCAAGAAAGGATACCTGAGATAACCAGAACTCACATTTCTTGAACTTTGCAAATAGTCGGTGTTCCCTCAGTCTCTGTAGAACCAACCTCAGATGCTGCTCATGCTCTGACTCGGACTGAGAATATACCAGAATATCATCGATGAAGACAATCACACACTGGTCCAGATAATCCTTGAACACCCTGTTCATTAGATCCATAAAAGCAGCAGGGACATTAGTCAATCCAAATGACATAACTAAGAACTCATAATGCCCATACCTGGTACGAAAAGCAATCTTCGGTATATCTCTCTCCTTGAACCTCAACTGATGATAACCAGAACGAAGGTCGATCTTTGACAATACCTTCTTACCTTGCAACTGATCGAACAGATCATCTATCCTTGGCAAATGATACTTATTCTTAATTGTCAGCTTATTCAGTTCCCTGTAATCAATACACATCCTCAGAGAACCATCCTTATTCTTTGCAAACAGAACTGGCGCACCCCAAGGTGAGAAGCTAGGTCTGATAAAACCCAAATCCAACAGTTCTTGCAACTGTACCTTTAATTTTTTCAACTCAGCTGGGGCCATTCTGTAAGGTATTCTAGACACTGGCTCCGTCCCTGGTGCCAGTTCTATAACGAACTCAATTTCTCTGTGTGGTGGCAACCCTGGTAAATCTTCTGGAAACACATCCAGGAATTCACAAACAAGTCTGGTATCTTCTGGTCTCACTGGCATGACCTGAGTGGTATCAACCACACTGGCTAAGAACCCAAGGCCCCTTGCAATAAATCCCTAGCCCTCAATATAGAAATCATAGGTATGCGAGGTCCATGCACAGTACCAACAAACACAAAAGGATCCTCATCTTCAAGCTCAAAGGTGACCATCTTCCTTCTGCAATGAATGGTTGCCCCATACTTTGCTAACCAATCCATACCCAATATCATGTCGAAGTCAGTCATAACTAACTCTATCAAATCCACTGACAACTCTCTGCCCTCCACTGTCATTGGCAAAGATCTGACCCATCTCTTGGATACTACAAACGCTCCCGTGGGTAACAAAGTTCCAAACCCCACAGCATAAAAATCACAGGGTCTACACAATCTATCAATAATACTACTAGCAACAAAAGAATGTGTAGCACCAGAATCAATCAATACATTATAAAGGGGTTCCAGCACCAAGAAGCTGACCTGTAACAACTGAGGGAGAAGCCTCAGCCTCTGCTTGTGTCAATGCGAACACTCGAGTTGGGGCTGAGCTGTCTGCTTTCCTGGGTTCTTCTTTTCTTGCCTTAGGGCAATCCGTTTTAAGATGACCAACTGCTCCACATGAAAAGCAGGCCCTTGCCCTACACTCTCCCAAATGATGCCTCTTGCATCTAGGGCATTTAGGATAAGACTTCAAGGCTTCACTACCACCTGGATGACTCATTGAAATACCACGGGGTCGCTTATCAGGACCTGGAACTGGGAAGGTGTCAGGAATCTTCCTCTTCTGCTCATTGGGGCCTCCACCCCTACCAGAACCCACAAATGGAGGACCTGCCCTCTTGAAATCCTTCCTGGCTGCACTGTCGCGCCAGATCCTGTTCTCTGCACTCTCAGCTATGAGTGCCTTCTCAACCACATGTGCATAGGTAGTAACCCCAGCCACAGTGGTAATACGCACATCACAGGCTAATCTAGGCTATAGCCCCTGCATAAATATCTCTCTTCTGGTCCCATCAGTGGGTACCAATTCCATGGAAAATTTCGCCAAACGATCAAACTTTAAGGCATACTCAGTGACTGACAAATTTCCCTGAAGTAGCCTAATGAACTCCTCAGCTTTAGCTTCCCTGATAGCATCATTATAATATTTCTCATTAAATAGAGTTTGAAACTCTTCCCAACTCAGGGCATTAACATTTCTGGTCTGGGTAATAACCTCCCACCAGATCCGGGCATCCTCCCGAAACATATAAGTGGCACAGGACACCCTCTCATTACCAGTTACCCTCATGAAATCAAGGATAGTGGTAATCATACTCATCCATTGTTCTGCCTTAGCAGGATCCGCATTGCCCTCAAATACAGGAGGTTATTGCTTCCTGAACCTTTCATAAAGAGGCTCCCATTTATTTCCAACTTCAGGCAGCTGCTCTGCCGCTAGCACAGACACAGGAGGTGCCTCTGATACACTGGTCACTGCAGGCGCTTGCTGTTGTATCAGGAGACGAAGCTCTTCCCCCTGTCTCAACACTGTTGCCTGCAAATCACTAATTATCTGCTGCCAGTTTACAGGAGCTGGCTATGGAATCTGTGACTGGTCATTTTCTTGACCCTGACTGTTATTATTCTGGCCCTGATCACTCTGGCCAATTGAAGTATCTGTCTGCCCTGGATTCATTCTTATCTGTTATACCTTGCTGAAACATTGATCAATACGGCCAGTCAGGTAGTAATAACTAAACCTCTTCCTGCCTTACGGTCCAAGAACAAGTAGAAAATTATCACATTCCACAGTCATACAATTATACAGGCAGATACATGTTTATAGCATTTAGCACTTAGCATGTATCACATAATAATTCACAATCAACCATACTAATAAGTATGTTCCAGCAATCTTAGTACTAATTAGCACACATTTGTTGAGGATATAGTATTTTAGGGCACAGGTTTAACATGGTGTCTCATGCATACAGGTAAAGCATATATACTATATTTATGCAGTTATACATATAACTACATAAATAGTTACCAAACCATGAGTCGAGCTCGACTTCAGTGATGTGTGTACATGCCCAGCCAGTCTATAGGAACCCTAACCTTGGCACGCTCTGATACAAAGTTGTAACGCCCTGGTTACCCCAGAACAGTTACGGTGAATGGTGAACTGAAAATTTGACTCGCTACCCGAGTCCTTCGGTGAAAAACGTGCATCTAAGTGTTATTAACATGCTAAGGTGGAAAACCAATAAAAAGGAAATGATATATTTTATTAAATACATAAAACTGTTCATGGGCCCATAAAAATGTTTACAAGTTATTTACAACTCAAAATGGTCATTACTACTTCAAATTTACAAACCCGTCGACCTAAGCGGCTAAAATAGGGTAAACCCCCTAGTTCCGCTGAGAACTCCTTGGCCGTGGTAGTCAAGCGGCCGCATATGTACACATCACCACCTAAGCTCTCCACTCAAGGCTGGGTGAGCTTTTCTTTCCCTTTACCTGCACCACATAGCACCCATGAGCCAAGGCTGTAACGACCCGAATTTGCTAATCGGGCTTAGGGCCTTGATTAGTGTGCCTGGAGGGCAATAAGTGATTTATTATGCTTTAATGTGTTAATGGGTGAATTAATGTGAATATATGATAGTGATGCATGTTTAGTGAGTTAAATGTGCATGTGGGCCTCGTCTGGATATTAGGGGCATGAATGTGATATATGTTATATATATATATGTGAAATGTCTGTGCAGCACGATCCGAGACAGTCCTGGGGAGCGGTTAGCCAGGGAGTCGCAACAGGGTTGAAATCCCGACTCGGGGTGAGTCGAGGGGTAATTTGGGTACTAGGTGTGTTATGGGATTATCGGGACATGAAAATAAATATTTAGAGATATATTTGAGGATAGAATGTCTAGGCGGGAATATTGGGGAAATTTACCATTTTGCCCTCGGGGACGTTTTGGTACCCCGAGCCATGAGGTAACCCTTTAGACTTAAGTCAAATAAAACAAAAAGGGGAAATATTTAGAAGCTATAGAAACTGACCTGTTCTCTTTTCTTTCAGCTAAGGATAGTTTTATCTCTTCCTTCCTCATTCACTCTCTAAGATAAACACAAGGAAAACTAAGGGAATCAACTTGAAGGTCTAGGGGAATTCAGCTGTGATATTATAGGAGCTTGAAGCTTAAGGCTTGAGGATCAACTACAGGGATTGAATTCAGCAAGGTAAGCTTTAATTATTGGGATTATGTTGAGAATTGTTACTGGTTTGCTAGAATATGCACGCTAGTTAAGTTTGACATGTTCTTGAGTATCTTAGTTGGGTTTTGGAGCAGATTTTGATGGGATTTTAGTGTTGATATTGAGCTGGTATGTATGTGTTAAATATCTGGGTTTGATAGGTGAGTTTTGGGTGAATTAGCTTGAGGAAAGGTGTGGAAAAAATGGTGGAAAATCTGGGTTCGGAGGTGAGAGCTGCGGCCCTAGGAGGGATGCGCCGCGACCCGTGTGCGCGCGCGACCATGGGAGGCCGAGAAGGTTCATACGCGCCGCGGCTCGTGTGGGGATCAGTGTGATGCTAGCCTCTGTTTTGAGGCTAGCCGCGGCTCTTGAGGGTGGGGCCGCGCCCTTTAGTGCCAGTTTTCATTTTTAAGGGTGTTTAGGCTTGGGAATTCAATGGTTAAGGCTCGGGATGGATTTTATCACCCGGATTGATAGAATTCAAGGTTCCGGAGATTAGGGTTGTGGCTCGAAGTTGTTCATTGGATTAGAACTTGATGACTGGATATTGGTAATGTGTTGTGACTAGGGATTTCAGCGAGGCTCCAGTTAGAGGATTGTGCTCGGGACATCGGTGCTCGGAGAGCTCGGGACTCAGGTAAGAAAACCCCTGTTCCCATAAGAGCTTATGTGCAGGGCTGAGACCAATGTGTTTAAGTGGATTGATATGCAGGGTTGAGCCCAATGTGTTTGAACAGATTGATATGCAGGGCCGAGCCCAATATGTTAGAACTGCTGAGCGTAGCTCTTTATCTGTTTATGCTAGAATTCTGTACTTGTTGTTATATCATGTATGATAGTATGTGAGTGATCGGAAAGAGCCGGGAACGGTGTAGACCGAGGACGGCGAGGGGCCAGGAATGGCATCAGGCACGTTGAGTGCAAGGCAGAGAATGGCAAGGGGCCGGGAGCAGCGTTGAGCACGTGGGGTGCGAGTTGCCAGGGCGAGTCCCTAGAAGGATACCTGGGATATCCTCACGGCGTGGTCCGCGAATCCAGGGCTTGGTAAACGCCTGGGATGGCTAGGCCATATGTGTTTAGCCAATTGGTGGCCTATTTATATGCCTGATATATGTGTTGCATATGATATCTGTTTGTGGGTTTTCTTGCTGGGCTTCGACTCACAGATGCTCTGTGGTGCAGGTAAGGGTAAAGAGAAGATCAACCAACCATGAGTATAGCAGGCGTGGGGCGGCGTGTACATGTTTGGCCAGCCTGGCTGCCACGGCTAGGGGATTTTGGGAGATGCTTGTAAATAAACTCTGATTTTGTCGTCTAGTCGACTTGGTTTAATTAATATGTTGTAAACATTTCTAAACTGTATTTTGGGATCTTGAGTGTAAACCTTTTATGATTTTCTATGGAAATTATTATTTCTAAAGTTTTTCCTCTGTTTATGGCTTAATTACACTGTTTGATCTAAAACCTTTTAGTCCAAAAGTGACAGTCACAAAAGTCACTAAGTTAGGTACATCTCCTTAGCCATGTGACGATAAGGTCACCGAGGCTTAACAGATAAGTGAACCTTTCACTAGCTTAAATAGGATAGATGCATGATGACTAGTCACCAACATAACCTTCATCATGACCCTAGAGCCATAACTGTGGAACACTGTTCCCTAGCCATGTGACAAGCAGTCACCTAGGCCTTAGGCCCTGGATCTGAGTAACTAGTCCTAGACTAGCCAAGCGTTTATAAGATTCATCGACCTTAGGGTCGGTCCAGCGTTAATGCCTTAGATTCATTCAACGTTGATATCGATTAGAACTAATCTTCATTCGGCCCTGCGTTGAGGACGCTTATGCTGTTTCTGACTCTTAGGTCAGTGTTTGACTAGTCAGTGCCATATACAAGTAAACAATATTCGCTAGCATTTAATATGCAATCAATGTCCACATTTATCAACCAACATGCCTCAACAACAATCATGCATGTCACATAAACAGGGTGCAGTTTTCTTACCTTTAATTCGGGCGAGAATGAATAAAAGAACGACCCTTGAGAACGATCTGACTTTTAGTCCTTTAGCGGTCACCTAGTCATAACCAAATATGGGAAACCATCAATAAAATGATAAACAAGGGTTCCCAAACCAAGATCTAGCCTCCGGGACATCAATCCCCACTAATCCGGGTAGTAGGAACAATCCCGAGGCCTAAAACCACGTTCCCGGGGCCAAAACACTCAAACGGGCTCAAACCTGTCCAAGGGCTGCGGCCCTAACACCTTGGGCCGCGGCCCCTAGCCACTCCAGGAGCAAGGGCCACGACGCCCTACACCTAGGGCCGCGGCGCCCAGCAAGGCCAAACTTGCTCCACCTGCTCTTCGAGCTAGGGCCGCGACCCCCAACCCAGAGCCATCCCCAAACACGTTCTCCTTCATTCCAAACCCTCCAAAAACATACATAAACACTTACAAATCATCAAATCCAAGTTCCCAAGCTTTCGAATGATTCAAAACCATCAAATCCCAAGGCTCAAACGAGCCAAAAACTCAACGATTCATGAAAGCCAATTCTAAGCTTAGAAACTCTAAAAACTCAAAACTTAAAACTTAGATTACCTTTGATTGGGTTGTTTCTTGTCAAATCCTTCGATCAAGAAGCTTCTAATCTTTCCTAGGATCGCTATGCCTCGATCCTTGCTTGATTCCGACTCATAGAACTCGAGATTTCTTCGAAAATGCCTTGAACGGAAAAAATGAACTAACAGGAAGAACCAGAGGTTTTCTAACGTATGTTCTATCTGACAAACTACTTCAAGCTTAAGTAAACCTCCAGAATTTCCTCCTGATCTCGATAACTCCCAATTTATCATCAAATAACATTCTCATTACTCAATATCCCAATAAAAGACCCCCGTTATGACAAAACTGCTAATTTATAATATAAGATCGTCTCATGCCGAATAGCTCGAATATATCTCCATACTAATGAGATCTCATTCACAAATCACAATATGCACCCAAATACACAAATATGCCCCCAACAGGCCAAATTACCAAAACACCCTAATAATCAAATGTGGACCCACGTGCACGCATATAACATTATATTATAATATAATTCACATAAACATGCATATAATCATTTAATGGAATAATTAAACAGTTATGGCCCTCCCGGCCTACTAATCCAGCCATTAAACCGCATTAGGGATTTCAGGGCATTACAGGGCCGATAATCCCCCCCGGGGCTACGTGGCCATGAGCGAGCACATCTTGAAGGCGGGTGGGACCATTCCCTTACACCTGCCCTTCATCATGGTCCTCAACCACTTCGACCTTGCTCCGCTTCAGTGGGCACCTAAGAACTAGTTGACTTTAAGCTGCCTATATATGGCATTTGTGGAGCTTAACGGTCATGCTCCTACGACCTAAGAGGTACATTTTATGTACAATCTCATGCCCACCCCTAAATCCAAAGGCTTCTATTTCCTGCAAAAAGCCAATTCTCAGGTCTCCCTGATAGAGGGTTCTGTGTCCAACCCGGGATCCTGGAAGCATGACTTTTTCTTTGTGAAAGGTCCCCTTTCCGTCCGCGAACATTTTTGCTCATCCCCAAGTAAGTACTTCAAGCTTTTTCCTTTTACATTGAATTTTCTATTTTGGAAGTTATACTCATATTGATAACTGAGTTGATTGTTTAGAGAGCTTCAGTATCCCCGACGTTCCTGAGTCGGAGGCAGCACCGGTAGACATCTTTCTCGATGCTGACCCTGCTATGAAAATGGCCGCCCATCTCTTCACTGTGGCCAACCTTAACAACTATGGTTTATCCAGGGTTTCGGAGCTGACCTGCTGTGGCATATTTCCGAGCGAAAGAAAAAGATGACTCTATCCAAGCCTCACTTGGATGGGGGTGATGTGGAATGGGTACCTGGGGAGGTTTCCCTAGAATCTAACCGTCCAGCCCGGTCATCTTCGTCCTCTAGGGGGTGCCCTCCTTTTGTCCCTACGGACCGCAACACGACCTCTCATTCCCACGGTCCACAGACCATGCCTGGGTGCTTCGTTATGCCTTTCTCCGAGGAATATGATAATCTTCCCTACGCTCCTGCTACTCATGACGATTTGAGGCACCCTTTGTCTGATGTTCCTGCGCCTCCTCCTCCCTCAGTGAGTGGGTCATCCGTCCCTGCTCACTCGGGCACTCCTGATTTGGAGGGGTCATCTTGGGTGAGTCGCATGTCAGCTCCTTATGTGCAAAGGTATACCCGAGTCGCCTATGGTATTCCCGAGACCAAGTGGAGAGGTCTCAAGAGTTTTTCCACGGTGGAGCTTGGGGAGACCCTTGTGCACTCCATAACTTGGGTGAGTTCATGCGTCTTACATTGGTACTTTTTTTTGGGTTTTGGGTTCTTTGTTTGCTCATTTTTTTTTCTTTTTGCTTCCTTGCAGACTTCTCTGGTGGCTCAACACTTCGCAGACTCGGCACGAGACCTGTCTTCCTAAAACGTTGAAAGGGACCGTCTAGCGGTCAAAGTTCAGGAGCTCGAGGGATAGCTTCCTGACATTAAGCTCAAGCTAGAGAAGGCCCTGGCGAAGGCCTCTTCATCGTCAAAAAAGAAGAGGAGAGCGAAAGCGAAGGCTGCGATGTTGTAGGAGAGGGTCACTCTTCTAGAGGCTAATTTGGCTGAGGTCGAGTACAAGTCCATAGAGCGCACCCTCCATGGAATGTGGAGGCAAAATCCTAGCTTTGAATTCTCCTCCTTTGGTGACCATGTCGTTGTCAAGGTGGCTGAGTGGAATGCTTGCAGCAAGAGGCCTTGAGATTTTGCTTCTATAGCTTTTACCTGTTAATTCGATTTGGTTGTATGCTCATTTGAACCTCATTTTTCTTGGGAAATTTTCTAAGTCCTGCTGTGGCTGATGTCGATTTTATCTTGCAACATTATCGCAACTTTTTTTTTTTATATATATGTGATCATTTGTTTTTGCTTCTTTATGCTTGAGGTCCTTTTGAGCCCACCCCTGTATACAGGAGCCAAATGGGTTCGATAGGTCTCTCTTTTTCCTAATAACTTGTCGATACTTTATTTGGACCGAAAGTGATGGTCTCTTTGGTGCACCTTGATTGTATTTGTAAGGATATGTTGACCCTTTGGGTTCTAGCCATCCATTTATATATTTTTGCACGCGCTGGTTATTTCTTGCGAGAAGCGTCCTTCTCGTCATTATGCATAGTACCATTTTTGCAACGGTCTCTTTTAGGACCCTTTTTGGCTAGACGGCTTGGTGGCCGTTCTAGGCTTATTGGTGGATGCTCTTCCTGAGGCCTTTCCTCTCGTGGAGGTATCAGCCTTTATTAGGAGGCTCTTCCTGTAGGACCTTTTGACCCTCTTGATGTTCATAAGGGTAGCTAATCTTCTTAAACTCAAGAGATTCCTTGCAAGATTTTCTTCCTTATTTCCCTTTTTTTTGTAAGGGTCTCTTTTAGGACCCTTTTTGGCTGTATACTCTGCCCCCAAGTGGTTGGCGAGATTTATCTCGTCGGACACTTTGATTATTTTGCTCATGAACTTTGATAATTCCAATTGGTGATAGGTACACGAGAGTTAGATATGTGCTCACTTAAATGAGGAGCGTGTCATGCCAATAAGAAACATATTCATTGAAAATAAGTAGAGTACATAGGTATCTATGGCGATATTGTTCTTACTACATATCGGGGCATCTAGGTTACCCCTCTAATCCATAGCTGCTTTTAAGAGGAGGATTCACAACTATGTTGGGGGGATAACTATGGTAACCCTTTTGATTTATTGCACTAAAAGTGGAGCTTTACCTAATGCTCCCTCTCAAGCGTGTACGCACAACCATTGATTCTGATCTCCTTAGTAACTTTGGGATTGAACTTACGCGTGTTTGTGCTCCCATGCACTACCATCGCCATAGGTTCTGGCGGTTTCATAACTGTGCGGAGGAACATGTTATAACATTCCCCTGCTTCTTTCTGTTCCCCTTTCACGCTCTCTACACCTCCAGGGGTTGGGAGTTTTATGGCCAAGTGGTATACCGTGGTTATCGCCTTCAATTCTCTTAGGGAGGGTCTCCCTAATACTGCATTGAAGGTCGAGGAACAACTTACTATGACAAAGTTTGTCATTACAGTGGTCTGTTTGGGCAGCTCTCCCATGGTGAGGGCCAACTCAATATTGCCCAGGGGCTGTACGTGTTTCCTGTAAACCCATACAGGGAGGTGTTGTAGGGCTTTAAGTTCATGATGCCCAGCCCCATCTTCTCTAAGGTCGGGCGATATAGGATGTCTACGGAGCTCCCATTATCCACCAGAATCTGATGTACCTTCATGTTGGCCAGCTGTATACTTAACACCAAGGGGTCATTGTGAGGAAAATGCACACCCTGTGCATCTTCTTCGGTGAAGGTTATTGAGTCATTTTCCCCTTTAAAGTTTTTCGGGGAATCGTTGTTCTAAGCTTAGCATGCATGGGGGTGGACTTCGTCTGGCCTCCTTGGCGTATCTATCTCGCCCCTTTCTCGATTCTCCTTCGAATCTTGGTCCTCCGAAGATCGCCCTCACCTCTCCTTGCACCTCTAGGGCTACCATCTGGTCATTCATTTTCTCTTTGGACGTATCTACCCAAGTGTCCCCTGCGTATAATTTCCTCTATTTCCACCTTTAAATGAGTGCATTCCACTGTGGTGAGGCCAATGTCTTTATGATACTGACAGTACTTTCCTGGTCTCTCTTTGACCGATCTTTCTTCATTGGTGGGGGTCTTTTGAAGGGGACTTGATTCTCGTTTGCTACGAATATATGCTCCCTAGTATGTGTTAGGTCATTGTAGAAGGTGTGGGATGTTTGCCTAGGATTGCCTTCGTGTTTGTGCTTCCTCTGGTGGTCCTCTCTTGGGCCTTCGTACACCCTTTTCTTTTTTGCATCATTTGAACCTTCAGGGGCTGAGGACTTGACAAGTGATGCCTTCAGGTTCTCATGGATGTCTGACACAAATGTACTTTTGTGCGCGTTCGTAGAAATCATCTAAGTCAGTGACCTCCCTTTTGAGCATATTATCCCAAAGCTAACTACCTAGGCGCACTCCAGCCATGATTGCCATCTTGAGTTCTCCCCTGATTAGGCTTCCCACTTTAGCCGCCTCCATGTTGAACATATGGATGTAGCTCTTCAAGCTTTCTCCTTCACTTTGCTTTATATTAGCGAGGCTAGTGCCCGATAGGGTATAATCACGTACATCATGATGTTTTTGGAGAAACTCGTCGGAAAATTGGTGCCATGACCTAATGGTCCCTAGCCTCAGCCTTTTGAACTGCTTGTATGCAGGCCCCTTCAGTGACACCTTGCTTTGCTATTGATTCCTCTCAGCTTCATTAAATCATTAAAGGCGTCCAAGTGGTACTTAGGGTCCGAGGTGCCTTCATATGGGGTCATATAAGGTTCTTTAAAGTTAGTCGGGAACCATTCCAACTGGATCTCTCACGTGAAGGATGACTCATAGTCAAACTCTTCATCGGTAATGTGCCCCCCAGACACTGTGACGATCTTGCTCTGAAGGCTCCTCATCTCAGTGTTTAGCTCTTGTTGCCTCCTATTCAAGGAGTCCCTCGGCTCATTTGGGTTGGCCTTTTTCTTTTCTCTGCCCTTCGGAGGGGCCATAGGAGGTTTCATCCTTACTTATGACCTCCTCCCATTGAGATTTTTTCTTAGGTCAGGTGGTGCCTCCTTAGAGGCGACTTCAGCTTCGTTATGAAGGTTAGCGTTGTTCTTCTGCCCTGGCCTCTGGGGCTGCTTCGCCTGCCCAGGATGTTCATGCTACTTTTTCTGAGGGGTATTACTAGTGGAGAGTCAAGTCCTCCCATCATCCACAGGGACTGTGGTTTCTCCACCCTCTTGGCCTTTCTCCTTTCGTCTAGGAAGAGGCATGCTTGATTTTCCCTATAGCAGGCCATTCAACACCTCTTGCATATTCTCTAAGGTGGTTTCTAGCCTTTGGTTCTTCCGGTGTAACTTGCGTATCTCCTCTTCGTAAAATCGAGACCTAGATCTTGAGCTTATGGAATGAACTCGAGGGCTCTTGTCTGGCCTGTGTGTTGACGAACCCAGATCTTGCGGGCCAGAGTTCGGCACCTGCGGTGGACTTGGGGGCGGAAACTCTTTGGCATCTTTCGCAGGAATAGCCGATGGTCTAGGATAGTTCTCCTCAGGCTGGACAGCTGGGGACGAAACCTCCCTTTCATCTCCAGGAAACATTTCGGGTGGCGTAGGATTCTTCATGGAGGCCTTCAACTGATCTCCGTCAAGGTGGACCTCCACCTCTCTTGGTTCGCCCAGTCGCTTAGAGTGTCTTGGCATCTTTCTCTTCCAGAATCAATGGAAGAATAGTGGCTTGGTACTTATCCCTCCCACAGACGGCGCCCAACTGTTGACGATAAGAACTCGTCAACTAAGTTAGATCAAGGACTTTTAAAGTTGTAAAAGAAGTGAACTTTAAACTCACTAAATGTCAGGTAAACTTCCTTATGATTTCAAGAACATCAAATGCAAATGCTGGAACTCTAAAATGAAGAATGGAGAGAATGTTGAATGTCACCTTTCATTAGTAATAACTGGTTACAAAATACTTCCCAAAAATCCCCCCTTCTCAGATGAAGGGAGGTCATATTTATAGTAAAGCTCTAATGACTCTTAGTACATTGTGGTCCCTGGAGACACGACTCTGCAAATGTAGTTTACAGGTGGTAGTGGTGCTAGAAGCGTGGTGGTCGGCTCTAGTACATGCCGAGAGTTTGTTGGAGCACCTCCACCTGGATGTACCTCCACCACTTGTTTAGTACAAGTGTCAGAGATTGGCTGATGAGGACCACATCAGGTACCTTACTCATACGAACACTACTTGTCTGGCGTGTACATCGTGTCTGTACTCCAACTCCTCTTGGTTTGTAGGTGCATTCCGTACCTGTACGAGCTCCTCGAGTCATACATAGGCTTTTACCCACACAAGGTACCTTATTCTTCAAGTATTGAAATCCCTATACGTTGTCATGGATGACACAATCCCAATATGTCTGAGAGGCAAGGACCTCGCGTGATGCCCTATGAAAAGGATACATAGGGGACCTTTCATGCCTTAGGCGCGATGTCCTTGGCTCTAGGTACAACATGGTAGGCGAGATGTGCACCTCGCAAGTCCTTCAGCGAAAGATGTGATGCCACATGCAGGGGCTGGCCTTGCGACACCCTTGGTATGAGATGCAATGCTTTGCAGGCGAGGCATGTGCCTCGCAAGACCTGAATGGTATGAGAAGGGGCACATGGGGTGTCCTTGCGAGACACTCAGTTCAAGGCGATTTGGTCTTCAGTGAGGCGAGGCTCCGCGCACGAGGCCTATCCTGGCGCACGCGCGAGGCCATTGGTGCGAGGCCCTTGGCCTGAGACGTTCTGGTGTTCAGCGAGGTGGTGGCTTTGCGAGGCCCAAGGGTGTGTGGCACCTGGGCGCAAGGCGATTTGTTCTTTAGCGAGGCAGTGGCCTCGTGAGCCGCATGGGAGCATGACTCCTAAGAGCTTGGCACTTGGGTCTCCAACCAGGCAAGGGTCCCGTGAGGCACATGGACGCCAACACATGGTCACGAGGCGAGGGCCTCGAAAGGCCCAGGGGCGCGAGACACACAAGGGTGTCGTGAGCCTTCGAGTCTTTAGCAAGGTAGAGACCTGCGGGGCACATGAGAGTGTTCGCTTGAATGTGGGCTCGTGAGACCTATAGGCCTAGCCCGATAGCATGACTAAGTGACCGTTAGCCATGCATTTCAAACAGGGATTAGATATTTTTTCCTTGGTGGATTCTTGGCATCCACAAGAACAAATTAGGGAATTTATTCTTATCAAATATCCACTCTATTATTTATTAATGCAAGATTACCATTCTTTCCTTCTTATTAAGATAGTGAGTTTACCAAAAACAATTAATACTCAGTTTATGAAATATTAAACTCGACCTAAATGAGAAATTTCTATATTTCTACGATAAATTCACATAAGAGAAGCATTAAGATTAAAAACTCAAAAACCACACAAACAATCATGATACTCTCGTTCAAGATTAAACTTATGTCTGATCAATTATAGCATATTTGAACCTCACTTTTGACATTTTAATTCAAACTCATAAAGATTATGTAAAAAGATGGCCAATCAATCACATATCAAAACCACAAATTGAACTGATCTTAATAGAGAAGAAGAGAAATCATAAACTTTGCATTAATTCATAAAAGAGGTTCAAGAGATTCAATTAAAAACCCTAAAACTTAAATTAGTTCATCAACATATCAAAGAAATCCATAATACTAAAATCTAACATAAAGAAAATTAAAGAAGAGGAAAAAGAACTCTAGAATTGATCTCTGAAATCGTTCTCCAGTTGTTCTCCTTGCTCCCTTCATAAAAACTGCACTAAAAACTGATCAACTTTGTCTCTATTTCTAAAAAAAATGCGTAAGTATTCAACCCTAAAATTTTTTAGCCACAAAGGACAAAAGTGCCCTTCAACGTTCACATATGGACTCTCAGCGCTGCAATCCCCTCACAGATGCGTCACGACCCGCCTCTAGATGCCTAGATTCAGCTTGCGTCTGACTTCTCAAGCATCGCAGCTCCACTTTCAAGTGCCGCGACTCTATTTCAACAATGAGTGCATGCACCGCGGCTCTAATTCAAGCACTGCGACCCTTCCGTTTCAAGAATTTAGCAGCCTATCTTACTTTGAATGCGCCGTGACTCCTCTTTAAAGCGACGCAGGCCCATCGTCCAATAATTTTAAATCACTTTTCAAAATCAATTTTCAATGTTGTGGTCTCTCTAGGCATCCATGAACAATCAGTCATCTAACTATATGCAGAAACCACAGAAATCATCCCCAGTTCAATACATTTTATACCACATCCATGCCATCCCTTCATAAACTATTAAAACCTGAAAATACACACCAAACACAAGCATAATACCACACAAAACCACTTTAAAGACTAAAACACACTCTAAAACTGTACTATAATAGACTCAACATGATTAAACTCTCTATGTGTCGGAGGTCGTGGTTTAGGCACATAGGGAGATCCATCTCCTGTTTTTAGCTCCTAGACATACCTCTTCTAACCATTTCTTCCCGACCCTGCAAAGTGTGGTTCCCCGACAATGGTCATTACGTGTTCTCCATCAATTAGGGGATGTAACGTCCCAAATTTCCTAATAAGGCTTAGGGCCTTGATTAGGGGGTCAGGATGACAAATTATGGAATTATGTGATTATGTTATATTTATGTGCATCATTATGTGATTATGTGAGTTATATTATAATATGACTTGATATGCATGTTTAGGTGTATTAAATATGCATGTGGTCCCAATTCTGTTTAATTGGGCAATTTTCATAATTTGGCCCGTTTTGGGAATATTTGGCATATATATGATATATGTGTGTGTGAGACCACATTATTATGTGAGTATGTTTGGGTTACTCGGCACGAGATGATCCTAGGGAGCAAGCTAGTGGGAAAGTCACAACGGGACCCATACTTGACTCGGAGTGAGTCAAGGGGTATTTTGGGTATTTAGCATATTTAGGATATTGGGTAATGGGAATGATTATTTGATGATATATTGGGAGTTAGTGAGATTAGGAGGGAAATATGGGAGTTTTGACTATTTTACCGTGGGGGACATTTTTGGGACCCTAAGCATTAGGATTTGATTGAGGTTACTTAAGCTCGAAGTAACCTGTCAGAAATGTAAAGAACGTTCAGAATGTACTTTCTCTCTCTCCCGTCCCCTTTTTGAAACCGATCACATTTTCGAAGGAAACTTGAGTTTTAGGACTTGGATTCAGGCATATCGATTCTAGGGAAGATTAGAAGCTTATTGCCGAAGGATTTAGTTGGGAAACGACTCAATCAGAGGTAATCCGAGTTTTAAGTTTTCAAGTTTTTAAGCTTTGATTGGATTTTATGTTTTGATGATTTTTTTGGATGGTTTGAGATTTGGGTTTTGATGGTTTTGGATCATTGGGATGTTTGGGAACTTAGATTTTTGGATTTGGATATGTTTGGATAGGTTTTTGGAAGGTTTTAAATGGGAGAAAACATAGAAAATGGCAGGGTTCGTGGTCAAGTCGCAACCTTGTTCTAGGAAGTCGCAACCTGAGTGAACCCAGAACCAGGAAGAGTCTGTCTGGGGGGCGTGTCGCCACTCTCAAGGGCCAAGTCGCGGTTTGTACCTTGAAGCCCAGAGGAGGGCTCTCTATCATGGAGGCAAGTCGTGACCCTCAGGGCCATGTCGCAACCCGCTTGTGCATTTTTGGACATATTCAGTTTTTAGTCGTGGGAACTTAACACTAAGGGCTTGGGATCGATCCTACTACCCAGTTGGGTAGGATTTGACATCCCAGAGGCTAGGAATCAATTTGAAAGTATTTATTTACTCATTTTTTATCATGGTTGTGACTAGGTGATCGCTAGGGGCTTGAAAACAGAATCGTGCGTGAGGGTCATTTATTGGTAACCTGTGCTTGGACCAAAGGTAAGAAAACTGCACCCAATATGTGATGCATGTGATACATGTGGTTATGGCATGGCATGAATGTTAAATAGGGAATTGATCAGAGCTTGAGTCTCTGTAATTGTGCATAATTATGATTATGCTTGTGATTATTGATTAAGCATGTTGATTGCCTTATATATGGATATTTGACATATGATATATGTCTGTTTGCATTACCTCACTAAGGAAGCTCTGACTTATTAGTTAAGAAATGAGAATGGTGTTTAGCACTGGTTGTGAAGCTCTGACTTATCAGTCATGATCGACAATAGTACTTATAGTTGGTCGTATGGAATTGATTTATGAGTCAAGAGCGGCATTAGCATTTTTAACACACGCCAAAATGATTAGATCTAATCAACATGAGCATTAAATGCTTGATCGACCTATTGGCCGAAGAAAACTAAAGCGCTTGGCTAGCCTAAGGCTAGTTACTCAAAGTTAGGGCTAAAAGGCTTAGGTGACTCGAATGTCATATGGCCAGGGCGCAGGTCCTCAGAGAGACTTACTAGTCATCTATTCAGGGTGCAAGACTCTAGAAAGACTTATTAGTCATCTATTCAGGGTGCAGGACCCCAGAGAGACTTATTAGTCATCTATTCAGGGCGCAGTACCCTAGAGAGACTTATGAGTTATCTATTCAGGGCACAGGTCCCCAGAGAGACTTATTAGTCATCTGTTCAGGGCGCAGATCCCCAGAGAGACTTATTAGTCATCTACTCAGGGCATAAGTCTCCATCAACATTTATTTGTACTTGCCTGGATGCATGAATATGGTTATTACTACTAGGCATGCTTCTTATGATTTGGTGACACGTTATGTCCTGCTTATGAGCATATGTTTGAATTTTCATACTGAGCCTCGACTCACGGGTGCTATGTGGTGTAGGTAAAGGTAAAAGAAAGTTGGACTATCCTTGAGTTGGAGAGCTTAGGTGACGATGTCTACATATGTGGCTGCTCAACCACCACGGCCGAGGGTTTAAAGAGGAACTAGGGTTAAACCCTATTTTGCCGCTTAGGTCGGCTGGTTGTAACTATTTTATTGTAATTAACCTTTAAAATGCATTTTGGGATCCCAATGTATACAGTAAACGTATTAGTGAAACGTTGTATCTTTGACCAAATTTTTTAACCTTAAACTATTACTCACATTTAGTTACACTATTTTGGCCAAATGATTCAGTTAGCAAGTTTAGCACTATTTAAAATACACAACGTAATAGTCCCTGGGTAGTAGGGTGTTACAACTTGGTATCAGAGCGAGCTGAGGTTAAGGGTTCCTGTAGACAAGCCTGGCATGTACACTCGTCACTAAAGACAAGCTTCACTCAGGGTATGGTAACTATTTTTTTGGTTATGTGCGTAATTGCTTAAATAGAATGTAAATGCTTTACCTGCATGCCTTTTTAGGGAGCATGAGATTCTGTTAGGGCTTAGCCCTTGACTATTGATATGATTATATGATTACCTGCTCAGTGAATATATAAATGTGTTATTTGCATGTTGGAGTTGAGAGCATGGTATGTATGTTGGAAGAGCAAGGGTAATGATTGATGCATGAATGTTGTGGGCGTGTTTTTAGCACTGTAGTGATATGAGAATGTGGTGTTGTGTGATTGTTCCCATGGGGAAGGCTTTTGAATATGCTCATCATGTTGAATGGGTCAAGTTATTAACTGCAAATTCAATCAGAGGTTATGTACCCAAGGTAGTTAATGAGACCTGGTGGTAGTTATACTGAGGCTGGAAATTTCAGCCAGAGCCCGAGCTCTTCACCCGCCCTTCAGAATTTGGAGTAGGTGTTTACATATATGCATATAAGATTCAGAGGGAAGAGGATGAGATCAAGTGTTTAAAACAGCAGCAGGTTTTGTCAGGGAACACCTCTTCCTTTGCTATGCCAGGAGTGGCACTGGTATTGGCTCAGCCTAGGGTTGAGAACAGGTGGGAATTTCTTTGTGGTAGATTCCAGGAATATTACCCTCTAGTTTTTAAGGGAGGCCTAGATCCATTCAGAGCTGAGCAATAGATGGGCATGATCAGTTCCATCCTAAATAGTATGGGGGTGGTAGGTCACGATAGGGTGATCTGTGCGACATATGTGTTGCAGGAAGATGCCCGGATGTGGTGGGAAGTGGTATCCCAGACACGAGACACAACTGCAATGGACAGGAAAGAATTTAGGCAAATGTTTAATGAAAGATATTACTGTGATGCAGTTAAGATTGCTAAGACAAATGAGTTTCTGAACCTGGTTCAGGGAAATGCAACAGTAACCGAGTATGTTAATAGATTCGATGGGTTGGCCAAGTTTTCTTTTGATATGGTACCCACAGATGTAGCTCGGAAGGAAAGATTTATCCAGGGATTGAATCCTAGAATAGCTTAGGGTGTTAGAGTCGCCCTAGTACATGAAATGTCTACCTACGCTCAGGTGGTAGGGAAGACTCTTGCTGTTGAGAGCACAGGAAATGAGATTGTGAAGGAGATTGCTGGAGAGCGTAGTGCTCAAGTAGTGATACCTCCATTGGTTGGATCAGGTAGGGGCAGAGATCTCTGTGATCAGGAAAGAAGAGTTATCAATGTATTCGGTACCTCTGGTTTAGGAAAGGAGTTTCGAAGTGCTGCGGTACGCCATCAGGGCAAGGACGAAAATCAGAAATTTTACCCGAAATGGACTCGGTGTAAGAGGCATCATCTAAAGGAATGTCAAGCAAAGGGATGTTTCTTTTGTAGAATGGTTAGGCACCTCATTAAGGATTGCTCAGGACTGAGGATAGATGAGCAAAAGGGGGTGGAAACTCTACTCCAACTTGAGTGTTCGCTCTGATGCAGTCAGAGTTAGAGACTGAGATTGAGGTTAGTTCCTCAGTAGTGGCAGGTTAGCTTCCTATTTATGAGTTTTGTATTATGCTGGCTAGTTTTTGTTCCATGTTGTTATTTGCTTGTTGCATCTAGTGAGGTATAGACTTGATATGCAGATTACATGGTTATGTTGTGATGAGAATGTGATACTCTATTGGTAATTTTAAGAGGTGGGTTAGGTTATGGTGAGAAGGACTCATCAGTTGATTTGATAGAGTTGGTTATGATTGACTTCGATATGATCCTGGATATGGATTGGTTAACCAAGTACGGGGCAATGAAAGATTGCAAGGAAAGGATGGTAACCCTTGGGTTTTAGGGTAAGAAACCCTTGTATTTGATGGCACTGTGCATGGACATTGTATGTTTATGACATCTGTATTTAGAGCTAAAGACCTATGGAAGGATGATGCATAAGACTCGTAGCTAGTGTGATGAATACCACTTAGGTCGTGCCAGTGGGACCAGGACAGACTGGATTCGTCTGTGAGTTTCTGAATATGTTCCAGAGGATTTGCCACAATTACCTTTACACAAAGAGATAGAATGGTGATTATGATGGTGCCAGGGACAGAACTAGGTCTAGGACACCGTATTGAGCGGCTTCAACAGAGCTGTAAGAACTAAAGGTTCAGTTATTGAGTAAGATGATATTCATTAAGGTGGATCTTTGATCTGGTTATTACCAGCTAAAAATCAGGGAGAAGGATATGCAAAAGAATGCTTTTTATATTAGATATGGGCACTAGGAGTGTTGAGTTATGTTTTTTGGATTTGATTAATGCCGAGTTGTTTTGATGGATTAGATGAACTAAGTATTCAAAGATTATCTGAATTGGATTTATGATCGTCTTGATCGACGGTATTGTGGTATACTCTCAGTTGGAGATTTGTCGAGGTCGAGGAACGCCTCAGAGGACAGGAGTTTCCTTGGACGGACAGAATATTAAATGTGCTTTGGGGAAGAGTTTCGAGTCTTCCTACAGATCAAAACCAATTTATAAGTTATTATGGTATCTTATTGACAGAAAAGGTAATTTCCTACGCAACATGTTAGTTGAAGGATATGACTAGAACTAGAGAAGAGTTACTGGTGGGCTAGGTGGCCAACATTATGCTTAAGTTTACTCTTGTAGAGAGGATCAAAGGAAAACAGTTGAGAGAACCAAAAATGGAAATAATTGAGTGGAATGTCTTAGCTAGATTAGCTAAGGAATATGTAGTGCCACGTATGAGTTTATTGAGGTATAGGGATCGAACTTGGGATCTGGTGGACATTGGGATTAAACGGGGGATTCTGGGTGAATCTCATACTACCTCTTATTCTCTTCATCCAGGCATCATGAAGATGTACTAGGATCTGAAAGCTTTATATTGGTGGCCTTGGATGGAGAGGGACTTGATTGAATATGTGGCAAAGTTCCTAACCTGTTAGCAAGTCAAGACAAAGTATTAGAAACAAGTAGGGCCATTACAACCTTTGTGTATTACATAGTAGAAGTAAGGAAGCATCACGATAAATTTCGTGGTGGGGCTGCCCAGGATAGTGGGCCAGCATGATTCAGTTTGGGTCATTATGGACAAGTATACAAAGTCAGCTCACTTTTATCAGTAAGGACGAGTAATACAGTTGATCAGTATACAAGTCTCTATGTGAGAGGGATATTATGCCTTCATGGAATTCGAGGTTTGCATTACCTCATTGAGGAAGCTCTAACTTATTAGTTAAGAAATGACAATGGTGTTTAGTACTGGTCGTGAAGCTCTAACTTATCAGTCATGATCGACAACTGTATTGAGCGCTGGTCGTCTGGAATTAACTTATGAGTCAAGAGCGGCATTAGTGTTTTTAATGCATGCCAAAATGATTAGATCTAATCAGCATGAGCATTAAATGCTTGACCGACCTATTGGTCGAAGAAAACTAAAGCGCTTGGCTAGCCTAAGGCTAGTTACTCAGAGCCAGGGCTAAAAGGCTCAGGTGACTGAAAGTCACATGGCTCAGGGCGCAGGATCCCAGAGGGACTTATTAGTCATCTATTTAGAGCGTAGGACCCTAGAGAGACTTATTAGTCATCTATTCGGGGTGCAAAACCCCAGAGAGACTTATTAGTCATCTATTTAGGGCACAGGACCCTAAAGAGACGTATTAGTCATCTATTCAGGACACAGGTCCCTAGAGAGACTTATTAGTCATATGTTCAGGGCGCACATCCCCAGAGAGACTTATTAGTCATCTACTCAGGGCAAAGGACTCCATCAACATTTCTTTGTACTTGCCTGGATGCATGAATAGGGTTTTTACTACTAGGCATGCTTCCTATGATTTGATGACACGTTATGTCCTGCTTATGAGCATATGTTTGAGTTTTCTTGCTGAGCCTCAGGTCACGGGTGCTATGTGGTGCATGTAAAGGTAAAAAAAAGCTGGACCGTCCTTAAGTTGGAGAGCTTAGATGACGATGTGTACATATACGACTGCTCGACCACCACTGCCGAGGGTTTAAAGAGGAACTAGGGTTAAACCCTATTTTTCCACTTAGATCGGTTGATTATAACTCTTTTATTGTAATTAACCTTCAAAATGTATTTTGGGATCCCAATGTATACAGTAAGCGTTTTAGTGAAACATTGTATCTTTGACCAAAATTTTTAAGCCTAAACCGTTAATCACATTTAGTTACACGATTATGGCCAAATGACTCGGTTAGAGAGTTTAACACAGTTTAAAATACATAGTGTAACAGTCCCTGGGCAGTAGGGCGTTACAAGGGAGGTCGATTACCCTCCCTCGCAGGTGGGGCCGTAGCCTGTTGGGCTGGTTGAGTCAGAACTGCCTTTTGACCAGGCGAACCATGGAATTGGTTCCAGTTTCGGACGTATTGCCTGAGGTAGCCTCTCGAGATCAACCCTTTGATCTCATCTTTTAACTGTATGCATTCATCAGTTGTATGACCCACATGCCTGTGGAATCTGCAGAACTTGTTTGAATCCCTCTAGGTTCTTTGATGTCACATTGCATCGGGTCGCCTAAAGGGGACCTGATTCTCATTTGCGACAAATATATTCTTCCGAGTATCTGTGAGCTCAGTATATATTATATAAATGGAGAAGTGTTTATCTCCTTTATTTTTCTTACCCCCATCAGCCTCGGGGTTGTTCCATTCATTCTTCTTTCTCTTAGAAAAATTGTCTCCTGAGGGTTGTGTTGTGGATGTAACGCCCCGCGTTTAGGGCACTGGGTAAACTCTAGTTCGAATATTTTTAATTCCCTATATTATATATTATGTCAGGGGAACATATGTTACAAGAGGTTTTGATGTGTGAATGCTTGCCATGCTGTGGTAAGTGTGGTTTATTTTAGAAACTGAGACCTTTGGTCATGGACCGGGTCGAAAACCCTAATCGGGTAAAAATGTCAGATTAATTAAATAGGAAATACTATGGCATAAAATATTATTTTTGTCTGACACTGGGACTTTATAGTCGAGCCAATAAATTTACGAAAATTTGATTGTGGATTTAATTCCAATCAATCAGGTTTAAGAATGGAAATTCTTGCCTGAGCCCCTAAGGGCATTTCGGTCAATTTGAGTAAATTACCAAAATTATGTGTTATGTGACAAAATTTATTTTTGGTCACATTTATTTAATTAATTTTAGCTTGGGATATTTAAAAACTACAGGGTAAAATTTTGGTTAAAAATTATAAGTGAAATTACCAAAGGGTCCTTGAATGCCTTAAAGTGTGGTAAAATTTGGCAATGGCATAAAAGTTTTTTCACAAGGGAGGAGAGAGAAAGGTGGGCAGCTAGGCTATGCCTATCCACTCAAGTGTCTTATGACACATATCCTAGGGAAGATTAAGAGACTACCATAATGATTAATGCTCTTCCATATTTTTGTTCCTTTTTCACCAAAACTACACGCTTCCCTCAAAAATCAATTTTTTCCACTCAAGCAAACTTTCTCTCTTCCCCTACACTCCCCAAACCGAAATGCTAAGTCCCCTAAACCCCCATTGTTGCATTTCTTCTCTTCTTCACAAGTTCAAGAGTACTCACCTCCATTGAAGGAAGGAGATCTTCAAGAGTTCTAGCATTGTAAGCTTCGGATCATAGCTCTTCCTTCTCTTTTTTTTTTCTTTCAAACCCAAAACCCTAAGGGGATTTTCTGTGCATGCGTGTGGTTCTAATGGCCATGTATGGCATGGATCTTGTGTTCTAGGGCAAAAACAGAAGTGGTTCTAAGGAGATTTCAAGGTTTGGAAGCTCTTTGGTGCTTTAGTGAGAATCAAGGTAAGATTTTAGGATTTGGTTAAGTTTGTTTTTTCTCTTTCCACTCATCTCCATTTTCTACCCTAACACTCTCTAAAAATCTTCATGTGAAACCTATGGGGCTCAGTTTAAGGGTATAGAATCCAAGAAGGAAGTTTGGACAAGCTAAGGACTATTATCTCCAAGCAAGAACCATCAAAGGTAGATCTTTGGTTGGTTTTAAGTTGTTTTTGGTTATTGATGTTAGATCTGGTTGTATAGGTTTTTTTGTTGATTTTTGAAGTTTATTTTATGCTTGAGGGTTAGATTGGTTGATTTGTTGATTTTCATGCATGCATATGGCTAGGGTTTTGCTAGTTGTGTTTAGTTTTGCTAGAATGTGTAAAAATGCATGCTGCCAAGTTTTCGTGGTCTGACTTCCAACGGGTCAAATCATACCCTACTACCTCTATTTATGGAAATAATTTGTATGTTTGCATAGTTCTAGATGATTACTTGAGTTTAGGCTTTTAAAAATCGAAAAAAGGAGTTTTCAAATCGAAGTTTTGAATTTTTTGGCATCTTGTCTGGGAAATTTCTGGGCAGCATGCACTTCCCAGATTATTTTGACTTTTGAACAGGTTTTACTACTAAAAAAGCTATGGACTTTTTTAAGATGTTATTTTAAACATGCATAAGGGTCACTGTGAAATTGTAAAGGAAAATATGTTAAGGTATAAGAGATATGATTTTTCAAAATTTGTCCTAGAATCTAGAAACAAAATTTCTGGGCAGCAAGCACTGCCCAGATGGATTTAAACATTTGGTTAAGTTTTATGATTCCAAAAATTATGAAATTTTGTAGGAAGCTAATTTAGAAATTTATAAATATCCCTGTAAAATTTAAGAAATAACTGGGCAACAGTGTAAGAGAAATAAATTTTCTAATTTACCATAAAAACTGGGAAAAACTTCTGGGCAGCAGGCACTGCCCAGATTTCTTTAAAACTCCGAATAGGTTTTGCCATCCCAAAAATTATAAAATTTTGGAGGAAATTAGTTAAGATGTGTAAAAGGACTCCTGTAAAATTTGAGATAAAAATGTGTTATGGTTTAAGAGAAATAATGTTTTCAAATTTCCCTAAAAGCTTAAAGGTAGCAATTTCGAACCTTAACGAAAAGTTGATTTTTACCATATTATAAGTTAAGGGCCCAATTTTCCTTCTTTAAAGAAAAAAACATAAGGAGAGATCCTAGGTTATGGATGAGAATTGGTAAGAATGGGAGTTTGGGTTTTGTAGAACCTTTAAGAGAGCGATATGACATTGTTAGATATTATTTGAAACATATCAATAAGTGGTATTTTGGTAAATAATAGAAAACGATAAATTTTCATAAGAGGATGACAAGTTGATATTTTCTAAAGATATGAGTTGAGTATAACTCATTTTTCCTAAAACCAAAATACGAGTTATCCGATAAGTGAGTTCTTCATTTAAAGAATATTAAAATGCATGGCACGGTGAGTGTGTCGCGGCGAGACCGGTTTTCCTATGATACCGTTAAGACTGAAACGAAATCCGGCCTTATACACTATGAAGTGTATAAGAGACTATAGTATAGAATCCCTAAGAATTTATTTCATGTAGCTATTGTGGAATATTAACTATAAGAAAATGCCATAGTTTAATCCGAGTCACTGTGTGGTTTCACTACAGTGTTATCTAAGCGTGAAGGCTCGCTTCTGGATAGAAGGTTCCCACGAGCAAGCGTTAAGGAATCTGGGTAAGACAACTTATGATATGTTTGGATACAACACGTTAATGACTAGTTTAGATAACTGAGTTATTAGTTAATAATTTGAATTAGTCCTAGAAGGTTTACTCAAGACCGTGGTCCTAGAGAATTCACATACTCATGACTAAGGTAAGCAGTCTGGCTAGCTACTGCGATGGCTATGAACTCCAGCTAGCCATTGGGGAACTATGTGAGAAATTGATTCACCACCGATGCCTGTGGCTAAGGTCGGTTGGCCATCGCAATATGTAAGAAGTCTGGCTTAACACCCATGACATAAGAGTCCGGCTAGCTACCGTGAGAACTATGAACTCCGGCTAGCCACCAGGGAACTATGTTAGAAACTGGTTCGCCACTGATGCCCGTGTGGCTAAGGTCGATTGGCCATCGGAATATGTAATAAGTCCGGCTAAACACCCGTGACATAAGAGTCTGACTAGCTACCGTGACAACTATGAACTCTGGCTAGCCACCAGGGAACTATGTGAGAAACCGGTTTTCCACCGATGCCTTTGAGGCTAAGGTTGGTTGGCCATTGCAATATGTAAGAATTCTAGCTTAACACTCATGACATAAGAGTCCGGCTAGCTACTGTGACAACTATGAACTCCGGCAGCCACCGGGGAACTATGTGAGAAACCGGTTCGCCATCGATGCTTGTGTGACTAAGGTTAGTTGGTCATCGCAATATGTAAGAAGTCCGGCTTAACACCCGTGACATAAGTGTCTGGTTAAACTCCATGATACGTAAGTAAGTTAATTCCATAATCAAATCTCTATGGCTAAGAAAGTATGATGAATTCCTCTAGGAGTCTGGGTAACCGCTGTAACTAGTTTACACCCGTCAACGCTATGGTGAGATATGTTAAGATGTATTAAGATATGTTAAGCTATGTTAAGATATGTTGAGATATGCTAAGCTATGCTAAGATATGTTGATATATGTTAAGCTATGTTGAAGGTTCCTCCGGAACCCTAAGTAAGCATGTATGTATGATATGATATGAATGACTAAGTAACTATGTATGTTATGATACAACTGAGTAAGTAAGTATGTATGTTACCAGTTAAGACGTATGTATGCTCTGGGATTTTATGCGTGCAAGTGTACTTTCAGGATACAAATCTTGGTTATGAGGCATGACAATAAGTTTCCCAGAACGTTTGTACGTTCTTAAATTGTATATTAGGGTTCGGTTTCATCAGAATCCTATTATTGGTTGATTATCTGCCTAGTTACAGTTAGTTAAGTTCTTGCTCTGTTTATGTTGTTATGTTTGTTAAGTTGTTCTTACTAAGCATTTCGCTTACCTAGTTGTTTCGTGTTGTAGGTAAGCTCAAAGGAAAAATGGATCAGTGAGCGCTGGAGTTTATCTGCAAGAATGTACATGTGGACCAACCTTTTGGGGAAATTATGTTTTGGTTACTAGAACCCATCTGATAACTAAGAAATTATTTTGGGCTTGTTGAATGTTTAAAATTATGATACTGTAATTTACTTTTAAGTATGCACATACTTCCAAACTCTTGCATGTTTTGAAAAGTTTTTTTTATATGGATTTTCGATTTCCTTCTTTTAGAAAATTGTTATGTTTTTTTTCTTCAGCAAATTATGTTAAGAGAATTACAGGACGTTATCGTGGAGGGTGCAACCGAGGTAGTGATTGAGTTAACATTTGTTGTTTTAGTTATTGAGGACAGAGGAGCCAATTTAAGTGCCAACCTTGCCTCCTCTACATTGAAATACCTCTGGGCCCGAGTGGTGAATTTGCTTATTGTCCTCACAAGCTTCCTTTGCATGTCGTCCCAAAGAGGACTTCCTGGAAATACTCCAGCTCGTACTGCCATAAGATGACTGTTGTCATCAACGTTGCGAGCTTAGGCTGCCTCTATATTGAACCTTGCCAGGTAGCTCTTCAGTGATTCATAACTTGGAACTGTTTCTTGAACTCCTTAGACAACTGATCCTAAGACGAGATCGAGTGTCTTCGGAAATTTTCAAACCAATTCTTTGCTGGTCTAGTGAGTATGGTGGGGAAGAGCATACATCTAAGCTCATATCCAACATTGTTGGCTCGCATCTTAGTATTGAACGTGCTCAATTGGCTGCCTGGGTAGGTAGTCTCATCGTAGAGCGCCACGTGGGGTATCTTGAAACCATTGAGGAATGGTGTGTTAGAATTATGGGGAGCAAAAGGCTCGAGCACCTCATCTGAATCATAGGCCTTTTCTTTATTTTTCCCTTCTCGAAGGAGTTTGAATGCTTCCTCAAGTTTGTTGATTTTCTCTTAAACCAAATCCACTGGAGGGGGAGCATGGGCTACTGGGAGCTGGTTGTTGTTCATAGGAACTCCAGCTCCTTGTCGCAGTATAGGGTTGTATTGATTTCCATAAACTTGTTGTAGAGGCTCCCTCTGGGCATTTAAGTGTGCCCACAAATCCGGGTTTGGCTGCCCCTGACTCTGGTTCAGGTGGTCCCGAAGATCAGAATAACCATTAGGATAGTTCTCATAATATCTAGGTTCAGTGTTATAAACACTCACCGACCTGTTGTAATCTTAACTTCCATCACAGAAGTTGGCAGTTCTTTTTGGCTGTTGTGAGATTTGATTGAGAGGTGGGTTATCCACATGCATCCTATTTCTAGTTGCCTATAACCTCGATACATAACTCCCAGACGATTGGGGTTGTCCAGCCTGTCTATGCTCCTGATGTGTCCATAGTGGGACCTCGTGTTCTCCCCTGTGCTTGGGTCGAGCAAGACAACTCATTTCTCAGATTTTGCTTCTAGCACTTTGAGAAGGCCACTGAGGCACTCTCTCCCCAACTCAATTTTCACAAGGAGCTTGCTGGGGTACACTCTGTGGATGTGAAAATTCCAGATCAAGTAAAAGCACCCAAGAGGAGTCCCAAGAGATAGGAAAAGCCTCGAGGATTAAACTCTCACCTTACTGAAGCTTGGGGGTGAGCTCAAGCCTCCCTGGGGATTGGGGTGCAAGCTCAAGCCTCCATAGAGTTTATTGTTTACTAAGCAACTAATGTGAGCATGGAGAAATGACAAGAAAATCCAAACAAGATGCCAACGCCCAAGAGTTACTTGGAGGAGATGGAGGATACATGAGGGCCAAGCTCACACCCTCTAGGACCCCAGGGGCGAGCTCACCTGAAGGCGAGCTCACTTTGTGGGTGACCTGGTGAGGTGAGCTCACCTAGGGGGTGACCTAGGGGGGAGATCTCACCAAGGTGGGCGAACTCACCGATGTGGTGACCTTGGGGGTGAGCTCATGAAAGGGGCGAGCTCAGGGCCCCCCAGAAGCCTAAGCATAGGTTCAACCCTTCGCCGAACCATGAAACATGTTCAAGACTCCCTAGAAGCTAAGAAGATGATTTGGTGGGCCTCAAAAAACTTGGAATACTAACTCAAGGCCATCCCTCAGCTGGAAAGGAAATAAGTTCAGAGAGTGCCTATAGCCTGGAGGCAAAGTACCTTATCAACCTCGAGCTATAAAGGCCTTGCACTCAAGATCTCAATGACTAATTAAGGCATGGGTAAAGAGGAGGTACAAAAAGGGTCTAAGTAGTATGGAGTATGAACTATACACGACCATCAGAAGAGTTGTGGTCGTACATAAATCAGAAGAGTAGTGATCATAGAAAGTACTAAGAGGAGGCACACCTGCTCCCACACCTCCAACAAATGTTAGGCCTGGCAGACTTGAAGCCCAACACCACTAATGCTTGCTCCATGGTCCTTTGAGGTTCTTTGTCATACAACCACCTCTTTGTCCCCTTGGGACCATTTTTTTTAATAAGAGCCATTAGATCTCCCCTATAAATAGGACCTTCCTTCAACTAAGAAAGGGGTTGGAAAATGATGCATTGTAATAAGAAGTTCTTGAGTAATACGAATATTCTCTCCATTTTCACTCTACAACTTGATTCTAAGTTCATATAGCTATCCTAAGTTTTTCTAAGTTTCTTCATAGCTCTTCATTTATTTTTAAGCTCATAAGTTTTCTGATATAACTTGGTTGACGAGTTCTTACCGTCAACAGTTTGGCATCGTCTGTGGGAAGGAAAAGTATCAAGCCATTGTTCTTCAATTAATTATGACAAGAATAAATGCGAAGGTGTTCAAGATGCCTACGAGAATATCAAAATGTTGAGACCCACCTTGACTGAGACCAACTAAGAACCACCAGAAGAGACCCTCCATGACCCAAGGATGGAGGTACTCCGGAGGAACATCCATCCCCTGGAGAGGAGAAGGAGGAATTATCCCTGGTTGTCCAACCTAACGAAGGTCATCCTGAACCATTTGCGACCCCTGTGGGTGGCCTAGGTACACACCCTCCTCCTCGAACACCGACTGCATTGCGCTCTGGCCACCAGGATCCAGGTCCCTCTACGCGCAGGCTCGAAAATAGTCCGTGGGTGCACTTCGTGAGTTCCAGCTCCAGAACTCGCTTTTACGAGGATGAGATACACGAGTTGTACATAAAGAATCAAAGGCTGGAAGCCACAATAGAGAACATGCAGGAGGTGTTCAACGGCCTACTGTAAGGGAATTCAAGCATGCCCCATCCCAAGCATAGGGAGAAAGAACATGTACGAAGAGAAACCACCATACCCGTGGACGGTGGAAAAACACAACTCTCCACTAGTCATACCCCTTGCCTGGGACACGAGGAAGATTCTACACCAACGATGCAACTTGGTACGAACCCCACCTACAGGAGGTACGAACCCAAGACCACCTCCAAAAGAGCTTCACCCAACCTGAGGGAGAAACTTAACCAAGGAGGGTCTGAGGTAAAAACCACACCCCCTGTAGCTCCCTCGTGGGACACAACCAAAGAAAGGGATCACCATTGTAACACCCTACTTCCTTAGAGCCGTTACTAAGTGAGTTTAAAAACGTGCTTTCAACTTGCTAGTCGAGGTTTTAAGTCAAACAGTGTAATTAAGCCATAAACAGAGGAAAAATGTAGAATTAACTCCATATCATTGAAGATCATAAAAGATTGACACCTGGGATCCCAAAATACAGTTTAGAAATATTTACAATCATAGAAACTGTACTAAGTCGACTAAACGACAAAATCTAAGTTCATTTACAAGCATCACCCAAAATCCTCTGGCTGTGGCAGCCAGGCTGGCCAAACACACCACCTCACGCCTATTGTACTCATGGTTGGTTGATCTTCTCTTTACCCTTACCTGCACCACAAAGCATCTGTGAGCCGAAGCCCATCAAGAAAACCCACAAACAGATAACATATGCATCACATATATCAAGCATATAAACAGACCACCAATTGGCTAAACACATACGGCCTAGCCGACCCAGGCGTTACCAAGCCCTGGATTCGTGGACCACGCCGTGAGGATATCCCAGGTATCCGTCTAGGGACTCGCCCTGGCAACTCGCACTCCACGTGCTCAACGCTGCTCCCGGCCCTTTGCCGTTCTCAGCCTTGCACTCAACGTGCCCAATACCGTTCTTGGCCCTTCTCCGTTCTCAGTCTACACTGTTCCCGGCTCTTGCCGTTCACTCACAAAATAACACACATAATATAACAAGAAAGTACAGAATTCTAGCATAATCAGATAAAGGGATACGCCCCGCAGTTCCAACATATTGGGCTCGGCCCTGCATATCAATTCCATTCAAACATATTGGGCTCAACCCTGCACACAAGCTCTATGGGAACGAGGGTTTTCTTACCTGAGTTCTGAGCTTTCTGAGCACCGATGCCCTAAGCCTAAAATACCCTTAAAAACTCAAACTGGCACTAAGGGTCGCGACCCCACCCACAAGAGCCGTGGCTAGCCTCGAAACAGAGGCTAGCACCAAACTGACCCCCACACGGGTCGCGGCACGCGCACCAAGCGCCGTGGCGTGCATGAACCTCTCGGTCACCCATGGCCGCGCGTGCACACGGGCCGTGGCGCACCCCTCCTAGGGTCGCGGCTCCCACCTCCAAACCCAAATTTTTCCACCATTTTCCACACCTTTCCTCAAGCCAATTCACCCAAAACTCATCTATTAAACCCAGATAACTAACACAATTATTTCAGCTTAGTAACAGCACCAAAACCCCATTGAATCCTACTTCAAAACTCAGTCCAAAATTCTCAAAAAGTAAACCAATCTTGACTAACATGCAATCCAAAAAACCAACAGAAATTCAAGACCAAACCTTAATAGCTAGAACTTACCTCTTGCTGAATTAAGCTTCTGAACCAGTTCCCCCCTATGCTTCAATCTTCAAGCTTCAAGTTCCCTCAAATTTCCCCAGCTGAAATCCCTTAGCTTTAAGTTAATTTCCCTTGTGTTTATCTTAGAGAGTGGATGAGAAAGGAAGAGAGAAAACTATCCTCAGCTGAAAGAAAAGAGAGAGAGTAAGTCGTTTTCTAAAGCTTCTAAGTAATTCCCCTTTTTGTTTTATTTGACTTAAGTCTAAAGGGTTACCTCAAGGCTCGGGGTACCAAAACGTCCCTGAGGGCAAAATGGTAAATTTCCCTAGTATTCCCGCCTCGACATTCTATCCTCAAATATATCTCCAAATATTTATTTTCATGTCCCAATAATCCCGTAACACACCTAGCACCCAAATTACCCCTTGACTCGACCCGAGTCTGAATCTCAACCCTGTTGTGACTTTCCGACTAACCGCTCACCAAGACTGTCTCGGTCCGTGCTGCACAGACATATCACATATACATAGCATTTACCACATTTATACCCCTAATATCCAGATGGGGTCCACATGCGTATTTAACTTAACTAAACATGCATCACAATCATATATACACATAAATCCACATATAAGCATATTAAATCACTTATTGCCCTCCAGGCACGCTAATCAAGGCCCTAAGCCCGATTAGCAAATTCGGGTCGTTACAACCATGAGAACCCATGAGACTCCTTGAACAAAAAGAGAAGGAAACTAGACACCGAAATGCAAAGCCTTCGAAGCAAGATAGTCACTGCACCTGGGGGGCATAGACGTGACTATGAGTTCAACCATGAGTCGTCGTTCACAAGGGAGATCCAAGTTGAGTAACTCTCCACCAACTTCACAAAGCCTCGCATGACTCTGTACGAGGGCACTACGGACCCAAAGTATCACTTAGACACCTTCAACTACTTGATGAAGTTAAGGGGGTCTATAGCAGGGCTAGGTTCCATTGCTTCGCCATTACACTCAAAGGAGTGGCATACAAATGGTTCAAGAGGTTAAGGCCAGGAACAATCAGGTCATGGTAGTAGTTCTCTAGAGAATTTCTTCAGCAGCACCATGCGTTGCAAGATTATGTTATTCCAAGTACCAGCCTTGCTAACATAAAACAAAACGAGAGTGTAAGCGTGAAGAGCTATGTCCATAGATTCAATATGGAAGCAGCTAACTTGGGAAGTTCAACAAAAGCAGAGCTCAAGATGGCTATCACAATTGGAGTTCATCCAGGAAGCAAGTTATGGGATAACATGCTCAAGAGGGAAGTTACAAACTTAGACGACTTCTTCGAAAGATCACAAAAGTATATATGTCTGGAAGAGGGCCATGAGAACTTGCATGATGGGGAATGCAAACCTTCCTCCAAACCCCCTTCTACAGATACTTCTAAAGACTCCAAGCTGAAGAGATCATTGTGATAGAGAAGTTGATGATCAAGTTAAAGATTGGAAGAGGTCTACAAGAAGGCTTCAAGAAGAAGCTAGTGGAATTCATCAAGGAAACCTTTGATAAGACTTCCTTTATTTGTGTTGCTTAGGAACCAAAGAACTCATCTCAATTGGCCCCCCAAAGTAGTAGTAGTAGTTTCTCTTTATTTAAGTTATGCGTCGTAAGG
Organism: Humulus lupulus; assembly: GCF_963169125.1. Taxonomy (NCBI): domain Eukaryota; kingdom Viridiplantae; phylum Streptophyta; class Magnoliopsida; order Rosales; family Cannabaceae; genus Humulus; species Humulus lupulus. The sequence continues at coordinate 155,904,126 of NC_084802.1, read as the reverse complement.
AATCAAAAGTTTCACTATAGTTGGCCTCCCGTAGATGTAATTTATCTTGATAGGAACCAAAGAGGTCACCAAGCTGACTCCAGGATGTAATATGACAATGACATTATGCTTACCATTTCATGTTGCCTACTATTATTAATGTTAAGCACCTATCTTATATATTACATCTCTCATCTCCAAGGCACTTATATGACGCTCATACTGCCATTGTCAATTGGAATTTTCAAAGCATATCGGAAAGAACAAAAAAAAGTTATTGGCAAGATAGATCCCATCAACTACTTGGGATGTATTATACCCGGCCTCAATAGGGATCTAGCCATGTGCGAAATAGGTGCATAGCCTCGTGAGCCTCAACAGGCACCTAGCCATGCGCAAAATAGATGCCTAGCCTCGCAAGCCTCAATAGGCGCCTTGCCATGTGCAAAAAAGGTATCTGGCCTCGTGACATATATATAAAAATACTTATAATATGTATATGTATGAGAAGTGAACCTTATAAGACAATTTTTGGATCTATAAGGATCAACTAACCTTATAGAGTCTAAGAAAGTCAAAAGGCCCCTCAAAAGCGGCTCCCTCACAAACACACCCACTCTACAAAGGGGCCATGTCGTAGAAGATAAAATGGGAGCCCAAAGAGATCCCTAAGTCTAGATCGATGAAGTTGCCTTACCAAGGGAAAAAGGGCCTTAAAGGAGGTCTTTGCAAAAAAATGCCCTTGCAATTAATAAAAGGGCCTTGAAAATAGGCGTTTGCGAGGCTTAACAAGTACCATCTCCCTATAAGGGTCCCAACCCAAGGGGAGATCACCACAAGGACCAAAAAGGGTCCTCATAATAATCCTAGGTCGACCAAAAATGGTCTCAAAGCCAAAAAGGGTCTCAAAGAAGACACATGTGAAAAGGGTCTCGAAGAAGACGCTTGCAAAAAGGGTCTCGAAGAAGATGCTTGCAAAACTATTACTATGCATAATGACAAGAAGGACGCTTCTCGCACAAAATAAAACGTGCACACAAAAATACATAAAAGGATAGCGAGAACCCAAAGGGTCAACATATCTTTACAAGTAGTGAAGGTGCATCAACAGACACGGATCACACACAGTTTAGAGGTCCCAAAGGGAACCCTTTCAAAATAAAGAGGTGCTAATAAGAAGCCCACGTTCATAAAAGGAGATGATAATGTTCCATCACAAAATAAGCATTAGACATAGTAGGATTTATTAAAAGTTCCTCATGAAGAAAACAAGAGACCTGGGAAAACCTCTCAGGAAAGATAAGTAAATTAGCATTACAACCAAATCGAAGTAAAAAGAAAGAAGCTGCCCACACATTGGAGCAAAAGACGGGGCAAAAAAAAACTTCATGGTTTCCCGTCGCGAGCACTCCATTAGGCTGCCTTAGCAACAATGTGGTCACCAAATGAGGAGAAGTTGAAGCTAGGATTCTCTTTCCACACACCATATAAGAACTTTAGCTTCCACATTTTCTTACTCTTAGACAAAGAGCAAGTCTACGCTATGGCTGCTCCTATCTTGTGTGTTGCCTCAGCAACCTGCTTCTCAAGTCCCTGAATCTTGACAGTAAGCTAATCATTCTCTGTCCTTACCAAAGATAGATATTTTGTGGACATCACTTATACTTCAAGGGTATCAATCAACGAGCATGTACTGGTAGACTTTGCGGTCGAGTTGACCTGCTAATAGTTAAGAAGAAGCCAACAAGACAAAATGAGTATAAGAAAGAATTGTTAATGCACTCTTCACTCTGAAATCTGACAAGAAACTAATGCATGCAAACCACCCAGGGCAACATTTTAGTATCACCACACGAGGGGTCAACCTAGCTAGACCCTACTTCTTGAGCCCCTCTAGGTAGTTTTCCTTAAGCTCCTTTGTGCGGCTCGATGTTGTGTACACCAATGATACCCATGGGATCTGTACCAAGGAATGATTGACACTAATTAAACTTCAAAGGAGTCCTGAGGATCACTACTCATGAAGTATACTTTTCCATATCTCATAAACAAAGAAACACACTTATACCTTGCATGTCATAAAGATGGCACAAAAAGAGTCTACAAGAATGCCTAAAGGCCATATCATAGACAAGGGGCAAGTTTGGATGTCAAAATTCCACATCAAGTAAAGCACCCAAGAGGAGTCCCAAGAGATAGGAAAGCCTCAGGGATCAAACTCACACCTTCCTGGAGTTGGGTGTGAACTCAAGCCTTCCTAGAGCTTGGGGCGATCTCAAGCCTCCCTAGGGCTTGGGGGGCGAGCTCAAGCCTTCATGGAGTTTATTTTTTACTAAGCAACTAATGTGAGCATGGAGAAATGACAAGAAAAGCCAAATAAGACGCCAACACCCAAGAGTTTCTTTGAGGATATGGAGGAGACATGAGGGCCAAGGTCACACCCTCTAGGATCTTAGGGGTGAGCTCAGGGGGAGAACTCACCTAGGGGGCCACTTGGGGGGTGAGCTCAACAAAAGGGAGAGCTCGGGGGCTAGTTCAAGGCCCCCCTGAAGCCCAAGCACAGGTTCAACCCCTCCTCGAACAATGAAACGTGTGCAAGACTCCCTTCAAGCTAAGGAGATGATTTGGAGGGCCTCAACAAACTTGGAATACTAACTTAAGGCTATCCCTAAGCTTGAAAGGACATAATTTCAAAGAGTCCCTATAGCATGGAGGCAAAGTACCTCCTCGACCTTGAGCTATAAATGCCTTGCACTCAAGCTTTCAATGACTTATTAAGGCATGGGTAAAGAGGAGGTGCGAAAAGGGCTGAGTAGTACAGAGTACGAACTAGACGCGACCATCAGAAGAGTAGTGGTCGTACATAAGTCAAAAGAGTAGTGGTCGTACAAAGTACTAAGAGGAGGCACACCTCCTCCAACGCCTCTGACAAAGGTCAGGCCTGACAGGCCTGAAGCCTGACACCACTAACGCCTGCTTCATGATCCTTTGAGGTGCCTTGTCATACAACCACCTCTTTGTCTCCTTGGGACCATTTTTGTATTAAGAGCCATTAGAGCTCCCCTATAAATAGGACCTTTCTTCAACTAAGAAAGGGGTTGGAAAATGATGCATGGTAACCAAAATTTCTTGAGTAATACGAATATTCTCTCCATTTTCACTTTGCAACTTGATTCTAAGTTCCATTACCTATCCTAAGTTCTTCTAAGTTTCTTCACAACTCTTCATTTATTTTTAAGATCATAAGTTTTTCGATCTAACTTGGTTGGCGAGTTCTTACCGTCAACAACCCCTAGTTGGGGAGGGATGTCTGATGGTGATGGAGGATGCCAGATTGGAGATGGTGGTGGCTTCTCATTGTTTGGCCTCGCAGGTTCAGGGTTTTTATTGTTCCCAGCAGGTCCTGGGTTACTACTTTGAGCTATTGGGGGAGCTCAGTTATTCTCAGGGTTTGCGGGAATGTCCTTAGTTGGGTTGTTCCTAGCATGGTTTCGTGATGACACCCTGGGCAGGTTTTCTCTAGTATTTTCCCTAGGCCTCGGTTGAGCCTATTGGGCCCTTTGCTCGACCATCCTAGCAGCTATACTTCCCCAAGGTCACCCTCTGGTCCTCCGCAAGGGTGCCTGGGTCGGCAACTTCTCTTGACATCTCCTCATTTAGCTACATTACCTCGGCTAACTGTTCACATAGCCTCCGATTTTTGAGCTCAACTGCTGGCACATATATCTCCAGATTATAATAATCCTGCTCATTAGGTTTAGAACTTTAACCAGGCCATCCTCAGGAAGGCACTCTCCTCATCGGGACTCCGATCCACGACTAGTTGTTTTCTAGGTCTTTGAGGATGCTCCTCAGTTTGTGGAGTATTTTCCTCAGGGATTTGGGGAGGTGGTCGTGCATGGGTTCTAGGGATGTTCAAGGCAACTATTGTTGTTAAGCGGGAAGTTTTGTGCTAAACGATAATAATAATTGCCTAATGCTCTCAACGAAAGCGCCAAACTATTGACACCATTTTTCGTCAACTTAATTATGTAGAGAAATTAAACAATTAATCAAGAATAAAAGAAAAGGAAGAGATTTTTATGTTGTCTAGCAGTTAAAATCTGCCTACGTCCATGCGTCATTTTTATTAAAGTTTGCGTTAAAGCTTCAAGAAAGAGTAATTTCACAGAGTGTTTCTCAATACAGAATTGTTCTTGAATACAAATGACCAGATCCAGGCTATTTACAGATGTTGTTACAAAAATATCTTCCCATAAGTTTAGCAAAGTTACAACATGTATTCAAATTTAAATTCAAATGAATACCCTGAATAATAATAATAATACAATTAAATGAATTATTTAAATAAAGATCCCATAAAAATAGGGATTTAATACACGATTTTGACCAATCCCAAAGAAATAGAGATTTCCAAACAACTTCGTCGTGTATGTATTTAATGAGTCTTCGAGCTTGATCACTGCTTCAACACGTTTTTGAGATCATTCAAACCCTTGAGCTCATCATTCCAGTTATCGCGCAACTCCTTGCTTAATTAGTCTGTCAAAATCATCTCTTGGAGGAGACTAACGCTTTCGAGCTTGCAACTCATGCTCGAGCGCTGATGACATAGCTATGGAACTTCGTGACAATTTGTACTAGTATTATGCTAATACTTGTTAATCACGAGCTTACACTTTACGAACCTACATTTCGAGGGTGTTTATTTATTTATAAAATTTGGGTGTAACAAATTTTCCATGGCTAAGGGATGATTTTGTGTAATTAATTAATTTTTTTGACTAATTAGTTTTTATTTGAAAAACTTTATATTAGTTGAAATTAATATTAATTAGTGTTAGGATTAATATTATACAGAGTTTAATATTATATTAGTATAAGATAATTATTGAAATATGATAATTTTAGATAAAGTTTATTTTGAATTAATTGATATTTATATTTGAAATAATATTTATATTATTTTTAAATAAATATATTTTCTTAATTTTAATAAAACAAACAAATGAGAAAAATTAGGCACAGATGAGTGTGGTTCAATGAGTGGCGCTACACTTGTCCCTAGGATTTGAATTGTTTAAATTCAAATGTTATTTGTTTATTTAATTAGTTATTTAATTATTAGTTTTAATTTGATTAAAATAAATAATTAAATTAAATATTTAACGAATCAATTTTGAATTAATAGAATAAAAAGAAATAAAATTATTTTATTATCGTTATAAGTTTAAAAAGAAGCGATCTTTAATCATGCGAAGAAGTCGATAGAAATTTTCCAAGCTTTAAAATTTTCTAGAACTCTTTAAAGCCTTCTCTTCTCAAAATCTCTAGAACTCATGTGTTGAGAACATATAAAGAGTCTAGCTAATCAAACCAGTGAATCTCACGTGCCCACACACATCCTTGTGTGTTTGAGGAACGAATTAGAAGACTTTGGTGTGGGTCTTCGCGTGGATAGGAAGATCGTTTGATATTACGAAAAGACTCAATGATTCTTGATAAGCTACTAGAGGTATCCTTCTACTATTATTTCGTGCATTAATTGAATGTATAAATATATGTATTGATTCTGGCTCAGTATTAATGATTTTTAAAACCACCACCCCCTTCTGCTGCGTCCCTAATTTTCTAAATTAATACCAACAATTGCCATCAGAGCGATCTACATTTATGTATACATTAAATGTTGTGTGGGTTTCTTGAATATTTTATATGTACGATGATATGTATATTGAATGGATGGTATTGTTTTATGAATGTGTGGTTGAATGATGATTCGTTATTATATGGTACTATTGGGTTAGGAATTTAATTGAATTTTTCTTAGATCTTGTGTAAGCCATTATGGGGATAGGAATTTTCGTAATTTTATTTGAGAAATAGTGTTGTCAAAATTCTAGTCACCAGGAGAAAATAAAAGGGAGTTGAGCCATGCACCACTAAGGCACACGACCTAAGCTTCTAGGCACCAGCCGACCCTACTCGAGCGCCCAACCAGCCACCTACATGCGCCCCTGTGCAAAGCTGAACAATGCATGCCCCAACATCGTGCGCCATGCGCCTTTGGCTGCCCAGCCTCATGCCATTGCGCCACGCGCACCCAGCCCTTGTGCCGAGCCCCTAATGCTTGAACACCATGTTAGGTGCTCTAGAAATCCCTATAATTTTGCAAAATATATTTTATTTAATTAATTTTTTAAATTGTTTGAATTTGAAATTTTAATTATCTTATCTTATTTTTATTAGGAAAATAAAATATCTTTTGGTTGGTTAAGATTTTAAAGATATTATGTTTAAATAATTATTTGAGCGTGATTCTTTTAATTATTTAAATTCAACTAAATTAAAAAGATAATAAATGGTTATTCAATTAAAAATTAGTTTTAATTAGAAAATTAGATTCAAATTAATTAATGGGCCTTATAAATTTCTAAAGATTATGAAGATGAGACTAAGAGAAGAATAAGCGGATTAGAGTTTTGTAATCGACAAGAAGCCCACTTTGTAATTTAAATTTCTATTTTTTCAAAGGTTGTAAATTAAGAAATACCCAAGAGCTACTCGACTCATCATTTCTTGTTTATTTATTATATTTATTTTTAAAATTGTTAATTAATGTTGATTGATAACATGATCATGCATTAGTCCATTACATGAAACCCCACACATTTTTAATTAATCATGCATCTTGTTTGTACAAACATGATTATCTAGGATTGTCCTATATGTTTATAGGAATTGTTTTAGTGAAACCAATTGCATATAAACTAATAAGTCTTAAACTAGTTAAAACTTGGTAAATCACACAATAATAAAGGCAATAGTCAAGATAGGCCTTTTAGGATAACCAACTTCATTTTTAGTAAAGTTTAATTAATGTAATGGGTAATTATTCTAGATCACTTTAATTATAGAAACATGCTCTTTTATAATAGTATAATTAACTACATTCATAGGGTTATAAATGAGCTAGTAATTAATTCATAATTAATTGATTAGTTTAGTAAACACATACATTCTAAAATATTGAGTGGTAGTAGGATGACATCTCAATGTGACCTATGATCTCCACTATTAGTACAACACCATGAAATATGATTAGGGCCTCGAGGAGGCTTTGTTTCTATCCCCCTAAGGAAGGTTTCTGGTCATATTCATATCAAGGATGATTTCTTACGAAGATAGGAAAGAGTGATGTATTTTAGGTTTGACCGACCCTAAGGCTGCACTCTCTAAGTTAAGTCATAAATTTTGAAATAATGTTTTACACTATCAAAGATACAATTAAGCTTTTATTAGTGGATAATTTTATCTTGACAAAACTAGCGGTACTTTATTTCTAAAAGAGAAAATATGAGTTATTTTGAGTTTTAACTAATAAAGATAAGACTGTCTTATAGACTGTCTGAAATTGACTTGACCAACCCTAAGGCGACACTTTAATTGTTTGATAGTTTTATTGTGGAATAGTAAATGTTAAGTTTATATGTTTTAATTTTTGCATTCATGCATCATGTTTACTTTCAAAAAAGCTATTGATATTTATTTTTCAAATTATAATATTTTGTAAATTTGATTTCTTTTAGTAATTTAAAACATGGGCAATCTGATTACTGCTTTACTTTCACTTGAAAAACTTAATGGTGATAATTTTATAAGATGGAAATCAAATCTAAATCTAATGTTGATTTGTGAGATCCATAAATTTGTCCTCACTGTGTCCTGAAGAGTCTACTGCCACTACCCCGAAAAATGTTCGGGACAAATATGATGATTGGATTCACTCCAATAACAAGGTTAAGTGTTGCATGCTTGTGACAATGGATGATGTTCTAAGAACAATACATGAACCCATGGAGACTCTTTTTGAGATAATGGAATCTCTGCAAGCCATGTTTGGGCAGCTATGTGATCAAAGTAGACACGAGGTACTAGATACTACATGAATACTAAGATGAAGAAAGTTATTTTTGTGCATGAACATTGTAACGACCCAAATTCGCTAATAAGGCTTAAGGGCCTTGATTAGCGTGCCAGGAGGGCACGGTGGGAATTATGGGTGATTTTGTGAGTTAAATGCATGGTTATGATTTAAAGCATGTTATTTGACTATTTATTCATCTGAGACGCATGTATATGTGTATTAGTATGCATGTAGGCCCTGATTGTGTTAGAAGGGCATAATTGTAATTTTAGCCCGTTGAGGGCATATTTGTGATAATTGTATTCCGTGATTTGTACCACGTGAGTGTGGTGTTATTTTGTGATGCACGTGCCGAGACGGTCCTAGAGAGCAATTTAACTTAAGAGTCACAACGGGATTTCTATACCCGGCTCGGGAGGAGCCTAGGGGTACCTCGGGAATTTTATGGTTAAGTTGAGATTTAGCGGGTAATAGTTATTGGAGATTTAGTAACCTGGGTAACCATTAGTTACTGCTGAGAGTAACAAGTTCTAGGTAGAAAATGGTAGAAATGAAATAGAAGTAAAAGGACTTAAGTACCCTTGAGGTTTAGGTGGGAAAGGATAGGAAAGGAGGGGCAAAATGGTCATTTGGTTGGGAATTAGATAAATGGCAGCTGGTTTTATGGGGTACACGGTTTGGGGCTTAACCATTTTTGGTCTTGATAGAGTTTGAAGAGAAGAGAAAAGAGAGGGAAAAGCTAGGGCATGAGGAAGAAGAAGAAGAAGAAGAGAAGGAGAAGTTGGAGACCTAGGAGATGAAGGAAGCTTAGGGATGGATTCTCCATATGAGGTAAGGAAGTTTATACACATTTAAGGCTTGATTATGTTATGGGTTAAGAATTTGAGCATGAGTTAAGTTTGATGTTTGAGTTTTATTTTTTTTTTCTGAAATTGGAATCAAGGATGTGGATTTTGGGGATTTGATTGGGTGTTTAGATGTTTTGGTGATGTTTATGAGTTGTTGGATGGTTTATTTGGAGTCTTGAGTTGGTTTTGGGGCTTGGGTGTGAGTTTGGGTTGATTTGGGAAGGTTTTAGCTCGGAGAAAACGCAGGAGAAACCCAGAATTCTGGGTCTGCGAAGGCGTGCCGCGACACAGGTTTTTCGTGCCGCGGCAAGGGAGCCTCTGTCTGATGGGTGCCGCGGCACATGGATAAGGTGCCGCGGCACAAGGCAAATTTCAGGGCATCATTTTTAGGCAATTTTAGGCCTTTGCTCCGGGGGTTCGGGGGATGTCTCCGGGGTGTTGTTTTAAGGTTTTAGAGGCCCCGGGAGTGTGGGATTGGTCCTGGGAAGTGGTTTTGGGTTGATTAGTAATGAGGGATGTTTCTTGTGTGTTGTGACTAGGTTCTTTGAGAGGCTCGTGCTAGAGGACCGTGCTCGCGGCTTTGGTGCATCAGGAGGCTCGGAATGCAGGTAAGAAAACTATAACACCCGTAGGATAGGGCGTGGGCCCATAGTGTGATGGTCGGGCATGGCCCTATATTTGCATGTTGCATGATGAGATGATTGTAGGGCATGGCCCCGGATTGTATTATGTGTAAATGTTTAACCTGAAATGAACCGTGATGTGTGTGAATGTTTATTTCGAATGTACTATATATGTGATTATGATGAAATGGACGGCAAGGGCCGAGTACGGCGTAAGCCGGGGCGGCCGTGGGCCGAGTACGGCGTAAGCCGGGGCAGCCGTGGGCCGAGTACGGCGTAGGCCGGGGCGGCCGTGGGCCGAAAGTAACACCTAGCACATGGGATGCTATATATTCAGGGTGGGACCCAAGGGATACATGAGTTATCCTCGCGGTGAGAACCGATACCCCAGGCTTCGGTAAGGCTCTGGGGCGGCTTGGCCGTGTTTGCTTAGTCTAATGGTTGACTTGTTTATCTGTGGATTATCTGTTATGATAAACTGTATAAACTGCATATGTTATGTTCTGCATGAGTTTTCTTGCTGGGCTTCGGCTCACGGGTGCTCTGTGTTGCAGGTAAGGGCAATGACTGAGTCAACCAACCATGAGTACGGAGAGCGTGAAGCGACGCGTACATGTTTGGCCTGCCCGACTGCTTTGGTTGGGGATTTGTTCGTAAATGGCTGTAATAATCTATGATTTTATGATTTCTCAAACTGTAACCTTATTTCAAGATGTGATTAGTTTTCAAACCTTATTTTGGGATCCCAAATGTTTAATAATAGAAGTTTTGATGAAACGACGCATTTTCTAAGATTACAGCCTTAACTTTTAATTAGTCACACTTTTGTTTCAAAACCTCGGTTAGCGAGCTCTTTGCACACTGTTTTGTCTTAAAAACTCACTCAGTAACGACTCTAAGGAAGTAGGGCGTTACAAACATGTTTTGAGCATGATCAACGTGATGTATGAAGTAGAAATACATGGGGCTATGGTTGATGAGTGTACTCAAGTAAACATCATACTTGAATCGCTCACACCTTCTTTCTCTGCGTTCACAACCAACTATATTATGAATAAGTTGGAATTCAACATGACCTAACTGTTGAATGAACTACAGACATTTGAGTCTCTTAACAAAAATATAACTAAAGAGCATAGGCAAATGTCACTGAAGAGAAGCCTTCTTCCTCTGAGGATAAAACTAATAATAGGAAGAAGAACAATGACAAGGACAAGAGTAAGGGCAAGAAGTCCAAGAAATGCAATAATGCACCAAAGGCCAAGGAGAACAAGAATGACAATAACTCCAAAATGAAAAAAAAACCAAATGGAAAGTGTTTCCACTGCAGAGTTGTAGGTCACTCGAAGAGAAACTGTAAAAAGTATCTCATTGAGCTGAAAAAGAAAGGTAAATTTGTTTTACTTATACTTGAAGCTTGTATAATGGAAGACAATATGCAACCTAGATCATTGATTCAGGAGCCACTAACCTTGTTTGTTCTTTTATCCAAATACTTAAGTCATCAAGGGAACTTGCTGTTGGCAAGGTGACTATGTGAGTTGGAAGTGGAGCGCTTGTGTCAGTAATAGCATTAGGAACAATCCGTTTATTTTTTTGGAAAATTTTTCTTATTTTTAATAATGTTTATTTTATTCTTGAATTTACTAGAAATTCAATTTCTTTATCTATGTTGCATAAACAAAGTTTTGATATTTCAAAGAATGGTTTCAAAATTTGTGAAGCTAACAAACAAACAAACTATATATGCTCAAGACAAATGAACGATCACTTAATAGCTCTGAGTTATTTAAAGTTGCTAAACCGAAAGGTAACAGAAGACAAAAAGTTTCTAAAGATGATGACACACACACATATATATATATATGGAATCTATGACTTGGTCATATTAGTCTAAATAGAATAAATTGGTTAACAAAAGATGGACCATTGAGGGAAGTAACTGTTAGAACTCTTCTGGCTTGTGAATCCTATCTAGAAGGAAAATTGACTAAATGCCATTTCTTAGTGAAAGGAAATAGATAGATCCAAAGAACCATTAGAACTTGTACAAAGCGATGTGTGTGGTCCAATTAATATACAAGCTAGAGGTGATTATGAGTATTTCGTCACTTTCATTGTGGCAACTACTCTAGACATGGTCGTACTTACCTAATGCTTATGACATCAATTTTTTTTTGGCAAGTTTAAAGACTTGTTGGACATGGTCAGGACTATGTTAAGCTACTCATCTTTTCCTCTCACATTCTAGGGTTATGCATTTCAAACGGTGACTTACATTTTGAATTTATTCCCATCTAAGACAATAAGCACAACATCACTAGAGTTGTGGAATGGTAACAAACCTAGTTTGCGCTATTTTTGCATTTGGGGTTGTCCCTCTCATGTTCTTTTACCTAAGTCAGGGAAACTTGACTAAAGGTCTGAAGTGTGTATTTTTCTAGGCTATGCTGTGGAGACACGAGGTGGTTATTTCCATAGTCAAAAGGACCAAAAGGTATTTGTCTCTACAAATGCAACCTTCCTTGAGCATGACTATATGACTAACTATAAACCTCAGAGTAAAGTAGTTTTGGAGGAACTAACTGTTGATCAAATTCCATCACCATCATCATCATTAAATGATAAACGACAAACCAATGAGACCACAGTTTCTGAAAAGGAAGCCCCGGTGCAACGTTGTAGTGGGAGGATTGTGAGACAACCTGTTCGCTAGGAACATGAAGCACACATCCTTGTTTTTGATATAGATAAGGATGACCCATTGACCTTTAAAGAGGCAATGAAAGACCCTAAAAAAGAAAAATGGCAAGAAACCATGAACCAAGAAATGGAATCAATGTATTCCAATTCTATCTGGGAACTTGTAGACCCACCTGAAGAAGTCAAGCCCATTCGGTATAAATGGATCTTCAAGAAGAAAAGAGGTGCTGATGGGAATGTAGAGACTTTCAAGGCAAGGCTTGTAGCCAAAGGCTATACATAGAGGTGTTGGTTATGAAGGACATTTTTTATTGTTGCCCTGCTAAAATCCATACGCATTCTTTTATCCATAGCTGCCACTTACGACTATGAGATATGACAGATGGACGTCAAGAAAATTTTTCTAAATGGCCATCTTGATGAAAGTATCTATATGGTACAACCAGAAGGGTTTGTGAAGAAAGTGGACAATCATAAGATGTGCAAATTGCTAAAATACATTTAAGGATTGAAGCAAGCATCCAGATATTGGAATATTACATATAATGAGATAATTAAAACATATGGCTTCGAAGCATGTTTATATAACTATATCAAAGGGAAAGTAGTGATTTTCTTAGCACTTTACGTGGATGACATTCTACTCATTCGCAACGATTTAGAGACAGTGTCAAATGTAGAGAAGTGGTTGGCTGAAAAATTTCCAAATGAAACATCTGGGAGAAGCTATGTTCTGGGAATCCAAATCCTAAGGGATAGGAAGAGCAAGCTCTTGGAATTTTCTCAAGAAAATTATAAAGAGAAAGTGCTGGAAAGGTTCTCAATGGAGAATTCCAAGAAAGATCAGTTAATGATCAGACATGGAATTACTCTATCCAAGGAGAAATGTCTAAAGACACCTCAGGAAGAACAGAACATGAGGAAGTATCCTTATGCTTCAAAGATTGGGAGTCTGATGTATGCTATGTTGTCTACAAGGCCCAACATATGCTATGCAGTGGGAATTTTCAGTTGTTATCAATAAAATCCCAGTTTAGAACACTAGATTGTGGTAAAGCACATGCTCATGTATCTTCGGAGAACGAGAGATTATATGCTTGTTTATTTAGGGGGTTAATTAAACCCTACTTGATACACTAATTCAAATTTTCAATTAGACAAAAACAGTTGTAAATCGACGTCTCTGTCAGTTTTCAGTCTTGGTGGAGGAGCTGTAGTCTAGAGAAGTATAAAAAAATCTAGTATTGCAGATTCAACCATTGAAGCCGAGTATATAGCAGCTTGTGAAGCAGCTAAGGAAGTAGTTTGGCTTAGGAAATTCTACACTGATCTGGAAGTGAATCCAGATATGGAGAAGCCACAAATCATGTTGTAATATTCGGTCACACAATTTAATAATTGTTTGTTTATTTAATTTATTATTGTTCATTGTTTTATTTTAATTACTTGTCATTTAATTTATTTTTACCAATAATGATTTTTTTGTTTATTAATTAAATGTTGTTCATTTCCTTTTATATGTGATTTGTGTGTGTGTGTGTGTGGTGACTTGGGCGTGTGAGAGAAGAAGAGGAGAAAAGTGTGACATTTTTGGTAATAATTCTAGGAAGGGAAAGAATCAAGGGTGACAATTATGGTTGCAATGTGAATGTGATTTCCTTGCTAATTCTGAAAATTAGGGATTTAACTGGAGGACATTTTATTCTCTTCGATAGCTATTTAAGAAGTAAATGCCATGAAGTTGATGAGCTGATTTTTGCGAGCTCATTAGAGGCATTTTTGAAATTCAAAAGGGGGGGGGGGGGGGAATCAAGTGAGAAAAATGTGGAAACAAGGTACCATTATTAGGCTTGGTTTGATTTGATTTGATTTAGGATTGATGGTTATTTAAGTTTGATTGAGTGATCAGGATCTTGGGTTATTAAGCAATTAAGGGATGTACAATGCATGACACTATGACTAGGTTCAAGAATTGGTGATAAGACTTTTAAAGAATCATGGTATTGATTTAGGATCCTAGGAATCAATCACCATTATGGTGCTAGGTGGTACACACCTATAAATGAAGGTGATTGCCTCTCATTTTTCTTCACACACCAAAAAGATAGAAAGAAGGCTAGAGAGTGGCATGAAGCAAAGAGAAAAGGAAAGATAGAGGGTGGTGTGAGCAATAGAGAAGGAGGGCAAGATTGAGGCTCGTGATTTTGGATAAAAAAAGAGTGGAGAAGTAGTCAATATTTGGTGGTAAGCTTTTAGGGCTAGTCTCTTTATGAATTTCTTCTTATTTAATGGCTTTCTAAGATCTATTTTCTCGGTGGTTTAGAGGTATTCAAACCATACAATAAGAGAGTGTGATTGAAGGTTCGACTACTACAAATCTGAAGAGGTATCAATTGTTTTTCTTTGAGGTTATTATGGTGGAATTATGCTAGGGTTGTTTTTATGATTTTAGTATTTTAGGATTTTATTTCCTTGCATGGCCCATGAAAACATGTGCGGTGCTTAGAATTTTAGTGAGTTATGTTTTATGGCTTTTCTTTTAAGCAAAGGTTATTATGGTGATAGACTTGTGACTTGAGGCGGTGTTTTTATCCTTCTCAAAGAGTCTCTCTCTCTCACACACACACACCAAGTAAGGAAGTAGTCATGTTTTGAGCTATATGAAATATTGTGAAGTTTCATGTGGTATGCTAAGTTTCAGGAAACACGTTCTTGGAAAGATGAAAAGTTGGCATCAATTGCCATAGTATGACCGAGGTGGTCTCCAAGAACCTCAAGTGCTTCCTCCCAATCATCTAATCAATTTACATGTAGTTTCACAAACAAGTATTTATATGTTTATGTTTTACAATTCTGAGCTATGATTTGTTATATGCTAACTTGTTAGTTTACTTTTCTTACTAGGTTGTTAGCTCACCCCCTTACCTTTTCCCCATGTAGGTAATAAGTGAAAGCATGTTATGTGACATATGGCGGGTTGAGATCTTTTCCAAGGGACGTATGTACTCTATGAGGGGCTTTATGGACGAAAGTGATCAAGAACGAAGGACCTATCTTATTTATTGTTATTAATTTATTATGGAATAAACTCTTTATGCATGAAATTATGTTTCTTTTATTTTAAACAAACATTTGGATGTTATTGCATATTTTTAATAAGGTCAAGAATGAATGTTCCATTTTTCATTTGAAAGATAATTTTTGTTTTAAATTACCTTTTATAACGAGGGAGGTCAAATTAGGGCGTTACAAAGTGGTATCAGAAGCCGGTTGTTCATAGTCTGAAGGACTCTCACAGAATACATATAGTCGATTTGAAAGAGCTAAACTCATTGTTTGTAAGATTGCTTTATATCATCTTTTGTTGTATGTTGTGTTTGATCTTTATTTGTATCATGTGCAGTTGACCAAGCCTCCTATTTTGAGAGCTCCTAGGGAAGTTATCCTTAGACAAATCAGGGATATCCGAAAAATAAAAGAGGATAGGCGAAACCCCTGCCCACTAGGTAGACTATGCAGGGAAGGCACATAGTGGGACACTTCGAATATGAGTTTGAACCCATTTATGAATGATTTAGGAAGTAGCATCCTCCAAGCTTCGAAGGGAGCACTGATCCATTGGAAGTTGAAGAATGGTTGAGATCAATTGTAATGACCCAAATTTCTTTATAAGGCTTAGAGCCTTGATTAAGGGCCAGGATGGAAAATTTTGGAATCATGTGATTATATGATATTTATGTGTATCATTATGTGATTATGCGAGTTATATCATAATATGACTTGATATGCATGTTTAGGTGTATTAAATATGCATATGGACCCATTTCTGTTTAATTGGTCCATTTTCATAATTTAGCCATTTTTGGGTATATTTGGCATATATGTGGTATGAGTGTGGTACTTCACTATTATTTGGTTATGCTTGGTTTACTTAGCACGAGACGATCCTAGGAGGCAAGCTAGTGGAAAAGTCACAACAGGATCCATACTTGACTCGGAGTGAGTCAAGGGGTATTTTGGGTATTTAGCACATTACCAGGATATTGGGTAATGGGAATAAATATTTGGTTATAAATTGGGAGTTAGAGAGATCAGAGGGAAATTCTAGGAATTTTGACTAATTTTACCCTGGGGGCATTTTTGGGACCCCGAGCATTAGGATTTGCTTGAGGTTACTTAAGCTCGAAGTAACATGTTATAATAATAAAAAGAATGTTCAAAACATTCTCTCTCTCTCTCATGTTTCCTTTTTGCCACCGATCACATTTTCGAAGGAAACTTGAGTTTTAGGACTCAGATTTAAGCAAGGATCGAGGCATAGTAATTCTAGGAAAGATTAGAAGCTTATTAGCCGGAGGATTTAGTTGGGAAACAACTCAATCGAAGGAAATCCAAGTTTTAAGTTTTAAGTTTCCAGGTTTTTAAGCATTGATTTGATTTTATGTTTTGATGAGTTTTTTATTTGATTGAGGATTAGGTTTTGTTGGTTTTGGATCATGGGGATGTTTGGAAACTTTGAGTTTGAGATTTGGAGATGTTTGGATAGGTTTATGGAGGATTTAAAATGAGAAAATGGAGGTTTTCTGGCTGGGTTCGAGGTTGAGTCGAGGCCCTGTTCTTGGGCGCCGCGGCTCAAGCTTGATGAAGCAGGTGAATGGGACTGCTGGGCTATTTGAGCCGTGGCGCCAGTTAGGAGCACCGCGGTGCTAATACAGTGAGAGAAGGGTTTTGGGCCCTGACTTGAGTGGGGCTGCGACTCTAGTGTTTGGGGCCGCGACTCAAAAAGGGGACAAGTGGCCAAAGTGGGTTTATAGTCATGGAAACTTAAACCTGAGGGCTCGGGATTGATCTTACTACCCAATTTGGCAGGATTCAACGTCCCGAAGGCTAGGACTTGGTCTGGAAGTATTTATTTACTCATTTTTTATGAGGTTTTATATTATGGTTGTGACTAGGTTATCGCTAGGGGCTTGGAAACAAGATCGTGCTTGTGGCTCATTTATTGGTAACATGTGCTTGGACCAAAGGTAAGGAAATTGCACCTAGTATGTGATGCATATGATACATGTGATTAGGGCATGACATGAATATTGAATATGGAATTGATCAGGCTTGAGTCTTTGTAAATGTGCATGATCATAATTATGCTAGTGAATGTTGAGTAAGCATGTTGAATGCCTTATATTTGGATATTTGACATATGATATATGATTGGGTGCATTGTTTACTTTTGAGTGGTACTGACTCATTAGTCAGAAATGGCACGGGTCGTATGGAATTGACCTATGAGTCAAGAGCGGCATAAGCGTATTGAACACAGAGCCGAAATGATTAGATCTAATCAACATGAGCATTAAATGCTTGACCGACCCCAAGGTCAAAGAAAACTAAAAGTGCTTGTCTGGTCTAAAGGCTAGTTACTTAGAGCCAGGGCCAAAAGGCTCAGGTGACTGAAACGTCACATGGCTTAGGGAGCGAATCCCCAAATATGGACTCATTAGCCATCTATTCAGGGAGCGAATCCCTTAGAGATGGACTCATTAGCCATCTATTTAGGGAGAGGATCCCCAGAGATGGACTCATTAGCCATCTATTCAGGGAGCGAAACCCCAGAGATGGACTCATTAGCCATTTATTTAGGGAGCGGATCCCTAGAGAAGGACACATTAGTTATCTATTCAGGGAGCAGATCCCTAGAGATAGACTCATTAGTCATCTATTTAGGGAACAGATTCCCAAATTGACTTGATAGTCATCTATACAAGGGGTAGGGCCCATAATAATTTATTTGGACTTGCCTACATGCATGAATAGGGCTATTACTGCTAGGCATGCTTATTATGATTTAGTGACATGTTATTACCTGTTTATGAGCTTGTTTACGTTTTCTTGTTGAGCTTCGGCTCACAGGTGCTATGTGGCGTAGGTAAAGGCAAAAGAAAGCTGGACCATCCTTAAGTTGGACAACTTAGGTGACGATGTGTACAAATGTGGCTACTTGACCACCACGACCGAGGGTTTAAAGAGGAACTAGGGTTAAACCCTATTTTGCCGCTTAGGTTGGTTGGTTGTAAATCTTTTATTGTAATTAACCTTTAAAATATATTTTGGGATCCCAATGTATACAGGAAACGTTTTAGTGAAACGTTGTATCTTTGACCAAAAATTTTAACCCTAAACTGTTAATCACACTTAGTTACACGATTATGGCCAAATGACTCGTTTAGCAAGTCTAGCACTATTTAAAATGCACAACGTAACGGTCCCTAGGTAGTAGGGCGTTACATCAGTAGAGTCTATTTTGGTTCACATGCTGCTGAACAATAAGGATAGGTGTAATGCGTATCACCTTTGCTGAAAAGAGATGCAAGAATTTTGTGGGACATCATCAAACAAACCAAGGATGTGACCGCAATGACCTGGGCAGTGTTCGTTCAAGTCTTTGACAAGAAGTACTATGGTACCACGACTCTTGTAGCTCAAGTGGATGAGTTTGTAGCTTTGACTCATGGAAATTCCACAATGATGGAGTATGTGCAAATGTTTGACAGATTGACAAAGTTTGTGGTAGAGTTGGTACCAACTGAGGCTTTAAGGGTACGAAGGTTCACGAGAGGGTTGTAGCCTATGATAGCCTGAGATGTTAAGTTAACTAGTGTGGGAGTGACCACCTATGCTGAGACCTTAAAGCAAGCCCTTGATGCAGAACTACTGGAGGACCGCATCTGGAACGAGGGAGCTGCTAGAAGAAAAGCTAGAAAAGAAAACTCGGGGAAAAGTGAAAAGAGGAAGTCTCAGGATGGACTAGGGAGTGAAGCAGAGAAAAATCTGAGGGATAAACTAATATCAACAACTCTTAGGGTCGCAATGTGGAACTCACCAACTGTCCTAAGTGTAAACGAAAACATCATGGGGAATGTCGGGCTGATACACAAACTCACTTCAATGTGCGGTCAAGGGGGCCACATCAAGAGAAATTTTCCTTAGTTGCAGGGAGAACTGAGAAAGGAGGGACAGTGGAGGAATGATAATCTGATACCAGCTCGAGTGTTCACCCTGACTCAAGGTGAAGAGGGCTCTAGCAACATGGTTGTGAACATGTCAGATCCTCATCGATGGTACACTTTCTATAGTTTTAATTGATTCTAGAGCAACACATTCGTTTATTTTTGCAAACATGACTGCTAGACAAGACATACCCTATGAAAGTTTCAGAAAGCATTTTGCTATCACCTTACCTTCGGGCGAGGGGATGATATCAACTAAAAAGTTATGCATTATCCCAATAATGGTCGAGGGAAAGGAATGTCTGGAAAACTTGGTAGAACTGGGCATGGCAGACTATGACATAATCCTCGGAATGGATTGGCTATCAAAATATGGGGCGACCGTTGAATGCAAGAGGAAGGTTGTTGTGTTTAGACCACAAGAGGGAGAATAGTTTGTATTTATTGGAGAGGCATCAGGACTCCGAACACCGATAATTTCAGCACTAAAGGCTCAAAAGATGATGAAGCAAGGATGTCAAGCTTATTTGGAGAGCATAGTTGACACCACAAATGAGCCACAATTAAGACTTGAAGATGTTAGAATTGTGTGTGAGTTCGTCGATGTATTCCCAGAAGATTTTCCAGGATTACCACTAGACATAGAAATCAAATTCATTATTGTGCTTGCACTGGAAACGACACCCATTTAAAAAACACCTTATCGGATGGCACCAACGGAGTTGAAAACACAATTTCAATAGCTATTAGACAAAGTGTTTATTAGACCAAGCTGTTGTGATTGGTTAAATATATGGTGAAATTTCGTAGGCACGAAGAGGTGCAAAACCATAACAATTTTACAAAAGTAAACATGTTAGAGTTGACTTTCGGTATAGACATTTATAAATCATCATTTTTGGGTCCAATGTATTTCTTTGGAGTATATGAGAGTACACAAAAATTTTGGGAGCATTTGGAGAGGTTTTGAGACAATTTTTGGAGTGTCAAAATAGAGGCATCGTCGAGGCGACACGTCACTCAACCAAGAAATGGTAGACCAAGCGACTAGGCGACATTTCACTTGGTGCCAAGCGATGCGCCGCATGGGCCGTTCGTACGAAGCCGTACAGTGACATGTGTTTTGCTCCAAAATTCAAATTAAAATGCTCTAATTTCATTGGTTGAGTCTAATGAGGTTCTTATACTATTTAAAGGGTTCATATTATTTAATTGGTGAATTGATCATTCACCTCTCTCTCTCTCTCAAAATAACTCTCTCTCTCTCTCTAGCTTTCAAGATTACTAGTTTTCTCGAAGATCTTCATCAAGAAATTTTCACTTGTATGAAGGATCAAGACTTTTGAATCCCAATCTCATTCCATTATAGTAGCTTCAAGCAATTCCAAGGAGAAGGCTAAGAATATAGATTTTTGGACAACCAATCTACATTTGTGTCAAGCCTTGTCATTTTGTGTTTCACAAAAAATCATAGCTTTGTGATTTTGTGTTTGAAGGTTGTTCTTTAAGAAAAGTCCACTCTATACTTTGATTCTTTTGTGTTTATTTAATTTGTGATTCTCTACCTATAGATTTACATTACTTGTTGTTTATGCTTTGAGTTGTAATACAAAACCAAGGTTGATTAATCCTAATCTCCAACTAGAAAAAATTTCTTTCTCAAACCTTTGTTTTGTATCAAAGTTTGTCTATCTCTAAGGTTTTTCTACTAACCAAATCCATGGAAGAAAGCTCCTCAATATCAACTCTCAAGTTCATGTCTCAAGATCTAGTGAGACTTGATAGGTTTGATGGCTCAAATTTTGTTAGATAGCAATACAAGATCAAGTTCCTCCTCACAACTTTGAAAATGCACTACATCCATGACAAAGATTTGAGGAACTTGGAGCCCCTAAAGGATGATGATTCTTAAAATATGATCAAAGAAAGGAAGAAAAGGGAAGATGGTGAGCTCATTTGTAGAGGCCACATACTCAATGCTTTGTCAGATCGTCTCTATGATCTCTAGACAAATACTACATTGGCAAAGAAGATATGGGAAGCTCTTGAGAAGAAGTACAAAACCAAAGAAGGTACCAAGAAATTTCCTATCAATCAATACATGGAATCTAAATTCTTTGATGCTAAACCCTTACTCCCCCAAGCACATGAACATCGAGTTATTGTGAATAAGTTGTCTACTCTTAAGATAACATTGTTGGAACCTTCATTGTGGGAGAGATTATAGCTAAACTACCTCCATCTTGGAGAGGCTATAGAAAGAATATCCTTCATAAGAATGAAGATATATCTTTGGAAGAGATCTTAAAGCACCTAAGGATTGAAGATGAGTTTTATTCTAGAAACAAGTGCAAGGAAGAGAGTTTGGACATCCAAGGCTAAAACCATAGAGAAACTCTCTAATTCCAAAGGGAAGACTCACAAGAAGCCTCAATCAAATAAGTATATTCATCTAGCTCCAAGAAATAATGAAGGGAAATTCAATGGTATGAGAGGCATGTGTTTTGTTTGTGGAAATAATGGCCACATGGCTAGAGGATGCAAGCATCAAAATCCCCATAATGATTGATCCAAAGTTAACACAGCTGATGAGGAGTTGGTTGCAACCTTTAGTGAGGTGAATGTCATCCAAGGAAAAGTTCAAGGATGGTGGTATTACACTTGTGCAACCATTCATGTTACTTATGATAGAGAGATCTTCAAAACCTTTGAAGAGTCAAAGGATGGGCATGACATCCAAATGGGGAATGAGCATAGGTCCATGGTGTTGGGCAAGGGGAATGTTGATCTTTACTTCACATCCGGAAAGAAGGTTTTATTGACCAATGTGATGTTCCGGATATGAGTAGGAATCTTGTGAGTGGGCATTTGTTGAGCAAACTGGGAATTAATGCGGTGTTTGAGTCCGGCAAGATATTCTATCCAAGGGCAACTACATTTTGGGGAAAGGGTATGGGATGATTAAATTTGTGTAGCAAAGACAATGGTTTTGATAATAATGCATGATCATCTTCCTCTTATGTACTTGGTTTTGATTCTATTACTTTGTGGCATAATAGACTTGCTCATATAGGATATAGAACAATTAAAAGAGTTATCAAATGTGGTTTGATTGTATGCAATGATGTTAAGCATGATAAGTGCGAATTATGTGTTAAATCTACGATGGTAAAGAAACCTTTTCCAAGTGTTGAAAGGAAAACTAATTTGTTAGATTTGATACATAGTGATTTATGCGAGTTAAAAGGAATAATTACTAGAGGAGGACATAGGTATTTTATTACCTTTATTGATGATTGTTCTAGATTCACATATGTGTACATGCTTAAGAATAAGGATAAGGCCTTTAACATGTTTAAAATCTATAAATCCGACATTGAAAATCAACTGGAAAAGAAAATAAAATTAATTAGAAATGACAGGGGTGATGAATACTTTTCTAATGAATTCAATGTGTTTTATGAGATGCATGGTATAATACATGAATGAACAACCCCTTATACACCCCAACAAAATGGAATAACGGAAAGGAAAAATAGAACATATGTTGAAATGATAAATGTTATTACATGCAAATTTGAGTTTTGTGTTATGGGGAGAAGCCTTCCTTACCGCTTGTCATTTTCTAAACCAGATTCCTCTAAAGAAGAATCAAATTTCACCATATGAGATATGGAAAGCAAAAAGGTCCAAGGGTTACCTTCAAGGGTTGTAGAGAAACCGACATTTCCTAGAAGAAGCGAAAGGCTTAAAGAGTGTGGATCACAAAATGAAACCTCTCAAGTGGAGACTCTTTACCTAGTAGAGGGAAACCATAAGTGTAGCGTCCCAAATTTGCTAATAAGGCTTAATGCCTTGATTAGCGTGCCTAGAGGGCAATAATTGATTTAATTATGTTGATACGATAATTTGATAATTATGTGATTAGAAATGCATGTTTAGGTGGATTAAATATGCATGTGGGCCCCATTTGGTTATTAGGGGCATATTTGTAATTTTGGCCTGTTGAAGGCATAAATGCTATATTTGTGTATATTGTGATTGATAGCACGTGTGAGTGGTGATATATTTGTGACGCACGATCTGAGACAGTCCTAGGGAGCAGTTTAGCTAGAAAGTCACAACGGGGTCAAATACCTAACTCGGGAGGAGCCTAGGGGTATTTTGGGAATGTAATATGTGTTTGGGATTTATTGAGTAACGTGTAGTAATTTAATAATGATTTGGACATGTTGGGATTAAATGGGGATTTATAGGAATACTCAGGGACTTAACGAGATTTGGCAAATGACTAAATTGCCCTTGGGTTACTTAAGGATTGAGGATAAGCTTAAGGGGCAGTTTGGTCATTTGGCAGGGGTATTTCATAGCTCAGAATAGTCTTGGGAAGTCGCTGGAACAAAGTAGAAGACGACTCTCTCTCTCTCTCTCTATCTCACACCTCTATCTCCCTTTCACGGTGTTTGAATTTTCATAAAATGTTAAAGACTTAGGCTGGTGAATTGGAGGATTGGGAAGCTTAAAGCTCAGGGAATCAATTCAGGAACTGATTTAAGTGTAGAGGTAAGTTCTTTAATTGAATCTTGCTGTTGAATTTCCTTGATTATATCAAGAACTCAAGCTTGCATGAGGATTGGTCTGGTTAGCTGTGCTTGGTTTGAATTTTGGTGTTAGTGAGGATTAGATGGTTGTTCTTAGGTGGATGTGATGCCTAGGCTGTGTAGACAAGAAATCCAGGTTCAATTATGAGTTTAAGTGGTGTTTGGAGTATGAAATTAAGGTTTAGGCTTGAGGAAAACGCAGGGGAAAATGGTGTTTTCTGGGTTTGGAGGCTCGAGCTGCGGCCTTGTTCTTCAGGTGCCACGATCCGTGTGTGTCGAAGAGGCTGGAAGCATCTATCTGCCCAGGCGCGCCACGGCCCGTGTCCCTCAACCAATGAGGCTTTTTGCCTCTGAATTGAGCGCGCTGCGACCCTTAAGGGGCGGGGTCGCGACTCAAGTTTGAGATGTTGGTTGTTTGAAGGTTTTTAGCTCAGGAACCCTAATGTTAAGGCTCAAGAAGGATTTTACCACCCGGATTGGTAGAATCCAAAGTCCCAGAGGCTATAATTATATCCCAAAGTTATTTATTGGATTAGAACTCGATGGATGGCTATTGTCAATGCATTGTGACTAGGTTTTCAGTGAGGTTCGGGTTAGAGGACTGTGCTTGGGATTGAGGTGCTCAGGAAGCTTATGACACAGGTAAGAAAACTGTTGTACCCATAAAGCAGGGCATGGCCCTATTGTTTGTATTGTAGGGCATGGCCCTATGTGATTGAATTGCAGGGCGTAGCCCTATTGTTTATGTTTCGTATATGTTTAAATGTTTGTTGATAGTATGCTATGTATTGCATATTTGTGAATGAACGACGAAGGTTGGGAACGGCGAAGGCCGAGAATGGCAGGAAGCTGAGTACGGCAAGAGGCCAGGAATGGCGTCGAGCACGTGGAGTGCAAAGCTGAGTACGACAAGACCCGAGAGTGGCATTAGCACGCGGATGCAAAGCCAAGCATGGTCCGGTTATCACCAGCTCAAGGTAAGGGAAGAGGATATACCAAAGACAACTTTTAAGACTCGATACGAACATTACGAGTTCCTAGTTAAGTCTTTCGATCTTACCAACGCTCCAACCGCATTTATGGACTTAATGAATCGGGTCTTCAAGGATTACTTCAAAAAATTCATCGTAGTGTTCATTGATTATATTTTGGTGTACTCCAAGGACGAAGTCGAGCACAAGGAACATTTAAGACTGACCATGCTGAGACTAAAGGAGCATAAACTTTATGCCAAGTTCAAGAAATGCGAATTTTGGCTATCACAAGTAGCGTTCCTCGGCGACATAGTATCCAAAGACGGAGTCGCTATAGACCCAACTAAGGTAGAGGCTGCGAAGGATTGGCCAAGACCTAAGAATGCATCAGAAGTTAGAAGTTTTCTCGGGCTAGCAGGCTATTATTGGAGATTTGTTGAAGGATTTTATAAGATAGCCACTCTGCTTACCAACATGACCCGGAAACAACAAAGGTTCAACTGGACGGATAAATTTCTAGAGAGCTTCTAGTTGCTCAAAGATAAATTATGCTCAGCACCAGTACTTTGCGTACTGACACCTAACGACAAGTTTGTAGTATATTGTGATGCGTCGAAGCAAGGGTTAGGATGTGTGCTGATGCAAAATGACAAAGTAATAGCCAACGCCTCAAGGCAGCTAAAGGAATACGAGCAACACTATCCAGCACATGATATGGAGTTGGCAGCGGTGGTCTTCACATTGAAAATTTGGCGCCACTGTCTTTATGGAGAACAGTGTGAGATTTATACGAACCAAAAGAGCGTAAAATATTTCTTCACGCAAAAGGAGCTCAATATGAGGCAGCGCAGGTGTTTGGAACTAGTAAAGGATTATGACTGCGAAATCCTATACCACCCAGGAAAGGCAAATGTAGTTGCAGATGCGTTAAGTTGGAAGAGTTATGGAAACCTGGCAGCATTGTCCAGAATTGAAAAGCCACTACAGTAAGAGCTGATTAATGCCGGAATATAAATAGTCTGAGGTCAATTGGCTAACTTTTCCATCTAGACGAGTTTACTAGATGATAAACGGATCAAGCAAGGGCATGATGACATGTTATTATCGCATATGGCTGCAGTCAAAGAAGGCAAGACTATGGATTTCTCTATATCAGGACAAGGGTTCTTGAGATTTAAGGGTCGGGTATGCATGCCAAATGACCATGGGATTAAGATGAAGATTTTAGAAAAGGCACACACTACCCCATACTTAGTTCACTCGGGGTCCTACCAAGATGACTCATGACCTTAAGGCACTATATTGGTGACCGGGAATGAAGAAAGACGTAGCAGAATATGTGTCCAAATGCCTTATATGCCAGCAAGTAAAGGCAGAACATCAGCGACCCGCAGGCTTATTGCAACCGCTTAGTATTTCGGAATGGAAGTGGGAAGACATAGCCATGGACTTCGTGACAGGATTACCATGAAAAAATAAGCGACACGACTCGGCTTGGGTTGTGGTGGATAGATCACTTCCTACCTATCAAGACTACAAACACTACGAACCAGTATGCAAACATTTATGTTCGAGAAATTGTACGACTGCATGGAATCCCTAAGACCATAGTATCCAATTGAAGATCGGTGTTTACATCGAGATTTTGGGGAAGCTTGCAGCAAGCCATGCGTACCAAGCTAAGTCTTAGTACGACATTTCATCCTCAAACGAATGGACAGTCCGAGTGTACCATAAAAATTTTAGAAGATATGTTGCGCACTTGTGTACTAGACTTCGAAGGATCATGGAGCAAGTATTTGCCACTTATAAAGTTTTCCTACAATAATAGCTACCAGGCAACTATTGGTATGGCACCGCATGAGCTACTTTATTGGGACGAGGTAGGAGAAAGACAACCTTTTGGACCCAAGGCTGTTAAAGAGGCTCAAGACGCAGTGGAACTGATTAGGAAGTGTATGCTCGCTGCTCAGAGTTGACAAAAGAGTTATGCGGATGCCAAGTGACGAGATGTGGAATTCAAAGTCGGAGATCAAGTCTTCTTAAGAATATCTCGTATGAAGGAATGAAGTGGTTTAGGAAGAAAGGCAAACTTAGTCCCTGGTTTATAGATCCTTTTGAGATATTAGACAAGGTGAGACCAGTAGCATATAGATTAGCCCTACCGCTAGCTCTAGAAGATAGCCACAATGTGTTTCACATCTCGATGCTGCATAAATATGTGTCAGACCCATCCCACGTTCTCAAGTACGATACGTTAGCACTCCAGAAAGTCCTAAGTTATCAGGAACGACCAGTTCGCATCTTGGATAAGGGGGTGAAGGAATTACGGTCGAAGAGTATTGCAATAGTCATGGTTAATAACACAGAACGGGAGGCAACATGGGAATTGGAGGAAGACATTCTAGCACGGTATCCGGAATTGTATGATATGTAAAATTTCAAGGACGAAATTTCTTTAAGGGGGGAGATTGTAATAACCAAGGTTATTATTTTCTTATAAGCTCCTTAAATATGGTATTAGGTTAGATTTAGTTATGACTTGAGTTGTGGAATAAAGATTTCTTTAAGCTTAAATTATTTAAGTTATGATTTTATGAGTTAGAAATAATTATAGTTTGGGTAATTATAATTATTTTATCATATGAAAAAATTAGTGTATAGTTTTACTAAGTATTAAATGGACATATTATTTGATGTATTAAGAAGTGAACATGTGGCATTAAACTAAGTTCAAGTATTAGAATTAAAATGAAAACCAAAATACCTTAGTCTTAGGTTTGGCTCAAAAATAGGAAGGATTTGAATTTTTTTAAATTTTTTTAAAGATAGGCAAGATTAGATCTATTTGAATTAAGTGACTATGTGTCAAGAAGAGTTAGAAAAATGGTGATTTAAAAGATTTAATTTAAGTATTCAAATAACTTAGTCGAGATAGTAGTGTGATGGTTGAACTAAGAGTTAAATAAGTAAATGTAGTTTTCGTAACTGTAAGGTGCTGTAACTTCGGACCTAGTTTTAACCTATTTATATTATGATTTTGGAAAAATAGAATCTCTAAAAAGTTGTAGATAATTTAATTAGCTATCCAACGGTATAAACATAGCCTAAATCGGACTCTTACTGCTCAAGTTTCGTTAATTTTACTACAAAATGATCCGGAGTTACGAGACATAGGATAGTAGTTTGGACTTTGACTAAAGTTTGAACCAAATGGAGATTATGTGGCATACTTGGAGATGATGTAGCAACAAGAAGGGAGTAAGACTAGGCTGGCCAAAACCATATAGTGGAGGGAAGGTTTGATTTTTAAAATTTAAGTTGAATAGTGTGGAGAAAATCAAGGAAGGGAGTTGGGGTTTGAAGCCTATAAATAGAGACTTACCCTTCACCATTTTTATTACACTTAAAAGCTCTCAAAAACTTCTCATATTAAAATCCATAGTCCCAAAAGCTCTCTCTATTTTTCCATAAACACTGTACATAGTCATAGCCGAATCACTAGTCCTTATAGTGCTCATGATCTTTTTCTTCTATTTTCTTTATTTTTCCTTTCTAAACCCTATTGTAGCCGAAATATTGAACCCCATAAAGCCAATATATAGCCAAAATCTACCCAAGTATCCAAACTCTTGGTGTTGTTGTTGGAGATAGACATTAGAAAGAAGACTCAGAATTTCATCATTTTGTTTCTAGGTTGAAGCTATGACTTTATGAGGTTTAGAAAATTCTTGAAAGTATAGTTTTATTATAAGGATCTAATATAAATATCTTATGTTGTATTTAAGGTTGATTGGATGTTTTCTATAACAAGCTGTTGACGCGGTTTTTCACCAACAATGAATTATGAAAAATAGCTGGGATGGATTAGTGCCTGATGATAAACCGTAATAAGAAAATGATGCTTAAAAACACTAGAAAAGAAATATTAAGAACACTCATCTTTTTACGTGGTTGAGAGGTTAAAATCAACCTAGTTCACGAGTCTATATTATTACTGTTTGTCTCTCGAAATTTTGACAGAGATTTTGTATTTCCCAGAATCCCCTTTTTCCCTATCCAAGGTCTTGGTATTTATAGAGAAAATCCATGGATCGAATAGGCATTGGGGTCATCACATGAATCCAAATCCCTAGTGTGACCTATCTCACACTAATTATAATTATTAAAATTTATCCTAAGGTATGGTCTAATCATTAGGTAAAATTGATCATGGATCCTCAGGGATAATTCGGACATGCGATGTTTGATCATGCACGATTATATTACGTGTATAGGATTTCAGGGATATGTGGACATGTAATGTCTGACCATGCACGCCTATATAACGTACCCAGGTTTACAAAGATCCAAGGATGCGGTAGATCTCTAGCGTACCCTGAGCTAAGTGCAGCGCCAGCTCGTATCTCGGATGCTATGCTTTTTAAACGTTTCCAGATCGTGCCTATTGCACTGTATTCACCAGCTCGTGCTATAGACCTGAGGAATCGTGCTGCCTTTACAGAGGAAATATGGATTTGTAGATCATCTATTACAGTTCTTGGCTAGCTAGCTGTATCCGAGCTGGCTAAAAAACTCGTGCTGAATTTTAGGACGTACACAAGCGATCTCTTATCTTTCTTTTTCTCTCCACACTCAAGGTAAGGAAAATATGTTAGATTTTATGTGTTATGATTATGTTTACATGCTATGTGTATGTATGTATGTATGTATGTATGTATGTATGTATGTATGTATGTATGTATGTATGTATGTATGTATGTATGTATGTATGCATGTATGTATGTATGTATGTATGTATGTATGTATGTATGTATGTATGTATGTATGTATGTATGTATGTATGTATGTATGTATGTATGCATGTATGTATGTATGTTTTAGCCGCTTGGGAAATATGGTTGCTTAGATAGCAAATAAGCAAATCCCGAGATTTTTATCATTATCGTAGATTATAGTTATGTTTAAACCTACCTCTAAATAGTAGCAAGAGGACCTAGATGGTTTATCATATACTATATTGTGTTTAATCCTACCTCTAATAGTAGCAAGAGAACCTAGATGGTTTCTATCACATACTACGGTAATGAGTTAATGATCATTAATTTGTAGTCTTATATTTTATGATTTACATTTTTACGTCATACGTTGTATGATTTATATTTTTATGTCTTATGATTTATGATATGTTTCTAGTAGTTTTCCTTATTGGGCATTAGGCTCATTCAGTTTTATTTTAGATGGTCTAGGAAAATGAGCATGGAAGGCAGGACGGATTCATGGCAGCTTTGGCATGTGTATTGGGCGAGAATTGAATGAATTGACTGATGGGAAAGATCGAGAATGACGTTTTTTTTCAAGTCTTTTAATTATGTATTTATGTTTTTTCCGCATTTAGCATCTGAACAATTAATTAAATGTTTTGTTTTCTTTATGATTTTATGTAATAACAATGGGATTCTGTATTTTGGATTTTCTAATAAAGTTCTATTATTTTATGTATGCATTCGAAAATAATAGCTATGTCTTAGTAGTTTTAATTGTATGAGGTCTTTAAGTTAGTCGTGTCATTACAAGAATTGAAGAGGTTTCTATCTTCTAACTTAATGATGTAGGACCTTGGAGAGGTTGATACCATTCTAGGTATCAAAGTTAGAAGAAACGTAGATGGTTATGCCTTAGGTCAAGCTCATTATGTTGAGAAAATGCTTGACAAGTTTGGTCCTCTTAATATCAAAGAGGCAAACACACCCTTCGATTCAAGTGTAGAGCTTGAAAAGTATGATGGGAAAGTGGTGGCTCAACTAGAGTATGCAAGTGCAATTGGATGTTTGATGTATACCGCTCATTGTACTTGAATGGACAGTACATTTGCGGTTAGTAAACTAGTAGGTTTACTTGATACCTTAAAAGGACCAAAGAGTTATGCCTCCAATATTCTAAGTTTCCTAAGATACTTAAGGGATATTCCTATGCAAGTTGGATATTCGGTCTAGGAGATAATCTCTCCACAACCGGTTGGGTGTTGACCCTTGTAGGGGTGCAGATTCTTGGGGATCTAAGAAACAAACATGTATATGTCACTCAACCATGGAATCAGAGTTTGTAGCTCTAGTGGCAATCAACAAAGAGGTCTAGTGGCTAAGAGATCTCATACTGAAAACTGCGGTTGATGTATTGATGATCTTGATACATTGTGATAATGAAGCCACTTTGATTAGAGCTTACAAAAAAATATATAATGGAAATTGATTGGTAACATAGAAGTCTAAGACATGACTATGTAAGGAAATTGATTGGTAAGAGTATCATATCAATTACATATGTGAAATCCTGTGACAACTTAGCGTATCCGTTTACCAAACCTCTTGGGAGAGATTTCATTAGTTCTACAAATAAAGTGATAGGACTAAAACTCCTTGACAAATTGATTTCGCAATGATGGCAACCCAACTCAAAACTTGTATTCATCAAGTGTAGAGTTTAATGGGTAAAAACAAGTCATTGATAATGGAGTATTTTCAACATTAAGAACTTAAAGATCTCATCAATGGTGAGTTAATGTTAGTTTCTACCGAGCAGGAGGGTTAAGCCATAAGCTTGTAATGAAATTTAGTTGAATAGAAACAAGCATCTCTAAAGGTAGCAAAGATGTTGTAAGAATTACACCTATGTGAACTTAAAGGTGGGCCACCTCTCAAGATAGTTAAGAGTTTTCTCTCTAGGTAGTTCATGAATGGATCAAGCATAAGGCCATTAAATGTGCTAAGCACGATCAGTGGGAAATACATAAGTAATGAGATAGAGGTGTTGACGGTGAAATCGCGTCAACTAAATTAGATTAGAAAACTCAAAGATATGTATGGAGAATTTAGATAAGAACTTAGAATAAACTTTAAGGAAAAATAAAACCCAGATCAACAATGGAGCAAGCCTTTGTATATTGCTTAATAGCCTCTGCGTACAATGAATTTTCTAACCCCTTTTCTGGAGGGGTGACCATCTATTTATATTGGAGCTCTAATGGCTCCTTTGTACATAATGATCCCTCAGGACAAAATAGTACATGTGTACACTGTCAGGATAGCAGCACAGGGGGTAGTGGTGCTGGAAGAGTGGTGGAGCAGAAGGTCATGGTGTCGGCCTGGGTTGTGGTCAAAAGCGTGCACATAGTGCTTCCACTCTCTGTACAAATCCATACCTCCACTACCTGTGTGATACAGCTGTCAGGGTCACGCTTCTGTCCTCCTCATGGTCGTACGTCCTGCACCCGTACACATACGGGTACTTTGTACCTGACGGTTATCCTTGCACCTCTCAGGCATGCATATGCTCAAAGCAATTCCACGTTTGACTAAGTGTAGGAAAGCTAGTGTGTTGACATGAGCGATATACTCAGGCATCTATTCCATTATTGGCTCGATACCTAATAGTTCTTGGGTCTCTCGCATGCACCTTCTTGAGGTCTTAAACCTCATACGGGTACGCGAGGCATGAGACCATGTTGGTGCAAGGGACATTAGGGGTCGTGGGGCCGCAAGACCATAGTGGGGTGAGGCACCTTAGGGGCCGTAGGACCATGGTGGTACGAGGCCCTTTTGTATGGTCGAAGGGTGCTAGGTGCGAGGCCATGGGAGCTACGAGATAAGATGCACGGGCATGCATGCGAGGCCACAGCGCGCGTGCGAGGACACCTTGGCGAGGCCACCTGTGTGCGTGCGAGGCCACCTTGGCGAGGCCACCAGCGTGCGTGCGAGGCCACCTTGGCGAGGCCACCAGCGTGCGTGCGAGGCCACCTTGGCGAGGCCACCAGCGTGCATGCGATGCCACCTTGGCGATGCCACCAGCGTGTGCGCAAGGCCGTGGCCGAGATGGTGGTGTGTGCGCGAGGCCATCCACATGGGGTGCATGGTGCGAGGCGCCTCTTGAGATGATGGCCTGATGCGCGCGCGAGACCATGGCCGAGATGGTGGTGCGCATGCGAGGCCCTCCATATGAGGTAAATGGCACGAGGCCTCCTCCACAAGGTGCATGGCGCGAGGCCTTCTGGTCGAGACATCTGCACGCGGGGCTCCTTGGCTAAGCATGAGGCGAGATGGCCCCGTCGGGCACATGGGTTTGGCTGAGGTGCCACATGTTGTCATTTGGGCGTAATGTGGCTTAGTCTCCAGAAAGGCGGTGACTTATGAGGCTTTGAGAGTTTTGGCCAAAACGTGGTCACGGGAGAGCTATCGGCACGGACCTAACAACATGACTAAGTGACCCTTAGCCATGTGTTCCGTGTAGAGACTAGAGAGAGGTTTTTTTTTCTTGGTGGATTTTTTACATCCACAAGAGGTGTGTGAGAAATTACCATTTTTTATCACTAGGAATGTTAGGTTCATTCTTGTAAGAATACCTTAGCATTTTGATTTAAGCTTTTTAGTGTTTTCACTAAGGTAAAGTTCAAACCCAAAAGGTACTTTGCTTTATTCATTAATATTATTTGGCTAGAGAATTGATGATGTATTTAACCAAGTAGGAGAATGTTGTGATTGGTTAAATATGTGGTGAAATTGGTTAGGCACGAAGAAATGCAAAACCATAACGATTTTAGAAAAGTCAACATGTGAGAGTTGACTTTTGGTATAGGCATATATAAATCATCTTTTTGGGTCCAAAGTGTTTCTTTGGAGTGTATGAGGGTACCCAAAAAGTTTGGGAGAATTTTGAGAGGTTTTGAGACAATTTCTGGAGCGTCAAAAAAGGTGCATCGGTGATGCGTCACCTCTGGGAAGCGACGTGTCGCTCGGCCAAGAAATGGTAGACAGACACGTCGCCAGGTGCTAGGTGACACATTGCCTGGGTCTTCCATACGAGGTTGTACAGTGGCATGTTTTTGGATCCAAAATTCAAATTAAAATGCTCTAATCTCATTGGTTGAGTCTAATGAGGGTCCTATACTATTATTTAAGGGGTTCATATGAGTTAATTGGTGACTTGATCACTTACCTCTCTCTCTTTCTCTGAAAAGAACTCTCTCTCTCTCTCTTTCTCTCTCTCTCTCTCTAGCTTTCAAGATTACTACTTTTTTCCAAGATCTTCATCAAGAAAGCCTAACTAGTATGAATGATCAAGGCTTGTGAATCCTAATCTCTTTCCATTGTAGTAGCTTCAAGAAATTCCAAGGAGAAGGCTAGGAATAGAGGTTTTTGGAAAACAAATCTACATTTGTGTCAAGCCCTGTCATTTTGTGTTTCACATAAAATCATAGCTTTATGATTTTGTGTTTGAAGGTTGTTCTTCGCAAGGGTCCACTCTATACTTTGATTCTTTTGTGTTTATGTAATTTGTGATTATCTACCTATAGAGTTAGAATACTTGTTGTTTATTTTTTGAGTTGTAATACGAAAAAAAATGTTGATTAAACCTAATCTCCAACAAAAGCTACTCTCCATGGGGAGCGCCGATATTGTTTGTGAAGAAGAAGGATGTGAGCATGAGGATGAGCATAGATTATAGAGAGCTCAAAAAAGTTACTGTTAAGAACAAGTTCCATCTACCGCAAATTGATGACCTCTTTGAACAACTACAAGGGGCGGCGATATTTTCAAAGATTGATCTACGGTCAGGTTATCATAACTTGAAAGTAATGGAATATGGCATTCCTAAGACTGCATTAAGGACTAGTTATGGACAATAAGAGTTCGTGGTGATATCGTTTGGACTCACTAATGCCCCAACATCCTTCATGGATTTGATGAATCGAGTATTCAAGGACTTTTTGGACAATTTTTTCATGGTGTTCATCGATGACATTCTCATATACTTAAAATCTGAAGCCGAGCATGGCGAGCATCTGAGTTTGACACTAAGGAGATTACAAGAATACCAATTATTTGCTAAGTTCAAGAAATTAGAATTATGGTTAGAGAAAGTAGCCTTCTTGTACCATATTGTCTCAAAGGATGGAGCTTCGGTGGATCCAGTAAAGAATAAGGCTGTGAGAGATTGGCCTCAACCTAAGAACGCATCTAAGGATAGATTTTTCTTTGGATTGGCAGGATACTACAGAAGATTTGTCGAAGGATTTTCTAACATTGCAATACCCTTGAAAAATTTGACACGCAAGCAACAAAAGTTCGTTTGGACTGAGCAATGCGAAGAAAGTTTTCAAAGCTTGAAAGACAGATTGATATTCGCTCTAATATTATGTGTGCATATAGAAGAAGGACAATTTGTTGTATACTGTGATGCCTTTAAGAATGGATTGGGATGTGTTCTGATGTCGGAAGATAAGTATGTGGCCTACGCCTCGAGACAACTGAAGGAGTATGAGAAAAGGTACCTTACTCATGACTTGGAGTTGGCTGTCGTATTTTTTGCTCTTAAGATTTGGAGGCACCATCTTTATTGAGATAAGTGAAAAATTTACACAGACCACAAAAGTTTAAAATATCTATTCACTGAAAAGGAGTAGAACATGAGGCAACGAAGGTGGTTGGAGATGGTAAAAGACTATGACTGTGAGATATTATACCACCCAGGAGAGGCTAATGTGGTGGCAGATGCTCTGAGAGGGGCATTTATGAGACCGTCTTTGCACCTAGTGGAATAGAGATGCCATTACAAAAAGATATTGATAGGCGGGAATTGAGCTAGTGACTGGGAGTATGTCAAGCCTCACCCTACAATCAACCTTACTAGAGAAAATCAAGGAAAAACATAAAGATGATGAGGTGCTAGTAAAGCAAGAAGTGTTGATTCAAAAGGATGGCGAGAGTGTTAACATCATGAAAGAAGTGCACACCTTACCATATTCCCTAAACCCTAGGTCTACTGAGATGTATAATGACCTGAAGACACTATATTGGTGGCCAAGGATGAAGGACATAGCTGAATATGTTGCTAAGTCTGAGATTTTGGACAGATTTGGGTCGGTGGCCTATCGTTTAGCTTTGCCACCAGCCCTATCAGAGATGCATAACGTCTTTCACATTTCCATGATGCAGAAGTACATGTCAGATCCATCCCATGTGTTGAGTTACGAGTCATTAGAGTTGAGACAGGACCTAAGCTATGATGAGTAGCCAGTGCAAATATTAGAAAAAGGAATCAAGGAATTGAGATTCAAGAAGATTTCATTAGTCAAGGTACTATGGAAAAACTATTCGACAAGAGAAGCAACCTCGGAGTTGGAGGAAGACATTTGAAAGCAATACCCTAAGCTGTTTGGTGAGTCAAATTTCGAGGACGAAATTCCTTTTAAGGATGGTCTATTGTACTATCCGGTCACACAATTTAATAATTGTTTGTTTATTTATTTATTTTATTATTGTTCATTGTTTTATTTTAATTACTTGTCATTTAATTAGTATTTGAATTTATTTAATTTATTTTTACCAATATTAATGTTTTTTGTTTCTTAATTAAATATTGTTAGTTGCCTTTTATATGTGATTTGTGTGTGTGTGTGTGTGGTGACTTGGGCGAGTGAGAAAAGAAGAGGAGGAAAGTGTCACATTTTAGGTAACAATGGATGGAAGGGAAAGAATCAAGGGTGACAATTATGGTGGCAATGTGATTGTGATTTCCTTGCTAATTTAAAAAATTAGGGAATTAATTGGAGTATATTTTATTCTCTTTGATAGCTATTTAACAAGTCAATACCGTGAAGGTGATGAGCTGATTTTTGGGAGCTCATTAGAGGCATTTTTTAAATTCAAAGGGAAGGGAATCAAGTGAAAATATGGAAACAAGGTAGCATTATTAAGCTTGATTTAATTTGATTTGATTTATGATTGATGGTCATTTATGTGTGATTGAGTGATTAGGATCTTGGGTGATTAGGAAATTAATGGACGTACAATGCATGGCCCTATGACTAGGTAATATATTTTGTGATAAGACTTTGAAAGAATCATGGTATTGATTTAGGATCCTAGGAATTAATGGGAACCAATCACCATTATGGTGCTAGGTGGTACACGCTTATAAATAGAGGT
The DNA here is from genome assembly GCF_963169125.1 of Humulus lupulus. Classification (NCBI taxonomy): domain Eukaryota; kingdom Viridiplantae; phylum Streptophyta; class Magnoliopsida; order Rosales; family Cannabaceae; genus Humulus; species Humulus lupulus. The sequence goes on along the minus strand of NC_084802.1, from coordinate 155,867,480 downwards.
AATTACCTCTCATTTTTCTTCACACACCAAAAAGTGAGAAGGAAAGCAAGAGAGTGGCGTGAAGCAAAGAGAAAAGGAAAGATAGAGGGTGGTGTGAGCAATAGAGAAGGAAGGCAAGAGTGAGGCTCAAGATTTTGGAAGAAAAATTGGAGAATTAATCGAGATTTGGTGGTAAGCTTTCAGGGCTAGTCTCTTTATGAATTTATTCCTATTTTATGGTTACCTATTTCACCCAAAAAATGGCTTGATGATGTGGTAAGGAATTAAGACACGTGGTAGCACAAATGACATCCTAGTCAGCCAGAGTCTGGTCGACCCTCGACCAAGAAACAAGAAAATGTATAGGGAGTCTTTTTGTCTCCTAAGTCAGATTTATTTAAATGCTCTTCAACAAAATTTTCACCAGGCTGGTTGATGCACACTCGACCAGGGCTGGTCGAATAATACCCAAAGGGTGGTCAAAGTTAGTTAAAACTAGGTATTTATTAGATATCCAGTTATCTTGTATTATTTTATAAATATTTATTACGTAAATCGTGTAAGGCCCACGACCCATTCATGTACATTCCTAAGCCTATAAATAAAGGTCTTTGTGAATCATTATTTCTTACATTGAAATTCCTTATTCTTGAGAAAATTCATTATTTTAAGTGTTTTTATACACAGTTCTTGTATTCTCTCAAACTCGCGAAACTCAATTGATCTTATTCATCTGATCGGGGGTTTGCGATTTCTACATAAAAAAGTACTAAAGTAAATGTAGGTTATTACCATTATGGGGCCGAACCACTTTCAAATTTTTGTGTCGTTTATATTTCTAAAGTTCAGTTCTCATTTGATATCGTTTTATTGACTCTGTGTCATTGGCCAAATCGTTGGTCAACATTTTAGTGCTTTGATTGAGAGCTGAACTCAAGGACACCTAGAGTTGAAACTTTATTAAGAAAACATGCTTCTTAAGAAGACTCAAAGCCAATAGACGGGCTAGTTGTCTAAGGGCACGCAGGATCCACCTCCACCTCCTCCCCCAGGAGTTGCTGAAGAAGAGCCACAGGTGGATCTGGAAGATGAAAGCAAGGAGATGGATGTTGAAACCATGCGAGTAGCATTGGGAATGTTGCATGATGAGTTAGCCACTCTGAAGGCTAATCATTAAAATGTAGCTAATATGATGATCATGCTGCAGATGGAGATCGATAGGCAACAGCGAGAGCTAAATGCGAGATAGGCGAACATGGACCGCCGACAGAGGGATGCCAACGCTGCCCTGGAAGCTGCTAACCATTTGGCTCGACGATGTCGACCTACATAGAATCCCCAACAACCTGAGCAGCCTCAAAATCCTCCACCCCCAATTATTGGAAATATATAGTGAATCACAACTGGTGGTGAATCAAATACTAGGAGTACCAAGCCTGAGGATTGAAGATGGTCACCTATTTACACAAAGCCGAAGACTTGTTGGCACAATTTGAAAAATATACTTTACAACAAGTACCTCGCGACCAAAATTCGAGCATTGATGCGCTAACAAAGTTAGCTAGGGCAAAGGAGGCTGATACGCTAAACATTGTTCTAGTCAAACATCTAGCAACTCCTAGTATACAAGAAAAAGACTCTACCATGTTTATTCAAGTCATGGATACTTGAATGACACTGATCATACAATACCTCTAGCAAGGGGTATTTCCTACTGATTGAAGCAAATGAAAAAGACTTCAAAGGAAATCTTCTTGATTTATACTAGTCAATGGAATCCTATACTGATGAGGGTACTCGCTACCATTATTACGATGTATCACCAAAGAAAAAGGCAAAGAACTTTTGCAAGAAATACACGGAGGGTTCTATGGCGATCACGCTGGAGGGGCAGAATCTTTAAAAAATATATATTATGACAAGGGTATTTCTGCCAAACGATGAACGAGGATGAGATGGAGTATGTACAAAAATGCAACAAATGCTAAAGATTTTCCAAAATACCTCGAACAACTACTAATGAGTTAAAGCAGAAGCAAAGCCCATGGCTATTTACCATTTGAGGGATAGATCTGATCGCGTCTTTACCAACAGGAAAGGATGGAGTAAAATACACAGTTGTAGTTGTCAACTATTTCACCAAATGGACAGAAGCAGAACCAGTAACGTCCCAAATTTGCTAATAAGGTTTAGTGCCTTGATTAGTGTGACGGAAGGGCATAATTGGATATATATGTGGAGTTAATTGATTAAATGTTTGACTATGTTGCATACATGATTTATATGCTAATTTGAATATATGTGCATGTTTATGTGTATTAAATATGCATGTGGGCCCGTTCTTGTTAATAAGGGCATATTTCCAATTTTGACCCATTTAGCGTATAAATGTGATTATATGTGTTAAATGATTGAGATCACATTATTATGTGGATATATTTGCGATATTCAGCTCGAGGCAATCCTAGTGAGCGGATTAGCGGAATAGTCACAATGGGATTAAATGCTCGGCTTGGGGTGAGCCTAGGGATATTTCGGGGACTTAGTGTGCATTTGGTGATTATTCGGGCATGTCGGGATTAATTAGGCATTTATAGGACCACTTGAGGATTAGCGGGGAATGTGGTAAATGATGAGTTTGCCATTGAAGGAATTAAGAGGCTAAGGATAAGTCTAGGGGCATTTTGGTCATTCTCTAAGCTTAGGATAGACTTAGGTAATCTGAGAAACAAATAGAAACCAAGGGTAATCCCTCATATCTCTCTCTCTCTCTCTCTCACTCCCATTCTTGATGTTTTGGAAATTTTAAGGGAAAGGCACTGAATTTTCTGAAATTAAGGCATGGATTGCTGAGGATTGAGAAGGCCCATGTGGTGGAGAAGGCCCTTACAGCTAAGGAGGCAGAAAACAAGATATGAAGGGAGAGCGCTGCAAGGCAAGATGTTCGGAGGGCAGTGCATCCATTTGTGGGATCTGGTAGGGGCAGAGGCCCTAGTGATCAGAAGAGGAAGACCCTGACACCCCGACCACTACTGGTCCTGATAGGAGGGGCCGGGGTGTCCAGGGCTTCAGCAAGACATGGAGGAGTTACCCAGATTGTGCTAGATGCAGGAAGCACTACAAATGTCGGGTGAAAGCATGCTACTTGTGTAGGGTGATTGGGCATCTCAAGAAATATTGTCTGACTTTAAGAAAGAGGAACAAAGGAAGGTAGACAACTTGACTCTAGCTCGAGTGTTCGCCTTGGCGTAGGAAGAGGTTGAAGCTAGTCCCTCAGTGATGACAGGTCAGCTTTCTAGCGCTGACACTTCATATACTGTATTGATTGACTCTGGTGCTACACATTCATTTGTTTCTAGCAAAGTGATTGATAGATTGTGTAGTCCTTGTGATTACTATACTGCGGGGTTAGGGACTATATTGCCTACAGGGTAGGAGGTGGGTTAGGTCATTGCCAGTGATGATGGATAATAAGGAACTATCATTGGAATTGATTGAGTTGGGTATGGATGACTTCGACATGATTTTGGGGATGGATTGGTTAGTCAGGTATAGGGCGACTATAGACTACAAGAAGAAGATGATGCCATTTGAGCTTGAGGGTGAAGACCCCTTTGTTTTTGTTGGTACTGTGCATGGACCTTGCATTCCCATGATATCAGCATTGAACGCTAGAGACCTATTACAAGGAGGTTGTATAGAGTTCTTAGCTAGTGTGGTGGACACCACTAGGGTCATGCCAGTGGGACCAGGGGAGACCAGACTGGTATGTGAGTTCTTGCATGTGTTCCCTAAGGACTTACCAGAACTATCGCTGCACCGAAAGATCGCGTTTTTTATTGAGTTAGCGCCAGGAATAGAACCAATGTCAAAAGCACCATACAGAATGGCTCTGGCAGAGTTGAAGGAGTTGAAGGTACAGTTACAGGAGTTATTAGACCTGAGATTTATTAGACCTAGCTTCTCACCATGGGGTGCTCCGGTTCTATTTGTGAAGAAGAAGGATGGGACCTTGAGGATGTGTATAGACTACAGGAAGTTGAATAAGTTAACTATCAAGAAAAACTACCCACGACCGAGGATAGACGACCTGTTTGATCAGTTGCAGGGTAAGATAACATTCTTGAAGATTGATCTTTGATCTGGTTATCACCAGTTGAGGATCAAGGATGAGGATATCCCAAAGATGACCTTTCGCATGAGGTATAGGCACTACGAGTTCCTGGTCATGTCATTTGGATTGACCAATGCCCTAGCAACATTTATGGATCTAATGAACAGGGTGTTCAAAGATTATTTAGATCAGTTTGTGATTGTCTTCATCGATGACATCCTGGTTTACTCTCGTTTCAGAGACAGAGCATGAGCAGCATCTTTGATTGGTATTGCAGAGATTAAGGGAGCACCGATTATACGCTAAGTTTAAGATGTGCAAGTTTTATCTACCGGAGGTTGCATTCCTTGGTCATGTTGTTAGTGGAGATGGAGTTAAGGTAGATCTGACAAGGTAGAAGCAGTTAAAGATTGGCTGAGGCCAAGGAACGCCTCGGAAGTTAGGAGACTCCTTGGGTTGGCAGGGTATTACAAGCGATTCGTGGAAGGATTCTCAAAGATTGCCACAACATTGACTGAGTTGACGCAGAAGAATCTGAGGTTTGTGTGGTCAGACAGTTGTGAGAGTAGTTTCCAGGAATTGAAGGGGCAATTGATCACTACTCCAGTGATGAGTCTTCCTTTAGACGGGGATAAGTTTGTGGTTTATTGCAATGCATCAAGACTGGGATTAGGATGTGTGTTGATGCAGAGTGGGAAGGTTATTGCCTACGCATCGCGACAGTTGAAGTAATATGAGTAACGACACCCTGCTCATGATTTGGAGTTAGTAGCGACGGTATTTGCACTGAAAGTGTGGTGACACTATTTGTATGGAGAAAAGTGTAAAATATACACCGATCACAATAGTTGGAATTATTTCTTCACCCAGAAGAACCTAAATATGAGACAGAGACATTGGCTAGAGTTGGTAAAGGATTATGATTGTGAGATCCTTTATCACCTAGAGAAATCCAATGTAGTGGCAGGGGCTTTGAGTTGGAGGGGTCGAGGACAATTGTTCAGTTCGAAGCAAATATCTAAGGAATTAGCAGAAGACATGACCAAAGTGAAGATAGAATTGGTGGTGGGTTGGTTGGCCAATATTAGATTACAGTCCACCCTCGTAGAGAGAATAAAAGAGGGCCAGATGAGTGATACACAGTTGAAGAAGCTTAGGGAGGATGTCCTAGCTGGAGTAGCTAAGGACTACTCTATTATAGCTAAGGACTACTCCATTATAGAGATGGGTATGTTGAGATACAATGATTGGATCTATGTTCCGATGGACACAGGTATCAGACGAGAGATCCTCGATGAATCTCATACCACACCATATTACATCCAGGCACCACGAAGATGTATCAGGATCTAAGGTGGTATTTGTGGCCTGGGATGAAGAAGGACGTGGTCGACTATGTAGCAAGATGTCTAGCCTGTCAGCAGGTGAAGGCTAAACTCCACCAGCCAGCGGAGTTGTTATAGCCTTTAGGTATTCTCGAGTGAAAGTGGGAAGACATTTCTATGGACTTTGTAGGAGGCTTGCCCAGGACAGTGGGGCAACATGACTCGGTATGGGTGATAGTGGACAGATATACCAAGTCAGCTCACTTTCTACCGGTGAGGACAAATATAATTTGGACCAGTATGTAGAGCTGTATGTGAGGGAGATCATATGTCTCCATGGGGTTCCGAAATCTATAGTGTCCGATCAAGATCCCATTTTTACCTCCAAGTTTTGGTGTAGCTTACAAAAGGCTGTAGGGACTCAATTGAAGTTCAGTACAGCCTTTCATCCTAAAATAGACGGGTAGTCTGAGAGGACAATTCAAATATTGGAAGACATGCTTAGAGCATGTGTGCTAGACTTCAAGGGGTCTTGGAGTAAGTATCTCTAGTTGATTGAATTTTCATACAATGGCAGTTACCAATCAATGATTGGAGTAGCTCCATACGAGATGATGTATGGAAGGAAATGTAGGTTACCCATTCATTGGGATGAGATGGGGGAAAGGAAGTGTTTGGGTCTAGAGATGGTTCAAAAGAGTAATGAAGCTATTGAGAAGATCTGAGCTCGAATGCTCGTTTCTCAGAGCAAAGAGAAAAGCTACGATGACCCTAAGTGTAGGGATGTGGAGTTCCAGGTATGGGACAACATATTTATGCAAGTTTCACCACTACGGGGAGTAAAGAGATTTGGAAAGAATGGCAAGTTGAGCCCTAAGTTCGTTGGACCTTTTGAGATACTGGAGTGGATCGAGCAGGTAGCCTATAGATTGGCTCTACCCCTCGTCATTATCTGAATTTCATGATGTGTTTCACATCTCAATGCTTCAGAAGTATGTGTCAGATATGACCCATGTATTGGGATACGAGGATCTGGAGTTACAGATGAATTTTTCTTATGAGGAGTGACCAATTCAGATCCTTGATAGAAAGGACAAGGTTCTAACAAACAAGATGATTCCTCTAGTTAAAGTCTTATTGAGGAATAGCAGGGTCCAGGAAGGGGTCTGGGAGCTAGAGTCGGTTAAGATAGGTCAATATCTCGAGTTATTCAGGTAAATTTTGAGGACGAAATTTTCAGTAGGAGGGGATAGTTGTAACGTCCCAAATTTGCTAATAAGGCTTAGTGCCTAGATTAGTGTGCCGGAAGGGCATAATTGGATATATATATGTGGAATTAATTGATTAAATGTGTGATTACGTGGCAGGCATGATTTATATGGTAATATGAATATATGTGCATGTTTATCTGTATTAAATATGCATGTGGGCCCGTTCTTGTTAATAAGGGCATATTTCTAATTCTGACCCATTGTGGGTATAAATGTGATTATATGTGTTAAATGATTGTGACCACATTATTATGTGGAAATATTTGAGATATCCGACTCGAGGCAATCCTAGTGAGCGAATTAGCGGAATAGTCACAATGTGGTTAAATGCCCGACTCGGGGTGAGCCTAGGGGTATTTCGAGGACTTAGTGCGCATATGGTGATTATTCGGGCATATCGAGATTAATTAGGAATTTATAGGACCACTTGAGAATTAGTGGGGAATGTGGTAAATGACGGGTTTTCCCTTGAAGGCATTAAGAGGCTAAGGATAAGTCTAGGGGCCTTTTGGTCATTCTCTAATCTTAGGATAGACTTAGGTAACCTAAGAAACAACCAGAAACCAAGGCTAATCCCTCAGCTCTCTCTCTCTCTCTCATTTCCCTCTCTCTCTCACTCCCATTGTTGAGGTTTTGGAAATTTTAAGGGAAAGGCACTGATTTTTTTTAAATTAAGGCATGGATTGCTGAGGATTGAAGCTCAATTGAAGCTGGGAGCTTCTAGATTTAAAGGGAGCGGCTAGGATTAATTCAACCAAGGTAATCTAAATTTTTAGTTTTGAGTTTTACTAAGTTTTTAAGTTTTGAGAGTCTTCCTTATTTATTGGTTCCTAATGGATTTTTGGTAAGACTTTTACATGATTGTATTGCTCTAAGTGTACTATTAAGGTGTAGAGGCTCAATTCTGTCTTTGATGCATGTTTAAGTTGGATTTTGATGATTTGGGCTGGGGAAAAAATGTAGAAAAATGTTGGAGTTTCTGAGTTTACGGGGTTGCGTCGCAGCGCTGTTCTTGAGCGTCGCGCCCTGCATGAACTCACATGTCTAGGGGGATTCGTTGAATTGCCTTAGCGCCGCGGCACTGGGCAAGGCGCGCCGCGTCGCGTGTCTGCAAATTGCCTTAGACTGGTCGCTAACTTGTAGAGGGTCGCAATGCCTCTGAGGAGCACCGCGACTCAAATAGGAAATGTCGGCCAAATAGGGTTTTTAGTCTCGAGAACTCAAACCTAAGTGCTCAGGAAGGATTCTACTACTCGGTTTAGTAGAATTCGAGGTCCCGGAGGCTAGTATATGATTTTGAAGCTTTTAATAGGTTTAGGTTTTAATGGTTATCCATTATTGCGCTGTGACTAGGTTATACCGCTAAGGCTCGGGATTAAGGATCGTACTCGGATTGAATTACATGTTGGATTGAGCATTTTATAACTACCTAGCTTATTGCTTATGTTCTGTTATTATTGAATTGAATGATTTAAGTTTATTGTTTATATATTATTGTTCATTTGGGTTTGTGAGCTAAGTTTTCTTACTGAGCCTTGGGTCACGGGTGCTATGTGGTGCAGGTAAGGGAAAGGGAAAGCTGGACCAGCCGTGAGTTGGAGAGCTTTAGGGGCAGCGTGTACATTTGCAGCTGCTCAACCGCCACGACCGAGGGATCAACAAGGACTAGAGCCTAACTTTATTTTGCCGCTTATGCTGGCTTAAGTTGTAATTATTTTGAGAGTTGTAAGTTCCTTGTAAACACTTAGTTTTGGGATCCCATGCACAGACTCAAACTTTTTAATGAAAAAAACTATTTCTACGATCAAAATCTTTTAACCTTAATTTGATAATTAACCTTAGTAACATGTTTGTATCCAAATGACTTGATTAGCAGGTCTAGCACTATTTAAAATACACACTATAATGATCTTGACTATCTAGGGCATTACAGAACCGCTCGCATCCATTCGTGGTTAAAAAAAATTTCCTTGAATTCGTGGTTAAAAACAATCATTTTTTTGCTATGGTTTGTTTAAGAAATTAGTGTCAGATAATGGCTAACAGTTTGATAGTGACCTCTTCACCAACTTCTGCAAGCGGCATGGAATCATGAAAAAATTCTCTTCGATTGCTCATCTGCAAGAAAACGGACCAGTCGAAGCTATAAATAAAACATTGAAAGATACCCTAAAGAAAAGACTCAAACAGGCAAAAGGAGCTTGGCCAGAAGAACTACCCAAAGTAATTTAATCGTATAGAACAACACATCGAACAACTACTAACCACACGCAATTTTCTCTGGCATATGGGTATGAGGCCATGGTATAGTTGAGTTAGGCCCACCACCACATAAAAGGCAAACATACGACCAGAGTAAAAACCACCAACTACTGACAGAATCGTTAGACTTGATAAAAGAGCGCCGAGAGAAAGCCCAACTACGAGTAGCAGCTCAGCATCAAAAATTCGCTCGATATTTTAACTCTAAAGTATGCAAACAGAAGTTCGCTCAATATAGTTTTCACTATACAAATTTTTCTAGGATACTTGAAGGATATTCCAACGCAAGTTGGATATCGGTAGTGGGAGATAATCTCTCCACCACAAGTTGGCTATTTACTCTTGGTGGAGGTGATATCTCATGGGGCTCAAAGAAGCAAACTTGTATATCACACGCAACCATAGAAGTGGAGTTTATAGCTCTAGCAGCAACCGGCAAAGAGACCGATTGGCTTAGGAATCTCATGTTGGATTTCCTTATAACCGCGAATATGATATCAACAATTTCAATACATTGTGATAGCCAATCCACACTTGCTAGAGCATATAATAGTGTGTATAATGGAAAGTCTAAGACATGAATATGTGAGACAATTGATTCAAGATGGAAACATATCAATCACATATTTTAAGACAAGTGAGAACTTAGCGGATCCATTTACCTAATCTCTTGTGAGAAGGTTAGTAAGTTCCTCTCAAAATGGATGGGATTGAAACTCCTAGAACAATAGATTTACCAATGGTGCCAACCCAACTCCAAACTTGTGAACATCAAGGGAAAGAGTTCAATGGGTAAGAACAAGTCATTGATAAGTGAATGGTTTCAACACTAAAAATTTTGTGAGTTCCATCCAAGGTGGTTAATGTTGGTTGCTCCCGAGTAAGGGTTAAGCCTGAGGCTTTTAATGAAGTTCAGTTGAGTGCAACAAGCATCTCTAAAGGTAGTAAAAATGTTGTAAGAACTTCACCTATGTGAACTTAGAGGTGGTGTCAGAGTTTCTCCCCGTAAAGTTCATGAAGGGATGAGCACATGACCATATGAGTGCTATGCGAGAAAGTGGGAAAATAAAAGATCTAGTGGAGGTGTGTGATGTATTATTGGGTTTATCAAAAGGAATACTTGGTTCAAGCTTTTAAGCTACCAATGATTTCCATAAGACTTTGTGGTGTTTTCACTTAGGTAAATTTCATGTCGAAAGGCACTTTATTTTAGGCACCAAAACTATTTGAGCTAGAGGTTTAGGCTTGTATTTAGCCAAGTGGGGGAATGTTATGATTGGTTAGATACAAAAGATAAGTGTTGTTATATAAGCTAGGTATAAAACAGTTAGTGAATTTCACATAGTGTAGATGTGAAATTTCAGTTTCAATTGTAGGCACTTACAAATTGTGTTTTTTGGTCCAAAGTGATACATGGAGGTATCTAAGGATCCCAAAAAAGTTTGATAGCGTTTGGAGCAATTTTAGGCCCGTAGGAGGGGTCAAAAGTCAAAGAGGGGAGGTGATGTGTTACCTCTTAGGAGGCGTTGCATCGCCTAGATTCAAAAGGGCTCAAAAGCCCTAGTAGGCGACGCATCGCCTGGTAGGCGATGCATCTCCTGACGTGTCTGTATGGACATGTGTTTTAAGCTCCAAATAACAAGATCTTTAGCTCTAACCCTATTGGTTAGACTTAATGATGGTGCCTTCACAATAAAAGGGTCCTCATCGATTTTTTGAAGACTTGATCACTCTCTAACCTCTCTCTCTCTCTCTCGAGCTTCCAAGAATCTCTAGTTTTCTCCAAGAAACTCATAATGAAAGTGCTTGACTTTGTGAGTTTAAGGCATGTTCAATCCCAATTCCCGTTTTCTCTTATAAAAGGCCTTAAGCGTCAATGGTGGCTAGGAAATAGAGAATTCAAATAGCGATAAGAATCGTGTATAAGCCTTTGGGTTTGTGTTTTTGCATTGAAGAAGGAAAAGCTTAAAGTGGTTCTCCAAGGGTTTTGAAGGTTCATCAAGGTTGAAGAAGATTGATCTACAACTAGGGTTTGCATCATCTTTCTCATTCATTCTTTGGTCTCTATCAACCATTATTTTGTGAAGATTCTAGATATTGTGGTGGTGTAATCTCACTCTCCCCCAACATGAATGAGGAGATTCCATTGGAGGAAATCCTTAAACACTTGAGTATTGAGTAAGAATCCCGTTCTAGAGATAAGAACGAGGATGAGTCTAATGGAGAGACTTCAAAGGCCAATGTAGTGGCCAATTCTCCTAACAAGGGAAAATGAATTGGGAAGAACAAGGGCAAGGGCCAAAAACCCTTAGGGCCCAAGAAGATTGAGTGACAATTCAAAAGTTCCAAGGGACCTTGCTTTATGTGTGGAAAGAATGGCCACTTTGCTAGATATTGTAGGTTCAAGAGGAACCATAACAATGAAGCAAGAGTCAACTCAACTAAAGAAGAGCTAGTGGCAACACTAAGCAAATTAAATGTCATCCATGGAAAGGTGAATGGGTGGTGGTATGATACTTGTGCCACCATTCATGTCACCTATGATGTATCTCTTTTCAAGACCTTTGAATCTTCAAAGGAATGGCATGAGACACAAATGGGCAATGAGAAAAGGTCCAAGGAAAGGGGACTATAGTTTGTTCTTCACACCTAGCAAGAAGGTTCTACTGGCTAATGTTTTGTATGTACTAGAAATGAGTAGAAACCTTGTGAGTGGTAATTTTCTTGGCAAACCGAGAATCAAGGTTGTGATAGATTCTGGCAAGCTCACTTTGTCAAAAGGGAATGAATTTGTGGGAAAGGGTTATGCATGCGATGACATGTTTAAACTTTGTACTTCTATTGACAATGCAAACAATAAAGCTTCCTCTTCTTATTGTTATATGCTTGACTCAAATTCTATTAATTTGTGGCATGTTAGCCTTGCACATATAGGATTTAGCATAATTAAAAGAGTAATTGACTGTGGATTGATTGATTACGATAATGTTGAGCATGATAAATGTGAATTATTTTTTTAATCTAAGATGGTAAAGAAACATTTTCCAAGTGTTGAAAGAAACTCTAAGTTGTTAGTTTCAATACATAGTGACTTATGAGAACTAAATGAAATATTGACTAGAGTTGGAAGTAGATATTTTACTACTTTCATAGATGATTGCTCTAGGTTCACATATGTATATTTGCTTAAAAAATAAAGATGAATCATTTAACGTGTTTAACGCATATAAAGCGAAAGTTGAAAATTAATTGGAAAGGAAAGCAAAAGTGCTTAGAAGTGATAGGGGTGATGAATATTTTTCAAATGATTTCAACTTATTTTGTGAAGATCATGGAATAATACATGAATTTACAGTCCCTTATACTCCCCAAGAAAATGATATGGTGGAAAAGAAAAATAGAACATTCTTGAGATGATTAATGCTATGTTATTACATTCTAAATTGTGTTTTAGTTTATGGGGTGATGCCTTGCTATCCGCTTTTCATATTGCTAAGTGACGAATTGAAGTTATGGCTTTAAATGTCATTTGCGCACGTCTTCCCAATATTGCATTGTAAGCAACCGGGCAATCGATTACTACAAATTCGAGCATTTTGGCTACAGATCGTGCTTTGTCCCCTAGTGTCACCACGAGCTCAATCGTGCCTATGGCTATCATTCCCTCTCCCAAAAATATAGAGGGTCATTGAGGTCTCCTTAAGATCGGCTATAGATGGCCCCATCTTTTCAAGGGTGGACCTAGATAACACTTTTACGGAGCTCCCTTTATCGATCAATATCATTCGCACTCATTGCTTGGCGAGCTAAATTGTTATCACCAGCGGGTCATTATGCGGGAATTAGATGTGGCTAGTGTCCTCTTTCATAAACATTATTGATTGTTTATCCAATCATTGTTTTTTTGATAACCCTTTTTCGGAACAAATTTTGTGCCATCATGTGTCCTCAGCTCCTGTATATACCTTTTCTAGGCTCTGTTGCTTGTTCCTGCCAAATGGGGCCCTCCAGCAACAGTGGCTATTTCTCCTCCTTCAATTGGAGGAGGGATGATCTGATTTCCGTGAGCTAGTTGAGGGTTGCCCTGGTTTGCTTGAGTTGGATGAGGGTTTTGCCCCGACGGTTGATTAGGAGCTACCCTGTTTCAAGCGTATTGTGCTAATGGTCCAGCCTGGATGAGAGTCTCAATATCATATTTTAGTTGATGGCAATCGTCAATGTTGTGGCTGATGTCATTATGATACCGGCAGAACTTAGCTGGATCTCTCTTCTCCCTTTGATGTCTCAAGGGCTCTGGTTTCTTCCATGGAAGGCGAGTAGGATTTGTCAAGAAGATATGTTCTTGCGTATCTATCATGTAGGTATAAGCAGTGTAGATGGAGTTATACTTCTCCCAATAGATGAAGTTTAGAGCCACTCTGGTCACCCTCACTATTCCCTTTCCATTTATTTCCCCCCAACTGGTTATTCTGAGTAGCGGGTTGAGCCAAAGCTGCAGCATCCATTACCGCTCCAGCGAGCTGAATGGGGGTTTGGCTTGTTCCTACGATAGCAGACTCTACCTCTTCCCAATTTGTCCATTCTTGAGCTCTAGCCAAGAACTCATCTACACTCTTCACTCCTTTTCTCTGCAGTTCTTTCGACAAATCTCCTCCTATGGTAATTCCTGTTCTCATAGGCCGTTGCATTTGTGAATCAGTTGAGATATGCCTTCAGGGATTCACCGGGATGCTGCTTGATGTTATCCAATGAATCAGCCTCTATTCGGGTCTCTTTTGCAGCCCAAAACTGTCTTTTGAAATCGGAAGATATTTTTTTCTTGAGGTGATTGAATGCTTTTTATATTTATTGAACCATAGTATGGCCAATCCAGTCAACGTTGCAGGGAACAGAATACACCTTAGGTCAAAATTTACATTGTGGGCCATCATCAGCACTTTGAAAGTCCCTAGGTGATTAGACAAATCAGTGGTTCCATCATATGTGGGCATGGTCGGCATCCTGAAGCAAGCAGGATACGGATCTTCCGCAATATGGGGAGTGAAAGGCTCGAACTCCTCATCAGAATCACAGTCATCAATGTCTTTTCTAGACCTGAGTCTTTTCATCTAGTCCTCCATTAAGGCCAGCCGCTCGAGGGCTAGATACTTGGTCTTTAGGTTATTTGGGAGTTGGTTATCAGCTCCCACCCTGTTGTACCCGTTAGATGGGTTATTATACCTCCAAGCTTGAGCTCAGTCAGGCGGGACATTCCCATTGTCCCATACAATAGACAGATCTCCCTCAGTCTGAGCATAACTCAAATCATCATAGTGATTTGGATGTCCTCTTTGCGTGTTCTAGTGATCACACAGGTCGAAAGGCAAGTTGGAGCGAAGACTTTGTGCAGAGCTTAACTGATTCCTTAGGTCACTCTCGTACCTGTGGGAATTCACATTATGAGCATTCATGGACATGCCTCCTTGTTGGCTCTCTGTCCAATAGCTCCCATCTGTGAAGCTTACAACTCGTGGTTGGGGTCGAGGAGCTGGATTATTGGTGCGAGATCACGTGACATAAGTGTCTTCCAAGGGGGAAGGATTTCTCTTGCTGTTCCCTCGAGCTGGAGCATTCCTCTATGGGAGAGGTGGCATCGAATTGGCGATGGAGGATGCCTTATTGGTGAGGCTATCCTTGTTCCATCGAAGCGCACTAGATTAGCTCGCCCTTGATCTGCTCCAATTTCCCAGATTGGAGGCAGTGCGGACACATTCATCCGTGCATGTGCCGCTAGTTGCGGCACGAGTGGATTTGATGGGACGTCTCCTCTCCTTGAGAAAATTTTAGCTTGCCCTGTCCAGCCAGGCTGATTCCTAGGAGTGTGAGTTGAATTATTATTCCTGCTCGGATTTGGCAGGTTGAGTATTTCACAGAGTCCATTCAGAAGGTACGAAACTCGGGGTCATAGTGCGGACATAATGACTGACATTAGGTTGATTATTCCTGTGGGACCCACTTATCCTTCTTTTGACTTAGCATCAGTTACAAGAGGGGGTAATCGAGCTAAAATCTCCTCAACTTCCTATTGGCTCGGGAGAGATGGCTCCTTAACGGGGCATTTTCCATCTCGATGGTTGTTAGGTACCCCGGATCTAGATTTAGGGGACGTGACGCCAAAATTCTTGCATCATCCTGGTCCACATGTTATTTTCCAGAACAACATTGTCAGACGTTCCTTCTCCAGTGAGGATGGTCGTACGGTAATTTCCTTGATCATGAGGCTAATCGATTTCTTTGTCACGCGTAGAATGGGTGACCACCTTGATGATTGTTGGGTTAAAACATGTGTGATAATTCAAGCCTAATCTGCTCTCAATAGAAGAACCAATCTGTTGATGCGGTTTTTTTGCAACAGGGAATAAAGAGACTGGGCTTTTAACAAACTAAATAGAAAGAAATGATAAAAGGCAAGAACACAAAGTATTCAAACGATTTTACATGGTTCAGTGGTTAAAATCTACATAGTCCACGAGTCACTCTTATTGATTTTCTTAGGGCTCTTGATGAAATTGTTTATGACAATTTCAACAGAGTTTTGGCATACAAAAAGTTGATCCCTTTTTCTGTCTGGTCCCATTGTAATTTTTATAGGAGATTATCATGGACAGCTTTGGGTAACCATACATTAATATGGTAACTTACAAATTTGGGTAACTTCCCATTTACATAAATAGATAACTGCCTATTAATTCTATACCTGTTATATCAGTAAATAAATACATAATAAAATCTAGACATTTATTAGGCATATAAGAAATCTCCGATTCTTTTGGGATCCTTCACTGTGCATCATAGTTAGGCATTTGTGAGTTGAACATACTCCCTGGGTTGGGTGTTGTAGGACCAATACGAATTGACTCAGGTCATGTTCGGATTTTCACGAGGGCAATCTAGGCGATGTGTACCTCAAACTAAGTTGTTGGCGTAAGAGGCGATCTGGAGACTCTCTGGTTATCATAGGCTGTCAAGTAAGCTCGAGTTGCTCACTCAAGAGTTAACAAGATACTCTTTATATGTACATTTTCTTCATACACTTGTCTTCCAGCTGTACCCTGTGCTGAGTAATTTAGCTCGTATTTTTAGGGTACAACTTATTTTATTATCGAAATTATTGTTTGAATAATTTATCCCTAAATATCATAAAATTCCATATTCATTCATGAGAATATGATCTTGTATGCGTACGAGAGAATTAAGATCATATATAATGAATAAAATAGTCAGCAACATATTAAAGTGTGGAATCTTTAATCAATGGTTACTAGTATGGTTTACTACGCATATAGTTGGATGCAAGTAATCTAGATTCGAATTACTAATGTGGATAAACATCTTGGTAAATGTACTTTATATATTATAGGACCAGTGTGAATTAATTTCTTTATAAACTTACCGTTTGCCATAAAGATTTAATTCATATCTTAAAATATTATCATTTGTATATCAGTCTAAATCCTAAATAGTCATGAACTCATGTTCATGTTTATTAGAACTTTTGATTCATTCGTTAAGGTCTCTCAATATAATGAGGCTAGTGACTTTTTTTTTTTGAGATTCAATAACTAGAATGGTTGGGAACATGATTTTACAATAATGGAATCCATGCTTTCCTGACGAATCAAATATTGGTTCCCTTAAGGGTTAATTCTGGGACTGAATAGTTATTGAGCTCAAATCTATAATATGATTATAGATTAACTATTCACTAGTGACTTTATGGAACATAAGGAATCAAAGGTAATTAGAAGGGTAAAAGGGTAAACTTTGATCAACTCTAATTAACGAACTAATAAATAAAGGACAAAACTACATATATTGATTATATCAATGGACTGCAAGCAATTACTCTATAAATATAATTCTAGAATTACTAAGAGTGCAATTCCATATTTATAGTGGAGTAATAATGGAGTTAATAAATAGTATTATTTAATTAAAGAGTTTAATTAATAGTCTAGTTTATTGAAGCTTAGTAGTATTGGTCCATGGTCCCCAAGTCGCCTCTATACTACACTGTCAAGGGTAAAGATGTCATAGGCAACATTAATGAAGAGAATGGCTAAATTGCAAAAGAATTAATTTTCTAGGGCAAAGTGATAGTTATGTGTAATTAATTAATTATTTAACTAAATATTTTTTATTTGAAAATTTTTATATTAGTTGAAATTAATATTAATGAGTGTTTGGATTAATATTATAGAGTTTAATACTATCTTACTATAAAATAATTATTCAAATCTGATAATTTAAGATAAAGTTAATTTTTAATTAATTGATATTTATTTTTGAAATAATATTTATATTTTAAAAATAAATATATTGTCTTAATTTTTATAAAACAAATAAATGAGAAAAATTAGGGACAAATGAGTGTGGTACATGCCACTCATTGTGAATGCATAGTGAGTGGCGCCACACTAAACTTGTAACGATCCAAAATTACTAATAGGGCTTAGTGCCTTGATTAGCGTGTCTCGATGACATAATTGGATATATGTATGTTTAATTGGTTAAATGCGTGACTATGTGGCATGCATGATTAATATGATTATATGAATATATTATATGCATGTTTATGAGTATTAGATATGCATGTGGGCCCTTTATAGTTTATAAGGGCATATTTGTAATTTTGGCCCGTTGAGAGCATAAATGTGATTTTATGTGATATTTGGTTGAGACCACATTATTATGTGGATATATTTGCAGTCCATGGCTTGAGACGGTCCTAGTGAGCGGATTAGCGAAATAGTCATAGTAGAGTTTAAATACCTGGCTCGAGGGAGCCTGGGGATATTTTGGGAATTTAGAAAATATTTTGGGGTTTATTGGGTAACGAATAAATATTTGGCAATTAATTAGACGTGACGGGATTAACTGGTTAATAGTAGGAACACTTGAGGAATTAGCGGGAAAACGAGGGCGAAATGACCATTTTAACCATTACAATAAAGTAGAGGGCTACGTGATTCAAGGGGTAATTTGGTCTTTTTGTGTTAAGAGTTTAACCTAGGGGTAAGTCTAGACTCAGCCAGAAGCCACCCAAGTGTTCTAAAATCACAGCTCTCTCTCTCTCTCTCTCCCTCATACACGTATTCCTCTCTCTCCCTCTCTCCTTGTGTATTGAAGCTGAAGAAAAACATAAGGAAATTCAAGGTTTTGGGCTCACTTGAGCTAGGGGAAAACAAGGCTAAGGTCAATCAAAGGTTTTTGGGAAGTTTAGACCATCAATTCAGGTAAGACTTCCAATCCTAATCTGCTGATTTAAGCTGAGTTATTTTGGAGTTTAAAACTTGTTTAAATTTTGGGTTTTGGTTGAATTTGGGTGTTTAAATAGGAGTAAGAATTGATTATAAGCTAGATGTAATGTTTAGACTAAAAGGATGGGAATTATGGGATTGAATTTGAGTTCGGCTACTAGTTTGGGGTGGAATTTGAGGTGAGGTTCATGGAAAAACGTTGAGAAAAATTGGTTTTTTCTTGGTTTAGGGGCTTGGGTCGCGGCCCTGTTCTTCGAGCGTCGCTACCCGCATGAGTTCTAGAGGCTGGGAACCTCTGTTCGCCAGGTGCGCCGCGACTCGGAGGAGAGCAGGTCGCGGCTCGTGTCCCCCATCAGAGAGGAATGAACCTCTGTCCAAGGGGCAGGTCGCGGCCCTCAAGGGCAAGTCGAGGCCCTAAATGGGGAATTAAGGGAGAATGGGGTTTAAGGCTCGGCGAGGCTTGGGAATTCAAACCTAAGCTCTTGGGATGATTTCTACTACTCAGTTTAGTTGAAATTGAGGTCCCAGAGGTATTTATTTGGATTAGAAATTGATGGTTACCCATTGACATTGTGACTAGGTTTATCATTAAGGCTCAGGATTGAGGATCGTGCTCGAGACCGTTCTGCATTCTTCGCTCGGGATTCGAGGTAAGAAGACTGCACCCTTGTGGTTGTGAATGGGACTGAGGTTTCGAATAACTGGATATGCATATTGTGTGATTATACGATTGTTATATATATGAGAATGAATGGTCTAAGAGTGTCAGGGCTGAGGATAAGCGTACTGAAAGTAGTTTGGCTTAAGCTAGCCGGGGTCAGCTGAATAAATAAAGGGCTCGGCCTAAGTGTACCAACCTTGAGCATTTGTGTAATTGGTTATGATATGAGTTTAAGATGATGTGTTTACTACTGTTTAGTTATATGCTTGAATTCTGTTAAATGACTGAACTGATTGAATATTACTATGGTTATATGCGCTTGTTGTTTATGGTTTTCTTACTGGGCCTTAGCTCACAGATGCTACATGTGCAGGCAAGGGCAAAGGGAAACTGGACCAACCATGAGTTGGAGAGCTCTGGGGGCGAAGTGTACATAGTTAGCTTCTCGTCCACCACGGTCGAGGGAAAGTACAGGGACAGAGCCCTAAAACTTGTATTTTGCCATTAAAGTGGCTTTTGATTGTATTAAACTTTTTGAGAGTTGTAAATTATCACTTATACCCTATTTTTGGGATCCCGTGTATTAAACATCCGTTTAAATGAAAATTAATCGTTTATAATCAAAATCTTTTAACCCTGAACTGATAGTTGACTTGAGGAACACATTATTATTCAAATGACTTGATTAGCAAGTCTTGCACTATTTTAAAATACACAGTGTAACGGTCTTGGTTATCCAGAGCGTTACAGTACTGTCACTTTTCCCTGGGATTTGAAACCTCCACCCCCTTCTGCTGCGTCCCTTATTTTCTATATTAATAGCAATAATTGGTACCAAAGCAATCTACATATACGTATACATTAAATGTTGTGTGAGTTTCTCACATTTTTTATATGTATAATGAATAGATGGAATTGTTTTATGAATGTGTGGTTGAATGATGAGTCGTTAATTATATGGTACTATTGAGTTAGGAATTGAATTTTAATTTATCTTAGATCTTGTGTAAGCCATTATGGGGAATAGGAATTTTTGTAATTTTATTTGAGAAATAGTGTAGTCAAAATTCTAGTCACAAGGAGAAAATAAAAGGGATCCGAGCCATGAACCCCTAAGGCACATGGCCTGAGTCTCTAGGCACCAGCTGGCCTTGCCCGTGCGCCAAGCCTGCCACCTGCGCGGACCCCTACGCATAATGATCCACTGGTCATAACTATTCAGCTCGCTAACAGAAGAGTTCAGAGAATTCTGATTGACAATGGGAGCTCAGCGAACGTGCTATTCAAGTCCACCCTAGAGAAGATGGGACTGTCGGTAGCAGATTTGAAGGCCTCATCCACAACTCTATATGGGTTCTCACAAGAAGGATTAGTAGCCATTGGGACGATCAAGCTCGTGGTAACAATTGGTGATGAAACTCGAGTTGTGGTGAAGATGCTTGAGTTAATTGTTTTAGATTGCCCAACTTCCTACAACGCCATTCTAGGGCGACCAACTTTGATAGTGTTTGAAGCAATAACTTATGTCTGTCACTTGGCCATGAAATTCCTTTCACCTACAAGGGTATGCACGGTAAGGGGAGATCAACTTGTTGCTAGAGAATTCTATAGCATTTCTATGAAGGGAAGGTCATAACCCAGGCATCAAACAATGGTGATAATTGAGGAAGAAGAAGAATCTCAAGCAATAGTAGTCGTTGAGGAGGTAGATGAACCTCAAGTGATGGAAGTTGAGGTCAGCCATCAAGAAGAGATTGACCCACAGATAGGTGAAGATTGGTCTGAGCTCCAAGCTTTGGAAGAGCTAGAAGAGGTAATTCTCAATCAAGAAGCAACTTTAAGGATTGTAAAGTTTGGGATAAACCTCAGTGTCAAACAGAAGAAGAATCTGATCGAGTTTTCGTGGAATAACCTCGATGTCTTTGCTTGGTTACATGTCGATATGGTGGGTATTAATCCTAGTGTAATCATGCACATGTTGAAACTGGGCAAGAATATACAAGCCAAACAGTAAAAAAGAAGGTTGTTGGGAAAAGAAAGAGGAAAAACTCTAGATGAAGAAGTAACTCGCCTCTTAAAGTGTGGATTCATCAGGAAGGTGAAATATCCGACCTGGTAGCCAATCTTGTTCTGGTTCCAAAACCTAACGGAAATGGAGGACCTGCATTAACTTGTCTGATTTCAACAAGGCTTGCCCAAAGGATTGTGTTTACCGAGATTTTCGGAAACTACACTAATGAATATTAGGTGAGACTAATGATATGGAATTTAGAAGATTGACACAGGATTTTTACGTGGTTGGGGCGTTAATAAGCCTTAGTCAACGAGTCAGTTGTATTAGAGCTTGGAAAGTCTTTTACAATGGAGTTTCTCTCTATGTTTTGACAGAGTAACTGTATACAAGTCGAAGAGAGGTCCTTTTTCCAGTGCTATATCGCCTGTATTTATAGGCTCCTAGGAAAACTGGATCTGGGCCAGGTATGACCCAGGCCCATCAAAGATGTGGATACTCTTGGCTTCTCTGGCGGAAGCCCAATACAAAAGATAAAAATACACAGGCCTAAGAATAATTAAGGACCAATGGGGCGGCCCAAGAACTATGTTTCGCCCGACAAAATGGTGCTTCTGGTCTGGGCACTCCAAGTTACGAGGCAGATTCAGGGGACAAAGCCAGTCAATGTACTTGGCAGAGTAGGTCTGAAATAGCGACGTGCGATCCTGAGGTGACCTTTTCCGCAGGTGAAAAGTGGGGACAACCCCCACGCGTCGTGGGGCGGCTTCAAGGTCACGGATGCTTTTCCTCGCCAACCGGGAGGACTTGATCTGGGTTCGTTTACCTCTGTCCCCCTTCGTTTACCAGAGGCCCAGACCGTTACCAGGCTCCGGGATTGTTTCGCGTATACTTCGACCATAATCCCTGCTGACCATACGTCTCTTGGGCGGCTGTCCTGGATCACCTTCCCGGACACCATCCGGGTCTGGAATCACACTTGGCCCGTAGCCCTTGGTTTCTCCCGTACCAAGCGGGCCTGGGCCGGGCCCATATCCAAACGCCCAGACCATGGCCCTGGACCATCGTTCCCAGGCCCACGGCAGGAAATAGGGATAACATTTACCCCCCAAGCCCTCGCCTGGTTCCGCGAGGTGGAGGCTTGCCTTGTTCCCAGATGCTCCATGGTTGCCTTCCCAGTTCCTGGTTAGAATCGTGGGTCCTTGACAAAGGGCAGTGACGCTGGCCGCATACTGGGCTAGACCATTAAGCAATGTCCGGGTATGTTTACCTAAGTCCCGCTTCATGGCTGGGGTACACGTGTCACCAGGCGACTACTGCATGGATGGATCTCGACCTCGAAAGGTCACTTAGCCACCTTAAGGGTCGCTAGGCCTAGGCTAGTGCGTCAGCACAGATTCCGAAGCGTCCCATCCGCAAGGGGGTCCTTCATTAATGCTCCTGTGCTGATGTGGACCATCGGATGGGGCGACCTTTGACATTCGCCTCTTCTGGGCCGTTAGATCTGAGATGGCGAGTATCCAGCTTTAGAATGCTCATAAATGCCTTTGCACGATCTTGGACCGTTCGATGGGGAGATTTCTATCCGTTGGATCAGAGGCCAGGATTCGGGCCTTTATAAATACTCCTCAGACATTCATTTGACATTTTTACACTCTCGAGCCATTTCAAGAACTGATAAGCTTTGCATGTCTGATATTGCCGACGACATCCTTCATCGCTTTCTTACACTAGCCATCGACTGTTTCCAACAGTCCCAGCGTCTGCCCATCCGCCTGAGAGCACATCCTGGGTCTGCCCTATCGATGAGTTGCTGAACCGGCTTCACTAGTTCAAGAACGAAGTTCTGCCGTTCTTACCGTCGGACAACCACCATCCTCTACGGCCAACAACTCACAGTAAGTCCTTCTGACCCTCTTGATGAATATACGAACTTAGGCTGTTCTTTTAATTCGTATGTTTAGGCTGATAGAATCTTATTACACTTGGGAACTGTTAGGAAGGCCGCTTGGTTCGGGTTGCTCCGGGTCCGGATGCTTCCAGGACAGATGGTGGAGCCTTACTTAGGAGCCCTTTTTTCGTTCCCGTTCTAGGTCTCGTGGTTCCCTGGTGATCCCAGACCCGATCCGTAGGGGACTCCAAGCAGTCCTTAGGAGACCCCCCTACCTTAATCGACTTTCTTGGGTTTAGGTACTGACTGCTTCGCTTCTGTTCTTTGTTCCCAGATCATCAACTATGGCAACGGGCGTCACCCTTCACTTAGAGGAAGAAGTCAACAGGGCCCACGTAGTCCTCTCCGGGTCCCAGACCCCCAAGGGCAACCGACGGGAGATGGATGTACTCACAAAGCTATTCCGGAACTACCGGATGATGTACATCCTGGAGAAGTGCCTGGGCATAGAGTCCACCCCCGGACTCTTCCACAACCGCTTGGCCAGGATCGAGGAACGGGCGCACACGTCTGTAGAGGGGTTCAGTGCGGGAGCCACACTCCCGCTTCACAAATACTTCGTGCGGTTCCTGACTAACATGGGGATCGCACCGTTCCAGCTCCTACCACAAGCATACTGGCTGCTCGCGGGATGGCGAATATTCTGCATCGCGAAGGAGATCGCGGAGCCGACTCCTGCGGAAATCTTGTATTTCTACAAGATGTAGCCGCAGATCAATGCCAAGGACAAGACCTTGGAGGGCTTCTATAGACTAAAGTCGCGAGGTAGCTACCCCGCTCCCACCAGCTCTTGGAAGCATCCCCCGGACGTCCATCATTACTGGTTCATGACGTTCGGGTTCCTCGTGGAGAAGAACCCCACGCTGCTGCTGGACTTCCAGGAAGTGGGTAAGTACTTCCCCGATCTTTTTCTTTTTTCTTTTTTTTTTCTTTCTTTTTCTTTGTTTCTCACCATGTCATTCCGGGTGGCAGGACCCTTCGCTCAAACTCCCCTCACCCAGTTCATCCTGGAATGGAGGAGGTTCTACTCTAGGCTGAGCGTAGAGGACCTGGACGTAGGAGGCTACGTTAACACGGACAACCTCCGACTGGTCGGGATGCTCACGGCCCACCAGACTATTGTCATCCCCAACCTTTGGGGAATCCAGTGCGAGAAGAACGTCGCCATCCGGGAACAGCTGGCCCTGGACCACATTGTAGAAGTGGAGAAGGCGGCACGAGCTGACGCAGCCAAGCGAAAAGAGGACCTGGCCCAGACGGAGGCGGCCACTTTGGAGGAGCTGGAAGAGCTCTTCGAGGATGCCCTACCGAACACGGGAACCCCCGGGGCTAGCGTATCGGGGCGATGTAACTCCCCTTTAATCTTAACTTATGCTCCCCAAGACAGGGACTTAGCTAGGGATAGGCTAGCACTCCGAGGCCCCACGTTCGGGGCTAACGGGGAGACGAGACCTTCGTCTCCCATCCCCGTAGGCTCGAAGGTTCTCATGTTCTTGTCCGGGTTCCTTCAGTACGGGAATTTCTTGAACCCGGACGATATGGGGGACCAAGTCCACTCCTTCGCTTTAGATATGTTGAGTCATGCCCGGGGCATAGATGAGGGTTCATCCCGGGCCACTATTAGTTTTCATGTTGATCCTTTTGGTTTGCCGTACTAACTCTTTTTTCTGTGCTTTTGCAGGAGACTCCGGCATGTCTACCCCCACGAGCGAGCTGAGGCAACTCCTCAAGGACCCGGCGGCCAGGAAGGCTGCCAGAAAGACAAACGAAGCAGCGGGCCTGGACCCGAACCTCAACAAAGAGGCGCCAGGGGCGGAACTCTGACCTGGTGCGGGAGCTCTTGCCGTGGTCCCCATCCAGGCGATGGACCCGGCTGAGGTCCCCGGCTCTACCCAACACCCGGTCATTGACTTGGAGACGGTAACCGCGGCCAGCCGAAGTTCTAGGAAAAGGGTCCCGGATACTGGTGCTGAGGAGGCCAACACCGAGAAGAAGAGGCCCCAGACGAGGCGGGCTGGCTCAGCCGACGAGTCGCACGGTGAAAGTCGACTCACTGCGAAAGAGATTCCCGCACTACTGGCCCTCCCCATACGTTCGATGCTACTCGAGGAGGGGGAAGCCGTGGTGCGGGATGAGCAGTCCCGGCTGATTGCCTGGACCTGGGAGAACGGTCGGGGCTGGAGAGACGAAACATACAAGGCCCTGACGATCCATCGTCAGGTCAAGTTCGCGGAGTGTTCGGCGGCGTTCAGTGCCCCTCAGTCGATCGTGGATCGGCCATCTGCCAAGATAGGCTTCCGCCCTAAGCTTGGGCAGGACACGACCCCCTTAGCGGAGGACCTGTTGGACCAGGTGGTGAACACCATGTCCAACCTCCAACTCAAATGGTACATCACAATTGCCAATCCAGACGTGCTGTTTATCTCCCAGGCACTCCGCCATCAGGCCACCGCGGTAAGTTCATTTCGTGTCTTTTATTTCCCTCTTCTTATTTGTTTATAAGGATTCCTCCTAACTTTGCTTTGTTCCAGGTTGATCTGCTGTCCCATCGGAGTACTGATCTAGTGGCCGAGTTGGCCATGAAGATGGAAATAGTTAAGCTGGAGCTGGAGGCAGCCGTGAACCAGAGGGAAGCCGCCAAGGAGGCCCTTGCCAGGGAGACTGCCAAGCTTGGGCGGACCGTGAGGAGTTCGACCGCATCAAGGCTGGGCTGGAAGAAGCTTTGTCCTGAAAGGGAAACGAGGCCAATGAGAGGGCAACCCTTCTGGAGGCGGTCGCGGCTTAGTCTGCCCGGGACAAGGAGGAGATCTAGACCTTGACGGCTCGAGTCTGCGAACTGGACAACTTTCTCCGCGAGGAGAAGATGGCGCACGAGGAGGCCCGCCACGAGAAGGAGGAGGCGAACGGCATGCTGGAAGTCACCTTCGAGAAGGCCATTTACATGGCTTGGCGCAAGGACAAGAGCATGAACCTCCTAGTTTTCCCCGACCCGGAATCGAAGAGGGCCGAATTCGAGGCCAAGGAGAAGGAAGAAGTGGAGATCCTCGGGGATGAAGCCTAGGCCCGGATCCTCACCTTGCCTCTTTTCTTTCTTTTCTGTAATTTTGTAACAACTTTTTCGGACGCATATGCGTCCAAAACACTTTGTATTGCTTTCTCCAGTATATTTTCTTTTTGCTATTCCTTGAGTAGAAATTTCATTTTATTACCGTGCCTGAATGATTTTGACGGTTTGGTCCTGGTTCCAACGACCTGGACTAGACCCACTGACTAGCTTGTCGAGTTCTCAGACCTAACCGCCTAGCTTCCAATCCCGGCTCCAATGGCCCGGGCCAACGTGGCTTAAATAGTTTATTGCGAAACCTTGTTCTCCTTTTACCAGTTGCAGGCTACGGCTTTGCCCTGGGGCATACTGGATGCTTCTCTCTCCCAAGCATCGCTCGTCGGGAGTGGGACCAGCCTCGGGCTTGGTCCTTTTAGTTTATACCCCCGGACATCGCTCGTCAGGGGTGGGACCGGCCTTAGGCTCGGTCCTCTTTACTTTATACCCCCGGATATCCCTCGTCCGGGGTGGGACCAGCCTTGGGCTCGGTCCTCTTTAATTTATACCCCCGGACATCGCTCGTCCGGGGTGGGAGCAGCCTTGGGCTCAGTCCTCTTTAATTTATACTCCCGAACATCGCTCGTCCGGGGTGGGACCAGCCTTGGGCTGGGTCCGCTTTGATTTATATCCCCAGACATTGCTCATCCGGGGTGAGACCAGCCTTAGGCTCGGTCCCACGGGGTTTGTATCCCCTAGACATAGTTGGTCCGGGCCGGGACTAGCCTGAGCTTGCGCCCCGCCGGGTATTTGCTCATACCCGGGAAACATGTCCGGGGTGGGACTGACCTTAGGCTCGGTCCTCTTTAATTTATACCCCCAAACATCGCTCATCCGGGGTGGGACCAGCCTTGGGCTTGGTCCTCTTTAATTTATACCCCCGGACATCGCTCGTCTGGGGTGGGACCAGCCTTGGGCTCAGTCCTCTTTTATTTATACCCCCGGACATCGCTCATCCGGAGTGGGACCAGCCTTGGGCTGGGTCTGCTTTGATTTATACCCCTGGACATTGCTCGTCCGGGGTGAGACCAGCCTTAGGCTCGGTCCCACGGGGTTTTTATCCCTCGGACATCTTTGGTCCGGGCCGGGACTAGCCTGAGTTTGTGCCCCGCCGGGTATTTGCTCATACCTGGGATACATGTCCGGGGTGGGACTGGCCTTAGCCTCGGTTCTCTTTACTTTATAGCCCCATACATCGCTTGTTCGAGGTGGGACCAACCTTGGGCTCGGTCCTCTTTAATTTATACTCCCGGACATCGCTCGTCTGGGGTGGGACCAGCCTTGGGCTCGGTCCTCTTTAATTTATACTCCCGGACATCGCTCGTCCAGGGTGGGACAAGCCTTGGGCTCGGTCCTCTTTGCTTTATACCCCCGGACATCGCTTGTCCGGGGTGGGACCAACCTTGGGCTCGGTCCTCTTTAATTTTTACTCGTGGACATCGCTCGTCCACGGTGGGACCATCCTTGGACTGGGTCCGCTTTATATTATACCCCCGGAAATTGCTCGTCTGGGGTGAGACCAGCCTTAGGCTCGGTCCCACGGGGTTTGTATCCCCCGCACATCGTTGGTCCGGGCCGGGACTAGCCTGAGCTTGCGCCCCGCCGAGTATTTGCTCATACCCGAGATACATGTCCGGGGCGGGACCGGCCTTAGGCTCGGTCCTCTTTACTTTATACCCCCAGACATCGCTCGTCCGGGGTGGGACCAGCCTTGGGCTCGGTCCTCTTTAATTTATACTCCCGGACATCGATCGTCCAGGGTGGGACCAGCCTTGGGCTCTATCCTGTTTACTTTATACCCCCGGACATCACTCATCCAGGGTGGGACCAGCCATGGGCTCGGTCCTCTTTAATTTATACCCCCAGACATCGCTTGTCTAGGGTGGGACCAGCCTTAGGCTCGGTCCTCTTTAATTTATACTCCTGGACATCACTCATCCAGGGTGGGACCAGCCTTGCACTGGGTCCGCTTTGATTTATACCCCCGAACATTGCTCGTTCGGGGTGAGACCAGCCTTAGGCTTGGTCCCACGGGGTTTGTATCCCCCAGACATCGTTGGTCATAGCCGGGACTAGCTTGAGCTTGCGCCTCACCGGGTATTTGCTCATACCCGGGATACATGTCTGGGGTGGGACCGGCCTTAGGCTCGGTCCTCTTTACTTTATACCCCCAGACATCGCTCGTCCGGGGTGGGACCAGCCTTGGGCTCGGTCCTCTTGAATTTATACTCCCAGACATCGCTCGTCCGGGGTGGGACAAGCCATGGGCTCGGTCCTCTTTAATTTATACCCCCAGACATCGCTCGTCCGGGGTGGGACCAGCCTTGGGCTGGGTCCGCTTTGATTTATACCCCCGGACATTGCTCGTCTGGGGTGAGACCAGCCTTAGGCTCGATCCCACGGGGTTTGTATCCCCCGGACATTGTTGGTCTGGGCCGAGACTAGCCTGAGCTTGCGCCCCTCCGGGTATTTGCTCATACCTGGGATACATGTCCGGGATGGGACCGGCCTTAGGCTCGGTCCTCTTTAGTTTATACCCCCAGACATCGCTCGTCCGGGGTAGGACTAGCCTTAGGCTCAGTCCTCTTTAATTTATACTCCCGGACTTCGCTCGTCCGGGGTGGGACCAGCCTTGGGCTAGGTCTGCTTTGATTTATACCCTCGGACATTACTCGTCCTTGGTGGGACCAGCCTTAGGCTCGGTCTCACGGGGTTTGTATCCCTCGGATATCGTTGTTCCGGGTTGGGACTTGCCTGAGCTTGCGCCCCACCGGGCATTTGCTCATACCCAGGATACCCCCCGCAAGTGAGCTGAGACTGGTCTAGGGTCACTTGAGTAAGATTTTCATTGTGTGATAACATGTATTTATGACGTTTTGTACACGCCATTTTTATTATTCAAGGGGGTCGCCCTGAGGCGTACATTATTTACAACGAAAATGCAAAATTGGAACACGTTCTCCTGACTACTGATAGTATTTACGGAGATGTTTCGCATTCCTGGCTCGCGGGACTTCCGAGCCATCGAACCGCTTTAAGCGGTATGTCCTGGGGCACACTTCATGTCGGATCTCGTACGACCCTTCCCAATTCCGGATCTTGAGTAGCAGGGAAGACTCTTCGCAAGACTAGGTCGCCGGTTCCGAACTTTCAGCTTTTTACTTTCAAGTTGAAATGTCGTGCGATCTTGCCTTGGTATATCTTCAGTTGCACCTGCGACTCTTCCCAGATCTCCTCGATGAGATCTAGTGATTCTTGGAGTAAGGCGTGGTTCTGGGCAGGATCATACGTGTCTCTCCGGTGAGACGGGATGGTCGTTTCGATGTGGATGACGGCTTCACATCCATAGACCATGGAGTAAGGAGTGTGGCCGGTCGATGTCCTCTCGGTCGTCCGGTAAGCCACAGCACGCGGGGAGCTCTTCTGGCCATTTCCTCTTGCAGGCTTGGAGCTTTTTCTTCAGCGTCCCTTTTAAGATTTTGTTCACGGCTTCTGCCTTTCCATTCGCTTGGGGCCTTGCGACCGCAGAGAAGCTTTTGACGATGCCATGCCTCTCACAAAAATCTGTGAAGTGGATGCTGTCAAACTGCTTCCCGTTATCGGACACAATTTTATAGGGGAGGCCATATCGGAACACTATGTTGTTGATGACGATATCCAAGGCCTTCTTCAAAGTGATCGTGTTCATGGGTTCTGCCTCAACCCACTTGGTGTAGTAGTCGACGGCCACGATGGCATACTTCACCCCTCCCTTCCCAGTTAGGAGCGATCCTACCAGATCGATCCCCCACACCGCGAAGGGCCAGGGGCTAGTCATCAAGGTTATTTCTGTTGGGGGGGGCCTGCGGGACCTTTGCGTATCTCTGGCACCGTTCGCACTTGCGGACGTAATCGATACAATCTTTCTTCATGGTCGTCCAGAAGTATCCTTGGCGCAGGATCTTTTTGGATAGACTGGGCCCGGCTGTATGATCTCCACAAAAGCCTTCGTGCACTTCATGCATGATGGCGCTTAGCTCTGTCCCAGACACACACCTGAGGTAAGGCATTGACAACCCTTGGCGATAGAGTTTTCTGTTCATCATGACATATCGGTGGACCTAGTACTGAAGCTTCCTGGCTGTGGCCCTGTCGGCTGGTACCTCCCCGGCTATCAGATAGCGGATAAGAAGTTCCATCCAAGACGTGGAGTGGTCGACGGTGTGGACCGCGGGGGCCCTGATGCTTGGGACTGGGAGATGGTTGACGGGGACTAGCCTGGCCAGCTCTGCTTCGGCGTCGGTGGCCAGCTTTGCAAGTGTGTCCGCGAAGACATTTTGCTCTCTAGGGATCTGGCGGATGGAGTGCTTTGTGAACGCCTGCAGCATCTCTCTCATCTGGGTCACATAAGCCGCCATTCTCTCTCCTTTAGTTTGATATTCCCCTGAGATTTTCCTGACAACCAACTGGGAATTACTGTAGATTTCCAGGTTCGTGGCCCCCTACTTCCCGGGCCAAACACAGCCCGGCTAAGACAGCTTTGTGCTCTGCTTCGTTATTCGATGCCTTGACTTGGAAACGAAGGGCATTTTGTAACTGGTGTCCCTGTGGTGATACCAAGATGATCCCGGCCCCGGCCCCATTCTCGTTCGAGGCCCCGTCCATGAAGACCTTCCATACGGGCGCCGCGGGGACCTCGGGATCATCGTCTTCCTGAGATACCTCGGAACACTCAACGATGAAATCGTCTAGGGCTTGCCCCTTGATGGACACTCTAGGGACGTAGGATATATCGAACTGGCTTAGTTCCATGGCCCACTTTAGGAGTCTTCCCGATGACTCGGGCTTCTGTAATACTTGCCGCAGGGGGTGGTTGGTCAGGACCTTTATGGCATGGGCCTAGAAGTAAGACTAGAGCTTTCGGGATGCCATCAGCAGGCAAAAGGTTAGCTTCTCGATTAATGGATACCGAGACTCAGCGTCCAACAATCGCTTACTCACGTAGTACACCGAGAGCTGCGTCCTTTCCTCCTCCTTTACCAGCGCGGCACTGATCGCGTGCTCGGTCACTGCCAGATAGAGGTACAGAGGCTCCCTGTCCACCGGCTTTGCCAGGATCGGAGCTTGGGCTAGGTGTTCTTTCAGTTTATGGAAGGGTTCTTCGCACTCGACTGACCATTCGAATCGCTGGCTTCCCCGAAGGACGTTAAATAACGGGATGCACTTGTCCGTGGCTTTGGAAACGAAATGGCTTAAGGTGGCTATCTTCCCGGTCAGGCTTTGCATGTCCTTATGCTTCCGGGGAGAGGGCATATAAATCAGTGCCTTGATCTTGTCTGGATTGGCCTCTATTCCCCGGAAGCTCACTATGAAGCCCAGGAACTTCCTGGAGGCCACGCCAAAAGTGCACTTCTTGGGATTCAACTTAATCCCGTACTTCTGAATGACTGCGAAAGCTTCAACCAGGTCGTTCGAATGCTCCCCGGACGTCTTGGACTTGACCAGCATGTCATTGATATAGACTTCCATGTTTCGCCCTAGTTGGGCCCGGAACATTCGATTGACAAGCCTTTGATAAGTTGCCCTGGTGTTTTTCAGTCTGAAGGGAATTACTATGTAGCAGTATATCCCCTTGTCAGATTGGAAACTGGTGTGCTCCTGATCTGCCACATGCATAGAGATCTAGTTATAGCCGGAGTAAGCGTCCATGAAGCTTAAGATCTCATACCCGGACGTAGCATCCACCATTTGGTCGATATTGGGCAACGGGAAATAATCCTTCGGACAAGCTTTGTTGAGATCCGTGAAATCGATGCACGTTCTCCATGTTTCATTTGGTTTCGGCACCAGAACGGGATTGGCCAGCCACACGGGGTATACAGCCTCGCGTATGAAGTTGATCGAAGACAGCTTCTCTACTTCCAGCTTAAGGGCCTCGCCCTCTCCGTCACCAAAGGCCTGCGTTTCTGGCAGACCGGGGATGCGTTCGGGTCGATACTCAACGCGTGGCAGATGATGTTGTGATCGATCCCCATTCTATCTGAGTGAGACCAGGCCAGAATGTCCTGGTTCTCTTTGACTTGGGCGATGATGGAGGCCCGAACATCCGCCAGCAGGTTTTTCCCAACTTGGATGATCCTGGCCGAATCAGTGTCGCTGATGCACACCTCCTCAATCTCGTCCATTGGCTCCAGGATGCAGTCGTCCCCTATCCTCGGGTCTAGGTCATCTTCTTCCCATATCACTCTCTCAGCAGGTGGGGGAGGAATCGGGTCAATGAAGTCCCCAATGGGCTCGTCCCGGACCATATATATCGGCTGGGCGGACACATGGTAGCACTTCCGGGCGCTCTTCTGATCTCCCCGGACAGTCCCCACCCCTCCATTGTCGCAGGGGAACTTCATGCAAAGATGACGGATAGAGGTGATGGCCCCGAATTTGACTAATGCCGGCCGGCCGAAAATGACGTTGTAAGCGGTGGGGCAGTCCACCACTACGAAGGTGCAGAACTTGAATGAGTGCTGCAACTCACTTCCTAACGTCACGGGCAATTGGATCTTCCCCATGGGGAGTAGTGCATCTCCGTTGAAGCCATAAATCTGGGTCGTCCACGATGCTAGATCCTCTTCAGTCAAACCAATGGCGGTGAAGGCGGGCTTGAACAAGAGGTCGACAGATCTCCCGTCATCCACCAACACGTGGGACACCAGCTTGTTGGCAATTTGCGCATCTATGACCAGCGGGTCATGGTGCGGGAAATGGACGTTGCGGGCGTCATCCTCCGTGAAGGTGATGGGGAGGTTCATCAACTTTGGGCGCTGAGCCGGGGCCTGGACAAAGGCGCATACCTCCTGATCATGGTCCAGTTTTCTTAGGTAGAGCTTTTTGTCGTTCTTGGACGGTCCTCCCAGGTGAGGTCTGCCCGAGATGGTGGCCACATGCCCATCCACTCGAGGGGGTGCGACTCTGGATGGGTAAGGGATTCCAGGACCGGGAGCTTGCGCGACGGGGGCCCCCTGAGGGGCCTGTGCCGTCGATCCCTGTGCATACCCTCCCTGAGGCTAGTATGCCCTGGGTGCTCCCGGGATCGTGGATTGTCCGGGGCCTGCTGACAGGCACAGAATCCCACGGGCATCCTGACCCATTGGTGGAGATGCCCCAGCTTGATGAGATTCTCGATCTCATCCTTGAGCTGTCGGCACTCTTTGGTAGTGTGGCCCACATCCTTGTGGTAGGCGCACCTCTTGCTGGTATCCCTTGGATTTCTTCCCCCCTTGAACATGGGGCTGGCTTCCGATAGTGACCCACCCTTTCTGTGGCCAGGTAGATGTTCTCCCTGGTGTCCACCAAATTAGTGTATTCTAAATATTGGGGCTCGTAGACCCTTTTTCCTTTCTTGGTTGGCTCAGGCCAGTTTTGGCCTTTACCAGATCGCTTCCCCCAGGAGGGGTTTATGCTTGCTTCTGTCACTCTCGCTTGCGACTGCTGGGCCCTAACGGGGGTGACGCTGTGCCCCGCCAACGCGGCCCCATATCCGGAGAAGTGGGCGGATTGGGTCGGGGCATATCTCGAAGAGGCGGGACCGTACACCGTAGGGGTGTAGGTGATTCCAAGAGTAACGGCCGGTCCCGGGGTGATCGGAGGCGCGACATAGGACTGCATCGGGAACTGTACCCCGTACCCCGAGAATGCTTGGGTGCTGGGCTGTGGTGCCAGAGGCCATCCGAAAGCCTGGATCTGAGCCTCTTCCCAATTAATAAATCCTTGGGCCCTCCTGATGAACTCTTCTAGGGTAGCCGCCTTGTTACGCTGCATGTCATCTCGGATTTTGGACTACAATGCTACCAGGCGCTGTCCGTCGTCCACCTTTGTCTTGGAGGCTTCTTCAGTTAAGCGTTGGATGTAGGCCCTCAATGTCTCCGTGTGAAGCTGTTTGATATTCGCAAGGGCGCTGATCTGCATGTCCATCCTCATGGCGGCCACGAACTGCTTCCGAAACGCTGACTGCAGTCCTAACCAGGATTGGATGGATCCCGGCTTAAGTCTTTTCCACCATTCCTCGGTGGGACCACCTAGAGTGATCGAGAAACAGAGGCACTTGCCGTCGTCACTGACGTGGGCCACCGTCATAAGCCGATTGTATCGGGACAGATGGTCCCTGGGGTCAGTGTTTCCGGTATAGGCGGTGAGGCTTGGCATCTTGAACCCCTTGGGGAGTACAGCATCCAGGATATGCTCGCGCAGGGCTCTTTATCCTCTTCATCGGAGTCGGTGTCCGCACCTTCCTGCTTACGGACCAAACGGTCCGTGACCTTTTTCAAAGCGGCCAGCTGCTCCATGAGTTGCCTGGCCGTGCCATCCTCCAGGGGGATTCTTTCGTTCCTCCTGTCATTGATGTTGTTCCTAAGGTCGCCACCTTGAGGGAGGATCTTTTCCTTATGGGCCCGCTCTTTCCGAGCGTTCAGTCCGTCGCGTAGGTCTATCCGAGAAGTGTCCTCCCCCGAACTAAGGGCATGACGCTCCTCGCTGCGTGGCCATTCCCGACGATTTTTGTTTACCGAGGCACTTGGGTGCAAAGACCCTTCCCGTTCGTCTTGCCCTGGGGCATGCCGGGGCCATGCGTTCTGCGGCCGCGTCCCTTGCGGATCGATCGGGTGGCCGAGAACGGGTCCCGGTTTTCGTGACGGGGGTGTTCTTATCTCGGGTCTTTCCACCGGTCTTCCTTTTCTCCCTGTCCGGATTTCCTGGGGCTGGCTCAGAAAACTACTCCGGGAGAGGGGTCGGCCTTGCTTCTTCGGGGACCCCGGCTCGGGCTTGCGGAGCAGGCTGTTGCGCTCCTGGAAGTGGGCCAGCTAGAGGATTGGTCGCCGGACCCTGTGCGGCTATGAATGCCTGCAGGGCTTGGAGAGACTCTTGCATCCGCCAATGTGCCTATGCTTGCTCAGCAATCCTGGCCTCCTGGTTCAGGACTTGCTGCCTTAGTCTAGTCACCTCCAGGTCCTGCTGGTTGGGCTCTCCTTCTGGGATCTCGGGATCCGTAGCTTCGTCGTGGTACTCCCCCTCACTTTCCTCTTCATAATATTCCTCTTCGTTCTCCTCTTCGTACTCTGTCCCACCCTCATAGTCTTGTGACTCGTCATGGTGAGATGTTTGGGGAGGAGCGTCCTCAGGTGGATTCTGAGGAAGATGCTGGGAAGGCAACGGATCTCCATTGCCCTGCTCTGGGTTACTAGGGTCGAAAGTGGTGTGTCGTGTATTCACCATTGTAGTAGACGCTTGGTGTTAGCACTAGCTTTCTCAGGCTCTCAATGAAAGCACCAAAATGTTTACCGAGATTTTCGGAAACTACACTAATGAATATTAGCTAAGACTAATGATATGGAATTTAGAAGATTGACACAGGATTTTTACGTGGTTGGGGCGTTAATAAGCCTTAGTCCACGAGTCAGTTGTATTAGAGCTTGGAAAGTCTTTTACAATGGAGTTTCTCTCTATGTTTTGATAGAGCAACTGTATACAAGTCGAAGAGAGGTCCTTTTTCCAGTGCTCTATCGTCTGTATTTATAGGCTCCTAGGAACACTGGATCTGGGCCGGGTATGACCCGGGCCCATCAAATATGTGGATACTCTTGGCTTCTCTGGCGGAAGCCCAATACAAAAGATAAAAATACACAGGCCCAAGAATAATTAAGGCCCAATGAGGCGCCCCAAGAACTATGTTTCGCCCAAAAAAATGGTGCTTCTGGTCTGGGAACTCCGAGTTACGAGGCAGATTCAGGGGACAAAGCCAATCAGTGTACTTGGCAGCGCAGGTCTGAAACAGCAGCGTGCGATCCCGAGGTAGCCTTTTCCGCAGGTGAAAAGTGGGGACAACCCCCATGCGTCGTGGGGCGGCTTCAGGGTCACGGATGTTTTTCCTCGCCAACCGGGAGGACTTGATCCGGGTTCGTTTACCTCTGTCTCCCTTTGTTTACCAGAGGCCCGGACCGTTACCAGGCTCTGGGATCGTTTCGCGTATACTTCGACCATAATCCCAGCTGACCATACGTCTCTTGGCCGACTGTCCTGGATCACCTTCCCGGACACCATCTGGGTCTGCAATCTCACTTGGGCCGTAGCCCTTGGTTTCTCCCGTACCAAGCGGGCCTGGGCCGGGCCCATATCCAATCGCCCAAACCATGGCTCTGGACCATCGTTCCCGGGCCCACGGCAGGAATGGGGATAACAGATTGCTTTCCTTTCCCAAGAATTGATCATCTAGTAGATACCACGACCTGTCACGAGCTCTTATCTTTCATGGATGCATATTATGGATATAACTATATCGCGATGAACCCTGCAAACCAAGAGCATACAAGTTTTATGACCGAGCATAATGTGTGTTGCATAACGTCATGCCATTCGGGCTGAAGAATGCTTGCGCTACTTACCAATGGCTGGTAAACAAGATATTCGTTGACCAGATTGAGAAAAACATGGAGGTATATGTTGATGACATAATCTTCAAGTCAAAGACTACTAACAACCATGTGTCTGACCTAGAAGAATGTTTAGTTGTACTAAAACAGTACAATATAAAGTAGAATCCTGAGAAGTATACCTTTTGGGTTTCATTAGTGAAGTTCCTAGGCTTCATCATTAATTTGAGGGGGATTGAAGCTAATCTGGAGAAAATCATATCGCTGTTGGATATGTCATCGCCTAGGTCATGAAAAGAGTCTAGAGTCTAATTGGAGAAATCATCGCCCTCAACCGATTTGTGTCAAAGTTTACCGACAAGTGTCTCCCCTTCTACAATTCGCTAAGGCGAAATAGATGTCTTGAGTTGACAAACGAATGCAAACAAGCATTTCAAGACCTAAAGAAACACCTAGTTGAGCCCTTCATCCTATCAAAGCTCGTTAGTGGAGAGGCTTTATATCTTTATCTGGCGGTAACTGAGATAAAGATACACGTCCAGTCCCATGCAGTACACATCCTAACCGATAAACCTTTAAGGCAAGTTTTGCAAAATCCTGAAGCATCGAGACTTTTGCTAAAGTGGGTCATCGAACTAAGTCAGTTCAAGATTTTGTATAAACCATGAACAACTATTCAAGGGCAGGTCATTGCTGATTTGTAGTCGAGTGCACTGGTTTTTAGGACAAGCCTATAAGGGAGCATGTGCAAGAATTATGGAAATTTGTTTGTAGACCGATCTTCAAACGAACACAGGTCAGGAGCTGGAGTAATTATGTTCACTCCTAAAGGGATATCACTTTCACACAAATCTTATATTTGGATTCAGTACTTCAAATAACCAGGCCTTGCAAGCAGGAATTCAGATCGCCAAAGAATTAAAAGCGAAGGCCATCCAATGTTTCAGCGATTCTAAGCTTGCAATGTTAAACCAGGTGCTGGGAGAATACCCAGCCCGTGGGATCAAAATTGTTGCGTATTTGGCTAAGGTAATGAGTAAACTATCAAGTTCGATTTTTACTCAATAGACCAAGTCCCACGTGAATGAAATAAAATGCAGATGCTCTTGCTCAGCTCGCCACAATATAAGAGGTGGGCACGTTAACGTGGTCCCCATTGAATTCCTTAAAGATCAAGAATAGGAGAAGAACCGGAGAAGATCGAGCTAATCTGAGAAGGATCGACTTGGATGACTCCAATCATAGAATACCTCAGTTTTGGAAGACTGCCTTGGGATCGTAAGGACAAACAAAAGTTGTTGTACTAGATCCCATGGTATGTTCTGGTCGAAGGAATTCTCTATACGCGAGGTTATTCCATGCCATTACTCAGGTGTGTTCTACCAGACGAAGCCCAACCTACCCTTAAGGAAGTGCATGTAGGATTTTATGGAGACCATGCTGGGGGGTAAAGCTTGGCCTCGAAGATACTGAGCAAGGGATATTTCTGGCCTACCCTAAAGAAAGACTCAAGCTCATATGTTAAAAATTGCGACAAGTGTCAGTGTTTTTCAACGATAGCTCGGGTTTCACCTGTCAAGCTAACCATAATTTCCTCGTCTTAGCCATTTGACATTTGCGGGATAGATTTAATTGGGTCATTACCGACACAAAAATGAGGAGTTCGCTATGTTCTAGTCGTTGTGGACTACTTCACAAAGTGGGCCGAAGCGGAGCCATTAGCCAGGATGACCTTGAAAAGACTACTCGATTTTGTCTTAAAGAACATAATTTTCCATTTTAGGCTCCCAAGGAAGATCGTGTCAGATAATGGGACCTAAACTTTTGTGAGAAGTACGATGTCATTATGAGTTTCTATTTAGTAGCATATCCTCAGGCTAATGGACAAGTAGAGGCGGTGAATAAAACCCTCAAGGCGAGCTTAAAAAAAAGGTTAGAATATAGTAAAGGGTTGTGTCCCAAGCGGCTTCGACAATTGCTTTGGGCATACAGAACTTCTCACCGCACGTCTACATGGTACACATTGTTCTCACTAACCTTCAAAAGCGAAGTAATGCTCCCAGTCGAAACCTAGTAGGGTCGCATAGGCAAAGGAATTTTAACCAGGAACAAAATCACGATTTACTACAAGCATCTCTAGATCTGATTGAGGAACAATGAGAAGAATCGTAGATTGAGCTCACTCAATACCAATAGAACGTAACTTGAAATTTCAAATCTAAAGTCAAAGAGAGAAAAATTGAGTTGGGAGATCTGGTGCTTAGAAAGGTGTTCTTGGAAAATAAAGACCCTAAAGATGGCATCCTGGGACCAAACTGGGAAGGACTGTATCAGATCGTTGAGATTATGCGAGAAGGTACTTTCATATTGGCCCGATTAGGTGGAGAAGGAGTTCCTCGAACATGGAATGCATTGCATTTGAAAAAATATTATCAATGATTGGGTTTATTTCAAGTTCAATTTATGTTGTAAGGCTTATTCATAAATGCCATCATTTCTTTTAAATTTACATTTATTTAATAAAATTGATGGTTGTTGTAACGACCCGAATTTGCCAATCGGGCTTAGGGCCCTGATTAGTGTGCCTGGAGGGCAATAAGTGGTTTAATATGCTTATATGTGGATTTATGTGTATATATGATTGTGGTGCGTGTTTAGTTAAGTTAAATACGCATGTGGACCCCATCTGGATATTAGGGGTATAAATATGATAAAGTTATATATATGTGATATGTCTGTGCAGCACGATCCGAGACAGTCCTGGGGAAAGCTTAGCCAGAGAGTCACAACGGGGTTGAGATTCGAACTCGGGGTGAGTCGAGGGGTAATTTGGGTACTAGGTGTGTTATGGGATTATCGAGACATGAAAATAAATATTTGGAGATATATTTGAGGATAGAATGTCTAGGCGGGAATATTTGGGAAATTTACCATTTTACCCTCGGGGACGTTTTGGTACCCCGAGCCTTGAGGTAACCACATAGACTTAAGTGAATAAAACAAAAAGGGGGAATTGTTTAGAAGCCTTAGAAACCAACTCATACTTCCTCCCAACTGAAGATAGCTCTTACTTCTCTTTCTCATTCACTCTCTAAGATAAACACAAGGGAAACTTAAGGGAAATTAACTTAAAGCTAAGGGATTTCAGTTGGGAAAATCTAAGGGAAATTAAAGCTTGAAGATTGAAGCTTAGGGGGGACTGGTTCAGAAGCTTAGTTGAGCAAGGTAAGCTCTAATTATTGGGATTATATTGAGAATTGTTGCTGGTTTGCTAGAGCATGCATGTTAGTCAAGCTTAATCTATTTTTGGGTATTCTAGTAGGATTTTGGAGCAGATTTCTGATGGGTTTTAGTGTTGATATTGAGCTGGTGTACATGTGTTATTTATTTGGGTTTGTTAAGTAGGCTTTGAGTGAGTTAGCTTGAGGAAAAGGTAGGGAAGAAGATGGAAAATTCTGGGTTTGGAGGTGAGAGCCGCGGCCCTAGGACGGGTGCGCCGCGGCCCGTGTGTGCGCGCGGCCATGGAAGGCCGAGAAGCTCATGCGCGCCGCGGCGCTTGGTGGGCACACCGCGGCCCATGTGGGGGTGAGTGTGGTGCTAGCCTCTGTTTCGAGGCTAGTCGCGGCTCTTGTGGGTGGGGTCGCGACCCTTAGTGCCAATCTGAGTTTTTAAGGGTATTTAGGCTTGGGAACTTAATGGGTAAGGCTCGGGATGGATTTTATCACCCGGATTGATAGAATTCATGGTCTCGGAAGTTTGGGTTATGGCTCGAAGTTATTTATTGGATTAGAATTTGATGGATGGACATTGTTAATGTGTTGTGACTAGGGTTTCGGTGAGGCTCACGTTAGAGGACTGTGCTCGGGGCATCGGTGCTCAGAAAGCTCGGAACTCAAGTAAGAAAACCCTTGTTCCCATAGAGCTTGTGTGCAGGGCTGAGCCCAATGTATTTGAATAGAATTGATATGCAGGGTCGAGCCCAATATGTTAGAACTGCGGGGTGTAGCCCTTTAACTGAATATGCTAGAATTCTATACTTGCTTGTTATGCTATGTATATTATGATGTGAACGGTCAGCTTGAGCCGGGAACGGTGTAGACCGAGAACGGCGAAGGGCCGAGAACGACATTGGGCACGTTGAGTGCAAGGCCGAGAACGGCAAGGGGCCGGGAGCAGGGTTGAGCACGTGGAGTGCGAGTTTCCAGGGCAAGTCCCTAGAAGGATACCTGGGATATCCTCACGGCGTGGTCCACGAACCCAGGGCTTGGTAAACGCCTGGGACGGCTAGGCTGTATGTGTTTAGCCATTGGTGGCCTATTTATATGCTTGATATATGTGTTGCATATGTTATCTGTTTGTGGGTTTTCTTGCTGGGCTTCGGCTCACAGATGCTCTGTGGTGCAGGTAAGGGTAAAGAGAAGATCAACCAAGCATGAGTACAGCAGGCGTGAGGCGGCATGTACATGTTCGGCCAGCCTGGCTGCCACAGCCAGAGGATTTTGGGAGATGCTTGTAAATGAACCTAGATTTTGTCGTTTAGCCGACTTAGTACAGTTTTTATGTTGTAAATATTTCTAAACTGTATTTTGGGATCCCAGGTGTCAAACTTTTACGATCTTCAATGATATGGAGTTAATTCTATATTTTTCCTCTGTTTATGGCTTAATTACACTGTTTGATTTAAAACCTTGATTAGCGAGTTAAAAGCACGTTTTTAAACTTACTTAGTAACAGCTCTAAGGAAGTAGGGCGTTACAGTTGTTGTGTAGTTTAAACATGATACCGAAATTTTCTCAATTTTCGTATTATTACTATGTAAAAGCGACCTAGAATATTCATAAATTCGGATCGCTTGGGGGGCAGATACCCATCAAAATAATTTGTTAAGTCTTTGAAAATTTATGTAACTTAGAATTTTGAGATTTGGTAGCTTGAAAAAGCTCGAGTTTTCAAAACAATTCTAAATCTAACTAAGTTAAGCGAGAAAATTCAACATACTAAACCCCTGGGTTGAACCAGATACAAGGCCTGAATATTAACAGATAATCTATTAAGCTATTAAAATCCTCGATCTAACCAGGTCCACTACCTAAATATTAACAGGTAAGCTATTAAGCTATTAAAACCCTAGATCTAACCAGGTCAATGACCTGAAAGCTAACAAGTTGGCTATTAAGCATAAAAGTTCTAAACATGCCTCGATCTAAAATGAATCCCTATATCTATGCATGTGTACAAAATTCAAAAGATTAAGCACATTAGTGGAAGGAGATATATAAAGATTAGAGAAAAGTAAATTTAGAATGAGGATAAATAACCTCAAGCAGAGCCACAAAGGAAAATTGTCTCCTCTAGAAAGGCCTAATTACAAGGGATAGTATTGATCCCCAAAAATATAAAAAAAAGGAAAAAAAATAAAAAATTCAAACGCCAATGGCCTCTCAACCCTGAGCTTCGGCAGCTTGCTCATGGGAAGAAACTTCCTCCTCTCCAATGTCTCTGCCAGCTCCCAAGGCAGTCTCCGCTGTTTCTGAGGGCTCTTTCACAAGGCGATGTTGGAATTTAGCATGATAACACTCAAACAGCTCGGCATCTAGGAAATAGAAGTCACCTTCCTGGTTGAAGGACCATAACATGTAGAACATCTCCTCCATAGTTTTGTTGATATGGGATTCATGGTCGTCAACCTTAGGCTGGAGTTCGTCAACCTTTTTGTTGAAGCCCACAAACCTTTTCCTGGAGTTGGTCTGGAACCTTGATCACTGCCAAGGCTTGCTACTTGGCAATCTTCTCATTGGATCTGGACGCCTCAAGATCTGCTTGGAGTTTCAAAACTATTTCCTTGAGCTGTTGATTCTTCTCACGAGCTTCTTCCAACTCTCGTGAGGTGGCATCCTTGACCTGTTCCAACTCTGTGGCATATCGCTTCGCGTCAGTAAGGATCTTATCCCCTGTTTGGTTCTGGGTTAAATATGATTGTCAACCAAAACAACCAAAAAGTTAGATCATGGAAAAATATGGGATAAATCGAAAAAACAAGTGAGGAAACATATGGTCAGCATCATCCCCAGGGTGGACTGCATCACAACTTCGGAAGTTGTACCCTCAATTTTCTCCATCTTGCAAACAAAGAGCTGGTTGACATGCCCAACCACGTTGTTGGTCAGAGTCTGGAGAGGACCCCGGAGGTGGGTAGGAAACTTCCACACATTGACATGGAGAGTTAGGAAAGTGACAAAAGGAGCGGCTGAAGCTTCAATGTGAGAAGCTGGTGGATCAGCTTGGGGAGATGGAAGGTCATTTCATAGAGCTGGAGGTGAAGCATCCTTGGTCGTTACCACAGTCTCCTTCTAATCCCGTGGATAAGAGGAGGGTAGCTCATTGGCCTTAGTCTGAGCTCCCGTGGAGGCCCCAACCCCGGATGTGACCTTCTTCAAAACTCTCTGCCTCTTGACTACCAGACCGGAGCTGGTCATGGTAGCTGTCAGATCGCTTATGTCGTCTTCTGCAAAATAATTAAAAGAGGGTTAGACAATGTAATGCCCCACGTCACTATGGCTGCTTCCTGGAATGATGACTGACCTTGCAAACTAACACGACTCTTTCCAGCATGCTTTGTCCTCATTCGCACGCTTCCTAGGAAAACTTTCCAGGAGGTCAGTCATCATGAGACTACTCCAGGTCAAGCATGCTTAACTTTGGAATTCTCAAGTGATGGGCTACCAAAAAGAAGATGCATCTTGTTGCATAGGTAGTACCCATCAATCCATTTAAGCCCTCTTCAGCTGTGTAGTCCCATACCTACACAGTCTTAGAATCATCACACTTGACCTTCCCCAGGCGGTGTGGGATTGCACAGCTTTCCCCGATCTTTCCCCCTACAGATCACGAGATACTAACTGTTAAATCACACCCCCTATGGGTCCGACGTCCCCGTCAGCCACACTTCCGGCTGGGTCAAGGCTCTGATACCATTTGTAATGCCCCATGTCACTATGGTTGTTTCCTGGAATGATGACTGACCTTGCAAACCAACACAAGTATTTCCAGTGTGCTTTGTCCTCACTCAGACGCTTCCTAGGAAAACTTCCCACGAGGTCACCCATCATGAGACTACTCCAGGTCAAGCACGCTTAACTTTGGAGTTCTTAAGTGATGGGCTACCGAAAAGAGGATGCATCTTGTTGGCATAGGTAGTACCCATCAATCAATTTAAGCCTTTTTCAGCTGTGTAGTCCCATACCTACACAATCATAGAATCATCACACTTGACTTTCCCTAAGCGGTGTGGGACTGCACAACTTTACCTAGTCTTTCCCCTACGGATCACGGGATACTAACTGTCACAGAAAAACTTCAATTAAACTTGGAAAACAACAAGTAAAGAAGAAAATCCTACCCTCCAAGCTAGAGGACGAGACTACAATAATTAGTTCCAAATTTTGAACTGAGATAGCTACGTGAGGATTATCTAATTCTTGGACAGTAGGGGGTGGAGGAGACTCTAACAAAACTATGTCAGGCACCATTTCATACTTGAGCTCTCTGTCTAAGCTATGATCATACTCTGACTGCCTAAAGACAGGAAAAAAGTTACAAAGGTCCAAAGGAATCCTAGGTCGGATGTTAGTACCATACTCCTCCTAATATGTAAAGTATTATCTACAACTATGGTCATCTTCGGGAGACTAATATCATGGCGAGGGATTAGGAGATTGACATATTATTAGATGGTAACATCCCTAGCTTGGTCCTCATGGTGTCTAGTCACCACCTTCCTTGGATCATGGAGAGCTAACATATAGCTGACAGAAGCTCGGTTAATATAATTATCATTGTTACCTTGTCTAGAGGTGTTGGCTGTTACCCCCAACTCTACCCAGCCTGGGTCACTACTTAGACCGCCATGCGAAGGGTGTCTGCACACCTTTCTCTTCTTCCTCGACCTATTCTATGACGGCAAGGGCTCTCTTCCTAGGAGGACCCCGAGATCGGAGTGCCAAATATTGGTCTTCCTTGATTAGCTCGCATTCCAACATGTTGGCATTGATTATTACTGCTCAGTAATATTTTTCTTCAGCCGGAGCAGAGGCAAGTGTACGGTATTTGTTTTTACAGACAACAGAAGCTCCAGACCTCTTGTAGATAGTTGCATAAACATGAATTGTGATTAAAATAAGCTAATATTGTGAGGCAGGCAATTATCTGTAAAATTTTCAAAGTAAAGACTCAAAGCGAAGACACTTACGAGGTCGGTTGAAGTATCGGTAATCACAGGTCGCAAACCAATTCGACATGAAGAACAGGTCCTTGAAGTCACTTGGGTAGCTTGGGATACTGATAATGCTAGCGGTCTTGGGGAACTGGTTAAGATAAAAAAAAACCCATCACCCCAGTTCTGGTGTCTGGGTTGACCTTGTGGCAGAAAAAATAGACGATGTCCTCTTGAGTGGGGTCCTCCCACTCATTTTTAAGAAATAAATACTTAAGGCTCGCGATGAGGCGACAAGTGTTAGGGGGAGCA
This sequence comes from Humulus lupulus, assembly GCF_963169125.1. NCBI lineage: Eukaryota > Viridiplantae > Streptophyta > Magnoliopsida > Rosales > Cannabaceae > Humulus > Humulus lupulus. The sequence goes on along the minus strand of NC_084802.1, from coordinate 155,822,586 downwards.
GAAATGGAGCTAACTTCACAAAATTCCAAAAATTCGAGAAGTGAGGTTATTCTAGAGTATCCTTTCAGCCTCGCAGAAGCTATTGGCTTTAACCTCGACCTCCCTCTCTGCCATTGGTTCGAAGTGGGGAATGGGGGTCTCCACAACCTGCTAGCCCTGGGAAGAGGAGCCCACTACATTCTTTTTTTTGCTAACTCATTTTGAAGTTAATTAAACTCGCCTGGGCATAGAGTAGTTCTAATTGTTAGTGGCCACCTAAGGATATAGCTCTGGATAAGGGTCAAGAGAATCAAGAGAATTGGTCGTACTTATTAACCAGAGAATCGTAGTTGGAAAACTCAACCTAACATTTGAATGAAGCATGTCCTATGAGCTGAAAGGCTTACGAACTAGTATGGGTTTAAAACCTGTGTACGTGGATCCACAGGTGCCCCTAATTTACGTGCCCTAGTCTCAAAAAGTGTTGTCGCCACGAAAATTGCATGTCAGAAGTGTGGTTTCGTGTAACGCCCTAGTTATCCAAGATTGTTACACCGTGTGTTTGAAATAGTGCTTAGCCCGCTAAGCGAGTCATTTGGACTTAAATGTGTAATTAAAAATAAACAAGGGTTAGGTATTAAAATTTTTTGTCAACGAAGAAATCATTTTCCATTAAAAGTGTTTAGTTTATACATCGGATCCCAAAAAGTATTTAAAGACTGATAAAAGACAAATAAGATACAAACTAGACATCCTAAGCGGAAAAATAGGGTTCAACCCTAATTCCTCCCAAGCAATCCCGGCCGTGGCAGTCGAGCAGGCTGCATATGTACACATCGCCCCTGAAGTTTTCCAACTCATGGTTGGTCCAGCTTACTCTTTGCCCTTACCTGCACCACAAAGCACCCGTGAGCCAAAACCCTATCAAATACATGCTTTATAAATTATAACAATATATAGGTGGATAATTCAACAAGTATAACTACTCATGTCGAATATATTCACACCGCTTCCCTATAATGGTCCCACCACTACGGCCTGGCCTTGCCATAATGGCCTAGCCCCGCCAAAATGGCCTACATTACGCATGTAGTCCCGATAATGACCTGAAGGCCAATAAGGCCCCACCACAACAGCCTACATTACACATGTAGTGCTGATAACAATCTCCCGACCGAACAATCAGTACAAACAAATATATCAGCATTGATTCAAACACATCAAACATCCAACTAAAAATATTTTCATGCCACGGTCATTCCCATGCCCTATAATTGGGGTGCACACCCTACACTTGGTGTAAGAGACGATTTTCTTACCTCAAGTCCTGAGCGATAAGGTAAAGCAACATCGAGCACGATCATTTCCTCCCCAGCCTTGCAGTACCCCTAGTCACAACATATTAACGGATATCCATCAAGAACTAAATCAATTAAAAGCTTCAAGATTGGTTCCTAGCCTTCGGGACCACGAATTTTACTAAACCGGGTAGTAGAATCCTTCCCGAGCCTTTAGGTTTGAGTTCCCGTACTCAGTTTCCTATTTGGCCAAAATCCCCAATTTGAGTCGCTGTAACGCCCTACTATCTTAAAGTCGTTACTAAGTGAGTTTAAAATGTGCATTTAACTTGCTAATCAAGAATTTAGGTCAAAGTGCAACTAAACTGTAATAAAATCACATAATTTGAAAATGTAGTCATTCATTGAAAATTACAAAGTGTTTAACATTTGGGATCCCAAAATACTGTTTATAAATATTTACGACTCAAAATATGATTAAAGTTGACCAAACGACTAAATATGACTTAGCACAAAACATCTCCCAAAAATACCCTTGGCTGTGGCAGCTAAGCAGGCCAAACATGTACGCGTTGCTTCACGCTCTCCATACTCATGGTTGGTCGACTTTCCCCTTGCCCTTACCTGCACCACAGAGCACCCGTAAGTTGAAGCCCAGCAAGAAAACTCCACACAAATAAATAACATATACATATCAATCATTCAACATATAACAGATCCGCTAACAGGCTAAATACATACGACCATGTCATCCCAGGCACTTTACCAGGCCCTGGGTTCGCAGTCTACATCGTGAGGATATCCCAGATATCCTTTAGGGTCTCACCCTGGCAACTCGCACTCCGCGTGCTAAACGCTGCTCCCAGCCCCTTGCCATTCTCGGCCTTCGCCGTTCCTGGCCCTCGCCGTTCTCGTCCTTTGCCGTTCATTCACATATATGCACACATAGCTTAATTAAACAAATACTTAAACACGTATAAACATATTCAATGGGGCTACGCCTTGAAACACAATCATATAGGGTCGTGCTCTGCAACACAAGCTATAGGGCATTGCCCTCCTCTACAGGTAGAACTTTTTTCTTACCTGTGTCCCGAGCTTCTTGAGCACCGAAATCCTGAGCACAGTCCTCTAACCCGAGCCTTATTGAAAACCTAGTCACAACACATACATAGCACTCTCATTACTAACAATTTCATAATCATCCCTAGGAACCAATCCCGTGCTCTCGAGAACTCCCGTTTCCCCACACAAGGTAGTGAAAACATCCCTCGAGCCCCCTAAGCCAAAACCCTAAAAACACAAATCCCCACCTCCTGAAATTGGCCTAGCACCGTGACACAACCCTATAGGGGTCGCGGTGCCCAGCAAGCCTCCCCTGTCCTGATTCAACCTAGCGCCGCGGCACGGAAGAACAGGGTCGCGACGCTCATACGTGAACCCAGAAAACTGGGTTTTTCCCAACATTTTTCCCAAGCCAAAACTCATCCAAATCACTACCAAGGTATACCCAAGCCCCAATTCGGCTTAAAACATCAAATAAATATTATAGCAACTCAGAAATAACAACAACAAACCCAAACACACAATCAAACCCAAGAATCACCTAGTGGTTTAAAACTTTAAAAAATCTTAAACCACACCAGCAAATAAACTTCAGAGATGCGTGGAACTCTTACCTCAAGTAGAAATTCGACCTGAGATGCTTTCAAATTCAACTCCAAGCTTAAATCCTTTGATTCCCAAGTTGAATCCTCAAAATCACTAAGCCACAAATCCAATTTTCAGCATTCAACCCAAACTCTCAAAAACATGCAAGGAGACTCAAAATCAGAGATGAAGCCTTAGCTCTGAATTAATCTTGGCCTATGCTTGACCCTAGTTGCCCCAACTTCAGCCTTGAATTCCTTCCTTGTCCCCAAAGAAGATCAGCTCTTCTCCTCCTTCCTTTCCTAGCTTTTTAGTTCTCTCTAGACTTCCAACAAAATATTCAGATATATGCCTAAGTGAAAGTAATGTGAATAACTTCTCCTCAACCAAGTTTATCTTCTCCTCAGGCCAAATTACCATTTTTCCCTTTCCCCTAATAAAATTCTTATACTAATCTCAAGGGCAATTCCGTCATTTCCCCCAAATCCCGCTAAGTCCTTGAGTATACCTAAAAATTCCCGTTAATCCCAGCATACTCAAATCATTACTAAATTACTACCCGATACTTATTAAATCCAAAACCCATGTTATACCCAAAATACCCCTAGGCTCCTCCCGAGCTGCGTATTTGATCCCATTGTGATTTTTCAGCTAAACTGCTCCCTAGGACCGTCTCGAATTGTGCATCACAAATATATCACCACTCACACGTGGTGTCAATCGCAATATACAAAAATATTACATTTATGCCCTCAACGGGCTAAAATTAAAAATACGCCCCTAGCAACCAAATGGGCCCACATGCATATTGAATTCATCTAAACATGCATTTCTAATCACATACTTATCAAATTCACATATTAACAAAGTAAATCCATTATTACCCTACCGTCACGCTGATCAAGGCCCCTAAGCTTTATTAGCGAATTTGGTACGCTACAACTATCCCCTCCTTACAAAAATTTCATCCTCAAAATTACCTGAACAACTGGGGATACCGCTCCCGCATATCTGATTCAAGTTCCCATGTCGCCTCCTCAACCTTGTTGTTCCTCGACAACACTTTCACCAAGGCGATAGTCTTGCTCCGCAAGACTTTGTCCTTCCGGTCGAGAATCTGAACTGGTTTCTCCTCATATGATAAATCATGATCTAGCTCCAAGTTCTCATAACTCAACACGTGTGTAGAATTTGACACATACTTCCGGAGCATGGACATGTGAAACACATCATGAATCCCTGATAAAGCTGGAGGCATTGGCAACCTGTATGCTACCTCTCTAACCCGTTCCAGAATTTCAAAGGGGCCAACAAACCTAGGGCTCAACTTGCCCCGAACACCAAACCAATTCACTCCTCTCAAAGGTGAAACCCTAAGGAACACATGGTCACCGACCTGAAATTCTATGCTCCTGCGTTTCAGGTCCGAGTAACTCTTCGGGCGACTCTGGGAGGCGAGCATTCGAGCTCTAATCTTTTCAATCGCCTCATTGGATCCCCCAAAATCTAGCACACAGGCTCGTAGCATATCTTCCAGTATCTGAATCGTCCTCTCAGACTGTCCATCTGTCTGAGGATGATAAGCGGTACTAAACCGCAACTGTGTGCCCATTGCCTTCTGCAGACTCTCCCAAAACATGGAGGTGAAGGTAGGGTCCCTATCAGATACTATCGACCTCGAAGCCCCATGAAGTCAAACGATTTCCTTCACATATAAGTCGTCCTGACAGGTAAAAAGTGGGCGGACTTGGTGTACCTTTCCACGATCACCCACACTGAATCATGCTGTCCCACAGTCTTCGGAAAACCAACCACAAAGTCCATGGTGATGTCTTCCCACTTCCACTCTGGGATCCCTAGAGGCTGTAATAACCCTGCTGGCCTCTGATATTCAGCCTTAACCTGCTGACACGTCAAGCACTTGGCCACATAATCTACTACATCCCTCTTCATTCCCGAACACCAATACAAGGTTCTCAAATCCTGGTACATCTTTGTCGAACCCGAATGTAAATAATAGGGAGTGTTATGAGATTCATCCAAGATCTCATGCCGGATATCAAAATCCATCGGAACACAGATCCGCCCCTTGTACTTCAGTAATCCCATCTTCGAGATAGAAAAGTCCTCAGTTTCTTCGACTAAGACACTCTCTCTGTGCCTCTCAACTGGGAATCCTTCCCTTGTGCCTCCTTGATCCTCTCAAGGAGTGTAGACTGAAGAGTGATGTTGGCTAATCGACCAACCACCAACTCTATACCTACTCTAGTCATCTCCTCAGCTAGCTTATCAGATATCTGTCTCGAACTAAACAACTATCCTGGGCCCTTCTGACTCAATGCATCAGCCACTACATTAGCCTTCCCGGGATGATATACGATATCACAATCATAACCCTTCACCAACTCCAGCCACCATCTCTGGCGCATATTCAGATCCTTTTGAGTAAAGAAGTACTTCAAACTCTTATGGTCACTGTATATTTCGCACTTCTCACCATACAGATAATGTCTCCAAACCTTAAGTGAAAATACCACAGCTGCCAACTCCAGATCATGAGTAGGATATCTCTGCTCGTATTCCTTTAACTATCTCGATACATAGGCTATCACTTTTCCAGCTTGCATCAGCACACTTCCTAAACTCTGTCTGGAAGCATCACAGTAAACCATAAACTTCTCATTGTCTGTCGGCAGACTCAACACTAGAGCGGTGATCAGTGGTCGCTTCAATTCTTTGAAACTGTTCTCATACCTGTCTGTCCAAACATACTTAATCTTCTTCCTTGTCAGTTGGGTCAACGGTGTAGCTATCCTGGAGAACCCCTCAACAAACCGCCGATAATACCCTGCCAATCCCAGAAAACTCCTAACTTTAGGAACACTACTTAGTCTAGGACAATATCTCACTACCTCAATCTTACTTGGGTCAACCAGAATCCCCTCCTTACTGACGATATGGCCCAGAAATGTGACTTGTAGTGGCCAAAACTCACACTTGCTAAACTTAGCATATAGCTTATGCTCTCTTAACCGCTGCAATACCAAACGTAGATGCTGCTCATGCTCTGACTCTGACTGAGAATATACCAGAATGTCCTCGATAAACACAATCACAAACTTATCCAGATAGTCCTTGAAAACCCTGTTCATCATGTCCATAAAAGCTGCTGGGGCATTGGTTAATCCAAAGGACATAACCAGGAATTCATAGTGTCCATACCTCGTGCGGAAAGCGGTCTTTGGTATGTCCTCCTCTTTAATCTTTAACTGATGGTAACCTGACCGAAGGTCGATCTTAGAGAACACTGTCTTCCCCTATAACTGGTCAAACAAGTCGTCGATCCTAGGTAATGGGTACTTATTCTTAATGGTCAACTTGTTCAACTCCCTGTAGTCAATACACATCCTAAGAGATCCATCTTTCTTCTTAACAAACAACAATGGAGCACCCCATGGTGAGAAACTCGGTCTGATGAACCCCAAATCCAGTAACTCCTGCAACTGAATCTTCAACTCCTTCAACACCGCCGGAGCCATTCTATAAGGTGTCCTAGATACTGGCTCCGCCCCTGGCACCAACTCTATGACAAACTCGATCTCCTATTGAGGTGGCAACTCTGGCAGGTTTGCTGGAAATAAATCTGGAAACTCACATACCAATCTGGTCTCACCCGATCCAACCGACACAACCCTAGAGGTATCCACAATGTTCGCTAGGAATCCTATGCCACCTTTTTGCATCAGGTCTCTAGCCTTCAGCGCTAAAATCATAGGTACCCGCGGTCCATTGACTATCCCCACAAATACAAAGGGTACCTCCCCTTCTGGTTCAAAAGTCACCATTATGCGGTTGCAGTTAATTGTCGCCCCGTACTTCGATAACCAATCCATCCCTAGAATCATATCAAAGTCATCCATGACTAACTCAATCAGATCCACTAACAATTCCCTACCATCTATCTCTACTGGCAATGCTCTAATCCATTTCCTAGAGACTACCAGTTCCCCAGTTGGCAACAAAGTCTGAAAGCCCCTAGCATACAAATCACTAGGTCTACACAGCTGATCTGTCACTCTAGCTAACACAAATGAATGGGTAGCCACTGAATCAATCAATGCAGTAAAAGTAGAACCAGTGCTAGAAATCTGACCTGTCACGACCGAGGGGCTAGCCTCCGCCTCAGTCTGAGTCAAGGTAAATACTTTGGCAGGAGCGAGACTGTCGCCCTGCTTCGACTCCTCTTTTCTGGCTTGTAGGCAGACCTTCATTAGATGATTTGCACTCCCACAGATAAAGCAGGCCCTGATCCTGCACTCACCCCGGTGTCGTCTCCTGCACCAAGGACACACTAGAAAACTCCTCTAGTTGTCACCTCCGCCCTGACAGCTGCCAAAAACACCACGTGCCCTCCTATCCGATCTAGGAGGAACAAAAGAATCGGGGGCCTTTCTCTTCTGTTCATTTGGGCCACTACCCCAAATGGACCCAATAAAAGGAGGCACCATCCTCTTGGCATCGCGCCTCACAGTTGTAATACCCTACTTCCTTAGAGCCGTTACTAAGTGAGTTTTAAGACAAAACAGTGTGCAAAGAACTCGCTAACCGAGGTTTTGAAACAAAAGTGTGACTAATTAAAAGTTAAGGCTGTAATCTTAGAAAAATGCGTTGTTTCAATAAACCTTCTAGTATTAAACATTTGGGATCCCAAATTAAGGTTTGAAAACTATTTACATCTTAAAATAAGTTTACAATTGATCAGTTATAAAAATCATAGATTATTACAGCCATTTTCGAATAAACCCCCAACCAAAGCAGTCGGGTAGGCCAAACATGTACGCGTCGCTTCACGCTCTCCGTACTCATGGTTGGTTGACTCAGTCATTGCCCTTACCTGCAACACGGAGCACCCGTGAGCCGAAGCCCAGCAAGAAAACTCATGCAGAACATAACATATGCAATTTATACAGTTTATCATAACAGATAATCCACATATAAACAAGTCAACCATTAGACTAAGCAAACACGGCCATGCCGCCCCCGAAGCCTTACCGAAGCCTGGGGTCTCGGTCTTCACCGTAGGGATACCACCCGTATCCCCTGGGTCCTACCCTGACCATAGCATCCCATGTGCTAGGTGTTACTTCTGGCCCCGCTGCCGTTCTCGGCCATAGCCGTTCATTTCACTATAATCATATATAGCATAAATCAAACAACATTCAAACAATTATCAATTCATTTAAGTCTACACCCTAACATGTAATGCAATATAGGGCCATGCCCGGCAATCATCTCATCATGCAACATGCAATATAGGGCCGTGCCCCGCAATCACACTATGGGCCCATGCCCTATCCTACGGGTGTTATAGTTTTCCTTACCTGTATTCCGAGCTTCCTGATGCACTAAAGTCGCGAGCACGGTCCTCTAGCACGAGCCTCTCCAATAACTTAGTCACAACACACACGAAACATCCCTCAATACTAATCAATTCAAAATCGCCTCCCGGGACCAATCCCACACTCTCGGGACTCCCAAATTCCTAAAATAATTCATCGGAAACGTCCCCCGAACCCCCGGAGCGAAAGCTCAAAAATGCAAATTTTGGTTCCTTGAAAATGGCCTAGCGCCGCGGCTCAGCCCTACAAGGCCGCGGCACTTAACAAGTCAGAGGCCACACCTCCCCTGGAACCAGCCTTGCGCCGCGGCGCCCAAGAACAGGGCCGCGGCGCGCCCATACGAACCCGAAATTCTGGGTTTTTTCTCCTTCAACTCCTTCATCCAAAATGCCTCCAAACCAACCCAAACACATATCTCAACCCCAAAACTCAATTCCAAACTTCAAATAGACCATACATCAACCCATAAACATCATAACCCAACTCAAAACACAATCATACTCAAAATCCACCCATTTGATCTCAACTTAAGAAATCTAAACCCATAAACCAAAAACATAAACCAAAGCTTGAATAGCTTAAACCATGCTTCAAATTCCTAACCCACAACAGAAACAAATCTTAAAATTGCATAGAACCTTACTGTTGAGTCTAGTTTTTATTATGTTTTGGTGATGTTTTTAGTAGTCTTTTATTTTGTTTTTCCTTCATTTAGCGCGGGTTTATGCTTTGTTTGGTTGCTTTTGTGAATGTCAGGAAGAATTGAGCATGTGGAAGAAAATGCCAAAGAAAGGGAAGAAATAACCGAGTTTTCCATCATATTTCGATCAAGAATGGTTTTTAACACAATTTGGAAGTGTTGGTGAAAATTTGGGATGAAAACTTGAAGAATTGGGAATTCCCTTAAGAGCCACGGCATGAGCAAAGGGGAGCCGCGGCTAGGTGGGAAACAGAAGCATTGTTTTTCAGGAAGTCTTCGGGCCGCGGCATGGCTAGATAGAGCCGCGGCATTGAGAGGATCTTCTGCCCAGAAATTGTGATACGGGCCGCGGCATAGTGTATGTAGGGCCGCGGCCCGCCTCTTTAAAGTTTGAGATCCTAGGTTTTAATGACGAAAAGGAGAAGGAAAACGTACGTATGGACGAGGGAGAAGTTCTGGTTTTGGAGGCTGAAGCTTAGAGTATTTTTACATGTTTTTCTTTTCTTCTTGATGTTATCTTTAATTTCTGTTGTGATTAGCACTATGACTATGAACTAATTTTCTGTTTAGGATGTTCAATTGAATCTCTTGAATCTCTGTTATGACCTAATGCAATTTTAATTTCCTTCTTCTTCAATCTTCTTCAATTCCATATAATCTGTTCTTATAGAGTGATTATTGATTGGCCATCTTTAGTCATATTCATATGTTTTCAAGTTAAAATCTGAGAAGTGAGATTTAACTCTGCTATGGTTATATTGGACATAATTTTAATTTAGAACGAAAGTATCTGAATTAATTGTGTAACTATTATTAAGTTGTGGAAATTAATGCTACCTTTGTGGTTCAATTTACCATAGAAATATAGGAAATTGTCACCTAGGTTGAGTTTATAATTCATAGTATGATTATAGGCTGTTGTATCAACTTGTTAATTGAATTAGGTAAAAATAAGAAGAATTCACACTTTGCATTAGGGAATAATAGAGAGGATAGTTGATGAGATTGAATATCCTAATTGTTTCTCAGTGATTAAATTAAAAATTTTACTATTAGTTATTATTCTATTTAAGTGTCGATTATTATTTCTGCACTTTACTGGTTCTTTTGCTGTATTTTACAAAAATCAAGAATTTCAATTCATCAAATAGAACAAGAAATTAATTGACTGGTAATTGATAACTCAGTCCTTGAGGACGATACTTGGTTTTACCATTTTATTACGAGTTTGCGACTGTGTGCACTTGCATAGCAAAATTATCGCAACAAGTTTTTGGCGCCGTTGCCAGGGACTGAAAATAATTATCAATATCAGTCTAATTAATTTTTATTCTAATTTGATTTTAATTTATTTGCTTCTAATCTGTTTAGTTGCTAAATTTTTCTATCTCAGGTGAATTTTTGTATATGCGTGGCAGAAAAGGAAAGGACACACTTGTTCCTCTGAATCCTGAGATTGAGAAGTCTTGCAATCAAATCAGAAAGAACAAGAGAGAGGCCCAGAAATCTGTAAAGATGGCACAGAATGAAGGGGATGGCAGGAATGTTCAAACTCCTGGAGTTGTACAAGGGGTTCAGGCTCAGACTAATGCTGAGAGGAGCCTGAGAGATTATGTGCTACCCACTCTGACGGGAGTACAAAATAGTATACGCCCACCAACTGTAGAGGGCAACAACTTTGAAATAAAGCCCGCTATTCTACAAATGGTGCAGTCTTCTGTGCAATTCAATGGGTTACCCTCTGAAGATCCTCACACCCATTTGTCCAATTTTCTGGAGTTATGTGGGACCTTCAGATATAATGGAGTGAGTGATGACGCAATCAAGCTCAGGCTTTTCCCATTTTCTCTAAGGGACAGAGCAAAAATTTGGCTGAACTCTCTGCAGCCAAACTCTATCGTCACCTGGCAAGATCTAGCTCAGAAATTTTTGTCCAAATTCTTCCCTCCGTCCAAAGCTGCTAAATTGAGGGGAGAGATAAATAACTTTTGCCAGAATGATGGAGAGTCATTGTATGAGGCGTGGGAAAGGTTTAAGGAACTCCTGAGAAGATGTCCTCATCATGGCATTGAACAGTGGATGCTAGTACAGAATTTCTACAATGGTTTATGTCCGACAACCAGAACCATTATTGATGCTGCAGTGGGTGGCACTTTTATGAGCAAGAGCGCAACTGGTGCTTATGAGCTGCTGGAGGACATGGCTACAAACAACCATCAGTGGTCTGAGGAGAGATCATCAGGAGTCAGAAAGATAGCTGGGGTGCATGAGCTAGATGCAATTACTGCTTTAACAGCGCAAGTAGCCTCTTTGACCAAGCAGTTGCAACAGAGTAGTGTATCTGCTAATGCGATTCAGATGGCAGTGAGGTGTGAAATGTGTGGTGGTGCTCATTCTGTTGATCAGTGCCCTATCTGTATTAATAATAACACCCCAATGGATTATGCCCAAGTTCAGGCGGTGGGAAATTTTCAGAGGCCACTCAATAATCCATTCTCCAACAACTACAATCCAGGGTGGCGAAATCATCCAAATTTTTCGTTTAAGAATAATCAAGGCCAACAACCTCAGTTTCAAGGCCAGTTTCAGAATAACATGCCTCAGCCACCTATGAATCAAGCTTCGTCATCACTACAGCCTAGGCCTCAACAATCAATGCCTCAACCTGAGAGACCTAATGAACTGCAAGCTGCCCTGTTGACTCTTACTAATACTCAGACTCAATTTATGACTGAGACCAGATCCTCTATTCGAAACCTTGAGACACAGGTTGGGCAGTTGGCCAATATGCTCAATAACAGACCCTAGGGAAACTTGCCTAGTAATACTGAAGTCAACCCCAAGGAGCAAGTTCAGGCAATTACTCTGAGGAGTGGGAAGCAAACAGAGCAGCCTAGACCTCCACAGGCAGTGGTTCAGAAAAAAGAGATGGGTGCACAGTCTGATTCAGAAAGGGTTACTGAAGACCATCAGAAGTCAGAACAGAGTCCCCCAGTTGTCATTGAGCAGCCAGTTAGAGTTCCATATCCTCAGAGGCTTAGAAAGACTACCCTTGATAAACAGTTTTCTAAGTTTCTTGAGGTGTTTAAAAAGCTGCACATAAACATTCCTTTTGCTGAGGCCTTGGAGCAGATGCCCAGTTATGTTAAGTTCATGAAGGAGATTCTGTCAAAGAAAAGGAGAATGGAGGACTATGAGACTGTAGCACTCACTGAAGAGTGCAGCGCTATTTTACAAAGGAAGTTACCCCAAAAGCTGAGAGATCCGGGGAGTTTCACCATACCTTGCACCATTGGCAAATTTGAATGTAAGCACGCCTTATGTGATCTGGGGGCAAGTATCAATCTGATGCCCTTATCTGTGTTTAAAAGACTTGGTTTGGGGGAGGCAAAACCAACAATTGTCACTTTACAGCTCGCAGATCGATCATTAACACATCCACGAGGTATTATTGAGGATGTTCTTGTGAAGGTGGATAAGTTCATATTTCCCGCTGACTTTATTGTTCTGGACATGGAGGAGGACACAGCTATCCCCATTATTCTTGGGAGGCCATTTCTAGCCACAGGCCAAGCTCTTATTGATGTTCACAAAGGAGAGCTTAAGCTGAGAGTTCAAGGAGATGAGGTGGTCTTTAATGTCTTCAAGTCTATGAAGTATCCAGTGGCTAGTGACAGTTGCTTTAGTGTGGATATGATAGAAAAGGCAGTCTCCAAGAGAAGGATGAGCAGTGATGCCTTAGAGGCAGTATTATTGGGTGATGAAGGCGATGATGATGAGGATGCTGAGATCAGAGAATGTGTAAACTGGATCAACTCTTTCTTACCATATTGGAAAAAGTTCCAAGAATTAGCGGATGCGACTGATAAACCGCTAACCTCCATTCAGCAGCCACCACCGTTGGAACTAAAGGTCCTCCCAGATCACTTGCAATATGCTTATTTGGGAGAGAATGAAACTTTACCGGTCATTGTGTCAGCTGACCTGTCAAAGGTAGAATTGGAGAAACTGTTGAGGGTTTTAAGGGAGCATAAATTGGCCATTGGGCGGACATTGGCAGATATTAGAGGAATAAGCCCAGCGACAGTGATGCATAAAATCTTATTGGAGGAGAATAGCAAGCCATCCATAGAGGCCCAGAGAAGACTCAATCCAGCCATGAAGGATGTAGTATTTGAGCAAATTCTTGAATGGTTGGATGTTGGGGTGATCTACCCAATTTCTGATAGTGCATGGGTGAGCCCTGTGCAAGTGGTGCCTAAAAAGGGTGGAATGACTGTAGTGAAAAATGAGAACAATGAACTCATTCCAACAAGGACGGTAACGGGGTGGCGGATTTGTATAGACTACCGCAAGCTCAATAAGGCAACAAGGAAGGATCATTTCCCTTTGCCTTTCCTTGATCAGATGCTTGACAGATTGGCAGGCCACAGCTACTACTGTTTCTTGGATGGGTATTCTGGGTATCATCAGATCGCTATTGCACCAGAGGATCAAGAGAAAACAACCTTTACATGTCCTTATGGCACATTTGCTTTCAGGAGAATTCCATTTGGACTGTGCAATGCCCCTGCAACATTTCAAAGGTGCATGATGGCCATATTTTCAGACATGGGAGACCGGTGTATTGAGATTTTCATGGATGATTTCTCTGTTTTTGGCTCATCATTCGACCTCTGTTTGGGTAATTTGGAGAACGTGCTGCGTCGTTGTGAGATGGCTAATCTGGTGTTGAATTGGGAGAAATGCCATTTTATGGTGAAAGAGGGGATTGTTCTTGGCCATAAAATTTCAAGTGAGGGAATTGAGGTAGATAGAGCAAAAATTTCTACCATTGAAAGGCTGCCTCCACCAGTTTCATTCAAAGGAGTTAGAAGTTTTCTTGGTCACACTGGGTTCTATCGAAGATTCATCAAAGATTTCACAAAGGTGTCTAAGCCTCTCTCGAATCTGCTTATGAATGGAGTTGTCTTTGATTTTAATGACGAATGTTTGAGGGCGTTCAATTTCTTGAAAGAAAAGTTGATTTCTGCTCCAATTGTGATAGCTCCGAATTAGGAATTGCCTTTTGAGTTGATGTGTGATGCCAGTGATTACGCAGTGGGGGCAGTTCTGGGACAGCGGATTGACAAGGTATTCAGGTCTATTTACTATGCTAGTCGGACTCTAAATGATGCTCAGCTGAATTATGCCACTACAGAAAAAGGGTTACTAGCTATTGTGTTTGCTTGCGATAAATTCAGACCATATCTGATTGGTAAAAAGGTGATTGTCTACACTGATCACTCTGCCATTAAATACTTGATGTCAAAGAAAGATGCCAAGCCCCGCCTGATTAGATGGATTATGTTGCTTCAAGAATTTGACATGGAGATTCGTGACAAGAAGGGCAGCGAGAATGTGGTAGCTGATCATCTCTCTAGACTTGAGGTGGAGGAGACTGAAAATAAGAAAGCAGTGCAAATCAATGATCATTTTCCTGATGAGCAGTTGTTTGGGGTAAGTGAGACTTTAGCTGTCCCGTGGTTTGCAGACATAGTGAACTTTTTGGTTGCAAAAATTGTGCCTTTTGAAATGTCAAAGCAGCAATTAAAGAAATTCTTTTCTGAGGTGAAACACTACTATTGGGAGGAACCTATTCTCTATAGGCACTGTGTTGATCAGATTATCAGAAGGTGTGTTCCTGAAGAAGAGATGCAGTCCATTCTTAATCACTGTCATTCTCAACAATGCGGAGGGCATTTTGGAGCATCAAGAACGGCAGCTAAGGTATTACAAAGTGGTTTCTATTGGGCTTCATTATTCAAGGATGCCAATGTTTTTGTCAAGGCTTGTGATAGATGTCAGCGAACTGGCAATATCTCGAGGAGAAACGAAATGCCTCTACAAGGGATTCTTGAGGTGGAACTGTTTGACGTATGGGGCATCGATTTCATGGGGCCTTTTCCACCGTCTTACAACAATGAATATATTCTATTGGCAGTGGATTATGTATCCAAATGGGTGGAGGCTGCAGCAACTAGAGCCAATGATGGTAAAACTGTGCTTAATTTTCTGCATAAACATATTTTTACTAGATTTGGCACTCCCCGAGCTCTGATTAGTGATGAAGGGAAACACTTTGTGAATAAGCAACTGGATGCACTGCTGGCTCGTTATGGAGTTTATCACCGAAAAGCTTTGCCTTACCATCCTCAATCAAATGGGCAAGCTGAAGTTTCGAACAGAGAAATCAAGAGCATCCTTGAGAAGACCGTTGACAGTTCGAGGAAAAATTGGTCGAAAAAGTTAGATGATGTGATTTGGGCATACAGAACTGCATTCAAAACACCAATAGGCATGTCTCCTTACAGGTTGGTGTTTGGTAAAGCATGTCATCTACCAGTCGAATTGGAGCATAGGGCATTTTGGGCTATGAAAAAGTTAAATTATGATTGGAGTGCCGCTAGTGAAAGAAGACTGTTGCAACTGAATGAACTTGACGAGTTCAGAAATGAGGCTTATGAGAATGCCAAGATTTATAAAGAAAGAACAAAGGCTTGGCATGACAAGAATTTAATCAGAAAAGAGTTCCAACCAGGGCAGCAGGTACTTCTTTTCAATTCAAGACTGCGGCTGTTTCCTGGCAAATTGAAGTCAAGATGGTCAGGGCCATTCACTGTAGTTCAAGTTTTTCCATATGGTTCTGTAGAAGTTCGGGGCAACTCAGGTGATTCCTTTAAAGTCAATGGTCAGAGATTGAAGCCCTACTTGGGTGGTAGTTTTGATCAAGCGAAGTCTATCCTCCTTCTGAAGCCTATCTGAAGAGGGGTTCAGCGTCTAGCTAAATGACGTTAACGACAGCGCTTGTAGGAGGCACCCTATATTTTACTTGTTATTTATTTTACTTTTGTATTTGTAAACAATGGATATTTGGTTTATTTTTAGACTTTAAGAATCGTGAAAAACGTGAAAAATGAAAAAAAAATTAAAAAATCAAAAAAATTAAAAATTCCTTAAGGGCCGCGGCATAGCCATATGATGCCGCGGCATTGGGGGTTCCAGAGGCCCACGGATTTGGCAGTATAAGGGCGGGCCGCGGCATGGCTGAGGAGGGCCGCGTCATTAAACCCCAATTTTCCCAGAATAACAAGGCGGGCCGCGGCATATGTTTGAGAGGGCCGTGGCATTCAATCCTAGAAATTTTATGCGGGCCGTGGCATAGTCAAGGTAATGTCGCGGCCCTAGTCCGAAAATTGGGATAAAAAGCCCTAAATCAGCCATTGTCTCATTCATTCACTCTCACAATCTACATCACACTCCAAACTTTTTTTTCTCTCTATTTTTTTTTCGAGACTCCATCAGTCAAGGAGACCAAAAGAAGAATTTTTGTGCCATTCAAGTAAGTGTATCTTCTCTATTCTAATGCTTTTGATTGGAGATTAGATTGCATTGTGGTGTTGTGGATTGTTCTTTGTTGTTCTTGTGAGAAGATTAAGGGTTTTGCCAATTGTTGATTGTGGTAATTAGTGTTTGGGGCTGTTGATTGTGGTAATTAGTAAGTTTGGGGGGAGTGACACCAAAAGGAAATTATACTCAAGTTCTTGAGAGCATATTTAGGGGTTTAGTTGGGTCTTCTTTTTGAAAGACACTATGGGTCCTAAGCGAAATCCCCCTAGAGGCACCTCCTCCAAGAAAGCATCCTCATCATGCACTCAACCACCACCAACACCACTTGCCCCAGCTGAGTATGACACTAATTTATTTGTCAATAAGGACGCTGCCGAGTTGTTTAAAAAGATTTATAAAAGATCGGTGGTAAGGGAAAGGGGGTTTGACCTTAATGAGGCCCCTGCTGTACAACACCCTGGTTATGAACTTATCAAAGCTGAAATAGTGCGACGTAAATGGAATTTGTTTTGTGACTCGACCTATGTGGATTCAGCCAACTGCTCTATTATATATGAATTTTTCGCCAACTTCTCATATCAAGATGCAGAACAGAATAATTTTGTGAGGGGCAAATTGGTGCCTACAACATCCTATGCATTCAACCAATTACTGGATCTTCCCTCATTTTCTGCACAAGAGGATGAACACTGGCAGTTGGCCCATTTCGAGGAGCCAAACTATGATGCGGTGGCTGCGGTCTTGAGTATGGAAGGGGCACGTTTCAGTTATCATAATGGGAGGCCCAAAGAGTTGTTCAGGTGGCAGCTAAACCCAGTTGCGAAGGCGTGGGTTTATTTTGTGAGTGCACGTTTACTGCCGACGTCACATCTGTCTTCTGTTGATCGAGAGCATTGTTTGTTAGTGTATGCTATCATGACCCAAAAGAAGGTCGATGTGGGCCGCATTATTCGCTATAGCATTCGCAACATCAGTAGATTTAACACTACAGCTGGTGTCGCCCATGGTACCTTCCTCTCGACTTTATGCAACACTTATGAGGTACCAACCTTTCCCAGCGATCTAGTCCGGAGGCCAATGGGGGCAATCAATCAGACCTTGTTTATGGCCTTCCCTCCAGCTTCTCTTACGCAGCCTGCCTCTACTCAGCCAAATAAGCGCAGCCGGGCTGATGAAACAGGGGACCCTGATCAAGCTGAGGAGGAGGAAGTAGAAGAAGCGGGTCCCAGCAACCCACCTGAAAATTTGGCAATTGGAGGACCGATTGATGAGCACACGCAGCGTACGCATGCTCGATTGGATTACATTATTCAACAAAATCAGTATTTAATCCAATCGCAGCAGGCGCAATATCAGCACTATAATGACTTTATGGTGCAACAAAATGAATATGGGCGGGCTCACATTGAGGAGTTGAATACTTTGGTCACGAGGTGGACTATGAGTTCAGCCGATGAGAATTATTTCACTCCACCGCCACAGTACACTCCATATCAGTGGCCACCTCCACCACCTCCACCGCCATACTGATGTGGCGTCAGGTAAGTTCTCTTCCCTTGTTCTTTTCTTTATCACATTGGGGACAATGTGCATCTTAAGTTTGGGGGGGAGCTTATTTTGTTTTATTTTTGTTTTCTGCGTTGTTTAGTTTAGTTTTCTTTAGTCTGTTGTGTTATTTTCTGTGGTTAGTGTAAATGTTAAACCATCATTCTTGTCTGTAGTTGCTTTGTCTTTGCTCGTGAAAAGGAAATTGAATTCAACTATGTGCTTGGTTCAATTGTTTTAGAGTTGAATTTAGAAAGTTTTGTGGGAAATTTTTAATATGTTTTGAAAAGACAACATTATCGATTGTATTATATGTGTTTGACTAGGGTTGGTGGAATGACAATTTGAATCTAATAGAACTTGCATTATTTGGCTTTTGAGGCGAAATTCTTGATGACATGTGTTTAGAAAAGTGATTTAGGCAATTTTATTGGATCGATTGTGCCTTTCAAGCCGACCTTGAGTTAATTATCCTTAGTTACCCTTTTTGAGCCTTGAACTTGGTTTTTGTTCTTGATCATACTACTTGAGCCTAAATTTCTTAACTTCTTTATTTTTGTTTTCCTTTCCTTTTGTTATCATAAGCATATAATTTTTGGGAAAGAAGGAGAAAAAATAGTAAGAAATTAGTATAGTAAGGAATTAGTATGATTGTACAAAAAGAAGAGAGAGAGAGAAGTCTTTGAAAAAATATAAAAATATCACTTTGTCACACTCCTTGATCATATATATATAGAAAATAATAAGTTTGGGGGAGTGTGATTTGAAAAAAAAAAAGTGATAAGTCTAAAAAAAAAAAAAAGAAGCAAAAATGATACAAAAAGAAAAGAAGAAAATAATGAAAAGTGTTGTAATCTCTCTCTCTAATTGTATAAAAGGGTGATTTTTGGTGTGGTAAAGAGAAATTTGGTGGGTTTCAAGGTTTTTTATGCTTATGGTAACGACTGAGCCTAAATGAGAATTTCATCTACCCTTACCTAAGCCTAACACTATAACCTGTGAAAGTCCTTTTGATTTCAAAGCATGTGTTGTTGACATTAGTGGAGAAGGTCAAGTAATGCAAGCATATTGTAGAGTTGGTTTGTGGAATTGTCTGGAATGAGTTGAGCATATATGATAGAATCAAAGTGTTGTAGTCATTTTCATGATATATTATTGATTTCCCTAATTGAATTGTATAAGTTGGACTTTAAGGCAATTGAGCTGAAATTCTGGTTATAAATATTGCAATTGAGATTTCATGAGTTTTGGCAAAGCAGTGTAGATGGTAATGATGGTTTAGCTTGTTCGTTTGTGTTTGTTTCTTTTTGTTAGTTTAACTTGGTCTTTACTCGAGGGCGAGTAAAGGTTAAGTTTGAGGGAGTTTGTTGAGTCTAGTTTTTATTATGTTTTGGTGATGTTTTTAGTAGTCTTTTATTTTGTTTTTCCTTCATTTAGCGCGGGTTTATGCTTTGTTTGGTTGTTTTTGTAAATGTCAAGAAGAATTGAGCATGTGGAAGAAAATGCCAAAGAAAGGGAAGAAATAACCGAGTTTTCCATCATATTTCGATCAAGAATTGTTTTTAACACAATTTGGAAGTGTTGGTGAAAATTTGGGATGAAAACTTGAAGAATTGGGAATTCCCTTAAGAGCCACGGCATGAGCAAAGGGGAGCCGCGGCTAGGTGGGAAACAGAAGCATTGTTTTTCAGGAAGTCTTCGGGCTGCGGCATGGCTAGATAGAGCCGCGGCATTGAGAGGATCTTCTGCCCAGAAATTGTGATACGGGCCGCGGCATAGTGTATGTTGGGCCGCGGCCCGCCTCTTTAAAGTTTGAGATCCTAGGTTTTAATGACGAAAAGGAGAAGGAAAACGTACGTACGGACGAAGGAGAAGTTCTGGTTTTGGAGGCTGAAGCTTAGAGTATTTTTACATGTTTTTCTTTTCTTCTTGATGTTATCTTTAATTTCTGTTGTGATTAGCACTATGACTATGAACTAATTTTCTGTTTAGGATGTTCAATTGAATCTCTTGAATCTCTGTTATGACCTAATGCAATTTTAATTTCCTTCTTCTTCAATCTTCTTCAATTCCATATAATCTGTTCTTATAGAGTGATTATTGATTGGCCATCTTTAGTCATATTCATATGTTTTTAAGTCAAAATCTGAGAAGTGAGATTTAACTCTGCTATGGTTATATTGGACATAATTTTAATTTAGAACGAAAGTATCTGAATTAATTGTGTAACTATTATTAAGTTGTGGAAATTAATGCTACCTTTGTGGTTCAATTTACCATAGAAATATAGGAAATTGTCACCTAGGTTGAGTTTATAATTCATAGTATGATTATAGGCTGTTGTATCAACTTGTTAATTGAATTAGGTAAAAATAAGAAGAATTCACACTTTGCATTAGGGAATAATAGAGAGGATAGTTGATGAGATTGAATATCCTAATTGTTTCTCAGTGATTAAATTAAAAGTTTTACTATTAGTTATTATTCTATTTAAGTGTCGATTATTATTTCTGCACTTTACTGGTTCTTTTGCTGTATTTTACAAAAATCAAGAATTTCAATTCATCAAATAGAACAAGAAATTAATTGACTGGTAATTGATAACTCAGTCCTTGAGGACGATACTTGGTTTTACCATTTTATTACGAGTTTGCGACTGTGTGCACTTGCATAGCAAAATTATCGCAACACTTACCTTGAATGAAGAATCCAACCTTAAGCTTCCTTGGTTCATCCCCTAAGTCTTCAAGTTTCAGCTCCCTTCTTCTTCTTCCTCTCATTGCCCTAGCTTTCCTCTAGCTTTTCCTCTCTTTATTGAGTTTTTAACAAAAACAACATATAACCCAAATGCCTAAACCGTGTACCCCTTTTTCCAGCTGCAATATATCAAATTCCCAGCCAAATTACCATTTTACCCCTTCATCAAAACCAATATATCAAGGGCACTCTAGTCCTTTCTCCTATATTGCAATTCTACCATTTCTTTCACCTAACTTGTTACTCTCAGCAGTAACTAATGGTTACCCAGGTTACTAAATCTCCAATAACCATTACCCGCTAAATCTCAACTTAACCATAAAATTCCCAAAGTACCCCTAGGCTCCTCCCGAGCCGGGTATAATAACCCGTTGTGACTCTTAAGTTAAACTAGCTCTCTAGGACCGTCTCGGCACGTGCATCACAATAATAACACCACACTCACGTGGTACAATTCACAGAATACAATTATCACATATCAATACAGCTGTGCCCAATCATGGCCAAAATTACAATTATGTCCTTCAAACACAATCAGGGCCTACATGCATACTAATACACATAGTCATGCATCTCAGATAAATAAATAGTCAAATAACATGCTTTAAATCATAACCATGCATTTAACTAATAAAATCACACATAAATCCCAACATGCCCTCCTGGCACACCAATCAAGGCCCTTAAACCTTATTAGTGATTTTGGGTCGTTACAACAATGCTCTCTCTCCATATATGATCCTCAGCCCCTCCAGCTGTAACGGCCTTGTCCACAACCTGTGCATATGTAGTAGTCTCTGGATCCAAGGTAATCATCACATTACGGGCAATCATAACATTCAACTCCCGTACAAATCTATCTCTTCTTGCCGCATCAGTTGGCACCAAATCCGGCGCAAACTTTGCCAACTGGTCAAATCTCAAGGCGTACTCTGTAATGGTCAACCGGTTCTCAGTCAGGTTGATGAACTCGTCAACCTTCGTAGATCAGACTGCAACACTGTAGTATTTCTCATGCAAACATATGTTGCCAATTCTGTGGGGCAGGTGGAGGGTCCTGACCCTGGTTGTCATCCTTAGCCCTACTGTCCCGGAGTCTCGATGATTGTCGAGGCATCTCAAAAATATGCCTGGAATTAACGACGCCACTCATTAGGCATGATAACAACATCCAAAACCACCTCCCTATAGGGCCGCTGTGCCCAACAAGCCTCCCTTGTCCTGATTCAACCCAGTGTCGTGGCACAGAAGAACAGGGCTGCGGCGCTCATACACGAACCCAAAAAACTAGGTTTTTCCCAACATTTTTCCCGAGCCAAAACTCATCCAAATCACTACCAAGGTATACCCAAGTCCCAATTTGGCTTAAAACCTCAAATAAACAGTATAGCAACTCAGCAATAATAACAACAAGCCCAAACACACAATCAAACCCAAGAATCACCTAGTGGTTTAAAACTTTAAAAAAACTTAAACAACACCAGCAAATAAACTTCAGAGAAGCGTGGAACTCTTACCTCAAGTAGAAATTTGACTTGATATGCTTTCAAATTCAACTCCAAGCTTAAATCCTTTGATTCCCAAGTTGAATCCTCACGATCACTAAGCCACAAATCCAATTTTTAGAATTCAACCCAAACTCTCAAAAACATGCAAGGAGACTCAAAATCAGAGATGAAGCCTTACCTCTGAATGAATCTTGGCCTATGCTTGACCTTAGTTGCCCCAACTTCAGCCTTGAATTCCTTCCTTGTCCCAAAGAAGATCAGCTCTTCTCCTCCTTCCTTTCCTAGATTTTTAGTTCTCTCTAGACTTCCAACAAAATATTCAGATATATGCCTAAGTGAAAGTAACGTGAATAACTTCTCCTCAACCAAGTTTATCTTCTCCTAAGGCCAAATTACCATTTTTCCCTTTCCCCTAATAAAATTCTTATACTAACCTCAAGGGCAATTTTGTCATTTCCCCCAAATCCCGCTAAGTCCTCGAGTATACCTAAAAATTCCCGTTAGTCCCAGCATACTCAAATCATTACTAAATTACTACTCGATACTTATTAAATCCAAAACCCATGTTATACCCAAAATACCTCTAGGCTCCTCCCGAGCCGGGTATTTGACCCCGTTGTGACTTTTCAGCAAAACTGCTCCCTAGGACCGTCTCAGATCGTGCATCACAAATATATCACCACTCACATGTGGTGTCAATCGCAATATACACAAATATTGCATTTATGCCCTCAACGGGCTAAAATTACAAATTCCCCCTAGCAACTAAATGGGCCCACATGCATATTTAATTCACCTAAACATGCATTTCTAATCACATACTTATCAAATTCACATATTAACAAAGTAAATCCATTATTGCCCTCCTGGCATGCTAATCAAGGCCCCTAAGCCTTATTAGCGAATTTGGGACGCTACAGTCGCGGCACCCCTCACAAGCGTCGCGACCCTCTACAAGTTAGAGAGCCTCCAGCCTATTGTCCCTGGACATCCCCTTAGCACAGCCTATCTAAAATATATCCACATAATAATGTGTTCTCACTCATAAAGCATGTATAATACAAATATACCCTCAACGGGTTAAAAATTACAAAGATGCCCTTTTTTAAAAAAATCGGGCCTATAGCACATTTAATACACTTAAGCATGCATAAGCAGTCATATCATAATATAACTCATATAATTCACATAATCGCACATGTATAATCACAATTAACATATAAAAATCCAATTATGCCCTCCTGACACAGTAATCAAGGCGCTAAGCCTTATTAGAAATTTTGGGATGTTACAGCTATCCCCTCCTTATAGAAATTTTGTCCTTGAAAATTATTCAAACATTTCAGGATACTAGTCCCGCATATCTGACTCTAACTTCAGAGCAAGTGCTTTACCTTGTTATTTCATTGTAACACTCTCACTAAAGTAGCAGTCTTATTCCTTAACACTTTATCATTTCTATCCAGAATTCCTCAATGGCCTGTCCATACGTAGTAAGTCTCATGGGAAAGGATGATTTTGACCTTGGTGGCTGTTAAGGAAATAAATTAGGCTTGGGGGCATTTTGGTCTTTTGACCTTAGGTTATATTTAAATTAGAAGGTCGTGGAATAGAAAACAAAGTAGCAAAAATAGAACCCTTTCCTTCCTCTCTCACGATCATCATTCTCCTCTTTTCTTTCCTTTGAATTTTGAAGCTCAATTTGAAGATTGAAGCTAGGAAATCAAGGCTGGAGCTTAGGACTTTAGTTTAGCCATTGAAGGGGATGCAAACCTGGGTTTAAGGTAAGGATTCAACCATGAATTTTCAGATTTTTGCTCTGTTTTGAAGTTAGTTTTGAGCTAGAACTTTTGATTATAGAAGTAACTATTTGAGGTGGTTTTTAATGATTCAAAGCTTGGTTTTTGATGTCTAAGACATGTAGAACTGGTTTTTAGGTTCATTTGTGGGTTTGTTTGGGGTTTGGGGTCAGCTTTTGAGGTTTGAAACTCGAAGAACATGAAGAGAAAAACTCAGAGTTTAGGATGTCTGGTTTTGTCGCTACACCGCTGGTCAGGGGTTTCTAGCTCTGCCTGTAGCGCCATAGTACCTGGAAGGCAGTGCTGTAGCACTACCCTATTTTTTCGAGGCATGATTTTGGGTACTTTTTAGGGTCTTGGCCCGAGGGCTCGAGAGACGATTCCACCACCCTGTTTGGTGAAATTGGAGGTCTCGAGAGCGCGGGATTGGTCCTGGGATTAGGTTATTGAAATTCAAACATATTGAGGCACCGTTTATGTTCGTGACTAGGTGATCGCTAAGTGCCAAAGGATTGATCATTTTCAAGGGCTGTTCTAAACTTATTTCACGCTCGAACCAGACGTAAGAAAATTGCACCCAGTATGTGACATGCATGGTTATTAATGAGGCACGTTGAGTGTTCTATATGTGGACATTGATTGCATATTAAATGCTTGGTTGTCTTGCTTACTTGTGAATGGTACTGACTTATTAGTCAGAATTGGAAATGGTGTCAGTATTGAGTGTGAAGCTGTGACTTATTAGTCAAGTTCGACAGTGGTACTGAGAACTGATCGTATGGAATTGACCTATGGGTCAATACGGTATTAACGTGTCTAATTCAAGCTAAAAATATTATATCTAATCGACATAAGCATTATCATCATAAGCATGAAATGCTTGACCAACCTTAAGTTTGATAAAAACAAAAGCGCTTGTCTAGTCTAAAGGCTAGTTACTTAGAGCCATAGCCAAAAGGCTAAGGTGACCGACATGTCACATGGCTTGGGAGCGGATCCCCAGAGATGGACTAATTAGCCATCTATTTAAGGAGAAACACCCTAGATATGGACTTACTACTCATCTATATAGGGAACAGATCCTTAGAAGTTGACTTATTAGTCACCTGCACAGCGTGTGACTGAATAGTCACTTATCTTATTAGGGCTACAAGCCCCAGCGTGATTACTAGAATCATTATTGATATTCACTTATCTGATTGGGCTGCAAGCCCTAGAATGATTACTATAATCATTTACTGATATTGTATACATGCAGTAATACATTTTCTTGTTGAGCCTTGGCTCACAGGTGCTATGTGGTGTAGGTAAAGGGAAAGAAAAGCTCACCCAACCTTGAGTGGAGAGCTTAGGTGGCGATGAGTACATATACAGTCACTTGACCACCACGGCCAAGGTGTTTCTCAGAGGAACTAAGGGTTAACCATATTTTTTGTCGTTTAGGTGGGCGGGTTGTAATTTTTACAATGTAATGACTATTTTGGATTGTAAATAACTTGTAAATGCTTTTATGGGCCCATGTATAGTTTTATGTTTTAAATAAAATACATCCATTCCTTTTGAATCGAGATTTTTCACCTTACCCTATTAATAACACCTAGATGCACGTTTGTAACCTAATGACTCGTTCAGCAAGTTAAGCACTGTTTAAAGTTCATAGTAACGGTCTTGGAGTAACCAGGGCATTCCCACTTAGTATCAGAGCGTGCCAAGGTTTAGGGTTCCTGTAGACTGGTTGGGCATGTACACTCGCCAGTGAAGTCAAGCTTGATTCATGGTTTAGTAACTATTTATGTGGTTATGTGTTTAACTGCTTAAATAGAATATAAATGCTTTACCTGCTTACATCAGATATATTGATAAGGTTGGGCCTTGACTACTGCATCATAAGAAAGAACGTGCTTATTAGTACTGATATTGCAAGAACATGCTTATTAGTATTGTTAATCGTTGAACTATTATTTGATAAGTGTTAAATGTTAAATGTTAGAATAAATAGCATTTTTGCCCCCCGAACTATTACCACTGTCTGGTTGTGCCCCCCAAATAATTCGCGATGTTTTAAATTCTCCCTGAACTATTTTCATTAGTGAGTTGTGGGACTTCTGTTACTTTCTGTCCTATGTGGCTAACGGAGGGCAGATTTGGCGTTTCGGGCACTGACGTGGCACTGTCATGTCTGTGCCACGTGTTTAATTAGAATTTAAAAAATAAAAATCTATTAATTTAAAAATATCTAAGTAAAAATAATTAAATTAAAAATATTATTTAAATAATAAAAACAAAACCAAAATTTAAAATTAATAAAAAACAAAACAACAATCTCTCAATTCCTCGATCTATTCCTCACACGCTTTCAACTTCCCAAACCCAAACCCAAACCCGGAATCACCCTCCCCCTCCCATCCATGGTGAGGATGACGTTGTTCAGCTCCATTGCGGAGAACGCTCTGGTCCCGACCAATGACAATGCACGAGAGGGACCACAGGTCTTCTTCTCTTCAATTCTGACGACAACGATGTGATGAAAAATCAGGCGTACATCTGAATCTAGGTAGCAGAGGACGTCGGGATCTAGGGAAGGTTGGAAGATGAATTAGTTGCCTGAGAAGATGAATCAGTGGAGAAGGTGCAACATATGGGTCTCCTCCTTTCTTTCTTTCCTTTGATTTCGTCATTTTTTTTCTCTGTTGTTGGGTCTGAGATGCATGAACGAACTAACAATGGTGTTTTATATTTTGGTTTAATGTATTGTATATTGATATATAATTTTTAGGATTATGATCTATTATTTTGTTTTTAGATTGTGATTTGGATTTGATTGATTTTAGTTTTGGGCATTGAATGGGTAATTTTGATTTTTTTAAAAAAATGATAATTTGGGTTTGGAGATTCATAATTTGGGTAAATAATAATTTTTGAAGAACTTCATTAGCAAAATCATATCTAAATTTGAAGGAAAATTTGGGTTTTTTTTGTTCTTGTTGGTTGCTAGTTATGGTTTTTGATATAGTGATTAATATTTATTTTTATTGAAACTAGTTGGATTTGATTTTCATTTTTTTCTTTATTGAAACTTGTTAATGAACAAAACTAGTTGAAGATCACATGGATTGAAACTAGACAGAAAGTAACGTTATTGTTTTTAAAAGCTTATTAATTTAATTAAAGATTAGACTTTTTTAATATTTAAAATAGATTTTTATTTTTTAAATTCTAATTAAACACGTGGCACTGCCACGTCAGTGCCCGAAATGCCACGTCAGTCCCAGAAATGCCACGTATCCATTTATTCTAAATGTTATGATCATGTATCCATTTGTTTATCTGCATGATTGTGGAATGTTGGTGATTATCTGTTTGATCTTGGACCATGAGGCGGCAAGAAGTTTAGTTATCACTGCCTAACTGGCCGCATTGACTATTGTTGCAAGGTTTAAGTTAGAAGAATGATTCCAAGACAAACAGAGTCATGAGTTGGCCAGGAAGATCAGGGCCAGAATAATAGACAGGGTCAAGAGAATGACCAGAGTTAGATTCCTCAGCAAGCTTCTAATAACTGGCAGCAGGTGTTTGCTGATTTACAGGCCAAAGTATTGAGGCAAGAAGAAGAAATTTTTCTCTTGAGACAACAACAGGTTCCTACAGGGAACAATTTATCAGAGGCACCACCTGTAGCGGTGCCAACAATAGAGCCTTTGCAAATGGGAACCTCTTTATGAAAGGTTCAGGAAACAGCAACCTCCAGTTTTTCAGGGTAATGCAGATCCAGCTAAGGCAGAGCAATGGATGAGTATGATTACCACAATCCTTGACTTTATGAGGGTGTCTGGTAATGAGAGGGTGGCCTGTGCCACATACATGTTTCAGGAGGATGTCTGAATTTGGGGGGAAGTGATATCCCAGACCAAAAATATCAATGCTGTGAGTTGGGAAGAGTTTCAGACTCTGTTCAACGAAAAATATTACAATGATGCCATCAAGGCTGCTAAGGCTGAAGAGTTTATCAGATTACTTCAGGGGAGTTTGTCAGTAACTGAATATGCTCTAAAGTTTGATAGATTGGCAAAGTTTTCCATGGAGTTGGTGCCCACTGATGGGACCAGAAGGGAGAGGTTTCTCCAGGGGCTATAGCCTAGACTAGCCTGGGATGTTCGTATCACCATTGTGGCTAGAGTTATTACTTAAGTACAGGTGGTTGAGAAGGCGCTCACAGCTAAGAATGCAGAGAACAAGATTTGGTGGGACAATGCAGCCAGAAAAGAGTTGAGGAGGACAGGTCCTCCATTTGTGGGTTCAGGTAGGGGCGGAGGCCCCAGTGATCAAAAGAGGAAGGCTCTTGATACCTTCCCATCTCTAGGTCTTGATAGGCGACCATGTGGTATTCCAATTGGCCGCCATGGTGGTAGTGAGGCCTGGAGGATTTATACAGAGTTCCCTAGGTGCAAGAGACGCCATTTGGGGGAGTGTAGGGCAAAGGATTGCTTCTTATGTGGGGTAGTGGAACATCTCAAGAAAGATTGCCCAAAAGCAAGAAAGAAAGAACCCAGAAAGGCGAACAACTCGAGTGTTCGCATTGACTCAAGCAGAAGCTGAGGCTTCACCCTCAATAGTTACAGGTCAGGTTCTTAGTGATGGAACCCTTATATTATTTTGATTGATTCTGGTGCTACACATTCTTTTGTTGCTAGTAGAATTATTGATAAACTGTGTAGACCATGTGATTATTATGCTGTGGGGTTCAGGACCTTATTACCCACTAGAAGTTAGTAGTATCCAGAAGATGGGTCAGATATTTGCTAGTGATAGTGGAGGGCAAAGAGTTGTTAGTGGATTTGATAGAGTTAGTTATGACTGACTTTGACATGATTCTGGGTATGGACTGGTTAGTGAAGTATGGGGCAACCATAGATTGCAGAAGGAAGATGGTCACCTTTGAGCCTGAAGGTGAGGATTCTTTTGTATTTGTTGGCACTGTGCATGGATCCCGTATACCTATGATTTCTATTTTGAGGGCTTGAGATCTATTGCAAGGAGGTTGCATAGGATTCTTAGCCAGTGTGGTTGACACCACTCAGGTCATGCCAGTGAGACCAGAAGAGACCAGACTAGTCTGTGAGTTTCTGGATGTGTTTCCAAAAGATCTACCAGGGTTGCCACCACACAGAGAAAATGAATTTGTGATAGAACTGGCACTAGGGACGGAGCCAGTGTCTAGAGCACCTTACAGAATGGCCCCAGCTAAGTTAAAAGAATTGAAAGTACAGTTGCAAGAGCTGTTAGACTTAGGTTTTATCAAACCTAGTTTCTCACCATGGGGTGCACCAGTTATGTTTGTGAAGAAGAAGGATGGTTCTCTAAGGATGTGCTTTGATTACAGAGAACTAAACAAGTTAACAATTAAGAACAAGTATCCTCTGCCAAGGATAGATGATTTGTTTGATCAGTTGCAACGTAAAAGGGTATTCTCAAAGATAGACCTTCGTTTTTCTTATCATCAGTTGAGGGTCAAGGAGGGAACATACCAAAGACTGCTTTTTGCACTAGATATGGGCATTATGATTTCTTAGTCATGTCTTTTGGATTGACTAATGCCCCAGCTGCTTTCATGGATTTGATGAACAGAGTGTTCAAGGATTATTTGGACTAGTTTGTGATCATCTTCATCGATGATATACTGGTTTATTCTCGGTCAGAGTCAGAACATGAACAACATTTGAGATTGGTTCTATAGAGACTGAGGGAACACAGACTGTTTGCAAAGTTCAAGAAGTGTTAATTTTTGTTATCTCAAGTAACTTTCCTTGGGCACATTGTCAGTAAGGAGGGGATTAAAGTAGAACCAGTCAAGATTGAGGCGATCAGAGATTGGCCAAGGCCAAAGAGTGCTTCAGAGGTTAGAAGTTTCCTTAAATTGGCAGGTTATTATAGACATTTCATGGAAGGTTTCTCTAAGTTCGCTACATCATTGACTGAGCTGACACAGAAGAATCAAAGGTTTGTGTGGTTAGATAGGTGTGAGAACAACTTCTAGGAACTAAAGCAGAGGTTGATTACAGCTCCAGTTCTGAGTCTTCCTACAGATCAGAAGAATTTTGTGATATTCTGTGATGACTCACATCAGAGTTAGGGTTGTTTTCTGATGCAGTCAGGGAAGGTGATTGCTTATGTCTCACGTCGGTTGAATGAGTATGAACAAAGGTATCCCACTCATGATTTAGAGTTGGCGGATGTGGTCTTTGCATTGAAGGTATGGAGGCATTACCTTTACGGGCAGAAGTGTGAAATCTACACTGACCACAAGAGCCTGAAGTACTTCTTCACACAGAAAGACCTGAACATGAGACACGGGCATTGGCTGGAGTTAGTAAAATATTATGATTGTGAGATCTTTTATCATTCAGAAAAGGCCAACGTGGTAGCTGATGCTTTAAGCCAGAAGGGTCCAGGACAGATTTTCAGTGCGAGGCTGATATCCAGAGAATTAGTAGAGGATATGACCAGCGCTGGTATAGAATTTTTGGTAGGCCAGTTGGCCAACATTACACTTCAGTCTACACTATTGGAGAGAATCAAGGAAGATCAATTGGGTGATCCACAACTAATCAAGATTAGAGAGGATGTTTTAGCTGGAGTGTCCAGAGATTACACAGTTTCTGAAATGGGCTTGTTGAAATACAAGGGTTGGATATGTGTTCCATTATACATTGCTATGAGGTGGGAGATTCTGGGTGAATCTCATACTACTCCTTATTCTTTTCATCCAGGCACCACAAAGATGTATCAAGATGTGAGATCGTTGCTGTTATCCCCAAAAATTGGAGATCGATGATGTGGCAATAAATGTGACAAGTGGCAGTGCATGGTCCGTAAACGACACATTAATAGTCAATAAATATATTGGCTCCTCAGAGTTGTGATAAAGTGATCTAGCTTAGGAGTGACCCGATAGACCAATGAAGAGTTTTGACTGACCAGTCAAGTGTCATGACTGACCAGGCATGACCTTGTCCAACCAGTCATATGATTGTCTGCCCAGTCATGACCATGTCCGACCAGTCATGACCATGTCCGATCAGTCATGACCTGTCTGTCCAGCCAAGTGCATGTCTGCCTAGTTAAGTGTGTGTCTGCCCAGTGAAGGTTTAGCCGACCAAACTGAATGTGATATGGATCGACTAGATAGAGTAGGACTACGTCAAGATTCCCAGAAACGGCTTCAACAAGAATCGGTCTTGGCATACACGGGAATCTCTCAACTTATCCAACGAATATAGTGTATTGTTACATTTTGAATATTAATGTAATTTAAATATAATGAGAATAATAAAATATCCCGATTATGGGGATATCATCTGTACGATCCTAAGCCTATAAATACAAGGCTTATGGCATCATAAAGGAGACTTTTGGATTTTTGAACTTTTTATCTGAATTTTTTAGAGAGAGAGAGTACTTGTATTTGAGAGAATTCTTGTATTCTTGGAATTTGCACTAAAGAAACTCAGTTGACTCAGGTTCATCTGATCTTGAGTGCAGTCTATAATCATAACTCTAAGTGGATTAGGCTATTACCATCATATTGGGGCTGAACCACTATAAAATCGTCTGTGTCATTTATTTTCTCTTGAAGGTTTTACCGTTTTTGACGTTCACACGTCGTTGGCCAAAAATGCGGTCAACAGTTGTATTGGTGGCTTGGGATGAAGAGGGATGTAGTGGAGTATGTGGCTAAGTGCTTGACATGTCAACAGGTCAAGGCTGAGCATCAGAGGCCAGCAGGGTTATTGTAGCCTCTAGACATTCTAGAGTGGAAATGGGAAGACATCAAGATGGATTTCGTGGTGGGGTTACCCAAGACTGTTGGTCAACATGATTCAATATGGGTTATTGTGGATCGTTATACCAAGTCAGCTCACTTCTTACTAGTGAGGACTACATATACAGTTGACTAGTACGCAGATCTCAATCTCAACAACATAACAGTACAATTTAATTTTACAAAACCAATATACAGTGGCTGCTTGACCCCTTGGAAGTCACAGCTCAAAACATGTTTTGTTTTAGGGTATCCTACAAAACCCTTGGTGGTTTAGGTTCCCATTTTCAAAAATCAATACACATGCATCATAAAAATTATTAAACAACTACCATAACCTTATTACATCACCAACAAGAAACTTTAAGCATTAAATATACAAAATAATGCTTAAAACTAAAAACCCTACAACAAAATCATCAAAAGTAAACTTTTTACCTCTTTGGTGTTCTTGCTTAAGGTTTTGACTTTCCTATTAGCTTTGGCTCCTCCAAAACCTTTCAAAAACCCTAACAAACTTCCCCCAACAACATAGTCAATTAGCTATTTGAAACTCTATGCTTAAAACTTTACAAAAGCCTAGATTAGTGAAACTTTACCTTAGGGAAAATACTTCCTAGACCAAGACTTAGCCTCAAAGTTTTCTTGGTGTTCTTTGGGTTGAAAAATGGAGAGAACACTTTGAGAGGTCTTCAAAAATCAGATGAGTGAATGAGAGAGAGTGGTGTGGTCGGTTGGGGAGGGTTGGAAGAGTTTATCACACTCTAAAATTCCTAAAAAGACACTCAAGTGCTTTACTCCCACTTGCCCACTTGACATTATCCCAAACCTTTAATTAAATGGGATTTAAACTCAATTATTTTTTTTGTTCACATCTTTAAAAAGAGTCACATGGCCGGCCACCATTTCACTTTTTCTATGTTTTATATATATATATATATTTAATGGTGAACAATTATTTCATAAGAAGAAAAACCCAATTTGACTTTTGACACATTTTTCACTCTTATTAAGTTTTAATCACCAAACTTAACATTAATTAATTAAATTAAATGTCTCTCACATTTAATTTAATTAATCACATAATAAAATTTAACCTAAGGTCCATTCATGGAATAAAATTCCCAATTTCGGCAAAATTAGGCATTTAACACAAAATGCCTTAAAATTTCCATGTTCTTTTAGGTTTATTATTTTTTACCAAACTTTAACTTTTA
The DNA here is from genome assembly GCF_963169125.1 of Humulus lupulus. Classification (NCBI taxonomy): domain Eukaryota; kingdom Viridiplantae; phylum Streptophyta; class Magnoliopsida; order Rosales; family Cannabaceae; genus Humulus; species Humulus lupulus. The sequence goes on along the minus strand of NC_084802.1, from coordinate 155,789,526 downwards.
TGAATGTATTTTATGCCCAAAATATAATTGCCATGATTTTTCATTTTATTTTCCGAGGTTTTTACCCGATCAGGGTTTTTGTGTCGGTCCAGGACCGAAAGTCTTATCTTGACTTTTAAAATCACAAAATTCATATTTTGGCTAGCAATAACTCATGGAATACTTACAAACAAAGTATAATATTATTTAAAATAATATTCTTAACCCGGGGGAAAAATCCCGACCCGAGTCGTTTAAAGGTACCCGAAAACATAGGACGTTACAGCTTCAAGTAAAGGTCGATGTGTTTCTCCAGTCCCATAATGCTTCTAACCTCTAAAATGTTCCTTTGGCCAATTCCTTACTGCTTTTATCTTAACCAAATCATGCACGATCCCATCACTTTCCATAATGTGACCTTGAACATCACTTGGGGAAATCAGAACTCAACCCTTCTAGAACCTTACCTCTAATCCCTGCTTCCTCAGCCTCTGCAATATCAATGAAAATGCTACTCATGTTCTGGCTCTAACTGGAAGTAGTCCAAAACATTCTCGATCGATCCAAATACGACTTGTCCAAATCATCCATGTACTCTCTTTTTGTTGGATTTATGCGGGCCCCTGGAGCATTGGTTAGCTCAAAAGCCTTCACTGAAAATCCATCACATCATACCTGGTGCAAGAGGTAATTCTTGAAATTTCCCTTTCCTTTGATCCTCAGCTGGTAATAACCAGATCGAGGGTCAATTCCTAAGAGCAATGTCTTACCTTGCAATCGGAAAAATGAATCAGCCACCCTTGGCAATGGATACATGTTCTTGACCATTACTTTATTCGGCTATCCATATACGGTACACATCAAACTCATCCTTCTTCTTAACAAATTGTGTTGACATATCCTGTGGGGAGAAGCCCTGTCTAATCAATCCCCAAGTCAAGTAACTCCTTCAACTAAACATTTAACTCTTTCCACTCTATTGGTGCAATTCTGCATGATGTCTCGGATACCGGTTCTATCCCTACATTAGTCCCGTAGCACACTCAATCCCTAAACGCAACAGCAATCTCAACAAATCCTTAGGGCACCCATCTGAAACCTCATTGGCCAATCTAGTTTCCCTCTGGTCTAACAGATATGACCCTGGTGGTTCCCACCACTATAGCTAGGAATCTTGTGAACGCAAATGGGTCATTTCCTTTTAAACTCAAAAGTCACCATCTTTTCTTACAGTCCATGGTTGTCCCTTACTTGGCCAAATGGCTATACTCAGTTTCATACCGAAGTCTCCTAAAACCAGCCCAATCAATTTTCTGCTAACTCTCTACTAGTAGTACTCTGACCCATCTCCTGGAAATTACCAATTTCCCCCGACAGGCACTAAAATCTCAATCCCCATAGCTTAATAATCACATAGCATGTACAACATATCTATGCCTCTACTAAGAGATATGTAGTACCAGAAACAATCAGCAAAATATAAAAGATCAAGAACTAGAAAGCCAACCTATTACCACTAAAGAACCAGCCTCAGGCTCTGACTACGTCGAGACAGACCCTTGAGCTGGAGTCGAGCTATCTGCACTCCTTGGTTTTGCCTTCTTCGATCTCGGGAAATCCTTCTTGAAGTGCCCAATTATTCCACATAAAAAACATGCCTTCGCTTGACATTCTCCCAGATGGCATCTCCTGCACCTGGCGCATACTGGATAACTTCTCCAGGCCTCGTTGCCGCCCTGGCGGCCACCCTGAGTACCATGACCCCTCCTGCCAGGACTAGGAGTAGTAGAACTATCGGGGTCTTTCTCTTTTGGTTACTAAGGCCTCCACCCCTACCAGATAACACAAATGGGGGTACCATTGTCTAGGATTCTTGCCCTACGACATTCTCACTCCATATCTTATCCCCTGCGTCCTCGATAGCAAGAGCCCTCCCTACTGCCTGAGTGTAGGTAGAAATATCATGTACTAGAGCAATCCTAACGCTCTGGGCTATGCCAGAGTTCAATTCTTGAATGAATTGCTCCTTCCGGGACACATCTGTTGGTACCAAATCAAAAGAAAATTTGGCTAACTCATCAAATTCATTGACATATTTTGTCACTATCTTACTACCCTAAACCAAGTTCATAAACTCGATGGTCTTCGCAATTCGAACTGTGTCACAGTAATACCTCTCATTGAACAATTGTCTGAATTCTTCCCAACCCATCGTGACAGCATTTCGGGTCTGGGATACCACTTCCCAACACGTTTGAGCATCTTCTCACAACATGTACATGGCACAGGCCACTCTATCATTGCTTACCCATGCCATATAGTCAAGGATGGAGCTAGTCATGCCCATCCACTGTTCAAGTTTGAAAGGATCTAGGCCTCCCTAAAAAACTGGAGGATAATGTTTCCAAAATCTTTCATATAGTAGTTCCTATTTGTTCCCATCCTCAGGTTGAGCCAAAACTGGTGCCACTATTGGCAAAACAAATAGAGTAGTGTTCCCTGGCGGAACCTGCTATCTCAACCACTTAATATCTTCCTTTTGCCTTTGCAATCTTTCTTGCATGCTAGTAAACATATGCTGCCAATTCTTCAGAGCAGATGAAGGCTTCTTGCCCCGACTATCATCCGTAGTCCCGATATTAAGACCGACTGATCCAATTGGCTGCCTTGGGAACATAACTTCCAAATTGTCTTCAGCCAATGACTTAACCTATCAGGCTTGATAGTCATATGCAGAACTATCCCACAAGCAAAACCAAACAACACAGCAATCACATACAATATTCATACCAGAACACAAGTCTATAACGTTCATGAACCAATTAATAGGCCTCGCTCCCACAAGATATATATCGGTCATGCTCTCTATTCTAGCATGTAGATAAGGCACATATGTTGAATTAAGAAATTAAGCATATAATTGCATTATTGGATACCAAACCATGAGTCGAGCATATCTTTAGCTGCAAGTGTACATGCCCAGCCAGTCTTCAGGAACCCTTAAACCTAGATCGCTTTGATACCAAGTTGTAATGCCATGGTTAGCCAAGATCGTTACACCGTGTATTTGAAATGGTGCTTAGCCCGCTAAGTGAATCATTTGGACTTAAATGTTCAATTAAAACTAAACAAGGGTTAGGTATTAAAAATTTTGGTTAAGGAAGTAATCATTTTCCATTAAAAGTGTTCAGTTAATACACGAGATCCCAAAAAATGTTTAAAGACAAATAAAATATAAATTATCCATCCTAAGTGGTAAAACAGGGTTCAACCCTAATTCCTCCCAAGCAATCTCGCTCGTGACAGTTGAGCAGGTTGTATATGTACACATTGCCCCTGAAGCTCTCCAACTCATGGATGGTCCAGCTTACTCTTTGCCCTTACCTGCACCACAAAGCACTCGTGAGGCAAGGCCCAGCAAGAAAACTTAAACAAGTAAGGCAGATATTTAGATAAGCATTCCTATCAAATACATGATTTATAAATCATAACCATATATACGTGGATAATTTACAAAGTATAACGACTCATGCCAAATAGATGCACACTGCTTCCCTATAATGGTCCCACCACTACGGCCTGGCCCCGCCACTATGGCCTACATTACACATGCAGTGCCGATAAGGCCCTGCCACTATGGCCTACATTACGCATGTAGTGCCGATAACGACCTCAGTGCTAATAACGATCTCTCGACTGAACAATTAGTACAAACAAATATATCCACATAGATTCAGTCACATCAGACATCCAACTAAAAATGGTTTCATGACACGGTCATTTTTGTGCCCTATAATTTGGGCGCACACCCTACACTTAGTGCAAGAGACGATTTTCTTATCTCAAGTCCTGAGTGATAAGGTAAAGCAATAGAGAGCACGATAATTTCTACCTAAGCCTTTTAGTACACCTAGTCACAACATATTAACGAAAACCCATCAAGAACTAAATCAATTAAAAGCTTCATGTAGCGACTCGACATTGCTAACCAGGCTTAAGGGCCTTGATTAGCGTGCCTAGAGGGCATAATTGGTTGGAAGTGTGATTTAATGATTAAATGCATGATTTTGTGGCATGCATGACTTTATGATTATATGGATATGTGAAATGCATGTTTATGAGTATTAAATATGCGTGTGGGCCCTGTTTAGCTTATAAGGGCATAAATGAGATTATATGTGTTAAATTGTTGAGACCACATTATTAAGTGGATATATTTGCAGCATATGGCTCAAGACGGTCCTTGTGAGCATATTGGAAAAATAGTCACGGTGGGGATTATTAGACATTGGATAAATAATTGGTAATTAATTGGATGATGGGATTAATTGATAAATGTTAGGAACACTTGAGGAATTAGTGGAGATTGGAAGCAAATGACTATTATACCCATAGATTGATTAAAGGATTAAGTGTTTTGTGGGAGGTCAAAATGGTCTTTTCTTTGAAGGGATATATTCAAACTTAGGAAAATAGAGAGGACTAGAAGCTAAAGGAAAGCTCTCAGCTCTCCCTCTCTCATCTCTCACGTACTCACTCTCTCTCACTCTTCCTTATGGACCATTGAAGTTAAGGAAAAGGGCAGAAGGAATTTAGACTTAAGGCTGGAGTTTTTGGAAGGGAATTCAGCTGGGAAAAAGCTAGGAACTGAAGCTAGAATTGGTGTGGTTTCAGCCGTAGTTGAGATAAATTGAAGCTCTTGAACAAGGGGTTTAAGCTCAGAATTGGAGGTGGAAGCTTGTGAGAAGGTAGTCATAATTGAGGTTTATCGCCAAGGCTCGGGGCTCAGGATCGTACTCAGAACCATTTCACTTTCTCCACTTAGAATTAAAGGTAAAGGCAAGGGTAAGATGGATCAACCATGAGTTGGAGAGCTCTGGGGGCGAGGTGTACATTGTCATCTACTCATCCGCCACGACCGAGGGATTATACAGGGATAGAAAACCTAATATGTGTATTTTCCATTAGAGTGGCCTCTGCTTGTATCAACTAATGGAAGTTTTTAAATTTGTCCTTTAACCATGTTTTTGGGATCCCATGTACTAAACGTGTATTTAAATGAAAAATTATCTGTTTATGTCCAAAATCTTTTAACCCTAACTTGCTTATGACTGTAGGAGCACGTTTCCGACTAAACAACTTGATTAGCCAGTCTTGCACATTTATAAATACACAGTGTAATGGTCTTGGTTATCGAGGGCATTACAACTTGGTATTAGAGTGGTCTAGGTTTAAGGGAGGACCAGATCCACTGAAGGTCGAACAGTGGATGAGTATAATTACCTTTATCGTGGATTTCATTAGAGTAGAAGGTAATGACAGGGTGGCCTGTGCCTCCTATATGCTGAGAGAGGATGCCTGCATTTGGTGGGAGGTGGTATCATAGACCAAGTTGGATGCTACCTCACGATAGTTGGAGCAAGCCCGTGACAAGAGTGAGTAGCTCAAGGAAGCTAATTCTCAGCTGGGGGAGATGGTTCTGAAGCTCCAAGCGAACCTTGAGATGGCCCGTTCAAACAAGAAGATTGCAAGGAACAAGCCTTGGAGGTGATCAAGGCTAGGTTCTAGCTTCAAGAAAAAGTTGACGAGCTTTAGCTCAAGGTGGATGGCCATGAAACCCTGATAAATTCAAGTCTGGAATAAATGTTCTACAAATTCTGGTGCTTCAACCAGGAGGGCGACTTCTCGTTCCTTGATGTTGAGCTATGGGAGCGCTATCAAGTCAAGTTCCAAGATCGTCTAACAAAAGAGCCTTCAGTGACAGTGGACACTGCCTCCGCAGTTGGAGTAAATGGTGGCAAAGATGAAGTTACCTCTCAAGGGTGAGCTCAAGGCTGAGGAACTTCTTGGCCGTTTATTTTTATTGTTCTTTTTTTTTTTTTTTTTGCTGGGGAGATTTTAAAATCCCTTGTAATTAGGCCTTTCATGCCAGACAATTTGTCGGTATGCTTTATTCGAGGTTATTTATCCTCATTTAAAATTTACTAGTCTCTAGTCTTTATATATTTCCCTCCTATTATTGTGCTTTTTCAATCTTTTAAAATTTATACACATGCGTACTTATAGGGAATTATTTTAGATAAAGGAATTTTTAGAACTTCATGCTTAATAGCTAACCAGTTAATTTTCAGGTCGTAGACCTGGTTATATCCAGAATTTTAATAGCTTAATAGTGTACCTGTTAATATTCAGGCCTCGTACCTTGTTCAGTCCAGGATTTTATTGCTTTGAATTTTCTTGTTTAACTTAGTTAAAAAAACTTGAGCTTTTCCATGCTACCAAATTTCCAAATTTATAAATTCTAAGTTACGGAATTTTTCAAAGACTTAAAAAATTATTATCAAGAGTGTCTGCCCCCCAAGCAATCAGAATTTATGGATATTCTAAGTCGCTTTTACATAGTCATAATACAAAAATTTGAGAGAAATTTGGTAGCGTGTTTAAATTATACATTAACTACAACTTTATTAAATAAAAGTAAGTTTAAAAGGAAATGGTCTTTATAAATAAGCTTTACAATATAAATCTAAACTCGAACTTAATCAATCACTAATAATATTTTTCAAATGGAAAGCATTCCAAGTTCAAGGAACTCCTTCTCAACTTAGTTGAGCTAACCTGAATGTGCCTTCTCATAGAACCTCCACAATCTTATAAGTTCCTTCCTAGTTTGGTCCTAATATGCCATCTTTAGGATATTTATTGGCTAGGAACACCCTTCTCAACACTAGATATCCTAACTCAAGCTTTCTTTCTTTATCCTTTGAGTTGAAATAACGAGTTACCTTCTGCTAATAATGAGTGAGCTGAATCTGTGATTCTTCTCAATGTTCCTTAATCTAATCTAGAGATGCTTGTAATAGATCGTGGTTAAGTTCCTAGTTAGAATTCCTTTGTCTGTGTGACGTCACTAGGGCTTTCACCAGGATCATTGCTTCACTTCCAAAAGTTAGTGAGAATGGTGTATGACCAGTAGACGTGCGATGAAAGGTTCTGTACAACCAAAGCATTTGTGGGAGCTGTTCGGGCCATAACCCTTTAGCATCCTCCAACCTTTTTTTTAAGCTTGCCTTGAGGGTTTTATTCACTCAAGCACTTGATGGTTTTATTCACTAAACCTCTTTTTTTGTAGAAACATGATTATCTAGGATTGTCCTATATGTTTGTGTGAATTATTTTAGTGAAACCAATTGCATGTAAACTACTAAGTCTTAAACTAGTTAAAACTTGGTAAATTACACCATAATAAAGGCAATAGTCAAGATAGACCTTGTAGGATAACAAACATTATTTAGAAAAGTGCTTTAGTAATGTTTGATGAATGTAATGGGTAATTATTCTAGATCACTTTAATTATAGAAAAAAACTCTTTTATAATTGTATGATTTTGTAATTAATTACATGCATAGGGTTATAAATAAACTAGTAATTAATTTAGAATTAATTGATTAGTTTAATAAACACATACATTCTAAAATAGTGAGTGGGAGTAGGTTGATATCTCAATGTGACCTATGGTCTCCATTATTAGTATAACACAGAGAAATATGATTAGGGCCTCGAAGCAGCTTTGTTTCTATCTCCCTAAGGAAGTTTTATGGTCATATTAATATCAAGGTTGACTTCTTACAAAGATAGGAAAGAGTGATGTATTTTAGGTTTGACCGACCCTAAGGCATCTAAGTTAAGTCATAAATTCCAAAATAATTGGTTATACTCACAAAGATACAATTAAGCTTTTTTACTGGATAATTGTGTCTTGACGATACTAGCATTACTTTATTTTTAAAAGAGAAAATATGAGTTATTTTGAGTTTTGAATAATAAATATAAGATTATCTTATAGACTGTCTAAAATTAACTTGACTGACCCTAAGGAAACACTTAAATTGTCGGGTGGTTTCATCGTGGAATAGTAGATGTTATGTTTATTGTGTTTTAATTGTTGCATTCATGCATCATGTTTACTTTCCAAAAAGTTATTGATAAATATTTTTCAAATTATGATATTTTGTAATTTTTATTTCGTTCAGTAATGTTAAACATGGGCAATCCAATTATTGCTTTACTTTCACTTGAAAAACTTAATGGTGATAATTTTATAAGATGAAAATCAAATATTAATCTAGTGTTGATTTGTGAGAACTATAAACTTGTCCTCACTGAGGAAAGTCTTGAAGAGCCCGCTGCCACTACCCCAAAAAAATTTCAGGGCAAATATGATGCTTGATTCAATCCAACAACAAGGCTAAGTGTTACATGCTTGTGAGCATGAATGATGTTTTAAGAACAAAGCTTGAACCCATGGAGATAACTTTTGAGATAATGGAATCTCTGCAAGCCATGTTTGGGCACATGAGGCTACTAAAACCTACATGAAAACTAAGATAAAGAAAGGTGTTTCTGTGCGTGAATGCATTTTGAGCATAATCAATGTGATGCATGAAGCAGAAATACATGGGGCCGATCACTCCTTCTTTCTCTACATTCACAACCAACTATAATATGAATAAGTTGGAATCCAACATGACCCAATTGTTGAATGAACTGCAAACATTTGAGTCTCTTAACAAAACTATAACTAAAGAGGCAGAGGCAAATGTCACTGAAGAGAAACCTTCATCCTCTGAGGATAAAACCAAGAAGAGGAAGAAGAACAAGAAGGCACCAAAGGCCACAGGGCAAGGAATCCAAAAGAGTAAGGACAAGAATTCCAAGAAAGGCAAGAAGGCACCAAAGGCCAAGGAGAACAAGAATGACAATAACTCCAAAATTAAGGAACCAAAAGGAAAGTGTTTTGTTGAATCCAAAAGAGGGTGTTTTAATATTTAAACTCGCAAGTGCACGAATCATTTCGGAATATAATGTTCATGTAAGTACGGGTCGAACCCATGGGAGTTGACTAAGATCAAAAGAAACTATTTCAAACAAAGCAAGAATATTCTAACCTAGTTCCAAATATTTGATGAGATTTTGTTTTTGAAAAATAAAAGACAAGTAATAAAAAGATTTAAGATTAAATAGAAAAATGATTTTCAAATGAGATATGTAAAATAAGATTATTAAGATATTAGAATCTACAAAATGCAAGTTCAATAGTATTTATAAGTATATTGATTCCCAAGTTTAGATATAGTTGAAATAAATCACACTATATGTTTTTTCAAAATACATTTTATATTCAAGCACAAGTTACTTTAAAAAAAGTAGGATTTTTCTTCACTTATATAAGATATAATTTCTAAGCATTAGTTGTGTTACAACCTAATGAAACTACAAAAAATCAAAGAGATTATGTTTAGGCAAAATATGATACTTATGCTCTAAGAATTATATGTGAACAATTTAATGAAAAACATTTAATCAAAGAATATCATATTTTTGCATAATGAAGAACTAAGTGTAATATACTTTAACAATCAACACTAGATGAAAAATGCATATCTTTGATAGAAAAATCCATAAACAATGTTGTACAAATGGGAAATCAACATACAACAAAAAATACTATCTAGTTACATTTTGCTTCATCATCATCTTAATAATCTTTGAAAAAGATTAGAAGCTCATAACTAGATTGAAATAAAAATTACAAAATAACATACTTGACATACTCTTCAAAAGATGAAAATGGTAGAGAGAAAATAGTGAAAAGAAGAGTGAAAAATATGAAGTGTAGAAGATGTTCAAAAGATGGAGAAGAGCCCCTCAAATGGTCTTACAAGACTCTATTTATAGGCAAAATATGGAGATTAAATTAATCAAATTAAAATAAATAAATTGATTAATTTAATTGTGTTGGGAAGTGGTAGGATAAATAGAGTAAGTGTAAGAGTATTGGAAAGATGAAATGTTTAGTTGGGTAAAAGATTAGTGAAAAGCTAGGGTAAAAAAAATGAATTAGGAATGTTTATTTAGGTAAGAAAAATAGGGAATAGTGAATTGATATTTGAGTGAAAAATATTGGGAATAAAAACATGATTTTTTGGTCTTATTTTTGTGGCTATGGCAAGGTTGACTTGGGACATCATGCCGAATTGGGCCAGGCGGGCTGAAATGGGGCAGCTGGTGTAGGCGGAAAATGGGCATATGGGGCGTTGGGCCTGGGCTGCTTTGTGCTTTGCTTGGTGTTGAGTGAAGGCTGAATGGAGGACACGTGGAGATGGCTGAACAATGAAGAGTGCTTAAAGGCAGCTGCTGGGAATTGCTTCAGCTGGAGCACGTGTTGCCTGAGAAGCTTCAGATATGCAAGGAGGGGAGCTTCAAGAGGCCAGGTCTTGGGCCTGGTGGCTGGCGGGCTGAAGTGGCAGGCGTGGGCCTGGCTTGGGCCTGGAGAAAAATGCCACTTTCCTTGCTTTTCCTTTACAGAAATGCCATTTTTTTCACCATTCTTCTTGCTTTTCAAGAGCAAATAACATACAAAAAATTCCCTATAAAACAAACATAAATTTAAATTAAAACTAAATATTTTCAATAATGAAATATACAACAAAAGTTCAATGAAAATATTAATTAAAATTTAATTTACTTAAACATTTAAGCTCAAAATTGCATCTTTTTACTCCTAACTTAACAATATTAATTTTAAATAATTAAGCCATAACATTTTACAATAATATAACAATAAAAATACACAAAAATCTATAAAATTAAAATAAACCTAATAAATTCAAAATTACTTAAAAACTTAATAAATCAATTAAAAACTCAAGAATTAAGCAACAATTAGCACATAAAAAGTGGTAAAATAACTCTATTTTATAGAGTTATCATGTTTCCTCTACAGTGTTGTAGGTCACTGGAAGAGAAATTGTAACAAGTTTCTCACTGAGCTATAAAAGAAAGGTAAATATGATTTACTTGTACTTGAAGCTTGTATAGTGGAAGATGATATGTCAACCTAGATCATTGATTCAGGAGCACTAACCACGTTTGCTCTTCTATGCAAATACTTGAGTCATCAAGGGAACTTGCTGATGGCAAGGTGACTATGCGAGTTAGAAGTGGGGCGCTTGTGTAATCAAGAGCATTAGGAACAATCCGTTTATTTTTTGCGAACAATTTTCTTATTTTGAATAATGTTTATTTTATTCCTAAATTTACTAGAAACTTAGTTTCTTTATCTATGTTGCATGAACAAAGTTTTTATATTTGTTTTGATAATAATGTGATTGTTATTTCAAAAAATGGTTTCACAATTTGTGAATCTAAACAAATAAACGGACTATATATGCTCAAGCCAAATGAACGATCGCTTATTAACTCTGAGTTATTTAAAGTAGCTAAACTGAAAGGTAACAAAAGACAAAAAGTTTCTAAAGAGGATGACACATATCTATGGCATCTAAGACTAGGTCATATTAGTCTAGATAGAATAATCTAGTTAACAAAATATGGACCGTAGAGGGAACTAACAGTTGGAAGTCTTTCGGCTTGCGAATCTTATTTAGAAGGCAAAATGACTAAACGCATTTTTCTCAACGAAAGGCAATAGAGCCAAAGAACCATTAAATCTTGTACACAGCGATGTATGTGGTCCAATTAATATACAATGTAATGCCCTACTATCTTAGATCCATTACCATGCGATTTATAAATGTGCCATTGGCTCGCTAATCGAGGTTTTAGGTTAAAAAGTGTGATTAAATCAAAATAAAGACTCATTTAATGAACATTAAATATAAAGAGTTGGCCATTCATTAAAATTTGTAAAAATGTTACATTGAGATCCCAAAATATTGTTTTGAAATACATTTACAATCCAAAGATATGGTACAGTCATCCTAAGTGACAAAATCAAACGTTTACCACGTGTTCCTCAAAACAACCCCAATCGTGGTGGCCAAGTAGACCAAACATGTACACATCGCTCCATGCCCTCCAACTCATGGTTGTTCAACATTTTCCATGCCCTTATCTGCACCACAGAGCACCCATGAGCTGAAGCCCAGCAAGAGAACTTCAAAGTTCATCATACAATAATTTATTTCAACAAATACATACTTAATCAAAATAGCAGACAGTTACAAGTTCCTATTGGAATGCACAATAACACAGCAGTATAATAGCACAATGGCATAACAGCCTAATAATACAGTAGCACAGCAGTACAATAACACACCAATATAGTAACACAGTAGCATCCTCCACCGATCGATGTGCATTATCAGGCACCAAATTCGCTGTCTTAATTGAATGGGTGTGTATAGCACCCTTAGAGGGTCTCACCCCAACTGCCTGCATTTAGCATGCTTAACGCCGAACTCGGCCCTTTGCCCCTCTTAGCTCTTGCCGCTCCCGGCTCTTGCCACTTCCGACTCTTACCGCTCAGTCCCAATCATATCTATGACATAACTATTGAGAATTATGCTCTGAAAGCATATGTAGTTGACATTGTTTTAAGAAATAAATAAATAAATTGAATTTGTTATGAATATATTTTATGGACTCTATTATTCTGTGATAATATTATGTAAATATCATAAAAATTCCTAAGCTCATATATGTGATCTCAAACACGTATTGGTATGGGAGGATTGTCTTTAAGATAAATGAACTTGAATAATTTGCAGTAAAATAAAGTTATGGAATTTTTAGAATAATTACTGCAAGTACAGTCCACTAGTATTATGAATACATGTGATCTAGATCTGTATCACTAGTGTAGTAGGACACTTAGTGGAGGTACTTTATATATTAGAGAATATATAGAACTGGATCAGATATGTTTATTAATACTTAGTTAAATATTGTTTCGAAGTATTAATTAAATATATCAACTAATGATCACATACAAATAGATCTTAATCCTGAAGTTACTATGAATTCATGTTTATGTTATATGAGTTCTTTGATTCACTCGTTAGGGTCTGTCAAAATGATCAGGCTAGAAACTTTTATTTTGGGAACTCATTAATTTAAATGGCTGGGGACATAGTATACAGATATGGAATATATACCTTCTCGCAAGAGATTGAATAATGGTTCTTTTAAGGGTTGACTTTTGGGACTGAAAGGTTATTGAGCTCAAATTCACAATTCTGTTATGAATTAACCTTCACTAGTAAGGTCAATGGTACTTAAGGAAACAAGAGATAATTAAAAGGGTAAAAGGGTAATTTTATTCCCGATTAATTATGAACCATTATTAGATAGTTAATTTGTATGTAATGATTATATCAATGGACACTTTATTATTATAAAGTACTCAGTAAATGAAATGTCTATAATTACAAGAGCGCAGTCTCATATTTATAGGGGAATAATCATGAGATTATTTAATTAATAATCATAAATTTATTGGAGCTTGGAATTATAGGTCCATAGGTCCCCACAGTAGCTCTATCAATACTATTCAAGGTAAGAGTTGATATAAAGGACAAATGGTTAAAAGACATATTTAAGGAGAGATTTGTTCTTCGGGCCAAATATGCAATTATATGATAATAGTGATTAATTAATTAATTACAAATTAGTTGTAATTAACAAAATTAATTAATATTTAATTATTATGTAACTTTTGAAATTATGTTAATAATTAAATTGATTTTTGAAAATTAATTAATTATAATTTTCGAAATTATAATTAATTAAATATTTAATTTGCGAAATTTATATTGATTTTAATTAATTGGTAGAATTAATTAAATAGCTTTATTTGAGTGAGAGTTAATAATCTGATAAGTTCAAATTAGATTTGAATTTAAAAGATAGATATTTATTCAAGTAATTAATTATATTTGATAATTAGTTAAAAATATATTTAATTTAAATTTGAATTAGTTATCAGGTTGTTAGATTTTTTCTAACAAGGTAGTTTGAATAAATAATTAAATAAAAATAGAAAAATCAAATATCCCTAAAATTAAGGGTGGCACACGACTACACACAGTCCATGGACTGTGTGTGGCGTGTACTGCATGATTTTCAGGGATACATTTTTCAATTTTATTTAATTAATTAATGGAAGATTCAAAAATTAGTTTTTAGATATTTTCATTAATGAGATAATTAATTAATTAAAAGATAAATTGTAAATTGGTTATAGGTTTATTTTTTTACAAAATTTTAAATATTTTCTATTTAAGTAAGACTTATCAGAAAATAGATAGGAGAAGTATTTCGCTCTGAATAAGAAAAGAACGTTACTTTTCAATCTCTTCCTGAAAAAGAAAAATAACCAATCTCAGGTCTATTCTCTTGATCTCATGTGTTGAGTACATCCTTTATTCTCTAAGTGCCCACACACTTCTTAAGGTGTAGAGAACGCTGTGGAAGATCTTCGTGTGAGTACCTAGGAGCAGCTTGGATAGGAAGATCATTCTTATTACGAAAAGATAGCAAGGACACTTGGTAGGCTTCAAGAGGTATGATTTCTATCCTTATCTTGCTTATGATTAATATATGTAAATTAATGGATCCGCATATTTAAAGATAGTTTAAATATGCTACAAAAATTTTGTTGTACACTGGGCCAACCCCACCACCATTTTGATGTGCATTAGGAAACTTGTTCCTAATAATAACAGCTATAAACAATTCATATAGCACTATACACCACATAGCACTACGGGCACAAACAGTTCTCTTACCTGGTGTTCCGAGCTAACAACCCAAAGCGATCCCGAGCACGATTCCTAATCCCGAGCCTGAGTGGTAAACCTACTCACAACGTAATGATAAGTAAACATCCAACAATTCCTAATCAATTAAGAACTTTGGACTAAATACTAACCTTTGGGACCTCGGATTCTACTAAATCGGGTAGTAGAACCCTTCCCGAGCCCTAATATTTGGGTTCTCGAGCCTAAAACCCTCAAATAGCCAAAAATCCCCATTTGAGTCACAGTCTAGCCCTTAAGGGTTGCATCGCGTACAAGTCAGAAAGCACGACTTTCTCTGCTGAAGGACACTGGCCGCGGCGTGCCTCAGCCAGCGGTGCGGTGCCTGGGAAAAATTCCGAGTTCCCCAGGCCTCAGCATTCAAGTGGGATGCGGCGCCTGATGAACAGGGCCGCGGCTTGAGCCACAAAACCCAGAAATTCTGGGGCTTTTCCTACGTTTTCCTTGAACTCAATTCACCAAAATCCATCCTAGACATAAACTAAAGCTACAATTAAGCCTCTCAAGCATTCCCAAATACCATAGACAACACAACCACACTAATAGCTAAGTCAGAACTCCATCACAGCCCAAAATTCAAACCTTGAGTTTGAAACTCAAGAACACCAACACCAAACTCACAATTCAATAGAAAACATAGGAATTCACTTACCCCTTCTGCAAAGACCTTGAATTAATCCTCAAGTGATCCTAGCTTGATTCCTCAGTCCCCAAGCTTCCAACTCTTCAATTTTTGCACCAATTCTCCAAGAACCCCACTAGCTTCTATGCACACCAAAGGGGGGAAGAGCAAACCGACAAGGGAGAGAGAGAGATTCTGCCTTGTTTCTTTACTTCTACAGGCTTCTAGTGCCTAAGGTGTTTTGGCCTTGTTTCCCTAAGTATCTAAGGCTAAGTCACTCCAAATTTTGGTCTATCTCTTGGCCAAAAGACCAAAATGTCCCTAGGTCCAAAACTCACCCTTTAACGCCCCAAGGACAGTACCGTCTTGTGTTATCATTTCACGCTAAACCTCGAGTAGCCCTATAAATTCCCAGCTAATCCTGACATACCCAAATAATTACCAAATAATTGCCTATTACCCAGTAAATCCCAGGCACATACCAAGTTCTCAATACCCCTTGACTCACCTCGAGCCGGGTATCTGACCCTATTGTAACTATTCCGCTAATCCGCTCCCTGGGATTGTCTCGGACCATACATCTCAAATATATCCCCATAACAGTGGGGTCTCACTCACAATAAAAACATAATTACATTTATACCCTCAACATGCCAAAACTACAAGCATGTCCCTATTCATAGAAATGGGCCCACATGTGCATTTAATACACATAAACATGCATGTCTATTCACATTACCACACAACTCATTTATATCATATAATCACACATATAATCCATTACTCGCTCAAATAATCCCAATTAGGCCCTCCAGGCACTGCAATCAAGGCACTCAGCCTTAATAACAAATTCAGGACGTTACAACTATCCCCTCCTTATTAAAATTTCGTCCTCGAAATTTATTTAAATATCTCAGAATACTAATTCCGCAAACCTAACTATAACCGCAAAATCAAATCCTTTACCTTGTCACCATTTACAACACCTTCACAAGAAGGCTAGTCTTAATCTGTATGACTTATCTCTTTTATCCAAAATTTCCACTGGCTTCTCCTTACACAATAAGTCTCATTGAATTTCCAATGTCTCCTCACCCAATCAGGGGTTGTACTAATCACCCCTTTCTTTTACATTGGCACCAGTAACACCTTGTGAGCCTCTGGCCATGCTGGGGTGAGGCTAATCTGTAGGCCCATGGCCTAATCCCTATTAGGATCTCACAAATATATATCAAATCTAGAGTCAAACTCCTCTTTCCTTCCCGAACCATCTTATCCTTATTAATTCATAATACCCGAAGAATACAAAATCCTCAATCCTGGGAGCCCTCGCTCCCATACTTGGATTTACGAACTCTTGTGTCCCTTTAATAACGCAAACACTCCTACCCTAATGATCCTTAATAATTTCACTGGTCCTCTGAGCCAATTCTTAGTCAGGACACTTCCTGTCACTAGTTTTATTTTCCGGAATAAACATTTCTTGTTCCCTATCTCTCAACATCCTACTCAGAGCCACTTCATGACTTTTTCCCAAAACCTAGGAATCTATGGGTCTCAATCTAACACTATCGACTTTGGTGTTTAGTGGAGATGTATGTCCTCCTTTTGTACATGCTCCCTCTTTTGATATCTCATTCACACCAACCATGGTGTGTCAACCCAATAGGTCAAATCACAACTTTTGAATCCACTCACCTTGTCTACAGTCTAAGGTGATCCACCCTTATGGTCCATAATTATACCTCTCCATACTAGCTCCAGGGTACACTAGAGTCATAATAGTCCTTTTGGCTTCTGATTATCATCTCCTGTTTACTAAACAATTAGGTCGTGTGCCTCTCGATATACAAATTGTAGTCTCAACATCCATTCAAACTTCCTTGATACAATAATCGTAAGGGGTGATTTAAGGTTCATCCTGCATCTCCCCTTTAATGCCAGCATCCTTCGGATCATTCATCTGACCTACATATCTTAACCCATCTATTCCAAAGTGGTAGGATCCTTAACCATTCCTACAAGATCTTCTTTTTTGTTTCACCGTTTATTCGTAGGAATATATCTGCCAATTATCAATCGCAAGTTCCAAATCAATCTCGGTCATTATTTCAGTCTAACCGTGACCAACCAGCATTACTGTCGACTCGACATCCTAGGTAGAACATCCAAGTCCTTATCCCTTCATCCACTGTGAGGTGCAAATGATCACTCTTTCAGTTACACATGGGCACACCCTAATTCATAACATAATGCACTATAATTCCACACTCTAAGCAAGGATCATGTCTTTCGCATCGTTCTCCTGTACCAGTCCATAAGTACAAACTCTAATACCATGACGTATAAATCAATCTTCATTCTAACTTCTGAAAATCTGGTACGCAACTATCCATTCAGACTAGCTTTATGTTCTTACGTTACTTCAGTCAAGGTATGGCTATCCTCAAAGATGCTTCAAGTGGTAGCCGATGTGTCTTACTAATTTCACTGTGCTTTTCGCCCCTTAGGCGTTCCTTTAGTAATTTCCTTATGGTTTCCATCTTAATTGACTCATACATGATCCCATTACTTCCCATAGCCTGACCTTGAATATCCTCTGGAAAAAAAATCATAACTTGTCCCTCTTGGAACCTTACCTGTAACCCTGCTTCCTTAGCCTTGGTACTATCAATGAAGTTGCTATTCGCGTTCTACTTCTAACTGGGAGTAGTCTAAAACAACCTTGATTAATCTAAATATGACTTGTTCATACTATCCATGTATTCTCTGCTTGTCGAACTGACCTAGGTCGTCGAAGCATTGGTCAATTTAAAAGCCTTCATTGATAATCCATTACATCCTACTCGGTGCAAGAAGTAATCCTTGGAAGGTCTCTTTCCTTGATCCTCAGCTGGTCATAACTAGATCGAGGGTCAATTCTTGAGAGCACGATCCTACCCTCGCAACCTGGTAGTGAAACCTTTATTCTTGGCAATGAGCACATATCCTTAACAATTAACTTCCATTGACTATCCATATGCGGTACATATCCTTGCAGACTTGGCCCAATTCTTGACAATCGGTGTTGACATGTCCCATGATGAGATGCTCCGTCTAATCAACCCTCAAGTCAAACACTTCATCAACTGAACCTTAATTCTTTCTGCTGAGCTAGTGTCATTCTTCATAATGTCTGTGATACCAATTTTATCACTTCCTTAGTCCCGTAGCACACTCAATCCCAACGAATCCTTGTGAACCCATCTAGAACCTTACTGACCGATCTAGCTTTCATCTGGTCTCACTGAAATAATCCTAATGGTATATTCCTCATAGCTAGGCACCCCATAACCATAACCGGGTCCTTTTCTTTTAACCTCAGAAGTCACCATGTTACCTTATAGTCCATGTTTGTCCCTTATTTGACAGAAAAATCTACACTTAGGATCACCTCGAATACCTCATAGAACCAACTCAATCAATTACTACCAATTTTCCATAGGTAGACGCTAAAATCTCAAGCCCCACGATGTGACAACCATATAGCATGTGCCACATATCGATGTCTCTCTTGAGAGGTACATAGTATAAAACTCAACTAGCTCAATTTATAAATAGGAACAAGAACTAGAAAGCCAACCGGTCGCCTCTCAGGGGCTAGCCTTAGGCTCTAACCATATCGAGACGGTCACTCGAACTGGGGTAGAGCTATTTGTACTCTTTGGTCCTCCTACCTTTGACTTCAGGAAACCCCTCTTGATGTGCCCCACTATTCCACACAGAAGACATGCCTTCGATCGACATTCTCCCAAATAGTGTCTCCTCTACCTGGTGCATACTGGATAACTCCTCCAGATCTCATCACCGTCCTAGCAGTCGCGCTGAATACTATGGCCCCTCCTGTCAAGACCAGGAGTAATAAAACTTTTAGGGATCTTTCTTTCCTAGTTACTGGGCCTCTGCCCCTACCTGATCCCGCAAATGGGGATACCATTGCCTGAGCATTCCGCCCAACGGCACTCTTACTCCATGTCTCGTCTCCTGCATCCTCTATAACAAGGGCCTTCTGTACTGCCCAAGCGTAGGTAATAATCTCCTACACTAGAGTGACCCTATCACTCTGAGCCATCCCAGGGTTCAATCCTTGAATGGATCAATCCTTCCGGGCCACATCCGTTGGTATAAAATCAAACGTGAATTTGGCCGATATACCAAGCTCACTGACATACTCTCTCACAGTCTTACTACCCTAGACTGAGTTCATAAACTCATCGGTATTTACAATTCAAGTTGTGTCACAGTAGTGCCTCTCATTGAACCATTGTCTGAGTTCCTCCCAACCCATCATGAAAAAATTCTAGGTCTGGGATACAACTTCCCATTATGTTCGGGAATCCTCCTACAACACGTACGTGGCACAAGCCACCCCATCACTACCTTTTGCTCCTATTTAGCCGAGGAAGGAGCTAACCATGCCTGTCCATTGTTCAACTCTGAAAAGGTCCAAACCTTCCTCAAATATTGGAGGATAACACTACTGGAGTCTTTCATATAGTAATTCCCATTTGTTTCCACCCTCAGGGTAAATCGTAATTGGTGCCATTGTTACCAACACAGCGTTCCCTGACAGAACCTGCTGTCTCAATCACCTAATCTCGCCATCTTGCCTTTACAATCTTGCTTGCATGCCAGAAAACATCTGCTACCAATCTCAGGGCCGACGGATGATTCTGGCCTCAACTACCATCAGTAACACTGCCTGTTCCCATTGACTGCTTTGGATACAAAACTTCAAAATCTATCTACAACTGAGAACCTGTCCTACCAGCCCTGATAATCTTATCCAGCACTATACCACAGCAAGGACAAAAAACACAATAGCCATATCATACATGTCACAAATCCATAACACCCACGCATCACTCATCAAACCTCAATCCCTCATGCACAAACATATCATCATGCTCCCTATTCTAGCAGACAAGGAAACTCAGATAAATAGTTAAACAAATATTGCATTTAAAACCAACCAATCCTGAGTCGAGATTGTCTTAGGCAACGAATGTACATGTTCAGTCAATCTCTAGGAACCATAAACCTTGGCACGCGCTGATACCAAGTTGTAACGCCCTAGTACCATAGATTCGTTACCATGTGATTTATAAATGTGCCATTGGCTCACTAATCGAGGTTTTAGGTTAAAAAGTGTGATTAAATTAAAGTAAGGACTCATTTAATGAACATTATATAGAAAGAGTTGGTCATTCATTAAAATTCATAAAAATGTTACATTGGGATCCCAAAATACTATTTTGAAATACATTTACAATCCAAAGATATGGTACAGTCATCCTAAGTGACAAAATCGAACATTTACCACATGTTCCTCAAAACAACCCCAGCCGTGGTGACCAGGTATGCCAAACATGTACACATCGCTCCATGCCCTCAAACTCATGGTCGTACACACCGCTACACACCGATCAATCACAATCACAATGACATAACAGCTATAAACAATTCCTACAGCACTATACACCACATAGCTCTACGGGCACAAATAGTTCTCTTACCTGGTGTCCCGAGCTGACAACCCAAAGCGATCCCGAGAACGATTCCTAATCTCGAGTCTGATAAGTAAACATCCAACAATTCCTAATCAATTAAGAACTTTGGATTAAATACTAGCCTTCACAACCTCAGATTCTACTAAACCGGGTAGTATAACCCTTCTCGAGCCCTAACATTTGGGTTCTCAAGCCTAAAACCCTCAAATAGCCAAAAATTCCTATTTGAGTCACTTCCCAACCCTTAAGAACTGCGGTGTGCTCTAGTCAGAGAGCATGGCTCTTTCTGTTGAAGGACACAGGTCACGGCGTGCCTCTGCCTGTGTCGAGGTGCCTGGGAAAAATTCTGAGGCCCCAAGGCCTCAGCGTTCAAGGGGTCATGATGCCTAATGAATAGAGCTGCGGCTCGAGCCCCAAAACCCAAAAATTCTAAGGATTTTCCTACATTTTCCCTAAAGTCAATTCACCAAAATCCATCTTATACATAAACTAAAGCTAGAATTAAGCCTCTCAAGCATTCCCAAATACCATAGACAACACAATCACACTAATAGCTAAGTCAAAACTCCATCACAGCCCAAAATTCAAACCTTGAGTTTGAAACTCAAGAACACCGAAACCAAACTCACAATTCAGTAGAAAACATAGGAATTCACCTACCCCTTCTGCAAATGACGACCCTGAATTAATTCTCAAGTGATCCTAGCTTGATTCCTCAGTCCCCAAGCATCCAAATCTTCAATTTTTGCACCAATTCTCTAAGAAGCCCACTAGGTTCTATGCACACCAAAGGGGGGAAAGCTAACCGACTAGGGAGAGAGAGAGATTCTACCTTGTTTCCTTGCTTCTACAGGCTTCTAGAGTCTAAGGTGTTCTGGCCTTGTTTCCCTAAGTATCTAAGGCTGAGTCACTCCAAATTTTGGTCTATCTCTTGGCGAAAAGACCAAAATGTCCCTAAGTCCAAAACTCACCCTTTAACGCCCCCAAGGATAGTACTGTCTTTTGTTATCATTTCCCGCTAAACCTCGAGTAGCCCTATAAATTCCCAGCAAATACCAACATACCCAAATAATTACTAAATAATTACTCGTTACCCGGTAAACCCTAGGCACATGCCAAGTTCTCAAAATACCCCTAGGCGCACCCTGAGCCGGGTATCTGACCCTGTTGTGACCATTATGCTAATCTTCTCCCTAGGCTCATCTCAAACCACACATTTCAAATATATCCCCATAACACTGGAGTCTCACTCACAATACAAACATAATTACATTTATGCCCTCAACGGGCCAAAACTACAAGCATGCCTCTATTCACAAAAATGGGCACACGTGCGCATTTATTACACATAAACATGCATGTCTAATCACATTACCACACAACTCATTTCTATCATATAATCACACATATAATCCATTACTCAGTAAGATAATCCCAATTAGGCCCTCCAGGCACTGCAATCAAGGCATTCATCCTTAATAACAAATTCGGGACGTTAAATACAAGCTAGAGGTGGTTATGAGTATTTTGTCACTTTTATTGATGACTTCTCAAGACATGGCCATACTTACATAATGCTTATGAAGTCATAAAATTTTTGCAAGTTTAAAGACTTGAAAGATAAAGCTGAGAAACAGTTAGGTAAATCTCTTTAGAAGCTTCGATCAGATCGAGGTGGTGAATATTTGGATTTGGAATTCAAAGATTTCATGCTGGAGCATGGCATTCTATCCCAACTCACAGCACCTGGAATGCCACAGCAAAATAGTGTTTCAGGTAGAAGAAACAGGATCTTGTTGGACATGGTCAGGCCTATGTTAAGATATTCATCTCTTCCTCTCACATTCTAGGGTTATGCACTTCAAATGAAGACTTACATTTTGAATGTAGTCCCATCTAAGACAATAAGCAAGACACCACTAGAGTTGTGGAATGGTAACAAACCTAGTTTGTGCCATTTTTTGCATTTGGGGTTGTCCTGCTCATGTTATTAAACCTAAGTCAGGGAAACTTGACTAAAGATCTGAATTGTGTATTTTTGTGGTTTATGCCCAAGAGACGCAAGGTGGTTATTTCTATAGTCAAAAGTACCAAAAGGTATTTTTCTACACAAATGCAACCTTCCTTGAGCTTGACTATATGACTAACTATAAACCTCGAAGCAAAGTAGTTTTGGAGGAACTCACTGTTGATCAAATTCCATCGTCGTCATCATTAAATGATAAATGACAAACCAAAGAGACCACAGTTCCAGAAAAGGAAGCCTCGATGCAACGTTGCAATGGGAGGGTCTTGAGACAGCCTGCTCACTATGAACATGAAGCACACGCCCTTGTATCTAACATAAACAAGGATGACCCATTAACCTTTAAAGAGGCAATGGAAGACCATGAAAAGGAAAAATGGTAAGAAGTCGTGAACTAAGAAATGGAATCAATGTATTCCAATTCTGTCTGGGAACTTGTAGACCCACCTGAAGAGGTCAGGTCCATTGGGTGTAAATGGATTTTTAAGAAGAAAAGAGTTGCTAATGGGAAAGTAGAGACTTTCAAGGCAAGGCTTATAGCCAAAGGCTATACATAGAGAGAGAGTGTAGGTTTTGAAGAGACATTTTCTCTTGTTGCCGTGATAAAATCCATATGCATTATTTTATCCGTAGCAGCCACTTATGACTATGAGATATGGCAGATAGGCGTCAAGATAGTTTTCTAAATGGCTATCTTGATGAAAGTATCTATATGGTACAACCAGAAAGTTCTGTGAAGAAAGGGGAAGATCATAAGATGTGCACATTTCTAAAATCCATTTATGGATTGCAGCAAGCATCTAGACCTTGGAACATTACATTTGATGAGACAATTAAAACATATGGCTTTGAACTAAATGTCGACAAAGCATGTGTATATAAATATATCAAATGAAAAGTAGTGGTTGTCTTAGTTCTTTACGTGTATGACATTCTACTCATTGACAACGATGTAGAGAGAGTGTGAAATGTAAATAAGTGGTTAGCTGAAAAGCTCCTAATGAAAATTTTGGGAGAAGCGAGCTATGTTCTGGGAATCCAAATCCTACGAGATAGGAAGAACAAGTTCATGGCATTTTCTCAAGCAAATTATATAGAGAAAGTGCTAGAAAGGCTCGCGATGGAGAATTACAAGAAAGATCAGTTAACGACCAGACATGGAACTACTCTTTCTAAGGAACAATGTCCAAAGACACCTCAGCAAGAAGAGGACATGAGAAAGTATCGCTATACTTCAGTGGTTATGATATGTTGTGTACAATGCCCGAAATATGCTATGTAGTAGGAATTGTCAGTCGTTATCAATCAAATCCCAATTTAGAACATTGGATTGCAGTAAAGCAAATAATCAAGTATCTTCGAAGAATGAGAGATTATATGCTTGTTTATTCAGGGGGTGAGTTAAACCTTACTGGATACACTGAT
Organism: Humulus lupulus; assembly: GCF_963169125.1. Taxonomy (NCBI): domain Eukaryota; kingdom Viridiplantae; phylum Streptophyta; class Magnoliopsida; order Rosales; family Cannabaceae; genus Humulus; species Humulus lupulus. The sequence goes on along the minus strand of NC_084802.1, from coordinate 155,765,304 downwards.
TCTGAATTTTAATCATACAAAGACAATCGTAAATCAACGACTGGGTCAGTTTTCACTCTTGGTGGAGGAGTTGTAGTCTGGAGAAGTGTTAAACAAACCAGTATTCCAGACTCTACTATGGAAGTCGAGTATATAGCAGCTTGTGAAGCATCTAAGTAAGCAGTTTAGCTTAGGAAGTTCAACACTGATCTGTAAGTGAATCAAGATATGGAGAAGCCACAAATCCTGTTGTAATAACCGGTCACACAATTTAATAATTGTTTGTTTATTTATTTATTGTAATTACTTGTCATTTAATTATTATTAGAACTTATTTAATTTATTTTTACCAATATTAATTTTTTGCTTTGTTACTAATAAAATGTTGTTAGTTTCCTTTTATATGTGATTTGTGTGTGTGTGTGTGGTGACTTGCGCGTGTGAGAAGAATATGAGGAAAGTGTGACATTTTTTGTAATAATGGATGGAAGGGAAAAAAAATCAAGGGTGACAATTATGGTGGCAATGTGATTGTGATTTTCTTGCTAATTTCAAAAAATTAGGGAGTTAATTGGAGGAGATTCTATTCTCTTTGATAGCTATTTAAGAAGTTAATGCCATGAAGGTGATGAGCTGATTTTTGGGAGCTCGTTAGAGGCAATTTCGAAATTCAGAGGGAGAGGGAATCAAGTGAGATAAATATGGGAACAAGGTAGAATTATTAGGCTTAATTTGGTTTTATTTGATTTAGGATTGATGGTTGATGAGATTAAAGGAGAAATAGTGTGATTGTGATTTTCTTGCTAATTTAAAAAAAAATAGGGAGTTAATTGGAGGAGATTCTATTCTCTTTAATAGCTATTGAAGAAGTTAATGCCATGAAGGTGATGAGCTGGTTTTTGGGAGCTCATTAGAGGCAATTTTGAAATTCAGAGGGAGAGGGTGTAATGCCCCAAAATTCCTAATGTGGTTTAATGGTTGGATTAGTAGGCCGGGAGGGCCATAATTGATTTATTATGCTATTAAACTGTTATATGCATGTTTATATCAACTATATTATAATATGATGTTAAATGCATGCATGTAGGTCCACATCTCATGACAAGGATATTTTGGTAATTTGTCTGTTGATGGTGTAATTGTATATTTGTACAAATGTCGGTGATATATTGTTGAGGCCACATTATAATGTGGATTTGTTCGAGCTATTTGGCATGAGACGATATTTGAATATTAATTAGAGATTTAGTCATAACGGGATTAAGTTCGAGGCTCGGGGTGAGTCTCGGGATGTTTTAATGATTAGAACGTTGCTGAGAATAAAAGGGTAACGGGATTTGAATTATTGGTATTTGAGAATACGAGAATAGCGGGAATTGGAGAGTGTTAATTATGATTAACAAAATAGGTGGAAGATGACAATTTTACCCTTGGGGAGATTTTAGAAGCTTTTAATGACCTAGGGGCATTAGGATCATTTGGCATGGATATATATGACTTTGGTAACCTGTAGAAAACATAACCAAAATCAGAGTGTTGTTCTTGTTCCTCACGTTCATCATCTTCCCTCTTTCTCCTTTGAAGTTTTTGATCCCAAATTGAAGAATCAAGCTAGGAAATCAAAGCTTGGAGGTTATACACTTAGTTCATCCATTGAAGAGGACTCAAAACCAACTTGAGGTAAGAAAACCTCCATGAATATAAGCTTTGCTCTGTTTTTCTTTATAGTTTTTAGTTTAGAGAATTTGATGTGGCTAGTTGGGAATTAAGGGATGTTTTTGTGTAAAATTGATTGGGTTTTGATGAGGGTGTGATATAGATGAAGATTTGGGGTTGAATTGGATGTTTTGGTAAGGTTTGGGATTGGTTTGGAGGGTTTGTTTCAAGGGAAATCGCAAGGAGGGAAAACCAAAAATTTCTCTAGTCTGAAACTGGAGCCCCAGCGCCAGTCCTGGCACCCCAGCGCTATGCAGAGCAAAGACTTGGGTCTCTCTGCTTTGGGTCAGCACCCCAGTGCCATTTGGCAGCGCCCCAGCGCTTGGCCAATTTTAGCAAGTCTCAGTTTTAGGACTCAGGATGATCTTTAAGGCTCGGGGTTTGGTTCCTTTGCCTCGGTTGGGTGGATTAAGAGTCCCGAGAGTGTGGGATTGGTCCCAGGAGTGTGGTTTTAGATTGTGAACCATTTATCAATTTTTCTTTATTAATGGATTATAATTGGTTATGATTAGGTAACCGCTAAGGAATCTAAAGGTTGATCGTTCTCAAGGGTCGTTCTTATATTATTTCTCACTCGAACCCGAGGTAAGAAAACTGTACCCTATATGTGGCATGCAGGGTTATTATAGAGGCATGTTGGTTGTTAAATGTGGACATTGATTGCATATTAAATGCTTAGCAGATCTTGCTTACTTGTGTATGGAACTGACTAGTCAGGGAAGGCACTGGTTGCGTATTACTGACCTAAGAGTCAGACACGGCATAAGCATCCTGAACGCAGGGCCGATAAAAGATTAGATCTAATCGATATCAGCGTTGAATGACTTTGGGAGCATTAATGCTGGACCGACCCTAAGGTCGATGAAAATTATAAGCGCTTGACTAGTCTAGGACTAGTTACCCAAAGCCAGGGCGTAAGGCCTAGGTGACTGTTTGTCAGGTGGCTAGGGAGCGGAATCCCATGGTTGTGACTCTATTGTCATGTGGTAGGTTATATTAATGACTAGTTCATCGAGCACCTATCTTGATAAGCTAGTGAAAGGATCACTTATTTGAAAAGCCCAGGTGACCCTATTGTCACATGGCTTCTAATTGTCACTCCTCTATTTTGGACTGAAAGTCCTTAATGATTATTATGGTCATTGTTGATATTATATTCATGAAATATTTTGTTTTCTTGCTGGGCTTTGGCTCATGGGTGCTATGTGGTGCAGGTAAAGGGAAAGAAAAGCTCACCCAGCCTTGAGTGGAGAGCTTAGGTGGTGTTGTGTACATATGCGGCTGCTTCACCACCACGGCCAAGGAATTCTCAGAGGAACTAGGGGGTTTACCCTATATTTGCCGCTCAGGTCGGCGGGTTTGTAAACTTGAAACTGTAATGACCATTTTGAGTTGTAAATAACTTGTAAATGTTTTTATGGGCCAATGAACCGTTTTATGTTTTAAATAAAATATATCCTTTCCTTTTGATTGATTTTCCACCTTAACCTGTTAATCAGACCTATAAACACGTTTTTAACCAAAGAACTCGGGTAGCGAGTTAAATTCACGGTTCACCATTCACCGTAACGATCTTGGGGTATCCAGGGCATTACAGAGGGAATCAAGTGAGATAAATATGGATACAATGTATCATTAGTAGGCTTGATTTGGTTTGATTTGATTTAGGATTGATGGTTGATGAGAATGAAGGAGCAACACTAAAAGGGTCATTGCAAGTTCCAAATGGGTCAATTACAAGAGCAAGAGCTAGAAGGTTCAAAGAATCACTTAATGGACTGATCCAAGAAATATGGGTTGGTTATGAAAAGATAAATTCCAAGATTGGTCAAAATGGAGATTAATGCCTATTCAATGTTATTGAGGCAATTTAAAGTGGCTAGTTAACTTCCAAAAATGTGACCTTTGAGTTTAGAGGATTTATGGGCATATATTTATGTTTTATTTAAGACATTTAGTTATATTTATATTGGTTAAAGTTAGACTTTTTTTATTCAGTAATTTAGCTACTTTCAAGAAGACTAATAGTCTAGAATTGAAGGGTTTTGGTCTATATTGATGCATGTATCAATTTAATACTTTAAATGTGGTTTTTCTTATTCTTGGAGGGATGGTCCTAGTTTAAATGGGGGAAGATATGAGATTGCAAAGTAAATTATTGGAATCAATATATTTTGGAGAATGTTTTCTCGTTGGTTCTTCAAATAACTTATTAGAACTTATCAAGATCTTTCTTGTGGCGTTCGTTTCTTGTCTTATCACTCACAATCCTTCTCATTTCATGAGTGTGGAATCTAATACCCTTCTTATACCTTTGGTTCTTATCTCTTTATAGATAATGGGTCAAGGTTCTTTGTTATTTTTTTAGAATCTGATTTTAGAACTATCCAAGGCATCCTTGTTCTAAATTGATTTTTGGGTCTCATTATTTTTATTGGGGTTCAAATCATTTAGAATTACACCATTTGGTATCAGAGATTAAGGCTTCTAAATCATGTCGTTGCCTATCCTTATTCTTAATTTTTTTTTTGTTCATTTCATCTATTCCATCTCATCAAAATTTTATCAAAAATAGCTCTCCTTTCTTAGGCAGAAATACTGGGCTAGTTTTTTTCCTATTGATTTCGTTCAAGTTCTGCTATATTGTATCATTTCTTCATTAAAAAAGAAGACAAAACAAAAACAAAAACAAAAAAGAAAAAAAATCAGATTAGAAGTTAAATTTGGAATATTGCTCAAATTCAAGACTTCTTTTACATAAGTGTATTCTGCCAATTTCAATATCTCAAAAGTGTGTATCTATCTTATCTTTGAATTTTCTTTCATTCTTAAACGTTTTGCTTCTTTCCTTTTGCTCTTTGAAATTATCATTCTTGCAAATTGTTTTATTTCATTGTTACAAGAAAAATCTTGTTTGGGTTCATTAAGTTCAATAAAGAACTAAATGAGGGAACTAAAGAGTGGGAAAAGGCAAGAGAGTGTGAGATCATAAGAGGGTAAGAGCCAAATTTGAGTAAACACGAGTGTGAGTGATATCATTGTAGATTGAAACACATGAGAAAGTGTGATGAGAAACTGTTCGATTTTCTTTCTAACTTTTGTTTGCAGTAATCATGTCCCAAAATCAAGAAGAAGATCAACAACAAGTTTTTCCAAATTTAAAAATTCAAGCATTAATGGGGGAGATGAGATGGATGATGAGGGCTAAATTAGAACATCTACATGAAAGGATGGATAGGGTAGAAGAAAGATCACAAGGGGGCAGCCACCTATAGCTCATAACGTGCAATGAAGAGACAGAAATCAACACAAATATGATTATAAGGATTATTATGCAAATGGTTTCTTTCTAACTTTTGTTTGCAGTAATCATGTCCCAAAATCAAGAAGAAGATCAACAACAAGTTTTTTCAAATTTAAAAATTCAAGCATTAATGGGGGAGATGAGACAGATGATGATGGCTAAATTAGAACATCTACACGAAAGGATGGATAGGGTAGAAGAAAGATCACAAGAGGGCAGCCACCTATAGCTCATAACGTGCAATGAAGAGACAGAAATCAACACAAATATGATTATGAGGATTATTATGCAAATGATGAGGATGAAGATGATCGTGTCCCTAATGTTAACATGGGCATGGGAATGGAGATAGAAGAGCTATAGATCGATATGATAACAATTTGGGAAACATTAAAATGAAGATTCCATCCTTCCAAGGCAGAAATGATCCTGAAGCTTATTTAGAGTGGGAGAAGAAGATTGAGTTGGTGTTTGATTATCACAACTATTCTGAGTTGAAAAAGGTAAAACTACCTGCCATTGAACTCACTAACTATACTATTATGTGGTGGGATCAATTGACTTTGAGCAGGAGACGAAATGGTGAAAGACCTATTGAGACTTAGGGGGAAATGAAAGCTATCATGAGTTGAATGACATGCTACATATGGCCATAGAGGTGGAGCGTCAATTGAAAAGGAAAGGTTCCACAAGGATGGGTCAAAGTTCTGGTTCTTCTTCAACATGGAATCAGAATTGGAGCAAGAAGGATGAGAAACCTCAATCCAAGAACAAGGTTGAAGCTCCCAAAGAAAACAAAAATGGAGGCACTCATAGCCAAGGTAAAATTAATTCCCAACCTTCTAGAAATAGAGATGTTAAATGGTTTAAATGTTTAGGAAGGGGCCATATTGCTAGTCAGTGTCCAAATAAAACAGTGATGATTTTGAAAAAAAAATGGCGATATTGAGACCAAAGGCGAGTCCGATAATGATTCTATGCCACCATTGGAGGACGCAAGTGATATTGAGTATCCATTTGATGGAGACCTTTATGTTGCAAGGAAAGCTCTAAATGTACAAGTCAAGGAAGATGAGGAGCTACAACGTGAAAATATTTTTCATACAAGATGTCATGTCAACGAAAAGGTAAGTTGCGTGATTATTGATGGTGGAAGTTGTACTAATGTGGCTAGCTCTAGTTTGGTGAAAAAATTGAATTTACCAACTTTGAAAAACCCTAGACCATACAAGCTACAATGTTTGAATGATTGTGGAGAAGTTAAGGTGAACAAGCAAGTTTTGGTATCATTCTCAATTGGAAAATACAAAGATGAGGTTTAATGCGATGCGGTTCCAATGCACGCATCACATATTCTTTTGGAAAGACCGTGGAAATTTGGCAGACATGTTACTCACGATAATTATTTTAATAGATACTTCTTTGTATTCAATGAAGGTCAATCACTCTTGTACCATTAACTCCAAAACAAGTGTATGAAGATCAAGTGAAGTTAAAAAAAAAAAAAGAGAGAGAATACAAAAACAAGAGAGGAAGAGATTAAAAGAAGAGAAAAAGGTACAGAAAAAGAGAAAGAAATATTGGCTAGCAAAGAAAGAAAATAGAGGGAAAAAATGAATTTATTTACAAAATAAAAATAGATCAAAAGAGCTTTATTGATAAACCAGTCAATGATTGTACTTTTTGTTGTACCCTAAAATTAGCACGAGTTCAATTTCTCATATCGGGTACAGCTGGCATATAATTATGTGAAAAAGTAGCCAAGTAGGATGTCTGGTTAACAGTGATATGCGAAGCTCGAGACTCAATCTAGTCCGTACATGATCTATAAGTTATTATCAGACTACCTCTCATTATAACAATCGAGTTCGAGACCTATAATGGTCAGATCCAAATTTGGGCACTCTGAGCTTAATACGAGCTAAGGTTCAAATAGTCTTTAAGCACGAGCTCGGGTGAAATATTCAGCTCGTGGAAACTTGGGCAGAATGCATACTGAAGAATCCCTAGAGATTCAGTGGATCCTTATATGCTCATTAATGCCCAGGACATATCGCATGCCTACCATTTATTATCCGAGAAAGTAGGAGTATATTCTATTCTGTTATCAAATCATATCCCAATGTAAATGGGAATAATCTATATTAAATGTATACCTTATTTATTCAAGCGGTTACCCAAACATGTCCAGGAAATTCCCCTATAAATATATAGAATAATGGACAGGGAAAGGGATGACCTTTTTGTATTACTGAAACTCTACAAAAATTGTGAGAGAAAAGCAATAATACTGTCTCGTGGACTAGAAGGATTTTAACCACTGAATCATGTAAGAGTTGTGTACGAAGGGGTTCTTATTTTTCATTACGGTTTATAATTTAGCACTAATATCCCTATTAGATTTCTTAATCTATTGTTGGCAAAAAACTGTGTCAACAGTTTGGTGCTTTGGTTGAGAGGAAATTAGTGCTTCACAGGTTTCAGTCGACATCCATCATGGTGCTCACTCAATCGATGCAAGACAATGAGATGGAATAGCCTGGTGGGTAGGAGGCCCATCATACTGTTGTTCCCACTGAAAGGGACCCAGATGTTCACCAACGTCCTGCAAAACAACCGGTGGGTCAGGACGACGTTGGGAGTTCAGCATCACTCCCACCAAATCCTAATCTAGGATATTTGACTGTCGTCGAGATGGAAAATGCCCAATTAAGGAGCCATCTAGCTAGGGAAAATAGGCAGATCGAGGAGGTCTTGGCTCGGTTACCCCCTTTTGCAACTGACATTAATGTTGGAAAGAGGAAAAGTGGGTCTCATAAGTCCCACATGAATAACCGATCTAAACCTAGTCCTTCTATCAAGACCGCGGCCTATTAAAAACCCTTGATACAACCAGGTCCAAGGCCTGATTCCTAATAGACCTTGGACCAGGCCTTGGACCTGGTCCAGGGTTATGGCTCAAACACAATGGGCTCAGCCCTGCATACAAGCTCTATGGGAACAAGGGTTTTCTTACTTTAGTCCCGAGCTCTCCGAGCACCGATGTCCCGAGCACAGTCCTCTAACTTGAGCCTCTCTGAAACCCTAGTCACAACACATTAACAACATCCATCCATCAAGTTCTAATCCAATAAATAACTTTGAGCCATAACCCTAACCTTCGGGACCTTGAATTCTATCAATCCGGGTGATAAAATCCATCCCGAGCCTTAACCATTGAGTTCCCAAGCCTAAACACTCTTAAAAACACAAACTAGCACTAAGAGCTGCAGCCCTACCCACAAGCACCGCAGCTAGCCTCAAAACAGAGGCTAGCACCTCACTGACCCCCACACGGGCCGCGGCGTGCACACCAAGCACCGCGACGCGCATGAACCTCTCGGCCTCACATGGCCGCGCGCGCACACGGGCCACGGCCCTCACCTCCAAACCCAGAATTTTCATCATCTTCCCTACATTTTTCCTCAAACTAACTCACCCAAAGCTTATCTAATAGACCCAGATAAATAACACAAACATTCAGCTCAGTATCAACATCTAAACCCAACAAATCTGCTCCAAAACTCAGCTAGAATACCCAAAAACAGATCAAGCTTAACTAACATGCACACTCTAACAAACCAGCAACAATTCTAAACATAATCTTTATAATTAAAGCTTACATTTGCAGAGCTTAGTCCCTGAGTTTGATCCTTAATCCTCAAGCTTTTAGCTCCTAGGTTTTCTCAGCCCAATTCCTTGCTTTAGCTAGCTTACACCAGAATTTCCTTGAGTTTTTCTTAGAGAATGAAAGAGAGAAAGGGATAAGAATTGTCTTCAGCTGGGAGAAAAAGCTAATGTCGATTTCTTAAGTTTCTAAATGTTTCCTTCCTTTGTTTTATTTAACTTAGTCTATGTGGTTACCTCAAGGCTCGGGGTACCAAAACGTCCCCGAGGGCAAAATGGTAAATTTCCCCTACGTCCCCTCCTAGACATTCTATCCTCAAATATATCTCCAGATATTTATTTCCTTAACCCGATAACCCCATAACACATCTAAAACCCGAACTACCCCTCGACTCGCCCCGAGTCGGAATCTCAACCCTATTGTGACCTTCTGGCTAACTGCTCCCCAAGACTGTCTCAGATCGTGCTGCACAAACATATCACATATATATAACATTTATCACATCTATCACATTTATACCCCTAATATCCAGACGGGGTCCACATGCATATTTAACTCAACTAAACATGCATCATTATCATATATTCACATAAATCCACATATTAGCATATTAAATCATTTATTGCCCTCCAGGCACACTAATCCAGGCCCTAAGCCCGATTAACAAATTCGGGTCATTACAACTATCCCTTCCTCACAGAAATTTCATCCTCGAAATTACCTGAACAACTCGGGGTACCGCCCCCTCATCTCTGACTCAAGTTCCCACGTCGCCTCCTTAACCTTGCAGTTTCTCCAAAACACTTTCACCAAGGTGATGGTCTTGCTCCGTAAGACTTTATCTTTTCGGTCAAGAATCTAAACCGGTTTCTCTTCATAGGACAAATCCTGATCATCACTCCAAGCTCTGTAGTCATCTTGGAGAAGGGCGCAGCTCCACTCTCCTTCCAGCGCAGGTCGGTCATGGAGACCATCAGCTCCCATCTCAATCCCATGACTCAGTAGGATCTAGTTAACTTTCCACTAAGTCGTGATCCGAGATACTATGTGCTCAGCCTCGAAGAATGCGTTGGGGTAGACCATGATTTCCCTTTCCACCACAGGGCCGAAATGAGGGATGGGAGAGTCAGAGGTTACCTGCTTGCCTTTGTCTTGGCTCTGAGAAGAGGAGCTCATGGTGTTTTTCTTTGCAGGGGCCATAATTTAGATCGCCTGATGACAAAGTGGCCTATTAGTGGTGACCTAAGATGATTACTAGCTACGATTGTAGAGGTATGGAAGTCTGAGGGTTTAAGTGGTTTACGTTTGGGATTTGACAGTTTATACTAGCTAAGTTGTATCCTAGCCTCAACATGTGGTTCCATGCGTGGTCCTAGGCCACGCGCTTTGATTTCTTAAAATTCCCTGATACTTCAGGATTCATGTGCAGATTCGTCAAACCCACTACTTTTCTTTTGAAAGCGGTTTAATGCAAAACTGCTTAAGGAATCGTAACATTCAAGCTACCCAGGACCAAACCTAAAAACCCTTCGACTTCTACACTAAAAACAGGTATTCAAATCGATTTACCAGTATAATTTTCTTTGGAAAACCCAGAAAATTTGCCCAGTTTTATGAAATCCTTATTTCTAAATAAGCCTAGTATTGTTCATTTATCCTAAACCGAACCCTATTTCCTATTTACACTCAGACGTAACCTAATCGACATTGAGCAAAGGATGTTTTTCAGCGTAAAAAAAACACATTGGAAAGCAAAGAATTGAAAAATTCAAACCAGGTGAGGAAATACTTACAATCTATATGATCGGTTCAAAGAAAGTGTCGATACATCCACAGGAAGCCTCCTGAAAGCTTATGAAAATATGAAAGGCGATGAAGGGTTTTGGGGATAAAAGGGAGAAGAAAAGGGAAGCTTTGTTTTTGAAAAATGAAACTTTTTGAATGCAAAGGTGGTGAGGGTTCAAGTTTGATCACCCTATTTATAGGTAAACTACATGAATTAATTCGGGCCATCCAATTGGGTTAGCTTGAGATCCAAAGGCCAAGATTAAATGAACCATACGGAGGCAAAAAGTTGATAGGACATTTGTCACAGTCCTTGAAACCCAAATGGACACCAATTACAGGCAGCCATGTGTCCATTACTCAAGTAGTGGGCAGGCATGATTTTACATGTTAGAAGCCTAAAAGCCCCTATTGTGCATGTCAAGAAGTGACGACATCAAGCACGAACAGGAGCTTGGGGGCATATGTTGTACCCTAAAATTATCACGAGTTTAATTTCTCAGATCGGGTACAGCTGACAGATGAATATGTGGAAAAATAGCCAAGTAGGATATCTGGTTAACAGTGATGTGAGAAGCTCGAGACTCAATCCAGTTCATACACGATCTACAAGTTATTATCAGACCGCCTCTCAGGATAACAATCGAGTTTGAGACCTACAATGGCCAGCTCCAAATTTGGGCACTCTTAGCTTAATACGAGCTAAGTTTTAAATAGACTTTGAGCACGTGCTCAAGTGAGATATTCAGCTCGTGGAAACATGGACAGAATGCATATTGAAGGATCCCAAGAGATTCGTAGGCTCCTTATACGCTTGTTAATGCCCAGGCTGTAGCGCATATCTACCATTTATTATCCGAGATAGAAGGAGTATATTCTATTCTGTTATAAAATCATATCCCAATGTAAATGGGAATAATCTGTATTAAATTTATACCTTATTTATTCACGCGGTTACCCAAACTTGTCCAGAAAATTCCCCTATAAATATCAGGAATAATGGTTAGGGAAAGGGACGGCCTTTTTGTATTATTGAAACTCTGCAAAAATTGTGAGATAAAAGCTGTAATACTGTCTCATGGACTAGGAGGATTTTAACCACTGACCCACGTAAAATTTTTGTGTGTACGAAGGGGTTCTTATTTTTCATTACGGTTTACAATTTAGCACTAATATCCGTATTAGATTTCTTAATCTACTGTTGGCAAAAAATCGCGTCAACACTTTTGTATAAAGAGACTTGTTTAAATACTAATGAACATAACGTTTCCTTGCCTAGTGTTTTTGTTTCTCTTTTGCAGGAATTTGATGATGTATTTCTTGTAGAGGTACCCAATGGTTTACAGCCAATAAGGGTAATTGAGCATCAAATTAATTTTATACCTTGAGCAACAATCCCAAATAGGCCAGCCTATAGGAGCAATCCTGAGGAAACAAAAGAGCTTCAAAGGCAAGTTGGTGAGCTCATGGAGAAGGGGTATGTGCGTGAGAGCATGAGTCATTGTGAAATTCCAGTGTTGCTTGTTCCTAAGAAGGATAGATCATGGAGGATATGTGTTGATTGTTGAGCCATCAACTAAATTACTGTAAAGTATAGACATCTTATTCCTAGATTAGATGATATGCTTGATGAATTGCATGGTTCTTGTATTTTTACCAAAATTGACCTTAAAAGTGGATATCATCAAATTAGGATGAGAGAAGGAGATGAATGAAAAACTTCCTTGAAAACAAAACATGGTTTATATGAGTGGTTAGTTATGCCATTTGGATTAACTAATGCACCTAGTACTTTCATGAGATTAGTGAATCATATAATGCGTACTTTTTTGGCAAATTTTGTGTTGTGTATTTTGATGTTATCCTGATTTATTGAAAAAACTTAAATGATCATGTTGAGCATTTCAAACTTGTTGTAGACATTTTTAGAAAATAAAAGTAGTTTTTTAACCTCAAAAAATGTACCTTTTGTATAGATAAGCTTGTGTTTCTTGGTTTTGTTGTTAGTGCCAAAGGAATTGAGGTGGCTGAAGAAAATGTGAGTGCAATTCGAGACGGGCCAAGACTTAGAAGTGTGGGTAATGTCAGAAGTTTCCATAGGTTGGCTAGTTTTTATCAAAGATTTGTGAAAGATTTTAGTAGCTTAGTCGCACCTTTGACTGAAGTTATTAAAAAGAATGATGATTTTTAAGTGGGGTGATGACCAAGAGAAGGCATTCAATTTAATTAAAAAAATGAGTAATGCGCCTTTGCTTGCTTTACCTGACTTCATTAAAACTTTTGAGATTGAGTGTGATGCTTTAGGAATAGGTATTGGAGTTTTTCTAATGCAACAGATTCATCTTATTGCATACTTTAGTGAAAATTTAAGTGGAGCAGTCTTAAACTATCCTACTTATGACAAGGAGATGTATGCATTGGTTAGGGCGTTGGAAACTTGGCAACACTACCTTTGTCCAAAAGAGTTTGTGATTCACACTAATCATGAATCTTTAAAGCATTTGAAGAATCAATAAAAGCTAAATAAACAACATGCCAAATGAGTTGAGTTCATTGAAACATTCCCTTATGTCATCAAGTACAAGCAAGGTAAGGAAAACACTGTGGCTGATGCTTTATCTCGCAGGTATGTTTTACTATCTACCTTAGATGCAAAATTGCTTGATTTTGAATTCATTAAAGAGTTGTATGTTGATGATTATGAGTTTTTTTTAATGAATTCAATGCGTGTGAAAATGAAGCTTTTGAAAATTCTTTAGGCATGATGGGTTTTTATTTATAGAAAATAAGCTATGTGTGCCTAAAAGTTCATTGTGTGACTTGCTTGTTAAAGAATCTCATGGGGGTATTTTGGTGTATCTAAGGCATTAAACATTTTTCATGAACATTTTTTTTGGGCCTCATATGAGAAGAGATGTTGAATGAGTTTGTGAGAAGTGTATTACATGTAGAAAAGCTAAGTCTCGGGTTAAGCCTCATGGTTTGTATACTCCTTTGCCTATTCCTATTGAACCTTGGCTTGACATATCTATGGAGTTTGTTTTGGGTTTACCTATGTAACGCCCTGGACAGCCAAGACCGTTACACTGTGTATTTATAACAGTGCAGGACTTGCTAATCAATTCATTTAGTTGAAAATGTGTCACTAAAACCATTAATGAACTAAGGTTAAAAGGTTTTGGTCATAAAAGATACATTTCATATAATTAAACGTTGAGTACATGGGATTCCAAAAGAAGTAACATTTAAAAGTCAGTTTACAAAATTTCCAGAGTACAAACAACCACTAGCCGCTCTAAAGGCAAAATAGATATTTATGGTTCCCCTGTTCCTGTCCCACCCTCAATTGTGGCGGCTGAGCAACTAGTCATGTACATTCCACCTCTAGAGTTCTCCAAGTCAGGGTTGATCAACCTTACCCTTGCCTTTACCTGCACCACGTAGCACCTGTGAGCCAAGGCCCAGCAAGAAAATATAACATTATAGCACAAACAATGTTAATAATTGAATAACTCATTAAGCATGTTCATACACCAACATACCACATTAATCACATAATCCATAGACATAACCAGAGAATCTACAAACCAATATTTAGCTATTCAGCATGACAAATTCATCAATCAACAATGATAACCAAATCACACAATAATCAGGGTTGACACCTCGCACCCTCTATTTATCCCACTGACTCCGGTCCGCTTAAACCGAGCTCAGTGAATATTAAGTTGTCCTCAGCTACCAATGGCTGAGCCGCGCCATATACGCCAATGTAAACTCCGGCACTCTTAGTCCATTTGTTTATTATTCACATAGCATAATACCACCCTTCGTAATGCATACAAAACAGGGAACCCTTAGTCCCATTGTAAATTCACAACCGGGTGCAGTTTTCTTACAATTAATTTCCAAGTACTCTGATTACAAGAGATGCCCCTTGAGCACAATCCATTTCCTGAGCCTTAGCTTACACCTAGTCACAACCAAGATAAGGGATTCCATTAATAATTGTATAAAGGTTTTTGGATAAGGTTCTAACCTTCGAGACATCGAATTCCACCAAATACGGTAGTGGAATCGATCCCGAGCACTCTAGGTTAGGTTCCTGCGCTTAAAAACTCCAAAAGGCCTAAAATCCCCTTAAGGGTCGCAGCCCTATGAACCCATGCCGCAGCCCGCCTCAAAATCATAGGCTCGGCCTCCTTGGAAAAACACACACGTGCCGCGACGCTCCCCTGAGGCGCCGCGGCCCGCCGCGGCCCGCCTCTGCCTCCGAGCCCTCTTAGCTCCTCTTTACTCCATAGGGTCGCGGCCCAGCCCTTCGATCCCAGAAAAACCACCATTTTTAACACTCAAACCTCACTCAAATCAACCCTAAACCATCCCAATAACATAATTCAATTATCACAAACTTTCTAACATGCTTCCAGCAGCAAAACCCAGCAGAAACCTAACTTAAAAGCTCACTAAAACTATACTTTAATATCTGAAACCCATAAGCTCAAGAACACCAAAACCAGCCCAGAAAACACAGAATTCAAACACTAAACTATCATTGTAAGCTTACCTTTACTGAAGAACCAATCCTCCAGGAAATTTCTGAGCTAATCCCCCAAGTCTTCTGCCTTAATTCCACCTTAAATTCAAAACCCAGGAACTCTTAGAATCCAGCCACAACTATAGAATTAAATAGCCAAAGATGTAACTCAGAACTTACCTCAATCCTTGATTAGATCCTCTTGCTAACCCTGAACTAATCTCCAAAGTCCCAACTCAATTTTCTGAGTTCCAACCAAGCTTTGCCTTTGGTTCCACTAGCTTTTTTCAGAGAATAATAGAAATGATGGGAATGAGCTAAGAGAAAGAAAAAGGGTCGGTTTGGTCCTTATTCTACTGTTTTCTTAATTTTACTTAGTTTATCCTTAGTTGACTAAATCAATCCCCAGGCTCGGGGTACCAAAAACGTCCCTGAGGGCAAAATGGTAAAATTCCCCAATATTTTTACCTAGGCTTCCTAACCTTAAATATATCTCCAATTATTTATTTCCATAACCCGATAACCCAGACAATCATCCAATACCCAAAATATCCCTTGACTCGCCCCGAGCCAAGTATTGGGTCCCGCTATGACTTTCCTACTAACTAGCTCCCTAGGATCGCCTCAAGCCGCATGTAACGACCCAAATTTGCTAATAGGGCTTAGGGCTTGATTATCATGCCTGGAGGGCAATAAATGATTTAATATGTTAATATGTGAATATGTGTTAGAGATGCATGTTTAGTTGAATTAAATATACATGTGGGCCCCGTTTGGATATTAGGGGTATGTTTGTGAGTTTAGCCCGTTGAGGGTGTAAAAGTGATAAATATGATATGCATGTGATATATATCTGTGTAGCACGATCCGAGACAGTTCTAGGGAGCAGTTAACCGGAAAGTCACAGCAGGGTTGAGAATCCAACTCAGGGCGAGTCGAGGGGTATTTTGGGGTATTATATGTGTTATGGGGTTATTGGGTTATGGAAATAAATATTCAGAGATATATTTGAGGTTAGAATGTCTAGGAGGGAAAATTGGGGAAATTTACCATTTTTCCCTCGGGGACGTTTTTGGTACCCTGAGCCTTAAGGTAACCTTAAAACTTAAGTTAAATAAAACAAAACTTAGAATTGTTTAGAACACTCAGAAACTGACCCTTATCTTCCTCATCACTTGGTTTCTTTTCTCTTCATCTTCCTCTAAGGCTTAGCAAGGGAAAATTTGGTGAAGATAATTTGAGGCTGAGGAATTCAGCTAGGTTTTAGGGGAGCTTGAAGCTTGGAGCTTAGGAAGCTGGTTCAGAGATCCAATCCAGCAAGGGTAAGCTTTAAATTATAAGGTTTATGTTGGAATTTCTGCTAGTTTACTTGAGCTTGCATGTTAGTTAAGTTTGAATTTGTTCTTGATTGTTTGGCTGAGTTTTGGGGCTAGTCTTTGCTAGATTTTGATGCTGAGTTTGTTCTAGAACTTTTATGATAGTTGGTCTGGATTGTTGGCTTGATTTTGGGGGAAATTGGACTAATTTTAGAGGTGGAAAGGTTGAGTTTTTCTGGGTTCGAGGGGTAGGGCTGCAGCTCTGTTCTTCCTGAGCCGCAGCCCCCTTGATCTTGGTGCGTCAAGAATTGGAGGCGCACCGCGACGCCCTTCAGCAAGGGCCGCGGCATGTGTGGGCTATCTTGAGGCAAAGCCTCGGGTTGGGTTGGGGGCCACGGCATGGGTCCCTTGGGCCACGGCACTTAAGGTATTTTTGGGTTCTAGAGGGGTTTTAGGCTCGGGAACTCAATAGTTTAGGCTTGGGATGGATTTTATCACCCGGATTGATAGAATTGAAAGCCCCAGAGATTATAATTATGGTTTGAGACTAATTATCGAATTAGAACTTGATGGATGAATATTGTTAATGCGTTGTGACTAGGGTTTCGGCGAGGCTCAAGTTAAGGGACTGTGCTCGGGATATCGGTGCTCGGAGAGCTCGGGACGCAGGTAAGAAAACCACTGTTCCCATAGAGCTTGTATGCAGGGCAAAGCCCTATATGTTTGAATTGCAGGGCATAGCCCTTGATTGAATTTGTTAATGTTCAGTATATGTTTTATTATGCTATGAATGCAATTGTGTAAATGTTCAGCAAGAGCCGGGAACGGCGCAGGCCGAGGTCGGCAGGGGTCGGAAACGGCGTTAAGCACGTTGAGTGCATGGCCGAGTGCGGCAAGGGGCCGGGAGTGGCGTTGAGCACATGGAGTGCGAGTTGCCAGGGCGAGACCCTAAAGGATACTTGGGATATCTTCACTGTGTGGACCACGAACCCAGGGCCTGGTATAGCACCTGCGATGGCATGGCCGTATGTGTTTAGCCTGTTTATATGCTAAGTGTTTGTTATGCATATGTTTTTTCTTGTGAGGGTTTTCTTGCTGGGCTTTGGCTCACGGATGCTCTGTGGTGCAGGTAAGGGCAAGGGGAAAATCGACCAACCATGAGTACGGAGAGCGTGATGTGGCATGTACATGTTTGGCCTGCCTAGCTGCCACAACCAGTGGTTTGAGACATGATTGTATTAAAACCTAGATTTTGTCGTCTAGTCAACTTGGTTTGTAACTATATGTTTTAAATATTTCTAAACAGTATTACACTTTTCAAAGTTTATAACTCTGCTTATGATTTAATTACACTTTTTGACCTAAGGTCTCAATTAACGAGTTAAATGCACATTTTAAACTCACTTAATAACGGCTCTAAGGAGGTAGGGCGTTACATCGCATGTTGTAGATATACCCACATAATAATGTGGTCCTCACAATTATAACATATAATCACATTTACACCCTCAATGGGCTAAAATTACAAATATTCCCCTTTAAGCTAAACGAGGCCTACATGCATACTAATACTCGTAGACATGCATTTCATATATGTTCATATAATCATACAAGCATGCTTATCACAAACTCATGCATTAAACTACTTAATTCACACATAAACCAATCGTGCCCTCCCGGCACACTAATCAAGGCGCTTAAGCCTTATTAGTGATTTTGGGTCGTTACAACCTAGGTCTAGAAAAGGTAGGGATTCCATATATGTGGTTGTAGATATGTTTTCAAAAGTGGCACATTTCATTCCGTGACATAAAATCGATGATGCATCACATATTGTTGATTTGTTTTCCAAGGAAATTGTAAGATTTCATGGCATGCCCAAGAGCATTGTTTTAGAAAGAGATGCAAATCTCTTAAGCTATTTTTGGAAGACTTTGTGGGGAAAGCTCTGTACTAAGCTTTTGTTTTCTACTACTTGTCACCCACAAATTGATGGTCAAACTGGAGTGGTTAATAAGACATTATCTACTTTGTTGTGTGTCATAATACAAAAGAACTTGAAAACATGGGAAGATTTCTTGCCACATGTAGAGTTTGCATATAATAGAAGTGTGCATTCTATAACTAAGTTTTCACCATTTGAAATTGTGTATGGTTTTAATCCATTAACTCCTTTGGATTTAACTTCATTTCCTTGACTGAGCGTGTTAACTTGGATGGAAAAAAGAAAGTTGAATTTGTTAAACAGATTCATGAGAAGGTTCGACAAAACATTGAGAGGAGGACTGAACAATATGCAGCCCAAGCCAACAAGGGGCGAAAGAAAGTTATATTTGAACCTGGTGATTGGATTTGGGCACATATGAGAAACGAGCAGTTTCCTATTAAAAATCTAAAATTCTTCAAAGGGGTAATGGACTATTTCAAGTGATTGAAAGGATCAATGACAATGCCTATAAGATAGACCTTCCAGGTGAGTATAATGCGAGCACAAGTTTTAATGTTTCTTATTTGTCTCCTTTTAATGTAGGTGAGGTTTTGAGGACAAATCATTTTCAAGACGGAGGGAATGATGAGAATAAAGGAGCAACACTAAAAGAGTCATTGGAAGTTCCAATTGGGCTAATTACAAGACTAAGAGCTAGAAGGTTCAAAGAAGCACTTAATGGACTAATCCAAGAAATATGAGCTGATTATGAAAAGATAAGGTCCAAGATTGGTCAAAATGGAGATCATTGCCTATTCAATGTTATTAAGGCAATTTAAAGTGGCTAGTTAACTTCCAAAAACATGGCCTTTGAGTTTAGAGAATTTATGGGCATATATTTATGTTTTATTTAAGACATTTAGTTATATATAGATTGGTTAAAGTTAGACTTTTTGCATTCAGCCATTTAGCTACTTTCAAGAAGACTGATAGTCTATAATTGAAGGGTTTTGGTCTATATTGATGCATGTATCAATTTAATGCTTTAAATGTGGCTTTCTTATTCTTGGAGGGATGTTCCAAGTATAAATAGGGGGAGATATGAGATTGCAAAGTAGATTATTGGAATTAATATATTTTGGAGAGTGTTTTCTCTTTGGTTCTTCAAAGAACTTATCAAGATCTTTCTTGTGGCATTCATTTCTTGAGTTATCACTCACAATCATTCTCATTTCTTGAGTGTGGCATCTAATATCCTTCTTATACCTTTGGTTTTTATCTCTTTATAGATAATAGATCAAGGTTCTTCGTTATTTGTTGAGAATCTGATTTTTGAATTATCCACGGTATCCTTGTTCTAAATTAATATTTGGGTCTCATTATTTTTATTGGGGTTCAAATCATTTAGAATCACATCAATGGTCATTTAAGTTTGATTGAGTGATCAGGATCTTGGCTGATTAAGAGACATACAATGCATGACATTATGACTAGATTCAAGATTTGGTGATAAGACTTTGAAAGAATCATGGTATTGATTTACGATCCTAGGAATTAATGGGAATCAATCACCATTATGGTGCTAGGTGGTACACGCCTACAAATAGAGGTGATTTCCTCTCATTTTTCTTCACACACCTAAAAGAGAGAAGGAAACCTAGAGAGTGGCATGAAGCAAAGAGAAAAGGAAAGCTACGGGTGGCATAAGCAATAAAGAAGGAAGTTAATAGTAAGGCTCGGGATTTTAGAAGAAAGAGTGGAGAAGTGTAATGTCCCAAATTCATTAATAAGGCTTAGTGCCTCGATTAGTGTGTCAGGATGGCATAAATGGATTAATATGTGAATTTAATTAAATATATGTGCGATTATGTGGCATATATGAGTTATATTGTGATATGAATACTTATGCATGTCTGTGTGTATTAAATATGCATGTGGGTCCGTTTTGATGAAAAAGGGCATTTTCATAATTTTGACCCGTTGAGGGTATAATTGTAAATTATATGTGCTTTGTGAGTGGGACCACATTATTATGTGGATATATTTGAGATGTGTGGCAGTAGGCGATCCTTGTGAGCAATTTGGCAGAAAAGTCACAACGGGGAATTATACCCGGCTCGGGGTTAGCCTAGAAGTATTTTAGTAATTTGATGAGTTACTAGGGATATTAGAGTAGTGGGGGAAAATATTAGTGCTTGGAAGATAAGTGGGATTAGTTGGGAATCTTAAGTGGAATTTGAGGTTTAGCGAGAAAAGTGTGGTAAAAGACAATTTTGCCCTTGGGGGCGTTAGAGAACCAAGGTAAAGGCTAAAGGTATTTTGGTCTTTTCCCTAGCCTTGGATCACCTTAGTACTAGACTCTTGTAGAAGTTAAGGAGGAAAGGAGAACATAACACTCAGCAACCAATCAACTCCTTCTCTCTCTTGAAGCACTTAGGGGTTTTTTGAATTTTTGAGGAAAAAGGTTTGGAATCTTGAGGCTATGGAGTGGGCTAGGAAGTAGCTTGAGGTCGTAGCTGCCATTTGAGGTAAGATTTATTCTGGTTTTAAGGAAATTATGTTGTATTTTAAGCGTTTATAAGTTTTAAACTTGTGGGATTGGTTTTGAGATGTCAAAAGAATTTGGTTTGGTTCTTGGGAGTATATGTCGCTTATGTTGTATTGTTTAGAGTCTTAGGCTTAATTGGGACTTTGGTGGTTAATTAGGGTGAGTTTTAAGGGATTTAGCTTGGAGAAAACATTGAAAAATCAAGGTTCGTGCCGCGGTGCTATTCTTGGAGCGTTGCGGCCCGCATGAACTCAGAGGCTGGGGTAGTTCTCTAAATCACCTTGGCGCTGCGGCATAGGTCCAGAGAAATGCTTGGAGGGCTCTCTGACTTGTAGAGAGTCGTGGTGCTTGTGAGGGGCGCCGCGGCTCAAATTGTGGACTTTTACCAAATGGGCTTTTGAGCCTGACTACCTCCATCCTAGATTTTATGAGGGTGGTAGGTAATGAAAGAGTGGCTTACGCCACCTTTATGTTTTGAGACGACGCCCGTATTTAGTGGGAGGTGGCATCCCAAACTCGAAACGTCTCTACTATGAGTTAGGATGAGTTTCGAGACTTGTTTAACTAGAAGTACTACAGTAATGTTGTTAGAGCAGCAAAAGTGAACGAGTTTACCAGTTTGGTGCAAGGCAGTATATCAATCACTGAGTATGCCTTGAAATTTGATAGGCAGGATAAATTTTCTCCTTCCTAGTGCCTACAGATGAAACCAGGCAAGATCAATTTGTTCGGGGGAAAAATGCTATGATAGCATGTGATGTTCAGATTATGTCAGTACCTGGGGAAATAACTTATGCCTAAGTTGTTAAAAAAGCCCTCACAACTGAACGATGTGATGTTCAAGGGCAGTGCCTCCATTTGTGGAATCTGGTAGGGGCGGACCCTAGTGACGAGAAGAGGAAGACCCATGACACCTCGACCACTACAAGTCCTGATAGGAGGGGTTAGGCTGTTCAAGGCGGCCGCCAGAGCAGCAATGAGAGTTAGAGGAGTTACCCAGAGTGTGCCAGGTGTAGGAGGCGCCATCTGGAGCATGTCAGGTGAAGGAATGCTATCTATGTGGGGTGGTTAGACATCTCAAGAAGGATTGCCCGAGTTCGAAGAAAGAGGAACCCAAGACAGCGGACAACTTGACTCCAGCTCAAGTGTTCGCCCTGACTCAGGCAAAGGCTAAGGCTAGTCTCTCAGTAGTGACAGTTCAACTTTCTAGTGTTGGCACTCCATATACTGTATTGATTGATTCTGGTGCTACACACTCATTTGTTTCTAGTAGAGTGATTGATAGATGTGTAGACCCTGTGATTATTATATTGCGGGGTTTGGGACTTTATTGCCTACTGGGGGGTTGGTAGTCTCTAGGAGATGGGTTAGGTCATTACCAATGGTGGAGGACAACAGATAACTATCATTGGATTTGATCAAGTTAGGTATGGATGATTTCTACATGATTATGGGAATGGATTGGTTAGCCAGATATAGGGTAACTATAGACTCCAAGAAGAAGATGGTGACTTTTGAGCCTGAGGGTGAGGACCCCTTTGTTTTTGTTGGCACTGTCCATGGACCTTGTATGCCTATGATATCAGCATTGAGGGCTAGAGACCTATTATAAGGAGGTTGTAGGGGATTCCTAGCTAGTGTGGTGGACACCACTAAGGCCTTGCCAGTGGGACCAGAGGAGACTAGACTGGTGTGTGAGTACTTAGATGTGGTTCCTGAGGACTTACAAGGATTTCCACCACACCGAGAGATTGAGTTCGTCATTGAGTTGGCACCAGGTACAGATCTAGTGTCAGGGGCACCATACATGATTGCTCCGGCAGAACTAAAGGAGTTGAAGGTACAATTACAGGAATTACTGGACCTGGTATTTATCAGACCTAGCTTCTCACAGTGGGGTGCTCCATTGTTGTTTGTGAAGAAAAAGGATGGGACCGTGAGGGTGTGTATAGATTACAGGGAGTTGAACAAGCTGACTATCAAGAACAAGTACCCACTATCGAGGATAGATGACCTATTTGACCAGTTGCAGGGTAAGACAGTGTTCTCGAAGATTGATCTTCAATCTGGTTATCACTAGCTGAGGATCAAGGATGAGGATATTTTGAAGACAGCCTTTCGCACGAGGTATAGGCATTACGAGTTTCTAGTCATGTCATTTGGGCTGACCAATGCCCCAGCGGTGTTTATGGATCTGATGAACAAGGTGTCGAAGGATTATTTGGATTAGTTCGTGATTGTCTTCATTGATGATATCCTAGTTTACTCTCAGATAGAGGCAGAGCATGAGCAGCACCTCCGGTTAGTATTGCAGAGGTGGAGAGAGCACCAGTTGTATGCCAAGTTGAAGAAGTGCAAGTTTTCATTACCGTAGGTGACATTCCTTAGTCACATTGTTAATGGAGATGAGATTAAGGTAGATCCGGCCAAGGTTGAAGCAGTTAGGGATTGGGCGAGGCCAAGGAATGCCTTGTAGGTCAGGAGTTTCCTTGGGTTGGCAGGGTATTATCAGTGCTTTGTGGAAGGATTCTCAAAGATTGCTACACCACTGATAGAATTGACACGGAAGAACTTGAAGTTTGTATGTTTAGACAAATGTGAGAATTGCTTCAAGGTGTTGAAGTGACGATTGATTATTTCTCCAGTGTTGAGCCTTCCTTCAGATGAGGTAAGTTTGTGGTGTACTGAGATGCATCGAGAATGGGGTTAGGATGTGTGTTGATGCAAACTGGGAAGGTGATTGCCTACACATCACAACAACTAAAAGAATATGAACAATGATACCCTACTCACGATTTGGAGTTAGCAGCGATGGTATTTGCACTGAAAGTGTGGTGACACTATTTGTATGGAGAAAAGAGCGAGATATACATTGATCATAAGAGTTTGAAGTATTTATTCACCCAAAAGGAATTAAATATGAGACAGGGATGTTGGCTAGAGTTGGTAAAAGATTATGACTGTGAGATTCTTTACCATCCAGGGAAAGCCAATGTAGTGGCCCAGGACAGTTGTTTAGTTCAAAGCAGATATCAAAGGAATTGGCAGAAGACATGACTAGAGCAAAGACAGAGTTGGTGGTGGGCCGGTTGGCCAATACTACCTTGAAATCCACTCTTTTGGAAAGAATAGAGGAGGGCCAGATGAGTGATTCTCAATTGATAAATCTTAGACAGGACCTCCTAGCTGGAGTAGCTAAGGATTATTCCATTACAGAGACGGGTTTGCTGAGATACAAGGATCAGATTTGTGTCTCGATGGACGTGGATATCAGATGAGGGATCCTTAATGAATCTCATACCACACTGTATTCATTACATCTAGGCATCACGAAGATGTATCAGGATCTAAAGTCATTGTACTGGTGGCCTCGGATGAAGAAAGACGTGATTGACTATGTGGCGAGGTCTTTAACATGTCAGCAGGTGAAGGCTAAACACCAGCAGCCAGAGGGGTTGTTATAGCCTCTAGGTATTCTTGAGTGGAAGTGGGATGGTGTTACTATGGATTTTGTAGGAGGCTTGCCCAGGACAGTGGGACAACATGACTCAGTATGGGTGATTGTAGACAGATATACAAAGTCAGCTCATTTTCTACCATTGAGGACAAACTTTACCGTGGACCAGTATGCAGAACTGTACGTGAGAGAGATTGTACGTCTCCATGGGGTTCCAAAATCTATAGTGTCGAATCGAGATCCCATTTTTAACTCCAAGTTTTGGGGAAGCCTGGAGAAGGCTATGGGGACTCAGCTGAAGTTCAATACAACTTATCATCCTCAGACAGACCGGCAGTCTAAGAGGACGATTCAAATATTGGAGGACATGCTTAGAGCATGTGTACTAGATTTCGAGGGGTCCTGAAGTAATTATCTTCTGTTGATTAAGTTTTCGTACAATAACAGCTATCAATCAACGATTGGAGTAGCTCCATATGAGAAGTTGCATGGCAGGAAGTGTAGGTCACTCATTCATTGGGATGAAATGGGAGAAAGGAAGTATTTGGCTCCTGAAATGGTTCAAAGGACTAATGAGGCTATTGAGAAGATCAGAGATTGAATGCTCACCTCACAGAGTAGACAGAAATGCTACGTTGACCCTAAGCGTAGGAACGTAGAGTTTCGGGTAGGGGACCACGTATTTCTGCGAATTTCACCACTGCGGGTAGTAAAAAGGTTTGGGAGGAAGGGAAATCTAAGGCCTAGGTTTACAGGACCTTTAGAGATCCTAGAAAGGATCAGGAAAGTAGCCTATAGATTTTCTTTGCCCTCGTTATTATCAAGAGCTCACGATGTGTTTCACGTCTCAATGCTTTGGAAGTATGTGTAAGACACAACCCATGTGCTGGGTTATGAGGATTTAGAGATACAGATCGACTTGTCTTATGAGGAGCGACCAGTTTAGATCCTAGATAGAAAAGACAAGGTTTTTACGGACAAGACGATTCCTCTAGTTAAGGTTCTGTGGAGGAACAGCAGGGTCGAGGAAGCGACCTAGGAGCTAGAGTCAGATATGCGGGATCAGTATCACGAACTGTTCAGGTAAATTTCAAGGACGAAATTTTCAGTAGGAGGGGATAGTTGTAACGTCCCAAATTCACTAATAAGGCTTAGTGCCTTGATTAGTGTGCCGGGAGGGCATAAATGGATTAATATGTGAATTTAATTGAATATATGTGTGATTATGTGGCATATATGAGTTATATTGTGATATGAATACTTATGAATGTTTGTGTGTATTAAATATGCATGTGGGCCCGTTTTGGTGAAAAGGGGCATTTTCATAATTTTTACCCGTTGAGGGTATAATTGTAAATTATATGTGCTTTGTGAGTGGGACCACATTATTATGTGGATATATTTGAGATGTGTGGCAAGAGGCGATCCTTGTGAGCAATCTAGCGGAAAAGTCACAACGAGGAGTTATACCCAGCTCGGGGTGAGCCTAGAAGTATTTTAGTAATTTGATGAGTTACTGGGGTATTAGAGTATGAATTATTAGTGGAGAGAAATATTAGTGCTTGGAAGATAAGTAGGATTAGTTGGCAATCTTAAGTGGAATTTGAGGTTTAGCAGGAAAAGGGTGGTAAAAGGCGATTTTGCCCTTGGGGGCGTTAGAGAACCAAGGTAAAGGGCTAGGGGAATTTCGGTCTTTTCCCTAGCCTTGGATCACCTTAGTACTAGACTCTTGTAGAAGCTAAGGAGGAATGGAGAACATAACACTCAACAGTCTCTCAACTCATTCTCTCTCTCGTTTCTCTCTCTCTCTCTCTCTCTCTCTCTCTCTTGAGGCACTTAGGGTTTTTTTGAATTTTTAAGGAGAAAGGTTGGGAATCTTGAGGCTGTAGAGTGGGCTAGGAAGCAGCTTGAGGTTGCAGCTGCCATTTGAAGTAAGATTTATTTTGGTTTTAAGGAAATTCTGGTGTGGTTTAAACTTGTGGGATTGGTTTTGAGTTGTGGAAATAATTTTGTTTGGTTCTTGGGGAGTATATGTCGCTTATGTTGTGTTATTGAGAGTCTTAGGTGTAATTGGGACTTTGGTGGTTAATTAGGGTGAGTTTTAAGGGATTTGGCTTGGTGAAATGTTGGAAAATCTAGGTTCACGAGGTCGTGTCACGGTGTTGTTCTTGGAGTGTCTCCGCCCGCATGAACTCAAAGGCTGGGGCAATTCTCTCAATCGCCTTGGCACCGCGGTGCCTGGTGGGCTATGCCACGGTGCATGTCCAAAGAAATTCTTGGTGGGCTCTCTGACTTTTAGAGATATGTGGTGCTTGCAAGGGGCGTCGCGGCTCAAATTGGGGATTTTGGCCAAATGGGGTTTTTGAGCACGAGAACTCAAACCTAAAGGCTCGGGAAGGATTCTACTACCCGGTTTTGTAGAATTTGAGGTCTCGGAGGCTAGGAATTAATCTCAAAGCTTTTAATTAGTTTAGTTCTTGATGATTATCCATTATTATGTTGTGACTAAGTTATACTGTTAGGCTCGAGAGTAAGGATCACACTCGGGGTCGCCATACACTAGCTACTCGGGACTCGAGGTAAGAAAATTGCACCCTGATTTCAAACATAGTAATAACCATGTTCCTTAACGAGGCCAAGCCCTAGCTACGCATACCATGCGAACAGTCATATAACACTTAGTTATGAACAAATATTCAAGTATGTTTCATCAACAAGAGAAATGATAACTTAAACACGTACATTCTCAAGGGCCCAAGCCTTACTCATAATTATAGTCAACAATTAGGCCAAGCCCTAACCACATATATCACATATTGGGTGCAGTTTTCTTACTTCAGGTCCGAGTATAGCGTAAAATAAGGAAGACCCTCGAGTACGATCCCGGTTCTGAGCCCCTAGCGATAACCTAGTCCCAACCATAATATAGGATTCCGTCAATAACGAGCAAATAAAGGCTTCTGGACCAAGTCCTAGCCTTCGGGACCTCAAATTCTACTAAACCAGGTAGTAGAATCGATCTCAAGCCCTTAGGTTTAAATTCCCGTCACTCAAAACCCTCGGTGGCCAAAACAGCCTAGGCGGGCTGCGACTTGCCCCTAAGGGACGCGACGCGCCTCCCAGGTCAGAGGCCCCCTCCTGCCTGGAACCAAGACACGGGTCGCGACCTACCTTAGAGGGTCGCGGCGCGGCCCTAGAACGGAAGCTCCCCCTTGGCCCTGACCCTTCGAACCCAGAATTCCTCTATTTTCTCCAGCCAAAATCCCACCAAAATCTAAACAAATCAATCCTAGAACAACAATTCAATCCCCAGAACAATATCAGCATTATACCAGCAACAAAACCCCAGCTCAACACACTCAAAACTCCAGCCAAAATCTCAAATTCGAACCTTGAGCCACAAAGCTCAAGAACACCGCCACACTAAGAAATCTTAACAAAATTCAACTAAAACAGAGATTAAAGCTTTACCTCTGCTATGAATGATGATATCCTAGCCACAATCAATCCCGAATTCTAACCCGAGCCTTCAATTCCTTGGTTTCCAAGATTTTCCACACCAAAGTTGAGAGGAGTGATGAAAGAGAGAGAGATTCGGTTGGGAGTGAGGGAGAAAGTTGAGTGTTTATTGTGTTTTTGTGTTTTGTTTGTTTTCTTAAGGCTTAAGTAACTTAAGCTAATCCTGAGGCTTGGGGTACCGAAAACGTCCCCGAGGGCAAAATGGTCAAAATCCCCGAATCCTCTCCTAATCTCACTAACTCCAAATATATCCTCGAATACTTATTCCTATTACCTGATAACTCGATAATGTATCAATTACCCACAATACCCCTTGACTCGCCCCGAGTCGGATACTGGTTCCCATTGTGACTTTCCTGCTAACTTGCTCCCTAGGATCGTCTCGTGCTGAGTAACCCAAATAAACCCACATAATAATGTGGTCCCTCACATATATGCATATATATATATACAATTATGCCCATAATGGGCCAAATTACGAAAATTTCCCTTCTAATAAGATTCGGGCCCACATGCATATTTAATACTCCTAAACAGACATAACTAGTTATATTATATTATAACTCACATAATCACATAATTACACACAAATATAACTCATATAAGAATATAATGTGATATATTGCCATCCTAGCCCCCTAATCAAGGCCCTAAGTCTTATAAGGTAATTTGGGACATTACACTGAGGGTGTAGGGGTGGTAGGTCTGCCTTGCTCTTACCGGTGCGATCCTGGCCCCGAACCTCTCCTCCTACATGACTATGAGACTTTGAGCAACCATTTCCACTCTTGTCACGCCTCTCATATGTTTTACCTTCCTCTCCTGTGACGTTTTGTCTATCCCCTTGGTAGGGGCATTCGGGTTGGTAACACTCTTACTCCGAGAAGAAGTGTTATTCTTCTTAGTCATAGAGGAGGCAGTCTTGGACTGCACCTCTTCATATTGTCTCTGGGAAAGTGGCTCTAAGAGCGTCCTTGGGGTTCGACTCCTCCCTTGGGACTCCATGTTACTGTTGTCTCGCATCCCTGCTGCTTTGGCCTAAGCCTCCCTCATCGCCTAAGCAGTAGCTTTAGCGTTAGGTGGTACTAACTGGGTAGCTGCCTCCAGGGACACAACGACCTCCTGGTGCCTCCAGTTAGCTTCCTACTCCCTTTGGATCATCCACTGGACCTGTTCACCTGTCTCCCACCGTTTTCATTCCATAGTCGCCCTCTAGAGGGCAATTTCTGTAGCAAATGCCTCTTGCCTCACCAGAAATTGCGCCATCTCCTTCTGGCGAGCATCTTGTGGATCTTCCGCATTATGTTGATCTCCAACCTCCACCTGAGGTTCGTTAACGGGATCGACGGGATCCTGAATGGTGGACTCCCTAGGAGTCGTATTCTTCGTCTGATTGGGGTTTGGAGGCATTGTAACACTGATGAAAGTGTGTTTTTTTTTTATTTCGTACTCTCAATGAAAGCACCAAAATGTTAACCTGTGAAATTGGCCAACGGTCGTATGTACAGTATATGACACCTTTTCAATGAAATAAATATAATATACGACAGAGTACAAATATCTAAACAAACACAGAAATTTATAGTGGTTCAGCCTTGTTCTGATGAACAGTAATAACCCAATCCACTTAGTCTTTAGTATTGAATCACTCGATAGACAATTACACAGATGAACTGAATAGTTCACTCGTCAACAATTTGCCCAGAGTTTCTCCCCAGAAAATACTCATCTAAAAATAGATCCAAAGATCCCCCTTTTGAAGCCCTGGGTCCTTTATTTATAGTACCCAGGGGCTGTTACATGATCAGTAATACCGGAGATTGTGGTTTGGTACACGATTATTGGGTAGTGGAGATACGTGTCCACCTCCCCATGATTATGAGATCGTGGGTCTTCTCATTGTTTCTCTGGATCGTGGTTGATGATGCACGATTGAAACCTTCGAGAAAATGCTAAGTCTCGGTTGGTCTATGAAACTTAGGTGCTAGGCTTGATGACCCTTTAGATCTTAGGTGCTAGGCCTGATGACCTTGTGGGTGCTAGGCCTGTTGATCTTCTATTTGAACGAACGTGAACTTTATCTAGCAAAGTGTATTTGGTAGTTTAGGTCGACCACCCTATGAAGAATAGGGTCGTCGACCACCCATGTGGCTCTTGAGCATGTCAGGCTGACCACCCCTAGGGGGCTAAGACTAGGGCCAGGCCGACCACCCCTAGGGGGTTTAGGCCTGGTCGACTTCCCTATAGGTCCTAGACCTATCCTTTTTTGCTCATCGGTCTTTTTTTAATACTTTGTCGTTTTTCCCTTGAATTTTGAGGGATAACAGAGAGAAAGAGAGAAATTGAGTGATAGAGAAAGAGAGAGGGAGAGCTGCTATGTTTTAGGTGCCTACTGCTGAGTGTAAGGTTGAGTATATCTCTCCTTAGGCTAGAATTGACTAAAATTCCCCTTGCCCTTGGCTTATGTCCTTATGCCCCCAAGGGCAAATTTGTATTTTGCCTCTTTTTTCCTCGTTAATCATAATTAACGTCTCACATTTCCCGTCAACTCCAATATCCTCAAATAATTACTAAATAATTCCCCATTACCCAATCTCGGTAATGTACTAAATTACCAAATTACCCCTAGGCTCAACCTGAGCCCGATATTTGACCCCGTTGTGACTTTCCCACTAGCTTGCTCCCTAGGATCGTCTCGTGCCGAGTAACCCAAATATATCCACATAATGATTTGGTCTACCACATATATCACATATATGCCAAATATATCCATGACGGGCCAAATTATGAAAATTGCCCTTTTAATCAGAAATGGGCCCACATGCATATTTAATACACCTAAACATGCATATCAAGTCATATTATAATATAACTCACATAATCATATAATGATACACATATATATCACTGTTGACGCAGTTTTTCACCAACAGTATATTAAGAAATAAAATGGGTAGATTAGTGCTTGATAGTAAACCGCAATGAAAATAATAAGAACTCACTCAAAAGCACAGAACTTTTACGTGGTTCAATTGTTAAAATTCACCTAGTCGACGAGTCAATATTATTATAGTTTCCCTCTCTATTTTGGCAGAGCTTCTGTATATCAGAATATCGTCCCCTTTCCCTATCCAATATTCCCAGTATTTATAGGGGAATTCCATGGACAGGTTATTGGGTCACTGTGTAAATAAAACGCATAATTATATATGGTATATAATTAATACAGATTATTCTTAGTTATATTGGGATATGATTTGGTAACATAATAAACATGCTCCTGCTATCTCGGGTAATAAATGATATAGATATGATACAGCCTGGTCATTAATGAGCGTATAAAGAATTCTCGAGTCGCTTGGGATCCTACAGTATGAGTTATATCTAGGTCCTCACGAGCTGAATGTCTCACCCGAGCTCATGCTTGACAGCTATCTGACTTTGAACTCGTAGTAAATCCAGGACGCCTAATATTAGGTCTGACCATTATAAGTCTCGAGCTGTTCACATGGTAAATAACTATATTTTACTTGGATATATTTCCACGTATTCAACTGCCAGCTGTACCTAAGCTGGGCAAGTGAACTCGTGCTAAGTTTAGGGTATAATATTTGCCCCCCAAGCTCTTGCTCGTGTTTGATGTCGTCACTCTCTGACATACGCAGTAGGGGCTTTTAGACTTTTGCCATATAAAATCATGCATGCCCACTACTCAAGTATTGGATACGTGGCTTCCTGCAATTGGCGTCCATTCAGGTTTCAAGGATTGAAATAACTGTCCTGTCAACTTTTTACCGCCATGTGGTCTATTTAACCTTGACCCTTGGATCTCGAACTAACTCAATTCAATGGCTCAGATTGATTTCTGTGGTTTACGTATAAATATGGTGATCATTCCTGAGACCTCACCACCTTCACATTCAAAAAATTTCCCTTTTCAAACACTCAAGTTTCCTTTTTTCTTCTCCAGAATCCCCAGAAACTTTCATCGCCTTGTAGAACTTCAAAAGCTTTCAAGGAGCTTCCAGTGGCCATACCTACATATCGAATGTATTTTCTGTATGTATTTCATCCTTTGGTTTGAAAATATTTCTTTTATTATTCATTTTCCAATATGAATTTTTCCCTTTTACTTCAAAAATGTTCATTGTTCAGTATCATTACGCTATTTCTAAGTGCCAATAGGAAATGGGTTTTGGTTTAGGCTTCGTGAATGAACCAAACCAATTTAGAAATAAGACACTCATAAATCTGGGTAATTTTCTGGGCTAATCTGGGAGAACCCTAATGGAAAATTGGTTTAAAGAATACCTGTTTGGGGTATCGAAACCGAAGGGGTTTCAGGTTTAAACCTAGGTAGCTTAAGGGTTACGATTCCTTAGGCGGTTTTGCATTAAACCGCCTCCCAAAGGAAAGTACTGGGTCTGATAGTTCTGACACTCAGATCCCAAAGTATTTGGGGATTTTAAGAAATCAAGGCGCGTGACCTAGGATACCGTGTGAACCACACGTTGAGACTAGGACAAAGTTTAGC
This sequence comes from Humulus lupulus, assembly GCF_963169125.1. NCBI lineage: Eukaryota > Viridiplantae > Streptophyta > Magnoliopsida > Rosales > Cannabaceae > Humulus > Humulus lupulus. Next base: position 155,733,015 of record NC_084802.1, on the reverse strand, counting down.
TCGTATAAACTTTCAAACATCGAAAGTAGTCCTTTTCATCCTCCGTACCTCCACGACCATAGTTATAGACCATCATAGGTTGCCTACTAACTAGGCCGCTTTGTCATCAAGCGATCTGAATTATGGCACCTCCTAAGAAGAATGTCGCGAGCTCATCTACACAAAGGAAAAATAAAGGCAAGCATATCACCTTTGAATCTCCTATCCCACATTTTGGTCCTATGGTGGAGAGAGAAGTCATCGTCGACCCCAATGCTTTTTTCGAGGCAGAGCACATAGTCTCAAGGATAACGACTCAGGGGAAGGTGAACAAAATCCTCCTGAGTCATAATATCAAGATGGGAGCTGACGATCTGTAACGTCCTGCGTTTTCGGGTACCTTGAAACGACTCGGTTCGGGATTGTTTTCCTCGAGTTAAGAATATTATTTCAAATAATATTATATTTTGTTTGGAATTTATTTCCATGAGTTATTTTAGCCAAATTATGAATTTTGTGTTTAAAAGTCATGATAAGACTTTCGGTCTTGGACAAACACAAAAACCCTGATCGGGTAGAAATCTCAGAAAATAAAATGAAAAACTATGGAAAATATATTTTGGGCATAAAATACATTCATAAAAATTAAATTTTGGTCAAAAATAATAATCCTAAGAGAAAATGTAAATTTTAGGACATTTTGTGTTAAATGCTTAAGCTAATAGGAGCCAAAGCTAATAGGAAGATCCAAATCTTAAGCAAGAACAACAAGAGGTAAAAAGTTTATTTTTTATGGTTGTTATTATATGGTTTTTATTTTTAAGCATTATTTTGTATATTTAATGCTTAAAGTTTCTTATTGGTGATGTAATAAGGTTATGGTAGTTGTTTTATAATTTTTATGATGCTTGTGTGCTGATTTTTGAAAATAGGGACCAAAACCCCCAAGGGTTTTGTTGGAAACCCTAAAACAAAATACATGTTTTGAGCTGTGACTTCCAAGGGGTCAAGCATCCACTGTATATTGATTTTGTAAAAATTAATTGTACTGTGATGTTTTTGAGATTGAGTACATAAAATTGAGCTTTTTAAACACTCAAAAATGTTTAAAAATGAGTGAGTTATGTCATTTCAAAGTTTAGGTAAAAAACAGTTTCTTCGAATTCTTAATTTCAGGACCAAGTTTGGACAGCCACTGTATAGGAAAAAGAACCCAGTTTTTTCTAAATTTTAGTATACATATTATTAGCATAACCTAGTATTCCACTATAAAATTTGGTAAGAAAATACTGAACGGTTTAAAAGTTATTAAGTGTCAAAGTTTGGAAAAAAATAAGGACTTGAAAATAAGGTAATTTTTACCTCATTGTTGGAAAATAATTTCAACAATAAAAAATGCTTCTTTTGACCTAAGATTTTACAAAGACCTAAATGGCATACCAAAAATGGAATTGGAAAATTTTGGTAACAATTGGGTAAGTAAATTTCTAGTTATGAACTAACAAAGTATGTAGTTAAAAATGTGAAAACTAGGGTTTTCACACTTAGTGTAAAAATGAGATTTTGGAACTTAAGGTAAAAAATGAAAGTTTGCTTATTGCAAGATAAAAACTTGGTAAGTCTTGAAAACATATTGTGACCTAAAATACCACTTTGAGTGTAGTGTGAATTATTTTTATTAAAGAATTTTTTTATTCTTTTTAAAAATAAAAGATTTAATTTATTAATAAGTTAATAAATTAAAAGAGGGTTTAAAACCCTATATTTTGAGAAAATAATTAAGTAAATTATTCTTCTAGTAAGTAAACTTGATTAATTGATTTCGAAAAATTAACTAGTCAAGAAGGGATATTTTTAACGGTTTTCCTAATTAAGATAAATTAAGTTATTTTCTTAAAATGGTTTTTAGAGATTAAAACCTTAAGAAAAAAATAAAAGGAAAATTAAGAGTTATTTTCTTGAAAATAATAATTAAGGAATTAGTATTTTCTGGATATAATACCTGCTAAAATCTTCTATATGTTTAACCGACTTGTTGAAAGTACGGGTTAATATCATTGTTATCCCCAAAAATTGGAGATCGGTGACGTGGCAATAGAGGTGACAAGTGGCAGTGCATGGTCCGTAAACGACACATTAATAGTCAATAAATATATTGGCTCCTCAGAGTTGTGATAAAGTGATCTGGCTTAAGAGTGACCCGATAGACCAATGAAGAGTTTTGACTGGCCAGTCAAGTGTCATGACCGACCAGTCATATGATTGTCTGCCCAGGCATGACCTTGTCTGTCCAGACATGACCTTGTCTGCCCAGTCATGACCTTGTCTGCCCAGTCCTGACCATGTCCGACCAGTCATGACCATGTCCGACCAGTCATGACCATGTCCGACTAGTCATGACCTGTCTGCCCAGCCAAGTGCATGTCTGCCCAGTTAAGTGCGTGTCTGCCTAGTCAAGTGCATGTCTGCCCAGTTAAGTGCGTGTCTGCCCAATGAAGGTTTGGCCGACCAGACTGAATGTGATATGGATCGACTAGATAGAGCAGGACTACATCAAGATTCCCATAAACGACTTCAACAAGAATCGGTCTTGGCATACACGGGAATCTCTCAACTTATCCCATGAATATAGTGTATTGTTACATTTTGAATATTAATGTAATTTAAATATAATGAGAATAATTAAATATCTCGATTATGGGGATATCATCTGTACGATCCTAAGCCTATAAATACAAGGCTTATGGCATCATAAAGGAGACTTTTGGATTTTTGAACTTTTGATCTGAATTTTCTAGAGAGAGAGAGAGTACTTGTATTTGAGAGAATTATTGTATTCTTGGAATTTGCACTAAAGAAACTCAGTTGACTCAGGTTCATCTGATCTTGAGTGCAGTCTATAATCACAACTCTAAGTGGATTAGGCTATTACCATCATATTGGGGCTGAACCACTATAAAATCGTCTGTTATTTTCTCTTGAAGGTTTTATCGTTTTTGACGTTCACACATCGTTGGCCAAAAATGCAGTCAACATTTTGGTGCTTCCATTGAGAGCCTGAAGAGAAAGACAGACACTCCCTGAAGTATTATGGCGCCTAAGAGCACCAATGCGGCCTCCAAGAAGACAGGCTCCTCTAAAGAGCCTGCTAGATCAGAAGGTCCTGGCCCACAAGACCATGAGACTGAGCCTAGGGTCATGCTCGAGGATGTGACTCCAGAAGTCGAAGAACTCCAGGAAGCCATGGGGGCCTTCCAGGAGGAGATGGCACAATTCCATGCCAGACAGGAGGCATTCGCTGAAGAGATGGCCAGGTAGAAAGCCGCGTTAGAGCAGTAAAGGCGCGAAATGGAGGCCAGGAGCGAAGAGCTCAGACAACAACAGGAGGAGGTCAACCGGAGACATCGTGAATCAGCACTTGCTCTAGAAGCAGCTACCCAATTGGCCCAAGCCAATGCTCAAGCCACAGCATAAGCAGCCACCCAGGGAGCAAGAAATAATAACGCTGGTCGGAGGACCACTGACAGAGCCGATTCTCAAGGACCAGGCAGAAGCAGGAGTAACCTCCCTGGCAGGGAAGATGATGGGAACCGATCCAGAACTGCCTCAACGCAAAGGGAGCACTCTAGAACCCCCTCCAGGAGCCACCGATCAGAAACTTTGAGGTCAGGAAGTCACAGATCGGGCAGTAAGAAGACCCCACCCAGGCAGAATCAGACCAAGACTCCTCGAGAGAAGAGGACTTCACAATTCAAAGATGGGCATGGTCGTGATGAGGCTGATAGTCATCACACCGACCAGTCAAAGGAAAAGGAGGGCAATGACCAACAAGGAGGAAAAGACTGCCCGAGGCGTACCGAAAGGCCTCCACTGCACCCCGGCCAGCAACGTAGTGGGAGAGAGCAAGTCCCGCGTGGTAAGTCCTCTGAAAAATCAAAAAGTACGGTGTTTGATCGGGCAGGAGAGCATGCTTCCCGGAAGGATCTGAGGGACATTATCACCAACAAGAGGAGGATCGTCCCGGTCGAAGGGCAAAATCTGGACTGCCCTGCCAGTCAAGTAGAAATACTTGTCGATGGCGCGCCAGATGGTAATGCCCGACCAGGCGGTCAAGATCTTGGAACTTCATCAGTTGCACCAGCCATCCAAGCCCAGCTTGACATGCTAACAGTTGTAGTGCAAGGTTTGTCAAAACGACCTTCCGGGGTAGATGTGATAGACCACCGGAGTGGTAGCCCATATTGTGCCCGGATTAGAGCAGCCCAGCCACCGGCAAAATATAAAGCACTGGTTCTGCCAGTATATACAGAAAAGGCAGATCCCATCAGACATGTTGGGAAATTTGAGGACCAGATGGAATTGCTCGGAGTAAGTGACGATTATCGGTGTAGAGTTTTCCCGACTACATTGTCGGATACTGCCCAGGAATGGTATTGGAAGTTTAAGCCAAACTCCATTACCTCTTGGGAAGCATTCAGGAAGGAGTTTTGTAGACAATTCAACACTGCCCGGACTCCACCAGTTTATTCCAACCACTTGGCAGATATCAAACAAGGAAAAGATGAGTCTCTAAAGAACTATATACAGAGATTCATGAGAGAAGCCAATAGAGCAACTGCTGTAGGAGACGAGGGGAAGATGGTTGCCATATCTGCTGGGATAACTTATCGGAGCCCTTTGTGGGACAGTATACATAGAAATCCAATTTCAACACTTCAACAATTTCTTGACCGGGTGGACAAGTATATGAAATTGGATGATGCAATAGAGAAAGAGGAGAATGGCATAAACAATCCGGGCGGATCAATTGACTCTGGTGGAAGGAAACGTGGAAATAATGGGTCTGACCACCATGAGGAAAAGAAAGCAAAGTTGAATTCAAGTGAAAAGCCAACCAAGTATGAGCCTCAATTCACTAACTACACCACTCTCTCGACCAGCCGAGCAGAGATATATCTTGCTAGTCATGAAGAGGTTCCCTACAAGAAGCCTCCCCCCATCAGGAAAGAGATGAGGAAGAGAGATATGAATAAATTTTGTCGTTTCCATGGAGATTATGGTCATGACACGAATGAATGCAATCACCTCAAGGACGAGATAGAATTTCTTCTCCGGTCAGGCAAGTTGAGGAAGTACCGGGCAGAGACACCCCAAGGAGAAGGAGGCAGCAGCAATCCTGGTTTCAAGCGACAAAGATCTCCACCCTTGCAGCCCGGACCTGTGGACTTTACCTTAGACACTATATGTGTAGGTCCACACTTGGCTGAGGAAAGCAACAAAGCAAGGGAGAAGCATGCTGAGCGGGAGTGCTAGGATCAGGAGCCACTGGAGTGGCGAGCATCGAAAAATATATTATTTCTAAATACCGCTTTCAGAGTGGTAGCTTGATTTCGAGTTTTTTGACTTGTTATTTAAGTTTGGTTTATGAGCTGGTTATTTGCTAACCAGTCATTTTATTTTTGAACAATTTTGGTTGTTTAAGACTCGTTATTAGACATGTTTTGTCCTTTTTAATTTACGAGTAATAAAAGAGACTACGCGCAACATGGTCGATTCTTGCTACAAATATGCATGTGTGTTAGTTATCCGAGCAGTGTTCAACTGGTCGGTAAAATCGGACAGTGTTCAACTGGTCGATACATTCAAGCAGTGTTCAACTGCTTGAATATTTTCCATATATTCTATGTGTTTCACGAGTAATTAACTGCTCAAACAGATTTAGTCAAGTAGCAAGTGACTAAGGATCTTTCAACCCTCGATCACCTGGGGGGCACATGGGGTATACTGGTATATAATTTAACACAGGCAATAAGAGCACGAGTTAATATATCTATTTTTAGGCTGACTTGTAAAATTTTTGAAGTCCAAAAAGGCCATTAAGCTAACTTGTTTGACAAAGCTTAAGTAGCTTGGAATTTTTTAAAAATTTCAAGTTAGAAGCAGATATTCATGTGACAATAAACATTATTCTCATAAAATGTTAGAGCAATAAGAGTGTGAGAAAGTATACTTAGTATGGACTTATGAAATGTCTAAAATTTCTAAGTTAGAAAACTAAGTACTCATGCGAAAATATATGGCATACATCAGAGTGACTTTACTATTCACAAAAACCTTATAAATTTTAAGTCTAAAAATACTTAGAATGTTGTAAGTTAACAAAGAAAAGTAAAGTATAAATGCCAACAGCTCAGCTATACAAGAATAAAGAGTAAACTACTAGCCAGGTACAAGTTTAGCTGATCAGGTGCAAAGTTTTCCTGCTCGGGAGAGCAGATACAACTTCCCTGGTCGGCTAAGCATGTATCGCCGATCAAGTAGGAAACTCTGTTATTTAGAATAAATAACATCGACGAGTCCCTGGAGTGAATCAAACAAACATAAATCGATACATGTAAAGGAAAAATATTTGTTACTACTCAGAAATTATTTTATTGGGTAGTAAAAATATTTTTTATCCCTTAGAAAAAACATGCATGAAGGAAGAAATAAAAGGCAAAAATTTGGTGCCTAGTGTGAGTGGTGTCCGAGGAACTAGGCCCAGGAGTTTGGTGCCTAAGGCGCGGCATCCGGGCAGCTGCCCTTGGTGTTCAAGCATGATGGTGCTGTGTCCGATCGGATGGGCAGCATGTCCGAACAGCCTAAAGGATGTTGGCAGCGTGTCCAAGCGAGGGTGCGTATGTCCAAGGAGCAGCAGTCCGTGCGATGCTGGCTGGGAGATGGTGCGTACGTCCGAGGAGTTGCGTGGGTGTCCGACTGGACACCTGGTGTTCGAGGGTGCATGTCCGAGCGACTGGCTGGGGCATCTGAGGAGCAGCTGCATGGTGTCCGACTAGCTAGATGCGTCCGAGCAACTGCATGGTGTCCGACTGGTTAGATGTATCCGAGCGGCTGGGTGATGGTCCGAACAGATGCTGTGGTGCTTAAGTGGTTTGCATGAAGTGTCCGAGTAGCTTAGGGGCATACCCAAATGTCCAAGAGGTTAGATGAAAATGACCAATTAACTATAAGGTCCAAAAGGACAATAAATCTCAAGGACATGGGGCACAAACATGATTTCTCATATAAAACACATACTGCAACAAGATCAAAAAATAGAATTTGAAGAAATCAAAAGACAAGTTCAATCGTGGGTTTATGTGAAAGTTGTCGACCGGATAGAAGCTTTTGAATGACCTCAAGAACATTTTTCTAGAAGAAAAGTTTATCATACGAGAAAATCGTATAATAAACTTGGGGGGCAAATGTTATCCCCAAAAATTGGAGATCGATGACGTGGCAATAGAGGTGACAAGTGGCAGTGCATGGTCCATAAACGACACATTAATAGTCAATAAATATATTGGCTCCTCAGAGTTGTGATAAAGTGATCTGGCTTAGGAGTGACCCGGTAGACCAATGAAGAGTTTTGACTGGCCAGTCAAGTGTCATGACCGACCAGGCATGTAACGCCTTGGTTACCCCAGAACAGTTACGATGAAAACCAATAAAAAGGAAAGGATATGTTTTATTTAATATATAAAACTATTCATGGGCCCACAATAACATTTACAAGTTATTTACAACTCAAAAAGGTCATTACTGTTCCAAAATTTCAAACCCCACCGACCTAAGCGGCAAAAATAGGGTGAACCCCCTAGTTCCTCTGAGAACTCCTTGGCCGTGGTGGTCAAGTGGCTGCATATGTACACATCACCACCTAAGCTCTCCACTCAAGGCTGGGTGAGCTTTTCTTTTCCTTTACCTGCACCACATAGCACCCATGAGCCAAAGCCCAGCAAGAAAACATAGCATTATATGTAAACATCATCATATGATTATCATTATAATCACACAGAGCTCATAGCTTTCAAACAGATGAGTGAATATCACTTTGAGGTCCTGGTTAACCATACTGAGTGACTGACAAACAGATCACTAATTCAAATGGAAGAGTGGCTGCTAGGTAAGCCACTAGCCTTTAACAGGTTCTAGTAAACCATACTGAGTGACTGACAAGCAGGTCACTAATTCAAATGGAAGAGTGGCTGCTAGGTAAGCCACTAGCCTTCAAGCGCTTATAATATTCATCGAACTTGAGATCGGTCCAGCATTAATGCTCTTTGAGTCATTCAATGCAGAAAGTTGATTAGATCTAATATTTATTGGCTTGTGTTGAACACGCTAAGGCCATCCTGACTAATGAGTTAGCGCAATGTGACCAGTGCCCAGTACCACTGCCGAACCTGACTAATGAGTCAAATTTCCGGTTCACCATTCACCGTAACTGTTCTGGGGTAACCAGGGCGTTACAAGGCATGACCTTGTTCGACCAGTCATATGATTGTCTGCCCAGGCATGACCTTGTCTGCCCAGACATGACCTTGTCTGCCCAGTCATGACCATGTCCGACCAGTCATGACCATGTCCGACCAATCATGACCTGTCTGCCCAGCCAAGTGCATGTCTGCCCAGTTAAGTGCGTGTCTGCCCAGTCAAGTGCATGTCTGCCCAGTTAAGTGCATGTCTGCCCAGTGAAGGTTTGACCGACCAGACTGAATGTGATATGGATTGACTAGATAGAGCAGGACTATGTCAAGATTCCCAAAAACGGCTTCAACAAGAATCGGTCTTGGCATACACGGGAATCTCTCAACTTATCCCACGAATATAGTGTATTGTTACATTTTGAATATTAATGTAATTTAAATATAATGAGAATAATAAAATATCCCGATTATGGGGATATCATCTGTACGATCCTAAGCCTATAAATACAAAGGCTTATGGCATCATAAAGGAGACTTTTGGATTTTTGAACTTTTGATCTGAAGTTTCTAGAGAGAGAGAGAGTACTTGTATTTGAGAGAATTCTTGTATTCTTGGAATTTGCACTAAAGAAACTCAGTTGACTCAGGTTCATTTGATCTTGAGTGCAGTCTATAATCACAACTCTAAGTGGATTAGGCTATTACCATCATATTGGGGCTGAACCACTATAAAATCGTCTGTGTCATTTATTTTCTCTTGAAGGTTTTATCATTTTTGACGTTCACACGTCGTTGGCCAAAAACGCGGTCAACAATCATTACCTTTAAAGAATAAGATTTTTAGCGGATTGTGGGAAAACACTATTGTGATACCCGAGCCTAGGTATCGAGACCATAGGATAGGTCTCCCCGAGACTTAGGGTTTAGTCTCAAATATTTTTGTATGAATTTCCTTAATGGGTTTAAAACCAAATAAGGATCATTAATCCTTACAAATAATTTTTAAAATGACCAAACTGCCCAAAATAATAATAATGAATTATGAAGCGCCATAATTAATCCGAGTATACTGTATGGATAATTACAGTATTGGCTAAAGCATAACTAGACTATATATTGGAGGGTGAAATCCTACTGAGAGCTAAGGACTCCAAGTAAGTCAACTTATATTGTGTGGCTGCAACATGAAATGACTATTGTATTATATGTTAGTATAGGGACACATGCACATATATACACTGTCGTAGAAAGTTTCTTAGAGACATTAGTCTAGTGAGTGTTGATTTAGAAAATATGATTGGTAGATATCCATCATATCCTAGACGGCTGATCCCCATCACACTACTTGATTTTATTATGTCCGGTTCATTACCGCGACAAGTGGCCAAGAGGTGAGGATTGCTGGTTAAACCTAGGGGTACCAAAATAAATTGGACCTAGGGGCCCTCATGCTTACTTAATCAGTGAATGGTTAGAACCCGAGCAAGTGCTCTGATAGTTATTCCTGGATAGTAGCCGTGAATATTGGCCACTCAGTGAGAGTGCCTAGAGATACTAGGGGTTGCCAAGTCGAGTGAGGCTAAACACCCTAAGGGAAACTGCTCATCAGCACCACTAATTAACATAGAAGTCTCTATAAACCCATGTAACTTCGATTACACTCTTGGATAAGTAGTGATGCCCTAGGTAACTTGATGGTTACCCATGTTAGGGATTTACTCTTGGATAAGTAGCGATGCCCTAGGTAACACAATAGTTACCATTGATGGGGATATTTATTGGCTAGATCTTAGTGTTGAGACTCGGTTCTCTCTTACAAATTAGCATTTATGCTGGAGGGCCTGTTATGCCCAAATTGTTGGAAGTTGTCAAGCGTTGGTATCGAATTATATTATGATATATTATATCTGCTTGCTCTGGGATTTTCTGAGTGCAGGTATTTATTTGTTGATAAGAAATAGTTGTGATATAATATATCTGCTTGTTCTGGGATTTTTTGAGTGCAGGAATTTATCTGTTTATATGAAATAATTTATCATTGGCTATCAGGCATGACCATAAGTTTGCCAGGACGCTTTTACATTCTTGAAATTGATTGTGTAGGGTCCGAAAGGATCCGGAACCCTAATTCTCTGCATGCTTTTTTTTTAAAGTTGAACTTACTAAGCGTTTTCGCTTACCTAGCAAATGTACATGTGGACCGACCTTTTGGGAAGCCATTTTATTTTTTGGAAATGTTGTGTAATTTTCCTAAACTAGGCTCACTCTACTCTTTATAAAATATGTTTGTAATTAAATGTTAAGTATGGCCATAAGACTTTTCAAAAAAAAAAAAATTATACGGGTTTTTGAGATATTTTGTTAAATGAAAACAATTATATTTATGCATTATCGAGTCTTAAAAATCTGGGTCGTTACACGGTCTCCTCGCCCAACCTGCATTTGAAGGGGAACGGAGCTGTGCCCTTTTCCAAGACTACTATGGGCCTTGGAGTGACGAGCACCTGAAGGCTGGTGCTTTCCTCCCACTAGACCAATACTTCGTAGATTTCTTGAGCTACGTCAAATTGGTTCCCTTCCAGCTCCCCCCAAATTCTTACACACTCTTGGCAGGACTAAAATATCTGTTTCTGAGGCATGAGTGGGAGGTCCCCACTCCAGCAAACATTTTATATTTCTTCTGCCTCAAAACGAGTCTTGAACAGAAAGGACGAGGTGATGGGTTTTATTACCTCACCAGATTCCCTAACTCCAGCTCTGTCATCGAGCTTCCCAGCCACCCAAATGACTATAAAGATTTATTCTCTATGTCAAATGGGTTCAAGAATTGTGAACATCGGTACTTCAACCATCCTCGTAAGTCTTCTATCTCTATGAACTCAACACATGAACTTTTTTCCTTTCATTGTAAATTTTTTTTATATATGTCCTGACTGAGTTTGTTCCTCGTGTAGCTATATTCTCAAGGACAGGGAAATCTGTGACCCTCGGGGGTCAGTATGAGACTTTGCTCAGTCTCCCCCCCCCCCCCCCCTCCTCGGGGAAAAAGATTATCACCAGGTCGTGAATGATTCCACCATGTTGGCATGCAAATTGATCAGTGAGGGTCAGACATTAGCTCTGAGGACCCGAGCTCCGCTCCTCATTATCCTCGAGCTCCCCTATTCTTAAGAGGCCCTGTCAGCCACTGAGGACAGTGAAGAGGAAGAAGACGTGGCACCACTTGTGCGAAAAAGACGAGCTACCGAAGCCAATCAGGGGTCCGATCCTGAGCATGCTACACTGGGGCAGCAGCTGGCCCTTCTGGCCAAGGTAACCCATACCCTTTTAGAGAATTAGATCGGGTTGATGCCAACTTTAAGTTAATCCATCTTAACCCTAACTAGCTCGTTAGCTGACATCCTACCGATCCAGATCTAAACGTAACCCTCCTCCAATGCGTGGATCATTTGGTGGTACGCTATGATCATAGCTATCCCAAAGGCACCGTTGTAGTTGATAACACCCTAAACTTTAGGTCCTCCATCTTTGAAGATGATGGAACAAACTGTAGGACCTGCCCTTCTCTGCTCCAGGGTGCATTTGTCCCTGGGTTTAGGCAGTACGTAGATGAATCCAGCCCTGAGGAGGGACTTGAACTCCCTAGGATCCAAGAGATCGTAGCCTTAGATTCCCCCTCCCCTCCGTTAATCCCAGAGTTGGAGGTCCTACCTAGCCCGGTTCATACACCCATGCTGATCGTAATAGATTCCTCCCCTAACCCGGAGGGTGGGATCCTTGTTCTCTCTCTTTTTTTTTTTTTTTGCATTCATAATACCTTTGAAGCATTACTCCTGTGAATTAAGTCATATGTTCGCTCTTTTTTCAGGTGAAGATATGGAATCGTCAGGAGCTCCCAATCTAAGGAGAGCCTTCAAGGCTGGGGGATCCGAAACTGGCCCTGTAGTGAAAAGGCCCAAGGGTGGCAAAGAAGGCCACCCCTAAAACAGGGGGTACCACACAATCCCCCCTTAAGGGTAAAAGTGCTAGCACTACTCAGGAACCAGCTCCGGTGACAACTGTCTCTATCTAGCGAATTCCTCATCCCCCTCCTCGACATATGCCTCCCTTGCACCCCCAAGTGATCTGTAACGACCCAAATTTACTAATAAGGCTAAGGGCCTTGATTAGTGTGTTGGGAGGGCATAATTGGAATATATGTGATTTAATGATTAAAAGTATGCTATATGACTATTTGAATATCTGAGATGCATGACTATGTGTATTAGTATGCATGTAGGCCCTGATTAGGTAAGAAAGGGCATAATTGTAATTTTGGCCCGTTAAGCGCATAACTATATATATATGTGATAAATTTTCGAGATCAAATTATTATGTGGATATATTTGTGATATTTGATTCGAGACGATCCTAGTGAGCGGGTTTAGCGGAAAAGTCACGGCAGGGATTTATACCCAGCTCGGGGCGAGCCTGGGGGTATTTATGGGAATTTATAGAATATTATTGAGTCCATTATGACATTGAGGAATATAATTGGTGATCAATTAGGTATTGGGAAGTAAGCGAAAATATTAGAGACCTTCGAGGAATTACTGGGAATTGGGTGAAATGACCAAAATGCCCCCAGGTTGATTTAAAGGCTTAGGGATAAAAGGGAGGGTATCTTGGTCATTTGAGTTAAAAACTGGGATAAGGATAACTATTGCTTTATGACTTAGTGGGAAAAGTCTAGAGTCTGAAAGAAAGAAAAGAAGGAAAAAGGAAAGAAAAGGAAAAGAAAGGGAATTAGAAGTTTGTTTTCTCTCTCCATTGGTTTAGGCTCCTCTCCACCAATCCTTGGGGTCTTTTGGAGCTGAGGTTCAGAGGAGAGCTAGGTCAAGCTTAGCAATTGGGTTTCTGAGTTAAGCTTGAGGATTAGCAGAGGTTACTCATCCATTTGAGGAAAGATTCCAAGGTTTTCTTCAGGTTCTGGTTTTGTTGTTGAATTATATTTCTAAGCTGAGTTTGATGGGAAATCTAGGGAATTAAAGCTAAGGTTTTGATGATGAGGAAGCCAAGGAAGTGTAGAGGATATCCTAACATCAAACTTTCCAATTAAAGGTAAGAAACTTTGAACTTGGACACTTGAATTCTGAAGTTTTGTTGTTTGGCTGAGTTTTTGAGCTCTAGGTTCAACTATGGTGAATTCTATGTTTAGGGATGCATGTAATTGGGTTATGTGTATTAGGGATGCTTGGGATGAGTGGAGGATGTTGATAAGCTTGTTTTCAAGTTTGGTTGAAGATTGGAAAATTTTTGGTAAGGTTTGGCTCGGGAAAATCGTAGGAAGGAAAAATGCAGGGTTGTTGTTCTGTGACTAGCGCTACAGCGCTAGCCTTTGGGCACTGTAGTGCTAGACCATGTTGTCTGGGGGTTTTTCGATTCTGTTTGTAGTGCTGTAGCGCCCTCCAAAGAGCGCTGTAGCGCTACCCTATTTCCAGAAAAAGGTTTTTTGGTTATTTTCAAGGGTTTTTGCCCAAGGGTTCGGGGTTCGATTTCACCACCCCGTTTGGTGGAATTGGGGCTTCCTGAGGGCTCAGGATTGGTCCCAAGGTTAGGTTTTGGACTTGAGGTTTGGTGATGATTCTGACCTATGGTTGTGACTAGGTGTGTGCTAGGGCTTAATAGGGATCATGATCAAGGATCAAAGTGAACGAAGCTAGCGAATTTAAAGGTAAGAAAACTGCACCCAGTTATGTGTTTGAGATGGGACTAAGTGCTCCTGATATTTGTATAATGTCAAGATGGTATTATGCCATGGGACATGTGATAAATGGCCTAAGGGTGCCGTATACAATATTTGCGCACAGGGCGCGGCTTGGCCACTGGTAGCCGAGGACAGCTTAATATTCACTGAGATCGGTTTAAGCGGGCCGGAGTCAGTGGGATAAACAGAGGGTGCGGCCTAAGGGCGCTAACCCTAGTTATCATTTGTGAATTGATTAATGTTATGAAATTATATGTTTGGTATGTTGAATATTTGGCTATCATGGATGTTTAAACTGTTGAGAACATGTCTATGTGATATGAGATATTGGATTGTCTGTTGATTATTTATGCTCTGTTACTGTGTTTTCTTACTGGGCCTTGGCTCACGGGTGCTACGTGGTGTAGATAAAGGCAAAGGCAAGTTGGACCAATCCTGAGATGGAGAGCTACGGGGCTGAATGTACATAGTCAGTTGTTCGGCCGCCATGGTCAAGGAGTGGATCAGGACAAGGAATGCCTAATAGTCTGTTTTGCCTTAGAGTGGCTAATTACTGTATTTAAATCTTGAATCTTTGTAAACGGTTTAATCTTATTATTTTTGGGATCCCGTGTAAACAGAAAATGTTTATTTATAAGAAATGTGGCTTTTGAGACCAAAATCTGTAAACCCTAGTTCCACTATAGTTTTAGTAACACGTTTTAAATTAAATGACTTGATTAGCAAGTCTAACACCTTTATAAACACACAGTGTAACGGTCTTGGCTACCCAGGGCGTTACAACTTGGTATCAGAGCGTCCTAGGTTTATGGGTTCCTGAAGACTGGCTGGACATGTACATTCGCTGCGAAAGACAAGCTCAACCCAGGATTTGGTAATTGTGTACATGATTATGTGCTTAAATGATTTGAATGAGATATGACTGTTGATATCTGTTTGATTAATAGGGAGCATGAGATACTGATAGGGCCTGGCCCTTGACTATTGCATGATGATATTGAGGCATGCTTATCAGCATTGTTATGCATGTGAATGAATATATGGATAAATAATTGGATAAATTGTTATATCTTGATTGCCTGTGAATGATTGAAGTTCCAGTAATGGATCATGAAAGGATTATCACCCTGTCATCATAGTCTGATTGCCGAGTCGTTGATTGCAGATTGACTTGGATAATTATGCGTCCAAGAAAATCTATGCGACTAGCCGGCAGGTCTGAGACTAGAGATGATGATCAGGGCCAGACCCCTCCACCAGTCCCTGAGAACTAGCAGCAGCTTATGGCAGATATGCAGGCTAGGCTACAGAGCCAAGATGAATAGATTGAAATTCTGCTGCAGCAGGCTCCATCAGGGAGTGTTGCCCCCATTGTGCCACCTGCAATGGTACCTGTTGTACAGCCAGTTGAGGTTGGGAACAAGTGGGAACTATTGTATGAGCGGTTTAGGAAGCAACAGCCCCCGATCTTTGAGGGAGGACCTGATCCACTGAAGGTTGAACAGTGGATGACTATGATTACTACCATTCTTGACTTTATGAGGGTAGAGGGACATGACAGAGTGGCCTGCGCCACATATATGCTGAGAGAGGATACCTGAATTTGGTGGGAGGTGACATCACAGACTAGAGATGTTACTACTTTGACTTGGGAAGGATTCAAGGACCTATTCAGTCAGAAGTACTACAATGTTTCCATTAGGGCAGTGAAAGTAAATGAGTTCGTGGGGCTAGTTCAGGGCAGTATGACAGTTACAGAGTATGCCCTAAAGTTTGACAGACTTGCAAAATTTGCACCAGATCTTTCGCCTACTGATGCAGCGAGGCAGGACAAGTTTATTAGAAGGCTTAATGCTATGATTGCCCGAGAAGTGAGGATCACAACAGTTCATGGAGGGACAACTTATGCCCAAGCGGTAGAGAAGGCTCTTACCGCTGAGGAAGCGGAAAATAAGATATGGAGAGAGAGTGCAGTGAGGCGGGAAGGCCGCAGGGCGGTACCTCCATATTCTGGTTCTAGCAGGGGCGGAGGCCCCAGTGATTTGAAGAGGAAAACTCCTGATGCTTCGATCGCTCCTGGTCGTGATAGGAGAGGTCGGGGTACTCAGGGTGGCCATCAGGGAGGCGGTGATACATGGAGGACTTATCTTGAGTGTATAAGGTGCAGAAGACGCCATTCGGGCGAGTGTCCGGCTAAGGCATGTTATGTGTGTGGGGTGGTGGGAAACCTCAAGAAAGATTGCCCGACAGTGAAGAAGGGAGATGCGGGGAAAGTGGACAGCTTGACTCTAGCTCGAGTGTTCACCCTGACGCAGGCGGAGGCCGAGGCTAGCCCCTTGGTAGTGACAAGTCAGCTTTCTAGCGCTGGCACTCCTTTTACTGTATTGATTGACTCTGGTGCTACTCACTCGTTTGTTTCTAGTAAGGTGATTGATAGAATGTGTAGACTTAGTG
Source organism: Humulus lupulus (assembly GCF_963169125.1). Lineage (NCBI taxonomy): Eukaryota > Viridiplantae > Streptophyta > Magnoliopsida > Rosales > Cannabaceae > Humulus > Humulus lupulus. Next base: position 155,716,587 of record NC_084802.1, on the reverse strand, counting down.
AGTATTGTGTTTCAGGGTTTGGGACTATTCTGCCTACAGGGGAACTGGTAGTGTCTAGAAGGTGGATTAGAGCACTGCCAGTGATAGTTGATGGTAGGGAGTTATCAGTAGACTTAATTGAGTTGAGTATGGAGGAATTTGATATGATTCTAGGTATGGATTGGTTGGTTAGATATGGAGCTACCATTGACTGCAGGAAGAAGATGGTGACTTTTGAGCCAGAGGGCGAGGATCCCTTTGTTTTTGTGCGAATGGTGCATGGACCCCACGTACCCAGGATATCGGCACTGAGAGCCAGAGATCTGTTACAAGGAGGGTGTATAGGTTTTCTGGCTAGTATGGTGGATACCACCAGGGTTTCGCCAGTAAGACCGGAAGAGACCAGATTGGTTTGTGAGTTCTTAGATGTGTTTCCTGAGGACTTGCCTTGATTTCCGCCACGTAGAGAGATTCATTTTGTCATTGAGTTGGCGCCAGGGACAGAGACAGTGTCGAGGGCACCATATAGGATGGCACCAGCAGAACTGAAAGAATTGAAGATACAGTTGCAGGAGCTTCTGGATTTGGGATTCATCAGGCCTAGTTACTCGCCATGGGTGCTCCAGTTTTGTTTGTGAAGAAGAAGGACGGGACTTTGAGAATGTGTATAGACTACCAGGAATTGAACAAGTTGACTATCAAGAATAAGTATCCCTTACCAAGGATTGATGACTTGTTTGATCAGCTGCAGGGTAAGATGGTGTTCTCAAAGATTGATCTTCGATCTGGTTATCACTAGCTGAGGATCAAGGATGAGGATATACCGAAGACGGCCTTCCGAACAAGGTATGGGCATTATGAGTTTCTGGTCATGTTGTTTGGTTTGACCAATGCCCCAGCAGCCTTTATGGATCTAATGAACAGGGTGTTCAAGGATTTTCTGGATCAGTTTGTTATTGTCTTCATCGACGACATTTTAGTGTATTCCAGTTCCGAGGCAGAGCATGAGCTTCATCTTCGACAGGTTCTTCAGAGGTTGAGGGAGCATCAGTTGTATGCCAAGTTTAAGAAATGTGAATTGTGGTTACCAGAAGTGACATTCCTTGGACATATCGTGGGTGCAGATAGGATTAAGGTGGATCCATCTAAGGTAGAGGCAGTTAGGGATTGGCCGAGGCCAAGGAACGCCTCGAAGGTGCGGAGTTTTCTTGGTTTGGCGGGTTATTACAGACGGTTTGTAGAGGGCTTCTCGAAGATAGCGGCACCAATGACAGAATTGACACGGAAGAATTTGAAGTTTATTTGGTCAAACAAGTGTGAAGATGGTTTTCAAGAATTGAAGCGACGACTTATTACGGCGCCTGTGTTGAGTCTTCCTTCGGGGGAAGGGAAGTTTGTTGTTTACTGCGATGCATCGAGGTTGGGTCTGGGCTGTGTGTTAATGCAGAATGAGAAGGTCATAGCTTATGCGTCATGATAGCTGAAGGAGTATGAGCAACGGTATCCTACCCATGATTTGGAGTTAGCAGTGGTGGTATTCGCACTGAAGATTTGGCGACATTACTTGTATGGGGAGAAGTGCAAGGTGTTCACTGACCATAAGAGTCTGAATTATTTCTTTACACAGAAGGACCTGAACATGAGACAGAGGCATTGGCTTGAGTTGGTGAAAGATTATGATTGTGATATTCTTTACCATCTGGGGAAAGCCAATGTGGTAGCAGATGCATTGAGCCGGAGAGGCCCAGGTCAGTTGTACAGTTCCACCTAGATCTCAAGAGAGTTAGCTGATGAGATGGTCAGAGCAGGGATAGAATTGGTGGTAGGCCGGTTGGCCAATATTACTCTGCAATCGACCCTGCTAGAGCAGATCAGGGAAGGACAGTTGGCAGACACTCAGTTACAGGGGATTAGAGAGAATGTCTTAGCAGGAGTAGCTAAGGACTATTCTATTTCTGAGGTTGGTTTGCTTCGGTATCAAGGGCGGATTTGTGTTCCAACTGATGAGGGGATCAGACGAGAGATACTGGATGAGTCTCATACGACGCCGTACTCACTTCATCCAGGTACCATGAAGATGTACCAAGATCTACGGACGTTGTATTGGTGGCCCAGGATGAAGAAGGATGTAGTGGAGAACGTAGCCAGATGCTTAACCTGTCAGCAGGTGAAAGCTGAACATCAGCAACCAGCAGGGTTGCTTCAGCCTTTGGGTTTTTCCTTAGTGGAAATGGGAGGACATTACTATGGATTTTGTGGGAGTTTTACCCACAACGGTTGGGCTTCATGACTCGGTGTGGGTGATAGTGGACAGGTACACCAAGTCAGCCCATTTTCTTCCAGTGAGATCAACATATACTGTGGATCAGTATGATGAGTTGTACGTGAGGGAGATCGTACGCTCCATGGGGTTCCTAAGTCTATAGTGTCAGACCGGGATCCTATCTTCACTTCCAAGTTTTGGGGTGGTTTGCAGAAGGCTTTGGGGACTCAGTTGAAGTTCAGTACAACCTTTCATCCTCAGACTGACGGACAGTCTAAGAGAACGATTCAGGTGTTGGAGGATATGCTCAGAGCATGTGTGATTGACTTTGAGGGTTCATGGAGAAAGTATCTTCCATTGATTGAATTTTCATATAATAATAGTTACCAATCAACGATTGGAATGGCTCCCTATGAGATGTTGTATGGGAGGAAGTGTAGATCACCCATTCATTGGGATGAAATGGGTGAGAGGAAGTATTTGGGGCCAGATATGGTTCAGAGGACAAGTGAAGCTATAGAAAAGATCCGAGCTAGGATGCTCGTCTCTCAGAACAGATAGAAAAGCTACGTTGATCCTAAGCGTAGGGATGTGGAGTTCCAGGTTGGGGACCACGTGTTCCTTCGAGTTTCACCTCTGCGAGGGGTAAGGAGGTTTGGAAAGAAGGGCAAGCTAAGCCCTAGGTTCATTGGACCTTTTGAGATCTTGGAAAGGATTGGTCAGATGGCTTACAGATTAGCCTTGCCACCATCGTTGTCTGGAGTTCATGACGTATTCCATGTTTCTATGCTCCAGAGGTATGTCTCAGATGTAACCCATGTATTGAGGTAAGAAGACTTGGTTTTATAGACAGATTTGGCTTATGAAGAGTAACCGGTCTAGATTTTAGATCGAAAAGATAAAGTATTACGGAATAAGACGATTCCTCTTGTTAAAGTATTGTGGAGGAATCGTAGGGTCGAGGAAGCGACTTGGGAGCTTGAGACAGTGATGTAGGATCAATATCCCGAGTTATTCAGGTAAATTTCAAGGACGAAATTCTCATTAGGAAGGGATAGTTGTAACGACCCAAATTTACTAATAAGGCTTAAGGGCCTTAATTAGTGTGCCGGGAGGGCATAATTGGAATATATGTGATTTAATGATTAAAAGTATGCTATATGACTATTTGAATATCTGAGATGCATGACTATGTGTATTGGTATGCATGTAGGCCCTGATTAGGTTAGAAAGGGCATAATTGTAATTTTGGCTCGTTGAGGGCATAACTGTATATATATGTGATAAATTGTTGAGACCACATTATTATGTGGATATATTTGTGATATTTGATTCGAGACGATCCTAGTGAACAGGTTTGGCGGAAAAGTCACGGTGGGGATTTATACCCAGCTCGGGGCGAGCCTGGGAGTATTTTTGGGAATTTAGAGAATATATTGGAGTCCATTATGACATTGAGGAATATAATTGGTGATCAATTAGGTATTGGGAAGTAAGCGAAAATATTAGAGACCTTCGAGGAATTACTGGGAATTGGGTGAAATGACCAAAATGCCCCCAGGTTGATTTAAAGGCTTAGGGATAAAAGGGAGGGTATCTTGGTCATTTGAGTTAAAAACTGGGATAAGGATAACTATTGCTTTATGACTTAGTGGGAAAAGTCTAGAGTCTGAAAGAAAGAAAAGAAGGAAAAAGGAAAGAAAAGGAAAAGAAAGGGAATTAGAAGTTTGTTTTCTCTCTCCATTAGTTTAGGCTCCTCTCCACCAGTCCTTGGGGTCTTTTGGAACTGAGGTTCAGAGGAGAGCTAGGTCAAGCTTAGCAATTGGGTTTCTGAGTTAAGCTTGAGGATTAGCAGAGGTTACTCATCCATTTGAGGAAAGATTCCAAGGTTTTCTTCAGGTTCTGGTTTTGTTGTTGAATTATATTTCTAAGCTGAGTTTGATGGGAAATCTAGGGAATTAAAGCTAAGGTTTTGAAGATGAGGAAGCCAAGGAAGTGTAGAGGATATCCTAACATCAAACTTTCCAATTAAAGGTAAGAAACTTTGAACTTGGACACTTGAATTCTGAAGTTTTGTTGTTTGGCTGAGTTTTTGAGCTCTAGGTTCAACTATGGTGAATTTTATGTTTAGGGATGCATGTAATTGGGTTATGTGTATTAGGGATGCTTGGGATGAGTGGAGGATGTTGATAAGCTTGTTTTTAAGTTTGGTTGAAGATTGGAAAATTTTTGGTAAGGTTTGGCTCGGGAAAATCGTAGGAAGGAAAAATGCAGGGTTGTTGTTCTGTGACTAGCGCTACAGCGCTAGCCTTTGGGCACTGTAGTGCTAGACCATGTTGTCTGGGGGTTTTTCAATTCTGTTTGTAGTGCTGTAGCGCCCTCCAAAGAGCGCTGTAGCGCTACCCTATTTCCAGAAAAAGGTTTTTTGGTTATTTTCAAGGGTTTTTGCCCAAGGGTTCGGGGTTCGATTTCACCACCCCGTTTGGTGGAATTGGGGCTTCCTGAGGGCTCAGGATTGGTCCCAAGGTTAGGTTTTGGACTTGAGGTTTGGTGATGATTCTGACCTATGGTTGTGACTAGGTGTGTGCTAGGGCTTAATAGGGATCATGCTCAAGGATCAAAGTGAACGAAGCTAGCGAATTTAAAGGTAAGAAAACTGCACCCGGTTATGTGTTTGAGATGGGACTAGGTGCTCCTGATATCTGTATAATGTCAAGATGGTATTATGCCATGGGACATGTGATAAATGGCCTAAGGGTGCCGTATACAATATTTGCGCACAGGGCGCGGCTTGGCCACTGGTAGCCGAGGACAGCTTAATATTCACTGAGATCGGTTTAAGCGGGCCGGAGTCAGTGGGATAAACAGAGGGTGCGGCCTAAGGGCGCTAACCCTAGTTATCATTTGTGAATTGATTAATGTTATGAAATTATATGTTTGGTATGTTGAATATTTGGCTACCATGGATGTTTAAACTGTTGAGAACATGTCTATGTGATATGAGATATTGGATTGTCTGTTGATTGTTTATGCTCTGTTATTTTGTTTTCTTGCTGGGCCTTGGCTCACGGGTGCTACGTGTTGCAGGTAAAGGCAAAGGCAAGTTGGACCAATCCTGAGATGGAGAGTTGCAGGGCTGAATGTACATAGTCAGCTGTTTGGCCGCCATGGCCGAGGAGTGGATCAGGATAAGGAATGCCTAACAGTCTGTTTTTCCTTAGAGTGGCTAATTACTGTATTTAAATCCTGAATGTTTGTAATGGTTTAATCTTATTGTTATCCCCAAAAAAAGGAGATCGATGACGTGGCAATAGAGGTGACAAGTGGCAGTACATGGTCCGTAAAAGACACATTAATAAGTCAATAAATATATTGGCTCCTCAGAGTTGTGATAAAGTGATCTGGGTTAGGAGTAGCTGAGTAGGCCATTGAAGAATTTTGACTGGCTTGAGAAGTGTCATGACTGACCAGGAATGACTTGTCTGCCTAGGAGTGACTTGTCTGCCCCAGAATGACTTGTCTGCCCAGGAGTGACCTTGCCTGCCCAGGCATGACTTTGTCCAACCAGGCATGAACTTGGCCGATCGGTCATGGCCATGTGCATGTCCTACCAGCCAAGTGCATGTCCTACCAATCAAGTGCATGTCCTACCAGCCAAGTGCATGTCCTACCAGCTAAGTGCATGTTCTACCAGCCAAGTGCATGTCCTACCAGCTAAGTGCATGACTGCCCAGTAGAGGTATGGCCGACCAGAAGGTGATATTCATCAACCAGGTAGAACAGACTACGTCAAGATTCCCAGAAACGGCTTCAACAAGAATCGGTCTTGGCATACGCAGGAATCTCTCCTTCTTCCCACAAATTTGGTGTTCTGTTACATTTTGAATATTTTTGTAATTTAAATGTAATAAATATAATAAAATATCTCGATTGTGGGGGGATATCATCTGTACGATCCTAAGCCTATAAATAGAAGGCTTATGGCATCATAAAAGGGGGCTCTTCTTTTTTGAACTTTTGATCTGAGTTTTCTAGAGAGAGAAAGTATTTGCATTTGAGAGAATTCTTGTATTTTTGTAATCTGCACTGAAGAAACTCAGTTGACTCAACTTCATCTGATCTTGAGTGCAGATCTATAATCACAATTCTAAGTGGATTAGGCTATTACCAACATATTGGGGCTGAACCACTATAAAAATTGCGTGTGTTATTTACTTTCTTTTCAAAATCGTATGTGTCGTTTATTTTCTCTTGAAGGCTTTATCGTTTTTGACGTTCTCACGTCGTTGGCCAAAAACGCGGTCAACACTTATTATTTTTGGCATCCCGTGTAAATAGAAAATGTTTATTTATAAGAAATGCGGCTTTTGAGACAAAAATCTTTAAACCCTAGTTCCACTATAGTTTTAGTAACACATTTTAAATTAAATGACTTAATTAGCAAGTCTAACACCTTTATAAACACACAATGTAACGGTCTTGGCTACCCAGGGCGTTACATGATCCAAACCAAACCTCCCATCCAAAGTGAGATTCCTCTCGTCTAGATACCGGTCGAGTCACACAATCTGGACAAGTATCTCGAGGCCTTTCGAGGAATCATATATGAGATGGCGAGTCATATGGTGGGCCATGCGTATAAGGCCAATGCTAGGGATTTGAGGACCATAGAGGAACGCAGTTTGGAAGATGTCCTCGAGTCTGCCATGGGGATGAACCTCACTGTGAGTCATTTTCCCACTACTAACCTTTCTTTATTATGTTTATTATTTTTTATTTACTTGCTTCATTATTTTGCAATCTGTCTTGGCTCAATACCGAAGCATAGCTCATGTCAAGGCCAGAAACAAAGAAATCCGAGCTGACCTAAACGTTGCCAGAGCCGCCCTAAATGTTTCTCAGGAGAATGAGCAGGCTGAAAAGGCTGCTCTCATCTCTTCTCAAGAGGACGAGCAAATCGCAAAGACCGCGTTGTCTGCCACTCAGGCTCAGGCCGCGGAGGCGAATCATCGTGTTGACTAGCTTCAGTCTGAGAATGACGAACTAAAAGCAAAGTTAATCGAGGCCGAAGTTAAAGCCAAGGAGGAAGTGGCAACGTCTTGATAACTTCATTTTAGGGTCATTTTATAATGTGTTTTTGTGGTAATCTTGAGTTTTTATGTGTGTTTTGTGCAAGATTACACTTTTGTTTGTCTTTGTTTTAGGTTGGAGCGATGAATCACGAGAAAAATGCAAAAAGAAACGAAAATGGTGGAAAAATGAGGCTCTTGGCAGTTATTGGACTAAAAATGATACTAAGGATGCTTAAAGGACGGTTTTTGATGAAGAGATGAGTTGAAAGATATAATTTGAGAAAAAATTGAATTAAAGTCGCGACTTGGGCTTTTGAGTCACGACTCAAGGTGAAGTCAGAGGCACATAGCTTGCTGGACGGAATTAATGTCGCAACTTGGGCTTGCAAGTCACAACTCGAGAGGGAAACAGAGGCTCAGCTAAGGGGAAACTCAAACACAGGCTGCAACTTGAGATTCTTGAGTCACGGCGCCTGAAGCCATTACACAAAAGAGAAGGGCCCCAAAACAAACACGATGCGCGACCCAGAGAAGGCCAAGTCGCAGCTCGCACACGAGAAAACATAAACTCTTTTAATTTTTTACTATAAATTTGTATTTAGGATTTAATTATATGGGGAGGTTAGTTTTTAATTACGTTTTTAGAGACTAATTTTGTTTCTTAGGCTAGTAATTGTGCACTTTTATATTTTTCTTTCTTCTTTAAGTTTAGGAATCTTATGTTCTTTAATTATTATTTTATTGATTTAGTCATGTCTAATATGAACTAAACAATTTTTATCTAGGGTGTAATGTAGTCACTTGGATTTCTATCTAATTGAATTATGATGTTCTATTAATTTTTCTTCTCTATTCTAATCTATATAATGTGTGTTTAATGCTAGTAAATACTTGATCACCATTTGCTTGATTTAATGATTTTGATTCAAAATTCGAAAGATGAGAATTGAATATGCTATCAGAAGAAACTTCCTCCAAAGCTTAAAGATCCTGGTAGTTTCAATATCCCATGTTCAATAGGGGTTTAGTATAAATAAAGGCTTTATGTGATTTAAGGGCCACCGTGAATCTAATGCCTCTATCAATCTTTCAGAAGCTGAATTTGGGAGAAGCCCGGCCAACTATTGTGTCTTTGCAGATGGCAGATAGATCAGTTAATCACCCTCGTGGAGTGATTGAGGACGTATTGGTAAAAGTGGGTAAATTTATCTTTCCTGCAGACTTTATTATTTTAGATATGGAGGAAGATGAAAATATTCCAATAATACTTGGAAGGCCATTCTTGGCTACTAGTAGGGCTATAATTGATGTCCAAAAAGGTGAGTTAAAGCTGTGAGTGCAAAAAGAGGAAATAATATTTAATGTTTTTGTAGCAACAAAAACTCAAACGTGTTGTAGGGTTGAAGTAGTAAACCAAGAAGGGAACAAGTTTGAAGTCTCTAAAAAGAGTTCCATAGTTAAAACTGGAATGCGAAAGGGGCGTAATCGGTTAAAAAAATACTTTAGTGAAAGAATTTGAATGGTATATGAGCGAGGGAAAGTTCTGATATTTTATAATCACAAGAAATGAGGGCCAACTCGTGATACTATGGCTCTCAAGGATGTCAAGGGAGGACTTGATCCCAGTTGAATATAAAAGAAAACAAGTGTTCGGCTAAATGACGTTAACAACAGCGCTAAAGGAGGCATTCCTATATTTTATTTAGTTTTTATTTTTATTTTTAAGTATTGGAAAATTTTATTTAATTTTATTTTGGATTTGTAAAGTTTAGTTATTTTAATTTTATTTATTTTTCAGTATAAAGTTTGTAAAAATTGTGAAAAAATGTGTTTTTCAATTAGTCATTGGGCCAAGTCACGACTTGAACTAGCAAGTCGCGACATTATCAAAATCAGAGTGTATTCCAAATATAAAGAAGGGATGGGCCACGACTTGATGATATGAGTGGCGGTGCTTGGAAGCAAGTCTGCCGGAAAAATTTAGGGTGGGTTGTGACTTGAACAGGCTCGGTCGCGGCGCGCCTGTGTCAAACAAAAGAAAAAAGGCTTAAAAATCATTTTTTTTCAAATCCTTTCTCTCATTTTTCAGATTCTCTCATTCTTAATCAATTTCCTTAAGAAAAACCTCTACAATTTTTCCTTATTTCCTTCTATTTCAAATTCTCTTAATCTATTTTCCTAATTTCTACTTCATATTCCTTATTGATTTCTTTCATTTCTTTATCCCTAATCCTAATTTTTGTTCTATTTGTGCTCATTGAGGAATTGAAGGAGGATTAAAGGGTGGCAGAATTTTCAAATTTCAAGACTTGTAAGTTTTTCTTTTTGAAGTTTTCATTGAGTTGCATTTATATTAAGAGCTTGCCTTGGATTGTTGGACTGTTGTTGGTATATTGGGTGTTTTTGGGTGAAATTTTTAGGAGTATATAGTGAGGAAAATTCATAATTTTAGGGGAAGTGCTATAGAAATTTTTGTGTGCCATTTTTGAAAAATTATGAAGGTATGGGACCATGGAAACAACTCACTAGGGCAGCATCTTCAAAGAATACTAGTCACCCTTCATCATCCCATTCCCAACCACCCCAAACCCAGCCAAACCTGCAAGCACCTCAACAAATTTTAGAATATAATCCCGCGCCCTTCATTAACAAGGATGCCCACGATCTTTATCAAAGGCGATCCCAGCGGCTAGTTATTCAAGAGTGTGGGATGGACATTAAAGAAGAAATATACCCTAATGACACTTATCATATTATTAGGAATGAAATTTTACGCCAAGGTTGGCAATTGTTTGTGGACGATAAGATGCCAAAAGCCAATTGCTCCTTGGTTTATGAGTTTTACGCCAATTTTCCTGGGGCTGTAAATAGAAAGGTGTTTGTTAGGGGTGTTTCAGTTGAATGCACTATTGATAATATTGATGCATTATTTAATGTACCTAAGTTATCTCCAGAAGAGGATGGGTATTATCAGTTGGCATATCATAGTGAGGTAAATTGGACTGAGGTGGCTGAGACCTAAGGAATTCCTAGTGCTTCCTTTGTTATACAGAATGGGGAGCCGGAACATTTAAGAAGATACCAAATGAATGTCGTAGTTAAAGCTGGGACTCTTTTTGTGAGTGCACGGCTTATGCCAAACAACCACTTGTTTGAACTGGGGACTGATAGGTATCTTCTGGTGTATGCAATTATAACGGGGCTCTCCATTGATATCGGGTGAGTTATTTGCCAAAGCATGAGGGATTTATGTAGGTTAACCACTACTGGGTTGGGGCATGGTTCTATGATTACTGACCTGTGTGAAGTTTGGGAGGTGCCAAAATATCCTAGTGATATTTATAGGAAGGCGATGGGGGCTATTTCTCGGGGCTACAGTGAATAAATTCAATGCCTCATCCTTAGAGCCACAAGTACTGATACCCAGGAATGTAAGAGTTGCAAGGTAAGGAGAAGCAGCTGAGGAGCCCATACTAGCCAATGATCAAACAGAGGGAGTGAGGGCAGCTGAGGAAGAGGGAAGAGAAGAATACCCTCAATATTTATCGATTGAGGCTCCACCGGATCCACACTTGGCCAGACTAGATTACATCATTCGACAGAACCAGCATACACACAATTATTTGGGCGAGCTTCATGATTTTCATAGAGCTCAAGTTGATAGACAGAATGAGCTGGTTTACCGATGGTCAAACCAAGAGTCGGACCGCCAGTACTTCCCTTATCCACCGCCTTGGCATTCATTTCCAGACCCACCACCATTCTGAAGTGATTCGCACTAGGTAAGTTTTCTTTTCTTTACTTATTTTTAAACATTGGGGACAATGTTTAGTTTAAGTTTGGGGGAGGGAGCTTATTTTTCTGTTAGTGTTGTTTTGTGTGTTTGTTTATGTTAGTGTTTAGAGTTTTGTTTTAGTGTGTTTAGTTTGGTACCAACATGAATAAAAATTGACAATAATTGCCGATGAGAATAAAATGAAGTTATGAGTATAATTCAAAGAAAATGAAATCTGAAAATAAAATCTGTGTGCTTGATTAAACACTATGTTAGTTCATTTTAGTTTAGATAACATTTGTTGAATATTTTGTCCTGATGTTAAATTTATATTTTTGATATTGATTATGCTTGCTGAAATCGGTTAGTGGAATGATTAATGGAAAGTGAAAATTATTTTCAACAATTCTAGAACTTGCTTGCTTGTTATTTGAGGCGAAATAATATATCACGTATACTTAGGAATATGATTTAGGCTATCATTTAGATCGTTTGAGCTTTTCTTGCCAACCTTAAATCACTTAATCATTTGTTTACCCCTTTTGAGCCTAATCTTGTATTTTTTTTTTTTTTTTGTTCTAAACCATCAAGTAAGTCTAATACTTGAAACTTGGTTATATATCCGTCCCTAATATACTATGAGCATATGATTGAGAAAAATTTGGGAATTGATGTGTAATGGGGTTTAATTGTGATTTGAGTGGGTTTAGAAAATGAAAAAGAGAAGAAGAAAAAATGAGAGAGTATATATATTGAAAAAATATATATATATTTCAATACACTCCCAATATGAATATATAGAAAAAATCAAGTTTAGGGGAGTGTAGTTATTATTGAAAATATATATATCTAAAGAGAAAAAAACAAGAAAGGGGATTATGAGATTGTATTATTATGGAAGTAAAGTTGGTGAGTTTGGGTCATGTGCTTATAGTAAAGTGAGCTTAAAAATTCCTTTTTCATCTACTTTTACCTAAGCTATCGTTACAAGCCTATAAAAGTCCTATTGATTCTTATGCATATTATGATTTATATTAGTGGAGAATAGCAAGTAAGTGAGCTTATGGAATTATTTGGTTTGAATGGATCGATTGGAAAGAAATTTGGTGAGCATAATTGATTTCAAATTCATTTATTTAATGAGCATGATTTGATAATCCAAAAATGTTAGTATACTAAGGTGTGTTGATGGAGTGTTTTGATCAAAATTCTAGATTGAATAAATTGTTGAGTAGTTTTCTGAGAAATTATATGATTAACATTCATGATTTTGAGGCATACTTGTTGTTGTTGGTATAGTTCATGTTGTTAGAATCTAGGATTGTTTTGAGTCCTTTATTCGACGGCGAACAAAGAGTAAGTTTGGGGGAGTTTGATAACTTCATTTTAGGGTCATTTTAGAATGTGTTTTTGTGGTAATCTTAAGTTTTTATGCGTGTTTTGTGCAAGATTGCGCTTTTGTTTGTCTTTGTTGTAGGTTGGAGCGATGAATCACGAGAAAAATGCAAAAAGAAGCGAAAATGGTGGGAAAACGAGGCTCTTGGCGGTTATTGGACTAAAAATGATACTAAGGATGCTTAAAGGACGGGTTTTGATTAAGAGATGAGTTGAAAGATCTAATTTGAGAAAAAATTGAATTAAAGTCGCGACTTGGGCTTTTGAGTCGCGACTCAAGGTGAAGTCAGAGGCACATAGCTTGCTGGACGGAATTAATGTCGCGACTTGGGCTTACAAGTCGCGACTCAAGAGGGAAACAGAGGCTCAGCTAAGGGGAAACTTAGACAAAGGCCACGACTTGAGATTCTTGAGTCGCGGTGTAATGACCCAAATTTCCTAATAAGGCTTAGGGCCTTGATTAGGGGGCTAGGATGGAAAATCTTGGAATTATATGATTATGTGATATTTATGTGTATCATTATGTGAATATGTGAGTTATTTTATAATATGACTAGATATGCATGTTTTGGTGTATTAAATATGCATGTGGGCCCATTCTGTTTAATTGGGCAATTTTTATATTTTGGCCATTTCATGTAATATTTGGCATATATGTGGTATGTGTGTGATGCTTCATTATTATTTGGTTATGCTAGGTTTACTCAGAATGAGACGATCCTAGGAGGCAAGCTAGTGGGAAAGTCACAACAGGATTCATACTTGACTTGGATTGAGTCAAGGGGTATTTAGCACATTAACGGGTTATTGGGTAATGGGAATAAATATTTTGTGATAAATTGGGAGTTAGTGAGACTAGGGGAAAATTCTGGGAATTTTGACTATTTTACCCCAGGGGGCGTTTTTGGGACCCCGAGCATTAGGATTTGCTTGAGGTTACTTAAGCTTGAAGTAACCTGTCAGAAACATAAAAAGAACATTCAGAATGTTCTCTCTCTCTCCCGTTCCATTTTTGACACCGTTAGTGTTGACCCTTGATTTGGTCAACGACACGGAGTCAAGTAAAACGATAAAAACAAGATGAAATCAAGATCAAAAAGATAAATAACACCAACGATTTATAGTGGTTCGGCCCTAGTGATGGCAATAGCCTACGTCCACTTAGTGTTCTTATTGGTGTAGAATCCCAAAAACTATGATCAATGAACAAGGGTTCACGAGTTTCACCAACTTCGGGCTGAATACAATTTTGGTGGATAAAAACACTATAATTCTCTCTCAGAATTCTAAAGTTCAAAGGTCCAAAAAGTAAAAGTCCCATCTCTTGAGCCCTTTGAATCTTATTTATAGGCTCAAGGAGTTTTGCATGGGCCAATGGGCCTTAATTACATTTAATATAGGCATATCTAAATAATAATGGACATCACAATTATTACATAAATGCAAGATTACATATCTATAGGAAATATCTGAAATACTGCGACCAGACTGGTCGCTCATGAAATATGTCATTTGCTAAGTGAACTCTCTTCTGGTCGATGATTGAACAAATCGTACTCAGCTAAACAGTCACGTGTACCCCATGTACTTGTTAATTCTGCCACATCATCAGGTAAATCTTTTTTGGGTAAAAATTTACCCCCCCCCCCAAGTTTATTTTACTGTGACCAGCATATAATAAACTTAACCGACCAACTCTTCATCTGACCTGTCATGTCTGTCAGCACCTTTTCAAAAAAGTAAATAATTATGACTGTTGCAGTTTCCCAAAAGCATTTTGACGTCTACTACACTTCCCTACGCATCGAAAACTTACCCCCATCATTTCCTCTTTTACTGTGCCTCGATCAGTATAAATAAATCACTTGGCTCATTTCCTCTTGATGGAGATATTTATTGGCTAGATCTTAGTGTTAAGACTCGGTTCTCTCTTACAGATTAGCAATTATGTTGGAGGGCGTGTTACGCCTGAATTGTTGGAAGTTGTCAAGCGTTGGTCTCGAATTATATTGTGATTTGATATATCTGCTTGCTATGGGATTTTCTGAGTGCAGGGATATATTTGTTGATAAGATATAGTTGTGAAATAATATATCTGCTTGCTCTAGGATTTTTTGAGTGCAGGGATATACTTGTTGATAAGATATAGTTGTGATATATTATATCTGCTTGCTCTGGGATTTTCTGCGTGCAGGGTTTTATCTGTTTATAAGAAATAATTTATCATTGGTTATTAAGCATGACCATAAGTTTTCCAGGACACTTTGCGTTCTTGAAATTGATTGTGTAGGGTCCGGATGGATCCAGAACCCTAATTCTCTACATGCTTTTGTTTGAAAGTTGAACTTACTAAGCATTTTCGCTTACCTAGTTGTTTCATGTTGTAGGTAAGAGAAAGGGCAAGGCAGAGCAGTGAGCGCTGGAGTCTACCTTGCAAATGTACATGTGGACCGACCTTTTAGGAAGCCGTTTTATTTTTGGAAATGTTGTGTAATTTTCCTAAACTAGGCTCACTCTACTCTTTATAAAATATGTTTGTAACTAAATGTTAAGTATGGCCATACGACTTTTTAAAAAGTTTTTTTTATACGGGTTTTTAAGACATTTTGTTAAATGAAAACATTTATATTTCTGCATTATCGAGTCTTGAAAATCCAGGTCGTTACAGTTGGTATCAGAGCTCAAGTTAGGCCAGTTCTGTAGACAACCCACATGTACATTTCGCAAAGATAGACCGGCACTCCTTGTAAGTATTGTCTCTTCCTTTAGTGTGTTTTTTTCTTTTTATTCACCTCAATTCTATAAATTGTAGGTTATGGTCAATATACCTGAGATAGGTGACCCTGTGATAGGAAAACTACCCATGATCCCTTCGCCTAGATTTGATTTTCTAAAGACTCTTTAACGATGAGAATTCCTTGCCACTTCGAGTACGATCAATGACATAGACATGTCATTTGGCAATGTACGCAGTACATGACGAAAGTCTTCGATAGAGCCAGAGGAGGATCTCAAGTAGTCGGACGAGGATACCGACATAGAGCTAAATATGTTGATAGACAGCTTAGATTAGGTTATGTTATGAGGGTCTTGTTGATACTTTTTGTAAAGACCTTGCAAACCAACTAGGTTGTAGGACTTTGGTGTAGTTGTAGCTGAGAACCTGCCAGTGGAGGAAGTGGCTGACGATGGACTCGAGGACGGGGAAATTTCTCATGAAGATCCGATGGACTAGAATGAGGAAGATCCCGAGGAGGATCCTGAGGAAGATCCCAAAGAGGATACTGAGGAGGATCGTGAGGAAGGTCCTGATATGGCCGTTGACAGCGACACCGACTAGGTGTTAGGAGCTGCATAGGTGTTAGAAACCCACCTACTTTTGAAATATGTACCTACCTTGTATATGATTAGGGAAATTAGTAACTGGTCTAGCAGGGATATAAGTCTGTTTTTTTAGGGCTAATTTTGTAAATCCCTTAGACTAGCTGACCCAAACTTAAAACGTTGTATATGGTATAGGTTATGAAATGAAGTTGCTAACTTTTGTTAAAAAGTGTTAATTGCTTGTTGTGCTTGATATGTTTGGCGTGCTAAATTAGGTTAATTAACTATTTGTGTCGATATTAACTTCTCGTCCTTATGCGCTTAGGAGCTTTTGATTTGAAATCAAACAAATGGCAAGGACAAGAGCTCAAAAAGGAAAGGGTGTTGCTGGCCGAGGCCAGGCCGCACCTGCTGATAGAGCTCAGAACGCACCTGCCACTAGAGCTCCAAACCAAGCTGCTAGAGTTCGCGAGATATCCGAGCAAATGAATAATCTTCAAAGGCTAGTGGAGACGCAAGGAGCCCAAATAGAAAGAGGGCAAAAGAGACAGGAGGACAATGATGCCCTCCAAGCAGAAAGTTTTAACACCCTCTTGGGGCGACTCCCCATGTCACCCAACATTGCTCAAAACAATGAAGTACCACCTGAAAACAATGAAGAAAATAACCTTGGCCACATGTTATCATTGAGCAACCTGTACAGCTAGTAGAAGCACCAAGAGCTGCCCGAGCAAAACCTATATCAGAAAGGTTCGGCAACCAGAATCTACCTATATTCGAGGGGAGCAGTGACCCTTCAATGGCAGAGGAATGGATTAGTATTTTGGAAAGAATCTTTGATTTCATTGGAACTACCGAGAGAGAAAAGGTAGTTTGTGCGACCTATATGCTGAGAAAAGATGCCTGCATCTGGTGGGACACAGCCAAGAAAGGGCATAATATTGCTGAGATGGAATGGCTAGAGTTCTTGACCTTGTTCAATGGCAAGTACTTTAGTAAGGCAGTGATTGAGCACAAAGTGAATGAATTCACAAATCTAAAGCAGGGAATGTCGAGTGTGCAGGACTACACCAACTGTCTAGGTTCACGAAGAACTAGGTGAACACTGAGGGGAATAAGACCTGGAGTTTTATGAAGGGCCTACGCAGAGACATTGCAAGGTGTGTAGACACTGGTAGAACTGGCCCGGAGACGTATGCTGAAGTTGTGGAACAGGCTCTTCGCAAAGAGTCTTGGGCTGTGTCAGACAAGCCAGAACAACAGAAGAACAAAGACAGGAGGTACACTCCCAACAACCCCAAACAGTTTCAGGCCAATCAGAATGGCCCAAGGGGAAAGTTCAACCCGAAGTTTGGCCAGAACTCGGGGCGAACAAACAATCCAAGAGGCACAAGACCAATTTTTGGGGGAAATAACAAAATAAAAGGGGGACCTCCCAATCAGGCAATGGCTAGTCACAACACACAGCTAAGACGTGAGTTTGAACAATGGCCACTGTGCAACAAGTGTAACCGACGCCATCGGGGCGAGTGTGGGGTATGTTTTAACTGTGGAAAGCCAGGGCACTTTGCTAAGGATTGTCGAATGCCAGCCAAGGGCAATGGAAATGACCAACAGAAATAAATTGAAGCTCTGCCTCGAGTTTATGCGCTTACACAAAGCGACAAAGGAGCTGGACCATCTGATATGGTGTCAAGTCAGATTTCTATCGCCCAAACCTCGGCTTATGTATTAATGGATACTAGTGCATCACATTCTTTTGTATCTGCATCCTTTGTGGAAAATCTAAATAGAAGTCCTGAGCCTATGCCTGTTATTTGTGGGGTATCCTTGCCTTTGGGAGAGGATATGTTGGTGCGAACATGGGTTAGATTCGTACCAGTTTGGGTTGAAGGTCGTGAGCTGACGGTGGATCTGTTAGTCTTGGACCTACATGAATACGATGGCATATTTAGAATGGATTGGTTAACCAAATATGGAGTCGTTATCAATTGCAAGCGCAGAAAAGTGGTCTTCACCCCAGCAGGAGAAGAACCATTCGAGTTCAAGGGTACGTCAAGAGAAAAGAAGTGTCCCATGATTTATGCGATGAAGGCGAGAAAAATGTTGAGTGGCGGATGCATCGATTTTCTAGAAAACATAGTGGATAAGGATAAAGAGACGAGTCAACAACCATCTGATGTACCGGTTGTGTGCAAGTTTCTCGACGTATTTCCTGAAGGTCTCCCATGGATTCCACCAGACCGAGAGATTGTGTTTGAGATAGAGTTGATTCTGAGAACTGCGCTGATCTCAAAGACTCCTTACAGAATGGCACCAACTAAACTCAAGGAGTTGTAGTCACAACTGCAAGAGTTACTGGACTAGAAGTTCATAAAGCCAAGCCATTCTCCATGGGGAGCCCCGATCTTATTCGTTAAGAAGAAAGACGGCACGATGAGACTGTGCATTGACTATCGAGAGTTGAACAAAGTGACGATCAAGAATCGATATCCATTACCGAGGATCAATGATCTTTTCGATCAAATACAAGAAGCGTCAGTATTTTCCAAAATAGACCTGCGATCAGGCTATCATCAGCTCAAGGTTAAGGAGACAGATATACCAAAGACGGCCTTTAGAACGCGCTACAGTCACTATGAGTTCTTAGTGATGTCCTTTGGACTAACCAATGCACCTGGAGCATTCATGGATCTCATGAATCGAGTATTTCATGAGTATTTGGATAAGTTTGTTATCGTGTTCATTGACGATATTCTAATATACTCAAAAAGCCAAGAAGAGCATGCAACGCATCTAGAACTGGTCCTCAAGTGTCTGCGAGACGAAAAGCTTTACGCTAAGTTTTCGTAGTGCGAATTCTAGCTAGAGAAAGTAAGTTTTCTGGGGCACATAGTGTCGAGAGACGGAATTTCAGTAGATCCCGCCAAAATAGAAGCTGTTAAGCAGTGGAGACCTCTGAAAAATGCTCATGAGGTTAGAAGTTTTCTTGGGTTAGCAGGATATTATCGGCAATTTGTGGAAGGATTTTCCAAAATAGTCGCACCAATGACTGCCCTCACCCGCAAAAACATCAAATATGAATGGACTGACAAGTGTGAGAAGAGTTTTCAGGAGCTGAAAACAAGATTGACAACTGCCCCAGTTCTGACAATCCCTAATGGCACAGAGGGATATACTATTTATAGCGACGCCTCAGGCCGAGGGTTGGGAGCAGTGCTGATGCAGCACGGAAAAGTAATTTCTTATGCTTCTCGACAGCTAAAGAATTACAAGAAGAAATATCCCACTCATGACCTGGAGCTTGTAGCAGTGGTATTTGCACTAAAAATATGGAGGCACTACCTGTACGGGATACACTGCAACATCTACATTGATCACAAAAGCCTAAAGTATTTCTTCACTCAGAAGGAATTGAATATGAGACAGCGTCGATGGTTGGAACCATTTAACGACTATGACTGTGACATTCTGTACCACCCGGGAAAAGCAAACAAGGTGGCAGATGCATTGAGTCGACAACCAAGTGCTTACGTGATGACAGTCAAAGAGATTTCGCCATAGTTACAAGTCGACCTTGCTACCTTGGATTTAGAGATAGTAGTTGGTCAATTGGCTAACCTCTCTATCGAGCCTACCATTATGGGGTCCATAAAAGGTGGGCAGTTAGTCGATCCTTGGGTTCAAGGATTGATGCACGAAGTGAGGAACAAGGGGCGACCAGGTTCCATATCTCCAAAGATGGAGTATTGGGGTTTAAGGGCAGAATATGTGTTTCGGACGATGATGAGATCAAGAAGCATATCTTTTTTTAGGGACATAATGCTCCTTATGACATGCATTCGAGTACCACAAAAATGTACCAAGACTTGAAGAAGTACTTTTGGTGGCCTGGGATGAAAAAGGAGACGGCAGAATATGTGGCACACTACTTGACTTATCAGCAGAAAAAGGCCAAGCATCAACGGCCAGCTGGATTGTTATAACCCTTAGAAATTCCAGAATGGAAGTGGGAGATGGTCACTATGGACTTTGTTACAGGTCTACCAACCACTCCCAAGGGGCACGATGCCATTTGGGTTATCGTAGATAGGCTGACTAAGTCTGCTCATTTCTTGCCGATCAAGGTAACTTATGGGGCACATAAGTTAGCAGATATTTACATTGCAAAAATAATGAGACTGCATGGTGTACCCAACTCCATCGTATCAGATCGTGACGGACGTTTTACCTCGACATTCTTGAATAGAATCCAAACGAGGTTGGGTACTAAACTAAAGTTTAGCACTTCTTTCCATCCGCAAATAGATGATCAAAGTGAACGAACAATTCAAACCCTGGAAGATATGCTAAGAGCCTGCGTGCTCGACTTTCAAGGGTCATGGAATGAGAAGCTTCCACTAATAGAGTTCGCTTACAATAATAGCTATCATGATTCCATCAAGATGGCTCCATATGAGGCTTTGTACGGAAGGAAATGTCGATCACCGATTCATTGGCACGAGACTGGTGAAAGAAAGTTTCTCAGATTGGATAAGGTTGATCAGATTACCGAGGACATCCCACAGATAAGGCAACGCTTGCAAACTTCGGTTGATCGACAACGCAAATATGCCGACCGACGCAGGAGACCCCTGGTGTTTGAGGTTGGCGATAATGTGTTGTTGAAGGTAGCTCTGCTACAAGGGGCTATGCAATTCATGAAGAAAGGAAAGCTTAGCCCAAGGTTCGTTGGACCTTTCGAAATCATAGAGAGGATCGGGGAAGTAGCTTATCGTCTAGCTCTTCCGCCCACCCTGTCTAAGGTGCATGACGTGTTTCATGTATCCTTTTTTAGAAAATACATGCGCGATCCCTCGCATATAATCAGCTATGAGCAGCTGAGCTTGGATCCTCAACTATTCTATGAGGAGAAGCTGGTGATGATTCTAGACCAAAAGGAAAAGGAGTTGAGGAACAAGACGGTGCCGTTGGTAAAGGTGCAGTGGTGTAACCATGGCATTGAAGAGGCAACCTGGGAAACAGAAGACAAGATGAGGGAGCTGTATCCTCATTTATTTTAAGTTTCAAGGACGAAACCTTTATAAATTGTAGGTATTGTAACGTCCTGCATTTTCAGGTACCTTAAAACGACTCGGGTCGGGATTTGTGTCCCCGAGTTAAGAATATTATGTTAAATAATATTATATTTGTTTGGAAATTATTCCATGAGTTATTGCTAGTAAAATTATGAATTTTGTGATTTAAGAGTCAAGATAAGACTTTCGGTCCTGGACCAACACAAAAACCCTGATCGGGTAAAAATATCATAAAATAAAATGAAAAACTATGGCAAATATATTTTGGGCATAAAATACATTCATAAAAATTAAAGTTTGGTCAAAAATAATAAACCTATGGTAAAATAGAAATTTTAGGGCATTTTGTGCTAAATGCCTAATTTTATCGAAATGGGGAATTTTATTTCATGAATGGGCCTTACATTAAATTTTATTGTGTGATTAATTATATTAAATGTGGGAGACATTTAATTTAATTATTTAGTGTTAAGTTTTGTGTTTAAAACTTAATAAGAGTGAAAAAGGTATAGAAAGTCAATTTTGACATTTCTTCTTAGGAAATAATTATTAACCATTATAAAAAAAAATTATAAGTGGGTATTTAGTATAGGTGGCCAGCCATGTGGGGTGTTAAAAAGGATATAAACCAAAAAATTAATTAAGTTTAAATCCTATTTAATTAAGAAGTCAAGTGGGAAAGTGGGTAGAAAAGCACTCAAGTGTTTTGTGATATTTTGAAGAGTTTTGTGAGCCATTCTAACCCCAAAACCGACCACACCTCTCTCCTATTCACTCTCATCTGATTTTTGAAGACTCTCTAAAGTTTTCTCTCCATTTTCAACCCCATGAACACCAAGGAGACTTGGAAGCTAAGTCTTGGTCTAGGAAGGGTTTTCCCTAAGGTAAAGTTTCATTAATTTAGACTTTTGTAAAGTTTTAATCATAGTGTTTCAAATAGCTAATTATCTATGTTGTTGGGGGAAATTAGTTAGGGTTTTTGAAAGGTTTTGAAGGATCAAAAGCTAGTAGGAAGATCCACACCTTAAGCAAGAACATCAAAGAGGTAAAAAGTCTAATTTATGGTTGTTATTGTATGATTTTTAGAATTAAGCATTATTTTGTATAGTTAATGCTTAAATTTTCTTATTGGTGATGTAATAAGGTTATGGTAGTTGTTTTATAATTTTTATGATTCTTGTGTATTTATTTTTTAAAATAGGAACCCAAGGGTATTGTAGGAAACCTTAAAACAAAATACATGTTTTAAGCTATGACTTCCAATGGGTCTAGCATCCACTGTATATTGATTTTGTAAAATTTAATTATACTGTGATTTTTTTGAGATTGAGTACATAAGATTGAGCTTTTGAAACACAAAAATGTTTAAAAATGAGTAAGTTATGCTATTTCAAAGTTTAGGTAAAAAAACTATTTTTTTCGAATTCTTATTTTCAAAACCAAGTTTGGACAGCCACTGTATAGGGCAAATGAATCCAGTTTTTTCTAAAATTTGGTAGACATATTATTGGCATGACCTAGTACTCCACTGTAAAATTTGATAAGAAAATACTGAACGGTTTGAAAGTTATTAACTGTCAAAGTTTGGAAATAAGGTCATTTTTACCTCATTGTTGGAAAATAATTTCACCAATCAAAATTGCTCATTTAGACCTAATATTTTACAAAGACCTAAATGGCATACTAAAAATAGAATTTGGAAATTTTGGTAACAATTGGGTAAGTAAATTTAAAGTTATGGACTAACAAAGTATGTAGTTAAAAATGTCAAAAATAGGCTTTTCACACTTAGTGTAAAAATGAGATTTTGGAACTTAAGGTAAAAAGTAAAATTTTGCTTATTTCAAGATATAAATTGGTAAGTCTTGAAAACATATTTTCACTAAAATTACCACTTTGAGTTTAGTGTGAATTATTTTTATTAAAGAATTTTTATTCTTTTTAAAAATAAGAGATTTAATTTATTAATAGTTAATAAATTAAAAGAGGGTTTAAAACCCTATATTTTGAGAAAATAATTAAGTGAATTATTTTTCTAGTAAGTAAAATTAATTAATTGATTTTGGAAAATTAACTAGTCAAGATGGGAAATTTTTAACGGTTTTCCTAATTAAGACAAATTAGGCAATTTTCTTAAAACGGTTTTTAGAGCTTAAAACCTTAAGAAAAATAAAAGGAAAATTAAGAGTTTATTTTCTTTAAAAATAATTAAAGAATTTAATCAGTATTTTTGGGATATAATACCGGCTAAAATCTTTTATATATTTTACCGACTGTTGAAAGTACGGGTTAATAGCGGAGCGGAACTTTTAAAGAATAAGATTTTTAGTGGATTGTGGGAAAATACTATTGTGATACCCGAGCCTAGGTATCGAGACCATATGATAGGTCTCCTCGAGACTTAGGGTTTAGTCTCAAATATTTTGTATGAATTTCCTTAATGGGTTTAAAACCAAATAAGGATCATGAATCCTTACAAATGATTTTCATTAAAATGACCAAACTGCCCAAAATAATAATAATGAATTATGAGTGTCATAATTAATCCGAGTATACTATATGGATAATTGCAATATTGGCTAAGCATAACTGGATTGAACGTTGGAGGGTGAAAACCTGTTGAGTGCTAAGGACTCCAAGTAAGTCAACTTATATTGTATGGCTGCAACATGAAACGATTATTGTATTGTATGTTAGTATAGGGATACATGCACATATATAGACTGTCATAGAAAGTTGCTTAGAGACGTTAGTCTAGTGAGTACTGATTTAGAAAATATGAACGGTAGATATCCTTCATATCCTAGACGGTTGATCCCCGTCACACTGCTTGATTTTATTATGTCTGGCTCATTACCGCAACGAGTGGCCAAGAGGTAAGGATTAGCTGGTTAAACTTAGGGGCGCCAAAATAAATGGGACGTAGGGGCCCTCATGCTTACTTAATCAGTGAACAGTTAGAACCCAGCAAGTGCTCTGATAAGTTATTCCCAGATAGCAGTCGTGAATATTGGCCATTCAGTGAGAGTGCCTATAGATACTATGGGTTGCCAAGTTTGAGTTAGGCTGAACACCCTAGGGGCAACAGCTCACCAGCACCACTGGTTAACATAGAAGTCTCTGTAAAAGTGTGTAAATTCGATTTCACTCTTGGATAAGTAGTGATGCCCTAGGTAACGCGATAGTTACCCTTGATGGAGATATTTATTGGCTAGATCTTAGTGTTAAGACTCGGTTCTCTCTTACAGATTAGCAATTATGTTGGAGGGCGCGTTATGCCTGAATTGTTGGAAGTTGTCAAGCGTTATTCTTAAATTATATTGTGATTTGATATATCTCCTTTCTCTGGGATTTTCTGAGTGCAGGGATATATTTGTTGATAAGATATAGTTGTGAAATAATATATCTAGTTGCTCTGGGATTTTCTGAGTGCATGGATATACTTGTTGATAAGATATAGTTGTGATATATTATATCTGCTTGCTCTAGGATTTTCTACGTGTAGGGTTTTATCTGTTTATAGGAAAAATTTATCATTGGTTATCAGGCATAACCATAAGTTTGCCAGGACGTTTTGCGCTCTTGAAATTGATTGTGTAAGGTCTGGATGGATCTGGAACCCTAATTCTCTACATGCTTTTGTTTGAAAGTTGAACTTACTAAGCGGTTTCGCTTACCTAGTTGTTTCATGTTGTGGGTAAGAGCAAGGGCAAGGCAGAGCAGTGAGCGCTGGAGTCTACCTTGCAAATGTACATGTGGACCAACCTTTTGGGAAGCCGTTTTATTTTTGGAAATGTTGTGTAATTTTCCTAAACTAGGTTCACTCTACTCTTTATAAAATATGTTTGTAACTAAATGTTAAGTATGGCCATACGACTTTTAAAAAAAAAAAATGTACGAGTTTACATTTTGTTAAATGAAAACATTTATATTTCCGAATTATCAAGTCTTGAAAATCTGGGTCGTTGCAGTGTACATAAGATAATGGGCCCATAACAATGTGAAAGTAAAAAGAGAAAAAGTACAAAAGTAAAGTTTGAACGTTCTTGATCAATAAATGAAATGTATAAGTATTATAAACCAGCATATGAGTATATGTGCACTTCAAACTCACAACATCCATGTGTATGTGTATGCATGAGATTTACTTACTGAGCGTTAGCTCATTATGTTATTTTCCAACATTTTTCCAGGTGTGGCTTTAGATGTTGAGCAACTTGTGGAGCACGGACTCAGTAGCAATACAATAGTGGGTTATGGTTTTTCATATTGCTACATCAGATTTAAAGTATTCATACGTGTAATAATTTCTATTAACAAGTTTATATAAAAGTCTTAAATTTTTCTATGTTTCTTAGTATCATTTTATTTAATTCATTTGGTCAAGTGCCTAACATACTCGCAAACCCTGGAATTACGAGTATTGGTAGACGTACCCTACCTTAGGGTCATCACAAGGAGGCTGGGTTGGTGTAGCACCAGAGGTTTGTCCAGTCTTTCTAGCTATTTTTGCCATTCGATCTTCTTGGAGGTCTTAAGTTCAGTCTCTCAATGAAAGCACCAAAATTTTGACCCTCGATTTGGTCAACGACACGGAGTCAAGTAAAACGATAAAAACGAGATGAAATCAAGATCAAAAAGATAATATAACACCAACGATTTATAGTGGTTCGGCCCCAGCGATGGTAATAGCCTACATCCACTTAGTGTTCTTATTGATGTAGAATCCCAAAACTGTGATCAATGAACTAGGGTTCACGAGTTTCACCAGCTTCGGGCTGAATACAATTTTGGTGGATAAAAACACTATAATTCTCTCTCAGAAATCTAAAGTTCAAAAGTCCAAAAAGTAAAAGTCCCCTCTCTTGAGCCCTTTGAATCTTATTTATAGGCTCAAGGAGTTCTACACGGGCCGATGGGCCTTAATTACATTTAATATAGGCGTATCTAAATGTTGACCCTGATTTTGGGCAACTGACACGGAGTCAAAATACGCTTGACGTGGATGAATGCGTTGAAAAGAACGTAATAGCGAAAATAATAAGAACACAATATTTTATAGTGGTTCGGCCCCAGAATTTGGTAATAACCTACGTCCACTTAGATTGTTATTGATGTGAGAGTCAAAGGAGTGATCAAAGAACTAGGGTTCAATGAGTTTCACTAACCTCTGAAGAACAATACAATATGATTGATATGATTACTTTAAACTCCAGCGATTTAGAAGTCAGGAAAAGAGAAAAAAGAGCGGATCCCCTTCCCTGAGCCCTCTTCTACTATTTATAAGCTCAGGGAAGATTTACATTGATTTGTTACAGATATTATTTCCTAAATAATCGGATACTCAGGAAATCATGGGAGAGAATTTCGGATTCCATCATAACTGCCTAAGATTTCCTCCGCGTGTTACGTGCCTACGACCAGACTGGTCGTATGAAGAGACCTGATAGCCTAACTCCGAACATCTTCCTGGTCGATAGTCGAACACAGGTTTTGCCAGGTGTCAGCTTCGTGCAATTAATTCCTGCCATGTCATTCACTTCTGATTTTTGGGATAACATTTTCCCCCCAAGTTTGTTTAGTGCGACCAGTAATAAAGAAACTTAAGGGAACAACCGTTCGCCTTCCCACGTCTGTTAGAATCCCCGTGCATTTTCGAAAACTGTGACATAATTATGTCTAATCAAGTCTTTTCGGTTTCCGAAAAGGCAATCTGACGGCTTGTCCACTTCCCCACATTTTGAAAGTGGGAAGTGATGATTACCGCCTTTTTGCTACCCCCTTGATCTCTATAAGTAGCCTTTCTTCTTTTTCAAGAAACCTTTACCCGTCATTTTGCCAAAATCTTCAAGAACTCACGCCTGTGTTCAGAGCTTCAAAAAAACCAGCCCGACGTCGTACCACAAGTCTTCTGCCTTAAGTTTTCATTTTCTTTCGAATCTCCTCCTTCTTTCAGGTAAGGATTCTATCCTTTAAGCTCTGTATTACGCCATGCATGCTATTTTTGTACTCGGATATGTCTGCGTTCTTGAATAGGGTTTTTAGGGTTCTTGGTATAGATCACTTAATATTCTGTAGAAGTGCATCTTTATACTTTGTATGGGTTAGATCAGTACTTTGATAGATAGAGTTTCTGGTTTGGGGCGTTAGGTTGTCGAAAGGTTCAACCTTTAAGCTAGACGAAAAAACTGAAATTTTTCCCGCCCTTTGGGAGTCGAAAAAAGTTCCTTTCAGAAAACGTTCTTCTTTCCCTTTTTTTTTTATTTACCCACGTTGAAGTTTGCGTAGAATTAGGATGCTGCTGGCTATTTAGGCACGAGCAATGTTATCCCAGCTTCCCTACACTACTTCGCGGATTGTCTTATCTCCTCCATTGTCTGTTTGCAGTTCATATGCAAGACCCTTGGGAAGGAGAAAGACCTATCGAAGACGAACTCTTAGCCCAACTGCTCGAAGGCGAAGAGAATCCATCCTCGTTGATTCTAGAAATTCCATTCTCACATTCTAACCCAAGTCCTCCACCAGCTCCTACCCAGAAAATGGCCAGAACAAAGACCAAGGCCAGAAAAAGACGCAACCCTTCTCCCAGTCAGCCTCCTGCTGATGCCCCCTCGACCAGTGGTCGACGAGAATTCCCTCCTGAGACTGAAGTTCAGGCACGTGCCCGTCCTCGTCATGCCGACCAGCCAGATGTTGAGTGGCACGTGGTATCTCCAAGCACTGTGACCATTCTCATGGTCTCCAATTATTTAAATAAGAACAATCTGACGGGGGTGACCCTAGTCAGACCTTCCATCGACCAGCGAGCTAACCTGCCAGGGGGGCTTATAGCGCCTGGTCGAGATACCATATTGAGGCGGGTGCCACCTTGCCTCTACATTCATTTTTCCAAGGGGTGGCTAATTACTTCGGGGTGGCCCCTTTCCAGATTACCCCGAACGGATATAGGATGCTGACCGCGCTCTATATCCTTTATAAACTCAAGAAATGGCCAGCCCCCTCTCCTCATGAGTTCAATTATCTATTTGACCTTAAATCCAACCCCAACCAAGACGGTACGGGGTTCTTCCATTTCTGCCATCAAGAGACCGGACGCACGTTTCTGTCCGAGACCACCCATATCTCCAATGTGGGGAAGTATCATCTGGAATACTTTCTCACACCTGACATTGCTGCGGACAACTTGGCATTCGCACGAGGAGGTAAGGGGAATAACGAGCCTTAAACCAGTAGTTCTTGCCCTTTAAATTTTCTCGTCATAATACTCTACTGTTCCACTGTACTCCAGGTCCATGGTTGCGCCCGACCCCTACTCCAGGAATGGAGTTGAGGGCAGCGCTCTTAGCCAGTATGTCCAATGCTGCTAAGAGTGTGAAAAACTTGATCACTGAGGCTAACCTTAGGTTGGCTGGCCTTAAGGGCTCCCCTCCTGCGACCAGCGAACCTGCGGCGGGTGGTGTCCATGTTGGCGTGGGATGTGAGCAGGGTCTCGAGCAGCAACCTCAGTCACCTCCTCCTATTTGATGGGGACGGCAACTTTAGGAATGCTCCTTCTTTAAATTCAGATTTCTTCCAGGAACTAGGTAGTTCAGTAGATAATGTTCCGACCAGTAGGTGTAGCTCGGGTACCTTACTTTTGCATCTCTTATATTCTAACCTTTATTTCTCTGTGACCCTTTAATCTCATCGTTTGAAATGTCATTCTTTGTGCAGGCATGGACCCCGGGGACTTCTTCGCACACTACCAAGCTGCTGTCGAAGCTTCTGTCCCGAAAAAGGACAGCAAAAGAGCTCGTGGGGAAAGTAGCAAGACCCCTTCGAAGAAGGCCCAAACAGAAGACGCTCCCACCGACGCCCCCTCCGAAGAGAACTTAACACATCTGCCTACCCCCGAGCAGCAAACTCCCACACCTGCCGATCCACGGTCTTCCTCAAAGGCCGTAAACAAAGAGACCACGGACCACTTGTCTGAAGGCTCCCTGCCCAGCCACATAGTTGGCATGGCCAGGGAGAGATTATATCGGCTCTCCAAGCATAGGCGTTCCCAGGTTGCCATCACTGATACTGCCACGATGGACATTAATGAAATCATCAACAGAGGGCTGAACGAGATAGCCAATGTAAGTCGTCTTTCGCTGCTTTGTCATTTATGCTAAATTTCTTTTCTTAACTCATTTTTTCTTCAGGGGTTTTTGTCCTTGACTGCAAGCTGGTGCCGAGCTGGGGCGATGGTTTCTCGAGAGAGGAACTTTGACTCCAGGCTTGCTCAGGCTACGCAAGCGCTTGAGGATGAGAAGACCAAGCTGCTTGATGAGAACAAGGAGCTGGTTAAGCTGAACGAGCAGCTATGCGAGGATCAATCCACTCTTACCCGAGAGCTTCAGGAGAGTGAAGCGGCCTAGAACAAAGCCATCGACGAGCGGCACAAATGGAAGGAGAACTGCAAACTCAACACCCAAGAGTACAAGCAGCTCACACTCGATCTGACTGCCAGTAAGGATGAGGTAAAGAAGGTTGAGGAACGGGTGCGCGAGCTCGAGGAGGACAGAGTTAAAACTCTGAAGAAGTATAAGGAAGCCACCTTCCTCTGCTTCTATGACCTTTGGAAGCACAATCGGGGGGTAGACATTAGCTATCTCTCCGAGCAGTTGCAAGAGACGCTGATGACGCAGTGTGTTGCTCGGCTGGCGGTAGAAGAGAAAGCCAAGGCCCAAACTCTTGCTGCTGCTGTTGTGGCTAAACCTCTGGCTGATCAAAACGCTCCTAATCTAGAAGACCTTCCTGCCCCACAACAAAATTAATATTTTTTTTTTCGCTTTATGGCCCACGGGTCTTTTTGTAAAGACAATCTTTTATTTTATTGCTGCGAGGGCAGCTCTTTTGCTTACGCTTGAACAATTACATCCGAGCAGTACTGCTCGCATTGTAAAGGTTTTTATTCCTTTTAATTCTATTTTTACACCCGAGCACTAATGCTCGCGGTGTAAACGTTTGCCTTTGATATTATAATCTTTTATTATAATACATGTTCGCATGACCGAACTTAGCATAGTACTTTGGTTCGATTTAACAAAATCATAAAGTTTGAAAATACGCTAAGTACCGTAGCATGCTTTCACTTATTTTGTTCATGTGTTTACATACCTTGTGGTATGCTTTGCTATCGATGTACCTTGTATGCCCCCCAAGTGATCGAGGAGCTTTAGGTCCTTGGTCACTTGCCTTGACCACGACCTGTGCGAACATTACCGCTCGTTGCAAAATTTTAACACTTGTAATACAGCAAAACAACACACGTAATGAACAAGTACTTGTAAAAATAAATTTACAATAGTTGACAAGAATGACTGGCTGCGCACAGTCCCTTATAATCTCGTATTAAAAATGGACTAATCATGTCTTTACGAGTGATCTTAAAAAAAGATCTTATATTTATAAGCGGTTAGCCATACAACGTGGCTAACCCTTTTTGCAAAACTTGTAAAAAGTAGAATTTAATACAAGCCAGTCCTTTAAAAAGGACTGTTTACTGATAATACTTGCGCAGGTGTTCTCCATTCCAATAACATGGAACGAGATCTCCGTTTAGGCGTGCAAGTTTGTAGGTGCCCGGATGAAGGACTTCTTCAATCAGGTAAGGTCCTTCCCAATTAGGTCCGAGTACTCCAGCAGTGGGGTCGCGAGTATTCAAGAAAACTCGTCGTAGCACCAAGTCACCGACGTTGAATTTTCTTTCTTTTACTTTTAAGTTAAAGTACCGGGCGACCTTTTGCTGGTACGCAGCAACTCGGAGTTGGGCTTTTTCTCGTATCTCATTAATTGAGTCTAGGGACTCCATCATCAGTTGGCTGTTTTGGTCCTGGTCGTATGTTAAGCGTCGATGCGAGGGGGGTTCTAACTCGACAGGTAACATAGCCTCATATCCGTAGGCTAAGGAAAATGGGGTATGACCTGTCGCTGTTCGGTGAGACGTTCTATACGACCAGAGGACTTCAGGCAGCTGCTCTGGCCATGCTCCTTTAGCGTCTTCGAGCCTCTTTTTCAGGGTGTCCTTAAGAGTTTTATTCACAGCTTCGACCTGCCCGTTCGCTTGAAGATGCGCAACTGAAGAGAAGCTTTTAATAACTCCGTGCCTTTCGTAGAAGTCGGTGAATAAGTCGCTGTCAAATTGGGTTCCGTTGTCTGAAACTATCTTTCGGGGCAAACCATACCGGCAAACAATGTTCTTGATGACAAAGTCAAGAACTTTCTTGGTCGTTATGGTAGCGAGTGGTTCAGCCTCGGCCCATTTGGTGAAGTAATCAACTGCCACGACTGCGTACTTTACTCCGCCTTTTCTCATTGGCAGGGATCCAATCAAATCTATCCCCCATACCGCAAAAGGCCACAGACTCTGCATTTGTTTTAACTCGTTTGGAGCTGCTCGTGGAATTTTGGAGAACCTTTGACATTTATCACATCTTCGTACAAATTCCATCGAATCCTCGTTCATAGTTGGCCAGAAGTATCCTTGCCTTAGAATCTTTTTTGCCAAACTCTGCCCCCCAACGTGATCTCCGCAGAAGCCTTCATGTACCTCTCTCATCAGCTCCTTAGCTTTTTCTGGTGTAACACATCTGAGTAGTGGCATGGAATATCCTCTTCGGTACATAACACCATCGACCAGTATGTACCTAGCGGCCTGCCTTTGCAGAGTTCTGGCTTTGTTTCTATCTGTTGGTAATACACCTTTTGTCAGATACTCCAAGTAAGGCGCCATCCACGTATCCTCCATTCGAATTTCCATATTGGCTTCAACCGCTTGTATGCTTGGCTCACTCAGTCTTTCTACTGGCACAATGTTCAAAGTGTCAGCATCTTTCGCGCTCACGAGTTTAGCTAAGGCATCTGCATTTGAATTCTGATCCTGCGGTATTTGCTGGAGGGTATACTTCTTGAACTGGGCTAGCAGGTCTTTTGTTTTATTCAAGTAGGCCATCATTTTTAGGCCTCGCTCTTGATATTCCCCTAGAACTTGGTTCACTACCAGCTGTGAATTGTTGTAAATATCAAGCGTCTTTATGCTCATGTCTTTGGCCATTCTCAGCCCAGCGAGGAGGGCTTCGTATTCAGCTTCATTATTTGACGCAGTGAAATCGAACCTAATGGCGCAGTGAAATCGATGCCTTTCCAGCGTTATCAATATCACTCCCGCTCCTGCGTGGGATTCATTGGATGACCCATCCGTGAATAACTTCCACGATGAAGCTCTCTCTTGAGGCTCAGGCGCACTAGGCTGTTCGCACTGTTCGCTGTCTGGGAGTTCGGTGAACTCTGCAATAAGATCAGCCAAGACTTGTCCTTTTACTGCTGCTCGCGGTGAATATGTGATATCGAACTGCCCTAGTTCGACTGCCCATTTTAATAAGCGCCCAGCCGCCTCTGGCTTTTGGAGGACTTGCCGAAGGGGCTGGTCGGTTAGCACTGTGATAGAATGGGCCTGAAAGTAAGGACGTAGCTTTCTTGAGGCTAGGATTAAGCAATATGCTAACCTTTCAATGGGCGGATATCTTAGTTTTGCCCCAATCAGCCTCTTGCTAACATAGTAGACCGCTTTTTTTACGCCTTCTTCCTCGCGTACTAGTACCGCACTAGCAGCAACTTCCGTGATCGCCAGGTAAATGAACAAAGTTTCTCCCTCGATCGGCTTGGATAAAATGGGAGGTTGTGCCATATGAGTCTTCAAGGCCTGAAAATCTTGCTCGCAGTCTCCTGTCCATTCAAACTTCTTATTGCCCCTAAGTAGATTGAAAAAGGGGACGCACTTGTCCGTTGACTTAGAAATAAATCTAGTTAGGGCTGCGATTCTCCCGGTTAAACTTTGTACATCTTTGATCTTCTCTGGCGATTTCATGTCGATCAGGGCTTTTATCTTGTCGGGGTTCGCCTCAATTCCTCTTGAATTTACAATGAACCCCAAAAACTTTCCTGATCCAACTCTGAAGGAACATTTGAGGGGATTTAACTTCATCTGGTATTTGTTCAATATATCAAAACATTCTTGTAAATCCTTCACATGTCCTCCTGCCTTTTTAGACTTTACCAGCATGTCGTCCACGTATACCTCCATGTTTACTCCGATCAGCTCTTTAAACATGTGATTGACTAGCCGCTGGTAAGTCGCACCTGCGTTTTTCAGTCCGAAGGGCATTACTTTATAACAGTACAGGCCCGTATCAGTCTGAAAGTTGGTGTGATCCTCGTCAGGGGGATGCATGTTAATCTGATTGTAGCCCGAATATGCATCCATGAACGAGAGGATCTCGTGTCCTGCAGTGGCATCGACCAGCTGGTCGATTCTTGGGAGTGGGAAGCAATCCTTTGGGCAGGCTTTATTGAGGTCTATAAAATCCACGCAGGTTCGCCATTTGCCGTTAGGCTTGGGAACCAGCACTGGATTGGAGACCCACGATGGATAAAATGCCACCCTGATGAACCCATTCTCCTTTAATCTTTCAACTTCTTCTTTTAAGGCTCTCGACTGATCTTTATCGAGCAGCCTTCTTTTTTGTTGCACGGGTGGAAAAGCCTTGTCTATATTCAGGACATGGCTGATAACTGCAGGGTCTATCCCAGCCATGTCTTTGTGCGACCAGGCAAAGACTTCCTGGTTCCTTCGCAAAAATTCCACCAGTGTATGCTTCGTGGTTGGTTCTAGATTTTTCCCGACCTTCACGACTCTGGTCGGGTCTTTTTCGTCGAGTTGGACCTCTTCCAGGTCCTCGACGGGTCCAACGTTCTCTTCAAAATCCCCAAAGCGAGGATCTAGATCTCTATCCTCACTTTGGGCAACACCCTATTTGGTGACCTCATCACCGGATTGGGCTTGTGTATCAATTTCCATTTGCAACCTATCAGAGGTAGTGCTCTTTGATGTTCCCTTTTTTGCCTTCGTAACTGAGGCGTTGTAGCACTCTCTGGCTTCCCTCTGGTTCCCCAACACGCGTCCTACCCCTGCGTCTGTCGAAAACTTCATGGCTAAGTGCCACATAGAGATGGCGGCCCGTAGGTCAACCAGTATAGGCCTCCCAATGACGGCATTGTACGCCGAAGGACAATCGACTACCACAAAAGTAGCGAGTAATGTCCTGGTAGCGGGCGCTGTACCTGTCGTCACTGGTAGTCTGATCAATCCAGCAGGGGCGAGTCCCTCACCAGAGAAACTGCATATTATTTGGTTGCAAGGCTTCAGGTCCTTAACGGACAGTTTCATGCGTTCCAGTGAAGACTTATACAGGATATTCACCGAACTTCCTGTATCGACCAGCACTCTCTTCACCATCATGTTGGCCATTTGGATATCCACGACCAGTGGATTGGAATGTGGGAACTGGACATACTGGGCATCGCTCTCAGAGAAGGTTATCTTAGCCTCCTCTGATTGAGCCTTTTTTGGTGCGCGGTCCTCCACAATCATCATCTCGATGTCCTGGTCGTGGCGCAGAGTCCGAGCGTATCGTTCTCTGGCCTTTTCGCTGTTTCTCGCGAGGTGCGGGCCTCCACAAATGGTTAATAGTGTGCCAGTCACAGGGGAAGGCTGCAAAGGTGGCGAGCGTTGGTGTAACGTCCCAAACTCCAGGGACCGTTACGGTGTGCCTTGTAAACAGTGCTAAACTCGATAATCGAGTCATTTGGCCAAAATCGTGAACTAAGTATGATTAGCGGTTTAGGGATTAAAAACTTTGGTTAGGATGTAACATTTCACTAGAACGTTTAATATATACATTGGGATCCCGAAAATATAATTTCAGAGTTTATTACAGAAAATATTTACAACAGGCCGTTCTACGCGGCAAAACAGGGTTCAACCCTAGTTCCACTTTAAACCTCGGCCGTGGTGGACGAGCAGCCGCATATGTACACATCATCACCTAAGCTCTTCAACTCAAGGATGGTCCAGCTTCCTCTGCAAGCTCTTCAACTCAAGGATGGTCCAGCTTCCTCTGCACCACATAGCACCCGTGAGCCGAAGCCCAGCAAGAAAACATAACACTATACATAAACATTATCAAATGATCATCATTATAATCACACTGAGCGTAAAACTTTCAAACCAATGAGTGAACATCACATGATTCAAGAGGGAGAGTGGCTGCTAGGTAAGCCACTAGCCTCCAAGCACTTATTTCATTCATCGACCCTCGAGGTTGGTCTGGCATTAATGCTCTTTGAGTCATTCAATGCTGATGGTCGATTAGATCTAATCTCTGTTGGCTTGCGTGATCCACGCTATGGCCGTTCTGACTAATGAGTCAGCGCTATGTGACCAGTGTCCAGTATCACCGCCGAACCTGACTAATAAGTCACAGCTTCACAGCTGATACTAACACCTTTGCCAATTCTGACTGACGAGTCAGTGCAACGTGACCAGTGCCCAGTACCACTGCCGAACCTGACTAATGAGTCACAGCTTCACAGTTGATACTAGCACCCTTGTCAAGTCTGACTAATTAATCAGTACCATGCACAAGTAAGCAATGCTATCAATATGTATCATATGCCAGTTATCCAGAATAGGGCATTCAGCATGCTTACTAACAGTTGCTAGCATAATCATGATCATGCACAAACCCAGAGACTCAAGCTCTGACCAATCTCATACCCATCATTCATGGCATGCCCTAATCATATGTTTCTCGTGCATCATATGCAATATGTCCAGCAATTCCAACATGCACCAATAACAGCCATGCATGTCACGCTTAATAATCAACCAACATGCATCAGGAATAGCCATGCATGTCATACTCAATAATCAACCAACATGCACCATAATAGCCATGCATGTCATACTCAATAATCAACCAACATGCACCATAATAGCCATGCATGTCATACTCAATAATCAACCAACATGCATCATAATAGCCATGCATGTCACATATACACAGGGTGCAGTCTTCTTACCTTGGGTTCGAGCGAGAATTAATAAAAGAAACGACCTTTGAGAACGATCAATCCTTTAACGGTCACCTAGTCATAACCAAAAATATAGAATACCATCAATGAAAATGAAAGCAAAGGTTTCCAACCCAATATCTAGCCTCCGGAACATCAATCCACACTTAACCGAGTAGTAGGATCAACCCCGAGGCCTATGGCAAGCATCCCTAAGTCAAAAACCCTATTCTGGCCAAATCTGCCCTGATGGGCTGCGGCTCACTATAGCCATGCCGCGGCTCACCCTCAGACAGAGGCAAAATCTTGCCCAGAAGCACACTCAGGCCGCGGCACATTACGCAAACCAGCAACAGGCAGATTTTTCTCCCCTGCGTTTTCCTCGAAACCAACCATTCAAACCAATCCCAAACCTCAACCTAACATCCAATTTAACCACTAAACATTATCCACAACTCACCCTCATCAAAACCCAAGATAGACACCATCCAAACTTCCATTAATTCCCAACTAACACATCAAAATCACAAGCTGAAACTTAAAAGAAAACAGAGTATAATCAGACTTTCATGGCTGAGTTTCCTTACCTTAAGCTCGGTTTTCAATCCCCTTCAATGGCTGAATCAAATCCCTAAGCCCAAACCTTGATTTCCTAGCTTGTTCCTTCAAATTGGCTCTCAAAATTCCAAAGGAAGAAAGAAGGGAAATGGTGTACGGCAAAGAGAGAAGGATGAGGATGATGATGCTCTGTTTTGGTTCTGTTT
The DNA here is from genome assembly GCF_963169125.1 of Humulus lupulus. Taxonomy (NCBI): domain Eukaryota; kingdom Viridiplantae; phylum Streptophyta; class Magnoliopsida; order Rosales; family Cannabaceae; genus Humulus; species Humulus lupulus. The sequence goes on along the minus strand of NC_084802.1, from coordinate 155,680,000 downwards.
TAGTTCCACATGCTTCTACAGCCAGTAGCCAATTTAAGTCATACAAATCCAGCCCTAAATGACCAAAATACCCCTAAGTCACTTAAAGCCTCTAAAACCACTTCAAGGGTAAAATTGTCATTTCCAACCTACACCGTTAATCATAATTAACGCTCTCTAATTCCCGTTATTCTCAATATTCCCGAATACCAATAAATCATAACCCATTACCCTTTAATTCTCGGTAATGCTCTAATCATTAAATTCACCCCGAGACTCACCCCGAGCCTCGAACTTAAACCCGTTATGACTAGACCGAACACTTACATCCCATGATCGTCTCATGTCAAAAAGCTCGAACCAATCCACCTTATAATGTGGCTATATTAATTAATCACAATCATGCACCCAAAATACACAATTATGCCCACAGTGGCCAAATTACCAAAATACCCTCACAATAATAAATTCTCCCATATGCATGCATTCACCATCATATAATAATATAATTAACGTAAACATGCATATAACCATTAAATACCATAATAAATCAATTATGGCCCTCCCGGCCTCCTAATCAAGGTCCTAAACCTTATTAGGAAATTTGGGGCATTACAGTTGGCGTGTTGACGCTTGCTCATTGCCACCTGGAGCTTCTTGTTGGGAATTTTCCAAGGCCCGTACGTATCTTCTCAAGTGTCCTTGTCTAATAAGGAACTCGATTTTGTCCTTCAACTGGTTGCATTCATTGGTGTCATGTCCGTAGTCGTTATGATAACGACAGAACTTGGTAGTGTCTCTTTTCGAAATATCCTTTCGCATGGGGGCAAGCTTCTTATAAGGCACACTGGAACTCGTGGCCTGATAAACCTCTCCCCGAGACTCAACAAGGGCAGTGTAGTTAGTGAACTAAGGTTCATAACGGTTACCCTTGGCTCGTTTATTGTCAGAGGTGGAAGGCTCATTGTGTGGCCGTTTTCCACCATTCTTGCCATTGCTGTTACCGTTCCCGCTGCCTTTGCTGTTGCCGTTAGGTTTGGACCCATTGGTGGCTTTGGCGGGCTCGGCTGCTTTCTTATCCTTTCCTGAAGGCTTTCCATCGTCGGCACTGGCATCTTCAAGCTTGATGTAATGATCAGCCCGGTCCAAGAATTCCTGGGTAGTTCTAACCCCATCTTTGCGGAGGCTCTTCCAGAGGGGGGAGCGACGCTTAACCCCTGCGGTTATGGCCATCATTTTGCCTTCGTCCCCCACTATTTTCGCTCCAGCCGCTGCTCGCATAAAGCGCTGGATGTAGTCTTTCAGCGATTCCCCATTCTGCTGGCGAATTTCCACCAGCTGGTTCGCCTCGGTCGGATGCACACGACCTGCATAGAACTATCCGTAGAATTCTCTTACGAACATCTCCCAGGAAACTATGCTTGTAGGAGGGAATTTAAAAAACCACTCCTGTGCGGCATCAGAAAGTGTTGCAAGGAAGATCCTGCACCGAGCATCTTCGGACACTTTCTGAATGTCCATTTGTATCTCAAACTTATTGACGTGAGATGCCGGGTCACCGTACCCATCAAAGTTTGGAAGCGTATGCATTTTAAACTTGCTAGGAGTCTCTGCCATCGCTATCCTCTGGACGAAAGGAGTGCCTTTCCTCCTATCGTGGTCGATATGAGATGTTCTTCCCCCAACCAGCTGTTGTACTGCCTGGTTGAGGGCATCTATCTGGGCCTGCACAGCGACAGGAATCACTGTGGCTTCTGTTGCTGGGGGGATGTTCTCGCCATGTTGCTCGCGGCGATCGTTGAGCACATCTCTCAAGTCCTCGTCTCTTCTCCGCTGCTCGCTAGCTCCGAGCCAGTTGAAGACGTTATTCTGTCTAGATTGCCCCCCAGCGTCCCGTCTGCCGGGTTAGTCATCCTGAGGTGGCTGATTCCTGTTTCCACCTCTCTCATCATTCTTTCGACCGGCATTTCCTCTGCCGAAGTCGGCTTCATTATACCCATGGCCATCTCTGAATCTTGATTGGCTATGGTGGGATCGACTGTTCCCTCGATTTCCATCCCGGGCTGAAGCGTCCCGAGCGTTAGAGGGTGGCCTGCGCTGGTCGTTGTGTCCCCGTGCATTGTCATGCCATGGGGGACCCCTAACCGGAGAGCCTAACTCTGAGTTCCTCCTGTTACATGGAGGATTCTGACCTCTGTTCGGAAGGTTCGGCTCGTCACCCCTATGGCGTCTAGGACTACGAGGCTGATGCTCGGTCCTATTCTGCCTCTGATGCGGGGGATTGACGCGACCAGCTTGGGATGGAGGCTGTGCCTCAGGGTCTTGTGGGACATCATCATGAGGCACCTGAGGCTGCTCGGGTCTTTGCGGGCTCGAGGGTTGGATAGGCAGGCTAGGATTGGGACCCCTATTGGGTGGCCCATTCGCAGGTTGATCAGGCTGCGAGACAGGTGCGGCCTAATTCCTAGCCAATTGCAAGGCTGCCTCTAGGGCTGCCATGGCTTCGCTCTGGCGACGGTCCATCTCTGCCTGCCTTTCGCTTAACTCTGTGTGCTGCCGTTCAATCTCTTGCTGCTGACGCGCCATGATTTCGGCAGTACTTTCTTAATTGGCCCTCAGACTGGCCAGCTCTTCATGCAATGCCCCCAGAGTACTCTTTAGCATCGCGTCATCCATTTCTTCCTCCTCAAAGTCCAAATGTGGCTCATCCTCAGCCACGCTTGCAGGAGGAGGAGGAGGCGGGTTTGATGGTGCAGCGGCGGCCGCCTGTCCAGTTTTCCTTGCAGTTTTCGCCATTGGTTTTTTCAACGGTAATATATCAAGCTCTCAATGAAAGCACCAGAATGTTGACCCTGATTTTGGGCAACTGACACGGAGTAAAAATACGCTTGAGGTGGATGAATGCGTTGAAAAGAACGTAATAGCGAAAATAATAAGAACACGATATTTTATAGTGGTTCGGCCCCAGAATCTGGTAATAACCTACGTCCACTTAGATTGTTATTGATGTGAGAGTCAAAGGAGTGATCAAAGAACTAGGGTTCAATGAGTTTCACTAACCTCTGAAGAACAATACAATATGATTGATATGATTACTTTAAACTCCAGCGATTTAGAAGTCAGGAAAAGAGAAAAAAGAGCGAATCCCCTTCCCTGAGCCCTCTTCTACTATTTATAAGCTCAGGGAAGATTTACATTGATTTGTTACAGATATTATTTCCTAAATAATCGGATACTCAGGAAATCATGGGAGAGAATTTCGGATTCCATCATAACTGCCTAAGATTTCCTCCGCGTGTTACGTGCCTACGACCAGACTGGTCATATGAAGAGACCTGATAGCCTAACTCTGAACATCTTCTTGGTCGATAGTCGAACACAAGTTTTGCCAGGTGTCAGCTTCATGCAGTTAATTCCTGCCATGTCATTTACTTCTTATTTTTGGGATAACACTAAATAATAATGGACATCACAATTATTACATAAATGCAAGATTACATATCTATAGGAAATATCTGAAATACTGCGACCAGACTGGTCGCTCATGAAATATGTTGTTTGCTGAGTGAACTCTCTTCTGGTCGATGGTCGAACCAATCATACTCAGCTAAATGGTCATGTGTACCCCACGTGCTTGTTAATTCTGCCACATCATCAGGGAAATGTTTTTTGGGTAAGCAGTTAGCATTTACGAAGGAAACTTGAGTTTTAGGACTCGGATTCAAGCGAGTATTGAGGCATAGCGATTCTAGGGAAGATTAGAAGCTTATTAGCCAGAGGATTTTGCGAGAAATGACATAATCAGAGGTAATTTAAGCTTTGAATTTTGGGGGTGGAAGTTCTGCCTATAGCATTGTAGCGCCCAATAGGTAGCGTTGTAGCGCTACACAGTCTTCGGAACGTGGTTTTTTGGTACATTTTGGGGTTTTGACCCGAGGGCTCGAGGGATAATTTCACCACCCTGTTTGGTGGGATTGGAGGTCCCGAGAGTGCGGGATTGGTCCGGGATTAGGTTTTGGAACTTGAACTCATTGAAACACCGTTTATGTTTGTGACTAGGTTATCGCTAGGAGCTTGGAAACAGGATCGTGCTCAAGGGTTGTTCATTGGTAACATGTGCTTGGACCAAAGGTAAGAAAACTACACCTAGTATGTGATGCATAAGATACATGTGATTAGGACATGGCATGAATGTTGAATATGAGATTGATCAGAGTTTGAGTCTCTGTAAATGGGCATGATTATGATTATGCTTGTGATTATCGATTAAGCATGTTGAATGCCTTATATCTGGATGTTTGAATATGCATGGTTATGATTATGCTAGTAAGTATTGATGAGGCATGTTGAGTGCTCCATATATGGACATTGATTGCATAGTAAATGCATAGCAGCCTTGCTTATATGTGTATGGTACTGACTTATTAGTCAGCAACGGTAATGGTGTCAGTATTGATTGTGAAGCTGTGACTTATTAGTCAAGTTCAGCAATGGTATTGGGCATAAGTAGTATAGTATTTGCTTATGAGTCAAGAACGGTATTAGCGTATTTAACGCAAGCCGAAAAGATTAGATCTAATCGACATAAGCATTATCAACATAAGTATGAAATGCTTGACCGACCCTAAGTTTGATGAAAACAAAAACGCTTGTCTAGTCTAAAAGCTAGTTAAATAGAGCCAGGGCTATAAGCTCAGGTGACTGATACATCACATGGCTAGGAGGGTGTGGGACCTCAGACATAGACTTATCAGTCATCTACTTAGAGATAGACTTATCAGTCATTTATATAGAGATGAACTTATCAGTCATCTATACAGAGATAGACTTATCAGTCATCTATACAGAGTATGACTTATTAGTCGTCTATTCAGAGAATGACTTGTTAGTCATCTACCTCAGAGAGACTTATTAGTCATCTACCTTAGAGCGCAGGACTCCAAAAACATTTATTTGTACATGCTTGCATGCATGAGTAGGGTTATTACTACTAGGCATGCTTATTGTGATTCAGTGACATGTTATTACCTGTTCATGGGCATATTGAGTTTTCTTGCTGAGCCTCGGCTCACGGGTGCTATGTGGTGCAGGTAAAGGCAAAAGAAAGTTGGACCATCCTTTGAGTTGGAGAGCTTAGGTGACGATGTGTACATATGCGGCTGCTCGACCGCCACGGCCGAGGTTTTAAAGAGGAACTAGGATTAAACCCTATTTTGTCGCATAAGTCAGCTGGTTGTAAATATTTTATTATAATTAACCTTTAAAATATATTTTTGAGATCCCAATGTATATAGTAAATGTTTTAGTGAAACGTTGTATCTTTGACCAAAAATTTTAACCCTAAATTGTTAATCATACTTAGTTACACGATTATGACCAAATGGCTCGGTTAGCGAGTTTAGCACTGTTTAAAATGCACAGCGTAACGGTCCCTGGGTAGTAGGGTGTTACAAACTTTGTATCAAGCGAGCCAAGGTTAAGGGTTCCTGTAGACAAGCTGGGCATGTACACTCGTCACTAAAGACAAGCTTCACTCAGGGTATGGTAACTATTTAATTGGTTATGTGCTTAACTACTTAAATAGAATGTAAATGCTTTACCCACATATTGTATTAGGGAGCATGAGATTCTGATAGAGCCTGGCTCTTGATTATATGATTACCTGCTCAGTGAATATATAAATGTGTTATTTGCATGCTGGAGTGGGAAGCATGGTGTGTATGTTGGAAGAGCAGGGGTTATGAATTGATGTGTGAATGCCATGGGCATGTTTTTAGCACTGCAGTGGTCTGTGAATGTAGTGTGATAAGATTGTTGCTGTGGGGAAGGCTTTTGAATATCCTCATCATGTTTAATAGGTCAAGTTATTAACTACAGATTCAATCAGCAGGTATGTATCCAAGGCATATAATGAGGCCTGGTGGTGGTTATACCGAGGCTGGGAATTACAGCCAGGGTTTGAGTCCTTCACCTACCCCTCAGAATTTCCAACAGGTGTTTACAAAGATGCAATTAAGATTGCAAAGGCAAGAGGAAGAGATTAGGTGTTTGAAACAGCAGCAGGTTCTGTCAGGGAACACCTCTTCCTTTGCTATGCCAGGAGTGGTGCCATTATTAGCTCACCCTAGGGTTGAGAACAAGTGGGAATTTCTTTGTGGAAGATTCCAAGAGTATTACCCTACAGTCTTTGAGGGAGGCCTAGATCCATTCAGAGCTGAGCAATGGATGGGCATGATCAGTTCCATCCGCAATAGTATGGGGTGGTAGATCACGATAATGTGATCTGTGCTACTTATGTATTGCGGGATGATGCCCGGACGTGGTGGGAAGTAGTATCCCAGATAGGAGATACAGCTGTGATGGACTGGAAAGAATTTAGGCAGTTGTTTAATGAAAGATATTACTGTGATGTAGTCAAGACTGCTAAGATGAATGAGTTTCTGAATTTGGTTCAGGGAAATGCCACAGTAACTGAGTATGTTAACAGATCCGATGGGTTGGCCAAGTTTGCTTTCGATATGGTACCCACGGATGTAGCTCGGAAGGAAAGGTTTATCCAGGGATTGAATCCCATAATAGCTCAAGGTATTAGAGTTGCCCCAGTGTATGAAATCTCTACCTACGCTTAGGTGGTAGGAAAGGCTCTTGTTGTTGAGAGCATAGGGAATCAAATTGAGAAGGAGGGTGCTGGAGAGTGTAGTGCTCAAGTAGTGACACCTCCATTTATTGGAGCGAGCAAGAATAAGAATTGGAGACTCTTCCCCATATGCGCTCGGTGTAAGAGGCGTCATCTGGGAGAATGTCGAGCAAAGGTATGTTTCTTATGTGGAATGGTTGGGCATTTCAAGAAGGATTTCCCAAGGCGAAGGAAGAATGAGAAAAATGGGGTGGACAGCTCGACTCCAGCTCGAGTGTTCACTCCGATGTAGTCTGAGACTGAGACAGAGGTTGGTTCCTCAGGGGTAGCAGGTCAGCTTTCTTGTTCTGATTTTTGTATTGGGCTAACTAGTTTGGTGTCATGTTGTTCTTTCCTTGTTGCATCTAGAGAGACATAAATTTGATATGCAGATTGCATGGTTATGTTGTGATGAGTTAGATTTTTGTGGAAAGGACTCATCAGTTGTTTTAATAGAGTTGGTTATGACTGACTTCAGTATTATCCTGGATATAGATTGGTTAATCAAGTATGGGGCGATGATAGATTGCAAGGAAATGATAGTAACTCTTGAGCTTGAGAGTGAGAAACCCTTGTAGTAGTTGGCATTGTGCCTATGACATGTGTATTTAGAGCTAGAGATCTATTGCAGGAGGATGCATAGAACTCGTAGCTAGTGTGGTGGATACCACTTAGGTTGTGCCAGTGAGACCAAGATGTGCTTCCAGGAGATTTGTCAGGATTACTTTCATATAAAGAGATAAAATGGTGATTAGATTGGTGCCAAAGAATGAATCAGGTCTAGGGTATTGTATTGAACGGCTTCAGCAGAGTTGTAAGAACTAAAGGCTCAGTTATTGAGTAAGATGGTATTCTCCAAGGTGGATATGTGATCTGGTTATTATCAGCTGAAGATCAGGGAGAAGATTATGCATAAGACTGTCCTTTGTATCAGAGATGGGCACTGGAAGTGCTGAGTTATGTTTTGAGGATTGGATTAATGTTGAGTTGTTTTGATGGATTAGATGAACAGAGTATTCAAAAAATTATCTGAATTGATATGTGATTGTCTTGATCGACAGTATTGTGGTATATTCTCGGTTGGAGATTTGCCGAGATCAAGGAATGCCTTAGAGGTTAGGAGTTTCCTTGGACGAGCAGGATATTATATGTGCTTTGGGAAAGAGTTCTGAGTCTTCTTACAGATCAGAACCAATTAGTAGGTTGTTATAACACCTCACTGGCAGGGAAAAGTGATTGCCTATGCATCATGATAGTTGAAGGATATGACCAGGACTAGAGTAGAGTTACTGGTGGGCCAGATGGCCAACATTATGTTTGATTTACTCTTTCAGAGAGGATCAAGGGAAAACAGTTAAGTGACCCATAAATGGAAAATTGAGGGGAAAGTCTTAGTTGGATTAGCTAAGTACTATACAATGTCAGGTATGAATTTATTATGGTATTGGGATCGGACTTGGGATCCGATGGACACTGGGATTAAATGGGGGATTCTGTATGAATCTCATATTACCCTCTTTTTCTCTTCATCCAGGCATCATGGAAGATGTAACAAAGTTTGAAAGATTTATATTGGTGGCCTGGGATGGAGAGGGACGTAACAGAATACGTGGCAAAGTTCCTAACCTGATAGCAGGTCAAGACAGAGTATTAGGAACCAGTAGGGCCATTACAGCCTTTGTGTATTCTTTAGTGGAAGGAAATCATGATGGGTTTTGCGGTGGGGCTTCCCAGGAGAGTGGGTCAACATGATTTGGATTGGGTAATTATGGACCAGTATTTAAGTCAACTCATTTCTATCAGTAAGGACGAGTAATACAGTTGATCAGTATGCAGACCTCTATGTGAGAGAGGTAGTACACCTTCATAGAATTCGACATCTATCTTATTAGATAAGGACAATGTTTTTACTTCCAAGTCTTGGGGAAGGCTGCAAAAGGTGATGATTATACAGTTGCAGTTTAGTACAGTTTATTATCCTCAGACTGATGGTAAATCAGAGAGAGAGTTATCCAGTTATTAGGAGGGCACCTTAGGAGATGCTATATGATAGAGAATGTATGTCACCCACTCATTGGAATGAGATGGGTGAGATGTTATTTGGATCCTGAGGTAGTTCAGGGGACCATTGAGGTTATTAAAAGATTAGAGCTTCGATGCTTGCTTCTTAGAGTACATGGGAAAGTTATATTGATTTGAAATTTAGGAATATGGAATTCCAAGTGGAAGACTGTATCCTCCTTAGAATATCACCATGGAAAGGGGTGAGGAAATAAGGGCAAGTTGAGCTCTAGATTAGTAAGGACCATTGGAAATCGTGATTAGGATCAGTCAGGTTGCCTATAGATTGGCCTTATCTTTGGCATTGTCAGATGTATGCAATGTATTTTATATTTCCATGTTGAGGACATGGGTTAGAAGAGACTCATATGCTGAGTTATGAGGAACTAGAATTGAGGCTAAGTATTCAGTGAGGAATAGCCAGTCTAGATATGAGACAGAAAGAACAAAGCTATACCTTGGGTTAAAGTATTATAAGGAAGCAGTAGGATCGCGGGAGCAACCTGGGAAACTGGAATCAGTTATGCGAAATTTATATTCCAGGTTGTTCAGGTAAAATTTCGAGAACGAAATTTCTGTAAGGAGGGGATAGTTGTAACGACCCAAATTTCCTAATAAGGCTTAGGGCCTTGATTAGGGGGCCAGGATGGTAAATCTTGGAATTATATGATTATGTGATAGTTATGTGTTTCATTATGTGAATATGTGAGTTATATTATAATATGACTAGATATGCATGTTTAGGTGTATTAAATATGCATGTGGGCCCATTTCTGTTTAATTGGGCAATTTTCATATTTTGGTCATTTCGGGTATATTTGGCATATATGTGGTATGTGTGTGGTGCTTCATTATTATTTGGTTATGCTAGGGTTACTCAGCACGAGACGATCCTAGGAGGTGAGCTAGTGGGAAAGTCACAACGGGATTCATACTTGACTTGGAGTGAGTCAAGGGGTATTTAGCACATTACCGGGTTATTGGGTAATGGGATAAATTGGGAGTTAGTGAGATCAGGGGAAAATTCTTGAAATTTTGACTATTTTACCCCGGGGGGCATTTTCGGGACCCCGAGCATTAGGATTTTCTTGAGGTTACTTAACCTTTAAGTAACCTATCATAAACATAAAAAGAACGTTCTCTCTCTCTCTCGTTCCATTTTTGACACCGTTAGTGTAACGCTCTACTTCCTTAGAGCCTTTACTAAGTGAGTTTAAAACATGCATTTAACTTGCTAATCAAGGTTTTAAGGTAAACGTGTAATTAAATCATAATTAGAGACATAAACTTTGAAAATAATTTCATTTACTGAAAATCATAAAACGTTTAACATTTGGGATCCCAAAGTACTGTTTATAAATATTTATAACTCAGAATATACTTATAGTTGACTAGATGACAAAATAGGGTTCTTTATAAATAATTCCCAAAAATACCCCTAGTCGTGGCAGTCAGGTAGACCAGACATGTGCGCGTCGCTTCACGCTCTCCATACTCATGGTCAGTTGACTTTCTCCTTGCCCTTACCTGCACCACAGAGCACCCGTGAGCCGAAGCCCAGCAACAAAACCCTCACAAGCAGACAACATATGCACATCAAACACATAGCATATAAACAGGCCATCATTAAGCTAAACACATACGGCCAAGCCGTCCCAGGCACTTTACCAGGCCCTGGGTTCGCGGTCCACACCGTGAGGATATCCCAGGTATCCTTTAGGGTCTCGCCCTGGCAACTTGCACTCCACGTGCTCAACGCTGCTCCCGGCCACTTGCCGCACTCGGCCTTGCACTCCACGTGCCTAATGCCGTTCCCGGCCCCTTGCTGTTCCCGGTCTTGCCGACCTCGGCCTGCACCGTTCCTGGCTCTTGCCGAACATTTACACATATGAAACATAGCATAATAAAGCAAATGCAAAACTTGAACAAATTCAATCAAAGGGCTATGCCCTGCAACACATTCACATAGGGCTCAGCCCTGCACACAAGCTCTATGGGAACAGTGGTTTTCTTACCAGTAATTCGAGCTTCCCAAGCACCGCGATCACGATCACAGTCCTCTATCCCGAGCCTAGAAGAGAACCTAGTAAAAACGCATGATAAAGGATTCCATTAATATTCGAGTAACGGTTTCCAGATATAATTCTAGCTTCTGGGACATCAAATTCCACCAAACACGGTGGTGGAGTCGATCCCGAGCACCCTAGGTTAGGTTCCCACGCTTAAAACCTCCATTCAGCCAAAATTTCCCTTTTGAGCCACGGCCCTAAGAGCTAGCGTCGCGGCCTGCACCCAAAACAGAGGCTAAAACCTCTATGACGCCCATTTGAGCTGTGGCCCTGCCCTATGGTGTCGCGGCGCTCCCCAGAGGCAGAGCCTCCCTGGCTCATCGGCTTCGTAGGGCCGCAGCACTCAAGAACAGAGCCGCGGCCCAACCCTTCGAGCCTAGAAAATAACACCATTTTCACCTCAAAAATCAGTCCAATTATCCCCAAAATCAAACCAACAATCCCAACTAATTATCACAATGGTTATACCATAGATTCAACAACAAAACCGAACAAAAAACTCAAGCCAAAACCTTATAAAAATCAAAGTTGAATCCTCATCCCTCCAACATGCAAAACTCTAATTTTCAACCTTAAAACCAGCTACAAATTAACACAGTTCCACATATTAGGAGCTTACCTTGATGAGTTATATTTCTGTGTAGATTCTCTAAGTTCCAAGCTTTAATTCCTCAAGACCATCAGCCCAATTCCTTAGCTTTGGCTAGTTTTTCTCCAAGATGTTCTAAGTCTCCAAGAGTGTAAGAAAACCAGTGAAGGGAGAGGGAGTGAGTCGGTTAGAGTAAGTCTGGGGGTTTCCTATTTGTTTGTTTTATTTAACTTAAGTCCATATGGTTACCTCATGGCTCGGGGTACCAAAACGTCCCCGAGGGCAAAACGGTAAATTTCCCCAGTATTCATTCCTAGACATTCTAACCTCAAATATATCTGCAAATATTTATTTCTATAACCTAATAACCCCATAAGACATCTAGTACCCAAAATACCCCTCAACTCGCCCTGAGTCGGATTCTCAACCCCATCGTTACTTTCCGGCTAACTGCTCCCCAGAACTGTCTCGGATCGTGCTACACAGTTATATCACATACATATCACGTTTATTACATTTATACCCTCAGCGGGCTAAAATCACAAACATACGCCTAATATCCAAACGGGGCCCACATGCATATTTAATTCAACTAAACATGCATCCTAACCACATATTCATTAAATTCACATATATTAATACAGTATAACAATTATTGCCCTCCAGGCACACTAATCAAGGCCCCAAGCCTTATTAGCAAATTTGGGTCACTACAACTATCCCCTCCTTACAGAGATTTCGTCCTCGAAATTACCTGAACAACTCGGGATATCGCTCCCGCATGTCTGATTCAAGTTCCCATGTCGCCTCCTCAACTTTGTTGTTCCTCCACAGCTCTTTCACCAAGGCGATGGTCTTGTTCCGCAAAACCTTATCTTTCCAGTCAAGAATCTGAACCGGCTTCTCCTCATAGGAAAAATCCTGGTCTAACTCCAAACTCTCATAACTCAGCACGTGAGTTGAATCTGATACATACTTTCGGAGCATGGACACATGAAAAACATTATGAACCCCTGATAAGGCTGGAGGCATCGCCAACCTGTAAGCTACCTCCCCAACCCGCTCCAGAATCTCAAAGGGTCCAACAAACCTAGGGCTCAGCTTTCCCTGAACTCCAAACTGTTTCACTCCTCTCAGAGGTGAAACCCTAAGGAACACATGGTCACCGACCTGAAATTCCACACTCCTGCGCTTCAGGTATGAATAACTCTTCTGGCGACTCTGGGAGGCGAGCATTCACGCTCTAATTTTCTCAATTGCCTCTTTGGTCCTCTGAACCATCTCAGGACCCAAATAGCTTCTCTCACCTGTCTCGTCCCAATGGATAGGTGATCTACACTTCCTCACATATAGCATCTCATACGGAGCCACGCCGATAGTCGCTTGATAGTTGTTATTATATGAGAACTCAATCAGAGGAAGATACTTACTCCAAGATCCCCCAAAGTCTAATACACAGGCTCGCAACATGTCTTCCAATATCTGAATCGTCCTCTCAGACTGTCCATCTATCTGAGGATGATAAGCGGTACTAAACTATAACTGCGTGCCCGTAGCCTTCTGTAGGCTCTCCCAAAACTTGGAGGTGAAGGTGGGGTCTCTGTCAGACACTATCGATCTCGGAGCTCCATGAAGCCGAACAATTTCTTTCACATATAATTCAGCATACTGCTCCACGGTATAAGTCGTCCTGACAGGCAGAAAGTTGGCTGACTTGGTATACCTATCCACGATCACCCACACCGAGTCATGTTGTCCCACAGTTCTCGGTGAACCAACCACAAAGTCCATGGTGATGTCCTCCCATTTCCACTCCGGAATCCCTAGAGGCTGCAGCAATCCTGCTGGCCTTTGATGCTCAACCTTAACTTGCTGACAAGTTAAGCACCTGGCCACATAATCCACCACATCCTTTTTCATGCCCGACCACCAGTATAAAGCTCTCAAATCTTGGTACATCTTTGTCATACCTGGATGTAAAGAGTAGCGAGTGGTATGTGATTCGTCTAGAATCTCTCGTCGAATAACAGAATCCATCGGAACACAAATCTGACCCTTGTACTTCAATAACCCCATCTCTGAAATGGAAAAGTCCTTAGTCGCTCCGACTAAGACATTCTCTCTGTGACCTCTTAACTGAGAATCTTTCCCCTGTGCCTCCTTAATCCTCTCAAGAAGTGTAGACTGAAGAGTGATGTTGGCTAACCGGCCAACCACCAACTCTATTCCCGCTCTAGTCATCTCCTCAGCCAGCTTATCAGATATCTGCCTTGAACTGAACAACTGTCCTTGGCCTCTCTGACTCAATGCATCAATCACCACATTAGCCTTCCCAGGATGGTATAGGATATCACAGTCATAATCCTTAACCAATTCCAGCCACCGCCTCTGACGCATGTTCAGGTCCTTCTGAGTAAAGAAATACTTCAGGCTCTTATGGTCGATGTATATCTCGCACTTTTCACCATAGAGATAATATCTCCAAATCTTAATTGCGAACACCACTGCTGCCAACTCCAAATCATGCGTAGGATATCTCTGCTCATACTCCTTTAACTGCCTCGATGCATAGGCTATCACTTTACCAGCTTGCATCAACACACACCCCAAACCCTGTCTGGAAGCATCACAGTAAACCACAAACTTCTCATTATCTGTTGGCAGACTCAACACTGGCGCAGTGATCAGTCGTCGCTTCAACTCTTTAAAACTGTTTTCACATCTGTCTGTCCAGACATACCTTGTCTTCTTCTTTGTCAGTTCTGTCAAAGGCGTAGCTATTCTGGAGAACCCCTCAACAAACCGCCGATAGTATCCTGCCAATCCAAGAAAACTTCTGACTTCAGGAACATTGCTCGGTCTAGGCCAATCCCTAACTGCCTCAATCTTACTTGGATCAACCAGAATCCCCTCCTTACTGACGATGTGACCCAGAAACGTGACTTGCAGTAGCCAAAATTCACACTTGCTGAACTTAGCATATAACTTATGCTCCCTTAACCGCTGCAAAACCAACCGCAGATGATGCTCGTGCTCTGTCTCTGACTGGGAGTACACCAAAATATCATCGATGACTACAATCATGAACTTATCCAGATAATCCTTGAAAATCCTATTCATCATATCCATAAAAGCTGCTAGGGCATTGGTTAATCCAAAGGACATAACCAGAAATTCATAATGTCCATACCTCGTTCGGAAAGTGGTCTTTGGTATGTCCTCCTCTTTAATCCTTAACTGATGATAACCTGACCGGAGATCAATCTTAGAAAATACCGTACTCCCCTGTAGCTGATCAAATAAATCATCGATCCTAGGCAGTGGATACTTGTTCTTAATGGTTAACTTATTCAACTCCCTGTAGTCAATGCACATCCTAAGAGATCCATCCTTCTTCTTAACAAACAACACAGGAGCACCCCATGGCGAGAAACTCAGTCTGATGAACCCCAAATCAAGTAATTCTTGCAACTGAATCTACAACTCCTTTAACTCTACTAGAGCCATTCTGTAAGGCATCCTAGATACTGGCTCCACCCCTAGCGCCAACTCAATAACAAGGTCAATCTCCCACTGCGGCGGCAAGCCTGGCAGATCTGCTGGAAATAAGTCTAGAAACTCACACACCAATCTAGTCTCACCCGGTCCAACCGACTCAACCTTAGAGGTGTCCACAACATTTGCTAGGAATCCTATGCCACCTTCCTGCATTAGGTCTCTAGCCTTCAATGCTGAAATAATAGGTATTCGCGGTCCACTAGACATCCCCACGAATACAAAGGGTACCTCCCCTTCTGGTGCGCTTGCAGTCAATTATCGCCCCATACTTCGATAACCAATCCATCCCTAGAATCATGTCGAAGTCATCCATCGCAAGCTCAATCAGATCAGCAAACAACTCCCTACCATCTTCCTCTACTGGTAAAGCTCTAATCCACCTTCTAGAGACTACCAGCTCCCCAGTTGGCAACAAAGTCTGAAAACCCCTAGCATACACAACACTAGGTCTACACAGCTGGTCTATCACCCTAGCAAACACAAACGAGTGGGTAGCTCCCGAATCAAACAATGCAGTATACAAAGACCCAGCACTAGAAATCTGACCTATCACAACTGAGGGGCTAGCCTCTGCCTCAATCTGAGTCAAAGTACACACTCTGGCAGGAGCGAGACTGTCTCCCTGCTTTGGCTCCTCCTTCCTGACTTGAGGGCAGTCCTTCTTCAAATGATTGGCACTCCCACAGACAAAACAGGCCCTGATCCTGCACTCACCCTAATGTCATCGTCTGCACCAAGGACACACTGGGAAACTCCTCCAGTTGTCACCCCCGCCCTGGCGGCCACTAAAAGCACCCCATGCCCTCCTATCAGAACTGGGAGGAACGAAGGAATCTGGGGCCTTCCTCTTTTGCTCACTGGGGCCACTACCCCGACTGGATCCAACAAAAGGAGGCACTGTCCTCCTAGCATCGCGCCTAACATCGCTCTCTCTCCATATCTGATCTTCGACCCTCTCAGCTGTAAGGGCCTTGTATACTACCTATGCATATGTAGTAGTCACTGGATCCAATGTAATGTTCACATCACGGGCGATCATAACATTCATCCCTCGCACAAATCTGTCTCTCCTTGCCGCATCAATCGACACTAAATCTGGTGCAAACTTTGCCAATCTATCAAATCTCACAGCATACTCAGTCACAGTCAACCGGTTCTGAGTCAGGTTGATGAACTCGTCAACCTTTGTAGCTCGGACTGCTACGATGTAATACTTCTCATTGAAGATATTCTTGAATTCTTCCCAGGTCATGACTACCACATTCCTTCTCTGAACCACAACATCCCACTAGATGCGAGCATCCTCTCTGAACATATAACTGGCATAGGCAACCCTCTCATTCCCCTCAACCCTCATGAAATCCAGGATAGAGGAAACCATATTCATCCACTGCTCTGCCCGCAGTGGGTCTGGTCCACCCTCAAAGGTGGGAGGATGTAGGTTTCTTAATCTTTCATACAGAGGTTCCCACCTGTTCTCAACCACAGGCTGAACCGGCACTGGCATTGTACCCTGCTGAATTAGCAGCCCAGTGACCTGTGGAGGGGCCTGCTGCCTCAACTGACGTAGTTCTTCCTCTGTTCTCTGCAATCTCGCTTCCATTTCAGCAAACATTTCTTGCCAATTCTGTGGGGCAGGTGGAGGGTCCTGACCCTGATTGTCACCCTCGGCCCGACTGCCGCGGAGTCTAGCCGAGGCATCACAACTATATGCCAGCAATCAATGACGCCGCTCATCAAGCATGATAACAAAATCCAATACAACCTCCCAATCACAACAGCCAACCATAAACAGCAATCCAGATAACATACAGATAGCATACAACACACAACGGGCCATGCCCTAGCATCATGCATAAGTCAACTCATTCATCATGCTCTATATGAAATAAGCAGGAAAATAGGGCATTCAAACACATATTCAAACATATTAATCAACCATACCAACCAACCCTGAGTCGAGCTTGTCACTGACAGCGAGCGTACATGTTTGGTCAATCTCCAAAACCAATAAACCTTGGCTCGCTCTGATACCAAGTTGTAACGCCCTACTTCCTTAGAGTCGTTACTAAGTGAGTTTAAAATGTGCATTTAACTCATTAATCGAGGTTTTAAGGTAAACGTGTAATTAAATCATAATCAGAGACATAAACTTTGAAAATAATTCCATTTACTGAAAATCATAAAACGTTTAACATTTGGGATCCCAAAGTACTGTTTAGAAATATTTACAACTCAGAATATACTTATAGTTGACTAGACGACAAAATAGGGTTCTTTATAAACAATTCCCAAAAATACCCCTGGCCGTGGCAGCCAGGTAGACCAGACATGTACACGCTGCTTCACGCTCTCCATACTCATGGTCGGTTGACTTTCTCCTTGCCCTTACCTGCACCATAGAGCACCCGTGAGCCGAAGCACAGCAAGAAAACCCTCACAAGAAGACAACATATGCACATCAAACACTTAGCATATAAACAGGCCATCATTAAGCTAAACACATACGGCCAAGCCGTCCCAGGCGCTTTACCAGTCCCTGGGTTCGCGGTCCACACCGTGAGGATATCACAGGTATCCTTTAGGGTCTCGCCCTGGCAACTTGCACTCCACGTGCTCAACGCTGCTCCCGGACCCTTGCCGCACTCGGCCTTGCACTCCACGTGCCTAACGCCTTTCCCGACCCCTTGCCGTTCCAGGCCTTGCCGACCTCGGCCTGCACTGTTCCCAGCTCTTGCTGAACATTTACACATATGCAACCATAGCATAATAAAGCAAATGCAAAACTTGAACAAATTCAATCAAAGGGCTATGCCCTGCAACACATTCACATAGGGCTCAGCCCTGCACACAAGCTCTATGGGAACAGTGGTTTTCTTACCTGTAACCCGAGCTTCCCAAGCACTGCGATCACGAGCACAGTCCTCTATCCCGAGCCTAGAAGAGAACCTAGTCACAACGCATGATAAATGATTCCATTAATATTCAAGTAACGGTTTCCAGATATAATTCTAGCTTCCGGGACATCAAATTCCACCAAACACGGTGGTGGAGTCGATCCCGAGCACCCTAGGTTAGGTTCCCGCGCTTAAAACCTCCATTCAGCCAAAATTTCCCTTTTGAGCCGCAGCCCTAAGAGCTAGCGTCGCGGCCTGCCTGCCCCCAAAACAGAGGCTAAAACATCTCTGATGCCTATTTGAGCTGCGGCCCTACCCTATGGTGCCGCGGCGCTCCCCAGAGGCAGAGCCTCCCTGGCTCATCAGCTTTGTAGGGCCGCAGCACTCAAGAACAGAGTCGCGGCCCAACCCTTCGAGCCCAGAAAATAACACCATTTTCACCTCAAAAATCAGTCCAATTATCCCCAAAATCAAACCAACAATCCCAACTAATTATCACAATGGTTATACCATAGATTCAACAACAAAACCCAACAAAAAACTCAGGCCAAAACCTTATAAAAATCAAAGTTGTATCCTCATCCCTCCAACATGCAAAACTCTAATATTCAACCTTAAAACCAGCTACAAATTAACACAGTTCCACATATTAGGAGCTTACCTTGATGAGTTATATTTCTATGTAGATTCTCTAAGTTCCAAGCTTTAATTCCTCAAGACCATCAACCCAATTCCTTAGCTTTGGCTAGTTTTTCTCCAAGATTTTCTAAGTCTCCAAGAGTGTAAGAAAACCAGTGAAGGGAGAGGGAGTGAGTTGGTTAGAGTAAGTTTGGGGGTTTCCTATTTGTTTGTTTTATTTAACTTAAGTCCATATGGTTACCTCAAGGCTCGGGGTACCAAAACGTCCCCGAGGGCAAAACGGTAAATTTCCCCAGTATTCATTCCTAGACATTTTAACCTCAAATATATCTCCAAATATTTATTTCTATAACCCAATAACCCCATAAGACATCTAGTACCCAAAATACCCCTCGACTCACCCTGAGTCGGATTCTCAACCCCGTCGTGACTTTCCGGCTAACTGCTCCCCAGAACTGTCTCGGATCGTGCTACACAGATATATCACATACATATCACATTTATTACATTTATACCCTCAACGGGCTAAAATCACAAACATATTCCTAATATCCAAACGAGGCCCACATGCATATTTAATTCAACTAAACATGCATCCTAACCACATATTCATTAAATTCACATATATTAATACAGTATAACAATTATTGCTCTCCAGGCACACTAATCAAGGCCACAAGCCTCATTAGCAAATTTTGGTCACTACAGTTAGAATTTTCGAAGGAAACTTGAGTTTTAGGACTCGGATTCAAGTGAGGATCGAGGCATAGCAATTCTAGGGAAGATTAAAAGCTTATTAGCCAGAGGATTTAGCGAGAAACAACATAATTAGAGGTAATTTAAGATTTGAATTCCCGCGTTTATTCTCTGTTCTTGGTGTTCTTGAGTTTTACAAACTCAAGACTTTGATTAGGAGTTCCTAAGGGGATTTTGGGTATTTGTTGTTGTTTTAATGTTTCTAAACTATTGGGTGAACTATTTGGAGGATTAAAAATGTTTATTTGAGGGGCTAGGGACCTGTTAGGGTCGGATTTGGAGCTTTGAAGCTCAAAGAACGCGACGTTTAGAACCCAGAAATCTGATTTGAGCGATGTAGCGCTAGGTTGGTAGCGCTACAGGGCTAGGTTGTCTATTTGGGGGTGGAAGTTCTGCCTGTAGTACTGTAGCGCCCAATAGGTAGCGTTGTAGCGCTACACAGTCTTTAGAATGTGGTTTTTTGGTATTTTTTGGGGTTTTGACCTGAGGGCTCAAGGGATGATTTCACCACCCTGTTTGGTGGGATTGGAGGTCCCGAGAGCGCGGGATTGGTCTTGAGATTGGGTTTTGGAACTTGACCTCATTGAAACACCATTTATGTTTGTGACTAGGTTATCATTATATAGACATAGGTTGCATATTGGACGAAAGTACATGTATGGCTTGTGTAGTTATTAGGTTTCCATGCTTAATGTCTTCTATATGTTTAAGTTTATCACAAAGATGTAGAAAACATGCATATAGGTTGAGATCTTATATCTTGAAAAAGAATAGGAATCGATTTATGTTAACCTGCTATTAGAATAGGAAGAAAGAAAACTAGAATTGATTAATAAAATTAGTATAATGAAAAGTTGATGAAATTAACACCCTAGGTCTTTTTCATAGTGATTTAAATCTTTTATTTAGTTGTTTTTGTTTAAAGTTATTTTCAAATTTAAAAATCAAATTCTTAGTTGCCAAATAGAAATTTAAAGAACAATTAGTGGTACTTGGAAGATATTCTTCGAGGGAACGATACTTTACTTATTATATATTACTTGAATCGATAGCATGCACTTGCATATATACATATTTTCACGATCATGTCTTCGTCAACAATGGAGGAAATGCTTTACCATTGCTGGGCTTTCAACCAGGACAGGAATTTCTCCTTCATAGCTGCCCGAGCTGCGGGATCCGTATCTTGCCAAATTCAATATTCAGTTTTCGTAAGAACCCTCGGAGACTGGTGAGGCTTCTAGAGCAGTTGAGAGAGACAGCAAAGAGGTTACTTCAGCAAGGCGAGCTGACGGAGCCCAATGACTTTATTTACTATTTTCTTTTGTATTCATTATCATATGTTTTCTAATAATCCCTTGGGATTAAAACAATTGCCTTCGGGCTTAGCTCGAGGTTTTTTTCTCTTTGATGTGACGATATTTTTTCTTATTTTAATATACATCTGACTTGTGATCTATTTGTCTTTCCTTTACTATTTTCTCATCATTATGAATCCTTAGACTCTTGTACATTCGAAATCTTAAGGATCGACTTTAGATCAAGATAGATTTTATCAATCTTAGTTGTATCCAAGAATTAGCTCGCTTATTTGCATCATACATGTTAAGAATCAGGCCTCAGACCTGGCTATATCTAGGGTTTTTAATAAGCTTAATAGCATTATACTTGTTAAGAATCAGGCCTCGGACCTGGTTATATCCAGGGTTTAAAAAAATCTTTTTAAAGTTTAGTTCGTGCTAGGTTTATTGAAAACTTGAACTTGAAAAAGTCGTTGAATAATAAATTTCTCCAAGCTTCTAAGCTTCGGGCATGGTTATATCCAGGGTTTTAGACGAATTAAAGCTTAGTTTGTGCTAAGTTGATTGAAAACTCGGGCTTTAAAAAGTCGTTGAATAATCAATTTCTCCCAGGTTCCAAGTCTTTAATCTTATTCGAGTAAGCTTAATTCTCTCAAAAACTCACCTCGGTTATGTGCCCCCCAAGTAACCAGAATGTATAAACCTTCCTGGTTGCTTTTATAATGTGAGAACACGAGCTTGCAATACTAAAACTAAGAAATGATTATTCAATAATCCATCTGTATTTTATTTGAAATGGCTTTTATAAATAAGCCTTACATTGATGGTAATATTATTGATAATACTTTTTTAAATGAAGAGCATTCCAAGTCTGAGGGACTACGTCCCCATTTAGTCAGGCTATCTTAAAAGTTCCTTCGCGTAAGACTTCTACGATCTGGTATGGTCCTTCCCAGTTTGAGCCCAACACACCATCCTTGGGGTCTTTATTCACCAAAAAGACCCTTCGGAGAACCAGATCTCCCAATCCGAGTCTGCATCCCTTGACTTTTGAATTGAAATAGCAAGTGATCTTTTGTTGATAATGGGCAAGCTGAAATTGTGATTCCTCTCATTTTTCTTTGATCAGATCGAGGGATGCCCTAAGCAGCTCGTTATTCTGTTCTTGATCAAATGTCCTCTGCCTGTGAGTAGCCACCATTGCTTCAATTGGAAGCATGGCCTCACTTCCGAAGGTTAGGGAAAAATGAGTATGCCCTGTGGAGGTCTGGTGAGAAGTTCGGTAGCCCAAAGTACTTGCGGGAGCTGCTCGAGCCATAATCCTTTGGCTTCATCCAACCTTTTCTTTAGGCTCACCTTGAGGGTCTTATTTACAAGCTCGACCTGACCATTGGCTTGTGGGTATGCTACCGATGAAAAGCTCTTCTTTATGTCGTATCTTTCACAAAAGTTTGTGAAGAGATCACTGTCGAACTGCATCCCATTGTCTGACACAGTCTTTTTAGGAAGCCCAAATCGACAGATGATATTCTTCACCACAAAATCCAGGACTCTCTTTGAGGTGATGGTTTCCAGAGATTCAGCTTCTACCCATTTCGTGAAGTAATCGATTGCCACCACCGCATATCGAACTCCTCCTTTTCCCATAGGTAGGGAACCTATCAGATCAATCCCCCATGCCGCAAATGGCCACAGGGATGAAATCATTGTTAGCTCGACTGGAGCAGCTCGAGCAACTATGGCGAAACGCTGACATTTGTCGCACTTCTGAACATACGAGATTGAATCTTTCGTTAAAATGGGCTAAAAATAGCCCTGTCTCAGTACCTTCAGCGCCAGGTTTTGCCCCCTAGCATGATCTCCACAAAAAGCTTCGTGTATTTCTTGCAAAATGGTTTTGGCTTCCTCGGGCAAAACACATCGTAGGAGGGGTAATGAATGACCTCACCGATACAAGATTTTGTCAACAATTACGTATCTTGGAGCTTGATAAAGTATTTTTCTTGCGTCTTTTTTGTCATCAGGTAACTTTCCAGTCGCGAGATATTCCATTATAGGAGTCATCCAGGTCAGTCTTATGTCAATCATTTTAACCTCCATTGCTTCTCCTAGTACACTTAGGCTCTCCAGGAACTCCACCGATACTACATTTAACGATTCAGCCTCTTTTGTGGTAGCAAGTCGTGCCAAAGCATCAGCGTTAGAGTTCTGCTCGCGGGGTATCTGTTCAACAAAGCTAAACTCAAATTCAAATAGCTCCCATTTTACCTTGGCCAGATAGGCCGCCATCTTGATGCCTCGAGCTTGATACTCTCCCAATACCTGATTTAGCACGAGTTGGGAATCACTATAGCATTGGATGGCTTTCGCCTTCAGCTCTCTTGCCACCCTTAGCCCTGCCAGTAAGGCCTCATATTCTGCTTCGTTGTTGGATGCCTCAAATCTGAATCTCAGAGCTGTATGGAATCAATGTCCCTCTAGCGAGATTAAGATTATTCCAGCTCCTGATCCATTCTCGTTTGATGATCCATCAATGAAGATTTTCCATAATTCTTGCACCAGCTCCCTCATGAGCTCGTCCTGAAAACTGGTGCATTCAACCATAAAATCAGCAAGGGCTTGACTCTTGATTGAAGTTCGTGGCATGTATAATATCTCGAACTAGCTAAGTTCGATGGCCCATTTTAAGAGACATCCCAATGTTTCAGGTTTTTGCAATATCTTCCTTAAAGGTAGGTCGATTAAGACGTTGATGGAAAGGGACTGAAAATATGGTCAGACTTCTCTATCAGTGGGTACCGTGATTCAGCTCCGAGAACCCTCTTGCTTACATAATACAATGGTTTCTGAACACGGTCTTCTTCTCGAACTAACACGGCACTAACTGCATTCTCTATCACAGCCAAATAAAGAAACAGAGGCTCTCCAGATGTTGGTTTGGATAATACTGGGGGATCTACCAGGTGCGTTTTCAGACCGTGGAATGCCTATTTGCACTCTTCGATCCATTCAAATTTCTTGTTTCCTTTAAGCAAGTTGTAGAATGGCAAACACTTGTCAGTGGATTTCTAAATGAAGCGATTTAAAGCTGCCACCCTTCCAATCAGGCTTTGAACTTCTTTACACGACCTAGATGAAGGCATTTCTAACAACGATCTAATTTTTTTCAGGATTCGCCTCTATTCCCCCTTGTGTTGACTATGAATCCCAGAAATTTTCCAGATGCCGCCCTGAAAGTGCATTTTTGGGGATTCAGCTTCATGTCATATCTCCTTAATATCCCAAAACATTCTTCTAAGTCAGATACATGGTTACTTGCAGTCTTTGACTTGATAAGCATGTCGTCGACATACACCTCCATGTTTTTCCTGATCTGGTTAGCGAACATTTTGTTGACCAAGCGTTGGTATGTAGCCCCGGCATTTTTCAATCTGAATGGCATAACTTTGTAACAATATACGTTATGTTCAGTCATGAAACTAGTATGCTCTTGGTCTGTAGGGTTAATCGCAGTCTGGTTATATCCAGAGTACAAGTCCATGAAAGACGTGAGCTCGTGACCTGCCGTGGCATCTACCAACTAGTCAATCCTTAGCAGTGGGAAACAGTCAATGGGACAAGCTTTGTTTAGGTCGGAGAAGTCGATACAGGTTCTCCACTTCCTGTTCAGCTTCGGGACCAGCACAGGATTGGCAACCCAGATCGGGTATTTTGCCTCCCGGATAAACCCACATTTTATTAACCGAGCTACCTCTTCCTTTAATGCTTCAGCTCGGACCGTTCCCAAAAGTCGCCATTTTTTGGATTTTGCAGGCACGTTCTTGTCCAAATTTAATGTGTGCATTATTATATTCGAATTGATTCCCACCATATCCTCATGCGACCAGGCAAAAACATCTAGGTTCTTCTGTAAAAAATCGACCAGCTCCTTCTTTCTTTTGTCTTCAAGATTCTTCCCAATCTTTACAACTCTTGAAGCTTCTTTAGGGTCGATGTTCACTTCCTCGAGCTCTTCTATGGCTTTCATCTCTGACCTATCTTCACCTATCCGCAGATCAATGTCGTCACATTGGGTGACCTCACTATCCTCTTCTTGTTGAGGTTCTTCCGTCCCACGAGTGACTTCCACCTCCTGGGACTCCTCACCTCCGCCATTTATGATCATTGCCTACTGCCCGGGGTTGTGATTTTCCCCTCATAGAAATGCTATAGCATTCTTTGGCAGCAAGTTGATTGCCTCTGACTATGCATATCCCCATAGTTGAGGGGAATTTTATTGCCAGGTGCCGGATAGATGTTATGGCTTCAAATGCCATCAGTGCAGGTCGGCCCAAAATCGCATTGTATGTGGCCGGACAATCAATTACCACGCACATATATTGTTATCTTATTGTATGTATATATGTCAATTTCTCAGACTGCCTCACCCTCGTCTCTCACGATCACGATGTTCTCTGCCGACCACCACACCAGTTGCTAGGTTTGTTTTCTTTTTATTTATATATGTATATATATATATGTATGTGTGTATGTATATATGTCTATCTTATGTGGCTATATATCTCACTCTCTCACTTATGGCACTCTCAGTCTCTCAAACTACCTCTTCTCTCAAAGTCCATGGTGCTCTTCGTTTCGTTAACCACCACGACAGACGACAACAGGTTAGTTTTTTCTTTTTTGTGTTTATATATATATCACGTGATGTTATGTTTTTTGTTTTATATAATATTTGAAAGTTAGTAGTACAAATTAATATATAAATATATAAAAGTTTGTAACTTTTTATTTAATATTTATTTATTTGTACATAATATTTATTAATAAAATAAATTAATACATTTATATATATATGAATGATGTAGTTTCTTACTTGATCTTTTTGTCATTTTTCATATATGTTAGATTCTATTTAAATTTAAATTTAAATGTTCTTAAATGTCTTTTTTTATATCTCGACTCACACTTCACCACAAATATATATATAAGCTATTAAATTTATTTGTGACTATTTAAAAAAAATTAGTAGTCACTTTTATTACTTTTGGAGTATTAGTATGCTCAAACAATGCTATATATAGTTAGTAGTGATTTTTTTTTATCAATTATTATACACACATATATATATATGAAATATTTTATTTTTATTTTTTCTAAGAAAAATAATATTTTCAACCCATGGACTTTTATTTTTCTTTATGAAACACATACTTTCTTCACATCATTTTATATTTTCCATATTAAATTAATATTGCTAATTTTTTTTATTTAGTATATATGTGTGTCAATTTTGGTCACGAGATGGGGCAGATCAGCGAAGGCCTCGCATGAGGCATGGGTCTTGCGTGGGGTGAGACACCGGGTTGCTTGGCGTGCCCGAGGTTACTAGGGGAAAGCCTCACCTTTTCTCTCGAGTGTTGACTGTGGCCCTCTCAGGATCATGTCCAATTTTTGGCATTCACAAGTACAATGATATCCCTCCCCCACCAACCAACACAAAATCAGTCGAAGAAGCTTCTCAACCTATACAATCAACAAAAGTTTTTACCTTGGGTGTTAAATGACAAATTCATTCGACCTTTATGGGACAAAAGGCAATAATGCGAAGGAGTGAGAGGAACGAAGTTGATCGATACTTGGATGCAGATTCCAATGACTTTGATATACTAGCATGGTGGAAGCAAAATGCTAGTAGGTACAAAGTGTTGTCAAGAATTGCAAGGGATGTGCTTGCAACTCCCATTTCTACAGTTTCTCAGAGTCTGCCTTTTCTACTGGAGGTAGAATCCTTGATCCATTTAGGAGTTCATTATCTCCTAAGATGGTTGAGGCATTGATTTGTTCAAAAAACTAGTTAAGTTCTGATGGTGAGCCAGTTGTCATTCGCAAATATATGGATGAAGTTGAAGGTTACAAAGATTGTATTGAAGTTCTTCCAGGTTATTAGTCTTTCAACTCTCAAATTTCATTTCATTTCATTTGTGTTTATTGTTATTATATGCTAACTTGGTTTCTTTATTTATTTTGTTTTTAGATGAAGTCTCATTTCTTACACATGCTTTGGAAATGATTGAGTAAGAACAATTTAATTATAATATATTTTTCTTAATTGACAACTTACTCATATACTTACTCATAATATTATTATTATGTTTTCATTTTAAATTGAAGGATTGATGGGTAAAGGGTATCGTCTTCAACCATTTTACTACTTTATTGTTTATCTCAAGTTTGAAGGATTAATGTTTTTATTATGTTTTATTTTAGTTAGTTATTTGAGACATTGAGTTATGTTTTGTATGGACTATGAACACTATGAAGTATTAGGTTTGGATGACCTAAGACTATGTGATTTGTTATGTTGGGTTTTTATTGCATGGACTAAAGAATTAAGGACTTTATGTTATGTTTTGAGAATGTTTTTTATTTTTATTTATGTGTTATGTAATTGTCACTTATTCAGTTAAATATATGATTCATATTGAAAAGTAAAAAAAAACTAAAGTAATAAATAGAACAATTACTTCAAAAAAATGGAACAATGATAAAGTCTGAACTGTAGTTACAAACCAAACCAATCAGTTCTTAAGTGGATTGGTTTGGTTTGGTTTGGTTTGAGCATTTTATTGGTCTGGTTTGGTTTTGAATTTTCAAAAAACCATCATACTAGTTTGGTTTGAAAAAATTAACAATCTGGACCAAACCAATCCATGAACACCCCTACTCGCAAGTCGGGCTGTGGATCATACTGAGGACTTTGTGTAACGATCCAAAATTACTAATAAGGCTTAAGGGCCTTGATTAGTGTGCTGGGAGGGCATAATTGGTTTATGTGTGATTTAAATGATTAAATGCATGATTATGTGATAAGCATGCTTATATGATTAAATGGACATATGAGATGCATGATTATGAGTATTAGTATGCATGTAGGCCATGTTTAGCTTATAGAGGCATATTTGTAATTTTGGCCTGCTGAGGGCATAAATATAATTATTTGTGATAAATTGTTGAGACCACATTATTATGTGGTTATATTTGCAGCTTGTGGCTCGAAGCGATCTTGTGAGCAGTTTAGCGATATAGCCACAGCGGGGATTTATACTCGGCTCGGGGGAGCCTGGGGGTATTTTTGGGAATTTGGGAAATATATTGGAAATTTATAGACCTTGGGGAAAATAATTGATGAGTAATTAGATGACGGGAAATAAGTGGTAAATATTAGGAACTCTTGAGGAATTAGCGGGAATTGGGAGTAAATGACCAAAATGCCCTTAGTATGTTTAAAGACTTAGGTTTATTTGGGAGGGCAAAATGGTCATTTGATGGTTGAAAAGGGGATAAGGGTTGTTCTGTTTTTAGACTTAGTGGAAGTGGTAGAAAATAGTAGAAACTGAAGGAAAAATAAAGAAAGAAGAAAAAATAGAACACATAGTTAACCTCTTTCTCTCCCACTCGGTTTGCCTTGTTCCTCACCATTTCTTATGGAATTTGAAGCTGTAAACTCAGAGGAGGTTTAGGCTAGAGCTTGGGACTTGGTTCTTGGTGAAGCTAGAAGGTTCAGCTGAAGTTACTGTCCAATTAAGGTAAGGTTTCTAGTTTTTTTTTTTTTGGGATGGCTGAATTCTGTTAAGTTTGATCTTTGAATCTGAACTTTGGATGGGAATTCAAGGATTTGATCTTGGGAACATGAGGAACTAAAGGCTGGAAGGGCAGAGAGGGCAGCCTAGGGTCGGATTCTCCATTAAAGGTAATAATCTCTGGGCTTGATCATTTGACTTTCTGGGTTTTCTGGTTAAGTTTTCGAGCTTCAAGCTCAACCTTGGTTTTCTGTGTTTAATGGTGCATGTGGCCAAGTTTGATGTTGTTGGGTCATGTTGGATGAGATGTAGTCGATGGTAGGATTAAATTGAAGTGTGGTTGAGGTTTGGAGGGGATTTATGGAGTTTTGGCTCGGGGAAATTCGAAGGAAAAACTCAGGGGTTGCTAGTGTTGTCTGTAGCGTTGTAGCGCTAGCATTAGAGCGCTACAGTGCTATGCTTGGCTTTCTGGGGGGCGTTTGTCTCTGCTTATAGCGCTGTAGCACCCACCTAGTGGCACTGTAGCACTACCCTGCCTCCAGAAAAGGGTTTTGGGTATTTTTCTTAGGGTTTTTGCTTGGGGACTCGGGGGTCGATTCCACCACCTCGTTTAGTGGAATTGGGGCTTCCCAAGGGCTCGGGATTGGTCCCGAAGTTAGGTTACAGAATTGACTATTAATGAGGGTTCTATTTTACGGTTGTGACTAGGTGTACGCTAGGGCTCGGACCGAATCGTGCTCGAGGATCGTTTCTATTAACCAAAGCGCTCAGAATCAAAGGTAAGAAACTACACCCGATTATGTGATTATGTTGGGACTAAGAGTTCCCTATAATTGTATGTGATGTCATAAGATGGTATTATGCCATGGGGACAAGCGATAAACGGCCTAAGAGTGTTGGAATCATTATTTGCGCACAGGGCGCAGCTCGGCCATTGGTAGCTGAGGTTAAGTACATAATCACTGGGCTCGGCCTAAGCGAGCCGGAGTCAGTGGGATAATTAGAGGGTGTGGCCTAAGGGCGTCGACCCTGGATATTGTGTGATATGTTTATTGTTGTTTAACTGGTGATTGTGACGAGTTTGTTATCTGAATAACTGATTATTGGCTTGTAGATTGATATCTTTGATTATGTGGGTAATATGACCTATTGTATATCTGATTGATGATTTGTGAAATATCTGACTGTTGAATATCAATTATGCTCTATATTATGGATTTCTTGCTAGGCCTTGGCTCACGGGTGCTAAGTGGACCAGTACTGAGTTGGAGAGCTCTGGGGCTGAATGTACATGGTCAGCTGATTGGCCGCCACGGTCGAGGGATGGTACAGGGACAGGAGAACCTAAAATGTCTATTTTGCCCTTAGAGTGGCCAGTAGTTGTATATATTCTGGAATTTTTTAAATTGTCCTTAAACTCTATTTCTTTTGGGATCCCATGTATGAAATGTTTATTTAAATGAAATGTATCTTTTATGACCAAAATCTTTTAACCCTAGTTCAATTATAGTTTCAATAACACGTTTCTAACTAAATGGCTTGATTAACAAGTCTTACACCTTTATAAACACACAGTGTAACGGTCTTGGCTACCCAGGGCGTTACACTTTGCGCTAAACTCAAATGATTTCTTAGGTCACTCTTTGACCTACCGCTACAATGGCTTTTTGTCCAATAATTTTTGTTTGCGAAGCTTACAGCTCACGATTGGGATCGAGGGCTTGGATTCTCAACACGTGTTCGTGGGACGAAAGTATGCGTGGACGTGGGAGGATTTCTCTTGCTGTCCCCATGAGCTGGAATGTCTCATTGAGGACGAGGTGGTGTTGGATGTCTTACAGGTGACGGAGGATGCCTTATTGGCGAGGCAGTCTTCGTTCCATCAGGACGGACTAAGTTAGCCCGCCTTTGTTCTACTCCAACATCCCTAGTTCTATGTATTTGGCACTCTGATCGTGGCACGGAGGGATTTGTCGGAGCATTGTGCCTTCATGAGCCTGTCCTAGCCCCTCCCCGTGGGTTGTCATGGGCCTTCCTGGGAATCTATGAGGAAGGCACCGAGCTTGGGGTCGAAGTCCTTACTGACTGACTGACATGCTGATGGCCCCTGTGATGGTCAGTGTAATGCCCCGAATTCTCCGATATGGTTTAATGGCGAGATTAGTAGGCCGGGAGGGCCATGCTTGTTTAATTATGCCATTAAATGATATTATGCATGTATATGTGAATTATATTATGATATGATGTTATATGCATGCATGTGGGTCCACATTTGAATAATTAAGCTATTTTGATAATTTGGCCCATTAAGGGTGAATATGTGTATTTGGGTGCATAACTTGATTTGTGAATGAGATTCCATTATTATGGAGATATATTCGAGCTATTCGGCATGAGACGATCATATATAATAGATTAGCGGTTTTGTCATAACAGAGTCAATTTTGGGGTAGTAGAAATGTTTATTTGATGATAAATTGGGAATATTTGAGATCAGGGTGAAATTTCGGAGGTTTTGACTATAATGTCCCCGGGGCTATTATCGGGACCCCGAGCATTAGGTTTTATTTGAGGTTACTTAAGCTTGAAGTAGCTGTCAGATAGAACGTACGATTAGAAAACCTCTCGTTCTCCCTTTTGATAGTTCGTTTTACCGTTTGAGCATTTTCGAAGATATCTCGAGTTCTAGGAGTCGGAATCAAGCGAGGATCGAGGCATAGCGATCCTAGGAAAGATTAGAAGCTTCTTAACTGAAGGATTTGACGGAAAACAACCCAGTCAAAGGTAATCTAAGTTTAAAGTTTTGAGATTTTAGAGTTTCTAAGCTTTGAATTGGACTTTGTGAATTGTTGAGTTTTTGGTTGGTTTGAACCTTGGGTTTTGAGGGTTTTGGAGTTTTGGGAAGCATGGGAACTTTGTTTTGATGATTGGGGAATGTTTAGGGTTGATTTTGGAGGCTTTGGAGTGTTAAAAACACGTTTGGGAATGGCCCAGAGTTGGGGGTCGCGGCCCTGTTCTTGGGGTGCCGCGACCCTGCTTTGATGAAGCAGGTGGGGCTCTTTGTTCTTGCTGGGCGCCGCGGCCCTTGCTTCAGGAAGTTTCGGGGGCCGCAGCCCTTGCCCTGTTTTCACCCCGTTTACTCGTTTGACCCCGGGAACTTAGCTACAGGCCTCGAGAGTGTTCCTACTACTTGGATTAGTTGGGATTGATCTTCCAGAGGCTAGATATTGGTGTGGGAACCTATGTTGATCATTATTATTGATGATGTCCCGTGTTTGGTTGTGATTAGGTGACCGCTAAAGGACTAAAGGTTGATCGTTCTCACGGGTCGTTCTTTTAATCTTTCTAGCTCGAATTTGAGGTAAGAAAACAATGTATGACTACAACTGCACCCTGTATATGTATGTGACATGCTTGATTAATACTGAGGCATGTTGATTGATAAATGTGGACATGGATTGCCTACTGAATGCTAGCGAATGTTGAATACTTGTATATGTACTGACTAGTCAGGGACACTGACCTAAAGAGTCAGAAATGGCATAGCGTCATGAACGCCGAGCCAAATGAAGATTAGATCTAATCGATATCAGCGTTGAATGACTCATATGGGGTATTAACGCTGGACCAACCCTAAGGTCGATGAACTTATAAGTGCTTGTCTGGTCTAAGACCAGTTATTCAGAGCCAGGGCATATGGCCCCAGTGAGTGTTTGTCACATGGCTAGGGAACGTTGTTCCAGGGTTGTGACTCTATGGTCATGAGGAAGGTTATGTTGGTGACTATTCACCATACACCTATCCTGTTCAAACTTATGAAAGGTTCATTAATCAGATAAGCCTGAGTGACCCTATCGTCACATGGCTATAGGGGCCTGTACCTACTTTTGTGACTGTTGCGATTGTCACCTATTTGTTTGGACTGATGGTCCAGAATGATTATTATGATCATTGTTGATATTATATCATGCTTAATTGTGCTTTCTTGCTGGGCCTTGGCTCATGGGTGCTATGTGGTGCAGGTAAAGGGAAAGAAAAGCTCACTCAGCCTTGAGTGGAGAGCTTAGGTGGTGTTGTGTACATATGCGGCCGCTTGACCACCATGGCCAAGGCGTTCTCAGAGGAACTAGGGGGTTTACCTTATTTTTGTCGCTTAGGTCGGCGGGATTGTAAATTTGAAACAGTAATGACCCTTTTGTACTAAGAACAACTTGTAAATGTTTTGATTAGCTCTACAGAGCAGTTTGTAATGAAAATATCCATTTCCTTTTTAGTAGTTTTTCACCTTAACCTGTTAATTATACTTAGAGCACATTTTTTACAAAGGACTCGGGTAATGGGTCAAATTTCAGGTCCACCGTTCACCGTAACTATTCTGGGGTAACCAGGGCGTTACAGTCAGTGGGCCGAACATTCTGGTGATTTTGCCCTGAAGGCACAGAACTCGGAGTGGCGATCCTAACAGATCGACTCGGTTTAGACTGGTTATTCCTATGGGACTTGTGATACCCACTTTGCCTCTTTCCGACATTAATGTCGTTTGCAAGATGGGGCAACCAAGCTAAGACCTCCTCAATCTGCATGTTTTTCCTAGCGAGATGGCTCGTCAGTTGCATGTTTTCCATCTCTATGGCGGTCAGGTAGCCTGGATTAGGATTTGGCAGTAACAACACCGAACTCCTAGTGTCGCCCTGACCTGCTGGTTGTTTTCCCGGATGTTGCTGAACATCCAAACCCCTTTCATTGGGAACAGCAGTATGATGGGCCTCCTACCCACCAGGTTGTTCCGTCTCATTCTCGTGCATTGAGCGAGTGACCACCATGATGAAAGTTGACTGGAACTTGTGAAGCATTAATTTACTCTCAATGAAAGCACCAAACTGTTGACGCGGTTTTTCACCAACAATGTATTAAGAAATCAAATGGGTAGATTAGTGCTTGATAGTAAACCGCAATGAAAAAAATAAGAACTCACTCAAAAGCACAGAACTTTTATGTGGTTTAGTGGTTAAAATCCACCTAGTCCACGAGTCAGTATTATTACTGTTTCTCTCTCTATTTTGGCAGAGTTTCGGTATATCAGAATATCGTCCCCTTTCCCTATCCAATATTCCCAGTATTTATAGGGGAATTCCATGGACAAATTTTTGGGTCACTGTGTAAATAAAACGCGTAATTATATATGGTATATAATTAATACAGATTATTCCCATTTATATTGGGATATGATTTGGTAACAGAATAAACATGCTCCTGCTATCTCGGGTAATAAATGATATAGATATGATACAGCCCGGTCATTAATGAGTGTATAAAGAACTCCCGAGTCTCTTGGGATCCTTCAGTATGTGTTATATCTAGGTTCTCACGAGCAGAATGTCTCACCCGAGCTCGTGCTTGACAGCTATTTGACTCTGAGCTCGTAGTAAATCCAGGACGCCTAATATAAAGTCTGACCATTATGAGTCTCGAGCTGTTCACATGGTAAATAAATATATTTTACTTGGGTATCTTTCCAAGTATTCAACTGCCAGCTATACCTGCTAGGCAAGTGAACTCGTGCTAAGTTTAGGGTAAAACA
The DNA here is from genome assembly GCF_963169125.1 of Humulus lupulus. NCBI lineage: Eukaryota > Viridiplantae > Streptophyta > Magnoliopsida > Rosales > Cannabaceae > Humulus > Humulus lupulus. Next base: position 155,646,314 of record NC_084802.1, on the reverse strand, counting down.
ATAACATAATCACATAATTTCCATAATTTACCATCTTTTCCCCCTAATCAAGGCCCGAAGCCTTATTAGGTAATTTGGGACATTACAATAATCATCCTCATAAAACTCGCCATCGTAATCAACGTTTTCATCGTAATCCTCCTGGGCCACCTCCGGGTATTCCGGCGGAGGTGGTCGCTAGGTTTTCCTCAGCTCCAGTGGGAGGGGCAACGTCGTCTGGAGCGTTTCTTCTGGTGGTCACCATGACTAAATCTTGGAAGCTTTCTTCAAGCTCTCAATGAAAGCATCAAAATGTTGACCGCATTTTTCACTATCAACTAATTAAACAAGAACTTAAAGAAATACAAGTGAAAGACACAGATTTTACGTGGTTCAGGTTATAAAATAATCCTAATCCACGAGGCTTTAGTATTATTGTTCTTGAAGCTTGAGATGGCAAGCTCCACTGGAGGTTTTCTCAGGCAGCATATATATTGGTCTGAGTACAACAGTGGGATCCAAAGTCCAAAAGCCCAAAAAATTTCATTTACAATGGAAGCCCCAGCCCTATTTATAGTGGATGGGGACAATTAATTCCCTTAATGTGAATTTATTTCCAATATTCCCAATCATTTGGGAGTTTAATGCTAATTAACACCTCCAAGTGCACTAATTAAGGTGTTGAGCTCATGTGTATTGCATGGGGCCCAATTCGTATACTTTACAGGAGACACGTCCCTTGACACTGTCAGAACGCAGCTGCACGTTTCCCATGTCAGGCGGCACATTGGGACATGCCAATTGTCGAGTGTACAGGCTTGACACCACTACTCGAGGCACAAAAAGCTGTCAGATGACCTCTTGCGGTACAAAGCTACTGCGAATGACATCTAGCATTCCCTCCAGGTTTCGAGGACAAACTCCTAGACCTGGAGGACTAACTAACCAAGAAAACGAGAAGACCATAACAGATGTCATTAGGACATGGCGAAGACATCCACGCTTGGAAAAATATCATAATGCGCTGGGAGGAGTCTACGCTCCGAGGAGCTCTAGGCGAGCTCCACAGGACTTCATTAGCTCCCATTGGACCTAATTACTTCTCTAATGACCGCCACGTGTCCAATGATTAAATCACGGACAACAGAAGGCAAAGGGAAAAGGATGAGGAAGAGAGAAATTGATTATTTAATTGATGGGATTATATTTCTTAATTTTTTTAAATTTATATAAGATTATTTTATTAAAAAAAATTCATAATACCATACAAAATTGTGAATTAAATAAAGATAAATTTAAAATTTAAAGAAGAAAAATATTGAGCCCTTCCTCTACAACAATGCTAGCCTAAAATTGATTTGATACATATCCAAACAAATGACTTCTCTTATTATGGTACTGAATCCAATGATAAAAATCATATCTAAAAAAACGACCATCTTCTCCAACAATGAAGCCTGACAAAATTTTAGCTGATAAACGGTTAAGAGAATTATCTTCTTCCAACTTCAATAATGAAGCTAACGATGAAAACCATATCCAACAAAAAAAAACCAAATATGATAATGAAAACTAAATTCCACAACAAAAACCAAATTCGTCAATAAAAACTAACTATGCATATATAAATATCAAGTTTTCTTATGATTTCTCTAAGTATTTTCAATAACTAGCCATCATTTTTTAGTTTTAAAGTGGCAACCAAAAACTGCTATACAATAAAACTAAAACAAAAGTATAGGCACCTAGGCTGCAAGTTTGAATCTCCATGTTGTTATGTTAGAATGAATAACAATTTTTGACTGAGCTTCTGTTAGGTTTGGTTAAATACAAAACCTAAAAGTGGTTTTATACATTGAAATATAAAACGCTTAACGATTTCACATAATGAAAGTGTAAATTTGAGTTTGAGTTGTAGACATTTAAAATTTATATTTCCAGGTCTAAAGTGATACAATAGGGTATCTAAGCATGCCTAATAAACTTTGGAGTATTTGGAGGTATTTAAGGTCACTTTTGGGAATGTTGACCAGCCTCTCAAGTGACGTGTTGCATCGCGCGTGCGTTTAATAATTGTATAGAAAGCAACAAGCGACGCGTCAACTATCACTGCACAAGAAAAGTGTAATTTTGGCTCCAAAACTTAATTTTAAATGTTCTAATCCTATTGGTTAGACTTAAAGACAGTGCCTATACTATATAAATAGTAATTTAAAGTTGTAAGGTATTGATCACACTTTTTAACTCTCTCTAACCTTTCCTCTAGCTCTTAAGAACACACTTTTTTCTCCAAGTGTGTGTATATATCAAGCTAAAGAAAAAAAAAAAAGAAATATTAGTTTGCTTCAATTTATAAAAAAAAAAAAAGACATTTTGCTAATATATAGGGATGATTCAAGGTTATTTTTTCTCCAAGCTTTATTGCAAAACATCAATATATTAGGTATAGTGTCCTATTGTGATTGGGATAATAAGAAATGAAATAACTGGGACAATATTATCACCGGTTTGGAGAGTACTACAATACCGCCTTGGTTGGTGTAACCTTAAAAAAAAATTGTGTTAAATTACAAATATAAAAATCAAAATTAGTCCAAATTTTAAGTATGTTATAAATTTTGCCGCTAACTTCACTGCAAAGTCCCTTTAAAAAAAAAACTGCACTACGAAGCCAATCCTAAATTATTTTTTACAACCCAAATCAACCTACCATGAAAAAATCATTAATTTAGAATTCCCTTTTATAATTTCCTGAATTTGCTTCTAAAAAGATAACTAAAAATATAAAATACAAAATTTAGAACACGAATAAATAAAAAAGAAAGAAATATATATCATATAAAAAATTATAGGGTCCAAAAGAAAAATATATATTTTCACATATAATCCTGCCTCGGAGTAGAAAATTAGAAGAAAGTAGAATTGTATAAGCTTCGGCGTCAGCTCATTTTTATTATAATTATAAGTCGCGCAAAGTGCAGTATAAAATTATATTTATTTAATTATTTTATAATATTTTTTAAAAAAGAATATAATATGAGTAAGAATTTTTTTTTATAATAATAGAAAATTATAATTTTTGTGTGCATACTAATAGATTAGATTATCACTTAATGCCATCTCAATTTTTTTTTCAATTTTCTAATACTTTTTATAATTCTTATATTATAAAAATGAGAAATTATATAAAGTATAATAATTTCATTTTTTTTCTTTCCCTTTCTCTTATATAATTAACACAAAAGATAAATTATAACACGACAAAAATAAATTAATATTATAGGGTTTTAATTTCCTTGAGTATTTTAAACTTATTAACATGTTAGAGCGTGTGTATTTTTTTTTTCAAACAAATTCAATATCACCACACCATATAATCTTTTATATGCTTTGATTGTGAACTTGACTTTTTCTTTAAAAAAAAAATAGGTGATACAATATATATATATATATATATACACATTCTTGTAACACAGTTATGTCATATATATATATATATTCACTATTGTTACAATATATATTTATCATTTTTTTCAATATATAATTTACAAATTTAAATAATATAAAAATATATACTACAAAATTAAATATATAAATATAAATAATATGTTAAATATTAATATAAATTTGGGCAAGATTGAGTTAAATCAATCACTCGAGTAAGAAAAAAATATTAATATTTTGACAAATCAAAGTGAATGAATGATACTATATTTATAGTCTAAAAATATAACATCCACAATGGCTTATAAACCGTGTGAGACTATAGAAATTTTTTTAATTGCTAATTAGTTCTTTCTTTTAATAAATGTTAAATAAAATAAATTAGAAAAAAACCACAAATTATAATAAAGATAAATAAATCATATATGGATGATTCTAGGTTGCCGCATCACCTCCTTATAGCTTTCTTTTGTATAAGTACTTGTAAATAGTAAATCATATATAGATATTTAGATTTTTTTTTTTTTAAATTGCTACATCTTTTATCATTGATTTTATTAGTTTTTGTTTGATTTTCAACTCTTTTAACTCATTACTCTAATGTAAAACTAATTTATTTAATTATTTTTTATTTAAATATTGTGTAAGCTGATAAATAAAATGCATAAAAAATTTATACACTACATGTAAATAATACATAGTGGATTTTCAATGATTTTTTACTTTATGGACTCCACAATAAAAATAATATTTACAATAATACATGTTATAGTACAAAATCAAGTCGTCGCTCTACATTTTGAAGCTCATTCTTATAAATAGGGAGTTTGAATCTTCACCCGTTATAAAATTCTTGCAAAAGAGTCATTTGGTGTTTTATTTCACATAGTTTGTAGTTACATATGCATATTAAAAACAATAATTAATTATTACATGTGCTAAATTTTATTTTACTTCTAATTGCACGTCCCATAATCCAACAATTCCAAAAAAATATGTCTATGTAGTTAGATTTTTGAACCAAAAAGGATAAATTATCATAAACTATTAATTAATAATCATAAATTAGAAAAAGTTGAATAAAAAATGAGAAAATAGATGAATTGGTTTGAAAATATTTTAAAGTGTCACATTACCTTCTTAAGGCTTTCCTTTATATATATAGACATAGATAGATATATAGATATAGATATTATATATATAAATCGCATTTAAATAAAAAGTTGAAATAAATTAAATTAGAATTCAATTTTAAATTATATATGACATTAAGATATATTTTTGTAAATCTATTTACGTTTAAATAAAAAGCATAAATAATTTGAATAAATATTTATTACTATAATAATAATAATAATTATAATAATTATTATTATCAACCATAAATTAGAAAAAATAAAATAATAAAATGATAAAAAAAATAGAGATAGAGTAAGGTAAAAAAAGTAAAAAATTACCCGTTTGGAATTTTTATTTTTATAGAAATTAATAATCATATGATATTGATATAGATTTTTATAGATATTTTTCTCTAAATTAATAATCATAAGTTAGAAAAAGTATAATAAAAAATGAGAAAATAAAGAAAAAGTAGTTTAAAAAAAATTTAGAGTGTCACATCACTTATTATTATAATTGTTTTCTATATTGTAAAAATAATAATGAAAATATTAGTAATAATAATAAGAATAATAATATTATTATTATTTTTTTATAGATATTTTATAATAGTACTATTACTTTTTCATGTATATTTTATCCTAATTAAATATATTTATATATAGATATAGAAATATAGATAGATAATGTACTTTTTCAATATATAATATAAAATTTATAAATGTAAATGATATAAAAAATATATACTACAAAAATTAAATATGTAAAATATAAGTAATATATTAAATTTGATAAACTAAAAAAAATGTAATTGTGTGGTATTTGGGGAAGACTGAGTTAAATCAATCACTCATATAAGAAAAAAAATACTATTGTTGAGACAAATCAAAGTGAAATAATGGTACCTTATATATAGACTAAATGTATAATACCACAATGATTTGTAACCCATGCAGGGCTATAAGGATTTTTTTTAATTGTTAATTAATTATTTCTTTTAATAAATCTAAAATAAAAAATTAGAAAAAACCACAAAATAAATTAAATAGAAGATTAGAAGAAAATGGTATCACCTCATCTCCTCAAAGATATCCTTAGTGAAAATATTAATAATAATAGCAAGAAGAATAATAGTATTTTTTTTATAGATATTTTATAATAGTACTATTACTTTTTTACGGATATTTTATCTTAATTAAATATATTTATATATAGATATAGAAATATAAATAGATAATGTCATTTTTTTCAATATATAATATAAAATTTACAAATTTAACTGTGTTACACCCAGATTTCGAGAATAGAAATTTTGATCTCGAAAGTCAGGCTGGTGAAATGTAAGCTCGAAATAAGCATATTGATCATATAGTCGGCTGTAATGAGAAAGTCAAGGACAGTCTCGCTGAGTATTAAAATGGTGACGTCGGAATTGGTGAGCTCGGAGTTACGCGATCTCGAAGGGATTCAGAGGCTACAAGTTGAGCTCGAAGTTACAATGAAAGGGGAGTCAACACTTGTATAGATCTACTGTTTCAATTTCTGCCATCAGACAAGACAACTCGAGCTCAGGCATTATGAGCTCGGGGAGGGATGATCTCGATAAAGTTTCTTGCTAAGACCAAGGTAAACCAAGTTGACGAGCTCGTGGTGGATGACTGATCTCGGAGGCATTCATTCGAGGTCAATAGACATATGTGAACGTAGTTATTGTTTGAATATCCCTATATATAAGGGATTAGTTGTAATATGTTAATAAATCCCAAATATCGTGGGATTTATGCACGTATTGTGTAATTATATATATTTACTTTGTGATTTGTATAATAACTCCCCGAAATATGAGGGGAGATATTCGGTAAACCACTTTATAAATAGCGTGGAACAATTCATTTGTGGGGACTGAGAAAATGGTATGGGGAAGACTCTATAAAATTGCTTCCAGAAAAGCTTTGAGAGAATTCCAAAAATTGAATAACACCGACTCGTAGACTAGGCAGATTTTAACTGTTGAACCACGTAAAAATCGTGTCTCTTATTGTTTGTCTCCTTTGGTATTTTGTTTAATTTCTCTTCATTTTTAAGTTGACGAAAAACGACGTCAACAATTTGGTGCTTTCATTGAGAGCCATTAAACAAGACGTGAGCTTGTTTAATCAGAAAACCTCCTGATTCATCAATGGCCATTGCAAACAACCTCTGTACTGGTGGGCGACCATTGCCCCAGATACCTGAGGAGCATACTCCTCGTACCGAGGAATATCCCCGACAACCTGGAAAGCAGGCTATGGTGGACCCGGACCCTGAGGAGAGGAGTGATTCATCCAATTCTCGAGGGCCACCTGCTCCCAGGCCTGATGAGGATTTATACTACAACCCTAAAAGATATGTTCCTATCGTGGAACTTGAAAATCGTCAATTGCGCAAACAATTGGCAGAGGCGACAAAACGCAATGAAGAATTATCCAGACAGGCAGCTGACACCCAAGCACCTCCCCGGAGGCCTAGAGGACGCCCCCGCGGGAGCACGACCGCCAGGAGGGCAGAACAAGCATCGCAGCCGAATCAGCCAAGGCCCCGGAGGAGTACCTGGGCTGAGGCCACTGTCAACCCGACTGCAAAATTGCCTACAGGAACGGGTAATAACCGAGCCCCTCTAGTGGCTCAGAACCCGAATCCTAATACTGCAAGAAACAACCTAGAGCCTGTCTGGGCGAATTCTAGGCCATCTGGGCCCGACAATGGGAGACAGCCACCGTTGCCCATAAGGCATTCGCCATCACCAATAAGACACCCCTCGCCAGTCCGAGAGGTCCTACGACCTGCACCACGGAGACCATCTCGTAGCGGCAGTCAAGATGGAAACCGACAGGCCAGGCCTGGACAGGGGAGTGAAAGGGAGGCTACCCGAGATTACAGAGCTCCTCAGCCTTCGGGAAGCCAAATGTCAAGATCAAAAACTGCTGAAACAAGAAGGCCAACAGGGGAATCACCTCGTAATCACCGAGCCACACCTCCGGAGAGGGCTACGAGTTACGTAAGCGAAGCTCGGACTACACTCGGTCCGTAAGCATTTATAACACCGAGCCGAGGCATACAGGGAATCAAGAGAATCACCTTGATCTGCGGGATCATATAAACCATAATCGAGGACGAGATAATCCCCAGAACCCTGATCTGCGTGACCATCTGAATGGTTGTAAACAGCCAGCATATAACCTATACCAAGACAAGGAGTTGGAGTTTTTATTAACAATAACCAGCCCTCTCAGGTCCAAGCTCGACCCCCAGTGAATTTAGTCCAGGAAAGGATTGACCAGTTATAAAGAGCATTCAGGCTCCTGCAAGACGAGCGTAACAGGGACAAGGCTGAAGAGTCCGATGAGGAGCTCGAGCCTTTTTCCCCGCATATCTCTAGCACTCTATTTCCTCAGGAATTCAGAATACCCCATGTCCCACCATTTGATGGAAACTCAGACCCGTATAGTCATCTGAGTACATTCAACACCCTCATGCGAGCCAGCAATGTTGGCTACGAGCTCAGATGTATGTGTTATATTATTTTATAATATAATGTAATATTATATTATATTATAATATAATGTTTTAGATTAAATAAATGTGACAAAAAGTGTCACATATTGTAACATATAATGGAGAGTTACAATATTTAGATATATAAGACATATCCAAATAATATAACATATTTGGTGTTACAAATTTGTAACTTCCAAATATTACCCTTTATTGTGTAAATTTGGTGTTACAAAATATTGAGATGAATTTCATAAATCCATTTGAGAAATGGCTGTTAGAGATATGATTTTAACCCCAATAATGTGTTTTGGGGGTTACAAAATCATTTGGGAGGGTTTGGAACTGTTTGGAAAAACAACACATTTTCAAGTGCTAAAACTGGGCTATGGCCGCAGCCACTGAATGATGGTGGCCACGGCCTGGGGGACAGAAAGCAGTGGCCGCGGCCACTGATGTCCCTGGCCGCGGCCACAGGTGCATTTCAGGTCATTTTTTCAGTTTTTTCCAAAAGTGTTGAACGGTTCCAAAAACCCAAATAACTCTCAAATCTCATTTTTAATTCCATATTAATCCAATTAAACATTGGTAATAGCCATGGGGGTTGGTGGAATTTGAAATTCAAATGGTGTCTCTAAACTCTATAAATAGGAGCCTATAGCTCACTTGAAAGACACAACATTTTCTATCCATTAGAGCGCTTGGCTAGAAACACCTTGAGGCTTGTTAATTCCAGAAAGCATTTCCATTATCTGAGAGAGATCCCTTAGTGCTTGAGTTAGGGGGAAATAAGCTTTTGGACAAAGGTTTTAAACCTTGTTCAAGTTGGTGATCCCCAACCCTCTTCACTTAGGTTGTGTAAGTGAGAGTTTACTTGTGTTTCGGTTCTTCTTTTATTCTATTGTTTTTCTTGTTATTCTCTTATTCTATTTACTTGTATATTTTGTTTAAAAGTTGTAATATTTTCTTTTGGTCCAAACACTTTATTTTACTTGTAATCTTTTGCTTAGAGTTGTATTCTCACTATTCTCTTCTTCTTCATCATCTTCTTCCTTTTCTTTGTTTATTTGTAATTTTCAGTTATAGAGTTGTAACCTTATTTAATCAATCTATATTTATTTGTAATATTATTGCATAGAGTTGTATTATCTTACTATTTCCATTGAGGCAAATACATATTTTCCTAACAGTATGTTATTCCCAGCCACACTTACAGGACCAGCAAAAAACTGGTTTGAGAAGTTTAGAAGACATTTGATCTCGTCCTTGGATCAATTAGCTAGAGACTTTAAGAAGCAATTTAAACCGATGGTTGGCATCAGGCCCAAGGCCTCGGCCTTAACCAATGTCTGACAACAGCAAGATGAGTCATTAAAGAGTTACCTCACGAGGTTTAACCTAGAAGTGGCCCGAGCTCGGAATGTTGACGATAGCGGCCACCTGATGGGCATTAGAGCGTGTATTTTGCCAGGAAGTCCCCTTTGGGAAGATTTACAAAGGAAACCTATCAGGTCACTAACCGAGTTCAATCGGAGGGCCCAGAAATTTGTCAATGTAGAAGAGGCGAGGTTAGCATTAAACCTGACCTCTCCACTCATAACTACAACGATAAACATGAACTCTGCCTTGACCTCGGCGACCCCATTAACTTCAAAACCCTCTGGGAATAACCCTTCTAAAAGGAAGAAGAATGAAGGGAATAACCTCGAGGCTAATGGAGGTAAAAAGAAGAAAGGGGATAAATACTTCTCTGCATACAAGGTGTATACCGAGCTCAATGAGTCTCAGGAGAATATTTACCTGGCCAATGATAGCCAGGTCTCGTTCAGAAGACCTGATCCCATGAGGAATCAGAAGGCGAAAAGGGACTCAAATAAATACTGTAGATTCCATAGAGACATTGGACACACAACCGACGAGTGTCGGCAATTAAAGGACGAGATCGAAGGTTTGATCTCGAGGGGATATTTCGGTTAATACGTTAGAAACCGAAATCCCAATCAAGCATCAACAAGTCAGAGGGCAGCAGCCGCGCAGCCTGCCCAACACAATAACTCCCGAGCTCGGGAGGATGAAAGACCCCCTTCGATTGATGAAGAGGATGTAGTAACCATCTCGGGGGGACCTCATATCGCAGGTTTTGGCAGGAATGCCTAGAAAATATATGTAAACGAGCTCAAGACCGGAGATGGTTCTCCTTACGAACTCGAGCCGCGAGCTCCAAAACAACAAAGGGTTGAGACTCAACCCATAACATTTACCGAAGAGGACGTGGCGCATGTCCAATTTCCTCATAACGACCCCTTGGTCATTACTCTCCAGCTCACGAACAAGAGGGTACGCCGAGTCCTGATTGATAACAAGAGCTCGGTAAATATCCTTTACAAAGCCACTCTAGAAAATATGGAACTCGCACTTCGCGATTTGAAAGCATGTGCAACAACATTGTATGGTTTTTTAGGAGAAGGGATTGCCTGTATGGGATCCATCAAACTCCCCGTAACCTTGGGAGACTATCCAGTCTCAGTAACCAAGATGATGGAGTTTGTCATGGTGGACCTCCCATCAGCCTACAACGTACTGCTCGGGAGACCCGCCCTGATTGGGCTAGGGGCAGTGTCATCTGTCAGGCACTTGGCCATCAAGTTCCCAACCTCTAGTGGCATCGGGACGCTAAAGGGAGACCAGCTCGCAGGAAGGGAGTGCTACAACATTTCCATAAGAGGAAAAATTCAGACAAATGTGCAAGCTCTAGTGGTTATCCAAGAAATAAATGGAGCCATTTTTTAAATTGATGAGGAGATCGATCCCAGAGTAGATGAGAGAACTGATCTTGAACCTTTGGAACAGCTCAAGGAGGTAAAGCTCGATGCAGTAGATGTTACAAAGGTGGTGGAGGTGGGTAAGAACCTTTCTGAAAAGGAAAGATAGCAATTAATTTACTTCTTGAAAGAAAACTAGGATGTGTTTGCATGGTCGCACTCGGACATGGTAGGAATCAGTCCAAATGTCATGGGTCATGCGCTCAATATTGATAAAAGCTTCCCCCCAAAGCAGCAAAAATGAAGATACGTAAACGAGCTCAAGACCGGAGATGGTTCTCCTTACAAACCCGAGCTGCGAGCTCCAAAACAACAGAGGGTTGAGACTCAACCTATAAAATTTACCGAAGAGGACGCGGCACATGTCCAATTTCCTCATAACGACCCCCTGGTCATTACTCTCTAGCTCGTGAATAAGAGGGTATGCCGAATCCTGATTGATAACGGGAGCTCGGTGAATAACCTTTACAAAGCCACTCTAGAAAAGATGGGACTCACACTTCGCGATTTGAAAGCATGTGCAACAACATTGTACGGTTTTTCAAGAGAAGGGATTTCTTGTATGGGATCCATCAAACTCCCCGTAACCTTGGGAGACTATCCAGTCTCAGTAACCAAGATGATGGAGTTTGTCGTGGTGGACCTCCCATCAGCCTACAACGTACTTCTCGGGAGACCCACCTTGATTGGGCTAGGGCAATGTCGTCTGTTAGGCACTTGGCCATCAAGTTCTCAACCTCTATTGGCATCGGGACGCTAAAGGGAGACCAGCTCACAGGAAGGGAGTGCTACAGCATTTCCATAAGAGGAAAAAGTCAGACAAGTGCGCAAGCTCTAGTGGTTATCCAAGAAATAAATTGAGCCATTTTTTAAATTGATGAGGAGATCGATCCCAAAGTAGATGAGAGAACTGATCTCGAACCTTTGGAAGAGCTTGAGGAGGTAAAGCTCAATGCAGTAGATGTTACAAAGGTGGTGGAGGTGGGTAAGAACCTTTCTGAAAGGGAAAGATAGCAATTAATTTTCTTCTTGAAAGAAAACCAGGATGTGTTTGCATGGTCGCACTCGGACATGGTAGGAATCAGTCCAAATGTCATGGGACATGCACTCAATATTAATAAAAGCTTCCCCCCGAAGCAGCAAAAATGAAGACTCTTGGATGATGATAGAAAGAAGGCTCTCAAGGAGGAGGTCGACAAGTTAAGGGCAAATCGATTCATACGAGATGCCTTTTGTCCTGATTGGATTGCCAATCCAATGTTGGTCCCAAAACCCAATGGCAAATGGCGAACCTGTATCTACTACTCAGATCTTAACAAGGCATGCCCTAAAGACTGTTTCCCCTTGCCTCGGATAAATCAGCTCGAAGATGCCACTGCAGGTCATGGCATCATGTCATTCATGAACGTTTATTCTGGATATAACCAGATCGCGATGCATGCACCAGATCAGGAACACACGAGCTTTGTGATTGACAAAAGGTTATACTGTTACAATGTCATACCTTTCGGACTCAAAAATGCTGGAGCCACGTACCAAAGGCTGGTGAATAGGATGTTTGCCGAGCAGATAGGAAATAACATGGAAGTTTATGTTGACGATATGTTAGTTAAATCGAAACATAACGATAACCATGTCGATGATCTCGTAGACTGCTTTATCGTACTTCAAAAGTACAACATGAAACTTAACACACAAAAGTGCTCGTTCGGAGTGTCTTCGGGAAAGTTTCTTGGATTTATAGTAAATGCACGAGGGATAGAAGTTAATTCGGACTAGATTAAGGCATTGATAGAAATTCCCTCACCTCAGACACACAAGGATGTCCAGAGTTTAACTGGATGGATGGCGGCGTTGAGTAGGTTTATATCGAAATCTACAGACCATTGTCTTCCTTTTTTCAACCTTTTGAGAGGGGGCAAAAAATTCAAGTGGTCAGAGGAGTGTGAGCTCGCATTTTAGAACCTTAAGAAGCACCTCGCCGAACCACCAATCTTGTCGAAACCTATCACAAGAGAGGTTTTGTATTTATACCTCACGACAACCGAGCACGCCATTAGTGTGGTGCTCGTCCAAGAAGAGAAAAAAAGTACAAAAGCATGTATACTATGTGTGTACCCTAATTTCAACACTATTCCTTCACTCAGCTTGGGTACAGCTGACAAATAAATATACGGAGAAATGACCAAGGAAATGATATCTGTTTATTATCCACGTAAGCAACTCCGGTTTCACATGGGCACGTGTGGTGTTAGGCGTCCTGTGATTAACCCGAACTACAGACATGAAGGTTGTGAAGCATGAGCTCATGATATTCAAATGGCTGTAGAAGTATGTGCTCAGAGAGATATCTAGCTCATGGTAATTCAAATATACTGCGTACTCGCGAATCCCCAAAGACTCGGGTACTTTTATACGATTATTTATGACCAGCCTATCATATTTAATATCCCAGATATTAGGAGATCATTTATTTCATGATCAAATCATATCCCAGTATAAATGAGAATTGCTTGTATTAAATGTAATAAATATGTAAATCCGTGATTGACTCACACAGTTACCCAAACCTGTCCATGGAATTTCTCTATAAATACTGAGAATACTGGACAGGGAAAGGGATGATTATTCTGTAATACTGAAACTCTGCCAAAACAGAGAGAGAAACAGCAGTAATATAGACTCATGGACTAGGTGGATTTTTAACCACTGAACCACGTAAAAAGATTTGTGTTCTTGTGAATTCATTTCATATTTCAGTTTATTCTTAAGCACAAATCAACCTTATTATTTCTTAAATACACTATTGGTGAAAAATCGCGTCAATAGTTTGGTGCTTTCATCAAAATCTCAGTCAGATCTCATCATGGTGGTCACTCGCTCAATGCACGACAATGAAATAGAACAGCCTGGTGGGCAGGAGGCACATCATACCGCTGTTTCAAACGAGCATGGCCCTGAAGTTCAGCAACATCCGGGAAAGTAACCGGCAGGTCACAGAGATACTGGGAGTTCAGCGTCATTGCCACCGAATCCAAACTCAGACTACTTAACTGCGGTTGAGTTGGAAAATATGCAGTTAATATGCCATCTTGCTAAGGCAAATAGGCAAATCGAGGAAGTTTGGCTCGGTTACCCCCTCTTGCAACCGACGTTAATGTCGGAAAGAGGCAAAGTGGGTCTCATAAGTCCCACAGGAATAACCAATCCAAACCAAGTCGGTTAGTCAGAACCCCAAGTTCAGTGCCAACAGCGCGAGATCGCCAAAATGCTCAACCTAGTAGTCCTCATAGGGGTCATTAGCACATCAGTTGATCAGTTAAAACCGCGACCCCAAGTTCGATGCCTCCTTCACACATGCCTGAGAATACCCATGGCAACCCACGAGGAAGGGCTGGGATAGGCTCACAGAGACACAATGTTCCAGCTAACCCTCCTGCGTCACAATCAGATCGCCAGGCGCTGAGAGCTAGAAATAATGGGGCAGAACAGAGGAGGGCTAATTTAGTTCGCCCTGATGGGACAAGGATTGCTTCGCCAATAAGGCATCCCCCGTCACCTATTAGACATCCAACACCACCTCTGTAACGCCCTACTTCCATAGAGCCGTTACTAAGTGAGTTTTGAAGACGAAATAGTGTGCAATGAACTCGTTAACCGAGGTTTTGAGCAAAAGTGTGACTAATTAAAAGTTAAGGCTGTAATCTTTGAAAATGCGTCGTTTCATTAAAACTTCTATCATTAAACATTTGGGATCCCAAAATAAGGTTTGAAAACTGATTACATCTTGAAATAAGGTTATAGTTAAGAAATCATAAAATCATAGATTATTACAGCCATTTTCGAATAAACCCCCAACCAAAGCAGTCGGGCAGGCCGAACATGTACGCGTCGCTTCATGCTCTCCGTACTCATGGTTGGTTGACTCAGTCATTGCCCTTACCTGCAACATGGAGCACCCGTGAGCCGAAGCCCAGCAAGAAAACTCATGCAGAACATAACATATGCAGTTTATCATAATAGATAATCCATAGATAAACAAGTCAACCATTAGACTAAACAATCACGGCCAAGCCGCCCCAGAGCCTTACCGAAGCCTGGGGATCGGTTCTCACCGCGAGGATAACTCATGTATCCCTTGGGTCCCACCCTGAATATAGCATAACACATGTATCCACCGGGCCCCGCCCTGACTATAGCATCCCATGTGCTAGGTGTTACTTTCGGCCCACGGCCGCCCCGGCTTACGCCGTACTCGGCCCACGGCCGCCCCGGCCTACGCCGTACTCGGCCCTTGCCGTTCATTTCATCATAATCACACATATAGTACATTCGAAATAATCATTCACACACATCATGATTCATTTAAGGTTAAACATTTGCACATAATACAATCTGGGGCCATGCCCTAACCTCGGGTGTTATAGTTTTCTTACCTTTCCAATCAATAGCTTAGATCACCTGACTCCTTGAGCACGATCCCACCCGAGCCTTAGAGCACACCTAGGCACAAACATAGGTCAAAGTCAACACCGAACCCCAAGTCCGAATACCTAGCCTCGGGACCAATCCCGAGCCCCCGGGAAGTCCCAAATCCCCAAAACAAAGTGGCGGAAACAAGCCCCGAACCCTAGGTCAAAATCCATCATCAAAACTCAAAAATTCCCCTCTGTGAACAGTGCAGCGCTACAGCGCTCTAAAGAGGGCGCTGTAGCGCTACAAGCAGAATGCACCCCCCCAGAAACAGGGACTAGCGCTACAGCGCCCACTGACTAGCGCTGTAGCGCTAGTTGCAGCCCAGAAATCCCAAAATCGCATTTCTGCGATTTCTTCCAACCAATCACAAACCAAACTTCCCCAAACCTTTTCCAAACCCAAAATCAAGCTTATAAACACCTCACACTCATCCCAAGCATCCCAAGAACTCAATCCCAAGCTCAAGCAATCCA
This sequence comes from Humulus lupulus, assembly GCF_963169125.1. Classification (NCBI taxonomy): domain Eukaryota; kingdom Viridiplantae; phylum Streptophyta; class Magnoliopsida; order Rosales; family Cannabaceae; genus Humulus; species Humulus lupulus. The sequence goes on along the minus strand of NC_084802.1, from coordinate 155,630,467 downwards.
AAACTCAAAATCTACCATGATCAACCCTAAACTCATAAATTCAGTCAACAACAAAGTTAAAGGCTTAGAATTCTTACCATTGATGCAAATTTCGACCTTGATTCAACCCTAGACCTCCTTAGCTTGTTCCTCATCAAGGCTTGCCCAGAAATTCCCTAAAATTCCCATCAACTCAGCTCAAAACACAGCTCAAACCATCAAAAACCCTTAAAACTGAAATCTCTAAAACTTACCTCAAAAGTTGATGTGTTCTTGCTAATCCTTGCCAAATCTTCAAGTATAACCTTAAGATTCTTGATGCCCAGCCTATCCTAGCTCTCCACCGAGCTTTTCCCCAAGAAAAACGGAGAGGAACGGTGCAAGAACGCACAAACCGTTCCTTGAGAAAACCCCCCCTGTTTTCTCTCTTTTCTTTCTTTCCTTCTTCTTTCTTTTCTTTTTCTTTCAGCATTCCCTCTCTCTATAAAGCCTTATAAAAACCTATCTCCAAAAGCCAGATGACCAAAACGCCCTCCCTATAAATTCTAAATCCTTTTGTTCAAGTAGGGCCATTTTAGTCATTCACCCAATTCCCGCTAATCCTCAAGTGTCTCTAATATTTTCCCGTTGCTTCCCAATACCTGATAAATCACCAAATAATTATCCCCCATCATCAAAATAAATCTCAATCCATTTCTCTGAATTCCTGTTCATACCCCCAGGCTCGCCCCGAGCTGGGTATAAATTCCTGTCAACACTTTCCGCTAGCCTGCTCACTGGGATCGCCTCGAGTCACAAAGCACACATACATCCACATACCACTGTGGCCTCAACAATCAACACAGTTACGCCCAATCATGGCCAAAATTACAATTATGCCCTTCTAACACGATCCGGGCCTACATGCACACTAACTTACATAGTCATGCATCTCAGATAAACAAATAGTCATATAACATGCTTTAAATCATAACCATGCATTTAAATCATTAAAATCACACATAAATCCCATCATGCCCTCCTGGCACGCTAATCAAGGCCCTTAAGCCTTATTAGCGAATTCGGGTCGTTACAACCTCGGCCTACGCGAGACATTCCTGCTTATGAAGACAGTAGGAGAAACCCTCCTCCGTCTGCCCATACCTATGTCCCATGAACACGTGTTGAAAATCTAGATCCTCGGCCGCAACCGCGAGCTGTAAGCTTTGCAAATGGAAGTTATTGGACTGAAATTCGTCGAAGTGGTAGGTCTGAGGGCGATCTAAGAAATCATCTAAGTTCGGCACAAAGCCCTTGATACGATTCACAGCCTCATCTGCGTGATCGCCTAAATTCGCAGAGAAGAAATTCAGCTCGAGATGAGGATGTTAGTCACACTTGTCAAGAAGGAGGTCCTTCCATAGTACGTGATAATGGGAATGGCCCACCAAACCAAGCTCGAACTTGGAGGGACAACAACCCATCAAACACATACGATAGGATGGGATTTGTTGAATAACCCCAAAATAACCTAGGGACTAAGGACCAACCCTTGAGAGGTTAGCCCAGATGGAGGAGTAAATGAAGAAGCTTATATATGAAATAGACAAAGACGATTGTGACTCAGAGGATGAGCTCAAGTTTTTTGCTCCAAATATTGCGGCGGCCACATATCCGGTGGGCTTCAGAATGCCACACTTGTCAAAGTTTGACGGAGATGGGGATCCGTCTGATCACCTTGGGATGTTTAACACCATGATGATGGCCCATAACGTCGGACCCGACCTAAGGTGAATTTTATTCCCCTCAACTCTAATCGGGTCTGCCGGGAAGTGGTTTAAACAATACAAGAGGCATTCAATTAGCTCGTGAAAGAAGTTTTTTGCTGATTTCAAGAGAGCATTCAAGGCTTCCCAGACAACTCGGATTAAGGTTGATTCATTAGCTAATGTAAAGCAACAACCTGGCGAACCGTTGAAGGCATATCTAAGTAGGTTTTCCAATGTCTCTGCATCAGCTAGAGATGCCGACGATAGCTCCAAGCTCATGGAAATGAGGACTGGAATCCTTGTTGGAGGCGACTTGTGGCAAGAATTACAGAGAAAAGGAGTTAATAGTGTGGATGAGTTCTTGTCACGAGCTCAGAGATGGATTAACCTGGAAGAGGTGTGAGCTTCTGTTGTAGGAACCAGCTAGAACCATGTCCAGCCCGTTGGAGTGGTAACGGATGTTGCAGCTACGACTCAAATCGTTACCCAGAATAACTAAGGGGGAAATAATAAGAGGAAGGGAAATGGTGAGGACGACCAGAGCGGAACAAAGAAAAATAAGTCTGGGGAAAAATTCAAGCCTGTTTACACAACTTATACAGATCTCACGGATACTAGGGAGCACATCTTCCTAGCCAATTCTACTCATCTTCCATGGAAGAAGCCAGAACCACTGAAAAACCAAAGAGCGAAGAGAGATCCTTCGAAGTTCTGCCGATTTCACAACGATATCAGTCACAACATTGATGACTGAAGACAGATGATGGATAAGATCGAGACCCTTATCAGGGAAAGACCTTTGCCCCAATACGCCCAAAATTGAGTGGTCCCTAGTCAACCCGCTGGGCAAAACCCTCCGTCAGCTCCTAAAGCTCCAATGAATCAAGTCGAAGTTCAAGCAAATCAGGACGACCCTCCTCCAATAATAGGGGAGATATAGCCACCATTTCGGGAGGACCCCATCTGGCAGGCACGAGCAGAGGTGCCCAGAAGAAAGTACATTAACGAACTAAAATCCCATAATGGAGTGGAGTTCGTCCCGGAATAGCGATTATCTAAACAACAGCAATTGGAAAAACAACCAATCATATTTACAGAAGAGGATGCTAGTCATGTCCAGTTCCCACATAATGATCCTTTGGTCATAACCGTTCAGCTCACCAATCGAAGAGTACGGAGGACACTAGTAGATAACGGGAGTTCTGTGAATCTACTCTTTAGATCTACCTTGGAAAAGATGGGGTTGTTTATAACAGAATTGAAGGCGACCTCAATGATTTTATATGGATTTTCTGGTGAAGGGTCGGCTGCCATCAGAATGATTATATTAGTGGTAACATTGGGAGAAGGCTCACAAACTGTCTCCAGGTTACTCGAGTTCGTTGTGATCGACTATCTAGCTGCATACAATGCAATTTTGAGACGACCTGCGTTGATGGCATTTGAAGCCATAACCTCTATCTGCCACCTAGCAATCAAGTTCCCCTCAGCTACGGGGATATGCACCATCAGAGGCAATCAGCTCCCTGCCAAGGAATGCTATAACATTCTATGAAGGGAAAATCACAACCCAGGCAGCAAGCTATGGCCATAAGTGACGGAGGAGAGGAGTCTCAGGAAGTGGAAGACACTTGTGGGACGAAAGAACCTCAAGAAGCAAAGGATAGCGACACCGTCCCACATGATAACATTTACCCACGAATGGGCGAGGATAGGTCAGACCTCCAAACCATTGAGGAGCTCGAGGAAGTAAGTATAGATCCCAAAGAGGCTTCAAGAGTTGTTAAGATTGGGAAAAATATTGATGATAAAAGGAAGATGGAGCTGATAAATTTCTTACAAAAGAATCTGGACGTCTTCGCCTGGTCACATGATGACATGGTGGGAATAAGCCTGAGTGTAATCATGCACACTCTAAACTTGGACAAGAACATGCCTGCAAAATCCCAAAAATGGAGGCGTTTGGGAACAGTCCGAGCTGAAGCACTGGAGGAAGAAGTAGCTCGACTATTAAAGTGCGGGTTTATTCGTGAGGCAAAATACCCGATATGGGTTGCCAATCCCGTGCTGGTCCCAAAGCCAAATGGGAAATGGAGGACCTACATCGATTTCTCTGGCCTGAACGAAGCTTGCCCTAAGGATTGCTTCCCAATGCCAAGGATTGATCAGTTGGTAGATGCCACGTCGGGTCACGAGCTCATGTCCTTTTATGGATGCGTATTCTGGATATAACCAGATCGCAATGAATCCGGCGGACCAAGAACATACTAGCATTATGACCCCAACTAATGTATATTATTACAAAGTCATGCCCTTCCGACTGAAGAATGTAGGAGCTACCAATCAGAGATTAGTCAACAAAATGTTTGTTGATCAGATCGAGAGAAATATGGAAGTATATGTCGATGATATGCTTGTAAAATCCAATACTGCCGGTAACCATGTATCTGATCTGAAAGAATGTTTTGAGATCTTAAGGAGGTATGGTATGAGGCTAAATCCCCAGAAGTGTACTTTTGGAGTTGCATCGAGAAAATTTATGGGGTTCATAGTCAATACGAGGGGGATATAAGAGAATCCTGATAAAATCAGATCACTGTTAGAAATGACCTCGCCCAGGTCGTGCAAAGAAGTTCAAATCCTGATTGGAAGGGTGGCAGCTTTGAATCATTTTATTTCGAAATCCACTGACAAGTACTTGCCATTTTACAACTTGCTAAGGGGAAACAAGAAATTTGAATGGACTGAGGAGTGCGAGCAAGCATTCCATGACCTAAAAACACACTTGGTCGAGCCCCCAGTATGGTCTAAGCCTATGTCTGGAGAGCCTCTTTTCCTTTATTTGGCCGTAACAAAAAATGCAGTCAGTGCCGTGTTAGTTTGAGAAGAAGACCGTGCTAAAAAAACAGGTGTATTATATAAGCAAGAAACTTATCGGAGCTGAATCATGATATCCACTGATAGAAAAGATGGCATTCTGTCTGATATTGGCTTCCAGGAAGCTCCGACCATATTTCCAGTCCCATTCAATCAACGTCATGACCAACCAACCTTTAAGACAGGTATTGCAAAAACCTAAAACGTCGGGACGTCTTTTAAAATGGGCAGTTGAACTCAGCCAGTTTGAGATATTGTATGTGCCACGGATCTCAATCAAAGTCAGGCCCTTGCTGATTTTGTAGCTGAATGCACCGGATTTCAAGATGAGCTTTTGAGGGAACCGGTGAAAGAGTTGTGGAAAATTTTCACAGATGGATCATCAAACGAGAACAGATCAGAAGCTAGGATCATATTAATCTCCCCAAAAGGGCATCGATTCCATACAGCTCTGAGATTCAGATTCAAAGCATCTAATAACGAAGCTGAATATGAGGCCTTACTGGCTGGACTAAGAGTGGTGAAGGAGCTCAAAGCGAAGGTCGTTCAGTGTTATAGTGATTCTCAGCTCGTGGTTAATCAAGTTTTGGGGGAGTATCAAGCTCGAGGCACCAAGATGGCATCTTACCTAGCTAAGGTGAAGGGGGAGCTATCCGAATTCGAGTACAGTACTGTTGAACAGATTCCTCACGAGCAGAACTCAAATGTTGATGCTTTGGCAAGGCTTGCCACCACCAAGGAAGCTGAGACTTTGAATGTCATGCCAGTGGAATTCTTAGAGAGTCCGAGTGTAACAAAAAAATGATAGAGGTCGAGATGATCGACACAAGACCAACTTGGAATACCTCACAATGGGAAGGCTACCTTAGGAAAGAAAGGATGCAAGAAAAGTACTCTATCAAGCTCCGAGGTATGTGATAGTGGATGGTACATTATACCGACGTGGTCATTCATTTCCTCTCCTATGGCGTGTTCTGCTTGAGGAGGCTAAAACCATTCTACAAGAAGTGCATGAAGGCTTTTGTGGAGATCATGCTGGGGGCAAAACCTAGCATTGAAAATATTGAGGCAGGGCTATTTTTGGCCCACCTTAACGAAAGACTCCATCTCGTATGTTCATAAATGCGACAAATGCCAGCGCTTCGCCACAGTTGCCCGAGCTGCTCCAGTGAAGCTAACGATGATCTCATCCCCGTGGCCATTTACGGTGTGGGGAATTGACCTAATAGGGTCCTTACCAATGGGCAAGAGAGGAGTTTTTTATGCAGTGGTGGCAATCGACTATTTCACGAAGTGGGTAGAGGCCGAGCCTTTGGCAACCATCACTTCAAAGAGAGTCCTAGACTTTGTGGTGAAGAATATTGTATGTTGATTTGGGCTTCCTAAAAATATCATGTTGAACAATGGGACCTAATTTGATAGTGATCTCTTCACTAACTTCTGTGAAAAATACGGCGTTATTAAGAGTTTTTCCTCAATAGCATATCCACAGGCTAATGGGCAGGTCGAGGATATGAACAAAACCCTAAAGGCGAGCCTTAAGAAAAGGTTAGACGAGGCCAAAGGAGTATGGCCCGAATAGCTCCCATAAGTACTTTGGGTATACCAAACTTCTCACAGAACCTCCACAGGACACACTCCTTTCTCCTTAACTTTTGGAAGTGATGTTGTCCTTCCAGTCGAAGCTATGGTAACCACTCACAGGCAAAAGACATTTAGCCAGGAGTGGAATGATGAATTACTTAATGCATCTCTCTACCTGATTGATGAGAAATGAGAGGATTCGCAATTACAGCTCGCCCATTATCAACAAAAAATCACCCGTTACTTAATTCTAAAGTCAAGAGACGTAGTTTTAGATTAGGTGACCTGGTTCTCTGAAGGGTCATTCTGGCGAATAAGGATCCCAAGGACGACGTTATAGGCCTGAACTGGGAAGGACCATATCAGATCGTGGAAGTTTTGCGTGAAGGAACCTTCAAGATAGCTCAGCTGAATGGGGAGATAGTCCCACAGACCTGGAACGCCATGCATTTAAAAAAGTATTATCAATACTACAGTCATCCATGTAAGGCTTAATTATAAAATCCATTTAATTTAATAATAGATGGATTATTAAATAAATTTATTTCTTGTTAAGGTGGTTTTAAAAAAAAATTCTTGTTAAGGTTGTCTTAGCTCGTGTATTGATGTTTGTAAAAGCAACCAAGAAAGTCTCTACATTCTGGTTACTTGGGGGGGATATAACCCGAGGTGGATCAGAGTAAGATCGCTGGATAAGTTTAAATTATTTAAAACCCTGGATACAACCAGGTATAAAATTACCCTGGATACAACTAGGTTAGAAACTTAGAAGCTTGGAAAATTGATTATTCGACGGCCTTTTAAGAGCTCGAGATGTCAATTAACCTAGAACGAACTAAGTTTTAATCATTCAAAACCTTGGATACAACCAGGTACAAAACTTGGAAAGTTGGGAAAATTGTTTCAAGAGCTTTTTAAAGCTCGAGTTATCAATAAACCTAACACGAACTAAGTTTAAAAATATTTTTAAATCCCGAATATAACCTGGTCCAAGGCCTGATTTTTAACAGGTATAATATAAATCAACACATAAAGTTTGGATATAACCGAGCTCAAAATATCTATCCCGATCTAAAATCGATTCCTAAAATCTCGAATGTACAAGTCTAAGGAGTCAGAAACATGAGAGATAATAAAGGAAAGATAAATAGATAAAGTTAGATATATAAATTAAAAATAAAATTATCCCAAGGAGAAAAACCTCGAACTGAGCCCAAAGGCAATTGTTTACAAACAAATATAAAAAACAAAAACAAAAGAAAAAAAAATTGTCAATGAGCTCCTCCAGGTTGCTCTGAGGATGTAACCTCCTCGCCTTCCTGCTCGCCCACCACAAAAGCATCCCCCGTTTTCGACGGTTCTTGCAAGATCCGAGCCTTGATTTTTTCAAGGTACGGATCCCACAGCGCAGGAGCCATGAAAGAAAAGTTGCCATCTTGGTTAAAATCCTAGCAATGGTACAACATATCTTCAATGGATGACAATGAGGTCGCCTTCTCTTCTTTGACTGCAGCCTCGGCCTCGAGCTGTTTTGCTTTGGCTTCATCAACCTCGGCCTGAAGTTGTGCAGTTTGAGCCTGGAGAGCAGCCAAGGAAATCTTTGCAGCCTACTCGCTTTCCTAGGACGAGGCGAGGGCAAACTTGGCATCATACTCGCTCTTTTGAGCAGCCGCAAAGGCAGATTTGGCGGCCTACTTGCCTTCTTGAGCAGCGGTCAGGGCAGTCTTGGCGGCATTGATTTTGGTGGAGCTCATCATTTCTAGCCCTAGCCCAAGCTATACTGCGATATTGAGCCAGGGCAGACTGCAAAATAACAAGGCAAGTCAGATATATCCTTTGACGCGATAAAAAGAAAGATGTCACCAAGGAAGGATAACTTACTGTGAGGTTCATCCCCAAGGCTGACTCCATGACGTTCTCCAAGCTCTGCTCCTCGATAGTCCTCAAGTCCCTCAAGGTGGCCTTATAGGCGTGCCCCACCATGTGGCTCGCCGTCTCTTAAAGGATTCCCCGAAAGGCTTCAGGGATTTTCTCTAGATCCTGGGGATCTACTGGTATTCGGACGGTCGCAGCTGCGGTAGGAGGAGTTAGAGGATCAGCTTGTATTAATTGATCCCGAGAAGGCACGAACCGAGGTGGAGGTGGAGGAGGAGGAATCCCCTCTTAGTGATGGGACACCGGAGCTGCTGAGCTCGTGCCTTTCCCCTTAGCAGGGGATTTTGAGACATTTCTCACTACTGGAGGGGCCTTCTTCGTAAATCGAGGCCTCTTCACAACAGGGCCTGAGCCGATTTTCCCGGCCTGGAAAGCAGTACGGAGGTCAGGAGCTCCAGTTTGTCCCATCTCTTCACCTGAAAAGAACAAGAGGGGATTAATTCTCAAACAAAGTAAAAAACATACAGAAAGAAAATAAATAAAGATCCTACCCTCCGGGCTGGGGGAGGAGTCTATTAGCACGACCTTCGGCCTTGGGGCTACTGGAGAATGAGAGTCTACGACTAATATTTCTTGGATCCTAGGAGGTTCAGGCTTCGGTTCTACCTCAGGGCTGGACTCATCTACCTACTGCCTAAATCCAGGGGCAAAGGAGCCCTGGAGCAGAGAAGGCCAGCTCCGATGGTTGGTCCCGTACTCCTCAAAGATGGCGGACCTAAAATTTAAGGTATTATCAACAACAATGTTGCCCTTAGGGTAACTACTATCATGACGCACCACCTAGTGGTCTACACACTAGAGCAAGGTGATATTACGGTGTGGGTTGTTAGGGTGACAATGGACGAGCTGATTTGGGTTAAATCTAACTAACCTAAAATCGGCAACAACCCTATCTAGTTCCCTATAAAGATATGGGTTACCTTGGCCAGAGGGGCTGGCTGCTGCCCCTGATGTAGCTCGCTCTAAATTATATTTATGAATAGCCTCAGGAACCTACCTCTTTCGCAGAAGAGGCACCTCGTCTTCTTCCTCCTCCTCGCCTTCGATGGCTGGCAAGGCCTCTTCTTGAGAGGGTGGGAGCTCGTGGATCACCGGGAGGGTAGCCCGGGTCCTTAAGGCCAATGTCTGGCCTTCGCCAATCAACTAGCACGCCAGCATCATGACGTCATTCACGATCTGGCGGTAGTCCTTCTCACTGGGGGACAGCCCAGATAATTTCTCAACTGACCCCCCAGGGTCACGGACTTCGTCGTCCTCGCAAATATGGCTGCATGAATAATAAACTCAATTAATACATGTATAATGGAAATATCTTGGAAAGAATAAAATTTCACGAGCTGAGGTCAGAGAATAAATAACTTACGAGGACGGCTGAAGTATCTATGTTCACAGTTTCAGAACTCGTTCGACATAAAGAACAAGTCTTTATAGTCGTTGGGGTGGCTTGGGAGCTTGATGACCAGAGCAGAATTGGGGAACCTAGTGAGGTAGTAGAATCTGTCACCTCGACCTCTTTGTTCCGGGCTGGCTTTGAGGCAGAAGAAATATAATATATCTGCCGGAGTGGGGACCTCCCACTCATGCTTCAAAAACAGGTATTTCAGCCCCGCCAAAAGCCTATAAGAATTTGGGGGGAGCTGAAATTGAGCCAACTTCACGAAATTCAAAAAATCCACGAAGTATTGGTCCAAGGGAAGGAAGGCACCTGCCTCCAAGTGTTCATCACTCCAAGCCGCAAAATCGTCCTTGAGAGGGGAGTAGCTCCTTTCCCCTTTGAAAGCAGGTCGGGCGATGAGAACTCCAATCCCGACCTCAATTTCGTGGCTCAGCATAATCTTGTTCACCCTCCCTTGAGTGGTGATCTTGGATACGATTCTTTTCGCCTCGAAGAAGGCGTTGGGGTCTACTACCACCTCTTTCTCCACCACTGGACCGAAGTGGGGAATAGGAGACTCAGGGGCGACCTCCTTCCCTTTGTTCTTCTACTGAACAAACGAGATGGGTGCGTTCTTCTTGGGAGCCATCAGATCGCATAACGAATAGAACGACCTAATTAGTGGGCAACCTAAGAGGTTTTAAAGGTTATAGCATGTAACACCCTGGATAGCCAAGACCGTTACACTGTGTGTTTATAAAGTGCCAGACTTGCTAATCAAGTCATTTAATTAAAATTGTGTTACTGAAACTATAAAGGAACTAGGGTTAAAAATGGTTTGGTCTCAAAAGCCACATTTTCATTAAGAAGCATCATCTGTTTTCACGGGATCCCAAAAATATTAAGTTTAAAGACTGTTTACAAAAGACACAAGGTTTATACACAATATCAGGCCATATTAAGGCAAAACAGACAATTAGGTAATCCCTGTCCTGATCCACTCCTCGACCATGGCGATCGAACAGCGGGCTATGTACATTCCACCTCGGAGCTCTCCATCTCAGGCTTGGTCCAATCTGCCTTTGCCTTTACCTGCACCACGTAGCACCCGTGAGCCAAGGCCCAGCAAGAAAAACACAACAACAGAGCATAAGCAGTCAACAGACAAATCCATATCTCACATTGCATCACAAGTTCTCAAGCATATAATCATTCAGTATGACCAAGTATTCAGCACACTAAGCATATCAATTCATATCTCATATCGCTGCACAAATGATAACTAGGGCTAGCGCTCTCAGGCTGCTCCCTCCGTTATCCCACTGACTCCGGCCCGCTTAAGCCGAGCTCAGTGAATATTAAGCTGTCCTCGGCTACCAGTGGCCAAGCTGCGCCCTATGCGCGAGTATTATGTAAGGCACTCTTAGGCCACTTTTACATGTCCCATGGCGTAATACCATCATTGACACGATACAATTCTCGGGAGCACTTAGTCCCATCACAAACATATAATCGGGTGCAGTTTTCTTACCTTTCAATTCACTAGCTTTGATCCCTCGACTCCTTGAGCACGATCCCCCTCGAGCCCTAGCGCTCACCTAAACACAATCATGGCCAAAGTCATTATCAATTCTCAAGTTCAAAACCTAGCCTCGGGGCCAATCCTGAGCCCCTGGGAAGTCCTAGTTCCACCAAACAAGGTGGTGGAAACAAACCATTTAAACCCTAGGTCAAAAACCCTTGCAAACAACCCTAAAATCCCCTTCAGAAGGCAGGGTAGCGCTACAGTGCTCATGGGAGGGCGCTACAGCGCTACAAACAGAAGCAAAACCCCATCAGCAAACTTGGCCTAGCGCTACAGCGCCCAAAGGCTAGCGCTATAGCGCTAGTCACAGACTGGCCAACACCAGTTTTTCCCCTCTGCGATTTCCTCGAACCAACCTCAACCAAAACTCTTCCAAATCTTCCCCAACCTCAAAAACAACCTTATGACCATACTCCACTCATCCCAAGCACCCCAAATACCTAGAACTCAAGCACATGCATCCACAAACTCAGAATTCACCATAGCCACTCCTAAACACTTAAACTCAGCAGAAACCAATTGAACAACAAAGTTAGAGTTTATACTTTATACCTTTGATAGGATTTCGACCACAAGTTGCCTCTAGACTTCCTTGGCTTGCTCCTCCTCAGCCTTAGGCCTGAATTCCTTAAAGTTTCCATCCAATTCAACTTAAACACCATAGCACACAAAAACCAGAAACAGAAACTGAAGAACTCTAAAGTCTTACCTCAAGTGTTGATGAACCATTGCTAAACCTCTGCCAATTCCCCAGACTTAGCTTAGAATCCTTGATGCTTAGTTTATCCCAGCTCTCCTCTGAGATTTACTCCAGAAATCCTCAAGAAATAGGTGAAGGAAATATAAACCGACCTAGGGAACTCTCTCTGTTTGCTCTCCTTTCTTTTCCTTCTTTTTCAGACTGCTACATTTCTCTACACTTCCCACTAACATAAAGCCTTGGTGATACTTAACTCCTGTAAGTCAAATGACTATTATGCCCTCCCTATTAAGTCTAAACCCTTTAATCCACTTAAGGGCATTCCAGTCATTTTATCCCAATTCCCGCTAACTCCTCGAGTGTCTCTAATATTTCCCGCTTAATTCCCGATACCTATTTAATCACCAATAATATTCCTCAATACCAAGATAAACTCCAGTACACTCACTAAATTCCCATTTATACCCCCAGGCTCACCCCGAGCCGGGTATAAATCCCCGACATGACTTTTTCGCTACTTTGCTCACTAGGATCGTCTCGAGTCACAGATCACAAATATATCCACATAATAATGTGGTCTCGACAATTATCACATATATCAATACAGTTATGCCCATAATGGCCAAAATTACGATTATGCCCTTCTAACCTAATCAGGGCCTATAAGCATACTAATACACATAGTCATGCATCTCAAATATTCAAATAATCATATAACATGCTTTAAATCATAATCATGCATCTTAATCATTAAAGTCACACATAATTCCCATTATGCCCTCCAGGCACACTAATCAAGGCCCTTAAGCCTTATTAGCAAATTTGGGTCATTACATAGCACGGAAGTACGGAGGGGAATATATATATATTCTTTTTTATGTACAAGCTGAGTTAGCCTCGGCCCCATCACGTGATGTCATGCGCTACCCTAAGTTACGAACCTCGGTTTCCTAACAGACCCATGATATTTAGGGATCCGTGTGTCAGAATGTTAGGCCACTACTTTCCTTGGGAGGTGGTTTAGTGCAAATCCAACCAAGAAGCGTGACCCCCAAGCAACCTGGTTTGGACCCTAAAAACTTTTCACCTTCTATATCCCGAATGGGTATTTTCTAAACAACGTAAATTAATTTGAGCCATCTGATTTGGTTAGTACAAGATCCAAAGGCCATGGTTAAAAAGACAAAACGGTGACAAAAAGGTTACAAGACAATTATTATAGGCCTCGAAACCCGTACAGACGCCAATTATGGTATACCACGTGTCCAGTACTCGAATAGTGGGCAGGCATGGTTTAATGCAACAAAAGTCTAAAAGTCCCTACTATGTAGGTCAGAAGGTGACGACATGAACCACGAGCAGGGACTTGGGGGCAAATGTTGTACCCTAATTTCAGCACTCGTCCTTCACTCAGCTCGGGTACAGCTGGCAAATAAATATATGGAGAAATGACCAAGGAAATGATATTTGTTTATTATCCACGTAAGCAACTCTAGTTTCACATGGGCACATGTGGTGTTAGGCATCCTGGGATTAACTTGAGCTACAGACATGAAGGTTGTGAAGCACGAGCTCATGATATTCAAATGACTGCCGAAGTACGAGCTCGAAGAGATATCTAGTTCATGGTAATTCAAATATACTGCATACCTGCGGATCCCCAAAGACTCGGGTACTTTTATACGATTATTTATGACCAGCCTGTCATATTTAATATCCTAGATATTAGGAGATCATTTATTTCATGATCAAATCATATCCTAGTATAAATGAGAATTGCTTGTATTAAATGTAATAAATATGTAAATATGTGATTGACTCACGCGGTTACCCAAACCTGTCCATGGAATTTCTCTATAAATACTGAGAATATTGGACAGGGAAAGGGACGATAATTCTGTTATACTGAAACTCTGCCAAAAATAGAGAGAGAAACAGCAGTAATATAGACTCGTGGACTAGGTGGATTTTTAACCACTAAACCACGTAAAAAGATTTGTGTTCTTGTGAATTCATTTCATATTTCGGTTTATTCTTAAGCACTAGTAAACCTTATTATTTATTAAATACACTGTTGACGAAAAACCGCGTCAACACTATGTCAACAAAAGGTTATTGTGGGCAGAATTGAGGTACCTGTTGATGGAAAAATTGGCTCTTAGCCTGATACATTCATCTTGAAAGCTTCGACATTATTTCCAGGCACACCCCATTCATGTGCTAACTGACCAGCCACTACGACAAGTTTTGTCCAAACCAGAGGCATCTGGAAGATTGTTAAAGTGGGCTATCGAACTCGGACAATTCGAGATCACATACCACCCGAGAGCGACCATCAAGGGACAGGCCTTGGCGGATTTCATTGTCGAGTGTACTGGAATTTCAAATGATGAAGTTGTAACCTCAACCCGCGAATTGTGGATACTTTATGTCGATGGATCCTCCAACGAAAACGGGTCAGGGGCAAGCATTATACTGATTACTCAAGTAGGAAATCGATTTCACTCAGCTCTAAGGTTCAACTTTGAAGCATCAAATAATGAGGCTGAGTTCGAAGTGTTACTAGCAGGACTTCGAATAGCCAAAGAACTCAAAGCAAAAGTTATACACTGCTATAGCGACTCGCTGCTGGTGGTCAACCAAGTTTTAGGGGAATATCAGGCTCGTTGCATAAAAATGGTTGCGTACCTAGAGAAAGCAAAAGCTGCGCTCGGACAATTCAAATTCTATGCTATAGAGCAAGTCCGTCGAGAACAAAATTCAAATGCAGACGTGTTGGCCAGGCTCACTACAACCAGCGAGGCCGATACACTGAATGTGGTCCCGGTAGAGTTTTTATCGACCTTGAGTATCAGCGAGCCTGACGAAGAGGACATATGCATGATTGACTCACAACCTACCTAGATGACCCCAATAATTGATTACCTCAAAATTGGAAGTTTCCCAACAGACCGGAACCAGGCTCGGAGGCTGATGTATCAAATCCCGAGGTACATTATTGTGGAAGGAAGGTTGTATTAAAGAGGGTATTCTATGTCCTTACTCCAATGTGTAACTCCACCCGAGGCAAAGAAAATTTTGGAAGAAATTCATGAAAGGTTTTGTGGAGATCATACTGGGGGGCATAGTCTATCCAAAAAAGTGATAAGACAGGGGTATTCTGGCCCACAATCAAGGCAGATGCGTTCGAGTATGTCAAACAATGTGATAAATGCTAGAGATTTGCCTCAATTCCATGAGCTCCACCTACCGAGCTTACCATGTTGACCTCGCCATGGCCATTTGCAGTATGGGGGATCAACCTCATAGGCTCATTACCCACTTGCAAATGTGGAGTAAAGTACGTCGTGGTCGCGGTCAATTATTTTACGAAATGGACCAAGGTTGAACCCTTAGCCACTATTACCTCGAAAAAAGTTTTAGACTTTGTGGTAAAAAATATCATCTGTCGATATGGGATGCCCACAAAGATAGTGTCGGACAATGGAACCCAGTTCGACAGGGAAAGTCGGTAAAAACTTAGAGACAACAACAAAAAATAAATTAGTGGAATTTTTTAATGAGAACCAGGAGGTGTTTGCCTGGTCGCATAAAGATATGGTTGGGATAGACCCAGCGGTGATCAGCCATGTCTTAAATATAGACAAAAACTTTCCACCTATACAACAAAAAAGAAGGCTTCTCGACAAAGACAGATCGAAGGACCTAAAAGATGAAGTCGAGAAGCTGAAGGAAAACAGATTCATTAGGGTAGCTTTTTATCCATCTTGGGTCTCTAATCCCATACTAGTTCCCAAGTTGAATGGTAAGTGGAGGACGTGCGTGGATTTCACAGACCTTAATAAAGTCTGCCCAAAGGATTGTTCCCACTTCCAAGGATCGACCAGTTGGTCGATGCTACATCAGGGCATGAAATTTTATCATTCATGGACGCATACTCTGGGTATAATCAAATCAGTATGCATCCACCTGATGAGGATCATACTAGCTTTTGAACAAATACAGGACTTTATTGTTACAAAGTAATGCCCTTCGGTTTGAAAAACACTAGCGCGACTTACCGGCGACTGGTCAACCATATGTTCAAAGAGCTGATCGGCGTTAGCATGGAAATATATGTCGATAACATGGTGGTTAAGTCAAAGAAAGCTGAAGAACACATCGAGGACCTTCGAAAATGCTTCAACATCTTGAACAAATATCAGATGAAGCTAAACTCCCTCAAGTGTTCCTTTAGTCTTGGATTAGGGAAATTTTTGGGATTCATAGTAAACTCGCGAGGAATCGAAGCTAATCTCGAAAAGATTCAGGCCCTAATCGAGATGCAGTCTCCTGCCAAGATTAAAGATGTTCAAAGCCTAACTGGGAGGATCGCCGCATATCCAAGTCAACGAACAAGTGTGTCCCATTTTTCAATCTACTTAGGGGAAACAAGAAGTTTGAATGGACAGAAGAGTGCGAACAGGCTTTTCAAGAGCTAAAGTCCCACATGTCACAACCACCAATCTTGTCTAAGCCGATCGAAAAAGAAATGTTGTTCATCTATTTGGCAGTCACAAAATATGCTGCTAGTACTGTTTTAATCAGAGAAGAAAAGAACGTTCAGAAAGCAGTATATTATGTGAGCAAGAGGTTAGTGGAAGCAAAATTGTGATATCCACCCTTTGAAAAGTTAGCCTATTGCTTCATTCTGGCCTCAAGGAAGATGCGACCTTACTTTCAAGCTCACCCCATCATAGTACTCACCGACCAGCCATTATGGCAAGTATTATAGAAACCAGAAGTCACTAGTCGGTTATTAAAATGGGCAGTCGAACTAGGGAAGTTCAACATTTCTTACTATCCACGAGCAGCTGTGAAGGGGCAGGCTCTAGCGGATTTTGTCGCAGAATTCACCGGGATCCCAATTAGCGAGCCAATGGAAAAAACTGAAAGTCAAAATCAAACTCCTCCCTAGAAGTTGTTCGTAGATGGCTCTTTCAACGAGCATAATGCAGGAGTAGGTTTGATCTTAATCACACCCGAAGGACATCGGTTCCATTGTGCAATCATATTCGACTTTACAGCGTCCAACAATGAAGCTGAGTATGAAGCTCTGCTCGCAAGATTAAGACTAGCTAAGGACATGGATATAAAGTCACTGGAAATTTATAGCGATTCCCAACTAGTGGTTAATCAGATTATGGGAGAGTATCAGGCTAGGGGTCTCAAGATGGTTGCTTATTTGAACAAAGCAAAGGACTTATTGGCATAGTTTGAAAAGTATACTCTCCAACAAGTGCCTCGCGATCAGAATTCAAATGCTGATGCCTTGGCCAAGTTAGCAAGCGCGAAAGATGCTGACACCTTGAACATAGTACTAGTTGAACATTTGTCGGCACCGAGCATTCAAGCAGAAGAGTCTTCACTGGTGATTCAAGCGACAGACACATGGATGACGCCCATCGTTGAATATCTCGAGCAGGGATTGCTGCAAGCGGAAAGAAACAAAGCGAGGACTCTTCAGAGACAATCGGCTCGATTTATTCTGGTCGATGGAATTTTATATAGAAGAGGATACTTGATGCCTTTGTTGAGGTGTGTTTCTAAGGAAAAAGCCAAGGAACTAATGCAAGAGGTCCACGAAGGCTTATGTGGAGATCACGCTGGGGGGCAGAGTTTTTCAAAGAAGATCTTAAGGCAAGGATATTTTTGGCCTACCATGAATGAGGACTCAATGGATTTTGTTCAAAAATGTGACAAGTGTCAAAGATTCTCCAAGATACCGTGAGCAGCCCCAAATGAGCTCAAACAGAGCCCGTGGCCATTAACAGTTTGGGGGATTGATTTGATCGGGTCTTTACCTACAAGAAAATGGAATGTCAAGTATGCAATAGTTGTTGTTGACTACTTTACAAAGTGGGTCGAAATTGAGCCACTAGCAACAATAACGACCAAGAAAGTATTGGACTTTGTTGTCAAGAACATCGTGTGTCAATATGGGTTGCCAAGGAAAATTGTCTCGGATAATGGCACACAATTTAACAGTGACCTTTTCACTAATTTCTGCGAGAGGCATGGGATTATAAAATGTTTTTCATCGGTAGCTCATCCACAAGCAATTGGACAAGTTGAGGCTGTCAAAAAGACTCTGAAGGACACACTGAAGAAAAGGCTTGAAGAAGCAAAATGTGCATGGCCAGAGCAATTACCAGAAGTACTTTGGTCGAATAGAACATCCCATCGAACAGCAACATGCCATACTCCATTTTCCTTGGCCTATGGGTATGAAGTCATGTTGCATGTTGAGCTCAACCCACCATCACATAGAAGGCTGACATACGATCAAAGCACTAATGATCAATTCTTGATGGAGTCCTTGGATTTGGTCGATGAAAGGCGCGAGCAAGCTCAGCTTCGAGTAGCAGCTTACCAGCAAAAGGTCGCTCGATATTTTAACTCTAAAGTACGTGAAAGAAAGTTTAACGTGGGAGATTTGGTACTAAGAAGAGTTTTTCTCAACACTCGCGACCAAGCTGCCGGAGTGCTCGAACCAAACTGGGAAGGTCTGTATCAAATTGAAGAAATTCTTCAACTAGGCACATATAAACTTGCTCACTTAAACGGAGATCTCATTCCTCGCTATTGGAATGGAGAACACCTGTGCAAGTATTATCAATAAACAATTCTTTTTAAAGAACTGGCTTGTATTAATTTCACTTTTTACAAGTTTATGAACAAGGGCTAGTCAATTATATGACTGGTCGCTTACAAGTGTAAGATCAATTTTTGATCACTCATACATACACGATTTTGTCCATTTATTACGAGAAATAAAAGGAACTGTGCGCAGCAAGTTATTCTTGCCAAATTATTGTATTTATTACAAGTATTTGCTCATTACGTGTGTTGTTTTGCTATATTACCGCTTTTGATTATGAGTACGCGAGCACTAATGTTCGAACAGGACTTGGTCATGGCAAGTGACCGAGAACCCTAAGCTCCTCAATCACTTGGGGGGCATATAAGATACTAAGCAAGCAAAGCATATCAACATGCATATGTAAACACACAAGCAAAATAAGGGAAAGCATACTATAACACTTAGTATTTTTTTAAAAATTTAGTTTAAATTTTGTAAAATCAAAACAAAGTGCTATGCTAAGTTCGGTCATATGAACATATGTTATAATAGTACCAAACATTATAATATCATAACGAAATATTTTACACCGTGAGCAGCTACTGCTCGGATGCAAATTAATAAATTAAAAGAAAGCTGCCTTGAGCAGCAAAATTGTCTCAACATTACGAAACGTAGTTCGTATGTTCCAGTTACAAATATATATATATAAAAAGAGTATTTAAATCACTGAGCAGCAGGAGGATCTAGCTGGGATTGCTGGTCGACGGTGTTCCCTGCTTCCTCTTCAACAGCTTCGGTGCCAGTCACCAAGGAGATTTCAGGAGATTCCTGAGCTCTCTTCTCCTCCTCTAGGCAAGTGGCACACTTCTCCAGTTCAGTTTGCTTTATCTGCTCGAGAAGATAGTCGAAGTTCGCATCTGGATTGTTTTTCCAGAACAAGTAGAAGCAGTTGAAGGTCGCTCATTTGAACTTCTCCAAATTGTGAGAGTTGGTTTCCTCTAGCAGTTTAACTCACCCCTCCAGCTCAGTGGTTTCCTTCCGAATGATCACCAGATCATCTTGAAGTTTGGTTGCTTCTTTGAAGTTAATCTCCGAAGCCTCCTTAAACTTCTCCTTGACGACAGTAACTTTGGCCACCATCTCTTTGCACTTCTTCAGCTCCTTGCTCAGACAAGCAACCTTCTCCTCGCATGCTTTGATCTCCTTGGCATGTTTGGCCTCGGTCTCTTCAGCACGGCGCCAGCTATGGCCTATGGTCAGGATACCCTGCAAACAGAAAAAGAAAAGTGAACCAGTCAGGGGAAATTAGAGGAAATGTTGCTCGACTAAAAAAAAAAAAATACACTTACACTGAGGACTTTAGACAGCCCGCAGCTGATAACTTGGTTGCTCTTTAGCAGAGGGAGAAGAGAAAAGGCTTCCTGGCTACGACGATGCCTGGATAGCCTTTGCAGCTTCTCGTGGGTAGCATTGTAGGCGCTACCCAGCAGGTCGGTGGCCATGGATCTCCTTGCCTGCTCGGGGGGAGGGCTATGGCGAGGAGGAGGAGGAGGAGTTGTAGTCCTAGATGGAGTGGGCGCTGGAGGGTCTTCTATTCGAGTCCTTTTCTGGGAGGGATCATTACTGCTCTCCCCAGGGTGCCGCCTACTTGCTTTCTTTTTGTTCACAGAAGCTTCTGTGTTTGTGTATATATCGAAAGCATCTCCAGAAGGCATGATTGCAAAACAAAAACAGACGATCAGACAATGTAATTTAAAGGAGTAGTGGAATAATGAAAAGGGAAATTCTAAGTAATATACCCGAGCTATTATTATTGGTCGATACATTATTTATAGAACTACAACTACACTCACTCTCTGCCTCGAAGAAGTCTGAATTAAAATTATTGGTCGTAAATTTAAAGTTGCCATCCCTGTCAAATAAATGACAGGGGATGGGTAAGCTATCTAAGAGTGAGAAGTCTATACCGTTCTCGTCAGAAGACTCAAGTACAGGGTCGGTATACTCCGGTAGTTTTTGCTTGCCCCTCCCATGTTGGGCAGGGGCAACAGCAACCCGAGGGGTGCTAGATGGTTCCCGGATGGTCACTCCCATTGGTCGTCACCTTTGGGGTTGTGACACATCCTGCTGTTGCTCGGGGATTTCCTCTCTAGTAGCATTCCCCGCGATGGACTCCCTCACTTCCTGGTAGGGTGCCAAAAGGCCGACTTGCCTTAGATTGCTCTCAGTGACCAGCTCATTGATGCTCTTTTCAATGTTCGTCATGCTGGCCAGAGCTGCGGCCCTCATCTCCATCTCTAGAGTGGGGTCTAGTCGGTACCATGGACCTAGACACAACACCAATGTTCTAAAGATGATGAAGAAAAAACTGACAGAAAAGAAACGACCAGAGATTGAGAAATTTACCTCCTCGTGTGAAGGCCAGGTTGTTGGCGACCAGGTCTGTAATGCCCCAAAATCCCTAATGAGGTTTAATGGTTGGATTAGTAGGCCAGGAGAGCCATAATTGATTTATTATGCCATTAAATGATTATATGCATGTTTATGTGAATTATATTATTAAATGATGATAAATGCATGCATGTGGTTCCACATTTCATGATAGGGGCATTTTGGTAATTTGGCCCGTTGAGGGCATAATTGTGTATTTTCATGCATGTTGATGATTTATGATGAGGCCACATTATAATGTGGATTTGTTCGAGCTATTTGGCATGAGACGATCTTTTAATGCAGGTTAGCGATTTGGTCAAAACGGGGTTGATTTCGGGGCTCGGGGTGAGTCTCGGGGTAATTTGATGATTAGAATATTACCGGAAATTAAAGGGTAATGGGATATGATTTATTGGTATTTGAGAATATTAGGAATAACGGGAATTGGAGAGCGTTAATTAAGATTAATGAGATAGGGGGAAAATGACGGTTTTACCCTTGGAAGCCTTTAAAGGACTTTAAATGACCTAGGAGCAATATTGTCTTTTCAACTTAAGGATTATATTAACCATTGAAGGCTGTAGAAACCTTGCAAAACAGAGCTTCTTTTTCTCCTTCTTCCGATAGTCTTTTCTCTTCCTTTTCTCTTTGAATTTTTTAGCTTAATTTGAGGAACCAAGCTAGGGAAGTGAACCTTGAGAGTCTAGGATTGTGTTCCACCATTGAAGAGGGTTCTATACTGAGCTTAAGGTAAGTTTCTAGCCATTAAAACTCAGGTTTTATACTCTGTTTTCATTTGGTTTTCAGCTTGGATTTTTAGTTGGATAATTGAGGATTGATGAGAGTTTTTGGCTATGATTGATTTGGTTATGATGCTTAGGACTTGTAGAGTGGTTATTTGGGTTCAATTGGGAGTTTGAATGAGGTTTGAGAGCATGTTTTTCAAGTTGGAAATGGTGAAATTGAAGGAGAGAAAAAAACCAGGGCAGTTCTGCCTGGTCCTAGCGCTACAGCGCCCAAAGGAGGGCGCTACAGCGCTAGCCAGGGCAAAACTCCCCTGCTTGTAGCGCTAGGGGGCAGTGCTGTGGCGCTACCTTGCTTTTCCAGATTCCTATTTTGAGCACTTTTGAGGGTTTTTGGCTCTGGGTTTCAATCCTAAGGCTCGGGATCAAATCTACTCACCGTTTGGGTACTATTCGAGGTCCCGGGAGTGAGGTTTAGGTCACGAACCTTTCATTGCTCATTTTCATTGATGGAGGTTATATTTGGTTATAACTAGGTGATCGCTAAGGAATCAAAGGATCGATCATTCTCGAGGGTCGTTCTTTTACTAATTCTCGCTCGAACCAAAGGTAAGAAAACTGCACCCCATATGTGACATGGATGGTTATTAATGAGGCATGTTGAGTGTTTAAATGTGGACATTGATTGCATATCAAATGCTTAACAAATCTTACTTACTTGTGAATGGCACTGATTTATTAGTCAGAATCGGCAATGGTGTCGGTATTAACTGTGAAGTTGTGACTTACTAGTCAAGTTCGGCAGTAGTATTGAGCACTGGTCGTATGGTATTGGCTTAAGAGTCAAGAACAGTTTTAGCGTGTTTAACGCAAGCCGAAAAGATTAGATCTAATCGACATAAGTATTGAATGACTCATCATGAGCATTAGTGCCTGACCGACCTCAAGTTCGATGAAAATTAAAAGCGCCTGTCTAGTCTAATGGCTAGTCACTTAGAGCCAAGGCCAGAGGGCCCAGGTGACTGCATCGTCACATGGCTATGGGTGTTGAGCCCACGTTAGTGACTCACTCATCAGTCACTCATTTAATTAGGGCTACACGCCCCAGCATGGTTATTAGAATCAAAGTGTTAAATCACTCATATGATTAGGGCTATACGCCCCAGCATGATTATTAGAATCTCGATATTATTTTATTAGGGCTACAAGCCCCAGCATGGTTACCAAAACCTTGAAGTGATACTCACTCATCTGTTTAGGGCTATAAGCTCCGTATGATTATCATGATCATCATTTGGTATTATATACATGCAGTAATGAGTTTTCTTGTTGTGCCTTGGCTCACGGGTGCTATGTGGTTCAGGTAAAGGGAAAGAAAAGCTCACCCAGCCTTGAGTGGAGAGCTTAGGTGGCGATGTGTACATATGCGACCGCTTGACCACCACGACCAAGGTGTTTCTCAAAGGAACTAGGGGTTAACCCTATTTTCGCTGCATAGGTTGGCGGGTTGTAATTTTTACACTGTAATGACTATTTTGAGTTGTAAATAACTTGTAAATGCTTTTATGGGCCCATGTACAGTTTTATATTTTAAATAAAATATATCATTTCCTTTTGATCGAGTTTTTCACCTTAGCCTATTAATAACACCTAGATGCACGTTTATAACCAAATGACTTGATTAGCGAGTTAAGCACGGTTCAAATCTCACAGTAACGGTCTTGGAGTAACCAGGGCGTTACAAGGTTCGTCGTAAGGAAGTACTCCTAAAGTACTTTCCTACGTTGGATTTGTAGGTAACGTCACTCAGGAATATACGAGCAGATTCTTGGTGACAGAAGTGGAAAAACCCCATGTTGTTTTGGTTGGGGTTGGACTTGAGATTGAAAAGATAATTGATCTCGTGTGGTGTAGGCACAAGCCATTTTTTGTGGTTATAAAGGATATAGAGTGCTGATAGCACTCTATATCCATTGGGTGTTATTTGGAAGGGGCGACCTCGAAGTAATTGGCCACCCCTTGAAAAAATTCGTGCAAGGGCAAGATTGCCTCTGCCTCAATGTGAAACCTCGACCAAGCGCTGAAGGAGCCTCCAGGCACGTTTTCCATTTGGTCGGATGTAGGCTTGACTAAGGTAACCCCAGGAAGACCATACTTCTTGAGGTATTTTGTCACCATCCTAGTCGATATGACACTAAGAGGCGTGACGTACCAGTCAACTTCTGCTCGAGGGCCGTCACGAGGCCGAGCTTTCGGTTGAATATCTGGCGGTGCAAAATTTATAGGTTGAGGATCATTTGAAGGACCCATGGTACGAGAAGCAGGTTGGTTAGAAGGAGAATGGGTGGTTTTCTTTTTCTTGCAAGCTGTGTAATTCACACGACCCATATTTAGTTGACTGGTCAGGGGGTTTTGTTGTGAAGATGGAAAGTCAGAGTGTAACGCCCTGGTTACCCTTGAACAGTTACGGTGAACCGGAAATTTGACACGCTACCCGAGTCCTTTGGTTAAAAACGTGTTCTAAGTGTCATTAACAGGTTAAGGTGGAAAATCAATAAAAAGGAAATGATATATTTTATTGAATACATAAAACTGTTCATGGGCCCACAAGAACATTTACAAGTTATTTACAACTTAAAAAGGTCATTACTGTTTCAAAATCTCAAACCCGCCGACCTAAGCGGCAAAAATAGGGTAAACCCCCTAGTTCCTCTGAGAACTCCTTGGCCGTGGTAGTCAAGCGGCCGCATATGTACACATCACCACCTAAGCTCTCCACTCAAGGCTGGGTGAGCTTTTCTTTCCCTTTACCTGCACCACATAGCACCCATGAGCCAAGGCCTAGCAAGAAAACACAATAAAGCATGATATAATTTCAACAATGATCGTAATAATCATTCAGGATCATCAGTCCAAACAAATAGGTGACAGTCGCAAAAGTCACTAAATTGGGTCCAGCTCCCTTTAACCTTGTAACAATAGGGTCACCGGGGCTTTATAGATAAGTGAACTTTTATTAGTTCGAACAGGATAGGTGCATGGTGACTAGTCACCAACATAACCTTCCTCATGACCTTAGAGTCAAAACCCTGGAACAGCGTTCCCTAGCCATGTGACAAGCAGTCACCTGGGCCTTAGGCCCTGGCTCTAGTAACTAGTCTTAGACTAGACAAGCGCTTATAAGTTCATCGACCTTAGGGTCGGTCCAGCGTTAATGCCTTAGAACCAAACAACGCTGATATCGATTAGATCTAATCTTCATTTGGCTCGGCGTTCATGACACTATGCCATTTCTGACTCTTAGGTCAGTGTCCCTGACTAGTCAGTACATATACAAATATACAACATTCACTAGCATTTAATAGGCAATCCATGTCAACATTTATCAATTAACATGCCTCAATACAATCACGCATGTCACATATACACAGGGTGCAGTTTTCTTACCTCGGGTTTGAGCGAGAAATAATATAAGAACGACCCTTGAGAACAATCAACCTTTAGATTCCTTAGCGGTTACCTAATCATAACCAATTAGAAACCATCAATAAAGTAAATCAATTAATGGTTCACAATCTAAACCACACTCCCGGGATCAATCCCTCACTCTCGGGACTCTCATTCTACTCAAAAGGGGTAAAGAGCCAACCCCCGAGCCTTAAAATCCATCCCGAGCCCTAAAAACAACACATCCTGAAACTGACCTAGCGCCTAGGCGCTGCCAACCAGCGCTGTGGTGCTGCCCCAGAAACAGAGAGGGCTACTCTCTGCCCTACATAGCGCTGGGGTGCTAGGACTGGCGCTGGGGCGCCAGCTTCAGACCAGTAGCTACACTGATTTTCCCTCCTTGCGATTCCCCTTGAAACCAACCTTCCAAACCAATCCCAAACCTTACCAAAACATCCAATTCAACCCCTAAACCTCATCTACATCACCCCTCACCAAAACCCAATCAATCTTACACAAAAACTCCCATTGATTCCAACTATCCACATCAAAATCAAGAGCTGAAACTAACAACCAAAATAGAGCATACATGGAAACTAGTGGCTAAAAACTTACCTCAAATTCAGGTTGTGGTGCTCTTCAATGGTAGACCACTCTCCCAAGGCCTACTTCCCAAGCTTAAATCCTCAACAAGATCACAAAAATTCACAAAGGAGATGGAGGAAGGAGAAGGTACGGGTAAGCTTCACTAACTTGCTCTGTTTTCCCTTCAATTCTACAGCCTAAATCAGTTTATATCCATCCTAGGGGTAAAAAGACCATTATACCCCTAGGTCAATTAAAGATTTCTAAAGGCTCCCAAGGGCAAATTTGACCTTTCCAACCTATCTCGTTAATCATAATTAACGCTATTCAATTCCCGCTATTCTCGATAATCCCAAACACCAATAATTCATATCCTGTTACCCTTTTATTCCCGGCAACGGTCTAATCATTAAAACATCCCGAGACTCACCCCGAGCCTCGAACTTAATGCTGTTATGACTAAACCGCTACTTAATATTCAAAGACCGTCTCATGCCGAATAGCTCGAACAATTCCACATTATAATGTGGCCTCAACAATATATCACTGACATGCATACAAATATACAATTACGCCCTCAACGGGCCAAATTACCAAAATACCCCTGTCATGAAATGTGGACCCACATGCATGCATTTAACATCATATCATAATATAATTCACATAAACATGCATATATTCGATTAATGGCATAATTAAACAAATATGGCCCTCCCAACCTACTAATCCCGCCATTAAAACACATCGGAGAATTTGGGGCATTACAACTATCCCCCCTTACAGAAATTTCGTCCTCGAAATTTACTTGAACAGCTCGGGATACTGACTCTACATATCTGACTCCAGCTCCTAGGTCGCCTCCTCGACCTTGCTGTTCCTCCACAATACCTTAACCAAAGGTATCGTCTTATTCCTGAGGACCTTATCCTTCCTATCAAGTATTTGAACTGGTTGTTCCTCAAAGGAGAGATCTGGCTCAAGCTCCAGATCTTCATAGCTCAAAATATGGCTCACATCAGATACATACCTCCGAAGAGCTGAAACATGAAATACATTATGCACGCCTAACAACGCCAGAGGCAAAGCTAGCCTGTAAGCCACCTGACCAATCCTTTCCAGGATCTCAAATGGACCTATAAACCTAGGACTCAGCTTGCCTTTCTTCCCAAACCTTCTCACCCCTTTCCATGGCGAGACTCTAAGGAAAACATAGTCTCCCACTTGGAACTCCACGTTCCTGCACTTGGGATCTGCATAGCTCTTCTGTCTACTCTGAGAAGTAAGCATCCAAGCTCTAATCTTTTCAATGGCCTCACTGGTCCTCTGAACTGCTTCAGGACCTAAATATCTCCTTTCACCTGTCTCATCCCAATGAATGGGAGATCTACACTTCCTACCATACAGCATCTCATAAGGTTCAACTCCAATAGTAGACTGATAACTGTTATTGTAGGAGAACTCTATCAAAGGCAGATACTTACTAAGATCCACCAAAGTCCAGCACACATGCTCTCAGCATGTCTTCCAGAATCTGGATCGTCCTCTCAGATTGCCCATCTGTCTGAGGATGATAAGCAGTACTGAACTTCAACTGTGTCCCCGTGGCTTTCTACAAACTCCCCCAAAACTTGGAAGTAAAAGTAGGGTCCCGATCTGACACGATCGGCCTAGGTGCTCCATGGAGGTGCACGATCTCTCTCACATAGAGATTTGCATACTGGTCAACTGTATAAGTAGTCCTCACTGGCAGAAAGTGAGCTGACTTGGTATAGCGATCCACTATCACCCAAATAGAATCATGCTGACCAACAGTCCTGGGTAAGCCCACCATGAAATCCATCGTGATGTCTTCCCACTTCCACTCTAGGATATCCAGAGGCTGCAATAACCCTGCCAGCCTCTGATGCTCAGCCTTGACCTGTTGACAAGTCAAGCACTTAGCCACATACTCTACTACATCTCTCTTCATCCCTTGCCACCAATACAACGATCTCACATCCTGATACATCTTCGTGGTGCCTGGATGCAAAGAGTAAGGTGTAGTATGAGATTCATCCAGAATCTCTCGCCTCAAAGCAGTGTCTAACGGAACACATATCCGCCCCTTGTATCTCAACAAACCTAACTCAGACACTGCATAATCTCTGGATGCTCCAGCCAGAACATCCTCTCTGATCTTGATCAGCTGTGGATCACTCAGTTGACCCTCCTTGATCCTCTCCAACAGCGTAGACTGTAGCGTAATGTTAGCCAATTGGCCCACCAGCAACTCTATACCAGCTCTGGTCATATCATCTCCTAACTCTCTGGCTATCAGCCTCATACCATAAATCTGTCCTGGACCCTTCCGGCTTAAAGCATCAGCTACCACGTTGGCTTTTCCTGGATGATACAGAATCTCACAATCATAATCTTTTACTAACTCCAGCCAACGCCTTTGCCTCATATTTAAGTCTTTCTGGGTGAAGAAGTACTTCAGGATCTTGTGGTCTGTATAAATCTCACACTTCTCTCCATAGAGATAGTGCCTCCAAATCTTTAAAGCAAAAACCACAGCCGCCAACTCTAAATCATGAGTAGGATATCTCTTTTCATACTCCTTCAACTGACGAGAAGCATAAGCTATTACCTTCTCTGACTACATCAGAACACAGCCCAAACCCTGATGAGAAGCATCACAGTAAATCACAAACTTCTCCTGATCTGTCGGAAGACTCAGAATCGGAGCTGTAATCAATCTCTGCTTCAGTTCCTAGAAGCTGTTCTCACACTTCTCTGACAACACAAATTTCTAGTTCTTGCGTGTCAGCTCAGTCAATGCAGTAGCAATCTTTGAGAACCCTTCCACGAAACACCTTTAATAACCTGCCAATCCAAGGAAACTTCTAACCTCAGAAGCATTCTTTGGCCTTGGCCAATCTTTGACTGCTTCAATCTTTGTTGGATCTACGTTAATCCCTTCATTACTGACAATATGCCCATGAAAGGATACCTGAGACAACTAGAACTCACACTTCTTGAACTTTGCAAACAATCTGTGTTCCCTCAGTCTCTGTAGAACCAACCTCAAATGCTGCTCATGCTCTGACTCAGTATGAGAATACACCAGAATATCATCGATGAAGACGATCACAAACTGGTCCAGATAATCCTTGAACACTTTGTTCATCAGATCCATAAAAGCAGCAGGGGCATTAGTCAATCCAAAGGACATAACTAGAAACTCATAATGCCCATACCTGGTACGAAAAGCAGTCTTCGGTATGTCTCCCTCCTTAACCCTCAACTGATGATAACAAGAACGAAGGTCAATCTTTGAGAATACCTTCTTACCTTGCAACTGATCAAACATATCATCTATCCTCGGCAAAGGATACTTGCTCTTAATTGTCAGCTTATTCAGTTCTCTGTAATCAATACACATCCTCAGAGAACCATCCTTCTTTTTCACAAACAGAACTAGCGCACCCCAAGGTGAGAAACTAGGTCTAATAAAACCCAAATCTAACAGCTCTTACAACTGTACTTTTAATTCTTTCAGCTCAGCTGTGGCCATTCTGTAAGGCGCTCTAGACACTGGCTCCGTCCCTGGTGCCAGTTCTATAACGAACTCAATTTCTCTATGTGGTGACAACCCTGGTAAATCTTCTGGAAACACATCCAGGAACTCACATACAAGTCTGGTATCCTCTGGTCTCACTAGCATGACCTGAGTGGTATCAACCACACTGGCTAAGAATCCAATGCAACCTCTTTGCAATAAATCCCTAGCCCTCAATACAGAAATCATAGGAATGCGAGGTCCATGCACAGCACCAACAAACACAAAAGGATCCTCACCTTCAGGCTCAAAGGTGACCATCTTCCTTCTGCAATCAATGGTTGCCCCATACTTCGCTAACCAATCCATACCCAAAATCATGTCGAAATCAGTCATAACCAACTCTATTAAATCCACTGATAACTCTCTGCCCTTTACTGTCACTGGCAAAGATCTGACCCATCTCCTGGATACCACTAACTCTCCAGTGGGTAGCAAAATACCAAACCCCACAGCATAAAATTCACAGGGTCTACACAGTCTATCAATAACACTACTAGCAACAACAAAATGTGTAGCACCAGAATCAATCAAGACATTATAAGGGGTTCCAGCACTAAGAAGCTGGCCTGTAACAACTGAGGGAGAAGCCTTAGCTTCTGCTTGTGTCAATGCGAACACTCGAGCTGGGGCCGAGCTGTCCGCCTTTCTGGGTTCTTCCTTTCTTGCCTTAGGGCAATCCTTTTTAAGATGACCCACTACTCCACATGAGAAGTAGGCCTTTGCCCTACACTCTCCCAAGTGATGCCTCTTGCATCTTGGGCACTCTGGATAAGACTTCCAGGCTTCACCACCACCTGGACGACCCATTGAAATGCCACGGGGCCACCTATCAAGACCTGGAACTGGGAAGGTGTCAGGAACCTTCCTCTTCTGACCACTGGGGCCAACACGCCTACCTGAACCCACAAATGGAGGACTTGTCCTCCTGAAATCCTTTATGGTTGCACTATCACGCCAGATCCTGTTATCTGCACTCTCAGCTGTGAGTGCCTTCTCAACCACATGTGCATAGGTAGTAACCCCAGCCACAGTGGTGATACGTACATCACGGGCTAATATGGGTTGTAGCCCCTACAAGAATCTCTCTCTCTTGGTCCCATCAGTGGGCACTAGCTCCAAGGAAAACTTTGCCAAACGATCAAATTTCAAGGCATACTCAGTGACTGACAAACTTCCCTGAAGTAGCCTAATGAACTCCTCAGCTTTAGCTGCCCTGATTGCATCATTATAATATTTCTCATTAAACAGAGTCTGAAACTCCTCCCAACTCAGGGCATTAACATTCTTGGTCTGGGTAATCACCTCCCACCAAATCTGGGCATCCTCCCGAAACATATAAGTGGCACAGGCCACCCTCTCATTACCAGTTACCCTCATAAAGTCAAGGATATTGGTAATCATGCTCATCCATTGCTCTGCCTTGGCAGGATCTGCACTGCCCTCAAATATTGGAGGCTGTTGCTTCCTAAACCTTTCATAGAGAGGTTCCCATTTATTTCCTACCTCAAGCAGCTGCTCCGTTGTTGGCACCGACACAAGAGGTGCCTTTGATACACTAGCCATTGCAGGCACTTGTTGCTATCTCAGGAGACGAAGCTCCTCTCCCTGTTTCAACACTGTTGCTTGCAAATCATTAAACAACTGCTGCTAGTTTGCAGGAGCCGGCTGTGGAATCTGAGACTGGTCATTTTCCTGACCCTGGCTGTTATTATTATTCTAGCCCTGATCACTTTGGCCAGCTGAAGTATCTGTCTGCCCTGGATTCATTCTTATCTGAGACCTTGCTGAAATAATGATCAATACGACCATTCAGGTAGTAATAACCAAACCTCTTGCCGCCTTACGATCCAAGAACAAGCAGACAATTATCATATTCCACCGTCATTCAGTTATACAAGCAGATACATGTTTACAGCATTTAGCACTCAGCATGTATCACATAATAATTCATAATCAACCATACTTATAAGTATGTTCCAACAATCCCAGTACTAATTAGCACACAGTTGCTGAGGATATAATATTTCAGGGCACAGGTTTAACACAGTGTCTCATGCATACAGGTAAAGCATATATACTATATTTAAGCAGTTATGCACATAACTACATAAATAGTTATCAAACCATGAGTCAAGCTTGACTTCAGTGATGTGTGTACATACCTAGCTAGTCAACAGGAACCTTAACCTTGGCATGCTTTGATACCAAGTTGTAACGCCCTGGTTACCCCAGAACAGTTACGGTGAACTGGAAATTTGACCCGCTACCCGAGTCCTTTGGTTAAAAACGTGTTCTAAGTGTCATTAACAGGTTAAGGTGGAAAATCAATAAAAAGGAAATGATATATTTTATTGAATACATAAAACTGTTCATGGGCCCATAAGAACATTTACAAGTTATTTACAACTCAAAAAGGTCATTACTGTTTCAAAATCTCAAACCCGCCGACCTAAGCGGCAAAAATATGGTAAACCCCCTAGTTCCTCTGAGAACTCCTTGGTCGTGGTGGTCAAGCGGCCGCATATGTACACATCACCACCTAAGCTCTCCACTCAAGGCTGGGTGAGCTTTTCTTTCCCTTTACCTGCACCACATAGCACCCATGAGCCAAGGCCCAGCAAGAAAACACAATAAAGCATGATATAATATCAACAATGATCGTAATAATCATTTAGGATCATCAGTCCAAACAAATAGGTGACAGTCGCAAAAGTCACTAAATTGGGTCCAGCTCCCTTTAGCCTTGTGACGATAGGGTCACCGGGGCTTTATAGATAAGTGAACTTTTATTAGTTCGAACAGGATAGGTGCATGGTGACTAGTCACCAACATAACCTTCCTTATGGCCTTAGTGTCAAAACCCTGGAACAGCGTTCCCTAGCCATGTGACAAGCAGTCACCTGGGCCTTAGGCCCTGGCTCTAGTAACTAGTCTTAGACTAGACAAGCGCTTATAAGTTCATTGACCTTAGGGTCGGTCCAGCGTTAATGCCTTAGAGCCATACAACGCTGATATCGATTAGATCTAATCTTCATTTGGCTCGGCGTTCATGACACTATGCCATTTCTGACTCTTAGGTCAGTGTCCCTGACTAGTCAGTGCATATACAAGTATACAAAATTCGCTAGCATTTAATAGGCAATCCATGTCCACATTTATCAATCAACATGCCTCAATACAATCACGCATGTCACATATACACAGGGTGCAGTTTTCTTACCTCGGATTCGAGCGAGAAATAATATAAGAACGACCCTTGAGAACGATCAACCTTTAGATTCCTTAGCGGTTACCTAATCATAACCAATTAGAAACCATCAATAAAGTAAATCAATTAATGGTTCACAATCTAAACCACACTCCCGGGATCAATCCCTCACTCTCGGGACTCTCAATCTACTCAAAAGGGGTAAAGGAACCAACCCCCGAGCCTTAAAATCCATCCCGAGCCCTAAAAACAACACATCCTGAAACTGACCTAGCGCCTAGGCGTTGCCAACCAGCGCTGAGGCGCTGCCCCAGAAACAGAGAGGGCTACTCTCTGCCCTACATAGCGCTGGGGCGCTAGGACTGGCGCTGGGGCGACAGCTTCAGACCAGTAGCTACACTGATTTTCCCTCCTTGCGATTCCCCTTGAAACCAACCTTCCAAACCAATCCCAAACCTTACCAAAACATCCAATTCAACCCCTAAACCTCATCTACATCACCCCTCACCAAAACCCAATCAATCTTACACAAAAACTCCCATTGATTCCAACTATCCACATCAAAATCAAGAGCTGAAACTAACAACCAAAATAGAGCATACATGGAAACTAGTGGCTAAAAACTTACCTCAAATTCAGGTTGTGGTGCTCTTCAATGGTAGACCACTCTCCCAAGGCCTACTTCCCAAGCTTAAATCCTCAACAAGATCACAAAAATTCACAAAGGAGATGGAGGAAGGAGAAGGTACGGGTAAGCTTCACTAACTTGCTCTGTTTTCCCTTCAATTCTACAGCCTAAATCAGTTTATATCCATCCTAGGGGTAAAAAGACCATTATACCCCTAGGTCAATTAAAGATTTCTAAAGGCTCCCAAGGGCAAATTTGACCTTTCCAACCTATCTCGTTAATCATAATTAACGCTATTCAATTCCCGCTATTCTCGATAATCCCAAACACCAATAATTCATATCCTGTTACCCTTTTATTCCCGGCAACGGTCTAATCATTAAAACATCCCGAGACTCACCCCGAGCCTCGAACTTAATGCTGTTATGACCAAACCGCTACTTAATATTCAAAGACCGTCTCATGCCGAATAGCTCGAACAAATCCACATTATAATGTGGCCTCAACAATATATCACTGACATGCATACAAATATACAATTACGCCCTCAACGGGCCAAATTATCAAAATACCCCTGTCATGAAATGTGGACCCACATGCATGCATTTAACATCATATCATAATATAATTCACATAAACATGCATATATTTGATTAATGGCATAATTAAACAAATATGGCCCTCCCGGCCTACTAATCCCGCCATTAAAACACATCGGAGAATTCGGGGCATTACACAGAGAAAGGAAATGGCGGTTGTTCTTGATCTTCGAACAGCAACGCGAGAAGATCGTCATCTATTGGCCTCTCACCTCCCCAAGGATCGTGCATGAATATCTAAGAAGAGTAAATGGGAAGTGAGGATCTACGACCAATAGATAGAAGAAGAGGAAAAATATGGATAACGCTGCTCGTGTATAAAAGTTAAGCTTTTATACGACCAGCAACATCCTAATATAAACGCTACAAACATGCGAGCAGTTTGGAAAAATGGATCAAAAAGTGGAAGTGAAAAGTTTTTTCAAGAAAACTTTTTGACTCCGAAAACAGGCGGGGAAAACCCAGTTTTTCCGAAAATAATAAAATTGAATTTTCACTTCGATTTCAGGCCCTAAAACAGTATTCCTATTTTCCACATTAATTTGTAAGCCTCACCTAATGTTTTTTACTACCTAAAATTCCTAGTCTATCATGTTTCTGCATACGAACCCGATTACCCAAAGTTTTTTCTCAAGAACATTAAAAACCCAAACCAGAAAACTTACGAAATTTATTCTAGATTGTACAACAGAGAAGATGAGTTCAAAACTTACTTGGATTGCAGTTTTCAGAGAAGTCACGAAGGTTGTTGCTCGTAGCTGATCGAACGTGTCTCGGATCACTGAAGCTTTCTGGGTTTTTCTTGGGAAGTTCTTCTGAGTTCTTGAGGAGAGATAAGGATACGGTAAAAAGTAGAAAGTGAGAAAGGTAATATATTTATACTGATCGTGGTGCAATTAAAGAGGCAATAATGGGGGTAAGATTTCGATGCATGGGAAATCGCATTAGCTGTCGAAATATTTGTGGGAAACTGTAAATGTCATGATTGCTTACTTTTTCGAAAAGGTTCTGACAGATGTGACAGGTCAGATGAATAGTTGGTCGAGTAAGTTTATTAAATGCTGGTTGCAGTAAAATAAACTTGGGGGGCAAATGTTTACCCAAAAAAGATTCACCTGATGACGTGTCAAGATTAGTATGCACGTGGGATGCGCGTGACTATTTAAGTGGTTACCTTCTGGTCGACCTTCGACCAGAAGAGAATTCACTCGACAGATATTTCATGGGCGACCAGGTTGGTCGCAGTATATCAAATACTTTCTATTGATATGTGATCTCACATTTGTGTAATAATTGTAATTTCCATTATTATTTGAGATATGCTTGTATTAAATGTAATCTAGGCCCAACGGCCCATAAGAAGATCCTTGAGCCTATAAATATCAATGGGTTCATGAGAGAGGGATTTTGGGGATCTTTAGAGAGAGAATTATTGTTTTTACGCAATACTTTGTATCTTTTGTGGAGCTTGTGAAACTCGGTAAACCCTTGTTTACTGATCGCAAGTTTTCATACATTAATAAGAACACTAAGTGGACATAGGTCATTACCATCACATGGGGCCGAACCAATATAAATCTTTGTCATTTATCTTTTTGGCTTGAATTCATCTCATTTCTGTTGTTTACTTGACTCCGTGTCGTTGACCAAATCGAGGGTCAACACATGTATACTACTGTCTACACTATAACTTTTTCTATTATTATTTTATTTATAAATAATTATATATACCATAGAACTATAATTAATTATATTATATATATTTTTTAAAACAGTCAACCAGTTTTTATTAAAATTATAGACAGTGTTTACAACTTTAAAACTAAATAAAAATATGCTAAACCATTATTTTTACATATAAAAATATGGTGCATTCTAGTTTTAAAGTAAATTGTTTGATGTTGTTTATTAATTTGAAATTTAGTGTTCATAATAATTTAAATTTTGATATTTTTTATGTTTTATTTTATATATAATATATTGTAATTCTAGTTTTAAAATAAAATATTTTTTTTCTAATTTAAAAATAAAATATTCAATATAATATAGTATTAAAAAACTCTAAATTAAAAGTATGAAGTTTTATTTGATAAAATTTTAATTATTCAATTAAAACATTTTTAAAGTCAATAAAAAGGTTATATATAAATATATATTATTTAATTAATGGCTTGAACAATTAAAATAAGCAACTTCTCATTAAAAAAAACTAAACAACAAAATAATAAATATGTATATTTATGTAGCCTCAGACTATGGAACAAAGGATTATCCAAGACCTATGCCGAGGGATTGACGACGATTTTCAAATATCACAGAACAGAATGTGATACGATGAGATTGAATGCAATAGAAACAAAGACACATGGAATGAGTTACCTACTATCTTAACGGTCAAAGTGAATCCTTAAATCTCCCCTAGTAGGATTCCAAACAATTCAATTTGAGGTCACTATTACATATATGTTTGGATAAACAAAATACATTAAATGACAAAATAAATAAGTAATAAAAGAAACAAAAAAATAAATTTAAATATGTTATCCAAAGAATAGGCATGGATGACGTGGCAGACATTTTTAACACGTGGCTGACACCTGGCAAAGGTTCTGTTCGACTATCAACCAGGGAGGTTCCCCTAGCGTAACATTTGGACTTTATATACGACCAGCTTGGTCGTATACTCCGTATATTTTGAGAAGATCTTATGCAATTATAGTGATATCGGAGATTATCTCCCATAATTCTTGAGTATTCAATTATTTAGGAAATAATATCTGTAACAAATTTATGTAATCCTCCTTGAGCCTATAAATAGAGAAGAAATAGCTCAAGGAGAGGACTTTTTTGAAAGATTTAAGTTTATACTTTACAAGAGAATTAGAGCTATTATCTGACGATTGTATTATTCATCTCTCTAAGGCCTGTGAAACTCAGAGAACCCTAATTCTTTGATCACTCCTTTGAGAATTAATATCAATAATAACTTAAGTGGACACAGGTCATTACCAATTCGTGGGGCCGAACCACTGTAATTTGTTGTGTCCTTTACTGTTCTTTCCATTAGATCTATTTCAACACCTTCATTCACATCAAGCATTTGACTCCGTGTCAGTTGACCAAATCGAGGGTCAACAAAATACATAAATATTTTTCGGTTTTAGTTTTGAAAACATAATTGATAGAGTAATTTAAATACTTTAATATGAAATTTTAAAATATATAATGAGAAATTATTATAACTTATTTATTACTTTTTATTTCTAATTTATCAATCTTTGATGACTTTATTATTATTTTATTTTTTAAAATTTATTTACCTTATTTAGATATAATTAAAAAAACAATAAAAGTGTTAAATCTAATAAACTAACAATTTCAAAAACTCACATTTAGATTTGTATTATATTAGTCCATAATGTTTGCTAAGTGCTTCAAGAAAATATGACACCACTTATTAAAATTAAATAATACATAAATAAATAAATATAAAAAAAAATGTTTATAGAAACAACGTAGACCTTAACAAACCCCACAACGCCCTCCTCTTTTTCTCCTCTTCGCTTTGGGTTTTCACTTCTCTTTCCAAATCCTTAATATTTTATCTCTCATCTGCTCCAAACTTCTTCGGATGTGTATGCATCCACCGGCCCTCTCTCATTTCTCTTTCTGGTACTCTTTCATCGCTTTCTCTCTCTATTTTTACACATGTATACTGCATCTATCGTTGTATTAGTCTATCTGATCCTTATTCTTATTCGGAATTCATTAATCTACAATTTGTGTTTTTATTATGCGTTATGGGTGTTCACTATCTGGGTTTATTCAAATCCCCGATTCGGTTTCTGTTTGTTTCGATGTATATATATTTTGATTTTCATTTTTGGCGCAGTATTTAGAAGTAGTGAAACTGGGGCAAGGTTATGGCGGCCCCGAGATCGACCTTGCCCTCGAGGCTGCGGCAACTCCTGTCCGGCGGCGATGGCAGTTTTGGTCCTTCTGTCAAACTGGACTCGGACCCTGTGAGTTTTTGTGTTTATTTATTTATTTATTTTTTCTTTAAAACCCTTGCGCTATTATGTTTTTTTTTTACTTTTTTTCTTTTTAATGCTTGTATTGTATGTGCGTTACTTTTGAGTGTTTTATGAAAACCCATTGGTTAGGAAAACCAACAAGGTTTTCGTTTGAATCTTGTGTCTGGAAAGTTAGGATCCATTATAGCGAGCTTCAGTTGAGCTGACCAGAGGGTAGGTCAAAGGGGTCTTATGCTCCCCTCCCTCCTAAAATGTATAGGGTTGGATTTTTTATTTTTATTTTTGATTCTTATGCGGA
Source organism: Humulus lupulus (assembly GCF_963169125.1). Lineage (NCBI taxonomy): Eukaryota > Viridiplantae > Streptophyta > Magnoliopsida > Rosales > Cannabaceae > Humulus > Humulus lupulus. The sequence goes on along the minus strand of NC_084802.1, from coordinate 155,592,480 downwards.
CTACTTAGCAACAGGTTTGAGTTTCTTGCCCAAAAAAAGATTTTAGGGTTTTGCGGGTGGACCCAGTTATGAAAAATATCGACATTACTTTAATTTTGAAGTTGGTTTTGCGCTTGAGATGTGGGAGTTGCTTAAGTAAGGTATTGACGGTTGTTTGGCTGATGGTTCCAAAGTAAATTTTTTTGCCAAGTTGTTTGTTTCTGTTGCAACCACGACTAGTTTTTGTTGATGCTATAAAGTCATGGCAACTTTGCCTGGCTTGTTCAGATTTATTTTTAGTTCATTGCTGTAGAATAGTTTGCTTTTGTAGTTTCATCGTTTGTGCTTGACACCCTTGAGGTATTTTACATTTGAAATGGGTCTAACAAATGTTGGTATTTATTTTATAATCTGTTATAGTTCACATGTCATGATGTTATGGAGGGGCGTTAGTTTTGAGCATTAGCCCACTAAGCGGGTTGGTGGGTTGTGCAATTTTTGTTTAGATTATATTTGTCTCTCTGCTATTTTTTCCTTTATCCTCTTTCTCTCTAATAAACTGAGTTTGATATCTGAAGAAAATAGAGAGGAAAAACTCTTCATCTTTTTCCACAATTTAGACTAGGCTATTGTACATAATTTATAGGAGAAGTTGGACAATAAATCTGCTGCTAACTCTCCTTTATTACATGATCAAATAATTCCTTAGAATCAGGGATTTACATAAAAAACCAATTACATCAATCCGGCAAGGAGATTTCAAATCTTAGAGATCGTTATCTTTTTATTGTAAGAATAAACCTAAATATAGAATTCTCCTAGAAATAAATTTGATACTCAACTCTCTCCCCCAAGCTGGGAAATAGATGTCAATCATTTTTAGCTTGGATATCATGTTTTCGAAAGAGTTTTTGTTAGAAATCAACTGTTTGAGAATTTGTTGGAGTATGATTTAGACACAGCACCCATTATTCAATCTCTTATTTAATAAAATGAGATCTAGTTCCACATATTTAGTTCTATCATGATGGACTATATTGATTGCTGCTGAATTGTCACAAAACATTTCAATTGTTGAGTTTGAGATTCTTAATTCTTCAAATAATATTTTGAGCCACATTCCTTCACAAATTCCTTGAGCCAAAGCCCATATTCAGCCTCAACACTACTTCTAAATTACCCCATACATAGACCTTCTGTCGGTAATAGAACTTGCCTAGTTTGCATCGGAAAAAATCTTAATGTCATTAGTTCCCTTCTTGAAGTACAACTCTTTACCATGTGTCACTTTCAAATACTTGAGAATTCTGTAAATAGCTTGGTGGTGAATTTTAGGATCATTAATAAATTGTCTAACAAAACTAATTGTAAAGCCAATGTCAAGACTAGTTTGAGAAAGGTGAATCCGCTTACCTACCATTCGATAATATTGTCCCCTTGTTGACAGGTGTGCTTTCTTCTTTTAAACTTTCTTTATAGCTTGGTTCCGTAGGTGTGTCACTGTTAGCTAGCTTACAACCAATCATTTTTGTCTCCTTCAATAGATTTAGAACATGCTTTTGTTGGGAGGCTACAGTAGCCTTTTTTGATCAAGCCACCTCCATGCCTAGGAAATGTTTTAGAGTTCCTCGGTCTTTGATTTCAAAATATCTAGCAAAAGCTTCTTTTAGTCCCTCCCATTCTTCTAAGAAATTCCACATCACAATAATGTAATCCACATAAACTATAAGAATATCAACCTTTTTGTCTTCAGAGTGCTTAACAAATAAAGTAGAGTGTTTAACAAACTAAGTATGATATGCTTGCCCTCGTAAGCACCCTTGTTGTTTAGTAGCTTTGGTAAATCTCTCGAACCAAGCCGTAGGTGATTATTTAAGACCATACAAGGATTTTTGGAGTCCACAAACCTTGGTGCTGTGTTTGGTTCCAAATTCTGGAGGAATGTCCATGTAAACTTCTTCCTTCAAGTCTCTATTCAAGAAATCATTTTTGACATCCTATTGATGCATGGGCTAGTCTAGATTTGCAACCAAGGTAAGTAGAACCCAAACAATATTTAATTTGGCAACTAGAGATCAATGTCGAAGGTTGAGTAAATCCCTTAGCCACCAACCTTGCTTTGGTACGATTTCCCTTTTGGAAAATTTGATAGTTGTTGTGATTTATTCTATTTAACTCTAATTTTCTCAATAGATGCTCTCCATTTAGGTTTCCCTAGAGCTTCATGGATATTATTAGGGATTTCAAAATTAGACAGATTAGTAACAAATGCACGATATTGAGATGACAAACCTTTATTAGAAACAAATCTCTAATTGGGATGTTGTGTGCAAGACCTTGCTCCTTTCTTCAAGGAAATACGGAACTTTAAGTTATTATGAGTATCAGTTTCGTGAGTAATATTACTTGGAATATTGGAACTTGGATTGATCAAGTTGAATCTTGATTATGAAACTCTATCTCCTCTTGAAGTCTTTTCCTCCTAGAATAAACACGCAACTCTTTAGTAGTAGTAGTGAGTATTTTCTATTGAGTGTCATGGAGAAAGTTTCTAGGAATTGACACTTGTATTTTTGGAGGAATGGAGATTAGTATATTAGGCTTGGAAGATAAGGACTTGGGCGGAGATGAGACCTCAGATGAAGGTGGGTTCGAGTGAGGTAGGTGTGGACTCTAGTGGAGTTGTGGGTTCGAGTGAGGTAGGTGTGGACTCAAGTGGAGATGTGGGTTTGGGTGAGGTAGGCTCATGTGTGAAAGTGGGATGTGTTGTACTTTGAGGTAGCCAAAATCTACATTCATGTGTATCCAAGTTCTCCCCTGAATGTGGGCATTTAGATAGTAAGCTCGATTTTCAAAAAAGGTTGCATCCATTGAGTATAGGTTTACTGAGTGACAGGAGAATTACATATATAACTTTTTTGTGTAGAGTATCCTAAGAATAGGCATTTGATGGATTTTTGGGATCTAATTTGCTTAGACTTGGTTAGTGATTATGGACAAAGGCCGTACATCCATTAATTTTGATTTTTAGAGACGAGATAATATGAACTTGAGGGTAGGATAGTAGGGGATTTTGGTAAGGGGTTTGAAAATTTACGACTTTAGAAGACATTCTATTGATGAGGTAGGTGGCAGTAAGAACTGCTACCCCTAAAAAATGTTTAGGAACATTCATAGCGAACATGATAGATCGAGCAACCTGTAGAATGTGTCATTTTTTTTTCTCCCAGCAACCCTGTTTTGTTGGGGTGTATTAATACAAGGAGTATGCTATTTTATTGAAGAAAGTCACCTAAAATCGAGTTGTAGTAATCTTTGGCATTGTCAGCCCTTAAGGATGTCTATTTTGTCTTGAAATTGGGTTTGGATTATGTTGCAATCTTTTTTTTTTTTCGTTTCAAATATTGCAAGTATCTAACTTTTGTTTTAGTAGATACACCCAAAGTTACCCTAGAATGATCTTGATCATCCATTGAAAATTAGAAATATTATTGCTAGATGGACCCCAAATTTCACTATGAATTTAGAAAAATGATGAGACATTTTATAGCCTTGACTAGGATATGTGTTTCTCACATGTTTTGTGTTACATCATGTATATAGTTGTCAATTAGTTATCAATTAGATTAATTGTAGAGATCCTAATTGACATAGTTTCCTAAGTTAGCTATACTAGTTTGTATATAAATATGTATAATTTTTCAATGAAAAGTAATGGAATAAAATTCTTTTCACCTCAGATAACATGGTATCAGTGCATTAGGGTTCGAATTTAGGGTTTTCCACATTTAGATTTTCTTTGGGTTTATAAACACAAATTAGGGTTGTATCTTTTAGGGTTCCATTTTAGAAATTCTCACCGCTTGTCCTGTGAAGAAGTCCACCCTTCGATCAGCCGTTAGCCGGAGTTTGGTGACCAGAAGACCTGCGCGTGAGCCCCACGCGCCGCCGTCCTCTGCCACGACACTCTCCACGCGTCAGCGCGCGTGGCACAATTTTCGGCCGCCGTTTTCTCGTTGGTTGTTCTCCTCTGCGTCTCTAGTTTGTCTGTACTTTGCTTTCGTCCATCTAGCTTTTGAATTTGAGTTTGTGAAGGTTTGATTTCTACTGGGTATGTGAAGACAGGAGAACAATTAGGAGATCTCTTTACAAAAGCGTTGAATGGGGTTCGGGTTGAATATCTTTGTAACAAGCTGGGCATGATTAATATTTATGCGTTTGAGGGGGAGTGTTACAGTATGTATATAGTTGTCAATTAGTTATCAATTAGATTGATTGTAGAGATCCTAATTGACATAGTTTCCTAAGTTAGCTATACTAGTCTGTATATAAATATGTATCATTTTTCAATGAAAAGTAAGAGAATATAATTCTTTTCACCTCAAATAACATTTTGAAAGTTGACGAACATCACATTGAAAATGTATAGTATTTGATTTATGAGTGAGGTAGGAAACAATTTTCTCTATTAGAAAAACCTATAATTACACAACGTAATATCGTTCTCTTTATTGGAGACAAATAAAGACACATTGCTAGCTGTTGGAGTTTGGTTTTTGGATTACTAGATGTCTTCAGAAGATAGAGCCAGACACCTTAGCATTGCCCATCGTCCTCTCCTATTCCAAGCCCAAAAATTCACAATATGTAGGGAAAGATTTAGTAATACAACTCATATTCATTGTAACCTTTGCTTATAGATAACTAATTGTATGTCAAACTTGTAGGATAATAACCGTACCAATCCTTGCTACTTTGGATAAGGAACCATCGACAATTCTCACCATAAAATTTCTAGAAAATGGAGTGTAAATATGAAATAGTGTAGCATTACCAATCGTATGGTTAGATGTCTCAGCCTAAGAGTCCAATGTCATTGCAAAATTTCCTCTTTTTGTCAATGAACTAGTACTTACGGTAGTAGTTTTGAGTTTGGGCTGAAATGTTGAAGATGGAGAATTGAATGATTTTTGAATGAGCTTCATCTTATTCTTGATGAGAAAACCAGTTGTAGGTGTGAGATTGGAATCTTGGATTGTAGCGAGGCCACGATTTTAAGGAGCTCCTTTTGGTTTATGTCTAGTGATTGGCAAGGATGATGTTTTAGACGTCCCTCGTTGGCTGAAGAAGAAAACCTCTGGAATGGAAGTCACTTTGGAGGTGGGACTTTACTTTTCACTAGTCATTTTGTGCTTAACCATCTACTTTTTTTAGGGAGAGCAGAACCCGCTCATGGATACCATGGAGAAAGTATAGAGTTAACACTTTATCTTTTTCTACAATTTAGACTTAAGCTATTGTAAATAATTTACAGGAGAAGTTTGACACCACTAATTCTCTTTTATTACATGATCTAATAGTCTTTTTAAAATCAAGAATTTATATAAAAAACCAATTTCATCAAATCGGCCAGGAGATTCAGATCTTAGAGATCCTTATCTCTTTATGCTAAGAATAAACCTAAAAATATAAAGAAGTCTCCTAAAAGTAAAGTTGATATTCAACAATATCCTTGTAATTGGTCGGCCTATATTGGGAAGTAGGATTTGATTGGTTCCTTTCCTCCAAATTAATAAAATTAATGATGAACCATCCATCTAATTGTTTTCCCCTAATAGACTTTGAATTTTGACTGGCTGAGCACATTAAAACGTGGATTGCTTTACCAGTATGGTAATACTTTTGTGTTTTGAGACTGGTGTCGAGTTTGTGTTTGTGGTTGTTGATAGGGATAATATCACTTTTGACTTTCTGTTTTTGCTAAATATTGGTTTGGACCTTTTGTTTTGAAAGTTACTTTTTTGGAAATCAAAATAGTCCCTCTAAACCCAATTTTGGCCAAAATAATTTTTTTTTAATGAAACACTGTAAAGATCTATGGATGTCCGTCAAAGTTCCATGTGTTTCTGAGGTTGATGACTATAAATATAGTCCAAGGACAAAACTATTTTGACTTTTATCGGGTTTAGGGGATTAGTTTGATCCAATTTACAAAACTCGGTAGTATCTTTCAAAACAGAAAGTTCAGACAGGTTTTTATTAAAAGATCCCTTGTTAATATTGATGAACTCACTAGTTCTTTTTGACTTGAAAGATGCATAAGTTGACAATATGTATTCTGCCTGGGATTGTGTTTGTTACGATTATTATTTTATCTGTTTTTATATTTATTTTGTAATGTGCGACCTGATCTTCATTTGTTTAAATTTGTCTTTTTTCTACCTTGTGAGTAACAACCTTATAATAGTCGTGACTACCTTTCTTTGCTTGCAGCCACCTAAAGTCAAAGCTTTTGTTGACAAAGTTATACAATGTCCATTACAAGATATTCAAATACCTCTCTCTGGTTTTCGTTGGGAGTATAATAAGGTGTGTATATCTGCTTTTGATTTTCAAATTATTGATATTTATTAATTCACTTATTTGTTGCTTTTGACTTTCAGGGGAATTTTCACCATTGGAGGCCTCTTTTTCTTCATTTTGATACATATTTCAAAACGTATTTGGCTTCTAGGAATGACCTTCTCTTGTCAGATAAAATCTTAGAAGATGAGTGTCCTTTTCCTAAACATGCAATTCTTCAGATTTTGAGGGTGATGCAGATAATATTAGAGAATTGCCATAACAAGGGTTCTTTTGATGGCTTGGAGGTATGCGCTTTTGGTTTCATCCCTGTAAAAAAATAAAACTAAAAATAAATAAAAATTGGTAGCTTGCTACAGTGCAATTGGTCATAGATTCTATTTATTTAAAAATTTGTTCATTTCTTGCAACTTTCAACCATCTGTCTGTAATTTTTTTTTTTAACTTTTGCCATATTTGTTCAGCATTTCAGGCTCCTACTTGCATCAGCAGATCCCGAGGTCCTTATTGCAACACTGGAAACGCTTTCTGCACTAGTAAAGGTTAATCCTTCTAAACTTCATGGTAGTGGAAAGCTGATTGGTTGCGGGTCAGTGAACAGCTATCTCCTGTCTTTGGCACAAGGATGGGGAAGCAAGGAAGAGGGTTTGGGCTTATATTCATGCGTTATGGCAAATGAGGCTACCCAAGATGATGGGCTGCATTTGTTTCCAGCAGATGTGCAAGTTGATAGTGACAAGTCCCAGTGCCGTGTGGGATCTACCCTTTATTTTGAATTACATGGAAATCCCCAAAGTACAGAAGAGAGCAGTACTACTGTTAGCTCTTCTAATTCAAGAGTTATACAAATACCCGATCTACATTTGCGGAAGGAAGATGATTTAGAACTGATGAAACAGTGTATCGATGAGTTCAAGGTACCTTCTGAACTCCGGTTCTCCCTGTTGACTCGAATCAGATATGCTCGTGCCTTCCGTTCTCCCAGAATATGCAGGCTGTATAGCAGGATTTGCCTTCTTGCATTTATTGTGCTTGTTCAGTCTAGTGATGCTCACGAGGAACTTTTGTCCTTTTTTGCAAATGAGCCAGAGTATACTAATGAATTAATCAGGATTGTACGTTCTGAGGAAACTGTTTCTGGAAACATTAGAACACTTGCTATGCTTGCTTTAGGAGCTCAGTTAGCTGCATATTCAGCATCACATGAGCGGGCACGAATTTTGAGTGGATCTAGTGTCAGTTTTGCTGGGGGTAACCGTATGATACTCCTGAATGTGCTTCAGAAGGCTGTTCTATCCCTTAAAAACTCCAATGATCCTTCTTCTCTTGCTTTCGTTGAAGCACTTCTTCAGTTCTATTTGCTACATGTGGTTTCATCCTCAACTACTGGGAGTAATATAAGGGGGTCAGGCATGGTTCCCACATTCTTACCACTTCTGGAGGATTCCGATCCTACGCATTTGCACCTTGTCTGCTTTGCTGTGAAAACTCTACAAAAGCTTATGGATTACAGCAGTTCAGCCGTTTCTCTTTTTAAGGAGTTGGGAGGAGTAGAACTTCTGGCTCAGAGACTGCAGATAGAGGTGCATAGAGTTATTGGTTCTGATGTGGTTAATGATAATTCAATGATGATCGGTGAAAGCTCAAGATGTGGTGATGATCAGCTGTACTCCCAAAAAAGACTCATAAAAGTTTCGTTGAAGGCACTTGGTTCTGCCACATATGCTCCAGGGAACTCTTCCAGATCTCAACATTCTCAAGATAGTTCTTTACCTGCTACCTTGTCTCTGATATATGGAAATGTAAATAAGTTTGGTGGTGACATTTATCACTCTGCAGTAACTGTTATGAGTGAAATAATACACAAAGATCCAACTTCTTTTTCTTCTTTGCATGAAATGGGTCTTCCTGATGCATTTATATCCTCAGTAGTAGCTGGAATTCTTCCTTCTTCAAAGGCCCTTACCTGTGTTCCTAATGGTCTTGGTGCCATTTGTCTTAATGCCAAAGGCTTGGAGGCTGTGAAAGAAAGTTTGGCACTACGTTTTCTTGTTGACATTTTCACTAGCAAGAAGTACATTGTATCAATGAATGAAGCAATTGTTCCTTTAGCAAATGCCGTGGAAGAACTTTTACGCCATGTATCTTCACTAAGAAGCACCGGTGTTGATATTATTATTGAAATTGTTGAAAAAATTGCTTCATTTGCTGACGACAATAGCATAGGGTCATCTGGAAAAGTTATTGGAAGTACTGCAATGGAAACGGATTCTGAGGACAAAGAAAATGAAGGACCTTGCTGTTTGGTCAATGCAGTAGATTCAGCTGCAGAGGGGATCAGTGATGAGCAGTTTATTCAATTATCAATCTTTCATTTGATGGTATTGGTGCAAAGAACGATGGAGAATTCTGAAACATGTAGGTTGTTTGTTGAGAAGTCAGGCATTGAAGCATTATTGAAGCTTCTATTACGACCTAGTATTGTCCAGTCATCTGATGGAATGTCTATTGCTTTACATAGCACCATGGTCTTCAAGGGTTTTACGCAACATCATTCTGCTGCACTTGCCCGTGCATTCTGTTCCTCTCTTAGAGACCACCTTAAGAAAGCTTTGACTGGATTTGATGTTGCTTCAGGGTCTTTCTTGTTGGATCCCCGTATGACACAAGATGGTGGAATATTTTCTTCACTGTTCCTTGTTGAATTTCTTTTGTTTATTGCTGCCTCAAAAGACAATCGCTGGGTGACTGCATTACTTGCTGAATTTGGAAGTGGCGGCAAAGATGTTTTAGAAGATATAGGGAGTGTTCATCATGAAGTTCTTTGGCAGATTGCTCTTTTAGAGGATGCCAAGCCTGAGATAGAGGATGGAGGTGCTGATTCTCCTGCTGAGTCACAACAGTCTGATTTGATTACATATGAAAGTGAAGAGCAACGATTTAACTCTTTCAGGCAGTTCCTTGATCCATTACTGAGAAGGAGAACATCAGGTTGGAATATTGAATCTCAGTTTTTTGACCTTATAAGCCTATATCGTGATTTGGGCCGTGCTACTAGTTCTCAACAAAGAACTAGTGATGGTTCTTCAAATATACGTTTTGGATCTGGTCATCAGTTGCATCATTCTGGACCTTCAGATTCTAGTGGACCTCTTAGTAGAAAGGAATATGACAAACAGAGATCCTATTATACTTCTTGCTGCGACATGGTGAGATCGCTTTCTTTTCACATTACCCATTTGTTTCAAGAATTGGGGAAGGTAATGTTGCTTCCCTCTCGTCGGCGGGATGATATTGTGAATGTTTCTCCTTCTTCTAAGGCAGTGGCTTCCTCATTTGCTGCCATTGCATTGGATCACATGAATTTCGGGGGCCATGTGAATGCTTCTGGATCTGAGGTGTCTGTATCAACAAAGTGCCGCTACTATGGAAAGGTGATTGATTTTATTGATGGAAGTCTATTGGAGAGAACAGATTCTTGTAATCCTGTTCTACTAAATTGCTTGTATGGACTTGGTGTTGCGCAATCAGTTTTGACCACATTCGAAGCTACTAGTCAATTGCTATTCACAGTCAATAGGGCACCAGCATCTCCAATGGAAACTGATGATGTAATTTTGAAGCAGGATGAGAAGGAAGATACTGACCACTCATGGATTTATGGGCCTTTAGCTAGTTATGGAAAACTTATGGACCACCTGGTGACATCATCTTTCATTTTATCTCCTTTTACAAAGCACCTACTTGTGCAACCCTTGACCAGTGGTGATGTCCCTTATCCACGTGATGCTGAGACTTTTGTGAAGGTCCTCCAATCCATGGTGCTGAAAGCAGTGCTTCCTGTTTGGTCTCATCCACAATTCATTGAGTGTAGTTATGATTTTATTACTACAGTCATTTCTATCATAAGGCACATTTACTCTGGGGTTGAAGTGAAGAGTGTTAATAGCAATACCAGTGCTCGTATTACTGCCCCACCTCCAAATGAGACAGCTATTTCAACAATTGTTGAGATGGGGTTTTCCAGGTCTAGGGCTGAAGAAGCTTTGAGACAAGTTGGATCAAATAGTGTGGAGTTGGCAATGGAGTGGCTATTTTCCCACCCGGAAGAGGTCCAAGAAGATGATGAACTTGCTCGTGCACTTGCCATGTCTCTTGGGAACTCCGATACAGACACTAAGGAAGCTGGTACAAATGACAGTGTTCGTCAGCTGGAAGAAGAGATGGTCCAGCTTCCTCCTGTTGAAGAATTGTTATCTACATGCACAAAGCTTTTGCAAATGAAGGAACCTCTAGCTTTTCCAGTTAGAGATCTGCTGGCAATGATGTGTTCCCAAAATGATGGTCAATATAGGTCAAATATTGTATCATTTATTGTGGACAGAGTAAAGGAGTGTAGTTTGACTGCTGAGGGTGGAAATGGCACCATGTTATCTGCTCTTTTCCATGTTCTTGCTTTAATTTTTCAAGATGATGTCGTAGCACGAGAAGTTGCCTCAAAGAGTGGTCTGGTAAATGTTGCCTCAGACCTGCTTTCTCAATGGGAATCTGATTCTGGTTTAGATAGCAGGTTGAAGTGTCAAGTACCAAAATGGGTTACAACAGCTTTTCTTTCTATTGATCGGCTGTTGCAGGTGGATCAAAAATTGAATTCTGAAATTGCAGAGCAGTTGAAAAGGGATGGTATCGGTGGTCAGCAGGGGTCCATTAGCATTGATGAGGATAAGCAGAACAAGTGCCAGTCTGCATTGGGAGTGTCTTCTAAGTATATAGAAATGAAAGAACAGAAACAGTTGATTGAGATTGCATGTGCGTGTATTAAGAACCAGCTTCCATCTGAAACAATGCATGCTGTTTTGCAACTATGCTCTACTCTTACCAGAACACATTCTGTTGCTGTTAGTTTTCTTGATGCTGGAGGTTTAAGTTTACTGCTATCATTGCCGACTAGTAGCCTCTTTCCTGGGTTTGACAATATTGCTGCTACAATCATTCGTCATGTCCTGGAAGATCCTCAAACTCTTCAGCAGGCTATGGAATTTGAGATAAGGCACAGCCTTGTGGCAGCTGCCAACAGGCATTCAAATGGAAGAGTTTCTCCCCGCATTTTTCTATCAAGTTTAAGTTCTGCCATTTCCCGTGATCCAGTGATTTTTATGTGTGCAGCTCAGTCTGTTTGCCAAGTGGAAATGATTGGTGAAAGGCCTTATGTTGTATTATTAAAGGATCGTGACAAGGATAAAAGCAAAGAGAAGGATAAATCTGTAGAGAAAGAAAAACCCATACTTAGTGATGGGAAGAATGCTTTGGGTAATATAAATGCAGTGACTTCTGGCAATGGGCATGGAAAAGTTAATGATTCAAATATGAAAAGTGCCAAAGCACATAGAAAATATTGTCAGAGTTTTGTCAATGTGATTGAGCTTCTTTTGGATTCTGTGTGCGCTTATGTACCTCCCTTGAAAGATGACATAGTCACGGATGTACCCGTTGATAATCCATTAACAACAGACATGGACATTGATATTGCTGCTGCTAAAGGAAAGGGAAAAGCAATTGCTACTGCATCTGAAGATAAAGAAACCAGTAACAAGGAAGCTTCTGCATCTCTTGCTAAGGTTGTATTTGTTCTGAAGCTTCTGACAGAAATTTTATTGATGTATGCTTCCTCTGCTCATGTTTTGCTTCGAAGAGATGCTGAAGTTAGCACATTTAGGGGCTCCCATCAAAAGGTTTTGACAGCCATATGCTCTGGTGGAATATTTCATCACATCCTTCTTAAGTTTCTCCCATATACTCGTAGTGCAAAAAAGGAAAAAAGAACTGATGGTGATTGGAGGCACAAACTAGCAAGCAGAGCTAGTCAATTTTTAGTGGCAGCATGTGTTCGTTCTTCAGAGGCAAGGAAAAGGGTTTTTACAGAGATTGGTCACATTTTTAATGACTTTGTTGACTCAGGTAATGGTTATAGGCCACCCAACAATAACATACAAGCTTTCATTGATCTGCTCAATGATGTTCTGGCTGCCCGTACTCCTACTGGTTCATATATATCAGCAGAAGCTGCTGCTACCTTTATAGATGTCGGTCTAGTTGGTTCATTGACCCGAACTCTCAAAGTGTTGGACCTGGATCATGCTAACTCACCTAAAGTTGTTACAGGTCTTGTCAAGGCTCTAGAGTTGGTAAGTAAAGAACATGTCCATTCTGCCGATTCTAGTACAGTAAAGAATGATATTAATGCTAAGCAGCCTGATGAAAGTCAATCTGGGAGGGCAGACAACGTTGGCAACTCATCCCAATCCATGGATACAGTGTCTCAATCCATGCATGATTCTGTGCCGCCAGAGCACATTGAGTCTTATAATACTGTGCGATCCTTTGCTGGCTCTGAGGCTGTGACGGATGATATGGAACATGACCAAGATCTTGATGGCGGTTTTGCTCCCACCACTGAGGATGATTATATGCATGAAAATTCTGAGGATGCCAGGGGTCTTGAAAATGGCATTGATATAAGGTTTGAAATTCAACCTCATGTGCAAGAAAATCTTGATGAAGATGAGGATGATGACGACGACGACGATGATGAAGAGATGTCTGGGGATGATGGAGATGAAGTAGATGAAGATGAAGATGAGGATGATGAGGAGCATAATGACAGGGAAGATGAAGTCCATCACCTGCCACATCCTGACACTGATCAAGATGATCATGAGATTGATGATGATGAATTTGATGAGGAAGTCTTGGAAGAAGATGAAGAAGACGACGAGGATGATGAAGATGGAGTTATACTGCGGCTGGAGGAGGGCATCAATGGGATTAATGTATTTGACCATATTGAGGTTTTTGGTAGAGATGACAATTTTCCCAATGAAACTCTCCATGTGATGCCTGTAGAAGTTTTTGGTTCTAGACGTCAAGGACGTACGACTTCCATTTACAACCTTTTGGGCAGAACGGGTGAGAATGCTGTTCCATCACAACACCCTCTTTTGGTGGGGCCATCATTGCACCCAACCCCTCCTAGGCAGTCAGGTACACCTTAAACACTTTTTTTTATCCTTGTTTTTGGATATCTGACTTGATTTTGAAGTTACCCTGATTTAGTCTTCTGTTCTCTTCCCCCTTCTTTTTTTATTTTTATTTTATATTATTTTTTTTTAAAATAAAGAAATTATTTGTTTTCCCCCAATTGCTTGTTGATGCTGGAAATTCAATATTTCAGAGCATGCTCGTGATGCGCTTACTCCAGATAGGAATTTGGACAACACCTCATCCCAACTTGATGCAATTTTTCGATCACTGAGAAATGGTCGCCATGGACACCGCCTGAACTTGTGGATAGATGATCACCAGCAAGGTGGTGGATCAAATGCAGGTGTAGTACCCCAAGGCCTTGAGGAGTTGCTTGTTTCCCAATTAAGGCGACCTACCCTTGACAAGATACATCAGGACACATTAGGGCCTCAAAACAAAGATGGAGTTCAATTACAAGAATCAGAAGGTGGAAGACCTGAGAACTCTGTTGAGAACAGTGTGGATGATGAAAGTAGAGATGTGCCTGCTCCAAGTACTGATTCTTCAGGAAATGCTACTGTGAGACCTGCTGCAAGTGAATCTCTACAAGCAGCAGATGTGCCTAGTACACAATCACAATCTGTTGAGATGCAGTTTGAACATAATGATGCAGCTGTACGGGATGTAGAAGCTATTAGCCAAGAAAGTGGTGGGAGTGGGGCAACTTTAGGGGAGAGTCTTCGTAGCCTTGATGTTGAAATTGGAAGTGCTGACGGTCATGATGATGGTGTAGAGAGGCAAGCTGCTTCAGATAGAACGCTATTGGGGGATCCACATTCAGCTCGTACAAGAAGAACAAATGTGTCGTTTGGAAACGCATCAACTGTTAGTGCAAGAGATGTGTCCCTGCATAGTGTAACTGAAGTTTCAGAAAATTCCATCCGAGAAGCTGAGCAGGATGGTTTGGCTACAGAGCAGCAAATAAACAGCAATGCTGGTTCTGGTGCAATAGACCCTGCATTCTTGGATGCTCTTCCTGAGGAGCTGCGAGCTGAAGTCCTATCAGCTCAGCAGGCTCAGGTGGCTACTTCTTCCAATGCTGAACCACAGAGTGCTGGAGATATTGATCCAGAATTCCTTGCAGCCCTTCCCCCAGACATTCGAGCAGAAGTTCTTGCACAACAGCAAGCTCAAAGGCTACACCAGTCTCAGGAACTGGAGGGTCAACCTGTTGAAATGGACACAGTCTCTATAATTGCTACATTTCCTTCTGATTTACGTGAAGAGGTTCATTTTCCTTGCTATATTTTCTGTATATGTATTCACTTACAATTTTGCTTGTTGTGAGAAGTAATTGATTGTTTCTTTTTATTGTTCAGGTGCTTTTAACTTCGTCCGATGCCATAATTTCCAATCTCACACCTGCACTAATTGCAGAGGCAAACATGTTGCGTGAAAGATTTGCCCATCGTTACAATCGTACCCTATTTGGTGTGTATCCTAGAAACCGTAGAGGTGAAACTTCTAGGCGAGGTGATGGTATAGGCTCTAGCCTGGAAAGAATTGGGGGCATTGGCCCTCGTAGGACCACAGGAACCAAGGTAGTTGAAGCAGATGGTGTTCCTTTAGTTGATACAGAAGCTTTACATGCAATGATACGGTTACTTCGTATTGTTCAGGTAAGAATATTTATTAAGAAATGATTCATCGCTTCTTTATGCTTTCATTTTCTCTATGTTCGGAAAACTAATGTATCCAAATTTATGCAGCCATTATACAAAGGCCAGCTGCAAAGGCTTCTGTTGAATATATGTGCTCACAGTGAAACTAGAACTTCTCTTGTGAAAATTCTTATGGATACGCTCATCTTTGATACAAGAAAGCCTATGAATCTATTAGCTGATGTCGAACCACCTTATCGGCTTTATGCTTGCCAGACTAATGTTATGTATTCACGTCCTCACTTCTTTGATGGTGAGACCTATTTTCTCTAAATGATGGTTAAGTGTTAAATATTATAATTTTATTTGAGTGAAGGGAGTGAACATGGAAATTCTTTGTTCTCTTTTCCTATATAATATATTTATTGTTGAGTGATATATTATTTGGACACAGCCAAACACATGATAATAATAATAAAAAAAGATAATCATTAGGTTGCTTGTATCTTATTTGACCTTGATACTCATTTTATTTATTTATTTGGTTATTGGAACTTACCATTGTTTCATTTGAGAATTTTCATGTGTTATTTTACTAATGCCTGCCAATCAGGTTTTTTCATTATTGTAATTTCTGTCATAACTCTGGGAGATGTTAGTTCCTGTTACCTGTCTTTTGGGGTCAATTTTCTCATGGATTCTGGAATAGATTATTTTGTTACTACACAAACAAGTCTAAATCTATTCTTTTTTTTCCATCTCCATCATTTCTTAGTCTGCTGAAATTTTGTATTGATATATTTTCACATATATATATATATATATAGACTGCATAGTTGTACTGATATATGCCAATTTTTAATTATAGGAGTGCCTCCCTTGGTGTCTCGTCGTGTGCTTGAAACTCTAACTTATTTAGCCCGACATCATCCCTATGTGGCAAAAATTTTGCTTCAATTTCGGTTACCTTTCCCTCTCCCACAAGAATCTAAAAACAGTGTTGATAAGAAATCTGGCAAAGCTGTGATGGTTGTTGAAGAGAATTGCCAGAACAAAAATGAGCACCAGGATGGATATTTGTCCACTGTGTTGCTTTTGAGCCTCTTGAATCAGCCCCTTTATTTGAGAAGTATATCACATCTAGAACAGGTGAAAACCCACTAATTTGGGAAATTGGGATGGCTTTAACATTATAAAAACATTATTTTATTTTGTATTAGTTTTAATCATTTTTTTTATAAATTTATTTCTCCAGTTACTCAACTTATTGGATGTCATCATCGATAAAGCTGAAAGCAAGCAGAGTTTATCTGTAAAATCTGATGCTTCGGTTTCCGAACAACCCTCTGCTCCACATCTTTTGACTTCAGATACTGAGATGAATGCAGAGTCTGGTGGCACTTCAACTGTTGCTGGTGCATCATCTAAGATTGTTGATTCTTCCACACCCTCAACTTCTGGTGCAGATAATGAATGTGATGCTCAAACTGTCCTACTTAATCTGCCACAAGCAGAGCTTCGGCTTCTATGCTCCTTGCTTGCTCGAGAAGGGTATGAAATAGATAATGCATTTAATTTTTTTTTTGGAGAAGTTACTAATCGTCCATGATGATTTTCTTATGTTTATACTGGTGTTATTTTAGTTATGATATGTATAAGTTCTATAACACTTTTCCTGCTTTTTTTTTATTGTATCTAGGTCGTAAGACAATATGCATCTTTTCACTCCTTGTTTTTTGGTGCACCAAGAATTTGTCATGTATATTTGGTGTTTGACATTTTGTGTTTACCCTCCAGATTATCAGATAATGCATATGCTCTTGTAGCTGAGGTGATGAAAAAGTTGGTGGCAATTGCTCCTACTCATTGTAATCTGTTCATTACTGAGCTGGCTGAAGCTGTTCAGAAATTGACCAAATCTGCTATGGATGAGTTGCACTTATTTGGTGAAGCTGTTAAAGCACTCCTCAGTACCACATCTTCTGATGGCACTGCAATTTTAAGAGTCCTGCAGGCTTTGAGCTCCCTTGTTTCCTCACTGGCTGAGAAAGATAAAGAGGAGAAAGAGAGAGATTTACAGGTTGTACATGTGAAGGAGCATACTGCTCCTCTTTCTCAGGTATGGGACATAAATGCAGCTTTGGAGCCTTTGTGGGTGGAGTTAAGCACTTGCATAAGCAAAATAGAGAGCTATTCGGATTCTACCCCTGATATGTTAAATTCATTAAAAGCTTCTTCATCTAAACCATCTGGAGTTGCATCTCCACTGCCTGCTGGAACTCATAACATTTTGCCGTACATAGAATCTTTCTTTGTGGTGTGTGAGAAGTTACGTCCTGCAATGCAAGGTCCTGGTCATGACTTCAATATTTCTGTGGTGTCTGACATTGATGATGCCGGCACATCTGCCAACCAGCAGAAGGCCTCAGGTTCTACTTTGAAAGTTGATGAAAAACACATGGCTTTTGTGAAGTTTTCAGAGAAGCACAGGAAACTGCTTAATGCTTTTATTCGGCAGAATCCTGGTTTGCTTGAGAAATCTTTTTCCGTGCTACTGAAGGTTCCTCGCTTTATTGATTTTGACAACAAGCGCTCTCACTTCAGATCGAAAATTAAGCATCAACATGACCATCACCACAGTCCTTTGAGAATTTCAGTTAGAAGAGCTTATATTCTTGAAGATTCATATAACCAATTGCGCATGCGATCAACTCAAGATTTGAAAGGGAGGTTAACAGTTCACTTTCAAGGAGAGGAAGGTATTGATGCTGGTGGACTTACAAGGGAGTGGTACCAGCTGCTTTCTAGAGTCATTTTTGACAAGGGAGCACTACTATTCACAACAGTAGGCAATGAATCGACATTTCAGCCCAATCCCAACTCGGTCTACCAAACAGAGCATCTTTCATATTTCAAGTTTGTTGGACGAGTGGTGAGCACAAGGTTTAGTTGATCTTGTTTTCTTCAGAGCTTTGTTATTGTGTGTGGGCAAGAAACTCAGTTCTCAATATTTTTTTCAGGTTGGGAAAGCACTTTTTGATGGGCAGCTCTTAGATGTCCATTTTACACGATCTTTCTACAAGCATATATTGGGGGTCAAGGTCACTTACCATGACATTGAAGCTATTGATCCTGATTACTTTAAAAACCTTAAATGGATGCTTGAGGTATGCTCAATGCCAGAATGTGTATGTGCACTCATGTGATAGATGAATTATAACTCATGTTTCTCTAATTTGCAGAATGATATCAGTGATGATCTGAACCTTACTTTCAGCATTGATGCTGATGAAGAAAAGCTGATTTTGTATGAAAGGACAGAAGTATGTTTTCTTCCTCGTTTTTATCTTGCACAAATTTTTCTTATCAGATGTTTTGTTGATGCTTAACTTTTATGAACTTATTGAAGGTAACCGACTACGAATTGATTCCTGGTGGGCGGAACATCAAGGTGACAGAAGAAAATAAGCACCAATATGTTGATTTAGTCGCCGAACATCGGTTGACAACAGCCATTCGCCCTCAAATAAATGCTTTTATGGAGGGTTTCAATGAATTAATCCCTCGGGAACTCATCTCTATTTTCCATGACAAAGAATTGGAACTATTGATCAGTGGGCTTCCAGATATTGATTGTAAGTTCCTCTCACATTATTAAGGTTCCTTTCTACTAAAGGGTTTTCTTGGGGAGAGCTTGAAACGTGAGTTCTCTCTTTAGTTTGATGTACATAGCATAGAATCCTAACTAATATTTTTTTATTGATTTCAGTGGATGACATGAGGGCAAATACTGAATATTCTGGATATAGTGCTGCGTCTCCTGTTATACAGTGGTTTTGGGAGGTTGCCCAAGGTTTTAGCAAGGAGGATAAGGCTCGTCTCTTGCAGTTTGTGACTGGAACCTCAAAGGTATTAATTTACAATTGCTAATTAAGCGGGGTTCTCAGCTTAGGAGATCTTAACAAAGTTTATGTGCAATCTAAAAAAAAATACGCGAATTAAGTATCATTAGTTCTGTCTTGCGTGCGTCCATTTGTAATATAACATTGGCGTTTCAATTTGCACAGGTTCCTTTGGAAGGTTTTAGTGCACTTCAAGGAATATCAGGTTCTCAGAAATTTCAGATACACAGAGCATATGGAAGTCCTAATCACTTGCCATCTGCACATACTTGGTACTTTTAACTTCATTCTTATTCTTTTGTTTTAGGCTTTATTTTGATCTTCATAATTACTTTTCATACATGGATTTTGTTCAAGTGATCTGTCTCTTAATACCCTCTTTTCGAATGTTTGCAGTTTCAATCAGTTGGATCTACCGGAATATCCTTCCAAACAACATCTGGAGGAGAGGTTGCTTCTCGCGATTCACGAGGCAAATGAAGGGTTTGGATTTGGCTAACGAGTAATACAGCGAGGGCGTTTCAAAGTAGTGATAATTATATGTATAGATACTGCTATAAAGCTTATGGGAATTGGGTAGCAAAGGTGGGATATGAGATAATTGAGTTTTGAGTTGATACATGTTTATAAACTGTACAGTCGTTTATTGGCAATGGGAAATGCGTCTGGCAGTTTTTTCAATTTGCCAATGCCTTGTTCCGTTTTATTATTCCCTTATTTTTTTCCCTAGTATCATTGTGTTTGCAGATTGATTATATAAAGTACTGTACGAGAGCCCATACTTGTCTTTCAGTAAAATCAATTTCGAGACAATATATTAGTTTCACATATAATTACACATCATGTTAATTTTTCAACTTTATTTACAAAAATTATCTAGGAAATTCAAAATATTACTTATTTGGAAGAATTTTGCCAGGAAAAAAAGCACTAAGACCATCTCCAAATCGAGAAAAAAAATGAGTTAATGATACATTTGGTCTAATATTTGCAATTGTGTTCTAATACACAAGATGTTAATTAATACAAAAAGTCAATAATTCATTTAATATTTATTAAAATTATACAAAATAATTTTTTTTTGATTATTTTTTTTTATCATATTTATGTATTCTAAGAGATTTATCATTACTAAATCATAATAATTAGTGGTAACGTATAAACAAAAAAGTGATATTTATTGATGTGTCAAATTTGACCCAATTTTTAGCTTGTCCTAGCTTCTTGCTGCACATTTTTTTTTCTTCATTTTTTATGATTTTCAAAAATAATTTTGTAGTTACTTACGATATCGATAAAATACTATTTCAAATTAAATGGAATACCCATTTTTAGAGAGCACCTTCAATTTTTAACCAGTATTTAAAACTCTTTCATTTATGACCAATTTTTTAGTGTCTCTCCCATAATACCCTTTTTCTCACTGAAACTCAGTACCCATCGTCTTCCCCAACATGACATATACGTCAGCTTCTTCACCCATCTATGGCGGATCTCCGTAAAGCTTCCGTCCGACTTCGAGACCACGTGCGCCACCAACTGATGGTCTCTCACTGACGCGAGCAAGGCTCAGAAATTTCAAGCTCTAAGAAGTTATAATGAAATCCTCACACACAATTGGCAGCCGCAGCCCCCTCCATCTTCATCTCCTCCGAGTCCTGGCCATGAGAAACTCCAAGAGTTGAGAGATCTCCCAGTTATGGCTGGACCTCCCTCTCGTCGCCAACCTTCCCTGCGGACTCTGCTACTTCTCCAACTTCCACTCAACCTGTTACTTCAAGTCCACCGATGGCCACAACAACAACTGGTCCTTCGACTATTCTCACCTTAATCTCCCTGTACTTGCTCACCTTACTAGTACACCCTCATTCTTTATTTGTTTAATTAAGTGGTCATAACACAAAATTGGCACTGACAAAAAATTCTTAAAATTATTATTAGAAAATATGTTGGGAGAGAAAGGAGGGTGTATAATATTGGATTCAATCTGTAAAGGGAAGATATTTCTGGATAGCATACATTGTATTGCAGAAACTGAGCTTGTAGTTGGCAGTAGTTGGTTGATTGCTTGGTTCGTTTAAATTACTATACACTTCTTTCATATATATGACCCGTTTAAATTATTTGTAATATAAGTATATTTATGTATATAGACCTTGTTTATGTTATCTTTAGCAAGAAAAGATTCAATAATGGTTTATTTGTTTGCTTGAGTTGATTTTCATACCCTTTATATGTTTGATAAATTGCCTCAGTTATATTTCATGTGTTTGATGCTTAAAACTGCTTTGTGTGTGATGCTATCTTTCTACCTTTTGAACACTAGGAAGATGGGTACTACAGTAATGTCTTCTCATATTTGTCTCAACTTTTTATGTTGCTAATCTTGCTATTGCTTATAGTATAAGGTGCATGTGCTATATGCAAGCAAAATGTAGCTAAACAAAAGACATAAACTGAAACAAATACAAATAGAACATGAGCAAGAAACAATGAGATATCATTGATGCGCTGTTTGTTTTTCTCAAATTTTGGAGGTATATTTTATACATGAATATTAGTTAACGTTGGTTATATTGAGAAAGTTATTGTTGGAGAAATAAAGGGACACATTCATTAGCATACAACATATTAAAATCTAAACCAAAACTCTTTATAATTTAAACTACTAGGCTTAAAATTTAAACTACGACCCTTTAAATTATATAATTAAACTATAAATCATATCATTTAAAATCTAAACCAAAACTCTTTAAAATTTAAATCACAAGACTTAAAATTTAAAGCTGGTGATTTAAATTTTAAGTCTTTCTTGTTTAAATTTTAAAGAGTTTTGGTTTAGATTTTAAATCACATGCTTTAAAGTTCAAAGGGTCGTGTTTTAGATTTTTAGCAAATTGGTTTACATTTTATGTTTTGTAGTTTACATTTTGAAGAGTTGTGGTTTAGATTTTAAGCATTGATGTTTAACTTTTAAATGGTCGTGGTTTAGATTTTATGTCTGGATGTTTATATTTTAAAGAATTGTGGTTTACATTTTAAGCTCTTTGATTTAAAATTTAAAGAGATGTGATTTATATTTTAAGCCTTGAGGTTCACATTTTAAATGGACATTGTTTAGACTTTAAGCCTAGTGGTTTAAATTTTAAGCATTATAGTTTAGTTTTTAAAGTATCATGATTTATATTTTACATGGTCATGGTTTAAATTTTAAGTCTTGTGGTTTAAATTTTAAAGGAATGTGGTTTACATATTTATATTGTCGTAGTTTAGATTTTAAGCCTAGTGGTTTAACTTTTAAGCCTTGTGGTTTAATTTTTAAAGAGTCGTGATTTAAATTTTAAGCATTGTGGTTTAAATTTTAAAGAGTCGCGGCTTAAATTTTAAGCCTTGTGGTTTAAATTTTAAAGAGTAGTTATTTAAAATTTTAAAGAGTCGTGATTTAGATTTTAAATGATTATGTTTTATATTTTACATGGTCGTGATTTAGATTTTAAGTCTAGTGGTTTAGATATTAAGTTTTATGATTTAAATTTTAAAGAGTCGTAGTTTAAATTTTAAGCCTTGTGGTTTGAGCTTTAAAGACTAGTGATTTAAATTTTAAAAAGTCGTGGTTGAGATTTTAAAGAATCATGGTTTACATTTATACATTGTCGTGGTTTAGATTTTAAGCCTAGTAATATAATTTTTAAGCATTGTGATTTAAATTTTAAAAAGTTGTGGTTAAATTTGAAGCCTTGAGATTTAAATTTTAAGGAGTCGTAGTTTAAATTATAAAGATTTGTCGTTTAAATTTTAAGGCTTGTGATTTACATTTGAAGTCTTGTGGTTTAAATTTTAAAGACTAGTAGTTTAAATTTTAAAGAGTCGTAATTTAGATTTTAAATGATTGTAGTTTATATTTTATATGGTTGTGGTTTAGATTTTAAGCCTAGTGGTTTAACTTTTAAACATTGTGGTTTAAATTTTAAAAAGTCGTCGTTTATTTTTTTAAGCCTTGTGGTTTAAATTTTAAAGAATCGTGATTTATATTTTAAGCCTTGTAGTATAAATTTTAAAGACTAAATGTTTAAATTTTAAAAAGTCGTGGTTTTGATTTTAAAGGATTATTATTTATGTTTTATATGACCGTTGTTTATATTTTAGGCCTAATAGTTTAACTTTTAAACCTTGTAGTTTAAATTTTAAGTCTTTTGGTTAAAATTTTAAAGTGTCGTGGTTTAAATTTTAAAGAGATGTGGTGTAAATTTTAAAGATTCGTGGTTTAAATTTTAAAGAGTCATAGTTTAAATTTTAAGCCTAGTGGTTTAAATTTTAAAAACTAGTGGTTTAAATTTTAAAGAGTCATGATTTAACTTTTAAATGATCATGATTTATATTTTGTACAGTCGTAGTTTAGATTTTAAGCCTAATGGTTTAACTTTTATGCCTCGTGGTTTAAATTTTAAAAAGTCATGGTTTAAATTTTAAGCATTGTGGTTTAAATTTCAAAGAGTTGTGGTTTAAATTTTAAGTCTTATAGTTTAAATTTTAAAGAGTTGTGATTTAAATTTTAAGTCTTGTGGTTTATATTTAAGCTTTGTGGTTTACATTTTGAAGAGTTGTAGTTTTGATTTTAAGTCTTGAGGTTGAGCTTTTAAAGTGTCGTGGTTTAGATTTTATATCTTGAGGTTTATATTTTAAAGGATTGTTGTTTACATTTTAAACTTTGTGGTTTAAATTTTAAAAAGTTGTGATTTAGATTTTAAGCCTTGATGTTTACATTTTAAAGAATAATTTTTTATAGATAAAATACATTTCTATAAATATAGTTGTGGCACATAACTATGACACACTACAATTAGAATGTATTTCCAATTTCACTATAATATGACACATATGGTACATACTATAACAACACTTAGAACCATGTGCTCAAATAAGGGTAATTTGGGAGTCTCACGATAGTAATGGGTAAAGTTTAACTAAATATATTTAGTGTTTAGTTTTAGTTAACTACTCTTAAAAGTGGGTAGTTCTCAACTTTTCCCGATTAAATACTTTTTTATTGAAATTCTGTTTTTAGTAATTACTAAATTAATTAAACCATGTGAATTAATTAAAGTGCGGAATGGTAATTAACTGTTTAAACATATTGCAGTTCTGTCGGGACAGAATCTGAACTTATCACAACAGAAATTGAACACAATAAAAAGATAGTGCAAAACAATAAAGAACACAACGAATTTTTACAAGGTTCAGAAACCCTTTCGGATAACCTACTCTTTGGGGCCACGCCTAGAGAATAAAACCAATTAATAAAGAATCACAAGTACAAAATATTGACTTAAACAAAACAAGACTCCCTCTTGAGATTTGCCGCAACTTTGTTGTACTTCTCTTCACTAATCTAATCTTAATTGAAACGCTCAACCACTTGAACTCCCTTCAATGGCCAGCGAGTGCTTGCATCCTCTCGACGCAAGGCTTGTAAAAATCCTCTCCCGAAGACTTATAAAAGTTGTGTTCAAATTACAATGTGTATTCACTCATGAATGTGGTATAAACTCACCACATAAACTAAACTCTCATATTTTCTACAAGATCACGTGAATACAATGATCTTGAATACAAATAAGGAACTCTCACAAATATTACAATACACTCACAAATTATGCATCTAAGAGTTCACTTTTTCTCAAAGCCTTAGACATCTATTTATAGAGTCCATTTTCGTGCTCATAAAGGCTGAGAAAGAATCTCCTAATAAAGGAAAGAATAATTGAAGATATTCTTCATTGATGAAGAATTGCCTTTTTTAGAAGATGCTGATCCGAAAGATACGATTTTGGTGGGGACAGCTCATACCTGTGTCGGATAAAAAACATGCTCAAAATAGAAAGAACAATTAATGACATCAAATATTCAGTTTCCTGAATTTCAATTCTTGAGTTGCACGAAAATATACAATCAAATATTCCAGAAATGACTTTGGGTAATGATAACTCTATGATATAAAGTTATTTATTTGACTTTTACACTTAATTATGCATAAAAAGAGTGATGATTTTGGTGTTTGTTTGTTAATTTTAAGTTGTTATCTATCTATATAATTAGTTGATCTAATATTGGAGTCTTACAATATTTTGGGTTTAAATTGGAATTAAATAACTAATCTTGTTCTAGTTTTCTGTGTAAAAAGGGAATCAAGCGATCCATGGAAGGATTGAAGAAGAGAAATTGGAAGTTTGGTTTGGAAGCAAAAGCTGAAACTTTCCAGATTGCTAAAATTCATGCTGCAGCATGCTGGAGCTCACTTGCTGACGTGGAAATTAAAGGCAGCTGTGTCATTTCTTTTTAATTCGTGGCCAGGTGGCATGGGTCCATAACTGGTGCCAGCTGGAGTTATTTTTGGGCAGAAAAGTGGTCCAATTTAGTGGGCCTAAGTGGAGGAAAAGAAGGTGGGCTTTCTAATTGGAGACATGATATTTTTGTACCCTAAGTTGGAAAAAGGGAGTACCAGCCGTATCACCTTAGTGGCAGCCATTGAAGGACTATCACTAGAAGAAAAAGTACAGAAAAATAGAGAGAAAAAGAAAAGTACAATTGTTGAAGGGGAACGAGAAGGACAAGGAGGATTCACACACCAACTATATCGGATTTGTCCCATTTACTCTTCTTCTTTTATTTTTGTATTTCCTAATTTAGAATAGCTATTTTAGAACTCATGGATATCAATTTTCCATTTCAGATTTTGGATACTAATTTAGCTATGAGCTAAGCTTTTTGAGACTTGAATGGTTAAAGAACCCTATGTCATAGTTATTAAAGTTTAAATGCATATTTACGTAAATTCACCATTGTTCATTCAAGTGTTGTTCATGATTATTGTTTGTTGTTGTTTGGCCAACAATGGCAGATTATTAAGCTAGATTTAATTCTGGAAAGGTTGAATGTAGTAGTTTGTACTTGAATGATGCAAGAGCATAACCATTGTTAGGTTGTTCTTAGTGAGTAGAATAGGAGTATTTTACTTACCTTGCATAACTTTTGAGAATTAGTGCTGTTATTTGTGTTCTAAGTCTGATTTGATATAGGAATATATTTAATTGGATGGTAGAACTATATTCACGAGTTTTGGAAAAATCTGGTGAGCATATTGGGAATTCTAGTTAACTCTGGTGCGATTAGCTAAATTTAATGCTATAGCATTCTGGGCAGTTTCTGACATAGGGGGATTTAGCTATTCAAGTCCAATTTTTCCATTGATAATTCTTCTTGCTGTTATTTCTCTAGAACTTGTGGTTAATTTTAAGCATATTTTAATTTCTTTCATTTTATTTTAGTTTCAACAACCACTCAATTCAGTTTCTTAAATTTCTATATTGTAATTTATTGGTGTTTACATTGAACTTTTTAATACCAATCCCTGTGGAGACGATTCACTTATCATTATATTACTTGTGTTGGACTGTGTACACTTGCACATATAGTTTTCACAACAGGTAAGTACTGAATATTTGCAAGGTGTACGCCCTGGATTTCCCACGGGCTGATTAGCAAGCCGAGCTGCGGCCTAACCATGATTACCTCATGAACAACCCCAATACCGGAGCTTCTGTCTCGAGGTCGTACCTCCTTAGCTCGGGAAGACCCCAAGGGCTCGCCAAGATTGCCCAAGGCTGGGGGAAGGACTCTGAAGGTCGAAGGTCGAGTCAAGTATGCAGCTCGTGGTACGAGCTAGATATGGAGGCTATGACCCTTTGTAAAGTCTACACACGCAAGGTAAATGTGCATATATCAGACATCACGTGTCTGATATCCCCTTGACTTCTCGGACACGCAGCAGGGCGCAGCAGGAACGTGCGTATTCAGACACCCACGACTGGGTTGGGCCGTGCGGCCCATTATCTCCTTACCTATTGATTTGACCGCACTTATGTGTCAGGTTTAGGAATTAATCATGAATGTCACAGAGTTGATACGATAGGTAAGAGGGTCACGGGATGACCTTCTTACCAACTCCTAGGTGCCTTCTCCTATAAATATGGAGACCCTGGGAGTAAATAGGGGTTGGACTCTCAAATGTAAAAAAGGCCCTGTAATTAAATACCCAGTACAGAGCAATAATACTGACTAGTGGAGTAGAAGGATTTTAACCTTTGAACCACTTAAAATCCGTGTCTTGAGTCACCTTTCCATTTGCTAAGATCATATATCTGTTTCGGTTCATTATTAGCACTAATCTCTTTCTCTTCTTCTTTTAATTACCTGTTGGCGAAGAACCGCGTCAACAGTTTGGTGCTTTCATTGAGAGCAAGTTCGATTAGTGCTGTCGCAAACATCCAACTATGGTGACTACGCGGTCCAGGCATGGTAACGAGACAGAACAACATGATGGGTAGGAGGCTCATCATACTGCCATCCCTGGTGAACAAGTTCTTGAAGTCCAGCAGCGGCCAGGAAAACAGCCGGCGGGCCAAGATGATACTGGTAGTTCGGCGCCCCGGCCACCTAATCTGAACCCATGTTATTATACTGCGGTGGAGATGGAGAACGCTCAGCTGAGGAGTCAGTTAGCAACAGCTATTCAGCAAATCTAGGATATGCTGGCCCGACTACCCCCTCTCACAACCGGCGTTAACGTCGGAGAGAGGCAAGGCGAGGCTCCTAAGTCTCGCCGGGGTAACCGATCCAGGCATAGCCGTTCGGATAGACTTCCAGTAGCAAACTCCACCCCTTCATCATACCGTCGAGAGGCAAACTTCGAGGAAATGCCTAGGGCCGGACAACAGCAATACAGCCGTTCGGTCAGGACGTCGACTCCTAGCTCCCAACCATCCTCGAGAACGCCTAGGGGAGCTCGAGGAAATTCCCGAAGGAGATCTGGGGAGGGCTCGCGACGTCAGCCCGTCCTCGACGACCGTCCTGCGCCTCGTCCAGATCGCCCGGCGCGGGACCAGCAGGTTGGCAGGGCCGAAAGGCCCCCACCAAACTTGATCCGTCCAGACGGAACTAGGATCGCCTCCCCAGTCAACCATCCTCCTTCTCCAATCAGATATCCATCTCCTCCTCGGTCCGTCCGAGACATCCCAGCCTATGGGAGTAGTAGGAGAAACCCGCAATCAGCTGGACCTTCCCGGCGTAGCAGGGTGCCAGGGGAAAGCTCAGATCCTCACCACCAAAGGCGGACTCCAAGCCTATCAAGCAGGAGCCATTGGACCGGCAGTCGCCGGAGTGATCTCTCTGGGGGAGATCTGCGTCAGCGTTTAAGTTCGGCACAAAGTCACCAGACCACCCAGGGAGGCGACCTGCGAGATCGCCTCAACTCTCATAGAGGGGGCTGAGCAGGAGGAGATGGCCAGGCTCGCTCAGGGGGGGCTCTGTCCGAAGTACGTAATGGAGGGAATGTCCCAAATAACCTATCTCAAGATTGGAGGGGCAATAACCCACCAAATATGTACAATGGATCCGGAGCAGTTCAACAGCTCCGGAATAACCAAGGACATCAGGACCAAACCCTCGAGCGCTTAACTCAGATGGAGGAGCTGATGAGGAAGCTCCTGTCAGAAAAAGAAAAAGACGAATATGATTCAGGGGACGAGATGGAACTCTTCGCACCCAATATAGCAGCGACAGCATACCCATCTGGTTTCCGTATGCCTCACTTGTCAAAATTCAATGGGGACGGAGACCCATCAGACCATTTAGGGATGTTCAACACCCTGATGATGGCCCATAACATTGGCCTCGAGCTGCGATGCTTAATCTTCCCTTCCACGCTGACCGGACCAGCCAGGCAGTGGTTCAAGCAAAGTAAAAGACAGTCAATCAGTTCTTGGAAGACCTTCTCAGCTGACTTCAAAAGGGCATTCCGAGCCTCCCAGGCCGCCCGTGTCCAAGCCGACTCCCTGGCAAACGTGAGACAGCAGCCCGGTGAGACTCTGAAGGCCTACCTAAGCAGATTTGCGAATGTTGCTACTCGGGCTAGAGACGCGGATGATAGCTCCAAGCTCATGGCCATGAGAACCAGAATCCTTGTTGGAGGAGACCTCTGGAAGGATATACAAAGGAAGGGAGTCAGCTTGGTTAATGAATTCCTTAACAGGGCCCAAGAATGGATAAACTTGGAGGAAGCTGAGGCCTTAGCTGCAGGAACCAGCCAGGTTCTCGATCAGCCCGCTGGAGTAGGGACGGAGGTCGTGGCAGTGACCCAAAGCGTCACACAGAACAACCAGCCCGATGGAGGCAAAAGAAAGGGAAATGGCGAAAACAGTCAGCATGGCCAAAAGAAGAATAAGTCCGTAGACAAGTTTAAGCCCATTTTCACGACGTATACCGAGCTCACCCAGTCCAGGGAGAGTAACTTCCTGGCCAACTCTACTCGAGTCCCCTGGAAGAGGCCGGAGCCATTGAAACACCACAAGGGAAAGAGAGATACTTCCAAGTTTTGCAGTTTTCATAACGATGTGGGCCACAATACCGACGATTGTAGGCATTTAAAAGATGAGATCGAGACTCTCATCCGAGCCAGCCCCTTGGCTCAATACTCACGGAACAGGGTTACGGCGAGTCAACTTGCTCCAGAAGTCCCAGCCAGTCAGCTCGGGTCTCGGGTAGATCAGGATGTCTCTCCTCCCGTGGTCAGAGGAGAGATATCCACCATCTCTGGAGGTCCGCACATGGCTGGCACGAGCAGAGGCGCCCAAAAGAGATACGTGAATGAACTAAAGGCTCATAACGGAGTGGAGTTCGTCCCGGAACAGCGTCAGTCAAAGCAGCAGCGATTGGAGAGGCAACCGATCATTTTTACGGAGGAAGATGCAGGCCATGTCCAGTTCCCTCACAATGATCCCTTGGTTGTGGCAGTCCAGCTCACCAACCGGAGAGTGAGGAGGGTACTGATAGACAACGGAATTTCGGTGAACTTGCTATTCCGATCCACCTTAGAGAAGATGGGCTTGAATGTCGCCAAGCTTAAGGCAACCTCCATGATGTTGTATGGTTTTTCGAGAGAAGGATCAGCAGCGATAGGGACGATCGAGCTGGTGATCACCCTAGGTGAAGGACCTCGGACAGTCTCCAAACTACTCGAGTTCGTGGTTATTGACTGCTCTGCTGCCTACAATGCCATTTTGGGCCGACCTACGCTTATAGCCTTCGAGGCCGTCACGTCCATTCGACACCTCGCAATGAAGTTCCTTACTTCAACAGGAATCTGCACTATCCAGGGCGATCAGCTCGCTTCCAGGGAATGCTACAGCATTTCCATGAAGGGAAAATCTAAACCCGGGCAGCTGGCAATGGCCATTCAAGGCGAAGAGGAATATCAGGAACCCTTAGCGGATCCTGAGATTGAAAAACCTCAAAGCGCCGAGGGGGAAAATGTCGTCTTAAGTGAGGATATTGACCCCCGAATAGGCGAGGACAGATCCGAGCTCCAGGCTATTGAGGAGCTCGAGGAGGTGAACATTGATCCGCAGAATCCGTCGCGGATGGTCAAGCTCGGGAAAAACCTCTGCGGCAAGAGGAAGGCGGAGCTAACTACGTTTCTGCGGGATAACTTAGACGTAATCACATGGTCGCACGAGGACATGGTGGGGATTAGCCCGAGTATTATCATGCACACACTTCATCTGGATAAAAGCATTCCTGCCAAGTCTCAGAAGCAAAGACGTTTAGGAACAAACCGGGCTGAAGCCCTAGAAGAAGAAGTAGCCCAGCTCAAAAAATGTGGCTTTATCCGTGAAGCCAAGTTTCCAGTCTGGGTCGCAAACCCCGTGCTAGCTCCGAAGCCTAATGGGAAATGGCGGACCTGTATCGATTTCTCCGACCTGAATCAAGCCTGCCCCAAGGATTGTTTTCCATTGCCAAGGATTTACCAGTTGGTGGATGCCACGGCGGGGCACGAGCTCATGTCCTTTATGGACGCGTACTCAGGCTACAATCAGATCGCGATGAATCCGGCGGATCAGGAACACACCAGCTTCATGACCCCGACTAATGTATACTGCTACAAGGTCATGCCGTTCGGTCTGAAGAACGCCGGAGCTACCTACCAAAGGCTAGTAAATAGAATGTTCTCGGACCAGATCGGAGAAAACATGGAAGTGTATGTTGATGACATGCTAGTCAAGTCAAAAACTTCCGATAACCATGTTTCCGACCTGGAAGAATGTTTTAAGATACTACGGGAATATGGCATGAGGCTCAATCCACAGAAATGCACTTTTGGAGTCGCGTCAGGGAAATTCCTGGGGTTCATAGTCAATACACGAGGAATTGAAGCAAACCCCGACAAGATCAGGTCATTGCTCGAGCTTCCTTCGCCCAGGTCGCAGAAAGATGTCCAAGGCCTGACAGGAAGAGTGGCAGCCCTCAACTGGTTTATTTCCAAGTCCACCGATAAGTGTTTGCCCTTCTACACCCTGCTCCGAGGAAACAAGAAATTTGAATGGACAGTAGAATGCGAAAGCACATTCCTCGACTTGAAGGCACATCTGGCTGAGCCGCCCGTGCTATCCAAACCCAAGGTAGGAGAGCCTCTTTTTCTCTACCTGGCTGTCACTGAGGATGCAGCTAGTGCCATGCTGGTACGAGAAGAGGATCAAGTTCAGAAGCCAGTCTACTACATCAGTAAGAGACTTCTCGGGGTGGAATCCAGATACCCACTGATGGAAAAATTGGTGTTCTGCCTTATCACGGCCTCGAGAAAGCTCATGCCGTACTTCCAGTCCCACTCAATACATGTCATGACCGATCAGCCTCTAAGGCAGGTTTTGCAAAAACCTGAAGCATCGAGACGTTTGTTAAAATGGGCAGTCGAACTTAGTCAGTTCGAGATTTAATACACTCCGCGAACTGCTATAAAAAGTCAGGCCCTGGCCGATTTTGTGGCAGAGTGCGCGGGATTCCAGGAGGATCTAGCAGAGGACTCACCCCGGGCCACCTCGCCCCAATCGTTGTGGAGGATCTTTGTGGACGGTTCATCCAACAAAAGCGGCTCCGGGCTGGAATCATTTTGATATCCCCCGAGGGACATAGATTCCACTCGGCTTTGAGATTCAGATTCAAAGCCTCCAATAACGAGGCCGAATACGAAGCTTTGCTGGCAGGACTGAGGATAGCTCAGGAGTTGAAGGCGAGCTCCGTCCAGTGCTTCAGTGACTCCAAGCTCGTGGTAAACCTGGTTCTGGGCGAATATCAAGCACGAGGACCCAAGATGGCCGCCTTTCTGGCAAAGGTGAAATCTGAGCTGTCCGCATTTGAGCGAGGATCGATCGAACAGATACCTCGGGAACAGAACGCTAATGCAGATGCTCTTGCCAAGCTCGCCACCTCCGGAGAGACGGAGACCTTGGGGTTGGTACCAGTAGAATTCCTGGAAAAACCAAGTATAGAAGGAGCCAGGACGGAGGTCAAGATGATCGACGCCAGGCCGACCTGGATAACCCCCATCCTTGAATATCTCATCGAGGGCAAGCTGCCGAAGGACGTAACGATGCACGGTGAGTCCTGTATCAAGCTCCTAGATATACTATAGTCGATGGTGTGTTGTACCGACGTGGGCACTCCCTACCTCTCCTCCGGTGCGTTCTTCCAAGTGAAGCAAAGGCCATCCTACAGGAAGTGCACGAAGGATTTTGCGGAGACCACACTGGGGGGCAGAGCTTGGTCCTAAAGGTTCTCAGGCAAGGGTATTACTGGCCAACTCTGTCCAAAGACTCGATCTCATACGTGAAGAAGTGCGACAAGTGCCAGCGATTCACCACAGTTGTCCGAGTTCCTCCAGTCGAGCTGAAGATGATCTCATCCCCATGGCCGTTTGCCGTTTGGGGGATAGACTTGGTTGGCGCCCTCCCCACTGGAAAAGGCGGGGTCCGTTACGCCGTGGTAGCCATCGACTACTTTACTAAGTGGGCTGAGGTAGAGCCGTTGGCAACGATAACGTCCAAAAAGGTGCTTGACTTCGTGGTTAAAAGCATCATCTGTCGATTCGGCTTGCCCAAGAAGATAGTTTCCGATAACGGCACTCAGTTCGACAGCGACCTGTTCACAGAGTTTTGTGAAAGACATGGAATTGTGAAAAGTTTCTCCTCCGTGGCCTATCCTCAGGCTAATGGCCAGGTCGAAGCTATCAACAAGACCCTAAAGGCGAGCCTCAAGAAGAGATTAGATGAAGCGAAGGGAGTCTGGCCAGAACAGCTCCCCCAGGTCCTCCCCGTGGAAATTAAGGTTCTTTCGCATAGAGTCCAGTCTTACGACCAAGATCGAAACCACGAGCTCCTGCGCCATTCCCTCGATCTGGTTGATAAAAGGCGAGAGGATTCGCAACTCCAGCTCGCCCATTATCAGCAGAAAATCACTCGCTACTTCAACACCAAGGTCAAAAAATGCGCCTTTAGCGTGGGCGACTTGGTCCTAAGGAGAGTTTTACTCTCCGGTAAAGATCCTAAAGATGGAGTTTTGGGACCAAACTGGGAAGGACCATACCAGGTCATCGAAGTCATCAAGGAGGGAACTTATAAGCTAGCTCGACTTGATGGAGGGGCGGTCCCGCGAACTTGGAACACCATCCACTTAAAGAAATATTATCAATGATTCACTTGTAAGGCTTGGAAGGCCACTTTTTATGTATTAATGAAAATCAACTTCTTATGCATATTTGCAAGTGTAATATAAAGTAACCACGAAAGAACCTTTCCCAGTTACTTGGGGGGCATATGGTACCTGGATATAACCAGGTCTCCTTAACGACTTAGAAGTTGATTCATATCGATTGACCATTGTTTTCTTAAAAACGCGAGATATTGATAAGGGTTAACGATAACTAAGTCCTATCCTGGTTTTAACTAGGTCATAAAACTTAGAAGTTGATTTAAATCTATTGATCGTTGTTCTTCTTAAAGAGCTCGAGATATGGATAAAAGTTAACGCGAAATAAGTTTTCAAATTAAGTTCATGGTTTTAACCGGGTCATAAAACTTAGAAGTTGATTTAAATCTATTGATCGTTGTTCTTCTTAAAGAGCTCGAGATATGGATAAAAGTTAACGCGAACTAAGTTTTCAAATTAAGTTCCTGGTTTTAACCGGATCATAAAACTTAGAAGTTGATTTAAATCTATTGATCGTTGTTCTTCTTAAAGAGCTCGAGATATGGATAAAAGTTAACGCGAACTAAGTTTTCAAATTAAGTTCCTGGTTTTAACCGGATCATAAAACTTAGAAGTTGATTTAAATCTATTGATCGTTGTTCTTCCTAAAGAGCTCGAGATATGGATAAAAGTTAACGCGAACTAAGTTTTCAAATTAAGTTCCTGGTCCTAACCGGGTCATAAAACTTAGAAGTTGATTTAAATCTATTGATCATTCTTCTTCTTAAAGAGGTCGAGATATGGATAAAGATCATCATAAACTAAGTTTTTCAAAAGATTGTGACCGGAATACGTAAAGGCAAAAAAGAGAAGATCAATTAAAAGCGTTAAAGCAAATTGTCTCGAGGTGAAAGCACCTCATGCAAAGGTTACATAAAAAAAAAAAAGAAAGAGTATTATATTGGGGGGGGGGGGGGCACAAGAAAAGAAACGCCCTAAGCTCCACCAGGTGATCCTTTGGAGGTCACCGTCTCGCCTTGCTCAGCTGCGCCAGAACCATCCCCGGTCTCCGAGGGCGCCTCTTCATCAAGGCGAGCTTGGAACTTCACCAGCAAGCACGCCCAGAGACTCGCCGACATGAAAGAAAAGTCTGCGTTTGGATTGTAGACCCAGCAATGGTAGAACAGATCTTCCATGGACTTTTCTGAAGTTGTCCGCTCGGCCTCCAGGGCATCCTGTGCAGCCTGGACCTCAGTCTTCTCAGCGTCTAGCTCCGTCTTCGAGGTGGCAAGGGAGGACTCGAGCTCTTGGATTTTCGAACGAGATTTCTCCAACTCGACCTGAGAGGCCGCCAAGGCATCCTTGGCCGCTTGTAGGGTAGTCTGATGCTCGTCCCTCATGTCCCCGAGCTGAGTTTTGGTCCTGACGATGCTCCGGTGAAGGGCGACAACGCTCTGCAAAGACGGAAAGACAATTGCCTTAGGAAAAAGCAGGGCAAAGAATAACAAAGTAAAAAACCACAAAAGTTAAGGTTGGCTTACTGTCATGGCCATGCCTAGTGAAGACTCCAGCACGCCCACCGGGCTCATTGTCTCGATGACCCGGAGCTCCTTCTCGGTGAACTTGTATATATGGCTGACGGCGTAGTTCGCCGACTCATACACCGTTCCCCGAAAGGCCTTGGGGATCTTCTCCAGGTCCTGGGGATTGACTGGTATGCGCACATCGGAGGATACGATGGCCAAAGTCCCGACCTCCGTTATTGCGTTCCGGGCGGTGAGTGGAGCTCGCGGAGCCGGTGGAGGCATATTGCTTCCCCCTGCAGCAGAAGGAACCGCTCCCGAAACTTGTGAAGCTAGGGCTTGATCCTTCTCCTTTGCAGGAGACTTGGTGGAAGTCCCGGCTGCGTTCTTGGATGTCCGGAGCCTTTTCATTCTTGGCCCAGTTGAGGGGTTCCCCCCGAAGACCGCACTTCGCAGGCTCTCCTCGGGCTGAGACATCTCATCTGTCAAAACAAAAGCATGGTTAGTAAGAGTTAGCAACCATACAGATACAAAAACTAAGAGGTAAAAAGTATATGAATACTAAGGGAATCCTACCCCCTGAGCTCGGGGAAGAATCTAAGTCGATTACTTCCCGAGCTGGCGCAAGTTCTGGGCCCGAGTCTGACTCGGGGCTAGATTCGTCTACATACTGCCTAAGCCCCGGAGCTACGTCACCCCTCCGGAGTGATGGCCATGTTCGAAGGTTGGTCCCATACTCCTCGAATAGGATCGACCTAAAGGCTAGGGTGTTATCTACTACTACGGTACCCCTAGGTCGACTATCTTGGTAATCCAGCACAAGCCGGTCGACGCAATGGAGCAGGGTCGTGTTCAGGTCCGGATCCCTTCGGTGACGATGGACGATCTGCCTAGGATTGAACCTAGCCAGCTGGGGGTCTGCTGTGGCCCTGTCTAGACTCCTAAACAAGTAAGGGTTACCTTGGCCAGAAGGACCCACGGCTGCTCCAGATTGGATCCTCTCCAAGGTCCGCTTCCTATTCCTCACAAGCGGAACTTCGTCGCCCTCGTCCTCCTCATCTTCGTCTTCCGCGACCTCCTCCACGACGATGGGTCTGGTGTCGTGAGCTGGGGGAAGCCCCTGGGGCCTCCTGAGGTTTAAAGTCTGATTCGGGAAAATCAGCTTGCAAGCTATCATCGTCTTGTCTGTTACGAGCACGCGATAATCCTTCTCGCTGGGGGGAAAGCCCGCCAGCGTCTCGTATTGGGCCCCGAGGGTCACAGATTTCTCTATCCTCGCGAAGATGGCTGCAGAAATAGCCTAAGTCAGAAAGGGGTACGGGAGGAGCTAAAACGACACTTAACTTACGAGCTAAGGAGAAAAGATACTTATGAGGACGATTGAAGTAGTGGAGCTCGCAATTCCTGAACCCCGTCGACATGAAGAATTGATCCTTGAAGTCGTTGGGGTGGCTGGGTAGCTCGATGACCGCAGCCGTATTGGGGAATTGGGTTAAGTAGTAAAACCCGTCGCCTCGCCCCCGCTGGTACGGGCTGGCTTTGAGGCAAAAAAAAAATATAAAATGTCCGCAGGAGTGGGGACCTCCCACTCGTGCTTTTGAAACAAATACTTCAACCCTGCCAGCAAGCGGTAAGAGTTGGGCGGGAGCTGAAATGGTGCCAACCTCACATAATTAAGGAAATCAGCAAAATACTGATCCAGTGGGAGGAAGGCCCTCGCCTTAAAATGTTCGCCGCTCCAGGCCGCGAACGATTCGTCGAGCGGCGCACAGCTCCGCTCGCCGTCTCCAGCATGTCGGGCCACCACAGACGCCTTCCCCAGCGCGATGTTGTGGGAAAGGAAGATCTTGTTGATCTTCACCTGGTCGGTCATTTTTGAGACTATCCTCTCCGCCTCAAAAAATGCATCAGGAGCCACCTCGAGCTCCTTCTCCACTGCCGGCCCAAAGCGGGGGATCGGGGAGTCCGGCACCACCACTTTGCCTTTGTCCTGCTGGGAGGCCGAGCTTCTGACGGTCTTCTGTGGGGCATTCCTTTTTGGTGCCATTTGGTCGCCTAACGAACAAAAGAAAACATTTTAGAAAAGGCGACCCAAGCATGAGGGAAAAATCAAATGTTACTTGCACGAGCTGAGGTAAGCCCAGCCCGTGGAGAGTGAGACCACGCGGTTCTATGAACACGCGCCTGTGCTCCCAACAGATCCCCGATTACTCGGAATTCGTGTGTTAGGAGGGTTAGGATAGAATTTGCCTTGGGGGAAAAGTTTCAGTGGGCAAAAATTGCAAAACCGCCTATGAGGCGTGTTCCCTAAGCTACCCGGTTTTGCACCCAAAAGTTCCAAAACTCCTACCCTGAAATTTTCCCCAGAAAAAGCATCTTGAAAACCATACTCTTAAGTGATTTCCTACAGCAAAGAAACCCTAACCTAAAAGGGCTTTCACCCTCCGTATCCACAAAACCCAGTAAACCCTTGCATGCGGCTACTGTAAAATTATAACCTAAGCTACAGTGACATATATTTTCAAAACGCACAGGGTCAGGGAACTTACAGTATTTGGTTGGAAGGTGGGTGAAGGTATCGCCTTGATGAAAGCTGCGTTGGTGTGTTGGCTTCCAAAGCTTTGAAGAAATCCTTGCGTCTGAGCTTCTTGAACGCTGAAAGTAGTAGCCACAGAGAAGAGGGTTTGTTCTTTTGAAATGAAGAGAGAAGAAGGAGAGAAGTTTGGAAAAATTTCGAACAAAAGGGTGGCCCATGCGTAGGGTGGCCACCCCCTTTATATACGTGAAGGATCACGTGTAGATGGCCGTTGGATGACCCTGGTGAGGGATCCAAGGCCCTCCACTCGAAATACGAAGCGACGGCTGAGCATAGGCTAGGCCATTAAATGCGGTTCTCGTAAGATGTACCGTCACCAACCACGATGTTCCACGTATCAGGCGCCTGAATAAGAGGTGGAATGTGAAGAGCTCATGGGGAAGCCTAAAAGCCCCTACTGTGGTCCCATACGACGTGGCGTACCACGAGCAGGAGCTTGGGGGGCAGATGTACACCCTGGATTTCCCACGGGCTGATTAGCAAGCCGAGCTGCGGCCTAACCATGATTACCTTATGAACAACCCCAACACCGGAGCTTCTGTCTCGAGGTCGTACCTCCTTAGCTCGGGAAGACCCCAAGGGCTCGCCTAGATTGCCCAAGGCTGGGGGAAGGTCGAGTCAAGTATGCAGCTCGTGGTACGAGCTAGATATGGAGGCTATGACCCTTTGTAAAGTCTACACACGCAAGGTAACCGTGCATATATCAGACATCACGTGTTTGATATCCCCCTGACTTCTCGGACACGCAGCAGGAACGTGCGTATTCAGACACCCACGACTGGGTTGGGCCGTGCTGCCCATTATCTCCTTACCTATTGATTTGACCACACTTATGTGTCAGGTTTAGGAATTAATCATGAATGTCACAGAGTTGATACGATAGGTAAGAGGGTCACGGGATGACCTTCTTACCAACTCCCAGGTGCCTTCTCCTATAAATATGGAGACCCTGGGAGTAAATAGGGGTTGGACTCTTAATTGTAAAAAAGGCCCTGTAATTAAATACCCAGTACAGAGCAATAATACTGACTAGTGGAGTAGAAGGATTTTAACCTTTGAACCACTTAAAAACCGTGTCTTGAGTCACCTTTCCATTTGCTAAGATCATATATCTGTTTCGGTTCATTATTAGCACTAATCTCTTTCTCTTCTTCTTTTAATTACCTGTTGGCGAAGAACCGCGTCAACACAAGGTATAACTTCCCTTTATAATAAAATTGAGACAGTATAAAGCTAAATAAGGAAGCTGACATAATCCGAAATTCACAAAAAGGGAAAGTGAAATTCCGAAAATTACAATAAAGGGAAACATAAATTGATCTTTTAATAAAAAAGATATGTCTATAAAATATGCCAATTTTAGGATTTACAATCTCCCCCTTTGGCAATTTTATAGACAAAGCATATATATTTTTAAAAGATCCCTGCAAAACACAAGTAAGTGCTTAAAATCACAAGAGTCACAAAATGACTCCCCCTGCCAAAATGAACCAAAGCACAAGATAAATCTGTTAACAAAAACCAATTAGAAACAGCAGGTCAATCAACAGAATCAAAGTACCAAAAATAGACTTACTCTCTCTCCCCCTCATTGTCTAAGAAAATGCCAAAGAACAAAGGAAACTAAACCAAAAGAAAGACACATCTAGTGTTCTTTTACATGTATCAAAAGCAAATAAAAAAAGATCGAAAGGAACTGTAACCATCATGGAGCAGGAGAGGTGGATGCACTGATAAGGGCCAAGGAAGCAAGAATTTGGCGGTGAGTATCCTCCATGAGAGTGAACCGGTCAGAAAGACTTGTAAGACCTATCTGGACAGAAGCGAGATCAGTCGGGACAGCAGGAGTGTCAGTCACAACATTGCCAGAACTAGTAGCAGCCAGATTAATGCCTTTGACCTTTCGAGCTATGGATGGAGCATGGTCATCTTTGACAGTGTAGGTAGGACCAACCAAAGGAGAAGTCAAGGTCTCGTGGGACTTCTTCAAAGGACGTTGAGAGTCCAAAAGTTTATAAATGACTTGCGGAAACATCAAGTGTTGGCCCTTGCGTTTGGCACCACTCAAGGACATGATTTGATAAAAAATAACAGCAGCAAGATCAATTGTGATTCCAGTCCCAATTTTGAACAATAGGAAAGCCATGTCTTGAGTGATGGTAGAGGAATGAGTGGTAGGCATCCAATTAAACATTGCGAATTTGAAAGAGCACCATAATAGTGAATGAGATCTGAGACTCATAGAGAGGTGCTTGTGTAATGCCCTACTACCTTAGAGCCGTTACTAAGTGAGTTTAAAATGTGCAATTAACTCGCTAAACGAGGTTTTTAGAACAAAAGTGTGATTAAACAGAAAGACAAGGCTGTAATCTTTGAAAGTATTCTATTTCATTTAAAATTCCAAGTGTGTAACATTTGGGATCCCAAAAGAAGGTTTATAAAATATTTACAACTCAAAATAGGTTTACAGATAACTAACTATCAAAATCAAAGTTTAATACAGCCATTTCTCAAAATGGCCCCAACCAAAGCAGTCGGGCAGGCCAAACATGTACGCGCTGCTTCACACTCTCCGTACTCAAGGCTGGTTGACTTTCTCTTTGCCCTTACCTGCAACACAGAGCACCCATGAGCTGAAGCCCAGCAAGAAAACTCATACAACACATAACATATGCATATTATATAAACAACACATCAGATAATCCACAGATTAACAGATAGTCTATCAGACTAAGCAAATACGGCCATGTCGTCCCAGAAGTGTTACCAAAGCCTGGGGTCTCGGTTCTCACCGTAAGGATATCCCATGTATCCATTGGGGTCTCACCCTAACAATAAGCACTCCATGTGCTAAGTATTATTCCCGGCCCCATTTCCGTTCTCGGCCTTCGCCGTTCTTGGCCCTTCGCCGTTCTCGGCTCCTTTGCCGTTCGTTCTACTATAACCACACATAGCATAACTCAAACAACATTCAAGCATATATTAATTCAATCAAGGCCACACCCTAACATGTAATACAATCTAGGGCCGTGTCCTGCAACAACACTATGGGCCCACGCCCTGCTCTACGGGTACTACAGTTTTCTTACCTGTATCCCGAGCTTCAAAATGCACCAAAGTCACGAGCACGGTCCTATATCCCGAGCCTCTCTGAAAACCTAGTCACAACACATATAAAACACCCTTTAATACTAACCAATCCAAAACCACTTCCCGGGACCAATCCCGTACTCTAGAGACCTCCAATTTCCCAAAACAATACAATGAAAACATCCCCCGAGCCCCCTGGGCAAAAACCCTAAAATGGAAATTTTCCCCCTGCCCAAAATGGCCTAGCGCTGCGGCACCCAGAATGATCCGTCCCCTGCTGTAGCCTAGCGTCGCGGCGCAAAAGAACAGGACCGCGGTGCCCCTTCGCGAACCCAGATTTCTGGGTTTTCCCCTGCATTTTCCCCAAGCCAAAACACTCCCAATTCAACCCCAATGCGTACCTAAACCTCAAAATCAATCCAAAACCTCAAATAAACCATCTAACAACCTATAAATACCAACAACAAGCATAAACACATAATCACTCCTATAAATCACACTTTGGTTTCAAATCTCAGGAGTTTAAACCAGTAAACCAGAAACTTAAACCAAAGCTTATAAAACTTAAACCATGCTTCAAATTTCTTAAACCACAACAGAAACAAACCTCAAAATTGCATAGAATCCTTACCTCAAGTGGAGAATTCAACCTTAAGCTTCCTTGATTCCAGCTTCAAGCTAAACCCTCTGGTTTCTCAAACTGAATTCTCAAACAAACCAGCCATAAACCATCTTTTAATTTCCAACCTAAATTCTATAAGAACTTGCAAAAACACAGAGATTTCAGAGATGAAACTTACCTCTGACCAATCTTGATTTCTATTTGGCTTCAATTGCCTCAAACCACCTTGATTCTTCTCCTAAGTCTCAAAAATCCCAACTCCCTTCCTTTCTTCCTTTTTTCCCTTAGTTCCCCTTTACTTTCAGCAAAATCTGAATTGCCTAAGTGAAAAAAAACATAAATGATCTTTCCCTCAGCTGAAGTTATTTAAATCCCTGCCAAAAGACCATTTTTCCCTTCCATCTAATTCCCTTCTAACTAAACCTCAAGGACATCCTAGACATTTCACATTCCTTACAAATCTACCACTTTCCTCACCTAAAATTGTTACTATCAATAGTTACCAATGGTCACTCAAGTTACTCAATTACCACTAACCATTAACCATTAATTCTCAAACTCACTCTTGCAAAATTCTCAAAATACCCCTAGGCTCCTCCTGAGCCGGGTATTTAATCCCGTTGTGACTTTTAAACTAATTAGCTCCCTAGGACCATCTCGGCACGTGCATCACAATAATATCACCACTCACACGTGGTACTAATCATATAATACAATTATCACATCTTATGCCCTCAGCGGGCTAAAGTTACCATTTTACCCCTAACATACAAACAGGGCCCACATGCATATTTATTCCACCTAAACATGCATTCTAATCACATATTCATTTACACTCATATATTGACATGTTAATTCACTTATTGCCCTCCAGGCACGCTAATCAAGGTCCTAAACCTTATTAGAAAATTGGGGTGTTACAATTATCTCCTCCTTACAGAAATTTTGTCCTCGAAATTACCTGAATAACTCGGGATGCCGCCCCCGCATATCAAACTCAAGCTCCCATGTCGCCTCTTCTACCTTGTTGTTCCTCCACAGCACTTTAACCAAGGCGATGGTCTTGCTCTGCAAGACTTTGTACTTTCTATCATGGATCTGAACAGGCCTCTCCTCGTATGATAAATCCTGATCCAGCTCCAAATTCTCTTAGCTTAACACATGAGTAGTATCTGATACATATTTCCGGACCATGGACACGTGAAACACGTCATGAACTCCTGATAGAGCTGGAGGCATCGCTAATCTATAAGCTACCACTCAAAATCGTTCTAGAACCTCGAAGGGGCCAATAAACCTGGGACTCAACTTGCCCCGAGCACCAAACCGTTTCACTCCTCTTAGGGGCGAAACCCTAAGGAACACATGATCACCGACCTGAAATTCTATGCTCCTGCGTCTCAAGTCTGAATAACTCTTCTGGCGACTCTGGGAGGCGAGCATACGCTCTCTAATCTTTTCAATTGCCTCATTAGTCCTTTGAACCATCTCTGGACCTAGATATCTTCTCTCACCTATCTCATCCCAGTGTATCGGTGATCTACACTTTCTCCCATACAACATCTCATACGGAGCCACTCCGATAGTCGCCTGATAACTATTGTTGTATGAGAACTCAATCAAAGGGAGATATTTACTCCAAGATCCCCCAAAATCCAACACACAGGCTCGTAACATATCCTCCAGTATTTGAATCGTCCTCTCAGATTGACCATCTGTCTGAGGATGATAAGCGATACTAAACCGTAACTGTGTGCCCATTGCCTTCTGCAGGCTCTCCCAAAACTTGGAGGTGAAGGTGGGGTCCCTGTCGGATACTATCGACCTCGGAGCCCCATGAAGTCGAACAATTTCCTTCACATATAGCTCAGCATACTGCTCCACAGTATAAGTTGTCCTCACAGGTAAAAAGTGGGCAGACTTAGTGTATCTGGCCACAATCACCCA